>NC_058337.1:67082367-72082367 GCF_905475395.1 Chrysoperla carnea | reverse complement strand
GTAAGGTCAATGCTTGGAAACTAAACCTGGCTCAGTTTTGAATTAGAAGTTTTGAATATGAATGCCAGATATTGGTAAATTTTGGCTATCATATTTAGTTTTTACTTGGTTCAACCACTTTAATGACGGTTATTTTTAACCGCCGAACTAAAAAAAGGGACATCGTCTGTCTGCCTGTCTGTCTGTGGCATCGTGGCGTCTAAATGAATTGAACTGATTTGAATTTTTTTTGTTCCATTTAAAAGGTAATTTAATGGAGAGTGTTCTTAACTATGTTTCAAGTGAGAGTTTAGGGTTCCGTACCCGGAACATCTAAAAAATAAGCGATGATCCTCAAAATCGGTTCAGTTTGGAGAAGGCTTTAAGGAAACAGGTAATTTAATCGAGAGTGTTCTTAGATATATTTCATGTGTGAGTTTAGGGTTCCGTTCTCGAAAAATTTGTGGAGGGTTCTTAAATTTTATAAATTTCACTTGTGTATAGTATGGCATAAAATTTATCCATATTAGGCAGTAGGTATATTCAATAAAAGTGTTTGCCACAACAGGAAATTTTTCTAGCCTGTAGTACTGTCAATGCCAAACCATCAATTAACAACAAACTAACGGCATTGGTCTTGACCAATCCGTGGACAAGACTTTATTTACTAACTTTTGTTAGAAGATGGGATAAGGGTAGGTGAAAAATTTGATATTCAGCCTCGAAAAGTTTTGGCAAATACTACCTAACCAATCCATTAATAGTGTAAGAGCTTGTGCTTACATATGAATGCAGAATTGTGGAGAGAAAATAAAAACTTGATTGATTTCTTGAAGTTCACTTTCTGATTGTAATTGGTAATTAGCGTATCTAAAGTAATATATGCGAGATGGTAACCATAGATCTCATTGATCTTATATAATATTAAAAAGAAATAAGAATCACCAGGTCGTTACAGTAGCCGGGTAGAGGGTAAGTAACCCAATTCAATATTAATTTATCAGCCTATGCTAAGGTTGTACTATTCTCTGGGAACTTTGGCATTTTTCCATGACAAATGTTGCGAGAAGTGTTAATTTGTGCTGAAATTTTCTTGGAAAAACATACAAATATTAAGTTTGTTTGAATACACCTCGAATTTCACTGTGCCTTATTCACCTCCTCTTTTATAAAAAATCATTTACCAACAACTTTAAAACACATGGTAAGAAACAAAAAAGGTAAGAAAATTAAATCTACATTCCTAAAACATAAATCAAATAATCAAAAGGTTACTCACGCAGTAGTTAACAACAAATAATAACTAATAAAAAAAAATTAATTAATATTAAAAACTTATATAATAAGTATTATATATTAATAAATAATTGCAAAACCTATATACCTATATGTGGTAAGCAATTATATCTATCTATACATATTATAAACTAGCTTTTGCCCGCGGCTTTACTTGCGCCAGGTTTGATTTTTATTAATAAATTTTTTTGAAATTTGTTATATGGATCAACCAATCAATTATATGGATCAATATATTTGAACTTTTTAAAATTTGTTTGTCGTTTAATAGTAATAAATACGCTAGTTGCCTGATATCGAATTTGCCGTATTACGGCTAAAAATTTAAAACTAGACTTGATACCTTGACAAAATTTGAAAGTGAAATTAAAATTGATTAAAAAACAAAGAACTTATAAGCATAAATTAAGATTGTTGCCTATCTCCTTTTAGCAAAATAAAGTTTTATCTGGATAACGGACAATGACGCCATTAACCTATATCTTCCTCTTTTTTTAATTAAGAATTTTAAACGTTCATAATTTTGCGTACTTCTAAAGATTTTCAAAAACTAACTTCAGTTTTCTGTCCATGCAATGAGAATTCTTCTCCTGAAAAGTTAAAAAAAAGTCAACAAGCCTATTTCAAAATTGATAACATTTACGTGATAAACACCCCGTAAACCCATTGAAATGCATATTATATGAAAGATATGTTAGGTTTTCAAATTTCCAGAACAAGTAAAATAATAAGTGTGAAAGTTTTATACAGATTGCACATACATCATCACAACTGGCTTATAATATAAGAAAGACAGTTTGATTTCTCAGGTCACAAGATACGAGAAGGAAATGTTGAAAGCGTTGTGTTAACTAGAAGCATTAAGGAAAGAAGAAAAAGGAATCGCATAAGAAATAATTTTTCTTCACATTTTCCAAAGTACTCCTGTCATACGTTTGGCATATGACAGGAGTCCATGGAAAACAGTGGTAATCAACGCCTGTTCTCAGGCATGATATTCCCTACATGTTAGGTTTAGTATAAAAATTGTTATAAAAATAAAAAATTTTGATTTGTAAATTGAAAATGATCTTGAAATCATGACTAGTATTCAAATTAAGTTGAATAATATATTCAAAATCCATTCTTCTGAATGTTCATACATCTGCTTCCTATAATTATGTTTAAATTTTCTATACCTGAATAGTAATTTGGAGTTGTGAACGAGCAAAATCGGATGTGCATTCATATATTTAAAAACAGCTTTAATTTCATACAATCTTCATAAACTGATCTGATACAATTTCAGCTTCTATACTCTTGTTAAATTATTATTAGCAAATATCCATACAGTATGTAATAATCAGTTCAACCATTGATTCCTTTATAAATGAGTTTTTATACAATTATATCTGTTAGTTCTAACCTTAGCTTGTTTTATGTCTGCATACAAAGCTATGCATATTCAGGCTTTTGCCCGTTATTGTGAAATAGAAAATGTAAAGCTATTTTTTCGCATTGAAGTGTGTTCTCTGGATATTTGCATTTAGAAAAAAGTTTTAAAAAATTTTAAACATTCTTTGATTGGCGCGAAACTTTATAATTTTTTTAAGAATCCTCTTAAATATCCATTGGTGGAAAGAAAATTTATAAAGAAAACCGGTATTCTAGATAAGAATGGTTAAAGTTACAATTGAACTTCAAGCACTACAATTATATCCTTTACTCTATCGCTTCGAAATTCGGATATGTTATGAGTATTAATATTCTACCTGCCCTAGGTACTTCCATTTTTGGAAAATCTAGTTAATTTTCCTAATTTTCATTTTTCACTCCCAGGAACTATAGAATAAGAAAAATTTCTATAGTCCCATGCCTAAAGAAAAATTAACGGCAAAAAGATTAAAGACTGTCTTTTTTTATCATTTTATAAAACCTCTCTCTTATTCGAGCACCCACGGTCTGTTTTACTTAATAAAACATGTTTTGTTGAGTTCTGTATATAGAAGTAAAAATAAAAAATTAAAAAATAATAATTAGGGCAACAAGACAGCAATAACAAGAAATATAAAATATTTATATTATTTTTTAAGTATGTACCGACATGAACCACACGACTACGAAACAGTCGTATTTGTATCTATTATTATTATACATATTTAGTTATTGTATGCGTATTTACACACTCATATTTTTATAAATAATAAAATATAATAAATATTATAACTAATTAAATTTAGATATATATTAAAATATTAGGAAATAACTAATAAATATTAAATAAGACCACCATTCATTTTTCCTTGAATGTGTACCGAACATTTGTACATATATATTAATTGTTCACTTTTCATTTTTAAATTTGTTTTATCTATTTTAATCTAACAAGTTAACAAATGTAAGCAATTTTTTAAATGTAAACGTATACTTTTGGAAATATAATGAATCATTTGCAGCTTAGTATGCTGGTTGCTATTAACATTTGGAGACGGTAGAAGAGCTAATGGGGACATACTTAAATTGGGGTGCAGGAAAATAATAAATAGATTTAATAAATAGATGATTATTAGGGACCATAGTTAATTAATACAATTCTGTTCAAATTTTATGAATGAATGAACTGTCTAACAAAAAATAGCTGACGATTTTAATGGTTTTAGAACCAGAACTATTGGTACCAGGCTTAATTTGAGTTTCAGTAGGCCTTTAATAAATAGGTGAATATTAAAAGACCACATGACTGAACATTAATACTGCCCAAAATTTAATAAAGGAATACAATATTTAATAAAAAAATTGTTTAATCATATCATTGCATGACTCCTATATTGACGTTATAGTGATTTTTCCAAGTGATTTATGTAATATTGGAAAAAAAAGTAATGTATTAATTAATTTTAAGAAAAGTAATGATTTTTACTGGGTTTGAACTATTCCATTAACTTATTTACACCTAAATAATAATATTGGCTTTTATACATCCATTCTTCATAAAGTGAGGATAGATGTTTTCGGGAAAAATAATGACAATTGGCACTTGAATGAGTGTGGCTTTTCTTTTAAGAACACTAATACTTGCACTTCTAAAATTCTACAATCGTCCTTTATTTAATACTAAACCAGGCACTATGCAGGCTTAGAGCATCTGCGAATACTAACCCAGGCGTATGATCAAAAATTCATAATCTATGCCTTAAAAATCATAATATTAATGTCTCCCAGTGTCAAGTGTATGACTTACATGCGGATGTGATGAACAAAATACAGTCGATGTCCAAAAAAAGGTATTATTTAGCTTCATTCATAAGCCCTATTTTGTCACTGAAAGTCAATTTTATTTCTCAATTTAACTACTTTAAATTTGTCAATGCGTTTCTGGTTAAAATATTGATAATGGATCAGAGGCCTAAATTAAGAGTCCCCACCAAACTTTTCAACCGAGCTTCCACGGAGGAAACTACCGGCTCGAATCTAGCTATTTTTATAATGCTGTCGTTTAAACTTGAAATTAGAAGTCATAGCTTCAAAAAAAATATTATGCTGCTTTGCTTTACAATTATTATTCAGTGAAAGTTAAAGCATAGTTAATGATTATGATAAGCTAGATAAAAGTGTTGAAATATGTTAAAGAAACAATGTAACTTGAGTTATCAATTATCAGTTTAATTTTATCCCCTTTTTACTTCCCACATTACAATACTAGACAAAATCACAGCTTAACTCTTAGTGTCTCAGACATCATTCACAGAGTATCAAACCAAATAATTTATAACATGTAATCCGACCTTCAGGTGCTGTACCAAATGTATATATTTTTTACTGTTTACGATCAGACAATTTCTCCTTCGATAATTATGTATGTTTTATTAAATTTATTGACACATTTATCTATATAAAAATAAATGATCGATAAACTGCAAAAAAACAATACAAAAAAATATACAAAAAACAAATTAAAAAAGCTAAACATGGATATTATGATTAAATAATTGTACCAAAATCATTTAATAATATCTTATACAACTTTTAAAATATATCTACACTTACATATAAAATAATATACAGATTGATTACTATAATGTGGGACTTCAACTATAAAGTGTAGGTGGTTTGTTTCATTATTAATGGTATTGTTACAAATATAAAACCAGTTTAATGTGTTTTATTAATAATACAACAGTATCTGGTGCAAATTCCACACATCCTCTATATACTAAGAAAAAATCTTGGATTTTTTCTCTGTAGTTTTTTGAAAAAGTGTCTGAGATTTTTATTTAATGAACACATACATCGTAAGAAAAATTTTCTGGCATTTGGCATCTTGAAAATTAATGTGTAAATTATAGTTGAGTGTTTGTTACTCTTGTATATTCCTTTACTTTAGCACAATGTTCTAACTCAAATTAGATCATTCTTTTTCTCACATATTGAACTTTTCATTTACACTGCGTACTGGCCTAAATGTTACACGCAAAGTTTAATTAAAGAAAATGAAAATATATTACGTAGCTTTAACCTATATAACTGCTACAGTTAGTCAAATTTAGGACAGCTACCATAAAATTTGTGCTGAAGTCAATTCGTATGTAAGTTATCGACTGAGGTTTTATATAGAGGTTAAAAAGTTATGCAACTTGATGATAAATTGTGAGTAAACCAGTCACTTCTTATAATGCGTTTATGTGTTCATATAACAATTACCTATTTTTATATTTAAAATTAATAGACCATAACGTGTGTAGTGTTTGACTTGAAATTTGTGTTCAAGTTTCACTATCGTTATTACAGCAGAGACAAGACATATCTATGCTAATCTTGTTTACATATTATAAAATGTTTCTTAAAAACGTTTAAAAAAAGAAAGAAAACGACCGTTTTTTTTACTCAAATGAGTAATTAAATAATTATCATAAATAAGACTATAAGAGATTCTGACTGTACGAAATAAAGAGAATTCAAATAGATATAAGTTAAATGTTGCCCAATTGAATGAAAGTAGCTGGGACATCATTTTGAAAAAGTTCATTTTGGGTGTATATTGGTGGCATGTTGGTACTGTACTTAAAATTATAAAAATCTAAAAACAAAAAACAAAATTATAGCAAGTGAAAACAAACAATTAACTGAATTCATTATTGAAATACCCTATATAGAAATTGTTGAATATCAGTGTCTGCATAATTTTTTATAAATTAGAAGAGTTTAAAAAAACAACACAACTATGGCCCCCTTTCAGTAGGCATTTTTTTGGGTTTCATTTATTTTCAATTCTCTATCTTTTATAGTTTTGGAGAAAATGGACACCAAAGTGGTCACGTACGAACAGATGGACATACATATAACCGGAAATGAACTAATTAGGTGATTTTATGAATACCCATATGAAAATTTGGTTTGTAGCATCAATATTTCTAAGCGTTACAAACTTGGGACTAAACTTAGTACACCTTTATATATATTTCATCTATACAGGGTATAAAAATCCAAAAATTATAAAAAGTAATTATTAAATGAAGAAAAACTATTAATTGTTTCGTTGTGAGTAGTTTTAGACATTTTGAAAATGGCACTAATGAATCGATTTCTGGTAAAGCATTGACATTTCTAAAAGTATTTTTTAAAAAATAAAAATATTTTGCGACTCATCTCTTTTCCTATTTTCTTTTATCAAAGAAGACTTTGCGATTACAAGAATCGAAAGCCGTATGCTTTTTGCAGAATTTGACCTAGTTCGGTACAGTTTTGATACTTCTTTCCATTTTGAGAATTTCAATTTTTTCGATTTCCAGTATCTAAAATA
Source organism: Chrysoperla carnea (assembly GCF_905475395.1). Classification (NCBI taxonomy): domain Eukaryota; kingdom Metazoa; phylum Arthropoda; class Insecta; order Neuroptera; family Chrysopidae; genus Chrysoperla; species Chrysoperla carnea. The sequence goes on along the minus strand of NC_058337.1, from coordinate 72,075,313 downwards.
AAAGTTATCAAATCCATCATTTAACACTTAACATATCTAATTGTGTTTGTGTATATCGTTGATTTTGTTCAGTAAGGGAATTTCGGTTCGTATACTCTATGCATTTGAGAACAACGTCATAAATCCTAAAATGAAAGCATTTTATAATTACTTATATCGAAAAATTTAACACGAAGCAATATATCATCAATATCTAACACATTTTGTACAATCTAAGAAACTTTCTAATTTTCATCGATAAAACACAAAGAAGTATAACACTACAAACAAGTATACTTTCGAAAACTTCTGTTAAGTTAAACTGGAATTAACTTTAGTTTTTAGAAAAAGTTTCTAGTAATATCTTATTTTTATTTTGTTTTTCTAAACACGAAGAATTATACTTTAAACTTCTGTTTTAAGTTAAATAAATCACTCTTTCTTACTAGAAAATAGACTAAAGTCAATTTATTGTATTCGCTATATTCTAATCTGATTATATTTTGTGTTTTGTTTATAAAATTATCGTTCGTAAATCAAATCGAATATAAAAATTGTACAATACTTGCTGTTAACAATCGTAAATATTTTAGTTATCTCGAAAAATTTACATTCGTCAGTGCATATCGGGTCTTGAAAATAACGTAGCTCTAGTGTGTCATATCATGCACTGAATATAGTGAGTGCTTCGAGCAAAATTGTTTGTTAGAATCAGCGTAAGAAAGAATATTGAGACTTTTTATGTTATTTTGACCTCCTATCATTCAGGTTTACGTTATTTACGTTAAAGTATATTCATCATATGTTGAGTCCAAAAAAAACTTTTTTTGTGAAATGTATTGATCTGCAATTATTCTTACAACCATTTTACCCAAAAAATTTTAAAATCTAGAAATCTCATGTTTTAAGTTACAGAAATTTTTTTCTATCGATGGAAAGATATCGGAACAGTATACGCGGTAAAATATCTGAAATAAATCTGTATCTTGCTTGAACTGACCATATGCAATTTGTAAATTTCCAAAACCATTTTCTCCGTTAATTGCGGGACTAACTAATTTTTTCAGATTTTTTTTAAATTTAAATAAAATGACTTAATGAATTCCGTGTGCTAATTGCCGGAATACCGTATGCTAAGCAAGTAGAGTAACCTTATTTTTAGGAGGAAATGTTGCTTTAGGTAAGTATATAGAATTACAAATCGATGAATTTTTTAGTTTTGAAAGTTACAACTTGATAGATAAAAATTGAAATAAATTAGGTATAAAAGCATAATCTGGCTCGTTACTTAAATTTTTCTAAATATTTATCGGTTAGAAAATTTAGCTTTTGAATAATATATATTAAAAAACTATAACACTATATTATTTTACACCGAATTAAACCTTTAATGTAATACCGAATGATGTAATTGCCACTAAACTTTCTAAAATTCGCGGTATAAAATCTTTTGAAGATATGTTTGTGATTTAAATAAAATGAAATTTGACTTTATAATGATATTGGATTAAATAGTACATTATGAATTTTGTATTATGTATTTATAAAATTTAATATAAAAATTAATATTCAACAAACATACGGTATATTTACATATATTAAATTATTAATATTCAGGTATTAAAATAAATAAATGGATAAATGCCCTTTAAATGTATGAAAATACATTATTAAAAAATTAAATTACTAAACAAATTAAAAAATTGGACAGACAAGCAAGGTGTATTGTCAAAAATTAAATTTATAACTTTTTTACTGGCGTATGTACAGTAAAACGCCTTTTTCTATGATATATGAAGTTGGTATTATAAAATATTTAAAAAAGTTTTTCGATAACCTACATAAAATTTAATTTAATCAAAGAAGGCATCCAAATAAAATCTGGTTTAATTAAATAAATTTAAATTTCATTGAACATAGAAGAATTTCTAAAATTTTGTCCAATTATCTTTGGTTGTAGACGAAATTTGGCGAAAAATCGGTTGGTACGTTAAACTCAGAGGGGGAATAATATGTTTTAAAATAAGAAATGTATGGCTTTCCAGCTTTCGGATTCACAGTCTTACTAGAAGATAGCTGAGAGCAATTTTCAAGTGGCTGAACTAAATCGATCTTGGGACACTTTTCATATTTTCATGGAAAAAACTACAAAATACAGACGTTAGGTTTTGAAAAATAAAAATTAAAGTTTGTATGAACTTGTATGTTTTCAAGCTTCATTTTCGAGGTTGTTTAAGTTTAAAAGAAAATCTTTTGTTAAATGTCTCAATAATGAAATTATGGAATTAAGTTACGCAAGAGAGACAAAAAATGCAGAAGAAAGAAAAATAAAATTATTAAAAATTAATTCAATTAAAGCTTGTGTAAGTACGTTTCAGACGTATAAAAAATTCAATCACTGGTTTACTTATATTTAATCTAATTACATTAAATTAAGCCACTTAATCTAATTACCTTAAATTAAGTATCACGAAAACACATTTTAAAAGATATTTATAAGTATTTTATTCAACTACATTATTGCTGAAACTCATGCACACCTGCTCTATTGATTGCGCATAAAAACAACCCCTGATCATACCGGAAGGAGTAGCTTCAACCTCTTGTTTAATGTTTTTCATTGTAAAGTGATTTTTGTTTTTGAAAAATTAAATTAAATGAAATTTTAAACTTCGATTTCCACTTATTGAAAAAATTGAGTTACAGTAACTATCACTTCCGGAAGGAGAATGAGATTAGTCAGAAAAAGACCTTTACATACAATCTTTAAGGGGGTGGCACGGATGCTTTAAATGACCCTACATAATATTATTATTATGTAAGCAAGGTAACTTCATATAAAGAATTTGAATCAGCCTTGCAAATAATAGAAAATAGTTTAATTTAAAAATTGTTTGAAAAATATAATTTATTCATTTCCTTTTAATTGATGGTTCGATATAATAAAGTTTCACTGTATCGACAACACATGTAACGTAACTTGAAATATTAAAATATTTATTAATAAGTTTAAATTAAATTTAAATTCCCCTTTCACAAGACATTACCGTTCATTACCTACTACAATTATTACACAAACAACTGCACAACCAACATAACATATTAAAACCATTATAATAAAATGTATAATAATATAATCGTAAAATTATTATTTATAAATATTTAAAAGTTACTTTCGTCAACAGTAACAAAATATATTTTTATATTTATTCAGGGCTGGATAAATTACGTTAATTCAATAATTCCGCGAAATGACATCAGCTTAAAATCATATTGATCGTGGAAGTCCAGCCACCTTAATAGATATTATTTTATTTATATTTTGTTAAAGAGATCGCAATGTTTTTCTTAGCGAGACTAAAAAATAAGAGGATAAATTATATATAGTATAAAGAAACTTAAAAATACGCTTTATTGCTCTGAAAAGTGTTTAACAATTTTAATTTTAATGTAGGATATGCTATCAGATTCCTTATAAAAAAAACTCGGCTACAGTCCCACAGTGTCCTGATTTTTGTGATGTATCAAGAAATAATGGAAGAGCCAGACCAAAAAAAATTCGTTGAATTTATTAAAGATGATAATTTGAGGATTGATTATAGTAGTTGTGTACACCCACATACAGCGGTCGGTCAAACAAACTATAGAACAGGGATCAGATATATGCTGTCGAAACGGTGCAGTTTTATGTGGTACTAAAATGAATTTACTAAAGCTGAAAATTGTTATACAAATTAAAATAAAATAAAATATTTAAAAAATAAATGACATAAGAGACAAAAAAATTCAATAAATTATAATAGTTCTCAGATATTTTTTAATATAATATTATTAATTACCCAATCACAAATATAATTATTATATTTTTAAAAACTTCATAAGTAAAGTAAAGTACCTACCTATTATGAACGAAATTGATTGTGTAAAAAATATATAAATTAAATCAATGTTACTTATTATTATGATTATTATATTATTTAAATAAATATAATAATTTCTTTTCAATATGATTAATGGGTTTCGATAATTAAATTGTTATGTTTAAAAAAAAAAGATATATTTTTGTTTCATAAATATATTCATTCAAAAAATAGTTTAAATAATATAGTTTAAATACAAAAAGTAACAAATTATTTTATCTCGTGACAAACGATACATGATATGGCAGTATATCTGTGTAGTATTAACACATAATTCAGATTATAATTGACGATAATCATTTTTTAGCTCTTGGGAATATTCAGGTATCAGAGGTATTAAATTATATATAGGTGTATTTTTGTTTTGAATTGAAATATTATGTACAAACATATTTGTAATAATTTATCAAAAAATAGCTGCGAACTAACCGCTTTGCTAAGCAACATCCCCACTTTCACCTTCTCCCCCCATATCCCCTTGCGTGGGGTTACAGTTTTGTAATAAACGCGTAATGCTCTTTTATTTGATACTTCACTTGGGTATTAATCCCCACTGTCTCGTTTCACCTTTCTACATTCCGAAGGTACAAAATAGATAAAATTAATCCTTGATGCTAAAACTTGATACATAACATTAAAATATAGACTCATACATATCTTGTATATCTTGTCAATAATTGAGCTTAATCGATGCACTCCTACTTCAACCCCTTACTCTGTATATTATGTATGAATTATATATAAAAACTTTCCTCTTGAATCACTCTATCTATTACAAAAAATCGCATCAAAATCCGTTGCATAGTTTTAAAGATGTAAGCATAAATTGGGACATAATAGGTACAGACAGCGGGAAGCGACTTTGTTTTATTCTATGTATTGATAGATGAATTGGTTCAAAAACACCACCAAGAAAGATGTTAATTAATGGTATTAAAATTAATTTTCATGCATCTTTCATTTTTTAGCTGATCTTGTGTTTAACCTAATTTTAAATGGAATTATATTTGTAAAATATGTTCGCAACCACATTTTCTTACTTCACATAAAATATTCTGGGAAATTAATGTGGATATTTAATTTTTCAATATTAACTGATGTTTTATTCCTCTTACTCAAGCACAGAGAAGTGTATTAATGGCAATATGAGCCGAAAAAATTTTATAACATTCGGACACGAGTCCGTAGAGTTTATAGCTATTTCTTATACTGGGGAGTTATTCGTGTACACGTCAAGGATCGCTCTACTCGTGTAATGCTAATATCTAATCTGAAATAATGCAGATGTATTGAGAAAATTCCATGATAATACAAGGATACGTTTGGTTACCTTTAATCATTTAGTTAAATAGAATAATTATAAAAATAAGTTTCGCGAGAAATTTACGTTTTACAATCTTGGATGCTACATTAAATTAAATTTTTTGTTTTTTTAAACCCATATGTAAACAAAGTGTATTCAGGCATACGGAAACAACCTGTGCCATATAATGGATCATATTGTAGAATTCTATCAAACCAAAGTGGCACCGAATAAGATATATATATGTACGTGAACTCATATCCACACTCATTCTTGCTCAGTACCACTTTGGTTTGATAGAACTATTCGACTGAATTTATTCACAGGCGAAACAGTAACTGTAATAATTCAGAGATATACAGTTTAATATTAAATACGTAAATTAGATTAAACAGATCTAAATTCTTTATTATTCCATGCGATCAAAGTTTAGAATAGACATCATTGTTAATATATAGACATGAAATATGTTTTCAGCAAAAACAGTTTACATCATAACATACAGGGCTGGATTAATGCATTGCCCCAACAATCAAATGAAAACAAAAAGTTAACAAAAATGTAAAAAAAATCAATCAACAAATGGCTGGTAAGCGAGCATGGGATTTTCAATCGTAGACCTCCAAAACTATAAAACTCAGGGTGCTTATAATAAATACAAAGTAAAATATATGTAAAGTTTTATTAAATAAATTATTACTATTTAGTAATTATTTAACTTCTAAGTTTTATTATTTTTTTAAACCAAATTATTTTTTTATTATTTTTTTCTCAACTTACTATAATTCCTTAAATTTGTAAAAAAAAGTTTACTCATGAATTTTTTCCCAGGGGCCTTCAAATGTTAAATCCGGCCCTGATAAAACACGATTTGTTAGTTTTATTATTTGTTAATTTTAGTAAAAATATTTATCATCGTTACTATTGATGGGTCTTTCATTGGTTTAATTTATTAATAAATATAGGTAATAGAAAAGTTTGTTTACCATATCTTGAATCATCACATTATATAATAATACGCCTGGAAGATAGGATTTTCAAATTAAACTGCTTAAAAAAGTGGCCAATATCGTGGTTGGCTACTTTCGCAAACTTTAGCAAATGAGTTCTGAAATTCAGTTCTCTTTACGTATTGTGTTTTTTTATAATACGTTACATAATTGTTTTTTCGTATACCCAAAACAAATAATTTTTCGAAAGACCTTTAAACTCTAACAATCCGATCATTTAATTTATACTCTTTAAATCAAGCAAAAAAACTTTTCTATGATTACAACTGGTTATTTAGGAAACACCTATTTTTATAATACTTGTTATTAAAGGAATTTCCTTGTGGTAACATGAAGAAGACTATTAAATACATTAACTAATAATAATTAATTAATTAAAACAGGAAAATCATTATTCGTAATTTCATGTTTATCAAACTAATTAATTAATATAAATAATATAATAAAGATTATATAATTCCAATAATGAAAAAATGTACCATATATAAACACACACAATCGATTCTAAAAATATGTATAATCAATAATAAATAACTTCCATTTTGAATATGAAAGACATAATAAATGTACCATATTTGTAAATATGATTACACTGATTTGTAAATAGGTATCGTGTATCTACTACCTATTTTATAAAATGGTATAGCGAGAAAGTTATTACATATCTAAAATTATGAATAATATTTGTGTAGTAGTAGTCTTGTTTAAAGTTCGAGAACTAAAACCCATACAATTACATAATCGCGCTCTTAAAAGTATGAAAACAAGAAAATATTTACATCTGAAATTGTTATGATAAGTAAAATCGTTATTACAGTCAGGGGACCTCTTTTCTGTCCTGTGAAAAACTGTTTAACATTAGAGGTCCGCCGACTGTAATGACGATTTTACTTATCATAACAATTTTTGATGAAAATATTTTCCTGTTTTCTTTCATACTTTTAAGAGCGCGATTCTGTAATTGTCTGTGTTTTATTTTTCATACTTTATTTTATTTAAACCATTTTGGGGTTGTAATTTCGTGAGAAAGTATAACAACATATATATATTTGAAAAGTGATATCATAGCTTTATGTTCTCTAGGGAGCTTCTAGAGATATAGCCCATAATCAGCGGAAGATCAAGACGCTTTTAACGATACCGCATTAGTTAAATTATGATAAGCAGTTTAAAAGCTCAGAGGGAACAGACGAAAATACATTCATTTTTAACTATTTTGCGGTTATAATTTCGTTGTTAAGTATTACAATATAGATATTTTGAAAAGTGCTAATTACGCCCTTTAATTTGATACCAAACACGCTATAATTAAATCAAAATTTATGTCCTCTAGAAGGCGCTATATTCAATTTAATAAGATGGTACATAGCCTATAACCAGCGGACGATCAAGACGCTACCAGCAGACGATCAGCCAATTTATTATTCCTAATTAACTTTTAGCATATAGCTTTTATATATTTTGTAATCCACCTACTCAATGGTTAATTTTTTTTATTAACAGATTAGTATTTCTCGCCAAAAATCTGTCATTTTGTATTTTTTTATTAACACCTATCTAAGCATACTTGGGTTCTTAAGACGAATATATCGAAGTCTTAACTGTTGCAATTCATCGCCGTTTGGAAGGTACGAGATAATAAAGAAATTTACAAACAAACATACCTACATGCGTACATACAAGATACGCGGAAAAAACATAACCACTCATTTTAAGAATGTTAAATTGAAAGCTAAACAATTGATACTTTTAATAAACAATTAATACTACACAGAATATTGGTTCGGAACTTTTGGAGCGAAAATCATCTAAAAAAGTTTGTCACTGAAATAAAGTTAGGTATTTTTCGATATTTTTTACTCCTTTTCGGTAATTGTTTAGCACCAGCCTCAATATAACAAACTTATTTGAGTAAAGCTATTACCATGCTTTCAAATCGACTAGCAAGTTTAGAGAATATGATTACTTACGACTAATTGAAGGAAGTCTTCAATTTTACCACAATTTGTACTCCAATCATCTCGCTGAGCGAAGTAGACAAATGTAACATTTGGGGGGATATACTTGCTTGATATTTTTTTCTTTGGCACAATTCTTCAAATACTGGAGTGTAAATGTACGAACCATTTACTTAATGAACTCATGCATACATTTTTCTATGGTAAAGCTCTCTAATGTGTATTCAGAATGTCATGATAATGTACCTTACTCTAATCGAAATATCTATTTCATACACAAGTATTGTGTAAAGCCTGAATGTCTCACAATCAATTTATGAGAAAGTGACGCTAAAGTAGCTTATTTTTTAAATGTGTACTACCCACAAGTATAAAACCAAATTTTTAAAAAGCCACTAGTTCACTTTCAATAAGTGTACTTGTCACTTGTGGTATTATGGAAACGAACCTTTTTGAAGATATCGGTATTTTGTCATGTGCAGATTTCTAATTATAACGTCATAATAAACATTTAATAATACTTTTAAAGGTTAGAAGTTAGAAATGTGCAGATGCAAAAGAAAAACATCAAAAATTAAAGCATTAAATTTTTTAAATAATACTAAATAAAATTTTGAACTAATTAAATAAGACAAATTATAAACTTTATCATATTCTTATTAAATCCGGACAAATAATTATTAATAATTTCAGATAGTTTCGGTAGTGTCTAATTAAAGGAGAATCATCACCGACTGACATATTCAAAAAGGTTCATTTCCATAATACCACAAGTCACAAGTGCACTTGTTGAAAGTGAACTCGTGGCTTTTTAAAAGTTGGTTTTATTTCTGTGGGTAGTTCTCGTTAAAAAATAAGCTATTGTAGCGCCATTTTCTTATAAAATGATTTTGAGCCATTCAGGCTTCCGTACACAAGGGATGATGATAGTATCGAATATAAATGAAAATAAATAAATAAAACGTATCTTACATAAAGTAAATGCATTAAACATCAACAATACTCACTTAACAAAGCTCAAGGACCTTTCTGAACTTTCTTCTGTTAGCAGTGGTTATTACTGTTTGATTAACTACGATAGATAGGTATATTAGATATTCTAGCACGTACAACAATTTTCTATTAAAATAGTTTGTTGATTTCGTGACTTACAAAAAGTAAACCATTTTTAGTTTTTATATTTATCACTCTAATGACATCAAAGCCGCTGTATCTAAATAACTATTAGAGAATTTATATTTAAGTTTTGCTTATCGTTTATTTACTTTAATTTTGGCTCATATTTACCCTGAGCTATGAATATAAATACTATCGAAGGTAATAAATGAAAACTAAGATATTTCGAAATAAATTTCGATTTTTGCTCCAATTTCCTAGATCAGTATTTTTTTGTATTTTATAAATACATATTTTGACTACCAAGTAGTCATCATCAGTATGAATTAGCCAATCGTAATTACTCTTATTATGTATGTTTTCTCTTTGCTAATTTGATAGCGTACTGCACGTGCAAAAAACTGATTTAGGAAATTGGGGCAAAAAACGAAATTTATTTTGAGCTATAAAGAAATAATGAAATAAAGTGGGAAAGTTTCAATTTTCAAATCATACACTCTATATTAAAGACAATTTCTCAATAGCGTGTAGCCGATAGTTTCCTCTTCTTTTTTCTCACGTATGCTCCATAACGTAATGTATTTGCAATATAGTCAGTAGCGCTATAGAGATTTTTATTTCGCAACCTGGTGCTGGCACACTTATATTTCTGTAATTGGTTATTGTTATGCATCATCATAAGCCTTAAATAATAAAGATCGGTAGCTCATAGTGTCCACTTTGCAGTTTAATAAGTAGGAGTTTTGGACATTTTCACAAAAAAATACCTTTCTATTCCAAAATTTCAATACTTTGCATCTACGCTTGCGTATACCGGGTTAATCTATATAACTGGTACATGGAGGCGGAGTTTACATACATAAGGGCTTACCCTTATACAAAAATTTTTAAATAGTAGGATATTTTTCAATCATTCAAAATTGTAATTGACCATTTAGATAAATTTTAACCTTTATTGATTCGTTTTAACATGAAATATTTATTGCTTTATTGCTTTATTGCTTTACAATGAGACAGATAATATATTTGAAAATAGATATTTTTTATTATTTACAAAAATCTCCTACTATTGGATATTTGTATATCCAATGAAAATATTAAATTAAATTAAGGCGGTCAACTTAAAATACTCAATGTACTCTATATGTTGGCTGACCCTGTATAAGTGCATTAAGAAATTGCATTATTTTATCGTTATCTACCATAAGATAAGAGGAGAGCCTAAGATGATTTTTTTGCATTGAATGAAATTTAAATTTAAAAATATTTTTGAAGTTACGTATAAGAAATAAAAATAATTTATGAAATGGTTAGATATTTTATAACAAAACTAATTGGTGATATTGGTGCAATTCAATACTAAAGTTAATTTATTAAAATTAAATAATATTAATGCTTAAATGGTACATGAAACCATTATATAGAAATATTGATGATAACTTTTACTATCACATAATGTGTTTTCAAAAATAGAGATATTGTATTCATAATATTTCAATAAGTACTTCTGAAAAATTAAATATTTGGCTCATTTGAAAAAGACAATCTAAACAAAAATTAATTAAAAAATTTAAAAAAGTGATTACACTAAGCCTGCAAGGTAGCGTGCCACAAAACTAATATTTATAATTAATTGCTAAAATAGTTATTTGTACGAAAGGAACATAGTTCCTACCCGGTGTTCCACGACATCTCTCGTTGTTTTTTTTTTTTCATTTCCCCAGGATTTTCAGCTTTTATTTATTTAAAAAATAACAGAACAATTAACATTTAAGTGAAACTTTAAGTATGTATAGTGATATTTTTAAATCACAAATTTGCCTCTGATGATCGTTCTTTGCAAATAGAAATTCTTACTTACTTTTATTGATATATAACCTCTGGTGTATTTACATAATTCATTCGTTAATGGAATGGAATGGGAAAAATAAAATTATAATATAACGAATACAATCATATATAACATCCGTTACTTGATACGAGGAAGGAAAATATTATTTGCAGAAAGCTTTTTGGGTTTATAAATGTCATATACATATACACATTCACACGTAACTTCTGAAGCATGGTTACAGTTTTGATGTTGATATTGTTTTCTTGGCTCTTGTCTGTGTCTGAGAAAAAAGTGGCCCAGTACCTACCGACAAAAATTATATTATTCTCAATTTTTGAATATAATCTTCTTGAATATTCAATATCACCCCGAATTTGATTAGAGTTTGGTACTCCTTAAGACGATTATCACGAGTAATACGATCGATTGAGTCCGCGAAGGTGTGAATGTGGGTAAAGTATGAAAATCATTTATAAAGTGCGACCTTTTAATAAATATATTAAGTCTGGGGTCAGGAAACATTTTGACAAGTCATTTGAAAAAGAATAAATATTAAGAAACTGTTACGCCTAAAAAGTTTGCAAAATTGGGGACATCAAATTTATTGATTACGCGAAATTATAAGTTACGAAACTGGCTTAAAATTGACGAAGTACTATTGAGAACTACTATAAAAAAAAAGTACTCTAAAATAGAAGTTCGCAAATATGAAAATTATCGTAGAGAAGAAGGCTCTTAAGGATGACCTTGGCAACAGCCTCTTTCGATCGTTTCTAAAATGAGTAACCATAATGTACCCTGGTCTAGACCCATATCCCATTTGAAACAATTTGCCGTTTAAATTACTAGTATTTTAATTTTTATTAGATCTTTAAATCCCATAAAATAACTATTTTAATTTCCCGAGTAGAAAATTAAAAACCATTAATTCCAAACTATAAAATAAAATTTATTCCATCTTATTTCTAGAAATTCAGATATTCCAAGAAGTTTAGAACAGTTGTTCTCATAAACTGAACTAATAACCATTATCAGACCATCATTTGTTTATCCTTTTATGGAATTGGTTGAGAATGAGTTATACCATAAATATTGTTTTTAATTGAATAGAATTGCGCAAGTGAAAAAATTATTGAAGACATTTCCTAGTTAATAAATCAAAATCATTTAAAAAGATGCACATGAATAAGTAAAAAAATACTAATATACCATGTATATATGAAATATACATAGTATATTAAGTTTAGTCTCAAGTTTGTAACGCTTCAAAATAATGATGTTACGAGAAAAATTTTGTCATAGGATAGGATAGAGATCAGTCCAAAGATATCAAGCTTTTTACAATGTGCTCAGGACGTAAAAAGTGAAGTCGAGTTCGTAATTGAGCAACGTATGTCAATTGGGTCTTGGGTCTGTAGGACCCATCTTGTAAACCATTAGAGATAGAACAAAAGTTTAAATGTAAAAAATGTTTCTTATAAAAAAATAAACAAATTTTGTTTGAAACATTTTCTTGTAAACATCACTGTTTATCCACGAGGGCGCTAATTAGGTGCAAATTTTCTAGTATATATTAATATGGGAATATCAGTTATGTGTGTTTGTCTATTTAAGAGTGGATATCTTTCTTTATTTACCTGGAGTCAAAAAACAAACGATTGTGTTATCAACACTGTCTGTACATGGTATTTCAACAATTAACGCAGTCAATTGTTGTTTTCACTTGTTTGTAAATTTAAATTTATAAAAAAAAAAATCAAACAATACCCGTTAAAAATATTCGGTGCACATACATTAAATGACATAGAATAGATAATTTATAATTCTTCAGAATTTTATAAAACGATACCAAAACGAAAGGAAATTAAAAATTGAAAAAATTGTAATAAAAGTTTTTCAAATCCAGTTCATTAATAACTGATTCTCATAGAAAACCCGCGAACCCGACCGTAACCGTAATTTTCAAAGTCCGTGAATCCATCTAGCAAGCTTGTCAACTTGGCTTATTGTATTAAAAAATATTAAAACAACAATCTCTCATACGTTATACATTCATCCAACGTAGTTATGTGTATCAGGACTCTCCTAATATAAAAAAAATACATAGTCACTCCAACTACTAATGCATACAGCATAGTAAAGAACAATGTGCATTTTACAAAATCGAGGTAAATAGACAAACATGTGTTGTTAAAATTTTATTATCATATGCAATCAACATTTCAGTCAGCTTTGAAAAATTTCAGTTTAGCACTTATTGGTGGAGAAGTCCGTCAACATGCGAGCTACCAAGTATAGGACATACGGCCAGACACACCTAATAGATCATGAAATCTTGAAACAAAACAAAATTTTGGACTAGGTACCAAACGTTGGACATTCAATGAAACTGTACAATTGTACAGATAATAAAACAATCGAATAAAATTTACATCAAAATTCACAGTAGGCTTTTGTCACTGGCATTCCGCCTTGTTGGATACACACCAATAAATTTAACAATAACGCCCTTTTTATTTATTTCTACACACGTTTATGAAGATTTAAAAAATAATAATATTTTTGTGTGTGGCGTTTTATGGTTTGTGATTCATTGCTAAAGTATTTGTTTAAGATCGTAGGTGCATTATTCTTGAAATTATAGGTTGTTTTCGTTTTAAATCAAATCACAAAATTAAATTTTCTTTTACAATATTGCCTATTTAAATTATTTATCTAAGTGTCCTTTAAAACGAATAAAATAGAAATGGGATTTGTAGCTTTTTTTAAATAAAAAGTGGCATCAACAATGTAACAAATAAATAATATATCTAATAAAAATACCACCATAGCCAATCACTCGCTATGCCGATTTTAGAAAATTTCAGTTTTTATTTTATAAATATAAACGATTACTGATGCAATTATTTAGAATAAATCTACCTAAAATATCTGAACAATTTTAATAAAAAAATTTTCCCGTTTTTTATTACAAGAAGTTAAATACAAATCAAAAATATAATTTCAATGTTGTAAAATATAGTTCAAACTTTTTACATTATAGAAGAAGAGTTGGGCCAAAGGTTAAGTCATTAATATTTTTAAAATTTGTCTTAAACTTCAGATACGAATCTCGCAATCTTTAAGAAACGGCTTGAAAAGAGTGGGAAACAAATTTGAAAAAAAAATTAAGCCTGTACTGTTATAACGTTCAATATTTATCGTAGATATTTATCGGTCTTTGTAGGCAACGTATTATAATAGCCATTGGTGATCGCTTTAATATATGTTTGGTGTTATTCGACACCACAATAGGCGGTATGCTCATTTATATGTGTTTATAATATACGTATTTACACGGGATTTTGCTATTTTGTCGTTATTTCAGATGCTTCTTCTCTCGACCACTGCCTTAAGTCAAAAATCCTCTTAAACGTAATTGAGATTGTACTAGTGTGATAAGAAATCAAATCATAATTTAAAATAGTTGTGTTATTGAAAGTTAAACATCCGGTATCATTTTACAGAAAGAACATACCAACCACCTTTTAACATTGTAATTTGAATATGATTACATGTTTTTTTACTATTATTACAAATATTGTGTAAAATAAAAAAGAAGTGTTATATGCCAACAATATCAGCTATAAGTAGCTAATAGCAGGGTCAATGGAAGCAAGGCTACTGACAGACACTTTGTTTTACATAAATATTTCTTTTGTTTTATATCATATTGCAATTTATTTCAATTAATTTTATACTTTTCCTTACGGAATTTGGTAAGTATTTTAATTTCATTTTGGTTAAGTCGGTTTTTCTTATTTAATAATCCTATTTTTCTCAGAAAAATATTTTTATGCATAGACAGAATTATCCATACGAATTTGAGGTCCCACACTCTGACTGAAAATAAGTTCAGGAAATCATTATGGCTATTCCTTATCCAATTTAAACAAAATATTCAACCTAGGTCAAATATCCGGCTAAGTTTTGCTTTGGGAAAGTACGCTTATTAAATTACTACTTTATTAATTGCTTTTCCAAAGTAATGAAACATGTATTTGATTATTTTAATGACAATAAAAAAATTAATTAAAATTTAAAAATAGGTTTACTTTAAACAGTATTTATAATGAGCATCGAGGCGTTGATAATGACCTCATTATATGAGGGCCCAAATTAACACACCATATCAGACTCCAGAAACAAATTATTTTATAGTTTTTTTAAACCATTAACAAAACAGATTCTAAAGCTTCTTAAAACTTCAGGTTGCTTGCTTTTACTAAATATAGATTTCACTTACCTAATACTTTTTAATTTACTGTATTGTTAAAGTTGTATCAAACAACTTTTTCCTTCACAAAAATTCATATAAACGAAACTTTAATTAAATTAAATAAAATTTTTACTGCACCTGTAGCTTTAAATTGACGAAAACCTATCCTTAATCATTTTGTACGGTATCTGAAACAATGCATCTCCAAAGTCCACCTTTCTGAAAATTTTCAGGCTGTTATATGACACTCAACTTTCGAATTTTTTATTCATTTATTTTCTTATCTGAACATTGCCATGAACAAATATTCGTCAATTTTAAGAATTTGTGATTTGGAATTAAAACTTTCTGGGCCCATTAAAAGAAAGTCACAGGCTATGAGGATTTTAGTCGCGGATGAAGTTATTAAATTTGATCTTGATATCCATTCAAATATCCATTACATTATATTACAAGAAAATTTGGAAAGACTGTGTACTAAAGTGTAATTTGAGTATTGGTTTGAGGATTTTTATTTTTTAATTGGAAAAACTATTTTTCTATTTTATCAAAAATTTTCATTATTTATCCGAATTGAATAAAAATTTATTTATATTTTACGATTAAAGGAATCTTTTACATTTTTTAAATATTCCAATTTTAATAAAATATTTCAAGAATTATTTCCTACTGATAAACTCGTTTCATTTCTATTTCATTTTATGAAAAAAAAATGTAAATTAAACATTTTGAAATAAATTAATTAATAAATTAAAATAAATACAAATTTATTTCAAGGTTTTTTATTTCTTTATACTGTATACTGTATATGTATATTATTTTATAGAAAAAAATCCTATTATCAACTATAATAATTTAATAATTTTTTTTTTTTCATTTTACCACATAATTTCAAAATTTTTAACATTCCTCTGGTCAATCAAACTTATACAAGAATATTTTATATGTACTAATGTATGTTTGCTGTCATATTTAATTTTATATTTTTATTACATAATTTTTTTTTTTAAAGTAGTAAGTTTTTGAATGAAAATAATGTTAGAATAATGATTCCATTATAGTTAATTTGTGAGTGTACTTTTTTACTTACAGAGTGTTTCAGGTGGCGATTAAGAGAAATTAATATAAAGTCAAGTATGTACGATGCTTGATAATTCGATGACTACCTAATCCTTAAGCTTGAAGGGTCTTGTTCCTACATATGAAATTGATAAAATCCAAAAACAGAATAAAAATAAAAAGAAACACCTTTTTAATTGACAATTTTGGAGTACAAACAACAAGCGTTATTTAGATAATATTTGTTAACAAAGTCGCATTTATCGAATGTACATACATTCGATAGCAAGCGCAATGACATTACATTACCTCCCCGGGCCTGAGAAAAAAATGTGTAGGAACTACTTTTCTTAAAATGAAATACTTTTCTTTAAATGAAATCAACAAACTGAAAAGGAAAATTTTGATTTTAATGTGTTTATTATTCGTAGTTGGGGAAAAATCACACACACAAAAACTGCGGTCTTGCACACAAAAAATAATAATAATAATAAATATTGTCTATAAAAAGAATAAATATTGACTGTTCACGCGGTTGTCGCTTTCTTATTTACATTCTTACATAAAACGGAGAACCTTCTTGGAAATCTGTATTTTATTTTAAATAATAGTTGAATTCGCTATTTGGCATTTTCGTTGTTTTTTGGGACATTCCGGGCAAACGCCGGCAGTATTTATACATTTTCGGAAAAAGTCAACTTGGTGTATGATAATATGATAATTTTTTTTGTTTTTTTTTTTATTAATATTATCCAAAACCATCAAAAAAGTGGCTTGTATGGTTTGTTACAGTAAATTTCTGACCGTGTGATTGGGTATTGTATTTGGAAGGAGTCATTAGCTATTCGATTCAATTAACTTAGAAGAATATTCAATGCGGATTTCCTGGATCTTCAGTTTAATGGTCAAACTTATTAAAACTGAGATCAAATTTAAGCTCCTACAATGTGGCCGCCAAATAAAAGCACCCTATATATTCAAATAACTTTATCACCTTTACGTAATACTTCAAGTTAACATACGAAATTGATTTTCTTTTTATAAGCTATCGAAATATTAATGTTTTTATAAAATTTTATGATTTCTTAATTTTTTGTTCCAACAAAACCAAGTATTTTAGTGTGCTAAAGTTAATACAGTAGAAATTAAAATAAAATAATGATATTAAATTATTTTTAATTTAAATTTGAATAGTTATTTTATTTGCTTTTCTTTATTTTATTTTCGTACGTTTCTAAACTTCACAAAACAGTTTAATATGCAAATTTAATTGGTAAATACATTTTTTTAAAACCTTGTAACGTCCAGTATTGTAGACATCTGTACGGATACGTCAAATATAAATATGAAATGTTTGAACGTACGTTAATATTTTTCGTCACTGTATCTAACAAAGCCTTGCAGATTTGCCAGACGATATCTCGAACGATTTCTCGAATAGTGGCGCAAAAAGAATAATATCTGAAAGTAGAGCGGAAAATCCAAAGCTAATGTTCAAATTAGTAATTTAAGTCTATTTGGAAAATTTGCATGTTCTATAAAATTATTATAGCACCTGGCCGGATATCACCGGGAAAAACAGGAAATATACACTACCTATTTATGATGAGTTAATAATGTTTTTTTTTTTTTTTTTTATAAAATTCCTCTACGCAAAAGAATACTAGTCACCTTGGTAGACTTTTTGTGCACAAAAATTTTGAAGAAAAAGCCTAAACGCTGTAACAGACTCTAGTTTTTACTCGAAATAAAATTTAAAATGTCTTCTCTTGATATTTTAATCTATTAATGGAAAACGTTGATAGGTATTGACTACTGTTGAGGAAGCCTGGACTATAATTGAAATGAAATTTTAGAAAATATTTTTACCATCCTGATGAACTAATCTTATCAATTATCTGATCAATCAAACAACAACATTATTAAAATCATTATTTAATTATTATGAAAGTTGAATTAATAGATATTGTCATTCACATAACTAGTTTTTCAAAATTGATTTTTATCTTATGAATTGAATTTTATTTTTCAATTCATTTATATATTTCATTTGGCGTTTTAAATCACAACAATATTTATGACATAATTATATTTTCAAATTCATCAATATTGTACAAAAAGATAAGAATGAAGATTTATTATTCTTGAACATATTATAAGTAACAAGAATAATATGGTAGGTACATATTTCCTCAAACACATTTCAATTTTAAAATTATTCTTTAAATCAATTAATTTTTCTATTTGTTTTCTTGAATGAACGAAAAAGCAAGATAGAGAAGTGGTTCTTTTTTATCATAAATGTAGATTGTTTTTAGTAGATATAATATCATAGATATACAATATTTTTAGGACATTAACCTATATTAGGTTAGGTTAGGTTAGGTTATATTGCCTGACCACAAGGGACTCACTTAAGCCTATTTCCTAAGATTTAAACATTATATGTAGGCGGGCTTTATATTAATATTTTTTACAACACAAACGGAAAGTATTTGTTACATATATCCGTAGAATTCAGATTCTGTCTCTGTGAACTGGTTTTAATAAACGCACTTCCGTAAATATCGTGGTGGCTTTCCCGGTAACATTAATACCCGCTTAATATATTTTACAATATATGATAAAAAAAATGAGTTACTGTAAGAATGTTGGGGTAGTCCAGACAACATACAAAACCTTACATCATCAAACCTTGACTCTAGTGCTCTCAAGTAGAAATAATTAATTTATTACTATTTTATCGCAAGCACAAATCATATTTATAAAATTACACCATTAGGATGCATTCTAAAAGTTTTCTTATGTTTAGAAATATTTAAAATATTCTTGGTCTGAATTTAATAAAAAGCAGTTTTGTTCTGCTTTCTTCAGATATCAGTCACACACGTAGTACGAAATACGTGTCAATAAAAAAAAAAGAAGGTATTAATCAAAAATGCTATCGAATCTGAAATAATAATTGTTCGAATGTGAAACCGATGAGCAAAAATTTCGAAGAATATGTTTGTCTCCCTGCCCGTTTACTTGCTGGACTTTCAAGACTTAACGATCAAACTGATTTTGATGTCATGTGTTTGTATGACAGATATTTTATAGCAAGTGTCCGAAGGCCACAAAGTATCCCTACAAAAGTATCTTAAAAGTAAAATAAAGGAGGGAAGTCCTTTTATGTTATATAGAGAAATCATAGGTGACATGCAATGGTATTATTTTGTTTCTTTTATAGTAGTTGATGAAAACATCATATTTTAATTTTCACAAGTTTTTATTTAACCTTTTCACTTGCTAAATGCTCCTTTAAAAAATTGGTTAAGCTAAGAAAATACCATTGGATATACCAGCTAAACATTATAATAAATAATGATAACTTGATTTTTATATTATTCATTACTAGCCTAACCTACTTCGTTAGACAATTCTAACCGTCTATCAAAATATTTTTCGAAATTAATGTAATGAATCGGATATACAAATATATCCTTAGTTATAATTATTAATAATTACAGGATATGCGATTTTAGTATATTCCGACAAATTTGTCAAAAACTATTAAAATATTATTTTTTCATGAAACGTACGATAGATCATAAACTATCAATTTGTGTGATAATATGTTCAATGAAAATGTTAGTCGAACGCGTTGCACAACGGAATTTGTTTCATTGTGTTTCACGTTTAATCAATTTATTACAGTTAATTTATAAACAAACTATCTAAGTAAATTAATTTTGGAATGCAATTTATCTCGTCAAAATAGAATAACATTTTGTATGTCAATGGAATATTATACTTCATAAAATAAACTTAAAATATATATGTAGATAGATAGCTTGTTAACTCTATAATTTGTATATAATATAAATAAAAATATTATATTAAATCTTCGTTTTATTTTTATTATTATATAAAAGTGAAAATCAAATCAGGTTTGTACGTTTGTTAACTTATGAAACCAACCATTTTATATAGCGTAATAGTGTAGATCTTACCATTTTATTTATATACAGAGAAGACTTCAAGCTTAGTTAGATGCGAGAATAAACTACCAAATATATATTACAAAATACTAGTCACATATTGAGTGTTCTAAGAATTCTTGGAAAATCTCTTATGTATTTAAATCCCATAAACATTCGATTCATTACTTCTTTATGACGGCAGGCTCTATACTTCATTGAATTCAATATTACAAATTTTCTTGACAAGGGAAAAGAAAACTAAATAAATTCCCGAGAAATTTTTCGGGTATGTAACCCTAAACTCGTACTTGAAACATAGCTAAGAACACTCTCCATTAAATAACCTTTTAAACAAAACCAAAAAATCAAGATCGGTTCATCCGTTTAGGCGCTACGTTGCCGCAGACAGACAGACACACACACGTAGCGGTCAATCTTATAACACCCCTTTTCTTAGTTCGGAGTTAAAATTAGTTAAAACATTTTTAATTGAAGTAACTTGGTATGATAATTTTATTAAACAAGTGAAAACCAATTGATTGAGTGCTAGTACTGCTAGTGCTTGCATTATTTTTAATAAATTTGACTTAATAATAAATTAAGTTTAAAAAACCACCTATGGCGGCCTTTCGGTTGCCGTTTGTTTTGGTTTTCGAAAATTAATTATATTTAATATAACATACGTTGTAAGTCGTTTCTTATGCCGTAAGAAGGTGCGCCGTGTCGACTCACTTTCCTACAACACTGTTCATGTGTGTGTACAATGGACTCGCACTCATTACTAAAGCTTTTTCCTAATTTGCGCCCTTACGGGTAAACAGTAATGTTTTCGAAAAAAAAAGTTTAAAAGTTAAACAAGAGTTGGTTATTTTATATAAAGACCCTATGTTCTAAGTGTGTGTCTCTATGTTCTAAGTGTGTGTCTGGACAGTCACTCTTACTTAACTTAACTTAACCATAACGAACATTTACATTAAAAATTAAAAATTTTCTTGTTTGTTCTATCTTTAACAGTTTAGAAGGTGGGTCCTACGGACTCAAGACCTACTTGACCTATGTTGCTCATTTTCGAACTCAAACTCACTTTTTACGTCCTGAGAACGCTATAAAAAGATATGTCAGCTTGATATCCATCTCTTTTCGTTTTTGAGTTATTGTGTCCATCGATGGATAGACGGACAGACAACCAAAAATGAACTAATTAGGTGATTTTATGAACACCTATATAAAATTATGACCGTAGCATCAATATTTTTAAGCGTTAAAAACTTATTTCATATATGCAGGGTGTAAAAAGCTAGAAGTATTTTTTACGCATGTATATTCAATGTGTCCCCAATACCACCACTCCAGCGGTAATCATGTATTTCTTCTAAAGATTTTTAGTCTAACAAATTTCACTTTCGAATAAGATTAGCTTATCAAAGTAGTTTCTTCTACTTCTCATGGAAAGTCAGTTCGGTTAGAAACTGAACGCGCTTACAAGTTGGTAATAACCAATCTTGCTGCAAAAACTATTCGTTATAATGATGAAAATTGTATATTGAAAAAATTAAGGATTTTACTATCGTTTTGATCAAATATTTGATTCATAATCTTATATTTTTTACATTTATAAACATTTTTTTTGTCGTATGACTTCTTTTCTTCGCTTTGTTAGATTCGAATTTGGTTATCGACAAATATGACGATTATTGAGTGGTTTATCAAATATTTGATTATAAATAAAGCGTCTGATTTTATATTTTTGACTACTCCTGTATATGCAACTAATATCTTAACCTAAGAAACACTTGGTATCATTTATCTAAATTATTATTTTTGTTGTAGCATCATAAATATATAAACTATGTTCTTTTTTGATGTCTGTAATATATAGGTCAATAATTTACATAATCACAATAATAAAATTATTGATGTAATTGTAATAAGAATGTAAAATGTAATCAGTATACGATACTTATTTAAATGTCTACAGTTCAATCAATTGTAAAATCATATTACTTCCTTAATGTGTATCGTAAAATCACATCATATAATAAAATAATTGCTCTAATAACCTTTTCAAAAATTATTAATTTTAAGATTTTAATGATGAAATTAAATTTTTAATATGTCAATTACTAAAAGGTATTTTAACTACTGGTATTATAAAAGTAATTAAATTTATAAAACGAAGAATTTTTATTGAATGCTTAAAAGGGTAAGACATAAAACAAACTTATTTATTAGGTAAAATGAAAAACAATTGGGTTGAATTGAATGTACAGCTAATTTCACGAAGATATGCTAATTTATAGAATTTCCAATGATATTCTGATTAGTCTTAAGAATAATTAAAATTTTGGACGCTAAAATTTCTGATTACATTACAACAAAGTTGAATTACTCTGTATGAAAAAATTAACATTATTTTTCCTGTATCTTGAATTTTTTAGACTCCGGTTATAGTTTTGTTAACTCGATCGTAAGTAAAAAAAACAAGTACTAGATTCTTACATTTTTACTATTCAGATATTTTTGCACTTATCGTCAAAACGAAATATTAACAGAGAAAAACTGTTTGAGAGACTTAATTACAATTTTTTATTTTTAAATCTGCGAGTTTCTATGACCTACAATGGAACTGTATATAATCTTTTCTTCATAAGCTAAATACCTAATCTTCTTGTTATGACTCGCAGAATGTATTTTTTACTTCTATTTTAACGAATGCCTGACGATAAAGATAAAAAAGATCCGAAACTAATTGCAAGTTAAAATTATTCTAAAGAAATAGTTAATAAATATCCAAAAAACCTACGAAAAATAATTTTATGCTCATAGTTTTCAGAAAGTAAGTTTTACACATGTTTTTCAATTTTTACACATGAAAAGTTTCAACTTAATACGACAGTTACAAGTGAGTGAAAATCGACATCTAAAATAAAATTTACTTAGAAACTTAGTTACGTGTGTATACAATTTATTGAAAGTTTGAAATCGTATTAAAAGTAACTTCCTTATTCTTACGAATTTGATATCTTCAAACAAATTATTTGCTAATCAAGTTATAAATTATGGTACCTACTGATAAATTTCTTAGTATTACTATTTTATATATTAAATAAATTTATTTGGTTGGCCCGTTAGAATAGATTCGATCATTTTTTACCTTAATTTAAGGTCACTTCTACATTTTTTATTATTTAATTAGGGCAAAAGCAAGCGTGATATCGTGAACTTTAAAGGTATTTATTTTGAGTGGAGCAATATATAAACCAATTAATAAATAAGTGTCTAAGAATTGTCTGCCTCCTGGCGTTGCAACAAGTCTCATAAAAAAATAGAACAAAAATATAATTGTTTCGTTTTCAATTTAAAATAAAATGTGCACGGCCTTTAAATACTTCATCAAAATTAATTTTAGAAATTCGTATTTGTTTTTACTTTCAACCAAGAACATTACTGTTTTAATAATGACACACATTTCTATATATAAGTAATATTACTAACAATGCTTTTAGGCCATTTTTTGAGTCTGTAATTATACCTATGAACACCGACACTGTTACAAGGTCAAATAATTTCAAATTAATAATATTTAAATGATATTTTAAGTATAAAAAATATTACAAATTAAGTCATTTTTAATATTTCAATTAAAATTTTGTATTTAATATATTATGAAAACTAGTTTTTACGTCTGAATATTTGTCTGTGTTTAATAACGGAACTGTTTAATCACAAAATACAATACCATTGGTCTTTGTACAATGCCAAAATTTTAAATTAAATTTTAGAAACTCTCAGTTTTTTTTTTGTCGACCTTTTTTTATTATAGATATGTATCTATAAGTCAATGATCGAAGTCTAACCTCTTTACTCCTGGTGTTCAACATACTGCACAACAAATTTTCAGACCAACTTTTAAAGTAAATGAAATAACAAAATTTTTCGACCAAATCATATTAAAAACAGAGCAAATCGAAAAAAAGACTATTATTTTCCAAAAGCAAGTTTTTTTAACTGCTTTTTATTTAAAATGCAATTATGTATGTGGTTCCAGAAATGGAAATTGTATGTTTCTATAATCTAATTTTATCAATTTGTTTTTAAAACCTTATTAAAAATACTTGTGTCCAGGATCCTCTGGGCATTGTTTTTCATGAGTTCAAAGTAAAAATTTCAACTAAATCAGGAATAAAAAGTTTAAGAAAAATAAAATTTTCAAAAAAAGCGATGTGTCGTTGGATGATTCCAGAAATCTCTCGGTCGAACCAAATCGAAGTGTCTAAAGTTATTAAAAAATTGTTTCCCCAATCATTCAATGACTTGCTTACTTTAAAGACGTAAGGCAGTTATAATTCCACAATCAATAAGCCATAGGTACTTACAAAAGCACACAATTGGTATGTTAATCTTTCTAGAGGTATAAATACTCCCTGGTTCATCGTAGAAAGCTATTTTTTGTGACTCTTTTTGACTATTTTGTTGACGAAATATCTGAATTTGTTATTCCCTTAGAATGTTGCTTTAAGATAAATTATGTCGGGCCCATGATTCCATTTTAGTAGTGTTCAATCTTGGAAAGTAGTTGCAACTAAGAAATTAGGAGTTATCCACAAATTACGTCACACAATAGGAGAAAGAGGTGGAGGAAATCTAACATAGGGGATGGAGATGTTTAAAATATTGTCACAAAATAAAACCTTTATAAAAATTCAATTGGAAAGGATAAAAATATATAAATTAAAATTAATTAATTTAAAAAAAATTGCTATAGATTATTCAATTATAGGATGGGTATTATAGTGTGACATTACAGGTGGGGTTCTAGAGAGTGTGTCATGGACATGAACATGCGACGCATTTATGCATGACCCCTTATCCTTAAAATTATCATAGTAAAGCTTATTATCCCGCTAATATACGTAAGAGCATTATATTATGCCAGTTTTAGTAATTTTAACACAATTTCAACGAACAAAATATAAATAATAAGTTACTTAATTTAATATAAACAACTTAAAAGTCATCCCCATGATCTATTGACTCTTAAATTGCTCGAGTGAACGGAAGGAAATTTGGACTCTGAGATCCAGACAATATTTTTACTTATTATCTCCAGGACAGTTCTGGTCATTTTATAATGTGAATTTAATTTTTTGTTTCAGTATTTGGATTTTGACAACTTACCAGACACAAATTTTTCATGTGTTGGAAAAGTGATTGGTGGTTACTACGCAGATTTGGAAGCAAATTGTCAAATGTTTCATGTGTGCACACTAGGTCAAATGGAGGAACCAATGGATATACGTTTCTTATGTCTGAATGGGACTGTATTTGATCAGGTTTGTAGTTAGCTCATTTTCCCTCTTCACTATTTTTTTCAAAATCAAACAAATAATGTTTTCTTTTTCTTTTATAAAGGAAACACGCGTATGTGAGCGGGTAGATGAAGTTGATTGCGTCAATTCAGAGAAATTCTATAGCTTGAATTTAGAACTATATGGTAACACAGCACCAGCAATTGTAGAAGGTAATTATTTTTTATTTTCTATTCAAAAGGAACAAATAGACAATTCTCCAGGGTGTTCATCTTTTTTTTATGATACATGTGATGATTCATACAACAAGTTTTCTTTTTTTTTGTGGTAAAAATATCAAAAAGTATTATTATTGCTTTTCATACACATCATTAAAGTAGCTCTTGTGGGAGTTAAACTTTGGCGATACTTTAAATTTTTTCTACGACTTTCGACTTTCTACTATACATGGTAACAAGGTTATCAAGATAATTGACTTGTTGCAAAGCATGACACAAAGCATATCACTAAACTTACTATGGGACAAGCCACGTAAATCGTTATTACATGTTGCTATAGTCTCCAACATTATGTGACGTTTCGAAGCTATGTTAAATCCCATAATTTTTGGGCAAGTTCTCAATTTAATTATGAGAACGTGCAAATTCATCTTTCGATAAGCAAAACAAATATAACTAAAGGAGAAATTTGATAACGTACCGGCAATTAATTCACGATTGATTCGATTTACAAGATTCTGTTCATTGGTTGCGTGCAGAAGTATTGCGTTTTTGGTGCCATCGTAAAAATATGATTTTCATGTTAATTTTCGTCAATAATAATGGAAAAATTATTAAAATAATTTAAAAAAAAAAGTTTCAAAATCAAATATAGTTGAATCAAATAACGCTCTCTTTGAATACGCTCCCATATCGTAATAAGAGGGAAGCGCTGTGAATGAGATTTCTCCTTCAAATATTAGGAATTCGTCCAATTTACGGGTTGCATACGGGATTGATCCTGGGGCACCACGTTTTTTTGTAAAAATGAAAGGATAAAATACACTTTCAAATTTCTGGTTGAACCTTCTAAGAATTTCTTTCTTATTTTGATTGTTACAATCGATGCTCAACATCTAATTTAATTTTATTTACGTGGAAAGGCTGTTGTAATAATTTCTCGATGAATTTTCAAAATAAAACATATGTACCTAAGGCAATAATGATGACTTTTTACAAATTTTATTTAACGAAATACATTATTAAATTTATTACGAAGTTTAAGTCTTTGCTGCAGCTTCTAGAATATACTCTTAGTCTGTAATCATCCGTACTCTTTCGCAATATACTAATATGATGTTTGATTTTTCAGCTCCTGAAACAAAAGACTCTCAACAATCTCCTCCAACTACTGTATCTGCATCAACAGCGCCACCTTCCACGACGTATGTGCAACAACAACGAGAACAACA
Organism: Chrysoperla carnea; assembly: GCF_905475395.1. NCBI lineage: Eukaryota > Metazoa > Arthropoda > Insecta > Neuroptera > Chrysopidae > Chrysoperla > Chrysoperla carnea. The sequence goes on along the minus strand of NC_058337.1, from coordinate 72,048,155 downwards.
AGAAACGACAACAATGCCAAGTTATCGATCAACCAGTATCGAACCAACTGATTACGTGATTCAAACGTCGATTAATCCATCTGATAGCCCGTCAAAATCACAAAATCATCCTTATAATACGTACTCATCAACATTATCTCCAAATTTTAATTCGCATCATTTTCCAGTCAATGGAAACATACAAGGTGAAATTAATTTAGATCCAGAGACACCACCAAAACTTAATTATCACCCACAATCATCAGCGCTGCCACCTGTATCATATCAAAAGAATTCTTACAATAATAATGGCGCAGTAGAAGCTCATGTAACGGTAACAACGCATACGACAATCTACAAAGATCAAAACCGTAGGCCCAGCACAACGTCTGGTCATCGTAACAGTGGTGGGGATGATCGTAGTCACCAACAAAGATACAATGTGCCACATCGTGACAATCCACACCCTTTTAAATTCCGTCCAAATCACACAACATTCAATCAAGACAGAAATCGTTTAATAAGTACGACGGAATCGGTACAAAGTAATAAATATAATTTCTTTAAACCAGAAAATGATCCATCTGACTTACGTTATCACTTATTTGCTTCGTCAACAAATCCACCTCAGTATCTCCCACAACGTTTATCGCTAATTCGAAGCGCACTTACAACACCCCTGCCAACATCTACAGAAAATGAAAACCATGATATATATCAAGTTCAGCATCCGCATGGGCATAGTATCCAAGAATTTGGTTCTCCATCTACTATCACAAAAAGATTGTATGAAGAACAAGTCGAAGACGATACCGAAGATGATAGTTTAGAAGAAGCTGCTGAACTTATTAAAGAAGAAAGTCACAGTGATGAAAGAAAAAGTGATGACAAAGAACCACATTTACAGTTACCATTACCATTAATACCTTTCAATCTTCCATCACCGTTCACTTTACGAGATCATTACGAAACAAAACGTAGTCAACCAACAATAAATGAAAATCCACAGCTGACGAAATCATCATCACAAAATCATCCACATCATAGTTTACCACGTGTTATAGTTAGCGCGAGTGCAACAATTAGTGATGCTAGTGGACGAAAATTAAATATAACTTTAGGTACAATAAGTCCAACTTTGGCTGATGCAATTGGTAAAGCACCACAATCATATGACGATTATAAAGAAACTGATGTTAGTTTAGATCCATTTTATCATGATGTGCCAAAAATTCAAGAACATATAACCACTTCTACATCAATTTCATCAAATAATAAAAATAATAAGCATTCGAAACGTGAAATTAGTCAAGATTACTTCGATTATTATTATTACGTAAATGATAACTATGAGCCTGACACTTACCATAAATCACAAAACGGTGGTAATAATAAAAACAATCCTTCGATTACAACTACAACTACCACTCAAAGTATTGTTGTACCGATAATACAGCCATCTAGCGAAAATCAAACAGTTGAGTCATCTAGTGAGAACGTAACAAAACATGATGATGTAGAATTAAAAAGACGACATTTAAAGACGGTATTAATGTTAGAACCGGTTAATCAAGCAATTGAGGAAATTGAAAATGTGACAAAGTCAAAGTATGTTGATAATAAAATGTTAATTTTAAAACATAATAAAACTACTGAGTTTATTATACGTTTATTAGAAGAAATTTATCCACACTTAATTACAACTACAGCTGCACCTACAACAACGACTACAACAAGTTTACCGCCATTAATTAGCAACCATTATTTAACTAGTATACAATTTGAACATCCAAAACAACATGAGAAAAGTGTTGTAGACGATTTAGATTATGAATTTGTTGATACAAGTAGTAATAATAAGAATATATTTAAATGTACAGATCATATTAGTCAGTTACATAATTTTTTTAAGGATACGAGTGATTGTCGTGTATTTCATTATTGTGCACCTGGCTTTCAACAATCACAATTATTACATTTAAAATTTATATGTGAACCAAATACTTACTTTGATGAGATAAATAATATTTGTGTTAAACAAAAACCATCACGGTGTTTTTGGTTAGGTTCATAATAGATAATTTATTTTACTTATTATTTGGAATTTTTATTTTTTAATTTATTTTAGAACATATAGTAAGTAATTGTTGAAAATAACGGCAAAAATGTTTTATTTGTTTCTTAAAGATTTAAGAACAAAGGTCGGATTATACACGCATTTGTAAATTTGGTTTTATATTACCTAGAGTTTGTAGAATGTATCTATTTATGAGATTATAAAATATTTATTTTGAGTAATTTATATTACGATATAAAGACGATTTTAAAAGAAATACTCCATAAGTGAGCTATACTATTCCAACTCCTTAATATTTCAATTCTAAGATGATTTCATCTCGTAACATGGTTTTCATTAGTCTCAAACATCCTTCTTTAATAATGTGCCAATTTCACAGAGCTTTATTTAACTGTATACATGAGTACACATTCGCAGAGCAAATCATACAACGATTGGAATATGGTCAGCTCTCAAGATTCGTTGGATGGCTCTTATCAGCTAAAATGCCCTACTCTTTCCAGCAAAGTTTATGTGGGTTCAAATCTCTATGCTACTTTTTGCTCCCATTAGTATCGAATCATGTTTTATTCTTTTATTGTATACTCAGATTTAATTTTCACTCACAAGTAAAACTAAGTAGATTTATCTAACGAGTAGATTTAACTCTCATTGTATTTGCTCTTGGACCATAAACTCTCTCAATGAGTAAAGTATGGAAAGTAAGTTTAAAGTAAAACTTGTAATCTCTGATGTGAACACAACTAATCAGCAAAATGTAGCATTGTTGTTGCATAGAAAAAGCGGTTGATTATTAATGGATCGCTATTTGTCCTCGAAAACGGGTCAATTGGCTGATTTATACGATATTCATTTCTATAATTTCTTACAAAACGATAATTACATCTCACGTGAAGATACGAAATTTAAATAAAATTATTGAATAGTCTCTTAGGTTTTTATATATTTTTTTGCGACACAGACGGTTAACAAACTATGTAGCATAAATTTCCAAATTTTTAAATTCAGGGTAATGTTACATCCTGTTCACCATTTATTATGCACTTTATTTTTGTATTGATGTAAATGGCGAACAAATTTATTCAAATTCTTGTATTTCGAAGTAAATTGCTGTTAGTACAATTCAGATGAATGTTCCATTCCCATTTTCGTGAGAAATACCTGTCTCCAAAAATGATAAGCAAAATAGATATTGTATACATATTTCAATCAGATTTCACATTGTATGCAAATTTTGCTGTGTAGGAGAACTATGGTTGACATAAGTTTTGTTGTACAGTTTTTTGCAATAATCTAGTATTTATTTAAAACATTTATAAAAATATTAGTACATACCTATCTAATAAAGAAGACTATATCAAATGTTTTCTAACATTTTACCTACAACCAGAAGAAGACTATGCCCCAATAACATGTTATAAACAAGAAAATATAGGCTTGTAAATATTCCCTTATAGGTACATCTATATAATTATTCATTGATATTTCTTGTTTAAACTTCAAAGTTCATTAGTAAAACTGTCGAAACTAATAAAAATTATAATGAAGATTAATTTTTTTTGTAAAAGATTGTATTTACAAAATAAATTCAATCAATACCAATTAACCTGGAAAAATTTAATGTAATAATGATTAGGTCTTACACTTTTTTCATTCTCTTCTTTTGTTTTGTGTTTGGTTTGTATTAAATAGAAATCATAAAGATCCGTTGGAAATGAATCTACCTTCGATCGATAGCTAATACTCGGCATTTGACATGATAAAAAAACTGTATGTCTCAAAAGAAAGAACCTCCAAAAATAAAGTGATATAGAATCAGAAAGATCTTTAACCACAGAAACAATCTATTTGGTTTTGTTATAGTTCAACAATTCTACATTTAATTAAATCGATATGTTCGAAAAAATTTCCCAAAAATGAAAACAAAGATGTGTATGAATACATTTGCTGAAGTTGTAAAGCCAGAGAATTGATTTGGTATGTACAATATGTAAAGCATCTCGTTAGCCGTTAACATCTGTGAAGTCTACGTAGAGTTTTTATGGAAGATCTTATGTATAAGATAAAGAAACAGACAATTTATTGTGTGTAATGACTTAAGTCAGCTTTCGTCACGTATACACACAAAAAACTAATAAAACACGATAAATTGTCTGTTTCTTTGTCTTATACAAAAGAACGTCCATAAAAACTCTCATTACTTTATAAACAGTATACACGATGTTCGATTTACATCTAGAGATATAACTATCACGAGTATGTCAGAGTATATGCGTTAAGCAATGCATCTAAGTAAGAGGTATTTTAAGCGTTATATGAAATTGCAAAAGTGACTTGTATCGTGGCTTAAAAGTGACTGGTATCTTTTAAGCTACACGACAGTTCTTCTGTTGTGTGTCTGCAGAAAGTGGGGGCATGTATATAATGTATATAATACCTCTCACTTAGATGCTTTGCTCATCGAGATGTCATACTCGTGATAGTTATTTGCCTATATGTAAATCGAACATCGTGTATAGATGCTTTACTAACGAGATGCAGAAGTAACGAGATGCTTTACATACAGTATATATAATTATAGAATGTTCGATTTACCTCTAGGCATATAAATATCATGAGTATGACAGAATACATGCGATTCGCAATGAGATATGCGTTGAGATAGTTGTAACACGCTTGGAGAGTGGGATTTTCTTAGTTGAATAGATGAACTACAACAGATAAGCCACGATACAAGTCACTTTTGCAATTTCATATAACACCTATAATACCTCTTACTTAGATGCATTGCTTAACCCATGTCATACTCCTGATATTTATATGCCTAGATGTAAATCGAACATTCTGTATACAGTAGTTATAAAGTTGCAAACAGTATTAAGAAGCTATTTGCAATTAAATTTTTCATGGCAAATTTCAGTGTTTTTAATTCGAATTTACTTATCAAACACTGTGAGCTTCAACTTCTTTCAGCTTGCTTGTGAGAGAGTGATTTCTTGAGAAAGAAAAGCCCAAATGATGATTATATAATACGATAGTTGTTTGTGTGTTAGTCAAGAATGCGAACCACCTTGTTTCTAGTTGGTTTCTAGAAAGTAAAACGAATACTTAGCTATATAAAATATTCTAGTAGTTTAAATAATGAGACAATGCATTGCGTGTTGATATTCGCTACGCTGCTATATGTTCTAAATATCTTTATGAATTATTGCCCCCTGTTCCTTTTTATATATTTTTTTATAGAATAATATAGAAATTTTTATATATAATATTTAAAATAAATAACAACAAAACAATGTATATGAAATCATATAAATGAATATTTTTTAAATATTGTAAGAATTTATAAAATTTTTCTATTCAGGTTTTTAATAGAAAATTTTTGTAAATTACAAGATTAAAATACCTGATGGCTTTCGTTGAAAGTAATAGAAATCATTCCGTTATAAATACCGATACGACATGACATTGATCTAGGTATGACAGTGTTACTATTGATGACACCAGTAAAAACTTGTCAAAATATGTTCAATTAATCAAAAAATTCAAATATATAGGTATAATCTATTATTCTTAATGTATACAACATATTTTCTTTTTCTAATCTAGTGTATGTTACAGGGAAAGTTGATTTTAATAAGAGTTTACTCTTCCTAGGCAGAGTAAACTCTCACTAAAAATACGGTGACAGTTGACTGAAAATGAGTTTTTTTCACACATTTTTCCTCGAAAGAATTAACTATACCTTCTGCGGCTTAGGAAAAGTTGATGAAAGTAAATTAATTATTGTTTAAGTGTATTAATTATTTCCGATTCCTTGCTGTCTTGTAACAAACGATAGTCTAAGTTTCTATTAGTTTATTTATTTTTGTAACGGTAGGGTTATACGGACACTATCGTGTGTTTAGCGTAAATCTCACGTTAAGATAATTTGGAGTGGGTAGTTAACGTGAACAGAATATTATCTTGGTTTCTGAGGATAAATTTATAATTTTTTTTTGCGATTGGGTTATTCACTAATCCACAGGGTGGTCATGCTTTTAGTGAGATCGAGACACGTGTCAGCGTGTTTTTTGGCTTTTTGGTTAATCCTGTGATTATGTCACTAATCTTCAGAAAATCTGAGAAAAGTTTAAAAAACTTAGAAACAGTCTGTTCATGGTAATCACCTATTCCCAATTTTTTTTTATTCTTTTGATTGTCTACTTATTAGAATTACTGCGTATAGTAATTTTTATTTTTTTTTTCTAACTTTTCCGATGTACTTTTCTAATTAAAACTTTTTCCTTTCTTGTTTGTTTTTATTTGCTGGTAGGCCGTTTTGAAAGTAAAAGTCAACTTTTACTATCTCAAGAGACTGAGAGTATAATTTACCTAGTTATAGTTAGCTCTGAGTAGTACACGTTGATCAAGCTCCGACAATTTTCATATACTTTTACTGAAAAGAAAGTAATAGTTGACTTTACCTAAGAAGAGTCAACTCCTACTGGAGAATCAACTTTTCCTGTACCATATACACTATTTACACTGAGTGGAAATAGAAAAAGTCTTATTAGGCTGTAAAAACACTCTCGTTTTTTACTAACACTCAGTGTAGAATTGAAGAACGATTCAAATGAACAACCTAACTATTAATATATGGTTTTATATTATACGAAGATTATTGTTGGGTATACATATATACCCTGGGTATTAATGATTAACTGAATGTATCATTGTAGGCTCTTAAAAATAAGTTTTAGAGATCGGAAATTTAAATATGAAGCATACACGGGAAGTTTACAAAGAAACAATTGACGTGGGAATTATACCATAAACACCCGGCCTATTAACATAAACGCATAGTGTTATAATTGCATGCAAATATTTCAAATACTAGTTGGATTCAAAAGAAGACCGTTTAAAATTGAAAAATTTCTTTACATGAGAAAGTTTAGATTTTTGTTTGAAATATTTGTTCAAGAAATATTTTTTCAAAATCAGAAATTTACTGTAACAATTTGGTAAAATTTCCACACGATGTTTAGAACTTGACGTTTGTAAAAAATGTTCACATGAAGATAACACCACATACTAGTAAAATTTGTATCATTTATTTTGAATATCGTATTATTGGATGATTGGTATTGTTGCGTATCGGTATTTGCAGCGCAATGATTTTGTGATAATTTCTTAATAAAGCTTTTCCTCATAAAACGGAAAGAAAGCATTCATTTGAAACACATCGGTATTGTTTTTAAATTCAAAGATAAGAGAGAGAATATATTTCGAGAAAAAAGTAATTAATGTAATAAATTTCTTTTCCTATGAAAACAATTTGAACTAAACTTTTTTGTTTCACAGACTCTTACACAGATTACCAAAGTAATTTATTTATTTACTTTAAAAACAAACGGAGGCACTTTTTTCCCATTATATTTAACTGTTAAAAAAAAATTTTCGATTAAGTAATGTTTTTAATACGTAATTTCAATTATTGCTTTTGACGTAAATAATAATTTCGTGTTCAATTACGAAATTAGATTCACTCATTAATTATTTCAACTTTTGCCAATTTACAAGAATTTCAGAAATAAAATTCATTGTTTTTAACCGACTTCAAACAAAAAGGGAGGAGGTTATCAATTCGACTATATTATTTTTTTCTTACTTTCGACTGGGTAAACCGATTTTGATGATTCTTTATCTGTTTAAAAGCTGGTGCTTCCCGTGTGGTCCTATTTCATTTTGGTCCAGTTCTGACAACAGCATCCATGAGAGAACCATAAAAATCTTAAATTTGCATTAAGTATGCAAGACAAGAGGACGAATTACTCAATATCACGCCAACCGATTTAGATGATTCTTTTCTTAGTGACAAATTAGTTAGTGCACTTCAGATTCACTAAAAATCACAAAATAAAAAGAAACTTAAAAAAAAAACCGACTTCAAAAGAAAAACTTTTCCAAAATAAATTAATTTGCACTAAAAAGTAAAAAATAACGATAATATAATGTTGTTAAAATTATTGTTATTTTTGGAGTCGGTTTCAGCCAAGCTAATGTAGCAAACTATTCTGTCAGAGTCGTTTCCTTGGCTGACACCGACTCCAAAAATAACAATAATTTTAACTACATTATATTATCGTTATTTTTTTACTTTTTAGTGCATATTAATTTATTTTGGAAAAGTTTTTCTTTTTTTTTATAAATATTCTCTAAGAATATCGTTTTTTCCTTAAGTAAATCGAAAAAAAACAGCTATTTGATGACTTATAATACAGTCAACTTAATGCGTAAATAGATTACAGTTTTTCAAACTTTTAAAGAAGAATGTATTTGCGGATTTCATATAAATTTTTTACATGCAAAATTACGATTTCCTAGACAAATCCAGTCTCAAGATTGTTTTAATTCCAGCATGAAACCACTAGTCGATAGTTTTGGCCTATTTTTTTTACACAGTCAGAATATTGTTAAGAGACCCTTAAGTTGCAGAATTTTTGGTCGTTTAGATTGAAATATAGCTGCAATGTTTGCGATTTCGTGGGTCAAAGCATGTAAAACTCACTGTTCTCCTAGATATTTTTTACGACATTAAAAAATTCCCTCGATAGAATTAAAAAATTTTTTAGTTTTTCACTTCTCTCATATTCCCAATTATAATATTTTCAACGTTTACAATTCTTAGATATTATAAAGTATTTTTCAATGAATGTTTTTTTTCTATTAAAGGCATTTTGTAAACTTTATAAAATTTAATTAAATCTGGAAATTCACGATAAATTATCAATAAGTAAATAAAAAATTTATTGTATAAATAGAAAATTGATTGTTATCCGCTTAAAATTATGTAATTATTTTCATATGTATTAAGTGCATTTTCATGTATAAAATTTTTCACAACAACCCACAAAACTGTGTATGTGTATATCTAATATATACGTTTAAGTAAAGCGTTTCTTGTTTTTTTATTTTCTTCTCATTTTCATTCAAACAACTTTCTCATTTTCTTACTCTATCGTTTATATAGGTATATAGAGTCTACGAAAATACCTACAGGTGTGTATATAATATGAATTAGTGATGGGACGAATGCGAATGTTGATTTCCAATATTCGCGATTGCGAATGCAATGTTAAATTTCAAATGAAGCTCTCACAAATTTTTATACCATTTATATATGAAATATGCATAGTATATTAAGTTTAGTCCCAAGTTTGTAACGCTTTAAAATATTGATATAGGAAAATTTTGGTATAGGTGTTCATAAAATCACTTAATTAGTCCATTTTCGGTTGTCTGCCCGTCTGTCTGTCTGTCAACACGATAACTCAAAAATGAAAAATGATATCCAGCTGAAATTTTTACAGAGTGCTCAGGATATAAAAAGTGAGGTCGAGTTCGTAAATGGGCAGCATAGGTCAAATGGGTCTTGTAAACCGTTAGAGATAGAACAAAAGTTTAAGTGTAAAAATGTTTCTTATATGTATAGTATGTATTATATGGAAATATCAGTTATGAATGTGTGACATGTATGTGCATGTAATGTGACGGTGTAATCAACACATGGTATAATCAACACATGTGTAATCAACGACGGTGTAATCAACACATGGTCTGTACATGGTATGCCAAAAGTTAACTCAGTCAATTGTTTGTTTTCACTTGTAATATATTTACTTAGTTAATCCTTACATATTATTTCTTCAGCATGTTTTTTTCTTTCCATACCTTATCTTCCTTTTCCCTTTTATCAAATTTCACGATTCACCCCTCATTTTCAAGCTTATCATGTTGGCTTGTGACGAAAAATATACTCACGGGCTTAAATTGTACCGCTTAGGAAAAAACCCGCTAGACACAAAAATCGAGTGCATTTGACGACTGGCCGAATAATTTTTGAGATACGGACTAAAATCGATCAAAATATTGCGATAACTAAGAAATTCTGCATCCAATCATTAAAATAACCTGATACTTTTTGGATCAAAATTACCCCATCCAACGAGTGGCTTCAAATTCCAAAACAAATTTTTTTTTGCAATTTTTTCTCTGTTAAGGGTAGAAGATCACACTGTCTAATAACCATATATGAGTTACACAACTTTTGATTTGAAGGGTGCAATTATATTCTATTGACCGAAATATTTAATGCAGAGTAAAATTCTAAAACTTACCTTGTTTTAAAATATTTATAAATCTAAGTGAGACAACCTCTAAGTCCAAAAATTCAAACGTAAGAATGGAGTGTCTTAAATGTATCGATCTGACTATAATCTTGCTAGAGATTATACCTACTAAAATTGAATTTGTGTTACAATATCCTTATTTTCTACATATACAAATAGTATATGTATATATATTACGTTAGATGAAACTTCATTTGTTGCAGCGTCCTCTTACAAAACGTTTAAAACATGCAAATATTTAATTAACGTGATGATTTTACGTGAAAACTATTTAGTTAGTGACCCTAAATAGTTCTATATACTAAAAACAAAACTTATTTTAATTATTTTAGTTTAAGTTTGTTACGGCCATTATTTAATATGCCAAGAACTATTTAATATACCTATTGAAAAAGATAAGAGAAGTAAGAAGAAAAACATTTTTGTAATTAATTGTACCTTTAAAACCCACTCATTGTACTTACATGTAATAAAAAAACTTTTAACATACAAAGAATCGACTTCAAAAAACAAACTATTTCAAAACAAATTAATATGCACAAAAAGTAAAAAATCATGTAGCTACAATTATTGTTATTTTTGGAGTCGGTGTCAGCCAAGGATACAACTGTGATAGAAAAGATTCCAAAAATAACAAAAATTGTAACTACATTATATTTTACTTTTTATTAATTTGTTTTGAAATAGTTTGTTTTTTGAAATCGGTTTTTTTTTGGTTAAAAGTTTCTTTATTTTTTTATTTTAAGTGAATCTGAAGTACACTAACTAATTTGTCAATAAAAAATAGAATCATCGGTTGATCTGATATTGAGTTATTCGTTTATTTGCCGCGCACATACTTAATGCAAATTTCAGTCTTATATGGTTTTCTCATGGATGCCATTGTCAAAACTGGACCAAATTGAAATTTGATCCACACGGGAATTACTAGCTTTTAAATAAAAAATCATCCAAATCGGTTCACCTTCGAAAGACCTTCTCCTTTTTGTAGTCGGTTAAAAACAATCTGTGAACAAATTTCAAATCATTCTGTAACTGAATATCACAGTTAGCTTAAGTTTTTGCAAGCTTTTTCGTTCAAATGTTTTAACAGGTAAAAAAGTCGAGCGATATTGTATAATCGTTGCGAAATGGAGTTATAAAGTCAAGAAATACTGTATGTCGCTAAATATTCCGCTTCCTGCTTTAAATCAATTTATGCTCTGAACTGATAAGGAATACAGGAAAATTTTAAATTAGAAATTTATTCTTCATAAAATCAATTTTTTTGCAAGCGCAACACATTCGGCAGAAATATAAAACAAAAATTAATTTCAGCAGGACTCATTCGGGCTCAAATTTCCCTTATTTTTGAAGAATTCACAAATATAATCAAAACCGAAAGAACGCAAAGTTGAAACTTTTGGAATTCGATATTCGGAATAAAATCGCCTTTCAAGTTTATATTCTTACTAGGGGTTTAACTTCTAGCCATAAATAACCTACAAATTATAAAAATTGTGGAAAGCATTTGCAACCAAAAGATGAGTCTCCGAGGAGTTGAAATTGGATAAGGTGGGTGTATTCTTGACAAACTTGAACGCAGGGGGTAGTTTCTAATTGATCCCCAACACGGATTTAGATTTGCATCTGTCTGTTCTGGTTTTAATTTAAAAAAACCATAGGTGTCTATTATGTATCTAGAAAGTATATCAGACATAGTTTTGTGTCCATTTGAGATATTTGAGTGTTAAAGACGATGGACCATAGAATATTAATTTAATTATTTATTTAAGCATGTTAAAAACATTAACATTCCGTAAAAATATTAACAACATTATTTTTAATCAAATATTTTATATTTTTCTTAAAAAAAAATCAATCATAAAGTTATATTCTTCGTTCATATAAAATATATTTTGGCTGAATGATTTTATATACAAAGAAAAGAAAAAACTTATTTTCCTAATATTTGAGACGAAAAAAAGGTTTATTATTTTCAATTATTAACTTTTTCAATAACCTTCGAAAAGTATTTTTATTAAAATAAATATTTTTGTGATATCAGAAAATATTTTTGTGAATGAATTTTTACCTTGGACAAAACTAATATATGAAAACTCATATGTATGGTGTAAAGGGTAAATTTAAATGATTTGAATATTGATTTTTAGGCATTATTTAATTTAATTCTAATTTTTCCTGTTTGCATCTCTTTTTATGGGGTGAAGAACATACGGTGCCTCCGTATTTATGCGAAGCATTTGTTTAACCGAATATTATCGCCTTTTTTCTTGACACAACTCCTTAGCACATAAATTTCGCATCTAGCTCAATTTAAGTAACGCTTTTGCTACTGCTTCATTTTAAAAGGAGGAAGTAATAAAGTTGTTTAACTATTGGCCAGATTGATGCTAAACTTATAACATAGTACATTGATTGTTTAGAAAAAGGTATTATTGTGGCCATTTTAGGCTAACGTGATATGAAACGAGCCATAGAGTCTGGTGTGACCCTTGAGGTCCACACGAATAACTTCCCAGCATAATAAAAAGTTATAAAAAATTTAAAAAAATAGAAACTCGACCGACTTGAAACTACACGACCGAATGTTATGTAATTCTTTTTGGATCACGTTGCCGGTTATTTGCTTCGATCGGCATCACAATGAAGATATCATTTCGCGCGTTATCAATCAGGATAATATTTAAGAAAAAGGTTTCCCGACTCGAAATGACCCGACCGACTGTTATGAAATTCTTTTCGGATCATACTGCCGTTTACACTTCGATCGACATCTCAACGAAATCGATATTATGTTTTGTTTACGGATATCGCCGACGAAAATGTCAAAGCACGTACACACACACACACACACACGTACACACACTTTTCTCCCAAATTGGTGTTAATGCGTTGTCCTTACCATGAAACGTAAAGATATGTTGAAAATTTCGGTTTCGAAAATCCAACCCATTACTATAACTTCCTATACTGGGAATTCAAAAATAAATTTATTTTGGTCAGGATACGAACTATATAAGATAATAAGATATAGAATTATATAAGAAAATAAAAATTATCTGAATTTTCCAGAATGAGCAGGTGACGCAATTTATGCCATAAAGTGTTAAATTTTAATTTCTAAGAGTGTATCTTTAGTTTTGACTTATTTATGTTCTTTCATCAAAAGTTTAATAGTGAAGAAACCAAAATGGCACCTTCTGATCATCGATGTTCAAGAAATATTGAATTAAAGTAAGTACGGTGAAAATTGATCAACCTTCTCGTTTGTCATTCATAAATATATCTAGATAAAAGTTGTTCATAATGGCACAAAAAAACATGTGAAGCTCAATACTAAGCTTATAATTTCAATACTTAATAACTTTTAGAATTAAAAGGATCCTGTAACAGACAAAAACCAAATTAAATTAAATGAAAATAAGCAAAATAAAAATAGAAAAGAGAATAAAAATGATGTTGAAATATGATAGAATATAATATCTCGAGACAACACAAATGAAAACAGGTAAAAAAAGAAACACTGCCCAAATTGTGTTGTAAAGTCTGTATTAAAGCTCAATTCATTTACACACATTTACATGCACAAGTCGATTTGTGACAATTTCATGAGCGTATGAATTTAGTATTACAAAAGTTTATGGATTGAAAATTTTTTAAAAGAACTATTCTTTATAAAGTTCATTGTTTATTTATTTCTAAGAATAATTAGTATTCATATTGATATCATTCAATGAGTTAATCGGTTTTTTATGTAAAAATTAAAAAAAAAACTACTTTGTTCCAGATCTAGAATCCTAAAAAAAAAGAAAATAATATATACAAAATAAGGTTATTTTTGAATGTTATACAAAGTTAATTAATTTAAAATTAATTGATAGGTAAATTTAAAGTATAATATGCTGATGAAATTACTTCGTATTATAATAGATTGGTCGAATTATAGGTATTTTATATAGGTGTCAGCCTATTCTTCAAATTAAAGCAATTAAAGTAGTTTTACTACTAAAAGAAAAAACAAATTTTAGCAAAATTAATATTTTTGAATATTATAGAAACTTTAATTACATTGTTTATAATTGCCACAAAAATAAAAAATGATAAAAACACAACTATCAATCATTAATTGCAAATTAAACTAAGTTTTTATTTATTTTGAATTTGACATTTAAAAAAAATTATATCCATATTTATTAGAGATGATGTTCTAATATTATAAGTACAAGTACACAGATTCGGCGCATTAAACATACATCTATTCGGAGCTTTCAAAAGCTGAGCTTCAACAGTACCGCGTGAAACATTGCGTTGTATACATGTTTATTCGATATGAAAATATAGCATAATACAAATTCACATATCCTATATATAGAAAGAAAAAAATTTCTGCGGTTTCGATAGTTTCAAATCAGTGATTTTTAACATAAGTGAGATTTTATCAAGTGAAAAATAATTTTTAAGTGAAAAATTATCTTATCATATCCCCGAAAAAAGTTTTCTAAAAGTTTTAAAATAATCTAGGTAAGTTTTTAATTAAAGATTAGAGAACAATTTTCTAATAATTTTTTTTTGATAAAGTTTTTAAAATTACATCAAAAGTTTTATAAAATTGTATAGCATGGTATAAAACCACTTCTATTAAGTTTTGCATAGTTAAAACTATGAAGGTAGAATATTCGAACAGAAGAACAGTTTTATGATCGAATATCTTCGGGGTGTATTAAAAAGTTTTTGGTAAATTGTTACTTAGTTTATAATATGTGTATGATACTAAATATACTATTTATATTTTAAATTGGCCACTTGAGGATTCTTATATGTACACACTTGAGCATGAGTAATTAAAGTTTTATGTGTTGTAAAAATTTATGCAAATAATTTTTGAAATTATTTTGCTGAAAATTAAAAACTAACTACAAAATAATTCATTAACAAGCTTAGTAGTAAAATCTACTGAACTAACAAAATAATAACATAAAATTCTAGGATGTTGTACCAATTTTTGAAAACTTTTCGGTGCTTTGCTATTTGCGATGAAAAAAACTATTTAATTACACAATTTAAAATTAACAAGAGGGTAGCTTTCTTCTTAAACAAAAGAAAGTATTAATAATTTAAAAGAAACAAAACATTTTTAGTCGACATTTACATATTTTAATGTATAGTGTGACGTCCATTTTAATATTAAGAGAATTCTCAACCAGATAAACCTTATACAGTTTATTTTGCATTTTTTTGCCATTAATTTCATGAAAGTTAAAACTTCACCAATCCATTTTATTGAAATAATATAAAGATTAAATAATAATTGTCCTTGGTCGATAGTTGATCATGAAGTCCAAAAACCCGTGTTTTGGATAAACCAGCCCAATATGAGCCAATAAAAAAAATTAAACAAGAATTTGAAAATTTTACCCAAATTTACTAAAAAAACCTATTTGATTTTAGAAAATTAAATAAAGTTTGTATAGCCTGGAAAATGGGTCTAGGCTCTGATCCTGGCGCTACGCATATTCATTAATGGAATCCCTGCAAAAAAATTTACTGTCTCCGATAATTTTAATTCCTGCTTACTTCGACACATAACTATTTAAATTTCTTAAATCTGATCACCATTTGTGTCAGTCCGAAACTGAAAATGTTTGGTAAATTGCATATGGAGTATTCATTTAACTTTAATCCAAAACTTATTTCTGGTTCTTTTTTTTTTTCAAAATTTCTTATTCAAAACTTAAAATAGATTTCTGGTTCATAGTATGTCTCGTCCTGAAATATGTATAGAAATAGCGTTAATTATCAGTTTTGATTATCTTTCATTATTATTTCTTGACGTAAACGTGAATGAAAATTATCATAGAGTAGTAGGCTATAAATATTTTTTGGAGGAATTCTAAACTTTTTACCAAAAGTTATGTGTTTTTCCCAAGCAAATTTCTTTTTTGAGTATTATTCAGGCTTAAACAAAAATTTAGATAAAAATACTTTTAACCTGCGAAGTTGAAAGCCTGAAAGTATCGACAGTGTAGAGTTTCCAAAGCAGATACTCTAAAATTAATTAGACTGTAGGCCTCCGACTTCATATACGGCTTTAACGGCCGAGTCAGTTTATTAGAGTTATTTAAAGTTTTTGTTAATTGAATAAGGCGATAGATACTTCAATAACATATTCAAAACTTATTAACGGAAATTTGCTTTAGTTATAAGCAAATGGCGAAAATGGATGATTTATAGCAGGCACCACTTCTTTAAAATTCGATGATAAAAAGTAGAATGAGCAAAAGGATTTAATAAGTTCCATATAGGTACTTATTGGGAATCAGCATTTCAATTTCTATAACCACAAAGAACATGGGTAAATATGAAAAAACTTTTCGTATGTTTGTTGGAAACTACATAATTTGCCGTTAACGTTTTAAATTTTTTCAATTGAAGAAATTTGCATTTTTCTTAGATTTGTTCAAAATTGACATATAAATTTCTTACTAGAAATCTTACTAGATGCATTTCAAAATAAAAACTAAGCCAAACTGAACTGTAAATAGGAAAGTTTTTTCTCAGAAATGTTTTCAAGACATCTATTTTAATTTAAACCATAAAGATTTTGAAGCATATGTAAATAAAGTACATTGACAAGTAATCAACAGTCATTTATCACAATTTATCAAGTAAAATTCTTGAAGAAAAAGGATAGAAATTTTTTTTTTTTCATAAAAAAAAAATATTAAGTATTATAATACAGTGCATGGCATTAAAAACGAGCCAAATGAATAATGCTGTATTTTATTAAATAACATACACAAATAAAAGACCTATCTGTTTTCGATTGAAATAAAGCCTATGAAAATGATCAAAATTTTATCACAACGGTCAAAAATTAAGACATAGAAATTGATAATCTAGATAAATAGTTTCTACATCCTTTCCACGTTCATTTCAGTCATCCAATTTTAGAATCACAAGAAGAAATTGCTTTTCAGATGACTAAATTTTGTTTCTGAAAACAGTCCCTATGCTTTAGGCTAACGATTTGTCGTTATAAAACATCAATTATATTTCATATATTATTTTTAATTCGGGACGCACGATTAAAGATTAAATATTATTATTATTACTATAAGTTACATTTCAGAAAATATAAATTGTATTTCAGATTAATTAATTTTATTTCCATTTAAAATTTTAATTTTACATCTTAATTCTATGTATGTCAGCATTTTACTTCTTAATTCTATGTATGTCAACAAAAATATTGAAGGTTTTTATCCGACTGCACAAGGATTTGTTCTGTTTTAGCCTTAGCTGTTTGTTTTCTTTACTAGTTCTTCCTTCGAAACGGCTGAATATTGAATTTCGTTAGTAAAGGTATCGTTATAAAGATGAGGTATAATCTCAAAATTTGAAGTTGTTTTAAATTGGGTCTATTGGGCACGAAATAGTATAGTTTAAATAAAAGATTCCTTGAATAGGGATCAAAACAAAGCAAATTCAGTCGTTATTAATTGATATTTTAACAGTCGAGGGCCATGATTGAGAAGATTTGAGCCTGTAAAGATTTTAATGGGCCCGGACTGTGAAAGTCGACTACTAACTTGATTGTTTCTTTTCGGACTTTTTATTTTTTCATTTTTTATTTTATTTTTTACAAATAATAGAACAAATAAATAAATATTTCTGAAACACAAATGATACTTTCTGAAATACAAATTGCACTTTCTGAAAAAAAAAAAAAAAATTACTAAAAAGATCTTATTTACAAAGATACTATCTGAAATATACCTGAAAAACGGAAATATACTTGGAATACAACTTATATTTTTTAAAGTAATATTTTATTAATTTGAAATAAAATTCATTTAATCTGGGCAAAACTTTTTTAATCTAAATGCTCCTAATCACAAACATCCATTTCTACTGACTCTGTGTGTTGTCATGGTAGGGAGAATCAGATCGACGCCAGCTTTTCCAGTGGATAATTTTGGCGATAAAAGCGTCTGTTATCGCTTATTTTCAATTGTTTACATGTAAATGGTATAGTAAATGTCAAATTAGAAATTATGACAATAAGAGACGAAATTGCGTAAATATAGCAGTTTTTTAGAAAAAAACAAAATTTTGTAGTTGTAGTTGTTAATCAAATGTTCAACCCATAGACTTATTTGCCCATCCATTCAATTATATTAATAAAGTGCATCTTTACCGTGGAAATAACTGAAATAAAACTCATACACGTTGCGAATAGCTTTTGCTTTTAAATTTTGACACAACGTTCGCTGGTATCCCTGCGTGTTTTTATATAAATCAAAAAATACTTGTATACAAGTTTTTAATTAATTAGGCTATTAATTATTTATTGGCTGCAACATGTTCACACCGCCATATGTTGCTCCTTCAAGTAACACACAAGTATGTTACGGTATTATAAATACCGTAAATAAATATGAACACCGAATACTGTTGAACGGTACATCAACAATGTTTATATTTAGTATTGCTTGCTTCTCGGCAACTGTTTTTATTGTCAATGTTTTTTGTACTAATTTGTGTTGTACTATTAAACAAATTTTTTTAAACTTCGATTTATTTTCATTTTTAATAGTGACATTTTTTGTTTCAATTGAGATATGTCTTTTACCACAGAGTTCAATTCTTTAGTATATATTTTTTTTTTTTTGTTTATCAAGTCTCTTGTTGTAACGGCGAAAGACGAACCCGCTACCTATTTATACCCCGAACGGAATTGGTTATGCCTTAACCAACTGAGGCTACTAGGATTACGAGATACTAGGGTTGAGTCTGTTTTACTTATATTAATCAATCGTGATCGTAATTTGTCTAAGTTTGTTCACCCAAAATTCTAGGTCGCTAATGACCTAGACGTTAAAAGCGACCTTAAATAAAATTAAAAATAAAATAAAAAAAGTTTAAGATGGTCAAACGTGCGAAAACCGTTCCCCAAGGACTGGCATTTGCACATTGTAAGAATTAGCAATTATGGGTGCCGAAGTAAATTCTAATTTCCGCGCAATTTAAAATTTGGATGGACAAATGTAGACAAATTCGTTGCAAACAAAGGACATCTCCATTTTATAAAAATTTGCATCTGGGGGCGCTGATGTAAACATTTTTTAATTATATGTGTAATAAATGTTAATTAGTAGGCAGACAAACGAAAAGTTTGGGTCGAAAAATAATGGACAAACGAATCCAATCAATACTTTATGAAAATATTCTTCTGCGAGTGGTATTCACTTTAAAGAGTAGTTATAGCCACTGCCTTGACACTCACTCAACTTACGTATCTCTAGCAGGTCTTACAACCTTCTAGTATAATTTAGAGCGACTATACTGATGTTGAAAGGCAAGAAAACCGCGAAAAGTGCATAATATTACATCATTAAAGCCGTGAAGGAGGTTAAAAATTATAAAATTCAGAAAAACTAGAGAGAAAACAGTTCTCAAGCTAATTTGAACAAAGGGGGGGGGGTTGGTCAAGTCCTAAATTTTGAAAATCAAAGTTTTCTAGAGTTTTCTTTTCTAAACTGTCAAACAGCTTTATCATCTATAAAAAATTTCTAATTAGTCAAATTCGTTTCTTGCTAATACATACCATAATATATTAACTGATAAACTTATAGACATGTCGTTCCAAGTTTCCTTTTACTTGGTATAATCATATTTACATATCCATTTGGTATTAAAAAATAAAAACTTGTTAACAAGACATAAACGAAAAAAAAAAAAAACCCTAAAAGCACGAATGAACTTTTTCAATTTTCTACAATTAACTATTGATTTGACTTTTAAACATAATAAAGGAATAGAAAACATTAAATTTCCATTTAAACTTGAGGAAGTTTCTTTTTGTTCGCATTGATTTAAAAAAAAACTTTATATGAAAACTTTGAGTATAATAACAATTCGATTCAATTTTCAATTTATAACGAATTATACAAATATTGGGTTTATAGAACATATGTAACATGATATCTCTACCGTTTTACATGCAATGTTACATTATTTACAAATAAAACCAAATGATTCAAATTCGATCTTAACCTTCCTATAATACTTACTGCCTTGCATTATATTATGTAAATAGTTTTCAAATTGTTTGCTAATTGTGTATGTTGATATACGGATAAAGTTTGTTTAAAACGATCATCATTTAATTAATGTAAAAAATAAACATATTGGATAAGTTCTAGAAACTTCATTATTACAAAAAACTTGTTGAATACATGTTCTTATATTTAGTTTAGAAACTTTTCTGTTAGAAGAATCTAACAAAGAATGCAATA
Organism: Chrysoperla carnea; assembly: GCF_905475395.1. NCBI lineage: Eukaryota > Metazoa > Arthropoda > Insecta > Neuroptera > Chrysopidae > Chrysoperla > Chrysoperla carnea. Next base: position 72,027,627 of record NC_058337.1, on the reverse strand, counting down.
ATTTCTGAAATTGGATTAAAATGTTTATAAGCCCTAATTAAGTTTGTTTATACTTTATTAGTACGTCTTTTCGCTTTTGTAGCCCTTTATAGGTTTATTTACTGGAATAAATCCTAGAAATGGTGAACATTAATTTTAATTTATGAGACTCTATTTTAAATTTTTAAGGTGACGATATAAAATGTATTATATCAAGAATTAACACGACAACACTCGCGTTAACCTTTCGGTAATCTTTAACCGCGTGATGAGAAATTTGCTCTAACTTCACCATATTTCTATAGTTCTCATAACAAGATACCTTTTTTCAACTGCGAACCAAAATTTTCACATTCTTAAAATACATATTCGCATCCAGCGATTACGGAAACCTCCCATGTAGCACTTTTTTTTGTGATATATTCGTCATTATTCATTTTCGTAATTTTTTAAATGGACATTTTTAATTAAAAACTGAATTTTACGGCCACTATTGTGTTTTCAAGCTTTCAAGTTCAGATCAGGATTTAGCGATTTCCAAAAACTCAAAAAAATAAAATTAGTTAGTACCGTGATTTTATATTCATTTATGTACAAGCGCCATGGCAATTTTGGATAAAAGGCTTGATTTTTTCTATAAGAAGTTGGCCTAAGTGTAAATCAATTTTGAAAATCTTAGAGGGAGGGTTGCCCGCTTATTTAAACAAGTAAATAATTTCAAAAGTACGCATATTTAACATTGGTCTTACGGGAAAACGGTAGATGAATGATATGTTTTCATAGATTTACTTTACCACTACACGGTGAAAAAATATTAAAAATTAAAATAAAAACCTTTAAATATATTGAAAAAAGAAAACCGTTGTATCCGACTAATTAAGGATGTATAATCACAGTAGGGGGGATACAAATTTTAAAAAAATATATTTTCAAGCCTTGATGGTGAATTATGTCATAACTTGACAAAATAAGACGAAAAGTAAGAATATAATTTTTCGATATCTGGAGTAATTTTCAAAATATCGAAAATTGAAAATTTTGTTTAATTGTTTCTTTCAAGGCAGATATCTCAAAATTTTATTTTTATTTTTTGCCTCATTCATGAAGTCATAACAAAATTAATCATCAAAGTTGAAAATAAGGTATACAAATAATTTCAACCATCAGTCTAAATTTGAAACCAATCTTTAGAATAATGAACGTTTATAAATTCTTATTTGTACAGTGTACAAGCATAATTTACATTTATATAAATATATATTTAACTTCGAGTAATATTAATAATAATAACTTGTGGTATTATTAATAATATTTATTATACCTAGAAATTTGAGTTCCTTGCTAGCTTATGTGTACCTTCAATATAGACAGGTAATACGTATTGAAGTATACAAACATGAATAGTTAACAAACTGATTTGATGAAATCTTGTTGCTCCAATGATGTAAACGAACATATTTATAATACCTAGGATAAAATAAATGTGCATGTATAACAAACAGTATGATAGATAGAATCATTAATGCGATAGATTAAATTACATCCAAAAAAAAGTATAACAAAGGAATTAAAACAATGGGTAGGTATAGGTACAATGAATTATTATTTAGACGAAATGATGTTAAGTAATTTTTGTTAATTACTAAACGTATATTGTATATAATGAATGAGTTGTGTATTTAAGTGTAATAAAATATAGCTACTTATTTTTTAAAACAAATTTTAACTTTAAAAAACAGCCAAAACCCAAGTTTTGCCGTTAGACATTCCAATTCGGACTGGGCTGGGAAAATGTGTAGTTAGGCCTTACCTGGGCGTTACCTTGGAATTCCGTACTTGTACCTAGCAATAAGAACCAAAGCTTTATCGAAGTTTAAATAGGAACGGCTAATGTGGCATGCATTCGGAAGCCACACTTGTGTATGATGATTTCAACCTAACCTTCCTATTTCTATTATTTTCTTTTGGCTTTTTGTTTTTATTTATTTCTCTTAGGATTCAACTCAGGCTTTCCTAATTGTAAATAAAAAAATAACTCCTGTAATTTAGTGCATTATAGACAAGAGTAACGAGTTTCTATATAACCTGTTGTAGGCGATACTACAATGTGGTCCTTTACAATGTCATGATTACTACAAAATAAATTATTATGAATTGTAATAATAAAAGATATATAAATTTTACTCTAACTATAACCAAATAAACATTCATTATTATGTATTATACATTCAATAACAAATGAACATTTCAATAAATTCTTGTTAGTAAAATAAATATTTCTTTATTAAAACCAATCTATGGCTCCGCAATTTTGGTGACCCCGATTTGGTCGGTAGTCACAAATTAGTGACTCCGACTGCAGCTACAATATGGTGATTTGCGACATTTCGGACAATGGAAACTGTGAAATAAATGTGAAGTATATTAAAAGTAATGGAAAAAATTGAGAAATTAAAGAGTCTTAAGTAAGAAAAAATTTGTTTGACTGTTCTATTAAAGTAGATACACCGAGAACTCCGTCAGTGACAAAGGGAGTGGTCGTAGCCAATGTGGAACAAATGCTGCAAACCAAGTAAATGTTCTAATATAATCTAGTTTTAAAAATATAATCAGAAAGAAGAAAACGAAGCTCAAGAAACTAGAAAACGAAAAGAATGTTTTTATAGAAATAAGAAATTTCATTAAATGTTTAAAGAAATAAACATTTGGAAGCTAAACAAGAAGCAGCAAGACGTATGGAATATGGAAGCAGCACGAAAAAATTGATGGCAACAGTGGCAAATAATAATCCATTCGTTAGAGAAATGAATCAAAGACAGTCAAGTTTAAAAATTGCTTTGTTAAATGCTCGAATTTGAAGGGGAATGCCAAAAAAAAAGATAAAAAAATATGAAAAGTTATTTAAGAGAAAGAAAAATAGATTAAAAAGAAAGAAACCGAAAACCCAGTTCAGATAATGTTAAGAATTAGCAGATGCCGTGCTAATCGTGAGTCAATAATAAATATTCGTTATTACTACAATTGGACGCTGATGTAGGACAAGTATATGATTTTTTTTTTCAAAAAAATCAAACTCAAAATAATTCTTCTTATGATATGGAACTGGTATATTTTTTTACGCGACAAAGTTACCAAGGGGTGAATAGTGCATGCGACACTTTAAAATGCAGTCCTTCACAATGCAATGGTTACTACAAAATAAATTATTATGAATTGTAATAATAAAAGAAATATATAAATTTTACTTTAACTATATAGTAACCAAATAAGCATTCATTATTATATATTCTACATTTAATAAGAAATGAACATTTCAATAAATTATTTGTTAGTAAAATAAATATTTCTTTATTAAAACCAATCCTAAAGCTCCACACTGTGTTACTAGCTGTTTTTCAATAAAATGTAAGACTTTTGAAAACACTTAATAATTGCTCTAATTTGAGATTTTTGTGCATTTTTGGCTCCTTCAAAGTTATTGAATGACCAAACACTCTGTTTAAAAGCAAGAAGTAGGTATATTTAGAGTCCGATATTGTAAAATTAGACAATAGTAATTATTTATTTTTATTTGACAGCTGATTCAAATAACACTGTTTTTAGGAATCAATTAGTTAATTGTCACTACAATTATTTGATCCAAAGTTTCTTGTAATGTGCTTTATTTTAAGTTGTTTTACTTCACTTATAATTTTTGTTTAACGATGGTTTTCATACTATTTTATAATTTTATTCTTTTTACATGTTATTATATTATACTACTGTTTTTTTACACAGATTGCCTGATGAAGTTGTAAATAGCAACGAAACGTTGCAACATTTGGCAATTTAACATTTGTTTTTATTTACTGTCCAAGTTCTTGATAAATCCCCATCACAATTATTTAATATCATGGATGAATGTAATTTTTCCAATTGTCTAGAACTGCTTATTATAAAATTTGCAATTTGACTAACAAATATTAATCAAGGTATACAAACGATATTACAAACGATAATTAACGAAGTTCTTTTTCGCACAAAACTGTAAAATAAATTTCTAAATCGGTAGTTTTGGGACACGTGTATGTACTTAATAAGTTTGTTTTTAGTAGTTAACATAATAATTGAATTATCCTTTTAATGTATTTAATAATTAAAACTGAGTATATGTTCTATTCTTATAGTAAATATATTATAGTAACCAAACCATACTATTTCATATGTGGTATTACCTATTGTTTATTTATATATGATATCAGAAATGTAATCATATTGTAGAGAAAAGTGTAGTACCAGCGATCAAAATATATATTACTGTTTTTTGTAAACATTTTTTTATTACCCGATTGTCAAGGTGTGGTTATGTTTTTCGCACGTATCTTGCATGTGTGTATGTATGTATCAGTGGCGTAGTTTACCTTGCAGGGGCCCTGTATCAAAATTAGTTGGGGCGCCCAAATGAAGGGTACCTAAAGTTTCCTCACAAAAAAATATTTATTGATTATAAGTTATCACTTCTTCCTAGAAATTCAGCCAAGCAATTCAAATTAAATATACACCTTTCTTCACACTTTGAATCGTCTTCAGCTATAGATGATTTAGTAAATCATCTGTAGCGGAAGACGATAGGCGATATAGGTTTTTTTAGTACTGAGACACTAAAATGGCTAAAATAAAATAAATAATTAAAATAAAAAAAATCCGACTGCGTTAAATAAAATATGAAATGGCAGAAATAAGTCCAGTAATTTACATAGCGACTTTAACAGTCGGGGCCCATTAAAATCTAGACCGAATCAAATCTACCCAGCTGTTAAAGTCACCATGTAAACTCCTGGACTTGTTTCTTCTTTTTCAGATTTTATTTAACGCAGTGGAGTTTTAATTTTTTAATTATTTATTCTTTAAATGTAACAATGGAAATAGGCTTTGTTTATATTATTGTAATATATAGTTAACTAGAGTCACATGAGCCTAGGAACATTCGTAGTTTTTAGCAGGTACTGATATATACTGGGCAGCCTTTGCATTGTAATGAGGGTATATTCAGGATGGTAAAACAGAATGCAAGAAGGCCGAACACTGATTGTCAATGTGGTTTTGTTTTTGAATAAATAAATAATAAATTTTATGAAAAAGTAAAAGGTTTTGATTCTTCTGATTATCTGATGAGTCTTATTGGTGATTAAGTTGTTATACCATATTCCAGTTGTAAACACAACGTAAAAAAGTTTCTAATAAGGAAAGTGATTAACTTTGAATCTGAGAAGATAATGAACCTTGAATCGAAGTAATTATACATGGTAATATGAGTACAAATAAAAAAAAGTTGTATTCTTGGGTTAGTAGTTTCAAAGTATAGTTGAGGGCAGACAGAATAAGTGGGAAAAAGAAGTCTCATTCCATGAGTAAACATACGAGAAATTTGAAAAATATAAACTCCAGGCTTTACGCTAATTTATTGATGCAAAATTTGGAAAATAAAAACTTCGCGCTCTACGCCAATAAATTGATGATTTTTAAGTGAGTATTTATCCTATAAAATGTCGCCCAAGTAGCTCAGTTGGTTTAGGCGTAACCAATTCTGTCCACGCTATGCTTAGGGTAGCGGGTTCGATTAATTGTTGTGATGGGCTGGTGTAGTGTAAATGGGAAGAAGGTGCACTCACCATCTGAAAATAATTGATAAGGTAATAAATGAAATTATCAGCGGAAAAGGTGGTAATACACATATATGGTATCAAAATGGGTTCTATAGCCTAAGTTTGTCCTTCGTGGACAGTCAATATAACCTAACCTAACCTATCCTATAAAATAATGTTAACCCAATTTTAACGAAATAGGACTTAGAACTGCCAACCTCTCAAACGAAGCAACTGATTAGTAGTGTTGTTCATAGTATATAGACAATCTATTAAGTGAAGATACATTGTATCCGGGATGCAATATTTCATCCTATATTTTACATCAATGTAAAAAGATAGGTAATATGATATGAAATAAGAGGCTTGCTTCAATGTTATGTTTAATGTTTTATTTTGACTTTTATTTCTAAATTGAATGACATACTTTTATAAGTTGCAATCCTGTAGCTGTATGTGTATGAAAATATTTTACCATCCTTTTTTATCGATCAAGAAATTTTGAAGCAGATATTTATATTTTTAGTTTTTAGTTGTTTATTTTTAATTCAACATACTCATTTTTAGTTTTTCAGTACCTATCTATTTTATGGTACCAATAAAAAAACAGTTTTAAATTTTGAAGTACCTACCCTTTGAAAAAACACATTTTAAGAGATTCTTGAGAAGTATTATTTCAGAATTAATTCATTCTAAAGTAATTAGAAAATTATTTTCTTAACCTAAAAATATTTATACCATGTATTTATGAAATATACATGGTATATTAAGTTTAGTCCCAAGTTTGTAACACATAAGAATATTGATGCTACGAAAAAAATTTAGGTATAGGTGTTCCTAAAATCACCTAATTAGTCCATTTCCGTCTGCCCGTCTGTCTGTCAACACGATAACTCAAAAACGATAAGAGATATTAAGATGAAATTTTTGTAGCGTACTCAGGACGTAAAAAGTGAGATCGAGTTGGCAAATGAGCAATACAGGTCAATTGGGTCTTGGGTCCGTAGGACCCATATTAGAGATAAACCGTTAGAGATAGGACAAAAGTTTAAAGGTAAAAAATGTTCCTTATAAAAAATAAACAACTTTTGTTTGAAACATTTTTTGTAAACATCACTGTTTACCCACGAGGGCGCTAATTAACTTTATAGTATGTATTAATATTAAGTATTAATATATAGTATGTATATTTGGTATTTCAACAATTAACTCAGTCAATTGTATGTTTTCACTTGTTTCAGATAGTTTTAACTAAAATTACCACGATAGTTTTAAATATTGCGTCTTAAACCTTCCAATGCGAATATAATATTGTGGCTGTTAAAAAATTTAACTATTTGTAGTTCTGACAGCTACCTTCACGGAAATCCTAACTAAAATAATCTTTCTGGCAGAAGTGAAGAAAATGACTTTTAGTGTAGTTAATTCCGCTATGTTTTTGGAGTATATTCTTACAACGAAACCAGGACTCGAAAACTGGATAATGTTTTGATAGGTAGTTATTACTTTTTATTTTGATGATAAATTCATAAAATTGCAAAATGATCATCTGTTGTATAGAAAATTATTCAAATCAAACGAAAATGTTGTTCTAAGATGCGAATCGCAAATTCTGCTTCTGCTTCAACATAAAGTTCGTTTTCGAGTTATTTTAATACTAAATTTTAAGGATTTGAGATGCTACAGCGAAAAAATGTATCAGTCAATCGTACAGTAATTTATATCGCTTTAACATAGCAGAAAAATCAAAGAATTTTGAAATATAATTATAATAATGTGGTATAAATTTTTACAGACTTTTCAATATGGAAAATATTACATATTTAATCTATTTTTAATGTTAGCCAATATACAGGGAGGTCCATAAATTATGATTTTAAGCTTAAAATGTTACAAAAAAAAAACTCAAAGCTTTTGAAGTATAAGAAGTTTATCTAATAAATACTTAAAAAAGACCAGGTAGTACCTACATTTTTCAACAAAATCCACATTGTTTTGAGATCGGAAAAATATAATAAAATCTTAGATTAAAGGGTTACAATTTTTTTAAACAAATGGTCTGTTTTATTTTTACCAACCAAACTTGGCGGTCTACGCATAATAAATCCAAAATAAATTATACTTGTTTCTATTCTAACAAGATAGAAAAATTTTACTTTTTGTGTATTTTGATCCCGCGATGATGTACGACTATCTAATTTCGCTCCATATTCATTATGATTTTGCCCAGTGTTTCATTGTTTAAAAAAATTATTCGTAGTAGCGGTAATGTTGCTGTGTTCAAAAAGTCACTTTTGTCCAGTCAGCATTGATTGGTTTTTTTTGTAACTCGTACTAGAAGGGTGACAATAAAAGTTCTATTTGTTGGATGGAGAAGATAAAATAATTCAAGTATAAATTTATATAATTTCAGCCGCTTATTAAATAATACTTGAACACAAAAATTATCTCCTATATGGCTTTTTTAAAGGTAATCCTTAAATGAATGGTTTGAGACGGTTATTGAGCATATATACGTTTTTATTGAACATTAAATGCCTGAAGTTGCTTGCATTTAGTCAAATTCATGTAGAAATATGAATCACGGTTTTCTGACAACTTAGAACTGAATTTCGAAACGAATAGTTTTAAGGAAGACAATATTATCCTGTGACTACAGTTTCTGGAATATGTAACCAAAAGAAATCTAATGTTAAACGTGTCTTTACAAAACGTCACGAAAATTAAATTTTTTTTGAAAGTAACTTTAACATGTGAAAACAAACAATTGACTGAGTTAGTTGTTGACATACCATTTATAGACAGTGTTGATGACGCAATCGTTTGTTTTTTGACATCAGGTAAGTAAAAAAAAATATCCACTTTTAAATCCATTACACACATAACTGATATTTCCATATTAACACATACTATTTAAATTTGCACCTAATTATCGCCCTCGTGGGTAAACAGTAAAAAAAACCTTGAAACTAACAAAAAAATATCATCTAGCGAACCATTCTGTACAAAGAAGAAAAACGAAAATTATTTTACAACATGATAATGAAAAATTTATGATAAAATCGATTTACACCACCGCCCAGTATTTTTACGATTGGTGTTCATTAAAATTTATTGAAGGTCTGTATTATGTGTTTTTTTCCTCTGCAAATAAAACTTGCGTTACATGAATACGTCAAATAATTATTGTACTGTGACAGTTAAGTGGTCATAATTTACACTTGAATGGTTTTTCATTGTAAGAATTGGCACGCAGACTGTAAGACATTTATATGAAAATGTATTAAAACAAACTTTGTCTGATGTTACTCTAAAAATAAAACTATAATGATGTATTTTTTTTCTTGGAGTATGTAAAAAAATATATGATCATTTATGTGAAAATCTACATATAGTGAAAATCCAATTACTAATTTTTGTTATTTTTTAAAATAAAATGGGATAATTATTATTGGACTTCTCAGCAGAGCATTAATATTTGATTTTTTTTTATTTTTTTTTTTTATAATAGTGATTAAAATTGTTCAAAAAGTTAAGTTTTGTAAAGTTAAATTTTGAAGAAGTTGGCTGTTATGACTAATTTTCAACTCTTTACATGTAAATGGTATAGTAAATGCCAAGTTACAATTATTGAAAAATAGCAAGTAATTTAACTTGTTGCATTAGAAAATGTGAAAATAAGATACGAAATTGTATAAATATTGTTTTTTATGTATTGTTAATTCATATAATTGCTGATTTAAATTTGTTTGAAAATATTATTAAATATAAGCCATTGAATTATATGTCCATCCATAAAATCATATGAAACATTTTGGTTGCATACTATAATTTCCATAAAAATAAAACGTTCATACAACGATACAAATTCTTGTTTTTGAGAGACCAAATAAATCTGATAACTCAAACGACTTTAAAGATTTAAGAACTACTTAAGTAACCTCTGATATTAAAGTCAAAAGGAATTTTCTTCCGTAATTGGGGCGTTTAAATTAGTTTTTTTGCTTGTTAATAGTACCTATTAATTTGGTAATATGGTGAAGCTGCTTAAAGAGTAGCCATATGACAAACAAAAAAAATACGCCATAGGAATTTTATACTTTTTTAGTTACCGAATATTAAACTTAAGTAGTATACATAAAATAAACGATTATATTCGATACGACGAAAACGAGTAAAAAAAAGGACTAGAAACAATTTTCTTGCTTTCTTCGCAAAAGCAATACCTCGCAAAAATTGTCATTGTTGTCTGTATCTATTACAATTCCAAGATTTTAGAACAAGAAACACAATAAAATATTTTTATTGTTTTAATTTAATTAAAAACGCCATTTTAATCCACTCAACAATAGTTTTTATTTTCAAGAAAGTTGAAAGTTTAGAAATAAGAATTAAAATTTTTAAGAAAAATATGTCCCAAGAGAGAAATTTAAAAAGTGTTCCATACATAAATACATACATATAAACAAACATATACTTATAATAGCGTGATACCCACCCGCTTCACTTATCCCTTTTTTATAACACTCGAAATAATGATAGAGATTGTTTTACAATGGTAAAATATATGTACGGTTTTCTGTTTTTTAAAATGTAAATAAAAAAATAATTTAAAAAAAATTAAAAAACCCGATTGAGTAAAAAGTAAACCAAACTTCATAAAAAATGAACTGAAAAGAAAAAACAAGTCCAGCAGTTTACATAGCGACTTTAACAGTCGGGGCCCATTATTAGGAAGATTTGAGCCGGTAAAGACTTTAATGGGTTCCGACTGTTAAAGTCGCTATGTAAACTGCTGGAACTTGTTTTTTTCTTTTCAGTTCATTTTTTATGAAGTTTGGTTTACTTTTTACTCAGTCGGGTTTTTTGAATTTTTAAAATTATTTTTTTATTTTTCCCTTTTTAGATATGATTAAGGCGGTAAATTTCGCAATCTTGTCATTCCATTGAGGGAGTTAATATCATTGGGTTTATTAAGTAGATTACGGTGATCTAAACTACTGATTATTAGTCCATCTAGATATCTAACCCAGCTCTACGCTATATAGGCTCGACCATTCGCAAAAATACGTGAACTTAAATCAATTACACCTGAATCTAAAGTAGTTCCTTGTAATTTATGTGCAGTAAAACCCCAACACAATATTAATGACAACATTTTTGCTCTATTTTGCCCTGACCACGAAGTACATCAAATTCAGTCGTCAATGGTTCGTTTCTACTCCAGGTACATCTCCTACTCTAGGTACATTGTCCTTAATAATTTTGGCACCAAATTCTACATAAACAGCCTTGGGAAGTTTTGGAAGTTTAATTTCTTAAAACCCTAATTATGGAGTTTCATAAAGTGAAGCTCCCTACAATTAATTATATATAAACATAATGGTTTATAAACACATTCCCTGTAATAAGAGTCGGGACCCATTGTTGGGAAGATTTCAACCGGTCTAGATTTTAATCGATTCCGATTGTTAAAGTCACTATACAAACGACTATATAGTCGATATTTTAATAAATAATATATAATATAAATAATATAGTCGATATTTATAATAAGTTCTTTTCCTTTTCAGTTTTTGTTTTGTTTTGTTTTTTTGTTTTGTGTTTGTTTGTTTTTTTTTTTTTTTAATGAGTATAACGTCAGTCGAATAGTCTGTTTAACAGCTATTCAATGATACACCGCTTGACATAGTTCGTTGGGAATCAAAATCGGCCCGCGCGTTTTGCATCTAGTGCGTCATATAGGAACACACATACATTCCTTTCACAATATGGCATCTGTTGGTCGTCATTTTGCATTTTCATTAGGTACTGAGATATCTTCAGAAGCACTCGTAAGGTTAAAACAAATCGATTGACATAAAAAAACATTCCTCTCACAATATCTGGTGGTCGCCATATAAAATTTTCATGACTGCTATATCTTCAATAGCACTCACAAGGTTAAGAGAAATCGATTGACGCCAGAAACATCAAAATCGGATCATGCGTGTGTTCTCAATTGCGCAACATAGGAACACACATACAATTTTTTCTCAATATGACGTCCAGTGGTCGCTATACAGAATTTTCATGACTTCTAGTTCTTCAGTAGCACTCACAAAGTTAAGACAAATAGATTGACGTCAGAATCATCAAAATCAGTACACGCGTTTAATCTCTAGTGGGCCACATAGGAACACACATTTCACAATATGGCGTCTGGTGGTCGCCATTTATAAAAAATATATCTTTATAAATTATAGCTCATGTGTTATTCTGATGTATGAGCTATATTATTGTTAAATTTCATTCAAATCCAATTTTTAGTTTTATGCGAGAAAGCGCAACAAACAAACAAACAAACAAACATCCTTACTTTCACATTTATAATATATAGAGATATAAACATACATAAAGTATTCACAGTAAAGATATTTGTATTTGAATAAACAAATTGAATCGTAAATTACAAGACAGGGTGTGATTGAAAATGTCAGGAATGTTTGTCAATATATAAAATCATTCTATTTTCGAAAAGTTTATAGACAAATGTACGGGTATCATTTATTTTCTCTCAAAGTTTTTATCCAAACATAAAACACCAGGTTATTTTGTCTGTCTACCTCTATATACAACACGGCTTAGAATCAGAGAAACCTGATTTTATGAAAATACAGGAAGGCTGAACATTAATTGCCAATGTGTTTTTTTTTCGAATGAACTAAAAAACTAATGCTTTTGGGTAAAAAGAAAAAAAAAATTGATTTTCTGTTCAATTTACAAGATAATGGTTGCATATTGTTTTATGAATTAGCCTCAATCGTTGCTAAATTATTGGTTATTGGTAAATTTTTGGCTATTGAGTAAATTATTTGACCATATTTAAAACATATTAAACGTAAGTGGTAATATATACGGGTTTAATTTTATAACTATATGTGTGTTTTATGAGTTTCTAAGTACACGAAATATACTAGATGAACCTATTGCTGAACCGTCAGAGAAATGGATCACTTGAATGTAAGGAGAAACTATTTTTGTTTCATCCTGTACCTTATTGTTCTTCTTCTTCTTCTTGATTGTGCATACCACGTATCATTACATTTCAAAAGCTATTTTCGAGACATTTACTCATATAGGTTCTATAAACAATTTTATCGTAATATATAGATAGATCCAGCAATATTTCTCGCTTCAGTAGCCTTAAGAAACTTGTGAGTAATAGGGCTATTTCTACAATCCTCTGTTTCACTAGCTTTAACAGACTTGTGAGTCGTAGGGCTATTTCTACATATAGATAAAGTTTGGATGAGTATTTCACACCAGATTTTAAACTAATGTGAATGAATTGTTCAGAAGTGTTCAATATAACCCACCAGATTTTAAACTAATGTTCTAATTGACAATTTTTTAATGTTTTAAATTTTAACAATACAATTTATTGTTTTTCAAATGTCTAGACGTGTAAAAGTCTATCAACTATTATAGAACTATTATTTAAGCATACAAAAGTAAATCCATGATTGAATTTATTGTAAAATTTCTTCAATGTTTACAAAAAGGGTTTTACCACAAGCATCCTCAGTTCAACTCATTGATATATTATGCAGGATCCGATATACAGTGTGTTCACTGATAAACTTGATGATTATATTTGTCTAATTTAAAAATAAAAAACAGAAAGAAAATTTTCGTAAAAAACAAAAACAAATATTTGTCGATTAAGAGTATTAAGATTTTCATTCATCAATTTTTACAGCTTGTGAGCCTATAAGGACTTCTTTCTTTGCCTTTTCAAGACTGCTACAGGTAGTTTGTTAATAAAAAAATTTGGAGTCGCAGCCATTTTAAAGAAATTTAAACTGTAATGCCATACTGTGCCGCACTATTAGGTTATACTCAACTAGCTACGATTCGCTGTGGTTCAGTCCGATATTGATTTTTAGGGTACTAAACAGGATGGTTCTAGCAAACGTAGACTTACTGAGATAACACATCATGCAACATCACAAATACTACTTTTCGATACATACTGAATGTATGAGACTTGAATTTGGGTGTTGAGATTGCATTATAAGAAATTATTTTCTATATTAGGAAAATTTTTCACCGAAAATCTGGCTAAAACGTATCTATATTACAATTACTCCTTCCTTATGGGTAAAATGTCGAGCTTGGCTTGATGTTGCGGTGGATCTGTCGTTGCGTCGATCTTCTCCGTCCCGATATGGATATTTTTATAAGACTTGATATTTCATGCTGACCGCTCCTAAATTAACCAATGAATAAATTATGATGGAAAGACGAATGACTGAAAGTGTTATGAGCTCCTGAGATACTATTTTTGTTCTTTACAATTTTTTCCAAAAAATAAGTTACAAGAAGTACCTAATTACTTAATTTATATGATGATAGATTTTTTTATTTTCCGGGAAAACGGTAACAAACTGTCCTTGTTTTTTTCTTTTATAGTTATTAGACTCGTGCTGTACGTAAAAAGTTATTTTAGAAGACTTTTGGTTGAAAATTTTGACTTTTTAGTTTGGTTGGAGGTGTTTCTTTACTTTTGGAGAGGGTGATACTTTTTAATGGTTCTTCATCTTTCGGGAAAATTATTATAGTCACCAACATAATCAGCGTGCAATTTTCAACTACCCATATTGGGTCACAATTGGTATGTTATTGTAATTTATTTAAATTTACAATTGTCCAATTGCCCAATGTTATTGAAGAAGTGGATATAAAGTTACCGCATATTTGTTCCATCTATTATTTACACCAAAGTATTTGACTAATTTTCCTAATCATTAGGTCCCAATTTATACGCTGTAACTATACAAATGGAATATATATTAGAAACATCGGAAATTAACAAACCACGTTATGTAAAATTATACAACCGACAATACCATCTATTATCATTTTCAAACATCATACATTGTTTTAAATCATTCATTTTCATTTTAAAATGGGAAAATCATGTTTCATTTTCATCATTATACAATATGTTCATCATAATAACACTAGTGAAAAGAAAAGTTCTCTTCAATATGTCTTTGAAGTATAGGTAAAATATATATAAATGCTGTTTAATATATTTTAATACAAATTACTTTAACTTTGATTAACTAATGATTGCCAGTAAATTGTTATAATTTTATAATAATATGTCTAAGATATACGTAAATTTGAGTCATTTATTTCAATCATATTAATTAAAATTAATGTATTTACAAATGGCAACAACTAATTAAAATTAATTGTTTTTACAAACGTCAGAATATCAGGAATCGTTTCTTGCATTTATTAACAACAATTTACATACATTTCTTACTAGTTCTGTAAGAAATGATACAATTAAGGAACAATATAATTTTATGAACAATTTTATGGAACAATATAACTTTTTATGGCACTTGGCTCAAAATGCTCGTGTGTATGTGTAGAACAAAGTCATAGTGATCAGAAAAAGTGCTTTTACTAATTCGCCCGCGCTAGTTCCGCTGAAAAATCATAGTGCGCATTGTAACAGCCCACTTTCTAATCAATATGATTTTGTTTTACACACTCATATGACAATTTTGAGCCGTTCCTATGAAAAGGCATATTGTTCCATATAGAATTGCAATCTTATGACCTTTTTCCGGCTTTATTTCTTACAGTATAGTACTTATTCATATAATATACATAAGCATCGTATGTTTGCCAACTTCGGTATTACAATAGTCATACAAGAAAAGCTAATTACACCCTTTCATTTGACACCGGTAAACACTATATCATTACATGATTTGTTTTCAGTTCATGACTTTATGTTCTTTAGACAGCGTCATATTCAATTTAATGTGACGCCACATATTCTATAACCAGCGGATGATCAAAATGCTTATAGCGATACCTCATTTGTCAAATTATGATAAGTAGTTTAGGAGCTCGGAACAGATTAATAAATATATTTTAAACAATTTACCTAAATATATTTAGTCATAGTACCAGGTATAAATGCCCTATAGAGTTTACCATATTCTATTTAATGTGACGTCACTTAGACTGCAAGCAGCGGACGACCAAGATGCTTTTAACGATAAGTCATTAATAAAATTATGATAAGTAATTTAGACGTAATGAGGGAGCAGATGAGCATTCAAACCGGTCAAACACAACCCTCGCCATCATAAGGGTTAAAAGTCTTTTTTCCTCATTATTGAGGAAGATATCATAGATATCATTACAGAAAATAAATTTGTTAAAATACAGAACTCTTGTTAAAAAGAAGAGCGCTAAATTTAGAATGAAAAAGATAGAAATATAACGTATTATATAACGTTACAATATAAAGACTTTTCGATTGAAACGAACATAAAATTTTTTAATAAGCTATTTAAGGTAGTTCCTCCGCGACCGTCCAGTCAAAAAGTTTTGGACTAATACTATCATTCAGTGCATTAACTGTGCTATGACTATTATACATATACCATACATTATTTTCACAAGACTGTAGTTACTCACTATTATATATTCTATACGTATACACACACATACTTTGATATATACCTTTACCATTAGTTTTTATATGCTTTCCACAAAAATTATCGCTAAAACGAGTTATTTATTTAAGTTTTTTATCGAAACTATATGGTAAATAATTTTTATTTTTATGTCCTTGCTTCAGGTATTAGTTACAGTGCTTTGTGATTTATGGCTTGTACTAAATGTGATGTCTACGCTTTTGTGAGTTGGGAAAAATTATTGGTTGGTACCAACTGTTGGATACGCTGTACTAAGTGCGATTCTAGTATCAATATTACCATAGTATATTTTCTTATATTTAAGAAGAAACTATTTTGCTATCATTTAACTATAAACAGTGAGTTGAAGGCTTAGGGCGGGAAAATAAATGTGTAGCTCATAGAGGTAACAAGCGAACAGCTCATAGACAGATGTTAGAAGCCGGTTGATATTACAAATAATCATATAAACTCGTTACTTCCTATGATTATCATGCATGCACAGAGGTTAGAAGCAGCTTTTCCCCTTATAACAAACTTTGTTATGGTTTGAAAATATACGCCGAATGATGAAAGCTTTTCCAATAATAAATACTGCAAATCATTAACATATGTTGTACAATGTGTTTTGAACTGAAGTTTCATTTGTTTATTAGGTGGTAAAGTTAAGAAAATAATTTTTTCGATATTAATCTGTGGGTACTCAAAATTATTAGAAGTTTATTGAAATATTTGGATATATAACAATATTCAACTGGACAAACTTGTAATAGTTTTGAATGCGGACCAAAATAATGAAAAATGGCTATAAAATATTCTAAATAACTTTTTCTAATAGTTTTTTCAATGTCTCTAACCATCTCCGATGCTAGGCATAATGTTCAGCCTAGATATCAGCCCAGAATAGTATCTTAAATAAGGTGACCCATCACCCTGTATGACTGTGTAAAATTTTAAATCGATATTCCTATAAATAACGAAAATATCAGGGTGTCTTCTAAAATGCGACACACGGTATATGAAGATGGTAAGTATAACTATACAGTAATTAACAATACAAATTTGAGCTTACATACGATTTTTTACATACGACGAGTAACATGAATCCAAATTTCATAATTGTCATTTTTTATCAGATTTTCAAATAAAATGTTGTCATTGTTGACTGAAAGTGAATTGAGCCTTTAATATAAACATCTAAATGAAAAGCAATTTAAATATAACTTTACCATACCATGGAGGTACATACTTCAGACTACAGAGAATTTTTTTCTGCATTAAATTACAGGAGTTATTTTTTTATTTAAATAGATTCAGGATCACGTACTACGTACTGATTGTAAATAAACAAAATCCTCACAAAAATAGGCGGGGAGGTGCCTCCATTTTTAGGAAAACTGTTTTAGGCTATATCACTATAACCGTACATTTTGGACCAAAAATGGTAATAACTTTTATTTTAGATAATTAAATGTCTTTTTTGTAAAAATTTTTTTTTTGTATTACTAACCGTTAATGACTTATACAACTATGACGATTTACTTATCTAATATTTGTTTAAATAATAAAATGCCGGTGATTGCAACATTAAACGTGTTATAACTTCATAAATATTAATTTTAGAAAAAAAAGTTAAAAATAAAAGTAATAAAGAAATAAAAAATTAAGAAATTCGTACATTTAAAAGATAAGTTTTTTTTTTTTTCTTGTTTAAACAAATATTAGAAGAGATATTGGTCAAATAGTCAAAAAGTAAATCGTCATAGTGGTATGTCATAAACGGTTAGTGACACAAAAGAAATTGTTTTACGAAAAAGGCAGGTAATTTAATTATCCACAATAAATGTTATTACCATTTTTGGTCTAAAGTACACCATGATAGAGGTATAGCCTAAAACGGGTATCCTTAAAATGGAGGCACTTCCCCCGATTAATTTTGTAAGGATTTTATGCATTTACATTCAGTGCGTGGTGCTGAACCTATTTAAATAAAAAAATAACTCCTGAAATTTAGTGCATTATGAACAAGAGAAACTAGCATCTGTATAACCTGTAATAAACATAGTAATACAAAAAATAATTCATGTTTACTTATTCTTACGGTTATTTCTTTAAACTATGAAACATATTTTTGCGACAATCTGTTAAAAAAGTTGTCAATATTCCATATACAATATTAATGACGTCATAGCACACATAAATAGACAGAGGAACAGTTGAATGAACATTATTACGACAGAAGAGATCATTATATATAAATTAAGGAACATAATATTATGTTTATAACATAAACATAAAATAATATGTAACATCATATGTGTTAGTTACAAACACAATAATAAAGTTACATGCGTTTATAATCGTTTATTCACAAGGTTAATCCTTTATATTTTATTTGATGTTAAAATCCCATCAACTGTTATGTAGAATATATGTAATATTATGTTTATAGATAATTATATCAATAAATAATAAAAGAAGGTTATCAAAGTTGATGAAATAAATATCTATTATTTGTATTCGATCTGATTTCAATTATTGATTGGTCGCATTATATGTTAATAGTAGTACATTTGGTACACAACGAAAAGCATCTGTTCTTGAGCAGCCTTGAAGCTTTTCACAGTTTCTTAGAAATATAAAATGATACTTCTAAGACAATACAAAACAGCCTGCAAATAATCTTTAACAATAGAAATTAAACATTAATTGACGATCAAAATAACTCCCGTATACTTTGTTCATTGCAAGTTGAATAGTTGTGCATAAAACTACTCCTGGTCCGATTGGACCTCTAGTTTTCCCAAGAAATTCCTTTTTTCAGAAAATTTTAACTTTAATTTGTTAAGTAAAAATCAGCCTAGGTCTGCCTGGGAAGTTTGTATTGAAATGCATGAAATTCCTTTAAATAACACTTCATAACAAAACGCACCCAAACTTGGGCAGTAATGGTAGGTCCACACGATACCAACTTCAAACAGACCTCGATAGAATTTTGTCTGCGCAACAAATCAGTGCAAGCAAAAGTCGGTATGATGGTAAAGTCTGAGTTAAAAAAGTCTGATCACGGAAGTTTTAAGTATTCCCATACTAATGATAAGTCTGCACATACATTTCATCATCATATGTACATGAACATTTTTACTCAGACTTTCAGTCTGTATTGATATATGTACAAACAATAGTTTGTATCGTGTAGACCCACCATAACAGACGGAATATTACAGCTATCACAATTAATAAATTGTGATATCCGGAAAATCAGTGTAAAATTAGCATTTTGATGAAAATGATCTTAGGCTATACATGCGACAAGAAAAGCATCAGAAGGGAGAACGTGAGCCGAGGCCAAAATGTTGTAGGATGACTTGTTGTTAACAAATAATAGCCAAATAAATGGTTTTGGGTTATTTCTGGTTTAAACAATTTCCTGAATTTATTGATGTGAGATGCCTTTTTTGAAGTGTTTCTTACATGGAATTAAATACCGTCAGACTTCATGTTTTTTCTTTTTGATTTGTTGTTAAAATAGAAAATAGTCTTGAGACGTCAGGGCGAGCTGTTTCCGATTCCGAGTGAAATAATAAGGAATAATTTGGACATCAACATACCTCACAAATAAAAGCTGCACCAAAATATTCGTCTTATCTTGGGACCCTTCAGTTCAGTATAGCATTCTAAGAAATATGAAAATGGATTGAGCCGAAATCTCGAACTTAATGTTGTAGACAGGTGCACTTATAGCTGCAACTTGAATACCACTGGCGTTGTACCTGGCGTTTAAAACGAAAGTTATAAGATGATAGATGATGCAAACTTGGTCTAATCCATAAAAGTCTCCTGTCAGACATTACTGTCATTTTAGATTATTGTCAATAATTATTGTCCTTGCTATATAGAATTACTGTCATTGCTATCATTCCTTTTTTGGGCAATGAAATATCTGGAAGAAATTGTGAATCGCGTTTTTTATAATAGACATTTAAAGAGGTATACCTTTATCATCCATTATATAATTTATAGAAGACTTGTGATTAATTAGTTTGATAAACTATTTTATAGGTTAAACTACGTTTATCAGTGCATAAAATATGAGAGCTTAAAAGTTTATGACATAATTAAATAAACAAAACTTTATAAAATTATTCAAATGAACTGTTGGTATATATTTTCTATTTAATTATTACTACCAAATGGGAATGAAGAAATTTCAATGAAGATTGAACCAATATTCGTCATTCGTACAAATTTCAATCACTTCACATTGTATAAGGATTATTTTTGCACTTTTAATGTTGGAATAATTATAATTTAATACAATTATTAAACGGTTTTTGTGCTTATTGCCAACATGCACAAAGCTCCTTGTATTAGTCACTAAAATTTTTATATCAGCCTAGATATCTGGCATGAACATAAAAAAATGAACACAAACTGTACAGGTAGAAAAATTGCTATAGGCGATACAATGAAAAATTGTTATCCATAAATAGAAAAGCAAATTAATAGGAGAAAGAAAGGCTTGTATGTATTTGCACTGCTAATGAACAGTATGGATTAGTGTCTGTAATGAGTGCCACTACATAGTTGCAAATATTGCCAACCAAATTTAATATTTGTTCAGAATCCCAATAAGGCGTTAAAACGAAAGGTTTGTTATCATTAGTGTCTATTTTAGGAGAAATGGATGCACGAATTTCATGCCACATTTTTACCATATAACAGGAATAAGTCATAATTTTTGCAATCTGTGAAAATTTTTTTCGAACAGAATCATTATTTATCTATCTCAAATTTGAAAACATTGTAAGCCAAGTAGATACCATTAAGATTTAGCCATTTATTTTGATTTAAGGTCATACCATCTAAACATGATTGCTATCAGTTTTATTTATAATTTATTTATATTTTCTATGTTAAGAGAGGAAATAATATTCACATATAGTCGGAATTGCCGCAAACATCGTTATTAACGAATAGAAGCACCATTCTTATATTTCTAATGTTCACTTGTATTTTTCTCTTGCAATTGAGTGTTATTGTTTGGAAATGAAGGAAGGTACTTTCAAATTGGTTAGTGAACCTAGGTACACAGAAGTATTAAAGATTAACTAAGTACTTGAAATAAACATAGTAAAATTTCGAAAATATAATCAATTCGCACCACGACTTTTAATCGGAAACTTTCTCAATACAAAATTTAGTTTCAAAATTGAATAACTGTAATAAAACAAAAAGTTTTCTGGCCTTTAAAATGGAGAATTGCCTACTGTGTATCGGTCTCCTAAATCACGCTCTTTACCTGTCAATTTTTAGCGAAATCTAAGCATACTAAAATTTATCTTAAAAATTAAAATTATCTTAAGTATAATAAAATCATATTCTATAAGATAAATCGCTTAGAAATATCAAAAACGGATTTTTCTAGTTTGATACAACTTTTCAACAATTTTATTTAATCTTTAATGGAAGGATATTTATATAAAAGTAGTATTCGTTCTATGGTTTTTATTTCAGGGAGTTATATACCAAACGACAAGTTACTCTTAATATATTTTTATGGACGCACATATAAGTCTATGTATTACATGTATGCTTTACTTTAAAAATTTAATACTATTTTCTAACATAATAAGTAATTATGTTAATTTACATTTAAAAAATATTATTTATGCAATTTTTACTCGCCACAATTTCTTATGCAAAGTTTAATCAACTGTTATTTTTCAAAAATTTTAATTTTGCATTCTTTATACCATTTACATGAAAACAACGGAAAATCAAAAATCTTTTCTGTATTAAAAAATCTTCCATGCAGAAATTTTAATAAATTAGAATTATTATATTATGTTATACTCAGGTATGCTTTTGAGTTTTTGTTGTTATTGGAAAATAAAACAACCTTACCTTAGTTATTAATGAGAAACATCATTTGTTTGCAATACCGCAGGTCAATTGGAATTTTTTTATATTCAAACCTTTACTTCAAACTGTGTAGATTTATACAAATATTATTATTCTTCAAAAAAAATTCAAATTAAAAAAAGAAAATTATGCTCTTGTGGATGGATATACACGCTGAATTAAACTTTCATTATGCAAATTTTCCTTTGAAAGTAATTTAAAAAATATTCACTCTAAATAAATTTTTCAATAAATTTTTATAACGTTACATATCTTATATAACTCTCTGTGCAAATGACAACTAATAGAGTTAGTTTTATTAATAATCCTGTTTGTGTGAAATGCTATGCGTGCTTATCATTTTTTCCTAAAGACGCTAATCAATACTAACTTGGGCAGAAAATTATGGCGCCTCTAAATTTTACTTGCCCGTATAAACTAAAATCGGGTCGGTAGTTCAAATCAAACAAAAATTTCGCGTCTTTATCCTTCAAAAAATTGTTTCTAGCTTTACGCTTATTTACGGATATATTTACGTTCAATATTTTCATATAGAAGTTGGGCCATTAAACCTATGCTTCTGAATAGCTCACCACAGGCGCCACATATTAAAAAAATTGTTGACTTTGATGGAGCATGTAATGTACTGACATCACCTTTGACCTAATTATTAGGGTTTCTTAGCCCGTTTAGATTCTAAGCGGCAAGAGACAGATTAACACTTTGAATTAGAAAGTTTATTCTAATGAAAAAACTTACATTTTACTCTAAAATTATTGCATTTCCTCCGAAAGCTAATGTTTTTGAGAAAAAATGACAAAAATTGTTACTTTTTTATGAAGAACAACTTTCTCATTTAAGAATTGCGTCCAATCCGTTGTCAATACATGATGTACCACATCAAACTCTACAATTTTTGTTGAAGTCACTTTTAAAAGATGGCGTTTCGGTCGAGATTTTCAGATGCATGCCAAACATTGTCTGAAATGTAAATATCTACGTAAATATAAAAAATGCCAAGATAAATTTTCTTTTAAGGATGCTAAAACAATACTCGATTCATTCTTAGAATCCGAAATGACAATAAACAATGAGGATCTCACAGTTAATTACTTGCTCCATACAATGATAGTACCCCGTACTATTCATAAATAGTATTGTTGGTTAGTATCTTGAAAATAGAAAAGAGGTCTTCCTGTTACCCTTTTCATGACGGTAATTTATTTTGCCAGATATAAGATCCCGAAGGTGTGTATTATTACCTTCACCCATGGCTAACCCATAAAGAATTGAAATTTTTTCAATGAAACGAATATGCTTCATTTTATGGTGGGGCAAGATGTAACGACTGTTTACATAGCTTTTCAACTTTCTCACTAACATTATTTGCGTTATAAAATTTTTGGTATTTTAAACTAATTTAAACTTAACATAATTTATAACTAGCGAAAACTGATTATTTCAAAATGTTTAAATAATATTCATTAATTAAAATTTCAGATAAATATAATTAAGACGAATAGCATATTTAAATCATCAATTTATCAAGAAATATTCATGTGCACAGGGAAGTATGACACTTGTAACAAGGGACATATACTCACAGATATATTAATGTGTGAAAGTGAACGACACAGAATTGGATTTACTAATAAATTTTTCTAGATACCCGGCAATAATCAGATAATAAAAGGTTTTTGAGTTATGTGAAAACTCTTAGTTAAAATGTATATAGAATTTAATAATTAATACCTTAATACATGTATAAAAGCCTTATCGTGTATAGGGAAAGTCATTAATGACTTCAAGTCGTTGATATATTAGGTTTAGGCGTTGGCGTAACTGCTCACAATCTTTCACCTGTAAACTGCTTGTGATATTCAACCGCAATAAGACGAAAGTCTATTGTTTGCATTTGGTTTTTTTTTTTTATATTTTCCAAATCGCTAAGAATATAAAAAAACTTATAAGACATATGATCCACTATATTTTAAGCCCACAGAATTTTCTCTAGCCACCATTCCCTTTTAAGCTATATGTATATTCGAACTATTTTAAATAGTAAAATAGTAGCAAATCTTGCCCGTGGTCTTTTCGACATCTCTGAGCGGTGTGACACTATTTCAGGTGAACTTGTATGCCTTCCTTAAAGTGCAGTTTTTCGCCACCAACGCACATTGTAAGTATATACTGGAGTATATATTTAAATAAAGTATATACTGAAGTATATATTTTTGTGACCTCATTTCACTTTCCTTAAGATTATTTTTGGCAGGCATAAAGTGTTTAGGTTAATACAAAAAGTTGGAACTAAAAGGCAATTAATCTTTCCAGTCTCCCTCAACACCCGCGAGTGTGTGCATGTGACTTATTTCTACATATTCGTTACTCCATCTGTAAGGGAAAAAAAGTCCTCCCTAAAATAAAATTTAAAAATTTGTATGACCTCTGTACTGTAAATATTAATGTTTGATCGAGGAATACTTCGGTCCTGGTATGATAATGAACAATATTGCCTACAATTTAATTTATAAACAATAACAAAGACAGATATGATGGGGCCACTGAAGGTTTGAAGAAGGAAACGTGAAGAGAAATCTATTAAAAGGTTCTCTGTATGACAAGAGTAACGATTGTAGCTCATCATATACAGATGTATATATAGTACAAAAAGTTATTGCCACAGAGCTCAGGTATAGATAGGTAACCAACTATATTATTAGTATTTTTATATACGGGATGTAAGAAAAATGTCGAAAAAGCAGAATAATATTTGAAAGGTTTGGTTAGTTTTCCAAAAATATATAGGGGAAGTTGTAGTCTTTAGAGTCATATACCTTGTATCTTCTGTAGTTTTTGGATAGAATTTGCTATTTACTAAAGAGCATTTGTATTGAAATAAGGGTATGTTATGCGAATGCTGGTAGAAGATTATTAAAGATGAAAGATATAACTACAAACTGGCAACTTCATACTGTTTTCTAAATTAGTACCTGGATGACCGATGACCTTTGCTTGATATTTTTGCTTGTTAAAAAGACAAATTTTATTACTTATATAAGAACTGCTTAAAATGTCTCCAGACAAATACCAATTTGAATGTCCTGGTCTATTTGAATTTAATAGGCAGATTCTAGGTTCAATATGGTGTGAGCCATGGTAAAATAGTTTATCGGTAGTTGTTGAATATATGGTTTATTCAATTATTAAAAGAAAATACGTAGTGCTGAGGAATAAAAGTGCTTTAAATAGAAACAATTTACATTGTGAAATTTTTTTATATATGGGTATAAAACACGTAATAAATAAATGTAAATGTTTGTCCTGGGTACAACACCTTCCCATACAACCAAATACTTTCTTGCTTTTAAACAGCCCACATTATTATTAAGAAATTTCCTCTATCCATTTCCATTTTAAGAATTTCAATGCAAACACTTATTTCCTATAAGAATAGATACTAGAATTTTGAACCGTACAGAAGCTGTTGGATTTATTATGAGAGAGAACTGATACATTTTTCTATGTATCTTACTCGTTTAAGCGTAAATTGCTCTATTTCAGTGGAAGTTAACCTTGGAAGTTTAGATCATACTTATAACTTTTTATATATTCGTATTCGAGTTTTTTTTTTATCATTATTTTCCAAATTTGGGTGCTATTATAGGAAATTTCTAACGACCTGTATACAGTTAAACTGTGAACTATTACGTTTTATGTTTTAATTTTACCAAAAGTCTTCTTTTCCTTAATTTTGGTTTTAGTCTTGAACACTTGGTCTTGGTCTTCCACTTACCCTCTTAATTTTTACTTAATGCTGACTTTGTTACATGCAACCTGTTATATAGAAATACTCTGTTTGGAAGTCGTAACAAGTATGTCTGTTACAGTAAATTAGAGTATAAATGCAACCAGAGAGTGTTAATACCTGTTTATAATTCTAACTTCATGATTATACCATCTTAAAATATTTAAAATCTTATATAATCCGGGAGGTTTAACAATTGTAGACCTACCCAGAAATATAATCTTATCAGAGCGCCTAATAAATAGAACAACTTCAATCTCGTCTTGACGTACAGTAAAATAGATTGTTTTATTGTTTTTAAATTTTGCAGTCAAAATAATAACAATAAGTAATTTATCATACATTATTTCTTATATTCTGTTATTTATGTTCTGATCACTTTAAAAAAAGTCCATGTTAAATGAGGTGAAATAGCAGACTTAGCCTTTTCCATGCAAGTCTTGCGAGAATAGTTTTGCTCAACATTACTTCCATCTTATTTGTTATTTAATGTAAAAATTAAAATTCGTACATATATATGTACTTAAATTTTGTTTGCTCACTCTTTAATTAACAACAGCTCTTTTAATAGAAGTTCTAACATTTTCATATATTTCTACCTATGTTTGTGTTTAAAAAGGATATAGGAAAGTGTATAATAGAAAACAACAACAACAACAACACCAACTACAGTAATAATAACAATTACTTGAGGACGAGTAAGTGGAGATTACAGCTAGTTAGTTCGTTAAGAGGAAGGGTTATGTTATTTGGTTTGGATGTATTGTTCTTGTATTGTACAACACGGCTATTGTTTATTTAATAACTTTACCAATATCATTATATTTATCATATTACCACAGAAATACAATATATGGTATATACCTACAGAGGTAAAGCTGGTATTTTGACTCATGATCACGATATGAGCTTGTAAGAGGTTGCTCTTACATATAAATCCTGATATTTAGAGAGAAATTAGAACAACTTGATCGATGTCTTGAAGTCCACTTTCTGAGGGTAAATTGTTGTAAGCGTTGCCAAAGAAATACATGCGAGATGGTTAGCATGGATCTCAATGATCTTGCATAAGATTACAAAGAAATAATGGTCACCAGGTCGTTACAAGCTCATTATTACTTTTTTTTGTTCTTGTTGTATAGAGGTAATACACTGAGTGGAAAAGGATAGTTCTATTATAGTCTTACAGAGCTATCAGTTGTGATGAGACCATATTTTACTATTACACTCACCGTAAAAAGTATTTATAGTAACGCCGAAAAAATTCATCGACGGTGCGGATATTAGTTGCCCTTAATAGAGGACTCTATCTGTACAAATATAACTATAATAGTATAAATTATTACTAATAAACAATTTTAAGCAACTTTGAAAAAACTATTATAAAAGTTACATATATATATTACTCACTTTACCCTATATTATGTTGTTTTCTCTATTTTAAATCTCAATTCAATTATGTGTTTGAGTTTAGCCAATAGAGTTTCCAATCAATTACAATTTCACTTGTAAATAATTTTCAAACAAACTGTCTATGTATATCATCTTCAACGTCAACTGTATATTATTTGTGATTGAAGATAAATATTGGAATTCGCCGACCTTTTATTAAGTTAAATAAAAGTTTTTTTTTAAAAATAAACTAGCTATGAACTACCCGCTTTGCTGGGCAACATCCCCACTTGCACCCCTCCCTCAACATTTCCTTGCGTGGGATAACAGTTTTGTAATGTACACGTCATGCTCTTTTATTTGATACCCCACTTAGGTATATTTGTAAATATTCGATAATTCCTTCCCACTTTCTCGCTACACCTTTCTTTCCTCCGAAGGTTAAAAGTAGATAAAAACAATAGATCTTTGAAGCTGGTTGTATATCGTGTCAATATTTGAGCTTAATCGATGCAAAACTTTTTTAGTATTTGAAGCATATCCCTTTCAACCCCTATTTCAACCCCTTACTCTACTATAATATGGATGTATTATACATAAAAACCTTCCTCTTGAATCACTCTATCTAATAAAAAAAACCGCATCAAAATCCGTTGCGTAGTTTCAAAGATTTAAGCGTACAAAGGGACATAGGGACAGAAAAAGCGACTTTGTTTTATAATATGTAGTGATGTACTGGCATTTGGTCTTTTTTGGTTTTTTTTTATTAAACCGCTGAAAATCCAGCAAAATGGAGAGTTTTTTGTTGAAAAATGAGCAATTTCTTCAAAAAATTTGAAAAATCTTATACATATCCTGTAATAAAAAAGGAATACGTTCACCAAGTTTCATGAAAATTGAATTTTTTTGCACGAAAGGAAAATTAATAACGAAAAACGATTTTTAATTCTTTTATTATCTTATTTTTTGTAGAAAATTTTCGCTCTAAATCGAATCAAAAACGATTTCCACACCAATCAACCCCACATTTCACCATTTTCAAAGGTCTCGAGTTTAATTGGTTTTTACTATATTACTAACACCCAAAATTAACATTTCTACCTAGTCGCTGCCTGTTAATAATTTATTGCTCTCAAAACCAAACTACACTAGCATTTGTTGTCAACACAAGTTGTAGCTGAACGTAGTGAAACTTTTTTTTGTCAATTATCCTGTTGTGACACCATCAGTGAAGATATTAACAGTTTAATACTTGGCTAACCACAATTTATAATTTTCATCTGAGATTTTATAGCTTCATGCGTTTATATGCATGCATATATTATGATAGTTGTTAATTAATAACTATTGTGATGAATGAAACAACCAAAGTTTTCTAGATTATGGTATGCATTTAAAAAAAGTTTTATTTTCGTTTTATTTTAGCGTCAGTGAATTAATATTTTATATATTGTATTTTTGTAAACTTGCATCATTCTATTCATTTTGCCCTTTATAATATAAATGAAAATCTATTGAAAGTTATCGTATTTTCTTTAGTTTCAAAAACCGAAGAAAATATCAACGAAACAAATTAATAATCTCACATTATATATATTAATATTTATTTGAACCTCAAATTTCCAATTCATTAAAGTTAGTATATCCCAAATTTAACCTTTAAAGAATACGAAAATGTTACTCTAGGTATTATTAATTTAACCAAAATATATAATATCTGTATAAATAAAAAAACGAAATTATCAAAACGAAACAGAAAATCTGTTGATAAATTATGTACTACATCTTTCTTTTAATATTTCTTTTTAATTAAAATTAATTTTAAGAGTTATTCATTCATTATAGCATCTATTATGTTTTTGGTTTTAAGTATCTTTAAATAAAAATATTTGTATGTTGTTTATCTAACAATACCCTACAATAACGTTTCCGTATCAGTGTACATTGAGCTGAGATAGACCAAAAAAGCAGAGAACATAGGACACACGTAACAATTTTATATCTGATCCTCTCAATAAAATTGATGTTGCAACAGTTATTAATAAAATGTTTATTGATAAGGGATTTGTCTGTTGAGGGTATGCTTATAATTATTATATAAAATTTTAGTTTGTAGGTAGGTATATTAAAATAAAATGCTTTTTAATTAACAAAATACATAAATGTATACATAATCATTCTTTACCTCACCTCATCAGACTTTATAACGTTTTAAATTTTGTAATTTATTATGGCTTTTATTATGTTTTTCGTAAGTTTTAAGCATCGATTTAATGTTCTTACTGGATTTAACTTTGCAATGTAGGTACTTTTAGCTATTTACCAAATGGAAATGTGTACCTTGGTATTTATCAATCGATTTTATTCATGTAATTACTTGAGCAATTAGTTTTCTTTAATTATTTTACATTCACAAGTTATGAAATATGCACTCACTTAATTATGTCACTGTTTGTGTATAGGTGGGGTTGAATTTTTGTCTGTGATATGCCCACAAAATATGAAATGAACTGGCCATTGGATTTATGTTGGCTTAAATGAAGATAAAGTTAAAGTTATTAAACGTGCTTTTGTTTTCATGTAAAACAGAAATAACATTTCAAGTATTTAAAAATAAAGATTCTGGTTTCACATTCTACCTGAAATATTACTGATTGATAAATATTCTGTTACATGGCATTAGGTGCACATGATACACACTTTTATAATTAGTTTCTTCTTTGTTATAGGTTACCATCTAAACGCTAGAGTAGTAAAATAACAATTTCATTCATCTCGAGGTAACAAAAATACCATTTAGAGCCGTTACTGAACGCTTTGAGAAGAGGAAGCACTTAACAAGACGTTTTAGAGTTTTAAATGTTTCAATCGCATACACTACATGAAGTACAATCTGTAGGAATAATCCTAATAATATAATGATACTGTACCACGTATCACAAATTTTGTAGGTACCATGGATCATAAGATTTATCGAAGTCAATGTTGTTTAATATTAAATTGTATAATATTCAAAAATATTTACATGATGTGAAGGAATAATAATGCTTAAATCTGAAACTTTTTTCGTTGTTATATTTTTCTAAATGAATTTAAAGAATACAAATATAAATTTCCATCCATGGTAATACACTTTCATCTTTACATTTGTAACGTCAGACAGACAGCAATAGCCAACAGCCGTATAGTTGGTTCGTCATTTTTCTAAATGCTTGTTTGTATGTTTGTTTGTTGTATAATACAGTGTACATATATAACAATATTTTATTTTAAACAAGTGAAAACAAACAATTGACTGAGTTAATTGTTGAAATACCATGCATAGTCAGTGTTGATTTCTTTATCACATAACACATGTATAGACAGTATGTATAAAATGTATAGACAGTGTTGATGCGCATTCATTTGTTTTTGTGACGTCACGTAAATAACAAAAGATATTCACTTTTAAATAACACACATACAACATACAAATACTATAAAATTTGCATCTAATTAACGCCCTCGTGGGTAAACAGTGATGTTTACAAAAAAATGTTTCAAACAAAAGTTTTTTATTTTTTTATAAGGAACATTTTTTACATTTAAACTTTTGTTCTATCTCTAACGGTTTACAAGATGGGTCCTACGGACCCAAGACCCAATTGGCCAATGATGCTCATTTACGAACTTGACCTCACTTTTTACGTCCTGAGTACGCTGTAAAAATTTCAGCTCGATATCTTTTTTCGTTTTTGAGTTATCGTGAACACAGACGGCCGGACGGACAACCGGAAATGGACTAATTAGGTGTTTTTATGAACAGCTATGACAAAATTTTTTTCCTAGCATCATTATTTTTAAGCGTTACAAACTTGGGACTAAACTTAATATACTATGTATATTTCATATATGCATGGTATAAAAATATGAGCTTTTTTTTTCGTTTTCTTATTTATGTTAAAAGAAGAAGTAGTTCTACTTTCATGTAAATACAGCTGAAAAAATTACAAGTTTTATTTTGTAACCTCAATGTTTTATGCATTACATTTTGAATATGCAAAATAGGGAATATATGACTTGTATGAAAAAGAAGATGAAAATTGAATTTATTATAAGGTATGTTTGGAATAATAACAGCATAAGATGCATAGAATGAGAAACGAAAGCTTGATGAAGAATAATTGTTTTTGTTAATGCTTTTTAAAATTGGCTGGAAAAAAACTTATTTAATATTATTTGGTTTTTAGAAAAAAACTTAATTAATATTATTATTGTTTGGTATCATATCAATTAAAACAAAAGCTTTTTTGCAAAAATAGATACGACTGAATACTACCAGTTATATTTTCTTTGTGAGAAATTACGCTTTGAAGTCAACATCAATGATTCGATTTCAAACTAATGATTGGCAAACGAAATTGGTCACAACGAAAATATTGATTTTAAAACACTCTTTTTTTTATGAATTTTTGTAGCCGCTTAATTTTTTTTAATAAAGTTGTATTTTGACTATTGGTGAATTTAGTCTTTATGACCACCGTCAAAAAATCGAAAACTTTTCCGGGAATTTTGAAATTTTGGTATCCCCATCCCTATCGTATACTCTCCTGGTAGAAATTACGTTCTCTTCGTTATAATTTATGTATTTTAATATTGTTTTTAACTTTACTATTATAATTATTACCCATCTTTTAGTGTAGTTATTTAAGTTGAAAAAAGAAAAGAGTAGGTACAGTTTATTTAACTATAATTTATTCATTCGTAAGATACCTGTGAATTAAATACTCTTATCTTTAATTTCTTTATGTTAATTTTATTTTCGTAGCTTACATCAATCGTTCTTTAAGAAATAACAATTTTTGGCTCACGTCAAATTCAAACTATTTGTAACTTTGACTTTGGGCGGAAATTTGTTACTCAATAACTTTTGCTTTTTATTTAAATTTTGAGGGTGAAAACAGTTTTTTTTTTTACATTTTTATTAAATTATATTTTTAACATTTTCATTAAATTGTTTGTAGTTTCAATTCCATGATGGTTACATGAGAACTTATTTATCCGTAGGTATTTGTGTTAATCTTTTGCACTTTTTACCTCTACAAAGTTTTTTTTTTTTTA
The DNA here is from genome assembly GCF_905475395.1 of Chrysoperla carnea. NCBI lineage: Eukaryota > Metazoa > Arthropoda > Insecta > Neuroptera > Chrysopidae > Chrysoperla > Chrysoperla carnea. The sequence goes on along the minus strand of NC_058337.1, from coordinate 71,995,330 downwards.
AACTGATGTAACAGAAAAAGTTTACTGTATAATAACAAATATGTACAAATGTAAAAATAAAAGAAATATTTTTACACGTTTTTAGAATTTTTCACTTTATGGAGAAGTTTATTCTACTACCTACGTGGAAAAATGAAAAATAAAAATAATTCAAATGCTATTTGCATAATTGACAATAGTTTTTCTTTTTATTAAGAGAGTATTACGAAGTTATTAATATTGTAAAGCTATATCTTTTTAAAATGCATGTCAATTAACTTGGTTCATTACTTGAGTGTTATTTCTAAAAGATAATGTAAAAATAATAATAAAAAATATATTAAAATAAAATAAAAATTACCTTTTAAAAAGACGACTAATGGAGAAAATTTTCTAATGAACATCCGTGAACTTAATTACGTCTGATAAAGACTTTCAATGTTTTAAGGATAGTGAAAATAATATAAAATACCACTTGATAAAAGCTTCGAAACCATGGCAGCCCCAGTTGCTGTCTTTATAATCACTTAGCTTATAAAAATAATAGAAGACAAATTTTTTATTCCAATTCTATAAGTGTTTTACCATATAAGTAACCAATTACCCTATAAGTGTTTTACCATGTTTTTCACTAATTATTTCAGATTTTCAATTATTTTGAGCGGCTCAGTACATTTTCTTCATGCATCACCATGCATCAGCGAACTGGGAGCTCAAAGGTTAATATTTATCTGGGACGATATATACATATGGTAGTTTATGTTATGATTAAAGTAATGTAATTGGATGTTTAATTAACTTTGATTTTGTGGAAATGAACAGTTATAATTTAATGAATAAAAATTAAAAAGGCATTCTGAATTTTATGCCTTTTTATACATATATCATTCTTACTTTAAATGCATAGATTAATTCAGCCCTGGTCATAGATATCATTAAAAAGGTCATGCTGCAAATCACTTGTGAATGTCTCTAATGTGAATTAATCTTCATGTAATTACATTCGTAATTACTACTGGAAAAAATTTAAAATGCTTATTCATGGTTAAAACAATTTATAATAATTAGTGTTTGTAAGCACAAAGTTTTCAATTATATCCTGCTAAATGCAATAGATATATTTCAAAATGTCAAAGAGATTACCCTGCTTAAAACTATTATACATATATGGATACACACTAGAAATAAAAAGGTACATATTATGTGGGCAATCATTACTAAGCACTTTTTATTTTTGAAAAATAAAATCTTTTTTAAGAAATAATAAATAAAGCAGGCAAACAGCATCGATTAAGTCGGAATTTTAACAGCACAAGTGGTTCTGGTAGTTTGACTATTGTTTCGACAAATGAATAATATATCTTCAAAACTTATAACAATCGCATTACTCTTGCCAAAGTGGCATTTTAGAAATTATTAAAATAAATAATTTAAAGAATCAAAAACCTGACTGCGTTAAATAAAATCAGAAAAGAAAGAACCCAACTGTTATTTATAGTCGCTTTGTAAACTACTGAACTTGTTTCTTTCTTTTCAGATTTTATTAGACCGTGAGACGCCACGGTTTTCTTAAGTGACGAATACATACACGAAACTCTGTGAGTGGCTTCCTTTTGACCAGTCGACCAAGCAACTTTGCTTTATACTATCTATTAACTAAAAATTTTTAAACCAATTTATTATTCTTATTTAAATTTACCAAAACATATCTCATAATCCCTAGTAATTTCTTTTATTTTGATGCCCTACTCAATTCTTTGGATAATTTTTTTTACTAAAGTATTATTCTTCTACGCCAAAAAACCATCCTTTTGTTTTTGTTATTTCAAATATATCTATGGATACTTGGTGTTTAAGACAAATATAACGATTCCCTAACTGTCGAAATCCATCAATTCGTTAGGTAGATACGAGATAATAAAAAATTTACAAACAAAAATACATACATACAAGATATGCTCGAAAAACATAGCCACCCCTTGACAGTCGGGTAAAAAAATGTAGAGAAAGGAATAAATAAATAAATACCTACTATAATGTATTCATAAGACACTATTAGAATTCCTTGGCCACGTCATAAGAACGTAAAATAAAGAATAACTAACGCTAACAGGGAGGAAGGGAGTGAAAAAGAACAAAATTTCGCGATTATATCTGGTCGGTAACAAAATACCCCAGGGAATGAAGGTTTTCACCTCCGAAATCCAAGTAACCGCATCGATTTTGATGAAATTTTGGGAATATGCTCTACTTACCACCCTATTCAAAATCTATATCACGCCGAAGGGCGCTTCCTTCCTGGGGGTGGTTGCCACCCCTTCTCGGGGGTGAAAATAGTTTTGGTCAAAATAACTCCTGGAATCGATAGAGTGACCAATTTTGAGCAAAAAATGTCATATACACTTTTTTATTAACCAAATACTTTTTGAGCTATTTGCAATAGAAAGCGTACAGATTTGACATAAAAAAAGCACGTTTTCAGTTGATTTTTCGTGAATTACTCAAAAACTAGGCGTTTTTTCACCATAGTTGTAATAAACAAAATTGTAGCCAATAAAAAAATAAAAAGAAAAATTGCTTAATCGATTTATTAAATACAACGATCAGTAAGTAATACCGTATCAAAAAATCTTTTTTTTTAATCATTATTTTTTTTTTGGTGTTTGATGTTTAAAAACGAGGAAAAAATGAAATTTTATAGCTTTATAAGCAGAATCTTTTTTGTAGTGCTTGAAAATACCTTCATAATGAGCTGTGTTAAAAGTCGATCGGACAAAAATTGAGTGAGTTACAGTTGAAAGAACGTGGGCTTTTCAAATTTTTACAAGAAAATTCTCACATAGGATGGGTACCATTTCCACTTAAATTGTAATAAATCAATTTCCTTGCACAGTTCACTTCATTTGAGTCTCGTATATGTGATCAACAAGTAACACTGGGTTTGAAGGCTTATTTTTAGAAATAGGCACGATCAACTTTTTTAAAATTTTCGAATATCAAAAAAAATTTGATTTTTTTTTCGAAATAACTATAAAACTACTGCAGTTACGAAAAACATATTTGGGAACAAAAATGTAGGCCTGTTTTTGACAAACATTTTCGTTTTTTGTTTGTTTTTTTAAGATGAAATTTAACGGAGATATTAACGTTCTAAGTCCGCATACCCGCGTGAACACCCCATGTTTTGAGCCTTTTGACCCTTCACTTTTTCAAAACTAAGGGTTATAAAAAGATGAAACTTTCAGATGTTATTGCCCTTAAAATTACCTTCCAAATGCTTTTTAAAAAATCAAAATCGATAAAAAATTACAGAAGTTATCGCAAAAAAACAAAAAAAAAATTTTTAAGCTTTTTGGAGCAAAGTAAATTTATAGCACCTATATGATGACAAAACGTATACTATGTGTTTTTGTATCATATAGATATATGAATATCACTAGTATGACAGAATACATGCGTTAAGCAATGCATCTAAGTGAGAGGTATTGTACATATGTGTGCAACAAAACTCCCACTCTCTGCATGCACACAACAGAAGATCTGTCGTATCGTATCTGTAGAGGCAATTACATGCTAAACACATGTATATAATACCTCACTTAGATGCATTGCTTAACGCATGTATTCTGCCATACTAGTGATATTCATATATCTAGATGGTACAAAAACACATAGTATAATACTCATATAACACACAGCACATGGACACAGACTCACACACACACACATATTTTTGCAATTTTGTAATTAGGTTCTACTTACAGTCCTCTTCAAAGCCAGCCTCTCCCAAAGTGTACTTTTTGCCCTTAGAGGGAAAAACTACCCCTTATAAAAAAATGTATAAAAAATAAATAAAAAGTGGTTTAAATTGCTTTGCTGGATTAAGTAATAATAAATCTTTGATTTTTAAATAAAGATGCAATTGAAATTTCACATAAGAGTGTGTATCTTATTCCTTCGTAAGTTACACAATTTTATGTGAAATTTCAATTGCATCTTTATTTAAAAATCAAAGATTTATTATTACTTAATCCAACAAAGCAATTTAAACCACTTTTTATTTATTTTTTATACATTTTTTTATAAGGGATAGTTTTCCCTCTAAGGGCAAAAAGTACACTTTAGGAGAGGCAGGCTTTCAAGAGGATTGTAAGTAGAGCCTAATTACAAAATTGCAAAAAAAGTAAACGATAAATAAGATAAATTTGTTATTTTTATTCATTTTGATAAATACAAGGGATGATCTACGGATAAAAAGGATGTTTTTTGGGATTGAATGATGTTTCAAAGTATTTTTAACATAATTTATTATACTCAATCCTGCAAAGCACTTTGAAACACTTTTGAATTGTTTTTATTGCATTTTTCTAATAAGGAGTAGTTTTCTCCCTTAATTGAAAAAATAAAACATCGTCATAGAGTAGACTTTAAAGAGGATGGTTTGTAGAGCTTAATTACAAAATTTCAAAAAATTCCATGAATTTTAAGCATTGAATCTTGTGAAAATGTCGAAAAATCGTTTTTTTCATCGTAATTTATGGTAACTATTAAGGGTTGAAACATTCTGAAAATTATACTTGTAATGATAAATCATAGCACAACTCATATTCAACATAATTTATCATTCCCCACTCTTACAAAGTCCTTAAAACACTTTTTATTGCATTGTTGCACTAAGGGGTAGTTTTCACCCCCTTATGATAAAAAGCGCCCTTCGGCATGATATAGATTTTGAAGAGGATGGTTTGTAGAGCTTAATTACAAAATTTCAAAAAATTCCATGTGTTTTAAGCATTGAATCTTGTGAAAATGTCGAAAAATCGTTTTTTTCAATGTAATTTATGGTAATTATTAAGGGTTGAAACATTCTGAAAATTATACTTGTAATGATAAATCATAGCACAACTCATATTCAACATAATTTATCATTCCCCACATTTACAAAGTCCTTAAAACACTTTTTATTGCATTTTTGCACTAAGGGGTAGTTTTCACCCCCTTATGATAAAAAGCGCCCTTCGGCATGATATAGATTTTGAATAGGATGGTAAGTAGAGCTTATTTCCAAAATTTCAACAAAATCGATGCAGTTACTTGGATTTCGGAGGTTGTACCCTATTTTCAGCTTCATTCCCCTGAGTAAAAGTAAAGACCGACCTTATATATAAAGCTCAGGAAATCTCATCCTAGAAAATCATGCTTGTCAAAATCTGGAATCAAACTGACACTCTATAGTACTATTTTACTATTTTCTCAATAAAAAATTGAATTTGGGAAAATCGTGTATACATTCAGTACGGAATGCTAAAAAAAAGATTAACAGAGAAAAAAAGGTTGAACGTATTTTTTATTTCTACAAAAACCTAAAAGTGGGTAAACTGTTATGCTATGAGAAATTGAGATTGTTATGTAAACGAGCACAAAAACACATTTTACGAGGATATATATTTATAGGGACTAAACACACCTGTGGTTCAAACGACTAAGATGATTTGAATACAGTATAACCAAAGATCGAGTTAGTGCATAAATAAAAAAAAACACATTTTCAGAAAGTTATTAAAAGAAGCTGTAGTATACGGTATTTTAAAATTTCTGATTTGGATGAAATTTTTGTTTGTGTAATTTCTTGTAAAAATTTAATAAACAAACTGTTTATCAAAAAAAAAAAACAGAGCCTGAAAACTCAACTGTCAAAACTGTCAAGCAAAAAATCAGCAAAAATCTTTGCTTTCGATAAAAAGCATAAAAATACGTTCAAAACATAAACAAATTTAAGTAAATTAAATATTTTTTCTGTAGTAAAGTCAGTTGGTCCTTAATACTCTACACAAAAGTATACTCAGATTATGAATAACGATAATTTAATTTTATTTTGTAGAGACTCATGTTGTTAAAACAACCGCTTCTATTGAAGAAGTGAAAGTTTGACTCTAGTATATTAAGTCTTACAATTTGACCCGCCAGCACTCGGCAAATGAGCATTTGGCTGACGTTGGATTTAAAACATAAATAACTTTTATTTTTCAAATGGTACATGCAGTTTCAACTTTTTCTATTTTCACATAATTTGATCTATTTTCGAATTTTGATCTTTTCAAATATTCATTCATTCAATAAATATTTACAGTACAATTGTTACGTTAGTAAAATAGAACGCCATCTCGTGTTTTATTTTCTCTCTAATTCAAAAGAATATACACGAAAACAGTAAAATTGCAATTCTGGATTATTTAATTTCAATGGTAACATATGACAATGATGTTTTACTCCAAAAGCTGGTTTTTTGCAGACCTTTCATTATGTTTTTGTTTTATTGTAGATTCGCTAACTTTCTTTGGGTTTTTTATACGTCGAACAAATTTGAAAAAAGAATACCTGACCAAGATATTTTAAATCCACTTGAACTAATCGATGATGAAGAATCTATCTACTATTTTTAATTAGATACTGCATTACAAATAAATTTATATAAAATCATGAGGTTATGGTTTTCAAATTGAAAGAATAATTGACGCGTGCGCTGAACGAGTGGAAAATCGCTCATCAGGCACCAAAAGATTACCGAACGATTGACGCGAGTTCTGACAGATTTTAAGCAACCTCCTACTACTTGAAGTTCGGTCCGGTTACATTAGCATCAAAACTGGCAAACGCTATCAATGTGCGTCAATTTTTAAGCTTGTTATAGTTCTGTTTTACAATATATAATTTTAACAAGCGTACCTTTAATGCCAGTTTTTGTAGTGATCGAGCGATTTCGGTCTTTGGTCATATTATGATATTTTCAAATATTTTACGATATTACGAAAATATTAACAGGTAAAAGTCACATGGTTGAAACATTTATGAGAAAATATATTGACATATAAGATTGTGAAATTCCTCGTTCTTCCCTAAAAAATATCCTGGTGACGTTATTTGTGTGTGAAAAACCAGTCCACAATCTATGATTTAGTATATAGGGAAGGATATTATTATTGTTTAGGGAGTTCATTTCCGAGCTTCTATGTTATGATAATAATATTAACTATACACCTGCCATGCCAGTAATCAAGTGTTAAGTGGTTTGGGGCATAGGAAGATATAAATAATTTAGATGGATAGTTTGTCATGAGTTTGTCATATAAATGTCACATATGTAATTTATCTAAAATGTTGTTTGGTAATCCACAGATATTATGTTACGTGATATACCTTAAAACCATGATAAGATTGTTCATAATATGGCTTTCATTTCAAGTTTACTTGGGTAAATAATATATTATCATATCACTTACTTTATTCAGGAAGTTAATTGTCTTTAACATTGGTTTCTGGAAGTTATTATTTTATAGTTCACCACATCCATTTTATTTATTTACGTAAAAAACGGAAATTTTTTCAGACAAATCTGTTTAGTAATTGATACATTCGGAAAAATAAGATTAGTTTTTTTTTTTGTTGGCAGGGTCGATACTTGACAAAAATCTAAAGTATACTGTGTAACAAGTGCAAATTACTTATAACTTTGGAATATGAACAAAAGATAACAAAAAATATTTTGAGGAGGTTGTTTTTCCGTTAATAATAAAGCGTCAGCGTTATTCTTGCACTAAGACTAAAAAATATGTATGTCCAAAAAAGAAGAGCGTTTCGTTATAAATGATTGTATTATGCTTTATGTTTTTGGAAAAATGATCCAAACTTTGTAATAACAAAAAAGTATGTATGATACAGCTGCAAGTTTTCTCATTGCGGTGTCTTTTGTTGAATTCTGCCTTGCCAGATCTTCAAATTAGAAAACTTAAATGAAATAGGAATATATTTTTAGGACTAATTATGTTTTTCGAGTGTATGTTGTATGTTTGTAAATTTCTTTATTAACTCGTATCTTCCAAACGGCTGAATGGATTTCGAGAGTTAAGGTATCGTTTGATTAAAGAGCAAGTGTCGCTAAACAGGTGTTTAAAAAGGTGTGCAAAATAGTTATACGTTAACAAAAACCAAAACCCACAAAGCAAAAAAAAAAAAAAAAAAATTTTGTCGAAATTTGAAAAGGACGGCAGGAAGATCTCCAATTTATTTGACATAAAAGTTTTTATATTTTTAAACTTATCTAATTTATAAAACAATATAACGTCTGGTATTCGACACTGTCTATACAGGGTATTGCAACAATTAACCCAATCAATTTATTATTTCCACATACTTTTTTTTAAATTCAAATGTATCAAATACCATTAGTTTTCTTAAAGCGAGTGTTCTGCAATTATGTAGTTCGATAATATAATCAGAAACATTCATTTTATTTAGAAAAAATTGATCATTTTGCTGTTTCTTACTAATTCTCTGGTTTAAAATTCCCTGAAATATTTTTTTTTTGCTCCTTAGATGTTGAAAATTTCTATTAATATAATACTATTAAAATAAATACAAGCATCGAAATTAAAATAACTCTTTCTTCGCTTGTTAGAATCGTCTCAAAAGAATTGGATCTTGATAATACGAATAATGTGCAATTAAATTTAATTTAATTTGTAAATAATATGTAAGAAATTCATACTTAATTAATTTTTCAGTTAAAATATTTTATAAATTATCATCATATTTGAATTCAATTATAAAATTATTATGATTATTCAATTTAATTAAATCCGAAGTATATGTAATATCTTATGATAAAGCACAACCTAGCCTTTAGAGAATATGCAAAAACGGGTGAGCTTATATGTTTATGTCGCCACTTGAAATGCAAAGCTTGGATCTATCAATGCTGCAGATTTTCAACTTTTTGTACTTATTCAATAGTATTAGTATTTAGATTCATTTGAACCACTTTTACGCTACTGCGTAAAAGTGGTTATACGCTGCGATAGCCCACTATAATCATGAACCATAACTATTATACACGATATCCATAAATATCAGAGTATATTGCGTTTAGTCTCAAGTTTGTAACGCTTAGGAATATTGATGGTACAAACAAAATTCTCATTTATCCGCCTGTCCGTGAGCGCGATAACCCGAAAACGAAATGAGATAGATATCAAGCTGAAACTTTTATAGCATACTCAAACTCAGTTTGAGTTTGTAAATGACCAACCAAGGTGCAGTGGGTCTTGTAATCCGAAAGTACAACATTTGTTTCAAACATTTTTTCGTGAATATCATTAGTCTCTAATGAGGATCTAGATAAGGCAAAACTTGAGTTTCCATTTTCTCAAAAAACCATAAAAGATAGGAAGTTGAAAATTTGTAGGTTTCATCATATAGTAATTAGTCTTTAGGTTCTAATTCCATATGAAATCTATCCGATATTATTAAGGAAGTCAAAGAGGTTAATTTTCGAGGAAAAATTCTTTATTTACAAATTTGTTTCTACATGCATTGAAATAAAATTCCAAACACGAAAAAAAAACTTCGGCATATTTTTGGGGGAAAAATGGCCTCAATTTTTTAATTCTACATGCATTTTTTGTGTTTTTAAACATAAAATTAAACATATCCAAATTATACAAGCACTTTCTATTTAGGGTATTTCAAGAATCAACTCATTCAACTGTTTATTTTTTTGTAAGATAAATACATACATGATTTAAGATCAGGGTACATTTTGGTCGTGTATTTTAGCTAGTGGAGAAATTTGAGAAATTGTCGAAAAGGTCATTCATTCACTTTCTGATAAGTTCGCAAAGCCTCTTGTCAAGGTTGAGGGGTACAAATACTAAAAGCTTTCGAGTGAAAAGTCACATGGATCCGATTTTCTTCAAAGGATGTATATATAATAGCTATGTAAAATTTTACAAATTTAATGACGTATAGTCATTTGAAACAGACAGTGGGATATATTTTATAAATAATAAGCAAAGCAATTAGTTAATTGGTGAGTGAAAATGTATACAGAATGTGCCATCAAAACAGAGACATATTGGTTCGTGTCTGAAAGTTTGAGTGATACATTAATTATATTAAAAAACCACTGACCCACAGGAAAATTGAATTCATATTGAATGGAATTTTAAGTGTTTAGTCTCGATCATCAGACCGTAACGATCACGTGTATTTAATGCCTTTTCTCCCCCCCCCCTATAACTTTCCTTTAAAAATTAACTTTTTCATATTTGATTTACACAACAAGTGAAAAAAAATTTTAAAAACTCGCGACAAATGTTGCGAAAACTATCCCTTAAGTTACTTTTTTGTCTAATTTTTTCCTTTCCAAACTCGATTTTGAAGATCATCGCCTTTTTTTTAGTTTGTTTCTGGAAAGGAAGCCTTAACTCACCCTTGAATTGAAACATTGTTTAGAACACTCTCCATTATTTATCCACTGAAGAGCTACAATGCCACAGGCAAGCAGATAGAAACTTATAGCACAACTTTTTTTTTAAACTTTAATGCTTTAAATCAAATCATTTAACTATAATTTGACATATTTTGACAAAAATTGCAGTGATAACAAAAACGCGTCATGTAATTTTTGTGGACTTGTTTGTTTATATTATAGCTAAAATTCGTAATAAAATTATGCTTTCTAAAGAAAATTTTATTAAATGAATAGACATTAAAATACGACAACATTTATTACATTTACAAATTCTATCAAATATCAAAATCGCTTAAGGATTAAAAAGATATTTTCGTCGTAGACATAAAATATAATAATTATCTCATGAGGTTATCAAAACTTATATAATATGTAATACCTATATTATAACTATTTCATTTTATCAAGGTATATTTTAACTTCTATCCACCTTCTATTCTAATTTCTGTTACTTAATGAGAATAAAATAAATTGAATCAAGTACAAATTATATATACGGTTTAAAAAAATTGGCCAAGTGCGAGTTGAACTCAGGTAAAGAGGCATTCGCATTCAATTATCTCTCATGAGTACTCTTTGTGAAATCTGATTCAAATTTTTTTGGTAAATTAGGTATGATACTGAACTGTAAGAGGATATTGCTGTATGTGTCGTCACTTTTTTAATTCCGGCTTGTCGTTTTATCTTAGATATAAGTTTTTATGTTAGAAAATTCAATATCTTTAACCATACTTTAAAATTATAATAAAACTATAATAGTTTTTTTGTAGTAGACATTTCACGTGCTACACTATGTATAACCTTTAAAACTTTGCTTATTTTCTCCAGCGAAGTTTAAGAGAGGCCGTATACTCTGTATCATTCTTAAAATTTTACATCTAAAAGTTTCTGGTATAGAGCAGGAGAATAGTAAATTTTCGCAAATTTTTTTTAAACTATCTGTACCACACTAACATTTTGAAAACTATAAATAAAGAATTTTCATACCATGTATATATGAAATATATCAAGTATACTAGTTTAGTTCCAAGTTCATAACGCTTATAAATATTGATGCTACGAACAAAATTTTGGTATAGATAATAAAATTACCTAGTTAGTCCATTTTAGGTTGTCCGTTTGTCCTTCTCTCTGTGGTGTGGACACGATATCTAAAAAAACGAAAAGAGATACCAAACTGAAATTGTGTCTGATACCACAGTCGTGTTATATTATACACGACTATCTAAGAGTGACAATCTTTCTTTACTTACATGACGTAAAAAAAACGATTGCGTAATCAATTCTGGCTATACATGGTATTTCAACAATTAACTCAGTCAATTGTTTGTTTTCACTTTTTTTTAACAAACTTACTTATTTCAATAAACTAGCTCCAAAAATCAGTAACAGTCGGACAGACTTTCTATAAGGGATTCTAGTGATTCAATAAGGGATCTTGTTCTTCACTTATGATGACGGAACCCTAGAAAACAAAAAATAAGAAGATTTAATTATAGAAATTGCTTATTTCAAAGTTTGTTTTAATAAAAAATATACTTTTTTTTCACGACTTAAAATAGAAACAAATTACAACATTTTTAGAAGAAAAATTAATTAAAATCTTTTAGTAACTATAAGTTGATAATACAATGACTGAATGAGTATATTTCTACAAAATGATTTAGTTTATAGCAAATTTTAGTTTATATAACATTTTCTAAAATTTTTTTTAGCTCCTTTAAAACACTAGATAAGGCTATTTATTTAATTAACTTAATTTTGAAGGGAAATTCATAATATTTTTATTTGACAATGAGTTAGTATTTACATGAGCCCAGAGAATATAATACCTTGGATTTATATTAATACTTTTTAACGCCTTTTTTGAACTTCCCAAAATAGAGAAGTTCTTTTAATCGGTCCGAAATTCTAAATTGAAATTTTCAACATCTTTACGTTTAATTATCAGAGCAATGTATTAAAACTTTTTTTAAATCTGTTTGTACACACTTGTGAAAATTTTTTTCATTGCATCATTTCAGCCTACACGCGATGCTTTTTGGTTTTAAATAGTTATCGATAAAAATCATTTATACTTTATCAATATGCGTGGTCCATGGAACAAAATTGTAATACATGGTAAATGTGTTAGTCTTTGTCCTTTTATAATTAACTGTCTCTGTCTGGCATTTTTGGTATAATACTTTAATCTTGCTCTAATATACAATGTGTCTTTAAAATGAAGACATCCTCATATTTTTGTTATTTATAGGAATATCGATTTTGCACAGTCATACAGAGTGATGGGTCACATTTTAGAAGATACTTAACCGAAATAGAAACTTTAAACTCAGCCTACTACAAGTTGACAAAAAACCCGATTCTTAATATTTTGCCAAGCGTCAGAGTAGAAATAGTTGCTTAGAATATTTTTGTATACCCATATACCGATTTTCATAAGAAAATTTGCATTTTTAATTTTTTCTTTCTTTTTGGTCTGTGTTCAAATTTATTACAAGTTTATTGAAATAGTTGAATACATAACACTATTAAATAGTCAATTTTACCAGTTTTTACATTTCATAACACACTAGTTATAAAAGTTTAATTTGTATCTCTAACCATCTATGACGTCAGGCAAAATATTAACAATCGGCTCTATTTGTCAATTGGTAGTAGGCTGTGTTGAAAGTTCAGATTTGAGTTAAGTATCTTAAAAAGTGTGACTCATCACCCTGTATCACTGTGAAAATTTCAAATCAATGTTAATATAAATAACGAAAATATGAGGCTGTCTTCATCTTAAATGCGACACACTGTATTCGCAAGACCAATCAATGAGCCCTTAATTCAAAACAAATATGCCACGTAAACGTAAAACATATTTTTTATTTCCCAGAGTAGAACTATCTATTTTAAAAGACCGTTAATTAATGAAAGAAATTGTCCAGAATTGGAAGAACTAGAATATTTTCTTAAAAAAGCCAATTCCATCACATGATCAAAATTTAATTAAGTTAAGACTAAACAAGAAATTACTTTCTTTTTTAACAAGTTTCACTGTAGTATTTGAAAAGAACGTACAATTCACTCTACACTTGCTGCGTAAAACGTGAAAAACAATTTGCTTTGAGTTATTACTACATAATTGAAAAATCTCATTTCCTCCTAAATTCTTTTTATGTATACAGAAAAACTTATTGTATGAAGTAAACCACAAAAAAGATTCGATTCAATATTTTTTACTATAAACGAGTCAGTCTAATTAAATTATGTTTTTAAATAATGAAATTTTCCAGTTTTAAAGTTTTCTTGTTAAAAAGTTTTATTGGTTTTAAATTGAGATAAAAACAGTGAAAATATTTTGTAAAGAAGTTTAAGTATCGATAGCAAAATGGTATGAGAGCTGGAAACAGTCACGAAAATATTATTTTAAGGTGACTAAATTTTGGAAAGAACGCCGACAGGTAAGAGTGGTTGCTTTAAATGCGTTTACTGGTTCGCATCCCCTCTCTAGAGATGAAAATTGCTTATTTTAAAATCATTTTAAGACAATTTAAAAAAAAATTATTTCTCAGATTGAAAAATTCACTGCCAAAAACGTTGCCATCACTTGCGCAGTAAAAAAACCATGTCATTTATTTTACAAGCAATTTTCACCATACAAGGTGAAAATAATTTCGGTAAATTTATTTATTTACATTAAATTCGAATGTTATTTAAATGATAAATAATTAATTCGACAAAAAAATAATTAAAATTTTGAAGTTGATTAAAAATTTTGTAATTTTATACATGGCATATTAAATATTATTTCCCCTACGCAATTGCTTTTACTTATTTCGAAAGCAAGACTGAAGAACTAACGCTAAAGAACGGTTAACAATGGCCATATCCCATCATTGCCTACCACTATAAATAAATTTCATTTTTGCCCCAATTTCCTGGATCAATTTTTGTATTATATAAATACGTATTTCGACTACCAAGTAGTCATCATGACCAGAGGCTTAACTGGGGCTTGAGCACTCATCATGACTATTGGTAGTCGAAATACGTATTTATATAATACAAAAAATTGACCTAGGTATTAGGGCAAAAATCGAAGTTAATTTTAAAATATCCTATAGTTCTCATTTATTATCTTTGAAAATATTTATACCACTTTAAATATTTGGAGACGGAAACTTTTATCAGACATACTGTAAATGTGAGGTTTTTATTTTAACTGCATTTGGTTGAATATGTTATATCCCGCGATTAGCTACTCGGTTTGAACAAATAAATCAAGAAAATATTATTACTCTGGAAGTTTGGATGTTGCTGAATCTTAAGTTTCAAAACTATTAATGGTAGCCGGAAAATTCAGACAAAAATGCCCATTTTTGCACATAACACAAAAAAAAAATTAAAAAATAACCTGCTACCTGGTAGTTTTCCCTGATCTCTGGATCCAAATATCTACTTGAAAAATTTGAAACTTCAATATGGCGGCCGGAAAATTTATTTTTCAGCTATAAGCTCTTTTTCGATTTCTGGTAATATGATTAAAGCACATTTAATATTGTCCTGGGGGTTTCGGAGATATTGTTCGGGGGGTTTGTCGAGGTCGATAAATACAAATTTGAATTATAAAATGTGAAAATCTCAAAAAGCAGCCGGAATTTTTCGAAAATTTGCGCCTTGTATATGCAAAAGATTTCTTAATTTAAATTTTAATTTTAATTTGTATTTATTTATATTTACAAGGAATTTTCGTTTCAATGGCAACCATAAATCCTCTAGAATTTCTATTTTAAGGAGAAACTATAAATAAAATGATGTTTAGCTACTCGATGTGATCGTTTAAGAGTGAAATAAGAATATTATTATATGGATAATAGGTTAACTTTGTAAACATTGATTTTTATGTACCAACATGGAAATAAAAAGTAAACATTAATTTAATTTGATAAAGCATTAAGAACATGGAGCTTCTAATGATTATAATTCATTACGACCACAACCATATGGTTGCATTTTTACCTCTATACACAAAGCAGAAAAAATTACATCCAATAGCTTTCAGTAATCTTTAAATTATTTGTAAGGGAGCTTTATACTTAACGGAATTTTAAAGCATTCTTTAAATAACCTGCTGCATTCAGACGATTTTCCTAGATGCTTCATTGAGAATACTATTAATATTTCAAGATAATAAACTATAAAATAGTGTCGGTCGGTCGGTGTTAACCACTTTGATCAAATAGACTTAACATTCTTCTATTGTTTGCGAAAGGACCCCGCAAGATAAGATAAGAAAATGGCTTCCAGTGAAATTTTTCAAACTGTCCCCAAAATATTCTTCGAATCGTCCTAATCTAACACTCTCACTGCCATAAAACTTTTTAACGAGTTGTTTTCGAGCTTGGGCGATCAAAGCTCCATATATTTTATAGTTATAGTACATATATGACTAGGAAAAGAGCTATCTGTAAAACTTTTACAAACCACCCCCAAAATGTTCTTCGTATCGTTCTGATCAAAGGCTCACAGGATCCCAAATTTTTTTAACGGATAGTTATCAAGTTACAGGCAATAAAAGCTACACATATACTATTACATTAATAGTATATGACTACCATCTTAATAATGATACAACGTACAACACACCAACTAAAAAAACAATACAACATTATATAACTATACAGAAACACACATACATACACATGTACCACACAGAGTAGTCATATAGTATAACTATAATATATGTGTAGCTTTGACCGGCCGTAGCTTGAAAACTACTGGTAAAAAAAACTTTTGATGCTAGTTATAACTTATCCCATGTGATAAGGTCGTAGATTAAATAATTCAATGACTATATTTTGTGAGTTTATTTAATGAATTTCTTTATCGCATCGTCGAATGCATAAAATTGATTACATCAACTCATCGTAAAATTATTTAAAATATTTACATCTTCAAAGCACAGATCAACATAACAAACTCTAATTAACATTAAAAGAATTCATTTATATGAAAATATTCTTCTGTTTTTATACACATGAAAATTTAAATTTTTACAAAAGCTTCGTCAGCAAGATGTGGTCAATATGACATATAAAGGCAAACCAACAACTGTCTGATAGCTGGAAAATATATTGTCGACAAAAGCGGATTCAAAATTTTCTGTCTGCCCGGTTGTTGTTAAATTGCTAAATTAAGTTCGAAGTCTCATAAAAACCCCTAAGCACGAACAATAGAGAACAACAAAAAATAAACGCAATTTGAAAACTTTTGAGTACTCGGGTGAAGATGAAAATTATTCATTTATTGCTATTACGTATAATAATTATAGCAACAAATTGCTACTATGCGAGCTCTATCATTCATAGATTATTTTTCCTATTAAAATTTTTATTGGAATGGCATTTTCATCTTATCGTGTTTTGTTTGATACATACAATATTTCAAAAAATGTCCAAGTAAATTTGGTGAAGATAGGAAGGAGATGTGAGAGGATTATACCAAAAGGTATTTCCTCAAGAGCTCTATTCATAAAACAATTTTTTAAGCCATCCAATTCAATTTGGTGAATATGGCTGTATAAAACAACCATAAAGATAGCGAAAATTATGATATTTCATCATAAAAAAAGAGAAGAGGGTTTAGAGGGCAACACCCTCAAAAGACACTTCCTTAACAGTATCTCAACTAGCATACAGTTTTAACACTATAGCTCAATTTGGAGGTATGCAAGTCCTTAATCATAGCAGTTTTAACGACGTAAATCCTACAATAGAAACCAATATCAAATAATAGGGTACTTTCGGTAGTGAAAAATAAATTATGAAATTTGGAAAAAGTTAAAATTTATGTAAAAATATACTAAAGTATTCTGATTTCGAGTCATAAAAGCACATTTTTCTTTTATAATATTAAAATTAAAAATCGTAATTTTTAAATTGTATATCACGTGACTTAAAACGCGGACATGCCTTGATGTGATGTCATATCGGTATGAACCACATACCATCAGTTAGTTCAGTGTAGACAGCTGGGTATAATATATCCATAGATAATAAATATTTATATTTATTATAATTAATTGTCTATGAATATATCTGTCAAACTTATCTGTGTTATTTCGTATAATGATACCGATATTATGTCACCAAATTGAATGCCTGCGTTTTCGACAGTTTAAAAAAGGTTTAAAATTTAAGTTTTGGTAAGAAAGCGTGTGTATTTTTCCGAAATAAATTTTTGGTGGCTTTTTATTAGCAAAATCAACATTTTGAAGTACTTTTTCAAATATAGTACAATACCCTATTGAAGAATGTTTTTATAATTTCAATGTTTTACTGTTTTAATACAAATTTCATCCACTGGTTACGGTGCGATTCATTCAGTTATTGATGAAGCATACACTAATGAAACACATAGCTATGCACTTTTCATATAGCGAATATTTGAAAACTTATGCTTGCAATGTGTCCAGTAGCCATCTGAAAACTTATAGATAAAATTTGATTTCAATTTTCGGATTGATAACTTTCTATCTTATAAGTTTAAAAAATTGTGTATACTTTATGAATTATATCAAATACACGGTATGATGAATAAATGGATCAAGATTTACATTATAAATATATTCGTTGCTCTTTTCCTTTTAAAAATTATTCGTTGATGTTGGAATAATATATTACACAGCTAGTGAAGTGAATTCTCAATTGCACACGAGAGGGGAGCTAGAGTAGTTAGAACGATGTAAGTACCATCTTTAACCAGTGTGTAATAGAAAATCCGTACGAGTTATAAACGCTGTTTTTCTTTACGAATGCAGAATTAGTTCTCGCTTCTTGACAAATTTCTCGTCCAGTGACAAACTGTTAAATAACCACAGAGTACACCAAATAGGTACTTGTCGTACCGAAAACCGTACAAAAAAGAATACTTATCCTGCATATAAAGAAAATAAATATTACTTACATGTGATGAAAATATCTTTAATGCTTTTGTAAATAAAAATGTTTAATGAAGTGAAATTTTCTTTTAGCTCTTGTAAAGACAACTCCGTTTCTGTAAATTTGAATTTTGAATTTGTTTATATACTTCCATATTATGAACGGAAAAATAGTTAAGAAAATACATCGATATAACATCGTCGTCTGGTACAAAGGACTTAAGACAGAAAATGGTCTAGTTATAAAACATTTTTTTACATTTGTAAATTGAAAATCTTCGCTACAAACTAGCGATGAGAATATTCATTGCATACTAATTAATTATAACTGCCTTGGCATTAAAAATATCAGTTAGAGCAGTTTTTGAACGCTCAAAGTAGTGGATGTCTGTACGGGCATTAATGCTTTTCCCGAGATTGGCTTTTAACAATTGCATGTTGAGAGGCTGTCGCCTTCATGTACAATCAGTGACGGTTGGTCTTGGTATATAAGGATATGAACCATGATACATTATGATATTGTACTATAGCTCACACATCTGTGCCATATTTTAAAAGTTTTTACCAATAGTTGTTTAATATTTAAATTATCAACAACAAATACACAGTTATTGAGGAATAACTGTACTACAAACCGAGACAATTTTGATCGTGGTATTTTAATATACTGTAGAAACACAGGAATGTAGATTTTGATTCTAGTTACTCCATTTTTCCCTATTTAATTAAATATACACTACACTATTTGGAATACACAGCATTTTGAAGGTGATTTGCAGAGCAAGTTTACTATGTTTCTACTATCTAAAGCAAAACTGGGCAAAATCAAAGAAGATTGAGAAACTTGCGTCCACGTAATATTATTTAAATAATAAAAAAGACACTACTTATTCACGTTGATAACTTAAATGATTCGATTCCTGGTCTGAAATGACATATATAACCCCGGTTCCGGTTCTAGGTGTATAGTTTTGGCTTTATGATGTTGGTGTTAAACATTTTCAGAGTACTTAAATATAGAAGTAAGTAACAGCTAGTTTTCTCCGTTGAAAAGTAAATCCATGTCAGACACAATTATTATCAATGGAAGGAATGACTGTGATCAAAATGGACTATAATAATATAGTGGACTAAACAACGTAAATTAGAAATTTTATTTCCTCAAAATCCGACAATAATTTATTTTAATGAAATTTTATTTTTTTTTAATTTTTAGAGCATTGTACTCAAATACAATAAGAATACAATAAGAAAATTTTCCATTTAGTTTTATGCACTGTAACCAGTTTATAATTACCAAACTAGTTTATTTAATGTCTTTGAGATAGTTTGAAAATACTTAATGATGCTTTTATCAATTTTAAAATTTCATATAAAAAGCACCAAATCTAAAGAAACAAATTAAAAATCTCAAAATGTTCAAGCTCGTAAGTAATCAAACTTAAACATTTAAATTACTAATGCTATTTTTATATTTAAGTAATTAATCACAATTTTTACAGTGCGTTGTGGCCATTGTTTTAAGTGTTGCTGGTTTGGCTTCAGTAGATGGAGCTGTAGCGGTATACCGTTATAGTTACCCACCATACTATCCATTTCATGGTTTGGGAGGTGTAGTATCGACTGTTCCAGTTGTAGGATCAAAAGTAGCTGATGGAAAAATTGAAGGTGTTTCAGCAATCTCTTCATATTTAATTGATCCTCACTACTATGGCTATCCATATGCAGGCTACCCATATTATCCCAGTATACGTTTAGTACGTAATGCGGATAAGAGTGTTGAGCAAATCGAATCCAAAATTGAAGAACCAATAGCTGAAAATTCTAGTGAAGGTCGTGTAAAGCGTTCTCCCAAGAAGAAGAAGCCAGCAAGAGTCTCTAATAATCAAACAAATCAAACACAAACACCCATAGTATAAGCATTTTTTTAGCAACTTTATAGATCTATCATGGAAGGGGTGCAAAATTAAATATTATGAAATATTGCTACACAATATATTGTAAAATTTACTTTTCAAGTACTAAATAATAAAAAACAATTTAATTTTTTTCATCAATTTCTTTAATTTTTTTAATTAGGTAATTGTTTAATTTATTGATGTTTAATTTTCCAAATAAGATTTTCTTTTATAAATATGTATTATAAAGTAATCTTTAGTTCTGAACTCCTAATATATAGAAAAAATTAGGTATTTAAAAAAAAAAAAAAATTATTAAAAAAATAAATAATCCGACGCTAATTAAATTCTGAAAAGAATTGTTTCTTTACAGATTTTATTTTACGCAGTCGGGTTTTTATTTTTATTTTTTAATTATTTGATTTATTTTAGATTTTTTAGTGTCCCGGTAGTTTGGTCAAAGAATATTATGAATTACTTGTTATCCTTCTTAACATTTTTAAGCACAAAACAAGTCACATTCTCTCTGTTACAAGTAGCGAGCAGTTTTTTATCTATCTGACAATTTTTTTTTTTTAAACTAAGCCATATTCGAAAAACAGGCTAGTTTGAATAAAAAAATTTGATATTGAAGCCTTACCAATTTTGGCAGAATACGATTTTCCAATTTTGCGAGTTTTGAATCCAGTGTGTACACAATTTTAATTTTGTTCCTCACACGTTATGAGCCCTGGACATAGTCAAACATGTCATTAAACATATTTGCCAAACGGATTTGTCAAACAATTCCATCAAACAACAAACATGAAAAATTTTTATGTCTAACGTGTTTGATAAATTTTACCGTGATATATCAATGCATGAATATAATACAATTATTTCCTTAACCAAAAAGTTGTTGCTCGTTAAAAGCCATATCTACCATAGCTTGTATTGATTTTCATTCAAATTGAAGTGAATGTGTAAAAAATTTGAATTAGTGATATTGCCATCCTCTTCAAAAGTAAAAAATGGACCAAAGTCTTTAATAGACCATTCATTTCGGAAAAACTTATTATACAAGAATTTCATATTTCTATATGGTATTGATTCTGACTATAACATAATTTTCATATTTCTATTATTATAAATCATTTGATTACATTATAGTAACTGAATACATGAAACTTTGGACTTTGATGTTCAATAAATACGTAATAGGGACAAGAAAAATTTTCCGGAAGTATAGTACGATTTGCATTTGAGCTCTAAAAAAAGTATCAATGAAAGCATTTTTAGATATAATTATTGCCGCGACTTAATGGGAATATATTGATTAAATTTACTCTCTGTTTCAAAAAAAAAGTTATCATTAGAAAACTATTTCCGGTTAAATATCCTTCACTGATGTAGTATTGCGAAATATCCTTCACTGATAGTAACGAAAAAGTTTATTTTTTGCCGTAACGAAATGCTAATATCTATTAGGTGAAGGAAGTGATCCTATAAAATATTAAATGACGTGCGAAAATGTTTTCTCGCTCAAAGTTTACAATTAAGTTTTTATTATGACACTATTTACGCCAGTACAATCTTACAAAAAAAAAACAAAAAAAAAACAACTAAATAAAGCTGCTTTTTTGGTATGTTCTTTGGATCTTTTAGGGAAGGGCTATTGGCGTTATCCGTGAAAAACTGCAAAATTTTCGGACTTCTTTCAGTTATTTCAATTCAATTCAAAAACTAAGATGAGCTGTTGACATTAGTTTCTACTATCATTTAGATAGTATATTTAAATAATTGAAGCCAACCCACCCACAGCTCCATATATCTAATAGTATATCAGATATGATGTTTGAAAGATTTGTAAGGTTTTCAGAAATGTTAAAATTTTCAGTTTTGCTTATGTTAAACCGTTATTTTTCGTAAACATCATTTTCCCATGAACGGGCAAATTAGGGCAAGACTTTGCTGTCCCATTTTCTCCAAAAATATAAAAGATAGAGATATGAATATTTGCAGATAGCTTCAACTAGTGAATCTCATGAAAGCTATATTTTCGGTATGTTATTTAGACTCGTTAGGGGAGCGTGAAACTACGTTTTGTAAGCAAAAAAAGTTGTGCTACCTATTTTATTCGTAAAAATCTGAAAAAGTTCGATTTTAATATAGAATTTGACTGGTGTAATATTTGGACACGTTGGCATTCGAATAAACAACTAGTCTATTTTTTAATTCAATAAAATAATTCTTTAAGTGAATCGACAAAGCTATTCAATTTTATCGAATTTTTGAAGGAATTGGAGTATTCAAATTAAAATGCGCAAAGTACAAAATTTTGAATTTTCTAAAAATAAAGTATATTTTTGTAATTTTTAATCAGTTATAAGCAAAAAAAAAATACCATTGCGATTTTCTCTCTAGTTTTCGAAATAAAAATTCTTGAAAAGTCAAAAATGCGCTATACGACTTTGAGAAAAATGTGTCATCTCTGAGGCAATTCGCTTAACTAACGCAGCTCTTATTGATTATCTTGGTATACAATATTACATACAATGGTCTTTATTCTGAATAGAGAGCAAGATCGATTTTCAGTCGAAAGTTTTCCATATTTGGGGCTTCTATCTCCGCTTTCGAGCTAGAAAAAGGTTTCTGTTATCTAAAGGGAAATCGAGGAAGCTTAATAATCACAAAATTCAATAGAAAATCATATTTTTAGTAAAGCTAAGTCAGAAAGTGTAAGTAAAACTGAAAATTTTCCCAGATTGTCTTTTACCAAAATTTAATTTTGTAATATTGAACTAGACACACTAAATTAGTCTGTTAATATGCCTTTGAGATATTTTTATACTTAATGATTCTTTTATCAATTATAAAATTTCATATAAAAGACACAAGTTATGAAACAAGTCAAATCAAAAATTTCAAAATGTTCAAAGTCGTAAGTAGTCAAAATTATATAATCTTTATTAATGCTGTTCTTATATTAAAGTAATTTCGTTATGAATTTTTACAGTCCATTGTCGCTTTTTTATTAAGCCTTGTTGTTTTGGCGTCAGTACAAGGAGCAGTAGCAGTATACCGTTACAGTTTCCCACCATATTACCCATTCTATGGTTTGGGAGGTGTGGTACCGTCTGTTCCAGTTGAATTGAATCAAAAGTTGAAGCAAAAGTAGCTGAAGGAAAAGTTGATGGTATTGCACCAATTTCTTCGTATTTAATTAGCCCACACTATTATGGCTATTCATATGTAGGCTACCCATACGTTGCAAATTTACGTTTTGTACGTGATGCTGACAAAAGTGTAGAACAAGTTGAAACCAAAATTGAGGAATCAATTGCTGAAAGTTCTAGAAATGTCCGTGCTAAACGTTCTCCTCAAGTTGTTCCCCCCGGGAACTTTAATACTCAAATACCCTTTTAATTGATTTGATTAACCCAATTGATCTCTCCTAGAATGGTTGTAAAACGAATTACTTTGAAACTCTGTAGACAATCCATTGTACAAATCATTTTTTCAATAAAGTAAAAATTACTTGATTAGAATTCTTTTATTTTTTTCAATAATTTTTTAAATAATTGACTTGATTAACCTAATAGACCTATCCTTGAATGGATGCAAAATTAATTACTATGAAATTTTTATAGAAAGCAACGACTTAAAATTACTACTTAAAAATATATTCGTTCATTCTCGATAGAAATAATCGGAGTATTTAAAAAAAGTTGTTTTTATAATCGATTCTTGAATTAAAGTTAACAAATGAAATTTGAATGATGTTTTTGGAACAATTAAATCGATTCGATAATACTCATGATTAATTCAAATCATAACAAGATGGCCGAAAAAATCTTGAAAAAAATTTCTCTGGCAATATACGAAGGACACATTTAGGCTATAGAGCTCATTGTGATACCATGTATGTGTTTTACCACCTTTCCGCTGATAATTCCATTTATCAACTCCTCGATTTCATAACCTAAGTGCACATCCTTCATGCATATACCATGCACTACACCAACTTATCACAACTATTAAATAAATTAATTTTGTTGCGACGGCGGGAATTGAACCCGCTATCCTAAGTATACCGTGGACGGAATTGGTTAAGCCTTAACTAACTGAGCTAATAGGGCGACAGCAGTTAATCTGAAAAGAATATAGTTGTGTTCATGATTATTTCAATGTTCGTACTCAGCCTTTCATACCACTATGTGTCCAAAAATACCACTACTACTTTTACAATCATTGGCAATTTCTGGTTATAAACTACATGATAGCCATATGAAATAACGTGAATCGTACTAGACTAAAATATTGTGGGTAATACTCGTACAGTTCATGCTTTCGATTCAAAATTTCTACAACCTCACTTATGAACTTCCCAAAATTAAAATTATTGCCTCATAATTTTAAAGATTAAAATTTATTCTAATATTAAAATGGGGGGGGGAGGGGTGGTATTTGGATGGGACTTTCAAAACTATTCCAGTGAAATGAAATTCGAATATGTGCCTTAATTATTGTATTATTAACTACCGGAATTAATTTTACCGAAAGTTTTTTTCTATAAGAATCGTGTCGCACGGTACGGTTGCTTGCTATCTTAGTAGGTACTAGCTTAGAAATGTTAGTTTAATTTTATACTCATTAATCTCTGACGTACAAGCATTTGCTAACTTATCAAAAGTTTACTAGAAAAGAGTGCGTTGAATGTGCTTAGACCGAATCGCTTGCTCTTGTATTAAAACTGTTCATGACAGTTCATGCACAACAATCTTTCATACAATATACATCAAATAATGTCAATACTTATAAAAGAGATATTATTCATTGGAAAATTTATGTTAAAAGTCTGTATTTAAAAGTCACTATTACTTTTTTGACAATAATGCAGATTATACAGTCCTTGTTTGTTTTGTTATTCTTTGACAGTTTATTGAATGGATTTCAATTTTTATGGTAGAACAAAAATCCCATCCGAAATACAAATAATATCTTAACGTCTATGTAAAGACTACGAGATTCTGAGATCACGACGCACCTTCTTAAGTACGGCAACAAATTGTTGTTTTAAATGTTTTTTTTTTTTTGGCATATCTAACAACATTACTTACCGTAGGAAAGAGGTTAAAATACATCCCAAAGAAGTTTCTTTACCTTTGTAGGATTATTTTTCGGAGATAAATATTGCTCGTGTTCAATCAAAAATTATTTTTGCGGGGCTTGTAATTTTTGTATGACGGATTTATTTAGCCGTTATATAACCGGGGCCTAGCGGGTAGGCTAATTATATTAAAGCTATTAATGATTTGGAGCTGCAGTGTTATTAACTATCACTTAATAATATAGAGGGGACTATTATAAAACCATAATTAATTGTAAATTGATTTAATTGGGTGGGGAATACTAAAAACTTATATTTTGTTTTCTTTAATTATCAAATTATCTCACTTCTATGATAGTTTGACTATTCCAAGTAACAAATACTATTATTAAGACTCCGCCTTTCATATCAGAGGAAGTATTTGATTATACAAAAGACTATAGACACAAAATGTGTGAACCGCATTTTAAATTTTTGTACAGAAAATACGCCAACTTTAGATAGAAACTTTCTTCTCACTAGACTTTTTATTTTACATTTTATTACCTTTAGTTGCAAAAATGTAAAGGAGAATATGTCGCAAGTGACATGATTGTTATTTATTTGAAAATTATACTGTGATTGAATTAATCTTTTTTTATTGTTTCAGAAATAGCTGAACAGACTGAAGAAATGCAGAGAAATAATAAAAATATAACGAATCATTATCAAGAATATGATGTGTTGGGAACTTAGTAGAATAGAAAAATTTTTAAATATCAATAAAATAACTAATAAAAAAATACAGAAGGATATTATATATCTATAGATAGCTATATTTACTAGTCATCTTTTAATCGACAGACTAACAGACAAATAGACAAGATAGAACACCAGTATAGGGAATAGATTTCTAAATAACATTATATATAAATACAAATTTCTTGAATTATACTTGTAAAACAAAATTATGGATGACAGTGGCAATACGAATGCAGATTATGAGGTAAGCTTTTGGTATGATTGATTTTAATGTTTACTATAAATAAAACTATTTTAGAGTACACAGATACAATTTCCTTTTTTATTGATAAGTATAATTTGCAGTATCCCTTCTCGAGGCTGTTTTACATTGTAAAGAAAGTAGACATTGCTCACGATTCCTTACCAAAAAAAACTCCATAAATTAAAACAAAGTTATAATTATACAACTTATCAATTAAGTGATAACACAAGTAAACCTTTGAAAACGTTACTCAAGTTTTAAGTAAATAAAGCAATAAAAAATAATGTGATTGTAATAAAAACAGACGCCTGTTGATTATAATAAAAACGTTAATAAAACCTCTTATTTCGAAGGTAAAACTGACACTGTGGCTACCTTAACATATTTAGGTAAACAATTTAATTTTTTTACAGACATTTTGGATAATGATCCTCCATACAAATACTTATAATCATTTCGATTTAAAACATTTTCACTTCATTAGTATGTGTACAGTTACAAGTTTTGTACTCAAAATTCGGAAAATAAGGATAAAATTTCACTGTAATATATACTTCCTTCATCTTTTTCGAAACGATAATACAAAAGAAGGTTGCAAATTTGTAGGTAAATATGTTTTTTCTATGCATTATACAGGCTGTTCTGTTATTGACTGCAGGTCGTTGGCCTATAGAATAAGCTCATAAAGACGAACGAAAAATGTATTTACCAATTTTAGATCTGATGCCTAATTTGCAAGATATGGCTATGTTACAAATCAAAAACAAAATGAGAGTAATCCAAAAATTTAACCATTCAGAATGTCAGTAAACCTGGTAGGCATACACTATCTTATATGGAAGGGACAATTAAAAACTCACAATGTCAGTGAACCTGGTAGGCATACACTATCTTATATGGAAAGGACAATTGAAAACTATAAATTTTAATTGGACAATAAAAATCCAATACATTAGCAATTTGTTATTTTTATTTTTCGCATTTAATTATTTACTTGTGTCACTTGTTGTTTGATTACTATTTATTTGTTACTATTTCCGAGAGTAGAAAAATTATTTGTTAAGACATTGGCATTGTGAGTGGTTAAATTTTTTGATTACTCTCATTTTGTTTTTGATTTGTACCACAGTCATATCTCGCAAATTAGGCCTCATATCCAAAATTGGTAAATAACCTTTTCGTTCGTCTTTATGAGCTTATTCTGTAGGCCAACGATCTGCAGTCAATAACAGATCATCCTATATATACTAGTCGATATTATATATACTATTCGATAATGTGTGAAGGAAATGAAGTTATGGAAGTGGTTTTTATACCATGTATATATGAAATATACATAGTATATTAAGTTTAGTTCAAAGTTTGTAACGCCTAAAAATATTCATGCTACGAAAAAAATTTTGGTATAGGAGTTCATAGAATCACCTAATTAGTCCATTTCTGGTTGTCCGTCCGTCCGTCTGTGGACACGATAACTCAAAAACGAAAAGAGATATCAAGATGAAATTTTTATAGCGTACTCAGGACCTAAAAACTGAGGTCAAGTTCGTAAATGAGCAATATGGGTCAATTGGGTCTTGGGTCCGTAGGACCTATCTTGTAAACCGTTAGAGATAGAACATAAGTTTAAATGTAAAAAATGTTCTTTATAAAAAAATAAACAACTTTTATTTTTTGACTGAAATTTTTTTTTTGTAAACATCACTGTTTACCCAAAAAACAAACGATTGCTTCATCAACACTGTCTATACAATAGGAATAGGAATATATAAATGATAAATTATTAATTGTGATAAAAAATACAAAAAGCGTATTGTACTTGCATGTTGTAGCTGAAAATGGTATCATATATTTGAACACATTTTATAGTCCTACTCATGAGTAGGTAGAATATAAATATTTCTTATCTATGGGTAGGTGTGTACCTTGTATCTATATCCAGGAACAAAAACACAAGGGAACCTGTATCTTTTTAAATATATTTATTTTTACACACATGCTACCATCTCTTGATTATGGACTATTAATTCAAAGGTTACTAAGAGATTCATACTGTCTAGACTGCTGTATGTAGCTCCATTTTCTTAATTTAATTATCAAAAAGCAGAAAACACATTTCTATGCAGATAATTAATTCAATAATTTTGTGATATCAATTGCAGCACTCAAGCGATATTCTGAGAAAATGAACATATATACTACGTACCTAATAATATAACGTATACAGTTAATTTTAATTCATTCATAAAATTCGTACACACGAATGAAATGTAAAACAATTTATATTTATTTACCTTCAGAAAAAAGGAAAGAAAAATTTTAAAGTTGATACAAAGATTGAAGTATAACTATCTACAATATTTTTTTTCTCCATTTGGTTTATCGACATTGGGTTGATACTTTTAAATCAAATGAGGAATTGAAATGAAGTTTTTTTATTCGTTAAATAAATATTTTTTCCATTAATGAATTTAAATACGATGATAAGTCTAGCATCTATAGATAACCATACAGGATGTTTCGGAAAGGTTTTCCGATCATAGGTCAGTTCTTGTATCCAAATAAAGGTAATTCCGGTGAAAAAACTTCACTTGGATTTTTTAAGAAGATCGGCTGTTTCATTGGTTTATTTTAGAGTTATCTGAGGAATTATACAGTTTTTCCCATTCTCTAAACAAAGCAGTGGGGAATGGAAAAATTTTATGGCTTCGTGTTCAAAAACTAAAAAGTACCAGCTTTAGAACTAGATTATCCCGATTGGACCAATTTTGCTCAGAGATACAGTTGTTTGATATTTCCCAAGTATTTAATTTTTTTAAAGATATTTTCGAAATTGGAAAACATATCCTAGCTCCCTAACTGAGCAACTTTGTACTAATGTAAGTTAAGCTAAGTCGACTTATACTGTGCTGTACCTGCTGCACTTGGTGAAGCATTGTTCTAACATTTTTAGCACAGCCTGTATAAAACTTATTATATATGGAGGTGATATTGATGTAATTGACAAAGAGGGGAAGTATAAACTATATCCTGTTTATATTAAATTTTAACTAAGCATTTAAAACAATCAAATTCCCCTTCAAACGTAGCACGTTACCTACATATTCGATAAAAAATATTTATGAACCTAGTGTTTATATACTCGTGAAAGTGTTTTTATTTTTCATCAAACAAAAATATTTTCTATTTAATCAATTTACGACATAAAAAACTCTGGTAAATAAATCAAATTGAAAATCAAACATGAAAATGTAGGTTTTATAATAAAAAATTGACAAGTTATTTTGTACATAGAGTTTTTTTATTATCATTTTTTCTTTATTTTGTGTGTAATAAATCTTCTCAGAAGTTTTTTTGATGTGTACTTACTACAGTGTATGGAAAATGTGAATCTTCGCTCTACAGACTGGCCCACAACTTGGTTAACAGGTATTATTAGGAAACATTCATAAATAATGGATTTGTACCGTTAACAAGAACTGTCTACAATCTCTACTATGTTAGTGGATTTAGATGGCGATATTTGTAGATAGATTATTTGTATTTCCATTGAAAAAGTGAACAATTTTCGAATACAGAAACAATATTATTTGGAAAATTATTTTTCATATTATTATTTTGTTCAAAATAGGTTGGACAGTGTTGATTATCGGTCCCTGTCTAATTTTTTATAAATTAAATAAGTAATACAAATTCAAACATTTATATAGAAAAAAAGGGGGCCTTCCGGAAATGAAACTATGAATCAAGGACTCGCTACTATAAAGTTTCTACCTAAGTTTTCTTCTAAAAAGCTACCTACAAAGTTTCAATCTTATTTCTTAAATATATTATTATGAATCTTGAATGAAGTTTCAATCTTATTTCTTAAATATATTATTATGAATCTTGAATAGATAGTATACCTCAAATTATATTATTAAACCTTAAATAATTTTAAAATTTAAAGATTTGTAAAGTTTTGCCTTAATTAATATTCCGTAAGGGAAAACGCTCGATTTATATTTACGAAAACATATTTCTAACAAAAGAAGGTTTTATTATTATTTATTCATAAGGAATATGTTTGTATTTATACTTTTCTTCTACCTGTGTAGTTAGAGTTTAAAAAATGGGTCATAGGGGTCCTCCAAAAAAAAAAAAAAATGTTAAGATTTTGCATGCTAAACGTCATTACTTTTAGACTATTTACGCAGACACTTATCAGAAGCAACACAGGGGCGTCGCCAGCCAAAAAGCCAAAGGTTGCAACAAAAAAGGAATTATATAAATAAAAATTTTATGTGGGCATTTTGCTAAAATTGACTAAAAGGGCAAACAGAATTGCGGTTGCGAATTTATTTTTACAGTACAATTTGATCATTATCAGAGAAATTTTATTATCTGCAATTTCGATAAAACTCAGTATAGAATATTATTTTGAACCAAGTACAAAAACGCATTTGACGATTGGTCGAATAGTTTTTGAGATACGAATTTAAATCGATATAATATTGCGATATCTCAGAAAATCTGCATCCAATCATTAAATAAATCTGATTTTTATACTTTTTGGATCGATATTACCCCATCCACCGAGTTTCATCAAATTCCAAAACAAAAATTTTTTTTTGCCATTTTCTCGATTTTATCCAAAGGGTACCCTTTAAAAAAATAGCAAAAAAATCGAGAAATTTTTCTTATCTAAAATTTCGATAAAACTCAGTATGTAAGGTAATTTTGACCCAAAAATTACAAAAATCGGGTGCATTTGACGACTGGTCGAATAGTGAATGCATAATAATGCTTGGAGTAACATTGGAATACTGTACCATTCCACTATTTGATCATTATCAATTTTTGATTCATTACAAAAATTTAATTCTTAATTTTATTTTACAAACTTTTTTGATGAAATACTTGATAATATATGGTGACGTTTACAGGAAGAAGATAATGATCGCTTGGAGTTAAAAATACAGAAAAATAAAAGGCCTATTAAAAAAAATTTAGTATATAAACTTATCTGAATTTTTTTATTTGAAAAATCACACGTTCATTTTAGAGAATATTAAAAGTAGGAATATTTTTGACCCCTATAAAATAATCAATATTATTGATATTGACCTCTATTGTTTCATTGAACAAATGTCTTAATGTCAATAGTAGCCAAAATATTCAAGTAAATAATCAAAGCAGGTCGTGAGAACTGGATAAAACACCAAATACCGACGAAAGTCAAATAAAATATTTGGTTTTGTCTTGTTGGCTCATAAAATAGAGCATCATACCTTCTTTTTTGGTTTAAAAATCCAAAAAACAAGTTGTAGGACGTTCAGTATGTTTTCTTGTTAAATACGTGTATATCTCAATATGTTAAGGTTAAAGGACTTAATTTTATTACTTTACTTAAAAAATTCACATTCCTTCGTGTTTCTTTCGGTGTTGTGTTTGCAGTGAAGATTTAAAGATTGTTTTATATGTTTGTTTAGATTTTGATGCTTGATGAACAACAAAATACAACATTCGTCGAAGATGAAAGTATTCGTGATCCAGTTACAATGCTATCAATACTAATAGTTGGTAAGTTCTATTTTGTACATAAATTTTTTATTTAAGCCTAGAGTTGTCAACTCAAAATTTTCCGAAAATCAGGCTCTACAACCAAGAGTGTATTATTTTTTTTAATATTGAAATATGGTCGTATCAAAAAATAACATTTCGTTAACTATAATTTATTTTAGTACTTTTTATTTTTGAACAAAGTTAGGTTTTTCTACTAAACATCTGAATAATTCAAAAAATTTTAAGCGCTGAAATATTTTTGATCATTTTGTCGATTGAATTATTATTTTTAGATAGTTTTTATGTACCTACTTACTTAATTAATTCAAAACACTCCCTCACTTCCATAAGAAAAATAAACTTTATCTACACGAATGAACAGTTTCTAATATACTCTAGGGTTTAAAATACTGATATCGGTTAGAGTTATTAAGAAATTTTTCAATTATTCATATACCCGAAACCGAATCTTGGGTATCTGTCATAGTTTCGGTAAAAACCGAAACTTTTTTAGGCATGTTAAAAATCTGTTATATACTGAAATTTAGCTCAGTTTTAACACTTATACAGACAGTTAACGTGTTTAAGGTAGTACCTACACGAAAGTGATATTTCAAGAATTTCTCAAAACTCAGAATATAAAATATTTAATTCATAATACACATGCTGTTAAAATTAGAAGATGATTTACCATGTCATACATGAGATATTAGCAATTAAAAGTGACGCAATTTGTACGTGTACATGGGAGAAGCGTATAAAAATACACAAATTTACAAATATTATATTTATTTATCAATGAATGACGTTCACCATCTCTATGAAAAACTAATATAATGTAGAATACTATATTTAGAAAATATATAAAAAAAAATAAAAATTATTTACCATATAGTTTCGATAAAAAACTTAAATAAATAACTCGTTTTAGCGATGATTTTTTGTGGAGAGGATATAAAGACTAATGGTAAAGGTATATATCACAGTGTGTGTGTTTATACGTATAGGAGATACAGTAGTGAGGAACTACAGTCTTGAGAAAATAATATATGGTATAGTCATAGTAGTCATAGCACAGTTAATGCGCTGAATGATAGTATTAATCCAAAACTTTTTGACTGGACTGTCGCGGAGGAACTACCTTAATGAAATAAACAACAATAGTTGAAATATAACCAAGTAATATATAATAAACCATAATACTAATAAACCTTGGTTATTTAAAAATATTTTAAATAACCAAGGTTTATTTTAAGGCTTGAAACGTTTTCTCCATTTCGAATCCAAAAACTTTTACCTTGGTGATTTTCCTTTAAAGTCCTTAAATTCTCAGACCAAGGAAAGTTTTAATACTAATTAAAACCATTTTATGGTATTTTCGATTCAGTTAAATTTCATCTTTAATAGGGCTTTTCATTTACAAAATGATTCTTTTTTGTTTCGGACTGTTTTCAATCAAGTAAAGACATATCTTATATCTTCTTTCCTTGTCAAAAAGCACTGCTTGAAAAAGATAAAATATATTTAACTTTCCTATAATATTTTTTTGACAACTGCCCGAAACAAAAGCAAATCGATGAAAAGGTCTATTAAAAAACTGTTTATTTCAAACCATGCGCCTCCCTTCTAATGTCTATATTAAAATACGTTTTAACTTCTTCATTCATTGCAATATTTATATCATTTAATTATTTTACTTTCGATATATAGAAATTATAAGAATCACTAAAATACAATTATTTGAATATCATTTATATATATATCAACAAAGAATCTATATATTAAAGTATACAAATAAACCCCTACAACTAAATGAATATTTGTGGTTATATGTTATATTTCACTGAATATAATTTATATGTAATGTTTTGCATTATTATATTTCCATATGTATAACGAAAATAATAATAATTATTATTATAATATATACATCATATTGAACAATTTGGGGTTTTAACCTCGTTATCTGACATATACGCCTGTAACAGAGGCCACCCGCATCATTATTTGTTGATCTTTATTTATTTAATTACATTCATATATACAACTAGCTGAACCGACAAACGTTGTTTTGCCATGTATATTATTTCTAGGAAACATTCTTTTATTAATTTTTGTTGTTGTTTACTTTAATCATGTATACGATATTTATTTTCATCATGGTCTCTCATCATTAAAATTGATGTTTTTAATATGATACATACAGCTAAATTTAAACTAAATTGACAAATATCTTGTCTAGTAATCTTAATTAAAGAGAATTGAAAAAAATACACTCGAACCGGGACTCGAACCTTTACTTCTTGGATTCATGTCAAGCGCCCTACCAGGTAGGGGAATTATAATCGAGAGATCATGATGAAAAATTAATATCGTATACATGATTACAGTAAACAATAACAAAAAGTAATAATAATAAACAAGTGAATAAACAAGGAAAAAATAAAAATTCAATGAGATTTTTCAATTCTCTTTAATTAACATTTTTTTAGTTCAATAAAAATAACTATCTACTGTTAGTGTTCGGCGATCTACAAGCGTTATAAACAATAAAAGTATGCTTTATTTAGGGTAATAAATTACTGTTTAAAGAAAATGGCCGAAAACTGTATAGTGAGTAAGACAGGAGACCGGCTTTGTTCTCATCTCAACTCCGTGATGTTTGCTGGATGAGAGGTGACAACGGTAGACATCTAGCGAGGATAACTGATCGATTGATAGTTAATCGGTTATCGACCGGCGAAGGTGGAAGATCAAATTGAATTTAGAAAAAAATCATAATTGAAAGAAATTATTAAGAATAAAAATCGGGATGGAAAAATAGGGGTTGATAGTAGAGGGTTGAAAATTCAAGGTTGTATGTATTTTCTAATGATGTATCATACAAAAATAAAAATAAAAACAAAAATCTATCTAGAAATTTAAAAAAAAATTTAGGGGTGGACTACCCTTAACATTTAGGGGAATGAAAAATAAAAGTTGTCCGATTCTCAGACCTACCCAATATACACCCAAAATTTCATGAGAATCGGTCAAGCCGTTTCGGAGGAGTTTAACCACAAGCATCGTGACACGAGAATTTTATATATACGATTACATTTACGATGTGAGTGGAGTCGGTTACTTTGTTCTTATCCAAGCGACGACTTTGGGATCAATTCTACCAACCCATTATGTAATAATTACTCATAATGCCACTGCCTGGATTCGGACCCGCAACTTCGAATCTAAGTTGACAATCGGTCCGAGTCTATCGCTCTAGACCGCCCGTTCGGCCACTTTGAATATGAAATTCAATGATACTAAAATTTTTTTGAGTTGATTTTATACAGTTCATAAAAAGTTCATTAAAAAAATCGGGCTTTTAAGAGAGGGGAGGGGCTAATCCTCTTTTTTGAGGGGTAGTTGGCGATTTTTACAAATTACAAAAAAACTATGCATTATAAATAAAATAATAGTTCTAATTAAAGATCCCGAGTTATCGACTTTCTACCTTCAAAATTGCCCTATATATGCCTTTTTTTAAATTGTGAATTTTTGGCTCCTTCAATCAAATGATAATGGTCCTATCTTGTAAACCGTTAGAGATAGAACAAAGTTTAAATGTTAAAGTTATTCTTTATAAAATAATTAAGTAATAGCTTTTGATTGAAATATTTTTTCAAAAACATCACTGTTGACCCGTGAGGGCTCAAATTTGGATAATACTTTGTCGATTTTCGGTAAATATAAAAAAAAATTTGATGAAATTGGAATTAACTTTCCTAAGGAAGTTTCAAACGAATTTTAGCCAATTAAATTCCATTTTAATATAATATATTATACCATTCTTATTGGAAGACTGTATACATAATGTCATCTGGTTAACATGAAATGGTTTTCTATAGATTAATTGATAAATGTTTCACATCTTATAATATATTTGTTAATACCTTGGGTAATTTAAATTATGATCAATTATAAATACCTTATCTATCTACATATAGGTAAAATGTGGAAATAATTATTATTAAATGATCATTAACATGATATTTTGATATTAATTAGAGGAGAATAAATACAGACATATAATTTCAATTATATATTGATTATTTTATGTAATACAGACTGGAATTGGATATAATGTTATTCACAAGTTGGACCGTTTTATTTGATTTTGAGCCAGGGATTTTAAGTATAACTAATTCTACAAGGTCAATTAATAGTGACCAGATTGGGACTGCAATATAGGACTCTTTCTGACGTTTAAATATATCAGATATCTTTAAGCCCCTATCTGGATAATAAATTATTTAGAGACCGAAATTGTATCTGGGTATAGATAAAGATATCCTGGATAAATATTATATCGATACTAAGATATACTTAATAAACTTAAAATAGTTGATAAACTAAAACTGCTCTCCATTTCTGGCGCATGCACTGACGCATTGGAAGAAAACCTATAAGTTCTTAGTTTATAATTATTAATGTATAATAAAAAATGATGTTATACTTCATAAAAGAATTTAATTGTATAAGATTTTATCGTACAAACATTTGTAATATCTCCGTGCATGTACCTATCTAAAGTAAAAAAAAATCAACACAGATACTGAAATTACAAAAGTATCTAGATAGATTGATATCTAGGTGCAGTATAGTACAGTTTCTAGATTACTAATTATGATTGAATAGTTTTATAGAAGATTTTTGTTAAATTCATCAATTTCTGCTTGAAACACTTTTTTGGGACAACTATCCTTTTGAATTATTTTATTCCAGTAAAAATTTCAGTATATATATTTATTTTGTAAACACACCATTATCATTTACCACCCATACCAACGTGTAAAAAACTCCATAACGAATGTTTTAAAAGTTCGGTAATTATTTATGAAATATAATTTTATTTACGGTTAATTATAATTTTGTTTATGTTATTAAAATTAATTTATTTGTAATTTAGACTTTTAATTGGATTTAATTTTGTTTTATATATATATAAGAGCCATAATATATGAAACACCATTTAATTGGTACATAGCATTTACTATTCATCTAAAAATTGTTTACATTCAAAACATTTCGACTTATATCGCTAAGAATGTACCACATTGAAAAGACTAAAGAGCTTCTCGACCTAGAATTTCATCCTCCATTCAACCCACCCTAGCCCTCTACCTTTTTGTGACTTTTATTTCTGAGATTTTATCATAAAACGTTTCACGAAATTTTCAGCTGGACAATTAAAATGGAGCATCTTATATTTTATTTTATACAACCTTATTTTCTATCATATCCTCATTTCAGTCATACACATATGTTATAACAATATATTTGTCTTACTTCCTTATATAGAATAAAATACTTGGTTTGAAGTAGTCATTGTACCAATTCTGTTATTTGATTGTGAACCGAATATAATAACTGTCAAAATATGTTTTCTTTCAATTAACTGTTTTCTAACCTAATGTAAGACATACCACTTTCTTCCAAAATTAATGAAAAGTATTTTTTTGTGAAAAAGACTTTCATGAACTGTCACGAATTCACTGTTAAAGTAGTACATCTTCCTTTAAATATCATTTAGAAACGTGTCATACTAAAGTCTATGCAAGATCGCAAACCGTTGATATCTCATAATTCAATAAGTGTTTCCATCACTCACGTAGAAATAATAACAGTAGAACAGTCAATATTGTCTAAAAAAAAGCCAACAACTGGTATAGGGCCTCGAGAGCCCTTAATTCCTGGTATTACCTTTTAAAACATTATCTTGGGTATACCAAGCGAAAATAGACAAAACTACGCCAAAGAAAATAAAAATGACGTCCATGTAACATTAATGTATCAATTGATAATAATATCCGAAATTTTTTTTTAGAATTTGTGTTTGTCAGTATAATTAAATAAAATTTAGATAACCCTCTTGAAGAACGGGAGAAAATAAATCTCAAATATGCTTACCACTTAGTAATGAAATGTTAAAAATTTTCATTAAATCTCTTTTGACTTGCATTACAAACCATTTTACTTAACGTTAATAGAATTTTCGGTGTGCTCTTGTAATCTTATACTGAATTCACTAGAATAATTAAAATGTATCTTTTTTGGTTTTTGTCTAGACTCTCCGACAGTAATATTATTAAGTTAAATTGTGAAAAATTGCTTCTGTGTTGGTTTTTTGGGTGTTCATAATTTTCATAAATTCTAATTAAAACATCTCAGACATATACTGGTATTGCTGTAGGTATATTTGTTATAATATTATTAATAATGTAGCTCTAATTCGTTTATAGTCTACTTAAGATATAACAACTCGATGTGAAATAGATTTATTATTTAACACCTGTGATTAATTGTGCTCACATAATAATAATCTCTAAAATGACTATAAAATTTGATTAATCGTAAGAAATCGTAAGAATAAATTTGTTATTGTGAACATTTTCGCAAGAAACTTTTGGGTTTTTAAATTTATAAAGTGTATAGAAATTATACATGTCATATAGAAAAGAACTATGGCGTTCACGGGTTTTTATTGCACGAATCGTTTAATGGGTTATTAAAGAAAGAAAAAAACCGCGGAGTGCTATAAAATGAGAGGGTGAAATTGAAAATAGGTGTGAAAAAGCACTCGCCAGGTTATTTGAAATATCGCGTAAGCTAAGTAAAATTTTAAGAATTTTTAACAAATCATTTGTAGAAAATAAAATTTTACCTCGGATAAGTATTTTTCAAAAATAAAAATTTTTCGTGCCAAAACAGTTGAAACAACTAAGAAAAAAAGACAAAATATCGATTTTTGTGATTTTTTGCTTTTTCGCCTGTATCTTTATTTTTGTGGGCAGAGATAGGTATCGAGAATTCAGTAAGCAAAAGATAGAAGGTTAAATTTTCTTTTGAATGGTTTTTACTGAAAATTGTTTTGGTTAAAATTGAGCGAGATATAATAATTTCAACCTGGATTTTTTTCACACAACCTGGCCTCGTTTGCATTTTATTGTAAAAATTATTGTTTTACTCTATGAAATAAAGTATTTTACGTTTATTATTTAGAATTTTCTCGAACGTGAATATACAAATTAAAAACTAACATGCGAAAATTTTTTCTTCAGATGCGATCTATTCGTCACTTCGAATTAGTAGTGCTTTAAAAGAAGCAGCATAGCGCTTTTAAAAGAAGCAACTTATATGTTATGTCAAAAAATAAGGTGACATTTTGACATTTGTGGAAAGACAATTCATGGTTTTTTCACCACGATAATGCACCATCCCATACTGCACTCATAATTCGTGATCATTTCGTCAAAAACTCAACTCATATCGTTCCGCAACCACCGCATTCATCAAGCTCAAAAGACCGCTCCGGGGACCACCAGTGTTTCGAAGATTGGAAAATCCGTTGGCATAAGTGCATTTCATCGGGACGGGATTACTTTAAAGGGGATGAAATTAAATTTGGAATAATAAATAAAGAATTTTCTAAATAAGTACAAAGTAAACTTATTTTTTGGGCACAGTAGTACACTGATTCTTGGACAATTATAAATGATATTCAGCTACATTTTCAAATTCTTTGGAATACAAAATTTAAAACAATTTACTTTGGTGACAGTTCCATTTAATTGATTATTATAACTATCTTTGAACATTTTATTAAATACGTATTTTTGTTGCATATAACTATAAAGTATTTGAGGAAGAAAAGTAAATAAAATTTAAATTGAAAAGCATTTTGTAATGATAAACGTTTACAATGTTTTAAATATCACCGTAATGAACAACAACTGAACGTTTGTTGTTAAAAATTTTACACAAGACCAGTCCAGTATATCTATTATTCCTTCATCAATGAAAGATAAATTATACAGTACAGATACAATTTATTCATATACTTACATACATATAGTTTTGCTACAGTTTGCATATAGATAGTAATTATTATGCAAAAATGTTCTCTGCAACAACTGCAACACAAAAGAAGAGTAAATGATATGAACTTTCAAACAAAAAATAATCTATTTAGATGTATAATGTATTTGAATGTCATAAAATATAGAACACTATGTTTAGAAACCTGGTAAAAAAGAACTGGAAGATAGTAAATTTATAACTTAGGTAGGTACTTTCCAAAGTAAAATACAAAGTGACTATCTATGGCGTGAACTTTGATATTTGATGGGAGAGAGAGTCACGATAAATAGGCGAACATATAAATCTAAAATAATAAAAGCTAGTTGTATTAAGAAAGTTTGACTATTTCAATTTGAGTACAGAATCTGAATATTTCAAGAAAAAAAAAACGCTAATCCGAATCTCTCAAGCATATGCGGAAGAAAAGAGGTAGTTTTGGGGGTGTATTTCCGATTTTCTTGGGGATTGTTATGTGAGCTATGAAATTTTTCTAAGTATTCTGTTCATTTGACTTTATTTCTGGTCGACTGGTGAAAATTCTATTTTTAAGCATGTATATTTGCCATGAAAAGTTTAAGTTTTTAGATTTTTTCCGTAGATTTCAAATAATTTCCCTTTCAATTCCGAAAACCGCATCTTTCTAGCATGTTTAGAAGTCTCTTAGAATTTGTATAGATCAGTCAGTCAGCTTCAAATGTGCTGCCCCAATATTGTATTCTGGATGACTAAATTTCAATTTAAAGTCTTTAATTCAAAAGAAAACAAATGTTATAAGAACTTTGACCGAATCCATAAATCGATCACTTTTCTATAATTTATTTCGCTTCATTATGCGTTCTCACATACAATGAGCTTAGCAAAAATTTTAAAGAACGAATCTTCTTAAATCGTTCTTAAATTATTTTAATTGTTATGTTTCATATAACATGAATCGCATGAAGCTCAATCGAAAAATCAACGAAAAATAATTCATGAAACCATGATCTAAGGAAAAATTATATTGAAAAAAACCCAAACAAATTTCGGGTGAATTTATAATTGGCATATCAGAAATCAACCTTAGCTGTTTCATCTTTGATTATTTCTGCCTTCATCCTTCTCGAGGTACTTCGGTACCTCATAGGACTAATTGAATAAATTTCCGCAACTGTCAATTTAACTCTTGTGGCAATTGCTACTAAATGTATTGTATATATCGTCCGGTTCTTCGGTGAATGCGTTTATATACAAGACTCATTAACGTATGTACATTTGAAGTAACGTTGGTATATTAAAAAAAGAGAGAGGTAAATTAAAAAAAAAAAGGTAGAGAAAGAGAAAAAAAGACGGAAATTAAAAATTAAAACTTTTGAATAACTGCGCTCGCATGTAGGTCTAATAAATATCTATTCACAATACCTGAATGATAATAAATAATTCCTCAATACTTTTCAAATAACTTTTCACAAGTCTAAATAAATATGGTAGGAGCGCAAATAAATATATTTGAATAGCAAGATGTAATGATATATATTAATTTTTTTGCGCTTCCACCATTTATTTCATGGATTTTAATTTTTTGTGCGGAACGCTCAAACACAGTTTGTAGTGGATGATTGCATCTACTTGAACACACATCTTTCATCAAAATCTGTCCACCGGGTGGACAGATTTTGTAACTGAGGAGTTCAGTTACAAATACTGACGACTCGAGTTACACTATGATTTTCGTTCACCCAAAAAGTGTTTAACGTGCCAAAAAAAGTTTTCACTTCAAAATTCTAATTGTATGTTTTTTTAACTTTTTCAATATTTGTATTCAGTGCATTTTGCATTTTCATTTAAGTTTTGTTTTCGTGGCAGTGAAATTCAATAATATATTTTGTTAAAACAATAAATGTTTCACTTAAAATGAGAATAAACCTAATAAATGAACATTATTATTATGCCGCAAGGGCGGCATAAACGCTTAAATTTATGGAGATGGAAATTATATCATTGAATCGACCCTCAAAAAATCTACGTAGCAAAGATCTGGTTATGGTCGACGAAAAAAAGATAAAAAAATTCAATGCAGAAGGTGCAAATTTCAAATCATTTTTCTAGAGCAATTAAAATATTTTTTTCGAGATATTTTTCAAATATCTGTAGTCTCAACTCAACTCGAAATACAACATAAAAGTAAACTTCATTCGTTTTTACATGCCATTGAGTGTATAAATTTATACACAAAAACCGAATGAAATTGCATATGAAAGGGGATCTAGCTTTCGTCTCAATGTTATCATTCGAACAGATTTTAAAATCCACTCATTAAAAATACTCTTCACTATTGTTACTCTACTGTTACAAATGTATATACAGAGTGAAACAGATGGTCAAGATTATTTTTAAATTGTGACTTTTTTTAAATTTCATGTAGTGATGCATATAATATTTACACGGTAAGCAATTTTTTTGTGTGTTGAGCAACTTTCGCAGAATAAATAATAATACGTTGATAACAAATAGATCTGCCAGCTCGTAATTTGTACTTGAAGATTATTTACCATTTTACCTAAAAATCAAGTATAAATTTGATTTCCCTTAGCGGATCTTCGAAATCAAACATATCGTAGACGTCGCGTCGGATTCAAAAATAAAAACTTATTATTATTTTTAAAAAACAATTTAATGATGTTAAAGTGAGCTTTCATCCAATTACCTCTAAAAGTTTAGTTTCAGTTAAAAAAAGTTTTAATTGGCATTAAAAAATTTTATAAGATACATTTGTTTACTTCTTGATTTTATATATTACAGCCGCTAAATAACTATGCCGCTCCAGAATCACCGCTTCAGACAAAACAAAATTTAAAATATAAAATGGTTTTGATTGCAACTTGAAAGCAGGAAAAATTTTTACTTGAAATATTTTGTCTTTCCTGATGAGAATTGAGTCATGAAAATATTTACAAACAATGGCTTGTTTCCATACTTCTTTCGGATAAAACAAGGAAAAAAACTTTTGTGCCGGAACATAGTTTTAAAAATTTTTATGCTAACCAGGCATCAGAAACATAAACACCATTTTTTTTAAAAACCTATTTTATATTTGTTTCTGTTGCATTGTGTAGAAATAAAAACTTTTTTATGTTTTTAAAATTTTGTTACACAAACTGAACTGTAGCTTTTTGTAATAAACTCTTATTAAAATTTGTGTACTATGTTCTGCTATGATGCTGTGACGCTGTATGTGCCATGAATATCAATTAAAAATTTAAATCACATTTGATAATGAGATATCTTTTACCATGAAATTTAGTTGTGATAATGAACTGTTGGCTGCACTTAGTGTCTTTGTATAAAGCTTTATAGTCATATACAAAGTGGTCCATATGTATTTGTATTATATTTACTTACTAAAAAATAAAAATGGAAGACGAAAAATCAAACTATATTTTAAGCTATATATATATCGACTATGAGCCGTACCACCCACTGAACGATGGCACATCGACACATTCTACTATACCTAATATTTATTAAATAGTGCGTGTTAAAATTTGCAGTTTTAAAATTGAATTATTTTGTAAAAAATTTATAAGTGGTACGATTCAAATGGCGATGTATAAGTCTTTCTCTTTATTGAATAAATTTATTAGTGTGCTACTT
The DNA here is from genome assembly GCF_905475395.1 of Chrysoperla carnea. Taxonomy (NCBI): domain Eukaryota; kingdom Metazoa; phylum Arthropoda; class Insecta; order Neuroptera; family Chrysopidae; genus Chrysoperla; species Chrysoperla carnea. The sequence goes on along the minus strand of NC_058337.1, from coordinate 71,952,070 downwards.
TTTTCAATGAATGTATCTAGAATTGTTCATTTTAGAACAAAAAAATATTGAATGCTAGAATAAAAAAAAAGTATTTAATATCATTGATGTAATATATCGATGATTCTAAATTTAACCATGATGCTATTTCATAAGTGTGAACTAACTGTAATTTATTTCTAACTGTAATTTATTTCTAAGTAGAATTGTAGCCAATAGTTTTATACAGGGTTTTTCAGCATAGCTAGCCTATGGCGTTTTTTTTTAAGAGAAGTCATACGATAACATAACTTTATTTTCAATAATAAATTGACATTGAAAGTTGTAAAAAACAAATTTCATGTTTATACAAGCTCATAATAAAATCATTGTGTAAATTTAGTATTGAAAAATAACATTAAGGAGGGAATGAGCTTGTATAGGAATAGATGATGTACGAAAAATGTCAAAACCACAATTTCTGGAAACATTTATGCTTAATCTACGTTCAATATACTATATGTAATTTTAAGTTTTGCTTTTTTCTGTAGGAAATAAAATTGTCTAAATTTTATAGAAAAAAAGTAAATATAAAAAAAAAGAATTACATGCATCAGTTAATTTCCTATAAACCCATTACCCCGTTATCCAACGTCATGCATATGATGTGGGTCCACATATAGGCAGGTTGTTGGGTGGTACATATGTTATTTGTTGACGGTCTTTTAATTGAAGTTTTTTTTTTTTCATTTTGTGTGATATAAAAAATTAACTTTTAATTAATTTTTTTTTTCGTTTACTTTTAAATAATATGTTCACAAAAAAATTTAGCGAAGTGTGAACATTAATTAAAAAATGGTACTTGAACCTAATAAAAACTAAATACAAAATAGCAACATATACCTACGTGTATTATTAATATAAAACTTTTGGACGTTTGGAATAAAAAAATAACAGTTTATAATACGATAATTAAAAGTAAAATATTTTTTGTAAACAAATTTATTTAAAATCTTGTTTCTTTTATATACAATATAGTAGTAAAAGGTACACGACATCAGGAGTGGTCAAAAGTAGAAATATATAGAAATAAGAATCGATGACATGAGATTAACACTTCTGATTCTTTCACAACTTCTTGGAGTTGACAGCGATAAACATGAAATCGGTTCTGCTATATTAAACAGTTTTAAATGGTTCAAAACAGAATTTCATTGCGAGGCGATTGTTTCTTTAGGTATCACAATTCTTCTGATAGCTAAATTATCCAGTAAAGTAGGGGCTGAAACGTAACGTAACCTAAGTCTAATGAATTCTGATCACGGATGTAGTAATTATAGTAGGGATGTAGTATAAAATCCTACTTTAGACGAGGAGGTGTATTACTCAAGGGGGAAGCAATGTGAATACTTTTGATTGGTTGCGGCTCTCATTTGCGGGAAATTCAAATAGAACGATAATACTTCGTGTGTTTTAGATTTTAATATTTCTATATCCATGGTTTTAGGTTGCCTCAAGCAATATGCCTGCTTTTGATTGGCTGCGGCTGTTCGCACTCCCAATTGCGGGAAGATTTTAATGGGTCGCGAATTCTGTGTGTGTTGTAGATTGGTCCGAGCAAAAAATGTTTCTATTTAAAGTAAAATCTTTTACCCTAAAGAATATATCGTTAATAATTCGTAAAATAAGAAAAATAAAACTTCACTTATTTAAATTTAGATTAGGTTCATGGGTACATAACTAAATACATAAATAAGTAATAATTTCCCCAAATAAATTTTTACATTAATTTTATATTTAAAAAATTCTATAATACGTTGAAATTTAGTATTGAAAATTAATCGACGTATTTTCGAGACATTCTTAAGAATTATATTAGTTATCTTATAATAGTTGTAACACCAGGATTGAAGATTGAATATTCACTAAATTGAATAGAATATTGTTTCGCTTAGGTTACCTATATCGTTGAAAAAATTGTTTTAAAACAAGCATAAATACTTCACATATTTATTTTTCTTTACAAATTTTACTTTTCTTTTGAATATATGATTATTTATTTATGTTGTCCACAAACGTCAACCTTATGTCAAACATGTTTTCATGCTTACAAGCGAATCAAAAACACTTAAAGAAGGCTTTGAGCTTACTTTCAGCACGCGCCAAGTTAACAGTCAATAGAAAGTAGACACAATGGCACCCTGCCTCTTTCCCCTGAGTGTGACTTTCCCCCCTCGGTTATACTGCATTCCTTTTAAAATATTCCTATATCCATGATTCTAATTTGACCTTATTACCTCCAACCGACACCCTTTAAATAACTGCCCACTTTTGCATTTTATACCAGATCGGAACAGGATAATACATTATATTATTTTTAATAAATAGCACTTTTCAAACAAAAACCAAAAATTTAACTTAGCTAATCGTAGAAATTTATTACGATTAATTGTTCTACATTGTAATTCTTATTCTTTCAATGAAATATTCGCTTCTATCGACAAATCATTATATCTGTGACTCAATTTTCCTATTCATCAAAACGGATAACTAGGAAAATCATTATACTCCATTTCGTATTCAAGTTTCAAAATTATTAGGTCTAATGCAAAGCCCTCCTACGACATTAAATGTCTTTAAATGTACAGTAAACGTTTTTTTTTTAACAATTCTTTTTTAATACTGTACTGTACTTTGACGACAAAGGCAGATTTAGGAATATCCTTTTCTTGCTAACCAATAAATTTGCTAATTTTGTTTTTTGGTCACTTACGAATTCTTCATTTACACACAAAACAAATAAATGAATTTATTGATTTGATAAAACAATTGAAGTTGAATTTCATTGGATAAAGTAAAACAAGATGTCCCAACACACTATTATTAATTAGCTTAAGTTTTTCTTAAGTATATATTCTTTAGTATTTTTTTCCTGATTTCAATTTCAACTTCCAAAAGTACTTTACTGAAAATTTTATAAACAATTATAAAAAACAAAAAAATTAAATTTTGATCGGGGTTTATAATTTTTTTTAGACTTTATGCTTTATATATTATGCAAGAAAGTCATTTTCCTAAAGTTGACGATTTTCGGGATATATTCAGTTTAATTAATATATGGAAAAACTGAAACTATCATTAAACAGATATAACATACATGTGAAAGTAACGAAGTACCTACTAAACAGAGGTATTAGTAATTAGTAATTATTAAATTTTCCATATGTTAAACTAGATGTAACTAGAAACCGGTCATTATGATTTAATTACGTCAGAAAAACTTTGATTTGGCCGTTGAAGTCCATAGGCCACGAGATGTTGCTTGGTCTATACAATGTTATTGTAAGGCATTGGCAACTCAATACCTACATTAAAAAGTGGCAAGAAGTTTCCAATTGGGAAAATCGATAAATTTGTTTTGCTTCACTAAGCAAAAAAAGAATTTATTTTAAAATTTTTGGTGGCCACAAAAAATCAACGAAAATTTAGTTAAATGATAAACTAGATCTCAATGAATGCGACACTTAGGCCACGGTTAAAACGTTATTTTTTAGAAATTTCAATTTATTGTAGGCTAATTTGAACTGGATACCTGAATGTATAGACGAAATGCAATATTATACGTCCTTACCCACTACTTTGCACTTTTATAAAGCGGATGCTATATCTTTGGTGATCTAGCACCCGTCATTTACTTTCTCTCTAATTAAAAGCTAGATTACCAATTTATTGAGGTTCTAATACTCTTCAGGAGAGATATTTTAAATTAAATACTCATTTTTTAACCGTTAAAAAATATGGTAATGTATGAAAGCATAACGCAGCCTTTGTTTTTACTAACTATAATTTGAAATGTTTTCGTTAGAGTATATATAAGGTTTCGAATTTTCGACCTCAATTCTTGCTTTTATTTGTTTAAAGCATTCTGTACTCTAGATCGTAGATACAGTTGAATATACCAACATTTTAGGCCTTTTATAGTACAAAAACAAAATAAAATAATAAATAATGCGTATTTCCTTGTACTCACTTAATTCCTATTGGAGTGATAAAAATGAACCTAACTTTTACGGTATTTTTGTGTTTTTGAACAAAGAACATGTTCACATGCAATCCTTTCACTATAAATTGAAACAATAATTTACACTCAATTCAAAATTTACAAAAAATTTTTTTTGCATCTGGTTAAATCCGTTTTCTTAAAGTTACTCAGTTCTTAAAATAACATCGTACTTCTGGCTAAATTCTCGTTTGGAATTGAAAGTTTACTGCACTTGTTTGTGGGTGCACAAGTTCCCATTTTCAATCCTTTCTACATTTGCATAATAAATTTTCAGGTTTTTGAACGTATCGTGCTGTCAGTGGCTTTCTTCATGGACGAATGAAAATAAATAAAAACGTAAAAAAAGGTTCCAAAAATAATTTTATCGAAAATTAATTAACCATTATATATTTTGTATTCAGGAAATATTGTTATTTAATTAAAGTCTTTATAGTACCTACTTTTATTTATTTAATTTTGATTATTAAATATATAGAGTGTTCGTTTAAATATGTACTTCTAACGTCTACTTTTTTAAATTCAGTTTTAACTACTAGATTGTCAAACGAAATCATGTTAATCTTAATTTAAACCTTCAAAAATTTTCATGTGAGTTCATCGGTATCCAATAAGCAATTAGAATGCAAACTAAATATTTGTTCAAATTCAATATTTTAATAAGAAAATTGGTCTCAAAATATAACAATAAAGAAAAGTGTAATTTAAAAAATATACATATTGCAGGCAAAATTATGCTGAATGAAAAAATTAACCTTTTTTTTTAACTTTTATCTGAAAATGAAGGTTACTTATGTAATTCATAAACCATGTACATTGTACATACATCTAGGTGTTCCAAAACTGTGCAATACAAATCAAGGTAATGTGTATTTTTTCCTGTAATATGTGTATTTTTATCTATTCTCTATTCAGTAAAATTTACTCGAACCGTATTATTTGTTGTAATTGTGTACGCTTTTGTTTCATAATAAAACATTATTACTAATCGAAAGGTTGTTGACGTTTATCGTATTCAAAATATAGTGAAAAAACAAAAGAATAATCAAATCATTTAAATATTGGAGCTAGTGTTGTAAATTGAAATTGTTTGTGATGAAATTCGTATACCTACAAGAGCAGGATCAATACCGAACAGAAAAAATTTTACTTGAAATTGTTAAATAACTCGAGAATAAACCCAGCAAATTGCTCTAACAGTCGGAAGTTTCCGTATGGTCGTTCTAAAGGAGATTAAACCTCAATGGAAACTGGATCTTAGTCACAACAATCGCATTCAATTTTCGTTCTATTTTTGTTATTATAAATTTAAGCCAACGTAACAAAACGTATTACGTATTTAAACTAAGTTGCTTGGTTTGTGTTCTTAAATGTATATATGTGACGAGTTATGCTATTAAGATCAGTTTAAAGCTAAAGATTGGTACAGTTTTCTTATTGTTGCCCTCTAAGATGATATAACTGTATAAAGCCATCAATTAATGTTGTATACATTTTAAATTGATGACGTTATACGGTATCTCATCTAAAATTAGATTAGTTCTGTATGAGTACCGTGAAACCTCGGATAAGAATTATTCATGCTAAATACTACAGCTCTAAATTTTCAGTCAATTATACCTAGAAAAACGTTTACAATGGATATTCTGAAAGGGGAAATAAACGTTGAAATATTAAATCAAAGTGGTATATTCAACCAAAATTGCATTGAACCATCAACTCTACTCAAATGTTTTAAAGTAGTATATAATTATTGATGTCAAAATGACAATAATATCCAAATCAAAGTGCGGTTTGTATCATAAGCAATACTTTATACCTTTTACAAACATAGAAACCAAGGAACACCATTTTGTTAATATGTAGATAAATAATTAAATCCTTATAACGGTATGTGACAATAATATTAAGATTCGCGTTTCAAAACACGAGGTACGCTTAATAAACGCTTATCTTAACATTAAACTAAAACTTTAGAAGGAGTACTTTACTAATGATGGAATATCTAAAGGTAACATCCGGTAATCATGAAGACATGTTTAGTATTGGGAAATAGAATAAGGCATAATATCGTATAAAAGTCCTCAGGGAATGTTATCTTTATCACAAAATAAAAATAATAATAATCCACATATCTCATAATACAAAGATATATATCTTTTATTCTTCTAGTTAGATTTGTGAACACGTACTAGGATTATTGAATAAAATATTTCTGCGAAAAAATATTTGATCAATGTGTTGTTCGTATAGTGTTGTTGTAGTTCATCAGAAATTTTACTTATTTTGGAACCTTTTCAAGTTTGATTCTTAGTACGTCAACACCAATCAAGGGTCACATATCAAAATGTTGAATATTTTATTATTCTGTACCATAATTTTAATTTTTATTCTATGGATCTTTACACATTGTTAGATATGAGCAATGATCCGTATATGATACCTGCGGGAACCCAAAATATTATCAGATTGAAAATCCTGCGGTTAACTCGACCCTTTTTAAGAGGGTGATACAATACACAATCTTTGTATTAAAATCAGCAGTTAAATGAAAGTTACTTTTAATTTTTTATTTACCTGCATGAGTAATTATTATTGAGTATTAAAAATTAGTAAACTTTTCAAGAAAGTTAAATGAATATCCTAATGTAAAGGAATAGCTCTGAATTATTGATTTATCGATCTTTAATGCAAAAAAAAATTTATAAATAATACACAAAATCTTTGGCAAATATTTTCTGGAAAAAAAGTTTGCTTGTGAATATAATTTTCGACATGTTTTCGAAATCGACATGTTTTGAGACCAAAATTTACAATACGAGAAACATCGTATTTGGTATGTTAAAAACGAAACTTTATTATTTGTATCAAATTGGACTCCATAACTTCTTTATTAAAAAAGTATGTTAAGTATGGGCCTAAATTATGCAACTTGAAAGCTTCTTTATTCTTATTGTCAATAGAAATATTTCTGTATATTTAAACGTTCATTAAAAAAATAAGGTGATTGTAAACCTACAGTATTGTAAAAAAAGTTTTGGTTTATTGCACGGTACATACCTTTAAACCGAATAGATGGTTTGGAGTGAAGTAAGGAGATATTTTTGTTTTAAAATACCACGCAACTACCAAGATATATAAAATATTGTGCGCAAGTGATCCTTATAACTTGATAATATAGATATCGCTCTTCAATCATCAATACTCTAACTATAGTCGTCTCTGTTCATAAATTGATGGATCATCGAATTTTAATTTTAATTTTAATAATTAAATTAAAATTTTGTTGTTATACCATCGGCAACCTTATATTTTTGTGGTATTATTATAAACTACAAGGTTTTCTAAATATTTAAGATAGTTTTTTATCTCCCTCTCGAGATTTTTTGATATAGAAATATCCAATTGAAAAGTATAACCTATATGATTCATCATTTTTTCAGCCAACTTTGAACGATAAAATAATAATAAAAAGCCCGGTGACCTAGGAATTTTTTGTGGTTTTTGGAAACTTTTTGAATCAAAAAATGTATTTATAAATTTTAATTGAAAAATGAATCCTTGCATATCTCCTTAAGTACCTTTATGTTAAAAATTAATTGAAGCGTGATTACACCGTTGATGTTTTAATGTAGACATAAACGATAAACATAATAAACGAAAAGTTTTTAAAATATACTTTAATCATAATAACATTTTATCCATTTTAACTTAGCAGTAGTTAAATAATAAAATAATTAATTATAAAATAACATGTGAATTAATAAATTCTCTTTAGAATGACATCATAGCCTGAGAGCTCAATATATAGAGAGCACGCTGTTGTAATACAAAACCATAAATATCTACAAAACTATATTTATCAACTCTAACTGTAGACGGAATAGAGCTACAAATGCATGTGTATTATATTATGAAGGAATTAAGTTTACTACGATCAATTAATCGTTAAATTATATATAAGTGCACTTCATGTTTATACACTCGGATAAGATGGTACACCAAATATCAAAGAATGTTAATTTATGATTATAAAAGCTTATCTAGGATAACACAACAAAAGTAGGTTATTTAAAATAAAATTATTACAGTAAATTTTAAATAAAAATATTACATTAATATACTTAGATCAATATTATTGTATTTTTAAGTCTAATAATTTCTACGTCAGAGATCTCCACGTTTGTAAAACCCCATGATACCGTATATGAGTGTTCCTCTTATGAAGTGATTCTCCCAAAGTGGTCCATATTTAATCCCGGTGGTTCACATTGACCTACCAGGGGTCCATGCAAGCGGAAAAAATATTGGTTGTCTTTGAGATGAAAACGGGGGTCTTCGATAGTCGATTTCATTTGAGTAAGTTCTTAATTTTATTTTGATTTACAAAAAACAAATTTTGCAACACCTAACTACAGTTAGAAACAAGTAAAAAAATAAATTTGGAAGTCAATTAATTTTAAAAAATGCAATATTTTCTAACCAGGGGATCCATACAAAATCGAAAAACATAGCAAGTGGTCGGCGAGGCAAAAAAGTTTGGTGGTCTCTGCTCTAATGGATAGTTAGAAGAATGAAGAGTTGCATTCATACCTTATCATGTTCTGAGAATATAGAAAAATAAATTTTAAGAAAGATTTGTATTTGATAGACTCGATCAAAGACGGCAAACTTTTCCTAAACAACTTGAAAAGTTCGAAAAAACGATTTACAAAAATAAAAATAGAATTGTCCTCAAATATCGGTTTTTTTTTTGTTTGTGGTATTTATAGAACAAAGTTGCTTATCGCAAATTACCATTTGCGGAATCTAGTATTCGGTCGTTGCGTACTTTGATTGAAAATAAACGACAAAAAATTGAAAACAATAGACAGCCTAATGCGCAGTACAAAGTACGCAACGAACGAGGACTTAACCTTGACCAGTTAAGCGCCTGTTTTCGTGCTACCTTCTCTCCTTGAGTTTCACGTCCTGGTTATGTGGGTTCGTGGTACCATTATTACAAACATACATTCATTCAGTGCAAATAAACTGGAATTCAAAATGTTAGTTGAATGGGAAGAAATGTACCTTATTGGGTGGAGTAACTATTGTTTTTACGTTTAAGTTAAATAACGGAGTACCTACATGTTCCTCTTAGGCGGATTAAGGTGATCCTCCTAAGGCTAAGGATTCCTCTTAGGCTACCCGTTAATTAAGAAGATAAAACTTTGGAATTATAAGCACGAAGCTATTATTCATTTCATACGAAAACTATTTTTTTAAAAAGTAGGTAATTATCCAAGGTTCTTAAAATCTGAATGTAGTTAACATTTAGTGAGTAACTAGCGACCCGCCCCGGCTTCGCACGGGTGCAATGCTGATACTAAATACACTACAGAAAAACTGTGAACGTTGTATATAAAAATGTAATTATTTACGACATCACATTAGAAACCTTAAAACTAGCAGTACGGCTCCACTATTTAATGGATGTTACTATACATATAAACCTTCCTCTTGAATCACTCTATCTATTAAAAAAAACCGCATCAAAATCCGTTGCGTAGTTTCAAAGATTTAAGCATACAAAGGGACATAGGGACAGAGAAAGCGACTTTGTTTTATACTATGTAGTGATTTGATCAAGTTTTATATCGCATAGTAGGGGAGGCCACTTTGTACATATGATTCATATACATATAATAGCTATGTAAATTATCATTTATATATAGGATATGTAGGTACTAGCTACAGCATATAGTAATTATCATACCTTTAGATTAGAATTATAATTGTTATGATGATATATTGAAATTTACGTGTTTCGAATTATATCACCCAGATGTAAGCATTTTATTATATACCGTGTGACAATTACATCCCGCATCAGAAGGACAATTCAAATTATACCACGCAAGTTTCTATTCTGAATTTTGGATTTGGATTTGAATTATGTAACTTTTTCTAAGAGAAATATATTTTCATCTACGAGTTCTAAAATTGATTTTAAAACAAATCATTTTTGTATTCAATGAATTCATAAAAAACACTAAGCAAAATTCATATCGAATACGGCTTTGGGTCTAAAATATTTTTGTTATTATCAAATAAATTTCATTTTATATAAATCAAACATTTACCTTTTATTAATTCCTTTTGTTATCGGCCTTCCTGTTTGCTAGTTTTTTACTAACGCTATTTTGATGTAAAATTACTTCCCGAGGGAAAACGACAGATGATAAGATATCTGTAAATCTGATGACAATACGTTATGATGACAATAAAAGCTATAGAAATATGATGAATACATTTTAAAACCTAAATTCAAACAAATCTTAATATATATATTTCTTGTGTGCGTGTGTATGTAATTGAACTCCTCCTAGACGGCTGGACCGATTTTGATGAAATTTTTTGTGTGTGTTCGTGGAGATTCGAGAATGGTTTAGATTTACAATTTGGTCCAGTACAACTGTTTTTGAGGGCTCCGTACCAAAAAAATGAAATTTCATTAAATGGTGGGAGCGCATATAAATCATATCACATTATGTATACTATGTGTACTATGTATTTTTAATAGTATTCAGGTATTGTCAATAGGCATTTATTAGAGCCATATGCGAGCGCAGCGAGCTCTACTATCAAAGGTCAGGCCACTCCAATAAATAGGAGTTAAATTGGGGTTTAGCGGGATGGGTTTAGCGGACAGGCTAAACGTAGTATAGGTATTCATGAATTGGAGTTACGTTTTTACGGGACAACGTCCGTCGGGGCCGCTAGTACTATTTTAAATATACACTCCACGCTTTTAATATCATGTAAATAAGAAATGTATACCAAGGTATACTAAGTTTAATCCCAAGTTTGTAACGCTTAAAAATATTTCTGCTACGAACAAAATTTTGGTATGGGTGTTCATAAAATCGCCTGATTAGTCCGTTTCCGGTTGGACCGCCTGGCCGCCTATCCGCCTGTCAACACGATAACTCAAAAACGAAAAGTGATATTCAGCTGAAATTTTTATAGCATGCTAAGGACGTTAAAAGTGAAATCGAGTTCGTAAATGAACAACATTGGCCAATTGGACCTTGGGTCCGTACGACCTATCTTGTAAAACAAAACAGAAAAAAACATAAGAAAGAAAGCTATTTTTTTAATTAGAATCCCCTCGTTTTCCTTTAAACACTCGGTATGTTAAAATTTATCGTTTTGATAATATAAGTTAATAATTTTAACATAGAAATTCATTTCATACGAATTTGAAAAGGATATGATCAAATGAATATATTCCAAGATATCTTTTGAAACTAATAATAAGTTATCTTTCATTTATATCTTGAGTCAGTATACTTGTGAATCTATTTACTAAACTTCCTAAATTCATCTGAAATATTTATATCAAACTCCAAGAGAATTTATTATAAGCTCATTTGGGTAAGAAACATGAAACAAATACTAAGAAAGACTTCTTTGAAAGAGTCTTTGTGCCCATATAGCTTTTTTCAAGAGCAGTATCTTTTAATAGTTTAAAAAAAAGGGAACTTAGTTACTTATTAGCCCTTTTTGACATACCAGTGGCTGGAGAAGATTCATTTGATTTCCGTCAAAAGCATGTAAAAATAAAAATAGTGTTTGAGCTTGCACACAAGGGCTCCATTATGTATATTCACATAAGCGTGGCCATGACCTTTATATACATATGTTATTTTCTGGATAGAGAACGTCAAATTGTGATTTCTGACTGTTGGGTGAGCCAGACAAATTTTTATCATAATTTTTCACAAATTACAATTTCATGTCAGCAGCCTTCATTACCAAGATTAAGTTTTATTAAAAAATTCAACACGCATACTAGACAGGCTAGAGACGAAAATGAGTTGATCTGGAAAATATTAACATGAATTGTTATTACCTCCTAAAACCATTTGGCCTAGTCAAGAGATGCAATTTACGTTAACCGTTGAAAAACCGTTTAAAAGAATTGTTAAACGGATTTTTTTTTTCCAAATTAAACGTGAGAACTTTTATAGAAGCTATTAAGGTTTTTTTGGGGAATTCTAACAATTGATGTGATTGGCGTTTAGATCATAGTTAATCCGATGATTCTTATTTACGTTTACATTTTATTACAAAAAAAATTTTATTCCTTGAATCTGTGCGCCATTTAAGTTTGTCTTTCTATAAAGACCAATAAAGGCCATTTTTGATCAAATTGACGCACAAACGCTAGATTTTGTATTCAATAAAAGTCTAAACTATTCGGCTTACAAAAAATGTTACAAACAAAAAATGTTTGCGTATTTACAAAGAACAACTTTCTTATTTAGCGTCCATCTAATGTTTGTGATTCAGAGTGCGGTTTCAATTGAACCTAAAAAGGTATATTATTAATTGAATCTAAAAACCTATATATTTCAAGAATTTCAGTTTTGAATGTTTAAACATATCTTAACCGATTCGAAAAGAGCCTAAATGTGATTTAATAGACTTTTGCTTAATATCCGGTCTCGCCATATATTATTTTGACGCCATTTATCAGTTTTGTTTCCGTTTTTCATTTTTTATCGATAGTGTACACAAGATCCAAACCATGATCAAAGTGATCTTATAAAAAAAATCTTTATTTCATTATCGATATATGTATGCATGGCTTATGGAGGGATTCTAATAATTAATATGATTGGTGTCAACATCCAATTCTCAACCCATTTATCGGTCTTTACATATTATATTATTATTTTTGAGTAGAACAATAATGGATTAAGAGTCAGGCCAAATAAAATTCTTTGAATTTACTAAAGCTGATAATTAGAGGATGGGTATAGTAGTTGTGTACATACAGTATGTGTGTGTACACAACTACTATAACCAAACCTGAAATGATCAGCTTTAGTAAATTCAATGAATTTTTTTTGGCCTGGCTCTTTCATTATAAACTTAAAGAATCATAGCTGACATTTGAGTAACTCGGTTGTAATACTATTATTTAAGCATGACTTTTTAAGTACAATTATAATCTTAGTTAATGTTGAAGGTTTAAAACTGTTTGTAAAGTTTTAAACCACAACATGATACGGTATATTAATTCTTTAAAACAAAAGTTTATTATCTTCAAGAATAAAGCTATATTTGAAAATGCGTACAATTTGATTAATTTTACATTATAATTAAATTATGAAATTCATAAAGATATTTAATTTTAAGTAAATTATATTTGTTTTAAACAGGATTTTATATATTTTGGTTTTTATAGAAGTGGATTTGTCTATTTACCGATAATTGATTCCCACTTTCAGTAGGTAAATTTAAAGTAAATGGGAGTAAATTGTTTAATATAATCATCGTTTTGCACATATTTCCCTTTTATAAATCACAAATAAGGAGAAAAAGACTATTAATGTATGTTCTCATTTATAGTGTGGATAAAAAGAGGCGTTACACTTATGTTCTACTGCTAAAATAATTCGAGTAAAAGGAACTGTCTAAATAGACAAGAAAAGGAACCTCATGATATTTTACATACCAAAGGCAATACATTTTTTTGGTACACAAACGCTTTAAAAATTCTAAAAAAATCACAAAATTAGGAAGTTTTGCATGAGACTTTAGTTAGACGTTTGCCTTGAAATTGGTAAACCTCTTTTGGTATTTACCATCCATATTAGCATAAATTAGTATTGTCATAAATGTGTCCGCTAGTTAACATGGATGGTTTAAAGTTGGCGATCATGGACTTCCAAAGTGCCGATCATATGCCAGGAAAAAGGTCAACAGTTTTTGCAAAGATAAGGATATTAGAAAGTTTTTTTGAAATGTTTACAAATAAATTGATTTAGTTGGTTTACTTAGCCCCTCTTCCCACTTTTTTATACAGGAAATGAAGTTTTTTCCTCCAAATTGAACCAAAGAGTTAAAATCTGGCATGCGAACAAGGATTTGCCACCATTCAAGGTTATAAAATTCCAAGGTTATAAAGTATTTTTCCTCTTTTTATACAGCAAAATCATATTTTTTCTCGATATTTCAGGTTTTCACAATTTCATAGTTCCTTCAAACTAGGATAGAGAGTGTAGTATTGAGTAAGTGTCAAGGATGTGCCTTTTCGAGTGGAAATATTTCAGCCGCTCTTCCCCATTTTTATACAGCAAAACCATATTTTTAAAGCAGTTTCTTTTGCGGAGATGTAACCTTTTGGAAAAATACAGAAACTCCTTTTTAACACAAGCATAACAGTAAAAAACATTAAATGAGAGAGAAATGTGACTCTTGTTATGGACCTCTGATTTTTTTGTATGTTTTGTGCATTAATTACAATAAATAAAAATTAAAATAAATTTGTTGCAAATACTAAATAACCGGCGAAAAATTAGAACACATACTCGAAAATTAGAAGAACACAAATGCAAAACCTTCGTAATAAACTGAGTAATTTTATGTTGAATAGGCATAAATATTTTAACCTAGAAATCTTTTTCGTCCTTGTTCCAAGTCCACAAAAAATAAAAATTATGTTTATTACTAACTATACAATTGCTTGAATATAAACCAACCACTTCTGTAAGGCTTTGAAATTTGCATTCTGAAAATATATCTGTTGGTATTTGTTTATTTCAAAATTATTGTTCAGAAAATTCAGTTAAGTATGAATCTAACTGTACAGAAAGGTGACACTTTGAATCAAAATATACATTTTTGTGTGATGTTGTTATAAATCCATTTTTTAAATTAAGACAATGGAAAATGTTCCTGTTTATAGCACAGTTATTCCAACAACTATGGATAAAAACGTTTGAACCATAAAAGGAGATGATAACTCACACCCCTATGAACCCTGAAATCATCTCCACCGATTATATCTAAATGTGCTCCATTCAAATTTGAAGATCGTCACCTCTTCTCTAGTTTTTTCCGATACGGAATTCCAAATTCGTACTTGGAACCTAAGAACATGCTCGGTTAAATTTATCTCTCGAACAAACAATCAAAAATTAAAATCGATCCAGCTTAGTATCTGCGATACCCCAAACAGATACATAGATACACAGGCTAGATAAACTCATAACACATCTCTTTATTGTCGGGGGCTAAAAATAACAGTAGTCGGTGCAACCTATGATTACTACCATTCACGGTAAATTGTAGTTTTAATGATGATAATTTGTAGTTGCTGATGAAGTCTCAATAAAGAAACGAAACGTCCAATTGGATGGATCAAATGTAATATTCTGATTTGATTTTCCTTGTCCATTTTTCCTGTGTTTCAATTTGTTTGTTTATACTGTTTATATTGCATTTCAAGTATTTGTCGCATTTTTGTATTTCAAGTAGATGCAGTTCAAGTATTTGTCGCATTTTGGTGGTTGAGTATTATCGTTTAAGATCGTAAAAATTACACCTAATATTTTGTGTGATCCACATTAATTAAAGTTAAGCTACCTTTAAATTATTGAAACAGTTATATGAAGAAAATTCGTGATTTGGTACGGAATGCCTGATAAATTATAATAATCTGAATAATTCAACGATCCAAATTCTCCATACAAGTCAAAAGTTAGTTCTTCTAGTGTAGTATTGCAAGTAATTAGATTTATCATAATATTATATAATGTATACAGAATTATTGCATTAAAACTAGACGGATTCTGTAGGTAAAACTTATTAAATAGTTGAAAGAGAAGATTTTGTAGTAAAATAACAATATAATAAAATACAAATAACAATGCAATAGATTTCCATAGAGAAATTATTGTATTTGTTACCGGATTATTTAAGAATCGTTATTTTTATAAATTTAAGCTGACGATAGGTTGTGAACGATCAAAAATATTTAGAATCTAACGCTCTATGATCAATTGTCGATTTATAATCGAACGATATTTTCGCTGGGTTTGTGGTAAAGACCACCGCTTATCCTCCGTCCATAACTTCCATAATAATATGAACAATTTTAGATTTTTTTTAAACAAAATAGTCATAATTTGTTGAGTATATCAGAAAAGATGGCCATAAATTTTTTACCTTTACGATTTTTAAATGTCAGATTAAATTCAATTTTTTTAAATTTTTTTTTTTTGTTTTTAATTATATCTTTATAAATTATAGCTCATGTATGAGCTATATTATTGTTAAGTTTCATTCATATGCATTTATTATTTTTTATGTGAAAGCTTAACAAACAAACAAGCAAACAAACATCCTTACTTTCACATTTATAATTATTATAAAAAATAAACAAATAATTATTTAAAAAGCTTAATTAAACCTATTATAGAATCACTTCTAATATCACATATTGAAGTAGGTACAAGTATAATTATGAGGTCGTTTACAAACCACTCAGCAGCAGCACACGTTCAAGTATAATTAAGAGGTCATTTCTAAATCACGTGCTGCTGCTGAAGGCAAAGAAGGATTGGCAAGATGATATTATTTGTACTTTTTCATTTCACATATTTTTCCATGTTCACTCTATTATTAACTTTCCCGATCAAACCAAGGCCCCTTTTCTGATGTCAAGCCGGGAGTTGTACTTTGGAACCTCGATTTTTATTTTTGATTAAATTATGAGGTTTAATTTTTTGTTATTACAATAGTTGTTGCTATTGGTATAAAAGTGTTAATATTATTATTGAATTATTATATTTTATGATATTATAATGAATTCTATAATTGTTAACTTTAAAAAAGTATATCTTCTGTTCTTGATTTAGTAGATTCCCTTCTACATTGAAACTTCTTTTTATTTTCTTTATATTCATTAAAATTGTTTTGTAGCTCTATCTTATTTGTTTATCAACGTACCTACGATAATTAATCACTTGATTTCCCTGAACAAACCTAGACCTCATTTTACCAGGTATCTGATCTCTGATTTCATTCATTGTAAACAATTTTGTTAAGAATTAAATTTATTATGAATTTACAGTATAAATATTAATTTAGGATAGTATATATAGCAGGAACATATTAATTTGTTCTATAAATGTTATTTATTAATAATACTAAATAATAACGTGTACAAGATTACAAGATTACCTTACTTATTTATCATTTGAATGTCAGTATAAAATAACTACTCGATAACGAGAAAAATTATTCTTTTCTTTTTGAATCTATCAAATCAATAACAAAAATTACAGTTTTTAAAATTTGATAACAATTATATAGAATTAACAATAATACCATAATATATACTAATTCAATAATAATATGAACACTTTAATAGAAATGTATGGTTCCATATCCCTTTAAGAGATGTTAGAGACTACTTTAGTCCATGTTTTTCGCTTTTCCGGGGCTCTGCATATTTCTTCTAATGTCATTCCAGTCCAAGCTTTTAGATTGTCCATCCAGCAAATTTTTTTCCATCCAACTGTTCGTTTAGCTGGAATTTTACCAAATAAAGCCACCTTGATCATATTATATTTGTTCGATCTAATAATATGCCCAAAGTAGCTTAATTGTCTTTTTTTGACGGTCTTGCTCAGTTCTGCTGAAAGTCCAATAATTTTAAACACTTTACTATTTATTGTGTATGTGTTCCATGAAATTTTTAGAATCTTTAATAGCACCACATTTCAAATGAATTTATTGTTTTTATTACATTTGTTGACAAGGGCCACGTTTCACAAGCGTCAAGAAAAACTGACCAAACGTAATATTTTAGAAACCGCACACGTATACTTTTGATTATTTTTTTATCCGTTAAGAACTACTACTTTTAGCTTCAAAAATGCACTCTTTGCTTGCCCTATCCTTGATCTTATTTCAACAATATTCTTATTATTATTGCGAAAGAGGTCACTTTTGTCCGTGTAAATACCATTACTTTAGTTTTCTTTTCGTTAATTTTAAGGTTCCACTCTTCACTTGCATTTACTACTTTATCCACTTATATTTGGAGATTCTGGGGGTTTTCTGCCATCAACACTGTATCATCAGCATAACGTATGTTGTTTAGTACGAGTCCATGAATTTTTACTCCGATATTACAGCCCTTTAAAGCCTCATCCATAATCACTTCACTATAAATATTGTATAAAGGAGGAGATAATATACATCCTTGCCTAATACCTTTCCCTATTTTTATCCAATTCGTGCTACCTTCCTTTGTGACTACAGCCGCTTCCTGCTTTTATTGCAGGAATTATTAGTTATTGAGTTGCATTATTATGTTGGTTATATTGTTTTCGATTTCAAAATCCCGAAGCATTTTAAATAGTTTATCCTGGTTGATGCTGTCAAACGCCTTTTCATAGTCTATAAAGCTCTTAGCTGATTTGATATTTTTGCTTGTATTTTATTAAGAAGGATTTTTAAGAATATTTTCGATGTATGACTTATTAGGCTTATAGTACGAAATTCTTCACATTTGCGGGAATTATTTTTTTAAGAATTGGTATAAATAGGGATTTGCAGAAGTCGTCAGGTATATTTCCTCTTTCATATATATCATTGAACATGCTAAGAATGGTATTCAGATTATTTATAAGGCTTTTATCATTTTACATGATATTCTATCATATCCCAATGCTTAATCATTTCCTATAGATTTCATTGCCCATACCAGTTCTTCATACAATATTTTTTTTGGCTGATTCTGATCCTCCGTTATTGGTTCTATGCTGATTTTCTGAATATCTTGTATGTGATCACCTTTAAATTTCTCCATGATATATTTTTCCCAGATTTTTTTTTCTTCATCTTTCTCATGGACTAATTCATTATTTTCGTTATGCAAACAACACAAGGCCTTTTTGTTATCCAAGTTACAGTATTTTTTTATTTCTTTATTCACTTTCTGGTCGTTCTTTGTTGCTATGAGTTGTTCTATTAATTCGCATTTCTTACTAACCCATTCTTCTTTTGCGTATTTTATTCTTCGTTCGATTTGTTTTTGAATTTCATGGTATTTAATGGGGTTTGTCTCTGTATGCATTTTTCTTTCCGCCATCACATCGAGTTTTTTTTTTGTCATCCAACTTTGTTTTTTGCTTTCTTGTGGTGCTTGGATTGCGGTGCTTGTTGCTATTTTTAAGCTATCCTTAATATTGATCCAAATTTCGTTAATGGACTATTCATTGCCTCCTTGAATGTGATGTTTTTCATATTCTTCGATAAATATTTCATTATTTGACTTTTTTTAGCTCTTTCATAGGTAGCTTCGGATTAATTTGTGATTTAGAAACTTCTTTATGCTTAATCCTCATGAGCGCAACCAACAAATTATGATCCGAGTTGATATCTGCTCCAGGGTATGTATAAACATTTAGTATATTGTTTTTGTATCTGTTGTTAATTAATATGAAATCTATTTGGTTTCTAACAATATGCTTTTTTGAATCAGCTGGTGATTTCCATGTATACAGACGTCTTATGGGTTATTTGAACCAGGTATTAGAAACTATTAAATTGTACTCTGTGCAAAAGTCTACCAGCATATCCCCCCACTCGTTTCTTTTTCCCATCCCAAACAGTCCAACTATATTTGAAACTCGCCCACATCCTATTTTTGCATTGAAATCCCCTAAAATTATGAGCATTTCTTGGCTGCCAACCATTTATATTACATTTTTTAGTTCTGTATAGAACTCTTTGCATTCCTGTTCAGGATGCGTTGTTGTTGGTGCATACACCTGCATTAAACTTGTACTATTTCATTTTATGTTTAGTTTCATTATTATTATCCTTTCCGATATTGGAATACAGGCTGTTACTAAATTGTCTTTTTCTTCTCTGATAGCGAAACCTACACCGTTGTGATGCGATGAACCGCCTGAATAGTACACACTATATCCATTATTTAATATCTTACCGCTACCGGTCTATCTCACCTCACTAAGTCCCACTATGTCTAATTTGTAAGTTTTCAGCTCTTCTATTCAATTTTCCAACTTTCCACTTTTGTTTAGGCTTCTCAAATTCCAGGTAGCAATGCTTAGAATATTCTTTTCATTACTTCTGGAAATATTTTTATTATCTTCATCGTTGTCCTTTTTCATTTCGTTAGTCTTCCTGGGCAGCGTACGATGGTGGGTTGCCGTTGCGTTCCATCGGACGTTACCTCTGTGCTTCTGGCATTCATTTATTGACTTAGTTTTCTTGAGTTCCAAAGCCGATTTGCCGTAAAAAAATCCGTTATTTTATCTGGTGTTCTTTGTTCGTTTATATCATTTCCTTGGCGTCTTATAGCTTTTGGAAATTGTTGATTTTCTCCCCTTTTCTGTATTTCGTCGGGTTTCTCTTCACTTTTTTGTCTTTTATTTTGTGTTGAATCCTTTTTGCTTTTGCTCTAAGTTGAATCATAGTTGCTCCTATTTTCTTCCTATCCTCTCTCACTTCTTTGGGCAAGTCTTCTTTAATAATAATTGCAGAAGTTTTTAGAAGCCATTTTTTAATCAATATTTCTTTTTTTTAATCTCCAAGTTGTACAGCCAACTAATACTGGTCTTGCTCGATTCGCTCTTTCTCCTATTCGTGATACAAAATTAATATATGTGTTATTTATATTTATGTTTAATTTATTACCAATAATGTCTTGTATCGTTTCTTCCAATTGAAGATTGCCCATTTCCTTTTCTTCTAATCCAAGTACTACGATATTATTTTTTCTATTTTGGCTGTCTAATAAATTAATTTACGTACAATAGAAATAGCAACAACTATAACAATAAAAAGGAAATAAATCTCATAATTGAAGCAACAATAAAAATTCAATCTAGGTTCCAAGTACAACTCCCAACTTGACAGAAGGTTTTTATTAAATCTGCAACTACTTTGCATTTCTTTATGGGCTAAATTACGATTTGACTGGTAAACAATGTTAGCTTATAAACTTTCGAAAATAAAGGCGTTAGATTATAAATCTTATTAGTTCTATCGTGAGTTTACAATCGAATCGGACAAGATTTATTTACAGCTAACGATTCTTAAAAATTTGAAGATATATATGTATGTATATGATCATTGTATATTTTTATTGTATGTATATGATCATGTGTATGTACGTAGAGGAGACAGTAGCGGTGGCCAGTCCTAAAAGTGGCAACATGACAGGACTGTAAACCTACATAACAGGGCAGTGAGGATAATTCCCGACAGTGTGTAGATACTGCACGAAATAATGTATAGGCCTGATATTAAAATATGAATGTTTATAATTTAAAGAAAAATATAATAATTTTTATGGTTACAATATATAGTTATTAGAAAAAATGATATCTCTTAACTGTACATTGTTTCCTTCCTTTTACGATTTAAAAGATATGTTTTTGGGCCATTGCAGATTTCTTGAAAAGACTTAGTATTATTATGCTACGCTACACATTTTGAGCTGTTTGTCTTTGAAAGCTTTGAAAACGAATATTCAGAAATTAAAGTCAATCAGGCGCAAATTTTGGGCTTATTTCAGTCAGACCTGTAGTTTTTGAGTAATTTTGGGGAAGGGATTCACCGACTCTCAAACTCTAGCGTTCAATCGTACGTATAAGTACAATCGTACCTTCAACTGCACACATTGCATTCTTCTGAACAGGTTTCAAGTGTGCTGAGGAAAATAACCTTTACATCTTTAACTGACATATGAAATATGCCGGAGTGATGCCCATCTCTATAATGAACAACTTTTACTCGAAACATTTTTTTTATAAAAAAATGCCTCATTAAAAGCTGAATATATACTAAGGACTGTATCATTGTTATAACGCAATAAGACAATGAACAATAAATATAACAAGAATCACTGAATTTTATAAATAAATTATTCATTCACTTTTTATTATATATTGTGCCAATAAATATCATAACTTATTATTATTTTATTTTAATATGTTCATTATATTAATTTATTAATTGGAGAGTATTTATTCATATTTCATTCATATGTTTCGCAGAAATTAGTTGGGATTTAATGAGTAAAATGGTTGCCCATGACAATAATGTTTAAACGGTATTTTGATAAATAGCAATTAGGTTCTTCGTTAATAATAAAAGCCGGTCTGAAAGGTAACTACTTAAAATGTTACATTATTCCATTTAGAATTAATAAACATATTAATATAATTACCAAGAAAGATATTTTATGAATAAGAGATTGATTAAATTTGGATGAAAGTGTACTTGATATATTAGGATGTAGCGTCAAGATTTATATCCAATAGACAAACTTTAAAATATTATATATAAAAAGAGATCTGCTTTGGGTTTGAATTCTAAACTTTTTTACATATTAATATTTCATACATTTTCTCGAGAAATAATTAGCACAAAGTACAGACTTCTTTTCATGAATACAAGTTATCAAAGGCAGAAAGGTTCTATTATACTCTCTTTGCTAATTTTATAATTTTTACGAAACTTTTTAAAATTATCACAGAAATGAAAAAGCAATGTTTGCCATCACAATATACATCGATTTTCAATGTAGGTATAATATGTAAATTTGCACTGTATATATAACACTGTCTGAAATTTGCACATTGTTTTGAAATTTTATGTGCGTCATATTAGCTGCGACACAAGAAAATAAGATAATTCACAAAAATAAGCTAGAAATTGATTGTTGTAACGACATTTATGATAAAAATTCGACAGATGAGACTTTGCTTTTTTTACAGAAAATACGCTTGTATTGCTCCAAGGAATTTTTTTTTTTTTAAATTAAATTTTTAGAACTTTCTCATCATATTTGTACGGAAGCCTGAATGGCTCACAATCAATTTATGAGAAAGTGGCGCTACACTGGCTTATTTTTTAAATGTGTACTACCCACAAGTATAAAACCAACTTTTAAAAGAGTCACTAGTTCACTTTCAACAAGTTCGTTCTTCAAAAAAGCTCGTTTCCATAACATCACAAGTCACAAGTGCACTTGTTGAGTGAACTAGTGGCTTTTTAAAAGTTGGTTTTATACTTGTGGGTAGTACACATTTAAAAAATAAGCTAGTGTAGTGCCACTTTCTAATAAATTGATTGTGAGCCATTCAGGCTTCCGTATATTTGAGAACAAGCTCTCGCCTAATCGTAAAGTTTGATAGAGATAATTAGTTTTTTCTTTTAGGGTCCGATGTTTTTTCAAATAATGACAAACACATTGGGAAAAAAAATATTATTTAAAACTTTTGAATCGAAATTTAATTTTCTATCTTTAATACTTTTTATTTTTTTATTTAAGTTTTATTTAATCGTCGCATAAACAGCATGGTCATGAGCGACTTACAAACAATATTGAATATTCCAAACAACATTATATTTTTGAGAAGATTTTTAGTGTCCTTAATGTATTTAGCACCTCCTGAACGTTCTTTTTGTTTCTTAGGGAACTGGACAAATCCATTAGAGCAAACATTAATATTTATCTATTAACAATAAGATTGATATCGTTTTATAGGAAAATTTAAAGGGATTGTCAAGTAAATTTGTATTTTAAAGTTACCCTGTATTTAAAATTGTTTGTCGACAAGGCAGTAAGTACAGATTAATCATACCATGTGTATTGCTACTAATTATTACATTTTGAAATACATAATAATGGATAATGATATGGAAACTCATAAAAGTAGGTAGGTACATTAAATTATAAACCTTTAAAAAAATAACCCATTTTAAAGCTAATTAGACCATGAAAAAAGCTTTCTAAATTTAAAAGAGTAGGTATTAATGGTTTAAAAATTCATTTATTTGTGACAACTGTTGTGAGTTAATAAATGCTGTCGATATAGTAGGTGATTAGATAGTTAATATTCTGGTAAAAATTTATTATCGGATAGACCTGTTTTCTTGGAACCAATTTGAATCTTCATTTTATTCTTCCCTGGGAAGAGGGACGAATCGAGAGAGAATATTTTATATCCTTACATGACACATACGTCAATTTAATTGTGCTTTTAGCTACTCCTTAAGTTACGAAATGAATAATTTTATTACTAAAAAACCAGTAAAGTGAAAATTGAACCCACATGAAGAAATTTCCGGCCATTTAATGTTGCGTAAAGGAAAAAAGTTAGTTGTCTATTTTTATATCATGAATATATGAAATATATCAAGGTATAGTTTAGTCCCAAGTTTTTAAAGCTTAAAAATATTGATGCTCGAATAAAATTTTGATATATATGTTCATAAAATCACCTAATTAAATCCGTCTATCCGCCCGTCTATCTGTGAACACGATACCTCAGAATCTAAAAGAGATATGAAGCTAAAATTTTATAGCGTGCTAGGACGTAAAAATGAAGCTAAGTTCGTAAATGAGCAACATGGGTCAGGTTTTGGGTCCGTAGGACTCACCTTGTAAACCGTTAAAGATAGAACAAAAGTTTAAATGTTAAAAATGTTCTTGATAAAAAAAATTCACAACTTCTGTTTGAAACCTTTTTTTCGTAAACATCACTTTTTAACCGTGAGGGCGCAAATTAGCTTAGAAACATTATATAGTTTGATAAAATAGCCGATTAAAAACCGCTGTCGTATCTCTAAATTGGTTCGACTTGAAATTGAATGCGAAATACAATACAATCAAGAACTTTATGTAAAAGCAGGATATCTTTAATTCATCTATCGTTTCCACAGACTATTATTAAGGTTCATCTCTACCAATTATATTTTAAAGACCAACAAAATAAAACGATGTACCACCATACTTTTTTGTTTGAGAGTACAATGAATATTTATTTTTTGTTTAATAAATAAGTTTGTATATATTGTTACGAGAAAAACTCCTGTCACATATAGCATTTAAAACAAAAACAAAAAAAATTTGTAAACGTCACGTAAACAAAACAGGTTGCATGTCATTGTTTGCTTATCTGCCAATTTGATTTATCTAGTATCAGTTAGTACAATGCAAAAATAAAATCCTCTAACTTTAGTATTTTTTTTCATTCGTTCATTTACAATATTCAATGTTTTCCACGATAATGAGGCTACGTATAAAATTTATTTATTGTTTATTATAGTACAGTGCACTTACGGAATGACCCAAAAGTTTCTGACACTTGATTTTTTATTCATTCATTCCATATGGGGTTGTTCGGATATCTTAAATATGATTTATCGTATTCGGGAAATTAATCCTTTCGCCGCCATTTTGGAAAATGGATTTTTTGAGTTTTGGCCCGTATCTTGCGTTCTATTCTTTCAAATTTGATGATCAGGTGTCGTTGGATTTATCTTCAAATCCATTTATGTCAAAGTAAACCCTACGATTGATAGAAAGAAAGTGCACATGATGAACGTACCAACGATGGTCTCTATACCCGGATTGCCGAAAACAACCAAAAGAACAAAAAATAATTCAATATCCATCGTTGATGATGGTGTAGATAAAGACGTAGATGAAAGCGATAACAAGGAGAAATACGAAGAGCCGAAAATGAAGAAGAAAAGATGAAAAGTTTATGTAAATGTAATGTTATATAATGACAATAAAAATATTTATAATCGCATATAACAATTGCATCGTTATTTATGAAACATGCGCCATAATTACAACTCCGAGCGCGGATGAAAATATTCAAAGTTCGACTTTGAGCTTGGATTGTTCGGCCACAAATCAACCAATTTACATAAATTACACGTAATTCATCCCTTTTCAAAAAACGTTTCTTTGTTCAACATGTGCGATGCTCTATTAAAAAACTATTTGCAAAAAACGTTTACAAAAAGAAACTCACGTAAAAATTATTGATTTTGAACACGAATAACTTTTTTTCTATCAATCGTAGCGTGTGCTTTTACATAAATAGGTTTGAAGATAAAACACAAAATAAAAAAATCTAGTGTCAAATCTTTTGGGTCACCCCTCTACGATTTACGTAAGTGCATTGAACTATTAGTAGCTAGTAACATATACATTTTTTTTTTTTAATTTTAATATACTTTATTGATATGAGGTAAAAGAAAAAACTGATTATATGTTAAATTAATAACAATAAACAATCTTCTCTGATAATATAGACTAATACACTGTATCTAAAGGATATGGCTAATAGAGACCGCCCACATGACGATTATTAGGTTTCGATTGGAAAGATAACACATAAGTATATACTTTTTTTATTGGAATTACCTTTTTATCTTAGCTCTCAAGTTGGAGCAAGAAGCATTACACATTTACAAAATTTCAAATAGATTGAGTAGTCGATTTTTCATTACGAAATTTTTACAA
This sequence comes from Chrysoperla carnea, assembly GCF_905475395.1. NCBI lineage: Eukaryota > Metazoa > Arthropoda > Insecta > Neuroptera > Chrysopidae > Chrysoperla > Chrysoperla carnea. The sequence continues at coordinate 71,925,908 of NC_058337.1, read as the reverse complement.
CCTAATAAACAACTGCAGCAAATTTCCAAGATGCAACACTTTTTTCCTTTGAGATATTTAATTTTATTGTACTAAGAAGTAACGCAACTGATTTCTTATTATTTCTAGCACCAGCGAGTTATAGTTAGTTTTTTTTTTTTTTTAAAAAGACAATGTACAAGTTTTCTTACCGTCTAATCTAAAATAATATTTATTTAAGAATGTTTTATATTTTATTTCACTCCTTGAAAAGCAATGAATAAGTCAATATTGTTTTTTTGTTAAAAATGCATTGTCGACTGACTATATTGGCCACTAGTTTTGAATCAATTCGTTTTCATACTATTGAGAAAATAAATATAATGTTAATCTTCTATGTTTTAGAATGTAGTCTAGACGGCAAGTTCAAATTGGTGAAATATAGAAATAATGATCGTAAAAATACGTGTGATAGCTCTTTGGATTCGGAATGATGTCTAGGAAAATGTGTCAAAAGTGTTTTTCAGCACACAAAAAATTTTGAACCAATTTTTTGTTTGACAAAAATGGAAGGATAGATAATATATAAGTCTAATAAAAACTTTATAAAAAAAGTTTTATAAAAACTGTTTTTATTATATAATTTTTCATGATAATTTTAAAGTTACAGACAGTTTTAAAAGATCTTTTCAAAAGAAATAGAAAACGAAAACGTCCGACAAAAAAAAGGTTCGTAAAACATCGTTGTGACGTAATAATATGTTAATTGAATAGTAGTTAATTGTATACACTGTATACAATAATTAATTAACATTATGACGTTACACGATTGAAAAAATAAAAATAGTTTTACTATAAAACTTATAAATGATCTTTCCAAATTTTTGATGAAAAAATTTGGTTCAAACTCAAAATTGTTTATAATTATTTCAATTTTTCAAAAAAGGTATTTCATTTTTCGTCAATATTTCATAAAATAATCGTAAAAAGCGGACAGAGTCAGAAGTTTTTTTTATAAAAATGTAGAAAAAAAGCATTATTCAAAATGTAAGTATTAAAATTAATAGCTAGTTAAATTTATTTATCATCACAATTTACCTGTTTGTCAAATGTTTATTTTACATTGTATTAATCCGAAAATACTAAAATATATTTCTTTTACTTTTAACCGTTAAAATTAACAAAAAGCTAGCTGTTTAATGTTGGTGTGATGAACGAAGCCCATCAGAACTTCTCTCTCATTCCTTAGATGTTTTGTCTTATGATGCGTTGTTTCGGCAATATTTCAATTGACCAACTTTCCCCATTGCACAATTAGCCCGGCCCAACCCTACTATGTATTAAGAATCTATGATTTACCTAATTAAAAGTATCTATATTAATAATACAATGTATACATACTACATAAACAAATGACGTTGAATCAATCTTTACCTAATAAAGATTCTAAAAATAGTTTATTCATGGACTAGGCAGCGAATGATTCCCAACCAAACTATTGGCCCAGCGCCAGCGTCTTTACTATTTGACCAGTTGTTATCATCTGTTAAGCTTTTCAAAACATAATACTCTTTCGAATTTAAAAACTCGTTAGTCCATACGTTTATCCACAAAGTCTTAGTATTGTGTATTCATTATAAAAATCGTATTCAAAAACTTAAATTATAGTATCTCCACTTTATTACGCGATAAAAATCTTTTATGATTGGGTTTATCCGTTGCCTACGTTCGGAAGGGGACAGCGGTTCACGGCTGTGATTAATTGGCACGATTCTTAATGTATTTATTCAATGCCTGCTGAAATCTGCTGACGTAGTTTAATTTTATATTCGTTTTTTATGAATCAAAATTGACTGAGATATGTTATTTTTTACGGTAGGTTTTTTTTTCATGTTTTAATCACACATGGAGTCGAAAACTGGAAAAATTTGGAGTTTTACGCTAATTCATATAATTACATGAAAAATATATTTAAAATGTAGCGTATTTTAAAAGGAGCATATCTCAGGCATTTTGCTCAAAAGTTGAATAAAAAATGAAAAAATTAAGTCAGCTATAACTTTTATAGTAACCTTATTTCAGTTTGCAGGTAGCGCGTGATTTCCAAATTCTTGAAGTCAATTGCAAAATTCATTTGCAACAATCTTGCAAACGCACCACGTTACAGCAACATTGACATGTAATTTTAAACTTACCTATAACGAAAGTTTTAAAAAGTTCCTAAAATTTTTAAACAATGAGTCAATTTCTATTGCTCGTGGTTATAGCCTTCAAAAAAAAAAAATTTTCGTTTTTGTTTTTTTGTTTGTTTTTGTTTTGTTTTGGTTTATTGGTTTTTTATGGTAGTAATGATTAAAAAAAATATAATTTCAAAATGTAAACCATTTAAGCTTTCCAGGTGGATGAATCTTATCAATTACATTTGAATAGCTGGGATCTACTTAATTAAAAAGTTATTAGAATCGATGGAATAATTTAAATTTCATATTTCATCTATAAATATATAGGAGACTTTCTATAGATATAGATAGTCACTCATCACGATATCTCTGGAACTATAAGACCTAGAGACTTGAAATTTGGCAGGAATATTCCTTTTGTCAAGTAGAGGTCAGCTAAGAACGGATTTTACGAAATTCCACCCACAAGGGGGGTTGCGGGGGTGTTCATGAATAAAAAATTCATATTTTTCAATTATGGCTTTTAATAGTTCAAAACTTGGTCAGAATGTTTTAAATTACATTTTAGAAATTTTTTTAACCTTCGGAGGGTAGAAAGGTGTAGCGAGAAAGTGGGAAGGAAATATCGAATATTTACAAATATACCTAAGTGGGGTATCAAATAAAAGAGCATGACGTGTACATTACAAAACTGTTATCCAACGCAAGGAAATGTGGAGGGAGGGGTGCAAGTGGGGATGTTGCCCAGCAAAGCGGGTAGTTCCCAGCTAGTTTATATATATAGCACGAACAAAGGAAAAAAATTATTTGTTTTAGGTGTACTTATTAAACACTGCATAAAAATTGTTCTTTAATTGATATTATAAAAGTACACTACTCAATTAAGGTTATCAACGAATAATTTACGAGATTTTTAACCGATTTTGATCTGATGCTTATGCGTACTTCCTGAGATAATTAAGAAACCAATTAATAAAAAATCAATAAATTTATCCAATCACATAGCACTTAGATACAGGAGGTACATCGTATATTAGTGTATAGAATAGCATGTTCTTATACAGTGTGTCGCATTCAACGATGAGGACACCTTCATATTTTCGTTATTTATAGGAATATCGATTTGCAGTTTCGCACAGGCATATACTGTTCACATTTTTAAAGATACCTAACCGAAATCTGAACATTGCACTTAGCCTACTACAAATTGTAAAATAATGCCAATTCTTAATATTTTGCTTAGCCTCAGAGATGGTTGGAGATAACGAAAAAAATTATTAAGTATAGAAGTTGCTTAGAAACCCATAAACCAATTTTCATGAATTCTAATTTTTAATTTTTTTCTTTTGCTATCTATGAACGTAATTGGATACACTTACTGATTTTTTATTAATTGATTAATTGATTTTTCTTCTAATTATCTGGAAAAGTAGTTGAGCATCAGATCCAAACCGAATGCTGTGTCGTATTAAAATATGTGGAGACTCTAGAACGATAAAGAAGTAGGGGGCTCCTAATTATATTTCAAACATGATAAACAAGCCGTGGATAGAGTCTAGTGTGACCCTTGAGGTCCAAACAAATAACTTCCCACCGTAATAAATAGTTAAAAAAAAAAACTCGCCCGACTCGAAACGACTCGATCGAATATTATGAAATTCTGTTCAGTTCATATTGCCGTTAATACTCTTCGATCGACATCACAACAAAGTCCATATCATTTTTTGATTGCACGATATCGATCAGGAGAGAATTTTTTTTAAAACTCGTCCGACTCGAAATGACTTGCCGAATGTTACGCAATTCCTTTCGGATCATATTTCTGTTAATTCGCTTCAATCTACACCTCGACAAAGTCGATATCATTTATTGTTCGCGCGAAAGGCGACGAAACAAAAATAATTAACTTTTAATGCTGAGTACGGATATCTCTGACGAGCTCTTGGCAAAGTCTCTATTTTGAGGGGGACCTGGATTTCAGCCCCTGTTCCCCTCGCTTAAATTCTGCACTGACCGAATCAGTAAATTATACAAAAGAACAACTTTTATGTAGCTCTTACCTACAAGTACTTTCTTAAAAAAGTTAATTAAAAAAGTATCATTTTTTTTAATAATGAGGTAATCACTCACCATACCTAATGCTGTCTGTACAGGGTATTTCAACAACTTATTCAATTAATTTTTTTTTTCCAATGATTTTATTTATATACTTATTTTATAAATCAATATAAGATTGGTAATGACATTTCCAAGTATGTGACACAAAAGTTAAGCTTTTGTTGTTATAAAATTTATGGGTAACAAGTATATACCATTCAATTTCCTTTTAAAATTATTTATGTTTATAAATCACAACATAATATACATAAACGGTCTTTCAACAAGAGTTGTCATTTAAAATTTAAATAAAAACCAGTAAAAATAAACAATTGACTGAGTTAATTGTTGAAATACCAGACAGTGTTGATTACTCTGTCACATACATGCATGTCCCACATATATCTAATATAGCCATAACATACATACAATTTGCGCATAATTTGCGCTCTCATGGGTAAACAGTGATGTTTACGAAAAAATGTTTCAACCAAAAGTTGTTTATTTCTTTATTTAAACTCTTGTTTTATCTCTAAAGATTTACAAGGTGGGTCCCACGGACCCAAGACCCAAATGACTTATGATGCTCATTTACGAACTAGACCTCACTTTTTACGTCCTCAGCACGCTTAAAAAAATTCAGCTTGATATCTGTTTTCGGTTTTGAATAATCGTGATGACAGACGGACGACAGACATGCAGACAGACAACCGGAAATGGACTAATTAGGTGATTCTATGAACACCTATACCAAAATTTTTTTCGTAGCATCAATATTTTTAAGCGTTACAAACTTGGAACTAAACTTAATATACTATGTATATTTCATATATACATGGTATAAAAATGCAATATTTTTGTGATAAGAGCTAATATTTTTACTTGAATCTAAAATACAAATTCTGAAGTTAGTACTCTCAGTCTGTGGTTAGTTATCTGAGCAATGGAACACAATGTCCACCTCGGTTCCTCATTGCATATGGCCATTTTTTTAATGAAATGATGAAAATTTCATCACAGTTTACATAATGGAGGCTGTTTCTCATGAAAAACACCTTTAGTATTGCGTTTGAGAGCTTTAATATTTGCTGGAGAATTAGCGTAGACTTTGTCTTTAATGTTTTCTAATCAAAGTCTTCAATTTCAAGCCAAAGAAAGGCAGCCAACATCATTCGGTATCATTTTTGAAAAAATAAGTGCCATAACACCGCCGCCCCGAAAAATGTGTCAAACTGACCCTTATTGTGTAGGGGAGGTTATTCGACTATTTCTCTTCTCAGACAGATGAAAATGAGCTGCATCAGTTTCTTCACAATAATTTTCTTTAAGAAAAAATGATCTTCTGTTCTTCTATCATTTCCGATAAGTGTTTATTACTTACTCAGACTTTGAACTTGGGATTATAATAAAATTATCAGGCTTTTTCACAAAACTATTACGTTTAATTTATTTTTAAAATGACATCTCTTACTGAAAGACCCATTATTATTTGAAGTTAATTGTAATACCAAGTCAAATAACGAGTAGGTATGTTAGTCTTAAAACTATCTTTGAATATACACATATATTGTACATACAGACATAAATATCTACGCTACACTGTTGTTAAAACTTTCTCACATAAGTTATTTTATCATTATCACACATTATGTATAGATGTGAATTACAAGTTTCTATTCTGTAATGCATTCATTTACAGGCAGTGTGTCCGCTGATAGTTTTGTTTTTGCGTTTATGATTTTATTAAAATTGGCATTTGTTACAAGTATGGTAACTCTAGTAGGTCGAATTAATCAAACATATCCGATAAATTACGATTTCCAAATGATTTCTTACACACATTTCTTTTATTTTCGTTGTTTAATAAATATATAAAACTAAAGTGGAATGCCATATTGCCATAAAGACGTTAGATTTATTTAATTTTAAGTATAAAAAAGCATGTCTTAATATTTTTTTGACCAATGGAAAAATTAACATGTTTTGAGTGTTGTGGCAAGCTATAGGACAACGCAAATATAAGAAATTTCATGTAGAAAAATGGAACGCAACAGCCAACGCTTCGATCAACATTTTCTACTATTAATTTCTTTACTTAAAATTAATTACTTGAAATATTGTACCAGTGTCTCCATGTCTAATAAATACAAAAACTTCAAAGTATGTCTACTTGTCTAATATAAACAAGTTCTCTGGCTTGGGACTTATAAATAATAATTATTTTCTTTCCTATGGTAATCTTTTCTTACTTTCTAAAGAAGAACGCTAACAGATACATAGTCGTTAGTTTATTTTAAATATCAGCATAGTTCCCATAATATAATTAGCTAGCAAAAATAGAATAGAATATTATTTTGACTGCAAATTTTTAACACATACATGAAGTGGAAGAACGTTTACAAATCGCTTCTTGCAAAAATGCACTTAACAAAGGTTTTGCTTATAGCGTAATTAAATTACATATGATTATACCCGAAGTAACCATAAGATGTTTAAAGCTTCACTACTAAATAACTCTCAAAAAATGTTAGCATGCTTTCTCTCTTTGTTTTTTAATTACTAACTTTTTTTTCATCTCAACATCTGCACCAACAAATTTTTTTTACCGTTGTTTCTAATTGCCAGAAATTTTACCATAAACTGATGTATAAACTAGTGAAACTTACTAAATCTAAAAAACAAACAAATCTTTTTGGTACAGAAACTTAAATTTGCCCTTAAATTATAGCTAAGAACACTGATTAAATTACCTTTCAAACAAAACAAAAGAAATCGAAATCGGTTTATCCGTTTTGGAGCTACGATGACACAGACAGACACCCAAACAAATAAACAAATTCATGACACCTCTCTTTTTGATTCGGGGATTAAAAATTAACAGGGAAAAAGGAAAACATTACAACTAAGAGTTAGAATTTTCCTGTTACACTATGTATGCATCGACTAGCTTTGATATCGTAATGATGAAGTACTTCATTGTGTATCTAGAAAATTTAGAAGACAGGGTGATTGTAAAGGATTGGCATATAAAACAGGGAACAGTACTATAATTTTTTCTATGTGTGCTATTTAACTATCTATGCCAATAAAGTTTTTAACACAGATGTAATGCCTGGTTTCGTGTTCTGTGATTTACATATTTATAATATGTAATAGGAAGACACAAAACACGTTTTTGTCTAGTTAAATGATTTGTTCTTTATTTCTTTTTAAATTATTATTATTTCTTAATAGAAAACTTGACCATCTCAACTGCATAAACGCCGTTAAATACCGAAATTCCCCTGTCCAAAAAAATTATTTTACAACTGTCACTTTTTTTTTTATTGATCGGGCAAGTTGTCCAGAAGTTACACGATTACAAACGTATGAACGGTCATATACCAAATATATTTGGTTTGTCCAAGCAGTGGTTTTTTGATGTATAAAAGTTTTCCTTAATACCCCCTCTACAGTGATGTTTCCTTGCAAGCCCAGAAGTGTGAATAATGGCAATGTAGATTCCAAATTATTTAACATTCTTACAGTGCATATACTAATTTGCCCGAGTGAAAAGCTCTGACGCCAAGTCAACAGCCTTCTTGACTTTTCTCTCCCTTCTCCATCACTCTTTAGAAGTGTAAATCTACATACCCATATCATGCTGGTAGCAAAGTCGGCTGATTGAAGTCAGGTCAAAAGGCTCTTGTAAGGCGTTCAAGGGAAATAAATCAAAGGGATTTTATGATAGACAGCAATAAGGGATATTGTGTAGTGGTTTTGTGATTATTCGTCCTATATCTGGAATGGCTAAGTCCTCCTTTGTACTTGGTGCTTGGATCTTGATTGTACTAGAATAATGATTAGCTCCAAAATGCCACGATTTTTATCACTTTTATAATTTACTTGTAAGACTCGTTCCTAATTCGATTGTTATTTAATGAACCAAGCACCTTGTACATTTCAAAAGTTTCAGAATATAAAAGGAAGACTTTGTCAATGTAATCAGGCTTTGTATAAATGTATGTGGATCGTTCATATATTTAGGAGCACTGGCTGAGAGAATGAACCTAACGTTTGTCGTTTATATTATTATGATTATTATGAACATCGTTAACTTTTCAAAAGTATATGTATGTGTGTATGCACAGTGATAATGAGATCATATACATAACGTTACTCCTCCCAGCCTGTCAATCGAAGTAAGAGAACATACACAACATACACAATATATATATTTACATCATCAGCATCCTAAAAGTAACTTACTTATCCGCCTTTGCTCGTTGTGATTCCTGGTTATGTTTGGAAACGTTACATAATGTTTTACGATGTTAGGAAATATTTAAACAAGCACAATGTTTTCGACACATGTATGTTTTTTCCTCTTTATGTCTTTGCTCGTTCGTCTCTAGAATTAAGCAGTTAGTTATCTTGTATAAAGAAAATTTTCTTCGTATATTTTACAACAGATATTCAACTTTGTAATAGATCTGATTAACTACAAATTTCTGGTTAATTGAACATGTATAAATATTGTGAGTTCAAACGATTTTATTGGCATAACAATCAATTTTACAATACATAAAAAAATATGACAAATTAAACAAACTATATGGTATTTTGGGTACGAGGGGAAAAAGAAGCAGTAATAATTATGTTCTTCTTGCAAACCTACAGTAGCACCCACTAAATGTCCTGAAAAGTAGGTGGCTGAGTGGAGTTGCTGATTGATTCGTTTTTGCTTATATCTCCGTAAAAGTGATAAGGTTCATTTTAGTATTTTATTGTTATATCTAAAAAGTAAAGAAATAAATCTTATATCTTATTATGATACCGTCCAAGTTCCCAAGAGTTTTTTTTTTTTTTGTTCATTTTAGTTTTTCTTGTAAGAAAATTTTTCATAATATAAAATGAAACTATGTTTGCTGTGTATACTTTCGATGAATTATAAAGCTGAAAACAGTATGTCATGTGTAAAATCGCATTATAATTTAAAAAATAGAACGACGATTTGATCAACATGACCCTCATTTCACAGTGATACTTTTATTGTATCGAATCAAAGGGAAAAAACGTCAGGGCGGTATTATGAACGAGAGGTTCCGGAGTCGTGGTTTTTCAAACATTATGCCAATTTTTAAGTGTAGCGGTGTTCGTTGATAGCAGTTCTTGAGCATTTGAGGCCGAGAAAGAACTGTTGAACTATGACAAAAAGCTAAAATTTTTTGAGGGGAGAATATCCTTGAGCGGCTTTTCTGTTGTGTTTGGGACTACTGGTAGTGGATGGTGGGACGGTCGACAGGTGGTAGAAGTGACTTTGACCATTATCTGGGTGCTGCAGAAGTTTGACAATGAATTATATTAAATGTAGGGATAGGCAAGAAAAGGTACGAAAGTAACGCCAATGGTTCTATTCCAGTGGTGGACAATAATAGAAGAGAGTCACAAAGGTTGTTCCCTACTTGAGAATAGTGGTTGTGAATATTTTTTTGCTCCTCGTCGTCGATGGCCAAGGTCGTTTAGATACAGATAAAGAAAATGAACAAGTTTATGATTGGATTCCCTTCTAGTCGATTCTTTGATAAAATTGACTTCTAGTCGATACTTTGATGAAATTTTCGTGGAGGTTGTTAGCTCCTAAGACTTCGAGGTTTAGGTCTTCAGAGTTGTAATATATGAAATAACTTGTACACAGTTTGTTTAAATAAAATTTATTTAATTTATTTTATTGTTTGCAATTGTTAACACAGATAAATGATAAAATAATAAAAGTGATTAATTATATTCCAGATAAATTTTTAATAAATTTATTTTACAAATAAGTAAATGTTGTTCGCTCTTACAATTTATTGTTTATACTTTGGATGATTAAGCATCGATGAAATAGGAGCTTTTTATGTACTTCAAACATAACTATTCTCATACCTTTCTTTGCCATACTAATCTAGTTGCTGGTAAGTAATTGAAGATACCTTAATTATAACATACATGGCATAGTAGTGACCTGTCATCAGTCATCTTAATTATCATATCACTCTGCTATAAGAATAATGGATAGAAAAGAAACGTCAACATGCTGGCCGTACCAGTGAATCTAAACAAGCTGATTCAAAGGACAGCTTACTCGTTCGAAAGAATTGATGTATATGTAGCAAACTTTGGAATAAATAGAATATGAGATTAGATATTTCCTAGTGCCTTATCTTTAAAGTGATGTAGCAACTACCAAAAATCAGACAATGTAAAGCAAGCTTTAGAATTCATAGAATAAAATCCTTTTTTCCACAAAATATAAGAAACCTTATATATTTAATTTCTATTTTCTTTTGATACAATGTTTATATGATGAGAAAGATTTTCTCTTATGTGAGTAAGTGAGTTCTTTAATGTAAATTATATTTCACTTAAATAAAATCGGATATTCATGAATGAAAACTGGTAAAATTGTGTGAAAGGGAAAAATTTCTATATGATTTCTCTCAATAACTGTTTGACTTTTCTTTTTTACTCGACAGTATACAGCAATCAAACCATGTAATTTCTTCAAGCGATACTTTAATGTTTGATCATTATTATTCAACAAAAAGAGAAGGAGGAAAATTGAAGAAAATTATATACATTATTTATAACCTTTTTTTTCTTTCTTTTTTTTTCTAAAAATACCACAAAGAGAATATGAAACATTGAATATATATTTCAAACGAAACATAGAAACATGTTTTGATTGTGTTAAATAGGGTCTGTAAGTTTACAAACAATTTTTGTCTGTTATAAATATAATTCAGTTTAACCATTAAAAAAAAAAAAAAACTTTTCCTTTGCAACTTCATTATAATTTTAAAACAACGTTTTTTAATGAGCTCTATTTATTAGGATATGTTTATAAACAACACTCTTCTCTCAGTTTCAAATGATTGATAAGAAGTTGAGGTATAAACCGTAGAATAATGACATGTCATAATGACTCATTTTATTGCCTCTATCCCGAAAGGGGATAAAAAGGTCAGTTTTAGCTAGATTGAGGATACAGTGATGTTTATTGAATAAATTCTGTGATGTTTAACAAGTGTTGGAAAACGATAAACATGAGAGTTGCTGGGGGTAAACAGATTGGCATAGGAATCTAAAATTTTAAGAAAATGTTGACATTTTGTACGTTTAAGTTTATTTTTATGTGCATTATTTTTTGCATTACAACTTTTGAAAAAATAGAAATTTCGTATTTTAAGCGAGTTTAGCACGAATACCTTCGTATGCCTCAATGACGATAACTAAAACTTGAAATTTTTCAAAAATCCACATCTACCCATCGATAAGATACATCTAAACGTGACCACCAAATTTAAACGTGATCTGCAGGAAGCACTAAAGTCACTGAAAAATGATTTTATAGGAATCACTATGAAAACATATCCCTTCCAATAAAAAAAATTCATTGACTCTTGCAAATGTTCTCTATTGCCCTTTTTGACAACTTTTGTCTAAAGTATTTTTCCCTGGTTACCGTGTTTTCTTTCAATTAAATGCAATAATGGCATATTTTTATGTCAAATTTCCTCCAAAAACTGACAATTTTCGAAAAAATGGTCTAAATTAAAAGGGGATTTTTTCAATGAAGATCAACTTTCTTATTTAAAGTGTTATTTGATCCCTTGCCATTAAGGATTGAAATTGGCTATTAAAGAATCCCGGAGAACTAGGTTCAATCTGATGTTAGAACGTGATGCTCCCCATGACTATGAAGCTTTTGTTCAAGTTATTTTTTGGTTGATTAACTACAAAACGAGATATTTAGGTGTATAGTTTGAAAAGACCCACGTTATATAAAAAATTAGTACATAAAACATTTATAATTAATATTTATTTGAGTTATAAAACTAAGACAGGTAGAAACTTTAATTCAACGAAAATGTTCCTTATCAACCTGAATAAAAAGATAACAATTTACCATAAAGATAGAACCTATTAAATAATAGTGTGTAAGAACCTTAAACACTAAACTTCCTGTGATAGAAGAGGAAAACTCTCTGTTTTATTTTATCGGTGATGTTGCTGGAATTCATAAATAACAAAATGTTAACTTATTCAAGTCTTAATATTATTATCTATCGCAAGAACAAGTTTACTAAAAACAAACTCATTGTTTAAAACTTAAAATTTTCTTTGATAAATATTTTCAACATTGTCAAAATAAATTTTCATTCATTAAATATTAAGAAGCGATGGCATTCAGTTTTGTTATTAAAAAAAAACTGTTTTTCATAATACGGAAATACAAAGTGCTATGAGATCATTCATTCATTATACACAGGTTAATTTGTTATTACTTACTTTAACCTTATTAATGTTCAAATTTTAAACATTTGATTAGCGTGAAACTTTTAAGAATCCTCTTAAATATTCATCGGTGGCAAAAAAAAATTTATATTTATATAAATAATTTCAAGCACTATTATCACAATTATCTCCTTTACTTTAGCAATTTGTTTGAATTTTTTATAGGTAATCATCTTGGGTACCTTTATTTATAAAAAATCTTGTTAATTTTCCCACCTATAACTTTCATTATTTTAATGCGAGGTTATTTTTATTGAAAATTCACAGGATTTTCGAAAAATACAAGTAACCAGTGCAGGTAGTGTAGCACGTAATGGGCTTTAAAATTGGAGTAGTGTTAATAAATCTTGAATTCAAGACTTTACAAAATAGTTTACAAAACCGTGATAAAATAAGATACAAAGATTTTTTGAGTAAACTTCCGAATTACCTATAATTAATATATAAAATTGACACTCACGTACCTACTACGAAATCTAAACATTGAATGAAAATGCTTACTTCTGGAATACAACTGTTCATTAAATTTCGAAAGTTATCTTATGCTTCAAAAAAAGTTATTAAATGATAGGCTTTCATTTGAAATGAAGAAGTTCATTTCCTAAAACTCTATTCTTAGGAAACCACAACCAACATTTGTTTTTTATTTTTTATTTTTGCAAAATTGGTGATTTTATTATTAACTACAACCCCATCTCCAGAATGAAACTCTAATTTTAATATTGACAAAATTAACTAGTGCATAATGATTTTGTAGCACACGGTATATCATTTATTCTTTTTGATGGATTCATATTATAAGTTAGATTGTATGATTGGGGAATTGGAATCAATTTTAAATATTATTTTTATAAAACTTTTTAAAAATGTAATATTTTTTATACATTAAAGTATTATGATGGGTGATGGGGTGTTGTGATTTCCTTAAGGAATATTATCTTCAGAAGATTTAATAATAAAAGTATAGGATTTCACACAAATATTTATATAAACCTTTTATGAAACTGTATATAATTTCCAATTTTTGATGTTTTGATGTTTTAGCTACTTGGATAAAGATGATTGGCATAAAGTTTTCGGCAATATATTTATGTGGTGGAACTTAGCAGGGTGATGATTCTCGAATTAAAAAAAAAAAAAAGTTGTGCTAGAATGTGCTAGAGTTGTGCTACAATGTGCCGTCGAGAAAATTGAAAAATTCAGAAAAATAGAGAAATGGTGGCCAAAAATTAAATTTTTCGTCAGCAGGGTGATTTTGTTTTTTCGAAAAAAAAAATTGGATAAAATTGTATTAGGGTTGTGCTGCAATGTGCTGTCGAAAAAATTGAAAAATTCGGAAAAATACAGGAATGGCAGCCAAAAATATTTTTTATGTCAGCAGGGTGATTTCGTTTTTTCGAAAAAAAAAATATTGGATGAAATTGTGCTAGAGTTGTGCTGGATTGTGCCGTCGAGAAAATTGGAAAATTCGGAAAAATACAGAAATGGCAGCCAAAAATATATTTTTTTTCAGCAGGGTTCTTCTCGTTGCTGTTTATATTTCTGAGCGTTGTGTTGGTAATTTTCGGTTTAATTTGTTTATTTATTTTTTTTTTTAATTTTTTCTTGCACGATACTGTTTGCATATCTGTGCATTGGCAATTCTGAAAATTTAAAGTATTAATTTTAGAAGTCAAATACTTGTTTTATTGTTTAAAGAATTAAATATTATAGTTACTCTAACTCTATACTTTATGAATTAACTAATTGTAATATTAGTTTAAAAAAGACATAATTCTGATTTAGGAATCAACCCAATATGTGCGCACATTACCCACAATTTGTTCTCTATTGTGTTTAACTTCTGATAACTCAAACTGGGTATTTGAAAGATTTTTTTTTTGCTTTGTTAAAAACAAGCAAGATAAAAGCCATAAAGGTTTTGTTTTTATCTCGTTCTAGCAAAACAGAATTTAGCATGGAGTAGCTATGGTATACCATATGTAGCTATGCTATAGCATATGGCTGATAGACACACTGACGTCATTGTTCTTATCGGATCTCTCTGTTTAATACCTGTCTTAAAATGCCCATATCATCCATATTTATTGGCTTATTTCAATTTTAATTTCACTTTTTGCCATCTCGCTAACGGTTTTTTTCATATTTTGTTAAGAAGATCGAAAAATGAATTTCTTGTAAATACCCAATAGATTGATTGCAAAACATTTTTGTATATTTTAAAAATATAGGGCAAGCTGAATCGATTAAAAAAGTTTTAGTTTTCTAGGTAACCTATATGTCTGATTTTGGGGTCCTTTTTATTTGTAACACTTTTTTGGGTTTTACCTCTCAACCAGCATAATTAGGTTCACTCATCTTGAATGAATAATTTTAAAATCTTTTGTGATTAATTTTTTTAAATAATTTGGAAATTATTACAGGAAAATCTGAAAGAAGGATTTTAGATTGATAAACATCATTTAGGTCAGTATTCGTTTGTTAAAATTTAACATCAATTTCGATCCCATGTTAGGAAAATTTTCGATTACACCACTGTAATTAATTTTCTATGTAAGGTCAAATTAATTAATATTCGACAATACAATAATACTAAATCACTCAATACAGAAACCTCTTATTGAAAATACAAGTAATTAATGTAAACACATCTCGAAATGTTTTAAGAAGGATGTATTACAAGTCGTTGTTGTACCTATTGTTTCTGAATCGTGCTTTGGTCAGAGGTCATACATACAGAGAACGGAGCAGATACAATACAATATTCTCTATACAAAGAGAAGCCTGCCGTTGTGCTAAAATATACTAACGAACAGCGAAACTTAGTCACTTTTTAATTAATTGTGGTTAAGGCTGTTACGTACAAATTTTAAACATTCTTTGATAGACGTGAAACTTTTTATTTTTTTTAAGAATCCTCTTCAATATTCACTGGTGAAAAAAAAAATTTATAAATAAAAGCGGCTTTCCAGATAAAAATGGTTAAAATTATAATTTAATTTCAAATACTATGATTATACTCTATACTCGATTTGAAAGGGCAAAGTGCAAGTAAAAATACCCATTAAATTGAAAAATTACTATTGAAAAACCAATCGAAAAAAAACCTTAAAATAAAAGTTGCAGAGTTTGATAGGGACATCATGTTCAGGCTTGCCTCTTCGGGTTTGTTTAATAGCCAATTTAGACCCTAAACGGTAAGAGATAGAATAACACTTTAAATTAAAAAGTTGATCCTCATAAAAAAACTAACATTTTTAATATTAACTATTTTTTTCGAAAAACGTCAGCTTTGTCATTGATTTGAAAGAAAAAACGAATACTAACTGCGGAAAAATGCTTTAGCCAAAAGTTGTCAAGGGCAATAGAAAAAATACACCAGTATCCATGACTTTGACCTCCAATTATCGAATGTTATTCTATCTCTTACTGTTTAGAAATTGGTTATTAAAGCAACCCGAAGAACTAGGTCTAATCTGATGTCAGAACATGATGTCCCCCATCAAACTACACAATTTTTGTTTAAGGTAGCTGTTATAGATTAAAATGTCGCACCTTTTATATCTTTTCTTTTTCCTTCGACCCTTACAAATTAAGCTTCCTAATTATTTTGAAATCTCTGCACCTGACATGATTAGGTGGTATTGTATAATTTTCTCTCACTCATTAGGCTGGTCCAATTTCTATGTCTGTTAGTTTATATGTATTTATGAGCTCAAAGTAGATGATGTATTCTGATAAAACAACGATATTGGACGACCACTTCAAGGTGAAATGTTTCCCTTTTGTAATGAACATTATAATATAAACAATAATATATTTACTGTAGTGTACTGTAGACTGTAAGACTGTACAGAATGAAGATATTTTAGTATGTACAAAAACCATCAAAATTTAATACAGAATATATTAATTAAACAACCACTTGTAAATGTTTGTGTAGATATTATAAATATATGTAAGCAATCACGAAGAGCTACAGAGAAATGTCTTCATAGTACCTATTCCAATTTTTATAGTTTTCAATCATTGTTGATGGTTTTCGCATTTCTTGGTGCAAAATCACGGAAGACTTGCTAAAGTTTTAAAACTTAATACGCTGAATCTATTGTTAATTAATCTATTGTATTGTCATCGATCCTTGATAAGTATGCCAAATATCGAGTAAAATAAAATTTCAAGAGAATATGTAACATTTAACTGTTGTATATTTTAATTATTTCTATGTTGACAAGTTTTTATAATTGGAATTTGTCTAAAGAGGTTTTATCATCAATTAATTTGAACAAATATAAAGAAACGAAAAATTACACAGAAGTCGGGCCTTGAACCTGGGTTCCTGTTCTATGTGTTCTATGTCAGTAACAACAATTATATGTACCCTATTGGTGTATTTATGTATTTATTCTATTTGCAAGTGTGTGTATACAGAATATACAAACGTTTCGTACTAATATACAAGTCTTTTGGCAAAAAATCACAAAGGGTCAAACCCTGAACTAGTATAATCATAGAGAGAGATCTATTTCAGATCTGCAACTTTTTCCAACAAAATAAGTCCAAAGGGGGCAACCAAGAATTGCATTGATTTTAACTTGGGGATAAATAATGTTCATTTAAATACTAAGAAATAATTTATTTAACACACCTTGGTAGTGAGATACAGATTTAACTGTATTTTTAAGACTATAATTCTCATTTAATCACGTAATTTTGTAAATTAAGATAGAAATATCCTTTCAATATCGACACTAATGTTTGGCACCTGTCAATTATTATATACGTAAAGTTCTTTCTTATTCAACCGTATTTTGTCCAGACACAAATAGTATGGTAGCTAGTGTAAGGTGGACTACTGCTCTTTAAAGATCCAATTATTTTTTCATATTATGTACTGTTGGTTAGGTCGCACACTGAGAAAAATTAAAGAAACCTTGGAAACTCCGCGCGGAGTTGACAAATTTGAATACCAGTCTTTAGAATTATGATTCACACCAGTCTGTCGGAATCAAAGTAACTATGTAGCTTCATAAAACCAACTTCGCGAGGGATTTGAAGTTGAGTTTGAGATGGAGTTGAGTCCACTAAATTTGAATTGGATAAATGAATTTAGTTTTGATGCAACAAAATAAATCTTTTATTATTGACCAGGAACTTTTTACATTTCAATCAATTTGTTTGATTGTTTGAAACATATTATCAATGAACATAAATGAAAATTTATTTTGATATCCTCACGGAATTGACAATATTGACCTGTCAATTGTGTCAAGGAATTGAGTAAGCACCTATGCGGGCTCCGGCGTATTCAACTCCTACGCGAAATTAAGAAAACAGAAAATCATTTGACTCAAAATATCTTTTTTCTCGAACGTATTGTTATACGAAACAATTTAGTTGTTTACAGTTTTGCGTTTACCGCTTTCAACGCGTAAAATTTATAAACTCAATTTTCGTTAGGGACTGTTTGATTCAGAGACTAGTTTATTTCCGAGACAAACATATTCAGCAAGTATAACTAACCTAAGAGATACAAAAAACTGATAATAATCTGTACATTTTGAGTGGCATATGTTTCAATAGCAAAGCTTTGAAAAAATATGCTTTGTTTACTTCCTTATTCAATACTGATCAACGTTTTTGTAAGCCCCGCAAAATTAAATTACTCCGATCATAATAAAAATGAATAAGATTCCATTCAAATACTTTATGAATCGATCGTAACGGTGTTAATAACCAGGCAAGTTAAAATTGCTTGAAAACATTAACCTGCGTAATCACAAACTATCCGAATTTCAGACTATTAGTCCAAGAAAGCATTAATTTTTTCCGAGTAAATTTGAATCGAATTGAAATTTTAACATTGGAAAATTGTATCTTAAAGGTCTTCCCGAAACATTTTCAATAAACGGTGGCTTAATGTCTATACTATACTAGGTAGAAACGAAGTCTTTTGAAGTTTTCACAAACAAATAAAAATCGATATACGTAACATTATTTATCATTATATCCTCCGGTAACTTGCAATGCATTTAATAGCACAAAAGTACAATAATAAAATACTTGGGAACTACAATTTATTACATAACACATGTTTGTAAAGGAAATAATAATGGATGCTGTTAAAATAAATAGGGAAACAGAAGTAGCAAGTGATGCCTCGATGTGGAACAGAGTACAGGGAACAAAACGGTTGGTAATGTTTACGAATGAACAACCAACCATCTCTTAAAGTTTATTATTTATTTTGTTGCACATTTAATCTTCCTTATAAACATTTATAATAATATGAAATAATGCATTATATATATTATTATGTATTATTACGTGTGTTTTTGTTTTGTTTGGTGGCCGCTGGTTTTAATGTTCTACAATAACGTAATATGTAGTCCTTTATTTATGTTTAGTGTTTTAAAGTTTTTTCCTGTAAATAAAAATTATTCTACTTTACATCTCCCTTAATGTTACTATCTTTATTTTTGTAAAAATATTTTTCTAATATAAAAAGGGTTTTCAATATTCAGTAATTGTCGCAAACGTAACGTTAATTGATAAGAACAATGAAAATAATGGCAAACGGAAAATTATTTTTATACCATGTATATATGAAATATACATAGTATATTAAGTTTAGTCCCAAGTTTGTAACTGTAACGTTTGAAAATATGGATGCTACGACAAAAAATTTTGGTATAGGTGTTCATAGAATCACCTAATTAGTCCATTTCCGGTTGTCTATCCGTCTGTCCGTAAGCACGATAACTCAAAAACGGAAAGAGATATCAAGCTGAAATTTTATATCGTGCTTAGGTCGTAAAAAATGAGATCGAGTTCGTAAATGAGCAACATAGGCCAAGCGGGTCTTGGGTCCGTAGGACCCATCTTGTAAGCCGTTAGAGATGGAACAAATGTTTAAATGTAAAAAATGTTTCTTATAAAAAAATAAACAACTTTTGTTTGAAACATTTGTTTGTATACATCACTGTTTACCCACGAGTGTGCTAATTAGGTGCAAATTTTATAGTATGTATTTATATGGGAATATCAGTTATGAGGTTATTTAAGAGTGAATATCTTTCTTTATTTACGTGACATCAAAAAACAAACGATTGCGTCATCAACACTGTCTATACATAGTATTTCAACAGTTAACTCAGTCAATTGTTTGTTTTCACTTGTTTCTATTGTTTTTTAATTATCCTAAGAAACTATATTTTTCCTTTTATTATTTATGAAATATTTGATTTAATGAATTTGATTATATCCTCAAAACATGGAATAATGACAAAAACCTGAAAATTATTTTTTCCACTATTACTATACTTTACCTATACATGATGGGCCATTTTAATCTATTATGGCTAACAGCTCGCATTTCAGTTAACCCATCATAAAATAACTTAAACAAAAGCAACATAGTTCAATTGTGGACTTCATGTTCTGATATCAGATTGTAACTAGTTCTCCGGGTTGCTTTAGAGAATAATCATTTTAGATCCTAGAATATTAACTAGAAAGTTAATCCTCATAAATAGCAGACATTTTCTATTTTCTTTTTCGAAAATCATTAGCTTTCAGAAATGATACTTAAAAATATATCATTATTGCATTTTATCGAAAGTACAATAAAGATCATTCGTCTGTGTTAACTATTAAGCGCAGGCAAATTTTCATGGATATTTGAAGATCAAGGTCAAATGACCTTGAAACTAGAATTTCAAGGTCATACACAAGCGAATATTGTCTATAGCGCTTGACAACTTTTGGCTACAGCATTCAGTGCCACATTTTTCCAAAAGCTAACGATTTTCGAAAAAATGTTATGATAATATATCAATTTATTCTATCTCGGTAATTTTACTTAAAAATAATACTGTAATTTTGTGAATTATGAATATCAATTCAAAAATATTGAATTAATAAAATATTGTAGGGATTTGTATTTAATTATGATCATGAAACAGATCATAATTAAATATAAATCCCATTACTTCCACTCATATCCAAAATTCCCAAAAAAAAATATATATATCAGATAATATTGTTTTATTCCTTTTACTTATTATACTATTATGTACCGTGAAAAAAAAATTGATAAAAATCAACTTTGTATTCTCTCAATAACACTCATTTGAAGTGTATATACCGTGTGTGTAACTACCATCTTGGGATATACATATGTCTGTAGTATGACTGAATACATCCGTTTACTAATGCATCTAAGCGAGAGGTATTATTCATGTATTGTAAGACTACAGATACGATAAACAGATAAGATACGACAGGCTGTTGTATGCATGCAGAGAGTGGGAGATTTGTTGCATACAAATATTAACTATGTAACTAAAATACTCCCACCTCCAAGTGTCTTCCAAATAATTCAATGCATGTATATAATACCTCTCGCTTAGATGCATTACTAAACGGATGTATTATGTATTCAGTCATACTACAGACATATTTATATCCCAAGATGGTTGATACACACATGGTATATTAAAACATTTTTTATAAATGCTTGTTGTTAATTCGTTAATTTTTTTAATAAATAGAATTCCACTTTAAACAACCATCTTATTACTTTAAACGAGCAATGCTTGTATACATACATTACAGCTATATCGGGGTCGCTTAAATCAATCTCGGAAAATTAATTTCGTTTTGGATTTAAATATAAAACACAATCGAGCAGGTGAATATTCATCCTATATAAGTTTCGTTTTTACATTTTCCAATTCAAGAGTACTTCAGAATGTGATTCCTTTTAATTCTTTATTTTTTTAAATGTCTTTCATAATGTCATTCTTCGCGAGAAAAAACCGTACGAAATTTTAGAAACTGAAAGAAAAAAAAGGCTTTTATAATGCAAGTATTCATAATTCAGTGACTTTATACATTACAATCTGCGTCAAATCCAATAGCCCTGATTTTTCACAGCCTTGTTTATGATGTTGGCTCAAGGGATTTTGTGACCTCGAGCGTCAAACGCAACTTTGGCGTCAAAAATGGAAAAAAAACCGTAAGAAATTCCGTTTTTTTTCTGATTTTGGCTATTCTCTGCAATTTAGCTAAAATTGCGAAGTTAGAAAAAATGATAAATTTTGAACAGCTTTATCTCGGAAACTATTGGGTCTATTGAGACGATTCTAGTATCTTAGTGTAGCAAATTTAGTCTACTTCAAATATCTAGAAAAGGTGTTAAAAAATAAACTTTTATGGTCAAAATTTTCAAAATATGATCGAAAAGCTGGATTATAAATTGGGCTGGATTGGCTTTTTCTCGAAAAGTATTGTTTCTACAAAGTTCATTCTAGTTTCATATTCTAACAAATTTAGTCGACTTAAAAACGTCTTGAAAAGGTCAAAAACTAGTCCTCAAAAATTTTATCGCAAAAATGTGAAAAAGCCACTTTTTTTTAAAGCAAAATATTCATGGTTTTTTCAACAAAGTTGCGTTCAGGTCTCGAGGTCACGAACTTAGATTATTCTTTATACCAACATCATAAACAAGTCTACAAAAAATCAGAACTACCTAATTTGACGCAAAATACCTCGTATTTTCAGACGACAAGATTTCTGTATTATCAATTGTCTTAGGGGAAAAGAGTACGTTTAACTTTGAATGTAGGTTCACTCAGTTCAAAGTTTTTGCCTACGGATTTTTTTTGATTTTTTTCGTATATTATTTGTTTGAAAATACATTGAATAAAAAGATGGGCGACCACTTTGTTATGAAATAAATGAATATTATTATATATTGTTAAAATAAGTGTAAAGTTTACTTTACCTATTCAACAAAATCATTATATGTTTATCATTCTGAAAGTGTTGTTTGAAATTGACGTATGTAGTTAGTATGATATGATATGATATGTATTCTGTTTACAAATCAATATTATGAATAAACTCATTTTCATCTGAACTAAAAATAAATTATATATATATATAGGTATGGAACTATGTCAATATTTACCTACTCAGTGAGTGGATTCCATACACCTGTGTTACTACTGTTTTGTTGATAATCTATTGGTACAACAAGTTTTTCAATTCGTATTTTTAGATATTCAATTCATGTTATATGAATATTAGAAAACAAAAAACAAAGTCTCGATTCTCATCGTTTATTCTTTAACACAAAACGAAAAACGGGTATTTTTCCAAGAAACAAGATTTCTTCCATTCCACTTACTGTAAACTCAAATGGTTTTGTACTGTCGCTCGATGCTTATGTAGGCCAATAAATCACAAAAATGAAAATTGACCCTATATTTTGAACAAAAGAAACATCATGTTATCCGAGTATATTTTTAAGATGTCAGCGCCGCATTAGTAAAAGAATGAACTTTTCATTAGGTCATCCGGCTGATCATTTTCATTGAATAAAAATATTATAGAACGAATATAGAATGCGTTGATATATTTATTTATTCTGTAGAAATTTTGTATTATTGCGTTTAAAGCGTGCTTTTAAGTTTTGTCAGCTAATTCCTTTCGTTATTTAAAAATATTTCCCTCCTGAGTTGTTGATATTTGAAATTTTCTGACAAGTGTTTTCTTGTAGATTTTGTCCTATAATCGCATATGTAGTTTTAAAATAAATTTTGTAATTTTGACTTTTGCTTGTTTTGTATGTGTTCTTAAAAATACTTTTGATATTACTGTTATTACATTCTATTTAAAGGCATTTTATTTGATTTTCAAAATAATTTATCGATTGTCAAAACAAAGCAAAAATATGCCATATATCCAAATAACGCCAACCTAATTTTTTAATCGTAGATAAACACTATAAATAGGATATTATTAACAATCATAACTATGGCGAAGCTGTACATGTACTAATATTCTATATTTATAAAGTGACCTATAAAAGGGTTCTAATTAAAATTGATAGAGTCTTGCTCAGTAGGATTGTCCAATAGGGCAACAATTTTCCAAGTGGCTTAAAAACTAAACAATTGTACATATACTTGTATCAAAATAGTTAATGTCATGAGGTTTTTCTAAATTAATAATAATTAAATTGTTATATTCTCTGCACATTAGTTATAATAAAGCAATAAAGGCTGAAGTTATCTCAAAGATTTGACAAAGACCTTAATTTGGAATTTTACCGTTCACCTCTGTTTTTATTCTTATAATCAACCACCGTTAAGTGAAACCAATGCATCTCTCCATCGTCTGTTTAGGTTAACTTTTATCGTGGTCGATTAAACGATGTCCAGGCTCACTGGGTTTTCGTGCTTTCCTACTTATACTTTGCCACGTGTGTTCTCCTTTACTTCTGGCTTCACTTTTTCCGTTTTTGATATATTCAAAAATGTACGTACCTGTTAGAAAAAAATAGCAATATAAATAATTTAGGAATGTAGATAATCTCTGCCAGGATAATCTCAGCCGTGCTGTTATTAATAACAGTTTATTAATTATCAATTATATAATTCTTTTGCATGTTAATAGAATTTCACATAATTTTATACTTAGTTGAATAAATCTACCGGATTTTGATAATGAATTCGATAAATTTTTGCAAAGGACTATTTTTTTTTAAATAGGTTTCCTGTTTTGTAAAAATACAGAGAAGGAGTTTTCCAGTTCCGTAACGATCCGGAATTTCTGCATCGACCTTGTCCATCGAACCCTGAACATAGTAAAATAACCTCATAATCTCAAGAAAACCGCTCTAACCTGATAATTTCAATCTCTGATAACTTTTCGATAAATGAAGGAATTGAGATGAAATTCTGAAAAAAAAAGGTAACTTATGATCATAAAAAGGATGATAAATTTTAAAGGTACTTAGCCTCAATTTTGAGAAAAAGGAATTATTCGGAAAAATTTCAACAAATTTCAACAAAAAACTCAAAAAAATCCAGATTCGCATCATAATAAGGTTTAATAGCTATGGTATGATACTTGAAAATGCATTATACTATCTCTTTTAAAAATTCAGAATACAGCGCATTCAAATTGTTGAAATAACTTTTAGCCTACGCTTTTATGCTGTATATAATGAAGGTACATGTGGGCTACCTAATAATATAATATGTGTGAAAAATGTTTCTTAAGAATGATTAATGATAGGTTTTTCTTAAAACAGCGAAAAAGCAATGCTGTTATCTTTTGAAGAACCTTTCTAGAACGTTATATGTAATAAGACATATAACTTTTTTTCATTTGTTTTGACTACTAAGAGTATTATTAATCATTGACATTAAATTAAGAATGAATGATTATTATCGGAAAAAGATGTAAAGAGCTTGGTTGTGGTTTTTCAATTGTGAAAATTTATCATTTCCACGAAATCTATTAGTTTCTTCAAAGTATGTTATGTTGAGATTATTTCACTCGAATGATGAACATTAAATGCTTCGTCATTTTCTGATTCAATTGTTATTTGTTTCTTGTCAGCACACATTGACAGTAGTACCTTTATGTTTTTCTGAGGGAAAAATTTATCAATTTTTAATTTTAATACTTTTAAGCAAATAAATTTAAATGAGTTATTTGGAAGATAATATTGAAAAAAAAAAAGTATTTGGAGCTAATCTCAATTTATATTTATAGTTTTTTTTTAAAATTGTTTCATAGCACAATTGACTTTTATAATGACGGAAGCATATTTTTGTTATTTTTGTTTTTTTGTTTTTTTTTTTTTTTTTTTTTTTTTTAAAATCTAACGAGCAAGTTTTAAATGATGGGACAAAGATTAAAAAAACAATTTTGCGATACGATGGATTTTTAAAACAAAGCGTTGTCATATTAACACCAAACAATTAATATAACTTTTCGCATCATAAAAAAAACATTTATATACACTTAACTTAACAAAAAAAAAAAAACACGACAAGACATTCCTTTTTTTTTTAATTAATCACTTTTTAATATTTCCGTCTCCCTCTTTCAACACAGGACCGACTTGAATTAATTTTGTTTTTTCTGTTGCAGGTACATTTCTCTCGTTGTTAATATTCTTCTCGATAGCGGGAAATATACTAGTGTGTGTGGCAATATATACGGATCGCGGTTTACGTCGTATTGGTAATTTATTTTTAGCGTCATTAGCTATCGCAGATTTATTTGTTGCATCGTTAGTAATGACATTCGCTGGGGTTAATGATTTATTAGGATATTGGATATTTGGTGCACAATTTTGTGATACGTGGGTTGCTTTCGATGTGATGTGTTCAACGGCAAGCATATTAAATTTATGTGCAATATCACTGGATCGTTACATACATATTAAGGATCCATTAAGGTGAGTGTGAATTATTGTACTTTGGTGATGAAATAGTTTGCATTTAAAAATAAATTGAAAATTTTTCCCAATTTCTAAAATAATTTTGGTATTAGAAATAGGAAACTCACGTAATTATTTTCTTGAGGGATATTTGACATTTATCTTATTTGATATATTTAATATATTTTTTGGATATATCCTTGTTTAAATCTGGGTTTTGATTGATATAAAGTATAATTGATGTATGACAATCAATCCGTACAAGTGTTTTTGATTTTAAAACTGACTAACAGTGGAACACAATTACACCGTAATTGCTATTATAATTTCTTGAAAATATTCTAGTTCTCTTCCAGGCTCTATTCCATGATCTGAAAACTTGGAACTGTTTGTCATCAACGGAAAAATTTAAAGACAAAAGCGAAAAATTTACAGACAGAAGCATTTTATGGAAAGCATATTATGGGTACCAACACCAAACCTATTCAGCTTACCAAATACTTTTCAATTGGCAAAATAAGAGTATGGTGTTCTTTTTGTTCTGATCAAATTTCGCATGCGCAGAAAATAATTCATTGCAAGCTAAACCGCTTTGATCATTGTTTTTATTTGTGCATTTATTTACTGGCAGAAAATTTTATTTTTCTACCCCCCCCCCCTTGTTGTGGGTATAATTGGAAAAATCTTGGAAAGGGAGTAAAGGTTCTTTTGTGCCATTTATGTTCCAGTAATGCACACTGTTTATACTCTCTAAGAAACTCAAAATCGAATCCAAAAAGTGAATAAATGATAATTAGTTGCTATTTACATGCTTTAAGAATCCGGTAAATCATTTAAGAAAAATCCAACTATTTACAGTTACAAATCCACCCTAAAAAATTATTATGTGCATTTTAGCTTCTCTATTCCTGATTCGAAGCGTGAATAATGTTCGAATTTTGTAACTAAGGCATTCTGTTTTTAGTTTAATTTTTATTCACATTGAAATACAAAAGAATTGTTTTCGTACGTGATTTCATTTTGTTATAAAATTTATCATTTCTTTTGATTTAGAATGCAAGCCGCAGAAAAGAAAAGTAAATTACTATATGTACTGTATTAGTTGAAGATTTACTATTTTCGTTAAGTTTGCAAATAATTTTCTTGTTTAAAAGAAATTTTCTAGATACTTAAATACAAGCAGAACATGTAGTTTACAATGTTTCCTACCAAACATATTATTAAAGTACTTTTACATTATAAAGTACTATCATCAAGGTATTGGATGTGGCTTAAAAATTTTTCTTCATAAAGCAATAAAAAAACAAAAACGGGCTACAAAAACTTAACCCTTAAAAATATGCGCTGTCAAGGGAAATTTCATGCTGATGAAGATGTAACCATCAAAAATTTTTCAAGAGTGTAAAAGGTCCTTTCATAATAAACAGCAACAAAATATCTCAACATCAAAGAGTTAAATAAAATAATTTTTCATACAAAAGTTATTCAAAATGTCGATTTATATACGAAACTACTCTTACAAAAGGAAATATTTGTACTTATATATAAGTCAAATACAAATTTTGTGTTGGAACAAACTGGCCTAAGCACCTAGAGGGCCTTTAAGTACCTTTTAACCATTAGTCATGAATCGTACATCTTACGCTTCATTACTACTGTATGCGTTTTTAAAATAAATATAATTTTGGAGAAAAAATTATTATTTTATGTTCGCTCAAATACTTTGTCAAGTGATAAAAATACTTGGGTAATTGTCTTTAGCGGTTGAAATTAATTGTCGAAAAAGCTTAATTAATTAATTATTCATATGGGCCCGGAAAATTTTTGATATGAAATTGTCAGGAGACAGGTGTCAATTGATTAACTTTTTCTTTTCTTATTTTATTACGAAAATAATTGATTCTCCGACACAATGCAATTTTTTTAGATTCACTCTTTTACTCATGCATAATTATTTAAAAAATGCGATAGATCTGAAGCCCACTGAACTAAAAAAAATTTGATTCGTCATTAATTTTTTGATTCATTCAATACATAAAAATACTCTTAGTTAAATTTTTTGTTTCATTCAAGACATACAAGTACTCTTAGGTAAGGTATCTTACCTAACCTTGTGTTAACTACATTTTGTTAAAAGCTATGATATGCGATAAAAATAAAGCAGCTTTTTTTAACGTACGATGACCCAAGAACGCTCAAATGAAACGTAAGTTTGATTTGACGATCATGTGAATCTCATTCTAAGCATTCGTTATTAGCATGCGTCTTATTGAGAAGAAGAGAAAATCTTTCAATTTCTCAAGAATATAAAAACCACACACGTTTCATTTTCAATTTTAAAACAAACGAAAATAATT
The DNA here is from genome assembly GCF_905475395.1 of Chrysoperla carnea. Lineage (NCBI taxonomy): Eukaryota > Metazoa > Arthropoda > Insecta > Neuroptera > Chrysopidae > Chrysoperla > Chrysoperla carnea. The sequence continues at coordinate 71,897,754 of NC_058337.1, read as the reverse complement.
AGTTTGTTGTAATAAAATTGCTGGAATTCTCATTTACTTTAATTACTTAGAGCGATGTTCAACAACAATTGTAAAAGTCATATTATTAAATCCGATGCTGTTTATTTTAATGATTTAACCATTTCTACATATAAAGATAATTTATATAGAGTGTCTCAATATTAATGCATGTAGCTTTAGGATAATTTATAAAATATATACCTCTCTCAGTGAGCTTGCCAAAATATCATATATGTATTTAAATCAAGTTCCGATACCTCAAATTAGATGAATTCATGAATTCGTTTTTACAGGTATATGAGTCCAAATTCATAAATGTTTTGGGATCAAAAACCTTTTATCAAATAGTCAAATGGTAAAATTTTAACTTTTATTTGATGATAGTTCTTTAAGATACCTCTGACAGAAAAGTTAACTATTTGAATGGCCAATAAAACTAGAATACATTTTTGAAATGATTAAAACCTAATAAGATCAGTTTTTCACTTGATAAGTTTTTCACGGCAAGTGCGAAGGTTTTAATGAATATTTGGTCATTAGTAGCTGCTACCCGACACTGCTCTCATTTCCAGATTTATTTGGGTTAGTATTATATCATTAGTTTTAAAAACTTACAATAAATGATGGTTTTGGTAAAATTGTAGTAGCTATTTAAGTTTCAAAAAGTTTATTTATTATAACGATTAAGGGAATTAATTATTTAAAAAAAAAATCTGCTATGTAGAAAAAAAGCACCAAGTAAGGGAATTGTTGCCCCTCAAAAATATGCCTCCTTTTTTCTATGGATTCTGGAATTATTAATTCGGACGTAACTTAGATACTAGTAATTCTGATACACGGTGTATGTGATGTATGTGGGTGGCATATATATACATATAATAGTTAAGGATTGTATTATATCCCCAGGGAAAGTTTTCACTATATAATTTGTTATTTTAAATCATGATGATCCATCCATTCCCTATCCATCCATCGAATGTCGTTTTATGTAGTAGAACACTTTGTTTCATTACTGCTGATAATAGATTGCGTCTTCTTCTTGTTCATACGAGAACTTTTAATTGTTGTGGCATTGTTTTAATTAATGAGATCAAGTTAACCTCTAATTACCCCACAATCTATCATTAGGATATGTATTTGTTTTTACATTGAAAAGTTGTTATTTTCTTTTGTTTAATTTTCAGTAAACAACAATTTAAACAACAATACCTTGTGTTGAATTTTGTTATCCACTGTATAGGGATAAAAACTTTGAATTTAGTGTACGTAATTATAACTAAAATGTGTAGAAGGATTAAATAGGATTGTGCATGTTCGTGGCCAAATTTAATATGGTTAATACTATTTATTGGTTTTTATCTTTATAGAGTCTAAATGGCCGAGCGGTCTAGACGTTAGATTTAGAATGTAGGACTATTTAGATTTGATAGATTAGGTTGCGGGTTCGAATCCAGGGAGCGGTAGTGCGGATAGGAACGAAGTAACCGTCTCCACCCACATCAAAAATGTAATTGTAAATATGTTTGGAATTGAAATAATAAATTGCCATAAAAAGGGAGGTCATAATAATGTGGGTTTATTATTTATTATATCTTTAATCGATCGATTCATTCGAAGTTTATTTGGTCTGAAACTTCAAATTAAAACAAAAATTATATAAAATATGGTTATGCTTATCAATTTATTTTATCAATCATATTGAATAAAAAAATAAAGTTAAGAAACTAAAGTCCCGACTATTACTAAATCACGCTCTAAAAAATAAAAACAAGGTTTGGTGTAATTTACGAGAAAACATTCTAACAAAGTATAGTGTAATTTACAAGAAACCATTCTCATCTGAATTGTTATGATTGGTAAAGTAGTAGTTAGGGAACCTCTAGGACTAAAAACTTTTCCACAGAACGGTGTTCCAATAATATTATCTAGTAAATTACACCAAATATTGTTATAATTTGTTCTTGTTAATTACACCAAACTTGGTTTCATATTTTTGCGAGCGTGATTTTTTAGTAGTGTGGGTTTTAGTTTTTGAATATTATTTTATTAAAATTTTTTTGCCGTTAGTGTTAAATATAAAGATTAATTTCATATATCATTAAATAAATATATTTTATTATACTCTATTATATTTTATGACAGATAAAGTCTTAAATTTATATGATTTTCCAATCTTGATTCTACGGACTGTGTTTTCCTACGATTTGTTTTATATTTTTTATCTTTTAATTGTCTTTTTTTTCTAGTTTTCAAGGATTTATTTTTTCACACTCTAAAGGGCGCCATATTCATTTTAATTTGCCGTCACAGAGCCTACAACCAGCAGATGATTAAAACGCTTTTAACGATACCATTTGTCAAATTTTGATAAGTAGTTTAGAAGCTAGGAGGGAAAATCTTGATGTTCTTGCAGTGAACAATTTTATCCTCCCGAAATATCGTGTTTATGGGTACATAATTATGTACGCGTTTACACAAATCTCAGACAAATTATTATGGCATCACGAGAACTTATAGAAGTTCTAACACTGGCCTCGATATACATTTCCAGACTTTATAATACGGTAGTTGCCTGATGTCGAATTTGCCATAATACTAATAAAAATTTAAAACTAGACTTGATACTACCATAACAAAATTTGAAAGTGAAATTAAAAGTGATAAAAAAACGAAGAAGCTTTAAGTATTCAAAGATGGTTGTCCACCTCATTTTAGCAAAACAATGCTTTCTATGTAATTTCTATGGTGAGACTTGTCTCTTTGTTTAATTAGGAATTTTTAACGTTCAAATGTTGCATAGTACAAAAGATATCCAAAACCAAACTTCATTTTCCTGCCCGACCATAAGAATTCGTCACCCGGAGTGAAAATAAGCTAGTTATAAGATACTAGCTTAATACCCGCCCGTTTCACTGGACTTAAAAGTAAAACCCACCGCTTTTTATCTTCCACCTCTCTTGATCTGACTTATACCCCTTTCATAACATTCGAAAGGATTGTTTTACACAGCTAAAATATATGCCAAGTTTTCAATTTTTTAAGTGTAAAACAGTCATAATTCATTGAGTATTGCATAATTACATAGCTGTCATTTGCGTTTTGTTATTCCAAGTCTGATTCTTTTTTGTTATACCACGTTTTATAGTGACTGACGTTTCATGTCAAGTCACACGGGAATGCTGTCGAACGGGATAATAATATGTCCTTCTCCTGGCTCTAAACTACCTCCCTGCCAATTTTCAACTAAATCGGTTCAGCCGTTCTTTAGTTATAAGTAGTGTAACTAACACGACTTTGTTTTATATATATAGATTAAATAACTTTATTCTGTTGTTTTCATAACATAAATATTAGTATACTGAGAGGAAAATGAAGTTATTTGTTGAAATACCATGCATAGTCAGTGTTGATTTCATACAAACATGTGACACATACATAACTGATAATCAAGTATAGTACATATTATAAAATTTACGAAAAAATGTTTCAAACAAAAGTTGTTTAATTTTTGACAAGGAACATTTTTTACATTCTATCTCTAACGGTTTACAAGATGGGTCCTACGGACCCAAGACCCGATTGACCTATGATGCTCATTTACGAACTTGACCTCACTTTTTACGTCCTGAGTACGCTGTTTCAGCTGGATATCTTTTTTCGTTTTTGAGTAATCGTATCCACAGACGGACGGACGGACAAACGGAAATGGACTAATTAGGTGATTTTGTGAACACCTATGACAAAATTTTTTTCCTAGCATCATTATTTTTAAGCGTTACAAACTTGGGACTAAACTTAATATACTATGTATATTTCATATAAACATGGTATAATTATGAAGTCAAATGTCCAATTTTTTGTAAAATTATTAAAATGAACACATTTTCACAAAAAGTTGAACAAAATTACTATAAGACACATTTTTATGTATTACAGACATGCTACTCTCTAGTTTTAAAGGATATAAAAAGGTCACTGTATTCATTCGTCCAGGCTATCTAATATTAGACCAGTATCTTAAGACGTAGGTTGGTAAAATACGTACAAAAAAAATTTTTTATCTTTCTGCATTAGTCAATACTTTTCACGGGGCATATGATAATCGTTTACTTGTATTTAATTATGTTTATTAACCCAAATCGGGTTGACTTAAATTTCTTTCTAACATGTAACCCAGAAAAAATTGTCATAAAATTTGTGAACGTATTTGTGTATTTCATTCTACCACTGCAACTGATTTGAGGTGTTTTCATAAATTTGAAGCATACAATCTCAAAATTTTTGCCAACTTTTAAATCAAATTTTAGTCAACGGGCAAGGCCTGTAATTTTTTTATTCAACGAGGGTATTCGGTATCGATAATATCTTAGTTTAGATGGCAATTAGTCGTCAACTAAGCTTACTTTGCTGGAGAAGCGTTGTGATATATACGTATATCCTAGTTAACGAAATAAAGTACATTACCGTGACATTCAAATTTAAATTTATAAAACTATTCTTATATTAGTGATAAAATTTGTCTTTTTTACTAAAAAAAATATCGAGCAAAGCTCGGTTATCCATGTACTCATTATTATCTGTTATATTTGATTCTATAAATTAGCTATTCGGATACCTCCTTGAGCTACTGTATAAACCTTGGCTGGCTTTCTTAAAGTTGAGTAAATTGCGTGTATACGCACTAGTACACCAAACGCCAATGCCAAATGACATTAAAACAAATTATCTAGATTTTTAAAAGATTTAAGAAGAGAAATTTGTTTTAGTTTCAGCAATGGATCCATTGATTTAGATAATTCACAATGATATTCATGATTCATGATGATTGTATTGCACTTTCCGAGCATTGCATAAAATCTTAAATATTTTAAAATTTTTGATTCAAAAATTAATAACTTTCAAAAATCTTTCAATAATAAAATAACTATTTTGACAAGCTACGGTAAAATCAAAATTATTGATTTGAAAGCGAGATTTTGATCAATTATTTAGATTTCAAAATGATTCCTATAGTGGTAGCCTGAAGAATTGATTTTTACTAAAAATAAAAGCTTAGTATTTAAGAACGATTTAAAGAAATTTTACTACTTTTGTCCAGACTCCAGTGTGTTCAGATTATCGCGAACTGTTGAACTGTACTATATTCTGTTAAGGCTTGCTATCTTTATCACATTGATGTGAAAAGCGACGAAATAAATGACAGACATGGGTGCTATGTGTGAACATGATGCCACACTTTTTTAATGTAATTTATACTGTCATTATGATAGAAAGAACGTTTTTATACGACCAAAAATCTGTTATCCATTTTGACGTTGACTTGTCGATTGTCGATTTTCAAATACTATAGGTACTATGTTCTTTTTTCTCATTTTTCATTGGCATATTATAATTTACGATTGTTGTCTTCTTTATATTCAAATAATTGTCTGGAATTCAAGTTACATAGATTCAAAGTGCTGTTGGATTGATAAATAAAGATTATTAACTGCAAACAGAAAACCCAAAACAATTTTTTGAGGGTTGAAAAATTAATTGAAATATGATACTTGAACCTGTGATGGCTCGGATCATTATTATAACCCACATAAAATATAACTATTCAATGAGTAGTTAATTTATTTCACATTCCGTGATCATGTTTTAAAACTATCATATACAATGTGGCAATCCCACCTGAACACAAATACCTACACCGCCATTTTAACGTATAATATGTTAAGCGCTAAGTATAATTGTTATTTCTTCTGGAATGAACTGCAATTTATTTAAAAAACAAGTGAAAACAAACAATTGACTGAGTTAATTGTGGAAATACCATGTATAGACAGTGTTGATGCGCAATCGTATAGACAGTGTTGATGTGCAATCGTTTGTTTTTTTGACGTCACGTAAACAACAAAAGATAATCACTTTTAAATATACAACACACACACACAACTGATATTTCTATATTAATACATACTATAAAATTTGCACCTATTTAACGCCCTCGTGGGTAAAGAGTGATGTTTACAAAAAAATGTTTTAAACAAAAGTTTTTTATTTTTTTATAAGAAACATTTTTTACATTTTGTTCTATTTCTAACGGTTTACAAGATGGGTCCTACGGACCCAAGACCCAATTGACCTATGATGCTCATTTACGAACTTGACCTCACTTTTTACGTCCTGAGTACGCTGTAAAAATTTCAGCTCGATATCTTTTTTCGTTTTTGAGTTATCGTGTCCACAGACGGACGGACGGACGGACGGACGGACGGACAACCGGGAATGGATTAATTAGGTGATTCTATGAACACCTATACCAAAATTGTTTTCGTAGCATCAATATTTTTAGGCGTTACAAACTTGGGACGAAACTTAATATACTATGTATATTTCATATATACATGGTATAATAATTTCAAAACGTAAATTTGCTATTGAAAGGCTGGCTGACTCTTATTTCCAATTTATTAACTAACAATTGTTAAATTAACTATACTAATTTAACTAAATTATTTCAAATTTAAAATAAATTTTATGCTACAAAACTGATTAACGAAGCCATTTTCATTATTATTATAAATAGTAGTCGTAAATAGGCTATACGCGAAGCGCAAAAAAAAATTTAAAAAAATTATTCTTCAACATTTAGTTTCAAAAAACTTTATGCACAAAAATTTATCGGAATCTCTAGTAAATATTACCAAAATTTTGCATATAAACTTTTGACAGTGTACTTAATATTAAAATTATTTTTTTAAAGGTGGGAGATTTTGTGACTATTTGTGTATTGAATTACAAATGATTACAATCGGGTTTTGCCTGATGAGTTTTTCGAAATTCAATTGATAAATACACTTCTTGATAATTTATGTTTCTTAGTAATATATTAATATAATATTATCGCTATATGTAGGTTTGAATGTAACAATATTCATTGAAATGGCCCCGTCCCTTGACGCCCAGTCTCTACAGCAAAAATTTTATACACATTATTGTTATTTAATTAGTATCACGAATATTTCTTTGAAACCTAGATCACTAGCTTATAATTTTACGTGGTAAACTTAATTCAGTTATTATTTATTTTTTTTTAATTTAAGGTATACTACTTCTGTTTTTTAAATTTCGACGAATTTAAAGGATTTCGACGGAAATTTAAGTTAACAGGAGAAAAAAGAAATTGGCATACCCATAATCATGTCACTTTCACGAGTCGGTGCATCCGTCTAATGTACTTTAAAAAAATTGTATTGTATTTAATTATTTGGTATTGTTTTACGTGGCTGGGAAAAAATATCCTAGGCAATCGATTTCTAAATATTGCTCTGGTTACAATAGATTTCAATGAATATCATTTTCTAGTTCTATAGATATAAAGAAATGCAAATAATCATACTTCTCTATTATTCCTAACAGTTAAATATAGTCGTTCAAATTTTATACCAAAGTCGCCTAATTTCCAATTATCTTTGTTCTTGTCATTTCCAGAAAACTAATCGATTTTGTATCTATATTACCAATTTATCATGCAGTTCATGGATTGATTGTTCGATTTGGTTAATAATTTACAGGTAATGAAAAAGTCACATCCCCACTGCATAGAAAATATAAATTCAATATCCAAATCTTAATAATTATATGAATAGGTCTCCTCCAGCGAATCCCATCCCTTTGTATTTAACACTTTTCTTCCCACTGATCAATTACAAAGGTTTTGATTTCATGCCGCTAATGTTTTATAAGACAAGATTTCTTTCGGCATCAATCTTATGTTGTTCAATCATACAGAATGTCAACATCATTATTCTCAAAATGCTTGAAATTCAAAAGTTATTACTTAATTTCGTTGAATTTCGTGTGTTATTGGGATTCATAAGTTGGGACACATAGATCTAAGACTTTGATAATTGAATTCAGAAGTAAATTGTTTTAAAAATATAACATTTGCAGTTTTTCTAAATGATATTGTTATAACAAAGATATGGTTTATCTTTAGTTTGTTATTACGTCATCTAATATGCCGCCCATTTTAATATTTATTTATTTATTTATTTTTTTATAACATAGCTAGAAATTATATGAAATTAGATAGGTATTTGAAGGAAGTGTTGCTGAGACTGCCTTTGATCCGAACAATGTCGACATTTTTGATTTTATCAAGGGAAACAGTGAAAATTTAATGGACCTTTACTCTTACTATTAATTATATATAACGATAGTATATCAGGCCAAAGCTTAAACGCTTGTGATTTAAGGCTGTTGCTCGAATGGCAGGTGTAAAATGGCAATTTATATGTTTAAAAATGAACCGCTATTTCTCCTGTTCTCGCTGTAACTTGAGAACGGATGGAACCATTTCGCAATTCTTTTTTCGTTGTATTAATTCATGTCAAAAGAAGGTTTTTATGAAAGAAAGAATTAAGCAAGTTGAGCGGAACATTAGAAAATTTAAGACAAACTATTAAATGCAATAAACGGTGGAAATGCATGTAAATAATGCATTACATTACCATATGTATTTGCGCTCCTATCATATTTATCTAGAATTGTGAACGGGTATCTGAATAAGTACTATTGAGATAGTAATAGCTTCAGCTGGGCCAAATGCAGAAAATTTGTGTTTAGCGGGCAGGATAAGCAAAGGGTGTACTTGCAGGTTAATAAGGATTAATAATCGCTTATCAATAGTTACAATTGAATAAATTGTAGGTGAAACGAAATTCACCGGGCCATCTTGTAGTATTATAGTTTTGTTGTACTGTTGATAAGCTGACTAAATTCAGTATTTCGATTAGTGATTGATATAAACATAATATAGTTTCACATAGTTTGATGCAGTTTTACATAGCTTATTAAAGTTTGTATGTTTAATGTTTAATTATTAACCAACATACACATAAATATTTATTTAAAACGAAATAAAAACAATATTAAATTTTGTATTAAATTAATAACAAATTTTTAAAACAAATGTCCACCAATCAAAACGTTGCATTGAAAAATTTCAATTAAATTATAATAATTTTTATTTCTCCTCTAATTGAAAAAAAAAATTATATCGAATTTTGTAGAAAATAATTTTAATGTTTTTTTTATAAAAAAAATTGCTTATGAGGGAAAAATCGTAATTTCATTTATTAATTATTAAATCATAATTTTATTATTTTATTTTATTTACTTATTTTAATCATTATTTAATAGTGAATAAAAGTTTTCATAAGATGTAAATGAAAATGGCATATCTACAATTCATCTAAATTTATCCACTTATGTTATAATAAAATTTAAAATTCCATTTTGTCACATTTTTTTTATAGCTGTATAAAAATGTTCACAATAATTTTTTGACCGTAAATTGTAAATCTATGTTCGAAATTTTATTAAGATTTTGAGACTCGTTACAATAACTCTGCAATAACATAGAAATTAAAAATCTTATAAATATCCTGATTGACCTTCAGGCTTATAACATGTGTACAAATTTTTAACCATTGCTCTTCAATGGGATAACAATATCTATGTAATATTAAAAATAAAATTTATAGGTTATTTATATATTTTGTATATAAACAAGTCCCTTATGTTTTATTTATGAGTTTTTGTTTGTTTGTTTTCCCTTTTTTCTTGAACATTTGACAAGCAGAAATTTATCATTCAACTCAATATTTTATTAGGACAAATGACAGAAGGAATAATGCATAAATAATATGCGGCTAAAGAAAGACAGATTTCCCTTAATGTATATTCAATGCTCATATTATTTCGTTGGTTATAGGCTCAGCACAGCACATTAACGGGAAATAATAGTTTTTAAAAAACGTGATATATTATAAAATAATTACTATTAATGTATGGTTTGATTGTTGAAATGTTGTAATTAATGCTGGAAGAACCATTCATTAATACCTGGGAAGCCTCTGGCCTACCTAATATTACTGCATGGGTAAGAGATAGATCAAGTAATTCATTTTAAACCAAATATTCCAAAATATGTTATTTTATTTTGTTAAATAGGACTTAATCACTATAAATTAAAACAAAAATGAATTTAAAAGTATGGTAAAATGTTATTTTTTATCATAGAAAAATAAAAAAACTTTACACCTTTGCATTGCATTTATCTTTTTTTTTGTGCACAAATGTTAACAATTGCATGAGTTTTAAAATCGGGGAAGAAGTTTTTGAGTTTGTCCATTACAAACAAACATAAAAAAAATCAAATCTTTCTGCTTTCTATAATTACTTTCGATAGAAAAAATAAGTACTAACTACTTTCTCATATCGTTCAGCATACATAAAACAAGTAATTTATCATAAAAGATTATTCTTATACATAAATTTGATCAAAAAATAATAAATATAATGTGTGTTTTATTCCTTAGTAGATTCCACACAAATTCAGACAAATATATACGAAATATAAAGCTCAAAAAAATAAATAACTAAATAGAATGGGTGTGTTCTGTAATATTCACCATTATACTGGCCAGCGCTCATGACGTCAGAAATCGACTCCATATTGGTATACTACGCCATATTGTACTGGTAAACCGGGAATGATAGTGTACATGTGTTCACCAAGTGTTTGTGCAAGAAATTTATTTATTTATTGTTCATTAAGAAGGAATAATGGCGTCTGAAAAAGACACGATTCGTCAGTATGGCGTCGATTTATGGCGTCATTAGCACTGGCCAGTATACTGGTGAATATTACGGAACATACCCAATAATCATAATAAGAATAATGATATAAAAGGTCCTTATTTTATTTGTGACATTGGTGAATTAAACATAATATATTATTACTATATTATGACAATTTATATTTCATGTATATGCTTTTTTTATCATTATCTACTTAAATTTTTTACACAAAAGAGATATTTCTATTGTCTATTTTCATCATAAGGAAGGTGTAATAATATTCACACGTATTTTCATTTAAGGATAAGAAATGAATTGTTCTTGCAAACAATACGAGAATATTTAATGTAATTGGTTTTATGTTTTCCCATCTTTATACCTTTAAATGTTACATGACAGAATATTTAGTAAACATGTTACTTGTGTCGTATACAATGGAGAGAATCTATAGAATTCCTGATAATTTTATACAATACTTTTCTAGCTAGTACTTTTCTGGGTAATAGTGAAAATGTTAAAATCAAATTCCGCAAAACCAATCAATATGAAACATTTTTCTATATCCATTAATACTCACGAAAATTCGAAATTTATTTTATATCTGACTTTATAGCCAATTTCGCTTGAATGTATCCTACATAATGATTGAAAATATTCGTATAGAAAAAGAAGAGAGTCGAATTTTGCTTACGATATTTTTTGACATTCGAAACACATTTAAAACGTCAATTTTCTTTATTTCAAAACTGACCTATATATTTCCACAAAGTGGGATACAAAAAATCGTGGGAACATCATAGATACTGTTTAAATATTAACAAAAAAATAAATCGGCATTACATAGTCGGCGTAGTACGGGAGTCGTGTGAGTACGATCGCTGTAGTCCACACAACTAACTTCCCAGAGGAGGTTAAAACATTAAAAAAAAGATCTTGTTAGGCTTCACAGATTATTCTTTAAACATGTACTGCAGCTTATGTTGGAAAGATCATTATCTCCATAGATAAATGGTGTGTTTTATCCACTTTTCATATTCTGTATATTCAATTTCTTCCAGTTTTTTTGTTACCATTAAAAACGGCTCAATTAATTCTGCTGAAAACTCTTCCAGTTCTTAAATACGCGATTACGCGTCGAATCAGCTCAGTAACGTGTTAATGTCATAACTGGTTCACGCTAGATAATCGTACATACGCACACACACACACACACACACACACACACACACACACACACACACACACACACACACACACACACACACACACACACACACACACACACACACACACACATTGAAAAGGTTTAATATTCGGATATTGTGGCCTTGAAACCGCGGAAATATGTAAAACTGGAGATATTCAAAATCAACCACATTACATAAACTTCCTCTGGGAAGTGAAAAAATTTGATGAATATTTTTATTTTTTGTACTCAACATTTAATGGCACATTGAAGGAAAATAATAACACTCTAAATGGACACAACTACAATTAGACATATGTACACAAACGTACTGTTTATATTATTAAAACCAAGGAATATACTTTCTCTTATATATCATGTAACTCCATAAGAAACACCTGTATATGATTGATTTAAATCACATAAAAATATAATTTTTGTATTTGTGGTCATTAAATTCTCCTAATATTACATTAAAAAGCAATTTATAGTAATAAATATATCTACAAACAAATACTTACAAAATGTACAATATGTACAATACTCATATACAATTTTTTATCAATTTAATGTCCTCCTCACATCATTGCACTAAGAAATTATAAAATGAATTATTAAAGGTAAATTATTTGTACTGCCGGAGCAAAATAACTAAGTGTCTTTTGATTATATTCTGCAACTGATGGTACCTTAATAAAAAGTGAGCAAGCCACACCTGATGAGTTTAAAAACGCAGTCAACGATTACACATTGGCCAAAATTCAAACAATAATAGCCCGCCTAAGAGTAGGCTTGCAACAAGTGCTCAAAATGCAACGCAAAATTAACAATACATTACATACTGGCTGATTATCCACTTAAGACCGCTCCAATGGACTTGTCCAGTTGCTTATCAAAAATATAATGTATTTTATAATATTGTTTGTAAGTCGCTCATGACCATACTGTTTATGCAACTATGAAATAAACTAAAATAAACAAAAAAGACAAATAAATTTAAATGGCAGTTAAACAGTGATAGTATTATAGTGACTAATAACCGCATATACTGAGGAGGAGTGATGTTAAACTGAAATAGCAATGTTCTAGTGCAACTAAAATCGAAGATTGCAAGGCTAGAAAGGCGTATCTATGTACTACGCAAAAACTTACAATAAGAGGTCTTGAAGACTATGGTGTATCAGATTGTTATAGGTATGGATTGTTATGGTGAAATATGGAGCATATATTATGGCGACGAAAATGAAACAAATTAAATATGCTTCATTTTCTGCAAGTGGTATCTCCAAATACGTAGGATAGCACCAAACTGTGCTGCATTAATTGAAACAGTTTGTATGCCTATCTCAGTAAAAATAAAATCCACGCATTTAAATATTTTTTACGTTGTGGAAAAGTGAAACAAAACCATTAAAATATGCATTGTTGCACTTTCTGTTGTTACAATATCTGACTGAGGAGGTTCACTACAGTGACTGGGCGAAATACCATCAAAAGGTTTCTGTTAGACTTGACGTTTCTAGATACTAGAAGGATACACGCCTATTCCCTTATACCAAACAATATAAGTTGCGGTGCTTGTTAAATTTTACAAATTCTTCAGTTTTACTATTATGGGCAATATAAAAATCTTATTTATACAAAAACTTGCGCATTATCAGAACAGTGCTAAATAGACCAAAATTTTGGATGCAATTCCGCTTCGATGCAAGGATCTGGAAGATTCGAATAGGTACAAAAGTGCGGGCAGGTGTGTTTTGTGATTACAGTGATTGGATGACATACGAAGGCAACATCTGATAGCATCCAACGATAGCAACCTTATTGAACGCAAACGATTTTGAAACACTGCGAAAATTAAGTGAATTTATTAAGTTGGTGCTAAGTATAGGAAGAAGTAAAATCTAAAGTAAAGGCAAAAATCCAGATAAAAAAAGAAGAGCGCATCTAATAAAGGAAAATGTGTCCTTAGCTATGGAGGACGTCTGTTCCCGACTTTTTATTTATAGGAATATTTTCATATTTAACGAATTTCCTACGTGTTTTATTAGACAAAGTATTTGATGGAAATAAATGTTAATATCAATTCAACTAAAAATTATTTATAACATTAAATTTTTACAAACCGTTTTACTGAAAAAAAGGTTTCCTTTATTTATGTGTGGAAATGATTCAAATAAAAGTGTGTATAATGTAAGAAAATTGTTGAAAGTTTACCTTTGACTTTTATATAAATAAAGAAAAAAAAACTGTGTACTATATATATATATCTAAGGCTCTTCTGAATATTTGATTTCGATTTTAAGTTCTACCTTTTGTTGAATCACGTATTATATTGGATAAATATTTATATATATATATATAAAAATTTTTTTCACCCTGTTTTTTTTCTTATCCACATGGTTTAGAGAAAATCAACTTTTTTTTGGTTGATGGTAGAAAAAAAGGTTAAAGTATAAATAAATAGTACCTATAACGATGAAAAAACATGTTATTGACATGTTTATATGAACGTAAGTAAAAACTTGGGTAGATATTACTTTGTTTGTTGAAAAGAAGGGTCATTATGTAAAAAAAATTTGATTTTTATTAAAATGTAATTAATTTCCAATTGTGCTTAGATACCCAAATAATCATTAGTATATATTGGATTATTATCTTCAGTCTTTTTGCGAGAAAATTGTGTTTGTATGTAGTTTTATTATGACGAGTCCGACATAATTTTTATACCATGTGTATTGATATATACCAAGGTATACTAAGTTTAGTCCCAAGTTTGTAACGCTTAAAAATATTGATGCTATGAACAAAATTTTGATATAGATGTTCATAAAATCACCTAATTAGTCCATTTCCGGTTGTCTGTCTGTCTATTTGTCGTCTGTCGTCTATCCGTCTGTCATCACCTTTTCTAAAAAACGAAAAGAGATATCAAGCTAAAATTTTTATAGCGTGCTTAGGACGTAAAAAGTGAGGTCGAGTTTGTAAAGGAGCAACATAGGTCAATTGGGTCTTGGGTCCGTAGAACCCATCTTATACACCGATAGAGATATAACAAAAGTTTAAATGTAAAAAATGTTTCTTATAAAAAAGTAAAAACTTTTGTTTGAAACATTTTTTCGTAAACATCACTGTTTACCCATGAGAGCGCAAATTGTATAGTATGTTTTATATGAGAATATCAGTTATATATTTGTGACATGTATGTATGTGTAATGTGACAGAATAATCAACACTGTCTATACATGGTATTTCAACAATTAACTCAGGCAATTGTTTATTTTTACTTATAGAAATATTGTGCAACTATGTCCTTTTTATATATTCTGTAGGTACATTCCAAACAAGTGATCATAACAAACCCTTAAAATCTTTTGTTATCTTCAACAAAACAATTATACTTTGAAGAGTGCTGGATTACCCATTAGGCCGGACTAGGCCATGGCCTAGGGCCCCCGACGGGCAGGGGCCCCCACGAAAATCTGATATGATTATTTTTGAACAAAAATTTTCAATTTCATGTTCTTGTTTTTTTCAAATTTCGAAATAATTATAATTTATTGTTAATTATTTGAAATCAGAAAATATATAATTTAACAGAAAAAATTATTTTGTTCATTTTATTTCGTTTATAACCTTGGAATCATATGAATAGGCTGTACGAATGCTATGAATACACAAATAACGATTAATTTTACAATTATTCAAAAAAGGGGGGCCCGAAAATTTTATTGCCCTAGGGCCCCCGATGGGCTTAATCCGGCACTGCTATTGAAGTTAATTCAACAGAGTTCAATGAGAGGACACTAGTTATATTTGCTACTAACTCCTCTTGCCTTCGCTTAGCCTGTGTGCTTTAGTTTGTAATTAAGTAGGTATTTAGCAAAACAAATACACTATATGCGACATATAGGGTGTTCTATAATTGACTGCAAAACTTTGTAATTTTTGAATTACCTTATCAAGACGAACGAAAAAGCCGTTTACCATATTTCAATCTTAGGTCAATTCTCGATATACTGCTATACAGAGCATTGAAAGTACGTAGGCTGTTTAACGTGCACTTGTTTGCATGGAAGGGAATACCAAAAAACTGTAAAATATATGACTTAAGAAATAAACAGTTTTATTTCTTTGTCGTCGCATTTAATTATCAAATTATCAAACTTTTTTGATGATTAACGACAATTGTCAAAATTATCTTATTTAATGAATTCTATCAATGTCGAAAGCAAAAAAAAAAATTCGCGATTTTTTGCAATTTTCTTAAGGAGTACCCCTTAGAAAAATTCGAAAAAATCTGGAAAAAATTTTTCAATGTCAATAACTTGAAAATGACGAACTTTACGAAAAAATCACAAGGGGCATTTTACGTGAAAGGGCTCAAATAGCTAGGTTAGCTATACAGGGCTCAAAATAGGGGCATTTGATGTGGATATACAAAAATTGGAACAATAGGGTTTCTGGCAACATCTTAAACATTAATTGATCAGCTTTTCTGATCAAGAATCAATTAATAAAATACGGGTCACACATTTTGCAAACTCAAATATCTACTATATTAAATTCTATATTAAAGTTATTCTTTCTATATTAAAGTAGAAATTGTAACAATTGACATTAATAATTTTAAAATAAATGAGATAATTTGATAATTAAATGCGACGATAAAGACAGAAAACTGTGTTTGTTTAAACTCATAAAAACTGTCAAATTTAATTATTTTATAGTTTTTACCAAGCTTATTGACTTTAAGTGCCCTGTGAATTTTTTTATTTTTACAATAAAAATGCATATCTATCGAACTAAGGCTTCAAAAATTGGCTTCAAAAGAGTTTTTTCGTTCGTCTTGATAAACTTATTCAGAAAGTGCAGTATTTTACAGTCAATTATAGAACACCTGTATATTAAAATTGATGAGACAAGGATTATATCGCCATCGTATAAATATAAACACATACATACACTCAGGAACAGAGAAATGTGATTTTAGGAATGCTTTTAGGATTAGGGTAATGAATAAATAATTAGAAAATGTACTGTACATTTTACTATTACGTTCGCTGTTGGAAGTGTCGCATGCATGTAAATATAACCAGAATCAGATGTAATTAAACAATCGTTTACATTTTCTTCTGTAGTATCTTTACAACACAAATAAATCAAATCAAGTCTAATCTGGAGAAAAGATAAAAAATACGGATGCCAGTCTCTGAAATATACAGAACCAAAAGATTAAAGGCAAATTTTTTAAATATATTTTACCATAGTTTCAAACCGCTGTATCTCTGCGAAAAATAATCGAATTTCGAATTGAAATAGCTCGTTTGGAAACTTTCTTGTTTTGAAATCTATTGCTCAAAAATTGTTATCATCCTTTGTTTCTTTGTACCGAGGGTTGAAATTGCTAGAAATCTTATGCCCAAAGTTTATATAAAGTTTATAAACGAACCAAAATTTTAAAAAATTCTTTTACTACAAATTGGTTAAGACCACTCGAAAGCTTGTTTATTTTTCTTGAAAATGAGACATAAAAAATAGATTCCAATACTAGAAAGTAGAAGTTTACAAACGAGACCTTGCGATTCAAAATTCGATGATTTTTCGCGAGTTACAGCTGTTTAAAATTTTGGTAAATTTTTCGTTAAAAAAACTTTCGTTTAATACATTGGTTCTGTATATATGTATAATCCAGGGCTCATTGAACTTCGAAGGCGATTAAAATTACGAAAACACCTGGATTCAATTTATTTCGGTTGTGAAGCGACAAAACTTATTCCCTAACGGAGTAAATCAAGCGAAAAAACTTTTAATGAAAGTATAACAATTGGAGATATTATACATGGCAAAATAATTCCATGTAGACAGGTATCACTATCACTATTACTATAATCTATATCACTATTCACTGACACTAACTATATGTTATTTTATACTGCCTGTGATTCCATATGGCTCCTCGTTACTTAATATTATTGATGCTACTTTTTAAAAATCACATAATGTATATAAAAATTGTATTTCATCGTATTTGCGTTGAAAACTCGTCCATAATATTGTGGGGTTTTGTATTATAAATCTATCCTAGTCAACAACTGCTACGCACGCATAACTCTAACAACAAAAACATTGTATACAATAACACCCTTTTAACCAACTTTCATGAAATAATCATCTACACCAACATACATACATCAATTCAACAGTTCAGTTCCAATGTATGTGTACACAATAAACAAGCAAACAAACAAACAAACACTTCATTCATTTTCACTTAATCATTATTAGTCCATTCAAAATAGTTGAAATATGGCTGGTTTTCGTAGGTAAAAAAGCAGCAGTGCCACCTATTTCAAATTGTGGGTTTTGACTTGTATAAAACTTTCATATGCACAGAAAATAAAAAGGATGATTTCGGAAAAACCAACAATTTTCCACGTTTTTTTGAAATTTTTTTTAAATTAAATAAAAAACTATACATTTTAAAGCAAAAATAGACCAGTATGAAGTTGTCGTACATAAAAACTTGGAAAATCGTATACAAATGTAAATTTTTGCAAAAATACGAAAATTAAAATATTTCAAAATATACGAATTGATAGGAAACGATAGGATGTCCGTCAACTTTGGACTGAGCTATTTCTTCTCTAAAATGCAAAGCTTCTGAGTAAATTGTAAAAATCTGCAGAAAAACGTAGAAATTCGTCGATTTTCGATATCCCTCTTTTTTTGCAAATGAAAACTTGTACAAATCAAAAGCTATAATTTGGCTTAGATAATGTTGATTCTCTTACTTCATATATTCATGCATTTTGAGCGGTCTATATTGTGGAGGCATTCAAAACGTTTTACATATAAACCAAGAACCAGCACGAAAAAAAGTAAAGCTATACCAACTTAATCTATGTAAAGCGGCTGCCTATGACATAATAATTACGAACATGCCCTGTCAAAAACTTCAATATTTTGTATATGTATGAAGAGCTCATTCGGTTAGCCTTTTAAATGGCTAAATTCGATATTTATTAACCTTTTAAAGGACCAAACATAATATTTAATAGTATAAATTTTATAATACAGTTGTTACTACTGGTGAATTTGAACACAAAAGAATGGGCAAAGAGTAGCATGCGAGTATCAACTGAACTGCATGAAATTACTATTAACTGTTGAAAAAGCTATGGTTCAATCATAATTTCATATATTTTTCAATTTTTGATCACATTTTCATATAATTTATTTCCTATTTGCATGTTGTCCGTCACTTGTCGCTTTGTATGTGAATTCACCAACTCGATGAATACTTTACTATCTAGATGTATGATTATCTAAAATATACATATTCTTTTCGAATGCGTTAAGAAGAATGGTTTGGCTCTATTTCGTTACTACTTACACGCCTGTGCAAGGTGGATTACAATGCGATGTAATCTACCACTAACCAAATGTTCTTTAAAGCGGCTACAACAAAAATTTAACAAAAAACATTCTAGTAAATATCTTGTTTTGAAACAGCCATTTCGCTGAATTTAATCTGTCATTTTGTTTTCATTGAACGGATTAGAAACGCAAAAAGGTAGCCTCGCTTACACCAGCGATGTACCAAGTTAGCTAGAAGTTACTTTTTATTCGTGATGGCTCTTGATATAATGCTGTGTCTACTTATTCCCTACAAATACATATTATAATTCTACAGTGACATGTTTTCTAGAATACAACAGCAACATTATGAATACTTTCTCTGCTATATATATGTATTGTTTTACATCCTAAATGATACTGTTTCCATAGAAATATTCAGAAGTAAATAGATCTTAATTAAGTTGGCTATAGACAATAGAAATCCTAAACAATATTAAGAAAATATTTTGTTTCCAACTCTAAGTATGTGTGAGTAAACACCTATAAATAATTTTCCGAGAATTTTCTTGATTAGGATATTCATTTTTTTTCGATAAATAAGGCAGTTATAAGTTGTGATGACTCAGTCAGTCATTTATGACTGCTTACTGTGATAGTTTTAAAAGAAAGAAATTTGTGATAATAATTTAGAGATAATAATATTTTTAAAGGAACATAAAAATATTGAGAATTACGAATATAGAAATTAAAATTGTTTTTTCTTCCCAGCGCTTATCAAATAATAAAATAAAAAATAAAATCTGTTAACAAGGAGGCTTTTTGAAAAATAATGTGGTGGTTACGGTAAATACTATGCATTTTCCTTTTTAAATTTTATTCAAAATGCCTGTGATCGCCTTCCTACTTTTCATAATGGTATAAAAATGACTGCACCATCTCAACTGTTAGAGCAATTCAAAGTGTCTTAGATCAATATTGTTCAACCTTCCCGTGAAAAAAATTGACGTAATAGCAATTTTTATGATTTTTTTTAATCTAAATGTAAAATACAGGTAAATAAAACGTTTGAAAATTACTGAAAGAAAACCGAATAGTTAACTTTTCATTTCAACATTGTCAATCATCAAATATCTGATTGTGACTTACTCAAACAGTGATAGTGCCCAAAAATGGTTCAAACGATTCATGAACCGGTCAGATTTTAACATGGTGATCTTCCACCGATTTTCATCTAATTAAGGAGCAAAGAACTATTGTAGGCATGCTCATGTAGTGAGAAGAGGTCTTTGTTATACAATGAAAACGTTATAGAACTCATTTTATTCATAAATACACCGTCCATTAATAACACTGAGTTTTTGAAAAAACTTCGACTTTCAAGTACGAAGCCAGACAAATTTTTAATTTCACTCCGCTTTGAGATTAAAATTATTGAGAATTCGTAAGTTTGTTATTCTAGGATGAAGTTATTTCAACGATTTATAAAAAATTTAAAAAAATTTTTGTTCTCTTCTATACAAAGAGACTGTTTGTCACCTAGATGTTAGTAATATGTCTTTCAGTTTCATTGGACAAAAGACTCTTGCATTTCTTATTCAAAAGTTTCATTCGTAACATTTGGACACAATGTTAAACATACCATGTTGTTTATTGATATTTTAACGTCTGCTAGATGAAAAAACATGCATTATAGAAATATTTACAAAATTTTACATGTTTCATGTCAAAAAAATCTATTAACTTTTATACGCATCCCTCAATGGATACTTTTGTTTCATATTATTTCATTTGGAAAAAAAAAATTTCGTTGTATGTACTTTCATAATAATAATAAACAATAATAATATTGTTTATTTGTCTCTTGACAATAATGTCTGTATTTGACAACAACAATAAAATAAACATAGATATATTATTCTGAATATAGAGAAAAAAGGGGTAGTTTTCTTTTTTGTACAAACAAAATTATTGTTAAATGAATAAATTGAATTTGAAATAAAATATAATGATTTTGTTAAAAATATGTTATCGTAATTTTTGAATTATTCTATATTGAGAATTGAAAAGAGTTCTACTACTTATACCAATTCATTATTTTAATTTGAAATTAAATTTCATTTTTTAAATGGAAAAAACAAAAGGTAAGAAGTAAAAAAATTTGTTAGAACAAAATACTTCAATAAATATCGAAATATCGAGCGAAGTTTTTACTGGCCATTTTGCAGTTTGGCCAATGAAGAAAACTTACAATATTTTTACAAAATTATTGTAAATCAATTCCGATACATGATTTTCATAGCTAAAATAAACCGAAAAAATTATTCCTTTAGTTTGCAGATTAATGAATATAATAAATATGAAAATGTGAGTGCAGACAATAATATTGTATAAAATAGTACCTTAATTACTTAGAAAGTACAAGGTTGCCTTCATTGAAAATTTGATGTTTTTATCTCATATTTTCTCAAAATACCTTTGGGTAGCTTATACTTTGAGTTTCTGCCCACTCCTTTGTTTTAAATATAATTTACATGGTGCAAGCAGCTATAGTGTTAGTTAGTGTAATTACGTAAGCATAACTTAGACGATTTTTACCCTCCCTCACGTAAGCATATATAAGATTTACCATCCTACGCATGATTCAATTTCGTTTTGCCGAATAATAAAACGTTGTTAGAAAAGAATCAGTTACATAGCGTACGTCATAAAATAGTACGTAATAATGGGTTTAATATCTCCCTTCCCCCGTATAAGCACATAAATAGATTTTTAGAACATTACCTCCCCCCCTCCGAAATGCTTACGTAAGTTATGAATAGCCCGTTAGCTACGCACACAAATCATCTTTACGTTTAGTTTACTGGAATTTTTTAAATGCAAGATATTCATATTTCGGATCTTATTTTTTTCAAACAGAAATTTCGAAAAAGAAATCAATTGAAAAACCTCTTAAAAAGAAAAAAAGAAAAACCTTTTCAAAAAAGAAATTTGAAGAACCTCTAAAAACATTTCGAAAACTGCTAAATAAATCGTCAAATCAATACGATTTTATTGTTTTATATGTTTGCTGAAGAAATCATTTGCCGAAATTAAGAGAGTATGGTTTTCACTTATTATTGAAAATAAAATACCGTTTTGGTGGATACATTACAGTAAAAAAACACATATTCAAACATTTATTTAAAAAAAATATCGAAGTCAGATTAATTTTTTCGTAATGCATCAACTTTTGTATTCATTAAGCCCAAACAGATGTTTTTATAAGAAGTAGCTATGTATACATTTTAGTAACTTTTTATTAAAAGCAAATCTGTATTTTGAAATCCTTTGAGAATATGTCAACGAAACACAAAAATTTTGAATTGAAAATTCACACTTTGATATTCTCTTTGGTATAGTATTTATAAGCAAACAGAAAAACTTACACGATGAAAAACAAACGACACATAGAATGGTAAAACCGTCTTTTTTTTGTTCAATATCACCAAAGCAAACCAATAATATTATCGTTTGTAAGTTCGCAGGTGCTAGGTTTCAACTATTTTCAATTGGTAAATATTGGTTAAATTAATGTCATTCAAAATATCTTCAATAACATCCCACGCTTTTATATTTCTTTATATTTTTTTTGAAATTATAGAAGTTATTTTGTACTTTTTAGTTCAGCTAATTACAAAAAAGTGTTTTTTATTTTTTTTTTAAATCTTAAAATTAGCTACAACTTAAACTATTATTTATTTAATATTATGCTTCCACCAAAACTATATGACTTATTTTTTTTGTTTAAATCGTTAATCCTGAATATCCGAGATTGGCATAATTAGCCAAACTTATTAAATTATTGTATTGTTATCGGTCTTAGATGAATGTTTTGAATTGGGTGAAAATTGCGTCCAAAGTTTCCGTTATATAGATACACACCAAGTTAACAAAAGCCCGTTAAAAATATGGTGAACTGCAAGGAACAATTATTTTACATGTTTCCACGTCTTACTGCACATGAAAGCTGTGGCAGAAAAATGTTATCCTAGATTGTATTTAAAACCTTTTTTTCTATAAATTACTGGTATCCTTTTATAAAGACAAACTTATATACAAGTTCACTTCATTTTGAAAGATATGTTATTTTATTTAACAGTTGAGAGAAAAGAAACTCTTCAACATCGTCAGCTATTGAAGTTGACGTTGAAGTTGTTTGAATGTCATTGGCATCACATCAAAATGTCATCATACTCACCAAAATATAACAAAAACAACTTCTATATTATAGGATCAGATAAACAAAAAATTTTAAGAAAATGTTTATAAAAGTAATAAAATATGAAAAAGGAAATAACGAGTTGCAGAGATTCATAACTTAAGTTGTATTTCCCCCTCATTATGTATCTTGAAATATCCGACGCGTTTTATTGAAATACATTCCCGAAAGATACTTCTTTGGCACTACCTAAACTTGTATTCAAATTTTCAACTCTCTTCCCTGACTTTGAACATATTCACAACGATTCAACGATTTAAACTCTCCAATTCAAATAGCTGCATTATTATTAGAAATAAAAAGGGTAAATATAACTGTGCTGTTTCTAACAGCCAATGAGTTTGCGACTAAAAATACAACAGACGCCTCAAATCATCGCATGGTAAAAAATGTAGAGCAACATCCGAAATGTGGTACTTTCGACAAATGCCGCCGTACGCCTGATTTGACTTTATGTTAATTTTATTCAAGATTATTCTTTTTAGGCTTCACAAATGTGACCACCCGTGACAAGGACAGCGAGGGAAAGACAGCGATTTAAATAAAGATTCCTGTCTCGGCGGTACGTACGAATGTGGGTAAAAAAACGATAATAAGATGTACGGTCGATAGTATATCAATGAGTTTTTCACTAATCTATTGCAGTACTTCTCGAGATAATTTTCGGATAAAGTTCGGATAGTAAATATTAAAGCAACTTTGTATGCTAATTCAATATGTTTTAATTTCCCAAGTTACACTTGAGGGATCAAACTGCCGCTGCCTGGATTCAAACGCGCAACCTTTCAGTCTATGTAGTCAAGCAGGTGAAGGTGATTACGCCCTTACTCACTCGGCTTCTTAGCCGGTTCTCGAAAAGAATAAAATAATTGCTTTGAGTAATCTACTTCGAAAAAATCAACATATTTTGTGACAAAGAAACAAAATTTTTGTGATAGACAGAAAACTGTACATTTTCGAAAAAACGTTTGATGGTTACATTTGTAGTCAATGAGCTCAAGTGTTAGCCCGTTCAAGATGTCCATTGAATTACCAAACAACCTAAATATCTTAATATATATATTTCTTGTGTGTGTCTGTATGTGACTGAACTCCTCCTAGACGGCTGGACCGATTTCGATGAAATTTTTTGTGTGAGTTCAAGAGGATTGGAGAATGGTTTAGATTTACCATTCGGTCCACTACAACTGTTTTTGAGGGCTCCGTACCAAAAAAATGAAATTTCATTAAATGGTGGGAGCGCATATAAATCATATCACATTATGTATACTATGTGTACTATGTATTTTTAATAGTATTCAGGTATTGTCAATAGGAATTTATTAGAGCCATATGCGAGCGCAGCGAGCTCTACTATCAAAGGTCAGGCAAAAGGTCGAAGGTCAGGCCACTCAAATAAATAGGAGTTAAATTGGGGTTTAGCGGGATGGGTTTAGCGGACAGGCTAAACGTAGTATAGGTATTCATGAATTGGAGTTACGTTTTTACGGGACAACGTCCGTCGGGGCCGCTAGTACATTATATATTTAGAGCATCTCCAAAAATTCATAAATAGTGTTTTAGAGGTCATGATATAGAGCATTAGTCTGTGTTTTTCGGAGATAATTCGACTAAAAATACTCACTCAAAACCGAAAATGTCAACATGGCACATTAACACTGTTGGATTATAATATAAAGTAATTTCATATAGTTCTGACAAATCCGTCATTGAGCATACTTAATTTTCGCACAGAAAATTATTACAGGATTCCGTTTAAAACATGCTCTTGAACGTAAAAGTGTGAGTTGCCGGTTGGTAACCCAGTACGATATTGTAAACTAATTATTTTTTTAACAAGTAATATTGACCGTACCGCTTCGAAAACTTTATCATATAATTTGGGTTAAAAGTAACAAAAAATGTTCTGAGACATTTTTCTCAAAACCATGCACCTTTCGAGTAGAAAATTCGTAAAATTTGACACAACGGGATTTTTACGATTTTCACTCCTTAAAAACTAGGAACAAATAAAATTTTTTTGAGTCAGCTATCAGTGGCGTTGCATCAATTACTTAACGGCCTAAATTGATTTTTCTCAACACTTCCAGCAATTTAAAAATTGAAGTCTTAATCGTGGCTCGAGTATCAAGTAGGTAGCAAATTTACAATTATCGAAAAAACAATTTTTTTCCACGTATCCTGTTATCATTAACTTTTGCTTTACATATGCGGCACATAAAAACTTAATCCTCAAAAAGATAAACAAAAAGAATCATGGAAATTTCGAAATTTAAATAGAAATAACAAAATATATTTACCACGTTTTTCAAATGGGCTAAGAAGAAAAACTTTCCTAAACAATTTTTAGTATAATGTAATATTTAATGTAAAAAAGCGTGGTGTGCTTTTAATGTATTCTTATAATAGGTTTAGCAAATAATAGATTTCTACCACTCCAAGCTTTTTGACATTAAACTTTACATTACAATTTAAATAACTTTTTTATTTTATTTGTTTAACCCATTTTAAAAACATGGTGTTGTAAAATGTACTTTTAGTTTATTCAATGACGGGTTTGGGTGATTCGCCGGACTTCTTTCAAGTTTTCCTTGTTACTTTTTGCTTATTCAGCACCACTGAATATTTTTCTACCATCAATCATAGTATAAAATTTATGAAACTTAAAGTTAATCAAAATATACTTT
Organism: Chrysoperla carnea; assembly: GCF_905475395.1. NCBI lineage: Eukaryota > Metazoa > Arthropoda > Insecta > Neuroptera > Chrysopidae > Chrysoperla > Chrysoperla carnea. The sequence continues at coordinate 71,871,626 of NC_058337.1, read as the reverse complement.
GATAACTAACTTTGATGTGTAACTATTATAGCCTTATTTGGTTTTCAATTCTTCTATTATAGTCACTGTTTGCATTATATGTGATTGTTAGTTTCATAAAAGAAGCTCATGAATATAACGACATTTTTAACGGTATAAAGACTAGTTCACCATCTTTACTAGTATCTTTTAAATCAAATAGAGTATTTTTCTCCCCCGAACCAAAGAAGGAGGTGTTATCTCTTTGTTTGCCTGATAGCACTAGATAAAGTAAAATTTCATTTGTTTTCATTATTTCGAATTAACACATTTGAAAAATATGTTCAGCCTGTTTTTTTGTAAGCCCACGATTTTTGTAAAAACTGCCATAAACTAAACTAGAATAACATTTGATCGCATTGGTTTGAGATAATGATGGAAATATTTTCCAAGATAGCAAATCAAATCTTATACTTTAATATTCCGGTTAAGCTGGGTGTCTTGTATTGTCTTCGAAGGCTGTATGTTAGAGAGGACATGTATTTTATCTAATATAATATAAAATATTAAGTGAAACCCTACATAGAATCTCATAGAAGATCTCTTGTAGCACTACCAAAATATAAACTACAAATATTCACACATACAAAACATAAGGGTGATGTAGTAGTAAAATTAAGAGTCCAACCGTGCGCAGTAATAAATTATTACTTTAATTTTCCATGTTTTAGTGGCGCGGAGCCAAGAGAAGAAGACCAATGTTTATTATTTCTAAAAGTAACATTGATCTGAGTCTGATCGAAAAAATTAATTATATAAAAGCTAATATTAGAAATAATATTGGTTCAAATAAAAAAAATACATAAAAGAAAAATCGAATTTCATCAAACATCAACCAGAGCTTAATGTCTTGAAGAATGTCTTGAAAAATATTTTAATTAATTTTATTCAAAACTCATTAATTTTGTTTGAATGGATCGTATTTAAACTGTTTACGATTATCGTGTTTCATAGCAATCAAATCAAAAGTAAAAAGATGATATTAATGACAAAAAATGATGTTCACTTTCTATTTCAAATAAGAAATTTAATATCTAATGAAGGAATTCTTTAATTAATACATACTTTTCGTATATATATATAGATATATACTATTCGCGAAATATAAATATTTTTTCCTACAGTATCAAAATATTCTACAGAGTTATTCAGTTGATTCCAAGTCGTCTGGATTTTAGATATTTTCTTTATGAAATAATATAAATACGAAGCATAGCTGGAACCTGAGAGCGGCTTGTTCATTTCGTTCACTAGAGTGCATCGCCTTTCTACAGGTTTTTAATTTACTTTTAGCCATACCAATGAGTAGTTGCCAGAACGTTTTCCGTTGAAACATTAAACCAGACATTATTTTTATAATTAAAACAAAAATTTTAATTGAACGAAGAGTTTTAATAAAACGTCAATATTCATACATTTTTTAAAATAAGATCACTAAGCATATAAAGCAGAAATTGTGATATCTCTTTTCGTTTTTAAGTAATCGTGATGACAGACGGACAGACAGACGACAGGCAGACAGAAAAACGGAAATGGACTAATTAGGTGAATTTTTGAACACCTATACAAAAATTTTATTCGTAGCATCAATATTTTTAAGCGTTACAAACTTGGGATTAAACAATATACTATGTATGTTTCATATATACATAGCATAATATGTATATTTATGTATACATAGTATAAAAATGTTAGTATGTTTTCTTGATTTTTAGCAGAAACAAGTACCTGTATGTGACTAAATACTCAGACATTAATTTTTTTCATAAGCCATAATTTGAGACGAGAATTACGAAAACACATTTTAAAAAACAGATCCTAATACTGCGGCTGTGGGACAAGTGATACCATTTTATAATCTAGTAATAAAGCTGTTTCACTAAATTCACGTAAGTAAATTCATTGACACAAAAACATTCAATTCTAATTGATAAATCATGTTCACGTAAATGCAGCGCTTTAAAACTAGAAACGCAGAATTATGTCCTGCCAAAATCAAAATTGTAAAGAAGCCAGCGTACAAACGAAATAACGCAATATGAGTCGGGTGTTTGGAAGATCATGTCTTTTTTTTTCTAAACAATCCTTTATTGGTACTATTTTTTCTAACATATGATACTTTTTCAATTACCCTGTTGTATATTAATTATTATTGTTTAATAAAATATATTAAAAAACAAATTACAAGATTTTAATTAAATTTAGTAGAAAGATATAATAATTATAATAAATGTTTTTATAAAATACACACCACCATACTGAAAAAAGAGATAGAGTAAATTTTATTTTCCCACTAAAAATAAATATTATTTAAGGTGCCTGTGCCTGTAATTTTCATTAATTATAATATCTCTTTCACAAATTTTTGGATTCGTGCTAAACCCTTAAAAAATAAATATAATATTTACAAAGAAATTGTTAAAAAGTTTTTAATGATATTATTTTTTTTATTGCTTTATTTAGCCAGTTGAAGTATTGGTACAGATGGTAGTCTGATCTATTTAAATATCATTATTTTCAGATAAAAATTATTAGTAATAGATTACAAAACTAGAAAGTACAAGTTTTCTACTGACCATGATAAGACTTTAGATAGCGCTTTTTTTTCTAAAAGGTCAACCAGGGGAAAAACGCCTAAAATATAAAAAAATTTAGCTTTTTGAAATCGCCCATGTCTGTGGCTAATAACATGCTTTCGTTTTCATCATAGGCCTGATTTTCAGCAACTAATATCAACAAAAAAAATCGACTTTTCCAAACCAAGTTACTAGACAACTTTCAAACATAATTTATTTTTAAAGCTTTTATACACAAGTCTTAATATTATAATGCTTTCTCACCCCGTTTTATACCATGCATATAAGAAATATATCAAGGTATATTAAGTTTAGTCCCAATTTTTGTAACGTTTAAAAATATTGATGATACGAACAAAACTTTAGTATAGGTGTTCATCTAATTAGTTCATTTCCAGCTGTCTGTTTGTCTGTCCGTCTGCGCGTGATCACGATAACTCAAAAATAAAACGAAATTCAAGCTGAAATTTTATTCGTTGTGTGCGTAGTCATGATAGGGACAATAAAATCGATGCCAGCGCTTCCAATGAATTTTGGCGATAAAAGACGCTGTTATGACTAATTTACAGTTCTTTACATGTTAATGCTATAGCAAATGTCAAATTAAAATTATTGAAAAATACTAATAAATATAAATTATCATAAATATTTATTTAAATTTGTGAGGCAATAATATTAAATTTTGAATGTAAGGCATAACTGCAATCCATACAATTATATAATTGCATATATATGCATCATACAATTCTATAATTAAAGTAGTGTATCGTTTTCATGGAAACGAAACTCGCGCACGGTACGAATAGCTTTCTCACGTAAAACATAGGTCAAGGTCTTGTATGTTCAAAGGATGTTTCTTATAAAAAATATTCAACTTTTGTTTGAAACATTTTTTCGTAAATATCACTGTTTACCCGTGAAGGTGCAAATTAGGTTCGAGTATTATTTATGTTCGAATATTACAGTTATGTGTGTGACACCAAAGTCGTGTTTTTTATACACAACTGTTGCTATATAAGAGTGGCTATCTTTCTTTACTTATATTACACAGCATCTGTACATGGTATTTCAACAATTAGCTCAGTCAATTGTTTGTTTTAACATTTTGAAACTATTTTATATGATTAAAATTTTTTTTTATTCAGTGTATGTACTTTTTTCAGTTTTATATGTAAGATTTTAGATATTTATTATATAAAAAAATAACATTCTCATTCTGTTTTCTTTAAAATTGATTGCATTTTTATCGTGTTTTTGTTATTATTATTATTATAGTTAAAACGAAGGGTTAGTATTTTAAAGTAAGTTATCCATTTCTATTATCTACAAGCTTACATACTCACTCTGTTGAATAAACATTTTTAACTTAAATGAAAATGCTTTTCTTTTACGATCGTTTTAAGTGGTTGAAATTCTTGAGGAAAAATTGGATTTATAAAAAAAAAACTTTTAACAAAAAGAAAACCGACTTTAAAAGAAAAGATTTTTCAAAAGGTATTAATATGCACTAAAAAGTAAAAAAATAACGATAATATAATGTAGTTAAAATTATTGTTGTTTTTGGAGTTGGTGTCAGCCAAGGAAACAGCTCTGACAGAACAGTTTGTTTGCTACATTAGCTTGGCTGACACCGACTCCAAAAATAACAATAATTTTAACTACATTATATAATAGATTTTTTTTTTTTTACTTTTTAACGCATATTAATTTATTTTGGCAATTTTTTTCAAAGTCGGTTTTCTTTTTGTTTTAAAATGAAATGAAATTAAAGTTTTTTTTATTTTGTGATTTTATCGAATCTGAAGTACATATTATTTGTCACTAAAAAAAGAATCATCAAAATTGGTTGACGTGATATTGAGTTATTCGTCCTCTTGTCGTGCATAGTTAATGCAAATTTAAGACTTTTATGATTTTCCCATAGATGCCGTTGTCAGAACTGAATTAAAATGAAATGGAACCACACGGGAAGCACCAGCTTTCAAACAGATAAAGAATCATCAAAATCGGTTCACTCAGTCAAAAGTTCTCAGGTAGTACGCATAAAAAAAATATAGTCGAATTGATAACCTCCTCCTTTTTTGTTTGAAGTTGGTTAAAAATAAAAAGAATTTGAAAAGATTCAAGTAGCATTTTTCTGTGTAATTATTTCCAATATACCAGTATTCAGTATATTTCGTGATTAGATATAAAAAGATAATGAGTTCATTTTCCTTTGTATCCTCAGGGTAAAATATTTTGCTATTTTTTTATGAAACAAAAACTTTCTGTGTAATAAAGTTTTCCATCTTCTTAAACAAAAATATTTGTTTAAAAATGACGATCGAACTCTATTAGTTTTATATTTGCTGTTTGAAGTAATTTCGAGTGTACTCTTAAAATCTTATGGTTTTAGTTAATATGCTGTGCTAAGTTTTGAGTAAGCGTTCAGTAGTGGCTTGTCACTTGGAAGCGATTATTTGGATGATACTTCAAAAGACCACTACTATTACCTGATCTGATTTCGTTCTCAGATGCTTACTTTTTTTGCGTTCTTCACTATCATTTCCTGGTATGCATCCTGGTGGTTAAAAAAAACTTAAGAAATTATGAGAAAACTATCCATTTTTTTATGAGAGTTAGGAATAAATTATGAAGAAAATTGATATAAATAGAATACAGGATTTACCCAGTTTCAACAACTAGCATTATGGCATTGTTAGTTTCTGGTAGGGAGAATCTGAACTGTTTTTGGTAGGGCAGAATCCATATTATAAATGTGAAAGTAATTTACAAAATTTTAAAAACCACCGACAAACTTTTCGAGTACAGAACCCTTAACTCGGACCTGAAACATATCTAAGAACACTCTCCATTTATCCGTAATTACCTTTATCCGTACAACATTTTCCAAACTGTTCCGATATTCAGGATATGGCCTATTTTATAGTTGTTTCGGGTACGGAACCCTAAATTCAAACTTGAAACATAGCTAAGAACACTTCTCATTAAATTACTTTTCACCAAAAAATAAATAAAAAGCGGTTCATCCGTTTAAGCGCTATGATGCCACAGACAGACAGGCACTACATACATACACACATACATAGCGGTGAAACTTTTAACACCCCTTTTTTGGTTAAAAATCATGAAAAAGTCTGTGAAATGTACAAAAGAATAAAATCAAGGTAGCCATCTTAAAAATTTCAAGAATATGTTCTGATTATTAGCTTGATACACACCCGAACGTTTTTTTTTATTACGAAAAAAAAAATTTCTGTTGTTTTAATTCTTTACACTTACTACACAAACCTGATTTAAATTGTTTGCCTTAATATGTTATAAAACAAAATTATAATTATAGGATTAATAATTACAAAATTTCATGTTAAATTTTAACGTAAGTATTTAAATTTATGTTGTAACCGCTATAAAAAAATTCAAGTAATTGAACAAAAATATAATTATTATCTGAACGTTAATGTAAAAAAACATCAATTACAAAAAACAGAGAAAGTTTATAGAAGGAAATATATACAGTGTTTCAGTACGAGTCAATCGACCAGAAGACAGTTATCTCCCACATTTTTTCGTGGTTATAAAAATAATTTTAATCACAGGTGAACTAAGAAATTGATTATATAAAACATATAGGAAATGATTTGTATTTCGAAAAACTTCTTCCGGGGAAAATTTGCTCATGCTTGAAGGATAATTCGAAAAGTATATCAACTTTACAAAAATTATTTTACAAATTTTTCAATATTGTTTGGTAGATGCTAATTTAGTAACAGTCTAGTATCTAAATTCATAGGTTAAGAAGACAATGCTTTTATTAAATTTTGATGTGTGATATCTTGAAAACTGTTTAATTTAAGAAAAATGAAATATTGTATGAAATTTTGACTTAACTTATAGAATTACTAATTCATAATTTATGGTCGATCGGATCGTTTTACCAATTCCAAGAAAAGGGTGGAGAAAAACTGACTTCTACGGATCAAAATACACAAGAAAGGGTCTAAATCGGATATTTACCTAAAGAAATTTGGGTGTAAAAACTATCCACTCAACTCAATATCTATCGGGTCTGGAAGTAAAGTAGTTTATTGGCTCGAAGTAAAGTATAATAGTTGAAGTATAACACAACATTAGCTGCGACAGATTATTTATGATTTATTTCTATATCGAAATAACATTTTAATATGGATACGTAAGCAAATACTTTTGTATTTGGTATTCCCAAAACATTAGACGGTGTATAAAAGAAACCATATAGTATCTAAAATTATTAAGGAAGTTCCATTCGTTGCTTGAACTACTGTGAAATTCACTTTTCGATAGAATTTAGCGAATTTTTTTTGTCACAGGCTATGAATGGAGTTTACTACTCTGAAAGTTTTGACAGTTTCAAACAATGTTTAAAGCAATGGAACTACCTTAAATAATTGGAATATCATTTGAAAAAATTTATTTTGTTCAAAACAATTTTTGTACTATTCTTACTTAGGTATCAAAAAAATATATAAAGCTTTCAACACAAAATTTAATAAAAAAATTATCATAAATTTTTTACTAATAATGTTCCTACAACAGCGATTCTCGGAACATGTTACACACACATAGGTGTAGATAATATTATTATTATATAATTAAATAATACATTACTTTATTTTATAATGCAATTAAATTTTGTATATAAAAATAATTTTTTATATCATAAAAACCGTGATCATATTTTTTATGTACGATCAGGTATGAGTCTATCCACATTTAGATAGACTCATATTGCTGATAATATGTTTACAAGATAAAATAAGTAAAATAATGACTTCTCACGCAATGGGTTGTCTTTATACAGTGTGTCGTATTTAAGATGAATACACACTCATACTTTTGTTATTTATAGGAAATTTGAAATTTTGCACAGTAATATAGCGTGATGAGTCACATTTTTTAAGATAATTAAACAAAACCAGAATTTTAAAGTCAGTCTTCTACAAATTGACTAACTAGGCCGATTCTTTATATTTTGCGTAGCGTCAGAGATGGTTTGAAATATCGAAAAAGCTATTAGAAAAAGTAACTTTAGAATATTTTTTTATACCCATATACCGATTTTCAGAATAAAATTTGCAGAATTGACCCTATTCTATGTATTTTGCCTAATGTCAGAGATGAGAGATATCGAAAAAAAAAATATTTGAATACATAACACAATTAAATTATCAATTTGTCAAATTTTTTCATAGCACACTAGTTATATACTTACGTAAACTTTTATGATTGGACAAATTGATTTTAATAGTGGTATGTAATCAAATATTTCAATAAACTTGTAATAATTTTGAGTAAAGACCAGAACAATAAAAAAATTAAAAATGCAAATTTTATCATGAAAATCGGTATATCTGTCTGTTTGTCATTTTGTAGTAGGCTAAGTTTTAAGTTCTGATTTCGATTAAGTATCTTAAAAAATGTGACTCATCACTTTGTACGACTGTGCAAAATTTCAAATCATTATTCCTATAAATAATGAATATATGAACATGTCTTTATATTAAATGCGACACACTGTATAATGCGGTCATATTTGATATCTGTGCCTCATAAAAGACTACTCCAGTTAGAAATTGATTAAGGATAGAATACCTCATTAAATTATAAAGATGATCTAAATAAAATATTTAAAATTGTTTGATTGAAACATTTTTATGAAATGTAAATAAAATCGGCAGCAAAGAGATGATAAAATTTTTATTCATTCGAGAAAAAGGATAAAGTTCGCACGTCCTCACCTACTCATTACTTTACATAAATGTTGGGACATTTATGCCTTTGCGGTCATCGTCTTACAGAAATTAACGCTCCTAGAAGGACATTCTTTTTCCCGAAACTCGAAAAATTTTTGATTGGATCCCCAATCGTCATATTTAAAGATACACTTTTTTGCTAATTCTGTCAGAAAGATACTTGCATGAAAAGGTACAAGAAAGGTTGTTTCGTTAACTTGGCATACATTAATATATATTGTAATTCGATTAATACTTTATTGAAAAATTGTAAAGAAAAGAAATTGCAGTTTTTGCAGTTTTAGATGATTATGATTTTGTTGCATACCTATACTTAGGATTGTATAGTAAAAATGTATAATTCGAAAATGTTCTACTTAGAATGATAAAAATTAAAAAAATTTTAATGAATACCAAAATTTTTTAAATTAAATCGATATAAAAAATAAGAAAAACATAATTGTACAAACCCTTATTTTATTTTTCTGTTGTTTCTACTTAAGATGTCATATACTCTTTCACATTTATAAACAAAAAGCCTGTTTGTTGAACAAAAGTATAAAGGCAAGAGAAAAACATCTCCCTTGAAGGTATTAAATTGAAGTTATTTTCTAGTAGCTGTAGTTTAATGGTACACCTACTTTAGTATATATATGTAGTATAGGGTGTTAAAATTTCTTGGGAAAAACTATCAATAATTTTCATTGAAAAATTCTGTGTGATAATGTTCGAGAAAATATTAATTTGTATGGACGTATTAAGTGCTGCAATAACCATTGTTTTTTATTATATTATGTTTCAAAAGGTTTTTTCATCCATTACTATAAAACATCACAAATTACAAATTTGTTTTTCTGCACTTTTTTTTAAATTTCTGGAATAGAACTCATTAACTTCTTGCTCATTCTTTTCCTATGTTTTAATTTTTTAAGTCTCTGATGAGGCAGCTTTCATGGTTATTATTCCAATCCAGGAGCGTAGCGTGTTGGTAAATAACATCCTTGTTGAGAAGGATTTTGGTATCATCGTTTTGCCTAGTGCCATTTAGGCATCCTATACCGACTTTAAGATTTAATTGGGTTATTGAGTCTCATAATGTTTTTATCACTTGCAACAGCGGCTAGGATGGTGCAAATGAGACACTATCAAATTTATATCTTATCTCTTTGGACAACTTAATTACAAATTAAGCGACTAAAATATTACCGTTGTGGATTTAAACATGACAAAAACTACTAAAGAGAAAGTACGAAAAAAAAAGAGATAAAGTACATAGATAGAGAATAGAGGTGTGCTCGTATACATAGTTCCACCAATCATATTGTGGATTAAGTAGTCTATCTTGTCTTGTTTTTTTATTTTCAATGAGCGGTTATAGAGTCTAATTCATATGTAATCTTATGTTTTATATTTATTTTAGCAATTTAAAAAAATTATTCCTTTATTGTAACTTTTGAACACTGGTCTTTTTAATTTACAACAAATATAAAAGATAAGATAAAATCTACGATTATTGTTTTTTTTTTCTTTGACGATCAAAATTTGTTTAATCAAAATCATTATGTTATCAAAAAAACGGTATTGTTACTTCAGCGCAGCCACAGTTCAAAATAAAGTCACGATACGAACGCGACACACATGCACGTAATATGCACAAGTAACAATTTTAAAATTGTTTCGTGGTTAAAAAAATATAAAATTGTTTCGTGGTGAGAATAATAACTTCTTCTAAAGTAAATAATAAAAAATAAAAAAGGTGAATACACGAATAAATACTATACTGGCTATATTTTTTGGGTTACGTGGGTTAAAAACATTTATTTATCCGGGAACATTCTGGAAAATAGAAAGTTTTCTAACGAGATACATTGAAAGTTTTTATTTACATCACCATCTTAAAATTGATTAATATCCAGGTATATAATAATGTAAAAAGATGATAATTAAATAAAAAATACGCTGCAATAATTTTTTTGTGGATATCACTATGTCAGTATCGGTGTGAATGCTATATTGTATCGGTGTGAACGCAATACTGTATACTGTATTGGGGGGAAAGTAATTTAAGCTATACTTATGGCGAATGAGTCAATGCAGTGTGAGTGCCAAACCCATACTGGTTGGCGATACTCCCAATGCTTCTGAGAGACAGCCCTATTCAATACATTAATGTAACTTATGCTAACATAGATACTATATGTATCTGTGTCTATACCATACCAGCATTGTAGTAAACGCATTTTTTACCGTATAGAAAACTGCCTGACATCCAAAAATTGTAATTTTTGGTTTGCTGCACGACGGATACCCCGTTTTTTTGTAAAATATCAAACTCTTTCACTTTTCTATTTATTGTTTAATTATATTTTTGTTAGAATATCGGGCGGTTATTAGGTACTCAATCTTCCGAATAGTATTTATATAATCTTAATTTAGTATTTATAAAATTGAATCAATAGGAAGTCAGAACCCTTCAAGAATTTTTTTTTTTTTATACAATTAAAAGATATATTTATAATATATTAAAATACATAGAAAACTGGGGGGATTTTGTAAATCGCATTAATTTTTAAACATGCATTAAAACGATACAAACATTTAATTTTTTCGTTCTTTCAAGGACTCTTGTGTCCATTTTCAAGAATGAAACTTCTGAGTACCCACTCAATAAATATCAACTTAAAACACTAAAAGTAGTTAAACAATATTTTATATATATATATATATATATATATGTATATATATATATATATATATAAATATATATATATATATATATATTTATAAAATAAAAACCTCCCCCAGGTAACCATTATACCTTGTGTATATTAGAAAACATATAAACTATTAAGTTGCTATACATGAGAGACTGTTGTACCTTGGATTTCAATTTACATTTTTCTATGTTTTTATACCATGTATATATGAAATATATCATAGTATATTAAGTTAATTCCCAAGTTTGTAACGCTTAAAAATATTTAAGCTACGAAAAAAAAAATTTGGTATAGGTGTTCACAGAATCATCTAATTAGTGCATTTTTGATTGTCGAGTTCGTAAATGGGCAACATAGGTTAATTGGGTCTTGAGTCCGTAGGACCCATTTTGTAAACCGTTAGGGATAGAACAAAAGTTTAAATGCAAAACAACTAAAAATAAACAACTTTTATTTGAAATATTTTTTAATAAACATCACAGTTTACCCATGAGTGCGCAAATTGTATAGTATGCGTTATATGGGAATATCAGTTATGTATGTGTCACATGTATACGGTATAATATGTGTAATGTGATAGAGTAATCAACACCGTCTTTACATGGTATTTATACAATTAACTCAGCCAATTGTTTGTTTTCAAGTGTTTTTTCTTCAATATTACAATGGAAATAGTCCCTCATAGCACAATTATTCTCGATCACTTTATTTTTTTGAGTGTAGTTATTGGAAGAGGATGAATGCGATTGAATACATTCAGTGATCATTTCATTCATTCAGTTTTATAGCATGAAGCTTATAAGAAGGAGAACGATAGCTATAGAAAATATTGTCCCCGAAATATAGATAAAATAAGTGAGGCGCTGCGACCGCTAAGAAGTATCAATAAAAGCGCTAATTTGAAATGATATATCAATTTGTACATTATGCTAACAACAACAGCTAACTTCACAGATACTACTTCTTGATGACAGCGCGGCTGGTGGCTGAAAAATGAACTATAAATTCTACAAATTTTCAGGGACAGGTGCGCTAATGCTTTAGTACATAGCGATCTTTCTCCTTCTTTATAACCTTCATGGTTTATAGTGTTTATAGGACAAATAGGGTACACGCATGAACAAATTTTTCTTTTCTTAACAAAATATGATAATAAAGTAATAGAGATGACAATGCAAGACATAGTATTTGACGTTTTATACCATAAAGGTTATAAGAAGGAGAACGATCGCTATAGAAAATATTGTCCCCGAAATATGGATAAAATAAGTGAGGCGCTGCGACCGCTAAGTAGTATCAATAAAAGCGGGCTGTTGTGCGCTAATTTGAAATGATATATCAATTTGTACATTATGCAACTAACTTCATCTACTTGTACTCATAAACAGCTAACTTCGCAGATACTACTTCTTAATGACAGCGCGGCTGGTGGCTGAAAAATGAACTATAAATTATACAAATTTTCAGGGACAGACGCGCTAATGCTTTAACATGTAGCGATCGTTCTCCTTCTTTATAACCTTCATGTTTTATACTATGTATGACATAAGAACTCTATACCAAATTCTGCTTAGCTAGAAAGAGAGACAAACAAATATTTGGTAGCTTTTATCTTGGTTTTTATAGCTAGTCGAAAAATAACTCTTCTCTATTGTTTGTTACATTAATTAGTTTGTATTAAAGCAAAAAAATAAAATAAATCATGCATATTTTCATGCTACTCAAAACACAATAGTCAAATTGTAACTAAATAAATAAATAGTAAAAGCAATAGTTTTTATTTAATTCTTGTACTTATAAAAAATATTAATAACAAAAATACTTTAACAACAATTTTTTCGGTAGTTACCCTCCGATGTATAAGCTTTGGCATAGTGTGGAGGATGAGTCGAGACTCATTATCGTCAAGGTACAACACTCTACTGTATAATATGCTCCAAAGACTCCAAACCATGCTAAGAATGTTTCTATATTTTATTTATATTAAAGACATGTACATATACTGATAACACATAAATACCTTTGGTTATACTGTTTTTTCCTTCTATTTCTTTGTTCAAGTTGGTATCATATTATAGGAAAGCATATTATTGAAGAAAATATCATTGGAGACGTTGATAAACGTAAAGCGATCAATGTGCTTGCCAATGCAGTATTAATATGTTCGTAATTATTGTTTTCTTGCTTATAGGTTAAAAATAACTCTATTATAAGCTGGGGTTATTTTCAAAGAGCTGTACTTCTTATACCTACACAAATGCACAATAAACTTAAAGTATTGCATGCAACTCGCGCAGATAAATTCTGATTTCGAAAACTCACATATTTTTTTTAGTATACCTGATTTAGTGAACCATAGTAGCTTAGTTGGTAAAAAACGGTAAAAAATTCCGTTTGCGGTATGCCTTGGTTAGCGGGTTTGATTCCCGCCGTCACAACCAAATTTTAATAAATTAATAGTTGTAATGTGCTGGTGTAGTGCAAAGTATATGCACTACAAGGAGCTTGAAGGAGCTGCACTCAGCCCTCTCAAAATAATTGAGTAGCTGATAAATGATATTATCAACGGAAAAGGTGGTAGAACAAATATGTGATCACAATGGCCATTATAGCCAAAGTGTGTCCTTCGTGGACAGCCAATATAACCTAATATTACCCATACCTGCATTAATTTATGTGACTTCTAGCACACTGCACTGAGTTAAAACAATTCAAATTCGTACCGCAGGAGATGCGTAAGCTAAACGAGTTCCCCCAGAGATTGAAAAACAAAATATATTGCATTTTTATTAGTATTTCAAGAATTTTTATTTCGAATACTAAGCGTTCGAAAAAATCATAAGAGTACTTTTTTGCTTAAAACTAAGCAAAAAATTCTAAATTTTGTACTTTGCTCACACCGATAAACAGGTCGATTTTTCTCATTAGCGAACTTGACTTTTCAAATACCATAACCCTTCTTGATACCAAATTTTTTTCAAATCGGACTTAAATTGCGACCGCTAGAGAGTTTACAGACACATAAACATATAGATACATATATATATATATATATATATATATATATATATATATATATATATATATATATATATATATATATATATATATATATATATATATAAATTTTAACTATGGTCATTTTTGACATCTATTAGGTAGGACCGATGGACAATTGAAGAAATTTTCAAAATTCCACCATTAGTACAAAAGCAATAGCTCCATTTTCTTCGGCAATTCGCTAATAGGTGATTTAACTATTTTAAAATTTTCTATAGATGATTCTTGCTATGATACTACATTTTTGAAAAAGGTTTATTATAGGGCATTAAGTATTATTTAATATTCTCGATATTTATGGAATTTAAAAAACATTTTTCAACAAGAATCAATATATAAGTATTAAATATAATCGTTTAGATACAAAATATAAGTGAAAAATTAGACATGCTTTTGTAAACTATTTATTTTTTTCAATTCTGTATGTATAGTATTATCTCATGTGAAGGATACTTTAATGTAACCCCTCCGTGGACTTCTTACACTTATGAACTTATGGCTACACTATCTTACAACACATTTTTACTCAAAGAAAAGAGGCAAACACTGAAAAATAGTATAATATCTATATCTATAAAATTCTTTGTCCTGAATGACTGACGGATCAAACTTGGAGAGTGTGTTCTTTGTATGACGAAGGCATCCGATAAGAAAGGATTTTCCAAAATTCACCCCCTAAGAGGGTAAAAAAGGAATACGAATTTTGTATATGGAAAACTCATATTAATAATTTTATAGACAAATATAGATCAACGTATGCATGCTTGTCAATGTTACTATAGTTTTTTTTAACTTCATGTGGTTTTTATATATTTATAGATAATTTTAAATTTACTTCTCACAAGCGGTATGTTTGGAATCATTAGTTATAAACTCAAAGTCTGAAGCTTGATTTTATCCTTGTACGAAATAGTTGAAACGATGATTATACTGCTGTATATTTAAGGTTTTAACCGCCAGAAAAAGTCGAGAAAAAACCCATCAAATATAGAGATATGAATGGTTTTTAAAGGAAAAATTAGAATAACAGATTTATTTTGTAAAAACATCAAATAACTTAGAAAGAATATTTAATATACAACTACTAATAGAGTAACGTTTCTATAAAATATCTACTAAATTATTGCTTTCCTCTCATAAGCACTATGTTCCTATTCATATTTTAACCAATTTCAACCAATTTCCACGAAGGGTTTTTTTACAGGCAAGCCTATACCATTATTATCGCAATTAAATTATCTTTTTTTATATCAATTTGGATTGGTGGTTAACAGATCGATGTAGTTACCTATATTGGCTTGGGTTCATGGAAAAAACTGATTTAAATTAATTAAAAATAGCCACACAAAAAAATAGTGAAAAGTTAATTAAAAATTTTATTGTCTTATCTGATTAATTATCAGATGGATGAAGGTCAACCAGACACCGTCTCTTTTATTGAATGTATTTTTCTTAAAATTCCGTAAGGGGTTCAAAATAGGGTTGAAAGTTTGCATGAAACTTTATCAATTCTTCAATTTTGAAGTTAGAATTGCCAAAAATCATATATGAGCTCATGGTTCAAAAAAAAAAGTTTACTGTGTAACTTACTTTTTTCAAGAAATTCATTGTTCAAAGGGCTAAAATAGGGAAGAAAGTTTGTCATTTTTTAAGGTAGGATTGTACAAATTGATATATGTGTTCGTGGTTTGAGAAAGAAGTATACTGTATCACACTTTTATTTAATTCCTTAAAGGAGCACAGCGATATACGTCACCAAATGCCGCCTTATTTTTCAACGGGATGTAAGTAAAGCTGACCTTTAGGGGGTGAACTAGGTTAAGACAAGCGGGTTGAAGAATAGCATTTGGGTCTTCAAAGTTGACATTGTGTATATTGCAGTAAATAGAGTGGATAAGTGAGATAAAGGTTGGATCTCTAAATGATTATCAGAAGCAATCGAGAGAAAAGTATACTGTACCACATTTTTATTTCATTCTTTAAAGTAAGTAAAGTTGGTTCTCTAAGTCTTTAAAATTGGTTATCTAGTGAATCAACGATTCATTAAATGAATCATTTATGGAATACATTGAAATGAATCATAATCAAGAGCGAAGCCGTGGGCAAAAGCTGGTACATATATACAAAAGTATGAATTTAAATTATGTATAGCACTTAGCGGAACATAACTTGCCGAAAATTGCCGATTCTACATGCTTTGAAACAAATTTTTACACCATAAAAATTTCAGTTCGATACCTCTTTTCGTTGTTGAGTTCTCAACAACAAACGGAAATGGAGTAATAAGGTGATTTTATGAATATAGTTACCAAAATTTTCATAGTAGTATCAATATTTCTAAGCGGTACCAAATTAGGAGGTAAACTATTTATACTCATACACATTTTATTTATATCTTGGTCATATATTTTGACCAAAAATCATAATATGCTTACTATTAGGTGTGCGTACAAAGGTGGAGCAAGATACAATTTGAATTCTTATAATTTATTTTCTTTGAAAATTATTATTATACATATATTGCAAAGATTTAAGTAAAAGCACGAACACAAAAACATGAATGCCACGTCATTGCCAGTAGTGCTCGTTTATATATTATTTGAAGCTTAACAGAGCATGAATTTTCTAGAACTTTTTTTAAATATATTTCCCGACACAAAATGCAAACGTGCAGGCTTATAAAATACGTTTAGTCCGGTATCCAAAAATTGTTCGTCAAACTTGAAAATCTGAAGAAAAAAAAATTATTTGCGCAAAATTTCCTCAGGAATTCGGGAAAAATATTTTTGCATCGATCCATAGCTCCTCTTCTGGACATTTTTAAGAATTGAAATTTAATTGTTGTCAATAACAATTAAATTGTTAAAAACTGAAAAAAAGTTCCTTTCAAAAAAGATTAAAATAAACTTTATCAATCATATAATGAAACTATGACGAATGATAGTTCCTTCTATGCCTAACAACTTGAGTCTTTGCAGAGTTGAAATTTTTTAAGACCATTTAATTGATCTTTAAAATTGGGATGTAGGTACCCTATATTTCGATAATTTCAAAAAAATTTGAAAATCGTTACTTTTTTAACCGCAATCCTTAATTTTGAATGAAATTGACACAAAAAGTTCGGAAAGTAAAAGAGTCTACGAAAAAAATATTTTCGGATTTTTTTTTTTTTTTGCTTTTAGATTGGATTATTTCGAAAACTATTTATCCGAAATTGTTTATACTTTTTGAGCATGTTCTCTTTATCTATTTTCAACATATATGTTTCTATCTCTTTGAAGGGGTTGTTATCAACCCCTGGGCAAAAACACCACTAGGCACCATATTTTGATCTAGAGGATGAACAAACCTTAATTCCAAATTTTCATTGAAATCGGAGCTATAGGAAAGAATTTAGATGTTTTAGTTTTACTGGAGTATTGCTTTTGCTCTCTGGATATATAATATACAATTCCCGAATTCCTGAGAAAATTTTGCATGTAATAAACTTTTTTGAAATTTGTACAATTTTTCCTTAAAAATATGAACTATATATGATACTGGAATAACTGACTAGTTGGTAACACAATTTTTTTTTTCAATGGCATTAATTATTTCTTTCAAAATAAACTTATTAGTTTATCACGTAAAATGTTTACAGACAAAAAAAAAATATCATCGTTTTCTATTTCAATGCATTGCAGTACTTGCCTTAAACTGCGTTGTTTTTATATCACTAGTCAAATTACCCTAAGTAAAAGAAATTTAAAATTTGTTTTTATTATTTAAATTATAGAATATTTCGATAATCACCAGTTCTAGTGACACACTAAGATTTTTTTCCCATTGAAGATAGCATATAGAGAGTTTGAACTGCAATAATACAATTAATTTGAGAATTTACAATGATTACCGCAAACCCAAACTTAAAAAAAAACTTTCTGACACAATAACTTTTGAAAATTTTTACAATTTTTATTGTCTTAGTCCTATCGTACAACTCTTTTCCTTACATCAGAAAATCGGTATTCAGGAGTTCTCTTTAACAAGGTCCGAATAATTATGGTACTCGTTCAAAAGTTGAAAAATTTTGAATATCTGCATATTAAAGAAAATATGAATGACAAAATCTTTTTACCCAGACATTAATCAATTAAACGGGGAGTCTGGGAACTACTCGCATGGGCCTTTTCCAGCAGTAAGCCAGTGAAAGTATTTAGTTTGAAAGATTATTTTGAAAGTTTACGATGTTTGACGAAGAGTATATAGAGTATAAAGTAGAATACTGCCTTTTTAAAGATACACTCTTTTATAGCAACATTACAGTTGACTTAGGTCACTTATCGCACTGATTTCGTTAAACTATGTGAAATCTAATTTTGTACGATACAAAATATGTTATATTTCCGAAAATCAGAAAAAAATTTTTTTTCATCCTTTATTTTGTTAATGTTTTGTTAAGAAAAGGAATAGAAGTGCGCCACTCACCAGTGTATAGTGCCCCTGCAATCATGAAATAGCCCAAAGTACAAATATGTGCTTGTACCAAAAGAAAGTTTAAGCCGAGGGGTTAGCAAATATTATCAGGCATAGATATCCTAATTTGATTAATAGATATGAAAATTTTCGATATCTCTCATACTTGATTAGCCATATAACGTGATGGATTTCTGCTTTTTCTTCTCATACGTTAGCGGTATCAATAAATTTTGGTTTTCAGATTCAAACACACACCCGTTTTGTTCATTCATGAATTCATTTTGACTAATTTAGAAACACACCAAGAAGTTATTTGGTGTTCAATTAAGATTATTTCTCTATGGTGTAAGTAATTCGTTCTATTTAAATTCAGCTAATGTTTTTACAATTATCCTGCTTTAACAATTTGCCACGATACGTGTATACTAAAAGCATTATTTCCTTCTCATACTCTTAAAAGAGAACTGCTCATAATTAACCATTCTGTAGCTCCTCCTATCGCAATAAGCTGTACATACAGAAAATGAAGTAAATTTGCATAATTGTATTAATTTATTACATACATAAAATTGAAATAATATGTAGAATAAATGTTTATGTACATTCACATTTTAATATTCAGTTCATGATTTATTATTTAAATATATTTGAAATAAAATAGCAATACCTTTATTATAATATTATTATTATTTTCACGATACGAAGGCACTAAGTATGTACTTGTAATTTCATATCTATTGGTCAAAATTTTTTTACCCCTCTTTACCTCTTTGCGCGGAGGATTGAAAGAATGAGCAATGTTATTCCTAAATTTAATATGAAGTTTAGAAGCATACCAAAATTATAAAAACTATTTAACAACAAATTTAAGTCATCTAGAAAGATTCTTGAAAATAAGCTATAAAAACTCCCGTACAAACTCATTGGACTATGATTATCACTATTTACTTAAAATCCATCTACTTACTTAACTAATCATCGCCCTCAAATTTTAATTTAAACTGTCTTCTTTTAAGTCCTGGCATAATGTTTTGTAGCAACTTTTATCACTCTCCCACATTTCGTTTTAAAAACATTAAAAAAAAAAACAGAATTTTTCCATTTTTAGAAGTTTTTCGACCTGGCCGCTATTTTGTAATCTAAACTTTCAACATACTCATTTGAAAAGTTTTACTATCTAGTTCTGAAATTAAAGATTCAATGGGTGAAAAATGTAAAAGAGCACAATAATTTCAAAAATTATTTTACAATAAATTTGTGGAGACTAATCGAAAGCTTTCTCGACCAAGATATTTGCAATGTTTTAAAACGATATGTTTTAAAAACTTTATACAATATTTTAACAACATGCCAAGGTTTAAAAGAAGGTAGAATTATTTCTTTCGAATCATATGAGAAAAATTTGATATCCAGAAGTGTCGATTTCGTCTGGAAATCGAATATCTTAGTCCAAAAAGCTTATAGCACATTTTCAAACAAAAATAAAGAAGTGTAAGAATGGTCTTAACAGATTTACTGTAAAATAATTTTTAAAATTTTGATAAACTTTATATAGAATTTAGAGATAACATTTTGCAGATAAAAAATTTTTTCAATAATCTCGAAAACTAGAAAGTTGAAGTTTTTGAGCTATTGCGGTTCGGAGATTTCTCGCATAGATAAAGTTGTTTAAAAATTAGGTAAACTTTTGCTTTGATGAGTATATACTATGTTCCCAAATCACGATAATGGCAAATTCAAAATATTTTTAACAAAAGTTGTGAATCAACGAAAGTTATTGGGAAATATAAAGAAATTACTTTGTATTTTACTTTAAGCTGCATTCTATGGTGTCTGAGAAACATAATTAATAACAAAACCCCACCTAAGAAACTTTTGCCTTTTAAAACAGAGTAACTGCAGTCTTCATCCCAAATATGTTTTAAAGGATACTTTTGGCGGGTTTGAAACAAATATTATATTTTTCATTAAATTTTATTTGATTTTGATCTATTATTTATATTGCAAGGTGGTATTTTACCTATGTGACGAATGACCACATCTTTAGGAACAAATTGTATTCAAAAAACACTAGACTGGTAGATATGGAAAAGAAAAAAAAAGACTCAAGAAAAAAAAAGAAAAATTTGTTGGATTTAAAAAACAAATCAATCTGAACCTGAAATTGCCTTCAAATCTATGTTTAAAGTATGCATCTTTCGTATTCATATCGTGGTTATTAGATTTATTATTATTGGCAATGTTGTAAGCATAATTCAACAAGCAAATCATTCAATTAAAAAAATATGAAGTATATTTTACGAGTTAAAAAATAATGGAAAAAATATATAACATTTTGTTAAAAATAAACAAAAAATAATAAGTAAATCGTGTTATGGAATAATAATTTTATTTTAATTTCGTTTTATTTTTTTCGTATCTTCAGAAAACTTCCATTAACACAAAAAAAAAAAATGCGTTGGTGTGTACCTAATAGCCCAAAGCTAAAATATCTTCTTGTATTATTCTTTAGTAAACGGAAGGAAGTTGAATAGGGATGGGAAACCGTAATTTGTAATAAAAATTGACAAATACTATTCATGATATAAAATTGGTGACAAAAACAGCTTATCTTATCAGAAAAAATTATCTTTGCCTCGATTCATCGAATAAAAATACTTATAATATATTTTTGGTAACAAAATTTCGTACTGAAAATTTACTATTTTCGATTTTTCGTAATTTTGTAAGGAAGTCACCAAAGTTTAATAGTAAATTAAAAGAGAACTGATTATTAATAATATACTGGCTTTTATTGGAGGTTTCCCTTAAGTGTTCGCAATATCCCCACTCTCCCTTGCTTTCATAATAAATAATAATTAGTACCAAAAACACATTACGAAAAAATGTAGCAATAGATCTTTTTAAAGTTGAATAACTACAAATGATACTATTTCAAATTGTTACAAATCCTACATTACAATTGAAATACATTGGTACAACGCACCGTGTCGTGGAAGTATTGTGTGATGTTTAGCTCTTTTCCATTTTGCTGCTTCGAAACATTACCAATTTAAAATTGTCTTCAATTCTAGTCTCTATAGGTATAATTAAATTTCAATATGGCTCCAAAAACCATAATATTGTCAAGCTTATAAAAGTTCAAGGTACCTTTCAATGGAATATCTAAGAAAACAAAATTTGGATTCATACGATATTCTTAAACTTCAGTTTTAGCCAAAGAAATAATATTTACAACCAAATTGAAAAAATGTTGTCTCATATACTTTTTCTTGGACTTCTTAGAATGGATCAAAGATAGTATACAGATAGATCTAAAGTAAACACCAAAACTATAAAATTAAATTGTTTTGAAAAATATGATGTTAAGTTTATCAGGCTTTGCTCAAACTTTGAAAATGCTAGTACATAACGTGTTGGTTTGTCAACTTTGGCCCGAGCATTAGCCAAGGATAAAAATTCCAATTTTGGTTTACCAGTCTTTGCAAAAGTTTTTTGTTATTTCATATTTATGTCCTTTTGTTATTATGGTAATAGAAAGAATCGGGAGAATTAAGCCAACACAACAATTTCAGAACGCATAAAATCATGGACAGTGTCATAAATTCAAGAAGCTTTAGTGCTAATTTGGAACGTAAATAAAAATTTTAAATTAAATAAATAAAGAATTTTATAGTCGCATCGATGAATATTTTTACTCGGGAGTCCTAAATAATAGCTCCGATTTTGATGATTTTTTTAACAGGCTTTTATTAGCTTCATACGAATGTTATTATGCTTGTATGTTAGTACGTAACGGAATCATTGAACATGATTTTGACCCCCTTCAAAGGACCGATTACAATAAAATAATTTAATAAGTTTATTTTATTATTCTGATCAGGATTTTCAGAATTAACGGTTTCCATATTTGAAAATATATATTTATTTTCGCTCCCACCATATTTACATTGAATTTTTATAATATTCTAAAAAACTAAAAAACACAAAATAAACAATAGTTTAAACTAATTGCGGGCCGAAAAATGCTAAACCTTAATATTTCAATCGTGCTAGCTTAGTTGCAATTACATTGTAGATTCGTACCTTTAAAATAAGTAGCCTAAAGTTCAAAAATATTATTTATTGGCCAATCTAAGGACGTTTACAACCAAGCGCTGCGCATTGACCTTATGCAATATCATTTTGTTTACAATTTGAACCATACCTCCGGTTCTATTTTTTCCGGTTTTTTTTTTCATGTTGAATAAGATGGTATAAAATGGTTTGCTAAAATTTTCAATAGTTTAGGAGCTATAACCATATAAACAATTAATTTGTTTATAACAAATTTCCCCCCACTCTGAGCGATGAGCAAGTTGAAAATTCGAATTCAGCGATTCGAAATACACTCCTTGTTCGATAAGACCTGTAAATGCATACGAAACCTACTCAGCGCCTACACTTTTAATCCAGTGAGTTTGTATTTATCTTCACTTGTTTAATATGCCCAACGATTATCTATCTCATGATAGATCAATAATGGTGAAATTTAAATGAACCACTTTGTTTGATTATAAATTATTCAAGAATAATAAAATACGAAATATTATTCTTCTTAAATGTCTTTTTAAAAGAAGGAAATCGTTGGTATGTACATATAGAATCAAATAAAAGGCAAGGTATATTTTGTACGTTTTTGAATCTATTATCTATAGGTACTACGCTGTTTTTTAATAATTTATCATACAAACACTTTAAATAATAAAGTTTTTCAGAATAAAAATTAAAGTTTAAACAAAGACTTCTTTGCTAAAAGTATAAAAGTATCTTGGTTTAAGAAAAATTGTCCTGTAGTATATTGTATTATAATGTATAATGCAATATAATGAGAGATTCTTTTATTTTTGTTCTACAGGATGAAACTGAAATTATACCTGTATAACTACACCTAAACTTTTTTTATTGTTTGTTTACAGACCATTCCATTTTAAATAATGACCGATTAAGATAAATTAAAATAATAGCCAAAGAATAAATTAGATTTCCCCCTTAGCTTGTAAGTTTTTTTAATGAACCAAGTTTGCAGTTGCGTAGCTATCATATGGCAAGTGCACCAGGGCCCCGAAGCTCAGAGGGTCCCCTAAGCATTCGAAGCTAGCAAATTTTGAACCAGCTCACAAGAACTTTTGATTTTGTTAAATAAACGAACATTAACAATGAGCTTCTCTATGCAGCGGGTCCTTGCCCACCTAGCTACGCTACTGCATTTCGTTTTTAATTCATCTTGAAAATAAGGAGGAGTGAACAAGTTCTACATACATAAAACGTAAGAAACATATAATTATTAGATGGGCTCAAATCCGGTCTGTAACATACCTTTCCATTTTATACTGAACCTTCTAAGAATTAATTTAGTAAATGATAGAGATCACGACATAAAATGCTTCTTGCATTTAGTACTTGAGTATACATCTGATCAAGCGTACGCTGTACCTCTGATGTAAATTTTAAGTTATCCTCTACATTTTTCCAAGGGCAATAGTTACAAAACGCAGTCTTGACTGATATATATAATTGGGACCCTCCTAAATAACCCTCCTATATAAACCTCCCTCCTCCTAAAATTCGCCAACCCTCCTTCAATAAATAATTGGACAACCCACTCCTCCTAAAATTTTCAGACTTAGCCCAACATCATATAAAAAAAATCAAGCTTATTATTTAAAAATGCCTTGATGCTCGTAGATCGTTAAAAAGTCTTTTTTGCCATAAAATACAACTATTTAAATATTGTGGAAAATATTGAAATAGGAGTTTTATTATGAGTAAGTTTTTGTTTCCTTTTATCTGTCACTTATTTCTCTAGGTATTTATTTGTATCAAACATGGAAAAACAAATGCCGTCGGTATTCATTTGAAGCACAATTTTAATAAACTGAAGAAAAGTGAATATTATAAAAATTTTTATACCTTCCATTGTTTCTTATTAAGAACAAAATTTACAAAAAAGAAACTGTAACTTCTGACACCGGCATAAAAGTATGCATGAAGCATTTCTTATCCTACGAATATGAAAATAGTTTTCAAATTTATATCAAAAGCAAGAAATTAAAGCTAATTTTATTTTCTCAGTAAATATAAACAAATATTATCAGTGTAGTTATTTATTAGTTAAGTAAGTTACACTATGCAAAAATAAAAAACCGACACTTTTGTTTCGTTAAAAATCCATAATATTGGCAAGCATGTTTATTAAGGGTCAAAAAGTGAGCTTGTAGATGCGGTACTCCAATATATTCTCAAACTCGAAGTGCATATCGAATTTTCTTTCCTTGTAGAAATAGTCTTGAATTACCAATGCCACCACATCACTTCGAGCTGTAGGTTGCATTGGATCACACCTTCAAGCTCATTTTAATGAAGCTCATTTAAAATGAGCCTAAAAAGATCAAGGACCAAAAGTAAAGTCTATAAAGACCAAGGTTAACAAAGCTACATAGGTACCTACAAATTTTAAATATTTTTAATGAAACAAAAAGTGTAGCACAAAAGTTTAGTTTTTACAAAAATCGATAGTAAAAAGTAAAGTAAGATTTAAGTTTATGAAGCTATTACCGTAATTAATTTTATTACAAATAGCTGTACCCTTCCACGCTTCCGTGACACATTATGATTGCCTGGAAATGAATGAGAAGTTAATCAACTTGTAAATATAATAAAATTTAACAAACCCCCGATAAAAGAGCACACAATTTTAAACATCTGAACTGATTTTTATGTTTTACAATTTTGTAACTTACACATAATCCCACTTGGGTATATTTGAACATATTCGATTGTTCATTCCCACATCCCCCAACCCCCTCATATCCGCTTGCGTTAGGGTCATGTTCTTTTATTTGATACTCTACTGGGGTATATTTGAAAAGATTTGATTATTCCTCGCACTTCCATCCCCCATATCCCCTTTTATCGAGGATTACAGTTTTGTACTGTACACGCTGTGCCTTTTTATTTGATGGCTCATTTAGGTATAATATTCGATTGTTTGTCCCCACTTCCACTCTCCATTCCCATTTGTGGTGACGGTTCAGAATAGGTTTTTAAAACATCCTCTAAGCTGGTTAAATATCGTGCAAAAATTTGAGCTCAATCGATGCAGAACTTTTTGAATTATTGAAGCATACACAAATGAACATTTATATATATATATGTTTTGTTCGTTTGTGTTTTTCTATTGAAAAACGTTTTTTATTTTGATAACTTACTTATTAACTTACTTATTTTGAATTTTCATCGTTTTCAACAAATCTTTGTCATTTTACATGAGTCATTCAAAACTACTGAAAGCATAGCCTGCTGACCGCCTCCCAACTCTCTTATCTCCATAGAAATATTTCCATATACATTCTTTTCGTGTTTAAACTAATAACTTATACAACTAGATTCTTACATCATCTTGACAAAAAGCATACAATGAAAATAATATAATTTGACAACAGCTGTTTGATTTTAAAACTATAGCTTAATCGAATTCGAATTTGACCCCGGAAAAATTCATAACAGAAATTCTTCGTGGGGTGTCAGCCCATCGTTTGGTCTAATTTGAATGGCGTATTAATTAATGCGATAAAAGTGACATTTTTTTTACAAGAAGCATACTCCTAGAATGGTTCAATTTGAGAACAATACTACGTGTTTGAATGAAGTTTGAAGTAGATGTTTGAGGATAGAACTGCGGCTCTTATATTTTACCACCAAAAGGAGGTATATTAAAATGGTATTAAGTTAGAAAATATTGTTTTTCGATCGGATTATTATATTGTGAAATTATTAAATATATATGGAAATGGCAACGATATTTTAAATAAAGTGTAAAAAATTTGAGATCATCCCATGAAATATTTATAGCTATCATATTTATTCTGTTATTACTATTTTCACAATGAGAGACGGATATTATCTCTTTTGCTATACCTAAACGTGTAGTATCTCTTCATAAAATTGATATGAAAGATATCACAAACTGAATAGTCTCTGTGTGCATTAAGGAAATTCAGTGATCCGAAAAACAACTCATGATATTCAAAGAGGACATATATACGAAGATTCGATATGTACAACACACCTCTATATTATTTAGCTCTATCGTTGGCACAAAAGCTTATGTCACATGATCATAACTTGTGGATTTTGGAGTGTATATAGGAACAAAGCTTTTTTTTATATCAAAGTAATTCTAATAAATTCTGAAAGCATAAGTGTAATTATTAACCTGCTTCTCTAATCTCTAATCGACTTCCATGAAAACAAGAAAACCGTTTGCGGTATGCCTAGGGCAGTGGATTCGATTCCCGCCGTCACAACGAAGAATAATTAAATTAATAGTTGTAATGGGCTAGTAGGGCTTGGTACATGTATGAAAGAGGTGCACTCACTCACTCATGTATGAAAGAGGTGCACTCACCCTCTCAAAATAATTTAGGAGCTGATAAAGGAAATTATCAGCGACAAAACTGGTAAAACCCATATATGGTATCATGGGCAGCCAATATAACCAAACATAATCTAACCTACCCAATGAATAATAAATTTTGCAAAAATTTATTTAAAAAAAAAAAAAAAAAAACAAGTGTATTACCATTTAATGCTTGTATATGCAGGGTGTAATAAAATTATCGCATTAAGTACGAAAAAAATAATTCAGGTTTTGTGCTCGTAAGGAAACCTTTATGGTTACGTTAGATTTGAAATTTGCTTTCTAGTTTTTTCATTATCTTTTAATAGATTCACAACTGGTAGGACATTGAGAAATACTTATCATAGAATTGTGCATTATAAAAACACCGCACAAAGTGAGCGAAAAAAAATTGAATAAAAAATACTTTTTAGGGGACACGCCCTAATGCACGACCCTAATCTAGGTCCCTAATGCACGTCTATTTGTAAAAACTGGAGGCGCAATTTAAAAAATCAAGAATGAATCGTTTCTCAAATTTTTACAAATATTCGTGTACAAGTGATTCATAGAAAAATTCTTTTCTATTTTTGAGTAAAATAAAAGCTTGCTGCTTAAAATAATTTTTTTATTAAAATTTAAAATATATTTATATCAAAAATGGTTGAAGCAATGAGAAAATCTAGTAATGCATACCATAAAAATGCACTGTCATTCCATTTGCATATGCATGCAAAATTTCAGCTCAATCGGTTGAAGCAACTGCTTCAAAATTGAAAATTCCACACATTGCAAGTTAAATAAAAGCTTGTAAAATAAACTAAAGCGTAAATACGTTATGACACATATTTTTTTCAATTTTTATAAATTAATTTTTAAATGCTTAATTTCAACCAACGAATTGAATGAGATTCTTTACGAAAGTAGTCCAATCCTAAGAAAATGTCAAGAAACCGATATCGGGCTTGTTTTATGATCAGCAGTATTCCTAACTATGAAAACATTAAGTTCAGCAAAACTAAATATGTTATATGTTTTCTCTGTTTCCCGAGAAAAACCAGAGAAAAATTCGTAAACGATTGACGATTTTCTCTCTATTTCCACATTTTCACCAGCATGATTGTTTTAGTCGAATTGCGAAATGGTTAAATTGAAAGATTACCATTATAATTTGTCGAAATGATATTATTTAGGACAAGGAAAGCAGTTATACTGAACTTAACACGTTACTGCTATGTATGAGTAGCGAGTACAGTAAAATTTACTTGAAATCATTGCCAAAATAGGACATTGTGGCTCAAACTTAACGAAAGATAAACATGGAATATTAAAGCACACCACCATTTTATTTGTATCTTCTATGACTATAAAAGAACGTATAGAAGCACTCATATAAACTGGACTTATTTATATAAATTTTAGTTCAGAAGTATTGATGATAGTAAATGGTTAGAGAAGGAATAATATAAATTTTTCATCTCCTTTTGCTATCAATATATAAAGTTGTTACGTTGTTACTATACTCCAAGTCTTTTTCACTAATTTACTGATGAATGCTTTTAAGATATACAACATCTTAAGTAGTAGATATGTAATATAAATATATAAATTATACTCCACTCAAAATAAATGAAATATCGCTCATTGTTAAAGGTAATAAATAATGGTTTAAAATTACTAAAAACAAGTGAAAACAAACAATCTACCACATTATACGTACATACTGTCACACATACATAACTGATGTTCCCATTTAATACATATTATACAATTTACGCCTGATTTGCGCCTTCACGGGTAAACACTGATGTTTACGAAAAAATGTTTCAAACAAACATTGGTTATTTTTATTGGTTATTTAGGAATATTTTTTACAATTAAACTTTTGTTCTATCTCTAACGGTTTACAAAATGGGTCCCACGGACCCAAGACCCAATTTACCTATGTTGCTCATTTACAAACTTGACCTCACTTTTTGGGTCCTATAGGAATGCTGTAAAAATTTTAGCTTGATATATTTTTTTGTTTTTGAGTTATCGAGTTGGCAGACGGACGGACGGACGGACAGTCGGAAATGGACTAACTAGGTGATTATATGAACACCTATACCAAAATTTTGTGCGTAGCATCAATATTTTTAAGCGTTACAAACTTGGGACTAAACTTTGTATACCTTGCATGTTACATATATGCATGGTATAAAAACACGCTATTGTAACTGGCACGCTACTGTAACTGTAATTTCTATAAGCTCAAAAGAAAATGGAGAGACTAAGAAAAATATCATTTTATTGTCATAAAACGTGGGATGCTAGACTTCAATTATTGTAAATATTATATTGACATATATTGGCAAAGTCAAGTCGTTATAATATACGAGAAAAATAATTTCACGGTTTTTTACGATAAAATGATTTTTTTGATCACCACTCTCTCTTTTTTTTAATGAACTTATATTATTTTTACTTCAGCTAGTTACAAAAGAGTGTTTTTTTTGTTTTTCAAACTATTATTTACTAACATTATGGAATTTTATCTGCGCTTCCATCATCAAAAATATTTTGGTTAATAGTTAATCCTCATTATCCTATCAGGGTAATGTCACAAATTTATTAAATTATTGTATTATCATGGGTCCTTGATAAGTGTGCGGAATTTCAACGCTAGCCAACGTTTTGAGGTAAATGAAAAACACGTTCAAAGATTCCCTTACATAGATACATAGATACATACCAAGCAAATTAAAGCGTGTTTAAAGTATCAGTAGTTTTTGACCTTAAATAAAAATTTAATAGAGAATAATAATTTATATCAATTTATATCAATTTTTATTTAATGATTCTTTTCAGTTTGTCGTATTTTCGGTAAAATTTATATTTATTCTCAAAATAGTGCTAGAAACGATGAAAAACTGCAGTTTAACAGACTCTATCATCCAGAACTGTCAATCTAGAATCAAGAATTTAAATACCTACAAAAATGTAAAAATAATCTGGGTTCCCTCTCACCAAGGTATAAGGAAAATGAATTAGCAGACAAAGAAGCTAACGTTTATCCAAACATTGTATTTAAGTGCAGTTGCCAAGGACCTAGGTTGTCAAAGCGACTTTAAATAAACACAAATAAAAAAAATAAAAATTTTCGCATTTTGGGAAGTTTTTTTGAATTTATGAAGTTACTCAAAAATTATACATTATAGAAAAAAATACAGAGGTTCTGAAAATCAAAATAAATAATGAAAAGAAAACCTTTGCAACTTTGGATTGACGAACTATTTCTCTAAAATGCGAACTTTTTGAGTAAATTGTAAAAATTCGGAAAAACCTGAAAAATTATTTTTTCCATAAAATCCCCGTTTTCTTTTTCTACGTGTATCGCTGCTTTTTGCCTCGTTACTTTACTGGATTATTATGTAGGTACATCATTATATAAAACCCTTTTCATGTTATGACTTAGGATCCTATAAGAAAAGCCATCTGTGAATATTTGTATATTTATTAATAACATTGTCATATCAATAATTTATGTATTTATTTTTCGTACACATATGGGTATTAAAAATAATACCGTATGCTTTTAGAAAAGTTAATCTGATTTAAAATTCTAAAAAGCATTAGTTACTGACTGAAATAACAATGTATTTTAAGTGTTTAACTTTAATCATAAATTTAAATATTCTGGTTGTAAAACATTTTTAAACTTATTTATTGGGTTAGTAAATATACTTAGTGAAAATCTTCGAAAAAAATGGTAGAAAGCTTTTATCTGACACTAGAACTATAACTTGAAACTTGAATTTTAGTTAATGGGTGATACAAATTCTTGAGCAATAGCCTACATTTTCTTTATGAATGAGATATATGTATTTTATACTGACAAGTATATGTATTTTTAGCGAAAACAAGCACATTTTTTAAATTCATTTTAGTCGAAGCCTTCGAAAAATAAAACAATTTGTTTCTTAACCGAAAAGGGTCAATAATTTACCTTACGTACATTAACAAAAACGTGCATAAAAAAAAATTCAAACTAAAAGCTGTTATTCCAAGTTAAGGCTAATTTTCAGTGTTAATATCTATTTATATTCTAATGAGCTATGTGACCGGCTTCGCAATTTTGATTTCATGGCGACTTGGTTCTAAAATATCTTTATTATTGACACATACTAAATAATTAGTGTCTAATATTCGTAATATACACATAAATTGTACGGAAAAATTATCAGCATGACCGCGAAAATCGTTTTTAAATTTGTTGCGTGATTAAGAAGGAGATAGCGGATAAACAAACAGATAGACATAGACAGCGATTATGATGTGAGTGCCTTAATAGTAGGTGTATCATTTATTCTGTTACCCATATTTTAAAATTAGAATCACATATCTGGATTTGTCATTATGATTAACTAAATGCCATACTTGGAGCATCGAATAGCTTGACTGATATAAGCAAAGAATCAGATAGCTAAAAAATTAAAGTTCAAATCTGGGTGCATATATAGCTATTATTATACCCTGTATATATGTAATATATATCAAGGTATTCTAAGTTCTAAGTCTAAGTCCCTTTTAGTTTAGTTTTAACGCTTAAAAATATTGATTATACGAAAAAAAATTTGGTATATGTGTTCATAAAATCGATAAATCATTTTATCGTAAACTGTTTACCCGCCAAGGCACAAACTGAAAAACTTAGACAAAATTTTGGTGTTCCTTTTCTCCAAACTATAAAAGATAGGGAGCTGAAAATGTGTGGTCTTCAACTATTGATCTTGTGAAATATTTTCGAAAAACAAAACAAAAAATTCTAGAAATTTTCGAAAATTTTCAAAAACCAAATAAATGGTTGGTTTTTTAAACTCTTCTCATTTATAAAAAAATTTGCAAGCGCTGATATTAAACACACAGGGTATTTCAACAATTAATTCACCAATTGTTTGTTTATATTTGTTTTTACACTACATTCTTGTAAAATAATGTTTCCTCATACCTTGTTTTCAAACAAACAAAAACAAAATCTTAGTTATAAAATATGACAGGTATTATTTTGATTTCTTATATTTTAAGGCGATATTGACACCAAATATTGAGAAATCCGATGGTCATGTACACGCCACAAATACAGAGATAAGAAATTTAACCAAAGAAACAGTTCAAGTCATCTTAAAGACGATATTACATTCTATATAGTGTAAATCAGGGCTATGTTATTTTATTTAAAGCTGATGGACACAATTATTGTCGAATAAGTGCTTTTCCTGCATATTGAAATGTTTGTGAAGACGATTGAATCGAATCATACTTTAATCTTTGGTTAAAGATGAGTTAGAGGTATGGCGAAATAAATTATAATTACAAAACTTATCCAAATTTTTGCTATAAAATAATTTTTTATGTATCCGTATAAAATTAATTAATTATATAAGTTAATTTTATTATCTTTCACCAACATCAATCATGATAATTTTGGGTTTATGTATAAAATAAACAAAATTGCCATATTTCAAAGTATATTAGTTTAGGGCTTAGCATACAGTGTAGGACTATAGAAACATTGGTGCTACAAAGAACATTTAAGTATGTATTCGTTGTGTGCGTAGTCATGGTGGGGACAATAAAATCGATGCCAGCGCTTCCAGTGAAATTTTGGCGATAAAGGACGCTGTTATGACTAATTTGCAGTTCTTTACATGTTAATGTTATAGAAATGTCAAATTAAAATTATTGAAGAATACTAATTAATTAAACTTAATGCATTAAAAATTGTGAAAATAAGAAATCAAATTGCACAAATATTATTTTTCAAATGTAAATTATCATAATTATTTATTTAAATTTTTGAGACAATAATATTAAATTTTCAATGTAAGTCATAACTGCAATCCATACAATTATATATGCATCCATACAATTCTATTGATAAGTGACCTGAAGGCGTGGCTTACCATTATGGCTACGTATTGTGTGCAAGCAACCATTTGACAGTTTGTTTACATTTATTTTTTAATTAATCTAAATGAAATTTTTAATTAATTCCGATCAAATTCAGGTCAGAAGAATTTTAGAAAAGCTAAGAAAATTATTGCAGCTAGTTTTTTTTTTATATAATGTGGTAAAAATAATGAAAATAGTGATGTTGTGAGTTTCTCAGCACTGTATTTGCAGAGTGTTAATTTAGAAGAACGACCACATGGAATAAATGGATCAGTGACAAAAAATGGAATAACTTACCAGTTATGTTCATGAAAAGCGGGTTTAGGTGAAAAATGCAAGCATGTCGCGTTTTTGAGCTATTTTTTCGAAGCTTATTACTTTACCGAATCTTATTACCTTTTTTTGTCATAATATATTAAAAAATGATTTTTTTTTAGAATAGCCACGTTTTTTTCTTGTACTGCCTTGAAAAGTTCCAAGATGGTGAAAATATTTTTTTAAAAAAAAATTAATACTATGAACAAGTGCAATTAGGAATGGCTGTGATAATAATAAAAAGAAACAACATTCATGATATATTCGTCCTTTAAAAAGCAAGTTGTATTAAATGTTGATTTGATAATGTATTTTTGTTGATTTGATAATATATTTGGAAAAAATAATACAAGAAAGGCAATTATTCTATTTATTCCTTAAAACTGTGCACATTAAAACTAGTTTGATATTAAGCCACCAGATGTAGTGACCAAAGTGGTCCGTTATCAATAATTAAAGTAGTGTATCGTTGTCATGGAAACGAAACTCGCGCACGGTGCGAATAGGTGTAAATACAAAATTTTTCCTTTCCTTTTCAATATACAGGGAATAATAAAAAATAAACAGTTTTTGTTTGAAACATTTTTTCGTAAATATACTTTTGTTAAGTAAGTAAATAGTTGTTTTAATTTGCCTGGATCATTTTATAGCAAGAAACAATATAAATGTATAATAAATATCTGTAAAACATGTAAATCAATTGGGATTCAATTTCAATTATCTTTTGAAATTAAATCAGGTGATATTCTTTGTTTGTTGAGAGATATATACAGTGTGTCCCCGGATAAAGGTACTATACTTGTAATTTTTCTTATTTTGCATTTTAAGAAAAAAAGTCATTCTTTATAAAAAGTTTTGCTTATTATGAAAAGTATGTAAGAATATTTAAAACTTCTAAGTAATGTATAGGGTAACAAAAATTTGGTATCACTATTTTTTTTTGGGTAAACTACCCTTCGTTTTAAAAAGTTGACAAAGTGTTACTAAAAAAAGTTACTCGAAATTAACAAGTATGACTCTAAACAAAATATCAAGAAGATCTTTCCAACTTTGTCAATTCCATTCTTAGTGAATGTTTATCCGAGAAAATAAGTTTTCTTTTTAATAACCTAGTCCACAAAAAAATACACTCTCGGATAGTACATGTTAATTAATTTATTATTATTTTCTTTCTTAGATTTTTTTTTATAATTAGAGCTTTTGTTCAAATAAAAAATGATGCTATAATTAAAGTACACGGATCATTTTGATATTTTGTATAGAGTCATAATTGTTAATTGCGAGTAACTTTTCTTAGTAACATTTCGCCAACTTATAAAAAAGAAGGATAGTTTACCAAAGATAAAAATAGCGATTCCAAATTTTTGGCTACCCTGTACATTATTAAGAATTTTTAAATATACCTACCTACTTTTCAGAATAAGCAAAACTTCTTATAAAGAATGACTTTTTTTCTTAAAATGCAAAATAAGGAAATTTACAAGTATAGTAATCTCTATCCGGGGACACACTATATTTAGGAGCTTTTAAAGAAATTTGCAAAAAAATTTACATTTTCATATGAAAAGGTTAAAATTAACAAATATAGGTATCATGTAAATCTCTAAGGTAATCATCACGATTTCAAGTATATGATGAATTATCAATTGTATTCAAAAACCCTTTTTAACATTCTAAAATAGAATATACCCTTTATATTTTCCTTAAATGAAAATTAATTACTTTCAAATTTGATATGAGATATTATCATACATTCAAATAAGTTTTCAATTTCATTCGAATTGACCTTACTCATTATTAATTTATAGAAAGTTCATGCATCAGCAATGGTGAAATAACGAATGGCGAGGCTAATCCAATAGAATCAACGTGATGGCCCGGCTAACGTCAAGTCAGCGCCACCACTATGGTATAAACACAAAAAGTGAATCGAAAACAATTAATTGGTATTTTGTTCCTCTAAAAATCAATAATTCAATCCTAAAATAATTATTATTTTAGGCTTAATTTTGTTTAATTTCTTTTAAATAACACTATAGCTCGATCCGAGCGGACTTAGCGCAGTACCCGTGGCTATTCTATGATGGCCGATGATACCTATATACTCGAAATCAGCGCAGGATGGTCGATCCATGGGGTTTTCTCATTACTAAATCCACGAATGTGTTGGATACAAACATGACTAGGTATCTAGGAGAATTAGCTTTACTACCGTTAAAAAGACACAGATAAGATAAACCGATGGAATTGTTTGTACGTAAAGAAAAATAGACGATTCGTAAGTATTATTCTTTGAAGAGGTCTATTTTTGCAGCACAGTACATCTATAGTAACATAAATGGTGTTACAAAAATGGATCACTTGGAACTGTAGTTATTATTTGACCTCTCTTAGAGTCATTGAGCTCCAAATGTTGATACTAAAACAGCTTTTGGACTATTGATCGGATCGTTCGAATTATAGACAAAAATAAAAATAAATTAGATTTGTTAATACAAAGTTATCAATACAAAATTGATAGATTCCCAACTATTAGATTCCTTTTTTTAAATCTATGATTTTTTCAACAGATTTACTAACGTATATATTCACTTCGCATACAATAAAATGGGTGTACGCCAAATGCATTTTGATGAAGCTTGTGTGTGAAAATCACGTTTTCATATGCTTTTCAAGTGTGTACACACATAGTCCAAAAGTACTTTGATTTTATGTCTCTAAAAACGATTCATTTCATATTCATAGCATGAATAAAATAGTCAATATTTACTAAGTGGTATAAAAATATAAATGGACAATATTTGATAGTTTAAGAAAAAAGTTTGCCGTATCAATGGTGTACAGATACTGGATTAACTATTTGCCAAATAGATCAACGACGATTTAGGGTATTTTATAGACATGAAATGTCGATAATGGGATTTTTTTCTTAATCCAACTAGTTATACTTTGAAATAAATTCTTAGCCGCAAAGTTTTTCTTGAGCAGTAGGTCTCTCCATAACATGATTGTCAAGAGTAAAATCATTGTAAATATGCTTTTTCATGTCATTTTGAAAGCTTATTTGAGTAATAAATTTTCCTTCTTTCTTTGCATCTTTGGAACTTTACACCTATTTTGTGTCCTGATTGAGCATAATTTTACAGCATAAAAATTCCGTGTAAGTTGATAATATCGAGAGTAAAAATCGTTTAAATGTCGATTTTAATTAAATAATTCATTTTAAATAAACATTCAATCCTAATTAATTTGTGCTATTTACATCAACTTATTCGCAGCATATTTCAATTGAATAAAAATTTGTTTCTTAATAAAGAAAATATATTTAAATTTTAAATTTGTATCTATTATTTCAATAAATGAGTTCTTTTCTTTTTCCATTAACCGGTATTAAACTACCAGAAATGAGATATCTATCAAAAGTAATTTATAAAAAAAAACTACATGTGATGTAAATGTACATAGTGAGCCAGGAATAGTAGAAGTGGCAGAAATTTTTCAAAATTAAAATTGATAAAAAATAACTTAAGAACTTCGATGGGACAGGAACGGCTATCAGATTTGTCACCATTGTCTATAGGGTAGAAATTTTAAACAAACTGAAAGCGTCTTCAGCTATAGATGATTAAATAAATCAATTTGCCGTAAAAAAGACAAGAAAAAGTGTATATTTAATGTGAATTGTTTGGTTAGCTCAGTTTCTAGGAGGAAGTGATAACTTATCCTTTTTATAGGTATTTATCAATACCTAAATATTTATATTAATTTAATGCAAATATTTTTGTTTCTTTTGTCAGAAATCTTTACCCATCATTTGGGCCGCTTAACCAATCTTGATACAGGACCTCTCTAGGCGAGCTACGCCACAAATTTTTTAATTTAAAGATTTGTTTGAAAATTTGTATAGTTTACAATGTAAAGAGTACTTAATGCCTATACCTATTGATAACTCTGAGCTACAAATTATTATTCTGTCGATACTATTGGTTTCAACAATACGTATATTATACGTAAATATACGTATACATATATTTTACTAAATTAAAATTCAAAATTTGTAGGTAGTAACTGGATAAAAACTTAATAATAAAATATAAAAAATATGGTTTTAGTATGGTCAGTAAACCAGAAATATTATTAGAGATTATTGCATGTAAATATATTATTTGTAAATAAAAGATATTGCGCTTATAATATAAATTAAAATTTTTCCTTAAATGTTTAATTATTTTAAGCTTAAGTGTCTTTTAGCTAACATTACTTCTTTGTATTTATTATAAACTCATGCATATCTATATATATATATATATAAAAATGTTATGCTGGTTTGTGTACGCTTCAAGAACTCAAAAAGTTCTAAATCGATTCAGCTCAAATTTTTACACGATATACAACTCGCTTAGAGGATGGTTTTAATCTTTTTTTACCCTCGGCGCAAATAGGTTATGGAGGGGAAAGTGGGGATGAGCAATCAATTATTTTCAAATATACCCAAGTAAGGTATCGAATAAAAGAGCATGACGTGTACATTACCTACATAAGTATAACCCCCGACGCAAGGGGATATGGGAGTGGAATGGCAGTGGATATGGGTTAAACAATCTGAACTTTTTTTTCGGGAAGTTGTCAAATTTTATAAAATTTACAAGCTGTTAAACTTCTCATTTATTTTCATGCAATCATAATGTGCCACAGCGAAGCGTGAACGGGAACAGCTAGTATATATATATTATATATTTAAACCATTATAAATAACTGAAAACATTGTTTTTATAAAATTTTATTTATTGTGATTGTAACACGGCGTGCAATTATTCGTTACAGTGAAATTAACGTACAGGATTGACATATAATTTAACTTTTCTTACTGACTTTCGTTCTGATACAAAACTCTGCTCCTGAATCGTCGTGTACCTTAAATAAAATATTAATAAAAGAATAAAAAATCATTTTAAAATACAATTTCGAACATATACATTTTTTTAATTAAAAGTTGAAACGAATGAATTTGTTGAAGGATGATCGTATTTTTTCTGTATAAACATGATATAAAAAGTGAAATTGGGTCAAGTTGGTTGATGATGAAATCCCCATGAATTTCCGTTCATCGAAGGTTCTGATTATGCCTTTTTTTAGTCACATATCTATTTATTCTAACAAATTGATTTTCAATCATTTTATGCAAGTATGCAAGACAGATAATTTATAAAATGTTTATTTTAACACGATAGTTTCACTCTGCCCATTTACAAGTTGAAAAGATCTCATCGATATCACAAGTGAAAATCATTACATAAAATGAGTAGACATTTTCATACACCTTGTCACTTTCAATCACTAACTGTTTTTACTTAAAATTTTTATTTATTTATTTGTGTAAATTATTAGTACGCATTCAAAATAATTAATAATATCAGACCTAGCATATTTGGTAATGCAAACGTGCTAAATCAAAATCAATGGTGTAGTAGCCCAAGTGTTCAATATAGAAGTACACGGTTAGCATAAGTAATATTACAGTATTGAATAGGGCTATCCACCAGAAGTAAATTGTGAGTATCGCTATCCAGTATGCTCGTTCGCCTTAACTATTGCTAATGTTACTATTCCCTCGATGGTGAAATCAGTATGGCACCGATATTGTCATAGTGATATCCACAAATAACTTCTTACCGTGTACTTAATTATAGAAGGACCAAGACTAATGAATATATAAGAGAAAGAATGCAGTACAAGTCGAAGTGTGTAAGATAAAGATAGTCAAGTATTTTTTGAAAGTTGATGCTATTTGATTGATGAAGCCAACATAGTAACAAATGAAATACGTATGAAGCATGAAGCACGTTACCAATAGTAAATACAAGTTAACCCGAATGCATCATAAGGACCAATAAAATCGATGTCTAAGAATTTTCAAGATAAGCGTATGCATTTTAAATTTTAATGTACTCCGAGTTTAAAAGTGATGTCACCCTTTTAGCTGCCATTATACATGCATTTATTAGATTAGAGACAGATTGCAGATACATTATCCTAACAAGAAAAAAAATCATTTGTATAAAAAAAAAACTTGATTACATCGTGGATATGCAGATAAAATCAATCATCTAGTTACAATAACTTATTTATTCCCTATATAATACCTACCTATGTAGAATATACAAGCAAAGCATCCATTCATTTATCACGTACATTTAACAGATTAATAGATATTTTCTAGTAGATATAAAATGAAAATAAAAAATATCGAACGTAAAAATATTTCAATATTCAAATCAAACCTCTAACATCAAATCGATATCAAACAAGATATAGCAATTTTTCTATAGATTTATTCTTTTAAGATGTTTTTACAAAAATGATCTTAAAAACCGTGTGGTTTGAAATTGTTCACTTTCTAATAATTATAATATTGTTTGTTAATTCATTTCATTCAAAGTATAGTTAACATTAAACTAACAAAATAGAAAAGAATACAGATCTTGTGATACAAATGAAATTTACAAAATTTAAAAAACCCCGACAAATGCGATTTAATCCTTGTAAACCGATTTTTAGAAACTTAGCTATAAAATGTTCTCAATCAAGTTGGTTCGACCGTTTAGGGGCTACGATGCCACAGAGAAACACACAGACGCACAGATAAATACTTTAAACTTATATAACACTCCTTCTTAAATCTTATATCAAAGTGATGGTCAAGCACATCAGATGAGATGAAAAGGATACTTAGAGAAATGTCATTTTTTGGGACATATTTTTGGAAATATTTTATTTTAAATTGAAATATTTGAGTTGACTTTGTTCTGCTGAATTATTGTTTTGAATTACATAATTATTTTACCATTTCACTTTTCGAAATGAATTGAGCCAGGTTTATTAAACCATTCATTTCCATAGTATTTATTTATATGTTAAAAATATATCAAACTGAATCGATTTTGAAGAACATCGGTAATTTTTTAGTTTTTTGGGTACGGAAACCTAAGCTCGCACTTAGAAAGCTAAGAACACTCTTCGTTAAATAACCTTTCAAATGAAACCAAAAAATTATTATTATTATTAATTAATCGGTTCATCCGTTTAGGCCCTACGATGCCACAGACATACACACACATATAGCGGTCAAACTTATAACACCACTTTTTTTTAGTTCGGGGTTTAAAAATACAAAGGCGGAATAATGTTCGCAGGATATGATCAATTAATACTTACTATGCATTTGTAATTTTTATACCATGTATATATACGTAGATAATATATATCAAGGTATACTAAATTTTGTCTCAAGATTGTAACGCTTAAAACTATTGATGCTATGAACAAAATTTTGGTAGAGGTGTTCATAAAATCACCTAATTAGTCCATTTCCGGTTGTCTTCGTTCTTATCAAATCGCATTTCTTGGAATAATCTTCAAATCTTCTTATTTAAAAATTCAAAACTCCTTATATTGTTAAATTTTTAAGTTTACGAAATATTTGGAAAAAACCAAAAGGAGTGCTTTTTCACCCCTATCTTCAATTTCCATCCTCTCATTTTATAACACTCCGTGGTTCTTTCTTCTATAAAAGCCCATCCTGCGATAAAAACCCCTAAACGCCTCAGTTCCTTTCTGTATGATATAATCAATAGTCTACTTGATTTTGGTTCTAAATGACATTCTTGAGTTAAATGAATGTCATTTGTGTTAAGTCAATAGAAGATTTATTCTACCAAATGATTTACTCAAAATCTTCAAGCATTGATATTTAACAACTATAGTATATATCGAAAAATTTAACTCTTTGTTTTTGTCCAATTACTCCAAGTTTTAACAGAGTCAATTCGAAAAGTATCAAGAATCATCATTGACTTACTTTTTGAGGAACTATCTAGTACGATTTAGTAAATACAATTTAAACAAATATATTGTTAGAAAAAATTAAACAAAGACAATTGGTTTGGGATTATCATTCTTATAAAAGCTCACAATTAAAATAACACAAAACTACACATAACGTCTGTACATAGAACCTAATTAGTTTCATTAAATTAAACTTGAACATGTTAAAAATTAACAATTAGTAACATGTTGTTAGCTAGCAACTACCTATACTCCTACTACTAATACTAAAGTTCATTATTTAATTCATGTTTAAAATTAGTAATACAAATTACGTACACTTATAAGCTATACACATATATTTTACGCCTACAATTATAAACGTGAATGAGAATTTATTTGACAGGAGTGACCTTTTTAATGCTCTATAACTGGGTAGGTATGTACCTAATAAATGTACCTTGGTAAAACATATACGGAATAAGCTTTGGTGAATATAACCGTACACAGAAAGCTCAATATCTTTTTTATTAAGTAAGTGATTATATTATAACTTGAAGCAGATTTATTTTATCTTATTGTGCTCATGCTTGAAATATTTATTTTACTGCTAGTAATCAAAAGATTTAAAATACGAGTATTGTTTGCCTCTTCATTCATTTTCCATGGCTCGCAGGGAGTCATGTACATACACATAATTCAAAAAAAGAATGTAATGAGCGTTGTCATTTTAAAACGTCAAAATATCTTTTTTTTTCAATTTCGGAATGAAAATAACGACTGTCTATCTGAATGAAAACTAATGTATATTGTTGTTTTGTAAAACTGTAAATACTCTCATGAATTTTATTTGCGTTGTGAATTATTATATGTATCACAAATGGAACATTTCATTGATATACTTGGTATACATTTTTTTTCAGAGGATTGTATGAAACATAACAACTAGAATAGAAAATCTTGTTTCGTGGGTAGAAAATATAACATGTTCATTTTTTTTTATTCCTAAATAAAACATAACAGGGAAAAGTATACCCGTTATGTGTTTACACACTTCATAACATAAACGTGGTGAAATACGGAGTGGTTTGATTGAAAACGTATTACAGAAGACGTTGGCTAGAAATGTACGAGGCAACTCCTTGCAAATTCGATTGTTTTAAATTTATATTCTAAATTCGAAAAAAAGATTGGCATAAGGGTTGCAAGCAGCAAAATAATGATACTAAGAGCATAATTTTATAAATAAATATGACCAAATAAGTTTTACAAATATTTCAGAAGTTTTATGCTAACCGAATATGTGAAAATATATAGGTACTATCAAAATATTATAGTAAGATAAACGATCAGGTATGAAAAAAAAAACGAACGAGAGGTGTTGTGGGACATCCGGTAGAAACTATATTCCTTTCGTAAAACAAAACTTTCAAAAATTCATTCTTCAAGTGGCTAGAACAGGAGGTGAAAGTTGATATGAAAATTCGT
This sequence comes from Chrysoperla carnea, assembly GCF_905475395.1. Classification (NCBI taxonomy): domain Eukaryota; kingdom Metazoa; phylum Arthropoda; class Insecta; order Neuroptera; family Chrysopidae; genus Chrysoperla; species Chrysoperla carnea. Next base: position 71,829,025 of record NC_058337.1, on the reverse strand, counting down.
AATTTTTGAATTAACTACTTAACCGATTTTAAAAATTATTTCACCTATAGAAAGTTACAATATCAACGAGTGTCATGGCCAAATTTCAAAAAAAATTCAAAATCCATAGAATTGTGAACAAAAGGGATGATAAGTGAAGACTATAATGTGGTAATCTTTGTTTTTTAAAGTAGAAATTGTAACAAAGCGGACTGGTAACTGCTAGTAAAACATATAACCCATACGTCTGTTGCTACATTTTGTATATAGGCATATCAAATGTTCATTATATAATATAGTGTTATGTATATATTATTTTTATATATTCATTTCCCCATTTTCAAGTTTACAATTCTCTAGAGAAATTTAATATTCAAACGCATACATCAACGAAAAAAGTGAATATCACTTCACAGATATACGACAGATAAACCAACAACGTACGTGTATGTAAATGTATCTGTGTGTGTGTGTGTGTGATGAAATAATAAAAAATATCAGTTATGAAAAAGTGTAAAAAGATTTTCAGACAAAAAAGCACAAATGATAATATCCATAATTTTTACTATAAAATGTGTTTCATCCTTATAGGTACTATCGTAGACTAGGAGGTTGTTCATACTTCGCTAATATTGGTTACATAACATATACTTCAATTTATATGTTACTAGCGCGATACCCGGCCGTTTCACTGGGCTTAAAAGTATCATCGCTTTTATTAGTCTCCACCTCTCTCAATATTACTTATCTTTCTTCCATAATACTCGCAGGGATTGTTTTACACAGTCAAAGTATATGCGCATATATCAGAAAGTTGGCCATGATTTGTTTGACATTTACTATTTGAAATTTTTACAGATATCTTTAATTTATGATTGGAAGTGTTGATTATCGATGCAGCAGTAAAATGACATATTAAATTTCATTTTTTTTTACTTTTTTTAAATATATCTTTATAAATTATAGCTCATGTGTTATTCTGATGAGTTATATTGTTGTACAGTTTCATTCAAATCCATTTGGTAGTTTTTACGTGAAAGCGTAACAAACAAACAAACAAACAAACATCCTTGCTTTGACATTTATAATATATTTAGGGATTAGATCATAACGATCCATAATATTGCAGTAGAGATCAGTGTTTCTTTGCTTTTTAAAAAAGAGACATTTATTATGTTATTCGTTAAGTCTGACAAAAATGCCTTAAAAAGTATCAAAATTTTGGTTTAAAAAAAAAGGTGAAGATTTATTAGATTTATTAAACTGATTACAATTCTAATCTTTGTGACAAACTTTGTGACTTAACTCTTAACTACTTAGTTCTTGCGTCGAAAACATTTCCATTAGCATGAAAACAAATAGGTTATGTAGATAGATTATCCAAACTTTGTCAAAAAACCAAACTTATTTTTATAACTTTTACAAAATTTGCACCTAAGTGCTTCTATTCAACGTTTTCATAGATTTTTTATAAAAATCAATATAATAAAAAATATAAACCTACATATCATTGGCTCTCGAACTATGAATTAGAGTGTATTTTTGGAGGGTTAAAAGGTAAAGTCATCGCGGGTAATAAGAAAATATCACGTACTTTTTTCAATTTATTTTTTTCTTATGTTATATACCTTTTCTTATTCAAGATAAACTCATGAATCGATTAAATTCATGTTAACATGTAATTTTATTTCATTGGTAAAAATATTATGTGTTATAAAAAGGAAAATTAATGGCTTAATTTAGTTTGCATTTTTAGGGTATGAAATTTATTTGATGTTTTGATCATATAAAAGTTTATACGTGGTTGTATTTTTGTGGGAACGTAGCTGTAGGTGTGACTATCTTAGTATAAATTAGTGGTATTTTAATATTTAATCTTAATGCTCTATGAAATTTAATACGTGTAAAACTTACTGTACCGCTATCAATGTAGAATGTATAAATTGGAAATTCATTAAATGATGGTGATGAAAATGTTTCTTCTTTTCTGGATGAAGGGAATGTCGGGATGAAATGGACTATCTAACGGATCATTAATTAATAATTTTGATGGGCTGTTGCAGTGCTTTGTATATGCATGAAGGAATTGTTTTCAGCCCTTCAAAATAATTAAGGAGCTGATAAATAAAAGTTTCAGTGGAAAAGGAGGTTTAACACATGTATGGTATCACAATCGGCCCTAGGAAATATAAAGTGTGTCCCTCGTGGACAGCCAATATAACCTTACCAACTCTTTAGAAATCATCTGGAAAGCTAGAAGGAAATTCTTCTGAATAAAGCCTTAATGGCTTTTTACATAGGGCGCATTGGGCACCACTAGCACACACTAAATGCTAATTAAATCAAATTTTTATAATTACTTTTTACTAGAATAGCAAGCCATATTATCTGATAAAGAACGATATTACATTAGGACGTGTATTAGTTTTCCCTAAAAATTTATGAAAACAATGTGTGTAATATTTTAAATTAGCCTCTCAATTTATTTTTACTAACCATTTACAATTATTGTATACATTGGAAACTTTAAAAATCTACAAAATTTTGACGACAATAAAATAAATATTAGCGGTAAAATAGATTTATTCAGTTTAAGGGAAAATATTTTAATAAATTTAAAGCTAAGGAATCAAAACCGCGATTATAAATAAATAAATAATGATATTTTTAAGGATAGAATTGTTATTAGCGCGTATATTTATAAAAGCGCCTTTGTTTATAAACTCTGTGTAACTTAGCAAATTACAAAATTACAAAAAATATCAAAATTAGTATTTTACTTAGAAAAACCTAGCAATGGTGGTGTTTTGAGAAATTCTAATATTAATGATACTTGGATATCTTATATATTTATTTAACTTATCCCATTATTTATTATTATTATTAGATGATCCCATGAACTTCGTTTCACCTAAAATTAATTTAATTGATCATAACTTTTGGTCAACGAGTATTAATCTAAATTAGCACCTGGAGCTCTAATTATTCATTAATAGCTACTATGCTAGCCCACCATAGTAGCTAGCAATAGAAAACAGTGATCCATATTTGTCCCACTTTATAACCTATGCTCATACCTAGCTAATGTATGAAAACAATTTCATTAAAATCGGCCAAACCGTTTTGGAGGAGTATAAGCATAAACACCGTGACACGGATTTTTATATATTCGATTATGTATATAAATATATAATAATATTGATTAAAAACTTAAATGAAGAAAACATAAATAAATAATGAGAGAAATAAAAATTAATAAATAACAAGATACCAGAGTTTCTTTTATATCCGATATTCTCAAGAAACCACCATTACTAGATTTTTATAACCACATACTTTGACTTTGTTCCTTGTAAAAGTTGTAAGCTGGAAATATTTTTGATCATCTTACGTCCTACAATTTTGAAATTGCTTGGCGAAGCGTGTGGATACCGCTAGTTCTCTTTGTAATTATCATAGTCAAAGTAAACCACAAACCGTTTTTCAGATTTATGTCTATTTTTGAAAAGATCTCTGCTTGTATGTGATTGTCCTGAATTTCTTAACGTACACTCTGTACTCTTGACCATCGTATAAAATGGTTACGTGGTTCAATAATTTCCCTAGCATTATTATCGATTGCAATATAAGTAGGTACATTTATATATTTATTATACATATGTTTTTGTGTAACAGGTGTGGTTAGCAAGTATTGTATACATTATGTGTAATAAATGTAGGTACATTCATATGTGCATGGTATCTGGGTAAGTGTGTTAGTGACAGAAAAGGTTTTTCCATATGAGAATTTTATATCATAAATATAATAATAAATTCTATTAAAATTTAAATCACATGTTTAAATAGGAAATTCGATTAACAGCTACTTTCCATTTAATAATATAGGAACACGGAGATGTTTACCTCGAAAGTTTTATACAGTGTGTCGCATTTAAGATTGAGACACCCTCATATTAGCGTTATTTATAAGAATATCGATTTGAAATTTTGACAGTCATAGAGGGTGATGGTCACATTTTTTAGGATGCCTAACGGAAATCAGTATTTTAAACTCAGCCTACTACAAACTAAGAAATAGGGCCGATTCTTAATATTTTGTCTAGCGTCAGAGATGCTTTAAAGATATGTATTTAAAGATTGGAAACTATTGGAGTAAGTTTCATAGAATATTTGTTTATACCTATATACCGATTTTCATGACGAAATTCGCATTTAATTATTTCATTATTTTGGTGTTTACTCAGAATTATTACAAGTACCTATATTGAAATATTTGAATATTGAATAAAGACTAAAATAATGAAACATTTAAAAATGCGAATTTTGTCATGAACATGGGTACATGGGTATCAAAAATATTCTAAGCTTCTTTTTCAAATAGTTTTTTTTCGATATCTCTAACCATTTCTGTCCATAGGCAAAATTAAAAGAATCACCCCTATTTGCCAATTTGTACTAGGTTGAGTTTAAAGTTATGATTTCGGATAAATATCTCAATAAATGTGACCCATCTGTATGACCGTGCCAAATTTCAAATCGATATTCCTATAAATAATGAAAATATGAGTGTGTCGTCATCTTAAATACGCATACTATATAGAAAAACTAGCTGTTACCCGCCCGCTTTGCGTGGCGTAAAATATACCCGCTTTGCTGGGCAACATCCCCACTTGCACCCCTCCCTCCACATTTCCTTGCGTTGGATAACAGTTTTGTAATGTACACGTCATGCTCTTTTATTTCATACCCCACTTAGGTATATTTGTAAATATTCGATATTTCCTTCCCACTTTCTCGCTACACCTTTCTACCCTCCGAAGGTTAAAAAAATTTCTAAATGTTATTTAAAACATTCTGACCAAGTTTTGAACTATTAAAAGCCATAATTGAAAAATATGAATTTTTTATTCATGAACACCCCCGCAACCCCCCTTGTGGGTGGAATTTCGTAAAATCCGTTCTTAGCTGACCTCTACTTGGCAAAAGGAATATTCCTCCCAAATTTCAAGTCTCTAGGTCTTATAGTTCCAGAGATATCGTGATGAGTGACTATCTATCTATCTATCTATCTATATCTATAGAAAGTCTCCTATATATTTATAGATAGAAAGTCTCCTATATATTTATAGATAATTTATTTTGATTATACACCATAATAAGCTGTGGATTCTTCCAAGAACAGTCGATCAAGTAGGCGGCGTATACGTACTTTACACAAACTTACAGATGAAAATAATCTTGTATAATATTATAGGCAAGACTCACTCGTAAGAAACTACAAATGTAAACTAAAAATAGCAATGCAAACTAAAAATATTAGACTGGAAAAATGTCTCCGTGTACAAGCATCGCATGAGCGAATCTATTTAATTTTCTTTCAAGAATACATTGTAAATACCAAGGTGAAAATTTTTATACGTAATTGAAATAAAATAGAATATTGTGAAGTGTAAGAAATAAAGTGAAGATACATTCTGAATATTAATTCAAGTTATATTTGTATACTATGGCGTTTTTACCAAAATGGACGTGTTACTGAAGTTTAGTTTTAACAAAACGAAAGAGAATCTAGTTTAGTAGATTCTTTACTGTTAGTGTTTATTGAATTAGGAATTTTTTATTATAACAAAAACTACTAGAAAATTCTGAAGGATACTTAGGAGGTATATCAAAATGATAAACTATAAAACGAATAAAAATTTAGTTAGATGTTCTTCATTTAATGCTAAAATTAACTGACAGAGGCCAAACATGAAAAAATAAACTGCTTTTTTAAAGCACAATTTTTTAATTTCTGGCTTAAATGGTGAGATCTTTTCTACTTTAAAATTAGGATTTTGAACCAAATTTTTTCCTACTTCTAGAGGGAACTTAAAATAATTATTAGTCAAGAGAGCACCTTCAGGTACAATGGGTGGGGTAATACAAGTTACAAAAACATGTGATTTACGATACATTATAACCTTTTTCCATGGTTCGCACATGGTTGTACCATGACTCACAAGTTTTCATCGATATTTTTTTTTTTTTATATAGACATTCTCAAAAAAGTTTATTGTATGTAGGAATAACAGTTTTATAAGGAGAATTCATTTTCGTTATTATATTTTTAAAAACACACATTAATGTAAATTTTGATGCCTAGTACTAAATTCTTTCGTATTGTATTTCTAATATGTTTTATGTAGAGAATCTGAGGATTTTTAAATTTATCGAGCTGATCGATAAATTAAAAATAATTTTTTTAAATTATAATCGAACATATCGATGATGTTGTGAAAATAAAGAAATCAAGACAAATTTGTTGTAAGTATCTCTAACAAGAATATTGCCTTTGTTGAATGTATATCTTTGTGTATAAAACGAAATTAATGAGGGTATACTAATTGGACGTATATGCTTAACTAGGTATAAATAAAACCATCGTATACATGCATATATTAAATAGAGCATCTGTATAATATGTTGTACATAATCAATTCTCTTTATTTACTCTAAATAATGCTTATACAATGAAATTTACAAAATGATTTTTTTAAGGCTTGCCATCAATAGATAGATATATTTTATAAAAAATTGCAAAGAAATGAAAAGACAAAGAAATTGAATAAAAATATGTAAGTACAGCATTCAGTTTCTTTAAATGATATTTTTTGCTCTTTGAAGCAAAAAAAGAATCTTTTTTTTAGAATTCAACTTCTGAAAAACCTGAGTTCAGGTATTTTCACGCAATATATTCTACCAAGAAAATCTTTAATCATTTCTCAAAATAATAATCATATTTACAGATTCTAATTTTTTATTGAAAAATAAATAATTTTTTTTAAATGGATATTGCTATGCTGTTAAAAGTTTTCGCTTTAAAAATACGTAAAATCAGGTATCGAAAGCTGAGCTAGAATAATGTTCTTTTAAACATAAGTAGTTGTTTTTTGCAACTAAGAACAAGAGTCTACTAGAAAAAAATGTAGTCCCATTTAAAAAACAAAGTTGACCTCTGTCAACTGTTCTATGAAGACGTCACTGAAAAACAAGTGAAATTCACAAAATTTAAAAAACCCCCGACAAATTTGTCGGCTGCGGAACCCTAAACTCGCATTTGAAAATATCTAAGAACACTCTCCTCAAAAATCAAAATTGGTCCATCCGGTGCTACGATTCCACAGACACACAGGCAGACGCACACACATAGCGGTCAAACTGAAAACACCCCTTTTTTTTAGTTCGGGGGTTAAAAATACTAAATACTGTACTCCCCTAAATATGAAAATTTATTATAAATCATTAGGTATATTAGAGTATCTTTGTATTTAATATAAAAAGATTGTTTATACGTACATGATAATAAATTGGATATAAAAAGTGTGTCTTATTTTAAATATAATCAAATTATATTGTAATTATTTTAATTAATAGGAGAGAGTTGGTTTTATTGTATGTCGTTTAAATACAACTTTTAAATTTCACTCAAAAACGCATGGTGTACTCGAGTGTACCTCCAGATTAAGATTTTTAAATTTGTTAGATATTATGTAAGAAAGAAGATAGAAAATAAAATTATTTTACCTTTTAGTATAAATTTTTGCATTTTAAAAAATTTTTGAGGAATATTTTGCAAACACCCTCGCGTAATTAGATGATAACGTGTATGTTCGTTTATAAACTGACGGCTTCGTAAGTTCATAAACCTACGAAAAATAAAGCGTTAGATTGAAAATTTTATTGTTCGAGCACAATCTATAGTTATTTTACAACCAGATTAAATTTGTTATAAACTAACGATTCATAAAATAGTCCGATGACAAGATATCGTAAATGTTTAAATTTTCTGAGCTAATACAATGAGTTTCTATCAGAAAATAAATAATTAGAGTATCTACTAGGCTCTAAAATACTTTTGCGTTGTAGTTTTGAATGAGTATATACATACAATTATATATATTATTTTACATTAAATTATTATTGGCTATATAAGTATATACCATCATTCATATCATACTTGTACATAACAACTTAAATTACCAGATATACCCTTACGATTATGTTGATTTAATTTGGACATCAAATAACAACCAACACCTTGTGTGTGATATTTATGTATGTCAAGTTAGCACAACTTTTATTGATTAAAGAAATAGGCCAATAACTAGCCTCTGTTTAACCATAAATTAACCGGGGGAAAAAAAAAATTTCTGCACTTTCCATAACGGAGATATTTGATGCTTTGCTAACTTGACAGTCAACTTAGCGAAACAATTTTTATCTTAACTGAATTTAACGGTTACTTTCAAAAAAATTTTAACGATGAGAATATTCCATCATTTTTTTTTTTTTAATTATAAAATTTTTTTAATGAAGTTAGCGAAACATTAGCTTTCTTTTTTGTAGAAAAAGGAATAATTTTTGCTCGCTCGGTTGATTTATGGTTAAATAGCGGCTTATTATGAGCTCATTTCCAAATAAAGTTGACTGTCAACTTTGTTAGGAAAACATCACGTTACTCCTTTATGGAAAGAGCGGAAACTTTTTTTCCCCGGTTAATTTACGGGTAAATAGCGGCTAATTATTGGCCTATTTAATCGGGAATAACTTTGCTAACTTGACATACATGTGATATTTGATATTCACACGTATTTGTCTACTACCCGTAGGATATATACAATATTAATTTTCGTAAATTAATATTATAATATTAGATTTCGTTTTATTAATCTAATTGAATATATGTATGTTGCCAGCAAAAGTTTAATAGTTGGTTCTTAATTGTAAGATTATAATTGGCTACTGTTGTTCATTTATGTAACATTAAAGAAAAAAGAATCGTGCATATAAAACATTAAATAACTTTTGCATAAAACGCCATCATATAGTTCATTCCATTAATATGACTTTGCTCTCCCCACTCATACGAACACTTTGAGCCCAATCCCATAAAAAATCATATTGTTATATCAATAACAACCTTAAATGCTTCATTTTCTACAAGTAATACAAGGGCTTATTTGCAACGAATTTTAACAATTTTCACCAAAAGTTTAAAGATATGTAGTGCAAAAAATATGAAGATTTTGAATTTAATAATTGACTAATAGTTGGTCAATTATATTAGTAAATAAAGCTTATATTTAAAAAAAATGTTTTTTTATCTAAATCTAAAAGTAAATACTATAATTTTCGAATATATGTTTGAACTTTTCATTCTAACTAACACACAAAAATATGTTTACAGAATGTATCACGCTGCTTCATCTAAATAAGCCTTTGTTAAATATAATATTTATTTTAAACATTTGTTGATTAATATTGGAAAAATTGAAATTATCGAAAATAAAACTCACAATTAAACAGCAAATCTGTTTATTTCTTAAAATATCAGAAAATTATTGCCGAAATATCGATTAACTTGTAAATTATAAACAGGAGTCAATCATTCAGTAAATTTATCCATATCCCACCATTTATTAGTTATTTCAAATAAATAAATATTTATTTATCAGTTATTTTAAATAAATTTTGTGTTCACAGGGCAATACAGTGAAATAAATAATTGTTGAAATAACGCATTAGTACGCATACTCTTCTAATATAATATTGTAATTATACTATGTATATATATATGAAACATACATAGTATATTAAGTTTAATTCCAAGTTTGTAACGCTTAAAAATATTGATGCTACGAAAAAAATGTTGGTATAGGTGTTCATAGATTCACCTAATTAGTCCATTTCCGGTTGTCTGTCTGTCTATCGTCTGTCGTCTGTCATCTGTCCGTCTGTCATCACGATTACTCAAAGACAAAAAGAGATATCAAGCTGAAAGTTTTACAGCGTACTCAGATCGTAAAATGTGAGGTCGAGTTCGTAAATGAGCAATATAGGTCAATTGGGTCTTGGGTCCGTAGAACACATCTTGTAGACCGTTAGAGATAGATCAAAAGTTTAAATGTAAAAAATATTTCTTATAAAAAATTAAACTTTTGTTTGAAACATTTTTTCGCAAACATCACTGTTGCGCGCAAATTAGGCGTAAATTTTATAGTATGCATTATATGGGAATATTAGTTATGTATGTGTGACATATTGTATGTATTTGTAATACATAATAACTAATATTCTTGTATGACAGAGTAATCCACACTGACTATACATGGTATGTCAGCAATTAACTCAGTCAATTGTTTGGTTTTACTTGTTTTTAATGAAATATCACATGTGAAATGTGTATCATATAATGGAAAGTATAATTGTTTTTACACAATCAATTGCAATTCATCCTCCAATATCAGTATATCAGTCCATATTTTTACTAGCTAAAAGTATAACTTTGTAATGGCTCGCGAATGGTATCATATAAAATATATATTTCTAAAATAAAATTATACTTCAATTATTGACAAATATTTTTTATTTAATTGTTCCTCAACAAACGTTTATTTCTTTAAAACATCATGTTGTAAACCAGGATCCATTTTATTATCCGCTGTGAAAATATTCAATTCATTTTCATACCATGTATATGAAATATACATAGTATAGTAAGTTTAGTCCCAAGTGTGTAACGCTTAAAAATATTGATTCCATGAACAAAATTTTGGTATAGGTGTTCATAAAATCACCTAATTAGTCCATTTCCGGTTGCCTGTCTGTCTGTCGTCTGTCGTCTGTCTGTCTGTCATCACGATTACTCAAAAACGAAAAATGATATCAAAAATTTTTATAGCGTGCTGAGGACATAAAAAGTGAGGTTGAGTTCGTAAATGGGCAACATAGGTCACGGGGGTCTTGGGTCCGTAGGACCCATTTTATGAACCGTTAGAGATAGAACAAAAATTTAAGTGTAAAAAATGTTCCTTATAAAAAATTAAACAACTTTTGTTTGAAAATTTTTTTCGTAAACATCACTGTTTACCCGTGAAAGCATATATTATGCGCAAATTGCAGTATTATATGAGTATATCAGTTATATAGGTGTGACATGTATAGGTATATGTGTAATTTGACAGAGTAATCAACACTGTCTATTAGGGTGTCCCTTATATGACATATTTTTTTATTTTTTCAAAATTTGAAATGCATACCCTCTATATTTTTTATAAATGCTAAAACATACTCAAATATGAAATTTCATCTTTCTAGCATGATCGCAACCCGTGCCGACCGAGCTACAAAGTTTATAAAAAATTATGTTCTGTCCGGATATTTCGGTCTGCTGTAAAACTAATATACATGTAACAAATTGAGTGAATAAAAGTTAAAATATAATAAGATAAACATTAATCTTTATTTAAAAACATAAAATAATAAAAATCAGCTAGGTTAACTTCTCTTTAGTGTGGATTTTTTACAAATTTCTATGTTCCTGGACATAGCGCAACAAGAATTGTTTTTGCTCTTCTTCAGCCGTGATAAGTCCGTTAAAATCTTGCATTAATTTGACAGCCCTTTCGGCAGTGTCATTTACAACCTTCAAACGACTTATTCATTTTTTTTGCTTCCAGAAAAGCAGCATTATCATCCCAGGAGGATACATCTTCCTGAAGAATATTGTTTGCTCTTTTCTGATACAAATAATTGTTTGCTCTTTTCTGATACAAAATCATCCACATTATTTGTACTTTATTATGAAGGTTCCAGTCAAAGAGAGCAGTTGATACAGCTTTAGCTTGATGTTTTCTAGAAGAACTCTCTAGTTTTGGCACTGCAAGAAGCTGTTGCTGTTCTCTATCGTCAAATGAAGCAATAATTGGCAAACGTTCTTCTTTTGAACTTCGTACATCCATTCCGGGTAATAGTTTTCCATCCTAATGAACAGTGACTACGTCAGGTATATTGTTTTGAAAGTCAGTTTTTATTCTCGAATACGAATTCGCTGAATCGAAGATTTGTTAATAGGGAAATCATCGCTGCTCAGACCAAACGCTTCTACGACCGCATGATGAATGTAAACGGAATCTCTTATGCTTAACTGGCATCGATCTAAAGCTGCGACAAGTTTAGGTGTTATGAGATTCTTTCTACCTCTTTTTGAACTTTTTTCAGGGCAGGGAACGTCTGGCAAGTTGAGTTCAGAAATCGAAATCTGTTCTTCGTCCGAATCTTCTAGACATTTCAAGTTATTGGTAGCGGAAGTAGATGCCACATCTAATAACTCTCTTTGTCTTACACTCCTTTCCTCTTCTTCTAATTGTCTTTGCCTAGCTCTTTCTTCTTTATCCGCCAATTTTTTGTCTATACCACCTAAACATCCCGGTCGACCTGGCTCTCTTTGTTTCTTTAAAAATACTTTGTCTTCCTCTATTTTCATTCTCTCAAAGGCATCAGCATGTGCAAAATAAAATAAGTTATCGAGGTCAATTTTAAAATTATTTTCACGGCTTTTGAACGTAATTTGAGTTTTCTTACAATTTTTTTGCAGTTCTCTCCAAACATGATATAAATCAACAAGTTTCTTCACACAGTTTGGAAAAGCCTTTGTAGGAATTCTTGCTTTTTCCCAAAATATAATACACTCCCTAATCACAAGATTTGCACTTTCACTGACAGTTAGTTTGACTTCGCGAATATTGTAAAATAAGACAGCGAGAACTTGTCTATTAGATGGTAATTTTGCACCATTTATTTGATGGCAAGACAGTCCAATAAGGAAAATATTTTGTTTATCACTCCGTAATTCAACCGACATCTTTATGCAATAAACAATAGCGCTCTACTAATCTTAAAAATCACTGATGAAATGGCAAAATAAGCACGTATTTACAGGTCACATCGCATTACCAGTGTAACTTGTATGGACAAGTTTCAATCGCAAGTCGGCACGGGTTACCGTTTATAAAACTGACTAATATTTTTTTCTAGGCAATAATGGGTCATTTCTAAAGTTTTAAGAGGGTATGCGTAAAAATATTTCGAACATGAAATTTAAGGGACACCCTACTGTCTATACATGGTATTTCAACAATTAACTCAGTCAATTGTTTGTTTCACTTGTTTATTTTAAATTTATGAGAAATACAACAAAACCCATCTTTATTAATTTGTAAATCAAACCAACGACGATGACATACATTACATACTTCAAAATTCAAATTCTTTTGGGCAATCTCAAAATTTTCTGCATACATTTTAAAACTAATATCATCTCGATAAAAATATAATTCTTCTTGATCTTGTTTTCGTCGTTTCCGATCATCACGCATTAATGATCGATTACGATCACCCTCTTTACGACCCGTCAACGTACGACATCGTGTCATTTTATTACTTTAATAACAATTAATTAATAAGTGTAAAATTATAATAACTATAATTAAAATTTTTTCATTACTTTTACTAATATCACTTAATTTTTTTAGTTATTCTACTGTAGAACTGCAAAAATTTTTGTTTGAAATTATGTTCAATCCGTGAAAAAGTATATCATACAAAAGCTTTTACTTTATATGCTTCTTTTATATATTAAGTTATAAAGGATAGAGGAAATCAAATTTTTGATCTCAAAACGGCAGTTCCGAAAATTATATTCAATTTTAAAATGTTTTGATTTTCGACGAAAGTGAAAAATAAAAAATTTATGAGCCTGAAAATGGCTGATGACAATCATTAGGTACTTTTTTATGAGAAACATCCGTTTTTGAGAAAATATGTTGTCTGAAAACGATGTGTGTTGGAACTCACAACAAACACGCGCTAAACCACTACCATTAATCTGTTATTGAGTATTTCGATTTTGAGTAAAATTTTAATGGAAAACTCATTTAGTATCAATGATGTTTCACGTATTACAAAGTAAACAATAACATTTAAATTGTCTGGTGAATGAACTTTTAAAATATCCTGTACATAAATTTGATAACCCTAATAAAATATTTTAGTCTAGTCAGCAAGTTCAAATAGGTGAAATGTAGAGATGATGATCGTAAAAATATGCTGGAAGCGTTTATAGTACATAAAAATTTGCAGAAGATATAAACAATCAAAGATTTTATTTCTTAAATTATTAATATTTATGAAATTTCAAATTAAAAAAATATTTTCAAGAATAAGAAGTTTCCAATAAAAAACTCTCTCTCTCTGAAATTTATATTTAAGTTTAGTTTTCCACAAGTTAACGAATTGATTAACAAAATTTTCTCGAATTTTCGTCTTCATCGTTTACTAAAATAAATGTTTCAATAATTGGTCTAAAATTTTTTAAATTTGTGGAGCCCTTCTTACATATATGACGTCAAAAGAGTTTAATGATTTTTTACTTTGTTTATAATAGAAGTCATGCGTTTTTTCTTAACTTAAAAAGTTGTTATAAACAAAGTATAACTTTATAACAAACTCCTTTGATGTGATCTTGTTAAGGATATACATACATATACACGAAGATAAAAAATTTTACGCCAATTATTAACATTTTTTCGAAAAATTCAAGAAAGTTTTGTTAATTAACAATTGGTAACTTGTTGAAAAATTAACTTGAAGATAAATGTCCAACGGTAATAAAGTGATCAGAATACACCACATCCTCATCCTCATCCTCACAAGTGGATGTGAGGATGGTTTAGATTCACAATTTGGTCCTCTTTAAAATGTTTTTGAGATAGTACAAGATCCGAATTAAGGTCGACCTTCACCTATCTGCTTACCGAATGAAAGTTATTTTTTATGAAATGTAAAATATTTACAAATATCCCTGTTGTGGGTTGCCTTAAAAAATATGGTCCAGACAACTTTTAATAAAAATATCAAAACTGGGAAAGCTTGTAAACATTATTTTTTGACTGATTTTGTGGACAATCATATAGCACCGTATTTGCAATAAAATTATCTTTATTTATATATGCGAGTCAATGAATTAACAGATGAACGTAATTACTATTCACAACCTGTATAAATGCGATTATAGTGAACGAAAAAAGGCAGACAACATAGCTGCTGCATATTCTTTATGGCTTTTGCTTTCGAGTAGATCACAATTCGTAAGATTTGCAAGTCAGTGAAAAATTTCTAAAAATTTTACTCTTGATATTTTCACTAAAAGTAGTCTGGACCACATTTTTTTAGGCAACCCATTGCAGGGATATTTGTTAGCATTTTATATTTCATAAAAAATAACTTTCATCCGGTAAACAGATGGGTGAAGGTCGATCCTAATTGGGATCTTAGACTAAGAGTTCCGCATCAAAAAATTAAAACCATGAAATAAATGGTGGAAGCGCAAATAAAAATTATATTACATTACATCTTAATATCCAAATGTATTTATTTGCGCTCCCGCCTTATTTATCTAAAAATGTGAACAGCTATTTGAATAGTATTGAGTTATTATCTATTATTATTCAGGTATTGTGAATAGGTATTTTTTAGAGATATATGCGACTGCATATAAATAAAGGCTGCAGGCATGACCAAATGCCAGGCCATAGACCAGTTATTCCAAAGTTTTAAGTTTTCAATTCCGTCGACAGTCCTCATGACTGACTATCTTTTTTAATGTAAATATCCTCATCTTTAAGAACCATTTTTTATAATTTCCTAAGTATTTATATTTTTTGAAATATCGACTAAAATTTATATATCTTTTTTCATCTTTAATTGTTCATTAACTTTTGAAATTCTTCCTGTTCTAAGAAACGCTTCCGGCATATTTTTCTAAACATTGTTTCGAATCCAACGAGATATCACACTTAGTTTTACGAACATTATCTTTATATTTCATAAATTTTAACTTGTGGACTAGACTATATAATATATAGTATACAGATACAGACAGACACACAACTAACCAAGCAAACCAACATACATGATGATAATAATGATTGACAATAACGTAAACTACATTATACATTATAATATAGTAGTGTAGTAATATAATATGATACAACAGCATAGTTGAACGAACGATATGTAACTGAATCAGTGACTATGAGTACCTAACTAAACAACTGACAACAACTAACTTACTAGTCAGTCACTGAAGTTACTGAGCTAGTTATAATGTTAGTTGTTATATCACATACAATAAATACTATACACTAAAGGAATATACACAATGATTTATTAAACACTTCCAACCCTAGGACTTCGAAAACGTAATGGAAAATAAAAAATTCGTACTATACAAGAGGGAAGGAAAATACTGTATTTGGTTTTTTTTTTTAAATTTTTTTTATATTAATTTTTCCAGGGTCTTTTCCGCAAAAAAGCAACCGAAATAAATTTTTACCGAACATATAAAACATCGTAAAATAAGGTACCGAAAATGGATGGGTAGAAAAAAAAATTATTCAAACAGAATTTGTTTTTTTTCAGCAAAGAACAAGAATATGTTTCAAATAATATATATAGTTTCAATAAATAAACAAAGTTAACTCCTGTGTGACTTTAAAGTTCTATATTTTGAATTAATATAATATTTGCATTAATTTTTTTTTTTTGCAAATAAGAGGATTTTTATGTCGTTTTAAGGCAAAATACATTTAAGGAAACTTTTTAAAAAATCACCCTGTTTACTCTAATATATCATATATGTACAGAGTCATACAAATAATAGGTAATTGTTATACATAAAAAGGCAAAAGTAAAAACCTTAAATAGCAATTCCTCAAAGAAAACTTTGATTCAGCTCGTCATATTAACTATAAAAGTAATGTCTCTCAATGGTAATTTGTTGAGAATGTTGGTCAGAAAAGCGTATGTACCTAAAGCAAAATATGAGATGATTAGAAAAAAGAAATTTTGTTTTATAACGTTTCAGTGGTATTTTGTACTTTGAATATGTCAGTACATCTTGGTATCGGTGGATGATAAAAGTTATGTGAAGTCTAGGAATTGAACAATGTGCGACAAGAGCCAATTGTTCATAGGTACTGTAACAACATTCGCTTGTAATAATACTGCAGGAAACATTTATATGCATTGTCAGTTACTCTGTCGTTTATGGTGCTCCAATATTGGAGGATGCAATGGAAGTTTATTAACCATTTAATAAACACATATATAGTGATGTGATTTAGATTGATTGGAAGAGCTGTTGAAAATTCTTAACCTAAGGACTTAATCTGGAAATTCTACAAATATTTTCGTTCTTTTTGTACATTACTGATAAAGTATAAAAATATTTATGTGTAGAAAGTATAAATTTCAAAAGTGAATAAATGAAAATTTTATAATTGTCAGTCAGTTTTAATACTCAAAGAGTCTTCAAGATAATGGTCAAGGTCATGATCAAGACCATTATTGAATTTTGCTTTTGATATCAATAACTTGGGTTTCTTTTGTCCTGTTTGACTGCTAATATAGAAAGGTAAGTTATTGAGCCAATTGACAACTTGCCTTTTTTTAAAAGAAAGCGAAGTCGGTTCTAGGAGTTCTCCCCACATGTCCTAGACAGAGAAAAAAACAATTTTTTTTCGGCGTCAAAATTTTTGACATACTGTAGTACTTTTGTACTTGCATGTACATGTAAATGTATGTACTATATATTAGATACATAACTCTTCAGAACACTCCGATGCACTTCACAACACATAATATCACTTCAAATCTATATATTATTTCCCTGTATTGTTGTAATACGACTATAACATATTATATTCTAGATAATACCTATATCGATGTGGGTATTTCAGAATTGTAACAACAAAGCTTTTCTCTGGCTTATATGGAGACGAAATAACTTTGGTACATAAAAGTAATTGCGTCACTTAGTCATATCAATATTTTATTTTGTATAAGTAAAAATTTTTACAAGAAAATTTTTTTATGTAAATTGAGCTATCAATTTAAAAAAATTATCAACTAACTTTTCATCTTGCCGTGAATTTTGAGAATATGCCAAAATATTTTATAACTTTTTTGTTTAAATACTCTTTTTATTATTAATTTTAGTAAATAAACATTTTTTTATATTTTATTAAAATAATTAAATATATAGGTAGAATGTTAATAGTCAAAGATGTTACAAATAAAGGAAAATGAAAGAAACCGCTCGCATTTTGCTTAAACCTCATGGAATGTGTTTGTTAGGTGTCAAATATTATTAGTAACGTATGAGTTAGTATCGCAAATGTTTCTATTTTTAATAAACAAAAAATTATTAATTCAATGGAACGGTTAATGTTAAAGTTGACATACAAAATTAATAAATAGGCAACTTGAATTACGTTATATATGTATAAAAATTATTATTATTATTATTATTTTTTTATTAAAACTGGCTTCAGCAAATCTATTATACAGCCATTAACCAAAAAAGTATAATAAAAAAAAGAGAACTTTAACATTGAATCAAAAATTTATTGTTTATTAACAAATAGAAACATTTGCGCCACTAACTCATGCGCTACTAATGATATTTGACATCTAAGAAACACATTCTATGATTTTTTAGCAAAATGCGAGTGAGTTCTTTCATTATGCTATATTAGCCGATTTTGTAACATCTTTTTTTGTACCTACTACATGTATGTTATATGCTTGAAAGCAGCAGGCAGAAGCCACTCGAAAACCGAAGACGTACGAGACAGATCCATTAGTAGTAATTAATGTGTGTGTTACACATACATTAGTGCTTGAATAAATGAATTGTACAACGCTGTACAATTAAGAGAGGCCAAGGGTCAGATACCAAAAAAGCACATATTATTGTTATTTTTTTTACAGAGTACGTACATTCTTTATTTAATATTTTTAAACATATTGTACATTACTAAGCATTATTTTAAGAATATTCTGCTACATTTTCATTAAAAAAAAAAGGAAATTGAAATTTAGCCAGTGGTAGTAGTAAAAACCAAAAGTCAACCCAAAAACAACCCTGTTCTATCCGGCAGTCAGGATAACTCATGATTGATTCGTTGAAATTAAAAAACTAAAAAGGTTTCTTAAGTACATAAGTTTATCTTTAATTTGAACGAAGGAAGTAACAAAATATTAATTAATTAATTTTTTGTGAAAATGAAATAAAAAAACCCGATTTTGACTTTTTGTCTAATTAAAAAATAAGTAATTGAAAAAAATTGTTCGTTCAGAAACTTGTATTTAGTATGTAAATGAAGTGTGCAAAGCATTGGCGATAAACGGTTTCAAGGTTTTCGAGAAATTTTGACTATCGACTTTTTAAGAAAGTTTTTAGAAAAACGTGATTAAAATTTGATACACGAATAAAATAAAGAAAAAAAAAATACATGAATAAAATGGATGTAAAAAAAGCCGCTGTGGCATCGTAGCGCCTAAACGTATGAACCGATTATAATTTTTTTGGATTCTTTTGAAAGGTAATTAAACGGAGAGTGCTCTTAGCTAAGTTTCAAGCGCAAACTTAGGGTTACATACCCGAAAAAAAAATGGCGATGATTTTCAAAATCAATTCAGATTGGAAAAGGCATGATATATAATTTTAACATATAAATAATTACTATGGAAATAAATGGTCAAATAAACCTGGCTCAATTCATTTCGAAAATTAAAATGGTAAAATAATTAGGTAATTCAAAACAATAATTCAAAAGAACAAAGACTACTCAAATATTTCCATTTTAATTAAAATGTTTCAAAAAATTGGGCCAAAAAAATGATGACTCTCTAAGTAATAATCCTGTTTATAACATCTGATGTCCTCGACCATCACTTTGATATTGATTTAAGAAAGAGAGTTTTAATTTTAAAGAGCTTATCTGTGCGTCTATGTGTTTCTCAGTGGCATAGTAGCCCCTGAACGGTCGAACCGACTTGATTGAGAACATTTTATAGCTAAGTTTCCAAAAATCGGCTTACAAGAATTAAATCGCATTTGTCGGGGGTTTTTTAATTTTTGTAAGTTTCACTTCTAACCTATGTATTTCTTTAACAATTACTAGATATGCTATTACTTATATATAGTGTCCAACCGAAGCTTCGGCTTCGGCTTCGGCCACCTTCGGCCAAAAAAAACACCTTCGATCAAACATTTGGCTTCGGCCTGGATTCAGCTTTGGCCGAAGGTTCTTAGCAAACATCGGAATTGAACGAATTGTTCTAAATGTTATTATTTTGAAATAAATTTCAAGGTAATTTTTTAATCATCTTTAGATTGACTTCTAGATCAACTTCTCAAGATCATAACCTCTAAATCAACTTCTAGAGAGCAACTTTAATATTAAAGTTTTAAAATCATGTTTTTAAACTTTTGGCTTCGCCCGAAGGTTGTGGCGATAGCCGATTAATCGGCTTCGGCTTCGGCCAAAAATCGACCTTCGGTCGGACACTACTTATATAATAGACACTTCAAATCTATATATGTATCTATACATGTAAAACATAAAATGCATCATTATAATCATACATTGCAATTTTATATTATGTAAAATGGTGCAATTGTAATGCATGTAAATTATAATACTCTTCCATTACTATACGTTACTGCTAGGATTCAATATCGTAAAAAGAACAAGTGAAAACAAACAATTGACTGAGTTAACTGTTGAAATACCATGTATAGACAGTGTTGATTACTCTGTCACATTACACACACATACATGTCACACCTATATAACTGATATAGCCATAACATACATACTATACAATTTGCGCATAATTTGCACTCTCAAGGGTAAACAGTGATAGGCATCGATCGACACCTCACAAAGTCGATATCATTTTTTGTTCGCGCGATACAAATATTTACATTTCCAACCTTTAATATTTTGTATAGTTATATATTCGTTTCCTAATTAACCTTATGAAATCGAATTTTTCGAAAACGCCTTTAATTGATTTAAAAATGTCCATATTATTGAAGTAGCATATACAATATAACATCAATATGGATTAAGAAAATATGTTATTAAAAAAAGTTATTATGTCCTTGTAAAAAAATAATATAAAATATGCACCACATAACTTCCTTGCACACGATTAAACTATTCGAAATTTATTTAGAGATTAAAACAGAGTACTTCTTTCGAAATTAGAATACCTTTGATATCGCTACATACAAAGAAAGCTACAAAAATAGACCTTAAACAAAAATTTTCAAACAATAATTTACGCCCAATGAATTTTGTGTATATAGAAAAGGAAAGATATATATAAATGAATATTGCGGCACTCTAAATAAAAATTTCAACATTCTACGGCTTGTGTTTTTTGAGTTATACGTAATAACGATTTCGTTCATACAGACACATACAGACGTCACGTCGAAATTTATCAGGATGGATCCAAAGATGCTAACAATGAACAATTCCGGTGAAAACTCCAAAACGAATTTGTCCGGGATTACGATACTTCCTTAACTTTGCACAAGGAAGTTGAAATCATTAACCTGAAAAAGAAAACATGTTTAACCCATCATCCACATATGGTTATATAATATGATTTTAATACCCCAATAGTTAATCAAATGGAAAATCATTCAATTCAAAAATAATAATAAAAAAATAAACTAATTTTTTTTTTAATAGAAATGTAATCAACTGTAGCAAAATTTTAAGTTCAAGAAAAATATCTATATATGTTTGGAAATTGGATAATTCTTTCAGTTCACTGATGATGTCTTCACACTTTAATATAAAGGATGGGAATGAGTATGAAGGGTAGGATACGTTAGTACACGTAGAATTTTTGTAGCTGAAACTTTTGTTTTTAAAAATGCAACTTTTATTTTTATTGTGAACTATTCCAATCGCAGATTACTAGAGCATTTAAGGTATTTTATAAATATAATGCTTATCTTACTGATATTAGCTCAGTTGGTTAAGGCGTAACCAATTCTGTCCGCGGTATGCTTAAGGTAGCGGGTTCGCCGTCGCAACAAAATTAATTTAATTAATAGCTGTGATGGGTTGGTGTAATGCATGGTATATGCATGAAGGAGGTGCACTCAGCCTCTGAAATTGAGGAGTGGATAAATGAAATTATCAGCGGAAAGGTGGTAAAACACATATATAGCATCACAATATAACCAATATAACCTAACAGCCAATATAACCTGACCTACTGAACGCAATACAACAATGTGCTATTCTCAGATACTGCGCAATTTTTAGATAAATTTCTCTATATATGTTCTCAACACTTCCCACGATGATTCCGGGTTTCTCTACATGGTAAGCAATGTTTTGCCGATATCACTATATTAGTATAGGCGTGAACGTAATACTGTAGGGTTTCGATGATCTTGATTTGCTATAAAATTTTAAACATAGCCATTGACCATGAGCAACAGCTATGGCGCATGAGCCGATGTCAGTATGGGTGTCAGACCTATGCTAGTTGGTAATATCCACAATACTTTTGGCGAAAAGTTACTGTCAAGTTGAACTAACTGTTTACTGATATGCAAGTGGCGCCAAAGTATTTATACCATACAGTATTGTAAATAATGCCATAATTATGGATCTTACGGCCATATTATATAGAGTATTATCAAATTTTTTGAGTATCTGTCCCTATACCATACTAGCATTGTAATAAACGTATCACTATACCATGCATTTCTTACCGTGTACACGAATTGATATTGAAATTAAAATTCGTTAGTAATAGGGTATCACCTGGGGTATGATATGCAATGGTAATTGGTATAATATATAAGCATGATGAAAGATCAATATTTCTTACATTTTCATTTCCTTAATATGTTTATATTTCCTTAATAATTAAATATTTCACAGCATAAATGTGACTTGTCAAACACTTCAACGTCGATTTTGTGTTTGGAAATAATTTATTTAAACTTATAGTGCAGATATTGAGATGTCCCGGGTGGTATCCCATTAGGGGCCAAAACAATTTCAAATACAAGTTCAATTCGTGTAATTGGTAGAGATACCAAAAATGATCATGGGGAGTATTGTTTAACATATACATAGAGGAATTTATCTAGAAACTGTGTATGGCCCAAGTATAGTACACTGTTGTATTACGGTCAGTATGTATAGCATTCATTATATGCTACTAATACTTATCCGTTCACTTTGATGTACAATACAAACTTTAAAAACAAATACCACCACATGGTATAATTCACTTTCATGTTCTTCCTTAGCACTTACCCTCTCTTAAACTAGTTTTGTCTCCACCTCTTACTTAGCTATTGTTATAAGCTTCTAACTTACAATAAATTTAATTTCATCGAAACTGATCAATATCCAGGTTATTTTAGAGAGGCCAACCTTGAAAACAACATAGAACGTTTTTAAAGCAAACAGCTTAATTTAAATAGTTCGATCTTTTAATTCTGCTTTAAAATAATTTATATTTAGCAAAATTATAAATTCCAATCAATTAAATTGTACTAATAGGTTCGAAAACACACTTTGATGTTTCCAATGTTGGTCTTTGTAAAATAACCCACGTATAGCAAATTTTGTGTGATGAAAACAGGCTGGCAGACAGGCAACAGTTTTGTAACAGTCTAGAGAATCAAATGTTTACTTTGGTTTGTCTCCGTGTACTCTTTATTATCTTGCATAAGAAAAGGTAACAATTTAATATGAAATTGATATTGACAAGAGAAGAAAAAAAAATTCAATTCATTTTCAATTTATATTTAAATAAACTTTTCTTTTTTTTTAGAACAATTTTAAATGATATTCAGATGAAAGTATTTTTAGTGTTTACTTTATTTAAGAGATACCTATATCACGGTTTCACTTTAAGGTAATGTTGTGTAAGGTAATGTTTTTATTAAATATTCAATTTCAATTTTTATTTCAAGGTTTTTCGTGTGTGTAAAAAAGAAGAAATAGAAAAACTAATGCAAGATTTTTATCGAAAGTTTTCTTATTTTTAAGTATAAAATAAATAAATGACCCGAACCCTTAAGCAAAATAATTGGCCAACCTCAGAATCTAACGGAACAAGCTGTATTTTTGTACACACCTTTATTTTGATAGTACAAATGTTATCTCAAAAGTCACATATGGTCACGCGTGCGAGTCCTTAAATATTCAAGGTGAAAGGTCTCGAAAATGAGTTTTTTGTGAATATGTCGTTTCTTTTGCCTTCAATCGTATTAACTTTTAGTATAAAAGTTGTAGAGATTAAAATTTTCTACAAAATTTGTCGAAAACTTTTTTTTTTGTATGTTGAACCGTTTTTAAAGTAGAGGGCGCAGGAGATTCTACGCTCAGCTTAACGTACGTCAGTGCTGGCTCAATATTTCAAAATATAAGATATTAAATAATTATTTAAGTAGTATTTAATCGATAATTAAGTGAAAAAACCCGTATAATATTAAACAGGGTCGATCGAATTTCGGTCTATTATGCGGTATTTTTCCATAATTATTCATTAAATACTAGTTAAATAATTATTTAATACCACATATGTATAAATAATGACCCAGCACTGAAGTACGTTAAGCAGAGCGCACCATCTTCTGCGCCCTCTATTTCAAAAACGGTATAACATAAAAAAAAAGTTTCCGGCAAAATTTGTAGAAAATTTTATTATCTACAAGTTTTATAACAATGTTAATACGATTTAAGGCAAAAGAAACAAGATATTCACAAAAAGCTTATTCTGTTAGATACTGAGGTGAAACCCTAAGATGGTTGAAATAATACTGTGTGTGAAAGTTTGAGACATTTAAATAAGTTATGTATATGTGTATTGGGTATCCATGTGTTGATTATAACGGTGAAAATATTTTTCCCAAAATAAATTTGAAATAGTGATAATTCAGTACTTCAGAAAGTGTACGTAAGTCGCTTCCGTTGGTAATGGTAATAACCATGTAATGGCCATATACTCACAATGAATGGAGGGATAAACATTACTATTTACAATAATAAAGAAAAAAATATAAAACATTTGAATATAAATCAAAATAAGTTACAATACATCAAAGTAAGGAAACTCTTACGTAGCCATCGTACACCTAGATTTACGAATGTTCTGATGGGTCATTGTTAACATCTTATTTGTGGAGCCACTCTTTATACCATGATATTTATTTATCAGTTATTTCAAATAAATTTTATGTTAACATGACAATACAGGGGAATAATTTATGAAATAACGCTTAGTACGAATACTCTTCTAATATAATATTGTAATTATACTATGTATATATGAAATATACATAGTATATTAAGTTTAGTCCCAAGTTTGTAACGCTTAAAAATAATCATGCTACGAGAAAAAATTTTGTCATAGGTGTTCACTAAATCACCTAATTAGTCCATTTCCGGTTGTCCGTCCGTCTGTGGACACGATAACTTAAAAACGAAAAAAGATATCGAGCTGAAATTTTTACAGCGTACTCAGGACGTAAAAAGTGAGGTCAAGTTCGTAAATGAGCATCATAGGTCAATTGGGTCTTGGGTCCGTAGGACCCATCTTGTAAACCGTTAGAGATAAAACAAAAGTTTAAATGTAAAAAATGTTTCTTATCGAAAATTAAACAACTTTTGTTTGAAACATTTTTTCGTAAACATCACTGTTTACCCGTGAGGGCGCCAACTAGGCGGACATTTCATAATATGTACTATACTTGATTTTCTGTTATGTATGTGTCACATGTTTGTATGTGTAATGTGATAAAGAAATCAACACTGACTATGCATGGTATTTCAACAATTAACTCAGTCAATTGTTTGTTTTCACTTGTTTATCTATAATTTATTATTCACACGTTTTTATCATCTTAAATAAGTTGCGAGGTGGTCAGTTTTAAATAGAGTGCTACTTAGCAAGTGCTTAATAAAAACAACAGAAACTTATTTAACATGATTCTCAAGGACTATAATTAAACCTGGGTCAATTTTTTTTTTACATATATTCACACAATTCATTGAAAGCTCAATAAGAGTAAGCGCTATCAAAATAACAAGATAATTACTTAAGGATTAAGTTTCAAATAGAATGAACTAAGTTGTTAACAAGTTTACAAAAGCATACAAATGTGCTAGTTAATTTATAAATGGAGCACCTACGAGCGCTTCCACCAAGAAAAAAACTTCCACCAAGAAAAAAGACGTACATCAGTAGAAACGAAAATTTTCCCAACAAAAATCTGGTCGAATTAATTTAAATAAATTTTCTTTTGACAACTTTTAAATGTTAACTTTATGAACAATTTTTTTGGTTTGTTCTTTGGGTCATTTCACGCCAAAAAGATCTTTTTGTGATTTTTTTTCGCAAAGCTAAATTATTAACATCCCACTATGGGAAGTTATTGTAATGGGTCCGATTTTCGAAATTGGAATTTTCAACAAATCTATACGTTAAATAGTTAGAATAACTAGGTCGCACCAGACTGTATCCACTGCTTGTTTATGTATCCATTTTATACCCTTTTATTGAAGCTTGTTAATTATTACTGAATAATACAAGAAGTATTTAATTTTTTTTCGAATTAAAACACACACACACACAATTTTAATCTAGTTAAATTATATGTTTGATAAAAAATAACAACTCAACATACAAATATATAACCTTTTTATAAGTAATTATTCACAAAATTTTATGGGAAAATGTTTAATGATGTACAGTAAAATTATGAAAAACAGATAAAAAGCACAAAATACGTATTTCAGTTTAATACGTTGTTTTATATTGTAGAAAATATATGATAAATGCAAAAGGTAACTAAATATCACAAAAAATAGAAGCGGACATTAAACTGGTCCTAGCCTAGCCTGGATAGGTTAAGTTTTGTATTAAATTAATGCCAAACCACTGTTGAAACTGCGCGTTGAAGGATTTCTAACTTTTAATAACAAGCACTATTTTCTTCAGGTCAGTTAGAAAAGCTTACCTTTACCTTTTGAATGATGGTTCACTAAAACTGGGCCCCAGCAAGGGAGATATTCTATCGTTTCTTCTTCCTTATTGCAGATAAAATTAAATTTATAAGAAAAATGTTGCTTTTCACTGCCACTTTTATTTAGGTACAGTCAGAAACACGAAAAATGAAAATAGAATTAAAAAATTTTTCACTTGTTACCGTAACTATGTTGACTATCTATAATTGTTGACTATATAATTGACTTCGAGTTGAGACACAGTTATTGAAATAAATATCATCGCTAATAGAAGTAAAGTTTATAAAAAATATAATTAAAAAACATACAACAGACTTATAACCCGCAAAATATCGATACTTCGATTGCAACGCAACTATCGTCAGTAGCTTAATTTATTCATATAAACATTACAAACATTCTACCTGCAAAGTAGTTAAATCTGTTCGGTTTCACAATAGTTGAGATGCTTACGAAAGCATTTTAGCCCAAAAAGCAGGCAATAAGGCTCTTAACTGGGATAAAATAATTATCGCGAGTTATAGCGAACATAGACACACTCCTTACACAAGCGATATCAAATTTTAATTCAACTCATACATACAATTTGTTGTGATCTGTTACGAAAAATTTAGTTTTGTATTCTTTATTTTGTGAGTGTTACTGTCATTCGTTGGTATATGAATAACTTTAGCTATTCACCATGGCTGCTTTGCAATCGAAATATTGATATTTAGGTAATTGAAAGTCTCCTTTATGTTTTAAATTTTTTGTTCTTAAATAAAATTTCTTGATATTCAATTTTATTTCAAGTATCGTGGTAATTATTTCAATAACTATGTCTATATTTTCTACTTTTCTAGTACTTATTTTCTACTTATGACAAAAACAAATTTGTTCAACAATTCAGTTCTTTTCCGTTTTTGGTTAATATTTTATTGAATACAACTGTTATTTTATTTAAATACTTACTGTTATTTTATTGAAATCCAGTTGATGATGTCCAGTCAATTAAAATATTTAAAATGTTCACCACCTTATATGTACCCTTCCATTGCAGATTCCCTGCACATACATTCAATATGTGTCATATTATGCCTCAATTGACAGTGTACAATTAACATTTGTACATCCATAATAGAGATGACATCACATTTAGTCACCTCATACGACCCATATTTTCCAATCTCATTAGTCGTGACATTTTATATTTAAAATAAAGGTTATATCGGATTTGTGGTATGTTTTCATTTATAAAAGGCTTATCCCTATTTCACTGATTGGTTCGTAGGTGTATTGAATCGCAAATATAGAAGTGAAACAAGTCTTGGGAGATGGTTAATAAATTATTATATTTGATCAATACAAAATGTTGTTGACCATAAATAATTTTACATTAGATTGACAATCTTTGCCACTTTTAATTTTGCTAATTTGTAGATAAAAACTACCCTAAAGTATAGAAATAAGAGATATGCCTGGCTTTCAAGAAATTAAATCAATAAGTTTCATTTAAAGGTGTGAACAGCCTATTACAACTTTTGGGTGTATAAAATATGTTTATTTTTTATACGGACAATCCTGTCAATTAATTTTTAATTTAATTTGTTCCATTCCTTGTTGGCACTTTTTAAGTTAAAAATTTATTCTTTTTGATAATATATTTATTGTATTTTTGTTTGAAGCAAAAGTACTCTTGTAATGTTAGTTTTTGAAATAAAAATCTTGATAAATAAAAAATGCAATATACGATTTTAAGAAAAATGTGTTATTTTTCCAGTCTCTTAGGGAATTCGCTTAGCTAAACCCAGCTTCTGCGATACGAATTTTTGTATTTAGTACACTTGTATCATTAAGCTGTGCACCGGACATTTATATATCAATAGTCATTGAGACATGTTTAACCGACTGCGTAAAAAATACGTAGGTATACAATCAAAAGTCTTAACAATTCGATCCCAATCTCATGAGCCAGGAACGTATACTGAAACACATCATTTTAATAGTTATAGTAACGAAGATATTCCCTGTTTCATATTAAAGAAATTTCATAACAATAATCAAGAAGGTTGTATAAAGACTTCTTTTAGATTTCACATTTTTCAATGTTTACCAATAACCACAAGTTAAAACGTGCCCAATTTTTATAAAACAAATGATTTGATAGAACTGAATTAATGGTAGCCTGTTATTTGTAACTGTCAATAGATAGAAATGATAAATAAATAAAATTGATTGGTATAAATCGTGTAGGTACATATAGCTATAAACTTTTTAAACCAAATGATTTGTTTTGCGATTTAAATGTAGAATTTGATTGGCGTAATAGATTTAAAAAAAGAAAATAATAATCGGTTTTAAGGAAGCTTAGGTAATGCTGACACTTACTCGAAGTCGAAAGTTTCGTTGTGCTCTTCAAATATTTTGAGAAGCTCTCCACCAAACTTATTTTTTGGGCAAAAATTTTAGATTTTGGACATATAGGCACTGGTTTTAGCATTACTCAACAATTTGCAGAAAGATTTTAGTCGATAAGTAAAATAGTATTTTCAGAACGGTGGTGGTGAACTGTTTCGTAAAGCAATATTTCGAAGCAAACTAGTGACGAGCACCAAGACCAAAGAAGGCTAATTTTACACTTAGGATTGCACGTTACCCTTTGTCTTACACATTGTTCTTGGTTCTATTGTAATTAACTGCTTCTGTCTCCCAAACTTAGTGTACCTACTTTGATCTTACATATATGCAAGACCAAGGATTTGAAAGAGAAAGACCATTGAATAAGACAAAGAAGCTTAACCCATTATACAAAATATAGTCTTGGTTTTGATCTTCGTCTTGGTCTCCCTCATCAGCAAAGAAAACACGTTTAAGGTTTTTTTTTTTGTGTGTCAGTATGTCAGCGATACTTGGAACGTATAATAAGCCAAAATAATTCCTACTAAGTTTCTTTCTGTTCCGCAAGTTGCTGTTTTGCTATTTTTTAGAAGTGATTGGTATTGCGCGCGCTAAATAACAAGTTAAAATATTTGCAGTTTTTGTTTTGTACTTAAATTATGTTAGAGTTCAAATCTTTCCGCCAAACTCGTACGTCATATATTGATTGATCATATATTGCTTAGATATCTTTCTAATAAATTTTAAATGATAATTTTTATTTTCATAGTAACCAAGTGTGTTTATATGATACAGTATTTGACATGTGTTCAATTTATGTAATTTCTAATCTGTTTTTATTAAATTAATCGTATCAAATAAAATTGTGTTTATCATTAATTATTTCTTATAAATAATAACTCCTTCCACTAACGCATAAACCTTAATAGGTTATGGGCCCAGTGGTCAGTTAATTATATGCAAAATTGAAGTGAGAAAATTAAGGTTACACTAACACGTGCCGTCAATTTATAAGAAATTAATTATGAGTATAATTAAGATCTGTGAGCTGAAAAAGGACAATTATGATTCCTGGAAAATTCATGCTCAAGCTTTGCTAGTGAAGAATGGTGTTTGGGGCTATGTTGATGGTACAAAAGTTATTCCATCATGCTCAACTGGAACTGATGCCGCCACGAGGCAAATTGAACGTGATCAGTGGATTGAAAAAGACCAACTAGCAAAAGCAGATCTAATTTTGTCTATTGGAGCAGATGAATTGCATCATGTTGGAGATTGTGAGACTTCCAGAGAGGTTTGGCTTAAATTAGCTAGTGTTTTTGCACCTCAAGGTCCTTTGAAGAAGGTACAGTTATTGAAGACTTTGTTATTCACTAAACTTCAAGAAGGAGGTGATGTGAGAGAACACATTCGACGATTTTTCGGTGCCTTAGATAAGTTGGCTGCTATGAAAATTAATTTTCATCCAGATGTTGTGTCCATTGCATTGCTTTACAGCTTGCCTGCTAGTTTTGAGCAGTTTAGATTGGCAATAGAAGCTCGTGATGAATTGCCATCAGCTGATATTCTAAAAACAAAAATCTTAGAACATGCTGACACACAAAATAGTAATGAAGTGGTACAAGCAGCAGGTGCTATGGCTAGCAGAAATAATAATAAGGCAACTAGGTTCAAAAAGTTTAATAAGAGCAATAGTAAACCAAATAAAAATCGTGATATAAAGTGTTATAATTGTGGAGCTCCTGGTCACAAATCACCAGATTGTAAGGAACCAAGGAGAAATAATAATTCCAATAGACGTGGTCAGAGAAGTCAGGCAGCAAATACAGCAGATGAGTCATACGCTGTGTGCTTTGGAGCTGTTTCTCGAGTTAACAATCAATGCAAGTTAATATCAGATGAACCATGGATTTTAGATAGTGGGTGTACTAGTCATTTGTGTAATGACCGAACCAAGTTCGAAGATTGGAAAGAATCAGTCGGTGGACAACTACATTTAGCCAGTAATTCGTCAACAGATGTACAAGGGTCAGGAAAGGTTGTGATACCTTTGCATAATAATGGATATCCAAAGGTGGTAGAATTAAAACATACCTTATTTGTTCCTGATCTTAGATCTAATTTGGTATCAGTTGCAAAAATTACTGATAGTGGTCATAGTGTCACTTTTACCAAAGATTCTGCTGTAATTATGGATCAAGAAGGTAGGGTAAGACTCAGTGCAATTAGAAAGAATAATTTATATTTTCTTTCACAGAGTTCCCAGTTTGCTAAGGTATCTGCTCATGTTAGTCAAGATGATCTACGATCATGGCATGAGAAATTGGGTCACTTAAACTACAGAGATGTGACAAAAATAATCAAAGATACCATAGGTCTAGATGCTGGAAAGATTGAGATTCCTGAGTGTGACATTTGTATTAGAGGAAAGATGACCAGTCTACCATACACGAAGAGTAAATCACCATGCAGTGAGCTGTTAAAAATCGTACACTCAGATGTTGTTGGTAAAATGCGAGTGCAATCGCTAAATGGGGCTCAATATTTTGTTTCATTTATAGATGATGCCTTTAGATGGTCGGAAGTATACCTTCTAGGACGAAAGAGTGGAGTAATTTCGGCGTTTGACCAATATAAGAGCCATATGGAGAACCAGATTGGGAAAAGAATTAAATATCTCCAATCAGACAACGGTAAAGAGTACCTGAGTAATGAATTTGATGGTCTACTTAAGAGATATGGTATTCAACGTCGGCTTACGATTCCACATACGCCTCAACAAAATGGAGTCGCAGAAAGATTTAACCGTACTATTATTGAGATGGCGAGATGTCTGTTACTGCAATCAAAACTTCCCCAGACATTTTGGGCTGATGCTGTAGCCACAGCTTGTTATATACGTAACAGATCGCCAACGTCTGCTCTGGGTGGAATGTCTCCATATGAGAAGTTGAAAGGAAGGAAACCCGATTTATCTGAATTACATATTTTTGGATCTCCGGTATATGTGTTAGACAAGCTTCCAACTAAAGATAAGCTTGCTCCGAGATCAACGAAAGGTATATTTATAGGTTATCCACGTGAAGCAAAAGGATTCCGGGTGTGGTTACCTGATGCCAGAAAAACTGTGATTGCTCGAGATGTTAAATTTGTAAAAGACAATTTAGAGTTGTCTAAAGAAGAAAAACTGGTAGATTTCGTCGATGATGAAGATGAAGATAGTGAAGATGCCTCATCAAGCAGTGATAATGTGATACAGTCTGTTGAGACTACAAATAAGCAGGGACTTAGCCCGAAGATAAGTGAATCAAGTAGCAGCCCGTCTAGTCAATCTAAAACACCAAGATCTGCACCATTAAATCAGCAACCTCCAAGGGGTCGTGGCAGACCTAGATTTTTACGTACAGGTTTCAGAGGCCGACCAAGAAAGATATTTAGCAAATCACAAACTAGTGATGGGGGTATTCCAGATGGTGAAGTTGGTGATGATAATGTTGATAATGATGATAATGATAATGATAATGATTCTGATGAGCTATTTGCTGGTGTAGCAGAAGTTTCCATAAATGAAGCTTTAAATAGTGACGAAAAGGAAGCCTGGGAACGAGCAATTCAAGCTGAAGTAACGAGTTTGATCAAAAATGATACATTTAATATTGTCAAACGCAACCAAGGACAAAATATAGTTGGATCTCGCATTGTCCTCACAAAGAAGTATCTACCAAACGGTAATATAGATCGTTACAAAGCCAGGATAGTTGCTAAGGGGTACAGTCAAAGATTTGGAGTTGACTATCACGAAACGTTTGCCCCAGTAGCAAGACTAGAGTCTATTCGTCTGTTAATGGCTATTTCCGCTAGATATGGCCTTCAGGTGCATCAAATTGATATAGTTACTGCTTATCTGAATGGTCAACTCGATGAAGAAGTTATTATGGAAATGCCAGATATGTTGGAACAAATGCTTCATCGAATTAATCAAGGTAATGATCAAAATATGAAGTTCAAAGCTAAGAAACTTTTAAAAGCTATAAAGGATGGTGGTGATGCCTGTAAACTCAACAAAGCTTTATATGGTCTTCGTCAAGGTGGAAGAAAATGGAATGAAGCTATTGATAAAAGGTTGAAAGAAATTGGATTAACTCCAACGTGTGGCGAACCATGCCTTTATTATGCTCAACGCAATAGTGATGTATTGTTTCTACTATTGTATGTAGATGACATTTTAATTGCTTCAAAAGATGTCAGATGGATTGAAGAAATTAAACAAGGTCTAGGAGAAACATTTGAAGTTAAAGATCTTGGATTAGCAAAGTCATGTTTAGGACTTGAAATAACACAAACCAAAGATAAAGTGGTGCTACAACAAAGACGCTACATCCTAGATATCCTTCAACGTTTTGGTATGAGCCAGTGCAATAAGGTTTCGACTCCGTCTGAATTAAAAGTATATGAGGATGTCGAAGAAGACTCAGCTGATAATTCTCAAGAAAAATTTCCTTATCGTGAACTTATTGGTGCTTTAATGTATTTATCAGTAGCTACAAGACCTGATATATCGAATACTGTAGCTAGATTGGCACAATTCACGACCTGTTTTAAAAGGTATCATGTTTTAAAGGCAAAAAGAGTCCTAAGATACCTAGCTGGAACCAAAGACTTGGGTTTAGTATATACTAAGTCAAATGATTCAATTGTTGGCTATTCTGATGCTGATTGGGGAAATGATCCTGCAGATCGTCGCTCATTTTCTGGGTATAGTTTCATATTGAGCAACGCAGCTATTTCATGGAGATCTCAGAAGCAACAAACAGTTGCATTATCTACAGCAGAGGCTGAATATGTTAGCCTAGCAGAAGCTTTCAAAGAAGCTCTACATCTTCGAAGCTTAATGATTGAGATTGGTCTAAAAGAACTCAGCAATATCAGACTTTATACTGATAACAGAGGCGCTGAATGTATAGCCAATAATCCTATGTTTCATAAGAGGACGAAACACATTGATATAAGATATCATTTCATCAGGAGTGCAATAAAGAACAACTTAGTGGATGTTCAACATATTCCAACTCAAGAGATGACTGCAGATGTCTTAACTAAGCCATTATGTCGTACTAGTCATGAGAAATGTGTACAAAAATTAGGATTAAAACTAATTGACAGACTCTGATGACGTTCGATTTGAGAGGGGAGTGTTAGAGTTCAAATCTTTCCGCCAAACTCGTACGTCATATATTGATTGATCATATATTGCTTAGATATCTTTCTAATAAATTTTAAATGATAATTTTTATTTTCATAGTAACCAAGTGTGTTTATATGATACAGTATTTGACATGTGTTCAATTTATGTAATTTCTAATCTGTTTTTATTAAATTAATCGTATCAAATAAAATTGTGTTTATCATTAATTATTTCTTATAAATAATAACTCCTTCCACTAACGCATAAACCTTAATAAATTATTTATCACATCAGGAATTATATGAATATTGCTTTAGTATTTAAACACATTAAATGATACAAAAATCAAAAATTGCTTTTTTTGACCCCTTAACGTAAAAGAAGGGTAAACATATAAATAAGCAAACATATAAACTAAAATCTACATGAGTACTATTAATTGTCCAAATTAAATTCTATTCAAATGTCATTTTACACATAAAATATTTTTTCACAGTTTCTGATCAAAAAATTTTAAGATATTAATCAACTTCTTTTAAACGAAATGGATTTCTTTTTTATTACTACTTGAGAATTTGCACAGATGTGTCTCGAGTTAATGGAAATCAGTGATAGATTGAACAAATCTAGAAATAAAGAACAATTGAAAACATCTACACTTTATCAAGTATGTAGTTCTCGATTCAATTCTATTACAAAAACACCAAGGTCAGGGTTAGGATAATATTTTTCAATTATTTACTTAAGTATTCGATGTTTCAGTGTTTTAAAATATTTTCAATCGTTATAATACAATAGATATTTGAGATTTTTTGTTAAATGAAAAAAAACTACAGAAATATGTTTTTCTTTCAAAATTAATCAACGGAAAATAATGTACTTTCGTAATAAAATTAATGTACCCGAAAAAGTTCTAGCGTCAATGTTAGATATAAAGAAAGTTGAGCAATCATTAAATCCAAAATATCCTGCATTTTTGAGGACTATTACTATTTAAGCTACCAAGGAGACTAGATGCCGTGTGCAAATCTTCATGTAATGCATTTTGTAATTCTTTGTAAATCCACATAAATCTATCCAATCCAACAGGGGTGGTAGTTTTAATTTTAGTTCACTATTTTTGATATTAAACATTGATTTCAACGTTCTACTGGATCAAACAGCTTTCAATAAACATTTGATAAACTAAGGATCAAACATATTAGAGCAGGAGCTGGATGGGGTTGAGTGTGCAAAATATGAGTACCGCATTTTGTCAATGTATTCTTGATCAGAAAAGCTTATAGATTAATATTGTTCACAATACAGAAATATTGTGAATCTTGCCAGAAACCCTGGTCCAATTTTTGTATACCGCCCCCCCCCATCCAAAGAAACAGTTAAATAACATTTTTTTGAATCAAGCAAAAGTTACTCTTGATTCTATAGGTTATTCAACGTCAAAATGGCTCTTTGTGATTTTTTCGTAAACTTGTTCGTTTTCGAGATATTAACAGTTTAATGTTTGGAAAACTCCAAAAAGGCCATTTTAAAAGCTAAAAAAACATCGCATAAAATTAGATTTTTGAGTTTATCAAAATTCTATAATAATATTTGAACATCCTTTATGAAGTTCTGAAGAGAAATAACAGATTCTATAATTCTAAAGCCTCAACTTTTAATTCTATGCAGATGTTATAATTTTTATTAATAACAGTGTGTAAGACTGAAATATTTATGTTAGTAACTCTGTCTTACCCATTGTTAATAATGGTAATTAAACATCTTCTTAAGAATTGAAAAATAAGCCTCTAGAATAAATATAAATATTATCGAAGATAATAAATGAGAACTCTAGGATATTTCGAAATAAATTTCGATTTTTGCCCCAATTTCCTAGATCACTTTTTTGTATTTTATAAATACGTATTTCGACTACCAAGTAGTCATCATCAGTAAGAATTAGCTAGTCGTGATTACTCTTATTATGAATGTTAATCTTTGCTAATTTGGTGGCGGACTGCACCACCTTTTTTAGTGCATTCCATTTAGTGCAGTCCGTCACCAAATTAGCAAAGAGTAACATTCATAATAAGAGTAACCACGACAAGCTAATTCTTACTGATGATGACTACTTGGTAGTCGAAATACGTATTTATAAAATACAAAAAACTGATCTAGAAAAAGGGTCAAAAATTTATCTCTAGAATGAAGTAACCTGTATTAGTCTTCAGATCTTTCAGGACTTTTCGGAGTTTTTCCAAACATTAAACTGTTAATTTCTGGACAACGAAGAAGTTTTCGAAAAAATCACAAAGAGCCTTTTTGACGTTAAATAGTCCATAAAATCAAGAGTAACTTTTAGTTGATTCAAAAAAATGTCATTTAACTGTTTCTTTGAAGGGGGGGGGGGGGGGATACAAAAATTGGACCAATAGGGTTTCTGGCAAGATTCACAATATTAATCTATAAGCTTTTCTGATCAAGAATCAATTGACAAAATGTGGTACTCATATTTGGCACACTCAACTCCATTTAGAGCCGGTTCTAAGCTTCTTGTCCCTGAAGTAAGAAACATCCAATCATGTTCAATGTCTACAATAAAAAAAAAGCTTTTAAAAATGTACTTCTAATTCTAATATAATAATAGTAAAATAATTTATTATCAATAAAATATATTCTATTCGATTCTATTCTTCTAATCTAATGAAAATATACAGTATCTATAATTACTTAATTATCTCAATCATATTTATCTAGAAAAATCTACTATTATAATATTTACAAAAAAAATTGAAAGTTCGAAGAATCACTCTTTTCAAACATTTTAATGTCGACAATTATTTAAATTTGTTCAAAATTTGTTACCATATATGAATAATAAAACTGTTTTATATCATTTTTTACAACACTTAAAAAAAGCGATGGCTTTTGGTTAAGGGTAGTTAAATTATGTGTTTAAATTGTTACCCTCTTAACATAACAATAATCTCGGTTCCAGAAAAAAAATAAGCATAGTTGACAATAATCTTAAATTCACAAATTTTATTATCTGAAAAATTACTGTTTTATATTTAAATCTCTTCTAGTTCAGACAAAAAGGTTAACAACCAAATCGTCGGTTTACATAATCAAATTTTATTTCATATATACGTTTACATAGTGTTGGGCCAGGTGAATTGGGAATTCTGGAATAGATTGAGATGGTGTACTTATCTTTGTTAATATTATATACATTTATTTTGAATGCTTCGTATGCTAAATTTTTAAGGGTTTTGTAACGGGTTCTACAAATTTATGAAGCGTAATTTAACAAACCATTTATTTTTGTTAAGAGTATGATTAACATTCATTTAAAATAACCCTATAATTCGAACTGAGTGGCGAGCCAATATCACGCAAACTGGAAATTAGGAAAGCGAATATGGCAGCAATTCAAGTTTTGTTTGATTTGCTTAAATTAAAATATAGTAAGTAAGTAAAGTAAGCAAAAAATTAGATTATATTTCTCTGCAAAATATTCAAATTATTGTACGAACCTGTGATCTATGTGTGTTAGTCACTTCATTTGTGTGTGTGACGTACACTTTTACTTCTGAATTAAGCGAAGTTATCTGATATATATTATAATCGTGAAAATTTGGATGGAAATTAAAAAGTTGTACATTTAATATTCTCAAATTTTGACATGAAATGCAGCTCAGCTTCAAGGATTGTTTTTATCTACTTTTAACCTTCGGGGGGTGGAAAGATGAAGCAGGAAAGTGAAATGAACAATCGAATATTTTCAAATATACTCAAGTTGGGTATCAAAAAAAAAAGAGAATAGCGTGTGCATTACAAAACCGTAACCCAGACACAATATGGGGGGAGGGGTGGAAGTGGGGATAAACAATCGAATATTTTCAAATATACCCAAGTTTGATATCAAATAAAAGGGAATAAAAAGTACATAAAAAACTACAAGTTACATTAAAATTAGTTCAGCCGTTTAAAAGTTATTTAAACTCTTTTATCGGAGGTTTATCAAATTTCATAGAATTAACTAAATACTTCTCATGTATTTCTATGCAACCATAATGTCCTGCTGCGAAGAGCGGCATGGTACAGCTAGGGCTAAGGTAACTAAATACTTCTCATGTATTTCTATGCAACCATAATGTCCTGCTGCGAAGAGCGGCATGGTACAGCTAGGGCAAAGGAAAAATGCATTTCTCCGCACAATTTTGATATTAAAATAGAAGTATCTATCTATCATATTTATTTAATTCTTGTAAGTGAAAAATAGTAACGGCACAGCTACTATTGCCATTATCACGAATTCTATATAAAAACTTTTATAGAAATGCATTAAATGTAAATACTTTTCTCAGAAAGGTATTAAAATCACCCCTATCATAAATTCTTCAAAATACACCTCTTTATACGGAACCTTACAGCCAACGGCCACCACAATAAGGATAAAACTTCGACCAACAGCTTTTACTATGTGGCAATATAAAAATAGCACAAATTTAACAATTTTCTTTTATGTACATTTTTTATGATAATCTTCGCTAACCTTTTTTTTTGTCATAGCTAGGCTATGTAGTAGCAATAATAATACAAAAAAGGTAGAAAAACTATATTACAAACCATTGCACAGACAGAACAGTATAGACACCAATCAACCTAGTAAACACACAACAACTATAAGGACGATAAAGGGAGATTGGGGGCCGTAAAACATAACAAAATACATAACAACAAGTTTAATATTACGAACATTATCGTTAAACAACAGCGGCAATAATATTTATTATTTCGAAATAATTAAGAGAAGTATTCGTTTTCTTATAAGATTGTATGATATCACTATTGCATAAAATAAAAAGTTATAAACATACAATTGTCCAGGAAATCCTTTCCAAGGGTGAAAATTTAAATTTCGTTTAATGAATAGAGTCGATAGAGGAATTCATTTTAAAAAACAACCTCCAAATATTTTGCTGAAAATGCCTAGCTTGGAATAAATAAGCAATTAAAGATACTTTACGATAGAAATTTACAAAAATGACATAACCTGATAAATTTTAATACAAAAGGTTTAGTTTAGTTTTTTCTTAAAATAGCACTTAGAACGTCAAAAAAAAGTATTTTTTGCATAGATTGCGAATCCGTTTGCGGAAATGGTGAAAATTGACGATATTTCTTTAACGAAAATATATACAAAATTCTTAAACTACTAACAGAACTATTTTCGTATCGAGAAATAAAAATAATTGGTTAAATTATGTTAATAATTATTAAAATTGACAAAATTATTATATAAAAAATTTTCAAAACTGAATATATTTGCTTAGGTACTTTTTATGTATATGGGTTTATACATAAAGTATTTTTTGACTGTATCATGAAAAATATAGGTAACTTTATAAAATAGAAGATACTTGTAAAGAAATATAGTCAACGTACACAAAAAAAAAAAAAAAAAAAACAATAAGGTATTTTCCGTATTTTTAATATATTTTTGCATTAATAATTAAATTCGTAGTTCGCAGAGTGATTACGCATACCAGAGTAGAAGCCATCACAGAAAGTGAAACAGAACTCGCAGACCTGTGGTTACAACCCGCAAGTCACAGAATGAGTGTAATCACAGGGTAAAGGCACCAGTCTGCCAGTTTTTGTCACTCGCGTGACAAATTGTTCACGCCAACTTAGAATTCTTAAATGTGTACTTTTGT
This sequence comes from Chrysoperla carnea, assembly GCF_905475395.1. Taxonomy (NCBI): domain Eukaryota; kingdom Metazoa; phylum Arthropoda; class Insecta; order Neuroptera; family Chrysopidae; genus Chrysoperla; species Chrysoperla carnea. The sequence continues at coordinate 71,789,033 of NC_058337.1, read as the reverse complement.
TTTTATTCTAATAAGAAGATAATCAATTCTCGGGCCCCAATGAATTTTAAAATTTTCAATGTTTCGGAATGTCAACAGTGTCGGCAAGTCGACAATTGTATCGTAATTGTAATATTGTAATCGTAATTTTTTATGAGAAAAAGAAAAATAGCAGATATTGATCAATTTTAAGCTAGCGAAGAAATCGACATTTTCCTAGCCTGGCACTTAAAACCTGACAGCTCTGCAATAATGCCCTTGTTCAGCCTGATCTTAGACTAGATTTTGGACATTTTTCAATTAGTCCAAAAACTATACTGCACTTTTAGATTTATCATATAATAAAAGTATTGTAAAATTGTCTAAAACGGACTAAAATTTATAAAATAATGGAATATTTTTATTGTACTTCCTGCATTTTTACAATTAGCCAGCCAGAAATGGAACACTGTACGCTTTTCAACATCAAACTTAGCACTAAAAATAAAACTAAAAATTGTTAAAATTTTTTTTAATTCATGGTAGCTGAGTGAAAATATTTACCATACAACAACCCATAACAACAATTTTGTAATAATGAATTGTATATTCGTTATAGATATGGACGGTGGGTGACACGACGGGTCGCTGTTGCCACAATAGCAACAATATGGTTACTAGCAGCATTAATATCATTTGTACCAATCTCATTGGGCTTACATCGGCCACCACAACCATTAGTCTATCATGATGAACATGGTCAACATTATCCTACTTGTGCACTGGATTTAACACCAAGTTATGCTGTCATATCCAGTTGTATTTCATTCTATGTACCATGTATTGTTATGATTGGTAAGTACCTGCTAATTTTAATTAATTTTTTTATTATTATTATTATTTAACTAGTCCATTTTTAATTAATCTATAGAATGATTTCTGTTTTATTAAATCATTTTAAAACGATTTGTATTTTAACCACATTTATTGCGAAACTTGTTTCAATATTTTCAAAAAGTATAAATTCATATTGCTACAACTCATAGTTATTTTTATCAAGCTATTTACAAATTGGTTCAGCAACTTTCATGAAATATAAGTACACTCCTTTTGTGAATACTAATATTTTCACTCCGATTCCCATATCGCTTCCACTATCCCACATATGATTTAAATTTTTTTAAAAATGAATTAAGAAAAAAAAACACAACACACCAGAAAAAAAGGAATCGAACACTTGATCTGCAATAATTTTAATAATATAATAATAATGGGGTGTTTAGCCTCCGTTTCTCAGACATATACGTCTATAACAGAGGCCACCCACATCATTGATTTGCAATAAGTGAAGATACTTCTCTCATACGGATTGTAAAATGCGCAGTCAAAGTTATTGAAATACGATTTTTGTTGAAAGATGTTTTCCCTGATCTGGTTTCTCTAGCAATTTCCAGAACAATTATACGTTCTGGTGTTTGCCCAGGACGATTAATAGTGACAGACATATTACGTTTTTCGATACACCAGCGGAAAATCACAATAATTTTGCTGCTGAGGCGACGAAACTTATTTCTAGCTTGTGTCCACAAACTAGAAATGTCTCCGCTGTCGGGTGCTAATCGTCCTTCAAGTGAGCCAGACAGATACTTGGCGAGCATTTCTTCGATTGGGTCTTCTCTGATACGATGTCTCACTACACAATTCAAGCAGGGCCAGGCGGTTTCTCTGACAATAGTGTCCTCGCTGGCCAGCAGTCTTAAAGCGTGTACCACCGTGTATTTACGTCCGCGGATAACTATTGCTAATGTTTTCCTTCAATACAGTACTCAGTATTTTGTTCACACCGAAACAGACATATCCACAAAAAATTTCTTACCGTGGATGAATCTGGATAAGGGTGAGAATATGCTTGTGAAATTCAAAAGTATAAAATTTTTTCAACATGTTCAATATTTACGTCAAGTCTAAAATCAAATTCACTTGCACGCTAAAATATTTTGAAAATTCGATTAATTTGCCGTCCCCAAAATCTACCACCTAGGGCCATGGCCCTTGTGGTTCAATATGTCAATTCAGGCCTGAATTCAGTTAATTCAGGCCTGTTACTCGGTAATAAAATTTATATTTCAAGTTGCATTTTATTATTTCGATTTGTAAGCTTTTCAGAGTCAGTATATTTCAGAGACAAGATATTACCAGCTGTTATAACTATACATAAAATTAATTATTTAAATAATTAAAAGTAAATTGATTGTTGTGTCCGTAACCGATTTATTAATAATGTTTTATCTTTATCTGAATATTCATACTTTTTTAAAGTCATTAACTTTATGGAATAGCATGCTAAATTGATGAATACAATTTTATCAAAGCCTAATCTTTTTAAAATAGCTACCAACAACCGACGTACACAGTAAATATTAAAGTCCTTGCCATTGAAAATAATGAAAACAAATGGAAATAAATCACTGCAGGATCAAAATATGTGACAAAAATAATATTTAACAGTAATAATTTATTTAAATAAAAAATATAAAAAAGTAGGTAAAAGAGCTTAAAAAGTATTATCCAAATATGAACCACGTATTTTTTTCATCAGCCTCGTTTATAATGCATAAAAAAGTGTATCCTTTTTTTCAGTCAGTTAGAATGAACAGATAACATTTATATTTGAAAAGTATGTGTTGACAGAACAATTTACTCTCATAAATGAACGTATTAGCTCGGGAGTCAATAGCGGTGATTAGAGTAACAATTGAATACATTATATATAGTCAAATTTCCAAATCCAATTCCCTTTGGATCTTCTTATTTGAAAAATCGCCCTATTAGCTCAGTTGGTTAAGGCGTAATCAATTCCGTCCGCGGTATGCTTAGTGTAGTGGGTTCGATTCCCGCCCTCACAACAAAATTAATTTAGTTAATAGTTGTGATGGACTGGTGTAGTGCATGGTATATACATGAAGAAGGGGCACTCAGCCTCTGAAATTGAGGAGCTGATAAATGAAATTATCAGCGGAAAGGTAGTAAAACACATATATGATATCACAATGGGCTCCATAGCCTTAGTGTGTCCTTCGTGGACAACCAATATAACCTAACCAAACCTTCTTATTTGAAGTGCAATCACTTCTGTCGCTCCTACCTAAAGTTTAATGCAAATTAGTACAGTCGTGCTCATCGAATTGAAAAATTCAGTTTGAATAAAAATCGATTCAAAACTCAGTTTGAATAAAAATCGATTCAAAAGAATTTTCTTTTGAATTTTAAGAAATGTTATAATATTTCCGCCATAGGTACTGTAACATTCGATAAAAACAGAAATTTTAAAAATAATTTTTTGAATGAAAATTTTGAATGAAAAACCAAAATAATTCTTTTAAGAAACGGATATTGCACAACAATCGGAATTCAAGATTAGATTTGTGTCGTATCAGGCTTATATATTACACAACAATTTTTGGTGCTGGAATTTTTGGCATCCAAATATAATAATACTAGCTGACCCGGCAAACGTTGTTTTGCCATATAAATAATTTCCATATATATATTAAATACATAAAACCCGTTGCTTTAAACTCAAAGTATTTTTATTGACATACACTTCTAATACATATATTAAATACATAACACCCGTTGCTTTAAACTCAAAATATTTCTATTGACATACACTTCTAATATATATATTAAATACATAACACCCGTTGCTTTAAACTCAAAATATTTCTATTGACATACACTTCTAATATATATATTAAATACATAACACCCGTTGCTTTAAACTCAAAATATTTCTATTGACATACACTTCTAATATATATATTAAATACATAACACCCGTTGCTTTAAAAATCACGTTAATAATTTTCATCGGATTATGAAATTCGAAGGAAAGAAAGGGGACCGGCTTCGTTTTCATCCCTACTCCTTGCTGTTTACTGGGTCAGAAGTGACACCTGTAGACATCTGGCGGGGATAACTAATTAAATGACGATTGATCAGTTTTCGACCGGAGAGGAAAAATGATTAAATTACTAAAATGGCTATTAAAAAATAAGGGTTGATCGTAGAAGGGTGAAAATTGAGGATTGTATGTATTTTTGTATGTTGTATCATAAAAAAAGAGAAATTAAAAATTTTGTCTAAAAAATAAAAAAAAAAATTTAGGGGTGGACTACCCCTAACATTTAGGGGGATGAAAAATAGATGTTGGCCGATTCTCAGGCCTACCCAATATGCACACAAAATTTCATCAAAATCGGTCAAGCCGTTTCGGAGGAGTATGGCAACGAAAACTGTGACACGTGAATTTTATATATTAGATATAAAAATATTTCGAATATTTCTTTATTTTTTATATTCACAGTTTCCACTAGCTCTTTAACTTTTCTGCTCCATAAAGAAAGCCTACTATATGTAAAATATAAATGAAATATATTTTTCCTTTAAAGCGATTATTCAAATGTGGTTTTTTATGTAAAAGATGGAAATACATTCGTTATTATTTCCACTGATAAATTTTTTAAATTCCACTCGTAGGAAATTCATCAAACTAATCTTCATTTAACATTTCTAATGATAATCGGGAAACCATCCTCTTGTCAAAAATCATTTCCCCATGAATTTTTCCGGCAAAGAGTTACAAATTGACACGGTTATACGAAAATTTTAAGGTCAGATTCTTGTAAATACTTAGATTCTTGTAAATACTTCCTTCGCGAGATAGGTCATTATGATCAAGGCAACTAGATGAGAATTTTACACGCTATGCTTTTCTGGCTACTTAGTTCTGCAGGAAATATTTCTATGTTACAGATAATTTACGGCTAATTATTAGCCTACTTAGAGTTTCATTATTGCTTTCTTTCACGAGATACGATTATGATCTTCCATCTTTTTTGAAGTGGAATTTCTTGAAGTGAGCTTCTTACAGAATCTAGGATGTTAAATTTCGCAACTAGATCACTCTTAGTAGACATCGTCAGCTACAAGGCAAAATATAATATAATTATTATAAATCAATTGTTCCCTATATTCATCCCGAGTCTTATTTAGTCGACAGACAATTATTTTCAGCTTTTTAAGATTATTTTTAGCTAAACACTATCTAGAAGGCGACAATAGAATTTTTAAAGGTTTAAAATTTAATTTGCAAATTATTTCTCACAGGTCAGCGACAATTTGAAGTAAGAAGTTCGTATTTAGTTGAATAAAATAACAAACTTTAGTAATCGTTTTTATACCCTGTATATTTATTTGTAACATATATCAAGATATGCATACTAAGTTTAGTCCCAATAGCGTGCTAAGAAATAGAAGAATAAATTAGGTCGAGATCGTAAATGAGCAACATGCTTAAATTAGGCTAAGTTAGAGTGGCTGTCCTAGGGTGGAACACACGTTGTGATAGCAAAAAAGGGTTGGCCCGTCCTCGACCACTACTCTATGAACTATTGGGATCTGTTTAAGCACACAAGAGTGCTTTGACTTCGACGGACTTTATGAAATGAGCAGCATAGGTCAATTAGGTCTTGTAAACCGTTAGAGATAGAACGAAAGTTTAAATATAAAAACTGTTCTTTATAAAAATATAAACTACTACTGTTTACTCGTGAGGGCGCAAATTAGGACAAAAATTTGGTTGTTCATTTTCTCCAAAATTATAGAAGATTGGGAGTTGAAAATTTGCAGGTATTTTTAACTAGTGGTCTTGTAAAATATTTCTTAAAAACAAAAAACAAACACAATTCTAGAAAACACTTTTGAAAATTTCGAAAACCAAATAAATGGCGGCCTTTTGCCGCGATTTTATTGGTTTTTAAATTCTTCTAAGGTATAAAAAAGCAATGCACGCCCTGATATTCAACACTTTCTATACAAGATATTTCAATAATTAACTCAGTCAATTGTTTGTTTTCATTTGTTAATTTTACATTAACAGTAGATTTATAGCATGTCCAATTTAAGGTAAAAGTCCGATCACTCATCGGGATAAGCCATTGCAATATTATGAAGTCTCGTGTCAAAATGTCAAAATTTATCTAAACAATAATGCTTCAAAACACTCAAACCTTATACAAGCCAACCACAGAACACTCTCATATGTTCAAAATAAACAATAATCGTATATAACAGGAATATGATTTGAAGTAGAGCATCTCAACATTAAATTAAATTATCAATATATCAAAAAGTTTAAAATAACATACAAAAATATTGTTATCAAAATATAATATTATTAGTTCTAGATAAAAATTTTATACCAATGTACGAAACTTGACAATTTTATTTCAATATGAGAATCTGTTCATAGATATAAATACAAAAATTAAATAGTTTACACTAACGTCGACAATGCCTTTCTTTTGGAAGCATTAACCTATTTTCATATCGTTTTCAAATCACCTTTAGTAGCTTGGTTTTTAAAGTTGATATATCATGTAGGAAAATTGAAAAATAAGTTTATCAAGCAAAGTGTTGGATCTTAAAAGTTTCTGTTAAAATCCCTCTTGGGTTTCTAACTCCCTAAAAGCTCTCTTAGATTTGTAACTGGTACGAGATACGATTGGTTCAAAAATCTGAAAAAATACACCATTTGTATGATATCACTCTTATGGATTATTTTCTTAGGAGATATGTGAAATCGCAAAATTGCCTAGAATCTTTGTACAAAAGGATTGTGAATGATTGAAACCTCACATTTTCCGTAATACTGCCTGCATACACCCCTAACAACTCTATTAAAGGGTCGAAAATATGACTTCAAGGTTACACTTCAAGGTATTATTGTTTATACATAACTTCATATATAAACAATAATAGGCACTACGTTATAGACCCTAATTATATTTTAATTCTATAAAATAAAAATAAAGAAATAAAATCCATAATATTTATGGGCTTAATTTTGATTTAAAGTTTATCAAATTTCTTTTAAAGAAAACCGTTATTTAGACCGGTCTGTTACTTTAAAAAACCCTGATATAAATTTATTTATAAACATCTGTGCATCCACCAAAAATCTAACAAATGATTATTTTTCCATCATCGTAAACGAAAATATTATTTTATTATTATTAGAAATATATTTTTTATTAAATTTTTACATCATCGATCCAATGATTAGTTTTTATATTACATACTGAGGGTTGCAAAATTTTATTTTGTTTCGATTTAGTTTTCATTTTATTTTTAATTTCTCTATTAATATTAGTCAAACTGAAATTTTTAGTAAGAAATATAGTAAATATTTTATTTACTACTACTACTGCATTCTTCGGTTTTTCATTTATTCGCAAAATCGAATGGCACGTTCTGGGCCAGCAGCAATACTAATTTCCATCTCTTAGCTAAAGAGTTTAAAACTATTCCTTATTTACTTTCCAGTATAGGAAGGTATTGTAATGGGTCCGATTTTCGAACTCGAAATTTTCCACATATTTTTACGTTTCACATTTTTTCCTAAAACTTCTTTAAAGTTTAGGTGGGTGGGGCGAACCAAAAACAAGAAAAAAAAGTTGTCGGGATTTCTGCTTTTGACCCTCCCACATTGAAACTAAAGTTAAGTTCGTAGTTTTTCCAATGTTCATAATGTTGTGCTTCCAACAACATCCTTAGCGTACGAAACAGAAATTTTGAAACACTCTGCAGTTAAGGATAAAAATAAGAAAGAAAAATTTGAAAAAAATTTTAAAATAGTTTTCAGTTGCTGTATTTCATGAACAGAAATTTTATTATTGATTTTTATGATAAGACTGATATAATATTATTGAACTTTTTAATACAAAAATGCTTAAAGATTTTTCAAATTGAATTACAGATCTAGGAAAAACTATTTCAGATTATCAATTTATTCAGGTAGAATAATAGAGGATATATATCTCTCTTGAGATAAGTTAATGATATTGTTTTTTTGAAAAATATGGTTACTATTGTCAAATGCTATTTTGAACATCAATGAGTACATCTAGCAGATGTGAGCGATCACTAGTTTAAGCAATTAAGATACCTGCGATTACTTACATTATAAATAAATGTTACTACATAAATTCAATTGCTGAAATGCCTAATTCAATTCTTTGAAGAGTTTCGAGTTTCTCTTTCACATTATTTTTCACAGCAGAGATTTTTTCGTTTGGCGAACAATGTTCAACCTTCTGTTGAAATAATGTTTACTCTCTTTTAATGACTGACCATTGTCTGAAGTGAAAACAAACATTTGACAGAGTGAATTGTTGAAATACTATGTGTAAGCAGTACTGATTACGCAATTGCTTGATTTTTTACGTCATGTAAGTAAAGAACAATAGTCATAGTTGTGTATATATATAACACGGCTGTGGTGTCATACACACATAACTGATACTCCCATAATACATACAATATTATAAACAACGTATATAATTAACTAATATAATAACTAATATACGTATATAATAACTAATGTCCGCCCTTACGGATGATGTTAACGTAAAAATGTTTCAAACAAAAGTTGTTAATTTTTTTATTAAAAAAAATTTCATTCAAACTTTTGCATTTATATTTACATTTAAAGTTTTGTTTTGTCTCTTACGGTTTACAAGAAGGGTACTATGTACCCAACAACCTATGTTTCTTATTTAAGATAATTCGGCTATTTAAGATAATTGGCCTAGAAGTATAATTCGCCTATGTTGCTCATTTAAGAACTCAACCTTACTTTTTACGTCCGATAAGCACGCTATAAAAATTTCAACTTGATATCTCTTTTTGTTTTTAAATTATCATGATCACAGACAGACAACTGGAAATGGATTCTTTAAGTGATTTTATGAATACATAAACAAAAATTTTAATCGTTACATCATTAGTATACCTTGATATATTTCATAAATACATTCTATAACAAAATTTACTCGGATCATCAATATTTTTATGCGTTAAACACTCGGGACTTAACTTAGTATACCTTGATATATTTCATATATACATGGTATATTAATACAGGACCAAGTATCGTGAAACTAGACTACGATTCGTTACTATTTTTCTTATAGACCATTTATCAAAATCCGAATTGCAAAAATATCATATTTTAGCTGGATATCGAATACGAAAAGTATTGCCTCAAGCGGAATATATATACATTACACAGTGTTTTTTTTCTTCAACTTACAAATACTTGAAGATGCACATTCAATTGAAGTGCACTGATGGACTGAGATAAGATAGTAGTATATATTACCTGTCAAACCAACTGAATCGACCATAGTGGAACAGTTGGTTAAAGTGAAACCGTAAGTGATATGCCTCTCATAAAATGAAAGTATTATCTACATAACGACAAAGTAAACAAATAAATTTTCTTTCTCTAAATCTGGAATTCAGTAGTCTAGCGGAATGCATTTCATAGCGAGCTTTAGTTATGTTAAAAGCCTTAGATTAAATATTTGTAATAGCTTTGGTATATATTAGATGCATTTGAAATACAATATCATCAGATTTCTGATCATATACTTGTGGCAAGTTTAGAGTAAAGCCACCTTGTAAAAATACCTCCGGTAAAAACTATGTATGTTAACTATTGTTCAAAAAAATTTTGGTCGCTATCCTGGCAAGAAAAAATTAATTTTATGTTTAAACTGATTGGGACTCGACTATGGCACACAAAGCATTTTAAAAAGGCATTTGCGCACTCAGTAACTACACACTTTTGCTTTCTATAGGAGAGACATGCATCTAATCAATACATCAAAAGTGGCTTGTAAAAGATCATGATAGTGTAAACTATAAAGACAAATACCTTGTTGAGTTAATCTTAATTAAAGAGAATTGAAAAAAAATACACATATATGGCACGATTCGAACCTAGAAAGGAGTAAGCAAAAAAATAAAAAAAACTTCCGGGTCTGTTCATATACTATCACTAGTTTAATATAAGGCATACTCCGTAAATTATAAAACTTGTGATAGAAATGTGGTGAAATTAGTCAAAACGAATTAAATATACTAAAGACAAAGAATATTAAACGAGCGAAATATATAACACAAGTGCAGAATGCGTATCTCTCATCACGTGACTAAGGATTACCGAACGGTTGACGCAAGTACTGACGGATTTAATTATCCTTGATATTATGATAATAATAGTGACGAGATTCGTTCGAACCGGAGACATTACCCCATTTGCCTTTGTTAAGTGACTTTTTAGTGTTTTATTGTATAAGTAGAGTCTATCATCACAGAATATTCTATAGGCACGGATCAGTTAGCTTATGTTTCTGTAGATGTAATTATTCAAGTCTACATGAGGAAAACATTCAATCGTCCTAAGATTATATACCTCAATACTTTGATTGGGCAGTCCCAATAGGCTCCCAGGTAGATCGCAATGTGGCAAAAGTAATAATTCTTAAAGGTTTTTAATACTTAAAATCCTAATGAGAAGCATTTACGGCAGGCATACTTCAGTATCACAAACTTTGTGTGCACGTGGGGAAATTACAAAGAAATCCCTGAATTAGCCTGCCTCTCATGAGGCCTACATGCTACAGTAGACGTGTCCCTTAGAAATTCTAATAGGGTTTAAAAAAGAGGTAGTAACTGCAGCTACTAGTTCATACTAGCTTCATTGACGTACTTGCACTTCGCACGTGTGGGCTAAATACCATGGAAATCTTTTAAAGATAGGTAATTCCAATTTACCATTTATTTCTCTGGACTCATAGTAATAACCATATTTGATTATAGTATTGATAGAATAACATGAGTAATGCTTTGGGTAATATTATTACTTACTATCCAAATATCATGGCAACAAATGGAATCTATATAAACCTCACCAATTTTATTTAAATTGTCAGCCTGGAAATAGAGAATGAGAGAGAAAAGAACAATATATGGTATAAATATGGGTATCACTATTTTCACTAGCATTAAGGACAAAACTAGTAGGTTTATCATCCTATTAGCTGTACGGTTTTAAATTTAAATATATAGAGTGTACCAAATAGTGAGACTTATGCCTGTGTTAAAAGTAGCGTATAAATACAAAATACCAAGAGAAAAACGAAAAGTCAACTTTTGAACTTTTGTTTTGCTAAATAACCATAATATATGATTTATTATCCACATATTCTTATTTTGTATACTTAACTAGTAAGTATAACTGGAGAACATTTCGAATTGGAATTTTTATCGATTACGATAGGGTAATTTATTATACATTCTTCTTGGCAGAAATTGTAAAAATTTTATCTGAATGTCAAAAAGATAGTCCAAAAGATTGATAATAATTAGTTAAAAAGAGTACTTTGAGCTTAACTGATTATGGTTTACTTGGTTTTGATTTTTTTTACAGCAGTACGTAAACTGAATGGGATTCTCAAAAATTTGTAAGCCAAAAAGGTTGATTATGCAAATTTTATCATTTAATTTGATTATTAAATTTGGAATCGAATGTTAATTATCAAAATAATATAACTTAATTATCACGACGAACAATAATTATCAAATCCACGAAAATAATTAGCTGCTTTCTTTTCCATAAGTAAAAATCCGTTTAAATTTTTTATTGATTTTGATGGGTTATTTTTACTCTGGATATTCGGTCGGCGGTTATTTAGTGGTGAAGCACTTTATTTTTGCTAAAATAAATCTCCTTCCGAACCCACATTAAAACCACAATTTTACTGTGGGTCCTGAGGGGATATATTTTAACAAAATGTATAATACAGCCGAGCCCACAGAAATGCTCATCTTAATTTGAATAACTTTATAACAGTGTTAGTATAATTGATAAATAATTATTATTTCTCTGTAAAAAAGAACTAGTGACTGTTTTTTTTGTTACAATCTGTATACATATGTTTTGTGTTAGTTATAATGCACAGAAGAGCCAGACATAAGTGCAAATTCATTCACAGTAGAGATAAATGTATATTTTACTATTAATTTTATTTAAATATTTCATTTATCTAAAATAATCCTTCTCTCTTGTGTCTTCTAATTCATATAAAATTATTATAATTTTAACCCTTTTGGCAATGGTGGCATGAGTAATATATAAATCTGTCATCATCTTCTAAAAGTGCATATTTATTAATCAGGGATGGGTATTGTAGAAAACAATTCCGTGTTAGTATTCTATTTAGATATTTTATTCAGGACGATAGTGATTTCACCATTTCAGTGTGATTTTGAAATTTGTGCCCTCGCATTTTTGTCTTCCAATACGCTTATGAAACTTTTTTATCAGACAGTATTCAATTAAAAAAATTATTCTACAAATAAAACTATATTATTTGCTATCCCTTGCAAAATAAATAGTATATGGTTTAATTATCTCCGACATAATATTTTCTTAAATAATAAAAAATCCATCTCTATCAAAAATGTGCAAATGTAGATGTTAAATTTTCGTACTTACTTCAGTTAGGTTTTCAATAAATGCTTAACTTCGTCTATAAACTTTTGAAAGTTATTGAAGATAGTTCATTTAAAAATAGATTCAAAACATGTTATAATTTTTAATGCAAATTCCCATAATTCTTTTTATGGTCTAATAGCCGGCTGCAGAATTAGTATGTTCGTTAAGTATATGCTGAAAACCTATTTTATACATAATTTTATATTTTATTTCCGAGATAATTAACCAAATCAATTATAAATTTATCCAATGACAGAGCATTTAGAAAAAGAAGAATGCCTTTATTGTGACTGGTTGGTTGGACTGGAAAAATTTAAAAAAGGGAGATAGATTGTTTTCTGCGCAGACACAATACAATTAAACAAAACTTGTTCAAATAAAAAATTTTAATTTCATATATAAATAATGAATGTATTTGATGAACCTAAAAATATAACATAATCATACCTGTTTACACCTGGCGAAGAGGTACAGCCAAGTGCAGCCGTGATTTTTTACATATAATGCTGTGTACTGCATGATAATTTATTTAAAAAACAAGTGAATGAAATTTTGTTCGAAAAATTAATTAAAAATACTAGCAGCCGCATTTTGATAGACAAATTGATTGATATATATTATCTTCTTTTGATGAACGTTCTAATTACACAGCCGGATCTTGAACTATTAATTATAGAAAGAGATTGGTTATATTGTTTATTACGTATATACTCCGTATATAGTAAAGTTAGAGTATCAATTCAGACATGTTCATCAATCAAAATGCAAGTACTACCGCTAATATCAGTTGTCACACGTCTAAGAGAAAATAATACGGGAGTCGGTAAACAATAATTTAAACGAGAAAAATACAAGTTGCATAATTTATTATAGAATCTCAATAGATAACATTGGTGAAGTTGTTTAGTCAGAATCTTGGAAGAAGAAGTCATGATGGAAAGTAAAAAACGTTTATAAATAAGAGTAAATTCCTACGAGGCCAGAAAGAGAACTAAATAAATAAGTTTTCATGCGACTACGACTTAAATGATTCATACTATCAACTCCCCAGATAATGAAAATTTTTTCCATAATTACGATAAACATTGTAATATAAATTATTTTATTATAACAAAAATGTTTAGCTGAAAGGCTAAGTATGCGCTTTGGATGAAAAGATCTTGAAATTAACATTGGAAACCAGCAAAAAAAAATTTTTTTTTATAAATTCATAACGGTTATTTTTCGTTAATATTTCTGTTAATATAAATTTTACAGAAAAATTATCTGGAGATAAATCATTGTTTAATTGATTTTAAAATCAAAGTTTCCAGTTTTTTAATATTAAAATAAAACATTATTTTTCTCCTCTTCACAAGGGTTGGACATTCTTAATAATCGTAATTATTTTTAAACTACAATTACTTGCTTTGACAAAATAATTTTTTCTTTTCTTTTTTTTTGCATTCCACAAAAGTCAACTCAAAACAAAATTTGATGAGTTAAGAATTTTACTTCTATATTTAAAATCCTTACACATACTGGGGGGTGGGGGGTGTGGGGTTGTAATAATACGAATGAAGAAAATTTAATAGCTAACGATATTACCTCAAGAACTATAAGTTCGCGCTACGAAGTTTTTGTTTCAATATTTAGTGATATTCAGGGCCGGATTAACAAGTAGGCAGAAAAGGCAGTTGCCTGGGGCCCCCGATTTTAGGGGGCCCCCAAAAAATGAAAAAGACTTCTAAAATTTTCTTACAAACATAAAATTCTAGAGAGTGAAAGGTAATATAATCAGAACTGAAAATAAATTTTACTCAAATAAATAAAACTCAATTGGCCGCATTCAAAAGGTGACGACCGACGAACTAGACAAAGTTCTTAAAAAGGACATTTCCGACTACTTTGACAAAACTTATAGTCATTTGTATAAGATTCTAATGGAAGATCAATTAGCCGATGTATTTCCTAACACAGAAATAGCTCTTCGGATTTTTTTAACATTAATGATCACAAATTGTTCTGCCGAACGATCCTTCTCGCAATTAAAAAAAAATCAAAGCTGCTGAAAGAGCTACAACGCGACAAGAGCGATTCGAGATGTTAGGTATACTTTGCAGTGAGTCAGATTAAGTTTGTATTTTTTAATCGAAAAAAGAAGGGAACGGACGTGAAAAAGGGCCCCCAAATTGATGGTTGCCTAGGGCCCCGTTGAGGATTAATCCGGCCCTGGTGATATTCAATGAATATTCGTTTAATTTACGCTACTCCTGCGTGAAAAATTAGCAATAATATATTTATTCAATTAAATATTGATACAATCTTGTTGTTAATCTTAAGTGAAATAAACGTAAACAAAAAAACAAAAACTGAAATCTCTAAAAAATGAACTCAAGAAGATTTATTATTTTTGTTATATCTATGTATAAAATATAGAGTACTTATTGTATTTCCACCGGAAACTGTTAACTATCTGTTTATCGGAAGGAAATCACTATTGTTATCTATCTCCAAAACAATACAAGTAGATACGGATACAACAGATTTTCTAAGTACGGTTTGTAAGGTATAGAGAAAACACAACTATTGTTTTAGTAAAAAATTATTTTATTATTCTTGCAAAAAAGATTCTTTGTATATTGAAAAATATTTCCATAAATTTTTGTTAAATATTTTTCTTCACAAATTTTCGTTAATATATTTTTTTTAAAGGAAAATTATTTTATGATTTTCTTTTTTAATAGAATGACCAAAATAAAAATTTGTATATATCTTTATGTATGGAATTTTTTAAGTAAGAGTTTTAAAGAGGTTTCGAACATTTCTATGATGTTTGCTTCAAATAACTTACTATTCATATTATAATTCTCCTCACTTAAATTTTTAGCAAATTTATTAAAGCGTTTTTTATATATATATTATATACTTATATTAAGCGTTTTGCAATCGTAATAACGGCTCAATATTAACATTGTATCGCATTACTAATATTTCTGTAATTTCGAATGTTTTAAACTGTTTATACTACAATCATCTTAGGGTTTCCCCTCGGAATCTAACGTAATAAGCTGAGTTTTTGTACAAAGCTTTATTTTGATAGTACAAATGTTGTCTCAAAAGTCACATATGGTCACGCGTGCGAGTCCTTATATATTTAAGGTTAAAGGTATCGAAAATCAGTTTTTTTCTTAACATATCTCACTTCTTTTGCCTTCAATTGTATTAACATTTATTATAAAAGTTGTAGAAGATAAAATTTTCTACAAATCTTGTCTGAAACTGTTTTTGTACGTTGAACTGTTTTTGAAATAGGTCGCAGGAGATAGTGCGCTCAGCTTAACGTACTTCAGTACTGGGTCTATTTATTAATATAAGGAATTGAATAATTATTAAAGTAGTATTTAATGAATAATTAAGGAAAAAAACCGCATAACAGGCTGGGATTCACGATTGACCCTGTCTATTATACGGTTTTTTCATTTAATTATCGAAATATACTATTTAAATAATTATTTAATATTTTGTATTTATAATTATTTTCTACGTATAAAAAAAGCTTTCAGACCAACAGTTTTTCAGCGATACGTACCTTAGTGCAGTGTCAATATTTATAAATAAAATGTATACAATAATTATTTAAATAGTATTTAATCGATAATTAAGTGAAAAAACCGTATAATAGACAGGATCAATCGTGAATCCCAGTCTATTTTGCGGTTTTTTCCATAATTATTCATTCAATACTACTTAAATAATCATTTAATACCTTATATTTTTAAATATTGACCCAGTACTGAAGTACGGTAAGCTGAGCGCATCATCTTCTGCGCCCTCTATTTCAAACATAGTTCAACATACAACAAAAACTTTCAGACAAGACTTTCACAAAAAACTGATTTTCAATACCTTTGACCTTTAATATCTAAAGACGCGCACGCGTGACCATATGTGACTTTTGAGACAACATTTGCTCTGCCATAAAAAAGGTTTGTACAAAAATTCAGCTTCTTCCGTTAGATTCCAAGGTTGACCACTTATTTTGACTAAGATGATCGGGTTATTACTGGACAAAGTTCATTGCAAAATTTTTTAATGAAGTTTTGAATAGCTTTCAATGCTAGAATATTCCAGTTCAAATAATTTAAATAAAAATATATATAATAATGTTTATCCATATATTTTTCTTAAAATAATTAATTAATCTTTATATATGTGTACAATGATATTGAATTTCAGTTTTGAGTGTTTTAAATTTTTTTTTACCTAGTAAAATGTATTTAACTGATGTAAAATTAACAGCTAGTTTAATTTCATCCAAGTATCTTTCTCATATATTAGAGAAAGTTATTAAAATAATAGTGTTTCCTTCTAATTTGTAAAATCTCAGGATTAATGTTCTCTCTTATACTATTTAATTTTATATCTCTCCGTACTTCTCTGGAAACAATCCTAACCAAAAGTATATAATGACGATACGATTAGTGGTTTTACGAATGTCGTGGTATTACTTTAAAATATTTTTTTAAATAAAACTCTTATTAGTCCGCGGGACAGAATCCTTTTTGTTAAATGATTCATACATAGTTACTTCCAACTTTGTAAGTGGCTTCCTTTAGGCGAGTCTACCAAACTTTCTAGGACTTTTTCCAAATAAGTACGTTTTCAAATTAGTATGATCACGTCATATTTATGCTATTAACGGTCTGAATAACACTTCAAACTTTAGCAAGACGATCAAAATAGACTGAATTACCACGTGAGTCCTCTTGACATAAATCTTTTGAAGAAAGAATATGAACTGCCTAGACTAAAACGACGATATATTCTTTTCTATTTTATATCATGAAAGGTTTACTACGTTCCTGTAAAAATTACCTGTGTATTCATAAACAAAACACAAATTACATAATCTCAACTAAAAGTAATTGAAATTCAATGCCAACCGTTACGTTGAAAGATATCAAAATTCAACCGACTTCATCATCTTTTTTGCTTCTAGTTGTTTATTGGTATTTTACCAACTGATTGTAAAACAAGTGAAAACAAACAATTGACTGAGTTAATTGTTGAAATACCATGCATAGTCAATGTTGATATCTTATCACATTACACATACAAACATGTGACACTTACATAACTGATAATCAAGTATAGTACATATTATAAAATTTTCGCCTAATTGGCGCCCTCACGGGTAAACAGTGATGTTTACGAAAAAATGTTTCAAACAAAAGTTGTTTAATTTTGGATAAGGAACATTTTTTACATTTAATCTTTTGTTCTATCTCTAACGGTTTACAAGATGGGTCCTACGGACCCAAGACCCAAATTGACCTATGATGCTCATTTACGAACTTGACCTCACTTTTTACGTCCTGAGTACGCTGTAAATTTCAGCTCGATATCTTTTGTCGTTTTTGAGTTATCGTGTCCACAGACGGACGGACGGAAGGACGAACTTACAACCAGAAATGGACTAATTAGGTGATTTTATGAACACCAATGACAAAATTTTTTTCCTAGCATCATTATTTTTAAGCGTTACAAACTTGGTACTAAACTTAACATACTATGTATATCCTATAAAAACAAAGATAGTATGGAAAAATATTTTTTTTTTAAATGTACCAATGATGTTCCTGTATTTTTTTCAATACATCTAATTAATAAACCTCAAAAATCATTCTATAGATTAATTAATAAGAATTATTTTTCAGAAAATTTATTACTTATTATCTTACATTCTTTATTTTTCTTACAACTTACTTTTCAGGTATATATTGTCGATTATACTGTTACGCACAGAAACATGTAAAAAGTATTCGTGCAGTAACACGTCCCATCGAAATCCCAACAACTGATTCACTTCCAGAGCCACAACAATCCGATGGTGATCAAGATCATAATATTTGTACAACAGATAATGATAAAGATACAATTGTAAAAATGAACAATGAAAAAAATAAATTAAATAAAAAACAATTAAATATTAATTTAACGACCACAACACAAACAAAATCGAAAAAATCGAAAAGTGATAAACATTTACATATGATTCATTTACATAATCATCAATCCTCACCATATCATGTGAGTGATCATAAAGCAGCCATAACAGTGGGTGTGATCATGGGTGTTTTTTTAATATGTTGGGTTCCATTTTTTTGTATAAATATAGTGGCAGCATTTTGTAAAACATGTATTCCAGACATTACATTTAAGATATTAACATGGTTAGGTTACTCAAATTCAGCATTTAATCCAATAATTTACTCAATTTTCAATACTGAATTTCGGGAAGCATTTAAACGCATTTTAACAACACATTACCCTGACTGGTGTCATTGTTGTAACAAATACAACAATGATACGTTAAGATCATCAAAAGGTGGAGGTGTAGGACCACATCATCATCATCATCATTTTCATCATCAACATAAAACATCAACGTCGTCTTCACATCAGTGTTATCATAGAAATAATTCAATGTCCTCATACAAACGACGGCATTCTTCAATCGATCATTCTTTTAACGAAAATAATTACACATCTAATCTAACAATTACGAATAAAGATGATGTAAATGGTAGTGGTGCGGGTACAAGAGCAATGATTGTAACAACAACACCACCACCTATTGGTAGTCCGGTGAATGGAAAAATAGCTACAACAATTGCAAGTACAATTGCAAATACAACAGCAACAACAACAACTACAACTTCGTCAACAATACCAAAAAGACTTAGCAATAGAACGAATTCAGTAAATTATTCGTCAACAATTAATACAAATATCAAAAACATAATAAAACATAATAGTATTGATTCTTCATTGCAACAATTTTGTAGGACGAATACGAAAGTGAATCATGATGATCAAATTAGTTCTATTTGAATTTTTGTATTTGTTTGTGTAGATGTATCATGGTAATTTTCTTTTGTTTTTCTTATTATTCCCTATTCCTGGATACAATGCAAGGCGTAACAGGAATAAAGAAAATATTATGTCATATCAATATTCATAAAAATTTCACATATTTAAGGCAAAGGGTCTATTGGTCATACACATTTTATATAAAAATGTTAAATTGCTGCAATTGCAGAGCGCCGAATCTGACCTGAACAATTATAATATAAGTTCGTTCCAACCAAAGTGACACCGAACAAGGAAGAGAGTAGATATCAATTCACATACATATAAATCTACAATCTCTCTTGTTCGGTGCCACTTTGGTTTGAACGACCTATATATATAGAGTAAAAATATTTCAAGCGACTCATCCTACACATTTAGATCCCAAACACACGATTGAAGTATTGCCAACCAACTGAGGAGTACTTGGCCACTAGTCGGGTTTGAGGGTTATTTGCATTTATTTCATTATCTCGACGACGGCGTAGGTTATGGGTTTGACTGGTATGTATGTCCGCGGGTATAATAAAACCTGTTTTTATTTGCATAGGGTCTTATATTATTCACAATAATGTAAGACTCTATGTAAATCAAAGTACCAAAGTACAAAGTACAAAGTTTAAATACAATTAATTTCAAAAAGTTGAACTTTTGAAAAGCGACCATAAAACAAAAATGTCTTAAAATCTGAAATTATAATGATTAACATAAAAGTCAGGAGTCATTCTGTGGAAAACTTTCAATCTTAGAGATCTCCTGATTGTAATGACGATTTTACTTATCATAACAATTTCAGATGATAATATTTTCTCATAGTTTTAAGAGCGTGATTTTGTAGTCATCGGGGTTTTATGATTGAACTTGATTATATTTTGATTGACAGGTTGATGGTAAAAGAATTGTTAGTAACCAATCGTATCTAGATAATGCATGCTCAAATCTGGTGAAATTAATTTGGCTGGAATGTAGACAGTACTGTACGCGATCAATCCTAATAACTAGCAAAATCTAAGAAATTAGATTTTCTTCAAATTAGATTTTCTTGCTTTTCTTGCTTTTCTTTCTTTATAAATCTATAAATTATTAAATTTAATGCTTCGTGAACATTGCACGTGGCCTAATAATAGAAACATTGAATGTGGCCTGATAAAGGATTTGACATTTTTTTAATTCGACTTTTATCTCTCGAGTTATTCGGAAGCCGCTCTATATTCTGAATATAATATAATAACTTTTTTCTTCTATATTTTTTGTTTGTTTGAAACAAATCCATTTGTTTTGTTATTATTCGATTTCAATAATGTAACAAAAAGAAATATTCTTTGGTTCGTTTTTGTAATACGTTTTCATCAATTGATCAGTATTCTTTTGTGATAGTACCTAAAGGTGGCAATTTGTTGTTTTAGTCAATAAAACGTCGAAGTATTTTTATCATCGAAGAAACATGTGCGATAAACATTTTTTTTTTTTTTTAATTTTTATCTTTTTTTTCTGTTTTTTTTTAAACAAAATACATAAAAAAACTTGGTTTAAGCTACTCCCAGTAAAAAAAAAACATTTTTTGAATTTTTTTTTTTTTTTTTGAAATTAATAACAGGTGTGACTTTATATTTTAATAGAAACACGTCTTAAATTGGGAGTTATAAAAATGCATAAATTTTGATAGAAGTATTTATTTTCATTTTTTTTTTTTAAATGTATTTTGAGTTTCTATTTTTTGATAGAAATTTGCATGTTTATATAAATCAAATAAATAACTTTATTTCTAAAATTACACATTTAATAAATACGTTTGTGGTTGTCTTGAACCGATCGCCTGTAGATCTAATCAAAAGCTTTGAGTAATTAATATCCATAACTATTAATTAAATTTGATTGACATCACAATAGACATTAAAGTTAACATGCAGTAATCTTATCAGTTTGAGTGTTTAATTCTAATTTATACAAATGAATCTATCTGTTGATTAATATAATTGTCCCCAATCACGTTAAACAAATTAAAAAAATGAGACTCAATGTGACAATTTAAAAAAATGTTCAGTGTGACTATGTCAAAATAGAAAAATACTTATAACTTGCTATTGTGTAGGGACTGAGTGGATTTCGTGTGCATTTACAGGCCTCACCGGACTAGGAGTGTATTTCGACGTATTTTGACCCACTGAATCCGAATTTTCAACTTTATCATCGCTCAGAGTAGAGGGAAATTTGTCATAAAAAATAAATTTTACTATTTTATTCTACATGAAAAAACAAATATTTCTCTTTTATATTCGTCTTGATACGACCAATTGAACCGGAGACCAATAGAGGTTTAAATTTTTGTTTACAAAAATAATATTGCATAAGATCGACGCTCAGCGCTTGGTTTGAAACATCCTCAAATTGGCCTATAAATAAATATTCGTACTTTAAAGTACTCATTTTAAACGTATGAGTCTATATTTTAATGTTATGCACATAAAAATACGTTTTATGCAATAGCAACGAATAGCAACAGCGGGTCAAAATACGTCGAAATACACTCCTTGTTCGGTAGGACCTGTAAATGCATATGAAATCTACTCAGCGCCTACACTACTACAAAAAGTTTTGTTAAGGCTGTTCCTTACACATTTATGACTGGCGTGAAACCATTTTTTGATTGGCGTGAATCTTAATGATTTTTTTAAGAATCTTCTTAAATATCCATTGGTGGAAAAAATATTTTAAGGAGCGGTTTTCCAAATAAGAATGGTTAAAGTAACATTTGAATTACAAGCACCCTTATACCATTTACTGTATCGATTTGAAATTTGGATATGTTATAGGTATATATTATATTTTTCGAAAATCCTGTTAATTTTCCCAAATTTCATTGTTCACATACAGATACAATGGCATAAGAAAAAGCACCGGGGTGTGAACAATGAAAATTGAGAAAATTAACAAGATTTTCGAAAATAAAACTACCCAAGGCAGATAGAATAAGAATACTTATACCCATTTTTCAAGTTGATGAAGTAAGGTTATAATCGCAGTGGTTGAAATTCAATTGTAACTTTAACTATTCTTATCTGGAAACCCGCATTTCTTTATAAAATTTTTTTTCACCAATGAGGATTCTTATAAAAACTTGTATATTCACAAATTCGTTATGTGTATTTATATACCGAAAAATCGATCGGGTAACCTCTGCGATAGCTCTTCGTCTCTCTCACTAAAAGAAACTAAAGGTATCGGTTTATGGGCTTTTGCCAATAAATCCGAAAAGTATGTGTTTCCAAATGTATGCTGAATGCTCAAAATTATTTCGGACCATAAATTTATTCGCCTCGATATTTTAATTATTGATTGAGATTCATATAATTGATTAAAAAAAAAGATGGTTTTTTCAAAAATCGATGGTTCAATTAAAACTGCATTTAGGCTGCATATAGAAGTTGAAAAAAATTAAAGATCGCGTAACATCGATTCGTTTTTAATATCATTTGTTTCACTTACTTTGATAAAGCTTTTATATCGACTTTTGCATTTTATTTATTTTATACAATACATACGAAAATGTTTTTAAATGACTACACATAACCCAACCGAAAATCCCCAATGTAACATATTCCCAAACATAGAAAATATTAGTAAGAAGTTACATATTCCCAAACATAGAAAATATTAGTAAGAAGTTACATATTCCCAAACATAGAAAATATTAGTAAGAAATATTTTGTTTACAAAATTAAAGCAAATACAAAATATACATATTTATATGTTCTCATTAAAATTATTTTGATAAGAATCTAAGAAGCGGACAATATACAACATAATATCCAGCAATTTTCTTTTACAGGCCAGTATTCCTCCACGCAAGTATAACTAGTACCTTATTTTATTTCTTCTTTTAATTATGTAGAAACAAAATTACCGTTTTATTTAATTAAATCCAATATATAAAGTTGATAATAAAATTATAATATTCGAAATTAAAATGGATAATTACATAACAGTTTGGTAGGATGTGGTAATTAATCGTGGTAATTCGCAATATATTTCAATCATAATTTAGTATATTTAATTATTAATAACTTAATTTCCATAAGTATTTCGTCTATATACATTGTAGAATAATTTATTTCATAAAAGTTTTAATATGATTATGTTGTTGCCAAAAAGTTTTTATTCCCTGTATATATGAAATAAATCAGAAGTATAAGTTTATTCGTAAATTTGTAACACTTAGAAATTAGAAAAAAAGAATATAAGGTTCTA
Source organism: Chrysoperla carnea (assembly GCF_905475395.1). Taxonomy (NCBI): domain Eukaryota; kingdom Metazoa; phylum Arthropoda; class Insecta; order Neuroptera; family Chrysopidae; genus Chrysoperla; species Chrysoperla carnea. The sequence continues at coordinate 71,765,527 of NC_058337.1, read as the reverse complement.
AATGTTGAATAAGCATGTACATGGCAAAAATTATTGAATTTTTTGAAAATGAGAAAGTATAGTTTTTTATACATAATAATGATCTAATGTTGAAACAAGTCTAGCGTTTATTACAAAACTTTGAAAATGATTCCACATAAGATTTATATTTAATTTGTAAGTATTTTCGTTGTTTGGGGATTTTTAGAAACAAAATCAGAAACAAAAATTATCTATATTTTATAGTTTACTTAGACTGGATTCTATCTAAAATCTTTAGGGTGAATTTGAATCCTCTAATGCAATTGAATTAGATATAATCAAATGGGGTGGGTGTGAAATGATGAGTGATACCAATTTTTTAACCTTCTATTGTTGTACAGTTTAGGAACAAAGCTCTATATAAAACAAATTTTTTATTTTGAAAAAACTAACACAGATAATAAGACCTCAAAATATAATAGGAGAATGGATATTTGGATAACCACGTACATATTTTTTCCGTACATCCTGTAAAAATGAACTGCTCAAAGAAAAGCTTCAATTGTGAGTGAGCAATAAAGCTCCAAACCATGAACAGTTCCAAAAATTGAAAATTAGCTCCAAATGCCCTTTAAGCTGTAATCAATAAACGGTAGCAAACGAATAGTACAAAACACTAAATATTTTGTCAGTATTTTTCCAGTTGAAATACCATGTAAAGACAGTTTTGATGCCGCAATCGTTTGTTTTTTGACGTCATGTAAATAACAAAAGATATCCACTTTTAAATAGCCTCACACACATAACTGATATTCCTATATTAATACATACTATAAAATTTGCACTTAATTAACGCCCTCGTGAGTAAACAGTGATGTTTACAAAAAAATGTTTCAAACAAAAGTTCTTTATTTTTTTATAAGAATCATTTTTTACATTTAAACTTTTGTTCTATCTCTAACGGTTTACAAGATGGGTCCTACGGACCAAAGACCCAATTGACCAATATTGCTCATTTACGAACTCGACCTCAATTTTTACCCCCTGAGTACGCTATAAAAATTTCAGCTTGATATCTCTTTTCGTTTTTGAGTTATCGTGTTGAAAGACAGACGGACAGACGGACAGACGGACAGACAACCGGAAATGGACTAAGGAGGTGATTCTATGAACACCTATATCAAAATTTTTTTCGTAGCATCAATATTTTTAAGCGTTACAAACTTGGGACTAAACTTAATATACTATGTACATTTCATATATACATGGTATAAAAATATGAAAAGAATAAAGTAAGAGCCACTTAAATTCGATGAAAACACAAATTTTCAAAATTTGAGCTTTTTCCTTGTAAATCAAAGGTTTTAGAAAAATTTTACAAAAGACGTTCTTTACATAAACTATGTAGAAGCTGAAGAGAAACAGCTCTTCGCCCCCCTGTGTTTTCGAAGTTCCACCCACGAAATTCGGTTTCAAGAGACATAAAAAAACTTGGGTGAAATCAGCAGCCTCTGTAGGCCACGGAAACCTTCTGGATGGCATGTAAAATTATCTAATGAATAAGAAAAAAAACCTAACCCATAAAAACCAATTTTTTTCTTATACTCCCTTGCTTTGTCTGTAAAGTTTCAGCTCAATTTAATCACGGGAATAATGTTAAAAATCGATCTAAAGTTTTTACGGCCGACAATAGGAGGAGTAAAACCAAAAAATAGTATATATCCAAAACCAAAAGTAAAGTTTTGGGTATTTTACTCAACTATCCAGTACAAGCCACAAACTATTTGTGTATTTCACAAACTATTCATCTTTCTTTCATGCCAGTGCCTTTATCTGTGACACCCTCTTCATGTTAAAGTCTCCCATAACCAATAATGTAAGATACTTGTCTACTTATTCCAATAAGCTTTGAAGAAAGTTCTATCTCAATCAAGATTTTGTTAGTATTAAATTTACCTTGAATACCTATGTTTGAAGGTTTGAACAATATAATACTATACTAGTAAACTGAACCATTGATTATATTAGTTTTTCATTGAAGGGAGGAGGTTATTGTTCATATCTATTTTGTTTATGCTCCAATTATTCTTAATAGTTTTGTGTTTCTAAATTATTTGTGCCATATGATTGCATATGATAGGTGGCACAATGTACATAAACATGCATATATACACTTCTGTCCAAATTCATTGAACTTAACCCGTCAGCACTTATGACAATTGTTCGATAATCTTTCGGCGGGTGATGAGGAACTTGCCTTGTGTAATCTGACATCGAATTCGTATTAAGCGTCCAAAATACCTACTAGATGATCATTTTAAGCCAAAACAATTCTCCGCTGGAGCCCTATATCCCCTTCTGACTAGGTTAAGTTGGCCGAATGTTCCTTGGGGTCCTATAAACACGTTACAAAAGTTTCATTAAAATCGTTACTATTTCTCCATTTTTCCACTTTGGACATTTTTTTCCGGCTTATTCATTGTATTGTATTATTATTATCATGAATCCAGCTCATCATGGCGTTCTTACGAAAAAAATTTTGTTTAATGTTAGTGTATCCAATTTTTTTATTTGGATATACGAAAGTTGCTATAAACTGTATTTAAATGTGTATTTTGTTACAGTAAATAACTCCCATGACTAGTTGGTGGTGATCAAATAGTTTAACAAACATACGGAATACTAATTTCAATACACTAAATTAGTTATAGTTAAACGTCTATAATTTTTTAAATCAATTTTTCTTGATCTGAAACTTCGAACTTTGCATATTCTACTACAGTACTGGGAAGTAGGGATGAAATGTATGATATTTTGCTTTAAATAAGTGCTATAACCAGGGGCGTTGCCAGCCAATAGATCAAAGGGGGGAAACCTGAATGGTACAGAAAATGAATGGAAAAAAAATTTAAATGGACATTTTGCTAAAATTGGTAAAATGAGCAAACAAAAGTTTTGTTCTTTCTTTGAGAATTCTTTGGAATTTAAATAAAGCAATCTTAATAATATTTTGAAGAGTATTACATTTATTTACAAATACGTAAGTTGATAAAATTGTATATAAAAGTATTTGTTTAACGTTTAAATTTTTTTTGTACAGATTTCGTAAGGAACTTTGTTCTTAACGAGGGTCCCACGACCTTCCTTTTTTTTGCTCAATTATTTTCGTTAATATAAATTATAAAATACTCCCAGTTAAACAGGTTTTACTAGTTTACAAAAAAAACCCCATCAGGTATTTAGGTTTGTAAATATTGTATATTTATTTTACACGGTATTTTAGGCTCAATTAGTTCTGTTTGTATAGTTTTAATAAATCCGATTTCTGCGTACATGTATTTATGTTTTTAATTACAAATGAAGTTAACTGTATTTTTTACACATGAATTATCTCTATTGGCCATATTTTCAGTGTCTATTGTGTTAGGTTTTCATTATACTAAGTACCAACCCTACATTTGCTAAAAGTTTTTTGTTTTAATAATTTAATAACGTAGATTAAAAAATTGTTACCCAATCATTCAGTAAAACTTAAAATTTCTGAAACACATACAATGGCCTTGTAACATTTGCTGATTGAAGATATTAAAATTCAAAGTAAACAAGCGCTTGAAATTGATTAATGAATGTTTATAATTTTTATTTGACCATTGCAACCAAGGATACTGCCATCTAGTACTTCCAACTGCCAACTTTTCGTACTTCTTTCAGGAAACAATTTTTTCTGTTTTCAAAACACGATCGGTTCGTTATAGCCCTCCCTACTCAGGAAAAGAGAAACAGTAGAAGAAAATATTTTGTGTCAGAGTACATTTTTTATAAATACTTGTTCCTAGAACGGATGATAAAAATAAAAAAAAACAAGAAAGTTAGCAAACTTTTTCTATTTTCTATTGTGTTACAAAAAAACAATTGTATTAGTTATTAATTAAAAACACTTTTTGTTTTATAACTTTCACACTATATTCTAGAAAAACTTTTCAATAATTTTTTCAAGTGTTCTAAATTATAATGAACCAGTTAGTATAATTTACGATTTATAGACTATATATAACAATTACATTTTAATTATAACACTTCTTTTAAGTCCGATTATTAACTACAGGAACAGTTTAATGAAGAATACAATTTTTTTTGGATAGATACTATGTTGACTATTTGGCAATATGATAAAATAAGATCATAATTATTAATATCATTATAGATTTTGGGTTTTAATATCAATTTGCCATAATCTGACACAGAAAATTATTACTTATACAAAACACCTCGATAAATAATTTAAGTTAGCAGTTGTGAAGTAATCAAAAACGGTTTGGTTGACTGTTATATATGCCAGTGAATAATTAATTATAATGAAAAAAAACCGTCTTGATAAGCTTAGCCGTTTTTCAGTGAACGGGGCCTTCTATATTTTTATAAAAAAACACTGAAAAAAAAATTCTTAATATCAACCGATACAATATGAGGTTATTATTGTTATACCTGCTAAAAGGTTTATTTAAAAAAAACTAGATGCCTTCAAGTCGGATTTGAACCACCGACATATGTTATACTATTGATTTTAGCGTCATAAGTTTTCAGCTTAACCAACTGCAATAGATTCTTGTTACATATACACCAAAAATATGGAAAATGTTATAAAAATGAAAAATATCCCGACTAGAAATTTTTTCGTGATCCTTACCAGGGCCGGACCGGGCATACCCGATCTGGACCAGATAAGGTGTGTAACGCAGATGATGTACCTGGTCCCGATCAGGAAAGCCTTGTCGGGGCCCGATCAGGAAAACCTTATCGGGACCAGATCAGGCAAACCTTATCGGGGCCAGATCAGGTAAACTTTATCAAGACCGGATCAGGAAAACCTTATCGGGGCCCGATCAGGAAAACCTTATCTGGACCAGATAAGGTGTGTAACGCAGATGATGTACCTGGACCCGATCAGGAAATCCTTGTCGGGACCCAATCAGGAGAACTTTATCGGGACCAGATTCAGAATTCCTAATCGGGTCCAAATCAATCATCTGCGTTACATACCTTGGCTAATCCAAATCCGGTATGCCCGGTCCGGTCCCTTTAAGAAACACGAATCTTTATTCTTGTAAAAATTATTACACTATTATTATTATTGTAATTAAAAATATTATTTATTATATATTAAAAATTGTTTACACAGCAAAAAAAAAAATAATTTTTAAAAAAGTGAACAAAAAAAAGTAATTTTTTTATTTTCTTGTTTTTTTATCCTGGCTACTCTGTGGCCATCCCAATCTTTAGCATTATTTAGCACTGACGATAATGCTTGATGCAATTTGGTGTCAGGAATAATATCTTGATTTTTTTGGGATTTTTGTCTTACAGCAACTAAAATAAAAAATTTTAATTAATTATGTACGTAATTAAATAAGTAATAAAAAAATAATAATTATAATTATGTATAAAATAATAACATATGATTAAGAAATAATTAATTAGTTATCAACGAGAGTAATCCTGCAATATAAAATAACTTACATCCTTTTTATACAAGTGAAAAAATTTGTATCTTTGAAAATTTTTTTGTTTTGAGTTGCTTTTACCGCCACAAACGGCAGTGCTACGTCTCTTGATATATATGCTCCAATAATATTACCCATGTTACGAGTAATGGTATTTTTTCCATCAAGACAATAGTATAAACGTTTATTCTGGAAAAGAAAATTTATTTTAATGCTAATTATTTATTTTAGTTATCTGTTTTATCTTATTTTAATAGATCTTTCTTATATTTATAAAATCAATATCTCCTCAAAATTTCTAACTTCTCTCATTAGCCATTTTGGCTGGGCATCGATATATCAGTTGCGACATTGGCTATTCCTCCTCCAAATTATTTCCCCCAACTTAAATATTTCTGATTTTAAATAATACTGAAAATACTGAATAATTTTGAAAAAAAATTCATCAAAATCGGAGCTGTTATTGAGGACTCCTGACTAAAAACATATTTTGATGCGACTATAAGATGAATTTAAAACGAAAGATTTGATTATTACGCCAGTAAAATCTTACCAAAAAAACAGCTAAAATCACATAACGTGATGTAAAGCTACATTTTTTATATGTAATTCCGACACCTTAGGAGAGTGTAAAACCACATTTAGCAATCAAAACAGAGGAATTGTGCTACCGGCGTAATAAAATTTTCGGATTTTTTCAGTTCAATTCAAAAACAATGAGCTTCTGGCATTAGTTGCTAATATCATTTGGAAAATAAACTAAATTTGGAACAATTTAAGCCGACCCACAGTTCCGTATGTCTAATACTTTTTGGGATATGATGCCTGAAAAATTTAAAAAGATAAAATCAAACACACAAAAGATTATAGTGAATTAATAACTTAATATTTTATACTAACCTTGTATGATTTACGTAATTAAACTTAAAAACGAAGCTTTAAACACAACACAAATTTATAAATAACCTAATTGTTTCATTTACTCAGTTTTTTTATCAAACTTATAAATTTCACTTATAATTTTAATAAAAATTATCTTGTTAACTAGTTAATGCACATTTGTTAGCTAGTTGAATTATATTTGTTAATTATTCGTCGGGTTTAATTAATTAAACTTAAAGACCGCATGGATTTCATGATTTTTATTCAATGTCATTATATACCTAACCTCATTCTATATATTATATATTATTCATATGCCTGATCTACACACCTACATATCATCATATTCATGCCTGAGATACATTCATGTTTGACACTTGCAACATACTTTGCAAGTATATACGTAATTCCAAAAAATATATACATTTAAAGTAAACATACGAATACTTGCAAATAAACAGGTTTGTGCTTGAATATATAAATGTTCTAAACAAAAATAATATATTCACTTGAAGTGACCACATGTTTGACTTTCCTTTCCAAAATATAATCTATCCAAAAAGGACAAGATTCAATTTTGCTTATATTACAAATTGATAATATTTATATTTCTTCAGGTGACAATAATATTACAATTACTGGGCAAACACTAAAAAAGAGAAAACCAATTTACAACTATCCATGTTCATCAGAATCATTAAATATGTGGAAAGTGACTAGAAGAGATTCCAATATTATCACTTGTTCATTAACTAACATTGAGAAAAAAATGATTTGTATTGACTTAAGTACAAATCAAAAAGAAAAATTGTATGTAATTCCTTTACTTCATACATGAAACACTCGCATAAAAAATAATGTATTATGTTGACTATGACATTTAATATCATAGCATACTTTGTTATTAAGTTATGTCATTATAATTAAATATATGCATTAAATTTTTTTTGTGTATTTTTCAAATTTATGAACATGATATGTAATCCTAAGTTTATGATATCGATGTAACTTAAAAAAACGTTTATTTATCAAACATTAAATTTATTATTATTACTATTATTATTATTTCACCAGACCAATTATATTGAACGATTAGATTCATTAAAATTTATATGAAAAATATTTTGAATTGAATTAAATTATCATTTATTCCATTATAGAAAAATGGCATGATGTGAAACATGTCATATACTTGATAATCTTTTATATTATGATAACTGTATCTAGTCCTGATTCGGTCCTGATGCAGTATGCCTTACCATACTTGATTAAATTTTACATCAGGCTTTCCTCATCTGGCCCAGATCTGGTCCTGATGCAGTATGCCTTACGATACTCGATTAAACTATACATCAGGCTATCCTCATCTGGTCCAGACCTGGTCCTGATGCAGTATGCCTTACCATACTTGATAAAATTTTAGATCAGGCTATCCTCATCTGGTCCAGACCTGGTCCTGATGCAGTTTGCCTTACCATACTTGATTAAATTTTACATCAGGCAATCAACATCTGGTCCAGACCTGGTCCTGATGCAGTATGCCTTACCATACTTGATTAAATTTTACATCAGGCTTTCCTCATCTGGTCCAGATCTGGTCCTGATGCAGTATGCCTTACGATACTCGATTAAACTTTACATCAGGCTATCCTCATCTGGTCCAGACCTGGTCCTGATGCAGTATGCCTTACCATACTTGATTAAATTTTACATCAGGCTTTCCTCATCTGGTCCAGATCTGGTCCTGATGCAGTATGCCTTACGATACTCGATTAAACTTTACATCAGGCTATCCTCATCTGGTCCAGACCTGGTCCTGATGCAGTATGCCTTACCATACTTGATTAAATTTTACATCAAGCTTTCCTCATCTGGTCCAGATGTGGTCCTGATGCAGTATGCCTTACGATACTCGATTAAACTTTACATCAGGCTATCCTCATCTGGTCCAGACCTGGTCCTGATGCAGTATGCCTTACCATACTTGATTAAATTTTACATCAGGCTTTCCTCATCTGGTCCAGATCTGGTCCTGATGCAGTATGCCTTACGATACTCGATTAAACTTTACATCAGGCTATCCTCATCTGGTCCAGACCTGGTCCTGATGCAGTATGCCTTACCATACTTGATTAAATTTTACATCAGGCTTTCCTCATCTGGTCCAGATCTGGTCCTGATGCAGTATGCCTTACGATACTCGATTAAACTTTACATCAGGCTATCCTCATCTGGTCCAGACCTGGTCCTGATGCAGTATGCCTTACCAGACTTGATTATATTTAACATCAGGCTATCCTCATCTGGTCCAGATCTGGTCCTGATAAGGCTTACCGGATATGGCAAGCCTTATTCTATCCTGATCCGGCCCAGATACATGATCTGGTTGAACCTTACTTACTTTCTACTCGGGATGTATATTTCAAACTCTCTGTTGGCTGGCTCAACAATCTTCATGAAGTTGGCTTAATCACATATATGGACTAGACATGATAGATATGCGATCATAATAACCAAATACTCTTTTTAAGTAAACGCAAAGATATTTTCTTATAATTCATAGATTCGCTTTATTTACACGATTATATATTTTAATAAGAACAGAACTAAAATCAATCTCTTTCATAGAAGTGATGATTTTGTTTATTTAACTCCAGTGATTTTGTACCAAAAAAGTCATATTTTAAATACAATCCCTTTCTATTGTAAATAAAAATATTTAGCTGAACTTTTTTCAATCGTTAGGCAATTGTTTGAAAGTATTTTTACTTTATTTCAATATGAAACGGCCAACTTCGGGATGAGAATAAAATAAATTTTCAATTTTGAAAATTACTTTTAATGGGCCGATTATATCTGTCTGATAGTTTCATCAATATGTTTTTATTAATTTTGAAAAATTTATATGCTTATAAAATCTTGTTAATAAAAGTTTAATCAAACAATTTATATAAACATGAACATTCAATTACCGAATTTATATTTGGCAAAAAAAAAAAAAAACAAGAAAGGTATTTTCTATTTTATTTAATTATACTACTTAATTAAAATAAGTCTGAGCTACAACCATGTTTTGAGAGTATTTAGTTCCCTAAGGTATTCCAATGAAGTTTTTTGTTGTTGTTGTAAATATTGTAGTGAGTCTGATATCGCTACTGAAGAAGAGTGTAGAAAAGTATGCTGTGGTAAAATCTTTTATGAATTGAAGTTTCTCATCTTAGGTGGTAGTGGATTTAGAAAATTGGACTTGGTTTCCATGGAAATGACAAACTTGAACAAGTGTAAATATGGGTGTGCTGTGAAAATAGCAATTAGTTAATATTAGTTTAAAATATTAAAATTGTAAACCATACATTAAACACTCAGCTGATTTTTTCATTGAATAAAAAGACTAAAGATGCCTATTTCATTATACACTAGCAAAATGTCTCTTGTTTTATTTTTTCTAAAACGGTAGTTAGCAGAAAGAGTAGGAGAGCTGGTAGACATTTTGGGTGGGTGTTTGAAGCATTCCTTAAATTTGTCTGATGCCTCTCCCATAATATCAGACACTTATCTTTGAGGCAGCTTGTAATTTTATTGAAAGTAAACTAAAATATTGCGAAATGAAGAAAATAAACAAGCCAAACCATTTTCGAGGAATTTTATATGCATATATGTCTTGACTTTACACCACCCCCCTCCACCCTACAAAATAGGGATTAAGAGAAAATTTTAGGATTGATTGATTTTTATTTAAGATGTTTGAAGAAAAACTTGCCAGAAGAGATAAAATTTATCCGTAAGCCATTTTCTACAAGGACTGTCCGATTATGTAAATTTGACAATAATAATGATGGACTTGTCTTGAGGGACAAAATTTAATACTACAGCTGTTTCAACGAAATTCAGCCACTTTCATTCCAAAATGACCATGGAAAATTTATACAGCATTTATACAGCAGTGAAACTTTATAATTTTACACGATGCCATAAATTTTATCCAATATATACTATGTTATTCCACTTATAAATCTGTTTACAACTTTTAATTATAAATCTGTGTTTTCTAGCCAAACTACTTGTTGCGTGAATTTTGGGACATCCTTTATAATACTAAAACAAGTGTAAAACTAAATAATTATTTTCCATTAAATATATAAAATGAATAATGTTTTTGTATTTTGTATAACAAAAAACTTTGTTGTTGTTATTATCAATTTATGTTTGAGTCTATTGTTTCGCTTGGTTTTGAGTTGGATGGCTGCTTGTTTTATTATCAGATTTTACTATGATAGATAAAACATGTTGTTGTCATATACATATTATACAATAGTTGTAGTCGAGTTTTAATAGGCAATTACTGATTTTACTTCGAAATATGAAATCGAAAATACTCTGTATATTTGTGTGTGTGTCTGTTAATCTGTTGATCGAAATACCACCAAATTTCTATTGCACAATATCTCTCGCACAAATCGGATTAATTTCCAAGTTTCACCTCTGGTGGGCTTCAATGTGGAATCAATCTCACCAGATGCAGTCTAATTGGAGTATAGGCCAGGGGTGAAGATTAATATTAGTAATATGGAAGCTTTTATTATAAACAAAAGTTGTATAAAAATTTTTACTTTTAATTGATCATTAGCAATATTTACCGAGTTATTTTCATTTTAGAAGGAATCTCAAAAATGTTCATTCGTCAATTTTAGTTTGTGTAGGCTAAGCTACAGCAAAACCAGCCTGATGAATCAACTTTTTCCCCTGATATCAAAAATATATTTAAATGCTAAATTAAAAATATAGAAATTTGATACTTGTTTTGGAATGAATATCTAATTGAGTATTAGATTTATCAGAAAGCTGTTGATTTGGTCAATAAAAGTCATATCTAGAGAGGTTTTTTCTACACATGGATTAAATAACAATAAATTTCATAAAAATGATTCTATTATAATTTTATTTATTTTTAATTTTTTATTTCCATTGTCCTAAAGCTATTTTAAAATTTCCAAATCTGATGTGAAGGCATGGTTTATTTGGAAATATCTATATTCATATTAATTTATTCAAAAAAAGTAGGTATATATATCGTAGATTTCGTCTTCGAACTTACTCAGGCATGAAAGCCATGATACCTGCTTCCCTCCTTGCCCTTTCGTTGTATGTACCAGTGTGTTCGCATGCCTATATGATATTCTAAGTTTCCTATACTTAAAATTGGCATCAAACGGTTTTTCTTTCGTAGTAGTACCTACAGTACCAATCGGAGCATGAGTATATACAACTCTTCCATCTCATTTTTTTTACAATTCTCTTCAAATTGAAAAGTGTTCGAAATTTTTTAAAACAATTTTCCTTAATAAAATTGCAAAAATTATTTATTTATGCTTCGGGAAAAAAGATTATAAGGTTATTTGGACAATTTAGAACAAAAAAAGGTCTTTTGCAAATTTTCTCTAAAACTTATACCTAGTTTCAGAAGAACAACTTTAGCAAAGTTGCTTATCGTTTTAGGATTTTATTTTATTTTAAACTCCCCTATGTTAATAAATAATTAAGTGCTTGCATATAAATTCTCTGCGTGAATGGAAGAGAGGCTTAAATCAAACAAATAAGCTCAGTCTCTTTTCCACTCACGCAGAGTATATACAGAATGTTCGATTTACATCTAGGATATAAATATCACGAGTATGACAGAGTACATGCATTAAGCAATGCATCTAAGTGAGAGGTATTATATACATGTGTTGAAGCTTTGATATGCGTTAAGATAGTTGTAAAACGCTTGGAGAGTGGGAGTTTCTTAGTTGAATAGATGAACTACAACAGATAAGCCACGATACAAGTCACTTTTGCAATTTCATATAACACCTATAATATCTCTTATTTAGATGTATTGCTTAACGCATTTACTCTGTCATACTCGTGATATTTATATGCCTAGATGTAAATCGAACATTCTATGCAAGTACTTAATTATTTATTAAACTAGAAACACTTACAATAAAGAACATGCCTAAAACGCTATGGAACTTTGTTGAGAGATGTTTGAAAAATATTTAAAAGCTTTGACTACATGAAAGTTTGGCTTTTTCAGGATTAAAAGTGGCCATTTTCTCAATTTTATTGTTTTAGCAATTTGAGGTGAAACGTATAAAAAAATTGAGTGAAGCCAGTGACGACGTCTAGCTCATTTGTCTTTTTCTTTGTATTTTTTATGTTTTTTTTTCGATTGTACCTAATACTTTGTTTTTATATGTAAGTGCTATATGCAACAAATGAAAATAAAATTATTATCCTGCTGTTTTTTTTCAATATTTTTTCTTTTATTTATTTATTTTTTTAACTCTATAAATTTAGTTTAGCAGTATTTATTTTATAAAATAATTTTTTTTTTTGCTTTAGATATTTAAAAAAAACAATTAATGTATAAAAGACATATATAGAGTAAATACCTACAACGAACAGAAAAATACTAACATAAAACAATCAAATATTTATTTTTAGAATAGAAACAAATGGTACAAATTGTTTTTACAATAGCTAGGGAGCTGGTGGTTGTTAAAGTGATTTAATTTTAAAATCACTGACAATAAATAATATGGATTAAAAACTAATAGCAAATCGATTAATGTATTTTTGTTTCATACAATTTGCTTCCGGTATAATTTTATTCCAGGGAGTTACTATAGTAACAACATAGTACTTTTCTAATATAATTGTATAGATGAGCATATATGATTATGGATTGTATTAATGTTTAACATTGAAAATTTACATGTAAAAAATTGTAAATTATTCATATTTTAAACAAAAAGCATGATTCATTGCAAATTTTATAAGATAACAGGTCGATTTAGCTTTACACCGCACCTACTATGCTCCCTGTCAATAGTTGCAATACATATAAAAACAGCTCTAACTATACCTACTCTTATATCCCAAAGCATTCTGATTCGAGCTCTGGAATAATGTATTCTAAAATATACTTCCCTAACATGATCTTATTAAGATATATTTTTAACCCCTGTAACTCCATTTCGAAAAACGCAGGGGGAGAGAAAGCGGAGATACGAAAGCCTTTAAACCGCAGGAAAGAGGGTTAAGAAGTTGAAACCCTCAAAAGCTATATCCTGAAAGCTTATTTACAGGGGTTATGCATGTGTACATAGACTTAAAAATAAAACGGGTCTGGTAAGTTTTCACCTTCATAGGAAACTATGTCCGATGTCTATATTTTCGGGGAAAATATGACCAAAAAAATCTTTATTCAGAAAAAAAAAACAGTTTTACAGAACAATATATTAAGACATAAAAATGTCCTAGTAAGTTTTTTTTTAAATAAAATAAAATAAAAAAAATATTGCAAATATATAATGTAGAAATAAATTGGACTAACCCACTGACTCGTTCACTAATAAATATTTCAAGAACACTATCTATCTTTTATTCTACATGTTAGTACAGTATGAACCCACGTGGGTATACAAAAAAATCCTGCCAATTAAGTATATCTTTAAAAAGTACCCGCCTAATAAAGGTACCCCTAGCTTATCATTTAAGGTTATTTCAACATATTGTTGTTTCTTTGATGTATAGCAACATGTCATATTTCTTAATTAGATGACTAGCTTTTATAGAGACCTCCTAGTTAGCAACTTTAATTAATTTTTTTTATTTTTACATAACTAGAATACTAGCAACAATAATTACATAAAGCTAGAAGTTTACTAGCTAATTACCCCTTCGCCAACGAGTGGAGAGTATAGTCGAAAATTTTTTACTGTACTATCTGCTTGTTGTGAGTAAATTCGACAACTGGCTGCTATTAAACTCGCTAAATAGCAATTAGTAAACTGGTTCAGTGTTATCTTACCATTAACCCGGAAAAAATACGAATGAATTAAAATGAATTATTAATTTTTTTTTTTTTTTTCAATCGAGACATTTTTTTTTTAAGCTTTATTACTTCTACACTCTATATACAAAGACTATTTATACATTTTGTTATTAAGTGATCCGTGATTCATATTAATGTACTTTGAATCATCCTTCCGATTATACTCGGGCGGGGGGTCAGTGAAAGGGGCCCAATAAATTTTCCATCAGCTCAGAGTGCCTGGCACGATGACCTTTATGAAATAAATAATTGTCTTACTCAATTAGGTAGAGTGTGATTTAAAGCCCAAAACGTAATACTCAACTTGAGTTGCACAGTTTAATCTAAAAGATATCGAAGAAATAAATATTGATCCGATGCACATTTCCAACTGTGTATTCACTTTTAATTTTTATTAAAAAATTACAAATCGATATTATTCAAAAGGATAGCGCTATCCTACACCGAACTTTACTACAACAGAAAATAAATAAAATAGATCAGCTCCAGAGCTGAATACTAAATACTAGTCTAAAAACAAAATCCTTATCTAAAATATTTTTAGTTAGGTAAGAGGTACTTTTTTTTTTAAATAAAAATGAATTGTTTGACATTATATTTCAGATTACGTGACAACTTATTAAAGTCAATAAATTATTTCATCTTTAAATTTGAAGTGTCACAAACAAAGTTTTATCTTAAATTGATTACATCAGAATATTGTTGTAAAATTTGGATTCGTTTCCAAGAGTAGCACTCTGAATCAATAAATTTAAAAAATTTATAACTTTTTGGAGAACATAAAGATCATTTTGTGTATCACTAAACTCAGATATTCATCAAACTCCAAAGTTGTTTTGTCGAGAATTATAAATGTTACAAGAAAAGTTGATCTTCCAATAAGAATTGACTCTTCCTAGGTACCGTCAACGGTTATTGGTTTTTTCAGTAAAAGTTGATTAAGATCGAAAAGTGTAGAAATTTGATAAATATTTACAAGTCAGAGTTCCACTATAGCTAGGAAAAGTATACTCTCCCTGTCTTGAGATAGTAAAAGTTGACATTTTGCAAGAAAAAGGTCTACCAGCTAATAAAAACTTACTACAGGTTCGTAATTAAAATGCGTAGACATGGAAATGTTAAAAAAAAGCTAATGAAACTTAATATATAATAAATAAAGGGGTGAGGTTATACGGACACTATCGCGTGTTTAACGTTTAACGACACTATCGAGTCTGACGTTAACATAATTCCAATTAGATGAGTAGCATGAACGGAATATTATCTAGGTTTTTGAGCTTTCGCAGTTTTTATAAGGATCAGTGAATGAACGTCACAGGGTTAACCAGCAGGGTTAAGCCAGTGTAATTTTGAACTTTTTCACATTTTTATTACTAAAAATTGGCGTGTCGTAAAAAAACTATGGCCTTTTGGTTAAATCATTCACTTCTAATAATTAATAAATTAGCCCCTCCTTAAAAGAACAATACATGATTCAAATCATCGCACGGTGGAAATGTTTGATGTTAAAAATTTTTTTTGATTTTAAAGGAAGATTACTCAAAAATATATTATACACTTGTTGGCATGCCTATATTCAAGAAAAAACTCAATTCGAAAGAGTAAAAATAGTATATTACACAACTAGGGAGCAAAAGTATAGAATGTCTCAGATCTCAGGTTCGTTGCCATCCGAGGCGAACTTTGCCCACTGTGATAAACAAAGTTGCCTTTATCACAGTGGGCAAAGAATTCTTCATTCTTTACTTGCTCCCTAGGTGTGTAATATACTATTCATTTTTCTTAAAATTTCAGAATATTTTTAGAAAAATTTATGTTTAATCGTTGAAATGCGAAAGTTGAAACAAAAAAGAGTAACTTTTGGCCCGAATATACCCAATTAGGTACTATAAATTGCTGCTAATAATTCAAAATCCTGAAGAGTTTACTTGGTACGCTTGACACGGAATTTCTGATATTATAGCTGCTATTAATCTGTTAGATATACTCTATGGGATGCCTCGTCAACAGATTTATTATTTTATAAAGTATGCAATTTGTTTCACATTTTATAGAATGTGTGTCATTAAATTGTCATTAAATTATAATAAATATCGTTAAATTTCCAAAACAAAAGCATAACAGAAACATCACGACTTCAATTGAATAAAATTTATTTTGCACGAAACTAACTATAGAGCAGGCGCTAGATAGAGTTGAGTCTGCAAAAGTCTTGTTCAGAAAAGCTTACAGATTAACATTCCGGATGTTGCCTGAAACTTTATTGGCCCAGTTTTTGTACATCTCTCCTACTCCACAGAAACAGTAAAATGTCTTTTTTTTTTAATTTAAAGCTACTCGAAGCTTTTTGAGTTATTTTACGTCCAAGAGGCTCCTTTTAATTTTTTCCTAAAGTTACCATTTTTGAGTTATTAACAGTTTAATGTTTGAAAAAACTTTAGAAAGACTATTTTCAAAAATTTAATTTATTAGTTACAGCTTTGAAAATAACTTTTCTTGAGTTTTTCTAAACAATAAACTGTTAATAACTCAAAACGGTGAACTTTAGGAAAAAATTACAAGGGGCCTTTGGGGTGTACAATTACCGAAAAAACCTCGGGTAGCTTTACTTGGTATAAAAATATTGACATTTGACTGTTTCTGTAGAGGGGGAAGGATACACAAAAATTGGATCTATAGGGTTTCTGGCAACGTCTGAAACATTAATATGTAAGCATTTAATCAATTGGCAAAATGTGGACCTCGACTTTTGCACACTCAAATCTATCTAGCGCCTGCTCTACTACCAAAAATAAAATAAATGTCAAATTCAAATTGAAAATGTACACCTTTTCTACACACAAAAAACTAAATAAACATAATTTTATGAAAATATTATATAATTTAAGGGTTGTTTCTGTAAAATAAGTTAAAGGCGGGGATTTCTATAAACGTGCGTGTTATTTTAAATACGTATTATGTAAAATATGTCACGCATATGATTATTTTCATCATATATTACTTACTTTCTTCTCATCTATTAAAATTCTTACAACCCCTTACCTCCTCTCTCGCAGTCCTTATATTTATGTGATCAGCAATTTTATTTATGAAATATTTCTCAGATAACAAATTATATTTGCATAATATATTTTCTCAAATACTTTAATTAAGCTGGTATAAACCTTTCATTGGCCGTACAGGGATGGATTGTAGAAGATATCATAGTCCTCTTATTTAAAAATTGATGCATGAAATTTGAAGTAAGTACTTTGAGTCGATGCCATTACACATGAGATGCTTTTAAGTACATTATAAGAGCATTCATCTGTATTGACTTGAGTAATTATGTTGCGATTATCCAAAATGTACATGTACGAAAGCCTAGAAAGAGCAAAAATTTATATAGTTGGTTAGCTAATAGTTAATAAAGCTATAAGTTAACTATAGCTATAAGTTAACTATATAATTTAACTTATATATTAAATTTAACTATTAGTATGAAATATAACTAAAGATGGAGCAAAAGTCGTGATAAAATATGAAAAGAGAGAAATAAGTCCAGTATTTTACACAGCAACTTTAACAGTCGGGACTCATTAAAATCTTGACCAACTCAAATATTCCCAAGAATGAGCCGCAATTGCTAAAGTCGCCATGTAAATTACTGGGCTTGTTTCTTTCTTTTCAGATTTAATTTTACGCATTCGGGTTTTTTATTTTTTTAATTATTTATTTAATTTAGATTTTTGAATTTTTTTAAAAAAATATTTTTGTAAAGAGTAAAAAACAACATTTATTTATGAAATCAATCGACGTTGAAAATTCATAAAAGCATAAAAAAATTGTTCATCCCATGGCAAATTTTTTAAATTTATAAAATATAAAAAAAAAAATTTAATCTTAATATCTAAGTATTTTCACTGTATATATTACAAAACGAGACTAGGGTAGTTAAATTTAAAATCGTGCTGGAGCCAATAAATAGACAAAATTTCATGAAATATCCACGTATGAAGTTTTTGTATGCTCCACTTTGTATGTACACGGTAAATTATATATTAAAACTGAAACACTATTAATTTTCTTCCTTATATAATATAATGTCATACACAGAAGCTTGAAAAACTAATTAACTACTCGACGTTTCATGAGACTGTATATATATACACAAATAAATTATCCGAACTTTATCCAATAATATTACTACTAAATAAAAAAAAACTACATATTGTAATAACATTGTGTTCTCGATATGAAAAACTGTGTATATTTAATATAATATAATTATAAATTTTTATTACATTCACATTTTATCAAAAAATACATGAGACCAAAATATTAAATTGTCAATATGTAAGTCATAAATGCAATCCATACAATTATATATGCATCCATACAATTCTATAATTAAAGTAGTGCATCGTTACCATGGAAAGGCCTCCAATAAAACTCACACACGGTGCGAAAAGCGATATGCCGATTACTAGCTTTTGCCTACGGCTTCGCTCGTGTTAATGATTTATTTCAAAAGATTCCATAAATGATTCATCTGACATCTTCAAAAATGTTCGTTTCCAGAATGCCACAAGTCACAAGTGCACTTGTTCAAAGTGAACTAGTGACTTTTTAAAAGTGGGTTTTATACTTGTGGGTAGTACACATTTAAAAAATAAGCTCGTGTAGCGGCACTTTCTCATAAAATGATTGTGAGCTATTCAGGCTTCGGTATTTAGGTTGTCTACGTATAAATTTCTTAGAATTAAATACTTCCATAGAATCCCGGAAATATTTTTGTTAGTATTCAAATTCAGTAAAATTTCAGCCAATTTACAGATGCTTTCGTAATATGTAATTTTACTTTTTTATATTCAGGTATATTTGCCATATCAATCGTGTGATGTTGTGTTTCTAATTGATGAGTACATTAAAAATACACAAAACTTATTCCTTTCATTCTAATTTACAATTGTATGACTAGCGTTAAACATTTCCTTACGTCCTGTTATCTTCAATTTTTTCATGCACAAAAAAAAATGGAAAGCAAAAGAAAATTAACATTATTTATCTAGATATTACAAAGATAAAAATGTAAAATATTTTTAATTATAATCAATTCCTTTGTTATACAGAAGTAAAAATCAAAATTTAATTAACTGTTACCAAAACAAAATATTTTATTAATAAAATAAATGTTAAAATAAAAAATATAAAAAAAAATACTTAATTTATTCAAATAAAGACTGTCTTTTATAAAATAACAATTTATAATAATTCTAGACAAAGTCCAGCTTGAATCGACGAAAGCTGCTAGATTTTTATATGTTGAAAATACTGGAAATACGAAATCTGTTTAGAGATGTTAACAAACTTATTACATTTTTCAATTCAATTTTTTTTTTTTTTTTTTTTTTTTTTTTTTGTAAAAAAGCTATAGACACTGTTTTTTTATACTCGTTATATTTCGGAAATACCTATAATTCACGATTAAAAAAACACTTTAGGAAAGACTATTACTATAAGGAATATTCATGAAATTTAAATTTGGTTCAAACTTTATTGGCTGGATCAACTAAACCATTATTTTAGAAATTAATTACTTTTTAATTACTTAAAATTAATTAATAAAAGTACAAATTTAGTGAAAAAGTTCAAATTTTTAAACGGACATGACATCATAGTACTGGCTTGTCAAATTTGTTGACATACTGTATGGTATTAATTACTTACATTTTGCATTGTATTACCAAGTATTATATTAATTTCTAGTATTCTACGGCTTTTTATTAGAAAACTTAATGATAACGAGTTACACTTTTTTTTAGTGTAAATTATACATTGAACTGTCATGAACTAACATATCACATATTAATACGTCATCAATAAAGATCGCCAAAAAACTGCGTTTAAATATCTCAAAATTATAATGTATTTTAAATATTTTTTTACACTTAAATGCAGCATTTTTTAGCAGTATTTATATTTTTTACTTTGTTATAACAGTGTAAACAATGAATTAGAAATATTTAAAAAATACATGAATATTCCCTATTGAAGATATTTTTTCTGTGGGCAAATTTCTAGCTAGGCTAATATTTTCATTTAAATTCGATTCATACTAGACTTACATTAATTTATAAATTAACAAATGTACTATTTATTTAAAAAATAAAAAATTATTTATATATACAAACATATCGTTAATTTCTTCCAAAAAAATTGTAAATATTTATTCAAATATAATAACTATCTTGTAATTCGTATAGCAATACTGTTTAAGATTTAAAAAAAAAAAAACTCTTTTTAGGTAATGACAACATAAACTTAAAAATATCCAAGTCTATTCGAAGTTATAGAAATATTTTATCCATTAAAAAAGAAAATATCTTTTTTCCCAAAAAAAAATTCTTCGAAATTACATAACATTGATGTTATTTTATAGAAAGCGTAAGTGATAACTGGACGATATTCACATTTCAAACTGATTTATTATAATATTTTAATATTCCATATTGAATTTTCTATTAATTTAAAATTTACATACTGTTTCCTTATTACCCACAAACTACAGAAAACATATAAAACCAAATTCTAAAGAAATCGATTAACAAATCAAAAAAAAAATATGATTGAGTTTTTAATGAAAACAAACTCAATGTCCTGTAAGTTATCAAATAATATTTCGACATTTACTTTTTATTTCAAGTAAAAGCCGCTAATAAAAATCAAAGTACCTACATGAAGAAAGAAAATTAAGTAAAATTAATTGCGATTAATCATTAATAAGATTACCAAAATCCATTCTTGCTTTTAGTTATTATGTATGTTACAGGAAAAGGCGATTATTAGTACGAGTTGATTCTTCCCAGCCAGTGTTACTTAAAAAATCAGTAACAGTTGATTAAAAATGAACACTCTTTTCCTATTAAAAGTTAACTATGCCTGCTGTGATTTTGTAAAAGTTTATTCAATTAATTTAGTTTAAGTGTAATAATTATCTCAGATTCCTTGTTATAACAAATGACATTCTACATTTGTATTCGTTCTTTTTACGATAAGTATTTGCGGACACTATCGTGTGTTTAGCGTGATTCTCATGTAAAGATAATTTGTAGTTGATAATTAGCGTAAGCAGAATATTACGTAATTTTTTTTTTAGAATAACTTTTCCGTGTGATTGCGTTAATTCACTGAACCACGGATTTACCTTGCCTTTCATGGGGTGTAAAACCTAGTGATTACGATCATTCACTGATCCTCAGGAAATATGAGAAAAGCTCAAAAAAACTTGCCTTCACGTTAATCATTTACTCCAAATTATATTAACCTGAGACTGAAGTTAAACACACGATGTGTCCGTCCTGTCATCCTTTTTTCTATTCTATAATAATTTTAATTATTATTTTTTAAACTTTTCTATGTCTACTATGTCTACATATTAGAATTAAGTACAGTAATTTTATAGGTTTTTTAAACTATTCCATTTAAGACTGTATAAAAAACGTTTTGCATATCTTATTTGTATTTTATTACCATTTCTTTGTAAAAAGCCAATTTTTACTATCTCAAGATACAGAGAGTATACTTTACCCAGCTATAGCTAACTATGACTAGTAAATGTTTATCAAATTTTAACTATTTTCGGTTTTAATCAATTCCAGTAATATTAGACTTTACTTAGGAAGAGTCAACTTTTATTGGAGAATCAACTTTTCCTATAGCATATATTCCTGGACATTCAATTAGAAAACTGATTCACGGGTTTCAACTCAAAGAAGTTATTTAATAAAAATTTTTTTTTTATTAGCAATTAAAAGAATGAAAAAAATGTGTGCAAATAAATATGAAAAATTATTTAAGTAGACAATGTTTCAAATTTTTTTTTAAATTTATTTTACTTACGTTATAATTTTATCCTTGTTTTGTTAATTGTAAATATGTTTATTGAAAATTAATTTTAATAATTGTTATCATAGATTAATGTTATATTTTTTTCTTACGACTTTATAATTAATTTTATGTAAATTTTTACTACATTTATTTTTATAAGTTATAAAATTTGGTGAAAATTTAAAAATGGACATTTATAATAAAATGTGCACAGATACTATGTATGCACTATGGGTCACGTACAATTACTGCTTGATTATGAAGAGGAGGGGGGATAAAGTAGCTTTCCAAATATCAAAAACTACTATTACAAAATTTGATTTCCAAATGGAACATTCCAGTACCTTCCAAAAAAACATTTCAAGCAGTTTTTGAGATTTAGATATAGTGATAAATCTGCAAAAATATGAATGCAAAATAGTTAAATTAAAATTAAATTAATATTACCTACACATAGATACTTCACTTTTCCACAATACAAATTTTTCAAAATTTTGCAAAAAATCGTAATAGATCTTATTTTGTTGCAGAGAAATATTATTCTTAGCCTAAAAAATTTGATGTGGATACCATTTAAGGAGTCAATCGTACATAGCCACCATTTACGCATATATAAAATTTGTTGTTGTTGAAAACTTGACGCCCAATTTTGATCAATTAAAAATGTTTTTTCGATCCAGGCATGGTAAAAAATTTTATAATAAAATAGAGTAATCGTAAAATAGCGAAAAATTGGTTTTTCAAACTTGATATACATATTGAGATGAATGCGTGTACAAATTGAGAACTTGAAATCTCTACTAAACTAGGATTTAGAACAATTTGAATTTCTCTCTTCCTTTTTTCACGGGGTTCAATGAATTATTTTCATAATTATCATTTTAACTTTTAAAAAATGTTATATTTTCCGGATGATCAAAATATGGCAATATGTTCACAAATTTTGGTAAAATTATAGTGTATAAAAGTTAAAAAGAAAATTGAAGAAAATTTCTGCTCATGCAAGATAAGATTTTATGGGCTTAGTTCTATGCATTTAAAAAAAAGTAATTTTGGAAATATATGAGCTTGATTCATAGTTTTGTTAGTCATAGTTGTTTTTTTATCGTTGACTTAGTCCCAAGTTTCCTTAAATACTTAGTTCTGCATCTGAAAAAATCTGAAGTTCTTTATAAACTTAGCTGAGACTCTTCTTTTCCCAAATTGTTTCGGTTTTCCCAAAGCCATTAGACTAAGCTTACAAGCACCTAATGGCTTTTGATGTATTTTTAGCATTATGGTGCTTTTAACCATAATTCCTTGTGCTTTTGAAAAAATATTTTTCAAATTTCTTCTTCATTAAAAGCTTCAATTTTCCTTAAAGTTTGATACACTGTAACTTTGGCGAGAAGTAATAACTATAAAACAATCGTATTGGCTGTAATTTGATTTTCTGCAGGGAAAAGTTCACACTTTTCAAAAATATAACAGAAATTTTTTTTTTTAAGAAATAGGGACAAAGCTCTCAAATGCTTACAAAAGTTTTCAAATGTGATGCAAGTTGATTTTGACGTCTAGTATTCATTTAATTAAAAAGCATCTGCAAAATCGATATTGAAATTAAATAAATAATGAGAACGGTTAAGGGCTAGTTTTTCGAATATTTGCAAAACTTGAAGAATAAAAAAACAACGTTGGTTTGGAAATAAAATGTTAAACAAAAAAAAGCAAATCTATCGTAAAGAAATTATTATATTACCTTTAATATTATTTTCAAAGAATATAACTACATAATATATTGTATACGTATTTGTGTAGGTATACTATATACAAGATACCATTTATGTTATGTAGGCACTGATACGATGTTGGGGTTAGTTAGTGTGGTTTTTAACCTTTATATTCACTAGTACCATAACATACTGTCAGAACAGTACCAACATCAGTACGTATTAAGTACACAAGTACTTAAGTACTTAGATAAATTTAACCGATATTTGTATACCGAATGGTCAAGACAGTGAATCAAAGAAAAACTTGCTCAATCAACTCATTCAAGAATTCATTAATAACCGTTGCAGTCATTCAAAATAAATGTTTATAAAAAATACTTTTTAGGGGCAAGCTTTTATTGTACTAAAAAGTAGAAAATAATTTTATCTATGAGTCACAGTAAAAGCTTGAGGCGCTCATCTACTCCACATGCCTAATTATTTTTCGATTCATTCTTGATATAAAGCGCCTCAAGCTTTCAAATGGTCGGGTATGAGTGACTCATAGATAACATTATTTTCTACTTTAAGTACAATAAGAGTTTGTCCCTTTAAAAGTATTTTTAATTTAATACATTAAAAAATGTATACATATCAAATATGGTGGAAGCGATGGGAAAATCAGGACGCCACAACCTCACCATGCCTTGTCATCCAAACTAAATGTAAATTTCAGCTCAATCGAAAACCGGGTAGTGGATCAAATTTGACTTGCAAGATTTGATTACAGACAGACAACGGGGCAACGGTGAAACCAAATAAAAGCTTGTAATAAAACACGCTCACTCGAAATGCGATAACATATTCACATAATTTAAATCAAAACAATCAATTTTTTTATTTTGTAGTTTTTTCACTGGACCGGTACATAAAAGCTTCCTTTAAACCTTCAATTTGAAGTATTTTCAGCTTTTCGGAAATTATTTTTTCGATTTCCAAAACTCTTCGAGAGCTTTTAATTTCATAGTCCAAAAAATTCATACCATTACACTAAAATTACGTTATTAATTTAAAACATAGTACTTGTCATTTGTGGTACCCAATTTTTGAAGTTGATTTCGGTAATCAACCTCAAAAAATAGTTTTCCGTGATTACTTGATTTGGGTCTTAAAGTCTGTGGCCGGCTGACTCACGGTATTTTAATTAATTTTATATATAATACTTATATTTGCTATAGAATTAATTTTAGTTGAAACAGTGTAAAACTTTAAGAGAGTTCAACGTTACGCGATTGTGAGGAATTTTGTCTCAGATACTTCGAACTATTACTACGTTCTGATTGTCGAAAAAAAGTCAATATAGTTAGCCATCTGAATATTAGAATATTCAGATGGCATCCTTGTTACAATTGAATTAAGTGAAAGTTTTCGCCTCTATAATTTGCCTGCCTTCATAAATGTGTTGAAATCATCTTCAAAATAGTGGCACTAAACTAAACTTATGAGGTTTTAAATTCCTCCTAGTAGTCTCTTGTGGTTTTTCATTACTTTAGTGTAATAAGAACTTATTTAAGGAAATTAATCAAATAATGTTAAATTCTACACTTTGAATTATTGAATGCCTATGTCGGCATTTGCATTCCCAACCTTATAAATGTGTTTAAACTCATAATCCAATCATCTTAGGGTTTCACCTCGGAATCTAACGGAATAAGCTGAATTTTTGTACAAACCTTTATCAACCTCAAAAGTCACTTATGAGCACGCGTTCGCGTCCTTAGATATTCAAAGTCAAAGGTCTCGAAAATTAGTTTTTTGTGAATATCTCGTTTGTTTTGCCTTCAGTCGTATTAACTTTAATTATAATAGTTGTAGAAGATAAAATTTTCTACAAATTTTGTCCAAAACTTTTTTTTGTACGTAGAATCGTTTTTGAAATAGAGGGCGCAGAAGATGGAGCGCTGAGCTATACGTAGCTTAGTGCAGGGACAATATTTATAATTATATGGTATTAAATAATTGTTTAAGTAGTATTTAATCGATAATTAATTGAAAAAACAGTATAATTGACAGACTCAATTATGAATCCCAGTCTATTATGCGGTTTTTCCTTAATTGTTCATTAAATACTACTTAAATAATTATTTTATACCTTATATTAATAAATAGTGATCCAGCACTGAAGTACGCATAGGTAAGCGTACCATATTCTCCGTCCTCTATTTCAAAAACGATTCAACGTACAAAAAAAAGTTTCAGGCAAAATTTGTAGAAAATTTTACTCTCTACAAATTTTATAAGTTTTATTACGATTGAATGTAAGAGAAACCAGTTATTCACAAAAAAAACTGATTTTCGAGACCTTTGACTTTGAATATTTAAGGTCACGCACGCTTGACCATATGTAACTTAATTGGATACAACATTTATACTATCAAAATAAAGGTTTGTACAAAAATTCAGCTTATTCCGTTAGATTCCGAGGTTTATCACTTATTTTAACTTAGATGGTCGGGTTATCAGGGTTATGCAGATCAATTTTTATCCGCTGTCGTATGTTTAATACCGGTTAGTATAATACACTGTGTATACTGTACAGTTATTAAATGAATATGTAGGTACATGATGTATTTAAAGTGGTTTTCACTTAAACAAGGTAGTTTTGTGTATATCCTACTTTGCATATTCAAACGATATTTAATTTAATGTTGTTCACAGTTAACTGATGCGTAATCCTCTTATGAATACTCATTTTCTTTTTTACTCTCTTTTAGAAAATGATTTTTTTTTTCTATATTTAAAACAAACTCCTTGCTTTGTCAGTCAGTGAGTCAGTAAGGCATTGAGGGAGAGAGTAAGTGAATATGCTCATCTATAATCACGTAAATAAAATACCTACACAGGTAAATATGTTGTAGGTATGTTATACATATTTATAATAATAATTACAAAAACATTTATTTAAATTTGTTGAAAGCGTACTCTACTGTAGTATACTTGTACTAATATCTATAGAGAGGTATAAACGAATGAAAATGAGTGTATATGAAAGGAAATGTATTGGCAGTGGCGGTTCTGACATAAGAATTATTATTGCTGACAAATACTTAGCTTGAGAGACATACCAAAATTCGATTTGAAATATTTTCGGCTTTTAGCTGGACTCATTAGTTTTTAACATGCTTATATTAACTTCACTTGTAACCAACTTACAATGTATTAAAATCTTCAAACTTAACCTACTTCTAATTGCCCACTTAATGCAAATGCTATTCGCTAGACAACGGTTAGTCCGCTGCTGCTATGCCAAAATTTTTGAACTCTCTTATTTTAAATTTCGAGGAAATTATTAATTTGAATTCACAACGGTTTCTCCACCCAAAATTTTGTTTTGTCCACCCGCCAAGTTAAAGATAAATTTCCCAAATGCAAATTTTCCTTGATACAAAATTTATCCATAATTTTCTCTGATTATCTTTTTTTTTTTGCAATATCCTTTTTGCAAGATATTCTCCTCAATATTTGCACAACATTCTTTTTTTTTTTGAGAGTCTTCTCTTAATTGGCTGGAATTAACTAAATTCTAAAAAATATGATTGGTAGAGAAAAATTTAAATACTTGAAATTTGAACCAAAATATTTTTTCATATTGAGGGAACTTTTCTTAATATAATTGAGACATCAACGGTCTAATAGTCAGTCGGTATAAAGTCGATCTTCACCCGTGCATCTGATAACCAGATGAGACATATTGTTTTGAAATTTTTTGATTTTTAAACACTTTCATAGTTTTTCTATGGCTATTATTAATTAAATTAATTTTTATCAATTGTTTCCATTAACGGATTTTTGCAGGCAAGCATATACCATTATTTCCGTAATTGAATTGTTTTTCTTCTAATACAAATTTCGATTAGTTAACAGATCGGTGTAGTTACCTATATTGACTTACCTGTTCGTATGGTATGAACAGATTTACACCGATCTATCAAGCAATCGAAATTGGTGGTATCAAAGGTAAGTTAATTTAATTACAAAAATACTTCCTGAAAAAAACCGTTCATGACAAAATAGGAGTGTTAAAAATGAATAAAATTTTATATAGACTCTATCTCATCTGATTAACAAATGGGTGAAGATCGACCTTATACCGTTTCTTGTACTACAAAAGGTGATATGATTTACTGACTCATTACCCTTGAGAATAATTTTTTTAAGAATAAATTTAATTATTAAAATGAATATTTAAGAAATATTTCAATTGAATATTATTCATAATTTATGTTTTATTCGTAATCATCAATAATTTAAATATGTTATATTATTTCGATAAACAATATTAATGAACCGTTATATTAAATACCGACACTGAATTGAATTTGTTTTTTGTTCAATTTGCTGTGATTGATTGAAAATCACCGAGGTCGTCGTCGACCGAATGTTTCAATGAATGAATTTTTATGTTTGTTTATACAAGTAATTTACTTTTTATTATTGGTTCGATGTTCGTCTACATCTCAACAAAATTTCCACTGTTTAATTGAATATAATTTAATTTTCCTGTTTTATTTCAAAAAACTAGTCTATTAGAATTTGATTTATTTTGAATATTTGATTTTGTTCACTTTATTTACTGACTTGTTTTTTAAATTATAATCATGGATTTATACAACAAGCTTGATACTAATACATTGATACATAAACTTTGGAGGGATTTTTTTTTTAATAATTTAAGAATCACCACTGTACCAAAAATTTGTAAAGATTTAAACGACTTGCTTAAAAGTTAGCTATAAAACTTTTGAAAGTATTTTCTAGAATATTTTTCGTTTTTGAATAACAAAATTTGTTTATTTTCTATAAGGAACATTTTTTATACTTAAACTTTTGCTCTAACGGTTAAGACTCAACTGACCTATGTTGCTCATTTACGGAATCAACTTCTCTTTTTTAATCCAGAACACGCTTTTAAAATTTCAGCTCGATATCTGTTTTCGTTTTTGAGTTATCGTGCTTACGGACATACAGACAGACAGACGAACAACCGGAAATGAACTAATTAGTTGATTTTATAAACACCTACACCAAAATCTTGTTGGTTGCATCAATATTTTTAAGCGTTACAAACATGGACTAAACTTAGTATACTTTGATATATATTACATAATATAAAAGGTATAAAAATACAATATCTATTAAAATACTCTTGACAAACTGTAGGTAAAAAATTATAATGATTACGTATTATAATAATATCCAATATGGTTCTTAAAATTTCAGATATACCTATTAATTAGTGTGATTATACCAGTTCTAGACATCTTGGAAAATAAGATGCAGGTAAAATTTCTTTGTTTAGAAGTAATACATCAGCCAAATTTTACAATAAAGTCGCAAAAAGTAATGTAAAGCTGCTTTTTTGGTGTTATTTTGCGTAATCCGTGATCAACTGCAAAATTTTTTGACCTTTTTCAGTTTTTCAGTTTAATTCAAAAACTATGAGATTTTGACATTACTACCATTACTTTGAAAGTATATTAACTTTGAAACAATTGAATCTAACCCACAGCTTCGTAAGTCTAATATTTTCTGAAATATGATGCTTGAAAACTTTACTTATTTTCGGAATTGTTAAAATTTTGAGTTTGGCTTATGTTAATTAAAGTGTTATAGATGTTTTTTATAAAAATAAAACTTTTGTTTGAAACAATTTTCGTAAAAATCATTGCCGCGTTAGGGGGAAAAATAGGACAAAAATTTGGTGTCCATTTTCTCCAAAAATATGAAGATAGAGATAAGATAGAGTGATGAAAATTTGTAGGTAGCTTCAATCAATGAAGCTTATGAAAAATTTTTGTAAAAAAAAAAAACCGAAAAAAAGGGCTTAAGAAATACTTTAACTTAGTTTTCGAAATCTAGTACAAATGGTGGCCAAAAGATGATAATCTGCCTTTTTGGTATGTTCTTTGGACATCGTGTTTAGTGATTTGTGATTTTAGTTTTTTTTTTTTTTTTTTTAATTTTTTAAGATTTATTATAAGCAAAAATTGCTAAAACGACAAAACAAGGAGAACAAAGTTGTTACTAATATAGACTATCATGATTTAGTCGTTTCAAAAAATTTGATAACGATACTTTCTATTGGAAAAATGATTGTTGAGAAGAATAAAAGGCTCTCAAAACATAGAATAATTTTAAAACGAACTCGCTCAAGCCATTCACCACTAGATAGGCAGGCATTTACCGTTTTCATTTGCAGTTGTATCGGATGTTTTTTAGTTCGGTGTAAAAACAAAAAAGAAATTCAAAATAACTTAATCTATCGGATCTTCACTGTCTTGAAAATAAGTCATCGCCTAATTAAGAATTTTCTGTCATAGTAATTTTCTAATATGAAAGTTAAAACTTTTTATGAACCAAATGGTTTATAATATGAAGTCTCAAAGTCCACCGGCAGAATATTATTATTATTATATGAGTTTATAAAGTATTAATTACAGTTTAACCTGACGTAGGGTTTATTGGAGATAACTAACTTTACGATGATGCTTCTAGTTATACTGGTGAATCAATTTAATTTATGTGTTACTGTTGCAACTAGTATCTGACTACAAATTAATCCATTAAATATCCTTACTTATTTATAAAAGTAAACTAAGGAATAATAATTAATAATATATTACTTTTGTAGTGGAAGCAGATGGATTTCTTTAGTTGTATATCTCCAATTAAGTATCCATCTAATATAAAAAAGCGGGATAAATATAGTCGAAGAGTAATTCCAATCTATTTGCTTATTTTTTACTTTGTTATATTATAAATAAAATAAAGTATTGTGATCGAAAAAAAAATCGATATCAGGGTTTTAACGAAAATACACGTTTTGAGGGTCCCTGATTCCAAAAAAGTGGTTTTTAATATGTCGGTATGCCTGTTACCAAGCTGGAGCCTTCTATTTTCAACCGATTTCTCTCAAACTCGGTACATAGGTTCAGTTTGGTCATAATTCCAGACGATTTTTTCATTTTTTCCTTAGGCCTTTTTTTAAGGGTACTTCCCTCTAGGCCAAAACAGGATTTTTGGAGTTTTCTCAAAAATGCCTCTAACGATTTCGATTAAACTGGGCACAAGGCTAGACTTTAAGGTGTTCCTAGGATTGGTATAAGTCACATATCCGGGAAAATTCGAGAAGGCCCACACTCTTGGGAAAAAATTTTTTTTGGGTTTTCTCAAAGACGGCTCAAACGATTTCGATTAAACTGGGCACAAGGCTAGACCTTAAGGTGTTCCTAGGATTGGTATAGGCTACATATCCAGGAAAATTCGAGAAGGCCCACATCCTTGGGGAAACTTTCTTTTTGACTTTTCTCAAAAATGGTTCCAACGATTTCAATTAAACTAGGCACAAGGCTAAACCATAAGGTGTTCCTAGGATTGGTATAAGCCACATATCCGGGAAAATTCGAGAAGGCCACACCCTAGGGAAAACATTTCAAAATACAGGAAAATGGGATTTTCTAGGGAGAGGTTGAGGGGACAGCAGAAAATCAAATAAAGAAATAAAACTTAATTAAGCCAAATTAGTGAAGTTATTAAACTAAAGATTTTCCTTGTTTTTAAATAATTCTTACAATTGGCTGCTTTCAATCAAAATATTACAAGAATAATTTTATAATATAATAAAGTCTTGGTCGATGTTTCGGACCGTTTATTTATATTACCACAGTTACCTTTATTTACTTTATATTTTGATTTCAAAAAAATCAGCAAACAATAATAACCTTTTTGAAGGAACTAAGGGTTTTGTACAACCTAGAAGTAGTATCAAACTCTGCACTACGGCTATCCCAAACATTCATAAACATTGTTCCAGAGTTCAATCTGAGCGAAATGGACGAGCTCTGTTACATACTAGGCAAAAAACAATCCTTAATATTTTTAATTTATTTTTCTTACCTCCATGCAGAAAGTGTCAACTTTCTGCCCGCTTTGCAAAACGAAGTAGCCCCTTTCTAACTCTGTCGGGGAAAAAATAGTATACACACCACGGAAGCAAGTAAAGAATGTCTCAGATCTCTTGTTCATTGTCGCCCGAGGCGAAGACGACATTCTTTACTTTTGCTCCCTAGATGTGTAATGTACTATTTGTTTACATACTTCAGTGCTTATAACATATAAAAAATCATGTCATAAAATCAATCACACAGAATGATTTTTTGATTTTTTTTTTAATTCTAGATATGTTAGTATATATAAATTAAAGATTCCATTAAGAAATAGTTACCTAAGTAATCCAAGAGTTTGTTAGAGAATTTTCGCATTTCAAAAGAAAATTGCGACAATTTTTTTTTTCACATTTGTAAACAAAATACGAAAATACCATAAAAAAAATGAGAAAAAGAGAAAATAAAATTAAAATCGATCAAGAAATATAGATTATACTAAGCATTTGAAACTACTAATTAGACAGATATTAAACAGAGAGATCAGACGTAGTATATGACGTCATATACTATGTTTGCCATAACAACGTCATGTTAAATTCTATTTTGCTAGAAAAAGACACAAACAAATCTTTGATGGCTTTTACCTTGGTTGTTCTTTACCTCAGTTATTTGAAAAATAATTTTTCTCAACTGTTTGTTACATGGATGAGCTTTTATTAAAGCAAATAGAAAAAAAATTCATGAATATTCCCTATTGGTTAGAATCATATAAAATAATCATTTTTTTTCGTATGATATTTCTTTTTAGTAATTCGACTTATTTTACTTGCTTACACCTACGTTTTAGCAAGTATATTTCACCTAGTTTTTCAAAAACAAGCAAACTGTGTTAATGTATACTCCCCGTTCAAGAAAATGCGTCAATGTACAAAAAGTAATTGAAAAAAAATCAATTTCAAAAGGGTCGGAAAGAATTTTTAACAAAGTAAGATTATTTAAACATATCAAATAGTTTTGTTTAATTATATACACCTAACTGCATTTAAACTCCTCACAACACTTTCGAAATCGAAGTTTTTATAGGAAATATATCATAGTATTGTATATTACATTAAATGATGTAAACAGAAAAAAATTGACTAAAAAATTATTTAGCTTTATATGGGAATATTCGTCATTAATTTTATGATTTTCAAGATATTTGAGAAAAACTAAAAATTTTGAAGGTAGCACCAATATTTCTCATTCGCTTTAGCAATGTTTACCTATATTTTCAATAGAATAGTACCCAGCCAATAAACAAAAAATTAGCATAATAAGATATGCAGTTCGTAAATAAGAACAGAATGTATTTTTTTATAAATACATAAGAATATATAAATTATTAAGAATGAATTTATTGTTACAACATTTACTTGTAGAAAGTTTTATTCTTATATATTTTTCTGATTATTTATAAGACTAGTGCATTCTACAATTGAGTTTTCCACAAGAAGAAAATGATGAAAACTTCAAACCAAATTCGAACTCATATAGAAAAATTTCAAAAATGTAACATTAAACAGTCAGGATTGCGTAATATTAATTTAATTTCAAATAGATTTAGAATTGTATGGATAAACAGGGATAAGTGAAGAAAATAAAACAGGGTTAAATAAAAGAAATCGTTTAGTATTTTTTATTCGATATATAGTTTAATATCAGAGAACAAGTATACCCCTCTAGCAAAATAAAAGCACATATCGTATATCGCTTACCAAACAAACATATGGGGGGTTTTTTTTATAAAAAAAAAGTTGTTATTCAACATTCAATTCATTTATTTTATTGGATGATACAAGCAGTAAAAGATAGGTAAAATTTGGTAATACATAAAATTTAGAATGAATGTTAACGTTAAAGGACAAAAATGCTCATTGCCTCTCTACCTATTTCGTCTCTCTAAAAATAGATACATCGAGCTTTCGGAGATTTTCTTCTATTCATTGAGGGTTTTCGTTCTTTGAATTTTTCATAAATCATTCTTAGCTAAGGCTTTAAAAGAAACAATAAAATTTTGTGAATATTTTTAAAAGTTGTAAAAAAATTTAGTACAATAAAAAGAATCTCATATATGTACGTATATCTTTATTTTTAGAAATTTTAGTTTTATATTTTTTGAAAATTTAGGTTAATTTGTTTAAAAAAATCGTTGCTACTATTAAAAAAAGAGCCGAAGTTATATGAAAAGTTGACTTACAAACAAAAAAAACCTAAAATTTAAGGATTTGGGTGATTTAGTAAATATTTGATTCTTTAATGAGTTAAATAAAAATCTTAAGTTTAAATAAAAATAAAAGATTTACTCCAAGCATCTTAGGGTTTCACCTCGAAATCTAACGGGATAAGTTGAATTTATGCATAAAATTTTATGGCGGGCGCGTCCTTAAATATTCAAGATCAAAGGTCGTGAAAATCAGTTTTTTTTGTAAATATCTCGTTTTTTTCCATTCGATCGTATTAATAACATTTATTATAAAATTTGTAGAGGATAAAATTTACTACAAATTTTGTTTGTACGTTGAACGGTTTTTGAAATAGAGGGCGCAGAAGATGGTGCGTTATAAATATCGGGTATTAAATAATTACTTCTTTAGTATTTAATGAATAATTATTTAATACCTTATATTTACAAATCGACCCAGCACTGAAGTACGTTAAGGTGAGCGCTCCACTTCTGCACCCTCTATGTCAAAAATGGTTCAATGCACACAAAAATTTTCAGACAAAATTTGTAGAAAACTTTATCCTCTACAAGTTTTATGATAACTGTAAATACAATTGAAAGAAAAAGAAACGAGGTATTCTAAAAAAAACTGATTTTCGCGACCTTTGACCTTGAATATCTAAGTACGTGCACCCGTGACCCTTTGTGACTTTTGAGTCAACATTTGCACAATCAAAATAAAGGTTTGTACAAAAATTCAGCTTATTCCGTAAGATTCCGAGGTTGACCACTTTTTTTGACTAAGATGATCCGGTTTATTATCGATATAAATTATAAAATATTTGTTAATTTTATTCAAGGGAGATTCTTAAAGCTCAATAAAGAAATCAATTATCATAAAATCACTTAAGGAAGCACTCCTCAAATTTTGTCTACAATCTTATAAACACTTAAAATATTAACATAGGCTGTTCCGAAAATCTCGGATCTGCTTCAAATTGATATTAAGTACTTTATTATGAATCAGAAGGAGACGCCCGAAAGGATTTTTGGCAACCATAATCAGAAAAGATTTAAAGGGAGTTGCAATTATTTGGTCTTAGGTCTTGAGTTGGAGGTTTGGATACAAACATATTGCCATATATTTAAATGTAAGCGTTAGTAGTTCCTCAACAAAAAAAAATGATTAAAAGAATTAAAGTTTTACTTTTTTCTTGTGTATAAAAGCCTTCAAAAAAGGGACAAATATTCATGTATTTCGTTTTAAAGTACCTTGTATCAATTTGAAGAAAATCACAACATATGAACGGAGAAGAAATATATTTTTATGATTTTTTAACAACTTGACTCGATTAATGAAACATTATTGTAACGAAACATTAATTTATACCTTTATTTTAAACTGAAAAAACAATCAATTTTGTACAAACTAAGAAAGATTAAAAACAAAAATTATAAATTATATCAACTTTCAAAAAATGCAAAAAAAAAAACTAAAAGTTACAATCCAAAAATATTGTAAACAAATTTAACTGTTAAGAAGATGTAGAAGATAAACAAAAATAGATAATAATTGTAGAAAAAATAAAAATGAATGTATAACTTAAACTTTAAAGAGATATATAAAAGAAAATGTAAATATTATTATATATAAGATGAAAAAAATGTATTAAATAATAAAAATAATAAAAATAATCAATTTAATGAAATTAATCTTAAATTAAAAATAATTGTTTGTTTTTTTTTCACCCTCGTACTCTTTGGGAAAGTTAACAAAAGAATTTTGCAATTAAAAATAATATTTATAAAAAAAAAATATTCAACCAAAAACTTCTCCCTGAATAAATTTCAATATTATCAGTAGAAAAAAGTTTATCCGATGTTAGTCAAAGAAGAAAGAAGAAAATTGAACTTAAAGAAGAAATTGCTGTTTAATTAAATATGAATTAGTTTGTTTTTATTAATGCTGATGTTGTTTAACCAACAGTTTTTATATAATACGTATAATACCGTGTCATTGGAAAGAAGGAACACTCAATAATCTTTTAATCTTGCAATCACACCAAAACGACTAAATAGTTTCTATTTATCTAAAAGTAAACGCAACTTTATTTGTAGTTAACTTCCTATATATTTTATGGTTTTTCTGTATCAAAACTGTCAAGAAGAGATGGCAAAACCTTTCGAAGAGTTAATGAGCCTTAACAAAAGGATGGAAATCTTCCAAATTAATTACGTTTCTGGCATTTTTTTAATACACTGCAATACAGTTGAACACAGTTGCGCGAGTGTTAATGCAGCTTTTTTAATATAACCTTAACACCAGAAGTGAATAAAGTTATGTTAGCATCCGGTAAAATCTGTTATGCAAAAAAATATTAGAAATTAGTACACATACCGTTTTGAAGTCGCAAAAGGAAGCAGTTATTAAGTGCTGTCTATCTTCTGGATGACACAATACAATATTGTATTATATATCATTTATAAAACAAATTCAAAAACTAACAAAAATTAAATTTAATGTAGACTTACAGAATAAACTTTTGCAATAGGTAGTTAATAAAATAGGTAGTTAAATTTTATAAGATCAAGTGATCTAGAAGTCCTTTTGCTAGCCTATAATCGGCGATCTTTCAAAAAATATTTATTTGATGCAGTAACTGTAAAAAAGAATAACAGAATTAACTACAGAGTAAGAAACTACTTATAATAGATAAAAAGCAGAAAACCATCAAAGATCAAAACATGCAGGTAAGTAAATTACCATTAACATAGACATAATAAAAAGAGGTAAGTGCATTTTCTATGCAATTTATTCTGCATTTATTGAAAGATTCTGGTTTGAAAATATTCGTTGTATACAGAACAGAATTTAACGCCGCTTAGTGGAAATATTTATGTATAATATGATAGAAAAAGACACTACTTTTTGATGTACTACTCCAAAATATTTCTACTGCCCAATTTTCCAACTTAAACAAACAGAACTATTTTTAATTAGTTTTGCCTTCGAATATTTCTATTCCAGCATTTTTCTACTTTGTAAGAATTGTACTTAAGATGATTATGTACCTACTCTTAAATATTTCTGCTTTTACATAACTATATTTTCATAGAATTATCACTACTCCTGTCAAATTCAATTTTACAATGAGACACAAAAATACTGAATTGAATAAAATACTTTGGGCATATTAATGATAAAAAAGAAACTTTTCGAATATTTACAAAAATTGTCTCTGGTGACCCCTAAATATTAAATCTTTGGAAAACAGTGGTAATTAAAGACAATTGAAAAAAAAATAAATATGCCAGGTTCTCGAACCGGATCAAAACAAGATCTCTTGGACTCCAATGCCAAGCTCCGTCATAATGTGCAACTTTTTCCAATTTAATTTTTTGTTTGTTAGTCAACATTAACTTAATTATTTACTATTTTTGTTTCTTTACCTACTCTTGTTTGTTTTTGATTATTATCAATGTTTATGATACAATGGCGTAGGCAATAAAGATGAAGATAACTTGTCGAGTAAAAGGAATTGAAAAAAAATCATATAACAGAAACCGAACTCGGATGTCTCGGATTCACGTCAAGCGCCTTAATGACTGTTTATATGTGTATACAATTTTGAAAAAATAAATTTTTATAAGTTTTAGCTTAGGCCGAGAGCAAAATCCGTACTTTCGATTTGGTTGCGGCTACAATGTGATTTTGGTCAGGTACTAATTTTAATTCCTCAATTGTATGCAGTCTAATTTAATGTGACTTGTCTGATTACGAATCTAATAATTTTAATTAGAAAAATTGTGGTGAATTTCGATTCCAAAATGAGTGACACCAATTTTTAACAAAAGTTAAGATCTTGTGATCATACTATAATTCTATATCGAATCTAATTATTCTTTCTTAACAAAGGCATTATCTTAACCTTAGGTTCAAATATAAAGTTCTTCCAAGTCACTTAGTTTTTACTTTTTATTATAATGGACGAACAACAAAAAATGTAAGAAAATGTATAAGAAAATCTTTTTGTTTCAATTCAACAAACATAAAAACATAAATAAAAAACAGATATTGCAAATTAGTCTTGACAAATATGGTGTTTTGTTATTTGTTTTTCTATCCTGATAAAAATCAAGTCTTTCTTTATCCTTATTAAATAAAATTACTAACTATGAGTAAACAAAGAAACAAAAAATTATGGAGAAATACAGAGACAATTTATAGTGCAGAAGAATCAAAGCAAATAACTTCGAAGCACAAGCAAAGAATTTGAAATTATTATTAGCTATATATTTAAGAAAATTTATTATTTTTCAACTAATAGACAGCCGAGTTTAAAGTTCATACTTCAGTAATTCTGTTTTTTAAGTATTTTAACTTAATCACTGTACCATTCATTCAGCAGCGTGGTTACCCCCGGGTACTTATTTAACATCAACAGACAAGTACCAGGCATATGAAGTTTGCTTCGTCCTAGGCTGGTGGTTCTGGATGAAACTCCGAATGTCTACCAAATGCTTCGCGTTTGTCAGTTTTTCCTGTGGCAACAGCGGTGAATGAACGCTCCTTTTTAACCTTGCGTCATCTCAAAACATACCTTAGATCGGTTTAGTTTTTTATGTAGCTCGCAGAATTAACTTATTGAAAAATAGTGCCTGAATATCACGTTTTGACCTAATTAAATGTTCTCTTTATCGAAAAAAGAATTTCTTGTTTTTATTGACTGAATGACATGGCGAACAAAAGTTTGAACCCTCCTTTGGATAATTTTTGCGGACGGGCCTTTGTATATCACTTTTTACATGTACAAAATTTGCTTGGACCATTACTCAACCTACAACCATATACGATACCCTAATAAAATAAACCGACAGGAATACAGAAAAGTGGATATGAGGAATATAACAAATAAAATAAAATTATTTTCAACAAATACAAATTTATTTATTAACAATGTTAGTTTTTTTATTTTGCATTTGAATACGTTTGAACAGTAAAACACTATCATTTGTCAACGATACTGGTACTGGTATTGGTTGTTGCTGCATTCTATTTGTTTCGTCATTTGCATACATCAATTGCTTTTTATAGTGTTGCCACATCAATGGTTTTAAAGAATTCCAATCTCGTTTTGTATTTGATACATTAATTTTTGTTAACAATTGATTTGTTAATTGTGGTATTATTGGTTGTAATAATATAGCGCATACACGTAAAGTTTCCAATGTTATACATAAACAACCATTTAATAATTTTTTATTATTTGATTTCTTCAATTCCCATGGTCGTAATGTTTCAAAAAATAAATTTGTTAAATGTAATGTTGTTATAATTTGATCGATACCTTTGTAAAAATTATATGAATTGTAGTGTTCACGTACAATATCTGAAAAAAAAAGTAAAAATTAGAAACATTATCATTATATACATCAATTAGTACAGTACGAATCGGCGGAGTTTCAGAGATGTTAACTATTTAAAGTTAGAAAAAAGCGAAAATGGTCACTTTCAATCCTGAAAAACAATTGGAAAAACCAAAAATTTCAATGTTTCCAAAGATAAATATTCTTCAAACATCCATTAGCAAAGTTCCGTAGCGTTTTACCTTATAATTTTATCGTAAGCCTTTTTACTTTAATAAATATTTAAGTGCTCGCATTTATATACTCTGCGTGAGTGGAAGAGAGACTGAACCTATGACGAGTATATACCGTTTGGGAACCATTTCGTCCATTTATTATATATGAACTTGTTTATAATATATGAAGAAGAGTTTTTATGCACGTTCTTATGTATAAAACAAAGAGTGGATGTGTACTGTGTATGATGCGTTCTGCATCGTACGTGTATAACTTCAAGTGATGAGTTTGACCGACTGTATTCATGTGTACACATATGTGTACATATACAACTACAGATCAAATGATATGATTACGCGCGCATCACACACAGTACATACCCTCGTTGTTTTATACATAAGAACGTCCATAAAAATTCTTTTTACTTCATATATTATAAATAGCTAACGAGATGGTTGCCAAATTGTATATAAAAGCATTTAATTAAGGGCTTACGATATAATAATTAGCTAAGGTATATTAATAATAGGTTATATTAACTATAATATATTCATTTATCTATGCATTACAGTGTAATGGATCTGTGTTTTTAGTCAATAGAGCTTTAAAGAAGTGAGTTATCAAAGCAATTGAGTATTACTAACCAAATAACATTATACTGCAATTTTCGCCTCATGATTACATGAGTAGTGACATCTCTTGTTGCTACTTATAACCACGTTTTTTAGAGTTCAAGTTTTGAACTTGGCGCCTTCCTTAGAGGTAGCGGCCTTTTACTGTAACTATCTTCATAACATTTTTTCGTGCGAACATAACTCACGTGTTTAATGTTACTGTGATAAATTTATAATTAAAAATTTTTTATATTAACTGTGGATAGTAAAATAACTAAGTATAACAGTGTATTTATATATTACTTATATATAAAAATGGGTGGTCACAAGAGAAAACACTCCGACCACGGCAAATATGAAAAATGGGAAAAACGACTTCGAAGAATGAAACGCAAATTGAAAAATATAAGATAGTTTCAGTGCCGATAAAGAAAATTTAGAAGAAACAACTCCTCTGAATCGTTCAATAGATCAAGGCAAGTGCATATCGGAATTATCTATTATTTAATTAAAAATATTGCATGTTATAAGTGGTGCGTAAAATAAACAATATTAAATAATTTTGAGATCCAGTCGAAAAATAATAAATTTAGTTTATTTATATAATATATTCAATCATAATATATTTTATTAAATTATTTTACGTATGTCATGCATTTCCAAGAACCAAGCAAAATAAGTTATTCCTTCTAAAATAATAACACATAGACATAATAAATATGAAATTATAGACGTATTAAATAATTAATCATAGATATACAAAATATTTAGTCATAGACATATGAAATATATAACTATAGACGTTCAAAATATTTTACCATAGATTTACAAAATAATCAAAAAAAAAAAAAAAAAAAAAAAAAAAAAAAAAAAAAAAAAAAAAAAAAAAAAAAAAATCATTTAATTTAAATTAGTAACCCCTGATTCTGATATGTCGCCATTATGTATAAAACTGTCAATAAATAAACAATACCGTTGAGGTTATGCGAGACATAACACAATACGGAAATACACACGGCTGAGCTTATACGAGAGATAAGACATAGCCGAAGACATATGGTTGAACTTACACGAGAGGTAAGGCATAACCAAATAAATCATTTAAGTTAAATTAGTAACACCAGATTCTGATATGTCGCCATTATGTATAAAACTGTCAATAAATAAACAATACCGTTGAGGTTATGCGAGACATAACACAATACGGAAATACACACGGCTGAGCTTATACGAGAGATAAGACATAGCCGAAAACATATGGTTGAACTTACACGAGAGGTAAGGCATAACCAAATAAATTATTTCCTTCTCTTCTCACAAAGATGGTACAAGGCCAGACAGACGACATATTAGAAATCGTAGATCTAGAATCTAATCAAGAGGCATTGTCGACAAATAACGAATTAGACCCAGAAATATTAAAAATTATCGGGGAAACACCGTCAGCAGAACCGCAAGAATTAAAGTTATCCAAGCATATTTCAACTCGGTAGAAAGCTTGGTTGAAAACAGGACGAACAAAAGAGATAAAAGAATTTCTTCTCCGAAAATACCCAAAATTAAACCCAGAATTATTCGCCTCACTCAATGATGGCTCCCTAAAAAGGGACAAATATTTTTCATACACTAAAAATTTAGCTTTCTCCGTATTATCAGAATTAAGTCTTGTTATAGAACCTCTTTTGAAAAAGAATAAAGAGGAAATTGGTTTTAAAATAATGCTATTACAATTGTGGGATACATCACAAATTTTAATTGACTTGTATCGGGGACAAACTGTAGCTAGAAAAGCTTGTATTCCTTGAGTCCAAAATCACGAAATCAAGACAATTCAAGCCAACAAGAATTCGTCGACACTAACTGAGGAATCTGAGGTAAAAATCGCAGGGAGATTAAGCTCGTTCCTCAATAGATGGGCTACAATAACATCAGACCCTTTTATATTGCAATGCGTTAAGGGCTATAAAATACCTTTTATAACGAAACCATATTATCGGAACCATCACCGGAGCGTAAATGGACAAAACCTGAAACTCTTGCATTAAAGTTAGAGATTCAAAGGTTATTAAATCTAGGTGCAATCAAAAAAAAAAAAAAAAAAAAAAAAAAAAGTCCCAGTTGAGGATCAATTTATTTCACCCTTCTTTATAGTTCCAAAATCTGATGGATTCAACAAGTTTATACTAAACCTTAAAAATATCAATCAATACATTGCTATAGACCATTTTAAAATGGAAGACATGAGAACCGTCTGTAAGTTAATAGCACCAAGAATTTGTATGGGAACTATTGATCTTAAGGACGCCTATTTTTTGATTCAGGGCATAAGTCATGTAGAAAATATTTATTTATCAGGGTGTGGTTTATGAATTTGAGTGCTTAGCGTTTGGCATTGCCAACGCGCCCTTTGTATTTACCAAAATGTTAAAACCAGTTATTAATATTCTTAGAGAGAAAGGGTTTTTATCCGTAGTATATCTTGATGATTTCCTCTGCGTAGCCTTATATGACAATTCTTGCATAAAGAAATTAAGAGCAATGACAGAATTACTAACTTCTCTTGGGTTCATTATCAATTGGGATAAAAGTAATTTAAAACCTAGCACATGATTGATTTGGGGTTCTATGTTGACACAGAAAAATTCTGTTTGGAGCTAAGCGATAAAAAACGAGAGCTTATCTTAAACCAAATAAATACCTTGATGACGAAATGATCTTGTAAAATAAGATTATTTGCTCAAATAATCGGTTCATTGATAGCTGCATGTCCAACAGTTGAATACGGTATTTTGCATTGTAAGCTATTAGAAAAAGCTAAACCAGAAGCTCTTGCGCATAACAAAGAAGATTTCGATAAAAGTATGAAGCTACCAAATTATATCTTAGATGATTAAGATGGTGGAAGGAAAATAAACCCAAAACGTCACGAAAGATTAGAATGTCTATTTATAAAAAAAAAAAAAAAAAAAAAAAAAAAAAAAAAAAAAAAAAAAAAGAAATTTTCTCAGACGCTTCGCTAACCGGATGGGGAGCATTTTGTGATGGCAAGCAAGCTCATGGTTGGTGGAAATCAGAAGAAAAAGGGTTACATATTAATAACCTGGAACTTCGAGCTACCTTCCTAGCATTAAAATGTTTCGCAGCTGATCTCTTCCATTGCGAAATTTTGATCAGAGTTGATAATTCAACAGCAAAAGCATATATAAATAAAATGGGTGGATCACAATACCTACACTTACACTTACTTGCCAAAGAAATTTAGGAGTGGTGCGAAGAGCGCAAAATTTGGCTTTATGCCTCTTATACTGCATCAAAAGACAATAAAGAAGCAGATAAACAATCTCGCATAAAAAATATAGACATGGAATGGAGTTTGGCAGATTACTCATGTAAACAAATCATAAAACAATTAGAACAAATCATATTTCAATTGATTTATTTGCGTCACGAGTAAAATCTAAATGTAAAAAATATTGCGCCTTCAAGCGTGATCCAGATGCTATTGCTATAGATGTTTTTACAATTAACTGGGAAAGTCATTATT
Organism: Chrysoperla carnea; assembly: GCF_905475395.1. NCBI lineage: Eukaryota > Metazoa > Arthropoda > Insecta > Neuroptera > Chrysopidae > Chrysoperla > Chrysoperla carnea. The sequence goes on along the minus strand of NC_058337.1, from coordinate 71,721,848 downwards.
TTTATGCCTTTCAACTTTTTGCCTTAATAACACGAGTACTTCAAAAAATAATCAACGACAAGGCTTCAGGTGTTATTGTAATATTCAAACCTAATAAATATCTTTTAACTTCTCCGCTTAGCAATCATCACCATCATCCAATGGCCCAAACACTTATCCTGGCGGCCGCCAGGTTATCAGGGAAGCGTTCTTGAGAAAAAACCTACCAGAACCAGTAATAGATATTTTAACAGCGTCCCTAGCGGACTCAACATTAAAGCAATGCAATAGCGCATTAAAAAATTGATGGATATTTTCTATAGGAAACGGACGTGATTCTTTCAATATTGATCCAAACGCAGTTCTGGAATTTTTATCACAAAAATTTTAAAAATGGTGCAACATATGGGAACACTGCAAGATCTGCTTTTTCGATAATATCAACAAAAATATTGTTTATGATCCATACATTTAGCGTTTTTTCAAAGGAATTTTCAAACTTAGACCCATAAAGCCAAAATATGATTCAACCTGGGACACAGAACCAGTTCTAAGTAAAACAGCCAATTTGTACCCGTTAACCCAATTATCTTTACAGCAATTAACGGTAAAATTGATAATCCTGCTGGCTTTAGGAACAGGACATAGAATGCAAACCTTTGCCTTAATCTCAATAGACAATATCCCACAATACGAAGACAGCGTTCGAATAAAATTCCAGCTATCATAAAAACTTCTAGATCAGGAGCTTTGCAACCGATTTTACATATCCCGTTCTTCGCGGATAAACCAGAACTCTGCGTGGCGAGCACGCTACTCAGATCCCTTGTCACAAAATTTATAAGAGCCGATGAAAAAAAAAGACTATTCATATCTATTCGTTACACAATGCTGGTTCATCTCAAACATTAAGTCGTTGCATAAAGGCTTATTTAACAGAGTGTGGAGTACATGAAAAATTGTATGCCAATAGTAATCGACATGCATCCACATCAAAAGCAGAAATCTAGATCTCATACGAAAAACAGCTGGATAATCCGAGAGATCGCAGGAGTTTACCAGATTTTACGAAATACCAATAACAAGTCGATTTAATCACTTTGCGGAAGCAGTTCTTCTTAACTCTTCCAATGAAAACATATCGAAATAGTCACTTATTTAATAATTATAAAAACAGATTGACAATTAGAGTAAATTGAAAAAAAAAAAAAAAAAAAAAAAAAAAAAAAAAAAAAAAAAAAAAAAAATTGTTCTCAGGCTCTGAACATCTACTCATGTAATCATGAGGCGAAAATTGCAGTATAATTAAACGATCAAACGAACTTACCTGTACGTGAAGTTCGATCGTAATTATACGATATTTTCGCCGAAATGATTACAGTCCCACCCATACACTAAATCCCTAGGAAATTCTTAAAGAATATCCTTTCCCATAATTTTCTCGAACAATTTTTTAGGCTTTGAAAGTTATGAAGATAGTTACAGTAAAAGGCCGCTACCTCTAAGGAAGGCGCCAAGTTCAAAACTTGAACTCTAAAAAACGTGGTTATAAGTAGCAACAAGAGATGTCACTACTCATGTAATCATTTCGGCGAAAATATCGTATAATTACGATCGAACTTCACGTACAGGTAAGTTCGTTTGATCGTTTAAGTATATTTCATTCTGAATAACTAGCTCTGAATGGGGGTGAGCAAAGTACAAAATTTTGAATTAGTTCAAAATAAAACATATTTTTGTATTTTTTTATCAGTTTTAAGCAAAAACGTACTCTTGTAATTTTTTCTCTAGATGTTTAGTTTTCGAAATAAAAATTCTTGAAAAACTAAAAATACAATATTCGATTTTAAGGAAAGTGTGTTATTTTTTCAATCTTTGAGGGAATTCGCTTAGCTTCGCAGCTGAAGCACTACGATTTTTTTTGTGGAAAATCGAATAAATAATAAAAATGTGCACAATTATGCCAGATAAAATTAATGTATAGTTTTTTTTTTAGTTTATGTATAGTTGAAGGAAAACGGTATTTAAAATTTTTTGTTTCCATTTTCCCAATTTTCCAAAAGCACCACAAGACAGAAACTTTAGGCATGTTCTTTTACGTCCTTTTAAATATCTATAACCCAATTTTCAACTTTAAAAATATCAAATCACTAATACACTCGAACGCCAGCAACTGAGGTTAAGATGTTAAATTTATTGAGATGTTAAATTTCATTCTTCCAGTTTAACTGAAATAATTCATATAAACATATATAAATTTTTTTTTTCTAAAATTACATTATGAATGATTACTATACAGCTAATATAATAAGTATTATTTCCAATGGTATGAATATATATCCATATACATACATCAATCAGTGTTAGGATTAGACATAGAGTTATTGGAATATATTCCAGTTATTTCTAGATTTAGGTCAGTTGTAACTAAAAACTCCCTCTTAACTATTTTAAAATCAATATACAATATTATATTATATATTTAAATTTGTTGTTGTTATTTAAATTCACAGACGTATCACAATCAATATTACTGAATGGTCAAGATATGTTTTACCCATTCGTTAGGGTTATATTTTAAGTGAAACACGGTGTCATTTTCACCCAAAATGGTAAAGAGAATAGGCTTTGTGCAAAAGAATAAAAGTTTATAATGATTAATCAGGATATGTAGATAACAAAACACAAAATTAATTTTTATAAAATATAATGATTATCATTATTTTTTTTAAATAAATTCTTTAAAATTATACATCCGGTCACGTGACAGCAAACACAAATCAGTTGTACTTAGAAAGTACTACTCCACGCCCTATGAAAGGCTACGTAAGGTTACAAATACAAAAACATGTAAACTTGCAAATACTTGTAACATGCATACTCAAAAATAGCTGTTTACAATTTATTTTTCAAAATATTAATACAACTGAGTTAAAAAAATATTAAGTTATAGTTGGAAATTGCATGATTTTCCATTGTTTGTTCTAATTATCAATAAGTAGTTACAGAGTAATTCTGTAATGAATATTGTCAAAAATTGTACGGTTTGACGGTAGTATGTATAATAACGAAAGCATATCATCAAAAGTCAATATTTGTATAATCTAAACACTCGAGACCTAGTGTTTAACTTTGTATAAAGTACTAATATGTATACAATGTACCTTGTTCCTTTTTTAGTTTTTAGGTAGTTATTGAAGTCTTGGAGATAGCAACTGTATCAAGACAAAATTGTGTTTTCTGGCCTAAATCATTTTCTATCAAATTCAATTTTTATTTGTTGGTTATATTTCAGTTTTAAATATAAGGTTAAATTTTGAGATGCTTATATTTTAAACGGCGTATCGTGATGTATGTGGGATTAAGCAAAGTGTAGAGATACTGAAACAACTTTTTTCATTGAATAAAAAGGCAAAAGATACCTACTTTATGTGCTGTCTCTTTTATTTGTGTATGGTACGTGCGTATGCTTTACTTGATTGTAAACCGTATGCACATACCATCTTTTCCGTAAAATATCATGCATCTATGGGCGTTGCAAACTATAGTTATTTTTTATATCGCTAGATAGAGTCGAAGGAGTTATTGTCTCCTTTATAATTACTTATCAAGTAAGAAAAAGAACTCATTATCCCCGGGTCATTAAAATACCAGGCTATTACTAGGCCTTTAGTGAACAGAACACTTTCACTTTTATGGTGGTGTTCACTGTTAGATTAAGTATTGTAAAGAGGTGGTGCTTATTAAAGGTATACTAGCATGTGATTCATACTATATTATAGTACTTTACTATAGAATACACTTCATTTATCATGGTTACTAAGACTTCCACTCTTTAATCAATGTTTAACAATGTTCATATGTGTACACTGGTACTACTTCTTCCCCTGCTAATAATAATTAGTATGTTCAAATTTATATTTAAAACGTATAACGTTTATCTCCAAGAGAAAGAAGTTTTGGGTGATGGGGTGGATTCTCCGTCCCTCAAACTTTTAAAAGCATTTCTATATTTAAGTATATTAAACTCGTAATATAATATTTAATCTATATCCATCCCGATAATTTAAATCAATCCCGTGTAATAAAACTTTTTTTTAACACAAATATATAAAATTTTTATAGTTTTCTCAACGATATAGTTGGTAGATCTTAAAATATCTTTTAGACTTCAAAATATGCCATTTTGGAAAAACACAATTTTTGCAATTTTAATTTTAATCCGCAATAAAAACTTCTGCAATTATGATTTCATGTTATTAACATGGAATACATGAAAGCCCTCGCACTTTGGTAAAATAACAAATACCTTAAATACAGCAAAGGTTCAAAAAAATTGTTTCCCAAATTTTTTTTTAAATTTTGTACATTCTAAACGCTTTGGTATAAATTTCTTCCAACCATATTTTTGTATTATTTGATTCATAGAAAATTACATTTTCCAAATCGCAGAAAATAATCACTCGGTGTATACGCAAAAAAAATTACATAACGATTGCATTTTTTTCGCGGAATAAAAAATTAAAAACCAAAAATACTTTTTTTGATAGGACGAGTATTTACGCCGCAAATCGCAAAAACCGTTTGCCACCTCTTTAAACCACCACCACTTTTCACCAGCCAAAATTCAGCTGTTCGATTTTTTACCCAACATTTGTAACCCCTTTATCGACCTTTTCCTGCTGAGTTTGCCCTGTAACGAATTATTTTTGTAAATTGTCTACTTTTTCAGTTAGTACGCTTAGTCCATTTCTAATCAAATTACAACTTTCTTATTTAAAGTGTTCATCTATCGATTACCAATTATGAAGAAGAGTGAGCTTTTCATTGAGCTTGAAAACCTAGGTCAGGTTTAATATCTGCGTAAGATGTGCGCCTATAGAACCAACATTTTTTGTTTAAAGTATTCTTATCGTTATAACTTTTTTTCGAGTATCAAGCATTTGTCAATTTAAAAAAGACATGCTGTATACTGCATTCATTACGGGTATATTTCCAAAAAAAATAGTGGGTGCATTTTAGAAATAGGCGTTTGGAAATTAAATTAAATTTTCTCGTAATGTGCAAATTAAATAGTTTACTGTTTTACGCAGGGGTTTTCAATATCAAATATTAGTATAATAATCGCAAAACACTTTTACTTTTACTTTAATAAGTAAGAAAGCTTTTTCAAAAAGTAGAAAACATGAGGCACTTTCCAGAACACTTTTTGTATTAAAACTTTTAAATCGCTAGCAATCTTGGTTTACTTAACTCATTGCTGAAAATATATAAAACAAAAGTATAATAAATTTCATTAAAACATGACGATAAATTAAAGCAAAAAAGTTTTAAAATTGTTTTACATGGCGTTAAAATGGAAATTTTAATTTGTAAATGAAATATATACAAAACATTTATAGGAATTATAACCACAAATAAGAATGAATGAGAATGTCAAATTCATGGAAATCACACAAATGTTTGTGGAAATTTATGTAAAGGTACGTTACCAGTTTGTTTTCGTTTACCACATAGAAAATACATAATACATGAAAAACCAAAAACTTAACAAATATTTATATATAGAAAAAGTATATATTCATTATAATAAAAGTTACCGTGTTCTAAAATAAATAATATTTAAAACTACTGTTTTATACCGAGTGTTTATAAGAAATACATCACTAAAAATGAGTGGCAGTTATTAAACAAACATAATTAATAGTTAAAATCTGCGGCAAACTCGATTGAAAAATTTATTTAGCATCCAAGGTTCAAAATCTGTGGCGAGATTACAATTTTATCACAATTATAAAATTTTCTAGCACTCTTTGAGGTACATACAAAAGTACTACAATGATGGTATGGCTTACTACAATGCTGGTATGGTATAGAGGCTGATACCTTAGTATATATGTTAGCATAAGTAATATTACAGTATTTAATAGGGCTATCCCCCAGAAGTATTGTGCGTATCGCCAACCAGTATGTGCCAGACGCCTATAATTCAATCACTCGTCTATAACTATTGCTAATGTTATAGTCTACAGTACAGAGGGGGTATGATTTCGTGACTATCACTCTCACAAAACTTGTGAGTGGCTTCATTTCAGTGTAACCTACAACATTTTTATTTACGTAAACTTTGGAAATTTGGGTGATAGCATAATAAAACATATAGTCGTTAAACTGACATGTTTAAGGTTAAGGTCTGACAAAACGGCTCATGTAATATGTAGGCCCGTATGTACATTTAATTTTACTTCTATTTATTAAACAATTGTGTAAAAATTAGCCGGTTGTTCATAAATTTTCATACCCCCGTTTTTCCGACATGTTGGGAGAGGAGGTCACACCAAACGGCCCAATACTTTTGTTAGCCACTATTATTCTCTCATATTATATTTATATATCTTCTTGCATTCAAGAAAACAAGAAACGGTTGTTAATATTTTTTCAATTGGTCGTTTAATTGACATGTATCCCGTCTTCCGTATGTTGAAAGCGCCCCAATTTCAAAGTTTTCGTAAATGTAAATATTGTAGGCTACACTGAAATGAAAGCCACTCACGAAGTTTCGTAAGTATGTTAATCACGAAACTATACCCCCTCTCTGTACTGTAGACTAGACTTTCCCTCAATGGTCAAATCAGTATGGCGTTCACAGTGATACTGACATAGTAATATCCACAAAAAAATACTTGGGTTGCAACTTATGTCATTTTGAATACGCCAGATATTCTTGAAATGTTCTGATTTTAGTTATATGGAAGATGGCATAACTCTTATAGCTACCATTTGCGGACATTCAATTAAGCAAAGAGAAAAGTTTTATTGACAACTCTTTTGTTATGTTCTAATGCCAGTAGTCCAGGTTACAATCAAAATTGGACAGGGTTGACAGGCTTGGCCTGAAGTATATTGTTAGACTTTTCTAGATTTTTTACTTCAAATATTAATTAAAAACTTCTTCAAATAGTTGAAATTTTTGGAAAACACTTGGTAGAAATAATTCATCGCTACGTTGTTAAGTTAGTTAAACGTATAATATTTTATGTAAAATTAAGTTAACATTGTACCTATTATAAATTTAAATTAAATTATTTTATTTTATTATAAAAAAAATTCGTATAATAATAATTATTATAATTTTTAATAAGTAAATACTGAAATTGTTCTTCCACCACATCACACCGTTTCTTTAATGGTAAAAAGTAAAAACTTATTTAAATAATTTTCACGATTGAAATGAAATCTAAATAATGTAAATTAACACATCTATTTATTTAAGAATGTTACCTAGTTATAAGCATACAAAAAGAAAACTATTAGAGAAAGAGTATAGAAAACTTTAATTACATGGAAAAATAGTTGATGCGAAAGAATAAGTTAAAAACATATTCTTAGCTAATTATGTTTCTCCTGAGTATCTAATTCACAAAATATCAAAAAAGCAGATTCCGACGTTTCGTTTATGAAATATACAAAACTAACTACTAAAGATAAGACGATAAAAATTTTCCAACGTAATTATTTTAATGGTAATTGTGTTTGTTATCGCAAAACAATCATCTAAACATTATAGCCAAATTAATTAAGCCAATATTTTCAACCATAATAATACATATTCTTACCGGGTAATGTTTCAACACTTTCCAATAAGCGACGTGTAACATCTTCTTTTAAACATAGTTCATGTAATGTTTCTTCATCAATCGTTGGAAATATTTGTTCTGGATTCAATGCTTTACCACAACAACGACTCAATAAATTACCAAAAGTATCAGCCAATTCAGAATTTAATATACGACATAATTTTGTTTCGCTGTAATCTGTAACAAGTAAAAATAACCAGTTGTACTTCTATTATAAAACTCATCAACAACACCTGTCTATCTTTCCGCTTATAGATCAAGTACTACAAAACCGAAAATTTGGAATTTTCTTTATTTTTCTGAAAATTTTCAAGACAAAAGAATGGGAAAAAATACCCAATATTTCAATTTAACAAGAAATTGATTAATTTTTTATTTAAGCTGTTAAAATGTGGTTTTTCAAAATAAAATATTAATAACACCACTTCTGGTGTTCCAAAACTCCGAAAATTGTTAAGTTTATCCAATTATTGTAGAGTGAAAAGAAAGATTAATAAAAATCGAAAGTCATATGGACTAATTCGATTCTAAATAGCATGTACCATGCCAATATTAAGAAAGCAAATCCAATATAGTACAGTTAATAAGCCGGGATGTATTAGAAAAGTTGGGAAACAGCACCCATTTTAATGACACTTTTTGTAACATGTTTATACGATCCCAAAGAACATTCAGTCAACTAAACCTAGTCATAGTGGGGCATAGATCCTTATTTATACTCAAAATTGTCATCTAGTAGGTACGAATCTGTCAAATTACAAGGATTCTGAAAATCGTGCCATTTTTGACCCAAACTAAGTATTTATCGGCCAAATTATGCTCTGAGAGGTGTTTTTCACTGACGAATCCGATTTCGGATTACACGGATTCTGTCACATCTTCCGAAAATCGTGCCATTTTTGCTTGTAAAAAAATAAATATTTGTTTCTGATCATACTCTCTAGAAACAATTAATATGTTGATATAATTGTATTTTTGACGCTTTTTTGTTAAATTCTAGACAAAAAAAAGTCACGATTTTTGAAAGACGTGACAGTACCGTGTAATCCGACACTTATTCGTATTCGGTGATAAAAAATAACAGCTGGATGACAAAATTAGGCAACATTTCAACAACAAAAAATTGGGCTAAATTTGCCCTCTATGACTAGGATAAGTTGGCTGAATTTGCCTTGGTGTCCTATGAAGACGTTACAAAATGTTTCATTGAAACCGGCTTATTCCCTATATATTTCAAGTATATTTTGAACTCATTGCATACAAAACGTTTTGAATGAATAATAATATTTGACAATATTTGTTTAACACACCTATGTCGATCTTACTGAACAATCATATACAAAAATAATTAATGAAACTTTAGAAAAGTTTATTTGCATTTTGTATTGATACAGTATAAGCATGTATGGTAGCTACAATAATAATAAATCAGTTATAAAAAATATATTTTATAGAAAACAGTATGTAGTATTAACGTGTTATAGAAAAAGTGTAAATTTAATTAAAAAATAAATATGCAATGTTTTTAACCTGTATATTATGCAAGCAATACAGGGATACCGAACGATTAACCTCCTTTGATCTAGTTGTTGTATAATGTTAACTTAATATGTAAACGAAACCAGTAAAATACCTATTAGTAAATTCATGAAAAGTAGGTTCTTTCGATAATAATTTCTATATATATTAACACATTAGTACTAATGTATATATATATATATATATATATATATATATATATATATATATATATATATATATATATATATATATATATATATATATGCCTTAACCAACGGAGCTAATAGGGCGACAAAAAACTATTAAACATAGGAACTGGGGATTGGCTTCAATTCTTTCAAATTTCTTATACTTTCAAAATGATATGTCAAAACTAAACTAATGCCAAAGTCCATAGTTTTTGTTTTAATCTGCAAAAACTGAAAAAAGTCCGAAAATTTTTCAGTTTTTTCACGTATTACGTAGGAAGCACAACTTTTTTTTCCTTGCAAAGCGTGGTTCCACACTCCGCTAAGGGGCCCAAATAATATGCCAAAAAAATAAACCGCGTTTTGTGATTTTAGCTTTTTTTTTTGTAAGATTTTACAGGCGTAATATCAATGTATATGCATTTAAAGCATTTAATTATTGTGCCTATAAATAAATGTTATACAATTATTACAAGTAGTTTTATCATGACAATTTAATGATGAAGCCATGATGATTGGACCTCCCATTCCTTTAACTTTGATTTTTAAGTGTTTAGAATTGTTGAACGATCATACCCCTAAACTTTTTTTAAGCAGAAGTTGGAACATACTTTTTAAATGAAAAAAAATAACTAATTTTTTATTAACGAGTATATATACCGACCAGATCTAAACCACTTATTGGCAAGTAGAAATAGTCTAATTTTTGTGAACGGATCGATAAGGTTGATATCATTTTTTGTCATGACGACCATTTTTTATGTATAGATAAATGACGGTCTGATGATGAACTTAGCGGATTGGATCGACACTCCTTTGATTTTTGAAGTAATTGGAATTTTTGGGCGATCATACCCATAAAGTTGGAAAACACTTTTTAAAAAATCAACTTTTTTTAACAAGTATATATAACGACAATATCTAAACGTGACACATATATGAACTTCTTAAATTTTATTACATGATACTAATTTATAAAAAACATTTCATTATAAAGTTTTGTCCACTTTGCTAAATAAAGTGAAATAATCGTAGAATAGTTCTGACCACGAGGCTTGGATATAAAATCTGGTGATAATAACAAGAAAAATCTCACTACATATGCAAATTTTAAATGGTTAAATACGTAGTTTTTTATTTTGAGCGCATGTGTTGTTTCAAGTATTTTATTTATTTCCGGCTTGATTTCTGGAATCAATAAAACTTTGTTTATTTAATTAGAAATAAAGCCCATAAAAATTTTTTATCATGTGTGGATCCTTCTGGTTGATTTCTGTACTCATAAAATATTGCAGGCGTTGCGTTAAAAGCATGTATTCTAGATCCATTAAAAAAATTGTTACATGTATAAAACTGTCTAACGACCTTTTTTTCGTGTACCGGCGCCGGCGGTAAATAAAAATTTTACTATAGAGAATAATCATCGCCACTCTGTATCTGCCCGTACAGAGGATGCATGAGTGTTTCATTAATTTAAAATATATTATTTTTTTATTAAGCGTTAGTACAAATTTTATAGTGTATAAAAAAGCATAAATAAAATAAAATATAAAATAAAAACTAAAAGACACAAACATACCGTGGTACGTAAGACGTTTGTGGGCCTGGTCAATAGCTTTTTAATCTAGGAAATATACACTTATATTGGCCAAGGGTGTAGGCTACTACAATCGTGGAAATCTGGAAATTGTTATAAAGGTGTTGTCTCGGTATAGACATGGTATCAGCAAATTCTTTTTGTTTTCTTATTCACGATATTACTATCATATTAATGTTATTATTATTATTATATAATTACCATACAAATTTGAAATCAATTAAAAATTTACACTGAGAAAATAAAGTTTTTTTTTGAAGAATGAGAGAAATGATCATTCTTAAACTAACATCGTAATTCAAAAAATACACTAATCTCACATAGACTTTGATGCACTTAAATTTGTAAAAGAGAACCATTTTCTGTAAATGTACCTTTTATGGGACATAAGTCAAAAATTAATAAAAGTTTCGAAAATTTTTTGGCTTTTTGAACATCTTTCAAATAGCAGCACAAAAATCAGCGCATACTTCAAAAAAACTCTTTTTACATGCAACCAAAGAGGCATAAAGCATTTCCACCTTTCCTCGAAATAATTAGTCTACAAACTGTATGAAGCTTGGCAATTGACTGATGTTAAAGTCGTAGATTTTCTTGAAAATATTGGACATATAACTCACAATAAATAAGTCGATTTTTTTGTATATGTTAAACTCACAGAATGCTTAGTAAGAAATTAAAATTACTAATGGTACTATCGATTTGTTGGGTGTTGGTTGCATGGAAGACCAAAATTACGTCTTTAAGCTTAAATAAAATTTGCAAAAATATTTAGATTCGCTCTAAAATCTTGGTAAAAATAAGACTCATAGGAAAGTTAACCTGACGACGGAAAAATCAATTATTTTTCTTATACCTTATCGACAAATTAAAAAAATGGCCATTATTTTTATCTCAAAGAGTTTTGTTGGCTGTATTTTATATGCGCGCGGTGATAACAATAACTTTCAAACAGAAAGTGAATACCTGTGTTTTTCTATGTCACTTAATATACACACAAAAGATTCATCTAAAAGGTAGATAGAATAAAATATTCTGTAATGAGAGTGCAAACAAGAAACAAAGAAGCAACAAGTTACACAATATTATACACACAAAGATGTCTAACACAAAAACCAACTTTACATGTTGATATTAAAACCAAAGAATATATTTTACGTTAAATATACAATATATTCTATTTAGTTTAAATTTAATTTAAAAAATAAGTGGAAACAAACAATTGACTGAATTAATTGTTGAAATACCATGTATAGACAACGTTGATTAGGCAATATTTATTTTTTTTGTCATGTTGGTAAAGAAGACCACTCTTGCACACAAACTTATAAGAATAGCATTTCTCTCTTTCTCTCTCTCTTCTATGCAATAAACAAACAAACACATGATATATGTAACCTATAAACTATAAAATATTTACAATAGGTACATGTATACATGCTATATAATGTTTTTAATCTAATTTGCGCTCTCACGGGTAAACAGTGATGCTTACGTGTTTCAAACAAAAGTTGTTAATTTTTTTTATAAGGAACATTTTTTTCGTTTAAACTTTTGTTTTATCTCTAACAGTTTACAAGATGAGTCCTACGAATCCAATTGACCTAAGTTGCTCATTTACGAATTCGACCTCACTTCTTACGCCCTAAGCACGCTATAAAAAAGCTTATTATCTCTTTTTGGTTTTGAGTTATTGTGTCCGCAGACGGACAGATTGATAACAGACATTCAGAAATGAATTGTAATTAGATGATTTTATGAACACCTATACCAAAAGTTTATTCGTACCATCAATATTTTTAAGCGTTACAAACTTGGGACTAAATACAATATATCCTAATATATTTCATATAAACATGGTATAAAAAATAGAGCTTTGAAATATTAAAATTTATTTTGAAAATTCAGTGAGTAGAAAACGAGACTCCGACTGAGACAAACTACAACGGTGGGATGTAATCTGACTGTGATAAACCAAAAAGGAAGGTTGTTGTATTTTTATGTACAAATGTATGTTCAGAGGGTTTTCGCAATGTTTTGAATTAATCAATTTCAGCTATGAGAGTGAGACATAAGTGGGGATTTTTTAATTCCCTTCATGATGTGGGCTAAGTTTGTTAAGAAAGAACAAACGTTAGATATCTTTGATACGTAATAAATTTACAGGCTTTAAAATTCTGAAATTTTTTCTTTAATAGTATAAATTATATTTTCTACAATTTTGCTCATTATAAAAATTACAACTTGACTAATATTATCCAAGAAATTCTCAAAATTAGAAACGGAATTCGACGAATCTGTATTTCGTTAATAGTCAATTTTATCTTCGATTTTATCTTTTTTATTCTTCTATTGCGATATTTATTCGGATTTTTTAACAATTTGCCTCCTCATATATGCTATAAATATCAAGTAGCAAACTGATACCTATATATATAAGAATTCAAGCTGACTGATCGATCAACACACAGCTCAAGCCGCTAGGTCTAGAAGACTGAAATTTTGTACATACGTTCTTTGAATGACGTAAGTGTGCAATAAGAAGAGATTTTTGAAATTCAACTCCTAAGGGTTTAAAAAGGGGATGTGAATTTCGTATATGAGAAACTCATGATCAAAATTAACTTATATACTGAGTTTTATCAAAACCTTTTGATAAAATCAAGAAATTCGCAAAAAAAAATTTTAATTTGGAAGTTGATGAAATTCAGTGAATTGGGTAATTTTGACCCAAAAAGTATAAAAATCAGGTAAATTTAATGATTGGACCTACAGAAAGTTACAACGTCAGCGAATATCATGGACGAAACTTCATTTTCAAAAAAGTTGGAGTTCCCCACCAAAAAATGTTAATCCATTAAATTGTGAACAAAAGAGTGGATAAGTGAAGGCTATAACGTGATAGTCTTAAGGGGAAATTGCCCAGCAAAGCGGACGGGTATTGCAATAAAAGTCAAGCAACAATTAGATACATTTGAAGTTCTTTACTGAAAATGGATAATGTTTAAACAAAGATTATTCAGTTTAAAGGGAGGGAATAATATATCTCTATTACTATTGACTTCGGAAAAAAAATATGAATACCAAATATCTTATTAATTAGAAAAAGATAATTTACTTTTTCAAAAAAAGTAAAATCTTTTTCCGCTTTAAAACTCACCAATTTGATATTTTTCAGAGTTACAGACATTGATAATAGACAAGAATGTGCGCAGAAATTTTAAAGAGATACGTTGATATTTTTCAACGATTTGTCTCCTGTTATTGCTATAAAAATCAAGCAGCAGACATTTGGTATCGATCATCATACTCTCATAAAATGTATGTATGCAGCATATGAATGAATAATGATATAATACGATGATATTTATTATTATTGTATTTTATGAAGTTCTTTAAATATTTTGATATTCTATTCGAGTCAAATATCTTTCAATACTTGATATATTCATAACAAAAAAATATATAAATGTTTTCTTTTAAAAAAATTAATAAAAAAATTATTTTGTTTATATGCAGGGTGCGCCATATTTTATGTCGGTATGTAAACATTGCAGAAGTTTGGCATTTGTAAACCGATTGAGATGATTAGACATGTTTTTGAAACGTCAATTCAGTACAATTTTAACCATAAATCGTTAACCGAAACAATGTGACGAAATACTAACGTTGTACATACCAAATAGTCGTTCATCTATATATTGACTCAATGCACATATCGTTGAAAATATCATGACCAACAGGCACCGTTTGACAACACTATTCGTCGTCTGGTGTTTTTGTGGAACATGAGACAGTGGTAGATCGTCAACATTCCGTTAATCAACGACCAATGTGTTCCAATTATCTGTTTGAATCGATCAGAGAGAGCCTTGCACTCGAATATTAAACAGTCATTCTAATGGTTGAAACTAAATCTGAATTTTTAAACAAATTTTGATGACCGGCGGGGCTCATTTCACACTCTCTAGAGGCGTTAATATGCAGAATTGCCGCATTTGCAGAATGGAGAATCCTCACGGGATTAATGAAACGCCATTACATACCCAAAAAGTGACTGTTTATGCCAACGCAGATAAATGGCACATTTTGTTTTGGTTAATAGAGGCGGGCACTTGACTGATGTATCCAAAAAGTATCAAATTGAATAAAAATAGCGCATACACAGAAAGCGGTTGTTTTTTCAGAAGTTATTCAATGTTTACATATCGACAGAAAATATGGCGCACCATATACAAATACAAAGACATTCATAACTGTATATACAAAATATGTATATATACAAAATTCTAAAAAATCTACAGCTTCGTTCTACATTCAATTCATGATTTTTTAAGCATCTTTCTAACGATATAAAATAGTAGAAATTTTAGTGACGCAGGAGCCGCGTATGATATGCTGATTTTGGTAGAGGAAAATTAAACTAATAAATAAATAAATAAATAAATAAATAATACTAAAAAACTTACAATTGTGAATTAAGCTACTGAGCATTTAGTGTAGGTACGGTTAGTAAGACGTACACCATACTGATAAAGTTTCATATACATATTATTTTTAATTATTAATATTGTTACGATGTAACCATTCATTAGTGTGAAGTTGTCTTCATATTCAACCTTCTTGCGGTTAGCACTAGCCTTCATTTTATCTATTGGTCTGTTAAACGTCAAAAATGTTAGGGTTTTTGTTTTTTTTTTAATAATAAATGTAGTGGGGAGAAAATTCGTTAGATGGTTATAAAAATTAAAATACGGCTTCCTCTTATGTGGTGGACCGTGATGGAAGACAGAGCACTGACATTCGATGAGGATAACCAACATGGCTTACCAGATCACAATGTGGTTTAGTGGTTTTTAAAAAATTAAAAAGAATTGAAAGTACGATAATTACGAATATACACGATGTCTCGAAGGTACTGTTAACTTTTGATTTTGCTTTGCTTGCATTTTTATCAATCAATCCACGCTATGTCGAGGTAAATTTTAATAATTTTAAATCGATACATACGTATCAATTGGTCCAAGGATGTTGCGTTATGGTTTTTTTTTATATTCACGGCGTGAAAGGCGCTTAGACTATTTGTAATAGTTATATAAAACGTTTTCAAGAAAAATCTAACACGTGCCTTCTGAAGAAGTTTTGTATGCTTATGTCGCGGTTTTTGCAACTACAAACGTGTTAATCGTTTCATGTCTACACATTCTAGATTTTGTTGATAAATTTTGGTCGGTATATACCGTTTTAAGTAAGTTTTAAAAATTAATATATGGTTAAGATTGTTTTGTAAACTCGTGTTAGTAGCGCGGTTTATTATGGCGTTTTCATTTTAAGTATAGGTAAAAACGTATTAAAGTTTCATTATGGTACGCTCTGTTTTCGTTGGTAAAATTTAAGTCGATACATATATACATGTTTTCGTAGATTACTAGGTTTAATTTTAGTGAAGGTTGCGATTAATCTACAGTAGACGTAACGCGTCATGTCGAACGCACTTGTTAAGTTTTTCTTGATAGTTTCCGTAAATTAGTTTAATATTGTTGTTCGTTATAACGTCGTTATTCTTATTTAAGTTGGTGTAAAACGTGTCGAACGTTTCACTATTATTCAAGTCTGATTTTGTGATAAAATTTATTTCGGTATGTATACGCATATGTATGAATATGTACTTTATTGCGTTTTTGGTAATTTAAGTTCTTGCTAAAAATTGTCAAATACTATGTTTTTGATATTGTTAATTAAATAGTTACCTACCTTTAGGTTGTTTGAGTAATTCATTACATTTTTTTTGGTAATTTAAGTCTTGTTTGAAAAATTACCAAAAAAAATGTAATGAATTACTCAAACAACCTAAAGGTAGGTAACTATTTAATTAACAATATCAAAGACATAGTATTTGACAATTTTTAGCAAGAACTTAAATTACCAAAAATGCAATAAAGTACATATTCATACATATACATATACATACCGAAATAAATTTTATCACAAAATCAGACTTGAATAATAGTGAAACGTTCGACACGTTTTACACCAACTTAAATAAGAATAACGACGTTATAATGAACAACAATATTAAACTAATTTACGGAAACTATCAAGAAAAACTTAACAAGTGCGTTCGACATGACGCGTTACGTCTACTATAGATTAATCGCAACCTTCACTAAAATTAAACCTAGTAATCTACTAAAACATGTATATATGTATCGACTTAAATTTTACCAACGAAAACAGAGCGTACCATAATGAAACTTTAATACGTTTTTACCTATACTTAAAATGAAAACACCATAATAAACCGCGCTACTAACACGAGTTTACAAAACAATCTTAACCATATATTAATTTTAAAACTTACTTAAAACGGTATATACCGACCAAAATTCAATCACGCGTCAGAGATTTGTCTCAATATTCTGAGCAGCAAAGTTTAAGTCCGTCCGTCTCTAATCCGTTAGGTCACACCCAGTTTGAATCGAATGGTGTGCCAAAGGTCGAAGCTTTATTACGGTCGACTACAGATTCGTCTGCTTTACATGCCCAACTGGCCACGTGTAGTTCTCAGGAATGCACTTTTAATGATTTAAATTCATATTCGTCTCCGAACAGAAATTCGGTTCTCGACGTTAACGCCCCTCAGGCTATGTGTAGTTTTCAATGCTGCACCTTAAAGGGACATAATTGCCCAAATAGGGTTCCGAACATGGTTTCGGCCCATGCTTCAAACGCAAATTCGGTCTGTGGATCTGGCAACGGTTATTCTTGCGTCCAAGGTAGCTCACAATTTTCGACTTCAGATATCAATAAATCCAATTCTTATAGTAATCATAATTCTAATAATTCATATCCAAGTAATCGTCGGGTACTCACTTGTAGCTACTGTAAATTTAGAGGTCATCATATTTCAGAATGCCGTAGAAGAAGGTATAATAATTCGCGTTTTTCAAATTCTAGGGTACCTAACCAAAATTCTTCCGTTGCAAATCAGAATCGTGAATCCTTGAATCGCAATGTTTCTTTTGCCAGCTCCAATACACCGAATCCAAAAAACTAATTACTGAACCTCGACATGTTCAAACAAAACTTCCGTTAGTCTACCTCTCATTTTACAATTACCAAATTCTCACGTTGCTCGATTCAGGTAGCACATTAAATTTAATCACTACAAGATGTCTCCAAAAAATTTTTGATCCCTGTAGAATAAAAATTCAAGTAGCTGAAATCGAAGCGTATTTGCCTGGTGCTTTATCTTTAAAGCTGAACAAATTTTGTCTTTTACATTTTAAATTAGGTTCGTATTCATGGACTGCTAAATTCTTTATTACCGAATTTTTACCATACGACGTAATTATTGGGTCCAAAAAAATAGTAGAGTGAAAATATTCCAGAACAAAACTCAACATGGTATTCGGTAACACGATTCTTTTGTTACGATTTTTTCCGACGAAACGACAAAGTAAACCATCACGAATAAAGAAGTTTTTAACATTTTTGCCTGACTTTATGTCAGCGTAAACGGAACTACAATATTCTGAAAGCCTTTGAGCTTCACGTACTGATAAATACCCTTGCGGAGTAGAATGAACTAATGTATTTAATAAAGCCACTGGGTCAGATTCTGAAATACTTTCCTCTTTAACATTTTTATCATTAACATCAAACAAGCGTGACAGAGCGTCACTCACAAAATTGTCCTGTCCGCGAACGTGAATCGGGGTAAAGTTAAAACGTGACATCTGGAGAATCCAGCGCGAAAGTTTATTGAAAGCTTGTGGTTGCTTGAAAATCCAAATTAATGACCTTGCGTCAGTTTCAAGGACGAATTCTCTCTCCAAAAGATAATCTTTGAAATGAGCTAAAGATTTTACGACTGCCAACAATTCAAGTTCATGAGCACAATATCTAAACTCAGCGTTTTGGAGTCTTCTAGAAAAAAATTCTATGGGATGCCTGCCATCGTCAAAATCTTGGCTTAATGTGCCAGCAATACCTTTGGAACTAGCGTCCGTGGTCAAAATAAACTTTCTTTTAAAGTCAGGAAATCTTAATAATGGGGGGGAAATTAATGCCTTTTTTAACTTTTCAAACGATTCATAATGTACCGACTCTATAATGAATTTTGCGTTTTTCTTTTTAAGAGCGTTCAAGGGTGCGACTATTGTACTAAAATTTGGGATAAATTTTGAATAGAAGGCACACATACCAACAAATTTTTGTAAGTCTTTAAGCTTTCTAGGAAACGATAAATTTATAATAGCTGCACATTTATCAGGATCGGGAACTCGACCTTGATTTGAAACGACATGGCCCAAAAGTTTTAAACGAGTCATACATAGTTTAACTTTATCCGGGTTCACTGTTAAGTTCAATTCTTTGAATTTTGACAAAACTCTATTAATTTGAGATAGATGTTGGTCCAAGGATGAACTATAAATGATTAAATCATCATAATATTGTAGAAAAAATTGTTCTTTTCTAAACTGAGCGAACTCTCTGACTAGATATCTATTTAAACCTTGAGCGGAATTTACTAAACCAAAAGGCAACACTGAAAAGGCATACTGACCCACCTGCGTAATGATTGCTGTAATATGGCGCGAGTCCTGGCTTAACGGAATTTGGTAAAACGATTGATTTAGATCAAATACAGAAAAGTACTTTGCGGATCCTAGACTATTAAAGATTGTGTTCATTTTACATGCACTAAACGGATCAAACTGAATTTTAGTATTTAAAAAACGATAATCAGCGCATAACCTAACACCACCCGACTGCTTAGCTACGAAAAATACTGGTGAGGCGTATGGACTCTGACAGGGGAATAATATACCCGATTCTACTAATTCATTAATATGTTCCTCCAATAAAGGCAGCTTGTCCGGAGGGAGATAGTACGGGCCTTTCCTGACGGGTTCAAAATCTTTTAGGATAATTTTGTACTCATAATTTCTAGCTCGTCCGGGAGTTTTGGTAAGTACCATAGGATAACTACTAATAATACTGTTAAGCCGCTTCTTTTGTAACTCGTTTAATTCAGCCTTAAATTCCGTAATGACCGCGATTGAGTTTTGAAGAAACTTTTGTTTTTCGAAAGGAATAGATACAGCAAGATTAAATGAGAATATGACCCGTGAAATTGAAAAATCTAACAAGATACCGCATGTAGACAGTGTATTGGACCCAATAATTACGTCGTATGGTAAAAATTCGGTAATAAAGAATTTAGCAGTCCATGAATACGAACCTAATTTAAAATGTAAAAGACAAAATTTGTTCAGCTTTAAAGATAAAGCACCAGGCAAACCACCAGATAAAGCACCAGTTAAATAGTGCTCCAAATCTGGCCTTAATACCTCCAAACGAAGTGTGGTCTCATTTATATATAGACTATATTGGTCCCCTAATTACATCTACTGATTCTTCCCGTTTTATTTTAGTGGTTGTTGATGGATTTTCCAAGTATGTCGTAGCGAAAGCTACACGAAGATCAACTGCGGATGTTACTACCGCTGTCTTAAGAGAGATTTTCTTACAATATGGTTTTCCTAAATTACTTACATCGGACAACGGATCGGCTTTTAGAGCACAGAAGCTCGCAGATTTTTTAATGGCTCATGGAGTGAAAGCAATTTTTACATCTGGATATAACCCAAAAAGCAATATGAGTGAACGTAATAACCAAAATATTAAAACGAATTTAACAGCCATTATGAAGCAGTATGGTTTACAACATAAGATGTGGAGTAATATGCTTCCATATGTCGTATATAATTACAATAGATCGTTTCATCAAACGATTAAATGTACGCCGGCGGTTGTGTTTTTTGGCAGAGAATTGAACACTTCAATGGATCTCGCACTCAATATTGATTTATGTGACGAAAAGCCAGACTTAAGTTTTGTAAGAAAAAACCTTAAAGAGTATTTTGTTAAAAAATCTAAGCCAACTCTCGATTACGCATCCAAGTTTAAAATAAACCAATTAGTTATGTTGAAGAATCATGCCTTAATATCTACAACTGAACGGGATAAGAAATTCATGGATAAATACAGTGGTCCTTATAAAATCGTTAGATTCACAACACCAGTTTCTGTGGAACTTCAAGAAATCGGCTCGGAAAATGTTAAGAAGTCGCACATCCAATATATCAAGCCCTACGGAAGTGGTAGCTAACTAATTTACGCGACTATTTATTAGATTAAACGCGTCATGTCGAACGCACTTGTTAAGTTTTTTTTGGTAGTTTCCGTAAATTAGTTTAATATTGTTGTTCATTATAACGTCGTTATTCTTATTTAAGTTGGTGTAAAACGTGTCGAACGTTTCACTATTATTCAAGTCTGATTTTGCGTCTGCAATCCACTAGAGTATCCAACTTTTGAGTAACCAATAATAATGTTGCAGCTGTGACAGATCTCCGTGTTTCTCCATCAATACTAACATTTGCTGATTCCGGCATCTTGATTCAATTTGTTTCTAACGAATTTTTTTATGTACTATTCTCGATCCATGCAATTTTTTCTCATAAAAAAAAAATAAACAAAGCGTTAAGTAAAATCAAAATAAACTCAAAACATACATATACATATATATAGCAAATTATTAAGGAAAATCTACACGAGAAAACGTTGCACCCACTGATGCATATTATTTCTGCTTACTACCAAATGTAACAATAAATATTCGAGTGAATATTTAACACGGAGATCTGTCACAGCTGCAACATTATTATTGGTTACTCAAAAGTTGGATACTCTAGTGGATTGCGTAAACCAGCTGACAGAAAATGTGTCACAACAAACCAGCAATGTTTCTAAGATGAGTATTAAACATAATTGTTCTTCTAACATTGAAAATTCGTTAATTCGTGACTTATCTACTCGCGTGCCGGTATTAAATATTCTTATTTCTACTTCCATAGTAGATTTCTGTATGGAAGTCGAAGATTTAATGACATTAAATGTTCTTAAACAAGATATGATTATAAAGTTTCTTACCTCAAAAATGTCGCCTGACTCTAGACAACTATGGGCTTCATTTATCATACAAGATTTGTCGTGGGTCGTTATTAAGCAGAGACTTTTGGCGTTGTTGTCACCATCTGAGCTTCACCAATTGGTGGACAAAAATATTCGTAGAAAACAGTATGTAAACGAAAAGTTTTTTACTTTCGCTTCCGATATTCGGAGGTATTCAAGGATTCTCTGTCCTAAGCTTAGTCCTGTTGAAGTTATTGAAATCATATTTTCTCATTTGAATCATTCAACCTTTGATCTCTTAAAGCTGTACCCTCAACCCAATAGCTATGATGAGTTAGAGAAACTCTGCGTTAAGGTTGAAGAAATTCAATCACGCGTCAGAGATTTGTCTCAATATTCTGAGCAGCAAAGTTTAAGTCCGTCCGTCTCTAATCCGTTAGGTCACACCCAGTTTGAATCGAATGGTGTGCCAAAGGTCGAAGCTTTATTACGGTCGACTACAGATTCGTCTGCTTTACATGCCCAACCGGCCACGTGTAGTTCTCAGGAATGCACTTTTAATGATTTAAATTCATATTCGTCTCCGAACAGAAATTCGGTTCTCGACGTTAACGCCCCTCAGGCTATGTGTAGTTTTCAATGCTGCACCTTAAAGGGACATAATTGCCCAAATAGGGTTCCGAACATGGTTTCGGCCCATGCTTCAAACGCAAATTCGGTCTGTGGATCTGGCAACGGTTATTCTTGCGTCCAAGGTAGCTCACAATTTTCGACTTCAGATATCAATAAATCCAATTCTTATAGTAATCATAATTCTAATAATTCATATCCAAGTAATCGTCGGGTACTCACTTGTAGCTACTGTAAATTTAGAGGTCATCATATTTCAGAATGCCGTAGAAGAAGGTATAATAATTCGCGTTTTTCAAATTCTAGGGTACCTAACCAAAATTCTTCCGTTGCAAATCAGAATCGTGAATCCTTGAATCGCAATGTTTCTTTTGCCAGCTCCAATACACCGAATCCAAAAAACTAATTACTGAACCTCGACATGTTCAAACAAAACTTCCGTTAGTCTACCTCTCATTTTACAATTACCAAATTCTCACGTTGCTCGATTCAGGTAGCACATTAAATTTAATCACTACAAGATGTCTCCAAAAAATTTTTGATCCCCGTAGAATAAAAATTCAAGTAGCTGAAATCGAAGCGTATTTGCCTGGTGCTTTATCTTTAAAGCTGAACAAATTTTGTCTTTTACATTTTAAATTAGGTTCGTATTCATGGACTGCTAAATTCTTTATTACCGAATTTTTACCATACGACGTAATTATTGGGTCCAATACACTGTCTACATGCGGTATTTTGTTAGATTTTTCAATTTCACGGGTCATATTCTCATTTAATCTTGCTGTATCTATTCCTTTCGAAAAACAAAAGTTTCTTCAAAACTCAATCGCGGTCATTACGGAATTTAAGGCTGAATTAAACGAGTTACAAAAGAAGCGGCTTAACAGTATTATTAGTAGTTATCCTATGGTACTTACCAAAACTCCCGGACGAGCTAGAAATTATGAGTACAAAATTATCCTAAAAGATTTTGAACCCGTCAGGAAGGGCCCGTACTATCTCCCTCCGGACAAGCTACCTTTATTAGAAGAACATATTAATGAATTAGTAGAATCGGGTATATTATTCCCGTGTCAGAGTCCATACGCCTCACCAGTATTTTTCGTAGCTAAGCAGTCGGGTGGTGTTAGGTTATGCGCTGATTATCGTTTTTTAAATACTAAAATTCAGTTTGATCCGTTTAGTGCATGTAAAATGAACACAATCTTTAATAGTCTAGGATCCGCAAAGTACTTTTCTGTATTTGATCTAAATCAATCGTTTTACCAAATTCCGTTAAGCCAGGACTCGCGCCATATTACAGCAATCATTACGCAGGTGGGTCAGTATGCCTTTTCAGTGTTGCCTTTTGGTTTAGTAAATTCCGCTCAAGGTTTAAATAGATATTTAGTCAGAGAGTTCGCTCAGTTTAGAAAAGAACAATTTTTTCTACAATATTATGATGATTTAATCATTTATAGTTCATCCTTGGACCAACATTTATCTCAAATTAATAGAGTTTTGTCAAAATTCAAAGAATTGAACTTAACAGTGAACCCGGATAAAGTTAAACTATGTATGACTCGTTTAAAACTTTTGGGCCATGTCGTTTCAAATCAAGGTCGAGTTCCCGATCCTGATAAATGTGCAGCTATTATAAATTTATCGTTTCCTAGAAAGCTTAAAGATTTACAAAAATTTGTTGGTATGTGTGCCTTCTATTCAAAATTTATCCCAAATTTTAGTACAATAGTCGCACCCTTGAACGCTCTTAAAAAGAAAAACGCAAAATTCATTATAGAGTCGGTACA
Organism: Chrysoperla carnea; assembly: GCF_905475395.1. Taxonomy (NCBI): domain Eukaryota; kingdom Metazoa; phylum Arthropoda; class Insecta; order Neuroptera; family Chrysopidae; genus Chrysoperla; species Chrysoperla carnea. The sequence goes on along the minus strand of NC_058337.1, from coordinate 71,697,523 downwards.
TTATGAATCGTTTGAAAAGTTAAAAAAGGCATTAATTTCCCCCCCATTATTAAGATTTCCTGACTTTAAAAGAAAGTTTATTTTGACCACGGACGCTAGTTCCAAAGGTATTGCTGGCACATTAAGCCAAGATTTTGACGATGGCAGGCATCCCATAGAATTTTTTTCTAGAAGACTCCAAAACGCTGAGTTTAGATATTGTGCTCATGAACTTGAATTGTTGGCAGTCGTAAAATCTTTAGCTCATTTCAAAGATTATCTTTTGGAGAGAGAATTCGTCCTTGAAACTGACGCAAGGTCATTAATTTGGATTTTCAAGCAACCACAAGCTTTCAATAAACTTTCGCGCTGGATTCTCCAGATGTCACGTTTTAACTTTACCCCGATTCACGTTCGCGGACAGGACAATTTTGTGAGTGACGCTCTGTCACGCTTGTTTGATGTTAATGATAAAAATGTTAAAGAGGAAAGTATTTCAGAATCTGACCCAGTGGCTTTATTAAATACATTAGTTCATTCTACTCCGCAAGGGTATTTATCAGTACGTGAAGCTCAAAGGCTTTCAGAATATTGTAGTTCCGTTTACGCTGACATAAAGTCAGGCAAAAATGTTAAAAACTTCTTTATTCGTGATGGTTTACTTTGTCGTTTCGTCGGAAAAAATCGTAACAAAAGAATCGTGTTACCGAATACCATGTTGAGTTTTGTTCTGGAATATTTTCACTCTACTATGCACCATGGTACGTTAAAAACCTACCGGGACATCGCTAAAAGATTTTGGTCCCCAGAATTGTTTAAAACTGTAAAAACTTTTGTGAGTGAGTGTAGGGTATGTGCGTCTTCGAAATCGTCGAACTTAAATAGTGCTCCAAATCTGGCCTTAATACCTCCAAACGAAGTGTGGTCTCATTTATATATAGACTATATTGGTCCCCTAATTACATCTACTGATTCTTCCCGTTTTATTTTAGTGGTTGTTGATGGATTTTCCAAGTATGTCGTAGCGAAAGCTACACGAAGATCAACTGCGGATGTTACTACCGCTGTCTTAAGAGAGATTTTCTTACAATATGGTTTTCCTAAATTACTTACATCGGACAACGGATCGGCTTTTAGAGCACAGAAGCTCGCAGATTTTTTAATGGCTCATGGAGTGAAAGCAATTTTTACATCTGGATATAACCCAAAAAGCAATATGAGTGAACGTAATAACCAAAATATTAAAACGAATTTAACAGCCATTATGAAGCAGTATGGTTTACAACATAAGATGTGGAGTAATATGCTTCCATATGTCGTATATAATTACAATAGATCGTTTCATCAAACGATTAAATGTACGCCGGCGGTTGTGTTTTTTGGCAGAGAATTGAACACTTCAATGGATCTCGCACTCAATATTGATTTATGTGACGAAAAGCCAGACTTAAGTTTTGTAAGAAAAAACCTTAAAGAGTATTTTGTTAAAAAATCTAAGCCAACTCTCGATTACGCATCCAAGTTTAAAATAAACCAATTAGTTATGTTGAAGAATCATGCCTTAATATCTACAACTGAACGGGATAAGAAATTCATGGATAAATACAGTGGTCCTTATAAAATCGTTAGATTCACAACACCAGTTTCTGTGGAACTTCAAGAAATCGGCTCGGAAAATGTTTAGAAGTCGCACATCCAATATATCAAGCCCTACGGAAGTGGTAGCTAACTAATTAAGTTATTTTACTAAGTAAGCTCCTTCAGAGACATTATCAGTTAATTTTCTTTACCTAATAAGTTTATATATAAATTTTCGTATTTTGATTCACAATGCAAGCAATAGCATATGCGTAAAGAGAAGTATACATATATGTATACAGAAAAAATTTTTGTTCTCCCAAAAATTTTTTTCCTTAGGCCGCTTGGGATGTTACGATGTAACCATTCATTAGTGTGAAGTTGTCTTCATATTCAACCTTCTTGCGGTTAGCACTAGCCTTCATTTTATCTATTGGTCTGTTAAACTTCAAAAATGTTAGGGTTTTTGTTTTTTTTTTAATAATAAATGTAGTGGGGAGAAAATTCGTTAGATGGTTATAAAAATTAAAATACGGCTTCCTCTTATGTGGTGGACCGTGATGGAAGACAGAGCACTGACATTCGATGAGGATAACCAACATGGCTTACCAGATCACAATGTGGTTTAGTGGTTTTTAAAAAATTAAAAAGAATTGAAAGTACGATAATTACGAATATACACGATGTCTCGAAGGTACTGTTAACTTTTGATTTTGCTTTGCTTGCATTTTTATCAATCAATCCACGCTATGTCGAGGTAAATTTTAATAATTTTAAATCGATACATACGTATCAATTGGTCCAAGGATGTTGCGTTATGGTTTTTTTTTATATTCACGGCGTGAAAGGCGCTTAGACTATTTGTAATAGTTATATAAAACGTTTTCAAGAAAAATCTAACACGTGCCTTCTGAAGAAGTTTTGTATGCTTATGTCGCGGTTTTTGCAACTACAAACGTGTTAATCGTTTCATGTCTACACATTCTAGATTTTGTTGATAAATTTTGGTCGGTATATACCGTTTTAAGTAAGTTTTAAAAATTAATATATGGTTAAGATTGTTTTGTAAACTCGTGTTAGTAGCGCGGTTTATTATGGCGTTTTCATTTTAAGTATAGGTAAAAACGTATTAAAGTTTCATTATGGTACGCTCTGTTTTCGTTGGTAAAATTTAAGTCGATACATATATACATGTTTTCGTAGATTACTAGGTTTAATTTTAGTGAAGGTTGCGATTAATCTACAGTAGACGTAACGCGTCATGTCGAACGCACTTGTTAAGTTTTTCTTGATAGTTTCCGTAAATTAGTTTAATATTGTTGTTCGTTATAACGTCGTTATTCTTATTTAAGTTGGTGTAAAACGTGTCGAACGTTTCACTATTATTCAAGTCTGATTTTGTGATAAAATTTATTTCGGTATGTATACGCATATGTATGAATATGTACTTTATTGCGTTTTTGGTAATTTAAGTTCTTGCTAAAAATTGTCAAATACTATGTTTTTGATATTGTTAATTAAATAGTTACCTACCTTTAGGTTGTTTGAGTAATTCATTACATTTTTTTTGGTAATTTAAGTCTTGTTTGAAAAATTGTAAATGCTATATTTTTGATATTGTTAAATAAATTCTTATCTACCATTAGGCTGTTTGTGTAATTGATTACATTTTTGGTAATTAAGTTCTTGTTAAAAAATGTAAATGCTATATATTTGATATTGTTAAATAAATTGTTATTTGCCAAGATTTGTGGTGTTTTACACTAACTGTTTCAGACACTGGTGATATTAAGGTTGATCTATACTGATGCATATTGGGGTTCCTTGACAAGGAATTAGATCAGCGAATAAATCCTCTGGGAATGGTTTTGAGTTCTATTACTCGATACCCTGCTTTGGGCCCACCTTAACACCTGGTACTCGCTTACAGCGTAGCTCTCACTCCGATTAATTAATTAATTAATGATCATTTTCACCGTCTACGTAACTTCGTCAAATATGTTTGTATATCTTACAATATATCATACGCTAACGCACCCCATCTAAATATTTATTGTTACAATATGAAAAATATTATGAAAAACGACAGCCGTCTCAAATATGTAAGAATGTGTAGCACAACTAGGCTTTTACGTTCTTACTTTAATTTTTTTAAATCAACAGAATTATAACTTTTAGGAACCAAATTTCTAAAGAAATAGACTATATAATGGGAGAGCCAACCCAAAAAAGATTCTTTGAATTTACTAAAGCTGATCATTTGAGGATTATAAATGAAAATTGATATACTGATTGTATATTGCATATAAATAACAGTTATAATATTGTTACATTAAGGCTGACTGACCAGCCCTGTTCTGACATCAAATTGACTGACAGTCAAAACTGTTATTTATATGGAATATACAATCTGTTTAACAATTTTCAGCTTTCGTAAATTCATTTAATCTAAAATTCATTTAATCTAAATTTATGTGTGTGTACACAACTACTATAATCAATCCTTAAATGATCAGCTTTAGTAAATTCAAGGATTTTTTTGACCAGTCCACTTAATCCTCTCTTAATCCACATGGTTCAAATATAAAATATTTAAAAACTAATGTTAACCAAAAAAAAAACAAAAAAAAACACAAAAGATACTCGAAAGAAAATAACGAAAACCTTTTTTGAAACTTTTTAAAGTCTAAATAGTTTTGGTCTTTGCAATATTCATTAGATTCAAACAAAATAAGAAATTTCGTTTAAAAGTGCATTCGTGTACTTCTTAGAGAAGAAAAATTATAATTTACCTCATACATATTATATTTAAAAGATTAAAATAAAGAGTTTTCCATTAATAATAATTTATATATTTTTTTAAATTTTCTAACGTAAACATTTTTTAAAAAGGATTAAAAATGTATTTTTCTTGATAAAAAACATGTACACTGATCTATACAGAATATTGAACAATCGTAAAAAGAATGTATTGATTTTTGACATATCATTTTAAAAAAATTTAAAAAAATGTTGTTAATATTCTAAAATTAGCGATGTAATATTGCTCTCCCAAATGTGCAAATTCATTTAAGGTATACAAAGAAATATTCGAACAATAAAGGAAGTAGCTTCCAAATACGAATTTTATACATCCTTAATGGGTATCTTGCATAATAAATTTTTTTCAGCACTTTGAATAATTTTTAACTGCCATACATGTTAATAGAAACTCATTGACAACAAGTTACGTAAGAAAAACATAGTTTGAAGACTGCGTTGTCAATGACTTTGTTTTAACATGTTCGGTAATCAAAGCCACAGTTCAAGTCTCAATTTCCTTTATTAACAAAATAAATTTTATCCATCCTCTAAACAGTAGGTAAAAAAAAGTATAGTACTTTTATTTCGTTATTGGTTCACAGTGTATAAGCCCTTTTCATCAAATGTATTGCCGTAGAAACTGTGCCGACGTATGACGTTGCAAATAGCTACGACGAGTTGCATTTCAAAAAAAATAAAACTGGCAGTTGCACTCAGTGTATATTTGATTATCATTTCCTTAGTTCAGGTTTTTCTCAAAATCTTTTATTTTTCTCTTTTGTTTCATTACAGTCAGTGTACAAATTTTTTATTTCTTTTTAATAAGATGTCTTTTAATATTTTAAAAGTTTTATATGCATAATGAGTATTCCGAGTATTCTTAAATAAACAAGGCGTGTTTAACAAGTTTCTCTACTTAAAATAGATACTTCAGATTCCATGGTAAACTGGGAAAATTTATTGGCTCTACAACTTTTAACCTAAATGATGATTTCAAGGACATTTGGAAGACAATTTAGTTTATTAAAATAATATTGAACTTTGTTATAGTACAAAATTATTTACTTTTTGATTTTTAGAGATTACCAAAATGCATTCAGTACAAATAGAAATCTGATGCACAAGATTTAAGAATTTGCTACGATTGGGCTCAAGAATATATTATTATTGCAAGAATATATTTAAAAATTGCAATATACAAATTAAAATTATAAAAAACATTATTGAAGACTAAATTGTTCCTAACAAAAAGTAAAGAAGGATAAAGTAAAACACGATTTATGAGTTGCATGTGTTTTTCTAATGAATTGGGTTTTCCAGCTACTCTATCTAGCGTTTTTCAAAGTATCCCACTTCGTCGTCAAACAATATGTTGTTCACATCCACTTCGATACATATCAATAATGTTTAGATACTTACGATGTAAAAAGCGTTTATAATTCGATTTAAAAAAAATTTTAAATTTTCTATTTAAAACTATCTTATTTGCAGGTATCGGAATTTTTAATAATTTTCTTTAAACTAATTTTAAAAAACTAACTGAGAAAATTCTTTGTACTACCTCAATAGTAGCTAACCTTGAATTCTTACTGTTTTTTTTTTTTTAAATTTTGACCGCATTATTTTTAACCCCCGAACTAAAAAAAAAAAGGGGTGTTATAAGTTTGACCGCTATGTGTGTGTCTGTCTGTGTTTCTGCCTGTCTGTGGAATCGTAGCGCCTAAACGGATGAACCGTTTTTGATTTTTTGGTTTTGTTTGAAAGGTAATTTAATGAGAAGTGTTCTTAGCTAAGTTTCAAGTGCGAATTTAAGGTTTCGTACCCGAAAAAACTAAAAATTGGCGATGATCTTCCAAATCGGCTCAGTTTGGAAAGGGCTTTAGGGACAAAGGCAATTAAATGTAGAGTGTTCTAAGGTATGTTTCCAAGTTCCGTACCCGAAAAATTTGTCGAGGGTTTGCCAGTATTCAAAACTTAGTAGTAGTTATTAAGACTAATATTATTATGCTTATAGTTTTAACCTTTAACATTAACGTTACGAACCCTCGGTATTCAGCCTAGCCGGTGACTTTTTTAAGTATTCGCTTTTTGGTCGAAAACTGAATATCTAACATCGTACCAGAAAATGCAAATACACATAAAAAAGTTATCTATTTGAATCACAAATTACTCCCACATACAAGCTCACAACTTGTATGCTTAACTCGTGGCCATATCTTCGGTTCACCTTTCACCTCTACTTTACAAGATATACTCGGTATATTAACATTAAGTTAGAAACTTCATTATTGTAATAACATTGACATTGTATATTATATAAAAGCTTCATATTTTCATAATATCTTTAAATTTCCACTAACTACAATCTGGTGTTGTTTATTATTAAACTTAAAATAATGTGTCAACACAATAGACAAGGCTTGGAGGAACAATACATACACTCACTGTCAGAAAAAGTGCCACAGTTAAAACCATTCTAAGCGTACGCATCATATGTTATGTTATAATAGTAACACTTAGAATGTTTTAAAACGAGCATTTTTTGTGACATTGAGTATACATTGTATACGGTATAAGAACTTTTAATCATAATTAGAAGTAGCAGAGAGGAAAAAATATTTAAGTAAGACATCTTGTAATTACAAGTAAATGTCATATTTGAATATCAACTAAAATTAGCTCCAAAAATAAATATTAGAAAATTATACATATTATAATTCCGATGAATCGGCACAAGGTTAAAATTCAGTTCCTAGGGGTAAGAATGACTCTGATCTGATGAAGCTATCTTTTTCATCCATTGATCTTTTCAGACTAAAAAAATCCCTCCTAAAGTTTTTTTATCCACCTTTTTTTATATGTATTAGATATACAACAAGGTATGCTAAGTATAGTCCCAAATTTTTAAAGCCTACAAAAATTAACGCAACGAACAAAGTTTTAGTATAGGTGTTCATGAAATCATCTTATTAGTCCATTCCCGGTTGTCCGTCTGTCTGTGGACACGAAAACTCAAAAACAAAAAGAGATATCAGTCTGAAATTTTTATAGTTTGCTCAGGACATAAAAAGTGAGGTTCGTAAATGAGCAACATAGGTCATTTGGTCTTGGGTACGTAAAACCCACTTGCAAGCCGTTAGAGCTAAAACAAAACTTTAAATATAAAAAATGATTCTTATAAAATATTTATTAACTTTTGTTTGAATTATTTTTTCGTAAACCTCACTATTTATCGTTGAGGGCGCAAATCCTTATCAAAAAATAAACCATTTTTGTTTGAAATATTTTTTTGTAAACATCACTGGTTACTCACTAGAGCACACATTAAATGCAAATTTTATAGTATGTATTAATATGGGATTATCAATTATGTATGTGTGACATGTATATGTGTAATGTGATTAAGTAATCAACACTGTCTACACATGATATTTCAACAATTAACTCAGTCAATTGTTTGTTTTCACTTGTTTTATTGTCATTATTGTAGGAGTGTGTTATTTCAGTATATAAATATTTTATTGATATTTTAACTGCGAGAGTGAAAAAAGCCAATATTTTACGAATACATGTAAATCGAATAAATTGTAAATCGAAACTTTCGTTATCGTAACGTACGAGACAAAAGGCAAGGTGCACAATTTCGTATTTTAGCAGTCCTATTCAAAATTTTACCATTCTACAAGTAATGGTTTTCAATGTATCAGCAAAATTACAAAAGAGGAAGTGCACAACGAGGTTTTAAAATAATACTAAATCCAAGATTTTGCGGTCAATGGTTTTTTGAGTTATGGCAAATTTTCGATATCGCTATAAAGGACTGGATTCAAGATGCTCAAAATGAATATTTCCATTAAAATCGCATTTGCGATTAAAATACTTTGTTTACTTTCCCTATAAAGGAATTAAAAATACATAAAAAGACCAGAACAAAAATTAATACTATAATTACAAGAGAAATAAATTAAAAGTCCGCCAGAAGTAAGTAAATAATAATACAGTTTAAAAAGAAAAAAAAAAAACAAGCTAATTAAGGCCAATTATTTATTAAAAAATACTAATAAATATCGAAATAGATTAAATATTGACTTGAACAATATTGTTAGATTATTTAACAGCGATAAGTTAATAATTCCTATCTTTACAGACAGTAGATATTTTATATTTAACCATGTACAAAATAGTTTATTTACATCATTAATATTCATTGAAATGAAAATAGGAAAAATGAAAATCAATATTATTATTTAACGAGAGAAAGAAAAAACAAGTCAAATATAGTAAAAAAACAAAACAAGCGGTTTATTTTACTATAGATTTTAATATGGTATTACTTTGTGTTTTTATACCATGCATATATGTAATATGCAAGGTATACTAAGTTTAGTCCCAAGTTTGTAACGCTTGAAAATATTGATGCTTTGAACAAAATTTTGGTATAGGTGTGGTAAATTTAGGTCTGTCCATCTGTCCGTCTGTCTGCCAACACGATAACTCAAAAACAAAAAGAGATATCAAGATGAAATTTTCACAGCGTATTCAGCACGTAAAAAGTGAGTTCGAATTCGTAAATGAGCAACAAAGGTCAATTGGGTCTTGGGGCCGTAGGATCCATCTTGTAAGCCGTTAGAGATAGAACAAAAGTTTAAATGTAAGAAATGTTCCTTATAAAAAAAGCAACTTTTGTTTGAAACATTTTTTTGTAAACATCACTGTTTACTCACGAGGGCACACATTAGATGCAAATTTTATAGTATGTATTAATATGGGATTATCAGGTATGTATGTGTGACATGTATAGGTATATGTGTAATGTGATAGAGTAATCAACACTGTCTATACATGGTATTTCAACAATGAACCCAGTTTATTGTTTGTTTTCACTTGTTATAAAATGATTTCTGGACAGTGTACTTTTAGCATTAGGTTGTGTAATAATAAAAAGGAAAATTCAATTTAAAATTAAAGAAATTAAATAATAGTTTAAAGCGATCAGATTATGAACATCCTGCTTCATGAACACTGAATCGTTTTTTTTTTTTTATAAAACATTTTTTGCGTTTTTATTCCAGGTATATATTATATCAAGGTATACTAAGTTTAATCCCAAGTTTATAACACTAAAAAATATACTGATGCTTCGAACAAAATTTTAGTAAAGGTGAGTCCTTCTGTGCTCACGATAACGTAAAGATATATCAAGCTGAATCTTGATCAAGACATTTAGCGTACTCAGGACATAACAAGTGAGCTGTTGAGTTCGTAAATGAGCAACATAGACTAATTGGGATTTGGGACCTTCAGACACATCTTCTAAACCGTTAAAGATAGACCAAAAGTTGAATAAATTCTAATTAATTCAAAGGTTTAATAAATACCCGTATAAGATGTGAGCCTTTGAAACGAACATAGTATGCATTGTATGGGAATATCAGTTAGTGTATTTGAAACCACAGTCGTGTTCTATATACATGACCGTGACTATCTAAGAGTGAGTATCGTTCTTTACTTACAAGACGTAAAGAAAACGATTGTGTAATCACATTGTCTATTCATGGTATTTCAACAAATAACGCAGTCAATTTTTTTTTTCACTTGTTTTATTCAATAAGTGCCTTCTTATTTGAATATTCAATGAATATTCATAAGTTTTTAGCCTGCTGTGCAATTAAAAATTTTCCAGGCCTTCTAACAGAGAATCCTTGGGCAAACAAAATTTGCATAGAAGAAAAAAAAATGTTGACTTCATAGTATAGGAAGTTTTTGTAATGGGACCGATTTTTGAAATCAAAATTTTTAACATATCTTTAAGTATTATGGTTAGGACACAAGGCATTAACACCTATTTGGAGGAGAAATATGTTTGTGTGTAGTACCTTCGTCGTCATTTTTTTCGTGATCGATATCGAGCGAACAAAAAATGATATCAACTTCGTTGAGGTGTCGATCGAAGCGAATTAACGGCAATATGATCCAAAAAGAATTTTATAACATTCGGTTGAGTCGTTTCGAGTCAGTCGAGTTTTTATTTCTTATTATTTTTGTATTACTATTTATTATGTTGGGAAGTTATTCGTGTGGACCTAAAGAGTTGCACCAGACATTACCCACGGCTTGTTAGACTTTGTAATTAAAAAGTCGTTCAAACATTTTCGTCAACAAGTCTGAATTACTTGTCCAGGTACAAATCTGATAGTGGATGGAGTATCGATTTATTTCGTGTCGGACTGTAATATTGGTATTTTTTATAAAATATTAGGGGTGTGTTGTTGTTCAGATTTCAAACCGTTATTATTAATCGACAAGGATTGGACTCCAAATAGATATACACATTATTAGGTACTTCCTTGGATATAAAAGAAAGCTGTTTGTATCCATAATAATAAAAAGCACTAATGCGTTCTCCTACAGTGAATGAAAAAAGTAGATTTGTAACCACTTTGTGTGGTCCACTCAAGCGCCTCAAAATTGGGGGGGGGGGGGGGGTGGTATTGAAGTTTGTAGATAAATACTATACAACTTTACAAAGATACTTTTTTATGCTTTTGATCTTTTTATTTGGTAATATCAATATTTAACTGCACAATAAATATATTATTGAGTTACATTCTCAACTAATAATGTATTTACATTTTTCCTAGTATAAACAAGGTACATTGACTTACATTATTCACAATGTAATGTAACGATGTTACCGACCATTAAACTTTGGTTACAAGTGAATGTCTTGTTTATAATGGATAAATAGACAAATATAGGAAAATGATGGATCATATCCAATTTCATTAAAAAGATAAAACTATAAAATTTATTTCAAACGGAACAAAGATAGATTATCATAATTTTTATTTTTATATGTAGGTATTACAATTTATCTTCGGTGAACTTTTTGTAACTACAATAAATTTAAACAAAGCATAACGAATGTTTTATAATAAAATTACGATATTTTCTACAAAATCATTCATGTATATGTTAATAATTCCAATACTGTCACCAAGACACCAGGTCTATAAAAATAACATGAGCGCGTGTAATTTTAGTGTTCAAAAGCTACGTTTAAATTCAGGTTTTGTATAAAAGCAAGCAACAAAATAAAATAAAATCATAATAATAAAGAAAAAAGTCTTGCATCTTTGAATTTTCCACAGGTAGTTTTTTTGGTAGTAGGAAGTTTTTCTTTTATGGGTTGAAAAATACACTCTTTGTCTAGATCTAACATGGCCGAAGTGACTAAGGCGCTTGACATGAATCCAAGAGGTCCAGATTCGGGTCCTGGTGCAAGTGTATATTTTTTTCCGTTCTCTTTAATTAAGTTCAATACAACTTAAATGATGTGTAGGTATCAATTTTAGTTGAATAGACAAGAAATGGTATAAATACTAATTTTAATTAAAAATGTGAAATCACATGTAAACCAATAACAATTTTTTTTATTTTTGTGTTTTTAATAATAATAATATTTTTCAATTTAGATAGTATGCGTATTTGGCATGGTTTTTTTGTTTCAATTTAAAAAATTTATAATATATCATTTTGCATCAACTGAATTTATTCAGGTTTTTTTTAGTTATTAAATCATTGAATCAAAAACTTACATGTAAAATAAAAATAAACACAAAAAATTCAATGAATTAATCTAATAACATTAAAAATACTAAAAGCCACATCCACACGACTTTTCTATATAAAGTAATTACGTGAATAAATTGGGGAATGGATATGTGTAAATAAATAAATCCCCGAGTTTTTGATCACAAATTTGAAAAGTATGACCCAAAATTAGTAGGATTACATACTTGGTTTATGAAAATTGGATAAATTTGGATGTGATAGAGCAAAAGTAGAATTTTTTGGATTCTGATGACGTCATTAAGTAAAAAAATTCGATTTTTAAACACAAAAAATTCAATGAATTAATCTAATAACATTAAAATACTAAAAGCCACATCCACACGACTTTTATATATAAAATAATTACGTGAATAAATTGGGGAATGGATATGTGTAAATTTAGTAGGATTACATAGTTGGTTTATCAAAATTGGATAAAATTTGGATGTGATAGAGCAATATTAAATGTTTTGGATTCTGATGACGTCATCAAGTTAAAAAATTCGATTTTTTTGATAACACAGGCAAATTGGGTCCGATCTTATTGGAATTTTGTTTGAAACCCACTAATTTTGGATTATGCTTTTCAGCTCTAATGCCAGCTTTTGCTAGTTATCATCTGGTGCTTAATTCCGGGACCAGGATTCCACATTCTGGAAACTTATTAGAGCTAATTTAATTTCGATCACAAATTTGATAAGTATGACCCAAATTTAGTAGGATTACATACTTGTTTTATCAAAATTAGATAAAATTTGTATGTGATAGAGCAATATTAAATTTTTTGAATTCTGATGACGTCATTAAGTTAAAAAATTCGATTTTTTTTATAACAGGTAAATTTGATTTATTGGATTTTTTTTGAAACATACTAATTTTGGGTCATGCTCTTCAGCTGTGATGTCAAATTTAGTTAAATTACATACTTTGTTTATCAAAATTAGATAGCATTGGGATATGATGGAGCAAAATTAATTTGATTGGATTCTGGTGACGTGCGAAAGATAAAAAATTCTTCTTTTTTTTTATAACACTGACAAATTTGATACGATCTTATTGGAATTTTTTTTGAAACCCACTAATTATAGGTCACTCTTTTCAGATATTTTGCCAGTTTTTCACAAACTATCATTAATATGAATAATTCCGGGACCAGGACTCAAAATTCTTCAAACCTATTAGAGCTAGATTGATTTGAATCACAAATTTGAAAAGTATGACCCAAGTTTAGTAGGATAACATACTTGGTTTACCAAAATTGCCAATATGGTACTTTTTGATACCTTTTAATGAACAACGAATTATATATTAATAATACTTACAATTTTGCTTGCATTACTCTGTATTATTTACTTCATTTATTATCAACAAAATTTCGATTTGGAGGTTAATCAGTGTCAGCCAAGACAGTCGGTGTCAGCCAAGTTAATGTAGCAAATTGTTCTGTCAAAGTTGTTTCCTTGGCTTACACCGACTTCAAAAATAACAATAATTGTAAAGACAATATATTATCGTTATTTTTTACTTTTTAGTACATATTAATTTGTTTTGAAATAGTTCCTTTTTGAAGTCGATTTTTTTTTTGTTAAAAGTTTTTTATTATAGTTTTGGAGAAAATGGACACTGAAGTTTTATGCTAATTTGCGTGTTACCCTAGACAAATAGATAGACGGATGGATGGACGGACAAAAGGAAATGGGCTAATAAGGTAATTTTATGAACATTTATACTAAAATTTTACTTGTATCATCAATATTTTCAAAGCCTTACACACTTGTGACTAAATTAAATATACCTTGGTATACACCTATATTTATTATTTATATAGGGTATAAAAATGTTTTTCACCTCAGTGTAGATACTATGTGCGTGTCAACTTTCGTCCGGCTAGCAAAACGAAATTGCCGCTGTCTGCTTCCGCCCGGGAGAAAAATGTCTTAGATCTCATGTTTGTCATTCTTTACATTTGTTGTCTAGATGTGTTATACACTTTAAATTGAAACTTCAACTACATATATACATGGGCTAAACAAGGCGGCTCTAAGATAAATTTCACGAAATAGACTTATATGTAAGATCTTTGAGGGTTCTCCGTTTCTTTATACTAGTAAAATAATAATGAATCAAATTATATTTTTTGTTGTCATATGAGTTTTTAAGCCACTTGAAGGTATTCGGTGAAATGAACAATATTACTATAATAAAATTTCATTAAATATTATTTTAGAAATTAATTCAGTCATTTGTAAACAATAATTATTAAAATTATAAATTCAAAATAAACACGTAGAACTAATATTGAAAATTCATTAGTTATAGGTTTAATTTCAATCAAATATTCTAAAAATAACAAACATACAAATATGTATCCATATATCTATAATTAAAACATTGTTAAATTAATCAATTAAGTAAATGTATTTATAAATTATAGTTAATTAATACACCAGTCATCACAGTCCAAAATTAATGATTTTTGTAATGAGATCGAATATTGCGATATTATTCAGTTTAATGTATTTTAAATGAAAATTAAGTAATAGTGATTCTCTGTCAGCAGTAGGTACTGTAGCTGATAAATGATATAATTTTGTAAAAGATTTATAGATATAATTTCGTTACAGGCGTCGAGTCAGTGTCGTAAATAAAGCGGTGCCACCGGTACCCAGACGCAGGGCGTAGACTGTGGGGGGCGCAAGATTGGCCAGACCAGGCAAGAGTATTATTTTTTCGGTTTGCTCCTGATAGTTCCCGCTGCAATCATAGTGCTCCATTCCAACACACACGTACCTACATGCCAGTATCATCAAAAACGTCTATTGAATTAGACAAAACATCGCGCTCATTTTTTTGGCAGCGCACGAGAGTATTTGTGTTTAGTGTATATCGGAGTCATGCGGTCGGTTGGCTACACGGTCGGTCGGAGCCCGTACCCGCCCGTACCCGTACCCGCGGCGGGCGGGTACCGGCGGGTGTCGCGACCTGTGTATCCCACAACGTATTCATTGTTTTATTCTTGTTGACGGATTCGTTTGGGTAAATTGGTTTGTATCTGAACTCATTCATTTTTGTATTGCGTGGTCGTAAATAATCTTGCAATTATTGTCGAATAAACATTTTTTCACCAATTCATACTTTAACGCAATTTATATTTTAACTCTACCATACCAAGTAATTTAAATTAAATTAGTTTACAGTTTACTGAAACTTTGGAGGGTGTTATTTTATTATAGAAGTATGACGACCATAGTGGCCGAAAAATTAAATCTCAATCATTGGGGTAGGCAAAGCATTTGCACTAGTGAATTTGCGTTTGAATTTCAGTGAATGAGACACAGCGCGTCGTATAATAAGCGAAAGATTCACTTAATATCAAATAACTCCGCTGCTTCTTTGCCACATCGGTTTAAAAAAAAAAAAAAAAAAAAAAAAACTTTTCTTCCAAAATAATTATTCCACCAACACCAAGTTCCTTGTGCTTTATTTTATCACCCCGAATGAAATAAAATAGACCTATACATAATATTGCTCTAGAGTACATATAATCTAAAAAACAAGAGCGCAGTTATAGAAGCTCGCACAGGGCGCAGAAAATGCTGTTTACGGCACTGAGATGAGCATATACAATTTTATTGTAATTAGATATTTTAATAACTTAACATGTAATATCGCAAGTACGAAGATTCTCTAATTGAGAAAAAGTTAATCATCTCAATAATCTACTTCGACCAAATCCTCAACCGTTATAAAAATATTTTATTGAAGTTTATTAGTTGGTGTATTTACAATTCCAGATAGGGACAGTATGTCAAAGTCAATATTTTTTAGTTCAAAAATTAATAAAAAAGTGAAGATAAATACCTAGTCTAGTTAACGACCGAAGTCAAATGTTGTTTACTCGTTAACTAACCTCACTTTTTTCATAATTAAGTTTCGTTATTTTTCATTAAATGAATAATAAATTGTTAACAGTGCGCCTACTTTTCAAAGATGTCGCTATATTTGGCGTCCTTCATTTCTTGCCGTCGCAAAATAGAAACTTTTATACCGAAATATAAGGATTTAGCAATACTTTACATAATATTACAGCAATTAACTCAATCAATTGTTTGTTTTCACTTGATATACAGGGCATTTAACCATAGCTAGTCTAAGGCGTTTTTTAAGATGGAGTCATAAGATAACATAAAACTATATTTTTAATAATATATTTACATTGGAATGTGTTAAAAGCAAATAATATTAATTAATACAAGCTCATTATTTTGTTGTCAATAAATTCATTATATAAATTTAGTATTGAAAAAAAACATAATAATATTATATCAAATTAGGTTTTTATACACAAAACCTAATTTGATATTTAAGTTCCAACTACATTAGGCATACTTTATTATTATCTCTCTTCTAAATAACAAATACACACGTATACCAATGTTTAATATTCAATAAATAATTGATTTATCTTTCTATATAACTGCAATTTTCATTAAATTCTCATCATTTTCAATAATAGAATTGACAAGTTGGATTAATAACCACAAAATACATATCATATTATTATTAGACTTTCTTACGTAGTAGTATCATCAAATATTTGGTCTACCACTTCTGCATCAAATAATCCCCCAATGTATTTATTTATATACTCAGTACTGGTTACCTATACACGATGAAGGTTTGATCAACAGTTCCCAGAATAGACAAGATTTGTATAATGTAACATTTGCAACGAGTATTCTTTGATATGGATAAAGCTTAAGTTCTAGCTATTAAGGTTGCGTCATCAAACATGAAATTATATAAATACTATTTTGTATTTATCTATCTGTCTATCCGATGGTTAGAAAGCTTATTTCATCGAATATACTTAGACGAATTACTAGACTAAATTTTGGAAATAATATATATAAAAATACCACAAGTCCATGCTGAAATTTTTCGAATGAAAAAACACACCACGAATCATGTTGGAAAAGATGCTCCTATATGTAAAAGTGTGTTTAGGCACCACGGCGTTAGTTTTGCGCGGTCCAGGTGAGTACCGGTGAAAATAAGGACGTCAAACCTCTTGGTATCTCGAAATTGGCGGAAGATCAAGTTTCTTTTCACTTCCAGTTTTGAAGTAACCGAATTTATTTCTGTACGGCATTTAGGTAATTCGCTTTAAATACCTCCACAGAGTTAGTATCTCTCAACGCTGCGCATCTTTGCTGATGCAGGATCGAGATACCAAGGGCAAACGCCATGGTGCTTAAATCATGGTTTTAGTAGTAGATTATTCTGCACCTTTATTATCGAATCTTCTGGGTTAAAATTTGGGAACATCTCAAAGCAAATATTCATAACCAAATATTTCCCTTTCAATTGAACCGAAATTCACCACACTAATTTTCAAAAAAGCAAAAAATTTATGAAAAACATTATGCAGCCGATTATTTAATGAGAGACAGTATCCACTGTATCGCATTATATGCGCTAAAATGAAGTTCAATCTTCATGAAAGTGTTTTGGTTAAGTTACCCGCAAACTTCACCGGATAATTTCAACTTTAAAAACGAAGAGCACCGAGTTTTCTTCACTTCCATTGCCCTCACTTAGCCTCTTTTTTGTTCACAGTTTCATGAGTTTCAATTTTTTGGAATGGAACATGAATTATTTTGAAAATAAAATAAAGTCCATGTTACTCTTTGATAATTTATATTTTTTAAATTTACGAATTTTAAAAATCTGCTTTATAGTTGATTGCGAAACGATGATGATGAATTTTACAACTAAGAAGTTAAATTTCCAAAAATATTTCCTTAGTTCTCCAGCCCCATGGGCTGTGCGTTGATATGTCTGTCAACCAGTAATTTTTTATATATATAGCAGATTAACACACCCTTTTTCATATAATTCAGGGGCCGATTTTGAAAAACTGCTGCTTAATGCACCGTGTTGCTTTCTTAAGTTGTTTACTATGTACGATACCTGCCTACTTAGTTGGTCACAAAATTTTTTTATAAATGTCGCACATTCACCAATCTTTCATAACTTAACTTGCGTGACATAAAATAGAAATTATTGCAAGACAATATTGTGATCGAATAATTATGTAGCACCTACTTCGAACAGTTATCATTTATGTTTCATCCCATTCGTTATTTATTTATTTACATTCTCAATATTATGTAAAATCATAAGCATAACAGAATACAAAGCACCTTTAGTAAAAGATCTAATCTCTGAAACCATTTTATATAACTAAAAACTTTAAAATGTTACTATAAAACTTTAAAACGATTTATCCTTAGGCGCTATAACATTAGAGTATATAAAGGTATAGAATACATTTTATCATAGTTAGATCTTTTATGCTTATATGCAACTTGTACTACATGTTAATAAAAATAAGAGTCGTACATTAGACATCTTATATAATCATATAAAATTATCATTTAGATACGATGTCTTCTGCCAAAGCCAATATGTTGTTCTAAAACACTACAGAAGGTCACAAACATTATTTTATAGAAAATCGTTTTATTCAAATGGAAAACGACGAAATATAAATTCGATGGAATCAAATTAAAATGGGAAAAATCGCTAGTCGACACGAAACTTACTAATTCTCTCTCTCAAAAATTGATTCGAGAAATATCTTTAATGAATTTTACAAAATATTCACGGCTAGAAAAGTGATTTTAATTTTTACAATTCCTTGCAATACTTCGAACAGCTAGCTCCAGATAATATGACGAATTGTAGCGGAATTATTTGATAAAATTTACCCACAGCATGAAGAAACGTCTGGAAAAAACGGTAAGTCAAAGCATTCATTTTTTATAAATCGGGGCCAATAGTGGCGGACAAACTTTCAGGCAAAACTGGCAGGCAATTCCCTTCTCCTTTGCCCTCCTAAAAGGGATAAAGTGGTTCGTTTGCTAGTGGAGAGTGCGGCCGTTACGGAAGTTATTTTGCAAGCGGCATTTTTTTTTCTTCAGTTTTTACTTACTTTGGTTTGCAGCAATTTTTGGAAATTCTCTCACGCTTGATTTCAATTATCTTCAGTGTCTGCCACTATTTTTCCATAAAAGTGCATGTTGTAACAAGCAAATCGCACTTGAGTTTATCCGGTTAGGATCCCATCCCCCCCGAAACCGACAGTTAATTTTTTCTGCCACTATTTTTCCCGGTTTATAAAAATAGATGATTTGAGTTTCCGTTGCTTCACGATTAGGGTCCTCTTTTCCCCACATTCCTACACCACTCTCTATCAGGATAATAGCCGTTCTGCCATATATATGTCCTATGAGAGAAAATGATTCACATCGACTCAGGAGCTTATTAACTACGCGGCAGAATGTTAGGGTTCATGCATTTCTTGACGTGCCATATCTTAGAATCAAACCATTGCACAGTGTTTCGTTACAAGCCAGCGGGGCAAAAATAATAAGGACGTGAAGTAAACAACCTCTTGTAGGTACCAAATTCCAAAATATCAAAGGGTAAACATGTCACTTTAAAAGTGTGGTTAAAAGTACAGTGATAACAAACGTTGTATTGCATTTGAAAATCAGTTGCGTTATTGGCACACTTACGATGACATCTCTTTAAATTTGTGGTATACTGGAATGTAATTTTCGCGATGGAGCATTTTGTCGAAGGTATGTTCTCTATTTTTATGTATTTTTTTATATTAAATCACTCACATTTTTAGTGTACCATGAGTAAATTGATAGAAATATTTTATATATTAAATTTAAACTTTAAAGGGTTGCAACTTTTTGTATCCAAATGTATCCATCTAGATTTTTCGATTAATATATATTTTTAATCCCAAAAAGGCTCGCAAGTAAAACTATTGCCCTTGTTCAGAACGAGCCATAGCTTTGACGAAAACGGATTTTTTCGAAGAATGGCTAAAACGTGACAAAAGTGAACAAATAATTCATCGGATTTTTGATGTTTTATGTAATAAACATTATAGTCTAAAATTAAGTGAAAAGTGGGCTTTATCAAAATGTAATATGGAAATGTTCTTAATAATCAAACCGAAAAATTGGTTAGGTGGGTGCGGTGTAGAATTGACAGTATGTGTAAACCAGCCGTGCCCTTGAACGTCCTCAGAAGGTCAGCCTAACGAAGAGACAAAGAGAAATAGATATGTTGGAAACTCGATCTGCAATTGAGCTAATTACAGCAGCAGAATTAGCCACTAGAAAGGAAGAGCATCAAATTTGCTAAGCAAAATAAACAAGTTGGTGAAAGCCTAAAAAAGATTACGCGTTCTGTACAAAACAGGCAGTTAAATCCAGGCGAAGTGTTAGGTTATTATGTAGACTTCAAATCTACTTCGCGTTGGTCTTTCAATGAGTATCATCTCCCAGTAAATACAATATTTAATGTTAATATTATAATGTGTTATACATTACACAGAAAGGAGCTTAAATTGTTTTTGGTATGTTTGGTTTAAATGTCAATTTTAATACATGCATACATACATACTCCAAACACAAAACATATCATCTTTAGTACTCTAACTTTTGTACTACGTCGAGTCGAACGAAGTTATAAGAAGGAAGGTCGTCTACATTGAAGAAACTTACAGACAAGAAATTTTACTTCCAGAGAAATATCATAAACATGATATTATTTGAATATGAATTTTGACTTATTCTATATCTCACACTAACATAACAATCATTGGTGTATTCTATTCTTCTTTCCCATACCTGACTCCACAGCTATATCCTTTGTATATTATAGTTAAGAATACAGCTCTTTAAATGCAACAAAATATATCATGGATTTCAAAATGCTTAAAATTGTTCAGACTACTTGGGAAGTTAATAAATAAGTCAACGCTCAGTGAAATAAAACGATATTATAAATATTATCAAAGATAAAAAATGAGAACTCTAGGATATTTCAAAATAAATTTCGATTTGCTAATTTGGCAACGAGTAACATACACAATAAAAGTAATTACGTCGATTAGCTAATTCATACATATGATGACTACTTGGTAGTCGAAATACGTATTTATATAATACTACAAATTGATCTAGGAAATTGAGACAAAAATCGAAATTTAAAACGATATTAATCAAGAGAAATAGAAAGATATACTAGGAATTGAGGATCAACCACATTTGGAAGAAAGTACTCTAAATGCAAATATTTAATGACATTTTTTTTTTAATGTTTATCAAAAGCAGGAAAAAACTACCCGTTTTACTGCTGACCCAATAGACGAGTAAGCTATTGGACTTCCAAGCCGAATACGTTGCAGGGTTCAATCGCGGGACCCGATATGTCGATATTTGTAATTGTCATTTAATGGAAGTCGGTGATTTTCCGTTTACTAATTACACCAACTATCTACTGAGAAAAGCTCATCTTTGGTCAATTTGTAAATGTTAAAATTATTTTTGAAATTTCTAACACCACGGAAGACTTGGAGCTCTTGGAAGACGATGTTACAACTGTAATTTAATGGAAGTCGATGATTTTTCGTTTACTTACTACGCCAACTATCTACTGACAAAAACTCAACTTTGGTCAATTTGTATATTTTAAAATTATTTTTGCAATGTCTAACACCTGGGAAAATGAATTCTACAACATTTTTGTAATTAAAGCCTGACTTTTTCTCATTTTTTTGATTTTAAATAATCGATAAAAATAAGTTTCTTCTTTGGTCAAATTGTACATTTAAAAAAATGGTTTTTTGCGACCTTTCAGGCCCTTTGGTTTGGTGGTAAAACCAATAGCTTACTCATTTATTGTGTCAGTAGTGTGGATAAAATGTGTTCTCAACCTTGCTCAAATTATTACTTAAAAACTATTATCAGCTCCCATGCCATAATCGGAAGTAAAAATAACATATTTTAACGTTATGGAATAAGCATATTAATGAGAAAAATTAGTATTTATGTGATTAAACTAAAAAATTCAAAATCGACAATGTTTATCAAAATAAACTAAAAATTGTTCGTCGCAAATTGCTTGGTAACGTCTTATTGAAAATTAAGGTTGAAAATTTAATAATTTTTTAATACCTTCGAAATGAATTTTTTTATGAAAAAAAAAATTGTGTTTAGATCATGCATAAATTATTGGTTTCCATAAGAATATACTAGTTTAACCTAAAAATTGGTCACATGGGCGTAAATCAACTGTCAGCCCAAGGTAGAACAAAACAGAAAGTTTTGGTCTAGAGGGGTGGAAATAAGAAATTCAACAGTATCTTGGTATAAACACATACTTAGCCAAATAAATTATAAGTAAATACAAGTTTAGGAGAGCGCAACCACTCTGACCTTCCCTCTCTTACGTCCAGGTACTTGAACACCATCGAAAACTCAAAAATTGTTACTCCTCATTTTTTCTTTATTTTGATGTGTTTTGTGAAATTCCACCGTCAAATCGTAATCGATATCTTAATCGCACCAACCTTCCAAGTAGTCCTAAAATTTTTTTGCACATTTACATTTATTTCCTAAGAAGCAGTTTACACTAAGCCTATACTTAATTACATTGTACAACTGGACCTAAATGATTACGAAAGTTTCCATCAATATTGTGATTCCAAAATACTTTAAAGTAATGCTATTGATTTTATTTTCTGATATACAAATATTCTCTGATAATCACATCTTATTGTGGATACCCGGTATAATGTTAACAGATAAGCAGGTGGGTGCACAATATATAAACGAACGTTTATAACATGGGAGGTGGTTCTTCCATCTTTTTCATCTCCGACTTCAACATTCAGAAATAACTAAATCTTGTTATTTATGTTGCTGAATAATTCAATTATTTTATATGATTATTGTCTAGAGGGAGTTCTTCTAAGTGAAATTATTAGAGAAAGCACAAGGACTTTCTACATTCAAACAAATTGATACAAAATTGTAATTCATATACCTCATATATATGTATAATTATTATGGAATTACTTTTACATATATGAAATATATATGAAACGTATTAATTTAAATTATTTACGAAAAATTACATTTGAAAATATTAAAATAAGATTAAAGATTTAAAAGGCACACAAAGTACAACGCACCCGATTATCCAATTACGACAATCTACATGTTTGGATATCAATTTTAAAGCAAAAAATTATGCCTAGAAATTTGACTCCTTTGGCCCCTTAACATAAATATATATAGTTTCGGCAAAACCTATGGAGAAATATTAAATATTATATCCAAATTCAAAAAAAATACTAAATTTTCTCGTAAACTAGAAGAACTAAAATTTAAGTTTGAAAGTTTTTTGAGAAGTCATTGATATATCCGTACCAATCGAATTTTTCAAAAGGATTATTTATATTCGAACGA
This sequence comes from Chrysoperla carnea, assembly GCF_905475395.1. Classification (NCBI taxonomy): domain Eukaryota; kingdom Metazoa; phylum Arthropoda; class Insecta; order Neuroptera; family Chrysopidae; genus Chrysoperla; species Chrysoperla carnea. The sequence goes on along the minus strand of NC_058337.1, from coordinate 71,674,208 downwards.
ATAACAGAGAGTTATTTTTACCTCGAGACTTATCTCATAAGAGTTCGCCATGAAAATATAAACCCGTAAGTATACCTTATTATACTTCTGTCTGTATTTATTGTTACCTTTTCACGAAAGTTCTGGGCCAATCTTTGAAAGATAATTATCAATTTTCTGGAATATGATTTATCGGCGGAGGTTATCTCACTTTTTAGTATAATCTACGCAAAAAGTCACACTAATTAACAAGAAATTTTAAAGTTTTGAAGGGGCAAACAATAAATATTAAAAATATCCAATAACCACCGACAAACCGATCAATGATTTTTTGAAGAATTTTTACTAACATTATAGTTTTCGCCAGTATTCTGAAAATATTTATTAATAAGATTACATTTAATTTTAAATATTAAAAAAAAAATTATTGACGAATTTCAAAACTATTTATGCTACTTATGGTAACTAACGCACCACTTTTCCAGAAATTCGCCAAAATTGTTTTCCAGGAAGCACTTGCGGTACAAAAAAATTTTAATGTTCATATAAACAAAATATTTACAGATAATTCATATTTGTACGAAAATCTGAAGTAGTTTTATTATATTTCTATAGAATCAACACAGCCGTTTTTTACCATTAATTTACTTTTTGATACTTTGTGTTATCAAAAATGAATTTGTACATACTTATTCAACAATAACACCTAGCCAAGATACGTATCACTTGAAATTAAAAAGAATGTTATGATTTCTTCTTGAACAGACCTAAACTAGCTATATCGAGACCAAACTTTGAACTTTAAAGTATGTTTTCGAGCCTAATAGCACAATAGGGTATTCCACTATTTTTGAAAAAGTACTTCAAAATGTTGATTTTGCTAATCAAAAGTCACCAAAAATATTAATTATTTCGCAAAAATACACACGCTTCCTTGCCAAAAACTTAAATTAATTTTTAAACCTTTTTTAAACTATCAAAAACGCGGGCATTCAATTTGATGACGTAATATGGGTATCACTATACGAAATAACACAAATAATTTTGACAGATATATTCATAGACATCTGATTATAATAAATATAAATACATATTATCTATGTATATATTATACCCAGCTTTCTACCGTGAACTAACTGATGATCTATGACTCATACCGCTATGACATCACAGCAGGGCTTACCCGCGTTTCAGGTCACTAGATATACAGTTTAAAAATTACGATTTTTAATTTGAATATTTTAAAAGAAAAATGTGCTTTTATGAGTCGAAATCAGAATATTTAAGTTTATTTTTATATAAATTTTAACTTTTTTCAAATTTCATGATTTATTTTTGACTAACGATAATACCCTATTAAATTGATTCGAATTTATATTTTTGTTAAATATAAGTTATTTTAAAAATCAGAATTAAAAGATCGAACTACTTAAATTAAACTGTGTGCTTTAAAAATGTACTTTGCTTTTTTAAATGTTGGTGTCGATAAAACAACTAAAGTATAGATGGCGTCATCGAAAGCCATTAATTTTGATTTTACTCAATCCAATTTTAATAATCTTAAAGAAGAGGAAGAATTATTCATTAGAAACTTTTATCAGAAACCAATAAAATAAAATCACATTATACATAAACCAGTTGCCATTCTCAATTATTTTAAGTTAAGATTTTCCAAAATTACTGTTAAAGTTGTAATAAAGTTCATCGTAGAAAGAAATTCGACGACCAGACGTTACTTTAATAAATTACACTATAATAAAATAATTTCGATCATAGTATAAAATAATGTTATTACGTACGTACATACAAAGTATAAAATTATGTTACACACAAAATCTAACTAGCCCAACCGTTACCATAAAAGAATTTCTAAAAACAATTTCAAACAATTTTTATTTAAAAACAAATACTTACAAAACAATATACAGAGAGTTCATAAAATTTAACGATTCACACGTACAAAATCTTCAGTTATAAATTGGATCGGTTAAAGGGTCAGGTAAGCGGTCTCAACACTGTCTCAGAAAAAATCTATTGACCTTTCCCTAAATCTTCTCCGTTTAGTAAAGCTAATTATTTCCTCGATGTCCATCTCCGTCGCTTCTTCCGAATTGTTTACAAAGCCTTCTCTCGAGTAATAAAACAATACTTAAAAATGTTGTTTCTTTTTAAACCAAACGCTTATTTGCTTCAATTTTTCACACACAACCCGAAAAAATTTTTAGTGATGTTCATCTTTGCCGCCTTTTTTTGACCATTTACAAAACCGTTTTGAGAGTATAAAAACAATATTTAAGAGAAATATTTAAAGCGCGATCAAATTTTATAAAGATTTTTCAATAAATAGTTCTTATAAGAAAATACTTATTTAAATTTTTGCTCTCTTGCAATTGATACAAAATCGATTATAATATTGGCCAATCATTTTATTCCATTTCTGATATAAACCAACATATATATATATCAGATATTCTAGATATATTATCAGAAATTCTGATAAGCGCCGCGGCCGGAAAGAATGTACACAGACTTTATATTGAGGATCAAAATTAAAATGTGCAAAATGAGCCGGATTAGCCATTTTAATATATACACCAAAATATCTCGTTTTTTAAACTAGCCAATCAAAAAATAACTTAAACAAAAGTTGCAGACTTTGATGGGAGACATTATGATCTGAAATTAGTTTGAATCTAGTGCTTCGTGTTTCTTTAATAGCATATGTAGATCCTAAACGGTAAGAGACACAATAGCACTTTAAATAAGACAATTTATTCTCATAAAAAACTAACAACTTTGGTTTAAAACAGTTTTTCGAAAAAGGGTAGCTTTCGGAGGACATGTCACTTAAAAATATCTCATTATTGCATTTAATCGAAAGAAAATACGCTTAATACGCTTCTTTTAATCACTTTTTTCTGAAAAATGATTTCAACAAAAATTGATAGTTTTTTTTAGGATCATCTTTCTAATTTTAAGTATTATTCTATCTTTTACCGTTTAGGATCTAAATTGGCTAATAAAGAAACCCGAATAATAGATTAACTGCAAAACGAGATAAAGGTGTATAGATTAAAACAGCCCTATATAAGACAAAATTTTTACCAATGTTTTCATGATACCAAAAGTGATTTTAATTTTTATTTCTTTAGTTTATTTGTTTTTTCCTACAATATGTTTTATGGAACTTTAAAGACACTCCGTAAAATCTATAGAGCTATTACTGAATCGTGTGCACCTTATTTGTTCTTACATGAATGGAAAAATCAAATACCTCAAAACATCTGGTTACTTTAATAACAAAGTGTTTGAAGCGTTTTCTTTTCGATATGTTGCGAGGAGAAAAAATTACATAGAAGGGTATATATCTCTATCTATATCTCTCTCCCCATCACCATAATATCAAAATATTATCCATATCCAATATGCTTGTAAGTATCACATTAAAGGTGAAGTTATTAAGCCCGCTACGCGCATTAGAACTATTTAATGATTGAGCAATTTTTTACTGAATCTATACATGAATGTTTATATTTTTGACTACATTTTCGAAATCAATTTTCAAAATAGTATGACTCAATCAAGATATACAATTGGAGAAAAAAATTCGGTACTTTTGGAAATTAGTTTCGATGCTATTGTAGTACTTACAGCTTACTAAAAGTTCTAACTTTAAGAACAGTAAGGGTCTCTTGATTTTTTATTATATATGCTTCCTATGAATCCCATGGTAGAAAAAGTGGAAAATATTTGAAACAAAACAGGTCATTCATTTCTATCGTAAGAATTATATTTTCAAAGTTGCTGTTGGGACTTGGCCTATGATAGCATTCGGTATTTGCGCATTTATTACGTTGCATTTAAATTTTGTCACAAAAAGAACACTTAGGCTCAATTTAAAGTCAATATTTACACTTAATGCTATCGTTTTGCTTTTCTTAGATTTTCTTAGAAATTGATATAAATCGGATACGAGCTACGATGTTTTAGAGCAAAGTTTTATAAATTTTAGTCCGCCTGTTTTAAAATTCTATCTATCTAAAAGTTAATCAGATTTAATCTGAACCTAGCAGATTATTCGAGGCAGCGCTCACTCTCTACTAGATTTAAAGTAGAAGGCCTACTGCTTTGGTTTTTATTTTAGAAACTAGAGCTTTCTTTCATTCGAAAGTAATATCGTAAAACTGGAGCGGCGGCAAGAATGAATTTTTTTATATAAAGAACAATTTTTAAACTTAAATTTTTATCAATTTACAAGATTGATATAAAATTTTCAGCTCGTCTTCTCTTCATTTTTAAGCTATCGTGCTCACGGGCCTACGAACAAGCGCACAAACGGAAATGGACTAATTGGGTGATTTTAAGAACACCTGTACCAAAATTTTGTTAGTACCATTAATATTTCTAAGCGTTGCAAACTTGACTAAGCGTTACTAAATTTAAATACCTTGATACAGTTTATCAAACGATTATATATATATATATATATATATATACATATAACGTTTAATATATAAGAGTATCATAATAAAAGGGTTATTATTAATAAAGCTTTCTGAAATTGTTTCTGAGATTCTCATGCAGCGGGCTAAATAATGCTCGCCTTCATTCAATCGTGCGGCTACATGAATTTTATATTTAAAAAAAATAGTGAAAATAAACAATTGACTGAGAAAATTGTTGAAAAAAAACTGGATAGATAAACAGTGTCGAATATCAGTATTTGTATTACTTTTATGAATATTAGATAAGTTTAAAAAAACAAATGATACATGTATCTAAAATGGCGGCCATTTGTCCCTCCAAATAAGAATATTATTTTTCTTTTTTGGATTCTAGATACTCTGAAACGAATTTTTAAACAAAAAAATTTTTCCCCGAAAATTGACTACTTTGAACCCCTTATATTATCGAATGTATTTAAAATGAAATTTTCGATAGCCAGAAGAAACATGTTAATCAATTTTTTCCAACGGTTTTTTGCAGAATTCAGCTCTATTGCTTGGTTAAGAACTTAAGATCACGTTCACCCCAATCACCCTATGAAATTTCAGCTTGATATCTCTTTTCGTTTTTGAGTTATCGTGTTCACGGACGGACAGATGATCAGACGAAAATTTGGTTTTTAGCATCAATATTTCAAAGCGGTACAAACTTGGGACAAAACTTAATATACTCTGATATTTTTCATATAAAAGGTATAAAATACTAACAATATTCACTAAAACCAACGGTTGTAGAGATCAATTTTAAAACGTATTCAAATATTCAAAATAATGTAACATTTGAATATTTGTATGAGTTGTTATAAAATTGGTTGAGCTGAGTATTATCTTAGTCAATTATACTTTCATCATTATTTGGAATCAAACTGAAGATTCGTTAAAATAATCTATTCAATTCGAATAAAAATTTGTCGACTTAATGTTTTATTTATAAGGCCTTGTATTGATAAAAACCAAAAAAAGAAAAGTTTTAGTAATTTTCAATAAATCATTATATACATAGGAGGCAATTTTTTTTCATCAGGATTTTAACGGGGGTTCTTAACAAGTAGTTTAACCCAAAATCATTCAGCGGCGTATCCATGCAATTTTTTCCGTTAATATTTCGCAAAAAATTTTTTTCCCTTGTACTAATAAGGTGAGTTTTCACTACCACTTCCTATTTTCGTTAACCAAACACATGTGCTTCTCTTTAAATTACAAATGGTGATATACCTACCTATAACACTGCACCGTCGCCTTTCACATGCCTTCTAATATCTTCAACATGAATTTAAAATAACCATGAATTTAAAATAATAAATCAATATTTTCAATATACTTCCAATAGGTTTAATTAACGTAAAAATCTAGATATTTCCGAACTAACTATTATTTAATAAGCCAATAAACAGAATAAACTTTTTCAAACAATTTTTTCAAACACGCATTTTTTCAAAACACGAACAGTTTGAGGGTCACTACACTTTCGGACCTGATTCATAGTAATATTAAGGCTGTTGTCTTCCTACAATATTGAAAAAATATTTTACATTATATTCACGGTAAGGATATATGAATTTGTAGTGATATATGGTATAATTTTTGTCTTTACAAACTTATATTATAGCTGTTACTCTCACAACCACAATATGCTAATATAGTTGTCTCTGTTCAACAATAAAATTGATGAAGTTTGCGTTATTATAGCTCTACAATAAAACGGTCAATAATTTTGGTTTTATTCTTTTAACTTAGAATAGATACATATATATTCAGTTAGTTTTTTGAAAATTTCTGAAAGTTTTTTCTAAGAATTAAAAACTTGTGAACAGCACAACCTCTCCTACGCTTCTCCGTGTTAATGATTCGAACTTTAATTATGTTTATCCCTAGGTCAATGGAGTTCAAATCTTTACGATAATTGTAATATAATATCATTAATATAAATGATCGATATAAGTATAAAACAATAAGAATAAAATAATTTACAAATTTCTGATGATATGAGTGAGACAATTACAGCCTTACATGAAACTTTCTCAGTGATTTCGACATCAGCTCTGTACAAATATGATATTATATTTAATTTACATAATGTATTGTAAATAGTTAGAGCATTGAGTAGATACAGGTTTTATGTTTATTAAATATTGGATTAAGGATTTCAAAACTTGACAATCTACGAATGTACATATATAGTCAAAATTATGCTGAATTTAGGATTCTCTACAATAATATTAATAACAATAATAAACTCATAGTTTAAATCACATGAGAAATCAATATTTGTATTCCTATTCCTGTGTGCAATAAATGATAAATTACGGGTAAATTTATTTAGTTATGACGTTTATATACATAAATAATATAAATATAAATGATCATGATATAATCGAGAAGAGTTCGGAAACAGAATGTATTTTTGTCCAACAAATAATTTCGAACTTATCACTAAATAATTTCTTATGAGTGTAATTAATTCAATTTCTGTTTTAATTCATCTTCAGTCTATCTTAATCGATCGATTTCATTATTTGCTTTTGAATAGACAATTTTATGTCCTTTCAAATAATGTATCACAAGAAAGGGAGTGCTATTTTAAATTTCAATGTGGAGGTAGCTTGAGCCGAAGGGATGAAACCAAAAATTCTCAAGGTATCCTTTTTGAACTCCACCTCCCCTTGATATCTAAATTGCCGTATTTTCCCTCAAAACAATAATTTCATCAGGTCAATAGTTATTAAGGATTGGTAAATTTTAAATTGAATACACAGTATAATTGATGAAGTGATTAGGGGCTAGGGGCACTACGAAAGACTAGGTACACTCCATTTACAAAGCTTCTATGAAAATTGCATGATTGTGGAATAGCAATATAAGTAATTTATGGTACTGATAAACTTTGTAATATTGGTGCACATATCAGATTTGACTGTAAAGCAAACAGTAGATATTTTGATTATTTCTATCGAGGAAAAATATTTTTCACGCAACTAAAAAAGTTAATTGAGATGAAGTCATATCCAATACAAGTCATTATCTACGATTATAACTTTCGATTTCCGAGAGAGATGCGAATAAATAATCAAACTAAATATAAATAAGTGAAAAATACCATGTATAGACAATGTTGATTAGGCAATCGTTTGTTTTTTACGTCATGTAAGTGAAGAAAGACAGCCACTCTTACACACAAAGTAATATGAATATCTTTCTTCTCACTTCCTCAGTGAACCCTAATTTGCGGCTTCACGAGTAAACAGTAATATGTATTTAAAAAAAGCTTCAAACAAACCTATGTTGCTCATTTAAGAACTCGACCTCAGTTTTTAGGTACTGAGGGCGATTTATTAATTTCAGCTTCTTTTCTCTTTTCGTTATTGAGTTATCGTGTTTACAGACAAACAGAAGGACAGACGGACAGCCGGGAATGGAGTAATTATGTGATTTCATAAAAACCTATACCAAAATTTTGTTCCAAGCATCAATATTTTTAAGCCTTACAAACTTGGGACTTATCTTGATATATTTCATATATACATGGTATAATAATTTTTTACATATAACATTTTCTAACTAACTTCAATAACTTGGCACACGTCATCATTTTTCATCATCAATGCCACGTTAGCCTGCGGAATCTACTAATAGACCAAACACACGTACTCCGCTTTAAATTACAAATGGTGATATACCTAGAGCACTGCACCGTCGCCTTTCACATGCCTTCTAATATCTTCAACATGAATTTAAAATAATAAATCAATATTTTCAATATAGTTCAAATAGGTTTAATTTCACTCGCCACTAATGTCATCACGTATCCAAAATACATGGTGAGGAGAATTTGATATACAGGCTGTTCTATAATTGATAGTACAAAAATACACTATTCGATTAAGCTTTCTTCTTTCTTTAAGATGAACTTTCCGAGATAATTCATAAAATCAATAAATTTATCAAAGAAAGGATGTACATCGTATATTTGTATCAGTATTATCATAATAGGTGGAGGAGTGACTTAACAATTTTTTTATAAAATATTTTCAACGATCATTTGAGGAATTTAATAAGCTCAAAAAATTAATTTTTAGCTTCGTTTTTCAGGTTTGTAAATTGTTTTAAACTGCCAATATCTCGAAATAAGTGAACTTTACGAAAAAGGGGTTTTTTACGTAAAATGATCAAAAGAAGCATTTGCCTTCAGTACGTTTACTTCAAAAAATTGACATTTGATTGTTTCTGTAGAGGAAGGATATACAAAATTGAAGGAACGGGAGTTCTGACCACATTCGGCATATTTATCTATAAGCTTTTCAGAACAAGAATCAATTAATAAAATGCGCTCCTCACAATTTGCAAACTCAAATATCTTCAGCTCCTGGGCTATTAAAACGAATAGCTTATTTATAGCAATAATAATGAAAGAAAGTTAGATAATTTGATAATTAAATGTGACGATAAAGACAGCAAACTGTTTTTGTTTTATTATACTGTAATTGGATAAAATTGATTTTTTATTAATTGATTTGATGAATTATCTCGAAAAGTAGACATCAGATTGAAATTTAATAAAAAGTTTTTACGTTCAGCTTGATAAGCTTAATAGAGTATTGTATTTTTTTTACTATCACTTATAGAGCAGCCTGTATATTAAATTAGTAAGGAATGGAAAAGATGGAGGAAGAGGTAAATTGTCCCAGTCCCTCATATTATACGTTTAAATGTACGATTTTTTAGACAGGCTTTCTAAATGGTCCAATATATTATTGTCAAACACTGTCTACATACAGAGAATATCTACATATTATCACACATAATTGTCAATAATACATCCAACAATTATTAATTAATTCTAAGCGAACATATATAATATATTGAGGTCTGAGATCTGGATCAGGTCAGGACGTCATCATCCTCAAAATAAGTTAATTAACCTAACACCTAAATTCTAAAATTAAACATATTACCTAATCATAATTATTTATAGATTTTAAGAAAAATAAAATACTTTAAATTGCAATTATCTAGTCAGCAAAAACTATTTTATAATAATTTTAATATTTATTTTATACTGTAAAACAAATTTGTTTGAATTTATTTATTCACTATAAAAATTATGAAGATAATTAGCAAAACATACAGTAATATATAATATAAACTTGGACATACAGAAATATAATCGCTTGAGTCAACAGTCTATTTCCAAGTCTGCCTTAACAATTAGACTTCGGTGGTGGCAGCATTAACGACCTGATAACCAGGGTACACAAACAATATACACCAATGAATAAAGTATTTCGACCTCCACATTGGCGGCCAAAACTAAACACTTCCTTTGGCAAATAAAATTTTATCCTGAGTATAGTGCGTTATGCCAGTTGAGTCCACCGAAAAATATCGGTTTTCCGGGGATCTCCGGGTGCAAGTGATATATTCGATAATTATTGATTTTTGATAATAATATGCTAATAATTATTTAGATAGGAAAGTAACGAGACAAATGATGATAGCTGATGATCGGAGTCGATCAGTTTGAATAAATTCCCGATTTTCGATAAAAAATGAATTTCTATCATTTTGCTACCACAATATCCATTTTAAATGAAATTATGAAGGCATAAATTTCTAGGTAATGAAAAAATAAGATTTTTTCCTGTGGACCAAATTAAGATCTGACGCCATTCGGTCGAATAACATGAACTTAAAGTATCAAAAAAAGATTTTTTTGTTTTGAGTTGTCCGTTTGATTAAGCTATTTTTAGACGAAAAAACTTTAGCCTAGAAGTTTAAATAAGAAAGTTTAAATTACAAAGTAATAAGTCAAAAAAGTCCATCTACGACTCAAAGATAAGTATGGACAAAGTTTTAAGCTTTAGAGATATCCTGTAGGTACTTTCTGGACGTTTTTAATGCACGTATTCGCGTTATGTAACATGATATTTAAATATGTTGCACACGAAAAAGTATTATCTTGTAGACATTGAAAAGCAGCCAATAGTTTGGCCCAAATTAGATATTTTGGCCGCAAAATAAAAAAACTTTAAACTATTATTACTAGAATAATTTTTAACGGAATTTGATTTTCCGGATATAATTCGATGCGTTTTCTTTTATTATCAAGAATGAATATGAATGGTGCTACCTGCGAAAATTAATATTTTCAACTTCTGTTCGAAAATCCCACTTGCGAATAGAAAAACTGAAACTCGGTTGCCTCAGGTTACTTTAACACATCGTAAACCAATAATTTTTATTTGCCAAAAATATTTTAGCCAAAAAACAATTCCTGGCGGAAATATGAGGAACATAGTTTTTTTGACTCTCGTTTATTGGATTTATAGTACTATAAATGACAATAATTTATTAATTAAATTAAATCAACATTACTATAATATACTGATAGATAAGGTATATACAGCGTGCCGAATTTAAGATGAAGACATTCTCATATTTTCTTTTTTTTTGGGAATATCGATTAAAGTTATACAGGGTCATACAGGGATGAGACCTATTTTTTAAAATACTTAACCGAAATTTGAACTTTAAGCCTACTACAAATTGGCAAATAGGGCCGATTCTTAAAATTTTGTCTAGCGTCAGAGATTGTTAGAGATATCGAAAAAAATTGTAAAAAAAAGTTGTTTAGAATTTCTTTTTATAGCCATATATCGATTTTCATGACAAAATTAGCATAAATATTTTGGTCCACACTCAGTTTACTGAAATATTTGGATACATTACACTATTAAATTATCATTTTGTCCTGTTTTTACATTCCATGGCACTTTATTGTTTAATTTTATAACTAGTGTGCTATGGAATGTTAAAACTGGACAAATTAATAATTAAACAGTATTATGTATGCAAATATTTCAATAAACTTGAAATACTTTTGAGTTAAGACCAAAATAAAAATGCGAATATTATCATTAAAATCGGTATGGGGGTATAGAAAAGTATTCTAAGCAACTTTTTCCAATAATTTTTTGATATCTCCAACCATTTCTTACACTAGGTGAAATATTAAGAATCGACCCCATTTGTCGATTTGTAGTAGGCTAATAAAGTTCTGACTTCGATTAAGTATCTTAAAAAATGTGACTCATCACCATGTATGGCTGTGCAAAATTTCCAATCAATATTATTATAAATAACGAAAAGATCGAAAAGAGAAGTGTATCTTCATCTTAAATGCAACAAACATACGTTACCGTACCAAATGGTAGATTAAAGACATTTTACTCTTTAATTTCTTCACATAAGCAATATTCAAAAAACTACCCATATTTAAAACGAATCAATGCGATCCTGTTTTTTTACTATCGCGGCTACCAGGAGATATATAAGACTTAATTCTTCCTAACCAACTTTTCCTTGCTTTTTGAACTGTAACTTTACACTGTACCTACCTATTTCTTAAAGTATAAGCTATCTGAGGCGGCTTTGTCAAATAATTTGTTATTTTTTACCAAATTCCTGTATAAGACTGTGTGCTCCGGAAAGCTTAAATTCTCCAATTAAAAGTAAAGTTTCATTTTTATCCGAAAGTGTGTCAATGAAAAATATAATCATTTATGATTAGAAGTTTTAAATATGTTGTTTTTATTATAATGAGGTTTAGTGCCTTTATTAAAAATCTTAAAACTATACGTTAATCCTTACGTCAATCTAGCGGAAAATATTAGCATAAAGTGTATAAAATGAATAAATCCGGTTTCAAATTTTCTGAAATTTTTGATTACGTCGCAATCTTAAAATAAATAAATAATCGTCTTAAATTATTTATAGTTATTCTAATAAAAAGATAATTAAATAATAAATAGAAAAGCGATTCGGTGATTTAAATTTTGACACACCTTATATTACTTAAAATAAAGTTATAGCCATATGATAGAATTGATGAAAGTATAAATACTCTACTTACTGCCGTCTGAATGTGGTACACCTTCACGTATTAAAAAATAACGTAATCCTTCGGACGTATATGTTTCAAATAAGTCTTGAGGTGCGATAACATTTCCTTTCGATTTCGACATTTTCTCACCATTTACAGTCCAATGTGAATGGCATAATATTTGTTTTGGTAAAGGTAGCTGACAGGCCATTAAAAATGCTGGCCAATATATACCATGAAATCTGTAAAAAAGAAAGATGTATGTTTTTAATAACTTTATTTCATGAATTCATTATTTAATAATCGAAACACTGCAATTCAAAAAGACTTTTTTTTTTTTTATAAATATATAATGCCAGGGTAAGATGTAATACTTAAGAGTACCTTCCTGATCTAAATGAATGTTGTTTGATTAAAAGAGGAGCACATTTTGGAAATACTGAATTTGACTTTAACCTAACGGGTCACTTACAAGTCAACTCAATTTCAATGCTAATAAGAAAAGAGATACAGGTACATTAAATTAGGTTATATGGGTACATTAAGTTATACATTGTAAAAAGAGACAAATAATTCTCATTAATACATTTTGCCCATTTTTATCTATTTCCCCCTACATTTCGCCAAGTCTCTAATCCAAAAATGACCTAAACGAAATAGGCTGATATAAATGTGTTTTATGTAAGTTTTGCTTTGGAAACACTCCTGAAGACATATCTTCACTTAAAGATTAAAAGAAAGGGAACCAAATTTTTTGCCGTATACAGGGTGGGTCATTTTAATCTATAAGGACTAATATCTTGTTTTGTAGTAAACTAGTTAAAAAATTACTTAAACAAAAGTTCCAGAGTTTTACGGGGGACATCGTGATCGAACTTAGTTTTTCGGATTCTTTAATAGTCAATTTAGATCCTAAACGGTAAGAGATAGGATAACACTTTAAAATAGAAAGTTGATCCTCATAAAAAACTAGCCTTTTTCATCTAAACTATTATTATTAAAAAATCGTCAGTTTTCGGAAGAAAAGCGGCCTAAAAATATGTTATTATTGCATATAATCGAAGAAAACACGCTAACTACGGAAAAATGCTTTAGCCAACAGTTGTCAAGGGCAAAAGAGGACATTCGCCTATGTTCAGGACTTTGACCTACAATCATCAATAAATATAAATATAAATTATAAGCGCATTTTCTTTCGATTAAATCCAATAATGATATATTTTAAAATCGCATTTTCTCCGAAAGTTAACGTTTTTCGAAAAAATGTTTTAAACAAAAACTGTTAGTTTTTTGTGAGGATCAATTTCTAATTTAAAGTGTTATTCTATTTCGTAACGTTTAGAAACTAAATTGGCAAGTAAAGCAACTCGAAAGACTAGGTGCAATACGATGGCAGAACATAATGTCCCCCATCAAACTCTGCTGCGAATTGCTGCTAAATATATCCTCTTTACGAAAAATTTTTTACATTTAAATGATACAGCTGGAGATCAAGCTTAGGTTTTCCATCATATGTTCCCTGAACCTAACAACTTGCATTAAGGTGGTTTTTTTATTGGGGACTTCCCAGGCGCAATATTAAGGATCATAGATTAAAAATAAATCGGCCTCTATAATAAATTTCATTTAATATTCATCAATTTACACGACACTCCTTTAATCGGGATTTAAATATATAAAATAAAATTATATTAAATATATAAATACAGTTAGAGATTTGTTATTTTCTTGTACAGAAACGCATCTTTAAGAAAATTAAATTGACCTTGAAATATTTAATTTGATCGGTGGCAGATCGTATTTTTTCTAAGCAAGATTTCATTTTTATGGTTTCATGATTATATTATACTTCACAAATTATTCTTTAAGAAAATATTGTCCTTAAAGTATAAAATAGTCATAATCAATATTAAAATCGAAATTTAAAGGTTTTAAGTTTTCTAATTATACTAAATGTCTCTAAAACGTTAACAATAGTGACAAAACTGTTATGCCCCTTAAACCTTTTTATGTAATGAACACAAAAACCGAAACATATATAAAAGTTAACTAGAAAAAAATTTATTATCATTCGTCACAGTCTTATCCAAGATTTTATTTGTGTGTTTTATTATCTGTGAATAAAATTGTTGGTCGTGTATGACAAGAAAAAATTTTTCGTTCTAGTTAAAAGCAAATTTTATTTTTGTTTCTATATAATTAAATGTTTTTTTTTATACCGTTTGATAAAAATCCAAGGTTACACGTAGAACGTGAAAATTAAAATAAAATCCATTTATCATATTATATAGTAGGGTTTTAACAAACGGCGCGGCGGTAAGACTATAAGGGCTTAAATCATAAATACAAGGCTAGTTGATTAACTTTTTGTTAATTAAAGTAATTTTTTTATTTTTTCAAATTTAAACGTTTTTACTTAATGATTCAGAAAAAGATAAGCAACGTTCATAATTAAGCGTAAGGATTTTATGAAACTCATATTGTTAAAGTGTTATTGAATATTACGTTTGCTGTGTTATCAAAAGTATCATTTTTTTCTGCTATTTCCAACAAAAGTTCTTTGATATTTTATGAAGAATGACTTTCGAATTTAACCATTTCTTCAAACGCTAATTTTTACGAGCCAGAATTGAATTTTTAACGATTCTTAAAGTCAAAGTCAAAACTTCCCTTTCTCCAAGTATAACAATTTTAATCAAAATCATTTTCCCTGAAAACGCTTAGTTAACAAAAAATTTAGCCAGAGAGATTAAAATGTGGCACTCTATATGCAGATAATATTTTTCAATTTGAATGAACCAGGCTGGTATTCAGAATTATATTTTTGGAAAAACCGGTTTGTACAAAAGTAAATTAATTTGAAGAGAAATATATTACGCGTATCAGTTTCTTCATTAGTCAAGATTAACTTTTTTTTAAAAAACCTATATTTTTATAGCAAATACCTTTTTTTTAGCAAAAAAAGATGCTTTTGTTTGAAACGTTTTTGTACAATAATACTTTTTTTAATGATTTGTCTTTTCTTATTACACAATTTTGAGAAGCAGAAATAATCCTATTTTTTGTTCTGTGTTAATTTTCATATCAATAGGTTTTTTTAAAACCCATTCAGTAATTTTCGAAATAAACCAGTGAAGCGGGTAGGAAACTACTAGTATCCTCATAAATTAAAACCTAGTTTTATTCTGGCGTATGAGCTACATTATTGTAAAGTTTCATTAAAATCTATTCAATAGTTTTCGAAATCGCCCAGCGAATCGGTCGGTTTATTTCAGGCGCGTGATGATATATAGCCTTCCTCGGTAAATGGATTATTCAACACTAAAATTATTTTCAATTTGAATCAGTAGTAGTTCCTGATATTAGCGCGTTCAACAGACAAACAAACAAACAATCTCTTTATCTTTATGTATTATTTAAGGATTTGTTTCCTTTTTGAAGTATTAAATCGCCAATGAAAATTTCTTATATGATTTTTAATTACAATTGCCATCAAAATTTGGCATAATCAAATAGCGATAGTCACCAATTATATGGTCCAATAGATGATCTATTTATACATAATATATATAATACAGTAACTAAGTCAGAAAATACCATTAAACGCGGCAAAGTTGTGTCACATCTCCGTTTTCAAAAATTATGATTATACGCGCTTCTGAGACCTTCAGGAACATTCAGCACACTAACCTCTGCATTACAATAAAAAAAGAGAAAATAAGGTTATTTTCCCTCACCCACAAAACACTCCAAATTGTAATGTTAAATTTTTTTAATTTTATCCCATGATCAGCGGCCCAAGAGACAATTTCCGAGGCAAAATTTAGAATTTTCAAAAAATGTTTGATCACTGTTACTTTTAGAATTGATGGGATTGCAATCATCATCAGTTGTTTTTTGACAACGAATTCTTGATGACACCGAAAAGCTCCCAGAGACGATTTCTGAGGTGAAATTTAGAGTTTTCTAATTTTTTATTATTGTCACTTCTAGGGGTGGTTTTAATGGGGTTGTAACTATCTTTAGTTATATATTTAGATCGACTTCGCGATCAGCAACTCCCTCGAGATTCGATATCCGAGGAGAAATTTTTTTTATCTCTGTTACTTTTAGGGGTGGTTTTAATGGGGATGCAACAACATTCAATTGCTTTTTGACTTAAAATTCATGATCAGCGACTTCGAAAATCGCCGAGAAACAATCCTGGGGTGAAATTCAGAATTTTCTAATTTTTTTTTCTTTTCATTGACACTCTCAAGGGTAGTTTTAATGAACTTGCAACTATCCTCAGTTGCATTTTGATTTTTTGAGGTGAAATTTTTAATTTTTAAAATTTTTTTTCACTGTTACTTTCTGGAGTGCTTTAGGGGTGGAAAAACTATCCCAATTTTCTCATTCTTCATAGTAATGCAGAGGTTAGTGTGAGGGTTGAGAAAACTATTCCAATTTTCTCCTTCTTCATAGTAATGCAGAGGTTAGTGTAGTTACAAAGAAGAATTTTTTAATATCGGAGCTGTTCCACCTCTTTTCACATTTTCGAGTGCAAAGCTTCTATCACACACAAGTTTTCGACTTTCAATAATAGGAACACATAAAATGAGAAAAATTTTAAATTACGCTTCTTTTGTATAGTTAAATCTTATAATATTGACTCCAGGAAAATGTATCCCCATTACCGAGTCGAAGAACCTTTTTTATATCCTGGATCGTAATTAGCGTATTTATACCCTAAATCGTAAAATTATTTTCACATAATTACCAACTTGGTGGTTGGGAAATTACATTCCGTGAAAATATGCCATCTATCATTTAGTCTGTTAAATTTGATTAAGACTGACGAGGCATTTTATTTATCTCTATAATAAGTAATTCATCAATTTTTAAAATAATAAATAATCCAAGCATTGATACTTAAGTCAATCAACTCAGTTAATTGTTCTTATTTTTAATATCATTTTAATTGGTATCTAAATTATATAAATGAACTCTCAACTTTTTGAGAAATTTAAAATTATAATTATTGTTTTTGATAAAACAGAATACAACACCATACTTGATTTCGTTACTTAAATTTCCAAGTATCCTATTTTATCAAAAATTAGATTGAAAATTAAACTACATCTATATATTTAAAATTGTTATGTTGCCTTGTGTACGCTTTAAAAACTCAAAAAGTTCTGCATCGATTCAGCTCAAATTTTTACACGATATACAACCCGCTTAGAGGATGGTTTTTATCTATTTTTACCCTCGGCGCAAGAAAATTAACCTATATTAAACTACATCTATATATATAAAATTGTTATGTTGGTTTGTGTACACTTTAAAAACTCAAAAAGTTCTGCATGGATTCAGCTCAAATTTTTACACGATATACAACCCGCTTAGAGACGATATACAACCCGCAATCAATTATTTTCAAATATACCCAAGTAAGGTATCGAATAAAAGAGCATGACGTGTACATTATCTACATAAACATAACCCCCGACGCAAGGGGATATGGGAGTGGAATGGAAGTGGGGATGAACAATCTGCACTCTTTTATAGGGAGGTTGTCAAATTTTATAAAATTTACAAGCGGCTAAACTTCTCATCTATTTTCATGCAATCATAATGTGTCACAGCGAAGCTTGAAAGGGTGTAGCTAGTATTATATAACTCAGTTAACAAACCTCAATTAGAAGGGTGCTGGCTAGTTCAATCGGAGAAAGCAGGAAATTTTTGTAATCTCTTCATTTAGATGAAAAAATTTTTTTTTATATTTGCACCAATTTTACGTGCTAAGCCGCTAAACGAGAAGTGTACAAAATCTTAAAATAAGTTCTTAACAGTTTGTGGTACATTTTTTTAAATTTTACTCATTTAGAATTAAAGTAGTCTATAAATAATAATTCTATACACTACAAAAACTTATCAGTTTATATCAGCAGAAGTAGGTTATCCCCTCCAATCTGATTGATTTTGTATGAATATGTAGTGGGTGGGTGATTATAGGTGTTCATAAAATCGCCTAATTAGTCCATTTCCGGTTGTCTGTCTGTCGTCTGTCCGTCTGTCATCACGATTTCTCAAAAACAAAAAGCTTAGGACGTAAAAAGTGAGGTCAAGTTCGTAAATGAGCAACATAGGTCAATTGGGTCTTGGCTCCGTAGGACCCATCTTGTAAACCATTGAATATAGAACAAAAGTTTAAATATAAAAAATGTTCCTTATTAAAAAATAAACAACTTTTGTCTGAATCATTTTTTCGTTAACATCACTGTCTACCCGTGAGAGCGCAAATTGTATAATATGTATTATATGCGAATATCAGTTAGGTTAGTTTATATTGGCTGTCCACGAAGGACACACTTAGGCTATAGAGCCCATTGTGATACCATATATGTGTTTTACCACCTTTCCGCTGATAATTTTATTAATCAGCTCCTTAATTTCAGAGGCTGAGTGCAATTTCTTCAGGCATATACCATGCACTACACCAGCCCATCACTACTATTAATTAAATTAATTTTTTTGCGACGACGGGAATCGAACTCCGCTACCCTATGCATACCGCGGTCGGAATTGATATATGTGTGTAATGAGACAGAGAAATCAACACTGTCTATAAATGGTATTTCAACAATTAACTCAGTCCATTGTTTGTTTTCACTTGTTTAACATAAAATTTTCGAATGAAAATCTACATTTATTGAAAATTTTATATTCATAATCAATTATTTTACATTCTTGGTGTAATTTTGAAAAAAATTCAATATCAGAATAATAAAAAAAAAATTTATTTTTTATTATAATGTTTCAATATTGTTTTAAAAGTATATTTCATGTATGGATTGAATAATTTTTCAATTTAAATTGTATTTCAATTGTTGGTTCCCTTTATTGTTTGTATATTTATGATTTTTAATCAAAATAAAAATAATAAAATTTTATTTGTTCTTTCGAACTGAAATATAAATAATACAATAAATATTTCATTAACATTAATAATTTATGAGAAATAAATTCACTTCCCTACCTCAGTTGCTCTTATTAACAAATTTTTGTATTCAATATCAATAAAAAATAAGCACACGAGTAAGCAAAAAAAAAAATTTGCATCAAGTTTTAACAGGCTTTTAAATAAATACGATCTATTTAATTAATTCTTTAAAAAAATTATGTTTCTATTAACGCTTTACACTTATCGTTGCCTTAACCGCTAAAGATAAAAAAATTTTTTTTTGCGATTTTCTCGATTATATCAAAGGGGTACCCCTTAAAAAAAAATTCAAAAAATCGAGAAATTTTTTTATCTCCAATTTCAGTAATCTCATATAAACTTTCATATAAACTTTCATCCCCAAATTGACCCTCTTTAAGAATGAAATTTTATGAAAAAAGTAAAATAAACTTTTGTCTCTAATTCAATTATTTTTTTAATATTGTAAATATTGTATTTTTAAAAAACTTTGGTAACTTGGTAACTTTATAAAAGACGTTGATCTATATTTGTCTATAAAATTATTAACATGCAGTTCCCATATACAAAATTCGCATCCCCTTTTCAGCCCCTTATGGGATGAGTTAACAAAATTTCCTCTTTCTTAGTGCTCACTTACGTTACTTAAGGAACGTGTGTACAAAATTTCAGGCTTCTAGACCCAGCGTTTTCAGCTGTGCGTTGATCGATCAGTCAGCTTCCATTCTTTTATATTTATAGATAGGGATTACTTGCATGAATGTTACAAATGGTTTTAAATTATTATATAACCAATATTAATTATAACGCACTGCCCAGTGAATGTGGTTGTTTCTATTATTTTAAATGAAAACCATTTTATATACTTTTTGGAACAAATAAACAAATTAAACTGAAATAAATAAACAAAAATTTTACAGAAAAATGAACTATTTTTATTATTTATAACTTGGGTGTAATATTAATAATAATTTTTTTGTCCAACTTTAACATTAGCATATACAGATGACAGAAAAGTCCCGAACCAGTACCCAACCTCGGAAAATAATGATTTCACAAAAAAAGCAGAATACAAAAATTGAAGAAGTAAAGGAATTGTCTAAGTTTTGACCTTCAGAGTTAAGAATCTTTAACCTTCAGAATTGTAAGCATTAACTTACAAGAGCATTGAAAAGTGAATTGCAACTAGTCAAAGATTTTGCAGAGATTAAATTAGAAAGTTGTGCTTTATAAAGATAAACTATCAACTTTTTTCAAAACATTTTTCAGAGAATCCACTAAATTCAGAAAAAATTAACTCGAATTTCAATGTTTAATTTTTTTGCATTTGATGTACATTCGAAGCCAAAATTAACGCATTTTCATCAAAATTCACTCAAATTCATATAATTGTAATTTACGGGCTGAAATATCAGCGGAAAAAAACGATAAAACATATATATAGTATCACGTATATGGGGGCTATAAGGTCTAAATGTGTCCCTCGTGGGCAGCCAATATAACATAATCTCACCTCACCAACGTAAATAGGTACTAATATGACAAATTTCGAATTTCCATTGAATAGTTTTACGATTTATATATACACGGAATGGTTTTTTTGGTTATAATAAAACTCCAAAACTCGCATAAATAAAAAAATATGTATATGTATAGCATTAATTTTTTTTTTTTTTTTTGGTGAAGTACTTACACCTCGAGTAAAAACATCAACATCACCCATCATCATGTGTGAAATTTATTTATATTTTTATTTAATACGTGTTTTCATATTTCTGTTTTTCCATCATTTGTCTGTCACATAGATACAGAATTATACAGAGTGACATTAAACTTTACCTACTATTCTGTTTTTTCTAAATTTTAATAATAACTAGCTGTAACTTCGAATGATGTAGGTCCTATGCGAAATAACAGCAGACGTTAAACTTTTTTTATCACTTAAGTCTCACGCTCTAGAAGCAAAAATTTTGGTATTCATTAGGCGTCCGGTTATTAAAGAATGAAAATAAATATGAAAGAACTTACAAAGCTTGTTTATTTAAGGTGTTTCCATCATGACGACAGATTTGGATTTTTTTTCACTGACTCGGAATACTGTTAGCTGTGAGATTCCGTAATTGCATAATTTTTTGTGATTATTTAGAATCAGCTGCAAAGTTTGTTTTTTCGAGGGTCAAAGCATGAAAAACTCACTGTCCTCCCAGCTATTTTTTACATTATTAAAAAATTCTCTCAACACAATTGAAAAAAATTTTGCCGTAAATTGTCAAAATTGGGAATTTAGGCATTAATTGTCTCGTGTTTTTAACGGTCAAAATTTCTGAAACTTTGGGATCTTAAAGTAAGGCCTATTTTTAATCTGTACAAAAAATTCGTTAAATTCTGCCGAAAAGTGCGTTTTACCACAGTTTTAGCAGAACCAACAAAAAACTATTATTTTTATTGAGAATGACCTCTAGGTAAAATCTCAAATCCTTTCAAAATACCGCCTTTTCTACTAAATCTAATACAGCGACATGCGCTCCTACTTATATATGTATCTGCACACTAAACAAAATATAGCTGGTAATCTATAAAACTTCCCATTCAAGATAATTCTGATCCCCAGAAATGTATCTTTATAAAGACACTCGGTATATACCTATATAATTCGCAAAAAAGACACCTCTTTCGGGTATAATCCAAATGCACGATCATAAATTAAAGATTCCATTAAAATATATTTCTCTACAGACATAATATTATTATCTCTTCTATTTTGTTCGTAGAAACCTATTCGTATTCAAAATTATATATTTTTATGAAAACAAGGTTATTCTACCACATACCCAAATTATTTTTTTCACTTAGACACATTTCCCAATAGATTGATAGCTAAAATATTTTTTTGAATCTAAATCATGGACATTTTTTTATATATTTATCAATTTTGAATTTGTACAATATTGTTTAATTTTTTACATCTGACAACTGTTCCAATTATCTCACTAGACCAAGTAATACCACTAGACCAAAATTATAATGATTGAAATATATTGACATAAGTATTAATTTCTTATCATATGAAAACTAAACAAGTGAAATATACAAACTTTAAAAAAACCCCGAAAAATTTTTCGTCTACGGAACCCTAAACTTGCAATTGAAATGTCTATCAAAAAACACTTTCCATTAAATTACCTTTCAAACAAACACAAAAAAATCAAAATCGGTTTATCCGTTTAGGCACTACGATGCCACAGTCAGACAGACACAAACGCAGACACACACACACACAAACATAGCGGTCAAACTTAGAACACTCCGTTTTTTAGTTCTGGGGTTAAAAATAGAGACATGCCATTGAAGGGTCATAATAAAATTTGAGCATTTTCCAACATGCAGCCATTTTAATAGTATATGAGTGGGATATGGCTATTTAAAAATATAATAAAAGGATTCGATTATTATTTTTTGTTTTTTGAAACAAACGAAAAGATATGAGTTAGAAATTCAATTTTGCAGCAACGCAATAATAATAAGGCAAAAAACATTAAGAAACTCAAAGTAATTCCACGCATCTTGAACTATTCTTTTAATTATCAACATGCTTCAATAATTTAATAATTCTGAAGCATGGTGTATATAAAACTGTTGAGATTGGAGCCTGGAACTTTCATATCATCGCCAACGCCATCTTCATTACTTTACTGTATTTATTAACTCTGCTGCCGTGAAAACGTATTTTTTTTATATTCTGGCATACGTTCGATGTGATTGCAATATATTCGATTTTGATTTCGGCAGTTGACTATAATTTTTTCCAATTATTCCATCATTCAATAAATTGGTGAGTATATTGGTCCTTTTACGAAGGGAATTGATTACAATGAAAACGCTGATGATATTTTTCAGTTGGAATCTATATCACCTTGCTTGTAACGTCCCTTGCGAAAGAATCTCCTTAAATTAAATTTTTCGTTCTAAAGTATGAGTAATGGAATATTTTACCTTTAAAAAATAAAAAAGTATTACTTTATTTGAGAACATAATTTTCATAATACATGTTTTTATTTCAAATAATATTCATATACAATATAATTTTAAAAAGAACTTTACATTTAAATATTAGTTTACAGACATTTTTATATTAAATTTTAATAATATAATGTAAAAGTACTCTAAACTATGTGTGTGTACGCTCATAATCAATACTCAATAATATGTTTTTTTTTTTTTATAAGTCTAAGAGCCAATCTGTCGAGAATAAAAAATTGGCTTTCAACCTGCAAATGTCTTACCATATATAAAACAAGTGAAATTTACAAAATTTAAAAAACCCCCGACAAATGAGATTTATTCTTTAAAAACCGATTTTTGGAAACTTAGCTACAAAATATTCTCAATCAAGGCGGTTCGACCGTTTTGGGGCTACGATACTACTGAGAAACATACAGACGCACAGATAAACACTTTAAACTTATAACACTCCTTCTTAAATCAATAACAAAGTGATGGCCAAGGACATCAGATGAGATGAAAAGGATACTTGGATAGCTATCATTTTTTGGGACAAATTTTTGGAAATATTTTAATTGAAATTGAAATATTTAAGTTGTTCTTTTGAATTATTGCTTTAAATTACCTAATTATTTTACCATTTCACTTTTCGAAATGAATTGAACCAGGTTTATTTGACCATTCATGTCCATGGTAATTATTTATATGTTATGCCGTTTCCAAACTGAATCGATTTTGAAGATCACTGCCAATTTTTTAGTATTTTCAGGAACGGAAACTTAAGCTCGCACTTGAAACACGGTCTAAGAACACTCTCCGTTAAATTACTTTTCCAATGAAACCAAAACATTAAAATCGGTTCCTCCGTTCAGGCGCTACGATGCCACAGACAGACAAACACACAGACACACACACACACACACACACACACACACACACACACATAGCGGTCAAACTTATAACACCCCTTTTTTTATTTCGGGGGTTAAAAAACAATATAGCCATTTCTAATAAAGGTAAAAAAAACTATATTCTTTTTTTAATCTTAAATGTCTAAATAATTAATGGCTGCATAATAAAGTCTTCATAATCAAAAAAGCATATCCCCGTCTACAACCATTTGAAATTCAAGCATTACCTTTTTTGAATACATAATTGGATAATCATAAAAAATTAAAAGCTTGAATTTAAATAAAGAAAATAAGAACCAGGCCAAATATTAGTTCAAACCTGGAGTAAATAATTATACTTTGAGCTATGCTTCGAAAGTAAAATTGATTCAATTAGTATCAAATGATAACATCATTTCAAGCTTGGTTTTCAGAAAAGGGCAGAAGTTTTTGTATTCGGTCGTCGTCCAACCATGGGCGATCAATTTTAATTTTAATCGGGATCGTTTTAATAAATACATTTACAAGCAAGCACATATACTGAATTGAAATCAGTAAATGTGCTTTGTTGAACGTCTTTACTCTAACGGCTGTTCTCTCAATAAGAATTCACATCAATGTGAATAAACAATAAATTTAGATCATTAGTCATTGTCAAAGGCTGGCATACCAAGACTTGATTTATTGCCTAAGCGAAGACTGGCAAATCAAGTCTCGATTTAGTAACCTAGTGTAATTACAGTCCTTGTTTAAGCCTCAACCATATGTAATAAACCAACCCGGCTTTACCAGTCTTTGGTCAAGTCTTGGCCATAAATCAAGTCTGGGTTTGGCAACCTTTAGCCAAGCCAAATTGGGCCATTCATTTTTCATAATTAATCACTGAAATCTTCACTCTATTATGCAGCCAGTAATCATTTAGAAATTTTGTTCAGTTTAAGCCATAATGTCAGAGCCTTTAATTTGGAAAAAGTCCTCTTTTTTCATGTGATAGAAAACAAAGTCAATTATTTTCTTCGATAGGCATGGCTCCATTAATATATCATTAGTTATTGAAGGCAATGGCATTTCATAATATTTATTATATCGACGAGCCACTTCACCGCCGTACAAAATTAAATTAATTTTATTTGAGTTTTTTATTCTTTATTTAATGTATGTAAAATGAATACTAATTTTTCATATTACAAATTTTTTATACACAATATTACAAAAAATAAGTGTAATGGTCTGTGATCCAACAATAAAAGCATTGTGTAATTATACTTTCATTAAAATTTGCTAACCTTTAGTTGTATCAACTTAAAACTAACATTACTGTTGGTGACAAACTTTCAGTTCAATAATAAACCCTAATGTAATTATTTATGATTCAATTCTACCCGCATCGTTGGTTTTCGTTGACACAATTTTGGAAAGTGGTAGATATAAAAAATGATTATTTTAGTGCCTAAGTAAAATGTCAATATATGATTACAAAAAAAAAAAAATATCAATTTTAATTGGCATTACAGAACGAGTGAAATTTATAGTCCAAAAGCATGAAGACGCGGGGAAGGAAAGTGATAGGCAACATTCCATTATTTCTAGAACACTAACAGATTGGAAATTTTTGGATTATGCAATATTTACAAATAGATACAATTTTCGTTCTGAATACGTCTCCCTACTTTGATCCGTTATCTACGCTGTTAAAATTTGAACTAGCTATCTTTTAAGTTGGCATGGCATGGCTAACTATTTTGAAGTCTACCATTGGTTTTAATAAAGTTATATATCTTATAGTACGTGATGAATTTTTTTTCGATTGGAAAGGTTCTATCAACTTTTTAAATTACGAAATATCGCACTGGCTATAAAAATTAGTATCTTTGTTAACTCCATTGATGAAAACTGCGAATTATTCATATAAATTTTCGATTATCCATCAAATACTTAATGATGCAAAAAAAAAAATGTATGAAAAAACCAACGTTTGAAATTCATGACAATTTTATCTCAAGGCGTAATTTGAAGTGGACAAAAAAGGCATGTCAATAGATGCCAGACGACAGCAGTAGACAAGTTGATAAAAAAAACTTTATATAGCTAATAAAATATGTAAAAGAAACATTTAGAAGGGCTCTTTCAAATCATATTTGCCACGAAAATATAGACTTATGCAATGTAGAGGTGAGATGTGTTATAAATCCGTAAACATAAACCTAAATAAACTTACCAAATCACAAAATTGCTTCGTTTGGTAACTATGCGATCTTAAAGTTCGAAGTTTTTTTAATAGAAACCCACGCTTTTTTTTTAAATTTAATAAGATATATACACTGTATCGCATTCAAGATAAAGACACCCTCATATTTTCGCTATTTATAAGAATATCAATTTGAAATTTTGTCATACAGAATGATGGGTCACATTTTTTAAGATACTTAACCAAAATCAGAACTTTAAACTCAACCTAATACAAATTGACAAATAGAATCGATTTATAATATTTTGCCTAGAGTCAGAGATGATTAGAGATAACGAAAAAAATTATTAGAAAACTTTCTTAGAATATTTTTTTATAACCATATACCGATTTTAATAAGAAAATAGGCATTTTTAATTTTTCATTATTTTGTCTTTACTCAAAATTGTTACTACTTTATTGAAATATTTGAATTAAATAATCAATGTATCCAGTTTTTACATTCCATAGCACACTAGTTATAAAAGTTTATTTTTTAATTTGATAGTGTGCTATAGAATATATAAAAACTGTATAAATTGATAAAATAGTGTTATGTATTCAAATATTTCAATAAACTTGTAATAATTATGAGTGTGGAGCAATATAATGACAAAATTTCAAATGCGAATTTTGTCGTAAAAATCGGCATTTGGGAATAAAAAAAATCCAAACAAATTTTTCTAATAGTTTTTTTCGATATCTCTTATCTTCTCTGGCGCTAGGCAAAATATTAAGAATCGGCCCTATTTGTCAATTTGTGGTACGTTGAGTTTAAAGTTCTAATTTCTGTTAAGTATCTTAAAAAATGTGTCCATCACCCTGTATGACTGTGCAAAATTTCAATACGATATTCCTATAAATAACGAAAACATGAGGATACCTTCATCTTAAATGCGACACACTATACATATAAATAGTTATATTCTATAGCTTAGTACCACTTTAGTTCGATGAAACTCTATTGTCTTATTTCAAAATGTACTTTTGCGTGATAGAGCATTGTTCATGTTTCTTATGGCCACACTGTATATTTCATTTTTATTTTTTTAGTTCAAGTGAGCACAAATTCAATATGTAGGGTTATATATAATGGGAATTTATGTTACGATAACGGAGTTCGAAAGGAAAAAAGTCGCTTTTCCAACGTTTTTATAGATTTGATCTTCAATAGAATCTCAAATTGTATTTGTGTCAAGGTTGTGTCTTTTGGAAGTGTAAACTTTCCAGTCTCACTCACCACTCTTTTATAAAGATATTGCACACTTTCAAAAACTTAAAAAGTAATGTACATGAAAGGGGAAATATGGCCTTAGTGGCCTTAGCTCTACTGCTCACTGGTTTTTTTTCTTACATATATACATACAAATGATAATTTTTATAGGATTATAAATGTCCTTATATAATAATTTTTCGAATAGAAAATGATTTTCGTTATGAATTTACATAACAATAAACCCACACTAAAAAAGTTTACTAACATTTTTATACGAAAATAAAATGAGTATAGTCATATATCAACCAATGAATACAAAACAGAGTTTTTTGTTTTATTTATTACATACGTAATTAAAAGAGAATGCAACAACTAACTGAGTTAACATTTGAATACCCTGCACTATCTATAATTAAAAAGGGCACGTTTACAAACACAAAATAGCTATTCAAAATGAAAATATAAAAATGTCAATCATAAAAGTATATATATCGTGTTTCTTATCTTTTGGTTTGGTATAGAACAAAATTTTTGTATAGGTGTTATAAAATCAACTTATTAGTCCATTTTTGTTTGTTCGTACGTCTGTCCGTTTGTTTTTCTGTTAGCACGATAACTCAAAAACTCAGGACATAAAAAGTCGAATAAGTAAATGAGCAACATAGGTCAATTGGGACTTGAATCCGTAGGGCCCATCTTCTAAACCGTTAGAGATACAACACAAGTTTAAATATAAAAAATGTTTCTCATAAAAAAATGATATTTTGTTTGAAACATTCTTTTGTAAACAACACTGTTTACGCGTGAGGCCGCAATTTATATATTATATAGTAGATATTTATGTATGTATCACATTTATTATATAAATGTATGTGTTTGTTTATAGCATATAATTTGTTCACTGAGGAGGTAAGGAGAAAGATACTCGTATTAATTTGTGTGAAAGAGTGGCTGTCTTTCTTAATTTACATGCCATAAAAAAAAATAAAAGATTGCCTAATCAGCGCTCTTTATACATGGTATTTCAACAATTAACTCTGTTATTTTCAATTCTTCGAATTCATTGTAACAATCTTTCTTTACCAATTATTATTTTCAGGTAAATATTTCGCAAAACATACATTACGAGCTTACGAGAACCTTTGGTCATTTTCAAAGGCCTGTCCAACGATACCTCACACAATTATTTCTCAAGTATATTACAGTATACTCATAGTACATATAGGTGGTAGGTATATCATAGAGTTAAGGCAGTCCTTCCACTGACTAAAAGTAACTGGTTCACTTTTTACACAAAGATAATAAAAGCAAGTAAAGACTTCTTGAGTTAACGATCTCAATACTTAATTCAATAAAATAAGTATTTCACTTTTAAACTATAGCAAGAATATATTGTCTTATATCAAAGTATTTCCTTGCTGTCATGTTAAGAACAAATTTTCTGCTAGTACTTTGTTTCAGTATACAATCAGATCTTATTTAAAAAATGTTCACGGTAAATTATATATTTTAGTGCAAAAACCTGGATATTTTGAAAAACTAATTTTCAGTTTTTTTTGCACTCCATCTAATTGATAACTGCTAGTATAATTCAAGGAAAGTTCGTAAGGCCTTACTTTGTCGTAAGAATGTCAAAAATGTTAATATTTTTGAAAAAAATTTTCACAAAAATTTACACGGTAAAGTTTGATCGAAACAGCATTATACGATAGATAACGACTTAAACTATCATAAAAAAATTATTTTTCCTTGTAATCTAATATATTTTACTTAACATGCGCGGCGAAAGGACTTCCTTAAAATACACTCACACAAAAACAAAGAAAGAATACACAAGAGTAATTTGAAAATATTTCATTCATCATCTTTATACCCGAAATATATTTTGATAAAATAGTAAAGCAAAGAACTATATAATACTTAATTTTTATCCAACTTGGCTATATTTTTTGATAATTTCATAGATTTTTTGCGTTTAGCAACAGTCAAACCTAGTCCATTGAGCAAGTTTTTTTATTTTATCATGATTAAACTGAATATTTTCGATATTTTGTTAAATATTTACAAAAGAACTGAATAAAGCCTGCAAATTAAAAACTTTTTCAATCAAAACAGGTACAAAAAGTTTAATTTACATTTTTGAATTAGTACAAAACAAAAATAAAACCCATTTTCTATTCATAATAAATAATAACCATTTCAATAAGATATTATTTTACTGATGATTTTGTTGAAAAAAGAAAATGTATAAGTACTTCGATATTTATTGTAAACACATATAATGGGATAATTAGAATAATTAACGTACCGTTTTTCCTACTTTTCTTTACGATTAATTATGCTGTTTGTTAGGTAAAAAATTTGATATCGATCTAACACCCCTACTACTTGTGCAGGATGTGACGGAAAAGTCTGCGATTTTGAAAACACACAAAATGTCTCTCAATTTTAAGCAAATGTACCATTGAAAGAAATTGATATGATATGATCAAATTAACTTTTTGAATAATTTAATTCTGAGTTCGGAGAAAAAAATTGAATTTAGTAGATCATTATGATACAAATTGAGGAAACTAAAATCTAACATTTTTTGATGGTCGGAAGGGGTCCAAAAAAAATGGTAAAGTGGCCAAATCCGGTCTTTCGCGTCAGACACCGTCGGATTGGGTTAAAAATAAAAAAGTGTTCAATAAGCTTACGCGCCGTAAAAAGGCGAAAAGAATGAGCTGCGAATGAACCCGATTGGTCCATCGATGTCCCCACAAATTCCAAAAAACCATCGATTTTGCTCGAAATTTCAAAACTTCATAGCTCTTGTTGTTTTAAAGATTCAAAGCTGAGATTTAAATGGATTGTAGCTTTTGTACCCATGAAGTATCACACACAATTTCAGCAAGATCGAATGTATACTTTTTGCAAACCGCAGCTGAATGCAAAAAACAGGACTTTTGTAAAATGGCCCTAAAAAAGTTGTGGTGCGGTAACGCGCTATTTTTTTTACGCGATCATATGCTTCAATAGTTAAAGTAATACCTACTAAAGTGTCAACCTCTCATCTTAAGTAAAAGTTAATAAAATATTAATTTTAAATTACTATTATTTTAAATTATAACATTAAAAATAGGATGGGAGTAATGAGAGCAATTATTAAGAGACAGAAGTTATGTGACATTATAGTCTTAATAATTGCTCCCATTACTCCCATCCTATTTTTAATGTTATAATTTAAAAAAATAGTAATTTAAAATTAATATTTTATTAACTTTTACTTAAGATGAGAGGTTGACACTTTAGTATGTATTACTTTAACTATTGAAGCATATGATCGCGTAAAAAAAATAGCGCGTTACCGCACCACAACTTTTTTAGGGCCATTTTACAAAAGTCCTGTTTTTTGCATTCAGCTGCGGTTTGCAAAAAGTATACATTCGATCTTGCTGAAATTGTGTGTGATACTTCATGGGTACAAAAGCTACAATCCATTTAAATCTCAGCTTTGAATCTTTAAAACAACAAGAGCTATGAAGTTTTGAAATTTCGAGCAAAATCGATGGTTTTTTGGAATTTGTGGGGACATCGATGGACCAATCGGGTTCATTCGCAGCTCATTCTTTTCGCCTTTTTACGGCGCGTAAGCTTATTGAACACTTTTTTATTTTTAACTCAATCCGACGGTGTCTGACGCGAAAGACCGGATTTGGCCACTTTACCATTTTTTTTGGACCCCTTCCGACCATCAAAAAATGTTAGATTTTAGTTTCCTCAATTTGTATCATAATGATCTACTAAATTCAATTTTTTTCTCCGAACTCAGAATTATCTAAAAATTGACGCCATTTTTTTTTTATTTGATCACACTAATAGTATTTTAAAGCAGATTGTATAACGTTTTGAAAATAATTCATGAATTAATTTAGTAAATGTAATTTATTTCCTAATAAATTTTAACTCAAATAAGATAACTTGACAAGTGAGTATTGAAGTTATTCAACGCAACATTGCCAGTGACCCTTGATCCACTTCTTTTCACATCCGCTATACAACTTTTATAGGTCCAACTTTCTATTAGGTATTACAACTTTCTATGGATCCAATCATTTAATTAACTTGCTTTTTATACTTTTTGGATCAAAATTACCACATCCACCGAGTTTCATCAAATTCCAAAACAATTTTTTTTTTTGCCTTTTTTAGTTTTTTTCAAACGGGTGTACTCCTTTAAAAAAATTGCAAAAAATCGAGAAATTTTTTTATCTCCAATTTCGATAAAACTCAGTATATAAGGATATTTTTATCCAAAAAGTACAAAATCTGGTGCATTTGACGACTGGTCGAATAATTTTTGAGATACGAACTAAAATCGATCCCAATATTGCGATATCTCAGAAACTCTGCATTAAATCATTAAATTAAACTGATTTTTGTACTTTTTGGGTCAAAATTACCCCATCCACCGAGTTTCATCAAATTCCAAAACAAAATTTTTTTGCGATTTTCTCGATTTTATCAAAGGGGTACGTACCCCTTTAAAAAATTACAAAAAAATCGAGAAATTTTTTTATCTCCAGTTTCGATAAAACCCAGTATATAAAGATATTTTGACTCAAAATGATTTTTATACTTTTTGGATCAAACTTACCCCATCCACCAAGTTTCATCGAATTCCAAAACAAATTTTTTTGCGATTTTCTCGATTTTATCAGAGGGATACCCCCTTAAAAAAATTGAAAGAATCGAGAAATTTTTTGTATCGAGAAATTTTGATAAAACTAAAATAGTTTTTGAGAGACGGACTAAAATCGATCCGAACATTGCAATATCTCAGAAACTCTGCATTGTAACTTATTATAGGTGAAATAATTTTTAAAATCAGTTAAGTAGTTAATTCAAAAAATAAGGAACTATCATCCTCTTTTCACCACCAAAATTACAAAGTTTCATATAAACTTTCACCTCCAATTTGACCCTCTTAAAAAATGAATTTTTATGAAGAAAAAAATAAACTTTTGTCTTTAATTGATCTTTTTTATTTAATGTATCCAAAAAATTTCATTCGCTTTTTCAACACCTTGAACTAAATTTTCAAAAATCCTTTTTAGTGCTCATCTACAGTGGCAAGAAACCCACATGCAAATTTATATATATAGTCCTAGTCCCAGATTTTTTGGCTGTGCGTTCATATGTGTCATCATCAGTCAGTAGGTAGTCTGTTATTATTTCATTATTTTATTTATAATAACAAAATTTTCACATCCGCTACTACACTGGACGTGCCATGCAGATAAAGATAAGCTGAAGTGAACAAAATTATCAGTTGATACCCATTCAGAAAAAACTTCAAAAAGGTTTGTCAATCTTTTTTACAAAGATTTAAGAAATAAAATAAACCAGCAGTACAACTTGTTTCTTTTTAATTAATAATTTTGTAAAAAAATATATATGCAAATAGATGTATACTAAGATCATTAGGATTGATGCCATTATTTATATCAAATTCACATTATACCTGAATCATATTATTTCGAAGTCTCTTTAAACGGGATGTTAGAAAAGTAAAGAAACAACAGTTTAGGTTTTGTAATGTCTAGATAGTTTTCGTAAATGAATTCAACAAAAGAGATTATTTCTTTTACACAGACCAAATTTTTATTTTTAAAATATCTTTCCATTCAGGGAATTTCAAAGCAAAAATTTGCTTTTGGATTGCCAGTGGATTTATAACAATTTTCACTGATCAGCAAAATTAATTTTTAATGTAGGTACTCTTTTTATTTTAACATATCTCTAGTTTTTGACCTAGAAGTTTTAAAATAAATGACCGGTTAAAATTGTTAGCATCCATGCAGTAATTATAGAGATCTTAGGGTGGATCAAACATCATACATTAATTATATCTAAACTTGATTTAATGTTAGATTTAACAACAATTAACTATCTAGGAAATAATTAATAATAGTGTAACTAATACGTATTTTAGCTGACTAAACCAATTGTTTTAATTAAGTACATATTTCTCGACTTCAAACAAGAGTCGTATTTCATTTGTGCAAGGTCAAGAATTGTATCCTCGATAAAGGAAATAGTTTCTAACTCTGCCTGAATTCGAAGATTCGAAAGAGTTCAGTGGTGGAAACAAAATCACCCACTGGATACACGACAACATATAGACTATTTTCGAAAAGGAAATCTACATTTGTAGTAATATATATGTTGTTGGTTGCAGCTTAAAATGTTCTTTTTGTATAGTTTCCTTTGAAAATCAAATATTCCCATTCCTATCAGTCATATTCTTTGGAAGTTGTACTTAACTCTCAACAATAATCTGGTAATCTGAGCTGTAGTGTTGCATTTGAACATTTCCCAGAGAAACTTAAATCCTTTTTATGCAACACATCTATCTGTTATAAGTGTCTCATCTATTTTCAGTATCTACATAACTCTATTCAAAACAAATCGATAATAAAAGTTGAATCATTTTGAGTTTGGCTTTCCTGGTTACGTCTAAATGCCCCGATAATATATCGTATGGCTTACCTGTTTTAAATAGTTTAAATAAAAAAATTATGCGTTTAGCGTATCTCAGGAATAACATCTACACAAAATTGGAGATGTATGAAAGCCTAACTTTAATGACGGTTTAATTTAAGAAAAAACAGTACCTTGGGTATTTTCCTAAATATTTTAAACGGACTCTAATGTGAATACAATTTTATCTAAAACACAAAAAATTTTAATTTATTTATTGAAAAAAAAAAGTTTTTTTTTACATTCACAGATTAGGATGAAAAAATTACATTAACTTGCATGCTATACTTCCAATACGATTTATTCTATTACTATTTTCCAGCCCTGCAGTGACATGGACTATCATTACTAATTTTTTTTTTTTTGTTGTAACATTTTTTTTCGATGCTTTGTTGTACAATAAAAATTTATATTTTACTATGTTCAATTTTTTTCTTTATTGAATTTTGTTGTATTTTATTTTCCGAAATATTTTAATTGGAATGCAAAATTTTACAAAATAAAAAAATGTCAATGGTATTATTCTGGATATGAACAATTCATTTGAATGAAAATTGTCATTTATTGTACATTCTCTTATTGATTTTAAATAATTTAAATTCTTTA
This sequence comes from Chrysoperla carnea, assembly GCF_905475395.1. Lineage (NCBI taxonomy): Eukaryota > Metazoa > Arthropoda > Insecta > Neuroptera > Chrysopidae > Chrysoperla > Chrysoperla carnea. Next base: position 71,639,415 of record NC_058337.1, on the reverse strand, counting down.
ATATTTGGATTCACCCTTTGCTTACGCAATAAAAAATTTTAAATGCAATCAACCATATTGCAAAAATTAGATTTGGTTATATATAATCCAATAAAAAGTACTTTTAAACTACCATTTAAATTGGAAGCCTCCATTTTTGAATATAAGTTTGTTTTGACTTAAAATTTGAAGCACACATAGTTTTAAAAAAATTGAATACTTTTAAGGGGTAGAAAAAAGTTAAAAACTACCCACAAAATCATTTTTTTGAAAATATCTTCGAAGGTATGGAAAAAAGTTTTGAGTAAAAAATGTAGATATCAAAATTTTCTATAAACTCATTGCTGATCACTTTTAACTTATTTACAATAAAAACCAAGATATTTACAATAAACAAATCTAATCGGAAATTTAATTTCTTTCATTTTTGTTTTAATCGTATCTATAAAATGTAACGTGTCATCTCAGAGAAATAATTTTTTTTTAAATTATTTATCGCTTAACTCGCAAGAGTGTACACTTCTTTATTATTATTATTATTATTATTTATTTTCACTATAAGATACATAAACGTACATAGGTATAGTCAACAAGGAAATATTTAAAGTTAAGTAAATTAAATTAAACTATATGGGGATTTTATTACAATATGCTTTTTCAGCTCACGTTTAAATTTTGGCATGCTCTCTATGTTTTTTAACTTTCCGGGAAGATTATTATACAATTCATTTCCAATAATTTCCGGGGAGTTTTTAAATTTTTGCAATATGCAAATCATTATTATGACGAGTGTTATAATCATGAATTTCATTTCTAAGTTGTAGGTTTTGATAATTTTTGTTAATAAATATAAATAGCTCGTAGTAATATATGCCATAGAATGTTAGTAAATTATTCCGCTTAAAATGATTAACACATGATTCTCGATATTCAAGATTAAACATGAGCCGAATAATTCTTTTTTGTAGTATACATATTCGTGAACAATCTGAACATTGTCCCCATAATATTACACAATAACTGCATGGCAGCATATACAAACGCATAATACACAGCCAATAAAGCTTCAGTGTTATGAGTTTGTTTTAATTTTTTTATATAAAAATAAGCCGTGCTTAACTTTTTACACACTGTGTCAAGATGTCGATTCCATTTCATACCTTCATCCAAAATTATACCTAAAAATTTCATTTCACTTACTTGCGTAGTCGGATATTTTATTGATGACGGAATAATTGATGCATCAATAACTTTATTTTTAAAAACTAAAAATGTTGTTTTAGTCATGTTTATAATTAAATGATTATTTTTGCACCAATCAGCAAATTGTTGTATTACAATATTCATTTCATTCATTAAACTATGTATATTATCTGAAGATAATAAATATCACAAAAGTATCATCTGCATGCATTAATAATTTACCATACTGTATAAAGGACGGAAGATAATTTATGTATGTCAAGAACAATAATGGTCCAAGATTTGAGCCCTGTGGAACTCCAATCCGTTATTATTTTTCTATTATCTAAATAGGACATAAAGCAGGAAAGTGGAAGACCTCTTATACCAAGACTTTCTAATTTGTTTAACGAAAACCTGTGATTTACCATGTTGAAGACTGAAGTTAAATCAAAAAAGAGTGATAAAACATATCTTCTTTTATCAAGTTCTTTTAGAACATGATGCGCAAATTCATTGCTCAGAGAGTCTATTGTAATGATTTTTTATAAAATTTTAGCAAATTGCGGTAGTAAAGATATAGGTTGATAATTCTCGGGCTTTGAGATTTCACCTTTCTTAAAAATTTTATCAAACTGGTTTTTAACATATCAGGAAATATTCCACATTCAAACGATAGATTGTATATATAAACTAGCACTTCCGCTAATTGGGATAAGTTTTCTTTTATAAGTTTAATAGGTATTTCATCAACTCCACATGAAAATATCTATTGCAAATATCTCGGTTTCTATTGCAAATACGTCAAAAGTAATCAGAAATAATTTTATAGAAAATTTTATCTACATTTTTCTTTAATTTTTCATATCATCGTTTGTTTTCTAGATATTCTCAAAAAAGCTTCAATATACTACCAACAAATGGTTGTGATATGTTATCTTAAAAAACCATTCTGAGATATTGGCTGAGTACCGTACTTCACGATGAAATAAATCATCCGTTTTTCCCGTCAATAAGACTATTTTCCAGACTTTATTTGACATAAATATATCTGCTTATAAAATATAAATCTCTGATAGTAAAGTTAAATACTTATTTATATCTGACAAAGGGTTAAAAATCTCAAAAACCAAACAAACACATTTATAAACTTGTAACGTGTTAACAGTTTTTGGTAAATATGATTAATGAATTTTAAATAACTCCAAAAATAGATCTATATTTACCCATAAACAAATAAATACATGAAATATTTGAATATAAACAAAAAATATTTGCACAAGAAAAAAATTATTTAAACAAATATTTTTCCATTTACTATTCACATTTTTCATTTAGTATTAAATTTTACACCAATGTTAGATATCTTTCGTTTATAACTATAGATTAATAAATTCCCTATAAACACCAAAATTCAAAATAATGTTTAGTCGTTTTAATATTAAAAAAATATATATTGAAAAATATACAAATTTAGGTGAAATTTTTATCTACATTGTTGTCTAAAACTTTTTGTAATTAACATATTTTCGGAGATATAAGCAATGAAATGGCTTTCAGGGCAGAAAACCTCCCCCCCTCGGCACTGTGCCAATGTTGGAACGATGGCAACTATTCTTAAAAATAGCCCTTAGACACTATTTTTAACGTGCAAAAGCTCAATTTGGCAGTAAAATCTATTTCTTATTCGTAACTAATCTATATAGACCATTTCGACACAAATTTTTATGCGCTTGCGTCAACATCAATGTATAATTTTAATGTACCGCAAAGCGAGGATTAAATTTTGAGAGAGATTGTAGAACCATATACGAATTAGAGACGACCTTCACCCATCTATTTACCGAATGAAGTTAACTTCTATGAAATGTAAAATCTAAACAAATATCTAAACCATAAGTTTCGGAAATATTGACCAAAGATCTCATCCGCTTAAATCTCATGGAAAAGTAAGCTAGTGAGGAAATGTCCTGTATTGTCTAACACAGTTTCGGATATTCGGTACTTTCCACCAAACCTACTTTATACAATTCAGTCAAAGAAAGCATTGAACGCTGCATCAAATGTTTTTGATGCAAATTTGCAACAATTTAAGGCCGATAGTCGAAGATATAACGTTTCAAAATTTTGCCAATATTTCAAGTTACACGATTCCTCATCCACAGATGACATGTCAGGCGTAGATAAAGTAAATGAAAAATTGTCGGTACCCGCCTAGACATTCTTTTCAAATCCCTTCTGACATCTCATAAGACAACGTCTAGGAGGGCGAAGTAAGTTTGATTAAAATAAATACATCCTCAAAAATCATGTAAGATTTTCAGATATTTTTCATCCATATACTTACACATATATTCCTTTTTTAATAAAATTTAAAAATTTAGCAAAATTTCATCATTTTCAGTACCATTCAAGTTTTTGAACAATTTTTTTTCTTGGAAACCCTCTACTTCCCCTTTGCTGGGTCTCTTGGTTGAGGAGGGTCACTTAGGAGTCTTCTGAGATAATTTAATTATTATTGAACTTTACTGTAATGGTAACTTTTAATTAGGAGATCTTCCTTTAGGCAATGTGCAAAATTTAGGAATTTCCAAATTCCCACAAGCAACTTTTTTCCAAAGGTTTAAGCGGATCAGAAATTTTTGGGTTCATATTTCCGGAACTATTGGTTATTGGAATTGAACCAAATGGTAATTTTTAATCAAAATTCTTTGGCCAATATTTCCTAACCTACTGGCTATTGGGGTTTTGTGCAGTGCTAGCATTTAATCAGGAGAACTCCGCAGGATTACCCATTAAAATGAATTGAAATTTGAAAGTATCATAATGAGGTATGCCAAAACTAATTGATAACGAAAATTGAAATTTATAAAGTTTATTTCAATCAATAAATTAAATTATCACGGCAATTCTTTAGTACCTACTCGGACACGATGTAATAAGATGGTATTCTTATTTGTATACGCAACCCTCTCCTCTATTTTATACTCTTTGAATTAGACTAAATGCAATTCAGTACAAATAAATGATTGAATATACCTGATTACAACAAAAGTATTATTTTAAATTAAAATGAATGAGTCTAATGTATGATGTTACAAATATAACTAGTGTAGCTGTTGTGTACTGTGGTGCAATATGGGACACAAAACACATCTTTTATTAGTGTAGGCGCTGAATGGGTTTCGAATACATTTACATGTCCGCTGAATCCGAATTTCCAACTTGCTTATCGCACAGAGTGTGGGGAGGGGAAATTGTTATAAACAAATAGCTCCTAAACTATTGAAAATTTTCCTAAACAGCCCCATTTTATTCTAAATTAAAAAACAATTTTTTTTTTATTCATTTTGATACGACCAACAGAACCGGAGGTATGGTTAAAATTATAAACAAAAATCATAATACGTTTTATGCAATAATAACAAAAAAATACGTTTTATGAAATAGCAACGAAGCTTGCACGATTGTAAATATTATGTTTTACCATTTTTCCGGTCCGCTATTAGTTTATAAGTCGAAAGCGAACCCTTAGCGAAAGAAAACCCTATATAATTATTTATGAAAAAATTGCAAATTTGTTCTAGTTTAAGAGTATTTTTTATTTTTTCAAATATCTCTCTTAAAACTTGAGTTATTGCAACCGAACGCGAATATACGATGAAATCTAACGAAAAATCGTGTAGCTTGAAAAATATAGACAAACTTAGAAAAGCTGTATCTCCGAAACTATTGGTCCTTAAAAACCTCAAATTATTGCAAATTTAACCTTCTTGCAAAATGAAAACCAAAATTTTTGATGAAAAACAAATACTTCAGTATCAAAATCGGTAAAAACTGAAATAAGGTCAAAATTTTCGCAGTTTTTGTTATTTTTCGATATGAAACGGTCGTTTGCCGCGATCAAAGTGAATTTAACATTGACTTTACATTGCAAACAACATACCTAAAAAACAAACATACCTGATTTGATGCAACGTTCACCCCCTTTTCATGTTTAATTGGATTGAATCGGGATTGATTTATACATTTGCGTTCGGTTGCAATAAATCAAGTTTTAATAGAGATGTTGTATTTGAAAAAATATTCTTAAACAAGAACAAATTTGCAATGTTTTCATATATAATCATGTGGGGTTTTCTTTCGCCAAGGACTCGCTTTCGACTTATAAACTAATAGCGAGTCGGAAAAATGATAAAACTTAATACCTACAATCTTGCTGGCTTTGTTGATATGTCTCTCAAAGTACGGATGGATCAAACCAAGCACTAAACGCCGACCTTATACACTATCATTTTTGTTTAGAATTTTAACCATATCTCCGGTTCTATTGGTTGTATCAAGATGAATAAAAAAAAGGTTTGTTTTTTATGTAGAATAAACTGATTACGAAAACTTTCAATAGTTTAGGAGCTACGGCCGTATAAACAATTAATTTGTTTATAACAAGTTTCCCACCACTCTGAGCAAGTATAAAATTCGGATTCAGCGGTTCAAAATACGTCGAAATATACTCCTTGTTTGGTGAAACCCGTAAATGTACACGAAATCCACCCAGCTCGCCTACACTATTATAGCTTGTATGAACAACAACAACAACCAGTTCTATATGTTCATATTAGAGTAGATTAAAACAATTATAATCAAACATTATCACAACAACGATAATCATAATAATAATTAATTAATAGATTATCTAATGACAGTACAGAGACATTCCATTCTACAATGCTAAGAGTACATAATTATTCATAATAGTAGACACCAAATTATTTTAATCTAATGAATTCAGTTATATATAACAAAATAATAAAAAAAACTATATTTAAAAAAAAAGTTAAGATCAACCAACTGAGTTTAAAGTAGTACGAGCGCCAGGTCAAGTTTAGACTTGTGGTTGAAATTATTTGTACCTTATTTTGAACTTTGATGAATGATTTTGTAATAGGTGGCAATTAATTAATAGGTGTATGTATTAATTAATAACATGATGAATATGGATGAAAAATACAATTTTCGATATCTGCCTTGATTTTCGGAATATCGAAAGCTAAATAATTAAACAAAATTTATTTTTCTCAATTTGCAAAATATTGAAAATTGAGAAACTCCAGCTATCGAAAAAATTTATTCATACTTTTCGTCATATATTGTAAAGTTATAACATTATTCACGATCAAAAGTGAAAAAAAGGATATTTTTTCACATTTATACATTAAAAAATGTTTTTATTTTTTGCTTTTTAGGGTTATGTGAATGTATTGACAACCACTTCTAAGCTATGGTCCAAATTTCAAGTTTCTCATGGGGAAGATATTTTAAAAGCAATGCAAAATTTAATTCGAACCTCTAGCTCATCGGGAAGTTAGTTCATCAATTACAAAGCTCCACCAGGACATACAAAAATGAGTTCATAAAACATGTAAAAAAAACAGCAGATGGTCAATGGAACAACTATACCATTAACAAGTGAAATTTACAAAATTTAAAAAAAAACCGCGAATTTTTGGGTGCGGAACCCTAAACTCGTACTTTAAACATATAAGAACACTCTCCGTTAAATTACCTTTTTCTTTTAAGCATTTTGAAGAATACTCTCCGTTAAATTACCTTTCAAATAAAACCAAAAATTAAAATAAGTACATCTGTTTAGACGTTCCGATGCCACAGACAGGCAGATACAGACAGACATAGCGGTCAAACTTATAACACCCCCTTTTTTAGTTCGTGGGTTAATAGACTATTTTTTGAAGACAATTTATACATTTGAACAGTATTTTAGAAAATTACTATTCGCACCGTGTGTGTGTTTTATTGGAGGCGTTTCCATGGTAACGCTACACTACTTTGATAGAATTGTATGGATTGCATTTATGACTTACATCAAAAATTTAATATTATTGTCTCACAAATTTAAATAAATAATTATAATAATTTACAATTAAAAAATAATATTTATGCAATTTGATTTCTTATTTTCACAATTTTTTATGCATTAAGTTTAATTAATTAGTGTTTTTCAATAATTTGACATTCACTATAACATTTACATGTAAAGAATTGCAAATTAGTCATAACAGCCGCCATTAACGGCAAAATTTTTCACTGGAAGCGCTGGCATCGATTTTATTGTCCCTACGATGACTACGCACACAATGAATCGATACATTTTATCTGTTTATTTATTCGGCACTTACTGAAAGCCAGTTTAAGCCTGTTACCGAAAGTATTTTTAAGCAACCGGTTGTCGCTATAGTTAAATGACTTTTTCAATAGAACCACTATAATAAAATTTTAATCACATATTTTCATGGATGAATTTTGTGTTAGTTTATGAAATGTTAAATAAAACAACCAAAGGTTATTATTTTATAAAATAGAAATTAGTTTTAGGTCATTCAATTAATATTTGAATTGAACATGTTTTATCAAAAACCAATTATGAGGTTTATCTCATTTAAATGTTGGTGGTAGATTGTTTCCAAACACCAAACAAAGGATTACATGTTTAAAAAAACAAGTGAAAACAAATAATTGACTGAGTTCATTGTTGAAATACCATGTAAAGATTGTGTTCAGTTCATCACACTCTCACATTGCACACACATACATGTCACACATACATTACTGATATTCCCATATAATATACGTATTACACAATTTGCGCCTAATTTGGGCCCTCATGGGTAAACAGTAATTTTTATGAAAAAACGTTTCAAACAAAAGTTGTTTATTTTTTTACAAGGAATATTTTTTACATTTAAACTTTTTTTCTTTGTCTAACGGTTTACAAGAGGGGTCCTACGGATCCAAGATTCAATTGACCTATGTTGTTCATTTACGAATTCGGCCTCACTTTTTATGTCCTAAGCAAGCTATAAAAATTTCAACTTTAAATCTCTTTTAGTTTTTGAGTTATCGTGATGACAGGCGGACAGGCAGACGACAGACAGATAGACAGACAGACAAACTAAAATGGACTAATAAGGTGATTATGAACATCAATATTTTTAAGCGTTACAAACTTGGAACTAAACTTAGTATACCTTGATATATATTACTTATATACATGGTATAAAAATGAAATAATTAAAAACATTTTTAGGAGTTATTAGCCAACACCATTTAAAAGTAAATTAATTTTTTAACAACTTGCAACTACGTTATTTTTAAAAAGTTTTCACCCTTATATTTATAAAATGGAAAATAAATAAAAAAAACTCAAAGACACATATCGCTGTATTTTCAGGGGAAATGATAATATATATAACACTCAGTTTTTTTTAATGAAACATCTTCATGGTCAAACAAGGACCATTCCAACCAGCATTCTCAAAATTTTAATTATTTTTACCGAGTATTATTTTTTATCGAAAAACGAATAATTTTTGTCCGCAAAATTTATTTCTATACTATTCCTATATTTTTAATCCTTAAAAATTAAGACAGTGTCTCATCTTCTCTGTCACTGCCCAACTCTGGCCATGAGAAGTTGAACTTACTTGAGCGAGCCTCTCTACCTCTCCGACCTCTCCGACCTAAAGTCAAAGCTCTCCTACTGTTCTTAAACAGCTCCAAATGGTTCATAGAGTAGTGGCAGGGGATGGACCAACCCTATTGCGGTATCACAATGGATCCTATGATCTAAATGTGTCCCACTCCGGGATAGCCACTCTAACCTTAAAATTCAATTTAGGTACTGAATATTCAGGTTTAGGAAAGAAGTTTTTCAACAAAACTTGCCTTTTTTATAGCAAAGTTTGCCATGAAGATGACCTCGTAAAAGAAAAAAAATGAATACGGAATATTCGCCCACCTAAAAGGGAACCGATACTTCACGTTTTTTAATTGTTCATTCCGTTATCGAAATATAAGAATGGAAACTTTGTAATTCGTCAGCACTCGCATCAACCGCTCGGTAATCTTTAGACGCGTGATGAGAGTTCACTTTCACCATGTATATAGTCTAAAATAATGTTTGCACTCTAATTGCGGGCTCATAACTAAATCAGTAAAGGTCGGTACGCCAGTAAATTCTTACAAAAAAACAACTAAAAATCGCATAACGCGATGTAAAGCTACTTTTTTGGTTTTGCTGTTTGTACTACCTGCGTAATACATGAAAAACTGAAAAATTTTCGGACTTTTTTCAGTTTTTGCAGTTAATTTCAAAAACTATGAGCTTTTGACATTAGTTGCTGCTTTAATTTTGAGATATGATGCTTGGAAAATTTACATGCTTTTCAGAAATGTTAAAATTTTGAGTTTTGCTTAAGTTAAATCGTTAAAGATACAAAAAAAAAGTATAAATGTCAAAAATGTTTCTTATTAAAAAATAAACAAGTTTTTTCTGAAACTTTGTTTTCTCTTGAGGGGGCAAATTGGGGTAAAACGTTTGTGTCCATTTTCTCAAAAAATGTAAAAGATAGAGAAATGAAAATTTTTAAATAGCTTAAAAAATAAACGAAAAAAAAGTTTGCGAAAAAGAAATGGTCTTGCGAAATAGAGAGATAACAGCTTGTATATTTAAAAACTACGGGAACAAACATTAAAAAACTTTAATAAATACATGCAATAAATTTTGATTACGTATTTTTTTAGTGAAAAAATATTAACAAAAGGCTTAAAAAATTAATTAAAATTATTTAAAGCTAGCTCTTCAATGCGCTGAATCTAACATAACACAATTGTTTTTTTTAATATAATTAATAGGTTGTCTAGTCAGTGGTCCGGCACAGAGGAAGGTTTACACTGTCCAAGCCAACAGTGATTTACGGTCGAATGGTTACAATTTTACTGCATCAATAATAACACACTAGACAATATTATTTATGAGCTATTAATCATTTTTTTATAAAACACGGGAAGACAGTATAGCATAAATGTCCAGGGAAAGTGTAACATAGAAGAATGAAAAATGACATGATAGGAATTTACAATTAAAATTCAAAATTCAAAAATCTAACAGATAAACAAAGATTTATCAAACGATACTGTATTCTGTATTTATCAAACGATTCTTTTACCATCATTCTGATGGTTTTCATCAAAGTAACAGGTATCCTGGAAATTTCCATTTGCCTCTTTGACCATACAGTTAATCACTATTCAAAATACAAAATAACACTAAATTAAATTTTTAACACATGCATTTTCCAATATTTACCCTAACTCTATGAAATATTTTAGAAATGTTGTTATGTGCAATTTATCAAACTATTTAAATTAATAATGTATTCGGCGTAATAAAGGGTGTTCCAATAAGAGCGTCGATTTTTAATTGTTCGTATTTTTTAGGATCATGATTTGACATTTCAAAAAAAGGCGGTTAGTTAGAAGAAAGCTCAAGGTTAAGTAAAATGAAGCAGAAATGACCAGAAAATAGAATCACGCGTTAGTTTTGGGTGTTCGAGTGAAAATATCGCAGCAGTGCGTGAAAATGTTAAGAAAAGCCGAACCATATCAATTCTGGCATACAGTTCAAAAAATGGATATTTCCACAACCACTACACATCGAATCTTAGCAAAATATTTTAAACTTAATGCATAGTTCAATTGACTCAAGACCAGAACAAAATCAGATGAAATTCAACGCTGTATCACTGAATCTACTTTCCTCATTATGTGTTCTTCATTAATCAATATACTTTATTCAAAACTCAAAACCGTCGTTCTTATTTGAACATCCTTTATAACAGCATTCTCCATCAATTTATACAAATATAGATTAGTTCGAAACTAAATATCCGATGATCCTATTAGAATTGCATAATTTTCGATATAATTACCATGTTAATAACATTCTTGAAATTATATATTATAGTAGCTTTTAAAATAGTCTAATAAAATAATTTATATTTCTAACAAAATAATTTAAGTTGCTACACGTATTATTTCAAGCTAAGCTATATATTGTTATTTTGGAGTTCTTTTACTGAACTTTTCAAAAAATATTAAGTTACTGGTGCCAAATGTGCCTGTATACGATACTTCAATCACAATTTTAGCCTGGCCAGAATAAGATACAGCACATTTTGTACTTAAGATTATTTTACGGCCAACCTATAAAAGTCTAATAAAATAAATTTGCACCCAAAATCTTTCTTTAAAAAAATGTGTACCCATTATTGCAAGGTTAAAAAGTTAAAGTAAAAAGTACAATCTTTTGTAGTTTCGTATCTGGCGCTCTGTTAAAAATGTCTGAGAGAAAAATCCAAAGGTATGCCATTTATGGAAATTGTACAAAAAAAGGCAACGTTACAAGAGTTTCAAATTTACAGTATCCGTCACTTCCGGTTTCGTTTTTTTATCTTTGATTACAAAACCAAAAAACAACTGTACGATTTTTCAACTGCTTCGAAAGGTGTAATCTGCGCGTTGTTTCTTTACGTTGTGCTTACATTCAATTCTCATTACTTCCTTTTAATACACTCGGTAGACAAAACTAGTGAAAACAAACAATTGACCGAGTTAATTGTTGGGATACCATGTAGAGACAGGATTGATTACTCTGTCACAATACACAAACATACATGTCACTCATACATAACTGATATTCCCATATAATATATACCATACAATTTGTGCGTAATTTGCGTTATCACGGGTAAACAGTGCTGTTTACGAAAAAATGTTTCAAACAAAAGTTGTTATTTTTTTTTAAGGATTTAAACTTTTGTTCTATCTCTAACAGTTTACAAGCTGAGTCCTACGGGCCGAAGACCCAATGGACCTATGTTGCTCATTTACGAACTCGACCTCACTTTTTACGTCCTCAGCACGCTATAAAAATTTGATATCTCTTTTCGTTTTTGAGTTATCGTGATGGCAGACGACAGAAAGATGACAGACAGACGGACAACCGGAAATAGACTATTTAGGTGCTTTTATGAACACACATACCAAAATTTTGTTCAAAGCATCAATATTTTTAAGAGTTGCAAATTTGGGACTAAACGTAGTATACCTTGGTATATTTCATATAAATGGTATAAAAATGTATTGAAACATGAAAATTGAAAACTTGTGTTGTATGTTTCATTTCAATACCCACATAATTACATAATTAAAAATCCTGTTATGCCCCTCAGCGGTACGATTGACATAAAATTTGTCTAGGTAACTACGAATACATATTAAATACCGACTAGTATTATAATTAATAATAGGTACTAACTAGTATTGTATAAATAAAATAACTAAATTTGGCTCAATACTAAGCTAAATTTAGCCTCAATTCATTTTGGTTGAGGTTTATCGTACACAATTGTATATTATAATTGTACAGGATGTTTCAGGTTAAATAGCTGAAAATATTTAATTAGGAAACCATTCAAGAGATATCGATTTTCTAAGTTATAGAACCATAGAAGATAATTATAACGAATAAATCAAGATTTATAAGCTTAACCTAGATTATTTCGTTACCTACAATATTCCCATTTTTTACAACTTAGAAAGTCCATATCTCTTAAATGAATCATTTTCAAGTAAACTTCTAGAGGAATTTTATGCTTGTTTAAAAATTTTAAATACACAGTGTGTCCTCGGATAGAGGTAACTTGTAAATTTTCTTATTTTTCAATTTAAGAAAAAAAGTCATTCTTTTTAAAAAATTTTGCTTATTCTGAAAAGTATGTAGGAATATTAAAACTTCTAAATAATGTACTACAGGATAGCCAAATATTTGGTATCATTATTTTTTTTTCTCTTTGGTAAACTACCCATCCTTTTTATAAGTTGTCAAAATGTTACTAAGAAAAATTGCTCGAAATTAACAATTATGACTCAAATCTGAGAAAATTAATTTTCTTTTTAATTTTCTAACCTAGCCCACACAAAAAATACACTCTCGAATAGTACATGTCAATTGATTTATTATTATTTTCTTTGTTACGTTTTTTTGTAATTACAACTTTTGTTCAAATAAAAAATAATGCTATAATTTAAGTACACGGCGTTATAATTGTTAATTACGAGAAACTTTTCGGAATAACATTTTGTCAAAAAAAGTAGAGTAGTTTACCAAAACGAAAAAAAGTGATTTCAATTTTTTGACTACATTATTTAGAAGTTTTAAATATGCCTACATACTATTTTTTATAAAGAATGATTTTTATCTTAAAATTTTTATTTTATTAAGTATAGTTACCTCTATCTGGGGACACACTATATATTTTCAATTTGATTATTTAAACATAGAAAATTTGGAATAATTATCACATAAATTTTAAAGAAATAAAAGAAAATTATGAGAGCACTTACTTTAGAATATCCTTGCCAACAATATGCACATCTGGTGGCCATGAATTAATAAATTTTTTGGAATGAATATCAGGATAGCCAGCTACTGTTAAATAATTTATAAGTGCATCTAACCATACATAAATTGTTTGTGCTGGTGTAGATGATTCTTCACCAGCATCCATTTGTGGTACTGGTATACCCCAATGTACACGTGATGCAGGTCTCGATACTGATATATCGGGTAATTCTTTTTCACTAAGCCAATCCATTAAAATGTGTTGAAATTTTTTAGGTTTTACAATATTTTCTGTAACAAAAAAATCTAATTGTAATTTTCGGATTAAATTTTAATTTTGAATTATTATTAAACGGAGCAGCGGCCGTAAAATACTTTAATTTATTACTGAAAGCATATTTTCAGTATAGAGGAAACTGATAATAAGCATATCATAATAAGCATAATAAGCATATTGAAAATAACTGTTTACTCACGAGGGCACACATTAGATGCAAATTTTATAGTATATTTAATATGGGATTATCAGTTATGTATGTGTGACATGTATATGGGATTATCAGTTATATATGTGTAATGTGATAGAATAATCGACACTATCTCTACATGGTATTTAAACAATTAACTCAGTCAATTGTTTGTTTTCACTTGTTATAGTTAAGTTAAATATATACACAAAAATAGTAAGAGATCTTTTCAGAAATAAGTTAAGTATATAATTTTAGATTTAAAATTAGTTCGATATCCTCAACCTTTCAAAAATTCAAGAGGCTTTCTCATGGAACTAATTCTGAAAATATAATGCCGTCAGAAATAAATGAATTGTTTTTACGGTCGCCTTTCAGAACTATAAAACTTACTAAAACTAATATTTTATGCACAAAAATAAAGGTCAAAAATATGGTATTAAAAAAATATACCCTCATCTTAAATAAATGGAAATAGCATTGAATAGGTTTAGTGCAATATAAACAATTTAGGAATGTAATTTCTGCCAGGAGGGCCCTACTATTAATATTAATCAATCAATTATTTTGTTCGTTTGCGTGTTAATAGAATATTACCCACACAATAATCCTTGCTGTTTATTACTGTTATGGTTACTTGAAGCTACTGCTGCTACGGTAACCGGCTCAGTGATCGAGCGAGTGAAGGCGCAATCGCAATCGTTTGACTACTGACTTGGAGGTTGCAGGTTCGCATCCAGGCAGCGGCAGTGTGATCAATTATAATTAATGGGGCGATAAATTGTACACAGTCGTTACTTGAGTAAGAACGAATTAACTGAGTCCAACCACATCACAAAAATTTATAAAGATTCTAAATAATGAGGTGGGCCTCAGTTTTAGATGGATGTCTGAAAAAACGGAGATTAAACCCCATTATTGTTTTTTTTACTGCAACGGTTACTTGCAGCCAATCGTAAGCAAGTAACCGAGGCTGCAAGTAACTGTAGTAATAACAAGCAGCGCTGTTTGTTATAATATAGATAAAAGTGTAATAAAAATTTTGAATTATCGGTTCTATTCAAAGTAAAGCTAATATTTACCAGTCGTCAAAACAGTAAAAAAAATCCGTCGGAAAATCCATAGTGTACTACTTCAATAGTATAATAACATTGACAAGCAGCGATAATTTTTCCTTTGAAGGAGGAAAATCAATTCTTAAATGTAATCTTACAAGTATGAAGTGAAAATAAATAATTTTCGACAAAGATACAAATAATAATTGCATTTTAAACCTTATATGTATAAATATATTCTAAACTGTATGGATTATACATACATAAACCATATTAATCCCAAGAGGTATTTGCTTTAGTCGAGGCGACACAATGATATTGGCAGGGAGCATAGTAGGTTGAGGGGGCGGCTAAACCGACCGTAGAGTTGTTATCTTATAAAATTAGCTATAAATAATGCGTTTTACTTAAAATGTTACTAATTTTCAATAATTTAAATTTTAAAAATAACAATCAATAAAACTTGTTGCATTAGAAATCGTGAAAATAAGAAACGAAGAAATTGCACAATATTTAAATTTAAATAAAAAACACTTCTTCACATTCTAAAAATTTTCTTAAAAACAACAGTTCGCGCATAAGAAATCCATGAAAATATCTGTTATTTTTAGCTCAGATCACAACAATATGCACTTAAAAAATTTTTTCTTTCTGATTTTTTTTGTCTTTAAAAATACGAACACCTACAAAAATATAGTGTTCCATTTGTAAAATTGAGTTTATCACCATTTAACCTAGGCCCCATCCACCTAAAAATAAGCATACATTTGGAAATGATTGAGGATTTCAAATGATCAAACTTTCGTTTGAAGCAATTTTTCATATCTGTACAATTTTTTTTAATTTTTTGCAAATGTCAAGTTAAAAAAAAACAACCTATATGCAATCCATAAACTTAAATGCCTCTCCATACAATTATATTGATAAAGTAGTGTCTCGTTACTATGGCAACTCCCTAAAATAAAACTCATGCACGGAGCGAATAGCGATGTTTTCACCTGCAGTCATATCATATGTAGGTGTTATAATCAAACGTGACAGACTATGTTAACCACATATATTTTATCTCACATTCAGTAACCTCACACAAAATATTTCACATATATAATTATTATCTCGCAAGCAGAGTGTTTCAGGTAAAACCGGCAACCATGTTATAGTATAATTACTCAAAAAATTACGCTTCTTCTCCTAACGCAGCGCTAAAGATTCTGCACGCAATGAATACAGTCTGTATAAGAAATTCTAAGGTAATATAGCAATCTCGAAGTCATACCACTCTAGTCAAATTAGAAGTAATTTTTTTTTCAATCTATTATACTTTTTTTCTCATAATATGTGTTTATAATTTATAATAATCCCTACCTCTATATATGATAAATGTGAAAATCAGGATGTTTGTTTCTTTGTGTATTATTACGCTTCCACGCAAAAACTAACGAATACATTTGAATGAAACTATACAATAATATAGCTCATATATCAGAATAAAACATGAGCTACAAATTATAAAGACATTAAAAAAATTGAATTTAGTCTATGGCATTTCACTTCGCCATCTATGATTATCATTTTAAACCATAAATTAAAGATTTCTATAAAATTGTGTACGATATACAATTTATGACCATCTGTTCTGATACACTCAATAAATCAAGACTATATATATAACATTTTAAAACAACAATCCCTTCCCCTATTTCGAATGTTATGGAAGGGGATAAGCGAGAGCAAGAGAGGTGCAGGCTATAACACGGTGATCTTTACTATTAAGCCCAGCAAAGCGGGCGGGTATCAAGCTAGTAATTTAAAAGTTGGACCGAATAGCTATACAGAACAAAAATATAAAGGGAAAATTTCTTTTAACTCAAATTTTTACCATTTTTCGAACAACTTATCTTTGCAAAATCATCGAATTGCTATTGCTTAAAAATTTTTATCTCCCCTTGTCGCTTTGCAGGGAGGGTTGCAAGAAGCGTAGTAAATTTCTTAAAACCTCCCGAAGGTTCTTTATTTTTCTTGAAAATAGGGTATAAAAAATTTCTGTAAGAGCTTTTTGGACCAAGATATTCGCTTTCTAAGCAACATTCGCACTTCTGGGTTTAAAATCCTGTATCTTTTGAAATAATCATCGCTCTGAAATTTTTTTAGAATCGTTCGAAAACTTAAACTGCCTTCTTTTAATCTCTGGCATATTGTTTTGTAAAAACTTTTATCACTCTCGCATTTTTTTGTTTTTAAAACATTCATTCACTCATTCAATCTTATGCCATTCATTAAATAATTCCAAATGTTGGTTACTGAAATAGTTACTTGTTTACTTGTGCTTGCTAAAAAAGCATTAAAAGAATGTCTATGTTATAACTGTACTCGTTTATTTCAGTTTTTCGTTAGGTGATCCTGCCCCCCCCCCCAATTTCTCACTACTTATGAATGTTATACGGCATTCATGAGAGATTTTTTTAATTCGTGTTTAAAACATATTAACGAACAAAATTATACAAAGTATCAATACCCTTGGGATTTTTACTTGCAAAATGAATGTAGTTTTATATAATGTTCATTATTTTCCACACAATTCAGTATGAAACATCATTAATAAAAAGCACTCATCACATTATGGTACCAGAAATAACCATAGTAGTCCCTACCTTAATTTATTCCAGTTTTTTTATTAGATTGGTTGAACAAATTCTGACATTTCAACACATCTAAAACTTACAAGTGTTACAAAGAGCACGGGGCTAAAAAATTGATCATGTTCATATAATTTTTTTGGAAACATAGAGGTAACATTCTATTCGAACATTATTCTTTAGGAACAAACATTTTTCCGTAAACGGAAACCTAATGAAAAAATATTGTTTTTGCAAGACTTTTAATAATATTATATAAATTCTGTCTCATAAAAGTTACGAACTACAACAATTTTTGAAACAATGTTTCTCATCGCACGTTACATTTTTGGCAGGGCTAAACTAAATAGACTATAACAATGTGTTACATTTACGAAAATTTTATTAAACTTATATATGGATATTATTAATTAACAAAAAAATGGTTCAGTACAAGTTGAGGATATAGCAATATCTAAAACCAACGCATAATATCAAAAAACAAATATGTTTCATTTAATTACTATTAAACGCTTTTAATTTATTTCTTTATGCTTTTTACTTAGTACATAATATATATAAAGAGATTCTTCATTCTTATCGGGTCATACGACACTTCATATACTTTCTTAACCCTCTGCTTCATGTCATTCTGACGACCTTATAAAGCTAAGCATTTCTCATTAAAAACTTTCTATATTTAGTTTATTCAATAAGGTAGACTGTATTCTGCCACTCCATTTTCTTCTAAAATCACCCGATCTATTAAACATATTTTTTCAAGACAAAAAAATTTAGTTTTTCTTTAAACTAAACAAAATTTAATAGTTGTAAAAAAAACAATAAGCCTTAATATCATCAAGGTGGGTTAACTACAATTGGTTCGTCGACCATCAAATTCCATTTTCTTCGAAGGAAAGTAGCAGTAACAAAAGAGTATTAAATTAAAGGAAGTAAAATGTATAGAATTGTATCATATTAACTGCATTATGTTTTTAATAATAACAGACAAGGCACATCTCTATTAGATAAAATAAAGTTTTTGGAATAAGTAAAGATTATTATTACAGAATGTTATACAAACAACAGATATATAGGATGTTCTATTTTGAGATAACCACCTAAATGCATCATCAAAAATAAAAATTTTCTACACGGAGGACTACATTTTACCAAAATAATAAATTGGACGTTGCGTGCAGGGTAATCTAAAAATCAAATCAGGTTTGTAACTAATAAAAGATATAGAAATTGTTTAAATTGGTTAATCTTTATTAAATAAAAAGCAATTGTTTTCGTTAACGTACCTTAGTGCAGGGTCAATATTTAGAAATATAAGGTATTAAATAATTATTTATCTAGTATTTAATCGATAATTAAGTGAAAAACCGTATAATAGACGTTTAAATATTCATTAAATACTACTTAAATAATTATTAATACCTAATATTTATAAATAGTCACCCAGCACTGAAGTACGATAAGCTGAGCGCACCATCTTCTGCGCCCTCTCATTCAAGAACGGTTCAACGTACAAAACAAAGTTCCAGGCCAAATTTGTAGAAATTTTATCTTCTACAATTTTATAATAAACTAGCTGGGAACTACCCGCTTTGCTGGGCAACATCCCCACTTGCACCCCTCCCTCCACATTTCCTTGCGTTGGATAACAGTTTTGTAATGTACACGTCATGCTCTTTTATTTGATACCCCACTTAGGTATATTTGTAAATATTTGATATTTCCTTCCCACTTTCTCGCTACACCTTTCTACCCTCCGAAGGTTAAAAAAATTTCTAAATGTAATTTAAAACATTCTGACCAAGTTTTGAACTATTAAAAGCCATAATTGAAAAATATGAATTTTTTATTCATAAACATCCCCGCAACCCCCTTGTGGGTGGAATTTCGTAAAATCCGTTCTTAGCTGACCTCTAATTGGCAAAAGGAATATTCCTGCCAAATTTCAAGTCTCTAGGTCTTATAGTTCCAGAGATATCGTGATGAGTGACTATCTATATCTATAGAAAGTCTCCTATATATTTATAGATGTTAATACGATTAAAGCCAAAAGAAACGAGATATTCACAATAAACTGATATTCGAGACCTTTGACCAAGAATATCTAAGGACGCGCACGAGTGACCATATGTGACTTTTGAGACAACATTTGTACTATCAAAATAAAGATTTGTACAAAGATTCAGCTGATTCTGTTAGATTCCGAGGTGAAATTCTAAGATGATTGGAGTATTACACATAAGACAGTTATAATCTGTTATTTTTGTCGTAGGATGGATGCACAGATTTATCACGAATATTATAGGTATAATAAAGTCTATATAAAATAATATTGTAGAACCTATAATAATAAACATATAATAAATACGATGTAACTGACAGTTCATAATAATAATGAGACATATATGACACAGACGTGTAAGTAAAAACTTGTGGTTAATGGTAGAACTTTGGAAAGAGGAAATGCTTATTGTAGAATTTCATCTTAGTTGAAATATTATATAGCTTAGACTAGTACAAGTAAAAAAAATCCATTTCACCTCGAGTTAATAAAAAATACCAATGAAAGCTGTTACTAAAAGGAGAGGATGTCTCAGGAAAAGAGAAATTTGTAAGATTTTCAATGTTTTCAATCACATAATGATAATGTTCTCTAAAGTAACCTGTGAAAATTACATGATGATGGGAACACCTTCAGGCGAACTCAGTGGAAATGATTCGAAGTACATGATTTTACCGTGGATCATATATCTCGTACCATGGCTTACACCTCCAATACAATTGGTAACATGCTTTAATCGATATTTGTTTAATATTTAAACTCTCAAAACCATCCATGGTTTTTTTTAAGGAATAATATTGCCATAAACAAGGATTTTTTTAATATGATATTTTAAAAAATGTCTTTAAAATAACACATAAATATAAATTTTTATCTCTGGTATTACACTCTTCACTACCATTATGCACCACTTAAAATTTTGTAATAATTGTAGTACATATAGCATGCATCTTAACTAGAATACACCAAATTTAAATAACTCCCGTCATCGAGATTTTCAATGCAAGAAACTTTGATGTATATACAGAGTGCTCTATTATTGATAGCAGAAAATTATACCAGTAAATTAGGCTTATCAATACAAATGAAAAAACTCTTTACCAAATTTCGATTTGAGGCCTAATTCGGGAGATGTGGCTATGGAAAAAATAGAAGGATTTATGCATTCACAGACCAATCAAACTCATTAAAAGAAGTAGGTATCACTTTAGAATATAGAGAGGGCTATCATAAAACAATAATTGAATGTAAATTGATTTAATTGGGTAAGCAATACTAAAAAACTTTTTTGTTATAAATAAAGACAACAAAAAAAACATATTTATCAAATTATTTGACCAATACAGAGACACTTAGATGTGAGAGGTATCAATATACGGAGGGTATTAAATTGTGTATTAATATTAGTACAATACACTGCAGATAAGTAGCACATATTTTTTCAGATAACAGAATGCTCTATCACTGAACTAATATTAATACACAATTTAATCCACTCCGTATGTTGATACCTCTTTAAAAATTTTTCCCCTTTAAAATAGGAATTATTTACAAAAATAAATGATTCATTAATGATTAATTAATTCAACTTGGAAAAATGAATTTGACCACGATTAAACCTAGAACCTGAAAGGTAAGATCTCCTACATAAATACTAAAACCCAAAAAGGCTTCAAGCTTATAGCATGGCACCAAAATTATAATTATATTTAACCGGAGTTATTTAATATGAGATATTTTAATGTCAGGATTGTAATAGCAATTGAAAATTATAAGCGCACTTAATTTGAACAACAAGTTGAAAAATTTTTAGAAATAATGGTAACTTGATGGTAACAATAAAATGTTCTTTATTTTATTCAACAACATTAACAAACAGTACAAAAATTCATTAGATTTTGTCTCAACTAGTATGCGAAATACAAACACTGCAGTATTTAAGAATGGAAATATGAACACTCGCATTGTTTAGCTGTCATGTCATAACAAAACAGATGATAACTAAACTAACTTGGGCTGGATATAATATTAAAGTATTATTATCTCATAATAATAATCACATTTATAACATTATTTTGACTTATTTTATAAAACCACAAAAAAATATCATATAAATAAAAAAAACTTTTAACAAAAAGAAAACCGACTTTAAAAGAAAAACTTTCTAAAACAAATTAATATGCACTAAACAGTAAAAAATAACGATAATATAATGTAGTTCAAATTATTGTTATTTTTGGAGTCGGTGTCAGCCAAGGAAACAAATTTTGACAAAACAGTTTGCTACATCAGCTTGGCTGACACCGACTCCAAAAATAACAATAATTTTAACTACATTATACTATCGTTACTTTTTTACTTTTTAGTGCATATTAATTTGTTTTGGAAAATTATTTTTTGAAGTCGCGTTTCTTTTTGTTAAAAGTTTTTTTTTTTGTTGTGATTTTTAGTGAATCTGAAGTGCACTAACTAATTTGTCACTTAAAAAAGTATCATCGAAATCGGTTGAGTTATTCGTCCTCTTGTCGTGCATACTTATTGAAAATTTAAGACTTTGATGAGTTTCTCATTGATGCCACTGTCAGAACTGGAAAATGAAATGGGACCACACGGGAAGCACCAGCTTTCAAATAGATAAAGAATCATCAAAATCGGTTCACGAAGTCAAAGGTTCTGAAGTAACACACATAAAAAAAAATACAGTCGAATTGATAACCTCCTCCTTTTTTGTTTGAAGTCGGTTAAAAATACCATGAAGCAACTGCTCTATCAATTGTCACTTTTTTTAAAAATTTGCATTAACACATTTTCTTTAAGACGTGCCTAAAAGTAGGTACCAACTCAAACAAAAAACATCTATTTAATATTACGTTATACTACGTTATTCAAGTCCGCTTCGCTAGCCGTTTCCAACTATTTCAAATAATTTCCATAATTTAATGGATAAAGTATTTCTAGCATGGAAGAACTTGTCGACTGATTTGTTTTTTTTTTCACACACTCAGAATAATGTTAGATCCCAAGTTGCAGAATTTTTCAATTAGATCAGGAGATCTAGCTTGCCAGCTATTTTTTACGATATGAAAAAATTTTCTCGACAGAATTGAAAAAAAAAGTAGTGGGAGTTGAAATAAATGTTTTTAGAAAAAAAAAAAAAATAGCGCCACATCGTTTTGTTTTCCAGATACTAATTTGGACGTAAATTGTCAAAATTGGTAATTTAGGCAATAATTATTTCGTGTTTTAAACGGTCACAATTTGAAACTTTGGGATTTAATAGTAATCCCTATTCTTAGTCTGTGGAAAAAAATGCGTTAAATTCGGCTATTCGAAAGGTTTTAGTTTAGAAAAAAATTCAATCGAATATAAAATTTGGTCAAAAAACAGTATAAATATTTTGATACAAATATAGGAAGGTTTACTAGGTAATAGGTCTTAATTTTACGATTACGGAGGTATAGACCAAAAATACCCGGCGTAAAAAAAAAAAAAAACAAAACAAAACAAAACAAAACAAAAATTTATAAACCTTTATATTTTAAAATAAAAATTTGATAGCCAAAAAATCGCAAAATTTTGTGTAGTAGGTATTTAATTTTCGCAGAAACAATTTTTATTCAAAATTGCACCAACCATTATCTATCGAATGGAAATTAATTTGTATATAATAATTTTAAAACGAAAATAAGCACTAAATAATGGTTTTGCTTCAGTAGTGTATCTAGGGGTTAAAAATATATATAAGTGTGGCTTGGAAGAAACTTAAATAAATAGCGTACGGAGATACTTTTATAATTTATTTTCGTATAAAACCAAAACGACATATAAAACTTTTATAAACAAACAAACCAGAACATTCATCATTAATTTTCTAAATTAATTTTACAGAAACCAAAATAAACAAGTGAAAACAAACAATTGACTGAGTTAATTGTTGAAATACCATGTATAGACAATGTTGATTACACTGTCACATTATAAATACATACATGTAACACAAACATAACTGATATTCCCATATAATACATACTATACAATTTGCGCCTAATTTGCGCCTTCGCGGGTAAACAGTGATGTTTACGAAAAAATGTTTCAAACAAAAGTTGTTTATTTTTTTAAAAGAAACATTTAAACTTTTGTTCTATCTCTAACGGTTTACCGGTTAAAGACCTACCTATGTTGCACATTTATGAACTTGACCCCACTTTTTACGTCCTTAGCACGCTATAAAAATTTTAGTTTGATATCTCTTTTCGTTTTTGAGTTATCGAAGTTATCGTGTTGTCAGATGTTTAGGCGGATTGACAGATAGACAACCGAAAATTCTTTTGCTCAAATAGTTATAAAAAGATCAACATTGAGACAAATAAATAAGAAATAAAGAAAACTTACCATTCGTTTTTAACCAATTATACAAATCTTGTTGAAATACACTTAAACGGAATAAATAATTTTGTTCTTGTGTCCATTCCACAGGATGTCCAGATTCAATCGATATTTTGATTTTGCGACCATCCGGTAATTGTTTTTCAGTTATTTGTGACTCAGTCAAAAATGTTTCGTCAGGCACACAATACCATCCTTGATAGTTTGCTGAATATATCTTCCCAGATTTTCTTAATTCATTCTGCAAAAATGTACAAAAAATTATTCATATTTCAGAGAATATAAACTAGAACATCGATTGATGCCAGAAAAATCATTAACTTTTATCAAGTATTGACATAGACCAAAATAGAATCCACTATACTGTCGTCACAATTCCAAAGGTACCGACTCCAACTATTTTGCAAATGCACTCCAACTATTTTGCAAATGCCTATTTGCATTAAAATGCCGAAAAAGCCTAAACATATACCTTTTTATAATATTAGAAAGCTCAAAATCCGATAGTGCTTTTGGATGGTTTACACAAAGTTTGGACAAACAACTTTTATAACAATTGTTTTTTGTAGATAGGACTTAACTAACGCAATTTAATAACATGAATGAGTGATATTAACCAGTGGCGTGATAAGATATTTGCCCACGCGTTCTGCACATGCATCAAATATTTCGCCCGTTAAATATTCTTTAACTTTGTAAATCATAACCTCTACATAATTTCATATACATTTATTTTTTAATGTTCTAGCTAATTAAAAATACACTGCACCAATTTATTAAAAGAACAAAATTTGTGCACAAAATTTTAGTTACATTTCAAACAGCTTTATCTCTTCGAAATATCATCGAGTTTGGCACCTCAATATCTCATTTCAAAACTTGTATTTTCTAGTTTTGGAATCAAAAATCCCTTTGCTCTGAGAGTAAGAAAGGGTGAGAAATGTTATCCCTAATTTTTATATAAGTTTTAAAGTTTAGAAGTGTACCAAAATTTTTAAAATTATTTAACAACAAATTTGTTAAGACCACTCGAAATCTTTATGTAATATTTTATGGAAATTTATGTAAAATTTTGTATAAAAATTTTGTTCCTTTAATAAATTGCTTGCGTATAGTTTGGTTACGTGATTATTGACTGAATGATGTTTGAGAGTGAAAATATTAAAGCAGAGTAATAATCCAAAACTATTAAATTTTAACAAATTTAACGAAAGTTCGCATTTTTCGAAAACCAAAAATATGTAATTTTTTTATAAATATTACTATGCACCGATTCTTAAGATTATACGACAGAGTATTTCAACAATTAACTCTCTTAACTAAGTATATTTTTATTTTCACTTGTTTTTTAATTACCTATTGTTGCTAATTAAGCAAAGTTTAGATGGTTTAAGACCTCCAAAAAATGGTTTTGAATTTTTTTAAATAAAAATTTTTTTTCATTTAATATTTATGTTTTGTACACTAGCTTGTATACAATTTTAAATCGTCAAAGCCTTTTGGTTATATAATGGATGTTTATTTATGATACAATGGCGTAACCTATAAAGACAAATAACTTTAGTTCTGGTGCGAGTGTACTTTTGCGTACAATAATTTTTATAAGCAATAATTTTAACAAACAACATTCTCAACCAAAAGTCATCCACCCACAGTATCATATATATATATATATAAGATAGAATACCACAGATATCATAGAACATCTAAACCAAATATGTGCTACTAAGATGAAATGTGTTATTCGAGGCATTTAACCAATCAAATTAATGTATAATATATCAGTTTACTTAATGTTTACCCAAATTCTAAAACTAATGTAGGTGATATAATACACTGCATACTCCAGTGAAGTGTAGTACCTACATTTTGATACTAAGTGTTTACAGTTTACCTGAAATGTACAATCTCAAAAAAATGATGTTATCCAAAGAATAAGTAGATTAGGTAATTTAAAACAATAATTCAAAAGAACAAAGTCAACTCAAATATTTCAATTTCAATTAAAATATTTCCAAACATTGTCCCAAAAAATGATAGTTCTCTAAGTATCTTTTTCATCTCATCTGATGTCCTTGACCATAACTTTGATATTGATTTAAGAAAGAGTGTTATAAGTTTAAAGTATTTATCTCTGCATCTATGTGTTTCTCAAAGGCATCGTAGCCCCTAAACGGTCGAACCGATTCAATTGAGAACATTTTATAGCAAAGTTTCCAAACAGCGGTTTGCAAGGAATAAATCGCATTTGTCGGGGATTTTTTAAATTTTGTAAATTTCACTTTTATTTTGTAAATCTTACTCCTGAATTAAATGAAAAAATAGCCTCAACCGTTGAAAATATTTAAAATATGATCAATTTTTTTGTAATTCGATTGTACCCACATAGAGTAAGTATGTAATCTCTCTAGTGCTTAAAGTAACCTTAATATTAATATGATGATATTGAGGTCAAATTTAGTGTCTCCTCAATTTCAATTTTATCACATTCAATTAAATTATGTATTTGTTAAGATAATACCAACCCCCAGATAGCTCTGATAAAATTAACAACATAAAGTTTATTGCTTTGTAAGATTGGATGAGCAACAAATATTGTCTGAAGTAAGCGTTAATTTTGATAATAATGATATCTTATCTAATCAGCAGCAAATGGTTACAAATTTAAGAAAATTAAGTTATCATTCAATTCTTGTATTTAAGTGGAACAGAAAAATGAATTCATCATGGTAAGTATTGTAAATTAGTGGTGAAGTTTATACTTTAACAAGTGAAAACAAACAATTGACTGAGTTAATTGTTGAAATACCATGTATAGACAGTGTTGATTACTCTGTCACATTACACATATACCTATACATGTCACACATACATAACTGATTATCCCATATTAATACATACTATAAAATTTGCGCTCTCACGGATAAACAGTGATGTTTACGAAAAAATGTTTCAAACAAAAGATGTTTATTTTTTTATAAGGAACATTACTCTGTCACATTACACATACATACATGTCACACACATATAACTGATATGCCCATATAATACATACTATAAAATTTTCATCTAACGTGTGCCCTCGTGAGTAAACAGTACTATATACAAAAAAAAAGTTTAAAGCATTGTTTATTTTTTTATGAGGAACATTTGTTACATTTAAACTTTTGTTCTATCTCTAACGGATTACAAAATGGAGCCTAAGAACTCAGGACACAATTGTCCTATGTTGCTCATTTACGAACTCGGCCCCACATTTTACTCCTAAGCACGCTTTAAAATTTCAGTTTGATATCTCTTTTGATTTTTGAGAAATTGTGATGACAGACGGACAGACAGACAACCGGAAATGGACTAATTAGGTGATTTTATGAACATTTATAACAAAATTTTGTTCATAGCATCAATATTTTTAAGCGTTACAAACTTGGGACTAAACTTAGTATACCTTGGTATATTTCATATACATGGTATAAAAATACGCGAAGGTTGCAATTCTTATAATGTATTTAATTCTGGAATGAAGCAGAGAGAATCATATTGCGTGAAGATTGAAATATCAATTTTCAATGATATAAAACGAAAATTACGTGAATTGAAATAAGAGCAAATAAATTCAAAAAGTCCTGAATTACCTTTTTATTTATTTCAATCGGATCATGAGAAGTACTTCGATATTCAAATACTTGATTTTAACCGAAAAACTAGAACGACATCCAAAGCAAGTTCAAGAAAACTTTTTAAAATGAATTATATTTTAGAAAAAATTCAATTTCAAAAAGCTTTAAACCAATTTATTAATGGATTTCCTTATTTACCTATACAAAATAACGACTATATCGTATTGTATATTTTACACCAAAACTAAAATAATTTGAATAAATATCTTTTTTTAATGTCTGAATATCCTTATTGGTTAACCCCAAACACAATTTCATAAATTTTCCATATTACGTAGATGGAAAACCTTTTCTAATTCACATCCTAGTGAAAGATTGTTGGATATACAAATATAGATAATCGAGACAAAGTTAACCGCACTACACTTGAATTAGATGTAGGTATGTATGTAAGTATGTATGTTCTATACCTGGAGGGTAACCAATTCTAAAATACAAATAGTCTCTTACACAGAATTCATAAAAATCATATAAAACATAATACTCGTTGGGTACAACAGAGCCAGCATCAGAGGTAGTAAATTTACTAACTGCACACTAAAAATAAGAATTTCTCTAGTAATTAAAATAATGCAGGTAAGATTATTAGAATTTTTGTAACTAGCAGTGTCTTTCAAACTTGCAAGGCACTTTTTCGAGTACGTGTTCTCCAGCTAAATATAAGCATAATGTTTTTGTGTCTTATTTTTATAATATTTTTTATCTGAATAAAATCATTGCTGAATCATTTGCTGAATAAAATTAATTTATAAATATAACATTTTTTATTTATATTTGTATGATATATTTTTATTAATATGCATTCTATGCTGTAATTAATATTCTTATAAAGATATTATCATGTCATTAAAATCTGGGATTCATGATTCTAAGAAACATTCTTCCGGGAAGCAGTACGGTACCCTGACATTCGCAAGTTTGACCGACACAAGTTAACTGCATATAATCATATTTAAGTCAAAGATATAAAACTTTTTTGTCTCGTTTGATCGATAGTATTTAACATGGCACAATAAAGATATTGTTTTAATGATAACACGATCCAATAAAGAGAAACATAATCTCAATTATTGCCCTTTATTTCAATGATTAACACGTTAAAGTTTAAAATATTAACCCTAAAAGGCGTCTTGATGTAGTAAGAAATTTAAAAATATTTCCACCTTCAATATTTTTTAAATTGTCTGTAATATATACATTATTCACTGTACATATTATGTAAATTTTGCAGAAAACACATTATATGCATTAACAACATGACTGACCTACCCTTATGGTCTCTCATTCTCTTCGTATGGTTCACCAATCTCCAATCATAATCTAGGAAAATTAGTCAACAAATTTCGAGATAATTTCATACTTGATTTTGTCGCAATTTACTATATTAGATTAACTGAACTAAAATAACATGAAATTGACAATAAAATCCCAGCCTATAAATAATCTCTAGTGTATTTTCTCACAAACCAATGCAATTTACATAAATTTACCACTAGCTGTATTATCTGACCCAATAACTGCGAGCCCAGTCATGGAAGTAAAGTCGATGTTTACGAACACAAATTTGACTACTATACAGGCTGTTCTATAACTTTCTACAGACTTCTTGAATGAGCTTAAAAAAATGAAAGAAAAATTTCTTGAACAAATTTCGATCTGAGGACTAATTTAGGAGATATGGGTATTGAAAAAATTAAAAATTTGTTCATTCACACGTCAATTATAGTCAGTAGACCGTAGTACGTCACTTATTAATGATTTAATTGATTTAATTTATTTTCTTTATATAATTATCAACTTATCGATTATTATTTTATACTATTCTCAGGACACATATTAGAAATAAGACCCCACTCTTTATATACCAGAAGCCACAAGGATTTGATTTTGCAACATTTGTGGACCGCATTTTGTCAATTGTATCTTGTACAGAAAATCTGATATAAATCTTATATTTCGGGTGTGACCAGAAATCCTATCGCTTCAATTTTTGTATACCCCTCTCCCATAGAAACAGTCAAATATCTATGTTTTGAAAAAAGTAAAGCTACGTTATTGACAGTTTAACGTTTGGAAAAACTCCAAAAACGTCATTTTAAAAGCTGAAAAACAATGTTAAATAACAAATTATTGAGCTTCTTAAATTCATAAAATGATGTTTGAACATGTTTTACAAAATTCTGATGAGTAATTACAGATTGTGAACCATGAATAAATCGGATTTAAAATCAATTTCCATGTTAACTCAATAAGTACTTTTGGTGTGCTTTTTTCTTTGGAAAAATTTACTTGACTATAAATACACTTATACATTCGAGATAACAAAATCACAATTTATTTACTTTAACAGAGATGAATGCAACAATTTTCCATTAAAATTACTTTGCAAAATTGATTTAAAAAGTGTAAAATGTTGTCTATCAGAGAGTACTGCAGGATACATATTTTTCAATTTTTTTTCCCTATGAGTAGTTGAAAAGATTTGTTTACATAAGATGTACTACTTGAAAAAATTCAACTATATGCAAAAGAGAATCCTTTTTGTGAAAAAAATTTGGGTTAACACATAGCCGCCTTTTCATAGACATGTTTTTATAATCTTGAATTATGAATATGAATAAAATTTAATAAAAATGTTTTATATTATCAATTCTTGGGAACTTTTTCTAATAATTTCATTAATCACCTGCGCAAAATACAGAATGATTCAAAAATATTAATTGAAATTTTAAACAAAACAAGAAAAAAACATCAAATGAACACCTGGTTAGAGACTTTTTATTTTTGAGAAATACGAAAGATATGTGAAAACAGAAATATGAAATTGTAATTTAATAATCGTTTGTATTTTATTTGAGATTCATTTCACAAAAGTAAGAAAGAAATCATATTAACCACATGAGGTTTTTTCATTCCGGAGATATTGAATAATAAAGTTTAAACATTTTTGTTGCAATCCTTTTTGGACTTCCCGTTTTGGTATTTTTATTTCAAAACTATTTATGTTTGCCGAAAAAAAGTAGACGACAAATTGTTATAAGATTCAAAGAACATAAATGTGAATTCGCTCACGTAATCGAAAATCATCATAAAATCGACAAATCTAATTTTAAAATTTAATATCAGTACCTAATCCTAGCGAATTAGATGCTTATGAAAGCATCTTCATTCAAAAACTAGGTAATGAAATAATAAACTTGGATAAGGGACCTATTCGAAAATCAGATTTAATTAAAATTGCAAAGTCAAAGTTGAAATTTTGAGAATTAATAATAGATTTTGAAAGTGAAAATTATTTACTTTCATAATTTGTTTTTGGTGTGTCATTTCTTTCCAGAAAGATTTGGTTCCAAATATTTCGATAATCTTACACACAAAAATGTCGACTGACAGAAAGAAGGATTTTGAAACTTATCCTTTGAATTTTATTTTGGGAGTGATACAATACCTTCTTGGCATAAAGTTATAAATCGAAATTTAAATGACAATTTTTTATATATAGAAATTACCAATTTTTGAGAGCTTATTTCGCGAAAAGAATTAATTATTATTAAAGGGTAGGATACGGTATATATTATTAGCTATATATTCGACCTCTTTTAAAATAAATTATTTAAAAAATCCTGGAAACTGACAATAATACGCGGCGACTAAAACAATATCATACATCGGAGGATAGAACAACATATAGCTCGATGTACGTGAATTTGACTTACCTACTTATCACTCTATTCCACCTATTGCGTAAGTTCGAGGTATTATTGAAGTGTAAAAATTTGGCTTTGATTTTAAATAACGAAAGATAACCTTAATATTAAATGCTACAGAAATGTTAAAGAAAATCAGAAAATTTTATGTGAATTCAAGTGAAAATTGTCTCACAGAAATCTCTCCTTCAAAACTGTTTATATATAGAATAATAAAAGTTATTGTTCGTTCAACTTAGAAGAAGTATGTTACAATATAGAAAGCAAGAAATATTGGTACCTAACAGTGAACAACAAGATAGATTTTTATCATATTTTTAGTATGAGAAACATTAGAAAGATGATTCACAGTACTGTTGTGTCTGGAAGAGTAAACTAAAAATTGTAACACTATACTCCTTCAGCTTCGGTTACACTTTAGACTACAACATACATGCTTACATGAATATATGTGTAGTTCGTTCGTGCTCTGTATGGGAGCAACTTTTTTTTTTTATTTATTATTTTTCTTTTAAGTTTAGGATTCCGTTATTCGTAGAGAGCGCGATGAAAACGAAATCTGGCGACAACATTAAACCATGCTCTAGAATGTTAGTTAATAGGTATTGGAAGCCAATTATTTATTAAAAAAGTAGAATTTAAAGTAAAAAATATATTCTTCCTATATAAAAGTTACAATTTAAGTTGAATTAAAATTTTTCCCTTGGATCAGCTGAAAAAAATAAGTATAATAAAAACAATAACGAAAACAAATATTATGTGAACTATCAAATTGACAGATTTTATCTGTCAAAAACTGTTATTGTTAAATTTATTAAACATTCCAAATGTTATATGAAATATGAATAATAATATAATATTAATTATTATTATTAAATATTCTGAACGTAAGCATGATTTAACGAAATTTTGTCCGCATCAAGCGCTATGATCCATTCAGTTGATCGACCATATAGTGTGCTCTCTGCCAATAGTAGATGAAACGAATGTATTGAGATCTTAATCTGTATACTAACTAGTTCAATGAATATACACCCGGAGTATTGTTGTAATTACGAGTTGTTGGGTTCAGTTTGTCGATTATAGAGGAGTTGGTTGGGATCTGAAGTCTTGAGCACTTGCAATAATAAGAAGTTTTATTCAATTTTGGAGCAAGCACCTCCTTTAGTAGCCATGAGTATTTACCACCTATCTATTTCTATATACAGGGTGTCCCATAACTTGATAGTTATAGCTTAAGAGCGTATTCTTTGGACAATTTTAGGTCGAAAGTGCCTTATAAACTTTTGTTCAAAACCCAATAGTTAAGGAGTTATGTGCACTATTAAATTTAATCAATAAAGTAAAGTAAAGACATTGTTGACTAAAGTAATTTCATATTTTATTACTATAAAATTTTTGCTTTGCTTACACAAATGTAACTGAAATTTGGGTTCAAAATATTCCCCAGCGGCCTCACAACAAATTATCGCTTTTCAAGTAATTGAAGACGTATCTGAAAAAGAGTATTTAGTATCGTCTAGTATGGATACAGCTGCAGTCATAATACACCAGAGATGAGCTAATGAACCAAAATTTGAATTACATTTTTATTAGCAATACAAAAGTTTTTAATTAATAAAACATCAAACTACTTGACTCAACAATGACTTTATTTATTGGTTTAATTTAATGGTGTACATAGCTTCTTAACTATAAGGATTTGGACAAAAGTATATAAAGCACTTGCTATTTAAAATTGTAGAACAAATACGCTCTAAAGCAGCTATGTCCATCGAGCCTCCGAGATTCGATGGAAATTAAAAACAATTTTCAATTTTTGTTATTTTAGTTTCTATAGTGTTAAAATATATTTTGACAGAAAAAACTGCTATTTGATCTCCAATTAAATGCATTCGATAAAAATGATTTTCTTGGCTAGAGGCACAAATAACAGCTGTTTTATCGAAGATGAACCTTGATATTTATGATATTATGGTGCTATAAAGACGTATTAAATTTTTACCTATTTTTTTTTCGTAGAGAGAATTGACAAACTTAGTTCAAATCAGGTCTCAATAGATTTCTTCAGAGACAAAAAATGTGGTGGGAAATGTGGTGGGAAATATGAAAGTTTCAATAAAAGATAAAATCTAAAATCTTGTGCTTTATATAAATTTTCTCTAAATTATTATATATTTTTTACAACCATTAAATCATTCACAAACTTTATTGATGGGACAACATTTGGGAACTTAAATCACTTTTTATCTCTTATCAAACTGAACCATTACTACATTTAACCGTAAGTGAAGATACTACACAATACATTTAACCGATTTTCTACGATGTTTAGTTTTTTTTTTTTTTTTTTGTTACGTTTTTCTTTGTCGGTCGGTCGGGTAGAAGTACTTTTGTTAAAATAAATGATAACAATGTTTTCATTTTGTATTTTTTGTTTTGTGTAAGAAGGAAAATATAGTGTTTTATCTTTGTTTAACATCATATTTTATATTTTATCAATGATAAAGAGATATATAACAATCCGGTTTTATTTTTTTCATTCTTTGTTCTTTTTTCTACTCGCAACAATATAATATACGTTGTAGGCATTATAGAAAAATACAAAAAATTAGTTCTTAATACATTTATAAAACTAATAAGTAATTTGTAAAACTAACTTTAAGTTTTTTTTTTGTATATCTGCTTGCAAGGTGGATTTACTTTATACCATTTAGAGATTAAATTTAACATTAATTGTTCTAATTCAAATCCACAAACAAATTAGAATGATAGATATATTTGACAGTTATCATGAAACACTTACCTTACTGATAATATAAATGCGAAAATATTTCTGTATATCTGTAGGTTACGCATTCACACCTAAACAAATAAACCGATTTCAATGAAATTTGGTACAGAGACATTCTAGAGCCTGAGAAAGGATCTTGGCAGCTATTCAATTTGAAAAAACAGGCTGTAAGAGGTTGAAGTAAATTTCGTCATTTTTAAAGCTAAATGCTTGAAACTGATTTTTTTTTACTTTTGATTTCATATAAATAATATAATATATTTTATAAATTAATATAATCAGATGTCAAAATCTCAAAACAGAAAAATTCGAAAACATATTCATTCATGAATGGAAACAGATCATCAAGTCGAATTATCCAGAGCTTGTAATGAACTTCAACATTAAATTGATAGTTTCTATTTAAAATGGCTAAGTACTCAAGAATAAAGTATCCAATAATGTGCGTCGAATTATTAATCCTCTTTACAGCTATATTTAAAAACTCAATGACATTGACTGACCTTTGTTTAACTAATTCAATTCTCACAACACATTCTTTAAAAGAATAAATGTAGAACGGCGTCATCATAGATTAGGTACTCAAACACAATAGCTATATTATTACAAAATACAAAAGCACAAAATCATTTTTATGTTCTGATCAATTGAAAACTGAGAAATCAATTTTCTAGATGAAAAAATATAAGAATTGAATTGTGAAAAATAAACTTTCTAATAATATGAATAGGTGGAATAAATGTGAAAGCAACAGATTTTTTACATGAAAATTGAATTTAAAAACTTTTACTAAAAATTTATTCTGATGAATTACCATAGTCTGTTCTTTTTATGCACACTTTTTACACTCAATAAAGTAAATCCATTTATTGGCAAGAAAATAGTGCAATAAAGTGACAAGTTGGTAGCAGTAATTTGTGAGTTAGTTATGTCTAGCATACCATAAAAAATTGTGAAATTAGAATGTTTTATTTTTCATTTGACAACAGCTATCGAAATATACTTTTCGTCTTCGTCTACATGTTTTCCGTTTGTTATATTGCCTAGTTAACACGAGTTTAGAAATATTAAGTCACTTATAGTATTAACTTGTATAGAGAAACTTTTAAAATAAATATGGATAGGAATTGGTTTGGATTGGTTAGAATGATTTAAACAACCCCATCAATTATGTATAAAGGCAAGCATGGCCACTGGCCAGTACATAATCGGGATTTTAAAAAAAAAATCAGAATTTAAAGAAAACAAGTGAAAACAAACAATTGACTGAGTTAATTGTTGAAATACCATGTATAGGCAGTGTTGATAACACACTGTCACATTTCACATACATACATATCTGACATATTTAACTGATATTCTCATATAATGCGCAAGTGTTGATGCGCAATCGTTTGTTTTTTTGACGTCACGTAAATAACAAAAGATATTCACTTTGATATTCCTATATTAATACATACTATAAAATTTGCACCTAATTAACGCCCTCGTCGAAAACAGTGATGTTTACAAAAAAATGTTTCAAACAAAAGTTTTTTATTTTTTTATAAGCAACATTTTTTACATTTAAACTTTTGTTCTATCTCTAACGGTTTACAAGATGGGCCCTACGGACCCAAGACCGAATTGACCTATGATGCTCATTTACGAACTTGACCTGACTTTTTACGTCCTGAGTACGCTGTAAAAATTTCAGATCGATATCTTTTTTCGTTTTTGAGTTATCGTGGCCACAGACGGACGGACGGACGGACGGACAACCGGAAATGGATTAATTAGGTGATTCTATGAACACCTATACCAAAATTTTGTTCGTAGCATCAATATTTTTAAGCGTTACAAACTTGGGACGAAACTTAATATACTATGTATATTTCATATATACATGGTATAAAAATAACCGACTTATGAAATAATTAAAAAAACTTACTTATTGTAACTGTCAAATGTGGCATGTTCCTATATATTCATAATATATACCTATGGGTAAGCAGTTATTGTAAGTTGATACATACATTCATCCTCACAAAATTTCACATTTATAATAGAACAGAATGAGGATCAGGATAATAAAAAAAAGTTTATTTGAACCATTTACGAATATTAAAAACCTAATCCAAGAAATCAATTGTAACAAATAATCAAAGAAATGAAATATAGAATTCAGAGAGTCAAAGCTACCAACCAACGGTTGCATAAACTTTTTTTATATTCGTGCAAAAGTAAACAGTTTCAATTGAAAACATTTCTTCAATTGAACTTTTTTTTTCTTTTTTTTTTTTTGGAATCGAAAATAATACCTAATAATCAAACTAAATTAATAATTATTAAATGAACTACTAATGACATATCTCCATTCCTTACATAATTGACAATATTGACCTGCCAACTGTGTCAGGGTATTGAGTAAGGGTCTATGCGTGCTTCGACGTATTCAACTTCTCCGCGCAGTTCAGACAATAGAAAATCATTTGACTCCAAATATCTTTTTTCTCAGTGTAATACTAATGCAAATAACAAGTGCAAGTGAAAAGAATTCGAGCCTATATTACTGACAGTCCATGAATTCCCATGCACAATTTTTATATCGCTTGTAAGCTAAGTACAAAAGGGTACTTACATGTGCAAATACACTTGCATCACAAACAGTGGTACTAAACATTTAACGTCACTTCCAAGAACAAGAACGCTTCAGTGTAGTTATAATGTAATGTAAACTTTGCGAAAACGTGTAGGTAACATAAACAAATTTAATGATTTGAAAGTACTAATGTACTTATACGTCAAGTAAAGTTTTCAAAAGGAATATCAAAAACAGAGGAATTAATGTTAAAAATTTGTTAAGAATAAATCAAATCAAATCAATACAAAGTGATCTTCACATTACTTTCAGATAGAACCAAAAAAAGAGCGGTGGTGTATTGCCACAAAATAAAAGCAAAAAATCATTAAAATTCAACCTAACTTTTAAAAACAAATTCGTCATTAGAAATATTGGAAAAGAATCCTAGTAATCCTAGATTGTAAAAGTTACGGCAATATTAAAACTTAAAATTTTTTAGAAGGAACATGTCCTAGCTTTCAAAAAAGCAGCGAAAAAGAAATTATATTTCTTCATAATTATCCTTAAAGTACCGACTTTGAAAGGAGTATACAGATTTTGAACTGAAATAAGAATTCGCGATGTTACTTTTATTTGAAGTAAAGTGAAAATTTGACTAAAAAATATTCTTGCGTTAATTTGGCATAGAGCGTAATTACTTAACACTTTCTATTAGCGAGTCGCCATACTATAACAAATGATTCGGAAATTTTTTGTCAGTGCCTTTAAATTTAAAAGGTGATTTAAGTTACAATATAAATAATTTTTCCTGTCTAAATTGCCTAGTACAACAAAAAAAAAGTTGTCCTTATTTTTCCCCTTTTAGTATTAAAATTAAAAACCACAAAAAGTTATATTTTTGTTATCATTACTGACTAAACTATTCGGTTTACAAAAAAAATTTTTGCGTATTTATAAAGAACAACTTTGTAATTTAAATCCCCCATCTAATGTTTGTCAGTTATGAATCTGAGTGAGGTTTTAATTGAACCTGAAAGCTTAAATCAAATTCAATGCTGATATTAAATGTGTGCCATTGAAACTAACATTTTTGTTTGAAGCATATTCTCCAATTAACGTCAACTTCAAAAATGCAGCCTGTATATGCACTAAATGGAATGTTATAAATGCTTACAGCTATCGAATGGACTTGTAACATTACATACCTAATACTATGTTACCAAGCGTAATATTTTACAAGCGAAATGTGTTACAAGTACCTGCCCTAGAAAAATATTAAATACTAGTCGTTACCCGCAACCACTTTGGTGGACTATTCCAAAAACAAAAATAATTTTCAATACTATGGTTCAGAATGATTATACAGGGTGTTCCTGGTTTAAACAGCAAAACAAGCAACAATTTCCTTTTGAATTTATTTTATTTTTTGCTTATTCGAAAGATAAAGTTATGACACCGTAAACACAGTAAACTCTATCAGTTTATCTTTTTCATTATTTCTTTATATTAATGTATCAAATACTTATTCCTAATTAAATAAAAAAATTAGTATATACAGAATGTTCGATTTACATCTAGACATATAAATATCACGAGTATGACAGAGTATATGCGTTAAGCAATGCATCATGAAGTTCAGAATACAAAAATCACATTTTAATTTAATATCACATCCAAATATTATCCAATTTTGATAAACCAAGTTTGTAATCCTACTAAATTTGGGTCAAAGTTTACAAATTTGTGATCAAATTAACCTAGCTCTAATAGGTTTCAAAAATGTAAAGGCCTGGTCCTGAAATGAAGCACACAAGTGATAGCGAGCGAAATCGCAGCTGAAAATAATAACCTAAAATTACTGGGTTTAAAATTAATTTCAATAAGATCGGATCAAATTTGCCTGTGTTATCAAAAAAACCGAATTTTTAACTTTATGACGTCATCAGAATTCAAAAAATTTAATATTACTCTATCAAATCCAAATTTTATCCAATTTTGATAAACCAAGTAGGTAATCCTATATTAAATTTGGGCCAAACTTTTCAAATTTGTGATCAAAATTATTCTAGCTCTAATAGGCTCCAAGAAGGTGGAGACCTGGCCACGAAATTAAATACAGTAGTGATAGCTAGGGAAAAACTGACATCGCAGCTGAAGAGAATGACCCAAAATTAGTGGGTTTCAAAAAAAAGTACAATCAAATAGGATCAAATTTGCCTGTGTTATCAAAAAAAAAAGAATTTTTTAACTTTATGACGTCATCAGAATCAAAAAAATTAAATTTTGCTCTATCACATCAAAATTTTATCCAATTTTAATAAACCAAGTATGTAATTCGACTACATTTGGGCCATAGTTTTCAAATTTGTGATCAAAATTAACCTAGCTCTAATAGGTTTCAAGAATGTGAAGGCCTGGTCCTGAAATGAATCACATAAGTGATAGCTAGCGAAAAACTGACATCGCAGCTAAAAAGAATGACCCAAAATTACTGGGTTCCAAAAAAAATCCCAATAAGATCGGATCAACTTTGCCTTTGTTATTAAAAAAATCGAATTTATTAACTTCATGACGTCTTCAGAATTCAAAAAATTTAATATTACTCTATCAGATCCAAATTTTATCCAATTTTGATAAACCAAGTATGTAATCCTAATAAATTTGATCTTGAACTTCTAAATATAATCAATTTGATAGTATACGAATTAAGTAAGAGCTTATAAAATTATTGTAATTTAATGTATAACTTTTAAAACACTTCGTTAATAAAATTTCTAAATCTTGATCTGTGAATCATAACACAGAAAAATAACATCTTTATAACTTCAGCCGTTTTCCAGTGTAGCGCGCACATAGCTAAAATCGTTTATTATTATAAAATAATATAAATTAAATTCATGTTCAATTCTATCTTAAACGTATAAAATGTTATGCTTGATCAATTTTATTCAATTTTTATTTAAAGCTTCTATTAAATGCACTATTTTCAAGACAACATCTATAAACAACATTATTTTCAAAAATTGTATTATTTCTTAACAAATCAAAATAGAAGATACCTTTATTCACCTGGTAAAACATAGGTAACAATTTGTTGCAGATGTCAATAATTGCTAACACTACAACGCGCGGAATCGTATATCTGGTGTTATATGCGCCTTGTAAGAAAAATCACTGAAATACATTAATAATTCTATTTTTAGTAAATCAAACTAACAGAAAAAAAAACCTTTTTTTCATCCTAACATTTTTTTGGTTTTTTTTTATAGAATGACTTATAGCAAATACAAAAAATAAAAGCATACTCTGAAACCAATTATGAAAACAACCGGTTCCAAATATTTCAAAAACTGTTCATTTCAGGTATTCTGGGCCCATCTTGATCAGTACGATTCAAATATCTAGATCAAGAAGGGTTTTTACCGAATTTTCGTTCGATTTCATACAATAATTGTCGCATTTCCTTCGAAACCCAAAGATTTTCGAAAAAAAATTTTACTCTAAAATTGTTAGTTTTTTTATGAGGATCATGAAGCGCTCTATTAGCTCAGGCGTTACCAATTCCGCCCGCGGTATGCTTAGGATAGCGGGTTCGATTCCCGCCATCACATCAAAATTAATTTAATTAATAGTTGTGAAGGGCTGGTGTAGTGCATGGTATATACATGAAAGGGGTGCACTCAACCTCTGAAATTGAGGAGCTTATAAATGAAATTATCAGCGAAAAGGTGGTAAAACACATATATGGTATCACAATGAGCTCTATAGCCTAAGTGTGTCCTTCCTGGACAGCACATATAACCTAACCTAACCTATGAGGATCAACTACCTAATTTAAAGTGTTATTCTATTTCTTACCGTTAAGAATCTAAATTGGCTATTAAAGCAACCTGAAGAACTAAGTCCAATCTGATGTCAAAACAGGATGTCCTCCATCAAACGCTACAATTTTTGTTTAAGTTATTTTTTTATTGGTTAACTACAAAACGAGCTATTAGCCATTATAGATAAATGGCCCACCCTGTATACACTTCTCCTCCACTTAAGTGGTAACATCCTTTTGAAAAAAAACTTCTTCCATTAAAGAATTTAAGAACGTGGTAACTAACTCTATATTTCTTTAAATATTCGTGCACATTACATGACATGAAAGTTAAAAATTCATTTCCTTCCAATCAAAAACAAACGAGTTCAATATTGATTTACTTTCCACAATTTGTTGTTTAAAACAAAAATAAATAATATTTTATTCAATTAAAAAAATAAATACCATGTAGGGAAAATCTAACCGATATAAATTTAGGAAAAAACAAGAAATGGATTAATTCCCGAATTGAGACATCACGAAACGACACATACTACCAACAGAAATTTATATACAAACGTTACAATGTACAAGAACGTAGTTAATGCACAAGAACTACCTACCATCAATAATTTCTCAATACATTTTAGAATATGAAGATTTGATTGAATATGAGATTGAACCGCTATTTGTTCAGTCAGTAAGTAGCCTCGCATATGTGATTATATGTGTATAGAGAACGGATTACATGCAAGCAAAATTTCTATTATTAAATCACCTGC
This sequence comes from Chrysoperla carnea, assembly GCF_905475395.1. Taxonomy (NCBI): domain Eukaryota; kingdom Metazoa; phylum Arthropoda; class Insecta; order Neuroptera; family Chrysopidae; genus Chrysoperla; species Chrysoperla carnea. Next base: position 71,598,055 of record NC_058337.1, on the reverse strand, counting down.
TGTATTTTTTTTTAAACTCATAGCTCACTCTCTTTTTTATATCTTTGAAGTACGTTTTTTTTTTTCGAACTTATATTCGTTTACTATTCGGTATTCGGCCTATTGGCCCACTTTTTATAATATTCGATACCCGGTCGTATAGTACGCAGTATTCGGGCGAATTCCGAATATCTAATCGTGAAAAAAACGCAAGAAAGAATATTCAAGAATGTAAGTATCTCAAATTGTATTTTAAAACTAATATTATTATTTTAATGCCTAATTAATGCCAAACTAATTTTTGTTTTATATCTCACGAAGTTCAGTTCAGTTCACAACAAGTATAGAACAAACGTAATATTCCGAAATAGGTGGTTATTTTACTATAATACAGTGTTTTTCCATTAGTAACATTTTCAATTAAATGTAATTTAATTATTAATTGTACTATTTAGTCCAGTAACTTTAACATCAGAGCTTGAGTCAAATCCGGTAGTTCTGACTATTTGCAGACTTTTGATGATGGTTGGCCCAATAAATAACCCAAGTTTGTTACCTCGAGGCCCAAACGCAATTTAGCCAAAAATTAAAAATTAAATTTTACAGACTTTGGCGATTATTACCCTAAATGTCTAGTTTTCGATGGTACTTTTTCAGGATGTTTATAAAGTAGACTAAAGCTTCAATATAAGACTAGAATTGCTTCTGTAGATCCAATATTTTCCGAACTAAAGACTTTCAAAATTTATCATTTTCCCGAACTTTTTTTGCAATAATCGTTGTCGCTGTCGTTCTGAAAAAATTTTGACCCTAATTCTTCGTAACTCCATGTTAATCTAGACAAAGCCCAAATTTTTATTCAAAATTCATTCAGCACGACAAAATATTGCGAAGTTCGAAAAAATGATAAATTTGAAAGGCTTTATCTCGGGAACTATTGGGTCTATAGAGACAATTCTAGTCTCATATTGTAGCGAGTTTAGTTTACTTTAAAAACATCCAGAGCCAATTTCAAAACTAGTCTTTTAAGAATATAATCGCCAAAATATAAAATTTTCACAGGTCTTCGATGTTTGACAAAGTTCCATTCGGTCCTCGAGGTCTCAAATTTGGAATTATTCATTGGAACAACATCATAAACAATTTGTTTATTATTCTCATTTAAATTACCAATGATAGTCATCAGACGTAGTAGGTGTAATGAACATAGAAGAGACTTTCGCAAAAATATAAAGTCATTTAATTGGTTTAACATGTTGTCTTTATTTAATTATAAATCTCCTTTTATTATTAAAAACAACAACAAATAATATAATTAAAACTCCACCTTTATATATCAAGAGCCAGAAGTATTTGATTTTGGAAAAGTGTGTACCGCATTTTGTCATTGTATCTTGTACAAAAAAAATCTTATAAATTTATATTTCTGATGTTACCAGAAACCCTATTGCTGCCATTTTTGTATTCTCTAGTAGGCCTCAGATCGAAAATTGGTAATATTCCTTCGTCTTTATCTCATTCAGGAAGTGGATAGTTTTGCAGTCAATTATAGAACACCCTAATAGATAGTATCGCGTTTTTATTGAACGCAAGTAAAGATACATTTGATACTTTAGAAATTTAAAAACACAAATTAAAAAACATGTTGTTTAATTGTTATGTTAATCAATATTATTTGAAATTTAAAAACAAAAATCAATATTAGTTAGTTCCAAAATCATTATCAATATTGTTAATAAATGTATACGTTCGACCGTCGCTTATGGAAATACAAGCAAGTGGCAGTCTCACTTATAGAAATTTTAGAGGGTTAAAATAGCGTAACGTGGTTATTAGGCTCACTTATCCAAATTTCACTCATCCAGGTTTGACTGGACTTAATCCGTTCTTTAATTATATATGTTTTATATATGCATCGCAATTTTAAACAACGGCATTACAACTACTCACTGAAAAGAATATATATACTAGCTGTACCCTGCCACGTTTCGCTGTGGGACATTCTGGTTGCATGGGACATTATAGTTGCAATAGATGAGAATTATCTAGTAAATTTTATGAAATTTGATAAGCCCCCAAAGAGTTCACAACTTTTAAACGGCTTTACTGATTTTAATGTATCTATTGATACCAGATACATTATCTTTTATTTGATACCAGACTTGGATCTATTTGAAAATATTCAATCGTTCATCCCTATTGTCACCCCCACCCATATCCCCTTGCGTCTGGGTTACAGTTTTGTAATGTTCACATTATGCTCTTTTATTTGATACCACTTGGGTATATTTGTAAATATTCTATTGTTCTTCCTCACTTTCACGCCCAACCTTTCCACCCCCCAGATGGTTAAAAATAGATAAAAACAATCCTTGAAGTGAGTTGTATATCGTGTCAAAAATTGAGCTCAATCGACGCAGAACTTTATTTTTTTATAGAACTTTATAGAACTTTATAAGTTTTTGAAGCACAGCATCGCTCAGACATTTTGACCTGTATCGTATTAGTATATATTATACATTTATAGTATCGTTGGAAGTGAAAACAAACAATTGACTGAATATTAATTGTTGAAATATCCTGTATAGAAAGTATTGAATGTCAGTGCTTGCATGATAAATTAAAAGATTTTAAGAAACACAATTATATATTTAGGTATTATAGATATAACAAAAATTTAATAAATTTCAAAAATTCGATTGGGAAATTTTAAGAATTTTTTACTGACGTAATTAGTGCATGGTGCAAATATTTAGATTAAAAAAAAGTGGTATTTTTACTAATAATTCCATATTCAAAATTATCAAAAAGTATTTATACGTTGTAATGAATGCAACTCAGTGATGGCTCCAGGATATAAGTTTATATGATATGGTTGAAATTCAAATGATAACAGAAATAAATTATGAATATTTTTGCTATTGGAAAAAAAATGAAATACGATATTTAGATCTGTTTAGAATAATTTAAAAAAAGCATGCTCCTTTTATAAAAGTGCATTTGTATCAGTTTTCAATATGCAACAAACATTTCATAATTTTTTTACATAATCTAAAATATCAGTTAAGTTATAAAATCTATCACAAATTTAACTTCCATATATGTATAATAAACTTTTACTTAAGAGTGAAATTTTAATGATACATACCCTCATGATACTATGCCCTGATAGTTGAAGTGTTTCAAATGAAACTTTAGTCCTGGGCGAGAGTAGGTACATTTTGAAAAATGATATTATCTTAAACAAAAATTTGAGAGGTTCACGTTCTCATTTTTTTTCAGATAGAATTAGAAAACGGAAGCTTGATTCAAAAGCTTAGAACCCACTTCTTCAAATGCTAAAAATATACAACGTTTGTACACTGAACAAAAAATTCTTAATACCAACCGATATGAGATTGTCTCATCCTCATCGCGATCATATATGGCGAATTGTGCCACAAATGTGATACAACTACCGTACGGAGTTGAGTGGTGAAGTTGACACAAACGCATGAGTTGTTTGTATGAAAGTAATATTCTATCTTAACGAATTTCAAATATTGTTGTTTTGAAATGCAACATAGTTTTAAACAATCTTTTATTGATTGATTCTACCACTTATGAAATTATAACAAAATACTGATGTGATTGTCACAACTACACGATTAGGTAAAAAAATAAAAGTGAAAACAATCAATTGACCGAATTACCTGTTGAAATATCCTGTATAGAATGTGTTGAATATCAGTGCTTGCATTATTTTTGTATAAATTAGAAGAGTTTAACACCAACACAATTACTTGGTTTTTGAAAATTTTCTAATTTTTTTTTTTAGTTTTTCGACAATATTACACAAGACCACTAGTTACACCTACCTGCAAATTTTCAACTCCCAATCTTTTATAAGGAACAAAAGTTGTTTATTTTTTTATAAGGAACACGGAAAATTTTTTACATTTAAACTGTTCCATCTCTAACGGTTCACAAGATGAGTCCTACGTACCCAAGACCCAATTGACCTATGTTGCTCATTTACAAACTTAGCCTCTCTTTCTACGTTCATAGCCCGCTATAAAAATTTCAGCTTGATATCTATTTTCGTTTTTGAGTTATCGTAATCACAGAGTGACAACCTGAAATGAACTCTTTAGGTAATTTTATGAACACCTATACCAAAATTTTGTTCGTAGCATCAATATTTTAATATAAATGGCATAGTGAGGGTTACGCGAGTAAGTGCTTTTTTCCCCAATTGAAAAAGTGGCTGCTAACGCGCGTAAAGAAATTTTTACTTCAAAAAGACTTAATGATATGGCATACGGATCTTTAATTTATAAGTTTAAAGTTCAAATACTCACTAAGTAATGAAAAACTTTTCATTTTATTTAAGTATTCTAAAATTATTTTATCTTCTATTCGATTTAATTTATTTTAACATAAATAAAATTGTATTTAAGGATATCCACGCACCATCCTTATCAAATAATGTCCATAAAAAAATAAGACTTTCGAATTCTTTTTTTAATATATCTATAAAATTATTATTAAATTTATTAATTATATTTCATGCAAAACTTTAAAAAAAATGAATTTTTAAAAAATTAATATCACTTAATTGACTAATAAAAAAATACAATGGTATATGTTTGACATCACTGCTTACTGCTTCGTATTAAGTATTTTATGTTTTGATCATAAGCTCAAAATTTTATTTGTTTAGATGGCCCAAATAAACCAACATAATCTGCGAACAAATCATGGTAAATTTAAAACACGTTTTATTAAAACAAGTTTTAAAAAAAGATTCGGCGCATTATATAATGAAGCTAATGATAAAAATATTTTTGAAAACAGGTGGTGTTGCCAAGTGAATTATTATGTTCTTCAAGTCGAAAGTATATGTTAAAAAAAAGCAGGAAGTTCATAAGAAATATCAAATATTTCCGTAATTCGTTCGGACACCCACTTTTTTATAGTTTTAATCGAAAGTTTAAATCGAAGGATTTCAAACAATTTAAATAAAAATATGATTTTTTTAAATTGTTATTCATATTAACTGGAATGATCTTTGGTATCTTAACCAAAGATGCAACTGAAATGATCTCCATTTACTTACTTGCTAAAATTCCTATTTTCAAATCTAATTATTTCATTAAAAGTCCGGGAAACCTACTGCTTGTTAATTTTTTTTATGAATCATTAACTAACTTAGAACTAATTTACAAATTATTAGTTTTAAAAGAGTGTCCTATCGTGTGGATCTCCTTAAGTTGTTGAAAAAAATCTAAGATTTGTGTTTATCCAATTTGAGCACGTGACCTGAATAGAATTTCTCGTTCATCAACATATCAGACTACAGGTGTGGATACAATTTTCTACAATCATAATAATATCTACATAGACGTGCATCTGTTGCTATATCATGTTACTTCCATTCACTATCTCACCGCACACAACACTAGCACGGCAGAGTACTCATATAATTTGCAAAAGAAAAACCATACAGGAAATTTCTAGGTTGTATATACAGCGTGCTCATTTTAATGCATTACCTTCAATATTTTGTCATGGAAGTTCTCAATAAAAAGTCCCCGACAAATGCGATTTATTCCTTGTAAACCGATTTTTTGGAAACTTAGCTATAAAATGTTCTCAAGCCACTGAGAAACACACAGACACACAGATAAACATTTTAAACTTATAACACTCCTTCTTTAATCAATATCAAAGTGATGATCAAGGACATCAGATGAGATGATAAGGATACTTAGAGAGCTGTCATTTTTTGGGACAAATTTTTGGAAATATTTTAATTGAAATTGAAATATTTGAGTTAAGTTTGTTCTTGGAATTATTGTTTTGAATTACCTAATTATTTTTCTATTTCACTTTTCAAAATGAATTGAGCCAGGTTTATTTGACCATTCATTTCCATTGTAATTATTTATATGTTAAAATTATACTTCATGCCTTTTGCAAACTGAATCGATTTTGAAGATCATAGCCAATTTTTTAGTTTTTCGAGAACGGAACCCTAAGCTCGCATTTGAAATAGCTAAGAATACTCTCCACAGGCAAAACAACACACAGATACACACACATAGCGGTCAAACTTATAACCCTTTTTAATTCGGGGGTTAAAAATGAACATAATGAAAGGTGTTAGATTAAAAGTGATATTTCACGAGTGATAGATAGGATGTAAAGGTACAAACATTAAAATAGAAAATAGTATCTTGTAAAAACAACTATTTTAATTTGAAACCATTCTTCGAAAATTGAATACATTAGCCAGAAATTTTGCTCCCATCATCAGGAAAGAAAACTAAAAACGATATGCATAAAATCTGTTTCCCAAAAAAAAAAAACAATTTTAGTTAAAATTTTTTTGTAGATTAAATGGATTCGCCATTAATTCATCAATTCATTTTGTGTCATTTAATACTATCACCCACGAAGTTACGATATTTTGCGAAGGAAGTCTTCAGGCTACAAATGACCTACATCACAGTTACTAGTAGCCAATAGGAGTATCTTTTAGTTTAAGCACTTAAAACATTTGTTATTTCGATAACACTACTGTAACCCATTGTGTACCAGCTAGCAAAGAGGATTTTTTACATCAATACTAAATTATTGATTCACAACGACTTTTTTCTCCTCTTTGATATCAATAACATTCATGAAAAAGATTTTTGGATTAAGGACATTGATGTGAAATGTTATAGAAGTAACAGATTAAAATGAAACAACATGAATTAACAAATTTCTGCTGAATTTTCTGTGTTTTCGAAAAAATGTTCAAACAAATATTATTAGTTTTTTAACTAGGAACAACTTTAATTCTGGTGATATTATGTTTAAGGACTTATCTAACAAAATGTCGGTGTAATAAATTAAAATAACAACAACAACAACAAAAATTTGTGACGAATTCTATTCAATTTTCGAAAAAATGTTTCCAACAATCTGGTTTTTGTAACTGAAAGTAACAACGATCTCATTTGATGTTTTATCTCATGTCAGTAGTGAAATTGATGGATTGGAGTTGGTTTTTATGATCCGAATGGTCTAAAATCTAGCCATTTTTTCGGTCCCTGGTCTTGATCATTCTAGGTCAAAATTGGATTTCTATCCTATGTCATCCTTCGAACCCACCTACTTTCATTGTCGTCATTTTTTAGTAAGATCCTTTGACAAAATAGTAAAGATGACAAATTAGAATGATCACTCTATATATATGCCATATATCTATATGTATATATTTTGTGTTAAGTTTGAATAATATGGTGTTCAACAACACATAGAATACATTCTACTGTATACCTTTCGAAAGCATCCACCAAAAATAAATAAACTAAAAAAAAATAAGCAACAACCAACTGAGCACCACAAAAAGTAAAATAATTACAGGGATGTATTGAATTTAAGGAACAAAATTACTGCATTCCTCCGGGGTGGGTCCTTATGACAGCCTATAAGAAATCGTTGTCATGTGTCATTTAATCTATTGCACCAATTTTAACAAATGCAGATTATTTTAAAATGACAGTCAGTTTAGCATCACCATCACGTAGTAGCCTTTATCCTAAATTTTTTTATACAAACGTAGTTTCTCACTCACCTAAGGGGTCCAAATAACATACCAAAAAAGCAGATACAGGTATAACAAATAGTAAGTACAAAGAAATTTAATGTTATGTCATAATAAATATTTTGATCAAGCCCATTGAAGGTAATGTACACACATATTGGGTTGAGTACTAAATTAGAAGTATGTATTCATAGAGTATAGAGTTCAAGGAGCTATAATATTTAATTCTTTAAACAATACAAGAAGTATTTGACTTCATAAATGAATGCATTAAATTTTTCAGAATTACCAATACACAGATATGCAAACAGTATCGTGAGACAAAAAAAAAAACGTTTACAAGATACTAATAACACTTTTGCAAGGTAGCGTACCACAAAACTAATATTTATAATTAATTACCAATTCAGTTATTTGTATTTTCAAATAACTTTTATCTCGTTGTATATTTTTCATTTGTTTGGAATTGTGTTTTTTATAGCAAATCGACTACAAGTTGCACTGAATATTAAAAAAAATATAGACAGAAGAAAAAGCACAAAATGATCTTACAAAATTTAACATGTGCATAATCAATCATTCAAACCAGCAACAAAATCAAAGCAAATCTGTGTAAAAAAGTAAGCGCTACATTTATAATATACAAAGATACGATAGGGACATAGTTCCTACCGAATGTCCCACGACACTTTTTTTTCAACGACATCTCCTTTATTCAATATATGATTTCCTAGCGCTGCCAAAAAAAAATTCTATGGAGTTATAAAGATGAATGAAAATCAATTAAGTAGAAATTAGTGAAAGATCGGTTGGAGAATTTGATCTAAATAAAAATTCTTTAATAAAACGCTTAAAAAAACATAAGTTCACCCCTGCATGAGCATCATATGTACGTGATATGCACCACAATTTTGTTATAAGTACTGCATGTAGTAAGCGAAGTAAAGTATATGGGATGATAGTTGTATCGATTTATTACCCCAATAGTATTGGGGAAATATTTATTTGTATAAAAAGATGTTACCCTCAGGTAACACGAATGGTAATTCATCTTTATCTATTTGATACTTTACCCAGACTATGTCCAACATTTTAGTTTATTACTATATATTTACCTGTATAAAAAGTATCAAAATAAACTATTGGAATAAGAATAGAACAAAATATTTTATGTAAAAAATGTTCCTTATAATATAATAAACAACCCTGGTTTACCCTGAGTGCGTAAATTAAGACAAGTTTTAGTGTTCATTTTGTCCAAAGCTATAAAAGATAGAGAGTTTAAATTTGAAGATAGCTTCAACTAATGGTATTGTTAAAGATTCTCGAAAAACCAAAAAAAGTTATAGAAAATACTTTCGAAAATTTTCGGAATATTCGAAAATCAAAGCAAATGCCGACCGATAGACCGCCATAATTGAGTTGGTTTTTTAAAACCTTCTTATTTATTAAAAATCATGCAAGAACTGCTATTCAACAATTTCTTTACAGAGTATTTCCACAATTATCTCAGGCAATTGTTTGTTTTCACTTCTTTTATTTACTATTTTTTACATATTATAGACTGTTTTATGCGAGAAATTGCGAGCTTTGTGACCAAAGGCCCGTTTAATGAGCAAGAAATATAAGTAAAGTTGGTTTCGACGGATCGGTTAGGAGAGGGCAGGGGGTTAAAGCAGAGGAAAGCATGTGGTAGATTTGTCTTCAAAGTTGATATTTTCTACGTTACGAGTGGTGTATAGAAGGGATAAGTGAAGACAAGACACCTTCTTTAAATGAATCAATGTATTTTTGAATAAATCAATAAATGATTCAATTGAAATGAGTCATTATGACGAGTCAAGCCGCGAGAAATACCTAATATTATTAAAAATAATTCAATTGAATCAGAAATGCATAATTTTCCATTCCCTGCGCTAAATTTTTGCGCGGGGGAGAGTAAGTGGAAAAAAATGGAGGAACTCAACATCCAATTGGCCTATGTTACTCATTTACGAACTTGACCTCAATAAGCACGCTATACAAATTTCAACTTGGTATCTCTTTTCGGAAACGACAGACAGACATACGGACAACCAGAAATGGACTAATTAGGTGATTTTATGAACACCTAAACCAAAATTTTGTTCGTAGCATCAATATTTTTAAGCGTAACAAACTTAGGACTAAACTTAATATACCTTGATTTATTTCATATGGTATAAAAATTGATTTAATGAATGATATGATCGTATGATACAAAGATTTCCGAAACTTGTAATTCATCGGATAGTCAGGTGAACATTTTTTATATTCATTTTTTTAATTATTTAAACACGTTGTTAAGACTATAAAAAGTTATATTTTAATACTAATACCATTCCTGGAATAGAAACAATTTGAAAGAAGAAATCCATGTTTAGTTAAATATAATAATAAATTTCTGTGTAAATCATTGTCTTTTGTGTTGTGTTTGTGTTTGTGTGTTATGTTTTTCTTGCTCTTTTTCGATTTTCCCTGTATAAAGAAAAACATAATTCTGAACACATAGATAGAGTAAAGTGTCCAGCTCGGAATGCTCTAATATAAAATACGCGCTCAATATAATCAACAGTCCAGGTAATTTTCTTAGCAGATTGTTGGTGGCTTGTTCAAAGTTCAAAAGTGAAGAAAACTGTAAATGCAAAATTTTCCGTCGGTTTTTGGGACCTGTAATAAAAGTGATTTTGATATAACATTAAAATATAAATTTCAAAACCTTATTTACTATCTTTTGTCTAAGACTTATTTGGGAGGTTTATCCTGAACTGGTTTCGAGGATTGACAATGTTTTATAAGCACTGCCATCTTCTACTAATTGTGAATCGAATGCACATGTAAAGCTTAAGGCTGTCTTAGTTTAGACAGGTACAAAACTATTCACCATTTTTAGTACCGGTATTAATTAGGGCGAACAAGATGGCTAAAACAAATATTTAGAGAGCTTTCATCTCGTGAAATATTCCCCTGAGAAGAAAAGTTATTTGAAACTTTTTATTGCATTTTTAAGAACCACTACAGTTTAAAGATATACTACATTCCACAAAACGATGGTAATTCCGACACTAAAATTTCAAAGAACGAAACTATTTTATGCGTGCACTGAATGCAATTAGGTCCGTTTTTTATTCTGATAAGAAAAAAATGAAAATAAATGCAAAAGTCATCATTTCTTCCGGATTCCGACAAACCGAACATTCCTTCCCGATATCCAGAAAATTTTAATTCTTGGGTTGGCTTTCTACGACAATGCCGTTTTGTCCAGTATTTGATAACATATTTTTGAATATTTTTACTAGGATAGCAAAAATAACGTACAATCGTCAATATTAAACTAATGGCGGGCAGGATACCTGAGCCCGTTTAAGAACAAAAAGACTTATTGTACCTTGAGGACTAGCTATTAAAATTCCAGAACGCTTTCATTGGCAACGAATACTTTTTGAATTCGACTAGCTAGTAGAAAATAATTTGATGTAATGACCATCCCATACAAATAATAGTTCTGTTGGTTTAACATGATTAAAATATTCAAATAAAATGAATGTCGTCACTGTCTCATAGTTTTATGCAGATGTCTGGTTTTTAAACAACAATAAAACTGATTTCAGTATAATTTTTCTATAAAATTAAAAATCGTCACGTTTATTAAGTCAATAAAAAACAAAGTTAAAATTTAATATCCTTAATTTTGTATTAAATTCAGTAAACATATTAAAATGTATTCAAGAAAAGTTTTCATTTCATTTAAAAAATATAATATACTCATGAAAAGTATTACAGGAAAATTTAAAAACACAAAATTTTTCTCATTTGAAAACTTGTACATTCTAGTTTTGAAATTTTTATTTCTCAAAAAATCTTATCATCTCTTACCGCATTTACAGAGAAAGGATGAGAAATATTATGACTAAATTCCATAAATTAAGAAGCGTTCCAAAATTTTAAAAATTATTTTATTACAAATCTGCTAAGATCACTTGAAAGTTATTTATTTTCTTGAAAATGAGCTATAAAAAATATCCACACGATCTTTTTAAACCGCTATATTCGTTTTCCAAGCAAAACTGTCACTTTTGTATATACAATCTTGTGTCTTATGAAATAATTATCGTACTGAAATTTGTCTCAAATTATTCTAAAACTTAAAATACCTTCTTAAAAGTACAAGTTCTCAAACGAGCGATAGCGGTTCCAAATTAGAAGATTTTTCGCAAAGATACATCTATTTAAAAATTTTGTAAATTTTTCTGTTACTAAAATGTTTCTTTAATACTTAAGATGAGTATACCTATGTTAATCTTCTTATAGAAAAATGATGGTGAAACTTGTTATTTATTTAAAGGAAAATTCCAAATAAGATTTTACATCGCAAATTTATATAACCAATAGATCATACGCCCATAATAAAGCAAAATTTCATGGATTTGGTCTGTCTAGCATTTAGAGTGGCTCAATTATCGAATTTATGAAAATTTACGAAATACGAAAATCAAATTTTCATAAATTCGACGCTGGAGACATGTTATACACCATTTTTCTTTATAATCCAACTTTTATGAATCAAATCTGCATATATCAGACAAAAAGAAGTTAATTTTGCTTCATTATGGGCTCATTGTGTATACAATACAATATCACTAATCCGACGCTATTAAAAACCAGAGGGTGTCGGATTATTGGAATGTTCGAATTGCTGGATTGTATAGAAAAATTCATAATAAATATGATCGATCACTGGTACGAAAATCATTTTTTTTGTAATTTTTTATTATAAAATTCGATTGTCAGAGGGTGCCTGATTAGTGAGACTGTACTATAATTCCAAAATATTATGCAGATTTCAAATACGCCAATAAATACGTCATAATTGGAAACGAAATTTTACTACATACGGATCAGAATGACCAGTGGTGTAGCAATCCAAGGGCTAGACGTTGTCGTGCACCGAGGCCCCTTGCTTAAGGGGGCCCCGGTGAGCAAACCTCCTATTAAATTAACTAGCTAAAAAGTCTTTCACCTACGGAATGTAATAAAATAGGTTGCAACACGACTTTAATCACAGCAACTCTCTTGATAGAATACAGGACAAATCCTAAAAAGTCTTGACTTTTGTTCGAAACTTGTCGGGAAATTCCTTGTATTCTTTCTGTTGTTTGTGCAGTGTTGTGGCAATATGATTAATGGCAATATGATCCGAAAAGAATTTCATAATATTCGGTCGAGTCGTTTTTATTCGGTCGAGTTTTTTTTTAACTATTGATTATGTTGGGAAGTTATTCGTGTGAATCTCAAGGTTCGCAACAGACCCTACTCACGGCTTGTTTTTAAATTTTTTTAGGTAGATTCCTGATTTCGTGACTGTTTTAAATTAGCGATCAGTAACGACCAGTATCTTTTGCGTAAATTTGAAACTTTATTTCAAATAGAATCAATAGTTTATATAATTTAATATTTTCATAGTGTCAACTCTTTCAAAAACTAAACATTATTAATAGAAAAATTTATGCAAAGAAAAAGTTCTATAACTATAAACACAAAATCTGGCATTGAATGAACCCTTTTTCACATTCTGTCTAGTAAAACACTTATTTTAATTAACCAAATAATACAAAATAAAAACCAAAATATAGATAAAGTAAAAAACTGTCATTCAAAGTTCTAAATAGTTTACATTTTGTCTTCGGTGTCACAGCATTTCAGTAGTAAATGTCAAAGTCAAACAGTACCAACCAAAATGAATTTATACGTTGTTATATCTGCCAGAATAATTCTAAAGATGTTGTACTAGAAGGCGGATGTATAAGTGAGGGGCATTGAAGTAGTTTTGTTAAAGTTCCGTACCAGAAAAACAAACAATAAAATGATTAATAAGTATTTAACAGCTAAGACCGGATTTAGAATTGGGAGACCCAGGAGTCAACATTTGGTGGAGGCCCCTTAAGCTTTTAAGGTATAAGTAAACACGAGCTGGACATACATGATACATTTCAAACGATTATCTTAGTGTTTTGCTCATTTACAATCGTTTTGAAATTCTATGAGAAAATCTGCGTGATTTCTTGTTCGAAAAGTTTTGATGATATCATTAAAATTTATACCACGAAGTATCAGATTCGACAACCGTTCTTGGTTCGTTGATGTTCGCGTTCCCAAAATAACCTCAAAATCTGAGGAAAACCGCAATTACCTCATATTTTCAACTTTCCCTGCTAAATTTCGAAAAATGAAGGATTTTGTTGAAATTATCATAAAAAAATGTGGAAAATTTTTGCCAGATACATAACCTCAATTTTGAGAAAAACGAATATATACTTTTGGATAATGCAAACGGCTAAAAAAAAGCTAAAATCCGATAATTTGTCTGAACTGTATGAGCTGTTGAAATTTTTCAGAAAAATTCGTTTTTCTTAAAATTAAGATTATGTATCGGGTTAAAATTTACCACAATTTTTTATGATCATTTCAACTCAAATCCTTTTTTTTTTTGGAAAATTTATCAGAGAAAATATGAGGGAAATTTTGAGGTTATGTTATGTTCATGGTTCGATAGCAGACAAGGTCGATGCAGAAATTCATAACAAACAATTCTTTTTTTTATTCAAGAAAACTTCACCAAAAAAAAAAAAGGTAAATTGTCCCAAAACCGCGTCCCGGAACCAAAAAAAACTCCTTTTCTCTGTTTTTTTTAACAACCAAACAAACCTTTTTTAAAAAAAATTAGGTTTCTCGCAAAATTTTTCGAATTGTTTGTCAAAATGTCGTAGATTTGCCCCACTATAATAATAAACCAAACCATAAACTGAATTGATGCAATACCAAATTATAAACTGAACCCATATAATACATAAAACTATTATTAGCAGAAAATTCACATTTAACCGGTTTGGGCGACAAGCTAAAAGCAAGTATAATATGGAGAAAATAAAACTACTACTACTATTATTTAAAACGAACATACTCAGAAGAACTATACAGCGAACCGAATAGCTTCTATGTACATTCAAACATATTTCTACACACGACATAAAGTATGTCTGTTTCCAACAAAATTGCAAATTATACGGTGGAATGAATCGTGAATTTCCCGTTAACTGAATCTTATTCACCATTAAATAAGTATATTTCTATTTTATATAGAATGTATTTTGGAAAATGTACTAAGAGCACTATTAAAAACACAACTATTGTAAGAACAATTGACAATAAACAATTGACTGAGTTAATTGTTGAAATACCCTATATAGACAATGTTGAATATCAGTGCTTGCATTATTTTTAGTAAATTAGAGAAGTTTAAAAAACAAATTCTTCTAGTTTCGAAATTCTTTCAAAGTATTTTCTAGAAAACTTTTATTTTGTTAGAAAATATTTCACAAGAATCGCTTGTTGAAACTACCTACAAATTTTCAACTTTCTATCTTTTATAGTTTGCCCTAATTTACTCCCTCACGGGAAAACAATAAAAGATATTACCTTTGTAATTACATGATCTCGAATTTCCAACTAGTCCAGATTTATTTATTATACAATTCACAACGATATGAATGCTTTTATTAGTTTTTAATCCCTAACCTTATATATACTATAAAAAGGAAGTAACTTTGTTTGCTTATTACGCTTTAACGCAAAAATTATTGAATGGATTTGGATGAAATATTATAATAATATGCGAAAACGACTTTTTCAAACAACTCATATATCAGAATAACACATAGGCTATAATTTATAAAGATTGCATTGATTTTAGTGTTATGGAAGGGGCATATAAATGATGGCAAGAGAAATTGAAGGGTATAAAGCGGTGGTCTTTACTTTTAAAATATAAATTTTCTAGCGACGCGGGCGGGTATCGTGCTAGTATGAAATAAAGTAATAAATAATGATTATTAAACAAAACGTTCTAAATTGAAAAAACGAATACGTTACATAATATATATTACATATATTAGGCTTTTTAATGTACACATTAATTATTTAGATTTTCATGGCAATTTTTTGTAATTTTTTCATAGTACAAGATTCAACGATATATAATATTAATTATGTTATTTTACAACCTATCAAAGGTATTATTCGTATAGACTATAGAGTATTACTCTTACATAAGGATTATTCACGA
Source organism: Chrysoperla carnea (assembly GCF_905475395.1). Taxonomy (NCBI): domain Eukaryota; kingdom Metazoa; phylum Arthropoda; class Insecta; order Neuroptera; family Chrysopidae; genus Chrysoperla; species Chrysoperla carnea. The sequence goes on along the minus strand of NC_058337.1, from coordinate 71,582,360 downwards.
GTCTAAGGCGTTTTCAATATAAATCTGTTCTGGATTGCCCTGATGTGCGAGGGAATGTTGCGCCCTGGTTTCACTATTATCAATACAGTTTCGATAATAGAATCAATTTTCTTGAAAAAAATATCAATATTTGTTAAACTATTAACTGTAACATTTTTAAATAACAGAATTTCTCCTTCCAATATACAAAAATTTAACAAATTCACTCGACTAACTTTGGCGGCAAATTTGAAATCACTATTGCTTTTAAGTGTTGGTCTTTCTATTTTCATTTCCGTTGCGAAACATCTGAACTTTACCTACCAAACCTTTAGACATAATATACAGGGTAGACCAATTTAACATATAATGGCTAATAGTTCGTTTTGTAGTTAACCAATCAAAAAGTACCTTGAAAAGTTGCAGAGTTTGATGGGCGACATCATGTTCTGACATCAGATTGGTCCTAGCTCTTCGCGTTTCTTTAATAGCCAATTAAGATCCAAAAGGGTAAAAGATAAAGTAAATATTTAAATTAGAAAGTTGATCTTCATAAAAAAAACATTTTTTATTGGAAAAGTTTTCTCGAAAATCGTTAGCTTTCGGAGGAAATGCGACTTCAAAATATTTCATTATTGCATTTAATCGAAAGAAAATACGTTCTAATTTTGGGTGTTATTCTATCTCTTATCGTTTATAATCTAAATTGGCTATTAAAGAAACCCGAAGAACTAGGTCCAATCTGATGTCAGAACATAATGCACCTACCCCCATCAAACTATGCAACTTTTGTATAAGTTTTTTTTATGGTGATCGTTAACTACAAAAAGAGCTATTAGCCATTATAGATTAAAATGGTTCACCCTGTATATTCATTCTGTTACTATTGCTCTTGTACTAATATTGTTAATGAAAACACTAATGCGCATAAATCATTACTTTTTAGTAAAATATGGTATTGATACACTTAATAATACGTTAGTTAAAAATGTACGGCTTAGAAATTCTTTTAAACGTAATAATAAAAATTTATTTACTAAACCAGTCGTATTGCACAGTTTTTATTTCAAATAGTGATTTCAATTTTAATTTTATTGTGCCTATTATTACAATTAAATCAACACCAACTAATACAAATAACACATCTGAATACTATCATCGATTTGATAAAGCGGTTTTAATGTCACTCAATCGTGGATGTGATTCATTTATTGTTTATAATTCTAATGTTCAAGATTTTCTAAAAAGTTTTGACTTAAATGTACAACTTTCAACACAAAAAATTGGAAATCGAAAATTTATTTTCATATTTGATTTTATCGATATCAATACAGCGTTTATAAATGATATTTTAACCTCGAAAGTAGTCAAATATATACCAGATTTTATAATTATTTATCCAAAAAATCTAACTTCTGATAACAATAGTTTGAGATTAATTGAAAACGAGAAAATTCCTGATGACAGTAGATTAAATTTAGTTGAAGGCGAAGAAATTACATTAATTGATTTCAAAACTTATATAATAATTACGCGAGAGATGGATGATCCGCAATCGATTTTATTAGATTATTGGTTTACATTGAATCAATCATTTTTGTACGATAATAATTTATTTCCCTTAAAAGCAAAAAATTTAAATAGAGCACCTGTGAATGTATCTTTAATAACAACGTTCTCGCCGTATATAATTGTTGAAAGTATGTTTTAGAATGAAATTGTAAAAATGAGCTTATCCATCCAATTTTGTTTTATAATTTAATTTGTTAGAAATATTTAAATAAAAAGTATAACAGTGTTCTTTTCACAATCGTATAATTTTATACCATGTATATATGAAATATACATAGTATATTAAGTTTAGTCCCAAGTTTGTAACGCTTAAAAATATTGATGCTACGAACAAAATTTTGGTTTAGGTGTTCATAGAATCACCTAATTAGTCCATTTCCGGTTGTCTGTCCATCTGTCTGCCAACACGATAACTCAAAAACGAAAAGAAATATCAAGCTGAAATTTTTATAGCGTACTTAGGGAGTAAAAAGTGAGGTCGAGTTCGTAAATGAGCAAAATAGGTCAATTGGGTACACATAATTTTAAAACTAAAAATAACTATAACACTTCAAATATAACGAAAATGGAATGGAAAATGAATATGGATAACGTGATACGAAATTTATATGATCTATAATGTGATAATAAATTCATAAAAAACAAGTGAGAAACAATTGACTGCGTTAATTGTTGAAATACCATGTATAGAAAGTGTTAATGACACTGTCACATTACACATATATACATGTCACACATACATAACTGATATTCCCTTATAATACATACTGTTCAATTTGAGCCTAATTTGCGACCTCACAGGTAAACAGTGATGTTTACGAAAAAATGTTTTTAAAAAAAGTTTATATTTTTATAAGGAACAATTAAACTTTTGTTCTATCTCTAACGGTTTACAAGAAGACCTAATTGACCTATGTTGTTCATTTACGAACTCAATTTCACTTTTTACGTCCTGAGCACGCTATAAAAATTTCAGCTTGATATCTTTTGAGTTATCGATTATCGAGGACAGACAGACAAACGGAAATGGACTAATTAGGTGATTTTATGAACACCAATACAAAAATTTTGTTCGTAGCATCAATATTTTTAAGCGTTACAAACTTGGTACTAAACTTAGTATACCTTGATATATATTACATGTATACATGGTATAAAAACTTACCTTTTATTATTTTTGACCATGTTTCATGTTTCATAAAAAAAATTTAGCTTTGTGAATTATTCTTAAGAAGAAAATTGCATTCAACAGGTGTGTTTACAAATCATAAATAATATCATATGCATAAATTAAATATCATATTCTTTTATGCTGTGGACGTATTAAAATTAAAAAAATAAAATTTTCTGGGAAAGCTCATTTCTACTTTACTATCAAATATATATTCGTAGGCAACTTATCTAGGAAAATGAAAGTCTAAAAAGTATCGAAACAACTAGAGTAATTCTAGTTTAATTTTTTTCTGGAATACTTCATTTGGTTCATTAAGATGTCTAGTACAAAATAGTTCAGTGGCATATTTAAAAAACATGGAAAAATTAGTTTAAACATTGATGTCATTAATTATAACAATTCCAATTCTTGGCGACGATAATAACTTTGCCATAACTAAAGTACTCATAAATTACTCATAAATTTTCTGAAGTGTCTGAAATCGTGAAAGAATCTGTTTTTCTATTTTCACTTGTTCTAGACATTTTGTCGACCAAAATAACAATTAAAAAGATTTATAATCACCCTAGTTCTTCCGATTTTCAATGATTTTCCTGAGTAACTTATTGTAGTAAATGTAGTAGTGGTCTCAATCTTTTTGGTTTGCTTTGCAACCTGAAAATTACAATTCTACACATTTCTATGCAACGCAAACCATATAAACCATAGACTTATTATTTTTAATTTCATAGCTAAGAGAAGTACGAGTCGGGTACATTAAGGGCTGCAATATTTTTAATGAAATTTAAACTTTTATGATCAATTTTGTTGTAAATTAATGAATTTAGACGAATAATAAGGATAAAATTTTTCGATACTTGGCTTGATTTCGAAATACCAAAGACTGAATAATTTAACCGAAAACAATTCAATCTACAATATTTCGAAATCTAAGCCAGATATCGGAAAATATTCTTTCTTACTTTAAAAATTGAAATTAAAAACATAAGTTAAAAATTTTAAGCCGAATATTACTCGCGCCGTACTCAAACGTATGATTTTTGAGAGTGCAAACAACAAAATTATATCACTCCAAGATCATACAAAGATTTGAGATCACTTTCATTCTTTGCTTCAACAACTTTTTGAAAATTTGATAGAGTACTATTCTTGTGAATCAATTGTTATTTCAACAGAAGATGTAACTGTGTATCCGAATCAAGAACCAAACTCTATTATAGATGGTATCGAAATACGAATCCTTCGTGAATACGCAAACAGATATAACATCACATTAAATTTTACAATTGTGCCCGACTTTTGGGGTGATATATACCCAAACCGTTCTGGAACTGGAGTACTTGGTAATATGGTGGAAAATCGACAGGACATTTGTCTTGGTAATAAACTATATTTCAAATTAAACAAAAATTTAATTTTTGATATTTTTCTAAACAGCTGGTTTATTATCATGGCTAGTGATCGAGGAATATTTACAATTCTCTATTAATACTGTACATGATCGAATTACCTGTCTAGTGCCTTCACCTGGGTAATTATTTTATTTTATTTATGATATTTTAAAGATATAGTCTCGGAGAACATATTTATTTAATATTAATATTTATTAACAATTTCTGTAGACTTCGTGTAAAATTTGTGCAACGATAATTTATTTTGGAAATAAAAATATTTACGTTTCTCTTTTCGTTTTTGAGTTATCGTATTTACAGACAGACAACCGGAAATGGACTAATTAGGTGATTTTATGAACACCTATACCAAAATTTTGTTCGTAAAATCAATATTTTTAAACGTTACACACTTGGGACTAAACTCAATATACCTTGATCATCGTGTTCTGTTATTGACTGCAGAAATCTAGCTTACCAAAATAAGGTCATCAAGAGCAACAAAAAAAACTCTTTACCAAATTTGGATCTGAGGCCTTATTTGGGAGATACGGGTATGGCAAAAATTGAAAAATTTCTCCATTCACTGACTATTCGATAACCATTAGCCAATGATAATCAGTAGATAATAGTAAATTCAACTTAATAATGGAAGGATTTAAAAAAAAGTATAAAATTATTTAATTGAATTTGGTCAAACTATCCCACTTTTGTGAGATTTTGTGAATTTTCCACATATTTTACAAAAGCTTAAGATTTTGCAATCTTGAAAAAACGTGATTTATTTTAGTTTGGAATTAAAAATTTATAACGATTTAACAAAATAAGAGGCGTTTTCAAAGTCACTGAACCTATATATGTTTTTGTTAATTTAGTTTTTAACTTCCCCTCTTTGCTATAAAATCTAAAAATAATCATACAAAAGATCCGTGACAAATCCCGTACAAAAACGGGTACGGGTTTTTATTTATGGCGGATATCCGTGGGTACGGATACAAATATATTATGATCAGCATTTTGTTAAAATATACCACTTTCAGGACCCAAAATAAAAATTTATTGTTATACGGCCCACAGAAATGCTCATCTTAATTTGAATGATATTATGATCAGGATATAAGAAAGACTGCACGAAGTCAACAGAACCCCACGTATCTACTTAAAACTTTAGCAAATAGTAATTTAATAAAAATATTGTTTCAGACGTGGAGACAAACTTGGATTGGTTTTATACTCGTTTTCGTCCTCATTATGGTTGTCCTTACTTTTGTCAATGTTTCTTTTGACAATAATTCTTAATTACTATCAACATCATCAAGCATTGAAACTTATAAACAAACATGATTCTCAGAATAAAATATTTAGTCAACTTTCAAAATCATTTTTCATTATTTATCGTTTACTTTTGCAACAAGCATTGCCAAATTCAATATTAAATCAGTTTAAAAAATTATCGCTACGCATCTTGTTATCATTACTTTTATTTCAAGCATTAATTCTAAGTTCTGCGTATGTAAGTGGTTTATCGGCATTTTTAACATCACCAGTGTATGACAAGGCAATACAAACACGGCAAGATTTAATTGACAGTAAGATGAACTGGGGAGCCAATGACCAGTCGTGGGTTTTTATAATTTCGAATTCAAATAATGTAATAATAACAGGACATAAACTTATAATCACATATTTCATAAATTAACAAATCTTTGATTTTTTAGCCTCAAGATTACGAGTTATTAAAAACGTTTAAAATTTACGATGATGATGAATTGAGGAGTTTGCCTCCCAAAAGTTTTGCGTATCTTATGGAGGAGACAAATGGGGGTAGGTATTGTTCGTGGCGGCACAAAGAAATTTCTCATCAATCTTTTAACTTGCTAAGAACAATCCCGTGCACAATAGGGAATATTTATTCAATTTTCAGCGACCCCAAAAACCACCGTGTAACAAGTTTGAAATCATTTTCATCACTATTACCCGAATTGTGAATTTAATATTAACGATCAATTTAAAATGCAATTATAATTTTTTTTTATTTCTCATAAATTAGACTAGGTCACAAAATATCCTGACGCTCTAACGAATCGAATGCCAAAAAACGCATTCAAATCCAACTTCCTGCTCAAATTTTTCGAACTGTGATAATTTTTTGTGCTTTGTTTCTTTGTCTATTAGATTTCATAAGAGCAGTATACTGCACCAGACGCACAGCGTCAGAGGCGTGCATCTGACGCAGCATAGGAATCATACCTTAAATATGTACCATTAAATAAACGTATATCTTATAGATTTCAATTTAATACCTATTAATTAAATACTAAAATAGAAAATAAACAAAAGTGATTTTTGTTTTAACTTGACAGGTGTGTTCGCAATTCCTGAGTATATACCGAAGAATCTTATCTTCAAATCACAATTAATGGACGAACCTATATATTCAGAACGTATTCATACTGTTTTTCAAAAAAGCTCACCATTGATCAAAGAATTTAATAAAATTGTTTATAGACTGCGTGAATCAGGAGTTCTACTTCATATTCAACAAAAAGTAGGTAATTACTAAAAGGTCCTGTCCTTTCTTTATGAAAAAATAGTTATCGCTTTGATGAGTAGATCAAAAATATCCGCATGGATAAAGTATAAAAACCCCTTATCAGGTTTGGGATAAGGGGCAAAGTTTAAACTTAGGCAATAAAACATGGATTCGAGGGCTTAAATCTGGCGCAATATGTACCCAAGGACAAAACTCACTTGAAGACTTTTATGCTAGTTTAAAAGATCCAACGAGATCTATCTGCACATTGACTCCATTAATGAATATGAAATTTTCAACCATCAGATTTATGGATAGACTTCTTCTTGTGAATAAATCAAGTGATGGAACTTTTTCATTCATTCCATTGTGGAGTCTCTATAACTTAAAACCCAGGTTTTTAAGAATTTTTGTCTGTAGAGACTGTAGGTCTGTTCATCTGATATTCAAAAAACACTAGAATAGAATCCTTATTTTCAGATAGTTTTTCCCCCGGGGTAAGTGCAGGGTTTTTAACCCTCAAATAACAAAACTTGTGGGCACCCAATAAGTGTGTCCAATACACAGTAATTCTTCAAATTGTTTATATAAATAGAGTGGCGCTTACATTTTTATATACAATAATATTTTAAATGCTGTAAAATGGATTTTGATGGATAGATTTATTTTAACCCTTTCATAACTCTGCCATAGTCACCTCCTACCGAACTGGATAGTTGACATTCAAGATTATTTTCTTTTAGGACTATTTAATCGAATGCGCGCTAACCCAAATTACCTCAAATCTTCGATCATTTTTTTCATCGCTTCCTTGACTATTTACATTCCTGGCATGACATGTCTGGCGATTAAGGTTGTTGTCTCAATATAGACATAGTGTCAGAAAATTCTAACTTTTTTTAAACTTTTTAAGGATATTAGAATACAATCATCATACAAATTTTAAATCTATTGACAGTTTCTAACTACAGATAAACTTGATTAAAGCTCGGATCAGTAACATGGAGAGCGTAGAGCTTTTTACAAGATTTTTATTTCTATAAAAAAAAATTAACTGTCAGAAATTTGCAAAAAACTAACTGAACATTGATGTATTTGTTCTGAGTTAAAAAGAGGAAACTAAAATTATTGACTGTTTTATTGTTGAGATATACTAATGCAAAATTAAAACATTTTATAGTTCAACAGAAACGACTATAGTAAGAGTATTGTGATTGAAGAGAGATAGCTGTATTAAGAGAATTCGAGTGGTACACTATAGATAAAAATTATAAACATTCCATCACAAGCTTATATACTCTTACCGTGCTTATAATTCCAAACCTTTTTTACAATTTCGTAGGAAGACAACAACCTTAAGAAGCTATCGGGTCTTGAATAATATTTAATATTATTGAATAATATTTAATTCGAACGACGAACCCGTATGCAGTATGCTCATGATTTCCAGATATCAAATTTTGAAATTTTAGATAAAAATTTCTGAAAAACTATTAATAAATTTGTATTTTTAGGTAAACTTAGAACATTTAAATTATACCTTACAAAAACATTTAAAAATTCAAAGAAATACAAATACTAATTCATATGAAAAATTCACTTCATTATCTGTTCACGATCTACAAAGTGTATTCCTGTTATGGTGTTTAGGAATAATTATTTCATGTATGAGTTTTGTAATTGAATGGGAGTTGGGATAATGATTTTAGTGAAAGTTGCGATAATGATTTTAGTGAAAACCCTAGAAATTTGAGATTTTTGTTTTTATATTCACATCCGAGAAGCATTTTAAACGTTTAACATTTCAAATAAACGCTTTCACTTCGGATAAAATGGTAGAGAACAAGCAAGAACAATGATATGTCTGATTCTGTGAAAAGAAAACTGATCGAGGGTTTAAATTTGTTTAATTATTATTTAGAATTTAAAATAAATGTCTTAAATTTTAGATTTATGTTTTATAGCTTTGAATGTGTCGAGACGAAATAATTAGTTTCACAATACTTGAAATACATAATAGATCAAAGGGATCGATGCATTCAAAAGATTATTTTAAAATTAGTTTCTTTGTCTTTTTCAACCAATTTTATTTTATTTCTATTGTTTTTTTTTTTAGTTGTTTCTATATTGTAATTTAAATTGTAAACAAAACTTAATTGTTTCCTCCTCGAAAATAAAAATAAAAAATTTTATAATATATTTTAGTTTTTGTATTTGATTCTGATGTGTCTGCAAGTTTTTTTCATGCAATAAATCTCGATCAAATGATCAATCAAATTTTGCAGACGCTGGATTTCTATGACAAATGGATCTTTTAAATTTTCGCCTAAATTGAGTAATAGAAAAGTGGAATTTAGAAAAAGAAGGAAACAGCAAATTTGAAATTATAAAAATACCAGAAAATTTATTTTTTGTGAATTTTTTCTATAAGTATAAGACTTTTATGTTCGAAAGCAAAATTAAAAATTGTTCGATACTAAAATGTAAATTATTAAAAATTGAGTAATAATATTAACGCTAATAAAATATTAATGAAGTGTTGAACCGACAATTTTGAGGATGATTGTCGTTCGGAGCCTAACAATGTGTGCTTATATAGTAGGAGTACAAGAAAAAAAGGTAAAATGAGGGTCGACTAACTAATTTTTTTTGATAATGAACCGATTTTGATGTTTAACATTTGATTTTATTCGTAATTGCATCTAGAAAAAGGTTCTTAAATTAGTCTGTGACCTTTTCTAATCCCTTTTTGGAAAATTCGACTTTTATGCCAACGAATTCCCGAAACGTGTTAAAAATAATAAATGAAGATGAAAATGCACATTTGGGGGGCGAAAGCCCTATTTTAACCCCCCCCCCCATAATGTAAAAAACAGTTAAAAAAATATATTAAGAAAGCAATGATGTCCTGACGATTTTCAATTTTTAGTTTTATGACAAAAATATCTATTTTTGCCAATAATACTTATTTAGGATTAGATTTAGATCTAGGTGTGCTACACATCACCTTGTGTTCAGAAAAAATCCTTAGTACCACTGACCTTATTGCAAATACAATGACGTCATGCAATGCATAATTGGGGTATTGATTCCTAATTTTCAATTTTTCTATGCAGCTGTTTGACAATATTCACAATAATATAGTTTCTTTTCTAAAATTCCAACATTCTGAGACAAGGACGCATTCTTGGCTATTTGAGTCTTAACAAATTCATTATTTTGACATGATCTACCATGTGATGGCTTGCTGTTATAACTTAGACCACTCTGTAAAAACATCGTCGTCGCCATCTTGAAAATCAGGTGAAATATTTTTTTTTGTATTTGATATAAATTCCGAAAAGGAAATGTCATTTACTTTTTTTTAAATTGATATTAGGCAATTTATTTATTTGTAGATTTTATATTGTTAGTTGACGATGATGGTGAATGAAATTGTATTTGACATAAATTAAGTGAATTCAGTTAGTTATATATAAAGAGTATTTATTCAATTTCATCAGCGATAAGATAGAAGCTCCCCCAGATAAATCTTGTAATATGATCAGAATATTATAATCAAATGTACATATAAATACAAGGTGTTCTATAATTGACTGCAGAACTCTTCACTTCCTAATTATAAAAAGGAACGAAAAAGCTCTTTACCAAATTTCGATTTGAGGCCTAATTTCCGAGATAATTAACCAAATTAATTAATAAATTTATTCAATGGCAGAGCACTTAGAATTAGAAGGATATTTATAAAGCTCGGCGGTGAAATCATGGCTATCAGTGAGATTTTCAATTATTTTGTATTTTTTAAATGTTTTACTTAGTTCAACTTATAAATACCGTAGAATTAATATTATTTTAGACCCATTTAATACGGAATATTCATGAAATTTAAATTTGGTTCAAATATTTTTCTTCCGTAACTTTAATGACTGAACGTTTCAACTAAACCATTATTTTAGTATTTAATATCTTTTTAATTACTTAAAATTAATTAATAAAAATACAAATTCAGTGGGGGTATTTAAAATTTCTAAAACGGAAATTCAAATTTTTATACAGACGTGACATCAAAGTACGGGCTTGTCAAATTTGTTGACATACTGAATGATATTAATTACTTACATATTATTTGGTATTTCATTAAATTATACTAGTCTACGATAATAACGAGTGTAAATTCTGTGTTGTAAATTCATTCTTTTAAAGTGTAAATTATACATTGAACTGTCAAAAATTGACAAATCACGTACTTATACGTCATCAACAGAGAGCGCCAAAAAACTGCGTTTAAATATCTCAAAATTATAATGTATTTTAAATATTTTTTTACACTAAAATACAGCATTTTTAAACAGTATTTATATTTTTACTTTGTTATAACGGTGTAAACAATGAATTAAAAATATAATTTAAAAAAAACATGAATATTCCCTATTGAAAAAAAAATTAACGAGCCCCTTGCTAAAAATCTCGCAGCACACCACTGGTGGTATTTAATTATAAAGTTGGAATAGTCCAACAAAGCAAACGGATAACGGATAGTAAGATGTAAAAATTATTGATGATGTTGATTTAAGTTATTTTTATCAATGCAAAGGACCCCGCGGAACTTTTTTTAACCTACTCTAAAATATTCTTGGGATCAGTCTGATCAAAAGATCTGACGGCCACGAAAATTTTTAACGAATATTCTTCGAGCTACGGACGATCAAAGCTACGAATATGTTATAGTTTTAGTATATGAGAAGGAAAATGGCTTTCTGTAAACTTTTTTCAAACCACTCCCAAAATGTTGTTGAGATCGTTCTGATCAAAAACTCTCACGGCCATCAAAACTTTTTAACGAGTAGTTTTCGATCTACAGGCGATCAAATCTGCACATACATTGTATTTATAGTACTAACATGACTAGGAAAATGGGTTTCTGTTAAACTTTTTCAAACTGCCACCAAAATGTTCTTCAGAAAAATCTTCGCTGTTGATGAAAAATGAAAAGACAATTTACCGCGACTAATATGAGATAATTGCAATTAAAAATTGCATTTTAATGCTAACGGATTATAGGAGAAGCGTGTGAACATGGCAATCTCTTTAATTTTTTCCAGTGAAGGAGAGTTACCGTTTTGACAAAAAACTAAATTTTGTAAGAATCGTATATTAAGAATCATTAAAAATTAAATTATTCGCCGTTTAATGTATATTAATTGTATTGTATTTGATTTTATCGTATTAGATTGTAGTAGTGCACACTACCGTAAGCAGCAAAAAAACTTAGTTAGATAATTGAAAACTTATTTTGGATTGTAGGAAAGAACGACCTTATGAAAAATTTTAAATTTTCATGCTTACCCAAAAATGTTGTACAGCATTGAAGTGTGCAATATTCGAACTAGTACGAATAAAATCAGTATAACCAATTTGACATTGATTAAAAAGTGCTTTATACTGTGATGAAATATTTTCACAATAGTTCTTTGGTAATACATTATTTTGTAAGGCTGCATTTTGTATTTTAATACCATGTTCATCTGTACCCGTACTAAATACAATGTCCTGGTTTGGTTCAATTATATGTTGCCATCGTTGTATTGTATCAGCTATCACAGCGCTATACAAGTGCCCAATATGTGGTGCTATAACAATAATTACAAAATAACATTATTAGCTAAATCATTTTATTATAATATTAACATTAAAGTTATAATTTTTAATTAAAAATATAGTACAATGAAACTAAATATCGAAACGGAAAAAATTCATGCATCTTTGAAATTTTCCACAATTGTTTATTAAGTTGTAAAAACCTCGAAAAAAAAGTCGACCTCTTTTTCGTTTCGAAACTAATTTTTACTATATACAATTTTCTTAAATTACAATGGGTCGAACTATTTTTGAGCGCGGGTACTTTCAGTGGAAAACTGGCGTGCTAACACCCTTCAGTTTTGTCCCAACGCAAAAACTTTCAATGCGGATAAAGAAGCCAATATTTTCGTTTTTCGACTAAAATTCGTTTCAAAGCATGTGCATTCTAAAAGTCATAACCGCCGCGGATGACTCTTTTCCACACTTAAGTTCACTGAAATCTTTACAACGGTAGTTTTATAAATACAATTCTTCAATCACGTTTTACTCAAATTTTGTGAAAAATACAAAAATTTTGATAAAAATTATTTTTTTACTTTAATTTTGCTTTCAGTATGACGACTCTATAGGTTGAATTGTAAAATTATTGAAAAGAAAATCGTAATCACAGCGCTGGTTGGCAAGGTGTAATCGAAGGACGATAAAAAAAATGTAACAAGTGTTATTTTAGCTGCTACAGACTCATTTACGAAAATCACTAGCCCATACTAATCGTCATTAATCATAAAACATAATCGTTTCAAAGAAAAGTTTTTCGAAATATTGTTCTGTAACAGTTTTTGTCTTAAAATATTTATCGATATAATTGACTTCCCGAAACAACTCAAAACGGTTACCAATCCTGCCTATACTACAACTAAAACTGCCTCGTACTTCGATTTAACGCAAACCTCGATGTATATACTAATCATTCATAATTAGCAAAAATAATTCCCTTAAAAGTGGAAAACCACAATTTAAAAATCATGTTTTAAACACGAGCCAATTTAAGTTTCATGAAAAAATTACAAATCATGTACAACAATGCATAATAAATAATTGTTCAATCTTCGATACGACTGATATCTATTAAACTTGATTAAAACTAAATGTAAGGGAGATGATACGAATTTCTGAATTACCGATAGATTGAAATTTTAATTACAAATTTAATTCAAGGAAATACTATTCAAGTCAATACCAAAATTTTAATAAATACTGTATTATATTAATGAATAAATCTTACCTGCGTTTACATAAAATATTGGTGTAGTTACAAAAAAAGATTTATTTACACGCACTGACGATGAAAAATAACGTTTTTTAATTAAAAAATTCAATTTCGCACTCATATTAACCTCACTCTGTGTTCTCGTAGAAACATTACCGACGCTACGAACTTTTTTACATAACGAGAACTGCCCGCTAAATATGAATAGGACGATGAACGCAAAATATTTTCAATACATTATTTAAATCAAGATAAATGAAAAATGCATTTGAAATGGTTTGAAATCCATAAGATTATTAACATAATATTGAAAAGTCTACTAGTCAAAAGGTACCTTATATATTGCCTACTCTCTGCAAACGCCCAAGATAATCTATAAGAAATTTGACTGACGAATTTTAAAAATTATTATTTCGTGAATTCTATCGAATTATCTTGAAAATTTTCGAATTACGTTTGCGAAAACGAAAAATTTGCAATTTTATTTTCAGTTTCTATATTTTTTTGGTTCAAAATGCGTTTCGAATTTTTAATCTTTTTTAAATACTAGTGAATCAAAACTCCAATAGAGGGTAGCACAATGCGTTCTATGCAAACCAATAGCATTTATTTTGAAATCGAACAAAACGAGAACATGTGTTTAGATTAACCTAAAAGATAGAACAATTTGTAAAACGTGTTTTTTGCTAATATTAAAATGGGTAAAAGTAAATCGGAAGAAAATGTATCGGCTGCGGATGAAAGTTCAGCAAAAGATGAAGGTTTATCTTACGAAGAAAAATTAGAAAATGTTAGTATTATTGCAAAACCAATGGCTCCAAAGAAATTAACCAAAAAAATTCACAAATTAATTAAAAAAGGTAAAGCAAATTGTAATTTTCAAAAATCATCAAAATTAACTTTTTTTGTGTCGTTTAATTTCAGCGAGTAAACAAAAAACATTCTTACGAAACGGTTTAAAGGATGTACAAACAAGAATCCGTAAAGGTGAAACCGGGCTGGTAATTTTTGCTGGAGATGTTACACCAATTGAAGTTATGTGTCATTTACCTGGTGTTTGTGAGGATAAATCCATACCCTACTGTTACACTCCATGTCGAGCTGATTTAGGACAAGCCATGGGGGTCAAACGTGGATCTTTAATGGTGCTTATTCGTGATCATCCTGACTACAAAGAGCTCTACGATGAGTGTATTTCAGAGGTAAAGAATTTACCTCAACCGTTTTAGAGTATATTTGATTTTTTTTACAATTACTATATGTATTTAATTTTTAAGGAATAAAGTTTATGTTTTTACGATATGTTTTAATTTTAATGAATAGTTTCGTCCTCCCGTCTAATAAAAGGGTGAGATATTTACATTAAAAAACCTAAAAAGTCATACTAACCAACAGTTAACTTAGTCCAAGGTACGCTGATCACACGATTGTATATGAGTATATATCGATTTAGGGAACCGAAAAATCTTGGTTTTAGTGTGCAAGTGTGATTTTTATTGAGAATCAAAAATATTAATTTTCGTTGATAACATGAACTAGAACCAATAATATCCGTATGATCAAATTTGGTCAAAAATTGAATGAGAAATACCAGTTAAGAGTTTGTGTAAGTTAAAAGATTTTCGTTAAAAATACATGCATTTAAGAGCCAAAAAAGCATAGTTTTTTTTCCATCAGAATCCAGGGCAAAAACTGCTATAAAAAGAACCTCGTTTTTGACCCTTTTAATCCATATATCTCAGGCGGATGACATCATATCTTATATGGACTACAAGAAAAAATTCTATTTTTTTTGTTTTCTAGAAGTTTAATCTCTTGATAGTTTGGCTCAAAATGGATATTTAGGTCGCTAAATGAAAAAATTTTAGCAAATCATTTCTCTTTGAAAATCGGGAAAACACAAACTTCAAACTGGTATAACTCGTTCAATTTTTTACCGAATGGATTCATCCAGTTAAGATGTGTTTGTTTATTGTCTTAAATATTTATCGAATGTCTCACTTACATCCCTATAAACCAAAATTTCCCATTTGCTCCAATCTGTCGGATACAAGATAAGTTTTTATTTTTCTTAAGGGAACTTTTTGCAAAAAATGCAGGTTTGATTGCAAAATTATTAGAGATCAAAATCCTTTTTTTCATTGTTCATTGATGTAATTTTGCATTTTTTTTTTTTTTTTTGCAAAAAATTGTTTTCATTTCAATTAAACATTAGTAGATAAAAATGCGTATTCTATATTCAGTAAATCTACGGCGTACAACAGTACAAAAATTAATCTCAATAGAAGAATGCTTAAATTTTAGAACACAATAACTAAAAAAATTGCAAAACTCCAATCTGATGGTTCTAAAAATAACAACTTTTCCAGCCAAAGAAACTTTGGCTTATCTTTCGAGAACCGAAGTTTCACATTGATCTGAAAAAAAATTGCAAACACTCTGAGCGATCTAAATATAAACAAATTTTCCATCCAAAGAAACTGGTTTATTTTTCGAAAAGCGAAGTCTATCACCATTGATTTATTACCAAATTTTTACCATAATCTCCGTTATGTACAAGATATATAACATGATAACTGATTCAGATAATCTGCAAAGATTTGTTTCTAATTCAATTATTAAAAAAAAGGCAACCTTATACAAAGTTAAAAGCCCCAAATCGAATTGAATCGACTGATGTTAATATTTTTTTTAGAAATGCCAAAAAAAAAATATTGTAACCTTCTTCCGCTCAAATTCTCTCTGGTATCATCAGCGTCATAACAGCATCTACTAAAAGCCGATAAAGAAATTCCGGAAAAATCCAGTTATCGGATATGTAACCATATTGCTTTGAATTTGGACCCCATTATCACATATTCTTAATTTTATTACTATCATTACCTATTACTGTCATTGTGAGTTATTTATGAAAATTACCTAATACAATGATAGACATTTGTTAGTCATCCATGTGTATTCTTCAAGGAAGCTTTCTTGAAGAATACTCATGGATAGTTGCGGATTAGGAAACTGTCTAGAGCAGCTGGGAAAAGATCACAAGAAATATCTTTGCATTGCCTAGAGGGGCCGCCGAGAGTTGCATTATCTAAGGCTCCTAATATGGGTTAACTTAGCACTGATCATGGACGTAGAAAGTTTATGCTGGTACTCTAAAGTAATTTAGAGTATTATCAGGCGGATATTGTATCGAATATTGATTTGCTGTGTAAAAATATGCAACCAAAACCCGCTCATTTTATTTTTTTTTAAATTTATGCTTTACAAGCAAGTAAATAAAATGTTCAATTATCCTTCGTAGAAAATCTAGCTATAAGAATAAGTAATGGTTCTTAAAGAAAGTACTGTTGGTTACTAAAGTGTTCAATTGGCAGAGGGGGTGTTGGATCTTATTTCTAATTTAGGGAGCCGTGTTATGAAAAAGGGTGAGATGAATTACTGCTTTTAGTAAGACTACTTATTTTAAAAATTATAAAAGTTTTATTAAATTTTATAAAATTAACATTAACATAATTAAAAAATTTGTTAGTATAAGTAATTATTTAATCACATTTTTATAAACATATTTGTTTCAATTGTAGTACATAAGTTCAGCTCAATGGAGAAATCCCTTCCATGTCAACATCATCTTTCAAATCACATAGTTTTTCTTGTAAATTTTCTTTAAAATGACTTTTTTTCATTGGTGTTACTCCAGCACACAATTGTTTGATACTAGTTTTCTTTTCGATTATTTTTATATCACCTTTGATATTATTTTCTAGTTTAATATTAGATAACAAGATTCCTGGAACACTGTAAAATAAAATTCGTTATTTTTTTTTAAATGAAGAAAATTGAAATTCTCAAGATTATAAAGGCAAATTTATATTGGAAAGGTATTATTTATAAATTAACGAGAAACTTCTGTTATGAACAAATTTCCCTATAACTTAATTCGGTGGAAATCGAATGTAACAACAAGATTTTATTTTAAGTTTACGGAAATATGTTCCGAACAAAAATTATTTGTTACTTTATAAAAGAAAACGTTGTAACATACGACCATGTAATATTTAGAAATGGAAAATATTTCATATAAAATTACTAACAAATTTTGTTTCAAACATTTGTACATACAATTGAGCAAAACTTTCGCAAAAAAATCTGGGCAACTTATAATGGTATATAATATTCTCAAATTTGTCAATCGTAAAAAAATGATATTAATTACCACATAAGGAAAAAACATCATTTTGAACATTTAATAGATATCTTAATAATTTAAGTGTGGCGTTTTAGAATAAACGAGAATTTACTTCCGAATTGCATATTACATATATGTACATGCTTTAGCTTTAGCTAGATAACTATTACCTTTTAAACTCTTCTATATTCACAATTCCACTCGGCATATTTAATGATTCAAAGCATATTCCATAATCCAGGCATTCTTGAATAAAACAATCTTCAATTGTAATGTTCGATCCATCAAATAACATAATTCCAGTATTGTTCTGTTTCAATGTACAATTCGATAAATGAATTTTCCCATTTGGTTTACAAACAATCGCAAAATTAAAACCGCTAAGGTTACAATTTTCCATAATTAATTCACAGCCCGAATGTACAAGAATCCCCTGCCGAATAAACGATTTTTCTTCGCAATTCAATGTACAATCTTTCATAATAACCCGACCTTGCTTTACTGATATACCGGTGGTTGCATATTTTAACCGTAAATGTAAATTTTCAAATTGTACATCTTTACCGAATATCTCGAAAAGAGTGATCACTTTATCTTCATCATGAATAATGACACTATCAAAGAGTCCTTGAATTTTACCACCACTTTCCAAATTATCCAAAGAATTTACTTGATAAATTCCATTATCTAAGTAAATTTTATCAAAAATGTTAGCATTTCGTAAAGCATTTTTTAGGGTCACTGCAGTTTGTGGAACTGTGTCTGGATTTAGATTTTCATACGCTTGTAAATATTTAATATGTTCTGAAATTGATTTCGATGTTAAAACCACCCAATTTTTAGGTTTAGATAAAATTATTTCTTGTTTTTGTTCACTAATCAAAACTTTGCGTAGCTCTACATTTTCGTATATCTCAAATTCGGTACGAATTTGAACTAAACGAATATTCAACGTTGTTAGTTCATAAATTTTCTTTGGATTTACAGCTTCGATTTCATCACAATCACCTAAGTCCTCTTCAAGTGTTCGAAGTTTATCGATAATCGATTTTCCCTCATTAATTAATGATTTTATCTTCACTAAAACATTACGCGGCATTGACCCTGATTTTAAATCAAAACTGAGTCGTACTCGAGATTCTAAGTGAACACTAGGCCAGTCAGTTTCATCATCATCCTGATCCCAAGGCATCCATACGTTATTGTAAAAATAACGTAGCATATCGATATTCTCTGCTGTTGAAGACATATTTAACGCAATTGTTTGATCTTGTTCGATGGTCGGATATAAATCTATTAAGTTCACTTCTAACTGTTCTGGTAAATGGATGTCATTTTTTACAGCGATGACCTTAGCTCGTGCAACTAAGGTAATGAATGATATATCTTCCACGTAAACAATGACAATATTTGGATAAGCAATTTCATAAAACTCACAATCTTTTTGGGGTATTTTCCAAAGTGCTTGCCATCCAGCAGGATCAATAGCCAATTCAAGGTGATACGACCATTCGCGTTGAATTTGTGATGCTGGAATACTTCGTCCATCAATGCGAAGTATCTCATTGTAATCACTTAAACGATCTTCAACTGATTTTTCATACACATAAGTTTCATCCATTTTTAGTAAATCACAACTCAAACTTTTTTGGAGAACTTTCGATTGCATGCAAACCATAAACTTCAACTGAAATTTATTTTGAATAATTGTTTGAAGTTTTTTAATTGTAGATAGCGTTACGTTCTGTTCAAAACTTTTTTAAAGTAAAACCTCTCTATATATTTAATACTTTTTGTGTATAATACGAATAAAAATTGATTTAATATTTCTTTTTTAATCAAAATTAATTATTTATCGCTCTATTATTTAATGTTAATGAATTTGGTAACTTATGTGAGGGGATGGCGTGAGTATAATTTTTCCATCACAGTTCTGAACAATAAAAACTGTATTATTATGGATAGGGATTAAATAAAATACTTGAATAAGTTTTATCAATTTTTTTAAAATGCTTGTCATTTAGTACCATGAACTTCATAACCATGAAGGTCTTATAATCTTCATGTTTAGTACAATAAATATACCCCCTCCCCCTTTTCTAGTAATCTTTTAAGATGTTACAACACTTCCCCTCTTTAAGAACTGCATCATGCTGATTTAAAGCACCATTAGGTATACGTTAAGATCAAAGACTATAGGATAGACAAGAAGCAGAAGTATAATTATAAGTGACATCTGGAGTCTGAGGCGATCAACTATTAAGTTTGTAGGCCTTTGCGGGTATGGCTATTAAGTTTAACTACTTTGCGGGGGTGACTATTAACTATTAAGTTTGAAAGCCTGACTCGGTAGAGGCGCTGAAACTCGTATACTACGATTTTACATTAGCTCATATGGGCTGCTTCTCCTCTATCCTATGCTCTTTGGTTAAGATTATCAAAATATTCAAAATTCTTATTCTTCTATATCGAGTGGAGCACGTATTTTCGTAACTATACATACTTAAGTTATTTTACCGAAGCCAACTTTTTTAACTTCAAAGTGTGTTTTTTAGCCTAATAATAGTACAATTGATTCGAATTTATATTTTTTCTAAATATAACTTATTTTAAATCAGATTTAAAGGATTGAACCACTTTAATTAAACTGTGTGCATTAAAAA
Organism: Chrysoperla carnea; assembly: GCF_905475395.1. Lineage (NCBI taxonomy): Eukaryota > Metazoa > Arthropoda > Insecta > Neuroptera > Chrysopidae > Chrysoperla > Chrysoperla carnea. The sequence goes on along the minus strand of NC_058337.1, from coordinate 71,562,012 downwards.
CGTATTTTTTTCTTTAAATGTTGGCCTCGGTAAAATAACTCAAGTATGGGTGGGATGTTCAAAGATATCTAATCCGCCATTTTGTAACTACTATTTTAAATTTTGATATTTTGACCACAGATTAATAATTTAAACGATCTCAAAATCTCATATATACAAATTTCGAGGCCTTTAACATAAAAAGCTGGCTTAACTCCTTATCCTGTGCCCTCCCTATATCCCCTAAGCCGGCATTTTGTATTTTCAACCTCTGAGAGCAAAACGCATATAAACTTTTTTTTCTGCAATTGTCAACAAATATTAATATTTTTATACAATTTTTAGGTGTAAAAGCTAATAATTCCCTAGCAACTGTACAAAAATGTCCGCTAACCCTAAAATTGAGCAGATGTTTAAACAGTTTACGGTAAGAGCACGCTATAAAAATTTCCCCTTGTATAGTTCTATCTAACCAAAGTGACACTGAGCAAGAGAGAGTGTAGATATGAGATGCACATACATTATATCTCTTGCTCAGTGCCACTTTGGTTTTATAGAACTCTATGTCTTTTCGTTTTTTAGTTATCGTGGTCACGGGCGGGCGGGCAAACAAACGGAAATGAACTAATTAGGGGATTTTTAACACTTATACCCAAATTTTTTTCTTACCATCAATATTTCTTATGTTTCAACCATTTACTCAACCAATTATGTTTTTTCACTTTTGTTTTTATTCCCATTTTTGTATTCTGCTCGTAAAAAAGATGAATATGTTATCGCAATTCATGCCGATATTTACCTCTCATTCTTTTCGCGAGGTTTTGCCCCTTATTTACGTAGATGGTAACCATAGAAACGAAATTGTAAACAGTGTAACTTGTATCATTAACTTAAATGCAATAAATTTTTTCTACCGTTTTTCTTTTTACAAAAATAAACTCGCTCGAAACATAATGAATGAAAAAGGCGATGACAGTGATCAAAGTATGGACTTTGAGGAAATTATATTAGAAACAAATAATGACGAGAATCGTTCAGATGATTTATATTTTGATGTAATTATTGGGCATATTGAAGATTTAGTAATGGATGATAACTTTCAATGTTTAACAAATAACTTTTTGGATAAATATTGGACAGAATTTGAAGATTTAGATGAAAATAAATTCATATATATGGATATATTCAAGGAGTATGTGGAAACTGTTGAAAATTATATTGATACTCATCTTACAAGTAAAATTCAAGGATTTTGTATGGAAGATTTTCTTAGACAACTTGAGTACGTAGTCTCCAACTAAATTTTTCTTTTATTGTTATATAGAGCAGGCGCTAGAATTGAGTATGCAAAATTCGAGGACCGCATTTTGTCAATTGACTCTTGTTCAGAAAAACTTATAGACAACCCAGATCCAACGTTGGTATCATTCAATATCAGATTAATTCGCACAAATTAGGCTATATAATAAACACAAAAAGAGGGGTATCGCACTCACCTCTTTTAGTTTTTAAGGTTTAAATAAAAAATTGTATATAAGGATTGTACCATAATAGTTAATTATTTTACATACCATAGACTTTCATTGATGTATCTCTTACTCAATTAATCGTTTTTTGGAAATTGCAGACAAAAATATGATAATTCAGATTTGGATAACGAACTAGAAGGAGAAATATTCGAAATGCTCTTGACTTTTACAGATTTCTTAAGATTTAAACAAATGTTTTTAGATTATAGAGCGGTAAGTTTTTTATCTAATCTTGAAGACTTGAAATTTTTAATTCAAATATTTAATTTTTGTTCTATTTCAGATGAAAGAAGGAAAATATGATGGTTTTACTTCCGGTATTTTAATAACCAGTATTATACCAACTGCATGTGATATTAATGAATTTGTGGCTTAAGAATCATATTCGAAATTAATAAAATTCATTTTTATTGTGTAATTGAAATTTTGTGTTTTTATTTTGATATAAAAAGTAGTACAAAAAACCTTAATGCATTAAAATTTCCATACGAACTAAACGAATATTTGTATCACCAGGTAGACGATATGGCAATGTTCCTGCAAAACTCGTTAATGCTTTGGCTTGATCTCGTAGAAAATGTAGTTGCTGAAAGAAAATCAAAAGTTAATTTACTGAAATTATGGGTTTATCCTCACAAAAGCTTTTCAAGCGTTACAGACGGGCATTGAATAATAGAATTTATATCAACATCAATGATTTATAATCAAAATAGTAATTAATAATCAATTTGTAAGAGCTGAAAATTAAAACAAATCTGCATATACATAAGCGAAATACCACTGACTCACGGATTTATCACGAAATCTCTAAAACTATGCTCCCGATTGACTTGAAATTAAGCATAGTTACTCTTTTTGCGATGTAGACGCTCCCTAACGGATTTTTTTAAATTTAACTCCTAAGGTGGTGAAAAAGAGGATGAAAGTTTGTGTATGGAAATCCCATGAAAATATTTTTATAAAAAAATACAGATTATGTAAATTGATATGTGGGGCTTTTTTTGACACTTTAGGTGAGCACCAACGAAGAAATTAAAAAATTTAACTCTTAACGTGGTGAAAAGGAGGATAAAAGTTTATGTGGGTACATTATAATAGATCAACTGAATAACTAGGTACTTAACCGATTTGAAAAATTATTTCACGTAAAAAAAGCTTGATCATCAGCGTGTAACATGGGATGTCAAAAAATTAGGGTTCCGCATCAAAAAATTAATATCGTTAAAATTGTGAAAAAGGGGGATAAGTGACGGAAAATGAAGTGAAGATTATAACACAATAATCTTTGTATTTAAAATTAAAGTTTCCCGGCGAAGCGCGGATGGTTCACAGCTAGTTTTATATATGTTATGACAAATAAGTCTCCATCGATCCCTCTTCTGGCAAAATTTTATCAAATTTAATCGGAAAAAATGCCGGTTCGATTCAAATATTTTTCCCTTACGAATCCCCATTCCTGATATATGGTAATTCTAGAAGTTGGGAACATCATATTCTACATAATATGTACACATTTCTGCACCACCTGTAAGGTTGTGAACTTGGAGAATTTTTTTTAACATGATTTCTCTGGTAGACATACTCCACACTCTATTGAGATGAAAAAAGTCAGATAGTATTCTATTGACTGAAAAAATGGTACTATTGGTAATGATCAAATTAGTTTGGATTATTGTTGATTTTTTAAAAATTTTATTATGATTGATAATCTTGTTTATCAAAATAGCTCGAGGAGTACGTCAACTGGCGAAACGACGTTAAAAAAATGAACACTATCTCACAGGTGGTGCTGAAACGGGTGCATGTTATGTAGAATTCAATAATGAATAGTAATGATTAAGATATCTTAAAAAAAGTAGCTTTGATAATGTATATTAAGTTAGCTACGTTTTTCAAAAGTGTAGCATTGGCTATTTTTCAACACCACCCTGACACTCTAGTTTTTTGTTATCCAAACGTTCTAAAATACATATAAAATACTATAGTACATAGTTCAATAGGAAAAAATATTTTGGTTAATGCTATGACATAGGTCTGACGCGCTTACGATTAGTCTATTAGTGTGAATTGAATGTATAGGACGGATAGTATAGCAGATTCTGATATCGACTTGGATTAATCTTTTTGCGCCTGAAAAACTTTCTTATGCATAATTGACACTTTTTAAGGATGTCAATTAAATGAAAATTCATTTCGACGGCTGTTTTAAAATATTTACATCTGAATAGAAACAAACTATAATGCAAAAATACTCACTGCAAGTTTTTCAGTTTCATCAATACGTCCTTTCAAATGTTCTGTACCTTCATCGATGTGAGTATATCGATGATATAAAATATTCATAGTAGCCAACAAAATATCTGGTAATACACGACACACTTCACTCTCCAAACTCTTAAAATTGCTCACTTTCTCATCCACTTCATTCATCGATAACGGAATTATTTGTAATTTTTGAATTGCTTCTAAAGCTAACACATATTGTCCATTGTGATAATGATCGAAAAAGTTGAGTAAATCTTTTAATATATAAAATGTTGTGTAAATTTGCCGTGAACAATTAAACGAATCACCCACATAACGAAAAGCTAGCTCCTCTGCTAAAATTTGTAAACGTTCACGCGTTGAACCAGGTACTGGTGCAAGATGTACAACTTGTGATAGCATTGTAGACATTAATTTTAGAACTTGTTCATGTTTCTGCAAAATATATTTAAAATAAGCATTTCAGTTTTCAATATAATGGACTTGGAGACACTGACACAAAATTTCCATTCAATTTATTACAGTAGAGTCGTTAATAGGTCAAATCATGTAATCATTCATAATCATTCATATCTATCATGATTAATAATAATCATGTAATTGAAAAAGGATTAAAAGAAGCTTATCTTTTTTTATCTAATGATTTTCTTTATACCTTTCAGGAAAATCATCAAGCCATACTTTTCAGATACATCCAAATAGCCGACATAACGCCATAAAATGCAGCTTAATTACGATGATATGGCGGTTAATTGGAACCATTGGGAAAATATGACATGATGATTTTCAAGAATGACAGAAAGAAAATTCATTCAAAAAATTAGCCTGTAGCAATTACCCTTCGATTACTCCGGGACGATCAACAGTGTAACCATCATTTTTTTTTATTTAATAATTACGTAATTTGATCTACCGGCGGGTTGCCGTATTGAAACAAATGATTTGGAAATCTTGTGTCAGCGACTCCAAGTCTATAACAATACTATTTTAGAATAAATATGTATATTACGTCAGTAAATGTACTAAGTAATATTGCTTTGCATTAAATTACAGAAAATTATTTTATATTTTAATCAAGTTTAGTATCATCTACTGATAAAGATTATAATTACCAACATTAAATGAGTATGTATACTCAGTGTAAAAAAAAAAAACGCAAGGATTGTACATCCGCGCGTTTTTTGTGTAACAGAATAATGTACTAAAAGATAAAAATTAAATTTCCATATTATCATAATTAAATTTCCCTTAAGTAATTTTTTATAAAGTTTACCATTTACGATTATGGCTTATTTATATTTTTTAGCGTGTGATCGAAAATAAAATAAAATACGAACAAAAGTAACAAACTTCCCTATTGTCTGATCTACATATTCTATGAGTATGCATATGGGACTATTTTTTGAAATAAGTTTATCTTTTATAATTTACTTACATGTGCTAAATCGTATAGTTTAATAGCATCCTCAAAAAGTCCCTTATGATTCAATTGGTCTGCTACCATTTCCGCAATCATTTGCGTATTGATACCAATCGAACTAAATTGATCCACTAATCCCTTCAAACGGGTACCATTACTTTGAATTTTTCCAAATAATAAGTCATAATCACGACATTCTAGTGCTAAATCGGATACACAAACTGCAAATAGATTTTGTCCTTCAAGATTAACAAGGTTTCTGGAAAAAATATTGAATTAAAATCATCCTACTTTAAATATTGGCTAAAAAATTGAATAAATTGTATACCTCAAAACAAAGAAGTATTGAATTGCTTCTGATGGATTTGTAATTTCAAAACGATGTACATACAACATAATTAAACGTACAAAATTTAATCGCCGACCAGGTTTGGGATCGCCAGGATCTTCCGATACTAAAACATAAAATTAGTATTTTAATTAATAATAACTCAATGATGAAACGGGTTGTAGACAGAAATTTCTGTGCTTTTTTTTTTTTTTATTAGTTGGCATAGTAAAATTCCTTTGATCTAAGTATTGTGATAAAGAAAAGAGCGATGAAAAAGTTTCTCTTTTTTGTTTTCACTTATATATCGAAAATAATCAACAGAGAATGAGAGAGTAAACGATTTGCCAATAAAGAGACTGCCAAACTGAAAATATAATTTTATCAAAAGCAAAGTTATGTTACTAGTTAAATCTAATAAAGAAACTTTAATGATTTCCAATTTTTATACGATAAGTTCGAAGCTTCTGTTAACCGTTTTTTCAACAAACAAAAATCATAGCATCGAATCCTCCTATTGTTTGAAAATAATTGTAGATTCAAAAAGCTTTCAGTAGTTTTATCACGTAACTAATCAAAACAAAGCTTTAAAATAAATTCCTTTTATTCCAGAATTTCTGTCTACCCCTCCCCCTTTCCAGCATTTGTTAACTAAACTGTAAAATCTTACATAATGGAGATTGTACATCACGTGGTAAAGCTAATAAATAAATTTCATTTAAGGCAATTGCCATATGAACTGCATGTACTCTATAACGTTCGATACGTGATAAAAATTCAATGGCTGCCTCAAATTGTCCAGTTAATGCTAATACTTGAAAATATAAGTGGGGTTGTTTATGTGCTTGATAATGTGTTTCACCTGAAAATAAAAAACAAAATGAAAATATTCGGGATTGATAATTTTTTATATTTTCGTAATTTTTATATGTGAATATCTTCTACAGAACATGTACACTCGTAAAGTCATATCGATTGTATATTTTAGTTTTCCGACCAACACTTTCAAGATTGGATAACAAATTATCCAAAAATCCATTTTAAATTTATTTTAGGATCATAATATATAAATTGCACATATTGCAGTTTGAAAACGTAGAACCGAAAATGGCGATTTTAAAAACTAAACACAAACGTTACTTACCATAATATTCCAAAACAGTTGTTTGTAAATCACTGAAAGTTAATTTTTCACCTTCAGCATCCTCTCGAATTAAAGTTAATTTTAACCATAAATAATCGTCAGCAGTTTGTGCTACTTCAGAATGCTCATCTGCGACATCACAACATCCCAATATACAGTAAACAGCACGTTTAAATGGATCCGTAGTGTTACGAACACTGCGTCGATATTGAATTTTAATCATTTGCTCTAATTTATTTATCTTTTTTAAGTCACTGGTTTTGCTATATTCCTCTAAAATTGGTTGAAGTTCTTCACACGCCATTCTTTAAAAAATAAATTTATAATCTGGTCAAAACCTGATTTTAGGGAAATATTAAAAATTGACAAATTCGTAAGAATAAAAATCGATAAGAATTTAAGATACAATTTTATAACGAAATATACATTTACAGTACATGATAGGATCATAGCTGTAGGTTAGTGTTTAGGTCTGGAACATGTTATAAAAACTTCAGCTCGCCATCCCTCTTCCGTTTTTGAGTTGACGTGGTGACTGGTAGACAGACAGGCGAACGGACAAATAGAATGGACTAACTAGGTGATTTTATGAACACCTATACCAAATTTTTTTCTCTCATCAATATTTCTAAGCATTACAAACCATAATTGGAAGGTACGAAAACACGTAAGATCGCTTAGATAGTTCGAAGTTTAGATAGAGGGAAATACTCACCCAGCATGTTTGATACATTCAAGGGCTGCCTTAAAATCTCCACACCGTATACAGTAATAGATCATTGGCCATAAGGGTCGATCATCAATTAAACCATCTTGTAAACCTAGATAATCACCATGAAAACGTAATCCAACAAAACTACGCACAAGATGATAAGTTCCAGGTACACCTCCACGTCGTGCATTTTGTAAATCCTCCGTAATAACATTATTAATATACATTTTGTATCTAAAAAAAAAATATAAAAAATTATTCTGAGAATTATACAGGAAAAATGAACATAAATAATATCAGACTATATTACTATTAAAAATTTACAATTTGATATAAAAATATTAAAATACTTTAAAACGAATTAATTTCAACATCAGGTAGAAATTAAGAAGATTCATGGCACGGAAAAATTTAAATTTTATAAACATTTTTTGTATTTAAACGTTTTCTGCAACTCTCACCGCTTAAAAGTTATTAAGACGCAGAATTAAGACGAAGCTAATGATACCTCCTACGTTAAAATTCATCAAGACGTTTAGGGTCCAAACGATCCAAATAATACACATTAACTTCTCCTTCTGAGGCAATCAGGTAAAAAATTCAAATATATTTACCTATCTTCTAAGTATGTCCGAGCTGCCTTTATGATAAAGTTACATCCAGGTGCTGTGCTACGATTTATTAAAGGATCTTTACTTCTTGGTAATGGAGGAATATTCAGCATATAGCTTAGAATATCCCACATTTCATTAACTTTCTGAAAAAAAAATTAAATAAATCGGTTGCAGTAATTTTTTTGTTTTATAAGAAAATTATTTTGAATCATTAATTAAAAATAATTAGACCTTACGCGATTATTACATCAATGAAAATATCGTTTAACAAAAGGCATTATATTTTCAATATAAAATATAAATAAACTTTTCATTTTTACTGAACTGTGCGAAGGTTTTTTACCACTTTGTGAGTGAACTTTTACAAATTTAGGAAAATAGCTCTTTTTTCTGGTTTTATTTAGAATTATCATATGCTGCAGATTAAGTTTAGAATTACTATATTTATTACCGTATCTTGGAAGTCTTTAGCTATCTTTGCAAAACATTCAACCAAAGACACTTTCTTATTATTCTCCATAACGAATTTATTATATTTAAATATTTCCTTTGCAAATAAAGTTTCTTCAACGGTTAGCGGAGATGGTGATGGTACTTCAGGTAACACGGATGTACGGAGTGTTTTATCTAAATTCAAAAATTCTTCCGATGGTCCAGTCATAGCGCTCAACAATTTATACTTCTCTTGATCCCATTCATTCTCAATATACTCCCATTGAAGTTCTTGAACTTGTGACAATGTCTGGAAAAATTATTACTCATTAATAGCATAACTATAAGGACAAAATTAGTTTCTAAGACGCCAAAACGCTTAGAGTTGTACACAGCTCTTCTATAGCAAGATAAGTAATAAAATAAGTAAAAATCAGTTTTAATATTTTTATTTGTAACTGAAAATTGAATCGTTTATGGGTTTTAAGAAAGTTTCCTCACCAGTAATAGAAAAAAATAAATTAGTAGAAAATGATCCAAATTTTTAGTATGTTGTAGTTAACGATACATATTATTAAATCAAAAAAAAAATTTGGGTATCTTATCGATCAATTAAGAGAGTAATTAATTAATTAAAAATACACTAAATAGCATAGCATGATATGAGGATGATTATGTTAGCTATGTTATTTAGTGTATTTTTAATTAATTAATTACTCTCTTAATTGATCGATAAGATACCCAAATTTGTTTTTGATTTAATAATATGTATCGTTAACTACAACATACTAAAAATTTGGATCATTTTCTACTAATTTATTTTTTCTATTACTGGTGAGGGACCCTCCTTAAACAATGTTTAATAAATTCGAAAAACATCGGCATATATTGTTTATTCCTTTTAACTATTGAAAAATATAAAATATGGTTTGCTTTTTAATCGTTTTATGGGTTTTAAGCAATGTTTAATAGCTTCGAAAAACATCGACATATGTTGGTTATTCATTATAACTATTGAAAAATATATAATATGGTTTGCTTAAGTTTCTATTAAAGTTTCAGTAGCCTCGGAAATCTAGATAATTAATTACTTACACGTTCGTTAACTTCGGAGATAATTCGTAAAATGGCGCTTTCTGTTTCATTCTTTAAAAATGTATGGATATCAGAATCGGCAATTGGCTCAAGTGGTTCAAAAGTTTTACGAGATATTAAATTCTCTAATTTTTGTGAGATTTGTGGCAAATCGATACCTTTTGAACCAAGTAACAAATTAGCTTGAATATCTTGTGCACCTGATTGGGCAACACGGGCGTACAATTCATTGGAGGCTTCTAAAACTTGTCGTAGACTACGGTCAACTTTAGGTAATTCATCATTTCCTTCGAGATCATTAGCTAGTTTTTCAGCTTGAAACAGGAGATCGTTGAAATCAGCCATATCTAAAAGATAATTTTTTCAGTTAGAAAATTATTATGTATAAAACGAAATGTCTACTTTTTAAGTTGAACTCTTTGCAAAAAGCGGCAAAGATTCAGTTTAGTTACTTTTCTTAAAAATGCTCCTAGAACGTCAGAAAAAAATCAAATTCAAGTATATTACACATCTAGGGAACAAGACTAAAGAATCGCCCTCAAAAGTAAAGAAAAACCCTCGGCTACGCTTTGTTCGACAATGAACATGATATCTGAGACATAATTTATTTGTTCCCGTGGTGTGTATACTATTTTTCTTCTCGATGGAGGCGGAGAGCGGCAACGTTTAGCATAGCGAGGCGAAAGTTGACACTTTCTGGCTGGAGGAGAGAAAACATATTTTTTCTTATCTCCGTGCACAGTGTCAACTTTCGTCCCGCTGTGCAAAACGAAGTTGCCGCTTTCTGCCTCTCTCTGGGGAGAAAAATAGCATACACACCACGGTAGCAAGTAAAGAAAGTCTCAGATCTCATTTCAAGCCAAGGACATTCTTTACTTTTGCTAAGTAGATGTGTAATATACTATTACGTAGATTACGAATTTGTTTGCGGAAATAGTGAAAAATTGATAGTTTTCATTTAATTAAATAAAATTAATTCAAATTTCTTTGTCATTTTCACTTATCTAGAACTATTTTCTTATCTAGAAGTAAATAATTGGTTAAATGATAAGAACCATAATTGGCTTACCCTTAATTACTTTAACAATTATCAAAATTATATGTTAATATTATTAGTTTGTAAAGTTTGTAGATACTACTAGGTATGTATCCGTTAGGTTATGTTATTGTATGGTATGTATATAATGTCTTGTGTTGACCATGGTAGAACTAGACAAGGTAGGTATACTCGATATAAGACGAGTTTTGGTTCAGTTCGTGCATGTGCCGATCAACGCCATTTTAGCTTTTTCCCGCTGCTTGATTCAAATGTTGTAAAAAACATGAATACGTTTGTGTGAACAATCCTTGTGTGAAAAATATTCCTTACATGAATGAATAATTAATGATTAATGAACTTTTTCCGCCTCAGATTTTTTCAATTTTTTATGAGACAACTCGACTTTGCAATAATATGTAAACAAAACAATGACCAATTTGACAGCTCGAACGGAATAGTGTAGGCGCTGAGTACCTACAAAAACATTCTTAACTAGAACAAATTTGCAATTTTCTCATATATAATTATTTGGGATTTTCTCATACCTTTAAAATGAGTACAAAAATATTATTAATTGGCCAATCTATGGAGGTTTTAAACCAAGCGTTTTGCGCCGACCTATTGTGCAATATAATTTTTGTTTATAATTTTAATAATATCTCCGGTTCTATTGGTCCTATCAAGACGAATAAAAAAAGAAAATATTTTCTTTTTCATGTTGAATGCTATTATGCTAAATTTTCAATAACTTAGGAGTTATGGCCGTATAAACAATTTATTTGTTTATAACAACTTTCCCCACATTTTGAGCTATGAGCAAGCTGAAAATTCAGATTCAGCGGGTCAAAATACGTCGATATAAAAAAAAAATACACTACTTGTTCGGTAGGACCTGTAATTGTATAGAAAACCTACTCAGCGCCTATACTATAAATAAATAAGCAATATGGCGGTGACTGGGTACCGTGCGAGAGAGTGAAAGAATGTCCCCATCCTACTCCTACCTGCAAAAGAGCATACCTTGCCTAGTTCTACCTAGGTGTTTATAAAGTATTTTTTACTTTACCATGAAATATAGATTACCTTTATATATTACAGGGTGTATCCCATCATTTAAACATATAAAGAAATATACTCAACATACTAAATATAAATGTATTTACCGTATTTTCTTATATGTTTTGCATTAATAAATAAATCCTAGATCACAGGGTGAAAGTCGAGCCAAAAACCCGCAGGAAACCTGCAGATCCGTGCTAACAATTAAGACGCACCCTTAAAGAGGCTTGCAAAATGATACCACGGATCCAAAGATAAACGAAGGGCCAAAAACCGAACCAGACCCGTGCTAACACGAACCCATGGACACTACACAAGGATACTAGCAACTCAAGTTAACCAAATCTGCTCAAACAAAAAGTAGCAATAGTCCTCTAACACCTGTTTTATTTATAAAAAATAAATCTAACAAAATGGCAAATACAATTATGTAATTTGTTATACTGCATATTCACTTCGGTGCGAAAGAAAGCCAGCAACGCTATAATTTCTGTCATTTCGTTGACTAATGTCAATTCTCCAAGAACCAAGAAATATATCTCGAACCCATTAGAGGCATCGCCATGTTTCGGATCATAGGATAAATGAAATCACAGAGTGAACGCGAATGACAAAAAATTGCAGGCTGATGCATTCAACCTGTGATTGCGTTCACCTGTGATCCGCGGGTTGACCATGCGTCGAATGGGTTCCGGTTAGTACAGGTCGGGGATTTTTGTGTACCCTACTTCTTTTTAGTATATTGAGTATATTTTTTTATAAGTTTATATGATGGGAACTACCCTGTAATTTATAAAGTTATGGGTTTGTACTTTATTTTAAAGTGAAAATATTTTAAACATACACACTAAACGTAAGCAAACATAATTATGTTTTCATTTTTGAACAGTTTTTATATAATTTTGGCAATATTAATAATAATTAAGGTAATTAAAAACTGTTTTTTAATTTATATAATTAATTATTTATTTCTATAGATACGAAAATATAGTTATATATTGATACGAAAAATGAATGAAAATGATTATGAAATTTTGTATTTATTTTCGTTAATTTATAAAAAAAACGGTCAATTTTACACCATTTCCAAACGCATTTAATCCATTTTAAAGCAAGTGAAATATACAAAATTTAAAAACTCCCTGACGTCTCCCCCTCAGATTTTCTTGAAACATAGCCAAGAGTGCTCTTTCAAATTACTTTAAAAAAAAGCCGCATTCAAATCGTTTAACCCGTTTAAGAGTTACGGTGATACAGGCAGCAAAGACAGACACATAGTCTATTTTAAATATATCAATTGCACTGATCTCTATATAATTGGATAAAAGATCTATATGACGTAAAAAAATAAAATTAAGTACCTTTCTATGTCTATATTGATTGTATTGAAGCTTTCCCAGCGCCTAAGAATAAGTGGCTGGGAACTAAACAAAATTCCTTGACGTGGCTTGCCATGGTGGGCAAACCACAGTCATATACTATATATAGTCTTCTGACAAAACCATGGGTCTATTAATGAAAATGTTTTAGTTACATTATTAAACACTAGACAGCGCTACATATGTAGAATCCAAATATACCGCTAGTAGAAAATAAATAAACAAGTTTAATTTTGTATAAATTCTATTTATATTTTCATTAAATTAATAAAAAAAATTAATTAATTGATAATAATATTTGTTGAAAAAAAAAATTAATTAATTATTGGCCAGTGGTTTGGATTCGATACTGGTGGCGTTGCTATGTAGCAGTTTTACGAACTAACGCGGACATTAATAAGGGAACATATGTTTCTAGACTTAGATTAGTCCATGTTCATAGAATCACCTAATTAGTCCATTTCCGGTTGTCTGTTCGCCTTTCCGTCTGTCCGTTTGTCTGTCAACACGATTACTCAAAAACGAAAAGAAATTTTGATAGCGTGCTTAGGACATAAAAAGTGAGATCGAGTTCGTAAATGAGCAACATAGGTCAATTGGGTCTTGGGTCCGTAGGACCCATCTTCTAAATCGTCAGAGATAGAACAAAAGCTTAAATGTAAAATATGTTCCTTATAAAAAAATAAACAACTTTTGTTTGAAACATTTTTTTGTAAACATCACTGTTTACCCAAGAGGGCGCTAATTAGGTGCAAATTGTATAGTGTATATTAATGTGGGAATATCAGTTATGTGTGTGTGGCTATTTAAGAGTGGATATCTTTATTTATTTACGTGACGTCAAAAAACAAACGATTTCGTCATCAACACTGTCTATACATGGCATTTAAACAATTAAGTAAGTCAATTGTTTGTTTTCACTTGTTATTTATTATAGTACACGAATTTTGTAATTCTGTACTATTTATATCCAAAACTAGTTATGGATACATATACTAACTAGTTTTGGATGTAAATAGTTCAAAAATGGAAAAATTAGTGTCCTATAATTATGTTCATGTCTTGGAACCCTGCCTACTTGACACTACAGATTGAACTGATTACCATATGCACAGATTATAAATTATTAATAATAATAATAAACTTTATGCCAATTGGTTAATCAAAGTAATATTGTTAACATTATATAACTTATACACAGAAAATCAGAATAAAACTGAAAGATAACACAGTACACAAAAAAAAAAAAGAAACATCATGAAACATATAAATAATAGAAATTTTAAACTAAATGGGCCATCAGAAATAAATGAATAAAATGAAATCTGGTCACAAGTACAACAAGGCAGATTGAAATTCAAAGATATTGTGAGCGCTTGTCCAAGATGAAGCGTAAATATTTATAGATTGCTTTAAGATCTACAATATTCTTAGCATCCAAAATCAATTTTGTATTATATTCAACCCGCGACGGTAAAGATCGCCCCTTTCTTTTCCTACTGTCCCATAGCACTCTTCTATAAGATGTTCGACTGTTTCAATTCCGTTACACAGAACACAAATCCTCTCCCCACTTCGCTTTTTCTTATTTTCCCAAACAAACCTGTTCATTCTGAAAATAGCAATAGTTCTTCTTACATCTCTGTCTGTTAAATTTATATATACTGCTCCATCCTCATAGTGATCCAATTTTGAATACAAATCCAATGAAACTTTATTCCTCATATCCAATAGCATTTCTTTCAGGAATTTTGTACTTTTGACATGTTTTCTGATCTCCAAATAATTGTCATGAGATAATTTATTACATAAATAGATAAGCAACTCTACTGAGTATGAAATGTTGTCCAAAAAGCCCCCTGGAGTAAGGCACTTACCCTTTTGAAGATGTCGGTATTTGTCATGTGTGGATTTCTAATTATAACGTCATAATAAACACTTATGGCGTATAATTAGAAATCTACATATGACAAATACCGATATCTTCAAAAGGGTTCGTTTCCATAGTGCCACAAGTCCTAACTGCACTTGTTAAAAGTGAACTCATGAAGGTTTCTTATAAGCTTCATGAGTGAACTAGTGACTTTTTAAAAGTTAGTTTTATACTTGTGGGTAGTACACATTTAAAAAATAAGCTAGTGTAGCAATACTTTCTCATAAATTGTCAATGAACCATTCATTCTTCTGTAAAAAAGTTTTATTCATTATGCATCCATACCATATTTTATATCTATGCATTTTAAAGTGACCTGTAAAAAAGTTCCAATTTAACTCGGTAGATAGAGTCTTCTTTAGCAGGAATGTCGAATACATTTCAAAATTTAATTATGTCAATTTTTAAACGTCAAAATTTGAAAATTTGATTTATGTTATTACTAAGGAACAATGAGTGAAATATTCAAATTAAATTATTTTTAAAAGCTTAACATATTTTTTTTTCTAATTTCATTACACAAAAATGTAATTCTTTGATAGAAAATTTGAATTATATTGAATTTTTATTAATTTAAAAATCTGATTTTTTGTAGATGATATTGAGACGAGCGTTAGCAACGTTAGTTGAACAATCTACAACAGATTTGAATAAAACAAATTATATAACAACAGATACTGGATGTAATTCAATAACATGGTTAAATTCGTTGGCTCCATGTTTTCCAGTGAACAGCACCTGCATTCAAATTATGAACACCCCACAACATTTTTATAACAGTTTAGTGGAAAAATGTTCGACGGCAACGAAACGAATAACCTTAGCAAGTCTATATTTGGGTACAGGACCATTAGAAAAAAATCTAGTCGATACAATATTAAACAATCGTTACCTAAAAAATGGCACACTTAGTGTGAATATTTTATTAGATTTCTCACGTGGATCGCGCGGAGACGTAAACTCTCGCACCATTCTCTTGCCGTTAATTCAACAGCATAAAAATTCAGTGAATTTATCATTGTATCATACACCAGCGTTGCGAGGGCTATATCGAAAAATTTTACCCCCACGTTGGGTTGAATTAGTTGGCTTACAACACATGAAATTGTATATATTTGATGACTCCTTAATTATTAGTGGAGCAAATTTATCCAATGATTATTTCACAAATCGTCAAGATCGATATTATGTAATTGAGGATAAAAAATTAGCAGATTTTTATCATGAATTAGTTACATCGGTGCAAGAGTTTAGTTTAAATGTTGATGAACAAAACAACGTTGGTTTGTCAAAGAAATGGTCACATTTACCGTATTCGGGTAGTCAAGAAAAATTTGTACATGAAGCAAGTTCCAAGATTAAAAGTTTATTAAATCGTACAGCTGAAGTACAAAAATTTGATAATACTCTAAGCACAAAGGATTCATGGATTTTCCCATTAGTTGAAATGGGTCAATTAAACGTGCATAATGATAGTATAGTAACGAAAACTTTTTTTTCCCGAGCTCAACCAAATTCTACAATTTATTTGGCCACTGGATATTTTAATTTGACCAATGATTATATGCAAACTTTAATTGATAAACGTTCGGCGCAATGTCGAGTTTTAATGGCACATCCAAAGGTATTTTTTTTTTATATTTTCGAACCTATAAAGTAAAGATTTACAAAACGGATTTGAAAAATTTAGGCTAATGGATTTCAAGGAGCTAAAGGTCCGGCTGGAGGAATACCAGCTGCTTATAGTTTGTTGGCAAAAAAGTTTCAGGATCGTCTTAATGGTAAAAGTGATAGTATTCGATTATTTGAATATTTACGACCTGGTTGGACGTATCATGCAAAAGGCTTGTGGTAAGTTTTTTTTTTTTTTTTTGTATTCTCTCTTCAAAATTTAACTATTTTCGTGCATCATTTAGAGAGGGAAATATTTAGTATTCTTCATATAAACCATTCGGTTTTCGAAAAATGTTTCAAATAAGAATTGTTTGTCTAGACGTAAATAGTATTTCCAAAGACGTACCAAAAAAATCTAAATCTCTTAATTCCATGGATCGTGATTAATTTAAGTTTCTAAAATACAAAACGAACAACTTATGTATGAAACTTTTTTCGTAAACTCAATAGATTTCACACATCATTTCAATTAATTTGTTTTAAATTGAAAGAGGCAGAAGTAAATTCAAAAGAAAAAGAATTTACTTCGTTAAAAATAAATTACTTACATTTGAAAATGTTTTCGTGAACTCAATTAATATTTTCAATCAATCCACTTATCATTTTCAATAAATATATCTACAAAATTGTAATAAGAGATAGAAGAAAAGTTCAAAAAGAAAATTTATTTTAATAAAAATAGACAATTTACGTTTGAAACTTTTCGTGAACTCGGTAGATTTCAATATCCGTTGCGACACGCCTGTAAACATAGATGTGTGGTTTTTTTTTCCACATCAGGTACTAATTTTGTCTTAACTCATAATATTTTTAGGTATTATTTACCTGAACACAAATATCCAGTTTTAACGTTTATTGGCTCACCAAATTTCGGTGCACGTTCTGTAAAACGTGATCTTGAGACACAAATTGTAATTGTTACCAAAAGTGACGAACTAGCACAAAAATTACATGAGGAGTGTTCCAGTTTGTATAATAATTCATATGAAGCAGATACAAATCGACCAGTACCATATTGGGTACATGCTGTTGTATATTTATTTAAAAATTATTTTTAAATTAACCATAATTCTTTGAAATTAAAAAAGTTTATTTACCAAGAAAAATTTATAATCGTAATATTATGTATTAAATATAATATATTGAAGTGTTTTACATGGAAAATTCGTAAACATTGTTTAATAAAATAAAGTTAGTTAAAAACTTTTAAAATAATTGTTAAATATCTCCTGTAGATTTTGTTTTAGAAAATATGTTAATAAAATTATTACATTTGTTGTACAAATTTTGTGTTTAATCCTACTTTTATCAAAAGTTGTTTATTTAGTTATATATTTAAGCAGCTCAATGTGTGATAAACCTAGATTTATCGTGCAGGTTTGGTGCAAGCCGTGTGCCAAATTTACTAAAGCACGCCGACAGTAGATAGTACCTACTGTACGAGGACTCGAGGAGCTAAATCTAGAGAGAGAACTATTTTTAATGAATCCCAAATATAAAATATTCATTTTATTATCTACATTTTTTTTTTAATGAAATTGAATGACTTATAATATCACTAGCCTAACCCGTCTGCTTCGCTGGACGATCTTAATTATTCTCCCATGCATAACACTAGAAATGAATGTTACTTTTTCTTATACAACCAAATTATTTTGCTTTTAAAATAGAAATCGTACAGTGAAGCGAGCGGGTAACATCTGCCTTTATAAATTATAGTCTATGTGTTATTCTAATAAATAAGCTACATTATATTGTAAAGTTGCATTAAAATCCATTCAGTAGTTTTCGATGTCGACCACCGAAGCGAGCGAGAAATTGCTAGCGCGTGATGTTTTTCGGACTAAAGCCTTCCTCGATAAATAGGCTATCCAATAATAAAATAATTTTGAATTTCGAACCAGTAGTTCCTGAGATTAGCGCGTTCAACCAAACAAACTTTTCAGCGTTATATTAGTGAGGGCAAGGATGCAATTATGCTAGTCCAAGTTATAACAGCAAAACTTCTTCAAATGGAAGATAACGTTAAAATAATGATAATTTGTAAATATAGGTACACTTATAATTGGTAAAGTGTCTTTTTTTAAATACACTAGGTGTTTGAATTTTGAAAAAAGAGATATTCTTGTGAATATTGCCAAAAATGATCGTTGAGAAAAATTGGAAATTTGGAACATAGTATGAAATGGGGATCTTTCATGATTTAAGACTTATGGTGATAAATTTAAATAAAAAGCGGTGAGTGGTTTATATGGGTATGCTATCATTTCATTTCGATCAAATTTCTTACACCGCACTGACTTCATTGGAAATAAGAAGAGAAGTGATAGACGAAATGTATGAATTTTGGTTCGAAAACTTGAAAGTACAACGAATCCCCGACAAAAAATTATAAGTGACTCAATTATTTTGATGATCAGTGTATTTCATGTTATTTGTTTACTGTTGTTTTCAAGAAATATTTCAAAAAAGCTTATATAATCGGAATAAATTAAAAACAATCTTGAATAATAATTTTGATTATTTAGAAAAATATAATGTACATGAAAGATGAACAATATTTTTTATTAACAAATGGCCAAAAATAAAAAAATCAAACGTAATAATTTTATTGAACATTGGGGCTTAGACGATGATGGTAACTCAATATTACATGTTGCTGCAGCTACAGGTCGTTTAGATTTATTACAATATTTTTATTTGGATCGAACGCATCATACTGATATCAATGCACAAAATTTTATGGGTTGGACGCCATTAATGCAAGCGGCAAGATTTGGACATTTTAATTGTGTAGAATTTTTATGTAAATACGTTGATATTTTAAAAAAGAATAAATACGGTGAGATGAATTCTGCAATTTTTGTTGTGATTTTCACAAATTAATTTTTGTATTTTTTTTAAAGGTTTAACAGCTATATCGTTAGCATGTGCTCATGGTGATTTGAAAAGTGTGGAATTATTATTTGGATGTATGCTGCATTTTGGATGTAATTTACATGGTTTTGAAAATCCAATCTCACCATTGACCTTTTCAGTTTTATTTGGACATACGGAATTAGTACAGTTCTTTTTATCGAAATCTTTTAATATAAATCATCAGTCTATTCGAACAGGTATGGATTTTATTTATTTGGTACGTTTTTTTATGACAATTTCATTGAATTTATTAAATACGATTAAATATACCCAATTTTAAAATATTGCTTTCGAATATTAAAGTAGTTTTACATCGGCATTTCGTAATCTTATTGAAACGCTTTACGAAACACGCTTTATTTCCACCCCCATGTCGATAAAGAGTTGAATGTGTTGTATTCAGATTCAGTAAATTGTGTAGGTACTAAAAAAGTTCTCTATATGAAGAATATTTTTAGAAATTTTTACGATATCATAGATACAAAAGCAATATATTCATTTATTTAAGAGGAATTATTCAAAAACAATTTAAAAATACACCTACAAATACTGTGGTTAAATATTGGGATAAGAGATAAAAACTTAAGCTTTTTGATTCAAACTTTTTAATTTCAGAAATAACAGCTTTTGATTGTGCAAAAATAATTCATAATAAGCAGATAATGGCTTTTCTTCAAAATTCTCGTCGATTAAGCAGCCCAAACAAAAATTTTATATCAAGCACTTTAATTGATAATAGTTCAACATCAATTCCAAGCATTGTATCTCCAAATCCACGCATTTCAATATCAACGATGCCGAATACTGGTTCAGGAGTATCAGGATCTGTTTCATCACTAGATTTGTCTCCTATTTCCCCGGTTTTCTTAAATAACGATACATTTTCACTGGAAAATTCGCCAAATGAACGTAATAATTTTTCCAAAAAATATAAAACACCAATTTTGGGTGGTTCTATGAATGTACCAAGGCGAATAAAGTCGAATGAAAATTTTAATAGCAAATCACCTAACGAAAATTCAAAATATAACACACGAAGGATTTCAACTGCTTTTGAAAATACATCTGGTTGCGTAACCAATGATACTTTTGTGGTAGAAAAGTCTCCAACTGGATGTAATATTATCTCTACAAAATTTGTGTCTCCAAATTCAGGCAGGTTAGGCAGTACCACGGCTACACAAAAAAACACGATAAATTTAAATGAAAAATTTTACCGTAATTCTTGTTCAGTTCCAAATAACTGTTTAAAAAGTAAATCACCAATTGAAAATTTACAACGTACGACACCGAATCTTAGTTCAGCTGAAAGAAGTAAAAAACAAATATTCTTCCCACCTGATTTTGAATTTTCTAATCGTTCCGCATCAAACAATAGCTTAAAACGCTTGTCACTAACTGAAAATCTACAACGTACATCACCAAATCTCAGTTCAGGTGGAAATAGAAATACAACACCGAATGTTAGTTCAACTGAAAAAAATAAAAAACAAATATTTTTTCCAACTGATTTTGAAATTTCAAATCGATCCGCATCAAATAATAGCTTAAAACGTTTATCACCAATTGAAAATCTACAACGTACATCACCAAATCTCAGTTCAGGTGGAAATAGAAGCACGGTATTGAATGTTAGTTCAACTGAAAAAAATAAAAAACAAACATTTTTTCCAACTGATTTTGAAATTTCAAATCGTTCCGCATCAAATAATAGCTTAAAACGCTTGTCAACAATTGAAAATTTACAACGTACATCACCAAACCTCAGTTCAGTTGGAAATAGAAGTGCACATCGTTTATCTCCAATGATGATGGATAAGAAAACAAATTTGGTTCCAGTAAAATGTTCATCTAAGCCAATTTCGCCAAAAACCACGTGTACTAAGACTGTAATTGCTCAAAAACAGCAAACAACTACCACAAATTATAATGGGAATATTTACCAACAAGTTACTAAAACTTATGTCGTCCAACAAACAATTAAAAGTCCTCTTTCTATAAACCAGGATGGCAATAAAATGGTAAATACAAATTCGAATTTACAATTGGATAGGTTAGTTACTATATTCTTTAAACTTAAGGGTTCCGCGCGTCTATTTACAATTACGTATGGACATTTACTGGAACGGTATTTTTTTATGGAACATGGTATTTTATCCAAATCAATATCAACCCTGTATATTAAACAGGGTTCAACAAAAACTCCAAAATTTTGACCTTATATCAGTTTTTGTAGATTTTAACTTGGAAGGATTGTTTTCCATCAAAGATTGTGGATCCATTTTTAAAGTAGATTAAATTTGCAACAATTTGAGGTCAGAATAATTTGAGGTTTTTATAGTACAGGTAGTTTCGGAGCTGTATCTCCAAAACCGTAAGTCATAAAAAGCCGTTTTGACATTAAATAATTGAAAATTTAAGTTACTTTAAAAATAAATCCACAATCTCTGGTGAAAACCAGTTTTTCCTGATCAAAATCGACAAAAACTGAAATATGCGTATGCAGCGTTCAATGTTTAATTTGACTGAATTATATGAAAAATTTTTGATAAAATATCCAAGTAAACTACGATATTCAATTTGAATAATTTTTTTTTCAGTAAAGTGGTATTCAATTTAGATGCACAACAATATAAATGTCCAAACGAAAGCTTTTTTAAAATAATAACGATTTTACAAACAAATGGACTTGGTAAATTAGTTCCATTATTTATTAGTGAAGAAATAGATTATGAAGTGTTTTTAACTCTTACGATACAAGATATGATTGATATTGGAATAACATCGGATGATGATCATCAAAAAATTCTTAATATTATTTCAAAATTATTAATTTTATGATTAACATTTATATTTTTAATTTTAACATTATTATTTTTTATTCTTTCTATAAACATTGTTGATTTTATTATTTTGATTATCTATTATTGTTGATTTTTAATATAAAATAAAATTTTTAAGAATGAAATCAGTTGAATTTTTATTTATAAATAGAAATTTCTGAATATAAGATGGAAAGTCTGATTTAAATGTTTTTGCTAATCAAAAAATCAGGAAACTTTGAAAAATTCAAATTATGATACTTCAATTTTACTATCTTTGAGAAAAATATTCGGATCAATATCACATAGCCTATTCGAAAGCTTGCATTGAAAATTTGATTATACTTTACTACTTTGTGAATAGATACTGTATTTTTTAAATTTTGGAATAAAAGCACTCGAAAGCTTGCCAATTTAATGCGCTTGACGCACTCTTTTACGAACGAATTTTTTTAAACAATATAACGCTCATACCAAAGCAAACTTGATACTTTATGTTAAACAGTATTGCTATTTAAAAGTAAAAATTAAAAATCGTGTTCTTAAGCCTGTTAGCATTTTATAGAGATACTATATTGGCTTTATCATAATGATTTAACAGAGGTTGATGATAACAAAAAAATTCGCACAAGTGCTTTTATTTTCAAAGTTCATTAAAATCTCTTTATACTTACAAAGTATATATAGTTTTAAAAATTGTGTATTTCGTGTGAATATAAGTCTTTTGAACTATGCCAAACTGTTATACAAAAACTGGAACTATTTATTTAAAATACTTTTATCGACTAACAAAAAAAAAAAAAAACAATTTTAACCCGGCCCCAAATTTAAGAAGTTTATGTTTTAGAGTATGTAAATTTCCAAAATGCTCTTCCTTTCGAATAAACTCATAAGAAAAATTACAATTTAATTATAAATTCAAATTATGTAATTTTCTTAAATGGTTTTTTGTGTATTTTAAGATGGTAAACAAATGATTTGAAAAACACTTCTCTGCCCCACCCTGTATACAAATACAGTACCGATTTTTTAACAGATTCATTAATAATAATTTTAAAAAATGTTTTTTTTTTTTTTTTTTTTTTTTTTTTTACAAACCGTTACTATCTGAATTTTCTTTGAAAATGATATTTCTGCTATTTAAAAATTAATTATTTATTTCATTGTTAGAAAATACAGTTTTACGCGCTAAATTTTGGACAAAAGTTCATGAACAATTCGCATGCAAGAGCGCTGTAATTATTTGTCAACTCGCGTTTTATAAAGTTCAAAGACATTTATTCTTGGAAAACAAATCTACACCGTTTTTAGTGTTTTCATTTCATCTTCATATGCATTTTAATGTTTATATCGAAAAATTTTGTTATCAAAATGTTTTACGAAGCATTTCATTATAAAATTACTTAAAATTTATTTTAATTGCAATTATTGTGATGACATTTCCGTAAAATTATTTAAAATGCCTTCCGAAGTTAATAAAAGTGATAATACTTCTGAAAATTTTGTGAATATGACAACTTATACACCCAATGCGTATTCAAATCTTTTAACGATGACTCCTAAGCGAAATGTTACTGTAGAAAGGCATAAGTTTCTCACACGACGCCAAAACACCGATGAAACAATTCAACATTACATCAATGACCTAGTGAATTTAAGCATGACCTGTGAATTTGGTGATTTACGTACGAGCTTAGTTAAAGATCAGTTAATATGTGGTTTAGCAAAATGTTATGACCGTATTCGGGAAGAATTATTACGAATCGAAGATTTAGATTTAAGTAAAGCCATGAATATCTGTGAAACAATGGAATTATTAATTGAAAACGATAGTTGTGAGATTAAAGATGGAATGATAAATTGTGAGATTAAAGAAGAGATTACAGATAAATTAGAATGTCGAATTAAAGAAGAAAATGATGATGATGAAGATAATAAAGATGATATCGATCATGATGACAACGATAATGATTCAGATGGAAATTTGGATTTTGAAGTTTTAAATTCAATTAAAGATGAATGTGATAAACCTGAAAAAACACGCCGAAAACGGCGTATAAATAAAAAAGATCGACCTTTTAAGTGTATCGTATGTCATAAAACATTTCCATTACGTAAACTTTTATTAAGTCATGAACGAATTCATGCCGCTGAAAGACCTTACAAATGTCCACACTGTCCAAAGGCATACACATCAAATTTAGATTTAACGACACATCTTAAAGTACATTCCGGTGATCGTCCATTTAAGTGTAATCAATGTGATAAAACATTTGTATACAAACAAAATTTAAGCTTACATGAGCGTATCCATACGGGGGAGAAACCATTTAAATGTAGTATATGTGATAAAACATTTGCACAAAAATCAAATGTGAGGGAACATGAACGTATTCATACGGGGGTCAAACCATACCAATGTCATATTTGTAAACAACAGTTCACAAATAAATTCCATGCGAAAAATCATTTAAGGATTCATACTGGAGAAAAGCCTTTCAAGTGTACAGAATGTTCAAAAGCATTTACATTCCGATCGACTTTACGTGAACATAAAAAAATTCATACTGGAGAACGACCATATCAGTGTAATATATGCGGAAAAACATTTTCACAGCGCGGTAACGAACGTGAACATAAAAAATTACATACAGGTGAAAAGAAACCCACTGTACAGTGTAACATTTGCGGGAAAATTTGTTCTAGTACATATCGTTTAAAAATTCATACACGTATTCATACTGGCGAAAGGCCATATAAATGTAATTCATGCGATAAAACATTTGTATCTCCGGAATATTTAAAAACTCATAAACGTACTCATAAAACCGAGCGGCCGTTTATATGTAAAATTTGTGGCCGGACATTTGCAATGAAAAAATATTTAATTGGGCATGAAAAAACACATACGCGCGAAGAGACATTTAAATGTGATTTATGTGAAAAGGAATTTTCACAACGTAGTACATTAAAAATGCATGCACGTGTACATACAGGCGAAAAACCGTATAAGTGTAGTATTTGTGAGAAAACTTTTATGTATCGTAAATATATAAAGGATCACGAACGTATACATACGGGAGAAAAACCATACAAATGTAATATTTGTGAGAAAGCATTTGCACAACATTCTACATTAAAACGACATTCAAAAATACATTCATGAGATATCAAGACTAATAGCATTGAGTACGATGTTTTTTGTAATTAGGTTTAAAAATACAGTAGTCCAATTAATAAAAGCAGATGCACAAAAAGTTACGCGAAAGTCCCTCCTCTTTAAGAAATTTTATTTAGTTCTTCTATTCAAATCTATAGGGCGATCTACCTGAAGTATCAATTGCAACGTGTGAATAGTAGTTTCTTTTATTTATTGTGGAGAGTTCTCAAGAAATATTGCTGAAACATGCGTTGAATGAAAAAATTTAACGAATCAAATCCATCAAGTTTTTTTTAATACCCTGGTGGAAAAAATATTTGATGAAAGAATAAGTCTTAGAAATTCTGAAGAAAGTCTTAGGAACTCTCAACTTTTTTGGACTGTCTAATTCACACTTAATAATTCTGGGTAACTCTGAATTAGACAGTCCAAAAATATTGAGAAATTCAGAGTTCGTAAGACTTTTTCAGAGTTTCTAAGACTTATTCTTTATTCAAATGTTTTTTTCCATCAGGGTACATTGTCTCATAAAATTTGAAGTTGAGAGGGGCGAAATGGGCCTTACGTCTCGAAGGAATCCTTTAGCCTTCAATCTAACCTAAAATAATTGTCTTTACTGTAACATTAAAAAATATACAAAATTTATTTTGGTTGACAACAAAGACATAATGAATAATGATGTGAACTGAGTGTTATCTATTCAGCTGTACAGTAAATAAAGGCAAGAAACTAAAGCGAATATACGGCCAATAGTTATCTCTTTCTAGAATTTCTATAGAACTATAGAAAAGAGACAGGTATTGACCGCACAGTCGCTTTTTCTTTTTCTACAGAGCGGTCAATTATGTGCGGGTATTGCTCAGTCCTTTCTCTGTCTTTGGTCGGCAACAATATTGAAACGAGTCATAAGCAGACTTAAAACTTAAAAAAATTACAGTGGTCTATGAAATGAGTATACCATTAAAAGAGTGGGCTATTTTTCATTAGAAAGTTTTATTAATACATTTGAACAGTCTAAAGGCACCGATTGTCACCTGAATGATTTTCCCAAAAAGTACCTGTATACGAAAATATCATAGGCATAATGATTTATTTTATTTACTAGAATCCAATTCGTTAGGCTATATTAATCTATGAGTCCGAGGCAGAGCTAAGACAATCGCGGCATTTTCAGCCTAATTGATTTGGTATCTAGGATAGTATAAGATCCAATCGTGCGATTAATCAAACCAAACATTAATTTGTATTAGCTTAACTCTCCCTCTAATATTTACTAAGTTTTTATTTCGTTGCATCGAAGCCAATCAAAATCGTTTTCAATCACGTGATAACAACCAAAAACATATTTTATTCGGTCTTTTTTTTTTTTAATAATCCATTATTTTGTTCATATTACGGTAAATAGATTTTCATAAACTATGCATATATCACTTTATGACAATATTTTTCTTACTGTCAAATAATTCCTACTGAGGAAATCATGAGGTTGCGCCGGACAATATAACATAAACCAAATATTGCAGAAAAGTTTACCTGAAGAAATGACATACTTTAGAGGATACAAAGTTATCTATGTTTCTTCTCATCATCGAAAGGATAAAATATAATAAGTATTTTCTCTAAAGTTGAGCATATTTGGCTAAAATTAAGAGTGATTAAGTGATTGAAAACCACTTAATTCAATCGTAATGATAGTTTGAAACAAGTTTAAAATTGGTTACATAGAATTTTCATTTTGATTATAAACAGTTGAACCCAGGGAATAAGATATTTTTCTTCAGCTATTAGAAAAATGGAGTAGATTTGTTTCTCCATTTTGACGGGAAAGGAAGGCAAACAAATAAATAAGATTAAAAATTAGGGATTAAATAAAATTATTATTTATAAAAAAATACCCCTACTTGTCCATAAAATAAGATTACCGTACACAAAATATATGATTGAACTATATATAACGTGTTCAGGAATTATCAATTTCTTTCTTACCCTGGTGGAAAAAATACTTGAAGAAAGAATAAGAAATTCAGAAAAAGTCTTAGGAACTTTGAATTTCTCAACGTTTTCGGAATAGTCTAATTCAGAGTTATTCAGAGTTCTTAATACTTTTTTAAAGTTTCTAAGACTTTTTCAGAGTTTCCTAAGACTTATTAAGACTTATTCTTTTTTCAAATATTTTTTCCACCAGGGTATGCCCTTATTTAATTTTTTTTATTCTATGTCCTTATTTATCAAGAAAATAAAATTACCATATCAAATCGTACTACAGTGTGTCCAGAAATTAACAAACACTAAAAATTATTGAAAAGGAAATTATATACTACTATTATTTATTATAAAGAATGACTTGATGTTATTAAAAAAATTTGCATTCAGTGATTTCCATCCGTGGACACCACATTTATATAACGAAAGAA
This sequence comes from Chrysoperla carnea, assembly GCF_905475395.1. NCBI lineage: Eukaryota > Metazoa > Arthropoda > Insecta > Neuroptera > Chrysopidae > Chrysoperla > Chrysoperla carnea. The sequence goes on along the minus strand of NC_058337.1, from coordinate 71,534,095 downwards.
TCGAGTCTTAAAGTTGCCACAATACTGTACACATTTACTGAGAATATTAAATCTCAATGTAATTTTTTGTGCTTCTGGATCTTATTTAAAAGGTTTACACTGTAAACTTTACAGTAGGTACCTTAAAAGTGCAATGTATCCATGATTAACAAACATAATAAGACAGTTTAAAATGTAAAGATAATTTGTCCTATTTTTTTTAATGCAAAAACATTTATTAATATATTTGTAAATTATCTGTTTAATTGTAATTTTTGTAATTGAAAACGAAATTTTAAAATTTATTTATTTTGTTCATATGGTATTCGGGGCAGTATATTAAAGATTTTTATTAAAATCATAATATCGAATACTACTGCTACGAATAATAAAACAAACAATAAATCGAAAATAAAATTGTATATAAACAAAAATATTATTATTATTGATAAAATCCTCATTCAAAACTATTCATTTTTTCTGAATCAACAATACCCAATGGTGTGCTGAGAGTTAATTTGCGGGATTCCCACCCATTTTCTCGTCCTCGCGTGAGCCCCATGTAATTATTATATTATTTGCGAGACTTTTGTTCTAAGGTCACCACCGTCCTCATTTGTACAAAGAGATTTGTATCCTTTGTCCTTTATATAATGTATACGCTCTTATCAAATATATACCAGGCGAAAAACAAAAAAACCTTCAACATTATTTAAAAACAGCTTAATAACCGGTATTACCGGGAGCAAGTAATGCTTAAATAATCGAGAATTATACAACATGACTTAAACCCCAGCAGAAAATGAATTTTTATGTTACAGTTTAGGCCTTTTTGATCATTTTTTTAATTGGCTGGAAACCTCGGAGACTCATATATACAGGGGTAAGTCAAAGTATGATACAAGGGTAAGCAAAAACTTACTACTTTCCAATTAATCTATAACATATTTTCCTTTGTATAATTGATTCAATCATGCAAGTAAGATGTCTTTAGCATATGACGCTGTTTCATTTCCACATTAAGGGATAAAATCCAAAAAATTCAATTTTTCTATCTATTTATGCGAGTTAAATGCAGTTGCGTTGACATTGCGGATAAAATAACCATAAATAACTAAAAATAATATTTACAAAAAAATTTAATGTAACTAAAATTAAAAAAATTAAATAGCAGCAAGTAGAAATAATTTATTGCTCGAAAATATTTAAATCGTACACAGCAAATTTTAAAGCTTTTTGTATCATTGTATATAATAAAAAACTCAATTTATTAAGTAGTAAGCATAGCCATATAGAATAATCGCACATTTGAAGAATTCCGTATTTTGACCTCTTTCTGAAAGCACTTGAACATCAGTATCAACAATGATTCCGATTATCCAAATGTAAAGTCGCAACAACGTTACCGAAAAAATTTAATGAAAAAAGCCATAGAAGAAATAAAAACAATCATATCGATAAAACATCATATTAACACATTGGATTCGTTCAAAATAACAATGAGCGACAACTTTTGTGCGGGTATCTAAAAAGAAAGCATGTATTTTTTTTATAATTAGTAAGAGATAGACAATGTTGTAGACGCCCGTACAAGTGTCGACGAGCATGTTGATTTTGAACAGGACTAATGATTATATAAAAAAATAAGAGACATACAAAACAATGTGCAATTTATTCTATACGTTTATGATTTTGAGGCATTTCATTTATAAAAAGAATATATTTTAATCTTCAGCGGTGGTATTATTACTGTTTTCATTTTGAGACGTTGTGTTCGCTGTGAGGTCCTCTTCTCCGTATAATATTTGATCTAAATCTTTAGCATGAGAAATAAAACTTTCCCATTTGCGATGATTTAATGTCGTTAAATCAATATGCTTTTTTGCAATATATTTTAAATATTTTGCTAAAAAGAATAGTTCTTTATCTTTGTAACGATTAAAATGTGCTTGCCGAAAAGCTCGAATTCGTAAACCACTTTGTTTGTTCATTAAAAAATTATGACGTATATCATCTAACATCACAGTATTCGTTGGACTATATTGTGGAAATTTCCCCCAAATTACTTGTAAAGGTTTTACCTAAAACAAAGAAATATAATTTTTTTCTTTTTTCTTTTATATTATAATCTCCTGAACAGTTCAAAAATGCCCATTTTCGCTAAAACTATAACAGATAGAGAGTTAATTTGTAGGTATTCAACCAGTAAGTCTTGTGAACAAATTTCAAAAAACGAAAAAAAAAGACGGTTTAAAGGCTGCTATAAATGTGTTTGTTTTTAGCACTGATATTCAACTCTGGCTATCCAAATGGCCGCAAATTGTCATTGATTTTATGTTTAGGATTTTTTTAGGATTCCAAAAACAAGATACTGTCAGTTGATCTGATTCCATCTAAGTGTGTTGTTTAGGAGATACTGAATAAAAGATTTTATTGGCATAACTTAACAAATAACAAAGAAAATGGGGAAAATATTTATGCAGACTAGACCCTCAGAGGACAAGAATGAAATTTCATAGGAACTTTAGCTTAATTATAAACTCTTACTAGCATCAGTCTGTGTGTCGTAGATTTCCGCAAATATACGGGGTATCTATTTTAATTTGATCGGCTGAGTAAGATTATCAAATAAAAAAATTACTAACATCAACTAATTCATGTTTGGGTGAAGACGAACTAACTGAAATCATAGCAGCTGAATCCAAATGACATACAATTTTATAATCAGGATGATTTGTAACACCTAATAATTTTAGTTTTTCCAATATCCATTTCATACTAGTTGCAGACCAAAACATAATATCATAATATGGATATAATGTTGTTAAAAATTCATGCAAATAAGGCCGCATTAATTCTACTGGTTGTTCAGCTGTGGAACGATGATCAAATATTGTATAATCGATATCCAAAACAATTAAATATTTATTGTCACGTGGTGGGTTCAGTATATCTATTTTATATGTTGCAATTCTTTTTTCTATCTTCGAAATATATATCTGTAACAGAAAATTATGATATGAAACAATCAAACGGTTTCTTCATACTTTAAGAATTTAAGATTTTGTCTTAAATTGGACATAATTGGTGAAACTAGAACGATTTAAGAATTCATTGATTCTTTTTGCTTAACGACCAAATGGTGACAGGTGTCACTCTCGATGTTGCGAGGTACGTAATCTTTATAACAATGTAAATATAGATATTGAAAGATATAAATTGATTTTGTTTTATAATTACCGAATTGTCAACAGTTAACTCTTCATCAGGTAAATCTAAGTCATTTACAACATCATTCGGCTCTTGAGGTGTATTTATTTGTGCAATGGACTCCTCCAATGATCCCATCATCATAATTTTAAAACCATCTTTTAAATTTAACGTGGAAATGACCACAGTATCATCAGCTGGCTTTCCTATAATAATACTGTTTCAAAATTTCATATAATTATTATACATCTAATATATAAAAATTTCATGTCAAGGTGTTTGTGTTTTAACTCCTCCGAAACGGCTTGCCCGATTTTAATGAAATTTTTGTACATTCGGTAGGTTCGAGAATACATCGTAAAATATTTTTCACCCTCCTACCTTCACTTTAAAGTGGTGAAAAAGGGAATGATACCTTGTATATGGAAGCCCCATGTAAATAATTTTGTGGACAAATATGAATCAATGTTTGCTAAAATGTCAATTTTACTAACGTTTTCTTAATTTCATGTGGTTTATAATATTACAAAAGATAATTCTAATTATTATTCTCACAAGCAGTATGTTAGGATTGTTTTTTAGAATTTTATAGGTACTAATTTTGAACTTTTCCGTTGATATCTAAATCGACGTGTTTTCACTCAAAACAATAATCACATCAGATCAAGAGTTATTAAGGGTGAATACCTTCCATCTAATGTACAGTCTATCTTAAGAACCAATCGTACGATTTCATTTTTTTAATCATGGTTTAATAGAGAATTTGTTATTTTAGATTAATAATCGCTGATCAAAAGTTATAATCAAATAAATTAATTATAGTTGAAACGAAGTTAACGGGGTTAGCTAGTAAAATTATAAACCGAATGCTCAGGCCACATCATCTTTAAAAAGAAAAATCGATCGTTCAATGTGACATATTTTAAAATCGACTATACCTGAGCGACCGAACATGTTTATAGCTTCCAGTTCTTACTGAAAGTGGCTTATCTTATTCAAACTCGTTCTCGTAAAGATATAGAGAAACACATCATATTAAAAAGTTGTTAATGAATGTTTTTTTTTTACATTCCATTTTTTATCGAATTTATTTATTTTCAAAAAAATATATCCAACAATTTTCTAGTTTCATTTTAAACGAATTATTTTGTATTATAGAATGGGGTGTGTACAGGTTGTCTAAGATATCCGGTATATTAGGAAATTTCCAAAGGAAATGGAGCTATTGCTTTTGTACTGAGTTTCGCAAGGTACAAAATTTTGAATTTTTCAAAATAAAAAATATTTTTGTATTTTTTATCTGTTTTAAAGAAAAAACTTTTGTAATTTTTTCTCTAGGCGCTTTAAGAAATAAAAATTCTTGAAAAATGAAAAAGGCAATATTCGATTTTAAGAGAAATGTATTATTTTTTTCAATCTCTGAAATAATTCGCTTAGCTAACGCAGCTCCTGCGCTGCGAATTTTTAAAATTTTTGATTTGGCATATAAAGTTTCATCCATGTACCTATAACTAATAATATCACAAAAAATCATAAACGAAGGTGGTATCATATTTTAGCATTGCGGCAGGAGTTTCACTTACACAAAACTGCCCATGTCTTATCCATAAAATACTATCCTTATAATATTCCGAAAATACGAAAATAGTTTGAACGTTGAGTGATAATAACAATGAAGGATATTCAAATAGAAAGGCAATTGAATAAGAAATGCAAAAATAATATTGTCCGACATTTTAGTCTAAGTCTAAGTGCTAGGGATCCGTATCCCTCTTTTGTATTATTATTTTCAGAAACTTCATAAAACGGTGTGTTGTCCGACATCTACATAATTTTCCGCAATTTTCAGTGTCGAACATCTGACATGCCATTTTATCGAATGTTGGACCTAATGATTTTCCCATTTGTTATTCCGTAATTTTTCTGTTATAATAACAAAAAACAGATATCCCTACACACTTTGCATTCATCGTTTTTAAGCTTGGCCACACAATCAAAAATCTTCCGGTAAAGAAAGTATGCCCCATTTACAAGAATTTTCGTAACGCAAAGTCGTTAGACTAACCATAATTAAATCATACGGGAATTTCATATTATGATAAGCCCAAAAAAGAGATAAACAATCAAATATTACTGATTTCAAATATCCACCAAAGCATAACAAATTTACTTGAAATCGGTTTTACCAATTCGGAACGTGAAATATTATTCTTGATCGAATTTCGAGATCGACAATCAAGTCAGCTAATAAATAATTATTTATATAACATTATTTTAAAATTAAAAAGTAGTTTGTTTATTTTGATTAATAAAAAAATAATTATACCAAAAAAAGTTATAAAAAATGTTAACCTCTAAATTTGACGTTTAATAATTTCTGTCTTTCTGGAAGGACTCCCGTTACATTTTGGATGGCCTGTTTTAACAATAATACAGTATTATTTGTATCAAAATCATTTAGTTTAAACTCTTTTCCACTCCATTTGATCACTAAATTAATCTTGTTTAAATTTACATCCTCCATCTTGACTTACAAATGTTTGTCACTTAAGTGAGGTTATGGAACAAATTTAGTCAACATTAGAATAGTGACGGTAAAAAAATGTTTAAAAATACATTTCAAAGTGGTTTTTTATCCATTCTGTACAGTATTGGTAGTAAACCGTTACAAATATGGGATAAGAAAGTTCGAAATGGTCATATAAAACGAATATCAGATGAAGATATCCAATCGTTGGTGCTAGAAATACTTGGATCAAATGTAACAACTACATATATATCATGCCCAAACGATCCCAAAAAAACATTAGGAATAAAATTGCCATTTTTAGTGATGATCATCAAAAATTTAAAACGATATTTCACGTTCGAAGTACAAATATTGGATGATAAAAATGTCCGCAGACGATTTCGTGCAAGTAATTATCAATCTACAACACGGGTGAAGCCATTTATATGTACAATGCCAATGCGATTGGATGATGGTTGGAATCAAATTCAATTTAATCTAGCAGATTTTACACGACGTGCTTACGGTACAAACTATGTGGAAACACTTCGAGTACAAATACATGCCAGTTGTCGAGTGCGAAGAGTGTATTTTTCGGATCGATTATATTCAGAAGATGAATTGCCAGCTGAATTTAAGTTATTTTTACCAATTACATCGAAGAGTACTAAATTAACTGAAGGATAAGACTCTAAATTATTTTTATTTTATTCCAAAGATTTTTATAAACACAACAAAATTCAACAATTTTAATGTATTGTGCACGTTGCACCTCTCCACGTTTTTTTTACTGTTTGTAAGTGAAATTATTGAATATACTTTACAAAATCTAATTTTTTTTTCTGTTATTACTAATTTTTTGTCAACACAAATTTGAGCATTCTTAAAGAAAATTTTCCCCGAAATAGGTACTGTTGACAATATGGAAGACATATTCTCTTAAACCAGTGGTATGGTAATCCACACCGTTATCCTTCGGCCAAACCGAGCTATTCTTTTTTCGGATGACTTTCGAAATCCAAAACTACATAATATGATTATTTTTTTTTTAATCAAAACAATTAACTATTCTATTTTTAATTAAATTTTAGTGGCGGGATTTATAAAAGAGGTGGGCTATAATGGAGGCTATATTACGGCATACATTGCGATTATCATCTAATAAACAGCGTTCACTTACCCTGCGGTTATTTTTAAAATTTGTTTCATTTTTTTTTTTTATTTGTTAGGATAAAAAACGTTAAAATGTGTCCCCATACTCGAAATTGTAAGTGGTGTAAAAACACATTGATTCATAAATCTCATCTTTTCTTTCATCAATCAATTTCATGAAGTTCTGTTGCTAGTTATTTGAATTGGTCATTTATGTTTAAAGAATCCTAAATTTTATTGGTATGATAAAAAATTCCCACTGCGTATGATTTAAGGTTTAGTTTGAGCAGAAATGTTCAGTTAAAATACTAACCGAACGTGGGTCAGGAGACTTAAAATATATGTGAAGGCCCAACAGTAGTTTTTTTGTTTGCAAATTGGTAAAAAACTGGTTTGAAACAAATGTAACACAGTTAACTCCTAATTATACCAATTGACCTTATCCAAAGTTACTTCTCTTTATTCATGGATTATAGACAAAAACTAGAAATAAATAAGCTCAAAAGAAAAAAAAAAATTTGTGTAATCATTTTTATTGGAGTAAAACTTTTAATTTTTTACAAAAAATAAATAAATAAATAAAACGTCTATCTAATCTTTACATACTACAATAAAAGAAAGTCGCCCTCCGAATCCGTCTGTCTGTTTATCCGTTAATTTCTAAAACAACAGATTTTGAAACACTTTTCAGCATCATTCAGATAATTTTTTTCCAATGATTTTTATTAGTGATTCGAGAGGACAATTATCTGTTTATTTATCGGTAAGTTATTTGGTTAATTAACCGGTAAAATAAATTTCTGAATTATAATTAACCAAAAAATTTTATAACTGAGAGTATTTTTTTTTAAGTGAACCTTTTTAATAACTTACAAGTGATTATTGAAATTATTTATTCAATTCACTTTGGAATAATAAAATTAAAATAAGAAATAGAAAATTTCACTTAATATTTAAATATCCCGCGTTATGCGTTATGCTTAATTAATCCGGTAATACGTTGTAGATATGCTAGATGGCATTAAAAATTTATTTGGTTAATTGTCCGGTAATTTACCAGCAGATAAATTAAGTAAAATATATATTTTACTGGTAAAATCGAATCTCTAGTTTTTATGTATAGTAGATCTGAAGGAAGTATAGCCGTATCGACGGTCACGGTTAACCATTTATTCAATAGAACATGTAGTTCCCTTAGTTGAGGTAGTATGGAAGTTTTCGAAATCATAGCACTCTAGTCAAATCAGCAATATTTTCTTTTTCAATCTATTATATAATTTTTCCCATAATATGTGTTTATAATTTATAAGAATAATAATTTGTAAGTTAAACCTAAAAGCTATTTTTAGAAAATAATATTAAAATTGATTTATATGAATTAATTGACTAGTCAATTAGTGCGAATTTTGCATACAAAAACTAGTCTCACGAAGTAAAATGAAATTTCATATGATTTACTGAAATTTTGGGTACAGCCTATGCCAATTTTTAACTTTTACCTATAAAATAGAAAAAAAAGGTGCGATTTTGGAAAAATCAAAGATTTTAAACAATTTTGAAATTTACTCGAAAACTATGCATTTTAGAGAAAAAAATAAATCACTCTTAAGGATGTTCCAGCATGGTATTTGCAGTTTCTATGTTAAAGCAATGGTACAATTTTTTTTTCGACAGAATTTAACGAAAAATTAAATTTAAGAATTTAATAATGCTTACTATTAATTCCCAAAGTTTCAGAAATTTTGACCGTTTAAAATGGGAAATAATTATGCCAACGTCCCAATTTCGATCAATTTACGTCAAAATTAATATCTCGAAAGTGAAAATTAATTTCTAATTTTTTTTTTTAGAATTGTATTGTATAAACATTTTTTTCTACTTTTTCTTCAATATATAATAATATCATAAAAAATAGTTGGAGATACCGGACATTTTACATGCTTTAAATGGGACATGACCCTCAAAATCGCGAACTTTGTCTTTAAATATCTCGCGATCTAAACGGTCAAAAATTATGAAATTTTAGGAATTCATAAATAAAGCTATTATAAACCCGAGAAAAAAAATTCGGCCAAATCTGTCGAAAAGTGATTTCATGCTGGTACTACCTTAAGTATTTTTCTTATCTTTCATATTTTCTGAAAAATCTACATCAATGTACAATTGAGCTTTTCATTTACAAAATGATTATTTTTTGTTTTGGACATATTACAATCAAGTAAAGGCACAACACATATTTCTACCCTAGTCGAAAAGCGCTGTTTGATAAAGATACAATATATTAGATTTTCTGGGGTTGAATAGTGTTTTGACAACTGTCCTAGTAACAAACGCAAATCGATAAAAAATCCTATTTTCTATGGTTTTTTAAATTTTCCTTAAAAAAGATACTTATTTTTGTATGATATATTATACGAGGAATACATACTTACTGTTTCTTTTTTTAAGACTGGAGTATTTTTTCCCTAAAATACATAGTTTTTGAAAAAATTCTAAAAAAACGTGGAAAATTTTATTGTAATATAAATTTTAATTGCTGATTTGACAAAACTGTTCCCCGTTTCGATACTGCTATATTAACTTAATTAAAATTTCGTAAATTGTGTAAATAATAAGTTCTATACATACATGTATATGTTTACTTGATAAACTCGGGTGCATAATTAGGGGTGGAAACTTTACCATGCGAAGTGGGGCTGGGTTGCTGGTATAATATAATCAAGTGCCCTATTACAAGTCATAAATAATAAAATATAACAAATTCTTATTAAAAGTAAAAGCGCAATATTTGCTAAATCTGTATCGGCTTTTCGAAGAGCATGTCCCAAACAATGGCATTTTCTCCTGTGTTTTTGAATATCAATCGGTTTTTGATTTATTTTTGAGGCGCCAGAGGTGCCTTCTGTTTATTGTTACTGCTAGCAAGTATATTTTAATAATCCTCCTCATATTTGTTAATAAATACTTGTTTTTTTGTGGGTAAGCTGTTTTTCCACTAACCAGGTATCACAATATAAATGAATCGACGTGTAATTGGTGTTGTAAAGATACGAAGTTTTGTTTTTAACAGTTGGTTGGAGTTCCAGACGGAAAACGCTTCTCTTGGCTCTTGTATTCACAGCTCAATATCTTTTCGCACTTCTGTTGATGGAAATTGTTGATCCGATGCAGGTAGTGAAGTGAATCAACTTCTTTAATTTCGTTTCCATGCACTTCTAATTTGGAAATTAAACAAAAGAAACATAATTCATTTATTAATGTACTTCTTTCACATGTTTCCTTAATAAAGATTTCTGTAAAAATGCCTTATCACACTGATCACAGTGAAACGATTTATGATCATTTGAATGACGCTTTTGATGTTCATTTAACGATGTTTTAGTATTAAACGATTTATCACATATCCAACAATTAAATGGTTTTTCTCCCGTATGTGTACGCTCATGTTCGATTAAATTATATTTACGTAAAAATCGTTTATCACAAAAATAACATTGATAACATTTAACACCGGTATGTATTTTTTCATGTGCCTTTAAATAACTTTTTACACTAAATGATTTACTACACACAGTGCATGTGTATGCTTTTATACCACTATGTGTTACCATATGAACCTTTAATATTGAATTCGTTATAAAATGCTTTCCACAAAGATTACAATAATATGGTTTTTCACCATAATGTCGTCTTACATGCTCATTCAAGCAAGTTTTCGTGTTAAAGTTTTTGTTACAAATTGTACATGCATAAGGTTTTTCTCCCGTATGTACACGCTCATGTTCTATTAAGTTATGTTTACGTAAAAATGATTTATTACATACGCGGCAAGCAAATGATTTTTCATCTGTATGAATTTTTGTATGAGTATTCAATATGGACTTAGTTACAAAGGTTTTATCGCAAATTTCACATTTAAAGGGCTTGATTTTAGGGTGAAAATTTTTATGTAGTTTTAATTCATGTCGTAGAAGGAACTTGTCCTCGCACATGTCACATTGTAATGGTTTTTCATTTGTATGAAGAATACTATGGCGTTTTAAACCAGATCGACTTTTAAAGAATTTTCGACAATTTTCACAAGAATATAAATTTCCAGTGTGAATTCGAATATGTTCGTTTAGGTGAAATTCTCTTTGAAATGTACGTTCACAAAATTCACATTTAAATGGTCGATTTTGTTGTTGGATTTTACCGGAAAATGTTACTTTTTCATTACTTTCTTCTTTAATGACAATTTCTAAAGAGTTTAAAGGTAATTGTATTGATGAATCGTTTGTATTTTCCATTATGTCACATTATTTTCAATGTTAATTTCACATTCACAAATACAAGAAAAATATTTATTTTCAAAAAATATCAACAATTGTCATTTTGACTTCTGCTTGTTTCATGTGCAGTATGTACCAGCAATCCAGCATGTACAGACAATAAATAACAGACCTGTATTACATAGAATGATCAATTGACATAGACCACCATACGCAGGCAGCAGCAATTTTATCTAATGGGCAGTAGGCGCTTTTAGTCTAAGATCCCAATTAGGATCGACCTTCACCCATCTGTTTACCGGATGAAAGTTATTTTTTATGAAATATAAAATGTTAACAAATATCCCTGCAATGGGTTGCCTAAAAAAATGTGGTCCAGACTACTTTTAGTGAAAATATCAAGAGTAAAATTTTTAGAAATTTTTCACTGACTTGCAAATCTTACGAATTTTGATCTACTCGAAAGTAAAAGCCATAAAGAATATGCAGCAGCTATGTTGTCTGCCTTTTTTCGTTCACTATAATCGCATTTATACAGGTTGTGAATAGTAATTACGTTCATCTGTTAATTCATTGACTCGCATATATAAATAAAGATAATTTTATTGCAAATACGGTGCTATATGATTTTCCACAAAATCAGTCAAAAAATAATGTTTACAAGCTTTCCCAGTTTTGATATTTTTATTAAAAGTTGTCTGGACCATATTTTTTAAGGCAACCCACAACAGGGATATTTGTAAATATTTTACATTTCATAAAAAATAACTTTCATTCGGTAAGCAGATAGGTGAAGGTCGACCTTAATTCGGATCTTGTACTATTTGCAAAAGTTATAAACAATTGAAAAGGTCAAAACTATTATTATGGTGGTATGACAATCATATTGACTAGTTATATCTATGAAGAGTATTGGCGATGAGGACCCATCTTGTAAACCGTTAGAGATTATAACAAAAGTTGAAATGTAAAAAATGTTCCTTTTAAAGTAAGGATATAAACAACTTTTGTTTGAAACATTTTTCGTTAACATCAGTGTTTACCGGTGAGTGCGCAAATTAGCTTAGAAACATTATATACATGTATATACAAGTACCTATTGTTTTTATTTTAAATTCATACGTTACTTATATTATGTATGTGTTTGTTTGTTTATCTTTCTTTACTTACGTTACGTAAAAAAACAAACGAATGTGTAATCAACAAGGTATTTCAACAATTAACTATTATATTATTTTGTCTGTACAAAGTATTTCAACAATTAACTTAGTCAATTGTTTGTTTGTTTTCACTTGTTTATTTTAAAAATTAATGGCTGAAAAATGTACGCTTCATGACTACAGTTTCTTTAGTTTTTTTAAGGTCTGGGATGACAATTCTCTTGGACTTCTGACAAATTTCGAATTAATATTCACTGCGTATTAACACATTATCCAACGCTTTTACTATATTTAGTTACCAATATATGACAGTGACAGTGCTCGGGCATTATATAATTTCATAAATGAATCGATTCAATGTATAAATCGACATTCGAAAATGGTGAATTGGTATTATTGCGACGTAACAAATGCAGATTTAAGTAGCGATTTTTCATCAGATGTTCGAGAAAGGAAATTTTAATAAAAGTAGCCAAACTCAATCACAATTATTAACTTCCCAATTTAGGAAGTTAATGTAATGGGTCCGATTTTCGAAATCGAAATTTTCAACATATCCTTACCTTTCATGGTTAGAATGAGGGTTTAACACCAATTTTGAGAAGGAATGTGTATGTGTACGTACGTACGCTCGTAGACATTAATTTCGCCGTCGATATCGCGCGAAAAAAAAATGATATCGACTTCGGTGAGGTTTCGATCGAAGCGTATTAACAGAAATACGATCCGAAAGGAATTTCATAACATTCGGTCGAATCGTTTCGAGTCGAGGGAGTTTTTTTCTTAATTTCTTTTCTAATCGATATCGCGCTAACAGAAAATGATATCGACCTAAATGAGATATCGATCGAAACGTATTAACGGCAATATGATACGAAAGTAATTTCATAACATTCGGGCGAGTTTTTTTAAAATTCTTTCCTAATCGATATCGCGCGAACGAAAAATGATATCGACTTCTTTTAAGTGTCGATGTAAGCGTATTAACGGCAATATAAGATCCGAAAATAATTTCATAACATTCGATCAAGTTTTTTCGTGTCGGTCGAGTTTTTTTGTAACTATTTATTATGCTTCAAAGTTATTCGTGTGGACCTCAGGGGTTGCACTAGACTCTACCCGCGGTTTGTTAATTTAATTTTTAAAATTTTTTAATTTGTCTTATTTTATACCCCGCCCCGTAATTTTTTGTTATTTAAGCAGCTATCCATATTAATTTATGTCTGTGTGTAAGTGCCATCTTAAATTTATTTTCGACTTACATTCGACTTAATTCATAAAATGTATGTTCCGTAATATTCACCAGTATAATGGCTAGTGCTCATGACGTCAGAAATCGACGCCATATTGTACTGGTATACTACGCCATATTGAACTGGTAAAATGAGCATGATAGTGTACATTTGTTCACCGAATGTTTGTGTAAAAAAATTTATTTATTTATTGTTCATTAAGAAGAATATGGCGTCTGAAAAAGACTTACTCGTAATTGACGAATATAATAAGAATATATATATATCAAAGATATTGTAATAGTAATATACACGCACTGGTCAGTATTTTCGGAATGATTCACCAGTATGGCGTCGGTTTATGGCGTCATTAGCACTGGCCAGTATACTGATGAAAATTACGGAACATACCCTATAATTTAACATCATAAAAATCCCTAAGAAAAGCACATGTCATATCTTGGCAGTTAAATATTTACGTCAACCTAAAAAAGTTTCAAAATCTGTTAGTACAAATTAAATAAAATAGTGAAATAAAAAATAATTTCCATAATTCATTTTATAGATCAAAATGACGACACAATTTGGTATATATTTTGGTAATACAACAATTGCCTTAGCTTTCTATAAAGATGGAAAAACTGAGGTAATATCTAACGATTCTGGTGATCGATTAACTCCTGCTGTGGTTGCCTACAATCAAAATGAATTTATTACCGGCATGGCTGCAAAAGCAAGTTTAACACATAATGCAACTGGTACTGTAATTAATAATAAACGATTATTTAATGATCAATTAACTGATGAAGAATTAGAACAAACTGCAGTTGGAATGCCTTGTGCAGTTACCGTGAATAATGGCAATGTTACATACACGTTCAATAGTAGTAATAAATCCGCAACGCCCGACGATATTGCTACACATTTATTCAAAAAAATGTATTCGATTGCATTTAATATTGTACAGTCGAATAATATTAAGGTTGTCGTATCAGTTCCCTTATATTTTTCACAATCCGTGCGTCAACGTGTCTGGGATTGCTTAGAAAATGCTGGATTTAGTGTGTTACAATTAATAAGTGAACCTTCTGCAGCTGCATTAGCTTATCGATTGGACGAGAGTGATAATTCAAAAGTATTAGTTTATCGTGTAGGTGGTGTGTCGTGTGACGCAACGATTTTACAAATACATAACGGATTATATGAAATTTTAGCAACAGTGCATTATCCTAATCTAGGCGGTAATTATTTTACAAAATTATTAGCTGAATATATTGCAAAAGAATTCTTTAATCGTTGGAAATTGGATCCACATGAAAGTAAGAAATCCATGTATAAGTTAACACGACATTCTGAATTAGCTAAACATATTTTGTCGACAAAAACTTCTACTTCATTATTTATTGAATCGTTATGTGATGGGATCGACTGGGAACAAAATATAACTCGGCCACGATTTGAGAATTTAATTTCACCACATATGCAAAAATATATTGAACCGATTAAAGAATGTCTAGCGAAAGCGAATTTAACATCAGTTACAAAAATAATTTTTTGCGGAGGCTCAACACGAATACCGAAACTTCAGTCAGTAATTCGAGGCTCGTTGTCAGCAGACATTGAAGTATTTGACGATAAACCAGATGAAATTATTGCAGAAGGTTGTGCTCGACAGGCATCGTTGCTTGAATCACCATACGATCATGATGATTTAAGTTTAGATGTACCACTATTGGCAAATGATGTGTACGTTTGTGATTCGAATTCGAAAGTTGTTAAAGTACATATACCAAGTCGTACACCGTTACCAACGAAAATTACATTTACGGAATCCGATTCAAAAGCATTTGAATATTCAATATTTGAAGGGAGCATCGAAAATGATGAACATATTTTAGATAAAATTTCTTTTACGAATGCCGGTTGCGAACAATCTGCAGCTGATTTTCAAGTTGTTATTACACAAGATAAAATTACAATGAACTTAATTGAAACTTGTTAAATCTTTTTATCAAATAAAATGTTTTAAAGTTACTTTTTGAATTTTGTCTTATAATTTTTTGACTCCGAGATTTGATTGCAGCATTTAACAGCAAAACGGCAACCGATGAGATATGTATACCTACAGTTTATCCCAGAAACCCACAACCACTCTTTAATGAGATCTTTCTTTTCAGGTAAGTTATATATGGAAAAATGTTAAGTAAAATTGTATCTAAAACAGCTCGTAGGCTTCTAAGATTGGATCTTAACCTTCAAAGGTCAACTTGTTTTCTTTCAACCACTTCAAATTAAAACTATTATAAAAACACGAACAACTCAAAAATCCTAATTTTACTGTAACTATGGATTTCAAATCCTTAACAAACAATATATCAAATCAAAATTGATAAGAATTCAAAAATTTTGGCCATTATATTTTATAAAAATTGAAAATTTAAAGTTTTTTCAAAAATTTTCGAAAAAATTTTTTTTTAATACAATGAATGAAGTCCTGGATGAAATTGCTAATGGGCGGTTATTTCCAACTGCATCATATTATAAAAAACAACAAAATTCAATAAGACGTGAAGACTTATTAAAACCAAAAATAAGTAAAAGATCGTCAATATGGGTTTCGGATAAAATTATTCGAAAAATGGATATCAGTAATTTATTAATTTTGGTTTGAACAAAGTATGAGGACTCACAAGACGAATTTTTTTTGTATACAAATACTAAAAAAGCAAAGTACAAAAAAAAATTTTTGCAGCCGATTATTTCACGAAAAGTGGTAGGGTTCTAGAACATAATATTATTCTATGTTCTAGAACCAGACCAAATTTTAAAATCATGTTGGACTATTCTAGTCTAGATTAGAAGAGCACAACATCATTTTAAATTTTTTACATTAAAACGTTCGTAAATTTCGTTAAATTATGGTTTCCGTCCCGTTACAATATGTCATAACTTTGGGCATGATAATCGAAAATTTTTATTAAAAGGATCGAAAACTAACGGAATCAGCATAAGGTTCATGAAAACATAAGTAACACATGTTTGCGTATTTAAAGCAGAAAGTTCTCTTGCGAGTCTTCTTTTTTGGTAGTTAATTATAATAAAAATTATACTTTTAATTTTAGTGCAAAACGCTGATCTTAACAATGATCAACAAATGTTTGATATTATTGAAGCATTAGATGACGCGCATTCCGATTTGAATGGTCTTACACCAAATTATTTACAGGCAACTATTGATCAACTTGAAACTAATCCGATTATTAGAGATTCAACATATGTTGGTGATGCCAGACATGAAGTAAGTTGTTACGTTCGTATAATTCAGGTTGTAGGAGGGGACAAAAATAGGACCGGAGAAGTAGATAGTTTGACCTCGAATTGCGTTATAATAAAGTAAGATTGCATTGGGCTTCTTCAAGATTATGACCTGTTAGAGGGAACCAATTATAGTGATTATTACTTGATTTAAATACATCCCTACTATATAAAATACCCTGTATCTACAAATTGTCAAAACGCGCTCTTTATCGCTCATTTCTTTCATATTTATACCTCTTAATTGTCTTTCTCTTAATGCAGAACTTTCCTTAGACGGATCTGAAGTGTCTAAGTGTATACTATCCTAGGAAACTCATAATAACTTGCCTAACCATGGAAAATTTATTGTTGCACCCGAATACTTTCTTACTGAGGAATTATTTTCTGAAAATGCTTCAAACTAAAAAACTTGTAAAACTTCCAAGATTTTAAATTTTTAATCGCGAATAGGCATATCTTTTGACTATCAGAAGGCTTAATTAACTTCCTTCGAAAATGCATAAAAAATCGATATTTTTGTTAGTTTTTTGCTCCTACAGTCTGGGTTTAATAAAACAAGGATTTCTGTGCATATACACGGTTTATTCGAATGTGTGTCCAACCTTTAGAAATTATTAGCATGGGTCCGTAAACAGTCCCATTCAAAGCTAAAACTAGAACAAATTTCGCGCACCATTTTAAATTTGTGCCCAATCCATTAATTTTGTCAAAAAATTTATGGATTTGTGGTGACTGAACATGAGAACTTTTTGTAATTTTTTAATGCTAAAAATAAATTCCTAAAGCCACGAACACTTATTCGAATATATCAGGTATGGCCACAAATTTAAATAATATAGTTAAATATAAATATATTTGTGTTTTAAAGGTAATGAATTGCTTATCAGAAAATCCACGATTACCACTAAAATGTTCGAAACAAATAAATATGTTTTTACAAACTATTAAAAATAGCACTTCATGTAAATGTAACGTTTTAGCAGACCGATTATGAAAGTGTTTCTTGAACCGATTACTAAGGTGTTTTTTGTTGTAACAAGTTCTGTTGTTAATAAAGTAATATTTTTTACTACAATTTCGTTTTAGTAAATTTACACAGACCGCGAGTCAATCTTTTCACAATTCGTTACGTGGTTATCAATATAGTTTTTATCATCAAATTTAGTCATTCCAGTGAATGCATAATAACATAATATTTTTTAAATGGAATTGTGAATTATTTCCATCCTATTGAAATAACCGTAAATTTGAATCAGAAATAAAACTGAATTGAATTTGATTTATTCGATCATATTCAACATTTTCAATATGAATTAGAATTTAGTAACAACCGAAAAAAAAAAGGATTTTTTAACTAGACGGCCAATCGATTAAAACCAATCCAAAATTTAGAACAGATCGAAAAAAAATTTAATTCTTCTAATTCTGATTCAAACCCGTTCAAATTTTGAATGGTTTATTATCATGCAGTATAATATCATTATTTATATCATAAGATTAACATTAGTTGTAGTTTGTAAACTCTTTATGCTTGGAAATCAAAAACTAATTTAAAAGAATTTTAAGGTAGTTTTTTCACTCTGGATAAATGAAAAACGATGTGATAAATTCAAAACATTTAATTTACAACTTGCCTTAAAACTATTTTACAAATAAAAAACCATGCAGGTACAGATATTGAACCTATTTCATGTAATGGATATGATACTATCATTGAAACTGGGAATAGATTGAATTCCTGAAGATCAATAACAGGTTCATGTCGATACACAAAACTTATATAAATAATATAAATAGAAAGTATTACATTTAATGCATATGGAATAAGTGTTTTATATTTGAGACCAGCCGATAAACGTTTATTTGTTTCTTCTCGTAAATTATTTTCAACTACATTTAATTTACGTTGTAATTTCGCGTGTGCCACAAAATTATCAACCATTGGAATCCCCGCCAATGTTTGTCGTATTTCAATTACTTCATGTAGCAATTCTTTTTCAGCTTTTGTTGGTCTATTAAATAAGCCTAAAATCTAATTTCAGTGGTATTAATTTCGATTTCAATAGTCAGGTATGGTAGTTTGAAACAACGCATTCAAAAATCAACTCTTCTATTAAATATCTCCGTTAATTGGATATTTAGTAAACTAATCAACTTTAAGTTTTCACAATAATTAACTCTGCATTACTACTACTTTCAGACGTATATAGAAACGTTTTGTTGATATTTTCGCCTGTGTTGAAGACAATTAAATTTTTTCGATATTTCTCGTTAGTTTGAATGTATTCGACGTTCAACTACAAAAATTGGCACTCTTCCTATATGTCTTCCATATATGTGAAAGTTCTTTTCATTTCCGAAGGTCGGAGATTTTCTTTCTACAGTTTTAGTTTTTACAATTTTCTCCGTAAGTTATGCGTCGAATTGCATCCACCTAATACATTTTGTCTAGAAGTGTTATGGACCTAAATTTCAGAAGTATTACGATAACTCCAGTACAAAAAATGATTTGATTTAGAATCTGTAACAGAGAGGCGATCAATCTACATATTTGATGATTCATTAAGAACTGGCGAACGTATGTCGAAAATGCTTAAATAAATAAAAAAGGGGGAAATTTTACCATCGTGGAAAAAAACAAATCAAGTATTTGCTTTTGTAATTATTTCAGACCAAGTAATAATTCAGGGTTCGTAATAGATCTTGTATGTTTTTTGGTTTTGTTAAATATTCAATAAAAAAAAATGTTTGTTTTCGATACACAGTGTGGCAGATAACTACAGATAATTCGATCAATCAGACAGCCTTCGACATTAAACATTTTATGAGCGAAAAAAATTGGAATCCCTAAATAAACTTTGGGCATCATTCAGAAGGTTGCCATTTATTCATGTTTTCGATTTTATAGCTAAATTTATAATTTATAGAATTAGGGAAATTTCCAAAAAACAAATTTTAGTATACAAAAAAGCGAGTTTATTCAGTTTCACACGATTTTATCTATATCACTCCATACTGTCTATTAATAAAGGAATGGATTGTGGAAAATCAAGTTGTCCATATCACTAGACTAAACTGACTTAAAATTTGGCAATGGGTCAAAATTGTCTTTTGTTAACTCTTGGGCTGATCAAAACTCGCACTATTAACTCATCATTCATTCTTTTCTTTTTTTATTTATGATGCCACAATGCTCTTCTTAAACATTTTTAAGTACTTCCAATTCTGTTAGGGTTTAATTAATCGATAAATTAATAACTGTGTGAGTAAACAAGGAATAATTTGATCTGAATGCGTTCTTTCAATTACCCCTTTTGCTTTGATCTGACAATGAGATTACTTACATAGTTAATAATTTTGGACGATATAACACTAAGTATACTTAAAGCTGATATTAATACAAATAAATGCATTTTTTCTGGAATAAATGATATCATACAAAAATATTTTAATGATTTTAACCTCAAAAAGTTTTGCTGTTACTAAAATTATCAAGGCTTAAATGAATTTTACAAAAAAAATTTCGTTTTTTAATTTTATAAACTAAAGACGTTTGTCATATTTGAAATGATATTTCAATTTTTATTAAATTTTTAATTTTCATGTATTATGACAGATAGAATTACGACTGCGCGCATATTTAAAACAATAATGGTTCGTTAGGTTATATTTAGAACAAACTTTTAACCAAAGACTATAGGATAGACAAGAAGCAGAAGTATAATTATAAGTGACATCTGGAGTCTGAGGCGATCAACTATTAAGTTTGTAGGCCTTTGCGGGTATGGCTATTAAGTTTAACTACTTTGCGGGGGTGACTATTAACTATTAAGTTTGAAAGCCTGACTCGGTAGAGGCGCTGAAACTCGTATACTACGATTTTACATTAGCTCATATGGGCTGCTTCTCCTCTATCCTATGCTCTTTGCTTTTAACTTATTATGTATGAAATGTAGAGAGAAGGCTCTTCGAATCAAAAAGTGTCCACAAAATAGCATAAAATAGAGGGACTATAATTCATATGTAATAGGGAATATTCATGTATTTTTTTTATATATTTTTAATTCATTGTTTATACCGTTATAACAAAGTAAAAAATATAAATACTGCTTAAAAATGCTGTATTTAAGAGTAAAAAATATTTATAATTTTGAGATATTTAAACGCAGTTTTTTGGGGCTCTCTGCTGATGACGTAAAGTACGTGATCTGTCAATTGGTGACAGTTCAATGTATAATTAACACTTTAAAAAAATGAATTTACAACACAGAATTTACACTCGTTACTATTAAGTTTTCTAATAAAATGCCGTAGAATAGTATAATTTAATGAAATACCATATAAAATGTAAGTAATTAATATCATACATTATGTCAACAAATTTGACAAGCCCGTACTATGATGTCACGTCCGTATAAAGATTTGAATTTCCGTTTTAGAAATTTTTAAATGCCCTCACTCTATTAAAGTCACGGAAGAAAAATGTTTGAACTAAACTTTAAATTTCATGAATATTCCCTCTCAATATTATATTTTATCTATGATGTAATTGTATCAGAGGGTCAGAGACAGGACCGGCTTTAGGTGAGATAGCGGCCGGTGCGAGTATGAAAAAATTCGACCCTTCATAGATTTTTATTTCAATTATCTCTGGTTATTTTTGATGGTCTCCAAAACTTATTGATCATTCTACATTCAGTTTAGAACAATTTATTATTGACAATTTACACACTATTTCTCAATAGTTAAAACTGTTCGCTGAAATTTATCGGAAAAATACATTTTTATTGAGGTACAATGTGAAATTATATAGGCTACATCAAGTGAAATTAACTTTGCGTGCTTTGACCTCTTCAAATTACTGGATGGTTTTGGAGAAATCAAGTTGAGTTCCAATTTCGTTTTCGATCGACAGCAACGCCAAAGAATTCAGTTTTGTGTTGGACATCGTGAATCTCAAGTACGTCTTGATCAGTTTTAGTTTTGAAAAACTTCGTTCTCAAACTCGGGTAAAGTCAGCATGATTCGGAGAGCAGCTCAAATATTAGAGAAGACGTCAATTATCTTATTTTCTACAATGAATTTCAAAACTTCTAATGAACGTTTGATTGTATCAGGTTTTATGGTTCGGAATAGTTTTTATTCTTCATACAGTTCCCTCCCGATGTCCGAGTCATTTTCGGTCGTGAGAGTAGCACTTAAATCTTGACATACTGATAACAAATAAGAATCTTTTTCAGCTGAATCTTCAGAGTTCTGCGTTTTTAGTAAAGGAGAGAATTCGTATAAAAATCCCCAAACTTGGTCGTGACTTTTTAGCTACTGAAATCGTTCATTAACAGAAGTTGAAGTAGTATTAACCAAAGCAAGGAAAAAATCTCTTCGAAATTGATTTTCTGGTGTAGCATCTGCATCATCTTAACTTTTGTAATCGAACATTCTTCTTCTACGGGATGACGTATAAAGAAATGGGTCAATCGAAAGATTCGTTCATTGACATATGTACGCATAAGACGACATTATAGACCACAAAGTTTGAATTTATGATACTTATTGCAGAATACTGTTTTCTCTGTTTATGAAGTGAGTAAAAATAAATTTTATTTCTAATCCGTAAATATATTCATCAACAAAACTGTATCCGAAAAGTTTACGATAAGTTAAAAAACCAAAACAATATATATAACAAAAATAATGTGCTTTGGAATTTGTTATAATTATTGTGATGATTTGAAATTGAATAAAATTTTGTAATTTTTATATAAAAACTCAAGTTACGAACGATAAGAAGTCTATCTATATTTTTTTTCAGAGCGATTTTCGAAAAACGAAAGGCAAACTTATTCGATGTAGGCGAACCTTCAGGAGCTACAGAAAGTGGCGGTATTGATGGCATTACAAATCTGCTGATTTTGCAGATTTCTTTAATCTGTCGAAGACAAAAAGGATTGGACTTGTCTTATTTTTCGTGAGTATAAACCTTTTCCAGTATTTTGTAGTGTATCCGTGCAGTAATTAAAATTATCAAATATCAAATGAACCATATTTTAATTTTTTTTTAATAAGAAAATGAATTAAGGTTTCAAGGAACTTATAACAAGGAATTTATATATGTACGCAATAAAAGATTTTAGTCTACTGCCGTTCTTTATTTTTTAAACAAATTTTTTAATAAAATTTTCTTTTACCAATCGACACTATTGGATCATTTAGAATATCCCAATGTCCACGTTAAAAACAACTATTTTCCTTTAACAATCGGCCATATTGTGTCCTCCATTTTGAATTTTCGAATTTCTACATCGAAATCATGATCAACTATTGTTTATTTTCCCACCATATTAAATTTTGACAAGAACACTTTCCAAAAATATAGATTCTGAACTAGAGCTATTCACGAGTATTTTAAGACCAAAATCACATCGATACGTCAATTTCCCATCGGCGAAATTATGCGTCATTTTTATTTAAAATGACGCATCTTCACTTAAAAATTGTATGCAAGAAGAGTAATTATTGTATACATGAACACATAACAGACAAAAATACCCTTGATTTTCTTGTAATATTTTATTTTGAAACTTAATACATTTAATAATAACATTGATTCTATTTTCAAAAATACGATTCAGTTCTTAAATTCTTTTTCCTAAATTAAAACTTACATAACAAAACAAATAATATGAAATGGACGGACTAAGTATTAATGTGTCTTAAAATCAATCAAAACAACATATTTATATTTTTGAAAGTTAATAAGCGGATCATATTTTACAAAATAAATATACTCAAATGTGTGTCACACTTCACAAAGAAAAATTAAAATAATATACACCACCTAAAATTTAGTTACATAAATAAAATGTCGCAAAAGAAATATGAATTTTAGTAAAAATAAAAAATAAATTAATAATTTTTACTAAAATGGAATGTTTTAAAAAATCTAGTCCATACCATATTTCTTTTGCAAGATGAAAACTTTTTTGTTTTTATATAAAAATTAATTATTTAAATAAATTGTCTTAAAGCTCATTGTGGTAATATTCGGTGGTCACCTTTAATTCTTCAAAATGAAATTCACTACAGTCTTGTGGATATACAGCCTGAAAAAAACAATTTATTTTCATAAAAAATATTGGAAATAAGCTTAATAATTTGATATATGTTTCTTATGTTATCATTTTAAAAAATAGTAATTTAATTTTTTTCACAGTCGTATGTATATTGATGCAAATTGAGTCTTTTGGAGTGTAAACTTCCCACCCTCTTTTCCCCATATTTATTTCGAAATATCGTGGATTTTTGGATTTTGTAAGGTTTTGCGAAGCACTAATGCTCTCACAAATTGAGCAAGAGGCATGAAAAAACTTTGTATGTGAGTTGAGTTAGTGTCAAAGAAGTGACTTTTGGTAGTGTCGACTCCACGATCTCCTTCCGCCCGTTTTATGTGTTAAAAACATGAACAGACAAAAATTCCATTTCTTTAAGAAGCATCTAATGACTGTACTGGTACTCATGAGTTTTTTATATTGTTAGTTTCAACAAGCAGCACTCAGGATACCCTGGAGAAGAGGAAAAGTGGATCATTTACCACTCCTCGTTTTTAAGATTTTAATTTTTCCTCTTCATGTATATTAGATAAAAGATAATGATATCGGAGTTATTTATGACTATATAATTATAGAAAGGCTAATAGTAGAAAAAAATTTTTTGTAGAAGTGCGCCATCTGACTTTTTAGAGTTATTTTCATCTTGAGCGAAAAGTTATCCTTGATATTTGCCCATAATAGCTGCACTATGGTAACAAATGAATTTTAACAACAATACAATATATTGTCAAACTATTTAAAGAATATATTTTGTGCGCTACGACCGCACGCGTAATAAGACATTAGCGAATAATTACCATGGAAAAGTTGATAATTTCATATAATTGAAAAGAAAAATAGTATTTACAAAAAAAATTTTTTAACTGAAATTCATATATTTAACGGGGGGTTATTGAAACATTTCATAAAATGCGTCAATTAAAAACTATATTGAGTCAATTAATATTTCCAGTAATTGTATTAACGCTTATGTTATCCATGCTATATTTGTTCACGCAACGAAGCATGTTTTTTCCATCAACAATCTCGTACAAAATCACAATTGGTAAATTATCATTTCAATCATGCATGTGGTATATTTTATGTTTGTCAATAGTTCGGTGTTACTATTTTCGTGAATTCACATTTTTATCAATAATCGAATCGAAATTCATTTACTACGACGTTGAAAAATCCGTACGCCACCAATTATTTGAAGTTGAGAAAGCATTCTTTTCAATGCATAAATTTAAAATATTAATTGGTAAATTAGAACGATTTAATGTACGATTATGCTCGGTTATGAAATATGTGATTACAAGTTTACGATTATTTAGTACTGACGTAACAAATGATGAAATTATAGTGGCTAATCAAAAAGAAGAAGTACCTGACACTGCATATGTATCGGATCATGAACAGAAGCCATCCAAAAGTGATGTGGATTTAGCTGTGATGATGTTTCGTATTCGACAACATTGTAATGACAATATATTGATAAATAATTTGAAATGTTTATCACCATGTGATAAATCAGGTAAAGCTGATGAATGCTACGATTCGCGTACTGATAATCATTTAGAATTTAACGGTATTGAAGATTTAACACGTAAGTTTAACGTAAAATAGTGTCTTACACTGCGATTTACTAAAACTTATAGGTATTCAATTTATCAGCACAATAAAACTACGTGAACAAAACACATAAACGACAAAAAAAATTGGTACAGCAACAGCGAATTAAGTTTCAATCTCATAAAATAAAAATGTGATAGTAATTTAGATTAGAAGTTTAAATTATTGTTTATTACGTTTATCTTGAATCAATTAGTGTCCTTATCGAAATAAAATATTAAACAAACTCTGCAAATGATACCATCAAAATTCTGTCTGTCCGTTTATGGGTCCGATTTCAATATGCCAAATAAGCTGAATTCTTGTATAAATATGTATTTTGATAGTGTCACAAAAGTCACATATGGTCATGTGTCAACGTCCTTAAATATTTAAAGTCAGACGTCGCAAAAATCAGTTTTTTGAGAATATCTCGGTTTCTTTACCTTCAATCGTATTTACATCTTTAAAAAAGTTATAGAGGGTAAAATTCTCGCCCAAGATCAATCGTGAATCCCAATCTAATACACTTCAAGATCTTCTATCCCCATCTCTATCCCTATATATTATTAAAGTAAAAGTAAGGATGTTTGTTTGTTACGCATTCACGCAAAAACCATCGAATGGATTTGAATGAAGCTGTACAACAAAATAGCTCATACATCAGAATAACACATGAGCTATAATTTATAAAGATATATTCAACAACAACAACAACAAAAATTAAATTTAATCTGACATTTTACTGCTCCATCTAAGATCATCATTTTGAACCATAAATTAAAGATTTCTTTAAAAATAGTAAATGTAAATCAATTCATGGTCATCTTTTCTGATATACTCAATGAATTTACACTTAAAAAAATTGAAAACTTTTAATGGATAAGTGAGATCAAGAGAGGTGGAGGTTATAAAGCAGTGGTTTTTACTTTGAAGCCCAGTGCAGCGGGCTTGGTGAACCTTTCTTATTAGAGATGGGTCTGGCTTTAAAAATTGCTGTAGCAAACGGTGTGATATTTTGCTTCAGTATCAATCAAGTCATGCTCGTAGAATACCATCCGATCTTTCATAAAAACTCCGATAATATCGCTTCGTTCTTCTGCCCTATTTCAAAAACATTCGCACATGAGACTTTTGAGAGACTACATTTGTACTGTCAAAATAAAGGTTTGTACAAATATTTAGCTTATTCCGATAGATTTCGACACCGAGGTTGACCCCTTTTATGACTAAGATTAATGGATAACTACGGAATTTAAATTTGGGAAAATTATCCCGATTTCACCCTCTTAATATTATCAGAAAGGTTATAGTAATGTTAGTATGCGATTAGGCACTATAGACCAACAAAGCAAAGTTGCATACCGATGGGCAACCTTCTATGTTTCGCAGTTTCGGAGCTTTTCTCCGGAATTAAGAAGATACAAGATTCATGTTTGGTAGTGAATTTTAAGTTATTGGTTTATTAGGAAAGAAAGGAGAAAAGGGGAGTTTTTTTGAGAAATCCAAATGCAAATAAGTACTATAGAGATAGACCAACAACCCAAAGCTACATAACAATTTTCAACTGCCTGTCTTTTATAGTTACAGAGAAAATTTTTTTGCAAAAACCTGAATAGAAGTTTCTACAAAGGATCCCGCACTAAATATTAAGGGAATTTGGTTTCGGTTAAATTTGCTCATAACGCGAGCAATTTTTTGAGTTAATTTGTGAGTGTGCGTAATTTTACACTTGCAGGCATACATATAGTTAAAAAAACACCCGCACACTTTAAAAAAATTTTTCAAAACATTTATTAAATATATTATTTTTTTATAATTTTTTCAAAACATTTATCAAAATGACTAACATTCCAACGCGCATAGCTTAGAAATTTTTTCATTTGGATCATCGTGCCCATTGAGAATTTTGATCAGGATGACGCAATATGAACAAATTTGAACGAGACCCAATTCCCATAAGATTAATGCGGGCAGAGTCCTTTACAAAATATTATTTCGTATCTATTAAACGTGAGATCTGGCAATCCTGATTATAAAATGTATCAACGTATGTCCTTTATAAATTTATAAAGATGGCTTAACTAAATAATTTACTGTTTTGTTTTTGTTACAGTTCCAACCAATGTTAGATCTCCCGTACATGATGTTGTGGACACAACATACGCACAATTAAATGAACGTTTTTTGGCACTAGTTGGACCATCAATGTTTAATCAAAACGATAATGAAGTAACCAATGAAGAGGCTTCGTTAGAATTATGTCGAACAAAATCAAGGCCGAAAATGGAAATTAAAAAGCGTCGTAGTATAATTAATAGGATTAATTGTTTACCAATTAAAGAACTTGACGAAACCGAACAATCTGAAGATGATGAGGATGATTACAAGGAAAATAGCCGTCATAGAGGTATAACAAATTTTAATATGGATTTAATGACTTATGATAATACAATCTAATAAAAAATTGTAAAAATAATTTGGAAAAATTTATCGTAAACTTATTTGTAGAAATTGTTTTAAATAAAATTGGGTTTGTTGTTAATTTTTTTAATTTTATTAAAGCGTTTTGTAATTGTACTTGAATTTATTAGTGCTTAAGTATTATTAAATTAATTTATATCCTGATATGTAACCCCTACCCCTATCCAGATCCAAATCCCGTTCTAATCCTGATACTGATATATTACAAATGTGAAATTTTGTGAAGATGAATGAATAATATATCAAACTAATTAAAACTGCTAACCCATAGATACTTATTTTAAACATACAGGACATGTCATGTATGTCATTTGAGAGTTACAATAATTCGGCTGTTTATTCTTTAAGTCCTGAACTCTTTTCTTAAAATCCCGATTATATACTGACTATGATTGCCTCTATACATAATTTAACGGGTTGTTTAAACCTATATATTTTATATGTTTCCCTATAAATATTCGTTAGTTATACGCTTTCATGCAAAAACTACCGAATGGATTTGAATGAAACTGTACAACAGTATAGCTCATACATCAGAATAATAAATGCACTATAATTTATAAAGATATATTTAAAAAAAAAATTAAATTGAATTTGACATTTTACTGCCCCATCTATGATCATAATTTTGAACCCTAAATTAAAGATTTCTATAAAAATTAAATAAAAAAATTAATTTAAATAAATTCATAGCCATTTTTTCTGATATACTCATTGAATTATTTTACACTTAAAAAAAATGCGTATATGTGTATGAAAACTGTGCATGTATGTTAGCTGTGTAAAACAATCCCTTCGAGTGTTATGGAAGGAGGATAAGTGAGATCACGAGAAGCTGAAGGTTATAAAGCGGTGGTTGTTACTTTTAAGCCCAGTAGATTGTATAATAATAAATAAATAACTTACCGAACAAGCATTATCACTATGCGTAATTGCTTGATATAATGACCAATATGATGAATTTGTATGTGAACTTAAGAACCAACTGGCGAGAAAACTAGATATTTTACTTAAACCTAATCGTATATTCATCAATGTATTATTTTTATCTTTGTTTTGGTCCTCTTGATTGATTACACACATCACATATTTATCACATCTAGGAACACGTTTACCAAACCGATACGCTCTAAATACACGTAATATTGGTTCAATAAATTCCATATTTAATATGTCGGTTATTTTATCAGCCACTGAATGTGTGCTAATACCACGTTTTAATGCATTACTTTGATCTTGTGCCATTTGTATTAAAGCCTGCAAAACAAAAAAAACAAAATCAGCAATTATATCTTTCTTTTTATATACAATCGTTGGTGCGTCTATTAGTAATTTTGTAACTTTTGAATGACTTGCTATTTACGTAATCGAGATATTAAGTTTTTCATCGTATTGACATCGATACTTTGCTAACTTGCTAACTTGCTAAATTGTAAGTTTAATTAGCTTGGTATTACAGAAATAATATGAGGGAAGAGCTCAGTTTCTTATATAATACATAGACTTCCTCTTCGCCACTATTTATCATTTGTTTTAAATCGTAATTCATTTTAAATAAAATATATTAAGTCTTCATTCTCAATACCTCAACATAATTGACAATTGGCCGCACATATTCCGTGAAATCCATTTTATATGAGAAATATTTCTTTGTGAAGTAACTTAAAAATGCTGATATTGATTCTGTTGGGCGATTTGTGTCAAACAATACTTGTTTTGGATAACCACGTGCTTTTAAGAATCCATTGGTTAAGAACATAACATTCGTAAAATACCTAAAAAAATCAATCAAAACGTTAAACAAGGTAAATTAAATATGAAACTGGGGATAATTTTCAACTGAACATATTTTTAGATCCACAATTAACTCAGCGCATTTAGGAAAAATTTAAAAAAAATATTGGTGAGGCCGATTATTATACATCTTTATTTAACCTTTATACCTGCCGGCAGCGGATAGGAGCAATTAATCGACTTGTACCACCTTACTGATTGATTGAAGCTCGGTACTTCGGATCAAAAGGGGGCGTGGAAGGAAAACTCTCCTAACCATTTTTTTCAATAAACCAAAATTCCAAGAAGACTTCGGCATTCTGTACTACTAAGGTTGTCTGCCGTACGAATTTTGGGGTACGATAAAATTCTGACTAATTAAGCTAATGTTCGAGACTCAACTAGAGGTGAGGGCACTACTAGTTCACCTGCAATTCTCTCTAAAATAAAGAAAGTATAAGTCACTATAAAATCCTCTACTGGAAAACAAAGACTCTGCAGGGCTTTGATGGAGAGGCAAAAAGTTAAGGAATGATTCTTGAATGGAAACATTCTTCAAAGGGGCATACCATTCAGAGGCGTATCACAACAAAATGATGAAATTAACCATAAAACTCCAATCTTAAACATTTGCTACCTGAATTGGAATAAAGCCTCGATCATTTCCGCGCCTAATGTGGTCAAGCGGACAAAAACAAAAAACCAGCGTGGTGGACCAAATACCAGAGTGAAGCTAGTAGTATTACAAGTTGTATGTATTCGACATCAACTATGACAATGGAGGCACTTCACAAATTTGAATGAGCTATAATTATTGCAGCTAAGGCGAAAGTTTAAGATTTTCGGCTACAGATGGGAAATAGTTCTCAAAAAGTCTCATAGCAAACCTTTGATTAAATCGAAAAAAATTTTTGGATGGTTTTTTGGATGTATATTTTTTGTATTATATGATTATAGGCTGGCAGCATATAAATACGGCTTGATATTCCAAGCTGAAGAGTATGTCATAACAAGCTGCGGTCAAAGCGCTAAATTAACCTGAAATAAACCCCAAAACTATTTTGGAGTGCTTAGAATCACTTAATAATCTGGGTAGACATACCAAAGTCATTATTGGCTGGGAGCCCAGACGGTCAACAATCGATGGGAACAAAGAGACTGAAAAATTATCTAAATGGGTACTTGAATTCTACTAAGCGACCCAAGGTCCAATATATACGAGTTCAACCGTTTCGGGCTAAACACATTCAAAAAGCCTCAAAGCGTTTGCAACTGGGGAAAATCATCTGAGGATATACTTTCTGCTTTGCTTACAATTACTCTACTCAATACAAATCACATTTAAGTCTGTTATAAAATATTTTTTAGTCTTTAAACAGTTTTTCCTTGGATTAAACGAAACACTTACTTTTTTTGAATCATTGGATCAGCAAAATAGCTAATAATATCAGCCAAAGAACTTGTTGCTTTCTTAATCCAATACCGTCGGAATGATTGATTGTCCATTAATTCAACAAATCGATCAAAATTGAAGTTACCGTCTTTATCGGCAAAATTCTTTAAAATTTTTCCAATTCCAAATTGTGAATACAATGATTTACCTAATTCAGATTGTGTAAAGTGATCCCAAAAAATGTGGACCTTTTCCAACACTGGTGGTACTAGCCACGAATGGGACGCATGTTCACTTTCATGATTATGAATATCTTCCTCTGTGTATGACGTAACTGTTTGCATCAACATTGGTAAGTAGGATAATAAGGACATAGCATTTCCATTTGATAAAAAGTCTCCCGTAAAATCTTTGATTAAACCATTTAAAGATGGCTCGTTCGATGATGTTTTACGTGTTGGTCGACCAGCATTTAAGTCATCTGATGCATTCTCGGTAAACATTTTTAACATGCTACCCAACATTTTTGAATCTAATGCACCTTTGTCGTCTGTTAACATGCTACCCAAACCAGATAGTAAATCTGAACCACCACCACTCTTTAAAAGGTTCTCCATAACCATGCCACCTAATTGTTTGCCACTCTCTGATTGTAGTATATTTTGTAAAAGATCATTGTTTTCACTATTTTTAAGGAAATCTTGTGCAATATTATCGATTGTTGGTTCTTCGTCGATATTATTATTTATTATATTTTGTGATGCGAAAGGTATTAAATTACATGCTACTAATATTACATATACTGGTATTCGTGACGTCATCTTTCTGTAAAAAATTAAAAAATTATTTGTTAGATATTACGTTATGGCGGCATTGCTTAGCCGATTTAAAATTGGCGGTTTTTACTCAGACTACTCAGACTACCTAAATATTTTGAGAGAGAGCAAAAACTCTTTCGTTGAGATCTTGACAGTTTCAGAAATAGCTGAAGAAATTTTTAACAATAGTATTTCATGTTATTTTTTGAGGGCTTGGTTCAATTACTTCGGGAAGAAGTCCAGGCCTGATGATTATATTTGTAACATTATATGTAGAATTTTCTAAATTTTTCCCGTCTTTAGGTACATCTTTGATATTGTGAAACACAAAATCACGAAATTTGAGGGAATTTAAGGACGTTCCCAAGAAATTTTTATAGCGTGTTTAGGGCGTAAAAAGTAAGGTTGAGTTCCAAAATGAGCAACATAGTCCATTTGAGTCTTCTTTAAACCATTAGATACAGAACAAAAGTTTAAATATAAAAAATGTACCTTATAGATAAAAATAAAGAACTTTTGTTTTAAACATTTTTTCGTAAACATCACTGTTTACCTGTGAGAGCGCAAATTAGTTTAAAACATTATATAGTATATATTCTATCGGAATATCAGTTATTTGTATGTGACACCACAATCGTGTTAAATATACATGACTGTGACTAAGAGTGACTATCGTTCTTTACTTACATGACGTAAAAAAAACGATTGCGTAATCAACTCTGTCTATACATGGTATTTCAACAATTAACCGGGGCAAATTTTTGTGCAACTTTTTTAGATTTTTGTTTTTGATAATATTACGAATACATCCCCCATGTTTACGAAGTGTGTACCTCAAAAAGTTGTTTTCCAAATTTAGGATCTGAACTATCAAATAATTGCATACACTATTTTTTTTTGGAAACGTCCATATAAGTGTTTTTTTTTTTTCTTTCAAACAGATTCCTTAGAGCGACTTTCGATCGAAAAAACCGTTCTAAGGAATTTGCTAGCTCATTGTTTAGAGTATTCAAGTCAATATATTAAAAAAAAAAATTAAACAATAAACTATAATACAAACTTGCAAAAATAGATTTAAATAGTAATTTATTTCAAAGAAAAAAAAGTTTTGGAAAGAAAGTTGATAAAAAAGTTTTTGGTAATTGATTCATTTCTTTGGTATGTGGTATCCTATCCTACACATAAATAATGTCAAAATAATATATACCTCTATATAGGAGCATAATATACGTATTGTATCAACACTACCTTTAATTTTTGTGCAAATGAAAACCCGTTATTATACATAAAATAACGGGGC
Source organism: Chrysoperla carnea (assembly GCF_905475395.1). Classification (NCBI taxonomy): domain Eukaryota; kingdom Metazoa; phylum Arthropoda; class Insecta; order Neuroptera; family Chrysopidae; genus Chrysoperla; species Chrysoperla carnea. The sequence goes on along the minus strand of NC_058337.1, from coordinate 71,500,794 downwards.
AAAATCATTTATAGTAGGGCACAGTCACAATCATAATAAATTGTTATATTTATTATATAAGTATTATTATTTTTTTTTTGTATAGGTACTAACATATTTTATTCAAGGGGTGTTTTTAAAAAACTAAGTAATAATTTAAAACTATTCTAAATTTTGCATCACTTGATTTAGCCTGGACGCTAATCTACATAATTATTAGACAACGATCTTTAGACACATTTAAGCTGAACTACTAAACTACAATGACTAAAGGCGCAATTCCACTGAAGCAGCACTGGGCGATATGTGGCTCGATATTTGTTGTAAAGTGTTGCTTATTGTAGGCGTGCGACAACGTTGCACAAAGTTCAATTAAATTTGTCCAGATTCCATGTTGCATGCTACATGGCGCCTTAAAACAGCTCGTTTTGTAGTTAACCAATCAAAAAATAACTTAAACAAAAATTGCGGAGTTTGATCGAGGACATCATTTCTGACATCTGATTGGACCTATTGTTTTCTGAATTGCTTTAATAGTCACTTGAAATTAGAAAGTTGATCCTGATAAAAAAACTAATATTTTTTATTTAAAACATTTTGTCCAAAACCGCTAACTTTCCGAGAATTTGCGACTTAATAATATATCATTATTGCATTTAATCGAAAAAAAAAACTAGCTACAGAAAAATGTTTTATCCAAAAGTTGTCAAGAGCAATAGAGGACATTCGCCTGTGTCTATTACCTACAATTTTTTGACCTACAATTCTTTCGATTAAATGCAATTATGACTTAATTTTAAGTTGCATTTCCTCCGAAAGTTAACGATTTAAAAAAAAAACTATTTTTAATAAAAATGCTAGTTATTTTATGAGGATCAACTTTCTAATTTAAAGTTTTATTCTATTTATATCTCTTACTTTTTGGGAACTAACTTGACTATTAAACTATTAAAGCAACCTTGATAATTAAGTCCAATCTGATGAGAGAACATGATATCCCTCATCAAACTTTGTAACTGTTGATAAAGTTATTTTTTGTTTGGATTATTACAAAACTTAGCCATAATATATTAATTTGATCCACCTTGTATATGTCCGCCGGTCCGAGAAGAAATTTTCTATTATAAAGCACTTATACCTGTGTAGTAAACATGATATTTAATTGTATACAGTATGCCCACTCAGTTACCCGAAGGAAAAAAGGCTATTTTTTTAAATTTTGCGACAAAAAGTGATTCTTCCATAAAATCCTTGCTTGTCGAGAAACCAAGGTTGCGCGTATGTATATCAAACTTTTTCAAAATAACAAAAAAATTTTATCCATCTCACAATTTATATTTGTCAAAACCATAACTTTGTCTCAAAAAAATCGTTGGTTCTCTACATGATGGTCAAAAGTTAACAAAAAAAATTGAAAACCTATTAAAGAGAAAAATAAAACTGTTATTTATTATTTTGCAAAACATTTTTAACGAATTTGTTCTAATCCTGTTGAAAAAGATGCTCGTATATGTAAAAGTACGTTTAAGCACCATGGCGTCAGTTTTGCGCGGTACAGATGAGCACAGGTGATAATATGAATGCCACACTCTTGAATACTACACCCCTGCACCAGGAAATATGTACGGCGTGGCTGGTTACTAGCTCTGCATAAGTATTTGAAGCGAATTATATAAATGCCGTACAGAAATAATTCACGTAGGGCTTAGGAAATTGAAGTGAGCTCAAAAATTTTATTAACTTCCGGTATCAAAGTTACGGGATTTATTTCTGTACGATATTTATGTAATTCGCTTCATACTTGCTGGTGCAGAGGTGTGACATTCATATTCTCACCCGTACCGCGAAAAACTGACGGGTTGGTGCTTAAACTTACTTTTACATACGGGAGAATTTTTTTCAACGTGATTGCCGGTGGGTCATTAAACTCGAAAAATTTTAACATGGGTTTCTTGTAGTCTTTTATTTTTTATCTGGGATCTTTTATAAAGTATGCGAGAAGACTTGCAAAATCTACTTATGTAGACTTTATTCCAGAACTAATAGTATGCTTCATAAGATAAAATATGAGCAGGATTCTAAAGTTATGTGAATCATTGGACAAGTATAGGAAACGTACTTTTAAAAAAAAAATTAAAAAAAATGAAGTTTGCAGGAATTTAAACTCGGGCAATATTGTAGATCTTGAATTTTTTCTACACATTGGCATGACAATCCACAATTTAAAATATATTAGTTGTACTTGTAACAAACTGTAGCATAATCAAAATCGATCCAAAATGCGTCCTAAATTGGTATATAATTAGTCTGAATTATTGTGTATAAAAACAGCTATGTATTAGTTTTCGTATCACTAACTGTTATAATAATTAGCATAATCGCAGTTCAATATTTATAATTGATAGATAATATTGATTTTAAAAATAAAATTGATAGATATAATAATGATGTTCATTGATATAATATTAACTGTACAGAAAGAAGTACAAGTTATAGCATACACAAAGCCAAAGTACAATAATAAAAACAGTTAAGTAGATTTAACACAAATAATTGAAATAAAAATTATACTTAGGTCAATATTAAACCGTAACGTAATGGTTCCATATTACAAAATTCTTAAAGTTCTTATAAACAATAAAAAATATAAACATGTCTTTGTACATAAATTCAGTCATCCTATTAAAGTTCAAGAAAATTGGCAATTGGTTATTACTGTATTTAATATAAAACATATAAACCTACAACTTTACGTTTAGAAACTGCTTGTCTCAGAATAAATAGTCGCGAAAACAAAACACTAGAAACAGTCAAAGATCGAAAAATTTGAATGCGGTTTTCTGCATTCGATTCGTTAGAGCGTCAGGAAATTTTGTGACCTAAATTGATTTATAAGAAATCAATAAATTAACCGTAAATATACTAAATTCACAATTCGGTTAATAAAGATGAAAATGATTCCAAACTTGTTACTAGGGAGTTTTTGGTATCGCTGAACACGAATATCGCAACAGAATGGGGCACCAGGTACCTCGGTGACCAATTCTGTCGTGATATTTGTGTTCAGCGACACTAAAAAACCCTCGTGTAACGAGTTTCAACTGATTATATAAAATTTCCTGACGCTCTTACGAAACGGATGCTGAAAACCGCATTCAAATCCGTCTTAATTTTTCAAATTTTCTAGTTTCAGTGCTTCGTTTCCGCGACTAGAATATAAGTAAACAAAGGTCTAATTTGCTTGTTTCTAATTAGGGATTGCTTGGGGCAAAGTAAGATTTACATTAATAAGTAGGTAATAACAAACTTTGTGTATGTTTGTACATATTCTTGGCATGTAAAACCGAATCTAGAGATACAAAATATATTTCACTGAAGTTAATGCGGTTTTTACCTTGTAGCTCTCTCGAAACTGGACCGATTTTCTCGAAACTTAGACAAGAACACTCTTCATTAATTACCTTTCAAAGAAAACAAAAATTGATTCATCCGTTTAGGAACTACGATGAGACAGACAGATACACACATAGAGCGGTCAAACTTACAACACCTTTTTTTGCGCCGCGGGTTAAAAATAAGTTTGCGTACAATGTTTTTAACATTAAGGCTGTTGTTCCGCTATGGGCATATCGACAGAAAATTTTAAGTTTAATTATACTTATTAAGAATATAATAATACAATTACCATAAAAATTTGAAGTCGATTGATCGTCTCTACTCGAGATAAATTTAATTAAATTTCGTATAATTAACATGGAGAGCATAGGAGAGGTTGTGCTTTGTTGTATTATTAACAAGTGTTTTAAATCTAGAAAAGAACACTAGATTTAAGATAATTTTGTGTGTATAGTAAGCATGTGTACTATTGCTGTTCATTTGTGTACTATATAGTACACAACATTTTTACAATATTGTTATATTGGATATGCTTTGAAATAAAATATCATAATAAATTTATATTTTCGTTCACGTCACTAAATTCTGATCTGTAAGTAACGAATGCAAAGCTAGCTACTACTTCATAAATATCATATTATTTTTCTTCTACTTTTGGATAAAATATCTGAAAAATTAAGAACTCAACAATCAATCAATCAATACCCCATAACGTCAGATACTTTTGTTAATTTTTCTAATATAAATTGTCGTATTAGATATCAAATTTTTTTTTACAAATAAACAGCAATTAATTAAGAGAAATCTGAACTAAATTGTATTTCTTTAATTTTATTGTGTACGGACCCGGAAAAAATATTTATTACCTACATAATAAGTAATATTATTGATATATTGATATACTGATCCATATGTGTACAGCGCATGTCGACAATCTTTTCTCATCAATTAGCGTACAATAAATACTTTACTATTAGATGTAATAAATACTTCGTAATATTTTACCGAACACACAAAAAGCTATTTAAAAATAAATATGTATGATATTTCGAATTATAATTTTTTTGATACGCTAAATGAATAATTCGGTCTAAAAAATTATGATTTTAATGATGATCGTTTATCATATAAACTTTATACGATCGATCATAAGGCCAAATGTGATACAAATTTGACAGTCATAGGGCCCTTACTGAGGTAAGGGACTACAGAGAATTTTTTTCTGCATTAAATTACAGTAGGTATTTTATTATTTAAATAGGTTCAGTATCACGTACTAAATGTAAATGCAAAAAAACCTTACAAAAATAGGCGAGGGAAGTAAAAACCGTTTTAGGCTATATCTCCATAACCGTGCACTTTAGACCAAAAATGGTAATAACCTTTATTGTAGATAATTAAACTAATTTTTTTTGTATCACTAACCGTTTATGACTTATACGATCATGACGATTTACTTATTGACTATTTGACCGATATGTCTTCTTATATTTGTTTAAACAATAAAATGCTTATAACTTAACTATTAAATCTACTTTCCTAAAACTTTTTACTTTAAACTTTTTTTTCTAAAATTAAATTTATGACGTTATAACGGGTGTTATACTTATAAAAATATGTTAAATATTATAAAAATGATCAATAAATTTATTTAAAAATCTCTGTAAACTGGTAATAACAATCTTCATGAAGTTGAGACAACCGCATATTGGTTAAACATAACAGGTATGTGCTCGTAGTAACCAAATCCTATATTTATAGCAAACGCAAAGAAATATTCTTTTAATTCATCGATTCGCTTTATTTACACGATTATTTATATATTCTAACTAAGTATAATTTTATTTCCCATCAATAAAATGTATGATTTTAAACTAAAATCAATCTCTTTCATGGAAGTAATGATTTTGTTTATTTAACTTCAGTGATTTTGTATCAACGAATTCATATTTTAATTTCAATCCTATTCTATTGTAAATACAAATATTTAGCTGTACTTCCAATCACTAGGAAATGGTTTGAAAGTATTTATTTTAAAAGTAAGTATTTTTACCTTAATATGAAACGGCCAACTTCGGGATGAAGTTGTCATTATGTTAATTTTTTTTTCAGTGCTTCTATTAATATTACATTCACGTAAAATTGACACACTTTTATAAAAAAAAACCCATTGCTCATAATTTTCAAACAAAAGTATTAAATAATTGTATTATATTTTATTTGGAACCGCAAAATTCTTAATACTAATTACCTATAAAATGATTTCAATTCAATTTATTATTCAAAAGCAAATGTGAATGTACTAAAATATATGTGTTTAAAATGGTTTGTAGCGAGCTCGAGCGGTGAGAGTTAAATGATCTCTTCATATGATCATGTAATATTAATATAAAACCATGTTCTTCGTCTAACAACAAACGCGTAATCATCATAATATTATGCTTGAGATGTGTCATAGTTTTTTTAAATTTTAAAAATTCATTACCACTTCTCCTATATTTATTGTTTGTAAATAAGCATATAATTTGTTCTGCCACGAATTATTATGAATCAAAAATTTCATAAGTATATATTTTTGAAATATTATAGAAATTATAAGATTAGCCATTCATATTTAGGGTTTCTTTTTTGACCAGGATTTCTAGAGTATCTCGAGAAATGAAATCAATGCAACATAGTATAAAACAAAGTCGCTTCAATTTGCCTGTCTGTCTCTAATCCTTATGTACGCTTAGATCTTTAAAACTACGCAACTGATTTTGATGCGTTTCTTATTTAATAGATAGAGTGATGCAAGAGGAAGATTTTTATGTATAACACATGCATAATGTATACTCAATGTCACAAAAAATGCTCGTTTTAAAACATTCTAAGTGTTACTATTATATAACATAACATATGATGCGTACGCTTAGAATGTTTTAACTGTGGCACTTTTTCTGACAGTGAGGTACTTCAAAAACTTAAAAAGTTGTGCATCGATTAAGCTCAAATATTGATAAGTTTCAGCTTCAAGGATTGTTTTTATCTATTTTTAACATTCATTCATGCGGGGTGGAAAGGTGGAGCGAGAAAGTGGGGACGAATAATCGAATATTTTCAAATACACCCAAGTGGAGTATCCAATTATACCGAGTTAGACTTATAAATGAGCTTAATTAAATCAAATGATAAATTTTTGGTTACCATAAATTGCATTTATAAATTATCTAATCGAAAATCACTTTTTATTCACGAGGGCACACATTAGATGCAAATTTTATAGTATTAATATGGGATTATCAGTTTGTATGTGTGACATGTATAGGTATATGTGTAATGTGATCGAATAATCAACACTGTATATACATGGTATTTCAACAATTAACTCAGCCAATTGTTTGTTTTCACTTGTTTTATTATAAAAACTAAGTTGCGAAAAACTACGTGGTATGCAATTGCTACAAATGTATGACTCATTGAAAAATTGCAAATTTTTGAATTTTCCAGTGAAGTTAAAAGCTCGATTGTAATCAAGAATTTATAACATACGAATACGACAATCATTTTGATCGTTTAGTAATTAAGTGCGTTCTTTTAACTAATTATGTACTGATAAGCTGATAAATTTAATATTAAAATAGATATTAAACACGTGAAAACAAACAATTGAAAGAGTAAATTGTGCAAATATCCCGCACAGAAAGTGTTGAATGTCAGTGCTTGCATTATTTTTAATAAATTATGAGAGTTTAAAAAACCAATAAATTATGGCGACTTTTCGGCCGCCGTTTGTTTTGGTTTTTAAAAACTGAAAGTATTTGCTAGAAATTTCTTCGTTTTACGAGAATCTTTCACAAGACCAGTAATTGAACTTTCCTGTAAATTTTCAACTCTCTATCTTTTAATGTTTTGGAAAAAATGGACACCAAAGTCTTGTCCTTGTTTGCGTCCTCGCGGATAAATAATGATGCTTACGAAAAAATTTTTCAAATAAAAGTTGTTAATTTTTTTATAAGAAACATTATTTACATTTAAAATTTTTTACGTCCTGAGTACGCTTTAAAAATTTTAGCTTTTTCGTTTCCGAGTTATCGTGTTGATAGACAGACAGACGAACAAACGGGAATGGAATAATTAGGTGATTTTATGGCACCCATACCAAAATTTTGTCCGTATCATCAATAATTCTAACCGCTACAAACTTGGGACTAAAATTAGTATACCATGATATATACATATTTCATATTTACAGGGTATACAAATGAAGTGCCTTCATTAATTTCAGTTTACATTTTTTTAGATTTAATGACAGAAATTTAACATTTTTTAATTCATTTTTTAATTAGTATTTTTTTATGCTTGTTACGCAAATATGCATAATATTTTTTATTTACAATCAACTTCATTACAAAAAATTCCAATTTATAATTTTATTATCTGTATCTCTAACTCGTGTCTTTGCTTATACAATTGAGTGTTTCCCTTTTCAGCCTACTGCGCGACGCGGACGCAAAGGTTTGGTAATGTGTTTATCAGTCTACACACACCAGAGATCAAACGCGAGGGCAAACACAACAATTTGGACGATTTTTACGTTTATCGATCTGTCTTAACTTTGCGAAGGTCGCTGTAGACAAGTCATTAATGAAAACTCAATATGATTTCTTTTCAATTTACTTGTTAGATATCGGTGTTTTAAAAATTTTAGAGAAAATTATTAGTAAGTAAGTAATTTTTTTGATAAAAATCAAATATTTTATTCCAACCAGCAGGAATTTTTGTTGAAAAAATTTATGCAAATGAATGCACGAAGTACTTTGAATGGTGGCGATCTAAGACCCAATTTACAAACATTGGGGTACCACAGGGAACTATATTGAGTCCTATTCTGTTCAACTGTTACCTACATTAAATGATTTAAAAGAACACATTTGGCAAATTTATTATGTACGCAGATGATGTCACTTTTCTAGTGAGCGGCAAAAACATCGACGATGCAAAGTTGGTAACAGAACGGATAATCCAAATGTTAAAAATTCTTGTAATAAAAATCAGCTTATAGTTAACCTTGAAAAACCCTGTGTCGTAAACTATAAATTAAAACCTGATCATACGTTTACTTCTCTGGATCTTACAGATCTAATACATGTTGATCAAACAAGATTTTTAGATCCGTATAATCATAGATCAAAATTTAAAATTTTCTCCACTAATAACGCTCTTATGCAAAAAGCTAAGCGGCATTTGCGTTCAAATTAGAGTTTTAATAAATGTATTGTCAAACATTAAATACGGTATTCTAATGTGGGGACTTAGCAATGAATCGAATAGAATCTTTAAAGCCCAAAATCGGATTATAAAGAATTACTTTCAGACAAGCAGTACAAGTACTTGCAAAAATCTATTTATAAAACACAAGATTCTAACTTATTGGGGTATTTATATACATAAATTGTTAGTATATATGAAAGAAAAAAAAGTTAATACAAATAATTCAGTTAATTCGGTTAATTGTTGAAATATGTATAGAAAATGTTGAATGCCAGTGCCAGCTTAACTACCCTTTTTGCTCACAAAACTAGTTTCTTTGAAAGAACTCCGGTGTATACGGGTTTCAAATTGTACCCAGATTACTGAATGAAATCCAATCAGAGGTTAAACTAGATCAGTTTAAAATGAAATTAAAAGAATATTTAGCTGAAATAGCTCCATATCATCTACTTTTCTAATTGCACTCTCAGAAGCTTTGTATATTTTTGTTGTAAAAGCCTTTTTTAAATAAAATTATTACTAATATAATAATTATTATTATTATTTCAAGCAGCAGAATAGATAAATTCAATTAGATTTCCAAATTTCTGATGTGTAAGTTTAAAAAAGAAATTGATATAATAGTCTCTATAGACGCCTCAATATTTTTTAGTATTTTTGGAAATACGTCACCATCTCCCAGTCTATACATAATACCGTAAATATCAAGTAATAACATTTATTCCGGCAATACATTGTGGCCCTTATTACTACATATGCAAATTATTTATTTGGTCTCATTATAATTACTTGAAATTTAAAATGTTATAAATTATTTGGCGCCACTTGGAGCGTCTTAACTTACTTAAAACGGTAAATTAAATTTTTCAAATAACAAAAAGGAGATTTAATAAAATAATCTAATTTATTTGTTACGATTGTCAATAAAGACTGTTGTCTGGCTATATGTTTACTTCTATTTTTTTTCTTGATAAACCTGTGGTGCCTATATAAATAAATTACAGTAGTATCAAAACATGTTTTTTAAAATAAAATAAAATTGTATGTACCGTTGTACCAAAAAAACTAACTAAATAAAAGAGTAAATAAATACCTCAACATATCTGTATAGATTACTGAATAGATAATTAAAAATAATCACATATTTGTTATCTTATAAATAGATCCGCTAAAATGCTCCTGAACATAAAACTACAGGTTGCCAGTGGATAACCCGGTAGGATATTGATTAAACTAAATTTATTTAAACAAATAAATAATATTGACCGAATCGCTTCGGAAAAAATTTTATCATATAATTGTGATCAAAATTAACAAAAAATGTTATTCGGCATTTTTCTATAGACCCTCCAGTTTCCAAATAAAAAATTCGTAATCTTCGAAAAAACGCGATTTTTACGATTTTCACTCTTCAAAAAGTGTATGAAAAAACAAATTTTTAATATGAATAAAATTTTTATATGTTGTGCAAAACCTACTCAACAACATCCCGTAAAAATGTTTGGCCTAGTTGCATTTTTAGTGCTTGATTGTTAATTGTGCTGTTGTATTCATGCTAGAATGATAGGATTGTTATCAACCGACGCGAAATAAAGTTAAATTAAAAAATTTCCAAATCAAAGCTTCGTTCTCAATCAGCTATAAAAAGGTCGAAAGAAATGGAATTTTTCCCTCGGAAATCCCCTTCACATTAATGAAATTATATAACATCGTTCTATCTAGGTAGTAAAGAAGCCTGCATACTGAACTTCATCTCGTTCGAACTGGGGGCTCTGGAGATGTCTAAATGTATTCATAGCACATCCCCACCCCTACTTGATCGGCAGTACAAGTATGGTACAAGTCCAACTTTTTTAGAAGATATACGACTAAAAATTTATGAAGCATACAAAATAATAGGAAATAAATTTTTATGTAGGTGCTAAGATAGTAAATTGTTATACAAATGAAAAGTAGCTTACAGTAATCAATTTTAAAACAATTGATTGCAATTTCTAATCAACTGATAAAGAATTTCTGTAAGAATATATATACACTCACACACACACACACACCTCTTCTGACTTAAACTACACATTATAATTAATTTTTGAATATGAAAAATGATTATTTTTTATAGGCAATAATTACTAAATTGCGGACAACTAATATAAGTGTACAAAAATTTATTTTTTTAAACTAAAATTAGATTTATTTTATAAAATTTAGAAATAAATAAATAAAGATTTAAAGTAAAAATTTATACCTAATTAAAAAAATAATTTTCAAAATAATTAAAAAATAAAATGTACTAAATTTATTTCAAAATAATTAAAAAATAAAACTTTTTTTGTCTTGCCTAGTAAACAATTATACAAAAAGAAAAATTATATCAATCAATTTTTTAGTTAGGTATTCGTTAAAAATAAATTGATAAAATGTACAAGTGATTTGTAGTCTAAAAATCGATTTCCAAAACAATTATAAAATAAAATGCAAATAATTTTATTACCTATAATGAAACTCAATAAAGCAAAAAATAAAAAAGAATAGAAATAAAGGCACTATTTTTTCAATAAGTTAATTCTTCGAGGTACATGAAAAAACTTTTCTAAAACTCTGTGCGTACCGACTCTTCAGGTATTATCGATCTAAGGTATATTTTGAGCTGACGAAAAATTGAAAAGGACCGTTCTTCATTCGTCGCAGATTATCACAGGCAAAATGAGGCTAATTTACGAAGAATTTGGTATATTATTTAAAGAGAATTGAAAAAAATACACTCGAATAAGGACTCGAACCCGGACTTCTTGGATTCATGTCAAGCGCCCTACCAATTACGCTATTCGAGTTCTAGACACAAAAAATAATCGAATAGACCATGATGTAAATATCGTATGCATAATAATAAGTAAACAACAACAATAAGTAATAATTTGGTATATATTTGGAAACGCAATTTCAATGCAAATATCGAGTGCTTCGAGTGAATTTTTGGTGCACTGTCCGGAAATACGATTTCGCTAAAGTTGAATTTTGTCGATCCAGATGTCACGGGAATCATCGTACAAAATTGAAGATTATGGTTCAAAAAGTTGAGCGCAATAGTCTTTCATTTGAGCGCAAATTTTTCCATTTTGATAGGAAAGAGACTAGTAAAATTTGATCAAATAATGTATCTGGCCAAAATTGTCCATTTATTAGCATATACTTTTGAAAGTAAATCCACATGTTTTCTTTCTTTTTCTTCGACCCCTGTGTTAAAACTTCTATGAAGCCATAAAGTCACCCTAAAAAGAAGTTATTCCATTCGGTCTAAGCTCTCTTAAAATTCTTGGGTCAGATAGTAATAAGTCGGTGTATACATTTCCATGGCTGCAAATACAAAATTTCGGGTAGTTAATCTTATTAAACATCCAGGATCTTCAAAAAAGAAAGATGTCAAGTCAACTAAAAATTTTATCTATACACGGTATATCAACAATTAACTCAGACAATAATAAAGTTGATTCGTTGATTAAAGGGTCGATTTCAGTTCAAATGTGAGTATATAAGACCTATTCATTTAAGAACACCGTGTAAAAAATCTAAAATGTACTACTCCCAAAAGAAATTGAAAAAATAAATAAATCATATATTATTTGCTTTTCCATTCTGGTGCCGTGGAGACACAATAGTATCAGAAAAACATTATTAAACTCAGATGTCAACTCAGATGAGAGAAATTCATACCGTTATACCACTCTCGAAAATTAAAATTCCGTAGTAGGTATTTAGAAATAAACTACTTACACAGTTCCGCATGAGTAAAGATAGAATTATTTTGTGATTGTAGGTATATAGATTGGAAGTTTTTTACCATTATACCACTACTCTCGAAAAATTAAACTTTTGCAGTAGGTATTACAAAAATAGAGTACTTCCACATGAATATAAATGAGAAAATAAGACATAAAAGCTTTCTCAGCAACGACAATTATTTAACTAAGTTGAACAAGATAATTTAGTCAGATCAAAAATATGAACTACATTTATCAATGTCGGTTACTGGAGGAAACAAAACCGTATTCAATTATCTAATGTTCATAATTATTTGCTAATTTATTGATAATTGCTCTTATTGGAAGTTAATCACTCTAAAATACCTATATATACCTACATTATTTGGGAGAATTAGCCATTTCAGTCAGAAATTTAAAGAGACTAGTTTATTGACTATTTTTATATAAAAATGAGCTGAATACGATGGTGACAACAAAAATTTGTAAACCATGGGCTTCATTGTTAAAAATTATGATTTTGAGCGGCAATTTTCATTGTTTTGATGTTTTTTAGCTTGTTAAAAAAAACGGTGTGTCGGACGAAAAAATGTTAAAAGCTAAAAAATTAAGATTTTAACAAAATACGTCGTTTAGTTAATTAAAGCGATTTTTATCTTTGACCGTTAAATTGTTATACACAAATTAAAGGTAAAAAATTAACAATTTCTTTCTGATTATTTTCTGCTTTGGACGGAGGCAGTAATTACGTTATCCCCCTCCCCAATATCCGCCATACCAAGATTTTAGATTTTTCCGGAAGCTCTTTTTGCCAAAGTGTTGCGACAGTTAAAGAAGGTCCCTCGGCAATAATAGAAAAAATTAATTAGTAGATAAGGATCCGAATTTTTAGTATGTTATAGTACAAAAATTTGGGTATCTTACCGTTTAATTAAGAGAGTTTTTATTAATTAAAAATACACTAAATAACATTCTGTTATGAGGATGGTTATGTTATTTAGTGTATTTTTAATTAATAAAAACTCTCTTAATTGAACGGTAAGATACCCAAATTTTTGTTTTATACAATAATATATTTCGTGAACTATAACATACTAAAAATTCGGATCATTATCTACTAATTTATTTTTTTCTATTACTGGCGAGTCACCCTCCTTAAATGTTAAAAATATCGACAATTCAAATAATCTACCTTAATTTTTCATTTAATTTCATTAAAAGCTCAGGGTCTTTTTTTCTGACCGGTGTGGGAGACTCATATCATAGCTACTATAGATATGCCTGTTTCTACCTTATTAATTGTTATTTTTAGACCGTAAGATGGTGAGAGACCAGGGTGCCTTATTTTGTCGCTTATTTCAATGATGACTAAAGTGAGGGGATAAGCATATTAATTTTGAATGATTGAATTTCGATATGTTATCCACTCATAACCTTCATCTCATTCAATCCTGAAATAATTTTCAGCCCCCTCCAAGGCAAAAGCAAGAAAAATGGGGCAGCATAATTTACCACCAACATAGTACGATCTATTTAATTTATTTCCAAAGACACGCATATGATCAAATTTTTTTATAGGCATCTGAGTTGAGTTTATTTTTCAAAATTTAGTTCACAATTCGGCTCTCTGGTCCAAAAGTAAAATAAGTTAAAATTGTAGGTATCTATATTGTCGTGATGGGTAAAATTTATGAAAATTAAAAGGTAAACAAACAAAACAAACTTAAAAATACCTTAGCATTATGAAAAGCCACCATCAATTTTTAAACACACTGTAACAATGAATTCCAAACAACAATTAAGTAATCACTTACACTATCAATTAAAAAATTCGTTATTATTTTATTGTGTACATAAATTTATAAAAAAAAAGTGTATTTATGTATCCCAATTCGATTTAAATAAAATTACTGTTGTTTTATTTTTTAAAAATGATTTAATAAAAAATTATGCATAACATAAAGATTTAAAAAATAATAAATCTTCTTCATGAATGTGTTATTATAAAAAAAAAGTATTACCAAAAGTATTATTATTATTTAAGTTTAGTGTATAATAAGACCATCGTCAAGAAACTAAAGCCCCATTTCTGTTGTAAGTATAGATATACCCAACGTGTAATGCCTACCAACATTCTACCGATTACTTGTTTCAATACGAATGGTTCACATTATATTTTTGTAAAGGTGTATTCAAACGGTAAACATTTATTATGGCTCATAAAATATATCAATTCGTTGGTTATGTTTTCTGTGATAATAAAATACAATGCCTGTCTGTTCACTTACAATTTGAGTTTCATGAAACCACATTCAATACCATTTTTAGCATTGTGTAACAAATTAGGGGATACCAAGGCATATTTCGATGGATGTCCATATAGCTGCACTAGACTTGTGTGCAAAATTATAAACAAATAAAAAACTGAAATTTTTGGGAGAAATTTGTTTTTAGATTGATGCATAAAATTAAACAAAAAGATTTAGTGTTATTTTTTCGTAAACAGATCGTTAAAAACCATATGCAGGTTATTAATTTGAAAATAACACAAAAATGACTGTTTTCAAGGCTGAAAAACAATGTTAAGGACAATTGTTTACCAACCTGTTTGCTTCGTGCGTTCGTAGGAAAACAGTATGTTTTTAAATAAATTTAAAAATTTGGTGAAATTAGAGTTAAAAGTTTAAATTATTATTAACTGGTAAAAATTTCAAGTCTCAATCATCATAAGTCTCATGAACCCACGGCCCGATCCAGGAAAGGGGGGGGGGGCAAACAAAGATTGAAAAATTTTACGTTCTTTTTTCGTATCCAAGTTTTTATTTTGTATAATTGTTTCTGCGAAATCTAGGCACTCTTCGAAAAAAATTTCAAATAAATCCAATAAAAGTATTGCGTTTTTCTATAAAGATCAATTGAATGAATAAATCGCACAAAAAGCTAGATTTTTGCTATCAATAACTGTTTAAACTATTCGGTCTACAAAAAAATGTTTCAACCACAAAATGTTTCCGTATTTATAAAGAACAACTTTCTAATTTAAAGCGGTCGTCTGATGTTTGTCATTTATGAATCAGAGTGAGGTTTTAATTCAACCAATCGAATTCGATGCCGGAATAAAATGTGCCCCTTTGAAACTAATATTTTTCGTTTGAAGAATTTTCCTCGATTAAATTTATTTATCGAGTTTCAAACATATGTCCATTTAAAACACCCCGTATATGTTATGTAAAGGGTGGCAAATATTATTTTTGCCCGGAGCGGCAAAATAGCTAGATCGGGCCCTGCATGAACCAACGTCTTTAAAAATTAAATTTTTGTGTTTGATAAAATTCCTAATTATTAAATAATGTTTTATTCCTTTTAATATAACCCTGAAGAGTAATTGCAAATTACTTCATTCCACAGACATATTTTTTAATTGTTAAAAAAATAAACTACAATATTATAGTTAATTAAATTAATATGGTAGAAAGGAAGTTTTAGTACTCAAAAATTTTATATGAATAGATAATAAAATAGATCACCATTTATAAAACTGATAATAATAACTGAAACTCATAATTAAGAGAAATGGTCATTTACATATTGGTAAATATTTACTTCTTATATGTGCGAAATTAAGAAAAAATAGATCGAAAAAAATTTCTGTGAATCCACAAACTCAACTCAACCAACTCGTAATTACAACAAAATTCGGTTTCTATAAAATTTTCGATCTATTTTTCCGAGTATATTTTTTCCGATTGCCGATATGTACAATACCAAGTTGGTAAGACTAAAATATTTCTATCTCAAGAAACACAAACTTTGAACTTTGGTTTAGGTATATTTTACCATCGTGCGATTTTCGTTTACATCTTTCTAGCGTTTTCTTAAATGATTTCAAATCACTAAATTTTTAAAAAGAAGTTTAAGATGATAGTCTTAAACATACAAAAACACATGCAACTTTTCAACCGCGGTTTCCTCGGTTCCTGTGCAAAATACGAAATTTTTAATTTTACAGAATTTTCCAAATTTTAAATTAGTAAATAATACAACTTTTTTTTTCTATTTTGAATAGTTTTGCACATATTAGTAATCAAAGTTTTTCTAAGCAGAAAAGGCACAAAATTTTGTTTACTAATTTTAGTCCCAAGTTTGTAACGCTTAGAAATATTTATGCAACAAACAAAGTTTTCGATAACTCAAAAACGAAAAGAGTTATCAAACTGAAATTTATTACATGCTTGGGAAGTAAAAAGTGCAGTGTTTAAGATCATAAAAGAGCAACATCGGTCAATTAGATCTTGAGTGCGTAGGACCCAACTTCTAAATCATTAGAGATAACACAAAAGTATCGATGTAAAACATGTTTCTATAAAAATATGAACAACTTTTGTTTGTAACATTTCTTTGTAAACATCACTTTTTACCTGTGAAGGTACAATTTAGTATAAATCTTTGGTGGTTTAGTATAAATCCATTTTTCCAAAACTGTAAAAGATAGGGAGTTGAAAATTTGCAGGTAACTTCAACTAGTAATCTTGTAAAACATTCATGAAAAATGAAAAAAATTTTTAGAAAATACTTTCGAGAATTTTCGAAAACCAAATAAATGGTGGCAGAAAGGCCGCCATAATTGTCTTGATCTTTTAAATTTTTCTAATTTATTAAAAATAATGCAAGCACTGACATTCAACATTTTCTTTACAGGGTATTTCAACAAGTAACACGGTCAATTGTTTTTTTCACTTGTTTTTTATTAGACTCATCAAAGTCTATATACTGGATACTGGAACAATTTTTTAGACAAATATAATTCGTATTTATACTGAACTGAACTCTCGGACCACTTGAGCCACAAGACGTTATTTTTCCTTGTCGATTTTCGGATAGGTACTGTTGAATCATTTAGATAGATTTGATTAGATTAGAGTTAGAAGTACTTAAGTCTTATAAGATATTTTGAATTGCGATCAGTTTGATCTTCTGTACCTTCTTTGCTTAAAAGATGCTCCCAAAAAAAAAACCATAGGTACAGCTTTAATATACTTTCGGATATTTCTGGCTGAAACGTCATCATTTAGATAGCAACGCCATTAATATTTCTACCTCATTATAATTATGATAATTCCATAAATTTAAATAAAACTTTCGGAAAAGTTTGGTTAAAAATAAATGGTTTAGTAAATTAAAATTTTAAAACTATCAATTTAAGTTAATTTTTATTAAAAATTTTTAATTTAATATTTAATTATTAATTTGGAATTGTGTAGGTGTGAACATACTTTTAGAAAAAGACGTAAGTAAGTAAGCTATGAAGATTAAACTAAATAATTATTATAAAAACTTACTTTTTTTGAACAGGTATACAAAATCATTAAACCGTAAGAAAAATATTAAATAATCCTACAAAATTTTGTTTCAAGTTATTATTATTGTTAATGTTTATTAAAAAATATAGGTACCTAATTTTATTGTATGTTTCTTTGTCACTCTCTTTGTTTTATTGTATGTCCCTCCCTCATAATATAAAATTTATCATAAAATTAAGTAATTTAATAAAGTATTCATAAGTCACAATTCGTTTCGCAAAAAAAAATAAAATATTTTTTTCGACAAAACTTGCTAATTTAATAGAATGCCCTCAAGAAATATTCTATTTAGATTATTTAATCTATTTAGACTTTCTTGATTCTTCAAAAGAAATATTTTGATTTAATGATATGATATTTATGTCCTGCAAAAACGTAATATGCAAAAAAAATTCAGTTTGGGGACGTGTATCTCTCTAAAAATTGAAAATAGTCAATGCAAACCATTATCATTTTTATCATCTGTTCAATAATATATGATTATATACCATCAGAGTCGGAATATCGAATTTAAAAATCCAAAATCCGACTGCGTTAACTGAAAAGTGAAAAGAAAAAAACAAATCCAGCTGTTTACATAGCGTTTTTAACAGCCGGACCCATTTAGATCGGCTCAAATATCCCCAATAAAGGGTGCCGGCTATTAGAACCGCTATGTAAACTGCTGGACTTGTTTTTTTCTTCCTGTTTATATTTAACGCAGTTGTTTTTTGATTTTACAAATTAATTTTTTTAACACTTTTTGGGTCGAATTTTTAAATACCGATTCAACGATACCCCACTTACCATAGTCCATCGACTTTCGTTTTCAGCCTATGTAAGTGTGTATATTTGGTCCTTTGACGCACTCTAGAGGTCAAACGCGTGAGCCGTTTTCAATGATCATTAAGTCAATCGATTTGTCTATTTAAACTATTCAATGATATCTCACGGGCATAGTTCGTCGATTTGTATATTTTTCTTTTTCACAATATAGCGCCTGGTGGTCGCCATATTGAATTTATATTGTGCCATATCTTCAGTAGCACTCTCAAGTTCTAATTCAAAAGTTTATTGTAAAACATTTTAAAATAAACTTTTGTAAATAAAATATGTAAGATTGGCCATGATTCTGAAGGCTCTTAAAAAATTTGAGATTATCATATACCTAACATTGACGCTTGCCAAATTTCCGTTAAATTTCAAAATAAAGATATTTTTTAATTAAAGCTCAATCGAGAAAGGAATTTAGATTGCATTTACATACTACTATAGTCCGACTAATTATATAAATGTGAAAGTTTGTATGTTTAGATGTTTGGTTGTTTATAACTCAAATACGCAAAAACGGCAGAATGGATTTGCATGAAATTTATTTGTATACATATACTTGAAATTTGGTATAGATGTGTTTTATAGAACATTATTCCGGGAAAATAGGTAAAATACCTTATATTACTTTCATTCCATAAAAACAGTTAGAGTTCCGCACCAAAACTTTGAAAACTTTGAAGTTGTGAACAAAATGGGAAATAGCTGAGGGTAAGTGAATTTAAGGCCATAACGCGATAGTCCTTGGTTTTATTGTTGAAATTCTCCAGCGAAGCGGGTGCGTAACTACTAATCTGTATTAAATATTACGTATTTATAAACAATTTAGAACAAATCAAAGGTAGGGCTTTTGGAAACTCCAATGATATTTTGTTTATAATACCTGTAATGTATAATGTTGTATTAAATTAAACATATTTTTAATTCTTGAAATATTCAATTCACTTTCATAACGGGACTTCTGAATGTAACACGTTAAAGATACAATATAAGTAAAACAGAATAATATTCATAGATATCTAGTTATTTTGTTTCGTTTAATTATAATAACTGAATCCAAAAAAATGTTGGCTGACAGGCTCGTGCGCATATCATCCAGGGGGGGGGGGGGGGTCAAACTTTTGCCCATCATGTTAGGTCATCAAGTAAAAAAAAAAAAAAAAAAACAAAAAACTCTTTTTACCTCTAACTCTAATTAGAGAATATTTTATTATGTCAAATATGGGGGAGGGATTTGACAACCAAAACCCCTCCCTTGCGCTTGCTGAATCTTCTAAAACCACAATCCTCTTATAACGTCTGTAACGGAGATAAGATCCAGCGATACACAAGTAAAGTAAGTAATACATATTCAATCATTTTAAATTTTAGTAATTTTTGAGGACTCATCATTCAATAAAATATTTACAAACAAATTCATCAAATGATCATTTTTAGCTTTCTTTCATTTTAAAGAGACAGAAAAGAAATTCTAACGAAATATTGATATTTGAATTCAGCCTTAACAGTAGTACTTAAATAAATGAAAATCAAATCATATATTCCAAAAAAAAAAAGATATAGTTTTCAATAAAAACCAAAGAATGCGTGTGAAGGAAGTAATTTATCATTTCCTTTGCAAAATTTAATTGTTCTAAATTTTTCTATATACTTGACAATTTAAAAATAAACCTGTACCGTTACACTTATGAAATTTTACACGCATAAAATCTACTTATATGTTGTTGGTGGAAAGTAAACTGGACACTTTTTATCTAGATATTAGTGTAATGTACCGAATGTTGTATTTTGTACATTCGCAAATGTGAACGTTTATCTCCGATATTCGCGAATTAGTCGCAGAAACGATTGAATTCGAAAAATTTGAACAATAAATCAAATTTGAATGCGGTTTCTGCATTCGATTCGTTTTGAGCGTCAGAAAATTTTGTGGCCAAAATTGATTAGAAATTAAAAATATGCAATTTGCATAAATAATTTGCATTTTAAATTAACCGTTAATAATGATGAAAATGATTCCAAACTTGTTACTCAGGAGTTTTTGAGTGCCAAGGATACCTCGGGTACCCTGAGTAACCCGGGTACCAAGTAATGAGTTTGGACTGATTATTTAACGAATTCCTCGTAAACTCGGGATACCGTTTACCGTGGGCACCAGATACCTTTTCAGAATTAATCAGAGACTTTTTCAGAATTAATCAGAGATTTTATGAAAATATAGTTAGCAAAATAAAATAAGAGTAAGACTTTTTCTGAGTTTTTCAGAATTAATCAGTAAAATTTAAAACATTTCACGTTTTCGAAAAATTAATAGTTGTAAGTGTTACTTTAATCATATTGAATACTTCTCTTAAGGAAAATAAAATTTGCCAAGAAATTATTTATAGTTTTTCTGACTTATTTCTTAACTCTGAAAATTAATAGATCTCGTTAATAGATATCGGATCAAAAACTGGAAAGGTATTTTCTTCTTGGAATTTTGTCGTTTACATCACTTCTAATACGGTAGTTTCGGGATATCCCATATACAAATTAAGGTAGTTTGTATACAGGGATGTTCACATGAGGTTCACACTTTTATGACTATTTTTTGGAGTGTTAAAAAATTTTTAATATATTTTTTTAAATTACTGTATGATTTAAATTACCGACCACCTTCAGTAAATTTCTTAAATTTCAATCTTATTGACAGTGCATGTAATAAAAAATCAAACAATAAAAAGTTCACCCACCTAAATATTTTCACTTGCATGTACCGCTAGAGGAAAATTTGTTTTTGCGCAATTTTCATATACGTTGTTATTCTCAAAAACATGACTGGCTATTTTTCCTTTAATCACCTTTTTTTGATTAATCATGGTAGTAGGTGGATTTGAATTAATATTATTATCGTAAAGTAAAATTTTCAATAGTGTACGGTAATCAATAAAAAGACAATGATTCAGTATAACAACGTGATTGCGTTTTGTTTTATGAACAGCCAAGAGTCAAACTTGCCCGATTTTAATCAGTCGCTGTACTTCTTGCGTTAATATTCAATGTAGTCCACCGAACGAGATTCCACAAGAAAAATTTAATTTTTTTCTGTACCTTTTGGATGACTCTCAAGACTGACATATCATTCTTGTGCATGCAACAAACTACTATTCCTGGAATTAGAACTAACCTTCCAAACATCCAAATAGCAAAACTCTAATAAGATGTTTACATCCAACTTATGGCTCTAGTCCACCAACCTAGTTAAAATATCTATATCCTGTTTTATTTACAACCTTATTCTTCAACTTTCTACCAAACAGAATATTTTTAAACTGTGTGTTAATGGAATACTGTACAAAAATAATAAAACCGTAACATAATCTGATACAGACATAAATATCGGATTCATTTATTTGGTTACCACGAAATATGCATGATGCCCTAATCTGTAAAATATTAACATTGATTCTTTATTATCCACGTTTTTTTAAAAACCCACATACAACAAACAACCATACTACTACCATAATATGTATGTGTCTTCTTTAATGTAAAAGAAGGCCTTGACCAAGAATTATCATTTTACAGTCATCAGAAATGATGATATTTAATTAGTAGAAATTGGAGTTTTATGTCAAGTAAAACTCATATCTATTTTTTGAGTTTATTATACTCGAATCAAATTTGAATGTGACAAGCTTTTACTCAACTTCACTTGTATTTGAAAAATAGGATCCTGCCCAAATTGTAAATAGAAAAATTTAGTGTCGTAGGACAATCGCTGGCACCCGTATAGAAAATGCCAAGTTACACGATGGAATCGAAATTAGACCAAAATTAATTTGCCAGCTCTTTTCCCCAAGCAAGGGCTGATATGTAATATGTATATACATATAAATATTAAAAACTGATTAGAACTCGAAGTCAGTTCACATTACGCCATACCGTACGTAACAAATATCAAATGCAGTATCTTGGCTTGAGCAAAGACCGGAAGCCAGGCTAGAACGAATATCTGAAATCCAAGCTTGAAAGGATGGTATCATTCGATATTAAAACAAAAGGGTCAGTCTTGGTTTCCAAGCTTGGCCCAATATTCAATAACTATTGCCTAAACTAGAACCAATATTGACCCAGTTCTTATTACCTCACGACCACGTTCTTTTGCATTATAGACCACAAGTCCATACTGAAATTTTTCGGGTGACATGACCCACCAGGAATCATGTTGAAAAAGATTCTGCTATATGTAAAAGTAAATTTAAGTACCATGGCATGACTTTTACGCGGTACAGATGAGAATATGATTGTCACACCCCTTTCTGTTTAACCCCTGCACCACCAAATATGTACGGCGTTGCTAGATACGAACTTTGCATAAGTATTAGAAGCGAATTACATAATTGCCGTACTGAAATAAATGTGGAAACTTCGAAACCGGAAGTTAAATATCTGCATTAATTAATGCAATTCGCTTCGAATACTTATGCAGAGTATCCTGCAATGCCATATATATTTAGTGGTGCAAGGATGGGTAAAAAATAAATATAATAATAACATCCATTTTAAATAATATAAATAAATTTAATATAAGCGTTGTAAAATTTTATTACGTCTAAAATTTGTCAGCCAGCTTATAATTCAAAAAGTATAAACTAAATTTGCGATCGACATACGCATATAAGAGATATTATTTTTGCGTATACTTTTTACACTCGCTGTAAGTAGAAAAGTCTTATAATACACATAAAAGCACTATCTTGCTCTACTTACACGAGTGTCAAAGGTATATTCAAAAATAACATTTTTACTGAATGTTAAACTATTAATTTCTCACAGGTACAGAGTCCCCCAATTCAGAATTAGGAGAGTCAACATTAATTCAACTTTGAAACCATTTTTATTTTCTGCCACCTATATATAATTTTGGTAGTTAAAGAATTGCAATTTATCGCTATGAAGAAAATTACACACTGTGTTTTGAACCTGAATCTTTTAAATAACAGGTCTGAACGCTTTTTTCTATCTCGGTGGCCATAGCTATGAGAACTTAAATAATTTTTTTAATATCTCCACTTCCGTGAGAATTTCTGACATAGAACCATAGCCCCACCCCATTTTCCTTTTTCAGGGAAAAAAAACGGTTACCTGTTTATTAAACTTAAATATGCAAAATTACGAAAAAAGCGAGCTTTAAAGCCGTTACCATGTTAAAGGCGAAAGCCAAAAGTGTGGAAAGCATACCTACATGTTTTTAGGTCTGTAAATAATATATTAAAAGCTTAATGAAATCTGAGGCCTGATATCTCGACTTTAACCTTCATTCTCTTTGTGTGATGGAGCTACTATTATTGCATAAAAATTCAATCTCTAATAATAATTTATTACGTGATCATATTTATAGAAAGGTTATTGACTTCACAATCATCTACGCTATACACGATGTAATTTAACATTGACTTACAATAAATCTACTTTTATTATGGATATATACAAGAAAAAATAATTATCTTTATTTTGTAACCTTAAATCGATAAAAAATAAATAACAATAACAACGTTCATTATTTTCGAGGAATTTCAATTTCGATTTATATATTTTCTGTTCTCCATTGTTTTCTCATGTCGGTATCACAATCAGTGGGAGCTGAGAAGTATTTCAGTACCCATAGACTAGAAAGAGGACAAATTGACTAGAAAGTTTCTGCGTGTATAACAGAACTGCTTCCTAAAGCTATTAAAGGAGCCCACTATTTTCTTATCGAATAGGTTTCGGTCAAATTGACCGATGCGCCAGTAAAAGCAAGTTTAGAAAGATGATTATCAATATTTATAATAGGCACGTACAGGCTCAGCAAGATATTTCCATGAATATTTATGGCTTGATAATTATTATTTAAGACTAGCTGACTTGGTAAACTTTCCCGCTTAGCCCGCCCATTAAAGCCAACATTACTTCCATCTCTTGGTCAATTAAACGGCTTTCGACACCAAAGCTCGCTGCACCTGCAGTTCTCGCAAAATTACCAGTTTTTACAAGCACCCATTTTGTCCCGCGGTCTATTAAAAGTTAGTTCGATTTTTAGTCGGTTTTAATGATTATTATTTAATTCATGAACCCATAACTTTTATTTAAAAAGACAAGTTTACATACATACAAAAATTAATAACTAAAGGTTTTATGTTTTTTAAGCCTATTGTTATTTATGTTTAATTTTTCAATCACATTCCTCGATTAAATTTTGTTTAGATTTTGATGAAATATTTTTAATTATTTGTCCGAAGCTATGATACTTTTGCAGCTGCCTTGTTAAATCTTCGATACGTTGATCTTTTAAACGAATTAAACAATCTAAATGCTCTACCTATAAATAAATTTAAGAAGCGATCAACCAAAAAACATTAATAGACGGATCATGCCGAAAAATAA
The DNA here is from genome assembly GCF_905475395.1 of Chrysoperla carnea. NCBI lineage: Eukaryota > Metazoa > Arthropoda > Insecta > Neuroptera > Chrysopidae > Chrysoperla > Chrysoperla carnea. The sequence goes on along the minus strand of NC_058337.1, from coordinate 71,475,830 downwards.
GAAAAATATCGAAAATTTTGATCTTATTTCAGTTTTTAATGATTATGACCCTGGTTTTTCCTCAAAAATTGTGGTATATATTTTTAAAGAAAATTAAAATTTAAATAATTTGAGATTAAATAGGACCAATAGTTTCGGAGATACAGCTTTAAACAGTTACAGATAGAACAAAAGTTTAAATATAAAAAATGTTCCTTATAAAAAAAAAAAAACAACTTTTGTTTTAAACATTTTTTCGTAAACATCACTGTTTACCCGCGAAGGCGTTAAAAATTTTCGAAAGTATTTTCTAGAAGTTTTATTTCGTTTTTCTAAAATATTTCACAAGACTACTATTTGCAGCTACCTGCAAATTTCCAACTCGCTGTCTTTTATAGTTTTGGGGAAAATGGGAACCAAAAGTTTCGCCTATTCAGGTAAACAGAGATATTTACGAAAAAATGTTTCAAACAAAAGTTTTTTATTTTTTTATAAGGAATATTTTTTATAACGATTTACAAAATTGATTTTTGCTTAAAATTTTGAAACATGAAATAATAGACAAACTTTGAAAAGCTATATCTCCGATACTATTAGTCCTATAATCAATAATAATATATAACCGATTTTATGTCAAATTGTTGAAAATTTAACCTTTTTATACCATGTATATATGAAATATACATAGTATATTAAGTTTAGTCCCAAGTTTGTAACGCTTAAAAATAATGATGCTAGGAAAAAAATTTTGTCATAGGTGTTCATAAAATCACCTAATTAGTCCATTTCCGGTTGTCCGTCCGTCCGTCTGTGGACACGATAACTCAAAAACGAAAAAAGATATCGAGCTGAAATTTTGACAGCGTACTCAGGACGTAAAAAGTGAGGTTAAATGAGCATCATAGGTCAATTGGGGCTTGGGGCCATAGTACCCATCTTGTAAACCGTTAGAGATAGAACTAAAGTTTAAATGTAAAAAATGTTCCTTATCAAAAAATCAAACAACTTTTGTTTGAAACATTTTTTCGTAAACATCACTGTTTACCCGTGAGGGCGCCAATTAGGCGGAAATTTTATAATATGTACTATACTTGATTATCAGTTATGTATGTGTCACATGTTTGTATGTGTAATGTGATAAAGAAATCAACACTGATTATGCATGGTATTTCAACAATTAACTCAGTCAATTGTTTGTTTTCACTTGTTTAAAAATAAATACCGAAATTTTTGAGTAAAATCAGTACTTCTGGGTCAAAATAGGAAAAAAACAGAAGGTAAAAATTTTCGAGGTTTTTCTTATTTTTCGGCATGATCGGGTCGTTTGAGAAGGTCGAAAATTGGAATTTAACTTCGAACAGAAGAGTTTGGAATACCAATTTAAAGTATGTCAAAATTTCTCCTTGATCATGTATCTCCGTTTTTTTTTTTTTTTTTTAAACTACAATTTATTTTCTTATTTTTTAGTCTCGCTAAGTTAAAAATTGTATAGTCTTTGAGTAACAAAGTAGAATTTTAAAAGTAATAGATTTTTCTTATTAATAGAGTGAACATAGGAAACCTTCTGATTCAATATTTTAACAGCCTCATTTTTCTCTTCCAATTCTTCAAACTTTCTAGCAATAATATCAACAGACATTTTTTGTTCTACAACCATTTCATCATTATTATCATTTTTAACACGAATTGGGATACGAATTGATGCTCCTATAAAATTTGATTTCATAAAAAATCACATAAAAAAAATACATAGTATTATATGAATGTATTGAAGTAAAAGTTGCAAAATATTTTTTCTCATCTCCGCAGAAAGTGTCAACTTTCTGTCCGCCTTGCAAAACAAAGTTGGCACTTTCCGCCTCCGTTGAGGAGAAAATTAGTATACACATTACGGGAGTATGTAAATAATATCTCAGATATCATGTATGTCACCCCGGCTTCGCCTCGGATGACAATGAATATGAGATCTGAGACATTATTTACTTTTGTTCCCAGTGTATAATATGCTATTAATGATGGCCTCATCTTTAATTGCTGTCAAAGTTATGCAAACGTTATATCTATAGTTAAAACATTATACCTAAACACAAACAATACTCTTAAAACAAGTATTTAAATGATTCGCGTAAATGTCTATTAGTAATATAATAACTCTGCAATTGAGATACTATTCGAGAATCATGTTCCATTTGTTTCTATATATGTGGACATTGCTCAACTACGTATAATACACCTTAAATTAAGTCTATTTAGCTAAACTAACCTTAGTAAAAAGTTGCTTCGTTTGAGAGATGAGCGGTGTTGAAGCTCATGAAGGGCCGGGGCCAAGCGCATATATTAATTTGACGCGCTCGAGTTATTGCACAAATCCCCTCTTGGGCTCCCCTATTAATACGTACGGTACAAAACACGTAATTCAGGGTGTTGTACAATTGTATATACGACCCTCACGAATAATTCAGTATTCCACGATAACTCTGAAGTGACTTTTATTCTCATATTTTATGATATTCCTAATGAGACCATGCCTTTTATATAATATATAAATTTTTAATTCAATAATTTTTGTTCAAATATAATCAATTTATGTTTAAGAAACCATTTCCTTACAATTTAAAGAATAATTTGTGAAAATATCGATATTTAAGATTTTAAATGCTATCTGGTTAATTATGCAGACTAATTCATAATTCGTTCATCTAAGGATTATAAAAAATTAATTACCTGTCAATCACGCTTATAAGTATAACATAACTCCGCTGCTTTCGCCAACAGGCGCAAATCAAGAGTTTTATTTCGTAACTAACCGTTTCCTCTACTTTGTTATTTCTACCTTATAATATTCTCTATGAAATATGTTTACCTGTTACTTCGGATATATCTGAATGCTCCGAATCATCATCTTTATCACGTTTACACATATTTTCTTGTTCAATTTTCGTTTTAAGGCGTGCTAGCACTTTTTCAATAGCACCAGGATGTGCTGTTGCAATTTGTTCCATCATTGCTTTTGTAATACCCAATTTTAATTTTTTTAATACTTTACGATTTAATGTTTCCCAATTATCAATTTTTCGTTGTAACGAATTTTGTGGAGAGTAATTATGTAATTCAACCAAATTTGGATAATGATACTTTAATAATTCAGCTAATAAAACTAATAGTCCATTGAAATGTTACATTGACTGAACATTTTTGGGAGGACGCGATTTTATTTGTGGGACATGTAGGGGAGGTCAATACAACCTTAACCCCATGTTTCTGGGGTTGGCGCCCTTGTCCCCCGCCCGCCACCTTGAAAAAAGGGGTGGAAACATATTTTGCTGTATCTCGTAAAATATTGATTTCTCAAAAAATTTGCAAAGACATAATTTGTAGCAAATTGTCGTGGCTACAAATTTTGTGTATGTGACTTTTTGCGATAAACTTAAAATTAAAAAAGTTATGAGCAAAAAAGTAACAAAATCAAAAATTTCTTTTTTTGCTTAATAACTTTTTTTCTTGTCATTTTATCATAAATTTAGGTGAGAGCAATATTATAGAGAATACGTTTATGAACATTTTTCCGCAAATTTTATTAATTTTTGTTAATTTTTAACGTAGTTACAGCGCTCCAAAGTTGACCGAGTTTATCAATGCGCATGATAACTCGACCAAAACAACATGTTTACCATACTCTCGTTTTTTAATAACATATTTAATAAGCTGTTTCTTCTTCCTCATGCTATTATTTTAGTTGTGCTACATATAGTTGTGATACAAACGATTCTCCAAAACAGTAACAAAAGTTTCATTCAGTTTATCATCGCTTCCGCCAACACAGGATGTAGCCCGTTTCCACAGTCTCCGAGTGTATCACCAGGTCCAATCATGGAAGAAAATGAATTTGAAGAAGAATTACCAACGATGACTCCAACTTTAACTCCTGTCATTCCTCAAACCTTCACATTCGATGTTGAATTACAATCTGAGCCACAGCCTGGAGAATCTAAGCCACAACTTGGAGAATCTGAACGACAACCTGGACCATCGAAGAATAGTAGAATGGGATAGCTAGCTATTCTATTTTAATTACTGATTGATAATATGATTAAGTCGGAGATATTGGAGCGCTGTAACTACGTTAAAAATTAACAAAAATTAATAAAATTTGCGGGAAAATGTTCATAAACGTATTCTCTGTAATATTGCCCTCACCTAAATTTATGATAAAATGGCAAGAAAAAAAGTTATTAAGCAAAAAAAGAAATTTTTGATTTTGTTACTTTTTTGCTCATAACTTTTTAAATTTTAAGTTTATCGCAAAAAGTCACATACAAATTATGTCTTTGCAAATTTTTTGAGAAATCAATATTTTACGAGATACAGCAAAATATGTTTCCACCCCTTTTTTCAAGATGGCGGGCGGGGGACAAGGGCGCCAACCCCAGGAACTTGGGGTTAAGGTTGTATTGACCTCCCCTACATGTCCCACAAATAAAATCGCGTCCTCCCAAAAAATGTTCAGTTCGGCCCTAAAATTGTAACATTTCAATGGACTATAAATATATTTGATCAAATGTTGGTTTTACAAATTTTGTACCTAAGAGAACACCGTATGAATTTAGTGTCAATTAAGCAATATGATACGACCATAGGAATATTCATTTGTGTTGTTAAAGGATTTGCATAAACATTATTGAAAAGCACTCTAAATGGGCTGGAATATTACAGGAACTTTTATAGTACATACTAAGTATTGAGAAGCGCTTTAATCCAACTGATCGTGTAGCTTTATTATATGAACCAAAGAAGCCGCACCAAAAAAGGGTAAATTTATACTAGCGTACATAAAGTCTTCACTCCCTGAAGACAATCCTGATAAAAATTTAAATAATCTGTTTCAAAGGTGTGTCCTGGAAATTCTTAAGAAAACAACGTTGTTTGACAACGATAAACATATTTGGTAAAGTTTTTAACTAAGTTAAGTTTTGACGTTCTGCCCGAAAGATAAAGGAGCTCAATTTAAAATTGTATATTCTATATACGCTAATTTTACCTAAATATCTACACCAAATATGAATAAAAAGATAAAAGTTATAGACTTATTTAAGTCATGTTAACAAGATTTGTTGCTTTTACTGAAACTTTAAGGGTTCACATGGTAGACGCTCATCTCTTCATCCGATCTTGCCGCAAATTTCACTTTCAGTACAAAATAAGTATGCGTAAATGTAAAAAATTGTAATCCAGCCTTCAAACGCTTTCCATGGCATGTCCTTAAAATATATACCAAATAAATCCTGAGTACAGATGATCACTAATTTTGCCACAAATTTACCCCATTTTGATTTGGTCTAATATGTTCAATATTTTTTTATTCAAAAATCGTGGCATTAACAATTCTTATAAAATCCATACGATAACCTCGTCAGCTATTTGTAATGTTTTCAAATTTAACTCGTATGAGAAATTTACCTCCATCAGCAAAATCACGATTTAAATTACGTTTTGGTCGTGAAAATGAATGTGTATCGATCCATGCATGCAATTCACATAAGTCAACCATTTTATGGTATATTTTAAATATATTAGAGTTAAAAAATAAAAATAATACAGATTTAAAAAATATGAAGTTAAAAAATTGTATAAACAAAACTGATAGTAAATATTAAATGTGAATTTCATTTGACAATTCACGAATTTGGTTTCTAAGGAAATTGTTTATCTTGATAGCAGACAGTAATCATTAAAGAGCATGTTAGGAGCAGATCACAGATTATAATTTATTACGTAAATTAAAAACTATAATCTGTGGAGCAGGTTTTTTTTATTTCATCGAGCGTAATGTGCTCAACGTCGAGCGCTGCCCACTGCATACAAAGTTAACGATGTGTCTACCTTTCTACGATAGCGATAAAAGTACGGAATACTAAATTAATCACGGCATAACACACGTTTTATTGCCATGAAAGATGAGCGAGTAATTCAAGTGATAGACAGTCATCGGTTTATATGAAATTTGAAAAAACTTGAATTTGGAGGACAGTAACTAGTGAGGAAAAAACAAACTTCATAAAACATTTCGTCTCACATCTTAAAATATAAATAATAATTTTCATTTCGGGTATAAAAACGCCCTCTGATTGAACAGTTATAAATTCGCGCCAACTTTCGCCAATTGCAAATAAACAAAAACAGATTTGGTCTATTAGAAATCTATTCGGGAAGAAAAAATCAGACAGGTCGTCATCGAAAAAAAGATATGTAAGAATATGTTATATAAAGACGTTTTTGCCTATTAATTGCCCCTTATTGCCTTCTTTCCCAGAAACACAGCTTTTTTTTTCTGCGGATTCTCAAAAATTTAATTAGGACTCGCATAATTTATTAACATTAGATTGCATTAATGATTTTTTTTTTAATTCAAAATCGATGAATTTCAGCTATACAGACTGAATTATTATTATTATTTACAAAAAAATATAATGTATTATAAAAATTAAATAATTTTGTGTTTTAGAGTTTTACGAAATCTATAGAAACGTCATCGGAGTCCTATCCTAGTATCCATCAATGGGAGGAACTTAAGTCCATAAAGCAATAATTCTCGAAAGAACCTCTCAGATGAAATTCTCAATTTCTTTGTATGTTGCTTGCTGTAGGTCCTTCAAAACGAAATGAGACTCTTCGAGAGAGTATAGATTTGCGTTCATATTTTTACTGATATATGTACATCTACACTATCACTTTTATTCGGTCTCATTTCGTTTCGAACGACGTTAAATACTCCAACATCAAATTCTATTTCCAATGTATAGAAGCGTTGTTTCAGTGAATTCTTCAAAATTATTGAATACAGTTTATTGTATATAATAAAAATTAAAATACTTACCTCTCTGACAAATTATTATTTTCAACAAAACAGTAGATTTTTCCATCATAAAAACTTTTCAAAACCATACTTTTTCAATTAAAATTATGGAAATTGTAATCTTTAAAAAACGATCAATTTAAAGTGATAAAACACGAAAATTATAAAAAACGTTAATTTTTTCTTGTTTGTCCTGAAAATAGCTATCACAGAAGGATAATTTCATCACAGACAATTTACTTCGAAGTTATCGGTGTATACTTTGAAATTTAGTACAAAAATGGATCATAGTCGCCTCATCCAGATACAAAAAAAATAGTTTTTTTTCTTTTTTTGTTTTGAAGGATTTTAATATTACCTTATTATATAAAAATAAATAATATTAAATGAAAATGCGCAACAAACTATTCAAAATATATTATATCTCGGACGTTATATTTTTACGAGTTATTTTTTACACAGTCTTTTAAATCACTGTTTTGTATTTCCTTTTCAGAACAGCTTTTGAAATCTATTAACAAAATTTTATAAATAATTTTTAAAAAAACATAATTTTTTTAACAAATTCACGTTATTTTTACATGTATTTTTGCTAACAACCGCTTTGTGTGAACCTTTTTTTAATATTTCTTATACGATTTTCGTTTAAGTTTTTATTATTTTTGTCTTTAATATCACATGTTATATAATATAAATTTCATGTACAAGAAGTTAATGAACTTGTTTTTCTGTAAATTTTCGGCCACTATTTTATTTTATTTTATTTTTTATCTACAAGTAATGAATAATTCCAATTATTAGATCGTTGAATGACTGTAAATTTCAGCCGGTTGCATTTACAAGATTGATTTGCACTTTTCAGTTTTCCGATCTTCAGTAATTCCGATTTAGTCATTTACCATTCGTTTTGAACTTTTCTTAACAATGCATTAAAGTATCGATTATTTTTGTTTTGTTCACAATATTTATTTTTAATATCTTTGTGCAAAAGTATTCCTAAATGTATTTCAATAATTACTAATTCTCGGTATAACTCTCTCGTAGTTGAATTAATAGTTTGAGCACATTCTTTTAACAACCACTGAAAACTTTTCGGTAAACAATGTTTTTCCACATACTCAAAATGACCCTTTAAATTTTCATGTGCAAGCAGGCTAGCTTCAATCCAATATTTAGTATACGGTTCATACAATGATATTAAACCTTTATCACACTCTTCTTCGTCATTTTTATAAAAATTTTTTCTTTTTTCCTTATTCAATTTTTTTCCTTCGGGTATTATTTGTGATTTGGGCACTATTTTACAAGGAATAGTTTTTTCATCGAATTTATATGCTGAAGAACTAAATACTGGAAGTGGTAAATATAATTCGGAAAGTTTATTATCAACAATTTTAGCATTCAAATTATAATCTTCAATAAATTTTGAAGGATTTGTAATGAAATCAATCTGAAACTCCGAAAATTTTTGTAAAAGAATTGATGGAATTTGATCCAATGTTTCATTTAATTTATTCATTGCTGAATTTAATGGTGTTGAAGAATTTGGGGAAAATTCAATAATTTTTTTGCTTTCTGTTGATAATTTTGAATTTAAATTTTCAAAAATTTTTCTGTACGTGTATAATTTTGTGTTGTAAATATTTTCTTGATATAAATCATTTTTATTTTTTTGTTTTTCCCAGTAATCAACAAATAAATGAATATTATCAGTGTTTTCAGAATAAGGAAAATATTTCATATGCGTAGGATAATGATAATCGGCAATAAATATTTTACGACATTCAATATATTCTACCCATTTATCCCAATTAAAAAATTGTGTATGGCATATTTCATCATTAATTTCCTTAGTTAACTGCTTTGATAACTTTGATATATTGTGTTCAGTATAATCATCAAGTACGAACAATAATTTTAATGAGAATAAAATGTAACCCATCGCACGGCCTTCATAATTTGGAATTGATTGTCGTTTTCGATTGAATCGTAAATTTGGTGGATCCAATTTTAATAAATGTAATATTATATGCATAATATCAACTAAAAATAAAAAAGTTAAATTTTTTATTCAAAATAATGAACTTAACGTCCTGATATAATCATAGTTCCGGCACTCATTATTATGTGCTTAAAATAGAACCAGTCAGGTGCGAATCGGGCTCGCACATGAAAGGATCTTTATCATCGTACAAGACATGGAGGTTAGAAAGATGGAGAACGATCGCTGTAGGAAATAGTGTCCCAGAAATACGGACAAAATAAAATAAAAGCAGCTGTCGTTAAATTTGTACATTATGCAAGTAATTTCATCTGCTTATACTCATAAACAGCTAACTTCGCAGATACTACTTACCGACGAATTTTCAGGGACAGGCGTGCTAATGCTTTAGCGCGTAGCAATCGTTCTCCTTCTCTCTAACCTCCATGGTACAAGATATAACATGGCGGCCATTTTCATTGAATATGAAAATGGCTGCCACTATAAACTGAATTTGATTTTTTAAATTTTTTTAAAATTTGCATGGTTGCTGTTGGCAATAGTAATACACATTCTGTTAAAATTTCAACTGTTTAGGTTTATGAGATACAGCCCACTGACAGACGGCCGAACAGTGGAGTCTTAGTAACAGGATTTCTTTGGTTGTCTTTAGGTACAGAGCTCTAAAAAATTTTCTAGTCTACTCAACGCTGGAGTCACTTAAACAGAGATTCATTACCTCCAATTTGATTTTTTTTGTTTCTATACGACATTTGATATCTAAGAAAAAAGCTATTGAAGAAAAAGTCACTTTTTATCATCGATAGCTGGTGAACTAAAGATCGTATAGAGAACGGAAAATGGGTTTAGGCAACTTCAATCAATCCTCTATAATTATTTTATTACTTTCTTTCTTTTTTCGAATTAAAAATATTTTGTACGCTCAGTATTGATTAAAAAAGTCTTTTTTACCGTATTGGAAAATCTGCCACAACTTAATAAATATTGTGAAAATTACAAACGTTTTAAGTTATTTTTTTAATTCAATACATTCTTAAAAGCCTTTTAAATTTTTTTTTGAGTGATCTTTAAGAGATCGGCTTGGCCATCTTCCCTTTCCGAATAGTCCTTGTATTTAATTAAAGGAGCATATTTATTGCCCCTTATAAGTCAATTTATGATAAATTATTAAGATGAAAAATTTTGTTATTTTTAATGCAATTCATAGAGTTAAAATTAACTACGTTAATTTTATAAACAATAGCCGTTATCTCAGAAATCAAAGATAGCATAGGAAATTGAAAAAAAAATTCAAATTGTATCTGCTTAGTTTTTTGGGAATATTTTTTGCTTTTCATCATTCATCGTAGTTAATTACGTAAATTTCTACATGTAATAGCCATTCTTTCAGAGATCAAAGGCCGCATAGAAAAAAAAAAATTCGAAATTTTAATTAAAGAATCTGGCTCCAGAATTTTGTAGGTTAGAAAACCTGTTTTTAAGCCCATGGACGAAAAATCAAAACAAATTTTGCTTGGCACCAAACACGATGCAAAAAAAACAAAATTTGAATATTTTAAAATAATACAAAAAAAATTTTAACTGAGTGGATGTCCATATTTACAAAAGAAATAAACTATAAGCAAATTACGACTAAATTCTTTACCTGGCAACTGCAATTCCGTAACATATCGTAGACATAATTTTTCAATATCAGGGCATGGAATATATTTTACGCCAATTAGTTGAGCAATTTTTGCGACTAATGATCTTAACGATGAATTTGTAAATAATTTACGATTTATTTCAAATAATTTTTGGTATTTTTCATCCATAGCCATCTCTTCGGGAAATAAATGTTTATAATCGTCATAGCTCAAATGTCCCTCTTGGATATAACGAAGTAAATCCGAAATATAAATATCTGATTTACAAATCAACAAAGCTAAATACAAAATTCCGTATAGCTTTGTTATGGATAAATGATACGGGCTATGTAGATAACTGCTAGATACTTCAGAAGTTGTAAATTTATGGCACGGCAAATCGTCGTAAGTATGTTTTTTTAAATGTCGGCGTGAAAGTTTCTTTAATTTTAGTTGACGTGCTTTTTTATTAAAGTTCAATTTTATGGAAGCTGTAGAACTCTTTGATGACACAGATTTAGATGTCGCTGAGTATTCAGTCATACTATCCAAATCTTCACTTGGTTTTGACGATTCATAATCAGCTCGAATTAAAGCTCTCTATAAAAACAAATTAATTAATTTTTGACTACATGCCATAAATATGATTTCTTGATGATTTCACTTCAAACAAGTCTTACTTATTATTCGGTTGAAATGTAGTGTTAGTGGCAAAGTTTATAGTGAGAGGAATGGATTAAATTTACTAGTACAATATTCTTTAATTTCAATCTACTGATAATTTTTAGAGTTCCGTACCCGAAGAATAACCAACGGAACCTTATTATCGATACAGCAGTCTGCCTGTATCTCATAAATCGCAATAGTTAGACAGCTGTCATCCGCGATAAGTCATACTACAAATCGAGCGCAGGATTTCAAACTTAAGGCTTGCCTAAAATGAGTTAGCTTGAAATTTTATTTTCACCTTAAAAGTGACATAACTTCGAAAAACATAAGGAATTTAGAAAAAAAAAAATTTTTGTGTTTGCATGAGTTGAAATACTTAAATTTGCAAGACAAACTACATTAAAAATGTATTTTAAAATTAAGAACAAATATTCTTATACTTTTTTTCCCCTTAAATTAACCGTTTTTGAGATGGCAATATAATTTATGGTCTTTTATGTTTCTATCATTGTCCTAATTCTTAAAAGTTAAAAACATATAATTTAAATTGAATGTAAAAGCTCATAATATGAGCGATGAAATCCAAAACTTCCTTATTCTTGAAAATTGGTATTTGGACACATTGATTTTCAATGGTAACATTGAAATTGATAATTGATTTTCAATTCTTCGAGTGTAGCTGATCTTGGGCTATGGACATTGCATTTGACATACCCCAGCCGAATTAGTGACTTGCCTTGTCAATAACTTCTCTTTCTCTTGTGAAGCTAATGAACTATCGTGGTATTTTAGAATGATATTTGGGGACATTTAGGATAGTTTCTTCTGTCTCAAATCTATCTCATAAACGAATAATTATGAATCGCATTGATTTTCTCGCTGAAACTTCACCAATGTAGACAATTTTTAGATACACTCGCTATATCTCAAAGTAAATTTAAGAATTTTTACCACAACAAAACAATTCAATTTTATTTTATTTGCGAGCTTTTTTTGGAGTGCACAATCTTAACATGAAAATGAGCGAACTGACTCAGAGTTTTCCTTGAAAATCCATTCGGTTAGTTATGAATTAAAATGATAGTTATTATTGAGTAATAGACTCTCAAAAATTGTACAAATTTCTTCCTAATATAATCGCTGATTTAACTTTGCTCTTAAATAAGTGTGTTTAGACAGAATAGCTAGTTTTGTGGCAGGGGGTATAAAAGGAGAATCACTTGAAAAATTTACCTTAGTAATTCCTCGTCGACGGCTAAGAGATATTTTTTCGTGTAACGAAGTTGAATCTGGGTCTGTAGAAATTACTGACGATTTGGATTTGGATTTGGATTTTTTTAGCTTGGGGTGACCAAAATTATAAATAGCTTGGGCATCACTAAAATTAAAAAAAATCATATTATTCATTTTCTTCAGTTCTATAAATAAGCTTTTTTTCTTGAATTTGTAACTTTGAATCCAAGTCAAATATATTTTTGTTATCCAGAGCTTCAACAAAATTTATCTGACAAAAACATGGAAAATATTTTTAAAAAAATTGAAACATTTTTCGTAACATATAATAATAGTTTCACTAAAGACATGCTTGTCTGTATATTTGGAGAAAATATATTCCACTCACAAACTACAATTTCTGAGAACTATGATAATTATTCAAGCTGTTATTGAAATATAACTATTTACCGAAATGCGAACACATTTGAGGAATTGATGAAAAAACTAAAACAAGAGTAATAAAGCTACAAGGTTCTATTTCAAGAGTTCTAGAACGGAAATATTTAGTACGTTTATATCTTAGATAATTTACACGAATTTGTGTTTACACAATCGTGTTTACCGTGGGCCTCACGTTAACATAATTTCGAGTAGATGCACTACCGTGTGTTCATCGTGAGTCTCACGTTAACATAATTTGGAATATATAATTAAATTGAACAGAATATTATCTAAGTTTTTTTTAACTTTGGTATACCTTAACTTTTCTCTGATTTTCTGAGGATCAGTGCATGGGCGTCATCACAAGATTAACCAAAAAGCCAAAAAACTTGCAGACCCGTGCTAACTCGGTCCCCTTAAAGGTATGGCCAACCCGTGGATCAGTGAATGAACGCAATCAGAGAGAAAAACTATTAATTTTTCCTCAAAAAACTTATTCTGTTTTAGGGTAGAAAATATTCTACTCACGGTAATTATCTACTCCAAATTGTCTTAACGTGAGAATCACACTAAAAACACGATCGTGTCCGCATATCTTTTCGAAAAAATAGTAAATGACGCTACGGCTGATTGATTACTAGCTACACTCGTAGGCTTACATTAATGATAACTTTGTGCATGTGAATAGTAATTTAGCTTATGTGTTTAATCACATGCTGTTTTTAACATAATTTTCGAACTTACTGTGGTCGAAATGCTGCTGACAATCTTGGTAGATCAGCTTCTTTTTGGGCAAAAAATGCCACTTTAATAGCACTTAAATAAGCAGCCCATAGTTGAAATGCTGTTAACTTTAATTCTGATGGAGCCCCTAAATTGATTAACTCATCCACTAGCCCTTTTAAAATGATATTATAGCCCTCCCAAGTAGTCCAAGTTTTAGATTTTCCCTTTTTATCATTATCATTTTTACGAATAGTAATTTTAGTTGTATTTAAGTAAGTACGGTCACCATCATCGTAAATTTGTTCACGTAATTCTTGAGTTTGTGTCTGACATTCATCACAATAATATAATCCACCTTCCAGATGATAATCTGTTCCTCCACAGACACGACAAACTACATTCATTTCAATACAACTTAGATACATGCACCATTCTTACGAAAAACAATATATACCATAATAATAACATAACCACACATGTCCATACTCTTTGAAAACCATGTTTGAAAACATTTATTTTTGAAAATTGAGACGTCTTTTTAAAATGTTCGGGTTGATGAAATATAGATAGCACTATTATCGTATTTTGATACCCCGCATATATGAAATACATCAAGGTATATTAAGTTTAGTTCCAGGTTTGTAACGCTTAGAAATATTGATGCTATACAAACAACCTCATAAAACGAAAACTCAACTACGAAAACTCAAAAACGAAAAAAGATATATCCGTAGGACCCATCTTGTAAACCGTAAGAAATATAACAAAAGTTGTACAAGTAAAAAATATACAAGTTAATATTCCTTATAAAATAATAAACAACTTTTGTTCGAAATATTTTTTCGTAACAAAATTTTCATTGTTTTACCATGAGGACGCAAAATTAATGCAAAACTTTGGTGTCCATATTTTCTTCAAAACTATAAAAAAATATAGAGAATTGAAAATTTTTAGGTAGTTTCAACTAGTGAGTCTTATGATTCTCATTTCAAACCAAAGTAATCTGATAAAATTAAGATAACGAACGAGTTAATTTTCAGTTCAAAATTTTATTGTTTAAAATTCATTTCAAATCATGACTCAAAAAAAAAAAAAAAAATATATATAGAATGTGTTTTCTAAAAATACTGTAACTAAATACTAATAACTTTTCTATTTTATTAAAAATAATGCATTCACTGATATTCGTTATTATTTTTACAGAGTGTTTCAACAATTAACTCAGTCAATTGTTTATTCAAAAATTTCATCAAAAGTAAATTTACATAAGTTTGGAAGAATCTAGCCGAGTTTAGGTCAAGGGTATTGAATTAATTTTATCGTAATATAACAATGTTTTTAATTTTTTTTTATTTTGTGTACATTTGAGGTCATCCATAAATTCAATATTCCATTTTCCATAGGTAGAAGAATAGTACGTCCGTTCCTAAATACAAGCCGCTGTCTATCACGATTTGTGCACGTGTTAATAATAAACACTTTTAGATACAAATGATTTTCTAATGTAGATACATATTTTTATTTCCCGACATAAATTTAATATTAATTTTATAAATATAAACCCTCAATGACTGCGGCTCTGTATTAAACTGGGTTATTTAAAAAAAGGAAACAACCAAAGTTTAGTTCCATATTTACAAAACAGTTAGAGCGCGTGTTCTAACGCGCATGTGGACAAATTTTACATACAACATACAACAACGCAAATGTGCAAGTGTTCTTTTTATAACCTATATATTTGTAAATAATTTTAAAGCACATGTGACCATTAAGAAATTAAAAAATAACAATTTATAAACAAAAAACGTTGACAAAATGGTAAGTTTACTTAATTTTTAAGATATTTTTTGAATTATCTATTAAATAATCAAAACAATTTTATTTTTAGTCAAAACTATTTGTTCTATTCGAACATGCAGCAGGCTATGCTATATTTCGCGTCACCGAATTTGAAGAAGTTAGCATCTTGTTACCACAATTGGAACAATCTGTAAATGACTTAAGTCGATTTAATTCACTTGTGAAATTAGTTGGATTTTCACCATTTAAAACAGCAATTTCTGCATTAGAAAATATCAATGCTATTTCAGAAGGTATTGTCCCAGATGATTTACAAACTTTTTTGGATTTAACGGTACCTAAGTCAAGTAAGAAAGAAAAAATCACATTGGGTGTGGTGGATCCAAAATTGGGTGCTAGCATTACTGAAGCACTTGGCATTACTTGTACCCATGTTGGTGTTGTCCCAGAAGTGATACGTGGTGTACGATTTCATTTTCATCATTTGGTGAAAGGATTCAGTTTAAAAAGTTCTGGTGTTGCTCAACTTGGTCTGGGACATTCTTATTCTCGTGCAAAAGTTAAGTTCAACGTCAATCGGGTTGATAATATGATTATCCAATCAATTGCATTGTTGGATCAACTTGATAAGGACGTGAACACTTTCTCAATGCGGATAAGGTAAGGCAAATTTCGATTGTAATTTTAAGTATTGTAGAACTAGACTTTCCTATCTCGGGCAATTTTGAAGCTAGTCGAAAAAAAACGAAAATGTGCACAATTATTTCAGCTTGAACTTTTATTTGATGCATAGTTTTTTGTAATTTGTAAAAAACTGATTAAAACCCCTCAACCCCCAAATGAGGGCTGGCTACGGCCCTGGGAGGTCGATTTTTTTTTACCAAGTTTTTACAACCTAATAAACATCTGGAAAATGTCATAGGTGCATGAATTTTTTTCCTTTTAGGTTTAGAAATTTACTTTTTAGGTGTACTAATTTTGTTTATTTCAAATATTTTTGCAAATATTATTTTTGAAGTTGAATAAACTTACTTTCTTTAATATTTTCACCAAATTATCGACAAGTAACATCTTTCAGGTGCAAATTGCACTTATTGCATCTACTAGCAAATTGTCATCGAAACACATATTTATTGTCGCATTGAGGATTAATCGAAATTTTACATAAAACAAATTTTATAATTTAAAAATAATTTTGTCGCTTTTAGTTAAATTGTCTTCCCTGTTTGTGTTATTCAATTTAGATAATTTTCTCCAAACTACAAAATTTAATTAATAATAAAATAATTAATAATTTTATTTTATTGTGTAGAGCTTTAAAATTAGAAAAAGATTACTTGTTTACATACAAAATTCGATAGTTTAGTAAATTTTTATGAACTCAACATAATATTTTGAGCAAATAAAATATTATAGATTTTATTAAAAATTATAATAAATTGTTTTATTTTATATTGCAGAGAATGGTATTCTTATCATTT
This sequence comes from Chrysoperla carnea, assembly GCF_905475395.1. Taxonomy (NCBI): domain Eukaryota; kingdom Metazoa; phylum Arthropoda; class Insecta; order Neuroptera; family Chrysopidae; genus Chrysoperla; species Chrysoperla carnea. The sequence continues at coordinate 71,459,039 of NC_058337.1, read as the reverse complement.
CCCAGAACTCGTAAAAATTGTTCCTGAAAATTATATGTTTGCAAAAGTAGCTAAATTTATAAAAAATCGTAAAGATTTAACCGACGAATCATTGGAAGGTTTAGAAGAGATTGTTATGGATAGTGCCAAAGCTCAAGCCATATTGGATGCTTCCCGATCCAGTATGGGTATGGATATAAGTGTTGTAGACTTAATCAACATTGAAATGTTTGCCTCACGTGTAATTGCATTAGCTGATTATCGTAAACAGTTAGCTGAATATTTACGTACAAAAATGCAAGCGGTTGCACCAAATTTAGCAACATTAATTGGCGATCAAGTTGGTGCTCGTTTAATATCACATGCTGGTTCATTAACAAATTTAGCTAAGTATCCAGCGTCGACTGTACAGATCTTAGGTGCTGAAAAGGCATTGTTTCGAGCTTTAAAAACACGCGGCAACACTCCCAAGTATGGTTTGTTGTTCCATTCAACGTTTATCGGACGTGCTGGTACTAAAAACAAAGGACGTATTTCACGTTATTTAGCAAATAAATGTTCAATTGCTTCGCGTATAGATTGCTTTGCTGAAATTCCAACAAATATATTTGGTGAAAAATTACGACAACAAGTTGAAGATCGTTTGAAATTTTATGAAACTGGTGACATACCTAAAAAGAATATTGATGTTATGAAAGAAGCATTAGAAGAAGCTTCAACGGCGATTCAGAATGAAATAGCATCATCACCAGATAAAAAGAAGAAGAAAAAGAACAAAAAACGTAAAGCTGAAGTCTTAGATGAATCAATTGAACAAAATGGTGATGATACACTTAATGGTGATCAAAATGGTGTAACTGAAGAAAATGGTGTAACAGAGGAACCTCCGAAAAAGAAAAAGAAGAAAAATAAAAAACAGAAACATGAAGATTAATAATTTTTGTTCTTTTTGTTAACTATTTCATATAATCTGAACATTTTTTTAACTTGTGAAATCAAAATCAACAAATTTTGGTATTGATTTCATGATTTTGTTTAGATTCTATGAGAATTTATTAATTTGTAACTTTAGAATTTAAGTTAGGGTTAAATATCGTTTTCACATTCAAAAGTAGAGTTGGATTATTTTATGTTGGACCTTACAAACAAAGAGAATAAATAATATTACATATATATATATTATTATTTATTCTCTTTGTCTGTAAGGTCCAACATAAAATAAACTAATTCTAATTCTTAATCTCAGATGAAATTGAATTTTTATTACTTTTTAATAATTTCCTCAATAATAATGTCTGATTTTCCAAATTTTTGGAAGATATTTGAAATAGATAGTCATCAAATAAAAGTAACGTAGATTTAAGTTTAAACTATATAATTTTGTTCAGTTTCAATTGTTCAAATAATCACTCATAGAAAAACCGTATTTAAATGTTACAAATAAGTGTGCTTTTGCATTTGTTGAATCGAATTCATTCATAGAAAAACTATGTTTTTCTATGTTCATTTTTAGCCAGTAAATATTTTGAGAAAATAAAAGCCTCCATTCAAAAAAAATTTAATACAAAAAATAGAATTAATGAAGCCATTTCATTGCATTTTTAGTTTCTCACTTATATTTAGAAAAATACAATATGTCATAATGAATTTTCGAATTAATAAGAAAATGAACAATTTTCTGCTACTGCAATATCTGTTGAATGGTATGTTTTTGATAATGAGTTTATCAAAGGGTCTTCTCACAGATTTACTTATTCGAAATTAAAAAAGAAGGGCGCCCAAAAGATAAAATTTTGGACCTCACTCAAAAGTTAAGCATGTAGTTCATGATTTTCTGAACCAAAGCCTTCATTGATTCGAAAGGAAATAATGGAAAGTTTTTGAGGTAGCTTATGTGGATTATTTTAATAGTACCTTAAATCTATGCAAAAATGTATAATTATATCTCGTGCCTGTGAGGACTAGACTCAGAAAGTCACAAACTATTATAACATTCTAAAATTTTAAAACTTGAGTGATTTTCAAAATCCTATCTTTTTATGCATCCTCCCTTATTATGATACATCCGTATTTGCAGATTTTTTTATAAAACAAATTGACTTAAAATTAAATAAATATATATTTTGTTAATAATTAAACCACGTTCGATGGTAAAAAATGTAATTTCTTATTTAAAAAAATAAAAATTCAAGTTGAAATAATTAAATAAACTGTATATTCTTAATATTTAATTAATTTTCACATAAGTACTCCACCAAAATATATTTCAAATGTGTTTTTTTCTTGAATATTTTCACACAGCCGTCGAAAGTGGCACGATTTGTTGTAAACTAACCAAATGAACACTGAAAATTTATGTGCAGACATATCATTTGCGCTTTACTTGTCCAATCCTCAATTTAAAATAAATAAGGGGTTCTGATATAAAAAAATTTTTATCAATTAAATAAAAATATTGATGATTTTCCTGTGAAAAATTAACATTTCTTTAATCGAAATGTGGTAATTTAAACCCAAAATAAACAATCAAAAAATCTTGATATGATAATAAATTGTCAATCATCAAAAGTACAGCTAAGCGTAGGTAATCAAAGAGCGTGTTATTATTTTACGCTTATGAAGACTTTTCAGTTAGCCGATTTTCTCACCTATAGAGTATGCTTTAAGCAACCTTTAATGAACAGAAAAAAGGTTGATAGAGAATTGAAAAGTCTTTGTTCCGTACCCAAAAAACAAGAAATTGGCGATGATCTTCCAAATCGGCTCAATTTGGAAAAAGCTTTAGGGAAAAAGGCAATTCAATGGAGAGTGGAGATAATTATAAAATTAAATTTCTCAACCAATTTTCAACTTAACGAAATTCGGTTTTAAAATTTACTAAGTGTTAAGAAAACCAAAGATTAAAAAAAGACCCGAGTTGTGCCCCATTTCGCGATTGTAACCTCGAATTTGTTTTTACGAAAAACAAAAAAATAGCAAATTTCTCGTTGAACATCAAACTTATTCTAAAACAGATGGTATAATTGTTATATCAAAATTTTACAAGTGAAATACAACAAAAATTTGATATTTAACGAGAAATTTGCTATTTTTTTTGTTTTACGTAACAACAAACGCAAGGTTACACTTCGAAATGGGCCATAATAAGGTTGATATTTAACTCTTTCGATTTTCGTTAAGCAGATTTCGATCGGATAAGAAACTCAGACACTTGAGGCCTACCCAAAGTTAACAACTTTTTTTCAGGCATTTAGTGCAAAAACTGTTAGGCCGAATGAAACGTTCCAAAGCTAATTTTGTTTGTTGAAGTTTCAGTTAGAAGATAGAAGGAGGTGTCAATTTTATTATAAACAATTGTTTGCCAATAAATAATGTCAATTGAAAATAGAGTCTTTAGGCATTTGTTTGCAAAAATTTGTTTTTTGTTTGCTTTTTTTTCTTTTTAAGTTAGAGAAAAACATCTAAGGACCAAAAATAATTGAAAGATTTTTTACAGGGTTGTTCAATAAAATGTTACCACATAAATGGGAGATTTTTTGTCTTTATTTACGAAAGATGTTGTCACTTAAATGAAAGAGACAAATTGTCCAAAGATATTATCTACATTTTCTTTTTAGGTTAGAGAAAAATAACTAAGGAATAAAAATAATTGAAAGATTTTTTACAGGGTTGTTCAATAAAATGTTACCACATAAATGGGAAATTTTTTGTCTTTATTTACGAAAGATGTTGTCACTTAAATGAAAGAGACAAATTGTCCAAAGATATTATCTACATTTTCTTTTTAAGTTAGAGAAAAATAACTAAGGAATAAAAATAATTGAAAGATTTTTTACAGGGTTGTTCAATAAAATGTTACCACATAAATGGGAGATTTGTTGTCCTTATTTACGAAATATGTTATCACTTAAATGAAAGAGACAAATTGTCCAAAGATATTATCTACAATAAAAAAATTGTTGTATTCAAAAGAGTTGTAATTCTCTTTTCTATATTCGCAGCTATTTCTTAAAAAAGCATATTCTTAGGAAAAATAATAAAAACAGGATACAGTGTAAACCGTGAAGTACCAAATATATTCAGTCAAAATCATTGGTTTAGTATCGATTTTTATTTAAGTATGGACAAAATATATACAGAAATATACAATTTTATCAGTTACAATCTTCTCATTAATATGTTTTTATTTTTTTTGTATTTATAATTAAACCATTTTAAATATCTCTTCAATGAATTTGCCTTTATATCTTTTTGTTATTATTTTTAACACTTGTCCCATTCAATAAGGCACAATTAATAATATATTTACTTATATTAATTAATATTATATTTTTATATAGTATACATATTGATTCGTTAAAAATTCTATCAACAATTCATTATGTAATTTCATAAGAATCCAACTACACACTATTTATTTAAATATTTAAAGAATGTTTTCACAACGTGCATATATTAAAAAATCTGTATAAATACAAATATTTTTGTGTTACAATTTGTTTTTCATAATTTAGTTCTGCTACATAGATTAGTTCTACTACAATCAATATGACGTATTGAACTAAATAAATACATGTGAATGGAGTAGGTATTTATTTATGCTTATATATTTATTAACACGGGATACTGGAATGTTTTTATCCTTGAACTGTCACTGTTCCGACTTTTTGCATTTTTATTCCTTTTTTTTACTATTATTTTTATAAATACATAGAATAAAGACATTTCACTTCGGAAAAATTCCCGGAAAGCTGGATTTTTGCATGAACATTTTATTTGTGGCTCCCAAAAATCTCCATCAATCCGAATGCCGCTACAAAAGTTATCCGGGTCAAAAATCACAAAATATGATTTCTCGTTAACGGCCACTGTTATCGACAAAAATAATGATTATAAAATTTGTAAATTAGGAAATTTCCTACAAATAACATACAATTACCTTTTTTTCGTGAGATTAACGGTTTTTAAGAAAATAAATGAAATAAGCATTTTAAAAAGATTGGAATTTTGTTTAGAACCACAAATAGAAGATTCATGCAAAAATCCAGCTTTCCGGGAATTATTTCGAAGTTCGATCTTTATTATATATTTCCTGGATTAAAAGTTTTACAAACTTTATAATTTTTACTCAAAGCTCTTTTATATCAAATTCACATGAGCCTGCTTGGAACAATATTAAAGCTAATACATACACTATTATTAGGAAAAACGTTTCGAATCCTTATTGTTTCTTCTCCAGTTTCAACAAAAGAAAAATTAAAATGAAAGTGCATATTATTAACATTATCAAGGTTGGAATCCAATTTTGATTTGAATCCGTTCCACATACAATTTAAAACTTTCTAATTATTTTTCACTCCTTGAGTATTCGGTATAAATAATTAGATTTGAGTAAAGACTAAGTCTTAGAAGATATTTTGTGCCGCGATCAGTTTCAAAAGTACGAATTGTACTTCTAAATATATATTTGACTTGTAAAATCAATTTTGATTCTAATTTGTTTCAATTAATCCTAGTTAGCGACATTGCCATTACGGCTTTAGTTTATCTTCACTTATTTTGATATATGCACGTTGTACTAAAAGAAGTCATGACACAAGACTCTAACTCATTGAATATCTATGTTTAGATTAAATATTTTTTAAATTGAAATAATGTGATTATATCGATCAACAATGTGGATATAGTGTCTAGTCCAAGAACTATACTTTTAAAATTAATTAGTACCATTGGTTATTATAAAATATATGTATCATTTCATTACGAGTTAAGATCAATCTACATATTTCAGTGGCCGTACGGCAACTTCAGTTCAATATCGTGAAAAATAATTACCATTGGAACTAACGTTTTGTTGAGTAAAGAAACTTTTTTGTAAAGTAATACATACGATTACACAAATGCGACGAAGTGATAGCCCGACATTTCAATACTCTTCAGGCATTTCTATGCCTATTGATAACAGATAATTCACTGAAATGCGTAGATCGACTTTTATTTGGTTAAGTTTTATATTCTCCTTTAGCGAAAGATTGTGCAATTTTCTCTTTTGAATTTTACATTCATCATAGACTACATTAATTTTTTTAAAGATCTAAATAACCTTGTTCCAATTGCATTTGAGTCGTCCTATTTCTTGGCAAAATATATAGCATACTATTTTTTTTAATACCTATATAGCACTTAGATACATCAAGTGTTAATAGTATATTCAGAATCATAGGTGGCGGAACAAAACGAGTGAGGAATTTCTCGAGAACTTTTAAGGAGAAAGAGTTAAGCTATGCACAATTTTCACAATAGCTCTGCAGTATTAAACCGACAACAGTACATTTAACCGGATTGGCTAACTTTTATTTGTGTTCTAAGCACAGATTATAGTTTTTAATTAAAAAAAAAACTATAATCTGTAGTTCTAAGCCAGCTTTAATCATATAGCTCCAAGCATAGATTTAAAAAATATTATATTTTAAATCTAAATTAATATTTAAATATGAACCTAAATTCCCTTGATTACGAGATTTTGGATAGCTTGGATGGATAGCTTAGGGCTAACACCAAAAAATATGAAACAGGTTTCACATTGAGTGATATTAGTCGGATAAAGGAATACATAAAATAGCCATTCTTAAGAAGTCCTCAATAACAGCTCCGATTTTTATGATTTTTTTTGTATATTATTTAAAATTAGAAACATTTCAGAGGGAGGAAATAATCTGGAGGGCGACTAGGCAATGTCGCAACTTATATATCGTCGCCCAGCCTAAATCGCTATTTCATTATTTAATGGATTTTTACTTTTGGTAAGGAACCTTAATTTTTTTGAAAAAAAAAAACTATAGCCCATTTTACTAGCTGATAATCTAGCATTCTATGGGTGAAATAATTTTTAATTTTTTTTATCCCCTATTTCATCCTTTTAGGGGATGAATTTCGAAAAATCCTTTTTTATATGACACCTACTGTATAAAATATCTACTCGAAATTTCAAACTTCTATCATTAGCGATTTAGGCTGGGCGTCGATATATAAGTCGCGACATTGCCTATTACCCCTGCAAATTATTTCCCCCTCTGCAATGTTATTTTAAATAATATACAAAAAGAATCATTTTGAAAAAAAAAATCATCAAAATCGGAGCTGTTATTGAGGAGTCCCGAGTAAAAACATTCATTGATGCGACTAATATACATATTTAAACAATGTCTAATTTATGCATTAAAACAGAGATATTCTATGAGAGAGTTTTTAGATCGTGACCTCTTGTTCCAAAAGTATTTTATTTCATATATTACTTCTAAGTATTGCTACACCATCTATATAATACTTATATACTAAACACTATACCATCATGAGACTGCGCTCCAAAACTACTAGACTCTGGTAGAGACAAAAGAGTATGTTAATCCAGAGTTTAAAATTATCTTTTTAGTGTGATGGATATGCTTTCGTTCAAAAAACGTAACAATCTGCAAGAAACCAATCTACAAAAATTTCGAATTCGATAGCGTTAGCTATTGAAATTTCAATATAGTTAATTTATTTTAGTGCAGTTAGTTATGGTTAATTATAGCTAAAATAACTGTATTACAATTCCCACATACACTATCAAAATTGAGATTTTGTAGATAGATGATTTTTTTTTTTTTTTTTTTGAACGAATATTTAAAGAGTAAAAGTAAAGTCCAGAGTATAATCTGTAAAGTTTTTGAACGTTATTTTACTCTTGGGTACAACTATAACTCTGAGTTAAATTCAGAATAGAGAGAAGTTTTGGAACGTAGCCATAGTTTTGTAGCATCGTAAATAATATACACTTTTCTTATTATTAAAAATATTACACACAGAATAAATAAAATTACTTTCAAATTTTGTTTTTTACTATTCCATATAAATCGTTTATACATTGTGTACAGGTTTCGTGCAAGACAAGACAATTTACAATAGTTTGGCAACATATATTTAAAGAAACACTTGGTTTAAATCGAGACATAAGAATGATGTGTTATTAAATTCAACTTGTCTGATTATAATCTAGGATGAACACGAATACGCACTAGGTACACATGTTTATGTATTTTTTGAGTTTTAAAAGTTAAAGAAAATAACAGCATATTACAAAAATTTTAATTTTTATGTTAATTACTGATCACTTTTATTAAAATGTTTCCATTGGCTGAAAATGACAATTTTTTTACGCTATCTACTTATTTATTCGTTGATTTTACTCGTATATACAGGTGATGTTTTTAAAATTTCCAGTTACATTTCAAAAATTAAATGGAAAATCAAAAAACGCAAAAACATGTATCGGCTTGTTTTGAGGGAAATATTGTATTTATTTTTTTAAAGATCAACTTTGTTTTTTAAATGGGACTATGTATTTTTGGAAGCAGATTATTGTTCTATGTTGAAAAAGAAGAAAGATTCCAACAAGAAAATTTTAATAAGCAAATTCTCAGAATAATAATTGTTATGAATTCTTATTTTTTATCGAAAAACAAATAACTTTTATTTGAAAAAAAATTTTACAACTATTTTTACAGGTTTTAGTAACAAAAAACCATATAAATAGGTGTCGAAAATTGAAGTTTAGGAAATAAAAATTGCAAATAACAATAATTTGCTTCAAAAAATGTGTTTTAAATTTGTTTTGTTTTCCAGTTTTGGCGGCTTTATACAAGCGGTAAAGTTTGCATGAATAATGTACCACTTAATCAGAAATTCTGCAAAGAGGCTTATTCAAAATGAATAAAACAACAAAAAACATACAAAAAATTAACCAATTAGTTTCAACTCGTTTTCTATTATTAGATACGGAATACTTTGCCTGTGTCTTGTTTTACCTAAATTATCACAATTCCTGTACCCCACCATATTTGGCAACCCATTTTTTTATTTTAAATATTAAATTAATACATAATTAATTTAAAAACTTACATATTCTTACCCATTTATATAGCTAAACACAAGAAATAATTTACATGAGTTAAAATTATAAGTCAACAGCTTAGAGAATTCAGTATACATAAGATATTATGATACAACATCTGACGTATACTGAAGCACAGTATTAATCTTTTAAACAGCCATATATTTAAAAAAAAAAAAAAACAACTTAAATTTAATAAATAAATGTATTCTTTTATTGTCCTCAGTGCAAAAAATTAATTATTAATAAAATCTAATTTAAAATTATTCTTAATTTAGATTCGAAAAAAATTATTCCATGCAACGTTTTGAGATCAAGTGGAAAAATATTAATACTATTTTTAAAATGTGCGTTATTTGACCCCAAAATTGATTTTTTGATCAACAGTACAAGCGTCGCCAATCAGCTGATCAGGGGAGGAGGGAAGAGGAGAATGGTGGACAGATAAAATTTATAATTGTAAAATGTCATTTGTTAAATTAATAATTGAAATATGAGGGATTCGCGAAAGCGTAAGCAAAATCCCCCAGACGTGCAAAATTCGATCTTTCAGGTGAAAATTACAAATTGGACAATTTAGGCAAGGAAGTTGCTGTCCCTCCCTGCCTCCGTGATTGTTCAACACCATCATGTTTTGAATCTGTAGCGCACAATATTTTAGTGAATGTGATAAATTATACGATCGGTGTTGTCACAGGCAAGCATCTGACAGAAAACGAAGAAGCTAAAAGTAAAAAAGCTCACACTCGTTCTTGACATTTTTTATCGAGATTATTATAAATTCCAAAACCCTCTATCGAGTGAGTGACTGAATGCAACATAATCTACCACTTAACTTAATGAAATTAGCCCATTGGGGCATTTCTATACACTATTTTTTGCATAGTACACAGATATATTAATCTCTTGGCCACCGACTTGCTGTAAATGTTGTATCTAGGTTTGTCCTAGAAGCACCAATAGAGACAAAACAGCACAATTCCATGTTCTGTGTTCAATCCAATAAATAATGCAGCAATACTTACACAGAATAAGAACATAAGATAATGGATCTACAAAGTGTATAATTTGTTATGAGGAGAAAGTTAAATTCTTTGTGATTTAAATTTGTTGTTGTGCTAAATTTGTTTATTTAATTTCTCTGACACCTCAAATATGATTAGCTGTTGCTATAATGTTTTAAAAAACTACCTCTAACTACGAACGCCATACAGAATAATTTTTTTGAATTATAAATTTGATTTACATCCAAGCAGAAAATGGGAAGTGGTCTCATATTTGATATGTGTTCTCGAGTTTAGAACTAAGTAGATATTGTTATAACTATAAATCGAAAGTTGATATAATATATCGAAGTAGTTTTTCAGAAATGCATTTTGGATGTAAATTATATTTAGTGAGGATTAAATAATTATTATATTTTACCCATTTTTCAATAATTAAAAAATATATTTAAAAAAATTTCATGTCTTTTAAATAATTATTGTTTATGGAATGTTCCTTATTTGATAACAAGAAATTATCGCAATTATTACAGAAAAAGGTCGTTTATGAAAAATGTAGCTAGATTTATGATGAAACTTATTCGAGGTTTAGCCATAAGGTGATAGGAAAATAATACTACACCAGTAAATAATATTTCGAAATAAAAGAACACGGGCGCGAGAAGTACACGTAGAATGATTGTGTATTAATATTTTTAATGAAATAATTGCGATAACTCATTAATATTTTTGAGAATAATACAACAACTTTTGTGCTTACGAAAGAAAACGAAAATAATTTTATTTTAAAAAAATTATCCGTTTGAATAAATCCGTAATGTATGAATCCCCGCCTTGGTAGTAAACGTTTTATGTTTAGGGTTAAATAATATGTATATAGAAATTAAATTTCTGTTTAATAAACTTTGGCATAAAAGAAAAAATTATAAATATTTTATTTTTATCGGATTTTTTTATAAAACAAAAATATATTTTTTTAATAGAAAAAAGACTAGCTGCTCTTCTCAAAATATTTTTAGATTATTTTGCAAATTTCGTAAAAGCCATAACCGAAATTGAAAAGTTTAACTATAGCTATCATTTCGTATAAAACATTTATAGAATAGACTTTTCTGGTATATTCAATACGAATAAAGTATTATCATTAATTATTTAAAAAAAGTAAAATTTTGTATGGTTTTTAAAAATTTTAATATTATTCTTATTTGCAACCGCCGCAAAACTTAGGTGGGTAAAAATACACGTCGTAATAAAATTTTAAAATGTGGAATTTGCAAAATAATCAAAATAAATTTATCATTAAAAAAATTATGTGCAAATTAAAACAATCACCCAGCACCCCAAAAATGAGCGTTTTATAATCTAATTAAACTATATTTTACACCCATAGCCTAAGAGACGATCGTTCAAAAATTACGTAACAGATACAGGTGTAGAAATTGTCTTTCATGATGATCGTTTATGGTTAAATGAAGCCACGGCTAAGGATTCAAGCTCAAAATACTAGATAAACTTGTCTTATTACATCTTATTCTAAATTAAAACTTAGCTTCTTCACTTTTAAAGATAATATTATGATGGTGTTAAAAGGTTTAGCAGAGCCGTTACACGTATTTTTGGTATTCTAAAGTATTGTTGTCAGATTATAAACAGATGTTAAATCCCTATAAACTGAAATTAACGGCATGTACACCAACCAATTTTGAACCTATAATCCATTCTCTTAGAATTTTGAACAACCATCTTTCTGACTTAATATTTAATTTTTTTTAATATTGAAAATTATTTCTATTCCGCATGTAAAAATTGATTCGTGAATCAATTCAATTAGTACTGACGTGTGATGGAAGAACTATATACTATATATTATCTTCATAGACTTCTTCTTATTATAAATATTTTCTTCTCAATAACAAAAAACTTTTTTTTTTTTTTTTGAGCATAAGAATATCTCAATGAAAAGTACAAAGTATATAAATCGATTTTTTTTTTAATAAAAGTCCCCTGTCTCTATTGTATTTTGATTTACAATCAAAGCCAAGTTTACATTCGTAAAAATTAAAAATAATAGAAAGTAATACGGAACGATTTTTCGCATGTGTATAAATTTTTATAATTAAAAATTTTATATTTATTGCACTAACATACTAATGTACACGAGGCTTTATATGGAAAAATATTTACACAAAATAAAAACTTTTTTTCTTCCAGCTTTGATATGAAATATAAATACTTTGCACTTTATAATTAGGCTATAAAATAAAAGATACAAAATTGCCCATACGAATTTTTTAAAAAAATCGATTTAAATTCACAAATCTCTATGAATAAACGTTTCCACCTAAAATTGAAACACTAGTGAATTAAATCGCCGATCAATCTCGATTTACTTTCACCCAAACTGAAAATCTGTATAATGCTTAAATAAAATTTATTCGGTTTATTATATGGAAGGATATTATTTTTGATACATAAAAGGCATCATAGAATCACCTTTCTTTTTCAGTAAAGCTTTTTGATTTTCTATTACGAAAAGTGTGAGTTCAAATTCAAAAACCCGATATCAGAGAGACCACCCTACAGTAATGTTATTGTCTTTACAAGAATCGATTTTTTTTACAACTATACATACCATGAAGCTATTGAAAGGAGTATTACAACCTTAAGATTTTACATTCTACGTTACACGAAATTACACTTTCTGTTACATAGTTTTTAAGGGGAAATAAAAGCACCTTTTAACGTAGTGGCCTGCAAAGTTCGAAATGTCTGTTTGTGCTGATTCGTTGTTTCAATTTTGGTGGAAACTCTTACTATCTCCTGTATATTCATTTATATATTTATCTGATTGTATTTACAAAATAAAATTCAACAAACTCACCTAGACATAAAAAGTAGATAAAATCCATTTTAATCAAGAAAAAAAAAATTTTTATAATAAAATAAATTAAAAATATTCCCTCTTTCTGAAGGAATAAAATTAAAAAACATCAGAATATCATTTAAATGCTTGAAAATGCATTTGTTGATTTAACTGTGTTTGTTGCATTTGATTAAACCCTGTTGGATACAATCCAGGAATAATATTTTGTTGTTGTGGTACACCAACACCCATAAATTGTTGTTGCGCTATTACTGGTGCTTGAAACGTTGGTAATGAACGAGGTTGATTTATTGGTGATGTTGGATTACTTGTTGCCAATTGATTCATTGTTGGCGCTTGACTATTTGCATTTTTGTTACGATTATTTGATAATGATAAATTATCGATATTAATATTCAAATCTTTCCATGTTGAGCCAACGGACGTGAAATTTGTATTTGTTGGTACATTTGCATTAAATTTTTCTGTTGATATTTGTTGTGGATTTAATGTGGAAGACATTGGCTGCAATGGTTCTAAACTAGGTGCTTGATGTATAAGGCCTGTTATCAATAATTACAAATCAAAATTTTTTTATTTTTCTTAAATACATTTTATTAATATTTACATTTAAAACATTTCATGTCCTAAGAATTTCCAGTGAAAAATAGTTTTGGTAATCTAGATTGATTATTACCTAATGCTAGATTTGATAAAGTTGACAAAACTTATAATCTAAGAAATATCTGTGGATAAGATATTACAATAAAAGCTTCTGATTAGGTAAATATAATTTACGTATGGACAAATTCGGAGTCAAAATTTTTAACATTTCAATTTGACCCGAAATAGGTGTAAAGAAACTACTATAAAAAAAAGTCGATCACAGTAATCGTTGAAAAACTTAATAACTAGTATTTAATATGTATTTACATTTTTGATGTGCTTTCATGTATTTTATACAGTAGCTAACATTCTAAATGAAATATAACGCCACCATCCTAAGTTTCGGATAACTTAGTTTTGAAATTTTGGCTTTCAAACTGTCAAACCCTTTAGTTCTTGAGAAATTTACAACTTTTTTCACTTATCTAAAAAATGAAATTTACAAAATTTAAAAAAACCGCGACAAATGTTTCGAGTACGGAACCCTAGACTCTCACTTGAAACATAGCTAGGAACACTCTCCATTAAATTATCTTTAAAACAAAATAATCAAAATCAAAATCGGTTCATCCGTTTAGAGCTGCGATGCCACCGACAGGCAGACAGACCCACACAGCGGTCAAACTTATAACATCCTTATTTTTGGTTTCGGTGACTGAGATTTGGACTTAGTTATATAAAACAGCCCTATATTTTTTGATTGTATGTTACAAAAGCTTCGATTTCATGTACATTAATGTATTAAATTCTTAGGCTGGCAGTCAAACTAACTTCAAAAACTCGTGACTGCCAGCCAATTTGCCACTACGGTAATTGCTGATAGGCAACCTTATATAACATAATTTGCTAAATTGTTATCTACATTTTAACGTACTAGTAGACCAATGCAGAATTCAGAAGTAGATTCATTACACCAATTTTGTACCAAATTTAAATGTTAAAAAATGTGGCATAGAATTTGTCTGTAAGTATACTCACCTAAACAGAAACGTTTATTCATTGTGTCTTATCCATAGATATTCCGGCAGTGGGTGGTTACACTATTATATCAATCATTAAAAAACATGTCATCCGCGTAAACAAAAAGCTATAACCAAGTAAATTTCTTCTATTAAGAATTAGTACACATTTGGATAATACAGGGATATAAAGAATTAAATTTTTAAGAAGAAATTTCTTAGAAGTTTTTTATCCGGTGTATTACTGATGAGCAAATTTTTAATTTTTTACTACACTTATTATGTAGCAACGTGCACAAAGGGCAGATGCACAATACTGTTGTTTACAGGAAAATTCTCAAAAATAAGTGATCGTTAACAATTTATATTATCAATTTAGACAAGATAAAATGTGAAAACTATTTTCTATGTAACGATTTTATTTTCATTGAAAAACGATTGCGTCAATAACATCCTAACTAAATTCATCAATTGTGCAGCTAACATACGGCATTCGGTGTTTGTATCCCCAGTAATAGAATCCCCTAAATTACTTAACCATAAATTCAATTCCATAAAATATTCAGAAAAATCATTCATAATTAAATACGTAGGAATTGTTACGACCGTAGCACCGATCAACTGTAAAATCGCGTAACGTACTTTGGGCTCGCGATGAAATCGTATTATCCAAATTATATTGAAAATTTCCTTAGCCATTTTTGGAACTAAGGGACAATTAACACTTTCAAGTATAATTATCGATAGAGTTTTTAAGAAGTGTATTAGCAAAATAAAATCGCTATCGTAACGGGGTTGTTGAGCGAACAAGACAAATTGATTAGACCGGAAACCATAAATTAGCGGATAGAAAAAATGCGAGACAACATTTGAAAATTGATTTAATTTTTTAATTTGTAATTTGGGTTTTGAAAAAAACCGTCGAGTGTTTAGCGAAATTCTATCACGTATAATTTTTTCAAAATCTGATACTTGTTTTTTTCGATTCGAAGGTTTATCTTCAGAGGCAGTTGTTTGAACTGCTGGAGTTAGCTTTGATAGTAATTTGGCACCTTCGGTGATACAATCTAGCATGTAAACACGTTGCATGATTGTATATTTTCCAATTTCAGTATGGAATTGTTTTGCCAAATATTCAGTCGACTCTTTTGGAATTATAACAATAATTGATACTGATGCATTAAATATTAATTGTTCAAAATTTTCGACAAAAAACCGTTGATCCAAAGTAATTAATATTTCAAGAATATCAACTCCAATGGTTGGATCATCATTAGGTAATTGATTTACGATAATTTTCTCAGCATTTTTTACACTTAGCTCAAATAATTCACCGTTATTAACTTCTAACAATCCTTCAATTAAATCGCGTAAATAAACGGGAGCAATTGTTTTCAATATTTTAGTATCGTTTTCCATGCTATACGGTTCAAGGTCATCGTCTGAATCTACCTCATCGTTGACAGTAATGATATTCGATTGTATTTGTTTATCAATAACTTCATTTTTAAATTCTGTTTCGATTTGTTTTTTGAATTCTTTATTTGAAGAAGGTATTTTTACTCTTGTATAATCACTATTATCCGAAAATGTTATCATACTTTGTAAAATATTTTCAAAATTTTCTCGCGTTTTATCATTTGCAGTAAAAGTATATAAATTATTAAATTTCTGAACTAATTGCTTCGATTCGAATGTCTCATAATCGAATTCCAATTTTGGAACATTCTCATCAATTTTAAATAATTCAGTCAAGTTTGTAGCAACAATCATACCACATGTACGAATCACATAATTAGGACTATCTAAATGAGATGTCATACCGTTCATAACTTTTGTTAAAATAATATTCCGTTCATCTTTTTCCGGAGTAAAAGTACTCGAAAATCGTTTTGCACAATAAATAATCGCAGTTGTTAAATAAATATGTTGTTCATTACTTGTTAAATTAATAGCTAATTTATCTGCCCATACGTTTAATAACTTGGTAAATAATTCGAAAAATGTTGCTCGATTTATCTCTAATACCGAAGACCAATTATATAACATCTGTTCGTAATTTTCATTACGATAAGATAAAAAAGGGATTTTCTTATAGAAAATGTAATTCCAATCGCGTAATTCTAATAAATCGGATGTGAAAAGTACGGAAATTATTTGAAGATTTTGTATGTTTGTTAAAATTAAAATAGACATTTTCTCAATCGATAATCGATTTAAATTTCTTAACAGATTTTGTATGACAAATAAACGTTTTTCATACAATTCTTCTGTATTATCTTGCAACATTATCTCTAAAATATGAATAGCTTGTAAAAGTGTATCAAATTTCATACCAGAATTACAAATTGAGATAATTTTATTTAATAATCCTCCGATTGGGATGAAGTTAACATAAATATTTTGCATGTTTAAAATTGCATTTGAAATAAATTCGATTGAGGCAAATAAATTATAAATTAGAACTCGTGAAAAATGTTCAACTGAAAAGAATTGTGGTAAATTTTTTCCGAAAATATTTGCTAAACGATTAGGTATTGACGTTAAATTTTGCAAAAATTCTAACCACGATAAATTTTCATTAAATGTCACATACGTGATTGATTTAAAAATTCCACCACTCTTTAAAAATTTTTCTAATAATTGTGTAACAATATTTAAATTAAATTTTTCAGGTTGTTTTAAGCAATTCGTAAGCACTAACAACGATTGATGAAAAAATAAAAATGAATTATCTATAATAAATAATCGTTCAATTGCCTGATCTAATAATCCATTTTCATTAAATGGCCAATAATCGTTAAATTTTAACAAAAGTTCTGATAATAATCGCGCATATACACGTTGTTCTTCATCACCAAATTCTTTTAATTCTGTACTTAATTCATCGATTCCCAGTAAAATTTGTACAGTTGTTGGACGATTAGATGGTAAATCGTTTATTAAAGACTTTAATAGTTCATTGATATACTGCTGGTCTTGAGTTGATTGTATTCGTTCAAGTTTTATTAAATTTTCCAATATTATTAACGATTTTTCGTTTATTGACTTTGATTTCTTTGTTGGCACTGAAAGGGGAAATCCTTATAAGATTTTCCCGTTTCAATGAATTTTTTACGGGAATATTTAATTTATTTCATATATAAAGATTGATTCACTAAGTTTCATTTCTGGTGTTTTGCAGAAGATCTGTAAATTTTTCATTATCAAACTTTTACAATTAAATTCGCATATCAAATGTTCGAAATATAAAAAAATAAATTCGTTTCAATTTTTTCAACTTTTTTCTTTTTACTTTCAACAAAATTTAAAAAAAGTGGTGCATGCTTCCTTCTTTTTAGAATAAAATAAAAAAGTTTTAAAACTGGACAATAAATGAAAATAAATGATTAAGAAACTGAAAGTTAGAAACAAACTGATAACAAAAAGACTTAACTTTCAAATTAAAAATATTATGAATAAACAAACTTAATTTTTTCTTCTCGCTATTTCGTTCGCGAACCAATTGTGAATTTATACTGCTAAGCATAGTGGAACAGCTAAAGATTAACATTTATTTTCATAATAAATGATAAAACATAAAATAGGTTTCATTGTTCCACAGAAAATTTCAAAGGTTTGGCATAAGTATCCGTACATTAAATAACAACCACCTTATATGAATCAATCTTTATATGATTAATAATGTAATATAAAAAAAACTTACCGGTGCTAAATCCATCATCTAATAAATTATTAGTGGGTTGTGCCAAAACATTCTGATTCGATATTCCAATCGACTGTTGTTGTAATGAAAGCGAATCAAATCCTGAAGACATATCAGATAATAAATCAGAATTATTTACTCCACTGGATATCGCTGTAGGCGTTGTTGATACATTGGATTTAGGCATTGAGTCAAATAAATTGATGTTACTAGATTCATCTTTATTTGCACTACCACTGAATGCAGATGAAAAATCAGCAAATTCATCTTTTGCTTCATTTATTGATGATTGTACATCTGAAGCGGGTTGTGCGGTACCAAATGCTGCTGTAAAATCTCCAAATTCGTTTGGAGTAGTTTCACCAGCACGTGGATCAAAATCATCTACAACAGGACTTGCGCATTTACTAAATAAATCATCGTCTTCTAGTAAATTGCTACTGTTATTGTTTATTGAAGTAATATTTGTTTCATGTGTATTGGTCCCACGCCCAAATGTAGCCGCTGCTCCTAAATCAATTTTTTTAATTGGTTTTCCTGGTGTTTTTGATGGCGATGCTCCACTAGCTCGCGTTACATTTGAATTTAAATTAATATTCACTTTTTTATTATCTGTGGATGATATACTACCAGTATCAGTTTTATCTTTAATGCGATTCGTTGTGAAACTACCATTTTTATTTGTTTCGGTATCTGAATCTTCAATTTCACCATCATATTCATCTTGGAAACTACGCTCTTTCTGTTTGTAATTATCATTATTGCTATTCCCACCATCCCAATCACGGTCTGAGAACTGTCCACGTTGTGTGCTACTAAACCACGTTGGTTTTTCATCAAATCCCCCGGTAGTGCCACCAAAACGCATACCCATTGCATCAGAGCTCATTCCAATGTACTTATCTTTATTCTTTTTAGCTTTTTTACGTTCTTCACGTAATTTATCATCGTCTTGGATAAAATCAATTAAGTCTCGCACTTTATGTCGAACATTGATACCTTGATCCTTGCCAAATTCATCGACAAATGTGTAATTTTCGAGCGAACGTAAATCGTATATATGTTCCCGAGATGATGTGACCACTCGTTCTGAACCATTTCGAACCAAATAGTTTAGTAAAAGTAATGCCTGAAAATAAATTTTATCGATTGAGAATTAATTATAGAAAATGTGTACAGTTTGTCTATTACTATTATTGTGATAAAACAAAATTGAAATAAGAAAAATAGAGCATATCTCTAATATGCTGCTACCGAATTTGTCCTTCGAATCAGGATAAAGCTGAAAGATGGCCAAGATTTATATTCAATGAAATCTTTTAGAAATTAGATACAAGTGTTTAGTAAATCGTCTATATATATTTCGGACATGTTTCCAGCATCCGGTTTTGACCGGAAGAGACTTATTCAAATCTCCGCTCGTAAAGAAATGGGAATTTAAAATCAGAAAGTTGTTCATTATAAAATAACTATGAAAGAAACTATTTTTTTCGGCAAACGAATCTATTTAATAAAAATCGATCGCCTTTAAATTGTAAGAATGTTTTTATATTCTAAATATTTTATGAATAGAAGTATAATTTTTTAATTTAAAATGTTCACGGTATTTTATAGATTAATCAAACTTATTTCGCCCACCGCTCACTTACAAAATAAAACAAACCCACTCTCCAACATCCGCACCCGCTCGCACGTTTTCTCTTATAATCAGGAAGGATTCCTGGATTTACGCTCGTAGTCTGTTTCAAAAATTGTCTCCGCGAAGCCTCTATTCATGAGTAACGGTTTCCTTCTCCTACCACATATTGCATAAATTCTCAAGCACCGCTTTTCTTTACCTACTACATTTACTAATGTCTATTTGTGTAGTCTATTTTTGTAGATATTCCGACGGAGGTCCCTTCAAATTTTGAATACTTCTATCTGTTTGATAAGTCCAAACCTGCCTAAATTGGATGTTTAAATAATGTTATACATTAATAAAGTATCACTGCCATCTATTGATCGAAATAACTCATATGAGGGACTAAAAACAAATGTACATACATCTGTAAATTATTTTAAAATTATGATAAAATCTTTAAAAAATTAATGAGATGTTTCTAACAAGAAAAATTAGATGTTTTAAAAAAAAAAAATTTTGGAAAACGGTTGACCCTGCAGGTCATCCCTGTAACTTCCCGCTAAGTATTGACTGGATTATTTTTTTCGACAACGATATAATACGAACAAACAAACCGATTACGGCCGACTTGGTGGCGATCGATGTAGTTTTTACACGTTGAGAGCTGATTAGTTTTTGAAATCGATCGGTAGTTCTCTGAGCTCAAAAATGAAGATGTTCGATGCTTTTGAGCTTCTAGCTCAAAAATTTCATAGACGTTTGATAAAACACTATTTTTTAAATTTTCAAATTGCGATAACTTTAGAATGAATAAACCGATTTTCACGCGGTTGGTGACATTCGACGCAGTTTTTGAAGCTTCATGAAGAATCTTTAAGTTTCAATTGATAGAACAAAAAATTTTGAGGTTATTCCGAAAAAACGCTTTTTTGGGTTTTCTTTCGTCAACGATAACTCACGAACGAATCAACCGATTTTGACCGGACTGGTGGTGATCGACGTGTTTTTTTGATGTTGAGAGCTGATTAGTTTTTGGAATTGATCGATACACCCGTTTAAAAGTTATTAAAAAAAAACACCACAAAATTTTTTTTTGCAGTTTTTTGAGATTTCTCGAAATCTATACAAATAGGCTTCAAAATCTAAGTTTGGTCAAACCCTTTCGTAAGGCACCAACCGCGATCAAATCGGACAAGCCGTTCAAAAGTTATGAGAGGTTTACATACATCCACACACACACACACACACACACACACACACTCATACATACATACAGCCATACAGACACTCTCGCGGAAGTAGTCAGGGAAGCTTCCTGACACCTTAAAACGTCGAGATCTGATGAAAACTCAATTTTGGCAAAACGGGGTGAAAACAATAACTTCCCTATTTTCTTAGCGGGAAGTTAAAAAAGTGAGTATAAAAGTCCAAAATTATGTATTCAAATATCAGTATTTAAATTTTTAATTTAATAAAAAGTGCAAACATTAAAAAAAAGATGATATCGTATAAAGATTGTTAGTTATTGATTCATTATTTGTTAGTTATTGTTACTAATAAATGTTATCCGAGAACATTTTTAAGATCTCAGCCACGGTAGTAAAAAAATAAACCTTTTATCTGGACGCTCAGCTGATCTTTTTCATTGAATAAAAAAATTATAGAACGATTATAGAATGCGTTGATATATTTAATTATTTTGTATGATCGTTAAAAGCGTACTTTTGACAGCTGTGATTATTCTCCTGTGTTGTTGATTTTTGAAATTTTTGATAAGTGTTTTTCGTGTAAAATGGATTGAACAGACTGTCATTCTTGATGTGAGCTTTGTTGCCGAAATTCCCAGTTTAGCCATTCAAATTTCCCCCCAGTTTATTTATTTCCCGTTCCTTTTTACTTTTTGTTTTTTTTAGAAAATTTATGTAAAATAACATTTAATGAATTACATTCAGCTACACACCAATATTTTTTATTCGAAGGTATTTTATTTGATATTAAAAAAAAAATATTTGGTTGCCAAAATAAATCAAAAATAATATATCAAAATATAGCCAACCTAAATTATTTAATCGTAGACAATTACTATAAATAGCATATCATTAACAACCATAATTATGGGGAAACATTACATCTGTATAATATTCTTTGTCAAGTGACTTGTAAAAAGGTTCCAATTAAAATCGGAGATAGTTTCTTTCTTAGCAGGATTGTCGAATAACTAAACAGAATAAATACAAAAAAGTAAAACACATATTATTCTACCATATGACTACATCTGTAGCCACTGTAAAATTTAACACTTTAGTTTCTCTCAATATACTAACTATAATGCTGAATACCCGTCAATTTCAAGCGTCTACAGTAGATCGTTATTTCTTCAAACGCTTCCTTTAAAATATACAGCCCCCACAAGTTAGCGTATTATTTATACCATGTATATGAAATATATCAAGGTATACTAAGTTTAGTCCCAAGTTTGTAACGCTTAAAAATATTGACGCTACGAACAAAATTTTGGTATAGGTGTTCATAAAATCACCTAATTAGTCCATTTTGAGTTGTCTGACCACCTGCCTGTTTGTCAACACGATAGCTCAAAAACGAAAAAAGATATCAAGCATAGCGTGCTTAGGACATAAAAAGTGAGGTCGAGTTCGTAAATGAGCAACGTAGGTCAATTGGGTATTGGGCCTACGGACAGGTTTAAAAAGAATTCATTCAATCAAATGAAAGTATCCATCTTGTAAACCGTTAGAAAGAATACAAAAGTTAAAATGTATCATTATAAAAATATAAACAACTTTTGTTTGAAACATTTTTTCATAAATATAACTGTTTACCCGTGAGAATATCATGAGATGGGAATATCAGTTAAGTGTGTGAGACATGTATGCATGTAATTCTGCCTATCTTTCTTTACTTATATGACGTCTTTACATGGTATTTCAACAATTAACTCAGTCAATTGTTTGTTTTCACTTGTTTAACCATAATTTAAGTAAAAATTAAAATTTTTTTATGAAAACAACTATGTTTTATTAGCAAGTACAGTAGAATCTCGATAAGTTAAAGTCCAAGGGAAACAAAAAATATTTTAAGTTATAGAGGTTTTTAGTTATCAAGGGTCTATGTTATTGAATGCATCAGAAGGATGGGTTCAATAAAATACTGAAAATTAAATACATATGTAATCATATTTATTCACATTACTTACATTACATAAAAATAAAACAACAACTAAAGGTTTAGTCTACTTATAAAAATCTGTGATTTTCTTTTGTTTTAAAAAATTCACTGTTTCTAAATCGATTTGATTTTCAATGACAAATAGAGAGGAGAATACATTATCTTCTATGTTGCTACACTGCTCTATAAATGATATAAGCAATAAAGCAAGCAATAAATATCGAAACCATTTGTTTTGACACTCTTTCAAAATGACTCATTCACACAATTTTATGTTATAGAGGTTGTGGAAACATTTCTTTTAGTTACTGAGGGCCTAACAGAAATTATTTATTTAAGTTATAGAGGTTGCGTATTTTAAGCTATAGAGGTTTTGGGCTCTGATGGGAAGGGAACGTAGTATTTTTTGAAGTAACTAAGGTTTTTATGTTACCGAGGTTTAACTTATCGAGATTCTACTATATTATACCAGCAACACACAAACGTGTCCCACATATGAAGACACTTTTGATGTGATAAATTTATGCAAAGAATATCGACACCATCTTTATTATGTTTCCCTTATGATTTTGTTCACAATTATTTCAAATTAAAATATAAATTTGTAAAATTTTAATAATTATTGAGCTAAATCACGCATAAAGTAAACATAAAAAAGTTGTTATCATTATTTTTTGCCGAAATTGAGTACTAAGTAATTAGTTTTATTTCAAAAGCTGGCATGATTAGATGTCAAATATGCGAACGAAATACATACTTGTTAATAAAACAATATGAGGATAATCGTGAAAAAATTCTGTGCACCATTCATACACAAAAAAAAAAAAAAAAAAAAACCGAGGATAATTTGTAAAAAAAAAATAATAATAATAATAAAGTAAAATGGATAAATTTATAAATATATTTTGAATAAAGAAAAAACAATTTTGTATAATTATATATTTGGTGAATAATCCAAGGGGTTGATTTTTTAAGAGGCACTTTTTACGAATAAAATTTAAAAAAATTTACCTTATAAGTTCGCCTCCAATGTTGCTTATTATCTTGTAACATTCGTTTCCAAAGCATTGACATCACTTCTGGAAATTGTTCGTATGTGAATGTTGCATGTGCCAATTCTTGCATTTGTTGCCCAGTCGGACCCCAGGCTTCATCATTTGTTGCTTCACGTACTTTTGCTTCAATTTCCGTATAATTCATAACAACATTGGTTCTGCAAAGTGAACCGTGACAATATAATTGGGTTGGGTCATTATTGCATTACGACCAAAAAAAACCTTTTTTTATTTTAACCATGAAAATTATTCAAAATATAATGGAAAAATTTGCAAAATTTGCACAAACAAAATTAATACAAATGTTTCAGTTCGATAAGCATTTCTGAGAATTTTAGATACCATATTTACACAAGTTTACACAATTTCGTAGTGTCAAATTATTTGGTAATTATTTGTAAAATATTTAGTACTTACACTTTATCCGCTAATTCTCGAACTTTCCACATACTAAATAAATTATCCATTTTGTATGATTTGTGATTTTTTTAAAACTAAAATAATGATTTTGGAAATTGGTTTCTTTTAAATGTATAGAGACATTTAAGTGCTTTTGCACTTAACAGGTTGATTGTGAGCTGCTGATTTGGCTTTTATCATAGATGATGAATAACATCAGTGATGGACTGTAGAGATTTGTCTTGTTTATATTTGACATTCCGTTAGATTTTGCCAATTGTATACACAAAAGTACACAATTTAATATGAATGACTGTGTAAATTTGTGATACAGGGTTTGGAACCGTACGATAATTATCGTACATATGCAATAATTTCATACCAACGCTCGATGAACGATAGTCTATATCATCGTATATCGTACATTTATTTCTGAGAAAATAAAAAATTTTGACATAAATTTAAAACGTTTACTTTGATTTATTTATTCATTAAAGGAGTTATTTTGATAAGTACGATAATTCTGCTTTATGTACGATTCTTTTACGCTACAGGTACGATAAGTTCCTCACTTCAAGTTGTGAATACTCTTGTGATAACATAAAAATCACTAATAATTAATCACGGACATCAAGTTCACCATGTTAGTCTTTTAAAAACCAAGTACCTGGATGACCGAGCTTTGCTCTATATTTTTATACCATGTATATATGAAATATACATAGTATTATAAGTTTAGTCCCAAGTTTGTAACGTCTAAAAATATTGATGCTACAAAAAAAAATTGGTATAGGTGTTCATAAAATCACCTAATTAATCCATTTCCGGTTGTCCGTCCGTCCGCCCGTCCGTCTGTGGTCACGATTACTCAAAAACGAAAAGAGATATCAAGCTGAAATTTTTACAGCGTGCTTAGGACGTAAAAAGTGAGGTCAAGTTCGTAAATGAGCAATATGGGTCAATTGGGTCATGGGTCCGTAGTACCCATCTTGTAAACCGTTAGAGATAGAATAAAAGTTTAAATGTAAAAAATGTTCCTTACAAAAAAATAAACAACTTTTGTTTGAAACATTTTTTTGTAAAGATTATTGTTTACCCGTGACAGCGCAAATTAGTTCAGAACATAATTGATATGTTATATATATATAACACATAGTATCAATTATTTGCATAGCAACAACATTGTTTATTTCAAACATATACGTCACTTATAAGATTGTATTATTTGTTTGTGGATCCGTCTGTGGACACGATAACTCAAAAACGAAAAAAGATATCGAGCTGAAATTTTTACAGCGTACTCAGCACGTAAAAAGTGAGATCAAGTTCGTAAATGAGCATCATAGGTCAATTGGGACTTGGGACCGTAGGACCCATCTTGTAAACCGTTAGAGATAGAACAAAAGTTTAAATGTAAAAAATGTTCCTTATCAAAAATTAAACAACTTTAGTTTGAAACATTTTTTCGTAGACATCACTGTTTACCCGTGAGGGCGACAATTAGGGCGGAAATTTTATAATATGTACTATACTTGATTATCAGTTATGTATGTGTCACATGTTGGTATATGTAATGTGATAAAGAAATCAACACTGACTATACATGGTATTTCAACAATTAACTCAGTCAATTGTTTGTTTTCACTTGTTTGATTTAAAAATACACAAATTTTATCACTAATATAAAAACCGTTTAAATAGTCTCCACACAAATACCAATTTGAATGTCCCGGTACTTCATTTGGTACCTACGATAAACACCAATAGATGTCAGGAAGAGTCATATATTGCAGTTTGTTCCAGTTTTTCCTGAAAACACTGATAAAAGGACGTTTTTCAGAAATGGAACCTAGCTAGATCGTCCCAAAAAACCTCTGTAATTTATTCTGTCGCGAAACAGAAAAAAAAATCTTATATATTTAAACGAGCAATTATATATATATAATTGCTCGTTTAAATACTCCGGGAAAGGCAAAAATTTCAAAAATTACTTATTTTGACGTGAAAAGAAAAACCCCAAAGTTTCGCTGCCCATCATCCATACACATTGCGTAATTTTATTCTACTAGTATGGTATGTAATATAAAACATTGTAAACAACACTTCCATTAAATATATCATGGAGGTTAGAGAGAAGGAGAACGATCGCTACGCGCTAAAGCATTAGCGCGTCTGTCCTTGAAAATTTGTAGAATTTATAGTTCATTTTTCAGCCACCAGCCGCGCTGTCGTCGGTAAGTAGTATCTGCGAAGTTAGCTGTTTATGAGTACAAGTAGATGAAGTTAGTACCATTCAAATTTATAAAGTAGTATAGATAAATTTACAAAGTAGAATAGATAATTTATAATTTATTCATAAGTAAATAATAATAATAATTAATAATAATTTCATTATATGCTTTTTTTTCCTTTGAATGATATTATACACACGTATATTAAACGTTGATAGATCATTTGAAATTAGCGCACAACAGCCCGCTTTTAATGAGACAACTTAGCGATCCCAGCGAGCTAACAATATTAGTTATTTTTTCTATCCCTAGATAGAACCTTTCTCAGCATTAAAATCTGTGCGAGTCTACTTTTATATAACGTCTGTGGATGATAGTAATTATACCACTAAACAAATGTTTTTGTCAAGTTTTGAAGTTTTGGTATGATTGTCATGTGTAATTTTAATGGTATAATTAGAATAATTAACATAATAACGATATATTAATTTTATTAAAAGTTAAAACAGCAATATTTAAACGATACTGAAAATGTTGAAGAACGTGCGTCAAATTATTTTTAGTTTACAAGGAAGGAGTAATATTTACAAACGATATGTACATACATCGCGTTTTTTAAATAATGGTAAAATATGATCCTAGAAAACCATTGAGAAAATAATTAATATTATGTAATAATTTCTAGAAACCAAAAATGAAAGACACAAGAAAGAATTTGAAGGTCGACCGATATACTTTGATGCACAGGCTACAACACCTATGGTAAAGGCCAAATACCCTATAAATATGTAATGATCCCAAAAAAATAAATATATCTGTATACCGTATTTTCTTATTAGGATCCACGTGTTTTGGATGCAATGATGCCATATTTAACAAATTATTATGGAAATCCACATTCACGGACTCATGCATACGGTTGGGAAAGTGAGGAAGCTGTGGAAAAAGCACGCAAACAAATTGCCAGTTTAATTGGTGCGGATCCAAGAGAAATTATTTTTACCAGCGGAGCTACAGAATGTAACAATATTGCGGTGAAAGGAGTAGCAAAATTTTATGCATCTAAGAAAAAGCATATTGTAACAACCCAAACGGTAAATTTTATTTAAATTAAATTTATTTTCTAGATTACCAACAAGTTCAATTTTAACTTGGATTTTAATTTTAGGAACATAAATGCGTCTTAGATTCATGTCGTGCTTTGGAAGGAGAAGGTTTTAAAATCACATATTTACCTGTTGGGCCAAATGGTATTATTTCAATGGAAGATTTAGATAAAGCTACAACGCCCGATACTAGTTTAGTTTCAGTTATGGCTGTGAATAATGAAATTGGTGTAAAACAACCAATTCAAGAAATTGGTAAACTTTGCAAATCAAAAAAGGTAATAACAATTTTCCAGTTTCTATGCTTATTCATAATTAATTTCAATAAATTTTGAGTTCCAGTTCAAACATGAAATGAAGTATTTTTAATATAGAAAGTATGTATATCTCGAGATATACATACCAAAAGTAATTCCCTAACTTCATATTTAAGAAAACACAACTATATTCGTCTTAAATAAAATAATCTTAATAGAATATCAAAATCGCTAGATTATCTTTAGCTAAAATAATATGTTTTAAATTTCTTTACTATTAAGATCTTAAAGAATTATACACTTTTTTACAACTAAACAAACAATTGACTGAGTTAATTATTGAAATACCATGTATAGACAGTGCTGATTACTCACATTACACATACATATATTTCACACATACGTAACTGATATATCCACATATAATACATACTATATAATTTACGCCTAATTTGCTCCCCCGCGAGTAAACAGTGATGTTTACGAAAAAATGTTTCAAACAAAAGTTGTTTATTTTTTTATAAGTAAGATTTTTTACATTTAAACTTTTGTTTTATCTCTAACGGTTTACAAGATGGGTCCTACAGACCCATAGGTCAAGACTCAATTGACTTATGTTGCTCATTTACGAACTTGACCTTACTTTTTACGTCCTGAGTACGCTGTAAAAATTCCAGCTTGATACCTTTTTTCGTTTTTGAGTTATCGTGTTGGCAGACAGACAGACGGTCAGACAACCGAAAATGGATTAATTAGGTGATTTTATAAACACATATCATTTTGTTCATAGCATTAATATTTTTAAGCGTTACAAACTTGGACTAAACTTAGTATACCTTGCATATTACATATATGTATGGTATAAAAAGTGTCAAACACATTTTTGAAAATTCACCCTTTACAAAAATTGTTTAATGTTTGAACTAAAATAAGTGTTATGGAGATACTATTTCAACACTTGATTTAAACAAATTATTATGTTCGAATTTTTATAGATATTTTTCCACACCGATGCCGCACAAGCAGTGGGAAAAATCCCCATTAATGTTGAAAAAATGAATATTGATCTAATGTCAATATCAGGCCATAAATTGTATGGCCCCAAAGGTGTTGGGGCACTATATGTTCGTCGTCGACCTCGAGTACGAATAACTCCAATTCAATCGGGTGGAGGACAAGAACGTGGTATCCGTTCTGGTACAGTACCAACCCCTCTAACTGTTGGAATGGGAACAGCATGTGAAATTGCCCAAGAAGAAATGGCATACGATCATAAATGGATGGAATTACTATCTAATCGTTTACTCGATAAAATTTATTCAAATTTAACGCATGTAATACGTAATGGAGATCCAAAGGAAACATATCCTGGTTGTATCAATTTGTCGTTTGCATATGTTGAAGGTGAATCGTTACTGATGGCACTAAAAGATGTTGCGCTGAGTAGTGGGTCTGCTTGCACATCTGCATCACTCGAACCGTCGTATGTGCTCCGTGCAATTGGTAGCGATGAAGATTTAGCACACAGTTCAATACGATTTGGTATTGGACGTTTTACAACAATCGATGAGGTGGATTATACAGTAGATAAATGTATAGAGCACGTACAACGTTTACGTGAGATATCACCTTTATGGGAAATGGTACAGGAGGGTATTGATTTAAAAACAATACAATGGTCCCAACATTAAAAATGTTATTAAAATATTTTAGAAAAATTTGTTTTTTTCCTATACCGAATTTTTATATATTAAGATATTTTTTTTAAATATTATGTTTAAATTAAGCTATGGCATTTTAATTTTCTGAAATTCCTTTTCAACTGTAAATAATTTCGTTTTTATATCAATTGAACACCTAATAATGTAAGCAATTGAAGTTTATTCTCCCACCCAAAAATTTATTCCAATAAACCCAAAAAGAAACCACATTTTCTAGAGGAGGGGGGAAGATTGTAAACATTTCAACGTAATAAAAATTTGATTAGATAGAACAAACACAAAAAAAAAAAAAAAATTGAAGGTAGTACGAGCGCTAAGGCAAGTTTAGACTTGTGGTTGAAATTATTTGTACTTTACTTTTAACTTTGATGATGAATTTTGTTTTAACTTCATGAATGTAGATGAAAAATAAGAATAAAATTTTTCGATATCTGCCTTGGTTTTCGAAATATCGAAAGCTAAATAATTAAAAAAAAAATTCTATTTTCGATATTTTAAAAATTACTTCAGATATTGAAAAATTTTATTGTTACTTTTCGCCTTATATTCACCATTAAAATTGAAAACTATATATTTTTTTTAATTGATGTCCCCACTACCGTGCTCACACATCCTTAATTAGTTGGGCACAACGATTTTTTTTTTTCAATATAATTTTTTAAGGTTTTATCGTTAGTTTAAATAGTTTGTTTTTTTTTTTTTTAATTTCCACTGGGTTTGGAGAAATCTATGAACACATCACACATCTATCATTTTTCTATAAGACCAATGTTAAATATACCTTTGAAGACATTTATTTATTTAAATAATCGGGTAACCCACCCCCCTCAAATTTTCAGAGTTGATTTAGACTTAGTCCAACTTCATATAAAAAATCAAGCCTTTTATCCAAAATTACCCTGGCGCTCGTACATCCTTAAAGAAAATTGTTTAAATATTAAATAACGAATGGTTGTATTTATATTTATGCTAATGGTTGAAACTTTTTTATCAATCCACCGACGGCTAAAATAATGTCCTATAATCTATATAATTAAATAATGTGATTCTAAATATGTACTTTCTATTTTTTTTAAATTCCAACGTTAAAACTTTCAACCAAAAAAATAATAGAATTTTTATTGTTTATACATAAATTTCTATTATAAGCGGCTTTGTCCTGACTGATAGAGAATCGACGTAGAGATTTTTCTACTAAAATTAAAAAGATCGAGACAGGAAGCTTGAATGTTTTAAAGTAGAAAAATGAACTATTTTCGACAAAAATCAGCTTTTAAATATTCCCAGTACTGAATCAAGTAAAATTGGTTTATCTATACCCTGATATTAACGGGCTCTTTCCCCTTCCGAGAAAAGTAGTCAATAACTTAAAGCAGAAATGTTAGTTTCGCGAACAAAACCGCGGCGGGGGATGTTAGTGATGTATAGAGGAAGCTGGGGCACTAACTGTCAGTTATTTTCAAAAAACTAAACAAAAGATGAAGTAACGTTACATCATCTGTGAACTAAACATTGAAATATGTGTTCTGAGTTAAGAAAAGAAAAACCAAAATGATTGACCTTTTCATTGTTGTAATATAATAATGCAAAGCAAACTTAAAAAAATTTATTTTTGAACAGAAATGTCTCTAGTTAGAGTATTGAAAATAAATAACTATATGTTAACATAATTTTAAACTCATTGCACACTTTATATTGTATTTAAATATAAACAGTTAAATAGTACAGTGCATACAATCCAAAAAAATTTTGACAATATTGTAAGAAGACAAACAACTTAAGTATAATGTCTAGAAATTTCTAGCAGTCTAAAAACTGACTTCAATAATAATTATAAACATAAATTTGTCAATAATACAGTACAAATTAATCACTAATCCGGTGCTATAAAAAACCAAAGGATGTCAGATTACTTCATTGTATAGAAAAGTTCATATTAAGTATCACCACTGGCACGAAAATAATATTTTTTGTTAATTTTTTATGAAATATGATTGCCGGTGTATCCCGGTTTATTGAATTGTCGGATTAATGAGATTGTACTGTAATTATAATTCCACTTCAGACAATAATAATTTTAAACAGTTCATCAAACATTAATATCCAAGAATATGTAAGGTATTAAAACAGGTAATTCCGTCAATTGTTATTTGCACTTGATTTTTTTTTTTTAGTTTTCTCTATCAATTTTTTTGGCAAGTTAAATATTTAGATTATATAAAAGCGATTCTAATGACCTTATAATTAAATAGGAAAATTGTGTAATTCCATTTTATTAAAAAATCATTAAAAGTAATAAAATAATCTAATTTCATGGAGGTACCAAAAAATGAAATTTGAAAAATTTATATAAATATAAATAATATGTTGAAATATATCGAATAAAATTTGCGTATGGTTACTAAAATTGTGTCATTTCAAATCTTTAATTTAAACAACAGTTATTGAAAAAAATCTGGTTGTGAACGCCCCATAGATAGTAAATATTATTGGAATCATTCACAACCTTTTCTGTATGTATAATCGAATTCTTCCACATGTACCTGTATTTCAAGCGGAAATCACTAAAAAAAATTGACCAAAAATGCATTAACAATTGGTTGAATCCAACCGAAGTGATGAAGACTGTGTCTTCAAATAGTACTCCTTTGGCTTTTCGTTAAAATGTTTCGAATAAAAGTTTTTAGTAAATTTTTAAATTTTGCTCTATCTTTAACTCTTTTATAAATAGTTTTGCATTGTCTTTCACAGATTATTCAAGAAAAGTTCAGGGAGGTGCATCTCCGCCATCTGCATATGCATTAGGGTGGGTTAATATGAAAACGTTCATATCTTTCCATTAATTGAATGTACATCAATTGAATGCAATCTTAATTAACTCATATTTTTGTAGGAAATTGAACGCTCTTTAAAAGGCGGCTCTTACACTTTTTACTAATCTAACCATTTAAAAAATGTTGAAGGACAAAATTTGAAGAAGTAAGAAAAATTATTTTTTTCCCTTAAATTTATAACTTGTTAATTAATAAACCTCATAAAATAAGCAATATGTATTTTTGTAGAATATTAACTGATCTATACAAAAATGGTCTCTTTTATTTAATAGAGATTACTTTAGTGTTTGATTACTTAAGGTAGTTCCTCCGCGACCGTCCAGTCAAAAAGTTTTGGACTAATACTATCATTCAGTGCATTAACTGTGCTATGACTATTATACATATACCATATATTATTTTCAAAAGACTGTAGTTCCTCACTACTGATTCTAGTGTACATATAAACACACACACTATGACATATGCCTTTAACATTAGTCTTCATATCTTTTCCACAAAAATCATCGCTAAAACGAGTTATTTATTTAAGTTTTTTATCGAAACTATATGGTAAATAATTTTTATTTTTATTTATATATTTTCTAAATATAGTATTCTACATTATATTAGTTTTTCATAGAGATGGTGGACGTCATTCATTGGTAAATAAATATAATATTTGTAAATTTGTGTATTTTTATACACTTCTCCCATGTACACGTACAAATTGCGTCACTTTTAATTGCTAATATCTCATGTATGGCATGGTAAATCATCTTCTAATTTTAACAGCAAGTGTATTATGAATTAAATATTTTATATTCTGAGTTTTGAGAAATTCTTGGAATATCACTTTCGTGTAGGTACTACCTTAAATATTCTTTGACATTTTTATCGGCACGGTGGAAAATGTTTTGAGATATTCTATTAAAGAAATTAACTATAGCCAATTGTGCCAAACACCTTTCCTGATTGATCATTTGAATATATTATGTGAATAATTTATTAATTCCCTATTAATTTACATTTTCCAAATTAAATGTTTATTTTTAGAATAAGCTTGTATTACATGATACCTGTTGAGAAAATAAATTAAAAAATAAATTTATCTATACTGTTAATGATGCAATATAATATTTTTATCTAATTATTTTCCTCAAAAGTTATGCTAATCAACAATATATTTAAAATTACCACTGTTTTATATAATAAACACGTAAACCAATCAAATAACGCCATTTGTATTTTCATCACAAATCGCTATATTGATTGGTCGACATAAGCATAACATTGTTACGTGCTTCACATTGATTGGTAAAATATCATTCTAGAAAATAAATTCTAATGAATAAATTTTTGAGTATGCTTCTCTATTCATTATTAATATGATTGTCAATCGGCAAACACAGTAATCAAAGAAATTTTGTTTTTAAAATTACAAGTACACGTAATTTTTGATCTCGATAGTTAATTAAATAATCAAAATGAAACACTGGAAATATTTAACATTTGGAATATTGTGTTTGCTTTTATGTTTAGGTAAATATTCAAAAATTTAATTTCGACATGTTCGGCTTTTTTATTAAAATCATGTATTTTTTGTAGATATTTCAAAAGCACAAGATACAATAGATGTGCCATCTGAAGAGCCAAATTTAGCTACGGTGGAACCGGATTTAGGTGCTAGCCGAGAAGGATTACGAACAGGTAAATTAAAAAAATTGCCACGTAATTCATTTTTTCTTTTTGATTTCTAATGTCTCGTCTTGCGATATTTCTAAAATGCGAAATTGTACTTCGAATGATGTATCTTTCCCAAAAAAACCTATGGGGTTCGGCTTATTGAATTCAGTATAAAGAGCTTGATACCATCCGTACCTTGAAAGTGTAAATTTTTTAAGTTAAACTTGGTTCTGAATATTTAATTCTCGAATTAGGAACGTGTGAGATACTTTAAATTTATTTTGTCGGAAATATATTTTGATACCTGTGATTTTCTGTGATAGGACGTTTATATTTTTTATAAGGTGGTTTTCCTAATAAATTTTCAATATTTTTTTGAATATCCTCTGTACTCAAACTTTTATCGTCTTGAACTTCATATTTACTATAAAATTTTGAAGGAATTGTTGATTCTGTGAAGAAAAAAAGTTGTTAAATTTTGAGAAGAAAACAATGTACCTTTTTGTCATCTTACTGTAACCAATTGGACGATGTAACGATACATATGAACGGCCAAGATCCGTTGTATTTATCGGGAAACATAGCTGAAAATCCAGTAATTTTGTAGGTTTTTTTTCAACTTTTTGTGGATATTTTATTATTGGTATTGTAATAATTTGTTCTTGACGCTCAAAGTTTTCTAAATTATCGTCAATAATTTCGTCAGTTTGAGGACTATCCATTTTCTAAATTTTGTATCACATACGTATTAGCATTTATAGTGTGGGGTGTTGCTAATAAACAAATGGGGTAAACAAATTAATAACCCTATTTGTAACATAATAAAATTATCATATTTTACCATCATAAAAAAAATTCTTTTTTCAACTTAACTTAATTTTCATTGTATTAATGCCAAACGTTAGTGTTGAGTTATTTTACAACAAACATTTTCATAAAAATAGCTACTTTTCGAAAAAATTGAGTTACCATTTAGATACCGGGTGGACCGCAATAAAAAATGTTGGGGTTTAAAGGGGCAAATAATAATTTTGTTCATAGTATCAATATTTTTAAGCGTTACAAACTTGGGACTAAACTTAGTATACCTTGCATATTACATATATGCATGGTATAATAAATTTTTTATTTTGGGGATAAAAGATCCACGCAAAAAGTGTAATTTGTTTCAAAAATAAATTTAAAATTAGGTATTCCGGCGATAAAAATCACATGTAACATGTGATTATCCGATATAGTTTACTCTATATTCAAAGAAATATGTATAGTAGGTATTTTATAGGAAACAATTTTCTAATTTAAAGTGTCCTTCTATTTCTTATCACTTACCTAGCCCAAGATGACTTTTAGATTACCCTGAAGGCGAAAGAAAATTCAAGGTTTACATAGGATATTTCCCATTAACGATTAAAATTGTCCAGTTTCCACTCTCTACGTATCCAAATCGTTGAATAGACTATTCGAGCTTAGTTAGGGAGGATTATTCGAGCTTAGTTAATTTATATTGATTGACATAGAATTTTGGAAAATTTAGTTGAAATTGTAAATATGACGTTATTATAAACTTTAATACTTACTACTAAAAATAGACAGTTTGCTAAAAATAGTAAAAATTGAAAGAAATAAACTAAATTTGTATAAAATTGGACGAATCTCAATATTCGACTTTCTCTTCAATTCGATCTTTAAAAAATTCCATTATTTAGCAGTAGCGCTTTAACTCATTTTTATTCAGAAATACTTAAATTTAAGCTCGTTTTTAAATCTGAAAGAAAATGCACCACTTATGAGAGTTTTCGTAGAGTAAAAAGCTGTTTGGAAAAAGCGTAAATGAAAAAGACTATAAATTCTAGAGATGTATTTATCAATGACAATGTTTGCTGATGAACCAGACTTCAAGATTTTAAGTAACTCGAATTCATAATTTAATTTAAAAGATTGAAAGACTAAATTTGCCTTTCTACCAATTGAGATTGATCGCATCTTTGAAGTTTGAGGTATGATTTAATTTCTCCCTGTTTTCAAAAATTAGTTGAATTGGTTACAATTTACAAAAATTTCGATTTTTGTAGTTATTAGATTTTTAAAAGTATCTTGTGAATGTTATTGCTAATTAAGTCTCGGTTATTTTGTTAATTGACGACATGTATAAACACTAGTAATAGAACATAAAATTATTTTTTATTTATTAAAAAATATTTGTTTTATTTCAGATGATGAAGTCGTCAAACGTGAAGAAGAAGCCATAAAATTAGATGGTCTAAATGTTGCACAAATTAAAGAGCTACGTGAAAAGGCTGAAAAATTCACTTTCCAGACGGAAGTGAATCGTATGATGAAATTAATTATTAATTCATTATACCGTAACAAAGAAATTTACTTGCGTGAATTAATTTCTAATGCATCAGATGCATTAGATAAAATCCGTTTACTATCGTTAACGGATACCTCTCAATTAGATGCAACACCTGAATTAAGTATACGCATCAAAGCGGATAAAGAGACAAAAACGTTACATATCACTGATACTGGTATAGGTATGACAAAACAAGATTTAATCAATAATTTGGGTACAATTGCTAAATCTGGTACAGCAGAATTCTTACAAAAAATGCAAGATGCTCAAAATACTCAAGAATTAAATGATATGATTGGTCAATTTGGTGTTGGATTCTACTCAGCATTTTTGGTAGCAGATCGTGTAATTGTTACAACAAAACATAATGATGATAAACAATTAATTTGGGAATCTGATGCAAATAGCTATAGCATCGTTGAAGATCCACGTGGTAATACACTTAAACGGGGTACAACTATTACTTTACAATTAAAACCAGAAGCTGCTGATTTCTTAGAAGTGGATACAATTCAATCTCTAGTCAGGAAATACTCACAATTCATTAATTTCCCAATTTACTTATGGTCTAGTAAAACTACCACTGTTGAAGAACCTTTAGAAGATGGAGAAGCAACTGAACCCCAAGACAAATCTGATGATGTCATCGATGATGATGCCCAAGTTGAGGAAGAAACTAAAGAAGCACCTAAAACAAAAAAAGTTGAAAAAACCATCTGGGATTGGGAAATTGTTAACACCAACAAGCCAATTTGGTCCCGAAAACCCGCTGAAATTGAGGATGAAGAATATAATGAATTCTTTAAGAGTTTAACCAAAGACAAAAACGATCCAATTGGACGGGTACATTTCGTTGCTGAAGGTGAAGTCACATTTAAAGCATTATTATTCATCCCTAAAGTACAACCAAGTGAAGCATTTACAAAATATGGACAGAAAAACACAAATATTAAATTATATGTTCGACGTGTGTTTATCACTGATGAATTTACTGATTTGATACCAAATTACTTGAGTTTTATCCAAGGTGTCGTTGATTCAGATGATTTACCATTGAATGTATCACGTGAAACACTTCAACAACATAAATTGATTAAGGTTATTCGAAAGAAATTGATCCGGAAAATTTTAGATATGATGAAAAAACTACCTGCTGAAGATTATGAAAAAATTTGGAAGGAATATTCTACGAAGTAAGTTTTGAATTATTGACCATCTCTTTTTCATTTTTGTATTGTAGTAGCTGATTTGGATCCTAACTGTAATTTCACTTTCGTCAGAATTTTTAAGATTTTTTTTTTTGTACAATTCGCTGACACTATTTCGCTTTGCAGAATAATTTCAAGTATGCAGGTCTTATGATGCAAAAATTATTTGCTCTCTGTTGTAAAAAAGCCACAATAATAGTTCCAAAATTTTTAAAAACAAGGAACGTTTATCGACACAACCTTTTTATAAAATCAGTTGATTTATCTCTTGAACTGTAGTACAGGGTATTTAAACAGTTAACTCTAAATGTTAGTTTAACTCACTGGGCATTTAACTGAAAATCTAAATTATCAGAATTATTTTTTCTGGATTTTCATTTCCTCCACATCGTTAGTCCGAATAACCTTGAAAACTGACATACACGTTAGTAGCTTGCATGATGTAAACAAGTGAAATTCACAGATTCGATTAACATAACCAGGGTAACTAAGCATCATGTCGGAATGGGAGAGCAGTGAACCTTATATCTGCTACCTAAGCGAGCACACCTTCCCTTTTACTCACATCACAGTAGATCATTCTTTTTACCATATAAACCCACGCGATAGTAGGCTGGTCACATTTTTCAATTTTTTTAAACCCATATTTTGTATTTTTTCAGTCTTAAACTTGGTATAATGGAAGATCCAAGTAATCGTACACGTTTGAGCAAATTATTAAAATTCTATTCATCAAACAGTCCAGATACACAAACCACTCTCGCCGAATACGTGTCTCGTATGAAACCCGATCAAGAATTTATTTATTACATCGCTGGTCTCAACAAGCAAGAAGTACAAAGCTCACCATTTGTTGAACGTTTATTATCCAAAGGCTATGAAGTATTGTACTTAACTGAAGCTATTGATGAATACTGTATATCAAACTTACCTGAATTTGAAATGAAAAAATTCTCGAATGTAGCCAAAGAAGGATTCAAATTACCTGGTGAAACATCCGAGAAACAATTGGAAGAATTGAAGAAAACATTTGAACCACTTACAAATTGGCTATCGAGTGTCGCATTAAGCAATTACATATCAAAAGCTACAGTTTCGGAACGTTTAACAGATTCGCCATGTGCGTTAATTGCACCTGTTTTTGGATGGACTGGAAACATGGAACGCTTAGCAATTTCGAATGCAAATCAAAAAGCTGAAAATCCGGAATTAACATATTATTTGAACCAAAAGAAAGCATTTGAAATCAATCCAGGACATCCAATTATTAAAGAATTGTTACGCCGTGTTGAAAATGATCGTGCTGATGACGAAACTCGAAACATTGCTGTAATGTTATTCAGAACAGCAACTTTACGATCAGGTTATTTATTACGTGAAACATCCGAATTTGCAAGCTCTGTTGAACATTTAATTCGTGATTCGTTGGGTATCCCAGCCGATGAAGTACCTGAACCTATTAATTTTGATAGTGATGACAAAGAGAAAGTAGACTCGAATAATGAGGACGTTGATGAACCTGAAGAACACGATGAATTATAATAATATTAAATTTGATCTGTTAAATAGATCATGTATGCAAAAAAAATTTGACTATTAATCGCTCATTCCTTTTGCATAATATGTTTTGTTTTAAAAACAACGTGTTTCATTTAGTTAATTATGTTATTTAAATTATCCGTACTTTTTTTTAAACTAATTTTTATTGATACATTTTTATTATCCTTTTTGTAAAATTAGGAATAATTTATTGTAAACAAACTTTAAAAGAGACTGTATTTTGTAAAAATAAAGTTATTTAGAAGTTATATATTTTTGTTGTAATTATCCGGTTGATTTGTAATAGCGTAAGGGTCGTCATATCAAGTTTGCTGTACAAATTTTTACTCCATGCAAGGTCCTCGTACATTTGACTTCCTAATAAGTTATTTATATCCGCAAAATCATTTTACTTGCTTCAACAAGTGCGTTTTAAGTAAGCATAGTAAGAAATTATAGCAATTTATTAAACTTTTTCTGTGTATTTCCTTCAGATAAACAAAAATTTCGTTAGTACTTATTGAATTGTAAAATTCATCGAATTCGAAGCCGCATAATGGAATTCAAAATTCGCCATAATGAGCGAGTGCGGAGTTCAGATGATGTTCAGAAAATCATTTGTAGGTAGAAAAGTATTAAAAAAATATTTTTGCGCAAGTGTTTACTAAAATCACTTTTTCCTCAATCGTTTAATTGCTTAATGCACATTAAGTTTAATTAAAATATTAAAAATTAAATTGACTTCAAGCTCAATTTATTGTTTTATAATTTTGAACTCGTTTTCAACTCAAGCTTTTATTTCTACTTACATACGAGCACAGAGTCGTTAGTTCATTGAAATTTATTTTATAGAAAAGCGTTTCAAATATTTATTTGTCTTGATTTCAAAGTTAAAAAGTATCTACTAAAAGAATTATTATATTTTCTAGGATATTAAAAAAGTGTTTTAGAATATTAAAAAGTTTTCAAATAAACACATTTTTAGAAAAATAATTAAATTTCCCGCAAAAATATACAAAAAGTATGAAAGTTATTGCGCTTATTCAACACAGTTTCCGGCAAAAAGTTAAAAAATATGTTGTTTCCGTTATAAAGTATTTCTTACCAAAATATACATGAATTAAATAAATATTATTGTGTGCCGTGAAATAAGATGATTAATTATGAAATTAATTAACTTGGTACGTTTAATATTCTAAATATTAATTAGCAATATATGTATAGTGTATAATAACTTCCTATAAAATTTATATGTGATATATATTTGTGATGTAACGCGGTGTGTATATTTCAATTTGTATGCGCTAATCAGGCTGCTTTTTTACTTGTTTTCCCATGTAAATTTTTACATCACATGCCGGTATTAAAAAAAATATGTTTTTTCAACAACTATCAATCTAATTAATATTATATCGATTTATTTAGTATTTAATTAATTAAATTAATTAATATCATTAAATATTAAAATCTAGATTATTTAATAATAGTTCGAGACAAAAAAAAAAAAATTGTAAAATAATTATTCAATGGCGGCCTTGAATTATCAAAAATTGATTTTTATTAGTAATAGGAATAAATATCTCAAGAAAATCAAATAATAAACAAAGTTTTTACTATTCCGTAGTCGTTAACTGTTTCCCGGTGTATCCTTAGTAACCTCATACCTATTAATAATACTATAAAATATTTTTGTTGAAATAAGTGACATTTGTAAGTGAACAAAATAAATTTTTTGCATAAAATAAACTGCGGTTTAAAATCAAGAAATTTCTTTTTTAATTTTACAGTTTTGGTCGCATCTAGAACATATTTAAGACTTGGTGAATTTCAAATATTGAAATACATTTTTTCAATTTTTCGTTTTTTTTTATTCATATAAATATTTGTGTGAAATTGGGACACTTAATTTTGATGCAAAATGGGTGTTCAAGACTTACAACAATTTATGGAAAATCCATCTGTGCCTGGTGGTGCGGTTAATGTTGACTTACTTCGTATTGCACGAAATTTGCCAACAAAGCCGGCGCAACAAGGAGGTCGGAATCGTAATCGACCGCAACAAAATCAACCAAACAAATTGAAATTGGTTGTGGATGGTGAATGCTGTCTGGATCGATTATATGGAGGCTATTTTTCTGGTATGGATATACCTAGTACAATAACATCCTTATCTCGAATACTTTAAAAAAATTTTTTTTTAATGATATGTTACATCGAAAATAGGTACTTCTGGTACTTTTACACTTGTTTCCATTATTTAGTCTTGAACGTGAATTGTATATTGTATTAAACTTAATTCACGTATCTTCCGTTATAATAACCCGAAAACTATACAGGATACCTCAAAAAGCACCAGAATCTTCCGTTACGTTTTGTTTAGAGTTTATGTGTGAAGAAACAATTTTTCTTTTTAGTAATGAAAAATTATTCATTCGTAAATTCTAGTATGAAATTTCAGATTGTATATAAATTATTGGGCTGAATGTTATGATGTTTTAAACACAATCAAATGAGTAATCTTTTTTAATCTGGAATAAATATAGAATCATTTCTGTATTTATGTTATACCACTTATATAAATCAATGTTCCACTCCGAAAACAGATTATTTAATAAAATATTTATAAAACCCGACACCCGTTAACACAACAATATTTTATATTCTTTTTAGTAAAAGATGGTATGTTTTATTATTGAGATCCCAGTGACCCCAGACTTAAGTCACACTACCGATCCTAAAAATTTCAGGTTTGCTAAAATGACGTAAGTCTGGGGTGATTAGGATCTTGGACTATTAATATTATTTGAGAACTTTCGGGCTTAAAGAATCTTTTACTTTTGATAAACCTTCAGAGGCATAAAGTTTTTTTACACTTTCCCTGCCCCATTGAGTGGTGATCTAATCGTTTTTTTAAAATTATTTCAGTGATTCAAACTGGAAGTAGAGTAACTGGAGTATTGGTACAAAACCCATCCCAATGGCCAATATTATTTTGATGGAACCTACCAATTTTTTATTTTTAACCTCCTTAACGTGAAATTTTTTGGTTGGGCGATCGTATGGCTTTTATTATAAATGTTTTTACAATCATTTTCTTGAAAAATAAAAACTTGTTTATTTTAATCCAAAAAATACACAATATTTACGTCCAATCCTTAGTTGTCGAGATAAAAAGAAAATTGGAAAAACTTTTACAATTTTTAAACTTGTTTTTAACCCCCGAACCAAAAAATGAGGTGTTATAAGTTTGATCGCTTACTCTTTCTATCTGTGAACCGGTGTTTTTTTTCTTTTTTTTTTTTGTTTGGTTCGTTTGAAAGTTTAATTTAATGCAGAGAGTTCTTAGCTACGTTTCAAGTGCAAGTTTAAATAATATATAAATAAATACTCAAAATCGGTTCAATTTGGAGAAGGCTCTAAGGAAAAAGGTCATTTATTGGAGAGTTTTCTTAGATATATTTCAAATGCGATTAAAGCCTTCCTTATCCGAAAAACATGCCGGGGGTTTTTAAAATTTTGTAAATTTTATTTGTTGAATATGAAAATATTTTTTGATTCTGATGACGAAATTTTACAGTCCTTGGCTCAATTACAATGTGAAAAAATGCGTATGTTGGGGCATTTTGTGACTTTTGTCTCCAAAAACTAAGCCCTGGGCAAAAAAGTCATGAGTACTTTTTTTGTTTTCCCTAAATGTAAGCTCCTGAAAGCATTTTATATTAGTATTACCTGTGTCATTTAACCCCCTTTAAAAATCTGAATTTTTATTACTTCGTGCTTTAGACTTGTTACATTTATCCATTATTAGAATCTTAAACTTAGAACGCAATTCATTCCTCCTATAGAGCAAAGTCAATTTGTTTTCAAGTAACAGGAAATAATTTATTTTTGTATTATATACAGATTGGGCCTGCGGTGGACAGTGGAATCGAACTATTCAATTTTTATCATTATTGATGCACGCAGTAGAACGTGGCAACATGGAACTAGCAATTGTATTTAATGGCGCTATGGAACCACAACGTATGAATGAATGGAAAGCGCAACAGGCCGCAACACGAGAACGTGTGAACAAGGTACAAATAAAAAATTAACAGAATTTAAGATAGTTTTCGAATCGTATAGTATTTAGTATAGGTAATATTGAAACTCGATACTTTTGTCCATAATGCACTAAATTATAGGAATTGTTTGTTTAAAACTCCTAAAATAAATAGTTGCAGTATCACGTATTGAATGTAAATGCACAAAATCCTTTCAAAACAAGGGGGAAAGGGAGTCAATTTTAGGGAAAACCGTTTTGGTCTATATCTCCGTAAACGTACACTTAAACCATAAATGGTGTAATAATCTTTATTGTAGATAATTAAATTTACTCTTTTCTGTAATGTATCTTTTTTGTAAAATTTTTATTTATTTATTACTAACCGTTTGACATATACGACTATGAAAATTTATTTATTAACCATTTGACCGATATCTCTTATTATTTGTTTATACAATAAAATGATAATAACTTTTAAATCTACAAATTTCCTAAAACTTTTAAATAAAACTTTTTTTTCTAAAATTAATATGATTTCCCTAAAATTGAGGAACTCCACCTTCTTTTATGTAAGGACTGTGCAATTACATTTTTTATTCATTTAAATAAAAAAAAATTTCTGTAATTTAATGCAGAAAAAAATTCTTTGTAGTCTGAAGTAAATGTCAAAAAATTTTGGATTATTTGCGCGGTAAGAGAAGACGAGCTTGTAGTGAAATGAGACATTAGACATTTTAGTCTAAGATTGTACCCGAGGAGGCTTCAAATATGTTTCAAATATGACCGAAAGCTATTTCCTATTAAAACGTATGAGTTCTTTCTTTGAAATTCGAAGAAATGCAGGCAATCACTGCAATGCTTTTCTTTTGTGCCTAAACGAAAAGAATTTCAGGCTCTAATTCCCATGATGTCATTTAAACATGTGATTTTATTTATTAGAAAAATATATTTACAAATTATAATTTTGTTAATCAATTTGCATCGCACAATTTATTTTTATATAATTCACATAATTATGAAAAAGAAAAATTTAGTTTGAGGTACTATTTTGTTCTTGACTGCACTAGGAGAACAAGTTAATGTCGTAGAAATAATATCTAATTATATATAAATAATAACTTGAAATAAAAATCCAAAACCTAATATTAAGGTTTTCGTTTCTCCGTTTTTTTTTTAAATTTAAGCTAAAAAATGTAAAACTCCTCTTTTTCGAGTACCGGTAGGAAAAGTTTAAAATAAATTGAATTTTAAAATTTTTAGACCGAAGTACGCACTTGTGATAGTTTTTATTGGGTACCATGCTTTTAGAATTTTTTCATGTGATTTTGTTATTGCTAATTTTAAACATTTTTTAATCAAATTTCTCAAAACACTGCATTTTTTTCGAAGAAGTTTTGTGTCTGAATCTTAAGGTTGAACATTAAGCGGTTTATTTTTATTCTAATAAGATAATTCAATAACAAATGGAGGAATA
Source organism: Chrysoperla carnea (assembly GCF_905475395.1). NCBI lineage: Eukaryota > Metazoa > Arthropoda > Insecta > Neuroptera > Chrysopidae > Chrysoperla > Chrysoperla carnea. The sequence continues at coordinate 71,414,230 of NC_058337.1, read as the reverse complement.
TTTTTGTCCATCACGTTACAAAACAAGGACGCCTGCCGAAGGAAATTTTAAAAGTATTACAATCAAAAAAATCACTAGTACGACTTACTGTGGTCTATTCTATCCAAGAGCCATATGAAATTTTTTGAAAATTTGGATTAACAGGTCCTGAAGCACATTAATACAAAAGGAACACCCCCACCAAAAGTATGGTGGACAGCACCAGTTTGTCTACGTACCGTGTTACGTATGGTTTTTCGACATTTAAATGTAACTGTGTTATGTAGTATGGATGATCATCATCAGGAAGTGATTGCATATTGTCGTGAAAATAATTTTCATGGTTTGTTAGCTGATGATGCTGAATATGCTGTTTTTGACCCACCAAGATATTTTTCATCTAAACATTTAAAATTGACTTACAAGGTAAAATGTCTTTTTTTTCATTGAAACAAATTTGCTAGTTTTCTTTTTGAAGAACTAATTCGCAATATTTGGATTCTGTCGATCACTTGATTTGGTTATTAAAATATATATTTTGTGTTTTGTACAGGGTTCTCTAGAAACAAAAGAATATATGGTAAATGAATTAAACAAATCGTTAGAGATAACTAGGGAACAATTATGTATCGTAGCTGCATTAATGGGCAATAATTTACTATCTGAAAACGATTTACGTGATTTTTATAAAAGTATTTTAGAAAATAATAAATTAGAAAACGTAAGTTGAAAATTTCTGAAAAATGTATCAAATGTCGAAAATTCTTTGGAAATTGAGTTTAGAATAGTTTTCAATTTAGAATTTTAAAATTATTGAGAGTATAGTTTTAATGGTTGTGGGATTTAAATGCCTCTAAAAAATAATCTGTACTTTTAAAATTAGTATCGATTGTTTTCTTTTACTGAAAATAGTTTATTCAAAAGTTCAATTGTAACATAAATGAGTAAAAACGCTGCAAATGATTACACTCCAACCGATCTCTAACTTCTATCTTAGAAAAATATTTTTACTTACTCTCACCTTAGTTATAGCCACATACTTAATTTAAATACGTTAATCTACGCAAGCGACATAATTTCATGATAATTCCACCTGTTGAGAGAGATTTACATTATTGTCGATATAAATAAAGTTATTGTACAATTTTTGAGAATTTTTGACATTCCTAAAATATTCTTGAGTTTAAAAAAAATTTATTTATATTTTAAAGAATTACGATTCGATAAAAGCAATCGCATTATTTGTAAAAAGTCTTCCCGATCCGAATAACCTGGATAATGTTACCAAAGAAGTGTTTGGATCGTCAACTGATCCAAAAGCATTGTTACTGCGACAATCTATACAGTATTATCTAAATGGGACCAAGGAAGGATTTTTACGCTATCGTTCTGCTAACAGTAAGTAATCATTTTAATAAACGGTTATTACACTTTTGTGTATAATTTATAATTATGAAATCGCAGGAAAACACTCTTTGAAAATAGTTTATACAATTAAGAATTAATTTCACTTACTTTCGAATTTTTTGAATAAAAAAAAAGTGCATGAAGAGTTTTCAGTTACAGTTACTAAGTACTTTTCGAAATTGTGCTTATTTTTATAACTGACCATAATTCTTTAAATATAAAAGTAAAATTTAAGAACTCAATATATTTTTTTAGATTCTCGCAGATTTAATAAGAAAAATAAAGATAAAAACCAAACAAATGAAAACAATGTCAGCTCCAATAACCAAGCAAATAATGTTAGTAATGGAAATGCACAAGCAAATTCACAGGCAAAGTTATCGGAAGAAGCTGATTTAGATTTGTCTGGTTTTGCTTCTGAAACAACTGAACGTGAAGTAAGAGAAAAATGATTAATTTTATAAATTAGTGATGCACGGGTCTAAATGTAAATGTTATTGTTTTAGCAAAAAAGCTTAGAAGATTACAAACTGGCGACTGCTAACGCAGTCATGACACCAGAAATTATTATCGAACAGCCATGTGAACTTGAAAGTAATTCATCGTCAAAATTGACTTCAGGCATTGGTATGTGCTATTTTTTTCATTATTTCGATAGAAAATCCAACAAGCTAAAATACAATTAAATTTCTTAACTATCTGTGAGATTAAATAATATAAATTGGTCACGAACATAAAAAAAGAGTGTGTGTACTTATGTACACGCGTTAGAAGTTATACTTCTTTCATTCAAAATTAATTATTCATATGAATACTATATTTCACAACCATCGACTTGAACTGGCTCAGGGATATAAGTACTATGTAGTGTATAGTATGAACACTCAGTACTGTAACTATATTCAGTGTTGAAAATATATTTTTTTATTATTTCAATTCTGTGGCTAACTTCATCATGTCGTTCGTGCGCGCGCAGCTCACAAATTCACTCTCATCCAAACGCGCCAAAAGAAGTATAACTTCAAAAAATTACTGAATTTGGTTTTATCGTGCGTTTTATGCCCAACAGGGCGGGCGTCCAACAACCTGTTCGTAAAACCAACGTCTGTAATCGCAATAATTTTGTTGGGTTGATTATGTTACAATATGTTACTCGTAATGCATTACTCTATGTGGGAAGAGTCTGCTAACTTTATTAAAAGTTGTTTCGATTTGTTTGTTAATGATTTATAATTCAGAAGGGATTAGTCTAAAAGAAGTCTTTCTTTAATTTTTAATTATTAGTATTTAAAGTAACTGAATCTGTAGGTTCAAATGAAGAATACGATTCATCAGTACCATCATCTGATAATTCACGCATGAATGGTCAAATGAATGGAACTGTTCCATCAGCCACATCCTTATTAATTAGTTCAAGCAGTTCGAGTTCGAGTAGTATAACAGCATCACCGACGAAACAGACAACAATAGCAACACCACCAACCAAAAATAAGGAGGGAGGAACCACTAAAAATCAAAAGAAGACTGAACAACAAACTCCGATTGTAAAATTAGCATATGTAGCACCAGAAGTACTGCGTACAGCATCTGAACGCCATCAAAAAGGTATATTTTATAATTTTCTAAATCGATTCATCCCTTAAATTCAAGCAAACAATCTCTTCTTAGAAAATCCGAGATAAGAGGATTAGGAGTAGGGTTCCAGTTGCATCCACTATTGCAGGAAATATCAAACTTTAGCTTTTTATTATGAAAACGATTACATTTAATGTAATAATAAAAATGGTGAATTATTTCAGGTTTAATGTCACCATTAATATTACAAATTTTAACACATGGTGAAGTACGTTTACCATGTTTACTTGAAGATGAACATCATCGTGAAATTCCACCTGTCTATAATTTATTTAAACCAATACGTCAAAATGTCTACGCTATCTTATTTAATTTACATCATTTACAATATGTGGCACGTAGTAAAGAAAAAGATGGTGAAAAAGTTGAGTTGCCTGAAGTACATGTTAAAGAATGGGTTTGGTCTAAGGCAAATAACTATGATAAACCAGTTATTGTACGTGCTGAGCCACTTGGTTGGGGTGTACCAACAATACAACGACTCTGGTTTGGTGCTGCACTAGATGATAAACGTCGACGTTTACGAGCACTTTTAACGTGTTTACGTTCAGACACATCGTTAATGTTAAATACATCATACGTTCCACAACATTTATTAATTATGGCTTGTGTTTTAAGGTAAGATATGTTGATGAAATCTGATAAACTTTCAAAATTTTCGATCGAAATAGTCATTGTTTTGAGTGATTTTTGTTGTTTTGTGGCTTCTTGTTTTTTTGAGATTTGGGTGGCTAAATTTATTACTTTTAGATTTGCAAGATGTGTTCTCTGCGCAGTTTGCATCCAGCAAAACGATGCATTTCCCTTAAAAGCATTTACACTTTCGAATGTCTAAAGTGTGTAGGTTGGAATTCATAACTCATACTTGAAAACACAAAATTTACAAGTAGTTTGCGTTTTTGTGAGTATACGTTATTATCATCAAACAATGATTACCTATTATTCAAAGCAATAACATAAGACAATAGTAAGTAATCATTTTGAAGTTCATTAATGAATTTTTATGAATACCAGTAATATCACCCACCGAAAATGCTATCGTCTAGTTATCAGTTTAGCATTCTTGGGGAAAAAAACTAAGATCAATTGATTAAATTGATTGTCAGTTTTGTAACAGGAAGTACCATTGAAATATTCAATAAAGGTTAATTTGCAGCCAAGCTTTTTATTATTTTAAATGTTGAAATTTAAAATACTGTTAAATAATATTTTTAATGCAAAACTTTTATTTTTAGGTATATCATGTCTATTCCGGATCAAAGAATTTTACGACGTCAAGAATTAGATGCCTTTATCACTCAGGCTTTTGCACCAGAGCTTATGAATCCACAATATTTACAAGAATTAACGGTAAGTACTCAAAACTATTTTTGTAAACTGAAGGAATGTGCTTGTTTATTAATCACTATCTGTATGATAAACCATTTTTAATTGCCCAATGATGACCAAATATATTTACTTAAGTTAATTTGATTGTGTATGTGGTAATCGGGAAGAAAGGTTACCCGTTGTGGAAATTATTTGAGAATTGGCGAGGATTGGACACATAAGATACATAAATAACCAACATAAAATTTAAATATAATTATTTTTCCTTAATTTGTTTTATTCAATTTTATAGTTACCATTGGTTACATCTCGTGGTGTTCAATTATCAACTCTATTTATGCAAGGTGTTGAAACTGCCTTATTTGCAAATGACGCATGTGGTGCTCCAATTCCACTATTAATGTGTTGCCCATGGCTATTCTTTGATGGTAAATTGTTCCACCACAAATTAGCACGGGCTGCAGTTGTTAAAAATCTTTTAGAATTATGTGAAAATCATATTGAACATGTTGTCAAAGTTGAACGTATGCGTAAAGCAATTTTAGATGGTTTAAGCGTGCAATTCGCTAAACCAATGTTGCCGCCAATCGCTGGTGGTAACATGTTACGACCTGGCTATCCCCCACCAAACTGCTTGCCAGCGTTAAATTTACCATCAGCAAGAACGGGACGTGGTTTAGGTCGTCGACCAGTGCCTTCACGTGGTGGTCAATTAGAAGTAGCTGGTGTCGTTGTATCAAATTGGGGTGCAAATTATGGACGTACACGTTCTGCCACTCAACGTCAACAACCACAAATTACATCAGTTGGTTACCCTGCTGCTCCAGGTGTTGTTGGACGAAATCGTTTACCTGGTGCTGGTAATACTGGATTCCAAATGAGTACCTTTCCAACACATCCCACAAAACCGTTCCGTATGAATAATGTAGGACGGGGAAGACGAAACGTAAGTTTAATTTTTAATATCGTAATAATTTTGTTCAAGATACTTACTTTATGGTTTTTTACTTTAGGCGAAAAAGAAAAATCAGAATAAGAATAACAAAAATAAAGCACGAGGTGTTACAGTTGAGACTAATTCTGGGTAAGTAATAATTTTTACAAAATATGTACACTTAGTGATATTTGTTTAGAATTTTTATGTAAAATATTCCCTCATAACCCTATTTTTAAGCAACTTAAATAAACTTTACACTTAACTTTACGTGAAAGTAGAACTTTTTAAGAATAAAATGTATTTAAAAAAAAAATCTTATTACCTTATTACCTCTGGGAGTTTTACGAAATATTTTTCCGGAGATACTGTTTTCGTAACATTTGACTACACGTAAAGTTTTTACGGACTTATGAAAAATTTAGTAAAGTTAGTATGTTATTGTGTCCTGTATTACGATTTTACTTTTAGCGCGGAATCAATCCATATCAAATTAACGCAAGATTTTTTCTGACAAGATTTTGGAATTTGATGATTTGGGTTTATTTCAAACAGTATTATTTCAAATGTCAATTTTTTTTATCTCAGCTGTTTTACAAATTACATCTATGTCGAATTTTCAAAAATTGTCTAAAAACGGTGATATTTGATTTGCGGCAGTAACTTAAAGAGCTAAAAGTGCTATTATTTTTTTCCAAGTAATTTCATTTGATGTGCACCGAAGTCAAAATAAATGCAAAAGTTGAATCATTCTAAGTGATATTACTATAACACTACAAGTAATTCACATATAACGTATGGCTATGTTACTTAGAATGGTATTACCTACATTTTTTGTGACACAGAAAATTCATAATCAAAATTAGAATTTCGAATTTTTATAAAAAGCCCACTTTTTAGAATTTTGAATAAATTCTCATCCTAGTTTTAAATTATCTGAACAATTATATAATAGCAAACTATGGTGTAGTATTTTTTACAAATTTTAAATGTCCTTTTTGAGAAATTCAAAATCCAAATTTTGATTTTGAATTTCAGAAAAAATTCCCGTTTTACCCTATATTGTATTTTACATCATATGATATCACATTTAGCTCTCTAGCTTAACTAGAAGAGTCAATTTTGGCATTTTCCGAAAATTTTACATAGCTGTAATTTATAAACAAGTTGAGATATTTGAAAAGAAATGGATTTGATTCTTAGTCTACATAAGATTTAGTCAAATGTCGTAAATTATCAAATTTCGAAATGGTCAGGAAAACTTCGGTGGTGATTCGATATTATATGGATTGGTTTTGTTTTGATAATTGAGGTATCCACGAGATATATACGAATTTAACTTTTTATCCACCTTTTAAGATGCGGATTCAAAAAGAATTTATTTGTTTTAGAACCGTATTAGCATCTGAACTCTTAAATAACGGTGATGGTACCAAAGAAGAGACAGTAGCAGCAACTACAACAACTCCTATTACGAACAGCAAAGACCAATCATCACGACAACATATTGAAGAATCATCAATAACAAAAACACCAACAACACCCGTGGTTGAACTTGGTCAAGGTGATGCCCCTTCAACTTTAGAAACCACCACAAGTGCATAAATTAGTAAACTTTACATATAATTTTTTATGTATTCCAAAACAATATGACATAGAGTGTTGAAGAGAAAACGAGAGAGAAAGAGAGAGAGAAAGTGATGAATTTTTATGTTACTTTTTTTTACATATTTGTAACAAAATAATTAATTTATAAAAAATGGTGAGAAGCAAAACGAACAGAACGGATTTAAAAATGTGTTCGTGTGCATTCGTATTTATGTGTTACATAATTTTCTTATTTTTCCTATAATAATTATTAATGTTATTAATTATTACAAATATCATAGTTTAATTTTTATGTGTTAATTAATTCTCTGTTAAAAAAATACCATGTAGAAACTTCTATTATTTTTCTTTCCACAAAAAATGTTTCATTTATTTTATATATAAAATAATTTTTTGAAATATTTCACTTTTTTCTTATCTGAATTTAAAAAGAGGTATCTATATCTTAAGAAAGTCGGAAAAAGTAGAATGAATCTGATCATATTGCTTGAGGACTCTTTTTTTAAGAATACATCGATCAAATACAGGTGTAATAACTTTTGAATGATAATGCATTTTTAAAAATACTTTCAAATATAGTCTGTTTTCCAAGTTCTCATCCTGCAGGTAAATGTTTAACAAAATAGTAGTATTTGTGCTAGCACCTACGTTCGATGATAAAGCCTTATTTTTTGGAAAATTTAATTTTCACACAATTTATATGAGAAAACAAAAATTTAGCAGAGCTTCATAGCATCCCAGCAAGGAGTAAAATAATGTGAAGGAGAATTGGAGAAATACCATGCAACACATCATGTGATCTTGAATCTTAAACATTTTTTCTTAATTTTCTCTTAGTATGTTAGCAATTTGTATTATTTATCAAAAACTATAAAAAGTTAAAAAAAATGCCAATGGTAGAGCCTACTGATCACCAGAGTAACTAACTTGGAAATGTGAATGATATTTTAGGATAAGGACCAAAGGTTAAAAAATTGACTTTTATTTCTAAATTAACTTGTTTCCTGCAGTACTGATACTGTAAAGTAAGTTACAGCTATTCAATAAAAAATTGTTTTCTTTTCCATTTTTAATCTACTTCAAAAAGATAATTTTTGATTGTAAAAGTTAAAATTTAAAATTCAGGTGGTAACTTGAGCAAAGTAGGACCAAGGAAGAAGTTTATACGTTCAATCACTTCTGTGCCCCAGTATAATTCAATTTTCGTTCATATTCGTTAATAATTACAAAAATTTGTATACTCTGTTCAATAATTATTAATAAATGTTTAAAGTAAGAATTCGAACAAAAATGAAGCTATTCACGTTTTATAAGATAGGGAGCCGGAGCTTTTTTAGTGGGCTTGTGTGAAAGTTTAAAATATGGCGTTAATCTTTTCAGTTATCATATAATTATAAGTTATGGTTTTCTAACCGCAAACTTTAGTGAAATTTATATTTTAAAAAAATCTAAAAGATCTAGATACCCTCTGGAAGTAGTTATTTTGTGTGTAATTGTAGATTTTTTCTTAAATAGAAACTGCTTTTCAAATACATTGTCGATTTAATTTTTTTTATTAAATACATAATCGTATTTTTACGATTATTTTGTTCAAATAAAATTTTTATTCTTAAATTTGTAAGACAAATTTGCTAAAGATAATTTTAAATAAAGAAATGAATTTTTTCTACTGGAATTGTTCGAATTGCGAAGTAATTGTTTTCATACCACTCCAAAAAAAATGGTATGGAAATTCCTTAGATTAACATTTAAACAATATTTTATTTTAAATTATTGTTTTTTTTTTATAAAATGCTTGTTTGTGGTTAAATATATGGTGTCATTTTTTGCCTTACCTAATTAATTTCCATACTATTTCAAAGGAGCACAAATAATATTATCGCAATTATAAATTTAGAAATCAATTCCAAACAATTTTTATTTTTTAGTACTTTTCAGAAAAACTGAAAAAGATGGTCTAATCAATCAAAATCAATATAGTTCAATTTTTTCGCAAATTACGTATTTTAAAGGTTCATGGAAAATGAGGTGTAAGAATTTGGTTTTGAACAATTTTTGTTTGTTTTTTTGAAATGGAATGTAAATTTGAAATCAAATTATTACTAACCATGTATCCCCTCAGTGCTTTAGATTGAGTATTGTAACAAATCAAAGCTCTCCAAGAGAGGGGGACAAACAGTTAATAACAATTTGCTTTTAACTTTATTTTTTTGAATGACTGACAGTCGATCATTTTTTCTGTATTCTTTGGATGAGTTTGATTTATCTGAGAGCGGATTATACTTGAATAAAGTGCGTACCTGTCGAAAAAATTGAAAAAATTAAAATTTTTTCTGCTTCATATATACTATAATGTAAACAGTGAAATAATCAATTTAACATGGCACTTAAAAAATGTATTTCAAAGTGTGACAAATTTTCACCTTCAGGTTCAATATTAAAGTAATAAATATAAACAATCACGTTTTATTCAATTTAAAAAAAAATAACAGCCAAACATCCAACAGTTTCTCATGGAAATCTCTAACAAGGCTGTGAAAATACCACACGGTAGTGTTTTAGGTCGAAAGATTTCAAACATCAGAGAGTGAGTGACAATTTTTGTTTTTTATTTTCGTTAATATTTTTCAGTGTGTGAGTGTGTGCTTGTGTACATATAAAAAACAATTGATTTATATAAACTCGCGACGCGCAACCACCAACCGTATTCAATAATCCTCTGGTGTTTATAATCACGACTTCTTTAAATAAAAAGTAAAAAAAAAATATTTATATATAATATGTAATAAGACTTGTATAAGGATTTTTTTTATAATTAATTTAAAAAAATAAGTGACTGAATCATATTTATATAATATATTTGAGATAAAAAAAATTAAATATGAAGTTAGATGGGAATAATTATAATTTATTATGTGGTTCAATTACAATTAATAAAATATGCCGTTTTGTTTAATTGACATCTATGGAACGGATATATATCAAGTATCTGATAAATGTTAAATAAACGAAAAAACGGTACTATTTTGTTGGTTTTTTTAAATCAGAAAATGAAATTTTATTCTATTAATTTCCAATGATTTTATTGATTCGAACATGATGCCAGTAATAGGCAAATATATGCAAAATAGAATAGGTTACAACCAAACCCGTAAGAAAAATCATCTAGGTCAGGTTGACTCGATTGGAAATTCGATTTATTTAAATATACTATCTAAAAGAAAAATCATAATAAACTATCAGAGAAATAAAGTTTTTACATAGTAATATCTAAGTAACTCAAATTTCGATATAATCAAATGACTCAAACAATTTTCATTACGGGGTTCTGGTCTTGAAATCATATCTACCATATAAGAAAACTTCTTAAAGAAAAGTAGCAAAACAAATTTAAAATCTGATTTTCATAACTTCATACTTGGTTTGAGGATTGCAAATAATATTGACTTTCCATGTTGGTTTTAACCCATTTTATCTTATCTATTATTATCAAACATGAATTAAAAAATGATAGTACGAACGTTTGGTTCAATTAAATACCGGTTGCTGTATCTCTGTATTTATAACGAGTTGCAATTAATTGAGCAGCAACACGACTTAAATATTTATGGACACCAACGACTAATTTGATGGTAATTAATAAAATAAAATTTCGTCGATATAAAAGAACTCAAAGACCACTAAAATTATAAATAAGAACTAATATTAAAGTTGGTAATTAAAAAACAAAACACAAATTATATTTAAAGAAAACAAATGACCGCCTTTACCAATTTTCTTACATTACAATACAATTCGACTGATTGAATTTGTGAGCAAATGTATATTTTTCTATGTTTGTTACAAAAAATATATATATAACTATATTTGTTATATAAATACTAAAGAGACTGAAACAGTTAAGATGCGTTGAGAATCGTTTATTGTTTGATAGATTTTTGTACAGGATAAGAAATGACAAGTATCACGTTTTAAAGATGATGGTGGGGATACGAAGTTGATAGATTTTTTAGGATAGAAATATTGTTGTGGTAAGATCAGATAATGTATAAAATTATCATGTTATTCATATTGTCGTTATAATAATTATCAATTTAAAAAAAGAAATATTTTGAAGGGTGGAATATCGAGTTAAATATCAATTTTAAACGAATATAATCTTTTTATTCGAGAATTCTTCAGCCGTGTGGTTAGTATAATATAATTAACTACATTCTTTAAAGTATATACTTTTTTTTTTTATTAGGAATATTGAAGAATAATAATCCAAGGATATCACAAAATTTCCACACCGAGATTGAAATTGCAAGAGATAATCCCAAAATTACGTATATTATCGTAAAATGTTAATAATTTAAATATACAGAGAGAAGTAAGAAAGTATATTTAATTGTTACGTTTGGAAGATATAGATGAAGCGAACTAACTTTATCTCTTTATTTCTTCCCTTTTGGTACTCTCGATACTCTGAGTTTCACTTATCGTGTTTGCTTACCAATCGTATTCCAAGGTATCGTTGATTAGGTTTATGATAATAGCAAATGTTTCAAAAGTAAAAAAGTAGCAAATTTATTAAAAGTAAGTAAATTTTTTTGTAAAAAGAACACAAAACTACATATATACATACATTTTGTTAAAATATATGCGCTTCAGGACCTACAATGAAGCGGAAGGGGGTTTATTCAAAATGCATTGAATAATATAATTAAACTATATAATTAAAATGGATATTTAATAAGATATTTTCTCTTCGCATGATGTTGAAACGTGTCGCTATTCCAAATAAAATCTAAAAAGTTAATCTTCAAAAAATATGGAACACAAAATTAATTATATTTATTATTTTCATAGACAAAATGGATATTAAAAAATAACTGGTTCACGTTGAATAAAAAAATAGTTAATATATATATAATTATCAAAAAAAAAAGTAAAAGGTAACTTTTATTTAAAGTATTTAAATACTACTCTGACTTTGACTTCTCAAAAATAAATTGAGCACATTTATAAAAAAAAAATGTGCGTATTATTTTCTTGAAGGGAACACCATGAAAAATAAAAAACACGAGTAAGTGTTTGATTTATTTTCAAATTTTCGTTCCCTTTATAATAATCCCTCTTACAAAAAAAAAAAAAAAAAAAAAAAATTCCAGTTAATAAGTCGTTCAAAAAGTTGCTTCGGAAGTTTAATTTTTCGGTAAATATTTTATTTGATCATTTTGTATATTTTTAATTTAAATGTATTAATATTCAAAATTGATTTAATGTTTTTGGAATAGGTAATTCCGAAAATTTCATTCTTATTCATTGGATTGGTCTTAACAATTTTTGTAATATAAAACTTGGTCAATTTTTCTATATAGTGCGCTCTGCGGTGATTTAGGTCCCATACTTTTATCTAAAGAGTTTTATAAATATTTAAAAATTGTATGCACTGTATTGTTCAAATTTAATCTACAAGAGTTTCTTATTTTATCATTCGATACGCTTGTTAATGCATCAGCAATTCAGCATATTAATCAATAATATTGAAAAAGAGGAATTCTCTTGCTGAATTAATTTTCCGCAACGGCTGTGTTTTCCAGGCTATTTTAAAACAATCAAATTAAATATTTTGACCAAAAATAAAATTTGGATGCAAGTTTTTGTGCTCGTATTTAACTGGATTAAAAGCATATATAATTTGTCAGCGATATTTCCCTTATATTTAAACACTAAATTATATTTAAAAGTAAAAGATGCATTTTTAAACAAAAATATTCGCATTAGTAATTTTACTATTTAAAAAAATATAATGTGTCTAACATCAATTGTTAATAGACACAACATATTTATATATATATATTTATAAATATATATTAAAATATTATACATATTGTAATTTTCATTTTTAATATCCTTCAGAAAAATAGGATTTGAATTTTATTTTATGTTTAAGAATTTTCTAAATAGTTTATTTTCTTCTTAAAATAAAAATATGTCACGATAAATATGCGTACCAGCCAGGTAATACGTGAATAGTCCAGAAATCAGATATTGAAATAATTTATGAAATATTACAGAAAATTTATCTGTTGATATCATGAGGAAAATTGAAATGACTTACTATCGTAGCGAAATAGCAAATTTTATTCATGGAAACTTGTATTTCCAAAAAATTAAAGATTTAACAAAATTATATCCGTAATATTTAAATAAGCCTGGTATATTCAAATCGATTTCTCGATATATTCCTGTATTATCAAACCGTTACGGATCGTATGGTGCGCTTTAGTAGCCACGATAATTAAACTATTATTTACATTGCAGTTTAAAGAAATCAATTTTTAAAATCAATTATTCAAATAATGCATTGAAAAATCCATTTTTGATTTTTTTATAATTCTTAAAATACAGCTTATAAACATGTTTCTAATTGTGCGCGTGCATTTAATATAAAAATTATTATTAGATGTATCTATTCTGGTTCGGCTTGGCATATTTTCAGTATCTTTTTCAATACAAAAAGGTTGTATCCTGAAAGTATGTGTAACCGTCCAAAGAGATTACATCAGGTTTTGGTCAGATTGTAACATTTATTGATAATTGAAAATAAATTGAAAAGTGATTATGTGACCAACTAATCTTATTCGTAGCGTGCAGAACAGAATTAGTGCCAGATGCTGAAACTTGACCAAACTAATAAAATTAAATGAGTTCAATTCCTTAAAAACATATAGGCAATATTTATTACGGTACCAGGGCGATTTATCCCCGTGAATTTCGTCCTCTTGTCATTTGATCCCACGAACCATTTCGATCTTAGATTTCTGATCCCATTCAAATTGGTCCCCGAGAAATTTATCGTCCCCAGTTCTATCATCCCTGAATATTCTTTCTTAACTGCTAAATGTACAAAAAATTAACGTAAATTATATTAAATATTGTGATGGAAATGATCAGCAGTTCTACGAGTTAGTCATGTCTTTTATGAGTTAGCACGGTTCTGTCGGTTTTCTGTCGGTTCTTGCAATAAACCTGCGATTGAAATATCCATGCGTTTTGCGGGTTGGTCATGTCTCTAATGGGATCGAGGTAACAAGGATTTGTTGGTTTTTTGGCCCTTGGGTTAACCGTGTGATACCCACGTTTTTCAGGTTAACGATTCCTTTATTGCAGTCGAGTTAGCACGATTATTCCAATTTTTGGCTGGCGTAAACCTTGCGATGAAATACCCACACATTCTATGGGATTGTCCATTGATATGTTACGGAATTTTTTTGAGTCAAGTATACCCAAGAAAAAAAATGTTTAAACGATGAATTTAAGAGGACGAAATGATCGAGGGAATTTCGGAATTGCCGGGATAAAATTTACATGGATGAATCGACATGAAACTATTGATCACAATGATCACAAAGCTTATTTGAATACTTAACTAGTAATTAATCAGAAAATATAAGATATCATTTAATAAATACTATGTATCTAATCACAAAATCTCTAATTCTTTTACCGACAGAACGGATTTTGATACAGTTTTCGAAATTCGATTCAGGAAGCCATCTAGAAACTTGTGCATTTGTTGTGTGGGAAAAAATGAATTTGGAATACATTTTTTAGAAGGTCGTGCATTATTTGTACGGGATCGCGAATATGACGTTGAAAAATTAATTTGATGCATTTTTCAACGTCCTACTAGTTATCAGTGACTCCGAAAACCTGGAAATAAAATAACTCCTGGAAAATGCATTACAAAATTCATTTTTTATGCACACAAATGCAATTTTCATCGCCAATTTTTTTTATTTGTACAAATTTTTAGAAGGCTTTTTTAATCGATTTCTAAAAATTGTATTAAAATTCATACTATCAGCGAAAAATTGAAGGTTTGGACTTTATTTGTGCTTAAATAATACGTCCAATGAAGAAAATCGAAATTTTTTGCCTATCTACCTCATGTTAGTCATACTATAGTCAGTATTCATTTTTGTTTTGGCTCTACACTAATCGAATAGGATTTCCGAACTCACATAGAAAGTTATAGTTCATAATCAAATGTATCTTGCGTTCAATAAAAACGCGATACTATCTATAGATCAGATATATTTGTTGGTTGAAAAATATACCTTTTTTAATGTCTGTGGTGCCACCAAATATATCTGAGATATAGATAGTGTCGCGTTTTTATTGGGCGCAAGTTACATGCAATTTGATAAAGCAAGTGTAGTAGTAGTATCAATATTTCTGTTTCGCTTTGAAGGAATATAATTGAGATGATGACACTCTTGAAAATCAAGCGTTTAAGTACTGTGCGAGAAATGTAATATCGCAATTCCTGCTGTGGGATTACGAAAAAAAATTATTTGCAAAGAACTTAACTAAGATATTATTGTTGTACATTTGATCGCAGATTTTCTAATTTTCCTTGATTTATCCAGTGTAAACCAAAATCAAGAGTTTCAAAATTTGTGCAAGCTTGACCAAAACGAAAAATTTGCAAAATACAATTTATGCATTCAAACTGAAAAAATTTAATCTTTTCTGTCTGTTGTGAAAAAATTGTTTAGCGCAAAAAAATTATTGTAACTTTATAACTTCGAAAAAAACTTTTACGTAATCGTAAACTAATTTGGTTGCTTAACGTCTTTAGTTCAGTGGTTTTAAACAAAAAAACATATTTATACATTTGATTGAAAAATTTCAAAAATAAATGAAAAAAATTGATTTTTGCATAAAAATAAATAAAACTTCATGTTTATAATCCAAAAATAAAAAAGTTTTCAAAATAGCGTATAGCAAATTGTATCTGTAAACATTATTATATATATATAACTAAATTCCATACACTTAAACGTATGATTTTTTTTTTTAAATTGCTTTCTAAAAATGAAAATTTTTCAAGAAAAATTTTTCCAATTGAGTATTATCTATCTTATGTACTATAGTGCCATAGACACAGTTCATTGAGCTAACAGAGCGATTCGTGATCCATTTTTTTAAAACTAAACGCAAGATGTTTTCCCTAAAATATTTTCTGCTAAGTATCATTACTTGTATAGGTGAAAGTAGACAGTTTAGATCTTGATTAGAAGTTTGCCCATTGAATTTTAATAATTTTTTCGATTCAACATAATTTATTGTGATTAATTCACCTTTTGTTGTTAAATATTCAAGAGACTGACAAGCAATCAAAAATTTTTCTACGTAAGTAATTATTAAATGAATGGCTCACGAGTTACTCGGTTCTCCAGTATACACATCCCTCTACATGATATTCAGCAATGTTTTATTGATTATAAAACTTTAATGTAAAAATTTAGTGAAATATTTGTGAAAAGAATTGAGTAAAATTGTATTTAATGCAATTAGGGAATAAAATCAATCAGAAATTTTTAAAATTGGAATTGACAGAAGAGAAAGTGCTTCTTTTGTGTTGAATTGAAATACTATGCGAAAGAAATTAAATTATTTGCAAGTTTTGATAAAAGTCGTTCGAGAGTTTTTATTTTTAAATTATTTAAAATTCCATTTAATTTGTAAATATTCTCCGATATTATTGATGCCGACGACTTCAAGAGCACTCTTGAAGGAATCAAAGATTGTGCTTCATAAATTATTTAACTTACATTGGTGGCAAAACACTCTTATCTTAAGGAGGAGGCGTAAAAATAATTGGATTTAATTTTTATCTGAAAGCTTAATTAATTTAAACATGGATAGCTTTGTTTCTATATTTTCCCTGGATGATTATTTCTATTTTAAACGCACGGTACGCTAAATCTTGCAATCTTTTAAAATTTTATTCTTGGAAAATCTGCATTGGTCAATAAAATAGGCTGAACTTCAGTTATTCGTTTTTTTAAGGTGCTATAGTTCAACAATAACCACGAAATTCAAAAGTACTCATCATATTGGAAAATAAAATATTATTATAAAAACAAATTACTACTGTTATTCATTTTACATTATTCCAAAAAAATAAAATTTATAAAAACAAAAAAATTTACAAAAAAATAAATCAAAAGTATTGTAGATTGGAAAAGATTGTACAATATTAATGTATACATTTGATTTGACAATTCAATGTTCTTCAAGTTTGTGTTTGTAATGTAAAAGAAAAACGTTTGTTTGCTGAGAATATTTTTCAATAAATGGAGTAAAATGTAAAGTTGTTGGGCAAAAATTGGATAAATCATTTCCAATTTTACATTCAATTGTTATCAAATATATACATTTCTGATTTAATTGTAGAATGGATCTATCACAAGTGTTTGTTTGTAACGTCAATAAAAATTTATTCAAAAATTATTTCGTTTTTTTTTTTTTTTTTTTTTTTTTTTTTTAACTATTTCATTGTTAACACTCTGGAGACGCAACTGTTATTACTACGGGCCTAGTGCCTAGGGCACAAATATTCGAAGGAAAAAAAAAAGGTTCTTTGCATTATCGAAAATGCTTTGAAAAGTGTAATCGTGTTGGAAACTTCAAATAATAATGAATAAAATTTGTTGAAAACTATAAAATGTTTACAATTAAATTTTTGAATTTTTTAAGAAATTGATCACTAAGAAATTTCAATTAATGCATTTTTTCTTAAAAAAATTTTTAAAATCGTAAACTAATTGTGAAGTAATTTATGGATGGTTCCAAATAGATGATTACAGGGCGCTCTAGTTTTCCACGGACACAAGGTGCTAAAAATTGGAGATTTTAAGATAAACGTTTACAATGAAGTCTTGTTGGATAGAGGTCTTTAAAAATAGAATAAGTCTTTGATTTTTCTGCTCATGCAAGTGTGGGCAGATATAAATTCACGAAGGCGTGTATTATTACAATGTTTGAAATTTGACCGTTCCTTAATAATCTGAATTTTCCTAATCTTACTTTAGCGAATTTTTTATTTACTTATCAAGGACTACTTCATTTCTTAGAAATCCATGACCTTAGAGTTAGATTTGTTTCATTTTGAGGTAAATAATTTATGTATTCGCACTTTATAGAATCGTTCCCAAAATTCCCTTGCGTAAGTGGACAACCTATGCCTTTATTTATAATTTTCATATCCAAGTAACGGAAGCAAACAAAAAAGCGTTAGAATTGTTGACATTAACAACAAATGTCACTTAAAAATCTAGTTTTACACAAAATTATAAACAAAAAGCCAATTTTCTTTGTGGTTCAAAATTTAAAGACAAATTTCAACTACTTCAAACAAATATTTCAACATTTTCATGAAATAGAAAACATAAAGAGCGCTTAAATATTATCAAAATGGGTTGTTGTCGCGGTACTACTTATTGCGCAATGCCTTGTTGTGTCGTTCAAACCTGTGTTCCATGTTATGTGCCTTGCGTTATGCAATGTTGTGTGCAGTATTGTACTCCATGTTATACTCCATGCGGACCCTGTGGACCTTGTGGACCATGCTGTTGAAGAGGTCAACGATCGATCTTGTCTCAAATGATCGATAAGAATAAAATGATGGAAGAGCACTTTTATTAGGGAAATTATGTATTTATTTTTCATTTCATTGAAAATGGGAGTTCCACTTTTTTCTATATATATTTTTGTTTTTTTGTAACTTTGTAACTTTGTGATCGTGTAATTTATTATTTTGATTAAAAAAAATAAAATTGTAAAACTGTGAAAAATGCAATAAAGAAAACATTGAGACTAAATTATGTTTCCAATTTTGCTATGTGATTAAAATTGTGTATATATTTTTCTATAGGGATAGATAAAAGGGGGCTCAGGTCCACGATCTTAGCAAATCCAAGACTACAAATATATAAATAGGTCATTAAGAATATCCTGCCCAAAATATTCCTCAATGTCTGGATACCTGTTTAAAAAAAAAAAACAAAAAAAAAAACAAGGGTTCCGCACCAAATCCGTATTTATTTATATTTAATCAAAAGTCAGGCTTTTTTTTTTCTCAGGCTCAACACTATCTCTGTATCTTTCATTTAAATCAGGTCAGGTCATAGTTTAGGCGTGATTGCGTAACACATGGACAGACAGACAGACGGAGTTATTTTCGCATTTATTGATTTGTTTATTACATAATGTATTGCTTAATGTGTACATTATTTAATAAAAACTCCATACTTAACTAACATTACTTATGGATTAAGAGTCAGGCCAAAAAAAATTCGTTGAATTTACTAAAGCTGATCATTTGAGGATTGGTTATAGTAGTTGTGTACACACACAAACTGCGGCCAGTCAAGCGAACGATAGAACATGGCTTGGAACAGGGTTAGAAATATGCTATCCAAACGGTTGTTTCCGTGGTATTTATTTATTTAAAGCTGAAAATTGTTATACAGATTGTATATATTATATATAAAAATAACAGTTACAACAGTCAGTCAGTTAAATGTTACAACAGGGTTGGTCAGTCAACCCTTACGTCACATATAAAAGCGATCGTATTTTCAATAATTTCATTTTCTTCAATTGTGTTTAATAAAATATTACATTTACCAAATTATGATCTCAAAGGCAAAAAAAAAAACTAAAAAAGGGAAGGTTTGGGCATCTAATTTAAGACCCACCTAACGCGCAGCCTCAAAAGTTCTAGGGTTTCGTTAATTAACGCTATGTATACATCGAATGTCGTGAAGCAATAGTACTTAGTAATAAGGAAAAGTGTGTTTACTTATTTTGAATCAACTCTTATTAATGTTAAATGAATTTATATTAGGCTTATGGTAGTACATACTAAATTATAATAAATAATAAAAAATAATTTTATTATTAGTAAAACAAAAAAAGTATTAAGTTTTTTTATTTGATCTCAAAATTTTTCGAACTTGCGTTCATTCTCAAGAGATTCAATCAGAAAAACTTGTAGTCATACTACATAAAATCTAACTAGGTAATAATAAAATTATTTTTTATTATTTTAATTACATACTTATTAATGTATTTAGTAAGATTTTACTCTGCCTAGGAAGAGTCAAGAAAAGTCTTTTAGTAAGATTTGACTCTTCCTAGGAAGAGTAAACTCTTACTAAATACATTAATAAGAGTTGATTCAAAATAAGTAAACACACTTTTCCTAGGAAGAGGTAACTATGCTTGCTATGGATTAGTAAAAGTTGATTCTCTTTGTTTTTTTTCGTTGTTCTGGGACGGAAACGAGGCCTTATCAATACCTTAATGTATACTATTATTTGTTGAAGTAAATAGTAGTATACATTTCTATTAGTTTATTAGATTTTTTATAGTAAGGATATATGGACACCACTAAAATTAGATACCATGATATACAATGCATAAAATGTTTGTATATATGTTACAGGTAAAGTTGATTGTTAGTAAGAGTTTACTCTGCCTAGGAAGAGGCAAGAAGAGTCTGTTAGTAAGAGTTGACTCCTCTTAGGCAGAGTAAACTGTTACTAACAATCAACTTTTCCTGTAACATATATACAAAGATTCCATGCATTGTATAGCATGGTATCTAATTTTAACCCCAACTTTATAACGCTTACAAATATTGATGATACAAAACTTTGGTATATATGTTCATAAAATCACCTAATTAGTCTATTTCTGTGTGTCCTGCTGGCCGTCTGTCCATCCGCCCGTCACCACGATAACTGAAGAACTATGTCTATTGTCTCACGTTGATTCGAGGTCGCTGATCACGAACCCGAGGTCAAAAAGCAACTGAGGATGAATGCAACTCCATGTAAACTATCCCTAAAAGTGGCAAAGTAAAGAAAACGAAAAAAATATCGCTTTTTGGGGTGTTTTTAATGGGGTTGTGACCATAATCAATTGATTTTTGACCTGGGATTCATGATCAGCGATCCCAAAACCCCCGAAAGCACCTGAGATGAGATTTAGAATTTTTTTAGCTCTGTTACTATTTGGAGTACTTTGGGTGTGGGAAAACTACCCTGATTTTCTTATTTTTCATAGTAATGCAAGGATTAGTGGTCATGAATATTCCTGAAGGTCTAAGGAACACGTACAAACAAAAATTATGGAAATAGGTGCTGTTCAGTAGCTTTTCCACATTTTATGGTATTTCCCGGCTTAATTACTTGATTATAAGTGTGCTTTTGTCAACAAAATGCATATGGCTAGCGTTTAAATTACACAATTGTTTATTTATATATGTGATATAAAGACGTACAGTTAATTAATTTTTAGCCTACATATCTTCATATGGATCTAGTATATTATTTACTTTCATATTTGAAGTCAAATGGTATATTACTTCAAAAAAATGTTCACATAAAATAGTTCTTCAGGTAAAACAAACACATATTGTATGCGCATGTAAATTCAGACAAATATATATTTAACTAAATGTAAAATGCCTGCTACCTATGTATGTCAGTTGCAAATTGCAATCCAGAAATATAAAGTTGCAGTGGCCAAAAAATCCTCATATTGCAGCTCATCACTGCGGTAAAAATTGACAAACAAAACAATAAGTTTACGAAAAACATAGTTTAAAAAAATCATTTTCATTTAGTGTGGTAAAAGGAAAAAATCGGTTTCTCCAGTCAATTGTAAAATAAAATCTTACTTATTTTTAATTCAAAGTAATTTTCGAAGTTTGAACTTCCTTGAACATTTTTTTATGTGCATTTAGTCTATTCAAAAATATTTCTGGGTTTCTCATGAGACACTTATTCTCATTTACACATAAACAAGCAGACAATGTATATATTATAACAACTAAATAAGCGTATATCTTTGTTATACAAGTTTCCACCGTTTACGCCATTGTTTAAAAAAAGTTATATTAGTCATGTATTTTCCATGAGAGACCAAAGGCTCTAAAGATTCTTTCTACTGGAAGTTACTTTGTGAGTAATATTTTTATGAAAGTAATTCAACTTAACATTTGTCTAGTTGTATAATTATTTGCTTAAATGTATATAGCCTACGACGTATGCACAATCCATGTGAATTGTTTATTCTCAAAGGTGTGTTGTAAATTGTTTATAATTATTATACTCGTGCTCATACAATAATCAACCAACCTAATATATCTGTCTGTACATTAATAGCTCTTACTTAAATAATTAATTAATAAATTGGGACTGAATTAACTCGACTAATCTAGTAATATTCTTGGGCAATTCCAAGTTTATTCACAATAACGGAGATTTACTTGCCTTCTTGACACCAAAGAAAGCTTCGACCTGACTTCGGTCTTCAGAATCACTAGAGTTTGCTTTACTCGCAGTACAGTAAAGATACTGAGGATTAGAGCCCTGCGGTAATTGGAGATTCGTTACATTCGTAATATAGTGTTTAGTCTTAAACGTACAAATGGTATCAATACTCATAACATCGACAGATTTTGGAATTTGAATTTGTCGATAGCAGGCACTAGAAACGCGATGCCCCCGCATTGTATATGTGAGTGATTCTTTTAAAGTATCATTTATTTAAACTGAGTTAGCCGGCCAAAATTTGCTCGCTCACCTTTTTTTAATATACGTAATCCGCCGAGGTCCTCCATTTGTCAATTATTAGCCCTTTCAACAAAACTTTTGCTGTTTTAGGCATGGACCTACTCTGCATACCAGTAAATCCACTTAAGTCAGACTCATAGGAGAGGGGATAAACAAGATGCCTTAGATGTAGGCTTGGATATCTAGACGTATATACTTAGACAAAGATACATAGGCATAGATGTGTAGGTGCAAAGTGCAGGAAGGGGGTCAAGGAGATTTGTCCTTAGACAGCTCTAAGCTTCATTAGCTTACCTTTGGCTTTCAGCAATTGCCTTAGAGCTTTATTCACTTGAAAATTTAAATCTTCATTGGAGGAAATTCTTGTTATTAAAACGACAATGAGAAGTACGAGAAAAATTTAATTATACTCTTTCTCCTTTTTCTCTCTCATTTTAGACCATCATTTTTTTTACCATCAACAACAAAAGAAAAAGGATTCAGAGATTTTTATTTGCTGATGTTTAATTCACATTTAGGTATTCAAGTCATATAAAAAAAATTCGAAATACCTCCATATTTTCTTTAATTATTCTGTCGGGTAAATTAGATTGGTGGAGCCATCAGTAGAAATCAAATAGGCCAGTTATTGAACAGAACCAGTTCAATTAGAGCATCAATTATTAGACAGAATTTTTGGAAACTAATTATTAAAAAAAAAAAAGACTTTCATTTAAAACTTATTGATTTTACCTTCCTTAGCGTTTGTCAGATTAATTAATTTATTTGATCTATTTTACAATTTCTTCCCTGTTTGTTCGGTACAGATCTGACATTTCCCGACATATATATACATAAGATTTTTAATTGAAAAGTAAATTTAAAAATAATTTTCAATTATGGTGGAAGCGCGGGGAAGAATAAAAAAAATAGATCATATTACAATTAATATAATTGTATTATTCTCTAGTTTAATATTAATTTACTTTTTTCCCAGCTCTTCCACCATATTTTGATGTTAATTTCTTAGTTGAAATAAAAATTCTTAAAGAATTCGTTTTATGTAACTTTTGAAATATAATAACTTTTAAAGATATCTTTTTCAGGGTCTGCTTCTTTATTTACCAATTGACTGTACACCTCTATACAGAATAGATACCTTGTTAACAGTTATGCAGGTAACATGGAATATGTATACGAGCAAAAATTAAGCATGTCTTCGTCAGCGCAGCGAGTGTTTTACCTTTCTCTTACTTACCTTTGTAATCATATAATACAAGAATTATTTAATAACTGTGAATGTATAATATAATAGAATCTCATGTAAATGGTGTACAAATTCTTTATACCTACTTAAGTGCAATATGTAAATAATTAAATAAATATATCTAATAACTAATTAACGTTTATTAATTTATAAATTTAAATCGATTATGCAAAATATTCAATCAACAATTTCATATTTTTTTAACTGTGACCTTTCAAAGAAATTTTATGTGTTACTGAATCATTATGTTAATGTGTTAATTCTGTGAAAGAAACCACAAAGTTACTTAATGAAAAAAATAAGTTTCCTAAGCGAAATTATTTTTGATATTTAGTACTAAAAATGTTGAAATAAAAGTACTTAGATCAAATTTATTATGTTTTTAAATGTTTTTATTGTCGGTTAATTTTTGAATGAACGAATATGAAAATTTTATAAATTTTTTGTGTCGCAAAAATGAGCAAAGTTTTAACATAGCTTCAAGAAGTGAAAAGAAATAATAAAGGTAAAAAAAAACATTTTATTTATTTCGTGAAACTATATTAAGCTCAGTTTTAACAGTTTTCATCTGTTTGAGGGTCAATTATTTAATGAATATTTTATAAAAAGTGATTCAGTTTCTTTGCCTATAAGCTAACAAATTTATTTGCACCTACAATGGGAGTTATACCTTAGTCCTGGATATTTGCTATTGAAAATTAAAAAATCATTTGGTTTACTTCCTCACCTAAATGTTATGTACAGAATGCTTCAATCATGTTGAACATTTTTAATAGTAATAAGACGTAAAAACAATTCTATCAATCAGGAAGCATACCTACTGTATTTCGGGAGGAAGATCAGTTTTCAACTTTATCAGGAAATCATTGTGAATGTACATAAAACATAGGCAATGCTATTCATTTTTTGAAATTTTCTTTGAATGTATTTCACATAAGTTATCTTCTAACTTTAGGATTATAAACCTTTTTATTTTTAGCAAAATGTTCATAAATACAAGAAAGATTTATATAAATGTAATTTTGTTATTAAATTTATTACAAACATGGGGTCAACTAATAAATCGTGCCCCACATTTTGTACCTGGAATTGGCGATATGTCCAAATTTAGTTTAAAAGAAAATACACCAGTTGGGACACCTGTATATCAATTAAAAGGTATGTATAAATTTTTGAGGAGTGCATGGGTATTATTTGCGGATATTTATGTTTTCTGGTTAGACCTAGGGCTTATCTTCACCCTCATTCACTGAGTTGAATGGTTGTTGGAGTTCAAATATTTTGAACGAAGAATACAGACCAGGATTGGGAGTAAAGGCACCCTATCTAGTGTATCTTTAAGTGTTATTTCCAAAAATAATCCATTTACCGATACACTTTTAAGCGACTGAAAAGGCGATGAACTTCATAATTAATTTTCCGTTATTAACTTTGGAAACTATAATATCGATATATGACCAATTTAGATCAATTTATTTTTTAATTATTATTAAACAATAAATAAATTTTAATAGGTATGGATCCTGAAAATAGTCAATTACATTATTCTATCAGTGGTCAACAATTTATCGTGGATCGTTATACTGGTGTTGTCACATTAAAACAACCCCTTGATCGTGAACAACAAGATTTAATTGAAGTAATTATATCGATTACGGATGAGGGTATTGCAGGCTCAGAACCTAATACTGTTAGTTTACGACGTGAAATAACGATTTTGG
Source organism: Chrysoperla carnea (assembly GCF_905475395.1). NCBI lineage: Eukaryota > Metazoa > Arthropoda > Insecta > Neuroptera > Chrysopidae > Chrysoperla > Chrysoperla carnea. The sequence goes on along the minus strand of NC_058337.1, from coordinate 71,388,946 downwards.
ATGAAAATGATAATCCACCGGTGTTTCACAATCGTCCATATCATGCAAATATTAGTGAAGATGCAATTGTTGGTTCTACAGTGATTACAGATTCAGAAATAATTGTTACTGATGATGATGAAGGATTAAATGCGGATATTACAATCTCTTGTTATCAAAGTAATGATGTACAAACAGATAGTGAAATTTGTAGTACTTTCCGAATTTATACCGAAAAGGTAATTCATATTATGTATTATAAAATGTCAAGAAAAGAGGAGTAATGGTTTAGATCGTATTAACACTTGCTTGAAAAATTGTTTATTGTCACGTTTAAACGTAAAAATTTGTTGTCACGTTTATACCATTAAAATATACTCTCATATTTTTCTTTTAAACGATTTTTCACACACTTTCCCCCTATGAACTATTTTATTTATTAGTTGATAGCTTTATTTATTTGGCCTATTAAGCTAACACAAAAATAGCGAAGTTGCATGTTTTTTTATTTTAATTTTTTTTTTTCGAAAGATTAGTAAATATTATTAAAAAAAATTTATTTTAAATTGATTTTTCATGTTATTTTCACATCGCACAGAGAAGATAATATAACATGAATAATGATAAATGGTTTGTTTCTCAGCTGGCTTTCACAATATTTTTTTTTACAAAATTAGCACTAAATATGCTAAATATATTGATTTTTGATTATAATACATTTTTCCTTTTTTTGTGTGCAGAAATTTTTATTTGATGCTTTAATTAAAGCATCACTTAGCTTAAGCTTATAAGCTGGCATACATACTCATATTTTCATTTCACGAAAATGAAAACAATAAATTTATTTTGATGCACTAAATCAGCACTAAATGTGGTTGAATTTAATTAACTGTTCGATTTTATTTATGTGCCGAAATTGTGGTGCTGGCTTAATAGACCTTAGTTTTTTTGATAAAATAACTCAATTAAAGATATTAAAATATGGTGGAAGCTCAGGAACAAAAAAGTAATATTTAATCTTAAAATGTTGTCACTTTTGTATTGTTTTCTGGTTTACATTTTTCCTGTGATTTTCACCTCGCCAACTCCTCGAAGAATAATTTTCAGGTACAAGATTATTACCAAATAGACAAACAGGCGGACAAAGAAGAATGCCAGTTTTTATTTAAATACATATAGTGAGGGTGTTTGCAGATTTTGTAAACGTTTCTATTTTTATTCTTTTCTAGATTCCCGAGGGCTATAAAGCTCAAATAACATTATCACGCCCATTGGATTATGAAACTCGTTCAACGTACTTGTTAACCCTTATGGCAATGGATAGCGGAAGTAAGCCTTTAAAAACATTTGCAAATCTTGTCATTGACGTGATAGATGTTCAAGACCAACCACCAATATTTCTGAATGCACCATATAGTGCAACGATTCCTGAAAACACAGCAGAGGTAATAGGCGTTTAAGCAAAAAATGTGGCGTTTGGTTGACTTTTTAAGTTGGGATTGTTTTTTTCATGTTGTGAATATTATATTATACTCATAAGTTTTCTCAAACTTAAGCCTCACATTTTGCTATCGCACTGTTGTTCCTTCTCATATTATAATCGTAAATTTAATTTTTAAGGGCACATCTATATTAAATATTCGCGCTAAAGATGGTGATATTGGAAATCCACGACCTTTGCTTCTAACTATCGAAGATGATAAATTAGGATATTTTACATTGGAAAGTACTCCACAATCCGCGTATAGTTCTGATTTGGAGTATTATGGTGTGTTAAAAACTTCTGATCAATTATTAGACCGTGAACATCCAGATATTTTACAGAATGGTGGCATTTATACTTTTACGATCAAAGCAACTGAGCTCATAAATAATGAATTGCCTGCTGATTTTACAACAACGCAAATTACAATTGTCATTACCGATGTGGATGATCAAATTCCAACATTCAATCAGGATTTTTATGAGATAAATGTCTCCGAGGATATTTCGAACGATACTCCATTACCAGGATTAAACATGTATGTTATTGACGAAGATATTGGAGTTAATAGTCGTTACACATTGGAATTAAGAAATTTAAATTCATCCAATTCCAATTTATTTGATATTGCACCAAAGTTTGGCGAAGGGCGCACTCCAATTGTAATAAAAGTTACAGACTCATCGCTGTTAGATTATGACGTAGATGATATTTCGCTAAGAACATACCAATTTGAAGTAGTTGCATTAGTAAATGGAACTAGTATGTCGTCTGCAACGGTTATCGTTCATTTAACTGATGCAAACGACAACGCTCCCGTATTCGAACAGAATTCCTATCGATTACATGTTGCAGAAAATTCTGTACAAGGCTTAAAAATATCGGATATCACAGCTACGGACAAAGATAGTGGTGATTATGGAAAAATTGCATATTTTTTACGTGGATTTGGATCGAAAAAATTTAGTACAAATGAAAAAACTGGTGGAATTTATGTAAAAGAGCTCTTGGATTACGAGCAACAAAAAAGCTATTCTTTAACATTAGAAGCAATCGATGGTGGGGGTAAAGTTAGCTCGGTGAATATATTTATTGAAATTGATGATATTAACGATAATGCTCCAATTTTTGAGCAACGTGAATATCAAAGGACCATTCGTGAAGGTGCTACTAGTTTCGAGCCTCAATTATTTGTACGTGCTAATGATGTTGACGGACCAGATCAAGGCGGTGGTAAAATATTCTATTCGATTGTTTCTACAAATAGTATTTCGGAAAACTTAAATGAAAGTAATGTTTTTTCTATTGACTCAAATACTGGGGAGATTAAAATTGAACGTCCCGTACATTCTATGGATACACCTAGAGGACAATATGATTTAATTGTGCGAGCAACCGATGGAGGTGTACCGCCGATGTCAAATGACACCCGTGTAGCAATTCGTGTTGGTATTGCTGGAAATCAAAGGCCAATATTTAAAGGAAACTACAATCCACTGAATATCCCTCTATTACCTGGCACAGGTTTAATGCATTATAAAGCAACGATTAAAGAAACAGCGGGTCCAAATACAAATGTAACTACTGTTCAAGCTACCGATCCAGATGGTTTGGATAATTTATTAAATTATTTTATAGCTGGTGGACATAAAGATAATTTCGTAATAGATTCTAAATCTGGATTAATTACAACTTCATCATATTCGAATTTAGATTTGGAAACAAATCCGAAATTATATAATGTTATTGTTTATGCTGTGGATAATGGTTTACCCGTCCACGAAACCGCTACATCCACGGTGTTTATTAATGTCAGTGATGTAAATAATAAGCCTCCAATGTTTAATGCTACTAACACAACCGCATATGTTTCTGAGAGAGCTCCCATGAATTCCTTTGTGATTAATATTCGTGCATTTGATCCCGATGAAAGTGCGGAATTAAAATACTCAATTGTTGAACCCATTAAGGCGAAAGATAAGACTGGTGTGGCTGCTAAAATGTCTTCAAAATACGATTATAAGCATGCGTTTAAAATCAATGAAAACGGAGACATTTTAGTGAATAATAGTCTAAGCTACAATAGTGCGGCTGTAATAATTTTAACAATTCGGGCAGAAGACTTAAATGCTGAAATTGATCCAGAAAAACAAGTGGCATATACTGAAGTTACAATATTTATTCAAGCGTACTCCGATAATAATCCATATTTTGTGATAAACGCGAATAAATATGAAAAAAATGCTCCAATTCAACAAACTAATTACGATCCAACAACGCAAACAGTTCATTTGCACATTCTGGAAGAGCAGCCTATTGGATATAAAATATTAAATTTGGAAGCCATAGATCCATTAACGGAAGAAAATGTGTCTACTTTTCAACTAATACATTCGGGGACGGATTTGTTTACAGTCTTGCAAAATGGAGAAATTATTTTGACGAAACGTTTGGATTATGAGGCGCTGGATGAGAAATTATTATATCTAGTCGTAAAAGCGATTTCAGTCGATAACCAACGTAGCTCTGAATTGAAAATTTATATACATGTCAAAGATATTAATGACAATGCACCGATTTTTGAACAGAAACAATATAAAGTAAGTGTACGTGAATCGTCAAGGTATCCAGAACAAATTTTGCAAGTAGCTGCTACAGATTTAGATGACCCAAACGATGATTCTGGTTATGGAACTATTAAATACTCATTGAGTGGAGAAAATAGTAATTATTTTGTTATTGATTCGCGTACTGGAATTATTCAGGTAAGAATAATAGTGGCTAAATGTAAGAATAATAGTGGTAAGAATAATAGTGGCTAAGTGGCATTCTCAAAATTCTGCTCATTCTTAGTAATGAACATTTTCAAGTGCAAATAAAAATTTGAGCATTATGAAACAAGGTAGTTGCTTAAATCATAGATTTGTGAGTATTGGTACAAATATAATTCCATTTACTTGTAAGATCTTAGATCCATAAACTCTAAGTCTCTCTTTGTGAATACTTATATCCAAAGATAGTTAGAGAGATGTACATATGATTTACTGATGGTCATGGTAACCGTCTGCTGAGCCTTAAATATGATAGTAGGTAATGTTCCAAGTCGCCCTGTAAGGTTCCTCGAATTTCTATGTGTCATATTACCCTCCCCCCCAGGGGAAGGTTTGAAAAACTGTCACTAAGTTACGGTTCTGGAAACTGTCTGCTTGTTTGATAATTCATTAGATGTGATTCTGAACAGTCATCCTGCAAAGTTTGAGCTCAACAAGTCGTCCCATTCCCGAATTATGCCAAAAAAGCCGAAAATGTCGTTACGCGGTAAAAAAATTTGAAGTGATGGTTCTGGAAACTGTAAAACTTGTTTGGTTGTGTTGAGGGTGTCAAAAGGATCAGGAAAATATGTCTGACAGAAAAGCAAGTGGTCAGGGATTTTTTTTGGCAGCACATTGAAAAACACGAATTATTCCCTGGGGGGGATATGACACATAGAAATTCGAGGAACCTTACAGGGCGACTTGGAACATTACCTACTATCATATTTAAGGCTTAGCAGACGGTTACCATGACCATCAGTAAATCATATGTGCATCTCTCTAACTAAGACTTTTTGAGCAGAATAATTATTTTCAATGTATCATTTGTTATTATTATCCATATTCCATATCCTTTTTTAGCTCTCACCAAATTTAACATTAGATAGAGAACGGCAATCTGTTCTACGATTTACTGTAATTGCATCAGACTCACCAAGGGATAGACCTAGTGAAGCTCAACGCACTACAGCCGAAATCATTGTAGATGTTTTGGATGTAAATGATAACGCTCCTCAATTTACAATGAAATCCTACATTGCAGTCGCTGCCGAAAATGTTATTGTTGGCACAAGCGTAATTAATTTAACTGCTACGGATCCAGATGAAGGCTTGGGTGGGGAAGTTTTCTACGAAATTTTAGATGAGCATGAAGTCAAAGGTAATACAAAGTTTTGTTTAACTTTCCAGAAAACTTTAATTTGTTTTACGAAAACATTTTAGGATTGTTCCAAATTGATAGTCGAACGGGAGAGCTAACCACAAAAAATGCTTTAACTGGCAAAGGACGTACTGAGCCCTATTTAATGACCATACGGGCACAAGATGAAGGTGGTCTGTACACTGATACTGATTTAACTTTGTATATTGGGGATATTAGCTCCAACGATGGTGTTCCTACATTTATACGCCCCACAAACGATCAGATTGCCTACATTAGTGAGAATTCAACAATAGGATCGCCAGTATTTCAAGTGGTTGCAACCGATCCGGATGATCCTTCTTTACCATCTGGAAAGCTAGAATACAAACTTTTAAATGATGGTGTTGACTATTTGGCATTTAAAATTGATCCAAACTCTGGATTAATTACAACTCGGGTATTATTAGATCGCGAAAAAAAGGAATTTTATTCTTTGGTATTGGTAGTTCAAGATAAAGGAGATCCACCTCAACAAACAACACGTGTCTTACAAGTCCAAGTTACTGACGTTGATGATCATAAGCCTCATTTCATTCGTGGAATCGTAAGTCATTCTTGTGCAGACTTTTTAGAGTCTCAGTAATAACTATTCTTTATGGATTTTAGGATGACACACCCTTAACGTTTTCAATTGAAGAAGAGGTAGCAAATGAGACAATAGTTGGAACCATAATAGCAGAAGATCAAGATATTGGAGAAAATGGCGAAATCGATTACATTATTATATGTAAGTTAATATTTATTTGAAGATAGTTTATTTTTTCACACTTAAATAATTTTTAGCTGGTAATGAACATGAATGGTTTGGAATTGAGCGTACCAATGATAGTAAAGGAATAATTCGAACAATTCGACGAATTGATCGTGAGGAACATGCACAATTTTTATTAACGATTAAGTGTTTTAAAGCCTCAACTCGTCAATCTCAAACTACTCGTAAGCTGTATAATCGATTGGTATGACAAAATCCTTTTTTTTTGGAGTTTTTACTTTTTTACAGCACGGCTGATCAATGACAATAATTAATTTTTTTGATTGCAGGATCCATCTGAAATTCAAGTTCTTATAAAAGTAATCGATATCGATGATAATCGTCCAATGTTTGTAAAAGATAATGTAACAATAGGTGTACGATTGAATGTACCAGTTGATACGTCAATTTTAAATTTGGAAGCAAATGATATTGATCCAGATGCGTTACCAATTCAGTATGATATTCTAATGGCTAATTTTACTCCATTAATTGATTTTGGCGACAAGTTAGTTAAAATTTACTTTATTTAAGTCGAATGCAATGATTAAAGAGAATTGTTTTTTAGATTGAACGCAAGCGATGTATTCAGGTTGGATGAAAATACTGGTGATTTACGTACTGTCAAAAGTTTAGTGAATTATGTTGATGGCGTTTTTACATTGATTGTTCGAGCAAACAATTCTATTTTGGTAGATCACTATACGAATACAACAGTACAGGTACATTTTAATATAAATTTAGGCCTCTTACCTTTGGTGGGCAGTTTTAAACATCTTAATTTAATTCAAAATTGTTGAGACATATAAGAAAGATAGACACATATATTGTGTGAATTATTTTCTTTTGAAGTCTTTATTAAACATCATTTTATTCAATCAAATTCACTTCACTTCTTTTGAAGGTATGAGAAAACAATTTTTAGTTTTTCTTGAACATTCATTGATATATAGTGAGAAATCAAATATGCCATCCGTAGTGAAGCAAAACTTCGAACTAAGTCGAGTATTTTAAACCCATTTCTCCAAAATCAAGAAAGCTAAAGTACAATAGATTTTCATTGGCTTCAAAATAATTTGATCAAATGCATTTGATACTCTTCTAAATATTTACTTTGTTCTAATATAACTCTATATAACAATTTTTGACTTAATAAAGCAGTAATTTTCTCTGTATTTGGCTTCATAAAAATGGGCTTGATTTTTATAATTTATGACAATGTTTCAGTCTTATTTTCTTCGAAAATATAGACATATTAAATACAGGCCTTTTAAAAGCTATTTTATAAAAGACTTTCTAGTATTTCTATATCCCTTTTTATTTTTTCCCCGTTTTTAATGCTCTGCCTCTAGAGACCCATTAATTCTAATTTTTATCAGTATCAGTAGAGTTGAATTAGTCTCAATAAAGTTCGTTTTAGGTTTATCAATTTCCTAGCACCATACCCGCTTTTGTATAGCGAAATATGTGTGTCGCGATTTTTAAGGCTTTACGTACCTCTACAGCCCCACCAAACTGAGTTGTAGGATCCAAAATTTTTATGTCAAAAGTAGGTAGTGTAGGGTCAAAAAGTTCTAGAAAATATTTTCAAAAATTTCGAAATTTTCGCAAGTATTTTCTGGAATTTTTTTTTGTTTTTCTAAAATCTTTCACAAAATTCCTAGTTGTAGTTAACCTGAAAATTTTCACCACACTTATTTTATAGTTTTGGAGAATATAGACACCAATATTTTTTGGCTAAGTTTCGCCCTCACGTTTAAACAGTGATGTTCAAGAAAGAATAATTCAAATATAAGTTGTTAATTTTTTTATAAGGAATAACTTCTACATTTAAACTTTGGTTTATCTCTAACGGTTTACAAGATGGATACTTTTTTATTTGATTGAATGAGCCAAAAAAATTCTATTAAAATTTTCATATTTCGATCAATTTTGAAGGTAGAAAGGCGGAAAAAAACGAAAATGTGCATAAATACTTCAACTAGAACTTTTGTTTGAACTCATTTTTTTAATTTAATGCATAGTTTTTTGTAATTTGCAAAAAACTGACTTAAATCCCCCAATTACCCCCCAAAAATGGAGGTTAGGCTTGCCCCAAAGAGGTCAACTTTTTTTTTACGAAATTTTTACAATCTAATAAATAACTGCGGATTTTAAAGATGCATTAATTTTTCTCCTTTATCATGATATTTTATTTAATTTTGTTGTAATGTAGTAACAGTGATGGAGCTCTGTAGCTTACGTGTTTTTAGACTTTAAAGCAAAGGAGGGGTTAGTTCGACCGCTATGCGTGTCTAACTGTTTGTGGCACCATAGAGATCTTCGGGTAAACCGATTTGAATGCGTTTTTTTTTGTTTGAAATGTAGCTTGATAGTGTTCTTAGCAATGTTTCAAGAAAATCAGAGGAGAGGGTTACGAGTTTTTTAAATTTTGTAAATTTCACTTGTTTTTAATTATTTTTAGATATATATTGTACGAGACAGAGATATGTTAAAGTTTATTTTTATAAAGCCACCTGCAGAAGTTCGTAAAACTCTTCGTAAATTTGAAATGGATGTTCAAAATGTTTTAGAAGATCCACAAATTAAATTACATGTATACGATACACAATTCAACTTAAAGCGTGATAACAGTTTAGATTTTAGTAGTACAAGGTATGTTAAATTATCTAATTCTATTAAATCTGGCATAATTATTTTTGAATTTTTCTTTGCAGTTCGTGTTTCCAACTAATTGGACCAACACCAATGTCAACCAATGAAATGATGAATATACTAAACAATGAAAAAATTAAAGATAAATTAGATACAGTTTATCGAGACTATAATATTGTTAAAGTAGATACGTGTTCTCAAAAAAGTTTACTACGAACCGAGGCGACACGTGTCCAACTTTGGGTATTAATTATTGCTACATTTATTGGCATTGCAGCATTTATAGCAAGTTGTACATTATGTTGCTTGCATCGAAGGTATACTTTTTTCTCTAGTTAAAAGTAATGATTGGTAACTCAAAAAAAAAAAAAAAAACAAAGACTTCTTTCTCAACTTTCTTCTTTCTTCAACTCTTCTTTTTACTTTTTTCTCAACAAAGAGTATTTATTAATATAAGTGTTGAATCGTCTACCTCACTGTTTGTATATGACAAAACCGTTAGATCAAGTTGAAAAGTGCTTAAGCAATTAAATAATTATAATAAATACATGTAATAACTCTCTATATAGTTGCGAGTGTTACTCCATATAATAGCTCTTTATACTTTAGACTAACATTTTCCATTCTTTGTTTTTCCATCCTCTGGAATGGAGACAATTATAGTTAGTAGGAAAATGAAAGATTTGGGTGCGTATTTTCTCGCTTTTGTCTTGTATGGAGCTGAAAATTATTTCAATTCAAAATTATAATAGCATATAACTAAATTAGTTTTTCAACTTAATTAGGCCATTTATTTATAGTTGTGAGTTTTTTCCATCACTTCAGTAAAATCGGTAAAAAAAATCGCAAACCGGATTGATTCGTTATAATTCGGGTTTCTCCGTAGATACACTGTGTTTTCAATGACAGATGCCAGATATTATTGATATACAATTTGTAACTAACATTACCTATCCAGAACATGTAAAGTAAATTTAAGATACTATTCTTTTTCATGAATTAATGTATCTTGACACTTAAACATATGTAACCTAAAAACATATTATAAAAAAAGTTTGAAATTTCGCTCTTGGCCTTGCGCAAATCGTCGGTGTTTTGAAAAATATAAAACGAGTTTTTGATATTTTAGCCAATCGGAAACCCTGGAAATATTCGATCATTCTCATCAAAACTAGTAATCTTTTTAGCATTCTTCGAGACAGAACTAAAAAAAATGGAGAATCTTGACCTGGCATTATTTCACGATTTGTTAGTCTGACTTTCAAGCTTAATTATTTACATACTTGCAATACAAGAGAAAAGAGTGATCCACTCTAAGAGGCTGCGCAATCAAAGAGTTTTAAAAAGCAAAAATTTTGAGTTAACAGTTCAACTATAATAAATTGATTCCCATAGACTGATATTATTTTGTATTTGTTTTCTAGGTATAAACTTGCCGTAAAACGATCATTTATTAAAAAGGAACAATTAAATACAGCAAGAATGTATCCAAGTACCGCAACAATTTATGCAAACTAAACAAAATTGAAATTGTGATTTTTAATTTGAAAAAGGATATATATTTTTTATAAAAAATTTTTAATATATATATATTTTGTAATTATTTATTTTTGGGCATAAAATGTCCCTGCCTTATTTTGAGTGCTATGTAAACTACTGATTGTTAGTGCTAAAAAAATTTAGTGGTGTGTCAACAGCTTCCGTGGCATGATATTCTTCCAAAATTGTATTTTTTGTTTTATTCTGTGTTCACGGAAGGTCTAACCCTGGATCAGTGTTAATATTGGTTTCGATCCTTTATGAATGCAAGAATCTATTCTCTACGATTATCGCTATCTGGCAGGACAGTCTATAGATATAGAATATTAGACACTCGGTGAACATAGTATAGAATTTTTGATAAATAAATTTTACACAATTTTTGTTACATTTATTAGATTTATTAAAAAAAAATTTTATAAAAAAAAAATTTACATCAAAGATGTGTATAAAAAAATAAAGAAATTTTTTATAAAAAAATGAGATGAAATGTAAATTTTTTCTCCACTCCGTTAAACCACTAATTCTTGATCATTTTCAAATTTTAATACCGATAAAGTTTTTTGAATTTCATTTAACTGAAAACAATAAATTAATTAAATGGTAATCCTATGAAATATATTACACGGAACTTAAAGACTTTTCTTTTTTTTTGGTGTTGGAAGGTGGGTTTGGATAGTGAAAACGAATCTAAATTACTGTAGGATTTCATAAGTCATCGAAATGTTACTACCCCATAATATGCTACCCGTTTTGATTTTGTATGGCCAATATTCTTACACTATTCAAGACTCTCTCTATATAATTCTTACCAAAATATTATTTCTGCAAAAATTTCTACATAGCACAAACTATAGTAGAAGATTACATAGTTTCCGCTGATATGGTTGGTAAAGAAACTGTAGGTATTTAAAAAGTTAGTAAAGTATTAAAAAATCTGCTGACAATGTTTATGGTATAATGCTTTACGTTTATGGTGTTAAGGTGCTATGGCAGTATCCAGGGTCACAGTTAAAACTACTATATTAAATAAATATACTTCACTATTTTATTCATAATTCCTTCCCAAAAATTAGCATCTGTGTTTCAAATTATTTAACAATTATAAATTTATTTAACAAAAAAATTTTCATTTGAAGAAAACTACGTAGCTTTGCTCTTAACCCCTCCCCCCGTTACGTGGCTCAGCGTAGCATTCAAACTCATCCCGCCCCTCTTGACCAGGCTACGTGGGTTAATTATGGACACTCCCTAATTGAAATGTTAAATGTTATATGTTAGAGGTTTTGTTTGCCAAACACTAGTCGAGCAAATTCATGCAACATACTTGCCAAAACGTTTGATAAACGTATTTGTAAACAATTTAATGCTTGGTGTAAATATTTGATGCTTGATGTCATTGCTTATCAAATTTTGACAATCATGCTTGTTGAAATGTTTGATATTGTATGGAGATTGTAATGCCAAATTGAGTGAAAATTTTTGACCATTTACTTTGTCTTTTATTGGGGAATTTTGTTACTTGGATAAGTAACTGCACTCACCTTTTTAATTTCAGATTCAAGTAATTTTTGTTCTTGAGCTGGAGTAATTAATGTACTATTATTTAATTGATCCAAAGCTTTAATTGACTTTATAATATCATCAATTTTTGTACTAAAATCTTGTAACTTATGTGGATTTCTTGTATTATTCGAATGTGTACGTGGTTTTTGTTTAAACGATGTTGTACTGGCTTTCTGATATTCCAAACGTGTTGGTAATTTTAAATAATTCTCATCTAAATCAAATGGTGGTGTTAATTCTTTATTATTTAATATGTGGAACTTATCAACTTGACTGCGCCAATTCTTTAATGCTTCAATTGTTTGCCGCCGTTGTAATATTGATGCTTGACGTTCTAATAGTATACGTAAACGATTTGTCCATAATTCTTTTAATGCACGCTCTTTTGCACGTAACATGCTACGTTTTAAATTCACGCGTACTAAATATCGATCACTATTACGTTTTGGCACTACTAATTTTGCAACTGTTGTAACTGGTTTCTTTAATAAGATTTTCTTTGATTTTTTATTTTTTAATGATTTCTTGGATGCTGATGCTGTGGGAGGTGCAATTTTAGGTGAGGGTTCACTGTCTCCACGATCCTTATTTTGAGGTTTGTCATTAGTGCCCAATTCGCTCAATTTGCATTCATTCATTAGGGATTCTTAAAAAAAGGTAAAATAATATTAAAATTCGAATGAAGAAAATCTATTTATTTGTCTAGTAAAAGTTTCGTTTTGTAATCCAAAATTTTCAGATTAATCCAAACTTTAACTATAATGGTCAATTTTGAAGAGTAATTTATCGCAGGGAGTATTTATTTATTTATTAACTTTTCCAAAGTGTATCATGTTACATTTCGCTTGCCCTCTTAATTATAACCAAAAGCAATGGGTTTCAAAAAAAAAAAAGTAAAATCAATCGCAATCTTTAAATTTCTGTGATATTTAAATTTTTCTTGAAATTTTTTGCTAAGTATAAAAAAAGACAAGAACTGCACATACATATAATAGGAGAGCCCACGATGTGGACATCTATTGTATTTTTAAGATAGCATGTGATAAAAAGAAAAAGAATTCTAAGTATGCCTAACAATTGATTTTTTTTTACCATTCTATACGCGTTGTTCTGGACACCCGGCCCTACAAAAAGAACTTTATATGATGGAGGTACTCAACAGGATGCAAGGTCTTCATCCTTATATTAATCTCCTAAATTGCTTATTAGAGGAGCTCTATATATCCTAAAATACATTTTCAATATTTTTAAAATTCTTACTTAATAACTTTCAAAAGTAAAATTTAAATTTATTCCTCAAGTTAATCATATTACAGTTAACCCTAGTAGCTCAGTTGGTTAAGGCGTAGCCAATTCCGTTCGCGGTATGTCTAGGATAGCCGATTCGATTCTCGCTGTCATATCCAAAATTAATTTAATTAATAGTTGCGATGCGGGCTGGTGAAGATCATAGTATACCTGTATATACCAAGACCTGTTTTTAACTATCATCACGAATAGTGGCAATGGATGGCTAGAAAAAAATAAAGCCAAAAGATCTTTACTGAACAAAATATTTTCAAAAAAAGTTTCCCTTAAGTTGATAAAATATACAAGTGAGCAAGCCTTTGTTTAAGCTTGTAAAACCAAAAGAGCTTTTATATACAGACTGATAGATATAAATCTTTCTCAATGTTACCTTTAGGGTTAATTTTATTACCACTACTTTCGTCCGCTACACCTGCACTTTGTGATACAATCCTTTTTCGTGTAGAAATTGTTGTCTTTCGTTTTTTTAAGGGACCTTTTAATTTTTTGGAGATGTTTGAAGCGAATTCAATTGTATTAACATTTTTAGATGATTTTGATTTACGTTTTTTCCTAACTTTCAGGTTTTTTTCATTCTTACCAATTGTATCATATTCACCTTTAAGATATTGTATAATGCCACAGATACCTAATTCCAATATTTGTGGACTTGGATATGTTATAGGATTGCCAGATAATAGTAACGTTTTCAAATTTTCAACTAAACCTAAAAAAAAAGAACAATAAAAATAAAATTATTTTTCTTCCGCTTTAAAATAGACTGGGTAAGACAGAATAGAGTAAGTCAGAAGTTCAAGTTATCAAAAATTAGGTTTATTAAATATATTGAGTTTTATGTTTCATGTTCATTAATACGTAAGCAAAATTCGGGTGCAACTTGTACATCCAATACTTATGAAAAGTCTGAAATAATACCTATTGCTATTTTTTTAATTTAAAAGTTTTGGTCCACTTTTCACACAAAAAGTTTTTGAAGGTTGCTTTTTTTTAATGAATGGCAGATGTATTACAGACGGTAAAGTATTACAATAAAACTTTTGTTCAATTTTTTATATTTACCTAATTCCATGGGTAATTTTTCAATACAATTATCTTGTATTAATAATGTTTCCAAATATCGACATTTACCAATTTTTGGTGATAACGATGTTAATTTATTATTACGTACATCCAACCATGTTAACCGATTTAGTGATAGAAATACAATATCTGGTATGGTCGTTAATTCATTATTGTCCAAACATAACATACGTAAATTTTTACACATTAGTATTTCTTCGGGAAATTTTACTAATGATTTACTCGAATAATCGATACATATTGTTGACTCACGCTTGTCTAACTCCATAATTTTTCAATGTTGTTCTTTAATCTATGCGCTCAACGATGATTGAAGTATCAACGATAAGTTAATTATAAATAATTGTGTTTAATACTCTAGCCCCTTAGTTGGAAAAAACTTTTAAATTATACTTATATAAATGGAAACAATTTATTGACTGCTTATTTTTGAACTTCGTTTGTTGTTATAGAAACCATAACGGCCATTAGTTTCTACGATCCCTATTCATTACCGTATATAATATTTGTTCGATACTGCTTTGAAAAGTACTTTTCTGCACGCAAGTGTTAATGAAAAGAAATTATGGTAAAAGTTCAGTTTAGACACTTTTCTTAAAAATTATCCTAGCTCGTCGGGAAAGTAGAAGCTTCAATCACATGAATCGGTATCGAACCAAAGTTATTAAGTAAATTTTTCTTATTTTCCTGGAATTTAAAGAGATCTCTTTTATTGAAATACAATTTTTAGAAAAAATAATTTGTTATTTATGTGCGAGTTATTTATACAGGGCCGGCGTTAGCTCTCGTGAGGCCATGTATGTTTGGAGATAGATATAGAGGCTTAAAAATTCGAAATTCAAAGAACTCTTCACATGAACATCGGAATGATTGGAGGATTTTATGGTTTGTGCCGTTCTTTTCATGGTGGTGGGGCCGACTTAAAGTTAATATAGCTTCATCATTTTTAATAATTTCGTTTTTTTGTTAAACAGCTTGGGCAACAAAATCGGATAAAGCAACTATTTAACATATTTTTTATTATGAAACTTAACTTTTTACATTTATTTCAAATTTTTATGTACTTTTACAAATTGCTCATACATGTTAGATAATACCTTTTGTTATATTAACACATAGCATATCACTTAACATGTGAGAGTGAGACTGTACACTTGAATGGAACACATTACTTTTTTTCATTTGAACAAATAGAAAGAAACGAAAAAATTACACAGAAGCCGGGATTCGAACCCGGATCTCCTGTTCTATGTGAATGACAACAATTATATTTAACCACTTCGTGTCTTTAACGTGCTAATTAGGACATTAATAGCAACAAATTCTGATATATTTGTTTTTTCGGTTGGGACAATTTGTATAGGGTTTGGGTAATTAATTAAAGTATGTATAGGCTTCACTGTATACATAGACTTTTGTTTAATATTCTGCTTCGCCCTTAAATATGAGAAAATCCTTACGCCGTATATTAGTTTTGTATCTTTTATCGATAGTAGGTATATATTGCTTAAATATTCAATTTGCGTAACAAATAAAACATTTTAGTAATTAGTGTTACTCTCTTTCGGATACATACAAATCTCTTATTAATGTTAACCAAATATTTTCTTATGAATGTTAACTAAAACTTCAGAAATATTTTGTTTTTATGGTGCTTGGCGTCTAAACGGCCTTTATCCGTCCTTGTGTAGCCGTGAAATATTTATTTTGGAATTTCCTGTTTCGATAGGTAATGCCTGGTGTCTTCGAGATAGTGTTGCAAACATCAAACTTCAACGTACAAAAAAATTCAATAAGTGGCTAAATTGAGTTCGCACGCGTGGCACCCTGGAAACCCTGGCACCCCGGTCGCCCACCTCTAAAGCCACCAGTGGTTATAATTATGGTACTCAGTACACTTAGTGTATATTAGTGTACTTATCTGAATTTACCAAGATCTGCTTCTTTTAACTGTATCTTTATAACGATTATGAAATTAAATACTCTACCAATATATTCTACAAATGTTAAGGAATCAATTTACGCAAAATATTAATCGATTTCTGGAGCCCCTCACATGCTCTTAAGATAATTATATTTTTTGCGATTTACGTCATTTTGTAGAATATCATAACTTTTCAAATATACAGAATGTATCTAATAAGAAAATGTTACGTGAGTTTCATGCATAAAATAATATTGGTATTTCGATACTATTTGTTTATGGTGCAGTGAATAAATTTTTATCACTTTTACTATTCAATGTTTACGAATTGAGTTGGCATGGAAATATTGATTCGAACCAATATTAAGTTCATTGTGATATTTTTGTAACCTTTTGTATTTGAAAATAAGTTAAAAACACTCAATAACAAAATGTTTAATTTAGATTTTACAATAATTTTTATTTTTATACAATTATTAACAAAATCACATTCCAAGTATGTCGAAGGGCATTTAAAGACTAGCGAGGTGGGTATTTCTAGTAAAAATTAGTTAATATGTACTTATGTTGAATACAATTTCCTTCTTTAGAAATGGGCATTTTTGGCACGATTTTGTTTTTTATCGGAAGATGGTGAATTTAATTACCATATTGAATTTGATAAGAGTCAAGGCGTACCGAATTTATTACTATATTACGATACTGACGATCAATGGCCAGCTGTATATAAAACTGATAAGGTTTGTGTATATTTTATGCTTAAGTAAAAACATTCATGTAGTGTTTATTGCCTATAAATCTATCAAGTTACAAAAGTAAGTGTTGTACCTATCATATTGATATTTATAAAAAAATATAATAAAATCAAACAGAAAGTTTTAAAGTGTCCAGTTTTGAGGTCAAACTCGCTGCCCGAAACAAACAGGTATCGTACACAACTCGAACAAGAGGGATTTCTTCATCTTTTGATAAAGTAGTTGCTAACTAACAAAAACTTTGAAGTAGCTAGCTTTAAAAATCATAGAAAACATAAATAGTCTAACAATAAGGAAATTCAAAATATTACTGTAAATTCAAGAGAACGGTTAGCAGAAAGTGAAGAGAATGGCCTTTACTTATTTTTAACTCTCCAAAATGGAAATCTTTCCTACTAGAGAAACGAAACCTTCCTAGTAAACGGCAATTCGTTGATAAAGTGGCAATGGATTTTGGTGAAAAACAATAAACAGATGTGTTAATCTTTTGATACCTATACAAGGGTACTCGTATGGAGGCAGAGGGTTTATTCAAAAAGCTTCTGACTCCTTGGAGCGGAATAGTGGATTAAGAACTTTACTAGATATTTACATAATATTGTTTCTGAATAATATAAACGTTAATTATTCGAAAAAGGCATTACTTTGAATCCCAAATTTTGATTGCAACAGATGTATTAGATAAGCAAAGAGACATAGGTTAAGTTAGGTTATATTGGCTGTCCACGAAGGACACACTTAGGCTATAGAGCCCATTGTGGTAGAAAAAAGAAAATTATTGACTATTTTTCTGCCTAATATACCTATCAAAAATATTTATTTTTGACCACTATATTGAAACACTTCGAAAAAAAGTGTTTTCCCCTTTTCGAAATAGCTAGGATTTTTTTCGATGCCATGCTACTAAGAAAAGATAGAAATGAAGGTTGCAAGTGAAGGATTTGATTTTTTAAGGAAACTTGGCCATTTTTGGGTTTTAGAAGTATTTTAGAAGCGTTATGCCAATTGAAAGTATGAAAGTGGTTGTCGTTAGACCCACAAAAGTTATTGATCAAGGACCTGGAAAATGGAAAACGAATTTTTCGGTTTGTGAACTGACTTTACTCATGTGAAAATAAATATCAACACGTAAGGCTCCTAGTTTATCTAGTGAAGAGTAGGAACCACCCTTAAAGCCGCCACACGTAGGACTAAAGCCCAAGCAGAGCTAAAGGCATATCAAATGATTTAGATGAGCACTATGTCAATCCGAAACACACCTACTTACACCTAGATAACCAAAACTATTAAACATACTCACACACGTACAAAATCACTATAAAATTCTGCTGAGCAAATATCCATGTTTCCAAAGTAAATTTGATGTATGAACCGGCAATCATTCGACAAAAGAGCGAACCTTATCTCAAGTCAGACGATAGACTATTTGGCATGTAAAGCACTCTGCGTCTGCGTGTGCGGGGCCATAACTGAGCCTTGTAGGACTTAGTGCCACACCTAGCCGATACCGAAGTACTTAGAGTCGGTATAGGTGTACGTACCCAAAATTTTAATTAGTTGTGTGAGTCATTTGGACTGTTAATTCACAATAACAACAATAATAATTTTAAAAATAATAGACCTACTGACACTGCGTATATGACCATAGTAGTTAAACACGCAGTATAATATTAAAAAAAAAAAATAATAATAATAATAGGAATATGTTTTTGTGTAATAGATTTTATATTTAATTTATAGACTTGCGAACAAAAAGAAAAGGTATTACGAATTGAAAATAATCAATTAATTAATTTAACCGTTCAATATCCTTATAATGAAAGAGCTGGATGTTTATATAAAACTGCTGGAAAACCAAATTCAGGATTTGGATCATCATCAAGTCCTCGCCCAGTTACATACAATACAACCATACGTGAACTGATTAATAATAGTATGTTTGGTAAGTAAAATTTATTCTAGGTAATATAATTATTTGAAGAAAGTTAAATTAGAATAAGATATAACCGAGTGGGAATTGGGCTGATATTTGCTTGATAACCAAAAGAAATTATTGAGTTCGCTCAAAGTCGTTTAGCCTCGAATTCAAAATTTCGATCCTAAATTAATCTAGTAAATGAAGTTTAATTCTTAATATAGGTTTTAACTGTTTATATTGATGATGTCCGCCTGGGTTTAGATACTCTTGTAAGGGTGTTTTGAAGTTATTAGTCTATGTCGCAGCATTCCCAATGGGATTTGAACCTCCTTTTTTCGTATTCTCTGTTTTAGTGCTAAATGAAAGAAAAAGGTGATCTACTGGTCTGCAATACAAATTATTTAAATAACTTCATCGACCTAAAAACACAATGCAATATTACTTATTGTTGTTGTTTACTTATAATTATGCATACGATATTTACATCAAGGTCTATTCGATTATTATTGATGTAATATGCTACATACAGGTGTAAACTAAATATTGACAAATATCTTGTCTAGTAATCTTAATTAAAGAGAATTTAAAAATTCTCTGAGTCTGAGCATAGTATCCTCCTTTAGGAGAAGTATTTGATACATATGGTAATAAATTACTAAAACCAGTGGTAAAGATATGGGTGGGTCATCACCCTATTTCGAGAAAAAATCTCTTGTGCCACTAATTTTATGGCAAATACAATAACGTTATGCATGACTCTTTCTTAGGGCATTGTGTGCTATTTTTAAAAGCAGCCGTTTTTGGAAATATTCACAAAATTTCAACAGCCTGTATCTAGAAAAGGACGGTTTCCCGGATAGAAGTATATAAAAAAATTCTCACATTATTTTAATGTTGTGTACCATTTGATGAAGTTCTAATGTTAACACTTAAGTGTTTTAACTTGGACCATTCTATATAGTACGCAGTCTCTAAATTCTATGTATTATAGTAGGGTTGATCTTGGTATTGGCTAGTAATTACTAAGTAAAATTGTCATTTCAGCGCCAGCATAATACTTTAGGAAGTTTAGAACATTTAGCCCTTTGTTAAGGTAGCACTGCGCGTTCATATCCTTTCAATGATATTTTTTCCTTTATTGGGAATAGTGCAAGAAGTAATATGATATAAAATCTCTAAATTTCAGGTATAAAATGGGACCATAAAATGAAAATTAATAATTCAACAGATAATATGTCATTCAATGATACTATCGATGATTTGGAAGCTAATATCACGACAACAAATGAATACGATTTTGCAAATTTTACAGAAACTACAACAATTTCATTTAGTGAATTATTACAAATGTCGTCAAATAATCGTGAAAAACGTGCTGTATCACAGAAAATCACAGTCAGTTGTCATAATGCACGTAAATTTCGTAGTGCAAGAGAACGTTGGTGGTTCATTGCAATCAGTAATTGCAATAGTACAACGGTAAGAATAGGCAATTTCAGATATGTTCTGCATAAAACATAATTTTCACCATTATCAGACTCATATATTCGACATACCTAAACTATAGTTATTATACAGATTTTTTCCTAAGTAAGTGCAAAAAGACCATTTCTTGAATCAATCTTATAAGAAAAAGTTCATGTGAATATGTGTCCGCAAATGCTTCGTTTCCAAGGTACTTTGCATAAAATTGGCTCAAGAATATGCCCTTAGATTTTTGGTATTTACTTAGGAAATACCAGTATAGCCCAGAGTCAAATACATTCTTTTAAAAATGGTCTAAATAATTCAATATTATGTTAAAAATTGTCCACTCAAGTTGTGGGTGAGTCCCAGCATAATGTGAAATTTTTTTAATTTTCAATTTAATTTTCTCAACATTTTTAAACTCCATTCTTTCATTTTTTAACTCCATATTATTGATTCTTGCAGGGTATTGATATAAAATATAAGTTATTAATGACTAATGGACAGCACGGAGACTATTGGCATGAGCATTTTTCTGCTGATGAATTTTGTAAGTTTTATTGAACCTCTGTGAATTTTAAAAATGTTTTTTGCTTTATTATAAGTAACATAATGTAAAAAAATTTGCTACAAAAATGAACAAAAGAATATGAATTATACGAAAAATTAATTGGATATCTTCCTCTCTGATTCTTCGCGACTGATTAAAAAAACCTTTTTCGAGTTTTATAAATTCTAGCTTGGGTATATTAACTAGGTTTATTTCAATATCCTACGAACGGAAATGAACATAGCAGAAATTTGAAAAAAGAAAACTTCAATGAATCACTTTTTAAAATAACAACACAGTATAATTTAAAAGGTCGGTCATAAACAAGATGACAATTTCTTGATTCATTTTAAGAAAAAATTGCGAAAAAATATCCCTTTTGACTGGATTGAGTTAATTATAAGATCGCTCTCTTCATTCTGATTGGATATATAAATTAATCTCATATTTATGGTAATTATTAATTATTACTTTCAGATGTGCTTCCCGTTTTAATGTGTTATTGTATAACATATTCATTTATAATATTAGCAGTTATAATGTGTTCGATAGAATTAAAAACTAGACAATTATTACACTCGACATATAAAATGTTTATGTTTTCTGTATTTTTACAATTTTTTGGTATTTTAGTACAAAGTTTAGTATTAATTAAGTATGCAACAAGTGGAATTATTTCACCAAAAGCAAATAATATTGGTATGTATGCTTACATTTATTAATAAAGGAAATGACAAGTAATCTAGATTTAATAATTTAATATAATAATAGTTTTAAAAATACGAGGAAATTGTTATAGTCTTAAGACACCTTTCTTTTTTAACAAGTTCCTATGCTTCTGAAACAGACTGCGCCTGCATACTAACATGATGTTAGGACACAAAAATTACCAAATATAATAATAAACATTTATCTTACTTTTTATGTTTTCGAGGCTCTAATGTAGCAGAGTTTATAGCTGCGATGGGAGTAAGGCCTAATCTGAGTGGTCAGAGGTATAAGGGTAGTTGGGTAGTAGGGTCGAAGCCAATAGTGTATTAATGAGAGAAAATATTAAAATTACGTAAAAAATTTGTTAAAATAGTTTTCAAAATATTCTTTATTCATAATTACTTAAAAAATCACGTCATTCAAATTCATTTTCATTCATTTTCCGTAAAGCCAGAACACTGACACTTGTGGAATTCCCCGAAATAAACTCATTCTTCACTTTATTTAAGTCGGGCTAACACCATTGTAAACTGAAAAATTTCGTTAATTTGAACAAGAGGATCATGAAATGATGACGAGCAAACGAAAAACATGTCTCTATCGCTTAACAAAAATGAACAAGCAAACAAAATCATTTACTGTCCGCAAAAGTTGCAAAAACATGCCCTTTTCCCTCAACAATCTTGCACTGTCAAAATCATCTTTATAAAAATTGAAAATGTTGTCGATATCGATATTTGAATTGATTTCGTAACGACTCTTCAATGGTCTAATTAACTGACCAAAATTTTTCATGTGATTCGATGGCGCAGGGACTCAATTTCTGACCAGTTTATGCGGCCGTTATTGCCATAAATGTGTCAATGTGCCGTGTTTGTGCGTGTTGTATGCACATGCTCGAACCGTGCATGTTTTCCCGCGAAAATTACCAGTTGAACACAGACGATATGTTATGATAATCGATTAAATTTCGAGTGGATGGAAGTACCCATCTCGATTCTCCTAAGTGTAAACGTAGTTTTAGTGAGACCAGTAAAGAAAATATTGACAATAATAGTTTAATTGTTCTGTTAAGGGGCGTCCATTAATTACGTGAGGCATTTTTAAGGATTTTACTCCCCCCTCTCCTCCCTTGGTGAGATGTCGTAATATTTTTGTCGACCTCTTCCCCCCTTCCCCAATTTCACGTAGGATTTTTCAAAACTTATACTTTGGGTATAAAAGTATTGAATTTATTTAAAAAAAGAATAGTTACGTTTTTTACTTTCATTCAACTTTAAGTTAACTTAATTTTCACGCAGCTTTAGAACATTTGCTGCTAAAAAAAATTACGTGATATTTGCCAAGACTCTCCTTCTCCCCGAAGTGAGATTTAGCAAGATTCGGCTCGACCTCTCCGCCCCTAAATACCTCACGTAATTAATGGACGCCTCCTTATTACATATTTCAATAGCATCGTAGTGTGAAGACGGATTGGTGCCAATGTACCATAATCGTTAAAAATTGAAGTTTTAAATGAAATTAACGTTGAATTTTCAATTATATTTTTTTGGAAACGAAAGCATCTAATTTAAGTTACTTTAAGGAATATTTTGCACACAATATTTTTAGTGCAATGTGGGGCTCCAGGTTCCAATTTGTGTCTTTATAGTATATTCATTACGCATTTCTAAATATATTTTTTTTAAAGTGTTTTATTCGATACTTAAAGATAATAATGCATTTTATTGCTTTTAGGTCGTATGTTAATGGGTTTTAGTGAAACTACATTCTTACTATTACTTTTATTATTAGCTAAAGGTTTTACTGTAACACGTGGTAGATTACCGATTCCAGCCATTATTAAAATTACAGTATTTATGTGTTTATATTCATTAACGTATATATTATTATTTATATACGAGGAAAAGGTACTTAATACTTTTTATTAATTTTTATGGTTAATTGAGTAATAATCGAATTATGATTTTCAAATAGATTTTCGATCCAGGAGAAGTATTGTATTTATATGAATCACCTGCTGGGTTTGGTTTAATTACTTTGCGTGTACTGGCATGGTGTATGTTTATATATTCAACGATTTTCACTTTAAAACATTATCCTGAAAAGGTAACAAATTTTTTTCTATCGATATGCTGGCTCGAAATCAATTCGATAGTCAGAATTGGCATTTTCTATTTGGGGACTTTTTTGTTCTGAACAGGAATCTCGTATATGAAGTAATAATATTTTTTTTTGTAGAGTAATTTTTACTACCCATTTAATATATTTGGTACTATGTGGTTTATTTCGGGACCTGCGTTTATTTTAACAGCGAATGTGTATATTGACAAATGGGTCAGAGAGTCAATTGTTTGTGCCATATTATTATTCATTGCGTTTGCTGGCCATATATTGTTTTTGGTTAGTATAAGTTTTATTTAATTAAGTAGTAGTATTCTAATATTTCCGGTAACCCCTTACGTTTTTTGGGAATGCAAAAACACTTGTAGTTTGCTTGACTTAAAATTTATTTACGTTATTTGTTATTGAGTTTGATACCTATTATGCATTCATTATAGATCGCACATTAAGATCTTCGAAAATTGTTCTCTATTCACAAAATTTGAATTCGATTAGTCTAGAAACGGTTGTGCATTCCCCCAAAAAGTGGTGAGGTTTTCCAACCACATATAAAACTAGCAACACAGGCTTTCCCTTTCGCTACTAACACTCAAAAAACAAATTTGGATAGCAAATTTTTCACACGGAGATATTATTCTGGGTTGTCATCGTATCACTAAGAATTTGTTAGATAACCAATTTCTATTTTTTCGTTGTTTTTTTTTTTCTTTTCTAATCTTAATATTCTGCTTGTCATAGTTAAATTTAATGTGGCCTGCAAGTGCTTTCCTAAAGAGCGTTTCGAATATTTCAATCATGCCAGATAATGTTCCTTATTTAAAAATAAGCGACTTTTGTATGAAACATTTTTTTGTAAATACTTTGCTTTTCCATGAGGATCCAAATTAGGGCATAACTTAAGTTTCCATTGGCTCAAAATCTATAAAAGTAAGAGAGTTGTAAATTTGAAGCTAGTTCAAGTAGTGAGTCAGTCTATTGATTCTTATTTCATATTAAACTCATTCAATAATATTCAGGGGGTAAAAGGGGTCAATTTATATTCGAAAAAAAATACCTAGAAAACCTTTAAACAAGAGCTGATATTCAATATTTTCTATATAGGGTATTTCAATAATTAACTCAGTCAATTGTTTATTTTCCCTTTTTTTTTTTTTTTTAAATTACAGATGTTAACATTGCCTTCGTACGCCAACAAAAATTTTCCATATCATGTTCGAACTACACAAATTGGTATTATGAATACCACAACCATGGGCCCAACAGATAATTTGGATGTTTTTCAACATAATATTTACGCACCAGCACAATCAATCGAAAACTCGATAATTATTCCACTATCCACGCGTACCGAAGATATATTCGGCACACATCCAATATCAACGATCAGTCGCCGACAATCTGACCTCGGTCTAAATGGTTCAAATAATAATAATAATAATCATAATAATAATAATAATATTTCGGCACTGTTTACAGTGGCAGCGTCAGCAGCCGCGATTCCCGCAGCTCATAGTCCTGTAGGACGGTTTGATGAATATCACAATCATGTAACGTTATTGCGGTTACCAAATTTAGATACATTTCAACGAAATAGTAATAATTCCTCGATATATTCTAATAATTCTCCGAAAAATATATTTACAGTTACAAAACAATTAGAAAATGGTACAAGCTCAATGGAAAACATAGAAAATCATGTTGAAAATAATGAAAATGATAGTGCGGATTTAACAAAAGTTTTACAATGGTCACAAGTAAAGAGCATTAGATAGGCAGTTTTAAATTTCTTCCCATTTACTACTTATTTGTCTTGAAAAGAAAAATCACCGTTTGAAAAATTGTAACATTTATTACTTTTCCCTTAAAATATGTTTGTGATCTCCTAGTTGAAACTTAAAAATCGGAATGTTCCAATTATGCTCCTCGTACATTATATACGTTTGGGTCGGGACGAATCAAATGAATTAAATTGAATTTAGAAAACTTCTTTTAGTGTTATGATTGTACGGCAGATGACCGTGAAAATCTCGCGCTGCTTTTTGCAGCCAGTATTAAAAAGTGGCTCAAAAAGTGGTGCTAATAGTACATACCTATTAGCAAAAGTTAATTAATAGTATATACCTATTAAGCCTTCTACAGGGTTATTCAATAAAATGTTTTCACGAATTACATGGTAGATATTTTTTAGTTTTTTCCGTTGCAAACTAAATCTGAACACTCTACTGATTTTGACAAAGACAAGGAAAGTTCTTCTCTTTAACAACATCTCTGTATATTACACTGTGTGCGGAGGTCGCTTTTCGAAATAATATGCATTATCCATTTTCGTGTCTTTTTTTTCTTTTGTCCATACCTAGTTATTTCTCAGCCAAACATAAAATTGGAAAGTTTGTACTTCAAAACAGGTAAAAATACTCTTGGCAGACATTTTGAAGATAGTGGAGGAGAGCGTGGCATTGGTTTTTTGTCAATTTTAAAGTTTTGAGGAGAAAATATGCGCTTATTACGAGTTTATAAAGGTTAAAGATAGTATAGATAGCTCTAGTTATATCGGCCGAGACATTATTTAAGATTGTTTTTAAAATATATAATTATAAATAAAAATGATAATACTGAATTTCTACCAACAGACGACTTAAAGCTCCGAGTATCAAAATAAACGGTAGAGCAATTCACATAAAAAAGACATCTCAAACAATTTTTATGCTTATTTTGAAAGCGATTGTCAAAAATGCCTCACAAAACATTACTATTTTAGAGAATTCCTATATTTTGAGAGTAAAAATCCAATTTCCGATACATGTAGTTACATTTCTTTCAGTATAATTATAAGCAGCCATTGCTATTTCATTTCAATAAATATAAGTATAACTAAAGCTATCTACACTATTTCACCCTTTAGAAACTTAGCTACTTAAAAATATCCTAAAACTTACTAATCTATATTTGTTGCCAGCCAATCTAAAATTAAAACAACTGACAATCATGTTTTAGATTAGTTATACCAAAGTAGTCTTTAATCCATATACATATTATACATTATAAAAAAAAATAATTACAACATAATATAAAAAAGTTTGATCGATGTAAATGAATTATTTGAAAAAAGCAGTCAAATAGTTGAACTTAAGTTTAAAAAAGTAGAGACGGGCATTAATTGTTAAAATTTTGCTTGAGGTGCCTAATTTACTCAAATTATAATAATTTCAGTACCTACATTTCCTTAATGTCCGATTCCTTAATCAACCTTAAAAGAATACAATAAAAATTAAATTACAAACTAAAACCCGACTATGGAAAGATAAAAACAAATATAAACTATAGAAGAATGCCAAAATCTTGATTCCATGTTAAAGGTTCTAAATGAAAAATAATTAATTGGAATCGGAAGCTTATTTTTCTAGCACTTTTAAATTTTAATACAGTCTCTTTCAAATGGAATCAGAATTTTGATATCTACATTTTATGCTTGTTTCAATTTTTTTCGCAAACGTTTTTTAGTTTATAGCTCTTATTCTATGTTTAGAAGAAGACTTCTAACGTTATATAGAAGTATAACGTTACATACTTGTATATAGCGCTAGTATATAGGATATTAACATCAAATAGGGTATGTACATATCAAATAGGGTAATATCAAATAGGGTATGTACATATTTTTAAATTGATAGTTTTTTTTTTTTAATTTATTTTTTTTATTTTTTTAAAAAGGAATAATCTTTGAATACAGAATATTCAACTTTTGAAGACAAAAAAATTGATATGTCTCTCTACATTAAACTCACATGTTCATAATTACGTTTACATCAACAAAAATATACAGTATGGCGACTGTTTTGTGGGACCGAGGTGTAATTCGATCGTATATTTGAAAAACTTGCCATGCTTTTACTCAGAAAATGATAAAATGCCAATTATAAAATTTAAACAAAATCCTATTGATATCTTACACCGTTTTGTTTTTATTCCAGTTAAAAAATGTATAACTATAAATAAAGATAAGATCATTCTTTATCTTTAGTAGAATTCTATGCCTAAATGCGCTCCTGCAGGTAAATATGATTGATTTGTCAGCATTAAATTTGTAAGATTCTGATTAACATCGTGACTTATTAATTATTTTATATAATAAATTGTAAAAATAAAAAATATTGTGTGTGAAATATTAAAAGAATAAAAATTAATTTTATTTTATTTGAAATTGTAACATATAATAAAATTATAATACATAAGTAGTATTATATTGAGTAAGAATTGATATTATTAATATTACCAATGATTTTACAAATAGGACATAAAAAATTTATTTATTTTAATGAATTCGAATTAATAAATAAATAATTGTTTTTGTTACGTTTGGAAATTGTAATTATTTTATTATTAAATAATTTTTAAAAGTTTATTTATACATGATGTTTATTGTTTATTCAGCATAATTATTCATTTTTATATAAATAAAAATGGAACTGTATTTTTTTAAGATAGAGAAATATTACCTAATAGATTTGTTTCTAAAAGCCTACACAGTTAAATAATAAATGATCGGTGGCAACGTCAGTTCATTGAAACATTCCTATTTGCTATCTATTTTGTACGAAAATGCCTGAAAAGGACTAAGAAAAAATTTTGTTTCCATCATCGTACACTAAAAAAAACAGCAACTTTTTGTTTCGTTATAGAAAATACATTTGTCGTAT
Organism: Chrysoperla carnea; assembly: GCF_905475395.1. NCBI lineage: Eukaryota > Metazoa > Arthropoda > Insecta > Neuroptera > Chrysopidae > Chrysoperla > Chrysoperla carnea. Next base: position 71,360,425 of record NC_058337.1, on the reverse strand, counting down.
GCGTGTGAACGTATATGTTGCTCCTTAGTTTGTATACTTAACAAATTTTTAGTTATTAATTTCATATTTTTTTATCAAGACACTTTCTACAAAAAAAGAATTATTGTCCCAAAATTGTGTTTAAATAATTTTTGTTTTTGCAAGTTGTTATTGGTCTATGATTATTTGAAATTTTTTTTCAATTGTTTTTTGTAGAAAAGATGAAAAACTGTTTCGATTTTATCATATTTGAAACATTTTCTAAAAACACAAGGTATAAATAACTTAAAGTAAATTATCATTTGAGTGTTTGTTTATACCAGTTGGTTTTAAAATCATGTGATGAAGATAGATAATTAGATACGCATATAGGGTGCTAAAAAAGTATCGACAGTTGTAGGGGGAAAATACTTGTACGAAGGTTAGACTTTGAACTCGTGCTCGCGATTCTGTCAAAAAGTAATGAGTTCTGGCAGAAATTGATTTCGAAATTCTATCTGTACTTGTATTTTCATTCGAAATATGTTAAATCTAATTAGTTTTCGGAAAAATTCATAAAAATTATTCTTTCTTTTTGATCTGCATAATTAAAAAATTTACTTTACCTTTCTTTTGCCTGAATATGAATGTAAAAACTTACTTCCATTTAAAAATAGAATAATTTTAGCATTCGAATTCTGTGTAATATATTATTTTCTAGATTTAAATTTGTTTCTTTCTTTCCGATGGTAAAATTACAAATATTTAATTTTGATATAAAGTTTAGTTTGAGTTTATTTAACATCATCTTTAATGTTGAAGTCGTATCTACAGTCCTGGATTATAAAAAAGTCTTAGGTACTAGGGACGGGCTTATAGCCCTCAATTAAAAACAAGAGCCACAAAACAAAAAACATAACAAAAAATTTTTCTTTCATCATCATATACACTAAACAAAACTAAAGCGACATTTTTTGTTTCGCTATAAAACTCAATGTTTGCAGAAAATTGTTAGCCTGAATTTTTTTGGGATTTTCCTAGAGTTAATTTTATGGACAAAGAACAAACATTGAACTTTGTTTCTTTGTTTTTTTGTCCAATTGTTGAGCAACATTTGAGAAAATAGGATAATCTTCATGTTTACCTTTTTGGCTCAAAAAAGTTTATCACAATTCGGCATCGATATCGTTTCGCAAAGTTCGCTAATTATATCTCAATATTTACGATAATATATAGAAGGAGTAAATTCCGTAGCCAATTATGCTTAGGTGCAAAAAACTTCCATTGTCGCTGTATAAACTTACTTATACAAACATTTAAAACAAATTAAGCTGTTTTCTTGAATTTTACAACCATATCCCCGAAATTTTAAGGCAATTTTTAAATAAATTTTTACTATACAATTTACTCTAATTTTCTAAACATTAAATTCATTTTAGTGAAATTCATCCCCTAAGTAGGCCAGCACCAAAAAATGCCTACGACCCGTTCTTCAGTTAATCTGGGACTCACTAACACGCAATTAGAAATAATTTCGAGACAACCGGTATAAAAATTTTAAAATATATTTTAAAATAAAAGTTTTTTATAATTAAAAGTAGGTATAAAAAGTAATTAATTTATATGTATACAATAAAATGATTAACTTAATAAACTTTTTTGGTACTTTTATAAATTGTAATTGGACTTGAATAACGTGTAAAATTAATTTGTTTATAAAGATCAAGTTTGATTAATATTAAAAAAATATAATTAAAATTACACTTGAATGTTATAAGATACTTAAAAGAAACAAATTTTTTTAATATTTCATTAATCTGAGTGATTGAGGTGATTAAATACCTACATAGATTAATTATTGACCACTAAATGTTCAACTAGAAAATTAAGGATTTTTTAAAAGTATTTTTTCTCTTACTTATACGAGATAAATCCTCTCCTACGGTCCAAAAATAACTGATTGTCAATTATAGTGTTACTATATACGCAACCATGAAGTCAATAAAATAGATTAGTATGCTAAAAAGTTAAGGATGGTAAAAGGTCAATTTTCAAAAATCAGTCTTTCGATTTTTTGTTTTTATATGAAAAGAAAAAATGAATTAAATCAATGAAATCAAAAGAAAAGTCTTAGCGTACTAAACCAACCAAAAAAAAACTTGAAAAAAAATTGTAGAGTTTGATGGGGGACATCATGTTCTGACATCAGATTGAACTTTGTTCTTCGGGTTTTTTTTAATAACCAACTTAGATCGTAATCGGTAAAAGTAAGAATAACACTTTAAATTAGAAAGTTGATCCTCATAAAAAAACTAACATTTGTCATCTCAACCGTTTTTTCGAAAATCGTCAGCTTTCGGAGGAAATGTGGGTTACAAAAATGCCATTATTATATTTAATCGAAACAAAACACGCTAACTATGGAAAAATGCTTTAACCAAAAAATTTTAAGGTCAATAGAGGAAACTTGCCTCTCCCATGACTTTGACCTACAATTATCGCTAAGCTTTAAGCGAATTTTCTTTTGATTAAATGCAATAATGATATATTTTTAAGTCGCTCCTCCAAAAGGACAAAAATTTTTAGTTTTTTTATGAGAATCAACTTGCTAACTTAAAGTGTTATTCTATCTCTTACCGTTTAGAATCTAAATTGGCTATTAAAGCAACCCGGAGAAATGTCCAATCTGATGTAAGTATATGATGCCTCTCATCAAACTCTACCAATTTGCTTTAAGTTATTTTTTGATTGGTTAGCTACAAAACGAGCTATTAGCCGCTATAGATTAAAATGACCCACCCTGTATACAGCAATATGCCATATACAGGATGATTTATTTAAATCGAGTCAGACATTTTTTCTCAGGGCTAAAATTTATTTTTAACATGTTCCTATGTCAAATGTTTTGTCATTTGGAGGTGGAAAGTACAGTCACTATATTAGGGTTTTGATGAGCGGGTGATTTCACGGTTAAATGAGGGTTAACTTCGTTTTTCAAAATGTTTATCTATTTTTTTAGCAGATATGTTTTTCTTGACTAAAACTATGAAAATTTTTATTCCTGGGTGTTAATTTTTTGAAATTTTTTGTATGGAAAACGAACAAGTTCAGAATTTTGTAAAATTTTGTTATTTTTTTAAACATTATGGTATTGAAATCTTAACTGGAAAATTCAATACGCTAATTTGTCTCCCTCCATTTGGTATACCCTCCATTTGTTAGACCTCCATTACAGCACTGCTTGTTGGAATTTTATCTAGGGAATGGATATCAATAAATATTGAACAAATGAATTCGAGTTTTCCTTTTATAAAATTTATTTAATTAATTATTAATATTTACACAATCTTATTAATATTTATCATCATCCCTGATTCTTTATTTTATTACCTGAGAAATATTTCTAAATATATAAAAATATGAATCAGCAATTGTTATCTAACTTATTTATTTTTTTACTTAATGAATACAAAAATTTAAATCACTTTAAATTACAAACTAAAACATATTCTAAAAGGCTTTACTATATCATCAAAGTATTTTTAATAATCTTTTCTTGGATTTTCTCGTTTCTCCGTACTCAATTTAAATTTTATTTTACTGAATATCACTTAGTATTAATCATTGCTAATTTGAAAAATTTAAAAAATAATATATTTTAATAAATTTTCCAACATAATTTTTCAAATACCGAATATACAACATAGTATCCTCGCATATCCATATTTATGCATATTTTGAAGTTTAGAGTTTGAAAAAAATAAACAGTTCTGTAGAATAGGGTATTGGACTCTCTTCACTTAATCATTTTTATTATAAATGTCCGACTAAATTAAGTAAACCCCCAGTGAAATATTTCAATTCAAAGAATTATAGTTGATCAGAATGGCCCAAAAATTCAGGATCCATTTTAAAATAGAATAATTTTTCTTTATGATTTAATTATAATATTTTCATCTCAGATTTAAGGTGTTAATGCGTTAGATTGGGAAATTGTTTTGATGTTAAACTAGTTTGTACTTCAAATTTGTACCTACTCTTCTTTGTTTCATCGAAAAAAGAAGGTATGAATAATATATATTATAGCCAAACTATTCAAAATATGGACGCATACCTAAATTTACGTTCTGAGGTAACCTACCTCAGGCAAATCAATTAAGAAGCTTTGAAATCTACAATTTCTTAAGTATTATGACTCCCATAAAACTCGTTAGAAGTTTCGAAGCGATAACCTCTCTAGTCGAAGCTATGTTTTTTTAATTTAAAACTACGTTTGATAAAAATCGGGTTAGCTGTAGGAAGATTATAATTTAAAACTTATATTGAGTCTGATTAAGGAATTCCAAAACCCTATATTTTATTTCGTTCGTTGAATTATTTATCGTTTTACGGAGATAAGTCATGTTACATCATTATAATTCATTATCAAATCCATCCTGGGTCAATTTTCTTGACCTGGTCGAGCAGTTTACTATCATCAGTGTTTTTTTATGGATTAAAAAATCTATTTGGTAAATTTTTATTCTTACATAAAAATGCCAAATAGTGTTTTTTTTTTAATACCTTTAATTTTTTTTTTTACAATTTTTGTTATTTTAACTAACTTAAATTTTCTATGAATTAAATATAATTTTCTACAAATAAAATTACTATACAATTTCTATATAAAATATTGTATTAATGGTTAATATTTATTTATTTTATTATATATATATATATTTTTAAATTTAATATTCACATTATTTTAGCACTTTTTTTGAAAAAATCTAATACTATTTTTTATTCATTTATAGTTCTAAAAAAAACTTTTGTTATGTAATAATAAGTTTGTAATAGTTCTGGACCTGAACTGCAGTCCTGAGGTATAATTTGAGTACGGAGGATTTTTACAGGAATTTTTAGGTGTTGTCAAAGCGACTATTTTGTAGTTGGGTAGAAGTACGCAGTTCGTGAATCTCAAATTCAGATTTTCAAAATGTTTCAAATTTTATAGATTGTGGTTCTTATTTTTTATCTTTATCTGCTTAAATTAAATTGTATGTTTAAATTTCCTTGAGATAATTTCAAAAATAAAAATTTTACACAAAGGGTTTCATTAAATTGATAAATTGTAAAAGGTCAAACAATACATTTTTTTACATGAGATCTCTGCAGTTTATGTAGGTATTTTTTAATCTCTAATACTTTGCTATTTATACTTTGATCTCTAAGCTTAGGCTAAATTTTTTTTGAAATAATCTAAAAATACCCAAATTAATCGTCTAGTAACTGTGTTCGTTGGAGCTTTGGATCACCTGTAAAGCGATATTGAAGCTATTGAAAAATGGTCGTATAAAACATAGACATGTATAAGAGCTTTTAAATAATAAAAAATGTGTAAAATTGAATGAGTGGTTCACGAAACGTACGTCTTAAAGTAACTGTATCCTGCATGAATTTTTTCCCGTCACATTATTCCCCACTTCCACTGGACTGCAGCCAGACATAGAATTTATAATCTAAGGCTGCCAGGCCTTGATTTATAAAGGATTCATATGTTTAATTCAAATATCGTCGCAATATTGTTCTTTAATTCTTTGGTTAATAAATATTTAATGCTCTTTTTAAAATGGGCAATATTAAATTAGGTACATTTTCATAAATTTTTACTAAGTGCTTTGCAAAGTTTGTTAAAATATACAAAGTAAGTAAAAACAAGATAACTGTAATTGAACTAGCAGGAAGACGGATTTAGACTTTAACGGGTTAAGAAGAAATTCTTACCTGCTACTATTATATGTGGTGGAATTGGCCATTACACGCTAACCAACGAAAAGTGAAAGTCACCAACTGAGAAATGGTGATTTTCACGAAAGTGTCCACAGCCTTGGTAAGAGAATATTGTACGGTAGAGTAATGTTAATTTTTAGTCTAACGAAATTTTGTTTAAGAGACATTAAGCGTACGTTAATCCATAAAGCATCGTGAGGAATGGAAGTCGAGCTTAAAAAATGTAAAAATAGGAGAACAAAATTAGGTTTCTTGCTTAGCACAGCACTGAGAAAAGTGAAAGCCTTATTACTAAAAGTTGAGAGTCCGATAACAATGTAGATAATTAGAACTTTTACTTTATTTTTATAGCTGTTCCACTTTCAATCTTCTTCAGTATTATGTAAGGTAATGAATGTTAAGAGAGGAATGGACTAAGGTCTAAAAGTAGGTTGTACTCAGAAAATTGTCTCACGCCTATATAAGAAATGAAAATCGGTGAGTTTTTTTTGCTATATATTCTTGTGTATCACAATCCATTCCTGCATTTTGCCCATTTTTTTTTACCAACTCTGCATAAATAAAATCAGAAAAGTATGAAACTATTTGCACGCAATTTGTACATAGAATTGAGGCTTTATGTAGCAATACAATTTATGCACAATTAAATAAATATATTCATATTTTACCTATAGAATTACTTGCTGGCCGGATTGTTAAACATAATTTTAATTAAATAATTAATTTATTATTGATAGTATTATTCTGTCAATTTTTATCAATATTAACCTATTTTAAGAAGAGGTACCTACATTGTAGGTTTATTGGACTTTTTTTTCCAATTTGCAACGTTTTTAACACTTTGAATAATTGCCTTCGTCAGACTGTGTATTTCTGTGTTCTAGTTAGTTAAAAAACACTATAAATTAAACATTTTACACTGATTTTTCCCAACGCTTCCACTACCATTATATAACTTTTGTTTCGTTGCTTATTATTGCCAAATTAGATCCACGGTTATTATGAATTTTATTATTTGAAGGGTATTGATTAATGATTGGAGTATTATAACTAAAATTATATGAATTGAACTACGTATGCTAAGCACGGTAATTAATTTATTTTATGAAAATGAATATGTGAGTTCCATAAGATGGCTAATTAATTTTTTTTATTGTTCTTTATTTTTAACTTAAGTATCGATTTAATTCACAAAGATCACCACAAAGGTAAGTAGCCAATAGTTTTGCGCTGCTTTATGCTTTCAAATTCTTTATTCAATCTAAAAATATATCTGATTTGAATTGTAATTCGAAAAATTCAATTTTACAAGCTAAAGTTACGATTTAATACATTCCAATCATAAAGCAATGCCTTTAAAATAATAAAATTTTCATCATATAAATCTTGAAAGTGATTGTCGGTTTAAGCTTCATTAAGAGAGCCGTTGAATGGTATTATGATACAGTTTTTCCACTAAATTGCATTTTGCAATTTACTGTATTGTCAACAAAATTGCAATGAATAAAAATAAGTTGATAAAATTAGCGAAAACTGGATTTTAATCGAAAGATATAGTGAAATTGAATTACAGCGTTTATAAATACTTTAAAGTAAAATTAGTCCTATCAAGACAAAATAAAGTTGTTGAAACGTTGCAAATAGCCTAATTTTTTTGCATTTTTGAATATAACCTCTTATTAAAAGATTAAAATTATTTTTTTTTTTTAAATATTTAATATCTACATGTTTTTGAGCAATAATTATTGTCTTCTAAATTCTAGGTCATTTTTAATACACAATGGCAAGAACACATTTTTAAAAACACACTGATGTTAAAATCGTAAATGGTTTTTAAAAATTTTCATTTACACACAATATGAACTATGTATTAATTTACTCTACAGATTTATTACACTTAAGTTTTTAATAGAAATATTATACTTTACTAATTGTTCTTCGACTTAGTTTGCGACAAAAGAAAAAAACTAATATTTTTTTTGTTGTTTAATATAATTTTATTGGTGAAATTCGTTTTTATAAATTCCATAAATAATTTGGAATTATAATTTTTTAAATTATTTTGTTTTTATAAATTATTTTATTTTTCTTTAATGTTGTTTGACAGTCTTTTCGGCTGGTGGTACATATTTTTTCGCATAGAAGTTTGAGAATAATGCGAAGAATATTACACTATGAATGATTAATAATGGACCAAGTATTCTTGGGTATCCACAATCAAACCATAATAATTGTGCAGAATGTACGAATACAAGGGCAAATTGTAACTGTAAAATACAAAATGTTAATATTAGTATTTCATCCGAAACTTCGAATATTATTGGACGTTGTCATAAATATATTGTAATGAAATTAGATTTAACGTATTTGTGATATTATCCAAACTTTATCATAATTAACTTCAGATTAACTTCTACCTCCACTTTTTTGTGGAATTAATTTTTATCGTTTTTGGTTAAAATATATTGATTATACAAAAAATTCTGGGTAAGCCATTCCGAAGAAGATCTAAGTAATCGAAATTGATTTGGCGGAATGTTGATGAATTTAGTCTTGTCCTCAAGGGATGGATAAAATGTATAAAAATCTATTGAACTTACCAATTGGATAGATGTAAGGTATTTCTTCCACCATAAATATTTTTGGTATTGTGGTCCCATTGCAGCAACCAAATAATATGCGTACATAATAACATGCACAATATTATTTAATAGATTACCAAATGTTCCATGTCCACCTGGAATGAATTTAACGCAGATCCAAGTTTCCAAAGGTGTAATGCTGTGATGGTATAAATGTAACCATGTGATTTGACTATCTTTTTTACGTAGTACAAAGAAAATCGTATCAGCGAATTCACTTAATTTTGACATGTAATACCACCAACATAAATTAGCCATCTAAATTAAGGAGAGCCAATTATATATTATTCTATTATTCTGAGAAATTTTGAATACTTTACTCTTAAGATAAAAACTTACTCTTAAGGCTTGTTGACTATTTGAGTAATCTACAGGTTGGCATACATAACTATAACCAACTGCCCATCCGGCCATGAAGTGCTAAAAAACCAATTAAATTGTATAAAATTTGTCAATATTATAAAAAAAGTTCGCCCCAAAAATTTTTTCTGAGCAAACTTGTTTATTGTTATTTAAATTTTTTGAAACGAAATTTTGAATATAGAATTTTATGGTTCAAAAAAATTCCAAAAGGAAATAATATTCAGTTACCTTTATCAAAGTATTGGATTATCTTATTTTGATAAAGCTAATAAAAAATTAAATTTTGACCTATTCCATTTTACTAGAAAGTAGAGCACGGTTATTTCGACAGTAATAAATTGTATCATGGTCACACAGATCGATGATCGTACAATGCCCACAAAAATACTTAAATATTTGGTAATACTTTTCAACTAAACCAAAAAAACATTTATCAATTAAAATATAATTAAATTACAAATTATTTTAGAGTGAGTATTTAATTAAGTATATATGAAATGGGTAATCATATTGGTAAAATATAAAGTGGTTTTTACATGACGAAGAAAAATATACCGTTGTTTGCAAAATTCAAATGTATATGGAGCATTTTCTGGAAATTAGACACTACATCCCTTAGATAATTTAAAGCTAAAAAAGAGCTCGAAAAGATAGTAAAAAGTATCTATTCTTCAAATTTAAGTGATACAAGTAATAATTTTGAGCTGCTTAGACCAGTTTTTAAGATTCAAAAACAAAAACTTCATTATTGTTTTACTAAAGAAGGATTTATTTTAAAATTAAAGAAGTCTGCCAAATCTCGCACGCATTCTTTAGTGAAATCTAAGTATTGTTTTAAATTCATCAAGAAATTGTATTTATTTGTAGAAAATTTTATAGTTTTCCAAAAATGGTTTGTAAAAATAAATTTTGAAAAAATGACACATTTTTTTTGGTGAATTTTAAGTGTAAAATTGTGAAGTTTTTGTTCCCAATATTTGGCTAAAAAATGGCCAATCGCCAATAACATGAACATTATCTATAGGTATTTATCCACCTGACAAAACGACACTTAGAATGTTTTTAAAATTTTTTTTGAAATTTCTTAATTTAGTTGGAAGTGGAAATGAAATAGAGAATAAATACTCTTGTAGGAAATGAAAAATTTTCTCCTGAAAGTTTCTTTTGCCTCGACGAATGTGCAATTTGTAATTATTATTATTACGTTATTAATTAACATTTCGATATTATATCCGGATTTTATGAGAGCGCAAGAAGTACTTTTTTAATTTTTGAAACTTTCTATACTATAATTAAAAAAATTTAAAAAAAAGTCCGAACAGCATTTTGGTCACACTATTCTTATAAAGGACTATATATACCAATAATTACAGCCAATTATTGTTATTGGTACCAATAAACAATCCATGCGATTTTTACTACATAGAAGGTCACCGGTTTTTGGTCAATACATGGAAAGTATTCTTATATCAAAATAATTTACATAAAAATTATTACATCAACTTTAAAAACTTCCATTAAATGATTGTACAGTGAGTAGGGTAATATGACTCTAATTACATTTTAAGTAAAGTATATCTGAAACTCGCTGAAAAAAACTATACTTTGCAACAATAAATTTTGTGTTAGGTAAAATAAAAATAAATAATTAATTGATTGCTAAATCCATCCAAATGAAAGTAAATTATTATTAACAAACATGAATTTTATGTTCGAGTCAGTAAATAAAAATTACATTTAGAAATATTTTATTTATGAGCCAATGACTGATGTTTTATTTCAATGATTTGAAATAGTTTGTTCAATTTTTAGGTAAAATAATATATGTGTCTTAGGAAACTTTTTTTTAAGTAAGATAAAAACTATTAATTTCATTAATTTCAACTCTTTTTAATCATTTATTAAACGAAATTATTATTTATGCGCGCGTCTCGTAATATTAATAATAATCATTATATTGACCAACATGTTTACTGGTTTTTTATGGTTTAGAAGTAAATTAAATACCTACTCAAAAGGAATTTTGAATATTTGTAATTAAATTGTAATTTAGTAGATCTCTTATTAATATTTTTTGGTGCAATTGAAAAAGGATTACCAAATATCTTAGTAAATTATTTTTTTGTGGTCATTGCTTAATATTTTAATAGGAATACATTTGGCTTGATTGGTTTTACCTTAAATCACACCTCGAGAAATATTTACTTGCGAAGAAAACTTGAATGAATTCTTTTATTATAGTTTAGAACTATAAATTCTTTTATTATAGTTGTAAAGACTTGTCCAATGGTAGTCTCACACGAAAAAAGCTATCATTATTAAATACTAATTTTTATAGACTTCCCGACGAAATATTTTAATTCGCATACAAACTATTTTCCTATTTTATTTTTCAAAAGATGATTTTCCACAAATCTTAAGATTTCTTAATTTTTAAGAAGATAAGTGCTAAATACCTTTTTTCATGGTATTAATTACAAAAACAATGGAATTTATACACTCATTAATCTATCTGTTTAAACAGTTTATAGAGGGAATTTCGGAAAATTGTTTCTTAATGTATCTTTTCACACAGAGAAATGTGATGACGGTTAATTCAAATTCAACTTTAAAGATAGGTTGTGTTACAAGTGTTAATTGTTTAACGTATTTAATAATTTAAAGAAGAAGGCGCGTGGAAGTTGTCCAATCATTTGGGAAGAGTTTTCCACTACTCATTTCCTAATGAATAAAAATTAACTACAACTTACCTCGTATACCATAATTGCACTCATCACAACTTGAAATATGTTATAGACCAATAGTATTTTTGTTAACTTGAAAGGTTTTCGATTAGCCATAATTCTTGGTCCCAAAAATGTGACGAAATATAAATATGTTGCAACCAATAATAGCGATGGAAATGGACTTTGCATCATTGGCCAATGAGCGGTACGTGGATCTAAATTTGAAAAATATTAAAACCAAGATATTCCAGGTTTTTACCAAAAAAGGTGTAATATACATACCGCTGTAGGAATCAAAAACGTCCACATATCGATCAATAGCCATTTTCACAAATCCGGCCATTGTCTGCAACAATTATTAAAAAAAGTAAGTGAATGGTCGGATGGATCGATCGATGGTGTTCAATAAATGGATATCATACGGATATAAATACTTAAATGAAACTTGGATAAAATTGATAAATATCAGACATTTTATATATCCGATTTTTAAACTTGTGACGTGAAATTAATAATTTTCTTTTAATATTTGTTAGTTAAATATCATAAAAATTAAATTGGCGTTTTCTGTATAAATATTGATATTTTATCTTCGTTTTTGTCTATATATTTTGCAAACCACGTAAAATATTTGTGACGGAATTTAAAAAATGTTACATTCAATTCGCTCATTTCTTTAATTTCACATCCCAAATTTTTCTCTTTTTACCCCGATGAAGGCGAGGGTTATGTGTTTGACCGGTATGTATGTATGTATGTATGGATATTTATCTCTCATCATAACTTTTAAACTACATATCACAATTTGACAAATGATTATCGTTGAAGGCGTCTTGAACGTCCACTGTCTAAAGGCTATTTTCTTGTTTTCATACTTTTTAGAGCTTGATTTTGTAGCCGTCAGGGTTTAAGTTTGTTGAACTTTCTTTTTTTTAAATTTTTTTTATTTTCCTACTTTTTAGAGCTTGATTTTGTAGTCGTCGGAGTTTAAGTTTTTTGAACTTTTTTTTTTGAACTTGACCAGTTAAAAACTATTAACCAAAAGTGAGAGTTACAAATTGATTTTAAACACCAAAATTTGATAAGCTAAAAAACATTCGATTTTTTCTAGAAAATGTTTTCTTTTGCACCAGAAATTATAAATATACCATTTTTCATACTTTGAATTAGGGGATTTCAATTCTGGCGTTTACAAGGCAATTTACAGAGTACTCAAAACCCAAAATTCTGAATTTATTCACTAAATATTAAAAAGATTGGACTTTTTATAATAAGCAAAATAATTTTGACTTCAGCTACTTTCTTTTTTCACTAAGTATATAATATTTACAGAGATTTACAATTATTTCTTTTACTAGGATGCTATGTGGTGCCTACACAAATTTTTTAAATTAAAAATCTTTGTTTTTAGCCTTCAAACCCCCTTAAAATTTTTGAGTATATTGAAGCGACAGGATAAGGTAACATTGAGTAAATGTATTGAGAAGCAGTGATTAGCTATTGTGTCAATTATAGTCTAAAATGTAGCCTGCATCGAATTTTTTTAAAACTTTATGATATTTGCTAAACAATATATCTTTTACCGAATATTTTGAAAGATAATTCAGTTAGGTTTGTGGCCTAAGTAAAGTAGTCAGTAAAGTAATGACATCGATGGCCATCGTTTTATAAAATATTTTTTACCCATAATCAACATCAAAAGTTAAATTTTCTTCAAGTAATTCGCTAAAAAAATCAGAACTATTGTCTTTCAAATAAATATTTAATAAATTTGATTGACGAAATTTTAGGTAACAATTTTACAAGTAATAGATAATAAATAATTTTACAAGTAAACTCTCTAACGGCCTTTTATCGATAAAAATATATATGTATATTTTTGAAAAAAAAAACTTGATAGCATATATATCAGAATAGGACACTCGCTATCTTGTTACGATAACGGCAGCCGGAGATATTAAAATTGAACCACTTTTTTTTACAATAGGTAGATATTATTAAACTCTTATACGTTTAAACTAATGCCTTTACCATATTCCGAGCCCACCGAGTTTGGAAACCGAAAGCCATCTAATTTTCTGAGGAATAGAAGTAAAGTTAGAGCAAAGGGGGCCAGCTAAGCGGGAGCATTTAGCGGATTTTTCTTTACAGTTGTCATTGTCAATGTTGCGAAATTTATAAAGGGTCCAAATAAAGTAGGCAGGTGCCTGCTAGTCTACAATAAACAAAAACAAATCTATAAAATTATTCTTTTGATGGATTGCGTATTTCATTTTTTAAGTTTTGGTCTGGATTCAAAGATTAAAAATTTATCTCCGAGATAAGCGCCATACGTTAATAGCCATAAAATTATAAAATTTATAGTTTTAGTAATAAAAAAATTATCATAGATATTGTACGCCTATAATATTTTATTGTATCGACGCATCTGTAGGACTTTGAACAAATTCAATTCGTAATATGCTTTTTATCCACGTGATATTTATAATTTACGCACGTGGTTCATTCATTGATAAAAATTTGTAGGTAAATGTAATTGTTACTTTGTGTACAAATTTAAGAAATGTATTTTTATTTTTATTATATATTTTTACAACTCATTTAAAATCAGTGCTTGAATTTAAGGTTTGATATTGAAAACTTTTTTATTTTATTTTATGGTAGTTTTCGACAAATTTCTAACTGTATTTAGTCACTCAGAATAAACATTCCAGAGACTTCTTAATCTAGAGCTATCATTTTAATTTAACAAAAATTTATTTGACATCGTATTTTGGTATTTGGAATTTTGGTCGGCTTTTAAAAACAGCAACAAAAAACTAACCAATAAAAGTTTTTGTAAAAATTTCAAAAATTTCAAATAAAATTATTTTTAATTAAAATTTTTTGTATTTATTTTTTATTTTTATCGTCGTCTCGTGTGCCTGCAAAGTTTCAGCTCAATTGAATCACCTTAAAAGGATTAAAAGTCGACCCAAAGTTTTTCGGCAGGCACTACAATGTTCTAAATTAATGGGTTCATCCAGCTTAACTAAACCGTTTGCGAAAGTGTAATTATAGTTAAATTCATCAAAAGTGTAATTTAAAATTTTGAATTTTTTTATGTTTGTATTTTCTATTATTAAATACACTTTTAGTCCAAGCATAGTATAGTACAAGATCCGAATTAAGGTCGACCTTCACCCATCTGTTTACCGAATGAAAGTTATTTTTTATGAAATGTAAAATATTTACAAATATCCCTGTTGTGGGTTGCCTTAAAAAATATGGTTCAGACAACTTTTAATAAAAATATCAAAACTTGGAAAGCTTGTAAAACTTGAAAGCTTTAGATATGTGAGTCAATGAATTAACAGGTGAACTTAATTACTATTCATAACTTGTATAAATGCGAACGAAAAGAGGCAAACAACATAGCTGCTGCATATTCTTTATGGCTTTTACTTTCGAGTAGATCAATATTCGTTAGATATGTAAGTCAGTGAAAAATTTCAAAAAATTTTACTCTTGATATTTTCACTAAAAGTAGTCTTGACCACATTTTTTTACGCAACCCATTGCAGGGATATTTGTTAACATTTTATATTTCATAAAAAATAACTTTCATTCGGTAAACAGATGGTGAAGGTCGATCGTAATTGGGATCTTAGACTAGTACGACAAAAAT
The DNA here is from genome assembly GCF_905475395.1 of Chrysoperla carnea. Lineage (NCBI taxonomy): Eukaryota > Metazoa > Arthropoda > Insecta > Neuroptera > Chrysopidae > Chrysoperla > Chrysoperla carnea. Next base: position 71,345,300 of record NC_058337.1, on the reverse strand, counting down.
GATTTCCGAAAATAGCTTCCCCTAGATTTTATTCTTTTAGTGCTTCTTTTGATGTTAAAAAAATTCATAGCTGCGTTAGCTAAGCGAAATCCCTCAGAAATTGAAATAAATAACACATTTTTCTAAAAATCAAATGTTGCATTTTTAGTTTTCCAAGAATTTTTATTTCCAAAATGCGTCTAGATAAAAAAAATCACAAGAGTACTTTTTTGCTTAAAACTGATCAAAAAATTCAAAAACATTTTTTATTTTGAAAAAAATCAAAATTTTGTACTTTGCGAGACAAAATTCCATCATTAATACAAAAGCAATAGCTCCATGTCCTTCGACAATTCGCTAATAAAAGCAACTAATCCATCAGCAAGTTATGGAAGGTAAGGAGAATAAGGAGTTTATTAAATAAAAAATATGTTTATTCAAATTTTAAATATAGACATAAAATTATTTATAAAAAAATAAATTAAAATAAAATAAGGAAAAAAAAATTTATTAAGTACATATAAATCAACTTCCGTAAACATAACTGTTTAGATGTCAATATTACATAAATCAAGTATGCTATTTAGATCATCAAATTAATTCTAGATCACCTTGGATTCGATAAAAGTGCAATAATCTGGAATAGTGGAAGTAAATCACAGTGATAAACGTTTTTTTTATTAAAAGGTATAATGTCATGGCTTTTGGTTATATCTACCTTGTAATCACTCTTGTTAGACGAAGAAAACCATGACATATTTTTAATAATATGTTTTCTGATTGATACATGTTCGTTGTCCACCATTAATCTTAATTTTTTGATTTATCGGGTGGAACAAAGGTCAATGGAAGTAATAATTATAATTATAATTTTTTTATGACCTTAGAAGTAAGTTTTTAAGAACATATGATTAACCGAAATTGTTTATTTTTTTGTGGGGAATTGTATAAGTTTTATTTTTTAATTTGATTGTGAAGAAATATTTTGGTTAATCTGTAATAAGGCTAGATGTATGTTTAAGATTCTACCGCATATTAAAAAATAGAATGAAGATTATTTTAATTTGCATGAACTAAAAAAAACCAATCAATTTATGCCTAATTGATACAGTTTTTTGAAATCATTTTTTCAAAGAATCCGTTAACCGGACCTTGAAAAATGCATCTTTCTGTTAAAAGATTGCAATTTTTTCAAAACAGATACAGATATCCATCAATTGGTGATCCATCGGTTGATAGCGTAATTAAAAATTTTCTGGGCTTCGTTTATTAAGTTAATAGTTGTCCAGTAGGACATTAAGTACCCATGTCTCAAATGTGATATAATCACTAAATAATGAAAAGTCCGAAATGTAATATAATCACTAAATTTTTTGTGTGGGAACTTGAGGATTACTATAAGCCATTTAGATTATCAAAGATGGTTCCTGAGTAGGATAAATCAAGGTAATTTACCTCTCCAAAAAGCTCGGATGTCACCTTTTTTTAAACAAACAACTTACCACTTTATAGTATTGTGGGAGTGGGTAACGAAACTGCAATTTAAAAAGTAAGATCTTCTAAAGTGTAAAATTTATTAATGACTCCAAAAAATCTTAAACCCGCGGTTCATCAACGGACTACTTGTTATTCTTGACAAAAAATTAATAGTTTGAAAAAAAAGTGACGGCGATTGTTTGTATGTCTGTCTGTCTGTAAATTCGAAACGAATTCCCATAGAAACAATGAAAACTGACCCAATATTGGCTTAAACTTAACCCGCTAAAAATTAGCCCTACCAATAGATGATTTGTGAGGCCCATAACGATGTCAAAATTCAGTGATTTTTGCACCTGTATTTTTGGGTTTTAATAAGGAGTTAGTTTTTCTTCTGCTGTTTACGTTTAAATAGGCCATTGATAATACAATAAGTACGTCATTAAACGTACGCTACAAATTTGGTAAGGACACAAATTTGATGTTGTCGAATTTCTGCCGAATCTGTTGGATTGATTTTTATGAGAAACATTTTTGTTATTTAAAGCTTCGCTCTATCTCTAAAAATGTTGTTACGTTGAGATCTAGTTTGGCTCTTTCTTTAATAACTTTGCTGTATCTTTCATAATCTATTAAAGATATAATAACTTTAACTAGAAGAAATGTTTTTCGTAAAAAAACTACTTTTTTTTTCGAAGACGGATTTAACATATGGAATTCGACATGATATGCCAAATATCCTACACCTGCAGCTCTGAAGAGAACCGATTATACGGTATACGGTATATTGTAAAATATTGTTATTTATTCAAGAAGTATATTGTTAAATTTAATTACCTTATTGGGCTTGGGATCTACGAATTTCTGGAAGACCGCTGGTCGGATGGATAGCGTAGACATGTTGGTGAGCGTTATGTTATTCAGTTTGAACAGCTTTGAAAAGACGCAAGTCTAAAAACAGAAAAATTGATATTAAATTAAAAAGAAAATTCGCTATAGAAAATATAATAAACCTATATAGGTTGCCCTGCAAATTAATAACCATGTTGTCCCTTGACCGAGCTGAAAGTTTATCTTGCGATTTATTCCCGAAGTTTATTTTAATGATAATTGTGGCAAAAATAAAAAAATTCGAGAAAATTGATAATAAATAAAATCCGCCCAGAAAATTGTTAAAATTATATTTAACAGGAATTATTGCATTTCTATATTCACGATATAAATGACCTTTTCTCGTTGAACTGTAAAATTAAAAATTAAATTTTCATTACCCCTTAACTATAGGCTTTGGACAAAAGTACGTGGCGTTATTTTTCACTTAATTTTTTAAGTAAAGTAATTAAGGTCAAGGAATACGCTGTAAAAGATGGTGATGTATTCGCGGGACATATTATTTAGGTTCATGTGCGTACCTATGATGGCTAATTATGTGAGTGAAAATACTGGGAAGCTTATGAAATTTCTAGCCTAAAAATATCTTATTTGCCCCCGCTGGACCAAAAATTTCTATTTACCCCCTTGGGATAAAGGCTGAGTACCCGCCTGCATAAGATTTTATACACTTGTTGACTTAAAAAAAAACACTGAAGGACGGTTATCGTTATTATATCAGTTTGAAGAACAAGTGTAGCTTTTTTATGAATATAACTAAAAACTGCAAATTTGACTATTTGCTGTAGAGATATAGCTGTTTAAATTTGGATAAAATTTGGTGTGTATTTAATTATCCTTTAATTATTTTGCTGAGTATATTTAAAAATAGGATAAAAACAAATTGATTAGAATATTCTTGAAGATTGAAGAGAAAAAATAAATTCAATTATTTATAATTTTTAAGCCTAAACAATGTAACAAGTTGTTTCATTTTTCGTTCTCAAGGTATGAGTGCTTTTATTAGTGGTGATTTCAACATAATTTCTAAGATAAGTGTATTAGTAAATTAGTAAAACTTTAATATTTCTCACTTTAGAACCAAAACCAGTTATCAACAAATTAACCTAAAGAGAAATCGCCTCAAAAGAAATAGTAACAATAATTGTTAGAAAATATTTTATTACGTTAATGATGTAACAAAATTTAATTTTTGTGAAAACAGTTTCCTCTAGTTCAAGGTAAATAGTCATAATATATTTAACCTACTTAAAAAGAACAACGTTAATTTTTGAATGATTATTTATTTAATTTAAAAGATTTATATCAGAACAACAGAAATTCTGCTACAAATCTTTAAAAATCTAGTCAAATGAAATATGATAATAATAATAATTACTTTTAATTAAGTAATATAAAACGTAATTGCATTACTTATTTTTATTATTATATTATTATTAATAAAAACCTCATCCTGTGCAATATAGCTAGCTAGGTATTTATGAAGTAGCTACTTAAGTAGGTAGGGTGACTGTGCCAATTGTTGGAGCATAAATAAGATACGTAAATACTGGCGAGACCGATTTTTATATATATGTAATATATATCTGAATCAAAGGTTAATTTGGAGATATTCTCAAAAAAAGTTCTTTACGTACGAATATTAGTTTTGGAGAAAATGAAATTAAAGCTTTCAACTCAATGAAATTTTTCTATCGGCTTATCTTGTCTCTATTTTATTTTTTTTAAATCTTTTTAAAATTCAAATAAAAACAAATGAAAATATACAGTTAATTGTTGAAATACCGTGTATGGACAATTTTCATTGTAAATGTTAGTATACGTAACGACATTGCAATATTTAGGTAAAGTAAGTTTAGTCTCAAGTTTGTAACGCTTAAGAATATTGATGCTATGAACAAAAATTTGGTATAGGTGTCAATAAAATCACCTAATTAGTCCATTTTCGGTTGTCTGTCCGTCTGCCTGTCAACACGATAACTCAAAAACGAAAAAAAAAAATCAAGCTGAAATTTTTACAGCGTACTCAGGACGTAAAAAGTGAGGTCGAGTTCGTCGAGTTCGTAAGACCCAATTAACCTATGAACAACATAGGTTAATTGGGTCTTGGATCGGTAGGACTCATCTTGTAATGCGTTAGAGATAGAACAAAAATTAAATATAAAAAATTTTTCTTATAAAAAAATAACCAGCCTTTTGTTTGAAATTTTTTTTCGTAAACATCACTGTTTACCCGTGAGGGCCCAAATTAGGCGTAAGTTGTATAGTATGTATATTATATGGGAATATCAGTTATGTATGTGTGACATGTATGTATGTGTAATGTGATAGAGTAATCCACACTGCCTATGCATGGTATTTCAACAATTTACTCAGCTAATTGTTTGTTTTCACTTGTTTCATTATATTTTTAACTTTATCATGAGAATATTCTGGAGAATTATCTGTAACATTATATGAATATTTTAATTGTTCAACATTGGGTGGTATTACCCTGCATACAGCTTAAAAATATATGGAAAAAAAATTATAAGTTTTAAACCTAATTACATCAAAAATTATGTAATATTCCATGTAAAAATTAACATATGTGTTATGCTTGAACAGGTATATAATTAATATTTTTATATGTAAGTATGTTAAAATTTTTGAGGTGATTCATACCAAAAGAAATATAACATTATCCATATAACATGGATAATTTTGACATATTTTTAAAATTTATATGACATTGACAATTATATAAGAGCTATGACATATTTTTTAATCATGGTTATTTTAAATTACATAAAATTTAATTGATAAAAAATATACATTTATTATATATATACCTATATATATATATATATATATATATATATATATATATATATATATATATATATATATATATATATATATATATATATATATATATATATGTATAATATATATTTATTTTAAACAATCATCTTCGTTTTAACCATTGAGCAACGTATAGAAAATATATGAAAAATAATTAAATAGTTATATTAATAAAGTTATCTGTATAGAAATTATTCATTAAATTAAGTAATTTGAAGTCATTTGTGGAACTGATAAATCATGAAATATATTAGTCCCAAGTTTTAAGTTTAGTCCCAAGTTTGTAATGCTTAAAACTATTGATGATACCAACAAAATTTTTGTATAGGTGTTCATTAAGTTATCACGTTTAATTACGGTTTGTCCGTCCGTCTGTCGGTCATCACGAATACTCAAAAGAAACAGAAAGAGATATCGAACTGAATTTATTGTAGCGTGTTCAGGACGTAAAAAGTGAATTTGCGTTTGTAAATGAGCAACATCGGGTCCATTGATAGGACAAAAGTTGAAATATAAAATCGGTTTCTTATAAAAAAGTAAATAACCGTTGTTTGAAACATTTTGTGGTAAATATCTCTACTTTCCCGTGAGGATCCAAATTATGACAAAACTTTAGTTTCTATTTTCTAAAAAACTACTAAATATAGAGTTATTAATTTGTAGATAGCTTGATATAGTGAGTCTATTGATTTTAGTTTCATACTTAACCCATACGAAAATGTTAAGAGATTCAAAGGGGTCAATGTTTGGGTTACATATGTATATATACTGTGGCTATCATGTCCTACGCACATAACTGACATTCCCATATAATAAATACTATATAATGTTCTAACTTACTTTGTGCCCTCGCGGATAAACAGTGATGGTTATATGAGAAAATGTTTCAAACAATAGTTGTTTATTTTTATATAAGAACATTTTTTACATTTAAACTTTTGTTCTGTCTCTAACTTTTAACAAGATGTGTCCTAAGCCTGGACCCAAATGACCTATGTTGCTGATTAAGAACTCAACCTCAATTATTACGTCTTGAGCAGGATATAACACAGGCGGACAAACGGGCAGACAGACAGACAGATATTCAAACGGATAAACGAAAATGGATTTTATGAACACCAATACAAAAATTTTGTTCGAAGGATCAATATTTAGAATGGGTACCTTGATATATTTCATATATGTATACATATATGATATAAAAATTTATACATAGAATAAAAATAATGCAAGAACTGCTCTTCAGCACTGCCTATACAGGGTATTTCAACAATTAATTATGGAGAATTTCTCATATTAGTTAATCTAATCATCCTTCTTTCATCTCATCTTTATATTTACTATTTACTCACATTTCATGTACTTTAGGTCGTTGAACGCAGATATTCCTGCGACTATTCTCCCTAAATTCTTTCTCCGTTAAATTAAATATTGAATTGTCTCTTCCAATTTTGACAGTGGGTCTTAGATCTAAAAACTTCTAAAGACTTCTCCAATTATTTTACTTTATGTTTGGTCCCGATGCTGTCATTACTGAACACTCTAGATAGTCATCATACTTAGACATCATAGAAGCTTGCATTTTATAATATAGTATTTTTTATTCAAATTTCAATTAAGACTGAAAAAAACATTTTGAATCAATGAAGTTTTCTACCGTTTTTACCATATCTAAAAAATTTTTTCTTTCATAAAATTGTGTTGTCATCTGATTTACACTTCCATAGAATTCAGCTATCTATCTCAACAGGAAGAACCTTAATTTTCAAGTAAAATATTTGATTTTATGCATATTAATAATAGCTGGTGAAGTTAAATAAATAATATAATATAAAAGCTGGTAATAAAAAACCACCAGATAATTTTTTTTTGCCAAAATATTGTCATTTAACATAGATAATGATAATAAAAAGTCTTTTTCTTAAAAACAATTTCTTTATATAAGTCACTTTTATCAAATTACCAAATATAGGGTAGGTTCTGAAGGTGATTGAGTATGAAAAAATTGAGGAACAAGATCAAATGACTGATTCATGTACTTGAGACCCTCGGTAAGCTCCCATCACTTTTTACAGCCGTTTTTGAAATATTGAAATAAAATTGTTAATTCTAACCAACATAAACTTTGGATTCACCAAAGAAATTTTCGAAGATTTTTATGCTTTTTAAGTAATTGAATAATATCCAGCTCGAAAAGCAATATTCAAAGATTGTTCATATTATTATGAACGTACAGATTATTATTAACGCAGTTTCATCTCATTCGAAAGTTTGCATTGCTTAGAATTAACAAAAAATAACTGTTTTTACGAATTTCACGATGAAATATCCCGAAAACTACCATGGGCGTAGCCAGGGAGTCTAGGTAGGGGTAACTACACCCTCTAGAAATTGCAAAAAATTATTCGAAGTCTACTCATTTGATTACAAAATGTAATATTCTCCTGAATTCAAACTAAATTCCAAAGAATCATCAATAAGCAAAAAGTATGTACATCTGTAAATCTGTCAAATGAAGTCTCATGCGTAAATAAAGCACGAAAAATCCGTTTGCCCTTTTTAACAATTCTAGCTAAATATCCATTTAAAATTATTTTTCTTATAATTCATATTATGTATCTTTTAAATTTCCGCTTCCGGTCTATTAGCTAGCGACGCCCGTGGAAACTTCTCTAGTTCGCCAAAAATCCTACACGTTAGTAACAAAGATTGCGTATACAAGTTTTCTCGTCAATCAAAGAAAACACGAGTTTATGGTTTCTTAAGGTAGTACCAGCATGAAATCACTTTTCGACAGATTTGGCCGAATTTTTTTTCTCGGGTTTATAATAGCTTTATTTATGAATTCCTAAAATTTCATAATTTTTGACCGTTTAGATCGCGAGATATTTAAAGACAAAGTTCGCGATTTTGAGGGTCATGTCCCATTTAAAGCATGTAAAATGTCCGGTCTCTCCAACTATTTTTTATGATATTATTATATATTGAAGAAAAAGTAGAAAAAAATGTTTATACAATACAATTCTAAAAAAAAAATTTAGAAATTAATTTTCACTTTCGAGATATTAATTTTGACGTAAATTGATCGAAATTGGGACGTTGGCATAATTATTTCCCATTTTAAACGGTCAAAATTTCTGAAACTTTGGGAATTAATAGCAAGCATTATTAAATTCTTAAATTTAATTTTTCGTTAAATTCTGTCGAAAAAAAAATTGTACCATTGCTTTAACATAGAAACTGCAAATACCATGCTGGAACATCCTTAAGAGTCTCAGGTATACGAATCAGTTAAAAGATTTCGTTCCTCATATTTATACTTACTCAAGTATATCTAGATCCTGCTCTAATTCGTATAAGTGGCATACACGTGATTGATTTAATTTTCTTTTTCATAATAAAATTATTGTTAATATTTATTTATTAATTATGTAAATAAAAGAATAAATAAACAAATATTAAATAAATAAATATGTATATGAAATAGGGGTCAATAAAATGTATTTATAATTATTATTATTATAATGTGAAGTAATTGTAATTAAAAAATTTTTATTTGTATGTTAGGAGGTAAGTGATAAGAGAATTCTTTACAATTATTTTCACAAATTCAATTAAAAAAAAGTAAAAATGCAAACGCAATACCTTTTTTTTTCGTATTATTACAATTTATAAAGCGTATCGGATTTGTTTATTATTGTAAAAAGAGGAATTGCGTTACAATATGTTTAATGTTTTCTAAATTTTTTGATATGTATATTATATATGCATATATTTTCTTTAAATATTATACTATAACGAAAATATACGATGATTTTCAATCAATTTTATTTAATCCTAAGGATCTATAAGCACTATGATGAAAAGTAAGAATACAATTTTTCGATATCTGGCGTATTTTTCAAAATATCGAAAATTGAAAATTTTGTTTAATTATTCAGCTTTTGATATTTGGTAAACCAAGGCAGGTATCGAAAAATTGTATTCTTATTTTTCGTCTACTTTCATAAAGATATACTAAAATTCATTATCAAAGTTGAAAATAAGATAAAAATAATTTCAACCCTAAATGTACCTGCTCGTACATCCCTTAGGTATATGGATGGAGGCACTTGGTTTTTTTTTCTTTTCTATGTCATTGCAAGTAATATGTTTACTTTGTATAAAAAAGTTTTTTTTAAAATTTGTTTTCATTCGTTCCAAGTGATAATTATCAAAAACTTTCAAAAAATGTCGTTTTTTGAGATTTCTCCCTAAGAGCAATGTATTTTATATCGATTTTCAATGATATTTTTCTTAAAAATTTGCATGGATACCTAAACTGAAATTTTAACCACATATTCTTTGAGAAAAAGTCTACCAATAAAAAAATTTTTCAGGTTTTTAAGATTGAAATCAAAACCTTTTTGGGATAATAGCGTCAGAAAGTTTACAAAAAATTTCAGTATGTTAAATAGTAAACTAGGTATATTGAGTGCCCAAAAAATCATGCATGGCAGAAAAGGGGATAAATAGGGGATGAAATGCTTAGATTGGATCTAACTCACACTTAACAAAACATGGTTTTGTTTATTATTCTTTTTGATTTCGAGGACTTCTCTTTTGATATTAGTAAAATTAAAATTTATATAACAAGCAAAGTTGTAGGAAACAAATTTATTATAAATTATCAATTGGACCATTTTTCTTTTAATTAAGTTTTAACTTAGTTATGAATTGGAGTAAATTTTTGGTTGACCCGATACCCTACGTCAAATTTATTGAAAGGACATTTTTGTTTGAAACATTTTTCTTGATAAAACTTATTTTTCAAGTCATTTGTAATATATTAAATTCAGAATGTAAAGAGCGAGGTCGAGTTCGTAAATGAGCAACATAGGTCAGTTGGGTCTTGTAAACCGTTTGATATAGAACAAAAGTTTATATGTAAAAAATATTCCTTATAAAAAAATAACTAACTTTTGTTCGATACATTTTTTCGTAAACATCACTGTTTACCCGTGAGGACGCAAATTAGGCGTAAATTGTATAATACGTATTATATGGGGATATCAATAATGTATGTTTGGCATGTATGCAAATGTAATATGATAGAGTAATCAACACTGTCTATGCATGGTATTTCAACAATTAACTCAGTCAATTGTTTGTTTTCACTTGTTAATTATATTTTCAATCACAAAAATTTAGAAAAATAGTCACTGACATTTAATATATATATTTTTAATGGTAGATATATATGCCTTTGTTAATCAGTCCGCTATTTATTTTCCCCTAAATATATCTTCCTAATATGGCAGTTGAAGGAAAAACAAAGACAAACGGCAGGTTAAATTAATTTAAAAAAAAAACTATACTCTAAATCATGTTGAAATTGAACACAAATTCGTTTTTAATGCTATTTAATACTTCAAGTTTTTTATTAAAGATGAACTGTGCCAAATTTTTAAACATCAACCATTACCAATAAAATTGAACAAAGACACTCATAAAAACCCATGTAATTTTTTAAAATTTTAGTTAATTTTATCTCTTAAATGGTACGAAAAAAAATTTATTTTTTTGGCCGTTAACGTAGGGCGAACTTCGATCTCCCCAATAAATTAAAAAAAAAAAGTTAACTCTCCACAATCGTTCTGGATCAATTCGCGTTAAAAAATTCAATGTAAATTCACTTCAGAATACCATGAGAATCACCCATATATTTTCTTTGAAAGTAATATAAAATTGCATTAATCAATTAATTTTTTATTAAACAATGAGAAAAAATTTAATTATCTAAAAAGTGTTATAAAAAATTGTATAAGTATAGGTACTAAAAATTTTTTTATGAATGAAATTCCTTAAAAACTATATTCAATGTCAATAAAAGATTCTTTTAATACGTGAATTCATTTATATTCTATTGAACACAAAAAAAAAATCGTGTTATATTTTGAATAATAAAATTTATTTTCTTAAAGTATAATTAATTTGTGTGAGAAATAAAATAATTTTTATATTGTCTAATAATTTGTCTAGAGATAATTAATAATTATTATTGTTATATGAAAACAAGCCATAAGTTATTTATATCAATTTTTATAGTATTATTTGTATTTAGTTAATAAAAAATACTAATATGTAATCAACTTCTCTAAAGGCATTTTAGAAACAAGTTATTTTGTCACTGTGTATACCGAATAAACGATACGCATATGGAACACATCACTGGACGACTATTTTTAAAAACTTTCCCAATTAAACGAAAATAAAAATTTTCATCCGTCTATTTTATGGATGGAAACTTCTGCATGGAAATGAAAGTGATTTTTTTCATATTATATTTTTTCATAATTATACCATAACTTCCTCACAAATACGCTTAAAAATACCATTGAAAACTGTTTAAACACCACGGTCAAGTTAAATAACTAGGGCAGTTTGTGTGCCCCACTGTAGTACGAGTTTCCCGTAAAAGTATTTTCCTGCAATATTGAGAAAGTTAAGGTATAATTATCTATTTTTGGATCTTCAAGAGAATTTAGTCTAGATCTATAATTTTTAATTTTACAAAAAGTTTTAACCACTTTTACTTTTCCTTGAATTTTTTTAGAAAATTTTTGGGAAAATGACATTTTTTGGTAAAAGAATGACCCAGTGACTTATATAGGTATTTTGCAAATTTCTGAATAATAACATTTAGTATGTAGCAAACCAATCATTTTCGAATGGTTCCACGGACAAAAATACATAGAAAAAATTAATCTTATAAAATATTTCGATTGGCGCGTAGACAACATGGTATATATATAAATAAAATTTCTCATCTATATTGAGCACATAATTATTTTTATTAAATGCCAAACAATTACCAAAAAAAAAAAAAAAAATTGTTACGAAAATATGAATTTTTAATCTTTTTAAAGTAAGATCACCGATTTAATAATATTATTAAGTAACAAACAACACAGGTGATTTATCTATGTAGTAGAAATTATATTGAAACCACTTTCTCTTATACTATAATATAAAAGTTGCGAAAAGTTAACTCTCATCAAGGTCGTACACTTTTAAATAAAATTTCTTAAAGAAACCAAAAAGTAGGTCCCTCAAAACATAAAAATACCTATGTCCAATAAATTTTTTAAATGTGGGCATTACGCTAACAAAAATAAATAAATATATAATTAATATAAAAAAAATGTAGGTTAAAAATTATGCAATCTAATTTTTTAATAGGCAACCATTAAGACAAATCTGTTAGCTTAACATTTCCTTTGACATAAAAACAAGGAAATGAAAATTTGTAACTTACCTTTTTAATTAATTAAATACAAATGTTTAAAAATAACAATTAAAAATAATTACACACGCATATATTAATTTATAAATTTAAAAAAAAAATTAAAATTAATATCACAGAATTGAATTTTATTTATTTTTAATTTAATTTAATAAATATTAAATAAAACACTTTTTCCTATTTTGAAAATGCATAGTAATTATAATTTAAAATTTTTTAAAATCCAAAGTCAAATCATTTTTTGTTAAAAACCAAAACACTTTAAATGAGCCGAAAACACATATGGTCGTCCACTTATGTCACTGGAGAATAAAAATATTTTGGTCCAAACCGTCCAAAATCACAAACAATACTGAAAATTAAATCTAGATAAATTTTTTATAAAAATAATTTACGACTACATCAACATTGAAGTCTGTCTGTTGTGATTTGGGTTCGCTTCCGTAAACTAAAGACCAGACGACGATTTCAACTTGTTATAACTTTTTTCTAAGTCTCCAAAATTAAAAAAAAAATTGACTTATTTGATTATCACAACGTCTAATAATATAATTATACAAAGTTTGCAAAGTGGAATTCTTTTTGTTTACAATATTTTTAATAATTTCTTAAGTGGGGTGATGTTTCAGGTTTAATATAATTTTTTATTTTCGTCGTTTTGTTAACTCTTTTACTAGTAGTGGTTTTTGTATCTTGGCATATCGCACTGATTTGGTTGGCTACTGTCTTATTTTGTTACCTATATTACCTATATACGAATAAGTTAACCGCATATGTTAAATGAACACGACGGAGAATTGAACGGCTTAATACATAAGTGATTGTAATAATTATAATTTTATAATAATAATGTAATAATCATCACTAATTTTTATTTCTGTACACATAGGTACACTTCTCTATAACAATAGTAAATAACAATGATATAAAGACTACATTTTTAAGCAACAAAATATATGTTTAAGCGCTAATAATCTTGGCCGAAAATTACTGGAACAACCGAGAACCAACTCATTTAAAAAAAAATATTTATTTGGACTCGATCCGTTATCCGTATATAAGTAACTTTGGAAAAATAAATTCATTCAATTAAAATCGAATAGTCTTTAAAACTCTTACCTTAAAGTTTAGCTAAATGTATTAACAAAATTATATTTCTGCAATTATATTATTATATAATTTGAAAATTAGTAAAATTAGAGAAAATTAGAAATTATCAAAATTTAAAATAACAATAGTAGAGGAATTTTCGTTTAAATTTTACATAAGGAATCCTTTCTGGAAAATATTATTTATAATTAAATTTTATATTTTAAGAGGAAAGCGGCTGAGAATCAAAAAACTATTCTTCCCAATTTAATGAGAGAGCTAGCAACGCTTTTGCGAATGAATTTTAAGACATAATTTTGAATATTTGAAATAAGGTAGGGATGAAATATACGCCTGATACCTGAAAGCAGTTGCTTTAACAAAATCGGGAAAGTAAAGCAACCAAATTTCAGCATAAATTAAAATTGCATTCTTTGATTAAAAAACTAAATCTTTAAATAAAATTAAAGCCATGCTAAATTCTTTTGAAAAGGTGCGGTGTTAGCAACTACAAAACTGTCTGGTAATTATAAAGCATTTATATTGATAAAAGAAAAATGATTAAAAACAATTGTCTTAAATAGCGTTTCATATTTAGAATACCTAACAATTAAATTTTTCTTTAGACATGTCGAAAGAACGAGGAAGAAAATTAAACAAGACGAATATTGTATAATTCTCGACAGGAATGGAAAAATATTTGGCATGCCTCAGTACATTAGACAATATTATTAAAATTCCGCAGACAAGTGCAGTGTGTCAAAAATAAATAGGTCGTGACCATCCACTTAATTTCTATTTAAAAATTTTAATGCTGTGACAGAGGTAGTGTGCAAACTAAACAAACGACCCTACACAGACAATATGAGATTCAAGGAAAGAGTTTCACGGATAGAGGAGGTTTAACATGAAGTCATGTAACAGCATTATTGAAAAATAAGACTATTGTAAAAATATGAAAAATTAGAAGCAAATATCATGCGAATAATTGATACTGAAACGTTCTATCCCTCGTGGATTCGATACAATAAAAACACCACTTAGTGAATTCTTTGATAACTTTAATATATTCTTATGCTTTTTGTAAAGATTTTCAAAAATTATCCATAACTAATATATTTATAATGACTCAACAACTACTGCTCGTCTCTGCATTATAGTGTTAACCATCCACATTGAACTCTCCTTATCGACTAACTTGTTATTTCACATCAACGATAATTACTTTTACATATGTGCCGTTTCTATGAAACCCTGTACTTTTTATGTTACCCAAAATTACCAAACATTGAAATCTTAATTGTTACATATTCCAGACTTGTTACAATACAAATGCAATAAAGTTGTGAGTACCATTTGAAAAGATTCCTGAAAGGTTTTTTGGCGTAATCGAAGTCGAGTTTTTTGATTTGAACTCATAGCCATAGACACAAGAATGATGATATATAGTAAAATATAAGACAATCCTTTTCTGTGTATGCAAGAAGAACATCCTATATATTGGGAAAATAATTTTATCATGTGACAACTGGAGAATTAGAATCAAACTATGATAACGGGCTTTTATGTATTGTTACAACAGTTGAGCAGACATTTAAAAACCATAGGAATTAAAAAAAAATATTGACCAAAAAATAAAATTGTACAAAATATTATAAACAAAGAAATACTTCTCGATTTGGTATTAGATTAATTCAGAGGTTTCAGAGCTTTTTTGACTTTGATAAAAGTTTTTAGCTCAAAAAAAATTTACACTTAATTAACATTTTTTTCAAGGATTACGACAAATCTAAAATATTGACTTATAATTTTTAAAAGCTTTATGAAAAGTTGTTTTAAACGCAGATTACCAATATAATTTAATTTTTTGGTTCGATTGATTGGTTCACATTGATTTGGTTATAGCTTTAGTGCATGGGGACCAATCAATGTTACCAGTAACGTTTCGATAAGTTATACTTTAGTTCAAATATTTTTTTGATATTGTTTTTTGGAAAAATACATAAAATAATTGAAAGTAAACTTTTTATGGTTTCTATAAATACCATCAAATAATCGGAAATGGTTTCCAGAAATTAGTCAAATACCCTAACAAATGTATTTTTTATAAAATAAAAATCACATGCTCTTTAAACTTTGAAATATTTAAACCAGCTTAGACTATAGGTACATATAGTGGTTCATATTGACTGCAGTGATTTTCCTAATAATAGAGAATTAAGTATGTGTAATAATAATGGGTTTCAGTTGTGTTTTATCGTTGATATCACCGTAACGAAGACAAATAACATTCAAAGAAAAAACATTTTTAATTAGCGAAATTGGTTTAATTACTCTTTGCAACCTATATCTAAATAAATATTTCTTAATATAGGTTTGATGTCGAATTTCATGAGCGGTAGGAATGTTGATTTTGACTCTAAAAATCGTTATCAAAATTTTTCTTTGTAAATATATAATGAGTATTTCGTGACGAAAACAGAGCTTTAGTATGCCTAAGCTCTAAGGCACCATCTCCATCAAATTTGACACTGCTATTATAGGTGATTTGAGGAAAATTTATATATCTTTGTAGGAAAAAATAGCATGTACATTCAAAAGAAGTATTTGCATAATTTTTTTTTTTCAAAACTTTCAATATTCTCTGGAAACTAAGCCACATTAAGTCACATCTGCTAATAAAATTTTTGGTTAGCATTTCCATTTCCAAAGGCTCATATTGTTAGTATATTTACAATAGATAGATAAAAAAACTTCTAGATATTTTAAGTTTTTCGTAAAATAGGTACTGCTGAAGACAAAATAATTTTTCTAATTTTTTTAATTTATAATAATTAGTATTTGATAACCTTTTTGCTTGATTCATTAAGAATGTACGAGCGCCAGGGCCACTTTGGATAAAAGGTTTGATTTTTTAACCCCCGAACGATAAAAAATTGGTGTTATAAGTTTGACCGCTTTGCGTGTGTGTGTCTGTCTGCCTGTCTGAGGCATCGTAGCGCCTATACGAATGAGCCGATTTTCATTTGTTTTGTTTTATTTGAAAGGTAATTTAATGAAGAGTGTTCTTAGCTATGCTACAAGTGTGAGTTCCGTACCCGGTACAATTAAAAATTGGCGATAATCTTCAAAATTGGCTCAGTTTGAAAAAGGCTTTAAAGAAAAAGGTAATTTCTTGGAGAGTTTTCTTAGATATGTTTCAAGTGCAAGTTTAGGGTTCCGCACCCGAAAAATTTGTAGGGGATTTTTTAAATTTTGTAAATTTCACTTGTTTTTTTATGAAGTTGGACTAAGTCTCAATAAATTCTAAAAAATTGATGGAGGGGGGTATTTTTATTTTATATAGCCTGGTTCAAAAATGAAGAATCTCACCATACTTAAAAATTCGGCTACGGCTGTTCTTTTTTGAACGTACTAAGATGATTATATTCAAGACGAACACCAGCAATGGTAGAACATAAATGCGCATGTTGAATGTTAAGTAATGAAACACATATTACTCTAATGCTGTATATATGGAAATACACGATTCAGTTTTAAAATTTAAAATAGGTAAAATTAATGTCATTAATTTAATCGACAGAAAATCCATGGAACAAATAAAAACCAGAAGGTCGTCAATTTATGATGTCTTACGTCAAAATAAAACTATAACTATTTGTTCTGGAAATAAAGCTAATAACTAATTATAATTATTATAAATGTAATAAAATAAATGATAAAGAGGATAATTAAAAAGAGCAAAGCAAAATTACTTACCTATTTATTGCAATGATTAAAATAAAAATAAAAACTATAAAAAATACAAATCAAAATTATCTTAAAAACAAAAATTAAAAAAGGGATTCGAAAAAATACTGAGTAATTTTTACCTTTATTATATAATTTAATTTTTATTACATCATTTTATTTTTAATCCTGTAACTACCAGACTAATTAATTATATTTATCAGATCAGGGATAATTAATAAAATTTCATGAGGTAACAATTTATTTTAAAACTCTATAATGATGATTGTATTTATTTAATAGAAAAAACTTAAGTTCTACTTGCTTTTTTTTCTTCAATTTATCTAAGTAAATTTTATTAAGGTTGAAAATTTGAGAGGATGTTGTCAATTTGGCATGCTAGTTTTTCCCCTATAGTTTAGTAGTAGTTAAAGCTGGTCCTGTTTGCATGTTGAATACTTGTTATTTGCTGAAATCATTGAATCAAATGGAAGTGCAACCAGTTATTCTCAAATTATATCATAATTAAGGATTTTTTGGGATCAGGGTCTAATTTATTGTGAATGCTACTAAATTTCGAATGAACAAATTAGTGATGTGCCAATAGTGTATTTTGTACATTCACTAGTAGGTACAAATATTAGTTAATAAAAATTCACTAAAATAAAAATTTAATTGATATATATTTGATTGTCAGTTTTTATTTAAGAAAAATTCAACCAATAATGTTAGAAAAGTTTACCATCACATTTTCATAGATTGTGAATTTTTTATGTTTTAATAAATTTTATGATGGAAAATTGACATTTGGGAATGCTGGACTAAAATTTTATTTTTGTTATAACTTTATTTGACGGATTTTAAAATAAAAATTTTGGATGGACAAGCGTAAAAAAACCGTTGTCTAACGAGTGGTATTTGCACTTTGTGAAAATTCGCATTTATTTTTAAAACTAGCAACTGGTTTCGAATCAGTTTTGATCGTTCATCAGACATTTTACAAAATAAATTTTAAAAATAATAAATTTTTTTGGGCCAAACACATTGAGGAACATATTCGTCAATGTGTGGAGGTCCTTATACAATTAATCTCTTATTATACCATGTATATATGAAATATACATAGTATATTAAGTTTAGTCCCATGTTTGTAACGCTTAAAAATAATGATGCTAGGAAAAAAATTTTGTCATAGGTGTTCATAAAATCACCTAATTAGTCCATTTCCGGTTGTCCGTCCGCTCGTCCGTCTGTGGACACGATAACTCAAAAACGAAAAATGATATCGAGCTGAAATTTTTACAGCGTACTCAGGACGTAAAAAGTGAGGTCAAGTTCGTAAATCATAGGTCAATTGGGTCTTGGTTCCGTAGGACCCATCTTGTAATCCGTTAGAGATAGAACAAAAGTTTAAATGTAAAAAATGTTTCTTATCAAAAATTAAACAACTTTTGTTTGAAACATTTGTTCGTAAACATCACTGTTTACCCGTGAGGGCGCCAATTAAGCGGAAATTTTATAATATGTACTATACTTGATTATCAGTTATGTATGTGTCACATGTTTGCATGTGTAATGTGATAAAGAAATCAACACTGACTATGCATGGTATTTCAACAATTAACTCAGTCAATTTTTTGTTTTCACTTGTTATTTGTTTAAAATTAATACTTTATTATAGGTTTGGAATTTGTATTTTGAACTTGTGGATCTCGTAGCTTGTGAAATACCATCAATAAAAACTAATGAATGGCTTCTGTGGATTTGTTAAAAGTTTCCAGTGTTATGTAAAAATAAATGTCTTTTATGTGCATTAATTTTTACAAGGTCTAATTAAATTTGTTTTTATTAAAATTTTCTCAATAAATAAGTATAAAAAATGGGAAAAATACTTAAAATAAGTAATATACTATAAGAAGCTAGTACTACCAAGTGCAATAAAATAACTTCAAAATCACAATAAACATAAAAAGGAAAAAATAGAATTTTATGAAAAAGATTTTTCAATGCAGATGATAAAATAATTTAAATAGTTCATTACAGGTTTTAAAATAAGTTAAATGGTTTATTCACTAATATTAAGGCTGAAAAAGATAATTGCTTAAAAACTCTGCGTATGGCATCTCAGTGGTGCATAAATGTAGTTAAGACCCATTTTTGAATTGCGAGAAAATTGTTGTGATTCTCAAAATTTATTCTTAAAAGACAGATTACTAAAATAGCCGAAATAAAATTAAGTTGACTATAATAACTAATATAGCTATAATATAAAATATAAAACGACCCATGGTAAACATGCTGCTTTAGAAACTGATTTATCATGGGTCGCTAAAATTTTTGACACAAAAACGGGTCACAAATACATGTAACTACGAAAGAAAATACAACATACACTTTCAATAGAACTTTTCATTCAAAAAATATTATTTTTAAATGATTTTAGAAATCCTAACACAGAATATAAAAAGACATGCAAATTTGAAGAAATTATACAGCTAGAAATTAGCTGAACAAAATTTATTTACAATATTTTGTTTAGTATGAAAATTGTACAATTGATAAATAGATAATAAAATATGTATGCCAAATAATATTGTGAAATCAATCAACTTTTTTCAAAAGATATATTTCCAAATTAAAATCTACTGTAAGCTTACTTACACAAAATTTAGATCAAAATTCTAAACATGAAATGACTAACAAGGATACTTTTCTTACATGATGATGAAATGACTTACAAGCCGTAAAAATGCATTATTTGTGGGGGCACAAATAAAAAAAGATGTATATTTTCAATTTTGATGATGTTATAACTTGACAATATAAGACGAAAAGTAAGAAAAAAATTTTCGATATGTGGAGTAATTATCAAAATATCGAAAATTGAATTTATAATTATTTAGCTTTCGATTTTTCGAAAACCAAGATATTTCGTTCCTAGTTTTCGTCTATATTCATGAAGTTTTAACAAAATTCATCATCAAAGTTGAAAATAAGGTATAAATAATTTAAACCACAAATTAATTTAAAATTGCAAAAAATTAAATTAATATTTTATATAATACGGAATCAATTTATTTAAATTTTGGAATTAGAATGCACCTTAAATGGCACATTTGTAAGTAATGCACCTCTCATTACATTTATTAATTATATACGTAACTTTGTAATCTCAATAATAACATTCGAATAATTAATGGTAAATCGTTTATAATTAATATAATTAATATGTTGATATATAAAGAATTAATTTTAAAAAAAGTCGAAAAAAACTGGAAAAGAAAATATCCATTTGTCCTTCAATTGAAAATTTATTATTATTAATATGTTTGTGTTATTTTTTCGGTTTATTTTGCAATTTATCCACGTTCTCAGCATATGCGTAATCACTATTCATATTGATAAAAATACCACGAAAATCGAAATAAAATTCTATTTTAAGAAATTCAATATAAAAAATACAACTAAAAAACATATAACACTTACATTTCGATAAATATCAATATTTTAATTGCAACGTAATCATCGTCAATAGTTAAATTTATTCTGTTTTCTGTCCCAGGTCGAAATTACAAGGAAACTAGGATAAATACACAAAGAAATATCACGGATGCAGATTAATAATCTATATTTCAAAAACAAAATGATTATGATAAAAAATGGATAATTTGTTTTTAGTCATTTCAGGAGAAAATCCACTTCCGAATAATATTCATTTTTTTGACTCACAGTTTCAATATTATGCGCTGAAATTAAAAACCAGCTACTTCCTATGTTTGGTAGCAAAAGTTTTGTATTGTTTCTTGGATCATTTTATACAGATATTCTTAAAACGTTTATAGAACGCACAACAGTAATACGGCTCAAAAGTAGTCGAATTCTCAAAGTAATTGAACTTTGGAATAATAACTAACTTTCAATAGTTTTCAATTTCAATTTCAATTTCAACTTAATCCAAGAAATTAATTTGCCAATTAAAATTTAACACGGAAATCGTTAAACCATTTTCAGCGACGCAATTTGCACTTTTTTCCAAAATTCTGCTGTCTATTTTCAGAAATTATAAAACCTTGAACATAAATATACGAAAATCGTTAAACCATTTTCAGCACTGGAATTTGCCATTTTTCCAAAATCCTGAAGCCATTTTCAGAACTTATAAAGCCTTTACTATAAGTATACTTAAGTATATAAAATAAAAGAGAAAATTAAACTTTTCTATTATCAGGACTATGGTTGGCTCCTTGACCAAATGTGTAGTTTAGTTTGACTACTTTTGAGTACACAATAGATCAAATACATAATATTGAAAGAAATTACTAGTTCATCGAATACTTTATTGATCAAACATTAAACAATACAAATATACCAATTATTTTTGGCTTTTTGAAATCGGTTTTCTGCCGCAGTTTAAGTAAATTTTGTAACATTACCGGAAAAAACCTTTTATGATAAATTAAATATATATTTTGTCTTATTGGAAATCAATCAATGTATATATTACCACAGTAAAACGATTATATTTCAAATTTTGTAAAATAAATGTTCAGTATGTCATGTCACAATTTTGTAACATCCGGTAATATAGTAATACAGAAGATACCATAAACTTAACTATAAGTTAAATAGCTTCTTATTTTTTGATTTATCATCCAAAAATATATTGTACACTATAATGAATTTAAGCTATTATAAGTAATAACAATTATTATTGTAATTTAATAAGTAATTACATTTTTGTAATGTTATAATGTATTTTACGTCACTGATGGATGGACAATGGTACCTTTGAACAATAAAATTTACAATATAAAATATTAGTTTTTTTTCTAGAAATTTCCACCCTTTGTAAATTTTGATACAATCTCCTTTACAGGGAAATGTTTGTCATATATTTAACTAATGAATGTTTTCGAAATAAATCAAAGAGAATTACCATTGATTGATTACTTAAAAATTTCAAAATTTAGTATCGTAATGGGTATAATATTGTACAGAATGTTTCTCAAATACACCGACAAATTAATGATTGTGGAAATATAAACAATCAATTGCATTTTAATGAAATTATAGTTTGCAATAATTGAAATTATAGTTTTCAAGATGTTTATATGAAAAAATTAAATTAAAAGAAAAGTTTTTTATATGTAAATTTCAACATCTCGATAATAAAGCATTTTCAAACCTATGGATATGGAGCTGAAATACAACTTTCAAATTTTTCATTTTTATGTATTCATCGATTTATATACATTCAATTTCTGTCGGACCTATTCAATATTCATGTTTCGAAAAAATGTTGTTTTTATAAAGAATAACTTTCTAATTTAAGGTACTCTTCTATCTCTTACTTGTAACGACAACGCGTTGACTTTTAACAGACCTTGAAGGTCAAGATGCCATCCTAAGGGTTTATGGTGTGCCCTCTGATACGAACAATTTTTGTGTGAACCATATTTCTATAACTGGCTTACCTTAGAAGAAAGATCTCATTAAAGGATGGCTAAGGGGTTTCTTACGTATAGTGCTTATTAGTTACTTTATAAATATCACATTAACAGACTGATAGTTAGTGTAAGTAATATTTCATAATTTAACTCTATACATTATGAAAAAAACGGGTGAATTATTACTCTAATAATATTACACTATATACTACTAGTACTAGGTGCTACAATTTCGTAAATAAATTTTAAATTATTATATACATATGTTTTATTTGAAAATAAATTAAATAATTACCTCTGTGTACATGCTACAAACTTTATATAAAAAATCACCAAAAAATTTCTTCAAAAATATATTCAATACCGGTAAATATTTTTTTTTTGGCAGCCTGATTAGAATTCGAAACTTCCGGGTAAAAATGGTTGATATTTTTGGAGAGCAATAATTAGTGATGAAAAAACTACTTCATATTAACACCAAATTTTTCATTTCTAAATAAATCTTCAAACGAATTAAGCAAATGAAAGTCGTAGCAATGCAATGCATATGCAATGTATGAATATTGTATGAAGATACAATATTAAAGTTTGTTGCATTATCGTTCGAATTAGGATTGCTACACAGTGCAATAATTAGTAGGACACCTCCACGTCCAACTAGGATTGCTAGAGTCTGTCCATTTCTATCTACAGACTTGAACTTTTGCATAGAGGATGTGTATGCATTACACGATATTTGTTAAAAGTAGGTGTATTGAATATTATTTTAACTAATTAGTTTTTATTTGTTAAAAGCATTTTATGTATTATTATTATTATATTCGTGGTAAGATAATTTGACACTTTTATTTTAGCAAAAAAAACCATAACGATTATTAGACCATAAAACAAATTTTATTACATTGAAATCATAATTATGAATAGTTGTTTAGATGAAATAATTATTATCAAATACAAGCAGTTAACCGCTTGCTTCGTGGGAAATTTCAGTTTTAAAAACATAGACTCCCTTTAGTTCACAATCTGATTGATTCTTCTTTTAGGTGTAGAGCAATAATTTATTTTAAATAATAAACAGCGCGAGTTACTTCCCAATAATGATGTAGCTTTTAAGAGCACAACGGTTACCATGACGACAGTTAAAGCATAATGGATACAATAGGCTTAACTTGATATAGCCATAGTCATATCAAGACTACAGAACACTGAAGAAAAAGTATTTAAGGAAAAATGCTTCAAAAGACCCAATTTAGCTAAGAAAATATGCTAACCTTGTAGGTGCTATTATCTGAGTTGTAATTTTTATTGATGAAATATTTCTATAATTCACTAAATTTATTGTTCACAAAGCTATATAAGCCCGTCTAGCCCACTTGCTCAGAAAAAAACTGCTCGTAAGAGTACCAACCAATAACCACCTGAACTTTTGAGTGTCAGAGAAAGCTTTTTGGAAAGCTCAACCGTTAGCATTACTTACATTGTCTGATTTTGAACGAAGGTATCTATGCATTTAAATCTGGTTTAGAACCCGTTTATACAATAATTGCAGAAGAAAAGAAAAGGCAATATTTTTTATTTGAAAATTAAAAACTAGTTTCATATGTCTATGATTTTATCGAATTTAGATTTTTAACTGCATATTTTTGTCTTAAAAATAAATATTATAGATGTGTCTAGAATATTTCTTTCTTTCCCAACTACTCGAGTTTATTGAATCAGAATTAAAAATACTTTATTGGTTTTAAATTAAAACTTACAATTGTATTTTATGAAAAAAAAAATCATTCAAATATAAATTTGTAATTTCTAATCTAAATAATTAAATCGCGTCCTTCGATCCTGAACACAAAAAAAAGAAATTCAAATTTTATCTATCGGCAATCGTTCTTCAACAATTCCTGTCAAAAAATATTACTTGTTTGATGTTCCGTTGTTATTGACCGTGAAAATTAGGTCAAAAAACTATTAAAAAAATTAATAAAATTTTTTTAAATTACAATTATCAACTTCCTAAACACCGGTGTACTACGATAAATTTTGTTTATAACTTTGACGGTCAAGTAAATAATTCGATTAAAAAAAAATGAACTCACTTTCAATTTCTTTAAGGTCACCTAGAAAGATGATTTTAAATATTTAAAAAAATTCAACCACATATTAACAATTTTTTTGGGTCAGTGTCCTTTATAAACCGGTTTACGGATTTTATGTGAGTGCATACATGCAATATGCGTATTTATTCGATTCATTTTTTTTTTAAATTTATTTCATTGCGTAAAAGAATTATTTTAATGGTCATTATTGAAAATTATCGTCGGGGCTCCGTAGAAACCATGGTTTATGCATAAACTTGAAAACTAAATTCACTTTGAAAAACCTTTAGCTTTTAATCAGGGAAATTACAGTTTAATTGTGAATTTGGGTTTTTGTGTATAGTATTCAAAAATGTTGTTCATGAAGATTTTTAAAATTGTTTGCAGATTATAAGCCAGAGTAAATTTTAGGAAGCTGTTTTTACCATAATATCAAGAATTATTGATCGTCTGTAAATTTTAGGGACTTTTATAGCAGAAATAGAACTCAATTCATTTAGTAGCCTTTTTAATGCTATTATAATGCGTAAATACATGGTAAGAAATACATTAATTACAATGCTGTGTATGGTATATAATGTATTATAAATAACGCCATAGTATTGTAAATAACTACATATACGATACCAGCATTGTTATAAACGCCATGCATTTTTTTACCGTGTAGACAAATTTTCAAAAGTCATAATGCTGTTTATATTTTTATAAGCATAAGCTGCAAACATAAAGAGGTATCCTCATTTTGTATCTTACTATTTTTACATATGCATATTCGTCATGGCTTATGTAGAAGTGGCAGAGGACTAAATATCCTCCTCCGATTTAATATCTCAAAACAGTTAATCGGCTAAGGACGTAAACTTGATAAAAAAACTCTCAAATTTTCTCAGGCTTCTCAAATTATAGACTCACATCGGACATAATTAAAAATGAAATGCAAAAACCTTGGAATCAACGTCGCATTTAAGGCACCAATAAAACTAGGCAACATAATCGTTAAAAATAAACAGAAACCAGATAAATTTAGCCAATCAGAGATTTGCAAGAATAAGAAATGTAAGTCAACTTTACTTAACGACCAAGCTGACTTCTACTCGACACTCTATGAACTTCTCCAAGGACCACCTCGAACTATTTCTTAATTTAACAATAAGATCATATAGATCTTGACAGTTTTGTTCTCTTGTTAAATTTTTTTATTTTTCTGTCATTTTCTAAATCTGTTATCTTATTTCTCTGTTATGTTATTTACCTGTTATCTTATTTCTGTTATATATCGTTTTAATATTTGTTATCTATATTAAACTTCTACCTTTTTTAACTTCTTTTTGTTAAAATTTTATCTATTGTTATTTAATTTTTGAAAATTTTAATAATTTTATGTGTTGTTTTAAGTAAAAACAAAACTTGTTGAATTTGGTTCCTGAAAAATACATGATCAGAATTATGATATATAAATCAAGATGATTGAAATATACTTCACAGTTTGAAAATGTCTACATTATACGAAATATATCATGTTTTAAATTATTAAAATATTAAAATAAAATACAAGTAGGCTAAGCAAAGAAATTTTTTCTTCAAACCCTCATCTTCACCTCTTCATTTTTGAGTTAAGTTGAGAAAAGAGTGAGCCCTTAACTTTTAGCTCACAAAAAGTCCTGTTTTATCAACCTATTAGGTGCCTAGTAAGAAAAGAATATGGTTTATATATGAACGCATTTCATTCAGCCTTAATAAAGGAAGTGAATAAAAAATTAAATTAAATAAAAAAGTATTGAATTCTCGTGCGACTGCCCAAAATATTTCAATTGTTTCATATAGAAAGATTAATTAATTATAATAAAATAAATTAAGGATTTGTCTGGCATAAGAGTTGTATTACAAATAAATATGTTAAACGAACAACGGAACCCTGACATCGCATCGGTACTTTTGTCTCATTGCTAGCTTATTTTGGTATTAATATTATGGTTAATAGTCTGTGATTAACTTTCTACAACGGCACTTACAAAGGTCGTTAAGTTTATAAGAATGAGATTGCAAAACCGCCTATTTTTGAATATTTTTATGTTATTTTTTATTTCATATCAAAAAGATATAATTTTAATTTATAATTAAAGTATAGCTAGTTGTTCGATCTAAATCCTATATTATACACATGTGTTTGTCATACAATCACAAAATTAAAGTGTAAAAGTGCAAATAACTGCATGTTATTCACTCTTAAGAGGCAGTGCCGTTCAAGGAATTGTAAATATAGGACCCCTTAGTAATTCCACGAAACAATGACTTATTCATTTATCAAAAAGATCCCACCATTTTGAAAAATATTACACACAAGTAACGAGTTCAAAATTAGAAGTTTTTTTAATTCAAGACGCAGACGAGTATACCTAATAGTAGAAGTCTTTCAATTTCTATAGATCTGTAAAACGTTCTGTATTCAAAAGTCTGTGTACATAAATGTATTTGTTATATTTTTTGAATAAATTTTATTTGAAGTTGAAGTTGAAGTTGTATTCAAAAGTATTCTTAAAAAACAGAAATTCGAACAAATTTTAGGAGTAAAGTTAGTTTAAGTTATTTTTGTAAAAATGATGCTTTGAAAGTTTTTTCAACGTGGATATTTTTACCAAGCATAGTCAATAGAGTTTTGTGGAGGATTTTGTTAGTCATACGACCCGTTAAAAATTATAACAAACTTTTTTATCAACTAGAAAACATAAGTTTACAAAATTTAAAAATCCTCGGACAGATGTGGGTTTTTCCTTACAAGTCTTTCCAAACTGAACCGATTGTCTTGAAACATAGCTAAGAACACTCTAGTAAATTACGTTTAAAAAAAAAACATCGACAAAATTGGCCCATCTGCCGACCCTTCTTTTGCGTCGGGGGTTAACAATTAAATATGTGTATTTATACTATATAAAATAGTTGTAAAATATATTTAATTACATATTTATTTCAAATATTACAATTGATTAACACAATATTTTTGTAATTAAAAATTCTTACAGGCCAAATGTACAAACTTTCATTTAATATCATTTGATAAAAAGCAAATTAAATATAAAACAAATAAAAAATTAATTCTACTTATTATTATTTTTTCGACAAACGAATACATTCGACAGCAATCGAATATTAAAACATAGTTCTATAAAAACAAATTGATGATTCTGCCAAATGCTTTTCAAAAAATGTTTTAAACAAAAGTTTTTGTTGATTTTATAAGTAACCTTCTAATTTAAAATGTTGCCAAGTCTTTTATCAGCTATGAAATCGATTCGGTCTGAATGAGCCACTGCTGACATGGAAGATTCAACATAACATGGAAGATTCAATTTGGAAGGGTATCTAGTGGTGGCTTTAGATAAATACACTCCTGCTTAAATTTAAAATACATACCTCGTTGAACATGAATCTGAAAATTGCTTAGAAATAAATCAGTTGTATCGGTAGAGCATGTTTGCAACTGAAAATTCCAACCAAAAGTGGCTTATTCAGACGCGGCCTCAAAGCTTCCTGAAAGATAGAGGAACGGTTATACTAGTAAGTTCTGAAGAAAATTTTTGATCAATAAATACAATAGCTAATTTAATCAGAATATTATAGGCCTTATTGATGCAAGTAAAAGAACCCATAATGAATCAAAATTTTCAAGATTCTATTCGTTTGCCTTTCCAGGAAAGATAAAAATAATTTGGTTATAAAGAAGTTTGAACTATTAATTGTGATTCGAGTATCAAATTGATAGAAATGGAGCTTTTGACTATCATGCTTTTCGACGGTTACTTTTGTCTGTCGTATAGCTTAAAAGTAAGTTATTTGCAACTTAAGGCATAAAAAAATAATAGAAAATGCCACAGTGCAACAAATAGTATGAAGTAGCACGAAGTCAGACGAGAAATGAGGATGTAGAGGTGAAACTCGTGGTTTCTAATCTGTCCTAGCCTCACCCTGTTCGACTTTCGCTGAAAAATCGTTTTGTGCCCCAGTCAAAGGCAATACGAGACATCTACTCGAGTACAGGCGAGTATCATTAAAGATAGGGTTGAGGGGAGGGGACTTGACCAGTATGTTCGGCGAGGATATTCGGCGCTAGTATGTATGCAAAGGGGCGGGGAGGATTTAAAACAAACCTACTTTTCTTCGTAGAAACTTTGCATCATTATTTGCTCGCAATCTACAATGGCCAAATTCACCAGGGCACGTTACCGTATAAATTTAATAAATAAAAATAATGTATAATACTTCGATGTTGAAATTGTTTTATTTAAAATAACAAATTAATCGATTTTCATATTTAATTAGGTTATGGGGTCGAATAAATTTATTAAGATTGGGTCAATCAGTTCAGTTGAATATAGTTAAATAAAATTTTTTTTTATTTACAAACTCACATTTCACATATGTATACATATACATAAACAACAAAACTCTTTTCCGCTTTTTAATGTTAGTTCTATCTAAATGTGTGTATATATTTCAAGATATTATGAAATTTTTTTTTTTAGTTAACTTATTAATTTCGATATTTTGTAATTTGTAATGATTTCATTAACAGTGTAATTCAGTTAAGAAAGGTAAATAATATGATACGATAATATACATATGTATGGATACAATGAGTGGCAACGAAATTCGAACTGTGTTCAAGTCGACAAAATATAAGTGCGAAGTCCTTTTTAATGACAAGTTTTTATTTAACAGAAAATGACTTGAAAGAACTAGACTACTTAACTCAAAATTTTAATGATTTTAATGAGCTATAAAATAAATTTGTTTATTGCAAATATCTCGGTTTCTATTGCAAATACGTCCAAAGTGATTAGAAATAAAGTTATAGAAAATTTTGGTATCTACATTTTCACTTAGCTTTTGTCCCTTTCTACGTAAATTTTCGAAATATTTTCAAAAAGAGATTTTGGGGGTATTTTTTAATATTTTTCTATCCCCTAAGTAGAATTCAATATTTTTAAACTATGTATGCTTCGATTTTTTGTCAACGAATACTCGTTAGTATAGAAAATATAGATTTAAAAATGAAACTAATTGACAGGCAGACTGGTTTTTGTTGCCATCTTGGAAAATTAAAAAAAATACCTCCAAATATGCTACATTCTATGTTTTTTAATAAATAAATAAATTTATTTATTTTTTTTATTTATTAATAAATTTATGTTTTTCTTTTAATATTTTGAGAAAAATATTTATTTATTAAAAATTAAATAGAAGATAATAAATAAATTATAAATGATATAAAAATTAATAAATACTCCAGAAAATTTTTTAATTATTTTTTGGTTTTATAATTTTATAATAAAATATAATAAAATTATTACAATATTATCATATTATAATATAATATTATAATAAATAATATTTACAGAAATAGAAATTAGAATTGTTTTTATTCTCATAATCTCAATATCTCATTCAAAAGATAATATAATTTTAGTATTGAGATTTTATAAAAAAGAAAAAAGAGACAGAGAAACATAGAAATAATGAGACATAGAGAGACCGAAAAAGAGAGTTTGATCTCCATACCACAGTAGTGTATGCTCGACTGTGCTTGATACTTTTATTTTGTTACCAAATTGTTTTTGAATTTAATGTTTTCATTCCAGGAGCCATAAAAATTTATAGAATAAGCAACTTATATTTCTTGTTTTAAACACATTTATTTTCTAACAAGTTTTTTTACCATATTATGTACACTCATGAAAATTAAGTTGAATATGATAAAAATTTTACCTCGGCCGAGGTGAGGTTAGTTAAATTTGAGCATGCTCTCTTAGACATATACTATTATTGTGTTAAAATTAACATGCCTTCACAGAAGCAACTTTTATTTCAGAAAGTAATTTCACTTTCTATATCGTTCAGTGTAAATAAACATATTTATTTATAAGTAAAAGTGAAAGAAGTTTAAACAACCTTGACTTAAATAATATAAAAATAATAAATAAATATATTATGAATATTATTTAAAAAAAAAACATATTTTTTTATATTAAAAAATAAGGTATTAAATACTTTTACAATGGTGTAGGTATTCAAAAATTTTATGTTGATTACATGTGAGGCTATCAATATGATTTATAAATAAAGTTGCATCATAATTATTAAGTTCACTGGACGAGGAATTTTTATTTTAGAGGTGTGCGAGTTGCGCTCTCAGTCTCAGTGATAGTGTATCGTACCTGTTGGCGATTTAATAGATTCTTTGCTTTATTTAATAAATACTTTGACCAATATATTTAAATTTGTTTTAGTTCTTTGAAATTCTTATCTTTTTTTTGCAATTATATCGTCATGTGCTACTCGTGTCCATATACA
Source organism: Chrysoperla carnea (assembly GCF_905475395.1). Lineage (NCBI taxonomy): Eukaryota > Metazoa > Arthropoda > Insecta > Neuroptera > Chrysopidae > Chrysoperla > Chrysoperla carnea. The sequence continues at coordinate 71,314,119 of NC_058337.1, read as the reverse complement.
TTAATCACCCAACTATGCCTGTTTGTTGAAGGAGTTCATATAGCGATTCATGGGAGCCGCCAGGATTACATTCAGGGCGGTGCATATGCATCTACTCTTAGGTGGTTCAAAACAATCGACTATTTTCTTTTACTTTCGTTACTGAAAAAATGGTTGCTATGCACCTCCAGAAAATTATCTCCAATTATGAGATATTAATATTAATAGGATGGTCCTCCTCATCAAAGTTTTAATTTTTATTTCAAACCATTATGTAAAAATTGCCACAGGTTTTGAATTTTTTTAAAATTTCCATTCCCTACAAAAAAGATTCAGTACGTTTTACGTACATTTTTGTTCGACTAAAGACTGCAGTTGCGCATATCACACAAATTAAAACAGGTTGTTGCTTTGTTTTTCAAATTTTAAGCATTTAAACTTCATTCGATATACTTGCTGAAAAAATTCGAAAAAGTTAAAGGAATGGTATCAAATTACATCAAGAAACATTAGGATTGTCGCGATTAACCAGTGTCCAATTGATTTCTTGTTTATTCCACGATTATTTAAAAAAATTATTAATAACTAGGTTTCCAACATAAGAAATATAGTTTTCCAACTTTTAACTCAGTAGGATTGATTTTCTTCTATACAAAACTTTTTAAACCAAAAGCTTAGCAGGCAGAGAATATTTGGCAGAAAACGTCGACAAGTACTTATTAATTCTTAAATACTTGTCGATAAATCTATTTACAAACATATAATATAAGTAATAAGCGCAAGCTTTCGTTTGGTGGGGTAATATAAGAAAAATTTTAAATTAAAAAAATTTTTCGTTTTTGTATTTGTTTACATACAGACGACCTTATGGTTTTGACTACTAGAAATATACACTATGTTGTATAGATATCTTTTGATTTAATAACATTTAAGGTAGTACGAGCGCCCAGGCAAGTTTAGACTTTTGGTTGAAATTTTTGTATCTAATTTTCAATTTTGTTGATGAATTTTTTTTATAACTTTGTGAATGTAGAAATGTCAATTTTTGAAATATCGAAAGCTAAATAATTAAACAAAATCTCTACAATATATCTGCCGTTTAATTGCACTACTAAGAGCTTCAAGTGACGCATCCAGTAAACGGTTTACAAATTTTTATGAGAAATTAAACTTTTTGTTTGTTTCGTAAATTGAATCTGAAAGACATTTATATTAATGAGATTACATAACTGAAACGAAATTGATACACGATGTACGAATTAGTATTATATTTTACGGCGAAATTATGCTGCATATCTTCTCTCAAACATAGATAATGCAATTAACATTGGAATTACTAAGAATTTCATTGATTGGGTAAAATTTATCTGTATGAGCAATCAAATAAATGCTTGTGCAATTGAAGAACGTTAGTCGTTTAATATAAAATGTAAATGATATTTTAATGATATTATTTTTTGTTAATAATTTTGATATTACATACCCATGTCTAGATTTGAATAAAAAACTTTTGTTTTGTGATTTTATACCATGTATATATGCAATATATCATAGTATATTAAGTTTAGTCCCAAGTTTGTAACGCTTAAAATATTGATGCTACCAACAAAATTTTGGTATAAGTGTTCATAAAATCACCTAATTAGTCCATTTCCGGTTGTCTGTCTGTATAGCGTGTTGAGAACGGAAAAAGGGAGGTCGAGTTCGTAAATGCGCAACATAGGTCAATCGGGTCTTTGGTCCGTTGGGCTCATCTTTTAAACCGATAGAGATAGAACAAAAGTGTAAGTGTAAATGTTCCTTATAAAAAAATAAACAACTTTTGTTTAAAACATTTTTTTTAAACTTCGCTGTTTACCCATGAGGGCGCAAATTAGATGCAAATTTTATAGTATGTGTTATATGGGAATATTACGCAGTTACGAATGTGTGGCTATCTGAGACTGGATATTTTTCTTTACTTACGTGGCGTCAAAAAAACAAACGATTGTGTCATCAACACTGTCAATACATGGTATTTCAACAATTAACTCAGTCAATTGTTTATTTTCACTTGTTTAAACTCTTTTTAATAGCATTCAAAGATGCTATTGTAATGATTTTTATTGTAATTATCATTTACATAATAGTTATTTGTATTATTCAAACGTATGATATAATTGATATAATAATAACCATAATAATAATAATAATATTGATTGATGGGATTTATACATAATTTCTGTATTTTCCACGAGTCGAAAGTCGAAAGTTTTTCGTCCAACAATTATATGTAATTAGTAAGTATTCATGCCAGAGGCCTTAAAACCTTATAAATAATTAACAATAAAAATTTTAATAACAAATTTTTTATGGGGCGAGCTTTTATTGCACTAAAAAATTTTAAAATAAATTTTTCTATGAGTCACTCATACACGAATATTTGTTCGAGCTTGAAGTACTCAATTTATAATATGAAAAATGAATCGGAGTGCCTCATCCACTTCACATACCTACTTATTTTTCGATTCATTCTTGATACTGAGCTCAAAATTGAAATATCATTTTAAAGAAATTATCCGTTAATATTTAAATTTTCTTATAGGGAAAATTCATGAAATTTAAATTTGGTTCAAATATTTTTCTTCCGTAACTTTATTGACTGGACATTTCAACTAAACCATTATTTTAGTAATTAATATCCTTTTAATTACTTAAAATTAATTAATAAAAGTTCAAATTCAGTGAGGGCATTTAAAAATTTCTAAAACGGAAATTCAAATTATTATACGGACGTGACATCATGTATGGTATTAATTACTTACATTTTGTATGGTATTACATTGAGTTATATTACTCTACGGCTTTTTATTAGAAAACTTAATAATAACGAGTGTAAATTCTGTGTTGAAAATTCATTTTTTTTAAAGCGTAAATTGTACATTGAACTGTCACCAATTGACAGATCACGTACTTATGCGTCATCAACAAAGAGCGCCAAAACACTACGTTTAAATATCTCAAAATTATACTGTATTTTAAATATTTTTTTTACACTTAATTGCAGCATTTTTAAACAGTATTTATATTTTTTACTTTGTTATAACGGTGTAAACAATGAATTAAAAATATAAAAAAGATACATGAATATTCCCTATTGCTGGTAAGCTGCAAAAATATTGATCAACAGTATATGTAAAAATGGTTTACAAGGCAACAAAATTTATTGTAGAACAACGACAGCAAATTTTTGTGGTAAAAATGTATGATATGTCAAAATGTCCAAAGTATATAAGCAGAGTCTCATTCCATAATTAATCCCAGATAGATTTAATTAAAATAGCGACGTTGACTAGAAAATAATTAAAAATTGTTCTTTATAACATTTACACTTACCTACCTATTACTTAGTTTGTCCAATAATATAATTACGATATGTTAGAAGTACTTAAATAAAAAAACAAGTGTTTAGACTTGTTTGTAAAATAAAAAAACCAGATTTTGTTTTGACTAAATGATATGTAATTAGGTGCAATATTAACTATTACAACAGCGCGGAAGAATCGTTTGTATTTTTTCACTTTCGCATTCACATTGGTATTTGAGAATAATCTAGACTTTAAAACAGTACCAACCTTAATTTTTAGGGTCATTCTGTCCAAAGTTCATTATATTGCCATTCATTGTATCACTGACCGATGAGTTTATTATGATTATTATTAACAACGAAAATCCGAAGTGTAAACATAATTACTATTTTATAAAATGTTTTACATTTATGTCCACAAACAATAAATTGTATTAAAACTTATTTTCTAGACCTGTTTAGGTTAAAAGAATGTATTGATCACAGCTTTGAATGATTGCTATACTTTAAAAATTGCGTATGCGACATTCATTATGATGAACCTGAATAATTTTTTGTCCGTGGAAATTTTTGAAAAAGTTGGCATTTGCCTTAACAATCTGGGAAATTCACAGGTCACTTCTTCAAACATGTGTTTGACTTTTTAATTTCATATCGACCTTCTTATCTATTCTATTCGAAATATAATTAATTTCGCTAAACCGCAATTTAACATAAAAAGCAACAAGAATGAATATCGTGAAATTGACCCAATGATCTAAAACTCAGGCAAAGAATATTGCGCGTATTTTAATATAAAAATATCAAAGGTAAAATAAATGATTACATAATAATTTTGTTGAAATATTTTAAAATTGTCCCACAAACTAAAATTTAAGCAAATAAAAAACTAGCTCCTAAACATATGATTCACTCGAACAACGTTTCATTTCCATATAAAAACTAAGTACAAAGTGGTAGGTAATAAAGTTACAAAGACTTATTTTGTATTATTTTGACATTCGTTTCTCTAAAGTTGTCCTTTAAGTGACAGAATTTCAATATTATATATCCGATGGGCGAAATGAATCAATTAATATTTGAAAAGTACTGAAAGTCAAATATTGAAAGTATTGAAGTGTTAAATATAAACGTAACATCGAAAATTAATTATCCTGACTAATATTTACAGTGAGTCAAATATAAATGTTATGCTAATATTCCAGAGACAATAGAGTCTTTGACAGACGCAACTATACTAACTTTATGAATCTGAAACCTAATAGAAGATCAAGCCATTCCAAATTATTGAAAATTGGGTTGTTAGAATGAATAACAACTTTATTATTAATGAGGCTTTTACTATCCATTTTTTTATAGACTAAAAGATTCCTTTCCTTATACCTATGTTCGATATAGGGTGAGGCATCTTTTTAATAGAAATCATAAAATTTTTACCATGATTATATTTTTGTAAGCATACGATTATAAATATTGAAAAATAATACTCGTTAATAAAAATCCTATCTCAAACTCAAAATCTTCCTGCTCAAAAATAACAGAGACTAAATGCTTTAAGCATTTAATAAATTTGCGATGTCAAATATAGTTATTTTTTTAGCACTAAGTGTTTGAAAAATAAAGTTTTAACCTTGGATCGAGTGTAGAATTTATGGAAATCAAGTTTTCACTCCAAATAAAAGCCCCAAATATTTTATTTGGCCATTATATATATAGATTATCAGTTTTATCTAGATCGAATTTAACTTCGCAATACATTTCCACCGATATATCCTATTTTGACTATCTAACCGATTTCTACAAGCTGAACGCTCCTTAAGGTAGTACCAGCATGAAATCACTTTTCGACAGATTTGGCCGAATTTTTTTTCTCGGGTTTATAATAGCTTTATTTATGAATTCCTAAAATTTCATAATTTTTGACCGTTTAGATTGCGAGATATTTAAAGACAAAGTTCGCGATTTTGAGGGTCATGTCCCATTTAAAGCATGTAAAATGTCCGGTCTCTCCAACTATTTTTTATGATATTATTATATATTGAAGAAAAAGTAGAAAAAAATGTTTATACAATACAATTCTAAAAAAAAAATTTAGAAATTAATTTTCACTTTCGAGATATTAATTTTGACGTAAATTGATCGAAATTTGGACGTTGGCATAATTATTTCCCATTTTAAACGGTCAAAATTTCTGAAACTTTGGGAATTAATAGTAAGCATTATTAAATTCTTAAATTTAATTTTTCGTTAAATTCTGTCGAAAAAAAAATTGTACCATTGCTTTAACATAGAAACTGCAAATACCATGCTGGAACATCGTTAATTCGCAATTAAGCTTCAAGAATTTTCGTTTTATAATTTTTATCGATCCTAACTTCTTCAAACTGTGTGCCTTAATTTGTTTATAGCTGTATGTAGAGGACTACTAAAGTGCTCTAAAAAATAAACACAATTTTTTTATTGAATTTTAGTGTCCACTAAAATTAAAAAGTAGGTACCTACCTACCTATATAATTATTTTTTATTGTAAACATATAATTTGTTTATTATAAAAAGTAGATATATAATAAATAATTAAATGAAATTATTAGGTTAGTAGTGTTAAATATGATTTACCTTATTATTGTTTAAAGTTGTTGAATGAAAAATAAATATGTATATTATAGTGGTATTTGATTTTGTACATATATTATATTGGTTTCAATGTATAATTGTATATGATAGTATTATATAAATATGTGGTATAATACTTAATATTGCCTGTAACGGATTACCTGTGTGCTCAAAAATTATTCACTATATTGCAGTTTATAGAATATACCGGTTGTTTATTGGATACGTGATGTCATTGCAAGGTTGTTTGAACAATTTATTTCTTCATAAATGTTTACTACGCTGGTATGTCGTTTGCGGCTTGGTTTTGACTATAGCCTAAAACCTTTTTATTTTGAAAAAATATAATAATGGCTTTTCTTCCAATAAAACGATATTGACATGAAAAAACGACCGTAATTAAGACCACACGAAACTTTGCGATTTAGAAGGAAGCTCTATTCTTAGTCTGTGTACCACGATGTTTTTCATGTTTTTTTTTTTTTTCTGTAAAAAATACGTTATTTACTTACCTAATACCTAATTTAGTACAAAATTCCTTTTCGGGTTAGCAAGGCGTAAATAGAAAAACACGACCGTTTTCACTAAATAAACTAGACGAGATCCGACTTTTCAAAACTCGTCGAGATCCTTTGATGTGACCGTTTACCTAAACAAAACTCCAACTGTTACAAAACACGTCAGCCTTCAAAAAGTTTATAAAAAATTGCAGTTTGAGTTTTGTATTTGTTGGTCCGTTTAATGGAAAACCGGTATTACAAAATGGGAAATTTTTGTGAACTTTTTTGAAAATATAGTATATGTTTCTTTTATGGGCCGCATATTTCAAATTCTGATGGAAATATCAGTACTCCCTAAGTAATATAAATTCTAAGCAATACAATGCGTAATTTACTGTAAACACATTATATACAAAATTAAATTAAGTGTATTAGGTTTTATAAATATATACATAGAAAACAAGATGGTTGTTGGAAGTTTTGTAAGAAATAAATATTTAAACCGGTTCGTTTTCACTTTTATTCCAATTCATGCAGAAATCAACAATAAATATATTTAACATTACCTACATTACCAACAAATGAAAAAAACAGTCAGTCATATCGTTTTATAAATTGTTGTTAAAGGTAGGTATGTTATTCACCGCGTACTTAAGTACCCATTTACAATGATACATTTTGTAATCAGTAGCGTAAAACATGAACGAGGAGGTAGTTAATGGAAACTAAACAGTCTTCTACTTGTAAGTTGCGTAAAAATTAAACCATCTAAATGTGAATAGCCATATTCAAGACCGAGAAGATAATATTCGGGTTTTCTAAAATATCAGTTGAATGCATTATTTGTAATAGTAAAAAAATTTGGAAAAAATTCACATTTAGCCTAATAATTTAAAAAACATGGAAGAATATTCTCAAACACCGTCTTTTTTTGGTCTGGTCAAAATTTATGAAAAAATTTTGTTGTTGTTTTAAGTGCTGCTAAATATTTCCAAGTATTTCCAGGATTCAAAACGTACTTAAATTTTTGACTTCCCAGTACTTCTGGCTGTGCAATATGTCAAGGTGCGTGGAGAGTGCTTTTTAGATTGTCCTCATCAATGTCACGAGTTAAATTAAACCATACAAAGCATTTTTTGTATACTCAAAAACCTGTGATGGAGCTTTTGGTTTTGTACTGAGAATAAAAATTCTGGGAAAATTAAAATAGCAATATACGATTTTAAGAAAAATGTGTTTTTTCCATCTCTGAGGGAGTTAATTTAGCTAACGCAGCTCCTACGCAACGCATTTTTTTCAATTGCTCTCTCTCTCTCTCATGTGCTTTCTTTCCAAAGATCTATTACTATTCAAGCGTCTACAGTAGAATGTGACTCAAATAAGTCTCTTTTTTTATTGAAAATGCAGTACCTACTATAAATTGTTGCAGTTACTATAAACTATAAACTTTTGTAATAATGGTTTAAGGTCTCCAAGTTGCTTCAAGATTTTAATACCATTGAAAGACAATGTTTAATCTGCCATTTTTTAACCAAAATTCGTAACCCCAATCACGATTAAGATATAAACCCCTAAAATAGAAATAATTTTGGCATTATTTTTCGACAAAGCTGCATCGAGAGGTACCTTAAAATGAACGGAGAGGTACCGTTAGACCTATTTGCTATTTTACACAAATATGATGAGAATAGATCCACGAGGTTTGGTGCGAAGCCGTAATTAGACCCACACTTTAAACTGTTTATGTTTCGAGACGCAGTTTTGTCAAAAATATCGTATCCTTAGGACTTATTTTAATTTAGGATATTTGTATCTTCACTTTAATTGGAATTATGATATCTAGTATCAGTATTTTCGCACAGGTTATTATTCAAAATCATTATTATCCCTCCTGTTTCAAATCTTCGTTTTGATAGACTTTTTTGCTTACTTTGCTTGGTGATAAAACGGCCACTATCTACGCTACTGTGTAAAAACAAATGAATTAAAGTAATATTACTACGGGTAAGTAAACAAATGGTATGCAGTTTTTATAAATGTGCAATAATAAGAGTCGTAACCTCATAAGGCACATAGAGTTTACTATGTCTGCAGTAGATACCAAAAAGCAAAATCTTAAAACTTAAATAATAATTATATATATAAACACTTACTGTAGAGTGAAATAATATTAACGAATGTTTAATTTTGTAGCGTTTGCAAATCGATTTTTTCTTCATTTTGAAGTGATTAAGAAAGTAAAGTAATTACAATTATTTGAACTGAAAAGACGTCATCAATTAAATAAAAACATCTTGATGAGATATTGGAATGATTGACCTGGAAAAAAAATTTTTATTCTTCCATTAGTCATAATCATTATTAATTTTATTTCTTATTTATTCAAGGCTTTTTGTGTAAGTATTCAAATTGTAATAAAACTAACTAGCTGCAATGAATGGCATTGTCGAACATTTTGAATCGTTCTCGAAAATGTAGAACATTCTAGACCATTCTCGAACATTTCAAATCATTCTTGAAAATTCCATCTTGAAATACTTCTTGAAAATTCCAGTTTATTCTGGAATGTTTTTTTGATTTTGAATTTACTCTCAACGGATGCAACTGCATTGGTGTGGAACTAGAGGGTTTTTAGATTTCAAACCTATCGTGTTTTTATGCACCTGAAGATAAAGGATTGTATTTGTTGTATTTAGATCAAAATAGTTGTGTGCTACGAAAAAAAGTACTCTTGGTAAGAATCGTTTATCCTTATGGATTACGGAAAAATTGCTGTTTTTATAATTTCGAATATTCCAATAATGCCGTAGTTATATCAATTTCATTAAAAAATCTAGCATGTAATTTAGCGCAATTTGTGTTGATCTATATTCAGTTACATTTCAAATAATTCGTATAAGTAAGTATAAGTAACTTGTGAGCGGATCCAGTGACCCAATTCCATGTTTTTCATGAGACTACACTTTTGAAACATTCTAATCAATATAATATAGGTTGTCCCCAATTTAATTTCTCTAGTTCAATTTCGCGAGAAATAATTAAGATAGCGAAAATATTTCGACAACAGTTTTAAAGTTTCTAGGTGGCAAAGTTATTGACTTAGAACTAGAAGCTCATTTTCAAGGTCAAATCAGGATTAGTAAATTCAACCATATTCTTATTTTACGGGAAATACATTCATATCTTGTTTGGAAAATGCTTCTATCTGGCAGAACGTAAAGACGTTTTGAGTACACTCTGTATTACTAACGTTTTGCTTTTAATATGCGCCGGGAAATAGATAATTTTTGTTGTTGAGAAAACATATGAATAATTTTCAGTTTTTATAATAAATGATATTTACCACAAGTAAATTTTTCAAAATAAATAATTGTGGTTTTTCTATACAAACTTATAGATAATTGCAGGTAGTTATTACTAGTAATTTTTAAACAGGTATATAAATAAAAAAAAACTTTTAACAAAAAGAAAACCAACTTCAAAAGAAAAACTTTTCTAAAACAAATTAATATGCACTAAAAAGTAAAAAAATAACGATAGTATAATGTAGTTACAATTATTATTATTTTTGGAGTCGGTGTCAGCCATGGAAACAACTCTGACAGAACAGTTTGCTACATTAGCTTGGCTGACACCGACTCCAAAAACAAAAATAATTTGCTGCATTATATTATCGTTATTTTTTTACTTTTTAGTGCATATTAATTTGTTTTGGAAAAGTTTTTCTTTTGAAGTCGGTTTTCTTTTTATTAAAACTTTTTTTTTTTTGTGATTTTTAGTGAATCTGAAGTACACTACTTAATTTGTCACTACAAAAAAAAACATAATATTGAGTTATTCGTCCTCTTGTCGTGCATACTTAATCCAAATTTAAGACTTTTATGGCTTTCTCATGGATGCCGTTGCCAGAACTGGACCAAAATAAAATGGGACCACACGGGCAGCACCAGATTTCAAATAGATAAAGGTTCATCAAAATCGGTTCACCAAGTCGAAAGTTCAGAATAACACACATAGGAAAAATACAGTCTAATTGATAACCTCTTCCTTTTTTGTTTGAAGTCGGTTAAAAATATAATAATAGAAAATTATTATGTACAATTTTGATAATTTAATTAAAGATTTTGAAATATATAGCATATTTCTGAAATATAAATCATCTAATTAATGTATTATTTGTCAATTTTATTATTATTGAATTTTATAAACAATTATATTTTTATTGATGTGATGTAATACAACATTTGTATAAAATGATTTATGAACAAACATATCAACCAGCAATTTTATTAGATATTCATACATATAATTTAGGAGCAAAATCTCTTTTTTTCTATGCCTGTTTTTCTATGTTCAGGTTCTTCATACCTGAATCGAATTAATATAAACTTACTTTTTTTAATGTTTTACTATCTCCCTATATGTCACTAGCATTCCTCGCCATGCCTTCGTCTGCAAACTAATCTACTTAATCGAAACATTTTAAAACTTTTACTATTGTACTTGAAGTGGAAAGGAAACCCATTTAGAAAGATAATAGAAAAAGAATATATGGTTGAATTTGACATACTTTGCGAAGAGATGGAAACATTCCCAAAGAATCTCAGGATTGGAATCAGAAGAAAAAAAAAACAAGGCCAACCTTAAAACACATGGATAAAATCGGTACTATAAGAAATAGAAGATAAGGAAAAGTCATGTTCCGATAGAAAGTCTTTATTGAGAATCTACACCCCCTCGGCATTAAAGAAAACATGCCATGTATGTTAAGTGGAAAAATGTCCCCCAAAAGCCAGTTTCACCATTTCACAATTTCTTTCAAGCCTTTATAGGTTAAATTTGAAAAGAGAAACAGAATAGGAAATCATGAATGGCAAAAACACGTATTGGCTCATTGAAAGAGAGAACGAGCTTACAGTTTTTGGTTTTTAATACAGCGACGTTTTTATGGTCAAACAGAGTTTTTTTTGTTAATGGAACAAAAAGTTTTGTTTGACAATTATTTTTCTTGGACGTCAATTTTCGATAACTTACTCTACGCTTCAGGTTACATACATATACTAACTGGAACTGGCAGTTAAGTGCTTAAATGGAGTGTGAATCGGTTTCCACTCTAAGTCCAAATGTACTTGAACTACTTATTAAAAATCCATTAAGCCTGGGGGCCACAAATCTAGAGTTAACTTTCACCACTTAACGATGTACGAGAGCCAGGAAAAATTTGGATAAAAGGCTTGTTTTTTTTTTTTTTTTTTTTTTTTTTAATGTAATACTAAGTGTCAATCAAGTTTGAAGAACTTTAGGGGGTGTTAATCGATTATTTAAATAAATAAATGTTTTCAAAAGTAGGCATATATAACATTGGTCTTATGGGTCTTAGGAAAACAGTAGATGGATAATATGTTTTCATAGATTTCTCCAAAACTAGTCGTTGGAAATTAAAACAAAATATATTTTAATTAAAGTTTAAACCTCAATAAATTATTGAAAAAAAAAAAAACCGCTGTGAATGACTAAGGATGTCTTAGTACGGTAGTGGGGACACAAACTTTAAAAAAAATATTTTTTCGATTTTGATAGTGAATTCTGTTATAACTGAACAATATAAGGAGAAAAGTAAGAATACAATTTTCCGATATCTAGAGTAATTTTCAAAATATAGAAAATTGAAAATAGTGATTAATTATTTAGCTTTCGATATTTCGAAAATCAAGGCATATATCGAGAAATTTTATTCTAATTTATGAAGGTTAACAAAATTTATCATCAAAGTTAAAAAAAAGGTACAAATTAATTCAAGCATAAGTCTAAACTTGCCTTGGTGCTCGTACTACCTTTAAAAAATAAATTGTATAGTGATAAAGAGTTTCGGTGTGAACTTACCATTTTACATGAGCAATAGAATTTTACATTTCGACTACGATTTATTCGTTTTATTACATTCGTATTTTTATATTATGTCCAAAATCAACACGAATTGTTAAAAGATAGATTTTTGGATGTTGGGTAGATGGTTAATTAAATTTCTGACCCAAATCGTATAAAAGGTTAAATTTTTAGACTTGCAATTTTATTCACAATTTAAGAAAAACAATAATTTAAGTAGGTTATTTAATCATTTAAGTAAGTTATATATTTGTTAATGAGTGTGCTAAGAATCATTGCAAAAATTTCCATTTTATTTAAATTATGCAAGTAATTCGATAAAACCTTGATGTATTCGCACACGCAATATATTAATAATTAATAATTAGGAAATTAATTAGGTAATCTATTTATAAAATTCATTTTTGTATGACCATTCTATTCTATTAGAAATTAAAGAAAATCTACACAAAAGAAGTTAAAATACAAATTTATCTAATAACTTTACCCAACTTAAATAAGAAAAATTTATAGACATTTTTGGAAATTTGCATGAATACCAAAAGTTCCTATATTAACTTTCATAGCTCCGTAAAGCATTACTTACGACTAACCCTCCACCCCTTCAGAGTGATACAATTTTTATTATTCGATTCATTTAATCTTTCCTTCATTTGCAAACTATGGCAATTAAAATTTTGTAACTGGTATCAGTTTTGATTGGTATCAATTTATGAATTTTTCTACTAAGCGTTTACCGTATTCTTTTCGTTAGTACATATCGTCGAATATAATATGAGTCAATCAATATGAGTCGAATATATATCGTCATACTATATGCGAACATCGTTGAAACGTGAGATTTCATTATGAAAAGGTAAGAAACAATGTCATCGATGATATCAAGCCGAACCAATACAGAGAGTACAGCAACTGCTTAGATTAGACTGATGTCGTATCTCACACAAATTACCATAAAATAAAAAATCGATAAAATATATAATTTAAAGTTTTATTAGATTAAATGGAAAACTTTTCATAAGTTCATCCATTCGATTATTTATTACTTGAGAGAGCTCTAAAATTATGGGAAAGAATTCTGTTTTTATAATTAATGTTAATAAATAACAAGATGTAACTAATAAATAAGAACAATAACATTTTTTTGAAAATTTTGTATCAGAAATTAATTCTTAAAAATATATAATGATTGGCATAGAAATTAGATCAATAATTAATTCAAATCAAAAAACCTAAAATATCGTGTCTTTTTTTTTTTTTAATTTTTTTTAAATAATGAGTTCAATTTTCAAATAATTTTTGGAAGTGTTTTTCTTTTAATCTTTCTGAAAATATTGGATAATATATCCAAAAAAATTATTTTATTTTTTCTATGGAATTATTATTACTGTTATTTCCATCCTACAAGAATTAAAAACTTTTTAAAAATGATAACATTTTAAAGTGTTTAAAATGTTTTACAACATTTGAAAATATGTATGTAGTTAAGTATACGTTTTTTGATTGTGTATTCGAATCAAATCGTTGTCACCCACAATTCTCGAAAAAATTATCAGATCAATTTGAAATTTGAAATGATCGAGAGGTCTATGAGAAGCGAGCCCATTTTAATTTATTATCGAATTGAGACGTGAAAAGGGGGAGCTTAGAGTGAGGAATAAAAACAAAAGTCAGAAATACTTTTAATAACCGGAGTTGATAATTTTGTATAATGGGTCCATGGAAAATCATTCAGTTTTTTAATCTTATTTTTAATATATCGAAAACTATTTTAGTAGAAATGGGTGACACTTTTTTTTTAAAGAGGACACTTTTTTTTTATATTTCAACTTGATATCTTTTTTCTTTTTTTGAGCTATCGTGTTGACAGACAGACGGACAGACGAACAGACAGACAGACAAACGAAAATGGACTAATTAGGTGATTTTATGAACACCTATACCAAAATTTTGTTTATAGCATCAATATTCTTAAGCGTTACTCAGGACTAAACTTAGTATACCTTGCATACTACATATATGCATGGTATAAAAAGTTTTTACAATTTTTTCGCCTATCAGTGTATTTATTAGTTAGGAATTTCTAGCTGAGTGAGAATAAATTTTGCGTGAAACAATAATAAAAAAAAAACTAACTATAGTAATCATATTTTTATGGCAAATGAATGATAAAAAAAATTATTATTTTTGTTTAATTTTATAATTTTTTTTTATATTTAAATTTAATTTATTAAAGTTATTTGACTGTATTTCTGCAGATATATGCATTTATTTGTTTATTTATTTAAGAATCACCTTACTTTTTTCCACTTATAAAGAAGTAGGTCATGAACTATTTTTTTTAGTATTATTTAAAATAAAAATTTTTTTATATTTTTTTATTGGAACAATTCTGGCGCAATAGTAATATGCGTTGGATTATTTTAATCATTAGTCCTCGAATCTTAAATGATGCAATCAACAATATAAGACGTAACTCAATAAGATTTTTAACTGACTTCAAATAAAAAAAGGAGGAGTTTATCAATTCGACTGTTTTTTATGTGTGTTATATCAGAACTTTCGACTGGGAGAACCGATTTTAATGATTCTTTATCTGTTTGAAAGCTGGGGCTTCCGTGTGGTCCCATTTCCTTTTGGTCCCGTTCTGACATCGAAATCCGTGAGAAAACCATAAAAGCCTTAAATTTGCGTTAAGTATGCACGATAAGAGTACGAATAACTCAATATCCGATTTCGATGATTCTTTTTTTAGTGACAAATTTATAGTTAGTGTACTAAAATTTGTCACTAAAAATTTGTCTCTTTTTATTAAAAGTTTTATTAATTTTGTGATTTTTAGTGAAAACTTTAGATTCACTAAAAATCACAAAATTAATAAAACTTTTAATAAAAAGAAAACCGACTTCAAAAGAAAAACTTTTACAAAATAAATTAAAATGCACTAAAAAATAATAACGATAATATAATGTAGTTAAAATTATTATTATTTTTGGAGTCGGTGTCAGCCAAGCTAATGTAGCAAAGTGTTCTGTCAGAGTGTTTCTTTGGCTGGCACCGACTCCAAAAATAACAATAATTTTAACTACATTATATTATTATTATTTTTTACTTTTTTGTGCATATTAATTTGTTTTGGAAAAGTTTTTCTTTTGAAGTTTCCTTTTTGTTAATAGTTTTTTTTTTTTTTTTTTTTTTTTTTTGGTATAGGGAATATTTTTTAGACTATAAGGCGATCAATATTAATCAAGTCATTCATTTTTCTTTTATAAAAGGTGCATTTTTTCATTATATTTTAGTACAAAAGTTTCGTTATTTGGTGGAGATAATACATTAGCGGTATCAGGTTTAATATTAGAGGAAAATTTCATGGTTATATGAAGGCCGATTTTTATATGGAAAGAAATTCATATTTGTTTTATTTGGTACGAAACATACATTGAGAAAATTTTAATGTAATTTTCATAAAGAAATTTTCATCAATTTTCATAAAGAAAATTTAAAATAAACAAAAATTAGCAATTAAAAAACAAAATTTTTAAAAAATTGATTATAAAATTTAAAAAGCTAAACAGACTAAATTAAAAACTAGGCGCTTTGTTTGAATACTATTTTGTAATAAAAATTACAGAAAAAATTGTTTAAATTATAAATATTTTGTACAAATTTTGTGATGAAGTTCAATGTCTTTAATGGACAGTTAATTGCTTGAAGCAAAAGTAAAAGTTAAAATTAATTTTTTGTGTGTGAGTTTAAGTTTTTTTACTGCTATAAACATTGGCGTCAAATCAATTTTTATGTTACATGAAAGTTTGAAAATTAAATTTTTTGTATTTCTTGCTAATGTTTAAATTTTTTTATATTTTCGTATGAATTCAAACAAATATTTTATGTCCAATTTTGATTTATTTGACAGAATGAAAATTTAGAAGAATGAAAAAACTAATGTACTAAACTAGCTGAGAGCAACTCGCTTCGCAACAAAATTTCAATTTTAAATACAAAGATGATTGTGTTATAAACTTTCACTTCATATGTCGTCACTTATCCTCCTTTTGTTCACAATTTCGTCAATTTTATTATTTTGGTGCAGAACCCTACTTTTTTTGAAAACAACCCATCCAACTCGCTGATAATAAATATAGCTTTCTATGTTAAATAATATTCCAAATCGGTAAGTACCTAGTACCTACGCCAACATCTTGAAGGTATATATCTTGGAGGCTGTGGTCTAGTTCATATCTTTTGTACAATTCACCTTTCTAAATGAATCCTATTTTGCGTTATTGCGTTAATTTCAGTTTCAAATTTTGTAATAATCTGTATTTCTTCTATTTTTGCATTTTCTGGGCCTTAAGCTTTTTTGTCAACGTCATCACACAAAAACTTTCATTCCCTAATTTTACCCCCTTTAGGGTAAAATTTTCACAAGCTTTCAATGTCGTATTTATTTATATCTAATCAAAAGCCTAAATAATTTACTTTTGTAGCATCTGCTTAAACTTGTATTTTAACCACTCGTTGACCCTTGTAGTATAATATGAACAATTATGGTAAATTTGATTTTCATTGATGGTATTGGTGAAGTTTCAATGTTGGTGAATCAAAATCATGCAAGATGTCGCAACGTATATATAGATCAACAAAATAAGTTGAAGAATGCTGAAACCTCTAGTTCTAGAAGCATGAAGTTTTATACACACGTTCTTAAAATGACGTTAATGAACACTAAGAAGATATTTTTGGAAAGTCATCTCCTAAGGTGATGTAAAAGGGGATGCATTTTTGTATATGGAAAACTCGTGTAAATTATTTTAGAGACAAATAGAAATCAACGTTTGGTATAATGTCATTTCATTTGGCTTGCATTTATAATATAATAGTTACGGTTCTACAAAATATCTACTAAATTTTTTTCTTTCCTTTCATGAGAACTATTTTCCTGTTCATATTTTGAGTATTAAAATTGGAATCAAATTTCTGTTCACACACATACACTTATCAAAAAACGAAAATCAATCACTCCAGTTTTTATCTTTATATATAAAAGACGAATCTGATTTAACTGACTGACTGATCAACGCACAGCTGAAATCGCTGGGACTAAAAGCGCGGCCATTTTTTTAGTGTGATAGATATGCACAAATTGATGTAAGTGCTCATGGTTTGAGACAAATGTTTGCTGTATCATTTTTATATTTCATTCTTTAAGTGAGCACAGGGAACCCCATGAAGGAATGCCACGTTATTGTCCTAGGACCTTGTGGGTCTTCAAAGTTGGCATTGTCTATTTTACGAGTAGTATATGGACGGGATAAGTGAGGCAAAGAATCAATGATTCGATAAATGCATCATATATGTAGAATCCATTGAAATGAATCATTATCAAAAGATAGTTCAATAATATAAAAAAATAAAGCTTTGACGAAGCCTGAAACAGCACCAACAATAGAAGCATGAACATGTCTTGGCTACTACTCTGAAATCTATGTGCAATCAATATCAGAAAACTAATTGATTACACTTCATTCAAAAACTGATGTAAAAGTGTACGGAATTTTTAGTCCTACGTCAATACACTTTTGTTCGCACTTATGTAAACTTGACTGAGGACCTATTTCCTGAGGACCAGTGCCCATTTCGCCACTGATATTTTTGTAAATCATATTTCTAAACTTTTTAAAATAAGCCTACCTTAGGATTTCAAAAGATATGTGAACAAGGAGTATTAATATTAAATATACTTATTTCATAACTTTACTTGTTGTAAAAAGAGTAAATTTTCAATTTAAGTTACCCCTAAATAATACTTGAAAGAACGTTCATGATTTTAAAGAAGAAATAATTATGTACATTTATAATCTTGAGGAATCAATTCTGCCTATGCGACTTAGGTACACATCTTTTTCTGAATTTAAAATTATATTTTAAACGTAAGTATAACTAAATACATATAAAATCTAGTAGATATCGAAAGAGTATATGTCCTATCAGATGTGACGAACCTTTATGTATCACGTGCCATTTTTTCTAAAGAAATGTTGAGAAATGAAGCCAAAGACATTTCAAATAATTTCAGCCTCGTGTTTAATGGGAAAATAATAATCCTAATCATTATTTATTTTTTAAGATGCATGCTGAGTTGAAGTCAATATGCAATAATGTTTCTAATCGAGTCTTTAATGTTATTAATCTCTGTGAAGAATAACTCGTAGGTGTAGGTAGATGAAAATATGGTTAAAAAGGCACGATTCAACTACTTCAAACAGTTAAAATGAGTCTGGTAACGAATTCCATGTTCCTACCATTTTTTATTGGTATTTTTGCTAACATTGCTTACAAACTTTTCTGTTTCAAACGATTACAAAAGCTGAGCTGGGTACATCTGGATCGCAGGCGATGGGTTCTCAATGTTATCAAAAACAAAAATTCAAAAAAGTGGCATAAAAATTTGTCCCCGAAAAATCTTTTAAGCGACCGAAATGAGCCCCCTAAAATCGAAAAATGACTAAATATCTACAAAATATCAAAAAATTTTAATTCTGCATTTGTAGATATTTAGTCATACTATGACCTGAAGGGGTTCATTTTGGTCGCTAACAGCCTCAATTATCAGCGGCGGTCCATCAATTTTCAAAAACAAACAGGTATAGGTTCGTTTCTATAAAAAATACAAATTCGAAAAAAATATCACAAATAAGTAGTACATAAAATATCTTTTCATACTATTATTATCCACCCAACCCCGCAGTTTCCGAGGAAAAAATTTGCCAATTTCAAAACTTCAATTGCTTATAACCAAAGAACAGATTAAGATCGATTTTTGGCTGAAAATACGTATTTTTTAATTATCTTCAACTTTTAATGTTATAAGCTAGCGCTAAAAGACATGGGAGTATCAATTTATCTTGGTCGGATAATATCAGACTATATATCAAAATGATCTATTCGGATTGGACGTGGACAATCTTGTGGACCATATTTTAAAATTAAATATTTAGCTTGTCCAATCAAAGCAGAAAAAACTTTGTTAGTACTAGGCAGGGTAATGCCAAACCTTGGGTGACTAAGACTAAGTAACGGGATGTTACTCTATAATCCTGGAGAAATTCTATCAAGTTCAATTTGTTTAATTTTCTTCCCTATTTTTATAAGCAGCTTATCTACATTACCATGTTAATGTAGACAAAAAAATTTGACGCAGACGCTGTGGGATGTATTATAATAAACTTATGCCAGTTTTTGTTTTGTTGAAAGTAACATTACGCAGTTTTTGTACCGCCACGAATTTTTTATTATTTATTTAATTATCATATTACAATTGTAACTATGTATATAATTAAGAAACTTGACATATAATAAATTGTCGCACTCGATTTGAATTTCTTTGGTGATAATGTTGAAGAATAGAATTAAGTGTGTATTAAAGGTCGTATTTCTATTGTCAAATGAAAATCAAATTTAAAGAACAATCTCCCCCCCCCCCTGTAATGCCGTAAAAATATTTCTTTATTGTAATCATTATTTCCAATTAGTTACTCTAATAAAAATTACAATTACAGATTAAATTTCCAAATGAAATGATTCACGAACATTTGGCCTACAATTTCATTGTGAACAAAGTGCTGGTTTTCTCTCTGGTATAATAGTAAAAAATGTAACTGTAATAGTCAACCTTGAAAATTTCATAACATATAATATTCTGCCATGTTTACAGGTCTCTGTAAAATTACAGTTGTAGGTATACAAAATTTGTTTCTTTGTATTTTTAAATTTATTAAATTGTGTAAATAATTAATTCTAAATTTCTACGCATATGTACATGCATAGATATTTCTAGATTGCCTACACGAAGCAAAGCCCGTGACTTGTGGTTCAGCCGAATGGTCATTCTTTGTGTTACCTACTTGAGGATGCAAAAATTTCCTGTTCGAAGCCAGACTGAGTCGCTAAACACATATATTAAGAAAAATTACATTATTATAAACAAGGGAAAAATAACATTTTTATAAACAAATAAACAAGTTTAAATATTAAACTTACTTAAGTCGGGTAAGTCAATTATTAAAATAATCTTAAAACACGCTTACTTAAAAAAAAAATAGTAAGTACCTACAAAATATCTCATTTTTTAAAATGTTAAAAATAAAATCTCAATTGACTTAAAATCGATTTAAAAATGAAATTTAAAGCCGGTTTGGTTAATCGAAAATCAATTCCATTGTGTTCGATTCGAAAAGAATAGATAATCGATTTTTTTAGGATGAATCGAAATACCTGGTTTCGTCGGTTTTAATAGGAAATATTTTATTATTAAATAAATTTTAAACAAATGCGGCGGGAATCATATTTACTTACCAAACATTATTTTCAATGACTTAAAAGTTATTTTTTGTTTCATGTTTACAAATAACAATAAACAATAATTGTGTATAAACTAATATTCCATTTCCGTGTTAACATTAATATTCTAGTAACTTCCTTTTTTTGAAAAAATTGCTAACATACACACATATTAAATCTACTGCTTAAGTACGATGTTATAGGCTGTAAGTATAATTTTTTAACATGATGACTATTTGTAATTGTAATAATAAGACAGGTAAAGTTAATAAAACACATAATGTGGGTATCTACTGTCTATGATTTTTACCTCTGTACACTGGTTACATCTTATGATGTAATATAATAACGAAAATATAATGTAGTTAAAATTATTGTAATTTTTGAAGTCGGTGTCAGCCAAGGAAACAACTCTGCTAAAGTACACTAACTAATTTGTCACTAAAAAAACAATAATCGAAATCGGTTGGCGTGGTATTGAGTTATATGCAAATTTAAGACATATGGTTTTTTTATTTATGCCGTTGTCAGAACTGGGCATGGGACCACACGGGAAACATCAGCTTTCAAATTGATAAAGAATCATCAAAATCGGGTCACCCAGTCGAAATTAAGCTTATCTATATTAAAGCTTCCCATAAAATTAGATTGGCACTGATAAGAGATGTATAATTTTCGTTGATCGTCGAAGTTACTTACCATTTAATTAAGATAGACGTAACTGTTTTAGAAAAACATTCTACCTGGCAATAAATTCTCTTCATACAGTTTATGTAACAATTACTCATAATAGAAAACGAATGAGTATTCTGAACTCACTTTCTTGAATGCCTCATCGGAATAGTGACTTCAAAATCCCTTTAAAATCAAAAGAAAACTATACAATCTTATACTAATTTTTAGGAAGTCATTTCTTCCGTAACTGAGTGCCCTATTTGTCACACTTGTATTTTCTTTTATTTTAATTGTATATATAGAGGTTGATGTATAGAGCTTGATATAAAAAGATTTACAAAATCATATTAATATGAACTGGACATTGATTCTATTTATTTCTTATGTCATTGCTTTGACAATTCAATTGGATGATAATAACATAATAGTCAAAGAGTAAAAGCGTAAATTAATTTCGCACTAAAAATTTTCGTATATTGAGTTTTCTGTAAAAAATTCTCGTTTAAGGATGATTTTTACTTTCCAGAGGAACAATTATAAGCGAAAATAAGTTTCAAATAAGTCGAATGAAAATTGATTATTTCCTTGTCTGTGTTCAATTACAAAATTGAAATTGTCTTTGGTGCTAGAAATAAATTTCCTAGATCAGTTTTTTGTATTTTATAAATACGTATTTCGACTATCAGTATGATCATCAGTATGAATTAGCTAATCGTAATTACTCTTATGTTACTCGTTGCTAATTTGGTGGTGGACTGCATGTGCAGCGAGTAACATAAGAGTAATTACGATTAGCTAATTCATACTGATTGACGTCATTATCTTTGATAAATGTAATCAAAGATAATAAATATGAACTCTAGGATATTTCGATATAAATTTCGATTTTTGCCCCAATTTCCTAGATCAATTTTTTATTATATAAATACGTATTTCGACTACCAAGTAGTCATCATCAGTATGAATTAGCTAATTGTAATTACTCTTATGTTACTCGTTGCACGTGCAGTCCGCCACCAAATTAGCAACGAGTAATAATACTATTGAAGTTAAATAAAAACAGTGAATATTGCTGGGTTAGTATCGGCATCCCATATAACGATTATTTATTTTTCTCTTTAGGATACACGGGGTAGCGGTACTATCTGGGCTAGATCAAGCGTTCATTTCGGATGGAGGCAACCAATATTTTACAAAACAGCACGCACAACTTATACCATCTCGAAATTCGAGTAAAAACGAACATACTCTTAGTTTAGCCAAATTTTTTTTCCTACCCTTTTCACACCAAATATTACATAATATATATATATATATATATATATATATATATATATATATATATATATATATATATATATATTATAACTTTTTTATCAATTCAGATGAAGAATTCTCACTTCACGAATAGAGATGTGAAGTTGGTATTTAGAAAATTTTACTAGTATGCAGGATATGAACATTTAAAATTCGTAATTAAATAAAGAGGAAGATACCCACTAATAACGTCATCCGTACGTATCGCCAAAGAGATTATACATAAAACTTTGTTTTGTTAAAAGAAAATGGGCGATCTTTGAATGCAATTTTTCATTGCTTATAACTTTTTCGCTTTTTAATCAATTTTAATTTCACTTTCAAATTTTGTCCTGCAATCAAGTATAGTTCTTCATTTTTATGGGTAACTAGCTAACCCGGCAAACGTTGTTTTGCCATGTATATTATATCTAGGAAACATTTTTTTAGTTCAATAAAAATAACTATCTACTATAAGTGTAGATACTATCTACTATTGAAAATTCAGGGTTGTATGTATTTTCTAATGCTGTATCATAAACAAATAAAAAATAAAATTATCTAGAAAAAATTTAGGGGTGGACTACCCTTAACATTTAGGTGGATGGGAAATAGATGTTGTCCGATTTTCAGACCTACTCAATATGCAGACAAAATTTCATGAGGATCGGTCAAGCCGTTTCGGAAGAGTTTAACCACAAACACCGTGACACGATAATTTTATATACAAGAATATGGCCAATTTGACATCAGGATTATCCCCTATTGAAAAACTAAAACTGTACCGTAAGATATAAATTTTTACTATCTCTAAAACAATGTTTGTTTTATGGAAGAAATATTTCGTAACAATTGTAATCGAAACCACAGTTAGATAAATATTTATAATTAATATTTATTGGTATATATTTTCTTGAGGTATTTACGTTCTTATTTTGTTTGAAAGTGATTTTTTTTTTGTTTCAATAAATACTCTGATATTGTGACACATAAAGATATAATTATTAAATAAATAATTTTGTAAGATTTGTAATACTAATAATGACCTATGGTAATATATTTTTAATAAAATAATAAATACTACACGGTTTATTTAATTATGCATGTAAAATAATTTTATGCATATCTTTAATTATTCAGTGTATTTACAGGTGTACATACATAAAGTTATTTATTATATATTTATAAAAGGAGGAAAACAAATCGTGTGATACGGTTTTGATATCAAAATCAAAAACCAACAAAATCAATATTTAAATATTATAAAAAGCTGATCAAGTGTGAAATTCGCTTACAATGAGAAGATTTTGTTCTTCCTTGAAAAAATCAATTAAGATAGTACGCCGGTTACAGTCAGGTTTATAAAGACATACATATACATACATATACAGTACCCGGATGACCAAACTTTGCTCGTTATTTTTTCCGAGATAAAACGATGTTTTTTAAAAAAGGAAACTTAGTAATATTTATTTTTCACTCCCGAAATCTCCTGCATACTAAATTTCATGAAAATCGTTGCCCCCTTTCCAAGACTAACATTTTCGAGATAAAACGACGTTTTCTAAAATACGAGACCTAGCTAAATTGATTTTTCGCCCCCAAAACCAACTGCATACTACATTACATGAAAATTGTTGGGTCCGTTTCTGTGATAGATTAAAGTTTCCAAGATAAAACGACGTTTTCTAAAAATAGAGCCTAACTAGATCGATTTTTCGCTTAAAAAACCCCTGCATATTAAATCACATAGAATCTTTGGTGCCGTTTTCGAGATTTTAAATATACATATGAAAGAATTGCTCGTTTAGATATATAAGTATATAAGAAAGGTGCGCTGTACGTGACATCAGTAGTGACATTGTATTTAATACTGAGACATTTTATGTATTCTTGCATAATAACATTTATAATTGGACAGAATCTTTTTGTTTTATGTATACCTACATAGGAACGTATTTATAAGTTGAGAGTATCTTTTTGTTTTTGTATCTTTTCACAAATCGGGGAAAAACCAACCGTTTTCTTGGTTCAATAATATTCGTCGTAATTTTGCGTCGAGAAGATTTGCAGATGGTGTAAATTTTGTCACTATTATTGAATTGGTATATTTAACCGATTGAAAAAGGTTAAGCTTCAATTACGAATATCTCTTCTACTAAAAAGGCCAAATAGTTATAATTTAGGATTTATTGTCAAGAAAACAGATTTCTTCTTAATAACTATCCTAAATGTTATTATACAGAAAAGTGAGCTAAGCTAAAAAAATACAAAGGTTGTGTATATTTTGTATAAAGAATAAAAATTGCTAAAAAAAATAACTTTTTTGCTGACGGAAATAATAATTTGTAAAATATGTACCTATAAAACCATAATAATATGTCACCTTTATAAAGTTGACTAGCTGAAAATAGCTTCCGGCCTTGAACACATTCAAAATTCTCTAAAATCTATAGATAGGAAATGAGTTTTCCCGCTTTTCTAGTATAAGTACTTGCAATATATGCAAAAGTTGAAACAAGTATGAGAAAAGACTTTTGACAAATTTTTAGCAGTTATTTCTGTGCTGATCACAAATTTTCTATTATCCTCAGAAAAAATCAAAAAGATTGAATCTTGAATCTTTCTTATCTATATCCACCACACACATTAGGAACGACATCGAGTTGTGACTGGTTAAATTTGCTGAAAACTGAACTCACTTTAAAGAACAAATAAAGCTGTTTATTAAATAATCTTTAAAAAAAAGCTAAATTCTATTGGCTGTTATATATTCGGAACTACACATTTAAAATAAACACTGAATTTAAAATAACAAGTTATAACAAATAATCACAGTCTACCACATTTAAAAATATTATAACAGATGTAATAAACTTCACACTCATGATGAAGGGGGAGCTTTGGTGTTCGGGCCACGTAATACCTTTGTGCACGGACACGGGAGCTGATCATGGTATTACTTCTGGCCTGCTAGATGTTCGATGTAGATTCACCATCAACCGAGCCATGGTATGCGTACACTTCGATGATATTCCCTAAGACTTCCCAACACATAGTTCCGAGCTAGCTAGCTCCTAACCTAGGTTAACACAGCAGCAAGTTGGTTATATATTTTTCAAGCTTCTCGTGCCGAGCAACCATTAGGGCACCCGAAGCCTCCTCAAATGGAATGGAAATATCGATGACACTTACTTCCTTACTAGATTCATCCAAAACCATTACGTCAGAAAGAAGAGTAAAATTCTATTTGAGCGAAATTATGTTCCGATGAGCATAGTTTTAACAAGTTAAATTTAAAAAACCGCAGTCAAATATATCGGGTATGGAATCCTAAGCTCGCACTTAAAGCATTGCTAAGAATCCCGATTTACTTACTCTTTTCCTTATAGCCGTTTAAACTCCGACTATGACTAAGTTGGGCTACTCTATTGAAGTTATTTTTAAATTATTCAAATGTTTATTGTATTGATTTTTTTTTTCCGATTGAAAAAAAAAAAGTAATACAAGAAACAGTTAATCATTCACGCTTTGTATTAAAATTAATAATTATGTTAGGTATAAATATTATAATATTTATAGTACGTATACTCACTGTCAAAAAAAATGCCACAGTTAAAACATTCTAAGCGTACTCATCATATGTTATGTTATAATAGTAACACTTAGAATGTTTTAAAACGAGCATTTTTTTTGACATTGAGTATACATATTTCAATATAATTGTGAATTATCTAAAGAAAGGAAAAGTGAATTATCTGCTGATAAAGGAAACAGTATGCATTATACTAGTCTGATGCTGTGAAGTATGACAGGCTTACCATATTATATGTTACTTTTTCTGATTGCGGTTGCAAAATTGCACAATGACTACTTATCAATATTGTGGAATCCATATACCAAATGATGAACATATATATCGATATTTTAAAAAATATTCAAATTATAGTTGAATATTTCTCTTCTCTAAATTGCAAGATTATAACTTTCGTTCAATTTTTAGTACTTCCAATGCTAGGAAAACTTCAAAACTTGTACTTCAAGGTACCTGATCTATATTGACCCAGCTTCCTGGAAAAGTTTCAACAAGGCCATTGGGGACATTTTTTTGAACATATTAAACTCGCATGAAGATATCTTCAAAAAACTAAATTTCAAACAATTTGATTTCAAATTGTAACTGGAATAAATCCAAAGTCTCCAAAATTCTCAAAATAGATCCTGAAAATTACGATTTCCTACTTATCTGACGATAATTCTAAAATCACCTACCTTAAAGTAAGTTGAACCAGTACGGTTTGTATTACATCAATGACATGCAAAAGTTCCCTGTTTCGCAATATCTTTTTTTGGCAACAATACGATAATTTAGTATTCTTCTTAGCAGCTAAAGGAAAGTTCGTGCTTTATCAATACCAATTTTTCGAGATTGGTTATAAAGTTAAGGAAATAGAAATCATACAGATTCATTATAAGTTAAGATAATGAACAATTATTTATTTTACATCAAAAGAATTTGGGCCAACTTAAGTGAAGTTATATGCATAATATCTACATAAAACAGCTTACACAATTTTTCAATAACAATAATTTTATTAAGTACTTCAGCTATATTAAAATATCGAAAGAATATAGAAAATGTCATAAATTAGCCAATATATGGATAATTTATTTATTTGATTGATTATATTTTAATATACCGTGTGACTAGTTTTTAACGCTCCACACCTGTTTTTTCTTAGAGTGCGAAATTTTGAAAAAATACAAAATATGTATATATATTTAATAATTTTTAAACTAGTTTATTTTAATCGAAAGAAATTATTTTTGTATCCATCATTTTAAGACACGCAGTATCCAACTATTCAAATAAACTACATATATATATTTTTTTTGCAAATTTTGAAAGTGCATAAGCTACTATAAACAAGAACAACAAATTTTCAAAAAATTTTGTATTTAGATAGTTATAGGTCTTTTAAAAGTGAATATGAATATTGAAATTAACTCAGTTTAATGTCAAAACTACAGTATTTTATTTTAAAGAAGATAGATAGAATATTTTTTGTGGGGATTTGTCTCAGAAGTATGGCATTAATGGGTGACCTAGAAGTATGAACAGCCCAAGCTTATCTTCATCTTAATGAGGCAGCCATAAAGACTCAATTGACCTATGTTACTCATTTTCAAACTCGACCCCACTTTTTACGTCCGACAGACGGAACACGCTATAAAAATTTGATATTTTTTTGCGTTTTTGAATTATCCTGTTGCCAAACAGACAGACTTACAGAAAGCCAGACGGCCAGACAGACAGACAAAATAAAATAGACTTATTAGGTGATTTTATGAACACCTATACCAACAATTTATTCGTAGCATCAATATTCTTCAGCACAACAAACTTGGAACTAAACTTAGTATACCTTGATATAATGATTAAATACGTATATTTTATTTATTCAAAACTTCGCACTCTTAGAAAAAAAAAGGAAGTGGAGCGTTAAAAATTGGCCACCTGGTACATAATATACTCACTCTCATATATTTATTGACAAATATCTTTTCTGTACCAATGCAATGATGTGGGGATACACTAATTAAATCGGTATAATACTTTATTTAAGACTTTAAGTAAGTAAAGGTAAGTGTAAGTGCATTTTAAAAAAGAAAATGAAAAAAAAATCCAGTACATTTACCCTACCCAATGTGGGCATATAATGATATGTAGTATTTCATTTATACTTGATTTAATGTTATGATACAGGTGATTCTGTAATATTTTATAACATTTTATGATACTCATATTTTTTCCTCATTTCATATGATATACTGAATTTCATATGATAGACTGAAAATTTGTAAATGCAGTTGAGTCTCAGTAATCCGAACATATTAGCCCCGTCAAGTTGGAACTGGATTTGAAGAAAATGAGGTTTTTTTGATCATATCTAGCTATTAGCGATGCAATGGCGCCAGGATGATGAATAATTATGATACGCATATTAAAAGCATTCAGAGCTGATCTAAATCGTTTGAAGTTTAATATAGTGGTGAGAAAAATAATTTAACAGCGAAATTATTTTTCTCAACCACTTGGAAATTATTTTTCTGATTACCTAAATTGTTTGTAGTTTTGATTTTTGTTTCATTTTGCAGTAAAACTCCATTTTTTTATTTGTTTTTGTTTTTTTTTTGTTTTTTGTTTTTTTCAAAATACTGTAACTTGGAAATTATGTTTCTCATCACTACATGAAACACGATCGAATTTGAGCAGATCTGAATACTTTACTGCAATCGAATAACGCTTACTACAATCTATTACATCGTTTGTAGTATAATATGATAAAAAAATCTAATTTTTGCAAGTCCAGTTCCAACGTGACGGAGCTGAACATTCAGTATTTCAACACGTCCGGTAATTCGACACTTCCCACCTGCGCCTGTCGCTATGCCTTTGAGAGAAAATTCACTCAAAAATGAAAAATGTATGTTAATGTAATATGATTAATTGATATGATTTATAACGCTAATCTAAGTTATTTGACACCCCAGTGTCGGATTAATGTAACTGTACTGTGTGATAATAATGGTTTTGTAAAAAAAATTGATTTTAACAAATTTTTTTAAAAATTTAAGTTAATATCTAAATTTAATTTAATACAAAATATTTTACCTGTGGGAGTTTAAATAATAGGTAACAAATTCCAAACGAACACATAATTTTTGAATATACACTTTTAATTTTACTTGCCATCATAGACGCCATGCAACTGCTTATGTAATTGTTTAAATAAGCCCAAGTAAAGATTAAACTCAATTTCTGCCTAAACTATTAAAATTTGCGATAAATATTTCCATCTCTAAATGTATTTAGTATAAGGAAGAAGTTTTTAATTTAAAGGCTTATATTATTTTCTCTCTACCGCGTGTCTAGGATAAAATTTATGTTTCGTGTGATCAGATGTTTATTTTTAGTATAATTTATTATAAAAATTTCTTCACAGCTTTCTTAATGACAGCCTGGGAATGCAACAAAGTTATTATCAATTTTTTTAATATTAATTATTTTATATCGAAATTCAATTTATAATTTTTAAATTATTTTATTGCTTCCAAAATAAGTAATTAACATTTTTCAGGTAAGCAAATAATAAATTTATATCTATTAATTTCAATGGTGCCATTAAAAAAAATTGCTAAAACTTTTATTAAAAATATTACTTATTCAATATCAATAAAAAATTATAATTTAAAAAAATTTACAAAAAAAACATGCTTAATTCCAAATTAGTACCATAGAGCGTTTTTTTTTTAACTTAAAGTAAAATTTGTACCTTTTGGGCTATAAAGCAGAGCAAAAATCTCAAACCTATACGATTATCCGCGTGAAGAGCAGACAATATCACTACTTAAAAGGAAAAAAATGATAAGTTCCATTTCCGACGTATGTTTTGACGGAAAATCGAATAATGACCTTGGATTTGACCTTGAACAGAACCTTAAAGCTATAGCGAGCCAAAAATCAGTTTTTCTAATGGGTTTTTCTTTTCAATTTTTTTTGCAAATTTGGAAAGAGCAGAATATTTTTTTCTAAGGTTATTGCAAGGCCAAAGATCTTATTTCATAGGAAACTCTATGGCAAGAGGGGCCATCCTGGTATGTTATTTTTCCCGTTGTCTCTGCGAGATCTTCAGGGGTTGCCATAATTTTGGGACTAAAACATACAGGCCAAGCTATTAAAAGCGTGTTAAAAATGCAATAATATCGAGTTTTTTTTAAATTACAATACTTAAAACAGTTGTAGAGTTCTTATATTGTCAAATGTCTTAAAATATTCAACCATAATCCCATCTAACTAAAAATATTATAAAAAATATATAAGCTACAATATTGTGCATGATGTAAAAGTTTGGAAAAGTTCTTTTATATTAGAGCAGAAAACCTTCTCAATATTCTTTTCGCTTATTGATTCTCCTCAATAAATTTATAAATATTAAATCCCTAAACTGATTTTGAGTTTCATACTTCAGATAATATTATCAAATTTTTATCTAATTATTAATATTAATTAATAGCAAAGTCAAATTTCAAGGCTCGTTTTAATTTTTCGCCACTAATTGTAAAAGCAATATTTTATTCACTAATATATACCAGGAAGTGAGAAAGGTAAGAATATTTTATGCTAATGCTGGATAACAACCGTACGCACCCAAAAAAAAATATTGAAAAAATCCAAAGGACACCAGCTTAATTTAAGCGTTTAACTTTTTTATTATATTTACCCACATATTAAGTCACGTGTTTACTTAGGTAAATTTTAACATTCTTTTATTTTATTTACTAACTTTTAATTTATTTTAGTTTTTTTTAAATAACTAAATAGCGTTACAATGAGTCAAGAATCAGAGAAGGTTGGCATCTCTGAATTCAATAGGTTAAAAATTATCATTTACCTTAATATTTGATAAAAATAAACAAATCTAAGATTTATACTCAACCGCCTTGCAACCTTTTGGGTTGCGTCAAACCGTATTGAACCACTTTAATATAATTTTTATTTTGAAATTTAATTGCATATAATTATCATTTCAATTTTGTCACTAGTTCGCCTTAAAACCAATACAAAAATTGAAGTATATGTCAACTCTAAAGATAACAATCTTAATTGCACACACACGGAGGTTGAAAATTTTATGAGCGTAATAATTTAATCTATTAAATTTGATATCTTAAAAGTGAAATTTTTTTTAGATAAATTAGATGAAATTTGGAAGTAATACCATCTAACTAAATAGTAAGTACTTTCTTTATGTGTGCTTAGGTTACAATCATTTTTAACCATATTTTTAAAGTAATTATTTTTTGTTAGCCGGAAGAGAATTGCTACTATTTTTCATTTACAAATCATCCATCAATCGTACTTATATACAGGGTGATGAACTAATGGAACTAAGTTATCTGTGTATTCGAAGCTATTATTAGAAAGATTTTATTAACAAAACTTGATGTATTAACGTTTAATTAAAGCATGCAGAAACTTTATGGATAGTGTTATCGAGAATTACTGAACGCAAAAGTATTAAAATTTAACCGAATATTTTCGGCAGATAAAATAGTCGAGCTGTACAGCATATTTACGCTTCAGCTAAATGTTTTTGTTCATTAAATGTTTCCATAGAAAATCAAACAGCGATTATTGTTATCAAAGATAAGCAAAATCGAAAAATTATTTCTAAATTGATTTTTTTTATTCAAATAAAAAGTGGAATTTGCGAAATTTAATAAAAAACTCGAACAAAACCCTTTTGCTCTCATATAAAAAATATTTATATGTCACTTATCTAACTTTAAATAAAATAAAGAACGGCAGATGCAGTAGGACCCCCGGTAGGAATTATGTTCCTATCGTATCTTCGTACATTATTAATACTTACAAGGTATTTTTCTGAAAATTAAAGGTATTAATTTTATAAGTAAAGCACTTGTTTTTTCCTTCAAGAATTTTATTTTAGCTAGTTTCACTTTTTTCTGTATCAATTAATTGTAGGTTAAGTTTAAAAAAGGCATACTTCTGATTTAATACTCAACCTAATTTGTGCGAACCTACATTTGGTTTGATCAGGATATTTATTATGACATAACATAAAATTTCCTTGCAGAGTTCGTTCGAATCAAAGTGGCACCGAGCAAGACAGTGCATGAAGTATGTGTATGTGCACTCGTATCTACACTCTCTCTTGTACAGTGTCACATTGCCAAGTTTTCAACCGGTTAAAATTGAGTGCAAATTCGGATTTTTCGATGTTTATGCAGTAATGGTTGGTGGTTGTGTTTTGTGCCGTGATCTTAGAGGGCATTTTGTAATGGCGTAGGGGAAATGTACAATATTGAATGAAATGCATGAATGAAATATCAGGAACAAAATTCAATTTCGTTAAATAATATTTACCCCAGAAATTTTTAAGCGACATATATTTTATAAATCAGCGATCATGGCCTACACAATCTTTTCCTTTTCAAATTAACTTACTTAAAAAACTAACAATGTTAAATAATTCATATATGTATTTAAACAAAGAATTAATATTAATATTTTGATATGACTTTTATGTAATGTACAATCTTTCGCCCCGGTATTATCAAAAACTAAAAAAACCTTACGCAAAAACTATTTTAATATACTTAAAAAAGCATGTTTGAAAAATTACTGTTCCGTATCTAATACATGCATCAAATAAAACTTATAAAAGTGTATGACAATTTAAAAATCATCCTAAATCGGTGTTGTCCGTTGTGTGTTTGTTGCATTCAACAAGAAGTAGTTATACGATTTGCGTTCGTTTGTGTGTTTTAAATAAAATAATAAAATATTTAATTTTATTTTTAAAACAAAATTTTTACGTTTTGGTTAGTGTTTTTCATACTACGCGATTATAAAATTGTATGTTAATCTTATTTAGAATTTAGTATTAGTTTTACAATTTTAACATATTTTCATTCTTTTTACAATCATTTTTATTTAATTTTCCTTTTATTAGTTTAATAAAATACTAACAAGTAAATTGAATTCCTTACTTTTATCATATTATTTTTTAGTATTTTATTTCAATTCTAACTTCTTATATGAATTACAGTTATTATTTAAATAATGCAGTTTTTACATTTTTAGTTTTTAACAACTGAATAATATTTAATAATTGTTCGAAATGCAATTTTAGAGTTTGTCAAATAAAAAGTGTGTGAAAAATTAATTTTTCTGTACTTAATAAATATAATTTTTTTGGAAAATAATTCTTTTTTGTTTTTTAAAAGGACTTGGAAAATTAGTGAATTTTTGTGCGTCCATTTGGATATAATCAAGTGTTGTTTTAATTAATATTAAACAAATAATATTTAATATATTTTTGTGGTATGTATTTATTAATTAGTATTTTACATTTTTTTATAGTTATTTATATATTTTAAAACTAATTAACATGATAAAATACAATAAATAATTTATTTAATAGAATATTTATTACAGCTATTATTTTGTGTATTTCTGTTATGATAAAAATTAGGGAAAAATAAAATAAAATATTATAATTTTGTAAATGATCCCCAATAATTTTTAAATATTTAATATTAATATTTTATGAGACAAAAAATATTTTTATATTTAACAAAATCATTAAATATATTTTATAAAAAGTGCAAAAACTAAGTTAAGCAGTGATAAATTCACGAAATTAATAAACTTTAGTTCGATATAACTTTTCTTGTGAAGCGAAAAAACTATACACAACATTTAATTTGTAATATATAATCTATAGTTATATGAAGATACTTGGAAATACCCGCATAAAATCAGATAAATATTATGGAAGTACCCCACATCTAATGTATTAAAAATTAACACATTTAATAAATATAAAATTAATGAAATAAATCTTCCTTTGGAACATAGGAGTAGTTTAGGTACTCTACAGCTTTTTGTAATTAAAAGTCTAAAATTCGCAAAACAAAAATATTCTATTTTTAATATGAATGTTTATAATTCACAAAAATTATGACGTTTTAATTTTTTTTTTCTTTTTTTAATAGAAAGTACACGCAACTTCGGTGAAAGTAAATATTTAAAGAATTGTTATAATTCTGTTATAACTCCCATATGGGGTGACCGAGCATTTTGCCGAAGACCGAACCTTGGGCGATCCTCGGTTACCGTTGATTTGCCGAAGTTCGGCTAATACCGTGGCGCCAGAGACAATTTTCTCTATAGAGAGTATACTCGAGTCACGGCTGCCGTTCGTATTCCTAACCTTACTTTATTGTTTTTTTTTTTTTTTAAATGTCATCAAATGTCAAAAAGAAAATATGAAGATATGTTTAAAAAAAGGACCATAAAAGTGAGGTTAAAGCGAACACTTTTATTATCAATGATAATAATAATATTAATAATAATAATAATAATAACGTCAAAATTTATATATATTTTTAAAAATTGGATGTTGTTTTACAAGAAAAATTTTTTCCAATGAATAATAAGAATGACACATTTCTTGAGTTCCTAGGACCTAGATAAGAGTAAAAAAATTAAGTTGTTTAACAAAATTTATGTTTTTTGTTTTGCTATTTTAAAATAGCTTATCTTTGGTATCTTTATCTAGTGTATTTAATACTTCAAAAATAATACAACTGGCAATTTAGGTTAATTCAGTAGATTGGTAATTATACGGTAAATGGACAAAAGAACATCGGCCATAAGCTGGTAATGTGCTCAGCCGGAATTTGGCCGAGGCTCGGAAGCTCGGCCACCGATATTGGCCGATGCACTGCCCAGTGGTAAAACCCCATATGGGCTGTATCATTCAAAACGGTTTTAAGGATTTTGTCAAAAATTTACAGTAGTATTAATATTAATTAATGATTTTTATAAAACATGTTTTTAATTTTAAATATAATACTTAATTATTTTTTAAAATAATTTCACCCTAAATTTTCAACATGGACTTCAAATAAAATTTCTAATACACTCAATGCCTATATCAATTGTATTATTAATACGTATTTATTTCGGTTGCAAAATAATCATCAGTATGAATTAGCTAATCATAAGTAAATGTTACACTTCGCTAATTTGGTGACTTTTATAGCAAAATTTATCAATTTCATTAGCTTTGAGTACCATCTCAAGAGAATAATTATGATTACAGTATTCATACTGATGATGACTAAATTGCAGTTAAAATATGGGTATTTAATATAAAAAAAAATTGATTTAAGCATTAGAGTGAATTTAAAATTTAATTTATAAATACGTAGAATAAGCTTATATCATTTTTGATTGTGTACTAATAATTATCTCTCATAATTATCTTAGATAATTTTACATTCATAAATTAATAATTTTTTTGCTAATAAATAATATCTTTATACATAAATATTAACTAATAAATAATAACCAATATAACTTTTAGGATAATGTTTTAAAATAAAAACGTCATCTCGTTTTCAAATAAATATTTCTGACAGTGCTTAGTATAACAATTATGTTACCTTTTTTAATGTCGAAATATTATTCTTGGAAAATTCGAAATAATTTTTGTCAAAAGTATATTTTTGATCGAAGTTTATAAGTATATTCTCAGTCGGAATTTCCTTATTTTAAGTAATTTTTATTAATACAAGTATGTATTACTTTCTTTACAAACGATTCCAATTACATTAAAATATATAATAGTGAACGCCACACGACCTCTATATATAGACAATAATATTAGGTAAAAGAAATTGCATTAAAAGTATAAATCAATTTAGAAAATAATGACATACTTTGGTAAAAAATATCAAATGATGCAAAAGCCAATTTGAATAGTTTATGATTTGCTTTATCGAAAAATTATGTCCGACCGAAACAGCAATTTCCAATTGTTTTGTCGAAACTTGACGAAATTGGTCAATGCCTGAAACAAATTATTTAAAGTTTTAAAAAACAAGGAAACCTAGAATATTGTTATTAAGAAAATAATTTATGATAAATAAAAATTGAATTTGTAAGAAAGCTTGACTTCTCAGCTTATCTTGACTCATCGTTCTCAAAACATATGTGTTCAAAACCAATACATTACTGCTTTACAATTTATTTGATTTCTTACTAATGCTTAATTTTTTTTCAATCATTTTTTTTTAAACAGATAAGCTTTAATCTTCTGATACTTTAACTGTAATGTTTCTGATATTCAATAATGCATATATACAAAAAAAAAAAATAAAATAAATAAATAAATAAATAATAAAAAAATTATTTAAAATCAGAACTATTCGTGATAATTAAAACATGAAAATCTTTACTGATTCAATTATCTAAAGGTAATTGGCAGAAGAAATTCAGTAACTAAATCGTAAATTTTAGATTTAACACAAAGAAGTTCAAAATATATTTTTTTTAAATAAAACTTTCAAATTATTAAAGTTGGTTTTGTTAACTTTAAAAACAATACTGTGGAAAATTTATCCACAAAATGGGGGCTGATATTGTCGATTTGTTTAAAATATGTTTTTAATTATGTTAATATCATTTTTAGGAATAGTAGTAGTCGCTGTGAGCATTTTATTTACTATCAATTTCTTTATTGTAAGAAATTATTGTATGTTTTAGTTGTAGGTACTAATTAGGTATTGTTTTAAAATAATTTTATACTTAATATCTCTCAAACTAAACGGTGTAATTTACTCTTGGTTTGATATTTTCTGAATTTAGCACTAAATAATAACGTTTAATAAAATAGGGAATATTCATGAAATTTAAATTTGGTTCAAATATTTTTTTTCCGAAACTTTAATGACTGGACATTTCAACTGAACCATTATTTTAGTAATTAATATCTTTTTAATTACTTAAAATTAATTAAAGAGAATTGAAAAAAATACACTCGAACCAGGGCTCGAACACGGACTTCTTGGATTCATGTCAAGCGCCCTACCAATTAGGCTATTCGAGCTCTAGACACGAATGCAATTTTTTCAACTCAATGAATTTTTTAATTTGCATATCCACTTCTTTATTATTATCACTTATCGTTGTTGTTTACTTACAATTATGCAAACGATATTTACATCATGGTCTATTCGATTATTTTTGATGTAATATGCTACATACAGGCGTAAACTAAATATCCTGGTTCGAGTGTATATATATATATATATATTTTTTTTTTTTTTTCAATTCTCTTTAATTACGATTACTAGACAATATATTAGTCAATATTTAGTTTACGCCTGTATGTAGCATACTATATCAAAACTAATCGAATAGACCATGATGTAAATATACGTCATCAACAGAGAGCGCCAAAAAACTGCGTTTAAATATCTCAAAATTATAATGTATTTTATATATTTTTTACACTTAATTACAGCATTTTTAAGCAATATTTATATTTTTTACTTTGTTATAACGGTGTAAACAATGAATTAAAAATATGAAAAAAATACATGAATATTCCCTATTAAGTCCCTTTGGTGATCAGTTGGTTCAACCACTTTAAGCACAAAAAACCGTCAAATTATTTATAGTTCAATTTACTTTCATGAGGTAATAAATGCATTTTTTTAATTTTATAGCTTGTGGATAGAGGTAAAAATGATATCTAGTCACATAAAATTGATTATTTTGTATGTTTGCCGGTTAAAACAAACAAAAAAATTATTATTTTAACATTCTAGAATATTTAAGAAGATCAATGGTACCTATTTTATATAACTAAAATAATTAAAATTATTAAACAATTTAAATAGATGACTTTCACCATTCAAAAAATGAAAGAAATGGATATAATTGTTTGGTAGGAACTTGATCTAAGAGTATTAATAGGTTTTTTTTTGCATCTATAAAGGTCAAAAACATTTGAACCATTAAAGTAAATATAAAAAAAAAAACATTTTAAATTATTAATAAACATACCAACTTTTTAACATTCTATTGACGTGCAATTTATTTAAGAAATTAAATTAATAAAAAAAAAGTCTTTTAACGAGACATTTAAATGAGATAAATCTTAAAAA
The DNA here is from genome assembly GCF_905475395.1 of Chrysoperla carnea. Taxonomy (NCBI): domain Eukaryota; kingdom Metazoa; phylum Arthropoda; class Insecta; order Neuroptera; family Chrysopidae; genus Chrysoperla; species Chrysoperla carnea. The sequence continues at coordinate 71,275,932 of NC_058337.1, read as the reverse complement.
ATTTCTTATGAATCAATGGAAGAAAATTCTTATATTTATCAACGGAGGCTTTATATTATTATATAGTCTGTGCGCTAGTGAGGTATATTAGTGCAAGAAACGAAAGAAAAATCAGGGTGGAAATTAATTTTTTTGATAATGAACCAAATTTTTATTTTTAACGTCCCATTTTGGTCGTATTAAAAAAAATAAATGGAAATAAAAATACCATTATGAAGGTTTTTGGAGTCGCTGAATTTGAATATGGCCATAAAAAATATGAAAATTCAAAATGTCGACCGGAAAATTTAGTTTTTTCATAAACTGAAAACAAATAATATTTTCTAGATATATTTGTCTTAATCTAGTAGCTAAAATTGAATTTTCTGGCCATGTTTTTCTAATGCTCACATTTTTTATGACCAGTTTCGGATTCAGCAGTCACGAAAAACCCCATCACAACATCTTTTTTTTAATATATTTATTTTATGTTATCGTGGCTTGAAATTCAGATTTTGGATAAATACATAACTATTCGGACCATTTTGAATTTTCACACTTTTTATGGTCAGATTCGAATTCAGCGACACCAAAAACCTCCATACTGGTATTTTTATCCTCATTTGTTATTCTTAATACGTCTCGGGAACTCAGGGCATAATAGTCGAATTCCCGAAGGGGCTATTTTAAAATGCAATTACGAATAAAATGAGATGTTAAAGATCAAAATCGATTTATTATCAAAAAAGTTAGTTTTAAATACGTTCATTTCCTGTAATATATATGCATTCATACAGATACTGGTATCATTGGTATCGCATGCTGCAAAAGTTGGACGCCAGGCTTCGTTTTGTCAGGTGTTGAACAAACTTTTTGCATTAATTTTTTTATAATCTCACTATAGGTGTCTTATTAGAATGACACAAGCACTACTGGATAATTATAGCTTCCACGTAATTCAGACTCTTCGATAAATTTAAGAACAAATGTAGCTAATGTGGAAAAGCGATCGTTGCGATAATGATATAATAAATTTAGATTCAATTTTTCAGCAAGAGTGTTAACTTTATCGTGAGTTTTGAAAGTGATTTCAGATATATTGTCCGCTATTTTTTTGATACTCTGTGCTTTCTTGATTAAATTTATAAAATGCATCATAGTTTTTATTAATATGAGTATTTTCTATTAAAATTGTAGATGCGGTATTGTAGAAATTGCTAAAACCACAATCTTCAGTATTGCTATTTAGAGGTTGTTTACATTAGTTCTCATTACAAATTACATACAGGTCTTGATGGATATATTGTTTTGATGTTTGCATTATTTTATTATAATTGCTGATTTTTATCCGCAGCTTCGCCGTACCTACATAGTTACTAACTAAAGTTCTAGAAAGCATATTACATAATGTACCAACGTCTTTTCTGTGGGTATAATCTATGTACAAATATGAATTAAATAATTTTAAATATAATCGACAAAAAAAATACAGGCAACACTCTCGTAAAACAATTAAAACCACGGCAGACTCTAGGCAGCTTCAAATCTCTGTGATATTCATAAATTACCCCATTTATTAAACTTAATTAAACAATTCTCTGAAGAAAATTTAAATGGTTTATTATGATATAATAATGGACCACTATGCCATTATGCCAAGTTTCATTTAATTCTGAATGCAAAGTCTATTACCGATAGTACTACCTTAACGCAAAAAATTGAAATTGTTTTTTCTGTCGGTATGTCAATAATATTTGAATAGTCGAAGTAGTATCGATTTCTCAAAAAAAAAGTTCAAATTGCATCAAATTTTGCGTTATTGTCTTCAATAACAGAAATAGTGAACTTTGTTAAAATCAATATTCAATAGCATTGTTCTAATACAGCCCACAATATGTTGCGCGAATAATTGGTCGGGACTGAAATCTGTATAAATTAATCTCCCTCCTTCAAACAAAGCTAAGTGAGAATTTGCGTACATTTTAAACTACTTAGTGTGTTTGAAGTTTCCTGGCTTTGTATCTTATAAAGCTTGCAAAAATTTGTTTAAAACTAAATTGATAATAAAATTGTAAGTTTTGTCTGTTTAAATACTTTTATTGTACTGAAGTGTTAACTGATATGTAAATAATTACATGTTATTATAAGCAATAATAATTAGCTTCTGTTTAAAGTACTACATATGCTAATTAACATTATAAACAATTAAACAATAAACAAATGTCTTTGAGAATTTGATAGTCATCAAAACTAGTGTAAAATAAAAAATTATATCAGTTTTCTGTAGATTTTAACAGGTGTATTTAACATTTGAATTATTTTTTTATGAATTTGGTTAGTTTTGCTTTAATTTTACATGTTCGATAAATTAGCATTAAAATTAGCGAGAATTAATATCATGTTCGAGAAATACTTGTTTTCTTTATTTAAAGGCGTCATTTGAAAATTAAAATCGAAAGTGAACATAATAATATGAAACAAGTGAAAACAAACAATTGACTGAATTAATTATTGAAATACCATGCATAGTCAGTGTTGATTTCTTTATCACATTACACATACAAACATGTGACACATACATAACTGATAATTAAGTATAGTACATATTATAAAATTTCCGCCTAATTGGCGCCCTCACGGGTAAATAGTGATGTTTACAAAAAATGTTTCAAACAAAAGTTGTTTAATTTTTGATAAGGAACATTTTTTACATTTAAACTTTTGTTCTACCTCTAACGGTTTACAAGATGGGTCCTACGGACCCAAGACCCAATTGACCTATGATGCTCATTTACGAACTTCACCTCACTTTTTACGTCCTGAGTACGCTGTAAAAATCTTTTTTCGTTTTTGAGTTATCGTGTCCCCAGACGGGCGGACGGACAAACGGAAATGGACTAATTAGGTGATTTTATGAACACCTATGACAAAATTTTTTTCCTAGCATCATTATTTTTAAGCGTTACAAACTTGGGACTAAACTTAATATACTATGTATGTTTCATATATACATGGTATAAAAAGTACAGAGTCCATGTCAATGCAACAGTGCTTTTACATTCAGCTTCAACAAGATATCGTGTTGGGGACAACCAGATACTGTTTTAGAAATTGTTTCACATTGTTTTCTTCTTAATTTTATAAAAACTTTTTGAAATAAATGAATCGTTTATTTTTACCAATATACAATAAATAACTAAAAGATTCACTGTTCCATATAGAGTTGTCCAATTCGCACAGCTGGAAAAAATGAATCTTGCCTATTTATTAATCACGTGCGACAGTTGAACTCGAGGCATGCAGTGGGTAATTTACTATTTGTCGCGCAAAACAGTGCAGAAGGAAAGAAGACATTTTGCCATGAGTGAAGAAAATAAATTTTTACTAATTGGTTTATTATTTCTAATTTTATCTTGAAGAATTATCTTAAAGATAATTATATGTATATACGGTATCACTTATTCAACACAACTGATCTCATACCCTACACAATCATATAAAATAGATCGTACTGTACTTAATTTTTATGGTGAAGTTTATTACTCCTTAATTTCATGCGTGATCAATGATTTTTAATTCGTTTTCTTGACAACCTTGCTTCTCGACTGCATCAATGCAATTCACAAAAAGGATTTTGTACCATGTCAACCTTGATATTTTGTATATGGATTATATTCGACCTCCAGACAAACGACAAACGAGCCAACAATTTATAAACAAAAATTAAATTACATATTTTAAAAACAATAATATTAAAAGTGAATTTGTACCTATAAGAATTATATTAAAAAAGAAATGATTTTTAATTCTAGGAACTTGTTATTATGCAATAATTTGCTTTAAAAAGTTAGATTCACTGACTTACTTATTAAAAGTGTAAATCTAGATCATTAGATCACATATTCACTCTGATCTTTTATTACATGTATAATTTTAATCTAGTACGTAGATACAGTTGACCAAGCAAGCAGTTTTTCATTATTATACACAAATGTGCTTAGAAAATAGGACAACGAATAAAAGTACTGCTTATGGAAATTGACTTTGGTTTATAGTCCCGGCAAAATCCGTCTTTGAGCATGCTTAATTTTCGCATTGATAATTTTTGCAGGGTCCCGTTTAAAACCTGCTCTTCAACGTAAAAATGCGTGTAACCCGGTAAAACATAGACCCGGTAGGCAACAATTTTTTTATTTATTAATAAGTAACATAGACCGAATTGCTTCTCATTTTTCTCTTAAACTTTTCGAGTATAAAATTCGTAAAATTTGAAAAAAAGGTATTTTTACGATTTTTTCTCTCAAAAACTCTATGAAAAAATACGATTTTTAATATTTATATAAATTTTTATTTGTAGTGAAAAGCTTACTCAATAGTATTCCGCAAAAATTTTTAGCCTGATTGTATTTTGAGTGTTTGATTGTTAATTGTTAAGACAGCGGGCGAAAAACCACCCAACAGTAAAGATTTTATGTTCTATATATGCTAGAGAGATGTGATTTTCACCAATCGACTCAAAATAAAGTCAAATTAAAGAAAAATTCCATTTTCCACAATTCAAACCCTCGTTTAAATATCGCAAAAACCGTTTTTCTACTTTTTCGAGAAGGCGGCGTTGTGGAAAAAGAAATTTTTCTAACTTTTATAATATTTGACATTATTTTGAGTCGATCGGTGAAAGTGCCATCTTTCTAGCATGTATAAAAACAGTATTAAAGCATGAAAATCGTTATATTGTTGGGTGGTTTTTCGAGCGCTTTCTTAACAATTAACAATCAAGCACTTAAAATGCAACTAGTCCAAAAATTTTTGCAGGATGTTGTTGCGTAAGCTTAATACTACAAATAAAAATTTTGTACAAATTAAAAAGTTTTTGAGGGATGAAATTCGTAAAATTCTCATTTTTTTCTAATTTTACGAATTTTGTATTCAAAACTTGGAGTGTTTAAAAACATTTTTTGTAAATTTTGACCCCAATTATATGATAAAATTTTTTTTGAAGTGATTTGAATGATTTTCTGAAGTGATGTTTGTTAAAAACAATTAGCTCTTCTTTTATGTTCAAGATCATATTTTAAACGGGATCCTGCAAAAATATTACAAGCGAAAAAGGAGCATAAAAATTTCACCCTTATGAATTCAGATAGGCTAATCTTGAACTAGTGACCCACTGACTTTTTAATCAGAACTGCAATTTAAGATCTCTTATGAAATAAATCCTATTTTCGATACCATATTTGATTAATATACAACTAAAATGAGAAACAAAATAGTGAATTATGCCATTATTTGAATTCACATTAATATTTTCAGATATATCTCACAGCTATATATTTTTAATATAGATATATTGAATCAATATGCTCGATATAATTTTAATACGTTTAGTGTTAATGTCTATCTATAATTGATTATCTATTTAAAGATTTATCTACACCAAATTACATGATTCTCTAAAATAGTACGTATTGCGAATGCTCTTAATCGCCAATCTTAAATAATCGTGCTTACACTCTTGAAGCATACATATTCATTTTCCATGTTTCTCCGTGTACATATTTCTGTTGAATAATATTTTTATATCTATAAATGTAAGGAAACCAAATGTCGTTTCTTGATTGAATAATATAAGCAATACGTTAGACTTTCAAGGAAAGTTGAAATGAATTAATAAATACAAAAATAAATATTTTTGTAAGGTGTAAACCAGACTTTATTTGGTATATTCATTGAATTGATATCGATTATTTTCCGGTGTTATATATTTTTAAAAGTTATACAAATTGAAGATAATTATGCATCTACGGAAATGGTTTTGAAAAATAATTTCAATTTTTGAATTTGACTACTATTGGCAACATGTACACATAAAAATACTTTTAACAAAAAGAAAACCGACTTCAAAAGGAAAACTTTTCCAAAATATATTAAAATGCACTAAAAAGTAAAAAAATAACGACAATATAATGTAGTTAAAATTATTGTTATTTTTGGAGTCGGTGTCAGCCAAGCTAATGTAGCAAACTGTTCTGTCAGAGTTGTTTCCTTGGCTGACACCGACTCCAAAAATAACAATAATTTTAACTACATTATATTGTTGTTAATTTTTTACTTTTTAGTGCATTTTAATATATTTTGGAAAAGTTTTCCTTTTGAAGTCGGTTTTCTTTTTGTTAAAAGTTTTTTTATTTTGTGATTTTTAGTGAATTTGAAGTACACTCACTAACTTGTCACTAAAAAAAAAATCATCGAAGTGATATTGAGTTATTCGTTCTCTTGTCGTGCATACTTAATGAAAATTTAAGACTTTTATGGTTTTCCAATGGATACTGTTGTCAGAACTCTACCAAAATAAAATGGGACCAAATGGGAAGCACCAGCTTTCAAACAGATAAAGAATTATCAAAATCGGTTCACCCAGTCAAAAGTTCTGGGGTAACAAACATTAAAAAAAAAATACAGTCGAATTGATAACCTCCTCCGTTTTTGTTTGAAGTCGGTTAAAAATAAGCAAAAGTGTGTAAGATGAACATAAGAGCGTTCAATTTGTATTCATTAATAAAAATTATAATTTACTTCTTACGAAATTTTTTTGAACTATAGTAAATAAAAGAACTTGCTGACCATGAGTTTTTAAAATGAAAAATAATAATTTAATTAAACAGCAAAGTGGTATTCACAACGGGTCCCACTTACTCATTATGTGTCACTTAAACCTAAATGGAATTTGAAGTGATAATCGCTATTTCGCCGCTATTTTTTCCGGCCTACTTTTTCTTTAATTCAACGTTAAAATCTTGAAAGTTGAGTTTCTTCACTATTGTCTGAAAGAGATTTACTGTCAATGTTTTCGTATGTGTTTTCAGTCTCTTCAAATACTTAGCATTGAATTTCACTTTTCACTGTGTTCAGTTTTAGATCATCACCAATTTCACTATTGGGAATAAAGTAGGAAGCATCTTTATAACGGAATGTTTCAAGAATCTCAATGTTGAAATTTAAAGCAATGCTCCAAAGTTGAATCTCATTGGTCCAAATTGGTTTAAAGGCTGTTTTATCTGCATTCAATTTTTGTGGCTATTTTTAAAAAATTTTGTATTTTTAAAAAAAATAATATTTTTAATATAGACTAGTTTTTTAAAGGACCTTGAATTTCAAGATCTAATCTTGGTCATTATACCATGCATATATGTAATATGCAAGGTACACTAATTTTAGTCCCAAGTTTGTAACGCTTAAAATTATTGGTGCTACGCACAAAATTTTGGTATAGGGTTTCGGTTGTCCGTCCGTCTGTCAACTCGATAACTCAAAATCGAAAAAAGATAGCAATCTGAAATTTTTACAGCGTACTCAGGACGTAAGAAGGGAGATCGAGTTGGGGACTCATGGCAATTGGGTCTTGGGTCCGTAGGACCCATCTTGTAAACCGTTAGAGATAGAACAAAAGTTTAAATGTAAAAAATATTCCTTATAAAAAATAACCAACTTTTGTTTGATAAATTTTTTCGTAAACATCACTGTTTACCCGTGAGGGCGCAAATTAGGCGTAAATTGTATAGTATGTATTATATGGCATCAGTTATGTATGTGTGACATGCATGTATTTGTAATGTGATAGAGGAATCAACACTGTCTATTCATGGTATTTCAACAATTAACTTAGTCAATTGTATGTTTTCACTTGTTTTTTGGTAAATTCACTTTGGAGATCACAGAGTGCTCCGATAATTTTTTGGAAACTTTGTCGTATATTTCATTATCCTTATTGTCACATAATGTACAACTGTTGAATATATGATAAAATTGTTTCCGTCAATATAAATTTTAATTATTGTGGATATTTTTAAATAAATGTTAATTTTTTTTAAAAAATTAACCGGTGGAATTTTACATGTATTATTTAACCGGACTTGAAAACAAGTTTTAATAATGGATTTTGTCCCTTATTAAATATTTTTCTAAAGCATAAAATATTAGTTATAATTTATACAATGTCAGTTGTACATGAAATTTAAGATAGAAGAAATTGATTAGGTAGTGATAAATAAGTAGTTGATGTGAATTAGAAGTTGAAAAGTTTCCTTGGTTATAGAAACGCTACATTAAGACTATAGTGCCTCTTTCGACAGTGTGAGTTTACGGATATTTTTATTTTATTTTTTTTTATTGTACATTTATCTAAAGGTTACAATTAGTTTGTGAAAAATAACGCAACGTGATCTTTTGAAAGTTTGCATGTTTACAAGTTTCTATATATAACCCTTGTAAGAAAGAAAGTGCGATTTTTACTGATTCACGAAAACATTTATTGAAAAATTTTACAGATTTAATTAACTATAATGGAACAGTTTTCATAACACAAAAAAAAATTTTTTAATCGTTTTTCATTAACATTTCATGTGCTTAAATTCAAGCGGTCTTCAATTCTTGCTATTTAATTTTTTAATCTTGTATTAAAAGTAAAAAAAATTGCTCTAAAACGATAAAAAGTGATGTAGGCCGTACCCCTATCTGCAAAAAAACGAGATAAGCTTTTTTGAGGTACACATTTTGGGGATGGGTTTTTAATGTTATCGAAAATTTGACTCGGAATGATCTTTTTTGGCGGGTTTTTTGAAAAATTTGGAAAAAAGACGGTTTTTTGAGTTTTTTTAGAAAACGATTGATTTTTGCTGATAACATTAAATCGAAAAATTTAAGATACTTCAAAAATAACAGCACTAAAAAAACCTCTTATTATACTATATTAAAACTTTTAAAACAAATTTAAACATAAATATAACATATACAATATTTTTGTAATCCCTTTTAATTATTAATCTTTTTTTTTTTATTAACGTATTACTTTTTCACTCCAAAAATCCGCCTTTATGTTTTGTTTTTACAAACACCTATCTAAGAACACTTTGATTTTCGTGGCAAAAATAATGATAACTTAAAATGTTCAAATCTATTGAGCAGTTTGGAAGATCCGAGGTAACAAAGCAATTTACTAACAAATATACATACAAACATACGTACAAGATACGCTCGAAAAACATAACCACTCCTTGACAGTCGGATAAAGTTGTGAGGAAATAGTAGAATATAAATCTTGATTCTTTCATTATAAATTGTTAAAGAAGTTGCTTTTTATTGAGCAGATAAAGCAGGAACAAATTAATATCGGTTGTCTTAAAAATAGAATCAAATGCAAATAATTATTTTTTTTAACCACTAAAAGAGTCATGACAAAGGTTTATTATGACTTATGTAAAAAGGTTGGGACAGAGAAAAAGTAGATTTCAAAAAATCTGTACAAAAATCCCATCATTTTTTCCTAACTAGTTTTTATCACTCTAATTTCCATAGTAAAGCAATAAAGAATATTAAGTCAATGGTTTTATCAACTAAATAACATAAACCGTATTTTGAAATTAGTTAGGTCAGATGTATTTCAATCAAATTGAATTACACGAAAAAACGTTCAAGGAGAGCTAGTAAAAGTAACTAAGTTTTAAAAATAAATAAGTAAAACGCCCGTTTGGTGTAGAAGTACAATGTGGACTGTCCCCAAGCAGATTAGATTTTTCAATGTTTTCAAAGAACTATCCTAAACCGCTTTGCCTTTTAGGTACCCTTTCAAGGCAAAGTAGTACGTTGCAACGCAACTAATTTATTTTTTAATTATTTAATTTTAAGCTTTGAAATTAGCTATAATACTATTTAGTAATTTCTTGAGAATATAATTACTAATTTTTTGTATTGTTTCTATGTAAGCATTTCAAGATGATAAAAAATAGTTGTAGTAAAATTGATGATATTTTCCTTTACAATCTTTACATAATCGCTCCTTATTACCAACAATTATTTTTTTATTAAGTGGAATGAAATACGTAACTTATTAAATTTTAATTTGTGGAAATCACAACGATTTTAAGTAAATACCGATCTGGCTGAATGAACTAATGGAATAGCTTCATGCTTGGGAATTATCTAAGATAATGATACCTGATTTTATTGTTGAGTATATAGGTACTTATAAAACTTAAAATAAACTTCTTCTAAATATAATTGTAACACACTCCACAGAAAGGTACAATTACAAAATCAATTTAGCTTATTCAATGGTCAGGCAACATATTGACTACACAATTTTTGAAGTGAAACCTTCTTTGAGCATTGTGAGGTAAACAAAAAACATGTCCTCTTTACGCTCCATACATACCACATTGAAAACAACGATTCTCATCCGATCACTAAAGTTAAGCTACATTGAACACACTTAGTTCCAGGATGAATGACCATTAATAATAATATTTTATACACACGTCAATAATTTCAATTTACAAATTATGATATAATTAATTTATTGTACTGCAATTAATGAAAAAAAATTGTTTAAAAAATAGGGATATTCCAAAGTTTAAGTTCCGTCGACAGTTCACATGACTCACTATCTTTTTTTTTTGTTTTTGGTTATTGAATTATTTGTATTATTCTTTGGATTATTTTTGTCATAAGTTGTTGTTCCTGGACTAATCTGATCCAGGAATATATCACTTAAAAAAAACGTATTTTTTTTAATTGATTGAATTTTACTGGCCAAAAAAGTGTAATTGAATTGTAAATATGTGAATTTAAGAATTTATTAAGACAATATGTAAATATGTCAAAATTAATTATAAAACAAATAAAAATGTATACATTTGATATATCGCATATATGTATGGTAATTCGCACGTTATTCAAATTTATGCACCAATGAAACCTAATTAGAATTCATTCTACTATTCATAAAAGAAGAGCAAAAAATTAACAAAAAATATTGTTTGTAACTGCGTACTTATTATTTTTTGATCTAATTAGAAATACATAAATATAATTAATACCTTCAATATTCTCATTAGTTTTCTTCATACTTTATGGTATAGTTGCCGGTAGAATCTTTAATCATTTCAATTAGTGACAATTTATAATCAAATTATTTTGGTTTAAATTTATATGGTAAGATTTTTAGTTAATTTAATTATATTAAAAAAAATTTTTTTTTATTGAATTTTTACATATGACTTTACGTTAAGGAAGTTCCCTCACCAGTAATAGAAAAAAATAAATTAGTAGAAAATGATCCAAATTTTTAGTATGTTGTAGTTAACGATACATATTATTAAATCAAAAAAAAAAATTGGGTATCTTATCGATCAATTAAGAGAGTAATTAATTCATTAAAAATACTCTAAATAACATACCATCATATGAGGATGGTATGTTATTTAGTGTATTTTTAATTAATAAAAACTCTCTTCATTGATCGATAAGATACCCAAATTTTTTTTTGATTTAATAATAGGTATGTATCGTTAACTACAACATACTAAAAATTCGTATCCTTATCTACTAATTTATTTTTTTCTATTACTGGCGAGGGAACATCCTTAACAAGAACTAAAATATTTCATATAGGAAATGGTAGTCAAATAATCTTGTTTTTACCGATATCTTAAGCTTTCTTATAGGGTGGGCTCATATTAATTTTAACAGAAAATTTAGGTTTAAGAGGAAGAAGGATTAGTGCTTCCTAGATGTTTTGTTTAATTTTTTTTTTTAAATTCCGCCTTCGTGGAGGATTGCGTATGCCATTTTTTAACCGACTTCAAATAAAAAAGGAGGAGGTTACCAATTCGACTGTATTTTTTTTTATGTGTGTTACCTCAGAACTTTCGACTGGGTGAAAGGAAAAGAAACTAACGAAATTAAAAATTTAAAAAAATTAAAACAAAAAGAAACCCGACTTCTAAAGAAAAACTTTTCCAAAACAAATTAATATGAACTAAAATTAAAAAAAATAACGATAATATAATGTAGTTAAAATTATTGTTATTTTTGGAGCCGGTGTCAGCCAAGTTAATGTAGCAAACTGTTCTGTCAGAGTTGTTTCCTTGGCTGACACCGACTCCAAAAATAATAATAATTTTAACTACATTATATTATCGTTATTTTTTTACTTTTTAGTGTATATTAATTTGTTTTGGAAAATTTTTTCTTTTGAAGTCGGTTTTCGTTAAAGGTTTTGTTTTTTTTATATTTCAAATTTCTTTAGTCGTTACTAGGAATAATTTTTTGTTGTTTTTGTTTCAAGTATTAATTCATCTTAATATAAAAAAAAAGTCGGGTTAGTTTAGTTGGACCATAAATAATAAATATTTATATTATGCTAAGTTGTTTATGAGTTAGACCATTTATAACTGAAGCACGACCGAACTGATTTGAACGATAATCTGAATTTGTTGGATTCGTCACCCTCTCGAATAGCAAGAAAACTTATTACATAGTCTACCCCCCCCTCATTTGTTTTTAAAAACCTAAAGTTGCCCAACGAAGCGGGCGGATAACAGATAAAAATTTATTTCTCCTCCGGCAGCAACGCTCCGAGATCACCAGCTATAGTATTTTATAAAAAGTAAAATAAAACAATTTTTTTCATAATTTTTTCAAAAGTATATAATGCTCATAACAGACTATTTTGATCTTTGCTTGAAAAGAAATTAAAAAAATTGGTCAACAATTTTTTTTAAATAAATTTAAAGTTATTAATTATTATTTAAAACAAATTTCATTGTTTTGAAATGCAAAAAATGAATACATATATTGAAAAATCATCGCATAATTTTTTATTATATGTAATGTCAAATATTATTCGTGATTTTGTAATCATAAATTACATAAAAATTAAAAAAAAAAAAAAATAATATCTAAAGATAATTACATAATTTTTAAATTATGATGACACTAATTTTTTTATTTAAAATATAATTTAAATTTCTGATTTTCTACTGGAAATCAATTATTTTAATATTTATGCCTTGTTAATTTTATGATTGAAAGTTATTCAATTATTTTTTACCACCAGAAAATAATTTTCAATTTATGGGCTAGTCATTATTTTGTCGAATCTTTTTGCGTTGTAAATTAGGTTTCTTGGATATTTTTTATCGTTTAATCGAGCACTATGAGCAAAATACAAGTAAGGTATTTTCGGGGTATAAAGGCTACCTAAGCTGAAATGGTATATAAGGAAAACGTTCGTGTATCGTGAGAGACTATAAGTGGAATTTTGTTTTTTATAGCATAAATTGAAAAGTTTTCCACTTTTTTTTGCTCTTGATTTTTACATTAAAAAATAAATAAATAAATAATTTAATCTGTCATTTTAAACAGTATTTATACCATGCATATATGAAATATATAGCAAGGTAAGAAAAGATATATCAAGCAGAATTGTTTATAGCGTGCTCAGGACGTACAAAGTTAGTTTGAAGTTCAGTTGAGTATCGTAAAGTTCAATTGAGTATCTGAGTATCTTTTAAACCGTTAGAGATAGAACAAAAAATTAAATTTATAAAATGCTTCTTATAAAAAAATTAACAACTTTTGTCTGTAACATTTTTTCATAAACACCACTGTTTACTCGTGAAGGAGCAAATTAGAACAAAGCCTTGGTGTTATTATTTTCTACAAAACTATAAAAGATAGAGAGTTAAAAATTTGCAGGTAGATTTAACTAATAGGTTTATAAAAGACAAAAAAAAAAAAATTCTAGAAAATTCTATTGGAAATTTCGAAATTTGCATACAAAAAAATATTTCAAACAATAGTTGTTTATTTTATTATAAGAAATAACTTTTACATTAAAATTTTGGTCTAGCACCAACGGCTTACAAGATCCTTTTTCATTTGATGTTCAAAAATTGTTAAATATTTAAATAAGCATCTATTCCTTTTCCCGATTCTTATCTATACTTAGTTGTCTACTCTCTTAGTTGTTTCAGGAACGGAACCCTAAACTCGCAATTGAAGCATAGCTAAGAACGCTCTCCGTTAAATTACCTTTCAAACAAAACAAAAAAAAATAAAAATCGGTTCATCTTTTTAGGAGCTACGATGCTACGCCTCTTCGGGGGTTAAAAATCAAGAGCACAATTTTTTTAGAAGTAAAGTTTTTCGTGTGTTTTATTTGCTAAACATTCTATACATTATTTTTTATTTTTCATTCACTATCTCGGATATTCGAGCTTTTGTTTTAAATACTCCAGGAGCTGCACTATAGAATGTAATGACACGTCTTTTGGTTAAGTGAGTGTATTTTAAAAATTTTTGTATACTCTATTACCTGCAGGTACCTTACATTTTTGAGACAGTCTACTTATTAATAATTTGAACCAAATTAAAATTAGTATTATTCATTTATTTGAAAGTTCGAAAATACAAAATTGTACCGGAAAATTTACACGCTAGTTTTATGTTAGCTTAAGTATGATATATTGTTAAGAGATCCTAATCCCAGATTGTCTTTCGATGATAGCGATGAGATTAAAATGTTAGAAGTGGCTGAATTCTTTTTTTTTTCGAAACCATAATATGTTAAAAGTTGAAAAGTAATGGCCAAAAAAATAATCATGCTTTATCCTCAAATCGTATCAAAAATTAGATTAGTGTTCATAAAGCAACTGCTGAAAATATAGTTGAAGTTAAATGCAACTTAGTTTTAAGTTTACATAAAAAATTTTAGTAAACTTGACCTTTGTTAATAAAAAAAAGTTCAAAGTCATTTTTTTGGAGGTATTTATATTTTGTATTGTATTTAAATTTTATTTACAAAAATATTTAATTAAAGTGAGTCTGTTACACAAAGGTTTTTTTTTATATATCTAGATTAAAACGGAACAGTAGGTTGGTAGAGTCTTACTAAAAATTATATAATGATGTTAAACATTATGGGTTTCTTTTTTATTATAACATTCATTTTATGAACAAAGTTCACTTTTAATTTGATTAAAATTTATTAATTTATTAGTGTTAAAAGCTAGAAATTGAAAATCAGTTTCATTTTCATTCCATTTGCAATGCATAGATATTGTATTCTTTCAAATAAACTTACTACGCCAAATAAATTCCAAATGTGTACGTACAATTGCTGTGCTCCAACGAACTTGTTGCTCTCCAAATACGAACCGATACGAACTCCAAATACGAACTGAACCGCTTTTGTACATCAACAACAAGTTCTCCATACCAGAATTGTAGGAAAATAACAGTGTTTTAATAAATGTTTCAGTCGTTTTTTGTGGGACTCCTCACAAATATATAAAAAAAAAGGGACAAATAAACAAACAAAATGAGATGGAAAGTTATTTATTCTGAAATGACATTGACCCAAAACTCGACCTCATTATTACGTTATTTTTATCGCACGTTTAATCTGCCCTTTTTTATCAACTACGTAGATAAAACAAGAAAAGTCATTACTCAATTAAATTTTTATGACCAAGAAAAATAAAACAAACTTTCTTGTTTTATTAATTAAAATTATCATAATGCCTTAGGCTTAAAACGCAAAGCAATTCAATAAAGAATTTCAAAGTTGATTACAAGTTAGGTACAATAAAGCTTAACTTTTTCAAATAAGCCTTAATCTATAACTACATCATTCGTAATACTTTTCATTCATAATAAAACAAGCTTTGCTATTAACACTTGAGCTATATTTCAAAAATCTGATTCAAAAGTATAGCTTTAACAATCAAAGGCACAAATTAACATATTTACTTCAGATTAAACTGTTTGCTTAAAATAAATATAAATATTTCTTATTAATATCGGTTACTGAGCCAAAATTGCTTAGCTGCAATATCATATTTGTATATGTTTTGTCAAATTGGGTTTTAACCTAAACCTGATAAATACTTATTTTGAAAAGAAAAGTTACAAGAAGCCTTTCAATCAATTTTCAAATGCCGAGCCAACGAGGTTGCACACAGTGGAATATACGAAAATAACAATTTAATTCGTTAATTTTAGGAATAAATTGGGAAATTTAAAGTTTTTCACCCATAGTATTGTGTGTAGTCTAGGAACATTTCTCTTCTTGTGAATATTTTGCCACGATAGCTACTAAAAACCTTCATTCACAGTTAATTTTTAACAATAATTGGAAATGAAATACGTCGAGTCATTAATATTATTAAATGAGTAACACTTAATAATAATAAAATATTGTAAATAATAATAATTTATTTATTTCTTATTAAATAATAATCATAATTAGATGTAAAATGATGCAAAAATTGAATTATGTGATGAAAACAAACTATATGATTTTGAAATCAAATATGAATTATTATGAAATATTTTTTAAATACATATCTTTTAATAAAATTCGCTTAAGAGCCTTTTAAAATTAATTGTAGATGCATCATATAATATTATTTGTTCTTAATTTTTATTTTTATTTTATTTTCCTTTTTTTCTTTTTTTTTTTTTTTGAAAATGAAAACTATTTGAATAAAATAAGAGTTTAAGAAAAAATGTTTTACATTGTAATAAAATTATAATAATATGTAATTTATAATATATAATTTTATAGTAAAAATAATAATATACTGAATGCCTACGTCATTCAGACATTAATAATAATAATAATAATAATAATAACAATAAGAAGTGATAATAACAAAAAAATAACAATAATCATAATAGGATTAATATCTTTTTTATTTATTTTTCAATAAGTTTAACTAAGGACCTCTCGACGAGTATAGGCCTCCTCCATCTCACTCCACTTTTTCCTATCTTGGGCTGTTCTCATCCACTCGTTGTTTGTGAATTTTATAAGTTCGTCTTCCCATCTTTCCAGGGGACGACCTCTTTTCCTTTTTCCGTGGGGGCCAGACCATGCAGTGATTTTTCTAGTCCATCTCTC
This sequence comes from Chrysoperla carnea, assembly GCF_905475395.1. Taxonomy (NCBI): domain Eukaryota; kingdom Metazoa; phylum Arthropoda; class Insecta; order Neuroptera; family Chrysopidae; genus Chrysoperla; species Chrysoperla carnea. The sequence continues at coordinate 71,259,209 of NC_058337.1, read as the reverse complement.
TTTATCCTGACTTACAATGTGGCCCGCCCACTTCCATTAAATTTCTTGCAGTGGGTTAACGCATCAATTATAACTTTTGTTCTTTCTCTTATTTCTCTGTGTCGTTTTCAGTCTCCGAGTTTCAAGTTAAGAATGCTCCTTTCCATGGCTCTTTGGCAATTTTCAATTTGTTTCCTTCGTATGCGAATTACACATCCAAGTTTGACTTGCATATGAGAGGCAAGATAAAAGACATGAGTCTAGGACTTTCTTTTTTAATCTTTTTAAAATTAGGATTTCTAATTTCTAATAGATCGAGAAGTACTACGTTCAGCTTGATCTGTTGTGGCTACCAGTGGCGTAGCAAGGTCGACAAGAGCCAAAGTGCTTCAAATTTATAGATAGGGATTAGAAAATACAGTGACTTGAACTTATTCATAGTAGCATAAGTAAAGTCTAGCTTTATGAGGAGAAGAAAGGCCAACCTATATGTTTATAATGAAGAAAAATGGGCATAAATAAACAATGATGAACATGTCATTATGTCGTCTTTAGCTTCACTCAAATCAAAGTTCGATGCCGCCTTGTTTTCTACCGCAATTAATGATAAATGTCAGAGTAGATTTCGTCCAATGCTGTTTCTTAAATAATTCTTTATAATCTTCAGTTTACTGAAAGATCTTTCTGCTGACGCAGAAGTAACCGAAATTGTACAAAATAGTAGCATTGTGGAGAGGGAATTAATGCTATTATAAGGTCTAGTTTTTTATAAAACTGGGTTTCTTAAATAAAACTGAATACATATTCAAAGTTATATATATTATACAGCATTTTTCTACCAAAATCCATAACTGCAATCCAATTGAATAAAAAGAATAGGTTTATGTCGTCTTTGCTAATTTTACTCATAGGTTCGAAGTCAATAACAAACATTCGCCCATATATTTCAACAAAAATAGTTTCAGTGAATTTTTCCAAAAAGTAAAATTTAATCAATTTTATGCTGTTGCAAACGTTGATTTTTTTTGTTTCATTTTCTTAGCCTTTCAGATTATTAACAAAGACGCATCAATATTTATATTTTATCTACTTTCAATTTATGAATTTAATTTTTTCTCTTTTATTACAAAAATATGTCATTATTATGAAATGTCGTGTTTTTTGTCTGCTGTCTGTTCAGTACAGTTATTATGTATGCATTTTGTACAGAATATATAATTTATTTTGTTGCAATAATCGATTTAAAAAAAGGCTTAATTTTTTTTTTTTTTAAATAAACGTGCAATATTCAACCTAATTAAGCATGAGAAATCCTTTAAATAATTTCAAGGAATTAACAAAATTAAAATTTTCCTTAAAAAGTAAAAATATCTTCCTACTCACTTAATAATGTAGAAAATCGATCATTTAACATTTGCACATTTTAATTTCTATTTTATCAGGTACACAAACTTTTTATAAAAAGTTACCAGTTTGTTTTAATCAAAAGTTAAGAGACATATACCGGGTGTCCGAGACTGAGTGGACATGGCATTAGAGCATATTATTTGGACAATTTTAAATCGAAAGTACCTTATACATTTTTGTCCAAAACCCCTTGGCTATGGAGTTATGTTTGCACTATTAAATTAAACCAATATTGTTGAGTAAAGTAGTTGAATGTTTATCTGAATGTTACTTCTTTTAGTAGGTAATTGAAGACGTAGCTCTCTGGAGAATATCTGGGTCATCTCGTATGGATGCTGCTCCAGTAATAATCTTTTGAATTAGCTCATCTCTGGTGTATTATGGCTGCAGCTGCATCCATACGAAACGATCCAGATATTCTTCAGAGAGCTACGTCTTCAATTACCAGAAGAGCGTTAATGTGTTGCGAGGCTGCGGGATAAATATAAAAATTTTCACACTCGAACCAGGACGTGTATTGTGTTTTTTTTTTCAATTCTCTTTAATTAAGATTACTAGACAAGATATTTGTCAATATTTAGTTTACACTGTATGTATCATATTAAAAACATCTATAATCGAGAGACTTTGATGTAAACAAATATCGTATACATGATTAAAAGTAAACAACACCAAAATAAATAATTAAAAAAAACAAAACTACTTTACACAACAATGTCTTTACTTTATTCGCTTTTAATAGTGCACTCCTTAACTATTAGGTTTTGATCAAAAGTGCACTTTCGACTTAAAATTGTACTAACAATACACTCTTAAGATATGTCCATCGAGGAATAATACTTTTTATTTTTAAAAGAAGTAATATTTTAGTGTTTTTATGCACTTTTACTGATAAATATAAATCAGAATTTCCTATTTGCCAATATTGTTAATTAGAGCCTCGTTTATATCTAAAGTAATTATGGTTGATTTTGAATAAGTTTTGATATATGATACAAAGAAAATTTTCGTTGATGTAGCGATCCAAGGATGGCCATTTCATTAATCAAAATTTATTCTGCGTAAAATTTAGGATTATAAGAATTCGGCATCTGACCGTCATAACGCAATATAATTATTTATGCAATGTACAAATTATTTTATGCTTTAATCTATGCACCTATTAGAAATGTTATTAGTCTCTATAGATCAATGACTAAATTAATATTTGAACTGTTACTTATTTAGAGCTGTAGTGAACGTCACAAAACAAAAGCAAGGAAGGTCGTTCATGTCAGACATACCTCAGACTTTAGAACTTTCGTTTTAGAAATTGTTTGACAATGTCAAATTAATTGGATAGGAAAAAGCAAATAAAAAAAGCGAGACGGGCGAGGTTATTCTAAAACCGAGATTATTTCACTATAGCTTCTTTTTGATATTAATTATTTGGGGAGTAAATAAAAATAATCAACGAATTATCATACAAATGTCATGTTAATATTCAATACGGAAGGTGGTAAATTCACTAACTATAAAGTGTAAATAACAAACGACATTGGTCATTGTCGTAATAATACATTATATTTGGGAAATTGCGTGCTTAAATTATCTTAATAAAATTTTATATTATTGAAAATTTTAATGTAAGCATTAATAAAATTTTGTGTTGTTAAAAATTATAATTTATGTATTTATGTATAATTTTTAAAATTTATAATTTATGATGTATAAATTAATTATTTGATAAGTATTCGCGACTTCAAGTAATCATAAGTGGCGCTTTAATGGCAACTAAAGAGGGTGAAAACATCTATCTCCATGGTATAAACAAACAAAAAACCATTGAACATACAATCTGTTTTATATCATTTTAATCAATTTAAAGATTTTCTCTTTTATATCATATTTTCTTAGATAACGCTTACACTCTACTCCCTTGTTATGAGCAGTTTTCGTCACAGAATATTTTTGCCAAGCGATATTTTGTGGTCGGAAATAATAAAAAACCTTTTTCATAAAAAGGAAAAAAAAAATATATCCAACTTATTATCATACATTCAATTTTGCCAATCGAAATTTTTGCCAAACATTTTTTAGGCGAAAGTTATCAAGGACATTATAGATTAGTCTGTGTTAATAGCTTTTAAGCCCAAGTAAATTTTATATGTCATTTGAACATCAAGGTCAAATGACCTCTTGAAACTAGAATTTAAGGTCAAAGTCATGCCACAGGTGAATGCCCTCTAATGTCCTTTACAACTTTTGGCTATAGCAATTTTCTCTAGCTAGCGTATTTTCTTTTTATTAAATGCAATAGTGACACATTTTTAAGTTGTAATTCCTCCGAAATCTAACGTTTTTCGAAAAAATGTTTTAAATTAGAAAAGTTGGTTTTTAAGAGGATCAACTTCCTAATTGGATGGGTTATTCTATCTGTTATGTTCTAGGATCTAAATTGACTATTAAATCTACCAGGAGAACTAGGTGCAATTTGATGCCAGAACATGATATCCTAGTCATCAATCTCTACAACTTTGATTAAAGCTATGTTTTGATTGGCTTACTAAAAAACGAGTTATCAGCCATGATAGATTGAAATGGTCAACCCTTTATGTATAAATATAAGGATGGCCCGGATTTGAGGTTCCACTTCTTAAACTTCAACACAAATCCCTGGAGATCATTCAGAAGTAAACATGTTGTATATCCAGTAGAAAACTTAAGATTCTATACTTACCTACTTTTTCATTATAAATAATTGTGAAGGTAATCAACAGAAATTGTAAAAGAAAAATTGTCTTTTTGTTGTGAACCATTTGTATCTTTAATGTTAACAACATAAATACTTTTAAAATTTATTAATATTAAAAAAATACATTCTACAATTAAAATGACCTTATAAGAACATCTTTATGCGTATCTTTACCAATTGATTGGAAACGCTTATTTTGAATGCAAAAGAATCATAAATATGTAGCTGGTATTTTACCATCGTCAATTTGCATTACGTTTGACTTGACAAAAACACTTTTAAATTTTCTTTTTACAAAATTCGAAATATATGGTGCTAAACTTTTAAAACAAGAACATAATAAGTAATTTTTATTTTTTAGTTTTTTTTAACAAAATAATTTTAAAAAAATCACACAAATATATGGTCAAAACTATTAATTTTCGAAATATCCCATCATAAAGTTTTCATATTCTTGTTCCAAGAATTTATGATTAAATACTCCGAAAACGAAATGTTTTGTATTAATTACATTTGTACTAACAAATTATACAACTTCCTAAAAACCACCAACCAACTTCTCACAAAAATATAAAGATTACGTAACATAATATTATATACGTACCTTTTGCTATCTGCGCAAATGACCCTCGCTGCTGAAAGCGCGGAAAATAAAAAAAAAAAAATTACATTTATAAGAAATTTTTTGTATCTAGAAAACGAGAATTTTTTTTGTTTTTTTTACCTTTATTAATGAAAGAAACCCATGTCCAAAGGAGTATTTTTGAATCCCATTTTTAACCCTATAAACTCTACGGTACTGTGAATATTACGACGATATCTCTTACGACAGAATTAGTTAAATATTCTAAATAGAGATGTACGTATTTGTTGATTTTGGAGATTATTGAAATGTATTCTTGGTCTTGTAAGGAAGCCAACATACAATCAGTGTTAGCTTATCGAGATCAAGAGTCAACTACCAAGGTCTTGGCCAAAACCTACCTACATGCAAGAATTGGCCCAAACGGACCGAACTGTAATAAGTATTGTTCAACTTATTATCCAGTTTTATTTGAATTTACGCAAGCAAACAAAAAGCTCAGCATGGCTTACGTCGTTCAAACAAGTTTGGAATCTAACGTTAAAATTTCAAAAATTGTCTCTTCTTGAAAATAATATATAAATCAGTATGATATTTTTGGAAAATTAACCTATTTCCATACAATTTCTGTTAAGCATGGCTTTGGATAATTAAATATTCTGTATAGTCAGAAGGACTTTGTGGATTAACAAGAAAGTCATTGAAGTCATAACGTTTAAAAATTTATTGAAAAATAGTAAAGAATGGAAAACATTCTAAAAATAAATGACCTTATATACCTAACATCTTCTTCATAATTCATTCTTTGGTGATATTAGATATTAAATCTATTTACACCTCTTTTCGATGACACTAATTGATCGTAAACATTTTATGTATGCAATTATTAATAATAATTTTTCTAGTTTTAATTGAACAATAAATTAAGCAATGTTTCTTGAATAAAATTATGTGATGCGATATTCTTCATTCAATATCGTCAACCAATAATAAATGTATGTCAATATAATTATTTTACAAAAGGAATGTTTATTGTATAAAATTTTAACAAGATTTTCTTTGAAAATTAAGATTTTAGTTATACAATATCTTTAAAGTAAGAATGTATCGGCACTGTAATTTGAAAAAGATTGAGGCTTGTTTTTTGTTTTAAATAGTCTAACAATCAGTGCACATAACCAAATTAAACTTAATTACGTAATTTACAGTAGGGTTAAATAATAAATTTTAATACGTATTCCTCTTATTGAGAATTCTCAAAAATTGATATGTGTTTGATAATTACAACTTGGAAAAAAGGTTGGTGTTCCTATGGTTGATATGGTGGAATTTCTACAGAAAAATACCATGTTTTTTTCACGATTTTTAACACAAAGCATCCATCAACCCCCATTGCTATATTATAAATGTGAACGTTAGGATGTTTGTTTGTTTGTTTGTTACGCTTTCACACAAAAATTCGCAAACGGATTTGAATAAAACTGTATGATAATATAGCTCATACATCAGACTAATCGATGAGCAATAATTTATAAAAATAAATTACGAAAAAAATAAAACAAAAAAATTTCGCCTATTACATTTCACTACGCCATCTAGAAGTATCATTTTGAACCAAGGCTATATAACATTTAAAAAAAATTGAATTCTGTACATATATTTTACCTGTGTGAAACAATCCCTAGATCTATTTCGAATGTTACATGTTACAGAAGGTTCATAAGCGAGAGCAAGAGAGGCGGAAGCTATAACGCGGTGGTCTGTACTTTTAAGTCGAGCGAAGTGGTGTCAAGCTAGTATACATAAAATATTTTTAAAGGAGGATTTGAAAGTTGAAAGCTTTAAAACGCTTTTAAAGAAATGCCCGTGACACATATTCGATTAACATTTCAATTTTCAAGTCACTAGCTCAGTTTTGGAGGGATTATGGAGAAGTGTAAAGCCTTAAATACTTCAAAAAATAATGATTTTCTGGTATAAAAAAGGGTGAAAGATAGTTGAGAAGCTTAAATATTCCCAAAAGGCACATTCTTAACACCAACTCAACTGATATACATATAGCTCAGTTTTGAGGGGCTCGTGGGGTGTGTAAAAACCATAAAACACGAAAACATAATTTTATGTTTTACAAAATAAGGTAAGGGTCTCGAAAGTGAACACCCCTCAAAATCACATCTTTGTACCTCTATATTAATTTGAAAAGGCTGTTCACATGTGAGGAGCCATAAAAATGTAAAATCTCAGGTTTCTTTCCTACGAATTCCCTTCAAATTTTTGAAATGAGGAATCAACTAAAAACAAGTGAAGACAGCAACTAACTAAGTTAATTGTTTAAATCAGGGCTTCTTAAACTTTTGTAATTCACGACCCCACTTTTGATTGCGAGTTTCCTGACGACCCCATACAAATATAAAAGAAAAAAAATTAATATTGATGATTTATTTATTAGATAACAATATACATATCCATATGAAAATATATAAGTTTAGAATTCGTTTTGAAACATACAAAAATCTAAAATTAAAAATTGCACAAAAATTATAAAATTGTATTTATTATAGTTTCAAAAATAAAAGTGGATTCTGACCGTCTTAATTCTCTCGAATATATTCAAGTAGTTGCGTGGTAAGTATTAAATTAAAGTATAAGTTAAAAATTTAATGAGATGGATGTGCCTGTTTTTTATTGCATAACAAATCAAATTTTGGTGGAATGTTTGAAACTGCTGGACGTAAGACCTCTTCAACATTTTTTATCGCTGAACGGTATTGGGATTTAATATGTGTTAAAGCTGTTTCTTCAGCAATAATACCTAGAAATTTTGTTGATAATTATTTCTCGGGATTGTTTCGGCTTTTAGAGATTGACAAAAATAAATTTATATTTTTTATTTATTCCATTAACATTTCATAACTCATAGTAAATGTTATTCAAGTTATTATAATACTCTTAATAGAAATGCAGGTCTTCTAGTTCGGTACGGTCTTTCCGAACTAGAAGATTTTATGATATATTTATCTACGATAATTGTTATTTTATCTTTATAACAATAATTTTACAAGTTAAAAAACATTTTCTGTTAAATTGTATTTTTACCTCTCGCGACCCCAGAATTTTGCTACGCGACCCCAAATGGGGTCGCGACCCATAGTTTAAGAAGCCCTGGTTTAAATAGATGCACATGTTTGGATTCTTTGATTATAATATTAGAAATTGTAAAATTTCATAAAATACATGCAAATTTGCATAATTTTGGAAGCGTTGTTTTGATAGAAGTTTGAAAAATCGCCATTTTCGAAAAAATACCGGATTTTTTAAGCTAATACCAAAACACTAATTAAATATAAATAAAGATATAATAAAATATTAATGTTCATTTTCTTTGTTTCAGGTGAATATATCATAAAATTAATAAATATGTCGTTGTACAATAATTCGATGACGAGATACTATGACCATCTGTTTATCGATTTAGCAGGTAAATTTTATTATTAAGTTTATTAACAAATCATCTCAAACATTACTCATACTAAAAAATTTTAAATTCTGCTTGATTTTGTTCGCCGTTTTACTTTAGCAACAATAAATTAATTATATATTTCGTAAAATCAAATAATTTTATCTCAATTCATTAATATAGAAGAAAATTTTCCAATTCAATAATATAATTAATAGAAAAAATCAGAGAAGAAATCATTTACGTCTTATAATGTAAATAGAGGGTTTAACAAATTACTATTCAAGTTAAGTTATAGTATAAGCAAAACATGTAGTACTAGCCAATCCATGTTCAGCAGAGCTATGATAACCATGGTATTATCAGCTTTTTTTGATATATGTCCTTTGCAATACAGTAGAAATTGTGACTCATTTGATTGAATGCTCACGAACCTAGTCAAGTGTTCTAAAATACCGGGAAAAAAATCGCATCTTTGAAATAATTTTGCTTTCTTACTGTTATTGTATTCATTATTAATTATTATTACAACATTATCATATTACTTATAATTCTAGAATTTTGTATTACTTTTTTCTGTTATTGTTTTTTCTTCTTCTCTTAAGTATTATCTGTTTATACCGATGTTTATTTTGTTGACATTCTCTAATGCCAAATAAAATAACTTTTAATAATGAAGGGTGTAGCAAATTTTATTAGATAACTAGTTGATGAGTACCCGCATCGCTCATCAATCTAGGTCTGTTATATGAGGCAGAAAATATTTCTCCTCTGTCTTCATTAAAAAAATATCATTGCAAAAATATCAAAAAAATTAACAAGGCCCTTCTCCCTAGATAGGAATCGAGTACCTACATTAAAACAGACTGTTTTTAATTTTACTGATTTTCTGTGGACATATTACAATTAAATAGAGCTTGAAAACTATATTATAAAGCTGCGGCTATATATAGATGACGAATAAAACCAACAGTAGATATAGGACCTCTTACATCACAATTCTGAAATGCGCCTAGGTTTTTATCGATTTGTTTGACAGCACTGAGCAAGGGCGATATTGTAATAATTTAATTTAGCTTTTATTTAATTTTGATAAACACAAAGCTCACATAAATAACTTTTTATTGCATCTCATATTTGCCAGGCAGGCTTGAAGCCAGCACATATTTTCTTGACCAGGCGAAGATATTCAAAGGTGGTCAAACAACTCTGACCAGGAGAAATATTGAGAGAACTGCATTAAAAATTTATTTATGTGAGCTTTATGTTTATCGAAATTAAATAAAAGCTTCAGAAGCTTGTTCACTAACTTTATCACCACCTCTATATGTCAAGTACTTACATATTTTTTGCCGTCTAAAACAATAAAAAATATATTTGTATGTCTTATAGGGATTTCCCTATGATATATACATACGTAATTTCGACTATTACTTTAATTACATTAACATTTCCGGTTATATTAAATTTTAATGTATCCAAGTTGTTAGTAAACTAATTTTTATACTTCTTTGCTAATTATGAAATTTTAATAAGAATGACCTCAAAATTTTCAGTTTCAAAAAAATAAAAATAGGTGATACCACTAAAATAGCAAAAAAACTAACTCGATACTAAAAGAAACACAGAAATGTCTTCCACAGGCATATACATTTTGAATATTAGCTGTTATAGTAAACACGGTATTTTACGTATTGAACTGCACACTACAATCTTCGTGTATTTTTTAAAATAAAGAAGAATCGAAAATGAATTTTATGCAACTATCTGATTATTAGAAAAAAAACATTATTTTGAACAGTTAGTAGAAAATATTAATCGCAAACAAATTAGAACATCCAAATAAAAGCACCGCCCAGCATTCAGCTCTCCTTGATAATTCATTCATAAAGCGAAATTAAATTTAGGAACGTATTTTTATTTATGAATGAAGTTTTTGACAGAACAAAAAAAGCGGTTGGCATATAATATTTCTACCCAATTCTTATTAGACCAATCTCTAGCCTGACAAATACGCCGTGATACTGACCAGGATGATTTTCAATTATGTTTTCTTCGAAAAATAAAATTTTAACGATTTTTGTCGGTTTGTTTGTTTTGTAAAACGGCATCAGGATCAAATTCTCGGCCTTTTTCAAGTCGGTTTTAAATTTAAGTTAAACAACTAACCCATATGTAATTTATTAAGCACTTTTAATTTTAAATTGGCATAAATAACGCTCAGCTATTTAATAAATAGAATTTTGATTGTTTATTTTTCGAAGTAAATGTGAGTAGAGTCTATATCAGAGTGGCGGACCATTTTTTAGGCCAGGATTTTGTGTTTACGAATTTTCCACCTAATTTTAATTTTTTTTTTCATTTTTTCAGATCCCAGAACGAATGATTGGTTTCTAATAAAATCGCCAATGCCTGGTTTGACAATATTAGGATTATATCTATATTTTACATTATCATGGGGGCCAAGATACATGCAACATAGAAAACCTTTCTCTTTAAAAAACACATTAATAGCATATAATTTTATACAAGTTTTAGTTAGTATATGGTTATTTGTTGAGGTAAGTTATATATATTTTTTATTAAATTTTAAACTTGGTAGAAATTTTTACAGCCTATATTTTTGTCAATTTGCATATAAGGTGCTACTTAGATACTAAAATGGTCTTGTGCGGTCGCAGTTTGTCAATTACTAAAAAAAAAAAAAACATGTTCAGTACAATAAACGAACTTTTTTCTTACGAAAATTATCCTAAGAAAAGTCTAAGATAACTTTAAAAAGATTTTAAGAAGATCAAAATGCTAGATATTTAATTTTCTATTAATATACTCCTTTATGCATCTCCCTCTCCATTTCGGCGGTCTAAAAGACTCTCAAAAGGAAAAAACAATTTTTTTTACAAATTAAGACTTATAAGGGGGTTTTTGGAGTGTCTGATCTCGTATTTTAAGCCAAAATGTTAAATTGATTACTTCTCTCCTTTAGCCCACATAATAGACTCCCTAAATAAATAATAGAATTTTTTTTGAAAATTTAAGCTTTTTTAAGGCATGTAAGGTGGTTTTTAAAGTTGTAGATCTTGAATTTATGATCAAATTAATTCAATTTTGAATCCCCTCTCTTTTATTTTACATAAGTGGACCCCCCAAATAAATAATACCATTTTTTGAAAATTTAAGCCCTTTTAAGGCATGTTAGTGGTATAATTTGTTTAGGGATCTACTTATGTAAGTTAAAAGAGGGGGGGGGGGTGAAAATCGAATCAACCTGATCATAAATTCGAGATGGTATTATATTTTCCTAAGCATTATAAACTTGAGACTAAAATTAGTATACCGAGATATATATTTCATATATACAGGCTATAGAAATACATCGACAATATTTTTTTTTAATTTCAATTTCAAAGCCTTGTTTCTGAAGAATCCAAATTCATACTCACTTATGATAATTGCATTGGAGCGATTATTTATATTTAGAAATTGATCTCAACAATACTGATTGGGTTTTTATTTTAAATTTCTAGATTTCTCATTAATAGTTAAATGAGATAATTGAATATTAAATAAGTAATAAAATTATTTTATTTGAAAAATTTAAATTAATTGATCATCCAAAGCCCATCCGTATGCTCTTTTAAAGTAATTTGTTTACGTCACCTAGTAATTGCTAATTAAACGGCGATATTAATATGTAATTTGAAGCCATTTTTTTTATTATAGAAATTATCTTTATAGCACTCTTGCTTATATCTTACAAATTTTTATGAAAACTAAGAGCATTTCTGTAAAATTTTAATATTTTTGTTTTGTTTTTGTTTTTAGGCAATAGACGCTGGTTGGGGTAATAAATATAGTTGGCGATGTGAACCCGTGGATTTTTCTCGAACACCTGAAGCAATGAGAGTAAGAAACATTTATTAGAAAAATAGTTTTTCAATACCGCAAAATTTTATAAATTTAGCAAAGTTCTATATTTGAAGTACGAGACTGCTATGCCATGCCTGTACTCTTTGAAGAGTTGTGCTCAGGCGTTCTGCACAGGTGCTAAATATTTCACGCGTTAAATTCTTTAACTTTGCGTTAGTTGTTGAAATACTATGCATAGACAGTGTTGATGACTCTATCACATTACACATACATACATGCCACACATACATAACTGATATTCCCATAATTACATACTATACAATTTACGCCTAATTTGCGCCCTCACGGGTAAACAGTGATATTTACGAAAAAATGTTTCAAATAAAAGTTGGTTATTTTTATATAAGGAATATTTAGAAGGCCCAAATGACTTATGTTGCTCATTTACGAACTTGACTTCACTTTTTACGTCCTCAGTACGCTATAAAAATTTCAGCTTGATATCTCTTTTCGTTTTTGAGTAATCGTGATGACAGACGGACAGACAGACGACAGAGGACAGATAGACAACCGGGAATGGACTAATTAGATGATTTTATGAACATCTATACCAAAATTTTTTGCTTTGCATCAATATTTTTAAGCGTTACAAACTTGAGACTAAACTTAATATACCTTGCATATTGCATATATGCATGGTATAATAATCTAAATAATTAAGTAATTATTAATTTACTTAGTACGACTTATATGAACGTGCCCGAAAATTTTCGAAGTTAATATTTTTTGCTTACAACTTGATGAGATGAGAGAAATATGTGGCCCTTTATATTATTATTGAAAGTCTGTCTTAACGATAGAATTAATTGATTAAACTTTTTTCAGATTGCACGTGGTGTATATATCTATTTTCTGGCAAAAATGTCAGAATTACTAGATACGGTATTCTTTGTACTACGAAAACGTGATCGTCAGATTACATTCTTACATATGTATCATCACACTGTTATGCCAATGATCAGTTGGGGATGTACCAAATACTATCCAGGTGGTCATGGGACATTTATTGGTTTTATTAATTCATTTGTACATATTATTATGTATACATATTATATGTTTGCTGCAATGGGACCACAATATCAAAAATATTTATGGTGGAAACGTTACATAACAACATTACAAATGGTATGATATAATTTTTAACACGCTTTTATTAGCTTCACACTTATCAAGAATCGATGAAAATACAATAATTTTAAGTTTATTTGATTATCCTTATCAGAATTTTCAGGAATAACGATTTCCATATTTATAATATATACATTTATTTGCGCTCCCACCATATTTTTACTGAATTTTTGATAAATAAATAATAGTCCAAAAAACAAAAAAACTAAAAATAAATAATAGTTTAAAGAAACTAAAAAACACGCTTTGGTAACTAGCTGAACTAAAAGGTAGAAAATAAGTTCTTTAAATTAAAAAAAAATCATTTTATCCTATAAAAGCTTGGGTTCTTTTTAAGATATTTTATCATGACTTTACTTTTACCAATATCTGTCTATAATATATTTACAATTATTAAAATTTAGCACCCCATGCTTTTTTTCGATGATTTTTTTAATTTAAAGAAATTATTTTCTACTTTTTAATTCAGCTAGTTACAAAAGCGACTTTTTTAGTTTTTTTATAAATTATTATTTATTTTAGATATATAATTTGCCATAAAAGTAAGTTATGAAATTGCATAAATTGTTTTAAATATGTAAAATATTGTTTGATATTCTTTATTTTATTAATATTATTTTTGTATGCAACTTGTTAATCACTTTAGTTTACATTTAGTATGAAAACCCCATGTAATACCTAGGTTAGCTCATTATTATATTATATTGACATCAATGAGCTGGTCACTAGACCATGCTCTCCCGTTATTTCTTTTGCGATTTCATTTTTGCTAATAGGAATTATCGTCTGACAGTAATACCTTATTAGTTTTCAGGTATAGGTTGCTGGTCTTTTGATTTTAATGATTTTCGATAGTTCTAGATCGCCTGAAGCTCTACTCAGATACTTAAAAGCTAGGATTGAACTGACTCAAATAGAAATTTCTTACAAATTATCTTAGCAGTTTTATACTTACTATAAATAAACACATCTGTTAACGATGTACGAGCGCCTGGGCAATTCTGAATAAAAGTGTCTGATTTTTTTTGTATGAAATAGAAGTCTAAATAATTCTGAAAATTTTTGGGAGGTTGGCCCATTATTAAAATAAATAAATGACTTCAAAAGTAGGCATATTTAGCATTGGTCTTATGTGAAAACGGTAGATGGATGATATATTTTCCATAAAATTATTGAAAACAAAAAAAAAAATATTGAAAATTGAAAATTTTGTTTAATTATTTAGCTTTTGATATTTCGAAAACCAAAACAGATATCGAAAAATTTTCTTCTTTTACTTATTTTTTTGTCTACATTCATGAAGATATAACAAAATTCATCATCAAAGTTGAAAATATGGTACAAATAATTTCAACCACATGCTTAAACTTGCCTTGGTGCTCGTACTATCTTAAGCTGAAACTGTGAAAATTTTAAGAATGAAGAAATAAAGTAACTTATTAGACATCATTTAACACTGCCAATTTGCGGATTTATATTTCTGCAAACACAGAATTCGAAATTTCTTGTCTCCACCATAAAAAATAAATTAAATGAAAAATTAATTTCAAATTTTTATTTTTTTTTATTTGCAGTTACAATTTTGTATTTCTTTCATCCATTCGGCTCAATTGTTATTCATTGATTGTGGATATCCAAGGTGGTCAGTTTACTTTACATTGCCTAATGCTATTTTCTTCTACTTCTTATTCAACAATTTCTACAAAGAAGCATACACAACTGATGATAAAAAATCATTGAAAAATGGACAATTGAAGAACGGTACAACATCAAATGGCACAACGGCAAATGGTACCACAGCAAATGGCACCACGGCAAATGGCTCCATGGTAAATGGAACTACAGCAAACGGAAAAACATCAAACGGAGCAATCAATAATAATCATAAATATGATAAAAAAGAAGAATGATTTTTAAATAATTTTTGTTTTTATTGGTATTCGTGCTTGAAAATTATTTTTCAATAACTCCGGATTAAATTTATTATCGCCATTTCTTTTTAGTTATCTGGAGTTATTGGATCAATATCTTTATTTGTTTCGTTTTTGAGATAAAAATTGAATAACTCAATATTAACATTTTTTTTTTTGTAAATATTTTTTAAATAATTTTAATATTTTGTTATTCATTATTATTGCATTCCCAGTTCTTGGGCTTCGATCTTCTCCAAAAAGATGATTTTTTGGAAAGGCAAACAACATATTTCCATTAAAATTAATTAATTATCTTTCAATTTTTAGTTTACTGCATGTAAATAACAGAGGATGACAAATCTCTGTAAGTAACAGAGACATATCTCTAGAAATCGTATGTCATTCTGATTTCCTAGTACAAGTTAGGTTATATAACAATTGCCTCTATTAACACACACGAGGCAATATTACTTTTGCAAAAGCGACCATACCGATGTTGAATTAATTACTTTCTTACTTGAGTTATTCCTCATCATGTGGTCGCTTTTTCTTAAGATTAAGTAAAATTGAGTCAAATTCTTTTAGGCCATTTTTGTACGAGTATGAACGTTATGCAAATGAATATTGCGTTTACCTAGCAGGGATGGCGAGCCGATGGCATCCGTGCCATTGGTGACACGCAACGCAATCGTTAAGGCACGCCACCGATAACAAAGTTCACTATGAAGTATTTTATTATACATACGAACGAGCGCTCGTTTTTTATTATAGTAACATGGTGAACTACAATTTTTTATGCCGCATAGTTTGTTTACGCATACCATAATAGTCAATTTCGTTGGAAGAACTAATGTTTATTCGTGTAATGGTATGATTTCTAAAGCGACGAGTTGATAGTATTTAATTTGACTGTATACGCAATAATTAAGAAGTCAAAGTATCTTGACAGCTGATCTACGGCCTCATGAAAAATTTCTTTAAGAAAAAAAATTGCACGTTGATAGGTTCGCCACCTTTTTCCTAGTGACTATCAAAACTTAAACAACCTATTATTAGTTTTTTCTTAAACTAAGCTTTGCTTATGAGCCTTCTTTAAAGTTTAAAGTTCGTAAACCTGCTTTAAACTTTAGAATGATGGATCATCGATGAAAAGTTATATTAATATTTTTTGCTTACTTACTTACTTTTGTATATTTGAAGTATTTAGATTCTTGCGTCACTAAATTCTAGTCTAGTAGGTATTTATAAAAATTTTATCGCTTATTCATACTTTTGCAATATGGTTTGCAGTTTCGGCGCCCATCAGTGAACTAGATAACTTACTTTGTGGCTTAATTATACTTAACCAATTAAGTTTTTTTTTAACGAAAATTGTTGTAAGTGGGGTGTGCTTTTTCACGCGGCTTGGAAAGGTTTTGATAGCGTAAAATTTTGTTGATAGCATAAATAATGGTTCATCGTTATGGTATTTTATTTGTTGCAAAAGTCTGAATAATTTCTGAAAGATTAATTGATAAACAATTTTGGAGTAAAAGAGGATAAAAATATAAATTTGTATATTTAATGTGTATGCAGCATTTATTCAAACATTTTTTATAGGAAATGAATAATTTTTTAATTTTTGGAAATGAATCATTGCCAGATTTTTGTTAAAAATGTGTAAGATATAAATCTATATAAAGTATTTTTTAATTTTTAATTGTAAGATAATTGTAATTTTATTTGACAATTAGAATTATGTTTGTGTAATGTTTGTTTATAAAACATTTAATTTGAGAAAATAAATTTTTTTATTATTACTTATATAAATATGATATTTGTAATTTTTTGTTTACCCTTTCCTTACCTAATTCAAAAATAATTAATTTAAATATGGAAAAAAAATTCTAACTCAAAGGTTGAAAAAAAAAATCGGAATGAGATTGCAATAAGAGCCTGAACTTGGATCATTTGTAGGTAGTATCTAATTGGCTCTGCTGAAATATATTATTTACTAAAAATGTGGCACCTATAGCAATGAAAACTTCCTATCTCGTTTCCCGGACGAAGTATAACCGTATTTCTCGAACAAAAGTGAATTTAAAAGCCAAACGAAGTTCGAACGAACGCATAAAATAATGTAAAATTTTTGCTTTTGTTAGCAATTTATTGCAGTTAGTTGGTTTTGACAGCTCTGAAACTTTGTATGTAGTTTTCAAAAACTATAAAATAAAATTTCACCCAAATGTAAAAAAATGGAATAAATGTGCGATCGAAATTAATCTCCAGACATTTCAGTCATGGAAAGTCGCATAACTCCGATTCGACCTTTAGTAAAGTGTGATTACTCTTTTTTAAAATATTGATAAATTTACGAAAAATGGAAATATGAAATTTCACTCACTGGGTGAAATTTCATCCAGTGGAAACTTCCTATTAATCCGTACTAGAGGGTGGAACGGTTTGGTTACATTTGAACTAATTGTGATCCCACCCATTGATGTTTATTTCAGCTACTCATTTATTTTGAGAGGCTGAGCATCTTCATGCATTTACCATGCACTAAACTTCTTTATATCTATTTAAATTAATTTTTGTTTGACGGCGGAAATCGTGCGCGTTATCCTAGATATACCTCGCACGATAATTGGTACGCTTTAACCAATTGAATCACAAGAGTTGGCATTTGTTCTAAATTGATTAAAACAAAATATATCGCTTTTTATTAAGTAATTTTTAGACATTGACTCTAGAACCTAAAGATTCTATCTTTTCTACAGGCTTCATGAGAAGTAAATTGATATACAATAGTTCAACTATGTCAGGGATACTAAAAATTTATTTTTCTCATTGTTTTAAGAGTTTGATTTAATTACGTATTCTTCTTTATAATTTTAAATGATAGATAGTATAATTTATTTAAATATTTAATATAATAATAATGTTTTTCGCATTGGCTTAGTATACACATTGCTAGAATATTTTATCCACAACCCGTTGTAGATACCCTTAAACATTCATTGAGCGTGCGAGAACAAAATTTTACCCTTATAAGTTTATATGCCCCAATCACAATAATTAAAAAGCTATATAGTATAGATAATACCTGCAGTAGTAAAATCTGTAGTTGGAAGTTACGTACCTTAATATTTTTCGATGGTGCATAAAATTTAACGTAGAATTTAGAGGAAATGGTCTATTTATGACTTTTCTCTTTTTCGTATATTCATTAAATTTTTACGAAGTCTTTAAAAGATTTAAACCAAATTAAGGGATAACTTCTTGTTCAAATATTCCAAAAGTCCAAAAGTTAATTTCTTTTTTTTTATAACTCCTCCCCACTTAAGCATGACTAATTTTATATATTATTCAGGATGTACCCGATATCGAAATGAAATATGAAAATTAGTTACGGGAAGAAATAAGTCTGAGCAGTGGTTTTTAGTATTAAATTTAGTATTCTGTTTTAAAATTTATTATCTACCTAATTATACTGTGGACTAAAAAGTACAAAATATTTCAAATGAATGTATGTTATACTATTTGTTAAATTTCTATACATATTGTACACGTTCAAATGTGATACAGTGTTAATGTAGATGAAATATTTAAAAAAAATGTGTAAATTCGGTCATGGCTAACAAAGTTTATAATTTTCATATAATTTATTATTGAATATAGTTTTCTAGCAAAATTTTTCACTTCGCTTGCCATCGAAATTAAGGAGAAATATTTAGGGCAGATTAGTAAATATATAACAAGGACATCTTTAAAGAAAAAATAATACATCGTATGTCTACCGTCCTTAATTATCCAAAAATATTTACCTTTTCAGCAAGTTTTCTCTTTATAAATATTATATAATACAAAAATGACCACAAGATTTTGAAGTGTGCTTTAAAAAATAATAATTAACTATCGGCTTCTTCAAATAAGTTGAATTTTGACTTTTGATCAACACAATAACTCATTTTTATGACGTTAAAATATTTCTTTTTTAAAATAATATAGTATTAAGTCATAAAACTATTAATATAAGGTTTTTGTTCCTATTAATATTTTAAACATTTAGATAATCAGTTATTTGTCAATTCTTTATTATGTTTGTACTTTTAGTAACGATTTAGAATAGATAGAGAAAAGGTGTGCTCTTATCCTGACGCATTAAAAAAAATTCACTTATCATATTTTGGCAGTAAGTTGTCTATCTTTTATTATTTTCCTTGTCCTTACCTAATCCCTTTTTGTTCAAATTTTCCTAAGCTTTACTTTTGTGATGCGAAACCCCAATTTTTTGGAAGTGATATGGAGCTCATGTAATTCGCTCATAATTTAGCAATTTACAGGTGTATTAATTAAATCGGTTAATTTGTTTTTGAGACAAACATACAAAAAATCAAATCTTTCTTCTCTATATAATTAGTTTAAAAGTTAAGGTTGCGATTTCCTGCAAAGAGAGATTCTATCTAACGGTTTTGATAGAAATCGTCGCTTAACAATCAGTTGTTCACATCTACATCAGCAACTATCGTTAGTTTTAAGCGCTTACGTAATAGCGTGCTTGATTATAATTCGATAAAAATATTTTCAATAAGTCGTGTCAGTCGTCGTTGTGCCATAAGCCTGTTTGGATAAAATATCTTACGCCGCTGGCTTACACTTATGGAAAATGTAAAATTACGTTATTGTATTTGCCATATAGTCAGTAGCGTAAGATTTTTTTTCGAAACTAAGTCCTCCACCTCTGGTTTTAGTTTATTTATGACCATAAGTTTTAATTCACATGGATCCTTAGCTCATACTGTGTGCCAAATTTCCATTTTTTCTTAACATTCGTTTTGGCAATATTGATGGTGAATTATGTTATAACTTGATAGTATAAGACGAAAAGTAAAAATAAAATTTTTCGATGTGTGGAGTAATTTTCGAAATAACGAAAATTAAAAATTTTGTTTAATTATTTAGCTTTCGATATTTCGAAAATCAAGACAGATATCGAAAAATTTTATTCTTATTTTTCGTCTGCATTCATGAAGTTATAACAAAATTCATCATCAAAGTTGAAAATAATGTACAAATAATTTTAACCATAAGGTTAAACTTGCTTTGGCGCTCGTACTACCTTAAGTATTATTTTAAACTGTCGACAATATTCAGATGTTAATAATCGGAACATTTTCGAAGGAAACGAAATGCGGGAAATTAGTTATGGTATAACAAAAAAAATTTCAAAATACGCTTTGTGTTCTATTCGCCTTTAATAAAAAAAAAAATACATCTACATTCTACATGCATATGAGAGTCGTTTTTTAATTAAACCTAAACAGATTTTAGTTTTTTCTTGTATGAATTAAAATAAAATTTTGCAAATAATACAATAAATATCCCACAATGAATAGTGAATACAAGTGATAAGAATTTTGGTGCATCGCAGTCTAATAGGAATAATGCAATGTAATATACAATATTTAATGTAAATTGAATCTGGAAAAAAAATTAAAAATTATAAAAAAATTCATATTAAACGAGTGAAAAAAAAAAAACAATTGACTAAGTTAATTGTTGAAATACTCTGTATAGAAAGTGTTGAATATCAGTGCTTGTATTATTTTTTTTTATAAATTAGAAGAGTTTAAAAAACCAACTTTATTTTGTTTTCGAAAGTATTTTTAGAATTGTTTTACAAGACCACAGGTTGAAGCTGCCTTCAAATTTTCAACACCCCATCTTTATAGTTTTGGCGAAAATGGACACCCAAAGTTTTGTCCTAATTGGCGCCCTCACGGATAAACAGTGACATTTACGAAAAAATGTTTCAAAGTAAAGTCGTTAATTTTTTAATAAGGAACTTTTTAACTTTTGTTTTATCTCTAATGGTTTACAAGATGGGTCCTACGGACTCAAGACCCAATTGACCTATGTTGTTCATTTACGAACTTGACCTCATTGAGCACTCTATAAAATTTCAGCTTGGTATATCATTTCGTGTTCGAGTTTTCATTTCCACAGACGAATAGGCAGATGGACAACCGGAAATGGACTAATTTGGTAATTTTATGAACACCTGTATTAAAATTATGTTCGTATTATCAATATATTTAGGTGTTATAAACTTGGGAATAAACTTAGTATAGTTAGCTTGACATATATCTAGTACATATATACAGGGTACCTATAAAAAGAAAAGTATTCCCACAAGTAAATATAAAAATTATTAGTAACTATCTGAAGAATGTTCATTATAAAAGTCTCAGTCTATGCATTTTCATTATAAAAGTTAAGTAATATATTTTTGGTAATTTGGTGTGCATGGAAGATCAATATCAAAAATAGAAAAATATACACATTATTTCTGTAAGCCTCACAAAAAGTACAATCAACGCCTATTTATCAAACTCATAGAAATAGCTTACGTATGAGGGACTGTAATAAATAAAAATATGGCATCGCACGTTACTTTAAAAAATTTCAACTTTATTTCATAGTTAATAATTTTATTTAACCCTTTACAAAAATACTCATCTCTTGGGAAGGAAAAACCTCAAATTTATAATACATAAAATTAAAGGAAAAAGAAAGAAATTTCTCATACATAGTTTCATCATCTTCAAATTCACTTCTTTACTTCGATAACAAAGCTACATGCTTAGTTAGGTACAAATATTATTTTTAATTGTCAAGTGTATATCCTTACCAATTGTAAAACAGTCACATATCGCTTCCACCATAAATACTTTTGATATTTGGGTCCCAATGCTGATAAAAAATAGTAGCCATACATAAATATATGTACAAAATTATTATTAAATGCAATTACCATTGCTTGTTCGCCAGGTAAATATTTTAAATATGACCATGTAACAAAAAATGTCATAGCATGATGATATACATGCAGCTTAGTGACTTGTGTAAATTTTTTACGTAATATAAAGCAGATGGTATCAATGAACTCAGTTATTTTCGCCATTAAATACCACCAAGCTCCAGTATGTATCTAAAAATAAATTTTTAAAATAATTACAATTGTACTAACTTAAAACTACCTTCTTTAATTTTTAATCCCTGAACACTAAAAGGAGAGATGTTATAAATTTGACAGCTATTTGCATCCGTCTGTCTGTCTGTCTGTGGTATTATAGCTCCTAAACGCTTGAACCGACTTGGATTTTTTTATCGCTCTTTACCAATAAATATGAACGTAAAATTATTTTTGGTTTGAAAAAAAAACTAATTAATTTTTTGTAGTTTGTTATTTTGTTTTAGGGGAGTATTTTTTGGAAATTTTACTGTCATTACTTATGAAAAAAAGAAGCATTTCGCAAACGGTGGCCATTTTCCCATTCGCGCAATCGAGGTTGGAGCTACAATAGGGCAACCAGAGCAATGCTCCGCGCCCCGGGTGCTGTAAATCTTTAAAAAAAAAAATTATAAATTATAAACATATGATATTTTTTTATCCTTTCCACTGGGAAGTTAGTCGTGTGGACCTTTCGGGTCGCACCTAGACCGATTTTTTCTATAGCAATTATTAACAGACGTTAGGGGAAGCATTTCATTTAGAATATTATTTAAAGATGGCGTGTGATCATTCATACTCGAACGTGGTTTTAAATTCACAAGGGTTAGATCAAGGTCCCATAATATTTTTTATCTACTAATCTTTTATAATAGACTAATTACACGATTAAGATCTATTGCAGAATGGAGTTCATTATGATAGAGATTTTCATAATGAAAATCCTTGATAATAATTAACTGTATTCTGCAATTGATTTTTATCATGTAATAAACCTGTTTTATACAAAAGATTCGAAGAACTTTCGAATTAATAATAGTTTCCGAGATATGGCTCATTGAATGTCGCATTTGATCCTCCGAAAACTCAATTCGAATCATTCAACATTTCAATAATGGAAAAATGGAATAATTTTTGGTAAAAGCTGATATAATTCATAGAAAACTGACCAAAATGAGCTGTAGTAGCCGTCAGTTTGATAATTCACGGAGCTGTAACGAAAATAAACTTTGACTTCAATGAGCCATAAATCCAAAAGTATTTATTAATTGAAACGAAAATCAATCAAATTTCTTTGTTATTTTACCGTATTTATAGCGATATCATGATTTTTCCGATACAGTTTTTGGGTTATTTGAAAAAAATTGTAAAATTTTGGGACTTTGCCCATTACTAGCTTACACAGGGCATTTGAAAGTACAGTCAAAGAATTTGAGAAAAATACTTTGTTTTGAAAAATGAAAAAACACGTGTTGATATTTTCAAACTCAGTATTGTTGCATAAATATCTCAAACTCACATCTAATAAAAATTTTGGAGTTTTATTCGGATGACATCCATTTGTTATTAGATAATATACATAATCCACACGAATTCCTCTTATGTAAAAACACATTAAGGCACTGTTTAGCACTTGAAATCCATTATACAGTATAATAAATTGACGTAAGTTATATGGTTCACGCTTGTTCATAAATTTGGGACCAATTTTAAAAACAAATAGTAAATATATTCCAAGTATTGATAACACTGGGATTGGTGATGACATTAACGGCCATTGATCAATTTGAGGATCTGAAAGAATATATTGGAATTAATTTATACTTAGTATAATATATAATCTGTAACAAGACTTTCTTCTAATCTGGTACAGATTAAAATTTGCGTAGGTAATACGTTTCACATGGTCTCAGCTCATTTCGTAGACATTGTAGATCTAAGTCATGTTATCACAGGCAAAATTGCTAGTACCTACGCCAAAGTTTTGGTAAACATTTGGAAATGCATCTTAATTGCAAATATCAAGCGCTTCGAGTGAATTTGAAGACGCCCCGCCCGGCAATGCGTTTTCGCCAAAGTTAATCTTATTCGACCCGAAGCATCGTGCAAAAGAGTAGTCTAGCTCAAAAAGTCAAGCGCTAGAGTCTTTATTTAAAATTTTCCAGTTTATTGAAAAAGAGACAAGCAAAATTTGATGAAATGTTGTGAAGGTTCAAAAACCGATCTATCTATCTTCAACCGAATCAGTCTAAACATTCGGGCATTGAGTCTGTTATTACCCGAACGTTGTGGTATTCACCGTAGATATTGCTCATGGTTTTGAAAATTTTTCTGAACTCTTTTCCAGTGTTTTCTCTTCTGTAAATAAAAATCTGTTTCATAGCATCAGCCAGTTCGATAGCCTCGATAAAATCCAGATTTTTGTTTAAAGAACTCGATTCAAAGATAAAGTAAAAGAATGTACCGAGTGAAAAATATGCAAGGATCTGACTAGTCAGTGGAAAGGTGTTTCATAAATGGGTACATTTACAGGACTATATTGTTAATACAAATTAAGGTGGGAAGATTCTCAATAGGAGTGGTTCTGACCACCGAAACCCCTCCCGAGCGCAGTGGCTTGCTGACTTACCTTAAAAGAAATATCTCCTTGAAAAGTGTAAGCGTAAAGTTTTCTGACTAATACTGTATATATTCACATTTATTCGATGATTCCAGTTATTTTTGATTTTCACTCTTGGTGTGTATTTTTCCCCAAAATATATATTTATAAAATCCTTACCTTTTTGTGCCGTAAACCATTTTTCAAACGTTGTAGAATTCATATTAAAAGTTTTCATTAGTTTAGAGAAAGATTAAATTAAAATTTGTTATATAATTTTTTATGTTATTAATTAATTTTGAATATTTTTTAGATAATTATAATTTTTATATTAATAAATAATTTTCACTTGAATAATTTTTCGATAAATATATAATTTAATTAAATGTGTGCAATTTTAAGAATGCATAATTAACACATAAAATTTAATTTTTTTTCATCTTTTCAATCGTATAAAAATTAATAATTAATTTTTAATTAATATAATCCGAAAAACAATTTTTTTCTATATTTTAAAGTACATTTCATACCTTTTTAAGAGGTAAAATAAAAACATCTTTAAAAGTTGTGTTATTCATTTAAGTTTCAAGAAAATTGAATAAAAACAACAATAATTTTTACCTAATTAATTTAATTTGAATATAAACAAATAGCAAATTGAGGATAATAATATCACATTAAATAGTTTTAAACCGACTTCAAAAATAAAGGCAGGTTTAAATTTTATTTATTTGTATATATTATTGATATATATACCTTGAATCTTTTACACTTTTATAGTTTCTCGATAGACATTGTCATATACTGAACAGCAATTATATTACTCCTTGATCATCTACAGGTGAAAAGTTCCAAGTTTTTATTTTCGGGGGAATGAGTTAACTTCGTTTTTTATATGGAACTACATATATTTTGTAGCATATTTTGGTTTGTTGGCGCAAAAAATACTTTTATCTGAAAATTGGTTTTCCTAGACATTAATTTTGAGCATCTGATTTCAGCTATTTTCAGGTTAAAAAATAGCTGGTATATTACTAGCTGTGTTGCGTCAAGATTGTAGAACAAATGTTGAAGAACAAAAATTGTTTTTTTAACAAACAATTTAACAACTATTGTTTGGACATATTTCTATAAAGTTTATATTTGCCAAATAAAAATTACGAAAAAGCTCAAAGTATTCATTCTCTTATTTTTTATTCCCCTACTAGAGGAAAATGAAGAGTTTATAGGCCTCAATAACACATACCGAATTTGAGTTGATTTAAAATAATTTTTGGATTTACTTTTGAGAAAAATTGAAAATCCTAAAAGTTTTCGATCACGATTTCGGGAGATTGAAAGTTGATGTAAGAGAAATGTAGAAATTATTTAAAAACGAATCAAATACGTTTGGCATACTTTTTAGGAGCATTATTTTCTTAGTATTCGAGAACATTTTAACAAAAGTGAAATTTTTGCAAGTTGAAATCTTCACGTTTTACATAATTCATCAGAAAAATATTTGTTGAGGTCAATGTTACATTATACTCCAATAGGGAACTTTCAGTAGTAAAAAATATATAATGAAATTGACTCCTATTTTCTTATTAGATCTGATTACAGTTGTATTGGTAACGTAAGTTATTGCTATAATGTCTTCCCAGTTTCTTCAAATATATATTTAAGTTTTTATGGTTTAATTTTTATTAAGGTATAAATAAAGAAAAAATTCAAAACATAGTTTAATTAGTCTTTTTATTTTTTAAATAAGATTTAATATAAAACTTACTGAATAATATAACAAATAATATTGTGTTTAAAGTGAAAAAAATTGTTAAATATATAGGACCATCGCAATTCATGAATATTATTGAAAATAAATAAATTAAATTCAATGAAAATTGTGTCTACAAAAAAGAAAAAATAAATCGATTAGTTTTCTTTAAAATAAAGTCGATTCAAAAAAAAGAGAATGCGCTGTGGGGAACAACGGTGAATATGAAAACTGATCATCATCATAGGATAACCGTTGATGTTACCTCCAATATGTACACTGCTCATTTCAGTAAAAAATTTTAATTCAATTAATCTATGGAGACCAAATTTAAAATTTAACAAAATTGTTAGCAGAAAACAATAAATATGTTGTTATAGAAGAAAACAGGTTATGGATCTCAAAAATAAAACCTATCCATTATCTGGTAAATCCGATTTGTATGCGTAGATGCGGTTTTTTGGGAAATAATCTTTTCACCTTCTTCTCTTATTATACCTATTTCAGCAGCAAGTGAAATTGTTTAATTTTTGATGCCGAAATCGGGCTTTGTAAAAGTGCATTTATTTGGGATGCAGAAACACTCGATTTTAGCTTATAACTGATTACTCATAACTTATAACTGATTACCAAATATCAACTTTATAATCGGAGAAGAAAAAAAAGTTATAAAAAAAATTTTAAAATGACTATTTTCGCTCATTTTTTCAAGTTTTCTCAACACTATCCCATCCAAATCGAACTAACCAGACGTTAATGGATAAGTTTTTTTGACTTTTGCGAACTTTTTAGGTTAACTTAGCAATTGATTAGCCTTAAACAAAAAACGCTTTGTTTTTTGGTTACTTTTCTTCTATAACAACGTATTTTTTGTTTTCTGATAGCAATTTTTTCATCCGTTTCACAGATTAATTGGATTATTAATGTTTAATAACAAATTAATAAAAATTAATTCCAATTTTTTTGGAACAGTGCTTATATAATTATTTTTCACCACTTACCAATTGGATAATAGTTATATAACGTTTCCACCATAAATACTTTTGATATTCTGGACCTAATGCTGATAAAAAGTAATAAGCGTACATGAAAATATGTACAAAACTATTGTGAAATCCTATTATAACACCTTGTTCTCCTGGGATATACTTTAAGTATACCCATGCAAAGAATGCTGTCGAAGAATGATGATAAACATGTAAAAGTGTAACTTGATTCATTTTTTTTCGTAGTATAAAGCATATTGTGTCAACAAATTCTGTAAATTTTGCAAACATATACCACCAGCCTCCAATATTAATCTATTAACAAAAAAATAAAGGATTATAATCTTATACATGTAAACAAGTGAAAGGATCCCAAAATGTTTATAGAAAATGGTTTTCCGCCAAACATTTTGACAAGTTTAGAAATCCTAAATTTTTTATCATATTAAAACAGTTATTTGTATAGAAAGCGCACATTTTTGGGAAATATTGTAAATAAACACAAATTTGTCTAAGCGTAGTACTAAGTTTGTTCAAAAACAAAAACTGTTGTGTAATTTATGCAATTTTTAAATAGACAGTTAGCAAAAATTAATGAATAACCATTGTGTTTGGTTTTTCAATTAAGCATTAACAAAATGGTGTGACCGTTTTTCAATATCGCATAAGTTCTAATTTTCAAGACGGTTGAATAAACGAAAAGAAAAACTTTTATTAGAAAAAAAAAACGGTATATTTCAATTTTCTTTTGGTGCAAACAAAAAATCTACCGCTCCTCGTACTTAAGAAACAAAGCTTGGAAAAAAATTCGCTTGCTCTGTGTTGTTGAATTACCTACCTACAGACTACGTCACACAAAATTTCATTTTTTTTAAATCCCCCACTCGTCACTTCCGTTATCTTGAGTTACATTTTATGGAAGCCCCTCGCAAATGTAATGTTACAATTTCTAGACTACCCAAATCAATGAATATATTATTTGAACCCTCCACCCCCCACTTCATACCTCACTTAATTCCTTCACACACTTCGTTACGCTAAACAATGTCATACCTCTGCTGCTTACATGACGTATTTTACGAATAGTCCCTACGCTATATATAACGATCAAATACATTTTCCATAACATACAGAGTGATTTAAAAAAAAGTTTCATCCTCATATTTCTAGAAATGCATTGAAAAATCAAAAAACGTAAAATTGCGTTTCGGCTTATTTGTAGGGGGAATGAAAATAAAGTTTTTTTTATTCAAGGACATCTTCATGCTCAAACAGTCAACTTTATCTTTTTTTTAAATGAAAATTGTCGCAAAAGAAACTGTTGTTAAAAAAATTTGTTTCTGATATGCCGATGAAAAGTGCTGTCATGCAGACGTCATGTAAACAACAGAGGCCAATACGTGCTTTTGCAATTTGGCTTTTTATTCCGTTTGCGAAAGATAAAAATGAAAACTTTTTAAAAAAAATCCCCTGTTTATTTATGATGGAGGCTCTGAGCTGCATCTTAAATTTAACCTATACTATGGCTTAACGAATGAAGTGCTAGACATCACGATATATCACGGTAATCTATATCATATCTTGGCAATTATACGTTCAATGAACTTTTCATATATTTTTGGAAAGTGATCTTCAGTAAAATTAATCAGAAAAAATCTCAGAGCTTTTTATTTTTAATTTGTGTAGACTCACTGCAGACATGTTGATGATTAATAAGCTCATGATTTCGTGTCTGATTTCGATTTTAATACTAAAAAATTGAATTAAATTTTCTTACGTTTAAAGTCATATCGATTGTTTTTTGAGGATGGCATCCATTTGTTACAAAATAAAAATAATAATCAAAACGAAATCCAGTTAAATAGAAACACATTAGAAAACTATATAATACTTGTAAACCATTATAAACAATAATAACTTTTCGCAAACTAAATGGCTTACGATTTTCCATAAATTTTGGTCCAATTTTCAATACAAATATTAAATATGCAGCACATAACATTGATGCGCCTAGAGGTGATGACATAAACGGCCATGAATCCACTTGAGGATCTAAATATAACAATAATTAATCAAAACATTGCTTAAAAAAATCATTAAATAATTTTTATACTATGTAGATGTATTTAATATATCAAGGTATAGTAAGTTTAGTCCCAAGTTTGTAAGGCTTAAAAATATTGATGGTATGAACAAATTTTTGGTATTGTATAAAACCACCTAAAAATAAAATCACCTAAAAAGTAGGTATATTTCCTGTGGTTTGAAAAGAGATATCAAGCTGAAATTTTTATAGCGTGCTTAGGACGTAAGCCGTTAGAGACAGAACAAAAGTTTAATGTAAAAAATGTTCCATATAAAACAGTAAATAACTATTTTTTAAATTTTTTTTCGTAAACATCACTGCTTACCCGTAAGGGTCCAAATTAGAATAAAACATTTTCTTCAGAACTATAAAATATAGGGAGTTGAAAATTTGCAGGTAACTTTAACTAGTGGTCTTTTCGATATTTAAGAAAACCAAATAAAAAGCGACTTAAAGACCGTCATAATTGTGTTTATTATGACGGTTTTATAAATTCTTCTAGTTGATAAAAAAAATAATGCAAGCATTGACATTCAACCATTTCTTTACATGGTATTTCAACAATTAACTCCGTCAATTGTTTGTTTTCACTTGTTTTTATTTTATAATTTTTTATGAAAATTACTTAATTTGACGACAATTTTACGATTATCGATTATCTCATAATTTCATGGACATTTTAAATTAATTTGTTTTGTTTGAGAAAATTATTTTTTAACTATTTTCAACCATAATAGTATCTATATTATTATTGTTAACGATTGTATTACTTATTCATGAGCAATTTAAATTGATTATAAATAAATTTATTTCGAAGTAATTAAACAAAATATTATGCCACCGCCTATATCCATTATTTAAATTCTCATTGTAAAATCAAAATTATATAAATTCTCATTGGGAATTTTTTTTGTGCATGTACAATCTTTCTAACCTTTTGACGAACTAATTTTTATCATTGGGATCTGAAGTTAAAAATCTTTTTCAAACCTCGGAAAAAACGAACCCTAAACTTCGTTTCCACCTTCTTGTTGAAATAGGTGTCTTCCAAATGCACTTCGTACTCTCTCTCTTTAACATATGATTATGTATACTGTCAAAAGTAAGACTTTAGAATATTTATAACTACTATTCAGGATTTTCAGGAACTTTGATTTTCTTCTTACACACGACAGACCAAAAAATTGTTTAAAAACACTTAAATCCTTAAATCATAAAAGGACTCCGCACGATTTGATAGGAAAATGGATTTCTGTGAAACTTTTCAAACCGTTCCCAAAATGTTATTTGGATTCTTCTACAATAGTGTTCTAATATAATATGGTCATGTAGTCATTCATAATATCATATGTGTAGCTTTGATCGCCCATAGGTCGAAAACTACTCGTAAAAGTTTTGTAGCCTTGAGAGCTTTTGTTTAGAATGATCCAAATAACATTTTGGGGATGGTTTGCAAAGTTTTACGAAAAGCCTTTTTCCTTTTTTCCTAACTAATTGTGCGGGGTCCTTTATCTATATCAATTCTCCAAATGGCAGACAAAAAGAATCATAGAAATTTGCTTCATTATGTTCTAGCCTACTTTACTCAACCTTGAAGTGCTCGATGCCGACGTCAAAAAGATATACCATCGGCAATTTTTAATTTTGGTACAAAATGATCTTTTAAATTCTGTCACTTACTATGGTTTATAACTCTCGAACCGCACGATTTGATGGGAAAATAGTTTCTGTGAAATTTTTCAAACGGTTCCCAAAATGTTATTTGGATTCTTCTACAATAGTGTCCTAATATAATATGGTCATGTAGTCATTCATAAAAAGATATACCATGTGTAATTTTTAATTTTGGTACAAAATGATCTTTTCAAGGCTGTCACTTACTATGGTTTATATATAACTCTCGAACTTTTAATTAAATTTCGTTTTTTCCATTACTTCCTAGATAAAGTTTTGTATTATATAAATAAATATTTCGACTGCCATGCAGACATCATCAATATAAATTAGCTAATCGCAATTATTTTATTAGTTTGGGGACGGTCTCACACTCACAAAATGAGCAACGAGTAACATAAACTATAAGAGAACTGACGATTAGCTAATTTATACCTACTATTGATGACTACATGGTAGTTGAAGTATATATTTATAAACTAGCTTTTGCCCACGATTCCGCTCGTGATATTGATTTATTTCAATGGATTGCATGAATGATTCATTTAGAAAACCTAAATTTACATCACTTATTCGCTCTAAATACTACTCGCAATTTCGGCCATGAAGCTAGCTGCGCTCCTTTAAAGAATAAAATAAAAATGTGATCGTTTTTTTTTTTTTTTTTTTTTTTGAACAATGAGTACATACATTGATTAATTTTTATATTTCTAATTTCAAAAATGACAAAGTTGAACCCATGAAGAATGAATCTTTTGAAAATAGTCATGCAGTAAGTAAACTTTAATTTTGAACCATGAACAATGAGCATATACAAAATTTTTACATTTCTAACTTCCAAATTTACCAATTTTCATACAAACTTTCAACCCTCAATTCTAACCCTTAAATCTCATTAAGGTAACCACCCACCAATGGATAGATTATCATTCAAGTAATAATAATGTAAGTATTTACAGTTCTTTTAAAAACTAATATTAGAAAATAGGAACAAAAAAAAATTTTATCCTTGATAATATTTGTATATGAAAAACTATTGATGAATTTAATAATATAGGTTCAATCATGATGTATTTATGTATGTTATATGTATAGTTGGAATATGTTCTTCAGGACCTTTCATTTAATAACAAACAAATACTACTTACATCTAAAGAAAGATGCGTATGCCTCAGGTTTTGTAAGTGCAAAACTTTGTTATGAGCGCCAAATTGTCTTTTTTCGTAAATCTAGTCACATGGACAATCAACACAAATCTAGGGATTTCTGATATTTTGGAATAGATTAATGTAGGTATTGTGTGTAGCGTGGGTACTTGGCGTAGTCAGGTAAATAGAGTCTATCAAATAATTTCAAATTTAATTCCTTAACCGTTATCTATACAATATTATTCCAAATGTTTTAGTTTCCAGCCTGCAATTAATTTATATGCACGCTATAATTAACTCAACAAACCTTTTTTTTAATGTCCTAATATTTTCTATTATCAAATACGTATTAAATATGCTAATTAATCACTGATAAGAAAAATATTTTACCTTTTAGATTAAGACAAAGAACGTGACACATTTTTTTAAAAATATTCTACAATTTAATTATTTTAAAATTTATTATTTATTATTATTAATTATCTACTTTAAAACGATACTTAAGGCCTTAAGTATACTTCTTAAGTCATAAATAAATTTTTTTATTTTTCAGTTAAAATCTACATATTTTAAAGCTAGATTTCCGTGTATTTCTACAAACATTGACTTAAGTCGTCATAAAATACGAATGTCTGACCTTTCATAAAAGTCTCACTTATAGTTCATATAACAATTTTTATACTATGAAATATAGATACTATATTAAGTTTAGTCCCAAGTTTGTAACACTTAAAAATATTGATGCTACGAACGCAATTTTGATATAAGTGTTCATAGAATTATCTAATTAGTCCATTTTCGGTTTTCCGTCCGTCCGTCCGTCCGTCTATGAACACGACAACTCAAAAACAAAAAAAATATATCAAGCTGAAATTTTTACAGCGCACTCAGGACGTAAAAATTGAAGTGTTGGGTTCGTAAACCCATCTTGTAAACCGTTAGAGATAGAACAAAAGTTTGTAAAAATGTTCCTTATCAAAAAATAAACAACTTTTGTTTGAAACATTTTTTTGTAAATATCACTGTTTACTCACGAGGGCACACATTACATGCAAATTTTATATTATGTATTAATATAGAATTATCAGTTATGCATGTGTGACATGTATATATGTGTAATGTAATAGAGTAATCAACACTGTCTTTACATGCTATTTCAACAATTAACTCAGTCAATTGTTTGTTTTCACTTATTTAATTTAGCTTGGCCAGAAAGTATGTATGGCCATAATCGAATTTTTTAATTCTGTTTAGAGCATTGCACTCTCGAGCTTCCGAATGATTTGAAATTTTGTTGGTAGATTAAGAATGAATAAAAGGGCAATTAACGCGAAATTAACTTCTAGACCTCATAACGGAATCAAAATTACTATTAATACTATTTTTGTTTACATTAAAAAAAAACCCAAAAATGTGAAATTGATAGAAAAAGAATTTTAAATACCTTTTCTTATAATGTTTGCATAAGTAATATTAATAATTTATATACATTATGGAAGATATTTTTAATAAAAATCCTTGGTTTAAAAATTGTAAATAAAATGTCCATGAAATAAAACAAATTGTTACGAAAGAATCTGTTTTTATTGTAATGCAGCATAAGTAACAAGTGAAATACAATGTTTTTGCTTGAATTTTACAGATTTTTTTCAACCTGTTTATGGTTTAAAAAAATATATTTTTTCAATTCCTTCAAAAATCGTGAGAATTTCTCTCACCACGAGAGTAAAGGCTACTTGTGGTGAGAAAAATATATACATATGGTGAAATAAGTTAAAATGAATTTAATTATAGGTATAGATTATTTCTCTGCTTTAATATTTTCATGCTCAAACCTCATTCAATAATCACCTAATCAAATTTGTAATTAGCCAGTATATTAAAAAAAAATTGTATAAAATTATGTAGAGGTTATGATCTACAACAAAAAATAAAGCTGTTTTTCGCCTAACACATTCATGATAGTAAATAATTATCTGCTGAAGCTAAACCACATTTAGTCTTTGTTAAATTTTAATTATTGCCAAATCCAAAGTAATTATATTTTAAATAAATATTCAGAATTGAAAATTCAGTCATTGAGTATTCAATCTTATTTAAATTAAATAAAAATTTCGATTTATTTATCTCTAATTGTTTTTATATTCATTGACATTTAAAATTGATAATAGATTGGTAAAGGATTCAATTAGAAACTAAATTCCTGATTTACTTTTTTACTAACGTACAAACCCGATTTTATCTGTCTAAAGTGTTCTGTCTGAAATCACAGAAAATTCAAGTTTTTAGCTAATTCGAAATAGCTTTGAAATGCACAAATTTTCATTGCACTCGAATCGAACAAAATTAACGCGAAAGCTTCTCATATCAAACATTCCCAAATCGCAAACAGGTTAACAAGAATTTATCCTGAGAAACTTTTGACCAGAAATAATCACTCAAACAAAAAACTAAATTTTATTCACAGAGGTAGCTCGAAATGTAGAAGTTTAAGCCGAAAGTAGTATTTGCTATACGCATATATTTTGATAGATTTTAGCTATGGCTGGGCATAAATCGGTTTATGAATTCAAATTTTGGACCGATTTATTTCCGATCCAGTACCACTTCTATGAGAAATATACCCACCGAAAAATTTTACTAACTCTACTCTTGGAAAATATAGATTAAATAAATTTTCTTTTGTTTTAAAGCTACTCGATGAGTAAGTATACATCAAAATATAAAACTTAAACACTTATTATTTGTTTATGTTTACACAAAAAAAAAAATAAATAAAAACAAAAAAAAATTATAAACCCCTCTTTTATTTCAAAATTAATTTAAAAATAAAATTACCAACTTACGTTTAAGTAATGACTCTTGAAAATTATCGACATTATTTGAAATATTCAACGCCATATTGCATTTAACACCACTTAAAGCTTAAATAATTACGTTAAAATCGCTCACTTAAAACTAGAGAAAATAATAACGATATAATTAACTTAAATATTTATATTGAAAGAATATGCATAATAGGCACTCTAAACACGATGTTCAATTTGAACAATCAACAAAATTGATAATAATAATGGAAAATTAATAATATTGACGAGGGGATATATAGAATATTTAAATATGAGTGAGGTATATACCTAGATACTATATATTTACGCGATAATATATCTTTTTTTAAAACATAAATTATTAGAATATTATAGTATTAAAATTATTATATATTATGTTATTATTATAATATTCTCTGAAGTATATATGACTCAATAAAGCTAACACATTCCATTCATTATATTTTAATTACATACATATATGTACCTGTAACTATTTATTCGTTGTGTGTGTAGTCATGGTAGGGGCAATAAAATCGATGCCAGCGCTTCCAGTGAAAAATTTTGGCGATAAAGGAGGCGGTTTTGACTAATTTGCAATTCTTTACATGTTAATGTTATAGAAAATGTCAAATTAAAATTATTGAAAAACACTAATTAATTAAACTTACTTAATGCATTAAAAATTGTAAAAATAAAAAATCAAATTGTACAAATATTATTTTTTAAATGTAAATTATCATAATTATTTATTTAAATTTTTGAGACAATAATATTAAATTTTCAATGTAAGTCATAAATGCAATCCATACAATTATATACCTACACAATATTTATCATTAAAGATTGGATTAAATGCAAAACATGCATTTTTAACTTCCCAGAAGGAAGTTAATGTAATGGGGCCGATTTTGAAAAATTCCAGTTTTACATATTTCCGCGGTTTCAAGGCCGCAATATCCTAATAAAACCTTTTCAATGTGATGTCTTTGTGTGTGTGTGTGTGTGCAGAAGATAGTATGCTTTCCTTAACGTACTTCAGTCCTGGGTCAGTATTTATGAATATAAGATATTAAATAATTATTTAAGTAGTATTTAATGAATCATTAATGAAAAAACCCGCATAATAAATTGGGATTCACGATTGACCCTGTCTATTATACGGTTTGTTCATTTAATTATCGATTAAATACTATTTAAATAATTATTTAATACATTATATTTATAAATATTGACTCTGTACTAAGGTACGAATCGCTGAGATACTGTTTGTCTTAAAGCTTTTTTTATACATTAGACCGTTTTGAAAATAGAGATTGCAGAAGACGGAGCGCTGAGATATACGTATCTTAGCGCAGGGTCAATATTTATAAATATAAGGTATTAAATAATAATTTAAATAGTATTTAATCGAATTAAGTGAAAAAACCGTATAATAAACAGGGTCAATCGTGAATCCCATGTCTATTTTGCGGTTTCTTCCTTAATTATTTATTAAATATTACTTCAATAATTATTTAATACCTTATATTTATAAATAGTCATCCAGCACTGAAATACGTTAAGCTTAGCTTCTTATTTTCTGCGCCCCCCATTTCAAAAACGATTTAACCTACATAAAAAAATTTCAGCCAAGATTTGTAGAAAATTTTATCTTCTACAACTTTTATAATAAATATTAATAGGATTGAACACAAAATAAACAAGATATTCACAAAAAACTGATTTTTGAGACCTTTGACTTTGAATATCTAAGGACGCGAAAACTCTTTTATCTTCAGTAGCACTCGCAGGGTTAATAAAAATCGATTGACGTCAGAATCAAAATCAGCACACGCGTTTGGTCTCTAGTGCGCCACAAAAGAACACACACGATAACTGGCTGATAAACACATGACCACTCCTTTGCGTTGCTCAATCGGGTAAAAATAAATCCTCAAGTTGGCTAAAAATTAAAAGATGTTGGAACATCTTTTTGTATTTCATTAAGATATATTGTTAGGCCCTGGACGGTGTTATATATCTTTACAAAATGGAACCACACAATGTGCATAATATGGATAACTAATTCTTTTATGAAATATTAAACGGTAGAAAACAGAATAGAATTTGTTTTTATAGTTTAATTATACAGGTCAAATAATTGATGATGTAAATGGAATCTATAATCAGACTTTATAAATATAGTATAATACAAAATAAACGATTTAATCCCTAAAATAAAGACCGAAAAAGATAAAAAGATTCAAATGTTAGAGACGATTTTCAATTAAAATAATTTTTGAATCTATGCATTGAATTGTAGCTCCAAAATGTATTTGAGCCTAATTAAAGTTTCAGAGGCTGATATTACTTCTATTTTTAAAACATCATCGATATTAGACTAAAATCGTTTAACCTTCTGTTACAAAAATTTTGATTTCACCCTAACCTAGCAAAAAGCTTGAACAGTGGACCAACTCAGTTGAACGCAGGTTACCACTATACAAATGTTATTCAAAGTTTGTTGATCAACTAGCATCGTTGAACCAAAATTAAATTACGATTTCATCATTTAAAAATTTGGAAAAATCCTCATACCGACTAGATATGTTCTTTCAAGATATAATAAATAAGTAGTATTACAATATCTACAGATAGTAAATACTTTTTTCAATTATATCTACATCTCTAGACAATGCAATTAAAGATAATGAATTACAAACGTACTTCAAATTATATTATTCCTACTGCAAAATTTTGTATTAAATATTAGATAAGAAGGATTTAATTAAAGTGAACGAAAGAAGTAGTCAAAATTAAGCAAGTATTTTTCAAACAAATTCAAGTTTTGTGCTCGAACTCAAGAAATATATTATTCAAATTTGTTTTCAAATTATTCTTTAAATATTCGTAATATACGTACACATATAAGTATATACTCTAAAAATAAATGCGTATAATTAATATTTTTATTAATTATAATAATCCAGTAACCTTGTCGCCTGAAAGTACAGGGTAGTTTGCGTCAAATCCGGTAGTTCTGAGTTTTTGCATAATTGTGTATGATGTTAGTCCAATGAATAATCCCAGTTTCTGACCTTTAGTCCAATGAATAATCCAAGTTTCGAAAAAACCATGAAAATTTCGGCCTTTTCCACAATTTTATTATAAACTTAAAAAAACAGGATTTTTAAGACTAGCGATTATAACCCTAAAAGACTAGTTCTTGCTAGTACCGTTTCAGTAGACCCAATAATTTCGTCCAGAAAAGGTACTATCAAAAACAAGTATTTTAGAATTGCCAACATCTGAAAAAAATCCCGAAATTTACACGGTTTTTTCGATTTTTGACAAAGTTGCGTTTGGTGTTCCAGCACACACTTGGATCACGGGTTGCATTGTTTTTAAATTCATATCAAATTAATGAATAAATTTTCTTCAGAGTTTCCGTCCTGCGCATAAAATTTTATAGGATGATAAAATTTTTTGAGATATTGATTCAAAGCAAAGAAATTACAAGCTATCGGATGATATATCCTTCAGTCAGATCTAACTGTTTTCCCCGAGTCATACCTGTTTGAAATTTCGAGAAAATTAAAATTTGTAACCACCTTTTGTGTGAGGCATATTTCTCTTAAATACACAAAATTACATTCTTCAAATTTTACGCATAAAGCATGATATAAATATGTAAAGAAATGAATACCTTCTTTTGTCTGCAATCTTAAATTCCATAATTATTTCCAGCACTAAATTAAAAATCAACGTGGATAACTGGTCATAATTAATTAGAAAACTTTAAGAAACCTAATATTTCTCATCGTATTTTAAATTCTTTATTGTACCTACTTTGCATGTGTAGAAGTGCCATGAAATAGGTAACAGAATAGAGTCGAGCTTGCTTGGGTTGTTTTCTTGAAAATTGCCTTTAGAATAAATGTTTGTCTTAGTTGCAAGTACTTAAAGCCATAGACAAAAAATTATATATGGTTAAAGCCGTAAACTTCGAGATTTTCCCCTCATCATTCCGCCCGTAAAAATATGCGAAAGTACAAAGAGACACAGGCCTAAATTTGCTAATTTTGACGGAATCCCAGCCTTTAATTAAGTTTAATTCTGATATTTACGAATAACTTCCTTTTATCTCAATGTGAGATTTGAGAGAGAAACTACACTTCACAATTTTTTTTTCAATTTGTGAAGAATCTTGATCTCCAATACTACTCTTCAAGATACGTTGGAACTTGGTTCCAGCAATCAACAACTAATTGTTAATTATTTGTGTATTTCAGTAATAAATTTTATCTCACGTCTCTCCCCCTACATGCTCATATACACTTTCTTCATAGTGGTCCTTCCGCTACACTTACTTAAAACAAAGATCGGAAATACTTAATTTTCTTTAATCACATTCGATTCGATAGAATTACCTAAATAAAAAAATTCAGCTATTTCCGTTATTTAAAAATATAAGATCAAA
This sequence comes from Chrysoperla carnea, assembly GCF_905475395.1. Lineage (NCBI taxonomy): Eukaryota > Metazoa > Arthropoda > Insecta > Neuroptera > Chrysopidae > Chrysoperla > Chrysoperla carnea. Next base: position 71,219,767 of record NC_058337.1, on the reverse strand, counting down.
TTTGATACAGTATACTATAAATGTTGCAGGGTCTTTTATGTTATATAAAGAAAGGAAGGTGGTATCCCATTACCGTTATTTTCCGATTTGTAAATAAGCGTGATCGTTTTGTGTTGATAACCGATAATAATTTTACGATTATTCTTTGAACTTTAAGCCAGTTATAATTTCGAAATAGATAAATAACTCCTAATAAATTATTTATAAACTTCTTTACAAGGGTAATTGTAATTTTCTTGTGTGGCTCTTCTCGGTTTTATTAATTATCGAGTTTAATCGCCTGATTATCTCCTTTCTATCTTAAAAATTTGTGTTTTTCTTTCAATTGTTTTGTGATCATTGGACTATGAAGCATGGATCAATGATTCCATTTCAAGAGTATGTAAATCTTAACCCTTGTTTTGAACTTCACCTACATATAATAATAATAGCAATAATTTAGGCTAGACCCTTGATCTTTTGCAGGTTTTAGCCTATAGAAAATATACTAACGCTAAAGAAATGGTAATCAATATGTAAATAAATATGAAATAATTTTCAAACTAATTAAATAATAAGTAAACCCCTCCATTCTTCTTAAATTTTAACAAAGTATTCTACTAGTTTTCATCCCGGGAAATGGGTTGAAATTTTAACGCAGCTCAGTCAATTGTTGAACAACTCAGTAGACAGTGTTATTACGTATTAGGTAAAGTAATATAGGCACCCTTAGATCTTACAAAGTTTAACTATCTTACAAAGAAGCTTTGTGCGAACACACATATAGCATACCTCTAGAGCCGGTGCTGGTAGCAATCATTTCTCATTTGTCAATGATACCTACTAAGCACTTTGTTGAAGTAGGTATCTATTTTGCAAACATTTTTTTTAAATGATGTAAAAAATAAAATCAATTAAATACTATAATTTGAAGGGTCCTTGAAAACAACAAGAAAAACTCTTCTTCTTAACCACAAAAAATATTTATAAATCTTTAATCTATTTATAAGAAAATTATGGGAAATTCAAGGCTAATAGTAAAAATTAAATATAAATTACCATAATTGTCAGTTCTTATCAGTCGACTATCAGATACTCACAATGACAAAGGTAATAAGGGCGGACGGGTTTATCTTTCCAAAGAATCTAATTGTTTCCGAGGAATTGTATAAATAAAGAACAACCCATTTTATATCGATTGTTGCAAGGAGCGAGATCAAAATTAATAATAACGTCGGGAATTCCCTCAGAAATTGAAAAAATAACACATTTTTCTTAATATCGAATACTAGAGTTTTAATTTGCACAATACTTTTTTGCTTAAAAAGTACAAAAATATATTTCGTTTAGAAAAAATTCTTGATTTTTGTACTTTACGCACCCTTTCCCCACTCCTTGTTTATTGATCGATTTTTTTCATTAGCGAACTTGACCCTTTAAATACCCTTCTTGATACCCAATTTTATTCAAAACGGACTTAAATTGCGACATTGCAATGTCTTTTGGTTTTATTTCATATTTTAGATTTCAGCATTTTCAGATGTAAGAGCAAACTCTTATAAGCTCCATTTCCTTTTACAATTCGCTAAAAATGCAAATATTCTTTTACAATAATGAATATAAATTATTCGATATATTCGTGATTGTAGTAGTTATTTTCGAGAACGTCTATTATTGAAAAAGTCTATTTAATGTAACGAACGCTACTTCCTTCCTTTTTCAAAACTTAAATATATATTTAGAAAACAATTAATAGCTCTCAATTTTCCGTTGAGAACAAGTAACAAAAAGTAGAGGCTGGAAGATAATTAGAGACTTTTTTTTGTTAGTTTGCGAATTGAAGAGATACTATTAAACACTCTTATAAAATAAAATAAATAGCTAAATGATGGGACTAAAGTGATTGGAATACAGTTTTACAGAGGGTATAGCTATAGAGGGTATTTTCCATTACATAGTTCTTGCACTGCAAAATTTCAGTAGGTACTTTGTTATACAAATTACAAAGTAAAACAGTAAAAAAAAATTTTTTATTACTTTGTTGTGGTATATAATTTTCTTATTATACATTTGTATAGGGGATATTGATTTTGAAATAAGATAAGGTGCTGTCCCTTGGAGAGTCGCAATTTCTAAAATCATTCCTCAGTTTCTTCTACCTGTCTATGAGACAGCGAGTATAAGAGGACTAAGTTTACTGTAAAAATGGAAAGTAACCGAGACAATGATTGCTTTTGTGAATTTATTTTCAAGTAAATTAAAAATTAATTTGTTCAGTGTAAATCGAAAAAATTTTGCTTTCACTATTTATTTACATGGTGGCTACTTTATTTGGTGTTTCAAATAATATTCTAAATCACTGCTGCTTATAGATGGATGTTTTACTATGCCATATTTAAGTATTAAATTTGAAGAGATAATGTTTAAATACATCGTTATGTACCTTGAATCTACAAAGTACTATGTTGCTCATCGACGAACTTAGCTTCAATTTTTAAGTCCTGAGCACGGTATCAAATTTCAGCTTGATATTCTTTTTGGTTTTGAGTTATCGTGATGACAGACAAACGGACCGACGTACAGACGAAAGGGCAATCGGAAATGAATTTGACAAACACCTATACCAAAATTTTGTTCGTGGTATCAATATTTTCAAACGTTACCAACTTGGGACTAAACTTAGTATACCATGATATATTTCACATATATATGGTATAAAAACGTTTGTAAATCAAATATGATGAAAAACAAGAGAGGAGAATCTAGAAACAGGTAATTCTTCAATCGGAATGCATTGTTTTTATCACCTCCTGCTCCGTCCATCAGAATGCATTGTCATGAACTTGTTCAAGAATTTTGTCCTCTTTTACAAGTAGTCATCAATAGCTTAGCTGAGTGCAAAAAAAATTTTAGCCACCCTGAAAAAAAATCGTAAATGCCTAGAAGAGTTATCTGTAGAGTTTACAATGTTTCATTTGCAATTACATACATGGTATGATACTGTTGTTTAGAGAGTGAACTGTAAAGATTACCTGTTGTAGACAAGCGGTACAACGCTTTTACCTGGGAAATAAACGCGTGTCATCATATTTATATTTGCTATCTAATATAACATTCCACAATTAATTATTATACCATGTATATGAAATATATCAAGGTATACTAAGTTTAGTCCCAAGTTTTTAACGCTTAAAAATATTGATTCTATGAACCAAATTTTGGTAAACATATTTATAAAATCACCTAATTAGTCCATTTCCGGTTGTCTGTCTGTCCATCTGCCATCACGATAACTCAAAAATGAAAAAAGATATCAAGTTTTACAGCTTGCTCAGGTCGTAAAAAGTGAGGGCGAGTTCGTAAATGAGCCACATAGGTCAATTGGGTCTGGGGTCCGTAGGGTCCATCTTGTAAACCGTTAGAGATAGAACAAAAGTTTAAATGTAAGAAATGTTCTTTATAAAAAAATAAACAACTTGAGTTTGAAACATTTTTTTCGAAAGCATCACTGTTTACCTGTGTATTATATGGGAATATCAGTCATGTGTATGTGACATGTATGTATGTCTGCCTATCTCTCTTTACTTACATGACGTGAAAAAACAAACGATTCTGTAATCAACACTGTCTATACATGGTATTTCAACAATTAACTCAGTTAATTGTTTGTTTTCACTAGTTGTTTATAAAATTGGACAATGGTAAAATAAGTAACTACTCGCCAAATATTATAAATAACAAATAATTGCTTATACCAATTTAATTCTCCAAAAACACATATATTTAATGAAATAGTGAAAATATATCCTTAATCAGCATCAACTCCGACAAATTTTTCAATCATTTTATACCCTTCGGCTGCATTACTTACTTGTCTAGGACCACGTGAATAAAAATAACTATAAAATGACAAAAGATGGTTTTTTTTACTGTCGATTTCCATAAATGTGTATTGTGTAGTCATAAACTCTGGCCGGTCAAGCGGTGAGTAGGACATGTGCCTCGATCCCGGTGTCTCATCTAACATGTAGCTACATGTAGGTACAAAACAATACATCCAATAAATTGACAATGGTTGAATCAAAGGTTAAATGATTTGTTTACTCATGTAGATAATTAAAAAATAGTCAGTCAGGGTATAAGAATGCGAAATCACATGTAGGTATTATAATTTTTTTTTTTAATTTTAAATAATTCTTCAAAACTTGAGTGATAACGATGAGACTGACTGACTATTTTTTAAACTACCTATATAGTCTAAGATCCTAATTAGGATCGACCTTCATCTCATCTGTTTACCGAATTAAAGTTATTTTTTATGAAATGTAAAATGTTAACAAATATCCCTGCAATGGGTTGCCTAAAAAAATGTGGTCAAGGCTACTTTTAGTGAAAATATCAAGAGTAAAATTTTTTGAAATTTTTCACTGACTTGCATATCTAACGAATATTGATCTACTCGAAAGTAAAAGCCATAAAGAATATGCAGTAGCTATGTTGTCTGCCTCTTTTCGTTCGCTATTATCGCATTTATACAAGTTGTGAATAGTAATTACGTTCATCTGTTAATTCATTGACTCGCATATCTAAATAAAGATAATTTTATTGCAATTGCGGTGCTATATAAGTGTCCACAAAATATCAGTCAAAAAATAAAGTTTACAAGCTTTTCAACTTTTGATATTTTTATTAAAAGTTGTCTTGACCATATTTTTTTAGACAACCCCATTAAAAGGATTTTCGTAAATATTATACATTTCATAATAAAAAACTTTCATTTGGCAAACAGATGAGTGAAGGTCCATCTTAATTCGGATCCTGACTAATATGACTAAACAAATCTTTTAATGTTTGATGGATGTTTTTTTTAATATCTACATGCGATTACGAATCCTGATAATCTGACTGACTATTTTTAAATTATCTATATGAATATTAATCATAAAACAATAGTTTTATACCTACATGTTCTTACAGGACACTCCGGAGACACATCTCTTACTCATCGATTGACCGACCAGAGCTTATGACTACAAATTCATGGAAATCGATTGTAAAAAAGCCTTTTTCCTTGCATAGCTATTTTTATCCAAGGGCTCTTAGACTATTTAAACCTATCAAACATAAATTACATGACATAAACAGTCGGCGCCCATTAATATCTTGACCGGCTCAAATCTTCCCAAAAATGAGCCCCAACTGTTAAAGTAGCTATACAAACTACTGGAGTTGTATCTTTCTTTTCAGATTTAACGCAGTCAGGTTTTTTTATTTTTTAGTTAATTATTTTACAGGTATTCCGTATTTTTAGATGTTCATCAGTTTAAGCAGGATCATGGTCCCACAATATTAATGATTTGGCTATAGTTAATTGTTCATTCAAAGCTCTTTTCATATTGAGTGTTTTACTCTAAAGTAAATAATATTTTATTTCCTAATAATTTGATGGTCTGAAAAGTAAAAAATAGTATAATATAATAAGTATAATTAATATCTAATCGTATGAATATTTCGTTTTGTATGAAATATCTTTAATGCATGCAACTTGTAGGACGCAACTGTAATAAATTTGTATGAACTCAAAAAATTTGAAAATTATTTCATATATTTTTAGACACGATATTATTGTAATACACGATATATGAAAAGAATTTTTTTGTTATAACGAAGAGCTAAAACCTCTGGTTGAGCATAAAACATTGCTTTAAGAAACTTCTGGTAAACGTGGCGCATTCCTTCGCGAGGCACAAAAAACTTTAAATTTTATTGCAAAGCTTAAAGTTGATTATAATGACCATTTTAAAAACCATCTTTAAATCAAATAAAAATGTTTTTTCGTGCATGCTTAGCAGCAAGGAGAGAGTAGTTCCTTTCGTACTGCTAGACGATACGTTGATCTCCTCAGTGGCACGAATAATAATAATTATTACTTAATATACAACGGGAACAAATATTTGAAAGGTACTTGATTAATTATTGGCGTATATTATTGAAAAATGTTATGCAATTTTAGGATAAAAGATTGATCAACCTTTATAGAGTTGGAACTTGTCATCTTTCTGCAATGTTTTACTAACTCTGTTTTTAATTTTAGTTTTTTAAAAGCAGATTCTCTCTGTAAATATAGAACTCCCATATATTGATAACCTTTCTTATTCTTCTGAACAAGTGCTAAATTTATGGAAAGAGTTGGCGCTTAAAAACAAAGCGAGGTATTTATTAGGTAACCACGGGCAAAAATTTTTTTTAACATGTACGATAGACAAAAGACTCATTGAAAACATTGATACGCTGATTTCAAGAAGTTTGATTCATATTTCAAAGTTACGATTTAGCATAATAGTAATTCTGGATTGCATACTAGGTTCAATTCACACATACTTTCGACGTTCACTGAAACGCGGGTAGAACAAGGTTTTACTAAAGCTCTATATATTTTGTACATTTTTTATCAGTGGCGGATTTAACAGATGGGGAAAGGAGCGTTTGACCACTGGCCCCTCTAAGAGGATTCAAAAAATGTGAATATACTTGTTATAAAAACGAATGGAGCGTACGGTCAGTGCTCAATAAATTGATTTAAAATATTTTCTACGCATTATTTTTTTCAAACGTACCTATTATTTTCGATAAAAACTAGAGAGTAGAAAAAAATGGTTGGGGGGGGGGGGGGTAAAACTATGATTTCAGGGTCCCTAGATAGATTTTTCCCCACTGGAACTTTTTCCTCAAATCCATCTTTCATGAGCCGACAAATCTGAAGTTAAAGTGTGTTCTTCTACAATATTTTTTTTAACCAAAACAAAGGACTGTCCAGAAATATTTTGAAGGAATAATATGTTCAGTTGGGAAATATCATAATAAAGAAGATCAATAATTTCTGTAATGTTTTATATAATTTTTTTTCAATTTTTTATTTATTTATTTATAAATATAAATTAAAACTAATTTGAACTTAATTTAATTTTTGTTTTACACAAATATCTTTTTCAATATTGTTATTATTATTATTAATTGCATCGATAAGTTTTTTATCTGTATTTGAAGGTTTTTTGTATGCTTTTCGGTAAAAATCACTGAATAAATATAAAAATATGACAACATTTCCAACAAAAAAGAAGGTCAATGCTCTTGGTACTTTACAATCCATAACTATTATTGATACTAAATATGCTAACATAATGCAAAATTGTGTCTGAAACAAATAAAGAAAAATTGTATTAATTGATTGTTTACAAACTGTATTTATTTGTATTAGTTTAGTAAACTGTTGTAGCGCAATACAAACAGCAATTATCTTACATCCTCTCTTACATATACGGTTATGCGAGAAGTGTCTTTGGTCTCCGGTTTTCGAAGAATAATATCCGGATTTTTATAAGAAAAAAAAATCCTTTATAAATAAAAATTTATCTTCTTTATATCCGCAGTATTACATAGATATTGCTACGGATATTATTCTAAAACAGTTTGCGCAGGGATTACAATCTTATATAACAGTTTCGACTTAAAAAGTGGCAACAAACTAGCGTTGAATAATTATTGCTCCCATATAGTGGAGGATATGATATAAATTGAACTGTATGTATATGTTCAGAGTGGGCCAAATTCGATGTTTTAATAGGGTCACTATAACTATACGAGATAGAAAAAATTGGATAGTATTCTCTCAATCCCTATTTTTGAGACAACTTCAACAAAAACTGGCTGATATTATTTGTTTTCGAGATACAAGCAAAAGTTAGATTTTTCGATTTTAAACTTATGTGAATAACGTTTGAAAATAAAATATGGCTTTGACATCCTAAAGTTACTTTTTCTGTATTATCCAGTGGCGTCATTAAAATTTGACAAAAAACGGTTGGTTTTCGAGTTATGACCGAAAGTTGTGTTTTTTTAAATAGGACGCGTAGTTGGTTATGGCTTCGTTAAAACATATTTTGTTTCCTCCTTTTAACCATTTGTTATTTACTGGGTCGCTTTTGGCCCATTAGCCCGAAATAGCGAAAAATCGACATTTATTCATTATTAACAAATTATCTTCAAAAAACGATTGCTAACAATGGAATTAAGTTCATAATATTAAAAGCTTTTTTACTTGAAGTCAATTTCTTGAAGCCAGTTCAATTTTAGAAAAACTTTATTTATTCGAAATTTTTAAATGCATTTTTTAGTCAAATTCACCATTATTAAACTATTTTGCAATACCATTGTATTATGTTCTAAGAACAATGCAAATTATTTTATAAAACCTTTACATTGTTTTATTTTGTAGGTTTTAAAAATAAATGTACATAAATTTAAAAAATCTTCAAACATCTGTCGAATATATATTGAAAATAAAGTGTAAATTATTAACTGTCCACACCCGAGACTGAAAATTTATCTTGCTAGCTTAATTTTTCTTTCAAATTTAATTACCATTGTTTCAAATATTAACTTTTTATTACTTTACGCTAAATACCTAAGTGAATGGCTTGATTGATATCAGCCCATATCATTAAATAGAGTAATTATTAAGTTACGATTCCAATAAAATTGTATGTTATTATTATTAATATTATATTATTATAATAAATTGTTAATTAAATGAAACGGTCTATGCAAAAGTTGACTTCAAAATTAATAATTAGGCAACTTGAATTCCGTAAGTGTAATCGTTTTTCAATTACTTGACAAACACTTACATATATGTAAGACAAAATGCCTATTTATTAATTGTGAAAGTTAACTTTTACGTGGATCGTAACATTTAACAATTTATTATTTATTAACAAATAGAAACATTTGAGCAGCTAAATCATGGTTTACGAATTATATTTGACTTTTGGTAACCTAAGAAACATATTTCACAGGTTTTAGCAAAAATTGAGCGGCTTATTTCAGGTTCCTTATTTAGCCGATATTTGAAAATTCTTTTACTGTGCTATTAGTCGATTAAGTACAATACTTCAGTTACAATCAAGAGAACGTCGTCGCCATTTTTTACCTTCGCTAATCCGTCGAATTTTATTTTTATTATTTTTAAACATTCTCGAATATTATATGAGTTCGGTTGAAATCGATATAAAAATTAAGAAATACATACCAATTGAATCCATGTCATGTATTTTTTCCACCATAAATATTTTTGATATTTGGGTCCCATAGCAGCAAGCATATAATAAAAGTACATAACAACATGTACTAATGAATTTAAGAAGCCAATAACAACACCTTGTTCACCAGGCAAAAATTTTAAATAACCCCAAGAGAAAAGGGCTGTAATTGTATGATGATAAACATGTAAAAATGTCACTTGTGATTGTTTTTTACGTAAAACGAAAAATACTGTATCCAATAATTCGACTAATTTTGAAAAAAAATACCACCATGCACCTCTGTGTAACTGAAAAAAATTAGTAAATTAATTAATTTAAAGCTTTATTTAATCAACCAAAATGATTTATTTAATCAACCACTTCATGAATGAAAAAAAATCATCATTTTAAATGACAAATCTTATATAACTTTTGAAGTACGAGTAGAAATTTAAAATTGCTAAATAAAAAACTTCTATTAAAATTGAAATCCAACAATGAGTATACACAACATCCACTGAGTTATGTACAAACAGTTGCTAGACAATTTTTAAACGAGCATATTAAGATTTCAAAAAGTTTGAAACAAGATATTATTCAAATCAAATAAATATGATTTTATGAGACTGAAATAAATAAGTTTTTAACTTACAGCTGTTTCAAATTCAGTATTTTTCAATCTTTGATTACAACCATTTTTAACTAAATACTCGAATGCTTCCACGTGAAATGCTTGGCAACATAACCATATACTAAATACCACTTGATATGCATTATATCCGACTAATATGGATTGTATTTCAAATGGTTTACGTTTTGACATCCACTGTGGTCCTAATTTTAATACAAAATATAAATAACATGCTAATATCGTTAATACTGGAATTGGTGATTGCATAAATAGCCATGAATTCACTTCATCATCTGAAACAAGAGAAAAAAATTACCGTTAAAGTATAAATACACTTTATTAAGAATTCATGTGATTATTTCAAATTTTGAAAAATTTCTTAATCCGCTTCTGCTTGTTCCAAAATGATTGTGTTCCCTTCAATCCCCAAATTATTAACCTTTTGTTCTGATATAAGACAGGTATGTGAACTTATTTGAGTTTTCAGACAATAATTGTATCATTATCAAATAATGATATTAGTTATTTATAGATAGATAGGCCTTATTATACATAAATGATGAAATCATTTTGTAGAAACTCTAATGCAGAGATGTCGACGTTGTAAGTATTTTCGTGAACGATCCTAAAAACGTTTCAACATTTTACAAGTTATCATGTCAGTAACAAACCAATAAACGCAAATAAAGACTATTGTATTTTTATTATTTGCACCCTTAAAGAATTATTGAAAATATCACAAAAAATGAATCGGCATTTTAAAACACATATAAATTTTTATTAAATTTCGGCTAATGCAAACTACGTTGGGTGCAGCACTAGTGCCAGAGGTATGATCTTTATCAATTAAATACTATAAAAAATAATTACCATTTATTAAAATTTGAAGTTGTCACAAATTTATAATATGATGGATATTTTTCACGCGAGACAAATACAATTAAATATATAAACATTTAAAAAAAGATTAAAAAAATTTTAATAAAAAATACTTTTTAAGGGACAAGCTTTTATTGTACTAAAAAATAGAAAATAATTTTATCTATGAGTCACTCATACCCGACTGTTTGTAAAAGCTACAGGCGTTCAATTTTAAATATCAAATATCAAAAATGAAACGGAACGTCTCATCTACTCCACATGCCTAATTATTTTTCGATTCATCATTGATATTAAGCGCCTCAAGCTATTTACAAATAGTCGGGTATGAGTGACTCATAGATAAAATTATTTTCTATTTTTTAGTACAATAAAAGCTTGTCCCTTAAAAAATATTTATTACTAAAATTTGTAATTAAAGACTAAAAAAAAATGTATATATATCAAATATGGTGGAAGCGATGGGAAAATCAGGTCGCCATAACCATTTCGTCCATGGTCATTTAAACTAAATGTGAATGCAAAATTTCAGCTCAATTTGAACCCGGGAAGTGGATCAAATTTGATTTGCAGATTTGATTACAAACAGACAACGGGACAGGTGAAACTAAATAAAAGCTTGAAAAAAATGTTATTGAAATAGTGAACCAATAACTATAATCGAAATAGTAATACGAAATTATTTATTTAAAGTTTATCTAGCTGTTGTTATGCACTATATGAAATAGGATTTCTATAATGTTAGGTGGCGCTTGTTTTGGTTCTGCATTAAAGGAATAAGCGATGTATTGACAAGGACCTGAACGATCTGACCTAGTCAAGTATGATTTTTATAAGTAAAATTTTAAGAAATGTTAAAATTATAAACTATGATAGCATGTGAAACATAAAAAATGAATACCTTGTTTTGTGTCCAATAATTTATAATTTTCTGTGACCAAATGTATTAATCCAGACATTTTCACTTTCTGAAATCATTAAAAAAAATATACGTTAAAAAAATCTTTAAAGTAAATATATATGTATAAGAAAAATATTTAGGCCAATTAATTTTGGAAACAGGTTTTTTTGTTTTATTTTCGATTGGAGATGTTTTACTCTTATATATAAAATGTGAAGAGAGTAAACAGCCTTGTAACAAAATTCAAGTACACTTTCTTTCATTATTTGAGATAATTGTTAATGCTTGTATATTTGTCCGGTTCAATATCTCCTGCAAGAGTTCTTATAAAAAAATAAAATAAATAAGTGAAAAAATTTTTATTTTATAATTAATTCATCGTGACTTCTTATTTGTTATTAAAAAGAAGAGTATAGTCCAAGTAAATTCGATATTTATTTATATTTACATTCTTAAACGATCATTTTCTCCACGTTAAGATTTTGCAGGATTTTTCGATTTTCATGTATCGATTATCGTTGATTTTTGAAATTTCGAAAAGAAAATTATATAAATTTATAGTTTAACCATAAAATCCCAGGACAATCCTCAACAAATCCTATAAATTTTGTCTTCGTATTTTTTCATCAAAAATTTGTTTTAAGCCGATTATTTTTTACACAAATATGTTAAATGTTTAAAAATGTTCAAACCAATAAAAGCAACAATAAGGTTTAAAAAAACCACGTGAGGGTTTTACTGACATTTTGTGGTTAAAGAGATACTTGAAATACATATTTGTTTCATTTTCTTTCCAAAATTTCATTTTTATGTTAGATATTTCAGATATTAAACATGACAACCCTAAAATAATCAATGAAAATCAATACATACATATATTTATTTATTTATATCATATATTTATAACAGGTTCTGTGAAATTACGGATACCGAAAATCCTTTAAAAAGATTAAAAACCTTAAACTTTACGTTGATTCGTTTCAGAATCTAAATAAATTAAACTAGTAGCTAATCGCAAATTTTGTTTGGACTGCAGTTCGAGTCATGTCGATAATGTTAATACAACTATCAGTTAACCTTGAGGAATATTATTATATGATTGATAGGAAATATTTTAAATAGTTTAAATTTTAGTTCAAATTTTTATTATTATTTTTAACGCAAATAAAATGATTTTCAGTTTCCTATTAGCGAATAGAAAATAAGTTAAATTGCTATTTCTGGAAATAAACGTGAATGAAAATTGCCAGGGTAGACACGCAAGTTAGGTTGCCACTTTTGAAAACTTAACAAGTTTTTGAATTAAAATCTTCAAATATTTATCATCTTTTACTGCTTTGTGCCGAGGGATTCAAAGTTGCGACAAATTTTTATTTTTCTAAAAGTTTCAAAGTGCCCACGGGAGCAATATTTGTTTTGGAACCTATTCGGTTTCGCAAAAAAATGGTTCAAAACTGCAAAAAAAAAGAAAGTTATACATTTTTCCATGCCTTCAAGTCTCGGTATAAATCAGTAAAAGATAACAAATTTTTGAATAGGGAATATAAAAGAAATTTTTGTACGAAAATTTGAAAGTAGGTATAAGCTTTCAAATAAGCTGTGGTTGATACAGATTCAATTAGTTTTCATAGAGTTATATCTATTTGAAATTTCAACAAAAATAAATTTTCAAGGTGTCCTAATTTTTAATGACTGGTTTAGGCTACGACGAAGAATTAAGAGTTTTTGAAAACGGAATACATTATATTATTATATTCCTAACATAAACCACTCAATTCATAATTAAAATATCAAATTCGAAGAAATGGTGCAAAAAAAACCACCTTTTTTAAATTATAATTTTTCCGAAATTTTCTTCAAAAAAAAAAAAAAAAGAATATAATATCCAAGTAGGTGTTCAAAAGTATGGAATATTATTAAGAGTACAAAATATTTGTATTGAGGATCGTGTTTTTAATAAAATATTTATTTTCTTAATAATTTCATAATATTTTAAATTTCAAAAAATTATTTACGCGATTTTTACACTTAAATTATTTTTCGTATCACACCACCATTTATTTTAATTAATATCTAATAAATATTGGACATTGACCCTTTCAAGAATAAAAAAAAATAGCTACGTAAGTTAAAAAATATTATTAGCAAAGTTGCAAAAAAATAAAATAAAATAAAAAACAATTTTATGCACTAATACTAATCGAAAAAAATTATTTTATTTTATTAACTTTTCTTGAACCAAAAATGAAAAAAAATTATAACTTAATAATATTTCGAAAATAACTACATTAAAATACTTAAATGGTTTCTTATAAATAAATTTTTCATACCTTTTTTTTTTCTTAAAGAATACTAATTATAAAATTAAATAACACACCAATTTTTATTTTAATATATATTTTTAAAATAAATAAAATATATTAAAGTTTTTTTCTTATTCACTATGTAAATTTTTAAAAAATTTTTATGAATTCATTTTAATAAAATTTTTAATTTATGTTCACCATTTCAAAAAATTATAAATATTAAATTTAATAATTGTGTATTTGGATCGATTGTCGACGACAATATTAAATGAGCGATGTGGATGAACAATGATGACTTGACTGTATGAAACCCAATTGTTAACTAAAAAGTTTTAATGATATTTTAAAAAGTTGTTGAATATAAAAACTTAATTTATTAATAATAAATTTATTGTTGATTTAATAAATATTATGTTTATTTATATTATTGATAGTTTATTTATTAAATGCACATATAATATTGTTAAAGTGATGTATGTACCTTTTTTTAAAATATCAATATTAATATATAACTTAATATAACAATAAATAAATTACTAATAAATAATGTCTTCACTATATGTTGAAGAAGCAAACACTTTTGTTAATATGGGGAATCAATACATTTATATATACCATTCTTCTATATACCAGGTGTTCAATTTTAAAGAGAGCAAGGTTTTTGGTAATGTAAAAAAGTGATTCCTTATTACACAACTCTCTTTTTTTTTGCATTCTTTGACTTTTTGTAAAATATACTTCTAATAATTTTAATACTCTACCGGTTTTCCAAATCACAAATTTGGTTCTTCCATACTTTAGAAAATTGACATTCAATTCAAGTCTTTAATCATATACATGGCTCGTACATATAAGTGAAATAAACAAAAGCTACACCCATTTCAGTTGTACCCAAGTCTGAAACTTAGAAATGGACACCTCTTTGACTTGCCAGCCTTTTAAAATAATTTTCTCAAAACAACGTTCATTTGACAGTGAAAATTAGTTTTCCATAACTTCGTCATTAGACAAACAATATAATAAAACTAAAACTGTTAGCAGAACCTAAAAATTCTCTAACGATATAGAACGTTAACTAAACATTTTATTTTACAAATTTTCTTTTTTTTTTTCATCAACTTATTTAAAAAACTAAGTAAGAGAGTGAAATTTAGATATAGAGTGATGGAGAGAGAGAGAGAGAGGGGGTATATTAATTGAAATTTTAATGGCTCATCTTTAGTTGTGTTAGAACGAGCGTTGTATTTTGTGTATTTGCGAATGCGAATGTTTTATTACAATATTCGTGCATGCGAATGCGAATATTCGGTACATCACTAATTTTTTGGTCAAAATTTGATTTTAACTATTTGAAATTGTAAGATATATGAAAACTTTGCAGCTAAATTTCAAAGTTTTAGGAAATTTTAAAAATTACTGATGTGTATTGATGTTTTTGTGCACAACAGGTTCTTTATCGGAGATCTAGAGTCTTAATAAAACCGCTAGATAGAGTATCTGTTAGCTGGAAAACCAACTGATATCTCTGTGTCAGATTGACTCAACGTGTACTTTCTTCGCATTATAATTTAAAAATTACTATAGAAAATACATAGTTAATCCGTTTATTTTCAAATAATTTCCATGATAAAAGTATATATTTATTTCGTTGAACACCTGGTATAAAATAAAAATGATTTATTAGTTATAGATTTTTAATAGTCTTAAAGGTAAAAGTGTTATGCGAACCTTGTAACCAACATGACTCTTCTTTAATTTTACAAAATGTTATCGGTCAATAATACTTTTAAACATTACCGAATAGAAATACCTCGATAGTGTAAGAATTTCATTCGGAGTAGCTTTGTTACTAATGAAATTATTTTGGATATGTTTGTTTCTTGTCAACATCTAAATGACATCACGTCATGGATAGATACAATGTATTGAACATTCGATTGATGCCGTCATACTGCGATGGTATTTAGGCGTTGAGAATAAACAAGTGTTGGCTTTGTTCTCAGCTTAGTGCAAAAAAAAGGCTACAGCTGTTATGATAGCAGACAATGTTACTACAATTTATACAAAGAACTGTAACTACTGTGGTCAAATGAAAAGATGAGAATCGCGATAGCACGAGTACAGAATTCCATTCTTAACTATTTCGATTTTGAATCAAAAAGTGGACATAATTTTGAATAGATCATTCCTCTTTAAATTACCGTTTACTTTTGTCTAACTTGTACTGTTAGCCTGAAACGGAAAGATTAAAGTTCAAAAATTTAGACTCTATTGTGCAAGAAATTCTTTGGCAATACTGTTTTCTCGTAAGTAAATGTGGCTTATACTTATGCAAAATTAATGTTACATTCAAGCTTGGAACGTAGTATAAACAGTAAAAAGTAGTAACTACCGAAAAGAGTATAAACATTGAGCGGTTTTTCCTTGTGCACATCACGATAAATTCATATATATCATATTATCGACACGTTTCACGATATGATGTACAGATCCTTATAGTGATAATAATATTACCAATGACAGACCGTACCATCGAATGAACAAGTTCTGTTTACCGAAGCTAGATTGGTGAAAAGGATGTATTTTGTTATTTATCCTTATTTATCTACAAAATGAATCAGCAGCGTCTGCTTCTCTGTATTATTGTCTATCTAAAAGTACTCAATACTAAAGAATCTTCGCCACTAAATCACACTATTATATTCTGAACATATACATTTAGTATATGGAGCATAATTTTTCCGGTAATGTATTGATAATGAAAATTAGTGTGCGGAGCATAGGCGGAATTGAAACCTGCGTCAGGTACGGTAGTGACCACATAGTATTATGTTAGCCCACGAAAACACTGATCAATTGCACATGTTTATGCTTATAAGTGAAAAACATGCGCTATTGTTAGATAAGCACACATGGATTATGTAATGAAAAACGGTTAAATCATTTACAGAGTACCATAATTGTTATCATAGTTGGTTGAGAAAGAGAAAGAAAAAATTAAAATAATACATACTCTTAATAATATCTTCATAAAGAAAACCATAGAATGTAAGCTCTTAAAATGTAAATAGTGCGTCACATGCCATAAAAAAAATGTACCTTCTTGACATGCTATTGTTACTATATTAAAACTATGTATCCATGAAGGTGGAAAAATTGCTCATGTACAAAGTGGTGATTTTCTGTAATATCATCCAAAGTGTAAGTATCACATAATCATTTTTTAAAACTCATCACAAAATAATATGCACAGAAATTTTAACCGCAGCACTTTTGAATTTCATACGGTATTAAAAAAATAATATTTTATTTGGGGATTTTCAAGTGAAAATTTCACCCAATTGGATTTTAATAATGTTTACCCGAGTCTATAAGGCCAAATGATCTGGAAAAGTGAACTCACAACTCCGATTTTCATCATTTTTTTTTTTTTCAAATGGTCATTATGATATTTGAATCAAACTCCACACTTTAGTTGTGTGTACTCGAGGAGAGGGAGGTAAATAACCCCAAACTTTCAAAAGAATTGTGAAATGTGATTTCCGGAGAAACGCCTAAGAAACGACCAAGGTTTTCTCTTCACCATGTTCTTCATGAGGTGGAAAAAGTAAATCAAGTCGGTACATTTTTTGATGTCATGTGACGAACATTAACATCGGTAATTAAAATAAAGCAGCTGTGTTCATTTTGGCATCTCATGTTATCAGGGGACAAATGACGTTATTTTCAGTCTTTAAAGCGAGCGACTAAAACCCCGAGGCTTCTTCTGTGCTTTAGTTTAGTAGAACATGTTAGAAATATGTGGCTTTTGAGAAAAAAGCCGTTTTCCCAATACGAATAAATTTGAAATTTTTCAATTTTTAAACAAATAAACCAACTTTTTTGGGACGACAAAAAAAACGAATCTTCATATTTGTGAAAAAAAAAAAAACGAATTTCTATATTTATGAGCACGTTACGGTTTTAGTACAAGTTAGATCCATTTCTGTAATTCGCTTTTGAACATAAAAACAGAGTTTGAATTGGTCATTTGAATCTCTTGGTCAAAAAACCTGATTTTCTCTCGAAATATGCTTTTTGTGGAAACGTAAATGTTATACTTGTCGCGTGTCAAGTAGGTACTTAATTCAAATTTTATCTACAGCGCATTTATAAAACAGTGGCATTACGCAGACTCTGGCTACAAGTCGACGATTTCACAATACGACTTAACAACAATGCTAATTATTCGAATGATAATACGTATTAGGGATGGGCGATTCTTCAAAAAGAATCAATTCTTGAACCGATCTTGAATTGTCTTATCGAGAATCGAATCAATCATTAAAAATCAAATGCTATGAATCGATCTAGTATAAGAAGAGATCTTTAAAATCGTAAAAATTGAAAAAAAGAAATGTCTAAAATTCATAGTGACAAAAATTGACAAGCACCTTTATTAACTTTCAACAGCGATTTAGATTAAATATTAAAATCTGTGACAATATCGAACGCAAGTAGAAAATATAAAAAATTTATTAAAAGTAATACACCCACTTTTGTATTCGAATTTTTGTGATAATGATAATTTTCATTTATGGATTAAATTTTTTTTGTTAAACAAAAGTAATAAAATTTTGTTCTCGTTATTGTGACTGTTTGGGCGGTCATACTTTATTACAAACATATTTCATAATATTTAATTCTTTCCATTTTTACTTTTCTTGAAAAATTATTTTCGGAACGTGGATACTTACATTTGAATGTAGAATAATTCGACATTTGATAAACACTAGTCGGCAAAAATAGACCAGAATTTAAGAAAATTTTGAGCTTATATATACTTTTTGAGTATATTGTTTTTTTCATGAAAATTTGACGAGTTAGCACAAGACAACTTTCAAATGCAATATACTGAAGAAAAACTTCGATTGAAAACAAAGAAATGGAAAATACATGAAATAAAAAGTTTAAAAATCAGAAAGCAAGCCGAAATTTTAAAAGTTGAATCCTAAATTGCTAGAGACACACACATACATAGCGGTCAAACTTTTAACACGCCTTTTTTTTGGTTCGGGAGTTTTTTTATAAGATATCACATACACATACAGTTAATTTAAGGTTAAAGTTTTATACCATGCATATATATAATATGCATGGTATACTAAGTTTAGTCCCAAGTTTGTAACGCTTAAAAATATTGATGCTACGCACAAAATTTTGGTATAGGTGTTCACAAAATCACCTATTTAGTCCATTTCCGGTTGTCCGTCCGTCCGTCCGTCCGGCTGTGAACACGATAACTCAAAAATGAAAAAAATATCAAGCTGAAGCTTTTACAGCGTACTCAGGACGTAAAAAGTGTTGTCGAATTCGTAAATGAGCAACATAGGTCTATTGGGCTTTGGGTCCATAGGGCCCATCTTGTGAATCGTTAGAGATAGAACAAAAGTTTAAACGTAAAAAATGTTCCTTATAAAATAATAAACAACTTCTGTTTGAAACCTTTTTCCGCAAACATCACTGTTTACCCGTGAGGTCGCAAATTATGCGTAAATTGTATAGTATGTATTATATGGGAATATCAGTTATGTATGAGTGACATGTATGTATGTGGTATGTGGCATTGTAATTAACACTGTCTATGCATGGTATTTCAACAACTAGCTCAGTCAATTGTTTGTTTTCATTTGTTATAAATAATTTTAAGTATAAAAAGTATATGCATAATAATAATTATTCAAATTATACATACAGCGGGCGAATCCTTAAACATATCCATTTTATTTTATTGAAATGTAGTTCATAGGTGGTATATTTCGTAAAAATTAATTACCTTTTATACAATCAATGCACTTGAATTAGTACACTGACATAAAAATTGATGTTAATTAATTTAAACTATATTAACATATAAAATAAAAATAAACAATTTAAGACTTACCTAATAATATAATACCTATTAAACTTATTAAACAATTATAACTTAATAAAAATTATATGAATATTTAATTATTTTAATAAAAAATTTAAATAATATTTTTAATAAGTTTTATTACTGTCACTGCACAATGTTTTTTTATAATTCAAGCCAACTTTGATATTTAACACTAAATTTAAATTAATCATAAAACAGAATTTATGATTTATATATATTCAAAATTTTGTTACCATTAAAAAAAAAAAATAAGATTTTGAATAATTTACATTAAATATGGAATTTTTCTCATTAATGATGTGAAAATTTCAATGCGTAAATCATAACCGGTCCTAAAAATTTGTATTATTACATCAATCAAAGATTATGGTTATACTATTAATTAGTAGTTTCAGTCATTGAAATTTTCTGTAAACTAATAGTTTAGATGCAATTTTACTAAAAGTCATTACTCTCATAAAATGGTTAAAATAAGCAAGTCGTGGTGGATGTGGCCTTTGGAAGTTAGATCGTTATCTTTCTGATCTTTGTGACGATTTAATCCCCGAACTGAAAAAACAGGTGTACAAGTTTGACCGCTATGTGTGTGTGTGTGTGTCTGTCTGTCTGTCTGCCTGCCTGTAGCATCGTAGCGCCTAAACGGATGAATAAATTTTGATTTTATTGATTTTGTTTGAAAGGTAATTTAATGGAGAGTGTTCTTAGCTTTTATTTCTTTCTAGTGAAAATTAAGGGTTCCGTACTCGAAAAAACTAAAAATTGGTGATGATCTTCCATATCGGATCAGTTTGGAAAAGGCTTTAAGGAAAAAAGCAATTTAATGGGCAGTATTCTTAGATATGTTTCAAATGAGTTTAGTTTTTTTGTTTATCGAGTTTAAGGTTCCGTACCTGAATCATTCGGTAAAGAAAAACTTCTTAGCTCCTAGCTTATGATGACGATATTCGGTACGAATCTTATATTTAGTCTCCAATTCCTACTCATTTTTTATCCCGATCAAAAAATCTTTGCAAGCTGACCATGTATTTTCATGAGGGTCCCGAATCTTACGTTGAAACTATTTAAAATATTCATTTATATTTAGAAACAGAACCGCGTTTGTAGTTTTTCTTTGACAAAACTTTCTTTTAGTAGATGTATCATTTTCAAAAAAACTACGAAATTTTGCAATATAATTTCCATGCCTTATGTATCTTTTTCTGGAAATTATGCTTTCGTGTACAGTGTTAGGAAAGATGCCCAAAACCGTTAAACAATCGAAAATGAAAATATGTTGGTTGTATCGCTTTTAGCCGAAGAAATAAAGCAATGAACTGTCGATTTTGTGAACAGTTAGACGGATTGAGATGCGGTTTTTTGCATTCAATTCATGAGGGCATCTGCAAATTTTGAGAACAAAAGTGATGAGGGAGAAATGAAAAACTGGAAAAACGGGGGAAACTGGAAATGAAACATCGTTAGAAATCAGTCTTATTTTCTTACTCGGGGGTTTTTGGAGCTACTGAACTCGAATATCACAAAAACAATGGTTGGCGAGGTACCTGCTGCTCTGGGTGGGCGAACTGGGGATACCCAGGGAGGAATATGTTAGATATTCTCGTAAAACTCCAAGAGACTGGATAGATACTGCCTGCCTTGTGCACCAGATACCTCGGGGTATCTAGTACCTACATTTTCGTAGTGATATTCGTGTCCAGCGGTTCCGACAAGTTACGAGTTCGACGAAATTAGTTACATATTCTCGTTAAACTCCAAGAGATGAGATATGTATATTATTAAAAGATATGTACTTTATTAAAAAAAAAAAAATGTTTATAAAAACTCTTAGGGGATGAAAGTAATTTCAAAACAAGTGCCATTATTTGCTACTCCTAAAAGTAAAACTTTTTACTTTAACTTTTTAAAGTTCATAGAAACAATAATTAAGGAATTCCTTGAATTTAACTCATATGCTAAAAGGGTCTCACTTTCCATAAAGTCAGTTTTTATTAATTTCCGCTATGGAAAGTTTTTAGTGAGTCTACTTAAAAATTTTAATATATAATACATATACCTTGGTAAATCCAAAAATATTATGACGAGAATTTGATATTTAATGACATTTTGCGATGATATCAGTATTGATATAGTCAATTATGAATAGATTCTTAATTTTATTTACAAATGTAATTTACATTTTTACCTTTGCATACGGATCTATAATTACTTAATAAGATACATATTTTCAAAAATACTCGGTACACGTCATAAAACTTTGGTTTTTTGTTTGTTTTTGAAACGTCTCCCGTGTTTGTGTATGTATGTATTTTTTTTTTGTCCATCTTATATTGTAGTTATTCATTGTTTCCAAAAGATGGGCAAAAGCTTTTTTTTTACAAGTAGGTACCTAAAGACATGTCACGAGCAATTAAAATTTTATTAATTTTTTTTGGTATTAATAATAAAATCTATCGAAGGAATAATGAGATAATTTACCTTATGATTTAGCTCAATAATTTTCTAAATTAAAAAAATTTAAGGTAGTACGAGTGCCATTGCATTTTTGGATAAAAGGCTTGATTTTTTTATATATGAAGTTGGACTAAGTCTCAATCTAAATTCAAATTTTCTAAATTCAATATTTTGGTCGAAATGAAGTATCCACACGACTTTTTGTTGGAGAGAAGAAAATTGGCTAATTGTAAGAACGAAATAAAATTGTTTATAAGACTCGTCAAAAACGTAGCTTGATCAAAAATATTCCAAATTAGATGATTTTCACTTACAACGATGCGCCTTTTAACTATGTAAGAGAAAGAATGACAAAATATCACATGGATAAGAAATATCATTCGAATCTTTTTGTTCTTACATGTCTCAAGGCGATGCTTAGGCTTAAAATAAGTTAAGCCTTTCTAGAATGATTTTAAGATGTGTAACTGTTTAAAACTGCTGGCCTAGTGATAAAAAATAGGAACACTGCATCATAATAGGAGATCGTTTCTAAAGGATTTAAAGAATGCCTTAAATATGTAAAGTCAAGATTATAGCACAGGCTATAGTAATATTATGAACATTAACGGTAGCACAGTTCTGGAACGAAAAATCAAATCATAACAATTTATTATTTTGATTAATGAAATGTTCAAATACGTATTTTATTCCGTAATGTGTACGGAGGAAGTGATTTTTTTTTTAATGATTTTCAAAATTAAAATTTATTATTTATTAAATATAATTATTTACTGAATTTCTTAAAAAGGTAATCAAAAATGTAAAATACATAGAGTTAAATAAATTTTCCGGAAAACTTGTGTTAAATAATATTTACTTATAATAATTTCTAGTAATTTTCAAAAAAATTAAATGTATTTAAGCTCTTTGTATATATAAATGTTTTAATGCAATTTTAACAATTTATTTGTTTAAAAGACGTATTTTCTTGTATTAATAATATGTATTTAACCTTTTTTGTATTTATAAAAGTTATTTAATAAAACAAAAACACAAAAAAAAAAAAACAAACTTAAATAAAAAAAATAAATTTAAATACTTTAAAAAACTTAAAGAAACTATTAAAAGTCATTTCATTAAAAGTAGCGTCAGAGCTATTCGCTTAGTGTAGAACCTAATTAAACGTCTCATTTCAGGAATGCTTACAATTTCACACACAATAGAGTCATAATTATTAGGCGTGAAAACAACCATAACATTTTTTTGACAATCTAAATATAAGGATGTATATTTCTACACAAAACTGCTATCATATATGCAATAAGATTGCCTATATTTTACAATAAATGAAATTTGTTTTTATCGGAGAAGTTGGTACATTGATGCTTAGCGCAAGCTCTGTTCTGTATACAAGGAATATTCTTTATAATAACAAATATATTTATAAATTGTATTTAATTTTCTATAGTGGACCAAATTTTCGTTTATATTCTTTTCGATTTGTAGTTTGTTTCTACCAATGACTATTATTATTATTATACCATGTATATATGAAATATATCAAGGTATACTAAGATTAGACTCAAGTTTGTAACGCTTAAAAATATTGATGCTACCAACAAAATTTTGGTATATGTATTCATAGAATCACATAATTAGTCCATTTCCGGTTGTCCTTCTAATTGTCGGTCTGTTCGCCTGTACGATAACTCAAAAACGAAAAGAGATATCGAGTTAAAATTTTATATTGTGGTTAGGACGTAAAAAGTGAGGTCGAATTCGTAAATGAGCAACATAGGTCAATTAGGTCTTGGGACTGTAGCATCCATCTTGTAAACCGCTAGAGTTAGAACAAAAGCTTGAATATAAAATATGTTTCTTATAAAAAAATAAACAACTTTTGTTCCAATCATTTTTTCGTAAACATCACTGTTTATCCGCGAGAGCGTAAATTAGGTTAGGAACATATAGTATGTATACACGTATTGTATTTGTGTGTCAGGGAGTGGATATCTTTCTTTACTTACATGACATAAAAACTATCTATATATGGTATTTCAACAATTAACTCAGTCAATTGTTTGTTTTCACTTGTTATTATATAGTTTTTGGCGAACAGCAACGTTGTAGTTGCTTACAATTTAAATATTAAAATTTTTCTGAATTAGTTTAAAAAGAACAGTTTATCTAATGCTTCTGTTTTCTATTCATACCATTTCTTCAATTTATCTGATATACCTACATACCGTTTAATAGACTTTCCAAGAAAGAAACATTTTCAATTCGATGATGACAGATACCTATAGGTACAATGTATTAGTTATCTATATTTCAAATTTTATGTGAAAAAGAAATGCAATAAAATAATATTAATTTACCTTGAAGGAAAGCATCCTATATTTATTTATCTGCAAAGCAATAAATCTTAAAACGAATACACATCAATATGTCATACTTTTTCAATATAAAAATCATTTAAATACATAAAAATCCATTATAATTAACGAAACATCTGTTTACACGCTAACGTGTTATCGAGCGTTTTATTAAATTTAGTTGCTGCAAAGTATTTAGCATGCGTGGATTTCAAAACATACAAATAACATTAAGTATGATAAACTTGTAATTAATTGTTCAAATTGCTTTGCTTTGAGAACTAGTTTTGATTTGGTTACCGTTAAACGAGTGCTTACCAATTTGATGGATCAAAAAATAATAATTTTAATTGAGTAATCATTATTATTGTGTGACACAGAAAAAATCATAACATGAAAACAACAAAAAATCGCGTCTTTCTAGATTGTAAAGAAGAAAAGGTGTAGTTTTAATATGGGTAATGCAATTTTTTTCGAACTATTCTGTTAATTTGACTTTATTTCGATTGGTGAAAATCCCATCTATCTAGCATGTATAGTACAGAAAAACGTAATTTTGTTGGTGTTCAGATATGGTACCAAATATGAAGAGCTTCTTTCTTGAGGACATATTGTTCGTATATAAAATAACAACAACTATATAAGCTGGAATGATAGGCAAAGGTTGTAAATACTCAATTGCTGAAATGAGGAAACGGGCAGCAGGAAGAGATTATTCTTAGCTTGAAGTGTTACGAATTGTGTGAGCAATTCGGTTGGAAGTTGCTAAAAGGTGACACTGAAGCTTATATTTGTGATATCTAAAAAAGAAGATTATCTAACATATTTTTCTCTAGCCTGTTTTGATGCCGGTCCGCAGGATATGCCATATTTCTTTATCAAATTCCATTATTTACCCCCCCCCCCACCTCTCTATTGATGAAAAATAGTCTCCCGGTTAAAAAATTTACACTGTGTAGCTATGAATATTACGACACATTATACATACATACAAATATACGTTCGGCTATACGGAATTCTACATAAAGAAGTAACGTCGAAACAGGTCAAATTGGATTCAGAGATGTTAAAAACAAATATTTTCGGTTAAAATGAGGAATTACTTCGTATAAGTAAAATTTCAATCTTCTAGCTAAAAGTCAACTTGGTGAGAAGATCAAAAACGACACAAAAGAAACTATCATGTGCAGTGTAGATTTTTCTTATAGCGCATTCTTAAGTTATAGTAGAAAATTATTGTTTTCACTCTGTAAAACGAAATAAAAGTTTCATGACATATATACATCTTGATATGTTTATAGTCCTGAAATTACACTTTTTTTAAATGTATGTGAAAGTCTAGCTAGTATGTGGTAATCCTCGGAGAAATGATTCTATCAATTAAATTTTTTTACTGAGAGTGAAGCCGTAGATGTAATTCTCTAGAGTTCCAATCAAGTCGAGAAAGGGGACTTTGAGAGATAAGAAATACCCGAATATACGCATTTATAACATTAGTAAGACAGAAAGTTTATCGAATAGAGAGTCATAGATATAAGAAATATAATAAATGTTAAGGAGGATTCGATGTTTACTTGTTTCATTTCCTTAAAGACACAATTGGTCAAATTCTCACCACAAACGGCACTAGTTTTAATGAGCATAAAACATCTGAATTTTGTTTTTATAGTTGAACTATAGTAGCAATTATACGCTTTTACTTATCATTACATAACTAGGACTTAATCTGAATGATGTCTTTGTCATTCATTGTGAGCTAAATTGTTTGATCATCGTAGGATCACTTTTGATCAATCTCAATTTTTGTTTGACCACCCTTAGCTCGGAAAATATTTGCAATTCAAAATTTTCTTTGCCATAGCCTCCGCCATAAATATAACAGCGATTGTTTGATTAATGGTGAGCACAATCGATGTATCATCGTAAGACCACTTTTGACCAACATCCACAATAAAATAACACTGTAGTTTTTCATTATAAAAAAGATATAATATTTCGGACCTATCCATTGCAAAGGCTTGACCATCACTCTTTGACGTACCCCCGGTTACGAATTAAAGAAATAAAACCGTAAATACTGTTTTAAACTGAGGAAGTGAGAAATTTTTGCCTTAATCGCTAGATCATCTTAACCCACTATAAAAATGGTAAAGCAACCATCAGTTTGAAAAACATTGGAAAAAAAAATTTTTTTAACGAAAGAACGTTTCTTTGAATATTGAAGTATATTTAATGAGAATATTGAGAATATTGTGTTAACGACAAAAACATAAAAATCGGTACTTTACTGAAAAAGTAGAACATTTTGGGTATTTTGGATCTCAATCGTTGGACCATCGCAGACTAGGATGAAACAACCCCAAAAATCGTAAGACCATCTTCAGTTCAAAAAGGTTTACAAAAAACAATTTGTTTTTAACGTTCCTTACATCATCTAAGGATTTTTAAACAGAAACTTACTTCATGAATTATTTAATTTACTTTGTTGGTTTAATTATTATCATCCATCACTAAGCGAGTTACATAAGTATGGAAAAAAATTCACATTTACTCTCTTGGCTACACCACATTGACCTAACAGAAACATAAAGGTAAAGGTGTAATTTTGAGTTTAATAAAAAGGTTTTGACTTCAAAATAATAGTGCAAAAATCCTTCACCTACAATAATTATTTATTGTAGTTATTTTATATTTTATTTTATGTATTTGGTAATAAATATAAATATTAAAATTGTAGTACTTAAATGCTTTCTTGTGCTGTTCAATAAAATTGACAAGCTGTTCATGTGAGTGCGTTCCTTATTATCCAGACATTCGACTTTCCTCTAAATATTAGTTATACAATAACAATCAGGATTAAACTATTGCTTTACTGACTTTCTAAAACTTTATTATCCATAAACATTAACAGTATCTTAATATTAACAGAAAATTTGGAATTTTTATTCTTCTGCTGAAAATTTCGATTTGATTCTCTGTACTGGGAAGTTAAAAAGATATTTTTTTTTTTATTTAATAAAAAAAAAAAGAATGATTTTACAAATAACGCCATTTTTCTTTTTCAGAAATTCGATTCTTTAAAAACTTCTTGCGTTAAAATATGGTTGGCCACATTATTCAACATTTTTTCTATAAAATTCTAACCAACCACTGAAAACTTTTTGCATATTATGAGCACTATTTACAACAGTGTGACCAATGCTACTTTCAGCAAACAAAAAGTTCTAGTTATTCATAAAGCTATCAGTCACCATTTGTATTTTCGTGTGAATTTAGTATATATGTTACGGTCAAAACTCTTAACCGGTGAAAACTAATTTTAACTGACAAAATCAGTCAACTGGAGTTAAAATATTTGAAGTACAAGTAAGCAAAAATCAGTAATTAAAAACCACTTTTGACTGCTATTTCAATCAAAAAGAATAACGGAATCACAGGGCTGTTTTTGTACTGAGTTGTTTTGACCAGAGTTGTTTTTGTATCGAGTTGTTTTTACCAGATGTATTGCCCAAGTTTTTTTTGTCCAGAGTTTTTAAATACCAAGTTATTTATGACAGTTCTCGTTTAGTGATCATAACTAGTTTTTACCAGAGGCGTCAGACAAAACCAGCTTTGAACGCAAATTTACAGTCAATTATTATAGTATAGGAGCTCGCAACGTTTTCGAGAGAGAATTTTATTATTGCTGATTTTATGATATGTTGTTCCTCTTGCTCTTTCTGTTAGAGCTTGCGCCATCTGGCTGCCGGAAGTGGTTGCGTTTAGTACTGCGCAGTGCGCAGTGTAACTGCAGTGTAATGAAAAATATTTCTCATTGGGCTCACAAAGTGTAATGAAAAATATTTCTCATAGGGCTCTTATATAATTCAATTTTTTATTTCAATTCTCGGATTGACTATAACCTACTATTAGTAATGTACAAACTGATTCTGGTTATATTTTCCTTTAAAAAAAGTCTTATCTGAAGGAAAATATCACGAAATGATATCTTTTCAGCAAATGGAATTAAAAAATTCCATGGTATTCCTTTTCTTAAAGAAAGTAATCGCAAAATTGTTGATTCATGATGTCTTGTTAAAAACATGTCTCATGAGTACCGTTTAGTATCGATACAAAATATTACGATAAAAAAATAACTTTCATATAATTTCGCTAAATTTATTAATAAATTTTAATATCACGGTCAAGTTCACAACCACTTAATACTTCTATCTTTCTTTTCTTTATAAATCCATTGTAATAACAGCATATGTAACAAGTACTGATATTCAATATACAGATATTGTTCTTGATCTTTTACAATGCAATCTACAGGTGTTTCTTAAAAAGTTTTATCTTGAAATCAAAATAACTTATTATAAGTACTTCTTCTCAAATATCATTCGAAAGTTTTACTATTTGGGATACAATATCTCGGAAACAGTCAAATTTGTGTAAAAAATGGTCTGGGTAGCTACGGAAAATTTATTACCCAGCATCCTGATTTTTTAGTATACAAATCAGATTTCCACATATTATAGATCCTCAATTACTCAAAATTGACTCAATGTTGGCTCAATGTTGTCTGCGGACACTATTTTTGAAGACCAGATAAATTTTAAATAACCTGTAAACCTATAAACCTACAAGAACGTAGATACGTAAAAAATTTGTGCTTGTATATAAAAAATTGAAAATTTCAAGTTATACCGAATATGCATTATGGCTAGTTAAATAAAATCATGATTACTTTTACGGAAACCTTCGAGTATGTGAGTGCATATAGCAATCACTTTCGGTTTTGATTCAATAAATCATTGATTCACTAAAACAATCAATTATTCGTTTAGTGTCCAATTCTTCTAGTTCAGACAACCGCGTTACTGTCTTTACCTACCTTGTCAATACTTATCCCTCCCACATAGCACTAACAATATAGATAATGCTAATGTTAAAGACAAATCCACCACATGCTTTCTTTCAATCCACTTGTGCTAGCTTAGCCATCCCCCTAAACACCAACTTTACTTCCATCCTTTGGGAAATTAGACGGCCTTCCCAATTTAGTATAGGCATTAATTTAGAATGCATATAAGCAATCGCTTTGGGCCTTGGCTCCGCTTCACAGAAAAAACATTATATGAGGTGAAAAAGCAAATAAAATACCACATTAACTTAAAGGTGCGTTTTTTCGAAGGAAGGTGTTTGCGTTGAACATATTGAAGTTTTAGGTTTTTCCCATAAGTTTTATTTTATCCGGTCTAATTACACCTCCGAAGGTACAAAACACCATCATAAATAAAATCTAAAAAGTCCTCATCGATGCAATACCTGGAATAAAATTTAGTGGGGGTCATAGGTCACAAAAAACGGGATTTCGCAAAATGGTTAGTTTTATCACAAAATTAGTTCAGACGAAAATTTCAATTTTTTGAATCGTTATATATTAGAAATTGGTGGCTCTTAGGAAAAAAAAATTGAGACATTTTTATATTTAATTATCTGGTTCATAATTTTCGCCTGAACTAATTTTATGAAAAATCTTACCTTTTGCTGAAAACCGTGAAAAACTCGTTTTTGTGATCTTTGACCTCGACATAATTTTTTTCCAGGAGTTGGATCGGTGATAATAAATAAAATCTAAAAAGTAGATATAGTATTTTGAACAATTCTTAAAACTTTGAGCAGGGTGCGAATTTTTGTACCTTCACTCCTATTTTTTGATTTAATTTGACTGAATGATTATGAAATATACATGTTTCCAGCATAGAAAAAAAAGGCAAAAAATTAATGGTATTGTTTTTTCTAATGTTTCGTATTTCGCAATTATAATCATAGGCAATTGAGAATTTCTACACTTGTTAAACAATATACTATTTTAATACTACATAAAGTTTATTTTCTAATTTGGAAATTTCTTAAATATTAACGTTTCCCGGTTTATCCCTGGTTCATATTGATCAATGTATCGATATAGAAGCATCCTGTGTAAATTAAAATGAAAAAATTTAAGAAACACAATAAAAGAATACCCATTTATAAAAAAAAGTACTTATCATTTTATGAACTTTTATAATGAACGCTTGTAATAAATAAATATACATATTTAAACACAATATTGTATTATTCAAAAATCAGGTTTTTAGGTCATTAGTATAGTATAGTGTATAGGTAAACACACACCATCACATATGTAGAAGATTTTTTGTTTGGTATCAATGCTAAGGTTACTTACGTTTAAATACTTAAATTCTTACTTCATCCAAGTAAAGTCAATGTCTGGTTGATTTAAGAAGTATTATTCACTATCATCTGTGTACACTATGTAGCAAAAGAACATATTCAGTTTTATAAATTGATCTAAATATATTGGCTATTGTGTGAAATTTTAAAAAAATTACAGAGTGATTTATCTAAATTATCCATTAAAATATAAACGTTTTTAGAAAAATGATCCATTTATGAAGTGGAAACAAACAATTGACTAAGTTAATTGCTGAAATACCATGTATAGACAAGATTGATTACGCTATCGTTTGATTTTTACGTCATGTAAGTAAAAAAAAATGATGGCCACTCTTAGGTAGCCACATTTACAACTTGTCGCACACAAATAGCTAATATACTCATTTAACACATACCATATAAATAGCGCCTCATTTGCGTCCTCAAGAGTAAACAGTGATGTTTACGAAAAAATGTTTCAAACATCAAAGTTGTTTATTTTTTTATAAGACGGATTTTTTATATTTAAACTTTTGTTCTATCTCTAATGGTTTACAAGACCCATTTGACCTATACTGCTTAATTACGAACTCGACCTCATTTTTTACATCCTGAACTAGCTATCAAAATTCCAGCTTGTTATTAACACCTATACCAAAATTTTGTTTGTAGCACCAACATTTTTAAGCGTTACAAACTTGGATCTAAACTGGTTTTTTATGGAGAGAGTATAATTTTTAACATATAGGATGGGGATTGTAAATATATGGAATACGTGCCAAACTGGCACGCCGATTTTTTGTATGCATGAAATATTATATAAAAAAATGTGTAATAAATACACCTATCGGTCAATTATTGGTATTTTCGTCACATAGTACCTACAGTGATCAACGAAATTCGCTCCATATTCGTTGAAACTTTCTCAACCGAACGTTTTAGTATATTGACTTGCTGAGTCGAAATTTTGAATGCTATTTTTTCAAAAGTTGTATTATTTATAACATTTTGCAAAGAACGTGAATTTTTAATAGCAGTTTACGATAAAGCCAGGTATAACTTTAGATGCCACTATATATTTTTACAAAAGTAAAACAATTAAGAATTTAAAAAGATTCTGAGCCCAAATTATTTTTACACGCGTCTATTCTTTTCTAGGGAATCACTTTGAAGCCAACAAAGTATACTTTTCAAGTGTCTTAAATCATTCGATATTAACACAAATATCTCAACGCTGTTGTAAAATAAATAAATAATAACAATTTAAATTGTTTAATTAAGAAAATTCTCATTTATATTATTTGGATTATTTTTTAATCAGTTTTAAATAATTTAATTTTAGCCAATTTGTCTGTTATGGTATTATATTTTCGATACTTCATTTTAAATGCTTTTACAATCATTATTTTTATTAACTATTTATTATTATTATTATTATTTTTATTAAATATATACATGATAATATTTGTTTTATATTAGTGTTATGTTCTTAATTTGCATGTTTCTGATTGATTGATTATAATTAAATGATGTACTTCCTTAAAACGATGAGTTGTTGATGGGAATATTTTTAACCTAATAGTCATTGCTAACTAGGTATTATTTTATTTTATTTAGACAATATTTGTTTGTTTTTGAAATTATTTAAATTAAAATTTTAATAAAGGAAAAAGCAGATGGCTAACTATAATATATGTGAGATAGATCTATGACTAATTGAGAATATAATAAGGTCTCAAGATAATGTATTAATGTATTTATAAAACCTTTTCTACCATTGTTTTCGTTCTGGATACTGCATAGATATGGTAAACACACATTAATTAACACATTAATTTAAAGTCATAGCTTGTTCCCTGGAAAAGATCGAAAAATGTTATCTAATAACAAAAATTAACACTTATTTATTTATTATTTATGTTTGTTTACTAAATTAGTTTGTATACAAATTTTTTAAACGTCAAAGTGTTTCGATTATAATAATTGACGTTTTTATGACATAATGACGTATACTATACTTATTTACTTATATTATCGAAAGAATAATTTTAATTAATGTTAAAACTTCCTTACACCGAGAAAAGAAAAAATTCATCACTGGTAACCAAAGACCTATTTGGTACTATATGTAGAAATCTCATATCATTCATTATTTCATATGTATATCAAACAACTATCAGCTTCTATCTTATTCATTCAATTTTGGAAAAAAATTTTAATCTGAATACAGAACTCTCAAAGATCAGCTTGATTATATATCTGGATATCAGATGAGAATGGACTGAATTTTCGAATTAGAGAGGACTCAATGTTTTTGTTCTTTTAAAATTTTAAAATAAAATAAATAATTTAATAAATCAAAAACTCCACTGCAAAAAAGACAATTTAAATCATATGTACTAAAAAGACCGAAGCAAGAGAATAGAAAAAAAATTATAAACAAAGTAAACTCTACTTCCTCTGCGGTCGCTAATGACCTAGACGTTAAAAGCGACCTTAAATAAAAAAAAAAAAAAAAAAAAAAAAAAAACTCTACTTCAGTTTAACGCTACTAAACTAAATGCGGGTATCTATCTTAAGCTTTCAGTTCATAATATGGTCAGTTAAACCGAAGTAGGGTTTACGTTGTTTATAGTTTCTTTTAATTTTGTTTTCTATTCTCAATCTTGTTTCGGTCTTTTAAGGGCATTATTTTTAAATTGTCTTTTTTGCAGCCGGGTTTTTCAATTATTTATTTTATTTTAAATTTTTTACCATAGCGCCATGGCGGTCAAGGGAATCCCCTTGCGAGTAAAGCGAGTATTATACTGTATTCTAGCTTTTTAAACCAATTTATTATTAATAACTAAATATATATATTTTATATATGTATTAAGTAACCTCTTTTTAATTTGCTTTATTTTGATACCCAATTACAGATAGTTTTGGTTAATTTTTTTAAATAACCGTATTACTATTCCGTGACAAAAATCTGACATTTTGTTTTTTTTTAAACGATTATCTATGCAGGTATTTAAGACTAATAGAACGATACCTTAACTGAAATCCATTCAGCCGTTTGGAAGATACGAGGTAATAATGAAATTTGAAACAAATTTACAGACAAGATGTGTGCGAGAAACAGAACTTTAAGGTTTTTTTCTCAATATTTTGAAAAAATCAACAAATAAGACACGAAATTTTTTAATAAAGACAATGTCTCACGGTCAAGGTTTAGTTAATTTTATTTTTCTTCATTTTTAGAAAGAGAAATGTTAAGGTTAAAACTAATATATTTAAAAATTGATTACTTTATCTGAACTTACAAGATGTACCAGGAATGAACACACAGCAAATGAATCAAAATCCAGTAAAACCATTAAATCGAATAGCTGAATAATATTGGCGTGCAAAAATAAGCATTCTATTTTCCTAATATACTAAAAATGCAAATTAAAAGAATGAAATTTTTAAAATTTAAAATTCCCCGACGTAAAACATCAAACTTCTCAAAAACAAGATATTTGGATTCTGCATTTTTAATCTATTTTTTATTTATACGAACTTTTCAATTCAATTAGCCTTTTTCTTCTGAAGAATAAAAAAATCCTCTAGATGGCAGGATATATTTGTACCCCCCCCCCCCTAGTGTTGCCATCTAGCGGATATAATTTTTAAACTTCTGAGTAAAAAGGCTAATTAAAGCATTATATTTTTTAAATAATACTAATTAAAATTTTTAACTAACTACATAAGACAAATTATAAACATTATCATATTATCATTAAATCCGGACATACAATAATTAATAATTCCAGGCCTTTTCCCCTGAAGATTAAAAAAGGATCCGCTAGATGACAACACTAGGGGGGGGTACAATTATATCCTGCCATTTAGAGGATCTTTTTTTAATCTTCTGAGGAAAAAGGCTAATTAATTAATTTAGTGAATCATTGATTCATTAATCATATAGAGAACTCACCTTGTTCTGATTTATCTCTTATCTCTATATATCACAATATAGAGACCGCCAACTTTAAAAACAAATGCATGACATGTTACCCTATAACACACTTGTCCCCGCTCAGCCTACCCTCTTAACATCATGTTTACTTTCATACCTTGAAAATAAGGGTGGTGGCAAGTTTTTATGACGTATCGAATGGACAAAAGCTCACCGTTATTGTAAAAAGGGTACTTTAAGATGTGCTTTTCCTATTTTCCAGGAGATGATTGAGATATTGAAATAGATTATAGCCTATGTACTTTCCGATATATAAGCTATAATACTGTGAAAAATGGATTAATAAAATTTAAGATTGTGTAACATGGAGAAATAACAAATGTTTCAGGCTTGACAATATACAGCCACGTTTGTAAGCTTATTATTTCTGTTACACTCTGTAAATATCTGTGACTATGCGTTGTTTTATCTAATAAAAAGAAAGTAAATTCAAATCAGTTTACATAATTAATAGACTAATAAATTATATAAACGTAGATAGTAGGTATTCAACTTTTTTGAACTAGAACCGGTATTTTATTTTCAGATTTCATAACATATCATTTATACAATAGTTCAATTACATAATTATCAGGTTGGACTTAATTCTCCGTATTGCTTTAAAAGTCAATTTAATCCCTAAATGGTAAGAAATAGGATAACACTTTAAATTCTTAATTTGATCATCATAGAATAATAATAATAATAATGTGGTTTAACCTCCGTTCCTTTTCTTTAGTTTTTCCTTTAGCTTCAGCTGCAATATCTACGCGTATTGGTAACAATTAACGGATAAAGGTAGGCTTTGGTATTAAAATATCATACACTTAGTCTAAGTCTACTTGTTTAACCGATAACCGTTTTTAACCGATTGTGCTAATTCACGTTCGAAAGGGGTAAATTTTTGATCAAATTCTTATAACTATATTAACTTATAACAAGTAGCCATATAGACTAGGAATATTAGTATTAACAGCATTATGGATATAAATTGTAGCTTTGTGGCAATCATACTTTGTAGCTTTCTTAACCAATCAAAAATCAGATTCTGACATCAGGTTGGACTTAATTCTCCGGGTTGCTTTAATAGTCAATTGAATCCCTAAATGGTAAGAAATAGAATAACACTTTAAATTCGTAATTTGATCATCATAAAATAATAATAATAATAATGAGGTTTAGCCTCCGTTCGTCAGACATATGTCTATAACAGAGGCCACGCACGTAATTTTCAATCTTTATTTATTTAAACTAAAATCGAATAAATACAATTAAACTTATGATGTGGGTAAAGTCAGTTACTTCGTTCTTATCCAAGCAACGACAATGTAATCAATTTACCGCCTCATTAATTATAATTGATCAGACTACTGCTGCCTGGATTCGAATCCGCAACCTCCCAGTCTAAGTAGTCAAACGGTTAAAGGCGATTGCGCATTTACTCGCTCAGCCGCTTACCCGATAAATTTTTAGCATGTTGATTTTAATAAAAAAACCTATTTATACTACTACATTTTTTATTTAAAACATTTCTTCGAAAATCGTTAGCTTTCGGAAAGAAAATATGGTAGCTTTAGACAAACGTATTGGAGGACAGTCAAGTTTTTCATCTCCGTTAATAACTTTTAAATCCAGGTAAATTTTTAAACTCATTTGAAGACCAAGGTCAAATGACCTTGAAACTAGAATTTCAGGTCAAAGTCATGGTTATAGGTGAATGTCCCTTATTGCCCTTCACAGCTTGTAGCAAAAGCTTTTTTTGTAGCTAGCGTGTTTTCTTTCGATTAAATATAATAATGACGCATTTTGAAATCTCCTTTCTTCCGAAAGCTAACAATTTTCGAAAAAATGTTTAAAGATTTTAGTTAAAAATTGTTACAAGGTGATCAAACTCTCCAAGTATATGTGGATTGGTTTACTACAAAACGAGCTATTAGCCATAATAGATTAATGGTCCACCCTGTATAAGAGAGTTATATTATAATACTGAAGTCTGTCAGCCATTGGGTGTTAAATCATAAAAGGGGCATAGAAAAACAACAACACAACATAAACTCCTTAAAAGAGAAGTGTAAAGAAAGACGCGTTAACCAAAGCAAACAATAATGACGATTGTATTATCTCAATAACTACATGTTTCTTGGGCGAAAGAAAAGAAAGCTTTTTTTTGGGAAATTTGTTAAGCTACAGATTTGGTCTCTTCGTTTTTAATAAAAAACGGTTTTTTTATGATCCCTTTTAAAATTACTTAACTACACACTACGTAAATCATACATACTTAAAAAAAGCTTTGGATTCGGAGTCGATTTAAGTCACCCACCTTATAGGTGGAATGCATTCATCATAAAAACAAACACCAACAATAATGTACAAAAATATTGAAGTAATTTTTATTATTAAATAACGCAGATTAAATATAATAATTATTAATTCAACTACTTTTGTGTTTAACATCTGATGAGGAAGACGATGGTAATGACGTAGAAGCATTCGATGATGATGGTGTTGATTCTTCAATTTTATTTTGTTCAGATGCTGCTGGCTTCTTTTTAATGTAGGCTTTATAATAAAAATCACCAAATAATATTAACATGAATAGATTCTGTGGTACAAATACGATCATTGTCCAAACTGGGTAATTACAGCCGGGTATAAATGCAATTTGTGTGAATAGTATCATTAATGTTAAAAATTGGAACTGAAACAAACAAAAAAATGACAGAATTAATCATTTGAATCAATAAAAGTAAGTATATTTGGTTTTATTGTATAAATGTCACTCTTAAATAAAAATAATATAAATAGGTTTTCATATAAAATCCATAAGAAGTACGTTCATTTGGTCCTACATGTGTATAATCCGAGTGTGCGCAAATCCATTAAGTATGCATAGTTTTTGGGAGCCAAATAACCCTGAAATTTTTGCTCTTTTTACATATTTTTGCTTGCAGAACAAAAACGGTACATCGGAATATTTCATTCGTTTCAATATTAAAGAGGGTCAAATTTTGAGTCGAATGAACATCTAAAACTTAAATTCGGTTCAGCGGTAATGTTGAAATCAAAATTTACAAACCAGGAAAATTTCTCATTTAGGTGGAATCTTATTTTAGTGGCAATATACACCTTTGTTATAATTAAAAATGTTTTTCATTCATACTACTTCGAATTCCTACTCAGGATGTTTATTTATATAACTAGCTTTCTGATTTCGCATTGAAATATTCTAAGCCGTAACACGTAAGCCTCACAGCTCATATTTTTGAAAAATGAGCAATTGAGAAGGACTTAGAACAAAACCGATTTTGAGTTGATGCCAAATTTAGTATTTCAAAATTAAGGTGTTTATAACGTAATATTTTATTCTCTACAACTTTTATTCTTTGGGTTTTTCAACGAGAGTAATCCAACCAATTAAATGAGAACATTTCTCGGTTCTAGCTTTTGATTTCGACTGTACCACTAAACTGAACTTGAAGTTTTAGGTTCTTATACGACGAAAAATTTAACCCTCTTTAATATTAAACCGAATGACAATTGAATTGAATGACCGAACGAAAAATGATAAACAATTTCGCATATATTTGGCTCACAAAAATTATGCACTCCTTTTGGAATTGTAAAAACTCGGATTACATGCATTTATAACCAAATAAAAGTATTAAAACGATTTCAGACGGGCGGAAAAATGAAAATGGACTAATTAGGTGATTTTTTGAATACCTATAACAAAATTTTGTTCGTAGGTATGATCTAAAAAATTGGGACTAGACTTAGTATTCCTCGATATATTTCATATATACATAATATAAAAATCACAACTCAAAAAAGAAGTTTTTTGCTGACCTGTGTTATTGTAGAGTAAAAAATTTGTAATTGAAAATTCCTGACAGTTAATGAAAGAAAATTAATGATTTGTCAATTTGTTTGAGGACAAAAAAAACTTTTATAAATCAAAGGGTAATGTTGACAAGATAAAAAAAAATAAATAAATTGCCAAATTTTATAGATTGATGAGTTTTGCCAGTTTTATCGTAAAAAAATCAATTAATGATTATTTAAAAGCGATAAGAAATCATAAATCAATATAAACTGATAAAGAAACATTAACATATTTTCATGGTTCATTTCACAACTATGGTAATGATTCAATAAGAAAATCCTTTATAAATGATTTCTTATAAATACAATAATTTAAAATATTGCAAATTTAATATTCTTAATGTCCCCATTTCTTATATCTTAAAATATTTCAAAAATATTGTACTTTCTTTCAATAAATTTTATATACAACAATTCAAGCAATTTTAAGTTTTTATTTATTCAAGTCAAAACATTTTTATTTTAATTTATTATACGGAAACGTGAAAGAAGTTCAATTTCGCTTGTTGAAACGAATACATTAGATTCTATGTTTTGACTTTGACGCATATGCTATAGTAAGGGACAGACAGACGACAGACAGACAGACAACCGGAAATGGACTATTTCGGTGATTTTATGAACACCTATACCCAAATTTTGTTCAATAAATAGTATCAATATTTTTAAGCGTTACAAACTTGGGACTAAACTTAGTATATCTTGATCCATTTTTATACATGGTATAAAAATGGTTGAAAGTTTTTAATACCACGACCAATGGCAGCCAGAAGACCGACATAAATTTGTTTGCTTTTTAAGCTTTTCTCACACTGATATTTAACTCGTTTATTTTCACTTGTTTTACATTAAAAAAATAGCCTGTTTTAAATATATTTAAGAATTTGAAAATTACATTAAAAAAAGAGAGCAACAAATTTTGAACAAGCAGCAGATATAGAATATCCTACACTAAAGCATAACTAACGAAAATAGATCCTTGAGAATAACTAAATATATTAACAAACATTGCTATTATTCATGAATAATAATTTACGAAATTCTATATTTGCGATTTCCTACAAACTATAAATAAAATACGTACTATTTGCAATTGTGTTATATGTTTTTTCCACCAGACACTTTTCTTGTATTCTGGATCCCAGGCTGTTAATAAATAATATGTATACATTACAACATGTACAAATGAATTTATTGTTGTTACATAGATACTATGTCCACCAGCTAAAAATTTCGTAGTAGCCCATCCCAATCCGACCATACCAGTATGATGGTAAACATGTAAAAATGTTACCTGATTTTCTTTTTTTCGTAAAATGAAAAATACCTAAAATAAATTATGGAAATATTAATAATAATATTAATAAACTTAATTACAACAATTGAAATGGGATCTTTTTTAAGGCTGTTATGTACAAATTTTAAACATTCTTTGATTGGCGCGAATCTTTATAATTTTGTTAAGAATTCTCTTAAAAAATTAAAATTAATAAAGAAAAGCGGTTTTTCAGATAAGAATGGTTAAAGTTACTATAGAATTTCAAACAAT
This sequence comes from Chrysoperla carnea, assembly GCF_905475395.1. Taxonomy (NCBI): domain Eukaryota; kingdom Metazoa; phylum Arthropoda; class Insecta; order Neuroptera; family Chrysopidae; genus Chrysoperla; species Chrysoperla carnea. Next base: position 71,179,649 of record NC_058337.1, on the reverse strand, counting down.
ACGTTTATACCCTTTACTCTATCGCTTTGAAATTCGGTTATGTTATAGATATTAATATTCTAACTTCCCTTTTTATTTTTCGAAAATCCTTTTAATTTTCACAATTTTCATTTTTCACACCCAGATATAGTGGAGTAAAAAAAATTTCCATAATCCCAGGACAGGTAAAAATACTCTCCCATTAAAATGGTGAAAAAAAAATTCGAAAATTTTCTTTCGATTAAATACAGTGCTTGAAAAACAAAGTTCATAAGCACAAGTATATGCTCTATTCTTCTTCAATTTTTTCACACCTCTTAAATGCCCAGTGACTATAAAAATTTATCTTATTACACTGTATCTGGGTGTGAAAAATGAAAATTGAGAAAACTAACAAAATTTAAAAAAAATAAAAGTACCCAAGGCAGGTAGAATATAAATACTTATCACATATCCAAATTTCAAATCGATAGACTAAAGCGTATAATCACAATGCTTGAAAGACTTGACGAAACTGAAAAAAATAAAGAAACGATACAAAAGAAATTTTCTTTTGGACTTGAATGAACAAATATGGTCCTAGCTCGGCTCATTTTATTTAGAAAGAAAAGAAAAATGATGAGTTGCAAAATAAATTTGCTTGTAAGAAATAAACGCAGAGATGTAGCTGTGATCACGATTTTTCATTCAATAATTACGTAATTCGACCAATCAACGGGTCGCCATACTGTAACAAACGATGGTTTTTTCTTGTGTCAGATTCTCCAAGGCTAAAAGGTGGTATGGATAAAAAGTTGTATATTAAATAATAACACAATGTTTTCGAATTTGTCGGACCTCTCCAAGAGATATAAACCTATATTAAATGTGACTGATTTCGTGTGAATTATACATTATATGTCATATGTATTTCACCATAATTCTAACAGGCCCGAAAATTCCCGTAGTTAATATTTTTTGCTTATATCTTTACTCTCGTGATGATAGAAATTTGTACAATTTCTGAAGGACTTGAAAAAAAATTGATTTTTATAAACTGTAGGCAGGTTGAAAAAGAATAATTTAGAATTCCAAAATTATATGAATATGAAGATAAAAGAAGAAAAGAAGAAAAGAAGAAAAAAGTTCTACTTATAACATTTGGAAAATAAAAGTTATTTATATTTTAAATCGAGCGTAAGAAAAATGCTCATAGCGCGAGTTCTGACGGGTTAAAACATAAATGTGTTAATTTATTTACTCATGTTACTCAATCGATGTTATAATTTATATTGTAAGGGCTCCTCTATATACTTCATGATAAATTATGATGAAAAAAATGTGGAGAGAAGTCGTGGCTACATAAGGAGTGTAGTGGCTGTTAGCGTAACTATAGTAATCCAGTCAAACCTGGGTAAGTGAGAACTGGTTAAGTGAAAAAACTCTATAAGTAGAAAAAGCCAGGACCCGTTGTTTTAAGCTCCTAAAACCTCTATTAGCGAGAATCAGAAACCTCTGTAAGAGAGAGTCGTTTTTCCCTCATGGACATCCGTAAGTGAGACTGCTACTTATCTATACCTCTATAAGCGACAGTCGAGCTTTATTTATTTATTTTATTTAAAAGAAACTAAAGGTTCCTAGTACTTGTTGTGACTTCCATTCGCACTTGCTGAGACTAGTTATTGCTGCGTACGTCTATAAAGGAGAAACGCTACCCAGGTACCAGCATTAGCGAGAAACTCGGGTTAGTGAGAAACCTCTATAAGCGAGAATGAGATTGTGCTCCCTTGAACTCTCGCTTATCCAGGTTTGACTGTATTCCGTTATGGCAACCATGGGTCTCATTGATCTTGGATAAGGTCACAATATCTTAAGCACAAAAAAATACATATTACACGGTTTTAGTACCAACAATTCGGCAAGTTTGTGTAATCATTTCACACGTGGCAGTCCCTTATTTAAAATTCACCAAATGCTTAAATTATAAAATATTTTTTTCAAAAGTGCCCATAAAAAAATAAATTTTTGAATTGAATATTTACAATTGTAATTATTCTGATAGAAAATGAATATTAATTTATATTTACATTATTAAATTACGTTTGATTTCCGATACATTTAACCTTTGGCATTCTTTATATAAGAATTTTTTTATGTAAATAAATTTAATCGATTTTTATTTTAAAATATTTTTGACGTCAATATTGAAACAATATTAAATTGTTATAAAAAAATTTACATAATTTGATTGAATTTCAATAAAAATTTCGTAAAAATAACATTTTCTTTATAAGATATTCCAACATTGTAATTGCATTAAAAATTAAAAAGATTTTAGCACTTGACTGTTCAATTAAGTAGGAATGCTTAAGTGAGACTATTTCCGTATTTGGCACACCTTGTTCTGTCCAAGTTTTTTCTTACTATTACTACTCAGGTGTTACGAATTATGGGGGTAGCTTCCTCAAACGTGGTAGCAGAAATCATTTGTAACATATTTTTTATAAATACATTCAAACACTCTTGAATGTATTTATAAAAAGTGATTACTCGATTGTAAAATGGAAAATCATAAAACGTGAGAACACGTATCGGGGTCATTTTAAGGGGAAGTAAACATTTTTCAGTTTTTTCAATATCAAACCAAGCAAATTTTATTTAAAAATTGAACTACAAATTTTTGTCGGTGATTCTCGAACATTGCTGCAAAAGCTTTTTTTTCATACCTCAATTTTTGGTAGTTCCATTTAAAAAAACAAAGTTGACACTTTTTGACTCCTATTATATTTATTTACCCTTAAAAATGAACCGATATGTGTCTATTCCGTTTTTGAAATATAAGGTGGAAACTTTTAAAAAATGTATGTATTGGACTTTCTTCAGCTATCGATCAAAATTTCATTATTGAAATTAAGCTTGGCAATTAAGTAGAGTATCGTTTTTAATGACCATCTCAAAGTTGCACTGGCGTAAATTTTTCCTAGAGCAGACAGATAGTCAGACGCTTCCAAAATATTCTCAGTTCCTTGTTCGAGGCAAGAAAATTTGAACATATGTTTTTCTTGATTTTTAACATATTAATGAATCTTTTTTTATAATTACATTTAAATAGTTATTCAAATAATTTAAATTAAAGCACGATTTTTTTTATCAAAAAATTCGAATTTTCAACAAAAAATTGCTCTAGCATAGTTCATTATTTCTAAACTACATACAGCCTTTAAAAGGGCGAAAAAACTACCCCAGGGTATGGGGAGTTTATTGTAGTTAAATACATAATAATTCTAAGGTTTTCACTCAATTCCGCACGTAAGGCAAGAATTGTATAAGGCTGAGTGGCTGCAGTTTTTGAAATGATCAAAAACAGTGTTCTTAATTATACATGAATTATGCTTTTTCTAACAGAGCCGCAATAGAGCAGAGGCCAATTAGGAACGCTAACCTAGAAATTTCTTTGTTAGCATGTGTTTTGTTAAAACAAGCTCATCAAGAAAAATTGTTTTTATTTATATGACTTCGTTCTTTGTAATTTGTTGTTCGTTCTTAAATTTAAAAGCTGCAGTGCAAGCAAGGACAACAATTACTCTAAGGCGTTTCCGCCAATACAAACATTGATAAAACATTGAATTCCATCATATATTTCAGGGATATCCTCGAATAATCAAACAGGCTGAAAATTGTAGTAGTAAAATTATACGACGTGTTTTTAGGCTGCTTTCATTATGAAAAAAATGCGTGCTTTCGTTTCATAATTTCAAACCTTGTAGGGTTCAAAAATCCAAAAACATTTCCTTTGGGTGTATCAAGTACACAATTGGAATATTGCATATAATTCATACATTCATGTGGTGTGGAGTCCAAAAAGTATAAAGCTACCGTACGGTCTTTGTACTTACTTACAAAAAGTTAAATATTCCGACCAATTCAATTGCCTGGCCAGCTTCAAATTGAAGAATATCTACTTTCTTTCATACTATTTTAAGGAGATAATCCACTTCCTTAAAGCTCGTAAGGCAACAAAAATTGGCTGTGCTCCAAACTTCGAAACTGAATTTCTCTATTCTTTTTCTCATTGTTTTTAGACTAACTAAAAACTACATCCATACAAATTTTTGGCTTGTTGCAAATAAATTCAAAAAAGTACAGTAGCTTTACATTTACTACAGGAAATATTATTCCGATTTCGAAACAAATTTATACATAGCTTCAAAATAGGATAGTGATTACTTTCATAGGAACCCAAATTGGGTAAATATGCAATACAAATTTTCAAGTCCAAAAAAAAAATTAAATAGTACCGCGAACGTACAAAAATAAAAAAATAAGATTGGAAAGCATTTCCAGAATCCAATTCAGGGTTTATTTTTTTAATTCTTGTCATATGCTTGATTTGAATTTATTTAATAAATATTTTTGTATTCCGGGAAACTAAGCAGAGTTTTTCTCCTGGTGTGGGATAATAATATGTAAGTAATAATACAACAAAAAATTCATAAAAAAATGTATCAAATATCTACTTACCGTATCTAATAAATCGATAACTTTAATTACAAAATAATAATATATCAATGATGCAATTTCTAATGATTCTGGATTTGATTCATAATCCACTGGTTCACAGAGAAAACTGTATTTTCCCCATGCTAAAACTATGTTCTGAAAAATATTGAAAAAAAAATGTTAAACTTAATTATATGTACATGCAAGCAATATGTGTATAAATATTAAATAAAAAATTTTAAGAAACCTCCGACATAAAATCTTATCTGCTAAATTCGTTTGTGACATTGTAGCATTGTAGCTCTTAAACGGATGAACCAATTTGGTTTTTTCTGTTTGAAAGGTTATTTGATGGAGAGTGTTCTTAGTTGTGTTTCAAGAAAATCTACTCAGCCATTTGTAGATCATCGCCTCTTTTCACTCGAAACATAGGAAACACTTTCAATCAAATTACCTTTCATAAATAAAAAATCACTTCATAGGTTTAGAAGCTAAAATGCCATAGGCAAACACACAGTTACATAGTTCACAGATACGTTGAACTTATACCTCCACTTTTTTAAATCGGGGGTTTAAAATAGTATAATAAATCGATTTTCTTTATCATAGCCTATTTTGTCATCTATGCACTTTGGACAAAGTATGCACTTTGGACAAAGTTTTTCTCATTTCCTCATTTAATCTTCTGTCCTGTTTTTATATACGTAGGGATCCGCCGCGGATGTCTTATGGTGGATCTACTTAGGTTCTCTCATCATGCGCCGTAATAAAGAGACGCTTGAAACTCAAAAACTTTTTTTGTTTTCTCATTAATAATAAAGATTACCATCTATTCATACACCAAGACGCAAATTAGCTTAGTTTATAATAAATCATAATTGTTTATGTAACTCTCGCATAGCCATTCAAATTATCTTAATCAAGTGCCAAACTAAATATTATTAGAAATAATAGCGAGATGATAAAGTTATACTTCACTAATCGAGTTTGGAGAATTAAGAATCGAACTTTTTCCACATATTCCAAATGATTATAAAAATACAGAATGTCTTACATTTTAATTCGGGAAATTAATTGGGCAATAGATTTCCCAAAAATAAGTGAACTAATTGATATGAACTAGATACAAACTTTTAATTTTTGTTTTCTATCGTCTGTTTAATTCTTCAAACTATTTGCATACATTCAGAGCCGGTCATTATTGACAAACTCCACTCTTAAATTTGTCTCAATATTTTCTATAAATATCTCTAACGCCATTGATTTACCTCTGATTTTTTTTGTATATTAGTTAATTCAAGATCATTTGTCTACGATGATTTCCATTTATTTTTTGTATTCAAAAGTTGGAATAAAACTTTTTAAATGAAAAAAATTGTTTGTATTTTTATTATCACATACTTGATCTAGTCTTTGAAATCAACAAATTATTTTGCGATAGTTATCAATTTTATACATAAAAATAATGAAACCAGCTCTGGACCATAATGATTAAGATCAATAATTATCATCACACAAAAATCAAAGTTAAATGAATGGCTTCCTAATTAATAATATCATATTTAACAAATACTATTGCAGAATTACTGCAGCTTATTGAATTACTTGAAAAGTGAAACAATTTTTCGAAGAAAGTATTTCGTGTAAAACTTATTTGCAAAGTAATAAAAACAGAAAATTTTAACAAAGACTGCATAATATATTTATGTATATTGCAATCGTATAAAAAAAAATTGCGATCTGAATTGTATAGCAGGTGTCTTAAACTTTTATTACATCTATCTAGAGCCACCTAAATTGTTAAATAAAGAAAAATGGAACATAATAATTGCTGAGTAATCGAAAATATTTATTTAAGATAATTAAATGAATTCAAAATAACTTTCTTTTTTTCTTTTGCTAAGACGAAATGTATAGAAAAGATCTCCCACTATGGTAGTTAAATTAAAAATGCCGAATTTAATGGGTATAGTATGAAACAGGCGAAATTGTGAATGGTTCTATAAACAGTTTTTAAACGCTATTATTTCCAACCATTTGCAAATACTAGGTTTAGCTATAAAATAACGAGAGTGATGCTATTGCAGCATACACCAAATATGTTGATCACAGAGCGGCAAATAAAAACAAAAACGTAATCCTTTCAGTGACAGTCGGTATATTAACACGACCATCGCGATCTTTTGTATAGATCTTTTTTGGTTTCTTTGTGTTGTCGACCTTTATCATATGAGGTCGGTATTCTCATCAAATCTACTGAGAATCTTTATATAATTGGTGAAACTCTAAACATTGGAAAATATAGCCGAATATTTAGTACACTATAATATTGTTTCAACCCCGAGAAAAATGATGCTAGATGCGATTATTTGTTTGTGCTTTTAGTTCTTTTTAAATGTCACATAAACTGTCGATTCTTGCGTAATGTAAGTGATAAAAAAATTGTTAGCTGTAATTCAAAGCAGTAACTAAGGAAAAAGTTAATTGAATACCGCCACATACAGACACATCATAATCAGGCCACATAAAAAGTTACAGTCGATTGTTCAATAATTTTATTATACGACCCAAAGAGATTGATTGATCAACAAATTGATTAAAAAATGGTGGGAGCGCCAATCAATGTATCCAGTATACCCGTTTTATTGCGCTTCCATTAAAATATATTTTACAGAATTAAATCAATTTTTTAATAGATATTCATAGATTTAATATTTAAAGTCGTTGTAATATTGTGTACTTTTAATGCAACAGTTATAAATCAGATTCAAGCAACGGAATTATTAGAATAATGGAAGTTATTTAGGATCTATTGACATAAAGTTTACAGTTAGAATTCAATATTGTTCATGTAAGTACTACTGATTGCCGTTGTGATGATGAATGTTTAATTTATCCAAAATATATTACAAACTATCACTCCATCAATTCACTATCAATCGTTGTGATTATAAATATTTGTCAATTAGATTTTCGTTCGTGTAAATACAAACCACTTGACCTGGTAGTCTCAAACAGTGATGTTTAATTTTGTATTTACATATTTACAAATGCCTCCAAAAAAACAATATAAACCGGACATTACAAATGTTTATTTGCGAAAAAGAAAAGTTTAATAAATTAATGAATTAAAATTTGGTTCATGCCTTTTCAAAATTATTTAATATAAAATATGTTAATGGCCGGATTCAGAAATTTTTAGAGCATTTCCATTGTAAGGAAATGGAGAAAACTTTTGGATTTCAAAAGGCATCCTACATATTTTGTGGAAATTTTGTAATTAACGATTTTCTCTTACATTTAAAATTATATACATAGTTGTCGTCACTCCAAATCTCGTAAATAGATTGGTATGCGTTATCGCCTTCGTGGGATTATATCTCGAGAAGTATTAATTTAAAAGTCACAGAAAATCAATTTTCATTTCATTTTAAAACCTCGCTTTCTGATTAAACCGAATATAGCTTGATTTCTGAATTAACTGAAAGTGTTATAAAATATTTGAAAGATGCATCAAAATATTGCCAAAATATCTGTTAAAGGGCCAAACACGTTCCTTGTGGAAAATCAGATTTGATAAAATTTCTTAACAACAAAGCCATATAGTACAAAGTCCAAAAATACATGAAAACTGGTAAATTTATGGTTCATAAGATGAGGAAAAATAGTCTCTCCTGACGAATTTTGTATCCATACTTTCAGAAAATTTGTCCCAATTTTTCTTAACAATTTATTTTGTGCACAACAAAGTTCATAGTTTGTTAAGACTAATGATGCTATTTTTTTCCACAGCTTTTAATTAAATATATCTTCATAATGTTAGTGGCTTGCAAATGATATTAAAAGCTTTCCTGGTGAAAAAAAATTGCCTCAGTTTAAGAGCAAACTGTAGATGAGTGATACTAAACATGGGCATGAATATTGTTTTTTACACAATATTTTAGAATTATTATTGTTAATTTTTTTTTTGGCATTTGCATACAAATTGCTAGTTTATATTGTGGTCATCCGTTGACGAAAAAATAACGAAACATTAATCATTTTCTGTTGGCATGATGAAAGAGCACGGCAAATGAAATAACCCGACACGAAAAGCGATGCAATTTGACTATATTTACTAGAAATTTATTTTGTTGTTATTAAAATTTGTATTTAAAACAATTTACTAAATATTTTGTATAAAACAGGAAAGCATTTTCGATCGAAGACACCAATGCAAATTGAATCGAATCGTTACACATGTTTATTTATATGAAAAATTATTACAAACGTTCCGTAACTTTTTTGTCAGCAACAGAGCTGGTGTATAAACAAGCAACACATATGCAAATGTTAATGGTCTTATGTAGTGTAAATTGCCTGGACACAAAACTTTTAACAAAAACATATGTCTAATCATTCATGCTGTAAAATATTTATGTTCAATGACATGAATAACTTCATTTTACTATACGTTTCAGTGTTTGATATTGGACAGGGCAGAAGATAGAGGACAGAACTTTCCCAGATTCCGATTCAGATTTTAAAATTTAAATAATTGACTTTTTATCCGTATTTCGAATGTTAAACTTAATTAAGCAAATTCAGTTTATGTTAAAAATAGTCTGTCACAAGGTTGAAAAATCGATTTTTTACAGTTCAGTTTTAAAATTTGATATCCATAAGAGTCAAATACTTCAATTTTTTTTATTATTAAACACACTTTTATGAATCTTCCAAAAATGTCGGTATAAAGATATAGGAATTTCCAACATGCGGTCATGGTTTATTATGTAAATTATTATAAAATAAGAAAAATATAATTATTTTTGAATAGGCAAAACTGATAATGGAGATAGTAAATAAATTTAAAATATATTATTCAAATACTTACCCTATAGACAATATAAACACACGCTAATATCTGCAGCAGATTATATACCACAAGTAATCGTTCTAGGTTGTATGGTTTACGATTTGCCATAAATTTAGGACCAATTTTAAATACAAAATATAAATATCCAATTAAAATACCTAAAGTTGACCATGGTGTGTACATTAATGGCCATGGATTTGTCCTTGGATCTATTTTCATAAAGAAATATTTTATAGAATATATGCTTTTTAAACCTATTTAGCAATCTTTATAACAGAGAACATCGAAAAAGAAGTGTAACTTTGATTTTCAGAGACGCTGCTAAAAATTAATTAAATAGTGAAAATTAGTTAAATCTAGATCAAGGGCAGGATTTACACAAAGCGCCGCCCATGTAAAGTGGAAAAAATGCCGCCCCAAGTTTCTTCAGCTAGTTTTGATACAGTAAAATATGCTTAAGAATTCGGCGTTATTTTAGTTAGCTTATGAATCAGGATACAAAAATTATACGTTTGGTTGAGAATATGTTTGTAAAATTCAAAAGTATAAACATTTTTAAACGTCTTCAACATTTTTCATAATGTCTAAGATCAAATTCACATGAACGCAAAATATTTTGACCTTTCGATCAATTTGCCGCCTAGAACCATGGCCTAGGTGGCCCAATATCACAGGCTCCAAGTTTCAATCCGTATAGAATTTAATGTCTAGAAATTGATCTTAAAAATTTCGAAAAATGCACAAAAGTTCGTTTTTATACAGACCGTTATTCGTTCAGCTTGCGTGAAAATCAAAATTACTCCGGCTATAATTGCATAATAATATGTAAACTGGGCAATTTTTTCAAACAACAAATTCTTATAGACAGTTAAAGACAATTATCAGAAATAACTCTTCTTAAATCCAGTTACTTCTTCGCTTCTACTCTTTATCTTAATCAATACCAGTTTGATTATTAAATCTTCTTCAAGGTGAAAACAAACAAAATAGACTTAATTTTTCTTCTTAAAAAAATGTAGATCCGAACAGTAAAAGTTATTATCAAGAGAGAATAGTAGAGATTTAAGAAGTGGCCTCGGATTACGATTCCCAATCAAAGCTTTCTTGGCGGTCAAAGTCAGCACAACTTGGGACAATTGGTTTAAAAGTAGCAATAAATAACGACAAGATGCAATAATGCATTCATAAGAAATAAAGCCATAAGATTTTTAATTACTTGAAATATACTCATTCTTCTTAGAGTCCTGGGTTAGGTCATAATACATTGCTACCCCACGAGTACTCCAAAGGACGGAAGTATGTAAGCCTGTGTAGTGAATGTATACATGATTTTTTTTGATACTAAATTTAATAATTTTCATTAAGTATTTTCCTTCCAGGTATTTGGAATCTCCAGAGCATTTTAGTTAAGTTCGATGAGTAAATCAAACTAAAAAAAACTTAGACATGAAATGGGAGTTAAAAAAAATCTTCAAAAAGACAATGACTCCAAGGATCGCTGCATTAATTTCAGCCCATGTAAGCAATAAATCCTTCTAGCTCTTGTATAACCTTTCAACTTAATTAAAATCTGTAAGATAGTTTAAAAGTTTCAAAGAAAAAAATGACTTATTAAATGTTAAAGGCTAGCACAAATGAAATAGCTGAGTGATTAAATGCAATAAGTCACTGATATGTAAAGAATAAAATGATATATTAGGTATTCAGCGCGATTAGATTTCCCGGATAGTAAGTCGCAAAATATTTTCAAACATGCCATGCCATGAAAACTTTTTCACTAATATAGCTCAATGTGAGAAAATTGAAAATATTGATCTCCTAATTTCTATTTATACTACTAGTAAGACGCAACAAATAGAAACGTGGTAGTAAAATTATGAATGTTTAAAAAGTGCCCAGTTTATCTATCTATAACACGATATAAAAATCCACGTGTAAGAGGATGATAATATCTTCGGTGTCTACTCAATTTTAATAAAGTTCTCACTTACCTGATACGTCATAATTAAGATAAAAATATGCTTTAATGATATTTTTAATAACTAACGCCATATTTTATTAATTTATTTTTTTTAATTTAAAAAAATTCTTAAAACTACAATCGCTTTTTTTTAATGCATTTAAATTATAAAATAGTATTGTTTTGTAAATTGTTTCATAATTTGTATTTTATTTTGAACACAATACCGTAATATAGAGAACTATCGATTGATTAGAACGGGCGTAAAAACGAATATGAAATGGACATAAAATTTTAAAACAAAAACGTAATAAGTTTTGAAAATGATTTGCAAACAATAATTTCATATTGTTTTTATTCATGAATTTTTTAATTAATTTTGAATTTTAATTTCGAATTTTTAAATATTTATATTAATTCGAAATTCCATTTGTCTATTGTCTCAATTTTTTCCATTAATAATACAATAATTATTTGTTTTAAATTCAGTTATTTCTGTAGTAAAATTATTTTTTAAGCTTTTTATTATCTCTTTTGGTGAAAATTATTGATAATAGAAAGTTATTGTAATCGAGTCAGGAAAAATTGTAATCTTATTCGCCCCCTTCAAAATTTATAAGATCGGAGTTTGCAGATTATGTAATTTCGACTATACGGATCCTAATTTCATATAAGTAAGGGGATATATAGTTTCTAAAAAATATCAATAATTGTTAAAGAATTCTTTCCACATTTTTCACTAAATTGGTACTTTTTGTGATGATATCTCGTTTCTACAGTCACCATATTCGTATTCATCGATCTCGCAAACATAAAACAAAACATAACTTATCCACTTGGACATCAAAAAAATTGCCCTCTTTAAAAAACTTCAAATATTTAAACATCGGTATTTCCGCAAAAAATAGTATTAACATGATCAACTACATCTCATTCGAATTCTGTTTGTAGTTTTTGAATACGAAAGCGGAAATTAAACAATAATTTTTCTCATCCTTTCCACCCTAGATACAAAGTGCAGAAAGGTGAATGATTCTTTCGTATTCTAAAACTATAAACTACACGCATTCGAATGAGTTATTAATGACCCCGGTAAAAACGCTTTTCTCGGAGATATCAATTTTTAAAATTTTCAAATATTAGAATTATTTTAATAGGAGCGAATTTTGCCTTATACAGAGAATAAATAATAAATAAAGATCAAACTCCGAAAATTCCCGGAAAACTGGATCCATATGCCGCTACAAAAGTTACTCGGGGTCAAATATCACAAAATACGATTTTTTGCGAACAGCCACTGTTTTCGAAAAAATAGTGGTTATATATAATTTGTGTATTAGGAAATTTCCTACAAAAATCTTTAAATAACTTTTTTTTGTAACTAACAGTTTTTAAGAAAATTCGATTTAAAAAATTTATAACGTAGAGTAGCACTCTTTAACTTTATCTGTATTTTTTATTTTACGCATTCCATTCTCATTGAAGAGCAAAAATGGAAATGAAGCTAGTTCATACTTCAAAAATTATTGAAATTAATCGTCCAATCTTTTTGTACTTGCTTATTTCATATATCTATATTTTATTTATTTCCATAAAAACCGTTATTTATTAATAGGCATACAAATTTGATTACTTCTATTTTTTTGATAAGTGATCGTTAACGAAATATTCGCAAAAGTTCGTTTTTTGTGGCCTTTGACCTCAGATAGCTTTTGTAGCGCCATTCGGACCGATGGATACTATGGAAATTTTGCATCAAGTAAAAGGTTCATGCAAAAATTCAGCTTGTCGGGAATTTTTCCAAAGTGAAATGTCTTTATTCTCTATATTAGATGCCGAGTGATTAATTTTTTGGTTTATTGGTATTTTTCTCTGGTACATAAAGACAATAAGCCCATGAACAAAAGTTTATAAAAAGGAGAGTTGTAAAACGAGCTTGGGAAGCTTGTGTGACATAATTAGCAGAGTTTTATTTTTAATTCAAAGTATGTAAAACTAAGCATAGACTTTCATGTGTAGGTATTGTCAAAATTTTTATTGAATTTTATTTCTGAATTATATAATTATGAAAAAAAACAAGCGTTGTTTTCAAAAACGTATTTTTATGAACGTGCAGCTAAAGAACATCTACTTTTTGGATATCGATCCTACAGCGCTTCTTCTTTTCTTTCTTTGATGCTTTTCAGTACCCACACGAATGACCCACCCCCTTGACAAGGGGCATTAATTTCACCAAATCCGAGTAAAGAACGAAAATATTCAAGCGATACATTTATAGGTGTCTTGTTTTTACGAATCAAAAATTTACTCAGTCCAAAGTTTGCCAAAAATACAAGCACTGTCGGCTAAGTAATTAACAAAAACTTTTAAAAATGTGACAAAATTATTTGTAGGAAGTAAACCACGTGCATGGATACAAGACAAAAACAAAAAAATTAAAAATCATTACATGAAATTGCACAATACTTTGTTCAATTTTAAGTTGTTTATTAAATTTTCAATGATCCGATGTCTGTTTAATATTTCAATATACCTACGTATGTTAATAAATGAATTGAAACTACACTCATCTGCAAAGTCAAAATCAATTTTGATCCATTTTTTGACGGTAATCACTATGAAGACGTATAAAAAAGTATAATAAACTAGCGGACCCGACAGACGTTGTCCTGTACACACGTATTAAAATAGAATAATATTGAATGCGATGATAGCGCCATCCGTCGAATCTGATGTAAAACATTCCAAAATCAAAAACTCCTTACAAATAAAAATTAATTAAAAAAACATCTGAATTCACAAAATTATTTAGCGGCCCAAACAGACGTTGTCCTGTGGAAACGTAACTACAATTCATTAATACCTATACTACGTTTAGCCTGTCTGCTACACTCATCCCGCTAAACCCCAATTTAACTCCCATTTATTGGACCGGCCTGAGCTTCGACCTTTGGCCTGGCCTTCGGCAGTGGAGCTCGCTGCGCTCGCATATGGCTCTAATAAATGCCTATTGACAATAAAAAATACATAGTACACATAGTAAGTTGTAATATAATGTGATATGATTTATATGCGCTCCCACCATTTAATGAGATTTAACTTTTTTGGTGTGGAACCCTTAAAAACAGTTGTAGTGGACCGAAATCTAAACCATTCTCCAATCCCCTTGAACTCACACAAAAAATTTCATCGAAATCGGTCCAGCCGTCTAGGAGGAGTTCAGTCACATACACACGCACACAAGAAATATATATATTAAGATATTCCATATCTAAAATGCATCTTATTTTGTGACTTGCGTGGCTTAATAATTTGAGTTTTTTCCCCTACTAAAGTTCTCTTTTTGCGCAGACAATGTTCTTGATAAATATTCAGTTTTAATACCATGTATATATAAAATATATCAAGGTATACTAAATTTAGTACCATGTTTGTAACGCTTAAAAATTTGGATGCTACGAACAAAATTTTGGTATAAAATCATCGAATTCATAAATGAGTAACAATGAGCAACGAAGGAATTTATAACGAATTTTTATGATGTAATATATAGAAAATATATATAAAAGTTTTCACATGCCAAATGATTGAAATGAACCCATTGAGTTATAGACGAAGAAACGAAGCACAAAAATGATCAAATTTGAGGAGCAAGTCGAATTTGAATGCTGTTTTCGGCATTCGATTCGTTAGAGCGTCAGAAAATTTTGAGACTTAGTCTAATTTATAAGAAATTAAAAAAATATGCAATTTGCATAATTAACATCATTTTAAATTGACCGTTAATATTAAATTCACGACTCTGTAAGTAGTCATGAAAATGATTTCCAAAATTGTTACACGGGGGTTTTGAGGAGTCGCTGAACACGAATATCGTGACAGAATTGGTTATAGGACTGATTATATGACGAATTTTTCGAAAATTCCAGGAGACGGCGGAGATACCGTTGCATCAGGTACCTCTGAGACTTACAGAGATACCTCTGAGATTTCAGGTACCTCTGAGATTTTGTCACGATATTCGTGTTCAGCGACCCCAAAAACCCTCGTGTAACGAGTTTGGACCGATTATATAACAAATTTTCCGAAAATTCCACTAGACGACGAGGAACCATTTAACCTGAGCACCAAATACCTCTAAGACCAATTTTACCACGTTATTTGTGTTCAGAATTGTGAATTTAATATTACGGTCAATTTTTTGCATATTTTTATATTTTTAATTTCTTATAAATCAGACTAGGTCACAAAATTTAATAACGCTCTAACGAATCGAATGCAGAAAACCGCATTCAAATCCGACTTACTGCTCAAATTTTTCGAACTTCGTCTTCGTCTATTAAAAATAGAATTGTGTAACTTAAAAATAGGTTTATTTATGTGTAGATTTTTTCCTTTCTGAGCGTATCCGAACATGTGTACTTGTGTTTTTTTTTCTCAAACGCAATGAAACTGTGAAAAACACTCACATGTGCCAGGTAGCAGAAAGTGGAACTAAATTAACTGACTAGGTTAGGTAAGTAGTTAAACGATATCGATCCAAGTCAATTGTCTAAGTAGCTGTTTGATTGAATGACTGAAAAAAGTATCGGCCACTAATTGAATGGCGCCGTTTATTAAAAAGACTAGCCTGTTAATTAAATGGCTAAATAAGCTTGGTGGTTGCGACATGCATAAAACGATCTCTTTTTAAAAACAAAATGGATTAATGGTCCATGGAGTTTTTTTTTTGTTCGTATACTCTATTACTTTTAATGACAATAAACTATTTTGCAAGTAAATAATACTGTCTATTTATGGCCCTTATTTAAATTATTTTGTGTTACACTCTTAGTTACATCACCTTTTAACCAATATTTTGCAATTAAAAGCACATTTCGTCATCGTGGTTTACAGTTAAAACGGTTAAAAGTGCTTTTTGACTGTTAAAATCACTTTTGACTAGCGTTATTGTACGATAACATTATACAGGCCGTTTTTGTACCATCTAGGCATGCCAATTAAAGTACATGGTTACGGGGTTATAGGCCGTAACAGTTTTTCTCAAAATGGCAGCACTTTCCACCTCCAAATTTGTAGGGATTTTGTTTATTTACATTCAGTACGATATAATAAACCTATTTTTATAAAAAAAATAGCTCCTGTAAATTAGTGCAAGAAAAATTCTCAATTATCTGTAGCGGTAATGCAATATTAAACGCGTTATAACGTCATAAATATTAATTTTAGAAAAAAAAGTTTAAAGTAAACTTTTTAGGAAATTTATAGATTTAAAAGTTACTATCATTTTCTTGTTTAAACAAATATTAGAAGAGATATCGCTCAAATAGTAAATCATCATAGTCGTATAAGTCATAAACGATTAGTGATACAAAAAAAAAAAAAAGTTACAAAAAAGGTAGGTAATTTATTTATCTACAATATAGTTTATTACCATTTTTGGTCTTAAGTGCGTGGTTATGCAGATATAGCCTGAAACAGTTTTCCTTAAAATGGAGGCACTTCCCCCGCCTATTTTTGTAAGGATTTTGTGCATTTACATTCAGTACGTGATACTGAACTATTTAATTAAATAAAAAAACAATTCCTGTAATATAATGCAGAAATAAATTCTCTGAGTCTGAGGTATTATTCATAGTGGAGAAAAACCATTTTAATGTGATATTTGTAATAAAAGTTGTAATCAACAAGGTCATTTAGTTCAACATAAACTTATTCGTGGTGGATACCAAGCGTTTTCATGTGATATTTGTAATGTAAAATTTACTCATCAAACTTCTTTCGTTAGGCATAAACAGATTAGTAGTAGAGGAAAACTATTTGCATGCCGTATTTGTAATAAAACATTTACTACTCAAGGTAATTTAGGTCTACATAAACGAACTCATAGTGGAGAAAAACCATTTTCATGTGAAATTTGTAATATATTATTAACACAGCAAGGTCATTCAGTTTAACATAAACGTATTCATAGCGGAGGAAAATCGTTTTCTTGTGATATTTATAATGAAACATTTACTCGGCAAAGTTCTTTAGATAAACATAAACGGTTTCATTTCTATTTCAAAAACGGTCCAACCTATAAAAAAAGCTTTCAGATTAACATTATCTCAGCGATACGTAGCTTAGTGCAGGGTCGATATTTATTATGAACTAGAGTGATACCCACAGTCCACACGCTTCGCTGGGTTTAAAAGTAATGATTGATAAAGATTGCTCCCGCTTATCCCTTTTCTATAACACTTGAAATAATGGTGGGGATTGTTTTACACAGGTAAAATATATTATTAGTAAAATGTATAATAGTAATTATTCATTGCGTATATCAGAGAAAATGGCCTTGAAATTTTATATTGTTAGTGAAATTTTATATATAATTTATGGTAATTTCAAATTGTCAAATTTAACTAAATTTTTTATTTATTTTTTTTAATATATCTTTATAAATTATATCTCATGTGTTATTCTGATATATCAGCTATATTGCTATATAGTTTCATTAAAAACCATTCGCTAGTTTAAGCGTGAAAACGTAACAAATAAACAAATTAACTTCATGAATGTAAACGAAAAATGTGAACACAATTTTTCGATATCAGCCTTGGTTTTCGAAGTATCGAAAGCTAAATAATTAAACAAAATTTTCAATTGAAAATTTTTATTCTTACTTTTTGTCTTATATTGTCAAGTTATAACATAATTCACCAGCAAAATTGAAAATATATATTTTTTATTAAATTAGTGGCTCCACTACCGTGCTCACACATCCTTAATTTGTCTGGCACAACGGTGTTTTTTTTTAAATAATTTATTAAGGTTTTAACAAAAATTTCCACCGTCTAGTTTTCTAATTTTGGAGAAATCTATGTAAACATATCACCCATCTACCGTTTTCCCATAAGACCAATGTTAAATATGCCTACTTTTGAAGTTATTTATTTATTTAACTAATCGGGCAACCCTTCCCCTCCTTCTAAAATTTTCAGAATTGATTTAGACGTGAAATTTTATATTATAAAAATACCAAGCCTTTTATACAAAATAGCCTTGTAGAAAAGGATATTTTTTATTCTTCCTTATTTCCTTATTTCCTTCCATATTTTTTAAATACTTTTGAGAATCATTTCGAAATCATCATCAATGGTAGGTACAATATGATTAATCGAAATTCGTAAAAGAACAAATCTTTGAAACTTACCAATTATTCGCTCAACACTTATCTAGTCATGGAAATCTATTGGTTTTACCTTAAGTGGCTTTACTCCTAGGATATTTCTGTTTCTTCAGTTAGAAAAAATAATAATACTCAAAAATAACAGAAAGATGTTGAAACAAACAAATAAAATAATGTTTTCTCTTTTTTATTATCAACAATTATCCTTAATATGTGCATACAAAAATTGTTCAAACATTTATTTATCAATATTATCAATTAATTTATAATATAATTCATTATTAATTATAATATTATAGGTTTTTTTGTTGAATATCAACAAAATTGTGTACAGAGTCATTTTAAAACATTGAAATCATAAAACAACACCAAACAAATCAATCCATTTTAATATAGATCGGATGGTTTCGAATGTGTTTCAAAAACTTCACTCGTTTAAAATTTCTCAGTATTATACATAGCACTGTACAAAAACACTGAGTAAACCAATTAGATTTAGCATTTTCTTCATATAAAAATATAAAATTAGGCGAGATTGATAACCAAATAAGTATCTAGTGCTCTCTAGACAATGTATAAATTCCTTCATAAAAGTGTTTTTTGATTGGTTTTCCTTCATATTTGAACCATAGTTTCCGCAATATCATGGAACTAACTTCATATCAAAGAAAATTTTTTTAAAAAATCTGATATATCTGCCTAGATTTTTCGAAATAGGTATACTGTGGTAAAGTAAGAGAGTCGGAGATCAAATTTAACGAATAGGTACAAGTTCAACACTCGTCCATGAAATTGACCATAACAAAGTTTTTTTTTCAAGATTTCGAGATTTGTCAGATTTTTTAATTTTGTCTTTGATCCAGGATGCTTTGATTCTAAGACATTAAACATTGATTAATCCTAGAATCTTGGTGCAAAAGAGTCAGTCTGAACAACAGAAAATAACTTTCCACAATGAAATTCAAATATTCAATACAACACTCTTCGACCCAACACTACATTCCTATATCCAGTGTTTTTGTAGGCAAGCTGTACATAAAATACTTAATTTTAAACAAGAAATTATTTTTTTAAAAGTCATTAAATTAATTTATCAAATGTCCATCATTAAACTTAAATTAAATTTATTGTATTTTTTCTGTTTTGTTGTTATTCACTGCTGTTGATGTTTTTGAAGAATTTGATGGTGATTTCTTGACATAAGCGTGATAATAAAACGATCCAAACATATATAGGAACACTAGAGCTTGTGTTGATAACAAGGCAGCAATTGGTTTTGGATAATCACAATCACGGAATAAAACTTGTCCCGTATGCACAAATATTATACAAAATTGAATCTATTCAAAAGAAGAAGAAAAAGCAAATTAGATAAAATTAAAGTTTATTAAAAATTTGAATAAAATAATAGAAACGAAAATTCATCCAAAAATTCTACCACGATAAGAAACAATTAGAATTTGTTTCTTTTCGTGGCAGAATGGATTATTTAATTATGGATTTGGACTTCAGAAAGGTCAAAAACGATTTAATCTTTATTTTACATGAAAAGGGATATTTTTTATTTTGTTTAAAATCAGATATTAACGAATTACAGAGCTTAAAAGGATAAAATTGATAGAGTTCTTGAAATTCAATTTCAAAATTGAAATTGATGTATTTTCTCGTACAAAAACTAATGTGATGTGATGTATATGCAATTCTTAAAACATAGTTGTAAAAGAATTTGCCTACATAATCACAATAAACCATTCATTATAACTTAAATAGTATATTACACACCTAGGGAGCAAAAGTAAAGAATGTTTCAGATCTCATGTTCGTGGCGCGAGGTGAAGTTAAGGGTGACAAACATGGGATCGGAGACATTCTTTACTTGGTCCCGTGATGTGTATACTATTTAAGTTATAATGAATTGTTTATTGTGTCGGTATAGGCAACTTCCCTTACAAATTTGCTTTAGTAATTGCATATACACCACATCACATTAGTTTTTGTAAGAGAAAACACATCAATTTCAATTTCCATTTTGAAATTGAGTTTCAAGAACTCTATCAATTTTGATATTTTTATAGCTCTATAAGTCCCGGCAGAGGCGGAAAGCGGCAACTTCGTTTTGCACACAAGGCAGGAAGATACAATTAGAATATAACTTAATTTTCATTGTTCAAATACAAAGTTTGTATTCTGTAGATATTCTATAGAACAGATAGACTTAGACAAGACTGCGTTAATAAGGGCGGAATAAAAAAAAAATAATTTTCGATCCGATATTTTGAATAAAATGACTTATATTTACCATTTGCATTAAAGTTAAATATCTTTTCCACCATAGATATTTTTGATATTGTGGGCCTAAACCAGCAACCAAATAATAACTGTACATAATTATATGAATAAATGAATTAATGAGACCAAGAAGTGTACCATGTCCACCTATAAAGAAGAAATAAAAATATCAAATATATAAAAAATTAAAATATTAAAAACACTAAATAATCAAAATTACATACCAGCTAAAAATCTAACACCAATCCATCCACAAACTGGCATCATTGAGTGATGGTACAGATGTAAAAATGAAACTTGATTCATTTTCTTTCGCAAAACGAAGAAAACCTGAAATGAAAAAAGAGGTTCATTTATTTAATTGTTTATT
Source organism: Chrysoperla carnea (assembly GCF_905475395.1). Taxonomy (NCBI): domain Eukaryota; kingdom Metazoa; phylum Arthropoda; class Insecta; order Neuroptera; family Chrysopidae; genus Chrysoperla; species Chrysoperla carnea. The sequence goes on along the minus strand of NC_058337.1, from coordinate 71,158,543 downwards.
CAAGTTTTGAAAATTGTACTTTCATACTCATTTTTTTCGGGTTTAAAGTTTATTCACGAAAAAAAAAGAATTGGTTAGAAGCTTGTAGTATTTTTTCTGCTCATTTTTGTTTAAAACTGCAGCAAGACTATTTTATTTTTATTCCATAATATTTTTTTTCGTTTTTCTTTCTTTATTTTTGAGACATAGTCGAATAGAGTTTAAAGTAAAAAAAAAAGAGTACGTTCGGATTTTCAACTGAAAAATTAGGCGAAAATAGTAGTTTTAATGATTGTGGAGAGAAAAATTTTCGATACGTTACGAAAAATTCGTTCGGAGCTCAAATTGAATTGTCTCATATTTTTAGCTCAACTACCATCTATTTGTTTAAATGTTTATCCCGTTTTTGTTTATTTTGTTTTTGTTGTTTTTTTACAATAAACCGGTTTTTTCATCTTTCAAATTTTTAAAATATACTTAGATACCAAACTTAAATGGCTGAAAATGGTGATAATTGTCCTACCTCTACAAAGTCGCGCGAAAGTGTTTTCTTGTTCTAACATTGTATGGTAGGCACCAACTAGTTTCGATATCGATAGTCAAGGTATAACTTAATAACTCGACATTTTTATTTCTCCATGAGATATCGAGATTCTCCTTAAGATATTTCTTATCGAATTCTCCCCATATATTCAAAGTTGTGCATTCTCATTTCATTTGAAACAAATTTTTTTCTGTCTATAAGCCACCCGCATCGTTTGTTCGAGTTCTCTTAATCTTAAATCTTAATCTTATTGGATTCTAGTGCAATTTTCTTGGAGCAGCCACAAATACTTCGAAAAAAATTTTAAGGCAAATGTACTTAGAAACAAGCTTCAAACAAAATCAATAATTATAAGAAAACAAGTGAAAACAAACAATTGACTGAGTTAATTGTTGAAATACCATGTATAGACAGTGTTGATGAAGCAATCGTTTATTTTTTGACGTCACGTTAATAAAAAAAGATATCCACTTTTAAATAGCTACACACACACTGATATTCCCATATTAATGTATGCTATAAAATTTACACCTAATAAGCGCCCTCGTGGGTAAACAGTGATGTTTACAAAAAAATGTTTCAAACTAAAGTTGTTTATTTTTTTATAAAGAACATTTTTTAGGTTTAAACTTTTGCTCTATCTCTAACGGTTTACAAGATGGGTCCTACGGACGCAATACCCAATTGACCCATATTGCTCATTTACGAACTTGACCTCAGTTTTTAGGTCCTGAGTACGCTATAAAAATTTCATCTCGATATCTCTTTTCGTTTTTGAGTTATCGTGTCCACAGACGGGCGGACGGACGGACAACCGGAAATGGACTAATTAGGTAATTCTATGAACAACTATACCAAAATTTTTTTCGTAGCATGAATATTTTTATGCGTTACAAACTTTGGACTAAACTTAATATACTATGTATATTTCATATATACATGGTATAACAAAGCCATAATTATAAGACAAAACTGCACTAAATTTCTGTTTTATAATCACACCAACACCACCCCATTTAACAATGGTGATAATACCTCTATTTGAAAATTTAATAATAAATATTAACTACAATTTATAAAATCATTTAGAATGTCAAGGTCTTCAAGGACGATAGATCTAAACAACACAATTAATCTATTTATTAAATTCATAATTATACATTTATTGTAACAGCTAATAAATAAATATGAAATTCCTGACTATGATATAAGGGGAAGTGGTGTTTGGAAAAAAATAATTACATTTCTTGAACTATAAGTAAATTAAACTTGAAACTCAAATTAATAAGTAAGTTAATTTTAAATTTCCAATTCTTTAAATCCACCTTTGGTTTTAGGTCCAGAAAAAAAAACAAGAATTATACCTGTTGGAATTAGTAGATTTTTGAATAATAGGATAAGGGTTGATTATGTATATAATGTACCGATTTCAGAGTCATGATATATTAGTTATGTACCTATTATTACACTCAAAATCAATGTTATATTTTACCTACATAACTGAACTATAGATGGAACGCTGGAAATAATTAATGAAGTTTTGTAAAAGCAAGCTGTAAACGTTTCAATGAGCACTATTCGAAATATGGAAGATTTTGAAAAGACTTCATTTTTGAGATATTCAGAATCGTTCAATCATAAAGTTTTGAATAAAAAATCTTCAATCTTTATGATCGTATAGGGTATTTTGAAAAGGCAAAATAGTTGAGCACATGTTTATATCTGTTTCTATGTTTTGGGACCTATATATTTTTGGTCTAAATTTTTTATTCCTCGACAACCTCCAGAATCTGTAATCGAGAAAACAGCACATGGTATACCGTAAATATCAGAGGGATCGTACGGTAGGAATCTAAAGTGTAAAATTTTCAGTTTTCAATAAACACAGAATATCCGCTTATTTGCTAGCGCCACTGAGTATACGCCATTTACCATCGTTTATCTTCCATTACTGCAATGGGAAAGGAAACATCTTTTATAACTAATTTTCTAAAACATTAGGTAGCTATTGGAAGGCAGTATAGTATTATAGAGGACAGTTAAATCGACCACGCATTAAATTAATTATTAGATATGACTAATTTTATATAATGTACATGTGAATGGTATAGTAAATGTCAAATTCAATTAATTGTTGAAAAATAACAATTTAGGTACACTTATTGTATTAGAAAATATGAAAATTACATAAATATAATTTTTTAAATGTACATTAGCATAATTAAATAAAATTTGTTACAAAATAGTATTAACGATGAACTTAATTATGTCCTTCCATAGAATTATATTATAAAGTAGTGTGTCTTTACTATGGCAACTTCCTGTAATAAAACTCATGCACAAAAAAATGTAGTACGAAAGATATATAGGAAATAGCATATTATTCGCATACTAAAAATATATCAAATATGTGTATTAGTTATTTCTATTAATTAAATAATATTAATTAAACAAAAAACAATTGTTTATTATAACTTAAATGTAATGTACTTAATATGTATTAATGGTCTTTTCAAGGTTGACAACACTATCTGTCAGCCGTATTATGTATATTATTTATAACTCGTAATAATAATATCTTTGACTTTCAATTTCTAGTGTATTGTATTACAATTGCGTAAGAAATGCGGTTCAATGCTGAAGAAAGTATAAAATTTGTAGATTTTTTTGAAAAAAGATCAGATTAAAAAAAAATTGAAAAATAGAACGAATTCCGTACTGGAGTTAGATATTGTTGAATTTAGACAATATTTATTTTATAGACTGTTTATTGTTGGGGTAGTTTAGGAGGGTTGAAACTCCCAATTTGTACATAAGTGCAGACATTAGTGCTGATTAATGTTCTTAAAGGCCTAAGAAACAGGTAGAATTTTTGAAATCGGTGCTGTTAGACAGGTTTTTGTACATTTTTCGTATTTGTATTTTTTGGATTACTATGTCGGCTTTATTTCACCAAAATAAAATTCATCGCTGGTTCCGGTAACCTCTAAACATGGTAATGGTGTATTGTGTAGGTAGCTTTTGAATTGAAAATTTGTAGACTCATCATTGGAAGTAGGAAATTACAAGCAAAATTTTTGGCCATCAATTACAATGATTTGACTAAATTGATTTTGTTTTTAATACAAAATTGCAAGGTTAATTTCCTATTATAGTTTTTGGGCAAAAAAAAAAATTAATTTGCAAATATTACATCATTATTTATAAATTATTATTAATCTGGTATTAATAAATTATTATTGTAATTTAAATAATTAATTATTGGCTGTGTTCGGGAAACATAAAACAGATTACATTACAGATGAAAAAATTCACTAATTTTTACCTTTACTTGTATTTTTAGCCCTTGGTGAAAAAAGAGGAGTTATAAGTTTGGCAATGCGTATGCGTAGGTGTCTGTCTGTTTGCCTGTGTTCTTGAAAATGCTTTAATATTTAATAATTTAATTTCCCTTAGTTCCCTAATTTTCTTTAATAATCCCGGTTTATTTCCGGGCCACTTCAGGCTTATTTAGGGCAGTTACTTAATTATATAAAATGTAAATAATGTATAAATCTTGCGGTCGCTAATGACCTACATGTTAAAAGCGACCTGAAATAAAATAAATTAAAAAAATTTAATTTAGGTAACAACAAAAAAGACACCCGGAAGTCCACTGTTAGCTTTTGAATTGAAAATTTAATGATTTTCTTTTTTTTAAATTTTACGTATGTCGAGAATTTGTGACTAGTTCTAGGATCAATTGTAAAATGTTTTGTTAACGCAACCAACATAAATTATTATTTTTCTAAAATTATAATCTTCTGGACAATTTTTTAATTTCATTTATTTACGTCTTATGAATATTTAATTTTTTTTGAATGAATATTTAAGTAATTTAAGGACTTTGTTTATAAAGATAATATTCAATATAATAAAAATACATAACAACTTTTAAAAATAGTTTCAATGTTAGGAGGCAGCTACAACTTCTACATAACTCCGCCAATTTAACAAAAATTTTTTTTAAATGAAATGAGCCGGTGATTTAATTAACTTTTTTGGGATTATTACGTAATCCTAAAAGTGAACAACAACACATTTTAGTAAGTTATAACTTATGGCCTTCGAAACAAAACAAAAGTAGTGTAACAAGTCCATAGGCTTGTTACAAAATAATTAATATTTTTTGAGACACAACAGCCTAAAGGTTAAGGATTATTTTAACATCTCAAAACCATGCAAATGCGTTTGTTAATTAGCAGAAACAAATATGCAAGGCGATGTTGTAAACCAAGCACTCAGTGTTGAACTTTTCAACTTTCTGATAGAGAATTGGGAACATGTATTTTTGATCGTAGACACAGTTATGGATGGTGGTATGAGAACGAAGCACTACTCAATCTCAAATTCTGTAATTTTTTCTGGTAGATATTGTATTCGCCCTGAATATCGAAATACAAAATCCTTTACTGTATGTGTATATTATAGATCTCAGACTCTCCGATTGGATAAAACGCATAATAAGTAAGAAGTACATCGTTTAGATGTTTCAATTTTGATTACTTGTACGTTTTCCCGATGGTCAACATCTATTTCCAGCAAGTGCACGATATAGGGTTGTTATAGATTATAGTTGGTAGGGAAAACAGCATAATCACTTTTTTTTATTTGCTAAGTTTTCACGCCAAAACTATTGAACGGATTTGGATGAAACTTCACAGTATTATAGCTGCAACATTCAAATGTAATATGGGGTATAAAGCAAGTTTTCCACTAAACGGGCAAACAAAAACAAAACTCATATCGAATAAAACAAAACTGTAACTTTTTACAAATTTTTTGAAGGCTGACAATGTAATGGCCATTAAAGTTTTAGTTTTGTTATCCCCTAAGTGAACACAAAGCAGGTGAAAGCAGGCTTGTATTTAGCACTACAATAAAAATAAGAATGTTCTAAGAATAACGTGTCTGTGTATCTGTGTATCTGAGCATTTGTGTATCTGTGCGACTGTCTGTAGCATCGTAGCTCCTTAGCAAATACGCCGATTTTGATTTTTGTTTTCTTGAAAGGTAATTTGATCAAGAATATTCATAAATACAAGAGCGAATTTAATTTTCCATACCCAATAACAACGCTTCATCGAGTGTAGTTGTGTTTTTAACTTATAAAAAATTTTATTACATAGATCTACTTCATCAATTTTCGATCAATTTTCGATCAATTTTCATGTCTTGGTGTCTTTATTTTCAAAACATGCTTATGCCTGGAATTGTATAAGACGTTCGACTTAGACACTGAAACAATCCTCATAATCAGCTCTTGCATTTATACTTTGCGTTCAAAAATGAAATGATGTAATCGCCATGTTTATTTTGGTAACTCATTTCCTCTTCTATCCCGAAATATGTGATAAAAATAAAAATCCGCATCCAGGTAAATGCTCTAGCTGTATATGCTAAATACATAAATATAATATATTAAACCCAAAAAAATAGTTTTTGGGTTTATTATATAAAAACAAATTATTTCGCAAATTTTTCAATAGACATTTCTAGAAAGAATTTCACTAAATAATGTTTACATTAGTAATTTTATTAAAATAGTAAATGCATTATTAACAAAACTATTTTTATAGAGAATGAAATGACCTTCAATTGTGAAAGATTCTTGTCTTAAAATTGGAAATTTTTCAGTCTGCATAAATTTATTAATTTATTATTAATGAAATACTTAAAATATGCCACATCTTACATAATATTTACAACAGTAACGGTAAATATTTTTTTTTTAAGTAGAAATGCATGCACAAGGTCTTTAACAGCGAAAGATATCATTTATAATTAATAATTCATTCAACTTTCCTGTTTTCTATACCTAACTCTAAACATATTCGGATGAACATGAATATTTTAAGTAACTACTGAGGGTTTCGTACAGATAAAATTTAAGTAGATTTTAATAAAATGCTATTATCAAAACATAAAAAACTAATTACAAAACTAAATTGAATCAAGTTCAAATGATTTAAGGTTTTTTGTAATATTTTTGTTTTTTAGTTCGATTTTGGGCAAGGAATTCGTCTTTTTCAATGTTTTTAATAACATTGAAAAACACGAATTCCTTGCCCAAAAACGAACTAAAAAGTAAATAGCAACATTTATTATTTAATCTCTTTCAAAGTGAACAGTCATTTACAAGCTGAAAAAATAAATAAAATTGTCATAAGAGGTTCCCCGACTGTAATGGAAATTTTATTTACCTGTTCAATCAGCGATAGCAATAAGTCCTTTATTGGTTTGTGTACCTATATAAAAATTAACTAAGAAGATTTGTTTTTTACTTTTCAGTTAGTTTTATTTTAAAAAACATTACTAATTTATGAGAAGTTAATCTTAAAAAAAATTTTTTCACATTTGAAAATAATGTCCTACAGCCGCCATATTGAATTGTTAACTTCCCAGTATAGGAAAGTTATTGTAATGGGTTCGAAAATCAAAATGCAACACATCTTTACATTTCATGGCCAGGACAATGTATAAATTACTACTTTTAGATCACGAATAAAAAGTGATACCAATTTCATATTTGCCTTATAACATTAAGATGTGCTGAAAAGATTGCCAAAATCGCCACGTAGAAATCCGTCCGTCTGTCAACACAATAAATCAAAAACGAAGAAAGATATCAAGCTGAAATTTTTACAGCGTACTCAGAACGTAAAAGTTAGGTAGAGTTCGTAAGTGAGCAACATAGGTCAATTGGGTCTTGGATCCGTAGGACTCATCTTGTAAACCGTTAGAGATAGAACAAAACTTTAAATGTAAAAAATGTCCCTTAAATAAACAACTTTTGTTTGAAACATTTTTTCGTAAACATCACTGTTTACCCGTGAGGTTGAAAATTAGGCGAAAATTGTATAGTATGTATTATATGGGAATATCAATTATGTATGTGTGACATGTATGCATGTGTAATGTGATTGTTATCAACACTGATCTATACATGGTATTTCAACTATTAACTCAGTCAATTGTTTGTGTCCACTTGTTTTTATTTAGTTTTGGCTTTCTGAAGCATAAAAGAAGAAAATTAAGAAAAGGTAGTGCCGGTATCCTTAAGCTTGAGATTGCCTTAGGACAATATCAATTTTATATTCAATTACAAAGTGTAATTAATCACTCCATTGCAATCATTTTAACGATGCATGGTATTAAATATTTATTATTACGTTTGACCATATAATCAGAGACGATTTCTAATAATTAATTTTTGCAAAAAAAAGGAAGTGCAATTAATGTTGCTTCAGGCATTAGCGTTTCTATGATTTAAAAAAAAATCTGTTTTTAATAAGCGTATAAGAAATATAGTAAAAGATTTTACTTTTCATAATTTTCACTTTTGTTTAACTTAGCAAAAGTAATTGCAAAAATATGATTAAGAATATTTTTACTTGTTTGTAAACAAACTTCTTAGCTGTTTAACTCAAGGTTAGCAAGAATAAAATGGTAGCTAAACTTCAATAATGATAAGACATTACAATTACCCTGTTTGTACTTATAAAGATGAAACGATAAAAAGAAGAATTAATACCAGTTTAGCATTTTTTTTATTGATACCAGTAAAACAAAATTGTCAATTATAGTCCGGTACGATGGTGTCGCTTGATATGCCTAATTTTTAAGAATTTGAAGAAGTAAGCACAAAAATAATTATGCCTTCCAAAATTTTGCATTTTGTATTTTTTCATATTTAAAAAAACTAAGAATGTATAGTGATTAATTCTTCCAATCGATTATCTATCACCTATATTCCGGATACTTAACTTTTGCTCTTCGAATATGTATAAAAAATCAAAGACAAAATATACGCAATCAATGGACAAGCAGTTATATGTCATTGCAAATTAAAACATTGCGCAGAAAAAGAGAAATAATTTGATTGATAAAAGAGATAACACCACAGAGCTGTATAGACATAATAAGTGAATTATTGACCGCAGTGAAGGAGGTAGAAAGAGACAGATTGTAGGTGTATAAGACAGAAGAAGGCAGCTAGCTATACGCGCCCACTTTATCTGTCTGTATCTGTCTCCCTGTTTGGCGGTGACTTTGCAGCTCTATGGTATTATCTCAATGGTAAAAGCACTCAAGTCATTCGTGCTTTCAGCTCTATTCTCATGTGAAATTGACAATTTAGCACTTGTTGCACAATTTACTATAATAATAATTGTAAACCATTTCACAGCCTTTCATGACGATTCAAGTCAATAACCTTAACAAGTAAAAGGTTAAGTTACTATTAATTTTAATAAATGTTAAAACATAAAAGTAATTAGCATATAGGTATATTATTCATATTTTGTTTATGTTTTATCACAAATAATTTTCATGCATTATTAATCGACCCTGAATGGAATATTTTTTACAAGCTTCTCCGTGTAAATTAATTCTTATTATTTATTATCTTCGATACAATATAATGAATTACTTCAACTTGTGGGATATAAAATGGAAAAAAACTGTTATATTCCTACGTTTTATATTAAATAATATTGAAGCGTTTGAAAAACAATTAAATACCTTTAAGCTATTTGTTTTAATTATCCTTCATAAAATTGTTTACATCAGAATATTCTAGACTCTAAAATATGTCATTTTTTTATAACCACATTTTTGTGGTCGGTTCTTAAGTGTTCGATGAGGGTCAATTACTCTCTTGAAATTTTGATAGGTATCAACGGAAATGTAATAATAATATACTTAAATACCTACATACTTTTGATTTATCATAACTTGTTTTTTTTCAAATTATTATTCACCAGGAAAATTATTTGTTTGGAATATTCCAAAAAGGTAAACAACATGATATGAATTTCGCATGCAATTTTTTGCACTTTTAACTGATAGGATAAAATTTTACTTTGATTTGTATAGTGGTCAACTTGATCAGTTCGGTTTTAAAATTAACTGTAGATAGAAGGAATTTAGAAAATTAATAAAGAAACTTATCAACTTTTGTTAACTTAACTTATTTTCTTCTACTATAACAACGAAAAATACGTTGTTATAGTAGAAGAAAATAAGTTAAGTTAACAAAAAATTCGCAAAAGAAAACTTTTTTCTTGCGATAAAAAAAATTGACTTCCAATGCAAAAAAATTAAATGGGAAAGTTAAAAACCTCAAAAAACCTGTCGATAGAAGTCTGGTCTGCGAGTGTGAAAATTAGCCAAAGGTCGAGAAGGAGAAGGCTGATATTATGCGGTAGCCTTATTTTGAAAGTTGTTGCTGTCCATCATAGCACACCAGGAAAAGAATTAGTCTATGAACACGACATATTTTCCAAATACAAGAATAATTTATAAAAAATACTAAATTCCTATGGGTTTAGTAGAACCTTCCAGGAAGTTAATAAAATCAAAAAAATTAATACTCACTGTATCCAGTAGTTCAATTATTTTACAGAAGAAGTACCACCATACACCACCCGCCATCTATAACAAAATATAATATTTAAAAAATTATTTATCTTTAAAAAAAAAAAACTAATTATAACATTTTTCTTACCCGAAGTGGTTTAGGATCCATTGAATAATCCACCGGTTGACATTTCCAATTATATTCACCCCACCACCCGGCTACTAAACCCTAAACAAATATAATGATGAGAAATTAGTCATCTACTGCAGTAACTTGAAAAATTTGAGCCCGTGCACCATTTTGGTCCAGTAATACAAAATGTTAACTTCTTTTTCTTTTACGTATAACTAATTTATTTAAAACTTTTACTTTTGCATATAACATTCCAAGGTATTATAATTTTAGTTAATATTTATAAATTGTTTTTACGGTTAGCGTAATGCTTTAAAATTGTTTATTGTAAACAATAACTCATTTTTGTAAACACCAATTTTTATTTTTTACATGTTAGTACTTATCCCACAGATGACAAAATTGAGTATATTTTACTGTTACAACTTGTCTCGATAGCTGTTACAACGAGCTCCAAAGGTGGAAGTTTTTGTTTTTTAAAAAAGGCAAATTTCGGCTCTGAAACCATTTTAATCTTAATTTTAATCGGTTTGATAATTCAGGAAATTTAAAGCTGAAGCCAGACGCTTTAATTATGCTTAAAGACTAAACAGGTATAAAATTATTTTATAAGTGTTAAATCAAGAATCACTCGTGCTTATTTTTTTAGAAAAAAGAATAGCTTACCTCGTATACCAAAAATACACTCATTGCAACTTGAATTACATTATAAATTAATAAGACTTCTTTTAATTTATATGGTTTTTTGTCTTTCATATATCTAGGGCCGGCCGACACACAAAAATATATATAACTGGCAATTATTGTTAGTAGGGGTGCTGGTGAACTCATTAACAGCCAATTTGCCGTTCTTGGATCTGAACAAACACAAAAAAAAAAACTATTATTAATACTGGTTATAAATTCCCAAATAGATTCTAGACAATTATAAAATAATTATGGTAATATAATAAAGCCATTTTAGTATATATATACATTATAAACATACATATATATATATATATATATATATATATATATATATATATATATATATATATATATATATATATATATATATATATATATAGCATATGTTACCCAAATTTTCGCCGTTGTCATATGACGTAGAGTGAGAATTTCGATTAGATATATTTTTATATGGAAACAATTTATTTCAAAATTTTTCTCAAGTCATGTACATTATACCCTAATTATTACAAATTATCAAATTATTATATTTTCATTATGGAAGGATGAGAAAGTACACATTAAATTTAGTAGTAGATAAATTCAAATTTTTTAGCATTCCTTGCGCTCCCACTTTATTTTCATACGATATATAACATAGAGAAATCTGTTGGCATTCAAATGGCTTATCCTTCTAATAAGGATATAATAGACAGTTATAGTTGCTAAACATTAGGTAGGTATTTGGGTAATAGTGAAAGGTTAATGCAACTCTGTTATAATATCTGAAAAAATTCGACAAACTAAATGGTGGGTCCTGGAGACCAGTTGCCATGATACTTAAAACTTTAACTCATATTATATATATCGATAAAAAAGATTTGAGGCAAGTAGAGATTTCGACAGAATAATATTTTTTTGGTCAAAGATGGATAGATCATATATATCCATATAAGTTTAAAATATACACAATCAAAACTTTATATTACGATCGTGTAGATTTAATTGTATAAAATATTGATCCGGATGGTCAAAAATACATAATTATGTTAATATATTTTGGGATTTTGAAAAAAAATTTGTTTTCTTCTCTTTTGACAAACTGGAAAGATATCCCTGTATATTATAAATGTGAAAGTAAGGATGTTTCTTTGTTTGTTACGCGCTCACGCAAAAAAACTGGCGAATGGTTTTGAATGAAACTGTACAACAATATAGCTCATACATCAGAATAACACAAGAGCTGTAGTTTATAAATATACATTTTAAAAATTTTTAATTTAATGTAATCTGACATTATACTGCTCCATCTATGGTCATCATTTTGAATCATAAATTAAAGATTTCAGTAAAAATTTAAAATATTAAATGTCAAACAATTCATGGCTATCATTTCTGATATACTCAATGAATTATGACTATTTTACACTTTAAAAAATTGAAAACTGCAATCCTTTCGAGAGTTATGGAAGAGGGATAAGTGAGATCAAGAGACGCGGAGGCTATAAAGCGGTGGTTTTTACTTTTAAGCCCAGTGAAGCGGCGGGTATCAGGAAAGTCATGTATAAGTTTTATAACAAAAGTGTTTTTATTTTTTCATGATAATTTTAAAGTTACAGACAGTTTTAAAAGAACTTTTCAAAAGAGAAACGAAAACTCCCGTCAAAAAAAAAATGTTCGTAAAACATCGTTGTGGCGTAATAATGTTAATTGAAGAGTATACACACATGTATACAATTATTAATTAACATTATGACGTTACACGATCTTTTACGAACATTTTTTCTGTCGAGTGTCTTCGTTTTTCTTTTGAAAAGTTCTTTTAAAACTGCCTGAAACTTTAAAATTATCATGAAAAAATAAAAAATTAAAACAGTTTTAAATAAAACTTATTTGATCTTTCCATTTTTGTCAAAAAAAGACAAACATTTCTTTTCAAAATCCCAAAATATATGAACATAATTATGTATTTTTGACCATCCGGATTCGTATTCTATACAATTAAATCTACACGATCGTACTATAAACATAAGTTTTGATTGTGTTTATTTTAAAAAAAATTCCCTCAAACTGGCTTTTTAAAAAAAAATTTTCCCAAATAGTAAGTAATTTTAAAATTATTTATTCACAACAAAAGAGTTTTGATTAAAGATTAATGAACTACGACAATAGAATGCATTTTACTTTATTTAATTCTTTTTTCCATGATTTATAAAATAAATTCCAGGCGTGCCTTTACATACTAGATAATAAATTATAATCGTTTTATTTTCCGGTTTACAAATAAAAATAAAACTATAACCAGACACAGGTAAAATTTTTGGTGAATCTTGTGAGTATATCAAAGGTCATTCAATTCCTTTTTGTTCACAGACAAAAAATAAGAAGAAATTTAATTATATTATTAAATCAATGGTTTATTTATTCTTGTTTTGTTTATTATTAGGAAAAATTTACTTACCACCTTTAGTTTCTATCGTATATCTGTAGTAATCCATTACATACGCTAAACCAGACATATTGTTGTTTACAGTTTGAAAACTATCAGCTGAAACAATAAGAAGTTTTTGATTAAAATAATTTCACGAATTTTTATAGAGCATTATGAAATGTTTTTACATATATACAAGTTTATTAACAATTATTCAGTTTTCAACCTCTCCTAATTATCGTACCTACCACTTTAAGAATTTGATAAAATGTACAATTATGTATAGGATGCAATTCTAATACAAGAAGCCATGAATACAATTGACAATTTTGGTGGAAGCGACGAGAAAAATTTTATTATATTAAAAAATGATTATTATTATTAATCCTAATAGTTTTTTAAAGGTAAACTTCCAGACAGCGAAAGATACATAGTCTGAATTCCAAATGGACATACATCTATAAATGTTTTTATACTATATAATATAAAAGTAATATAACCGAATATAAGATATGTTAATAAAATAATGTATAAGAATAATTCAAAATTCAAGAAGTAAATTTAAAACCAATTTACCGTTAACTTCTTAAATTAAAGAAAATTTTTATTGCCAAGTAATTTACAAAATAAAAGTCTTTTATTTAAAAAAAATTATAAATTACAATTTTAGCACGGAATTTTTTGTTTTAATGAAGAAAAAAAAATCCTTTGAATTAAAAATAAATTATAATTTATATAATAATTTTTTTGTAATAATTCTAGAGAGAAAACTTTGAAAATTGAGGCGTTAGCATAATAAAACATATAGTCCTTAAACTGGCATGTTTAAGGCTTAGGTCTGAGAAAACGGCTCATGAAATATGAAGGCCAGTCTGTGCAAATTTTATTTATATTAATTAAACAATTGTGTAAAAAGTAGAAAATTGTTCATTAATTTTCATACTCCCGTTTTTTCGACATGTTTGTTGTAGAGGTCACACCAAACGGCCCATATTTTCGTAGGCCATTATTATTCTCTCTTATTATATTCATAAAAAAATAAATGTACATACTGGCCTACATATTCCATCCTACGCCTACGCCTTAAACATGTCAGTTTAACGACTATATGCTAACGCCAAAAATTTCGTAAATAAAAATGTTATAGGTTACACTGAAATGAAGTTTCGTGAGTGTGTATCTTAAGGTAGTACTATCGGTAATAGACTTTGCATCAGAATTTAATGAAACTGGGCATAGTTGTCCATTATTATATCATAATTACCCGACTAGAAATTGTCCCAGTACTTATATTGGGGCCCGCTTGGGATTTGTTGGGGCATGTCCCAATAGGTCTATCCCAATTGGGATCCGATTGGGAACCTTTTGGGATAGCCCAATGTAAAAATAGGCGATTTTATAATAGTTTTTCCCAACTGGGGCCTATTTGGGAACTTATTGGGAAAGCCCAAATTAAATTAAAATAGGTCTATCCCAATTGGGATCCAATTGGGAACCTTTTGGGATAGCCCAATGTAAAAATAGGCGATTTTAAATAGTTTTTCCCAACTGGGGCCTATTTGGTAACCTATTGGGAAAGCCCAAATTAAATTAAATGATAAACACAACGGTTTAATTGTTTGAGTGGGACCTGGTTGGGAACACGTTGGGATAGCCCGATGTAAAAATTAAATAATCTTTACTCTATTTTTACCGGATTTTGAAAAATTTGATTGCTTTGAATAAAGCAAATATATATGTTCTTAATCTTAGTACAGTTAATTGATTTAAAAAATTTCCAACTTTATTAAAAACAATCATAATTTTTCAATTAATTTTTTTTGTTTAAGTTATTTTTTTATAGTAAGTAAATAGTTATAAATTTAGAAAAAAATAATTTCCCTAAAAAAGTTTTAATTCAAAACGCTTTACTTCACTTTTAACTCTGTACTTTGAGTATTTATAAACTTTTCGTTTTTTACATAATCTATTTTTTTCTCTTAATATTATTCTGTTATTCCTATTTCCCTTCTATTTGAATCAAAAGTATCAGTTCTTCATTTTTGAATTTTCCGCGTTTTATTTATTTAAAACATTTCAACAGATGGCGCTACGAGAAGTTTTTTATTTGTCATAATAAAAACACTGTGATTAACAACTTATCGAGTATGAATCGAAAATAAGTGATTTTTTATAGTTTTTTTTTGTTATTTTAATTTATAAAAATTCAGCATCATACTATATCATAAAATTTTTTAAGTGCATTTACGTTTAATTGAATTATATTATTTTGACATATGTGTAACGAACTTTTGAGTGTAATTGAAAGTGAGGTTATGTAAAATGTGAACTTGGACTTCTACGGACCAGAAGTTTTTATTCAAGTATACAAGGTAAAAATTTCGATCACAAGTTATATTGTAATTATTTAAAAAAATAGTTCTTACATTAATAATTTTTTTTTTAAAATTATTATAGATGTCTTTATTAAAAAACTAGCTTCCAGTCCCGAAAACCCACTAGACGATAAAGAAATTTTGAAGGCAATGACAGCAGTGATACAAGGTGCTCGAGATTGGGATGGCCATCGTCTTCTTCGTTTAAAAAAATGATCATTCTATTGACTGAATCTATTGTATTTTTATAAATTTATAAATAAAAAAATTTGCTTGGTAATTTCCAGTTTATTTTTAATTTGAAGCTATAGGCTACATCATGATTGTATTGATTAACAAGGGGCAAATGATTTACAATAAGGTAAATTAAGCGGGAACAGACCGGGATTATTCGATTGGGAATCCATAGGGCTTGCACATTCGGGAACCTATAGGGACTGCCCAATTGGGAACCAATTGGGATAGCCCCACCGGGCCCCAAATAAGTTTCTGCGTTACAGCCCAATTTGGGGTCCCAATTGGGCAACCAAGCTGGGTCCCAAATGGGAGCACGTGAAAATTTCTAGTCGGGTAACCAGTTAAATTTTTAGTGGCCTTCAGAGAACTGAAAAATCTGAACGTCCAGTTTTGTGAAATAAAATAAAATCTGTGATTTCCTATAAGGATCAATGTTAAAATAACTTTTTTTCAGTTCTCTGAAGGCCCCTAAAAATTTAAATGGTTAATTCTGATATAATAATGGACAACTATGCCAAGTTTCATTAAATTCTGAATGCAAAGTTTATTACCGATAGTACTACCTTAAGTAATATTTTTTCATTTTAGTTTTAACGAGATTGGTCATCATAATATTAACATCAGCATAATATGATCAAAATTATTTTAATTATTTATTTATAGAAAAATTAAAGCTAAATAAAATTTTTTGTCTTATTTTTTATATTAAAATGGATACATATTATACATTTTTTCATGTGAAAAACAGTTATAAAAAATGTTTTTGGTAAATAATTTATTCAAGTTTTCTTTTTTATATAAACATAATCTTGAAACAAATTTAAACAAAATCCTTCTCAATGTCAAAATACTCATGAATAATTTTTTGGAATTTTCTACTGCTATATATATTAATCATTTATTAGTATTTATAAAAAATTTTTACAGTATTTTTTCAAATTTGTCATAAACTTCCCATTTGTTTGAGTTTAAAATATCATATTTACATCATTATATGGCCTTGCATTGCATGACTTGTTTCCTTTCAAAATATTTAAAATTTTAATATCTTCAGAATTGCTTGATTAATGTTTAGGATACTTAAAAAACATGTCGAGAATATTCTGCGGGTATCTCTACTATCTAATTTGTAAGAAGGATAAACATTCTTTATTTCTATATAGTAAAATATTTTGCATATCTCTTCTGACCTTATGCTTTCTGAAAAAAGCGTTTGGGCATGAAAACAATTCTATTATGCCATTCACTACTTTATACTAGTCATTGAAAGAATCATTAGAG
This sequence comes from Chrysoperla carnea, assembly GCF_905475395.1. NCBI lineage: Eukaryota > Metazoa > Arthropoda > Insecta > Neuroptera > Chrysopidae > Chrysoperla > Chrysoperla carnea. The sequence goes on along the minus strand of NC_058337.1, from coordinate 71,141,495 downwards.
AATTTTCTATTCAAAGAAAGATTGATTTTCAAAATTAGAAATTATACTAGCTATTATTATTTATGTTGTTTTGGTCATTAATTTTATTTCTCTGTAAAACAAGTATCTTTAGTTGTCAAATGTATAAAATAATAAGTATTCAATTGTCTTTAATTAATTTACGCGTATGCACAACGCTTAGTAATAACATTTACTGCATTTAATACTAATTGATTTAAAAAAAACTTTGCTTTATCTGTTTTCTAATTTTTTTTAATTGTTTGTGAGAACTTAAACCGTTTTAATGTCAATCAACATTGTCTAGCCGATAAATCTATCGGATTTTGATAATAATCTGGATGTTTTTCATTTTTGGATTTTTGTCTTGTAATATTTCGGCTCATAATCAGGTTTTCGAAAAGTTATCAGAGAAAGTTGAAAATTTAGGATCACTGCAGTTGTCTTGAGATATTGAGATTATTTTACTATATTAAGGGTTCGATAGCAAGCAAGGTCGATGCATAAATTCTTAACAAACAATTTTTTTTTATTCGTCTAAATCCGATCAATAGATGCAGAGATATTCTAGGTAACGTCATCAAAGAAAACAATATAGAGATAAAAAAACGAGTACAGAAGGTTGGGCGGATCGTTCCAGAACCGGAATACTCCATTTCTGTATTTTTTATAACAAAAGAAACTTATTAAAAAATTGGCCATTTCTCAAAACTTACCGAATTTTTTACCAATATCCGGTAGATTTATCCAACTATTAAAGATCAATACACCTACTTTATAAAACTACCTAAAAAATGAATATTTTTAACTTTCAATCTTTTATCTTTTATAGTCTCGTGAAATCCTCTAAAAGCTAAACATGAAGAAATTTCCCTAGTAAAAAAATAGAGCTTGTTGATCAACATCTTAAAGAACCTGAGATTTTCGTAGCCTCTTATGAAACTATAAGATACAGAAGGTTCCCGTTTTTTATGTAGTCATTGGTTTATAGCACTTAATTTTGTACCAACACAAGGTGACAATAGTAAGCAGATAGTAGACTTTTTTTACAGGCGGAATAGTAAAATTCAAAACGATTTATTCGTTATTAAAAATCTCAAAAATTTCTAGCTATGAGTACAATGGATACCCTGATGCTATGATGCTACTTGCTAATGATGCTATCATTTATAATGATGCTACTAATCGCCAAATTTTGTGTGTGTTAGCTAATGTTGGTTAGGTTATATTGGCTGTCCACGAAGGACCTAGGCTATAGAGCCCATTGTGACACCATACATGTGTTTTCCACCTTTCCGCTGATAATTTCCTTTATCAGCTCCTCAATTTCAGAGGCTTGAGTGCACCTCCTTCATGCATATACCATGCACTACACCAGCTCATCACCACTATTAATTAAACTAATTTTGTTGCGACGGCGCCTTTTAAGCCTTAACCAACTGAGCTAATAGGGCGACCTAACCTAGCCTAGCCTAGCTAATGTAAGTTTTTTTCTAGATGTTAAGATATTCTAAAGAGTACGTGCAATGATATCTATTGCTAATTACACATAATTGACCACACTGTCAGTACTTGATGTAAATGTGTTATCAATTATTGTAACCTCAACTTGTTATTAATATTATTATTATTTATAATACGTTTTAGAATTGATTTCACTTTTACATTATTTTAAATTTTTCTAAAAAAATTAATAGCTTATAAAATTAACATGCTTATAATATTAGTTTCTAAAGATAATAATCGTTTGTATAATGTTTTTTGTTCTAAGTTTTAATAGATCTATCATTTATGTATAATAATAATATTTAATTTTTAAATAAAGCATGAAATTAATTATATGCTTCAGTTATATTGATTGATAATAATATTGAAATTTATAATTTATTTATAATATAGAATACTAGCTGATACCCGTCCGCTTCCTTGGCTTCACAATAATATATTATTGCAAAACCTATACTACGTAAACTATGAATAAAAATTTTTTTTTAAATATGTGTTTATAGTGAATTAAATACTAATATTTCACATAACGTTTTGAAAATTTTCATTTAGTTTGATTTCTGAGTTGTAAAGATAGGAATATTTATAATAATAATAGCGATATCAACGACCACTTCAAAATCTCTCTTCCCATATTTTCTGCCAAACGTTCCCGGAACTTTTCTCATTTTATCATCATCTACTTGACCAACATAATGGTGAATAACTCTTTAATTTTATGATAAGAATAAAAAATAAAAGCTTCTTCTAAAGTACGATCCCAGTGAATATTGTCTTGAAGTAATCCAAGTGCTCCACAAGCTGCATGAAATGCTGGATGCGTTACTTCTTCTAACGTTTTCAAAGCATCAAATGAAATAGGACCACGAATCTCAAGTAAGAGAAGGTTTATGTAAATAGTGGCAGTCAACATTTCTGGGATTGACAGTTATACACTCTACCCAGCACATGGTCTTTTTTGATTTCTAATAACTCTGTAATGTCCCTTTTTTTATTTTCTTAGTAAGTTTTTTTTTCTCCAAACGTAATAGCCTGAAACTTCACTATATAAAAAATTTTGCGAGAATCTGCTTTTCAAAAATCGAAAAAGTCCATAAGCGTTGCTTGTGTAGGTTTCGTTATTTTTTTAACTACGCGATTTTATTAACTCTTCAGTGAAAAAGACTCTTTGACCCTTCTCAAGAAGAACAGCCAGATGAACAACAGGATTATATCTCTCGTGAATGTAGAAAAAAAATATACGCCTCATATACCTAGAAACCTCATCTAAAGTTTCAACGGTAAACACTGCCTAATTAGAGCCCTTATTTACGTATTAACAGATGTATGAAGAGTGAAATTACGTAACAGAATAAAGTTATATGATGCCATTCATCGACTATTTATATCATATTCACCTTCTTATCCATTTTCACCTGTCCACGTTTCCAAAATTTCAACACTCTATTTTTTAGAAAAGGACGTTTTCGCAGCTATAAGTTGTATTAAGGAATTGTCATTAATGAAACCTTCTTCACCATTTGACAAATGATAAAACTGGGACCTGCTGTTACAACTGAGATCATCATGTAGGTATATACAAAACTAATTTTGACTAGGAAGCAACTTTAAATATAACTATATCAATTTTCTTCATTTTTGCAAACTGTAAGAAAGATTATTTCAAACTACTATTACTTTTATTAATAAAATCAATTATAATAAAATCACCACTACATTTATAAAGTCATTAAACGAAAGTAATAGTAAAATATTATAGGTAATCCAAAAGTATGTACAGATTTATGATGTAGGCGTCAGTTTTTAATTATTGAGAAATGTTTTGATTGTACACAAACTCTTACTTATAATTTTTATTAGATGTATAGAATATAAACATTATATATGTATGTTATAAAATTTATAAGCAATTTGATTATAGTAAACATATGTTAGTTAATATAAGCAGAGACGTATTAACAGCTTTACTAATGACTTCATGCCACTCTTGCCCTTGAAGGTTACAAAAACAGCCTTTTTCATTATTTAGAGGATATTTTTGAATCTAAATATTAAGGGTAATTTTATTTATGGATAAGTGCCCTTATTTTACACTATTTCGTTTCAAATTATAACTTCCATTTTCCAAACTTTATCCGATAAGATTACTTAAAACTGTTTAAAAAAGTTGGGAAGATGAACATTTAGGACAAGTTAGAAAAGGGGAAGAATAAATGTCTATTAAAGTACCTATTATTGAATGTCACAGATTTTACGAGAAGAAGTACATTCTTGGACTTATTTGCAACAAGCTTTGGTGAATTTAGTCGTTAGGTGTTATTTTAACAACAGTGAGCAAGGGTGTTACTAAGAAAACTGCACTTTTTTAGTTCGCTAAATTTTTAATGGCCCCGATAAACTTGAATGCTTAATGCAAAGATACATTAAGTATTTCACACAAAATTAATTTACAATCTTGATTTCCAAATATATTTAACAGTAAGTCAACAACTATTCTAAGCACTGCACTACAGTATCGACCGTCCACTTTGACTGTCAGTAAGTTTCTGTTTATAAAGACTGTTCATATTGAACTCTCCATATCGACTGGTTTGTAATTGTAGTATTACAGTACCCATCATAACTACATTTTTAGACGGGGCTTTTTAGAAGGAAACCATGTTTTTTTTGTTATTCACAAAGCCATCTTTGTTGTTTGCTTAATTATTTTCTTCATAGTCACCTAAGATACCAGGCTCGTTACAATATGTATTTTCTTGCATCCTATTATAAGAAGATAATGGATTTTCCGACACTTGTCTGACCCTCAAAAAGCTGTAACATTCGAAGTTCGACATTTCTAATATTTCAAATACGTCAGATACGTCACTTTGTTGAGTATCGGATAATGGTTGAAAGTGAAAGAAGGCAGATATTAGAATATGAAAAGAAGGGAGATATTATTAAATTTTTAGCTAGTGGGATAATAAAAAATTTACTTTAATTTAATTTATCTCAGAAACTTAAAAAATTCTGCTCTCTCAATATCGCCCTTGTTCATTATTGTTATACGACGTACCTATACATCGACCCGAATTTTTAACTTCAAATAAACAAATAAAAAATGTATGGCAACTTAAATATGTTAAAACCGAGCATAAAATTTTAAAAAAAAGTTTTAACTTAGCCTCATACTTTTGCTATAGAAACGTTTTTAATAGATTAAATTTATAAAAAATTTTTCAAACTAACTCGAAGTGAGATCATAATTATTACACACGAAACGTAGAATGTTAAAAAAACACAAAGAAATGTTAAACCAGAAAGAAACACAGAAGAATGTTAACTACACAACTAGAATGTTAACATCCAAATACAGTTAAACTTGGCAGTATAATCAATAAACCAAGAAATATATATATTTACAACATTATCCAAAATAATAGAAAAATTAATTATAGTTAAATTATGGTTTACTAAGTTACAAAACTATTAGGAAACTTTATCCTCTTAGTAAAAAATTCAAAGATTAAACATAAAATTAATTTATATATGTTTTTATAAACAATATCAGGGAAAATCCTCTGGTTAGCCAAAAAATACAGAGGTTAAATAGAAAAATTAATTTATTTTTTACTTATTTTGTAGTCAATGTTTCGTTGTGGTATCCAAAAATTTTCATCTCTATAATTACTTATGTCTTAATAAAACAAGAAGGTTTTAAACCTATAATTATATAAACTAATTTTTCCTCAATTTATCATAAGAACTAAAACATTTTTAGCCTTCAAATGAGTAAAGACTTTTTTTTAAATTTTTTATTTATTTAGGGGGGCGGGGGAGTTTGTAATTAAATGATTGTTACCGACAAGAAGTAACAAGCGCTAATCGTATCTTATTAAGTGAAAACAAACAATTGACTGAGTTAATTATTGAAATACCATGTGTAGACAGTGTTGATGAGAGAATCGTTTGTTTTTTTACGTCACGTAAGTAAAGAAAGATATCCCCTCTTAGATAGCCACCCATACATAACTGATATTCCCATATAATACATACTATAAAATTTACATCTACTTTGCGCCCTCACGGGTAAACAGTGATGTTTACAAAAAAATGTTTCAAACAAAAGTTGTTTATTATTTTATAAGGAACATTTTCATGTTTCAAACAAAAGTTGTTTATTATTTTATAAGGAACTTATTTTTTTTCATTTGTTGTATATCTAACGGTTTACAAGATAAGTCCTACGGACACAAGACCCAATTGACCTTTTTCGTTTTTTTTTTTTTTGCGTGTCGACATACAGACAAATGAAAAAGAACTAATTATGTGATTATATGAACACCTGAACCAAAATTTTGTTCGCAGCATCAATATTTTTAAGCGTTACAAAATTGGGACTAAACTTAGTATACCTTCATATATTTCATATATACATGGTATAAAACTTAATAACTAATTGAGAATACCAATAAAATCTTAAGTAAACTCATTACTTGAATGTTATGTATAAAATAATAGAACAAAACTAATAGTAATATATAAAATGAAAGAACTTTCAACTGAAATTGTTCAACTTGAAGTAGACACTTTATGTTGCATAATATGATGATATTACACAAATAGAATCCGTTAGGGGACACGTATACGAAAACATAATTTTTGGGTTGCTCGACTGCGTAAGCTCGGTTCGACATAATCGATGGAATTGTTTGTGACTACTTTTAAGGGCACTGGATCAATCTTCACAATTGGCCGACGTTCGCGTGTTGTTCGATTATATACTGAAATGGTTAGTTTAAAATTGTTTCCGCTGAAGATTAGCTATTAAAGAAAGATTTAAAAAAAAGTAGGATCATATTAACGATATGATGTAATGAAAATCATCTGGTACACTGCAACTATCTAAAACTGAATCATTTCTAAAAACATTTCAATAATTTGTGTTATTCAATTTTGCATGTGAAGTTGCATAATTACGACTCACATTTTGATATCATAAAATCACACAATTTGTTATAAAATATTCTTTCAAATATAACAAACTATTTTTATAATATCTCTTGTGCAGGTTGTTTAATTTTAGTTTAAATTTTAGAAAAAGTGCTTTTTTATTTTTATTACTGCCAATCATTTACCCACAAACTACCATTGGTACCTACTAATCATTTTCTACATTTCATACATAGTTGATGTAAACAATCCGAAACTCTTATGATTCTTATGAATATTTGTTAATTAATTAACGCTAAAAATTATGCTCCCTTTGAACTTGTTTCGCTTAGATACATAATCCATAAAAGAATCTAGCAGAATCCAAAGAAATATTTTTGTGTTGCTTTTAAATCTTACTTACTTACTTTTATCACAAAAAGGTCTTGAAAATAAAGGATAAATTATTAAATGAAGTTATGGACTGCATAGTGTCTCTTACAGAATAGAATATTTTTCAGGATAGAGAAAAATGTATTCTGCTTATTAATATAAATCGCCAACGTTGTGTGCGTAGTCATGGTAGGGGCAATAAAATCGAAGCCGGCGCTTCCAGTGAAAAATTTTGGCGTTAAAGGAGCCTGTTATGACTAATTTGTAATTCTTTACATGTTAATGTTATAGTAAATGTCAAATTAAAATTTTTGAAAAAAACTAATTTATTAAACTTCTTTCATTAAAAATTGTGAAAATAAGAAATCAAATTGCACAAATATTATTTTTCAAATGTTAATTATCATAATTATTTATTTAAATTTGTGAGACAATAATATTAAATTTTCAATGTAAGTCAAGAATGCAATCCATACAATTATATATGCATCCATACAATTCTATAATTAAAGTAGTGTATCGTTACCATGGAAACGCCTCTAATGAAACTCACACACGGTGGGACTAATAGATTTTTTTAAATATTTAATGTTTTTGTAAATTGTGTGAGCTTTGGATTATAACTCTATCCTGATAATATTCGACTGAGCAAATCGTTTTTATAAAACCAAATTCAGAGCCATTGCGCGTTACCCATTGATCTGAAATCTTCCACCATATCTAGTAATTTGACGACTTTTTCTTTAAAATTACCAGAATTTTACATTTAACTCAACCACTTGCATCTTAGTTAATAATAATTTTTTTGTGTTTTCTTACGATTCGGTCACATTTTTATAATTACGTCTAGTTTTACATTTTTGGTTGATTTTTATCAATTTGGATCCAGTCTGTCTGTTACTTATTTTTAAATAGACCGCATTTATATACAACACATTTTTTGGCACCTTATGTTTCATTAATAATTTTTGGTTAATAATTTCCGGATTGGCGAACCGATGTCCTTGTATAAGACCAATTTAATAATGATATTAAATATAATTATTAATTTATTCTATTGATTCAAATACAGGTTTTAACACCTTTTTTTAAAATTGCATCTCATGGTCTATTATGTCTATTACAAACTCTACAATGAGAAGCAAGGTCTTATTTTGACAGTGCTCTTTAATACCTAGAGCAAATTTTCTATCACGCAAAATATCCATAGAAATAATTCATATATAATTATGTTAATTATAAGTTTAGTGTCGTCCCTTCTTTTTAACAATAAATATAATTAAATTCCGATAGGAATTGGTTTCGTTTTAAATTAAAATATTATTAGAGGTTCTTTAGAGTATTTTAGAGACTTTTTCATGCGCTTACCATCAACTCCAATCACTTACAAATAAAGTCTCTTCGACTTTGTGTTCTTTATTTAAATCCAATTAACACTTTTTTAGTTAAACGTCATACTATTTTTGATTGACTGAAAGCACGGTTAACACATTAATTTTTAGAAACACAACTCAATGCAGTGAGTGTCTGTCAGATGAGTCTTTTGTTTCTACCCTCTCTCAGGCAAGCACTTTTCAAATGGCACAGGACTGCCATTTCTCCCTAAAGCAAAGCTAACGGCGAGAACAGTAGAGAGAGCAGCAGGAAAACATGCACCTGCTGAGGTCGAGGTCTAGTCCTCGGTTGTTGTGTACTTTATACTGCGCATCCGGCTGTCTTTTGTATTCAATTTTTGTCTTTTGAATCAATTGAAAGTCATTGAAAACAATTTCAATTGTTTTAAATCAATAATGTTAATTCAGACATGGTTGTTTATAGCTTGCCATAGGAGGTTGGTTTCATATCCTTATATAAATATATATGTTCTTGGCTAACGGACATCACAAACAGCTAAGATAAAACCATCCTGAAAAAATTATTAACACATATGGTCAGACTAAAATCGGAGAAGTATTCAAATAATTAGGAAGTAAAAATATTGCCTTCTTTCCAAGGACTTCTTTACGCGGATTAAGGTGAATAAATTATGATTTACTACCTCAGATGATCTCCTTGCTATTAAAAGTTTGGTCGCCCAATCTTACTACCTATCACTACTCTCTTAAGTTTGAAATAGTGAAAATATTGAATGGTAACAACAAAATAGTGATTTGTTATACTTTTCACTATTTCATTTTAAGAGAGTAGGCGTAGGAACTAATATCACTGAGAGTTTAAATTGGTTGACAATAAAATTTTTTTTCTGGTTTGGAAAAACTAGATTAAAATGGTTCTAAGATTAGTGGCCCATGTTGCATAAAAATGATTCAAGGAAATAATTTTTGGGTTCATTAGTTGAAGTAAAACCGTCCCTGATTTCTCTAAAATCGTACGATAAATCTTATTATACAGTACACAGTATACGCTCTGTAAAAGAAATAGGTATTATAGGTTATCAGATACATACAGCATCCAATATACTGTGAACAAATATAATTATTTAATAGTTGTGAGTATAAATTGTGTAATTTCACCTTTTCCTTTGTTTCATGAGTTGTAGTTAAAAATATTTTTAATAATAATAATCATAATAATTTTTATTTTACTTGAATAAATACAACATTTACTAAATAAAGTTACATGTTCAAACTCAATACAAAATAATAACGCATTACTTAAGCTTTATTAATTGTGTGTATACTAGGTAGGTACAATAACTTGTCCTATACCTACATATTTATTGTATTTTCATGTTAATGAAACAAAAAATACCAATCATATTGACTCATTCTTAATTGTATGCGATTTGTAATTAATCAAATGGAAAATTTTTCTAATATTAATTAGAAACTAACTATTTGAAACCAGAAAAGTTTTAAAAATTGAATTTAGTTCATGAACTTAACACCTATCTTTCATTCTGATACTCCTATTCCGTACTAATTCATTGTGAATGAAATGAGAAGCTTTATAAAATGTGCAAGCACTTCGTAGAAATTCGATGTGTAATAAATATAAAGTTTCTGTGTAAGCGCCACATAGGCTATGTATACCGGCTTATGTTTGCTGGTTCGGAGTTAAAACCAAAAAATAAAACTGCAACATACACTAAAAACAGGTTACCTAGGAAACGAAAACTTTTTCATTCGATTCAGGTTGATATGAATTTTGAGAAAATTCAAAAGAAAGTTTTCAGAAGTTATAGAAATCAGAGATAATTTAAAGTAAGTACAATACAATTTTTATGTTATGTCATAATATATCCTAATCAAACCAAACGTAACGTACTCGCATATTGGGTTGACTACTAAAACAGAAGTATGTCTTTTTTAAACTAATACTACAATTATTTCATACAATAAAGAAAGAAAGAGAAATAAATGGACTATCCATTTTCGTTTTTATATTGACACTACCCTGAACTATCCTCTTTCCTGGGAAACATTCCCGCTCCCCCCTCATATACCCTTGTGCAAGCGTTACAGTAATGTACGCGTCATGCTATTTTATTTGATACTTCACTTGGGTATATTTGAAAATATTCGATTATTCATCCCCACTTTCTCGCAACGCAAAATATGGGCTTAACGAAAAAAAAATATTTTCCAAGATGGTGGCGAAAAAGTTAATTCTTCGAATATACAAAAGGTGTCCAAACAACCCCCTATCGAAAGAAATAATAAAAAATCTAGTGTCACGAACTTTTGGGACAGTCCGTAACTGTACTGAACTAAAATGGTCATATTTTTAAATTATTCCTAGATTAGCTATTTCTAGTATGTAATCTATAACGTTTACCTAAAGTAAGAAAATCGGTAAATAAACAGAAATGACCACTTGTCAAATAACTACTAGTTTTAAAGAAATTTTCTGTTTTTTACAGATTTATCTAAATAATCCCTCTTAATTATTATACTTTTTCTTTCATATGCTCGAGTGTAGTTCAAGACTATCAACTTTTATTTTATCAAGATACTATATTTGCAAAACAAGACATTTTCAAGAACAAAATTTCAAACCTTTCGAGACAAAATAATATTAGGTACATAATAGGATAATCAAAAGAAAAAATATATATAAATCGAATCATTTAAATAAATTAAAATTAATTCGAATAATTAATTTTTTTTTAAAACATACCAATAGGTAGAAATATAAACTTTTAATTTTCTTGTAATAATAATCCTTGACACTTTCATTGTATGAAAGGTTTTTGTTATTTACCTTGCCAAAATTAAAATCGAATTCAAGTTAATTAGCATATAAAAATAAAGAAATACCTTACATTTAATAATTTCAGGGAATTTACGTTTAATAATTTCAGGGAAAAATAAATTGTACGGATTTATATCACGTCAACCGATTTCGATGATTCTTTTTTTAGTGATAAATTAATTAGTAGCACTTCAAGTTCACTAAAAATCACAAAATAAAAAAACTTTTACCAAAAAGAAACCGACTTCAAAAGAAAAATGCACTAAAAAGTAAAAAAATAACGATAATATCATGTAGTTAAAATTATTGTTATTTTTGGAGTCGGTGTCAGCCAAGCGAATTTAGCAAACTGTTCTCTCAGAGTTTTTTCCTTGGCTGACACCGACTCCAAAAATAACAACAATATTAACTACATGCATTACATACATTTTATCTTTTAAGTGCATATTAATTTGTTTTGGAAAAGTTTTTCTTTTTGTTTAAAGTTTTTTTTATATATTATTACTCTCATAACTTTAATACGAACCTAAATTTATCATAGCTTTTCGAGCCAATTTATAAAAATTACGGTATTTTGAACTGCGCCAATGGGACTTTTGTTTGACAGATTCGAAAGTGTAAGATAGAAAATTATCTAAGTAACTTGCCAGTTATTTATAATTTTTTTCGACAATTACGTCCTTATTTTGTGTATTAATAAATCTGATACAATACGAAGATCATAATGACGCACCCTGTGTTTTTATAAAATGAACTTTGATACTATAACTGACAAACACACAGTATATGGTAATTAGGTAGGTGTTATTAGGATAACAAGTAATTAGCAATGATGTTATGATTAATATATTAAATGTAGAAATTTCTCTTTTCTAGAAGTTAAAAAAAAATTGTTAAATATTTACATTACAGACAACGCATAATAATAATTGTATATGACGTATTTTTTCTAATGACTATATATAAAATTTCAATAATTTTTTTTAACCTTTGAATATTTGAATATTGATTAATAATAATGATTAGAAATTTTGGTTCTCGGGTGGAATCAATTGTTTTGAGAATTCTATTCAAAAAGTAAATTTCCAGGAATTTATGAAATTTTAACGCATTTTAGAAGTATGAGCCCAAGTATACAGTCAAAATCGGTTATAGCGACGAACCGGTTATAACAACGAAAAAGAAGGGTTCCGGCTGAATCCCTACATTAACGTAGACCGTAATATAGGTACAATTTTGAAACTTATAAACTTTACTGTGATCAATCGATATTGGAATAAGTAAACCATAACGAGTAACTTGAGCACATAATTTACACATTTTTCGGTTCCTTCAATGTCATTAAAATACTTTGTTTGTATTAACCTGAACTAAAGTCTAAATAGCTCCGTTCAGTGCTGGATTTAGGCTCAGAAACGTAAGGCATTTGACTAACTCCCCCCGCCTATTTTTGTAAGAATTTTATGCTTTTACATTCATAGTACGTGATACTAAACCTTTTTAAAAAAAAAAATAACTCCTGTAATTTAATGCAGAAAAAAATTCTCTGTAGTCTGAGGTAATATACTTACCCAGAAATTATGAAAGTTATTAATAATTTATAAAATAATTAAAATAAAACACATTTAAATTGAATTATTTTAATTATAATTAAATTATAATTAAAATAAAATCAATTTAAAAAAAACACACTCCATCATATTATTACATAATTTACTTGTTACATTTTCCAAAGTGAAATAATTAAACCAGTTACAAAATTATAGCGAACCTTAGGATAGAATGAATGTCCTCCAAGTTTTTCCATTCAAAAAATAATTGTTAACTTTCGTGTAAACACGCAAATTTTATTTAATAATAGGTATTGTATTCAGACTGTAAGTTTTATCGGGAAATTTTAAGTAATTAAAAAAAAATATAGATTTGTAAAAATTGAAAAAAAAAGAATTATTGAATAATTATTCGCGTTTTTTTACAGCATGCCAACTTTACGTGATTTCAAATCATACTACCTTCAACATTAGGGAACGAAAAAACATGATTCAATACAAGTGAAAACAAACAATTGACTGAGTTAATTGTTGAAATACCATGTATAGACAGTGTTGATGACGCAATCGTTTGTTTTTTGCCGTTTGAATAAAAAAAGATATCCACCTATAAATAGCCACACACACATAACTGATATTCCCATATTAATACATACTATAAAAATTTGCACCTAATAAGCGCCCTCATGGGTAAACAGTGATGTTTACAAAAAAATGTTTCGAACAAAAGTTGTTTTATAAGGAACATTTTTTATGTTTAAACTTTTATTCTATCTCTTTTACAAGATGGGTCCTACGGACCCAAGACCCAATTGACCTATATAGGTCAATGCGCTTATTTACGAATTCGACCTCACTTTTTACGTCTTGAGTACGCTATAAAAATTTCAGCTTGATATCTCTTTTCGTTTTGGAGTTATCGTGTTGACAGACAGACGGACAGACAACCGGAAATGGACTAATTAGGTGATTCTATGAACAATTATACCAAAATTTTGTTAGTAGAATCAATATTTTTAAGCGTTACAAACTTGGGACTAAACTTAATATGCTATGATATATTTCATATATGTCAATAGTATGACGTACAAATGTTGCATGTCCGTGATGTGACCTTATTAAAAAAATAATTTTTAACTTTATAATCACAATCAGTAATATTCAGGCAAATGATCAATTAAACCAGTTTATTTACCTTACTGAGATTAAAATTATACATATATGCATATAATAATATAATATAATAAGGAAAATTATAGCCATATTTTTCAAAATCAATGTCAAGATCAAATTAAATTAAATAATTAAAGAACATAATTTTCTTTGTGGTTATAAACAAAATATTTGTTTTGTATTATTATAAGAAAAATAAAACTTCCCCGTAAAATTCCAAAATAAAAAATTACATAAGTAGTAAGAAAATTACATAAGTAGTATAAATTCACCACAATACATAATTATAGTACAGCTACTTAAAACTAAAAATATTCTTATAAATAATTATTCTACTAAGTGTCGGTTAAAAGTGAATTTTCTTATAGACATTGAACTCATGTCAAAAAAATTGATCACTGAAAATAGTATTTCGAAACCTAAATCCGATGGATACATTATGGACTACTAGTTTGTTACATTTAAAACAAAATACTCTGTGCCCAAAAAATAAGGTGACATTGTATTTATTTTGAAAATTCTTTATTTATTCTTTCAAATCAATTTCATCCCCTTCAAAGTAATCCCCTCCCGATGCAATGCACTTATGCCAACGGATTTTCCAATCTTCGAAACACTGGTTGAAGTCACTTTCCGGGATTGGCTTCATTTCCGTCTTTGCCGTCTTCCGTCAAAACGGTGTTCCCGGAGCGGTCTTTTGAGCTTGCTGAACAGCCAGAAGTGAATTCGGTGGTTGCGGAACGATATGGGTTGAGTTGTTGACGAAATGATCACGAATTATGAATGCAGTATGGGATGGTGCATTATAGTGGTGTAAAAACTATGAATTGTCTTGATGAACACAGATGATGTTATTGTCGGTAATGTTAAATATATGCTCTGGCATCATATCGTGCTCATAATAAACGAACGCTAAACTTGCTAATAATAAACGAACGCAAGCCAATTCACTCTTCCCGTAAAACCAAATTTTGCTATAAACATACGGCAATTTCTAGCAGGTTTGACGCGAACAGATTACCTCTATATAAACAGCAAAATAGGCATATGCGTGAAATTCGTAAAATAAGTTTAAATCGAGGAAAATGCTTCAAACGAAAAATGTCAATTTCAAAGACATTGCACATCTTTTAAGGTTACATATTTCACTTCAATATAAGTTTTCTGGTTCAATTAAAACCATCCTCTAACTCATAACTGCAAACCTTAGACAAACACTTTAAATTAGAAAATTGTTCTTTTTAAAACCCCAAAATTTTTTTCCCAAGAGTGCCTAGATTCCTCAGAAAACATTCGAAAAAACAATTTTTGGGTAAAACTTTTCAGTCATTTTTTCTCTAAATTGTTCGACTTGCGGAAAAATGTTTCAAGCAAAAAATTTTACCATTTTAATCACAACAACTTTCGAATTTGAAGTGTTCATCTATCTATTTTCAAGTATGGAATAGAGTGAACTTTTCATTCAGCCTGAAATCTGGATCAATTTTAATGTCTGCATAAATGTGCGTCTATAGACCCAGCATTTTTTGCTTGAAGCTTTTTTATCAATAAAAATTATTTTTCCAGTTTCAAGTATATGTCAACTTAAAAAAGACACCCTATATAAACAATCAAATAAACAAACAAATAAGTCTAGATAAAATTATTGTCACAGTTGCATAGTGTTTTTCCGATTTTTCTTAGATTTAATGGAAAGTATCTAATAAATCTTTTTATATAACTTTGTATCATGGTAAACAGCGACTGTTACAATATGCGTTCATTCATTGTGTACCATTATTAGAAACCGAACAGACAAATCGAAAATATTTTTATAAATAAAAACTAAATGAAACAATTAGCAAATAGTAAATAGGTAAATGGTGGTAAAATGTCGAAGAGAGAACGCAAAAACGTTATTGCGTACGTTCTTGAGATAACGTTTTAGATTCTGATTCCTACCAGAAATGGATTATACAGACTCACCATCACACTGATAAGGGATGGGATGAATGACAGATTTGCACTTTAAATTCACCACATTCTTAAAAAAAAAAAAACTAATCTAATAAAAAACCTATGTGGGATTTTTCTTTCACAATCTTTAGAAATTATCCAGTTTTTAAAAAATATTTTAACGAAAAGTTAACTTTTCTCATTAGATACATTTCTAATTCGAAGTGTGTAAAGTGTGGTTTCTTTTCTAGCCATTTACCCATGGGATCTGAGTAAGGCACTATATTTTACAAGAAAAAGTTATTTATTTGAAATCAGGGTTTACTTTTGAATCTTTAAAACGTGAAAATCAAATAGTCATTTCCAGCTAATAAATTTGAATTTATCAAGTACTTGTTAAACATATGACATTTGTATTCTAAATTTCAACTTCCTATGTTTTTTAATTTTTGAAATTTCTTTGTGGTCATTAAAGATATTCAAGAACTATGTTACATATGTGATACATGTTATTAGACACATAAACATGATAACTAAGGATATTCGAGTATATTTTTAAGATCTCAGCACCGCGATAATAAAAAAATGAACTTTTCGTTAGGTCACCCAACTGATCATTTTCATTGAATAAAAAAATTATGGAACAATTATAGAATTATTTATTTATTTTGCAGAAATTTTTGTATGATTGTGTTTAAACGTGCTTTTGACAGCTGATTTACTGATTGAAAAGAGAAAATACTTTGTACTTTTGACTTTTACTTTTTCGTTAACGTCACTGTTACCCGTGAGGGCGCAAATTATATAGTACGTATTATATGGGATATCAGTTATATGTGTGTGACATATATGAAGGTGTAGCTATCTAAGAGTGGCTATCTTTTTTTACTTCCACGACGTAAAAAAACAATAACGATTGCGTAATCAACACTGTCTACACATGGTATTTCAACAATTAACTCCGTCAATTGTTTGTTTGATATCTTTTTTCGTTTTTGAGTTATCGTGTTCACAGACGGGCGGATGGACGAACAACCGAAAATGAATTAATTAGGTGAGTTTATGAACACCTATATCAAAATTTTGTTCGTAGCATCAATATTTTTAAGCGTTACAAACTTGGGACTAAACTTAGTATACCTTGATATGTATTACATATATACATGGTATAAAAAGACATTTTACTACAAGATTTTAGTAAATTTTACGTTATTTCTTTGTTTGTTTTTTGGTTCAAAAAAATTGCAGAACATGTGCAAGTCGAATGGAAACACAATTAATAATATGATTAAAAAAATAATATAATAACGAAAGCATTAAAAAATTGAATTTATTTGAAAAGCTTTCTTCAAGTCTGTATAGTTTAAAAAAAAACCTTACTTTTTTATTGTAATAGAAAGTAAAAAAGATATTACATTATATGAACCCGTCAGGAATCAAACAAAGAATGCAAACATATACATTAAAGCGTCATTATTATTCGATAAAAAAATATTTGTTTTAAAATCTTTTTAAAAGCTTGTGCTTTAGAATTTACTTATGCTTAATTTTTATAATGACTTTTTGTATTAAGATAAATCTATTCTTTCTAAAATTCGTTCATTTGATAAATTCTTCACGGCGCTTCCACCATTTTTTATTGTTATCGTTATCAGAACGTGTGCTATGGATAGATAATATTTTATGTCTATCGAAAGTTTCATTGGATCAATAACAAATTTTGAATGAGAATAACAACAAACATAGCTTATAACAAGTGAAAAGAAACAATTGACTGAGTTAATTGTTGAAATACCATGCATAGTCAGTGTTGATTTCTTTATCACATAACACATACAAAAATGTATAGACAGTGTTGATGCGCAATTGTTTGTTTTTTTGACGTCACGTAAATAACAAAAGATATTCACTTTTAAATAGGCAACACACAATTCCTATATTAATGCATACTATAAAATTTGCACCTACTTAACGCTCTCGTGGGTAAACAGTGATGTTTACAAAAAAATGTTTCAAACAAAAGTATTTTATTTTTTTATAAGGGACATTTTTTACATTTAAACTTTTGATCTATCTCTAACGGTTTACAAGATGGGTCCTACGGACCCAAGACCGAATTGAAGTGGTATTCTAGTACTGAGGACTTTTTACGTCCTCAGTACGCTGTAAAAATTTAAGCTCGATATCTTTTTTCGTTTTTGAGTTATCGTGACCACAGACGGACGGACGGACGGACAACCGGAAATGGACTAATTAGGTGATTTTATGAACAGCTATGACCAAATTTTTTTCCTAGCATCATTATTTTTAAGCGTTACAAACTTGGGACTAAACTTAATATACTATGTATATTTCATATATGCATGGTATAAAAACATGTAGTTATATTATCAAATACTCTACGGTGAGCACATTTTTCTCTGTATTAATTTTAGAAGTCTATAACATACTAATTGTTCATAATGTTCTAATTGTTTGTAGGTATCTATTACTTCAGATTTCCCACAACCAGACCCTTGAAGTTGACATGACCAAATTCCTCCTATTAAAAATGTTTCAAATTATACAGTATGTTCCAGAATTCCTTAACCCCTCTGTATTGGGAAATATCTTGTAGGTTAAGTTAGATACAGAAAAATGTTTCAAGAAAACGTAGTTGTCATCAAAGGGAGGCATTTTCAAGATGATCATGGTCAATTATAACCACAATCGGTTGACTCGGTTTCGTAACTGATAAGAGATTAAAGATCACTTTATGTAAAAAATGATTCCTCATAAAACGATTTTCCTTTAATTAAATTCATTCAGTAGAAATTGACAGAGAATTTTTTCTTATTCATTTCATAAATATTCATACCAAAACTGAGGATTATTTTTTAAGAAATAATTTTCGAAATGAGTTTCGAATTGAAGTGGTATTCTATCACTTAATTGACAGTATTCAAGCAAAATTACCCGTGCCGAAAATATTCTTGTGCATATTTTTACAAAATTATAGGTATATTATTCATCATACAGTATTATTTTATTATTTATTCTTCTAATTATGAACTTTATTTTTAGTAAATTCACAAGTTGCTTAATATGTAAATGGCAGTTTTATTACACTCTACGATAGATTCAAAGCTATAAGTGATTAAAAATAATATGAGGTATATCTGAAAATCATTGATTTAATAAAAATTTTTAACCATTTTGTAACATTTAACTATGAATTATATGTGTAAAGTAAATGTTTCTATCTAAAAATGAATTTTTACTAACAAGTTCAAAATAATACAACACTACAAATATTATCAAAATCACTGGGACAATGAAAAAAAACCTTATAGTGTGAAGCAATATTAAACACCTCTAGTTCACTTTAATACTGTATTTCAATACGGTCAATAAATGAGGAAAAATCTCGCTACAGGTAGACTTTTTAGTACAAAGATATTAATTTTGCGACATAATAACAGTTTTATTAGGAGATCTCAATGAGTGTTTTGTAGAAACCTACATTTGTAAGCATAATTTCATAATGTTTTGTGTTCGAAATGTAGCTCAAATGCAAAAATGCATTTCGTAAAAGAGGGTCATCTCTAAAATTAACTTTTAATTTCGCTTTTGTCTCAAAAATTGACGTTTTAAATTATTATTTATCCTAGACGCAAAATGGTTTTATCTTAAATGTTTTTCTCCACCTCAATTCTGGGCAGTTCCTTACTATTTTGTTTTTTCATAGTCCTTTAAAATTTTTTGGAGCTAATATAGGGAAAACCTAATAATTTTAAACAAATGTATATACAAGCATTATTCAAAAAAACTTGATCGTCTTAAATAGTAAATAATAAAAAATATCAAACTTGTCGCATTGGTAAATTTATAATTAAACAAAAAATATTTAAAAAATAATTCATTAAAAAATAAACAAAAAAATTTATAATAATTAATATTTACAACAAGAGAAAAAAATGAATTAAAAATCTTACATAAAAAGAAAAGGTCAGATATTAAGTCATATTAAAAATATAATTTCTTCCTTTGTTATTTTATAATAATAATTGTTTTTTAAATTCACTTTCATACTCTTTAAAAATAATCATAAATAAATAATTTTTATTTAAATTTTATTCAACGAAAACTTGAGGAAAATTAAATAAATTTGTAATATTTAATTTTAAATAAACTTTATAATCAATTCTTAATTTTTGAGGAAATAATGTTTTTAAAAAAATTACCTGTACTGTTTAACATATCTGCAACACAAATTTTTCAATGAAAAATTCACTTTAATATCTCATTAACACATTAAAAAAAAATTTTTTTAATTTTTTTATATCACAGATTTTTGATCGAATTTGATCGCGAAAAATAATTTGTATTATTGTTTAGCAATTAGTACAATTTTATTTTTAAAAAATATTATAGGTAAGTATTTTTAAGTAACAATGCACTAACTACCTTACAATGAAATCTAAGTGTCTTTATTGTAAACTTAAGTATGTTCGTTGTTAAGTATATTTTACTTAATACAAGTGAATGGTGTTTGTATATATGGTTTTTGCCCGAGTTGCTTATTATTCATTCTTCTTGTCGTTTGTGCATGGATAAAAGAGATATGATGTTATTACCTAGACGTATATTATTACTTTGAATAATTAAAAATCTTTTTTTTTTTTTATTTAAACTATTATTAAAGATTTACTTAAAACTTATTATAAACAAATAAAATAATAATACTATATTAGCTACATAGGGCTATGGATTTTTGTCTGACGTAAAAGTTTTAAACCTTGATTATTTGAATAAAACAAATAGAAATTCCGGGTCATATAATCATCTTTGTGTACTTAATTTTTGATCGAATCATATTTACATTTTCTGTTATTTTTTGAAACTAAGTCAAACAAAATAAGAACAAAGATCGAAGTTTAAAGGTACTAAAATGTCAAATATTCACAAAAAAAAAAAAAAAAACTCTTCAACCAAAAATATGGAAGGAAACCAACAATGCAGTTTAACTGTCGAAGTGTTTCATGTTTACTCAATAATAGAAAATACCTTAACTTTTCTGAAATTTCACTCATTATCTTTTGAAAATTCTTTTTACCTGCCTTTTGGGAAATAAAATCCGTGACAAGAACTAGTTGTATCATAAAATATACGGAGGAGAAAATTTTCTGGAATTTTTGTTTGAGTTTGAGTTTTTTATTGGAAATATTTTTTTTAATTTTAGAAGAAATGTCGAAAAGAGATGATTCCACTTGTAAGCTTTAAAAAAACATTTTCTGTAAAGTTGATTTGCTAATGGCTACGGTTAAACTTTATACTCAGTAGGTAGCTTTTTAGTACTTATTAATCATACAAAATGCAGGAGAACAAATTTTCTTTTCATTTAGGGCTCATTATCCGGATTTTCGAATTACTTATGCATGTATTTTTTTATTAAACGCAAAAAAATCGGACCTTCTTAAACTTCAAGGTGGATTGTTTCATGGTGGTAAAAACGAGACTAGTTTCATTTTTAAATAAACAATCTAATTATAGGTATATCACCATAACTCAAACAAAAACCAAAACCAAACTGTTAAATTTTGTGAATGTTAATGTGACTTAGGAACATGTGGATATATGGAGAGGTACATAGGCTTTTCTCTTCAAAAGGAGGAATTTCTGTGTTCAAGTAGAATCATTATTTCATGAAAAATCAACGAAACTCATTTTTTGTTAAAATAAATGGTTTTGTGAGTAAGCATATTTGACGTTTTGCAGTTAAGTTCTTTATTCATGTTTACGTCCAAAAAATTTATACTTTAGCATAGTTTGTGGTATGGATGCGTAAATAGCAAATATTTTTTGGAAAAGAAAGTAGCATTGTCATAACCTTTAAGATTCGTTCAATTATATGAAATCATTATTAAAGAAAAATGTAATGATGCAATGTCTAAAATTAATAAATATTGGTTTAAAAAACTTAAAAACACGCTTTTGTAATTAGCTGAACTAAAAAGTAGAAAATAATTTCTATAAGGTCAAAAAAAAAATTGAGGGAAAAAAATCATTTTATCGTAAAAAAGAGTGCTTTGCTTCATTTGAATGATTGAAAATATTTTATTAACAGGTACTGGTAAAAGTAAAGTCATCAAAAAAGCACCCCACGCTTTTTTACGATAATATTTTTTTCTTCATCATTTTTTTTTTTAAATTATAGAAATTATTTTTTATTTTTCAGTTCAGCCTGCAAAAGGTGCCTCTTTTAGTTTTTAAAAAATAATAATATATATATTTTCAATCGTTACTTTAAAAAAATATCATGATGGTCTCTTGTTATAATATTAAGTTTAACATATAACGCTATAAAAATTTGCCTAAATGGCCGAGCGGTCTAAGGCGCTAGTTTTAGAACGTTGGACTATTTAGACTTAGGTTGCGTTGGTTCGAATCCAGGCAGCGGCAGTGTGAACAATTTATAATTAATGGGAGTGCAGAATTGATCACATTGTCGTCGCTTGGAAAAGAACGAAGTAACCGACTCCACCCACATCAAAAATGTATAATTGTAGATATGTTTGTAATGGAATAAATAAAGATTAACAAATAATGATGTGGGTGGCCTCTGTGATTAGGCATGCGTCAGAAAAACGGAGGTTAAACCCCCATTATTTATTTATCATTATTTTATTTTATAAAAATTAGACTTCAAAAACAAAAATGCTGGAAAATAAAAAATTGCAAATTTTATAAAAATTTGTAATATTTCCCCAATTATTAGATACAGGTTAATGATTAAAACATATATCTTATAATCGTCCTTAAACATACGAAAAGATGATCATATTTTTAAAAGAGTTTACAAATATTTACAAACAAACATTTTGTACAAGGTAATATCCTAATTATTTTGTTTCGGTTACCTTGAGAATATTACGAAAAATCAATAATCTAAAATAATTTAAATTCAATATAAATCATAATATTTATTTTATCCTACGAGGGGTCTTTGTTCATGAAGACTCAAATTATAACTTACCTATCACTTACGGCTCTTAAATGACTTATGAGTAAAATAACAGTCGGGACCCATTATTGGAAAGATTTGAGCTTGTTTAGATTTTAATGGATTCCGACTGCTATATATTTTTATTAAAATTTTCTATAATATGTAAAAAATCACATATTGATAATTTTAATATCGTGTCTACTTCGCATGCTACAAACTTTTTTAAGGTTCAACGCCTACCAATCATAGAAGGTAAACAATATATGCTTGACATTGAGGAACAGCATTAAAAATAATATGAATAAAGATTGTTTTTAAAAAGCTTTACAGGCTTTTTATAATATTTTAAAACGGTTTATTTATTTTATTTTTCAAATAAGTATGTAGTTCTTATTCAAATCAAGAGGCTAAAATATAAAGGTGGACGGGGAAGGATGATGTGACGTTCGCGACAAAGTTTAGTTATTTAATTATCATTTATTACATAAATTATTATTATAATCTCAATAAAATAATTAGCCAACTGAGAATTTGGTTATACGTAAGTTATTTTAAGACTTGAACAAGTTGGGAGGAAGAAATAAACGATTTATAAAATTGTTCCATTATTGAAATAATTCTCACAAAACCGATAAATACATAAACAAACTAATATTGAGTTAGGGATGGTAAGATAATAAGTGCATTAATAATGTACACTAATAAGGAACAAGATTTCGAATCATAATTCAGAGTAGGTATTGATACCAAAAACATTTAGAAAATAGTAGGAAATCTTGTCAACTATTTTGTTTGTTAAATTACACTAAAAGTCGAAAAGGTAATACGTAACAAGTTATTTACAAAAAAAACTACAGCTTGATAATGTACACAATCAATTAAAGGAACAAAATTTGTATACAAAATTTTACCTAAAGTTCAAACAGCTGTATCTCGAAATAGCTCATTTGATATCTTGTTCTTTTTAGTTTTAGAATCCGCGGCTTAAAATTTGTATAAACTTTTGGCGCTTTGAACGAAGGGTTGAAAAAGTGGGAAATTTGATCCATAAATATATAAAGTTTAGAAGCGTACCAAAAGTTTTAAAAACTATTTTATAACAAATTTGTTAGCACTCGAAATATTGTTTATTTCTCTTGAATATAGCCATAAAAAATTCCCGTAGGTACGGCCTTTTTGGACGAAGATGTTCGATTTTCAAGCAAAATTGGCACTTTGGACTTTAACATCCTGAATCTTCTGAAATAATCATCGCAATGAAATTTTTCTCATATAGTCATATCGTACCAAAATTTTAACTGCTTTCTTTTAGGCCCTGGCATATTGTTTTGCAAAAACTTTTATCACTCTGGCCTGTTTCAAAAACGAAAAATGGGCGGAAAAATGGGGATCGTATATTCCTATACGAGCTTTTGGGATCTTTGAATTTTCATAGGAGCTTTTTATAATGAGCATCAAAAATTTTTGATAACGCCATTTTTTATGGAATGGCTTCCACGAGAAAAAACGCCTAAAATATCGGAAAAATTATGTTTTTTGGCATATTTTAAAAACCAAAAGTGGGAGAGTCCATTTCCGTTTGCCCGTTGAGCCCATCTTGTGAACCATTAGAGATTGAACAAAAGTTTAAGTATAAAAAATGCTCCTATTAAAAAAATAAACTTTTGCTTGAAACATTTTTTCGTAAACATCCCTTGAGGGTTCAAATGAGGGCGAAACTTTTGGTGTTTTAAATTCTTCTAACTTATTGATAAAATATAGTTTAAAAAACTAAAAAACACGCTTGTTGCTTGTTTTAAGTATATATGTATAGTATGGTTATCGATATTATAATAAATGTATATAACTGCTGATGTCCTATGCATGAGTATGATATTAGAGAGTTACACACAAACATACATACATACAAGTGAAGTTAATATAAGCGTGTTAAAAATACTTAATGCAAGCACTTTCTATACAGGATATTTCAACAATTAACTCAGTCAATGGTTTGTTTTCGCTTGTTTCTAATATAATTTACGAATGCATCCAAACCGTGTACCTGCACTGTGATTGTATTGGCGCATAGTTCAAACATCATAACTTACTTACTAATTTCAGCCACCCTCATATAAGTTCAATATTAAAATTTTGAAGTTTATAAATTTTGTTTTAATATAATTGAAAAAATGATGTAAATTTTATACACTACATGTGATCAATAACAATCAAATTGTAGTAATTGTATCTAAGAAAAATTTAGAGAAATATAATCAATCATATTCCTACATTACCTAATGATTTCATGAAACAACCACCTTAAGTGTGAAAGAATATGTTAATAAAATTAAGTTCATAATTAATAGAATCAATAGAAAAATTATGTTGTACGAAGAACGAACACAGTACCTAATATCAAGAACTAAATATACTTTCATATGGTGACATGATTAAATTAATTTTAAAAGATTTACATTATAAGCATATAGACTCGAAAACTTTAAAAGTGTGTAACACACTTTAAATGTCGCTTACACAAAAAAGGCTAACTCGTGAAAACATAACCCAGTAAAGTTGAGAAAATAGAAAGTTTAGATATGTTTTAAAGAGAACATAACGCATTGTAACTTATAGTCATATTAGATAAATAAATTTTAATTTTAGCAACAAGAAATATAATTTTATCTTTAGGACCATATACCTTTTCTGACTTGAAGATTAATATTTAGAATTCCCTTTGAAATTTTTATTAATTTAAAAAATGAGCTATTCACAAATTATTTTTCTTAGTTACACATAATAGAGAACTTGCATTAATTTTTTGCCACAAATTCATATATAAATGAAAAAATAAATCATCTAAAGCAGCATTTTTAAGAAATTTTTTTTTAAATTAATATTTTCATTTTTTATTAATTTTTAATCAAAAAAAGAGTTATATTTTTGAATAAAACAAGCGGTAGTAACGTCTTTACACCCGTAAAGTTATATTTCTGAGGCTGTGAGCCAATTCGAATCACACTAAATTTACATTTTTCTGTTTTTTCTATTGAAATTTACGTTTAATTAAACAAAAAACATTTATCATTCTGCATGTTATTTTATCATTTCTCCGTCTGGTGGTGTTGCTAAAACGATGTTTTGACGTCACTGGCGTTCTAATTTATAGTTTAGAACAACCATTTTCAATCGTAAAATTACATGAAAAATCGCATAAAAAAAATTTTTTTTTGTAGTTTTTAGTATTTTTTTTTTTTTTTTTTTTAGAAAAAAATCAATTTAAAAAACATGCAAGTTATATTTTCATAATTTGAAAATATATATCCTATGAAATTAATTTGATTACCTTGTCCGTGATTTTATGAATCACCTATGAGAATTAAATTGAATTGTTTTTTTATCCAGATTTGAAAAATATTTTATATTTTTATATACAATTTTTAATTTCCGATAACATAGGAATATTACCTGACATTTTTTAAAAAGTAAAAAACAATTTTATTTCTGGTTCAGGTATAAACGCGTCACAGACGTTGTAAAATTTTTCTATTTTTTTTGTTTATAATTTCTCTGTCTGATGGCCTCGACTTGATAAAATTTTATGGCTAAGCTTCAAATTAAAATTATTTTGTTTACTTCATTCAGGCGAAATGTTGTATTCCATGTATAACTTGTATATTTTCGATCCTTTCTTTATTTTCATCGTTCATCTTCGGAAAATTTATTTTAGTGTTCTGTTTTCAAAAACATTATTTATAGTAAAACAAACTTCAAAGTTTAATAGAAAAATTGAATTTTTCATATTAACATTTTTCATTTTTCTAATATTATAAAAAATATACTACAGCAAACTCAAATAAAAAAGTTTATAAGTTATTTGCAGAGTGCTGTAACTTTGTCATTACTGAATATTGAAATTAATAAAAATGATTTATAATAAAATTTATTGTACTACAACTTCTCCCCAAAAATCGGGAAAAAAATTGGAAAATTAACTTTTTTCATGATTTTTCGACATTGAACGGAAATGAAGGTTCAAAAGTACAAAAGTAGGATAATTTAACCCTCCATAAACGATTCTACTTCAGATTAATAAAGGGCATTTTAAGATTGGAAGTCTATTGAGAAAATTGGGACCTTTCCAGTAATGAAGTCTCTTTTGTTATTTTCCGGTAATCTAACACTAAATTTTCTTACAAACGTAAAAAAAAAAATTGTTCAAAGAATAAAATAAAAATGACATTGAATTCACATTTTATTTTTTATGAAATTATGTAAACATCAACAAAAAATTTTATGGAATAAGCAAATCGAAAAAAACGCGATATTTTTTTGTAAAACATTATGTGACTCTAACTGCATTTAAAATATATTTATATTTTTAAATATTGATACTTATTATTATTTACAAAAAATTATATTAAAAAATAATAATAAAATACAAAATTAAACACTAAATAAATAAAAATCATATGTACGAACATTCATCGTTTGCCACTCAGCGTTGGATAATGTCAAGAACAAAACGCGGTTATGTTTATTTAACAAAATAAAAAACGGTCAAGTTTGAAACCGGCCTCGTGCAACAAGTTTTAGTATTTTACTGATTTAGTAGTAATTCAACAGTTTATAAATGAAATTTTTCTTTGTTTAGACTAAAAAACCGGTTAAGTGCGAAATGGGTTCATTCAACCGTGATCCTACGGTTCTTCTTCATACCATAGTAAAGAAATGATAAAAAAGGCTACTCTCTCTTCAGACAAACATTGAAAAAAAAATAACACAAGGACATTATTGGTTGAAGTGTTTAATTAAAAAACTTTATTATTTCTTTCAAAAGGTTTTAAATTTTACGTATTATTTACAAAAAATTCTCGTTTGAGGGTAATTTATTTTCAACTTTGGTGCCTATTCATTGAAATAATTCATCGATTCACATTTATCAAAAAATATGTGTACACACACGCATAAAAAAGCTATTAAAAAAAATTAAAGATAGCCTCTTTCACTAAATCCGCTGTCTGTTATCTTTGATCTTTCTAAAGTCGACCAAGGCTCATTTTGAGATTAAAAAAGTGAATTTAAAGATGCACTTCTCCAATAAACCCTAAAATTCAAATACTGTCTTGGCAATCCGAAATTCAAGACACTTGTCCAAGGGAAAAACTTAATATCCCAACCACAGTTTTATTAATATAACGATCTTGGTCACGCAGATTTTATTAAAACGGTTGTGTCACCCCAATTTGATGTTCGCTTGATTTTTCGTTTTCGAAACATAAGTATATTTGGAAACGGAAACCGTAATTTTTTTAATTTTAGTTAAATCATAGGTATATTCAAGGCATGCACATCCAAAAATTTACACAACTTTTTAATTCCCTTTTACTGGATTCCAGTAAAAGGACCATCTCATCCAGTGAATTTTATGTCCCTTAAATTAACTATTTATTTATTTTTTTTCGTATTTATCGTATTTTTGATGATATTTTGAGATATTCGAATTTTAGGGCATATTTAATCACCGCTTACAAGAACATACAAAATGATCATCTATTTATCCAAAAAGAAAATTGGTAATTTATTTTAATGAAAAGAAAAATAATTCAAAAATATTCTTGTTTGCATATTTTGATTAAGGTCAGGACAATAATACGTTTCTATCGTATGTTACGGAATGCTAAAAATAAAATACACATGATACATGATTGAAAAGGTATTTTGACATTTTAATACTTGTCCCATTAAATCACAAAAATGTCTATAAACACAATTAATTTTTATAATTTTACAATATACTCATGAAATATCATATTAAGTTGTTCTTTTTGAATAAGTCTACTACACTAGTGTAAGTAGAAAAGAATAGCGCTATTACATCTTAACAAGACTATCCTTTTCTACTTACACTTTATACAAATAGTTTGTATTATATGAGTGAAGATATTTAAATATAATATTTATTAGAAGTACTTGAATGAAGTTTATGAAACCTTTTTTTTTGGTAGAACGTAGAATCCAAAAAGATTATCTATCATAATAATTGCAATTATATTTATACATACTCTATATATAGATACAACTTTTTAATTGCAAAAAAGGTCAAATTTTGAAATCAAAACAATAGGATGGGCTATCCATTGTTTAATAAAACTTTAAATAAAAAATAATTTTTAGGCCACAAACTTTTATTACCAAAAAGTACAAAGGAATTTTTAAAACAGGACTATTTGTAAAAACTGGATGCGTTCATATCAAGGATAGTTTGGAGCACCTCAAATTTTTACTTATAGTCATGTATGTGAGACGATAAGAAAAATTATTTAATACAATAAAAGGTTGTCCCTATAGAGTATTTTTTATTTAAATTTAAATTTCAAAAACGTATGTATATAAAATATGGTGGAAGCGATGGGAAAATCAGATTATACCATAAAAATATGCAATGAATCAATATTTACTTGCTCATGCTAAATTATAGCTCAATCGGAAACTGGGAAGTAGGTGAAATTAAGCTTGTAATATTGGATTACAAACAACGAGAAGGTGAAACTTAATAAAAGCTTGTAAAAACTAAATTGCTTTAAAATTTTTTCATAAATTTGCAAATAAAAACAAGTTGTACATATTTATGTTTACCTTTGGACTATTGGGTGCAGCTGTAAGTCACAACTAATCACGAACACATACTTGGAAGGTCCTTAGTGAGTTTGTGCTCCTGCCTTAGCATAAGAAAAATCCCTAAAATTCGTCAAATATCAATTTTTAGACATAATAAATCAGCGTATTGTTTTGAATATTACCGTTTATTTTCACGTATACATAAAATAATAAATTACAAATTTTGCTCACAAAAAGTATTGTTGAAACTCTCCAATTATCTATACTGGGTGCCCGATAATAGTGAGCCACAGAAAAACGATGGCTAGAAGAAGATGGAATTCTAAGACAAAAAATCCTTTGGAGTTTTTGGATCTGGCGCACCTTCGTTATTGTGATTTTTATTTTTAAGAATTAGGAATACTGAAATTTGTTGAATAAGATAAATTGTACGAAGTGAAATCAATTAATGTTTAAGTTTAAGATCTATAGACAAATTTTCGTCCTAAATGTTAAAATGTTATTTTCTAAGTTTGAAATTTTGTTTTCAATTTTTTCGATGAGAAATTCCAAAATTTCGAAAAAAAAATGCGATTTTGCTTTCGAGAACTTTGTACGTAAATTTCTCTTTAAATATTTAATATATTTATTTAACTTTCCTAATAAGTCATAATTAATTATATTTATTTCCTAATTTCAACTTTCCTTATAAATAATAATTAAAATCTTAGCTTTCCTCATATTAATCGATCAACTCTTAAAATTTTAGAACTATAATTATGAAGCCCTGATTCGTAAAAAATCAGTCAGATCCAAGGATATAAAGACTTTCCACCGTTTTTCGACTATTAAATATTAATGGTACACCCTGTGTAATTTGCGCAGTTCTCGTGAAAATGACTTGGACTGAATTTATTAATTTGTTGTAAAAACAAGGAGAGGCACAAAAATCTTATTACTGTAGAAAGTTTTTCAACTGAAAGTCCGTTCAAAGAATTTGAGTCAACTTTTTCAAAAAACAAATTAATTTTTTTTATTTCAAATTTAACAAATTAATTATTTTGTTTTATAAAAACACCTATACATAGACGTCGTGTGAATAAAATATTTCACCTTAAGTTTTAAATTATTAATTATTATTGAAGCCCGTATACAAATAATAATAATTCCACTTAAATAAATAAAATATCTTGTCAATCAAATTACAAAAATTAAGAGAAAATCATTTAAAACATTATTATTTTATTGACAAATAAAATAAATATTAAATTGTGTTTTTTATTTATTATTAATATTCAATCTTTAAATACATCATGGTATTTATTACGTAATCTAAATTTTCTATACATATATGATTTTTTTTGAAGGCTATTTTGTTCATTTTTTTTGTTAAACTTCAATAGTGCAATTATTTTGTTTGTTATACACATTTTTTAATATTTTTGCATATACTGGTAGTCCAGTATGAAACGGCACTGGTCAATCAAAATGCATTGAATAATAAATTGGCAGTACATAGTCGGTGTGGTACTGAAATCGTGTGAGTGCGCCTCTGTAGTCAACACGACTAACTTTCTAGAGGGGGGAAAATATTAAAGAAAGGTCTTGTTAGCCTTCATAGGCTTCACATTCACTTTTCAGATTCTGTTTATTCAGTTTTTCCGGTTTTTTTATTACCATTAAAAAACGGTTCAACTAATTCTGCTGAAAATTCTCTTTCAGTTATTAAAAAGGCGATATTAAGGCCTAGAAACCGCGGAAATATGTTTAACTGGAGATTTTCAAAATAGGCCCCGTTACATTAACTTTCTCTGGGAAATTAAACTACATGGTTTTATTTATCTATGTAGTACTAGAGCTATTATCCACTGCATATCTTGCAAATAGCTCCTAATAGGAGGCGAGGAGAAAACTTTAAATACACGTTTGAGTATGTATACGTTATCTAAAACTCGTTCCACACTCTGATTCAAAAGTCATGCGGGGATGGGATCATATTGAGTTTAAAGTGTAAAACCTATCTGCAAATGAAATTGTCTGTTTTCCAAGCGTACAATTATTTTCGTAAATAAATTATCCTTTTTGATATCGATTTCCGACTCAAATTACCGTTAATACCGTCACTTTATTTGACAATATTTTAGCTAATATTAAAATTAAATTAAGATTGAATTTTGTATGAATAACGAGAATGGTGCAACTAATAGAAAATATCATTTTTTAAAGAGAGATAAAAGTGTTGGAAATATGTTAACACTTAGAATTGTATTCAGGAATGAAAATTGGCAATTGGTTTGAGGCTCGTACGGCAGACGATAAAGTTAATAATTTTTTGGATATATTTCTTGGCCGCTTCAATTGAAGTTGTCCAGTAAAAATATCAATGCTATCTCAATATCGAAAGTCCACAAACTTTTATCCAAATTAAAGCATAACGTTGAAGTAAAAAGAAAACTGAAAATTTTTTTAAAACTTTATAGTAAGATAATTGAGACAGCCAAGAGGGAATGTGTATCCGCGGAGATTGTTTATTCGCGAAGATTCGGTCTGCAAAAGGCTATTTAGGACCTCAAAACTAAGTGATTTAGAACCTCGTCTGTATAATGAATTTATAAGTTGTAAAATAATTAATTCTATAATGGAGAAAGATGAATCGAGTTTTGTAACTGAAGTATAAAGTATTTATTGAATAATTGTCCATATTTTCCAGACGAAGAGTAGCTTTAAACAAAAAGTCCTTTATTGGTAAAAATTTTTATTCCTTAAATATTTCACTTCTTAGTTGAATGGATGCTAGATAAATACATTGAAGTTTAAATTATATTGGTTTCATTTAAAAAAGTGATTTTTTGTTCTATATCATCACATATCTATTTAATTAACTGACAAAATATTTTAGTTTGATTTTTTTAATATGTAGTTTAAAATTTTATGTACTTCATGTAAGTACCACTTGTATTCCATATCCTAAACCGAATCACGATATGAATGATACTCGGGAGACATTTTGAGGCTATCCTGCGCCTATGGTTTTTTAGGTTTTCAATTAGGTTTACACAAAGATTAATACCGAGATAGTTCCTGATTAGCCAGTCATATGTGCATACCTCCTCCTTCCTACTAGTACCTCTGTCTCTTTATATGACATGTTCTGTACAATTTTTATATTGTTTAAAGAAAGATTGAATAAAATTGAATTGAATACCAAATGCGATTGGTTAACATAATTATGGTATGAACAGACTGTTAACCAATCGAAATTGATTTTAGAAGAATGATAATTCACTTACGAAAATAATAG
The DNA here is from genome assembly GCF_905475395.1 of Chrysoperla carnea. Lineage (NCBI taxonomy): Eukaryota > Metazoa > Arthropoda > Insecta > Neuroptera > Chrysopidae > Chrysoperla > Chrysoperla carnea. The sequence goes on along the minus strand of NC_058337.1, from coordinate 71,108,965 downwards.
TATAGGTTTGCCTGCAAAAAAACGTTATTTAAAAAAAAAAATGATTAAAAATAGCAACGAACACTTTTCGATCATAGGCGTGTTTATCAGATAGGTAGACACCCATCTTATACCGTCCCGTAATAGAATGGTGCATTTAAATATTTTGATAAAAAAGTATATATAAATATAAATATTTTGATAAAAGGTTGATGTATAAATATAACAAGTGAAAACAAACAATTGACTGAGTTGATTATTGAAATACCATGTATAGACAGTGTTGATTACTCTGTCACATTACACACACATAACTGATATTCCCATATAATACATACTATACAATTTGCACCCTCATGGGTAAACAGTGATGCTTACAAAAAAATGTTTCAAACAAAAGTTGTGAAAGTGACCCAAGATCCAATTAACCAATATTGCTCATTTACGAACTCGACCTCACTTTTTACGTCTTAAACACGCTATAAAAAATATCAAAATTTCAGTTTGATATCCCTTTTCGTTTTTGAGTTATCATGTTGACAGACAGGCGGACAGACGGACAGACAACCGGAAATGGACTAATTAGGTGATTTTATGTACACCTTTACTAAAATCTACTTCGTAGTATCAATATTTTAAGCGTTACAAACTAAGGACTAAACTTAGTATACCTTTAATAATTCTGCATAATGTGTTCAAAAGTGAAAAACACATGATTTTACTATATCTGTAGCCACAAGATAGTTAACTTTAACACTTTAGTGTCCCTCAAACGCGTTAACAACTTGGCATGGTATTTGAAAAACATAGTTTACTAGAGTAAGTATTCGTTGTGTGCGTAGTCATGGTAGGGACAATAAAAACGATGCCAGCGCTTCCAGTTAAAAATTTTGGCGATCAAGGAGGCTGTTATGACTAATTTTTCAATTCTTTACATGTTTATGTTATGGAAAATGTCAAATTAAAATTATTGAAAAACACTAATTAATTAAACTTAATGCCTTAAAAATTGTGAACATGAGAAATCAAATTGCACAAATATTATTTTTCAAATGTTAATTATCATAATTATTTATTTAAATTTGTGAGACAATAATATTAAATTCTCAATCTAAGTCATAAGTTTAATCCAAACAATTATATATGCATCCATACAATTAATATATAATTAAAGTAGTGTTCGTTACCATGGAAACGCCTCCAATAAAACTCACACACGATGCGAATAGTTTCCTCATATCAGATGGTAGAACATATTCAAAACAAATTTTACATAAAATATTTGAAGTTCTGTACCGTATCATTCAAGACTATTTGAACATTATTGCAAATATTTTCATTCAGTAATTATGATACTAAGCATATCTATTATTTGTTACTAAATTACTGATTATTATGTTTTGAAAATGATGATTTAATAAAGAAAAACAGGATTTTATTTTATTAGGAATTTTAAATCATGAGACAAACATCCCTATATATTATAAATGTGTTTACTAGATGGGTCCTCAAGACTCACCATACCTATGTTGCCTATTTTCAAACTCAAACTTACTTTTTACGTCCTGAGTGCGCTATAAAAATTTTAGCGCGATATCTCATTTCGTTTTATAACTATCGTGCTGACGGACAGACGGAAAAGGACTAAGTAAATGATTGTATTAACACCTATACCAAAATTTTGTTTGTAGCATCAATATTTCTAAACGTTACATTAATGGGACTAAAAATTTACTCTGATATGTTTCATAAAGTATAAATTTAAAATAAATTGTTAAAATTGTTAGAAATCAGATTATTAAATAAACCATTTTTGCTCATGATCTTCAAGTGCGGCCCTTCATTAATAAATAGCGCCACTCGGCCCTCAAAAAGGTTGTCTAGTAAATACGAGTTTATAAATATAAATTCATACACAGATCCTTGACCTTACATCGTAGAAATTTTGATAATTTATATTTACCAAACTAAAACAATAGAATTACTTTTTTATAAAAATTGCTGAATTTTATTACCAATTAAAATAAATTAAAATTTGTTTGTATTTCTGTTAAAATTTAATTCATTCTGTTATCGAAGTATTTTTATAGAATACTATCAGTTTCACTTGCGCAATAGCCAATAAATTTACTTGTGAATGACGAAAGTTCAAAGCATTAATAAAATAACGTATAAAAGCAACAGGAAGGACCCTTCCCAGGTCAGGGTTTTACAATTATACTTCTACAAAAATATTAATTTAATTTCAAAAATACAAAATAAAGAAGATTTTTAAGTTTATGGTCTTAAAATGTTTATCTGTAATAATAATTTACATCAAGGAAAGATTTTGGGAAATCCGTCCCTGAAGAGATAGTGAAGTTGCATGTTTATTAATTTTTTTTTTTTTAAAGTATACTCAAAATTACAAAGAAAAATTAAATTTTTTAAATTAAAATTTTAATTTTATTTTTAATTGAAAAATTTATTTTCTTGTAATTCTATAATTGAAAATAATTTTGTGACGCATCGCTTTAGTACCGCCACCGCCTGGAGAAATCATAAAACAACATGCAGAAAAATAAATGGTTTGTCTTTCAACTTGCTTTCAGTATATTATAACGTAATTTTCCATTTAAATAAGCCGAAAAATGTGAATTTAACATGATTCCGATTGGCTTACAGCCTCAACGAGTGTTAATACGTCACAACCGATAAAAAATCTTTTTTTTTAATTCAAAAATATAACTGCTTTTCATTAATAATTAATTAAAAATGGAATTATGAATTTTTTAAAAATTACTTACATATACTTTAGATGAATTATTCTTTCATTTGTGGCAAAAAAAAATGCCACTTCTCTATTGAGGGATGAAAGTTTTTTTAATGACACTTCTTCATTTTCGAAGTAAGAATTACAACAATTGGTAGGAAACAACTTTTAAGCTTTTTCGTTTAATTACGTTAAATTTATGTTTAATTATTCAATGGAAAAGAAAAGATAGGCTTAGTAAAAGTTGAACTTTACCGCCAGACACAAATTCGCGGCCATAAAGAAGAATATTAAAGAATGGGTCGAAACTCGAAACACGGGTTAATCAACTAGTTATTCATTTAACTGTAATTTGTCAGCTAAAACTTACACAACAGTCAATTTATTAAACCGTGGGTCCCATGATGAAGCGAAATTTCTATGATTCTTCTGTCTGCCATTGGAAAGATTGATAAAGGTAACCGCAGTAAGAAAAATGTGGCTTTAGCCGTGGCTCGAGTGTTGAATTAATGAAATCAAGTTTTTCGATTTCTGTGAATCATAATTTTTTTGGTGTTTGTTTAAAATAATTTATTCGCAACTCAATATGCAGAGAAAAATGACAAAAAGTCTGCAACTGCTGAAAAGGTAGACTAATCGTAGCGAAATATTGAAAATGGCACTTCATTTTTTAACTCCTTGATGGTGAGGATGGAGTGCCGTATCTTTTACAAGAAGTTGGCGACCATTTTTCTCCATTGATGTTCATCTGCAGCTGCATTCTTTATTTCACAGAAAGTTTCGAGACATGTCCACTTTTTGATATTTGTGATCCAGGATATTCTTTTCCTACCTCTTGAAACCCAACCTTCCATTTTGCTAACAAGAAGACGCTTTAAAAGCGCATATTTGTGGCTACGAACCTTGTAACAAAGTAATCGACACTACGTTTTCTAAAGATGTTTAATAATTGACATTAGTATTTTGCGGACGAAAAATTCCTCATTTTTTAAACAATCAGTTCACTTTACTTTAAGTATTTTCCGAATACACCATGCTTCGAAAGCAATAGCTTCTTTATATTTGAATTTTTAAAACCCACGTCTCACAAGCATATAACAGAGATAGGATCACACATACGACTTTAGTACTTTTACATTTTTACATTGTTATTGTAAGCATTACGTGATTTTCCCATCGCTTCCACCATATTTTATATACATATATTTTTTAATTAAAAATTTTAATAAAATATTTTTTTTAAGAGACAAGATTTTATTGTACTAAAAAGAAGAAAATTTTTTTTTCTAAGAGTTATTCGTACACGACTAAGAGTCATTTTAAGTTGAGCCTCTTCAGCTTTTACAAACAGTCGTGTATGAATTACTCATAGAAAAATTATTTTCTATTTTTTAGTACAATAAAAGCTTGTTCCTTAATAAGTATTTCTTATTAAAATTTTTTGTAATCGTAAAATGAAAGCAAAAGTTCCACCGTATACAGACCATAAAAATCAGAGCGTATACGCTGGAAACCTAAAAAGTAAAATTTCAATCCAAACACAGGATAAACGCCATATACCGCCGTTTACACTTCATTACAGCGCTGGACACGTCTGACTTTAATTTAATAGTGGACTTCGGTCACATATCACACACATTAAAGAGACACTTTTGAAAACAATTTCTAAACTTTTAATAGTTACATAAAAATAATTTTATAATAAAAAACTTATTTATGTTAATTTTAATTTAATTTTTTCTGGGTTCGAGTCAAACATTTGAAATTAATTAGTTTTTCCGGGTTTTGGTTTAGTTAAAATTTACTCCGTCTAATCTTAAAATTGTTTAATTAATTATACTTTAAGAATTTATCTAGCTTTAATACCAAAAAGAAGCCGTACCTTTTTCGTAGTTTCTATCGTTTGTTTTTAAGAAAAGCGCTTTTGAAATAATTTGCAATATCTGCAATAAATACATAATCGGTGTGAAAAAAAGTGTTTATTCATTAAAAATGTAATTACTTAAATTTTTTTAAATAATTATTACTGGAAAATCCTCTTCAAGACTTACGTAATAAGTATCAAACACGATTCACTTCATAAAAAGTTTTTTTTTTTAATCCGTAACTTTAACATTCTCAAACATTAGATTATTTTCGATTGTATCACAGCAACCCTTACGCATTCGCCAAATGCATAAAATCTTCTGTAGCTGTGGGTCATACTATTTAGGATAAAAATACAAACAAAATTTTGTAATAAATTAGTCAAGCTTTACTATTTGTAATGAAACTGTTTTACAATATCTTCAACATTTCAATACATGGAGGTTTAAGACGTTAAGTTCCCTGCAAATTTGGATAACTTTTTGATTTTATGATCCCTTATGTGCAGAAGCTGGAATTTCAGAAAACAACCTATAATTATTAGAAAGCAACCTTTTAATCGTGCTTTAAAATAACTAATATTTTAACTTTATATATAGCAAAAATACAAATTCTAATCAATTAAATTGTACTATTAGGCTCGAAAACACACTTTGAAGTTCCCAGATTTAGAATAAGAGTAAATTTAGTTTCGATCACCTTTACAGTATACACACAATTGATAAACCTCAACGATTATGTGTCGTCCAATTTGAGGAACTCTTGTATCATTTTAATCTTGAGTCTGATGAAAGAAATTTATTTAAAATTGCAATTGATGCTTATTGCAGAAATAATTTGTCAAATAATTCTTTTAGCTAAAAACCTTGAAATTACAATTAGGTATTCTTCATTATAATAACTGTGTATATACACATTTTTAAATAATTCTATTTAAAAGGTGTTAATTTAAAATTCGATTGCTTTAATTAGTTTAAATTTATTATTATTATATCAATACTACTACAAAGGTTGAACCAATTACCTAAATTTTTCTGTACAAACAAAAAAATGACATGTATTTAGAAGCGGCACGGTGGCGGCCTATTGAAATACAAAAATAAATAATAGCACTTATTTCATAAATAAAAAAATTACAAAAAAATTTTTTATTGTATTGAAAAAATATTTAACACAATACTTTCTCTTACAACATGCTATGAAAAAAAAGTGAAGCAACTCTTATTATCAAAATAAAATTATCTTACCTTTAAATTATTAATTTTTTTTTAAAATAAGTACTAAGTATTCAATATATTTCACTTTAAGATTTTGAAGATACTTTTAGCACATATTCAATTTTGAAAAAGAAAAAATTTTGACAAAAATGGCTTAACTAGTCAGCCGGCCACAGCAAGAACTGAGCGTATTCAAAAATAATACAATAAATTTATAAAACTTACCAATTTGTAAAAATTTATTGTGGCCACAAATTCATATAATAATTTATTATAGTTATTGTTCTAAACCTAAACAGTGATTCTAAACATTTTTGTTTTTCAAAAATTGTAAAATTGATTTAATATATTTTACTGCAATTAATTTTCTCCCCGTAACCGATTTCTATTTTCTTTCCAAACAAATAATCTTCGTTCTTTGTATATCTGTATATTTTATGCAAGAATAAAACTTGCGGGATATTATAAATTATCTGGAAAACTGGGTCTGGAAAACAGGAGCATATGGTCGATAGCTACTTTATTTGTACTAAATTTTACTTTTGTAGTTCTGTAAGTTTTAGATGTGCACACACAATTTTAGGAGTATAAAAATTTTGTCTGAAACAAAAGCATGTATTCGTAGAAGAACTTCTCCCGGTGTTACAACTCCATTATAGTAGCCTCAGTGCTTCTGTAGCGTTATTTATGAGACCCACGTTTGTGCCAAATCTGTGCCAAGATCTCATACGCATATATGCTTTCATCTAGATTAAAATAAATTGGTCAGATAGTATTATGTAAGGGCGTTATGCATTGCCGGGTGATGTAATTTTGTTCTTCACTAATCGGTACCATTGGAAAGCAAACCGACAACTTAATCTCAATTTAAAGACCTGAGATTTTAAAAAATTTCCAGAAAATACAAATAAATTCCAAAAATTTGTTGGATTTTTGACATTATTATTGTGATATTTTTGATTTTGTCTTCTTTTATTATGTGTAGGTATCGCTCTTTTAAATTAAGATTAACCTAGAATCAACATATACAGTAGGTACTACTATAGCAGTACTAAATGGAATGGAACGAAATTATTTATAACAGTAATAGATTTATTCGATTTTCAGAAAAATTTTGAGAAATATGTTCAAAGTAATCAAAAAATATAAAAAGTTTCTCAATTTTTTCGAAATTCATATAAGCTGCAATAAAGCCTTAAAAATCTTGTTTAAAGTTTTAGTGGCGTTTTTTTTGATTAAAATAATACAAAAAAGAAATCAGGGAAAGAGGGCTTAAAAGAAGATGGTTTTAGTTTTCGAAGGATTTGTGAAAAAATTTCAATGCAATGACTATTTCAAAAGATAAAGGATTTATAATCCGAAAGTGTAAATTTAGCTTGAAAAGAGAATATTTTGGTCCAAAAATCTCGTATGTGAATTTTTATAGCTTATTTTCTAGAAAAAAAGCTTACTTTTACTAGCTGTTTTTTCATTATACAACAAAGTTGCTGTAAAATAATTTTTAAAATTTTAGTATGCTTCTAAACTTCAAATAAAATTTAGGGATAACATTTATCACACTTTCAACCCTCCATGCAAAGTGGCAAGGGGTGATAATTCGAAGATTCTTCGCAGAGATTTAAATGGTTAAAATTTTGTGTTAATAATTGTTCCTTTAATTTTTCGTTGATAATATTACAAACACCTAGCTAAGTTGTAAACCCGACTAAATAATCTTTTTTGTTGCTCAACTGTTCAAATACTAAGTTAGGTTATTGGCTAGCCACGAAGGACACACTTAGGTTATAGATCCCATTGTGATACCATGTATGTATTTTACCACCTTTTCCGCTGATAATTTCATTTATCAGCTCCTCAATTGTTTTCAGGGGCTGAGTGCACCTCCTTCATGCATATATCATGCACTATCTTAGTCCATCACAACTATTAATTGAATTAATTTTTGTAGTGATGACGAGAATCGAACCCGTTACCCTAGACATACCGCGAACGGAATTAGTTACGCATTTAATCAACTGAGCTACTAGGGTTGTAAATACCAAAAAGGGTATTAGCATTAGCATTACCACTAGCCTTTCGTCAGGTTTGTGTTTTTGTCTTCGGATAGTGTAAAAAAAATGTATTGTAAAAGTTTTCACTGTATCTTAAATACCTACCCAAAAATATGTTCAAACTTTTAGACTATAAACAAACGCCTTAGTATGTATTTCTAAAATTTGAAGAACATTACAATCTAAGCGTGAATCTAAATAATCTGCATGATGGAAAAAATAGTTTTCAGTCAATGTTCTTATTGAAAATATTTTAATACATAAATTTTATAAAATATTTAAGTAGCACTGGTAGTATGACTCGGAATAAATTTTATTTCAATGAACAAATATTGGTTGAAGCACCCACAATAAATTGATATGAAACATTAATGAATGATTAGTGAAAAAGTTTTAAACTCGACAAAAGAATTTTATTAGACGATTTGTTTAATAAATCTATCGAGAAATTGATTTGCAGTCCACATTGTTTTGTAGTATGTAGGAAAATATTACAAACTTGCAAATCATAGCCATTTGATTTTAGAATAGTTCAAATTAAAATAAACTGATTTTTATAAGCTCTTTTTGATATCTGCACCGTGGTAGTGTAAGTGTAAGGATCGAACTACCTAATCAGTGTTGAATTTATACTAGTATTGTCCAAGGTGGTAAAACTTCCAAGCGCTGCAAAATTTGGGATGTGAGCAAAAATGTTTTTCCCTGCTTTATCGAAAAAGCTTTAAAAAATGTGCTCTCATTTAAAATATTAATAACTAAGAATAAGTACAATTTTGCATATCTTAAGAGAGAAGCACGGGGGTATGCATTACGCTAGCTAAAAAAGTTTTTGTTTTTACAATATATACACAAATATTTTCTGGATAATATATAGACATATTTAAAATAATATTATTTATCTACACAGAAAAAAACTTGGAAACCAAATAAATTGTAACTTTTGGATTTTAAAGGCTGCAAAGTTCTCTATTCAAGAATATTACTTCTGCAACGAAGTTTGTAATGCTGCAAACAAGGCACACATATATTTCGTTCAAAAATATCTTTCTCTTGGGTTAAGATACCAAGTAACCTTGTTTTAAAAACTAGCTATATTAACTTGTCACGAAAATGCCATTAAAACTAAAACTAAAAATTTTCGAACAGGTGAAGAATTCTCACTGCACGCGCAGAAAAGTGAAGTTGATTTTAAAAAATCTTTACTCGTACCTATACAAAATATGAACGTTTAAAATTCCTAATTAAACAAAAAGGAAGATACCCGCTAGTGACATACGTGGGTATCGCCATAGAGATTCTACAGAAAACTTTGTTTTGCTAAAAGGAGATTGAATGCAATCTGTGATTGCTTATAACTTCTTTGTTTTTTATCAATTTTTATTTCACTTTCAAATTTTGTCTTGGTATCAATTCTAGTTTCACATTTTTGTGGGTAATATGGCTAAATTAGTTCACATCTTCACATCTCCATTTACAGCTCAGTCATGTATGCAAGGTGCATAAGGGTGGTCAAAATAAAAGAACAGTTGACATCCTACTCTGTCGATCACAAAATTTAAAAGTAATTTTAAGAAATTCTAATTTCATTTAATTATATTATTAAGAAGTACTTTACTATATCAGTTTATACATGGTGCTACAATATTAAAATTCACCTGCAAAGTTAAAGAAAATCACAAAATATTTCAACAATGATCTACAATAACAAATTTTTGAATGTTTTACGTCTTTGAAGTTGACGTAATCATTCCTTAGGAGGACGGTATGAATTATTCAGTAATTTGTCGTAAATTACTGAACCTGCCACAAGTCAGAGTTTCTTAGTTTCCGCTTAGTTAGAGCTTAGTTTCCGCAGAGAGTGTTATTTAGCGGTCGTAATTTAACGATACTCATTTTTATTGAAGCTTAACTGGGCTTAAACGCTTAAAATTTGAAATAAATTATATAGACCGTGGGACACCATAGTTTTTTTAAATGATGAATTCATACTTGAAACTTCCATAAAGAGATTTGATATTTTTTAATAAATTACATTAAGGTTAAGAAAATTTAATTATTTTTAATGATTACTACTTACGTCTAGAAGAATGTAAGATACAAATTTTGCTGAGTTGAGTAATAGGTAATAAGGACCAGAAATATGGACCAGTCATAGATAATATGGACCAGAAAAATGAGTCAATTCATAAATAGGATGGAAAATGGAATAGAAATAGTAACCAAACATTAAGAGCATAAAAAAATTCTAAAAACAAGTATAAGAAATAGAGCCACGCATTAGATAAGCATTTTCAAGGTCACATTTCTTTTTTCCATACTTACTGAATACACAGAAAATGAAAAAAATTTAACAAATGGAAATAAAACTTACAAAGTTAATTATTCAAATTCTCTGCGTATATTGAATCGAAGATTAGGAGTCGAAAAATGTTTAGTATGTATTAGATATAGTGTACTATGACTTTATGAAAACATATTTCAAAAGTTGTAGCTTATTTAAAAAAAAAACAAATAGGTATTTGGTCATTTAATTTAATAAATTAAAAGATACATTTTTTGGAACCCATAAATCCATGAGCGATTGCCCAGGGATGACGTTATCGAAAAGACTGAAAGGAAGGCAAACGGCTGGAGGGATTTTTTTAAATCTATTGAGTTGATTTTATAAACCCAGCTTTCTTTTACGATCACTATTTCTAAGCAATGCAAGCCCTTCGATTGAATTTTCGGTCCCGTTAATCATACTTAAATTATGATGGTAATAAATTAAATTAAATTAAGTCAAAAGTCAGTTTTATTTCATCTTTATGGACAAAATCTAACAATACCTTTGTCATTTTATATTTTTAGACAGTAAATTCATAATTGAAGAGTAGGTTGCCTAGTAGTATCAAGTAACTACATAAAATTTCAAATTTTAAGCCTCCAGTGCCAGATGACCCAATTCAGAAAATAAAAAATAATATTTATTACTTCATAAAAGCAATCGTTTTCAAAATTTTAGTGCTTTGAATAACGCCTCTCGACTTTAAATATTGATCAATATGTAGTTATTCTTCCGTTATATAATATATAATTTATCATATAAGATTCATGTAATTTATAAAAGATAATAAAGTTTTACGCCCGTTTATTTTATTTTTGTATGCAAATATAATTGGTAATCAGGGCCGTAACGAGGGTACATAGCGCCGGTAGCAAGTATTTAGATTGTGCGTTATATTTATCGGAATCGGCTCTAACTCTATTTTTGATGAAAATTCGTTACTAATAGTATTTAACATAAGAGTAAAGGCGAAATAGAGTTGCCATAATCTTGTCATTTTACCTAAAAGAATCTGTACATTTAATTGATAAACTTTTAAAATTTATTCAAAGAGTTTCAAATTAAAGTATTGATTTCACTCTACGTTTCTGAGAAAGAAACTCATTACTCTCCTGGACGATACTGGGGTATTTTGCATAAAGAACTGATTAACCTCCAAAATCGAAATTTTGCTGATAATAAATAATACAGAGTAATACAAACAAAATTGGATTAAAATTTTAATTATTATTAATATATTCGTTCTTCATTAAAAGGTATCAAAAAGTACCATATTGGCAATTTTGATAAACCAAGTATGTAATCCTACTCTAATTTGGATCATACTTTTCAAATTTGTGATCAAAATTAACCTAGTTCTAATGGGTTTAAAGAGTATGGATTTCAGGTCCCACCGCTGAAAAAAATGACCCAAAATTAGTGGATTTCAAAAAAAATTCCAACAAGATCGGATCAAATTTGCCTATGTTATCAAAAAAATCGAAATTTTTTAAATTTATGATGTCATCATCAGAATCCAAAAAATTTAATTTGCTCTATCACATCTAAATTATATCCAATTTTGATAAACCAAGTATGTAATCCTACTAACTTTGGGTCATACTTTTCAAATTTGTGATCAAAATTAATCTAGCTCTAATTGGTTTCAAGAATGTGGAGTCCTGGTCCCGGAATTAAGCACATAAATGATAGCTAACGAAAAACCGACATCGCCGGTGAAAAAAATTACCCAAAATTAGTGGTGGATTTCAAAAAATATTCCAATAAAATCGGATCAAATTTCCCTTTTAGCAAAAAATCGAATTTTTTAACTTTATGACTTTATGTAAATTAATGAGCGCCTTTATGATTCTTTACTTTTTGTTTTACGCATAAAACATACGGTTTGTTTTGCGCCTCTAAATCTTATGTGCAGGTGGCGGGAGCCTCCTTTGCCACACCATAGTCACGGACCTGCTGGTAATAAATGTTCTAAAACTGGAAAGAAACAATTTGCAATGTCATTTTACAATAATTAAAATGTTTCTTTGAATAACACCTACAATTGTTATTGTAAATAAATATTGAGCGCTATCACTACAGTAAAAACTACGTAAAATTATTTTTATGTTTACACACATAAACAAAAAATTTCGTGTTTTCCAATTTTTATGTACAAATAAGCAACGTCTTCAGAGATTTACGAAATATCAAATATAGGATATATTAAAAATTATCAGTTCGAACAGTGGGTGTACAAGGTAGCTCAATCAAAGTTTCTAGAATTGATGAAGAGAATATCGTTATGGTAACTGCAGAAGAGCAATACTTATACCATAATTTGTCTATGACTGCGATTGTTTATACTTTGTCTACGTATCGAACTTATTTGTCTATGATGACTACGACATTTTGAACCAACAAAATTCATTTAAGAAACTCTTTAAGTTACCAAAAAACGCCAAGCAAGCAGATTAAGCAGATTAATAGAAGAAATATAAGGTGGCCAGTTCGAGTTAAACCAATTCATTAACAATAGTCGATTCTACATTTTCTGGATAACAATCAACAAGATGTTTTGCTTTAATTGCATTCAACTCTACGCCTACGATTGAAAAAGTGCCTATAAGATACTCCCCTTTGATTCATGTAAATTAAAAAATGTTTAGAACCAATTAGATGTTTTAGGTTTTGTAACTTAATTCCTATAATTATTCTAAAGTGGTAAGCTTTTTTTTTCAAGAATTTGTAAATGTTTGACTTGTTCGTAAAGAATTATTTAAGTTATTATTTATGATTATGACACAAAACTGCCAAAACTGCTTTCATTAATTTATTTAACAAATTAACATTTAATTTACAATTTCAAAGTGACTAATGATATCTCAAATTTAGTCAGACTACGCATTTTCATCATCTACATTGTCTTCAAAATACACGGTTTCAAATAATTGTGTTTCTGATTGTGGCTTCTCAATTTTTTCAATTAACTCGCTCTCTTGTAAACATGACTGCAATAAAAATTGTTGTCGCGATATATTTTTCTTATACGGTTTTCCATCTAAATGTACTTTTTCATGTGCAATTACATGGTGGCGAGCATTAAAAAAATGCCCACACATACTACACTCATACGGTTTTTCACCCGTATGCACCCGTATATGTATTTGTAATAGATGACGTGTGGGAAATTCTTTATTACAATATTTACAATGCACCATTTTAATAATACCGTGTTTTTTCTCATGTGTATGCAACTTCGAATGTGTTGCAAACATTTCGCCACATATTTTGCACTTAAAGGGTTTTTCTCCAGTGTGTTTTCGTTCATGCGTTTTTAAATTTGATTGTTCATGAAACGCTTGATCACAATACATACATTTGTAAGGTTTTTCGCCTGTATGGGTACGTAAATGTGTTTTTAGAAGTCCAATTTGAGAAAACGCGTGTCCACACCACTCACACTTATACGGTTTTTCACCCGTATGAGTACGTATATGTGTTTTTAGATGATGTCTTTGAGCGAAGGATTGTTCACAAACTGTGCATTTATATGGCTTTTCTCCGGTATGGAGTCGAATATGCATTGTTACATGATGTTTTAATGCAAATGTCCGCTTACATATTGTACATTCATATGGTTTTCCATCATTATGAGTTTTTTCATGGGATTTTAGGGCTCGTTTACTAGCAAATCGTTCATCACAAAATGAACATTTTAATGGCATTTCGCCGTTATGATATTTACGGGTATGTTGTCGTAAGTAGGACATTTTTAGAAAATTTTTCCCACATAAGGTACATTGAAGTTCTTCACCATTTTCATTATCTTCATCTTCATCTTTTATAGTCTTAAAGGTATTTATTGGTTGTGTATTTGCCGATTGCTGATAGTAAATTAAAGGAGGTGGCTTTTGCGAATATGGATGTGTATCGTATATCGCAGGTTTGTATAAAAAAGGGTTTGGCATTTCATATTCGGCTGGTTGAGGTAGGTGGTAGAATTCTTTGACGAATACCGGTTGAATTGGTTTTATTTCTGTATCTGAAAAAAATATAAATTGTTAACTAGATACTTTTATTCTCATAAACACAAATAGGTTAAGTTCTAGGGTTTACAATCCTCATCGCCCTTTTTATATCAGATTTAAAATGAAATTATTAAAAAAAAATACTTATAATTTTGATAACTTATTTATAATTTTATTTTTTTGTATTATAAATTTATTATACAGTCTGATTGAAATTCCTTGTTCACTCTTAATTTCTCTAAAATAATAGAGAATTTCCTTTCTTTTTTTTTTTTAAATATGAGTTAATGTTTTGGAGATTACTTTTTCGAAAGGCAAGATACATTTTTTCTATACAACAGATTTAAAACCTCATATGTACCTTTATCAAGACGAACCGGAACCATTATTTGCATTTGGAATCGAAAATGGAACGTTTTCTCTCACGACTCTAGTAATTCCGAAAGTGTCCATTTTATATCAAACAATTATTTTACAAATACCCAAGATACTATTATTTTATCTATGCCCAAGACAAAACAAGTTGTTCGAGTTGCAACATTTTTGACGGACAAAATGATTTTTGTATTTAAAGGGCACAGACGAAACACTAAAATCATTCAATAAAATAATTCTTTAGCAATATTTTTATGTAGAAAATAGTAAATATTCTATGTGGTATCAAGCATTCTTTTCGTGCTGTTCAAACCCATTCCACATTAATATCGTATGTGATCGTCTCATGTATTATTGGCTGATGGATGTTAAATATGGCTTACAGTGTCCAGGATAACTGGCAGCCAGCAACGAAACGTGACTTTAACTGTAGTATAGGATTTCGACGGTACGCATTTTCTAGAAAGTATGTGCCACCCTAAAATCTTTGATGGTTAAGATAGCAGAAACGTTTGGCCGGATACCTAGAGGCCACTTCTTTCTACTAATTTATAAGGAGCAAAAAATTTTTTTAAGTTAAGTTTGAAATTATGAATAAGTATTTAATTAATTAATTAGTATAGGATTAGTATAGGATGGAATTTTTTTAGAAAAATGACCAATCGTAAAAAATTTGTGTAATCATTTATTTATTAACAACATAACAGTATTTGAGTTGCATTCATTGGAAAATACAGCGAGCTTTGAATTATTACAACTAGTTACAGCGCTACCAATTTTTATCAATCATTGCGCTTTCAAACTAATTTAATTATATTTCTCCTTCGCAGTGATATGTAACTTCCAATGAAGTGTGTCTTAACAATTATTACAACCATAAAGTTTAAAAGATTCCAAGTATCGAATTCAAATTTTATTAACTTCAAATGTAATAATCAGTCTTAAACATAAATTAACATTATTCAATCAGTTATTTAGAATATCCTGAAATATTTATTTCTATTACTGTCTATAAGGCAAGCATAGAAATTTAATTTTATTCATACCCAGTTTCATGTAAACTCATTTTTTTAACAATTACTGTACCCTTGAAATATGACAGAAATAATTAAAATCGATAGCGCAGGTGGTCTAAATACAGCCCCGTTTATATAGAAAAATTACAACTAAAAAGCTATTTCTTTGAACAAAATCAGTTTCTCTAAAAGTTAGAAATAGTTAGGCTGCGCCACTTTAAGAAATATAATATACATATAATTAATAATATTTAGTTAATCGTAATTACTTTTATTGTGTAGGTAACTCCTTGTTAATTTTGTGACGGTCTGCAGTTGGTATACAGATTCGAAATACAGATTAATAATAATACAAAAATTTGGGCAAAATCGAAATTGAATATCGATATATTGTCCAAAAAAATATTAGTAATAAACATCGTAATTTCTAAATAATATTATTGATATTTCGATACATCATTATTTTATCAACAGTAATATTTTCTAGTTTTTCTATTGTCTTCAAAATCTCTGCATCGTCGTTCTGTGTAAAATCTCTGTTTTTAATATCATATTACACATCTAGGGTGACAAACATTCGTCATCAGAGGGTGGACTGTTATGCGAAATATAATTATTACCGATTCGATTGACGTTTTGATTTTGTCAATAATCAAATGAGTATTTCTTCCACTTTTTTCGAGTGTTTGTTTTGCTATATTGGAGTCATACCATTAATAAATTTTCGCTGTCCCTTTTCTTTCTCAGATACTTCAGATTTTCTTTCTTCTTGTGTTCGGCTATAAAACAGGATCATTTTTAATTTTAATTCATCGAGTCTTTGCAGCAATTGACTTTTTAAAGGCTAGAACACAAAATTAATAATCAATTAAACGCATAGTGCAATAAAGTCAACAATGCAAAGTCACATTCAGTGCAAGAAACTGACGATTTGAGTAAAAATTGAAGAATAAACCTGCTTAATGCTAAATAGCTCTATAATCTAGGGTTTTTTTTTATCGAAACAGGCTTAAAAACAAATTGTAATGATTAAGAATTAACCTAATTAATATTAATATTATAATTTTTATAAAATTACTTACCTAGGGCCTGACACAGTTACTGGAAACACACACTAGACTCGCCGCGTAATCAATGTGAAACAAAATGGCTGACATTGAAATTTTTTATTTGCTGCTAACTTTATTGTAAAAAATAAAAATGGTCATTCATTCTGTGGCTCATTAATTTAGTAGGAAACTTTAAAATTCCTTAGCAGCTATAGCATGATGCTCAAAGTTGGAGATAATACATTGACTTAAGATTTTTTAAATAATTTTATTAAAAATACAAATTAAATCTTGATAACAGATGGATTACTTTATGTTTATTAGTCTACTAAAGTTTAAAAGTTATTAACTTAATAGTTATCGAAATTTACGATTTCAAATACTAAAGTTTGATGCATGGACATGGCTAGCGACTGACGTTTGTAACATGTAAGGAAGGATTTTAGATCATTTTAAAAAAATTTAAGCAAGTTCAGTTAAGATATACATTTATATTGATAATGAGCATTGCGCACACGAAAAATTATTCGGGAAAATAGTTCCCCTATTATTTTTTGAAGGAGTAGAATAATTATTTGGGAAGATTCATTGGATTGTAGTTGGTAGCATCTCTATAATAAAATGAAATAATTCTCCAAAGAAATTTTAATTGATGACACTTTTGAAGTATAACAAATGAGATCATGGTTGAAAATTCGAGAGAGAAGATAATAAGTATAAAATTTAAAAGTTGTGTTTCTAAGAGGGTGAAAAGACTGGCAATTGAGTTCGTTAAATTCTGAAACGAGCAGTTTCTCAACGTTAACTTATAAGTTATTATATATGTATATAAATATTCATAAATAAATATATAATAGTTGAATTACAAAATTAATATTTATCTTTTTTTAATTCAATTTATCTGATTTTATGATCGCATTGCAAATGAAAAATAAAATGAGAATATTAAAGTAAATCAAATGTAAACAGAATGGATGGTTTAGTGATAAAATTGATGCAGGATATTTAAATTCCAAGATATCATCAAGAATTTCAAGACACTATATCTTCACATTATTTATCAATTTTAATATAATTTTTATGTAAAAAAGATCAAATCATTTATTTGTCTGTTGTAATTCATTTATAATTAGATTATTAATTTCCTGACATTTTCGGTTTAAGAAAATGTTATAGGTTTTTAAATTTTCCTGATTGTTCACCATCCAGTACTATTATAGTAGTACGAACCATCAACAAACAAATTGTTAAAAATAAGATTTAAACCTGTAGTTTTGAGTTAGACCTCTAGTTTTAATTCTGTTTCGGTTCGGTTTCTTTTTTATATTTTTATAGAAAGCAAATTTATCTCTTCGAAATCTTGCTATATTAAAAACATTAATAGTTAAATTTTATTTAAAGATACAACAAAAATATTTTTCCAATTTAAAATTCTAATAACTTTTACTTTGTTTTAAGCGTTAAATAGGGTAGATTAACGTTTAATATGGAAAAATACACCATTACAGAGCGTAAGAAAATGATTACTTAGTTATTGAAAAATAGTCCGTCAGTATTATATGAAACAATGTGCAACAAGCTCAATACTTTTAGCCTAGCGTTTAGCAGGATTTGACATATTGATTTTGAACATAAATAATAAGTTATTAGTCTTTTAAACGGTACTCTCGACCCACTCTGTATCATTAATAGAGAGATTGATATGTTATTTGCCCAAACACTAAACGCTACCATCAGATATTGATATATTATTTGCCCAAACACTAAACGATACCATCAATACTATAATGTCTTATAGCAGGACTACAGTGGAACCGGGGTAATCCGATAAAAGTTTTGCAAGGCAGTGCCGAATTATCGAATTTGTCGAACTATAGAGTACCGCCACAAACTACCAGTAGCCTGGAACTTTTTTAAAAGAATACCTTGTAATCCGACAAATTACATATCAAAGTGATAAGATTTCAATCATTTTCTAACTTCAGCCGTGAAGAATTCATATATTTATAATAAATCTGCATTGTAATTACCGTAATAGTTATGCCGGATTACAAGGGATTAGACAAGAGCCGGATTACCGTGGTTCCACTGTACATCAATTTTAAAGCTATGTCAATTTTACATACACACGATGAATAACAATTATAAGGTTACGAAAACTAAATGAGTATCAAAACTGTGACAAGAGTAATATTTTACAAGGATATTGGATTGTAAAATTTATTGCAGCAAGAGCCAAAGGCTGGTAAAAGATTTTTTCAATATTTATTTCCAAACCTTAGAAATTTGTGAGGATGAGAATGAAAATTGATAATTGGTTAAAAATGAGTAAAGCTTAGATTAAACTCAAATTCTACCTAATTCTAGTACATGTTACATTTTCTTCGACAAATATAATTCGAACACAATCAAGCGTTTATGATCTAGTATGACTGACTCAATTTGAGTTAGTTGGGTAAATTGATCAGTTGAGTTGGGTATACTGCTTCTTTACCTAAATGCGGCTCACGCTATGGACTTGCCAGTGCGTACGTACCTATATCCTCATACATTCTCAAACAAAATTTGTATTAAAAATTACAATTACCCGAATTTTCATTCTGACAGGAGCCGGTATATTCTTCGGGATAATCTTCAATGTCGTATTGCTCTTCTTTAATTTCCAAGTGGGACTGAACAAAATCAGGTTGCCCATATTCACTGTCATCCTCTTCTTTTAAATTTTCTTGTTTAATTTCAATATCTACATTCATTTTCAACGCCTTTTAATTTTCCAAGATAGAAAAATGTAAAATACAAATTATATATACTTTCATTTGTATGGCGAATTTCAATTATATTCTATACAAAAATTAGAATAATAAAAAATGTAAATGAAAACTTTAAAATAATTGATTAAATTTTGAGATAAGTTTGGTTACCTATTTATGGATGACTTTTATCAGTGTTATCAAAATACAAGAAGTTTTCAATATATTTATTTGCTGAGAGCTGAATTATTGACGGAGTAGAACTCGTAGTTCAATGTGTGAATAATAGATGGCGTTAAATAAATATTGTTATTAGTATGGGAATTTAGGGTTCCTCAAATCTGAAATAATTGTATGATACGGATACCCCGAGTAAGTTAAAAGTTAACTAGAACTTTGGTTTAAGGACCTTACTAGTGATAGTTACTTAATTTTTTAGTTAGGTACTTAGTTTTTTCATTACTTTTATAGCCTCTAAAATAGTGCTAATGTTATTTTGCTAGCTTAAACAATCTTGATGAATTATAATTATTTTTTAATTTTTTTTCCTAAAAAAATTATTAAATGCATTTAATGTGCCTAACCCCTAACTCATTGCGTGCAAACGATACTCATTTATACAATTTTTTAAAGTTTTCGTAGGATCATATACATAATTTTGAAAAATATTTCAAAATCTTCCAGTATTCTCTACATGACCCTACAAACGACTGCTGTCAGCGCCAGAAGAGATTGGATTAGATTGATAAGATTTATTTTTCCTAAAGATTTCCGTTTTTTGTTAATTTACCCTATGGCCTGTGATCCATGTTTGGTATATGGAAATCTTACATTCTCGAAAATCAGTGGGTATTCGGCGAATATTAGGTTTTTTTGTAGGATCATACTTCCTTAATCTCTCCCCTATTATTCGACTGCACGACGCAAACGAGTGGTAATGTGTTTATCAGTGCATGAATACTTGTTTGTGCCTTTGACGCACTCTAGAGAACAAACACGTGGGCCGATTTTACTGATTCTTACCTCAATCGATTTTTCTCAATCCTGCAAGTGCCACAAATGGTTAATTAGTAAATAACATGGTTATTTTGAAAATTAAATATGTCGAGTACCAAACGTCATAATATTATGAAAAAGAAAATAATGCAATCAGACGTACTATGTTAAGTGGGGTATCATTAAGTAGGTATTTGAAAATCCTAGCTAAAAAGTGTAAAGTAATAAATTAATTTAAAAAATCAAAAAATCCAACTTCGTTAAATAAAACCTGAAAACAAAACAATAAATCCAGTAGTTTACATAGCGACTTTAACAGTCGAGGTCCATTTTTGAGAAGATTTTGATTTTCAGTTTCTACTTAACGCAGTCGGGATTTAACATTAAAAAAAAATTTTTTTTATGTAGGTACTTCTTTCATGATTGAAAATAAAAACATTCCTAATAAAGTTGAAAATAAACAATGCGCGTCCATTCTCGCCTCCAAATTGGGGCCGATTTTCATCGAGCCTTGTGTATAATTCATTATAGGGGTTTTTGAAATTATTTATGTTTAGATGAAATGTATGACTGATCTGAGATAGTCAGTATATAAAGATTGTAGAGATTTTGTGTCTAATCTGTTTTTGAAGTGAAAACTTTTTTGGCACGTGGTACACTTTTTGAGTGAACAAAAATCATGGAACTTGCGCCATCGCGTGTTTGTAATTAAACTCCTCCGAATGGATGGACCGATTTTGATTAAATTGTGTGTGTGTGTGTGTGTGTGTGTGTGTGTGTGTGTGTGTGTGTGTGTGTGTGTGTGTTCAAGTGGATGTGTGGATGTGAATATGGTTTAGAATCACTCAATTCGATCAACTACAAAATGTTTCTGATGATTCGGCAACATAAAATTAAAACCTATGAAATAAATGGTCTAAACGCATATAAATAATTTACATATTACTATTCAATAGTTTTATTTGCGCTCCCACCATATCTAGCTAGAATTGTGAACAGCTATTTGAATAGTATTGATGTATTATTTATTATTAATCAGGTATTATGAATAGGTATTTATTTATCAGAGCTATATGCGAGTTCAGCGAGCTCCACTTCCGACTGCTCCAGCCAGGCCAAAGGCCAGTTTCCGTTGTTAAGTTTGTCACTTCCATCGACTATCTTCATGACTGACTATCTTTTTTTATTATAATTTTCTAAGATTTTAATGTTTATTTTTTTATATATATATATTTTTTTTTTAAATCCGTGGATTGTTTTTCTCAATGGAAACAAATATCTAATAAAATTTAGCAAGATCCTTCGAACAACATATTTTTTGAGATAGTACAATAAAATGCTTTTACCCTGTTTTCCTTTCGGAATAAAAAAAAGCCTATTCACAAAAAAACTTCTATTCTATTTTTATTTCAAAAAGTTTTATCTCTCAAATAAACAAAAAAAAAATTGTAAAACAAAAGAAAATCCATCATCATGATGGTTAACAATATATCCTAAAATAATACAAAGTACGCATGCGTATAAAAGATTTGTATAATATACAAAATATTATTTATTGTATTGAAATGAAATAATTTCTCAGAAAGAGATATATTTCGAATATATACAAATAAAATAAAATATCTATCTCATTTTAACAACTATCAATTAAAGCACACAGAGTACAAGTATGTGTATGCAAACCAAATAGTTTGGTTAAATCCATGCTATTTCTTAACAGTTGATGGACAAAATGTTTTAGGGGATGTTGTGTGTTATGTTGTATGTGTGGACTATGGAGGTACATAGGAGGTGATTATTGAACGCTATAAATAAGGACAACAACGAAGGAAAGAGTTATGTCTTTCCCATAAATGTATATACATCATTTTTAAGGGTAGATTTGTAAAAATATTAATATGAAACAATATTTTCCTAAAAGAATTGGAGCGTGACTATACATTCAATTTTACTCTACACTATCATGAGACTCGATAGAAAAATCTCCCAGTTTTGTCTTGGATAAGAGCTTCTGTCTATATGCATAAGGTGGTGGGCACCTTCTGAAGGAAAAAATTTAGTCGAAATTATTATATTAATTTCGTCATTATATTTATAGAGCTTTTAGTCCGTGAGCTAGTGGCAGATTTACATGACCAAGTTCCTCTTAAGCGATAATCAGAGAATAGTATAATAAAGCCTCGCGGACGTCAGCAGTGGTTCCGTTGGAGGCGGGGGGAGGGGGTGAATGGCGGTAGCCTCTTACGCTTGAAGAAAAAAAATTCGTTCCTTTCCTCCTAACTAAAAACATTGTTGAATGGTACTTAACCCAATATCTAGAAGAAGAAAAAACAATATGCTGACTATAACTTGGTGTATTATTATACGTCAGTTGATCGCTCCAACCTTCCTCTCAACTAAAAATTTACTAGATGATAAGCTTATATGCAACTGTGGATAAATATGTATGGCAGCTGGCTTTATTATACTATTCCCTGATTCTACTAATTATCGCTTGAGAGGAAATAATTGGTCAAATTTTTACCGGGCTCATGTACTATTTGGTTCTCATGTATTAATAAAATTTAAATTTTAATCCCGAAACGTCATTGGCATATTATATGCAACAAAGGCGTTAACGAAGTAGAATTATCGAAATTTGTTTGAAGTTTGTGAATTGCGAAATGAATGTGACAGAAAGGATCGCCTCTAGTACTGCCAGTGAAGTATCTGTCAGAAAGTCTGAGATTCCTAATTGTTGGTCTCATTACCGCAGTGTAGTTCTGGTGTATAATACAAATTTCATTTGTCTCGAAATATTTTTTTGCTTGTATAATATGCATTCTCTTTCTTATTCTTTCATCCTCGTTTTTTGGGCGTTCAGTACAATCCCAGGCTATTTTAGTACAATAACTTTTTCTTTCAATTTTTGAAGAATAACTCTTATTAACACAAATTTAGTAGATTTCAGTATATACCTGGGTAGTTTAATTAATTATATTATTATTTAAATAATTTATTTACCGACTCGATTCATCTCTCATTCTACTTCGGTATTTTTTTTAATTTTTCTTTATACTTAATATCATCATTAGTCTGAAGAAATAATGACATCCGATAACCATAAATAATATTTTTAAGGAAAATTTCAAGTATTTGTTCGTGCATTTTAATTTTTATAATAAAATTTTGTCAAGTATGTAAGAACGTACTCAATTCGAATGGTAAAATTGTTAATCAGAGGTGCCTATTTTAGACATTCTTTTTTTTCGTTTTCTTTTTGTTTTACACTATATGTCTGCTTGTAAAATTCTGTAAAATAAAATAAACTTGTTTTTCACTAATATATGACTAAAAGATGTCATTTTTAATTTTTTTCAACAGACAGACGTGAGTATACGGGCAGTGTGCAAACGTACCATAAATCATTTTCTAAAGACCACACAACAAAATGTATGAACATAATTCTTATAAATATCATTACTGGTATGAAATGTTTGTTATATCATGAATTTCTTTTCTGTGACGGGCAAAAGTACGTATATTTGAGAAAAAACTGGCTCTCAAAGCATTGTGATTGAAGTTCTGATGTCGAATTCTTTAGCTCTGTTACGCCAGCGGCGCAAAGTACGGAAATTGAATTTAAAAATGCTAAAATAAGGTACTTTTAGGTGCTAACTAGGTACCAAAGTCAGAAATTAGGTACTCTGCAACTTACACCGCAACTCAATACTCAAAGTTGCGTTGCTAGCATTATGTGACGCAATGAAAATAATAATGAAATCATGAATATTAAGGAAACACAATTAGGTGCTTATTAAGTGCTAAGAGTCATGATAGTGAAATTGTCTAATTAATAAACGAAAATCTCTAATTTCGCAAAACAACGGATCTAAAAATCGGGTCTCTCTAAAACTAGAACGAATACTTAATCAGATATAAACTAAGCTTGTTAATTAAGTGCTAATTAGGTGCTTGCAAGAAATTAAGATGAAAACGATCATAAATAAGCGGTTATAGAGCACCTAATTTCTGGTTTGAAACCTAATTAGCACATAAAACCTAGCTTTGGCATCTTTTAAATGCGATTTCCGTACTTGGCGTAGCTCGTAACTATAAGGATTGTGTTATTGCTTTTAAAAGGTTAGTTAATGTATGTTTTTACAGAGCAATGATCGCTGTTACCCACTCCTCTAATTTCTTTGTATGCAAGGGTGCGATCTCTTCAACGCTAAGTTGATTATTGAGGGCAATCAAACTCAATTAGGTATTTACAACAATTTTGCGTATCATTTTTCGATGCTAATATGAATCAGCCAAAAAATTTGTAGCTGTTTAGAAAAATGAAATACTATAATTTGGCAATATGATAGCCATGTTTAAGAACGCAAATCCCCCTCATAATAAATTATAAATAATTTCTCAAAGGTGTTTTTTGTCAGTATTCTTTCGTCGTCTTAATATTTCACCAATTTTAATGAATGTGGATACATCTTGAAGATAATTTTCACCTCTTGAATTGAAAAATAGCATAAAAGTCTAAAATTATTGTTGTGGTTAGTGGTTACATAAAAACAAAACTTAAAAAATGAAATCAGACCGATGATTCTATAATTTTATTATGCTACATTTAATCTCTTTGTGTAAAAAATGGAATACCTATATTACAAAAGTTTTTTTGATGTAAAAAATTGTCTGTATGTATGTATACAAAATTATATAAACTGGGTGTATATTCGGTGGACTACTTGGGGATGCGAAAATTTCGCACGAGTAATCGAGTTCTAGTTAAAATTTTCAGCCTCCTCTCTAAGGCCTGGTATTAATGAGCTCTATTATTTCACTACTTTGCGATCTAAATGGAATATGCAAGTAAAGATATATAAAACAAACTCTGAAGATCATTAAATATTATGTTTATTTAAATAATTTAATTTATACTAAATTTCAATTAATTAAGTCATGAAAAAGGCTGGTTTTATAGCTAGTGACATATAAAAAAATGATTATTGTGCATTGATTTGCCATTTGTATATAATTCTTCTTTGAAAATACCTTTGTGTGACTTGAGAACCGAATTTAACGAGTAATTCGGAAGGAAAATTACAACTATCGAAAGGTTTTTAAAGTGTTTTATTTTTTATAATCGCAGATTATCTTTTAATCGTTTCGATAGTGGCTTAAGCTTCTTGTCATCTACCTATAAGTATTGTGCAGTCATTTTCTCAATGACTTTATTTTAATAAATACGACAATGTTTTAAATTTCTCGATTTTTTTACAATTTTTACAATTTAGGGGTAGTATCCTATTGAAAAAATCGAGAAAATCGCAAAAAAAAATTTTGTTTTTTGAAACTTGGTGGATAGGGTAATTTTGATCCAAAAAATATAAAAATAAGGTTAATTTAATGCTTGGACCTATAGAAAGTTACAATGTCAGCGAGTATCATAGGCAAAAACTCATTTTCAAAAAAGTTAGAGTTCCCACTAAAAAATTAAAATCCATAAAATTGTTTAAAAAAAAGGGTGGATAAGTGAGTGCTATAACGTGATAGTCCTAAGGAGAAATTGCCCAGCAAAGCGGGCGGATATCTACTAGTAAATGTATAAATTTGAATATTCAAATTTGTTTACTTAAATAATTACTTCCAGGCGCTTCCATAGCATATAATATATGACAGTTTTTTTTTACAAGCGACGAAAAAACACTTGCACTTTTAACTAATATTTTCAATTTTTTTACTATTTTTCACTTCGATAGAAGAAATATATGTTTTCTGGTATTTACCATAAGTATTAACCATGAATGTAACAAATTACTCTATTGAAACTAGCGTGAGAAATCAGAAAACTGTTTCAAGTTATTTTGCGATGAAATAAAAATCCTTCTAAGCCTCATCAAACATACTAAACCTACCACCCAAAAAAATTATACTGTACTAATAAACTGTTACAAGGCAAACTGCACATTAGTGACAAGATCATATTAACATCTGCAGGTTGAAGATGTCTCAAACTGCTTGCTTATAAAAAGTGGGAAAACCACCCAATTAAATTTTTATGTACGTGTTGGAGACAATTGTAGTAATGTAGGCCCTAATTGCGGTGAAATTGTAGCTATTGCCATTAGCAACAATTTAAATCGGTTAAGAATCATGTATTATTTGCACGGATTTTGTTACCGAAAGAAGTTATTTTTATAATCAAAATGTTTATTCATAAAGCATTTGGGATCAAAAATTGTATTACTTCCTTAAAAAATGAAATAAGATATTCCATAATACCAATGAAATATGATATTCGAATATTATGCTGTGCGTTTAAGGAAGGCTCCTCACTATAGTCAAAAATTATAATTCTAAAATAAACAAAATTATTTTATTACTTTTACGTTAAGTTAAAGCGTCCAATGTACTTCTACCCAGAGCAGAAAGATCTCCTAAAAAATTAAATGTTTAATTTAACTTAAACAAGTGAAAACAAACAATTGACTAAGTTAATTGTTAAAATACCATGTATAGACAGTGTTGATTACTCTATCACATTACACATACATAACTGATATTCCCAAATAATACATACTATACAATTTGCGCCTAATTTTCGACCTCTGAGGTCAACAGTTATGTTTACGAAAAAATGTTTCAAACAAAAGTTGTTTTTTTATAAGGAACATTTTTTACATTTTTGTTCTATCTCTAACGGTTTACAAGATGGGTTCTACGGAAAAAAGATCCAATTGACCTATGTTGCTCATTTACGAACTTGACCTCACTTTTAACGCCCTGAGCACGATTTAAAAATTTCAGCTTGATATCTTTCTTCGTTTTTGAGTTAACGTGTTCACAGACGGACGGACGGACGGTCAGCCGGATATGGGCTAATTAGGTAATTTTATGAATACCTAAGTATATTAAAATTGTGTTCGTAGTATCAATATTTTTAAGCATTACAAACTTGGGACTAAACTTAGTATACCTTGATATATATTACATATTTACATATAAAAACAATTTAATGAGTTAATAATTACACCTTGTGTAGACAAAAAAATTAAATATCAGTGTTTGCATTAGTTTTAATAAATAACAAAAGTTTAAAAAAAACAAACACATTTATAGCAGCTTTTCTACCACTGTTTGTTTTGGTTATTGAAAATTTCGTATTTTCTAGAAAGGCTTCGAAATCTTTGATCCCCATTTTGCAATGGAAATCACAAAAATTAGTTGAAGCTACCCAAAAATTTCCATTCGATCTTTTATAGCTTTGAGGTGAAAATGGATTCGAAAGTTTTACTCAAATTTGCCACCTCACGGGCAAACAGTGATACAATATTTTTAGCAAAATTTAAAAAAAAAAACCATTTTATATTTAAAGATTTGTTATATCTCTTTTCTATATTTAAACGGGCAACAAGATGGGTAATAAGGACCCATGACTCGATATCAAAAATTTTAAGAGTTAAAAAATTGGGACGAAACTTAATATACGTACTCTGATATATCTCATAACCTATACAGGGTATACAAATTATACAGTAGGAAGTAAGTAATTCAACACTAAGAAATTCAATGGGCACGGCTATGTAATTTTATGTAAATAAAAATTGGTTTTAAAAATCTGAGCGATAATTAATGAACATAAATTAAAAAAAACTTTTGGGTATTCATTTACAGTTTTTATACTCTGTATATATGAAATATACCGTGTGTGTAACTACCATCTTGGGATATAAATATGTCTGTAGTTTGACTGAATACATAATACATCCGTTTAGTAATGCATCTAAGCGAGAGGTATTATATACATGCATTGAATTATTTGGAAGACACTTGGAGGTGGGAGTTTTTTAGTTACATAGTTAATATTTGTATGCAACAAATCTCCCACTCTCTGCATGCATACAACAGCCTGTCGTATCGTATCTGTTTATCGTATCTGTAGTCTTACAATACATGAATAATACCTCTCGCTTAGATGCATTAGTAAACGGATGTATTCAGTCATACTACAGACATATGTATATCCCAAGATGGTAGTTACACACACGGTATATCAAGGTATACTAATTTTACTCCCAAGTTTTTTTTGTTTTTGTGTTTTTTTAAAGTCGCTCTGACAACCTAGGTCCTTGGCGACTGCACTTAAATATAATATTTGGATAAACTTTTTGGTGAAGAAATAACAGGCGAGAACATTTGGTTTTATATATTAGAAGATTAGTTTCATCGATTTTAACAATTGATCGATGGTAGAAAAAAAATTGTTTATAGGTGTTCATAAAATCACGTAATTTTTTCATTTCCGTTTGTCCATCCATCTATCCGTCCACCCATCAACACGATAACTCAAAAATGAAAAGAGATATTAAGCTAAAACAATTATTGCCTACTCCGGACGTAAAAAGTGAGCTTTAGTTTGTAAATGAGCATCATAGGTCAATTGGATCTTGAGTCCGTAGAGCCCATCTTGCAAACCATTGTAAATAGAACAAAAGTTTAAATTTTAAAAAATTTTCCTTTAAAAAACAAAAAGTTTTTGTTTGAAACATCATGGTTTACCCGTAAGGGCGCAAATTAGGACAAAACTTTGGTGTCTATTTTCTCCAAAACTATAAAAGATTGGCAGTTGAAAATTTGGTAATTTCAACTAGTGGTATTACTCAAAAAAATAGAGAAAAGTTCTAGAAAATACCTAAGAAAATTTTTGGCCGAAATTTTTCATAATTGTTTTGGTTTTTAAAACTCTTTTAATTTATCATCATCACTACATATTATAAAACAAAGTCGCTTTTTCTGTCCCTATGTCCCTATGTCCCTATGTACGCTTAAATCTTTGAAACTACGCAACGGATTTTGATGCGGTTTTTTTAATAGAGAGAGTGATTCAAGAGGGAGGTTTTTATGTATAATACATCCATATTATAGTAGAGTAAGGGGTTGAAATAGGGGTTGAAAGGGATATGCTTCAAAAACTAAAAAAGTTGTGCATCGATTAAGCTCAAATATTGACACGATATACAACCAGCTTCAAAGATCTATTGTTTTTATCTACTTTTAACCTTTGGAGGGTAGAAAGGTGTAGCGAGAAAGTGGGAAGGAATTATCGAATATTTACAAATATACCTAAGTGGGGTATCAAATATAAGAGCATGACGTGTACATTACAAAACTGTTATCCCACGCAAGGAAATGTGGAGGGAGGGGTGCAAGTGGGGATGTTGCCCAGCAAAGCGAGTAGTTCATAGCTAGTTAAAAATAATGCAAGCACTGATATTTAACACTTTCAATATATTTCAATTATTAACTCAGTCAATTGTTTGTTTTTACTTTTTCTTTTTTTTTAAATTATGTGATAATTTGACTCAAATATATAAATTATAATTTAATATTTATTTAAAACATAAATATATTTTTTTCAGAAAAAGAAAATCCTTAAAAGAATATCTAACAAGGAGACCATAATTAAATGAAATAAAACAAATTCCCTAAGAGATTGGAAAAATAACCCATTTCTCTTAAAATCGAATATTGCATTTTTAATTTTTCAAGAATTTTTATTTCGAAAACTAAGCGCCAAGAGAAAAAATCACAAGAGTACTATTTTGTTTAAAACTAATAAAAAATACAAACAATTTTTTTTTTTTTTTTTTTTGAAAAAATTCAAAATGTTGTACATTTTGCATCCCCACTTTTTGTTTATCTGTCGATTTTTCTCATTAATGGACTTGACCTTTGAAATACCAAAACCCTTATTGTTACCAAATTTTACCTATTCAAATCAAAATTTTGTATTTTTTTATTATTATTATTATTTTTTTTTTTTTTTTGGGAATTAAAATGTAATAGCCTCTTTCCAGAATCATTCACGAATACAAAATATATAAGAAAATTATTTAACAAACTTGAGTTGAGATTTTCACCATTTTTGAAGTTAGTTCAAAATCAGATATATTTTCTAATTTATTAACAGAAAACAAACTCGTGTCTGCTATTTAAACATTATTAGCTTAACATCGCATCATAAAACGTTGTTAATCATTAAAAGATAATTTACTTTTTATAGTTTTTAATCCTAAAACTAACAAATGAACACGTTTTAACAACGTAACATATATTAATCTCTCCCTCAAAAAAAAAAAAGAAATTTTTCCAAAATTACTTTTTCAGTAATTTAAGTTAAGTGATAGATAAAGTTTTAACGATAATATTTTATGTTTCACCTATTAAACTAAAGCCATATCGTAAAAATAATCGGGAATATCATTTCACACAACAATTTGAAAACTATATACGTATACGTATTGTATATACGAACTAACTTGAAATTTTATTTGAATGACAGTTTTGTGAACAAACAGTTGAAAGAATTATAATCATTTTACCAAACTCAAAACTGTATGTTATTTAGGTGATCTATAACAATTATTTTGAATTGTTTTTGGCATTTAACTTTCATATATATGTGTACTCATAGAGAGATTGTAACGATTGGTAATTATTATTTCTTTTTTATCTTATACAAGATCAATGAGATCCATGGTTAACATCACGCATCAGTGCTGTCATAGATACTTTTAAAATGGACGCTGTAACTACGTTAAAAATTAACAAAAATTAATAAAATTTGCGGAAAAATGTTCATAAACGTATTCTCTATAATATTGCTCTCACCTAAATTTATGATAAAATGACAAGAAAAAAAGTTATTAAGCAAAAAAAGAAATTTTTGATTTTGTTACTTTTTTGCTCATAACTTTTTAAATTTTAAGTTTATCGCAAAAAGTCACATAGACAAAATTGTAGCCACGACAATTTGCTACAAATTATGTCTTTGCAAATTTTTTGAGAAATCAATATTTTACGAGATACAGCAAAATATGTTTCCAACCCTTTTTTCAAGATGGCGGGCGGGGGACAAGGGCGCCAACCCCACAAACTTGGGGTTAAGGTTGTATTGACCTCCCCTACATGTTCCACAAATAAAATCGCGTCCTCCCCAAAAATGTTCAGTCAATGTAACATTTCAATGGACTATGAACAAATGGGTGGATAAGTGTGGGCTATAACGTGATAATCTAAAGGAGAAATTAACCAGCAAAGCGGGCGGGTATCTGCTGGTTAAATATAAGAATTATTTAAAGAAAATAATTTTATTGGAAAAACTGATAAAATATTAAGCAAAAGTCTAGGTATATTAAATTATCGGTGCTTTTTTTTAATACGTTTTAAATTTAAATTAAAAAATAACTAACCCATATACGATTCATCAAGCACTTTCAATTTTATATTGGCATAAACGGCATTGAGATTTAAGAAAAAAAATTTATCGTTATATCGCAGTAACGTTAAATGGGAATTATGAGAGTATGCTAGAAATGTTTATTAGGAGGGATTCTATCAATAAATGCGAGTGGCGTCTAGATCGGAGTCCGAATCCCTTTTTCTGGCTGGAATATTAATTTTATATCCTGTTTATTATAAATATGTATACATTACTAATTATTAACTAAGTTAACAAAGATAAATGTTTTATATCTCTTTATTTAACAATATACATTTAAAATGTAATAAATTATGATAATTATGGTGGGAGCGTTGATCATATTAAATTTTACTAAAAGTAGATATGTTTGCTGTATTTACCTGCGCTTCCTCCAATATAAAGAACTATGCACAAACAAAGAAATGGCTATTAACTTTTAGACGTCTTGATAGATTTTTATTAAATGTACTTAACATGCGCCTATGCTTTCAAATAATAAAAAAAAGGCTCAAACAGACATAAAACCAGTCAATCGTAACAAGTGTATAAATCTTCTTTTTTTTCTGAAAAATTAATAAAATGAAAAACTGCTATAAACTATAATTTTCTTTTCAAATTCCATTATTTTTTCCCATGTAAGCAGAAGTAATATGAATGTAACATGAGGTATTTTGACATGCATTAAACTTAAAAACAGTACTAATCATTTTTTTTTCTTTTGTAAACGATGAACCATCCAAAAGTTTAGCCGTTTCTTTCAATAATTAAACATACATATTATCATATACATACAATTTTTTTACATATGTTTTACACATGTTCCCAGTCATTCACACTAAATTTACAACAGCAAACACACTTAAGAAGTTCATTTTTCATAAATTACCAAGTTTTTTTTTTTTTCGTTTAAGGTTATGTTTATGCACCTAAAAATATAAATTTATGTGCGTAAATGTATTTTAATGTCAAATAGGCATAAGCAAACTCAAGCCAATAGTAAATTGCCTACACAGCACACGCTATGGGCCAATTCTTAGAAAAGTCGTAAGCGTTGGCGATTCACTTAACCGACAATTTGTTTTTTCTTACTTGCATGGAACTTACAGTAATAAATTTTGAAGGGTGGCACTATTAAAAGTGCTGTGCACTCAGCGACTAAAGTTTATAAAGAAAGTTTTTACCCTATCAGTTTTAAGATTTTCTAAGACGCGAATGACGTGAAATTTTTTTCTAATAAAGATTAAATATAATGGAAAATTCATAACTTATCTCTTAAGCCCATAACCAATTCTCTGGAGATCTCAATCAGCCTCTATCATTTCGGATGCCGGATCACTGTAGTATGTATCAAGCTGAAGTGATGAAATATGTGAATGTATAAGACTGAACAAACTGAGGTGCAGGGACATTACAATCTTCACCGATAGCCAAGGTAGCACAGGACTGCCGTACGTCCTTAAATGAGCTGGCGGGACAAATGAATGTAAACCTGGTATTTGTACCGGGACACAGGGACATTCCAGAAAATTGCGAGCCCACGAGCTTGCCAGAAATGGCACAATGCTGCCGGATATAAGCATCAATAAATATCCGGGAGTTCCATTTGCGAACTGCAAGTTGCTCCTCAAAGAGGATATCTTAAAAAGGGCTAATCCTAGATGGAGAGAGGAACGTACTTGTGGTACTACAAGAGAGATATGGTCTGAGTACAATCGCGGGCGTTCCGAAGATCATATATCACTTCCAAGGGCTTCTGTTTGCAAGGTTGTTGCGGCAGTGTATCACGACTACAATTTCTCATCTTCTCTGTCACTGCCCAGCTCTTTTCATGAGGAGATGGATTTACTTGAGCCAGCCTCTCTTTGACGACCTCTCCGACCTAAAGTCCGTCGACATCAAAGCTCTCCTGCTGTTCTTAAACAGCTCCAAATGGTTCATGGAGTAGTGGCCGGGAATGGCCCAACCCTTTTACGGTATCACAACGGACCCTATGGTCTAAGTGTGTCCCACCCCAGGACAGCCACTCTAACCTAATCTAACCTCAAGGACCAAAAGTGTGGTTTCTATTCGTGAAATAGGTATATTGGCGAGCATTTGATTTTCGAGAAATAACGAGTAATACAACAGGAAACTAACAAATCTTGCTTTTAATATCATTTAATTGATTTTTATATAACATTTTTAAAGAAATTTTAAATAATTATGAAAAATTTTCATTTTTCTCTCATTTTATGTAATACATGCTTCGATTGAGGAAATTCTTCCTTAAACAAAAAAAATCGTGACGACATCTTGGAAATATCTAATTCTAAGCAGAAAATTCAATGTTATATTATTAAGGTATAATGTTTATACCTTAAGAATTTTACAAAGAATTTACACCTAAGTACTAAATACATTTCCTGTGAAAACAAAAAATTTCGCCATATATACAATATATAAGTATTATGTTAAATTTCCAAGATAATTCACTTTTTGAAACACCCAAAATGTGTTGTGTTCTAAATTGAGCTTAAGACTAGTAAAATAAAAATTTGTCTAAAAATGAATAGCTGTGCATTATGTTTGCTGTATTAATTAATATTATTATAGTAATTAGTTAAATATACAAAATATTACAAATAATTCATCATTTTAATTGCTTTGGTTGGATTTAATAACTTTATTTATTGCTGTTTATGATTCTCCACATCAATATGTGTGTAATTATAGAAATATTGTTCAATTCTTGAATATTAAAATACAACAAAATTTAAAATATAATTAAATGGTATAAAGCAGATTTACGAATATTTTTTTCATTTTCAAATTTTCCTGTGCAGAGAAGTGTTAATTTTTAACACACTTTTATTAGCTTTATAATTTTTCAAATCAATATCTTAAAAAAAGACAAACATACCTACTATATCGAAATTCAAATGGTGGAGGTCACGGGAAGACATATGGTTAACGGTGGTTAATGGATTTTATACATTTTTTCAGTACTTGGTACATAAATAAATAATTAATATTTTTGTTTTTTAATATATATTTTTAGGTTCAATTATTACAACATTCTGCATTCTACAATTATAGACTGTGATCCCATAATGAAGAGAAATTTGTATGATTCTTTTTGTCTAACATTTGAAAGTTTGATCAAAGCTAGTTTAGTATTAAAGAAGAATTGGGCTTTAACCGTGATTTAAGTGATGATGTGATGATTTTATGCAAAACTAGTTTTTTGATTTTGAGTTACCGTTTCCAAGTGTCGAAAGGGTTGGAAAGTGGAATGCATATACCACTTTCCCTTTTCCGTTTTTTATATTTGAACGCCAAACATAAGAAAGTCAATCAAATATACGGAAATCTTAACACAAAACTTGAATATCAATTTTCATTAATTTAACATCCGAGCTGTGGTTAAAACCTCCTAAATAATACCAATTAAAATTTTAACTAGCATGAATTTCTTTTAAAATACTTAAGGTAGTACAAGCGCAAAATACTTGTGGTTGAAATTATTTGTACCTTATTTTCAACTTTGACGATGAATTTAGTTTTAACTTCATGAATGTAGACGAAAACTAAGAAAACTTGGTTTTCGAAATATTGAAAGCAAAATAATCAAACAAAATTCTTACTTTTCGTCTTATATTGTCAAGTTATAACAGAATTCATCATCAAAATTGAGAAAAAATATTTTTTTAAATTTGTGTCCCCACTACCGTGCTCATACACCCATAATTAAGTTTAAGTTTAATTTATACAGTTTTTTGTTAATTTCCACCGACTAGTTTTGGAGAAACCTATGATAACATATCATCCATCTACCGTTTTCCCATAAGACTATGCCTACTTTTGAAGTCACTTATTTATTTAAATAATCTGGCCACCCCCCTAAAATTTTCAGAATTGATTTGAGCTTCATATAAAAAAAAATCAAGCCTTTTATCAAAAGTTTTCCAGGCACTCGTACATCCTTAACTATTTTGTGACAAGTACATATCAAAAAATAAATTTAACTAAAAATGTTAATAAAGTTCATTTTTCTATTTCTAAACATGTTTCTGAGCAAATTCAAGCTATAAGCGTAGTTGTTGAGGATTGGGTTGGTCCAATAACAGTGTCAGCCGTTTACTGCCCACCGAGGCATTCAATTAGCCAAGAAACTTTTGAAACTTTCTTCACTAATCTTGGTAACAGGTTTATCGCCGGTGGTGACTATAACGCCAAACATACGTTCTGGGCGTCGAGATTGATAAATCCGAAAGGACGAAACTTACTAAAAGCCATTCAAGCAAACAATCTTGACCAGCTTTCTACTGGTGAACCAACTTACTGGCCATCCGATTTAAATAAGTTACCCGATCTGTTAGACTTATTTGTGTTAAAACATATGTCTAAAGCGTACATGCAAATTAAATCATGCGACGAACTCTCCAGCGACCACTCGCCGGTTTTATTATCAATATACAATGAATTTATTCAAAGAGGAGGTGCTGCGTCTTTAACTAACCGTCACACAGACTGGGACTATTTTCGATAGCATTTCGATAATAACCTAAATCTAAAAATGCTGTTAAAATCAGAAGAGGATATTGACTTAGCTGTACAAAAACTCACAGTAACTATCCAAAAAGCAGCCAGAGAATCCACCCCTGGCATTAAAAGCCTTAAATCTAAAAGTTTACTCCCACAAAACGTCAGGCAGCTTATCTCAGAAAAGCGCAGATTAAGAAGAATCTGGCAGCAAACAAGATTTCCAAATGACAAAAACAGCTTCAACAAAGCGTCACAAAATTTAAAACGCTTACTTGAAAAACTAAAAGAAAATTGTATTCAAGACTATCTAGAAAACCTATCTCCAACAGAAGCGACGGATTACTCACTTTGGAAAGCCACAAAACGTTGCAACCAACCGCAACAAGCTCTTCCACCCTTAAGAAATCAAGATCGTTCATGGGCAAGGAGCAACAAAGAAAAAGCTGATCTTTTTGCTCAAGAATTGAAAGATACATTTTCCAATTCACAAGATGCACCCGACGAAGAAATTGATCAGTTCTTGAGTGCTCCTCTACAATTATCCCCAACAATAGAGGCTTTTTCTCTAAACGAAATAAGCGCGGTAATTAAAACACTAAACCCAAAAAAATCACCAGGTTTTGATCTTATAACAGCTAGAATTTTAAATGAGTTATCAAATAATGGGATTATCATGATTCGTAATATTTTCAATGCGATTTTGAGACTGAGCTATTTTCCATGTCCTTGGAAAATATCACAAATAATTCTAATTCAAAAACCAGGAAAGCCAATCAACGAAGTCAAATCATATCGACCTATCAGTTTATTACCAACACTATCTAAACTCTTTGAAAAATTATTTCTACAAAAATTAAAGATTATACTGAATGAGTCGCAGATCATACCAGACCACCAATTTGGGTTCCGTGAGAAACATTCAACTATAGAACAAGTGCATCGAATAGTTAACACAATAAACAAAAGCTTTCAAGAAAAAAAATATTGTACAGCTTCATTTCTTGACGTCAGCAAGGCGTTCGATAAAGTATGGATGGCACCCTGGCTTACTTTACAAATTAAAACAACATCTTCCGAGTACATATTATTGTATTTTGAAATCTTATCTAGAAGATCGGCATTTTCAGGTCAAAGTTCAAGAAGAGTTATCTGACTTGTTTCCTATTCAATCTGGCGTACCACAGGGCAGCGTTCTGGGCCCAACTCTCTACTTGATATATACCGCGGACTTACCAGCCGACGGAAAAAATACAATAGCTACTTTTGCAGATGATACTGCAATATTATCCACAGACGTGGATCCAAATGTAGCTTCACAAAAACTACAAAATAGTATAAATAAAATACAAAACTGGTTACAAAAGTGGCGTATTCAAGTAAATGAACAAAAATCAGTTCAAGTAACATTCTCTTTAAGAAGGGAAACTTCTCCAGCTGTAAAAATGAACAATGTCAGTTTTCCACAGGCAAACGAAGTGAAATACCTAGGAATTCACTTAGACAGAAGGCTAACTTGGCGCAAACACATCTGGTCCAAGAGAAAACAATTAAATTTAAAATTTTCGAAACTTTACTGTCTGTTAGGTCATAAATCTAAGTTATCATTAGACAATAAAGTGCTAGTGTATAAAACAATTTTAAAACCAGTGTGAACTTATGGGATTCAAGTATGGCGAACTGCTAGCAACAGTAACATCGAAATTATTCAACGGTTTCAATCAAAAGTGTTACGAACAATTAGTGAATCTCCCTGGTACGTGCGTAATGACGACATTCACCGTAGTCTTGAAGTGCCCACAGTGCGCGAAGAAATTACGCGGTTCAGTGAAAGTTACTTGACTCGCCTTGAAAGGCACCCAAATGTTGAAGTAATCAATCTCTTAGACAATAGTGAAAGAGTAAATAGACTAAATAGACAAAGTGTTCTAGATTTAAGATTTAGATTTACGTAAATAGTTTTAATTATAGTTCACATACTATAAATTCGATTAGGTGACTATCACTGGGTAGTTGCCGTTCATGTTATCTATTCATCAGACCTATTTATAGTTCCTTTAGGAACTGATAATAGAATATTAGGATACCAAAAAAAACAAAAAAACAAAAATTTTTTCTATTTCGAAATATAGCGAATTAGAGGAAAAAAATATTTTTTTGAATGAAAGTCTTTGTTTGTGAATACCTACTATATAAGTAAGTATTATACTTATTTTAAAGAATATTTTTTTAAGTTTCGCAGTTAACACGAAAACAAAGAAAAATTTTATTGCAAAAAATTTGATGGCACAGAATAAACCTAAGTATAAAAAAACAAAGACATTAGTTTATGGCTGTTTCTGAAAAAGTAATTATACTGAGTTTTATCTCATAGTAAGTAGCATTTAATTTAGTGAACGCATTTCAAGTTTAACAATATATTCGATGAAACTTTTGGAATCCCTTTTCTACTTTCATCTTTCTCTTTGACCATTTGTAAAAGACTTTCAAAAAAAGCTTACAAAAAAATAGAGAAAAAGTGAACTTCACATTCAATAGGTTCCCGAAATTTTAACTCGCTATCTCCACTCATTTTCTGGACATGAAGATAGAAGAACCGATGCAAACGGACTAATTTGGTGATTTTATGAACATCTACATATCAAAATTTTGTTTCTCTTCATTCATGTTTCTTAAATTACATTCGGAGTATAAAAATAAAATATACGTTAAATAAATATTATTAAACTTCTAATATATTGAACTATTTTCTAAAGAAACGATTAACCCCCTAAAATTGTCTTTTTGTTAAACGAACAGATGCAATTTGCTTGGAGTTCCTTTAGTGTAAAATAGATTATTGCGTTTAATGTATTTTTACATCTATTCAGATCATTCATTCTTCCAGGTATTTTAATTCATTTACGACAGTGTCATGTAGAGCGCTTATTTTATTATTTTACATATGCTTTAAGTTAATCAATTAACAATTTAACCCTTTGTAATAATACTTTGACCACCATAAAAAGAGGTCACATTTAAACCCCAAGCAAATTCACTTAAACACAACATTTAGAGCAAGATATATACTATTAACATGCAGAAATTTTTCTCGATCTAAAGAAAGAAAGTTTTTTACTAGTTCGTGAAATTATTTCGTGTTGGGGAAAGTGCAGATTAATATTATCAATTATCAATATGCATATCTTAATATTATCAATTATCAATATGCACTATCATTAAGGAGCTTTATGTTTATACTCTGTATATATGAAATAGATATCAGGGTATATTAATTTTTATAATCTGTACATATAAAACATAAGGTATATAAATTTTAGTCCCAAGTTTGTAATGCCTCGAAATATTGATGGTAGGAACAAAAATTTGGTATTGGTGTTCATGAAATCACCTCATTTAACTCAAAAACGAAAAGAGATATTAAGCTGAAAATTTTATAGCGTTCAACGTGAACAACATAGGTTAGTTGGGTCCAAAATCCATATCTTGTTAACCGTTAGACACAGAACAAAAGTATAAGTTCCTAAACAACTTTTGTTTGAAACATTTTTTTGTAAACATTATTGTTTACCCGCGAGGGCGCTTTCCTTTTTCCAAAAATTTGGTTTCCTTTTTCTCCAAAACTATAAAAGATAGGGAGTTGGAAATTAGTGGGAAGTTGAACTAAGAAGAACTATAGTGGTCTCGTGAAAGATTCTCGAAAAACAAAAACAAATTCTTGAAAATAGTATATGTAGTTTTATTTATAATTATACTTTTAAACTTTGTAAATGACTTCGTTATTACTTCTGTCCTGTTATGTGAATTTTTCGTGAAAGACAAAAATTTTACTTAGAGCCTAAATGGCCGAGCGGTCTAAGGCGTTAGTATTAGCACGTTGGACTATTTATTAATGGCGGCAAATCAAGTAAATTAAGAATGGATTATAGAATTATCCACGTTAGCCAGAGCCTAGTTGTTGTCTTCTTTCACGAGATACGGCTTAGGTTCCTCAAGTACTTGGGTATTCATGTAATTTTCTGCACAATCTGCGTTGAAGCAAATTTTTAACCAACGTTAAAATACTAGACTGTCATAACGTCTGGACTAAATTCAAACAAAAAACAAAAGAATATTTCGAAAATAGTTCTGACAATATTCATTTGTTTCATTCTATAAAAACATATTCTATCTCCAGTTTTTTTATTATATCATTTTCAAGTCTTTGACTTCAACAAATAATAAATAAATATAAAATAAGCACAATATTATCTTAATTTAAAATAGAAATAGTAACATTTTATTAAAATGGTCGTCCGTCGACTACTTTTACTACAACATACATACAACTTCACTAACACTACTAGTTTGTTCTATAAATTCTATTTTCTATATCAGGGCTTCTTAAACTTTTGTAATTCACGACCCCATTTATGATTGCGAGTTTCTTGACGACCCCATACAAATATAAAAGAAAAATAAATTAATATTTGTTGATGATTTATTTATTAGGTAACAATATACATATGAAAATATATAAGTTTAGAATTCGTTT
The DNA here is from genome assembly GCF_905475395.1 of Chrysoperla carnea. NCBI lineage: Eukaryota > Metazoa > Arthropoda > Insecta > Neuroptera > Chrysopidae > Chrysoperla > Chrysoperla carnea. The sequence goes on along the minus strand of NC_058337.1, from coordinate 71,068,278 downwards.
TGAAACATACAAAAATCTAAAATTAAAAATTGCACAAAAAATTATAAAATTGTATTTATTATAGTTTCAAAAATAAAAGTGGATTCTGACCGTCTTAATTCTCTCGAATATATTCAAGTAGTTGCGTGGTAAGTATTAAATTAAAGTATAAGTTAAAAATTTAATGAGATGGATGTGCCTGTTTTTTATTGCATAACAAATCAAATCTTGGTGGAATGTTTGAAACTGCTGGACGGAAGACCTCTTCAACATTTTTTATCGCTGAACGATATTGGGATTTAATATGTGTTAAAGCTGTTTCTTCAGCATTAATACCTAGAAATTTTGTTGATAATTATTTCTCGGGATTATTTCGGCTTTTAGAGATTGACAAAATAAATTTATATTTTTTATTAATTCCAATAACATTTCATAATTCATAGTAAATGTTATTCAAGTTATTATAATACTCTTAATAGAAATGCAAGTACAAACAATCTTTCCGAACTAGAAGATTATATGATATATTTATCTACGATAATTGTTATTTTATCTTTATAACAATAATTTTACAAGTTAAAATACATTTTCTGTTAAATTGTATTTTTACCTCTCGCGACCCCAGAATTTTGCTACGCGACCCCAAATGGGGTCGCGACCCATAGTTTAAGAAGCCCTGTTCTATATGTATTGTCTATTGTCGTAATAATATAAGGTTTATTGTTTTGTCTTGTTGAAATGGTATTTTAAGACACACAATTGTTGTTCACAGTGTTTTAACACTAATAAATTATCCATAAATTCTCTATCTAAAAGTATTATGTATCATCTTCATCAAAACGGACTTGTATGTTTGTTGAGTTGTACTTTACTTGCGTACTTTTATTATTATTCGTTAGTGGAATAAAAATAGTGTATTTTTAAATTTAGAAGACAATATTTTAATTCAAATTATTCTATGCTCTCTTGGAAAAAAGAAAAGAAAATAAATGTTCAAGTTTTTAAGGGAAAAATAAAACTGACTTCAAAATTATTCAGCAAACAAGAGAAGGGGAGTACTTCGCATTCTGGAAGAATTTTATTCTACTACTAGTTTTTATCCCTTGCTTTGCTCAAGGTTTTAACCTAAAATAATTGGCAAAGATCATTATAAAGTTAATAAAATAATATATAACACTCAGGGTGGGGGGTGGCATATTTTATGGACATCACAACCAAGGTTATCAGGCATACTTCTGACAAAAAAAAATTATTTATCTTAAATTACCAATTTTGATTGTTTAACATATGGCTTTGAAAACTCGAACTTGTAGAACTGATTCCAAAAAATAGATGAATTATAATCTTATTTTCTAAGCGTTAAAATTTCGAAAAACGATATGCTTTAAACTTTTGTTACGAGTATATTTTAAACGCTTTGAGTAATCTATTCAACAAAAGAGGTCGTTTTCTATAGATCAGTAAATTTTCTACAAAAATATGTATTGCTCATTTTACGAGTTTTATTAATTAGCAAGTCATAAAATTAATGGAAAAATTTAATTTTCCTCTTCAAACTTTGACCTTCAATATCTTTTAAGAGACCTTTTTCGTAGAGCGTTCAGTTTCGTACAAAAATATGTGATATTGTCAGTTGCTGTGTGTTCAAATTAGGAAAGATATTAATTCCTTTCTAATAATCTTCTAGTGTTGCATAGAAACCAAGTTTTTGGTATCGAAATTTTAAAAAAAATGTCGATTATTTTGACCCACCCTCGTGTAGATGTGGATGCACCTCCCTGAATGTAATCATGGCGGCGACCATGCCAATGCCCTAGTCTATAGCTTAAGAATGATTGAGCGAAACCAATTTCCCATAAAATAAGTGCAATCCCTTGAATATATATACAATATCACCTAATTGTGATAAATATTCAGATCAAGGCGAAGACCACTTGGTTTCCACCTTATCACAGAGGCCATCCACATCATTATTTGTTAATCTTTAATTATTAAATTACATTAATTATTACAATTACATTTATAGATGGAATCGGTAATTTCGTTCTTATCCAAGCGACGACAATGTGATCAATTCCACAGACCCCATTAATTATAATTTTTTCACACTGTCGCTGACTGACTAATCACGAACTCTCCGAAACTATCGGTAGAATTAACTTAGTGAGTCAAAATTTGTCCTTTTAGTTTTATGGTGGCATCCCAATACACAGTAAATGATGGGTGATGTGGAAATCTGTGTATTCACTGACTGGCACTATAATTTCCTATTTAAAAAATGAAAAATTTACAATAAATATCAAATCGAAATTAAACATTTCGTTAATAAAAGAAGTATAGATTCACATCCAAATGGTTAGTCTGCCCATCGAAGCGAGCGGGAATCAGCTAGTATATTTATAATTGAAACAATAAAAAAAAAAAAACTAGATTAAAAAAAATTCCTGAAAACAGTGCTGGCTTGAAATAAATAATCCTTTATCTATGAAACAAAGCTGTTCCTCATTTAAAAACTTACCAAGAGTGAGACGGTTATATATCTTAGATTCCACACCAAAGAAAGAAAACAAAACATTTAAAATTAAAAGAAAATTTTTAAAAGAGTGAAGAAACATCTTTTCATGTGAAGTCAGTTAAAACAGTTTAAAGTCTTATAAACGACGATCTAAGTAAAAAGCATGAACATATGTGTTATTTTTTTCATACTTTTTACAGTATATTTGACTTAAGTCAACATAATAAAGTATGCAGCGTATCGTTGACAGGTTACAAATATCAATTACATTTTATATAAATACACCCAGAAAAAAAAAATTCGGAGAAGTGTGAATTGTGACATGTGCTACGAGTATGTTATTTTACTATATGGGATAGAAATTGAACACAATATGCACTTACAAAATTAAGACGAATATTTTCAATAAAAGAACATTTGATATAGACCCGGTATAATCCGTCATTGAACATCAATAATTTTCGTATGGAAAATTTTTGCAGGATCCCATTTAAAAAATAAATAAACGTAAAAGTGTAGGTTGTCGGTGGGTAACCTTCGGAATCGATTCAGAAATCATATAATTGGGGAAGAGCCCTCCAGTTTTCAAATAAAAAAATTGTAAAATTTGTAAAACCGATTTTGACTATATTCATCCCGCAAAAAGTGTCAAAATCAGATTTTTAATATGTATCAAATCTTTATTTTTTATTGTAAAGCTTACTCAACATCATTCAACAAATATTTTTGACCTAGTTGCATTTTGATGGCTTAATTGTTGATTGTTAAGAGAGTACGCGAAAAACCACCCAAAAATAACGATTTCTTATACTATACATGCTAGAAATATGGGATTTTCTCCAATCGGCTCGAAATAACCTCCAGAAAAACGGTTTTTTAGGACCGGAATCGTGGTATAATATGTATGCTTTATCCCTTATAACCTATAAATTTTTCAGGCAGGGCTTCTTGGCCAGTAAGATAAATTAAAATTTACATAATAAATTATATGACCATTTTACGTAAAACGACCTGTATTTCAAATTCAGAGGGCCAAAAATGCATGGAAAACCATTACTAGTTTTTGCGGAAATCATTCGCAATGAGAACTCCCCCCAGTGGCTCGACTACATCTCTATCACAAATAAATTGTTAATGGTAATTGGTGTTAAATTTTAATATTTGTATTGGTCTTATGTTTTTGTATGATACAAAAATCTCTGTATCACTATGGAGTTGAAACCACGATTTTCTTTGCTATGCGACCAGAGTTCTTTAGCCAACTAAGCCAAATGATGTTATGTACATACAATTGAATTATTTAGGCAACAAGCCACTGTAAATATTTTTAATGCATTTTTATTTTTATTTACATTCTTTAATGGCAATACTTGCACAAGGTTTATGTTATTTAGACAACATGAATGCATTCAAAATTGAATGTTGAAGAGTTCTATCAAACCAAAGTGACACTAAAAAAGAGATATATATGTATGTGCACGCTTATCTACGCTCTCTCTTGCTGAGTGCCACTTTGGTTTGATAGAACAATACGAAAAATAATTAATGGAGGTAGGTAATGAAACCGAAAAATGACATGATTAAAATGTAAAACTACACCTCCAATTTTTACGGGACTGGAAGCAACTGTTCTTCGTATGAAGGTATGAAAAAAGTTCGGTCAGAAAATGTGATCCTTAAATTTACGCGTGAGTAGATTCTTAATAACCAATTGTGCTTGAAAAATCATAAAAATAGGAAAAACAAGTGAAAACAAACAATTGACTGAGTTAATTGTTGAAATACCATACATAGACAGGGTTGATTACTCTATCACATTACACATACATACATGTCATACATAGCTAATATAAGTGATATTCCCATATAATACATACTATACAATTTACGCCTAATTCGCGCCCTCACAGGTAAAAGTGATGTTTACGAAAAAATGTTTCAAACAAAAATTGTTTTGTTTTTTATAAGGGACATTTAAACTTTTATTCCACCTCTAACGGTTTACAAGATGGATTCTACGGACCCAAGACCCAATACGTTGCTCATTTACCTATCTTTTTACGTCCTGAGTACGCTGTAAAATTTCAGCTTGATATCTTTTTTCGTTTTTGAGTTATCGAATTGACAGACGGACTGACGGACAACCGAAAATGGACTAATTAGGTGGTTTTATGAACACCTAAACCAAAATTTTGTGCGTAGCATCAATATTTTTAAGGGTTACAAACTTGGGACTAAACTTAGTATCCCTTGCATATTGCATATACACATGGTATAAAAATTATTATTTTGATGAAAATTTGATATTGACAAAATTAACGACTATTGTGTGGTTTTTGATGGATGCCAAAACCAAACGGTTATTATATTTTGGACATTTCTTATCAATTTTTATTCTATGACTTTTTTCAGCTAGCCTCACCGTTTTCAATAGAACGGTGATTACAAAAATTATCGAATGTTTTTGTTTTTTTTTACTAAACAATTAGTCAGTTAACGTTACTGATACGGTATTGTAAATCAGAATTGAGCTAATTAATCATACCGTTAGGATAAATACGATTGTGGGTCATAGCATAAGACCCTGACTTCAATGATAAAAAGAGTGTATTAAAATAATTTCTTATTTCATAAATTATTGTATTTACATTTAATTTGTGTTTATTATTTTTGATTAAAATTAATGGTAATTTTATTTGATTCTTTTATTATTATTACCTACATTCCCATTAAATAATTAATTAACATGGCCTACGTGAATATACTTTCACTCCAATTTAATGGAATCTCATATAGGACACTACCATTTTTTAAAAGTGATAATTGAAAAATATACATCTCGACTCATGCTTTAGTTATTGAAATGTCGCTATTAGAGTCGTGTGTCAAAGACGATACGGATTTTAACACAAGGGAATCCCAGACGCTTTTGTAATAGAATGGTATAAACGTAGATTTTTTTGGAATTATTCGCATAAAGTCCGTATCTGTTCGCACTTTATTCAATTCCAATTTTTTGTACATTGGCTCATTTGAAGAAATTTGAATGAATTGTTTTTATTTGAATCTTTTTTTTAAAGTAGCTCTCTTGCTTGAACTATTGTGAAACCCACTTTTTGACAGAATTTAACGAATATATTTCACAGGCTAAGAATAGGACTTACTATAAAAACCCAAAATTTCAAAAATTTTGGCCGTTTAAAACATCAGATAATTTATGGCAAACCTCGTAATTTTGACGTAAATTGGTCAAAATTGGAAACACAAAGGTTAAAGCAATGGATCTACCATAAAAATTATAAATATCCACACCCTAAAATACAACTTCTTCTTGAACGATTTTTGTATTTGTTGATCGATTTGCTTTTACACAATAAGCTAAAAAAATTTAATGATACACTTTTATTTGATTTTTTGTTCCATTGGAAGTTTTAATTTCGGGCCAAGGCATTTGGAAGAAATGCTTTGATAAAGCGAGAACTTAAGTAATTTTCTGGGCGTTGGCCTGGGTCCCGATAAACAAATGTCAAAGCTTTCTTATGCCGAACTTTATAGTTAGTTATTGTTATACACATTTTTACATGCTTCCACATTATAATCGCAACCTTATAAACTGCATTAAAGTATCTACCAATTAATAATTAAGAAACTGACAAACATACTGATGGCAGATGCTTCAAAAATTCAAATTTGAAATGTACTTATTTTTCGTGAGTTAAAAAACTGTATATATAATTCATACAATTCTGGTGGAAGCGCAAATAATATTCCACAATTTAATAAATAATAGTTTAAATTAGTATCTAGCTAAACTAAAAAGTATAAAATGAATAATAGTTTAATAAAACTAACGAAAACACGCTTTTGTAACTAGCTGAACTAAAAAGTAGAAAATAATTTCTATAAGTTTTTTTTTGAACTTATAGAAATTATTTTCAACTTTTTAATTAAGCTAGTTACAAAAGCGTGTTTTTCAGTATTTTAAAACTATGATTTATTTTGGAAATGACTTTTTGTCGCAAACTTTCGGAATTTATAGATTCTGATAGTTTTTGATCAGTAAGTCAATAGATTTTGAGATGCGTATTATTTGCCTAAGAAATAATAACCGAAAATTTTTATTCTATATTTAAAAATATCTGAGCTACGCAATGAGAATGAATGAAAAAAGTTTTATCCTTTAGCTTAACTTGCAGGAATTTTATTTTCGTAGACCTTATTGTGTCTGGTCTCTATATTGATCGATCCTTAAACTAGTACAAAAGTTTTTAAATAACTATTCTCGTTATTACTTTACTCTTCTTTATACTCGCCAAATCTTGTAAAGGTACTGAATAAGGCATATATTCTCTTTACTAGAACTTTGAGCTCCATATCTCCCAACCAAAATCCATTCCAGAAAGTTTGGTGGAATACCATTTCTTATAAAAGTACAGGACATTTTCTAGAAAATGCTATTCAACTATTATTTTTATAAAATTTTTGATACAAGCACTTTACAAAAAGTGCAGGAATGCATATAAAGTGCATTTCCAAAAGTTGGTTTGCATAGTTCATTAAATCGATTTCATTGAACTAGAACTCTTGGGCAACAGTCCAAATATAGTTTGTTGTTGATTAATCAAATTTTACTGATTTTGCGCAGAATTATTTTCAGAAGAAAAATGATTTTCCACAAATTTATCTACTCCTGAATAATAAAACACTGTCAATGATTTTCACTACCACACTAACATACAACCTACAGTTTGGAGAGGGAGAAGTAAAACATATTTAGGGGTAAAATAATATAATATATGGAAGGGATGATTTCTTGTCTCTGTATGTATATATATAGACTAACAATAAATACACATACGTTTTTATATACTTATCTCTTTTTAACCAATGTATTTTGAACAAAAGGTAAAATATAATGTATTATATTATATGTATATATATATTTTATATAACCATTCAAAAACATTTCTCTCTCATAGTTCTGACAATCGTCGGTTGTTCGGTCGGTTATATAGCAAAAACGAATCAGAGAGAGAATGATGATTATTATTATGGTCGTACGTTGATGTTCCTCGTTCAGAATCTTACCGGGTTTCTAGGTGTTTAAAACACACACAAATATACATTACACATACACACAAGTGAACACGAGTGTATGATTGCTAGCACACACCGATTATCATTAAATTCATGTGCCTACAATACACAACAGAAAACATTTAATCTTTATTCACAAATTAACGAACATTTTTCAAAAAAAAAAAAACTGTTTAAAAAAATTTAGACAAAATAAACTTAACCTTATTTTTAAGAAGTGTCAAAAAAATATTTTCGTTAATCTTTTGTTTTATTTTAAATGTGCATTTTGCAAGTGTTGTGTGAAAACAATTGAGGGACGACATTACATTTTATATACAGCAGTGCTTTTAAACAGAGAGAAGTTTTAAGAATATTTTTGGATGAGAACAAAATAAACTAAAAAAAAAGCTCTCAACCAGTGTTTTGTAAATGTTTTTTTTTTGTTATAAAATCAATACAACTTTCATATAGTAGTCATGACGTCTCTAAATAGTCATGATTATTTACAATTTTCCTTTTACAATAATTTTCCAATATCCATCCAAATGATTTCCACAAAATGAATTTCCAAATAAAATAAATTTTGTGTGCTGTTGTTGTGTCAACATTCTTTTATTTGATTTTTCGTTTGTTTTTTTGGTTAAGAAACTATGTGATTTTTTTTTGTCTGTTAATAAAAATGGATTTTAAATAAAAATGTAAGTAACAATGGTATTTTTGGATAAAGTATCTTGTCTCATAAATCTTTTTTTTTATCAAATCTTATTAAATATTCATCGTTTTTAATTTTTATTGTTTGAAGTATTTTCATGTAACTCATACAAATGAGTTACTGTCTCTTTTTTATGAATTTTGTATGTGATTTGAATATTGAATTATATGCCGATAATTTTTCAAAGTGAAGAGGAGCTTTATTATTTTTTAATCAGAATGCTTTTTATGAGAGAGAATATGTGTGTGAGTGTTTTTTTTAAATATGGTTTCTGGCATTATGATTTGCTCGACACGCGTATCGCTTGGGTATAGTTCTATATATTATATTACAGTTGTATATGTTTCTGGTGTAAGTGGTATGGGTATAAAACCCAGAATTATCGATCGTGTTACCGGCATAACTGATGGGCTACCAACCACTGGCTGCATGTCTGCTCCGTTTACACTATGTCTCTTGTCTATGTGCTCACTTAACAATATATTTATACATCATTCTATGTATTCCTACTGAACCCAGAGTGGCGAGAGAGAATCTTTTTTATGTAATGTTTTCAAAAAAATGGAAAATTGTGTGTTTTTTCTTCTTTTAGAAGCTAACTTTTAAGGTGTATTTCAATCTGCTCTTTCTAGAAATCGAATAAATTTAATTATTGAAAATCGAAGTTCTTATAATTAATTTATACTTTTTGAAATTTTGGCGAAGTGTGTATTAGTTGAATTTGTAAAATAGACTTCTCGACAGAATCATAAATTGTTTCTCATCTTCAAATTAATTGCTCAACTGAAAAATGTAAAATTCTTTTTTTTCGAGTCGATTAAATTATCGAAAAATTCTTTAATTTTAAATATTTTGGAAACTTGCCTAAATGTTACCAAAGAATATCAAACTGTTTTATCCTGATATCTTGCTTATTCGAATGCATTTCCTATAATTTCGAATCATACTGTTTCGACCAAATTTTTGAGAAAATTTCTGAATTCTTGGCTTCTTTTCTATGAATGTGTTCTAGTTAAGAAGACTTTCAAAAAAATACAAATGTGATTGTTTAAGAAAATGTTCCACAATTTAAAATTATTTTATCTCATATTTTATTTTACGTTAATCGAAACAAATAAACCCCGAAAAAACACACTAAAAAATTAGACCCGGATTATTGCTGTAATTACGAGTTGGTTGGGTTGAGTTTGTCGACTATAGAGGAGTTGGTTGAATTCTGAAGATTTAAGACTTTCTTTGGTCTATTTTTTCCGGCCTATGTTTTTCCTAAATCTTTATTTTACGTTAGTTAAAAAAAATACAAGCTGGATTATATGTTTAAACCAAACCTTGTGTACAAATAAAATTATGTCATTTTCTGGTCGTAAATGTGTTTATATAAGCTTCCTAAAATAATTAATATGTCGATGATCTCGAATAAAATACAATAAATGTAGTTTAATAGGTATAACTAAGTGTTTTTATTAGTGTATCGATTTTCAGTATTTTATAGGAGAATAATAATACCAGCTCTCATATTACGCGAATATATAAGATTTCAAAAATATAAAAGGCATTCTGGTTCATAGCTCGTAAAAATAGCCTAGGATATAGAAGTATTTTGAAATATCTGCAGTTAAAACTTGTTTCAGATTTTAATATTTTGATATTTCTTCAATTTATTTTCATGATTATACTAAAATCTCGAGAAGAATTTTAGGTACCTAGCATCCTTTATTCCTGAGTAATTTTGAAAAGGAAGCATTAGGATATTATAAAGAACGGAAAATTCTTAGTATTTGGATATGACTATACCGAGTCTTAGGTTTTAAAGATTGAGCGGTATGCACAAACAGATTTTTATCCCGATACGTTGTATTTGTTACGGTTTATTTGTTTTACATTGATTTTTTGTAGATCCAGCTGCTTAAAATTAATATAGTACCTTTCTGTTTAGTAAGAGACAATCTTATAAGGGAAAATAACCAACGTTATTTTATTATTTCTACAAATTATGAAATGAGTTCGTTACTAGAGCGTATACAGTGGAATTGATTAGCGACGAATAACTTGGCATGTAGCATTTACTTAATTTTAAGGGTCGTTCTTTTTCGAGCAATTCTTAGAGACCTTTACAAGGGAGTCTAATAAGACAGTTAAAGCTACGCGTGAAGTATTACTATCTTTGGAAAGCGTTGTTACGTTAATTTTCAAGTTAGCTTTAAAAAGTTGCTATCTTGGTGGTATTTATGGTTCGATTGGCCACACTTTTTGCAATTGGATCTACAAATGATGCGCCACCTCAGCGATTATTATAAGACTAACCCTTATAAGTCGACAAGCCAAGCTTTTACAGCCGGAATAATATCACTTATATCTGGTCGAGATGTCTGACAAAAAGACTCAAAATTTGTGGCTAATCAAACCACAGCATGATGTTACTTGCATGGATCTAAAAGTAGACACACTTACAAAATTTGTGGGTAAGTGGGCCATACATAAATACCCTTGCTTTAATGACTGTTAATGATAACTGAGCCTGAAATATAGGACAGTTACAGGTCCAGCTAGTAAGGCCGGTTACAGGTCCCTGCAACAGTTGGAGTGGTGGACCAACTTTTTCGTGGAAACGTGGAAAAATGTATTGTTATTGCAAACTTAAAATCGAGCAAATAATACTAGAATACAAAAGGGTCAAAACATTTCTAAACATTGTTAATTGTTAAACTGTTAATTACTAAAAATTAGCGGGAACAAAATACTAAAATTTTTGGATTTATATCAAAGGGGCCCCATTATTTCAAAGATCCAGAGCCAGAGAAATGTATTATGAACATTAATAAAAATTTATCCATCTATTAGAATGAATTATGAACTACTATTGATGAACTTTAAACATAGTAACCAATCAGCTAGTGATGTGCAAAGTTTGTTGCACTACGCTTATCCTTTATCATTACTTTTTCATTGCTAGTGTACTCTTGAATTTGCTAGTGTAACGATTTGTTCAATTATAACTATTAAACCTTTCTGCAAATAAAAAGAAGAATAATAATAAAATCGGTTCACCAGTTTGGGATACTGCTAGAGAGGCTGAATCTTGGAATTTATACACTCAAACATCTACAGTATGTCGACGGATTTAGTTTACCTTAGAAGAAAAGTTTACCATTTTATTATGGGTTTTCCGAAAAAAAGTCCTGCTTAGTCATAAAAAAGATTGACATTAAAAAAATTTATGGAAATGTTGAGTGTAATCAAAAAACAATTTTTTTAAGTGCTTCATAGAAAAATCCACGGCTGTTAGATCTGGATTTCTTGGAGACCAACTAATTGGACCATTCCTTCTTATCAAATTTTCGTCAAACTGCTCTATAAAAGTAGAACCTCGCGTTTCGCTAATAATGTGCAAAAATGCTATATAATTTCATATTTTTACTTTAATTTGAATTGTTAAAACAACCAAAGGTTTGTTTGGTTAAGATGGTTTGTGTACGATTCAAAAACTCAAAAAGTTCTGCATCGATCGAGCTCAAATTTTGTTACGATATACTACCCGATTCAAAGATTTTTTTCAAAGGGGATTACAGGGTAGAAGTGGGGAAGAACAATAGAATATTTTAAGTGGAGTATCAAATAGGACATGATGGGTGCATTACAAAACTGTAAGTTACATGGAAATCGGCTCAACCGTTTAAAAATAGTTTACTATTTTATCAGGGGGTTGTTTGTGAACTCTTTTATCAGGGGTTTTTCATATTTTATAAAATTCATATTATGTTTTTCGCGGATTCAGTTCTCACATTTACAACTGCATGTTGCGTGTTCCTGTGCGGCAAATCAGATTGTCCATATCTACGCAGACAAACGAAAAACCAGCCAAACTAAAACCAAATATTAATACACACAATTATTACAAAATTAAACTTTTTTGATGATTTATCTGTCATCCATCTTTTTTCGTAACATTTTTCAAGTTCTAAAGCGCAAAAAAATGTTTATTAAGGATATATGAGCATGACAACAATGTTTGATTTAAAGGCTCAAAATTTTTTTATAGGTAGATAGGCATATTATTCAAAGAATATGTGGTTAAAATTTCAGCATAGGTATCCATGCAAATTTTTAAAATATATTGGCTCTTATGGAGAAATCTCAAAAAACGACATATTTTGAAAATTTTTGATAATTTTCACTTGGAATGAATGAAAACAAATTTAAAAAAAACTTTTTAATAGAAAGTAAACATATAAGCAATGGCATAGAAAAAGAAAAAAACCAAGTCTCCGTCCATATAAGGGATATAAGAGCAGCGTAGATTTAGGGTTGAAATTATTTTTATCTTATTTTCAACTTTGACGATGAATTTTACTATAACTTATCGAAAAATTTTATTCTTACTTTTCATCGTCAAAAAAATTGAAAACATATTTATTTTTTAAATTTGTGCCTTCACTACCGTGCTCATACATCCTTAAAATAAAAAAAGTGCAAATATACAGACAGGTATTTAATACATTCACCATAAACTAAGACTATTAAAAAAATAGGTTAATCCTTTATAAACCGCGTATATGAAAGATATCCCTTACATGAAACACATAGACGACATTTTTAATGGTTATTTTACACCTAAAAGTACAAATTTTAGCATAATTATGATAATATAATAACTTTAAAATAGGATTAATTTAAACAATATTCTTTATAACACATTATTATTACCTACCCTCTTGTTACGGATATTCTCCTCCAGAAATGTGTAACAAAATTTATATAGAACTAAAATAATACTGTTGTGCGACTCTATATGTGAAAAACCATGTTCCAGGTATCCATTTAGGAGCATAGAAGTATAAAACACATTAAACAGAGATAGAATATCATTTGTATATTACTAAATGCCTTATGGCGTTTACCATTAAATTCATAATCTTGAATTTTCCATGAATAAATATATGAGTATACAGTTAACGGCGAGGAGAGAGACTAGGTACCTTTACAGTAATTAGGGCTCTCATTTTCATGTATCACAGTGTATAATTATATAGTATTTTATATTTCACATGGTAATGGTGTTATATGAGCTATGTTTAAATGAATCCCTTCAATATTTTATCATATATATAGTGCATGAAATCATGTGGCAAACTAGGGAAAAAATGAATGAGCCACACTCATATAAGCAAAGGATTGAAAGTGAAACGTCATGCCTAGTTGATTTAAATAAACAATGGAATCTTATAAAATGATTGTCATATAAGTAAAGTATATCTATAAACAAAACATATACAAAAATTTGTAAAGTCATTATATATAATTACTTTAGAAAAATTTTACATAAAAAACACGAATTAATTGCTTTGTTATGAGAGTTTTAAAAAGTGAAAATAAAAATGTCAAACTGTTTATACCATGTATACATATAAGAAATATATCAAGGTATATACTAAGTTTATACCCAAGTTTGTAACGCTTAAAAATGTTGATGCTATGAACAAAATTTTGATATAATAGGTTGGCTGATAAGTCCCCGATCTGACACATAGATGGCGTCGCTAGTATTAAATGCATATTATTTTTATATAGTACCAACCTTCAAATGATTCGTGTCAAAATTTGACGTCTGTAAGTCAATTAGTTTGTGAGATAGAGCGTCTTTTGTGAAGCAACTTTTGTTATTGTGAAAAAAATGGAAAAAAAGGAATTTCGTGTTTTGATAAAATACTGTTTTCTGAAGGGAAAAAATACAGTGGAAGCAAAAACTTGGCTTGATAATGAGTTTCCGGACTCTGTATTTTTTCCCTTCAGAAAACAGTATTTTATCAAAACACGAAATTCCATTTTTTCCATTTTTTTCACAATAACAAAAGTTGCTTCACAAAAGACGCTCTATCTCACAAACTAATTGACTTACAGACGTCAAATTTTGACACGAATCATTTGAAGGTTGGTACTATATAAAAATAATATGCATTTAATACTAGCGACGCCATCTATGTGTCAGACCGGGGACTTATCAGCCAACCTGTTAGGTGTCTATAAAATCACCTAATTAGTCCATTTTCGGTTGTCCGTCTGTCAATAGATAACTCAAAAAAGAAAAAGGATATCAAGCTGAAATTTTTATAGCGTGCATAGGACAAAAAAAGTGAGATCGAGTTCGTAAATGAGCAACATAGGTAAATTGGGTCGTGGGTCCGTAGAATCCATCTTGTAAATCGTTATAGATCGAAAAGAGATTGTAAATCGTTATAGTTAGAAACATTATGTATACAGGTATTTTAAAATTATAGGTTAAATATATAATGTATGTTTTGTTTGCTATAGCATATACTATCCTACTGAGGAAGTGAGAACATATTCTTATTACTTTGTGTGTAAGAGTGACTATCTTTCTTTAATTACATGATGTAAAAAATCAAACGAAAAACACTCAGTCACTTGTTTGTTTTCATATTTTTAATATAACTACCCTGCATTCTACTTTTTATAAATTTAACTTATCTAATAATTATTTTTACAGTATTTTTACAAGGTTTTTAACAAAAAAAAAAAAAAAGAGCTGATGAAAAATGCACAATAAAGGGAAAAATAATACCGTACCGACTACAATAAAAAATATCCAATAAAGAAAATTATATTTTGGTGAACCTCGTCCTTTGTTGTCGGTTAATGAATATCAAGCTCCTGATAAGTGCATTATTGCTTATTTTATTGTTAACAAATGAAAACAAACAACTGACTGAGTTAATTGTTTAAATACCATGCATAAATAGTTTTGATTACTCTATCACATTGCACATACATATACAATTTATATAATACATACTATACAATTTATGCCTAATTTGCGCACTCACGGGTAAACAGTGATGTTTACGAAAAAATGTTTCAAACAAAAGGTGTTTATTTTTTGATAAGGAACATTTTTTACATTTAAACTTTTGTTCTATCTTATCTATCTCTAACGGTTTACAAGATGGGCCCTACGGACCCATAGGTCAAGACCCAATTGACCTATGTTGCTCATTTACGAACTCGACCTCACTTCTTACGTCCTGAGGACGCTGTTAAAATTTCAGCTTGATATCTTTTTTCGTTTTTCAGTTATCGTGCCCACAGACGGACGGACAACCGGAAATGGACTAATTAGGTGATTTTATGAACACCTATACCAAAATTTTGTTCGTAGCATCAATATTTTTAAGCGTTTCAAACTTGGGACTAAACTTAGTATACCTTGCATATTACATATATGCATGGTATAAAAATGTTAAATTTCCAATAAGAAAGTTCTACTCGTTGTTTATGAAAATCTGATAGTCGATGAGTAGTATACCTATCAAAAGAATCTTCAAGAGCATAAAGGCGAATTTTTGAGATAATAGACATAATACAAATTGAGGATACAAAACACTGTAAGATTTGTATTTTATATTTCTAAAGGGTTATATCATACTGACAGAACAACAAGTGAAATTTACAAAATTTAAAAAGCCCCTGACAACTGTTTCGGGTACGGAATCCCAAACTCGCACTTGAAACATAGCTAAGAACACTCTCCATTAAATTACCCTTTTCCTTATAGCCTTCTTCATACTGAACCGACTTAGAAGATCATCGCCTCTTTGATAGTTGTTTCGGGTACGGAACCCTAAACTCGTACTTGAAACATAGCTAAGATTACACTCCATTAAATTACCGTTTTACTTATAGATCTCTCCACACTGAACCGAGTCGGATAAAGAACCGTTAACTCGTACTAGAAACAGAGCTAAGAACACCCCCCAAACTTAAAACACCCCCCTTTTTGGTTCGGAGGTTTAAAATAATCATCCTTCAATTTTTTCTACTAGAAAAAAAATTTATCCAAAAGCTTTGTTGTTTGTAATTCTATTAATAAAATTGATGGATCGAATTTTTCATTTAAGTGTACGGTATTGTTAAGCAAGACTTTAAAAATAAAGCAAATATAAAGCTTCTGGTATGTGCATTATTGGGTGTGTTTGAATCTGTAACTCACATGTGAAAATCCTATATTTTTTGGCCTCTGATCAATCTTTTTACTAAAATTTTATTTTGGGTTTAGTAAATCGTCTTCGTCAAAAACAATTTGAATTTGACTGATATTACTGTATACCATATCAGCTCTATTATTTTTTTTCAAAACTCAAGCGACACAGCGAATAAAACCTAATTTTAAAATAGGTATGTTATTGTTGGAAATTTGCTTTGTCATGAAAACGCCTTCTTTATAAAAAAAAAGTCAAATCATGGGGCTGTTTGTTTAGAATTCTTTTTATTCAAGTCGGTGGTTGTGATTTAACGGTACAATACCCTCAAAGCAGACGTGCGTGCTACAGCCATCATCATTATTTGGCAGGTGTTTCTTCAAATTATCAAAATTATTAGTACATCTTATTTTAATCTTAATATTCTATTGTCCTGTCTTATAATATTAAGAATTATTAAATGAATAGATAGTTGTTTTGTTACCCAAATATGTACCTTTATACCTGAAGGATGGACGGCTGTGCATAAAACTTTCACTGATTTATTTATTGGTTTAACATTGAAAAAATAAATAATTTGGTCAACTAGTTTTGTAAAGCAATTAGAAAACTTCTGTTATTTGATATAAAGTTTTGTAATAATTAAGATGAACTTTTAGATTTATATAGAATGTTCTTATTTTATTTCTACCGAATACATAAAATATCACACGAAGAACCAATTCTATCGTTTAGTTGATGCGATCTCAATTATTGTCAAAGATAATTTTTTATATATATAAAAAAAAAAACAAAATTTAGAAATTACTTTTAAAGTTTCTAAAAAAGTATAACAACTCAGTATTTGTTTTTTTGTAAATAAACGATAATCAGAATTCAGATATTTTTATTAATTAAGTCGCTTACAAATATTGATGATACGAGCAAAATTTTGGTAAAGGTGTTCATGAAATAAT
This sequence comes from Chrysoperla carnea, assembly GCF_905475395.1. Lineage (NCBI taxonomy): Eukaryota > Metazoa > Arthropoda > Insecta > Neuroptera > Chrysopidae > Chrysoperla > Chrysoperla carnea. The sequence continues at coordinate 71,051,043 of NC_058337.1, read as the reverse complement.
CACCTAATTATAACTAAAAAACAAGTGAAAACAAACAATTGACTGAGTTAATTGTTGAAATATCATGCATAGTCAGTGTTGATTTCTTTATCACATTACACATACAAACATGTGACACATACATAACTGATAATCAAGTATAGTACATATTATAAAATTTCCGCCTAATTGGCGCCCTCACGGGTAAACAGTGATGTTTACGAAAAAATGTTTCAAACAAAAGTTGTTTAATTTTTGATAAGGAACATTTTTTACATTTAAACTTTTGTTCTATCTCTAACGGTTTACAAGATGAGTCCTACGGACCCAAGACCCAATTGACCCATGATGCTCATTTACGAACTTGACCCCACTTTTTACGTCCTGAGTACGCTAAATTTCAGCTCGATATCTTTTTTCGTTTTTGAGTTATCGTGTCCACAGACGGACGGACGGACAACCGGAAATGGACTAACTAGGTGATTTTATGAACACCTATGACAAAATTTTTTTCCTAGCATCATTATTTTTAAGCGTTACAAACTTGGGACTAAACTTAATATACTATGTATATTTCATATATACATGGTATAACAAAAAGAAATAAGGAGCTGAAATTTTTATGACGTGCTCAGGACGGAAAAGTTGAGTTTTAGTTAGTAAATAACCAACACAGGTCAATTGGGTCTCGGGTCCGTAGGACCCATCTTATATACCGCAATATATAGAATTTTTCATATAAAAGTTGTTCCTTATAAATAGTATATTACCTATCTAGGGAGCAAAAGTAAAGAATGTCCTCATGTTCATTGTAAAATATGAGATTTGAGACATTCTTTACTACCTCCCGTGGTGTGTATACTATTTTTCTCCCTGACGGAGGCAGAAAGCGGTAACTGACAATTAACAAACAATTAACTGAGTTAATTGTTGAAATACCATGCAAAGACAGTGTTGATTACGAAATCGTTTGTTTTTTTACGTCATTTAAGTAAAGAAAGATAGGCAAACATACATACATACATGTCACACACACTTGACTGATATTCCCATATAATACATACTATATAAGTTGCGACTAATTTTCGCTCTCACGGATAAACAGTGATGCTTACGAAAAAATGTTTCAAACAAAAGTTGTTTATTTTTTTATGAGGAACATTTTCTACATTTAAACTTTGTTCTATCCCTAACGGTTTACAAAATGGGTTTTACGGACCTAAGACCCACTTGACCCATGTGGCTCATTTACGAACTAGACCTCGAATTTTTGTCCTGAGCAAGCAAAATTTCGGCTTGATATACTTTTTCGGTTTTGAGCTATCGTGTTGACAGACAACTGAAACTGGACTAATTAGGTGGTTTTATGAACACCTATATCAAAATTTTGTTCGTAGCGTCAATATTTTTAAGCGTTACAAACTTGTAACAAAACTTAGTACGCCTTGATATATTTCATATACATGGTATAATTAGAAGAATTCGAACATATATGTGTTTAAGAAATCTTGACGATTTCTTTGGGTGCGTTTATTTACTTTCTTTTATAACAATATTAAAAACGATCGTCGAAAAATTCATTTTCTTGTTGTAATAATAAATCATTACAAGACATAATTTAATTAACTGTTTGTTTCGTTTTTATGCTTTTTGATTAATCCACGAATCATATATTCTTTATTCATAAAATAGAAAACGTTTCTTTATATATGTTTTGTAATAATATAACTATAAAAAAGGCATTATACTGCAGAAAATAATAATAAAATATTAATTTAATGCTGCCACAGATGCGCCATTTAACTAGTCATGTACAATAACATTTAAGTTTAATGTCATTTTCATTTCTTAGTTAAAAGAAATTTAACTAAGTTAGAATTTTAAATTCTGTATATCCTTGAATTTGTATAGTATGTTAAAGAATTGCAACTTGATTATCAGTATCTTCAGTTTTTAGAAAGGCTGTTTTTTTAGTCACAATTTTTACCATTTAACTTTGTGCCAAAATTCGATTACCCGGATCGATCCGGCATTTAAGTGACAAACATTGACACAGCAGATACTTTAGACCTATCGACCTATCATCTCGATCTTCGTACATCTTCATCTGTTTTTTCTATTATCTTCATAATTGCATCGAAAATCTAGTTTAGTGATTTGATGGGTGGTAGCTATGAGTCAAAATTATCTACACAACTCTTTTCTGTGGGTACAACTGGCATCCCCACTCTACCCGTCTCTTCAAATCACTGTGGCTGGAAGCTCTGCATAGATAGACTCTGCCGTGGCGCCTATGACACAATCATCACGATCCTCCCATATCTCCATTTATGTTTCTTCAATTCTATTCTGTTGATAATTGCATAGACAATCTAGTTTAGTGATTTGATGGGTGGTAGTTATGAGTCAAAATTATCTACACAAATCTTTTCTGCAGGTACACCTGGCATTTCCACTCAGCCCGTCTCTATGAGTTCCTTCAAATCACTTAGACTGGGAGCTCTGCGTAGGTAGACTCTGCCGTGGCGTATAAAGGACAGTACTTCTTGGTAACACTCCATCATCCGTTATCTTCACTATTTGATGTATTGAATTTAATTTAAGTCAGGCTATCTTCATAAATTTTAAAAGTTGGCAGTACATAGTCGGTGTGGTACTGAAATCGTGTGAGTGCAGCCCCTGTAGTCCACACGAATAACTTTCCCAGAGGGAGAAAAATCATAGGTCTTTCATAGATAAATGATGTGTTTTATCCACTTTTCAGATTCTGTTTATTCAGTTATTACCAGTTTTTTTAATACCATTAAAAAACGGCTCAACTAATTATGCTGAAAATTAATTATGCTCTTTCAGTTCTTAATTACGCGATTATGCGTCGAATAAACTCAGTCACGTGTTAATGTCATAACTGGTTCACGAGATAATCGAGGCGAAAGAATTCAAATGAACAAACGCTCATACGTTTACAAAGCATTACATATATAAACAAGGAATATACAACAGTTAATAAGATAAAATTTGAGTTAAAATTGTTAATTGTTGATAATTGTTATTAACGAATTGGCGAATGAAATGGAGCTATTGCTTTTGTGCTGATGATGGAATTTTGAAAAAATTTCACCAAATGTACATTGGTGTTATCTCAAACTAAAAATGCAATAATATTCGATTTTAAGAAAAATGTGTTGTTTTTTCAGCTCCTGCGCTACAAATTTTTCATTAATAAGATATACAGGTACTAATAGCTTAACCAAATTGTGTGCAAATTACTATTTCCATCACGTAAGATTTCTAAAACTTGTTTAGAACACGAACCAAGCTTTTTGTTTTTTTATAACTTAAAAAAATTTTAACACCCAATATTTATTTTTATCCTTCAGTATGATTGTTAAATTTCCTCTAAATTCGCTAAGTCCTTTCGATGCGATGGAATAACAAATATTTCATCACATAAACTTTGGCGAATTTGTAATATTAGTAGGATATTGCTTACATATACACAATTATTTAATTCACTTTAATTCTCTCTAATAAAATTATTTTCAAAATTAGGTGCATTATTTTTCAAAGTTAAAATGATTAGTGTTATCCATATGTCACTCATATACTGAATTAAAATAATTAATATCCCACATTTGATTTGATGACATACAGTGCGATAGTATAAGTAGTAGGTACTATAAGTCAGTCTAGTTAGTGTACAATATAAATGTATGAATATCACTCACATAATAAATATAAAGTTTTAAAGTACTTAATTCGTGTATAATCAAGTTATTAACTCTTAATAATAGCTCAATAAGTTTTAATTGACAATAATAATAGTCATAATAATAATATTTGTTCAGTTCAGTTCGGTTCACAGACATATATCATAATCAAAAACTTTAGGATATTTAATAAATTTAACTTTTGTATTGGGTGATTCATTTCATTCATTGTGTGTGTATTTGTATTAACACGACCCTTTTTATTCTTTTATAGCAATTAGATTTGCCTTTAATAACTATTAGGGACGCCGCACATAAAGAAATATTTGTAACTTTATGGGAAATCTAACAACGTCCAATAATAAAAAGCAATGTCTATCCTTATTTTCATAACTTCTTAATTTGTATTCTATAGTCTAGTCGACAAGGTCAAATTGGTGAAATAAAGAAATAATAGCTCGTTGAATTGATTGTGAACGTGAATTATTTTTAAGTTTTTTCCTAAAAACATATTCCCTTGAAGTGCGGCAGATTTTTAAGGCTTCAAGGTACTTAAGTATTAGTTAGCGTAAACAGAATAGTATAATAAAGTTTTTTGAGGAAAAATTAATAACTTTTCTGAGCGATTGTGTTTCTTAATTTAAGCTTATCTGTGCCCTTAAAAGCTCCTAAGTAAATAGAACAATCTCAAGATCGTTGAAAATCTCGGTATCGATTCTAGATCGTAAACTCATTATTAAGCAAAAATTCCGTTTTTTGTCTCTAAACCAAAAAATTTAATTTTCGCGTTCTCCCTGATTTTTTTTTATATCTGTTATGTTATATTCGCATAAAAAAGTATTATAATATAATACGTAAAGAATGTTAGGAAGTTTGCGAGTGTCGAAATTTCCTCCCATTTATGTGCGTATTCATTATTTTGAGCGTACTTCATCAGAAAGCGTAGATCAGTGCATGATATATATCACAAAATATAAAGAGCTTACAGCAGAATAATATTTGATATTTTTTAACTGGATTTTATTACCTTTTCGAGCGATTCCAGTATCATTCACACCAAATTAAATAATCCCAAATCGTTTATGCTTGAAAAAGCAGCTTTTTTGAAAGTACTTAGCTTTTTTATAGTGATATAGATTAATCTTTCGTTTCTACAGTCGTAGATACGTCTAATTCCCAGATAAAGTTACTTGTATTCTAAAATAAACTTCAATAAAGATTTTTTCGTAATCTTATCTTTTTAGAATTGTCTTTGCTTTTTTTTAGTGGTATAGATTAATCTTTCGTTTCTACAATCGTAGTATATGTTGGATTTCCAGATAAAGTTTGCTTGTATCTTAAAATAAGCATCAATAAACCTTTATTTATTATATCTTATCTTTTTACAATGGCTTTGAATATTTTATCAATACATGCACTAATAATTTTTCCACGATCAATATCTCTAATCATTACAAACTCAGGAACTAACCACATAATATCATGTTACATTTGTTTAGAGGGATATAAAACAATAATTGTCTAATTATTATCGATTGTATATAAAGGTAATAATCTTATCAAAAACAAACATACTTTAGATACATTAAAGTGTACCCTTACATAATGTAATACAAAGGTACTTATTATGTAATATAGAAACAATATATAATTATACATTAACATTATATCATTAGACATAGAGTTTTTGAAATATTGAGGGTGGTATTAATTTTATAATGTATGGGTATTACTAAAAAAACACCCTGACAGTGCCCACAAAGCCTTAAAAACAAAAATAGATATAAAATAAATAAGTGGTCTTCACATAAAAATAGATTTGCTGATGATTATGAGGTGCTTTAGATTTGACCTTAAGAACAAATCATTGCACATCGAACTTTCGATAAAATCTAAAATATAAATTCGATTATTGCGTGTAAATATGAGATATCCAAAAACCATTAAAAGAGTGGAGTGCTATAAAGGATGAATTTCCTTTGCATGTTTTAACTCCGATGTATCATTAACAAATATTAACGATATTAAATTTTGTTAGTTTACAATTTTGAAAATCTATTTTTTTATGTCATCCTAATCAGAAGATAATTGAACAGTTAAAACAGAAGTGGAGGTGTCTGATTATTGTTGATCTTACAGACCGAGATGTCTGTAAACCGAAACACGAAAAATTACAATTTTTGGTTTGTCGTTCGATTGTCACCCTGTTTTATAGAATGTAAAACTCCTATTCTATTTACAATTAATTATCTTTTCATTAGAAAAAGATTAAAAAAAAACTATTATTTATCAATTTTAAGATTGCCAGAATTGCAATCAGAATCTCTGGAAACAAAACTTTCTTTTTTTCCCAAAATTTCCTCAAACAATAAATGTTTTAATTTTATCCTTACAAATCCACCCACATTTGAAGCCACCTCCTGTTAGTAATCACTTGTGATAGAGGACCTAGTGCTGAAGAATGTCGTGGATGTGAATATTGTGTGAGTAATTTATGAATACTTACTTTGTATTACTATTAATCGAGGAAATAAATATGTTTGCCTGAGTGTACTCAAAAAAATTATATTAATGCGAACTTTTGCTTTTTCGATTTACGCTCCTTATTTAGCACTCTGTGTGGTGTATGGAAATAGGGTACTTTTGCGACTTTTGCCTCACTGCATGGGCGTAAATCGAAAAAGGATTCATGAATATGATTTTGTTGAGTACACTCGGACAAACATTTTCCACTGACTTAATAACTACTGGCGAGGATAATAATACTAACTGACATAATAATTAACTGGTGAGGAGTCAATTTCCGGGTCGAATGACATATTTCCTCAACTATATATTGAGTAGGCTGTATGTATTTAATATAATGCACATAATTTAACCACTGATGAAATTCAGAGTTCATCTAACTTAATCTAAGTATATCCAATTACAAAATACTTTCTTGAAATACCAAAATTGAGCTTTGTAAATCTATTAAAGTTGACGTCAATAGTAATATATTGTCGTTAGTAAAGCTATAAAAATAATAATTTTTGGGTCCACAGCTTAGAATTTAATAAAATTATCATTAAACTTGTTTCTTATATCCAAGAAATCAATTATTAAGATGGTAGTTTATTACTTAAATGTGCATCTTTATATTCTAAAATATTAAAGAATAAAACTCAGATAGTTTTTTATTTAAATTTTATTTCCAGTTGTGTAATCGAAGTTTTTTTTTTTATTAAATTGACACATATTTTATTTATAAGACGTTGCATTTATAGATAAGCGTAGGAACTAACGTTTTTCAAGATGACATTTATTTTATCTGTCTCTTCTCTAAATGTATGAAGATAATAATAAAACTATAAAATTGATCTTCTATTTGAAAGTTGTCTGATGACTTCAATAATTCACGGGATTGAAAAAGGAAATGTTTGGCTGTTTTTTAAAAGAGGAATATTATCGACAATATTGAAAAAGACATCTGCATGTCAGACAATATTACTTATACAGATTGAAATTATTAATTTTCTGATAGAAAGTTATAGTTTTACACTTTTTAGAAATACTTTGACTATTTGAGAAGTGTGATTAAAATGCTAGAATACGTTTTGAATAAAACTCAAACAAAAATTATATAACGCTTATAACGGTCACATCGTCAATACGGTCAATTTTATTGAATTAATATTATTGACGCAAAATTTAGGTACCCACATACTACTCAATAATAATGATTAATATACAAGGTGTCCCAAAAGAATGGTAATCCCTGAATAATTCGTAGTGTTAGCTGGGGAAAATAAACATGAAAAATACCATTATTTCATGAAATAAAATCTCTGACCTTGAAGGTCATGGCCCAAATAATATTTGGAAGTTAAATATTCTGTCCTGCCCAAATCCGAAATAAAAAATAGGGGTTCCCAATTGAAAAATCGATTTTTGGTTCGCTGTAGCGTTAAGGTTATGTTCAAGGTCAAATTCAAGGTCACCATTGGATTCTCCGCCATAAAATAGGTCGGGTATGGTGGTTATGCAGGTCATGGTCAAGATCATATTTTTGCGTAAAATTTTTCGCTTTTTTCAAATCTGAAATAAAAATTGGGTGTTCACGTTTGAAAAATCAATTTTTGGTTCGCTGTAGCTTTGAGATTCCCTCAAGGTTCCCTTTGGATTTCCCGTAAAAAAATACGTCGGATATGGTATTTTCCCCGCTGACTCTACAAGATCTCCAGGAGTTTTCCTTTTAATACACCATGTATAGACTGTAAAAATCAAAAAGCATACGCTAGAAATGTAAAGTATCAAATTTTTTCAATTTTTTATTTTATTGTCAGAAAACAGAGTATACGCCGTATATCGTTCATTAAAGCATTGGTACCCACGCTTTCAATATTTTTAACATTTTCGTTAATATTTTTTCCACCAACATTATATTGTTAATCTACTCTATCAGACGATCAATATTTTTATCAGTGTCAGATCAGTTTGAATAATTCGATGTACCATCTAGTTTAATACTTTTCTAGCTTTTTTCTAGTAAATTTTAGATTACCCCTTCAAGATTCTTTAAAATTATGTCGATACTTTCTAAATTTTCATAATATTTATTACCGTCTTCTTGTATATACATTTCTACTTTCAATATTTATTGAACTTCCTTCTTACATATAAACAAAGTAATTATATATCAGTTTATACATAATAATATGATAGCGTGTTATTTACTACATTATACATGCTTACCTTTTTTTTGTGTTATATCGAATTTTCTAAATGGAATTATTGACAATTAATTTTAATTTAAACAACTTCAGATCATAAATATTTACTTACCTAAGTACTTTATGAACAAACTTACTATTGTTTTTTTTTTGTTGGCTACGATTGCATGATAAAATTACATTTAGAAAAATCATAGGTATATCCCTTCCCTATATATTATAAATGTGAAAGTAAGAATGTTTGTTTGTTTGTTTGTTTGTTTGTTACGCTTTCACGCTAAAACTAGCGAATTATTTTTAATGAAAAACTGTACAGCTAATAAAAATTTGACATTTACCATTTTTAATATTTTTAATGACATCTTTAATTTATGGTTCAAAATGATGATTATAGATGGAGAAGATCTATGTTCGTAATTTTGAACCATAAATTAAAGAATAGGGTATTTCAATATTTTTGAAAAAGTACTTCAAAATGTTGATTTTGGTAATAAAAAGCCACCAAAAATAAATGTCGGAAAAATACACACGTTTTGTTGCCAAAAACTTAAATTAAATTTTTAAACCTTTTTTAAACTGTCAAAAACGCGGACATCCAATATGGTGACGTAATATCGGTATCGTTATACGAAATAAAACAGATAAGTTTGACTGATATATTCATAGACAACTAATTATAATAAATATAAATATTTATTATCTATGGATATATTATACCCAGCTGTCTACACTGAACTAACTGATGGTCTATGGTTCATACCGATATGACATCACATCAAGGCTTGCTCTCGTTTTAGGTCACGTGATATACAGTTTAGAAATTACGATTTTTAATTTTAATAATATAAAAGAAAAATGTACCTTTATGACTCCAAATCAGAATATTTAAGTATATTTTTACATAAATTTTAACTTTTTTCAAATATCATAACTTATTTTTCACTACCGAAAGTACCCTATTCTGTAAAAATTTAATAAAGTAAATGTCAAACACAGCATATGGTCAACTTTTCTAATATACCCAATGAATTATGACTATTTTACATTTAACAAAATTGAAAACTGTGTATATCAAGAGAGGGTGGAGGCTATAAAGCGGTGGTTTTTATTTTTCAGTGAAGCGGGCGGGTATCAATCTAGTATAATGTACATGTATCTTTCTTTATATTATACATATACTCCTATGACCATGTTAGGGTATTTACTTGTTAAACAGTAATAATTTTTAAACCACTGATGCGTAAATATTGTTTACTACCTATGTTACGTAACACTATAATGTAATACTCTCACATATGACGTAACTAACTATATGGTAAACTTTTGGGATTCGTGGAATATTAGGACCACAAAATTAAATAAAATATCATGGTAATCAAGAAAAAATTAATGCATCTTTGAAGTTTTCCACAGTTGTTTATTAGGTTGTTATAACTTCGTAAAAAAAGTCGACCTCTCAGGGGCGCACCTAGCCCTCTTTTGGGGGGGGGGGGGGGGTTGGGGGGTTTTTTAATCAGTTTTTTACAAATAACAAAAAAATTATGAAAAAAAGTTTTCAACTAAGAGTTTATTTCGACTTTCTAGCTTCAAAATTGGCCGAGATATGCCGATTTTAATTTTTTTGCTCTTTCAATCACATGAAAAAAACCATCTTGTAAACCGTTAGAGATAGAACAAATTTAAAAGTTTCTTTCTTATAAAAAAATAAAAAAATTTTGTTTGAATTTTGTTTTTAATAAATCCCTTTTTACCCGCAAGTGCGTCTTCAAAAACATTTTCTGGAATTTTTTGTTTTATTTGTTTTTCTAGAATGTTGATAATTCTAGAAAAACCATTTTATTTGCTGATAATGTAGCACTCTATAGGTGAAAGAACTTTTAAAATCGGTTAAGTAGTGAACTCAAAAATGACGGTTTAAATATATTTTCATACAATCTTTCATCCCCTATTTCACCTTTTTATGGGACGAATTTCGAAAAATCCTTTCTTATGTGACACCTTCAATATAAAATCAATGTCTTCTCGAAATTCCAAACTTCTATCATTAGCGATTCCGGCAGGGCGTCGATATATCAGTCGTGACATTGCCTATTCCCTCTCCAGATAATTTTCCCCATCTGAAATGTTTCTGATTTTAAATAATATAAAAAAAGAAATATTTTGGAAAAAAAATCATCAAAATCGGAGCTGTCATTGAGGATTCCCTAAGAATGGCTATTTTATGTATTCCTTTATCCGACTATACCCCGATCATTTGAAATTGTTATTAATAATGAAATTGTCGTTACAGTCCGGAGACCGTTCTCTGAAAAAATTTTTAATCTCGTTGGAGTTTTTGTTTTTGAAATTTATATTATATTAAATTTTTATCACCCACAATTAAAATTGAAGTATTAATGATAGTTTTCGTTTCATCAAAGGAAAAAATCTTAAAAGTTCAGAAGGGTTACTTAATATTTATGAATGAATACTTGAAAATAAGTGGCCATTTACATTTCCTTAAAATAAATCAGGTATAATTACGAAATCATAATGCGTTGTTTTTATTCATTTCAAAAAGAAGGGTAAAACCAGGAAGAGCATTCTTGTCACATGTGTACTTTTGTGCCAGACCTTGTTTAATTATACATTTTAATATGAAATACAGCCACGCGTATTTATTTACACTATTATTTTTTTGAATTAACTGTGAAGTACTAGGCATTGTAATGACTTTCATTTTATGTGAAATATTTTTTTTCTTTGAAATCAATAAAAGTTTGTAATTTTACTTATATGTTGCGTGTCTGATCTGCTGAAATCTAGCAAGAAGTTCTGTTGTCAATGCCGAGAAGAGAGGATAAGTTCACAAATTGAAAAGTGGTTTTTCAAAAATCTCATGATTGTAACAAAGCTTTCGCTTGTTTTTTACACGGTAAGAAATGCAAGTCATATACATATAGTATCTATGTTAGCATCAGTAATATTGCAGTATTGAATAGGGCTCTCCTGCAGAAGAATCGCCAAGCAATAGGGGCCTGACGCCCATACTGCATTGACTCGTCTGCCATGACCATTGCTTATGCTACCTGCTATTCCTTCAATACAGTACACAGTATGGCGTTCACATCGATCCTGACATAGTGATATCCAAAAATATTTCTTACCGGCTAGATGAGGTGCAAAATCAACAGTCACTTATTTTAATTTACTTTATGAGAATTTTCGATCCTTAGCATTGTATACGAGAGTAAGGTTTGGACGAATAACGACGAGTTCTGGGTTTATTGATTCTAATTTAATAGAAATTACAAGTTCCGATAATATCAAAAAGGGTGGAAATTTTATGAAAAAAGTAGGATTAAGGATAAGCATTTTAAAATCATCATATTTTAAAACTAATAACGAATTTTTTTCGCTCCACATTTGTTTTTTTCTGAAACAATGGCCAACGTCGAAACACGGTCAACCAGTCGTATATTTTTCCCATTTAAATTTATCCCCTGACGTGAAATTATTTCTTTAATTTCTCATTTTAACCACTTTTAAACACGGTGTAAAAAATAATTTAATGTTTTACATAGTTATATCTCCATCTCAAAACATCCCAAATGAGATATAAAATTCAATAGCATTTCGACTACAGTAGCCATTACAAAATTGTCATTTTTAACAACAAATGGACCCTTATATGAAATGATTTAGTTAGGTGCTTGTATCCACCTCGAACTGTGTTGTCGAAAATTCAAAATAAATTTCTGTTTAATAGGTTTTATGCATACTTAACACGAAAAGGGTTTTATTTTAAAACTTATTTACTATTTCCTATTATGAATCCACCATTGAGTATTTTAGAACGTAATGGGCCATCTAAATTAGAATACGTGTTATACATTCAAGGGTAGGACTGTCATTCCAGGTTTGTAACAAAATGTGACAATTCATTGTTGTTGACAAAGTCAAATCATTGTTGTTTAGACACAGGGGTTGTGCTTTGTTTTACCAGACTCCATGTAAACATTCGTTAATTAGAAATTTCGATCAGCCACTGGACTATATTTTTTTTAAATCAGTGATGCGAAAACGTTTTTTTTCTTCGTAATAACAAGTATTTAAATGGGGGTAAAATGGAATAAATGCAACTAACAACCCCCGATTAAAGTAAAATTCATGTGATGTGGTTTTTTCGTTGTAACATTATTTTATTTTAATAACTTAATTATGTTTAACGTTATGTGTATGTATATATTAATATTTGTCTTCTTTAAGCCCCAAAAAATAATTATGAAATTAATATTATATAACTGGGTGTCCGTATAAATGTTTTTGCAATTTTTCGATAGGTTTAGATAAAATTAAAAAATAAACTTGTTAAGGTGATTGTAAACCTACAGTATTGTAAAAAGTTTTGGTTTATTGCACGGTACATACATATAAACCAAATATATGCTTTGTAGTGAAGTAATAAGTTATTTTTGGCTTTACAATATCACGCAACTACAAAAAAATATATAATATGTTGTGTGCAAGTGAGGCTTATAAATTCGATAATGTAGATATCGCCCTTCAATCATCAATACTCAATACTTAATCTTAATCATCGGCAATCTTGTATTTTTATGGTATTATTATATATGGTATTATGGTATTAAAGTACAAGATTGTCTAAATATTTTAGAATGTTTTTTTATTACACTTCTAGATTTTTTGATATTGTAATGCTTTTTATCTGACATATCCAGTTAACTTTAAAAAATCAAACTTGTCAGCCAATTTGATGTAACAGGCAAATTAATAATAAAGCTGCCTGCTAATAGCTGTAGTAACTTCCCAGTATAGGAAGTTATATCCTTAAGGTTCATGGTTGGGACAAGAAATTAACACCAATTTGGAGAAAAAGAATGTGTGTGCCTGTGTATGTATATGTACGTGATAATTTCGTGGTCGTTTTTTTCTTCATCGATATCGCGTGAATAAAAATGATATCGACTTCGTTGAAAAATCGATCGAAGCGTATTAACGGCAATATAAACCGAAAAGAATTTTTTGTAACTATTTATTATGCTACTAAGTTATTCGTGTGGAACTAAAAGTCGCACCAGACCCTATCCACCGCTTGTTTTTTAGCGAATTGTCGAAGGAAAGGAAGATATTGCTTTTGTACTGATGGTGGAATTTGGGGAAAATTTCTTCAAATCGATCCTACTTACTAGATGTCAAAAATGACCATCGGTAGAATTTTCATCTATATATATATATACTCTCTTTAGCGATCGCAATTTAAGTCCGATTTGAATGAAATTCAAATTCAAATTTATCAGGAATGTTTTTGGTATTTGAAAGGTCAAGTTCGTTGATGGGAAAAATCGACCGATAAACGGGGGGTGGGGGTATGCAAAAAAGTACTCTTGTAATGTTTTCTCTAGGCGCTTTATTTTCAAAATAAAAATTCTTGAAAAATTAAAAATGCAATACTCGATTTTAAGAAAAATGTGTTATTTTTCAAATCTCTGAGGTAATTCGCTTAACTAGCGCAGCTCTAGCGCTACGAATTTTAAATGTAATCGGAACTGTCTATGCTAGATATGCAATATGAACAAATCAGAATGAATAACACATTGCTTGTTAGAATGCCCAATTTACAAGCCGTTTAGAATATACTACTTAGCAGCATTAAAAACTAAGAATTTCGTTCTGGAAGAATAAATAAAATAATAATATTAATATTAATATTTATATCAATAGCCAACACTCTAAAGCTTAGATGTACCGAATACAAGTATAATAATTAATAAAAATAAAAATTTTTTACTATTTATCCAACATATACCTACCTATCTATCTTTGAAAAATTCGTTCATCAAGTTAAATTAACAAATGACACATTCTTGAAGAACATTAATAAAGTGTGCCACCCAGTGTTGGTTTTTAATTGGTTGAATGCATTAATATTATGGTTTGTGTGTGTGTTATAATTATAATGTGCGGTCAATGGAAAATAGATTTTATAATTAGATATCATTTAAATATTTAACGTACAATATTTTTTTTGTCCCCTTACCTACTTTATGTTTACTAAGAAGTTTAAATTGTTAATAAAATAGGGTAACGCCCTTCAAGAATTATTCAGGATTGTTTTTGACAAGAGCTAGGTAGTTTTTTCAACAGATTAAAGTTAAAAATATGATTTTGTTAATAAATTAGATGGAATTCGGTTTTAAAAAAGACGTTACACATATTGAAACAGAAATTCAAATTTTAGTAAAACAGTATGTATTTATTTTTAAGTCTTTGGAAGCTGTTATAAATATTAATTGAAACAAGTGGAAACAAACAATTGACTGAGTTAATTGTTGAATTACCATGTATAGATGTCACACATGCAAAACTGATAACCCCAGATTAATACATACTATAAAATTTGCATCAAATGTATGCCCTCGTGAGTAAACAGTTATGTTTACAAAAAAATGTTTCAAACAAAAGTTGTTTATTTTTTGATAAGGAACATTTTTTACGTATAAACGTTTGTGCTATTTCTAACGGTTTACAAGATGGGTCCTACGGAACCAAGGCCCAATTGACCCATGTTGCTCATTTGCGAACTCGACCTCACTTTTTACGTCCTGAGTGTGCTGTAAAAATTTCAGCTTGATATCATTTTTCGTTTTTGACTTATCGTGTTCACAGACGGACGACGGACAACCGAAAATGGACTAATTAGATGATTTTTTTTAAGCGTTACAAATTTGGCACTAAACTTATTATACTATGTATATTTCATATATACATGGTATAAAAACTACAGCTATATATATTACAATGAGATACTATAAAATATTTACATTAAAACTTCTTAAACTTTATCGTTTCTGCAATATCCTGATATTTTACAGCCTGCTTATTTATTATGTTAGTCATTCTTACCTTGTATGTTGATGCATCTCCTATTTCCGACATAAAATGATATCGCTTGCGACCAGATTATATAGGCAACCACAAATTAGTCTTTTCTTAATCCCAAGCTCGTACGGTTCAATGGAAAGACTTTTAATTTTTCACTATAAGATTGAAGTGGAGAATTTGGGACACTTTGCAATTAATTGACCAAGAGACAGTGAATTAATTATTGGGTATTGAAAATTCTGACGGCCACAAGTATAAGCTAGTTGATCATATCGATGTTCCAAATTTATCGAAAAATCAGAAAAATGAATTTTATTAATTTATCATTACTGCTATTATTTTACCACTTTCATAATTTTTTTCTTCAAAATTTTAACATTTCTAAAAACCATGTAAATTTTTCAATCGTCATATCTCAAAAACTATTCGACATATGGAGCTGTGGGTTAGCTTCAATTGTTTCAAAAAATTGTTTCAATGTACTTTCAAAATAATAGTAGCAACAACTGAAAAAAGTCCGAAAATTTTTTTACGGATTATACGCAGGTATCACAACTATTTTTTGCTTGCAAAACATAGTTTTACACTCTCAAGGGGGTTCAAATAAGGAAGTTTACAATGAGATTAAAATAACATACTAAACAAGCAGCTTTACATCGCGTTTTGTGAATTTAATGTAGAATTTGACTAGTTGTGTACTTAGTACTAAAGTACACAAAAATTTTTTGTGGCGCCCACCAAAGCTCTTCAAAAGAACTTGAAAATTATGATGCCAAACCATATATTTTAACTTTTGATCATTTTATTTCATTTTTTAACTAGCTTTAGCTACTGCTATACAGCCAATATTTTAACTTAATAAATAAGTAAAAATTTTGTGGATCTATGTCATTGACTTTTTTCAATCCATTTCTTTTTACCAGCTTTTCTTTAGTTTCACTTGTCCGTTGTTTGTGATGAAATCTTGTAAGTTAAAATTATCCCACTTCCCGGTTTCCGATTGAGCTGAAATTTTTTTATTCGGATGACGATGCATAGTTTTACATAGTTTTTACCATATTCATATGCATACGATAGTTTTAAACTAAAAATTAAAAAAAATGTATTCTTGATATTTTAAATTGTGTGTGTCCAGCGTTTACAAATAGTCATGTATGAGGGACTCACATGAAAAATTAGAATGGTATTAAAATTTGAATTTTTATACCATGCATATACGTAATATGCAAGGTACTAAGTTTAGTTCCAAATTTGTAACGCTTAAAAATATTAATGCTATGAATAAAATTTTGGTATAGGTGTTTATAAAATCACATAATTAGTCCATTTTCGGTTGTCTGTCCGTCTGTCTGCCAACACGATAACTCAGAAACGAAATCAAGCCGAAATTTTTATAGCGTACTCAGGACGTAAAAAGTGAGGTCAAGTTCGTAAATGAGCAACATAGGTCAGTATGACCCATCTTGTAAACCGTTATGTTAGAGATAGAACAAAAGTTTAAATATAAAAAATCTTCCTTTTCAAAAAATAAACAACTTTTATTTGAAACATTTTTTCGTAAACATCCCTGTTATTCCGTGAGGGCGCAAATTAGGCGTTAATTATATAGTATGTATTTTATGGAGTTATCAGTTGTGACATGTATGTATGTGTAATGTGATAGAGTAATCAACACTGTCTATGCATGGTATTTCGACAATTAACTCAGTCAATTGTTTGTTTTCACTTGTTTTTATAATTATTTACCATTTTGGAAAATTACGTTGATAAATTTTGAAATATTTATTCATGAAAGGTGTATTGGTGAAGAAAATTAAAACAACATTATTTATTCATATTTTCTTATTAAATGATTTCTTTTGATGTATTTGTTTTTAAAGAGAATTATTATCAACAAAGCAAAGTTTTTTGGATTTACTTTTAAATTTATTCTATTAGTAATGTAACAAGTCTGAATTTGAGTGCTTAACATATATATAAGACACTGCATTGGTTATAATATGCAAACATTTATATAAACAACGATACATATGAAAAATCACATACGATATTTCATTTGCAGAAAATAATAGATTGTAAGTAAAAAACTTTTTGTAATTTAATTGAATTAGTGACCCAAATTAAACATAAAAGTCCCTATAAACATAGGTTCTAATCTCAAAAGTTAGAAGACCCTGTATTTCTGTAATGCTTAGTAATAGGATCCATTTTTTAGGTTTGGAACTTGTAGATCCTGATATAAATGTGAAATTTTGTGAGGATGAATGAATGTATCAAACTAATTATAACTGCTAACCCAATAGGTATATATTTTAAGCATACAGGACATGTCACAATTTGAGTGGAAACAATAATTCGGCTATCATTTTCTTTAAATTCTGAAGTATTTTTAACCCCCGAACTAAAAAGGGGGTGTTATTAGTTTGACCGCTGAGTGTGTGTGTGTGTATGTGTGTGTCGGCATGTGGCATCGTAGCGCCTAAGCGGATGAATCGATTTTAATTTTTTTGGTTTCGTTTGAAAGATAATTTAATGGGGAGTGTTCTTAGTTAAGTGCGAGTTTGGGTTTCCGTACCCGAAAAAAAACTAAAAAATTGGCGAGAATCTACAAAATGCTTTAAGGATAAACGTAATTTAATGGAGAGAGTGTTCTTATATATGTGTCAAGTGCGAGTTTAGGGTTCCGCACCCGAAAAATTTGTCGGAGTTTTTTTAAATTTTGTAAATTTCACTTGTCTTAAAAGACCGATTATATACCAGCTCTGCATGCCTCTATACATAATTTAACGAGTTGTTTAAATCATTCTAACCAATCCGAACCAATAATTTTATATGTTTCCTTGTAAATGTTTGTTTGTTTGTTACATTTTCACACAATTTCTGTAAAAATTTAAAATAATAAATGAATTTAAATAAATTCATGGCCAGCTTTTCTGAAAAACTCAATGAATTATGACTATTTTACACTTAAAAAAATTGAAAACTGTGCGTATATTTTAGCTGTGTAAAACAATCCCTTCGAGTGTTGGTTGCGGTGGTTGTTACTTTTAAGCCCAGTGAAGCGGGCGATTATCAAGCTAGTTTGTAGATATTTTTTCCTTCCTAAATTTTTATTTAAAATATTTACTACTCCTCTGAAAAAATCCTGTCTGTATAAATGGACGAACTGATTTTACCCCAGGGAATGAAGGTTTTCACCTCCGAAATCCAAGTAACCGCATCGATTTTGATGAAATTTTGGGAATATGCTCTCCTTACCACCCTATTCAAAATCTATATCATGCCGAAGGGCGCTTCCTTCCTGGGGGTGGTTGCCACCCCTTCTCGGGGGTGGAAATAGTTTTGGTCAAAATAACTCCTGGAATCGATAGAGTGACCAATTTCGAGCAAAAAATGTCATATACACTTTTTTATTAACCAAATACTTTTTGAGCTATTTGCAATAGAAAGCGCACAGATTTGACATAAAAAAAGCACGTTTTCAGTTGATTTTTCGTGAATTACTCAAAAACTAGGCGTTTTTTCACAATAGTTGTAATGAACAAAATTGTAGCCAATAAAAAAATAAAAAGAATGATTGCTTAATCGATTTATTAAATACAACGATCAGTAAGTAATACCGTATCAAAAAATCTTTTTTTTTATTCATTATTTTTTTTTTTGTGTTTGACGTTTAAAAACGAGGAAAAAATGAAATTTTATAGCTTTATAAGCAGAATCTTTTTTGTAATGCTTAAAAATACCTTCAAAATGAGCTGTATTAAAAGTCGATCGGACAAAAATTGAGCGAGTTACAGTTGAAAGAACGTGGGCTATTCAAATTTTTAAAAGAAAAATCTCACATAGGATGAGTACCATTTCCACTTAAATTGTAATAAATCCATTTCCTTGCACAGTTCACTTCATTTGAGTCTCGTATATGTGATCAAGAAGTTACACTGGGTTTGAAGGCTTATTTTTAGAAATAGGCACGATCAACTTTTTTTAAATTTTCGAATATCAAAAAAAATTTGGTTGTTTTTTCAAAATAACTAAAAAACTACTGCAGTTACGAAAAACATACTCGGGGACAAAAATGTAGGTCTGTTTTTAACAAATATTTTCTTTTTTTGTTTGTTTTTCTAAGATGAAATTTAACGGAGATATTAACGTTCTAAGTCCGCATACCCGCGTGAACACCCCATGTTTTGAGCCTTTTGACCCTTCACTTTTTCAAAACTAACGGTTATAAAAAGATGAAACTTTCAGATGTTATTGTCCTTAAAATTACCTTCCAAATGCTTTTTGAAAAATCAAAATCGATAAAAAATTACAAAAGTTATCGCAAAAAAACAAAAAAAAAAAATTTTTAAGCTTTTTGGTGCAAGGTAAATTTATAGCACCTATATGATGACAAAACGTATACTATGTGTTTTTGTATCATATAGATATATGAATATCACTAGTATGACAGAATACATGCGTTAAGTAATGCATCTAAGTGAGAGGTATTGTACATATGTGTGCAACAAAACTCCCACTCTCTGCATGCACACAACAGAAGATCTGTCGTATCGTATCTGTAGAGACAATTACATGCTAAACACATATATATAATACGTCACTTAGATGCATTGCTTAACGCATGTATTCTGCCATACTAGTGATATTCATATATCTAGATGGTACAAAAACACATGGTATAATACTCATATAACACACAGCACATGGACACAGACTCACACACACACACACACATATTTTTGCAATTTTGTAATTAGGTTCTACTTACAATCTTCTTCAAAGCCAGCCTCTCCCAAAGTGTACTTTTTGCCCTTAGAGGGGAAAACTACACCTTATAAAAAAAAAATGTATAAAAAATAAATGAAAAGTGGTTTAAATTGCTTTGCTGTATTAAGTAATAATAAATCTTTGATTTTTAAATAAAGATGCAATTGAAATCTCACATAAGAGTGTGTATCTTATTCCTTCGTAAGTTACACAATTTTATGTGAAATTTAAATTGCATCTTTATTTAATAATCAAAGATTTATTATTACTTAATCCAGCAAAGCAATTTAAACCGCTTTTTATTTATTTTTTATACATTTTTTTATAAGGGGTAGTTTTACCCTCTAAGGGCAAAAAGTACACTTTGGGAGAGGCAGGCTTTGAAGAGGATTGTAAGTAGAGCCTAATTACAAAATTGCAAAAAAGTAAACGATAAATAAGATAAATTTGTTATTTTTATTCATTTTGATAAATACAAGGGATGATCTATGGATAAAGGGGATGTTTTTTGGGATTGAATGATGTTCAAAGTATTTTTAACATAATTTATTATACTCAATCCTGCAAAGCACTTTGAAACACTTTTGAATTGTTTTTATTGCATTTTTCTAATAAGGGGTAGTTTTCTCCCTTAATTGAAAAAATAAAACATCGGCATAGAGTAGACTTTAAAGAGGATGGTTTGTAGAGCTTAATTACAAAATTTCAAAAAATTCCATTAATTTTAAGCATTGAATCTTGTGAAAATGTCGAAAAATCGTTTTTTTCATCGTAATTTATGGTAATTATTAAGGGTTGAAACATTCTGAAAAGTATACTTATAATGAAAAATCATAGCACAACTCATATTCAACATAATTTATCATTCCCCACTCTTACAAAGTCCTTAAAACACTTTTTATTGCATTTTTTCACTAAGGGGTAGTTTTCACCCCCTTAGGATAAAAAGCGCCCTTCGGCATGATATAGATTTTGAATAGGATGGTAAGTAGAGATTATTTCCAAAATTTCAACAAAATCGATGCAGTTACTTGGATTTCGGAGGTTGTACCCTATTTTCAGCTTCATTCCCCTGAGTATTTAGTTGATTTTTCAATGGATTTATGTCTTATATATCCTAAAATAATTTGTCTCTATACTACAACAACAACAAAAAATTGAATAAGCAAAATGTGGCTTATATCTTTTTGGCTATTCTATGTACCCCCATAAACGTAATACGTATGTATATATTATACAAATATATTATATTATCCATTTGCGAATGGATATGTAAATATTAACAAAATAAATACATATTATATTATAATTTAATATGAATTTAAATTCATTTAATATTAATTTAATAAAATATTATTATTATTTAACCAAATTTAATTTAATATCTAAAGCTGTGATATTTTATTATAACATTATATTAAATTCAATTCTATTTATTATATAGAATTTCATTATTTATATGCTGTCCAATGATGCCTGATCTGTCATGTGCGATGTCCTTTACAATTGAGGAGCTAGATGCAATAAGAGTATAAGTTCACAAAATCTATTTTGAGTAAAACGCTAAGGCTATAGCTATCTATTTTCGATCTCAAAATAATTCTATTCAAATTATTTTCCAATACTGTTTATACGCCCTGAATTTTTAAAAAGTGTCAATTTTTACCCAAAATTTGTAT
This sequence comes from Chrysoperla carnea, assembly GCF_905475395.1. NCBI lineage: Eukaryota > Metazoa > Arthropoda > Insecta > Neuroptera > Chrysopidae > Chrysoperla > Chrysoperla carnea. Next base: position 71,029,308 of record NC_058337.1, on the reverse strand, counting down.
TTTATATCATAAACGCAATTTGTCCCAAAAAATTTTATTCTCTAATCAGAAATTTATTTGGGTTTTTGCAGATTTATGGGAACAGAATAAGAACCAGGTCCGTATATTGAAATATTTTTTAGCCTTAAACCAATTGAACTGAATAATATTTTCTGTTTGAGTTGATAATTTCATCTCATATTTCACTTTTAGACAAAAAAAATCCATTTTCACAACCATCATTTTTGCTGTCATAGCTCACCATTTTAATATAATGAGTGCTCATACAGAAAATATACGGAGAAGCCCGTTTGCGCATTCAGATTTATGTAGAGCCTTCAACTTTACTCGTATCGTAATAAAATTCTTAATAACACTACAAGATTAAAAAACCAACCGGAGCAAAAAGAGCGTAATTGTCCTTACGTCTTTATTCTGCAGGAAATTGCAAACTTTAAAAATCTAGAACGTATATCTTTTCATACAAGTTTTTTTTTTTTTCAAACAGATGCGCTTTTAAGAGAAAGATATACCTTCCTTCCTTTTTGACCAAAATTTTTTATTTCAATAACTATGTCTCAACTCGAAGTCAACAAAAATTCATCCTTATATTTATTCGGAATTATTTTATTAAGAGTAGTCAAACAATTTTATACAACCGTCATATATTGAGTAGTTGGGCTTATTTTGTATGTTAATGAAGCACATGCTTATATAATTCACAAGTGAGTAAAGCGTGAATTTTTAGTTTTTTAAATTTAAGATTTATGTCTTCCCTGCATCTCCACAATTCTAATTTTATTTCCTTTCATATACAAAATATTTTAGTTTCGTAATGATATCTCAGATAGACAGTACCGTATTTTTTTATTGTCATTGATTCTACATAAACCTAATTTGAGGTCATTTACGTACGAACATGTACTTTTAGGTTAACAAAAACGGATTAAAAAGAATTTTTTGTTCTGTAACCACAAAATTGGTTTATTTTCTTCGTAAAAGAATAATTATAATGAAGCTAAATTTCAATTATTCCTTTTGTTTCCTTTTTTGGAATTAGTAAAGGTTAATTTGGTAATAATGATTTTTTAACTGTGTTTCGAGTGTCGAATTGATGGAGTTTTTCGATTTTCGGACAAAACATATTTCGATCAAAAGAGTTGAAATATAAGTTTGTTTTTCAAATTACACTTTCGACATTTTTAGCCACTTTTATTTATTGTGTTGTCAATAATTTTCTTTGAACGTATAACGTAAGAACGTAAGGAGACAAAAAACATTCGTCGAATAAAACGTAAATCAAAAAACTCTATTTCCAGAAATTTGACAATCAAGCTAAAATTAAAACTTCAAATTACTTAATTATCCAAGTTCTTATTATTAATCCTCAGAAAGGCAGGTAATTAGAATCATGGAACAAAATCATGGTTAACAAAAAAAGGTATAGTAGTTCTTTTAACAGGTCTCCTTTATAAAATAACATTATACTAAATTCAATATATTATCATTAGTATTTCTGTGTGGGTTCATATTCAGCTGAATCAAACAATAGCATTAACATCGTGTTTTTAAAAAAAGTATTATTGTTGGATCATCTATGAATGTTTTGTTGTCTACACTTTACATTCTACAGTCTACACTATCTCCGATAAAAACAGTCTAGTGGTCTGGTAAGCAAATGAAATGAGAGCAGCAGACAATTCTCATGAAGGATATTTGTCCTAGATTATAAATGCAAAAGTATGTCAACGTATATGTTTGATTGTTTTTTACGTCTCCACTTCAAAAGCACCGAACAGATTGGAAAAATAGTAGATTACTGTATAAAGCAACATATTGATTTAAGGTAGAATATCAATAAGCCCACTTTTTTGCTATATAGAGCAGGCACTAAATTGAATTGAGTGTGCAAAATATGAGAACCGCATTCTATCTATTGAAATATGCTCAGGAGAACTTATAGATTAATATTCCGGCTGTTGCCAGAAACCTTGTTCGTACAATTTGTGTATACCCCCCGCCCTTCACAGAATATTGGTACACAGTCAATAGCCTAGAACCAGCGGACGATTAAGACGCCGCTAATGATACCTCATTTGTCGAATAATGATAAGTAGATTAGAAGCTAGGTCCGAACAGATGAACACACATATCGGTCAAACATATAATTTTCGCCATTGTTAAGTCGGGGTAAAAATGATTTCAATTAAAATTTCCAGCCAATATTTAGCAAATGTAGTTTTTGCTACAAGTATTTTGATAAAATTTTTAAACGCTGTAATAATGTAAAATATTATACATTTGAAAATGGTTGAAAAATGTTATGAATAGAGCACAAACTTTATTTCATATGTAGAGTAGTAATTTTTTTTATTAAAACCATCTAATTTTAAATTTTATTTCCGTGAAAAATCTGCAATATATAATTATGGAAACCATCTTTTTTCATGGAAGCACATCATTGTTTAAATGAACGTATACCTGCTTTTAATATTGTATGTAGGTGTATATATGTACATTAATACAGGTAATTGGGATACTACATAAAGCTTGTTTATAATAATGCATTCCTGTTATCGACTATTATAGGCTTTTGTATTAACATTGAATGTGTTATATTAAATGGATTTCATTTTGATGTTATTATGTAGAGTAAAATAATACTGCATTTTCATTTTATTAAACAGAATTTGTTAATTTAAAAAAAGAAAATGATATAGGTGGGAATCATAAAATGGATAAAACGGGAATTGTAAAACAAGTGGAAGACTTAAAAAACTATTTGATGATTCGGGCCAACTCTGCTCACTTTTCTCTTTCAAACCATACCGTCTTTTAAATATTAAAGCTAAAGGAATCAAAACATTTTTTTTTTTTTATTTTTATATTTATTTATTTGTCTATAAAGAAGAACAGCATTTATTTGTCTATAAAAGAAAAACAAACAAGTGAAAACTAACAAAATTGACTGAGTTAATTGTTGAAAAACCATGTAAAGACAGTGTCGATTACGCAATCGTTTGTTTCATTACGTCATAAAAGGAAAGAAAGTCAGCCAAACATATATACATAAATGTCACACACACTTAACTGATATTCGAATATAATACATACTATATAATTGCGCTCTCGCAGGTAAGTAGTGATGTTTACGAAAAAATGTTTCAATACAAAGTTGTTTATTTTTTTATAAGAAACATTTTTAACATTTAAACTTTTGTTCTATCTCTAACGGTTTACAAAATTGGCCCTACGGACTAAAGACCCAATTGACCTATGTGGCTCATTTACAAACTCAATCTCAGCTATCGTGTTGACAGACAGACACGCACAGATAAAAGAAAAAGGACTAATTAGGTGATTTTATGAAAAACTATACCAAAATTTTGTTCGTAGCGTCAATATTTTTAATCGTTACAAACTTAAGAATAAACTTAGTATACCTTGATATATTTCATATTCATTGTATGAAAATTAAATGGGTAAATTTAAAATATTTCTTATTGCAACAAACAATTAATTGGAAAATTTTAGAAAATGTTCACTTATCTCTTATTGCGGGTAACCATGCGCACTCCTGTGGATTAAATGAACGCGTATGAGATAAGTAAACGCATTCCTAAGCACACAAATAAATGTCAAACATAGTTTTTTGCTTACAATATTTCTTTGGAATGTTCTTAAAAATATCTCAAGAACTCGCGGCGCACACGCTAAAAATTCACTCATAAACAAAATCACCACAAAAAATTATTCTTTATAAATTCCCCTTAAACAATCCTACCCCCAAAATATATATACCCCCCCCCCCCATACTATTTGGATAGATGTTTATATATACCTACATATACAAGAATTTCTCATTTTAAATATATGACACAAGAAGTGCAGAAAGACCTTCTACTAAACTGGGAAATCAACTAATAATACAGTCACCTGGGAAGTTTTCCGGGAGTTTTGAAAATGGGTGATTTTGTAGATTTTGATGACTTTCCAAACATAATTATCGGTGCGAGCGGCAAAGATATGCGTTGGCAAAGTGGAAATTCGTAAAGAGTACCTCAAAATCTATAAAATCTCTCATTTTTAAAACTCCTGGAAAAGTTCCCAGGTAAACTCTTTTTTTTTAACCAAATGACTATAACGTAAGCCGCCATTGCTCATTTTTTAATGAAATATCACTCTTTGGGGTACATGTACGCATGGGCTGACTTACCATGCACGCTTTCCACAGGGAGTAATTACGATTAGCTAATTCATACTGATGATGACTACTTGGTTGCCAAAAAACTTTATATACGAAATGCTATCAAAAAGTTTGTAGGAATAGCTGTTGAATGAGTCTGGAATTTCTTAAGAAAACTATCTATTAGTTTCGACATTCCCCGAAAAGAGTCTTAGTTTTCACCAACGATCTTGTTGTATCGATAAGGGACTAAAACTAAAATGATTAGGAATAACTCCTCTTTTGTGAAACTTATAAATTTTATTGTGTTTTTTTTTACCATTTCTAAAACATCCACTTTTTTATACAAAATACTATCACAAATTTGGGCGGGGGGGGGGGGGGGGATGTCTGTTGAGACTGCCTGGAACTATTTCCTAACTTGCAAAAAAACATATATGTTAATTTTAATATTTATCGAAAAGAGTCTTACTTTTGACCAATACCTTCAACCTATCGATAAAAGCCTAAAAGGCGTAAACCGAAATGGTTAAAATTGGAATTTAAAAAAATGTCTGTTGAGACTGCCTGGAACTATTTCCTAACTTGCAAAAAAACATATATGTTAATTTTAATATTTATCGAAAAGAGTCTTACTTTTGACCAATACCTTCAACCTATCGATAAAAGCCTAAAAGGCGTAAACCGAAATGGTTAAAATTGGAATTTAAAAAAATTGTCTTTTGAGATAGCAACTCCGAAGAATAAAATCCACCAATACGAGTTTTTCGATTGATTTACCAATTTTATCAACGTAAAACAATCGAAATTTTATTTATCTTGTTTGTCTGCAGTTGTTACCTACTTGATAAATTTTATAAATCTCACTTAGAAGACAAAAAAAAAATAACTTCAGAAAAAACAAAGTTTATAACATAGAAAACTTGCTTAAAAACAATTCGATATCGTCCAACTTGATGTAGCTATGGATGAATTTTGTAAACCTCATATCTTTCCAAAAACACACAAATAAAAAAAAGAAATCAAACTGATGTCCAGAGAATTCACACGTAAAGTTTTGTAGCAGTCGAGAGATATCTACTACTGATAAACTATGTTACAACAGAAATTTATATAGTTCACACAAATGTGTATACAGCATGCATAAAAATATTATTATACCTTAAACTATAAAGACAATTCGTTAGTATATTGTAATTGGAAAAACAAATCAATGGATGCAATGTATAATTTTATAAAGACCCTCTTAGTTTTGGATAAACAACAAAATGATTTAATAGAATTATACCAAAGGAAAATTGTACTTTGAAGTTAATTCTGTGTTAGCTATGATTATGAGTCACGTAATGTACAAGTGTATAAACTTACAAGTTGCAAAAGCTATGGTATTCGTTATCAACAATACTAGTTTTTGTCTTTTAAAGTAAATAATATTCTATGCATGAAATTTATAACGTAATTACAGAAATGTATTTCCATTATGAATGAAGAGGATTATTGAAATGATTCTGAATAAGAAAGATGTCGGATGATTAAGTAGTCGGAAAGAAAGAATATACGAGTTTTAATCTGTAAAATAATATTTTTATTTATTACATCTAATAATATTATATTAATTGTAGATTATAAACGAATTAAAGTAATAAATTTACATAATTTAGGCAATTTTTAGTGAAAGTACATTGAAAAACAAATTGTAATAAAAAATACTTTTTAAGGGAAAAACTTTTATTGTACTAAAAAGTAGGAAATAATTTGATCTATAAGTCACTCATATCCGACTATTTGTAAAAGCTTGAGGCGGTTAATTTAAAATATCAAAAATGAATCGGAACGCCTCATCTACTCCACATGCCTGATTACTTTTCGATTCATCCTTGATATTAAGCGCCTCAAGTTATTATAAAATTATTTTCTACTTTTTAGTACAATAAAAGCTTTTCCCTTAAAAAGTATTTTTTATTAAAATTTTTAATTTCAAACTTAAAAAATGTGTTTATATAAAATATAGTGGAAGCGATGGGAAAAACAGGACGGCCTTACCAATGCATTGTCATCCAAACTAAATGTGCATGCAAAATTTCAGCTCAATCGGTTGGAGATATCTATTTCAAAATTGAGTTCAAAGAATCCACCATAACATTCATACATACATTGCAAGTTAAATAAAAGCTTTTAAAAAGTATTGGTTTCAAGAAAATAATTATGTGCTTAGTATGTATGGTAGCAGGTAAATATTTTCTTGGTTCAAGATAATTCATTTGCCATAATTTATTTTTAAATAGTCCAATACATTTAACTTATTAAGTATTGAGTTGGTTGATCCAAGACACGCTTACTTGTTTAAGGACCATTCATTAATTACGCCACACTTTAAGGATGAGGGTGGGGGTCAACGAAATGTGACATCGTGTTGCAAGGGGTAGGAAGGGTTCAAAACCTTTGTGACGTCACATGTTAAAATTAAAAATATAAATGCAAAATTTATATGCAAAAACAATATTTTTCTTAAAGAATTTAGGAAATTAAAAAAAATTTATATTGTTTCTATTAAATTATAAAATATGTGACGTCACATCAAGGGAGAGGGGAGCTCCATAAATGTGAACATCTGGGCAAGGGGGAGCGTGGGGGTTTCAAAATCGTAAAATTAGTGTGACATTATTTATGGATGGCTCTTTATATGGATGGATGAAGTACTTAACCGTTATATAAACGCGTTTACTTCAATTCACGATTTTTGTTTAGATACTTTTTTGCTTATTTTGCTATAAAATTGAATTTCGGATATTTCTTCCTTTATTAAACTAAGAAACGGATGAAGTACGTCTATCACCCGAGAGTAGTTGCGTAAACCAACGTGGGATGCCCACTAGTAAAGCAACCGAATTTCTGTCTGGCATATTATAGTTACATTCTTTAATTTTTAACTAAATCATATTAAAATTATAAGAAAAAATTTTTTTTGTTAGTTATTAGAATAATATTTGACACGGGCTAGAAACGGCAAAATTATCGTACTATAAATTATAACCTATATTGCTTAAAGGGCATGGGAAATGATGATTTAAAAAAAGTTTTCTTAAAATGATTTTAAGATCAGCAACTTTCACAGTTTTTATTGACCTTTTGGTGCGAACTATGCCAATAGATATCCTGTGAGTTTATGAAAGAATCTGCCAGAAAACCTTAACTTGCGTAGCCGCCTACATCGTATCTACAGCGTCTTCTACTCCTTTAAAAATGGGCGTACCTACTAATAACCGCAAGACATAGGTAACCGAAAGGAAAAATTACAAGTTCAGAAATGTTCGTTTTATAAAAAACAAACCATTTTTTCCTTAACTCTATAAATGCGCTACAATTTTATTTTCAATCATAACTATAATTTTAATTAAATATATATTTCATAACTAATACCTCGTTTTATAGTTAATCAATCAAAAATCCTCTCCGTGCCCTCCCGTAAGGACGCCTATGACCAGTGTCTCGTATAGTGTTTAATATTTAAGTGCATCTAGACTTTATTTAGGTCTTGCTTTAGATTTACAACGAATTGATCAAATAATATTTTTATGCTTCCTGTATATTGTTTGGTTATGTGAGAGTAACTACTTACTTACTATATCGGCGCGGCGAGTCATTTGAAACCAAAGTGATGTATCTGTTTCGTATTATGTTTTAGTTATGTATAATGGATACCGCCGCATATGTATGTATATGTATGAGTTGAGTTGAGTTGAGTTGAGTCTGACCTAAATATATACATTTGTTGGATATGGATATCTGGAAGAAGAACCTCACAGGTATTTCATGATATTTTATTACCATATCATATCCCAAACCATAATATATATTTTATAAAAGATACAAAGTGATTTATTTCATTTCTCATTATGATAATAGTTATTTACTTTTAAGAAATGAAAATCATCGTTATAGGTCTATCTGTCTGGTTATAAATTGAAATTGCTTTAGCTAGGAATAGTTTAAGATATCTGTAATGTAATGTGTGGACTATTTTATTCATAAGTTGAAATTAATGGAAAATATTTTCTAAAAGGGTGTCATATTTTTCTTTTTTTTTTCTTATTCAAGCTGTAGAACATTTAATTCGGTATACAAAGTTTATCATTAGTGTTGCAAAAAAATAATAAAAGATTTCTTGCATAAAAGAACGTAAATCATTTTTGAATTATTATTAGTGGAGAGCCGTAAGTTTTATATCTCGGAATCCTAGAACAGTCAATGAATCTTTATAAAAACTGTACGACTGCATTGTTTAAAGCTTACTTAAAGAAGTTAAAAACAAAAATTTGTGAGATGTTACCCAAGGGGTATTAGCCACCCCTTCGCGGAGGTGAAAAAATTTATGCTGAAAATGACAACGGGAATCGATACAGGAGTGAGTTCTAAGAAAAAAGTTTCATTGAAACATATTTCGAAATGTCAATACTTTCCGAGTTATTGTCGATTGAAACTCGGAATATTTAACATCAAATAATAAAAAAATTTAACGTTTTTTGAAAAAAGTATATCACACACTTTTTAAAGTACTATAAAAAACAATGAAAATGAAAAAAAATTTCAAGTCATTTGGATAAAAATTGACGGAGTTCAAACAAAGTTTATCGGATCTTTCTTTTAATGTTTTATTCAGCACAAAAACTGATGAATTTACCACGGGAACTAAAATTAATGCTTGCCATTTTCCAATTTACTTTATTTAGGTACTGGCAACAGGCTCAAGAGATTCTAGCAGTTTCGGATAAATATTTTTTGAAACATTGCAACTTGTTCGAAACTGGTTTGTCTAATACGCTGAGTTTAGGTTTCCTTTAGATCGATAGGTATTCAAATTAAGTGACTAAGTTCAACTGGCATGCGAGGCGCCTTGGAAAATCTGCCGCCTCGGTCGCCCACCTCGAAATATGCCAGTGGACACATCGTATAAAATTAGAATTTACTTTCTATGATTTCTAAGTAATATTGATTAAGATTTTTGATATTTCAGAATATGGAACACAGATGAAAATAGCAAATTTCTTTGAAAAAATATATAATGCAATGCATCTTATATACATAATAATAGGTTGGCTGATAAGTCCCCGGTCTGACACATAGATGGCGTCGCTAGTATTAAATGCATATTATTTTTATATAGTACCAACCTTCAAATGATTCGTGCCAAAATTTGACGTCTGTAAGTCAATTAGTTTGTGAGATAGAGCGTCTTTTGTGAAGCAACTTTTGTTATTGTGAAAAAAATGGAAAAAAAGGAATTTCGTGTTTTGATAAAATACTGTTTTCTGAAGGGAAAAAATACAGTGGAAGCAAAAACTTGGCTTGATAATGAGTTTCCGGACTCTGTATTTTTTCCCTTCAGAAAACAGTATTTTATCAAAACACGAAATTCCTTTTTTTCCATTTTTTTCACAATAACAAAAGTTGCTTCACAAAAGACGCTCTATCTCACAAACTAATTGACTTACAGACGTCAAATTTTGACACGAATCATTTGAAGGTTGGTACTATATAAAAATAATATGCATTTAATACTAGCGACGCCATCTATGTGTCAGACCGGGGACTTATCAGCCAACCTTACAACTTCGATCTGTTTTTACACAGCACTTAGCTTCTAAATTTTGTTACTCTTGGAACGAATACAATATCATCCAGAAGACGTAAGCTTATAAATATTTTACGTGAGCTTAAACTCTCAAGCTATCCATTTCCGGTTAAACAAGAAAATAAATAAAATTTCTGAAAGTATCACAATAGTAAACATAATCGAAATAATAAAAAGGATATATGTATTACCGAGTTTCAGTTATCAGTCACAATAAAGTTATTTACTGTTCCCTCTTTCTGGATGATAATATTTTGATTATTCAGAATTTTTTATTATCAAATATAAAATAGAATTTGTTTTCTAGAAATTTACTTCTATCAATTGTCAACAATCTATTTATATAGAACTAGAAAATTTAATAGAATTGAAACTACTTTTCTTGGAAAATATTGTTATTTAATATTGAATCACTTTTATAATTTATTCATTTAATTTTACTAAGAAGAATAATCTTTGAAAACATATTTATAGACACAGCTTTACAATGAAAATAAACTGTCAATATTCTTCATGACTTCATGACAATAGTTATGTCATTTCTGTATGACATAACTATTTCCGAGAAAAATCCATGATACTCTAATAATATTTATTTAGCGAGGGAATCGTTTAGGAAGTTTGTATGAGAACTGAAGAAGTATTGTGGCCAGGACAGGGTGTTCACTTTCGGACACTGCAATAACTACAGTTTGATATTTATGGAGATACTAAGGAGAGGTGGAAAATGAAGAATATATTTAGGAGAGGCGTTCAAAGCCATAAATTGTAAAATTTGGTCATCGAAAATTTCTCTAGAAATATTAAGTTTAGAAAAAATGTTTTATATTATATTTTTTACATCTTTGCTTAATAAAAAAAATTTGATTTTTTCTAATAAAGGGTGCGCTATCTTTTATGTCGGTATGTAAAAATTGAATAACTTTGGAAAAAAAACCGATGTATTAACTAACAAAGCGGTATATGGCGAATAGTATAAAGTACTCTAAAACTGGAAAGGAACTTTCTTCTTAGAATTTTACCTTTTATAACTATATCACTGTACTCTTCAAGTAAGTTTTTGAGAAATTTAGAACAAAAGATGTTCGTTTGCAATGAAATGCTGAAAAAAAATTTTATCAAAAGAAATGAAAACACAAAATATAATTATCAAACTCTCTCCATGGCTTTCTTTTAATGCAATTTGAACAATTAACTATTTAGTCTATTATATACTTCTTCTTAATATGGAGGTAATGTTTTCAATCCGAAAATTCCATTAGTTTTAAACATATTTTTAGTTTTTAGCGTCCTATGAATACAAAAATTTCTGACATCAGATAGATCTTCGAGGTCCTTTAATTGCTAAATTCGGTCCTAAACGGCAAGAGCTGGAAGTATACTTTAAATTACAGTTAAGTTGTATTTCATAAAAAAATGATTCAATTTTTGGTATGAAATCGCGAGATAATCAGCTGCAAAGTTCGCGATTTTGAAGGTCAAAGAACGTAAAACTCACTGTCTTCACAGCTATTTTTTACGATATTAAAAAAGAGAAATTGACTCTCGACAGAATTGAACAAAAAAGTAGGAGAATTGAAAGGACTGTTTTTCAATTAGGCAATTATCTCATGTTTTAAACAGTCAAAATTTCTAAAACTTTGGGATACAATAGTATGTCCTATTCTTAGTCTATGAAAAAAGAACTCATCAAATTCTATCGAAAAGTAGGTTTTAATATAGTTTTAGCTTAGGAACTGTAAATACCTATGCTGGAAATATCTTAATTGAAAGGAAATATGCCTGTACAGAAAAAACGTTTAGATAAAAGTTGGCAAGGACAATGAAGCTCACCCATATGCAACAATAGCAATGGCTTTAAGTAGTTTTTTCGATAAATTGGCTGATAAATTCATGGCTGATTTTATAAGTTGCATATAAAATATTTTTGATGACGAACAACGTTGTAATCTTTTAACAGCCAGGAACCTAGCGCGGTTCTAGAATTTTTTTCCGGAGGGGTTCACAAGATAAAAAAAAATCAAAAATCACAAAAATTGATCATTAACAGATTTGAGAAAAAAAAGATGTTAGTATATTATAAAGTATAGCTACAATCCAAATATGGAGCAAATAATAAAAAAGTCAGTAAATCAGTGAATTTTGTTGATTCAGTCATTTTTAAATTCCAATTTTTCCAGAAGTGCAAAAAAGTTAGTTAATTTTGGTCGCTTGGTTAGTTTCCGTTTTTTTAGTGCAAAAAGTAAAATCCGCGCCTGTCAGGAACATGGGCTAACTATTAAATGAGCTCGAAGATCTAAGTTGTTCCCTTTTAAAGTTAATCATTTTTGTCTGAAGCAGATTTTTATAACTGGTACATTGGAGATTTTTAGAACCAGATCTTTTTTATTATTTTAGTTTTTCGTCATTTAATTTAAAATATTTAATTTTTAAACTAAATTGTGTCCAAAAAAATATTTTAATTCAAAGTTCATATTAAATATAACCCCGGCTCTTACCATCAATACCATCAATCATATAATATCAACTTGTCCACCTATCGAAAAAAATAAATTCCTAAAAATAAAAATAAAATAAAACCATAATATATCATTTTGTATTTATTGTAGCATAAAATATACATCTTGACAAGCGTAGTAGAGTATTTAATATTTGATTTTTACCTCTATACTCGTATACCACCGATTTTAGCATAATCTGTAGTAATAATATTATAAATTTGATAATAAACATGTTTGATTGTTAGTACTTCTTGCGTGTGCAAACGAAACGGCCGATTATCGTGCTTTTTTGTATAGAGATAGTTCGAGAACCAGATATTGTTGCAGGCTCATGAAATTGAAAAAATATTTCATCTCTTCGAAAAAATTCAAGTATATACAGAAAAAAAAACGCACGATAGTTAAACATTGATTTTATTATTTATAAAAAAAACTTTTAACAAAAAGAAAACCGACTTCAAAAGAAAAACTTTTCCAAAACACATTAATATGCACTAAAAAGTAAAAAAATAACGATAATATAATGTATTATTGTTATTTTTGGAGTAGGTGTTATTTTTTACTTTTTAGTGCATATTAATTTGTTTTGGAAAAGTTTTTCTTTTGAAGTCGGTTTTCTATTTGTTAGAAGTTTATAATTTTGTGATTTTTAGTTAATCTGAAGTACACTAACTAATTGCTCACTAAAAAAAGAATCATCGAAATCCGTTGGCGTAATATTGAGTTTTTTTGTCCTCTTGTCGCGCATACTTAATGCAAATTTAAGACTTGTAAAGTTTTCTCATGGATGCCGGAGGCTGAAATGGACCAAAATGAAATGGACCCACACGGAAAGCATCAACTGTCAAATAGATCATCAAAATCGGTTCATCCAGTCGAAAGTTCTGAGATTACAAACATAAATAAAAATAAAAAATTCAGTCGAATTGAGAACTTCCTTTTTTCTTGAAGTCGGTTAGTTTTCAGTGTGCATTTGCATCATACACGCAATTAAAGCTTAAAATTATTATTTAAGTGTATGGAGTAACAAAACTTTCCCCGAACTGCCACACAATTTGATGTAAGAAAACTTGACTACATGTTAATATTTTATATAGGTGCAACATAATTTAAAAAAAAAATCTGGTGTAGACATATCTGTCATATCTCTCATAATCTGTCTATGTCTATTCGCTCCGAGCGTGAATTTCGTTTCCATGACAACGATACACTACTTTAATTATAGAATTAATGGATGCATATATAATTGTGTGGATTGCATTGAAAACTTACATTTAAAATTTAATATTCTTGTTTCACAAATTTAAATAAATAATTACGATAATTAACATTTGAAAAATAATATTTGTACAATTTGATTTCTTATTTTCACAATTTTTAATGCATTAAGTTTAATTAATTAGTGTTTTTCAATCATTTTAATTTGACAGTTTCTATATCATTAACATGTAAATAATTGCAAATTAGTCATAACAGCCCACTTTATCTCCAAAATTTTTCACTTAAAGCGCTGGCATCGATTTTATTATCCCCACCATGACTACGCACACAACGAATACAGAATTATAGCTTGTATACAGAGGCTTATGAAGCTCACACCACATTTTCTATCATAATACCTATATGTGTTATATCATAGGAGCGTTATTTTTCTAACTTCATTTTTTTATATCCCCTTAAAAAATATTATTATGAATTCTCAATAGACAGTGATGAGTATATATATATATATATATATATATATATATATGTGTAATAATAATTTTACTTTGAATTAAAAATTCTATATGTTTTTATACGAAATATCGTTTCTTTCTAATTTAGATTCTTTTTTTAAACAAAAGAGTTCTTCTTTTGTAATAATAAATGGTACAGTGAAACCTTTTTATTATTTCTTTTATTTATACAATGATTTATTAATAAGTTGTACTATTACATTTACTTTTGCTGATATAGAACTTTTTGTTACGTCGTTTGCATATAAGAAATAAAATGAAAGAATGTTTTAAGTGTGATTGAAACACACATAAAGTCAAGGGTTACGTAATCATTTTATCAGTTCATGCTTATCTGTCTATAGCATTTGTTAACAGAAATTCAATAATTCTAGTTCAAAATGTTTTCTAAGAAGTCATAAAGTATAATAGGAGACTCTTTCATTATATTTAACCCTAAACAATAACCTTAAAATCAAGTCTAAAAATTAAATATCGTTACTTAATTATAGCAAATATATATACATTACTTATAGTTATTTATTATAGCAAAACATTCAAAAATATTTACTATTAATAGCTATTCAATTATTCGAGTCTACACGATAACAAATATATGGCGTTTACTACAATGCTGGTATGGAATAAATGGAATAAAAACAGATGCATAGTATCTATGTTTAACATAAGTAATATTACTGTATTGAATAGGGTTATCCACCAGAAGTATTACGGGTATCGCCAACCAGTATGGGCTTTACTCCTCCGTCATAACTATTGCTAATGTTACTATTCCCTCAATGGTTAAAACAGTATGTCGTTCACACCGATACTGACATAGTGATATCCACAAAAAATTTCTTATCGTGATTTACGTAAGATTTATTCATCACTTTTAAAAAGTCGTTACAAACGTTGATCTTAGAATTGCATGCTCGTTGAAATCACGTAAAGCACCGTCTAAAAACATGGTAGATGACAAGTGGCGCATGTCACTGTCACATGACATTCATTCCAGTATTGAGAATTTTTTTTTCTAACCAAATTTCTGAATGGGCATTTATAATATTTTGATTGAAACTGAAATAAAGCATGAATAGCTTCTTTACAGGTACTTACTATTTCTCAACTCCGTGCAGAAACTTTCGTCCCGCTGTGCAAAACGAAGTTGCCGCTTTCTGCCTACGCCGGGGAGAAAAATAGTATACACATCACGGGAGCTAGTAAAGAATCCTCGAACCCACGGCTTCGTCTCGGGTGACAATGAAAATGATATCTGAGACATTCTTTATTTGCTTCCGTGGTGTATATATATGTCTCCCCGACTTTCTTTACTTTTGCTCCCTAGATGTGTAATATACTATAAAGCTGAATTTGTTGACCTAAAAACCAACTAAATCAGATTTTTAATGAAAATTATACGAACCAATTTTTATTTGTAATGAATTTTCACCCATCTGATTTTATATGAACTATTTTGATAATAGTAGAATTGTAAAAGTAGCGACTTGAATAATATAAATGAAATGTAATACTGTTAATTCGTTGGAAGTATTAATAATAATAAATCATAAGAGGGGTACCGGAAGTGGGTCCTAACACCTAGACCAAGAACCCTCTATGCCCTCTGAGAACGACCTGTCGTCACGAGACGTCTTCGGATAAGAGACGCTATTAAAATCAAATGAAGCTATAGAATTCTGTCTAGGCCGGACACCGCGCAGAAAGCGGACCCGAACATGCTGAATCTGATTCGCTGCAAATCTGCAGGTGCAAATAACATGTACAAAAGGTTCGCCATCCTCCATACGGGCCCTACAATTGGTATCATCAGCTATCTAAATGGTCCCCAAAAAATAAAATCAGAAACGTTCAAGATAACAAAAATGAAATAGATAAAAACAATCTTATAAAGTTACATATGATAATAAATTTTAAATAAAAATTGTCACTGCTGATGGATTCTTAATCAGTAAAACAACAAAATACATACCCGTGCTTTAACTCACTTAGCTATCTGTTCGAAGAAATGACCATAATATAACATATAAATACATATGTAAAATATTTATGCGATAGAAGTAAATGGCTCAACTTCTTTAAAATGTGCATCAATTCTCGATTCATGATCATTGTTTGATTGCTATAAAACCCTAAAAGAAAACTGGCGTACTCTATTATAATAATAACTACCATACTATACTTACTCACTCCGAACTCGTTAGAACAAAACTCGATAGAATTATTAGCATCATGGCCTACAATCTACTCAACTTATTGTACATACATACTTACATAAAAACATACATAAATGTATGTATACTCACTCATATATACGTAACATTATAGTTTTATACAGTGTGTATTTTAATGAAATAAAAAGCTAGATATTTTTTAAGTTGTTTCCAAATTACAAGGAACGATTTTAGGTGCGTGCACTTTAGCTCAAAATAAGCAAAAAAAGTTCAAATAAACATATTTCCGTAAATAATTTATTATATACTGAGATTTTGGACCATAAAGATATTTATTTAACAATTCAATATTCGAAGTAATTGATCAAGGCACTCGCCGTTTTATTCAGTGAAACCTCCATTCTTCTTCTTTGGTATTGATTAAGGTAACAGAATGAGTTTTTGTAATTGTTGCGGATTCCACGACCGGATTTCTAAAGGTGTCTTCGATCGGCCGTAGTATTTCTTTCTTTTGCACCATAGATTATAAAACATGCCCGTTTATAAATAAAAAAAAATGTTCAAAATCTAAAGCCCAGTCGTCCACAAAACACGCTGTAAATAATATGAAACGAGGAAATATTTTCATCTGAAATTGTTATTTTAAGTAAAATCGTCATTACCGTCGGAGGATCTCTAAGATTAAAAAGCTTTTCCGAGAATGGTTCCCCGACTGCAATGACAATTTTACTTTTAATAACAATTTCATATTTGAACATTATTTTGGAGTTTTCTACATGGTACTTTGATTTACATAGAGTTTCTATATTCATGTAAACGTAGTATTCATTGTAATTATTCACAACAATATAAAACTGCTTAAATCAAAGTACGGTGTGGAAAACACGTATAAATTAAATAGTCTTTTAATTAAAATTTATTTACTGACGTAGAAAATTAATAATATATAAGACTGTAACCAGCGGAGGATCAAGTTTGGAAGCTATGATGAAAAACATGAACATGCATACCCACCCACGTACATACATACCTGTCAAACACATAACCCTCGCCGCCGACTGGGTAAAAAAAAAGAGTCTCTAATGAATATGAAACATTGAACATTGACAGTATTTGCTACACTAATTGTCGTGTTTATTACACTAATTTACAGATTTTTAATCACCTGCCAAACGAGTAACAATATTCAGTTATTGTTTTAAAGCTTCTTAAATCAAATTCATTTTGTTTCACACTTGATTAACTTCTGAGTTAAGAAAAATAAGTCTTTAATCATCTGTATCTCGTCAATTGCTCGTCAAGTATATTTATTTGAAATTTTTTTGATTATTTTCAGTTCGAGAACACACAACTAAAATAGTGTTGTACAGTTTGCATTAAAAAAGTTTATGTATGCACACTGTATATTATACAGAAAAACAATTCAATAAAATTGTGTCACGAAAAATTATATAATATTCATAAAATTCATTAACTTAATATAAATATTATTAAGTTTTTTAATTAAAAATATATGTTTATTATTTTATAAAAAGCTAACTTTTAGTTAGGTAGGTTCTTTTATGGACACGCCACACCATGCTACTTTTACTAGTTTTATTAACAACTAGTGTAGGTACTTTAAAATAAACTACTAAAATTTATATTATGTTCAGATTTCGTTTGTAATAATTAAACTTGATTTATTGTTTTATAACATAAATTGATTCGTTAAATACAATGGTGTTATACAGGGTTGTTCAATAAGATGCTATTAAATATAAGAAACTTATATTTTACGAACATACAGTATAATTGATTTGTCTATGGAACGTACTATAAAAGTATATATTATATAATATAAGTTATTATATACACTAAAATATTAAAAATTTATTTTATACTATGTTCTTAAAATAGAAGCTTCTCCCATTTAAGGGATTGTTTTATAACGTTTTTATAACGATTTTTTCTATTGAAATGGTAACATGCATTTGAACAAAATCTATCCATTTATGTAGTAACATCTTATTGAATAACCCTGTATTATACAGTTAAGGATTTTTCGTTTGACGCACAATATATATAAGTGGCGGTTAAGCCACGTAGCAAGAATAGCAAATACTACAGGCCCCGAGCATGTAGGGGTCCCGCGCAAAGGCGTAGACTGAAGAAAGAGTAGATTAAAACATGTTATAGACCTCGCACCAGCTTTATCCGGCACTAAATGTCGCAAGGCTTCTAAAATCGCATAGTACCATAGTATATCCTCCTTTAGCGTAGGTACAAAATTAACCTTATATTCTCTCTTGATTCTTGTCTAGACGATGTGAAAGCATTGCGTAAGTGTGTTTGTAAATTCGCCATTCGCTAAACATGAAATTTTTAACCCCCGAACTATAAAAAAGGTGTTATAAGTTTGACCGCTGTGTATGTGTGTGTCTGTATGTCTGTGGCATCGTAGTGCCTAAATGGATGAACCGATTTTGATTTTTTTGATTTTCTTTGAAAGGCAATATAATGGAGAGGTTTCGTACCCAAATTCCGTAATTTTTAAATTGGCAATGATTTTCCAAATCGGCTTAGTTTGGAAAAGGGTTTAAGGAAAAAGGCAATTTAATGGAGAGTGTTCTTAGATATATTTTAAATCAGAGTTTAGGGTTCCGTACCCGAAAAATTTGCCGGGGGTTTTTTAAATTTTGTACATTTCACTTTTTAATGAGATTGAACTTGAGGTCATTTGAAACATATAGTGACCAATAAACCCAGAGTTCGTCAAAATATGTTTCAAAATGTATAAAATGTACGGTGTTCAAGCTAGCGTTCATTTTTAACTTTTTTCGCAATATTTTCCTAAAAATGGGGTTTTGAGCCAATAAATTATTGCTGCTTCTTTCTCGAGAGTGATAAGATTACTTAAAGAAAAGTATCATAAACTTGATTCGCTTATTATAGATATAAACTTCAAAGGTTCCTGTTTCCATATATCCGTATTGGCAGAGAGCACACCATATGGTCGATCAAAGCGCTTGACGCGAACAAAATTTAGTTAAATCATACCTACGTTTATAATATTTAATAATAATAATAATTAATATTATATTATTATTCATATTTAATTAAATATTTGGAATAGTTAATAAATTTATCAATAACAATTTTGGACAGATGAAATCTGTCAATTTCATATAATATTTGTTGTCGTTAGTGTGGTTATTCTATTTACTTTTTTCTACGAATATGGGTAGTGAACAAAAAACACGAACAAAACAAATAAATTATTGTATAATTTACATTCGATTGAAATTTTCCTGTAAGCTCTATACACCTAGTAACATTTTTACTGAGAAGCTTATTCAATTATTGAAAACTAAAATGGTAATCGATAAATGATGCTTGAATTTTTGGAGAACTTATGAGTTGAAGAAATTTATTCAGGAATAGGCATTCATAATACTTCGAAAATGATTATGATAACTCGTTTTATTTAATGATATACATTTTCTACCGTGCCTTGATTTGAGACTTTATTATTTTTTAGTATTATTTTTTAAGGAAGTGATTTTAAGTTATTTTATCCAACAACTCATTAGCTGTTGGGAAAAATAATTTATATGTCTTGTTAATTTTTAGTAAAAAACAAGTGAAAACAAACAATTGACTGAGTAAATTGTTGAAATACCATGTATAGACAATGTTGATTACTCTGTCACATTACACAAACATAAATATCACACATATATAACTGATATTCCCATATAATACATGGTATACAATTTGCGCATAATTTGCGCTCTCACGAGTAAACAGTGATGTTTACGAAAAAATGTTTCAAACATAAGTTGTTTATTCTATCTTAAAGATGGTTTAATTAAGTTTACAAGATGAGTCCTACGGGCCCAAGACCCAATAGACCTATGTTGCTCATTTACGAACTTGACCTCACTTTTTACGTCCTTAACACGCTATAAAAATTTCAGCTTGATATCTCTTTATTTTTGAGTAATCGCGATGACAGACGGACAGGCAACAGATAGGCAGACAACCGGAAATGGTCTAATAAGGTGATTTTATGAACACCTATATCTAAATTTTGTTCATAGTATCAGTATTTTTAAGCGTTACAAACTAGGGACTAAACTTGGTATACCTTCGTACTTGGTATACTATTTCATATACATAGTATAAAAGCGAACAATTTGAAGTTAAAAATTGCATTTGTTCGAACACCATAAGAGCCACATTTCAATATTTGTATAAAATCATAACAGTAATTTTTCCGAAAATTGTTTATTTGAATCAAAAATAATTGTTCGAAGAATTTTCAATATAATTATTTTATATTTAAAATAGAAGAAACTATTCGAGTGGGTACAAAAAGATTTCTAAGCAATAAATTTGATATTTAATATTTTAAAAATAAGTAATTTCGTAGAAATTTAGATTATTAGAATATTATTTACCATTCAAATTTGATTTGGTTGGAAGAGTATTTGAATAATTTGAATCGCAGAAAATATAAAACAGTTTTAGAATTTGAGAGACACTAACATTGTTATATTCGTATAGAATAATAAATTTTAAAGTATATATTTTCATTTTAATTCCAATTGTCTTAATTTATTAAAATACATATCTTGTTAGGTACATTTTTGTATGCCAAGTTTTCAAAATATGTAGTGTAATTAAGATTATTTTGGATGTTAGTAATATAGGTACACTGAGTGGCACTTGAAAATAGAAAAACATTATTGAAAAAAAAATATTCTTGTTTTTTTTTTTTTCAAAATTAAATAAAATAAATTCTCAAAAAGTCAATTCTTTACAGAAATAAGATAGATAAAATATTTTTTATTCACATAAAGACAGTTATTATACCCTGTATATATGTAATATACATGTATCAAGGTAAACTAGTTTGGTCTCAAGTTTGTAACGCCTAAAAATATTGATGCTACGAACAAAATTTTGGTATAGATGTTCATAAAATCGCCTAATTAGTCCATTTTCGGTTGTCTGTTTGTGATCACGATAACTCAAAAACGAAGAGATATCAAGCTAAAATTTGTAAAGTATTAAAAAGTGAGTCAAAGTTCGTAAATGAGCAACATTAGTCATTTGGGTCTTGTCCGTAGGACCCATCTTGTATCCCGTTAGAAATAGAACAAAAGTTTAAATGTAAAAAATGTTCTTTATAAAAAAAGAAACAATTTTTGATTGAAACATTTTTTCGTAATCATCACTGTTTATTCGTGAGGGCACAAATTAGGACAATTGGTAGCTTCAACTAGTGGTCTTGTAAAACATTCTAGAGAAATGTAAAAAATTCTAGAAAATACTTTCGAATAGCCGCCATAATTAATGCAAACAATGGTATTCAACGCCTTCAATGTAGGGTGTTTCAACAATTAAATCCGTCAATTGTTTTTTTTTTTCAGATCAGTAACACGCAGAGCATTAAAATTTGGTTATTTGACGAAGAACGTTTTCCTCTAATTAGAGAAGCTACGTGCGTTCACACTGTATAATTTTATAACCATTCGCTTTCTATTTTCTGCGTTTTACAGTATAGGTTTATATTTTTTTGAATACTAATAATAGAAAATATTCATAATAGTTAATTTTGTTTTGTCATACTTGTAAAATGCATTCCAATGGTTTATTTTTCAAATTCAAAAATATATAAATGTTGTCATCTAAATAAATAATCTAAAAAAATTATATAGATAAGTTCAATAAGGAAGACCACTGAATAATTTTTTGTTATAAATTTTTTTTCATACAGATAATTGTTGTTTTCTACTTCGAAAATCGAAATCGTAAATTTTATCATATCTTTAAATTTTAAGACAGTGTGGAATATCAATTCTATTCCGAAATCCAAAGGAAGCAGAAAATTTCAAGCGTTCTGCTAGTAGTTTTCGATAAAAATAATAAAAAAATAATAATTTGTACCCTCACGGGAAACCACAAAATGTTTTTACGAAAAAAAGATTCAACCAAAAGCGTTACAATTTTGGGACTAAACTTAATATACCTCACAAGATCAAGTATTTTTTCTGATTGTAGATTTGTATAAGGAATCGATCTTTATTCCTCTATAAGTCTAATATTTACCAAAATATTTGGGTTTTAAGGGATCATACATTTATTTTCTTCTCTTAGGGATGCTGATAACACTGAATAATAGTAGAATGGCTAATTTAATAATGAAGCTCTAAGAAATTTTTTTTTGCAAATGAGAATGCGCGACACTTATTACTTTCTGCAACAAAAAAGAGAGCCAACATTTGAGGCTGGATGTCTTTTCAATTGATTTTTGTGGCTTGACCAAACTCTGCCCTGTTTGCATAAATCGATAGAAACAAAAATGTCTACCACTGACTCTTTTTTGTCAGATGTACAACCCCCGGTTTGGTTGAGTTTATATTTGAATCAATCAACGGAAGAATTCCCTATAATATTTGTGAAAGATCTTTTTTATTCGAAATACATCGAGTAAACTTTTTTATTAAATTATTATTTATCTCAAATGCTTGATCTATACGGACGTTAGTTTCGTTATAGCCTGTTCTACAATTATTAAAGTTTTAAGTCATTTTGTTGAATGACATATGTCGAACTCATGCGCTGTGAATCATTTTCTGTAATTACAGTTGTATATATATATAATCGGTATTTCGATTGCGTACGACATTCTACTCCCGATAATAAATCATAAGATTTTAATTGCATAATAAAATTTCAAGTCGAATGCGGTTGCATATTTTCATTTTCAACAATGCGATAAATTCGTATAAAGTTTCCATTCTTAATTGACCGCGCATTAAAAATAATTGTCAAGTGATTATCATTCTCATTTTTTGATGGACTATGAATGGTCCGCTTTAGATTTTCAGTGAATAAGTTTGTTTACCATTTTATTTACAAATTCGTAACTAAGAAAATAAAGGACCTTTCAAATATTACGTAACGTATTTTTCTTACATTTTTTAAAGATAAATTTTTTAAGTAATTCTCTGAAATCTTTTTCACAATTTTTAATTATTGGATATATAGAAAAGTAATTTATTTAAAATAATTCAATGATTTTACAAATAACATTTATAATTTTAGAGTAATGACACGTAACATTGACACAGCCTAAGATCCCCTTTCTCTCTCTCATAATCAATGATAACATTTACAAAAGTGAGCTTTAAGCCAATACTTTCTACCATGTAAATACTGTTACGAAATATTTGAACGGTCCCAATTATTATGTCTATAAGTCTCGAAATATCTTAATTAAATAATTTCGAAAGAAATTTGAACAATATAAATGTGTATACAAGCTCATGTAATACTAACTTAATGAAAGGAGGTATGTAATTTGTTCTTTTAGAAAAGTTAGGCCAAAATACAAATAAGTAATTCGGTCTGTCCAATCTTGATCACCTTTAATATTTCGAAATCGTTTCTTTTCCTCGAGTGGTGGGGTGTAGTTTATCAATTGCGACGCAACATTCTCAATTGGCTAAATGTTAACAGTTGATAATTGTTATGCTGTTTCTAACTTTTTGATAATATAGTTTTTAGAAACAGCATAAAAATCATGGTGCAAATCTATATGATCTTTTTTATCTGTTCATGTTTTCAATATATTCAAGTTCAACATTGTTCCCAAGTTTTTGGATTATCTTAAGAAATAAAACAAAAATACGGAAAGTGATTAATCTATCTTTATATAATCGTAACTTTTTGTGAGGCTATATTTCTTTAAAGTAGCTCAGTAATAAATTTTGACCCTTAAAGTGGAGACAGAATATAAATGGGGTAAGATGTAGTTTCTAGAGTCATACGTTTGTTGAATATTCTGTGGTTTGTCGATAAATATTGCCATTTACTGAATACAAATACTGAAAATCAGTATTTCTATTTTAATGAAGGTATTTTATGAGAATGCAGATATGCGGATGATTGGTTGTCAATGTTTCTTTGTTTTGGAATAAATTAAAATAAAGTAAAAATTTTATATAAACTATGTATATTTCAATAAGCAAAATTATGTACCTTGAATCTAAGAACATAATGTACCATGAATATATGCTAATATCAATCCACCAAATTTTGTAATTACATTCTTATGTTTTATGAATATGAAAGTACAGGTAAGCGAAGTATAAGTAGGGAAAAAAGTCTAATTCCACGCGAGTCATTTATAATAGCAGTTGAAGCTGTTGCTAAACGTTCAGAGTAATAGATTTCTGCAAGAAAAAAAATACATATACATTTTATAATGCTGTTCGATTGCTTTTTGAAAAGATAGTCTTTAGGTACAATCAGTGAGGGTGATTCTAAGTATTTTATATCATGTGAACCATGGTACATGCGACATTGTACTATGGCTAACACGTTTTTATCGATAATTGTTTAATATTAAAATTATCAACAACAAAAAATACATAGTAGGTAAATGTTCTTCGATCTGGAGTACATAAAGCAGAAAATACCATGTGCCCCATAATTGCTATTATCGCGACTCCTTATTACACCATGTATATATGAAACATATCATAGTATATTAATTTTAGTTCCAAGTTTGTAACGCTTAAAATTATTGATGCTACCAACAAAATTTTGGTACAGGTGTTCATAAAATTACCTAATTAGTTAATTTTCGGTTGTCTGTCAACACGATAACTCAAAAATAAAAGAGATATCAAGCTGAAATTTATTTATATATATGTATTTATTTATTTATTTATAGCATGCTTATTACATAAAAAGTGAGGTCGAGCTTTTGGCTCTTGGGTCTGTAGGACCCATCTTGTAAACCGTTAGAGACAAAAGTTTATATATAAAAAATGTTCCTTATAAAAAGATAAACAACTTTTGTTTGAAACATTTTTTTGTAAACCTCACTATTTACCCACGCGGGCGCAAATTAAATGCAAATTTTATAGTATGTATTATATGGAAATGTCAGTTATGAACGTGTGGCTATCTAAGAGTGGTTATCTTTCTTTACTTACGTGACGTCAAAAAATAATGCATCACCAACACTGTTTATACATGGCATTTCAACAATTAACTCAGACGATTGTTTGTTTTCACTTGTATTTCATGTTAAATTTTAAGGTAGCGCATTAATAAATAATCGTTGATAAGACGTTTTTTAATCGTAGAATTTTATTTCGCTATCATAGTGTTACTTACCATTTGATGAAAATAAACCTTACATTTTTATTGTCATTAAGACCAGAAAAAATTTTTCGTTACCCATAGTTTTCCAGCCACTGATAACTTTGCTAACTGATAAGTTAGCGTTCTATCTCTGGCATACATATCTATGTTCAAAAAAAAAACTAACAATCAGCTTAATCTCATAATAAATGATACATTTTTTTTTCTGTTGCAGATAAACACAACAATTAACAGCCAAGCAGAGCCAACATAAAAAAAACATGATTGATTACATGATTACGCATAATAATAAATCAGATGAAATATTTGATTCAAATAATTTTAATCATCAACGACTCCAATACATATCTTCTATAATAATAATTAATGCAGCAAGAACATTCACATTAACAACTGCGAACAATAATAACAATAATTATTATACAAATTGTGAAAATAATCACAGCTGAACTTCCCCTTCCACCATATGCTTTTAAAAATAGCATTAATAATAATGATAAGTAATAATAATCTCAAACAAAAATTTCCAATTTAAATGAAAAGATTTTTTTTGTATACAAGAAATCAATAATCAAAAGTTATTAAGAAATATAATAAATAATATCAAGAAGTATGAAGCTGAGCAACAAATTATTATATTTTCAAATTTTATTAATTCTCACGTTATTAATAGAATGGAGTACAGCATTTAAACAGAATGGTGAGTAGTTTTTAATTTTTTTTATTTTTAACCCTTTCACATACTCTAGTCAGATAAATCCGTTAGCGTAAAAATCGACTGGCCACTGATAACGAAATTTTTCCACAATATATGAGTCAAAAATTTTGAATACATATGTTGTATCATTAATAGGGAATATTCATGAAATTTAAATTTTTAATTGCTAACAAAAGTCTTAGACATAAATTCTGGAGTAAAATTTATCATTTTTCCCAAGAAACAGAAAACCATGTTTCTCTTATTAATAACGATTTATATACCGAGTATTTCCTGGAATACAAAAATACATCACTGTTTTCCGTGAAAATCATCTAATATCGTGTTATTTTTGTAAAAAGTGCAAAGCACAAAAGTATTTGAAAATGGCGGTTTATTGCTGCATCTACTTATGATTTTTCTTTTTTCTTATCGATATCTCGATATCTATCCCTAACGTAGTCTAAAATTTCCAGATATTAATTTCAAACTAATATATCGATAACTGTGCGAGACAGAAAATATGATAGAAAAACGCAAGAAAAAAATTTTTTGCTTAAAAAGATTTCAAAACACTTTTTCAAATAATATATAAGTGCCAAATTTCATTAAAAATATAAAGTAACTTTTTTCCTAAATTTATTGTAGTAATTATTTTTTTGTCGATCGATACTCGATAACCATAGGCTAGTAATAATTCGATAGAAATCAATTCTTATATAAACGCTATGCTTTTCTTGCTGGCAATTTCCAGAGCATATCAGTTAATTTTCGTGTATTATAAATATTTTAATAATTTCATAAGCACATTGTAATAACATTTGCCTATATATTATGAATTTAACAAAAAATTTAAATATTTTTCGATAAAATTTTCAAGATAATATTTAAAATAAATCGTATACATTCTTAGAATTTCTGTATATCTACCATTTTAAAAATACATTTCTTTATTATTATATTTATAAGTGAATTTAATATAATAAATAACTAATATGTTTTAGTAAGCCACCTGTGGTTTACAAAATAATAGAAATAACCACTTACAATACATATGTATATAATGCTACGGTTATAGACAAATAACAGAAGTAACACTGCATTTTGATTGTTGAGATCAAAAGAAACTATCATATTCACATTTATCTTCCCGATGTTTAATATTTCGATGAAATAATCCACAAATTTCGACTGAACCGGAAAGTTCAATAATTTGCTTGAGTTGTTCACAACAGTGGATTAGCCATATATCAAGAGTCCGCTACAGGTCCGACACAATTGAGAGGCTCGCGAACTCAGTGAGAAAAATTTTTTTGATCTGATTAAAGGCTCTTCTTCCTACATATGGTGATAAAATGAAAAAACCAATTGATTAAGATCGGCGATAAAAGGGAAAGGCGGTGGGTTTTACGAAGGTTAAAATATTAAATAATAGTGGTGAAAGACTCTCTAAGTTTCATAAACAACCAAAAGGCGACGGTAGATTCACGATGACTAAAAAAAATTTCTGTATTGAGGCAGCATTAAGAATTATCCCTCAATAGAATTTGCTACGGGTAAGCCTAATCCGGCAATAAATCAAAAACACCTCCTCCAAATCTGACCGAATCCGAAGATTTTGTCGAAGATGGTTTTTTAGTCTAAGATAATCGATGCTGAACGTTCGGTCGGGCACTAACTTAATTTAACTGCTATCACTTATATCACACGAATGACCATAAAATACTCTGATAAAAACCAAATTAGAATATCTAATACAAAAATTATTTCAAGAATTATCTATTTAAATTTTTATTTAAACTCCCGAACTAAAAAAAGGGGTGTAATAAGACGGACACACACACATAGCAACCGCTATGTGGTGTGTCGGTGATGAACCTGTAACATCGTAGTGCCTAAACGGATAAACCGATTTTAATTGTTTTGGTTTGAAAGGTATTTTAATGGCGAGTGTTCTTAGCTATATTTCAAGTGCGAGTTTAGGATTCCGTACGCAAAAAATTTGTCGAGAATTTTTTTAATTTTGTAAATTTCTTTTGTATGACTATTTGGGAGATGGAGGCTTATTTTTAGTTTTAAAATATATAGCGATGCTTACAATAAATGTGAAATAAATCCTTAAATACTTAAGCTAAAAAATGTTTTTGGTAAAAAATGTTGACTAATAGTTCATAAACGAAGTGAAAGTTTAGAATCTAAACTTTAGATTACAAAAGATGTATAAACGGGTGATTCATTGATAAATAAAGTTATAAATTTTTAGTTTATTTAAATTTTAAATATATTGAAAATATACTTAATGATCCATGTTATTTACCCATAATAATTACACTAGTAGAGTTTGTACCCGTACAACAGGTCTTTTTCAAACATGTATTTAAAAATTACATACCTCAAAAAACTCAGTAATTGAACATTTAAACATGATTTGAACACAATAAAATTTGGTATTATGTTACTTAAAAAACATGTTTAATAAAAATATTTAAAAAAAATATTTTTAAAGGTATCTAAAAATAATTTTTATAAATAATGAAAAATAAAAATAATTTGTAAAATAATAATATTTATAAAGGCATTGTAACAAAAAACCAAACTACGAGACAATATACAATACAAAATATATACAGACTGTATTTTTTAGAACTGCATATACAAAATAAAGCACAGTCTTTTTCAGATTTAACAACTACATGCGAAAAAATTGCCAGTTAGCAAAATTTTGTGCAGATAGCGTCGTTTACGTGTTTAATAAACGTGTTTTTCCCGGTTTTCTTGATTATTTTAGTTCGAAGGCTATAAAAAAATGAGTTTGACTTCCACATCACACAAAGCTAGATGATCGGTAAACAGATTTGTGGTTTTTTAATATATCACAACGCCGATACGATAGCGATAGCAACGCTGATACGATAATAAAGAGTTTTTCTAAATTGAAATCGAATATAATTGACACGATGCACGAAGGCGATAGCACGATGCACGAGTAAAAATTTGCATTTCTACATTGATAGTTTTAAAACTTTGTAGCACTCCCATACCTAATAAAAATATAATATGTAATTGATATTAACAATATATTTAATCAGAAAAAATTAAGTGCTAAAAACATTGGAAACTTCAACATAGAATTTTTGTCTCTCTCACAAGTGGTGAAAAGTCAAAAATTGTTACAAATTTTGACGAAAAACAACAAAACAAATTCGTAGAGTTCGTTTCTAAGCAAATAGATACAATACAAATTTTGATAGAGACTTTGATAATTATTTTTATAATGGAGTTTTTATAAATATTTAGATAATTATCAATTTTTTGCTAATAAAATAGTGCACAAAAATTTCTGACTTTTTTATATTGGCCCTTGATTCGACAAAGATAGACTCATTTGACTTGATTTTTATAGTCAAATTATTTATTTAGTGTTCGTTATAAATAGTAATGAGTGCCGAATTAAAAAAAAAAATGAAAACAAACAATTGACTGAATTAATTGTTGAAATAACATGTATAGACAGTGTTGATTACTCTGCCACATTACACATACATCCATGTCACACACATATAACTGATATCCCATTAAATAGATATTATACAATTTGCGCTCTCACGGGTAAATAGTGATGTTTACGAAAAAATGTTCCAAACAAAAGTTGTTTATTTTTTTATAAGAACCATTTTTTACATTTAAACTTCTGTTCTATCTCTAACGGTTTTCAAGACCCAATTGACCAATGTTGCTCATTAACGAACTCGACCTCACTTTTTACGTCCTGAGCACGCTGTAAAAATTTCAACTTGGTATCTTTTTTCGTTTTTGAGTTATCGTGATGACAGACGGACAGACGACAGACAGACAACCGGAAATGGACTAATTAGGTAATTTTATGAACATCTATACCAAAATTTTGTTCATAACATCAATATTTTTAAGCGTTGCAAACTTGGGACCTAACTTAGTATACCTTGGTTTTTTTCATATACATGGTATAAAAAAAAAATTTTACAGCTATACTGCACTCACACCAAAACACTACAAATTTTTTTGCTAACTCTGCAATTTGAAGCTACATATTCACTTCTAAAAAATACAAACTCTTAATATATTATTATTATTTGAAAAGAGACCAGGTATAGTTTGTTTATTTGTGTGTTGCATTATTACGCCTACAACAAACTTCTTACAAATTTGCAAGCCTTGCCACGTGGTAAAGCCTATTCAATTGTCAGAAATAGAGCAACAAACTTAAAATAGAAAAAATGATTGTTGAACAATGCACAATGACAGGCAGTTTTTGTTGGAATAATTTTTTTTACATTCAACACAATATTTTCACACAATCCAGATGCATAGATGAGACTAGATTTCAGAAACTACTTTAAATTATAACTAGTGCCTATATATAAAATGGGAGTTATTCAATCAATTTTTATCGAAATTGGACCTTTAGAGTGTTATTGAATTAAGGGGCACTTTTGTTCTCTATTGAAAACTGGCATATTCTCAAATCTTAATTGTTTTCATTATTTCACAAACTTCAGGAGTAACCCCTTATTGTTTACTTGTGGAACCATAATAAGGCGGTCCCTAGTCCTAAAAACGAATCAGAACTCCGATCCTAACGCCACCCTCATTAATTGTTAGAATCCCTCCAAAAAAACATTTCTAGCCTACTCCGGTAATTTTCATTTTTCAATAGTTAAAATTTTTAAATTGCTTCAATTTCTAAAAGCTCGATCCACGATAAAAGACAATTAAAAAAGTTTATTTTAAATAAATTATGGATAAAATTACGAACATTAACTATTGTATATCATACTTAAGCCATTACTGACTTGAGCCCTAATACATAAGATCTTTGTCCGAAGCTTTATTATGATGTATATGTCGCAGCCAACTAGCCCAAGTAGCAGTTGAAAAACTTTAATAACAACGTGTGTAAATTCTGTGTTATAAATTCATTTTTTTAAAGTGTAAATTATACATTGAACTGTCACCAATTGACAGGCCACATATTAATACGTTATGTCGTTATCAACAGAGAGCGCCAAGAGGACTGCGTCTAAACATCTCTAAATTATTCTCTATTTTAAATATTTTTTTACACTTAATTGCAGCATTTTTAAACAATATTTATATTTTTTACTATGTTATAACGGTGAAAACAATGAATTAAAAATATTAAAAAAATACATGAATATTCCCTATTATATTAAGCTTCGTTCACCCTCTTGATCAAAAGTTATATGGCGCCAAGTAGTGCTTTTGTTCAGGGGGTGGTAAACTCCCCTTCTCGGGAGTGGAAATATATATGTTCAAAATAATAACGGGAATCGATAAAGTGAAAAATTTTAAACAAAAAGTGTCATTTAAGTATATTGTCGATTGAAATTTAACGTCAAAAAAGTGAAAAATATGACGTTTTGAAAAAATTATACCCTAAACTTGTTAAAGTCATTTACGAAAATAAACGGAATTGTAAAGAAAATAAAGTTGCTCGTACCTTTTTTTATGTTTGACCTTTCTAATATTATAAAAAGGTAGATTATGAAAAAAAAAACAGATTCGAAAACGCAAAAAAAAAAAGCTTCAAAAAAATGGTTGGAATTAGGGTCTTTAAAATTATCACAGTAGAATAGTAAATAACATTTTTTGTGCACTCAATATATTCAGTACCAATGAATTACAAAGAAAAACTATTTTTTAATGAAAAATAAAACAATATATTTATACAGGAAAAACTGTGGGGCTGATCTAGTTAATAAATCATCAAATTGGTGGCAAAAACGCGTTGTAATTACATTATATGAAATTGTTTGTGTCATTAGCATAGTGGGTGTGTGGGTATAATGAGAAGGTGGTTCAATTTAATTTTAATTTTATCCTATATTATAAATAATTAACAGAATAATCAATTATGTATCGATAATTTTATAGGGGTGATGATATTTAATAAATGATTATAAATTATAGGTTAAAATAATTAAATTTACGTATTATTAAAACTTTAATACACAAAACCATGAGTAGTCGTATTTTAGCTAACATACCAAAATGAAACCATTCATTTAGTAAAGTACGTACCTTACGTTCCTACTGAACTCACATCATACCAGGGTAAACTTTAACTTAAAAAAGTGAACCACCTTAAGGGCAGTCGCAACATACGATAAAAAAATTCTTATAGCACTCTCAGTATATATTTTATATTAGTATTTCTCTGGCCGGGGTCGACAATTTTTTAATACGAGTTAAAGTAACGACAAGTTAAAGTAGGACACCCTTTACTGTTCATCATTTATCGTCATAATTTTTTATGAGATTTGCTTACAAAAATTTGTAATTTTGTGTGCGCCGTAAAGCATGATTTCCGTCGCCGATCGTATTTTTAGAAGTATAAAACAAATAAGTGTGAGTCGTGTATTGTCTTCTACAAATTTCCTATAAGAAGTTTTTATAAACTCCGAACTAAAAAAATGGGTTGTTATAAGTTTGACCGCTATATGTGTGTGTCTGTCTGTCGCATCGTAGCGCCTAAACGAATGAACCGATTCCAATTTTTTTGGTTTCATTTGAAAGGTAATTTAACGGAGAGTGTTCTCAGCTATGTTTCAAATGCGAGCTTAGGGTTCCGTACCTGAAAAAACTACAAAATTGTCGATTATGACATATAATTTTAACAAGTAAGTAATAAACCTGACTCAATTCATTTCGAAAAGTGAATTGATAAAATAATTAGGTAATTCAAAACAATAATTCAAAAGAACGAGGTCAACTCAAATATATCAATTTCAATTAAAATATTTCCAAAAATTTGTCCCAAACCATATATGTAATATACTCCTATATAGGCAGTTGGTACGGGAAAGAATGTCCAAACATTACGGTGCCGACAATATTTGTTTTCTCTCTCGTTCGAGACATTTTATCTATACTGCGCATGCTTGAGAATTCTCTAAAATATGTATTACATGCGCAGAGCTGACAAATGCGATCGGAAGAGTGAGAGAACGATACACTATCTGTTTCACTTAGTCCGAACGCCTTCCACTTATAGGAACTGACCATATATGTTTACGTATTACATATATGGTCCCAAAGAATGATAGCTCTCTAAGTATCCTTTTCATCTCATCTGATGTCCTTGACCGTCACTTTGATATTGATTTAAGAAGGAGTGTTATAAGTTTAAAGTGATTATCTGTGCGTCTGTGTGTTTCTCAGTGGCATCGTAGCCTCTAAACAGGTCGAACCGACTTGATTGAGAATATTTTATACCTAAGTTTCAAAAAATCGGTTTACAAAGAATAAATCGCATTTGTCGGGGGTTTTTTAAATTTTGTAAATTTCATTTGTATAGTATGTGATTATCACTTGACTAATGATTCTTGATTTCCTTAATCACGAGTGGCATACTCTGTCCAGCTTTTTATATTACATGGACAATTAGCAATATGTAATCACTAGCGATAAAATCTTTTTCGAAGTGGTTTCCAATTCATTAAAATAGTGGTGTTGAGAGTTACGAGAGCGTAGTAATAGCTAGGCAAATTAAAAGAGAAAAACATCAAAATTTTGTACTTTTGACAATTCGTTTTATTTCACTTAAAAATGGATAATAATTGTAATAGTAATGTAAAATTCAAAGCAACTTTAACTCCTTCTTGATAAGTTTGTTTTCTCTTTATATTTGGTTTTAAAACTCACTTTATGATTAAGCCATCATCAAAAATTACCAAGAACGTCGGGCAGTCTCATTCCGTCAGTTCAGTGAATAAAATAATATCGAAGATTCCATGATTCTAATTTCGAAGATTTTATTTGATTTTTTAAGGTAGAACCGGCAAAACTGGATTTTTACAATTTTATGCCCCAATATAAAATTATCATTCAAATTGAGAATATATTGTTACTTAATTTCACACAATACTGAATGTCATAGATTTTGAGAATATGAGATCTCATAATCAGTGTTATAACTTCTCATAGTAAAACTGGCCTAAGTATTTAGGTTTAAAGTAACTGGGAATCTGCATTTAATAAATGTTGGTTCAATTTTATTGAATAGAATTGTAGGTATACGCTTTTGTTTTAAATGAATATCTATTTTGCATATTTTAATGTATTCAAATGCATTTTAATACATGCATAACATATATTCACAAAGTTTAAAATATCTTGTCTTTCAATATTCACCGCATGTCTTTATACCTTGTATGTCTGAGAAGATGAATACATTATTCAGATCTTATACAGAAAGGCCTACTTTCCAATTTTGGCATAAAATCTTTCTTATTTCTGGTTAAAAGCAATGACAGCAACAGGCAAAATATATTGGGATAAACAAATTAATTTAAAAAATAAAACCTGACTACGTTAAATACAAAACGACTTTAACAGTCAGAACTTATTAAAATCTAGACCGACTCAAATGTTCCCAAAAATGGGTCCCGACTGTTAAAGTCGCAGTTTTAGTTTTTAATTAATACAGTAAGGTTTTTTTTATTTTTTAAATAAATTTTTTAGTTTGCACTTTTTAGTTAATATTTTCAAATACCTATTTAATGATACCGTCACTTACCATAGTTCGTCAACTTTCATTTTCAGCCTATGTATGTATATTTTGCGAGTGAATCGATTTTGATGATTCTTACGTCAATCGATTCGTCTATTTAATAGCTATTCTGTTAGTCGCCATATTGCTTTCATTGCTTCCATATCCTCAATCGCACTCTCAAGGTTAAGGACGTTCATGCGTCAACGATATTAGTAGAGAAATTAAAAACAATATGATAAAGCGATAGTTTAAATGATTTTCTATGATTTAAAACAGGAAAAATATCCTGTTATCGAATTAATTTCATTAAATTTTAAGTTTAAAAAGTGACTAAAAGTAAGGTTTAACATGAGACTAAATGGAAAATATAAATCGATATTTTTCAAAAATTATATCGATAACCATACTTGAAACTTTTACCAGTTAACTATTATTTAAACTTTTAATAGAATTTCAAAAAAAATTTCTATTTTCTACTAATTTAAAATTCTTTAAAATTTACATACTGTTTCCCTATGAACGCACATAGCAAAACAGGTACACGCATGAACGTCCTTAAGACAAATCGATTGACACAAGAATCATCAAAATTGGCACACGCGTTTGGTCTCTGGTGTGCCACATAGGAACACACAAACACATATAGATTAATAAACACATTACCACTCCTTAGCTTCGCGCGGTCGGTTAAAAATCTCTAATGACGCCAAGCAATCAGTCATTTATGACAGCAGACTTAAATCTTTAAAACCCAAAGGGGTAATATGGATTAGTTAGATTATTTAAAAAAGCGGGTTAAGAATGACACCTAAGTTCATTCACACATTTGAACAATTTTGTTGCAAATTACTATGGTTCATTAATATATTAAAAATATCCAAAGTTCATAGATTAAAATTTTGTATTGCAATTCTCAAAATATTTTGAAAATTACAAAGTCAAACAGGATTATTAACCGTTAAAATATTGAAATTCATATGTGTCTTTAAGCCAGTCGAGGATTTACCCAACAAGCATTATAGGATGCTGCCTACGGCGATCAATTTTAGTTTTAAAGAGTCACAATTTTTTCGGGAAATTTTTACTTTATTTATATTTTTTAAGTTATAATTCTTTAGATGGGCTATGAAAAAATGATGAGAGTGAATTTTTATGATGTGTGCGCACAGGGTGACACGAAAACTACATGTTGAAGTTATTATTTTTTTACACCAGGAAGTTAGTCGAAAAACGAAATGTTGCTCTCAATAGACAAATATTGATAAATGATGACTTTGACTTCGCATTTCAGCCAAAATAAGGTACTTTCACCCAAAATAAGATACTTTCGTACAGCAATATGGTGAATTCGGAATGTGTTTCTATTTTATCCTGTAATCTAACTTCTTAGCCATTTATCCCAAACTAAGAGACTCCCGGTATATATAATATACAAATGTTTTGTAGTTAGGTATTAATGCAAAACATTCTTGTGAATAATTAATTATGTATTCAACAACTATCGAATAGTTTCGATTTAAAAAAAATTTTTATTTAAAAATTCTGTGAAAAATACCATTTTTATTATTTATTTTAGTTTTGAATTTTTTAATAATTCAAATTATTTTTAAAAAACCAATTGAAATTCATAAAAAGTATGATAACAAAGTTTTTGCAGATATACAGTTTGTTTCAGATACAATAGTAAATAAGGAATAAAGATAAAAATTCCAATAAACATGAATCCTACTCTCAAACATTGTTTACAGGGTGGTTTTCATTACTAGGTATAACGTTTAAAAATAGGGCCCATTTTTATAGATATTTTTATATTTATTTTAGGTTTGTAATCAGTAGGTTTGCAAAACAAACTATACATTATATAATAACTCTCTACTTTTATACAAAAGTGTAGTCAATAATATTTTTTGGTACTTCGTATCATAGCTACCTTTTACCCGAGTCAAAAAGGTCTAAAATGACCTGGATACACTTCATTTTCCGTAATTTTTTTTAAATTATCACTATGATATTTGAATCAAATTTCACCACTATAGGTTTGTGAGCTGGGTATATTTAGGGAAATTTTTGGTAACAGGACAAATTGCTCCAAACATAATGTTATTTTAAAGTTTTTTCATATTTAAAGTGGGTACGTCCCAAACAGGGCCTAAAATAGTTACAACTATAAAATTTTAAATTGCTGAAAATCGATATCTAGGAGTTGGGTCACTGAATCAATATATAATACTAAGTTTTTCCTTTAATCAATCCCTAAAAATTACTATAATGATCTTTTAGGAGGTTGAAATGCAGTTTTTAGGGGTTGATTATGGGAAAAACTGATATTATATATGGATTCAGTGATCCAAAACTCTAGGTAACAATTTTCAGCAATTTTTAAATATTATATTTTTAGCTATTTTAGCCCCCGTTCGGGGGGTATTCTCCCTTAAATGCAAACGAACTTTTACATTATATTTTTATTCAAGGACCAAAAAACCCCTAGATATTTATTTTCAAAAATTTTTCCAGTAGGTCCACAAAACTTAAGGGTGAATTATGGTTCAAATACCATAAAGATCTTTATTTTTAATTATGAAAATCGGAATTGTGATACTTTGATCATCGATACCTTTTAATTACGAAAGAAAGTTAGGTTCCTGTCAAATTATGAAACCAACCCAACTATAGGACGAATCTACTTGAAATTTGGTATCGATGTGTCTTTTGGAACATTATTCCAAGACAATAAGGAATAACTGCCTCCTATCAAGTTAAATAAAATATTAATGTTTCACACACAAAAATTAAAATCCATGAAATTGTAAACAAAAGAGAAGAATTAGTGAGAGGAAGCAAAGTGAAGGCTATACGATAGTTTCTATTTTTTAAGTTTAAATTTTCCAGCGGTCCATTGCTGGGCCGGATATCTACTTATTTAACAAGTGGAAGAATAAAGGCCAATATCAACCGAAAGGTCCTTGCTGTCAAGTCAGAGGCTTATTCTGGGTAATGAAGGCGAAATAAAAAAAGTGTAAACGTATCGACCCATGAAAATTATATAACGTTCAAACTTAAAAATTTAATAAATTACGACCTAATTTTAAAATTTGAGCGACCCCTAATATAAGATTAATTAGCCTTTTTGTATTAAGAAGTAAAAAGAGTTTTTCTACTTTGATATTTATCTTATTATCTTTAATATCTTAACGATAAAACCTTTCCAAAAAAGAAAGTTGTTTTTTCTTAAATTCATTTGAACTGTTAACAAAATGAATATTTGATTACTAAATGTCTATAGATGTAATTAAAGGTTTTTGTTTTAATATTATAAACGTATAAAGTTCCTCTATGTGTTAATTAATTTGTAAATAATTAAGTGTGAATAATAACAACATCGAGATCGTACACACCACACCAAATAACACTGAACACTCACTAAAATACTCATGAGACTAATATTGAGGCAAGCAGCCTAAATCAATATTATTTATAATTCAAATTCAAATCCCTATTGAGTTTAATTATAGGTACACCTATATATATTTCAATCAATAAGAAATAATTAAGGTAAAGGTGGTATAATGAGTAAACCTAAGTATGTAGGCGGATAATAGACCTAAATGTAATTATTCGATTTCAAGTTATTCGCCCCGTGATGAGTTTTATTTTAGGGAATTACCATAGTAAGGACACACTACTTTATTAATATAAATTTATCAATGGACATATAAGTCTATGGATTGTATATACCTATGTTTTACATTGAAAATTTAATACCATTTTCTAATAAATTATGTTAATTTACATTTAAAAAATAATATTTATGTAATTTCGTCTCTTATTTTCACAATTTCAAATGCAACAAGTTTAATTAATTGTTATTTTGTAATAATTTTAATTTGACATTTACTATACAATTTACATGTAAAATATTGAAAATTAGTCAAAATATTTGAATAAAATACATGACTTATTGCAAATTTTATAAGATAACAGCATTGCTGTCGATTTACTGCTACCTACTATGCTTTCTGCAATACATGGTTTGGTCATTTATACAGAGTTTAAACATATATCTAAGTTTCATAATTTCTAAGTCTTGATATTCGAATGAAAAGCCATTCAATTTTCGCATGGCATAGGCGAAGTTAAATAAAAGTGTATAAACGTGGCTTTTCATTAATATTTTGATTATAGTTTGCCATTTCTAGGTTTCACCGACCTATGCGCACCGTTTATTTCTTGGTCAATAAGAACCTTTCTTTTCACACCAAAGTTTGTAAAACGTTACATATTTTACTGCTTAATTAAATCGTGATAATTTTCTCCTAAAATTACATTCGTGAAAAAAAACTTCAAAACTTTCTGGTAGTGAAGTGGGTAATATTTCGAAAGATAGAGTATTCACTTTTTCTTCTAAACTTCTATCGAAAGATATATTATTCACAATCCACTTTTCCCTTTGCTTGCCGTAGGTAATTATTTTAAAAAAAATGTTGTTAAATAAAATATTTCAGATTTCCACCGATCTCAGGCATATTCTCTAACTTCCTAAAAATCTTACTTTTTAAACTTGATTGATAAAAATTTCTTCTAAAATCCTTCCCTTACATCAGTCAAAAACGTTATATGAGACTGTTTTTACGTTATATGAGACTTCATATGATTGGTCATAACAACACATTTACCCTATATGAATATGTTTTCTTAATCAATCAATTTATTCAAGCAGTTAAAGAAAAATAAATAATTTAAATATTTATAAATGTTTGAATTTCGTTGGAAAAAGATTTATTCGTTTATTTACATGATAAGATTGATAAATTAGTCTATAATTAACTTTTCACTCAGAAACTTAGATTATAAGATGAAATTTATCTTAAATTATAAATATAATTTTTGAAATAATGAAATTCAACCACTTTATCTGAAAACCCATTCAAATTTTTTTATTGTTTCAAAAAGGTTCTCAGATACTGGACAATGGGAAAAACGGCGGAAAATTTTTAGTTTCTGTACTGAAAAAAATAGATTTTTTGACCAAAGACATTTTTACTTGGACTTAGCACAATTTTTAATTAAAAATTTTTGAATCAACCAATATAATTCAAGATCTTCAAAATCGGATCAGTTTAGAGAAGGCTTTAAAGAAAAAGGTTATTTGAATGAGAGTGTTTTTAGGTATGTTTCAAGTGCGAGTTTAGGATTCCTTACCCGAAAAATTTGTCGGGAGTTTTTTAAATTTTGTAAATTTCACTTGTTTCTATGATGTGAAAAATATATTTTCACAAAAAGATTGATATTTACCTTAAATCAAATTAATTCGATGAAAATCCACTTGGCAAGATGCACAATTTTGGACACAAAAATAGCTATCTTAGCGACGATAATGTTATTTGTGCCATATTATGGTGCTAAAATTTTAATTGAAAACCACATCTTAAATTCAGAAATAATTTCTTAAAGTGAGAAAAGTAAAGTTTTTAGCACTCCATATAAATAGAAAATTTACTTTTTTTTAAGAAAAATAATTATCAGCTCATGAAAAGAACGTCGTCCGGCTAAACCTGCAAACATTCATTTACTTATTTTCCATTCTGTCACTGTTTTGTTGCTGCTGTATATAATAGTGAACTTAGCTAAACCTCTAAAAGAGAGAAATCCTTTCCCGTCGTTTTTGCTCTCGTTGTTCGACTATATTTTAAAATTATTAACAAAAATTAAGGATGCACAAGCGTCAGAGCAATTTTGGACAAAAGGCTTGATTTTTTTTATATAAAGTTAGATTAAATAAGTAAATGGCTTCAAAAGTAAGCATATTTAACATTGGTCTTATGGGAAAACGGTAGATGGATGATATGTTTTCATAAATTTCTCCAAAATTAGACTATGGAAATTAAAACAAAAATATATTTTAATTAAAGTTAAAAACATAATAAATTATTGAAAACAAAAACAGCCCGTTGTGCCCGACTGATTAAAGATGTATGGGCACGGTAGTGGGGACACAAAGTTAAAATAATAAATATTTTCAATTTTGATGACGAATTATGTTATAACCTGACAATATAAGACGAAAAGTAAGAATAAAACTTTTCGATATCTGGATTAATTTTCAAAAAATTTCTTTAACTATTCATTTTTTGATATTTCCAA
The DNA here is from genome assembly GCF_905475395.1 of Chrysoperla carnea. Classification (NCBI taxonomy): domain Eukaryota; kingdom Metazoa; phylum Arthropoda; class Insecta; order Neuroptera; family Chrysopidae; genus Chrysoperla; species Chrysoperla carnea. Next base: position 70,988,543 of record NC_058337.1, on the reverse strand, counting down.
AACCAAGGCAGGTATTCATGAAATTATAACATAATTCATCATCAAAGTTCAAAATAAGGTACAAATAATTAATTTCAATCCCAAGTCTAAAACTTGCCTTGGTGCTCGTACTACCTTAAGTCATTTTTATTTCAAAAATGACCGATTTCCAAGCCTCGTTCCGTAAAATGAAAATACAAATACATCCATGTAATGACCAAATATCCGATAATTCATTTATAAATAAATGTTAAATTTAGCTTCCTTAAAAAAAATAAACAAAAATACAATTAACCTAAAATCCCTTATAAAAAAAAATTAAGGATAAAATAATTTGTAAGAAACGTTAAAAATAAAATTATCATCGTATTTTTTCTTTCAGGTGTATGCTTTTTCCCTGAACGATGGCAAGGTACATGGTTTCAATCAGGTGTACGCCAATCTATTATAATTGATGGATCACGATTAAGCAGTAAAGGAAGATGTATTGGCTCTGATGGTGATAAATATGTAGTTGTTGACGAGTAAGTAAAAATCAAATTACATTACGATGATCGTCTTCAGAGAAGCATGCTCGTACATAAACCGTATAATAATATTTCTTTACCGAAAAACTAAATTGCTATAATTTTTTTCTTACTTCTTTCTAGGAAAGGTGTTTGTTTTCGTTGTGTAGTTATTCATGAAAAACATCCTAATGTCTTACAATATAAAGAAAGTGAGTATTTATTTATCGATTAGATGTTATTTAACTGAACATTTTACCGGGCGTGTATAAAGTCAGACCCAGATTACCCATATTACAAGAATTTTGAATGAATAATAGAGCCTTTGAATCAAATACTAGCCCAATGTGACACAAATTTTACCATAAAATGTTTTTATAATCGGGAAGGAAATGGCGAAACATATTTTGGTAACTTTTACTCCTTTATTTTAGAAGGATATGGAAAAAACACTAAAACTTAAAAAACATTTTTGGATTTGAGTATTACACAGGGTCTGCTGCACACAAAATTCGGCTCAAATTCTCATCCCCACAAGCCATAATTATTAGGGTTAAATTCAATGGATTTTTATCCACTTATTCAAAAGAAACAAAAGGCCGTGCAGCTTTGCCTGGAAAACGGCTTTCGACCAAGCTTTATTATTCTTCCAAAAATCTTTTTTGGTCCTTTCTATTTAAGGGCTCATGCATTAAATTGAAATTTTACTCCTTACTATTTAACTGAGGAGAAATAGACGTATTTTAAAATAGAACAATAACAAGTGAAATTAAACAATTGACTAAGTTAATTGTTGAAATATCCTATATAGACAATGTTTATTATCAGTGCTTTCATTATTTTTAATAAATTAAAAAAGTTTAAAAAACCAACTCATTTATGCCGGCCTTCCGGTTGCCTTTGATTATAGTTTGCTAAAACTTCGAAATATTTTCTAGAAAACTTTTTGTTTTTCGAAAATCTTTCACAAGACTCATTAGTTGAAGCTACTTACAAATTTTCAACTCTATATCTTTTATAGTTTTGTAGAAAATGGACATCAAGACCCAATTAACCAATGTTACTCATTTACAAACTCAAACTCAGCTCAATGTGTCTTAGACTCAAAATAGACTACCTAGGTGATTCCTATGAACATCTATACCAAAATTTTGTTTCTAGCATCAATATTTCTAAGCATTACAAACTTTAAGGACTAAAATTAGTATATGTTTTTTTGGTGGAATATTCAGATTACAGGGTAAAAAACAGATAATCGTATTTCTATGGCTAACATTTAATTTAGCTTGGAATTTCTTATACTGTTAAATAGTTTTCCTGAAAAAGAAAAATATTGAGTAATTTCGAAGCTTGATCGAAATAAATAAATTGTTAATTAAAAATATGATTTTTTTTAGCGTATTGTCACGGGAAAGATTCACTTCCAACATTGTGTGGATTAATTACCGGTGATGCATTATTGTATTCAATGTTTCGTGAGGATGCTTTACCTGTAAACTGTCCATTTCATGGCCCATTTACGTTCACATATAATCGTGGTCATGGTGAATGTCGTAACCCTGTCTCAAGTATTGATATATGTACAGAAGAAAGTCGTTTATTATTAAGTTATCAAGCATGTCCAGATGTATATGGTACTGAAAGTACAGTAGAAGAATTACAATGTTTGGCCACATGGAAAGAAGGCTCATCACGTTATTTAGTTGGTAAAGTACATCATAATCATGCCACATCAAATGAGGATCGATTTAGATGTTTTGTATATGAAAAAACAACACAAAATCAAGTTATTAGCAGCGATGCAAATCATACTCCAGCTAATGGCGGTGCTGGTACTAGTTTATCTACGTCGGTTGTTGATTATCGAGTGGCTCAAAGTGGAGATGCCACGTGTAATGGTTTATTTAGTGCTACAGAAGGAAGTCGAACGATGACACTTCGTAAAGGTGAGCTTAATGAAATTTTGAATTTATACAATCTTAAATTTTAAGGGTACAACCAATTATCTTGTACCCCTAAAATTATTATTACCAGGGATAATGATTTTGTGTGAATCGTTAGAGATTGTTACAAAATTTAAAATATAACAATAAAATTTTACTATTAAATTTTTATTTAGAGTTACTTTTCATCCCCGACTTGTGTTAACACTATTTAAAATTTAATTTTTCTTCAAAATTTTATGTACTAGTCATTCTTTCCGTAAAACAATTATTTAGGAAGATTTCCCAGTGAAATTCAACGTGGCGGTCGCCCCTTATGTCACACACACAACTGATATTCCTATATTAATACATACTATAAAATTTGCACCTATTTAACGCCCTCGTGGGTAAACAGTGATGTTTACAAAAAAATGTTTCAAACAAAAGTTGTTTAATTTTTTACATTTAAACTTTTGTTCTATCTCTAATGGTTTACAAGATGGGTCCTACGGACTCAAGACCCAATTGCTCTATGATGCTCATTTACGAACTTGACCTCACTTTTTACGTCCTGAGTAAGCTGTAAAAATTTCAGCTCGATATCTTTTTTCGTTTTTGAGTTATCGTGTCCACAGACGGACGGACGGACGGACAACCGGAAATGGATTAATTAGGTGATTCTATGAACACCTATACCAAAATTTTTTTCGTAGCATCAATATTTTTAAGCGTTACAAACTTGGGACGAAACTTAATATACTATGTATATTTCATATATACATGGTATAATAAGAGTCGTTTTTGTTCTCATTGTAAAAATAATATATTCTAACAATTATTATTTTTCACAGCAACATCACCAAACAAATGTCGTTTTCCAAGTTGGTTAGCAGTTCATCAACATTGGCATTCATTAGATAATACTGCAGAATATAATTTCCATCATCGTAACGCCACTTTACATATATCAAGTCCTACTGGCCTTGATATGAAAGTAATCTGTTCGCAAATTAAACAAGCAAATAAAGAAGATTTGACATCCGTTGCACTCATTTTGGCACATTTTACAATGGGTTGGTAAGTTCACGAAAAAAAATTTCTTTTAATTATTTTATATCGCCCATGTATTAATGTTCAATCATATCTAGAGCTTAATCATAAGATCAAGTTAATAAAATTTCATAATGATAAAAATCTAACTTTTTAAAGGTAGAAATGCCTGCTTTTAATATTTCGTAACGATCATTTTAGAAGTTTTTAAAAATATTTATGATATTTCTTTCCCACAGCCAAAGTGGTTATATGTGTATGATGTATTATCGAAGAGATAATCATGTAGTTGAAGTTCAAACAGGACAGCATGTGAAACGACAAGAAGACGCATGTTTACCAGCGTTCTTCAATAGAAGTGCCCTTCCATATGTAACTTTAGTCAGTAAGTAAAAACGAATAAATATAAATAAAAAAATTAATTGTTAATCTCATATAATCAACCGTGCAATTTTTTCCGCTGATATCAATGATAGAGCTATTTAACATTATTCACATTTGTATGTTCATATAACTATGGTTAGTATTCGCCACCAATTCTTGTTAAAAGCTCATTAACATTCTGCAGATGCAATAATGATTTATTTCATAGCTAGTGAAAACTTCGGCTTTTTTTCAGAAGTTGATATTCTACCTCACTAGGATGGTTTAGGTATATTTTCCTTCTTAAGTAATATGGTTTTCAAGGGATAATACCTGAATTAAAATAATATATCAGAATAAATAACTGTTAAATAGCATGTTTTTCTGTTTTTTAGTTGATTCAATTTTCATTAACTTATAAATTTTTTTTTTTTTTTTTTTTTTTGTTTAGCTCAAAACGTTGAATCACGTCAGTGTCCATACACAGGAAAGTTTTCTGTGTCTGGTTTATTACGTTCAAATCAAGATACACGTAATATAAGAGCATTATGGCAACCTCAACAACAGCAACAACCTCAACAAACTAATGATCTACAACAGAAGCGTATAAAACGTGTTATGGATCCACAAAATTCTGCAGCATGTGATTCCAATAAATTTGATACATTGGTTATTGGATGTAGAAATATGGATACATTAGAGTTTCATTCTGATTGTCCTTTTACTGATTTCTTTTCAAGTAAGTTCATCTTGCAAACTTCCACTTTCGTGCAATACTAAAGTTATTCTAAAATGAATTAAAATTTGTTCATTACTTTCAATGGGGAAAATAGCATTAAGTATAATTTTCGTAAAGATGAATATATTATACCTACACATTTCTTCCGATTAATCTTATTCATAACGATTCATTTCACTTCACTTCAATAGAATTTTTTACTATAAATTTGAATACTTAACAATTTATTTCAAAAACTATTGAAAATAAAGAAGAAGCATGTCCTTACTTCGACATCGGTCATACGGTGTCGAGCATGTAGTACGTGTTGTCCGTCGTTTGTCTCTTATTCGTGCTATATGCACGATGCACCGCCCATTTCCACATGAGGATCTTTACGCTCACTACATCATCTTTAGCCTGAGTCTTTTTACGAATTTTAGTAAAGCGTATTTTATCATTTTTACGAATATTTAGTTATTATAAACCACTACTTCCACTGAATTTGTTTCGATATAAAAAATAGATGGTCCAAAATGTTTATTAAACAGTTAACAATTTTTAAATACATTTTATTATTCTTTTTTAGCATATTCGTGTCATGGTCGATGGGAAGAAAATGGAACAAATTATTTAATCATGACCCCACAAAGTAGATCAAGTCATGGTGCTAAACGATATTGTTTTATATATCGGGAGTTACAAGCACTTATACTGTTCTCAATTTCTAGTGATAATTGTAATCGTAATATTCGTCCTGGTATTGACGGCGAACTTGCGTTTAATGTTACCGTAAGCGGTAAGTTAAATATTTTTCTATTAGATATTATCAGTTTTAATACATAGCTTTTTCCCAGTATATTTACGTACGCCATCATAGATTTAAAAAATAATAATTGTGTTGTATTCCAAAAAAAATAATTTCGAATCATGAAAATAAAAATTATATCCCCTCCCTGTTTCTGTGAAAGCATTCTATTTTTGTAGATATTAGATAATTATATATTATAGTAGAATCTCGATAAGTTAAAAACCAAGGGATCTATTAAATAATTTGAGTTGTCGAGTTTTTAACTTACCAAGTGTTTAAGTTAAGGGTTTTTAATGGTTCATATTTTTTTACTTTATGAGATCTATTTATGTTCTTATTACTTATTATACACACAAGAACTAGGTTAAATTATGAATAAAAATGTAGATACTTTAATGTTAATGAGGCCGTCAAAACATTACTTGAAGTTATTGAGGACCAATACCGAAATTATTCGATTAAGAGAGACTTTGTATTTTAAGTAAAATAAGTTTTAGGCTCTGAGGAGAAGGGAACAATAAAAATTATTAATTTGCAGAGATTCTTACGTTATCGAGGTTCTACTGTATTCCAAAAAGCATTTTAAAAAATCATCAAATATCATTAGTTTCTTGTTAAATCTACTTTATACTTAATGAATTTCACCGAATTACGGATTCTTTAATTTAAATATTTGTGTTACGTCTGTCTATTAGATATTCTGGCTTTGCAACTATGAATTTGCTATCTTTTCGTGCACTTCCTCCACCTAACATATCAAATATGAAAATTAATGATTAACATGTTTTTTTTTTCTATTTTTTAGGTAAATGTGTAGAAATAAATGACGGTCAACAACCGTATTTAGATTTATGGACATTATTAAGCACATTATTACCGGTATTTATAAATTATCTATTATTTCAAATTGAAAGATGATTTATATAGATGTAGGTTATTTATTAATTAATTAGTAATTTATAATATAAACAAATTTAGAAACAATTTTCTCAAAACTCACTGAACAAAATATACATAAATAAAAATATAAAAACACTGAATGAAAAAAAGCAAATATGAATATATTATTATTAATAACAAAATATATATAGGGTGTTTCATCAATATCAAGCAGCAATTTTGAATTTTGTTTGAAATATATGTTTTAATAATTGTATACATATGGATTTAAATGTTAAATCAAAGAGAACAAGTTTTAAAGTAATTTGAACCAAAAAAAAAAACACGATACTGCCTTCCAAAATCTTATCTAAGATATGCACCTCGTGATAAAGTGCGTGTTAAATTATGTTTTAATAATCTACGAATATTAAAGATATTATATTATTTTGAAAATGATTCGACTATGGGTTTGTTCCATTCACATTTCTAAATAATGGCTTTCCATCCATCGAAATGGGCGTTCAAATTTAAAGAACAGAGAATTTGTTGTATTAGAAATTAGTCTTTTATAAAATAATTATTAAAATTAATTTTATAACCAAAATTGTGATTTAACTGCTAAAATTTACATAACCCAAATTGATCATTTTCTCAATTACACTTTTAAGAAAATCCACTTGGGGTAGCACTATAAATTGGGATTTTATTAAAAAGTTTTGAAAAATTCGAAATGCACTTAAATAAGTTATAAGTCAAAGAATGAATGGAATATGTATAATGATTTGTAGTTTATATACACTTGGAACAAACTACATTTATTTCAAAATAATATTTTACAAAATTAAAACAAATAATTCAATCTAAAATCAATGTATCAAACCAACATTTTAATGTAAACACCAGGTATATTAATCTCATACATATACGGAGTGTTTCCTAAATAAACACCAATACTTCAAAAACGTATTCCTGAGATGACTTAAGTCTATATATATTTGGGATGTGAGCAATATTTGTAACACTTCTACTTACACTAACTGTAAGTAGAAAAGGATAGTGCTATTGTAGGTGTAATGTTGTACAAAAAGAAAATACTTATTAGCAATATTTTATCGGATTTTAATGTTAAAATGTTAACGTCACTTTAGCAAAGATAGAAGCTAGGATTGTTGACAAAACAGTTCATTTTAACGAGTTGTTGTCAAAATATTATCGCTAAACAATAATATGAAGACATTTTAAAATCAAATAAACGCTTTACCTAATAAACTTTGCATATTCATTTTATGCAGTTACAGCATAAAGCTTTCTAAAGCCAGAAGTAAGAGTTTATCGTACCCAAGATCCTAGATGCATTGGATATACCAAGAAAGGTCATTATATGGTTACCATATTACCATATTTGGACGGAACCTAAAGTGATCCAAGTCGATGTATTCCTAACTAACTACAAAAAATTTCAATAATTAAAAAATGGCATTTTGATCTCTTAGTTAATATTACTTATAATGTTTGTTTTTTTGTTTCTAAGTAATTTATGATTCTGCTGCAGCTACCTTTTACAATCGCCATTTTAATCGAACCAGAAATATCTATTGTTATAATATTTCTATATCCATCCAATACAACTAGAAATCTTGATCTTAATTCAAGGTACTTAACCCCAATGCCAGTCTTATTGGTTTGACTGGTTAAGTCTTTTAACATTCGATTAATTATTATGAATATAAAATAAAATATTTAAAAAAAACACTCTAGTACCTATTTTTTGATTAATAAAATTAAACTGGTAAAATGATTCCATAAGTATAAACTTTTTCAAATATAAAAATGACTTAAAGTATTTCTTAGATTTTCAAAGAAAAAGCAAAAATTACAAACTCAGCTTGATATTTCAATTGTAAATTATGATCCCTTGTATATCCGAATATTTTTTTAATTATCTCATAAATACGCTATTTTGAAAGCATTGATATTTATTAAGGGGACATCCTGTATAAATATAAATATATATAAATATATAAATAAATTTCTATACTAATTAATAATAATTTATATAATTAATATTGATATAAATAATTAAGATGGATGATGATTGATTATTAAATAAGTTGTAGATAATTAAGTGAAAAAATTAAAACTTAAGGAGGTATTTACTTTATTAAAACTGTGATTATATACATTTTAAAACAAAAATATTTAAACAAAAGAAAATGGAATGAAATGGTAAAAAAAAAATATCTTAATCATATTATTATTAATAATAAAAATAATTCACGCAATGTAAGAACAAAAAAAAACACTCACTCGTATATAGTAAAGTAAAACAAAAATCATCTTATAAAAATTAATTAATTAAAAAACAAAACATTTCTCACATAAAGAAGATTTTCAAATTGTTTTGAGACACAAAATTTTTTTTCAATTTATTATATTGAATATTGATCGGAACTTGTGGTTAAATTAGGTCAGAATGTAACGATTGTAAACAATATATCCGCATTATAACTTTTTTTTATTAAAGTCTTGTTTCTGATTTGTTGCTTATATTTCTGAAAGTTTTCTGAAGTTCATCCGCGACTATGAATTTTAAATACATAGAGCTTGTTTCCGTATGTATTATTATACGCTGTTTCTTTTCTAAGATCTTCAATTGAGTACTGAGATTTACAGATAAGTTTTCAAACATCGAAAAGACAATCTGTAGTCATCTTAATTTAATAAAAAAAATTATGGTGTTACATTTCCACATTCCACCAATCATAGTCAGTGATCTTTAACTGACAAAAAAGTCATTATTATTTGTCTTGTTGGCGGAATCAGAAATATTTTATTCATTCGAAGTAAACAACGTGTATTTACTCAGTTAATAGACTGTATATTAAACGTGTTCAGAAATTCGGATGTAAAATGCAAAACCCTCTTGAAATTCTCAAACAATTGAATCAAAATAGAGATTGTAGACTATATTGGTAATTTTAGACTTAACAGAATTTGAATTATTTCCTATAATGGGCCGTAGATTATTCACATTTTTTTAAAATTCTTAATTAACTGTTCCCTCAAATCCGTAGCTTGAAATTATACATATATTTTAGTGACAAATTGTATAAACTCGGCGCCGATCACTAATCAATGTCAATGATAATAATTATAAATACAGAGAATTGTGATTTTATTATTTAATAATATTTCTTATTTTCTTGCAATGCATTTTTTTTATCTCGTATAAGCTCTATTACTGTGTTGTTCTAAAAATATTTAAAAGATTTTTATTAATTATCTGAAAATTAATTAAAATATAATTTAGAATTTAATTATTTTATGCACATGAGTTTTATCTTATAACAGATACCGTAAACATTTTGTTAAGAAATCAATTAAAAGGCTAAATTTAAAAAGTATTATAAACAGTGTTGAATATTATTAGGTAGTAACAGAAAATGGTTTCCTTGGTTTTCAAAACTTGGAAGTATTTTTTAAATTTTTTCGTTTTTGAAATCTACATGCTTCGAAACGAATTTTTAATCAAAATATTTCCTCTGAAAATTGATCCCTTTATTATTATTATTAGATAATATTAGTTTTGATATGAAAATAGAATCAATGAACTCAATTTTTAGAGCTACCTACAAATTCAACTATGGTTTCGGAGAAAATGGTAACTTGATAGTTACAAAAATTGTTTCAAGCCAAGATTTTATATTTTTCCTTACGATTAATCTCTTACGGTTTACAAGATGGGCATACGGTTTATATGACCTAAGGTATCTATGTTGCTCTTTTACGAACATTTTGCGTCCTGAACACGTTACAAGCGTTACAAACTTGGGACTAAACTTAATATACTTCTGATGTATTTCATATATGCAGATATAAAAAGCAAAATACTTTATACAAGCTTCGCGGAGGAGGTTAATGAATTCATCAAAATTATTCAACTTTAAATATTATTGCTTTACAATCGTATTGCATAATTTCTAATAATAATTTTTCAACTTTGACTTGATATTATCCTTAATCTTTTTCTTCGCAATAATTGAGAAATCGCTTAATTCTCAGTAGTGAATAAGCGTCTTATTCTGCACAATGAAATTTTTTGCACGAAACATTTATAGCGCTCTAAAATCATTTCGTAACTTTTAATTGATGATCTTGAAGTCGATTTTCTGGTTATTTTGTACCTACTTTGTATTTTTTTTTTCATCGGAATTGAATCAAAATTACGTCGTAACTTTAACACATGTCCCGAGGAAACATTGAATCTAAAAAGCTTTAAAAAAACAACGAAAATAGACTTCAAGGTAAGGCAAAATCAAAAATCTCTGTGATGTCTCTTTGAAATGATGGCTTTTGAAATATACCGTGAAGTCAATTTTCGTCGTTTTCTAAGGTCCTTGAAGTCGATTTTCACGACTTTTAGATTCAATGCTACCTCGGGACATGTATTCAAGCTTCGACGTAAAATTTTTAAATTTCTAACGTCAAAAAAGGGGTGTTTCTATTTGAAATTTTCAAATTAGGGACAAAATAATCTTAAAAATCAACTCAAGTACCAAAAACCATAATTTTACTAATAATTTTAGGGTGTCGGTTTTTTTTTTTAATATAAATTTAAAAAATGGAATCAGTGAAAAATTTTTAACAGTATTTATTGATGCTTTATTTAACAGTTATTAATTTTACTAACAATTTTTGTGAGATAAATAATTTCATATTTGTAAGTTAACGGCCTTTGAAAACCACAATTAAAATATTAAATCTCAATTTTAGTGGCCTAAAATAAGTATTAAAATGTACTGTTAAATTATTTTTTGAATTTTGCACTAATCTACATTTTTCTACAAAACTTCCAACATTAAATTTCCACGTGATAAAAATCTAAAAGTGTCTCAATATTTTTTTATTAAAACAGATTTTTTATAACATAAGAAAAATGATAATTCTCTATACGTAATATTATTTCAATTAAATTGTTTGTTACACTCCTCTTTTTATAGACATAATCATAGACATATAAAATAGATTAGATCTAATATAATAATATTTTGTTTTTAATTTTTCATTATAGGTACTAATTAGTTCATAATTCCTAATAACTTTGGATCGTGAAAATTTTTTTCGTTTTATATGTTTATGATGTAATATTTGAACGCTTTTTTTTTTACTAAAAAGAATTATTTTTATTATAAGCCTAGTTTACATTAGGAAGATTCAGTGGAACGCTTAAAACTAGGAATTTCAACGATGTAATTAATAAATATGTCTAATACATTATCCAATCTGTAGATTTTTAACGTTTATTCTACTTTGGGAGCATGAGCCTTTTAATGATCAGATTGCTATATCGAACTCCAGTATTGGTTTACGCATTCTGCGTATTTTAAAGAAGTAAGAAGAATTCATATTCTATTCAAGAATGAAAAAATAAATTGTTTTTTTCTTGGAGTGCAGACAAAAAAAATAAATTAATATCTAATTAAGTTATTATCATATCATAGCTAAATATTTATCATATTTTCTACCTAAAATAGGAAAATAATAACAGTGAACTGCATTAAATTTTAAAATTGATATGAAACTAATATTTCACTTTAAAAACATCAAAAGCGTAATAATCAACAATTTAGTTTAAATATGTGATTTACATAAAATTTTGGTTGAAAATTAACAGAATGTAATTTGAAATATCAATCAACGTCCCTCAAAAAATTGTTCAGCAATAGAAATTTTATTTATAGTTATGAAAACTGAATGATTAATCCACTACTTGTCGAAAGACATAACACTGAGCGTGTTCAGAACAACAAAGTGCTTATTAGTAAATTAATTTAGGCAGATTATTTTAGACTAGCTGTGAACTACCCGCTTTGCTGGGCAACATCCCCACTTGCACCCCTCCCTCCACATTTCCTTACGTGGGATAACAGTTTTGTAATGTACACGTCATGCTCTTTTATTTGATACCCCACTTAGGTATATTTGTAAATATTCGATAATTCCTTCCCACTTTCTCGCTACACCTTTCTACCCTCCGAAGGTTAAAAGTAGATAAAAACAATAGACCTTTGAAGCTGGTTGTATATCGTGTCAATATTTGAGCTTAATCGATGCACAACTTTTTTATTTTTTGAAGCATATCCCTTTCAACCCCTTACTCTACTATAATATGGATGTATTATACATAAAAACCTTCTTCTTAAATCACTCTATCTATTAAAAAAAACCGCATCAAAATCCGTTGCGTAGTTTCAAAGATTTAAGCGTACATAGGGACATAGGGACAGAAAATGCGACTTTGTTTTATAATATGTAGTGATTATCTAGCGGTCTTATTTGCATCTACCTCAAAAGTCGATATATCGTCCGTCATTTGAACACAATAAAATTTGCACACGCTACAATTTACCGATATGAGCGCTCAGTTTGTTTACATCCCCAACAATATAGCATCAGTAAATAGTTGGAGTTCATTCATTTAAACAAAAATAGGAATCTATCTGAGTTTTTTTTTAAAAACTCATGCTCTTTTATAATGGAAATTATTTTAGCTTTAGCATAAATTATTATATGTATGAATTTTAATCTTACCTAGAACAAGGTATACACCCTGTTTCTATCTATTAATGAAAATTAGGCTTCAATAATTCTAAAGTCTGGTTCATACGACGTGAATTTGCCAAACACAGAATGGACGAATGGCTTGTGGTCTAACAAATTAAGGGAAGTAAGTCTAAGTCACCTCGAATAAAAACGAGCCTTTATTTTTTCACGATCATTCAAAAAATTCAGTCTTGATTTGTTAATTAAATGTCGTGGGAACCAGACTTGACATTTAACCTCAAAGTATACTATGTTGTCAATATTTGACTAAAAAATTTTATATAAAAAACTTCCATTTATTAAATTAATAAAAAATAAAGAAATTAAATTAAAAACATTCAATGATTACAATAGATAATTAGATTTTAAAGGCTTCCATATTAATTATTTTTTTAATTATACAAGTTTTAATTATTCCAACAAAAAAAAAACTGAGCAGTTATTTAAAAACGATCTTTTAAGAATAAATGAAAAACAACAAATTGCTTATCATAGAACATTTTAACTCTGTTTTTATATAAAATAGCTTAAAATATTTTTAAAAAATAAAGAAAGGCTATTTTCGTCTTCAGTTGAATTGTTTCAAAATAAATTACATATTCATGAAACTCTAATTAAATTTCCTTTTTTTAAACTTCATCTGTACTATATACACCTTTTCAATTATCATGAATGTAATTTAGTTTGATTCATTCTATATGAAATATAGAATAATGGTGATATTTTTCGTAAACATTAAGCAATACTTAAAATATAACAAAATTTTATATTGTTATTTAAAAAAAAAAATGAAAAGAGAATAAATAATGATAAAACATCTTTATTAAATTTTCATCATTTATGATTTTTTTAGTTATTATGTATATTTATATAACAAATATTATTTCGGAAGGAAATTTTATTTTCAATGGCCGCATTTTCAAACCGGAGAAACAATGAAGAAGGAATTCAGCCCTGTTCTGTCAAAGATATATTCAAGTTAACATTTCTTTCAATATATTCAAGTTAACTCTTTTTGGCTTCCTCAGCTCTTAATAATTAACTAAATTATTATTTCGCTTCATAACTAGGTAGGTAACGTGGAAGGGCAGTTTTCGATACATTTACCGCCAAGTTTTCTACTTTCAACACTGGTTAACTACCAGATCAGCCAAACTTAATGGTTATGGAACTAAAAATCCTTATTTCCTACTCTCTATCAAAAACTGGCATTATACTAGTCTAGCTGTGTTTATACATCTGCAATTTGGATATTGCAAATATTAGAGCAAAAATGTATAATAAATTAAAACAAAACACAAATAATTTAAAAAATAAAGTTTAAAAAGACCAAATTTTGTAGCAACCCTAGAGTGTAGCAACTGACAAATTATTTGTTATAATAGACAATTAAAGTATTTCTGCCATCTATTGAGCAAAAAGGAGACTAAGGAGACTTCAAACAAACATAATTTCTAAAATTTAAATTATATAGAAAAAAAATTATGTCTAAAAGTTCAAAATTATGCACTAATCAAATATTTAAATTTTCAGTTATAATTAAACACAATAAGTACAGAAGTGTTAAATATTTATTATTCGAATACATATTCAGTATTCACCCACCAGAAGGGTTGAAATAAAAGGTCCCCAAATGAGATAAAATTAATCCTTGATAGAATATAAATTTGATATTACTGAAAAAGGTTTTTTCAATTTTTTGTGTTTTATTTCAATTTGTAACAGTTTTTATGTTATTCATTTGATATTTCTAATTTTTTATAATGTGTTTATTAAATATTAGTGACGATGATTGTGTCAAACTCGAATAACGACACCTAGACGCAAATTATATTATTTAGATATCACAATTCTATGACTGTCTAGTCTAAACAGCTATGCTTCGAACTTAAATTAATTAATTTTATTTTCTTAAATAAATTTTTAAACAACAAATATAAATTTGAAGGCGATCTAAATCAAAATAAACAAGTATACCTACCCAATTTCTTTTAAAATCGCAACTGGTAAAACATTTATAAGTATCACATGTAATGTTATAGTAATAACACTTAGAATGGTATAACTCGTGCGTTTTTTATGATATAAACAAACAGTGCATTTTTGCAGATCACAAAAGTAAATATTCAATAAAGTGTTTTATCATTGTTTTAAGAATAAATAAAAAATTTTACTCTAAAAATAAGTCAAATATAGACAAAAAAAAAGAAAAAAAAAATTACAAAGAAAACAAAATAATGCAAATAATCAAAAATTTGTATTATAAATAATATTTAAAGAAATTGTATTTGAACAAAAAAATTAATAAAATAAAATTACAGCAATAAATTATATATATTAGTTGATCGATTCCAAATCGGTCCTAGTAGAAAAAAAAATTTGTATAAAAATATTTTGCATATTAACTGAAAAAAAGTAAAAAATTGATTATGCTTTTAATAAAACGGAAAAAAAAATTATTTATATATTTTGGTGTGATGGCGATAATATTAAATGTTAATTAAATAAACAAACAAAAAAAAAAAATCTAATCAAATATTTAAAAAAAAATTCTGATGTAAGAGGTACATAAAAATAATATTTTAGAAAAATGTAATAATGAAAATGCAAAACAATTCGATACATTTTTAGTTGATAAAATTTTTTATATATAAATGCACAAACTCAGTACTTAAAAACTTTCATTTGTAGTAACGTTATGTTACATTTTACTTTGTAATGGGTACGTTTATCTGAATTTAATCAAATTTATTGAAGTTAAAATTTGTATCCATCCGTCGTTAAAGATTTACACCCAGTAAAGAATCAATCAGAAACGGTCATGTGAATTATTTATTTTATGAAAGTATATTATTAGTTGTTCATAGAAATGGATTCTCTCTCTATCTGTTTTAATAAAATAGGGTATTTGCCCCTATGTCAGATAAATTATAAAATAATATAATTATACCATAATTTATGACATAAAAAATCAAAATCTATTGTTTTTTTTCTTTTCGAAAAATATTGTAGTTAATTTAAAATTTGTAATTTTTAAGTAAATTTAATATTTTTAACTTTTTTTATTGTATTTATTTTATTTAATATTATGTACAAAATGTGAGGTTCCTTTTTAATCAACATGTGTGTTTACTTTGTTTATATTATAGACATTATATAGTACTAAGTATATGGACTGTTAATCGAGATAATTTTGTGGCCAAACATAGGAGATTGTACTAACCTCTAATCGAACCTATACGATTCCGCCGTAGAAGCCCGAACCGTTTCAGCTGGTTTCAACATTATTTTGGCAATTTAGAAGGATTGTTTATGTTTTTTTAGTGTATTTGATTCACGATTTAAATGTACTATAGCAGTAGTCCACGTACTATTATAGTCCATGTCCAAGTAGCAGTCCATGTACTATAATGTCTATGGTTAAAATGCTTTTAAAATGAACGAAAAAAAAATGAAAAATGGCACTGGTTGATGTTAATCTTCTATGTAAGGAGGGTAGAGAAAATGAGAATTGTCTCATATGGCTGTTGAACTCAAAAATTCTCCACAATGGCGCTCGTGAGAAGGAGGGCTTAGTTACCCTACTCTCTATCCTTCTCTAACAACTTGTTTACATATTTATCTTACTCTTATAACTTTGTGTTTGATGTGAACTTCTCTATCCCTCTCTAACAACTTGTTTAGATCTTTATTTTACTCTTAATACTTTCTTTTAAAATGTATTCCAGTACACCAGTGCCATCTTAATTTTACTTTTTTTTTGACACTTTGTAAGACGGGTACATCCATATTGTGACAGCGCATTTGAATCTAATCGTAATTTAAAAAATGAACGACAACTTTTATATGCTTGCTTATAAATTACAAATTTGAAATGCTCTTTAAGTATAATAATAACATGTTGATTAGTATTATCGTTTAAACATTTACAGTTAATTTATAAAATTATGGAATAATACCCTATTAGTTGGAGAAAACAAAGATGCAATTGTTCATAAAACGATTTAAATTTGAAAAAATTGCCTTTTTCTTTAATATTGATAACTTTTTGAAATAAAAAATAATTTAAAATTAAAAAAATAAATTCACAATAATAAAAGTGAATAGTTTTGAACAAACAATTTTATTATGTTTTACACAAAAATTCTTACTGTCCTATAAATTCTGGAAAATTCAATAAGAGTTTGGCCGTTAGTAACTGATTAAAATAATTTTTGATATTTACTGTTATTCAAAAAGTTTGATTTCATTCTTAATTGTTATAAGACAAAATAATTTATGTGGGTTAGTTTTTTTTTTACGAATATAGATTTTCTCTTCTTTAAAATTTCGACTTGAATATGTATATTTTTTAATATTCTTTAAGAAAAAGTTTGTAGAATAACCCTAGTTTCGTCTAAAAGTAGATGAACGCACCCAAACGGAGGACACATTTTTTATGTTTTTCAACTGTTTCGTACGATGTATTACCAAATTCATTTAAATTTTCTTTCTAAATAATTTTTTAAATAATGTGCGAAAAGCAATCATGAAATATATATGTTTACGAAAAGCAAAAAAGAAAACGATTTTCAAAACGGATTATATTAGAGAGATCGTTACCAAAATTTGAAAAAAAAAGTAAGAAAATTTAGAACATATAGAGTAATAACAAAAACTATAAATATAGTGAAATTTAAAACAAAAATTATGAGAGCACAACACAAACTACAGAATTATTTACTGAATAAATTAAAAATTTAAGAAAACAAAAACCAAGAAATATTAAAAAAATAGTAGATTGTTTTAATTCGTAAATATAGTTTTATTGGACAGTCGAAGGGTGCCTTGGATGATTTTAAGTTAACATGTTAACTTTAAACAAAAAATTTAAAATAAATATAAAAAAAAAAAAAATCAAAATACAATTTAACAAAAAGAAATACCATTATTTGATATTGTTTTAATTTCTTGTATATGAAAGAACATTGTACAAATACCTAGATAAAAATAAATGTTTAAGTTACGTTTTTTTTTCTGATTAAAATTGTGTTTTATTTTTAAAGAAATTATCCTAAGATATTTTCACTGCTGTTGAAAGTAGTTCTACTCCGTTTCAAGAGACCGCGAAACTCCGCAATATTTGGATGTTATACGTGTAACATTAGCTGGGGGCAAAACTTTAAGGGTGGTAGATCATGATTGTTTATTTCACCACATTAGATTGTACATCAGATTGTGCAGCATTATTAGATTAGGTCCAGTTAAAATTCCGAAACTGGAATAGCTAATTAAGATGTTTTAATATTTTAAAATAGGCCAATCCTTTTCTTAAGCAAATATTTTAAATTCATCCCGTAAAATTGATTTTTTTGGCTTGCCACTCATTGTCGAAACACTTTGTATTCGGGGATAAGTTCCAGGATGTTTAAGGAAGCTTTGTATTAAAAATCAACTTTGTATGCGATTAGAATATTTATTTGACATTCCTTCAATAATAAGAAAATTGTTCCAATTGTTTTAATTACAATCCAAAAGGACGGTTTTAGAAATTTGGCAACTCTAGGCAGATTTAATTTGTGCGACCCGAAAAATAAAATAATCTATTAATCAAGCCCTCGTTTTATTCGTCGTGATATTACCTTCAACCCTCATTTAATCATTTATGGGTCTCTTGACAAAAAAATTGACTGCATCATCTAATCCACCGTCTGTTCCTTTAATTGGCGCCCCCATCTTCTTTATGTTGGGTCCAATAATGACAAAATAGGTTCAATTTTCCAACATTAACACTAGAATCAAATTCCAGATTTGCACAGACAAAACAAATTTTTAAAGTTTCTAAAAAAATTAAAATGAGTCTAAAATCAAAGAATGAAAAATTAAAGTAATATTGTGAAAAAATTATTTTAATAAATTTATCATCCCACTACCGTTTTTATACCATGTATATATGAAATATACATAGCATATTAAGTTTATTACCAAATTTGTAACGCTTAAAAATAATGATGCTAGGAAAAAAATTTTGTCATAGGTGTTCATAAAATCACCTAATTAATCCATTTCCGGTTGTCCGTCCGTCCGTCCGTCTGTGGACACGATAACTCAAAAACGAAAAAAGATATCGAACTGAAATTTTTACAGCGTACTCAGGACGTAAAAAGTGAGGTCAAGTTCGTAAATGAGCATCATAGGTCAATTGGGTCTTTCGTCCGTAGGACCCATCTTGTAAACCGTTAGAGATAGAACAAAAGTTTAAATGTAAAAAATTATTAAAAATTAAACAACTTTTGTTTGAAACATTTTTTCGTAAACATCACTGTTTACCCGTGTGGGCGCACATTAGGCGGAAATTTTATAATATGTACTATACTTGATTATCAGTTATATATGTGTCACATGTTTGTATGTGTATTGTGATAAATCAACACTGACTATGCATGGTATTTCAACAATTAACTCAGTCAATTGTTTGTTTTCACTTGTTTGTATTAATAAAAGACATATATTAATTTCAAAATAATAATTAATGGAGATATCATTAATCAATTTTCAAGGTAATAGCAAGGTATATGCAAGCGAAATTTGCACAACGAGTGCGTAGAACGAGTTGGCCAATCGCAGAAGTACGTTCATAATGCGTTATCACATTTATATTTAAAATGTGCAAATAAAGGGATTTTATAATTTAAAATTTGTCATGAGTTATTCAGAAAACTAGAACATTAAAAAAGTTACTTGTTATTATTTATTGTTAAAAGCTAGTAACTCGTTATTATTTGTTTAGATTTTGACAGAAATTTGGCTAATTTGTTAGGCTGAAAATTCGTGTGATTTATTCTTGATTTATTAAACTTGGTAGAGCTTTAGGCAAGAACTTGGTTTGTGGTTTCGATTCATTATATTTGATTGTGACTGGGAAAGAGCTTGCAAACTAAGGCCTGATTTATTATTAGACTTTGCCAAGGCTTGAGAAAAACCTGGCAAACCAGACTGCGTCATTAGATTTGTTTCAGGGTTGAATATGGGCAGCCAGACCAAGACTTATGAGATTTGGCCGTGACATCGACAAAAACTACGATAATAGTAGCAAACTAATAATTTATTCGTCATATTGGGTTGAGGATCGGTCGAACCCAAAATTTTTTGGGAATTTCCAGTATAAATCTGGAGAGTTAAAGATTAATTTAATATTTAATTCTGTAAAAATTTTTAACGAGAAGAAGTTTTTAGTAAGATTAATAAGCCAGTTAGTATAATAGAAAATAATATTAGGAAAATATACACTTATTTAAACATATAGGCAAAATATTTTCAACTAAACAACAGTGTACTAGACAAGAGATAAAAATACCGCTGGTGTTTATCAAAGAATATCCACCCTTCGAACTTATCTAAAAATTATTCACTGTGAAAAAATTATTTTATTATGTTGATAAATTCTTTTAATAAACATTTAATTAGAAGTCGGATTTTCGTAACGGTGTAATTATAATAAAGGTATTGTAATAATGCGTTGATTATTTGTTTTTCGTGTTGTGCAAGTCATCAGTAATTTTTCTAATTCTAAGTTTCGGTATAATTGACCAGACATGTGATGATTAATCATATAAATATAATATAATTAATCATGACATTTTAAAATATGTGACGTGAAAGTGATAAGTGTTTGAATTTATTCTTTAGAATAAATAATGAATGAAATATGAATAACTAAGGTAAGATGTTTAGGTTAAGTCCTAGTAATAAAATAAAATAATATTAAATTAGCATGAAATTAGAGTAAATTAGTATAAAAAAAAATTAACATTCGATATATAAAAATATTTTGTAGGTATTTTATAAATACCTGTTTTTCTTATTTCAATATTAAATTTTGTTTTTATAGGTTAAGTTTTTTTTGTTTATAAAGTTTGTAATGTAAAATTGTAATAGATGGCATTATAATGATTTTTAGTTTTTGTAAAAAAAAAAGTTTTTTCATTGAATATCTATCCTAGAAAAATCTTATATAAGGTCTTATATAAGAAAAGTCTTATATAAGATTATACTATATAGTTCATTTATAAAAATGATTTCTATTTAAGGAAAAGCGAAGTTACTTACCATATAGACAAACTACTAATTTGTAGATATTACCGTCCGTTTTAGAGATATTGTTGGATATAAGTTATGAAATATTCAAAAAAATAAGAGCTTAAATAGGGAACAAGCAAGACTGAAACAGCATTTTACTTTTGGAATCTAGATGATCTGTAAACAAAATGTACTTAACTTAAATGAAATCCAAAAGTTTCCTGAATTATTGTTGCCACTTGAAACACCTTTTTTAATAACAGTGACAAATCCCATGAACATTTCGGAGTTCATAAATTGGGAGATATATTTAGCTGAATGTAATTAAAATTTTAGTCTTTCCTTTTATATTACGATTCGCTTTTTATTTGGGTAACATTTCAAAAAACTTTAGAAAAAAAATATCTTCTATTTTTATCAAATAACGCTGTTTGACAAACAAAGATATATGATGAAAAATCAGATTTTTAATATGTATAAAATTTTTAATTGTAGTGTAAAGCTTACTTATCAACATCCCGCAAACATTTTTGGTCTAAAATTGCATTTTAAGAGCTTGATTGTTAATTGTTAATGAGAGCGCGCGAAAAACCACCCAAAAATAAGGATTTTCTGTTCTATACATGCTAGAAAGATGGAATGTACTGATTTTGCAACGAGATCTAAGGCTAATAAGATAGATAGTAAATAGTCAGCTTCTGAACACAAATTTCTTTTTTGTAGAACATACAAATTTTTGATGAAAATCCAAAGATCATGGACAAAGTTAATTTAAAACACCGAAAATAATTAATTTTTTATTGGTTTTACCTTATTATTGAAAAAATATCTAGTGATCGAAATTAAGCAAGTGGTCGAATATAGGACATTTTACCTTGGATCTCATTTTAAAATACGATTCAGTATTTTTTCGTAGCATATAATTGCTTCTTTTTTTACTCCCTTTATTTTAACTCGTAGCCTCAAGACCTAGTCATCCGCCCACTTCAATTTTCACTTCTTAGGTGACGTAAATTATATTGGAAAAAAGGCGGACATTATACATATCACGAGCAGATTTTCACTTTCACTTTCGGACCCTCCACCCCCGCATCAAAGGGTTTGTAGCCATTACTAAAAAAGATTCCCCCCACACCCCTCTACGTAATGACAACTACATTGGAAAGATTAAAGATCACGAGCAAAACTTGGTTCTGTCTCTTCGTCTATATGTCATATTACCACTTCTCTTTATAAATAAGCGTGGCTCTAAAAACATCCTCTATAAACAAATTTTAATATTGACTGTATTCCTAACAAAATCAAACTAATAAAATGTCGTTCATGTTATTACAGAGAAAATATTTACATAAATAATTTATTTTAAATATACTTACGTTTGTAATCTGAATATTCTGCACAATAAATGTTTACTCTATATAATATTTTAATCGATGAGTGTAGAAACGACATAAGATAATTTTTATAAAATTACTTGTGGTATTTTTACCACGAGGTATATACGAGTTTGTCTTACAACGGCAAATTCGGCGGGAAGAATAATTGACTTGCAGCAAAAATTGCCGTTGTAAGACAAACTTGTTGCATCGCGCTATCATACCGGTACAAAAACATACTTACTACTAAAAAGCCATAAATCATTTCTTTTCAGATCTTTCATTTTCCTTATACCTAGTGGCTCCATAGTATGTATATTGGACAAGCCAAGCTGTTGTTTAGTAAAATTACCAAACTTTACAATCCTACCCATTTACATTTCACTTGGTATGTCGTCAACTATAAATACAAATTTTCAGCGACAACTACCTGTCAGTATATGCTTCCACTAACAAATCGCTATCAAGCATTTGAACGCTTTTTACACGATTGAGTCTACCAGTGGTCGATTTTTTTATCATAGAAAGTGCTTGACTTTACAGAATTCCTCTCCCTTTCTCTTTTTGATAAAGAACCTTCGAAAGTTGCAAGTTCTCTGCAAGAAATGTGGTAGCCAATGATACTAGTGTATTCCACGATACGGCATTTTTTGTTTTTGGTGTTCGGCTCCGCGAAGGTTCAATCACAATGCTAACTTTATTTATAATCTAGTTATGTAACAACTAACCTCTTAAGTAATGGTTTAATTTAGAATGTCTAAATTAGGTACCTGCTTTTAAAAACTTAATATCTTTCAAAATCTACAGAATTTTGATATTATTGACTTAAGTCGTTTCTGCACTGATTGATTGATTTGATTATTTGAGTCTTTGATGAGCAATAAAAATGTGATAATATTTAGCATGTGAAGTAATTATTTAGCATGAATATGGTAATTGATTAAAATAACTTCATAAAACCTCATATGCTTTCAATTACGTTCAATTATTTATAATTTAATGAAATAATTGACTATTTAATTGAAGTAATTTGTAGGTAGTTGACTGAGCGCATGGTTGTTTAAAATTATATTTTCCGGTAAATTGCATAAACAATTTCATACACAGTTTATTATACAATGTATATATGTAATATATATCAAGGTATACTAAGTTTAGTCCCAAGTTTGTAACGTTTAAAAATATTGATGCTACGAACAAAATTTGGATATAGGTGTTCATAAAATCATCTAAGTAGTCCATTTCCGGTTGTCCGTCCGCTCGTCTGTGAACACGATAACTCAAAAACAAAAAAGATATCAAGCTGAAATATTTACAGCGTACGCAGGGCGTTAAACGTGAGGTCGAGTTCGTAAATGAGCAACATAGGTCAAGGTCTTGTAAATCGTTAGAGACAGATCAAAAGTTTAAAAGTAAAAGTCTCTTATAAAAAAAATTTGTGTGTTCAAACCTTTTGTTTGAAACATTTTTTCGTAAACATAACTGGTCATTTTTTCGTAAACATAACTGGTCATTTTTTCGTAAACATAACTGGTTACCCGTGAGGGCGCAAATTGTTTAGTATGTATTATATGGGAATATCAGTTATGTATGTGTGACATGTATGAATGTTTAATGTGATAGAGTAATCAACACTGTCTATACATGGTATTTCAACAATTACTCGGAATTTTTTACAAGTCCTCAATAACAGCTTCGATTTTGATGACTTTCTTAATGTTTCTTTTTTAGTATTATTTAAAATCAGAAACCTTTACGAGGGGGGAAATAATCTAAGGGAAGAAAGGCTATGTTCCGAGTGATATATCAACCTAAATCGCTAATGATAAAGGTTTGAAATTTCGAGAAGATATTGATTTTAAACTGTAGGTGTCATTTAAGATTTTTCGAAATTCATTCCCTAAAGAGGTGATATAGGAGATTCCCTAAAGCGGTGAAGTTTGTATGAAAATATATACAAACCGTCTTTTTAAAAATTCTTTCACCTAATGAATGCTAGACTATCAGCAAGTAATATATGCTGTATGTTACTTGCTAATAGTAGTTATATTATTTAAAGCTATAACTGAGGTAAAAAATTCGGGAGCCTTCACAATTCAACGATCACAGTTCAGAGTTGCAATCTTGATTTGTTCATTAAAATCTGTGATGGGCTTAGACTCACAGACAGTTTACAATTGGAATGCAAACTATTATTATAATACTAATATATATGTAGGCCAGTTGACAAATATATTATACCATGTATATATGAAATATACATAGTATTATAAGTTTAGTCCCAAGTTTGTAACGCCTAAAAATATTGATGCTACAAAAAAAAAATTGGTATAGGTGTTCATAAAATCACCTAATTAATCCATTTCCGGTTGTCCGTCCGTCCGGCTGTCCGGCCGTCCGTCTGTGGTCACGATTACTCAAAAACGAAAAGAGATATCAAGTTGAAATTTTTACAGCGTGCTTAGGACGTAAAAAGTGAGGTCAAGTTCGTAAATGAGCAACATGGGTCAATTGGGTCATGGGTCCGTAGTACCCATCTTGTAAACCGTTAGAGATAGAATAAAAGTTTAAATGTAAAAAATGTTCCTTAGAAAAAAATAAACAAATTTTGTTTGAAACATTTTTTTGTAAACATCACTGTTTACCCACGAGGGCGTTAATTAGGTACAAATTTTATAGTATGTATTAATATAGGAATATCAAAGTGAATATCTTTTGTTATTTACATGACGTCAAAAAAAAACAAACGATTGCGCATCAACACTTGCGCATTATATGAGAATATCAGTTAAATATGTCAAATATGTATGTATGTGAAATGTGACAGAGTTATCAACACTGCCTATACATGGTATTTCAACAATTAACTCAGTCAATTGTTTGTTTTCACTTGTTATTATTATAATTAGAAATTGTTATAAAAATTAAACCCGTATATTTTACAGATATTTTGATACATCAGCAAATTTTATTACTGATTTGTAAACAAATATTTAATAAAGTTAAATATTGTAAATAAATTATCATTTCGAATAATAAAAATTTTTTTTTATAACTAAAATTAACTTTCTTGTTAATTTTTCACAACTTTCTTTTTTTACAAGCTCTTGCTAATTACCTGCTTAGTAATTATATTTACTACAAAAAATATAGACTTATGCATTGTATGGAAGGTCAACCGAAAGGGTTCGGCCATTTTTTTTCGGTATGTAGTGTTGCATATTAAGCGGAAAGATATTGAAAAAACGGGGCTTGATTTAAGCAATCTTCAAAAGGAAAACACTTTTTCGATGTTTTTATACCTTTGCGCATATGTTCAGCCGCTCCAATTGGATATATAGGGTAGGAATTTCGTATGTGAATGGAGCTAGATGGTGCCTTTCGGGGGTGACAGCTAAACACAGATTGTCCTTGCCTTTTTTTATTGCATGTGTATCGCTGTTTTAAATATCATGTGTCTCGCTGTTTTAAAGGGCTCGAACAAAACGAGTTTTGTGATTTAAAATTTGTTTGTGAATTGAGTTGAAGTAAGGAAGCTTTTTTTGCAGTGTTTTCTTCCTAGGTCTCCTTCATTCCCTTTTATGCAAATATTTCATGGCCTTAAAAATCCCAATTCTATAAAAAGTATGTAAAAACAAGTGGAAACAAACAATTGACTGAGTTAATTGTTGAAATACCATGTATAGTCAGTGTTGATTTCTTTATCACATTACGTATACCAACATGTGACACATACATAACTAATAATCAAGTGTAGTACATATTATAAAATTTCCGCCCTAATTGTCGCCCTCACGGGTAAACAGTGATGTTTACGAAAAAATGTTTCAAACTAAAGTTGTTTAATTTTTGATAAGGAACATTTTTTACATTTAAACTTTTGTTCTATCTCTAACGGTTTACAAGATGGGTCCTACGGACCCAAGTCCCAATTGACCTATGATTCTCATTTACGAACTTGACCTCACTTTTTACGTCCTGAGTACGCTGTAAAAATTTCAGCTCGATATCTTTTTTCGTTTTGAGTTATCGTGACCACAGACGGACGGACGGACGGACAATCGGAAATGGATTAATTAGGTGATTTTATGAACACCTATACCAATTTTTTTTTTGTAGCATCAATATTTTTAGGCGTTACAAACTTGGGACTAAACTTATAATACTATGTATATTTCATATATACATGGTATAATAAAAGCATATAATGACAGGAAAATATGACCTTAGTGATGGACCTATGCTGCTCACTTTTTTTATTCATTTGTTTTTCATATATGTTAGTTTAGTTTAACTTAATTGGCGTATGTTACACCGTGAGTAGAATATAATTGATTTAGAATTTGTGGCATGTCCTTTTACTATTTCAAATATATTTGTGATATTTTACATAAAATTCGATTTAATGACTACTCTACGTATCCGATCAAAAAATGGTCCTACGAGACAATATTATCTCGGCGATATCTTGAACAATTTGTAAAAAATAGCTGCAGTTCACTCGGCTCCTATTAGAAATTTCAGTGAGCCATTGATTCGACCTAAACAGGGCATACCGAATGTCAAACTTGCGGTAAGTGAGGCATTCAAACCAGGCCCACGTTTGGGATGTAACTTCCATACGAAAGTTATTCATGCTCAATGAAGAATTCATTTGGGTCTAGTAGCTTCATTATACCTTATCGATGACAAAAATAATAAGAAGTAGAATTTACTGTTAATAACCTTGATTTTTGAATATAATACGCTGATAGTTTATGCGAGGTTCAATCATGCTTAAAATTAATAATTGTGTGAAATATGATATGGAAAAATGAATTATATGAGAGAAAAAATAAAATGAAAATATTATATTACAATTAAAATTAATTAAATTTTCATTACTTCCGCAAATGAATACCAAACAATGCATGTATGCGTGCGTGTATACCTTCATACACGGTAATAAGGTATAAAGGACCTTGCAAAAAGGATACGGTACGTGTGGTTTTCAACATGCTATGGCATGAATTTTTCTTTCAATTTGTTTACGATTTATTTTCCTGCTATCGCAATCAAATTGGCTAATAACTTTGTTACTAACACTAATTTGCCACATTAGTGAATAAATATCACTATTTAGGTCAAATTTTGGAGGTCAAGTTTAAGGATCAAATTTTAACTGCGTTATCAATTTTTTTGCTTTCATAAAAAATTTTATAATTTTTTTTCTAGGAAATAAGGTTTTGTCAAATGATAAGTAAAAATGGACCAAGTGTGAGTAATGCATACATTAAAGGGTTCCGTTATAAGGCTTATGAGAGGAACAACAAAGAAACATTCATTGTATCGTACTTTTCGTGTAGTTTAAATACAAAGAAGCGACATAATGTTATATAACTTTGAATTGGTCGTTAAAAATGCAATTAATACTTTTAAATATCTTCTTCATAGGTTAATATTTCACGAAATGTAAGCTCTTAAAATATTAAACTAGTATTTTAAGTCTCATTTCTTCTCTAATTAACGTATCTATCATGTTCGCAAGACTTATTTACACAAATCAATGCATTTTGAAAATTAAATAACAGCATCTCATATAATTGTGTACTTGCTATTTGAAATTAGAAGGTTTAAATATATAATCGAGTTTTCATAATTTTTAAAAGTTTAAAATTTTTTTTTTTTTTCTTTGTATAGCTTTAGTAATTTAATTTATTTCAATATTTTCTCTTTTGACTGTACATGTTAAGTTTTTGCACGAGTGGATTTTAGTTGAAACAATATTAATTATTGTTGATATCAGTTTTCAAAATAATGTCATATATAGTAAGAGTTCTATTAATAAAAAATAAAACTTATTAATAAGAAAATTATTTTTTTATTTTTATACAGACAATTAATAATGAAATTTAAAAACTGCGAAAATATTGAAAAACACATTGGAAGCCAAGACTTTATTTATTTTAATCAAAAGCTAATATACTAACTATCTATTATTATTTTCATAGTTTTAATTATTAATAAATAAATTACATAAACTTTTAAGGGGGCTTTACTGTATCTACTAACTCGTTATGACGAACCTACAACATTTATTATTTGTTAAAATTCTCGAGAATGCAGCATTTGATTGCATCACAAATTACTAACTTAAAATTGATTAATATTCCTTTTTTATTATAATATAATTATTTAATAGCAAATAGTGTGTCGTTTTCGATAATAAACAGAAAAGCGATTTAGTTACGACAAAAATAGTTGCATGAAAATCAATTTTAAAAAAGTAACGGAAAAAGGAACTTAAGTAAAAATGGAGGAATGATGAGGAGGACCTTCCTATTAATATTATTCGTATTTGGAGACAATTTTCTAGAGATGCATTGAAACCAATTTTTCGGCATTGGAAGTATAAAAAAATAGTCGATTGTTTTGACCCACCTTACTGTACGTAGATATATAGATGCATCTCCCTGTATGTAATCCTAGCGACACCCATGTCTGTACAACACTAAAAAACTCAAATATTTAAAGGACATTAATCTTCCGACTTAAGTAAGTAAGTGGCAATGGTTTGAAGTGATTGACATTTTTTTATCATTTTTTGATATCTAGGCGGTTTTTTGCCGATCGAATACTCATCGACTAAACTTTATACTTTATATTTACATTTTAAGTGTCATAATAAAATTTGAAAAATTTATTAATCTATTTTAATGATTACAATATTAAAACAATCAAATAATCTTTTATGGCATTAGACATATTCAATCAATCAAAAATATATCTCTGCAACAACTCATTTATTATAATTATTACTAATATGTTAATTCAGTCCACAGATGGCTATTGTAAACCTAAACTGAAAAATTTCTCCGATTCGCTAGCTTCTACGAACGGATTTTTGACATTTTGGTTGGAATTTGTATTCATGAGAAATATTATTGCGTTTCGTAAGTTTTTTAGATTTCAAACTCTAAACAATTACCCGCACAGTTTCGCACGCAAGATTTACTTTATGATGACATTCAATTCAAGCTGGCCTGCGTATGTGATATGAATTTAGAAACATTGTTAGGAAGTAGCTTCTTTCACATAGGCGGAAAAATGATGAAGTTTCTTTTTTGAAATCGGTTAAGTGTTAAATGTTACTTGTAAATTAATAAAATCCGCAAAATTCGTGATTAATTCATTATAATTTATATATTTCTACTAAGCATAAAAATAATTTCCAAGCAATATTGAACAGGACGTATATTCGTTGTTTTTTGGCACATTACGGTACAAAACCGGTAATGTTTATGTATTTTTGGAAAACTTGAAATTGAAAAAGTGTGAACTAGAATGGGCACACCAAATGTACAATGTTTTTTGAATAATCTTCTTCAAAAAACAAAAAATATTCCTTACTGTTGTGATTTAAGTTTGGATAGGTTATATTGGCTGTCCACGAGGGACACTCTTAGGCCTGGTGTGATTTAATGCCATACAATTTCCACCATGCGATGATTTATGGTGTGTATTGTATTTTAAAGAAGTAGTTAACTCTTTAACTTTTAGTCACAATTAACTACATTATTTGGCTAAACAGCCATAGTTTATGTACGAAACGGGAATTTTAGTAAAAAAAAGATGAATAATGCATTGGCTCGAACATCGCACATTTTCGTCTCCAGATTTATTGCTGAAATATATTGCTCTGCATCAATATTTGTATCGAGTTACAAACGTTAAGCTTCTAGAGAAAAGAATCGCTACATAAAAATTGGTAACAATCAATTTGTGCACTATCGGTGTGACAATATCTTTAATGGAAATCTATTTTTCGTGACCAAAATTATTTCTCATGTATCAAGTGTTAGCGATGCTGTTTTGCGCTCGTATTGTTTTCTAAACAGCCAACATTGAAGCTGTATTTCTTTCAGGCCAAGCAAAGAGATTGAAAACGCTTAAACACTTGCTTCATCAAATTGCCTGCAAGACACCGGTTCTTTAATATTTGAAATAAATTTGGGGTTTTGTTTTCAGTGGCATTCGCGCTGATTGTTTCTAAATTATCGAGTTGATCGTCAAAAAATTGCTTTCATGGTATCTTTTGTGCGATTACATTTCAACCTCGTGCTTGCTATCTGTTCTGTGAGCAACCTTAGAAGAAGTCACAGTAGTAAACAAACTACAAAAGCTAAGTTTGTGATCGAATATTAGTAAAAACATCTGTGCATTATGATTATAAATGTTTTATTGTTTTCATATATTTGTATTTTTTTTATTTTGTGCTATTGAACTTGAATCGATTCTTAGAAACACTATTCAAATATCATAAGTATTACATATTTTGTTTAAAATACATTACAGTATTGGAATAAAAAACATAACACATATTATTAGCTGATATTTTTCATAGAATGATTCAAGGCAAAGAGCGTAGTTAACACATGCAAAACGCTTGGGCCTATCCGAGAATCACGGCCTTTGCAAGAGCTTTCACAATAAACAAGGGGAAGAGATGGCGACGCACACTCTCTGCTACTGTATAGCTTTGGTTTTGTGAACGTTCTCCCACAATTTTTAAACCATGTATATATGAAATATATCAAGGTATATGCTAAGTTTTGTCCCAAGTTTTTAACGTTTAAAAATATTGATGCTACGAATAAAATTTTGGTATAGTTGTTCATAAAATCACCTAATTAGTCCATTTTCGGTCTGCGTGTCTGTCTGTCTGTCTGCCCGTCTATCGCCACGATAACTAAAAAATGAAAAGAGATATCAAACTGAAATTTTATAGCGTGCTTAGAATGTAAAAATTGTGGCCGAGTTCGTAAATGAGCAACATAGCCCAGTTGGGTCTTGGGTCCGTAGGACCCATCTTGTAAACCGTTAGAAATTGAACAAAGGTTTAGGTGTAAAAAATATTTCTTATAAAAAAATAAACAACCTTTGTTTGAAACATATTTTCGTAAACATCACTGTTTACCCGCAAGGGCTTAAATAGTGGCAAATTATATAGTACTTGTTATATGGGAATATCAGTTATACTTGTGTGACATGTATGTATGTGTGGCGATCTTAGAGGAGCTATCTTTTTTTATTTACATGACGTCGATTGTCATGTCATCAAACAGTCAATTGTTTGTTTGTTCAATTATTTTTTGAATATTTCTGATTTAAGTAAAGTATGTCGGCGTCAAGTACCACAACGGACTTTAACTTTTAAGTGCGTCCAGGTGCTATAACCTTTCTTAGTCTAAAAACTAAATAATGTAATTCCGCTAGCTAATAGCTACTACACTTTAGACTACACCATGTTCAATTCAGTCTCGATGAATACAGAATGCAAATTTTTCCAAATCTTATCTGTGTTTATTATAAGATGTGTTGCTTATTTCACTTGATTGCTTTCAAAAGATTTTCAGCACCTTGTGCCTAACTAGCTGGAAGGAAGGTGAAGTCAAAATAATATAAAAGCGATTTCTCGGCTTCTATACACGGTAAGAAATATTTTGTAGATTTCACTATGCCAGTATCGATGTGAACCCCATACTGATTTAACCATTGGGGGAATACATATTAGCAATAGTTATGGCGATGAATCAATGCAGTATGGGTGCCAAGTGTTGTCTGTATACCATACCAGCATTGTAGTAAACGTTATACATTTCTTATCGTGTACGTGTTCATAAAATTTTCTAATAAGGTTGTTGCCTAAAATTTGGTTGCATGCATAAATATGATAATTCTAAATAAAAAGACGTTGCCACCTGAAACCATCATTACCTTTGTATCGGTTATTTTTCCAAACACAACCTTTTATCTTTTAAAGGTTAGATCAATTCCTTTATACTTTCGCGCTAAACACAAAAGTGTTATCTGCGTAAACTATACTTTTTAGAAAGTTAGATATTTTGCTTTTTATTAAACTTTGTGGTTATTGAAACTGCTATTATAGTATGAAATGTGCAAAATTATTAACAGTAATTCGATAAGATAATAATGCTTTTTTTAAATTTTAGATTTAATTTTAAACAATTGATAATTTTAATTCAAAATAATAAGAGCTTCCAAAGAAAGAAGAATTATTTTTACGAGTTACTAGCTGTCCGGCCATGCATTGGTGTGCCTCGGTTATAATATGATTAAATAACTTTTAACCTAAATTATTTAGCACAGTATACATTATTAAAATATTAATGTTAAATTAGAAAAATAATAATAATGCCCACTCTTTGAATAAAAAAGAACTGAAACTCTAGTGTCGTGTGTTAATTTCGCTCCCAAAACCTTCCGCATGTGGATATTTTAGTACCATCTTGCTGGTGTGTACAAGGGTTAGATGTGTCTTTTGAATTAATATTTTAAAATTTTTTAAATGGCAATAAAAATTATTCAGGGTCACTTATCGAGTTAAAAATTACCCCATCAAGTAGATGCAAGCAATACACATTTACAAAATTTCATTAAAATTTATTTCGCTAAGGTGAAAATGTCGAAAATTTTACTATATAGTGCTTTCATCTCATAAGCCAATTTTGATGAAAAAATCGTTTGACACCAGACTGTCTTTGATTATTAGTTTAAAATAGGCCAATGTTTATGGAATCAAAAATTTTACCTTATTTAGACAACCGCGGGAAACTAGGGGAGATGAAAAGGGAGTGAAAATTCGCTTTAACTTCTTATCATTCAATCAAAACTTTAAAGATATCTAGTTTAAAATTTTGATTTTTGTAATGTACTTCAAATTTTCCCAACTCTGTAATTAAAAATATATCACGCGTTATACATTATTGTAAAATGTAGCACAACAATGAATAAATAATAAGTAATAATTGCTTTCATGAATACTTAAATAGTTGTTAAAAATAACACATCAGATTTTTTGTTGTAACGAATTGAACAAATTAAAGAAGTTGATGGAGTTTAGATACTTTAAACTCGGAAACATCCATTGTATTAGACATACGTTAGGTTATGCTAGAGTGACTGTCCTGGGGTTTGACACACATAGACCATAGGGTCCGTTGTGATATCGAAAAAGGTTGACCTATCCCCGGTCACGACTCCATGAACCATTTGGAGCTGTTTAAGAACAGCAGGAGAGCTTTGACGTTGGCGGATTTTAGGTCGGAGTGGTCGTCAAAGAGAGGCTGGATCAAGTAAGTCCATCTCTTCTTAGCAAGAGCTAGGCAGTGACAGAGAAGATGAGAGATATTGTCCCCTCGTCCCTACCACTGTGACAGCTTCTGCAGTAGTCGTGATACACTGCCAGGCTCAGGCGTTCAGCATGCTTGCCGCCCAACCAGTGTCTTGTAACAACTTTGCTAACAGAGGTCCTTGGAAGTGATATAAGGTCTTCAGAACGCCTACGATTGTACCCAGACCATATCTGTCTTGTAGTACCACAAGTAAGTTAGACTATGACAAATATAATATTGAAAAATATATCAACTCATGATTTTCATCGACAAATTTAACTTTTATGAGGCTAACTTCTAAAAGTCAATAGACTTTCGATAACATATTTAAAATTTTGGCTTCATACCTTGAAATTATTAATCCGGATTGAACTTTTTGTCACAACTAAAGCAATGAAAGTTTTTTTTTTCATTGAAAAAGCACTTAATTTTTAGTATATATATACATGTTAATGCCAAGCAATCATTTTATTGAAAGGTGCTCTCATTTTTGTAACATGTATAAGGGTGATCCATTTTAATCGAGTCTGTTGGTTTCCATTTAGAAAAATGAAGTTGGTTTTTATTTGACTATGTAACCGTCACATTATATAAACATCTGATATTAGGATTTATTCCCCCCTGCAAATGATGGAAATTGTATACCAAAATTTTTTAATGCATTTCTTAGACAAACCAAGAATAGGCTTGTGAATCGTTTCTTATGTGACAATTGGTCGTTTCGTCAATTGGCCAAAAATTAAGGTGCTATTAATAAAGTTAAGATGCTTATTGGAAAGAAACTGGCTTAGGTACAGTAGCAGGAGTCGTTAGTCCTGTAGTAGTATCATTGCGTCATAGTCTTTGACTGTGAACTTCAGAGTCATTTAAAGCTCAACTCCAGATCTTAATTTGTAATAAATAGAAGTCGATTTTAAATTAAGGAATTATTCTACATAAAAAATCTAACAATTTTCGAATATAAACACGGCGTTCAAATTTGCTATTTACAGTTTTGTCAAATTCGAACGAAACTGATTTTCGGTCTATCTCGATTTCGAGAAGTTTTCTGGTTTTTTGGATAACTTTTTTGAAACAAAATTACTAAGTTTTTTTACGAAGATTAATTTTGTAATTTGATGTTGTTCTCAATCTCTTACTATTATCAGAACGATAAATACAAAAATATATTTTAACGTAGGAATACATACCAAATATATTAGCTTTTGTCTAACGAAAAGCTGTCGAATTTAAAGTAGTCTTCTGTCTCTTATTAGTTACGAACTTGAGTTGATTTTTAACTCAAGGCTAAAGAGGAAAAAACAATGAAAAATATAAACTTTTTTTCAAGTTTATGGAATTTTTCATTATTTATTATCAACAAGAACTCTTTTCCGCTTTGCGTGTGTAATAAATAAACCGTGTTTGATATTTATATTTTATCCTTATACGAGATATACATACTTGTTTTTTTTGTGTCCTGTGGCGAAAATAAATCGGAAAAAAACAATATACAAATCCATTAAAAATTTCACGCTACGGAAAAGCGCGGAAAATTTTATATTACTATATATTACGCTTAACAACTTAACGAAAGTATTTTTTCCCTAAAAGGCACAGTTTTTAAAAAACCGCCAAAAACACAAAACTTCTTGCATAAATATACAGAGATTTTTCAAAAATGCGAAAGCTTGAAAAAAATCAAAATATACTATTCGATCGGAAAATTTAAGTTCGACAAATTATATTTAACTGATCTATCTTTTCTCTAAAACGCATACTTTTTTAATAAATTGCAAAAACTGCGGAAAATTTTTCTATAGCATTAATTAAATACTTGAAACAAAATTATGTTTATGAGAAAGGCTTTTTGAAGATATGGACGTATTTGTAGGCGATGATCGCAGATTTTTTTTAAAGCTAAAATGGTAAAAGAAGGGGGGTCAGCAACAAATAAACCTCCTTACATATCTTAAAAAGGTTTAAATTTTCAAAAAAATAGTAGTATTTATTTCGGTTGTCAACTTTTGTTCGCTAAAAAAGGGGAGGTGGTAACAAATTAAACATTTTAACTGAAAATTCGAGATCAGTGACCCCATATCCGTCATGTCAGTAAGTCTTAATTTGCAAAAAATGGTCTTTTTCATTTTAAGAGTCTTTCAGACCTCCGAAAGAGGGGGGGTGCATAAAAATATCCTAAATTTCGGGTTAAGCATTTTGACCTTTTTAAAATCTTTTAAGTTATTATATTCTATCTGATTTAATTTACGATTTGAACTCCCTTCACCCCGGGCGGGGGCTATAACTAAATAGTTCCGCTTTAAACTATTTAGACTTTTTTAGTATAATTTTCTGAAGTCAATACACCCAGTAAACAATTTTTTCATAAGAACAAAAAAAATTATAGGTTCATTTATTGTACTAATATAAAAACATAATTTATTTATGCATTTAAAATATTAATTTTATTGTTTTTCTAATTTATTATATTGTGCAATAATTTCTTCTCTAAACATTTAGTGGCGTCAAGTATACATGTTCATAGAAAGTATTCTTAATAATGAAATTAATTAATCAATAATAACAATATCAATAAATTTTATAAAGTATGTATTATCTACTTATTATAATATCTAATTATTATTGAAACGTAAAGTGATATTGAATTGCATTTTTTAAAGTATGTCTGTTTGTTGTTTTGTTATAATATTTCATTTTCATGTGTGTGATTACAAAAAAATTATTTAGTTCAACTACAAGGTCTTCATTTATTGATTGTATACTTATATGCTATCTTGTTAAATAGCTATATGTATGGCTTTTATCTTTTATTAATAATTTCACTGTTTAATCTTCCATTAAGTAATTTTATTAATTATGAATGGGTTATTAACTTTTAATTCCAATCTAATTATAAAAACGTTCACAACCATTTTTTTTACGTCATTTTTTAAACAATTTGTATAATACATTTTTGAATAACAATTTTAAGACACATTTTAATAGAAAATAAGCAGTTTTTGTATTTTTTCAATATTTCCGCTTAAATACTTATCTTTTAAGAGAAAAAATTAGCAAAAACTTCGTAAAAAATCACAAGATTTTATAAAATTTCAAATTTGTATCAATTTTTTGTATTATAAATACGTATTTAATTTACAAGGAAGTCATCATCAAGAACATGCTATCCCTCGTTGCTAATTTGATGATAAATGATGAATTTTTCATCGTTTTTTATCAAGTAATACTAACGATGACAAATTAACAACGAGTAAAACTAACGATTTTTAAAATTATTTTTTACTTCTTTTAATCTAGGAAATAAAATCGAAAAACAATCTAATTAAAGAATCGACTCCTCGTCAGGAAATTTTTATGGGCACCGGTGTAAAATCTTTATTCAACAAAATCATATTCACTCGAACGTGTTTGTTCGATTTGCGACCATAGGGTGGGCAGAATTACCTTACCTCCGGGTATCACATTCTCTTTATTTTACATTTAAAAAACTATTGTATTTTTAAATTGTGGACAATTCCCATATTTTTATATTCTGGACAATTCACAGTATTTTATATTATCGACAATTCCTAGCATTTTTTTATTCCCATTCCCCACATTTTTTACTTTACTTTATCGTTTTCGAGATATAAGCATTTAAAAAAATCCTTATTATTGACAAATATAAAGATTATTTTGTGATTCTGATCAAAAATTTTATTTGAAGTTTTTCATTTCTCCTTCGTCACTTTTGTTCATAAAGTTTGTAGATGCCCTTACGAATCGAATCCAAAAAATAGCATTCCGATTCGTCTTACTGCTCACAAGATCGACAGTTCATTGCTTTATTTCTTGTACTACAAATTTATACAATATATTCGTTTCGTGAGGACAAATATTTTCGGTAGTTGTTTGCTGTATTAACCCCTACTTTTATCTCCCTCCTCTTATGATCAGCAAAATGTGTAACGTTTTTAATAAGAGTATCCGTATTCTTCTGTCTTTTTAGATCAAATTGATCTTCTGTCTTATTAGATTAAAATTGTCTTTAATTAAAGATTAAAACGGTTCATACTTTATGTTTCAAGCTAATATACGTAGTCCTGTATGTGCTAAGTTAATTCTGTTCATCCTGTAAGTGCCTCACCCATAATTATTAATACGTAATATATTTTTTATGAGATATCTTTTTTCTACCGTTATTATTCGCTTATCCGACTGGTCATCTATTAAGCAGGCATGACATATTTCCTTTAAATTTACCATGTACTATACAATAAATTGATTCTTATTCGAATGAAGCCACTGTATTTTATTAGAATGCATTTTAAAACAACAAATTCACAATTCACA
Source organism: Chrysoperla carnea (assembly GCF_905475395.1). Taxonomy (NCBI): domain Eukaryota; kingdom Metazoa; phylum Arthropoda; class Insecta; order Neuroptera; family Chrysopidae; genus Chrysoperla; species Chrysoperla carnea. The sequence goes on along the minus strand of NC_058337.1, from coordinate 70,950,766 downwards.
TGCAAGCAGCTTGTTGTTTGTTATAAATAATTATTGTGGGTACTTTTTTGTTCGTCTGTGACCAAGAATTTTGCAAAAAAAAATATATGCTATGTTCGTTGGTTGTTTGTGCATCAGACACAAAAAAAAAAGTTATCGTTTTCAAAACTTTAACAACTAATTACCATTCGAATTATTTAAAGAATATTTTGAGATAACAAAAGTTACTAAAATGAATAATCTGAATCTCATTTACTAATATGAATCTCATTTCTGGATTTTTGTGTTTTGAGTTAATTCCTTATTGTTAAATACTTTTTATATCTATTTATTCAGTCTTTACATGCATTTCAATTAATATTTATACCTTGTATATATGTAATATATATCAAGGTAAACTAAGTTTAGTCCCAAGTTTGTAACCCTAAAAATATTGATGCTACGAATAAAATTTTGGTACAGGTATTCATAAAATCACTTAATTAATCCATTTCCGTCTATGATCGTCTGCCCGTCTGTGATCACGATAATTCAACGAAAAGAGATATCAAGCTGTTTTTATAGCGTGCTCAGGACGAAAAACTTGGGTCTAGGATTCGTAGGACCTATCTTTTAATCTGTTAGAGATAGAAAAGTTTAAATGTAAAAAATTATAAAAAAATTAACAATTTTTGTTTGAAACATTTTTTCGTAAAGGTCACTGTTTATCTGTGAGGACGCAAATTAGAACAACAAAATTTGGTGTCCATTTTCTCCAAAACTATAAAAGATACAAAGATGAAAATTTGCAGCTAGCTTCAATTAGTGGTTTATTGAAACATTCTTGAAAAAAAAAAAAAATTGTAGGAATACTTTCGAAAATTTTTGAAATTTCGAAAACCAAATAAATAGCGGTCGAAAAGCCGTCGTTTTTGTTTCTTAAACTTTTCTAATTTACAAAAAAATAATGCAAGCACTGATATTTAACACTTTTTATACAGTATTTCTGACAACATGACCATAGGTTAAAGGTAAATCGGAAAAACCTCTTCGCATGATGGTTAGATCAGAACGCAGAGGGAATGTCCTCGGCATTATCTAGTATTTTGAACGCCGTGTACAATGTCGCTGGCATTAACTGTTTATGAGGAGTAAATAATAGTTTAGCTCTTTACCAAATAATCCCTAGGTCACTGTACACTCCGACAAGTAAGCGATAACTAAATAGGATAGCCTTTGAAGTAACTATTACAAAAACTATATCTATACAATCGTATTTACTTCAAACTACAGAGAAGTTTTTTGCAATCAATTATAGGAGTTATTTTTTTATTTAAATATGTGCCTTTATTTTAAGTAAAACCGTACACTTAAGACCAAAAATGGCAATTATTATTGTAGATAATTAAATTTCCATTTAAAATTTTTTTTTTTTTTTTTTTTATTGTCACTACCTGTTTATGACTTATACGACTATGACGATTAACTTATTGACTTTTTGACCGATATCCCTTCTAATATTTGATTAAACAATAAAATTCTAGTAAATTTCCTAAAACTTTTAATAAGGGTTTGATCTTCACCCATCTGATAACCAAATCAGGCATAGTTTTTATGAAATTTGATTTATTTTTAATCATTCCTATCATAGTTTTTCTATCGAAAAATGTTCATGGCTATTTTTAATTAAATAGCTATTATCATAGCTATTTTTAATTAAATAGCTATTATCATGGCTATTTTTAATTAAATAGCTATTATCGTGGCTATTTTTAATTAAAATACCATTCTAATATACATCATAATTTTCGTAATTAAATTAACCTTCTTCTGATATCAATTTAGATTGATGAACAGATCGGCGTATATCTGCTCATACCATATGAACAGGTAAGTGAATATAGCTACACAAATTGGACAAAGAACCTTTGCCAATTTCTTTGATAATGTAAACACTCCCTTATACAGTAGAATCTCGATAAGTTAAAGTCCAAGGGAAACACAAAATATTTTAAGTTATAGAGGTTTTAAGTTATCAAGTGTCTATGTTAGGTAAAGGTTAATATAGAGGTATGTACATGTTTCTATGTACCCTAGTTAATATAGAGGTATGTACATGTTTCTATATAGTTACTGAGGGCCTATACAGAGATTATTTATTTAAGTTATAGAGGTTGCGTCTTTTAAGTTATAGAGGTTTTGGGCTCTGATGGGAAGGGAACATAGTATTTTTTGAAGTAACAGAGGTTTTTATGTTACCGAGGTTTAAGTTATCGAGATTCTACTGTACCACAATTAGCTAGATATATGAACAATTAAAGCTGTATAAAATCTATTAAATTCCAGTGCTTAATTAGTTGAACACTAGTTCGTATATCTAAATTCTACAGGTTTTAAGTCTTGGGTCCAATGAATCAGGCGCGGATCTAGAAATTTTTTTCGGGGGGGGGGGGGGGGGGGGTCGTAGGATTTTTGTCATTTTTGTTTTTCAATAAAATAACAAAAAAACCAAATAAACAAAGATTTTTTTTTTTTTTCGGTTTGTAAAATATTGATTCAGCTCTTTTTTTTGAAATGCGGGCTGTTTTGGGGGGGGGGGGGTCATGACCCATGTGACCCCCCCCCCCCCCTTAGATCCGCGCCTGCAATGAATACATATAATTTTCATATTGTTAAGGTCATTTAAATATTTTTGATAAAGTTGAAAGATCTAATATTCTAATACAAAATTAAAAAACCCTAAACTACACTAATTTTTACAACAAAAACTCATTAGTAAATTGGATATTTTGCATTTATAGGTACAATTTTTTTAAACACATTTAAGAAAATTTTTAATGATTATAATTACTATTTACTATGGATTAATTTAAAAAAATTTTTTTGATAATAAAATTTCATAATTTTTAATTTCCTGCAAAAAACTGTATTTTTGTGGTTTAATAAATAAAAATACACACAAAAAATTAAATACATAAATACGTCGTACGCAAGCAATGATAAAAAAATTACTATTTTCTTAGTCACATATCCGCTAGGTTATATTATTCTATCTTCTAAAAATTTAATTAATATAAAAAAAGAAATAGTTTGTGAGATTTCATCGTATCCCATTTGTAAATTTCGTTAAACAATCGCGGGAAAGTAGGAAAATTAATACTAACAATTAAAACATACTATAATAGATTTTCGACATTTCGTCAATTTATTTTGACTTTATCAAGCTCAAAACAATAAAAATTATTATTTCAAAACTCTTTTATGGTATTGTACCTACTACTACTGATTTTCTATTGTTGCTTTTTGTGAAATAAAATAAATCTTAGTTTCTAGAGTTTCATTAAGTCAAAATTAATGAGACTTATCAAATCGATAAATATGTTTTAATTGTTAGTTTCTTGATACCACTTTCCAAAATGTGCAAAATTTCTTTAATTTTTAAGGAATGGATGGAGATTGTTAAGAAATTTTTTTTTTGTTAAATAAAGTATTTAGGGCTACATTGGAAAATTGCTGTATTGTTGTGCCTTTTTGAAGTTTGACTTGCTTGTAAATGCCATGAGTCATAAAAAGTAATAATTTACATTTTGTTTTTGTTGTTTACTTTTAATCATGCATACGATATTTATTTACATCATGGCCTCTTCGATTATAATTGATGTTTTTAATATGATGCATACAATGTAAACTAAATATTGACAAGAAGTCCGGGTTTGAGTACATTTTTTTCAATTCTCTTTAATTAATAATTTACAGTTTATCTTCTAAACAATTTTTGCCCTAACTTGAATATTTACGGAGATATTTATATTTAATGGAATAAAATAAAATGAATACACTTTGCATTTAATATCGCAAGTATCTTTGAAGAAATTAAAGTTAGAAAAAATACACTACAACATAATAATAAAAGTACTGGTTATATGAGAAATTGTACCTTTTTTTTTTAAATCAATTAATTGCAATTATTCAAATGTAATTTGATTTATTATTTAGTGTGTTTTTTTCCTTTTAATTGAAATGATCATTAAAAATAATTAAAAATGTTACATCGTAAACAACAAGAAAATTTCTTTGTAATTTTCTGTTTTATTACTCAATATAATTACAGTAGAGTTTCATTAATTCGATACTATTAAAAATTAGATAGTCAGATTACTGAATTGTATACAAAAATTTATGATAAATAATATAAAGCATTTCATCATCTATTAATTTTATAAGAGTGCGGTGGGGGGCTATTGCTCGTTTCGAAGTAATTGTCTAGTAAGTGGTCGTATGCCTGAAAACTTTGTTTCTTGTTAGAGAAAACAACTATTTTTCCTTATGATTTGATTTTAGTTTTTAATATTTTGGATTTTTTTCTTGGATGATTAATACACCATGTAATTACAAAATGATAGTCATTAGTCAGGTTTGGAAAATACACTTTTTTATAACCTATCCATAAAAAACGGAGATTCGTATGATCGAATTTGATTAAAAACTATTCTAGTTATTCCAGTATTATTTCATAACTGAATACCAAAAATATGTTCTTTCACAAAAATTTGAAATTGTCCATTAACTTCAAATTCTTCAAGACACTTAAATTTTAAAACATTGTACAGGAATACCTCGAACTTACGCAGTATATGGGACCGAGTTATAACCGAAAAAGTCGAATTTGCGTTAGTCAAGTATAGCGTCAATTCGGAACGTACTTTTTTATAGGCTATCAAAATAGGCAGATTATTATAATATTTATGTTCTTAGATAACGTTCAGGGTCATGGTCATTATAAGGTGCCCGCTTTTACCTCGAAATTATACTCGAAACTTTTGTGTATCTAATTCAAATAAGTTATTTCCCATTATAATTTAAAACGATTCACTTTGGTACAATATTTGAGTTTATCTGCTGTATTTTTTTGAAAACGTTGTATTTACTGCAAAGGTCAAAATAATAAACGTGTATATATCAGTATTATGTGCTTAAAATGGTAAAATCCTAGAGTAATCAATCAATTTGAAAAGATTGTTCTACATTTTAAATACCCGTTATTCAAACAAGGATTTAATTCTTGAACTTAAAAACCCGAATTGGTTTTAAAAAGAATTTTTATTTCTATCTATGGAAATTATCTTCAAATGTCATTTCTATTGTACATCTCTTTGGTCACCCTGTTTTTAGTTGCCTTGAAAAATTCTAAAACAAAATTCTTCAAATTTTGATAAAAGTGATGCCAAAGTTGATAACAAACATACCTACTTAAAACATGATCTACTTTTTATGTGCATAGATAAAATACGTCAGAAAATACATTTGACTTGCAATTACAGTGTCTATAATTCGAAAACTATCAAAAAGCTGAACTGGAATTAAAACCATAATAAAAATGGTTTAATTTGTGTATTAAATTTTTCATTTTGGTAGAAATTTGGAACACAAATAGTTTATAACCTGGATTAACACATAGGCTACTCTTTAATGCTGAAAAGGGTTGTAAGGCGTTTAAATATGGAATAAAAGGGGTGTGCTTCGTAAACTTAAAAAGTTGTGCATCAATTAAGCTAAAATTTTCACACGCTGTACAACCAGTTTCAAGGATTGTTTTTATCTATTTTTAACCTTCGGACGGTGAAAAGGTGGTGAAAGTAGGGATGAACAATCGAATATTTTCAAAAGTATACTCAAGTGGGATATCAAATAAAAAAGCATGACGTGTAAATTACTAAACTGTAACCCCGACGCGAGATGTGGAGGGAGGGGTGTAAGTGGGGGTGAATGATGGAATATTTTTAAATATACCCAAGTCTGATATCAAATAAAAGGCCATGATGTGTACTTTAAAAAGTTACATGAAAATATAACCCCGCCGAAGGTGGATATGGGGGAGGAGTGAAAGTGACGATGAACGATCGAATATTTTCAAATACAGCCATTTAGGGTACATTACAAAACTGTTACCCCGACGCAAGGAGATATGAGGGGAGGAGTGGAAGCGGGATTGAACGATCGAATATTTTCAAATATATAGTACATTTAAACACTTTAAGCTACATGAAAATTAGTTAAGCCGTTTATAAGTTGTTTAAACTCTTTTATTAGAGGTTTATCAAATTTCATAAAATTTACTAGATACTTATCATGTATTTTTAGCTTTAAGTTTCGCACCACAATACTAAATCGATGAAATTGTGAAGAAAAGTGTGAAGGTTAAAAAATAATAGTCGTTGTATTTATTAAGTTTCGTTGTGTTAAATTAAAGTTTTCCAGCAAACGAGTTTTTCACAGCTACTAAAAACATATAAATTCGATACCACACACCATATTTTTCGAAAAAAGACCAAATTTTCGCTAGCCCTTCGATTCGCACCCTCCGAAAACCTATCTCTACACCGGCAATCGCCGGCATCGGAAAGCATCAAATTCTAAAACTGCATTACAAACAGGAGCTTTTACCGAAGTTTCATGAACGGAATAATTTTTATATGTTTTCGTTTTTTGGTCATAGTTTTATTGCAGTATACAATCTGATATCTAAGACACTGTGTATATATATGTACACTGAAAAAAAGTGTTATTTAAGTTTCAAATTATAATTTACAAATATGATTAATCATTTTTCTTGATATAATGATTTTATTAATTTTCCCATCGGGATATTATTAAATTCGAATAATAATAATTTATTTTTAATATTGAAAAAAATGGTCATTATACTTAGTCCGTACTCCGTAGAGACCATTGTGCTAATGTAATTCAACTGATACAAGTCAATGAAGTATAAGAATTTCCTTACGGAGCTACAGTAATACATATTAGACGTTGTCGTATCAAGTTACTTTGATATCAATTTAATACTCTTATGTAGTTAGCAAGTAATCTATTCTTATCGTTGCTTCTTATAAATTACTTATAATAATAAATGCGTACAGAATGTACAACGAACGGTGTATCATATCTATCCCAAAAAAAGTTTTCTTTCCAATCTGATTAGAAGAAAATTTTTATAAATAAAATGATACAAACAATGAAATACATCAATTGCAAAAAGAATGTGATAAAGCCCTCATGTGTCTTATAAAAATAGAATTATTATTTCATCATTTAGAAGTATACAAAATGGGTATATAAAACAAAAAAGTAAAGTTTCATTAATAACTTGTTGATGCATTAGTAAGATTTAGAACTCAAGACGTCTTCATCTTCTAACTCTGACTTCACTCAGATCATTTTCTACTCCGAATCGATAAGATTTTATTTCTGTTACATTATCGTGTTTACACATTTTTTTTTTTTTTTTTTTTTTGAATTCTTCATCCTCCACGGTCATCGTCCAAGCCATTGACGACCTCAGAACACTTTTGTATGTGTGAAATAGCATCGTTAGCTAGCTGCTACCCGATCTCTAATTTCTCTAATAAATGTAAATTTCTCGGACGCATTTCGTCTACACTTCTTTCCAGTCTCTGAAGACCACAGTGCACCCTTTCATCATTTTTTAAAAACTGCCTCAAAAATAATAATTGATAGGGGGCCATTCATTAATTACGAAAGCATTTTGGAGAGAAAGGAGGTTTTAGAATTTTATCCATGAGCTTATGTGTGTGTGGGGGGGGAGGTTAAACCCATTCTTACGTAAGATTTTATGAGTTCAAATAATGTATGTACATCACGAAGTAAAGTCTCTGTGCTAGAGAATGAAAATCTTTAATTTACGTCAAACTGTGAGTTTTGTAGATGCTTTTCTAGCAATGTTTTATTATTCGGCAAAATATTGAATCTTACGTCAGAAGTAAGAGCGGGAGTTTGAGAAATCTTATGTATGCTGACGTGGGGGAAGGGGGTCCAAAAATCGTCAAAATTATGCTTAATAAGGAACGGCCCCTAAAAAATCACTTAGCTAGACTTGAATATTCACCCAAAGACCATATTAGACTTATCAATTTTGAGAAATATTCACCTCGCCCATTGTCTGATAATGTCTCGACCATTTTATCGAATGTTTCGCTTGACAATTCACAATCATTTGTGACTCTCAGGATTGGACTGCCTCTGTGATCTAGGTGCTTTGATACTATTTTTGCCAGAATTTTATACACCGGATAGAGTGTAAGTAGGAAAAAGCACACCGTGTAAGTAGGAAAATCTAGACTCTGACTTCAGGCTTAGTTCAGACTTACCATTACCTAAATAAATTTCCTTATCAGTCCAGACTAAATGACTGGACAAATTATATTTTTCATAAAAAATTTTAACAAAATTGTTGATACGTTTTGACTAAATATAGCCGGCGACTTACTAAACATAGTCTTATTTGAGTGTGACATCTAAATGAGAGAAGTTTCTTACTAAACACATTACATTATTACAACAGTGCAATCAGCCAGTGTGTGTATTCATATGTAGTATGTATAACATATATGTGTTCAATCAACTTTGTTAATAATCAACATTCAACAGTTGTGTTAGGTTGATTTATTTAATAATAATTTAACTGTTAAGTTGTTCGTTTTGTCTTTATTTGTTACTGAGACACAGTTTAAAATATTAATACACACTTAAGTAATAATCATTATTATTTATTATTTTTAATTGTTATTTAATTTTATTTTAAAATAGTTTTTTTTTTTGTTGGTTTTTTAAATTATATTTATAAAATGTATGTATGAACAATTTTAGTATTTTTAGATGTTTTTTTGAATAGTTTTTAAATTTTCGGATATGAAAATATACCCACAATTAATTTGTTATTAATTTGATAAAATTATTGTGAAGTTGTTAAATTTAATTTTATAATATTTAAACATTTTTTTAAGGAATGCAAATACTGCACTCCCTGAAATTTTCGAACCATTTTCGAACTTTTTTTTTCATTGTTATAATTTGATTTATTTATTTGGAAATGAAAATTCGATGGGATAATTATTCGGAATCAATATATGTTATTACCCTTTTAGAAATTTAATATTTGCAATCCGATACGGTATTAAGTATTCAAAAATATTTCGACAAATTTAAGGAAACTTGTAAATTAATAAATACTGAAGAAACTGTTTCTTATGCGTACATGCCCTTTCAAAGGTTTCACGCTTTTTTTTTTTTAAATAATACCTACTATTCGAAAATTCGATATTTAGAAAATTTAATATGGGCTTTACGTTTAAAAGTAAAATGTATTATTTAAAAATTTGGGCAAATCTTTAGTGTATCATTATATTTGACTTTTAAAATTTTTTGCTCCATTGTTTGAAGATAATTTTCAAATTTTTTGAACACTTGTTCGGAAGTGATGATGCTAAATTTACAAATTAGGTTTATTTTGATTAGACTTGATTATTAGATTTCTAATAGGAAGTTGTTGTTTTAAACTGGAAAATTAAATATTTTGTGAAAATTAATTATATCAAAAATGTATTTGTGTTTTTGTGTACGTTGCCTAAAAATTTTGTGAAAATGTATAAAAAAATGTATTTATGTTTGTGTGTGCGGTTCCAAATGTTTTTTTGCGCGAAAACTCTCAGTCAAATTATCTGATCAATTTGAAATTATTTGATATTGGATTGCAATGAGGAAATGATAGCATTAAATTGGGAGTCACTCTTTTTGGTCTAAATCTAATATTTACCGAAATATTTGGATTTTTGGAGGGAAATATAAAATTCGAATGAGTAACATTTGAATTTTTTGTTTCTATATTTATGTTAATCGTAGCCAACCCCAGTGTCTCTGTTGGTTTTGGTTAAAGTGTACCAACTACCGTTTGCGGTACTCGTAGGGCTCGATTCCCGCCGTCAGAACAAATTATGATGAGCTATTGTCGTCCATATGGACGGAAGAAACTAGTGTATATGTACGGAGGAAACACATGGAGCAGGAGGCCTCCGAATAAGTGTCGGTTCTGCCGAACGAACCCTCCAACTTAACCTACTTTAATAGTAATTAACGCTTAGAGTAATTATTAAATTAAAGATTTAGAAAATAAATTTAACTGTAGATTTAACTTCTTATTATGTTTCTGTAAGTTAAAAAAATATTATATTTTTCAGGATTAGAAAGCTGTTGAGCTGGCCCTTAAAGGCTATAGTCACCACGGCTCATTTTTATTAATTTTTTTTAAATACCCTAACAATTTATATGATAAATAATACGATTGTCATAATATTTGTAAGTCGAAATAAAATTTTTTTTCGAGTATCGACCGACACTGTCATACTTTTTTAACACTGGTTTTTTCTAAGCGGCAGAGCCCGCACTTAAAGAAATGACAAAAGCGAGAAATTTTTGCTCCCAACTTACATAAAAATAATTGTTATTTTACCCTGTATATATAATATATACATCAAGGTATACTAATTTTAGTCCAAAGTTTGTAACGCTTAGAAATATTGATCATACGAGAAAAAGCACTTCTTTAGCATTACCTTAATCTTTATAAAATTTGCAATTATCCATCGCAAGTTAGACTGTGGAGGCGAATGAAGCCTCAAAAACCCCCAAAATGCATGATAATTCGATATTAAAAAGAGACACAACATAAAAAATAAACTATCAATAATTTTGAGTACATAATGACCTAAAAAATTAAAAATTAAAAATGTGAATTTTCGTCATGAAAATATAGGGGTATACAAAAACATTCTTAGCAACTTTATCTAATAATTTTTTTCGATATCTCTAACACGAAGAACAATGTTTTTGTAGTAGTTAAAATATCTTAAACAAGTGAAAACAAACAATTGACTGAGTTAATTGTTGAAATACCACGTATAGAAAGTGTTGATTACTCTGTCACATTACACATACATACATGTAACTGATATCCCATATAATACATACAATATATATAATACATACTATATACAATTTGCACTGTCACGGGTAAACAGTGATGTTTACGAAAAAATGTTTCAAACAAAATTTGTTTATTTTTTTGTTTTTTTGGGTCTTGAACTCTAACGGTTCAAGACCCAATTGACCAATGTTGCTCATTTACGAACCTCACTTTTTACGTCCTTAACACGTTATAAATTTCAGCTTGATATGTATTTTCCTTTTTGAGTAATCGTGATGAGAGACAGGCAGACAGACAGACAACCGGAAATGAACTAATTAGGTGATTTTATGAACACCTATAACAAAATTTTGTTCGTAGTATCAATATTTTTAAGCGTTACAAGCTCGGAACTAAACTTAATATAACTTTTATACCATGTATATTTCATATACATGGTATAAAAATATACATAATAATATACAGTGCAAAATAGCACTACTTATTTCTTGCAAAGTATGACTTGCGTTATACTTATTTCTTGCAAAGTATGACTAAAAAAATGATTTTTAATATGTATGCAGCCAAGGAAATTCAATGAAATTTTTGCTATTAATTATTGTGGAAAAAAAATACATAGCGTGATTATTTTCATTTTAACGTTAATTTTTATCAGTCATTTAAATGCACTTTTCCTTAATAACAAATAATTTTATGATGGAAATTTTATTTAATAATAATATTTTTTTATTAGTAGCCTACTAACAAATTTTGGTATTTATAGTGAAGGTACCTATACTTTTATTATATTTTCGAAAAAATTTTTTACCGTTTCAATTTTTGAACAAGAATTAAATTTCGCAAATATATACAAACTATTTGCAGAAAAATTTATTTCTTTATATAAGAATTATTTTTTCTTGAATTAAGAATAATTTAGTATTTTAAGAGAAACATAGTCTTTGAGCGAGAAGAAATTTACTGAGACCATATATATAAAACTGTAAAGTTTTTTTTTTTTTTTTTTTTTTTTTTTTTTTTTTAATACATTTTACATAACCTAAATCGAACATAAATTTTTATTAGCCATTGGTATTGCCTGGAGCATTTCCGTAGAAAATTGAGGATTACTCCGCTCAAGGTCTTTTTATAACTTCTCAAAATTCGCTAAGAAAACTTTTTTTAAAAACTGTGTTTAATTTTTAAATATAAGTTATTATTAATGAAAATAAATAAAATTTGAAGAGTCATGTTCGTGATGTAATTATTTATAAAAAATTAGTTTTAAATTTTTTTTCAAAAATCATCCTGTATAAGTTTTTTTCACACACAATGTTTGGAAAAATAAAACCGAACACGCGCCTAACTTTATTTTATTTTTGAAAATAATGAAAATTGTATAATTGAAATTTGATTTTTTCTTAAGAAATAATACGTATGCAAATGTAAATAAATTGAAATATTATTTTTTAATTTTTCTTATCTACTGTGTAAAATAGAAATTTGTGTTGCTTTATTGTAATTGACTCGGGGGGAAATTTTGGGTGTATAAAGTATGCTTTCATCGAAATTTTGCGACTAGCCAGATATAAATTCGATTTGGGTGAAACTTGTTAAGCATATACTCTCTAATTACCCCCAAGGTAGGGGGAATTAATATACTATGGTCTTACGCAAGTAGATACTATACGACAAATATTTATTCCCTGTGATATTCCAAACCAGACCCTATCATGTTTCTTCTATTTTGTTAATTTTTATTTTTAAAGTTAGTAATTTTTTTAAAATATCATGCTTAAGGTAGTTCCTCCGCGACAGTCCAGTCTAAAAGTTTTGGACTAATACTATCATTCAGTGCATTAACTGTGCTTTGACTATTATACATATACCATATATTATTTTCACAAGACTGTAGTTACACACTAATTTATCTCCTATACGTATACACACACACACTATGATATATAACTTTAACATTAGTCTTCATATCCTTTCCACAAAAAAACATCGCTAAAACGAGTTATTTATTTAAGTTTTTTATCGAAACTATATGGTAAATAATTTTTATTTTTTTTTATATATTTTCTAAATATAGTATTCTACATTATATTAGTTTTTCATAGAGATGGTGAACGTCATTCATTGATAAATAAATATAATATTTGTAAATTTGTGTATTTTTATACGCTTCTCCCATGTACACGTACAAATTGCGTCACTTTTAATTGCTAATATCTCATGTATGGCATGGTAAATCATCTTCTAATTTTAACAGCATGTGTATTATGAATTAAATATTTTATATTCTGAGTTTTGAGAAATTCTTGAAATATCACTTTCGTGTAGGTACTACCTTAAGAAAATATTTTATTCCAATATAAACAAGAATTGTGAAAATACGGATATTTAAAATTTTAAATGCCGTAATCTAGTTGATTGCGGAGACTCAAAAGTCGTTCACCTAACATACATTTTAATAAGAGGGCATCCACAAATCTCGCCCCACATTTACGAGAGGGAGTCAAAAGATTTGCCATACCACACGTCCAAATCTAAAATTATACGGAAACAAAAAAACTTAAATATTACTAACTCGAAATATATCTATTATGTTACAACAATCCTAAATCCAAAATGATTCTACGAATGATGACTTTTGAGCTATGGAAATGCATAAAAACATATATGTATCTTGTGGTCAATGAAATTGCAACACAATCGACATATCAGATACGTTTGGTGGTTGAAAAATACACATTATTTAATATGTGTTTTAATGTCACCAAATATATTTGATATACAGTTTTGTTGCAATTTCATTAACCGCAAGTATACATACGCACATTTACAGGCGTCATGTGGAACCAACATTGTGAATAAAGAGATGTAAAAAATGGATATATCCGTTGAAAACACATCGCCAAATTTTCTCGTGATTCATGTTTCGGCTATTCGGCTAGAAATTACAAATTTTGTTTACACCCTGTAGACTCCTTGAAATTCAATATTCCAATACCAATATCTGAAGGCGTCGCCAGCCAGTGTGTCGGAGAGAGCCTAGATGGTGAAGAGATAAAATTTATAGTAAAATATACAAATTACAATTTTTTTATATAATTAAAATTCGAGGATTTGCGTTGACTAAAAACGATACGGAATCTTGCAGACTTGGTTAAAGGGCAGGAGGCATTTGGTAAATTTTTTTAAACTGCTCTTTCCTTGTAGCTTTCGCTATTGGCGACGTCCTTTCCCAATGCATACATTGTCTTTAAAAAAATTTCGTAAACATCTCTTGTTCAAAACTGACCAAAACATAATATAACATAATTACGAGACAAAAGTTTGTCTCGTTAATAAATCTGATGTGACGTTATGTGACCTGTCTGAGGCTACTAGTATGTGCTTAGAAACCAAAGATAGTCAAAAATTGGATTCAAAGAAAATCAAAATAAAATTTCTATCAAATTCTAAAAAACGATGCTTTTAGTGATGAAGTACAATTAGTGAGAGTGCACGGCTGAGGTAGATGTTGCAGTAATTCTAAATCGAAAATCTTAACACTATATGGTTTTCAGTTATGTGGAATTCATACGCACATACGTACAGACATATTGCCAAAACTACTCAAAATGTAGTAAATAATGCTGATAATGAATATTTAATACACGAATTTTTTCACGATTACAATACTTTCTTTACTTTATATAGCTGATATTCTTCTGATAATAAGGATTTTCATAATCAATACTCCTGCAGCAAACAAATTTTATATCAACATATTGTAGCAAACAAATTTTACTCGAATCCCAAAACACTAGTGCCTATGCTACCTAATCTGTAAATATTTTTTTACCGGAAATTAGCTCGGTAATTCAATATAAAAAAACTATTAAAATAAATAATTAGAAAAAACCTTGATTTAATATTGTATGTTATCGTTTTTGAAAACAAAGCTATTTTCAAAGTAATTAATAAGTTGTTAAGTAAAAATGTATAGTAATTTATATAACACCTACCTTTTTAAGTGGAACAGAATAATTTTATTAAAAATAACAGTTGATAATTTAATATCAGTGAAAAATTCTTGCTTCGTTTCCATAATAAAACCTATATATTGAAATGAAACAATTGTTTATAAAATTTTCTTAAAATTACTTTTTATTTGAACCTAATTTTGGAAGACCACCATTCTTTCGTCGAAGACGATAATGAATATATCCAATTGTTATAAAAATATTTTTTATAGAGCATGGGGACGGTAACATTTAAACTTTGAATTAATTGAGTAGAGAACAGAGCTAGCAAATTAATAGTAAAAAAAAAACTGTCATATTTAAAAAAAACATATATATAGGCAATGTGTATTACATCAGTTGATATATCAGCTTTTGAGGTAGATTATGAGTACGAATGCTAACCGATTTTTTAGCAGAACATTTTTTCAAAAACCGCATAGTTGTTGAAGGAAATTGAAGGGAAAACACATATAATACTCCTTATATGCATCTAACT
Organism: Chrysoperla carnea; assembly: GCF_905475395.1. Taxonomy (NCBI): domain Eukaryota; kingdom Metazoa; phylum Arthropoda; class Insecta; order Neuroptera; family Chrysopidae; genus Chrysoperla; species Chrysoperla carnea. The sequence continues at coordinate 70,935,537 of NC_058337.1, read as the reverse complement.
CTTTATATGCACTCATTTACATAGTAAAAATCAATTAAAGTGGGGACCCTTGGAAATGAGAAAGTGGATTTCAGGGGCTAAAAAAAAATGGCATCCTAGCGAAAAATGTTTTGCAGAAAAGTTACAGATAAAACAAAATTGAATAACTTGCGCGGGATTTTTTCCACATAGCCTCAACTTTCATGAGAAAATCGCGAAAAATTTTTGTAAACACGATAACTCAAAAAGCTCTCAAAAAGAGATATCAAGCTGAAATTTTTATAGCGTGCTTAGGACGTAAAAAATGAGGTAGAGATCGTAAATGAGCAACATTTATCAATTGGGTCTTGTGTCCGTAGGACCTATCTTGTAAACCGTTAGAGGTATAACAAAAGTTTAAATGAAAAAATGTTTCTTATAAAAGATAAACAACTTTTGTTTGAAATATTTTTTATTAAACATCATTGTTTAAGCGTGAAGGCGCAAATTAGATGAAAACATTATATTGTATGTATACATGCGTATTGTATTGTAGAATAAATCGTTTAATTTACATATAAGCGTTCTTGATAGAGATTGCGAAATTTTTTCAGAAAATTTGAACTGTATAGACAACATTGATTGAGACTAGAATGTTCAGGCCATTTAGTACGTTTATACTGGGTCATGAAATACCAGGTTCTGCCTGGTTAGCGAATCGTCTCGCTGTCGTAGTCGGATCCAAGGCCATTAACCAAGCCTCAGCCTGCGTGTATTTTTGGGTGCTGTTCCCCAAGACTAGCTGATGCCATAAAGTTAATGTAGCCACTGAGATTCAGGTGCTTTCGTGGTTAATTCAGCAGCCAGCTGGTTGTTTTTTCACTTATTTTTTATGTCAAGGCAGGATCCGGTAGTTGACTCCGGTAGTTGATGAAAAAGATCTTGAATGAGTTATATCGCAGTTGCCACGCTGCTGAATTAGCGGTACAATGGGTACGTTTAGCAGAAAAAAGCGCTAGGAAGCGCTTGTAAGCAAAATGGCGATTGTTAAGCGGTAAGCGCTGTCAAATAGTAAATAGCTATATTCCTCTAGGACACTAAGTTAGCTTTAACCGGGGAACCTAACCTAATTTAAATATATGTTTGTAAATTATTAAATTATTCATATTAAAAAATTACCAATAATGAATAATATATTAAATAATGTTGTGAATGATGAAGAAGAACTGAAGTTAGCAAACATGTCCTGGCCGAAAACTGTACAGTTTGTTTTTCAGCGCTAGTAAGCGCTCTCAAGCGCTTTTTTCTGCCAAACGCACCCAATGATTCAGCACGTGCTGTAATGTTTCATTGCCATAACCACAACGGCGATACCGTTTATTACTCCCGAATAGTCGTTTGCTATCAAATAGAGCGACGCCGTGTCGTGCTCAGTGTATAATAAAGCAGTAGATACAAAAATTAGTATTCCTACGATTTAGCAGAAAGCGGTTGATCACTTCGCTTTAATAAATTTGTAACTCATATAAACATTTCCTCTAAAAGGCACCCTTTTAACATTAAATAACTATTTAAAGATCTCGGTGATCGCCATCAACATCTTATTATAAGCACTATGAACTTTCTGAAGCTGCAGTGACATACATCCTTAATTTAACAAGTTTTTTTACTTATTTCAATTTCATAACCAACCAGTGTACGTATATTTATTTGCATACAGCACACATACCAGTTTTTATATTTTAACATATTTTTTTTTTTTCAATTTTTCTTTTTTGAAGTAAATTTAAATTCTTTTGTTTGTAAATAATTGCTTAATTATTTTTAGCTGTATAATTAATTAAATAATGAAAATATGTGTCAGTATAATTTATGTAATATATGCATTCAAGTTTGCTAATTCAACACAAATAGTCGTCAATACAACACCTATATTTAAATTCATATTCATATTATTAATTCATTTGATTATTATGATAATAATCTATTTTTATTAATATTATCACGTGTAAAATAATGCTGACATATTGAAAATTATATATTAAAGGATTTTGTACTTTTTTTTAGAAAAAACGAATTCGGATTAATTTTATTTTTATTAAGCTTTCTTTGCTTTTTTCTGAAAAAGAGGTTGCAATTATTATGGAGATTTATTGATAAAATCTGCTGTGTGAGCCACCTAACTCTAATAGTCTCTCTTTATAGCATTATTATTCCTTCAAATTTTGTATTTTTATGAGATATTGAATACTTAACAAATATCGATAAGAGCCGTATTTATAAATATTTTACTACTTTTTTACACATGGATAATCATCCTCTTGGTTGCTTACCTTGCAGTTAGTAAACGTCATATAGTTTCTGTTTCTTAGATACTAATATATTACAATCAAATTAAACATTGGACCTTGCATCAAATCAGGTATTTTTGTTTTTTTGATATGTTGTTTGCAATGTAAAGACAATGTAAAATCCAAGTTTTCGACCTCGGCAAACGACTGGATCATGCCGAAAAATAAGAAAATCCTCGAAAATTTTGACCTTATTTCAGTTTTTGCCGATTGTGACCCGGAAGTTACTGATTTTTCCTCAAAAACTATAGTATTTATTTTTAAAGAAGGGTAAATTTTCAACAATTTGTTGACATTTTACTTGTAAAAAATAGAAAATTCATACTATTTTGAAGATATTTTTGAACATTTTTAGTTCGCGTTTTTGCTGTGGAAATGTAAATTTTTTTTCCAAGTCTACACAGATTTTAAACGTTACACTGCGCCCATACATGCTTGAGTTAACAATGTCGAGACTTTTTTTTTTTTAATTTTCCTTCTTCTGTCGAAACAACTTTTTCAGATTAAATTCTTAGCATAACTTCGTTGTTTCGCTTAATTGATAGTCAATAATATTGTTGATTAGCTGCTTTTCATGGGCACTCAGAATTTAATCTGAAAAAGTTATTTTGACAGAAGACGGAATATTTCAAAAATAAATTTTAACTCTCCAAAATCTTTAACTACTTTTAGAAGTTGTTGAAAAATTGATCAAAATAAAAATTCCATTAACTTCATAACTTTAATTAATTAAAAAAATTATTGAATTAATTTAAAAAAATTACTGAATTATTAAATTAAATTTGGAATTATCAAATTGTTGATATTAACTGGCTACAGAAAACTAAAACTATTAGCATATTATTAAATTTTTGTTCAACAAAAAATTATTATTTTAATGTTTTTGTCAACTATTTCACCTACCATTTGTTATTTGTTCAGGTATCTAATAAATTTAGTTACTTTAATACTACAAAAACACGAAACTGAACACATTAATTAAAATGTTTCAAAAGAAAATATATTGTAATATAGGTAAAACATGAATTCATATACCAAGTGTCCCTTTGAAATAATCAAGTGAAATATTTTTTAACGATTGACTTTTGAAAAGATTACTTAAATAAAAAGTTATCCTATTCGAGGGGGGGGGGTCAAATCAATTTCTACAGATTCTGATCAAGGTTTATATAAATTTCCTATCAAGAGTTGTTGGTTGGTTTTTTTTTACAAAGATTAACTTGTTTTTTGGAGTTTTTCTCTATCTTTTATTATTATAAAAAATCACGCACATTTTCATGTATTTAATAGGCTTACGAAAAAATGTTTCCAACAAAAATGGTTTGTTGTTTTATAAAAATTATTTTTTCTAATTTAAAATTTTCCTTTATGTCTTCTCAGTTCGGGACAATAATTTTTTTTTTGAACCTTGCAAATTTTACTTGAGAAAGGATTAAAAAAATTTTCAGCTGGATTTCTTAAAGTGGGACACTTAATGCATAAATATAATAGTAATAATAAATATAATAAAAAATCTACATAATTGTTGAATTGATATTTTCATTAAATAAGTTTTTTTTTGTTCAAAAAAATTTTAATATACTTTTCGTTAATTTTAAAATTGGGTAATTATTACTTTCCATAATAACGAACGTAACTAAAATAACACCTAACGAAAAAATATAGACATTTTATATATAAAGCATCCTCCATCGTGACTTTGCTCTCGAAATTTTTAAGTTCTATTACAATGTGTTGATGATCGAGTAATTTGACTGTTTTACCATTTCAACCTCTTAGAGGCTAAATTTTTTAATTTCTTTGTTAGTGGTTACAAATATCTTACTTAGAATTTAAACACACATTTCTGTCGTGAGTTATTTTTTCTCTGCGTTGATTTTTTGTCAGTTAGAACAAAGCCGCAAGAAAATATTTGCGAATATAGCGTTAACTAACGCAAATATTTCAAATAAGTATCTGCATGAAATGAACTAATACAATATTTTTCTTTCTTTTAGGTGTGTTTAAGTTTTTCAAAAATTACGAAATACCTTTTTTGCGACCACAGCGTTAACTAACGCCTGTCGAAAAATACTACTTAAAAAATCATCTTCATGATAATTTTATGAAAATGAACTCATACTTAAATATTTTTTATAATTCTGTGTAATGTTTTTTCAAAACAAAAAACCTTATTCTCGAAATTTTCGACTATTCCTATGCTTTTTTAATACCCTGTATATACAAGATTGTGAACTGTTGTAACAAATACTATAATACTAACATTAATTAAGAGAGATTTTAAGCACATTTAATAAAGAGGATTGATGGTTATTTTCAGAAATATATTTGAAAACCCATCATCGAAACCATTGTTTTTTTTTACACATTTCGCTCAAAAAATGTAGGTATAAAAGTATCAAAAAAAAGCTCTATTGTTCCTCAGACCTGGGCGGTACAATTCTGACTTCTGATATATATAAAAAATAATTTTTGAGAACGGAAATTGTGACTATGCATTTCACTTTTTCACAATCAGATTTACTGCACTAATCTTTGATAAAATTTTTCCATTAATTAACTCTTGGTAATAACTAATAGAGCTATCTAATTACTTTGAAATAAAACAAAAATGATTTATTAAATATAATTAGAATTTAATTTAATTTAATGGTGCAGTCACATCATTTAATGTAAACAGTTTTGATACTTTAAAGTTTAAACAGATAATTAAACTATGTTCTTGTTTTAAATTATATATGATATATTAAATTTGAGTCAATGACAGAGAAATACCTTTAGATTCCCTTGACATTAATAATACGGTCACTTTAAACTACAATTAAATCAATAATTTTTTTAATAAAATATTTTTTATGTTTTATTTCAGATTACTCTTAAAAGTCTAGTCAACAAAACAACATTAAAATGAAGCCAAGAAAATTAAATACTCCTAGTGTAATTAAGTTTTTATTATATGGATTGTTAGTTTTAGGTAAGTTTTTAAATTTTTGTGCTTTTTTTTTTTTGCTAGCAAGTAAGCTTGACACTTATCTCTGGGAAAAATTATTTGACACATCTTGATAGCAACCTGTTATAATGAAAGTTGTACATCCTATAAAAATCGAAAAATTATTTGGCAATTTCGGAATTAGAATTTTTTTTTTTTTGTAAAAAGAGAAGAGAAAATGGGAAAAATTATATTTTTATTTTTAAAATTGCCATTCCAGACGGAGAACATGTGAAAATGTCCATATAACGAAAATTATCGAAGAAAGAATTTCGATTTATTATTTGTTAGTGTTTGCCGCACTACATTTCTCATCATGAGATGATTTGAGGCCTGTTGTTGTATTTTAAAGGAATCAAGTTATAAACATTCAAAGATTGTTGTCTGTCTCTTTTTGTGCAATGACGTCACTAGTCGATATTTTCCTCTTTGTTTAATTAGGAGTTTTAAACTTTCATATTTTGCGTATTTATAAACATTTTCAAAAATCATATAAGTCAACATCCCCATTATGTTCCCAAAATGCAAACGAACCAAAAAACTGATAATTGTTCAGTTGCACTTGGATCTGGATATAGCAGGTAATGGATGGATCTAGCAGCTAATGAGTTATACCTTTAAAATACAATACACGTCTCAAATCATCGCATGGTGCGCCTCAAAAAATCGCATTAGTCACAAAAATTCAGTAACAAATTGATTTTTTCGAAGGAGATTATTCAACAAAATTCTATAGCCAGAACAAATCAATTATTTTTATTTATTTAAGAATAAAAAATTAACCGATTTCAAAAAAGGAGGCATTCTGTTTCGCTCGTATGTATGAAAGAGTTAGAGTTCGTTCGTACTGCGATGCCATTTTCAATAGTGGAATGACCCACTAACAAAGAAGGTTTTCAGTAACGGCTATAAAATTATAGTACTTCTGTCTTCGATAATTTTTTTTATACAGATATCTTCACATGTTTTCGATCCAATATATCTTTTTTTTCTATCTGTACAAAATTGCTACTACATTTTTAGAAAATACAGAATATTTCGAAAATCGTAAATTTTTAGTGAGATAAACCTAAATGAAACTCACTTTTATTTTGACCGTAAAACCTGAAAATAAAATAATATACAGAGTGTTCCATTAAAAAAAAAAAAAAAACTTTTCGTTCCGAATATCCTGTAAATTACGAAAATAATTTTAAAATGTATACAGCCAAAAAACCTGCATTATCCCAAAAACAAAATTTTCTTAAAATTAAGCAGTTGAGTCTTAATCTTTCGTGTCATATAACGTTAATAATTCTATATATTACTTTAGAGATATTTGGGTCTTGGAATATGATATTTTGACATTGGCGAAAAAAAACTTCGAGCATATGTGTTTACAGAAACGGCCATAAGTCATAGAAGTAATGTTACTCAAATCCTTTACCTGTATCGTAATAACATTAAACATTTAACTTTTAACGTTTTTAACGTTTAAAGACATGTGACACACTATTAAACTATAAGATATACGATTTTTTTTTCGACGCCGATATACCACGATATTTTGCACAACCAGAAAAAAATAACTTCGAATATATTAACAATAGCCTATACCCAATATACGGAAAAACGCATCCAAAACGGTTATAGGTTGTATGGGCTGTATTGTACACCTATTTGCCCGCATCGTTTATCAAAGTTACAGACATTTATAATGTTTGAGGGGCTATAAAACATTCGCTACGCTTATTAGTTAACGCAAACAATTATTAAATTGTTAACTTCGCTTATTTTTATTATTAGGTTTATTTGACAGTATTCTAGCCAAAAATGATGAGACATCACCTTCGATATCGATCGATAGAAAATCAATGGTATTAGTTGAAGGTCTATCAGATACATTTACATTAAATGTCAGGTAAATCTTATTATGCATAATTATTTAAAAATATAAATAAATTAAGCGATCATTAAACTAATTATTTAATTTATTATAATTAATACAGTGGGGCATTTAATGAAAATATTACAATATTTTTATTACCTCAACATTCGGACATAATTAGTGTTTCACCGAATATTATTGAAATTGAAGCACCACAGAATAACACATCACAATCATACAGTGTTTGTATATCGGCTGGTATTGCAGGACATTCCGCATTAAATTTTAATTCAACACCACCGGATCTTTTTGAGTAAGACTATAATATTTGTAACAAATACTGCTACCCACCCCTTAAAAAACTTATCATACCAATCGAAAGAGAGCAGTTGCATTAATTTTTTTTGAGTGCCACAAATTATATATATAAATGAAAGCATAATTCATCTAAAGTACCTATAATTATTTAATTTTTTTTTAAATTAATAATTCCAGAAAAAATTACGTTATAATATAGTGAAAGCAAGTTGAGAGGCAAACTATTTATCATTCTTCATGTTATTTTATCATTTCACTCCGCGTTAGCGTTACTAAAGCGTTGTGTTGACGTTACTGGCGTTTGAATTTAAATATAGAAAAACCATTTTCAAAAGGGTATTCTACTATTTTTGCAAAAATACCTCAAAATGTTGATTTTGCTAATAAAAAGCCATCAAAAATTCATTTCGGAAAAATACACACGCTTTCTTGCCAAAAACTTAAATTATATTTTAAACCTTTTTTAAACTGTCAAAAACGCGGGCATCCAATTTGATGATATAATATCGGTATCGTTATACGAAATAACACAAATAAGTTTGACAGATATATTCATAGACATCTGATTATAATAAATATAAATACTTATTATCTATGGATATATAATATATTATACTTGATTATACCCAGTTGTCTACACTGAACTAACTGATAGTCTATGGCCCATACCGATATGACATCACAGCAGGGCTTGCCCGCGTTTTAGGTCACGTGATATACAGTTTAAAAATTTCGATTTTTAATTTTAATATTTTAAAAGAAAAATGTGCTATTATCACTCGAAATCAGAATATTTAAGTATATTTTTACATAAATTTTAACTTTTTTCAAATTTCATAATTTATTTTTGACTAACGATAATACCCTATTGTAAAATTTCATCAATAATCTATTTCTTAAATTTAAAAAGAAATAGAAAAACATTAAAATTAAAAAACATGCAACTTCTCTATACTAGAAGCACTAGGAAATCAATTTCGCTCTCAAAAAAAAACACATAAGTAGTAGTCATTATTAGGTAAGTTAGGAGCAGCAAGGCAAAATCGATTAACAGACACTTAGACAATATCCTTTATCTTTTGATAAAAATGTAATTTTCCAATAATTATGATTGAAAGTGCGAATCAACGCAATGTGCGATAGAGTTTCAACATATAATATTTTCAATTCGAAATAAGTGCCTAAAATAGTAAAATTTATTTTGGTCAAGGTTTTTAATTTACTCGGAGCAACACAAACTATTCTTAAATAAACAATTTCATTGAAACAGGTATATTTTTGATACTTTCAAAATATCCAACTGGAAAACAAATTTTCTGGAAGTGCCCGAGCGATAATTTCATCAAGGATTTCTAGAATCTATCTAATTTTATTCAAAACTAGTCAATAAAAAAATAGCAAAAAGCAGCGCGTAGATTTCGAATGGTTGTATAATTCTCAATTAATAATTTTACGTTTTAGAGTAATTCTGAATAGAACATAAGAACTGCATGAGAATTACAATTACTTACTAATAAGGAAATGGGGGTGGGATGCAGTTTTAAATTGTTTGTTGTTTTGTTTTGTTTTTTTTTTATCAAAAATATTCTTTCTTTTTAAAGTACAAATAAATTATTTATACGGGTAACTGTTGAAAAAAGTGATGTTATTACTCAAGTATCCTCAATTATTGGTTGGATTTATTTTGCGGCATGGTCCATATCGTTTTATCCACAAATATATATTAATTTTAAACGAAAAAGGTTTGTAAATTTTTTGCCTTAAGTAATAAAATAAGTAATAAGAAACATTTTTAAATTATACTGTGTAACTGTTTTAAATTATACAGGGCTAACGTAAAGATAAAAAACACACAGACTCGTGATAAAACCACTATAGTCATAGTCAGCCCTTGTACCTTCAAAGTTAAATAATAATAACTAAAATATATGTTTGTTCATTTTTAGCGTGGTTGGTTTAAATTTTGATTTTATAAGTTTAAATATTGTTGGTTTTTTATTATACTCAGTGTTTAACTGTGGATTATATTTTATCCCAAAAATTAAGGTAATCTTTAATTATTTATTTATTTTAAAAAATTTGATCATTTTACATATTTACATAATTGTTTTGGTATCTCTGAATTTAAATTTTATAGTGATGTACTCAAATACATGCATTGCGAATTGCGAATTTAATTAATATTATAATTCTAGAAAAAAAGTAGGTTAGTAAATATTGGCAGCAGAATAAATATGCATTTAAAGTTGTCTTGAGGTCAAGTAAATGGTCCAAGAGCCCATAACACATTTTAGAGCACGGTTTTAATGCATCAAGTTATAGAGCTTAATAGTATCGTCTACTGTCTCTCCAGTTGTATAGGGAATGATTAGTCTCGATCCTGTTCGGTGTCCCACCACTCAAATGATTTGCGGTTTCTATGTTACCCTTATTATTGATACTAAACTATAAATATATCATGCAGCATCAATAATATTTTTTAACACATATATTTTACCTTGATTTTACCTTGCGCAGTACCTGTCCTAACTGTGAATGCCTCTGAGACTAATCATTCCCACCAGATGCATCAAATCAGTGCTCTAAAACTTTTTTGTGGTAAAATCGGATAATTTATGATTACCCAAATAATTACGTAAATATTTATTTTCCAAATATCGCACGGATTTACATAGAGTACATATTTTAAAATGTGCTTTTTAGTTTTTAAATCTTGTAAAGGTGATTGTGCAAATACGGGTCATTTAAATTGCGGTAATGTAACTAGGCGTTCATAGTATAAAAAATGTATTAAGTAAATATTTCACTAAAGTGAAAATTCATTTGAAATTGTCAGGTCGGCTAGTCTTTTTTTTTGGTAAAATCGAATAATTCACGATCATTTTTTTAATAATCTCACAACACTGAATACCACGCCTATAGCTTATGCCGAACAAAGGTTAATTTACTTGAAATCAAGGTTATTTATTTGGATTTTATTCTCTTTAAATATCAAATTACAACAATTAATTATATATATATATTTTTTTTAAATTATAAATTTTTCTTCTTTGGCATGCTAAAATTCATGAATCATAACTCATTGTTTATCATTAATAAGAGTTAAATACTTCAAAAATAAAAACAATTATTGTTTATCATGTAAAGTTGAAAATATGAATCACATTATTTAAATTATCACACATTACATGATTTTCAATTTTCAAATATGAACAGTTAAAAAATTTATAACGCTATCCGTTTACTGAACAATTTTTCCAACATTTGAAACTATGAAAAATTTTTACTTGCATTCAGAAATGCAAGTTTTCAAGTTTTTTACAGTGCTAAGCAAAATAAAAGCGCAAGAACTTACAAGATATACAAGCTGAGTGTTTATTGAATTATTAAGATTAATTTTCACCCAATGATTCTTTCATAACATTATTCATATAAAAATATAGGCAATATTATTACGTAAATGATGAAATCATTGTATGAAGAATTGAACATTGAACTTATAAATATTTCAGTATATGAGGCAATTTCTACATATATACATCAAATATGTAATTTGTATTGCATAAAAAATTAAAAAATGCGAATTGATATGAAATTTGATTATTATATAATTTTCCCATTTTTTGCAATTTTAAGATTGTTTTTTGCATACAAAAATTTATTTTTTTATATGAATTTTGATGTTTTTACAAAAAAAATGATCACCTCTTACAACCCCCACCCCTCTTCACCGGAAAACATTCAGCTGTTGAATTTTTTACTCAACATTTGTAACCCATTTATTAACCCTTTCCTGCTGAGTTTACCCTGTCACGAATTATTTTATAAATTGACTACTTTTTCAGGTACGCTTAGTCTAAAATACAAAAAAAACACATGACACATGACATATAATTCTTACAAGCAATCGTGTTTAACTCAATTCCTGATAAATACGAAAATTTGGAAAGTACCGTATGTGTAAAGAATGGCACCATTTTAGTTCTTTATAACTTTTGATTTGCTTTGCACATTTTCAGAGATATTTGCTATCAGTTTTTCTGAGCAAAAATGTTTTTCTACGACGTCTTGTCGAACCCCAACCGTCACATCACTTTTACAAATGTAATAATAGGGTCCAATAAACATCTGTAACAATTTCCGGTTTACTGTCGGTACTACTAAATTGAAATTTCAAGGATTAAGTTTGCTAGGATTATAAACAAGAATTGATCCCTTCAGTTTTATTGGTTACTCTCTTCAAAAATTATCCCGAAATTCGCCCCCTGATATTGAATGCCATTTACCACTCTTGAAATTCAAAAATCCTCGTGATTTGAACACATTGTGTAGAATGATTATAAATAGTATAAAAATGGAAAATTCTAAATTGATTAACAATTTTTTTTTTTCTAAAATTTAATTTTTAGAGCGAATTTGCTTCAAAGTATCCACGTAGCGTAATTCCAGTACAAGTGAATGATATTGTGTTTGCATTACATGCAACATTTGCAACAATTGTGACAATTTTACAATGTTTTATCTATGAACGTGACAATCAACGGGTTTCATTTACTGCGATTGGTATAATATGTGTGTTTGGTTTGTTTGTTGGAGTTACCTGTATTTTAGCTATTACTGGTACCATTTTGTGGTTGGATTTTATTAATTGTTGTTCATCAGTTAAATTATGTATCACATTAATTAAATACATTCCACAAGTAAGTTTTTCCTAACAATTTAGCAACAATGGTTCATCAATTTGAACTTTTCGTGGCGACATAATCCTTTTTCACTTCCATAGTTAAACATGGGAGCATATTATGATTTTCCTATTTGTCAAAAACTGCAAATGACATGAACTACCCGTTTAAGAGTTTTTCAAATATTATTAATAGTCACAGGATAATATAAGAAACTGTATTTTGGTAGTTAGAAAATCAGGGAGAGACAAAAAGGAGTGGGACGGTGTGTCCTTTAATCGATATGCCGATGGCTGCGATTGCTCCGTTTTATCGAAAACTCAATCGAAAATTTTCTTATATACGAAGTTGCCTAACAGGACAAAGAACATTTGTTCTGTAAAATAAATTTATTTATTTATGTACATATAATTAAGTAATTTATTTCTTTATGTACTTACGCAAAGTCCCAGCGGTGATGCAATCAGTAAGTTTTTTAAACGTGGATGCCATAAATAAATCTTGTTTTGAGTTGATTTTAGTGGTTTGTTTCAATATTTTTAGTGTATAGAAGAAGCATAGTGGTTCTTACTTCATTTTTTGTTCATTACTTGCTGCAAACACTAGTTTTTTTTGTTTTTTTTTTCAAATTATACAATTATTGATTTGTATTTAAGACAATTACAATATAAATTTTATATATTTTAGAGCTTTCCAGATTGCTATTTCATTTTTCCAGTCCAGAATATTCTATGAATGATGAAAATCTAAACATTTTCAACTCATTTAAAACAGTTTAATATATTTTAGAGCTTTCTAGATTTTTCTCGAAGTTTATAAATCGATCTGGAATATTTCAAATTATTCTAGAAATGTCAAGACTAATCGAGACCGTTCTAGATCAGTCTAGAAAGACTTATCGAGAACATTCTAGATCAGTCCGGAATAACGTAGGCGAATAATAGTAATATATTATCAAAAAATATATTTTCAACCCCCTTTTCTTTTACACCTCTACAACCATCCACATGTGCAACCACCATAGGGTCCATAGTGACACATGAGGACGTTAAGGCTAAAACTAACCACAATGACAATGGCTCTGTGATGTGTAGCTAAAACATTTTTGTTTGGCTAAAAAGTGAAATATATGGACAACACGTCCATTTTTATTGAAATGAACGCTCACCATTGAAACTGGTGACTATTAGTCAAATGAACATTATTGTGGCAACTTCCACATTAAGACTTCCACTTATCTATCTGCCTTTTACATTCTAATGCAAGCTCGATAACGCTAATAACATTAAGATATAATTTTGAAAATTCTTTATACTTAAAATTTCATCGAAATAAAAAATATTTGGTAACTGAGTCCGGATCCCGTGGTCCCTTACTGTAAAGGGGCTATTTAACATCAAATAGTATCCTAAAGTTATAAATTAAAATGTTTTTTTTTTCCAGGCTTATATGAATTATAAACGCAAAAGTACTGTTGGTTGGAGTATTGGAAATATATTTTTAGATTTTACTGGTGGATTATTAAGCATGCTGCAAATGATTCTTTCTATGTACAATTACAGTTCAGTATTTCCGTTACCAATACAATCGATTTATACAAAATTAGCCGTCCTATAAAATAAAACGGCTATAATTTATAACATGTTTGATATTTTTCAGATGACTGGATTTCAATATTAAGCGATCCAACAAAATTTGGTTTAGGATTTTTCTCCGTTGCATTTGATATATTTTTCATGATTCAGCATTATGTGTTATATCGGTAAGAAAATTTTTCTTTGGAAAAGTAGTTTTTACTTCTATTATTTATAGAATTCTGATAAGACTTAATTTTTTATTCATATTTTTATGATAGGGGAAAGGGCTAAAAACATAGCTTAAGTTATATTATCGACTGGCAAAAACCCTCCAAAGAAAGCTTCTAGTTTAAAGTGGAAACTATTAGAAAAACTTCCTTTATCCCATAATTTTCTACAAAACAACCGGTAAATCATATTCTCCTCTATGAGAGAGAATCTACCATTCATGTTAAAAATGACACTCTAGACCACAAGCCCATGCTGAAATTTTTTGGATGTAATGTCCTACCAGGAAACATGTTGAAAAAGATGCTCCTATATGAAAAGTAAGTTTAAGCACCATGGCGTCAGTTTTGCGCGGTACAGATGAGAATATGGATGTCACATCCCTTGGTATCTCAACCCTGCACCAGCAAACATATACGATGTTGCTGGATACTAATTCTACATATTCGAAGCGAATAACATAAATGCCGTACAGCAATAAACACGTAGGGCTTAGGAAATTGGCGGGAGATATAAAGTTTTTTTAACTTCCGGTACCGAAGTAACAGAATTATTTCTGTACTGCATTTATGTAATTCGCTTCAAATACCAATGTAGAGTTAGTATCCACCAACGCCGTACATATTTGGTGGTGCATGGGTGAGATACTAACGGATGTGACATCCATGTTCTCATCTGTACCGTGCAAAACTAACGCCATGGTGCTTAAATTTACTTCTACATATCTTAGAAGCATCTTTTTCAACAAGATTTTCCTGGTGGGTCATTTCACCCGAAAAATTGCAACAGGGGATTGTGGTCTACTCTTAAGCTAAGATCATATCGGAGGGGAGCCTGTTTACAGCAATAAGTGTATGGCCAGATACTTATACATAAGTATTTGAGCACAAGATGAACAAAGCGGATTTCTTTAGTATCCTGATTACTCACCATGTAATTAAATGACGATGTGGTCGATCTCGAATTTTTCTTTGATGTGTTATCTTAGACACATTATTTTAGTACCTGATAAAATACCTGATAAAATAAATACATAGTACCTGATAAAATAAATACATATTGTAATGGTCGATCCAGTTAGGTAAGTAACACAAAGTAGTTGGTTTATGGAAGCAAAATGTAAAATACGTTAATTTGAATAAGGCACGTTTGTTATCAGATGTAGTTATGCATTTTTTTATAACATTTTTTTATAATATTTTAATTCTTTTTTGATAACAGTTTATGAATTCCTTTGTTTTTGTTATTACAATGATAAACATAATGGGAATTTATATTTTGGGATCTATTTGTAGCTTAATCATAAAAATTTTCATTAATAAATCAAGGACTTGTTATTTAGGGTGTAAAGAAATCAAAACTTTGTTAATTAGACCGCTTACACCTGCCTGCATTTACTATGTCAGTAAATGTCATACCTTACTGTCTGGCTTAAGTGTTCCAGTTCAACACGAATTGGATGACTTTAAATCTTAAAGAACAAAATTCACTTGCATAAGTATTTTTTTAATTCACAAACACTGAATATCACGATAGGGAATACTTAATTTTAGTTAGATCAGTCACACATTAAATTACGACCGTGGTTGTTTAAGTACTAAATTTTGATCGCTAAATTATCAATTATCATGACTCAAATTATTTTCAAGGAAAATTTAAATATATCTATTTAAAATAGACATTTTTCAGCAAACAAAAATTTAAAGTTTGGCAAGGGCTGCTCCTTTTAAGCACAGGGCTTAAGTAAACGATTAGCGAACTGTAACTTCAATAAACCTCCTTTCGTTTACGCATTATATCGTTTCGGGAACTATAATGTCATATCGGGTGGTTGAAGTATTAGAAAATTATGATAAATACGGTGAAATTGAAAATTACCGATCATGGTTTAGTATTAGCAAACATATATGAATCAGACCAACAAGAACATTGCACTTTAAGCCTTATTTACAATCCATTTCTTGTACAAATATTGATATTATTATTCTTACTTATCATTGTTTTCGAAAAATTCTTCTTTTACAGTGAAAGTACTAAAACACTATCTATCACAAAAACACCATAAAATTCAACTTAAGCTTGCGTGTAAATTAAGAAACAAAACCACATTGCTGCCGTTTTTGGGAGTTAGTCTAGTAATTGAATATACACACATAACAACTCTCGATGGATCACATGCCATTTTTTTGGATCACATTATTGGTTTTATCAAGAATTTATTGTAGCTAAGATTTTAACATAAAGGAGAATTATATTTATATAACGAAATCACAATCCACATTTCGAATTTATGATTCTCAAATAGAAATTGTTTTAAATCCATTTTGTATGAAAGTTCCTAAATAACATATAATTATCAAACTACATGACTTACACAATTAACCATGAAAGTGTAGATTCTTCTATAACGAATCTACAAATAAAATCGAATGCATTTTTTAATTAATGTTTTTCCAAAATGAATATGCTTTATAGAAGCGAAAGATTAGTCCCAGCGCTGATTTCATATCTCTTTTGTTTAGTAATTATTTTTAGGTTTAGAAAAAATTTGGAAAGCTTTTTTGGTAAACTTTGGTCAATTTATTTATATCACTAAAAGTTTATATTTTTGTGATTGTATTGCATTGATTAATGCTCGATCTTTATTGACAATGTATTAAAGATTAGATGCCAAAAATTTTGACTAATTTAAATTAATAAAATTCTTCACGCCTGCCGAAAAATAAACTCGCCGTAATTACTTCAACTGTTCGGATTTTCCAACCATAGCCTTTCACTTATGTATGATACTATATTAAGGTAATTTTAAAATTAAATGGTTGACAAAATGTGACTTTAACAGCATCACCACATTAGTAGATGATCGAAAAATCATCAACGGAACAAATCAATTTTTTTTTAAATTTTCTGTAGCCCTTTAAGATGTACGCAATATATTATTTTGTATATCGGTTATAAAATAAATACATTACAAACGAACTATTGCTGTAATGTATTCTCTGATGAATACTCGATAACCAAATACCCGACAATCAATAGATTTTACAGCAATGTATTGTACAAACCAAGCCCCAAGCACAAAATATAATAATGCAAGAATGCCTAAGGTCACGTAAGAGACCCGCCAAGATGTGACAAACATGATTGAAAACTGAGATATTATCAAAATTCATGTACACATTTTTTATCATTTTGCTACTAAATATCAGGAGTGGCCACTTATTGTGGTTAACAATTTAAACGTTAAAATTAAAAGGCAATTTTCGCGAATCGAATGCTATACTTCAGGAGGTCAAAAAGATTGAATTATCTTCAACAATTAAGAATTTTGAAGTAACAAACGCGTTTAAAGCCTTTCATTTTAATTAAATATGATCATATTATTACATATTATTGGGTATATGCCATTTATCAATATCTCAAAAGTTATTCGAATCACCTCTTGCTAATACAACAAACTTCATAGGCAACGTTATTACCGATGGATTACATTAGTTTACAAAAACAATTTAACATTTTTATCAGGTTTTCAAATTTCCATTCCTCCCTTTAATTTGCGTACGGCTAAACCGAAAGTGATCGCATTTTCATCATCGTCAATAGATAGTAAACACACAATCAGTATGAATCATTTTTAGTTTAGTTAAAACCATCTTCATCAGAGAAGGTCATTAAAGCAATAATCGTGTATAATTACTTTCATGGTTATTTAGTAAGTCAATTAAAGTACAAAATATTCCGCGAATATGTTATTAACAGCTCTTATAAGTAATATACGCATGTGTTATGCTAAACACGTAAAATATCCTTTTTTAGCTAAAAATTTTCTTTCTTCCTCAAGTACTTAAAAAAATGTTTTTCCACGACGTCAGTATTAAATGATTATCAAATTTAATTGACTTAAGTGTTTCTGAATGATAAGATATTTTCCAGCAATTAGAAAATATTTTTGAAACATTTTTTTTGTATCATAAAAAATTGTAAAAATTTATTTATTATTTTTTTAAATTATATTGTAAAAAGAAAAAAAAAAGAAATACGAAAATTGTAACTATTTTTTTAAATGTTGTTTTTGTTCTTAACCCTATAGTTTAATTGTAGAACTAGAAATAATAATTGGTGCAAATTTATCCATAATACTCAAATAGTTATAAATTTGAGTTGTAAATATTTTACAATTCCCCTTGTAAAAAAATTTCCTTGTAGTTTGTACAAAAAATACCTGGCCAAAAATAAATAGAGACAAAATTCAATCATGTTGGGCTTGTTATACAAAAAAAGGTGATCTGCAGCGCATTCGCTTTATACGGTCGCACAAAAATGAAGCGTTGGCTCTTCTTACTAAACAGAATTATTGTTGTGTGCATGACAAGCCTATGCTATACAAGTGCATATTCAAAATAGTGAACGCGCTCGTGTAGCGGAGTGTATGACGTGAATGGACTGTATGTATATGTATGTAATTGTATCTGGTACAGCAAAGCCAGCTTAATGTTATTTCTGGGCCACTTTTTAAACACAGAAATTGTGCTCCTTTACCTCCTCTACACTCCATACTATAAGCAGTACTACAATATGTAAGAATTCAGTAAATTCGACTAAACTAGTGTCATTTGTTTAGAGAGGGGTCCTTCTAAAGCACAGTCAAGTGTTTATAAATTTGATTTGTAAATATTTCCCAATATACTGTTTAAATCTCATATTTAGAAAGTAGTTTGGCTGTGTAGTAAGTTTTTACTCTAGATAACTTCACCAAAAAGAAAAATTTAATTTACCTCTTACTAAAGAGAGTAATCTAATGTATTGTATAAATAGGCGGAAAAAAACTAAATCATTCGACTCACGTTTAAAAAATCATAGTTTCCATGTAAAACAATGCCTATATAGCATTCGGGGAGCCTAGCATTCCATAGTAAGCCCTTACCACAGTCATATAATGTGTACAAGTCATTTAACTTCTGACAAAATCATGGGTCTCTCAATGAAAATGTTTTAGTTGCATTATTAAACACTAGACAGCGCCACATATGTCGAATCCATATAGCGGTATTAGTAGAAAATTAAAAATAAATAAACAATTTTTAATTTTGTATAAATTCTATTTATATTTTCATTAAATTAATAACTAATTTTAATTAATTGATAATAATATTTGGTGAAAAACAAATTAATTATTTATAAATAATTTAATTAAATATTGGCCAGTGGTTTAGATTCGATACTGGTGGCGTTGCCATATAGCAGTTTTGGGAATTAGCGCGACTCAGTTTATCGTTTACTTTCGTGTGGGCATATTCTCCCCCGACGCCATAGTTCAGTGATTAATATCTTTGGCTCCTAAAACGTGGCAATATTCACTAGCGTATATACCAGGATCAATCGCACATATGGTCTAGTACACAGAGTGTTTGAAAAGTACCGAAACAGCAGAATTCAAAAAAAGTTTTATGCCTAAGTTGTAGGGTTTAAACAGCTGTATAATAATCAGCCCTTTTAAATGATTTAAAAGGTCATAAAAAAGTGAAGCCTTGTACATTACTGATAAAAGATAAACTTTAAAATAGGAAGGTATTCCTCTTAAAAAACATAATAACATTAAATTCTCTTTTAATAGAAGTAGATAAGCGATATCTCCATTTGAATATCCTAATTGGGTGATTCCATTTACTTATCGCTGAATTGACTTATTCTAATTAAAATTTAAACATGAATAGTTATCGCATGATTATTTCATCGAAAATCATTTAAAACAACATGTAATAGCATTCTGCAGATCAAGCTAACGATGAGTAAAAGTTCCATTCCATTAACGCATTAAGCACACGCTTTAGATCACATTAATCAATTAGAACTTGAAATTGCATCCCGTTATCAACAAGCCTTTTAATTGGCTAACGCAAGCTTTTAAGGGAGTTAACAAAGTGAAGTACTAAGAAACGATTATTCAGCGACGAGCTAAATTGAATGAATCGATTACCTTACTACTGAACTTGCTTGGTAGATATAAAAGAGTTACGCTTATGGTTCGAAATTTTTCATTGATTAATCATTAAGCTCTTGCATTTTAGCCATAACCTCCATCAGAGTGAGATCTAATTACACAGTTGGTGTTTTCAAACAATCTTACAATAGTACGCTCCCCCCCCCCAACAGCCATGCCAATCTTACAATGATATCATAACCTAATAATTTTAAATTTTGTTCCAGTGAGCGGTACGAAGAATTACCAGGAGGTGTCGTTAATGCAACTGAAATTGCTAATGAGGTAGCAAATAGTGTTCATTCTGACAGTGATAGTGGACTTTCAACTTGACCTAGGTAAAATTCATTTCAAGTTTAGGCAAGTCAGTGCGGTCAAAAAACTAGATCGTAGGTCTTCACGATCTGATACTGAGATATTAAAAGAATGAGTTGTTTACAATAACTCCAATATTATCATATAACTATTTTCATTTATAATTTCCAAAATTTAGTTTTGCCTAGTCCATTTTATTTTACAATCGTTAGTGTAAGTACACTAAAATAGACTTAGCAAAAATAAATTTTGCAAATAAAAGAGCGTGTGTTTCCACATAATAGAGTTTACTTCAAATATTTTCTTAGAAAAAGTAGTAGATTCTCTTTTAAAAAACTACAATATATAGAACTTAATATTTATTTTATACAACGGTTAAATCATATATCAATTTCATTTATCCTTCATATTGCTTGCTTTATAGTGCAGCACATGAAGGTTATAAAGAAGGAGAACGATCGCTACGTGTTAAAGCATTAGCGCGTCTGTCCCTGAAAATTTGTAGAATTTATAGTTCATTTTTCAGCCACCAGCCGCGCTGTCATCATTAAGTAGTATCTGCGAAGTTAGCTGTTTATGAGTACAAGTAGATGAAGTTAGTTGCATAATGTACAAATTGATATATCATTTCAAATTAGCGCACAACAGCCCGCTTTTATTGATACTACTTAGCGGTCGCAGCGCCTCACTTATTTTATCCATATTTCGGGACAATATTTTCTATAGCGATCGTTCTCCTTCTTATAACCTTCATGGTGCAGCACATCAAAGAATGTACCAACTTGATATATATTTCCATGCCATGTTTAAACGCCGCAGCAGATGTAGCTAAAATATCGTTTTTCAAGGCCTACATATCACAAAAATAAGTTCTAGGTGCAATGATTACCTTCCTTCCGAATCATTTTAACACGTCATATATCAAGTCGGTACGTCTTGATAGCTAACGATGCACTATTAAGCTTTCCAATGAATATATTAATCTCTTTCTGAATTAAATCATTGGTATTTTTTTTAAAAATTTCCAACATTTCCTAATGTTCTCCCAACCATTTTTTTAAATTTAATATAACACGTCCCAGCGTGTGGGTCACGCATAAAGCTCGAATAATGCTAGTCATTAATTAGGTCACGAAGCACGACCGTTTTGGTATTCGACCATTTCTATGATCGGGTTACATTATGATATGATAAACTATAGGTCAGACTCCCAAACCTAGGGACCGCTACTGAGTGAACATGGATTAAACACATTTTTCATTTATGTATCTCCAAGAAAGTATATAATTAGGGCGTTCTGTCATCATCAGAACGATGGCTTTGTAAGAATAATTTTTATATACGTCATTGATCTAGTGGAAACCGTAAAAATTAATATATATTAAAAGTCATCTTCAATCAGAGAATTTATAGTAACAGCTACCGATTATAATCAACTCAAAAAAATCTTGGACTTTTACTTTAAAAAATATATACAGGGTGTCCGTGATTCGGTGGCCATAATTTAAGAGCGTATTCTTTGGACAATTTGAAGTCAAAAATGTCTTTTATACTTTTGTCCAGTACCCAATAGTTAAGGAGCTATGTGCACTATTAAATTTAACTAATAAAGTTACGACGTTGAGTAAAGCAGTTTAATGTTTTATTAATTCGAAATTTTTTATATGGTCCGCTGCCTCACAACATATTATTGCTCTTCTAATAATTAAAAACGTAGCTGTCCAAAAATATCTGGATCGTTTCGTATAGATACAGCCGCAGCCATAATATTTTGAACTAATTCATCTTTGGTTTATGGTTTATTTGAACACACTGGATTTTTCATACAACTTTATTGGTTAAATTTAGTAATGCACATAATTCTAAGTATTGAGTTTTTCTTTCGTGTCAAAATTGCCAAAAGAATACTCTTAAATTATGGCCATCGAGTCACAGAACACCCTATATATTATTATATATGTAAAAAAAAAGTAATTCAGTCTGTGATAATAACAAATTTATTAAAATTTAAAATTTGTTGGTTAATTTTACAATTTTTGCATACCTATTACTCAAAAAATAAGTATACAAATGTAATAGAATGCAAAATCTTAACATGATACTGCAATTAAGTTTCCTTGAAAAAAAAATTCCAGTAAAAAATACACCAAATTTTGGGGAAAACTCTTGTTTCAATTCAAGAGTTTTCATGTTAAGATTATGCATGCCAAATTTCATTACATTTGAACTTATTTTTTGAGTAACAAATAATAAAAATAGGGCTGTTTCTATACATTCTCATTCTCATTTACAAGTTTTAAGGGTTAATTCAATAATTTTCTATTGTAAATGGTTCATCTTTTTTTAAAGAAATGAATCTCAATAATTTCAGTTCCATTTTTAAATTATCTTTTATTTTGTTATAAACAAGAAAATGATGTGAAAAAACACTACATATGATCTCATTAATCTCAGTATATGTAAACGAATTTGAAATTAGTATTAAGTTAATTTTTCTTATATTTATTCCATTTCATCACTTTATATGACACTTTGAATTTTTAATTTAGTTATAACCGATACGTAATTTAATATGTATGAAACAATGCGATTGTATGTCTGAAAAAGATGCTTTAATTGTTAATTTTAGTCAATAAATCAATAAAATATTTTTATATTTTATTCGAATTTTCTTTGTATGTTATTTTATCCTCTATAAATTTATCCTTATAGTGATTTCAGCAAATTAATTTTAACTTTTTACTCCAAAAATTTGTGTAATAAAGAGAAAGTTTCATCAATATAAAAATTTAAAATTTCTACCTGTCTACCACCTAACACTAATTAAGAATTGTTTTTAGAATAAATATTTTTTTATATAATATATATTTATGCAAATTTATTTTTTAAGGAAGAACTTATTATTTTATAATAAATTAAAATGTCAAATAGTTCATAACAATTATATAATAATTAGCAAACAAACAAAACATTAAACATAATTTATTTTTAGACATCAATAATGGCGGGTTTTGAATCTTTAGCACATTTTACAATTGATTGCATTAATTTAACAAAGCCCGTATCCTTTGGTTTTTCAAGACCACGTAATAAACGGTTTTTCATAACAGCAACAAATTCGCGATTACTTAGTTGTCCATCCACTAAAAATCACAAAAATATCTATAAATTGGATTATCAAGTAAAAAATGATTGAATGATGTATGAGCAAATCATTTTTAATTTATCGCTTCGAATTTAAAAAAATTTAGGATCATATCTACAAGAATTAATGTCTAAATTCCATGACAAATAATTGTCTTACCCGAAACAAAAATTATCTATATTATCACAATAAGAATTCTAATGTCTATTTTGCAAAAATCACCCGTTAATCTCATAGTTGGAATTGTATTTTTATTGGAAAATGGTTATTAATCCCGATATCAAATATTTTATAATTAGATGTTTCCATAGTTATATATTGTCTTTGTTTTTTTATATAGAGATTTTATGTAGAATTTTCGTACTCCCATCTATTATTACAATTAGGTAATAAATAAACGATAAAACAGTATATTAGCTTAATACTCAAGCCTATTCCTTTCCATTATTTGACAATTTTTCAACTAATAAATTTTTAATATAAACATTTAAGTGATACTTACTATTTTCATCGAAAATTGTAAAAACTACATCAATTATATGATCCGATAACTCAACATGAGCTACAGTTTTTGCAACATGTTTCAAAGTGCCTTGGTCAATTGATGCTCCTGCAATATGGTAAAACGTTAGAGCTGTATCCACATCGTTAATATTATTTAAAAAGTGGAAGAATTTTAGATAATCATCTTTTGAAATACCCGTTCCATGTTCACGATATCTGTAAGAATAATTTATTATTAATAAGGAAATATAAAATCCTTCCGATGAAAATACTGATGTAGTACAATAATATGGTATGTGTGACAAGTTATTATTAATGGAGTCTTTATGTACCATCAACAGTCTATCAGTCAATACTATCATGAAGCGTGATCGAGGTTATTCTGTCTTCCAATTTCAGAAAAAATGCGTCTACGAGGATCAAATTATCGATATAAAACAGTAAATAAATTCAATGATAAAATGAACCACAAAAACAAGTGAAAAAAAAAAAACAGTCAGCTGAGTTAATTATTGAAATATCATGTATATATAGTGTTGTTTACGGAATCGATTGTTTTTTGACGTCACGTAAATAAAGAAAGATATCCACTTTTATATAGCCACACACACATAATTGATATTCCCATATTAATACATACTATAAAATGTGCACCTGATATGAAAATTGGCAAAGAAATTATATTGTAAAAAAAATTTAACTTACGCTTTTTTAACACGTTTCAACATTCGTGATTTTTTCTTTTGTGGATAGCCAGCATATGCAAGTAATAACTCGGTAAAATCTGTTTCAGATATATTACCATTTTCATCAGGTAATTTACGTTCAAATTCTAAATTTAATATTTCACGTTGTAGATCTTCTTGAAAATCCAAAAACTTTTCTATTGTTAATTTTTTATCACGTTTCACACCAAAAAAGTATGTTGTTAATGCTGAATTGACACCCTATAAAAAATAAATAATTTCTAGAATACCTAGAAAAATCTAACAATATTTATTTTTTGAAATTACCTTAAAAGTATTGCCAGTGTTGGCATGATCTCGATGTCGGGTACCAATACTTGTTTGTTGTCGAATTAATGTAGCAACTTTTTCGAATTCTTCGCTATCTACATCTCCATCACCATTTAAATCAAACATACGAAATGCAATTTCAAAATGACGCCGTGAAGCTTTATTTAATAAAGATCAGAATTATTATTATAAACTTTTATATTATATCAAGATTTTACGGTCACTGCAACATCGAATAGAGAAGATGCATTTGGTGGCAATTAGGGATGTATACACACTTCCCCTTAAGTAGGAGTAGTAAACCGATTTAATAATTACTGGTATTAAGATTTCGCGATGATGGGTATGAGATAATTATCATTTGAATCTGACAAGAAAAAATATAACTTAAAATCTTTTCTTTTCTTAAAAAAATAATTGAATTTTAATTTCATTTTGTAATTGACTCCTACCATTTTCAGATCTAAATTTTGATATGGAATAACAAAAATATCAAGTACTTCCTATTGAAAAAAATAAACAATTATCTCTCACTACTATCTTTTTGGTTTTTCTTTTTTCATTCATTTACTTGTGATAGGACCAATTAAATCTTACGTAGATATTTTCAAGCGCTAATACTACATTTCCATTTATTGAAAATTCGACGTTGGATATTTAAATAATTTTGTATAAGCTCCTCATCGTGATCGTATAACCTTAGTAAATTTACTTACTTGAAAGCACCGTTAATAAAAATATATAATCGGAAAATGTGATTAATCCATAACTTCCAAGTTTATAAAAAATGGAATCTTCATTTAATGCCAATTCCAATTTCACAACATTCTACGAAATAAATAATATACAAATAATAATTTCAAAAATTCTATTGTAATGAACGATTCAAACTAAGATTCTATTATGATTTTATAAATAGCTCCATTCAGAATATGAAACCGATTAGTAATCGATATGATTGCCCATTCAAGAAGCTTGTGGTATACATTTTTAGCACACCTTATTAGCTAATCATATATTGATTACCAATCGATTGCATATTTTGAATGTAGCAAACAAGAAAATATTAAAACGTCTATAGGCTTAAAACAGGTCTAAAGGCTTCTTACTTCTAAACTAAAACAAACTTGATTGTGAGTAAATTAATTAGATATTAATTTCTTTGATTGAGTACTGAAAATGTTATAACATTTTCATCAATTGACAAATAAGATATCTTTCAAATGAAAGGTTACTAGTTAGTGATTGGCTTATTCTGTTCTGCACGATCAAGGAGAACCGAATTTCAGGTAAGATCAATGCTGAATTTAAAACTTCTTTCAAGATGCCAGTGTTTTTTTTCCTAAATCGAACAAATGGACTCTACAGTATGCCCCATAGGTTCTTGTAGCTAACTTACAATGAAAAATATCTTATCCTAGTTCAGATACATAAAAATATTTCATGCGGGACATATAATACTGATCATAAATTTGAATAATGTCATTTAAAATAACTAAATGCCAACTTAGGTTCGTAATTGAATTGAGATAAAAAATCACTTTAAATTAGATCTCATATATTTAAACAAGCAATTCTTGTATATATATATTTGGAATCTCGGGAACGACTTCAACCATTTTCATGAAATTTAATATGCAGGGAGTTTTGGGGCGAAAATCGATCTAGCTAGGTTTCATTTTTAAAAAACGTCGTTTTATCCGTGTTTTTTTGGAAAAACTGAAACATAAACTGAAAAATATGACTCTATTGACATCTATTGGCGAGTATACAATTGTACGTGCTTTGTTTCGTATGTATTGTATATTGTGCGGTCCGTGTGACTATATCAGTTTTGGTTGATAATAGTTGATGTGATATACGTATATCGTAGTTAACGAAATAAAGTACATTACCGGGACATTCAAATTGATATTTGTGTGGAGGCATTTTAACGGTTCTTATATTAGTGATAAAATTTATGTCTTTTTAACTCAAAAAATATCGAGCAAAGCCGTATCGGTAATCTAGATACTAATCGTTTATGGTAAAAAGCTAATACCTTTAGTATTTAGACTCGGAAAAAATTGATTTAAAAAAATTTTCCCAACAAAAGTTGTTGTTTTCTTTATAACGGGCAAATGGAAATGGACCTATGTTGCTCATTTAAACTTAACCTAACTTTTTACGTCCTTAGCACGCTATAAATTTCAGCTTGATATATCTTTTCCTTTTTGAGTAATCTTGATGACAGACGGGTAGACAGACAGACAACCGGAAATGAACTAATTAGGTTATTTTATGAACACCTATTCGTTGTGTGCGTAGTCATGGTAGGGATAATAAAATCGATGCCAGCGCTTTAAGTGAAAAATTTTGGAGATAAAGTGGGCTGTTATGACTAATTTGCAATTATTTACATGTTAATGATATAGAAACTGTCAAATTAAAATGATTGAAAAACACTAATTAATTAAACTTAATGCATTAAAAATTGTGAAAATAAGAAATCAAATTGTACAAATATTATTTTTCAAATGTTAATTATCGTAATTATTTATTTAAATTTGTGAAACAAGAATATTAAATTTTAAATGTAAGTTTTCAATGCAATCCACACAATTATATATGCATCCATTAATTCTATAATTAAAGTAGTGTATCGTTGTCATGGAAACGAAATTCACGCTCGGAGCGAATACCAAAAATTTGTTTGTAGCATCAATATTTCTTAGCGTTACAAACTTATGATTAACTTCAATATACCTTGTTATATTTCATATATAGGATATAAAAATTATTTGTAACTGCCTACATTTTGCAGAATTAAATGAAAAAAATGTTTATCGGGGAATGTTTAAAAAAAATGTTAATAAGAATTGTTATTTTATCATTTGTGTGATCTTATGAATGCCTCTCCTCAGTTACGAATCCGAATTACTTTTAAATGGTTCTGAAGGTCAAAATCAAATTCAAAGTCACTATTAGATGTCTTCTTTGAACTCAATAACTTCTGTTTTAAATATTTTTTTTATATCTTACTTTCTCTAAAAGATATTTTTCATCAAAGAATGGTTAAAAATTTGTGGGACATGCGGTATGTTAACCTAAATTGACTCATAAAAGATTTATTATTAATCATTTTGGACTGCTTTCAAATGCACTACTTAGATTTCTCTCCACTATGTTAATTGCTAACTTGTTCAATAAACTAATTTTCATTAAAAAAAACCTTAACTGTCCACGATTAAATAAATTATTTTCTCGTTATACAGTAACTGTATAAGCTGTTGCGTTACACAATTTGTGAAGGCCTTAAAAAAAATATTTTCTTTAACAAAATTTGTAAATGAACGCATATCCATCATTAAAAACGTATTCTTTATGTGACAAATAGATCTCTTATTTACAATTGAACTTGCACTAACTCTTTTTTATTCAAATGGTGAAAAATTTTTCTATATATGAATGCTTCTCATTTTTAATCTTAGTTTGAATCCAAAAAAGAAAAACTCACATATCTCCCATATTAAAACATGAAAATAATGTATGTGTAGTCCACTATAAAAAAAGTTCAAAGCAATTAAAAATAAAAGCAAAAAATAATAATTATTTAAAAAACCGTGTGAGTATTGTATCGTGTTAATGAGTTGGTGAATCGCTAAAGAATGCACTAGAAAAAATATTGTATTACATCCCAAAAGCCTTTGATGTATTTCATACACCCATAATATTGAATTACTATTTTGTGATTATCAACACATAATTTATAGAAAAACAATTGGGTATAGATTATAAATTTGGGCAAAACCGTTTTCGACACCTAATTACGTTAAAATTGTTGAAAATCAGAGACAACCTAAGATGAGTCCTATCCCGGCGCTGATGTTTAGAATGAAATATTAATATTGTTCATTAATCTAGTTATTATTTAATGATGTATAACTGGTACATTTAAAGCTTCGCTGATTAAAAACTTACTTGATTTTATAACAAAAATTGGTTTTATTAGGTTATTACCGACTTACGTATGATATCAGAGTCATTTTTCCGTGTAGTCCCCTCTTTTCCGAATGCTCTCATGAATTTGTTTAGAAGTCTCAAAAAATCATTTTACTTTATAGAAATTATGATTGAACTTGTGTATTCTATCAGGTCGTTCAAAGTTGTAAGTCATTCATATAACATGCTTTGAATTTGGATCATGCAAGTAAAATACGATTTTGAATTTACTTTATTAAGCTACCGGGATTATGTATTATCCTAATATGAATGGAAAATGAAGTGGCCAACTCTACACTATCCGACCAACATAATTGACAAAACCGACATAGTAGTCGATTTTCTATTGATTTTCTTTACAAAGTTATAAAAATGTTAATAATAAATGACAGATACTGTAATGTAAATTGCTCAATTAATCGGAATTTCAGTTAGTTATTTACTTGATATTACGTGATAGATTGTCACAAAATTGTCATTCACATTATCAAATAGAACTTCATCATTGGCTCACGAATGATTAAAACTAAATTTTAAAAAAATTAAAGTTTATAAGCATTTAAAAAGAGCAGCGCAAATAAAAAACTGCAACATGCTTTTATTAATAACGAAAATTTCAAATGAAAAAAGATATTAGGGTGTTACCTCAGTAGGATGCTGCAAAGAACAAAGATACAATGTCAAGAAGAAAATTGTTTTAAGATTATTGAAAAAAGTTTAAAATAATTTTTTTTTAAATTAATCAATTTTTTATTTTAACATAAGTTTAATTAATAACTTTTTGGTTTTAAATTTATTTTGAGCAATTATTTAATTTATTTTATTAGTAGTTTAAATAATGCAGACAAACATAGAACAAATTTGTTAGTAAATTTTTGACTAGGAAATTTTTCTAGTTACCTTCGGGTCGTATTTCTTGTATTGATCCAATCCGAGACCTATAAAGCACAAACTTTATTAATTTTTAATTTATAATGAAGATAAGTTATGTATCTACGTAAGTGTCAAAAAATTGCAATTTCTAAAAGTGTCGTGATCAAATAACTAAAATTCGTCGGTTTGGATATCTAACAGTTGCATTCAGAGTGCATTTTTATTTATTCTTAAAATCAGACAGATTTTTCTACAGAATTCAGAAATTGATAAAAATAATGGATTAACAAAATATATTTAAAATTCCAATTTTCGTAAAAAACTTGAGTTTAACTTGCTTATTTATTGTCTTAAATGGAAGTTAGTCAATTTTTTTGTATTTTTGAGTAGCTCTAAAATTCGATGATACATCACAAATAACGCTAGGAACATTTTTCGTAGAATATATTTAAAAGTAAAATTTGGCTAAACAATATAGGTAAATAAAATTTGCTTTTTTATTAGACGAGCCCTAAAAAATATTTCATTCGAATTTTAAAACTACCTGTAACTTCAATTTTTTAGACACTTTTTTCACATCTTAAAATCGATATAAAACTAAGTGTAGCATTTAATTAAAAATACTAAAATTATTATTAGGAAAATCTAACAAAACAGGAGTATTTGAGAACTAGATCTAGCACCGTAGACACAAATCTTTTGATAACTTATAGAGAACGAACCCACTAAATTACAAGCAATTAATCGGATGCGTAATAAAATATTCTCGTTTAAAACTACCATTTATTTCGATATTCAATTAACAATTTTTTTTAGAACGCATTCGTTTAATAAACAAAAGAACAAGCCATGCAAAAACAATCATAATATCTAACGGTACTAATCAACACTATCACATCAGTTTATGAACGGACTAACCGTCAGGTTGTTTTAAACCGGGTGTCATTGATCGTAAAAAATCATCTGGTGTCATATATATTTCATGATGATCTGGATTACTTCCTTGTACTTGCATTGTAGCAAAATATCGAAATACTTTATCCGGTGTTGAATAATGACGAATACGATTCTCGTATTCAATTATCTGTATCAATTTTTAGCAGATGTGTAGATAATGGCACCGTTGAAATCGTCGTATATTTTAAGTTAGTATGCAGCATTGAAAGAAAGAGAGTAAATAGATGTTAGTTATAAAAGCTACAGTATTTTATTCGATCAAGTATTCATGATAGGATGAAATGCTGAAAATAGTTTTATACTTCGAAATTTAGTAAAATTGAACGGATTTATCCAAATATTACTATTATTTGATTACAAAGAATCATGTTATAAGAATAGGAACATGTTGGCAATCTAATACTTTATCTATACCTGCGACACTATTGACCATTCCTGGCCTTTTTTTAAAATCAATTATCATAAAATGAGTTTGTTTAGAATTTGTAAAATTTTTTTTTTTATGATACGCAAAATGTTACTTAACCATTTAAAGGCCAAAACCATGTAAATCCATTCAAAAATATTGAATTCCGAAGTTAAATCATTTTTATTAATTTCATGATCAATGAATTTTTTCCCAATTAGATCCCATACTAAAGCTGTTCAATACGATGATAAAAATGCCCTATGAAAGTGAATAAAATTCAACATCAGTTTTGTAATCTTTTAAACAACTCTGATCACTAATATCAAAAACAACAAAATACAAGTTTTTATCATCGTATCTTTTACATAGAAAAGAAAAAAAATTATTTTATCATCGTATCTTTTATTATAGAAAAGAAAAAAAAATTATTCCATAAAATTCGCACCATCTGGTTGTTTCATATTTGGTGTAATTGCTCTTAGAAAATCTGTAGGTGTCATATAGACTTCTGTTACATCTCCATAGACAATTTTAACAGTTGCAAAATATCGGAATATTTTATCCGGTGTTGAATAAGCACGCATTCGATTTTCGTATTCAATGATCTAATTAATTTTTAAAATAATATGAAATGAAAATTTGGGTTAAATTCAGATTAGCTTACTCATAAGATGTGCAGAAAATTTTTAAGAAGTGATTTTTTGGATAAGTTGTAAAAAATAAATAAAATTTATGCCTTAAGATCATTGAAAAGATTCATCAGTTAGGTAGTTTTTTACAATAGCGTTATAAGTAAATGGTGATTACGTTTCTTAGGATATTTAAACGTGAACTAATACCTAGGTTATTAAAATATTCAAGTTTCAAACTTAGTAAATTCTAACTATTCTAAAAATTCACCCAGTAAATTCATGACTAGAATGGGATTTTTTAAAATTTATTATATAGGTTGCAAATAAGCTAAAACGTGCGTGTCATTCCTGTGAGTATTTGTTTAGAAATTTTAATTTGGTTACTAATAGGGGTGATGATTAAATTTTTAATCATCATCCTAATAATCACTTCACATGTGAAGAATTCTTACCTTTAGTCGTTACAGTAAGAATTCGTAGAAGTGATGTTGATTTTTGAAAATCTTTAGAAGTAAGCAAAATATGAACGCTAAAATTACTAATTAAACAAAGAGGAAGATATTTTAAAGTTAAAAAATGACGTCATTCTTGAATATTACTATAGAGATTACATATAAAACTCGGTAAATGTTTACTTAACTCACTTTTGATAAAATTACATATATTACATGGGGTGTACGCCATCACAGGGTGACGCGAGCCAAAAAAGCGACAAAATCCATTTTTAGCAAAAGTGATTTAAGTAAACATTTACCTAAAACTCTGTTTTGCAAGAATGAGACGGGCAACAATCTATGAATGCTTATAACTTCTTTGTTTTTTAATCATTTTTAATTTAACTTTCAAATTTCATTATGGTATCAAGTATACTTTAATTGGCTGTAAAAAACTGGTTTACAATCTTAATTTCAAGAGTCACACCGATGTGTCCTGGGCCTTAATCTCACATTTCTTGAAGTCACTATGGTATTTTAATGCTAAGATGTCAGCGCCACAAAAATAATTCCATGAATATGATTGTAACACTATCCTCAAAGAATCACTTATTAAAATTTTTCAGAGAACACTTATGAAATATTTATAAAGGGTAACTAAAAGAATATTATAAAACTCTTATATAGAATTACCTTTCTGTCGCGAAAACCAATTTTTTCTTTTCTATGCTTCTTTTTTTTAGTCTCTTCTTCAACAATTTCACCTTCAGGATTCTGTTCAACTCGAGTATCATTTTTACCATTAACTTTCTCTGCAGCAGACACTCCTGGCATAATTCTAGGTTTTTGTGATTGATTTGCACCAGTTTTTTCATCAGAAAAAATGTAATTTTCAATAGCTCTACAAAAATGAATTATTAGAATACAAAATTTAGAGTTATTCGTTTCTATTTTACCCTTTCAAATCAAAAACAGCAGCCAAGAATGAGAACAATATAAACGAATGGAAAAATAATGTAATATTTGGTGTTGGTTCTGGTTTATGGCCAAAGTTTTTATACTCTCGATAATTTTCATATTGATAATTATATTTTTTATATTTATTGTTTAAAATAGAATTCGCTACAGTAAATGTTCGAACAGCATTTGAAGCATCAATTTGATTTGGTTTATATAAAATATTTTTATAATTTTTAATTACGAATAATCGACGTAGATTAAACATTTTTATTAATTGAACTGTCGAATATATTCAATTAATAATATATTTTTTCTAAATCAGTTTTTCACATTTCAATATTATTTTATTTATTTGTGACTTATGTCACTAATGTAGGTTAAATTAATAACAGTAGGTTGGTACTTTAAAAAGTTGCATAAATTGTACTACCAACATAAATTTTAAATATTATATTATTGATCACTGCACCATATTGCCATTTGGTTTCAGCTGCAAATCCTATTTAACGAGAATGCTATACTTTTTTTACCATGTATATATGAAATATACATAGTATATTAAGTTTAGTCCCAAGTTTGTAACGCTTAAAAATATTTATGCTAGGAAAAAAATTTTGTCATAGGTGTTCATAAAATCACCTAATTAGTCCATTCCGGTTGTCCGTCCGTCCGTCCGTCTGTGGACACGATAACTCAAAAACGAGAAAAGATATCGAGCTGAAATTTTTACAGCGTACTCAGGACGTAAATGAGCATCATAGGTCAATTGGGTCTTAGGTCCGTAGGACCCATCTTGTAAACCGTTAGAGATACAACAAAAGTTTAAATATAAAAAATGTTCCTTATCAAAAATTAAACAACTTTTGTTTGAAACATTTTTTCGTAAACATCACTGTTTACCCGTGAGGGCGCCAATTAGGCGGAAATTTTATAATATGTACTATACTTGATTATCAGTTATGTATGTGTCACATGTTTGTATGTGTAATGTGATAAAGAAACCAACACTGACTATGCATGGTATTTCAACAGTTAACTCAGTCAATTGTTTGTTTTCACTTGTTTAATATATAGGATGCCCGTGACTCGATGGTCATAGCTTTAGAGTGTATTCTCTGAAAAATTTTAAGTCGAAAGTGCCTTTGGACTTTTGTTGAAAACCCAATAGTTAAAAAGCTATTGGCACTATATGGAAAATAAAGTAAAGACATTGTTGAGTAAACTAGCTATTAATTAAAAATATAACAGCTACACCTGAAGTAACTTTGCACATTTTCGTTTTTTATTCAACTTTCTAGCATATATTTTTAACGTATTGATAATTGGGAATTGCAACCCGCCAATTTCCGATAATAATTCGTCCTAATTAAAACAGTAAGTTGGCCAGTAGTTCCAATTTAGATTATCATATGACAATAATTGTACTTATCATTTTTAAAGGCCAATCAAAATATTAAAATTCAAATAAGATAAATCCTGCCAACTAGAAATAAAAATTCGTACTAATTAAAACAGGAAATAGACCGTTTTTTTCAGTATAGTTCCAATTTAAACCAATGGTTACTTACCATTTACCAATAACGGAGTGTTCCATTAAAAAAAATACAGCTTTGTTATTTTTCGTGTTTTCCGGACATTTTAAATACCCTATAAACTTTTGCTCACCGAAAAAATATTTTTATTTTTATGTTGTTTATAACAAAAAAGAAAGGGAATAATAGGAAAATTTAAGGAACAAAAATTGTTATTGATTAAAAAATGCATTTGTTAAGTGATAATTAGTTTATCTTTTTTAAGCAATACAAAAATAGTTAATTTATATTTTCATGAAGTTTGGTTGGACTTTCTACATGCTAGGATCGTAAAAAATTTCAAATAATTTTACCATCGATTGTTTATTTTTTGTCCTATGATGGAACCACTGTGATATATATAGTCTTTTTTCTCGAGCTTGGGCTAAAACTTAGATTAGATTACTTAGAGTTTGATCCACTCCACTTCTAGATTTCATTTCATTGTGTGTTTTTAGGCCTTTTTTTGAAGGATAAATTTACAGTGCTTACGATGATATGTATAACATATAAGCTGGACTATTTTAGAAATTTGCAAATTCGAATCTGGTTAGTACCCATTGGATTGGACAATAATTTGTTCATTCAGAAAAATACGAAATTGATGTAGGTACACCAAACATAAAATAATCCTATCCTACAAATTATATAATTGTGAAAGTTTGGATGTTTGTAACTCAATCACGCAAAAGCGGCTGAACGGATTTATCTGAAATTTGTCACACAGATATTTTATTACTTGGATTAACACATAGGATTTATATCCTTTTTATCACGGAAAAATGTTAGGTTCCTGTGGGATTATCAAAAAACGAACTACTGAATGTATCCTCGCTTGAGATTTTGAATGTATGTATCTTATGGAAAATTTTGTTGGGATAGGTAATAAGGAATAAGTTGGGCTACTTTTATTTTTGATAAACAAACAGCACAAAAGTTTCGTGACTGCTAATATAAAGTTAATCAAAATGTATTACATGTATTACGTCTGTATCACCCAAAAATCAGAATCCAGCGTGCGATGTTATATTCTTTATTGGGTATAAGCATGTAAGAATAGAATTCAGCTAATGATTAGTTGCGGCAGCCTCCATTGAACGCACAAACGATTCTATAATTGTCTTTTACTGTCAAAATTTTTAAAAGAGAGGTTTTTCTCTTAGATATAGGTAACTGGAGTCTTCATATAAGGTCTATTCCGCAATTTTTATTTATATTCCTATGCAATTACCATAATAATGAAAAAAAAAAAAAAACCTGTGATGGGCAGTATGACACGACTTGTATTTATAATTTTCATCTCAATCGGGCTTATAATTTTCGAGAAAAGTTACTTTCTATTCTGCAAATAACAAATTTCATTGAATATATTCATTGAATTGCGAAACAAACAATTTATTGAAATGCTAAACATTTAAGCGAATAACATAATCAATATTAGTCTATTATGTTGAAAAAGATGCTTCAGTTTTCAGATGCTGTTTTTGTTCCAGAAAAGTGTAAACATCCCGTATCATTTGCCGCACCAAACACGTTTCGTACATGTTATTTTCGATATCGTCTAGAACAGTAATAAATAATTTTATTGTAGGTTATTATGGCAGTAGGTTATTTTATCCTAGTTGGAAATCCTTTACTTTTAACTTCCTTCGCCTTTAAATTCGTTCCGTTTCCGGCACAACCTAACAGGAAAACATATTAGTAAAAAACTATTGTACTTTTGCCAAATAAAATTATTGTACATATAGCAGTAAAGGAATATTCCAAGTAAAATTGGAAAATTTATGTATATTTTTAAGCATACGTAATTTAAATTACGTTTTATTCTTAATTAAGAAAGAAAGTACCGGTATTTATTCGAAGACTGTATTCTGTATTGTCTAATCAATATCATTCAATAAAATAAGAATTTATTTATGTATTATATGCCAATGGCAAATGTTTCAAATTGCAGTTAATGAACGCATTTGAGAACGCAAATCAATGCCAATCAAAATTAAAACTAAATAATAAATAGATTAGATACAGCACTACAAAACCTGTAACATTCATAACTGGTTTCTGATTCAGTAATCAAAAATTAATTTTGTTTGAATTGATAAAAATGTGTATTTGCGTTTTATTTTTAGTTGGATAAAGTCTGCGGGTTTACTTCTTTTACCTCTTTGAACTAAAAATAAAGTGATGTTTTCTACTCGAAAACTCAATGAAATTCTTTGTCTCCTTTCTAAAAATAAAATGCTTGTTATTAAATTGATCTTGAACGAAAAGAGCATTCAAGTTTCACTCATAAGCAGCATAATACCTTTACCAAAAAAGAAAGAAATGAAATTACAAGAATTCTACAATAATAATAATTAATAATATGTAGAAAGTAGTACCAATAGGTACAAAATACCAATAGTAATTTACTTTATTTTTATTTATAGGCAATTTTATTACAGATGTTATATACAAATTACATAATGAACAAAATTAAATCTTAATATATTTTTCCAGCCTCTTTTTTTCCTAAGCGGTACATTTTTAGATCGTGAGTAGGTATATTTTTCATCATTAGCCAGTAAGGAATAAGGAAGATTTTGCTGGGACGGGAAAATCATGCTAGAGAAATAATATAAGATAATAATATAAGTTTACAAAAACTAAAAATTAATCAATCAAATTAAACAAATAAACATTATCTCATAAAAGAATAAAAAAACATAAAATTTTCAAAAAAGAACGTTTAGATTATCCCTTCTTTACACGTTCAGGACAAATGATCATGTATACAATATGGTTTTAATGAAACGAAATAATTTTTGCAAGTGTAGAATGCCAGCGATTGCGAGGATATTATCAAAAATGACCTATACCACGGTATTTATGACAACTCTCAATATTTTCCTTCCACATGCACCCAACTGAGCTGATATTCTTATAAGAGAAATTGGGCAAGACAAATTTTAGATAGTCTTGCGTGCGGTTAGCATAGGCAAAATATGCTTGTTAAAAAAATATTTGTTTTTCAACTCCCTGAGTACCTCGAAAACGAAATGATTTGGTACCTACTTACATCGTTGGGCTGTTTTTATGCCCCTTAGAACCTACAACCTTTAAAAGTGTGCCAGTGTATATTTATGAGTATTCTGTATAATAAGGCTATAAAATTCTGAATTACAAGAATCCAATTTTATAAATGCATTCCTTTGCAAATTTAGGTATTTAAATATTTAGGTTGATTATAAATATCTTTAAAAAACAGTAATTTTTCTTCTCATAGATACATTAAAACAATTCTTGTATGTGTTTTAAAAATAAAAAATTATTAAAAATATTTCTACATTTCTTTTAATATCAGAATCATAAAAATCAGAAATGCTTTTTTACATTTTAATGCACTGAAATTAGTCCAATAGAAGGCCGAACTGCGGAATAAATCATACAAAAGATATCAGTGTGTTTTAGGTATATTTTGATGTCCTGAAAAACTCCTCCAAATCCTTTTACAATAGAGTGTACACACAACAATTGGCATCAGTGTAATCCTCAAAAACGTTTTTCCGGGATTTTCTTGGTAATTTTCGATTCAACGACTAATACGACTATAATTATCCCATACAAAATGAAAGAGATGATAATTTTAAACAAAAAAGGTTTCATAACATTTTTTGGCCGGAGTAATATTTATCGTGATAAACGGCGTCGTTCAAATTTTATAAAAATTTTCTGACCCCGTGAACTTCGTTTCATTTACAATTAATAATTTATTTGATCAGCGATTAATTATTAATCTTAATTAACATCTGCAGCTCTAATTATTCTTTAATAGCTAATAATTATTGCTTTGCCCGCCTGCCTTTTTCACCAAATTAGAGTGGGGGTGGGATATGATTATGTCTGAATTCTGTCCTCCATCATTTCGATCTCCTATGCAGCTCGGGCTGACCGTTTATCACCGACAGTATACGTTATAAAGTTTAGTTGATATCAATTTTATCTATGGTTGATATTTTATCAATCCTTGGTGTATGTGTATCATACAAAGGAGCAGCATTAATGAAGCTTCAAGTTTATTTCATCTCTTGACTTATTTTTTTTTAAATTTTTTTATAAGATTTGAGCGACGTTTATTATGATCAATATTGCTCCGACAAAAAATGTTATGGGACTTTTGTGTAAAATTATCTCTTCTTTTATTTTTTATACAGGTATATTTGTCGGAAAATCGACAGTTACCGAGAAAATCTCGAAAAACTGTTTGTTTAAAAATACACCAAATCTTTTGTATAAATTATTCCGTATCAAAATACTAACTTCAGTGGACTATTTGTAAAATAATGTTGTATGAAGATTCACATGTTTATAATAAATATAATAGTATTAATATTTTGCTCATAAATAAATGGATGAGTAGAGTTCAATCATTATTCTATTCTGCCTACTTGCTGATATTGCATATTGTCGAGATTCTTATACATTTGGAATTTTTAAGTAATAGGCTAGTCATATTGAATTAAAATCAACGATTTCCATCAGAAAATTGAGCAAATATTTGTGTCCTGAATATCTTTCCTCCTTTCTCCTTAAAAAGTCGAAAAAGATCAAAACAATGAAAATTGTTTTGGCCCCATCGTATCTAACGCATGTTTTACACAAAAATATCCAATTAACAGATCTCTTCAATTTTCTGACGGAAAAACATTTTACCCATTAACTTAAAAGGTTCTTTTAGAGTCGAGAACTTTAAAAAATACTCAAACGATAGTGTCTCTTATTATAAATGTGGCCCATCAGTTCATTTGAAATTGCTGATAAATCTATATCGCTCACTATCAGAAATTCTTATTATATTATGTGAGTAGCTGAGAATTTTACCGCGGGTAATATATTATATGTTTACACGTTCCATGCTAAAAAGCAAATGAAAGCAATTAGTAATCTATATTTTTTTAATATATATTTTTATGAAATTTGGACTTTTTAAATGTTAAAACGACAAAAAAATTTCAATAATTTGTCTATTTTCTTATTTTTATCCTACGAAGGAACAAGTGTATACCTATTGATCTTAATTCAAACCTCAACGGATAAGTAATATTCAAGGGTTGAAAATGAGATAAAAAACCTTTAATATTTTTGGATAGGGATATTAGAATGAACATAAATTCATAATTCTAACTTACTTTGCTATTTTTTATCTTTTACTTTTCAGAGTAGATAAAATTGCGTAAGTCGCTCATCACAAAACCAGAAACTTTATTTGGGATTAAATTTTTTTGAAACGGCTTTTCTTTTTCATACTAATCGATATTTAGAACAAATAATTATAAATAATCTTTTAACTTAATTCAATTCATATGCTTCTTTTCTTCATATATTATATTAATTACTCTAGATAATAATTGAAACATATCTATAATTTGTTCTATTTATTTACACTGATCGTCGAAGAAAATAACTCATTAAGGATGTACGATAAGGTGTTAGGGTAATATCAGGTTGCGCAATGCCTTAAAACCAATGAAATTCCACAATTTTTCTACACAAAAATGGGGAGAGGGAGATAGGAAGCTGACACTCTCAAAAGACATTTCCTGGACAAAAACGCAACCTAAATACAGCTTTTCAACACTCTAGACCAATTTGGACATGCAGTGAAAGCGCGCAATGCCTCATTAACCGCAAAAATTTATGATATTTTGACACAAAAAAGGAGTTGAAGGGGCTAGGTAGTTGATCCACAATAAACTTTTTTAATAAATAAAGTTTTTGAATTGGAGAGACTGGAGAAAAAGCAAAACTTTAAAAACGTTTAAAAAATTGTTTTTCTTCTGAGGTCCTCTTTCAAGTTGCTGAAATAAAACTTCTGTATGCTAAACAATTCTAAGCGCCGAATTTTATCTCATTTGAACTAAAGGGGCAGCCGAAAGTTCGTAAAAATAACGAGAAATAAATAGTAGCTATTGATTTTAGCAATTTGGAGGAGATATCTAAGAAAACCCTGCTTTAACCAAACTTCAACTGATAATATACAATGGCATATTCACATTATTGGTATTTTATTTTTAGCTATACGTAAAAAACGCTTAACAAATTATAAGTAACTTTTTCGTAAAATTTCAGGATTTTAAATCGGTGTAATTTCCTTTTAAACATTTTTTAGACTTTTAGCTCAAAAATGAGACGCCGATAGTGGGTTTCAAAAACAATTTCAATAATATCAGATCAATTTGCCAGTGTTATCAAAAAAATTAAAAATATTTAACTTCATGACGTCATCAGAATCCAAAAAATTTAATTTTGCTCTATCACATCCAAATTTTATCCAATTTTGATAAACCAAGTATGTAATCCTACTATATTTGGGTTATACTTTTCAAATTTGTGATCAAAATTAACCTAGCACTAATAGGTTTCAAGAATGTGAAGTCCTGGTCTCGGAATTAAGCACAAAAGCGATAGCTACCGTAAAACTGACATAACAGTTGATAAGAATGACTTAAAATTATTAGATTTCAAAAAAAATTCCAAAAAGATCCGATTAAATTTGTCGTTGTTATCAAAACAATCGCATTTTTTAACTTTATGACGTCATCAGAATCCAAAAAATTTAATTTTGCTCTATCACATCCAAATTTTATCCAATTTTGATAAACCAAGTAAAATTTATCTAGCTCTAATAGGTTTCAAGAATGTGGAGTCGTGGTCTCGGAATAAAGCACAATAATGATAGCTGCCGATAAACTGATTTTTTTTATAAAGTTTTCTGATCAGAGAAAGTCTTGCATGGAGTTTCCATTTGAGCCCGAATTGTGGCGACACATCTAAAACTAAAAAGTTGAGTACAATGTCATTTTTATTATCTGCATCCAAATTTCGTTACGAAATTTCAAAATACGAAGCGTAGCTTATATTCTCAGCTTATGTTTACAATTGTATAATCGATGTGTAGGTACAATACCGTTATCGATGTGTACAATAGCCTGATTTAAAGTCTCATTTTTTGAGCTAGCCAGTATATTCTTATTTGCGAATATATCTGTTTCAAAGTGTAAATAACCATTATATACATTTATATACCTACATATATTCATAATATTAAAAATGTTTTCAATATTGTATATGTAGACGTTATAAATACTATTTTTGTACTATGATAAACATTGCCAATGATTTTATAACATAAACGACTCAGTATCGTAGTATTATATTATGACTAAACCATACAACACATCTCATTTTAACTAATTGTATTGCAATATTATCTCCTCTAAAAAATATGCAATCCCGTTTTCTCATCCCAACATAATAATAATAATATACAAACTATCACAGAGAATTCAAAGAAAGAAAATTCAAGCATTCGGCTAGCTCAAAACACAGTCTTTAAAATATGTAGACACACTGTTAAGATTTTTTGGTAGTGTTCTTTGGTTTCGAAAAAAATGAATTAAGTTTTGTTAATTAATTGTTCAAGTGTTATTTTGGTGATTACTTTAAAATGGGAAGACAACAAACAATTTTAGTGAATTTAAAACGTTTAGATCTCAATCAACCATGGGGAATAAGTTTAGTGGGGGGTAGTGACGTTGGAACACCCTTAATCATAACACGAGTAAGATTGACAATTTTCAAATATCAAGTTTTTTTGAGGGTTCCATGCATAATAAGCGAGATCGAATGTTTGCTTGTTTTTGTACTATGACCCCATCATATGATGACAACTGTTTGATCTAGAAATAGGTAGTCTTGGGAATAGTGGATAGTGAAAGCTCATAAAAGTTACAAAAGAATTTGCTTATTATCCAGGAGATCAACGCTAACGTTAAGCCCAAAATTATTTTTCTTTATATTTCGAAGATTCTATCTAAGAAAATCTTAGCAACTATAATTATGCAGCTATATTATGCAGCTATAGCAACTATATTAAAAAAAAAACTTTAATTCACAGTGTAGTTTTGCCAAAATAGAGTCGTTGCCGTAAAAATTGTTTTTGAAATTTATAAACATATAAAGATAACAGGCAAAATTTCGTCATATCATTATCCGAATTAACATAAAAATTTTTGATTAAAAATTTTCAGAATTATTCATATAAAAAATTATCATAAAATTTTGAATGTATAGGTACTTAACTCCAGTCCAATTTTTTTTCCTTAATTTTATAAATGTAAAACTACAAAAAGGCTTTTTTTTTAATTTCTGCCTATACAAATATATAAGAAAAATTTTAGCCTTTCTGATTCATTATCATCAAAATTAGTACTAAAAAATT
Source organism: Chrysoperla carnea (assembly GCF_905475395.1). Lineage (NCBI taxonomy): Eukaryota > Metazoa > Arthropoda > Insecta > Neuroptera > Chrysopidae > Chrysoperla > Chrysoperla carnea. The sequence continues at coordinate 70,892,530 of NC_058337.1, read as the reverse complement.
TTGGATTACCAAAAAAACTTTCATTTTCTGATTTCAAATAAACAGAAAACTTTTTTTCAATTATTTCCAAAATTTTTGAACTATTAATATAGTACCTATCTATACAAGAGTTTCACGAATAACTAATTAGAACAGAAAAATCGCACTCACGAAAAGCTGACGAGTTTATTATTGCCTATTTATTGTCTCTAATAAATGGATGAAAATTTTTTGAAAATACGACTTTTCTGGGCGCTATAATCAAGAAAAATATACTTATAGCTGGACCTTTGCTCGCATACAAATGCATGCATGTTCGAATTCTTAAAAATAATTGTATATGAAATGAAAACAGGTGGGTATTGGAACTCCCGCTGAAGGTCAACTTTATCGTGGTGACATCATTTCAAAGATTGGTGAATACGATTCCAGAGATATACGTCACGAAGATGCTGAAAATCTATTTAGGAACGCTGGTAACACAATTAGATTTGTCATACAAAGGTATGCTTCAGTATTTTAAAATTAGAATTACAATTATTTGTTGTGAATTTGATTCGATTCACAGAGACACCACTGCTCCAAGACAACCAGCTGTTTCAACAAGTTTATCATCGTCCAGATGTAGTTCAGCATTACCACCGTTATCGCCATTATCATTAAGTCCTAACCCATTATCACTAAATAATGCACTTGGAAGCTTAGGTTCACCGACAACGCCGTATCGATCACCAAGCCCTGCACATTCGTATAAAGAGACTTTACAACAGCCATTAGGTAAATACTTAGTTTTGTCGTTTCTATCGTATAATTACCATTTATAAAAAAATACGATAAAAAATACTTAATATAAAATTTTCCTTGACCTTCCGCAAAATTTTAGGTATATCAGTTTCGATTCCAAAAACTTTTTTACAAAGAACGTAAAAGCAGTTACAGAACAGCCAATGAAATAATTTCTGTTTGAAATAAAGCGGTTGTCAAAGATATACCCTTTAACAGATAGGTACATTGAGTTATTTACAGAATGCAGTATGGCTTGATTGTCTACATAGGCAGGTTTGTCAAAATTTGCAACGAAACAAGCTACACTCTTTTGAGTTACTTTACTGTAGATCCACGCGATTCGAAGTAAAGCTGAAGCTGAAACGAAATTTTATAAATTTAGGAAAAATAGACAGAAAAAAATTTATGTAATAATGTCCTATTTTTGAACACAAGGGCTAAAAACTTCAGAACCCAAGCAACTCCTCTATAGTCGAAAAAACTCAACCCAACCAACTCGTAATTACAACAATACTCTTGGTCAACAAAATTTTTGGTCTATTTTTTCCGATTACCAATGTTTTTAATCAAAATATAAATAAAAATTGATACAAAAATCAAACTAATAGCTCTTAACGGCAATCATAACGGCCATCTCTCGCGTCAATCATAAGATTAACATTTAGGCACATTTAATATTTAGCCCCGCTTAAAATTAGATATCCATTTTTTTTTCAGTTTGGACATTTAGCCATGATTAGCAGTTATTATTATCACTGCATTTAGTTTTTGTTTATTTATACATTTTTGCTAACCAAGACAAAGCGGCATGCAATATTTTATTTAAAAAATGTGCAATCGAATTAGTGTTACACCTAAATAAAAAACAAAACAACATTCCATGTCTTATTCTTTTATACCTTAAAAATTTTCTTAAGAGTCCGTCTCCTTCTGAACGTTAGCGATCAAAACGCCTATTATTCCAGGTTTGTTCGTCTTTAGTAGGTATGAATAATTTGTCCTTGTTCCATAGCTACAAACAATAAACTATTTAACCAAGAGTTTTATCGTCTACGAATAGAATTTCTTCAATTTAAAGATTTAATTGCAAGATATCGTGTTTCAAACTTTAAAGGTTTTAAAATATATTATAATATTCAAAATATATTAATTAATGTGCTAGAGCTTTTATCAAAAAGTGATATGATAGCCAAAAATAATGTATTCAAATTTTACAGATCATAATCTAGTCAAAACTAGATTAAATTTCTGGTAATAGCTTCGATAGTATTTCGAGATTTACCACTCATATTATTTAAAAGAATAAAAGTGTGTTTTGAACCAGTCAAATCTAACCTATTTTATTCTAAAAACTATAATTTCAGAAACTGTATAAGACAAAATATTCAAATTTTGCTTAATTTCGCATTTTAAAGTAATAGTAATAGTAATCTAGAAGATTCGAGTCTATCTATCAAATCATGCCTGTTTTAATTTTAAAAAATATTCTAGATCGGTAGTAAATAATATATCATTGTAAATAACATTTTTTGGGATCTAACATTTTGTTGCTTTCTTATTCAACCAATAACTATTCTATTTTTATTCTTTGTGTCTAGGAAATTTGCCGCACACAATATTTCCATCAATGGATCAAAATGAAATATATCTACAAACAATTTCTCCAAATCAGCCAGCACAGAATACAATGGACGAAAAAGCGATTGAAATTGAGGCAGTACTTAATCAGGTTAGATAATTGTAAATACTCATTTATTTTAATAATTGATATTTAAATTACATCCAGAAACAAAAAAAAAACTTATGATGGCTGAATGCCAACTTCGTAAAACAATAAATGAATAATAATAATTATTTATTTCTTCTCAGTAGAAAAAGTGTTGATTTTTACTGTATTCATCATAGGCAATTTGTAATACATTTATGTTATGTTTAGGTATTTTGTCGAAATGCATTTGAGACATAAATATCATTAAAAAAACCTTAACGACCTTCATCACAGTAATATTTTTTGGGGAAAGTGTTGTATGTTTAAATTTTTTTTAAGCAGAAACAAAAAAAAAAATGTATATCATATTTGTTAAAATTACATGACTGATTTGGCAAAATGCCCATAGTTACTTATGTATTTGATATATATATTATCAAATCTGGTGTGAGATACTCTCATGACGTCGATATTATTATTACATTGACTCATCGAAAAAGTTTATAAATATTAATTGAGATTTTATCTCATAAGATTTGGTTTTCCAGATATGTTTTCGGAATATTTTCCAGTATAGTTTTAGTAAATTTGAAGTTAAAAAATTAATATAATTTACTTGAGCTTCTACTTGTGAAAATATATTTTTTCCCATCGCTTCCGCACATACAAACTTTTAAATTTATATTTTATACTGTACTTTCGGAATGTCTTATTATATCAAGTATCAAAATATTAGGTATATATGGTATTCAGATTTGCAGACATTTCATCTTAGTTTCAAACTTATATGTTGATTAGAAGTGATTAGTGAGATTTGTTCCGTTTCCTTTTTGTTTGAATAGAGTAAAACCATTCTTCCCCATCTTTTTTGTTGTTTTCTTTAACATCTTGCTTTTTTCTACAATCGATTTAGTTTGTTTCAATTGTACCTACTCCTTTTTTATAGTCTCCAGGTTAAAATTATGATATTCAAATCCATGAGGGAAGAGCTGCGTCCTTTATTTTCTACATTGTTAACCACCTCGTTTGAATTTAACCCTATAATTAGCCTAGAACTACGATGCCAGGCTTCAACTGTGTTTTAGTACGCGTTGAATAAATATTTAGATGCATATGAAGATTTACGTGTGTATTTCACACAGTTTTAAACAAATCGAACCTGAGAGACTATTTCCAGGGGGGTAGCCAGGCTGTGCAATCAGGAAAAGCTCAAGAATAATCAAGGTAGGCTGTAACCACTATTATATATACAGGTACATCGTTACAGAATTCCTTAATGTTGTTGTAAAAAAATAATTTAAATTTTCTCAATAGCAGGACAAAGCTTAAAGTTTTTGTTCCATTTTTGTCGTGTGCCAGAAGGATATAATTGGTCATTTATTGATGGCACATAGAAAGTCGATGTGGATGGTTAATTCTCGTCAATACGAAGAAAGTTGACTCGCAAGTCAATGTGCTACAACCAGACGCTCTGACTGTCGCCAGCAAATCATAAGTTCCGGGGAATGCAGCTCGATGTTGAAAAATTATATCGAAGACAGATCAATCAGGCCTCTTTCTCTTTTGGATTTGTATAAATCTATTAACCACTGTAATTTCTTCTGATGATGGAAGTTGTAGACCCAAATGCTTTTCTCTTCGGCACTAGAAACTGCAATTAGGAGCTTTTAGTTTCTACAAATCTTATTTTCATTTCGTTCAAAATGCCATTCAGTGTTTCATAAATTATTACTGATCCACTACTAATGATAATGATAACCACCAAGTCTCTCAAACAGCAAGTCTCTCGCTGAGTGGACCTGAAGTAATTTATCACAGGATAAATATAGTTTCTTATACTTTGTTCATTGTTCTTACATTCCAAAATCCAATTCGAGTTTTCCATTTTAAGCCAAACACTCGATTACATTCCACACGGCAGGAGAAAACCGGGAAGACCTCGCATCACCTGGCGAAGAACCGTAGAAAAAGAGGCAGAACTGGAAGGCAAAACCTGGAGTGAAGTCAAGAGTCTGGCTAGCAATCGTGGTCGCTTGCGATCCTTTGTTGCAGCCATGTGTCCCCCTAGGGATTAAAGAAATTAAGTCATACTTTGTTCAAGAACACCATGAAAAATCTATATGTCTTGGCGTATCCTTTGCTACGGGCTTGATTATTCCACTCCTAGTGAACTTCAATAAAGTTCGGAAAAATAAATTAAGTTAAAATGGTTGTTTTTACTCATTAGGTACATGGAGGAGGTATAAATATGTATGAATATATTTTACAGAGTGTGATATTAAAAATGGGACATTTGGTGTGTGAAGATAAATTTCATGCTTTTAAATAAAAATAAACGATATATTTTAAACAGAAATCAAAACAACATACATATTTTCTTGTTGTGTTCTATTTCTAAAATATAATTTAGTTTAATTCAAATTTATATTCATCATGGTTTATCTTTCAGCATATTTTTGTTTGAGAACAGATTTTAATAAACATAGACACAAGAACGTAAGAAATGTATACATAGTCATTGGCGTGACTAGGGAGGAGCAAGGATGGGCAATGCTCACCCTTCGCAGTTTATTGCCCACCTTAGAGCAACCAGAAGTTTTCAAAAAATTTTTATTTTTTATTTTTATCTTTTTGCGCATTGTAACGATCGCAATTATCCATTTATCGAAATTGTTAAAAAATACAAGTAATTGAAAAGCAAATGTTTAAATGAGAACAATGTATTATTATTCAAAATTAAAAACGATAAAAATCGATTTTTTAGAGTTTCTTTGTTTCAACTTTGAGAGTCAATTATCTCAAGTAATATTTAAATATCTAAAAAAAATTATTTTTCCATAGACACTGACGCGACGGCTGCCCCCGAGAAATAAATCTCTAGCTACGCTAATTTGAACTGCCTAGCGTGGAGCATCTCCAAAACTCTTATTGGAGGACCCTGGTTTCAATTTCAATGTTTCTTGACATCAACAGTACCTATTTAAAAAAATCTTTTGTTTGAAACATTATTTGGAATCTTCCATATATTCCTCGGTAGGAACAGCTAAATATTTCTGCTGAATATAAAAATTCAATTCATATTTTTGTTTTTTTTTTTGGTTCTTCACCAAGATCAAAACTCAAAATATTAGCATTAATCATGGAATGTCTTGAATCCGATAAATATCCTCTGTCTATTGCTATCCATGATTGTCTGTAATCATACAATTAAGTAATATTAAAAGGGGAGGAAAACCTTGAAAGTGCTTTGACTTCTTGACGTACATACTATGCACTTTTTTATCCAACTAATTCCTATAGATCTCCGAAAATATAAAATAAAACGATCTTCGAAAATAAAACGATACAAGATATGCGAAAATATAATAGTACAAATGCAGCTTGATTTCTTGAATCAGTTCTTCCGAAAAAAAATTATTCTTTTTTGTAGAATTTTGTCGCTTTTAGCAGTTGCGTAGCTATCATAGAGCTAGGTGGTGCAGTGGAATAGGGCTCTGCAACCTAAAGGACTCCCCAAGCCTTGAAAAGAAAGGAACACTCAGCTCTCGAAAATAGCAAACCTCGAGCTTGCTCACAAGAATTTTTTTTAATGATGTTAAATGTTCATTAACAATAACAGTACTTCTAATTTAAGATTTTCAACATCAAAAGGTAAATAATGTTTTCTAAACTCAAGTTTGAATTGGTAAAATATGACCTATTATAGAAACTACTGTATCTTATTATGATATTTGAAAAAATTAAAGCGCACAAGCGATTGTGAATTTGACTGGGAATTTTGTTGAAAATCTTTTTTTTCCCGTTTATTGATCTAATCTGTATAATAAATATTTTATATTTTCAAACTTTTTTCTCTACGCACCTGGGCCTTTGACCAACTATAGCTAAGCCACTGTCTCAAAGGGGATTTTTATTAGGGAATTAGGTATAAAAAACTTTAAAATTTGATAAATTCGTAAACAGATAAAATTGGAATTATATTGAATTTCAACGAAATATAATTTATAGGAAACAAACTATAATTTATTTCATGAATTTTCCAAGAACAACAGTTGCATCGTAAATGCAAATAAGATCATCATTCAATTTTAATCTATTACACAGTGTCATCATAGAATTTTAATAATTATAAAACATGAAACAAATGTTAGATATTAATTTAAAATTTATATAAATCAAATAATTATCGATTTGAAATAAATCAAACATAAAAAAGAATTAAATAATTTTCTCAAAATTTGTAAACATTAATTACTTTCTATTTTTTTGGCATTAATATAAACGGCCAAGTAATGGAAATAGCTACAAAAAACCACCCACAACCTTTTTTTATACAAAAATTAATATTTATTTCCAAGTTTTAAAGTTTATATTGCTATCTCACAAAAAACATACATTTATTAAAATGTGTAAAACAAGGATACACAAATATATTTTCATTTTTGTCATTGCTGAAATAAAATAAATCAGGACGTGAGTGGGGAAAATTTTATTTTTTAATGAAAAATATTGAAAATAATTTCAGTCTCAAATATAGTGTCAAAGTTAAACACTTTGGCTTTTGGTATTTCATTCAAACGTTTAATTAAAAGGCATTAATACTATTCAGTGATAATGTTAGTGGGTCATACATATAAGGGGCATCCTTATTCAGGGGCACATTTACGAAATGGGAATAGTGATATAGAAGAATCAGCTGTTTATTGGGTAGGTCTCAGTGACTTGTTATTTTCTATAAAGATAAAAAATTCTTGAAAAATAAAATTTTTTTGTAACATAATTATTTTATTTTAAATTCTATAATTTGTGTAACGCTTCGTTATTTATTATTGAGAGAGGCATTAAGCTTATTATTAAAACAATTACGTCATTTTTGAGTGAGACTCGAATATCAATCACCAGAAATAACTTTTTGTGTGTTCAACATACTAATAACAGTCAGTTACAAAATAAAATTCATGCACTAGTAACAGCCAACTGAATGTTCTAAAAACATATTACTCCTACAATTTATTAAAAAACACAATGACCACAAATTATTTTGCGAAAAAATTTGTATTTTTAAATTTACAAAAAATAAATTAGCCTCAATAATTTGTTTTGATATTGAATAAATATTTATTGATATTTTCTTTTCAATTTTCAATTTTTGATACTAATAATAATAAAAGTAATATTATAGCAATAAAAAAATAATGACGAATTATTTAGATATGCTGGATAGATGCCAAAATAATTTCTGTGACTATGTCATACTCTGAATAATATTAGCTTGAAAGATTCGATATATGATACAGTAATTAAGTAAATTTAATATTTAACTGAATTCAAAAATATAATAGTATATACTATATAAACAAATCTGAAACCATTCTAAAAAGACCATAAAAATTAAACAGAGAAATGATTGTATTGAATTTAACTGCAGGCACATTACGAAAACAGATTTAGGCTCTTAAAAAAAGCAAGCTTATTTTCTTTGAAGTTACAGTTTAGCTCCTTTACCAGATTTTAATTGTTGTTTTCTGACTATCGACTATGACTGCATATGACTTGACTTCTAGTTTTGTAGTTAAATCGGGCTGGGTTTTGAGAAGCATGATCACAAAATTTGGAATTTCTCAATTAATAGTAGTGGAAATATTTATCATAGGCAAAGTCGTAGGGAATCAATTTTTAAAGAATTATCTGCCAGACTTTTTTTCCTGTATAATATTTACCGAAATGTTTAAATCTTAAATAAGCAAAGTTGTAAATTATTAATTTTGCTATTTAATCATATGATTATTGTATGCCCCTGAAACTACCAGCGGCTGGTATTCTACCAGCCAAAGTAGTCAAAGAAAATAAAGGTAGTCTGCCTGTTCAATCACCTGGGCCTCTTCTGTACACTTCGAGGAACAAGAACTTCAAGGAAGAGATTCTAGGCCTTTTTTAAATGTCGAGCCTGTCATTCCAATCACCTGGGTCTCTTCTCTATACTTCGAGGGACAAGGACATACCAAGAAAACAATAAGAATAAAATTCTCATTAACTTGAAAGACAGAAAAGTCTAATTTCACCGGTTTATTCAAGTTCCAGAGACTCCAGACCTTTTTTAAATGGAATAACCAAATTTGTAGAAAATGTTTACTATAATTGATCAATAAATAATACATTATAATAAATTGAGACAGAAAAAGGTAAAAAGATGCAGAAACGAAACAAGAGCTGGAAAGGGCACGGAGAAAACCCAAATTTATGAGCCTCATCCAAAAAAATCACTCGTTATAATAATATCGTTTAAATGCAAAGTAAAAATAACAGTATTTTGTCGATTAAAAACTTTTTATTCCTATTCTAGGTATAACATGTAGAAAGAGTCATGATACACATGATATACTCGCAATGTTAGTTCATTATTCACAATATTTCGTCTCGAAGAAAAAAAAAGAAAATCAACAGTTTCGATTTTATTCTGATTTCACAATGAAATGTATATATTTAAGGACACAAGTGTTTCAAGGCCTGAAGCCGATTGATCCTTTACAGCAGTAAATAATGTGAAATGATTTTGAAAGATGTTTCTAAATGTGTTTGTTATAAGTACAGGGTCTTTCATTTAAATTTCACCAGGATTATTTCTTTTGAACAAGTGTCTTGCCCAAACAATGAAATTGACCTTGACCTTCAGGATCGTTTAAAATTAATGCCATGCTCTTAAATTATAAGAGATAGAGGATATTTTCAAATTAAGATGTTATTTTTTATAAAATAGGAAACAATGCTTGTTGTTTTCGAAACAAGTCTAGTAAGTTCAGTAGAAAACGATTTTCGAAAAAATGTTTTTAGTAAATATGGGTAGTAATTTTTAAATATTTTTAAATTTTTTTGTTACCTTTTGTTTATTTTTGGATTTGATTTCTGTCGAATTTTTTAGGCAGGCTATTACTTTTTAATTTCAAAATTTGCTTACCAACTTGAGTGTTTATCCAAATAGAATAAGTTTCGAAAAACGATTTGCTCGAGATTTGGGGATTTGTATGTTATACAAATAAATTAGTTTCTAACACATCTTTAATCATATTATAGTTGAGCCGCCGATAATTCCTGAGTTTGTAAGATTACCGTTATACAAATTTGCTACGTTGTTTAGCGTTCTGGGACAAAACTGACATTCAAATTGCCATAACTTAATGTGTTCCTTACGACAAACTCTATGCACGTTAAAAAGTTGCAAATAAATATATGTAATTAAAAGGGCCATTGCAGCTAATATTTAATAATTTATTCTTATTTGTTGAATCTCTTCAATTAAATTATTAAAATACTAAAGAATAGCCTGGGCGTTAAGGTTACTTCAAATACGGAGCAAACCGCCCTTGTGCCGCTGTTACTAAAAATAAAAAAGTATAGGATGATCATAAAACTAGTTAATTTATTATTTGGAAATAAGGTCTAATAAAATTAAACGTATTTTAATGAAATTGCCAGCACTGAACTTCAAATTTTTAAATTGTCTTCACCTATTTTTGTTTATATTAAATAATGCAGACCTATTTTTAATTTTCAATTTATTAAAACAACAAACGGTTTAGTAGGAAAGTTAGTAAACAAAATATTTAATAAAATACATTACAAATACAATTATGTCATTTGACAACAAGTCATTAAAACGTTTCATAGGTCGCTATAAATAAAATACTCATTAAAATTGAAATACATTTCACAAATTTACTGTGACTTCGTGTTCTCACATTTATTTTTTTAAGGAGTTCATACTTTAAGAAATGTAAATATCAAAGTAATTTATAAACCTGCAAATACATAGGTAATGCTCTAATGGCTCGTAAAATCGACAGAAGCCGCAAAAGCCAGTGAGTATACTCTATAAATCAGGAATGAAATGTTCGAAGTAATCGGGGAAATTAAATTTGCCTCCGCACCCACCATTTTTAGTTATCTTGCCTTAAGCCGTATAGACATTTATCAGAATAATTTTCTATTCTGAATGCAAGAAACCACAACTCTCCAAGTTTATCAGAAAAACAAGTGAAAATATCCAATTGACTGAGTTAATTGTTGAAATATCATGTATAGACAGTGTTGATTCCACAATCGTTTGTTTTTTGGGACTAAACTTAGTATACTTTGATATATTTTATATATACATGGTACAAATGGTACAAAAATTCCTTAATATTATATTTGGAGGAAATATACCTCTAAGTATATCTCTAGGAACTTTTTTCCGTTAAATCAACGAGTTGTAGTTTCATGAATTTAGTAGAGAAAATTATTCAAGAAACAGTTTTAGTGATGTGGGGTTAGCACCTCTGGGTAAATTTATCTTTTAAAGTAATTTTCTTATCTAAATACAAAACCATGCAAATCTATAGGTAAAATAGGAAAAATAGTTCTAAGATAAGAACGAGCAATGAATTTTATTTACTCAACTACTTCGGTTGGGTCATGTTACAAAATTTTATCTCATTACACTAGAGTTTTTGTTTTCCCACATTACTCTTCTGTACTAAGTTTCTCTACCAATTTTATCTGGAAAGCGTAAAAATGCCCACCCCACTTTTAAATCTTTCGGCCAAGTGACACGCAGACTTGTGCTAAAAAGAACTATAAGGCATCTCTGTTACTTCTCTTAAAGCTTCTCTGTTACTTCCATGACGCCTTCATGTTCAGAGTTGGTTTGCTTTCAAATGATTGAGTGCTTGTTTTGCGACTAAGCTTCTTCACAATCAGATCAAGTAATTAAGATAGCTTCTAGTGGTGTATATGGCGTGCATGGGCAAACGTGGTTTAGTGACAACCTAACCATAGTGACAACCAAAAATACGAGTAAGACCGAGAGACAACATTTTTTTTCTACCTATTTCATTACTATAAGAGAAACTGAGATAGGTAGACGAATCGTATACCCGTTTCGCTTCCTCCTCTATGAGTAATGCGGTCTTGGATAAAGGGACATACAAAAAGTTTATGCACCCAATAAAGTTATAACAATGGTGGCTTTGACTTAAAATATCTCGTCTGGTATATGGGGTATTTGTCTCCACACCTTTATAAAGTATTATATAGAATTATTGAGTATTATACTAAATTATCAAAGATATTCCCTTGTGGAAATAATTTCTTCCGATAGTCTAATTAAGTCTTGCAGTGTTCTGAAAAACAATTCTAGAAGAATAAGTAAATCTAAACAATTCTGAAACATTCTGAAAAAGTATGAAAAGATCTATGTAAAACCTATTAAGCAGTTTGAATGACGAATGCATTTTTTACAAGTATTTAGACTCTTCTATAAGACTTTTTCGGAATTAATCAGAGATTTTATGAAAATTTAGCTAGAGTGAGAGTAAGATTTTTTCAGAATTAATCAGTAAAATTTAAAACATTTCAGATTTTCGAAAAATTAATTATTGTAGATTTTATCATATTTAATATTTATTCTCTTTAAGGAATATAAAAACATGTTAGGAAATTGACTTTTCCCGACCTATTATTCGCTCTGAAGAAAAACCAGAACCACAGTGATTATATATTTCTTTCAATTTCAACATATATTTTTTTTCTCGGTTTTTCAGGAGGCAATAATTCTTTAGGCAATAAGAGAACTCCCTGTATATTGAATATACAATCACTCTGGTTTCTCTTCAGATAAGTAATAAATAATTCAGAAAAACTCTAAATAATTTCCTGGAAAATTTTTGTGTATTCCTTTTGGCCTCCAGGGAGAAATATTCATAGATTCTAAAAATAAATTTTATAAAAACTAGGGTAGATCCATTAAAATATTATTGGCAATTGGCTGATTCACGTTAGTATATTAAAAATACTACATATAAGTTACATTAGCGTCGGATTTAATTTTTTTGTACCCTAGGTTTTTATGACAAATGATGCCCTAGATTTCCATTTGAAGTAAAATACTTAACAATATTTAAGGGACACTTTAGCGGCTGAAATATTGTTTACTTCACTTTAAAATAGCGAAATTCCTGATAATATAGTCAAAAGTTACATAATATCAGTATCCAATAATGCTGCAATAAGAACATATTTTTTATTTAATATTAATTCAAAAATTTATTAACTAATTAAATGTGTCTGATATTATTGACTAAAAGATAATTATTTTTAATTTTGTAGCCATATCGTACAACTCCACTTGTATTGCCAGGAGCTAAAGTCAAACATGAACCAGCACCCACTGAAAGTTATTTAAGACATCATCCGAATCCATCAATGCGACAAGGACACTATTTAGATCATGAAACGATTATGAAACAAAAAGTAGGTGTCAATTAAAAAAAAATTATATTTTATAGTTTGCATTAGGTATACGACATATTTTTTTATTTTTAAAAGGTTGCTGATAGTGTATTGCACAAAGTTGTTGGAGGTGATGGAACTGTTGGAGGAAAGCAGGTAGGTATTAAAAATTAATTAAACCTTTGAATCTAAATACTTAAATCTGTTTAAAATTTAAATTTCTATAGGTTGTGCACAAACAATTCAATTCGCCAATTAATTTATACAGTGAACCAAATATTGCCAATACTATCAGACAGCAAACAGGAGTTACACCGTGAGTATATTTTAAATCGATTAAATCTGGTATAATTAAAAAAAACCATCAAAATTAGTTTCCAGGATCGTTTTTTGAAAAAAAGGCCAATCTATGGTAACGTTGAACTTGGCTTTAACTTTCAGAGACTCAGATTCATAAGTGATAAGATATATAACATTATAAATTATGTTCTTTATAAAAAATGTTCCTTATAAAATTTTTTTTCTTTATATAAGGACCAACTATATAGTTTAGAGTGTTCTTCTTTAATTAAAATAAAAATTATCATAAAATATTCCTTTTGAACCCTACAAAATTTGTCTAGACATACACTTTCTTATAAAGATACCTACAGCCACTTTTATTCCGTCTTTTTTCATTATTAAATGTGCTCGGTGAATTTGGAGCATCGACTTCTTGATGAATCTTGCACAATCCCCACCTCAGAAAGCGCTGATGTAATATATACTTTTATTCGTTATGTTGTTAAAGGATTAAGAAGAACGCAGTATTTGATCCAAGTCGAAGCGAAACTTTAAAAGCTCTTCAAGAAGAGAACTACATATATGAACCGGTTCAAGCTGTATCAAATCCAGTTGTACCAAAAGTATTTACACCACAACACCATTCGAATCGAGTAATACCAGCAAAGGTAATCAAACCCTGTTGAATTCTTAACATTTTAATATTCATTGTTGAATACATTGGGTATTTCGATAATAATAATTGGGATTTAACCTCCGTTTTTTTGACATACGCCCTATCACAGAGGCCACTCACATCATTATTTATTAATCTTTATTTTATATTAAATTACATTCATATTTTAAATTGTTCACACTACCGCTGTCTGGATTCGAACCCTAAGTATTTCGAATAAAGTTTTAAATTCGCCTCAATGCCTAGATCAATTTGTTTGTATTGTAAGTATGTATTGTCGAACCAAGTGGCTCAATTGATTAAAATGTAACCTATTCCGTTCGCTTTATGCCTAGTGTAGCGGGTTCGATTCCCGCCGTCACATTAAAATATAATTTCATTATTAGTTGAAGGTGTACTCAGCCTCTGAAAATAATTGAGGAGATGATAAATGAAATTATCAGCGGAAAGGTGGTAAAAAAACATAATGGTATCACAATGGGCCTTATGGTCTAAGTGTGTCTTTCATGAGAAATCAATATAACCTAACCTAAGTACTTATTTTTCCTACAACGTATATTCTCTTGAAAAATATGTTACTCGTTGCTAACTTGGTGACTGTGAAACATCATTGTAAATTAGATCAATCAATGTGATGCAGATACATTAGTTCAATTTATTGTATATAATTTAGCACAATGTCAAATAGTGCACTAAATACCAATCACCATCAATTAAAATACATTTTAACATACTCGTAACATTACAATATTGAGAAATGTGTTCTAATTATTTCAAAATTTTTATTATTGTTACAGAAGCCAGTACCTCCACCACAAGTAAATAACACAAATCCATATGCAAATTCAATTGGAGGTGATTTTGACTCCATTCAACAAAGTGGATCCTTTAAACGTTTAATGCACAACGTTTTAGGTCAAACAGATTATTAAATAAAAACATTAATTATACAGGCTAAGTTCAGATACAACGTCAGAGTAAATCAATTCAATTAACTAGAAAGACCTATTACCATCCCGAATTTAAAGAATAATTAATGCAAATAAAGCTTCCATTAAAATACTCGGTTTAGCTTACGCTATCTCTTTCACGTTGTTTTTACGATGATTATGTGTGTACCGAATAAGATAAGTGCTCTCGATGGCAATATCCATTTTATTATAATTATCTGTGTTTTTAACACAGATAAAGAAGTTAGGTTAGGTTTTATTTGAGGTTAGATTTTTAAATGTGTAACCTGACTTGTTATATCTGAACATAACCTTCGATCATTTTCTATTGTAGAGCAAACGAACGAAATTTACTTAAATTTAAATTTCTTTTAACCAGAAAAAGGCCTTCTTACGCTAACATTTCAAATAATGTATTTTTGAAACAAAATTCCAACCGAAAAACGCGCATATTTTAAGGATATTATAATTTCAAACTGCACATGTTTTTAGGTGTTTAGATTATTTTTTGTTGTTGTTATAATATATTTATTGCTTAATTAATTTAAAAAAATTATTTTTTTTCTTGTTAAATTATTTATTTAGATAAAGTTATATATATATCTTGTAAATTTTATATATATGTAGGTATATTAATTAACCTAAATTGGCCGTGTTCGTTTTCTGATTAATTCTTCAAAATGATGGAATATAATATTCTCTAGGGTACAAGAAATATTTTCCTATTTTATTTATAGTTTAAAATAATAATTTTTTTATTATTTTGTCCAGGTGGAATAAATTATTTGTTAAAAAATTCCAATAATTGCAAAAATAAATTTTTAATGGGAATATTCTATTCCATCTTTATGATGAAGTCATCAAAAAACGAATAATACCAATTATTTTTTACGGATTACTTCTCGTT
Source organism: Chrysoperla carnea (assembly GCF_905475395.1). Taxonomy (NCBI): domain Eukaryota; kingdom Metazoa; phylum Arthropoda; class Insecta; order Neuroptera; family Chrysopidae; genus Chrysoperla; species Chrysoperla carnea. Next base: position 70,876,976 of record NC_058337.1, on the reverse strand, counting down.
CTACCAGTGGTAATTTTGTAAATAATTATACGTCTAAATGTCTATTTAAACTACTCTCCGTGGATAAAACAAACTTCTTGAAGATACGAATGGCCAATTGCCAATTTGAGTTATATACAAAAAAAATTAACAATATTACGCAATTAAAATGAACTAATGGTTAGAACACTCTGATACTTTTTTTGGTTAGGTTAGGTTAGGTTATGAATATGAAGGATCAGATCATCAGGCGTTCTGTTAAAAGAATCGTTTTTTATTACTTTATCCACAGCCTCATCAATATCAAAAGCGTCGCCATATAGAATGGTGTAAATATGGGAAACATATTTTATATTATCTATTCTACCTATATGCCAATTAAATACGCGATCGATTTTTCTAATCATAGGTACTGTATCACTCATATGTCGTAGTTTTCACTACCCGTAAAATTATAATACTCGCGTTTTTTAAAGAAGTGAATTTTTGAATGTTGATTTTTGAATGAAAATAAATTAAGTTATATTTGTTAAACTTATTATAGTTGATTTATGTCAGCTTTTTATTTTAAAATGAAAAAGAGAATGCAAAATTTCAAAACAAAGACGTTGTCTTTTAAGTGAGTGTGAATTCTAGTCACAAAATTTAAATAAAAAATTATATAAATTTATTTTATATTATTTACAAACATATCGATTTAAAAATATTTTCATCACATTACCGTTGTGTAATTAATTTATTGTAATCATTAATCCTTTGTTTTGTAAAAATAAAAAATGGATTGTTTTAGTCCATCATATGACGTATGTACCTTATATCATTATAATTATGATAATATATGGCTTCAAATAAAGTTTATTTACATAACAGTAGTAATTAATTCTAAAATATTCCACAGTTTTAACTTTTCCACTCTGCCCAAGAAGGAATGTGGTAGGTAGTTGCGTAATATCTTAGAAATCGCAAAAATCATAATATTTCATTAAAAACAAGTGAAAACAAACAATTAGCTGAGTTAATTGTTGAAATACCATGTATAGACAGTGTTGATCACTCTGTCATATTACACATACATACATGTCACACATATGTAGCTGATATTCCCATATAATACATACTATACAATTTGCGCCTAATTTGCGCTCTCACGGGTGAACAGTGATGTTTGAAACAAAAATTTGATTATCTTTTTATAAGGAACAATTTTTTACACTTAAACTTTTTTTCTATCTCTAGCAGTTTACAAAATGAGTCCGCGGACCCAAAACCCAATGGAAATATGTTGCTCATTTACGAACTCGACCTCACTTTTTACGTCGTGATTACGCTGTAAAAATTTGAGCTTCATATCTTTTTTCGTTTTTGAATTATCGTGTTCACAGACGGGCGGACGGACGGGCAACCGGAAATGGACTAATTAGGTGATTTTATGAACACCTATACCAAAATTTTGTTAGTAGCATCAATATTTTTCAGCGTTACAAACTTGGGACTAAACTTAGTATACCTTGATATATTTCATATAAATGGTATAAAAAGATGAAAGTGGGACTGGAAAGTTGAAACCGGGCACATTAAAAAGTTCTTTCTTGACATTAGCTGATTAAGTTAACATTTCCTATTTTAGTAAACCTATCTAACATACTTATTTTGCAAAATAATCCTTTTTTTCATCAAACTTACTCTTGAAAGTTGACGCCGTTTATGAGATACAGCCTGCCTCCAAATTGATATAGAGAGTTGCTCATTTTGATAGAGGATTTATAACGTATTGAAAATAACGAGTTTCGGTGTTTTTAATGTATATCACTACGAAATGAATAATGTTAACACATTTTTGAAAACTTCATATGAGAAGAGAAAAGTGTATAATTTTTTTTTTTTTTTATTTGAGTAACACTTTTTGAAAAAAGTACACAGCATTCAAAAATGTTTTTGTACCTACGATTTGATACCGAACATTTATTTGTATTGTGCTGTGATTTGATTGGCCGAACATGTGTGATTTGTGTCGTATATTGTATTTTAAAAGAGGCACCAACTCTTTAGTTATTAGAAAAATAATACGCCGTCTTCAGTAAAAAACAATTTGTGAAAATTTGCAAAAAGTTAAAAATGCTACAGTTCAAAAATATTTCATTTTTCATCCTGGTTTAATTACCTCATTCAATATTTGCAGGATATACGGCGTAATTCTGTGATTTGATCTAACAAATTAGCGTAAATCTGTATATCATATGAAAATGGTTTTTCACCACTGTGACAACTCTGAAATGACAGAGCTGATCACATATTATGTAATCACTCCCCAAACATGCTCTTAATCTACTTCATTGTAGGTATTTATTGAATTAATAGACTTGCAATTGATCTACTCAGCCAAGTATGTGTTTATGTCAAAATTTTCTGATTTACCTCCACCTAGACCTGTGAAAATTTCTATTTTGTCTCCCATGGATCAAAGACTGGGCGCCTATGTGTATATGCTGTAAAATTTAAAGATAGGTATTTGGTCGAATACAAACTCATTTTATCGTAGAGAAATTGCATATTTATTTAATAATATTCTATTATATCCTTTGAGAGGTATCCTCTGTATGCTGGAGAAAAAAAGTCTATTGATTGAGCATCGTAATATTTGAAAGTACTATTTTTGGTAGGTACAATATCCTTTATTCCTTCAATTCCCAGACCATATGGTGAATATCCACTGGTTCGAAAATGAAATGTACCTTTTTTTCTAAAAACGTAGTAATACAAATCATATTAATATTGCAAAAATAAAGATTACCTAATAAAGTAAAAATACAACCACCTCGAAACTACAAGCAACGTTATTTATTGACTTTTACGATTCTGCGACTTTAACGACTGCGTTAAATATAAAAACTGAAAAAAAAAACAAATCCAGCAGTTTACAAAGCGTCTTTCAAACAGTCGAGACCCATTAAAATATTCCCAATAATATCGATTGTTAAAATTGCTATGTAAACTGCTGGACTTGGTTTTTTCTTCGCAGTTTTTATTTAACGCAATAGGATTTTTTTATTTTTTTTAATTAATTTTTTTATTTTACACTTTTTAGTTAGGATTTTTAAACACCTATTCAAGGATACGCTACTTACCAAAGTTCGTCGACTTTCATTTTCAGCCTATGTATGTATGTTTTGCCCTTTGAGGCGCTCTAGATACCAAACGCAAGAGTCGATTTTAATGATTCTCACGTCAATCGATTTGTCCATTTAATATAGCTATTCAATGATATCACACTTAATATAAAACAAAGTCGCTTTTTTTGTCCCTATGCCCCTATGTACGCTTAAATCTTTGAAACTACGCAACGGATTTAGATGCGGATTTGATTTTTTTTAATAGATAGAGTGATTCAAGAGGAAGGTTTTTATGTATAATACATCCATATTATAGTAGAGTAAGGGGTTGAAATAGGGGTTGAAAGGGATATGCTTCAAAAACTAAAAAAGTTGTGCATCGATTAAGCTCAAATATTGACAGGATATACAACCAGCTTCAAAGATCTATTGTTTTTATCTATTTTTAACCTTCGGAGGGTAGAAAGGGGTAGCGAGAAAGTGGGAAGGAATTATCGAATGTTTACAAATACACCTAAGTGGGGTATCAAATAAAAGAGCATGACGTGTACATTACAAAACTGTTATCCCACGGAAGGAAATGTGGAGGGAGGGGTGCAAGTGGGGATGTTGCCCACCAAAGCGGGTAGTTCACAGCTAGTTAATTATAAATTTGTTACAGAGCTGAGAGAAATAAGACAATAAAAGAGTACAAAAATCCAAGTCAAGTTTTTTCACCGAGTTTAACTTTATTCGGATGTAAGAAATCACCTATAGCTAAAACTGCAATAACCTTATTAGTTTACAACATATTTGAAAAAAACCTATTTTCGCGACCTTTGACCTTGAATATTTTTTTGTGCACATAATTTTGCAATGGACTTTTCATATGCCATTTCTTGCAGCCGAAAAAAGATAGCCCCGATGGAAAAACATCGCTTGAATTTTTTAAGCCGAAAAACCTCTATTTTCCTAGACTAGCATTAGACATTAGAAATTGTGAAAATAAGAGATAAAATTGCATAAATAATATTTTTTAAATGAAAATTAACATTATTACTTATTTAAATTTGTAAGAAAATAATGTTAAATTTTCAATGTAAACCATATATGCAATCCATAGAATGTCCATCCATATGTATATACAATTATATTAATAAAGCAGTGTATCATTATGTGGAAAAGCCACCAATAAAACTCATGCACGATGCAAAAGAAAACAACCAAGATAAAAGTTAACAAAGATTTGTTTGTATCTCTGAAGAAGTGTTTGTAAAATGCTTACATCGTCCGCATTATTTTTTTGCCGATTTTAATTTTAATTTCACTTTTCGTCATCTCTTTTACGGTATTTTCATATTTTGTTAAGAAATGTGAAATAAATGTCATAAATATTCCCTATTGTGCCCTGCAGTTTCAAGGTGGTAGCAATTTTTTCCTTATTACGATCATATTTGAGTTATTTTTACTGTATTATATTTTGTTTTAATTATTTTGAAATAACGAATATTAACTATACACCTACCTGAAATCTGGCCCTAAGTTGCTAACAATAGATGTATAGTCACATTCAATTTCATTGCATTCCACGCCAAAGAAAATACTTGGATTTTTTATCATATCTATCCAACAAAACAGAGCCAAACAGTGACTGCAATTATCAACTAGAACATAAATTTTTATAAATAAAAAAAAAGTTGTGTTTTTATAGTTATGATTTTTAAATAAGATTAAACACTTGAAAATAATTTCAATTCGCCATGATTGGTTTTATTAAAAAACTTCATTTTTCACCGTTTATTTTAAAATATATTTTGGGCCTAAAGACATAGAATCTGGCTGAAATGAAGCGTAAAGTATGCATGATGCGAAAACGATTCTACTAATTTTTCTAGTGAGAGAAAATTTTACAGCTGACAGATGATTTGACCTACGCCGGTTTGTATCAATATGTGATCTCATATGGCCAATGGAATATTTTCTGTGAGTAAAAGTCGCTAAATTACGCTTTCAAAGCATAATTTAAAAAAGATTTGCTATAACATCCGTAAGAGGGCGATATGTGCATCCAAAACTTTGCAAAAAACATTAATAGTAAATAGTCAATGGGGTAAGTTTACATTATCCTATCTGACGATTTTTACTAAAATTAGTCGCCATAGATCTAATAATAGGATGCTATGCGTCACAAATCCATGTTAGTTTTGAAGATAAGTACACACAAAACTGTCGTTTCACAATAAGTTGAGGATACATCCATTCCAAATGTATTCACTGGAGGGACCTTATATCCACTCGAACCCAAACTTTATGAAGTAAGTGACCCTTAACTGGGTGCAAAGTGGTTTATGTGTATCTTTGAAACTGATCTGAGGATGGGTGTTCAGAATTTGGTGCAAAACGACAGATAGGTTCACCGCTATTTTTATGCAATTGTCTCCCTTATGCAAAGCCTCCCCATTTTAACTCAATTTGTGCTTCTACAAAATTTTTAAATATTTTAGAAAATAGACTTCAAGTGTCTCTATTAAAAGTTTAATATCATTTATCTTCGAATTAAAAAAAAAATTTATCTACCCTCTGAATCATGACAACCAGGCTGCATTCTTACACCGCCATTTGCAACTAGTTCAGTGTCCGAATCCCATAAAATATCACCAAAATATTGAGCATCCGATCGTAAACTGATTGTGTGTAGAGCGTAACCTCGGCGAAAAAATCCACCATTTCGCCATGGATCTAACCCTACTATTAAGGCTATTTTAGGTTGAACCAATTTGGCTATTTCACCACATATAGTTGCACCCAACGAATGACCAACACACTCTGTATTGTTTGTTGGTAGCCCAGCACTTACTAAATTTTGAACGGCTTTTGCAAGAGTTTTGCCAATCTAAAAAATTGAAAATAAATTAATACTTTGGGTATAATTCTAGAGGCAATAATAAATATCTTATAAAAATTTAATGTGGAGAAAAAATTTTGAAAACTATTTTTGCAAATATAGAGTGGAAAAGGCAACGCGTATTTACTTTCAATATAAGAAAGAAAAAATGTTTAAAAAATAAAAGAACCAGTCTACTTTAAATAAAAATTGAAAATAAAAAAACAAGTCCAGTAGTTTACATACCGTCTAAAACAGTCGAGACCCATTAAAATCTAAACCTGCTCAAATCTTCCCAATATGAACCTCGACTATTAAAGTCACAATGTAAACTACTGGACTTGTTTTTTCCTTTTCAGTTTTTTTTAACGCAGTCGGTAACCGTAATTTATTAATTTTTTTTTTATTAACGTGTTACTATTTCGCACCAAAAATTCGCAATTTTCATCCAGCCGTTTGGAAGATACGAGGTAATAAAGAAATTTACAAGATATGTACAAAAACATAGCTCTTCTTGGGAGTCGGGTAAAAAAATGCAAGAGTGATTACAGATTATTTAAAGATCATTGATTGGCACTGTATTAAATGTTAAAGGTCAATTTCTCCGTGGCTACAGTTGTAAAAGACATATTTCCAATTTAAAAAAAAAACACAAAACGTGTGCTTACAAGACGAGGATGATCTATTCCAAAATATGCGTCCAATGTATAATAAGTAACATCAATAACGACTAAGTTGTATTTTTTTGTTTTTATAATTTCATCAACCAATGGTGGAAATTTACCAACATGAATCTCAGTTGCTACTCCAATACAAACAAAGAGTGTAGGTTTTGAACTATTATAATAATCTATTTCCAATAGAGATTCTGAATGGATAGCAGGTATGACTGTGAAATCATTCACCGATGAACTGAAAATTCAAGAAACAAATATTATAATTAATCATTTATAGATTAAAAACCAAGGAAAATAAAGGTTTTTCTGCGTAAAAATCCAAGGGAAGTTTTTTCACATGGATTATCTTCCTTCGGATGCAAAAAATTATCTATAAAAAGTCTATTGCAAAATCATGCCCGCAAAAAAATTATGCAAGTTTGCGATGCCATAGACAGATATCATAGTGCCTAAATAGTGAACTGATTTGAATTATTTTGGTTTCGGTTGATAGATAATTTAATGGGAAGTATTCTTAGCTATGTTTAAAGTGCGAGTTTAGGGCTCCGTACCCGGAACAACTAAGAAATAGGCAATGATTCTCAAAATCGGTTCATTTTGGAGAAGGCTCTAAGGAAAAAGGTAATTTAATGGAGAGTGTTCTTATATACGTTTAAAGTTCGAGTTTAAGGTTCCGTACCCGAAAAATTTCTCTGGGTCTTTTTAAATTTTGTAAATTTCACTTGTTACTTAATTTACACGAAATACAATGTCTTAAACATAGATAGACCTACTCGCTCCGTGCATGCTTTTTATTTCAAGGAGTTATCGTAGTAATGGCTACTTTTATTTTGTTTCTTATTTTCACAATTTCTAATGCAACAAGTTTAATTAATTGTTATTCTTCAATGATTTTAATTTGACATTTACTAGGTATACCAATTGCATTTACATGTAAACAATTGAGCATTAGTCATAACAGTCCCCTTTAACGACAAAGTAATTCACTGGGAGCGCTGGTGTAGGTTTTATTGTCCTTACCATGACTAAGCATCTAAATAATAGCAAATACAATGTGTTGAATAAACCCAGAACATTATGTCCAACGACAAAATAATATACAGAATGTTCGATTTACATCTAGGCATATAAATATCACAAGTATGTTACAACTATCTCAACGCATATCGAAATTTCAACACATGTGTATAATACCTCTCATCTAAATGCATTGCTTCTTAACGCATGTATTCTGTCATAGTCGTGATATTTACATGCCTAGATATAAATCGAACATTCTATATAATTTGTTATCTTTATTAGTTTATAATAACATAACTGTTTAATTATTCAACTTACGTCAAAAAGCCTCTAAGAAAAACATGTACAAAATTTAATTTTGAACGAAAAATTTTTCTACAGTTTTTTGTGATAGATCTATCATCCCTACGGACATATAGAGCAAAAACTGTTAGCATCCCACTAATTTTTATCTTATTTTTACTCGACTGAGCAATGCAAAGGAGTGGTAATGTGTTTTCATCAGTCTATATATGTGTTAATCCTATATGCACACTAGAGACCAAATACGTGGGCCGATTTTAATGATTCTGGCGTCAATCGATTTGTCTTAACCTTGAGAATGCTACTGAAGATTTGGCAGTAATGAAAATTCAATATGGTGACCACCAGATGTCATATTGTGAAAAAGCAAACATTGAAAGTTGGCGAACTATGTCAAGTGGGGTATCATTGAATAGCTATTAAATAGATAAATCGATTAACGTAATAATCATTAAATCGATTCACGCGTTTGGTCTCAAAAAACCAAGCATACATACATAGGCTGAAAATGAAAGTGGACAAACAATTGTAAGTGGGGTGTCATTGAATAGGTATTTAAACATCCTAACTAAAAGAGTAAATTAAAAAAAATTTATTCAAAAAATGAAAAAACTCTGAGTTAAATATAAACTGAAAAGAAAAAATCAGTCCAGCAGTTTACATAGCGACTTAAAAAGTGGGGTCCCATTAAATTTACACCGGCTCAAATCTTCCCAATAATGGGTTCTGACTGTTAAAGTCGCTATGTAAACTGCTGGACTTTTTTCATTTTATATTTAACTCAGTCAAGTTTTTTGATTTTTTAAATAATTTTTTTTTAATTGATCAAATTAAAATTGTAGAAAATTAAAAACTGAAACGTTCAGGAGATATAATCTAGAAACTTTTTCCACACTTTTTTCAAGGAACTAAATATGTGGAGCGCCACCTCGAAAGCTAACACATGCAGAGTACCCCTGCCTAATACAAAAAAATGCGTCCTTCCAAAATTACAAGGCTACCGCCCCTAAACCAAATTTACAAGGGGGTAGGTACAGACACCGTTTCACTCTGACAAAACATAAGTTTTGACGATGGTATCAAAATGGAAAACAAAGCTTTAGTATATTACTTTATTTATAGCGATTGCTTAATCCGTGTTGTAATTATTTACCTTGAAACATAAATTTTTAGAAAATAATAAAAATTTTGTAAATAAACGTTTATTTTTATTATTCATAAAAATTTTTTTTAGGAAATAAAAAACCAAATCAAACAAAAACAACACGAATATTTTCAAAGAATGAATATCATTCAAAAAGAAATTAGATTTAATCTTTCTTAAAGATTTTTCATTAGTTTTTCTTCAAACTACAATATTACTAGATAACAAGCACTGGTTATTTGGGAAAAAGATACCTTTCACTGTATAATGAATTCATAATTTATTTTTTTTTAAATATTTATTGATCGTATGTGATCATTTTTTGTAATCGATCGAAGCATATTAACGGATCGGAGCTAAATCGTTCGAAAAAAATGCTATCGATTTCGTTGAGTTGTCGATCGAAGAGAATTAACGGGAATATGTTCCGAAAAGAATTTCATGATATTCGGTCGAGTCGGTTGAGTTTTTATTATTTTTATAAATATTGATTATACTAGAAAGTAATTATTTGTGTGGACCTCAAGGTTCGCTTCAAACCCTCCCCACAGCTTGTTTATATTGTTTTTCTATCTTACACATAATACATACAGAGTAGACAGAGAAGAGTGTGATTTTGAAAACTCTATTAACGGAAAAACCCATCAATTTTTCCAAATTATTTTAAATTAATAAATTGTATTTTAAACAATTTACACTGTCAATTATGGCATAAACAAACGTTCAAGGAAATTAATTTAATTAAAGTAATTTATGATCAAATGATTGCGTAACAGACAAGCAGACAGAGACACAAAGTTATAAGGATTATTTAAATTTGGGAAATATTGATTTCTTATAAAATAAATATTGATTATAAAATAAATATTGGGATGAAACTATAATCCAAATTAAATGAAATCATCTTGGTTTAATGAAATGTGAGATTGATTTCGGCAATATGAACTTACATAATTTCCCATTCCGAAGATTGGAGAGTAATAGATGTTTGATGCGCGAATTAGTTAAATTATTATAAATTAGAGCTATAGTTAAAGATATAGAGTTATAATTAAAGATAATGAAAGTTTACTTACTTGTAAAAAACAAAACTCATGTTTTCTATACGAATTTCTGTAAAAAAATACCAATGATGAAATTTAAAAAAAAAAAGTATTTCTTATTCAAAACGTTCGAAAAAAAGCCGGTGTTTCCACAATCAAAAAATACTATAAAGCAGGCATGGGCAAACGTGGATCAGAGAAGTCCTTCAGATTTCTGTAACTAATATACGAGTAAGACAGAGAGACAACATTTTTTTTCTACCTATCTCATTATTATAAGAGAAACTGAGATACGTAGAAGAGTCGTATACCCATCTCGCTTCCTCCTCTATGAGCAATGCGGACTTGGATAAAGAGACACACAATCAAGTTTATGGCACGCAATAAAGTTATAACAATGGTGACTTCGACTTAAAATAACTCGCCCATGACTGCTATAGAGTATACAGTATGTGTTATTTCATATGCCTGATGGAGAATGAATCTTAAATTTTATTATATTATTAGCTGTTTTCTATGAAATTTACCCCCTAAACACAAAAATGGCTATCACGTCACGTTTTCGAGTTGTGATTTTTAAACTATTTCATGAACGCCATATATGCAATCCCTGTTAATAAATCTTCCTCCCCGAAATTTCGGCGACACATCATTTGTGTCATAAACCTTCATTTTAAACATTAAACCAATTCGCGTTAGTAGGCAATTACGAAATTCAAACCTATGGGTAGATTGAAAAACAGAAGACATCACCAACCTCCGCCTAGACAATCTTAAAAAATTGTTTATCAATCAAATACTAAGAATGTTATACTTTCTTATAGAAGGTAGCAAAAGTTTGCTATAAACTTGAAAAATAAAAGTCCCAAGGGGGTGGCATTTCAATTTTAGAAAATACTTTCACTCAAAAATTAAAATATAATATCTACCTACCTTTATTTTGAGTAGTTGAGTTTTGTGTCCTTGACATTTGGCAGGATAATACCGTTAAGAAACATAAAATCAACATATTACTTAAATTCATTGCTGATAACAAACAACGACAAAATATTTTAAACAATGTAGATAGGTATTAACTCCAAAATACACAATAAAAGAATGAATGAATGAATTGCTTATGCTGTATAATTTTCCTGATAAACCACGTATATCATAGAAGTGTTAAAACAAATTAATAAATTTTAAAAATTTTAAAACTTTGTTTATCATAAATTTGTATAAAGAATGTATGGGGATTAATTGTGGTAATGTAGAAGAAGCTGACCCATCCTGATGGGTCCTAAAAATTAGCAAAGTTTTTAGGACAAAAAAACATCTATAAATGTGAGCTTTTCTTCTTTGGAATAATAAAGTATAGAACTTTTACCGTAGGTGATGCAATAAACGGTTTTGCACGCAAAAACGAATATTGGTTAATCGCGTAATATATAAATACACTTCCGGTCAGTCTTCCAGATAAATAAAATTAATACTTTTTTATATTAAAAATCAAATATATTCTATTTTTTTATACAAATGTTAATCAATTAGTTTGAGTAGCTATTGATTTTAACTGCTTAAAAAAAGTATCGAAATCTAAAAGAGCTGGTGTTGATTGTGTTCTTAAACCAAATGAATAAACGGTTGATGAATCAAATAATAATCGTTTTGGTGAATATAATATTTCAGAACATTTTGTAGAAGATCTTATCAAAGATATTTCATCAAATTTAATTTGTGCATTTGTTTTATTGCTTTGGGTGATGGATAAATCTTCACAGTTCGATTTTTTCAAAATATTTTGTTTTGAATTGATCTGCATACTTTGATATTTGAACTTTATCTGCTTGTTTTTTAAACGATCAACTTTATCATTTGTATGTTCTAATTGTAATTTTAGGGAAAAATTCTCGCTAATTAAATGATTATTACGTTTCACAATCTAAAGTGAGAATAAAATATTTGTGAAATAAAATATGTGTATATTTCGTTTAATGCAGTGTAAATAAAATCCAAATAAATGCATTTTATTTTTCATTTTAAATAAATTATTTGTCAAAAATTCCAAAAAAATTCCAATACTTAAAAAAATTATGTCCATTCCATCATTTTGATGTACCTAATCATTTTTTATTTGTATATAATCCGATCAATTTTATATAAATTTTGTAATACATACCTCCAAAATTTTCTTGTGGTTTAGAGAAATTGAACTTTGAAATTGTTCACTCACGATCAAGTCTAATTCGCTTCTAGTATTATCCAACTTACTCAATAAATCTTTCAATAACTAAAACAGTAAATCCAACAAAATAAAATTTTTCATTAAAACACAAATACGTCTAGACATTTCATTATCTTAATAGATTGAAGCGACTTCAAAGCCGAAATATATTAACTTGGAAAAGAAGTCAAGGTCCCTTTCCTTAAATTCACGATTGCCCAAAAATGGTTTTTTAGTTTAGAATTCTTTCAGGTTCTACTACTTCTATTAGCTTCTACCAGCTAATAAAAACAAATAAGAAAGGCAAAGTGGACACTACCGTGTGTTTTAGCGTGGGTCTCACGTTAACATAATTTCGTAGGTAGGAGTAGGTAATTAGCGTGAACAGAATAATATCTAAGTTTTTGAGCTTTCCGCAGATTTTCTGAGGATCAGTGAATGAACGGAATCACAGGATTAAGCATAGAGCCAAAAACCCGCAAACCCATGATAACTCGACCCCATTAAAGGTATGGCCAACTCGTGGTCAGTGAATGAACGCAATCACAGAGAAAACCACTTCTTTTTCCTCAAAAAACATAGATAATATTCTGTTTATGGTAATTATCTATACTTAAAATTATCTTAACGTGAGACTCACGCAAAACACATGATAGTGTCCGTATATCCTTACCGTAAAAAAACTAATAAACTAATAGAAATGTAGACTATTATTTGTTACAAAAAGGAATCTGACATAATTATTACATTTAAACTAAATTAACTTAAGAGTAAAGGAGGGAGTGATGACGCCTCATTTCCGCCCCAAAATAACGAAAAAAAACAAAGTCATGAGATTTCTTTATATATTCTGAAAGGAGACTGTGTATCCTGATGAAAGAATATATTTTAAGCAAAAAAAAAAAACTACAATTAATATTACTTGAAGGACGCCAAACTTTAGCTAAACTGTAATTTTGCCCAAAATGCTACATTTTCAGTAACATTTCAACTTTCAACAAAGAAGACATCAATATTAAAACAAACGTAAAATAAAACTTTTACTTATCCATAGCAGGCATAATTAACTCTCTCTAGGAAAAGTGTGTTTACTTATTTTGAATCAACTCTTACTGATGTTTTTAGTAAGAGTTTACTCTGCCTAGAAAGAGTCAAGTCTAACTTACAATCAACTTTTCCTGTAACATATATATACTTTTTACCTTAGCATGTTCATTTTGATATAAATCAAATCGTTTCTTTAAATCATCCTTAGTATGCTTCATGCGTAAAAATTTGATACATAAATTATAATTCGTTTGTAAAACTTCTTTTAACTTCGATTTCAACTTTTCATTATCTTCCTTAAATTGTTTATTTATTAATAATTTTCGTTTATGCTTCTTATATTCATTCATTTCCTGACAATAAATTTGTTTTTCTTTCATATAAAACTCACGTTCATCTTCAAGCTGTTGCTTTAATTGTGAATTCATTCGACGCTCCTTTTTTAATTCTTCTACTAGACGTTCTTTATCACGAGCTAATGCTACAATGGCACGTTCTTTAGAGTTCGACATACATTCAAGATATTGTGCATTGTTTGTTAACTTTTCAATTTTCTTTTGTAATTCATTAATTACCTGTTTTTGTTTTGTCATAATCATTTCCACATTGTCATCAATTACAAAGTTGGGTAATGAATCTTCATTTGAATCTTTTAAATCGTTTTTATTAAACACTTGCCTAATGAATTGTAATTGAAATTATTATCAGACTTATTTTTTAAAACTTCCATAGTCAAACAAGAAATCCTTATAGTTCTTTATTTTTCTTACAAAAATATCGAAAAAATGATCTTAATTTTGGATACCTATTTAGGCGGGAAATCGCAGCTCCACCTATATTTGGGCATAAATTATCGAAAAATTAAAATTTTTCAGAATTTCCTCATTTGAATGAAAAAGTTGTTCCTAGTTTGTTTGATTTATTGACTTTTGTTAGGTAGAGTTAAGCCCGGTATGCTTAGTAATTGAAATCGTAAGAATTTGATACATACTTTGATTCATATAAAGGGTTTTACATTAAGAATGATGGAACTTAAAACTTAAACGACCTGTGTATGGGATATCATAATTTTTTTTATTATTTTTTATAGCAATTTGTGTGATATAATATACCAGTCGTTTATATCCTGCGTCTTCGCTGAAATGCACGTATCGATGGCATTGTTTGTTCTTGTTCTTAAACACATGGGCTAAACCAATTGATTTAAAATTTATTACCAAACGATAAATAGTCGACTAACATTGACGATGTAAGCCGAAGAAAATAATGTAGTAAATGGTAGGTAACTCAAACAAACTAACTAAATCTCAATCATCAGTTACATATTCATGACTACCGAATAGGACTAACTTCCAATTGGTCTCAACGTTCAGAAAGAGTGAGATACAAAGGCAATGTGATTTGACGACGAATTCAGACAGTATTTTTAAATAAATCGAAATTGAAGAATATCAGAATATCAATTTGTGGTATACCCAATTTGTTTTGCATACTGTCTATACTATCAGTTACTATGTTAGTTACTATCTAAGATGTTTTCAACTTACCATACCGAAAATTTCGAGGATTTAGTATCCATTCTTAGTTCATAATTATCCATTCTCTGAGTATTATTTCATTAAAAAAAATATTTAAAGAAAATATATAAGCTCGTAAAAAATATTTCTTTTGACGTTTTAAAAATATTAAAAAATTTTCTGCGTTGCTAAGAGTTCGAGATATAATCCTTTTGATGAATCAAGCATCCAAGAACCACGCACGAAATGATAGAATTTTGAACCTTAATGACAAGTTCTGAAATAAATATCGATACATTATAGCTTATGAACTTCTAAGCAAAAAATTTGTGATATGGTGTACGCGAATTTGGTACACCTCGAATTTTATTGACTATAATATAATTATATATACAACCAAAATATTAAAGAAAACACACAAATTTTAACACAAAATTTTACCAAAATTTCATACAGCTGTATCTCTATTGAAAAATCATGGAATTTGACACAGCAATATTTCGTTTGAAAACTTGTTTTTTCTAATTTTCGAATCTATCACTCCTTGCTGCTTTGCTCGGAGGGTTTATAGGGTGAAAAATGTTATTCCTAAATTTTATATTAAGTTTAGAAGAGTACCAAATTTTTTTAAATTATTTTACAACAAAGTTTTTAAGACCACTCGAAAGCTTGTTTATTTTTCTTGAAAATGAGCTTAAAAAAGTTTCCGTAAGAGCTTTTAGGACCAAGATATTCGCTTTCCAAACAAAATTTACCCTTCAGGATTTAAAATCTAAAGTAATCTGAAATAATCATCGCAGCCCTTACATTTTAATGTTCCATCACTTAATATCTATTTTAATTAATATTGCATCACTAAAGCTTATAATTAACTTCTGGAATAAATTGATAAGAATCATTTCTAATAGATGTGAAAAAAGTATTATTTTCCCATTTTCTAATTAGATAAAAGTTTATTTACTAAATAATTATAAAAAAATATTTACATTAATTTAAACAATTCAATTTTTTGCAAACCAAATAAAGATTTAATTTTCAAATATTGCCATGATTAAATTTTACCGTACAACTACATCGAAAAACGATTTAACTTGAAATATTCTTTAATAATCAGCCGCAGTATTTGCTAAATAATCTCGCCGACCAATATTTGAAGCTTGTTTATTTTGTATTGCCTCCAATTTTGGACAATCTGTAATTCGATGTCCTAAACCACCACAATAACTGCATCCACGATCATCACCCAAATTCAAATATTTCTCATTCTCTGAACATAACTCAGCCAAGAATGTTGGAACTTTTTGTTTTGCTTCCATTAATAAATGTTTCAAGTCAAGTAAAACAGATTCATCATTTGATTTGTTTATAAATGTGGTTGCCAGTCCCGTTCGCCCTGATCGTCCAGTTCTTCCGATTCTGTGAACTGTAGAAAAATTCGTTTATAATAATTTAAATCAGGCATTCCTATAAACTGTTTTTTAGTTCGTCTTACCATAATTTTCAACGTCATCGGGCATGTCGTAGTTAATAACATGTTGAACATCAGCAAAATCAAGACCTTTTGATGCAACATCAGTCGCTACTAAGACATCTTTCTGTTGTTTTCTAAATGCTTCCACCGAACGTGACCTTTCTTCTTGATCTAAAACGAAAAACAATAATTTTTTTTATTCTATGTATGTCTATGAACTATGAATATATTTCAAGAAAATACACAAAAAAGTCTAATCTATTAAGAAATAAAATTTTATTATAAATATCTCGGTTCGAATAAAAATTTCAGACACCCAGGCTTGTCTTGTCAACGCTCATATTACATAGACTAATGTATGGAAAATTTTACCTTTTCCACCATGAATAGCAACAGCTTCAACACCTTTCAACAACAAATATTCATGAATTGCATCAACATCTTGTTTCTTTTCAGCAAAAATTAATACAGGCGGTGGGGTTTTTTGTAAGCAATCCAATAAGTAAACAATTTTTGCTTCTTGTTTAACATATTCCACTTCTTGTACAACATTCATTGATGCAGCCCCAGCTCGTCCAACGTTAATTGTCACCGGTTTGACTAATGCAGATCGTGCAAAATTTTGAATTTTTTTCGGCATAGTTGCTGAAAATAGTAATGTTTGTCTTTGACCCTAAAACATAAAATTCAGTTTATGCAAAACATATAACATTCGATTTTATTTTTAAATGGTTGACTTACTTTAAAAAAAGAAAATATGGTTCGAACATCTTCTTCGAAACCCATATCAATCATACGATCAGCTTCATCCATACATAAATATCGACAAACATTTAAACGTACCATTTTTTTATCTAACATATCCATTAAACGACCTGGCGTGGCTACCATAATATGAACACCCCTTAAATAATTAAGGACATTTTAGGGTTATAAAGGGCATTTTTCAACACCCACCAAAAAATTAACGACATTTTGTTGTTATGAATATTAAACGATTATAAACTAAGATTTTACAGCCATAAGGTTCATAAATATTAGAAATTTCTCTTTTCCTGCCGAAATATTAATTTTTCTGCCCAAAATTTTTCGGAATATAAACAAATTATTTCCCCATCTAAATCGTAATTATTATGAACTTACTTTTGAATAACGTCTAATGATTCAAAAACTGGAACTCCACCAATTGCGATACAGCTACGTATTTCTGGCAGATTATACCGGCGTAAATTATCACAATAATGCTGAATAATATCATGAGTTTGCTTCGCCAATTCACGTGACGGGCAAATAATTAGACCATATGGACCTTCATGCTTAATAAATGGTAATTTAATTTCTTGTTCCAAACAAAACATGATTAAGGGTAAAACAAATACCAATGTTTTACCGGAACCAGTGAATGCAATTCCAATCATATCTCGTCCAGATAATCTATTTATAAACAAAATAATTATTTAATAATTACATGATGTCTACACGCAAATATGATCTAATTTAATTTCTTTATAGGTAAATTGAAGATAGCACATGTTTGTATGTGTAATGTGATAAAGAAATCAACACTGACTATGCATGGTATTTTAACAATTAACTCAGTCAATTGTTTGTTTCCACTTGTTTAATTGTAGGTCTTTGAGCAATAACTATATTTTTAAATATCCTTTAAAATTTACCTGGAGGTAAAAGTTATGGACCCAGAGGGATTACCTTTATTGTACTTGTCAACTTTTGCCTAAAACATTCTTCAAGAGCTGATGTATTTTCTTTCGATTAAAATGAAAAATGACTGAATTTTTAAGCCTCTTTCCTTTCGAAAGCATTCAATTTTCGAAACACAGTTTAAAATAAAAAAATTTGGTTTCTTTATGAGACACAACTTTTTTACCGTTTAAAATCTAAGTTAATTAAGTTGTATAATTAAGCTATTTAGTTGTTAATTCAAAATTTGTATAATATAACAAATCATTACAACTTACACAGTAGGTATCCCTTGTACTTGAATTGGTGTTGGTTTTGTAATATTTTTCTGTTGTAATCCTTCAATAATAGCTCGGTGAAATTTCATTTCCTTAAATGATTTCAAAGGTGGTGGAACATTTTCGCCTTCGACTAAAATCCTAAGCTGTTGTCGTACTTGTTCATGGCGACTCTCAGACATTGCCAATATATACCGTGGCGGTGTCCAACTGGTTTTAATTGGATCCTCATACTGAATACCTTTTGCCAATTCAGCAACACCCATCAAAGCTTTTTTTTCGGCAACACTCTCCAATATTTTCTCTTCTTCCTTCAATTGTTTTTCTACGGCGCTTACCTTCTTAGCCTCTGCTAATTTTCTTAACTCGGTATGTTGATCCAGTAACGGTATGTTAAATTTCCGTCCCCAGACTTGCCCATCTTCAGTTTCATCTTCATCCAACTCATTTTCACTTGACGATTTTCCTTTTGCTGCTAATTCACTTTCTTTAATCTTTACGGAATAAATACGGAATAAATAACAGTTAAAATATATAATTAAAATTACTTACCTGACCTAGCCGACCAAGTTTTAATAGTTGGCGTTTTTTCCTTTCTTTGACTGGTACATAAGGAGTGTATTTGTCATCTTCATCTGGTGAAGTTTCATCAAGCTCCTCTCGACGGTATCTCTATCAAATTTAAAAAAAAACCTAGTTTTATATTTTTTAATATATTATTCAAAGATAGTTAACTTCATACCTTGACAGGAGGAGATTTTGGTGGTTTTAATTCTTCCGAATCCATAACATTAGAGGCAGCTTGGCATTTACTACGTATCAAATCAAATTTACGAAATTTGAATTAACCTAATAAAATTAATAATAATGTTTATTTACTTTTAAGCATGAGCAGCAGGTCTCTGACTGTCACTAAATATCACAGATATTTGTAGCAAACTTAGATCAAACGTCACTAGTAAGAATGGTAAACATAAATATTAAGGACATGAAACCTCCTATGCCGAGTTATAAGCGCCCGTGGTTGAATTTATGGCGCCTATGTGGGTGGGGTCTAGTCATTGGTCGTTGCATACTTTGTACTGCGTATTAGGCTGTCAATGTGATTGAAAACAATTGAAACTGTTCAATTGATTAAAAACAAGAGAAAAAAAATTGAAAACAAATGACAACCTAATAGGCAGTACAGACTCTTCCATATAGGCACCTTTTTCCTGTTACCCTCTCTACACTAGTTTTACGTCCTTGATATATATGTTCTTAGTCACTAGGTTATGATATTTAAATATTAAACAATACATATATATATTTATGGTTGCCTATGCAAGTGTTAATATCAATTTATTATGCGTATCACCAATTTATATATTAATAATAATTGTAAAATATTACAAGATGCCGAATATCCGGGTTAAGCTCGAGTGTAACAAGAATTTACAAATACGAGCTATCAGAAACTATAATATCTAGAAAATTTCAACAACAACAAAATCATTTTATTTACTTTAATATTATGTAAGATAGGATGCATATATAAATTTTGAGGACTATCGGATTTACATCCGATACTTGAACACTGGTACACTGAAGCATACCAAAAATAGTCATTAATTGTAAAATTTTATTCACATTTGAATAAAATTCTACTAATTATAATGAAGCAAGTAATTATATTGACAAATTTGCGAATACATAATCAATGAGCCAGCGATCTAAGTTTGGTGTAATTATTTATGGTAAGGTCTTTATGTGGTTACCATTAACAAAACAAAGAAAACTTTAAATAATTTGATTTTAAATCACACAGGATTTCAAATTTTCTACAAATGGCTTATTATTTCTGTGAAAATAGAGTAATTAAGAATATTATACACCGCCTTTGAATTTACTGACATGTATGTGTGTCAAAGTAGCACAAACCCATCATTGCGTACCTAATGAATTTTCTTAGCATAAAACATGAGTGGCCGTGCATTCTGTTAATTTAGCACCCGTTGTATATTTTTTCTACAGTTAGAGAGAAAGAGATAGACAATGTAGGAAGTGCTAAATTTGCATAAAGAGGGATTGCATTTTTATTTACTCGAGTTTCATGCTGAACAAACCAATCGTAAATCGTTGCTGTCAAAATTTGACAGCAACACAGCACAGGTGACATTTCATTTAAATTATGGCTCATATCCAATATGTAGATGAATTAGTGAAAGAATATTTATTATATCGTGGATTTACGTCGACCTTAAAAACATTTGATAGTGAATTAAAATCGGATAAAGAGAAAGGATTTCGTGTGGATAAAATAATCGAACAATTTGTATCGTTTATAACTAGTTATGATTTAAGTTCCTTACGAGATTTATGGGCACATCTCGAATCTCATTTATTTTGTCGCCTAGAACATCATCTAGCCAGTAGTATGTATCCTTAACCATACACAAAACTTTTGCATATTCATGTAATTTTTAATATTGCTTTCAGATGTTAAAAAATTTGAAAACTCGTTATTAAAAATGTACTTAGTAAATGCGTCAATTAATAATAAATCGGATAAAATTAATGACTTTTTTAAACAAATGACCTCAGAATTACAAAACCAATCGGAATGGAAAGAATGGTTTAGTAAGTATACAATTTATTTATACATTCAATAAGGGACGCCTGAATCGAATTAAATATTTTAACAAAAAAATCTATAACCATTAACCTTCCAATTTATATTCATAAAGCATAAGTAGCGCATACACAACATAAGATATGTTTTGACTCCCCAGTGTTTTAAAACTGTAGAAAGTGGAAAATTCTTTCCGATACTCTAGCGCAAGCGTACAAAACACGGTTAAACGTATTTGTTACCTTTACGTGAACTATTATTATATTACACTATGGGCTTGAAAGTACTACTTTCTTCCTTAAATTGTCGTAGGTTTTTTATAAACTTTAATCTTCGTCAAAAAAAAATTCCTACTGCACTTTTCCAAAAAGGTGAAGTGCACCGTGTGTTCTGAAATTCAATCCAGTGTCCTTAAAACACAGGTTGCTATTTTAACACGGCTTATTGCCTATCAGTTGAATTAATTGGAAAAGCGGTAATATATCCGAAACGATAAAAAAAATTTCAAAAATATTCAGAAAAATAATTGATTTCTAAATTCTTAGTATTATAAAAACGACAACGGCTACCGTCAATCGTATGAATTCACCCTTTAATATTAACATTTTTTTTTTATAAATTTACATTAAGGTAGTACTTACAGTTGGAAGTGATTGTAGTTATTCATGTTTGGCAACGTCCTGCACTCAAAACACTACTATAACCAACAAAAACCCATGAAAAAAGTCAGTAAAAGTTCGGCAAAAGTCAATTTGAACTTCTTCTCTTTACCGCCATCACAACATGATCCCGACATATTGGTAATAATCGAGAAAATAAAACCGAAAAAACAGTATGACCAGAAAAAACTCCGCGCCAGCAGATTTTTATGAGAGCCGGTAGAAAGTGTACTCATTAAATTCATATTCATGCGAACTTATGCATTTTCGATTTACGCCCATAAAGTGGGACAGAAGTATCCTACTTCCGGACCTTACATTCTCTTTAATTAACATGTAAAAAAACTATGATATATATTCATTTTCGTCAATAACGAATTTTCTTTTTACTTTTTTTTTTTTTTTTTTAAACCCATACTTATTTTTTTTAAACGCTTATACATCGAAAACTGTGAGGTTTGGTGAAAATTTTCAAGAGTCAAAAATGCTTAGAATTGTCCAAAATATAATGCCTTTCAAACTAAATTTTTAACCAGAAACACAAAATAATCTTTAAAATGCTTATATCACGAAAACGGTGAGATTAGGTAAAAAATGTCAAAGATAAAAACATGCTTAAAATCTTCCAAAAGAAATTAATCAAAACAAAGTAAATCGTAAATGCTCAAGTTCACATGAATATGATTTTATTGAGTATAGTCAAACATTTTCCACAGGCTTCCATAAAAATCTACTGCAGTGGAGTTTTCTTCCTGAGTCATGCTTCATTTCCTACAGTAGATTGATAGAACAGAACAACAAACATATTTATATGGTTCGGAATCTCAATTGTGATTACAGCTGATTTCAACGTTGCCGAATTTCCACACCAAGTGATATTCATTGTAAAAAATATCTAATACAGTATCATATTCGCATTTTACTAAATAACTATAGGGTGAATATATCTAAACTAAAATAATCGATGATGAGTTGTTGGGACGATATTATTTTTCATAAATACTTGAAAATGTCACAAAACCATAAGGGTACATGAAAATTTTGAAATTTGTTTTCTCAAAATCTACACAATAGTAAGGCTTAAAATTTTGATTGTAAATAAAGGAGCTTGTCGAAAACGTATGTCTAAAATTTTATCGAAAACCAGTAGAAATTGTTCAACTGTAAGTACTACATTAAAAATACTATACTTGTCGATCAAAATTTTACCTATTAAAAAATTACATCATATTTTATCGCATACAGTTTTATCATTAATTTTTTTTTTTTTTAGTGTTACCTTTTATAAAATCACCTGAAGAAAACACTTCATTTTCTGTATACTTTACAAAACAATGGCAGGATACGTTATTTGTATCGTTACATAATTTTTTAGCATGTGTTTTTCAGGTAAATTAATAAAATTTTATTTTGACGGTGATATAAATTATATCTTAAAAAAAATTTTAAAAAACCAATAATTGCCCTAACCCCTTTTTTTAAATATTTAACATAGCTAGGTAAAAAGTTTCCGAATTTTCCGGATGTATCAGTTCCTAGTTTTGCCAAGCTCTACAACCATATTGAAAATGTAATATGCTAAAATTCAATGCTTATTTTGCAACTATTTCAATAATTTTTAAACTCGTCTTTTTCAATTTACTAAAAGGGAGTCTAGCTTGAACAACGAAAAACAATGAAAGTTTGGAAATTGAAACCGTACATAATATTTAAGTGATAATTATGTGGTCGGAAAATATCTAATTGAAACTCATCTACATTAATAAACAAACGCTAAATATGCTATCGAAACATTCAGTAGAATACGAAAAATTGATATAGTTAACACAACTTGCGAAATAATTGAACACATAATTATCTACAGGGAATGTGAGATGTTAGGGGTCTATTTTATTATAAAAATAACTTTCGAAATTTTATGCTCTAATATTTTATGGCACTTATGAAGCTCATAGAGTGCCATAATGTCAACGCGGATAAAATGTCACAGAATTGCAAAATTACTGTCCACATAATTATTTGTGAATATGTGATGTTTTTGTTCTATTCCATTAAAAAAATCACTGATCGAATGTATCTGAAATACTCGTAGGCTAGACTTTCGTGAATAGCGTGTATTATGCTACGTGTATTTTTCATTAGAAAAATTATTTGCCGGACTTTGTACTCAGTTTGCCTGGATTACCAGTTTGAATGATTTTTTTTTTAATTTTAAAGTAAACAGAATGTCAGAACTTCTTTACGGCGTAGAAGTGATATCAGGTTTTAATCAAAAAATAATTTTTAGAATTTTATGAAAGAACTTTACATAATTTGCGGTAGTTAGACACTACTATTTTATTTTTTTGATTGGCTAATTTCAAAATGAGCTATTAGCCATAATAGATTAAAATGGTTTACCCTGTCTATATACAAAATAGCTTCGATGTTACACATCTGCTAGGCATCCTGTGACTGCTCAATTTTGTTTGTTTGTTTCAATGTATACTGTATAGTAAGCCTTTTACTTTCTTAATTACTTGTTTTTGCATTAAACTCTTCGGGTATTTATGGTATTTATAATCTGCGATTTATTAGTAAATTACGTAAAAATGCCATCATGAATGTACTTAACACATTTAATTATTTAAAATATACTTCCTATTTTATCATAGGTAGGCTCATCACCTACCTATTTTTGCCTAAACTTATAAAATATTCTTATTGAAAACAATAATTTAATCAAGATAAAAAAACAGCTGAACTGAATCAAAGCTCTTTAAAATTTTACAACGCAAATTTATTTCTCTTATCATACGTCAATTTGAATTTTTTTAAGATAAAATTTTTATTTTTAATCATTGCTCTTTATAAAAAAAATTTACTAAAAGATTATTTGAAATGTTTTAGTGTATGCCCCAACCAACATTAACAAATTTTGATGAAGATGTAACACGATTACGAAGACTACAAGAGGAAAATGAATCTCTGAAAGCACGTTTACTACAATTAACCGAACAACCGCGCACCTTAGGGACTACAAATAATGATAATATAGCAGCTTCATCAGCTGTTGGACGCGATTCAATGGATGTTGTATCTCCATCTCATATTTATGACGATTTTTATATAATTGCACAGGAAAATAATACAGCAGATAATCAAGTCAAAAGTTTAAAAAGTCTAATAAGAAATATTGGATCTAGTTCCAGCCCAACAATGAGTCGAAAGGAGATGAGTAGTGGAAATTCAAAACGAAAAATTGGATCGTCAGTAATGGGTAGTAAAAGTGGGAAATAATAGTAAATTTTTTTTAAAAATAATTCTAATTGTTGAATCATCGCCGAAGTCCGCCACATATGTCATTGGTTTCATAAATTTTAATCTAAGGGTTGTCTATAAGTGCAAAACAATCAATTGAAAAATAGACAGATATGGATGAAAACCGTCCTATTTTCCGATATTCTAAAACCTTTGCTATATACGATAGATTTAACCTTCCTTAAGGCGCTTACCTTAAATGTGAACGGAGAATGTAAATTAGTGCTTGTACAAAATTTTTTAACTATTTTGTATTGTACAGATTTAATAGCACAGTTGACCTCCATAAATTATCACTAATGCCTCGAATTTAATTAAAGATAGGTTTCAGTATATAGAATTCGATTCTTAAACTTCCATATGATATTTACGTGATTTAGGGAGTGGAGGAGAACGTCAAAGTTTCAAAAGCCATTGTTTTGCTAATAAGATTTTCACCTTTTAGCTTAAACATATTTTCTCTAAATTACGATTCGAAAAATGTTATTCCATACATGTGTGCATTACTTACAAAACCAAAAAATATTTTCTTATGCTTTCTAATACCTTTCTAATACTTTTAGTATGTAGAATTCGCTTCTAAAACTTTCTCACTTTATTTACAGAATTAAAGGTTTGAAGGAGAAGGTTAAATTTTAAAAACTCCTTCCTCTGCAAAAAATTGAAGTTTCTCCGCTTTCAGTGCCATCATCAAGATACTTCCTCCAAATTTCGATTCAAAAGTATTTAGAGGTGGTAAGATAATAATTTTATTAGAAAGCGTTTCTCAGTTTTGTGAGTAATTCACGCATGTATGGAACAATAATCCTAGAATTTTAATTTAGAGAATAAATATTAATTCAACAAAAAATTTGTAAGAAACTATTTTGTAAGAATTCTTATAAATTAGTTTTTTTAAATGAAACTAAAAGCCAAAGCAAGTTGTTTTCACAAAAATGATTTTTTAAACTTTGGTCTTTGTACCTCACTTTCTTAGTTCCTTACATATCGTGAGGAAGTTTAAGAATCGAATTCTACATACTAAAATTTTATTTTAGGTAGTAATCGTACGATTGTTATGTGTCAACCCAAAGATTCAAAGGTATGTGCATATAATCTGGGCAAAAATTCGTTAACCGATAAATTTTTTGTCTAAATGTGAGAAAAATTGCTCTAGAGATCAGCTACACCGACATTGAATAAACTTCATTTTGTGAGATGGAATCTTGAAAAGATGCGTTTTTTAAAAATTTTTCGTTTTATCAACTAAAAATGCCTTTATTTATATAAATGTAATTTTTTGAAAGGAATAGCATTCATTTTTTTCAATTTTATTTTTCTAATTTTTTTATGTTAAAAAGATAATGAAACTTAATTTTCTGAAATTATATTACATGATTATGAATTCTGTGGCAGACTATCATCCTCCTCGCCAAAATAAACAAAATAATATATAATAGACCCGTATAAATAAATATTTTTAATATTTAATAAAAGACCTGTTAAAACATTCCTCAAATATTAAAGATTTAAGTCATTTAAGAATTTTGATACGCATGCGTGTTGACCCATTTTATATACCAAAAATAAATATTTAAGAAAAAAGTTAATATATTAAAAAATTGTAAAATTTAAAAACTAAATTAAAAAATCTAAAAAATTTAACTTTGTTTTTCTAACCGTTTCCTAGGCTTTTACGGTATCTTTTTGATATCAAAACCTGAAAAGAAATGTACCCTTCCTGGCAAAAAATAACCTTTCACATTTATAATATATATATAGGGATCGGGATGTGTCAAAAGTTTAAAATATATGTTCTAAGGTCAAAAGTAACGAGTAACATAGCATTACTAATTTAACGTTTACTTATTATTTTAGTAACGAATATATACGGTTACTCAATTTCTCGTTACTTTTACAGCAGTACCATAAACTTTATTTACAGTTAAAAAATTTTTATTTTACGAAGTAGGTAATACATTAAAACATTGTTTTTAAAATGTTTTTAAATTAATTGAATGATTCGAACATGGAACTTGAATTGATTCCTTCAAAGGCAATAAATTTTTTTTATACCCACGTATCGATTGTAATGTATTATCAAACAACGCATTTAAACTTAGTTCTGATATATCGGATATGATTGATTGTTCATCATCTTCGCCATCAAATTTCTTTGGAAAATGGAATTCGTCAATTGCCTGTTCAGTATAATTGGGTGGATTTATAACAGCTTGACGTATCACAGAATATTGAAAATCATTGTAAAAGCTACAAAAAAATAATTATACAGTATATCTACACGACTAAACAGAATATTTAGCAATGATTCATGCTCCAACCTATTTTAGTACCAAGCTAGTAATGATTTAGAGACATAGACTGATAAAACATTTTTATTCTGTCAATATTCACATTTTTGTTTTGTTGTTAAAATAAATTTGCCCACAGCACATGACAAAATTTCGCGTTTTAGTGATAGATACTTAATATATGATGATACTTGAAGAATCCTCACTTCACGCATAGCAAAGTAAGGTTGATTTTTAAAAATCTTTACTAGTATGCAAGATATGCTAGTTTAAAATTCCTAATTAAACAAAGAGGAAGAAACCCACTAGTGATGTCGTACGTGCGGGTATCGCCATAGAGATTACATATAAAACTTTGTTTTACTAAAAGAGGTAGACCAGCCTTGAATGCTTATAACTTCTTCACTTTCATATTTGCCATGGTATCAAGTCTAGTTTTACGTTTTTATGGGTAATATGGCCAATTCGACATCAGGATTATCCCCTGTTGTCACAGTGTGAACAGACAACACATGCTAGATTTTAATTTATTTAAAAGGCAGTGTGTACAGACTAAACAGACAATTTGTTAGATGTGTAATTTAGATTGATTTAACATAATTCAGTAGTTACAATTTCGACTATCAGGTGGCAATACTTGAACTTACCGATTTTTAAGGCCAATAAAAATATTCAAATTCAAATCACATAAATCCTGCCATCTGGCGATAAAAAAATATACTAGTAAATAGGAAGTGTATCGCTTTTTCAGTAGTTCCAATTTAGACCACCTGATTACTTACCATTTATCAATACTTAGTTTAATCTCATTTAGCTGACTATCAGTGGGTAGGTTACCGTTCAAGTCTACCTGTTAGTCACTACATATATTTATAATAGAAAATAGGAAAAAAATAGGTTGTTGATTAATAATATTGGTTTAAATTTTTGTCACGGTGGCGTTGTGATTATACTACTAACTATTCATATATGAAGTCAATTACTGCCAACATTGTTTTAACACTTAGTTTCTCCATATCAGCATTTTGTTCCAATTCCAACTCATCAGAATCATTTACACTTTGTTCTTCTTCTGATGACACACTCGAACCGCCTTTTGATGAATTTAGTGTGTAATTGCTACCTATTTGAAAGTAAATCATGTATTGACTTTAATTTTTTTCCTTATTTACCATATATTGAGAATCGAACATGGTATCCTTGGGTTGAGAATTGGGTAAGCTATGATTTCACTTTCCTTTTAAAGACATATTTCTGATGCTGCGGTAAGCAAATATGGCTTCTGTTTAGTTTGCCGTTACCCAAAGGCAGTATTTCGTTTTTCCAAGAAAACATTATGTTCACATCGTTTTTACACGGTGTTAACTCGAGTCTTTATTCAGTGTGGTTTAAACATGTAAACTATATAAAAAAAAAACTAACTTGATGTGACATTCAAATCCGTAATGGATGCAGATTCAGATGAATCACTGTATGTTGATGGTTGCAATATAAATATACTCCGTTCATTACTGGTTCTTAAATCAAGATAATCGATTTCCTCATTTTCCGAATTACTAAATGCTTGTTCTATCTGATCCAACCGGTTACAATCATCGATTGTAAAAATTTGTGCTAAATTTTCTGGTCGCGATAAGTAAGGATCACCTTCATCCATTGCTTCGCCAGCCAGCTTTATTGTTTCTCGTAAAATATCAAATACTTCTTCGCGCTCATAATTAATATTTGTATCTTGAGTTTTTATGAAAAAGTTAATTAGTCAAAGATAAATTCATCGAAAAAAATTCAAATATTTCAAATTGCTGTATTTTCTAGCAAAATGGTCTATAATCGGGATCATTTAAATTATTCGAAATCTTGTACTTTGTAGATTTTGAAAATGTAAACTGAAATTTTTGTATCATTCCCTGCCGCTTTGTGTCGAGAGGTGGGAGGTTGAGAAAAGCTACATTAAAATTTTTCTAAGAACTTTATAGCGTACACGATTTACGCAATTTAAAATTCGCTTTTACAAATCCTTATTGGAGATTTTTTAACCAATTTACGCATTGTCAAAGCAAATTTGACTCTTAAACTTTTTCAAACATTTTAGTAAAAACTTATTGCATTTAAAAGCTTATGCATTTCTCTGTAGAATGCTCTGCACAATGCTCTCGAGCGAGTTTTTTGCTTTCACAATGCGTAACTAAACAGTGTTGATAAGGTAAACAATAGAGTTTTTTTATTATAATCAAAAAAAAAAAAAACAAAATTTAATTGAAAGTGTCTATAATTTGCTTTGATAGTGCGCAGCTTCCTCAAAAAAGCTCTTACGAGAATACGTAAAAACACATTCTACACAGAAATGCATTAGGTTTCATATACATTGGATTTCTTGTAAAATAATTTTTGAAGCCGTGCATGCTTTCAAAGATATTAGAAAATAATAAGTTAATTTTTCTCATCTTTCCAACCTTCGACAAAATGCGGTAGGAACGGAGCCGGATTACATATGTGGCATG
Source organism: Chrysoperla carnea (assembly GCF_905475395.1). Lineage (NCBI taxonomy): Eukaryota > Metazoa > Arthropoda > Insecta > Neuroptera > Chrysopidae > Chrysoperla > Chrysoperla carnea. The sequence goes on along the minus strand of NC_058337.1, from coordinate 70,847,258 downwards.
CAGGGCCAGTAACAATGTGCCCCCATCAACTAAGGACTTACATCAATGGAAAAAATGCTTATTGATTTCAACACTTTTATGTCCATGAATTTCCACCACCATAAATCCGGCTCTGGGTAGAGAATACTAAAAATATTTCAGTTTCATGTTCAAAATCTAGAAAATATAAGGTTCGGATATGCTATATATGAATAAGGTTCGAATATGCTATATGAATGTTCGAATATGAGTCCTATTCGGTTATTTTTTTCTAAGATATAAATATGTGAAATTTCGGAATTTAAAAAAAAAAATAAATACAAATAATGCTTGCAACTGGCAAGGACGAACCTACCTTTTTTGATTCCGCTATACATATGTTACAGTATCACATCGTAAGTTTTCGGAAATCCTCATTAGTTGCCATCGTCAAGCATGGCTGTTCATATGTGTAGTATATTATGTCTGGTAAAACCCGAATACAAAAAAGATTGAAAAAAAATTACCAATTACAAGTGATAAGAAAAATATAATCCATGATAGACCTATACGTTGAAATTCTATTGGTAAGTGGAAATCATCTTGCAAGCGCCATAAAAAATCAGTAAGCATATCCAAATACCAGAATTGTATATGACTTTCATCATAATAATTTAATTTAAATATTTTTCCCAAATCTTTAATTGCTCTTTTAACACCACGTTGTCGAACTAATGGTAATGGTGATAAATTTGGTAATAATGGCAAACGTTGCGGTAATGTTCGTATTGCTTTTGGTGATAAATAATTCAAATTATTTCGTATTGAATTCTTTGGTACAACTATTTCTGATAAACTTTTTGTAGGAGTTACATGTATTGCTGATAATTTATTTGCTAATATAGGATATGTTAGATGAAGTTGACCTGGTTGGTTAGACATAGTTAATTCTGTTATTAAATTAATTTAAAAAGAAAACATCATTATTCGGAAATTTAAAAATTAACGTCAAATACCAAATAAGCATAGGAAAATTTTGATTCTCATAACTATGGATTCATTGCAATAGTCCAACAATGGTGGGATTTAGGTATTATTCGAATTAGTAATTCTATCATGTAAAATTTTTTTTTTTTATATATGTGACTCCTAATAAAATAAAGTGAGGTTTTTTTAAATAAAATCATAATTATTAATAAAATATAAATTTATTGAAATGTTTAAAACAAATTAACATTAATTTTATATTATTAATATATTTTAAAATTATTAAGTATTTGGTGTTATTATTTGGTATTAGTTTGGTGTAAGTTTATTACAAAAGTGATAATTCCACAGTTGGAATTTATTTTCGGTTTTGAGAAACAAATTCTGGAAAGCTTTGACGTTGGTGAGCAATTACGCAGAATGCAATATCTAACCATTTTTAACGATCGTCAGTAAATAGTCAATAATAATCACAAATACGATAAACACGCCCTAGGTACTAACGATAATCAACGCTATTTACACGATTTAAAGACTAAAATAAACTCAGTACATAACATAAACAATCGGAAAATAGTATTAACACACCTAAAAAGATCTAAATACTAAAATACACTATAAGTAAATCAGAATAATAGTTAATAAACACGATTAACACTAAAATTTAGTCACAATTAATTACAATAAAAGTGAAAAGGCCAAAATTAATTATAATATATATGCGATTAAAACCTAAGCACTAAAATATAGACACTAGTAATTAGAATAATAGTTAATGAACACAATGAAAACGGTCTAAACAATAATATAAAATCACTACACAAATGATTCAAAAAAGTCAATAAACGCAATCAATTGAGAATATTAATACGAAAAAGCACAAACAAAGAAACTGGACGAATTTTAATGGCTTTTTCTGCTCAAAACTAAAGGTTATTTTGGCCGAAATATACTATCATGCCATCTGAGAATTGGCACCATTTTTTTAGGGCTGCAAACTTGGGAGTTTCATTGAAATTTTTTTTAAAGTCGCATTAAATATAACTAACGAAACAGGAAATAGGCAGTTTCAGGCAGGCAAAAAGAATCATAAAACTTTCACTTCATGAGTATTTTGGATATAAAAACTCAAAAGTTCTGAATCAAATTGACAGAAATAAATCATAAATAATAAAATTATGTTAAAAGTTTTAAATTTTTTAGTTTTATTCTTACATATTTACAAAAATAAAAATGGAAAAATTAATCATATAAAGAATACGTCGAACAATAAGGACCACAGTTAATACTAATTTTATCACATGGTTTATTAAACTTTATTATTCTAGTCATCCGACCAAGATTTTCTTTAGTATTCGTTATTCCTAATTGACTATATTTATTAAATCCAGTTCCGTATAAACATCCATCATCTAAGAAACAAACAATAACAATTAATTTGATAATCTTATTAGACCTTAAGATAATGATAGGTCATAGTGACAGATGTCCCCATTGTCTTGCTTCTGTTTCGGAGAAGGCTGAAAGGTATATAAGTTTAGAATGAAGGCAAACGATTCCGCATGAATACATCGAAAAATTAGTTTTTCATTTTTTGAAACTTTAACGATTTTTTTGGCTTTGTCATGTTTATTGCTGAATGAAAGATATGACAGAGCCTAGCATTGGAAAATGTGTGGGAATAAGTGTTGCAAGTGACAAATGGTATACACAAGGACTCGATATTGTAAGAAAACATGTAATTTTTTCTGTTTTAATAACTTCAGCCTATCAAATTTTACAAATGTTAAGATATTGTGAGAGTCACAAAAAATATTGGCATGAGATCTTCAAATGGCTAAGTATATTTACTGGCAAATTTTCTCTCATTTAAGTCAACACTGAAATATTTTTCAAACCTCCAAGATGCAAATGCTATAAAATGTACTCAGATAATAAAGAACTCGCTGAACATGCGACAGCATCACAAAACTGGAACGCCATCATAAAATAAAGCTCAAAATGTTCATAAAGCTAGTACCTTCACTATAGAAAAACAAGTTTTTATATAAGGATGAATTTTTGTTGACTTCGAGTTGCGATTTAGAGTGACCTCTAAACTAGAACATAGTAGTCTAGCAGTGTTGGTTATGTTTCTAAATAGTATATACTCTACGAGTAGAGATAATTTAACATGTATATACTTATTTACCTAAATTAACGTAGAGCTGTAGAGTTTTTGTACCTAAGTCTATATACATTTCAAACAATTCTAAATCTACAAATACTTACCACGTAGTACTAAAGTATGTCTCATTCCACAAGCAATATCAACAATATTAGAATCCACGCTATCAACAGTCAAAGGTCGCGGTGTAAATAAAACTGAAATCGATTCGACTGATTTGTCTTCATTACATATGGTTGATGTATTACAAACACTTTGTTCCATATTGTCATTAAAAAATCCTAATTGTCCATTTGAATTCCAACCCCAAACATATACATCACCATCAACACTCAGAGCAGCACAATGCCAACCACCGGCAGCTATTTTTTTTATTTGAATTCCACATAACGCTTTTACTACACATGGATCTAATTGGTTCTCTAAATCATCATGACCTAATTGACCACGCCTTAAAATTTTAAAATCATTAAAAAAGTTCCAATAAATTTAATTTGATTCCAAAAAAAAAAAAAGATTAAAAGATGCAAATTCAAAGTTCAAAAAAATAATTTTAATATAATAAATATAATGTGTAGTACAGCAGATCGTTTATTACCCGGGCTAACCAATGTCAATCCTTTAATCTGGATAATGAAATGGTCCTGATGATCGCCGCTAACTACACACACAGTAAAATTGGATCCATTAAAAATATGTACGTACTATCAATTAAAATTAAGGTCCAATAGTCGAGAAACAGCAACGTATTAATTATGTACAATTATATGTACATCACATAATATTAAATAAAATCTTGAGTTTTCCAACTTCTTATTTAATTTTTCAACACGGGAAGTTCTTTAAATGAAAAATAAAGTCAATTTTGTAAACTAAAGATAGTCCAAATAATTGACTACCCGATTAGTTGAAATTCGTATTAACAACGCTCTACTGGAATTGGTTTCTAGTACAATTCATAAAATCACTCTAGAAATACACTGTAGCTAGTTAGAAAAAGAATCCTACACGAAGATAAAATCAGTAAATCGCAAGTTTATGAGATAATAAAAAGCTGATATGAATTAACTTTTTAGTTTTATGAATTGAAAACTTTTAATTTCATTTTTCACGCAATCCTATTGTTTGGTATCGTTGCATAGATATTTAAAAAAGTTAGTCCTTCACTATGACTTTTCTCCCCAAATGGACAAATAGCGATACATTCTGTACAATGTTTGCATTATTTAAAAAATAACGAATATTATCAAATTGAAATATGCGAAAATAATTTGGGAGATAAATTCTGAAGGCGTTTATTATTGCTTGTTTTTTAACTAAGGGTTCTGGCTTGTGATCGAAATAAGAGTTTTCGAAGGTGACTACCTGCAATGTCCTTTCAGTAAGTTTTTTGGGTTAGCTGATCCGAACTCAGGGGTCTTTCAGAGTGACGTTTTAGATCTCATTCAATCGCTGAGAAAAGAACAAAAAATGCAAATAACTTACGATCCTATTCCCCAAGTATAAACTCGACCATCATCACATAACAAAATACCATGTTCTTGTCCACATGCCACATCCGTAACAGTATTATCACAATTTAATCGAGTTGGAATGTTAAATAAATGTCCAAATTTGGAAACACTTAAATTCATATTTTTGCCACAATAAATTTTTGTAATAATATCATTCTCATATTTTTCTTTAGATTCACATCGAATAAAATTCGTAATTAAATGAAATTTATCATTATCTAATGCCTTTAACTGCCAAATATCTCCATTTTTGTTTAAAATTAAGATATGAATTTCGTTACATGATATTTGCTTTATTGATTTTATATTAAAATCGATAATTTTGATATTTTGATAAGGTCGTCCATTAAAAAAACCTCGAACAACTATTTGTGTTTTCGTTACAATTACGCTGTATGTTAACGATACGTCATAGAATATAATATCTTCATTAATATTGATTTCCGTAAATTCATTAATAATTTCATCGGTAATTTCATCTGAGAATTGTCCATATAAATTAACACCCGTGTAAAAGACCTTCATTTTATTGATTTTTTTTTTCATTTATTTGCTGCTTTATATACTAGTGGCTTTGTTAGTGATGATTATAATTATTATATTATCCCATTCTACATATGAATGGTGAGGATCGACTTCGGATGTATTTTGTCAGTGCAACTATAAAAAAGTATACAGAAGTCATTGAATACTTTTGCATTTGATTAGTTGGAATTTTTGGAATTCAAATAAATCGTTATTTTTCAACTAAAATGGTAAGTTATTACATTTTTTTTGGAATTTTATTTGTATTTTCAATTAAAAAAATGTATATTGTTTTTCTTTTAAAATATCATTTTCGTTTACTAATATGTTTCCATGGTAACCATTAGTTACATGTTTATATATAAAAGGTCAACTGTGATTTCATTTTTAATTTTAGATTATCGAAATTATATGGTTAACTAATTAATCTTTCTGGTTAATATTCTTTTTATTCACGTTTACCTTTAATTTTTTTATGTATGAAAAATATATCCTTATGAAATTTTTTAATTTTTCGAATGTCATATTTTACGTTCTGAATTTAATGCCATTCATGCATATAAAAATTTTTCGAAAATGCATCGAATTATTGCTAAATAATTATTTATTTAATATTTTTAAAAACAAGAACCTTTTTTAAGCTTAATTATTGGATGACATATGATGGCATTAACCCTTAATGTACATTTTTTTAACTGAAAATTCAAATGGAAAAACTAAAAAGATTTTTTAGGACCACTTTTAAATTACCTTCATATTTGATAAAGATGTACAAATGAGGGAACGTTGTTATAAGAAACGTGTAATAAAGATGTCAAGAAAATTTGTTTATTTAGAAAGTATTACTGTCATGTTGACAGTTGTGAATAACACGTGGACTTACTCAAAATAATTTTTGGGTGCATTCATATTTGTTTTTTCTACAACTGGAAATTATGGCGCTATTCACGATTCCAAGTTACTAACCTCTATTGACTTAAATATGAAATGGAGAGAAGGGTGAAAACATTATCATAAAACATATAATTAAATGACCACGAGTTGTTACGAACTTGAGTTGTTATTTGTGAATGCCTATATGTATTATGTAATACTCCTATATGGTCAGTTCCTCTAAGTGGAAGGTGTTGCGACAAAGTGGGGCAGACAGTTCTCGTGTATTCTATCCTCCAAGTGACTAAGTTTATTCTGCGCATCTCCTACTGTTATTTTATAAAATTGACAAGGTGACAAGCATGAGTGTCGCGGTCAAAGCCTAGTAGAAGTAGAGGATAGAGGAAATAATATATTGTCGGCACCGTAATGTTGGACACTCTGTATAACGCCAACTGACATATAGGAGTATTACATATATACGTGAGTGATAAAAGAGAAATTATGTGTTCTATGATTCTTTGTTTGTTTATACCATAGAGATAGATGCTTATACCCTCTTCAACAGCTTTTTTCACAATACATGGCCGCTGGTTGTCGCAGTCGGATAAAAATCTTATTTTGTATATTTTTGTCAGACGAACAAAAGGCTTTATGGCACAATAAAGAGCAGTTGTTTATCCCATGAAATTCTATTTAAAAATGTAAATTTCAATTCGCCATGGGAACTGATTCTAGCGCTGTCTGGTGGTAGAAAAAAGAAGCTGCCTATGACAAGTCAAATTTCAACAGAAATAAATCACATCATATAGTTTAAATATTGTTTTTTTTATTTCACTCATTATCAAAACATAAATAAACAATTCAATCATAGCCATGCATAAATTTGACTTGTCATAGACAGCTTCTATTTTCTACCACTAGATAGCGCTAGAATCAGTTCCCATGGCGAATATAAAAACTAATTTGGAGCATTTCTTCCCCAACCTTCAAAACCAATAAAAACTTATATCATATTCAAACATAATGTCAAAATTCTGCATCGATTTCGAAACTAATCACTAATTTCAAAAGTCCATTATAGGAGGTCGCAGTCTTTAGATATCTTTCGTAAAAATCTATACAATGACGCTATTTAAAATTTTGCCTGAAACCATTATATTTTTCAATGTATATAATTATATGTAGACTATTTGTTAATTTTTTGAGATTATTTATTTCTCAAAAATAATTATTAACACTTGACGTCATGCAAAACTAAAAAATTCATGAATTTTTCATTGAATGCCGCGTTGTCAAACTATTACAGCTCAGCTATAACTAGAGTTAAGAATGCAACATCACTTTTGGCCAACTAGAGTCGATTAATCGTAGTATAATTATTATGATTAGCTAAATTAATAATAATAATATATATTATTATTTTTGACAGGGGCTGTTATCAATTCTTCGTAAAATACGTTCATCTCCTGATAAAGAATTGCGTATATTACTTTTGGGCTTGGATAATGCTGGAAAAACAACTCTTTTAAAAACACTAGCGTCCGAAGACATAACAACTATAACACCGACCGCTGGTTTCAACATCAAGTCTGTAATGTCCGAAGGATATAAATTGAATGTTTGGGATATTGGCGGAGCACGAAAAATACGACCATATTGGAGGAACTACTATGAAAATACAGATGTTTTGGTAAATATTATTGATTGTTATCTTGGGAATACCGACCGTATATTTAGCTCGGCTAGTACTTTTATAATATCTCTAATTCACTGCACAGCTTACTAACCATCCATTCTGTCAAAAATATCATGAAATTTTATTGCAGATTTATGTAGTTGATGCGGCTGATATACAAAGATTAGAAGAAACTTCATTGGAGCTATTAGAATTGTTAGAAGATGAAAAACTACAAGGTGTACCAGTATTAGTTTACGCAAATAAACAAGACTTAAATGAAGCTGTGTCAGCAGCTGAAATTGCCCAGGCCTTAGCATTACATCAAATTAAAAATCGTGCTTGGCAAATACAAGCATGTTCGGCTAAAACTTCCACTGGAATTAAAGTACGTATTTAAGTAACAGTGCTTATGACAAATTATTTTAATGATTGATAATTTAGTCTTTATAATATGCCATAAATCTTTATTCATACCTTAACAGAGAGCCCGAAGGGCTGTTTGTGTTTCTAATAAACAACCAAGACAAGAAACTGTACGTAAGACAAGCAAAGCTTCTCCGAATAAAAGTAAATACCAATATGCTCTTACTGTCTTCATAATTTTACTGGTAGCATCATGTCATGTTTAGACAATAATAAGAGAGAACAGAATACTACGGATGTTGACACTAATAGTAAATTTTTGAATCTTTATGTTTAAACGATTGAGTATAGTATTTAATTATCTAAAATCATATTCTATTCATATATAATAATATTAAATGGAGTGGAGGAGGTATTTTCCCTATAGTAGCATATTCCACGTAATTTTCCAAATCCGTTTCACTTTTATTATATTTTTTTCAAAATCACTTTTAAGTTAAATAAATTTTGACACATCAATCCGAAACGTCCAGTAATCCATTTAACTAACGAATAAATTTTATAATAGTTAAAACTGCCATAAACTTAATAATTTACGAGATATTTGGAAAAAAAACCTATTTTCGCGGCCTTTATCATTTCTTGTATCCAAATAAAGACAATTCCGGTGAAAAAACTTCTCTTGGCTTTTTTAATTAGATCTCCTGTTTTTTTTTTTTTTTTTTTTTTTTTTGTGTCTATTTCTCTGGGTTAATCGAGATATTATTATAAGAAATTTTAACTACAATATATTTTTTGAATTTTTATTGTTTCTTATTTTAGGAAGGAATGGAATGGATATGTAAAAGTATCAAAAAGAAATAAAATATTTTTATTACAATGAATAAATTAATTTTCCGTCCATTAATTAAAAACAAAAATATATATTTGGCACATTTCATAGATTATATTTGATATTTAACGTACATACCAAATCAAGAATAGCTTTAAAAAAGCTTAAATTTTAAGGCTGTAGCTCAGTACATACACTAAAATAGATGATGCAAGTAAGGGGTGTCTGATTGTGATGAAAATGTACTTTTTGAACATGCGTACGGTAATATTTATTTGTTTTCTATTGTTTTAAATTGTAATTAATTGCGCATTCTCTATTTATGCGCAGTTAAAGAAAAAAAAAACACTAAAATTGAATAAACAATATTTAATAATTAAAAATATATTTATGAAATAATTTACATTATTTTTTTACTCATTTACAGTGTATACGAGTAAGTTTATCGGCTTCTGAAATTAATTTTAAGACTTTTTTACTAAGAACTTTCCAAGATAACACAGTGTAAAACTTTCAAAATAATAAATGCAATATTATTAATAAATTTATTATTATAAATAAATTATAGGGCAAATGCAATATTTTAAATAGGGTATTCCACTTTTTTTGAAAAAATACTTCAAAATGTTTATTTTGCTAATAAAAAGCCACCAAAAATTTATTTCGGAAAAATATATATGCTTTCTTGACAAAAACTTACAATTAAATTTTAAACCTTTTTAACACTACACTATACGAAATAACACAAATAAGTTTTGCAGATATATTCATAGACATTTGATTATAATAAATATAAATACTTATTATCTATGGATATATTATACCCAGCTGTCTACACTGAACTAAGTGATGGTCTATGACTCATACCGCTATGACATCACAGCAGGACTTACTCGCGTTTTAGGTCACGTGAAATACAGTTTAAAAATTACGATTTTTAGTTTAAATATTTTAAAAGAAAAATGTGCTTTTATGACTCGAAATCAGAATATTTAAGTATATTATTACATAAATTTTAACTTTTTTCTTTCTTGATTTATTTTTGACTAACGATAATACCCTATTGTTCAAACTTTAAGGTATACTGCATTAGAAATAAATTGTATCAGTTTATCATCACATTTTAAAGAATGGTAAATTTTTATTTAATAAAAACATATCTTAAAGGAAAAATTTTTTTCGCTTTTGGGTACCGAAAATGAATTAGAAAATTATAGTTGTGTTTTCATAAAGAAGAAAAGCAGGGGCGTAACTACCGCCGTATCAGCCGTATCAATGATACGGGGCCCCCGGGCTACAGAGGCCCCCAGATTAACAATTTACACCATATATATTTAACCATGTAAACTCACAGCAGCATATTAATGCATCCCTATCTTATAATATTTGGTTACAAGAAAATACCATCGGTATTTTATTGCAAAGTGAAATCAATAGTAAAATTACAGTTTGGAGAGATTTATAGATATCTAATTATGATCCTATTGTAAAATAACTTATTTTAAAACCGAAGGGGCCCGCAGCTCAATGGGGCCTCCCAACCAATTTTGATATAGGGCCCCTCCAAGGCGAGCTACGCCACTGAAGAAAAGTATGCTTTTGTCAAAAAACATATCTTATTGTAAATAAGAAATTAAATAATTTTGTGATTCTACTTAGAAAAACTTCTCTCGCTTGGAAATGATTATATTTTAGTAAAAAATATAAAAGAGACACAAAAAAGTATTTATAACATATACCTACATATTTATTTTTACTCACACATTCATATTTCTATCCATAAATATTTCTTTTACCTAGATTACCGACTAAGATTTCTGATAACTTGTTTAATTCACTCACAGTCTGCGAGCTATAGTTCGCGATATACCTTAAAATAAATTGGGGCTGTTGTGTTTGAGCTTTAGCTTAAGCAACACAGAATTTCGCAAATGGCCAACGTAAAACTTACCTTCGAAAGCCTTAAAAACTCAAAAACTTAAGTAACTTTTTAGTCGATTCCTGTGAAAAATATATAATTTTTTGTAAGTGAAGAATATCTTTATTCTAGACAACGCTACATATTAATTAAAAAAATTCGTTAATTTTATTGTGTAAAAAATAATATCATTAAAAATCAATATTCGTTTTCAATGTAATTTCACATTTCATTCACTATTACCTGCCACCCAGTTAGATCAATAACTTTCATGCAATTTTATGTACTTTCATATGTAATCTCATATTTGTCCGTTGTACGAACGGTTTGTAGCACACTTTACAAACATATGGTCTTTCACCAGTGTGAATACGTAAATGTGTTTTCAAACAAACATTCGTTACAAATGATTTGTTACAAAAGTGACACGTGTGTCGTTTAATACCACTGTGTGATTGTCGATGTGCATTTAAATGGCTAATTATTTTAAATTTCTTGTGACATACATCACATTCGTAAGGTCGTTCGCCGGTATGTGATCGCATATGATAATCAAATGCTGTATTCGAGAAAAATTGTCTTCCACATAATGTACATACGCGTGTGTATAATTTTTCACCCCTATGTTTTTGTCGTATATGTCGATCTAATTTTTGTTGTGATGGAAGATAAATACGACATTCTGGACATTGCTTATGATTCGTTATGTGTAAATTATAATTACGTTCTGTAACAAAAGTCCTGCTACACTCTTTACATGAATAATTTTCTTTTTTATCGGTTAACTGTTTTGCTGGTTGTCCCTTTGGTTTTCTCTTCCTTGTTTTCTTATTTTCTTTTAACTTTTTTTCGATTTTCTCGCTTTTTATACTGTCTGTACGTGATATATCCGAAATTCGATCGTCAATGTCATTTTCTCCATCATATTCGTCCAAATTTTCGTCTTTTTCATTATTATGTGAATCATTAACCGTTTGTTCTTCTTTTACAATCACATCAACTTCAATTTTCTTTGATTCATTTGTTTCGATTTGTTTACTTTCGGAATTTTTAAGAATTTTTTCGAGAATGTTAAAATTGTCTATACATTGTTGTTGAAATGTGTGAAAACGTTGCAGTTCACAGATACAATCGATGCAAATATTTTGTGGATACTCATCGAATACCTATAATTGTATAAATTATTGTTTAAAAAAATTATATTTTATTAAATAAATAGAGTCATGGAAAAGATGCACAGACTATAAAAAAATTAAGACGAAAAGTCGACCAGACACCGTTAACGATTTTAGTCTCTTTAATAATTTAATTTTAAGAATTTTTAGGAAAACTTAAATTTATAGGATATGCAAAGTTGTAGCATATACCTATGTTTAATACTTACAGAGAAACTTTATGCCGAAGTTTTAGAATATAAAGTTTGAATTTTGAATTTTAATACTCTGATCGTAAATTATTTAAGAATGAAAATATTAGCACACATTCTAATATATATGCTATGTGCACCTTTGAGAATGTAAGCGTTCACTTCATAGATATATATATAACATATAGATAGAGGATCCCATGTTGTGAAATTGGTCTGAAATTTGAATGGAATTAGAGATATATTTGAGATATATACTAGTGCCACCAAACGCTAACGAACATATAGCATGCGTTGAATGGTTTTATTTAGTTCCCAGTCACTCACTCTGAGGCACAGTTTTACGCAATAAAATTTATTTTACGCCATTTATATCCTCTATCTATATGTTATATATCTATGGTTCACTTCAATGAGAACTGATCGAACCTACGACCTACACATTGTGTGCTAGTTTTCGGTTTTATTTTCTACGTTTCTAGCAAACTTTTTGTGTATTTTACGTTGCAGAAAAAGTCTATGCACCTTTTTATGACATCCTTCAAAAGAACTGTTCGTGTTTTATATGATGAATTAAGAAAGGTTGCCAGTATCTCATTTAAAATATAAACAAAAAATATAAACAATATTGATTAGATCATTAAAATAACAGTTTTCTAGTTAAATAAATCTATAGTAGATATGTTATTGTATTAAATTTTATAATAAACCTAGAATTGGCTAGTACGGTATACATTTTAGTTGAATAATAAAATATGAAACTAATTAATTACCTTGAATAACTTTGAAATTTAAAGAATATTAAATTCTATATAACTAAGAAATTTGTAATTCTAAATTTCGAATTAGATGAATTTAAATTTAAGTTCTGTTATTTATATTGTTCGTAACTACTAATACCAATTACATTAAATACATACCTACAAATAATCGGTTATATTTGCTATGAATTAATTAATCTATTTATATGAAATTGGTTAAAAAGGAAATACATATTAACTACCAGCGTCATTAATGACTATACGCATACGAATTTAACAGAATAAATTCTAAACCGCTGGTAACGGATATAATTGTCGACACTGCCATTTGTACTTAAAAATTAATTGTGCATTATTTCTCTAGTCTATAATAACATTATCTTCTTCTATTTATACAAAGTTTACTACTGCACCGAGCTGAATATAGAACAGTTAATAGTTGTTAAATCGAAAAAGTTTCGACCTTAAAGCATTAAGTCACAGTTCAGTCAGTGACAAGGATTTGGTATATAGCAAGATTAGTGTTTATTAATGTAGTATACAATGTGTGTTTGTACCATCTAGGCATACCAATATCATTAGTATGATAGAATACATGCCTTAAGCCATGCATCTAAATGAGAGGTATTATATATATATATGTGTTTAGCATGTAATTGCCTCTACAGATACGATACGACAGATCTTCTGTTGTGTACATGGAGAGAGTGAGAGTTTTGTTGCATACAAATATTATTAATTAATATACACATATATATATATAATACCTCTCACTTAGATACATGGCTTAAGGCATGTATTCTGTCATACTAATGATAATGGTATGCCTAGATGGTACAAACACACATTATACCAATAGATTAACTAATGATTTTACACTTCTACAAAAATCTCATCTTTTGTATTTAAAATGGTTTTTTATGCGATTTTATGAGGTAAAAATTGTTTTTGAGATATTTGATTTGAATTATGTGAATATGTAGGTATATAAATTTTACCCGTATGTAATACATAAGTATATTGAAATAATAATATTAAAGACAACTGGTCAATATTATTGAGTCAATAATATTTCATCAACAATGTTATTGATGAAAAAATTACTGAAACCACTTTTCTTTTCGAATGCTGTCTCTGTTCAAATCATGATTTTATTTCATTAATATCATTAACTCTTGTGTGGGTGGGTACCTGAATTATACCATTTATTGAATCAATAATAATAATCGTGCGTGAGGCTAATCTTATAAGGCAGTTTTCTCGAAAATAATTTATGTATTGAGTGACTTAACAAAACGTTATTGCTGGAAGTTTAAATATATGTAATTGTAAGTAAAAAGTACAAAATTTCTATTTTACACAGTGCATTCGATCATTTTTCAAATCTTTTTCATTCAATCAATGCATAACAATCCACATTTTAAAAATCCGCTATAAAGGTCCATTAAAAAAAGGTACTTTTTTCAAAATATAAAGAGCCTTTAAGTCACTATGATACGGTTTGTTTAAAATTACTATACTTTTTGATACAATATTATTATAATTTTTGGTACAGTAATGCTTTCTTACCTTCTTGCCTTCAACGCTTCATACATGCCACAAATCAAAAAGAGAAAACATCAACGAAACTTGATTACATTGTGCAATGGCGATATCCAAGCCTTCATTTTATAAAAAAGCATACGCATAACAATGTCAGCCTCTGGATGGACTTGGAATGCATGAGCATTCTGAGACTAATGGGATTTATCAATTTACATTTAAAAATGCCTCCGAACACAGCAAATATTTAGCTCTAAGGATTAGGTTATGTTGGACTATATTAAAGTAACAAAAATATAATTATTATAAAAAACATCTTTATTGAAATTTGAAAACATTACAGAGAATATTAATAATGGATAATTGATTTGAATAACGTTTTATTTTCTGATTAGAAGTCCACAAAGAGATTGTGAAATAAAAAAAAATTATAAAATTGTGTTTCTCTTTCTGTTTAGTCGCGATTCTACGTTAGTAGTATGGATGATAGAGGTAATGATGATGACCAGGATGACCTAGATGACAGACTACGTGTATAAAATGTAGTCTTCAAATAGAGAAAATTTATTATAGCTCTACTGTAGAATTATAGAGAGTAGAATGTATGTAATTCTTAATTTTCTATGTGTTTGGTGCCTTGCAAACAAGGCTTTTACTAAACGTCCACATTTTATCTTGTTCACATTGGGAAAATAAATTAATCTGTTTACAAAAACAATAAATTTGTTATTATTACACAGTTGACAAAGATTTTTTTATACAGCGATACTGCGGGATTATTTATATGTCCTATACATAACTTGCATATATAATGTCTAAAGCTCCAATTTTATGGTAGCGGTTTTAAATACGACTAATTGTTGCGTAACAGTTATGTATTAAAGCGACGCATTCTTTGATTTATTTTGTGTTTTTTGTTGAAAAATTAACTGAGTCAAAGTTTACTATATAACATATACTGTTATTATGATTAGTTTATTTATGTTAACCCCAACGATTGTTACGTAATTTGGCAGCACTTTTACACACTAAGGTTATTTACACGTATTATGAATAGTGTCTTAATATAGGCTTAAGTTCAATCACAATTGATTCTACACCAGCGTCATATAGTATATTTAAGCAATTTATTGAACTTCCACTATTAAGAGTTAATTTTTTTTAGTTTAACTGCTATATATAGTCTGTCATCCTTATCTCTACCATCCATAGCTTGTTGTTTTCTACATATGGGGCAGTCTATAGAACATAGATATAGTACAGATAGAGAACGCCAGGGATTTGCTAGCCTGTAAGTGGATGCGATATGCGTAGCGAGAGAGAAGACTGCCAATGAATTCCCCTGCGTCCTTGTCTAATACATATACTTATACGTAATACACCGACTATCGTTTATAATAATTATGCAATATACATATGATTATAACAAGGACACAGGGAAATTCACTTCTTCTCTCTCGCGACACATATCACATCCACTTACAGGCTAGCGTTCTTTATCTGTATTATAGAATACCTAAAAATCCATGTTATAGAATGTGATATAACCTGGTTTTGTAACATAAGCACGATTTACTTGTTTTGCACTCTGTTAAGCAAGCAGCCTAACTTTCTATGGACTAACGTGCAAAAAACTAATCAGCGGGTAATAAAAATTTAAAAAAACACCATTAATACAAATAGGACTTTTGTTTTAAGAAAATATCTTCAATAAATACTTATGTGATTGTTACCAAGTATAATAAAAAGTTTATTTATTTTATATTATAATTGATTGTTAAATTATATTTAT
The DNA here is from genome assembly GCF_905475395.1 of Chrysoperla carnea. NCBI lineage: Eukaryota > Metazoa > Arthropoda > Insecta > Neuroptera > Chrysopidae > Chrysoperla > Chrysoperla carnea. The sequence goes on along the minus strand of NC_058337.1, from coordinate 70,830,979 downwards.
GTAACAGATAAACCCATCACCTCTACATATTACTAATGAGAGGTTATAAAATATTATAAAAGCTTAATTTTAAATGAAAGAGAAAAACAATTTCTTAAAATAAAATCATTATTTTTTTTTTATTTACGTTTAAAAAATTATACAGTAGTCTCTGTAATCCAAACATTTAGTAGTTTGACACGTCCAGTAATCTGATTCCGCTCACGCTTTCCACACTGTTTCTTACTCCTGAGAGAGTGCATTCACTCAAAAATGATTACTTTATTTATAATTGATTTTTCCATACAATCCCAGTAATCCTACACCCCGTGGTTTTAATAGTACCGGATTAATGAGACTGTACTGTATTTGCTAAAAAAACGCGAAAAGTCGTGCTTGTGTTACAAGTAAATTCTGAAGTTTCTAATTCCTTTTGAGCTCGTATGGAGTTTTCAGTATACTCATCTTTGACTTTTAATAGCACTCGCCGTTTTTGCTCAACCTCCAATTAGACTGCAAACTCCATACTCTGCCAAAAAATAGTTGTACTTAGGGATACAACATGCTAATACGAACGTAACGTTTTATTTTTATTTCTCTAACTCACTAATGTATACACGATAATTTCAGCGTGTTTATTCTTTTCCATTCAGTTAAAATATTACCTTAATACTGTGCATATTGATGTGTTTTCATATGCGAATTCAAATTTGTACGTTGGAAAAACGATTTATGGCACACTTGACAAACAAACGGTCTTTCTCCAGTATGAACACTACGTATATGTTTTTTCAAGCAAACATTCGTGAAATATGATTTGCTACAAAACTGACAGGTGTGTCGTCTAAGACCAGTGTGATATCGACGATGTGCATTTAAATGACTAATTATTTTAAATTTCTTGTGACATACATCACATTCGTAAGGTCGTTCGCCGGTATGTGATCGCATATGATAATCATATGCTGTATTCGAGAAAAGTTGTCTTCCACATAGTGTACATATGCGTGAGTAAACTTTTTCGCCTCTATGTTTTAGTCGTATGTGCCGATCAACTTTTTGCTGTGTTGGATAATAAATTCCGCATTCTGGACATTGTTTATGATTCATTATGTGTACATTATAATTACGTTCTGTAACAAAGGTCCTGCTACACTCTTTACATGAATACTTTGGCTTTCCTTTCCTAACTCTCCTCTTATCTTTTATTTTTTTTCCGATTTGCTTATTTTTTATACTCTCTGTATGTGATACATCCGAAATTCCAACATCAATGCTATTTTCCGGATCAAATTCGCCTAAATCTTCAATTTTTTCATTAATATTCAATTCATTTCTCGCTTGTTCTTCTTTTACCATTATATCAACTTCAATTTCCAGTGATTCTGCCATTTCGATTTGTTTATTTTTGCAATCTTTTCTTAATATATTTTCGAGAATGTTAAAATTGTGTATGCATTGTTGTTGAAATGTATAAAAACGTCCGAATTCACAAATACAATCTATGCATATATTTTGTGGATACTGATCAAGTGCCTAGAAATTATTGTATATGTACAAGAAATCATTTTGCTAAAAACCATGCAGGGTTGGTTTAGGAGCATTAACCGGCAGACTTACGGTGTAACAAACTATATATTTATGTTATTTATTTCTATAGCGTGAACTGGGGACTCCTTAGTTTGTATGGCGGCCCTGATAGAGTCACTCAAGTTAAAAATAGTAAAAACTTGGATCGATTTCGTGCATTGTCTGAAAGCAATTCTTTTTTAGTTGTCATCATCGAGGACTTTAGAACAACTCATATTCGCATAAGATTGTCATGGTCGAAGTGGCGAGCCGGTGCCTGCAGTACAGCGTTCTCGACTGAAACACAATCTAACGTTGTGTTAATAATCTTCTAAGAGAAGACTCAATAATTAAAAAAAAAAGACAAGAACGAAGTTATTTTCATTGAAATTGAACCCCTGCGGAATTGACGCTGTATCCTACTCACCAACTTGCTTCCAAACAAAACAATCATACGTCAAACAATCAAACCTAAAGTGACTCTTAGGAGCAGTCAAGCAGACTAATGACTAATTAGTAATACAAAATAAATTTAAAAAACTTTATATGAGTTGTTCTATCGATCATCATCGTGACAACAAAATAATTTTATCATGATGATAAAAAAAAGAAATACTCTAAGTTAAGGAAAGTATTGCAACAAAGCAGAAATCCCTCCGATTTCTAATGGTCTAGTACTTCACGATTAAAATCCAATTTCCTTATTATGCTTCCTCCTGAACAAATATTGGCCTTGTGAACCTGTATGTTATGACCTCGGAAATGCCACAATTGTTGGTCATTGTTATTTTTCAATAATAAAGGGATTCTTTTAAAATATCCAAATGGCAGCCTTGTTATTTATTACAACGTTGTAGTTGGTCAAAGTTTTGCAGCTTTTCCGTCTGAGTGACTACACGAAATGATTAATTTTATTAATCAATAAAAAAGAGCTAATTAAGGCAGTGTAGGCTCTGTTAAAACGTGATAAGTCTGCAGGCTACTGACTCTTAGACTATATAATCATATGAATTGAACAAAAAATATTAAATAATAACTAGTGAATAAAATCTGTAACGCTCTTATTGAGTTTCAATTGATGAATTAAGAAGGGCTGTGTGTATTTCTTTAAAAATATTTTTAATATAAATACTATTTTATTAGGGTAGTAATGTTTCGTCCAGGAACGAAGACGAACAACAACAATAAACATAGGCAAGTATCAATTAATGGGTGTATAATATCGCATAAAAAATGGGTTATATTCACTTTAAATATGTTATACTGTTTGGTACTTGCCTATTTTCAATGTTGTTTGGTATTTACCCGAGACTTTAGAGTAGGTTAAAAAAAATAAAAAATTGTTATTATAAGAAACATATTTTTATTTACATTTGCAAATATTACAAAGAACCAAATATTTTATGGATATTTACAAAGCAATTTTGTGTACTTTCATATGTGTAATCATATGAGTTTTTTGTGTAAACTTTTTATTACATAGTTGACAACTAAATCGCCTTTCACCTGTATGTATAACACTATGTTTCTTTAACGCGTAACTAGTCAAAAATGATTTATTACAATGTTCGCATAAATGTGATTTTACACCGCTGTGAGATTGTCGATGAGCATTCAAATGACTTATTATCTTAAATACTTTATTACAAATTTCACATTTATATGGATTTTCATCGTTATGTGATCTCATATGATACAAAAATGATGTAGTGGAATAACATTGTTTTCCACAAATCGTACACACTTTTATAAATAATTTTTCACCATTATGTTTTTCACGTTTATGCCGTTCTAAAACATTTTGCGATGGAAAATATTTACAACATTCTGGACATTTTTTATGTTTTTGTAAATGTGTTTTATAATTTCGTTCAAGCAGGAATATTTTATCACAATTTTTACACGTATAAATATCATCTGATTTGGATAAATTTTCATTTTCTAATTCTGAGGAAGTCCTCCAATCATCATTATTGGTTTTACATGTGTATATATCATCTGACTTTGATAATTTTTCTTTTTCTACTATTGGAGAAACCCTCCAATCGCCATTACTTATTTCGGAAGTAATTGATAAATTTGTTTGTGAAATAGATGTCTCTAGAAATTCCTCTTTTATATAAATACTGTTTTCTAGGGAATTGTTACATAGTTTTTCTTTTAATATATTTTCAAGTTGGTGAAAATTCTTTATGCATTGTTGTCGAAATTTCTCAAAGCGTTCAATTTCATTAATACAATCCATACATATATTTTGAGGGTATGGATCCTCTTCGGATATCTAGAATTGTTTTATCAAAAAAATTTATAAAGTTTAGGTTACATGTTTTAAAAACTGTGATATTTGCGCTCAAGTGTAATCTACTACTTTGTTTGAATGCAAAGTTAGATTTGAATCTGATGAGATATGAATAGATATAAACTAACAAAATATAGGCGAGTATGAATAGATTGATTTCATATCTTATCAGATAGACTAACTGTGCACACCTGCTATACAAATAATTTTTTGTAAGTTATTCCCAGTGCTCAAAGTGATTTATCAATGTAGAAAATATTAATAGCTGATTTATACATATACAGTAAGTAATAATATCTGCAATGCATGATTTAAATGAGCAAATGAAAAATGTATCAGTAATTATTTGTAAGAGGAATATTAACCATTTAAAAAAATAAACCACGAATTATGCACAATTTGATAATTAGTGCAGAACAGTATTTTACCACACTAATGATGTAAAAACAACGAAAGTGTTAGAAAATTTAATTTAACTTTTGTTCAAAGGTATTACAAAAACTTATTTAGAAAGTTGTGAGCTTCTAGCATAATTTAAACATTTGCCCTTTATTTGAATTTAAATAGAGAAAAGAAACAATAGAATCACCATATCAGTAAAAATACTGCAAGTTTATCTATTATTTAACTTACGCTACGGCGTAACGTTGAATAGAGCCATAGATCCGAATTCATTTCGAAGTTACTATATTGATTTATAATTACAATTGCTAATCGACAAAACTAACAGTATAATTATGCAAATAACCCAACCTTTATAAAATATGACTATTTTTGTTAATGTTTTGAAGAAATTAAGAAGAGCTTTGTTAGACAAATAATTCCGTTATGTACTTCAAATATACTGTAAATATTTACAGATTTAATCCTTTTACAAAGAAGGGAGCGAAGACATTAAAAGCACACTGAACGTTTCAAATACTTTAACCGCTAAAGTGGTTGAGAAGCATTAGAAAAAATATATAAACATAAATGTTAATACTCTTTTAAAAAGTCTATTAACATTTGATGTGTCTAGATTTCGGAAGAGAGAAAGGTAGTATCAAAAGAAAATATCAGTGATAATTTGGTGTTCCCCGTTTTGTGCTATTATTCTGCCGTTTATTTATCGAGACAAAAATTACAAAAAATACATTTTTTTAACACAAGCTATTAGATTTATGATACATCAGAAACCTTCAATGAAAAAATAAATACATTTTACTAAAAATTAAACGATAGAAGACTATTTTGAAAAAATTTAACTTGTACAAAATTTTATAATTAAAATTAATAAATTCTGATATTTATTTATTTTAATTAAATAAAAAAACATAGCAAATTTAATAATATTTAATGAAAAATTTTACTAAATATGTCAGCTTTTATCAGCAAAACACTAATTTTTTAAAACTCGAATAATGATTTTTTATTTATGTAATTTTAAAGAAAATCGTACATATCCTACCGGAATTCGAGCCAAACATCTATCGCTCTCCGGGTCATTGATATTTATGTCAATTAGTATCGTAAATGACGTAATTATTATGAATTCAGTATTGAATTATTTCAATAATAAATATTTTCAATGGTTGACACTTTAATAATTTCATTTCAATTGAATAAGTTAAAACAACACGAACGTCTCATAGGCCCTTGGTTTGAGTCGCAAATATATACCTATTACACCAACAACGTGGAAAACATATTTTCTCAAAACTTTAATGTAAAGTAATAATTGGTATAAGTTACTGATTTTTCTATCGTTTGATGTTATAATGAAGATTTATGGACCTTCCAACTACCTTCAATATATGTACAGACTTCATTATGCTACAAACTTCCATTAAACTTAATTATAAATTAGTAATTGATAGAACAGATGTTATTTTTTTATTGGGACAATAAAAAATATTTTTAAAGCAAGAAGAGCGAATGGTAGTATCTATAAAGAATATCGATGATAATGTGGTGCCCCCCGGTTTTGGGACATTATATTGAAATTATTAATGATCATAAAAAGAATGAGTAAATTCCTTATCGAGTATACGAACAGAGAAAGATATTACACCATAGAATTGCAGGTAATTATTATATGAAAAATGGGTTTAATAAAAAATTTAATAAAAATCTAATTAATATTTTTAAAATTTGATTGCATCGTTTCTAGAAGCCTAAAATAAAAAGATAATGCGAAAATGAATTTTTGAACACATTTTTGTCTCACCTGAAACAAAACTAGGGAACATGTAGTGAATTTGAATGAAATACTGATTAATCATTAATATTATGATGCAAGTTTATGCACTTTCATATGTGTTTTTAATGTGCTATTTTGCGTAAACGTTTTATTGCATACATGACAACAAAACGGACGTTCACCTGTATGTATTAACATGTGAATTTTTAAAGAATAACTGGTCGTAAACGATTTATTACAATTTCTACAAATATGTGCTTTAAAACCACCATGAGATTGTCGATGTGCATTTAAATGGCTAATAATCTTAAATTCCTTATTGCAAATATTACATTTATACGGATTTTCATCGTTATGTGATCTCATATGATATAAAAATGATGTAGTGGAATAACATTGTTTTCCACATATCGTACACACTTTTACAAATAATTTTTCACCATTATGTTTTTCACGTTTATGTTGTTCTAATACAGTTTGTGACTGAAAATATTTACAACATTCGATGCATCTTTTATGCATTTGTAAATGTTTAATATAATTGCGTTCAAGTCGGAATGTTTTGTTGCATTTGGTACAGAAATATTTGTTGTTTTTGTTATTGATTGATTTTTGCTTCTCTTCGCTAGATGTGGTTGATGATGTATCATTATCAGACTCAATATGATCGGAAGCAAATTCATCTTTGATGATAATTTCATCTTTTTCTATTTTTAATGATACAATTAATTTTGAATTATGTTCATTGTATTCATTTAATACGGTTTCGAGTTTATTGCAATTCGCTATGCATTTTTGTTGAAATGCACAAATATTTTCGATTTCATATGAACATTCGAGACATATGTTTTGAGGATACTGATCATCTTCAAAGACCTGTGTATACCATTAATTTTATCGTTAGTTATATGAGTTCGTAATTTACCGATTTTTACACTGGCGTTTACGATTTTGATTAACCATTAATTGTTTGCATAGGGATATTGAGATTTCATAATCTTTTAAATAAAAAATACAGTGAGTGTATTGTTGAAATTTAAGGTCGCTGATTTTTTTGAACAATGGATCGGTAATTTGCGACTAACTGTATTAAATGAGCGGTTGCCCTTTATAAGTATTAAGTAACCCATTGTAAGTAATAGTAGTTTTCCCAATGCCACTATTATTATTTGAATGCCAATATTATATTGTTTATATATTAACGAAAAAATGTAGGTAATAACTATTAACAAAATCCTTACATAAAAAAAAGATAAAAATATCCGAATTTCGAGCATATTAATAATACTGAAATAATTATAAAACATTACATAACAAACAGAAGTTAGCATCGACTTAATTTTTGAGAAACAAATTGTTTAACAAAACATACGTACATATATTCTAAGCGTCTAAAAACGAAAGTTTAATTTTTATTTAAAACTTATGAATTTTATTTTTATTTAAGTTTAAGATTTAATATTCCTTAGTGTATGTAATACATAAAAATTTAAAGAAGAGTTAATTCTACAGTTTAGTTTATGATATATTAGCTGTTAAACATACTCTTTTTATACGTAGTTATTCAATAATTGAATAAGTAGCTTCATGTTTTATCGTTAACGACAGTGTAAAAAATCGATTACTTGTAAATGGGATATAATTGTTATTTGTTAATTTTTGTTTGATTGAGAAATCATGAAGAGAAGTAAGTGTATTTGTTTAAAGAGTTTAAAATGTTTACGCATAAGAAATAGAAAATTAAATTCCTTTTCCTCAAAAATGAGAAACATTGAGAATTGACATGAGTGATGGTTTTAACACGAACAAGATTTTCTGCTATTGAATGTCATGATCCAATTAATCAAGTCCAATCCAATTTATTTATCTGGTAAAATCCACCACAAAAGTGTCTTATTTCCATCAAATTGCGTTGCCGAACTTCAAAAGAGTAACATGTTGGAAAAGAATTTAAGAAGTCGTTATTTTAGTAGTCGTACTGTAAAAGGTTTAAGATCTGATGTAAATATATACAAGATTGTAATTAATATCATAAGACCATTTCAACTCTTTTCTAATATAATTTTCTAGCAAAAGAAATTAATTAACTCATTTTTAGAATGTTCAGGTGGCGGAACGGTATTGCAATGTGTCTTCATATGTGAATTAAGGCTTGTCTTTTGTATAAACGCTCGTTTGCATATTGAACACACATATGGACATTCTCCAGTATGTATACGAACATGTCGCTTCAATGTTGTGCTAGTTTTAAAACCTTTTTTACAATATGAGCAAATATGCGCACGTATACCAGTATGTATTAGCATATGCCCATGTAAATATTTTTGACTACGGAATTTTTTCCCACATTCCGAGCATTCAAATGGTTTTTCTCCGGTATGTGAACGCATATGATCTTGTAATGCTTGCGCCGTTTGTACTGTTTTTCCACATACTGAGCATAATTTATACGATTTTTGTCCCATATGTTTTTCACGTATATGCTGTCGTAAAATACTTGGTTTTGTGAAACGTCGATTACAATATGTACAATGATGCGGTCGTATTTGATCATGAACTTCTCGAATATGAACACTTAAGTGAATTACTGATTTCCCACACTCAGTACAAACTTGTTTTTGATTGTCGTGCGTATTCTTTTGATGACGTCTGAGTGACGAAGATAACTTGAATACTCGATCACATCTTGTACACGGATAGAGACGTGCTGTGCTTGTATGATTAATTCGTGCATGCGAATTATAGAATTTTCGATGTTTGTAAACTCTTTTACATGTGGGACATTGAAATAATGTTACATTGTCTTTGATTATAATTTCTGGACTTAATATTTCCGATTTGATTTTTTGTGATGCTGTTGCTTTAATAAATTCATCTAAAATTGGATCATCATCAGTTTTTCTATGCTCTTTTAAATGCTTATGCAAATAATATTTATCGCTGTATGCTTTTTCACATTTTGGACATTGAAAATTCTTACAAATTTTCTTTTTCCCTCTTCTTATTTCTTTTTTCCTTTCTTTCTTTTTACATCCACAAATTTCCCCTATAGCACATGTTTCAGAACAATATTCACATTTGTAAGTATTTTCAGATTTTGGTTCTAGACTTGTTTCGTTATTATGATTTGATGAATTTGAATCATCGTTTATCTTCAAATCATCAATATCATTATGAAAATCTTCAGATGTTTCACTGAACGTTTCAACTTTTGTTGATTCTGTGAGTATTTTTAATAACAATTCGGTATTATTTTCACATGTATCACGAAAATTACATACATTTGTTATTTGTGTTTTACATTCTTCGCAAATTAATTTTGGCATTTCATCAACATCGTCCTCCACCTGCAGAAGAAAATCAACAATAATTACGTCTTTGTTTTTTTATATGATAACTTTTATTCAAATTATTTTTTCATCCCTCAAATCACAAGAATTTATTCCTAGGTAAATTATCTTCATTAAGTTTTATCTTCTTCGAGTGGTTGTCATATTTGAACGAAAAGGTTTTTAACCGACTTGTTGAACACGAAATCTATGTTAAACTCTAGAGAACTCTTTAGGGTTGTAAGCGATATAGAGTATTGCGAAAACATATGGGATGAAATTATATATTCGCGTAATTCAATTATTGAATTAATATTAATAATTTTTTCGTTGATGTAATTTGTATAATTTAATTCAAAGAAGGCTTTAGTTTACCATCTATAAAGAAGTCATCGTTTTTTTTTTTTTTTTTTTTTTGCGGGAATTGGGACTTGCAATACGGATTTAGCTTACCTTCCGTCATCAAAATTTATCAAAATTTTTTAAACTTCTGATAACTAATTAACAGAAAAACTTTTAATTTTTAACATTTATTTAAAGGAAACAATGCTTATTTTAAAATGAAAATTATTTGAAATTTTAAATATTATAAACGAAAAATATATTAAACATTTTCGTAGAAATAAAACGATAACTATTTCACAACCAATTGACTATCAATTAAGCGAAATATCGATGATTTACGTTGTGCTAAGAGTAATAAACTTCTATTTTCGAATTACTTCAACAACCTGTAGGCCTATTTGAAATTTGAGTTGTGATACACATGAAATATTTATATTCAATGCTGACAATAATTGAAAGCATTTAATAATTCAAAGATTAAATGATTATGAAAATAATATTTTATTTAAATTTCTGTTTCTTTCATATACATATATATATTTATTCAATATTTTCACATATCATCAAAACTTGAAGAGAAGCAAGACAAATAAAGGTAAACTTGAAAATATTTCGATTAAAATTTGTTATTTTAATTATTTCAAAAAAATACATAATAACAATTCATATTATTATAGTAACAGCAAAAATTTTACAAAGATTTAGTAAAGCTTAAATTTTAAACTTTAAAACATACGTAGTAGAAATGGACACTCATCACGTTATGATTTAATTAAGGTGTATGTCAATGGACCATCCAAGAGCTTAAGGCTAATACCCGAGAAGAAAGTTGGGACCTGAAATTCTAAGCCAAGTTATTGAAAATTCTCTGGAAAGAGCACGCTAAGTCGAAGCAAACAATGGGCACCATTTGAAAGATATTATCATTAAAAATATAATGAGAAAATATTTCCAAACTATAATCTAAATTTGAATAAATGCCAACGTTAAATAAAATTAGAAAGAAAAAAGTTATCCATTAAGTAAATCATAACGGTATAATAGAAAGAGATATGTCGATACAATTAAGTTTTATATTTTGAGTATATTACGTATTTAGACATATAGAAATAAGTAATGATAACTTTACTGCAAAAATTTAAACTATTAGCTTTCATTTTATCCACTGTTTTCCAAACACAGGACCTGATTCAGATTTAACTAACCCTTACACGTTTTTCCACCATGCAGGCAGTGTTAGCATCCTAAACTGTACTAAGATTTGGTCAAAAACAAAAAGATGTTATCTAAATTTAGTTAAATATTCAACCTATCTTGCCAAGAAATTTGTTATTTTGAGCTATCTTTCTTACAACAAATCAGTTTCAACAAGCTTCGTTAGTTACAATAATTTCACTTTTATCAAAAATATATTTTAAAACAAGATGGTTAAAACAAAAAAGCATATAATATATAAGAAATTTCAGAAGTTTGATAAACTTTTGGGCAAACTGTCATTGTTAATTAAGGTTTTATTACAAAAATCCAAGGTAGAGTTTTACGTTGTTTTTGGCATTTAAATATCTCCGACTTGTTCTCTTAAGCTCTTTAGCAGAATATAGGGATGAGTACCTAGTCATTCCTGACATATTGCCATTATATCTCCAACAGTATATAAATCATTTTCGCTTAGTAAAAACATCTGTGACAAGGCTATTTTAATGGATGTTTGGATGATGACATAGTTGTCAGATAAATTTTTCGTCTTCTTTATAAAAACAAATACGTGCTTTTCTGTAAATAAAATCAGACAATCCATGCCTTTTTGAACATATGTAACACGTACTAAGAGACGCCATCCAATATATACCATTTTACTCAGTTAATTACCCACCAAGACGATCTGATCGCAGTCGATATTTTGATATAGTGTTGTTCAGTAAGGTGTTACTACTTATATGGTGCTATACAACTTTTAATTTTCTGTAATTGTATACTTAATTTGACACTCCGGCTTAATAAAATCACTAAGTGTTATTAGAATGTGTTTTCATGTGAGAATTAAGGCTACTTTTTTGTATAAACGCCCGCTGACATACGGAACATTCATATGGACATTCACCTGTGTGGATTCGAACATGCCCCTTCAATGCATAAGCCGTTTTAAAACCTTTTTTACAAAACGTACATATATAAGGTCGTTGACCTGTGTGGATTAACTTATGATCACGTAAATGTTGCTTATTTCGAAATTTTTTCCCACAATCTGAACAATCAAATGGTTTCTCCCCCGTATGTGATCTCATATGTATTTCAAGAGCACAAAACGAGTGGCATTTTTTCCCACAGACGGAACATAATTTATAAGAACGTAAGCCCATATGTTTTTCACGTATATGTTGGCGCATTTTACTGGGTACCGTAAAACGACTATTACAAAGTGAACATTTATACGGCCGTTCGGAATCGCTGTGTGTTTCTCGTATATGTAAACGTAAGTGTATGACTAATTTTCCACAGATTGTGCAGACCTGTTTGAACTTTTCATGAATAGTTTGTACATGCCGTTTCAACGATGAAGCTAATTTAAACACCTGATCACATTGAGTACAAGGGTATTGAGTTAATATATTCGAATGAGTGGTTCGAAAATGACGATTATAAAATTTACGCTCTTTGTAAATCCGTTTACAAATCGGACATTGAAACACTTTTGTATCATTTTGAATTATTATTTCGGGATCCAAAATACTGTTTTTGTCCTCTATTAATTTTGTTTTATCAATCTCGATTACCGTATAGTTACCACTTTCATTACAAACGCATTTATGAGATTTTAAATGACGATTGACATATCTTCTCTCACTATAGGACTTATCACACCTTGGACACTGATAAATTACTTTACGTTTATCATCTTCATCACCATCAAAATAGTCATCCCATATTTCTATAGCAGGAACAGACTTACACGAACATTTTGTTTCGTCAAGTACAGTTACCATAAAGTTACTAGGTGCGTCGCAAAAACATTTATGTGATTTTAAATGTCGATTTACATATTTTTTCTCACTGTAGGTTTTATCGCATTTTGGACATTGGTAAATAACTCTACGTTTATTACTCATCTCATTATCATCAAGGTAATCTTCCCATATTTCTATAGGTGGGACATTTTTACATGAACAATTGTAGCCACGACCGTGTGTTTTAACATGTCGATTTAAATATTTTTTTTCGACATATGTTCGGGAACAGTATTCACATTTATAGATAGGCGCATCTCTTAGGTCAGTATAATTACCAAATGTATCTATGGATTCTTCTTCCCTACGTCCTTCATTCTTAATGTCATTCTTTATCGTAAATTCTTCTGCGGGTGTTTGATTTTTAATAATATTCTCTATCGCAGGTTCCTCTGCAGGTGTTTGATTCCTAACATCGTTCTCTAACGTGGAATTTGTTACTAATTTTAACAATATGGAAGTATTTTTTTCGCATGTTTCACGAAAATAACATGTATTAGTGATTTGGGTTATACATTCTTGGCAAATTAATTTTGGCATTTCATCAACGTCGCACTCCACCTGCAGAAGAAAATCAACATAATTACGCCTTAAAGATGAATATCACTCCAGTCTCTTTAATAAATAAATGATATAGTGATAATGAATGAGAATATTTTACTTATTCGCTTAAATTCAAATTTTCGCCATATCTTAGATAATGAAATAGATCATTATAATATTGGAACACATTTGACAAATTCGAATATAACCTCAGTAAATCGATATATTCGTTGTGTGCGTAGTCATGGTAGGGACAATAAAATCGATACCAGCGCTTACAGTGAAAAATTTTGGCCTTAAAGGGGGCTGTTATTACTAATTTGCAGTTCTTTACATGTTAATGTTATAGAAATGTCAAATTAAAATTATTGTAAAACACGAATTAATTAAACTAAATGCATTAAAAATTGTGAAAATAAGAAATCAAATTGCACAAATATTATTTTTCTAATGTAAATTATCATAATTATTTATTTAAATTTGTGAGACAATAATAATAAATTTTCAATGTATGTCTTAAATGCAATCCATACAATTATATATGCATCCATACAATTCTATAATTAAAGTAGTGTATCGTTACCATGGAAACGAAACTCACGCACGGAGCGAATAAGATGATGATAGTGCAGCAGCCACCAATACTTTCAACACTTTTTATACCATGTATATATGAAACATACATAGTATATTAAGTTTAGTCCCAAGTTTGTAACGCTTAAAAATATTGTGCTACGAAAAAAATTTTGGTGTAGGTGTTCATAGAATCACCTAATTAGTCCATTTCCAGTTGTCTGTCTGTCAACACGATAACTCAAAAACGAAAAGAGATATCAAGAGGAAATTTTTATAGCGTACTCAAGACGTAAAAAGTAAAGTCGAGTTCGTAAATGAGCAGTATAGGTCAATTGGGTCTTGGGTCCGTAGGACCCATCTTGTAAACCGTTAGAGATAGAACAAAAGTTTAAATGTAAAAATTTTCCTTATAAAAAAATAAACAACTTTTGTTTGAAAAATTTTTTTGTAAACATCACTGTTTACCCACGAAGGCACTAATTAGATGCAAATTTTATAGTATATATTAATATAATCTTTTTTTATTTACGTGACGTCAAAAAACAAACTGTTTATACATGGTATTTCAACAATTAACTCAGTCAATTGTTTGTTTTCACTTGTTAGTTTTATTTTATTTTTTTTTAATTGATAAAGCTAATGTAATTGAAAAATGTAGAATGTAGAATTTATAAATGAAATAAAATTCTGTCCAGGTTTATGTTAATAAGACATATACTCAGAAACAAATTTTGACATTATAAAAGGGAAAATTGTATGTGATTAGGACATACATATTCAGAAACAAATTTTGACATTATCTTAGGAAAAATGTTTATGTGATTAGGACATACATAATTATTCAGAAACAAATTTTAAAACATAAAAGTTTTAGTAGTTTTTTGTGGATCAAGTTTTAAGAATTTAAATGTTTTAAAACGCTTTTATATAAAAAAAATTTTGGAACAAAAACAAATTTTCTGTGTATACAAAAAATTCTACAAGTTCGAAAAAACATTACATAAAATGTTCGCTAGTGTTCAGTTTGAGCTATTTACCAATTACTACATTTTTTTCATTGTGGAATATCGTTAATCAACCGGTGCAGTAACTAATCAGACGACGCGCGAACGTCCTCAAAACGTGCGGTTTGATCGAATACACTTAAAAGTAAGCCGTAAACTGCATATGTTACCATATATATTAAAACCTCTCAATTTTAGAATTATTAAACTTATTAAAATTATTATTCCATGAACCATTGCTGCTTTTTTAAGATTTAATCTTCCTATGACTAACCTAGATTGGCGCCTGACTTTCCCAATAGCAATACATTGATGTACTTATTATATGTTTTATAAAAATAAAACCAATGAAAGTTTTTATACAGACGCCTCTCATCTTATGTGACGCTATCAAAATAGTAGAAAAATCATAATTTCAATGAATTTTCATATGAGTCCGTAACGAACTCGGTTGATTAAACGCTCGTTGGCAAATTTCACAAACATATGGACATTCTCCCGTATGAGTGCGTAAATGACATTTTAACATTGATGTAGTTTTAAAACCTTTATGACAGTATATACACACATGTGGTCGGACACCTGTGTGGTTCATTTCATGTACAATTTTATGACTATTCGACTTAAATTTCTTGCCGCATACATTACATTCAAATGGTTTTTCCCCTGTATGTGATAACATATGATACTTAAGTGCTTTGTTCGAAAATACTTGTTTACCACATAAATTACATAATTTTTTCACTGATTTTTTTTTACCACGATGTCGATATTCAATATGTTGATCCAGTGTACTTTTATATGGGAATTTCTTGTTACATTCTGTACATTCGTATGGTAATGCATTTGTATGATAAAACTTAATATGCTCTGTTAAATTTGTAACCATTTTGTTACACTCTGTACAAATATCACGTGGTTTTTTCCCATTATGTACTTCTTGTATATGACGTTTATATAATGTTTGTGACTCAAATATCATATGACACTCTGTACATGTTAATACAGTTTTATGATGTGATCTATGACGTTTTAAATACAGTTCGTTTGTATAAATTTTATCACATTCTGTGCAGGCGTAAACATTTTCTCTATCTTTGGTGACATTATGACGTAATTGATGCCGTTTTAAATATATATCTTTTTTAAAAGATTTACCACAATCTGCGCATTTAAGATGATTTTCTTCAGGTATGTCTTCTTCTAAATATTCAACGTTGGTATATTCATCATCGTTATGTTTTATATCAATTGACTCTTGCTCTACGATAAAAAATTCATCTGAATCATCAATTAATTTTTCTGTTGTTGATAAAATTTTTTGGAGAATTACTTCGTTCATTTCACATTGATTTTTAAATGAATAAATTTGTTTAATTTGCTCTACACATTCGTTGCATATTAATTTTGGCATTTCATCAAAATCAATTTCTTGGTCAGTTGAATTTACCTATTCAAAGATTTAAAAAAAGGTTGTCAGCAGATGTTTTGTTCTCCAAAGATAAATATCAAATAAAATTTTACAGTAAATCTATTAAAAAGTTTCTCATCATTTTGTATCTTTACCATTATATAGGATGTTTTTTTAACTTGACATATACGTGAAACTAGAAAAATAAGTTTAATCAAGGAAAATATTCAAAGAAAAAATTTAAGTTTCAAAGGCACGCATCTTACACAAGTATTATAAAGACGCAAACATATTTTGTTTGAAATGTTTTTTTGCAAACCGAATAGTTTAGACAGTAATAATTGATTACAAAAATCTAGCTTTTTGCGAGTTTCTTCATACGATTTAAACAAAAACGGTCTTTTTACAAAAACAAACCACTTTTATATGAAAAAATTTTTCGAAGAACTCCTAGATTTCATAGAAATAATTACACGAAATAACTATTTTGATACGAAAAATGATTTTTCAGTAAACCTGTACGGTTTGCGGAAAAATGTTTCGAACAAAAGATGTTACTTTTTTTTATCAAAAACAATTTTCTAATTTAAAGTGTTCATCTATGTATTACCATTTAAAGAGTAGAGTTTTTCATTGAGCCTGGAAACCTAAGTCAAGTTTAATGTTTGCGTAAGATGTGCGCCCATACACCCAACATTTTTAGCTTGAAGAATTTTTATCGATAAAATTATTTTTTTGAATTTCAAGCATATGTCACTTTAAAAAAACACCCTGTAAACAAGTGAAATTTACAAAATTAAAAAAACCATCGACCCTCTCCTCTGAGATTTTTTTAAAACATAGCTAAGAATACTGATGATTAAATTAGCTTTCAAATAAAAAAATAAAAAACGTAGATTCCGTATGACCCTAAGAGAGAGGGGAAAAATTTTGTTGTTGCAAAATTCACACACTTGGCCCTTATGTTATAGGGATCGAACCTATGTCAAGTTGTAAATTTTGAAGTGCTATTCAAGAAAAAAAATGATAGTCTGGAAAAATAAATTATTAATTATTTATAATAGTTTTTTATAGCCACGCTAATAATTTCCATTTTCAAATTATGAAATTTTAATTAATTTAAAAATACAAAAAACTCACTTCTGTCAGCAGTCCCCATGACTGATTATCATTTTTTAATTATTTGTAATCTTTTAGATAAAACTCGTGATTGCCTCAACTTGGGTCATTTTTCTATCAGGAAATCATTTTTTTCCTTGAATAACACTTTGAAGTCTACATTTTGACATAGGTTTGATCAAGTAAGTGTGTGAATTTTTAGATAAAAAAAACTCGTGATTACCTCGACTTGGGTCATTTTTTTCCTTGGATAATACTTGAAACTCTATAATTTGACTATGTTTGGTTACTATAACATATGAACCTAGTAAGTGTGTGAATTTTGCAACAAAAAGTTTCTCCCCCCTCTCTTGGGGCTATACGTAATTTGATAAAAATAGTTCAAACTCCTATGGATGATGGCCAGGAATGTGCATTTCTTACGAAATGCACATGCTATTTTTTCTCAAAAGGCGTCTAAATAGCGTTTTGACGCCAGAAACCCTAGCTGAAATTTTAAATATTTACCGGCCATGAAACAAATAACTGTAAGAGGGAGAAAGTTTACTTTCTTTTATTGTAGATGAATAGATCAAATTTCATACTCATGAAATTTGGAATGTATGGCTTTGAACTAAATACACAAACTACTATTTTAGTATCAATTAAAATTTAATTGCAATTATCGAGAAAAATAAAACAGTAATTATTTTCAAAATTAAACCATTTATTTTTACAAATGCTTATGTATAAATTTTTAATAAAATAAACATTTTTAAAAGATAGAAAAAAACATTAACAAGCTATAATAATAAATTCCTTTTTAAGATTGTATCGACAATTCGACGGTAGTAGTATATCGGAAAATCGGATTTTTTTAAATTTTATAAATTCTGAATAGCATGTCAAAATTGAACTCATTAAAACTATACCTTGAATGAAGTCTACCTATTGATCTGAATTAAAATAAATAGAAAGTTATTTAAGGATTATAAAAGATAGTAGAGAACTCTAGGATATGTCGAATTAAATTTTGATTCTTCCTCAACCTCCTAGATCAATTTTTTAGGTATGATATAAATACGTATTTCGACTACCAACTATGAATTTGCTAATTGTAATTACTTTTAAAAATAGTGTATTACTCGTTAATTTGTAATAATTTGTAAGAGTAATTACGATTAGCTAATTCATACTGATGATGACTACATGGTAGTCGAAATACATATTTGTATTCGCTCCGAGCGTGAATTTCGTTTCCATGACAACGATACACTACTTTAATTATAGAATTAATGGATGCATATATAATTGTGTGGATTGCATTGAAAACTTACATTTAAAATTTAATATTCTTGTTTCACAAATTTAAATAAATAATTACGATAATTAACATTTGAAAAATAATATTTGTACAATTTGATTTCTTATTTTCACAATTTTTAATGCATTAAGTTTAATTAATTAGTGTTTTTCAATCATTTTAATTTGACAGTTTCTATATCATTAACATGTAAATAATTGCAAATTAGTCATAACAGCCCACTTTATCTCCAAAATTTTTCACTTAAAGCGCTGGCATCGATTTTATTATCCCTACCATGACTACGCACACAACGAATAATATAAAATTGATGTAGGAAATTGGGGAAAAATCGAAATTTAATTAAATAGAATGTTTGTCAAAAGAAAAATAACGCGGCAGATAAATATTGATCGAACTATTCAGAGTTTAGTAAGCGAGACACTCAGTATATCTAGTAAAATTGATTCGATACAACCCTAACATTTAATGTACTTTCATATGAGTATTAAGTGTAACTTTTTGTCGAAATGCTTTATTACATATTTTACATACAAACGGTTTTTCCCCTGTATGTATTCTAATATGTCCCATCAAAACATTTTTCGTACGAAATGCTTTCTCACAGAATGTGCACGGATATGGTCTTTCATCCGTATGTTGACGTTCATGTCGTTTTAGAATAGCTTGTGATCGAAAATTAGCATTACAGTGTGTACAGTAAAATGGTTTTTCATTCGAATGATGTAACATATGATATTTGTAACCTTTCTCTGACTGTAGCACTTTTCCACAAAGAGTACACAATTTATGAATCCTTGATAATATTTTTCCCTTATGTTTCTTTAAAATATGTGCTTCTAGAACACTTTTATATGGAAATCGAGCTTTACAATCTTCAGATTCAGTACAATGAAATTTTAAATTTTCATCATTATGTTTCATTTTCATATGAGCATATAAGTGATAAAATGATCGGCCACATAAACTGCATGCTTCTTTTTGACGTGAACTATGGGCATAAATTTTATGCTTTTTCATAGATCCAATTGATTTAAAATCTGCGTTACATATGTCACAAGTGTATTTAACATTTTTAAAATGAGCGCTTCGATGTGATCGATAATTACCTGCATGCGATATATACTTTCCGCAAATATCGCATTCTGTATGATTTTCTAATTCTTCTTCAGGGTAAGTAGTAGTCGGTTTGCCATCAGATGATTCTTTTTTTATTTTTATTTTTTTACGTCGTTTACGTAAATATTTTGGTTTTACATCTTCAGTTTCCTTTTTTAATTCATCAGGTTCACTTTTATAAACACATTTAAATGGTATATCAGTATTATCGTATTGAAAATTATCATCCTCATCAATTATCAGCAATGATTGTAGTATTTGATCGTTTGCCTCACATTGCACTTTGAACTGATAACATGAATTTAAATTATCTGCGCAACTCGAACATATCAATTTAGGAAGATCGTCTTCTTGGTCAACCTGCGTTTAAAGAATAATATTTTGCAGTTAAACTTGTATTCTTTTATTTGATTTTTTTGGGAGGTTCGAGACTTTTAAAGGGCAGCAAGTCCATTAAATTTACTAACTGAATTTAGAGCCGAAATGTTAAAAATTAGAAACTGGAGGTTCTAAACTTTTTTTAACAACCCCATATAACAATGATTTTTAGGCTTTTTTTTATAATACTTAAATACGATTATTTTTCAATAAATAAGATAATTTTAAACTTATTTAATGAATTTCAAAATTAATCCATTCGTATAAAAATTGCGAATTTATACGAATATTACTATATTTTTAGTTTCAAAGAAAAGTGAATGATCCAACATTAATATAAAAACAGCTTCTAATATACGCCAATTTCTTTAAAATAATCGAGAACACTTTATATATTTCTTCATATTCGTTGGTTTTCTGAGCCCACTCTAAAAATTACTTTGTACCCAAAATTTTCAATTTTTAATTGTTTTAAAAATTATTGTTAATAATTCAATTGCTTGCTCTCTATTAGTGTTATCAATTGTTCTTCATTAGAGAAGGCAGTCGTTTTTAGTAATTATTCGATAAATCTCAGTATTCAATTAATTCTGAGCCAATTTCTGTTATAATACGTATTTGTTTTTAACGAAACGCCCGTTAATACTCAATACGGTGCACTGAAATGCTAATATTACGTTC
This sequence comes from Chrysoperla carnea, assembly GCF_905475395.1. Classification (NCBI taxonomy): domain Eukaryota; kingdom Metazoa; phylum Arthropoda; class Insecta; order Neuroptera; family Chrysopidae; genus Chrysoperla; species Chrysoperla carnea. The sequence continues at coordinate 70,810,140 of NC_058337.1, read as the reverse complement.
GACAGATCTAGCGAGCATTAGTGGCATTGTTTAATTTAAACTGAAAACAACATAACGTAGTGGAATTTCGTTAATTATTTATTTTGCATTTATCTATGTTTGTTCTCTTTTTTAATTGTGAAAAAGTTTAAATTATTTATCCACTCCTTTTCATCATTGTAAACAAGTTGATGGCCCAGTTGATGGTACAACATTTTATGCTTCCTAGCTCATTTCACAGCAATTCATTTGTAGTCAAATCATTTTTTGTCAGAGATTCACTTGTTAACTATTGTAGAGAAGTGTGCTCTTTTCTGTGTGCTTCTGTATTAATTTAAATTAACGGTTTCCGAATCACAAATAATTTTAATGACTTTTCACAGTTTTAAATGTTATTACATAAATTTCGCTTTAATTTCCTTTTTATTGAAATAAAATATAATCCTTTCTGTATAACTATTAACGATGCATTTCATCCGACAATTATATAATGTAAATTATTACTTATTCATTTCAATGACTTTTCATGTGCGCCTTTAATTGCTGTTTCTGTGTAAATGCTTTCTCACACACGAGACACTTATACGGTTTATCTCCTGTATGTATTCGAATATGTATTAACATAACTTCACGAGTTCGAAATGTTTTACTACAATATGAACAAACAAATGGCCTTTCATTTGTATGCAATCTTTCATGTTTCTTTAAATATTCACCAGTTTTAAATTTTTTATTACAATACGTACACTGATACAAACGTATATCCGAATGTGAACGAATGTGTCGATCTAATCCGATTTGTGAATGTAACACTTTTCCACAAAGTGTACACAGTTTATCCACCCGACCAAATTTAATTCCTTTATGTTTCGATAATATATGTTTATTCAAGATATTTTTCAATGAAAATCTTTCTGGACACTCAGTACATGAATACTTTAAATCTGTACTATGCTTTAATTTGACATGACTTGATAAATAATTGTAATATTTGTTACAGATTTTACATAGCTCCTTCTTTAGTTCATGTTTCTTTTTTGTATGCCGTTGTAAAGATTCTTTATGTTTAAATTGTTGGTCGCATTGAGCACATTTGAATAAGCTTACAATATTATTATGTCGCATACGTGTATGTCGTATTAAATTATACTTTGAAGCGAACGTTCTGTCACAGTCTGTGCATTGATATTTTGAAGTTTTATTATTTAATACTATTTCTTGTTTAATTTCAGGTGGTTCTACCACATTGTCTGATTCATCTGATGATGCTAAATTATCACTGTAATCATGAAATTCATTTTTAACAAAAATGGTGGCTGGATCGACTGATATTTCTTGTTTAATAACATCTTCATCGTTTGTTAAAATTTGATTTAATTTTTCTTCGTTTGTTAGACAATTATTTTTGAATTCATAACAATGTTGAACATGCTTTACACATTCGATACATATTAATTTAGGTAAATCGTCGTCAGTATCAACCTGCGTATAAAAGAAAAAACTCATGTCTTTAAATTCGATTATTGTTCTATTTGATTAAATTTTATAAAAGTTCATTAAGTAAGCCAAAGTTACAAAATTTTACGTCGAATAACTGATAAGATATACTTTAACACTAAATCATATCCCCATTTGCAAATCAATTTTCAAAAAAAAATTTTTTTAATAAAAAATAATAATTATCAGTTATGAATCTGAGTTGATTTTTGAATGACGATAAATCAAATATACAATCATGGCCATTGCCCAACGAGTCAGGAAATGTTTGAATGCAACCACTTTTATTTGAAACATATATCTTAAAACAAACTGAATACCTATTATATATCGAGAAAATCGTATTTTGGTTGTGAATATACCGAGATCATTTAAATCCCTTTATGGGATTAGCTCCACAAGAAAGCAATGTTTAAATGTTATGATTCAAGCGGAGGCATCGACTGCTGATATTGAATTTATACTTGACCTTCAAAGTCGTTTAAAAGCTAAATCATATTCATAGCCTATAAAAGATAGAATAATACTATCAGAAGGTTGTTCTTTAAAAATAATCTGTTGCAATAACTGTTAGCAGACTGAGAACACTTTCAATTGAAAAATTGTTTCTAATAAAACTAATAATGTATGGTGATAATATTTTTGTTGTCGAAAATGTTAAAAAAGTCTTTATTCGTTAGGTCAGATATCTCCAAACTTGTTTGTCTCGTGGATCATTTACCATGTTTATCGGTTTTGTATGGAACCCATGGCTAGCTAATATTTCATGTTTGAAAATTCATTGACTTTAAAATTTGTTGTTTGTAAACCAAAATATAATTAAGTACTTAAATGAGATCACCTCTCAACCCGTTTACTTTCCAAGACTCCCAATTTTTTTTTTTTTTTTTGCTCACATGGACCCCTTGTATAGGTTTTCGTTGACAACTGGAAGGTCCATATGGCAACTGTTGTTTCTTTGGACAAAGTCATAAATTATAATGGGATGCTAAATTCAGATTGCTGAATTGCATCGAAAAATTTGAGTTCAAATAAAAATTTGATCACTCTAAACATGACTGTAAATATGTAAGGCAATTCGAAACATCAACATAATTTACATAAAAAAGATATTTATTTCTTGAAAAATAAATGAGATTACAATTATTTATATGTATAAAAAAAATTAGAATCGTACATTTTATATCACTTTTTGTAAAAATACAATTTTAATAAATATTTTTGATAATACTAATTTACTGAATTCGTAAAATAATATTAAAACAAATTCATGTAAAGGTTGAACTTGAGCAAATCGAACGATTTGACATTTTTATGACTTTTTCATTTTGAAATCACTATTCACTTTTTTTTTCAAACTAAATGATTTATAACCAATGTGATAAAATGAATAACAAAATATATTGTATCGTAGTCCAACTTATTACTATCAGTCCGAAAAAATAAACTCTGCACTTGCGCTTACGACATCGTGAAAAGGCCCAAAACGAACTGTCAGGTTACTAAATAAAAAAGATTTATTTTGTATAAAATAAAATGCAACTACACGATCTTCGGCAATGTTTCTTAATTTCCGAGAGAAAGTATCTTAAAATCATTTCCGAGTTTCTTATCAAGTATAATTACATACTGCCCTTTAACAAAATTAACATATTTAGTCCTTATGAGGAACTTTTTTATAAATTATAATAAATTTCAACATCTGAACTTTTGAATTAAATTGAATTCAAAATAGATGTCCATCAGATTGCCTCCTTACCTCCCGCCACTGTACTGATCTAATTAAAACCTTTTTATGATAATAACTGTTAATTTTGAAAGAATTTTTTTACTAACAAACAAAATTTCTTAAGGCATACACTCTTCGTTATAAATGAGTTTATCTAAAAATAAAATTAATCTTAAACCTAAAAGGCAATAGTCTTCCCAAGACCATCGTGGTAAAAAAAATTTCGATTAGATATTTTTAATAATTTTGAAAGAACAGATCATTTTTTTACTATTAAATTTTTTTCCTTAATGTATTTTTAAATGTGTTTTCATTGCTATCCGTTGTGCAAACCCTCGATTACATATAGGACATATAAAGGGCTTTTCTCCCGTATGTGTCCTTATATGTCCTTTTAACGTACTATTATCTCGAAATGCTCTATCACAATACGTACATGGATAAGGTCTTTCATCCGTATGAGACCTTTCATGTATTTTTAAATAATTATGTGATCTAAATTTCTTTATACAAAAGCTACATTGAAATGGTTTTTCCCCTTTATGTGACAACATGTGATATCCATAAGCCTTCCGAGAATGTAAGAAATTTCCGCAATATGTACACAATAAACGTTCTTTTTTCATATGTTGCTTATCCGTATCATGCTTAACTCGTATATGCTCAGTTAAATTTGATTTATACAAAAATTTTTCCTCGCATAATCGACATTTGTATTTATGTTCGCCGTTATGTTTTCGACGCAAGTGCAGTTTCATACACATTACGGTTCGTTGGCATATTGAACATGTTTCTTTTTTACGTATTTTTGTGTGCATATTTTCGATATGTCGTTTTAGGACATATTGATCTACAAATTTCTTGTTACAGTATGTACAAGAATCTGAAATATCTTTTTTACATCTTAATTTCTTTACTTTAACTATATTCTCTGTTTCACTTTCTTCATCTTCTTCTGAGGTTAACGGTAATGATTTATGCTCGTCGATGTCGTCATCTTCCTTGACGGAAAGACCTGGTGATCCTACTTTATCAATTTCTTCGCATTTAATAATTAATTTCTTGACATCGTCATCAGGTTTGGGTGAAGATGTACTTGTTAAACATTTTGTTAGATTTTCTTCATTTATTTCGCATTGAGTTTTAAATGCATAACATTCACATATTTTACCAAAACAATCGGAGCATACTAATTTAGGAAGGGCATCATCTGAGTCAACCTAAGACAAAATCAATTTAATATCAATTTATTTGATCAATCATTCACAAAAAATAATATTATTTAAAATTAAAAGCAAAATTAATTTTTTATTGCGCGAAAAGCTTACAAGTTCTTTGTGGGGAATTTAGTTTATGAGCTCGTTTGTTTCAAATATGCAATAATGTTTTTGTGAATGATTGGTCCCCCATTTGCATTCAACTTTGTCGATTTTAAAATTGATTTTAATTGATTCTATCTTTTTGTTTAATAAAAATCAAATCATTTTGAATAAAGGTTTACTATTTCAGTTTATTTTTTTACCCTGCATCGTATATATGAAATTTAGCAGGGTATATTAAATTTAGTCTAGTTTAAAATGCTTAGAAACATTGATGGTAGTAACCAAATATAAATACAATTAATTGTACATAAAAACACCTGATTAATCAATACGTCTTCTGTCCGTAGATGATTTCTCCGCTCTCTTTTTACAGCGTGTTTTAGACTTAAAAATGTGTAATTATAGCTTAAAATTGTCAAATTTCTATTTTTCGATTACTCTGTAAGAAAGGGTTAAACCGTAGGAGATATATACAAAAAAATTTTTTTGTTTTGAAAACAACCTTTGTACGTAGGATAATTCCTCTTTTTATAGCGTGTTGTAGACCTAAAAATTACTCAAGTTAATGAACGGGCAAAATCTGAGTTATGACAGGTCGCAGAGAATCATAACGCATCTTTTAATCCGTAAGAGAGAGAAAAAAGTTTATATACAAAAAATGTTTGTTTTTAAAAAACAATTTTTTCGTAAGCTATTTAGATCTGCCACAATTTCAGCAAAAATAGATTAATACATTTACATGTTGTAATTTAATAATCTTAATAATTATGAACAGTTCGAACCTTAACACTAAAGCATACGTAGAGTATTTGGACAATCAACTCAGTTAGTAATCTACTTTTTTATGTGATCAAATTTATACATTTAAATTTAATATTTTATTTTATAATCGTCACACTTGGCGGATTGATTGAATACGCTTTCAGCCACCGGTTCCGGTTCCGACTAGCAATGCCTAATTCAAACTCGTTCTCATAACTGGTGAGAGATAAGAGAGGAGCACTTCAAGTTAAAAAATGATTCTTTGTAAAATTAAAATATCTAAGTTTTCCAATAAAAGTTTTTGGTTATTTTTTAAGAAACAACTTTCTAATTTTCGATCGGAGTTGATAATATGTTCAATCGATCCTACATGATCGGTGTATTAATTAAAAATTTCAAGTTCTACTTTTAACGGACGATTTTGGATTTTACGAGTGCTTTTAGACCCTGGTAGACGCAGAAAGCCAATTGAAAACATTAGATGTATTAGCAGAAATGAATTGAACAACATCTTCCGTTTAATACTTTCATATTAAATCATTAGCGAAAATAAGTAACAGAGATTAAAATTTTTCCCTAATGAATTTTCATATGTGTATTTAAAGCAAATTTTTGTGTAAAGGCACGTTGACAAATTTTACAAACAAACGGTCTCTCACCCGTGTGTATACGTGTATGGCTTAACAAAACATTTTTCGAACGAAACCGTTTAACACAATACATACACGAATACGGCCGTTCATCGGTATGTTGTCGTTCGTGGCACGTCCTAGACCCACTTGAACAAAATGTTTTATCACAATACCGACATTTAAATGGTTTATCATTAACATGCGTGCGCATATGATATTTATATCCACTATTAGTTTTAAAATCTTTCCCACATAATGTACACAAAACATTTTCTTCTTTACGTTTAGCAGTACGTTGATGAAATGTTTGTACATGTTGTTTTAATGTTGCATTAAATGCAAATGTTCGATCACATTGCAAACATTGAAATTTATGTTTGGTATGATTAAATTTTATATGGTTTTTTAAATTACTAACAGTTTTCTCACATGAAGGACATTTTTCTCGTAACTTTTTAGTACCGTGTATTTGTTGAACGTGAGTTTTTAATGTAGACGAATGTAAAAATGTTTGATCACATCGTAAACATTGAAATGTTTTACGATTTTCGTCATGCGTTTCCATGTGGCGTTTTAATGATGTTAATATCGATTTATTACATATTTTACACGTTTTTGATTGACGATTTGTGTCATGTATACTTTGCAAATGTTTTTTTAAAGATGAAACATGTAAAAATGTTGAGCTGCATACAGTACATTCAAATGCTTTACGCTTTTTATCATGTATTTTAGAATGCCTTTGTAATGTTTTCTTTTCTTTAAATGTTTTACTACATTGTAGACAATTCCACATAACTTCTGTCTCCTTAACGTTACTTGAAATGGTGTCTATGATCATGTTATCAAGCGATTCTGATGAAGATGATTCGTAAAATTTATCATCTGATGTTATTATTATTTCATCAGTCGATAATATATTGATTAAAATTTCTTCGTTTTGCGCACATTTCTCAATAAATTCGAAGCATTTATGTACAGTTGAGAAGCATTCGATGCATATTAGTTGGGGTAAGGTTTTATCACCAGTCTCCACCTGCGTTCAATCAATAATTATTTAATTTTTTTAAATAAAAATTACCCGGCTACGATTACAATTACTAATTTAAAGAATTATGGGAATACATTATCTCTGAGAAAGCCGTCAAATGAATAAAATAAAAACTTTGTAGTATTTTACTTATTTTATTAGTATTTGATCAATATCTATTTTACATGTCATAGTGGAGCTCTCAATGGCAATATTAGACAAACTTGACATACCGAGTACAGAGTTTGATCTTTTTTTTATTTAATACAAAATCGACCTTGCTGGTTCATTTCATTCAGGTTTAATGAAATTTGTTTTGTATAAATACCAAATTCTATTGAGATTATAGTGAGTGGTTGCCTTCAATTTCGTTGGACAATTTCTAATTTATTAATTTGATGAGCCAAAAAAAATTTTCTTTCACTTTCTGATATTTTTATCATTAAACACAACTTAAAACAAGTGAAAACAAACAATTGACTGAGTTAAATAACAAAAGATATTCACTTTTAAATAGACACACACACAACTGATATTCCTATACTAATACATACTATAAAATTTGCACCTAATTAACGCCCTCGTGGGTAAACAGTGATGTTTACAAAAAAATGTTTCAAACAAAAGTTTTTTATTTTTTTATAAGGAACATTTTTTACATTTAAACTTTTGTTCTATCTCTAACGGTTAACAAGATGGGTCCTACGGACCCAAGACCCAATTGACCTATGATGCTCATTTACGAACTTGACCTCACTTTTTACGTCCTGAGTACGCTGTAAAAATTTCAGTTCGATATCTTTTTTCATTTTTGAGTTATCGTGTCCACAGACGGACGGACGGACAGCCAGAAATGGATTAATTAAGTGATTCTATGAACATCTATACCAAAATTTTTTTCGTAGCATCAATATTTTTAAGCGTTACAAACTTGGGACGAAACTTAATATACTATGTATATTTCATATATACATGGTATAGTGATTAATTAATAAATTGTTTACAAGTTTAGGGATGACAGATAATTTAAAAAAGTGTCTGTTCAATAAATACCATTTAACAAGTACAAATTAATACAAGTACATTAATATACAAACATTACATGGGTGTAATTCATACTTTTTTACTCGATTTGGAATGATAGGCGATTTTTAAAAAAATGCCAAAAATAGCAATTTGTAAAAATATGAAAAAAATTTGATATATTTTATTATTTTACAATATTGATTTTTAACAAATGATTTAATATTGATTTTTAACATTATTATAAATATTATCAAAAGATAATAAATGAGATCTCTAGGATATTTCGAAAAAACTTCGATTTTTGCCCCAATTTCCTAGATCAATTTTTGTATTATATAAATACGTATTTCGACTACCAAGTAGCCATTATCAGTATGAATTAGCTAATCGTAATTGCTCTTAGAGTATATGTTACTCGTCGTTAATTTGGTGGCAGACTGCATCAGGCCGTTACCAAATTAGCAACGAGTAACATACACAATAAGAGTAATTACGATTAGCTAATTCATACCGATGATGACTACTTAGTAGTCGAAATACGGATTTATATAATACAAAAATTAATCTAGGAAATTGGGACAGACTTCGAAATTTGAGTCCATTATTTTTGATTTTTTTTGTTTCATTGATAAAATTTATATTTTTTTGAAAATTGTATATAAAAGAAATTTAGAGTATCTGTAGTCTTACCTAAAAAGATTTTTCGTACTTTGATCAATTAGTCAATTTAATAAAATTTTCACACTTTGATCAATTAATAAAACTTTGATGTGCAGTAGCATGGGAACGAATGATCCGAAAAATGGGTGTTTAGTGCAGAATTTGTTGTTCTAACACTATTATAATGACCAATTTTCGATATTGTGAGTCCTTTAGAAGATATAACCGTAAAATTCCAAGTACATTTTCACTACCTTCCACTTTAGCACAACCCCACCGAGAGAGGAAACCTAGGATAGTTATGCTAGGCTACAAATAAATTCGTTAAAACAATAAAAACTTTTGAAGCAATTATTTCCGATTCGTCTAATTTTGATGTTTTACGCTAATGGCTTAACAATAAACTTTCATTTTATGTGGGAGTGGTCCGAAGGAACACTCACATACCCACTGTATAACCGTCTTTCAGACTAACGATGGCTGTTTTAAAATTCTGCAATTCTGCGTAATAGGTATTTCAGTTCTATCAAATTGAATAATTAAACATCAAAAGTATTGTTATAACTCTTAAACAATCAAATTTAAATTTAGTTCAAATTAAAAAGTCCCATGATTGGTAACTATATTTTAATGTGGAACCTTAAAAATGGTTTTGGATATTTTTAAGGACTTCGACAGGCAATATTGTATATTTCAACTGTCTTTACGTAATCATAAATTCTTGTTAGTAACATACATACATAAAACATAAGAAAAGACTCATTTCAAAACGTGTCGCCCATTTTACAATCTATAAATGTGCTAGATTTAGCATACGAATTCAGAAAATTGTAGAAAAACTTTTCATTTGATCTGCTCCGAATCAGAGATCGTGAATAAATATTTTCGACTTAACGAAATTGAACAATTTATATTAAAGAAAATTATTAATTGGACCTAGTCAGATATATTTAACCCTTTACTATGAATGAATTTTCATATGTGTTTTAAGCACCCCACTTTGAGTAAATGCTTTATTACATATTTGACACACATAAGGTCGTTCCCCCGTATGAGTACGCATATGTTTTTTCAACACATTGCTTGTAACAAAACATTTATTACATACAACGCATGCGTATGGTTTTTCACCAGTATGTGTACGTTTATGCACTTTTAAATGTTCCGCTGAATTAAAACGTTTTGAACAAATGTCACACATAAATGGATGTTCACCCGCATGAACACGCATATGATACACCAATGCTGTACTGGAATACACAGTTTTACCGCAGAGTGTGCAAAGTCGTTCAATTTTTTTACGTTTCTCTCCACGATGATGAAATCGTATATGACGTTCTAATACACAATTTAATGGAAAACTTTCATCGCATTCTTCGCATTTGAATGGTTTATGTTCCGCGTGATTCATTTTCATATGAAATTTCACATTGATCACAGCTTTGCTACAAATTGGACAATTTGTTTTCTGTTTGATAATATTTTTCGTTGTGTGCCGTTTTAAATGTTTTTTTAAATAATCTTTCCGGCTAAACGTTTTTCCACACTGTTTACAGTTAAAATTGATATCAGTTTCATTAAAATAATCATGATCTTGAATTTCTTCGGGTTGACAACTTTCTGGTGATGTTTTTGTTAACATCTGCTTTAGTATTGGACTAGCTGGTGCTGAATCGAAATAATCGATATCGTTTAAACCACTCTTTAAATTTTCAAGTAATTGTTGATTTGCTTCACACTGTTCCTTGAATATGTAACATCTGTACACTTGGTCTGCACATTCCGTACATATTAACTTGGGATACAGTTCATCTTCAGGGTGCACCTGTTTGTACAGAAACCAAACGTACAGATGTATCCATAGTTTTTTCACATCAAAAAACGCGAATAATTTTCGTATCGATTTTACAAGAGATGATAAGGATAAGATGTATATAAAGTTTCGTTCAAGTTTAACTTTCGAAAAAATTTACTTATTTTACTCATTTTTCTTCAACGAAGAGGTTTGTGGAAGAAATGACTTAATTTGTAAGACCATGAATTTGACCTTTGGTAGCAAATGACGTTTAAAATTAAACTCATGTTCAAAACTGATGAGAGGTAGGAGAACTCTTGTTGAAAATATTTTTTTTAATTGATCAGGTTCAGTAGAAATCAAAAGTATAAAAACAAATATAAACTTTTGCATTTGATTCTCGTCTAATTTATTAGGTTTACGTAAAAGTCTTACACACGTTTTTGGTTATTTTATAAAGAATAATTATATAAAATTTTCCTCTATTTCTTATCAGCTCTGAGCAAGAGTTGTTTTTTAAACCATCTTGTAGGTTAATATCAAATTAAAGCTCTCTATAAGTTAACCGCCTTTGAGTAGAACTTTTAATTACGGGTAATTTTTTCCAATAACCCTTCGTTGTAGAAATGTTCAGTTGTAATACAGATAATAAGCCGGAAAAAGTGTCCATAGTGGAAAAGTTGGCAAACAACACCGATTTTAATGAAACTTTTTTTAACGTGTTTATAGGACCCCGAGGAACATTGAACTTTGCCTAGCCAAAGAGAGGCATAAGGCCCCAGCGGGGGCATATGTATGACGAATTCTGTTACTTATTACAAATATTGTGCCATTTTTTGCCAAAAATTTCACTTTTTTGGAGAACAAAATCGGCACAAAAAAACACACCATATTTTTTGTCACAAACAAATATTAAATAATGCATTGGAAATAATAAATTTTCATTTACACAACTATATCAAGTATTAGTAGTTTCCAGAGGATATGTTCAGAAAAAATATTTAATTTTTAGTTACTGGCAAAAATGGCGCTATTATTTGAAGGCGTGACACAATCTTGACACACCGCATGACACAATCTTACATCGGATACGTAATTAGCGAATACTTAAATACTTAGTTCGCCGCTTTTGTGCTACAAAAGTAAAATTTTTGACAAAAAATTGCACGATTTTTGGAAGGCGGGGCAGAATCTGTGAAATTCGACATCGGATTCGTATTCTGCGACCAAAGACACCTGATAGATGACAATTTTAACACAAAAAAAGCATTTCAAAAAAATTTCGAAAACATACCTCCCGATGGGGCTCTATGCTCTTTTCGAAATAGGTTAAGTTGGCTAAATGTTTCTTAGGGTCCTATAGACACATTACAAAAAGTTCCATTAAAATCAATGCTGTTTCCCTACTTTTCAGATGCACCCTAGCTTGTTAACTGTACCACTGGATTCCTTAAAATGGGACAATTAGTATTTAGGGTATTCCATACCTCTTATATCACATAATCTATTAAAAAACTGAAGAAATATCTTATTTTAAAATCGAATGGTGACTTTTTCAATTCTGATTCCGGTGGACGATTTAGACCGAAATTTTATTAAGGCGAGCGCAGTATTTTTTATTGCATATTCTAATTATAAACGAAAAAATACGTAAAATTTTTATTATGAGCATATTTTTCAATAACTGAACACATTCGGCAGAATTTTATGCAAAATTCCACATGTAATTAAGATCTGGTATTTAGAATAGATATTTTTCCTAGCATTTTCTGATAATAGTAAGAGCTAGAGAAAAACTTTAATACGTTACAAAGTTTATTTTTATTGTGAAAATTAATTAGTTTTTGCAAAAAACGAATAAATAAATAATTAGATACAATTTTGTATTTAATTGGTTCTGAATCTATTCAGTTTTGGAAAAAATGTGTGATAAAAGTTTCATATTGTTTGGATTTAATTGAAATCCGTAAAAGTAAATACCATGTACTATTAAAAGAACTTGACTTCTAAATTGAAGTCTTTCTGGTCAGAATCACAGCATATCTGGATAAGGAAATATTAATTTAGGATTTTTCTAGACATGTTCGGTGATTCAGATATATATAAACAAACGTCCATTCAATGAATATTTTTTGTTTTAGAAGAAACGTCCATTAGATGAATATTTTTTTTTGCTTTCTTTGTTCAAACAACCTTACAATTTCTGTATTTTCTTGTTCATTTCAAAGAATTTTTCGGTAATTCTTAGAGTAGATGTTGTAAATACTTTTGATTAAATGTATTGAAACATACTCAACAAATATGTAAAGCCAAATATTATGAAAATCAAATTCCTTGCATTTTTGAGCACAATTCACTATTTACAAAAATTACAGTTAAAAACCGACACTAATCATATGGACCGCGTGATTTTTACAGATAAATTGGGGTGACAATATACAGTCTCTTTCCTTTTAAATACTCAAAATAGAGATAATTCTTTCACATAATGCTCTTGGGGTTAAAAAAATTACCCATGTTCGAAGCTGAGAAATTTCTTTCGAATTTTAAAACTTATAGTAAAAAAAATTTAATAAAAAAGCAAAATTAAATTTTGTTCGAAACACCTGTAACACCTACGACCGCATACAATTTTGCATTATGAACTATCTCTATTTTAAGTATTGAAAAAGGCAGATCTGTATTCTGCCATTTCATTTTTTGTTAAAATAGCCCGATTCAGTATGCCAAAACCCGCTACGATAAAAACGATAGTCAACAAATTTTAAAACCCATCTAATTACGAAACAACTCTAAGGAAATATAAAAATAGCCCCCGTTCCTTAAGAAAAGGGGATTTCTTACGATGAAACATCCAAAATTTCTATCGATTAATTTTTCATACTTTATTATTATTAAATTAATATTTCCTGATATCTAAGGCCTTCGAGTTATGTAAATTGTATTATTTTAATATATAAGTCTTGATAATCTTTGGTCTTTATCTTAATAAATACGATTTCATTTCTATTTAATTCATAATGAAAATAAATTAACACTTAAAACATTTTCGCTAATTTTTGCAAGGGTCATTTCGCACAATTTATTTTTGTAAACATTTTAAACGATTTTTTTAAATGAAAAATGATTTTTTTCAAAAATAAATAATTACACAACAAATAAATTTACGAAGAAAAATATGTTAGAAATACTTACTGCCCTTCTTAATTTCTTATCTTTTTTAATTTACTTATACTATTTTTCAGGTTTAAGCAGGGCATCAACAATATAGTTGTAGAGCATCAATATAATTATTTCTTTATTTTAAACTTACGAATTTTAGAATTCTTAGAGCTCGTATAATTATTGAAAATATAAAATTTTTTACAAAATATTTAAATGTTTTATGATCCTTTCTTTGAATATTATTTAGTGGGTGTTATTTGTTAAACGTTTTAGAGAGTTTTCAAATTTAGAGTATGACTTTTGACGTTGTAAATTATAGTTTACTACGAAATCCAAGATTTTATAAAACCTATAAAACTCAAATGTCAATCGCAGATTTGTATTTCGTAACTATCATTTTGGTCAAGAGAAGCTTTTGTTTATAGCGGTTCTGTGAAAGAATTTTTCACTCATAATCACAGCAATACAGATCTATCTTTTACATTGACTTGAGAGCGGAGGAAGAGCGCTTTTTACTTGACCAAGTCTATAGTATTGAACTTGGTAGAACTATACAGTATTGAATACTGTTCCTAAAAAAATAAGGATCCTGCGATTTATTGTGATGGCATATTGCGTTTAGCTAAAATGGGACCTAAGTTTTACGATAAACGCTAAGCACACGCTGGATACGTGATTGAGCAGAATATCCTTTTTAAATACAAATAACAATTTAGAAAATGTAGTGTAAACAATTATAATTTTCAAAATTTATTCAACAATTTCACTTGATGCTCTACTTAACCAGGATACTACAATAAGACCTAATTTGTGAACTTTGTTAATTCTTTCATACATTTCAAGCATTTGTTTCTAACATATAAAAGCGCTCATAGCCGATGGAAATCATTTGAAAAATAATTTTACGGATTAGAGATATAGAAGCTACATACTTTGTACATATTTGTAAAAATTGATGAAGAAATGTACAAATGACTAACAAAATCGTTAAAAAAAAATAAAAATTCCATTTACCTTAATATTTGTGAACGACAGCAACATTTTCGGTATATCTGATTTATAAATGGGTTCCATATTGTCTTTTTGTAATAAACATGTTCGACATATCTTACTAAAATCTGAACGTTTTAATTCTGCCATTGCAGACATTTGCTTATTGTTTTTATTATTTATTTACTAATACTGTTACTTAATAATTCACTTAATTGTAACAAAAATATAAACAAATTAATTTTTTTATTAAATTTCAATACTTCTTTCTAAACACCACAAAAATGTCGGTGTTTTTTATTTATGTAAAAAATTTTGTTTGTAAATTTAGGGATTTTTGTTTACCAACTACAAAGAATAAATACTAAACTAAGGACATACATACAACTCACAGATATCGGCAACATAAAAATAGATATGCATTGCTACTCATATATGTAATACTAAAGGTTGCTACTGCTATTATCACATCGTTTACACGAACTATTACGTTAGTGGCCTAGCTCATATAAGTCTGTCATTAAACTTGTAGGCTTGGTCAGCTTGGCTGATAATAAAAGTAAAAAAATCAACTTTCAAAAGTATCAGCAAGGCAGCAGAACAGAGATTGAGGCTGAACACCTAAAATTAATTTTTGATTTAAAATTATATGGCCTAAGATAGAGCTTTATATATGTGAATGTGGGTAAGATCGTACGCCATTTTTATGATTATGTCAAATAGGCAAAATGTTCTCAAATATTATTTTTAAATAAAGATAAGTTTCTTAAAGTAATAATTTATTAATTATGTAACACTACAAAAAAATTTATGTATTTATGAAATGTTAACGTGTAGCGTTGATACATGGTTTTTCATCTAGAGATAACGATACCCTGGCCTATCTAGCGTTTTTAATAAGAACCCATATCGTCGCTAAACAACTAGTAGTATCATGTAAAAATATAGCAAAGTGTACTACAATTTTTATACCATGTATATGAAATATAAAAGGTATACTAAGTTTAGTCCCAAGTTTGTAACCTTTGAAAATATTGACGCAACGAAAAAAATATTTTGATAAAGGTGTTCATAAAATCACCTAATTAGTTCATTTTCATAAGAGATAGAACAAAAATTTAAATGTCAAAAATGTTCCTTATAAAAAAATAAATAACTTTTGTTTGAAACATTTTTCCGTAAATATCCTTGTTTACCCGTGAGAGCACAAATTGGGTGCAAATTATATAGTTATATTATATGGGAATATCAGTTAAGTGAGTATGTATGTATGTTTGGCTATCTTTCTTTACTTATATGACGTAAAAAAAACGATTGCGTGATCAATTCTTTGTTTTTATACCATGCATATATGTAATATGCAAGGTATACTAAGTTTAGTCCCAAGTTTGTAACGCTTAAAAATATTAATGCTATGAACAAAATTTTCATATAGGTGTTTATAAAATCACCTAATTAGTCCATTTTCGGTTGTCTGCCCATCTGTCTGTCAACACGATAACTCAAAAACGAAAAAATATATCAAGCTGAAATTTTTACAGCGCACTCAGGACGTCAAAAGTGAGGTCAAGTTTGTAAATTACCTATGGGTCCGTAGGACCCATCTTGTAAACCATTAGAGATAGAACAAAAGTTTTAATGTGAAAAATCTTCCTTATCAAATATTAAACAACTTTTGTTAGAAACATTTTTTCGTAAACATCACTGTTTATCCGTGAAGGCGCAAATTAGGCGTAAATTCTATAATTTGTATTATATAGGGATAAAAGTTACGTATGTGTAATGTGGTAGAGTTATCAACATTGTCTATGAGTGATATTTTAACAATTAACTCAGTTAATTGTTTGTTTTCATTTGTTATTGTTAATTTTTTAGTTTGTGTCAAAATGTTCTTCTCCTTGTATATATGTCATTGAGGTCGTAAAAATACAAATGAAGAATGGTATAACTATTTTTTATACAATGGTCAAGGTGGTCATCACTAATTTAAGAGAAAATTGCAAGGTCACAAAACATTTTTAGAATGTCTGGAACAATAGTCAAATGACAGATGTCAGTTCTTCAAATTGAGGAATTAAAAAAATTTATCAGAAAATGATTAAACGAAAAAAATGTATTTATTAAGATTTATTGTATTTTTTTAAATAAACGTATACCAAAAGAAGAATGGATACGATATCGATATCGAATTCAGATAGTTGGTATAAACGTCTTACAAATGTATTATACATAACATTATTTGTGATATTATTTTCAATAATTTTCTGTTCATCGTATTGTATGTACATGATTATTTATTGTTCATTAATTATATTTATATCATTCTGGATAACATGTTCCATAATTAATAATATCCTTAAACAAAATCAACCTATTACGTTGGAAAAAGAAAATTTTTCATGGTACAATTATATTCGGCATCTACTTATTACACTATATAACGATTCACGATTTGTTACAATTTTAACTGCAAAAAATGAAGTAAAATTATCACATTCAGATAAAATTAAAATTAAATCAGATCAACGCCATAAGAAGATTAAATCATTTGACCCGTTGTTAAATACAGTTGATGGACGAGTGCATTTTTTAACTGAAACTGTATGCCAAAGATTTATTGCTACTTGGTACAAGAGTTTGATTAGTTGTTCACAAAATGAAGATGATATGTTCTGCGATGAATCCAAGGTATACCTACTTTTTATTAACAAATATTTATAATCTATTAATTTATAATTACGTAATAAAATTGAAAGGTATAAATTTACAGTCTAGCTAAGTTATTCGTATACTTTATTAACCGTAAAATAATTTGAATTATATACAAAGTGGGGTATAAGTGGATGTGCAGTTGTAATCAGTGGTAGATTTATAATAAGGTACACTAGGCACTCGCCTAGGGGCATCAACGCAGAGAGGGTATCGGTTATTAAGCTTTTGATACAAAAACGATGTTTTATTATAGAAAACATTTTATGTTACTAATCAATCGTCACTTTTGTCGATATTGTCAAGGTTTTCGTTATTAAAAAGTCAAATAAACAGTATGCCAGACACTAATATTTAAAGTATACCTTAAAAATTGTAACTATTTTACGACAAGTAAAAAACCAATCTAAAATAAAAAACTAGGGTACCAATTGCTGTTAAAACCTAGGGTACCAAAAAATTAAATTTGGTTAAATATGTTAATGTTATAATCACGGGTTACACGTTTTCAATTATACAGTGAGTTATACCTCACTTTGTATAACAAATTTTTAACTATTTCATATTCTAAATCTTAACTGACGTAATATGGATTTTGTATTGAACAACTAAAATGTGTAAAATAATAAAAATAAATTTTAATAATTTAACAGTATGAAAAGAATTGGTAGGATGCGCAATTTCATGAAAATATTTTTCTTTATTCCCTTACCGAAAGTATAGTCTTCCCGGTCGTAAACTCTTCTGTAAGCTACATGAATTAGTTCTGAAAATTTACACATTATTTGAACACCTATTTTCATTTAAAAAAAGTAGTCACAACATACCGCAAGCGAGAACTTGATTTGGAAGTTTTTTTAAAAATGAATCTTATAATTTTACAATCCGTAATAACATTGTTATTCCAGAAAACTTTATATTTTTGGTTTGTTTTCAATAATTTGTTTGGAGTTTAAAATAATTTGTATACAAACTTTTGATTTTAAACGATTATTAGACCGTACTTTCAGTAAGGCCCTAAAGAAAAATAGTATACAACCCACGGCCAGAATGTTCGATGCCTTGGCGTGTGCTATATAAAGGCCGAGGCGAAGCAGGAACCTTATATCACACACGCCAGAAAATTCAAATTTCAGGCCTAGGATTGTAATATGCAATTAATCTTTCAAAAAAAAAACTGAAAGTATATTAAAAAAATTATAATAGAAAAAACTGTTAAAATAATTTTTTACAAAATTAACACTTTAAGAATGACTCTAAGTCTGTCACTTAGCCTCGTATTTCGTTTGCACTGATTCTGTCCACCAACATAATGATCATGTAAAATGTTTCAAATTTCTTTGGGTTTATGGGTTGATTTATTATATTATAACTTGTTGCTCAAGATATCACATCATTATAATATTTTTAATAAAATTGTTTTATTTTAAGGTAATTTTGGATTCATTGTTTAAAAGGTTACTGTTTACAATTCCATTTATTAATACGGATAAAGTAGTTGTGGAATGTTTGGCGGTTATACTTAGACATTTAAAGGAATTTCGTCGAGCGAAAAAACGAATTATAAAACAATATAGTGATGATATGGAAAATGCATATAGGTACGTATTCTATGATATGTTAAATTTAACCACAAATTAGGGAGAAAATATCACTCAAATTAAAGTGTTTTGGCACTCACAAAACGAAGTCAATATATTTTTGAGACATCATTTTATCTATTGAAAAGTTTTTTTTATTTGAGATCAACTGTGCCAATTTTTCAAAAACCATCAATTTACGACGTTATTGAACAGAGACACTCAAAAGAGTTCCAGTAATTTTGCATAATTTTAATTAAGTATATCTCTTAAAAAATATGTTAAAATTATCTTATTTTTGTCTGCAAGTGCATTTAAGCATAATCTTTCGAATTATTATAATAAATGTGTGGTCTAAGTCAAAGTGATTTGGGTGCCAAACTACCTTTAGGTATATTGCATTAGAAATTAATTTCAACATTATTCACCTTATTTTAAAGAATGATGGATAATCAACACATATATCAAAGGAAAAAAATTATCGCGTTTGTGTGTATGTAATTTGCTTTGATTGTATATTTATTTTGTCGATCCTGTAGAGGACTCAATCAAGTACAACACATTTATGTGAAATTTTATTACAATTTTTTTAAATAATTTTTCAGATATATTTTGCCACAAAATAAAAAGGAAGAAACATTAGAATTACATGCGCATAAATTAACAATAAATGTAATGCGTGAATTTATCACATGGGAATTATGGAATTCATTCCCATGCAACCTTTTAGTATCGATACTATCGCAGAAAGTAACATTGTATATCATCAATAGTATATCAAAACCTGATTGGTTAATAAACACAATGTATTATTTATTGAATCCAGTAGTTGAACCTTCAATTTCGGATGATAAAATTGTCGTAATCGACACTATCGATTCATTAACCAAAAAAGAGTCCTTGTCGCCCAATGACGATAAAGGATCTCTATTACCGATTGAAGAGAATGTTAATGTGCAATCGCAAAGCGCAACACCTTTACCTAATCTCACAGCAGAGCAGTCAAAGCTTGTACACCGTGAAAAACCAGCCGAAGTTTATTTTGCTGATCCAGATTCAAGTAAATTAGATCCTTTGGCACCTATTATATTGGGAAACGATAATTTAATTGAAGAGCCGTTAGCAGAATCTGATAAAGCTATGCCTTTGGTAAATTGCGATCATTGTATTTTATTTATAATAGTTCTGAACTGACTGACTGATTTTTTTTTAAATTACGTGCCTAAATTTTGATTAATGAAAGATAGTTTCTGTGAAATTAGATGTACTAAACACCAAATTAGATCTGAATTAGATGTGGAGATTACGCGCCACACAACCTGTTTGTGACACCAAAAAAGTAAGCAGCCGGTTTAACTAGCCAACCAATGACCAGCGTTATGCTGCTTGATTTACGGTCGACTATAAGTTATTATAATTATGTTGTATTTTAGCTCTGCCAGCTTTTTGCTACAGAAAGTTTATAGTTCTTCCAGGTGTATTGAAGCCCCTTCTCTTATCAACGACAATGACTATTACTTTTTTACAATACATTCAGTTGGTTCAACTCTATTTAATTCTATAATTACAAGTACAAAATTAATTTAATTTTTTGAAAATTAGACAACAGTTTAATATTTTTTTAATTTTAGATTTTAGATTGTACGGACAGTTTAGATTGGTCACATTTTTCGGAAAATAATAAAATTCCAGAATCAATACCTACTACATTAACCGTTAGTTATAAAACAGTGGTACCAAATGTTAAAGAATATCAAAGTACAGATGTTATTTCACCATCAGCATGGAATGTAGACGATTATGATTTTATTGCAATGGGACAAGATTTATTGGCACAAACATCTGATTTGAATTTAGGAAAACATTTATGGAATTTTTCTGCAGGTAAAATATAGTTTTCTTACTCCCGCGATAGAGCATCCTACATGAACACCCTTTAAATCAGCGGGTACCCGCACATCAATTGCGTGTATAGAAGGTCATCCTGGATTAAAAGTTCTACAAATTATTGGTCAGTTTTCTCATTAGTTCATAGTAATAGGGGCACTATTAACCTAAATTTCCCACGACCTCCAATTTAAAGACGTGCCTGACAATGAAGGTAAGTGACTGTTTAAGGAAGGATGAAAATGATTCGAGAAAAATCTGATTATAAAAGAATTCAAATTATATATTTATGTTATGAGTTAATGAACCCGACTGTGATGTATATGTATAATAATTTAGCACAAAACGGAAAAAATTCATTAAAAAAGTCATTTATTAGTGAGCTTTTAAATTACCTATTGTTATTATACCATGTATATATGAAATATACATAGTATTATAAGTTTAGTCCCAAGTTTGTAACGCCTAAAAATATTGATGCTACAAAAAAAAAATTGGTATAGGTGTTCATAAAATCACCTAATTGTGGTCACGATTATTCAAAAACGAAAAGAGATATCAAGCTGAAATTTTTACAGCGTGCTTAGGACGTAAAAAGTGAGGTCAAGTTCGTAAATGAGCAACATGGGTCAATTGGGTCATGGGTCCGTAGTACCCATCTTGTAAACCGTTAGAGATAGAATAAAAGTTTAAATGTAAAAAATGTTCCTTACAAAAAAATAAACAACTTTTGTTTGAAACATTTCTTTGTAAACATCACTGTTTACCCACGAGGGCGTTAATTAGGTACAAATTTTATAGTATGTATTAATATAGGAATATCAAAGTGAATATCTTTTGTTATTTACATGACGTCAAAAAAAAAAAACGATTGCGCATCAACACTTGCGCATTATATGAGAATATCAGTTAAATATGTCAGATATGTATGTATGTGAAATGTGACAGAGTTATCAACACTGCCTATACATGGTATTTCAACAATTAACTCAGTCAATTGTTTGTTTTCACTTGTCTTTTTATTTTAATTTACAATTTAGATTCAGAGGAGAGCAGTAGCACCACTAGTGTTCAACAACCAAAGCGAACAACGGAATTAGAATCTCGAGCACTCGAACCATCACGGAATGGAGCAATTCCAAATACAAATGGAAATGGTACCTCGGATTCACATACTCATTCAGTTTCAATGAGTTCACTATTCAATAAAGAATTTCAACAACGATCTGCTGCCTCAGTATCCGATGCCATGCATAAAATTGGTGACTTGCAGGTTAGTGTTACATAACTTATAAAGTTTTTTTTTTGTAAAATTCAATAATTTTTTCGAAAGCTCTTAGTAATTATTTATTATGCGTTGTTATCAAAAATTAATTCAGGACGAGGCTGCCGGTTATGTTGAAGGTATTATTGATTTTGGTATGGCAGGACTTAAAAAGGGGCTGCGTTTAACGGGATTGCAGGTACTAGACTTGACATGGCTGAAATACTAGTTATGTAATATATATGTGCGTGTCTAGAATCTTAAGCTTTTTTTTAGTTTTTATGTTTTTATTTTCTAACCAACAAATAACACTAAAACACTTATTTTTAACTACTTAGTGACGTAACGTGTTTGTTAGATAATCAATGTTTAGCTTTTCACGGATTAATTGTGTATCGTAAAATCGTAAGTATTTCGATGTTGTAATTTAGAGAAAATATACTAATTACATTCATTACACACAAGACTTAATACGACAAATCGCCCTAACCTTTACACATTTTTTCAGTACGTAACATTTAAAACAGGGGCTCCCAACTGTACATCGGAAGGTATATTGTGTTCTTTGACTTTTTTTCTGAATCCTTTCTTGGTTCCTGTAAACTTATTTACTTTAAACTGACTGAAGTTAGAAAAATTTATAGTCTTAGTATTAGTTTGGTCATATTTGAAATTACCTGTATTTAAGCGACTACTAAAATATTGCCTCCATAATTTATTTCTTCCTTGATATACAAGATTAAAAAAAATTTTTGTTAGTTAAAAAATGTTGGGAATCCCTGATCTAAAATAACTACAACATTAACACAAATATGAATTAATGATAATAACAGCACGTAATTAATAGATTATAACAACAAAACATATATGTGATTATTTTCTTTCTTTTTTTTTTTATCTATACAAAAATAAATCAACCCTTTTTAGTGCAGTGATTACTACTTTAAACACATGAGTTTGTCTTACATACTAATGCTAAAATTTAATATAAATGAGAATGCGAACCTGTAGTAACAGTAATGTTATTACTCCAAATCAAAGACTATAGGATAGACAAGAAGCAGAAGTATAATTATAAGTGACATCTGGAGTCTGAGGCGATCAACTATTAAGTTTGTAGGCCTTTGCGGGTATGGCTATTAAGTTTAACTACTTTGCGGGGGTGACTATTAACTATTAAGTTTGAAAGCCTGACTCGGTAGAGGCGCTGAAACTCGTATACTACGATTTTACATTAGCTCATATGGGCTGCTTCTCCTCTATCCTATGCTCTTTGCTCCAAATGTGATGAAGAGTTAGTCTAGTTAAACCAAATTCTAATTAGATCTAATTTAACTATAGTGTTTTATGTATGTAATGACAATTCATGGTGTGCGTAGTCATGGTAGGGACAATAAAATCGATGCCAGCGCTTCCAGTGGAAAATTTTGGCGTTAAAGGAGGCTGTTATGACTAATTTGCAATTCTTTACATGTTAAATTAGAATTATTGAAAAACACTAATTAATTAAACTTAATGCATTAAAAATTGTGAAAATAAGAAATCAAATTGCACAAATATTATTTTTCAAATGTAAATTATCATAATTATTTATTTAAATTTGTGAGACAATAATATTAAATTTTCAATGTAAGTCATAAATGCAATTCATACAATTATATATGCATCCATACAATTCTATAATTAAAGTAGTGTATCGTTACCATGGAAGCGCCTCCAAAAAAACTCACGCACGTTGCGAATAGCTAGAATTGCTCATTAAAGCGAGATTTGGACTAGCTAGACTAACTATTCCACGTAGAGCTCTCTAGGTGAATTTCCTCTACAATCTATCTGAAGAGTGTAAAGCAAAAAAAGTAGTTTCAATGTGCATAGAAGTAAGAAGATTTTGCTATATTAATCTAGCCAGCTCTATTCATAGTGGCGGGCCGTAAGATTTATACCTCAAAATCCAGTGCCAATTAATGAATCTTTCTAAAAACTGTTCGACTGCATTGTTTAACGCTTACTTAAAGAAGTTACTTAGGTCTTGCGGTCTTGGGTCCGTAGGACCCATCTTGTAAACCGTAAGAGATACAACAAAAGTTTAAATGTAAAAAATGTTCCTTGTAAAAAAATAAGTATTTGTTATTAAGCATAAGATTTTGTTTGAAATATTTTTTTGTCAACATCATAGTTTATCCGTGAGGGCCCTAATATTAAGAAAAAGCTTCGAGCGGCTACTTCAATTGACTTTTATTGGAAAAGTAGGTGTTTTTTATGTGAAAAATAAGCGATTAAAATGAAGAAAAGAAGAAGGTCCAAATCGTCAAGATAACAAATCAGCTAATGAACCATTATGACGATAATATTGTATTTTCTAGTAAATTTGGATCTAGTACAATAATATGCTTTAATTAAAATTACCTATTTTTTTGTTTAATTAATAATTGTAATTAGCTATAAGCTTAGTTAGCCTTATGGAATAATTTATGTTCTGACCTGATTTTGATTATTGTCCTCACAGATAAACTCTGATGGTTAACAAAAAAATGTTTCAAACAAAAATTGTTTATTGTATTACACGGACAATTTTTTACATTTAAGTTTTTGTTGTATGTCTTAAGGTTTACAAGATGGGTTCTACGGACCCAAGACCCAAGAACGCACAAATTTTTGTTTTTAACTTCTTTAAATAAGCTTTAAGCAATGCAGTCGAACAGTTTTTATAAAGATTCATTGACTGGTCTTGGATTCCCAGATATAACGATTTTTATACCTTACTGCTCTCTATTATCAGTATTCTGATTAAAAAAACTGCTGTAAGTGAAATGACAAGGTGTGAATTAATTCGAATTTCAAAAAACCTGTTCTATTTTACATTTTATTTATATCAAATTTCAATTGAAACAATAATGGACCGGAACACAAAAAATTAAGAAAACTCATCTACTGAACTGAAACGAATAAACTTGTTTGAAATGAAAATTGACTTTTTTGAGCCACGATTTCACCTAGAACCGTTTTTTTTTCTTTTCATGCTTATTTAACTCAATAAAAATAGCAGCAATTTGTTTAGCATCGATGAAAGCCGAATCATATAACACAAAAATGTCTCTATAGACACTGCGTACAAACAGTGGATAATACATAATATAAATAAAACTCACTAAAAAGTGAAATATAATTCAAAATTTCACTGACAGATAGAAGTGATTTCATCGCTCTATAAAAAAAATAAAAATTTCAGGATTCTTCCTTTTCGAGGGTATTGGTTGCCAAGAAGAATGAGGGGTTCGCAAATTACAAAATAATTTAACAAGGGCTTTCGCGAGCCCTCGTCAGCACACCACTGTATTCATACATGTTTAGAGAGATCTACGTAAATTAGCTCTAGAAATGTATAGCAAAAGCTAAGTTCAGTGTAAACTCTCATAAAAATTAAATATACTTTTTACGACAAGTAATCGTTTTAAATTTGTATTAAGACCATTGAGTTTTCGAAAAAAATGTTTTAAACAAAAGTTATTGGTTATTTATCGAGAAGTAAGTTTGGTTTGAACTTTTTTACAAAAATCCAACGGATTTGGCACAAATCTTAAATGATAAACGAAATTTGTGAGGACTGTAGTTCTGCAAGGAAACGTTTTCTTAAAGATAATAGCGGGAACAACAATTTACCAAATGTGAAACAAAAACTCCGGTCAAAACAGGGGAAAATAAAGAAATTTGACAATATTAAACTTATCGTTCCTTCCTATTATTATAAAATAATGAGAGAGAATAAAACGGGCTAACT
The DNA here is from genome assembly GCF_905475395.1 of Chrysoperla carnea. NCBI lineage: Eukaryota > Metazoa > Arthropoda > Insecta > Neuroptera > Chrysopidae > Chrysoperla > Chrysoperla carnea. The sequence goes on along the minus strand of NC_058337.1, from coordinate 70,784,335 downwards.
TTAGTCAAACTTGGTTAAATTAAAAAAATCTATGATTTTTGATTCAATTTTAAAATATATCGAATGAAATTATTAAAATAAAAGTGATTGTTATGAATAGATTATGCAGCAGATATATATTTACCCGATCAAGGAAAAGTAATCTACATTTTTTGTTCAAAACTTTTTTTTTTTAATTTAATGCGTAATTTTCATGTGAAGGAAGTTATTCCTGTTTTGAGCATTTTTGATAAATTTTTCCTATTGGGTATAGTACCCTGCAGATTCTATAAAGATTATTTCTGTTTTCCCGAAGCATTGCAACAAATTTTGTAAGAATTCAAAAACTCGCAAAAAGTTAATTTAATTTTTTTGTAAATAATGTGTCATAACTTTAGGAATTTATTCTTGATATCAATATATTACAAAAATTAATTCATTATTTGTGCAAATCCGTTGAATTTTCGAAAAAAAAACTTGGCAAAAATTCCAAATGATCGTTAAAAGTAATATATCTCAACCATATTTTGTGATATATTATCGTATAAAAAATAAAAATGTGTAAAATAATGCGAACTGAAACTTTTGTTTGAAACTTTTTGTATTTAACGCATAGTTTTTATGTCTTATTGATTGGGATCAAAGTTACCCCGTTTGAACCCTTGGGGTTCAAAATACACTTTTAAAATTGACCTCCATAGAATCTAACATGGCCATTTCAGGGACACACAAAATAAATTTTGTAGAACCTTAAACTTACGTTACTTTTATGACAACCAATATACTAATGGGACTTTTTAATTAACTACTTCACAAAATACATAACTGTGACATAAGAGAAACTCAACAATTTTTGTTAAGTTTATTTTTTCTTTTTGTCAGTAGTCGACAAATTTACGGTATTTTAAAAAACCACGTCATTTACATATTACTTTCACCTTATACTTACCTTACATAGAATGGAGACTATAATTAGCCTCACATCGGCGCACAATGAAGTAAATGTTTAGAAAATTAATTTAAAAAAAATTTATAATTTATAATTTTTTTATTGTCGGTCATTGGCTCTGAGACCAATTATTAATATTTTAAATAAAATTGTAGAGGCTGCAAAACATTTAATGGCAAAAGGATGAGGATACATAAATCAGTTTTTTTGGACCCTAAAAACCGCAAACTAAAAATTTTTGCTCTTAATTATTGTAGAACGTATTTTTATACGTATTTTAATTTTCCGTCAATATTATTTATCCTCTTCAAATAATTCTTTGTTTCTTTGATGCCCAAAGATTCACTATTTTTGTATTTTTTCGTATTTGCATATATTTTGTAGTTTAACTAACTTTTAGGGCTCTTTATGAAGAATACAGATATTTTTCCCGAAATGTAAATTTTGAAGAAAATAAGCGTAAAATAACCACCCCTCCCTATATCTTGGAAACTATACAGTCAAAAATTTTGGAAAAATACAAGGTATAGGGTCTCACTCAAAATTTACTGGAAAATCTAAGCGAAAATTAGATTCCAATTTTAAGGGGTAAATTTTTAGGGAAGGAGGTAGTATAAAAAAGGTGAGCAAAAGCTTTTGAAAGGGTATCGTGTGTCCATATCAATTGAAATTTGTCCATACTAATGAAGAACACAAGTATATTTTCCTATAATTCTAAAATGTACAGTTTTAAATTGTTATGAAATAAAACCAGTTCCCCTGATCACTGAAACTACTGGACTGCTGACTTTTGGAAAAATATAGAGTATAGAACCTTATTCAAAGTTCACATAAAAACCTAAACGGATCTTTGAATTCCCTAATAAAGAAATCGCTCAGACTTATTCCATATAGACTGTACGACAAAGCAGAATTAAACTTTTACTCAAATTATACGATAACGTAAAAATGGACGATATCTTTAGCAATTTTCTATTAGAGTGTATAATCATACATACTTTTTTTACTATCTCAAGTAAATTTGGGTCAGATTTACGAAGATTATGAGATGACTCATAAGTGTAAGGGCTCAAACTCTTATAACTGAAATAAGATGAAGTACACTATGACACAAATTATAGATAAAAACGTTGCTCACTGCACTCTTATAAAAACTAGCCAAATCTCTAAAATTGTGAATTTTTGGGCCTCTGAATAACAAAAAATTACTAGAATAATATAAATAATATTAATGTTTTAAATCGAATGCGAAAATTTCACATGTGCAATCAATTTGCTATTTTTGAGCCAATCTGTTATCTCTTATGGACCCTTATCCTTTACTAGTAGAAAATGTTAAAAGAAATAATATTTTTTCTATATACGTCAAATCAAATAAATAACAAAAATTGTAACCATAAAGTGATATATGATTAATGTACGTAGTTATTTCATTTGAACATCAGCTTTCGTCTAGATAATAGTCTAGAAATTGTTTTTTAATGCAAGGGGGGTAAAGTCTACTAGCCGATATACCGACTTGTAGCGGTAGAGGTAAGCGGTTCTGTGCGTACAAAGTAGTAATCACAGCGTTTTTAAATGCATCTATCTGACTGTATATCTAATTTTAAGAACCTTTAAATTCCTCGCTGATCTGATCAATTCAAAATAAAAGCTTTAACTTCTTTAATGTTAACCTAGCCTCCAAAACTAAATTTAAAAATTAAATAAATCGCATGATTTTCTTCTAATATAAAATTTATTAAATTACATTTTTCACAATCTTAGGACAATACAACTATAAAATTTACAAAAACAAGTCCTAAAAGCGAAACAGAAAAATTGCATAGTTCAGCCGATTCTGAGGATCTCGAAAAAGTATTATCGAATATACATAGTACTTTAGGTAATTTGAAATGGATAGGGAAAAGTCTCTTACACATCTTTGGAAAATAAATCTCGGTGGAATTCGTTGAACTTGAAATTTGATTTAAATAACTACCAAAGACTCGTATAATAAAAAAATTGTTATTTTGTCTTGGACCTACATCTGAAAATTTTAAGTACAGATACTGTACAGATAGTGGGTATAGATAGTGTCCTTGGTTCTTAATCAAATTCTATAAATTTTAATTATGAGGTAGTTTCTTCCTATTTGCTTACAATTGTTTGTATTTATTTAGCCTATAAAACTGAAACTAATTACAACCATGATATCCTTTCCTTCTATTTGTGTACGTATTTTATGAATAGTCCTTTACAACCTCATAAACTGCAACAAATACTACCAGTCGATAAACCTGTCTATATTTACCAAAAATTAGATTTTGATAGTGTATGTAGGAATTTTAATATACTTAAATAGCTAACTATATTAAAATAATTATAGATTAACCACATTAAAATTCCTAGTAGGTCTAGAGCCAGGATATATTTCGGGAACTTATTTTATTAAGAACATATATTTGACAAGCTTTTCATGTTAAAATAAGTTATCAAAATGCACTCTGCGACCATGCACACACTATCAATAACTTTTTTTTTTTTGTATACGTTTTTATGCATCGATTATTTTGTCCAATAAATAAGCATTATGCTATAGTGTAACTCTAAATAAGAATTAAAATTTGTGGTAGCTTTTGATTAAAAAGCTACACAGACTATAGCTTATTAAAAATTCAGCGATTTCCATAGGCAGACATTTTTCATAAGATTTGTAAAAGATATTTTGTTTGTAATTGAAAGCTCAAGATTAATATTAATTTAATAGATGCAGAATTGGGAGATTCTCCAGAATACGAAGAGCCTACAGATTTAGCATCATCTGTTGCAAAATTAAAATCAATAATTCAACAAAAAACATCTGCTGAATCTGCTTCAAATACACCAGACGTTAGTCCCATGTACGATTTTAAAGATAAATTTTAAATTAGGCATGCCATTGTATTATTTTATTTTAGGTATGGTGATCCAGCCGAAGGATCTATTGATATTCAGGATTCAAATTATGGTATTCCTAAATCCATGCCGTTAACTGATAATCTATTTGCACGTGTTACTGGTGTTTTTAATACAATACGTACAGCATTACCTGGAAATACGGGTGATTTAGTACCACAAAATACGGTTTTTAACACAACCACTTTACATCCAATGAGTCAACGATGGATGTATTCCGAACGCGAAGTGAGTTCTGAAAATAGTTTTTGCTTTCTATCAAGAAAACTTTCTGTCTAAGTCAATTGTTCATTGTGGGAAATAAGGTAGTTAGGCATTAAAAACGATTAGCTAACGCACCACATTAAAGGTGCTAGTGCACTCCAGTATAAAAGCTGCAATAGACAGTTGTCTGCAAAAAGTTATACTATTTTTCTAAAATTTCTATGTAATTGCTGTTTTAGGATGTCAACAACGAAGTTCAAAACCTGATTAAAGTGTTATTAGTGGAACGAAGTGATTTTTGTAATATTGATACCGCGTATGAGGCTGTGGATAGTTTCGATTTTACAGATAACGCAAACACAAAACCTACAAATATAACATCTACGTCAGTACCTGGTGCTAATATTAAAACTGATGTAAAACCTCCAAGCACCCCTCATGATACATCGTACGATGGTGAGCCATTTCGATAATTTATGCTCAAAGGACATTCATAAAAATTGATAAAACTATGCTGGTCACGTTTTCCATAAACCTTTTTGTTGTATATTGTCAGGCTAATCAATACTCTTCTTTAACCCCTGATTACGAACGTGTTTCATGAAGCACTCAACAACAAAATCGGAGAGATTTTTCGAATCTACAATGTTTAAGAGTTATTTAGTATTAAATTATTATTACTTTTAGATGATTTGGACGAATGTTTTTCAAATATACCCAAATGTCATTTGTTAATGGATATAGTTTGTGAATTACTAAAAGATACAATGAATTGTACGGGCCAAGAACCCATAGTTCGATCAGTATTATTATTGTTTGGTAATTGGTTGGAAGATGTAATAAGCAATTTTTCAAAAGCTGTTATTCATAAATCAGATAATATTGACAGTTTATTAAAAAATATGTCAAATCAAACGCAAAAAGATGTCTCAGAAGAGGAATTAATTACACTTATCGAAAATAGTATTCCAGGTAAAAATGTCTTTCTGTTATATCGTTGGAGATAAATTCCATTTCTATTATGGCATAACAGAATTTGTTTGCGCCATTAAGTATGATAAACTGATTATTATTGATTTCCGCAGTAATTTGCTTGCCTATTTTTATATTTTATCTATGAATTTATCGAAAAGTTACAACATGCTTAATAGAGTTATTTATTTTTTAGGTTATATACAAACGGTAATAGGTAAGCATGATATCGAACAAGCAATTCGATTCTTTTTAGAATCATTCAAATACGATAGTATAAACAGAGATATTTTTGTTACGATATTAGAAATAATTACTACAAATGTTATTCAATCGAATTTAGAAGTTACACCAAAACCTGCTCTTTTTAAATAAAACAAATTGTTAAAATTTATTTTTTTATTTAAAAATATTTAATTCATATTTTTGTTATTTTATGTTGTTATTTCAAAGAAAAGTAATATTTTTAATTATTGTTGAAGATTTTTCTAATTTTATACAAATTTATGTATGTCGTACAAAATGGATAGAAATTTTTACGTATTTAGAATCTAGTTTTTTAATAGCTGCAATAGTTTATTTAAGTTTCCTGTAGACGAAAAAACATGAAAAATACGCTGCGAGTGGTTAAATTATGTAACAAAACAAATTTTCTTAAAAGGGTCTTCTAGACTATCGTATTTGGTAATAATTTTTAATTTAGTGGTAGTGAAAATCATTCAACATGTTTATTATTTATACAATTTTATCAGAAATTTAAAATTTAGTCTAATTTTTGCTATTAACGGTTTAACTTCCGCTCGATCTTGAAAGTACCATTTTAATGTCAAACGACAGCTAAATTAATACCTACCTTTAGAGTTTAACAATAGAAGTCAATTTAATAAATATTTGAAAAAAATTAAGTTAAAGTAACATTTGAAACCAGAAAACCGCGTTTTATTCGCATCATTAGGTTCTCTACGGCTAAGCATAAAATGGTACCAAAAACGGCATGATTTGTAGACCTGAAAGATTTCCGTATCGAAACATTTCGCCTATAGTCAAAATCTATTTCTAAACAAAGATGATTACTTTAATAAATGATTTATCGTAAACGTAAAATTCAAAACTTATATCTTAAATCAACAAGCAGCTTCGATATATAAATGCGAATTCAAGAGCGTATATAACATGTACAAAAATTGAAGGAGATTTTCAATTTGTACCGCATCTGGCCTAAACGAATTTAATAGAAATCTAAACGCCGGATCAAGAAATTAAAAAAATTTGACCCTATTTTTTTTAAAAATATTCTTCTTAATGATACCTTACTGCCATTTAACGGATCAACTTAGAAATTTTTAAATAAGAACTTCAATTTTATATTACAAATCGAATCGGATTTTTTATGGAAATTCTGGAAATTATCAAAAATCTCGAAAATAATATCCTATTGTTTACTATTATGCGAATGATAACAATTCCGTTTCATTACTTGTTCACCTTTTCTGTAGTTGATTCGTTGAAATGGTAGGCGGGAAATTTTGAAGGTATCTAAAAATGTTAGAACATATGAGATGATGTAGAAAAAAGAAATTTAGAGCAAACAAGATCTAGTAAATTTAGAAAATAGAAAATTTTTGTAATAATTGAAATAAAAAAATTGTAAACTCCGATATATTGTAAAATGTACAAATGTAATCATTACCTGTATTAATATAAAAGACATTCCAATTATTTGTTGAAAAAATTTTTAGACTTAAATGTTTTACTTATGAATTAGGATTAGAGAATGTATAATTAACATTATATCTTGGAACTTGTAAATTGAATTAACATAATTTGTTTTTTTGGTTAGTTAATTTCACCAAAACATTAAAAATTATGAATTAAAAAACAACAATTTCAAAATAAACATTTAAAACAGAATCAAAACAACTAAGTATATTTGGGTATTCAAAGAATTGTACATATTATGGGATAAAATATTATATAGTTTAATTTTTGTATTTATACCATTTCATTTCTATAATTATACTTAAATTAAGTATGTATGAATTGTTACAATTAACTACTGTGGTTTTTTATTAAAAACTCTTATTTATCTCATATTTATAAACCGGATAAATACAACATGCAACTTTTAAACAAAGGACCCCGCAATAGATTTATGGTTTTGGTCAAATTTGCTAATATTTAACAGGATTTAAAGATTTGGCATCCTAACAAAGGCATAATAGATGATCCACGAAGATCCAAATGCGAACAATATTGAGTTATTGGCCTTGGAATGTCATCCAGCCCAGTGTAAAGCAAAACGTGTTTTAAAAAAAAAAGTCAAATGAATATTTTGTATGTGTGTCTAATAATAAATAATTGAATTAATTGGCTTATATGAGATCGAAATTTGAAACAAGACTGTTATAATCCATCATTTCAGGATATCTAAAAATTTTCAGAACTAAGCATTTATACCAACTTGAAATAGTATTGAAAAAATTGCATTACATTTAATCAACTCAACGGGCAAATATTTATTACTTCCGTCATTTGACTAAAATTCCATAAATCTTAAAAATAGAAAATTTTTTAAATTTTCAACTAATAACCTCTCTTCCCAAACGGTAAAAAAAGTCTTTTGGCTTTTTTGGTTTTCCTCCATGGCTGCACGTTTCAAGGATAATTAACAGCATACCTACTCTGCTCAAAAACCTGTTCCTTAATGATTTTAATGAAAGCATATTCTTGCTCGCACACATACTTGTATATTATTAAATATTATAATTATTATTCTTTATTGATATGAAAATCAAAATATTATAATGAATATTTATAAGAAATAGATAAAAAAATCAATTCAAAATTATACTTTTTAATTAAATAACAAGTACAAAGTTACTTAAAATTATTTTGATGAAATGTTCTATGTCGAGATATACACTTTCATCAAAATACTGGTGTCCTAAACTTGTACTTTTTTTACGCAGTAGTTTTTAAATTATTCAGTTTTCAGTCGCATAAAATGATTACCTAAAATTTTTTAAGGCCTTTAAGAGCCTTGCATTAAGCTTAGTACTAAAAAATTAACATCGAAACCCCATTGCCATGAAAAGTGGATGCCACAGCTCCAAAAATTGTTCTTTTAGTAGAGTATTTAAAATTGGATGAGTAAAATGATAAAAAAAAAATTGAAATTTTTCTTAAAAAGAATGAGTATTCTTTGCTTTCAGATCCGAATCTAGCGACTAGCGATGCGTACGAAAATATTTACAACTTATATACCTTTTCATTTTATTATTAATATGAATTTTCCACATAATGATTTCATCATTTGTGCAATAATATTGACTTTATTTTTACATAGTATATAATTACATAAATAATGAAAAAATTATGTGAAAAATTTATTAATAATATTATGAAAAGGTATAAAACGCATAAAGATTCCCAATTTACCTCCGCTAAATTCGGTTCTCTACCCTGGACAGAACAAATACAGAAAACAAAAATAAGCGATATCTGATAACCAAAGAAATAATATATTAAATATATTTTTTAAGGGTTAACAAACAAAGCTTCTTTAAGAACTAAAATGAGAATGAATACAAATGAATCTTATTTTAGCGTAAACTTTTTATCTTTACTCTTGGTGTAAGTCTTTTCTACTTACACAATAGTGTATGCAAAAGAAACAAACAAATATATAATTTAGTTTTTTTTTCTCAAATTTGTTCTTTTAATTTTCAAATCTAGACGATTTCAAACTAAAAGATTTGGAATGGTATTAATATGAAAAATAAATTATATTTTAAAACTAGTCAAAATAAAAAGGCATTTAAAAATAAAAAAATTAATTATAGTTTTTATTTTTTATTATCGTCCTAAACGTAAGAAAAGCGCATGTTTACATTCACGATTATTATCGACCATATATTTTTCGTAAAAATCTTGTATAAATTCTTCCACCTTAAAACCAAATTTTTGATATAATATTACAGCAGGATTTGTTGCTGATACATGTAATGTTACTTCTTTACCCATACACGTTTGTACTAAATGATACAACATAAATGTTGCAATACCTGTTCGTCGCCATTCAGGTCGAGTGAATATAAATGAAATGTATGATTCGTTGTATGCAACGTCGGGTATCATAAATGCAAAGCCGATTATTATTTTCTTGTAAAGTACAACACATGAAAAATCGGGATAACGTAATGATTCCGACACTGAAAAATAATTAACGGCATTAATTTTAGTACCTGAATGACCGAGCTTTACTCGGTTTTTTTTTTTTTTTGAGTTAAAAGGCACAAATTTTATCGCTAGTATAAGTTAATTGTGTAAAATATCTCCACACAAATACCAATTTGAATGTCCCGTTAATGTACTTTATTTCGTGGCCAATAAATGTCAGGAAGAGTCATATTTTGCAGTCAATGTTTCAGCTTTTTCTGGATCTAAATTGGATACTAAAGAAACCCGAAGAACTAGGTCCAATCTGATGTCAGAACATGACGCCTCCCATCAAACTCTGCAACATTTTGTCTAAGCTATTTTTTGATTGGTTCTACAAAACCAAGTATTAGCCATTATAGATTAAAATGATCCACCTGTATATATTCTATCTCAAAATCACATACTATATCTTAATGTTTCTTATGGTCACAATAGAATTTCTGAAAATCTTATCGTGTGAGGCTAACCTAAAGGCAGTACTTAAATACCACTTTCTGTAATTTCCAAACATGTTTGAGAGCATTTATAAATTATTTAATATTTAAATATTTATACTTACTATCAATTCCTGGCCAAAAGTATAATTCACACAATAAATTAATAGCTGGAATATGTTCGGATCGAACATAACAATAATCAATGGGTGCATTACTTCCACATTCCGTTTCTAAACTCGGATGTTTATTTTTCACTTTGATTTTTAATTCATCCATTAATGCCAACCAAACAGGTTTTCGATCCGATGTATGTATTTCAAAATCACGTCGAATATACGGTTTAAGTATACGGTTTGTGTAAGGTGATAAAAATGGTTTTGGTTCATTATAGCCAATTAATTTTAAATGGAATGGAATATTTTCTTGATTAGTTTTAGATTTTGTTAACATTATAGCGTTATGATAACGATCTAAATATTGATCTGTTATTTCATTTTTATTCATTTCTATCGGCCTATTTGGATTTTTTGATAGTTCATCATAGATTTTATCAATGTTAAATACTTTTATGTTACGTTCACGTTTCTGTTTACGTAAACGTAATTTACATAGAATACGTCGTAAATGTGGAGAGAGAAATTCTTGTCGATTTAATTTGTTAAATAATTCATTTTCTTCGTATGTTGTCAACGGGGCTATGCTAAAAATTAGAATATAAATCAGTGCTTTAGAAATTCAAAAGTAGGCAATAAATTTCTAGGAGTAACGGCAAATATATATTTTGGGATGCAAAGATTTATAAAGATCATTTCTGAATGTTAGGCATAATTAATCTGAATATTTTGGTTACAAGATAGTCCATCAAAAATAGTTAGCTTCATAAGATTTTTCTAAAAATACATACAATGGTTTTAATTTTCATTATCTTGTCAATTTAAGTAATAATCCAGTTGGATGTTTTATTTTGCATTCTAAGAATCATACTTTTGTTGGTTTTTAAATGGGTACCTATTTTTATTTATTATTTTTTTGAAATATTTTATTATAACACAAAATAACATACAAAATATTTAATATTTTTTTTATTTTGTTAAGAAAAAGTTCCTCAAATAAGCTTAAAATTTTTAATATTAAACCATAACATATAACCCAACCTAATCCTTTAAGCCTAGCCCAGGAGCTTTCCCCAAGCCCGATTCTGTATAATATTATACCTAGTCCCTTTCCAATATATTAGAGTTAATTTTTCTAGAATTTGATATGTATTTTTGATGGACCCTCTTTTAATTATTAATAAGTTTCATACCTATCTTTCGGGGAATAATTTGGACATTCTATATTCTCCCAAGGTCTTGTTATGCTATTACTGGGATTAAATAAGCTACTTAAATTTACAGGTTCACTAGGTGTTGTATTTTTGTTATCTTCCAATTCGTGATACTCCAATGATTGATTGTCTTCAGTTTCTTGAGATTTTTTAGAATCTTCCTAAATTTTAGTGGAATATTTTATTTCTATCAAACTTTGTACCAAAAGACTGATACCATGAACTTAAAAACTAATTTTTATCTTAATAGTACAGTAACCTTTTTGTCTGAAGGTATCTTGCGTCAAATTGGGTAGTTTGGTTTTTTTTAAAGAGTTGTTTATGATGTTGATTCAACGATTAATCCAAGTTTTCTACCTCGAGCGGCGAACACAACATTATCAAAACTAAAATAAACCAGAAAATTTTCTACTTTTATTCAGCTTTTGGGCGATTTTAACTCTAAAAAATAAAATTTTTCAATTACATATGCCCAATATTGCGTTCTGTGATCAACTTATAAAACTTTGTATATTCATTAGGCTTGTTTATAAAGAGTTTAATAAAAAATGAGAGCTGTGTAGACAGTGTTTCATCTTTGAGTGCCCTCAAAGCTCTCTTTCGCAATATTTAATATAAAAATTAGGAAAGGGAGATAATATATTTTCCGAAGAAAAAACCTTTGTGATTAAAATACACATAAAACATTGCTTATAATTTAAAAATTCGAAAAAATAGATAATTTTTAACAGCTGTATTTTGAAAACTTTTTCGTGGACAGAGACACCAGCAACAGTTTTGGATTCAAAATCTACTTTGATAAATGTTAGGTGTAGTTATATTTCTGGTATATTGTCAATATTGCGTTCATCGCTCACTGAAAACTTGGAGTAATCATTGGGTCAACAATATAAACAACTCTACAAAAAAATCAGAATTTGATGCAAAGTCTGATGTATATTGTTACTGTACTATTAAAATGTTTGAAGCTGTTTGACTAATCACGCATCGAAATTAAGATTTATTAAAATGAAGAAGAAATAAAATAGGTTCTACAAATAAATAGAAAACCAAACGGATAAAAGAATGGTTTTCGCAAATTACAAATTACTGAATCAGCAAATAATAACAATTTTTTTCGAATACAATTGTTGGGTATTCCTATAACCAAAATTTATAATAGCACGTTAATTAATAAACCTTTGTCCTTTGTGTCAAAAATCTTTACCTGCTAAGATCAGTATCTGCAGGGCGTCAGATTCAGAATTTTCGGGTCCGAAACCTTGAATCTATTAATCCTGTGTAGCGTCTGGCCTCAAAAGAATTATATAGCTTTATCCGATTTTAAAATTGTCTCTTACCCAAAGACGTCTCGTCTTCGGGTGACAGGTCGTTTTCAAGGAGGGCACAGAGGGCTCTTGGTTTAGATGCTAGGGACCCACTTGCGGTTGCCCTTCTTTTTGTTGTTATTATTATTATTATTATTACTATGATTAGTCAAACGCTAATTAAAAGGTTATATTTTAAAATACTTACGAAAAGATCACTGAATATCGACTGACTTGAAAAATCAAAACTATCAAAACCTAAATTATAATCATCATCGTCGATATTTAAATTAAAATTATCGTCATCGAGTGTTGGTATTAAAGGAATATTAAATATTTCATTATTTTCTTGATTGCTGCTACAAAAAGAAAATCTTTTAACATTACAAAATTAAATTGTTTTTAAAGGTAGTTCCTCTAGTCAAAAAGATTTAACTAACTACCTACGTTATACATATCTGCGGTACCAAGACATATATGGTTAGTTCCTATTAGTGGAAGGTGTCCAGTATGACTCAAAAATTTTTCATTTTGATTTTTTTTAAAAGGGACTTTTTTTTTAAGTAAAAATGGGTATTTTGATTATTTTAAACGATTTTCGGGTAATCAGGCTTTGGCATCACTGGTAAAAATACACACGTACTACATACAATGTCTCATAATAGTATAGGAGCTCGCAACGCTTTCGAGAGAGAACTTTATTATAGCCGATTTTATGATTTGTTGTTCTTCTTGCTCTTTCAGTTAGAGCTTGAGCCATCGGGCTGGAGGTAGTGGTTGCGTTTAATACTGCGCAGCTTAAATGTACAGGTAATACAGTGCAACCTTAATATAACGAACCTCAATATAACGAATTCCTCGATTTAACAAATTTTTCGCAATCCCCTTGAATTGTCCATAAGAGTCAATATAAAATATACCTCTACATTACGAATATTTTTTGCGAACAGTCTCTTTATAACGAATTTCAACTATAATAAAAAATTTAAATACCTCTAAATAACGAAATTCGTCAATTCAAAACCTTTATATAACGTATAAAGTCCCACCAATATATGACAGTTAGTATGCTCCATAGTATGTAATTCATGTCGCGAGAGGTTCCGACACTTTTTTCCTCTTTATAACGAATTTTAGACCAACTTAACCTCAATATTACGAACCTCAGTTTAATTACTTGATATAACGAATATTTACTGATTCCCTTCAGATTTGTTATATCGAGGTTGCACTGTAATTCTAAATTTTAAAAGTATTTTAGTATATAAATACTATCGAAGATAATAAATGAGAACTCTAGGACATTTCGAAATAAATTTCAATTTTTGCCCCAATTTCCTAGATTAGTTTTTTGTATTTTATAAATACGTATTTCGACTACCAAGTAGTCCTCATCGAATATAACAGCAATCAGCATTTTTTTATTGTCTTCTTTATGTAATTCTTTTGAATTTTTTTTAAATTTATTTAATTTTAAGTTTTTGTATACTTAAATAACATAATATTAAAACTACAGACATACTAAAATACTTTTAAAATTTAGGATTATTGCCTGTACATTTAGGCTGCGCAGTACTAAACGCAACCACTACCGCCAGCCAGATGGCCCAAGCTCTAACTGAAAGAGCAAGAAGAACAACATATCATAAAATCAGGCATAATAAAATTCTTCTTTTGTCGACGTTGCGAGCTCCTGTACCATAAATACACACTATTTCTTTACCACCTCCACTGAAAATAATTCTCTAAACATGTTATTTATTTTAATTGTTAATCAAAACTACGAGATCAATTATTTTCATTTTTTAAATTATTCAACATATATTCTGCTATCAAATATTAGTTTTTCATTAAAATAGCAGATTCTTTGTCATTTTTTGTCAAAGATTTGTCATTTTCCCACGCTTGTCTCATATAACAATGTACAGTAGATTCGCGGTAGTCCGCCCCCCCCCCCTGTCTAATCTGACACCCCTTGTAATCCGACATAACTATAATATTAATTACAATGCAGATTTATTATAAATACATAAATTCTTCGTGGCTGAAATTAGAAAATGATTGAAATCTTATCACTTTGATATGTAATTTGGCGGATTACAAGGCATTCTTTTTCAAAAAGTTCCGAACTACAGGGGGTTTGTGGCAGTACTCTATAGTCCGACAAATTCGATAATTTGATACCACCTTGCAAAATGTTTGTCGGATTACCGTGGGTCCACTGTATTTGTTTTAACAATATGTCTTGTTTTTTGAGGGTTTCTTAACATATTGCGCTCGTGGAGGTACTACCTTAAAAAAGTTGCAATACCTATTATCATCAGTGGATATTTCTTCTTCATATTTTAATCGTTTTGGAGGAGCTTCGTTACATAAATCATTACCGGTAGCATCTATCACAGGTTGAACAAAATTGTATTTTTCTAATAAGATTTTATTTATTATTTCTAAATCTTTCTGAATATTCAAAGTATGCTTTAATTCTTTGTTTTGATGTTTAATTTGTGTTAAATCACTACCTATAAATGGTAAATAATTTCGTTAAAATAATTACAAAAAAAATATTTTTTTATACTTACATAATTGAACGATTATTTCTGGACATAAATTTGGATAAGTTAATTTCCACCATCCTCCTTCACCTAAAATTTCTGTTCCCGATGTAAAAAACAGTGGGCTATATATTGATAATGTGCCGGAAACTGTCCCAATCCAATTTTTTTTACGTTTACTAAAATAGAACGATTATATATAGAATAGGTAGAACATCATTATAATTTAATTCGTTTATCGATTGTGATAGGAAACTCACAAATCTTTTCTAAATAATACATGCCAATGCCTCTCAATGTATGAATTAATATGAACCTTCCAATGGAAAAAGCCATACCGACCAGTACCTTCTGATTTATGCATAATATCGTACAATACTAATGTTATCGCCTGGAACCTAATTTACATAATAAATATTAATAATCCGCGAGGTTTTTCAATTTAGAAAATAATTGATTTTACCATGGCATTTTAGAACGATTAAATATTTCTTCACCACCGTTATTGCATTCTGTACAAGTAAAATCGAAAAATACATCCCCGATAATTCCACCAGGTGTTGATTTTCGTTTTAAACATAAAATATGAACTAATTGATTACATTTTTCACATTTTAAACATGGCTTTAATATTTTATCTTCTGATAATTTACAATATTTACAATTCATTATTTATTTTTTGTTAAAAATTTTTATTTGTTAAGTTAGGTTATGTAAAAAATCTCGTGTTGTCATAATCACGGCCGTAGACTAGAAAATGTAATGTGGGGTACATAGCAAATAAATAAAGAGAAGGATTTGTAACCGTCCACAGGGTTGCCAGATTGTGCTACTTGTCGCAAAATTAGGCTACTTTTAAAATTCATGTGCTACCAAAAATTTTATCCTGCTACTTATCGCAAATTAGGCTCTTTTTTCAGGTTTGTGAAGAGTTCCAATCGTCCACCTAAAAGTTCCAGGAAGTCGGGAGATAGTGAAATAAATCTAATTACACCACCGATGTATAATAATACTGTTCGATGTTTTTGATGTTTTGTGGATTTAATTTTTCCGTAATTAAATATTTATATAAAGAAATATACTTCGAGTAATTTAAAATAAAAGTGCTCAGAATTGTCGAATATACTTGAATATGATATTAATAATCAAACAAGTGAAAACAAACAATTGACTGAGTTAATTGTTGAAATGCCATGTATAGACAGTCTTGATGACGCAATCGTTTGTTTTTTGACGTCACGTAAATAAAAAAAGATATCCACATTTTAAATAGTTAAAGTTATAAAGTTTGCACTTAATTAGCGCCCTCGAGGGTAAACAGTGATGTTTACGAAAAAATGTTTCAAACAAAATTTGTTTATTTTTTTATGAGGAACATTTTTTACATTTAAATATTTATTCTATCTCTAACGGTTTAAAAGATGGGTCCCACGGACTCAAGACCCAATTGACCTATATTGCTCATTTACGAACGCGACCTCACTTTTTATGTCCTGAGTACGCTTTAAAAATTTCAGCTTGATATCTCTTTTCGTTTTTGGGTTATCGTGTTGAAAAACAGACGGACAGACAACCGGAAATGGACTAATTAGGTGATTCTATGAACACCAATACCAAAATTTTTTTCGTATTATCATTATTTTTAAGCGTTACAAACTTGGGACTAATCTTAATATACTATGTATATTTCATATATACATGGTATAAAAATATCTTTTATTACTGAGCTCTGTAGAATTGGTGTTGCCGGTATCGGGAGTCGGGAGCAGTAGGAGAGACTACACGATTTCGGGAGTTTCTTGATCAAATTTGGAGAGTTGCCAACCCTGAACCCTAGCTGACACTCATTCAAATATGGTCGGTTTGAATAAAAAGGGTACCAAAATGACGAGGAAAATTCTGAACACGATGAACCCAAAAATGTCCGACAGTCTATTAAAAAAACTAGCAATAGTTAAATGGGTAGCGGCGGGAGTATAAGAAGGATTATATACGAAGATAAAACAGAAAAACTCGAAATATAAGGATTGTATACTGAATTCAAACCTTGAATAATTGATGTAAATTTTCAGGATTATTAAGGATCACGTTGATAGATTATTTATTATATTATACATTTTATATTAGCCCCCACTGTGAACTCTTGTTCATAAAACTGATAAGAGTCTGTATGCTGAGGGGAATAATCACTTTGCATTTTGCTTTTCAATTTAAGAAATCTTGCCACGGTGGAAGGTATAGTGGGATCGTTTTCGTGGATGACCTATCTTCGGAAGTGTTTCATATGCGTTTCTTGCGCTGTGTTTTTCAATGTCCGACTCCATTTCAGAACCTGTTTTCAAAGTGATGGATGGCGTTGAAAACTGTGAAAAATCTTGTAGTTGAAGGGGTAGAAAACCCAAAATCTCGTATTTACCATATTTTTTTTATCGAACGGGGGAAAAAATTTGTTCATGAATACTTCCTCATATTGAGATTGGATATGCTAAATTTCATAAAAATTTCTAAACATTATAATAGAGCACGGTTAATATGTATTCAAACGTTAAGTAACTTGGAATATATTAAATTTGAGTTTAGGAGTAAGTTTTAAAAGTTCTTTTGTACTTCGACCAGTTTGATCTATTGTGTATACACAGGTGCTCAAAAAGTTCGAGACCTCCCTGAATTTTAAAAAATTATGACTAAAAAAAATGGGTAAGAAAAAAGTCGAAGGATTCTCTTAAGCTTGACCATGAAGGTCACTTCAAGATCATGCCAATTTTTTTATTTAGAGCAAAATTTATTCAATTGGAAATGGAAAAAGGGTACATGAGGAATCGTGCAGATCGCTAATAGCACATAAAAGGCAAAAATAACTATGAAAGGTATATTTATACATTATCTATGATTCTAGGAATGTCACTGAATTGTTGGTCTGAGTATAAAATATGATTTAGAATATATAGAAAATTTATATTTGAAAGGGCCATTGAATAGTACAAATGCTAATAAACAAACAAAAAATATCTGAACTTGTTCCGTTTTCGTATTATCAAAATCAAAAGTTATTGAATGTTAGCCTTTTTTGGTTGACACTGTACATGTTCACCTTGCAAGTAATATTTTGAAAACTAGCTGCTTTCTATAGAGTTAAGGTGTACCCTATTCGAGTGATTTTCTCTGGTCATATTGAAGTATACCTAAACAATCGCTAAATAAATACCGAAAAATTAAAAAAAACCTCATCTCGATATCTTCAATATTTTTTTATAATGCACATATAAATACGAAACGGGCTGAGGTCCTTTTTATATAAATCTTTCCGAGTTATTAGTTAATATTATGCATTAATATTAAATAATATTTCAATATCTACTTTAAACTCGAATTAAAATTATTATCAAACAAGTTATTTTAAAACATGCATATTTTAAAATTATGCGGCTGAATAATTCGAATATACGTAATTCGAAAACACTCATCTTTCTTTAACTTATCAATCAAGATATATATGTATTTCACTTTAACATTGTCGTCATAATAGTGTGTTTCTGTTTATTATATACACTTGACTCGCTCAATCCAAGAAGACTTGTTGCTGGAACATGTCTTACGATTATCACCTTTATGTAACGTACATATACCGACTATTTAGGAAATGACCAGGTATTATTGTGTGTGTAAAAAGCTAGATAATCGCCCATGTCAACATATAAATAATTTGACATTTACAATTTTAAAAATCTATGGCGTATGTAAATGTAGCCGAATGGTCTCCAGACCAAGTTACAGAATGGTTAAAAGGTAAGCCTTCATATGTTATTGTAAACAGTGTTTTGTTTATAGTGATATAAAAATTTGTGTTTGGTGTATTGTGAAATGTGAATCATCAAAAAAATGTCAACTAGATACGGTTTTTTTCGTTTCCAGGTCTGGATAATGTCATTATCCCGTATATCAATTCATTTCTAAATAATGGAGTTAAGGGTCATCAGTTATTAAATTTACGGGCGGATGATTTGGAACATCTTGGAGTTTATACATTAGGTCATCAAGAATTAATTTTAGAAGCTGTCGAACATTTAAGAAATTTTGTAAGTTCAGTGCTTATTTGATTGTTATATTTAAAAACTTAAAATAAACTCTTAAGTCGTTTTATGAAGATTAGTTCCATTATTAGGTTTTCAATTATCACTTTATGTTTGAACTGCTAAAAGATTATATAAATATCTCAGAAACCAAAAAGCATTAAGCTTTTGAATATTTTTGTAGCTGTTCAACAAAATAAAATGAAATATTAAAGTGGCTTAGTCCTAAAAAGCCAAGTGGATTCTATAAATACTAAAAAAACGAGGCCTAAGCAAGGAAATACATTTTTATAAATTCTCAATTTAAAATTATTGATCCGTAATTTTCATGCTCTTATTAATAATATATTCCCAAGAAATAAAATTTTTTTTTTAAACTTATTATTTTTTCGAGTCATTTTCTATTCTAGTGGTTAAAATTTGCTTATGCTCTTGGGTTTATTAAATATAAGGATATTGAGACTACATTTTTGAAACCTGTATAAATTATAAACATATGAAAATTTTATTAATTGGATACAGATTTATTCTAATTAGGTACAATGCTTGGTGAAAATAATTTTTTTTTGAGGTTTGCTAAGTTAAGAAAGTTCATTTTTGAGTAAATAACGTAATTTTTAAAACGTCCATATAATATGCTGATAATAAGTGTCAATGTGCCCAAAGCTCTTAAATCAACTGTTTTTGAGATATTTGGGGGCAAAGTTGAAACACAAATAATAATACACGTTTACGGGACTGTATCTTTAAAATTTGTGTTTATCCAGTTTATGGGTAGAATCTTGGGTATAAAACTGAGATATGAAACTTTTCATCAACTCCATTAAGTGAAATATTTTCATTAGGTGGGTTTCGTATGGAGACATGTTACATTGTCTACGTTTCAACTTTGAGTCCATTGACACTCTTGGTCAGCATGTTAAACAGAGCCTTCTATCATTTCAGTTACTTTGATCGAAAGACCGTTTTCATTTTAGTTTTGTAGGGTCTTTTGAAAAAAGCAGTTAGAAGACAAAATCTCAAAGAAGACTTAATCAAAACGCCTCAAACATTCAATCAAGCCAATTTTTCAATGATTTTTTTTTTCAGCATTATGAATTGGATAGAGAAAATTTACAATTATTGGCCTTACGGCTATCATGTGCAGCACATTCGTTATATAATGAATTATCGTCAACTGCAGATAACAATAAAGTGGAAACACAAACCATGGCAGATGTCGCAAATATCATATCAACAATTAAGCCTTTAGTCTGTTGGTTAGATAGATCACCGTTTAGTGGACAAACAGAGTATAATGATCGTAAAATAGAATTATTAAAATTAAGTGTATTAATGGCAACATGCGCTCATCGTGATCGATTTGCTGAACGACCTGTGGCCGCTATACGTGGATATTGTGAATCTTTAGCAGAATTAGCTGATAAAATTATACAGGATATATCAGATCCAATGTTACTACAACCAGCATCATTAGATTTAGCCACACTCAAAAAACGTGAAAATGATCTTGGGTTTTTTATTTTACCGAGCTTTCGTAATGTACATCAAATTGCAGAGATTAAATTTGGATCCCCAGCACATACGAGTGGTAAAATTGAAGAAGGTGATGAAATTGTACAAGTTAATTATCAAACTGTTGTCGGGTGGGAACGAAAAAAAGTGTTATCGTTGTTTCAAGAATCACCGCCAGATGTTCTGTTAACGTTGAAAAAACGACCGCGACATACCAAAATTTATGGACAAATTTATATGAAACCGTATAGGTTACCTAGTAAAAAACGATCTTTGCCTTATAATCGATGGCATGATAATTTACCATCACCAAGACCTGAATTACTTACAATCCCTGATTTTGAAATTCCACTTCCTAGGTAAGTTTTTTTTATTTTTGTTTTATTTTAAAATGATTAATTTACCTTTAGCATAACTCTTATGTGAAATTTAAGTCAATTGAACAACTTTATTTACAAGACTGCGGTGTCTGTATCTTAGCGATGCGAAAATAATTTTCAATAAGAGTGGCAAAGACAAAAAGCGATCGCGGCCAATTTTTTCCCGTGGAGTGGTAAATAGTTTACTTTAGACTCATGGTCAAGTAATTATAATTTTTGTATAAATCACACCATTGGGCATAGGATTAAAAAATATTTTTGCTACTGTTAAAAATCAATGTTCATAACCGATAAAAAAATTTATGGAATAATAGGAATGTATAAAAGAAACTGTTAAAGAATTGGAAATTTGAATATTGTTTTTGCTTTATTAAAAACTTTTTCATATAACAAACAGTCGAGAAATCTTTTTCGAATAAATATAAAAACAACCAACATAAAAGCCATCAAAGTTTTGTTTTTATCTCATTCTAGCAAAACAGAATTTAACATGTGAATATATATATGGTATACCATATGTAGCCATGCTATAGCATTTGGCTGATAGACACACTGACGTCATTGTTCTTATCAGATCTCTCTGTTTAATACCAGTCTTTTAAATACTTATATCATCCGTATTTCATGGCCGATTTTAATTTTAATTTCATTTTTTGTCATCTCGATTACGTTTTTTTTATATTTTGTTAAGAAATTCGAAAAATAAATTACATGCAAATACCCAATTTGTTGCTCATGTTTGTATTTTTTCACAGTTTTATTTTCTCTACGATTTTGTTATGTGTGTAGCAGTACAACTTTCATACTCACTGATACTCTTTGTGTCAAAAATAATAACTACCGTACAAAATCATACTAAGAAAAAATATGATTTATATATAGGCATTGTAAAATTTTATTTAACCCCAGTGTATTTGTAATAATGGCATTTTTCACCACATACAAATTTAAAAAAAATTATCTTCCCTATTCGTAGACTTGAAGCAGTAAAATATTACATTATACATTTATTGTTTTAATTTGAATATGGAATTCCACAAAGTAAATCTCAACACATTGAATTATTCTTTTTTTCAATTTTTAAAACAAAAATCAATTCATAGCTTTGTAAAGAGTCGAAATATTTAAGAATAAAACGTGAAAAGTCATTTTTTCGCCTTATCTAAATGGAATTTAATGTACGTTTTATATACTTATTATAATAAAAAAATCTTTGTCCAGTTAAAAATAAATATGTATCGCATTTCCAAAATTACTATGACACTTGAAAAATAAAAATATAAATATTATCACCAAATGGGAAAAATAAATTTTCAAGACGATCAAATTTTTGTTATTTCACCACATCGTGTTTGCGAATACATTTAAATACTCTCGTTGATTGAATTGCAATAAAAATACTAATATTTAGCGATATGTTAGTATGTTGTATTTTTTTAATAAAATTTTGTAATATACAATTTTATTTCGAGTATCGTAATATTTATTTCAATAACTGTGTCTCAACTCGAAGTCATATATTCATTCTTAAAATTTTATCTATTTTTAATGATAAAATTTGTTTAGCCTTTTGGCGAAGCTATGGAAGTTATGACTGGAATATTAATCCATATTTAAACGTACACATCTTACTCTTTTATATTCAATTTTTGATGGCTTAAAATTCGATTTTCTTTTTTTATTATTTCTGGTTTCAATTGAGACATGGTTTGCCAGAAATATAATGATAAAAATATATTGTTGTGTGTGTTCTTGACTCATCCCTTCAAGTAATATGACTCATTTAACTACATCTGGTGATAAAGTATATTTAGTTAAATAAATACAAAGGCTATTTTAATAAATTCATTTCATTTAACAAATCGTATCCTTTAAATATACATTAAAGGACCATTCTATATAATAAATCACCCAATATTAAATTTAAAATTTGATATCAAAATATTTTGATAGCAAAATAAGACAAACTTCCGGTTTTACTTAAAAAGGATTTATTTAATGTAGAAACTTTTTTTTGTTTGTTTATTTGTTTTTAAATGAAATCATCATCACTGATTAATTAATAATGTTTTTCATATAGAGTACCTTCTGGAGGATTAACGCCACAACTACCACCAGCATGCAGTTCAGATTCAGATAGTTGCAGTAGTGTTAGTGATTCAGATGGAAGTCCACCACAAAGTTTATGCCCTCGAGTGTATCCATTAAAACCACGTCCTGTTTTACAACGACGTAATACAATCACCGGGGCAATACCTTTCTATCGCGCGCCCAGTATTAGTATTGAACAGGTAAGGGTACATATCAATAAATTTAAAAACGCTAAAAAGGATTTTTATAAGTATTTTTGGATAATAATAAATTTTCCACATGTTTAAAAAGTGCGTAACAATATAATTTTCTCTCAAAAAACATGTAGCAATTGTATATTTTCAAAGTAAAATTGCGGGAATTCACCGAGGTTTATGAAAAAATTTTTTAATTGAAAGTTGATTTTACTAAAATAATATTTTTTGACTTTAAACTCTTCTTCTATCTATTATGGTTTGAAAATTGTATCATAAATCAATGGGTCCCAATGTCCTATCTTACTAATTCTCGAACTTGAATTAACTTTCTATCGCTTGAATATATTAAAAAAAGTCTGTCCACGGACAGGCGGACAGACGAACGAATTAGATGAATTAACATACTCTTGTTTATTCTTTATGTGTGTACAAAAATAAACATTTTGAGTAGAAACCAACTTATTTTATGATTACACTGATTGTATACCCGTTAGATAATTTTTTAAATAAAAAAAAAGTTTGATGAAATTTCTTGCATGCTTAGTTAGCCGTTATTCTGGGTACTATTGTTTTCTAAATCTATTTCACCAATATGAAAATAATTTCATGATGAATACTTTGGTGGTGCTAAAAATGACCACTAAATTTTAGCTTAGCGATTTCACTTTTGCAAAAAAAAAAAAAAAAAAGAAATTGAAAGCTTTTATAATTGGATCAGAAAAAATAATCTTATCTAGTAATGTGTATTCGTCCTTCGGATAATTTGAATCCAATACATCGAATATATTTTATTTTTTCCGATTCACTTTTTTTGCACAATTTGAGTTTATATGAAAATTTTAATTGCTTTTTTTATATTTTAGTTTTGGAGGGAGTTAAAAATACAAGCATCTTATAAACATTCAAGCTCAGGATTTATTCAATCAAGTACCGACGTGGAGTCAAATAAAGAAGGATTACTTCGTGATAAATCTGTATCATATGGGCATGGCTTGGAACTGAATCCACGCCCATCAACAGTAATTGGTTTAGCCTCAAAGAAAAGCTCAAACAACAGTAAAGGAAAACGGCATTTAAGTGATGATAATAAGTGCGATGACAAAATGAGAGAACGTAAAAAAACCGGTGTACGTTTTGTTGACGATATTGCGGAGAGTAAAGAGGAGACGAAAGAGAACACTGGCGTATATGAAGATAACGCACTTCATGTTAAAAATGAGGATAGTTTAAAATTTATTGACGATAATGAAGATGAAGTTCAAGATCGTAGTAACTTAATAAACGAGGTTAAAGCTGATGAAACCTTACAAATTGATGTGAAACAAAAAGTCTCCTCTTTTGAAGATAAAATCTCACAGAATAACATTGATCTTAAAGATATTTTACAAGACCCAAAATCACGACCTGTGCCAAAAACTCGAACTTTGTATCAACCAGACTTAAAAAATGATATCAAAGAGGAAACGCTTGATGTATTTCCAAAAGATGAACATAAATTTAGAAAACCACCTGAAATTCCACCAAAACCAAGTACACTAAAAAAACCTGCAGTACCACCTAGGAATTTTGATAGAATTGCTCAGTTGCGCGGGCGATTAGATAAATCGCACAGTACTCCAGCGTATGATTTATCTGATGGAACCGACGTGTATGGAATTGAGACACATCAGAAAGTTTCACAAAAAGTGATTGACCACAAAAAAGATGAACAACATACGGAGGAAAAAGTGGAGGTATATGATGAAATATTAACTGGGAAAATGGGTGAGATTCTAGAAACTATTAATTCATCGTTAATTACGTATCGACAGAGGGAACAAGAAAGTATTCGTGAAAAAAGTGAACCTCAAGAACCATATGAACCATTTGTTCCCAGAAATTTATCTAAAACTGAAGAGAGTCCTCAATTGCATCCAAGAAAGGAACGTTTACATTCTCAAAGCGAAGCACCATTACCACCTCCAAGACCATCACATACTTTTACATCGGAATCACCTAAACAAATAGTCTTTCCTCAAAAAGAAGTTGATACCTTTGGATTTGTATTTAATCAAGAACCACAAAAAATATCAAATGTACAACATGCGACTAAAACAAAGTTAACCATGGATGAGACGACTAAGCTCAAATCTCCTGAAAGTACTGCTCATAATAAACGTGATAACAAATGTGAAGTGAAAGTGTCGTCGAATCCTGTAAAAGCTATTATATCAAAAGGAAAAACTGTGAGAAAGAAAAATTCTTTATATGCAAGTGAGTTCAATAAAAAACTTTGATTTTAGCCTTTGCATCTTAACGTAAGAAGAGGCAGGGGGGAGGATATGAGAAATCTTATGCATTCTTACATGAGGTTAGGGCAGTCAGAAATCGCCAAAATCATCCTTAATTAATGAGTGGCCCCTTAGCGGTAGATTTTTTTATCCCTCCTTTTTAATATTTCTTCAACAAATCGTTCTTGAAAAAAAATTACCAGTCATATAAAAATTGCCATACTGTTCTACTTGGCGAAGGACATCTTACGATAACCACAATTTTGACAACTACTAGGATCGTTTAAAATCCAACCATGTTCATAAATGAAATAGGTAGAGGTAATTTTTGAGTTAGAAATTTATTATTTGTAAAACAACTTTTACAAATTTGTTTGAAAATCTAATAAATTCGGCAGATATTTAATTTAGATACTACTTAGATATATGCATGGGCACCCATTTCACTATAGCTAGTTTATTGACTGGCAAGCAGTTTACACTTCAAAAAAAGGTTTGTGATAGTAGAGTGATAATAACATATCACTCGAAATTTAGTTTAAAGAGTATGTTCTACAGATATCGAATTCAATCAAAAATTAGAAATAAAGAAAAACTAATTTCAAATTTTTCCTTTATAAAAAACAAATTTTACTCAAAGTTCAGAAAAGTTTTTACATTCGATTTCCATTGAATATATTGGAATCATATTAGTTAAAAATTTTCTCTAATTATCTTGTTATCATTTATGAACATGATGATGACAGCTTACTACATAACATTTAAAAGCTAACATCATCAAATTCTTTTTTAGAGCGTCGGAAAGTATCCGTAAAAGATGTTAGTCCTGGAGAAATTCAAGGATATCTTTATC
Organism: Chrysoperla carnea; assembly: GCF_905475395.1. Classification (NCBI taxonomy): domain Eukaryota; kingdom Metazoa; phylum Arthropoda; class Insecta; order Neuroptera; family Chrysopidae; genus Chrysoperla; species Chrysoperla carnea. The sequence continues at coordinate 70,758,074 of NC_058337.1, read as the reverse complement.
AGCGAATCCGTAACAAAACTACCCAGAATGTAAATTGGATTAAACGATGGTTTATCCTGAATGGAAGCGCTTTGTATGGGTTCAAATCAAAAGATGTAAGTTTTTAATAAATCCAATTACACTTGGGAACATGTGGGTTTATTGTAGAGAAGTAAAGAGGTTTAACGTGGGGGTTTCTGTGTTCTAAAAGATTCATTATTTGAAGAAAAAAGCATAAAACTCATTTTTGGCTAAATAGCTTTGTGAATAAGTAAAATTTCCGTTTTGGAGTTATTGATCATTAATCATATTTACATTAAAAAAAGTCAACAGTTTTTGGTATGGAGGTATAAATGGGTTCTATTTTTGGAAAAAAAAAAGTTTTGGTTTACAAGACGCGTTGGTTTACATGAATTTATAATAATAATAATGGGGTTTTACCTCCGTTCATCAGACATTTAAGTCTCTAACAGAGGCCACCCACATCATTATCTTTTAATCTTTATTTATTTCAAATACATTCGAATATACAGAATTACATTTTTATGATGTGGATGGAGTCGGTTACTTCGTTCTCACCCAAGCGACGACAGTGTGATCAATTTACCACCCCATTAACTATTTTTGTTCACACTGCCGCTGCCTAGTATGAATTTGGAAAACCATATATACATAAATAAACTAGTTAAAAGCCGAACTAATGGAAAAAATGTCTAAAGGCTGCAATTAACTTTGTATGTGTATATGGAATTATGATGAGGAACATTTTTATTCAGAAAAATTAATGAAATGGAGCTCTTTCTTTTTATTTGTCAATAAACTATTCAAGTAAAGAAAATATTAGATTTTACCTTTATCGAACAGTGCTTTTTGACAAAGGTATGAGATATATATGATATGTCTTTACTTGATTGGCATCTGTCCGAAACAAAAAATAATCATTTTTTAAATAAAAAACAACATTTAAATGTAGCGAAGGGTCAGTTTGAAATTTTAGCTATAATATATAGCAAATAGTAAATAGCTATATTCCTCTAGGACGCTAAGTTGGCTTTAACCGGGGAACCTAACCTAATTTAAATATATGTTTGTAAATTATTAAGAATTCAGAATTCAAACAACTGAAGTTAGCAAACATTTCCTGGCCGAAAACTGTACAGTTTGTTTTTCAGCGCTAGTAAGCGCTCTCAAGCGCTTTTTTCTGCCAAACGCACACATTATGTACAACACATTATGTACAACACACATCTCCAAATGATAAGCGCTGTTAACGCGATTAGCTATGATATTTTTGCTATTACAAAAGCAGAATGGGTATACATTTATATACGCATATAGAGATTTTTTTCAAAAAGTTTCTACCCATTAAAATTATTACGTCACACGAATGTTTTACGAAAATTTTTCTTCGGACGTTTTCGTTTCTCTTTTGTAAAGTTTTTTAAAATTGTATGTAACTTTCAAATTATGAAAAAATAAAAACTGTTTTGTTATAAAACTTATATGTGATCTTTCCATTTTTGCCAAAAAAAAAAATTTTGTTCAACAACTCAATTATCTTTAAAGGGTTTTTTATTCTGTGCTTTTTAGTTTTGTCTGTTGTGCATAAAATTCACATTATATCATACTAAATTAATTGAACTATAGGTATTGAATATCGTTTTTTATTATACCGAAACAATATATTGAAAATTTAGCTTGTTATATAATCTTTGCTTTAATGCGCCTACAACCTTAATGGTACGGAATTGTAATAATGCAATCATAAATTAATTCGATTTTATTTGTTTACAAACATTGTAAAATACAATTGAATTTTTTTACAGGCATCAAAAGCAGAATGTGTGGTATTTTTACCAGGTTTTACTGTATCATTAGCAACGGAAGTGAAGTCGCGTACAAATGCGTTTAAAGTTTATCACACGGGAACTGCATTTTATTTATCAGCTGATAATAATGAAACAATGTTAACGTGGGTGGATGTTATCACCTCTGCAACACTTACAACTGACATAAATTTATCAAAATCGTCAGACATAAGTTTATATTCAGAAACAGATGAATCTGAAGACGAAGAAAAATTAGTCAAACATGAGAAAAGTGAAGCCTCATCATCACCCGCACGGAAATTTGGTTCATTGAAAAAATTTACATCTCGTAAACATTCTGATGCATCGACTACATCGTCTACTGCTACAACTACTGATAGTCCAGGTTCTACAAGTTTAGATCGAAAATATTTACGTTTCTTTAATTCACATTCCAGTACAAAACATTCAAAAAATCAAAATGTACCCGTGCCTACAGCGCAATTTCGATCGTATCGTAAAGTGATACCACCATTGTTGGTGGTCAATCAAAATGTTCCACCACCTATTAATATCATAAAAAATGTTGACCCTGTAGTTGAGAAAAAACCTGATTTATTGCATAATATGCCTACAACTACCATTGAAGAACCGCCAAAGTTAGCTCCAAAACCATTAAAATTAATTCCAAAACCTAAGCCCATCAATTATATACATGCATCGAATCCTAGTTTATGCGATTTTACCGATTATAAATTACCTGCGTTTGTTCCAAAACAGAAAAATTTACATCGTAATGATAATCTTTCTGGATTTATCACTTTGGAACAATTTATGTTAAATCGCCAGGAAGAAGAGCGTAAACAAAATGCTTTTTTACAACGGCAAAATGATGCAGTTGAGGAGGAAATTGCTGAAACGATACAAGAAGTGAAAAATGAAACTCAAACAGAACATAAAAAATTGGGAGAAAGTCATTCATATCCTTATAAAACTTCTGATAGTCAAGCAGACAAGAATGTTTTATGTCGTAAATACAGTGATGGAATCGCAGATAAAAACACAGAATTACGTAATCGATTATCATCACAAGAATCTTCAAGTTCACGACCTTTGTCGAGGGTGAAATCTCGTAAAATGAGCATTGATAGCGTATTTGATGATCATCGTTCTCAACAGGACTCGGAATGGGACGTGATATCAAATGAAGCTATTATTGAAGCTACTACAAGTGTGCAAAGTAAGCTGAAAAAACCGCACCCTCCGACTCCGAAACATAAAAATAAAATTATAAGACAGCATAGTTTGAATTCAGCGGATAAAAAATCTGAATCAAAATCAATATTTAATCGTGGCGATTCACCCGAAAAATTTTGGCTAAATTCCTTACGACGGAATGATAAAGTATTTTTCAGTACACCCACACACAAAGAAAAAACTAAATTAAAATCAGCAACACAATATACACCAATGAATTATTCATTTAGCGCAGATCAAAAATTAAATCCAAAATTAGCATTTGAACTGAATTTGGATGAGAAAAGTACGAAATCATCAAAATTTAAAAGTTTATTTGGCGGTGGAAGTAGTCATAAAACTTCGTCGGATTCAGAGAAACATCATACAAAAGAGAAAACGTTGTTGGGATCACCTAGGTTGCACCGTGCAATATTTAGAAAAAATCATTCACCTACTAGAGAAACGGATTGGAGAGGAGATTTTTCACAGGTTTGTTAAATATTCTGTTTTTTAAGATGTGTCCGTCCGTATATTACAGAGCTAATTTCCTGTAAAATCTAATAGTCATTCAAAATCATTATTTTTAGAACGAATGTGAACCATAAGATGGTAAAATTTTCGAATCTAAGAATAGTTATTTAGTTTATCGAAACGAAAAGCATGTACAATTGTTATGTTTGCCATTTTGTTTATAAAAGTACTAGAATTTCAGTTCAAAGTCATGCACACAGTCGAATGTCCTCTATTGTCCTTGATAACTTTTGGGTAAAGCTTTTTTACATAGCTAGCGTGTTTTCTTTCGATTAAATGCAATAATGACATAATTTTTCGAAAGCTAACGATTTTCGAAAAATGTTTTAAATCAAAAATATTAGTTATTTTATGAGAATCTACTTTCTAATTTAAAGTGTTGTGATGTCAGAATACAACCCCCCATTCTTCCCATCAAATTCTGCAACTTAAGTTATTTTTTAATTGGTTAACTACAAAACGAGTTATTAGCAATAATAAAATGGCCCAGCCTGTATGTCACATTTTTAAAATGAGCTACCAAAAAACTCTGGTCCTTGTTAATTGCACCCAATTAAAAGTGGGGAAAATGTATGACTATGGGAGGAAAAGGGCTGGAATAAATAATTTGATTATGTATCACACTTCTGATGTGATCTACCGAAATCTGGCTAGCGTGTACTTACAACCTGTGTTAACTTAAGCAAATTGGTAAATTGTATTGGGAAAATGTATGGTTGTGAGATAAATGAACGAGGAACAATATGTATCCCACTTCTAATGCGAGCTACCAAAAGATCCACATGCTGAGCTGAGAAAGTTTATATCTGTATTCTTTCAAGGTTATTTTCGAATACTAAGTTACTGACACCCACTTATTTTTATATTTTACATTTACAGTATATTACTCGACGTTATATTATTTGTCAGGTTATCATTGCTTATCTATATTGTAGGATGAGGCTATTATTGAACAGGATATATTTGGACGATATATTTGATCGTGATCGTCTTATATGCTGCGTGTATATATCACCAACTGCGGTTATAAATTTCTGTGCCTATTGAGGATTGTATGGCTATTTGTGATGGTGACATGATCTTAATGCATTGTTTTAGGCGTCATCATCTTTATCCCACTTAAGTCATCATAATCATCATCATCACCATCATACTTTACCACTCAGTCATCATCCTCCGTATGTAGTGTCTTCCGCAACAACAGCGTCGTCAACAGTTATACCGGTATCGGTTATACAATTGAATCAATCATCATCATCGCAATCAAATCCACCACCGGATTATCCAGATTTAGAGTATCCACCAATATTTGAACCAGAAACATATTCATTATCAAATCCTGCTTGTAGTTTACTTAGAAAACAGATGAATAATAAACAAAATAATTCGAACAGTAAATGATGGTTACTGTATATTGTTAAAAAGTGGCGTAAATTTTATACAAAAGTTTTTGACGATAATTCAAAAAAATGAATTTAAAAAAATTAAACAAATATCAGATATTTGTTGTTTATTCTTACGAGAAGAATTGTCTCAATTGAGAACTGGTTTGATTTTTCTTTTCTACAATTGACTGTGTGTTTTTCAAGTTGATGCACGGTCGATTTTTAATTTTTACTCATGGGTTAATAATAATTGATTTGTTTGGCGGCTTGAATTTGTCTAAAAAGTATTCCACCACTTCCGACGTAGGTAATCCGTCACCATCAGAAGAATATAATGATTAAAATTTATAAGAAAAAGGGATTAAGTGCACTATTATTTTATGTTTTCATTTAAAGATTGAATAATTATTAGTAATTTTTTCTCTTGATAACGACTTTAATCTGTACCGTTATTCAAATCAATCTGGCGATAATTTTATAAGTTGTTCCCCTGTTAAAGACGAGGCTAGCTCCTCTTTTAACCGTGAAGTGTTAAAACCGTGAAGATAGAATTAGAATCATTGAAAAAACTAAGAGAATTTAAAACTTTTCTAGAATCGCTACCAATTTCTAGGTATGTTTTTGTATCTAAATCGATCTTCAAAGTAAAATCGATTCAGTTCTCGCTTGGCAATAAGTAGGGAAAATTGACGAACAACCTTGTACCTTGAGATTATTTAAATTTTTAATAATCAGAATTCATGAATCAGTTCTCAAGTATAATTAAAGTGAAACTTCTGTAGTAAATTTGCAAGATTATTTAAATAGAATAAATAAGAGAGTAGATTAGAATAAAATAAATAGATAGTATAACGAGAAAGGTAAGTAAACTAAAGAAGATTCACTTTTTACAAGTGTGATATTGCATCAGTTTTAAAGTATTTTGATTGTAAAAAATTCTTATGCCACTTTTTAATAATACCCAGTGATAATTCATACAATTTAACAATATGTAGTTGTTTTTTATTTGTTATCCTGAGTGTGAACATTTTTAAAAATTGTACATAAAACAAAAAAAGTTATGTAATTTTATAAAGACTGATTGATACTCAAGGTATTAGCTATCTTGAATTTTTTGTAAAAATTAAAATTAAATTTGCCATAATGGCCTACAAAGTAAGTTAAAATTATTCAAGGGTGGATGGATACAGGTGTTTTTACACTTTCTGTTAGATTTAATATTTTATGAAGCATTTGTATCTATTCTTCTTTATATATTGTTTTTAGATACAAGAAAAACGTGTGAAGCAAAATATTTTGACTTATTTCATGATAATTTGCTACTCTAATATTTTCTTACTTTTTTTTTTTTTTTAAGTGAAAGAATTTAATTAGTGAAATTTAAAAACTTAATGGTTTAAGACTAAAAAATATGATTTTCAGGAATGAAAAAAATTTGAAAATGTAATTTCTTTCTTATTTAGACCAAAAATAAAACTTGAAACATTAAATGAGTACATTATTATGAAATTATTCAAAGAATTACTGCTTGCTGTCTTTCCGTATATACTTAGACACTTTTTGTACAGGATGTGCCTCTAATTGTATACTATTGTTCTCTAAAATAATTTTGTTGGAAACATCCTGTATAATTGTTTCAAAAAATGTTGTATTCTTTGTGTGATTAAAAATTTTTAAATTTGTAAAGTTAAAATGTTTTTAGAAATTCGTTTAACAGATTATTTTATCTTGTAAATACATTTATTATGTTTGTGTATACAAACTCTAACTTTTTACTGTCAGCATCATAGAAATAAAAAGCTACAGTTTTTATCAAATAACTAAGAAAAAAAAAAAGTTTCTCAACGTGGTTAAAAAGTCACAAATATTTATTATATTATTTTTAAGCATTATTAAGGTTTATTATCGGTCACAATGTAATCAAAAGCTTTATTTAATTGTAAAATTTTATTTGTATGTTTTTTAGAAATTTTTATTATGAAATGTATTTTAGGTGTTAAATATTTTATCTAGGAAGTTTCTGAAGGTAAATTTAATAATTTAATCGTTCGACAGCTCAGATCTCAGTAAAGCTCAAAAAAACATCATTATCGTGGTTTATTTTTCACGTTAGCGACTTTAAAAAAAAAAAAAATTATAAAAAAATTTAAAATTAATTCAATCCCAAAACACAACATGCCTGTCTCTTTTATTTTCTAATAATATATTACCGTTATCTTTACGACATGGTTTATTTAAATAATATGTTATCATTTACAAACAAGATAATATTTAGGATCCTGTCTCAAATTTAATATCGATTATATCTCCTTTCTAAATATCTTCAAAGTATAAATAAAATAAAAGACACATCGCTATTAAAAACGATTAGATTCTTAAATTTTCACTTGCTCCCTAGCAATTAGATCAAATTTTATGCAAGGAATGTTATTTTAAATCACAATTATATAGATAAAAGACCGGTTGTATGAAAGCGTTAATCGATTTGGGAGTTAATTTGTCTCAGCGCTCAAATTCTGTTGTTTATAACCCTTAAATATTGAGGTTGTTTATATCTAATTTTAAAAAGGGTTGCCCCCAGCGTTACCAACTCTACCAAATTTTAGGTAGATTTACCAACTTTGAGTATATATATACTCAATATATATACTTTGAGTATATATATTATTAGATCTAAAATTAGATCTACCAATTTTAAGCTGAATTTATTGAAAACTACCAAATTTTGAAATCCATCTAGACAGATTTTGGGTTGGCAACGCTGACCCCCATTAATGTAAAAAATTAATACTATATCAGAGGCAACGAAAATGAATTCTATGATGCGTTTAATTCATTCAAAAAAACTTGCCTCTTTCTAATTTTTGTTACATATTTTTCTTGCCATTAGTAATTAGTCAAAAATAATTATCAATTTGTCTCACTTTTGGATTCATATAATTTGTTCTTATTTGTGACGAGCAGACATCAATATCATTTTGAAATTTATTAGCTAGATCTTAATTTTACTAGGACTAATGTACCAAAATTTTCGAAATGATATATCTATTAGTCTCCATCTGTTTTGATATAAATCAAACTCTTCACCTCTGATTAAATTCTTTAAATTTTATATTATGTACATTGTTATTTGCGGGTCTAAAATACTGAGCTTACCTCTGAGCTGATTTAAATATGAAATAACTTATTAAACCGCCTTTAAAGTGCCACCTACAGTTTTTTGGAGTCGTGAATACTACTAGCTATAATAAAAAATGAAATCTGTAATAAATAAAGAAACAAATGAAAAAAATAAGCTTTTGGCAACCCTAATTTTATGTAAAGAAAATGTTCAAATGTTTAGTCTATGTACGTGGAGAAATTCTAGTTTTCGATTTTCGGCCACCATTAGTATTTGCTAACATAAGTATTTTTATAAAAGCTCGTAAATTCGTTTGTCCTATTTGACAAGAGTGGTGGTATTTTATACGTTTGTAAACTTTAGGGAGGATAAAAATTTCTTAGTTTTTGATTTAAAAAGAAAGTATAATCTTTCGATTGAGTTGTAGATAATATTATTTTTTCATAAATACGACCGTTTAAATTATCGAAAAAAGACTGTTATTATGTGACCCAATTTTATTTTGGACAAATGTATATTGTAACAGGTTGGCTGATAAGTCCCCGGTCTGACACATAAATGGCGTCGCTAGTATTAAATGCATATTATTTTTATATAGTACCAACCTTCAAATGATTCGTGTCAAAATTTGACGTCTGTAAGTCAATTAGTTTGTGAGATAGAGCGTCTTTTGTGAAGCAACTTTTGTTATTGTGAAAAAAATGGAAAAAATGGAATTTCGTGTTTTGATAAAATACTGTTTTCTGAAGGGAAAAAATACAGAGTCCGGAAACTCATTATCAAGCCAAGTTTTTGCTTCCACTGTATTTTTTCCCTTCAGAAAACAGTATTTTATCAAAACACGAAATTCCATTTTTTCCATTTTTTTCACAATAACAAAAGTTGCTTCACAAAAGACGCTCTATCTCACAAACTAATTGACTTACAGACGTCAAATTTTGACACGAATCATTTGAAGGTTGGTACTATATAAAAATAATATGCATTTAATACTAGCGACGCCATTTATGTGTCAGACCGGGGACTTATCAGCCAACCTATTATATATACATTTGGACAAATGTATATGTGACCCAATTTTATTTTGGACAAATGTATATTGTATATACAGTTAAACAAAATAATTACGACATGAAATCCTTATTAAATACTGGGCTAGGAGAATGCTAAACTTAGCTTGCGTCTCGGAGTATCTTCATGTACGAGTAGTCTAAATCTCAATGTCTCTGTTAAGGTTTTAAATTCAGGTGATATATGATTATATTATTTACTACTAAACTTTCAAGTGATTTTCGATAGTAGCTTTTAAAAGTGATAAAGTTAATTATATTTTAATAGGTGAGAATGGGAAATTTTAAGTCACAATAAATTAAAATCATATAGCGTATCGATTGTGAATATTGATGCCTTTAATATTGTCTTTCAAAATCCATGCATATATCATTTATATGGACACCAGTTCTATTTGTCACTTTTAAATTTTAGGACATATTTTTTATAAACCCTCTGTGTGCTGTATGTGCAAAATAATTATGATTTTTTTCCTAGATTTTTATTTTTGTTTTTAATTGCCCTTTTTTTTTATCAATAATGAATTTTTAATATGTTTCAAGTCTTCCTACTTTGTAAATAAATAATTAATGTAATTATAAGTGGTTTTTTCAAATTATAAATTTATATTTGGGAATATTAGGTTTAAGAACGAGCAACAAAATTGTTCGTATTTAAAAGTATTGTATGTTGTTTTTAAAAATAACATAATTACGTTATTTAATATTTCCTATAGTCAAAGAGCACAGCCTGAATTTCGCAAGCATCGTGAAAACTTAAGGGATCTGATATAACATAATATATGTTCCTCCAATAATAGTCATTTTAGAACAATTGGTTAACGAATTTTAAAATTATTGCCCATAAATTGCCAACTTTAGAGGTGTGGGTCGAGCGTAATCAGAAAATATTCTGAAAACCGTCAATTTTTCGACATCGAAAAGTCTTTTTATCTGTCAAATTTTGATTTATTTAAATATTGTTATTTTATACCTAGCTCTATCACATTTATATAATACAATGAATATCGACGAAGTTACCACGAAATGAAATTAATTAGTCAACCATAAGGCCATTCGGGGGAACATACAATGATAGCATACTATGATATTCCAGATTCCTCATAAAGTTTTCATAGGATTTTCGGAATTCAGACTCGGCTCTATGATTATTCATATATCAGGGGTACGAACTGAAAAATTAATTACTGTTTCAAATGTACTTTCATAAAAAATGTTTTTTGTGATTTAATTGTAACTCATTTAATAATAATTTGTCTCAATACCGTAGAAGTTATTTTAAGAACGAATTGTTTTAAAGATATCGCATTGTTGATTAATTTAACGGAATTACGTTGGAAGTTTATCACATCGTTTCTACAACGTGAAGATCTTGCCAATGGAAGGGGAATGAAGATATTGAGCCATAGGTTATATTCAATTATTCCAACCAAGTTGATTTAGACGTCATTAGTGGTTTAAAAAGCCAATTAATTTTGATAAACCATTTTTTTTCTAAATTTGAAAAATAGAAGATTGGTATTTATGATTGAAGGAATCACCAATTTGTTAAATTATATTAGTTCGGCGTCTGCGAAAAGGGTAGTTATTATTGAGCTGAATCCGTATCTACCACATAATTGGTGTTTGGCCAAACAAAGTTCTTAGTAAAGCTGCGGCAATACTCAACGTTGAACATCACAAAAGACATAGAGAATGGACTGAGAAATACCCGCACAAAATTGACCGTTCTATAGAAAGAGACAAAGTAAGTGTGAGAGTGCGAAATTCTAGAAACAGACAACTACTGTCCATACATTCGCTTTATCTCTCTCATAGTTTCTTGCCCGCATTTACTCTATAGCTGAATAGGGAACATTCAGTCCATTCTCTATGTTTTTGAACATCACAAAACAACGACAAAAGCAAGTATCAAATAGATACCCATTAAATTTGTCAAAAATGAATGGATTGTGTTCATTTTGGGATGTTTTGTATTGTTTGGTATTTTCCATAGATATATAATATATAGATAGAGTATCTATGTGGCGCAAAATAAAATTTATGGCGTAAAACAGCGCCTCATTGTAAATGGTTGGGAACTAAACAAAACCTTTCAACGCATATGTTATATGTTATAGTTAGTCATTTGGTAGCGCTAGTATATATCTCAAATACATCACAAATTCAACTTCAAATTCAGAAAAATTTCAATACATGAGATCCTCTATCTATATGTTTTATATATCTATGGTATTTTCCTATGTTCGTCGTTGTGATACTCATCATTGTGCTTGCCCACAGCTTTAGAAAATTAGATACTCAGTATAAAATATAGACAAGTAAAAGAAAGAACACAGATAACGAAGTTAATCTAGTTTAGTGTCTCAGTTGAAAACTTAGTTATTCAGATTACTTAATTTAGTATACTTAAGAACTTTGTTCTTCCCAACACACTCAATAATTTTACTACGTCGCCTAGGAAAAATCACAGATAAATTTTTCTATCAACTTTTTATTCCCCTTCTATATTTAGGTTTGATTACTCCGATTTAAATATTTCTCGAAAATGATTGCCTTTAATTGATATTTTAGATATATAAATAAATAAATTCTATATTATGAAATACAATATTTGTAATTGTTTTTCCTCAGATAATATGAAAACGAAAAAATGTACATTTTCTATTAAAAAGGAAACAAAATTAAATATATATATATATATATATATTTATTATTATTACACCCAGTATCGGCAGTAATTCGTAATTGCGTTTAATTATAAATTCCTACACCAAAATCCTCGTGTAAACAACAATTTGATTACATGTAGTAGTTGTGAATGGCATGCTTTAGTTGGTTTTCGTTTTCAGTAATTCCTGGAAGCCAGCAACATATTTTTGTTTACGAAATCACCCCGGACAGTTTTGTTCTAGGTAAGTCTTATGATGATGTAATAAAATCTAGTGTGAACGTCACCTCAGCACCATTTGTGGATTGGAAAATGGTAACCTTTGAAAAAATAATAGAAACCATTTCGCTTGAAAATCAATACATTGTACAAGAATGCCATATGGAATATAAAAATAATCATCAGCTGACTGTGATAATTATACATTGTTAACTTTTGCTAAGCGCCTGGAGTAAAAAAATTATTTCCATTTATCAAAAGAGTATAGGGATTTAATCATTTGTTCTTACTAAAATCCTAATATTATTAAATAATAATAAAAATAATAAACAAGAGGGGTATTGCAAATGGGTACCTAGCACCAAGATCAAAGGGTCCTCTGTGCCCTCTGTGAGAAAAAACTGTCACTCGAAGGCAAGACATCTTCGGATAATAGGTGCTACTTTAAACAGATGAAGCTGTAGGATTCTGTTGAGGCCAGACGCTACACAGAAAGTCCATAGCTTTTCCGCCGATTTTATTTTCCTGATTGATGTTTCGGATCCCAAAATTCGAGGTTTCGACCCCAAACATTCTTTGCAGGTGCAAATAACATGTGTAGAGAGTTTATCTCCTACAGTCCCTACAAGTGAGATCATCAGAGATCTCCAAGGTATGAAGTGTTCAGTCGACAGTGTCCTGTCTAGAGCCCCCCACCCTACTTAACTGTGTTCTAGTGAGTTTCAGCGGAGTACATTCGAATGGCTAAGCTGTGGTTATACACAGTAAATAACACCGGTCATACTTCAACATGCGATGGATGCAAAAGGTGATGAAAAGAGCCGGTACGTGGATGAATGTACATGGTAAACACTCAATCAACGCCATTTACCACATCTAATAAAAAAATAAAATTTTGATTCATTATTTTAGTTTTTTGTTCATGGACATTTTTGGCTAATCCGTATAAATAATATAATATAGTACGTTTGTACTTAACCCATTGTCGTCCCTAACTTATACTTTACAGAATGATTACCGATAGAAACTACTAGTGATCATTTAAAATTTTTGGATACGTTGGTTTGGAGAAATTCTAGATGTAAATTTCAATCTGGATTTCACCCAAAATATTTTATATTTTAATATGGAGACACTTTAATATTTTTAACATGGAGGCAGTCCATTTGGAGGACTTTTGATCCACGATGAATAAACAAACAGTATGGTAGCATATTAGTAGCAGAAAAGTAATAAGTATTAAAAAGTAAAAAAGTTATTTCATTTTAAATCAGTACCACATAAGAACCTAATATAAACAAACACGTATATGGTATAGTGCTATGTACCAAATCGATTAAAATGGTTTTACATGCAACTGAGCAAAATTGCATGCTTGTTAGACAATTTTTCGCTTTTATAAAAGAATCTGGAAGTAGATACTGATAGAACTAAAACGGAAGTGTTTTTTTAAATAATATCTTGGTACTTTCTTTGATATTGATCTGATAAAAAAGATCATTTGAATAAATCAGAGAAATATATATTTATTTATTATTTAAAAGTTCCGCACTAAGAATTTAAAATTTAAATGATAAAAAATTCGCCAGCAGAAGAGCTCTATCACTAAAGTCATATTTCTCCCTCTTTATATAACAATTTTTTTGTAAAATAGGATTTTGGTCTTTCCATGTTTTTGATAATATGAAATGTCTAATTAAATTTTAATTTTTTTGTTTCAGTTTCCTAGATGAACTTTTTGTATTATATAAATATCATCGACTACCATCATCGTCAGTATGGTAATCCTACTTACTATCCTACTTATAAATAGCGAATGTTGCTTGTTGCTAATTTGGTGATGGTTTGCAGACTGATATGTGCGTGCACAATTTATATTTTTCAAGTATCTATCACGAAAAACGAAAAACAAATATTTCGACATAAAAAAGAAGGAAGGGTGGCTACGAAGTTGACACCTCAAAAGGCATTCATGAGGTTGTACAGTGTAGTTCAATCCATAAAAACGTTGGGAATAGCGGTTTTTGCCTTGAGAATCTCTCACAAATTGCTCAAACATCTCCAAAAACCCATAAATGGGTATTGTTCTGGGAGAAATTTATTTATAACTAATCCCAACCTTCTCTGTTGACTTTCAATACAGTGCATAAGTCTACTTTTTTGGGAAAAATGGCTAAAAATTAATAGACTATCACAGTTTGAAGAAAAAATTTCATTATTATTTTGTTATGGGAAACACGAGTAAAATTCAATTCTAAAGATTCGTAGATAAAATTCAGAATCTTTAAATTCTCTTTGCTGATTTTGTAACAAAGGTAATAGGTTGGCTGATAAGTCCCCGGTCTGACACATAAATGGCGTCGCTAGTATTAAATGCATATTATTTTTATATAGTACCAACCTTCAAATGATTCGTGTCAAAATTTGACGTCTGTAAGTCAATTAGTTTGTGAGATAGAGCGTCTTTTGTGAAGCAACTTTTGTTATTGTGAAAAAAATGGAAAAAAAGGAATTTCGTGATTTGATAAAATACTGTTTTCTGAAGGGAAAAAATACAGTGGAAGCAAAAACTTGGCTTGATAATGAGTTTCCGGACTCTGTATTTTTTCCCTTCAGAAAACAGTATTTTATTCTTCAAAAAATCAATTCCAGAAAAAAAAATTTTAATATAGTTTTCACTTAAATTTAATATATTATAATATACAAAATTTTAATTTGATACATAATGCAATTATATATTTCTTGAAAGTTTCATCAAATGTTTATTTAAAAGAATTAGTTATTTATATATTGTATAGAAAATGTTTTCTCACTTTCCAAATTTTGCCGCCCTAGAAAATTTGCCGCCCTGGGCGCTAGCCCCGACTGACCCTAGTGTAAATCCAGCACTGATTGGAAGCATTCCCAGAGGGTGACATTCACTGGGGTTGTCTTGTTAATATCCTTGTGGTCAAAATGGGTGCTCATTATTTTCTCTTGCAAACTCAATGATGTGTCTTCCATTTGCCTTGCTATATTTGTGTTTAGTTTTGGCCCCAGATACATCCCTATGTATTATAAATGTGAAATAAATTTTAAGGTCAGTTTTTATGATGATATTGAAATATGTCGTTACAGGTAAAATTATCGCCTTTATATATATGGGATCATTTTACCCACTATTCTTACAACGATCCCTTTTGAAAAATATTGAATAGTTCTAAAAATTTGAACTGATCAAAAGAAAGTGACATGCCAATATTGTAACACTTGAGTAAAGAAACCAAAAATATTTCGACATTGTACAATATGTCGAATAATTTGGCTATAATTAACATTTTTTTAGGGGATCATTGTAGGCCACTTTCCGTTACCTTTGGCTTCCGTAATTTAGGTACTTATGTAAAAAGGCATTTCAGTAGAAGGTTCGTGCTTATTTTGGTATTAAACAAGTGTTCTAACTTGTTTATACTTCAAAAGAACAATAAAGATGTTATTTTTAACCCCCAACGCAAAATGCGTGATGTTATAAAATTGAGCGCAATGTGTGTGTTTGTCTCCTTGAAGCACCTAAACGGATGAACCGATTTAATTATTATTTTTTAAGTTAGTAAGGTTATTTGATGGTTAGTGTTTTCAGCTGTGTTCCTATAGGTTTAGTTATAGAAGAAAGTAACAAGGAAAAAGACAAATTTATTGGCATTTTTTAAAATTTTGTAAATTTCACTTCGCATTGTTCGCATTGTGATTGAAGTTTGTATGATAACTTGAATTTTAAAATTTCAGAATTTAAATTTATTTTCTCAATAATAAGTTGAGGAGGTCAAACAATATTATAAAAAAAATGTAGGTTCTATCAAAATAATGATGGTCGTTGGAAAGCAATTCGCGACATGATTTTTGAATAGGTTTTTACAATTTGACCTATTTCATAGATTTATTTAGGATCAATCCATTGAAATTTAATTAAATAGATTAATCATTTCGTGTAACAATCACTATTGTCGTGCTACAGAATCTTTTGTTTGTTAAAAGATATTCAATACACGCTTCATAAATGATTTATATTTTTTTGTAACAATTAAGAGAAAAAGTTATATAGTTTCGGTCTAGTAAATTAAAAAGTGATACTTATTAATCAAATAAACAGCATCTTTATAGATAAAATGTAATTTAATATCTCAGGAATAATTCAACTAAAATAAAATTTAAACAACTTTAACACTTCTATACTTTTCTACATCTAAAATTTTCCGTTTTTCATTAAAATATTTCGAATTAATCTTTCTTTATCAAATACTACCATTGTGATTGAAATAGAAAGTTATTAATTTAAGCAAAAAGGTTACAAAAAATTAACCAATTTTTTCCCAATTAAAAAACAAAAAATTTCAATTATTATCTTTTTTCGGTCAATTGATTTTAATTTCAAATAACGTTTTTTAAGTAAAGTGAGTACTGCTATAAATATCAGAATTTTAATATATAATTTAATAGTTTTGTTACAACATTATAATATAATAAAACGATTAATCAATCAATTTTTATAATTTATAATCAATCAATATGAATTTAGTTAAAGTATTTTTGTTATTATGTGTTGTTGTTTTAACAATATTGACTCAAACGTATGCACGAACATACCAATTAGATGACTCAGAAAGTATGTATTTTTTTTATTTAAAAAAATTTGTTATTTGAAATTTTAATCAACGTTTAATGCTTTATAATTACCATCTCATATATCTCACGAATGTTCGCATAGCTATGCTCACATCTGTGTGTCGTCACATAGGTTCATTGAAACTATATTCAATTAAAGTAATCGAGTTAAAAATAGAATTGCAGTTAGGTATTGAAAATTCGGATAACTGAATTTTTCGCGTAAATAAATTAATTAGGTATAAAAAAATTCAATAATTAGTAATAGAAATTAATTACAAACTATTATTTAGTAATTAATAACAATAATAATACTAATAAAACATACAAGGGATACCGCAAATGGATCCTTAGTACCTAGACCGAGGGGTCCTCTGTGCCCTTCTTGAGAACAACCTGTGAGAGATGCTGTTTTGATCAGATGAAGCTATAGGATTCTGTCTTGGCCAGACACCACGCAAAAGCAAATAGCTTCTCCACTGGGATCTCTCCCAGTATTATTGGATCCAAGGTCTCAAACCAAAACAATCTGAGACACCGGATATTTTAAAAAATTTTGGATTTTTTTATCTTAGTAAAAATAGTCTGTAATTAGTTACTAATGAGACTTGAGTTTTGTTACATCAATTGTTATTTTCAAATATATATTTTCGTTCTGTAATTATTTGGTTTTTTTTGGTAAGGTGCTGAAAGTCGTGATAAAAGAGAGCATCATGGTGGTGTTACTGGGCCAGTTCATACTTTTGTTAAAACTGATAAACATGCCAATTTTAAATGGGGTGTTCGACATCATGTTGGGCATCATTATGGCTGATGGATATTATCAATTATCATTTTTTTTATTATAAAATTTTTTATTGAAACGATTTATTTTTGTTAATAAAAGTTATAATTTTCAGACTTTTGTTTTTTTTTTATTTTAATCGAACCATCTACTCTATGCCTATCGCGAACGGAATTGTTTACTCTTTAACTAACTGAGCTATTAGGGTTGACAACCTGATTATGTAATTTGAATATTTTAAAACTTCATTGAACTACTGGAGCTCATAATTGATATATTGAATGGATACATATTTTCTTGAAGTAACATAAAGTCATTATTACCAAAGAAATAAACAAATTCCTAGGGTGTGGTGTCTAAATTGTATTACAATCTGCAAAATTCCATGAATATATTTTGTTCATATTATAAGAGATCCATCGTGACATATAAATCTTATATATATATACCAAACCGTAATTTTTGCTTAAAATGTTACATTTTCAGTAATATTTCAATTTTCAACAAACAAGATTTCAATCAAAAAAACCTACAATCACAATCCAAAATATTTCCCTCTTGAACTTACCATTGATCAACTTTTACTAATCATTAGTAGGAGTTAACTCTTTCTAGGAATCAGTTTACTTATTTTGAATCAACTGTTGCTGATGTTTTTAGTAAGAGTTTACTCTGCCTATGAAGAGTCAACTCTAACTTTCAATCAACTTTTCCTGTAACATATATATATACTGCGTTAATTTATTAAGGGAACAAAATTTTTACACAAAACTTTATCTAAATTTCAAACAGGTGTATCGCATCGAAAAAAAATCCAATTCGGAACATCAATAGCTCATTTGAAAACTTGTACTTTCTAGTTTTGGCATCTATTGGTCAAAAATTTTTCGTCCGTTGCCGCATTGCATGGAGGGTTGAAAGGGATTGAAATGTTTTCCCTAAATCAATATATATAAGAATTAAAGCTGACTGATTGATCAACGCACAGCTCAAACCGCTGAAATATAAAAGAAATAGAAATACATATAAAACTTGATATATAAGCTCATGGTTTGAGACAAAAGTTTATTTTACTTTCGTTATTCTTTAAGAGGGTCAAATTGGAGATGAAAGTTTATATAAAACTCTGTAATTTTGGTTTTAAAAAAGGGGATGAGTTTTTATGAAAATTCGTCATTTTTGAATTATCTACTTAATCGATTTTAAAAATTATTTCACCTATAATAAGTTACAATGAAATGTGTTTCTGAGATATCGCAATGTTCGATTCAATTTTAGTCCGTATCTCAAAAACTATTCGACCAGTCATCAAATGCAAACGATTTTTGTACTTTATGGGTCAAAACTACTTTACATACTGAGTTTTATCAAAATTGGAGATACAAAAAATTTCTCGATTTTTTTTAAGGCCCTTTAAAAAATTGAGAAAAACGCAAAAAAAAATTTTGTTTTGGAATTTCATGAAACTCGGTGAATGGGGTAATTTTGATCCAAAAAGTATAAAAATCAGGTTAATTTAATGATTTTTTGCAGAGTTTCTGAGATATCGCAATATTTGGATCGATTTTAGTCCGTATCTCAAAAACTATTCGGTCCAGTCATCAAATGCACCCGATTTTTTTTACTTTTTTTGTCAAAATTACCACATATATTGAGTTTTATAGAAATTGGAAATAAAAAAATTTCTCGATTTTTTTGCAATTTTGTAAGGGGGTACCCCTTTAAAAAATCGAGAAAATCCCAAAAGAAATTTTCGTTTTGAAATTTGATGTAACTCGGTGGATTGGATAATTCTGATCCAAAAAGTATAAAAATCAGGTTAATTTAATGATTGGATCTATAGAAAGTTACAATGTCAGCGAGTATCATGGGCAAAACTTCATTTTCAAAAAAGTTCGATATCAACTTCAATTTCAAAAAATCAAAATCCATAAAATTGTCAACAAAAGGGTGGATAGGTGAGGGCCGTAACGTGATAGTCTAAAGGAAAAATTGCCCAGCAAAGCGGGCGGGTATCTGCTTATAGTTTTATATAAAGTTTAGAAGCGTACCAAAATTTTAAAAATTATTTTACAACAAATTTGATTAAACCACTGGAAAGCTTGTTTATATTTCTTGAAAATGTTCTTCGTCTGTATGGCTTATGTATAAATAAGGAAGACGTCATCAGCTAATGTCATCAACATTCATGGATTGAATAACAATTTAATAATAACATTGAGAGTGAAAGTCAAAGACGATGTGAAAAAACAAGACAGGTATCCTTCATAAATATATAGATCAGAAAAATGCAACTCAAATTAATTTATAAAAAATTTGGTTTGAATAGCTCGCATTAACTTCTAGGTATAATATAGAAGAAACAAATTTTTCTGTAGACATTTCACTAATGCATTTTGAAAATTTAAAAAAGTACAGTATTTTACAAACATATGTAGTTAGTAAGGTTATTGAAGCAATAATTTTGGTATATTTTTAAACCATAGGCCTAGCCGTTACCCGCTTATTTCGTTGGACAATTCCTCTACAATTTCTTTCCCGCCTTATCCCATTTAGCCCAGATAGAAATTTTAAAATTTTTGGGGCAAAAGTTTGGATCAAAATCAGTCCATTAGTTTCAGACATTGGCCCTTGTACAGACAAAAAACTAACAAGTTTCTTTATTAAATTGGTATACATTAGTATATATAGGATGCCCGTAATTATTGCTTTTTTGTAGAGTTATCTGAATCGAACTGTAAGGGCAATATAACCTTAATGATGCAGCTCAGCTGCTCACGATTAGTAATAGATTAATAAATAGTGTAGAAAATAATTAAAAACACGGTCCAAGACTTATAATTCGCTAGGATTTACACCTCGAATAGCGAATATCTTAACATTAAAAGCAGTTTGTATATATAGAGGTAAAAACAAACTCTTTTAAGCATGTTTTTAAATAAAAAATACTTTTGTAAAGTGATTATCACATATCAAAAGTTATCGACACTATAATAAAGTAATGAGATTGAATTAATAAAAAAAAGTAAAAAACTAGACATCATTTAAATAACTAGATCTCCACACCCATCCAACATTCATAATATTTTTAATAATTACTTCCTGATTTTAAAGAAAAAAATATTTTAAATCAAATGACAATTTGTGGTTTGTTATAAATATAAATTGTCTCCGGATGTAAGAATTTTAATTAGTGTGTAATAGAGATCAGAGACGTATTTATAATAAATTCTACCTACATAAATCTTTATATATTATAAATGCGAAAGTAAGCATGTTTGTTTGTTTGTAACGCTTTCACGCTACAACTAGGGAATAGTTTTTAATGAAACTGTACAGCATTATAGCTCATACTTCAGAATAACACATGAGATATAAATTATAAAGATAATAAAAACAAAAAAATTTTTTAAATTAATTTAATTTGACATTACCATGAATTACAGACTTCTATAAAAGTAGTCATTTGATATTACCATAAATTACAGATTTCTGTAAAAATAGTCAATATAAAATATTTCACGACCATCTTTTCTGATATACTCAAAAAATAATTACGACTATATAAGTTTAAAAAAAAAAAGAAAACCATACATATATTTTACCTGTGTAAAACAATCCTTACCATTATTTTGAGTGTTATAGAAAAGAGATAAGCGAGAGCAATCTTTATAAATCTTTACTTTTTAACCCAGCGAAGCGGGTGGGTATCACTCTAGTATTTAATAAAACTTTCTTAGGTCTTAGTTTTTTTTATAAATCGGGTCAGTTTGTGTCACTTGCACTAGATTTCAAATTGGAAGTTTTTCAAACATATCATCTATTTCCCAGGCCTCCTCTTTCTATATCCTTTTGTAATTTTCTATAATTCCTTTACTCTTTGACTGCCATTTTGTTGTTCCTTAAGTATATTTTTCAACAACTGAAAACCTTATATCTAATTAGTAAACACATCGTTCAATTTCCGTCCGTCCAATAATAGTAAACACATTACAGTATCGGTATATTACTTACAGTATCGGTTATAAAATGTATTAATATGTTATTTTCTTAAGAGCGCACGGTTATATTTCGGTCTCGTTTATTCTTACTAAGAAATATTCGCTCACATTTATAACTTCACTATACGTATATTCTTATAACATTTAATGGAATAATTACATTTAATTTGAGATTTTAGTTATAACGTGATAGATCCGTCACTGGGGATTCGTCACGTGTATTTTAATTCTCAGGAAATTTTCTCCAAACCTTTCTCTCTTAATCGTTATATATATATT
This sequence comes from Chrysoperla carnea, assembly GCF_905475395.1. Classification (NCBI taxonomy): domain Eukaryota; kingdom Metazoa; phylum Arthropoda; class Insecta; order Neuroptera; family Chrysopidae; genus Chrysoperla; species Chrysoperla carnea. The sequence goes on along the minus strand of NC_058337.1, from coordinate 70,736,346 downwards.
TTTTAAATAAATAATTAAGAATATTTAATGTAATATTTAGTTAAACAAAAATATTAAAAAAAAAATTATTTAATATTTAAATTATTAAAATATTAACCACTTAATTTATTTTAATATCTAAATTCATACAAAATCACTAACATTCAAATAAAACATTCTTAATGTATTTTTTTATGTCTCGCGTTCTAGTAACACATTGCTTTATTAGTATTTTTATTCTTGAATACACTTTTTTTGTGATAAGTTAAAAAATTGAAAGTGTGAATACAAGATCATTATTTTTTTCTATCCACTAATGTTACTTTTTGAAGGATGTCCCACCCGTCGGTATTACATTTAATTTAATTTTCAAATTATACATAGCAAGTTATTTGTTATACCATGTATATATGAAATGTATCAAGGTATACTAAGCTAGTCCCAAGTTTGTAACGCTTAAAAATATTGATACTATGATCAAAATTTTGGTATAAGTGATCATAAAATCACCTAATTAGTCTATCTCCGGTTTTCTGTCTGTCTATCCCTAGATAAACATGATAACCTAAAACGAAAACAGATATCAAGCTGAAATTTTTATAGTGTGTTTAGGAAGTAAAAAGTGAGGTCAAGTTCGTAAATGAGCTACATAGGTCAATTGAGCCTTGTAAACCTTCTATCTTGTAAACCGAATAGAATGTATAAAATGTTCCTTTTAAAAATATAAATAAGTTTTGATTGAAACATTTTTTCGTAAGCCTCACTGTTAACTCGTGAGGACGCAAATTAGGTTAGAACATTATATAGTATGTATTATACTTTCTTTACTTTCATGTTTCACAGTTTATACATGGTATTTCAGCCATTAACTAAGTCAATTGTTTGTTTTCACTTGTTTTTTAAATAAATTTTTCGTGTATTTAACGTGAAATTTTCCACAGAGTTATAGTTACTACTTCCGGTTTGAGCAGTTCTAAATTATGCTTTTGTGCAATTCTAAAAACCCAAACTTTCTTATAGAACCCAAACTTTGTAGATATTATTTTCATAAACCTTTTAAATATCTGAATTAACAAAAACAAATTTGATTGATAAAATTTCACAAACGGAAATAATAAAAATAATTATTATTATTATAAATAAAATATGAAATAAATATTTTGCATAATTGTATTCAACACGTGATATAGGCAGTGAGCACATAATGAAGCGCAATTTCTATGATATTTAGGCTACACTTAGGCTATAAAGGCCATTGTGATACCGTATATGTGTTTTACTATCTTTTCTGCTGATGATTTCATTTATCAGCTCCTCAATTATTTTGAGAGACTGAGTGCAACTCCTTCAGGCATATACCATGCACTACACTAGCCCGTCACAACAAAAATTAATTTAATTAATAGTTGTGATGGGATTGATCCCGCTACCTTAGGCATATCGCAAACGAAGTTGGTTACGCTTTAACCAACTGAGCTACTAAGGGGTTGACTACTTGCTCCAGTGATGTATAAATTATTTTCAACTTTCGTCCTGCTGTGCAAAACAGAGTTGCCGATTTCTGCCTCCGACGGGGAAACAAATAGTATACACACCACGAGAGCAGGTAAAGAATGTCTGAGATTTCATGTTTGTCGCCCTCGGCTTCGCCTCAAGCGTCAATAAAGATGAGATTTGAGATATTCTTTACTTTTGCTCCCTAGATGCGTAATATACTATTAACATATATGAAAAGCAAAAATGAATCATTCCGAAAAACCCGATGTCCATAAATTTGACTCATAAGCCCATAATCAAAAAAATCTATTTTTCTCTATTAAAAAAGCTGCTATCAATCCTCTAAATGAGACACAAATAATCATAGACGTTTCCTTTCATTTTGGGTTCACGGTCTAATATGACGTATTATATTATAATAAATATGTAATTGTTTTCTGTTTAATTATTGTAGTATTGTAGTAATGTTGTAGTTTTTTTTTTTTTTTTTTTTTTTTTTTTGAACATATGTTGAGTATATCCTGTGTTGGTATTAAAAAATTCCTGTTTTTTAAACCACTTTCTTTATGGTAGTAAATGTTTTCGAATGTACATAGGTATATACAAATATATGTATATGTGTATTTTTTTTAGAGTAATGTAATTTCACTTCAGGCTAATAATATTATATGTAACAAAAAAAGTATAATGGTTAAAAAAGTAAGTTGACTTCTCATAATTTAACAGCGACGTGTGTGTACACATAATGTTTGTTATATGATTGAATAAGAAATATAAATCGAGTACGGGTGTGAGAACTATTCATTTATAACTTCCATATAAATAAGTTATATGAGGAAAGATAACACTGCCTGTTAACATATTATGAATATTAAATCGCAATTATGAGCATCGAATCAAAATGGAAAATAGGTAAGCAAAAAGAGTGAAAATAATATATTTTACGCAGAAAATAGCTGAGAAAATAATCAAATTATATGCTAGTGAAATTTACAAACTGTGTTCCACCAGCTTTTAATTGATGATTATATACCTTTTTTATCACGCTTTTACTAGCTTCAAACGTATGTTAGTATGTTAGTTTGTTAATATTTTAGTATCCTAGTATGTAACGGAAAAACTTTGAACATGATTTTGATCCCCTTCAAAACGATTAGCTCGAAATTTGGCAAACTTATCAAGAAAAGATGACAATACCTACAGTTTATTTTAATAAGTTAGTATTTGATTATCCTGACCAGGATTTTCAGGATCAACTATTTCCATATATGAAAACATATCCATTTATTTGCGCTCCCACCATATTCATACTAATTTTTGATAAATAAATAATAGTCTAAAAAATTAAAAACACGCTTTGGTCACTTGCTGAACTAAAAGGTAGAAAATATATACTTAAGTTCAATATCTGTCTATAAAATATTTACATTAATTCATTAGTTTTAAGCTGGTGGAGCAATAAAAAATTCGAAAGAAAGTATCAACTTCGAATTTCCAAGCATATATTTAAATTTTATTTTGTTTGTTCATTCTAGAATTATGATTAGGTTTACAAACTTAAGTTTCAATTTTTTGCAATTATAAACATAACTTAGAATTAACTAAAGTATATTTTGTTATAAATTACGGTTTTTGGCTGTTGCCTTTGCTTTACTCCCCCGTAAATGGAGGAGCAATATATGGAGGTATCTGTCGATTATTTTTTATAATATAGCTATTACTATAGTATTGCATTTAAGATAGTACATGATATAAAAATAAAACAACTAAAATAAAAATTACGTGATAGTTAATTATGAAATATTTACTTGATTAAAAAATATCGAATTTGTATTTATTGTATTTTTATAATGAAATATTATGATTTTTAATTTATAATAGTGGGTGTTATTCAAATTAAAAACCTATCTTTTAGATTTATTTATTTGTAATTTTTTTGTGAATTATATAATAACTATATTATTGTATTACATGTTTTTGAATGTAGATCAAAATACTTACTTTATGACTTAAATTATGAGCTCACTTTTATCAGCTGCGCTGCTTATAGTTGTTTTCATGTGTTTTTTGAAACTTGTTTTTAGAAAGCCGGTAAATTCATTTAAAAAATGGAAAAAAATTGTACGCATATGTAATTATTATCAAATAATAATTCACGACTTAACTGTAAGATTTAGGTTTTAATATTTAAAAAAAATTTAATTTAAATTCAAATATTGTCAAATTTTTTTGTTTTAAAGGCTATTGTGATTTAAAAATATCTATCTATCTAATTCTATCTAAAATTGTTAATATTTCCAACTTAGCTTATAAGCCTAGTCAACAAGTTCAAAAATATAATAAACAATTGTTTATTCAGAAAATTTTCTGAAATTAAATCTCTTGAGAATGAACGCAAGTTCCAAAAATTTTGAGATAAAATAAAAAAACTTGTAGTCATACACCAATAATAAAATTATTTATTATTATTTTAATTATTTATTGTAATATAGTATGTACTACCAAAAACCTGATATAAATTCAATTAATAAATGATATTATTTGGACATTTAAAAAGTTTAATACTAATCTTGATTTGATTAATTAAAAAATTGAGCAATAATGATTTACAGTTTTAATAAATATTTTTAAACAAATATAACTATAGAAATATTGTTTTTTAGACTATTACAATAGATAAATGATTATTATTAAATTATTGCCAAATTAATTTGTAATTGTGCTATTTTATAAAATTTTTCATATTATTGTAAATATATACAGAGTGTTCAAAGGAAGGTATGATAACCTTGAAGGAATGTAAGTATTATTATTAAACACAATTTAACCATGTGCTTAAATTATATATTTCTGATTTCATGCTGAATTTTGGATTGACTAGATAATTTTTCCAAGGTTTTGAAGAATAACTTCCCACAGAGTGTTAAAAAATGATTATTAACTTACCGTAAGGTAAAATAGAACATTAATAATATTTTCAAGGCCTCTTTTTTGATTAAATTACTCTTGAGATTTTATATGCGTGTTTTCACACAAAAAATTCTAGGTACCGGGAGTTCTATTTTCTGAGTGTTGAACCGAGCTCCTTTGAACAATATACAACGACTTGATGAAGCTTATTAGCGTCCTGCTTTATAAATAAGTTGGCACCTTAATTGTTAATGAAAATACCAAAAATATGTTAAGTATTTATAAAATTAAAAAATGAGAATATTGATTCGTTTTTAAGCGCCTTTTAGTTTTCAGTTTTTTTCATCATTTTTTGTTTTAACAATCTAATAATCATTAATTTAAACTTATTATTAAAAAATATGCTCTATTTGAGATCTACTAATAAGATTATTTATGCATTTATTTTACACCCACATTCAGCTATCTCAAGAAACGTTTCAAAGTATAGTAGGCTTTTAGAAATTTGTTAATAAAAAAAAAACTTATTAAATAAAAATGAAAACAACAACAAAAATCCATAATTTCTGCTCAAAATCAATCACTAACAATAAATTTGTGATTTTAATCAAATATTTTATGTAATTTAACAAAACATGTGATTAATTAATTAAAAATATTTATTTATAAGTTTCAATCAAAGATTTTTAATGAGATGTAAAATAATTGCAGATTAAATAGTCATTAAACTATTAATCACCATGCGTTTATTTATAGTAAAAACCTTTTATAATGACTTTAACAGGCTTGTCAATTTTCTAAATGTACCTATAGCTACCGGCTTGCAATGAATTACAGACATAACTAATATGCTTATAATCGTTTGATAAAAGAAAATAAACTACTAGTTTTTAAATGAAAACTCCAAAATTAAAAAAAAATTAATATTGACTTATTTGTGGATATCTTATCCACAAGCATTTGTTTGCCTTCTCAGGGTCGGTAGGCCCGCTAAGGAGCTAACTTACGAATTAGTTTAATTTAATTTATTAATTATTTTATTCTAAAAACATTCCTTTCAACTTTCCTACTTTTTTTTTCAATTCTAGAGAATTTTTTAATATCGTAAAAAAAGCTGGAAAAATATTAGGTTTTACATGCTTAGAAGTTGGAAATCGAACTTTGAGCTTATTACGTCGCGATTTAACCGACAAAAAATTCTGCAACCTCGGGATCTCACAGATAACATTATTCCAAGTTTGTAAAAAAAAATTCCAAAACTGTCGAGATGTGCATTCGTGCTGGAAATACCTTCAGTACGATTCTTCCATCCCGCAGGTTCAAAAATATGACAGTTTGTTCTGTAAACAAGAAAAAATTGGTGGTGTGCGCTATGGTTATTAAATATAGAACACTCTTACACTCATGTAATCACGGAGTATTAGTTAATCTGACCGCAAACACCTGACTTCAGTAAAAAAAGTATTTAACTTTCTAAGTCTCGATAATAATTAATTACTAATATTTTCGGAAATATGTTTATATAAACATTTTAGCTTATTATAAGCTGGAGAACACGTACATAAAATGGTGCCGAGAAATTATGAACACCCTGTATTTTTGTACTTTCAGTTATTAAATACAATACTGTTTACCTGCGTTATACTTCTAAAATTGAAATGTTCTTATTAAATTATGGTTGTATTAATATTATTATTTCATCAAAAAATAAGATTTAAAAAGTCTTTATAATAGCACGGCTCTAAATAAATGTATGATATTTAGTGAGTTGTTCGTTGTATTTGCTTTATATTAATATACACGCGAAAAAATAATTACCAACTGTATAAAGATATTTATCATTTATCAGACCTTTATTATAGAATATTTTGTTTATATTGATTTTTACATACGTACGTACTTTCTAAAATTTGTAAGGCGTTTGAAAAAAAACTCTACAACAAATAAAAAATTAGAAAATTAGTCCTTATAAAGTATGTCCTATATTGCAGATCCTTTCCTTTCAAAAAGTTTTTAATTATCATTTGCAATTTTAAGAATATCTCGATTAATATTAATCAAATTGAAATTTTTATATTAACTCGTAACTCCTTTTTATGAGAAATGCTAAAAAATTCAAATGAATTCAATAGTTAAACTCATTTGAGAACTACTATTAATTCAAATTTTTTGCTCGTCAATTAAAAGAGATATTTAAGTTGGAATATTTGGTTTTGGTTAAATGTACCGGTTGGCTAAAAGTGACACATTTTACATCATAACTTAACATATATTCTACACATTTTTTTTCAAAATCAATTTATTAATACTATTTATTAATTTATTAATATATGATGAATTTTTTGATTCCAAGAAAACCGTTGACGGTGTTATGACATCACTAATATTTACCGATTCACTCTCTGTATTTTGTTTTTGATATGAAAAAACTTCTTCATTTGAATAAAATTTTGTATTTTTCAAATTTTAAGACAATAATTATTAAGAGAAAAGTTCATAATTTGTAAGCAAATTTATTTTTTTCCACCAGATTAATTATAAAAATTTCAATTTGACTAATATTAATAGAGAAAGCTGCCATTTAACATTTGTCCTTAAAATAGCCAAAAACCGTGTTTTGTATTTCTATATGAATTAAGCATGTGAATAGAGTTCATGCAACTTTAGACAAATGATATTACGAATTATAAATGGTCCAGAATATTCACACTGAAAGTCATTAAATGGGTGATTTCCAATGAGAGATATAAAGATTGCCGCCCGTTTCGTTAAATAAATTGAAATAAATGATAACTTTATTTGAAAGCTTAAGGATGGAGTGAAAATCCACAGTTGTAGAAATTTATGAACAAATAAAAACTAGATGTATAAAAAAAAAAGTGAAATTATGTAGATAAAGAACCAAAAGGTTCGATGTATCAATGACAGGCGGTTTCTGTGAGAATAAATATGTGACAGACTGGTTGCAAGTTGCTAATAATTAATGAAAAATTAAACTAAAAATTAATAAAAAAACTAGGTGTAGTCATAAAAAAAATGGTATCAAATAGATAGAAAACAGCCTATAAACCTGATAAACCCAGGTTGGCTGGTGTCTTCTTCAAATTTTATTCTTCTTTAAACGGTTTGTTCTTTTGTTTCTCACGTGTTTAAGATGCCCTATTAAGAGACTAAGGAGCATCAACTCATATTTTCATAAATGAAGAAAGAGACGCTCTTAGTCTATAATATTTTCTTTTCAATAAAGAAATTCTTGTACTACATTAAGGCAGGATATCTTGCAAAATAATTATCATTGAATAAATTAATTTCTATAAAAAAATTTTCTCTATAGTTTTATTAACAATGGCAGAAATTAAAAATATTATAACAAATATTTTGTACAAGTATGACGAAATTGTTGGTTTAAGTTGAACATAAAATAATTTCAAAGATAAAAAAATTATACCTTGTTCTTTCTGTATATCAATGAAAAGAGTGGCATGGTACTTATACATATTCTTAATATGTGCAGCATTAGTACACATACGAATTGAAGATGTATAAGTGCATGGAGAAAGGGAAACATAATGGGCATTCAAAAAAAACCCTCTCCTGCAAGTGAGGCAAAAGTGAAGTATATAAATAGATGCAAATAACTTTGTCATTCCAGAATCAGTGTTGCGAGAAAGGTCACAAAACAAGTCCTTAAAAAAGAATGAACTAAGTTTACGAATTCAAGATAAACAATACATAGTGGTTTGTGAGTGTGAAGACAATTTTTTTTAAAAAGAACAAAACGATGTCATCCATAAAAATGTATAATAATTTAGTTTTAATAACATGTTGTGTGCTTGGAACAATTTTGGCTTATCCAGTATCACAGCCCTTGTATCAAAGTCAACCCCAACCTCAACAAGTACAACAATTTCAACAAATTCCTGCTGAATATTTACAACAGTATTTGTTACAAGCGCAGCAAAGAGCGTTACAACCTCAAGCAACGCCGGTAAAGGATCCTGAACAAAATGAACCACAATTGGATCAAGGTATTGCACGGCAGCCACCACAACAAGTTTTACCAAACAATGTTGATCGACAGGTATGTTTGAAATCATTTTTAGGTGAAGGCTTTCATAAGTTCGAAGTTCGCAATTTGAATCTAACGGCAATCGAGCTTCTTTTAATATTTTTCATAGTATCATTGTTTGCAGTTCCAGATAATCAGATTTTGAAGCTTCTCCATTCTCTTTGCAATATCAGTATAATTTAATGCTAATTTCTTTTTTCCTCATTTGTATCGCTTTTGTATTGCTTTTATATCGCTTTTCATCAATTATGCTGCAGGTACAATTAGCTCAACAACAATTTTATCCACAACCACAGGTACGCTACCAGCAACAAGCTCAACCTCAATATCGTGTTGTACAGTTTGCTCCACAGCAATTACAACAACAGCAACGTTATGTTGCACCATCTATAACATCCGCGCAAATTGTTCAACCAAAATTGGCACAGGCTCCACGATTGGCACCACAATTGTTAAGGCCACAACAATCATTGGATGCAGCAAAACCTGCAGAACCAGAAGATTATGAGGTGAGTCAATTGTTCGCCAAATTTAATTATTATAATTTGGTTACTTATACTCATAATCCTCAAATCAAATTGTAATTGAAATAAATCCATATTGATAGCATATTATAATCTATAATTTTTATCAATAGTTCTTATTCTACAATGCCCGCATTGAATTTGCGAGGGTAAAAAAATATCTTGGAAAAAACTTTATTAATTAAAATAAAATGAAAGTTCTCGATTTGGTTTGAATTTAAATATTTATTTAAATCAATTGGGAACTTTTTAGTGTTCATTATTTACAAAATAGAATAATGTCGTTTATTAAAGTATTTCATGTCTATATTGAATTTTGGATCTTTATCTATTTACCCTAAAGAATTGCTTGGAAAAATCCGCATTACTTGGATTGCTCATGTTTAATACAAATTGGCTGTGCATACCCCAAATTATGTTTATTAAAAAAATTATATTCTTTTAGAATTTAAATATTCACAAATTTTTGCTTCTGAATTTCGTTTGCTAGCTTTACCTTAGATCTATATGTGTTGTTCCAAAAAAAAAAAAAATTTTACCAAAAAGCTCGTAGTTAATAATTTAACAAATAGTCGGTATCTATTTACTTTGGAGGATTATTTTTTATATAGACAAGAATGTATGAAAAATTGAATTTTATCGCCTTATCTATAGAAATTTGTAAATACATATTATTAAAATATCTTCTCGTTTGCCACAGATATTTCGACTTTTTCCATTATTTTTCATGCGTTTTTAAATTGATTTACACTAATTTTCAGTGTGTTATTTTTTAATTTTAATAAAATAATATTGTGTAAAGTCAGGAAGAGATGCCGTGAGATGAGGCAGGATTACAATACTATGTGCTACCGTAACAGATCAACTTATACAAAACTTTCAATAGTTTCGCATCGTGTCGAGGTAGTGTACTGAGAAGACTTAGTTTTGTATTTTTTTCGTAAAAAATTCGAAAATAAAAAAATATCTCTTACTTGAATAAAAATAGCATATATTATTATTGGTCAATTGATATGAAACAGTAAAGAAATGATTTCTTGTTTGGGGTTTAGTACCTACTGTACCTATCTATAATCTGGCTCGGGTTTTTTTTGGCTAATTTTATGTGATAAACTGGCAAAGTCAGGTTTTTTATTTGCATCTGTCAAAATATTCCTCTGATGGAAAAAGTTATTGGGAGACGTTTATTTTCTTAAAGATTGGAAGTTTGATTCTAGATAAAAATTTCAAAAGACTCAACTTGGTTACATAAAATTGGCTATAGCAAAAAAAGCTGGATCCGATATCGGCTTGGTAATCTCGGAAATTCGAATAAGCACACTCTACTCAATTTAAACTATACACTCTACTGTCACCGTGATTTCGTAGTGTTGAAATTACGCCTCTCGAATATTTATTAAAAATCAGTATCCTATTTTGTCATGTTTCTCGATGTCTCCTTTTCCTTTCTTGCGGCATCACTAATGACAGATTTACATTAAAAATATGTTAGTTATTTTAATGCCAATTATTTTATTAAATCAGTTGAATAAATAAATCGTTTAAATAAATTAAAGATGGGATTGTTTTTATAATCACGACAAAGATGTGAAAAATCAATATATACCTATAAATTTTTTTATATAATTATTTCAATGACCTGTTTTTGGAAATACATAATAATAATCTATCACGAACAAATTTTAAAGAACAATCAAAAGAATTGAAAGGTAACTATTGATTATAATACATAGGTATTCCATATTTAAAATCCAATTTAATTTAAATAAAATTATTATGCAAATAATTATAATCTTGTCTTTCATTATTATTATACTAATTCTACTCTTTTAACCTCTATGTTTACGATGATTGAAAATGGATATTGAACTATCAATATTAGCAATTATTGATACTATCTAAGTAATATTTATTGATATAAAAAAAATCAATATGCAAGTATTCGCACCGTGTGTGAGTTTTATTGGAGGCGTTTTCATGGTAACGATACTCTACTTTAATTATAGAATTGTATGGATGCATATATAATTGTATGGATTACATTTATGACTTATATTGAAAATTTAATATTATTGTCTCACAAATTTAAATAAATAATTATGATAATTTACATATGAAAAATAATATTTGTGCAAATTGATTTCTTATTTTAATTAATTAGTGTTTTTCAATAATTTTAATTTGACCCTTTCTATAACATTAACATGTAAAGAATTGCAAATTAATCATAACAGCCTCCTTTATCGCCAAAATTTTTCACTGGAAGCGCTGGCATCGATTTTATTGTCCCTACCATGACTACACACACAACGAATTGGATTATATGCGAAAATTTATATTTTAAATATAAGGGCAATATCTAATATTTATCAAATTATATATTTATTAACCATAATTTGTGATAATATTTTTGTTTTAATCATCATATTGACGAAAATTCATATTTTTTTTCGTATTAATCTAAAAAACATAACATACCAATTTCGTAATTTATTTGGGCTATCATTTATTGTAAATGATAGTTAAACTTTTAAAGTTATAATGTTTGTATATTATCATATTAAAAGCTTTGATATAGTTTTTTCAAGTCTATTAACGGAAAAATTATTCTTGGTTTCTTGTATGTAGATATAATCATGTTACTTTCTATTTAAAATCGAGCTAAATTTTTAATTATACAACTTTCCTTATAATATAAAATAATATATCTCTATATGTTATAAATGCGAAAGTAACGATGTTTGTTTGTTTGTTTGTTTGTTACGCTTTCACGCTAAAACTAGCGAATGTTTTTTCAATGAAACTGTACAGAAATATAGCTCATATCTCAGAATAACACATGGGCTATAATTTATAAAGATATAATATTAAAAAAAAAAAAAACATGGTGCAAACGATGATTATAGATGGAATAGATCTATAATCATCATTTTGAACCATAAATTAAAGTATTCTGTAAAAATTTAAATAGTAAATGTCAAACAATTCATGGACAACTTTTCTGATATACTCAATAAATTATGACTATTTTACATTTAACAAAATAGAAAACTGTGCACATCAAGAGAGTTGGAGGCTATAAAGCGGTGTTTTTTACTTTTAAGCCCAGTGAAACGGGCGGGTATCAAGCTAGTATAATATTTATGTTAAAACCAGATGTAAAATACTATATGCTAAACCAGATTTACGTATCTTCAAAGCGATTTTTAGGTTGTACGTTAATAATTAGGGGGTTAATTGTTGTGTAGTCTGATAATACTGAGCAACGGGGTGACATTGAAATGCTTTGCTACGCTTTTTAAGTACCGAAACAAACTAATCACAAGAAAAAATCATCGGAGGGTTTTGCAAATTTTTTCTTAGTTGAATCCCTTTTAAATTCTTTTGAAATTGTCGATTTTATAGAATTTTGAAAGTCTCTTTTATATCCTGTGCGCTGGAAAACTATGTTAAAAGATTTTAGAAGGCCTTATAACTCGTTAAGGATGCAATTCATGGGAAAGTCCTGAGTTAAAGTATAGAAAGAAAATCTAGAATCGTTCATGTTAGTTGAAATTATTGAAATAGAAACGAATAAAGATGCTATTTTAGAAACAGGTTTAAGGAAAATAAATTTTTATTTTTATAATATTTTTCCCGGCCTACAACCCGAACAAAAATTCGAACAGTGTCATTTATCGCTTTGCGAATCTTAAAGAAAATAATAAACTTCGGCTTAAAGGTCTTTATGTAACTCTATTTCTAAATTTCGGTGACTGAAATATTATGTTCTTATATCATTCTAGTCTTGTCTCTTGTCAATACTTTTTAATATTTGATTTCTGTATAGAGGTTGTATGAGTGTTTCTCACAATTTTGTTTAATAATAATATAAATAATAATATTATTATTATTTGAATCGATTAATAATATATCAGAATATCGTAGTGTTTGTTTTGTACCTATAGTAGAGATACAATAAATTCAAAATGACTTTCTCTTTTATACATATTATATTATACACAAGTCATTGGACTTTATAAATAAATACAAGTTGGATAAAACACGATTCGAATGCAAGAGACAATTACAAAATTATTTATTTATTTATTCTGCCTATAATATAGAAAATATTCTCTTGAGATATTGCTTTTTTTAAAATCTAATACATACATTAATTTATAAAATACATAAAAATGTCGATTGTATAGATAGATGCATGTGTTTTCTCTCATATGGGAATTGTATCAATTGTGTGGGAATCAACTTTCTGTATTTAGATTTTTGCAAAAACAAAAAACATGGATAGGTAATTATGTAATTTTATTTATTTTTAATTTAAAAAATTGATCCCATTATTAATTATCATATATATAGAATTTAATTACTCTATTTTTAAACATGAAATGAATTTATTAACTATATAGCTAAATATAGCCACTATAGCTTATGGCTTTAGTTTAAATATAACTTATATAATTTTGTAATAAAAATTTAAGAAAACTACTTTTCGTTTCGATAAATGCAATTTGGAAACTTTTTAATCTTTAATCGGCAGTTGTTAGTCCGAGATATTATAACGGGGTTTATAAGCCCGGGGGGGGGGGGGATGGATGGACTAATTATGATACAGCATACTAAGTATTGCCTTTAGTAATTTAAATAATAGCAGGAAATTTATCAGTAATTATTATTTTACTTTCACCCAATTAAATATAGGGTGATTTAATGAAACGAAATAATTTTAACATAAAATTAAAACGCTCAAGTTAGAACTCCGAGACACTGTAGAAAGCAATTGAAATCTTAAGTATTTAGATGGGCTATTACTGGAATTTCATCATCCATTTATGAAACCCGTTAAATAAAAAATTGTGCAAAAAAATCAAGGGTCGTCTACAATAGTTTGCACGTGTTTGGTCAATAAAATTAGTGTTCAGAAAAGCATCTTCATAAAATTCATGTTCTATAGTTCTACATAACGTTAATTTCGGAAGTAAACTCTTATGTAAGTCCACGTTAAATTGCCAAACCTAACTGAATACAAAATAATTATTATTTAGAATTTCTATGTCTAGAGATATATGGTTTTTTACAAAATCATTCATTAAAACATAGTCTTTATTTGCAACATTGTCCTTATTTGTGTACTTTGCCAAGCTGGTATGTCGTTTGGCATTAATTCAAGGCACCCTTGGTGTCGAATAGTACCCTTGGTGTTATTTTTGGAAAGAAAAACTGTAATTAGTAACGGTTGTAGGTGGTCAGATTACTGTAAATGGTGAATGTGAATACTGAATTTAGTTTATGTACTGAAGGTCAGTGTCGGGATTAGTTTTTACCACCACTTTAACACCCAAATAATTTTTTACTCAAAAATATATTACGTGTGCTAAATTTAAAAGGAGTTCGTCCGTTTTAAAATAGATCGGACTATCGGCCAATCTCACCAATCTCACACGGTTGGATTCGAGTAAAATTTCAATGGCTTGCTTGACCATGTCATTTTTGTAACATTAAACTCGCCTTATATTATAACAATTTCATTCTTGACACTCTTGAGGTATTTCTATACCATGTACAGACGTCAAATAGCACCAAATTTAGGCACTCTAGGAGGATGCCTGGATGTGCATTATCACCATCCCTGCACACGCCTAGTCAAATGTAAAATCAGGTGTTTATTTACATCGACTGATAAAGTATTTTCCATATTAACTCCTTTCAAGATTAAAGCAAGTGAAATTTGGTGATATTTGGCAGGATTATTATTAAAGGTCGTGAAGAAGCAATGTTACGTGATAACCATACACACACCAAAAAAAAAAAAATAAAATGAAATTTTGATATCTATCAAGCGGATTGCAAATATGCTGTCGTGACTTTAACCACATGCATGGATTTGACACCCGAAACTTAAACTTCCATCTGCGTACAGTCTTACTGTAACAGCTTGCAGTCACGGCTTTTATAAAATTTTTTTATAAACTGTATTATATGAATTTTATTTGTTACTAAGAAGAAAAATTCTCAAAGACACAATTAAATATAAGCAAGCATCTTAACTTTAAAAATATAAAACCGTATTTCTGTTACACTCTGTGGAAAATTATGAAAAAAAAAAATTAAAACTTATAAAAAAATTTAATCAACTTTATTATTTACAGCATATGATTTAAAATCATGATAATAATTTAATAAAAGCCTAATCCATATATAATTTCATTTGCTATGGAAAATAAATTATTAATTAGATTTAAGATTAGCTACTTGAAGTAGAAATAATGGTATAAAAATTAATTAAGTTTTATTTTTTTTACAGCCAAATCCATCCTATCAATTTGGTTTTGATGTTAAAGACGATTTATACACAAATTATCAAAATCGTAAAGAACAACGTGATGGTGATAAAATTACTGGATCCTACTCCGTTGTGGATTCAGATGGATTTATTCGTACTGTTACATACACAGCTGATCCAAAAGAAGGTTTTAAAGCGGAAGTAAATCGACAACCGACTGATATTGTAGTGAAAATTCCACAACCTCAACCTCAATATCAAACTGAAGGATTATTACGTCAACAGCAAACACAGCAATATTTAGAAGTAATATAGAGTTCAAAAATATCTAAGTGTCTCAAATTCTTAAATTATTCAAATAATTTCATAGTGAATAAATTGGGCCCTCTAAATAAGAATAAATTGGGCTCTCTTGGATGTTGGTTTTGTTTTATAAGTGAGGTCTTTTCATAGTTTTTTATGCCCTCAATGAAAAATTAGGTTTAGCAGATCTGAGGCAGGATGTTTACAATATAAAACAGTATCGACTTTTAGTTTCTTCAGCCTCTGAGACTGAACTCACTATTGGCACATAGTAGCTTAGAAGATGCATTAATGATTAAGTTTTGGTTGGACTATTCTCGAATTTGTAACTGGAGATTCTATTTGCAAGCGAAAAAGGAATAATTTTGAATATTTTAAAATGGGACACATGATAACTAAACCTTTTTTAATTAATTATTTTTTCTTATTTTAAATTAATTTTTGTAGGGTTCACAACCAATTGGAAAAGTTCCAGCATCACAGAAGCAACGAATTGTTTATCAATATCAATAAATAAGACTTAATTTAACTATTTTTTTTAAATAATTTAATTTTAATATTTTTTTAAAATAAAAATAATAAAAAATGTTTTTTGATTTGTTATTTTGATTATTCCATATATTTTCCTTATAGGATTTTATTCCTCAGTTCTCTTTTTGGAAGTCTCTTTCCATTACTCAAACCTAAATTAGTCCACAGTACAGTTTCGTATACTATTTCAAACAGGTTGTGAGCCTGCCCCAGTCATTTGAATAGTTGGTACAATAACTTTGATGGAATGTTTCACATTTTCCGGTACAAATGATGCGGTTAAGAAGTAGTCAAACAGTATTTTCATGAATTCACCTTTTGTTTTTGCCTCTGTCCAGGTTTCGAATTTAGACATTTGGTCATTTTGAATATTTAATATAAATTGGAAAAAATCATCAAACGCTATCCGTTGTTCATCAGTTAATGTTTGTAAGTTAATAGTATCTAAAATAATTCCAGATAAATCGAATTGTTTATGAATCTCTTTGTGCGTTACAAGACTTAATCGTGCTAACTTCACTTCGTATTCTAAATAATACTTAACTGCAGCTAATTCTGCAGCTGATAATTTAAGTGTAATTGATCGCCCAAATAATGCTTTTAATAAATCATGTTCATTTTTATATGCATGGATGTCAATTGAATTACCTATAAGTCTTTCTAAATCGGCTCGTGATAAAAATGCTGAAATAATTACATAATATTCTTGCTGTTCCTCAGTTTCAGGTTTTGGTAATTTTTCTATTAAATATGCAAATTTCGGGGGTGGGGGTGGAGTTGTGGTTGTTGTGGTGGTTGTAGTAGTAGTTGTAGTCGTTGTAGTGGGGGTCGTTGTCGGTAGGATGGTGGGTACAATAATTGTCGTAGTGGCCTGTATTGGTATATCATTGAAAAATGGCCCAGCACTTCGAATGGTTCGCTTAAAATCATCAAGTTTTTCTAAAATATATTGCAATAATTGAACAATTGGATTTAATAGTGGTTTTACATTTTCTAATCGAAAATCTTCCGAATAGCTCATATTCCGTTTTAAGAATAATTTCAAATTATTGAATAGCGCCACAAATCGTGTATCGGTTTTATATCCTGGTTTAATTCGATATAATGTGGCCAAAATTTTTGTTAAACGATCAATTACTGGTACTAATGCATTTTGTAGATCATACAATGAAAGTGCATGCCGTTGTAAATACAGACTTCCATGCCTCGGTGCTTGTACCAAATCTTGGAATTGCGGGAAATCAGAAACTTTTCCTGGATATAAAATATTTAAACGTGCTACATTGTCTAAGATCAATAAAATTTTATCTAAATAATCCATAACCGGTTGAAATGATTTTACAATTGTATACGCTGTAATTTGTTCACGGCTTGCAATATCTGTTAAATATTTATGGTTATCTAAATATGGTTCCTCAATTGGATAACCTGGTATATAGTATTGCGCAACTAATATTGCTAACTCTTTATAAATTTTTCCAACTATATGAATCGTTGGTAAAATAGCTGCACGAATATCGAATACAGTTATATCTTGAAAACCATCAAATTCTGGACTATGATATTTCACACTTTTTAGATAATCCGTTATTGGTGGGCCTTCAGTACCCTGGCGCAATGTTAAACTTGGGTGGTTGAAATTATACAATTTTACATAAATTTTTTGTAATAAATTACTTATTGGTAATAATACCATTTGTATTTCACCAACAATCGGTCTTTCGGGTTCGACTATAGGCTGTCTTGTTGGTGATTCGAATGTAACTTGAGGTGTTCCAGTGGAGAAATTAATTTGAGATAATTTTGAAAAATCAATAAATATTTGGTACTGTTTGGGTTCATCCATTTTTTGTATGATTTTTTCTAATAATTGAATAATTTTTGAGCATGAAAGTTTATTACAATTTCCATTTATAATATCAGTATCGGGTATTTGAACACTTGCCAATGATGCTGCTGATGGAGAATTCATATTCATAAAATTATCTTCGTGAGCTGTTTGTAAAACGAGATTATTATTATTGGCAGCCGGTGATATATTTAGAAACGTTGAAGTTGGCATTGTTGAGAAAGTCGGAGGAACCATTGGCTCATTAGGAAGTTCTTCTCGTGCGTCATACGGCCGATGACGTTGTAACAAGTAAACCAGCATTGCATTTGTATCACTACGAATGGCACAATCACTTGATAATAGATCACGTAGTGTGATTAATGTTTCAATCACGATATCTTCACGTGATTTGTGCGCCATTGTTTGAGTGATTGATTCTAATATTTTTGGGTAGTTAAAATTTTGTTTCATTAAATATTGTATTAAATTATTTTTTAATTGAATTAAATAAAGCGGATAATGTGGTACCGTTATTGAAGACAGCAAATAATCTGGTAAAAATATATCTGAAACAAAAATAAATAAATAAATTTAATTATAATTAATTTTTTAGTTCTAAGTTGCTTTCAAAATTTTACGATTTTTCTGAGGAACCTATTTAGATTTTTATGTATGTTAGCGGTAATATTCCTGTAGACTATTAATTTTTATACCACATTTATATATGAAATATATTAAGGTATACGGAGTTTAGTCTCAAGTTTGTAAGGCTTAAAAATATTGATACAACGAACAAAATTTTGGTATAGGTTCATAAAATCACCTTATTATTCTATTTTCGGTTTTCCTTCTGTATGACTGTGGACACGATATCTCAAAAACGGAAAGAGATATCAAGCTAAAAATAGCGTATTTATAGCGTACTCTTAACCTCTGGACTTAAAAAGTGAGTTAAACCTCGTAAATGTAGAATATAGGATAATTAAGTCTTAGGCCCGTAGAACCAATCTTGTAAACCATTAGAGATAGAACCATTAGTTTAAGTTTAAAAACTTTTGTTTGAAACATTTTTTCGTAAACGTGACCGTTTACCCGTGAGTGCGCAAATTAAGATATTAAGATATTGTATCAAGTATACACTTATTGTATGTATGTGTTTGTTTATTAATACCATGTCAAAACAAAACGCCAAATTTTTCAGTAATTTGACGTTACATATTCTGAATTTCAATCCCCAATAACTCGGAAAGCATTCACTTGTTTCAATAATATTTCTTAGAATGTTTTCTTTTTTTGATTCCCGTTATCACTTTCTCCATAAACTTTTCCAGCTCCGAGAAGTAGTGGCTCCCACCCCCTGAGCAAGATCGCACAAATTTTTGTTTTTAACTTCTTTGAGTAAGCTTTAAACAATGCAGTCGAATAGTTTTTATAAAGATTCATTGACAGTGCCTGGATTCCGAGGTGTAAATCTAACGGCTCTCTACTAAAATGCGTATTTCAATTACCAAGTAAGTTAACATAGTAGTTTATATTTAACAAGATTATTTTGGTTTAATTTTGTTACTATTAAACTAATTTTTACTTTCGAAAACTCATAAAATTGTCTTAACGGTGAAATATTATGGGTAAATGTTACATTTAGCAAATTTATTAAATTGAAATTTTGGCAAAATGTTTAAGCTGTAACAAAAACAATTAATTATCATAAATTTGAAGTTTATTTCGAAAATCGTGATAATCATTTTCTTTTCCATGTATAAAACTAACCTGAACTAGTGGTTTCGTCGGCATAGACAGCAGTACTGTCGCTCGCAAATAACATATTTCTGAATATGTTTTCTCGGCATTCCGGAGTAATTTCACATGAACTTTGTGCCAATTTCTGCAAAAATAAAGATTTTATATTTATACAACTGATCAAACTTTCAAACTTCAGAAAAGTTTTTTTCTCTTAAATAAGTATGAGGTATTTGTAATCGTTACTTTGTAAATTGTAGTATTTAATTCTAATTGTTTGCCAAATATCAAATAATTTGAAATCGATCGTCAGATTTATCTTGATATTCAATGGATTGTGAAAATAGTTAAATATGAATAAATTTTACCAATATTATTACAATGGTAAAAAAATTGAGATAAGGGCGGTATTGCTTGTTTCTTTATTCAAATTTCGTAACTAGACATCGAATAGTGAGATTTTGTGTCTACTTATTAGTGATGCTATTTACTACCTATGCTATAAAAATTTCCATTATACTAACTTTTTTCTAGGATCGAATTCTAGATTTTTCTCATAGGATTTACATTTCAGTCAAATTTTTGAAAATTATGAAAAAATAGATAGTGGAGGCTTCTACAGTTCTCCTGGCTTTTATATTTATATCAATGATGGGAAAAATAAAAACAATTTTCATGTTTTGATAGCAAGCTCGAATATCAAAACAATTTTCATTTTTTGATAGAAAACATCGAATTTTTTGTCTAATAAATAATTTGAAACAGTTTGAGATACGACGTAAGTATTCTATATAAGCCAACAATAAGTATGCGACTGTGCATGAAGATACTAATTCGTATCTTTAAATTCATTTCTTAAAGATACGCTCTAAACGTTTTAAATTCAAATTATTTTTAAATCATGAAAAATATAGCATAAATCAAAAAATTATGTGATAGTGTACACATTTTGCAATATTTTGATAAAAATTGCTAATAAATTTTTGATTGATCTGTATTTCTTATACCCACAAATGAAAATATTTTAATTTCAAATTCATAAGATAGAATTTTTCAAATTATACTGATTTTGGATTGCAATAAAAATGAGTTCAATTTATTTTTATTTGAAATTTAAATTATACTTAATATTTTATTACATATTGAATTTTGCAACATTGGTTTGATTTAATTAACAAAGATTTTCTTTTATCACTTTATTGCGGATGTATTTGAATTGAAACAAATTTTTCAAGGCTTTTAAAAATGCCTACCATATAAAAAAGTCAATTTTGAAATTGTATCAGGGTGGAAATTATACAATTAAAATTATATATTTTCATAACAAAAATTTTCTGATATATACGGATTAAAAACTAATTTATTGTATGGTGATACAATTATACAGACTAGAAGCATATCCTACTTCAAGTATAGTTTCGATTCAAAACACAATAATTTATGAAAAAAATTATAATCGCTCATTTGAATAAAACGAACACATCAGAGAAAATTTGTATTATTATCGAAACTATTGTTTAATAGATCAGAAAAGTATTTTCAATTGAAAAGTTTTATCAAAAAATTATTCGAATTAAAGTTAACATTCGCCCCATAGTTCTAATGAGTATTAGGAAAGTTTAATCTGTGATTAAAGA
The DNA here is from genome assembly GCF_905475395.1 of Chrysoperla carnea. Taxonomy (NCBI): domain Eukaryota; kingdom Metazoa; phylum Arthropoda; class Insecta; order Neuroptera; family Chrysopidae; genus Chrysoperla; species Chrysoperla carnea. The sequence goes on along the minus strand of NC_058337.1, from coordinate 70,715,045 downwards.
TTATATTCGAATTTCGACATATTGTTTATCAAAGAAGATTGAAAAAACTTTAGAGAATTGAAATAAAATTTCGAACTTTATCTCAATATGCATTTTTACCATCAGAAATAAAATAAAAGACAAGTATCTGAGGATATTGATCAGAAATTGATAAAAATTAAAAATATTTAGCTTTTAACTCGAATTTGAAGAAAAATTGTTTTCCAAAAAATTATTTGATTAGATATCATTATTTATTTCTTAGTAATAAAACTACAAAAACCAATTTGGTTTGGCGAAGAGCCAGAAGTAAACTTAGCCACAATTTTCAATTTTATATATAACTATCTAATGTAGATGAAAAATTTTTATAATATTATACTTAAGATAGGTAATTTTTTATTTCCCTTAGGCAATTAAATTTTAATATAATTTTTTCTACTTTACAATAAAAAAATTATTACCTATAATGAATTTTTAATTATTAAAATTTTATATTTTAAATATTTCTAATAGATTTCTTTGGCAATCGTGTCTATCTGTCGTTCGATTGATTTTTTTTTCTTTCGATAATCGCTTGATTGAGTATTTATTGGGCTCCAAACATATTTAAAAAAATGATTTTACAAGTTAATACTTTAGGGACTATAAATTTTAATATATCTGTTAAAAAATACGGTAATTTTGACATTAAATTGAGTTGATTAGAATTTGTATTCACATTTAAAAGTGTTATAAGAGTGTTTGAAAATTTGTTGTTTTTGTTTACGAGATCTCTGGTTTTTTTCAAAATCTGCAAAAAATTATATACTTGGGGGTTTATTTTAAAATCAAAAGTTGGATGCTGTATTTCCAAGAAGATGGACCAAACAATTTTGTTTCCGATTTAAATAAACTAAATTAAAAATGATTAAAATATACGTAATATTTATTTTTTTTAAATATCACACCGTACAAAATGAATGGAGCGTTAAAAACTACCCATCTGGTAAATAATCCCTTGAACGTAATAATTAAATGATTTGAAACTTACAAAATTGTTACTAAATAATCCAAACACAAGCACTAAAATACTTAAATATTTATACGCCATTTTAAATTTTTTAAACTCTCTCTTAATAAAAAAATACCATATGAGAGATGAAAATTCAAATCAATTTCGAAATTACAAAAAACACAAAAAATAAATTTCGATTTGACTATATAACTCTCACAAGAATGACCCACTACCACAAAGGAACTTGGGCATTAACTGAAAATTATTTACATTGAATGACTGTTTTATAAAAAAAATTGTGATACATGAACTGATAACTAATGAAATCGCTTTGAGGGCCGTATCCATGTGCTATTTGAATCAAATTTCTATGTGAATTTAAAAAAATCAAGGTTGCGCAAGTTTTTTTTTAACTTTTACGAAATTTTCTTCAATATTATTTTTCCAAATATTTGCGTTATATCTCATTTTTAAATTGAAATTTAAAGAAAAATGAATTAGTTCACAAAGTAAATAAATATATTTACCTCTATAAATAATTCAATTATAGGAGAGTCCATAGATAATAAATATTTATATTATACTATAGATGGGCATCTCTATCATCACCAAGGAAACTTGAGATTTAGTTCTCACTCTGTTCACCAGATAGCGCTTCAATCAATTGACCGCCTTTTTTAAAATACTCAACGCCAAATTCTAAATACAATTTAAATTTTTACTTTTTTTTTGTTTTACTGTTTTAGAACATGTTTTGGTATCAAATTTTTATTTGAAATGCTATCAAATATCTTTTTTCCAAATCATGTGCTTAAAACAGTAAAACAAAAAATAATTAAATATTTTAAAGAAAAAAAAACGCTTTTAAATTATAAAATAAATTTATTAAACAACTAATCTTAAAAACATTCTATTTACAAATAAAAATTTTAAATCGTGTTTCTTACAACTAAAATTAAAACTAATAAATGTTTGCATTCGTGTTTGCATTTTCCAATCTTTTAAGATATGTTTCATTTTTATCTTTCAACTTTCGATCAAGTTTTAACATATCTTTCGCAATATGGTAATATTTTCTTGCTGATTTTGATAGTTCTTTCACCCTTCTCACATTTCCTTCTTTTAGTAAATACATTTTTTTCTTCAAATCTATGAAAATAAAATATAGATTTTTGATAAAATAGAAAAAAAAGAAACGAGGTTGGCAACAAACCTATTTGAAACGCAGGTCGAATTTGTTCTTCTTCGATATTTATGGCCATAATCTTTCGACTCGTAGAAGCCATAGGCGATCCTAAAAATTGATTTCATTTAAATTTGCCGTTATTGATAAAAATTAATTTAAAATTTTTTGAACAACAATTAAAAAACTTATGTTCAATATACATAATATTATGATTTTAGGTGTCAAATAGTGTAAAAGTACAAAAGCTCCTAAATTTCAATAACAATTTCATTTTTTGTGATTTAATAAAGTATAATTGAATTCAAACAGATTGTAAATGAGCACAAAATATGCCTTCTCATGAAAAATCATACAGAATTGGATGGTGGTTCGCTATCAAAAGTTCTCCTTTAAAATAAACGCTACTAAAAGCTAAATTTTTCAAGCGTTTAAGGAAATAAACTTGTGTTTCATGGCGATTTATTCAGTAGACATAACAATTTAAAAAATGCATTAATGAATATTTAATATCTCTTTAGGTTTTATTTTTATTCTCATAACTATATTTTTATATTTACTTTTTAAATTATAATTGTTAGTATCTAACAATTAAATTCACTCACCAGGTCGTTTTGATGCAGTTTTGTTCAAATTTATGTTCGAGGTCTCTGCATGTAAAAATTGTGAACCTAAAATAAATAAAAATTACCTTATAATCAAATTGTGTCTACATTCGTGGTTCCTCTATAAGACCTACATACAAGAATAAATTCAACATACGTTAGTTACATAAGGATTTTAACTTACTACTTAAGTGGAGGCTAGGAAAAGCATTAGGCTTTAAGTAAGTTCACAATTTTCCTGTTGAAGCCTGGAGTTTCGTTTTGTCGGCGAAATGTAAATCGCAGACACGATAGTTTTCACGTTTCGAGTATTCGATGTCCGTTCGACCAATCGCTATTGTCCAATTTTTAAACTTCTGAAAAAAAAAGTCTTTCAAGAATATTTCTATCCAAGTTAACAATTTTTTTACTTACCTCAAAATTCTTAGGAATCACATGTAAACTAATATCCTTCTGTGTTTTTACACAACTTTTCACACAACAATGAAAAACCATCTTAATATTTATTTAATTTTTAATTAATATTTTATTTGACACTATTTCAGATAAATTTTTGTATAAGTCTGTCAAATTTGACCAGGCAACTATGATCAAAATGATTGTAGAAATTTTATAAAGTTTATGTGATACATACAACGTTTTTGTAATATTCATTGCCTATACTGTATAAATTAAGAACTTGATCTACAGTAGTGAAATCTTTTGAACAGAGTGATAAGTTTTTGGAACTCACATGGTAAAAACAGTACAAGTTTCTTATCTATATTATTATTAGTTGTCTATGGGAGAGTCATTACCTAGTCGGTATTATTTTTAAACCGTGGAACCACTTTTGAGGCTTTTTAGATGTGAATAAAATTTACCGTGAAATTTTAAAAATACAAACGAATAATGATGGGTCGTTTTTACTTGGGACAGTCTGTGTAAAAATTAAATTCTGGTACATGGTAAGGTAAATCCTTGAAATAGATAAAGTTTATGATTTCGATTTAACAAAAGATAATTAAATCAAAAGATTTCACATATATTTTGGCATAAATAACGAATGCTCAAACTAAAACATAAGTTTAAGAGAAATTGGCGTTATTTATGATCGTAGCTTAAAAACATGAAGGATCTTTAGGTCATATTGTGTGCCAAATTGAAACAAATGTAAGCTTATTCAAAAATTCCAAACACTTTGTCTTTGAGATGACACTATTTTTTTCTTTATGTCACGTAGGTAAAAAGAAAGAGATTCAAAACAAAAGTTATATATTTTTCATAAGGAACATTTTTTACATTTAAGCTTTTGTTCTATCACTAACAGTTTTCAAGATAGGTCTTACGGAAATGTGTTGCTCATTTACGAACTTGATATCACATTTTTCGTCCTAAGCACACCACAGACAGACAACCGGAAATGGACTAATGAGATGATTTTATGAACACCTAAACCAAAATTTTGTTTGTAGCATCAATATTTTTAAGCGTTACAAACTTGGGACTATAGTTAACATACTATGCTATATTTCATATGTACATGGTATAAAAAGGGCTGTTTGTAATAATTAACTTATCGTACACCGTACAGAGAACCGACTTGAAATTCATAGTTTTTTGGTAGGTAACATTCGTTTTGGTATTTCGGAACAGATTTTAAAATTTCTTATGCTCCAGTAAACAGCAAACATTTTTCTAAGTCCATTATGGTTTCGAAAGTTACATTTTTAAATGTGAAAATAAATATAAAAACTAACTTAGTTTAATGCTATTTTTGAAAAAAAGATTTTAAAATTTTAAACTTTTAGTCATTTTATGAAAATTGTATTTTTGATGCGATTATTTTTATACCATGTATATGGAATATATCAAGGTATACAAAGTTTAGTCCCAAGTTTGTAAAGCTTAAAAATATTGATGCAATTATATAAAATTTTAGTATAGGTGTTCTTTATAAAATCATCTAATTAATCTATTTCCGCCTGTCTGCCTGTCCGTCTGACAACACGATAACTCAAAACGAGAAAAGACATTAAGTTGAAATTTTTACAGTGTTCGCAGTACGTTAACTTGCGTCCCTAGAACCCAACTTGTAAACCGTTAGAGATAAAACAGTTTAAATGTAAGCAATGTTCCTTATAAGCAACTTTTTTTGAAGCATTTTTTCGAAAACACGATATGGGAATATCAGTTATATATGTGTGTGATATGTATGTATGGCATGGATATTTCTCTTTGCTTACATAACGTAAAAAATCATACGATTCTACAATCAACAATGTCTATACATGGTATTTCAACAATTAACACTATCAATTGTTTGTTTTCACTTGTTTTTATTTTTTTTAATGAAATTAACTTGGTTTTCTCGCTGTTGAAGTTCAGGTTTGTTTGTTAGCGAGTGCATTTAATTTACTAATATTAACTTATGTACTTAGGCCTTCGTTTAAGTTGGCCTTCAAATTCTTTCGTAATTGTGATATGTACATTAGATACTATCGAAAATGGAATTTTGAAAATTTTTTATAAATCATAATTGTCAAGATGCCAATTGTTAATATCGTAATTTTGAACATAAATCAACTTGTTGATTAATATAATTGTGTACAGCAAGATATTGATTCAGAGTAAAAAGGCTGCTGATTATCGAAAAAATTTGAATCTTGAATTCCGAAATCAGAATTTCGATATAATCTCCCCCTCATGAGGTAATTTACCTCGCTGGTCCAAAATTACAATATTCTGTAAATATTCAACAAAATGGATCAAAAAAGTATACTCAGGGGTTTATTACCTCTGAAGCGGGGGAGTATATCGAAATCCTGACTTCAGAATTTTGATCAGCGATCCCGAAAACCCCCGAATTTACGAAAAAGTAGATTTATGAAATTTTCAAAAATCACCTATTATAATAATGGGCTTTTTTGGCCCATAGCAATGTCCAAACTCTCTAGCGCCAAGAAGTAAGATGTAGATTTTGATATACGGACCTTCCTGAACATTTAAAAAAAAACTGACCCGATAGGTTGAGGTACATAAAAATTCTTCATTTTAGCCTTTTTTGATCTTAAATGATTCGTCTATACTTACAAAGTGGTCTTTTATATGTGAAAATCGTAATTTTCTAACAACAATTTGGTAATTGGTCATAAACAAAGTTTTAAATAGTTTAAACTTTTATTTATCAATAAACAAGGTACAGATAACCTTGTCAGAATCATGATTTTGAATAATAAAATTTATAAGTTTATAAATTATAATTTGTTTGAATTTAATAATTTTTGGTTGAAGTTGCATTAAAATTAACGATCAATCAATACATTTTGAGTAAACAGAAGTTTGTATCACTTTTGTAAATAAACACAATACCTTAAAATTTTATTTAAAACTAGTGGACCGACAATTGTTGTCCTGTGGAAACGTAACTCCAATTCATTAGTACCTATACTATGCTTAGCCTGCCCTCAAACCGCTCCCGTTAAGCCCAAATTTGACTCCTATCTATTGGACAGGCCACGGCCTCACTAAAGGCCTTTGGCCTGGCCTTCTAAATGGCAGAAGCCTTTAAAAGTGGAGCTCGCTTCGCTCGCTTATAGCTCTGGTAAATACTTATTTATAATACCTAAATAATAATAAATAATATCTCATTACTATTAAATATGCATAATAACACCTCAAATATAATGTTATATATGATTTATATGCGCTCCCACCATTAATAAACTTTTATTTTTTTGGTACGGATGAATCAAAAACATTTGTGGTGGGCCGAATTTAATAGTTGAATCATCGGATCCACTTGAACACACACAAAAATTTCATCAAAATCGATCCATCCGTTTAGGAGGAATTCAGTGATTAACATCTACACACAAGAAATGTATACATAATAGGTGTGATACTATATCGTACTGCATTATACTGATCAATAAATGTTTGATAAAAAATGATTTTATTATACCTCACAGGTACAAGCTCGATTTAAAATTACAAAACTGATTAAGTAATGTAACATAGACTTGAACTTAACCAATTAAATCAATTATTCAAATCTAGCATTGCTTTCAATTGGGGCTTCCTCACATTATTGCAACTGTTAGTTGCAAACTAGTCTGCAACTGGTTGCAAATCAGTTATTTACCATCAATTTTTCAATAAAATGAAATCAATTCAAATAACCACGGTAATCGACAGGTGGCAAACTAGTCCAACCGGTTTGCAACATAAATTGAAACCATGGAATAAGAGAATGTAATGGAAATGTAATGTTAAAAAAATTTGTTTGGCACATGTACGGTGATAGTAATAGATAGTTTAGTACACAATGTGAACTAAACTATCTTATCCAAACTTAGGACAAATATTAAGTTAGCAAACCACTTTTCGAATTTTCCAACTTAACCATACCGAGAATAAGCCGCTAATTATTTGTAAATTATCGGTGAAATTTTTTATTTTGCCGCTCAGTTATTTTTAAAAAAATAGGGCTGATTCGTTAACCTAATAATCAGTTTGGAATTCCGATTCGATAAAATATAAAATAATGTAATAATAGTAAATAAGTTGGATCTGATCATAAATTTGGTGAATGGTGTCTGGCTCCAATCCTATTTGTTTTTAATCCAAGGTAATCGAACACAATGTGGACTAAACTAGCTTATCCAAACTTAGGACATATATTAAGGTAGGAAACCAATTTAAGACATTTTCGAATATTACTGCAAATAATGTATTGGCACCCATAGATAACACACCACCTAATATTTTAAACGATAGCTCTCTATAATTAAAAAAAAATATATGAGTTAATTTGTTCAAAATTGTTAGTTTATCTCAGAATAATTTCAATAATGGTTCAATTTTTGATTAAATATCAAAATTTTACAATACATTAAATATTGATAATCTTAAATTATAATTAAGGAATATTCAGGAGTTGGTATGTTTCAGGCATTGGTCCACTTATTAAATATTAAGATGACAGTTTTTGAAAACTTATCCTGGTGTGTCTGAAAATTAAGTATGTGCCAACTCTCAGTATCGTATGCTGAAAAATTTTCATTGCTTAAGATAGTGACATCATATTGTGGCATTGCGATAAGTGGTCCGCTAACTTAACATAGGTAAACTTCAGATATACAATTATTATTAATTTTTCTTGATTTGTCGTGTTACTGTATTATGATATTTTAATTAAAAGACAATGGCATATAATGTTGTAATTCATTGTTCTAAAATACATCAAGGTTTTATAAATATAAACAATATTTAAGTTTAATGTTGATAATAACCCATATTTTACTATTATACCATGCATATATGTAATATACTAGGCTTACTAAGTTTAGTCCCAAGTTTGTAACGCTTAAAAATATAGATGCTACCAACAAAATTTTGGCATCGCTGTTCATAAAATCACCTAATTAGTTCATTTCCGGTTGTCCGTCCGTCCGTCCATCCGTTAGTCCGTCCATCCGTCCGTCTGTGGACACGATAACTCAAAAACGAAAAAAGATATCTAGCTGAAATTTTTACAGCGTACTCAGGACGTAAAAAGTGAGGTCGAATTCGTAAATGAGTTATATAGGTCCATTGGGTCTTGGGTCCGTAGGCCCCATCTTGTAAACCGTTAGAGATAGAACAAAAGTTTAAATGTAAAAAATGTTTCTTACCGTGAGAGCACAAATTAGGCGTAAATTGTATAGTATGTATATGGGAATATCAGTCATGTATGTGTGCCATGTATGTATATGTAATGATGTAATCAACACAGTCTTTACATTTTATTTTAACAATTAACTCAGTCAATTGTTTGTTTTCACTTGTTTAATAGTAAAATTTCTCATCCCTGAAATACAAGTTTATATAATAATGTATTCAGCATAAAGCTGCATTCCTTTTTCATTTTTGTTCATGATGGTTTGGAAACGCAATTGTAGGAGTTTTGATGATGGATTTGGTATAATTTATTATTTGTGTATTAATTAAAAATATCATTTTACAAAACCTATGAGTATTTTCTAAAAAATTGGCCTTCATGTTGTCAAAATAAATTTTTTTTTTGGTGTTAATAACAAAAACATTTTCATAATAACATTTTTTAAATTAACACTTCACATTCAAAAACAATATTTTGATTAAGGCAGGGAAAACAAATAAAAAATTATATCACAAAAAAATGGTGTGAACGCCATTTAACATCTATATGATTCACGGTACATTTATGTTAAAAAAAATAAATTTCCTTAAACAATGGTTCAATAAAAAGTATAATTTTTATATAGGTTTATTTAAATTATCCAATAAAATTAATATAAATATAAATAAAATTAATATAAAATATAAAATATTTAGTAATTTATTAATTATTTAATTTATAAAAGAATTTGTTTTATATTCTACCTTTTATATGTATAAATTATATTAATTGTAATAGAATATGGTGTAGTACCTCGGGTCATTTGTATACAAATGACCCGAGGTATACCTTAGATCATTCTATTAGTATCTTGAAAGAAGGTTTGTGAAGTTGGCACTGCCATGAAAGAATTTTACGTTGATTCTGAGCTCAATCGTTTAACCATCGTAGGACCACTTTTGATCAACCTCAATTTTCGTTTTACCATCCTCCGTTTGAAAAATATTCACGATTCAAAATTTTATTTTCCATAGCCTCTACCATGACCAGCATAGGGAAAATAACATTGTCCCCATGAACGAATTTTAATTTAATTTTGAGCTCAATCTTTTGATGAATCTTTTTGACTTTTGACGAATTTCAATTTTCGTTTGACCACTTACCGTTTCATAAATATTCACTATTGATATAATTTCCCTCTGCTTGCACCATAAAAGTATCTTCCACTACCTTCCACCATAAATGTACATTATCTTATAGAGGTAAACCACAAATATGCTTAAATATTTTTGATTATGGCTATGATTTGAAGTGAAGCGTATATTTTCATTTTGATAAAGCACCATTTTTGTGGTAAAAAAATTTAGTTTTCAATTACATGAATGTTGTCATGGAGATTTAAAAAAGTTTACACCTTTGTTTATCTATTTTTAGGGGATAAAATGCAATAAGAGCGATTTTTTTGCGAATATCTCAAGACGCTCCAGGAAATTTTGTTGAAAAACTTTAACCTCGTATTCAGCAGCCCAAACATAATGAACCGTAGAGAAACCGACTATTTGTTTTTTATTCAATCTGCGCAACTGCTGATTTATTGCGAAAATGCACAAAATGTAAATACTTTCATTTATTTTCGTTCAGCTAGACAAGGTTTTAGGTACATTCTCCCATGCCATTATGTTCTTGTGCCACCTTGTTTTTCTATGTATACGTTCATAGGGAAATAATTTATAAATTTTGAATGAACAGAAAATGGAAAAATTTTGTGAAATTCTTAAAATTATTAACTTGTAAAAGTTTCGAGTATGATTATCGAAGTTTTTAATGGCAAATATCGACTACTTTAATCAAATCTATGATATTCATGTATTTTTTATTTTATTGAATAAAAGTTTTTTTTAGTGTCCGTTTAGTCATGAGATTAAACGTTCTTGGAACGAATTGTTTTTGTCATTTTCTGAAATTTCGAGTTATTCGAAACTTTTTTGACAGAAATATTGTTTGATTTTTATTTCTTAATCATTTGAAAACTTGGTATGTTAGGGAAAAACCACAAAAATGTAAAATAAAATTTCGTTCCAGGAACTTAATTAACTTAAAATTTAAAGAAATTAATTCAATAGCAGTTAATTTTTTTTTTCTTTAATCATTCAAAATCATTTAAACTTTTGTATTATTAAAATGTTTTTTCTTCCGTTTCGTAAATTAATTGGATTATAAAAACGAATTCTGATTTCAAGGTTTGCTTTCTTAAACAAATTTAGAAATGAACAAAAAAATTAATATTTCTTATTTTTTGTTTCCTAATGCAAAGGTATTTTCAATTAATTTTTGAGTATTTTTGGAATGAAAATAAATTAAAAATTATTTTATATTAATTTTATTATTAAGTAAATACAATATGTTGTTCAAATACTTATATAAATAAAAAACTTTTTTTTCCGCCAAACGTAGGGACTTACATACATATGAAATATACTAAGGTATACTAAGTTTTAACAAAATTTTGGTATGGGTGTTCATAAAATCAGCTAATTAGTCCATTTACGGTTGTCTGTCTGTCTGTCGGCTGTCGTTTGTCATCTGTCATCTGTCCGTCTGTCCGTCTGTCATCACGATTACTCAAAAACGAAAAGAGATATCGAGCTGAAATTTTTATAGCGTGCTAAGGACGTAAAAAGCAGGGCCGGATTAACCATCAACGGGGCTATAGGCAACCATCAATTTGGGGGCCCTTTTTTCACGTCCGTGCCCTTCTTTTTTCGATTAAAAAATACAAACTTATATCTTTCATAAAAATTTTATTGACACAATGTAATAATATCAATAAATTTACTATCTACATTTTAAACATGTCGTTTTCTACATTTGTTTTCGGCAAATTCATCAATTATATCATCAATAAATCTGACTCAATGCAAAGTATACCTAACATCTCGAGTCGCTCTTGTCGCGTTGTAGCTCTTTCAGCAGCTTTGATTCTTTTTAATTGCGAGAAGGATCGTTCGGCAGAACAATTTGTGATCATTAATGTTAAAAAAAATGCGAAGAGCTATTTCTGTGTTAGGAATATACTCAATATACTCTCCTTTCACTTCTTTGCACGCTCATACAATTTGTCAAATGAGTCGGAAATGTTCTTTTTAGGAACCTTGTCTAGTTCGTCGGTCGTCGCCTTTTGAATGCGGTCAATTGTTGAGTTTTATTTATTTGAGTAAAATTTATTTTCAGTTCTGATTATATTTTTCTTTCACTCTCTAGAATTTTATGTTTGTAAGAAAATTTTAGAAGTCTTTTTCATTTTTCGGGGGCCCCCTAAAATCGCGGGCCCCAGGCAACTGCCTATTCTGCCTACTTGTTAATCCGGCCCTGGTAAAAAGTGAGGTCGAGTTCGAAAATGAGTATCATAGTTTAAATGTAGATAAAAAATGTTTCTTAAAAAAATTCAACAACTTTTGTTTGAAACATTTTTTCGTTAACATCACTGTTTACTCGTAAGAGCGCAAATTATGCGCAAATTGTATAGTATGTATTATATGGGTATATCAGTTATATGTGTGCGACATGTATGTATGTGTATTGTGACAGAGTAATCAACACTGTCTTTACATGGTATTTCAACAATTAATTCGTTCAATTTGTATATTTTATGCAGTCCTATGATATGGGTTCAAATGTAGAGTTTGCTTCGATCTACTGCATATTATCCTTTTCATACCCAAAGAATACTGAATCAGAAATGATATTGCCAAAGGCTATGTCTACCGCGGCTTCTTAGAATTGTCCCATTTCTACATTTTTCGGTGTTTGAAATATTTTTAAACAAGAAATTTATTTAATTATTACTTTTGTAAACACATTACAAAAAAAGCAACTGTAAATTATCACGACTGCAGAGATTGTTATCACAATATTATGTTTTATTTAAATGTTTAAATTTTATATTTATTTTGTTTAAAATATTTTATAAAGATAAGTAAGTTAACAAAAAACTTTATGCAAATAAATGCATAAATATTTTCAAGGGACCACCTTCTTTTAAATAAAAAAAGTTTCGATGAAAATCATCATTTCGATCAAAATGAATGCTGAGTGAAAATGAATTTACATTTTAAATTAAAAATAACAAACAATTTAAACTTTTTACTTTTTATACTTAATTATATTATAAATTTAATAAAGTATTGCGATCGAAAAAAAAATCGATATCGGGGTTTCAACGGAAATACAGGTTTTGAGGGTCCCTGATTCAAAAAGTGGTTTTTAAAAATGTTGCGTCCATCGGTATGTCAGTATGTCGGTTTGTCGGTATGTCTGTTACCAAGCTGGAGACTTCAATTTTCAACCCATTTTTCTCAAACTCGGTACATAGATTGAGTTTGATCATAATTCCAGACGATTTTTACATTTTTTCCCTCGGCCTTTTTTCAAGGGTACTTCCCTCTAGGCCAAAACAGGATTTTTTGGGTTTTGTCAAAAATGGCTCTAACGATTTCGATTAAACTGAGCAAAAGGCTAGACCTTAAGGTGTTCCTAGGATTGGTAGAAGCCAAATATCCGGGAAAATTCGAAAAGGCCCACATCCTAAGGAAAACCTTTCCAAATACAGGAAAATTGGATTTTCTAGGGAGAGCTGCCGAGGGGACAGTAGTGATACTCCTTATCAGGGTTTATTTCAACAAGGTCCTAGGTTTGATATAACTCCCTTTTGGAATCCCTCCCCCTGGAGCAATGGAGCTGGAGGGGATGAACTCATCAAAAGTGGTTAAATCAACCCTAACGAAAATTGATCAAATAGTATTAAAAATGTCTTTTTAAGTAACTTTTGTAGCTTGGTAGAAACTACATCCTTGTAAATATTATATTAAATCCAATAAATACCTAAGCCTGTTCCTCATTACTTGTTTTTAAATAATTCTTACAATTGGCAGATTTCAATAAAAATATTACAAGAATAAAATATCAATTTTATAATATAATAAGTCTGATTTTTCGGACCGTTTATTAAAATTTGTGTAGAGAAGGTATGAGGGCTAATGCAATTTTTTTCCATATGAGAGTGGTGTTTCATATTACTATATTGGTTGGAAATTAATCAGTACAAATTATTAGACAATTTATTTTTTTTAAATAAATAATCATTAAAGGTGTAATTTATTGGTCTACTTCTTGGTTTTTATAGCCAATATATATGAAATATATCAGAGTTTAGGTTTTTCCCAAGTTTGTATCGCTTATAAATATTGATACTAACAAATATTGGGTGTTAATAAAATCACCTAATTAGTCCATTTCCGTTTGTCCGTCCGTCAGTACGATAACTGAAACTGAAAAAAATTAAAACAATGCATGCAATATGAATTAAAAGTGCAAAAATTATTCTGGTTTTATTTTTAATGTTAAATTATAGTCAGCCCATGAGCACTCGCGTTAATCACCATCTCCTTTAAGCACACTAAGAATATGGATAGAATCTCGCGTTTTTTAACATCAAATTTTATATTATTTTACTCTTTTAAGTTCATAGTGCAATAAAAGTTTCCTAATTATAACTTTAAATTTATTTTTGTAAGTGCGGATTAAAGGCAGTAGCTACTAATAATTTTTTTATACATCTAAGCATAGTTCGAAATCATTGGATCGAACAGTACGATAATAATTGTGTATACTTTTTATTATGAAATTTAAATTTATATAAACAAAAAATGTTTTTTAATATTTTTGATTTTATTGCTAGAAATGATCCATAAAATTAAAAACGTCTTATAATAGCACGCATAAAATTTTGTTTTAATGATTAAAAAGTATTTTCGCAAATGTATTATTTATAGTCCGATGCGAGTCGGTGTTGGTTTCTCGGAAAATGTTAAAATAATTTGTTTTCAATCGACCTGCATATAAATTGGTATGCACGCGATTTATGTGTCATTAGAATAAGCCTTGTATTTAATAAAATAAAATAAATAATTAAAAAAATCTAAACACCGACTGCGTTAAATAAAATCTGTAAAAGAATATGGAGGGTAGAGAAAAGGATAAAGTATACGGCTAAGAAAATGACTTTTTGTGAAATTTTTTCATAGTGTAGTATTCGAGCTACGGGCGATTAAAGCTACACATACATTTATTTATAGCACCTATATGACTAGGAAAATGGCTTTCTGCGAAACTTTTCAAACCACCCCTCAAAATGTCCATCGGATCGTTCTGATCAAAAGGCCGTACTACCACCAAATTTTTTAACTTGTAGTTTTCGAACTACGGTCGATTAAAGCGCATACATTATAGTTATATTTCCCATAGCTCGAAAACTACCCGTTAAGGTGGGTTAGAACACATTTTAAGGTGGGTTAGAAAAAGTTTCACAGAGTAACATTTTAATATCTAATATTGCGGGATTTTTTACAAGCAAATATTCATACATACAAGTTACGTGCGAAAAACATAACCACTTATTGAAAGTCAGGTAAAAAGTCAGCCTGTTTAAAAACAAATTAAGTTTTATTTGGCCCTATCATCAGGTGTCTCTAAATGGTCTGTACAACGTAAATCAAAACTTTCCTCAGTGTAAAAATATAAAAGTTAAACTTTTGAAATCGCTTTCTGTAACTTAACTGAAAAAATGGAATCTCAGATGCGAAAGCCACAAAGCAACATTTTACTGGAAATTGTATGTATAATTGCTGAAATTTTTCTGTCTGCAGTTATCTACTCACTCTGTATATTCAAAAAAAAATTAAATGTAACTGTAATCCTTTGTAGCGTTGAAACGACAAGAACTCGGTAATTGACAATCGCTTTTCAGTTGATAAATTATTTTTATATATAATACGATTTTTATAAAATTTATATAGCGTGGTGCGTAGATAAATTTTTATTGTGAAATATATTTATACAACCATAAAAAATTTGACAATGGCTTGTAATAGTAATTTGTTTAATGGTGAATTAAAACAAATGAAATTTTTGATTTAGTTTAATATTGATTTATTTTATAAAAATTCTAAGCCATTTTGAACTAGCTTAATAAATGAAATAAAGTGCCAACAAGCGGTAAATATCAAAGAAATGTATTGAAAAAACATTACTTTATCACAATACATAAAATAAAATTATTCACCAGAATTAATTGAAAATGAAAGCCTCAACAACTTATGTATGTAACATATATCACACGTAACGTCGCCATATTAAATTGTTTTAATTTAAGATACAAAATAGGTAATTTTCGTCCGTTATCAGCTGAAATATAATAAAAAAATTGTAGGTACGTTTTGTTTAATATAAACGATATTTTATTTAGTTTAGTGAAATAATATACCTAAAGTAACAATCTCAAAAAAATAAAGTAATATGCAACTAAACGCAAAAAAATGTTTTCTTCTACCTCCAACGGCTTACAAGATGGGCGCAGGACCCATATGACCAGCGTTGTTCATTTACGAGCTCAAACTCACCTTTTACGTTTTGAGAGCACTATAAAAAGTTGATATCTCTTTTCGTTTTTGAGTTATCGTAATCACGGATGGATGGACAACAAGAAATGGACTAATTAGGTGATTTTAAGAACAGCTATACCAAAATTTGTTTCGTATCATCAATATTTCTAAGGTTTACAAATTTGGCACTGAAATTAGATAAAAATGGATAAAAAAATTAAAGCTGGATAATGGATAAAAAAATTCTGGCATTTTAGTTACACAAACGATGTCCGCTAGTCTAATATTCAGAAATATTTTTCTGCACAATGATTTTCGAATTAAATAAAATATAATTTCTATAAAAAGTGACTAAAAAACAATAGATTTTAATATATATCTACATAAACTTTTTTACCAAACTTTGATTTATTTTTTCTTTAAAATGCAAGACTCGATTGATTGTGTGAATTTACTTACATGGCGTCTTCGGAAACTTAATTCGTTACATAAAATAGGTTTTGAAACAAATTAAAACGAATTTCTTTAAGGTCTTCTTATATGGCTTTGACAATCGAAATAACACAGAAAAATTGAAGCGGATATAATACAAGAGAAATAACAGAGATATAATATATACAGGCTGTTCAAAAACCTCATGGTTAAATAATCAGATAAATCAGATATAGAAAAATTGTTTTCTTACTTTTAGTATTATATCGTCGTAATTATAACATTATTCACTATCAAAATTAAAAAATACATTTTTGCCCCCACTACCGTGCTCATACATCGTTAATTACATAATTTTTTTGATTACCTATTAAAAATTATTATCAACGCCATATTTATATCAATTTTTCTGGAATTCAAGTTATCTTCTAGGATTTAGGATTCCAGAAGTTTTCAGCCATTTAGGATCCAAAAATCAACTTTAAAGACAAAAAACTAAAGACAAAACAAACTTGTTTGTTCTTGTAAAGCTTTATTTTGTTTCATCCTTAACAGTAAATTGGGGTAAATTATTTCGGCCATATGCTGGACGGTCGCCTAAAATCAAAATAATATTACGAATGTCTCGGACCAAATTAAGAATATTCATTATTTTTTAAATTCTTCCAAAATTTTTTTTATAAATAAATATGAAAGTAAGAGTCAAATCATTAATAGGCTACACTACGGTCTAAATTTTCCAGCTTAAAATTTTTTGATGGTAGCTACTGTAATGTATAATTTTGTTTTTAGAAGAATCTTGGTTTGAAAATTATAGCATTCAAATAAATATCAATTTTCAAAAATCGATATTTCGATATTTAAATAAATATTGGATTTTTTTTGAACTCTGGTCGTGATTTTAGTAGTAGTCATAGTTAGTAGTTATACTTAGTTCGTAGAATTCTTCAATAAATCTATATATTTTTTTAATTTTTTGCAATACAATGCAAAAAAAAAATTGATTGTTTATAGATTCGAAGCAAAAAATGGACTATTTTAATAATAGAAAGAGACATGTACAATGTCCTCTTTATTATCAAAATAAAATTTATTTATTATTCAATATCACGAAATGGTTTGGTATATATTGTTGTAGTAGGTACCTATTAAACGAATAAACCAACCATATTTTTAAACGAATATTAGATAATAATTTTACAAATATATAATTTCAAGTTTTCCATTCTTTAAAATTTATTTCAAAATTCATTCAAAATTCTTATATCTGTGTTTCGTTTTCTTTTTTTAAATACTTTCTGTTTGATAATGATAAGAGAAATATTTTTAGTTTTTTTCATAATCATATTAAGAGAGTTCTAAAATTTTATGGCCGTTTTTGTCTTTCTTTAATTTTTATACTTTTATAAACAAACTACTAGGTAGTAATTTACTTTTTATAGTAGATCTAATTAATTATAAACTAAAACTTCATAAACCAACCATTAAAAAAAAAACAAGTCAAATTTGTGAAAAATGCCTATTTTTGTACATATCTTAAAGTGATATTATGAGTCGAATAAACTTTTTTTACGTCAGAAAATTAAAGAGGTCAGTTTATTGACTGCTTTTATATATATAAATGTGCTGAAAACTTTAAAACTTTCTTCATATCTTTTACGATTTTCAAGATAGATCCTAAAGACAAAAAACGCAATGTTGCTCATTTACGAAATCAAGCTCTCTTTTAGGGCTCCAGAAACACAATAAAAATTTCAATTCGATAGCTCATTTCGTTTCGTATGCTGTGTTCTGTATAATTTTATAATTTCTCGTCAAATTATTCCATATCGATTTGATGTTGATTTTTCAATGAGTATGAAATATATGAAGGTATACTAAGTTTAGTCCCAAGTTTGTAACGCTTAAAAATATTGGCGCTACGAAAAAAATTTTGGTATAATTGTTCATATGATCAAATAATTAGTCCCTTTTTGGTTGTCTGTCCGAATGATCGTCTGTCTGTCTGTGAACACGATAGCTCAAAAACGAAAAAAAATATCAAGTTGAAATGTTTATAGCGTGCTCATGACGTAAACTGTGAGGTCGAGTTCGTAAATGAGCCACAAAGGTCAATTGGGTCTTGCATCTTGTAAACCATTAGAGATAGATCAAAAGTTTAAATGTAAAAAATGTACAACTTATAAAAAATAAACAACTTATGTTTGAAAGATTTTTTCGTAAACATCACTGTTTATCTGTGAAAGCGCAAGTTAAGCGCAAATTATATAGTATGTATTATATGGGAATATCAGTTAAGCGTGTGTGACATGTATGTATATAAGTTTGGCTATCTTTCTTTACTTATATGACGTAAAAAAATAAACGATTGCGTAATCAGCACTGTCTTTACATGGTGTTTCAACAATTTACTCAGTCAATTGTTTTTTCCCTCTTGTTTAATGAGTAATTTATATCAATAACTAGGAATACCAACGTCAAATTTTTTAAAGTATAATTTATACCGCCTTAGTAGTATGTTGCACAAAAAGCTACATTCAATTATCCCATAAATAAAAGTAATTTGACATGATTTATTGTATATTTGACATTTTATATTTTTTTAAATTCAATATATTTTTGAGAAATGCAAGTAATTAGTTGTTTTACATAATACCATGCAAAAACGTATCAATAATTCCTAATCATCCGTGAAAAATTACACGCCAGAAAAACTTTTTTCAACTTATAAATGACCAAAAATGGTTTTGCACAAAACAATATATATATTATCTACGCCCGTGAGAAAAGAAATAGTTTTTTCATTAGGTATGCATGGGAAAAGTAGTTTTTGAAACACAGTTAAGTCTCTTCTTTTATAAAATAATATTTTGTATTTTTATAAAAGTTAGCTGATAGCTTAATGAATAATAATTCAGCTAAAGTACAAATTTTTATTCAACCCTTCCTTAATCAAACTAACATAATGGTCGTCTCTCCATAGAGTGATAGAGCGTAGGCAACCATCTTATTTATTCTTCTCTAATTATTCCTGGAAAATAATTTGAATAAATTTTTTGTCATACATCGATCTTTCTAAAATTTACTGTATGAAGTAGCGCGCTCAATTCAGACAAGGCCACCAGCTGTACCGTCGAAAATAAATTTTCATGATTAATGTGCGGAACTTTCTTTGACAAATTATCATTATTAGGTATTATATATTTACACGGTTATTATTTATAAAATAATAATAAAATAAGAAGTAAATTATTTTTTGGACATTTTGAAATTATAATGAGGAAAATAAACAAAGAGGTAATTCTTATTTGAATTTATCACAATTGTTTGTAATTTACACTTAAAATACAATTACGATTTATATAAATGTTATAAAAATTAAAAATATTATTTGCATTACTCATTTTACTATTTAAAATTTTGGAAAATCGAATCTCTAAAAAATAATAAATATATTTATTAATAAAAAAGAAAGAATTTTCTAGAATTTTCTTTCCCTTCGGAAAAAAAGTTTGTACCTATAAGAGCTACGTAAAATTTTATAATAAAAAGAAAATTAATAAACACGAACAAATATTTTGTATGTTTTCTTATTGTAAAAACCAATATATAAAATCATCACAAATTAATTGATAGCGTGCAGATCAGATGCGGGTTAACCTTTTATTATATTATCCTTGGGTAGGATTATCATATGACAATTACCTATTTAGTACAGACGTCATCAAAATGTGTTTCAGGTTTTGTTTTATTTTGTATACCTTGTGTTTATATTTAATATTTTTAAATATTCGCGAATAACAAAACAAGGGGTTAAAAAAATATTTTAGCGAAACTTATCGTTGAATATGCCTTTAAAAATATAAAAAACTTTTAAAACGAATTTTTTTTCTCAGAATATTTATCGAGTAATAATTTGAAATAATTTTCCTTGAGATAAACAACTTGTTCATTAAAAAGTGCGAAAAATATCAACGAAAAAGAAGTACCTACTTCTTAAGTATTTTTTTTTAAACTTGTAGAACTTCGATTGCATATTATCATTTAAGGATTGACTATTTGGGATTCATATATTTATTTTTAGTAGGTATTTTATGAAGGCGAATTTTTTTTTTAGGTCAAAGTTTAAAACAATATTAAAAATAACTTTAAAATGAAAAGAATCTACTCAACCATGATTCGAGACCACCCTAACTTGCCGCAGCTGGTTTTTTTTTTTTATCTATCTTCATTCACAAATTTCAAGCGGTTTCATCAATCAAAATATTACTTCAACAAAAA
Source organism: Chrysoperla carnea (assembly GCF_905475395.1). Classification (NCBI taxonomy): domain Eukaryota; kingdom Metazoa; phylum Arthropoda; class Insecta; order Neuroptera; family Chrysopidae; genus Chrysoperla; species Chrysoperla carnea. The sequence goes on along the minus strand of NC_058337.1, from coordinate 70,694,509 downwards.
ATGCAGAGTTTGATGGGAGACATCATGTTCTGGCGTCAGTTCTGTCTAGTTCTCCGGGTTGCTTTAATAGTCAATCCTGAAAAGTAAGAGATAGAAGGTAACATTTTAAATTAGCAAGTTGAAAATCATAAAAAACTAACATAATTTATTTGAAATATTTTTTCGAAGAACACGTAAGCTTTCGAAGATAATGTGACTTGAAAATATGTCATTTTTGCATTTAATTGAAAGAAAAAATGTTAGCTTTTGAAAAGTGCTTAGATAAAAGTTATCAAGGAATAAGTGTCTGTCGTCTGTGTTATTAAACTTTTAAGCCCAGGCCAATTTCCAAGATCATTTGTAGATCAAGGTCAAATGACTTTGAAAATAGAATTTCAGTTTAAAGCCATGGACATAAGCGGATGTCTTCTATTGCCCTTGATGACTTGTGGCTAAAGCATTTTTCTGCTAGCTTGCTTTCATTCGATTAAGGGCAATAATAACATTTTTTTAATAAATATTTTCGAAAAAACGTTTTAAATAAAAAATGTTAATTTTTTATGAGAGTCGACTTCTTTACTAAAAGTGCTATTCTATCTATTACCTATTAGGTTTTAAGTTGACTATTAAATCAACCTGAAGAACTAGATCAAATCTGATGTCAGAATATGATGTCCACCATCAAACTCCTCATCTTTTGTTAAAGTGAGTTTTTGATGGGTTAACTACAAAACGAGCTATTAGCCACAATAGATTAAAAGGCCTACCCTGTATGTATTGAAATGTAGATACTCAAACGACGAATCGAATAAGTTATATTTTAGTTTCTTGTTTGAGTGCTTGTTTTACTCCCTTTAACCTTTCCAATTTAGATTTGTAAAATCCTAAGCCTTGAAGAAAGACGTCGTTTGTGACAAAGTGCCGAAATTAAAATTTTTACCAAATACCTAATCTTCTTTTTAACTAGCACCAATGTTGATTGAATCAAACAAACAAACACATTTTTGAAAATAAAGTAGAAGCCCACACAGAGATTCATATGAATCATTCGAGTATTAGTTTATATAATTTTTCAATAACGAATAAAATGATTTGATAAGAAAATATTTTTGAGTATATATTAATTATTTTTTTTCTGAAATGGTATATTTGTGTGTATTCAAAAAATTTAGTTAACAATAAAATTAATCGCATTGTACGTATAATTTTAAGCCACGTGTTCATCAATAGTTAAATATACCTACTAGTATCATTATAAAGAGAAAATTTTGCTGATTTTTGTGAATTATTGATCGGTGTCAAAAATAATATATTTTGTTAAATTAATTTAGCATAGGTATGTGATAGATATTTTAGTTTGCGCAATTTAGTCGAATTAAAAAACTCATATCTATTACGCTAAATCACAAAGCGAATTTGAGTATTTCTTTCTTCGCTCATTTGTTTACAAAATTTCTAGGCATAGAAAATAATTAATAAATAAATATTTTTCCTAAAATATTAAAGGAAATTTTGAGGGAGGAGAGGGGATTGATCACCTCGACCGAGGCGAGGTTTTTGGGACAATTCGCTTCGCCTCACCTGAGTTTTTGGAACTATATAGTAACGAGAATTCAAAGTCGCTTAGTAAGGAGAATTAAAATTTTGAGCTTCTCCTCGTGCCTCGTAGCCTCGGTGAAACACTACCCCCACATGATTTATATATTTTTGAGAGATATTCAATAATGATTTCTCCATACTTTCCGTTCAGATTTTTATTGATTATAAATAAATATATATAAAATATATTGATTTTAATAATCTTAATGGACAAAAAAGAAAAGTTGGTGTTTATTACAGAAAGAAATTACTGAAGTGCCTTATTTTTTTTAGTTAAAATATTATATGAATATAAATATATTTATAATTATTGACTTTAAGGGATACATTTGAGTTCATATCGTAGCTCTTGCATAGCAAGCAAAAATACTTTTATCCTTTTATCCTCTTAAATGCAAGCATTAAAATTCGATCGATTGATACCATCTATTCAAGTTTCATGTATTTGACGAGCTCTCCATGTGCTGTCAAGAAGATAAAATGTATGCTTTGAAAACGTGGTAAAATTTTTTTAAATTAAATTTTTATTTTAATATCGAAATTTTTCTTTGATATCAATATATTCAACATTTCGATATTAATATAAAGATTAAATTAAAAACCTTTTACCACGTTTTTAAAACAAACTAAAAAGTACCAAATAATGAATAATTTAATTAAAATATAGTGTTATATTAATTAAAAATGCGTGGAGTGCTCTTCCTAAACTATCAGACGTACTTCAGACGTTTTAACAGTAAATTTTATATTTTAAATTAAAATTATTTAATTATTTTGTACTATTTAAATCTAAAATATGATGTAAGCGATGTGCAGATTGTTACTATTATATGGCGATGCATAAATCTCTTTGTCGGACTAATTTAAAGAGATGGAAGGTACCAACAACTTTGCATAACGTTTTATCATATTAATATTATTTTTATGACATAATATTGTATTGTGATCCAATTAACTCTGTCCAGCAATTTTTCGCTCTCTATTTTATTAGGAAGTACCTTACCTTGTAAATACAAGATTTGTACCGAACAGGCAAACCTACAAACAGATAATAAACCAGGTAAATAAAGCATGGAAAAGATAATTTTGTTCACAAGCTTTAATATATTTTTGTGCGTATGTCTGCCCGTCTATCTTTCTGGAATTTGATATTTGAAAATTTAAGTACTTGCCAATGAAATTTCTATGTAAAAAACCAACATTCTGACCAAAATAATAGAAAGTCATCTATAGATAACTATACGTAAAAATTTGAAGCGCTCTGGGTATGAGGGCTACATAAAATGAACTAAAAAGAAAATCCATGCCGAGAGATAAATATCAGTTAAAGATATTGTCCTTTCTTTAGTTTTTCAAATGTTCACCAAGACTATATTTCGTAGCCTCAAGAGGAAAGATATAAGTCTAAAAATTGAAAGAATTCTCCGAAACTGACAAAAAATGTTAAAAATTTTCAACATTGTTGCATCCCGGAACATATGGGCATATAGACAGCAATGGTTTCATTTTCCGTTTTGCATCAAATTTTGCCAATCTGCTTTCAATTGGAGAGGCAATTTATTTATACCCTCAAAGTTACTACAAAAATCTTGAGTCACATAAATACAGGTAGATAATTGCAAAGTATTTTCAAATATACCTAAGTAAGCAATAAAATAAAAAGGCCTATGGTGTAAATTACAAAACTGTAATTCCCTACCCAAGAGGATGTGGTGGATGAAAGTGAGATGAACAATCAAATATTTTCAAATATACCCAAGTCGAATATCAAATATAAGGGCATGGCGTGTAAATTACAAAATTGTAAAACATGAAAAGCCGTTCAGACGATTAAAAGTTGTAAACTCTTTTATTGGGGATTTATAAAATTTTATAAAATTTACAAGCTGTTAAACTTCGCATCTATTTCCATGCAACCATAATGTGCCACAGCGAAGCGAGGAAGGATACAGCTAGTATTAAATACAAGTAATATAGGTACATTGATTTTGATACTTCCTGTATTATTTCATAAAATTCAAGGGATAATTTTTATTATAATACTATTAGCTAGTTAGTTTTGATATAGTTACATATATTTAATAATATTATATTTTAATATGTATTTAGGTAAATGATTTTCAATAATATAACAAACATAAACTTGGCTTCATAACCTAATAATCATGAACTTCAATAAATAAAAATAACTGAAAAAGTATATCTAAAGTAAAAAAACGAAAACTTAATAAAAAAAAATATAATAATAAATTATAAAACTCACGAATTATGAAAATTTGTATAATAGTATGGAAAAAAAACCTTACATATATCTGGTAACTAATAACGAATGCAATTATTATTCGACTGAATATGTACACGCTACAATTATGCTATACGCTCCTATTTATTTGTACTTGAAGGTAAGAAAATCAGGTCACTATTTAAAATTTTCAAGATACTAATCACCTTATAATAAAAAATACAAATACATTAAAAACAAAAATGCTATTGCGAGGTAACTAGAAATACGAAATTAATTAATCTAAGTAAACATTTTTTACTTTCGATCGTTTTGCCTGCTGCCAAATACACAGTTTATTACTGACTAGTAAACGGTAACCTTTGTTTTTCAAAGAAACTTTTTCCCTGAAAAATATAACTCAATAAAAATTAAAACCTTTTTTTTATTAATTCAGGAGTTATTTATCTGCACGGAGGAGTGAATAAGTGACTATTACCACCAGAAATATCTTCAAATATAGAGAAAAATTAGTGTAACCAAAATTATTTTGACAAAGCCGGGATCCGAAAAATACCATGATTTTTCACTATTTTCCATTTTTATTATTAGCCATGTAAAAATCAACTCAGGTTCATCCCAGAGAAGGAATATAGGGAAAATCTCGGAAATAATGTGTTATTAAAAAGCCAATATTTTTGGTTTGAAACATTTTTCCATAAATCAAATCAGTTTAGCAGAAATATAACTAAATAAAATATAACTATCTATCTGTACCTTTAAATATATCTATTTTTGCTTTCAATTTCTGGTGATGGTAAGAGATAGAAGAAAGAGTTTAGTTATAAAATTCACTGAAAAAATAATAAAATACAACTAAACTAAAAAAATTGGCTAATAGAGCTCAAGCTATTTCGTATCGTAAAAATGTTTGATTTTTATGAGGAACAATTTTCACATTAAAAGTGGTGTTCTATCTCGTATCAAAAAAAGCTCCAATAAGTTAAAGCTCGAATAATGTTCCTTGCACTTATATTACTCTGGAATTAATAGATTTGAAGATATTTAAATTGATAGTACATACTTGTACACCCGGTATATAAATATTCGAATAACTTTATAAAATGACTCGGTTTATTAATCCGCCAGTATAGCATAATATTTAATACGATAAGTGCCTTTGATTTAGTTAGAAAATTCGAGGTTATTATTGATAAATATTATTATTATTATTTTCTATAGAAGTCAGGGACAACGTTTATTAGGGCATAACTTTTAAATTGATACATCCATCTAATTAAATTAAATTTTTTAGTGTCTTATATAATTATTGATATTCGAAAAATTTGCCATAAATCTTGGAAAAAACTATTCATTCTTTCAGGCCTGTGGGCAGGAAACATTGATGGGGGAGAATCTCTAACTTTTGTTCAGAGTATAAAACCAGAAAGTCATTTAAATCAAGACACTCTTTTTTTCGAGTAACATTTGATATTCATTTCCTATTTTCAATTAGTTAATTCTGCGAGGTTTAGAAAAAAAACTTTTCCAAAACTCTGTGTGCTTCGACCTCTTCACCGCAATGTATATTGAGGTGATTGACCTTTTACATGATTTTCAGATATTGTCTGAAAGTGAAATTAATTTTTCAAATTTTTTAGAAAGAAGCAAAATGAGAATGTTTAAAGCTGGTAATTCGACAAAGAAAATGATAAGAAAGTGGCGATGTCACATCTATGAATCTTCGTGTGAACTTCATATAAAACTCTGTTTCACAGAAAAGGGAGAATAATCTTTGAAAGTCTAATAACTTCTTTGCTTTATCAATTTTAATTTCGATACTTGTTATATAATATTAAGTTATAAACCTCCTGAAAGAGAAATAAAATAGTATGAAATTTTTCGAGGAAAAGGTTGTTACCTAGGATTGTGAAAATGGTCTCTTAAATTTCCTGTTATTTTCAATTTACTGTCAAAGACTGCGATTGTTCCTAGATCTGTGCTTTTAAATTCATTGATTTACATTATATCAGTAATTATATATTTTTTAGTATTATAAAAAATGTAGAATAGTTATTCACGATATAAGTGGAATAAAAGCATTATTAACGTACGAATGCGAAATTTGCACAACTAGAGAAAAGCATGAGTTAAAAAATCGCGTGAGTACGTTTATAATGCGTTATCACACGTATATTGGAATTTGTTATTAGTTTTGATTTTGTTTTGACAATAATTAAGCTAATTTGATTGGTTGAACATGCTTTTAGCAATGTAAATGCGTGTGGTATAAAATATTTATCCCATGCAAAATGAGTGCCATAAATAGTCTTTACCTTGCGGGAGTAGATAAAACAAATTTACATCTAAGCATAAAAAAAAATTATTTAATATAATTCTGATATAAATATTAATAAAAATAATTATGGTGGAAGCGCAAATAAGCACAGAAAACAGGATTGGCCTCAAGATGTAAGAAAAATGTAAAATGTGCCACGACAAAAGCATTGCATTCCCACGAACAGTCATATTGAATAGTAGGCCTATACATCAGGTATTGTAATCAAGGTAACCAGGGAATATGGGGTATAGTGGGAAAAGTGATATTAAATTCATTTGTATACTGTTTTTCTAACATCATGAACGACTCAACTCTACTTATTTATTGTAAAAGTTTTCTGTTTGTATAATTTATTGTAAAACTTATCTCTGGGTTTCAGTGTTGGTACAGAATGCTGAGAAAAAAGTACATAAATATGATAGTTTGACATTAGAACTTGTAGGTAGCAATCATTTTACATGTTGGTTCATTGATTAGTTGTGTACCGAATACCTATATAACGACATTCATATAAGAGTAAGTATGTATTCAATATACTTAAATCGTTTGTCTAGGAACGTATCCTTATATAATAACAGTCGTGGATACAGATACGAATTCGTGTCTACTTATACAACTATTTCCTTAACATTTGTTTTGTCGTTATATAAGTTTCCTTTACAGTTGTTGTCTCGCTATCGTCATATCCACAGAAAGTTCTAAATTTGTGTATACTTATTAAGAATATAATAGTACATTTACCTTTTTGACCGTGACTCGAGATAAGTTCAATTAAAGTTCGTATAATTAACATTAAGAGCATAGGAAAGGTTGTGTTTTTTTGTTTTAAACAAGTTTTTAATTCTAGAAAAATAATTGATCTCCATATAACTTAATTGGTATATGTAATATATTTTAGGTGTCCTGTATATTTTATTATAAATTAGCTTTAAGGACATAATCTATTGTCAAATTTAAATTATAAATCCTGAAAATGAAATATTCGCTTGATCATTCAAGTAGAAATTTTACTATAATGGAAATTTCCACCATATATTAACGTTTTATGGTCATAATAGATTAGATATCACTAGTCGTTGCGTAATACCATCAAGATGTGTTGAAAAGATTGCCAAAAACTTGAGTGCATAAAATTTAATATTTTTCTGTTAATATTAAGAAACTGGAATTTTGATAGTAAATTTGAAAATCAGTGAAACAAAAATTGATTTTTCTGCAAAACTTATATTTACCTTAATACTAACGATTACTAAATTTTTGAATTTGTATAAGATTATAAAAATTTATATCTAACTACAGGCGAGTTTTGATCTCAGTACTTTTTTGCAATACATTAACTAATATTGAAGTGCCTTAGGTTGTGGTAAAAAGTTATTTTCATCATTTGGATAGTTAATATATAAAAATAAATGTGTGTCATTTCTGCATTACTTATTTAATAATGCCGGAACAGCACTACTAGTAGTATAAAATACAATATATTATTTGTAATATATTTTTGAAGTAAAGTTTACTTCGTTCATGCGACAAAATTTTGTACAACAATAATATAATAATGAGAATGCCAGTCGCTGCAAGGTAGTGTTTTGTATACCACCGTTATGATATAGTTATAAAAACAATTTTTTACTTGTTTGAAACCATATTCACTACGAACCACAATTAGGTACAGTAAAAGACGCTTGTTACGACACCCAGATCATTAGCGTTACATCTATTACTATATTAATAAATTTTCTGATTATCTTTCTTTATAAGTCGTTTTTGCTTTTAAAAATCTTTATCTTATAGTTCAAATCATACTTGAACATGCATTTACCAGAAGAACATGCTTGAGCATGCATTTACCACACTGATTTAAGGTGTCTGTAAAAAAATGCCTATATTAATTTAAGGAATTTTGCAAGATCTTAACCTATGTTGCTCATTTACGAACTCGATCTCACTTTTTTCGTCCTGAGCACGCTATATCTCAGCTGGATATCTCTTTTATGAACACCTATACCAAAATTTTGTTCGTTGCATCATATTTTAACCGTTACAAATTTGAGACTAAAGTTATTATACCTTGATATACATGGTATAAAAACTTAGTATACCTTGATATATTTCAAATATACATAGCATAATGATCAAGGAATATATTATTGATGTTATTTGATAACATTGATAATGACACGAAAAGATATGCTAAATATTTCGATTTGATTTTTGGACCAATTACAAGAAATTCCCTATACCAGAAAGTAAAAAAAAAAGTCGTTTTAAAAAATTTCTACTATATACTAAGGAAAGCATATACCTACATGGTAACCATAATTATCCTAGTTCAGTATTTTTAGAAAATTATTTTAATGACATTCATTGGAGTTCAGTTATTTTAAATAAAAATCCTTAATGGGTACTATTAAATATTTATGTTATTTTTACATATAATATTTTACTAAACATTATGATTGTTGTTAATTAATTATTATTTTTATTAATATTATAAATTTAATAAAAACATTTTGTAAATTTTTAAGAACATTTTCTTGACCTAAATAGTTTTTATGACCTTGTATGGTGGTTAGTTATGTTACACATGAATTTTCACATAAATTTATGAAAACGAATAGAAAATACCAACATTTAAATTAAATTTTTGTAATTTTAACTTGTAATTTTAAAACCATTAAAGTTATAAATTTTTTTTGATGCGCTAAATATGCTTGATTTGAATACAATTTTCAATTTTTGTGAGCTGCTATTTTTATGTCATGTGTGCTGCCTTAATATTGAGCTAGCACACATACTCATATATTAAAGAAAATGAAAGCAATACATTTTTTTTTGATGTCCTAATTTAGCACTAAATGTGCTTAAATTTAATACACTGTTCGAGTTTGTGTGTGCTAGAATTGTTGTGGTTAATAGGCCAATAATTTCGTAATACACTTGTAGCCGTAACAGAATGTTTAAATTTTAGAAAAAACGGATATTATTGTAAATATTATCAAAACTGCTACTTAGAACATATTGTGAATTGACAAGCATCATGGCCCTTTGAATAAAGTTATTGTATTTGCTTTAGATTTCTGACTTTATCAAGAGAAGCAGTCATACATCATAGTTTGTCAATGATTGAAAATTTTAAGTTAATTTATCAGTTAAACTATAGTTATATTTTCAACCCTAGAGATTTTTAACACTAGACCAAGTAGTTTCAACAACAACTGATCAATATTTAAAAAAATACAAAAAACTTTAAATGAAAAAATGTAACAGGATCCATGCACAACATTAAGCTCCAAAGTTGTCTAGTTTCTAATTTAAAAACTCTAAAAGATAATGGTTAATAATGTAGTGCAGTTGATACTTTATTGTACAAAATTTTGTTGATCAAAAGGAGATATATTTAAACCACAAAGCTATATTAATAAAATATAGCAAAGTTTTCCAAATATTGTTTTAAATAGATTATCATATTAATAAGAAAATATTTCAATTTAAATCAAATAAAATTAATTAAATTTTATTTATAATAAATAAATAATTTATTATAAGTATTAATAATACATACAATAAATTTTAACATTATTTTTTAGATTCAATCTATTTAAAACAGGACTAAACACGCACATTTTACTGAATCTGAATTATTTACGTCATGAATTTTTAAATTAGTATGCAGAAATTATGATTATTGTTTTACCTCAATATATTATGTTGTTTATAACATAGAGGCTATTATTTTCTATAATATATTGTGTTAAAAAAAATCTAAAAAGAACAATACAACAAGTCCAATAGTTTAAATAGCCACTTCAACAGCCGGGGTCCATTAAAATCTAGACCGGCTCAAATCTTCCCAAAAATGAGCCCCGATTATTGAAGTCGCTTTGTAAACTACTGGACTTGTCTCTTTCTTTTCAGATTTAATTTAACGAGTTTTTTTGATTTTTTAATTATTTATTTTATTTTAGATTTTTTAGTGTCCCGGCACTAAAAAACTTAGTTATTATGTTATATTAAAATTTTTTAAACTAATTTATTATTTCTATTTAAAAAACATGCTTGTATATTTTTGTAATTTCTTTTATTTTGATATCCTTCTCGATAGGGTTGTTTTTCCGGGAGTAAATATTTTAATAATAATTTTCAATTTTTTATTTATATAGTTTTATTTATATGATGTTAAACATATTTTGACGAAGAAAAGCTGTTTTAGTGACGATGCATGGTGGTTGCTGATATTTGACACTACTGCTCTGAAATTTTAAAGACAATTTGGTAAGGACAAATATTACAAAGTAATATTTGCATGTTAAATATTTTTAAAGATTGCTTAATTTTTAAGGTAATGATTTAAACGGCAGGTAGATATGTACAATTAAATGCTATTGAATTGTTAGTAAAATGCTTAATTAGGTATGTGTTTATTCCAAGATAGGCTTAGAACATACTGAGTTCTTTCTTTGGCTATGTGTGCAGCGATGTCAATGCTCTAATTAGTGCTTGCAATCACGTGCTTATCAGTATTAGTCATACTTTTTTAATTGATTTTATTTAGTTTAATATTATTATATTAATAGAGTAGAATAGTAATAAATATTTATATAGTAAAGATTAAGTTATTTAAATATTACCATTAATCGTTCCCAAATAACTTTATGGGTATTTTAATGCCAGTAATATTGTACAATATCCTATTATAAAATGGATATTATTTATAAAATGACATGAGACATAGGGTACCATGAGCATAATATAAAAAAAATTGAAGCCTCCAAAGAATTGCGAGACGTTCAAAAATACGCATAAAGAATAAAACATTTTTTCAATATTATTTATTAAAATCTTTATCGAAGAAAAGCAATATCCAAAAATGATTGAATTCAAACCAAGAACGAGTAACAGAAAAGCGAAAAGTATCTTATGTGTATAGAAGTATAGTGGAGTACCTAATTCTTATGAATTTTGTTTAAAATAAAAATTAAACTTTATTAGAAATAAACATAACAAAATATATTCCAATCAAAAATATTTATCTATATTTAATAATACATCAAACTGCGTTTCGTTTCGTAAAAATATTTCAATGAGAATTGATTTTTCTTATCTGTTTTAATTTGATAGCAACATAAAGAAAATTTATGAAATAATGATAAAGTGTATATGTTACCGATAAAATTTTAAACCAGGGTTGTAATGAAAGGTATACTATTAGCAAACGGCGTATACCCTGTTGTTTTAATGTGACCATAGCGATATTCTATAAGCTATTTAAAAAAAATTGAAAGTGAATTTTTCAATTTGCATTTACATAAATAAACTTATTATAATTATAATAATATAAAATAAATTTTTTCAGTTGTTGCAATTTGCTTTTATTGCATCGTAGGTATATACATTTCGATTTAATTATTGCATTTTCCCTGTAGCGGATGTAACCAATCCAGTGTTCGATTCCTGATTTGTAAGTTTTCATTATAAGTTTTCATCTATTCATTATAAAAAAAATAATAGGGTATTCTACTATGTTTGAAAAAGTTTTGCCTATGATTCACACACTTTTTTTGGGTCATATTTTTTTACACCTTTCTATTATGCGCAGTACTCGATGTCCCTGATGGGTCAGGCAAATACAGGCATAAATGCTCAAGTATTAAGGTAGATACTATATCTAAAATTATAGCATCAAGCACTTTATGAAATTTGCAGTACCACCTCTCCGGCTATACTACAATGTGTATTTCAATTATGATAAATATCATATGATTTCTTGAAGTGCAATTGTCCTATGAGAAAAGAATGACACAGAGGTGTAAAGAAATTTCGAATATAAACAAAAAACGGAAAACCTTATAAAAATATTTCGAAAACTCTGTGTATTAGATATATTCTGAAGCCGAATTAGAATTCAACTGCTCAAAACTATAAGAAATGTTCTATCGCATTAACGAGATAAAAAAAATCAAAACTTGTTGGCCAATGCTATGCAACAACCAAGTAATTAAATACCATACCTAGAAAAATAAGGTTTTCAATAAAATTCGATTTTTTTAATATAATAATCTGGTATCCAAGAAAAATTTTGCACGACAAAGCTGGAAAAATCTGGAAAAAAATAACTTTATGCAATATTTCCTCAGAAATTCGGAAAAAAAACTTTTTCTTAGAGCAGACATCGGCCTCATTTGTTTTTTTTGACAATGTATAAAAAAGTGAACATTTTTATTCAAATATTCGCTTATATCTCCGCTTAAAGAGATCATAGAGTAGTCGAATGAAGCTCAAGTTTCTCGTTATGAAATAAGCTATGGTATGGATCTATAAAATAAGCTATAGTTTATCCATACCAAGCTAATAAAAGCGTGTTACAAATAGAATAGGTTCAGTGCAATGGTTAAAATTTAGTAAATCTGGCTCTTTGTATATCTACTATTGTAAAATAAATGTAATATATTAACTCGTTTATATTTTTATAAATGGCATAGTATTAATTATTATTTATACATTTAAGTTTACGTTTTTCTGCATATTATTATTATTATTATTTAAATAAAATAGTTATGAGCATTAATAAAATATGAAATTATTATTATCATACGTATAATAAAAAGTTTTTAATAACATTGTATTTTATACATCCAAAGATGATTTTATTAAATTGTGTACTAGCACGGAATTAATTATACCTAAACAGCATTTTTGATATAACAAATTTTTTGCATGTGGCGAATGATTACTTAAGTTTTCCCATTATTTTAAAAAGTAAGGGTTTTATAAAATTTTATAATATGTATAATATGTATGTATCTCCGGCAAAAATGGTCAAAATCAACACCAATTCATTCGAATGCATGCATTTTGTAGTTTTCAATAACTTTTTTGTCACCTGTACCGTTTTGTGTTACAAATATGAGCAAAGTTATCTAATATGTTTTTTTTAATTTAAAAGTGGACACCAAGCGCAAAAAATTATTTTGCACTTAAACCCAAATTATGCATTTGAAAGCATATGAATTTCTGTTAACAGATAATGTCCAATTTCTTGCGCTTGATGTCCGATTTTAAATTTAAAAAAAAAGTAGAAAACACACTTTGAACAGAGTTTGAATATTTCTAGACATATTCGGGTATAGACAAATTTTTATATATCAATTTCTACCAAATCTATTCATATTTAAAAAAAAAAAAGCTTGATATAGTTATTTTAGTCCTGTTACGCCAGCGACGTATATTGTTTATTTTTTCTCTGAAATCAGGTACCCGAATTTTTATTATCATTTTTATTTTAATTTCTTGTAAGCACTTAATTAGCCCCCCTCCCTCCCATGCATGGCTGTCATGCCCACCCTGTTTAAGAGTTGCCCACCTTTGATGCCAACAACTTCTGCTTGAATTATTTTTCTATCTGTAGCCTTAGAAGAAAAACCTCATTAAAGCGTGGCTATGGATTTCTGGGACAACTGTATATATTTGATATATTTATTTGCGCTCCCACCATATTTCATCATTAAGTTAAGAGAGACGCAAAAATTTGTTATTGAATTTTTAATAACTTAATCAATATTTTAATCACCAAAAAATCCAAGAATAATTCTTTACATAATGTTTATAGTGCCCTTGACAAGAGTTGTATGAAGATAGATGCTTAAATATTAAACAAATAATTTTTTATTATTATAAAATTTACATTTAATATTTTGTTCTATCTTTAACGGTTTACAAGATTGGTCCTATGAACCCAAGACCCAATTCCTCTATGTTGCTCATTTACGAACTCGACCTCACCTTTTACGTCCTGAGCACGCTGTAAAAATTTCAGCTTGATATCTTTTTTCGTTTTTGAGTTATCGTGTCCACAGACGGACGGACGGGCAACCGAAAATGGGCTAATTAGGTGATTTTATGAACACCTATACCAAAATTTTGTTCGTAGCATCAATATTTTTAAGCGTTACAAACTTAGGACTAAACTTAGTATGTCTTGCATATTACATATATGCATGGTATAAACATGCTGGAAAGTCTTTGAGGACTGTCGATGAAAGTGAAAACTAAGTAACTTGTGAATTGTAAAAATAGAATAATATGATGATAATTACGATTGATATGATGATATACTTAATATTTGAGAAAAAAACAACAAATATAATAAAGCTTTTAATAAACTTTTAAAAAAGATGTATCCCAACCCTTGCTTATTAATTTTAATAGGCGACAAGGACAAGAAATTAATTTTTTCTTATAAATTAAAACTATGAATAAAATTTTCTTGAAATAAAAGTGCGTTTTCATTCAAAACTATTGTTATTATAAAAACTTAAAATTTATTTATATATAGAGGGTTCCAAAATCACCGAACCAAACAGAAACTCTGAATTCCTTTGTTAAATTGCAATCTGAACATGTAACTTAATATAAACAAGTGAAAACAAACAATTGACTGAGTTAATTGTTGAAATACGATGCATAGACAGTGTGGATTACTCTATCACATTACACATACATACATGTCACACATACGTAACTGATATCCTCATATAATACATACTATACAATTTTCGCCTAATTTGCGCCCTCACGGGTAAAAAGTGATGTTTACGAAAAATGCTTCAAACAAATGTTGTTTATTTTTTTATAAGGAAGATTTTTTACATTTAAACTTTTGTTCTATCTCTAACGGTTTACAAGATAGGTCTTACGGACCCATAGGTCAATACCCAATTGACCTATGTTGCTCATTTACGAACTTGACCTCACTTTTTACGTCCTGAATACGCTGTTTCAGCTCGATATTTTTTTTCGGTTTTGAGTTATCGTGTTGGAAGACAGACGGACAAACGGGCAGACAACCGAAAATGGACTAATTATTTAATTATATGAACACCTATACCAAAATTTTGTTCATAGCATTAATATTTTTAAGCGTTACAAACTTGGGACTAAACTTAGTCCCAATACTTATACTTATAGTATACCTTGCATATTGCATATATTATGCATGGTATAAAAATGGACCTAGAATTTAAGGCGGCTTTGATAATATATACTGTCAAATAATTAAAGAAGAATCTATAAGCCGTGTAAACTTGTAATTTAATAAAATTTAAATTTAATTTTTTAAGAATCAGTAATGTTTTTATTCAACCCACAAAGCTCTCCTCTAAGTTGTGCCATATCTCCTACATCCTTACTGAATTCTAGTCCTTGAGGCATTTTTCAACCAGGTATACCGTTAGCGATTAAGACTTAACTATTATTAACTATCGTTAATTATTGTTAATTTTAAGAATTTATCGACTACTATTTGAAGAACGTAAATTTTTATTATAAGTGATGAAATATATTTACTGTAATTTATCATCAGACCATTTTAAAATAAATACTTTATATTCTAAACCTTCGACTGAAAATTTCTCTATATGTAGTTAACATAACAAAAAATAACCTGATAAAAATTATAGTAAATTGTATTTCTCACAACTTTGCGTTGTACATTTAAGTTTGCCTAATATTAGAAGAGAAATTTTTTAAATTAAAGATAATAATCAACGAGTTTTTAATCGTTGATGTCCGGTCCAAAAACGGCAAAGGACTTATCGGATTAGACTTAAGGAATTGTTTCTGTTGGTCAGATATGTAGGCACCCTGTAAATTATTATATATTTAAACAATAATATAAAGTTTTTTATTAAACATTTAATTTATATGATGTTGTATAGCAAAAATATACCGGAAATAAATATGAATATATCACAAGTTTACTGTTTTGTAATAATTATCATGTAAAATATAATATTTTTAATAATAATCAATGAGAGCATTTTAACATTCGCATTCTACGCAAAATACAAAACAAGATAAAGTTTGAAATTTCTAAAAAAATTATTATATATCATTATATCTATATATATAAAAGAAAGCCATGTTAGTTACTCCACTTATAACTCAAGAACGGCTGAACCGATTTAGCTGAAAATTGGCAGGGAGGTAGTTTAGAGCCAGGAGAAGGACATAGGATACTTTTTATTTTTAGAACCTTCATGTTTTTTTCATGGTCAATTATACGTGGCATGTTCACGGGTCGGAAGACCATCTGCGTTGTTTGTTTTTGCGCCTGATAATAAAACAAAAAATGTCGTGTATCACAAGGTACTTAAATGAAGAGCAACCTATGTACTAAAATACAGAAATAATTATGAATGATTCATGTAGGTATTTAATTTTTTTTGTATTTTTTCCAATTAAAAAAAAAAAAAAACTGCTTATTTATTGCCATTAAGGCGGAACAAAGTTCGCCGGGTCAGCTAGTTTTTTTATATAATGATACTTTCTTTTTTTTAGTATTTAGAAAAAGATACAGATTCGTGTTTCTAAAATATATCTAGGTAAATATATTCCTCAAAAATATAAATCTAGATACGAGGAAAAACAGCTTTTAACATTTCAAGTAACCGCAACTGAATAGTAAGAAACTGCAAGAAACAAGAGTATTTAGTCCCAATGAAATAGACAAAATAAACCTGTGACTCAATAAAAATTTTTCATAGTTGGACAGACAAAGGGGTACTTAGAAAAGATCTCAACAACAATTAAAATCAATTTGACTGGGCTGCAGAAAATCACTAAATTTTTATTTTACTGTGAATTATTGACACTTCAATCAGATTTTGTTTTTGGGCCCGATTCCATACCATTCGATTTAGCATAAAAATCACAATTTAATTTCAAGGCCCAATATGCACTTGCATTTAATCGATACAGCAGTAACTGCAAAAATAATGCGGTGTGTACTATATTTTCACATGAAAGTGAAATTATGAGCATATTGTTAGTTGTTCTAACAATATGCTCATTAGTTATTTGTTCTAATGACAATTGGTCGCTATAACCGATATATGATAAAAGTTTTCAACGTCAAAATAGTATTATGATGTTAACATAATATATATTATGTTGATTCTAAAATCTCTACGTGAATTACTCTTATAGTTTGTTTAATTTTATTATGTTTGAGACGAATTTGGCTATGGCCTTAGTTCTTTATATATTCGTTAATGATTTTATCCGTTAATAAAGTATATCGGAAAATTTTACAACAAATTTTTAACTTTCAGTACTCTGTCAAGAACAAATACAAAAATAGATAATTCTATTATATTTTCAATTTTACATAATTCATTGGTTGTTGTAAAAATGCGTGTTTTCCATTTAACTAAAAATATTTATATGTTTTCGATTTGTGTGTTTATATATTAAATATTGCATTTAACATTTACATTTTCCTTCAGATTGTCATTTGTTTATATCGTGTACATAATTTTCTTCAATATCCTATGCCAATTTTTGCAGGCTGTGGCAAGGATTAAGTATACTTTATGTTTAAAGTAATCCGTAAAGTTATTGTTATAACAATACTTAACTTAAACAACTTTTGTTTGAAACATTTTTTCGTGAACATCACTGTTTACCCGTGAGAATGCATATTATGCGCAAATTGTAGTATTATATGGGTATATCAGTTATATGTGTGTGACATATATGTATGTGTAATGTGACAGAGTAATCAACATTGTCTATACATGGTATTTCAACAATAAACTCAGTCATTGTTTGTTTTCACTTGCTTGTTTCACTTTTTATTTACCCATGTAATGTATGGATAGATCATTTTTTTAAATATAAAAAGTATTTGCTGAATTTTCACAGGCTAGCTTTTCCAGATATAATGTCAATTTTAATCCCTGATAATAAAAAAAAAAATAACGAGTTTCCAATATTTATGGCCGTTGAACAATATTGTATCTAATCAATCTATTTACTCAGATTGTTTCCAATTTTTTTAGATATACTTGGTGAGAGGTGAAGCACCAGTAAATTTTCCTCGGGTTTCAGTTCGTTAGTACATTCATAAACATTTCCATTGACAATATAAAAACGCATTATATTATGTGAGCCACAAAGTATATGCCATCTTTTACTATTACGTTGTACGAGTTGCCTATATATATATAAGAATTATCATAACATCGTAGCTGTTTGCATGTATGACGTATTTTAAATAAAAAAGGATAAAACGACAAAGAAAGAATGATATAAAAAAATTGTGAAAAGTTACTGTGTATGGAATAATAGTCCAAATTTGTATTTTAATGGAGAGATATTTTTTAAAGTAAAAACTTCCCCGATTCTTTGTAGAGGACACCGTACACAACATCGATATTGTTGGTAAGTTTACAACCACATTTATCGTGGTATATTTGTATATGTGTAAAAAGATTGCGTGATCATGTTCCAGTTATGAATACCACTTTCATGTCCTGGTTATTATCTATTTTATAAATTTTCCATACACTGTACAAAATATAATTTGTTCCTTCTAAGAAAAATTATCCTTAAAATATATTAAAAAGTTAATTTTCTTTTAGTGGTTTATAGTACATTTCAAGGATTAAATGCTGACATCTGTTTTAATGAAGTCACGATTTTTAGCCCTAGGTAATATATAAAAGTTCCCGATGAGACGCGAATAGGTATTACATAAAGCATTTATTTCAGGTAATAAAAAATGGGCCAATTGATATATTTCCTAAAATCCATATAATCTCATGTCCACTCGCCAACTATACTTTTAAAGTTGTAATTAAGTAACCTGTTGTAATGTTGTTTACATGACGTTTGTCATGGCGTGATGTAATACTTTCTGCTTGGTGTTTGCTGCCACGTAACTGTATGCCTATTTTTATTAAAATTATTTTATAAAGATAATAATAATCCTTAGTTCTAAGTCCTTCGTTAGCCTCTTGTGTTCGATTTTGCAGATTAACATACATGGTTTTTCAAATTTCAAAAGCTGACATATCAAATTTCTTTCAAATCGAACTGCGAGTGTCCCAATGCAGAAAAAACATAAATATAATACTTAGTTAATAGTTTTATATTTGTAACTGGCTGTGTATAGCATGTGCAATAATTTTTCTTCAAAAATATTTATAAGTACTCAAAGAAGTATTTTTTCGCTTGAGTATCAAACTGTTTCGAAAAACCTTTCATATTTTCCGACTATGCAATTAAAATGGAGAAAATGGTTTGATTAAAAAAAATATATATAAATTTTCTTGATTGCATATAAAATAGTAATTTTCCTGAATGATTTATGATTTATTTTGGAGTGTTAAAAAATAATTTAGAAAAGTTGTTGGGATTTTGCAGCCTTTTCAAAATCAAGACTATAAGTTTTGAAAATAATAAATGGTGGTATAAGCAGTTGGTTTGAAAAAAAATTTTTTTAGTTTAATTCAAAAATTATAAACAGATAGTAATCAAGTTTTTCAGTCATTTTCACATTATAATTTCCAGGTGTTAGATGGATGTCTTTTTCTGTTATGGACTCTTATACCATGATGGATCAAAAAATATTAAAAACAGTGTACTCCAATAGTTTTCTAAGATTCAAACCATTTATATAGAGCTTAACGAAACCAATAATTCTGTATGTTGTATATAGAAAATGAATAGAAATTCGTAGTTGTTTTAAAGACATAGAGAGTAGCTGTATATTATATGTTATAATATGCATGTTAGTATGTTTGTATTGAAATATCGTTGTCTATGTAAATGGTAGTGATCTCTTTTCTTCTACGTAAAGGTGGACGTACGTTAAACGGCGACATCGAAAACAATATTCGTACATCAATCGCACCGCGCTCAATTGTGCTAGCTGATGCGATGATGGTAGTGAATGGTATCTATCATTTTCATCGATGATTCGCTCACATTACCATTATACTATCGTCATAGCCTTCAAATAGACTAACTTCGCGATACACAGTCAAATATAAAAAAAAAAGATAGCTACATTATTTACTTATTAAAATTTTCATTTTTTTTCAATTTAGTTTCTCCCCTCTTCTGTCACGGTCATAATGCATTTGCCATCTTATAAAACAATCCTGATTATCCTTTTTAATCCCATTACATTTTCGGTTAGCTAACAATTAACTTAACTCTAAATACTATTTTTCGTGTTTGTTTTTGAAAGTTTTTGAAGAGTGTGGTTTGTTTTCCGTTAAATTTTTGTGCCAATTTTTGAATTTTTTATTTTCTTCTTTTTTTTTTTTTTGGATCTTATATGAGTGATATGTATCAATGTTTTGGCGATGGACCTTTTATTTATCGGCTAAATGACAATGGAAATGGACCGACATTATTGACGCAAGTGAGTTTAATAATTAAATGAAACAATGTTTGTTATACTAAGTTTTTTCTTTTTTAATTAGTACAATTAATTGTTTTATAATTTAAAATCGATATTTATGACATGCAAAAAATAAAAAAAATATTAATTATATTAATTTGAAGATGAATCATTATTCTGTTAAACAAAAGCATTCTTCTAAAATTATTAAAAAATTAATTGAATGTTCCGATCGTAAAAATTTAATTTTTTCACCTACAGACAAATTTTCCAATCAAAATAAATGAATTTTTTTGTTATAAATGAAAAAATTTATATTTAAATTTTATACACTGCCGTTGAAAATGCAGCATGAACTCATAAATTTTTAGTAATTAGAATGTGTTTTGAATGAGTTGATAAAATTGCCTTGACTAATTTAAAAGTTTTAAATAGTTGACCATTCTTTAATAATTCATAAATACTTTTATAATTTTATAATAAAAAAATTTTCTTATTATCTAACAAAAATTTTACCTAATGAAGAAAAAAAAAACATTTTATAATTTAGGAAAATTCTGTATGTATAAGGCTCATTACAGCAGTTATTCATTTGTAGGTGGAAAAAGTCATCTTTTTATGCAATTACCACATTTGCAATTAACTACTGTATTATATAAACACGTGTTCCTCATATAAAAGTGTGCAAAGTATTTGCAAAAATTTCGAATGTAAAAATCAGGCGAGAATGTCTTTTCTGTAATTATATGCTATCATCTAGATTCAATCTCCCACATCCCATATATCTGCATTCAACAATGAACATTTTTTCACTCTCATCGAGAGGTATACAAATTCTATCTCTTGCAGACTTTATATCACAAGTTTCTTAAGTGGGTACGAAACTCTTTATCTATTTTCAAAATACTATAAGATGGTTTTAAACCATAACAGTTTTCGTTAGTATTTCATTTACTTTCATTTATGTATTTTTACAGCCCTTATCTTAATCGTATTCTGCCATTTACTGCACTTTTACTTTTGCTTTAAAATTAAAACAAATTGATATAAATTCCACTACAGCGGATGTCCTATAAGCAACTTTAAAATTAACGTTACTAAATTTGGAAATAATGCCATACTTATAATTAATATATGAATGCTATAATATATTTAATGCTTTTCATCATTTATTCCTATTGTGTAATGCTATGTTAAATATTCATAAATAATATTGGGCAGAATTTGACCTAGTTTTTGTAAGTTCGTGGTCAGAAATTAACTATATTTAGGGTCAAAACATTTGAAGGTTTTAGCTTCAAAAACATATTAAACATTTTCCAATAAATTTGCGGTAGTCGCCCGTATATGAAAAAGAAAAAAGAAATTGTTATTTAATACAATTTTTATTGAAATTGTACTGTCACAAGTATTGCAGACCCAAATGGGATTGTATGATTGAACTGTGTCAATATTGTTCGACACCCAGAGCTAGTTAACTGAGACGGAGCAAGTTAGCCAACACGTAAGAATCAATCAGTAATACAGGTATATTTTAATAAATCGTGATGATATTAAAAAAGCAGACATTGGGCTTGTTCGGAATAACAATGCACATTGGCTTTTGTACGGGCATCCAAGTGTTCTGTTAATTTGGAATACGTTACATATTTTGTACGTGTTAGTACGAGGTAAATAATAGGGTGCTAACTCTTTGAGTAAGAAATCAGGAAGCACGGGTACCAGGTACATTTTTAGATGAAATGTCAAAATCATTGCAGATTATGGCAAACTTTAATATAATTAATGAAATATAATAAACGGCATGTTAATTATATTTTATTATTTTTCCTAGGCCTAATTTTTCCTCATTTCTCAGGTCTCCGACGATAATAGAATATATATTAGGAAATATAATAATCATAATATCCAGCTACATATTCATGTCTGCCGTTGGCCTGGTTTCTATACATATTTGACCAATGTTCTTTGATGAGATTTCATCGGCCCAATTTTTGTTAGTAAACTTTCTGAATCTAATTTTAAGTAAAAGTGATAGCTCTTCAAGAACTCTATTTCGAATTTTCTTAAATTCTATTAAACTTTTTAAACCTAATACGGGAAAAAATTTTAGAAAATCAATCATATAATTAAAAGCTTAATTTCTAATTTTTAATTGAATAAATAAAACATCCGAAATATAAATATCAATAATATTAACAACAGAAATAAAAAGACTCCAAACAAACACGATTGATGGCATGCTATACAATAAAAAATATATTTATAAATAAATAAAAGTATAAAAATAAATATATAAAAAAATATATTGTCGTCAAAAAAGTGTATTTTCGATCTTTTGTATAACATTTATACAGACTTATGATCGCGTGTATCCTGATGGATTTTTCTATATATACACATAGATAGGTGCATTACATTATACATATGTATGTGTTATTTGTATTATATGCCTATACCAACCTTAGAAATAAATACTATCAAATATATTTATTGTAAACTCTTTTTATAGAAAAAGGATAAAAATATTATAGGAGAACATGATGAAAAGAAAATAACAAAAATATGCATACAAAAAAATTTTGATATTTTTATTTATTTTATGATCATTCTAGTTGAAGTAGTTTTATATTTATTCTGGATTATTCAATGAAAAAATTATTATTAATAAATATTTTTCCTCATTTATTCTTCCTGATTAGTCATGTAAATTTATAAGTAAGGTCAGTGCCAAAGCTTTTTCAGACACCTAATCTAGGTTTCATTAGCTCTCCAAGTTTAACATGTGGCTTACGTAATTTGAAAATCCAGCTAAGGAAAACTCTCTCTACCGATTTTAATATGGAACCTTTTTACAGATCACTTTGTTGACATATTATATTTATAGGGATGTAATGTTTCGCCATAATTATAATTATTAATTATATGCTATTTATAGTGATTATTACTTACGATTAAATCATTTAAATTGGCTATGGTTGGATATATTATTTTTGGTCGGGTTTGGCACCAAAAATTTTTTTTGAATATCAAATACAATGCCTTCGAATTAATATTGTTGTGTAGCTTACATGCATTTCCTGAGACAGAATAAAAGTAAAAACTAATGGGAAATAAATAAAACGAAGGAAAATTAGGATGACTAAACTGCGAATTTCGAAGACAATGCTCAGATCAAGATTGAGAGTCTGTTCAATCCATTTTACAAGAAAAAGATAACACGATAAAGTATAAAATTTCCAAGAAAAACATTTATCAAAATTACAAATTAAATTTGATTTCGCTGTTTTTTCGAAATCTTTATTACTAGACAGCAAATAGTCGGGTGAAAGTTGAGCAACGGGAGATTTGTATAAAGAATGAGGGTATTCAGGTTTTATGTTTTTGGTGCGGCTCTCTAATTCTATATCTAAAAACTAATTCCTCATTATCTCCAGAATAAAGTTCCATGAGACACATTTATACCAAATTTCATGTGGGCCCGTCCTGTAGGTAGTTTGTTTTTTTGATTATACCACAGGAAAAAACTTTTCTCCGGGATAAAATTAAGTAACGTATATTTAAATCGAGGAAATAAAATACCTATGTTGCAAATTTCAAGCAAATCCGTTTAGCATTTTTTGCGTGATTGAGTAAACATCAAAACATCCAAACATCCAAACATCTAAACACCCAAACATACCATACTATCACTATACTCATAAAAAGTAAAAATAAAATTTTTACTCTTTGTTAGAAAAAGGATAAAACTATCAATCAAGAAACTGATGAAAGGAAACTAATGGCTAAAATACAAATGCGGAAAAAAATATTTAACGTCAATTTATTTATAACATTTTGATTTTAGTTGAATAATAATATTACTTATACAGGGTGCTTTATAAGTTGACATATCCTTGAAACTTTAATAGTGGAAAATCAAACAAAAAATGTTAGTTTCAAAGGTACCTACACATTTTATACCGCCTTGGAATTCGATCTAAGTTTTCAGGTTGAATTAAAACCTCACTCTGATTCATAACTGACAACCATTAGACGAACTCTTTAAATTATAAAGTACCATTCAAATGTATTTATTTGCGCTCCCACCATCTAGAATTGTGAACAGCTATTTGGATAGTATTGAGTTTTGAACAAATATTTATTAGAGCCATATGTGAGAGCAGCAAACTCCACTGCTGAAGGCTGCAGGCCGAGGGCCTAGTCAATGGCCACTTATTCCAAAGTTTTTAGTTTTTAATTCCATCGACAGTACCCATGACTGATTATCTTTTTTTTGTGCTTTATTTTTGACTCCAATATATGTATGATAAAAGGTACATACATTTGTAGGTTTGGATTGAACTTTGGAACTTCAAAAACGAAATTATTTCCTGTTAAAATTGGGTATAATGGCATTATTTGATATTGGCAGAGAAATGAAAAAAGTACATACATTCCAGGAGTTGATAACGGGTCTCTTGGATTCATGCCAAGCACCCTAAACAAATCTTGCTCAAATGGATGAGGCACACACATACCAGGAATCGAACCCGGGTCTTTTGGATTCATGCAAAGCGCCTTAACAAACTTGTCATATGTGCTCTAGGCACAATTCTTTAGAACTCACATATTAATAATATTCCTTCGACGTGTGAGATTGTATACAAAATTTAGTAAATAAATTATAAATGTTGGCGTTATTTTATAGGACGAAAATGCCTAGATGAAAATTATTGCATATTTCGAGTAAATCATAAAGGATACAAGCTTGTTACCACTAGTACTTTTTTATAATATTTAATTTTCTGAATGTAAATTCAAGACTTTATGATAAACATAACTTTCATGGGAGTTTTGGGTCTCATACAATATAATGTCTACATACCCAATTTTACCAAAATAGCATTTCGTGTTTGAAGCTAGGTTTCAAAAATCTATTTCAAAATAATTTTATTTGAGCACCCTGTATAAACCAAAACATTACAATAAATAATTTTTTGGTTTTAATATGTTTTGAAGCAAAGTATTTTATTCATAGGATTCTACTATGATTTTACTAGTATGAATGTCTTGGTTTTTTATAAGCAAATAAAGAGCTCCATCATGAAAGCTAAATTAACCTATTTTCAAAAAATACAAGAGAAACAAAGCCTTTAAAAGGGCTTTAATCTATTAATAATATTATTTCAATCCACGCTTTTCTTTAATCAAGCAATACCAAAAATGTAAATCGCTAATCACAAATTTAAAAATTTTACTAAATGGGAATTTCACATTTTATGAATCTTACAATGTGATATAATATAATTTCATAAGTACTATCACCACATTGGTTCTGGCTCCTAGTCGGATATTTGGTGAAGGTCCATTAAGGAGCCTTTTTTTGCCTTCGTAAATATATCTAGACTCCCTGCGGCAGCCAATTGACCAAAAATTTGTCTATTTCGTTCCAATTTCCTTCTATTTGTCCATTTTTACTTTTATTTCTCGTTAATCTACCTGGGGCCCCACAAGGGAGCAAAAAAGTGGTAGAGATCCTGGAAAACTATCTCGGCTGCCTAAATGGTAAATGCGACACTGATGATTAAATTTTAAATACCAACTTACAAGCCAAAAAATTTACAAGCCCGATAATGTGAAGTGTCTAATGTTTTTTTGTTCAATGAAAGCAAATTTTGGGATAATGGGTGGAAAATCCAAGAAGAAGATGAGTTTATGAAAATAATAAAGTAAATAATGTATTTAAAATTATTATCTATTTTTGAACTGTTGCGTGATTTTATATTATATAAAATAGAGTACAGTGTCTTCAAAGTGATTAGATCCACTATTTTTTTAAATGTATATTTACTGTGGTCTCCATATAAGGTGGTCTCCAAGTAGAATATAGCGGTTGTGGCTAGGTATATTTTACTTACCCATGTACATTATCGTATCCTGAATCAATCTTGTGTCAATATTAGTTTTATATATTTGGGAAATAGGTAGTTATATACATTATGAAAATTAAACATTTATTTTTAATAAAATGAGCATATAATCAATAATTTGAAAAGTCAAGCTGTATATAGAAATGTTACGCGGCCATTGTGGTCGGGTATAACTTGTCCGCACTCTATTCATAGACGTGAGACGTGCTCCACCGAAACCAAACTCTAACGCTCCCGAAGCGCGAACAAAGAGAATAGCATATCATTGTTCACTACTTGAAGTGAGATACTTATCGTATCAATAGCATAAAATTATCGTACTTATCAAAATAACTCCTTTTATGAATAAATAAATCATGATAAACGTTTTAACTTTATGTTAAAATTTTCTATTTTCTCAGAAATAAATGTACCATGTACGATGAAAGTAGGCTATTCGACCTCGTACGTTGGTATGAGCATATGTACGATAGCCATCATATGGTTCTAAACCCTGTAGGTAATACGTTCGTAAAATAGTAAAAAAATTTATGCAATTCATCAATAAACAATAAAAAATAATAAACACGTTGTATACATAAATGTTACCTGCTAATTGTGGTCGGGTATAACTTACCCGTTCGATTTTTCAGAAGTGTCACTGAAGCCACAGTGACACTAAATAAAATATCAAATACGGTCAAAGACCGTAGCTACTGTGAGCGGAAACTAACACGCGTATTTTGTCGCAAACTTATTAGGATTTTATTTCAACAATGATGCCGGGTTAATCATCAATGATATTGTCATTGAGAAATACACATCTAGAAATTAGCATGTGGCTTAATGTGGTAGGGCTAAGTATAATTAAGCTATACACCGATTTATGGAGGTGTATTTATTAATCACAATGTTTTTTGATGTTTACAGGATATCAGGACTATTATTTAAATAAAAATATGAATACTGTATATTTTCAATTGTTTTATATTTTGGAACACTCCATACATAACCTTACCTATAGTATTAGAAAAAAAGATAATAAATGGGTATAACCTTAAACCTTCTACATAATATATAAATATGATTTAATTAAATAAATTGTTGATATTATGTCTACGATAATCGTTATATAGATTTTAAAGGTTAATATTGTAAGTAAACAATTTATAAACTTTTATAGAACTAGATTATTGTGCCACTGCCGCGGCCGTAGCATATATAACGAAATTTACTACAGTGGAGCTACTATATTATGACTTATGTTTCTTTTTTAATATCAATCATTTATAACAAAAAGTAGATATATCTAATCCAATAGATGATTGATACGAATTTTACCTCCTTTTTTCTTCAAGTGACCTACCCTAGGTTATAGTGCAGTATACTTAAAAGTAGAAGTGCAGTATACTTTTTAGTTTTAAATTTTTATACCATGTATATATAATATACAAGGTATACTAAGTTTAGTTCCAAACGATAGTTCAAAAACGATACGATAGTGAACACGATAGTTCAAAAACGAAAAAAGAATCAAGCTGAAATTTTTATAGCATACTCATGACATAAAAAGGGAGGTCGAGTTCGTAAATGAGCAACATAGGTCAATATTGTGTCTAATAATGATTTTAATTATTTATTGGACTATTGGATAAAATCTTGTACTTTTAGAACTATAAAATAAAAGTAAAATTTGTTGTATTTTAACGTAGCCTTTGTTTCGAAGTCAAAACTATAGACACTGAGTAATATATCATTTGATTTAAACGATTTTCACTGTATTTATAATATAAAATAGCTAAAATTAATAATATTAATAAATAAATATACATAACTATACCATTAATTTTATTAATATTTGTAAAATATAAATCTATCCATTTAACATAATATATCTGCATAAACACTATTATATAAAGGTTGAACAATAACAATTACTTAAGGGTTGATTTAAACACTTAAGTTTGTGATCGATAAAAATTGTTACCGTTAAAGTAGTCACTTTTTGCGTGACGGTTTTTTCAAGAAACTCAATTCTACGACTTGGGACTTGGAAGGTTTGTTATACGGTGAAACTATTTCACATATAAAAAAAGTTTTTTATTTTCTACAAACAATTCTCATGATAAGGTCTTTTCTTTTGAATGAATGAAGAAATTTGTCATTCTAGGTTTAGAATTTATTTTTTTTTTTTCCATTATGAATTAATATGATTGTATACTTTTATTGCTAATTTTTTTTTCCAATCATTTTGATTATTTCTAGAATTTTTATTTTTTCTGTTCTTTTGAGTTTGATTTTTTCTTGTTTTTCTTACATATATTTTTGTGTTTTTTTTTGTTGTTTAATGTCTAGGAATTCTTTGTAAAAGGTTGTAAAATCTTTAAACAAATAAATTTTATTATTATTATTATATTATATTATTATATTATAGTCACTTTTTGCCAATTTATTTATACATACTTTCTGAAGATTTAATTCTAATGAAAATTTTTTATGCCTAAATAGAAGAAACTTTTGTGTGATTTTTAGAATTTCACGTACCTACTTGAAAAGCGCTTCTAAATTTAGTTCATGAATGAAAATTTGTATATAGATTAAACTAGTGTTAAATGGTGCCTGTCGGGGTGTCATTTTCCCCACCTCCTTCCTTTTTTATTTCGAAAAACCATGGTTTTCTCGTGGTGTTAAGACTTTTTGAATTTTCACAGTCCCACCAATTTGAACTTTGATAATAGGGTTCTGGTGCTCACTATTTTTTCATTTATATTTTAAACGTTAACTTACATTTTCAACATAATTTAAAAAAAAATTAAACGATTTAAATAATTCTGCAGTAAAGTGCTCGAAATATTTGTGTTGTGATGTATTAAAGTGTTGCTGCATTTGCTGGGCGCTTACCCATTTTCTTATCTAATTCTTTTAAGCATGAAATTTATCAACTGGAAACTGCATTGCGCATAAAACATATGTTATTATATTTTTTGTAATCTAGAAAAAAATGATAATATTACAAAATCCTGTTAGACAAATTTCTGTGACAAATTTACACACCGAAGATAAAAGTGATAGCTCTACTGTACATATATCACCAACACGGATTTGTATCGGATGATATTTTAATTTACCAATGAAAATTCGAAATTGTTGTTCCAATTTTGGATCATTACATGTGGCGGCACAATCGTTTAAGATGTTAATTAACCCTTCAAACTGAAATAAATAAGGATCAAAAAATTTTAACATCTTTTCATTTATACATACAACTAATTTTTTTGTTAATAGGTCTATGAAATAAAAAGAGGTGGTATAAAAATTTTCATAGCAGAATGTATCATTTCCTGCTTAACAAATTATCTTATATAGCCTATTTCTAACTTTTAAAAACTAACAATTGAATATTTGGTACCTGGTTTTTTTAAATTAAAAAATTGTAGTACTTTAATTTTCTTTTTTTTAAATTTTACTTTCACAATTTATCTACTCAAATAAATAAGAAATATATATTTTGGCAGTAACGGATATTAATTTTCCTCTATTTTAATTTTACAGTTAAATGTAAAGAAATAGCGGAAAAATAAGGAAAATTAGAATTATAATACCTGTTATGTTGATATATTAATTTTACACAGAGCGCCTCAAACAATAATTAAAGGGAAAGTATTTCGTCTAGGAATTTGCATGAAAATTTATTGATGATAGAGATACTTTTCGAATGTTAACGAAAAAAAAAACAGAATTTGCAAAATCGGACGCATTACATAACTATCCATCCCACTGGGAAGTTAAAAAGTACATTTTTCATTACACTTAGGTAAAATAAAAATAAACGCGTGGGTTTAGAAATATATTAATACTTAAACTAACAGAAATAATTCAGAAGCCAAATCAAGCAGTACTTAATGCCCAATTGCAACATAAGTTTATTGACCATTTGGTTAACACCTAATAAGAATTGTTTACCTAGTTAAATAATTCTTATTAGGTGTTAACCAAATGGCCAATTTTACTATTTTATAGGAATTTTTGTGTTAGTGAATATTTTCTTCCCAATGTAAATAAATAAGGTTTTCTCAATATATTCAAAAACTAAATAATCGTTTTTAGTTTAAATGTTTAGTGAAAGCTTACTCATACCCAAAGAAAATTTTCGAAACGATTTAGTGAAACAAATGAATGGATGTATGTCTTGATTATAATTTCATCTCTCTAAAAAAATATTATCATGGAAAACCATGGAGTCTTATAATCACGAATGAAGTTCAAGGCCTCCCGAACATTTCTACCTTCTAAGATAGAAATCGTCTAAACTCAACCATGGGGATCAATATATACATTCGAGAGCTCGTATCTGGTGTAATATTTGTTTTAGTAGAAAAATCACCAGAATGCCATTTTAAAAAAACTTTCCTACACTAATTTTATGAATCTAGTTAAAAAAGCTGAGGAGATAAAGACGTTTTTTCATTTGCTCCATACTGTGAGATATTGTTGTTTAAATTTTATTTTACAACGGTGCGATTATGACCCTTTTGAAGAGTATATTTGGAGAAAAAAAGATCAGCAGTTTGTACAGTGTTAGCAAGTTTAACAAAGAAGCTATTTTCCGCAAACAATGTGTAAGATCCGTTGTGATAAAAATTGAAATTAATTTGAACAAGGATATAACAAAAAAAAGTTAGTTTAAGAATAGAAATGGAAGCAAAGAAAAGTCTATTTGTACAAATTGGATTATTTTTAAGACATATAAAAATATGCAGTGTACTACTATAAGCATTGCAAAAATAAATATTTCACCTACCATTTGTATCAAACTACTTCCACCTTTCAATAAGATAACTAGCGCCAATAAATGTATCGTTATATACATAATATCAAAATAAAAAGTTACATATAATTCGGCGGATAGATGTTCATATCGTAAGCAGGTAATCACCGCAAAAATATTTACAACAATCGTAACCAATTCTGCTGGCATTAAAATTACTAACAAGATTTTAAAAGTGTTAATTGTGGTGCGTACACACATGCATATACTCTCATGTAAACATCGTAAATAATCAATTTTCTCCAACATTGGTAAAGAATTTAATTCGCATGGATATAATGAATGTTTCGATTCTTTACAAAACTTAATATTAAAGAATGTATTTGTACGTTCAATTCGTTTCAAATTTGGTAATAATATATATAAAATTAAGGTTTCATAACAAGAAAATATAGCGCTTAAATAAACCGAACAATTTAACGTATTACAAATTAACATGATTGTAATAATTTGTACTAAACGATCATACCATTCGTTAAAAATATTAAAATCACTTATTTTTACTTGGAAATAACCATAGATTAATATTTGTATTAAAAGCATAATTAACGAAATAAATACAAATGAATTATCAATACGTTTTATGGCAATTAAACTTGAGTAACACAATAATTGATGCTGTTCTGCTATTTGTGATAATTTATTTAATGTTTTTACCCATATTTTAGCAATAAATAGATTACATATTAATATAATAAATATACCACAGATTGAGTAGATTAATACGTTTAATTTTGTTAACTTTAATGGTATTTCAATTTGATCATGAAAATTAAAGTTTAAAGTTATGGTTTTATAAATTAGTAAAATGCTTAAAATCAAACTGTAACCGATTGTTAATTTATTTAAACGAAATCGGCACTTTTGTTGTTCATCATGATATGCAGTCATTGGTGTCATACCAGTTATATTTCCAATTATTAAGCAATTTTTTAAACAGTTGCAAAAGCAAACAGATTTATTTGAGGTAAACATTCTTTAAATTACCGTAAAAACTTTAGATTATTTTCGATGGAAACGAATGAGTAAAGTTATAATAAACATTGAGAACGTTTTTTATAGCAGTTGTTTGGTGTAATTTAGATTTTAATTTTTAATTATGTTTATTCAATTTTTCAATTCATTATTCATCGGTTTAATTACTCATAATTACAGTGATTATGTGTTATTTTCTTGTCATCATGAACAAAATTTATTGGCTAGAAAAGCTCGAAATAAATAGAGTTGTAGAAAAAAGAATAAAGTTTCTGTTGTTGTTTTTGAGCCATCTTTGAGTTACGTTTGTGAGCTATCCAAATTTTCAAAAAGGGCTCGCTAATAGTTCGTTTATAGAGGGATACAATAAATAAACTGAAGAACAATAATAATACCGGTATACTAATCGTTCAGTTTATATCTAGGCATCTTTACATCAAGATGTATTATAGATGTTATGTAATACTGAAAAAGTATGTCTTACAACTAACTCAACGCGTATTGAAGCTTCAACACATGTCTATAACAACTCTTACTTAGATGCATTGCTTAACACATGTACTCTGTCATACTTGTGGTACGTCTATGCGCAGATGTAAACTGAACCCTAGGTATAATAGCTAATAAAACAATCCAAAATGTAATACCATAAAAGAAAAACTATACACCTTGAATATAATGTTTCAATATTATTTAATTGGAAAGCATTTATAAAGATTTATTTTATTTTATTTAAATTTTAATATCAAAAACATTAAAAATTGATAAACGTCTGTAAATCTCAGTTGACCAGATCCAAGTCAACGAATTGGATTACAATTTGATCCTTTTCATACAAAATTTTATTTTTATAACTATTTTTGCTTCGCATATATTTATAAAAATAATTGACTGGAAATTAAGCCAAAATCAGTTGCGGATCAGAACCGGAATATCAGATCAGTAATCGAACCAGTATTCTCTCTATATATTCTGAAACTTATGGATTTTTATACCTTTTTACTATGACAGATGAACCAGTTCTCGTGATAAATAATAAATATCAAAGACCATCTGAAGTAGGAAAAACTAATCCAATTGGAACTTTGAAATATTGTTGTGGATTCAGGGAAATTTCTGTAGCAAGCGTGTAAAATAAAACAATATTTTTTTACTAACCGCTAGCGTGATACCCGCCCACTTCACTGGGTTTAAGAGAAAAGACTTGTAAAGATTTTCGTGTTATAGTCTTCACCTCCCCTGTTCTCACTTATCCCTCTTCCATAACACTCGAAATAGGGATAGGGATTGTTTTACACAGGTAAAATATATGTACAGTGAATTATTATTAGTAATTTTTCAAATATCGAAAATTGAAAATTTTGTTTAATTATTTAGCTTTCGATATTTTGAAAACCAAGGCAGATATCGGAAAATTTTATTCTTATTTTCGTCTACATTCATGAAGCTATAACAAAATTTATCATCAAAGTTGAAAATAAGGTACAAATAATTTCAACCACAAGTCTAAACTTGCCTTGGTGCTCGTACTACCTTAATAATATAACGAAACTAATATTTATTGAAATTAATAATATAATGAACCCATATAAAAAATATAAAGATGTTCACTAGTCGCGTTAAATTTGGTTCTGTACGCAACAAATACAGATAATATCGTCGAAATTTTGACCAGCCTGAATATAAAAAGCGTACACATGATTAATAGTAAGTTAACTCTTCATTTCATTTCATTTTAATATAATTTATTATTATTTTTTTTGTTCTTTTGTTTAAAAATTTATAATCATTTGAATAATGAACAAATTAAAAAATTTTCTTTAGGTAATGCTTATCTGATGGATCATTAAAAAACAAATATTAAAAATATTAATTGTCGACCTCAAAATAAATGTCATATTAAAATTTTACGACTGTATACAAATTAGTGTTGCATGTTTTTATTTAGAAAACATAAAAATAATGTCTTTTATTTACGAAATATTTTATTAATTTTTTGATTTATTACATACAATAAAGAAAAATTAACAGTAATTAAATAGTGTGTCATGCATGTTTAGGTTTGTATTGAACGTGGTTGGCGAGAATATACACCGGAAAATGGTGATAATTGGAATTTATGGTGGCGTACATCTGGTTTTCCATTTTCACAATATAAGGAAATTAAATATTCACAGGTAAGATATGTGTATATGTTTAAAATCTTCGTTGTCAGGTATAAAGGGTTTGAAGATCATAAGTCAGAAATAAGTTTCGACTTACTTACTGGTTAGGTAGTGAAATCTACTAATCACATTTTAATGCATATAGTCCAGTCATTTTAAAAAAAGATCCTGATCTCTCACAAATTTGGAACAGAATTTTGTCCTTTTAATTTTAGGGGAGAGGTAGTAGGTACTTCATAAACTCGTTAAATTGTAGGTTGGTTCGCAGCAGGACTTGAAACCGGGCCTATTGGACTCATGTCAAACTAAGCTAACGTTTTACGCATTTTTTTTTAACGCTTATATCTCGAAAATGGTTATATCTGCGGTATGGTGAAAAATAACAAGACACAAAAAGTTCTAAGAACAGTCCAAAATACAAATGTCAAACGTTTTTAAATCAAATAATTGATCACAATCATACGATAATCGTCAATTTTGTTGATAACAAAATTTTAGCTTACAAATGTGAATTTTTTTTATAACGCTTATATTTAAAAAAAAACGTCCAGGAAAGGTTAACAGAGCTAAAAGGCTAAAATTGTTTGAAATCATCCAAAATATGAGAAGCAACCAGTTTGAAGTCTAATATTTGATCAAAACCACGCAATAATCGTTAATTTCGATAATATCAAATTTCCATCAAAATTAGGTTTTATTTCTTTTTTCAATCACTTGTGTCTCAAAATCAGTGAGTTTTAGGAAAAAATGTCAAAAGGCCAATAATGCTCATAATACCCCATAATAATTAAAGGTCCAACGACCGTTTTCTCGAATTTCATGATTTTTCAACAGAATTAGCTTGGCTGAATTTCTGTGCGCACGCGCGTTCGCATACTTTTAGCATAATTTCTAATCAATATGAATTTGTTCTACACTCATACGAACATTTTCAGCCGGGTCCCATTAAATGTCATATTGTTCCATAGAATTTCAACCATATGACCTTTTTACAGATTTATTTCTTACAGTAATTATTAATATCAATTCAACATGGGATGAAATAAGCTAATAATTTCCTTTTCTATTTTTAGTTTACAAACCACATACCTAAAGGTGCATCCATATGCCGAAAAGATAATTTAGCACGTCATTTAAAGCGTATGCGTAAAGTATACGGATCCATATATGATTTTAGTCCACATTGTTATAACATACCATTAGAATATACAAAGTTAGCTGCAGAATGTACA
This sequence comes from Chrysoperla carnea, assembly GCF_905475395.1. Taxonomy (NCBI): domain Eukaryota; kingdom Metazoa; phylum Arthropoda; class Insecta; order Neuroptera; family Chrysopidae; genus Chrysoperla; species Chrysoperla carnea. Next base: position 70,659,090 of record NC_058337.1, on the reverse strand, counting down.
CGGTCATTACGTAATATGCGTATGAAAAGTGCTGTGAGTAATAACAATGAAAATGAAAATGAAAATCATCATCAACGTCCAGATGAAAATGAACGAATAACATGGCGTACATTAGCATTAACTCGCATACAAGAACGACAATATTATAAATCACAACGTTATTTTGAAGAGGCACCTGTATGGATATGTAAGCCTGTAGCTCAATCACAAGGACGTGGTATATTTTTATTTCGGGTAAATTCGATATAATTTATATATACTTAATTCAAAACTGAAGATCGTTGTGTCAACCCAAAAAAATTAACGAAACAAAATCTATCAACACGGGATTTTATAAAAAGGATTCCCATAAGAATGAGGTATCTTTTAAGATAAAAATAGAATAGTCTATTATTCTCTAGACTTCAGCTATGTCTGTGTAACAAATGACGTCTATCTGAAGTTAAAATTGTTAAAAATAAATAATTTCTGCAGCAATATTTAAAATTTAAAAAATGTGACAAAATAATTGTTTCAGGGAATTTTTCTCTTTCTTTCGTTTTTCATTGAGTTTAGAACATATATTTTATAGCAACTTAGCGTTTTGACTCCAAATTTGGGAGAATAAATTCAGCACTTATGTATACTGAATGTATCCCGTACTGTTATTGGTTTCATTGCCAGTAACCATTTAAAATACCAGACAGGTTTTTTCATCTTGTAAACTTCCTCTCATTGTAATTAAATAAATTTCGATTTTTGCCCCCAATTTCCTAGATCAATTTTTTGTATTTTATAAAATACGTATTTCGACTACCAAGTAGTCATCACAAGTATAAATTAGTAATCGTAATTACTCTTATTGTGTATGTTACTCGTTGCTAATTTGGTGGCGGATTGCACAAAACAGTGATCTAGGAAATTGGGGAAAAAATCGAAATTTATTTTGAAATATCCTATCATTTTTTATCTTTGATAATATATATATTATAATTAAACCTGAAGTAGATACTTTTCAGCTTCCTCTGATGACAGAAAAAATGGAGAAATCTGATCTGTAATCATTCTTCGGTCTAAATATTTTATTGTATTCTAAGTCTTTTTTGTTCTAGAAATTAAGCGACTTAACATATGAAACCAATTCAGTTGTACAACGATACATCGAAAAACCACTATTAATTGGTGGATATAAGTTCGATTTACGTTTATATGTTTGTGTTCCATCATATCACCCTTTAACGATATATTTGTATCGTGAAGGTTTAGTACGATTTGGTACCGATAAATTTACATTAAGTGATTTAAATAACCCGTTTCGACATTTAACAAATAGTTCAATTAATAAAATGGGTCCGGGATATTCGGAAGTGAAAGAACGAATTGGATCTGGCTGTAAATGGACAATACGTCAATTACGTCGATATTTTCAACATGCTGGTATGATGGACTGGCTATTGTGGCAGAGAATCGCATGTTTAGTAGTGTTAACAATTTTAAGCCATGCACCATTAATTCCACAAACTGTTAACTGTTTTGAGTTTTTTGGATTTGATGTGCTTTTGGATTCAGAAATGAGACCTTGGTTACTGGAGGTAATATAACTTTTTAATTAATAATCTATTACGTCTCAAGACTCTATGATTGAGTATACATTATCAAGGAATTTATTAAAAATGGGGGTCCTTTTTTCGTATTTTAGAACTGGGGTTATAAATCTCACTAGGGCATCATTCAAGTAAAGAGTCTCGAGATTTTTGTTGTTTTTTTTTTCTGAAATATTATTTTAGGTAAATTTAAGTCCGGCATTGGGTAACGATTGCCAAGCAGATGAAGAAGTCAAGCGACCATTATTACACGATCTTTTCGATTTGATGGGTCTTCCATTGTATAACACTGGTTTAGCATTATATACAATACAGCAAAGTATTCATTCGGATGATGAAAAGTAAGTTTTCTCCAAAATTTAACTCTTCTGGCTTCTGTGACATGACTATCGATTTAACGCACATTTAACGGACGTCGAATGATCGTTTATTAGAATTACATGGTGTTAAATAAAGCTATATAACGAACGTACTAGAGGAAAGTGCTCTATAATGATCCCTCAGGCCAAAATGATCCTTCGTTGTTTGAAGTGAACCATTAAAGCCATCTAGTATATTTATCGATAGACTTATCCAGTAAATTAATCGTTCAAAATACTAATGGCGATGTATTAGCTAATTTGCGTTTCGAAGCAAAAATATTAATTTTACTGCTTATGATCTATAGTAACACAAACTTCAAAGTAAAATTTATTTATTTTTTTGTGTGTTAGTTTTCGCCGGCTGGTTGTTTTACTCTCGGCTTTTGTTGACTTACAAATTTTGGTAGGATATATTTGAACACATCTGGGTAGGATATATTCAAATAATGTATTGTTATGGGTAAAATGATCCCCTTTATATACGTTAAAGTGATCCCTATCTTGTGTGTAAAATTATAATAGGTATAATGATTCCTATCATGTGGCGGGTCTTGAATATGTTGATTTAGATGATTTTATCAGTGATTTTTGTTTTCATTCTAATCGTTGAAGCAACGTAAAAGAACAATCATTATTTTATGTGAACTGTTTGGTAAAAAATGCAATGGGATCATTTTGTCCACCTATTCTTACAAAGTCAGTAAAATGATACTTTTTGAGAAATATTGAATAGATTTAAAAATTTGAACAAATCAAAAGAAATTGGCAAGCCAATATTGAAACACTTGAAAAGAGAAACAAAAATATTTCGACGATATACATATCTCGAATAGTTTGGCTGTAAATTACATTTTTTCTTAGGAGGATCATTATAGAACACCTTTCCCTAATTGACAAACGTGAGATCTTGTCGTGTCTCTATATAACAGCAACATGTATATTACTAATACTCATGTTAAAAAGTTCGTTAATTTTAACGTTCATGTAGTCGAAGTTTAAATACCTTTGAACAAAATCTGTTCTTAATTTTTTAGAGATGAGCCATTACATCACACGAAAACTAGAAAATCAGTATTAAATGCTGCGGGGCGCTGGAAAAAACATCGTAAAGGAAGCAGTGGTCGTGGTAAAAGTAGTAAATCAAAAAATACATCTAATAAATCATCACATAACAGCTTATATCAAAGCTATTATAGTAACCAAATTGTTCTGCCAACGAAACCGCGTTTATGGGAAACAATTACATCCAGTAATAATATGAATGCCAGTTGGTTTCAAACACGAAAAGGTGTATGGGGTAATGGGCGTGATTGGAAAGAATCACCAATTAGTGAAGGGGGTTGGACAAGATTATTTCCATATATTGACGATGGTGATAACATGATAAGAGATGATGGGAGTGTTAAAAAAATGGTTTCACAAGTAAGTTAAAATGATTTCACGAATTATTAATGCACTGCCAACGCTCCTTATAATTTTAAGTGATTCCGACTTAATTAGATTGAGTTTGTGTGTTTTTTTTTATCTTGAACTATTTCAAATTTTATAAACCCGACACGACAATCTTTGAATATTGGCCTCCGAAGTTTATTGTTAGACCATTGTTTAGTTTTATATTGTTAAACCATCCATATTTCATTCAGCGTGCTATAATCTTAATTGATGCCAATCATCTTTTGAGCTTTTTTTGTTATTACTTACGGCGCAATTGCGCTTTATAGTGTATAGAGGCCGTAATATACGAGTCAGTCCTTAAGTTTCACTAAGAACCAGTGTTTCAAATCATAATAATAAATATAACAACAACAAATTGTTTTTGTACTTTAACACTGGGTTTTCCTTTTTAAGCTCTCAGTAAAGATGTTTCTTGAAAATTGGGAGTTAATTTTTACCCTCATTTGTTGAGTTTTCATTTAAATATATTAATTCAAATGGAAAATTTGATTGAAGGTAAGAAGAAATTGTTAATATGGTGTTTGAGCTCAAAAAAAATTCTCAAAGTCCCTTGGAAAAAATTCTCCTTGTATATGACCAAACATTAAGTAAAGGAAGACCCCTAAATAAAGGAAAATAAAGGAAAATAGAAATATCGAATGATATTTGCAAGAACATTTTCCTTAATTTTCATTCTATAAGAATATCCTATACGATTCGGCTTTCCATTTGACCACTATTCCGTTTAAATTATTCTTGTATTATTTTATTTTACTTTTATTTTTTTTTTAGGTTCAAAAATATAAGAAAACTGCTTTTGAAATTGCAAAAAGTTTTTCATGTGAAAATGATGAAGAATTAAGTGAACGTTTAATAAAAATGTTAAATTTATCAACAGACATTTGGGTTCCATATGATTAATAATAATATTAATTTTTTTAATTAAAAACATTTAGCTTATTGTTTTAAAAAGACAGCTTCCAGTTAATGAAAACATTCGTTACATATTTAAGCTTAAAAATTATAATGACCAAATTCAAAAAGAACTTTAAAAAATGTAATCATATAAAATGCATCATAATTAAAAAAATTCAAAAACTGAATAAAGAAAAGCAACTCACCAAAGAGTAAATATTTCTTTTTTCTAATGTTTAACTACTAGAAATTATTCAAAAGTTTGCTGTAAATCGTACTGTAAATATAGCACTGGTGTAAGTAACTATCAGCTGTTTTTAACCTGCGAAATAAAAAAAGGGGTGTTATAACTTTGACCGGTATGTGTGTGTTTCTGTCTGTCTACCTATCTGTGGCATCGTAGCTCCTAAACGGATGAACCGATTTTGATTTTTTTGTTTCGTTTGAAAGGTAATTTAATGGAGAGTGTTCTTAGCTATGTTTCAAGTGCGAGTTTAGGGTTCCGAACCCGAACCCGGGTTTTTAAAATTTTGTAAACTCCACTTGTAGAAACTTTTAGATTTACATTAGAGTCACGGCTCAGGAAATGCTTGAATACCTGTTGATCCAAAATTTTCTTTCGTCCAATAAAAAATAAACAAATAATCTTAGCGATAAATTTTAGATAAATTTAGATAAATTTAAAATGTTCAGCAAGATCCCTAGCGCCGCAAGTTTTATACAAGTGAGCGGCTTTGAGGAAAAATTTGAGTGACTTCAAAACTGCACCTTATGAAGGATTTTTACTTAAATTTTCCCTTACCACCATATTTTTAGGGTATCTAGAATTATCTAGAATTATTGTTTAGAAAAATTATAGAATATTATATATAGAGAACGCCATGGCCCAAAATTTGCGATATGATGAATGAGAGAGAAGACTGTCAGTTAGTTCATATGTGTCTTTGTCTAACCTATATATCATTGGCTATATATTGTTTGCATTATTGCTATTAAGTAAATACTTAATTTAAAAACGATTTATAGAATATTATTTAATACATTAAATGTTATTCACAAAGTAGTAAAAGTAGTAAAAAATTTTTGTGATTGGCCGTGGACTTATTACACGAAGTTTGTGAGGTATTGTTTATATAAAAATTGTCAAATGTGTCGACAAGTATTATTTTATTATTTACTTGTGAAAACTGTGGCCACATATAGGAGAATATTTAAATCTGCAAATTAAACATTTTTTCATTTTTCAGGAAAAATAGTACAAGACTTTATATAACTTCTTTGTACAAAACAAATATAATAGTAGTAGATACAAATTCTCTATGCATGATATGATTACGACTTATGACTATGACAAGGATACATAGGAACTAACTGGCAGTCTTCTCTCTCATTCATCATATCGCATACACTTACAGGCCAGTATATCCCTCGCGTTATCCTTGTATAATATACTATGCTTAAAATATGATGGGCAAACAAAAAGGAGTATATGTATATTTTTCTGACACTTCCTCAATTTGTCTAATAGTTTTTTGCTGAATGATAATGTTATATTATCATTTCTACATGAGGTTCTATTTTTAGCTCATCGAGAATTACCTTAATTATTCTCAAATATTAAATCTATATCGAATTTAAGTCGGTGCAATCAGGATCCAGAATTGAATTCAAAGCGAGGCTTCAGTATGTGGTTCCACAAAAGCTTTTGAAATACAAAAAAGATATATTTACCAAAATAAAGTTAACTAATGACACAATATTTTATTAATAAGATTCCTTACTGCCCCTTTATCACACTTAAAATAAAAATAAAATGAATTAAAAAAACACAAATTATTTAATTTTTAAAAATTTATTTTTATTAACATAAAGCAATATAATTAATTACTTAATAATTATTTTACAATAAAATACGATCAGTATTGAGATAATTAATTACGATTTTGAAAATAAATTTTTTTACATAATTTAACAACAATCCTTCCATCTTACAAATTTTTTTTATTCTCTACAAATTTAAATTAAATAATCCTAAAATATATATATTTAATTTTTTTATAAACATTTTGTTTAATTTTTTTTTTTTTTTAATATTATTTATAATAAAATGGCACTAATTTTTTTTACATTTTATTATTTATAATAATAAGTTTTAAAATAATTATGTGCATTAAAAGCGTTTTTTATTCATTTAAGCATCATAAATAGTAAGTCGGACGAGTTTATACGAAGAAATCCAACATTCTAATAAAAGTTTATTCACTTCCAACATACATTTTCTTAGCACCGCCAAGCTACTGAAAGCTATTCATGAATGTCGTGAGTGAATAAGCCTTATTTTAAAAGCGAATTTAACACAAAAATATAGGAGAGGATTTCGTTCGTAAATTTATTATTGTGGAACAAAATTTTTCAGAGTATAATTTGGTATACGTTTCTTTATTACAAGTATGCGGACTAGGTCGAAACTAGACTTTTTTCTTGTTTTTGAGACCATTTCGTATGTTTTCGGTAACTAGTCTACGAATTATTTTTCAAAAAAACTGGCCGTGTATATTTTTTAGTTTTATTATTTATTTGAAAAAATTTAATTTCTCAAAAAAAATAATATTTTTCATTCACAATAAAAATGGTAACAATTAATTTAAAAATTTTTGGTTTTTTATGACTATTTAACAATATTTTTTTTTTTAATTAACATAATTTGTTAACATGAAAATAAAAGTATATGTAAATAATATGTAAGGTTTTATTTTACAAGTGTTTTCATTTAAAATCCTTAAAATAAGCTTGGCAAGATATTTTGAGCTTTAATTTATTGTGTTTTTAATTTTTATTAAACTTTAATTTTATAGGACTTTTTTAACGTGCATGATTTTTACAGAATGGACGGCCTCCTTTTGCGTAGAAACTTTGTCCTTCTAAATTCTTTTTACACATCTGGAATATTAAAATACAAAAATAAAAAATTAATTAGTTTAAGAATGTACGAGCGCCAGGGCAATTTTTGAAAAAAGACTTAATTTCTTTTATATGAAGTTGGACTAAGTCTAAATCAATTTTGAAAATTTTAGAGGGGCATGACCGATTAAATAAAATGACTTCAAAAGTAGGCATATACTTAACATTGGTTTGTCATTGTTTGTTTGTTTTCATAAATTTCTCCAAAACTAGTCGCAGGGGCGTCAAAAATAATTTTTTTTTAGCAAGACCTTATGCAGTTGTTCGTTCTTATTAATATTTATCACCATCGTATTCAGCGCATTTTTTTTACATAAAAATAGTAAATAAACTGGCCTCTTTAAATTTCTGACGGGAATCAATGATTTTGACTTCTATACGACTCGGTTATAGTTATAAATATACCGTCTTTGATCACTTTAGACAATTCAACCAATTATGGCGACCATCTGATCTTTTTCTCAATAGAATCAGAGATTTTGAGTACGCACAATTATCTATTTTGTAAAGGTGTATTTGATCCTGATGCTTGGCACTGAGTTTGAGCGTCAGATTAGGTCACATGGTCAGTGTAGGCTGTGCTGCCAATTGGAAAAAACTTAGCACCATCACATCGTAAAAAGTAAAAAAAAAGCTAAAGCATAATCTAGCTTTTTATTCTCAGGATTGAAATTTAAAATATTGTATACAATTTTAATTAAAAATAATGGAACTCCTCGAAGACTTTATGGATATGGCTGTTTAGTTGTCATTACCATGCGTTTTATTAAAAATTAGGTTAGGAAATTACTTTGGGTATGTATATCTCGGATATGGGCTTTGAAGCTAGACATTAATCTTCTTTTTCCACTTAGATGGAATCCTAATTTGCTCAAAGCCAGCGTCAAGCGACATCACGAGGTTACATCTTTAGAGATTGCTTAGTTTGGAAGCATAACTTACAGTGCAATTGAAGCATTGACTATGATAGTTGTTATTTAAGGCTTCAACCCAACGATCGCCAGCTTCGACTGGGAAACCACAAGCGAAACATTTTGTAGTAAATAATTCATTCCAATCTGAAACAACATAAATTAAATGAAAAAAAAAAAATAAAACAACTTTGCTTCTATATTAACTGAAATAATACTCACCAGCTTCACAATATGGCAAACCATCTTCTAAAAAGAATGGATTATTACCGAACATTTTACCACAATAACCACATTTAAAACAGTCTGGATGGAAATGTTTTCCAATGGCTTTTAGACAATCCTAAAACAAAAGTTTATAAATATTTAATTCTATTCAATAAATAAAATCAAGAAAAACTCACCCCTTTTACTTTGCTATGACATTGATCACAAGTTGGAGCCAGATATTGTTCGAAACAATATTCACAATACAATTGACCACGTTCCTCAACAAATCCAAGATCTTGTAATGGGCGACGACAAGATGGTGTTGCACAAATGAAATGTTCGGGGCACCAAATTTTTCCAAGTGCAGTAATGAATGGACCTCTGTTTGAAAAAAAAAAAAAAAAAAAAAAAATTATTAAGAGCGGAAAACATATTGAAAAAAATCGTATGAAGATTATAAAAACACACAATAATTGTAAATAAATATAATTTTAATTTACTATATCAATTCTTGGATCAATGCTTTTGTATTTTATACCCGTATTTACCCGTATTTCTAGTAGTTGTTCTCGGTATTAATTTAATTGTTTTGCGGTTTAATCATCGGAACCGAATAATACAGATACGCATAGAGATTAATCAGTTCATGTTTGTGAGTGTACTCACAACTTTATTAGTTAGTACCCTGAAAACCAGCTGGAGCGATGGTTGGCACTAAACATAATAGCCTTGCATCTACTCTTTAGCTGCATTTACTCTTCGACGATTCAGTCCTCAGTTCGCCAGCGCCATCGACGGAATTCGTGTTTAATCATGTTAAGTACCTACTATCGCCCCCGCCTTGGTATCAGTGTACTGATAGAATGTGAATAAACAAAAAATGGACTTATGATCTTCTATGTGCATCTGTATTCTTTGGTTGAACGCAGTTGACTAATCGAGTTAAACGAGTTTGGCGATTAGATTTAAACTTTTCAAATTTGAAATGAATTTGAAGGAAAATTGTCCCTCAAATAGGAAAAATAGCTCACCAGGAGCGCTAGTAGTATATTCTATTATTTACCAAGTTGCCTTAAAACTTCTGTTACATAACAAAAAGATGTCTTTAATAAAATTCAACGAAATAAGACGTAAATCAGGAAACAAATTTTTCGAGATTTTGCTTAGTTTTTTAAATATTAACAAAATAAAATTGAAAATTAGCCTAACATTTACTAAAACAAAATCTGAATATAAATTCTGGGAAATCAAGTACATAGTCTTTCGATATTCTCTTAGAGAAGAAGGACAATAATTTAGCAACTATATAGGTATATAACGATGGTTATTGGTTTTGGCGAAATTTAATCATTTTCGGATAAAATTGAAATCATTAATTGAGAGGATAAGTATTTCATAGTAGTAGGTAAATTAAAATAATTACAAAAATTTTAAACTATGAGCTAAACGAATTTTAGTTATATGTATTCGACAACTTGAATAAAACAATTACTAAATTATAATTTCACGAATATTTTGTTTATATTAAGTTTAAATTTCTTACTTCACTAAGTTTAAAAGCTGTTGGAAATGATTAAAGTAAAAACGTCTGCTAACCTAGTAACAGGTTCATTAGGCCTCCCAGCTTCTAAACTATAACGCTTAAACACAGGGTGGACCATCTTAATCTATACATCCGAATATCTTCTTTTGTAGTTAACCATTTAAAAAATTACTTAAACAAAAATTGCAGAGATTAATTGGGGACATCATATTATGACATCAGAATATGGACCTAGTTCTTCGAGTAAAAGATAGAATCACACTTTAAATTAGAAAGTTGGTCCTCATAAAAAACTAACATTTTTCACCTGTATAATTTTTTCGAAAATTGTCAACTTTCGGAGGAAATACGACTTATAAATATGTCATTGTTCCATTATATCGAAAGAAAACACGCTATCTACGGAAAAATGCTTTAGCCAAAAGTTGTCAATGGAAATAGAGGATATTTGCCTGTGTTCATGACTTTGACCCACAATTATCGATAAACTTAAAAAAAACTGTTGTCAGAACATGATGTCCCCCACCAAACTCTGTAACTTTTGTTTTAATTATTTTTTGATTGGTTAACTGCAAAACAAGATATTCAGATGCATAGATTTAAATTGCCCACCATACATAGGTTTTTTAATAGAAATACGTGTTGTGATATAAATAATTGATTTTAACAGAGGTAAATTAGAATTTTATTTACAAACCATAGTCTAAAAGCCGGTAGCTGAAAAACCCAGGTATGAAATGTGAAAAATATTTAACATTAATTTTTAACTTATACAAACAGTATTTTAGTTATTTTTGAGTACCATTTAACGAAATTCAAGTTTTGGTCACTAGCCAAGTGATTGAGAAATGTTATTGATACCTATGTATCCCTGCGTCACAAAATTTGCACTGAGCAAAGATAAAAAAGGTGCGATACTTTTTTCTCTAAAATATATTTTTCATGGCTATTTGGTGATATACATGTGATATACCTATCAACAAAATCTTAGAACTTTTACCGATTTATTATATATGGATAATCAACTTGTTCGCAGAGATACTAAGTTAAATACCACAAGTCATTCGGCCAATAGCTCTTAGACTAAAATAAACAAAGCTTTTGCAAATAGTACCACCTACCGTTTGATTTGATCATTACAGTGAACACAAACTGGATAATTTCCTTCGACTAAATCTATAATTGGTGTGTTATTATTACTAGTTTTCCATGGGACTGTATTACAATTTCCATTCAAAGCAACAACGTTATTATCATGCAATACATTACCATTTTCTAACATTTCATCGTTTTCTAATTTTTCATTTTTTTCAGTCTTACCATTTAAAGAATTTGAGGTAATAAAATCATTATTTTTTAAATTTGAATCATTTAATCGATTTAAGATATTATTTTTAAATTCAGTCACAGTAGTTGTTCCATTTTGATATTTATTATCTGTCGTACCATTTTGTTTGGGTTTTATATCAACATCACCATTTTGTATTTTACTAAATGGCTTAGGGCCCAAATTATTTTTATAATTTTTATTATTATCAACGATTGAGGAATTAAAATTTGTTTGTTTCAATTTTGGTTTTTCAAAATTTCGTATTTCAGAATTTAATGATGTCTTTATATCTGGTATTTTTGTAATTGCTTTTCCAATTACTGATACTGGGTCAGATATTTTTGTATCTGAATTTTGTTTTTGTAATGTATGGTAACCATTTTGTGGCTTTGGTGGTAATTTTAAATTATTGTTAACTGTTAGAAAAAGAATAAAACAAATTAGTTTCAAACCAAACACAAACACAAATATTATTAGTTAGTATTTTAGATTTAAAAAGGCACAACACAACAATCGTCTCAAATAAGTTCTTGGAAAGTTTCTACCTGACATATGCATTACAGTGGCCACATAGAGGAGGTGCCCTAGCACCGAAACCCGCTGCTTTGTTTAAAATACCACGACCTCTACGGGGTGCAACTCCCACGGCCCCAGCTTGTTTCCCCTTGCTATTGACTGCGCCTCCTCCAAATTTTGGTCCAGCGTTTGCACCGACAGCACCTGCATTTGGGAGGGGGTCAATGGTTGATGGTATAGATGAGGTTGTAGGAGCAACAACAGGGGCTAATGCAATACTAGCTGATGGTTTGATTAAAGCTGCACATGCACTAAGACCAGTAGATTGACAAGGAGGGCCCCCACAACATTCGGATGGTTTTGGTGCAAATGTTTTAAAAGCACTTGATCCAGAAAATGGTTTTGGTACATTACTCTCAGGTTTTGGAAATGATGTACCACTTGCAGCAAGTGGTTTAAAACCAGGTGGTACAGAAGTTGGCACAGGAGCAATTGGTTTTGGAGTGGGGAGTCCAGAAGGTTTTGTTTGAACTGGATTAAAAGCAGATGATCCAGAAAATGGTGTAGGTACTCCCCCAATTGGTTTGGGTCTCTTCAAGTTTTCTTGAGGAGCTGGTGGCTTGAAAGCTGGTGATGGAATTTGTACAGGTTTACCCGACGATGTTTCATAAGTTTTAGTTCCATGGGCAGATTCTACAGATAACTGTCTTACAAAAGGAGCATTTTCAGAAGTTGTTTGATTGATTGTAGTTCTTGAGGAGCTAGTAGCACGTTCAATATCTACTTGTTTTCGAGTTCGCTCGAATTCTTCAGTAACGGTTTTTTTTCGCTGTACTTGAACTAATCCACCCGATAAAGTTTCAACAGATTTTTGTTGAGTAGTTGCCTGTGCTCTTAGATTTGCTGTTTGAGCTTTAATGTTTTCAGAAAATTCATTGGTTGTTAAGCTACCACGTGGCGGACTCTGTTGAAATTGAACTTGTTTCTTTTGTGCTTGATCTTCTAAGTAATTAGCAGCTTGAGTAACAACATAGCTCACTTCTTTTTTCACTGATGGGTCCGGTTCAGGCTTAACGCGTGGAGCATGAGCTCTTAATGGACTTGGAGGTGGTCCTGCAGGTACAGGAGTACGGGCTCTTGGAAATGGGGATTGTGCCCGACCACTTGGAGATTTGGCACGATCTAACCGTGGTGTGGGCGCTCTTGAAATATCAGGACTTTTTGGATCATATAAATTAGTTTCTGGTGCCAAATGTTCGGTTGGAATTAGGCTCATTTGATAATACGGAATAATAGGAGCTGGTTTGTTAATTAGACTAGGAGTTACAGCTCGAGCTGGTCGTGCAGAGCTTGGAGTTGCCGGACGTAAAGAAGTATCTACTACTGGTTGAAAAGACATCGTTGGAATATTTGGTGGTATTTCACCAGGTTGAATTGTTTGAATTGGAACTTTTTGTGTAGTAGCTTGTGTAATGGATACGGATGGTAATTGTTGCGATATTGGCTGTGGTGGGACTGACTGTATTGCTTGAATTGGTTTCCAAGTTTTTTGAGCAACAGCCTCCGATCGTCTAAGTTCTTGCACTTCTTGGTTGAGAGGCTCAACAGTTTTTTGTGATATTTCGTGACAATACTCCTTAGCAACTACTTTATCATGCTCTTTACCATCTTTAAGAATATCAAAATGTGGTGGCTCAGCTTTGCGAACACCAACCGGGCTTATACCTCTTTGATATGACGGAATTGAATCGGGCTTATGGAGTGAGTATTGTTGGGATTGTGTTTTTAATGTCCCCACTTTTATATCTTCTGAATGCTCTGCAGACATTACTTTTCTCTGAGTTGTTGATTCTTTTGACTTTTGGCACGAGATATTTTGCAAATTTTGTTGGTAAGCTGGAATCTGGGTTGCTTCATGTAAACCAGATACTGGCCGAGTTTGCGGTTTTGTACAAGATGCAGTTGTATTTATTTGGGCCTCTGTCGCACTAACAACATTTACGCTTGAACTTTTATAAAATTCCCTTTCTTCAGAATGAAATTCTTTAGAAACAAAATCTTTACCTTGTTGAGTCGATGACTGAATTATTTTCGAAGCTCCAAATTCGGTACTAGGTTTGAAGGTACATTTTAATTCATTTGAAACTGGGGGGAAGCTTTTAACAACTGGTACTTCTGGCGGTTTATAAGTAGGAGGTTTAATTGATTCAGCAACAATCTTAGGCACAGCTGGTTTAAAATCTGTATGCTGTTTTTTTGGTTTTGGAGGAGCAGCTGTTTGAGCTGTGGGCCCTTTCCCTTGCGCAGGCGGTGCGGTAGGTTCACTTGAAACATTTACACTAGTCATACCCCAAATTGGAGTAAATGGACGTTCAGGTGCTGTTGTTAATGCACCTAATAAATCTATCTGAGGATATGGCCCTGGAGGCAAATCTTTCATTAAATCATCTTGTTGTGCAATAACTTCCTTAGTGACTGGAGTATATTTTCTTAGTGGAGCCGTTGTTAATGCATCTAACATTGGTGTCTTTGGATCAAACTTTTCTGGTGCCCTTGGTATTGGATCTTTTGATATTTCTGGTGGGAAATAAGGTTCTGTCATCTCTGGTAAGGGTACCGGTTCATTCGATACAGGGGGAACAGGAGTAAATGGACGCTCTGGTGCTATTGTCAATCCAGAAGTAAGCAACGATGAAGATTGAGCGGCAACTTTACCATCACTATGAGGATAAGTTAGTTCAACAGTTGATTGCTCATTTTGTTGAGAAATGTACGATTCTGATGTTGATAGAGTTGAAAATGGTGCAGATGACGCTGTAGTTAAAGCAGTGACTAACGGTGAAGTCCAGGCTTTTGGAACAGGGTTAGAAATATTCGAAGATATTTCTACTTTCTCTGAACTTTGTTGCTGCCTTAAACAACTTTGTTGCAGGTTTTCAACTTCAGTACATATTGTTTTATTAGAATTTTCACAAACTTGTGAACATACTTTTAGTGGATTATTTGAACATATATTTTGTGGAATTGCTGGTGGTGGAATTTCCTGTAGATTTGATGACTGAATGTTAACTTCGGCAGATTTCTGGTAAACTTGAGATGTTTGTGATATCTGTTGGAAATTTTGAACTTGTTCAAATGATTGTTGTACGCTAGATTTTTGAACACTGGATTGTTGCATATTAGATTGTTGAACGCATTGTTGAGTATTCTTTTCAATAGCTTGCGTTTGTTCAAATTTATTTTCTTGGGCATTTTCTAATTTTTTCTGTACAATATCAACTTGCTTGGCAACATTTTGAAGTTGTTTTTGAACGTCATCCACCACTTTCTTTGCAATATTTGTAACTTCTTCGACTTTATTTATCGATGGTTTTGATTCTGCCTCCCCAGTTTTACCAAATATTTTTTCTTTTTGTTTACAAATTTCTTCTTCTAATAATCCAGGTGGAGGGGGCGATGGTGGTCGATCATACTGTTCTTTAATTGATTCAACTAGACGTTGCGTATCAACAGTTTCCACAATATTTTCTGCACATTCAGTGGTACTACGTCGACCAGTATTAATGTCTTGTACTTCAGCCGAACAAATCGACATTTTTGGTTGACCACTAGCTGCATTTGCAATTGATTCATCTTCGGAAGTAACTCTTATACCAGGTGCTGTTACTTTTCGATATTCTTGTTTCGTTTGTTCTGATTGTTCAGTAAATTGAGAAGTTTCTTCTTTCTGTGAAAATTCACGATGTTCAGTTACGCCAGTTTCGGCTGTATAAATTTGATCTCTAGTTTGACTAAGTGATCTTGGTGGCCTTACAAGGACAGGATTTGAAGGAGATGGGGGTACATATAAAGGTGTTGCTGTGGGGACTTCTTCGTCAGTCCTAGGTGGGGGCCAGGTTAAACAAGTACTTTTATTACTATCTATGGTTTGTTCTACGCTTGTTGATTCAGATGTTTCTACAATGGTTTGTTCAATGATTTCAGATGAATATTGTTGTTGAGCATCTGATTATGTTTTTGATGGGTTTATTTTATTAAGGGCGAAAATAAAAAAATAAAAATAAAAATTTGGTCAGTAAAGCTGAGCACTAAAAAGCATTAGCTAAGATCTAAATAAAAAAAGTAATTTGTAAAGTGTTAATTTTATTGTGTATGAAAATAAAACAATTTCGGCTAAAAAATAAATTTATATTAGTTTTTCTGAGAGCTGCTTTTTTAGTGGTTAACTGCTGAGGAAAATGGACGTATCGTTGAGTTAAAGGAATTATTAAAAGATGCTGTAAAATAATAATATATTTTGTGAAAAGGATAGAAATGTGAGACAGATACATAAATAAATAATTTTTTACGAAACACAAATAGGCACAAAACAGCTCTCAAAAATTGGCAATGAATTAATATAATTGAACTGAATAGTTGCCATTTGCAATTGCAAAATAAACGAAATAATAATATTAAAAGCAGCAATTTGTAGCGACATTCCCATTTACAATCATTCGCGTTTGGTTACCTCTAAAGTTAGTAGTGTTTGCTGGTCTCAATGTTGAGAAACGACCTTTATAACATTATAAACATAAATTATTTCCCACATATAATTAAAATGCAAAAGTAATATTATGATAAGTATGGCAACTCTAAAAACATTTTCCAAACTTTCCAAATGCATGTGTTGTTTTTGTTGTCTTGTATTTAAAAAATTTTGATTATAGAAAAATAAAAATCATTCTTAAAAATTTCGACGTTTGAAAAACTTTTAACATTTGATTAAATTTCAGTCTCGGTGTCTATCAGCATACATACTTAATTATGCATAGCCTAATAACTTTTTTATCTACCAAAATTTTGGTAGTTGGGACGTTCTCTCTCATGCTACTCGACAAGATTTGATCGCGTGGAAAAACTTCAATATGTCGAATATTCGTTTTTTGTCATGGTAATTACACATCAAATGCAAAAATCGTATTGTACAACAATGAATTAAAGGGAATGTTCGACGCCCATTGAAAATCTTCTGCAATTTTCAAATTGTGTGACAACAGACATCCCATTTTATGCAGCGTCTAACAAAACAATTTTTGCTTTTATTATTCAATTATTAGCTTTCTAATAGAATAACAAAAAACAAGACATTCGTCAAATAAAAAAGTTGTAAGTCTAATAAAAATTATGCCACAGACCAATTTCTAGAGGCGTATTTATCAATGAAAATGTATGCTGATAATCAACGGAATTAAATAGATTTTAAGAATGATTTGAAAAATTTTTGTAGGTATATGCTTATTTGTTAAAATACTTACCGGGTAAATTTTGGGTGGCAGCACGTGGTAATGTGGCTGCATGATTGGAGAAAGGTGCTGCATTTGTTGGTGCACTAACAGGACTTAATGGTGATAACGGCGCGGCATTACTTGAAAATGGCCGGGGTCCTGACAATACGCTACTTGATGGCTAAAATAATATTTCAAAATGATAATTTTTTTTTTGTATAAATGAAAAACGAAATGTATATGAGCTTTTTATTTTCAATTAAAAAAACTTTCCAAAATCATGCCATCACCGTGCAAAAATGAACAAAGACAAATTTTTTAATTAACACAAAAATAATAAAATTAACATTAAACATATTGGGTAACTTTATCAATTTCCGAGAGACCTTATATACCAATTTTACTGATTTTCTTAATCCTTTATCAACTTCCTATTTTCCTACCAGTAAAAATATAACACAATCATTTTAAGGAACTTCATCTTTCTTGTCGTTCAAGATTGTAAAATTAACTCAATAAAATTGGGGAATTTACCATCACAATAAAATCATAAGATCGAGAGGGAGAGTAAGTTTTATGACAGTTGCAAAATATAAAACTTACCTTCTTTTTAATTTCATTATTTAAATCGATTACTTTCTCAAAACGATTATTTAAACCATTCTCAATAATTAAATCATTATTAACATTAATTTTTGCTTCAGTCAAATAAACTTTTTTATCTGAATTATTGACTTCATCAAATTTTCGATTTAATTTATTATTTAAATCATTATTGTTATTAAATTGTGGTGTTTCTTTCATAATTAAATTATTTGCGAATGTTTTAACATGATCAACATTTAATTTTGGGGTATCTGATTTCAGTTTTGAGTGACTATAGTCAACTACATCATCAATTTTTGATAAATTTTCATCGAAATTATTTGTAGTAGTATTCAAAATCTAAATGTTAGAAAAAATAAAACAAACAAAAAATTAAACATAAATTAATCACACAAAGCTTAATTCAATCATTCAAAGAGATTCGAAGTCAAAGTTCTTTAACTTCGAATATTACGATTGTATTAAAGTTAATGCAAAAAAAAAAACAACAAAAGTATTTTTAATCATTTTAAAAATATTTACACTGTAAGGAGGAAGAGGTCCACTACTGTTCGAGGACGGTGAAAGTGGTCCAGCCGATGGTAAAGGATGCGAGGCTAATGCAGCTGAGATAGTTCCAGCTGGAATTTTGCCACCACTAAAACAGAAAAAAATTTTTTTTTTAATATTATCAAATTTGTTGTATTGCTGATATTACTGTAAACTAGATGCCCGCTCTCAATGATTAATTTGTAATAAGGCACACTATGCACTGGTGTAGGGCATTAACGAGGAGACGGCGCACAGTGAAATATTTATATCAAACCGAACAAAAGTCAGAAAACTCAACCATTATTATTTTTCATTGAAGGTTGTTTTTTAGTGTAGTTAGATAACCACTCCATCACAAACAAGTCACTTAAGTTACCGCCCTCAACCTCGCCCTCCGCCTGTTTTGTAAGCCGCAATCTACCTGCTTTTACGGATGCATGTTATTATAACTTATACGGATGCATGTTATATAACGATTTTTTCGAGGGTTGAAATGAAAAAGATGAAGTTTTTTAAAGTTTCCCGTAGGTTTCAAGCAATTCTGCATCGAATGTGAAAAATCGCATCTTTCTAGCTTGTCTAGAAGTGTCGTAGAATTTGTATCGGTAAGTGAATTCGTCAGAAACATTTGTGGCTTATATAGTATTAAATTCAAAACTTTTCGGTCGACCACATTTCATTTTGACCGTAATTTTAGTCAGAAAATCTTATAATACAATTAACCACCCCTTCACCAACCCCCATAAACACCCTCCAACTATACTGCTGGGAAATAGACCTATTTTATATTCGTTATAACCTGCTTCATCATTTTCAGTCGTTAAACTGCTGGTAAGTAAAAGTTCAGTAAAAGTATGTTAATTAATATATCTGGCCTATTTTGAAATTTGCATTTTTGAAACAAAATTTTGTATAAATATTTTGACTAAAAATATTCTAAATATCCAAAAAAAATTATATAGTTTATTTATAAATTATTTAGTTGTTAATTATATTGTTAGAACTTACGGTGGTATGGTGACTGGAACTAGGTTTGGACCAGGCTGATTGCTACGTGCAGCTAATTTTGCATGAATGTCGCAATATAATTTGTTATTAATATTGTAATATCTGAAATAAGAAATTTACAATTAAAAAAAAAAAAAAACAAAATTTCATGTAATAAATACTTACCCAACATTTTTAAGTGATGTACCACAGGTTGAACATTTGAAACACTCTACGTGTAAATTCTTATCCTTTATGCGTACAAATACACCTCTAGAAAATTCATTAATTTATAAATAAGCCCAAAATTATTTGGTATCAAAACAACATTTAAATATAAACACAATCATTCCATTCAACATCAATTCTACGTTCTACATTTTACGACATTTAACAAGGAATTTTGGAGATGGGAATGGATTTTTTTTTTGAAGAATTTGGAACAAATATTTCTACTACACATGCCACAAGTTCACAATGCTTTTTGGGAATCGAAATGAATGCTATGATGATACCAGGGTAACAAAAAAAGCACATGAAAAAATACGACATTTTTCAGCTACATTTTCAAAAAACAAAAACTGAAAAAGCTTCAAGCTCTTTTATGTAGCAAAAAAATTAAGTGTACTTTTGTTTTTGTTCAAAATAGTATTACAAAATTTATGGGTTAGGGATATTTAAATTGAAAAAAAAACAAAAATTAAAAATTCTCTGGATTTAAAAAAAAGATACCTAAGTCTCACTGACTTGGTGCAAATTACTAAGTACGTCACAACTAACAAATTCTACTTCATTACAAAATTGGGAATGTTCGAGAAGAAACAGGATATTAAATTGCTACTTGCAAAAGAAATATAATTTTGAATTCTATTAAACCAGATTCTAAGTAGATATACTGGTTTTCTACTAGAATTCAATCAACATTTGACTTACACAATGACCCTTTCACAATCGGTACAAATTGGTGAATCCTGTGTAATTGGTAAGCTTGGCCGATGTGAGGGCGGTGGTGTTAATGATGTAATATTTGCTGTAGAAGAAGCAGATGTAGTGGATTGATTTACACCCATTTTTTGTGCGAGTGGAGTTAATGGTCTAGGTGATGTTGCACGACCTCCAATTGCATGACTTGCATGTGAATAAAATTCTGAACGGGATGATATTGCTTCGAGAAAAAACATATATAAAAAATGAATTTCCTGTGCATTTTATGGTGTTTGGGAAATTTTGTTTGTATGTGTTTAGGATAAGGGAATTTATTCATTTTATACATCAGCAATCCCCAATCACTCCTCCTATGAAAAAAATAACTGTTCTGTATGATAAACTCACACTATAAGGCGCTCACAATCGGCACAGATATTTTGTCCTGGTTGTAAACCTGATTTATTTGCTGATGTTTGACTAGGTGGTGCTGTTATGGGTGCTGTCACGTGACGTAAACCGGCTACATTTACGGGTGCAGGTGATGTGACAACACCTTGGTGTTCATTGTTTTCTAATTGTTGAAATGTTAAATTGAAAAAAATTATTATTAAAACATGCAACAATGAAAACGATTTATTCTTAAAATTTGTCCATAAAAAATAAGAATTTTCTACTTAGTTGAAAATTGTAAGAAGCAAAAGAAAACAGCAATTTACATCTAATTCTCTTTTTTACATACGAATGATTGTTCAAAGTAATTGAAAAAATTTTACTCTTCTTGGCTAAAGTGTAAGGGGGTAAGAAAACAGATTGATTTGAAATAAAATGCATGGGCAAAACACATTCAATTACCTGGTTCTGCATCCTTTGGATCATTTTCTGCTTCTTGTAACATTTTCAATACTTCACTCTTTTCAGCATTATATGAACGTTCATTCTTCTTGAAATTTACTCTAAAAAAGTAAAACCCGCTATTAAATTCGAAATTCATCACCCAAAGGGAAATAGTATTCGCCATTGAAAAAATCTATTGTAGTTATATTTTTCTACTTTATAATAAAAGATGTATTGTTAAATGAATTTTTTGTTTGTTATTAGTAAAAATAATTTAACTATACATCTTTTATTATAAAATAGAAAAATTTAACCACAATAAATTTTTATTCGCCATTGCGAAGCCACAAAGTTATTTATAGGAAACTCGTTAAACATAGGGTATTTCAGTAAGAGTGTTACTGTTAAAATTTGAGTACCTAATAATTAATACAAATCAACGAATCCCAGTATATTATGCTAAGCGCCTAAACACTGAAATTTTTTTGAGCACAAAATTTCGTTCAAATCTCCAGATCAGATTTTTTGTAGGTCTAAATAGAAAAATATTGAAGTTTTTTTAACTCCACCGATTTTCCGAATTGAATTATTTAGGATGTTTTTTAACTCGACATATACGTGAAACTCGAAAAATAACTTTAACCGAGAAAAATTCTTCAAACGCAAAATGTTATTTTTAAAGACACTTATATCTTATACAGCATTGAATTCAATCTAAGTTTTCAGGTTCAATTACAGCCTCAATCTGATTATTAACTAACAAACATTAGACGAACACATTAAATTTGGCACATTTTTTTGTAAACCGAATAGTTAAGACAGTAATTGATAGCAAAAATTTAGCTTTTGCACGTTTCTTCATTCAATTTGAACAAAAATGTCATTCTATAACGTCATGCGCTAGCAATTATTCGCTCGCTTCGCTGGACGATTTCGAAAACTACTGAATGGATTCTAACGAAACTTTAAATAATATATCTCATACGTCAGAATAAAACATAGGCTGTAATTTATAAAGATACTATCAGTTATACAATAATGTAGTTCATACGTTAGAATAAAACATAATCTCTAATTTAAATAGATTTCGATTTTAAAAGCAAAATAATTTTGTTTCTTAATAAAAAGTAACACATATTTCGAGTGTTATGCATAGGGGGATACATAAGATCGTCCAGCGAAGTAAGCGGGTTTGGCTAGTATTTTAAAATGACTAAATGCCTGTATCGATGAGACAAAAATTTATGCGATAATTGACAGTGTTGTTGTATGCCTGCCCAATTTACTCTACTGACTCTTAAATTACTTATTAAAATTAAAAAATTTTGATTATCGAGTTTTCTTTGCCCCACTGTTCTACTTATATGAGAAAGTTTATTTTCTTAAATAAATAAAAAAATAAAGCAGGAAAAACAATATGACGCAATTCGTTTGTTGAAGGCTACTCTCAATTTAATTTCACTGCATTAAATATTTGTGTTAAAAAATTGTACATACCCAAGTGCGCCAGTTGGCAACACTTCAGTTTGTGCAGATAATGTTTCAGCAATACTCTCCTCTGAATATAATGCCATTGGTGAATTATATTGTTTGTTGACCAATTTTAAATCGGAATTTCCATTTAACTGTAATGTAACATCAACAAATTAAATTAATTTTTTTGGATTTAGAAGAAAAATTTTGTTTTTTTTTTTCGTGAAACTTACGAAGGGTTTTGGTTGTACATTATGGCCGGTACCAATTGGTTTTTGTGGTGGTGTGTTTGATACCAATGAAGTTTTTGTAACAGTTACATTATTATTTATATGTGGTGATGGTGTTGGAATAGTTCCTGTTGGAATTACAGTTGGTTTCCATGTTTGTGACCCCCTAAAAAAAGGACAAATTTTGAAATAGTAACAACAACATATTATAATTTTAAAACAAACAAAAAATGGTTAATCTTTTTTTCTGAAATCGACTTTCTCCAGCCGTAGATCTTTCTATCTCTTAAATTTTCAACTTTCTATCTCTTAGATTTTTGCAGAAAAAACTCTGGAATCTCTCCCTACGTCATGTGAGGACAGAAATATTTTGAAAAATATGAATATATTTTGAATTTTAAAATGAAGCAATTTGAAGGAGGTTAAAACTTTTTTCTCGGCTCTTTTCTTGGCCTGACTTTTTCTTTCAAAATTTCAACATCCTATACCTAGAAAAGGACGCTTCCCGGCAGTGATAAGTGAGACCAACATCAAGACCAAAAACAAGACTGTATTTGACTATTTTTGTTTGACGACCTTAGTGTAATGAATTTAGTATCTTCTTCTTAGTCATTGGTCTTCTTCTCTTAAAAGTCTTGTTAGGTCTTGCATATGTGTAAGAGCAAGATCAAAGTACAACACCAAGTATGCTAGACAAAAGAAGTTAATTATAAAAGGGCCAAGACCAATGTGTAGGACGAAGAGCAAAGATCAAGATTATTTGGTCTTGCTGCTCATCACTATTGTTTATTAGTTTTTCCTTCTAAGGCACAAAATTTATTGAAAATTTAAAAACTATTTGAATAAAACAACAAATGTAATATTTGTATATATAAATTTATTTGCATAATCCACTTTTTTTAAAAAAATTTTTCAAAGAAAAATTAAATTGTTGTGTATACATTCGATCACTTGGATCATCTTCAGAACATATCCAAGTGATCGAATGTATACACAACAATTTAATTTTTCTTTGAAAAATTTTTTTTAAAAAAAGTGGATTATGCAAATAAATTTATATATACAAATATTACATTTGTTGTTTTATTCTTATCATGGAATTCCACAAAGTAAATCTCAACACATTGAATAAAAACTATTTATTAAAAAAAAAAAAAAAATTATGAAATTTCCCCAGTGTTATTCGAACAGTTGCTAAAGATAAAATTTAACTGAGAATAAACCTACCTTTGTACAGTTATTTCGAAATTTGGACCAGCACGAACAATTGTATCTTGTGCCTCTTTGTGTCTTAAATTAAACACGTCTGAGCTATTTACTCGAAGAACAGCATCGCCAGCTTGAAGACCAGCACGTTCTGCGATTGAATTGCCATTCACCTAAAAGGAAAAAAAAATTTTTATCAGTGTTGGAAGAATTAGCTTCTAAATTAAAATCAGCTAGGAAGATGAATTGAAAAGGATGGCAAAACAACAAAAATGATTCAAATTTTAAACTCTGCATATTTGAACAGTTATATTAGAGTTGATTTATCTTATGTGGGACTTTACAAACAAAGAGAACAAATAATTATACATATGTGTATATGTATTATTATTTTTTTTTTTTGTAAGGTCCAACATAAAATAAACCAACTCTAGTTCTTGTGTCACGAATTAAAATCAATATAAATTACAAAACATTATTTCTAGAGTTCACATTATTTCAATAATGCTGATAGATAATTCTCACAAGATTAATCCCGAATAATCCTCTGTTTTAAGTGTTTTTAATGCTATACATTAAGATGATTGCCAAAGCAATCGAAATCAGTCTAGCTAGTTGAATTATACTCAAATTAAGATGAGCATTTCTGTGGGCTGTATTATGCATTTAACATTTAATATAGCTAAATATTTTTATTGTGGGTCCTTAAGGGGATATATTTTAACAAAATGCAGTTGAATTATAAACTTTAGATAAATATTTTTATTGTGACTCCTAAAGAGGATACATTTTAACAAGTCATGATACAGACGAAATGCTCATCTTAATTTGAATAAACTAGAAAGGAGCGTTTTATTGTAATAGCTTCTTTTACTCAATTTCAATTATAATCTAATATTTATTGGTAGTTCACCAAAAAACTAGAAAGGTTTGTGGACGTAATGTTTGTTTATTTCAATCGGAGTAATATAGAATAAATAAAATTTGTTATAAATAGGCTAGTCAAACACATTGGGTGAACTTCTAAAAATCAAAACCTCCGATTTGCTTCAAAATAATAATAAATTCTCTGTTCCATCCTAGATGATACTGCAAGGGACTTTTGGTGACTCTAGTGCATAAACAATAGATAGTATCAAAGTATGTATTCTATTCACTATAAGTGCACTGGAAAATAGATACAGAATATTAAAGTCAATTGGAGGGCTATAGTTTTCGAAATCGAGTTGAAACAGATGAAATCTCTTTGTAGGTGGGTAAAAGGCAAACAAAAATTATAAGAAATGATTATATTTATTTTTATTTAAATAAAAGCTTTTATGTATTAACACATGGACTGTTCATATTATTTACAAGTTTCATACGTAAATCACGTTTTTCAATTAATTTTGCACGCAACTCATCAATATCCGATTTTACTTTGTTTCTAACATTGGGCTTTTTAGTTGGTGGTATACAAATTGGAACTTTTGGTAATGATGGTTTTGTTGCCATTTTCGCACGATCGTTAGCAACTAATGTCTTTGCATCTTCTATTAATTTATTACGTTGTTGCTTTTGTACTTGAATTTTTTTACGACGATCTTCAATTTCTTCAACTAGTTTCACTCGAATCATGCATAAACGTTCTTGTAATTCAGTCAAGGACATTTCACATAATAATCCAATATTTGAACATTCTGTAGGATCGAATTTTGGTATTTCTAATGTATTTCGAAGGCTCTAAGAATAAGAAAAATTTGTTAATTGCGCATGACCTTTTCCTATAGGCAAACATAATTTTGGTAAAAACAATTAGTTTATTTTCTTTAAGTCTACCACCTATATATTTATACGACAAACAAATTTGAATCTTCCAGATTGAAACTAAGGTGTTGACAACTTAAAATCATTTTAAGAATTTTACTCGCATACTTTGAGCTGTATTATTCTGTTCTATTAAAAAGTGAACTACTGTTCAAAAAAAGTTGCCGGTAGATATTAATTAATGTTTATTATACACTGTATGGCGTTAATATTTAAATTATTAGTGTAATTGCATTAGCTATTAATTATAGTGTTACAATAGATTTTCGTGCTTTAACTTTTAAGTGTCAACTACTTAAAAGTCTCAATGGCTAAAACTTGTTATATATTTTTAGAAAAAACCCTAATGTCAAACCCTATGTAGGTATTATTTTAGAAATAGAGCATACTTGTAATGCTCGAATTTCGGCAACCAATTCCATTTTACGATTTAATTCTTCTTGACGTTGTTGCTCAATTAACAGAGTATTCTTTTTAGATTCTTCATCAATCATTTTAGCATTTTCAAGTTTCTTTTCCGCTAATAATTTGATCGCTTCCCGTGATGCCAACTCTATTTCAATAACTTTTTCGACTTTAGATTGGTTAATTTCACGTTGCTCTTCCTTCCATTTCTCGAATTCTTCTAATAATTTTTCCTTTTCTTTCTTAATTTGTTCTGCTTTACATTTATTTAATTTGATTACATTTATTTTAGCAATAGCAGCCTCTTCTCTAGTCAATAATCCCTCCAAATGTTTTCGTTCAATTTCTTTTACTTCCGCTTCATATTGCTCCTGGCGTATCTGTGCTTCCAATGCTTCTAAATGTGCGTGATCAAATGCACCGCTCATTAAATTTTCTAATCTGTCAACTTCTTTTTGGTATTTGGAAACTACATGTTCAGCATCACGCAACGTGGTTGCCGCAGTTTGTTTGACAGAAACTTGACTGTTGAAAAAATTAAGTGTTAAATTTGTATTTCAGTGAGGATTGATTTCATTTCATAACTTTATTATATCCTATTGTTTTTCTTTTTCAATTTTGATTTAATTTGAATAAAGTTTGCAATTTTGTTGCCCGCCAGAGAACACTGTCGTTAATAAATACGTATAACTCTATAAATTTTTGTGTGGCTTTGATCGTCCGTAATTCGAAAACTACTCGTTTAAAAAATTTGTGGTCGTGTGACTTTTCATCGAAACTATTCGAAGAACATTTTGTGGGCGGTTTGAAAAAAATCACAGTAATGACACAGGACCCAATTGGTTATGTATTTTATTGGATAAGAATAACAGAAAGTTACCTTTTGAGAATTTTAGTATTAACAGGCTTTGCTAGAATTTTACGCACTTCACAAACTTTTTCGACAATCGTTCTAGATTTCTTTGGTCGTGAAGCACATTTAAAAACTTTCTTCTGTGCTTCATCCAACAACTTTTTAGCATTATCATGATTTTGTGCTTTGGCCATTTCAAGTGCCTCTTTAACTTTTGGATCTTCTTTAAATGTTGTCAATGGAACTTTTCCAACACTCGGTTGTGCCACTTCCATTAAGTGTGGTGTTGGTGGCGGGGCTTTAATTGGAGCAACCATCTTTGAGCGGCGTAAGCATTCTGGTGATTTAGGACGTGTTACATGAACTGGTGGTCGGATATTACGTGATTTTAAACGCTTGTCTATAGTATCATGCATATATTGCAATAATGCTTTATTCTCTATCACAGGAGTAACTATTCGTTTTGAGACGTAATCATTGTCGTAAATTTGATTTGCAATACACACTAAAACCATGTATTTGGAAAAATAAAGTTTGCATATATACCCGTGTTATTTTAGAGAGAGGCCAATTTTGGAAACTTCAAAGTGTGGGAACTTCAATTTAATTGATTCGAATTTATAATTTTACTAAATATAAGTTTTTTTAAAGCAGAATTACAAGATAGAACCATGTTAAATTAAAGTGTGTGTTTTAAAAACGTGCTTTGTTTTTTCAAGGTTGGACTCTCTAAAATTATCCGGGAAAAGAGTACGCCATCCTAATCTAATACAAACTAGGAATATATTATTTGTAGATTTTCTTTGATACGATCCTTTTTAAAAATTAAAAACTTAAGCTTTAGAATTGGCCCCTTAGAATTTAACGAACAAAATTCCTAATTTGTCTGAACCATACTAGGGAGAAAAAGAGGGATAGGTAATGTTGGTTTAAATTTTTTTAATTGGACATTAAAAAAAATTTGCCAAAGGACTCCCAGATAGATTTACGAGCACTAAAAAAAGGTGGAAAGTGCAGATTTAGGGTGTCGGATTATTGGAGGTGTCAAACTACTGTAGGTGCGGATTACTGTAATTATTAAAGGTATACCTTATTAAATATATTCAAAATAATATAAAAATTTTCTAAGGATGTGTGTGCAAAAAAAAAAATGAAATATAAATTTATTGTATCAAAAATTAATGTATGAATTTATTTGATTGCCTGCTTTATTTTAAGGCCTAGTATGCGGAGTTTGACTGTATTATACTGTCAAAATGTTTGTGTTGCACCCACCTAATTCTAAGAAGGAATCTTTATCTAAAAGAAAAAAAAGTATTTTTTGTGCACGCAATGCTGACCATTTTGACGTGGCTTCTAAAATATCTGGTAAACTATCCATGTCCAATTCGAACATATACAAATGGAAACATAAATATGGTATGGTCAAAGTGTTTTCTTTTTTAAATTTGAAACGTCTTGCTAATCTTGTTAAAAACTTTTCACGGTACATTGCTGCAACAAATATTTCAGCAACAATCTGTCGACCCACATTTTGTGATTGTAAAAATTCTGTTGGTGATTCATTATTTACATTTGATGTAAAATATAACTCAATTAGTTGATTGACTGCATCAAATATTTCTTCAGCGTCACTTATTACTTCAGGTTCAGTTATTGTGGATTTTAGAGTTGAAGGAGTTGAGGTAGATGATGAATCTGATTCCATTATCAATTACTTTATTCACACCATACGGTAAAAAAAAATTTCACTTGACATGTAAACTTGAAAATAAATATATTTTTCAATTTTTTATAATAGAAAATTTGATTTGAAAATGCGGGAATTTCAATTTTTATAGATACTTTTATAAGTAGTAGGTAATAATTTAAATCTTATTATTTTAACCTTCACTGAATTAAAAAAAATATCAATACAATATGCATAAATAATGTTATAAAATACTGTTATTATTAAATATTTTTTAAAATAACATAAAATAAGACATATCACTAAAATATTGGTATTAACCTTAAGGTATTGTATCAACTACCCGGGTGGATTTAAAAATTAAATACCACTCTAAACACATAAATAGCGCCTTATTTTAACATTACATATTTCTAACTTTTTTTCATTATTTACAGAATTGAAAACTAAGTGGGTTTGAAATTGTGAATCCCTTTTTCGTTTTTTTCGTCCACGAATCTAAGCCTAAATACTACAGTAAGCCTACATAAAATTGACTAAAATTGAATTGAATAAAAACATGTTTTTGAAATTTTGTAAAAATTTCCTTTCTTATATTATTTGTAAAGAAAATTGCAGAATAGAGCCTTCCACACGGGGGGGGGGGATTTAGAGATATTTTTTTGTCTTTGTAAAACCATGTAACCATTGTAAAACCAACAACAATAAAAGTTTTCATCCCTTAGAGCTTAATAGCTTGAGAGATATGAGCTACAAATTACTTTTTTTTTATTTCGAAACAAAAATAAAGTTTAAATATTTGTAATTTGAAAATCTGTCATTTTATTTTCTTGTGACCGTGAGAATTATTGGTCAGAAAGACGTTAATATTATCAACCTCTATTTTTAGCCAATTTGGCAGTATTTTTTTACGCAGGTCCATTGCATCAAGTATATGATTAAACAAATCGATTTCGTCAACTGTTAGTTTGTTATAAATAATTTTTCTTTAAATATTTTCAACAGTGAAAAATTATAAAAATAAAATAAATATGTACAATTCGCATAATATGTATATGTTATATAGTTATTATTAATATATTACATTTCATATTGCGACGGTCAGCGTCTCGACGCATATACACACAATATGATGTCACGATCCTTTTATGGATTCTCAGTTATATAGAATAATAATATTTTATTAAAAAAAAAAATATAAAGACTTTTTACATAAAATATTATTGAAATGCTCTTATTGAACTGTATGAAATGTGTTTCACATTTTTGCTGCGTAGGTACATGTGCAGTCGTGGCCGAGTGGTTAAGGCGTCTGACTCGAAATCAGATTCCCTCTGGGAGCGTAGGTTCGAATCCTACCGGCTGCGGTAGAATTTTTTTAAAGAATTAATCATGTTCAATTTTTATGTACCTTAAATTGTTTAATTTTTTTACTTTTTTTTAAACTTAATACCAATAACAATAATATTGATTTAGGCATTCGTATGAATTCCTATTTCAACATAGGTAATAAGTTCATTGTCTTTTAGGTACTACGTATAGTAATGTAGATTATTAGATAGGTGGGCGTAGCTAGGAGGCGGGGAGCAAAGGTGGCCATTAGCCACTATTCGAAGGTTCGAAAATTAAAAAATATACAGCTTGAAGTTTTTACTCATCAGAAACAAAGGATATCAAGCATTGTAATTATAGATTCATCAACCCTATAAAGTATACAATCAATTGAAAATCGAATTTTTCATTAAAATGTCGAAGAGGATGTAAAATTGTTTAATTTACATGCTTATATCAACAGATAAAATGTTGATATTCAAAAACTTAAATTTTTTTTTTAACATCCCTTAAATAAATGAAGTTTTTGCTTGATTTAGTTAAGCAGTGCAACAAAACTGAAAAATAAGCTAGGTAATTTTTTTGAAATTTCTGATCAGATTTTCGATTTTGAAGCAATATTTTATTTTGAAAATTTGATATTTTAGAATAAACAAAAACGCATTTTGAAAGTTAAAATCCTTACAAAAGTTTTAGCTTAGGTAGCTGGGCACTGAAAATCTACTGGAAGCGGTTAACCAGCTGCTCATCCTAGAAAAAATTATTAGCTCAGCCAAGGATGTAGGGACAATATTTTTCACCTGAAAATTAGATAAAAAACAAATTTTTATTTTTTAAGGTCCTCTGATTAAAATATCGTGTAGGTATATTGATTTAAGATCGATTTAGATAAATTAAGCAAGGTACGTCAAAGTCGAATGAGCGTAGGAGTTTAAACGAAAGTGAAAATAAACTAGCAAATTTCATGGTTTTTAAAACTTGATATGTTAAATAGCTAAACTGTAATTTTTATATTATTTCAAAAAACATTACCCCCGAAACTGTGAATTGGAGGGAAGAAGGGAGTAAAATTTATTTTCAGTAGATTGGTGAAAATCTCATCTTTCTAGCATGTATAGAACAGAAAATCTTTATTGTTGGATGGTTTTTTGCGCTTTCTCTTAACAATTAATAATCAAGCAAATAGACATTTTATACATTAAAAATCTGATTTTTCATAGAATTTTTGAAGAATGAAAATCGTAAAAATCCCTATTTTGCAAATTTTTTGTAAATTTTTCACTCGAAAACTGGAGGGTTTAAAGAAAAATGTTTAAGAATATTTTTGGTTAATTTTGACCCCTAATTATATGAAATTTTTGAAGCAATTCGGTTAATATTACTAATTTGTTAAAAAAAAATAGTTTAAACAACATCCTACCGGGTTACCAACCGAAAACCTGCACTTTTACGTTCAGGATCATGTTTTAAACGAAATCATGCAAAAATTTTCTATGCGAAAATTAACTTGCTCAATGGCGGATTTTCCCGGAATATCTATAATTATCCAATAAATAACTGATGATTTTGGATATATAATAATCATTTTCTAGTAGTAGAGTCAAAAGTTTTAACATCAAAACTTAAGTGAAAGGGTAAGCAAATTACATATTTTTTGACAAATCAATGTAAGTTTAATGAATGAAAATTATTGTTTCGGTCTAATAAATTTAAGATAATTATTTAAGGTTATTTTTCTATATGTTAAGGTAATTAGATTATATGTATGAAACATACCGTATCGTTTTGTATGATGGGTTAAATTTATATTTACTAAATGTTAATGTATAATAAATAAATTCTTTGCCAAGTTCATTTAATTTACTACTATAGTTAACATACGTTAATTATTTGCTTATTAGATAATTTGGCAACGAAACTTTGTATTTTAGAATACGTGTTAAATAAATTTTATTAGAATATTTTCATTTTTTATTTTTACGTAATGTATTACAGTACAAACAGAAAAGTTTCTTACATCATTGGTATATTAAATTTTAAAAATGTATTTTATCATTTTCTCTCTTCAGAATTTTGTGCTTCTTATTTTAAGAGATAGGATACAAGTTTTAAGAGATAGGTTTCAAAATGTTTACCAAACATTGTTTTTTGAGAAGCCAACGAGTTCCTTTCATCCATTGCTCCACTTTGTTAGTAAAACAAGTGAAAACAAACAATTGACTGGTTGGATCTCTAACGGTTTACAAGATGGGTCTTACGGACCCAAGACCCAATTGACCTATGTTGCTCATTTCCGAACTTGACCTCACTTTTTACGTCCTCAGCACGCTATAAAAATTTCAGCTCGATATCTTTTTTCGTTTTTGAGCTATCGTGTTCACAGACGGACGGACGGACGGACAACCGGAAATGGACTTATTAGGTGATTCTATGAACACCTATATCAAAATTTTTTTGTAGCATCAATATTTTTAAGCGTTACAAACTTGGGACTAAACTTAATATACTATGTATATTTCATATATACACGGTATAAAAACGCCCTACGATGTCAATCGGTATTTTTGAGACATAATTTAATATTTTTATTTAGAAGAAAACTTATAAAAATATCTTAACCTACATTTCATCATAAATAAATGCAGAAAGGCAATCGTTGTAGAGATGTTAATGTATTTTCTTAAATTTAAATTCTTTTCGAGGTAAAATTTCATTCTTGGTCGAGTGTCAAATGAAGTGAATTACATTTTATAGTAAATAATGTATCGCAAGCTTTCTTCCTGTCTATCAGCTCGAACCAGGTAAATACTCTTCTATCTTGTCCATTTAATTACAGGTTTTTAAAAATAATCTTCCGCAGGGGGGAATTGGAGCTCGCAAGCTTTCTGCTTAGAGCAGCTTAGGCTTACGGCTTACTCGACTCTCATCCATTTGCTGGACGTTGTTGTTTCACACCCGAATTACCAAATTGTTTCTTATAAGATTAATTGAAAACATTTGTAAATAACAATTAGATTTAGTATTGTTCCCTATTTTCATCTCACCTTCCTCTTTTGGCGAATTTATCGAATTCTTATTTCTATTTCTTGGCGAATTTATCTAACTTCATAATGTATGTCTATAATTTCTTGTTATTTAATTTTAAACACTTTTATTTTTTTATAAAAGCATTCATTGATAGCGCATTTAATTATAAGAAAATTACTTAAGTGCGCTTAATTAGTTACAGTTAGAATTCTTATAAAAAATATTTTACTAAAAACACAAAATATTCTTTGAAAAAAATAATTTCATAATTTCACAATAATTAACTCCTAGAATTATTTTTATTGTAAATTATATTTTATAAGTATATTACCTACGTATTTATAATTTATAAAATTATATTTATTACATAAAAATATAAATAAATGTTGTTAAAATTCCATAACAATAAACAAATATTAATTATTTTTAATGACACTTAAATATAATCAAGTTAACGAAAACCATTAAGAGTTAACCTTTTGATATTTTTGGATAAAATAAATAATTTACCTCCATATAAACACTAACATAAAGTTATCATAAAGGTGGCCTTCAATCTACGCGATGACAAGCACTTATAGTTTAAAAATATATACATTATAGTTTAAAAATATTAAAGACACGCGTTAATATTAATCCCTATATATTATAAATGAATGTAAGGATGTTTGTTTGTTACGCTTTCACGCAAAAACTAGCGAATGATTTTTAATGAAACTGTACAGCAATATAGCTCATACGTCAGAATAACACATGGGCTATAAATTATAAAGATATAGATATTAAAAAAAAAAAAAAAAAACTGAAAAAATGAAATTGGCGTTTCTATTTTTTGAATAACTTTTAATGTATTAATTAATATTCCATAAATCGTTTTTTAACTATTAACTTAACAGCAATAATGTAAACAATATGTAGCCAATGACATATCGATTAGGCAAAGACACAGGGTAACTCACTGACAGTCTTCTTTCTTATTCATCATATCGTAAGTTTTGGGCCCTGACGTTCTCTAGTTGTATAAACTCTTTGGTATACTATGAATTGTCATAATAATATTTATTGCAAAAAACTTTTAAATGTAAATATCATCAATACATAGTATAAAACAAAGTCGCTTTCTCTGTCCCTATGTCCCTATGTCCCTATGTCCCGTTTTTTTTAATAAATAGAGTAATTCAAGAGGAAGGTTTTTATGTATAATACATCCATATTATAGTAGAGTAAGGGGTTGAAATAGGGGTTGAAAGGGATATGCTTCAAAAACTAAAAAAGTTGTGCATCGATTAAGATCAAATATTGACAGGATATACAACCAGCTTCAAAGATCTATTGTTTTTATCTACATTTCGGAGGGTAGAAAGGTGTAGCGAGAAAGTGGGAAGTAATTATCGAATATTTACAAATATACCTAAGTGGGGCATCAAATAAAAGAGCATGACGTGTACATTACAAAACTGTTATCTAACTGTTGGGGTGCAAGTGGGGATGTAGCCCAGCAAAGCGGGTAGTTCCCAGCTAGTTTTATTATAGGAATAATTTTTTTTGGTCCCTACAATCGATTCGACGTGTTCTTGATAAAAATTTACATAGGAGTTAAAATAATATTACATTTATTAAAGCTATTTATTAAAAACTATATAAACACAAGCCTTCCTTGCACCTCCACCATTCCGATTTTTAAAATAAAAAACAGTGAAAAAAAATCCAAAATAAATTCTGCAACCTGCTTATAGAGGTTGTGTGGAGTTCATTCTAATTTTTTTTTTTAAATATAACAGTTTGTTACCAAACAGTTAAAAGAACAAAATGGATTAGGTATTTAAAAACAATTGTATTTTATAATAACTGTAAAAATAAAATTACTACGAAATAATTATTTGTAACAAATTAAGTATAACACAATAGTTTTATTTTCTTTAGTTCATTTTGTTTATATAAAAAATATAATTAACAAATGATTTTAAGCTTAACAAATGGATTATTGCAGATTTGTGTTCATATATATGAAGACAAGAATGTGACATACTCTATTGAATTTTATTCGCATTGATGCGATATACCTTACAAAATTGATTATCAGGTCGCAGTGTTTAAAACTGTAATAGCGTGCCAGTTTACGTGAAAAGTTGAGAAAATCCAATAAGATAGTCCATAAAAAGTATAATTTGAAAATTCATCCCGATATTGGTGAAACTATTTTGAAAATCCAAATCTGGCGAAAAAGTTTATATTTATTAATTAATTTACTATTAATCAGGTTAAAAATTATTGCTACTAATAATTCATTTTTAAGTTGCTTTAAAGGACGATTCTGCTCCAAACTGAATATTTTGTAGTGTCTAGGACAAACAATGGTTTTCAGACAGTGAATATGTCCTTCAACTTGAAAGATTTATTCAAAAATAATAAAAAAAATTACTTTTAAATTACTTCAAAGTTCATAATCACCAATAATTTATGTGGGAAAAAAGATAATAATTATTTTCATAATAAAAACTCCAATATTTCATTGTCTAGAAGAGTATCCTGTGTTCGATGTTCAATATCACCAAAATATTTCAAGATTCAAGTTGAAATTTTGGCAGATTTTTAAAAAACGAAAATTTCACTCCAAAATTTTGCACTGCAATATTTTACGTTTAGTTCCACAATACCATGACAGGCGCGGATCTAGAAATTTTTTTAGGGGGGGGGGGGTTCATAGGATTTTTGTCATTTTTGTTTTTCAATAAAATAACAAAAAAACCAAATAAACAAAATTTTTTTTTTGTTTTTCGGTTTGTAAAATATTGATTCAGCTCTTTTTTTTGAAATGCGGGCTGTTTTGGGGGGGGGGGGCATGACCCCTGTGACATCTTCTTCGGGATTTTGAAAAAATTATTTTCGTTGTTTACAGTAGGCCAAGTACTTTTAAAATTTGTAAAAAAATATACTGGTCCATTTGAAAATCAAAAATTGGATGCTGTATCTGCTAAGATGACGTACCAAAACTTTTTTTTTATGAATAAGAACTAGTTTAAAAATGATTTTGCTCCCAGAGAGAAAAAAGGGTGTGGAGAGTTAAAAACTAATCAAAACATGTACAGAAAGTACAATTTTTGGTAAAAAAGCTATTGTGTAAATTTCTCAACAGGTCTTTTTTATGTAAAATTTAAATTTTTGTTAAGAAAAATTATAAACTGTGTTAAGCATCAGAACAATAAAACTATTATAATTCTATTCAGTACACTGAGCAAAATAAGATTGTTGAATTAAGAACACGAAATTGATTGCGTCCTAAATTCTTATAATATTTATTTTAAACAAATAAAAAATCACTGTAAAATTAGGTCAGAATTACTAATTCGTAGAGAATCTTATTTTTGTGTTATGTGACGTCACAAATGTTTATTGTGTTCAAACTCACGTAGATATACAGAAAAATATTAAATTAAATTTACGTTAGATATATTCGTTAGATATATATTAAGTAATATTCGTCTTCATTTCTCAAATTTTTCTTACTTTTGCTGACAAAAGAAGCTTAGGTATACCTAAGTTTTCTATCTTACGCAAGATACAAAAAATTTCTAATATAAAATAATATATTCAAAATTAACTTAAATATAGGATACGGAGTTCCTAGACAATAAATGATTCCTAATTCTCTGATTTTACTCTAATTTAAAAAATAATGTAGATTTTATTTTTCATATTTTTTAATTTATAAAACAAAAAATTCCTTTGTCTAATCATTTGGGGTAGGGGATTTTATAGTTTTCTTACTTTGCTTATACAGTCTAAGATCAGTTTGCTTATCTTATATATTTAAACGGGCAATTCTTGTATATATTTTATATATATATATATATATATATATATATATATATATATATATATATATATATATATATATATATATATATATATATATATATATATATATATATATATATATATATATATATATATATATATATATATATATGAAAATGAGTATGCTGGGGTTTCTTGGGGCGAAAAGTCGATCTACCTAGGTTTCAATTTTAAAAACGACGTTTTATCCGTGTTTTTAAGAAAAACTGAAACATACATTGCAAAATATGACTCTTCCTGAGATCTATTGGTGTATATCGTAGTTAACGAAAGAAAACACATTACCGGGATATTCAAATTTACATTTGCATGGAGACATTTTAAACGATTCTTATATTAGTGGTAAATTTGTGTCTTTTTAACTCAAAAAATACCGAGTCATTCAGGTTTTTTGGGAAATTCCTTAGATATTGATTTTGTAATATAGACACATCAGAAAGTTTGAGAATAGGAGAAATATCAATACTCATTTTGAACCCCAAAAACATGGACTTAATGGTATAATTACGGTTATCCCAATGTATCTGTATAACATTATCTACATTAAATTGGGTCAGAATTAATTATGTTAATAATGTTATGTGTTTAGAGATTCATATTTTTAGACTACGAGAGTCACACAAGTGATGTTAAATACAAAACTATTTAATCAAATTTAATTAACAAATTTAATTTTAGATAAGACGGACGTGGTGGTAAAGAACCAGATACTTTTTTTTTTAATTTTTTAAGTGTCAAATAAATTTTGATATTCTTGCCCTAATTAATGTTACTTACGTAATGTGTAATATTGGGTATGAAGTAGTTTTTTTTATCTTTTTAAAGTACTGTGTTCTGTTTACCTCTATACACAAAATAAACGATGCGGTGTAAAATCTTTTCGAATAAAAATGTCGAATCGATTGCTTACGTTATGCTATTTTAACAGAATTTTATTTTACCTGGAGATTTATTTAGTAATGATTACTGTGGAATCGGTCGATTTTGGATAAAACAAGGACCAATAGAAGATCCTGATATCTTTGTATACGAGTTCTATACATACAATAAAATAGAAGTTGAAAAAAGTTCAGAATATGGCGACTTAGATGGCTTTAGCTGTTGCTATTTATCGACCCTGCCATACAATACTTGCTATAAGAATCCAATGGAGTGATAACGCAATATGTAATTGTCGATGAAATCAACTACTGTAAAATAAAACCTCCACTTCGCCAAGAAACGAAGCTAATTAGAATGCTTGATTTATTACGTTGGATTATGAGGAGTAACTCACTTATTTTCTTTGAAAATTATTTATCTGCCGATCATCAATCGCTACGTGATTTCATTAAAATTTTTGCGAATTCGGTTCGAATTTAAATTATCGTTAAGCTCAACGTTTAACGAGAAACGAAAGTGATCTAAAACCCAGCACAGGAACTCATTTAATTTTTTATACAATTAACCTTCAGATACAAAAATCAATGAATTTTTCGTGATTTTCATCTGATTATTTAGTAGCCATAAAATTTAAATTTTTAGGGGATTTTGTATGTTGTGAAAAAATCTTTTCGCACAAAACCTATCTATCTGACCATAGATTGGTAGTTTTCCCGTCTCTGTTTTTCGTCGGTTAATGCACACGAGATAAAAACAAACCAAAATGTTTTCTTTATTTTACCTATATAGGAATTTCATGCGTGGTTGGAGTAACCAGAGTAATATACCGATACCGAGCGGAACGATAGACTTCAGTAAACTTGTTTAAAATTAATAGAAAACTTAATAACAGTTAATATTGCTTCTTATATTTACTGGAAAATATTATTTGCCAGAGAAAATTAGTCAACTCAAAATTAAACATCTGTATTAAAGATTTCATTCCTCGATAATCCAAAAATGATAGTTTACCTTTAAAAGGCAATCACACAATCGTCAACTGTTAAATATAGTTTCCACCATTAAACCTGGCTCATCAGGTTTATAGTAGATATTAATAGCTCTTGCCAGATTTATATCTACTTTAAACAAGATCCTTTAATGATCCCTGAATATCTCTAAAAAATTCCCAATGATACCTAAAATATTTTACGTATAAAAGACAACCATCATACACGATACGATTAGGTAAAATATTGCCTGTTAATAGCTAAATATTGCCAATCAAAAATTTGGACCTATAAAAATATATTTTAAGAAGCAAAAATATAAAAAAAATAATAATTTGGAAAATACCTACATTAGTATTCGTATGAACTCAATGATTAATTTTTCGTCAACATAAAAAAATAAAAGTATCTGCATTATAAACTCTTTCAATCGTTCTACTCCTGATATATTTATCTAAAAATATCCTACTAACGTCAATTAACTTGTTTTTAATAGGTCAAAGTTTAAATTTTTACTGCATTTATACACAGAGGAAGTGTGGCGTTTAATTTTTAATTTTATGGTACATACTTGACAAAAATACAATTTTTTTAATGCTTCTGTTTTTATTAGAATATTTATAGATGTGTTCTTTAGAAGAATCAATATTAAACTCGTATATTATATAGACTTGGATACAATGACGAAGAATGGACGTTTAAAATAATTTGTTAAAGGTATTATTTTATTTATTACAAGATTTTTTTTAAATTATTCTATTATTTTCTTTCTGTCATTCACGAAAATCATCATGCCATACTTTTCCGATGGTCCCTTATTTGCACAGAATATGGAACCATCGAATAGGTAACATATTAGCGGTGGTAATTCGACTTATTAACTGCTCATACCGTAAGAAATGGTTCGAA
Organism: Chrysoperla carnea; assembly: GCF_905475395.1. Taxonomy (NCBI): domain Eukaryota; kingdom Metazoa; phylum Arthropoda; class Insecta; order Neuroptera; family Chrysopidae; genus Chrysoperla; species Chrysoperla carnea. The sequence goes on along the minus strand of NC_058337.1, from coordinate 70,619,513 downwards.
AATTTTCTTTTTCTGTCTCCAAGTACAGGAGCCGATTATCCATAAAACAAAACTTGCAGTCCGTTAATATTGACATTTTTACAGTTATTTAAATGACAGTCTATAATTTCTGCAGAAAGGGAAAATTTTAATAGAAATGAACAACAAGCGTGGAAGCTCGCAATAGTAGAATATGAAAAGGACACAAAGAGGATACGGAAGAGAAAGCTCAAAGCAGATGAATCTTTCGAAGATAATATTTTTTCATTTTCTGGTTGGAAACATGTGGAAAAAAAACACAAAACAGATTTATGGTTTAACTTCAAAAAGGAAGAGAATTGTACAACAATTTAGAGTAAATGTTCGTTTTTAAGCAATATGATCAATTTGAACACTGAATAAGTTTAAAATAAGGCACGAACTAAGGGTGTACGAGCACCAAGGCAATTTTAAATATAAAGCTTTATTACGAAATTGGACAGATATCCAAAAATTTTATTCTTATTTTGCGTCTATACATTCATAAAGTTATAGCAAAATTTATCACCATAGTTGAAAATAAGGTACAAATAATTTCAACCATAAATAATATTGTGTACGGTAAATAAACATCACTTGTCTTATCGATATTTACCAATGAAAGAAATCCATAACATTTGGTAAGTTTAGCTGTAAAATAGTCTCAGAGTACTGAAAATACTCACCTAATTTCGTGCCAATTACTGAATAAAAATAACAAATTAATGGATGAAATATTAACATCTCAGAAAATACAATATCCTAAAACATGTAATTAAATGAACAGCGAAGTATTTTATGCAAAATTAATTTTTTGATTACCAAAATTTATTCGGTATTTGTTTACATTTTATCACTACGCCCATCTTAACTAAATACTATAAACGATTTTCAGTATACTTTCGAACAACAATGGATTGAATTATATTAAAATTGATTTTGATACAAACATTACATAAAATTCAATAGAACTTAAACCAGATCTTCTAGTAATTATATATATAAATGGCGCCTCATTATTAATTAAATCGTCTCAAACATTAAGTTTTAATTAAAACATATGCATGTACCACATTATATTAAAAGAAAAATGAATCAAATTACAACTTCATGAATGCACTGTAAACAAAGCAGTGTAATGTGTATGATTTCATCTTGAAAATGAAATTAAATAATATTTAATTTTTAATTATACGCAAGTTCGAAAAAAATGTAATACGTACATTTTGTCAAAACATGGTCTTTAAGACCAACAATATAAGTAAAAATGAATATTCCTATTAATAATTTATTTGTGAACACTTATGTAGTGCGTCCTTAAATGAGTTGGCGGAACAAATGAATGTAAACCTGCTATGGGTACCGAGACACAGAGACATTCCAGGAAATTGTGAAGCCGACGAGCTTGCTAGAAATGGCACAATACTGCCGGACACAAGCACCAAAAAATATCCGGGAGTTCCATTTGCGAACTGCAAGTTGCTCCTCAAAGAGGATGTCTTAAAAAAGGCCAATCTTAGATGGAGGGAGGAACGTACTTGTGATACTACATATAAGGCAGATTTGGTCTGAGTACAATGGTAGGCGTTCGCAGGATCTTATATCACTTTCAAGGACCTCTGTTAGCAAAGTTGTTGCGGCTATTACAGGACACTGTCCAAGTAAAAGTGCAATACTATTATTACTAGCGAAGATAATCTAACGTTATTTTAAAATTTAGACTTACATATAAATACTCACAGTAAAAATTTAGACTCAATGTTAGACTAAGTGAAAGCGTACCTGAAATAAAAAACACAGTTATGAGTACATAAATCGAATTTTAAGATAAATCTACAAGGATAACTTAAGAATCTAAGGTGATTAACTATATTACCAGTTCTATAATTATTCCAAAACCATAAATAAGATAAACCCCAAGTCTACGCCTAAAAAACTTTTCACCAATTAGTTAAGGATATGGCGCATCAAAAAATTCATGAGCCCTAACTTTCTGCCACGTGTAAAATAACCTCTTGGGTCGATGAGAATCATTTTCTCTCATAGGACATAAAATTGGTTAAAAGCTTCAAATAGGTTAACAACCATTTTTTTTTATTTTATCAGGAAAATAATTGAATAATAAAATATGGGAAAATAACTTTGTACGATATTCAAACAAACGGAGTGTCCGTTTATCGGCGCTTGAATTGAGAATTGCAATAAACAAAGTGATTTTTCTATTATTATACTATGATTATTATACCATGATCTTCTTCTGTTCAAATTCAAGCTTAGGGTCTCTTAGAGATCCCTCTACCGAGTATTTTTCTTAAATAAAAACGGTAAATATTTTAGATGTGTGATTATGGTCTGCAAGGATTAGTAAAACATTTTGAAATTTATTTAATGCAAATTAAATTAAGGTCCAAATAATAAATAAAATAAAAGATTTCTAAAATCATTCTTTCGTTAAAAATTGCTTCATATTAAATTTAACTTAGTAAATTTGACTAAAGTTCAATACTGGATGGAAATTCAATGAAGCGTTAATGTTACCTGATTAATTTTGAAATAAGTTAGTGTTAAAATAATTTTGAAATCTTACATAACGCGTTCTTTAAAAATTTGACAAAAATGAAAGACTTAAGAAAGTGATCTCGTAACAAGTTTTAAATCGTTTTCTTTAAAGTTTTAATTATGTGTGTATAAGTGACAGTACATTTTCCTTGCTCGTTTGAGTACAAAGCAAAAAAAAAAAAAAAAAAAATTAAAAAACCTAAACAAAATATAATAATAATAATTAAAAAACCTAAATTTTTTAATTTTTTTTTAGTAGTAGAACATTTTTTCATGAACCGAATTACACTTGAAACTAATATAAACAATATTTAAACATCCTTTTTTTTTTTAATAATATAATAACAATGATTATACAATAAAACAACAATAATATGCATTATATTATCAATTTAAAAAATTATTTATGAATCAGGGAAAAAAACTACTTTAAAAGGATTTGAAAATTTGATTACATGAATAATTCATTTATTTATTATAAACACTTATATTTATTTAATTAATTTTAATATTATATGTATGTATATGTTTTTGGATTTATTCATAATAATAATAATAATTATTATTCATTAAATATTTTTTATGAAATTTTAATGAATGATAATAATTGTTGTTAATATTCAATTAATTTATCTATATTCTAAAACAAGGATACAAAAATCATGTTACGCATCTTTAAATCGTAACATAAGTACAGTAAGACCGGTAGCTACTACCAGAATTTTGGTATCTTTCAAATCGCGGGTGCCCGACAACATTTGATTGCACGATAGGCATTGTAAAAGGATTGAGGTATATTAGAATGACGTCACTAAATGACTTACATGAAAATGCAAAACAGTAGATACCTACCTACTGGAAGGTATAAAGTTAAAAAAAAGAGATCGATTTAAGCTACAAGGATCCATTTGACACTCGTGTCATGGTTTTTGTTCTGCTTTATATAGATATATTTTATATTCACATAAATACACTTAGCATGTGTAATTTGATTATACCTTTCACCCTCAAAGCCCTAATTTGAACCATTTTTCTTAAACCAATTTAAACCCACTTAATAAGTGTCTAGATTGAAAGACACAAAATTTGAAAAATTTGAAATAACTTAAAATGATAATAGCAAAAACCGCTATTCAGAAATAGAATCCTTAGGACTATCTAGGACGCGGATTTCAATAATCGAAAGAGAATAAAAAGACAGGTGACGAAAATCTTGAAATTCGAACTTCATTTCAGGATCTTTATACTTGGAAACATTGATAGAAAATTCCAGATCTTTTTTCACAGTTTGGCGACACTTTATTAAGGCGAATTACGTAACTCATTTACAGAAAATGAAGGTCGCAAAAATTTTCGTCGGGCCGTTATTGCCGGAGGCTTAAAAGACTTTGTTAAATGCGTTATTTTATTTTCTACAGACTTATTTTTTGTTTACTTATTATTTTTCTTCAGCTAAGTCCAAAATTGAAAGTAGCCTTCAAGTCATAGCAAAGCCAGCATATTTACAACTGTCGGAAAAGTAAGACATCAGGACTTTCGTGAATAGAAAAAGACAAATGATTACGTAATAAAAAATTAGCATGTAACAATTATTTTGATAACCTTGCGATAGTGGATCAACAACTAACGCTATTTTTCTTTCAACAGCTACGTTATTTTAAACATATTACCCTACAGTAGAATAAGCTGGGAAATTTTTAATCAGTGTCTTCAAGTCTACTTGTTGTAATTTGGAAGATTATAATTATATTTTGATATTAAAAATATTCTATCGCAAGACCATGATAATACAAAATAATGAATGCCAAAATAAAATTATAAAATACTATGTATTTTATTTATATTGTCTAATTTTATCATGTTCAAATAATTATATATACATGTCTGTTCTGTATATGTTTGGCTTCCGTATTTACATAAGTTAGAAAACATTTCCCTCCATTAATCATATTTACGAAAATAAACAATAATCAATTATATATTTACATACATTACTTACTGATTACATTCAATACAAGTGAATAATAAAAGCATTTTCAAAATAAAATTATGCAAAATACAAAAAATATTTTGAGATTTAAATAAACAAATTGTCTATCGTCTAAAATAAATTTATTTCAATATTTGTCTTGTTATTTTCAATTACCAGTTACCACACTTAACAACTATTGAAGTATTTGAATTTTTTGTTTTATTAGTTAACAATCTAAACAAAATATTTTACGAATCAATAACTAGACTATGAGGAAATAGCATATGGGATCTTAAATAGTTGGAATTGAAATTATTTTTATTGTCTTTAAGAATTTATTATAATATTTATTTGGGCACGTGAGCAAAAATTTAAAAACAACTTTGTTAATAGCTGTTTATACCATGTATATATGAAATATACATAGTATATTAAGTTTAGTCCCAAGTTTGTAACGCTTAAAAATATTGTCTGTCCGTCTGTCCGTCTGTCTGTCAACACGATAACTCAAAAATGAAAAGAGATATCAAGAGGAAATTCTTATAGCGTACTCAGGACGTAAAGAGTGAGGTTGAGTTCGTAATTGAGCAATATAGGTCTCTTGGGTCCGTAGGACCCATCTTGTAAACCGTTAGAGATAGAACAAAAGTTTAAGCGTAAAAACTGTTCCTTTTAAAAAAATTAGTAACTTTTGGCTATAACTTTTTTTTGTATACATCACCGTTTACCCACGAGGGCGCTAATTAGGTGCAAATTTTATAGTATGTATTAATATGGGAATATCAGTTATGTGTGTGTGTGTGGCTATTTAAAAGTAGATATCTTTTTTTATTTACGTGACGTCAAAAAAACAAACGATTGTGTCATCAACACTGTCTATACATGGTATTTCAACAATTACCTCAGTCAATTGTTTGTTTCACTTGTTTTAAATATATTTAATAGTCTCGTGAGTATTTTTCGACTTCGCCGGACTATCTACAAAGAATAAAAGAAGACAAATTATTTGCTTTTTACAAAATATAAATATAAATTTGGTATTATGTATATATTTTTACATTTCAATAGTATTCCTTGTCGTGGCTTTACCGGATAAAGTTTAACGTATTCGGTTTTAGTATAGACTGCTTTTCCTGGAGGGAGAAGAATCCCGTTTAAAAGTAGGCGAGAAAGAAAAACTGGTTTTAACTGATTCACGTACTGAGAGAATTTAAGAAAGTTGATATGAGTGATTCATAGAATAATTTTCTACTTTTAGACGTATCATTTTAGATCAAAAAAGGCTAAAATGAAGAATTTTTATGTACCTCAACTTATCGGGCCAGTTTTTTTTTTTAAATGTTCAGGAAGGACCATATATCAAAATCTACATCTAACTTCTTGCCGCTAGAAAGTTTGGCCATTGCTATGAGCCAAAAAAGCTCATTATTATAATAGGTGATTTTTGAAAATTTCAAAACCTTGAAAATATGCAACAAAATGGGCCAGAACGGAATCGCTGGATTTTCGGGATCGTTGATCAATATTCTGAAGCCAGAATTTCGATATACACCCCCTGTGAGGGTAATTCACCCCGCTGATCCAAATTGAATATTTACAGAAAATTGTAGTGTTAGGTCACAAAGGGCAAAAAACCCCATGAAGGGGGTAAGTATATCCCCATTCTAACTTCGGAATCATGATTAAGGACCCCAAAAACCCCCGAGTAAACTTTTTTGGCCCATTTGTCGAATATATTTACAGAATCCTGCCGTTTTTGACCAGCGGGGGCGAATAACCCCAGAAGAGGTTAGTACATATTCATTCTAACTTCGAAATCGTGATCAGTGACCCCAAAAATCCCTGAGTATACTTTTTTAATCCATTTTGTTGAATATTTACAGAATATTGCAATTTTGGACCAGCGAGGTAAATTACCCCATGAGGGGTAGCTTATATCGAAATTCTGATTTCGGAATAGTGATCAGAGACCCCGAAAACCCCCGAGTATACGTTTCTGACCCATATTTTCAAGGTTTTAAAATTTTCAAAAATCACCTCATAAATTGAATCTAACAATGGTAACAAACTGTTTCCATCGGGTTAGAATTGACGCGATCTCATACACTGTCAAAAAGATTGATGAACAAAGCTTCTTAAGCACAGTAGTGAAATTTTATAATATGTTACATACAAAAATTACATGATAATGAAATCAGGTTTTTATACTCTATATTCTAAATTTTCTTAATAATAACATATAAGAGAACAAAAAAATAAAAATAAATCAATAAAAAATGCCTGAATTTAATCTAAAAAATGCAAATACACCATTTAATATAAATGGTATTTATAGTCATCTCATCCTTGAAACAGTAACAAAAACATAGAAAAACAAATTATAAAATAATAAAGTAACGGATAATTAAATATAAAAACAATAAAAGATTATTTTTATTAAAAATTAGACTCTAAAAAATTGTGCATATAATTAAAATGACTTCATCGTTGTTCGTCGATCGGTCGTGGTTCTTGGAAATTTCTATTTAAAATGTTCATTTATTTTAATAATATTTTTAATATTAGCACGCATCTGTTAAAAGCACGTATAAAAATTTTTTTATTAACTAAATAAAGATTAAATTAAAATTAGTAATTTAAATTTAATCAATTATGAAAATCGAATATGGATAAGATTTTAAAACTACATTTTTGGTAGTCTTTTAAAATTTATGGTATTATTATGATGTTAAAAAGTAAAAAAATAACTATAATATTATGTAGTTAAAATTATTGTTATTTTTGGAGTCGGTGTCAGCCAAGGGAACAACTCTGACAGAACGGTTTGCTACATTACCTTGGCTGACACCGACTCCAAAAATAACAATAATTGTAACTACATTATACATATTATCGTTTTTTTTACTTTTTAGTGCATATTAATTTATTTTGGAAAAGTTTTTCTTTTGAAGTCGGTTTTCTTTTTGTTAAAAGTTTTTTGTATTTTGTGATTTTTAGTGAATCTGAAGTACATGACACGGGAATTACCAGATAAAGAATCATCAAAATCGGCTCACCCAGTCGAAAGTTCTGAGGTAACACACATAAAAAAATACAGTCGAATTGATAACCTCCTTCTTTTTGGTTTGAAGTCGGTTAAAAATAACAAAAAAACTTTTGTTCGAAACATTATTTCATCAATGCAGACAAAGCAAAATAAAAATAAAATTTTTGATATCTGCTTGGTTTTCGAAATACCGAAAGGCAATTAACTAAACAAAATTTTCATTTTTCGTTATTATGAAAATTACTACAGATATCGAAAAATTTTATTCTAACTTTTCGTCTTGTTGAGTTATAACATAATTCAACATCAAAATTTAAAATATATAATGTTTTTGTATTCCCGCTACTCTGCTCGTACAACCTTAATTTGTAGGACACAATGAGTTTTTTTTGTTTTCAATAATTTATTAACTTATTAACTTAAAATAGTTTTATTTTTAATTTCCACCAAGTAGTTTTGAAGAAACCTATCAAAACATATCATCCATTTACTCTTCATATTATCCATTTACTCTTCATATGCGTATACATACAATTAGGTTCATGAAAAGTAGGGCCAGGTTTGTTTACCAAGTGCATATAGAGGCAAATTCGGTCTGTGCGGTAAGTAGTCTTACATGCGAATTAGACTATGCTAACCACCTTTTTTTTTGAAATTTTAGTGTAACAATATTTTAATAATGACCCTAAATATACCTAATCCGAGACCAATGGGGCAAAGTCGACATATAGTGAACTAATATTAAGCATACGTAAAATTACGACCAATATGGGTGGTCTTTGTTATTGTAGACTTAAATCAATAAATCTTTCTATATAGCAACCACGTCTCAATAATAAACCATAAAAAATATGCAGTCAGATCTCTCTAAACTGCACACTTTATAAAGGCAACAACTGAATGCAAATAGGCATTTCACACCAAATACAACGCTCACCTAATATAGCACTGTTATTCCTCAACATTATGTATTTGTTTCTAGAATCTAAATATTAAACAATTATCGATAAATACGTGCGAACCACGGTACATGAAGTGTGATACATGGTACAATAGCATAACGTACCATGTATTATATCCTAATCTATCTCTATGTATTATAAATATGAAAGTAAGGTTGTTTGTTTGTTCGTTTGTCTGTTTGTTTGTGACTATTTCACGCAAAAATTTCTGAATGTATTTGATTGAAACTCTACAATAATATATCTAGTACATCAGACTAACACATGAGCTATAATTTATAAAGATATATTTAAAAATAATAAAATTGAAAAATTTCTGACACTTCACTGCACTGTCGTGCCACTGTTATGGCAATTTTTAATGCGAAAATAAAGAAAATAAACAAACTCAGTTTATTGCACAAATTACCTTTTTTTAAAGGATCTGGTCTACATCTGAGACCCATTCACTAGACTCTTACGCTCGATTTGTAGCAACACTTATGGCTACTACAAATCAAGATCTAGATAAGCATGAGTTATTCGTAGTTCTACAGTTTCCACATTAGTCCATGTGTTCCTAGCTAAGTTCCTTTGAAATTTCTTTCCTACTAAAAATTGAACGTGAGTTCCAACTTAAGGCCTGTTTAATAGTTAATTGCCATAAGATTCCAAAAAAAAATGAATTTAAAAAAAATTTTGTTGTTGTTTACAGGAACTGAAGTACTTTGAAAATCTGCAAAAAAATATATTGACCCATTTGAAAATCAAAACTTTGATGGGTGATATATCTTTTAAGAAGCTGGTCCTATAAAAATGAATACGTATATTCTATTTTTTCAAAAGTTCGCACCCTTAAGGTAGTACCTACACGAAAGTGATATTCCAAGAATTTCTCAAAACTCAGAATATAAAATATTTAATTCATAATACACTTGCTGTTAAAATTAGAAGATGATTTACCATGCCATACATGAGATATTAGCAATTAAAAGTGACGCAATTTGTACGTGTACATGGGAGAAGTGTATAAAAATACACAAATTTACAAATATTATATTTATTTACCAATGAATGACGTCCACCATCTCTATGAAAAACTAATATAATGTAGAATACTATATTTAGAAAATATATAAATAAAAATAAAAATTATTTACCATATAGTTTCGATAAAAAACTTAAATAAATAACTCGTTTTAGCGATGATTTTTGTGGAAAAGATATGAAGACTAATGTTAAAGGCATATGTCATAGTGTGTGTGTTTATATGTATACTAGAAACAGTAGTGAGGAACTACAGTCTTGTGAAAATAATATATGGTATATGTATAATAGTCATAGCACAGTTAATGCACTGAATGATAGTATTAGTCCAAAACTTTTTGACTGGACGGTCGCGGAGGAACTACCTTAATTAAAAGGAGTGAGGCGTTAATAACTAGTCACTTGTATAAATATTAATCTAGCATTGTTACATATAAAGAGGTCTGACTGTATTCATTTCTAAACCCATATATTTACACACACCATTATTCTTCGCACTAAAAACCGCAAAATATAAATAAAAACGATAATTAATTTTGTCTAGAAAAAAAAAAAATAAAACAAAACAAAAAAAAATTACATTAAACACTTTTTAATTAATTAGTAAGAATAATATAAAATGTTTACAAAGAATTCTGTTATAGCCAGCCAAAGGTGTGGCACAGATTGTGGATGAACGAATTCTAGAGGTTTACATTGCATACAAAAATGTTTTATAAAAAAAAAACATAAAATTGAGAAGAGTACAGTCATATTCATTTAAAAGTTTCCACAATGATACGTTCATATTGATAAATAATGTAGGTTGGTGAACTATAAAATAATTTGTCTAAAAAGTTTCAGTTTTGAAATATCACAACAAAGCATCTTCAGAGAAATATTGACATAATTAGTCTTCAAACATAGTTATTCTTCAAAGATTATAGGTTTTAAAATTTATTTGCCGTAATCTTACACAGTATAATGGAATGATTATTTATTCAAAAAAGCTCAAAAAAATTTTTAATTTAAAAAACGGGAAGCGATAGAGTGGTGAAATCTAAGCAAAAAGTATCATTCAAGTATATTTCGAAAAGTCAATACTTCCAAGTTATGTCCAAGTTATTGGCGATTGAAATTCGGAGTACCTATTTAACGTCAAATAACTGACAAATTTGGCGTTTTTAAAATAATTTTATACACTTTTTAAAGAACTATAAAAAACCTTGAAAATGAAAATAGGTTTCAAGTCATTTGCACGAAAGTTAACGGAGTCATAATGAAAATAAAGTTTCTCGTAACTTTTTTGACTAAAATTAAATGCTTGCCACTTTCCAATTTACTTAATTTAGGTACTAGCAACATGCTCAAAAAGTTCTAGCAGTTTCGGATGTAAATTTTCGAAAAATTATTTCCAAAAAAAAAGTTGTTATTTCATTTTGATCAAAAATTTAAATTTGTTTTTGATACGGGATCCTTCAGCAAATATCTATTCCAGACAGGTGATTATGATGATTATGGAGGAGCTACGACAATATACCTACATTTTATTTATTAAGGTGTGTTTTTGTGTACAACAAACTATATATAAACATATTCGCAATGCAACATCTGATGAGGACGCGACACAACAGAACGCAACGCGACACAAAAAACGACTTTTTAAATTATTATTACTATGCATTTAACAAAGACAGATATTGTTGATTAAAATGAAATAACATTGAAAAGAACAAAAAAATAAATAAAATAAAAATATTCTGTGTACACAAACTTCGTAAATACACCGTGGTCAATAAAAACGTTCCCATTTATTCTTAATGGATCTCTGCTCTATCTACGAAAAATTATTCATTCAAATGAGTTTTGTTCACATAATTTTATTATAATGGTAACAAATGAAAACAGTTTTGATTACGCAATCGTGTTTTTTTATGTCATATAAGTAAAAGGCTAACCACTCTTAGATAGCCACACGTACATACATGTCACACACACATAACTGATATTTCCATATAAAACATATCCTGTATAATTTGATTTGATAAACAGTGATGTTTACGAAATAATGTTTCAAACAAAAGTTTTTTTTTTATGAAGAACATTTTTTAGATTTAAACTTTTGTTCTATCTCTAACGGTTTACAATATGGGTCCTACGGACCCAAGACCAATTTGACCTATGTTGCTCATTTATGACATTCAGGTGAATTTTATGGACATCTATACCAAAATTTTGTTCTTAGCATCAATATTTTCAAGCGTTACAAACTTGGGTCTAAACTTAGTATATCTACCTTGATATATTTCATATACAGTAAATGGTAAAAAAAATTGAAAACGATACCAAAAATTTAAACTTTTGTAAAAAATTATTTCGATTGTTTGTTCGGTTTTAATTAACTTTGAAAGTTAATTTCTTATAAACATTTTTTGATATAATCGCTCTTTTTTAGGTAAAAACATTGACTTTTAAAGTTAATTTCTCATAAACCGTACAGACAATAGAGATACACATTGGGTCTTGAAATACCTTTATATATTTAATTTTTGTCTTCCATTTTTAGACGATTATGATAAACTTTATAATAAAGAAATTCGAAGTTTTAATTGTGGCCCGAGTGTCGCGTTATTGGAAATTGTGATGATATTTTTGTCCGCATGCTTCATTCAAAACTAGATATCACAGAAAGTGATAGAGAAAGTTACTTTTTACAAGGAAATTTTTTTGTAGGCCATATCTTAAAAAATTGTGAACCTGTTTTAACAAAACAACTGTAGAACCACCTGGAGAATATACGCTTTCAAACCAAAAAAACTAGTTCACAGTTGGAGGAGAAATCGGTGAGCATAAGAATCAGTTTACAGATGAAAATTCAATGGATGAACAATCAATTATTTCTAATTTTTCTACCCTTGGAGGTGAAATTTGTTTGCAAAATTATACCGTACTTCTTCAACTTCAAAGTCTTCAAAGAAAAAGAATTCTCGAAATGGGATTACTCTGCAAAAAGTTATGTGTGGTCCTACAAAAATACAGTTTGACTTGAGACCAAGACTTGAGAGATTATGTAAGTGTTTATATGGCTTAATTTTATTTGTTATCATAGAAAAAGGTTTAACTTCGCAAATTTCAATTTTTTTCTTACTAGCCGATTCAAATTTTCTATTTGTAGAAGAGTTGGAAAATCAAAATGAAACTGTACAGCACAAGACATCAAATTTTCCAACGTATTTAATTATTTGAACCAAAATGTAAATACAAAGTAAAATTTATATGTTTCTGTTTTCGAATATCCCATAATACAATTTTTTCATCTTTTTTTATCATATTTTCTTGAATACTACAAATGCAATGATGGTGTTTCTGGTCTGTTGATATCGTATGCGTTTTTTTTTTATTATTTTGTATTATTTATGTATGCATCGATGCCTAACATATCTTTGTCTCTCTTCTACATCTACTTGGCTTATTTATATACACGACGAACAGTAAAAAAACTAAAAATTTTATACACCTGCTTTAATATTTTAAACAAAAATACACATGAATCGATCGTCCGCCTAGAACAAACGCTTTTGAAATTTTATATACAACTTTTTTAATAAGTAGATACTTAACCTGTAAAAAAAATTACAGAATTCTTACCCAGTTGCAGAACTATTCAAGAGTAAATGAAACAAAAAACTAACATTTATAATTTTTTTTTTATTTAAAATAATTTTGAAATTAAAGATTTAAAATTAAACAAAAATAATTATGAAATGCAGAAAAATTTTTTTATTGTAAACTAAGAATTTTATTTGCTGATGAGACAAACAGTGGTAAAATGCTATTTTTCACTTTTATGTTTTTTTAATATCTGTTGTCTGGTTCGTATTAACATTGTTTTCATATACAGTACATCCATCTTATTATATGGGAAAGAAATTTGGGTGCTAGAAAAATGTGAAAATTCTATCGGTATATTTGTTCTTAGTTTTAACAAAGAAGTTTCAAAATCATCACCAAACAGTGCAGTTAAGTTGGAGTTGTAAACTATTATTGTCGAATCCATTTAAGCAGCAAAATATTACAGAAAAATTGATACAGCTTAAACGATACAACCGTAATAATTAAGAACAAATTATTGAAATTTGGATTTAATGCAACGGATGTGGCTCATGACAATTATTTGGAGATCAGAAAACATGTCAAAAATACAGTGCATGAGTACTTCCTGAAATAAATGCTATTGGATGTGAGGAATAAAGTTTCATTGAATTTATATTCAAAATTGGATCACCGTGGAGCAATGTATATAAATTTAACAGACAGAGATGTAAGAAGAACTATTGCTATTTTCAGAATGAACATGCTTGAGAAAATAAGAAAAACCGAAGCGGAGAGAGTTATTATTAATATAAGCGGAAACAGTCTAACATCTTATATAGAGGAGTGCTATGGGATAGTAGGAAAAGAAAGGGACGATCTTTACAGTCGCGGGTTGAATAATACAAAATTGATTCTGGATGCTAAGAATATTGTAGATCTTAAAGCAGTATATAAATATTTACGTATGATCTTGGAAAAGCGCTCACAATATCTTTGAATTTGAGTCTGCCTTGTTGTATTTGTGACCAGATTTCATTCTATTCATGATTCATATTTCTGATGGGCGAGTTTGTTTAAAATTTCTATTATTTTTATGTTTCATGATGTTTTTTGTGTGCTGCGTTATCTTTCAGTTTTATTCTCATTTTCTGTGTATAAGTTTATATAATGTTAACAATGTATTACTTTGATTAGCCAATTGGCATATCAATAAAATTTATTATTATTATATAGAGTATAGTAATAATTTTTCGAGGTCTTGAATAATTTCAAGTTTTGATAATTTAGTATATTTTTTTTAGGTTTGATAACAAAACAGGAAAGATTTTCGTACCTATGTCGCTTTTTAGGATTAATATTAGTTTAATAGTTGTAGGTAATAGTTGTAGATAAGTAAATTCAAACAATTTCTTTTCACTTTTTACAAACATATTGTATTTAGAACTTTGTATCTTCGATTTTAAAAGTGCTCAAATATGGGATAGCGAAAGGACGCTGCGCAAAAGAGGATACAAGGGCAATATCAGCGGGAAAATGCTTAATAAATCCAAAGCTAATCATTATTTTTAACCCCCGATCTAAAAAGAAGGGGTGTTATAAGTTTGACCGCTATGTATGTGTGTCTTTTTTTGGTTTCGTTTGAAAGGTAATTAAATGCGGAGTGTTCTCAGCTATGTTTCAAGTGTGAGTTTAGAGTTCCGTACCCGGAAAACTAAAAAATAGGCGATGATTCTAAAAATCGGTTCTGTTTGGAGAAACTCTAAGAAAAGAGGTAATTTAATAGAAAGTGTTCTTAAGTGTTATAAAATATAAGTTTATAAGTTCAAAACAAAAAATATCCACAGCAATTTGCGGAACAGGAAAAAGTTTATGAGGAATCATTTGGCTTATTGTTTGATAATTATTGGAATTACTTGGCTAATGATAGATAAGTATGTTCAGAATATTCATAAAAAAAAACTTTTAACGTGATTTCTTCAAAATGGGGTGAAAATTATGTGAGATATCAATTTGAATCTTTGTGCAACTTGTCGAAAATAACCAGAAACAATCCCCAAATGTCAAAAAAGTGTCCAAAAATATAAATAATTTTATTATATTGCCATTTTTATATTTTTTTTTTGCCAAAAATCCATTTTTAGGATATTACTAACAAAATTTTGTTTTGAATACGCAAACATGTTGTAAATACGTGTTTTTAGTCGAAAAAAAAATAAACTTTGTTATACTCTTTATGACTTTTTGCCATAAATAATAAAGTTTCTCCAAAAAAACAATACCAAAAATAATGATTTCTTGTCCCCTAAAGTGATTTTTTTAAATAGTTGCGTATAGTTTTAACTTTACCTACATTGAATGACTCTGAATACAATCCTGTATTTTAAAAAATCATTATAAAAATAATTTAACGAACTGCTCTTATAAGATTTCTTTGAGTTATTTTTATAACATAATAATAAAAAACATATTTATTTATAACAAACAACAGCGGATAATTGACTTGAACAATTATATCTACTTCATACTTAATTACTTCTATTAATCATTTATTACGTATATTGTATGTATCTTTTAATTTAAGTAAT
Source organism: Chrysoperla carnea (assembly GCF_905475395.1). Lineage (NCBI taxonomy): Eukaryota > Metazoa > Arthropoda > Insecta > Neuroptera > Chrysopidae > Chrysoperla > Chrysoperla carnea. The sequence goes on along the minus strand of NC_058337.1, from coordinate 70,603,793 downwards.
TCAATCATCAATAAGTAGTGATCATGACCATTCATTTGTATTACATTACTCGATAAATCGTTATCGATTTTTTACAACAAAAAATAAACAATAACAATAACAATAAAAATACAAAACACCTATAAAAATATTTGTTCGAAACCTTTTGTTGTTAAGTTTAGCTACCAGTAAACTGGACACTTTTTCAAGTAATAGTCTTGAGCCATACTTTAACGAGCATTATAAAATATCGGTCTTCAATTTCAACTTTGGTTTAAAATTTGAAGAAATTATTATTTTTGATTTTTTAATCAGAAAAAGGAGATTTTATGGGCATATTTTGAAAATGGATTCGTTTATCAATTAATTATGGCTTTATCCATTTTATTAACGACTGATAAAAAATAATATTAAAGAAATAAAACAAGTAGAACTAAAAGTTTATCCAAATATTATTAATGATTCAAACAATGATAGTGCTTATACATTCATCAACGAATACCATATTTCTAAACAATCTTATACTAATTCATTATTCTATATTCCAATTCAATATATTCTCGTTTGGCATATATCCCGACACATCCACATTATTAGAGCCCCATATTACTAACAGAGAACCGATAAACTATGAAAGACTACTCAGATTTAAAAAATTTAATATAGAGACTACGTAGATAAAGTGAAGAAGCTAGATTAATCTCGATTAATCCAGAATCATATATTTATTAACTTCCCAGAGGAATATCCGAATTAAACCTTTTCAATGTGATGTCTGTGTGTGTAGTGCGTATGTGCGTATATTCGTTCGGATTCTTTCGCATTGATTATCTCGCGAATTAGTTGAGCCGCTTTTTAATGGTAATAAAAAACAGGAAAAAACTGAATAAACAGAATCTGAAAAGTGGATAAAACACATCATTTATCTATGGAGATAATGATCGTTCCAGCATAAGCTGCAAAACATGTTCAAAGAATAATCTATGAAGGCTAACAATACCTTCTTTTTAATGTTTTTCCCCTTCTGGGAAACTAGTCTTGTGGACTACAGGGGTCGCCCTCACACGACTTCAGTACCACACCGACTATGTACTGCCAATTTATATTTTTAAGAGTTTAATAGATTTTTTATTTACACAAAAGTTTTTTCAATTAATTCACATACAGATAAAAAACCTAATAACTTATGGATTAGTCACTATTAATCTAAGTTGTTCTATTTGATGAATATCTGAATAAAACGTTGTATGGGTAGTTTACTCGTTGTATGAGCCTTGATGTATATGTCTTTCTTGTATAAACTTCCACAAAAAGATATCACAAATTTTTATTTAAAAAATCAAAAAGCTGTTCTATCTTACGTTGAAAGTCAAATTTTGCAAATTTCATTTGTTTCCCACATAATCCCTGATTAAAATCAACTCTACTTGAACTAATAATGAAATTTTCTTCAAATACTTTATTAAAGGATGGTTACCAACAAGCGAAGAGTTAAGCCAATAAGTTGATCACGGATATGGATTTTCGCATTTATATAATTGTTTTTTTTTTGTCTTTTGTTTGGCTTAATTTTGGAGCACAATTATACACAAAGATAAAAATGTTTCTCCATTGCGCATAGTAAAAATATATAGTTAAAACAATTGAATTCATGTAATTTTACCCTAGGCGCTTGATTATATGACCAGTATAGAAATCATACTCAACTCAGGAAGACTATAGTTTTTTTTTTAAACATAATTTTTGAGCTTTATGGCCATATTTGGACTATTATTACCATATTACCATATTTCATAGCAGTTAGCGTGGAATTTTAAGTATAATTCGCATGATTTTTTATTTTTAATGGATATTTATATTTATAATCGTATATTAAAATAGGAACTTAAAATAATGCCTCAATTAACTTCTCTTATTGTGTCTACCATCCTTTAACTATACTTGAAAAGTGTCCACTTTACTTTCGACCTGAAATACATATTCAATTATTTATTTATTCACTTATAAATTATACATTGTACTTTAGTAATAATTTTAGAGGCGTTACTTTTTACAAATAATATAATATATAACCTGTAACTGTAATAGGCTTTTATTAATGCATATTGTGTCATATTAAATATTACTTTGTAATACGATAGGTAAATATTAAAAGCCAGTACTTGCATATATATTATTTAATTGATATCGCTACAAATTTTACTTTTGATAGCATTATTAAGTTTATATGAAATGCAGACAAACATTTCGTAGTAGTAATTCCTGATAATCACACATTTCTAACACAAAACGTGACCCTCGACTATTTAATGGTGATAAGGTTTTTATGGAATAGGGTACTTTCGGTAGTAAAAAATAAATTATGAAACTTAATTTATGTAGATTATTGTTTTTTTTATATTAAAATGAAAAATCATAATCTTTAATGTGTGTATATTACATGACCTAAAAACAAGGTGCCATGAAGTGACACCACATAGGCAAAATAATATGCATTAATTACTAATTTGTTGATGGCTTTCAAAGTAATTGTATCTTATGTTACCATCAACTTTATTTATACCTAGAATAATTGCATACACGACTGTTCTTTACCAATATTACGTCACTAAAATAGCTGACAGCGTTTTTACGAGAATAAAAAAGGATTAAAATTTAATTTAATTTTATGGCAAGAAAGCGTGTTTATTTTGCCGAAATATATTTTTTGTGGCTTTTTATTAGGAAAATCTAAATCAACATTTTGAAATACTTTTTCAAACATGGTAGAGTACCCAATTTTATTGTAGATGTATCCTCGTTATTTGCATCCCATATCCATATATACCAACCAATAAAAAGAATAGAAACAACACGAAATATACGAATGGTGACCGTTGTTTATAGACATCCCTTAAATAAAACTAAAAAATCGTGCAAAAGTAGAATTAAATGTAATAAAAAATCAAACTAATTAAATTCCATTTTTAGGAATCTAAAAAAGGTACAAGCCAGACAACTGTTGAAAATTTGAATACACTTATGCAAAAAAATCTGATTTATTGAATTATTAGTTCTCTCTTCAATAATATACAAATTCTCTGTGAATTCTGTACCTACTCTGAAAATAGTTTTCTAAAATAAAGGACACTTTTTCTTTTAAATATTTATAATTTATTATTTATGAATTAATTTTAATAAATTTAAACTAAATAAGTTACAATGCATATATTTATTTAATAATATACATGTACAATTTTTAAAACAAAAAAAACTCAAGTATATTGGGGATGTGCCGTTCATATAAATAAATATTTTTAGGAAAACGTAATTAGGGTAATTTATGTTCGCCAACCATTAACCATTACCACAGACAGAGTGTGTAATGTGACAGAGTAATCAACACTGTCTATGCATGGTATTTCAACAATTAACCCAGTCAATTGTTTGTTATCACTTGTTTAAGGTATTTTTAGATGCAAAATGGGTTTTAAGGTGTATAAAAAGTGATTAATTGATAAAGAAAATTTTAAATATTTGGTTTTCATTTTAAATTTTACCAGTATATTGGGTCTAGAAATACCTTCAGAAATTTTATTGCAAATTAAACAAAAATTGTGAAAATATTCCGATTGATTGGTGCGTTATTTTAAATTTGAGTACTCTTACTGTTTAAATATTTTGTAAGAAAAATAATATATTTAATTTTTAGGTAAAGTGAAATTTCTATACGACGGTTGAAGTGAATATCTTCATTCGTTGCCTACCGGAAAATAAGCACTTCTTCAATGAAAAAGAATTAATGAATAATAGTCGACGTAGTTCATATATGATGTAATTAAACAGAAGAATAGCTTTATATTAAAAAAATTATAAGGGGAATGGTATGATTGGAGCCAACATGTGGGAAACATTTTTTTTACAAATAAGTATCGAAGAACGAGTCCAATCACACTATAATTACTTACATAATAATTCTACTTATATTCTGGAAAAAAACTATTTATCATTCAGTTTAATAAATTTTCCCGCCTCTTCCACCAAATTTCTATTTCATATAATTTTATAATGATAATGAACAACAATAGACCTTTTTTACATTCTTTTTTTTAAATGAAAGTAAATGTCTTGATAAATGGGCCAATTTTTTTCCCCGATTTTTTGAAGCCATATGACTGAGAAAATAGACAATGAAAATCATTAAAATTCAAATTGGCGAAAACGATCCGAAAACACACGATGTTACACGAAGGTTGGTTTGACGTCTTTAAAGTTGATAATAGTGATATATTAATACAACAGTTGACACCGGTTTATTGTCATATATGCTTGTCGGATTGACATCACAGATCACGTGTGCGTTGGAGCCAAAAAAAATCGTTTTAAATATTTCAAATATTGTGACTTTTTAAAAAAATTTTTCGTAGTGTTTTTATTGTTAAAAATGCGTTATTTTTGAGTCACAGGCTCTACTCGACCTATATTTTCATAAAAAATTATCAAGAAGCATTTCTGTTTTTCATGAAAAAGGTTTTTTATAAAAACAATCTTAAAACATGATTTATTTAAACTTTTTCATTTGCGTACTGCATAAACATAAAAAACTTATAATAAATTAAAATAGTAATTAAATATACGCCATCATAATTCATAAATATTGTCGAATAAATAACGTCTCTAAAATCTAATTTTATTTTGTTGTTATTCTGAGTAGAGTACTAAAATATTTTATGATACTTTTGATAAGAGATTCAAGGTTAAAATAACTCAAAAACATTTGGATGTATTTTACTTAATATATTAGTTTGTAAATAATAATGAAAAAATAAGTAATTTATTAAAAAATTTAAATATTTACTTAGACGGTACTGTTGCTTCATTTTTATAATTTATTTACTTATCACATTTTTGCAAATATTTATTATTTATTGTTCAGTAAATTTTTTACTAATTTTTTCGTCCTCATATTTGCATACCTCTAAAATTATCAGTAAATTAAATAAAAAACAAATTAGTATTGCGTAAAGATAAATTCGAATTTCGATATTTTTTATCAATTCAAGTTGAATTAAGACAATATGAGAAGGTAATTAATAAGAATCAAGTATCAAAAATTGGAAGCATGAAAATCTCGAAATCCATTTCTTTCAGAACGATTATATTTTACTAATAGAATAGGGTATTATCGTTAGTCAAAAATAAATTATGAAATTGGAAAAAAGTAAAAATTTATGTATAAATATACTTAAATATTCTGATTTCGAGTTAAAATATTAAAATTAAAAATCGTAATTTTTAAACTGAATATCACGCGACCTAAAACGCGGGCAAGCCCTGCTGTGATGTAATAGCAGTATGAGTCATAGACTATCAATTAGTTCAGTGTAGACAGCTGGGTATAATATATCCATAGATAATAAGTATTTATATTTATTATAATCTGATGTCTATGAATATATCTGTCAAACTTATTTGTGTTATTTCGTATAATAATACCGATATTACCGATATTAGTCGTACTATACTATGTGAGCAAAAGACCAGAAGGTAGCATGAAATAAAAAGAGCATTAATAAAGCACTGAACAAAAGATCATAGAAACAAATAATAGAAATTTGGATCAACGGGAGTCATATTTACCATTTCTTCATTCAAAATGTTTGGTTTTTATTAGGTTGAATTATAGGATTTACGCTGTTTGCATATAAAATTTTTTTTCTTGCATTAAAAATTAAATTTATAATTTTAAGGAAATATCAAAATAAAATAATTATTAAAATCATTAAAATTATGAATTTATAAGCATTCCCTTTGTTACATGAATGGATATGTGTATAAAATTCCCTTGAAGTTTAGCCGCAAGTATATAAACATATAATGAATGCATTATATATAATGTTTTATATATTTTATATACAGGACGTCCGCTAATAATCAAACAAACAAAAAATTTATTTTAATTCTAATAGTGAGAATTAGTATTTATTATTTGTGTAGAATAACACAAATTTTACTATTTTAAAGTATAATAAATTACTAAAGGTGCAATTGCATGAATGTTTATCTCCAGAAGAAGCAGGTAAATTAAAATTGGGAGCTAAAAAACTGCAAAATAAAAAAAATCAAAGCGATTCATTCTAATATATAGAAGCCAAATATAAAGAGGTAAAAATTTATTTATTATTTAATTTTGCATACATATTTATTCATTTTTTTCTACGAATATAAATAGGAATAGGCCCGAAAAGGTTTCTAAACGGACAAATAGCGTTTTGATTGGCTTATATTTTTTTCAATTTTGCATGGGTTCTCTTTGTAATTTTTTTTTCAAACAGCGTCAAGACCACAATAAATAATTTTTATAGAATATTCCAACTAATTCGCTCATAATAAGTTGGAATTTAGCTTAAATTGCGTTACTTTAAAGGCATAAGCAGTGAAAATCTGAAAAGAGGAAATGTAATAATTTAAAATATCAGCGATATAAACTAATCTTTAACAAACTGTTTACAATAGACTTGAGTTAATCCGGCCCCTGTCTAAATCTAAATGCATGAATTATCCGTGACTGAAATTAGAAAATGGTTGAAATCTTAGCACTTTGATATGTACTTTGTCGGAGTACAAGGTTTTTTTTTTTAAATTCCAGACTACTTCCCCCTGGGGCAGTACCCTAGAGTCTGACAAATTCGATAGATAATTGGGCATACCATGCAAAAAATGTGTCGGATTACCGCGGGTCCGCTATATATGTTATTCGCAAAGATATGTAGTTACACAATAATTTATTAATTTTTAATAAATATTTAATATTTAATCCATGAACAGTTAATTGAACACGATGTATTTTACATTTGAAAAGGCTTTTTTACACTTTTTATTTAGGTATATACATCTTAAATAAAATTTGGTAGATATTGAAATATTTCTGTTTTTTATGGAAAAAGTTTTAATTTTTGGGAAACCACCCTGCACATATATGAATGTTCTTTTATCTATAATGTCATATCATTAAACTACAATAATAATAATCATAACACAAATAAAAATATACTTCATTGCTATTTCATTTGTGGTTTCATTTAAATAAGTACATTGTTTTTAACATATCGTGAATTTAAAAATTAAGTACCTATGTTAACGCTTTATTTTTCAGGAAATCTTTCTTTCCTTCAAAAACTAGCATAAATTTTAACTTCAATAGGCGATCGGTCATGAGTAATTGATCAAAAACAACTTTTACAGAAATAATCTAGGATTAATATTCCCAACAAGCAATATAAGAAGTAAATAACCCAATGCGATTATGATGTTAACAAAACCCACATTTTCATGAAATGTATATAAAAATCAAAATCCAATTCGGAAAAAGAAAAAAAAATCAGAATCGGTTCATCCGTTTAGGATTTACGATACGACAGACAGATAAACACGACAGACAGAGACACGTTAAACGTATAACCCCCTTCTTTTTCATCGGGAGTTAGGTAAAAAGAATTAACCCAAAAAAAAAAACAAAATTAATAGTGACAAATTGACTTTGGTAAGGTTTGAAAATTCAGTTGAAAAACTCAAAATTTAAAATAATAATGTTTACGAACGTGAAAAACTACGTTTAATTACAAGTACAATAAAGTACAATTTAAATTTTGACGTATATTTTAAATTTAAGATCAAAACCTTCCTCTTACCCTAACCAAATATATGATTTCCCGTAGCCTCCACCATTAAAATTACGGAAATTTTTCGAATTTCAAATCATTAAAGCTTCCGGAACAAGATAAAAACGGGAAAAGAAAAAAATCAAAATTGGTTCATTTATGTATGCTTATATCTTTAAAACTACACAATGGATTTTGATGCGGTTTTTTCTATTAAATAGATTGATTCAAAAGGAAGGTTTTTGTGTATTATACATGCATAATATAGTAGAAAAAAGCACTGATAATTTTAGAGGTGAAACAAAATTGTGAACAAAAGGAGGGTAAGTGACGGTATATGAAGTGAAGGTTATAACACAGCCATATTTGTATTTAAAATTGAAGTTGCCCAGAAGCGGGTAGTTCACAGCTAGTTGGTGATATGGAGTAAATGTTTATAATATTGAGGAAATGTTAAAAATATAGGACATAAATAGTTTAAAGCATAAAAGAGTGCATGTTTAAAAAGGTATTAATGATCCAACATCATATTAAATTAATTTATTACGAAAATTCTTTATATCGATATATTTCGGTGTTTAATTTTGAAACTCACAGTAATAAAAAAATATAGATATAAATGTATAATTATTATGCATGTATTTAATACATTATCTGACCTGAATTTCCTGTGAACATTCTGTATTACTTTACTTAAAAAAAAACCACACTGTTTGTTATAAGCGGATGGTCGGTCGGTCGGTCAGAACGATAGACATATAGAGAATAATACTGACATAATAATACTAAGCGAAGAACGATGACGATTTTTTATGAAAAAAACACAGAAAAAAACAATTGATATAATATATGTGTGTTGTATTCAAAACATAGATAATAAATTCTAAGAATGATAAATCTTTTCTTACTTATTCTATCTAGTCAATAATAATGTGAAGTTTGTATTTATTTACTTTGTAGAAAAAGTGATTTATAAATAGAGTAGTACTTATACAATCAATAACCAGGTACTCATCGTGAAAATCGTTTAAAACGTCGTGGTCGAGGCCGTTGCATGTAACTAGTAGAAACATTGAAAGTAAACATCTGCTCTATCAGCAAAATTTACCACTTCGTATTTTGAAAGCACAAATATATATACATTTCGCGTAATAAATATTTCATTTTCATTTCATTGTTCCCGAATATCATTGATTAGCCAATTGATATAAGAAATTGAAAAAAGAAAGCTATTGAGGAAATTAAAAATATTATCAATTGTGGCCAAAGCTATGAAATTCACAAGAGTATAATATGAATATTTCTTTGCTTCCTAGGTTCTAAAAATTATAAGGCTTTATAATATTTACTAAAATCATTCCTTAGCAAGTTTATTCCCTTTAACTAGATACGGCGATAATTTCGAGGTAAATATCTGCCATCATGAGTCTTGTCTCGAAAGTCGTTAGCTTTTGGAAAAAAGTATGTTATTAATGCATTTAATCGAAAGAAAACACACTAGCTAAAGAAAAATGCTTTAGCCAAAGTTGTCAAAGGAAATACGGGACATTCGCCGGTGTCCATGACTTTGACCTAAAATTCTACTTACAAGGTCATTTGACCTTCAAATTTACACTTAGACTTTAAAGGTTCTCGAAAATTTACCTGGACTTAAATGTTATTAACACAGACGAATGATCTTTAATGTCCTTGAAAACTTATGCCTAAAAAAATTGTCTAATCCATATTTTCTTTCGATTAAATGCAATAGTGATATATTTTGAAGTCCTATTTCCTTCGAAAGATAAAGATTTAAGAAAAAATGTTAGTTTTTTTATGATGATCAACTTTCTGATTTAAAGTATTATTCTATCTCGCACCTTTTAGAATCTAAATCGACTATTAAAGCAACCCATTGAACTAGAATACATGAACGAGTATATGATGCCCCCTATCATACTCTGAAACGTTTTGTTTAAGTTATTTTTTTATTGGTTTACTACAAAACGAGTTATATTAGTCAAATGGCCCATCTTGCATTTAAAAACAAAGAACATAATGAATGCATAAGTAAGTATCCGATGTGAAGGATAATTTAAATCTTGAATTTTTATGGTTCTGTTTTTTGTTAAGATTAAAACCCAAAAATATTCTTGATGACACAAGTGTTTGTGACTCCGACTCCTGACATTTTCATTTGAAAGAGAAGCCGTAAACAGAAAAGCTACTAGCTAGTATTCAATAAATAATAACAGCTTTAATGTTTACAAACGTGGAAAACTACGTTTAATTACAAGTACAATAAAGTGCAATTAAAAATTTGAACTATATTTTAAATTTAAAATCAAAAGCTTCTTCTTACCCTAACCAAATATATGACTTCCCGTAATCTCTACCATTAAAATTGCAAATTTTTCGAATTTCGTTATGACATCAAGTACATGATAAGGTATTTTTCAAATCATTAAAATTTCCGGAACAAGGAAAAAATTGAATAAAGAAATTACATTGCATTCATAGCTTTACTGGTCAAGATAAACAAAGTATGTTAATACGTGTATTCTATATTTTCCATTTCAAAATTAATTATTAATTTAATATATCCTTTTGAAAAAACAAATTAATTTAAAAATATACTAAATTTATAATTTTCTAATAAGGTCTTTCTACTCTTAGAATAAATGAGGGCTAGTTACTATTTTGTTAATGATTTACCCTTTTTTTTTCATTTAGACTTTTGAAAAAACTATCCTTTGTTTTAGTAATTTTTAATGTCTTTGAAATATCAGTATCCAAGGTACTGGTACAGTAAATCTGGCATTTTGACTGGAAAAAATTACAATACTTACTCTGAGGTTATTGATCGTTAGGGGGGCATGTAAATAACTTTTTATGTCATTGGAGCAACGTCATACGAGTTAAATTACAAAAAGTAGGTGGCGTTAAAGTATAAAAAAAGGGTTTTCCACGGTTTTCATTAAGAAAAAAAGATTAATTTTTTTGGTAAAGTGTAAATAAAAAAGTTGTTTGACTCAAAATTAGCTTCAACTTTTATTTAAACAATTTTTTTGTAAAACTTACCGTTTTTGAAATACAGCTTGCTAAAAAATCTGAAAGTTAAGTTTTTTAAAATTTTGAAAAGATGTACTTGATTTCCTTTTTATTTTCTTAGTTTATTTTAAACATACATTGTTTTACTATAGCTCGGAAACGGTAAGTTTTTCATAAAAATTGTTAAAATAAAAGTTGAAGCTAATTTTGAGTCAAACAACTTTCTCATTTACACTTTTACAAAAACATCATTTTTTCTTAATGAAAATCGTGAAAAACCCTTTTTTGATACTTTAACGCCACCTGCTTTTTGTAATTTAACTCGTATGACGTTGCTCCAATGACATAAAATGTAGCTGACAATGTCTTCTACATTTTTTATTTGAAAAACTTTTCCCTTAAACCAATAGATTCTGAGAAAAACGCATTCCAAATTTTTTTTTCCCATTTTTTTGGATTTTCTCAAAAACAGCGGAACGAAAAATTCTCTTAATTTTTTTTAAAGTTATTTACATGCCCCCCTAACGATGTATAACCTCAGAGTCAGTATTGTAATTTTTTCCAGGTCCGGCCTTTTTTTCGTCTATATTGACTGAATCATACGTGCAATTAAATATGACATTATACTTATAAAGCAGGCGATTTTAACAGAAAAAATGGAATAATATAATATAGTCTGCCCTTATAAATACTCAAACTAGAGTTAGTTTCTTATGTGCACTGCGAAATTTTATGGAATATTCGGTGGTACCACAATAACGCAGTGGGCATTAACTCATGGTCGTAGATGAGTTTTTTCTAGTAATAGACAAAAGCTACTATCTATTAGACTTTTATTCTTTATAAAAGCACAAATAATTTTAGTTAGAAGTATCTTTCCCTAAAAGTTGTTTGATACTTTATAAAGAATGATACTCGTTATTTCATAAAGATTAACGAAACCTTCCTCTATCTCTTGCCAGTTACGAACATGAGTTCTTTTTACCTACCTGCGCTATGAAATACTTACAAACACGCAAAATTGCGTATTCTGCATTATAAATGCTTAAATTTCATTTTTTTCTTTTAAAATCGCCCGATCTATTAAAACAATTCACTTTTATCAATCAATTTAAAATTTAAAAAATGAAAAAAGATAATTGCATTGAAATAAACATAAAATTCATTTCGATATCAATATTATGACGTCATAGACTCGTAAACAACAACAAAAGAAAATAAATCCATTAACATAATATTTAAAGATATTCGATATCAATTAAAATTCCATAACATATTTATGACCAATATATATATTTTGAATAAATATATTTCTTTGTTTATAATTTTAGTATATTTTTGTAAATATACTACACATTTCAAAGTCAAATTTGATTATCTTGAGATAGAATATAAGTGTTTTTTGTTAAAACATTTCCGGTTTAATTATTATTATTACCATTATTTTTATTTATCTGATAAAGATCATAAAACAACAAAAAATCTAATTCAATTTTTAAAACACACTTTAAAAATATTACCCAAAAAAATTATTAACCACAAAAATGTATTAAATTTTACAAAAACATTTTATTTAAAATCGATAATAATATACCCATTCATCGATAAAGAATTCATTTTTTTTACCTATACAGAGCAGAGGCCAATACATAAAATACAAACGTAACATGTTCGTTATCCAAAATTTATATGGGTTATTCCAAGTCCGTTGAATATTTTCATGATTTCCATTGAATAGTTATTATAAGATTTTATTATTTTTAAGAAATTTTAATAAATTTGTGGGAAAAAATTGTTTTTTATTGATAAAAATTTAAATAGCTTCACCTTAGGTATTTGCCGCCGAGGTGCATATTTAAAAATTTTACTAATAATAACCATGGTTATATAATTATATATAATGTGTAAGTAATAACAATATGCACAATGACGGCAGACCAAGCACATCATGTTTCGCGTCACATGATTTTTATATCATATTGGACCACTTTTATTTATTTGCTCTAAACTCTAATTTCATCAGAATTCCCCGATTATTTTTCAACTAATTGGAATTCAAAAAACCGCACAAAGCAGATTTGTAGTATTTTGAAATTAAGAAACGGAATAACACCATGACTTTCTCTATCTGACTCCTTGCATTATTATTTTTTTATGTACCAGATTTGATAAGTCACACAAAATTCATGAAATTTTAGGTTGAATCATAATTTTTCGGAGCGGAAGTAAAGTTTGTGGTATATTCATGTAGCAATACTTTATATAATTCTATTACCATATGTGTATGCATCATTAGCTAGATTTGACCAGATCAACATCCATTCACAGTTTGTGTTTTCAACTCCAATCAATTTGCTTGAATTGCATTCCGAATTGAAATTCATAGATAAAGTGGTGCTTTAATATTGTAACCTTCACTGTATGAGCACTAAAAGCAGAAGAATTGCCTATTTAATTTCTTTATCTATCAAATAAATCCATTTGTACTTATATGATGGACGTAGAACTACCCCCAGATATAAGCCACAAAGTTATTTTAAGATGGGTCATTATGTGATGCAGAATACTATGAAGGTAATGACATCATCATCATCGCCATCTCACCTGGATTTATATTTTTTAGTTTGGTATATTTTTAGCATTCCGTAACAACACAAATGACGAATGGGGTTTCATTTATGTTAATACCAATAAACAGGCAATGAAAAGTTTTCTCAATATTTGTTCATTATTATCGAATTAATTTTCTCAAATTATCGATTTCTAGCAAAAAATGTACGCGGGCTTGGTCATTTTACAGTTATGTAAACGCTTGATGGCAAAGTGGAAGCGTGAAAAGAGTTGGTTATAAAAAAAATTTATTCTTTACCTGCGTTTCCATAGTAGAAATATTTATATCAATCTACGTACAAATGTATATTTCTTCTTTTTCTCTCCTACACAACAAAAATTGTAACATAGTTCATCATATCAAAGGCAAAGGAAAGACGTAAATGAATCCCATAGACCAATAATTCCAATTTTATTTATTTATTGTAGATACAATAGGACTGACTGACCAGTTATGTTCTAACATTTAACTGACTGACTGACATTACTGTTACATATGCAATATACATCCTGTATAACAATTTTCAGCTTTAGTAAATTTATTTAAATAGCACGGAAATCATAACCGTTCCGATAGCATATATCTGACCCCTGTTCTATCGTTCGCTAAACTGACCACAGAATGTGTGTGTACACAACTACTATAACAAATCCTCAAAAGATCAGCTGAAATACATTCAAAGAATTTTTTTTGACCTGGCTCTCTCATTAGAAAAAAACTGATTCTGGAAGTGGGTGGTAAATTAAATAAGTTAAGAACCTCTGCCATAGACCATTGGTAACACTTTACAGTTATTATTTTTGAATTTTTTTAATCTTTTAATACTACATATATATACAGCTTGGAAGACTTAAAATAAAATAAAAAATTTAAAGAATGCATCTTTTTTTTCAGAATTAAGATCCCTAACAAACCACATTTATAAAATAAAAATAAAAAACATCACATATGGACTATATAAAATATGCATATGACGCATACTTAAACTACACAGGACAAAATCGACTAGTTTAAGTAATTTTACTGATACTAACTGTTTTAAAGGTTTAGTATAGTATCTGTCGAAAAATAAATGAAAATAGAACAACTATGCATTTCTGAAGAATGCATAGTTTTCGAGAAAAATGCGTTTCAAAATTTTTTCGAGTTTTTTCAAAAACCCACACAGGTAGCAGATGGCCATGCCAAAGTAACGTTTCTTACATCATTTTCTAACGACTCACCAACTTTCATCACGAGGGTTTTTTTTTTTGTTCCATTTTTTGACAGATTGACTGAACTAGTTGTATTTATAGCATAATCTTTCAGTCAAGGGTATTTAAAATAATTAAAAGAAAACATTTTTTTAACAAATTTAATTTCTAATTATTCATTAACTAAGAAACACTATATGATCAAAGTCACTATTTTTGATCATCTTTTAGTGTTAGATAATAAATTACACCAAAAAAATTAATGAAGTGTGAATATTCAGATGATTACTTTTTGACATGCTTCAACACGTTAACTGTTTTTTAAAACTGTATTTGGTAATTTCCGGTTCAAAATTTTATCTTTTTAGTTTTTAGAAAATTCGTACACTAACCTTATTAATAAACATATGCGAATTATCTTAGTAAAAATTATCGATTTGGGTAAAATATAAATTCAAGTTTAATTTGAAAGTTACCTGATTATTTTGGAAAAATTATAACAGTTTGTGAAATTACCTGAAAAAGAAAAAATAATTATTAATAACATTACCTATAGGTAGTAAAATTTTTAATTACTTTTGCCAAATACTTGTATGCGACAAACTTCATAATTATATGCAAAATGAGACGATAAATAAATTGATATATTGAAAGAATTTTGATGCTTTTATTTTTGTCTGTTTCCAGCTACTTTGGGATACACTTAATAAATAATACATTTTTAATATTTGATTGTTTCAAAAAACTTCTTCCTGATTTGCCAAGAAACTGTACCAATATATTTTAGCAACTTATCTTATCAAGGATAAAAATTTGAGTGACTGTTTTTTTAATTTTTTTTTTTTTTTTATATTTTTATAAATTATAGCTCATGTGTTATTCTGATGTATGAGCTATTTTGAACTTCCACAAATTCAAACTTTTCAAAATGTCATTCATTTCGCATATCCGCTCAAAACTTGTGATTTTGTATGTGCGTATACAAAAAATATGATAATAACTTTGGGGATATATGCTTCAAATCACAACGTTACAAAAATTTGATATAAACACTGGCCAGAAAACGGACCCTTGCCTAATTGTTTTGAATTGTGCCTAAAATGTTTCGGACAGAAGTTGTTAATAGTATTAAGAGAAATATTTTTGTATTAAAAGGTTTTTTCCTAGCTTTAACAGCTTTAATACAGTTTGCTATTGCTCAAATTTTAAATGACAAAAATGTTTGACAAAATACCTACAACGTTTGATCGAAGAAAAAGTGAACGACCTGATTTCAAGAACAAATCTCTAAAAGTTGCACGACACATATTTTAATACATCCTATGTAAATACAGTTTGCATACAATTTTGGAGGTATAAAATATAAAATCTTTATACCTGATTATAGTTGTCTTACTTAAGTTGAGTTTTGAATTTAAGTTTGTCTGCCAGACGATGGAATCGTAGCTCGGATGAATTGATCTATTCAGTCATTTGAATATCATTAGTTTTGATCCTAGTTGTCTAGAGACAATAAAACGAATAATAAAAATCTGAATTTTTGAGAATTTTTCTTAGGACCCATCTTGTAAACCGTTAGAGATAGAACAAAAGTTTAAATGTAAAAAATGTTTGTTATAAAAAAATAAACAACTTTTGTTCTAAAAATTTTTTCCTAAACACCACTGTTTACCCTTGAGGGCGCAAATCAGGTGCAAATTATATAGTATGTGTTTTATGGAAATATCAGATCTATGTGGCTATCTACTTACATGACGTAAAAAAAAACGATTCCGTAATCAACAATAACGATTCCGTATTCAATAGTGTTGATTTTATTATGTCTATACCTGGCATTTCAACAATTAACTCAGTCAACTGTTTGTTTTCACAAGTTTTACCCTAAAATTAGGCAAAAACTTGCTAAGGTAGTTGGCTTTTCTTAGAAATTCAATAAAATTGAAATATAATATTAAAAGAAGTATTCTTGTATTTAATAAAACAAAGGAAATGTTTCAATGTCTGTAGAATGAGATATTACCAATCAATGTGTGCATAATTAAAATGCTTTCCATTAACAGTTCTTACCATTTTTTTCAAGAACAACGTAAACATTAATTTATGACGAACTTTGGTACCAAGAAACGGGTCTTGCTCAATTTATTGAAAATATAAGCAAAAAAACAACTTAACAACTTAAAAAATTTGCAGTTGTGTATCTATATTTTGTATATGTAAAGATGAAATGTCTTAGTATCGTACACTAGTTGTTACAAATAGTGCATAAATATGGGAGCGTGCTTTTATGGACTTGACTTTAACGGTCATAATGAAAAAAACTAAACTTTATGGTCACGTTTGCGAGCTTTTGAAATTTAACTAACTGTTTTGCGATAATTAAAAATGAATGCAAACATAGTAACTCCATTCTTTTTATGTTATCTTATGCATAATTTAGCTCAATAATCATTACAAATTGAATTTAAAAAATAAAATTTAACATCCCACGCTGTTTTACAAAAAACAATGAATCTAACAAGAGTGTCGCGTGGCGCTACGTTTTAAAAATATCGGTAAATTCTTTCATAATATAGAAATTTGGTCTAATAAAAATACGAATAGAATTTATTTATATGGCTTCAAAATATTTCAATCATTGGCAGGCAACTGGGGTGGTCCTAATAATGGTATTACTAATCAGGTATACATAGCTTTTAAAATCGATTTGTAGTACGGTGTTTCTTTTTTGTGAATGGAATGCATTCAAGAATTTCAAATATGTTGTTATGAATTATTTAGCAAATTCATTCAATATAGTCTAAGAGCTGTCTGATCCAAAACTTACCTTTTTTTTTATTATAGTCGGTAAAGTGTTGTTATTTTTTCACCAAAGTCAGTGGGGCAACTTAATGATCAGTTTCGTATTAATTGACCAAGGCAGATAATGCATTAAATACTAGTTAGGTGGTAAGTTTTCGATGTATTAACCAATTTCTCCATTGTCTTAGGTTAGATCAGGTTATATTTGCTGTCCACGAAGGACACACTTAGACTATAGGGCCCATTGTGATACATATATTTGTTTTACCACCTTTTCCGCTGATAATTTTATTTATTAGCTCCTTAATTATTTTGAGAAGCTGAGTGTATCTCCTTCATGCATATACCATACACTACATAATAATTAATTTTTGTTGTGACGGCGAGAATCGAACCCGCTACCCTAGGCTTCCTGCGAACGGAATGCTATAGATTTAAAAGTTAGGTTATTAGCATTTTATTGTTTAAAAAATTTGAGATATCTTTCAAATAATCAATAAGGAAGTCGTCATAGTCGTATAAGTCATAAACGGTTAGCAATACAAAAAAATAATACGGTACAAAAAAAGCAGGAAATTTAATTATCTACAATAATGACTATTACCATTTTTGGTCTAAAGTGCACGGTTATAGAAATATAGCCCAAAACGATTTTCCTTGAAATGGAGGCACTTCCCCCGCCTATTTTTGTAAGGATTTTGAGCATTTACGTTCAGTACGTGATACTGAATCTATTTAAATAAAAAAATAAGTCCTGTAATTTAATGCAGAAAAAAATTCTTTGTAGTCTGAAGTAACATGGTATTTCAAAAATTGACTCAGTCAATTGTTTGTTTACACTTATTTTATATATATATATATATATATATATATATATATATATATATATAATTATGAGCATTAATTTTCTCAATTAATCGTAAGAAAATTACTTTTGGTGTTTAATAAACATCCAGTCCATTGAGAACCATAAAGAGTGTTAAAAAGTTTTATGATAATCATAAGAAACATAGTTTTTTTTAAGAACGTCCTGAAACAAGTTCAATTTGTTATGGAAAGTATGTATTATTATTATTTTTTTTAATATTTTCAAAATCGAAAATTAAAAAATACAATTAACGCCCACATATTAAAAATATTGTTTTTTATCATGTATATTGAAATTTAAAAAATAAATTTTGTATAAATGAGATAAAATCAAATCTCTTTTACATATTTGTTACTGGCGTCAAAGTCATTTAACAGATTAAAAAAAATGGAATATATTTCTTTGATATATCTATGACTTTATAGTTACTTTTTTCTTTTTCTTCTAAAAGTAAAAAAGAAGATTTTGTAGGCGTATTTTATATTCAGATAATATTGGTTGGTAATGTATGCGTCTCTTCTACCGACAGTCATGATGTATAGACATATTTTTAATGATAAGTTATTAGATATAACATATTGATGTGACATCTTGTAAATGGTAATTTATATTGAAAATAAGTCATGTTAATATTAGGTACACGATGAATACTGAATCACATACCATTTTGAATTAGACATAGCTTTATTTATAGTCTATGCATATGGCTAGCCTAGCTAGTAGAATTTATAAATATTTTAAAGTCTATGAAAAAAGCTTTGGAATTTATTATATAGGAGAAAGTTATTCAGCTAGTTCGTATATTTAGGTAAGCGCAGAATTTTCAAGTTTTCTCCTTTAGGATTATCGTCATATAATATAAAATACATTTAAGAATGTAACCTTAAGAGAAAGTTTTAAAATTCCAATAATTAACGGAATTATAGCTATTTTGGTTAGACTTTTACTCAAACTTCAAACGAGTTATTCTTACTACATTTTTCTTACTACAAAAATTAAATTTGAAATATAATGTTAAAATTACATAATTTTAGCATTGAATTTGATTACAAATATACAAATTCAAAATTGTATATGCTAGAGCTTTTATAGGACCATATAAAATTATTTGATTTTTCGACTCCCTGTAAAGCTATTATTTTTGCAGTTTGCACTTGAATTTAAAAAAAAAATTTCTTTCCCCTCTGCCATGTAGGAAGAACTGGTCGTAGTCCACATATTGAAAAGTTTAAGGATTTAATTCTATCTCAATTAAAAAATTTTTAATTTAAAGTAATCAAAAATTAAATTGAAACATAACATTTAATAAATAATTAATTAAATAAATAATTTAATATACACCCAAAAATATCTTTATTAATTTATTTATTGAATTGTTTTGATTGACAATAATATTAATAAAATAATCATTAAAACAATTAAAGTAATTTTTTTTATTACAGTTGAGTCTCGATAATCTGGAATCAATAAACAGGGTTGTTCGAAAGAGTAAAATTTGTATAGAAAAATACATATATATCATTTTTATGTGATTGTACTCTCAAAGGCATAGATAGCGGTATGGAAAGGGCGGAACGTTTCGGATAACCAAGTGTTTAGATTATCGACACTCTACTGTATCTGTATTTATTTCTGCTAAATAAAAAGTTGATGACCTTTTAATAAATAATAATAATATGTCATAACATACATTTATAAATGTACATAGTGCTAAAAAAAATTGAACAAGTCTAAAATAATAGCAATCAGTACTCCAAAACTCTTTTCAATCATTGTCACATGATTTTTTTTTTTTAAATACTAACCATAAGGATTGTTTTAAGTTGAATTTATCTTGTTTATTTTTGTACCCTCTTCATCGACATTTGTAATTTTGTTAGACTTCAACTATTCCACATCTGATAATGAAATAAAGCAACAAATAGATTTACCTTCAAAACAGTTTTGTTAAGAAAACGCGGAGAATAAATAATAAATTTCAAATTTTACATTGTAAATATCGAATTTATACTAAAATTTATGACACATTTTTAAAAAATGTTTCCAACAAAAGTAATATTTATTTAAAAGTAACATTTATTTTAAAAATTTGGTTTTTTAAATGATGTAATACCTACATAAATTTGATGTGTCTTTTTGAGATGTTCTATTTAGTAAGATAAACATAATATGTATAAAAGCTTTGTAGTAATCAAACCAGATGAGAAAAACGGTTTTAAACGCGTAATTATATTAATTAAAAAGCCTTTTGTAATCATTAACATCATTCGTTATTTTTGTATCAATTTTTGTGATTATGAGTGTATATCATTACATGTATACAGAATGATTTTCTGAAAAGTTTGATGTAAATTTTTCCAAAATAGGAATGAAATATAAAAAAAAACGGAAAAACATGAGTCTTCTTATTTTTGGGGGAAATGATAAAAATGCGACGAGTTTTACTTTTCAAGGGCACCTTGAAAATGAAACTACTTTACATGGAACTAAAGAATTCTAAGAAAATTTTCCAGACTAAAATTACTTGTTTTTCGATAAAAAATAAGCATAACGTATAGGTTCAGATTTATTATTTGAAGAATTTGTAAGCTGAAAATTTTCTTGGTGGAAACTTTTTACCTGAAAATACCTGAAATCATATACCGAAAATTGAGGCCAAAGGGAAAAAATTTGGTAACAAAAGTTGTTGAAGAAAAGGATCAGAATATACTACAAAAATTAGTAGTGCAATTAAAAAAAAAACAAAACAAACAAAGTTAAAACTAGACGAATTTGTTTGATTTCCTCAAAAGTAAAAAACCTGATTTTTTATCAATCCATTTTGTTTTAAATTAGCTGAAAACTTTTTAAAAAATAGCCTGTATATATTTATTATTTATTATTTTTATGGTAATATATCTCGTTACGTGTATAATACATAAATTCTTATGATAAAATACATTTAATGTATTCTTTCTTTCATTATAAATACATACTCTTAAATATTCGCTCTTTAGTTCAAGTTCAAAATTTGATCATGAACTTTTCTTTCCTTCTTTGACTTTGTCTCGCTGTGATTATAAATACATAGAATTTTTATATTTTTTGCTTCTATAATATAACAATAAAATTTATTGTCATCATAATTTTCAATTGAATTCAATTGTATATGTCTCTTTTTTAATGAAAAAAGAGAGTAAGTCTCTTATTCGCTTTTTACTTCTTTTCCAATACAATTTATTTATAGAGTTACATATTTTATATTTTTTCAATGCAAATATTTAACTCTTGATTATTATACCATATGTAATTTATATTTTTATATTGATTATTATATTGCGAAATTTTTGTAGACCCGGAATCCTGATCCAAAGTCTCCATGAGCAAAATGATCCGAATGCAACCGTTTCCGATTTATGGGCGTCGGAATATAAATAATCACTGTAAATCAAGATGCTAAGATCTACTAAATCTCGCAATATAAGCAAATTCGATCAATTTGCTCAAATTCCTATAAGATTGAAATGGGAATTGGGAACAATTCCCAAAAGTTCGAATGCTCCTCCCCCTACATCGTCTCCTGTACTATAGATTATGCTGACAAACAAATATTTGTCTGTTTTAATTTCATTTATTTAAATTTTTCAAATTTATAACATTTATTTTAGATCGCTGATTAAGGATATAGATAGACTTCAAAATTCTACATAAGTGTAAGCTTATATGGATCGCTCAGTTAGTGTGACTGTATTTGGTCAAAATGTTAGAAGCCCTTTATAAAATACCTAAGCACAAAAAGCAGAAGAGGTAGGAGTAGGACTCAAAGGGATCAAAAAAAAATAATGAAAGACTGGTAAAGAACCCAGCACTAATCTTATGAGAATTGTTCCAAATTCCCGATAAAACATCTCCAATAATGTGGTTTAATTGGATTTGGTCAAATTATCCCACTTTTTCTATTTTTATTATATTATTGTGAGAAAACAAATATAATTGAGAGTAAACATTATAGTAAACAAACAAACCACGCCCATTCATATACCATGAGCCAGAGCTAAATATGTGAACCGCATTTTGAAATATGTTATAGAAATTTATTTTGCAAATTGTTACCGAAAACCTTATATAGATTTATATTTGGGATGTTACCAGAAATTCTATTGCAATTTTTTTATATCCCTCCCCTTCCACAGAAACAGGCAAATATGTATGTTTTGACCAGGTAAGGGAGGATGCAGGATTGAAATTTTGTAAAACTGGGCTGAACTTAGTAAGTGTGGTTACAAACCGACTGCAACATTTTTAACTTTTAAGAAATATTGATAGTTAATTAAAGATGTATAAAAACTTTGACGTAATCCGAACATATTTTGAAACATTTTTTTTTCAAATTTATGACGCATACAGTAGCAAAAAATTGGCGGTTTTTCTCAAAGAAAGAAAATACTTATTGAACTAAAACATTTGTTATCTACAATCCGATGAAAATATGTTTATTCTTAATGTACAATGGTTGCTTTTTTGACTCACTAAGCACTTTTGTTCTTTGATCTAAACATAAAATTATTTTATTGATTTTTTTATCATGTGTATCTTGTCGATAATTCAATCATAAAATCCATGTAGGTGCTTAGCTAAATTCATTCAGCCAGACATAGACGGTTAAAGTAAAAAAAAAAACGAGTATTAAAGGTAATTAGATTACCAATTTAATAACAAAAACATTTTTGCTAATTTTTAATACACAGCATGAAACTTCTATTAAAAATTGAAGGTCAAATATTTTTGAAAAAAAAAAATTGTTTAATCATTGAACTATTCAGCATAACCGTCTGTAATATACATGAACTAAAGTATTTGGAAAAATATTTAATAATATTTTTCTTATGTGAAAAAATTATTTTATAGTAAATTAAACAATATTTGAATTTCTTAAATAACTTCTTTTTTTTTTTTTTTTTTTTTTTTTTTATAAAAAAGTTGAAAAATAATTAAGAGTTTGTTCATCAAAAATATCTTTTCTTAAAATTTTCAGTTCGCTTGTAAAGGAAAAAAATGTTTTTAATTTTTATCGTTATTAATATTTTATCAAAATTTATTTAATCAAAAATGTGAAAATCAGGTCTATTTATTTCACTTATATTTTAAAAACGTAATAATATCTAGTCTAAAATACTCACTAAAGGATCGAAAATATTAGTTGAATCACTTACCTAGAAAAAAAAAAAAAATTATTAGTTTGACCCTTACAATATTCACTAATTATAATAATTTATAATAATTTATAGTATTCACTAAGTATAATAATTTATATCAATCACAAAACCTTATAACCTGTTTCGCCTGTTCCACAGCCATGTAAATTTGGAAAATATTTTCATTTGAATTCCAAGATCTACCAATCAAACCATTCCCCAAATTAATAAAATCTCACAAAATTATTCGTTTGGGGCGTACTATGGCACATAAAATATCTACCATACATTGCACCTTCATTTAGTCGAAATTAAAAAGTAAATTCAAAAATAAGTTCATTCTAAAAAGTTTAGCTTTTAACGTAGAAATTAAGCCAAAAAAGATAAATTTTCAAAGAATAAAATTAATTCAATAATTTTTTTTACTTTTGATAATTGTTTTTTTTTTTTACTAGTTTAACTAACAATCGTTTGAGGAGAATTAAAGTCCACTTTGTGTTTCTTAACAACGGCTTTTTTGT
Source organism: Chrysoperla carnea (assembly GCF_905475395.1). Taxonomy (NCBI): domain Eukaryota; kingdom Metazoa; phylum Arthropoda; class Insecta; order Neuroptera; family Chrysopidae; genus Chrysoperla; species Chrysoperla carnea. The sequence goes on along the minus strand of NC_058337.1, from coordinate 70,579,978 downwards.
AGAGACCAATTTTGATTAAATTACATAGAAGTTCATGACACTGAACATATACTTTATCTTATTCTCTTTATTATTATTTTTTTAAATAAATATTAAACAAAAATTCAATAACGCCTAAACGACACACCTTGACAATGAAACAAACAATATAATAATTCAAAAAAAGAATTTCAATGATTTCTAGTTTTTAAATAATAATTGTAATTCAAAATTCTATATTAAAGTTAATTTACTCCCACACACACGCGATTTAAACTCACTAAACAATTTATTTGTGAGTTGTATATCAAATTTTTAATAAAAAGAATCTTAATGAAATCAGATACAATACTTTTACTATCAGTAATGATCACAATAGTTAAGTGTGTATAAATCAGAGTCATTAAAATATACGAAATATGTTATTGAAAATAAATCTACAAACAAGTAGACCGTTTGGGGTACTTTGGTTTTTTTAAATGATGAATACATACTTGAAACTTCGTGAGTGGCTTCCTTTTCACGAGTGTATCAAACTTTCCTCTACGATTTGACGATGATGAGGTCATATTTGAGTTATCGTTTTGAAAAAAACGCAGCAGGGAATTTGTCAGACACTATGACCACTTGATAACATTAATAATTATTAAACAATCCAGCAAAAGTGAACCATGTACGTAATCAAAAATATTCGAGTAGGTATATAAGCTCGTGGGTGCAGTATTTTTGTCGGACAATTTTATTGTTTAAGGTAGTACTATCGGTAATAAACTTTGCATTCAGAATTTAATGAAACTTGGCATAGTTGTCCATTATTATATCATAATTAACCAGTTAAATTTTTAGGGGCCTTCAGATAACTGAATAAAATATATTTTAAAGATATTTTAACATTGATCCTTATGGGAAATTACAGATTTAATTTTATTTCACAAAGCTGAACGTTCCGATTTTCAGTTCTCTGAAGGCAACTAAAAATTTAACTGGTTAATTCTGATATAATAATGGACAACTATGCCAAGTTAAATGCTGAATGCAAAGTCTATCACCGATAGTAAACTCGTCAAAGGGAAGCCACCCGCGAAATTTCAAGTATCTATTTATCATTTAAAAAACCCGTGGTATTCCATTGATTATAGTGAATAGGAATGGCCAATATTCATATTTTAAGATCATTATTATGTCGATATTATTTAAGAAATATCAATTTTGAGTAATATGATAAATAAAGCATCGCTGGATTAATCGATAGAAGAAGTTCCCATTTCGATTTATCGATTTTTTTTTTTCACCATCCCTACTAATGAAGTTTATGCAAAGGAAAATAATACATTATTGGCAGGGAGCATAGTTTGTGGAGTTAAAAGGTAATCGATTGCAGCGCGGATGTTTTACAAATTTGCAATAAATTGTACGTTTAACTTAAGATATGACAAATTTTCAATTGTTTGCATGTAAATGGCACAGTAAATGTAAAATTAAAATTATTGAAAAATAACATTTAAATTTGTTAGAAAATAGTATTAAATTTTGTAAAATATATAAATATACATATATAATCCATAGACTTATATGTCCATCTATACAATTATATTAATAAAGTAATGTACTGTTACTATCGTAACTCCCTGAAATAAAACTCATGCATGGAGCGAATAATAATAATAATTGGACGTATCAAAATTACGAATAACGATAAAAAGTGGTATCTAATGACACGCATGGATTTTCATAAATATTTTTAACCATCATTCGAAGATAGAAGCTGAAATATTTGTAAAAAGTACTGTTGGTGTTACAGCTTTTGAAGTATTTATAATGGAAGCATAGAGTACGTTCTGAAGTGATAAAGGGAGTTTGTTCATTGACCTACAAGTCCATTAAGGTAGAAAAAAAAAGAAATTCCAAATTTGAATAAATTCATTTTTCATTCACCTTGAAAACTATTTACAAAAATCAAAAGAATACAACACGAAGCACGAACTACAAGATCACTGAACTGTGAAATATATTTTAAAAAAAATAAAATAAAATAAAAGAACAAAGTGAGAATCTTCTCTCTTTAATAAGAAGAATGGTTATATTATTTTTTGTGCAGCTCTTGCTTGTACTGCTTGCTCCAGTGAAGTGTATCATCTCACACATACCTACGTTTATTTTTCTTCAATTGGTGAAAGTGAAATCAAATAACATTCATATTATGATGATATCGTTATGAAAGTTATTAAACATTTAATTATTTAATTTCACTTATTTATTATTATTATGAATGTAATTTTATTCAGCTTGTAATGTCCTATGTACGAAGTACTCTGCCAAACATTTACGACTATGGCCATACAAATGCGTCTATATGCGTTTGGCACGCGGTTTGACAAATGTTCATTTCAGCAATTAATTGTGTTAAATGGAGCTAGTATTGTGGCATGGTGTATTAAAATTGCTGTTCGTATTTTAATGAACTTAAAAGTAAAAAATAAAGTTTTCTCATGTGTAAACTATATGTAACTTTTCATAGAATATAGTTTTGAAAAAAATTAGGAAAATACGCATTATGGACATGAGGACTAAGCAGTAGAAATAATTGATATAAAATTCTATGTTCAAAGGTAAGTGGCCGAGCGAGATAAAGCATCACCGACATTCACCGTTTGACTACTCATATTAGGTTGCCTATTCGAATCCAGGCAGCGGCAGTCTTATAGAATGTAGCCCAAAAATGTAACAATATTTCTAAGATTATCAGTTGGCAATATCTGTACCATAGTTGGTTATTTTTTTATCGTTAAAACCAATTTATATACAAAGTCCTTACCAATTTAGTATTTCAAATTCTACATAACAAAAGGTTATGGGTCCGATCAATTAGAATAACGGGGCGGTAAATTTATTACACTGTTGTCGCTTGAAAAAGAACGAAGTAAACGACTTCACCTACATCAAAAATTTAATTGATATCGGATGTAGTTTAAACACATAATGATTACAAAATAATGATGTGGGTGGCCTCTGTTATAGACTCACATGTCTGATGAACGGAAATTAAACCCCATTATTATTATATAAATTCTATGTTACTAAAAAAGCTTAGAATGCTCTTATCATAAGACCACCTCATTCATTCTTATAATTAGTTCAAGATCAAGCATTAATTAAATTAATTACATGGGATTAGTTTATTCAACACCCCACGTTTTTTTAAATTATATTTTATTTATAGTCACAAAAAATTATTTTCGGGATTTTAGACCTCCAGCATTGTGTTATCATCGCTTCCAATTACGAAAATAATTAATTAGAGTCTACTATCTATTGTAGTTATGGAACTTTCAATTTTTTGTATGTCACGTGTTCAATATAGCGAGGACGTTTCTATCTTTTATATAGATAGCTATAATTAAGAGACTTAGAAGAAAAAAATTATTTCTTACTTTTTAGTTCAACAAAAGCTTGTGCTTGGGAAGTAAGTTTTTACTTAAGTTTATCAATTGTTAAGCTCATTAACCTCTATAAGTAGAACAATTATGTAATAATAATTTTCCATATACATCCTTGAATAAGACTTGAATAGAATTACAATGCGTTGGTTTACAAACATTCCGATTTCTTTCGCACCACCCTGGCTGACTATTTGAAAAATTGAGTAGTCCCTATAAGTGATAAACAATCCTAGGTTCCCTGAGATCCGAGTTATACAGATTCTACTGTGCAAAAGTACAAATTTAATAGTAATTTTAATATATGTATATTTTTAAAAGATTCTAAGCTATTCTATTAAATTAAAGAAAGTAAGGTCGAAAAAGACTAAAATTATAGTAAAATTTCATTAATGAAAACCTTGCCCTTGCTTTTCAACGAGTTTTATCTAATATTACATATATTGATGATCAGTTCAGAAAAAAAAACCTGATAGTCTTGTTTGTAGAGATAGAAATGATGGCGTAACTGACCCACATCGATCGTGATAGGTGTAAATATTACACCTTCATTTGTTTATTTTTTTATAGTTATTTACTATTGCGTTTTAAAAATATGTAATGTCATTATAAAATGTGATGTCATCGTTTGGAATTTTTGTGGGTTTATTTTCTTTTTACTTTTTAAAAAATTTCTTCGGAATTTCTTTCAAATTCTTTGAATAATATTTCGACACTCACCGAGTATTAAAAGAAATCAATGAATAATGGCATTTTATTTGTATAAAAATTTAACTACACGGAAGTTTAGATGAAATGAATCATATTACAAACTTCAAAGAAAAGCAAGGATGTACATAGCGGAATTGAGATGATTGCTCCATTAAGTACTTGAGATTTGTGACCGAAGATTGGTAGCAGTAGACTAAAGAGACTACTGAATCATAAGAACAAGCTCCAATGACCACTGTAGGAGATTGTGCTGTTAGGTTAACAGGAAACTGGTATTCTAAATTCTTATGAAATTTTTTTTTTTTTAATTTTCGTGTCGGAAATGGATACTGAGTGAGTTCTAGCATTACTGGCCAAATCCTTAAATCCAACCTTATCTATCTCAAACACTGAGACTACCACTGATTGAAATATTCCTCAAATTTAATTATTTAAAATTGGCAAAAATAATGTTGGTATTTAGATCATTTCCAGGCATTGTAGATTGTTTCCAGACATTGTAGATCATTTCCAAACTTTGCAGATCATTTCCAGACATTGTAGATCATTTCTAGGCATTCAGTGTGGAAAAAAAGAAATTCAAGATCCCACTTAATAAAATTTTTTTTGCATATTTTTCACCAAAACCTTAACACAGCCTCCAGTGATACGAAATAAAACTGCGATAGAACTATCTTTGAAACTGTTTAGAATAAAAATTTGAAAAAGCTTTTTAGTCTTTGATACTACTTTAGATAACTAATTCTGTTAAACGCCTTGAGACATACGTGATTCGAATTCAATAAAAGCATTAGTGTTATTTTATATTTAGATATGTAATACACACCCACGAAATTTTTCCTTAAAAGGCATTCTTTAAGGTGTGAAAAATTATTTTTTATTAGAATTTCTATAGTCGTCTACCTTGTTTTTGAAGAAAAACAAATACTAATAATATTATATCATATCTGAAGTAACGAAATTTTATAAATGCAAAAAATATCTAAAAATATAACTGGATAAAAAAAGTTTGTGCTTTAAAATTAAAATATTACAATTAAAATAATTATTAAAATGTAAATAAAATAGTACTACTCTTAAAAATAAAAAATATTTTTTATTTTTCTAAAATTATTAAATTAATTTTTAAAATGATGTAAAGAGCAAGTGTAAAAAAATTATTATGTACTTTTTAGTATACATAAATTTTAATAAAATTTAACTGATATTTATGATTAACAAATTATTCGCCTGTGAAGTTTAATAAATAGATCACCGGGTTAACGTTAGAAATCTGCATTTTTTTTTGCTTTTGTCTTAACGTTAAAACAATGAAGAAAAAGGGCTCGATTATTCTCACAAATTTTCAACAATTGCTACCCTACACTTGTTTTGAAAACGTTAAACAAATTGTATTAATTCCAATTATTTTCCTCTACGTTTGCTTTTGCGGTAAAGGTTAAAATAATTACACAATTTTTTTTAAATTTAAATAAACAAAAAACTTTTTTGAAATAGTAATTATTCTTATTGATTTCTTTGTATTAAATTGACATACAAGGTCTACTGGATTTTTAGTCATATGCTCTGTATCGTTGCAACTAAATAAATATACTAATCTAGTATAAATTGGCTCTAACATTTCAAAACTTTAGGGAAAATTTTGCAATGAAAAAATTGTGCTATAAAAAATTCAATTCAAGATCGTAAAATTCAATACTAGCCAAGTCGATGTTAGAAGAAGGTGGTTCTCAAGGAAAACCCCGATTTTTTTACGAATTGATGACTTTCAACTTCAATACAACCTCTGCAAATTGGCCTTAACTGTTAAATAGGTATAGATCGGACCTACCTTAAATCAGAAATGTATCTTGTAGGTGTATAAAGCTCATCAACTCGTTGTTATACCAAAAAATTATTTTTCTGAGTAGTTTAGTTTGAAGAAATTTCATGTTTTTGACAAAGGACAAAAAAAGCTTTAAATTAATTTTGAAGTTGACTTTTTAAGTCTCAAATTTGATATAAAACATCATAAAAAATTACTCTTCTTCTCTATTGATATTAATCAGGTTGAAAAATTATTTCAGTTTAAACTGTTCGTGACCAGCCTTAAATTGATTGCTATTCAAACAAACTATGATTTTTCTGCCAGGAAAAATAATTCGCTAGCGCTGCATCAAGCTAGACTAAAAGAACAGCACAAAATAATTGAAATGAAAGACAAAGCTCAAACAATAATAATTGTTGCAACTCTATAACGTATGGTAAAACAGTTACTATCCAATTAAAAACAATTTTTATTGGATATAATAACAATGACAACAATATTCTTATTATTAAGAAATGTAATTTATCAAATCAATTTATTTTTGAAAATTGAATGTCAAGTAATAATTATAACCAATATACAAAGTCAGTGATTCTAAAACAGTGGTCATTTTGAAAAGAAAGAAAAGAATTAACTCCTACCATAACTAAACTCATAAATAAAATGTTTCATAGCCACTGAAAAACCATAATTTAAATTAATTTTACTTATTTAAATTTGACATTTTTGATATTTAAAACAATAGGTAAATCGATAATAGAATTATTTTTAAAAAAATTGGTATAAATAATAAATTGTTTTTTGAAAATATATTACTCAATTTTTGTTGTAATTTATTTATGCAATCGATAATAATCTTTTTTGCCATGTTGCGTTGGTATTGATGTTAAATTTATTGATTAAACATGTTACATAATCTGGAAAATCTAAATTCTATAGCAATCTATACTGTATAGAAACATTTAAGGCTAGAATGTCTTTTAGGAAACAGTTTTTGTTACTTCAGCTTAAAGTAAAATGGAATAAAAATTAATACCAATAATCTGGAATATGTAGTTATATGATACCTATATCCATTTCGTTTCATACATCATCTAAATAGAAATATTCTGTTATTAAAGTGCGTTATGAAAATATATAGTCTAAGAGTCGGTATAAGGTCGATCTTCATCCATCTGATAACCAAATGAGACATGAAATTTTATTGATTTATAAACACGCCTATCATGGTTTTTCTATCGGAAAGTGTTGGCTATATTTAAGTAAGTTAATTTCAATCAATTTTTTCTATGAAAGGTTTTTGGCCGACATGCCTATACCATTTTCGACGGTTAAAAGATCGGTGTAGTTACCTATTTTGACTTACCTGTTCATATCGTACGAACAGATCTACTCCAAACTGTTAACCAATCGAAATTGGTGTCAGAAGAAAATTTAATTATAAAAATAATGGTATAGGCTTGCGTACTAAAAACTGCTCATTTTAATGAAAAAAATTCATTAAAATAAATTTAATTAAAAATAGCTTTGAACTAGTTAGTAATGGACGAGACCAAGGCCAAAGTTATCTTGGTTTTAAAATAATCTCAGTCTTGATCTTGGTCAATCGAGTTTTGTTTTAGATCTTGCATCAGCCATGTTTTGAACTTTTAAGTTTCGATTAAATCTTATTGTATTATTTCAGAATTTCCGGAGTCTTACTTTTAATAATCGTTACAAAATCAATTAAATAAATTATCTACATATATATACTGGAGTAAATCTAAGCAAAAAAAGGCTGTTATATGGATTAAAAGTTCGAGCATCGAAACTTTGGGGTTTTTCGTTTCACATCAAAATAAGTATTTTTTGAAATTTTTTACTTTCCCGGAGTGGTGCAACATGTTTAAAAAACAAAATGGCGTCAAAAATGGAATTTTTTTCAGAAATTTTATCATTTTTATTTTATATTCGCAAAAGGGGACATCGGTGGATATCCAAATTTGGTAGGTTTGTAGTCAATGTTAAGAACTACTCCTCATATTTTTTTGGGGGGGTTTCATCCCTTCCCCTCCCAGCTATATATATATGTATACATACATATGGTAAAACAGTTCATTTGACTGTAACTGGAAAAATATTTGATTGATTTTAATGAAACTAATATCAATAGTAGGTTTCATTACTTACAACTTTTGGTTAAAATTTTAGCAAAATCCATTACATAGTTCGGCCAAAATTTCCAATTTAGTAAATTGTTTAAAATGGCTGCCATTTTATGCCATTTTGTCCTACGAGGTTAAATTTTTTTTTCAAATTGTAGCATTTTTTATTATCTTTCGATTTTATAATAAGTAGCTTACCCGTAAAATGACTCCTTGATCCATATTTTTGCGAAAAACGGAAAATTGGTAAATAAAAGGTAATAGTACTGAGTTACTTTTCCACCCTTTTTTTATGAAAAATCAACATTACATACGCTTCGACAGCTTTCTAACTATGTGCTTTTGTTTCTCAAAAAAAAAAGAAAAAAAAAAAAAAGTTATTGTAATCTAGTCAGGGGAAAAGTTTGTTAGCCCCTCAAGCTTTCCAAGCACTATCTAAAATGTTAACTTGATTGAGTTGAAACTTGACAAATAACCTGATAATGGCCGCCATCTATAATAGCATTCTAAATCAAAAATAATTTTCACTTGCGAAAATCTTAAATTTTCCGATAAAAATTATGGGAAATTGTTTTTAATTTTTCAACAATTTTGAAATTTTAGCACCTTTTTCCAAAACTATTAAATATTGAAGGTTATTAATGTTTCGATAGCTTCGAGTTAATTTAATTACCTCACTTTCATCGCAACCAGATTTAATATTTTATTAAGGTGAAAACATGAAAATATTTTGTAAAAAAGTTATAAGATGATCAATTATGGTGAATTTTATTTCCTACAATTTTGCTGATTATTGAAGTTTTAATTTGATATGTTAATCGTGAAATTCTGAAAATTTCAAAAGATAACTAACATAGTCTTAATTTCAAATAAGAATTCGTTTTTGTTTCCGGTAGAATGTAATAAATCAATTTTATAAAATTAAAATAAATAGTACGGTGGTCCTTGCATCTATCTACCAAATTCGAAAAGCGGTCTAGGTGCGACCCGAAAAGTCCACACGGCTACTTCCCAGTGGATAGGATTTTATATCAGTGGAATTATTTTATATCGTTTTTATTTTATTTTTTTAAATAATTTTTTTTCTTTTCAGGAGGCTTCGCCTACCGCCCCCCTGCACCCCCATGACGTTAAAACTATATAAATGATAAGTGATAATAATGACAATTATACAATTTTTCATTCGGTACAAAAAACGACTTGACCGATTTGGATCAAAATCTAATCATGTGCACACACGGACATCCTTTTAAAAACCACACTATTCGACTCTAAAGGCCTTGAAACGTGGAGATATGTCAAAATTTTCAATTTGCAAAATCGGACCCATTACAATAACTATCCCACTGGGAAGTTAATGAAAAAACATCTTCTTTGTCAAGTACATTGCATTTTTCATATACAAAATGATTTGTTTGCCATAATATGCACATAAGTGTCAAGGAACACATCGAAAGGCCACGCGGTCGATGTTTTACTATTCCTTATGTCTCAAACCGTATAGTACACCACCAAATGGTGAACTCCATCACATTTTATCCATTCGTAAGGCTGATATAAATCTATCAGTCGCTTCACTGCTTTTAAAATCAACCCAATAAAGTTGGATAAAGTCATACGAAAATTATCAGCAATAGATAATTTTTTTTATTATTTCTGCAAATAATCAATTTGTTTATAATAATAGTACATGCGGATCAGATATCTTAGCCGGAACAAAAAAAACAGTACTGTATTATTACAACAAACAGGATTATTCTTTGAATATAGAAGTAAATTGAGATTATTGAACAATTTTATTTTGTTTTCGACAAATATTAATAATTTATTAACAGAATTCTGTGTGGTCTTGACACATCTTAAAAGTAATAATAACTAGAACCTCAATAATAACCATTAAATTCTACTATATTAACACAATACAATAATCATATCAATATTTTAATAAGTTTATAATGTGACTGACAATGAATTTAAAGGCACTTTTGTAAGGTGCGTATCATATAGTCTTTAAGTAGTCTTTTAAAATATTATCTGTACGTATGTTTTAGGGAGCACTCACACGGTAATCTTATGAGAATACTTCATCATATATTTCAGCTTTTTAACTTCTCGGTATAGGAAAGTTCTAGCACTCGATTCAAAAATCAAAATCAAAATTTTCAGCATATCGCATGACGTTTCAGTTAGATTTCGGTCAATGTAATGTAGTTAGATTGCTTTTTGTGTAAGCATGTGTGTGTGAGCTCGTACAAATTGGGACATTGATGGGAGGAGAAAAAATAAACTTAAAATTTTCAATTAATTTTGAGCATCTGGAAATTTTGATAATTAATAAAATTGTAGATCAAGATCATTTAAACAATAATTTAAACCCTGATCATCTTTTTTGTATTTACACAAATATTTTCAAGTCGTTCAATAAAGAAAGAGATATCCAAAACTCAGTCGGCTTAATAAACTAAATGGAGAAAAGTTATTTTTGACGAAAATTGGAACTTCAAACCTGACATAGCTCAATCAGTTATTGGCTAAATTCGATTATCCGTGTATTATTGAGAATAATTTTGAATTGTCTACTGAATGTATTTTTTAGCAAACATTAATAATAACACACGGTTTTCAGGAAAATATATCATATTCCTTAGAAATCATTTTAGCCAGTAATTAACATGCGAAAATCTAAAATCTTTATTTACTGAATGAATAGGAAAAATGTATTATAAAATTTCTCTGGATATCAGCTTATTCTCCTCTGTTCAAAATTCTTGAAAATTAAAACTTAATACTATGTAAAATACTATGATCGCACTACTTTAATACTTAAAATATTTAAGTATTGTAAAATCTTGCATAAGCCAACGTGTGTGGTGTATTTGATATTTATATTAAAAATAATAATTTTTCCTTTTCTGATAAATAATAAGCGGAGAGCCCGTGACAGTAAAACTGCACTTACATAGATTTCGAAATTTCGCATATGAATCAATGCTATTTATCGATAAGTACAATATGGACTACGTGTGTCTGGGTCCTTGCAAAAATATTTTTTATTTTTATATTTTTAATAATTACAAGTATTTTGCACTTTCATGGGAATTAATTTGTAAGAGACCATTTTGTTGCAAAATTTATCTATTTTCAGGAAAATTTGGTGTGGTAGAAAGGTATGCCACACCGATTATTAGTTATAAAGCCAATAAAAGTTTACCCTTATCGAGGAATTCCTTTTTTTTAATTTGTTCGCTTTGACAGCTCAAAACTTGATCAAAATATCTGTCACACCAGTTTATAATATAACTTCAACTTTCAAAAATATTTCTTTCAGGATAAACTCATATTGTATCGTTAAATAATATTCATATGCGAAATTTCGGAATCCGTGTAAGTGCTTAGTGTAAGTTTTACTGTCACGGGCTCCAGGGCTATAATATTTATAGAAATTATAAAAATAATTTTGTTAAATATCCAATGTCCGAAAATAGTTATGGTAATGTATTTATTTTTAATTTAAAAATCTGGTGTGAATTATAGAGACGAATAGCGTATGCCCTCCCACTTACAAAATAATATTGTGGATAGAAAATGATTAAATTAATTTTTCTTTTAAATTAATGTCCTCAACTGGGGCACAACGAGTCCCATTGTTTTTTTTAAATAAAAAATTTGTTTTTATCAAATTTTTATGGTCTAGTCGAAAAATTTTTAATAGAGTGCGGGACTAGTAAAAACTCATTCTCTCAAACTGATAAATTAATAAGTGATTATTTTCTTGTTTCATTACTCTCCCAAAAATTTTGGTGTCTTTTTATTTTTAACAAATAGGAAAATCCATTTTCCCTAGAACACTACATCCATTCCATATAATTTTTAAAAAAGTTTGCAGATAATATCCCATCAGCATTGATGTCAGATGACTGCACATCTAGGCAGAACTTTGCTTGAGGCTTTTTTCGACTGATCAGTAGGTTTAAGAAAAAGTAAGGCGAAATTTGACGAGACTATAGTGTCGGAATCGGCTTGAAAATTGTAATCTTCAAAAATGACAACATGTAAGAAAAATGTGGTCAAGCAGAATAAACAAAGGTTAAAATATTTACTATGTCTATAATATGTCTCGGTTCTGGTAAAACAACGTTCTAAAATCTTGGTTCAAGATTTACATGATCTAAAACCTTTCCTTGCTTGCTTTCATACAGGATTATCTTGATGATTGCCGTTTAACACACTCTAACCTGTGGTAAGATGCAGTTTTTTTAGTTTTACTACCGAAGAGCTGACTGGCTCTTATTCTAAAAAATTAAAACATATACATGCAACTTAAAGATGTACTGTTTAATTTAAATTTATCGAATGACGCATGTTGTTACATTAAGGATATAGTATTTAAATTTATTTAAAATTCGTATATTATATTTCCGGTTGTAAAAAATATTCACATGAATTTCAATAAATATAAGTTTTGCATATGCACATTGCATAAAATTTATGACCAATTATATGATGAAGGTAACGAAGAAATTTATTTTTATAAAAATACTAATGAATATGTTAATGAACTAGTAATAAGTTTTAAGAATGAATCATTTTTCATTATAAAATAATCAATTATTTCTATATATTATAAATGCGAAAGTAAGCATGTTTGTTTGTTTGTTACCCTTTCACGCTTCAACTAGCGAATGGTTTTCAATGAAACTGTTCAGTAATATACTGATATATCAGAATAACACATGAACAATAATTTATAAAGATATATTTTAAAAAAATTTAATTTAATTTGACATTTGACATTACCATAAATTACAGATTTCTGTAAAAGTAATCATTTGACGTTACCATAAATTACAGATTTCTGTAAAAATAGTCAATATAAAATATTTCACGGCCATCTTCTCTGATATACTCAATGAATAATTACTATTATACATTTATAAAAATAGAAAACCATACATATATTTTACCTGTGTAAAACAATCCTTACCATTATTTCGAATGTTATAGAAAGGGGATAAGCGAGAGCAATCTTTATCAATCTTTACTTTTAAACCCAGCGAAGCAGGTGGGTACCACTCTAGTTATTTTATATTATAAAAATAGTTATGAATGACGTATTGAAAGTGATTGAATCTACCACACATGTAATGTATCTGACTTATAGTGAGTGGATTACTCAGTACCAAATACTTAGAAAACTATGATGTATTCTGAATGAGATAGATAGTCAATGGTCATTGAGAAAAGAAATACAATTTATGTTTTCTGAAGAGTGTGTGTGTGTTTCTACATACAAAACACTTTGTATATGTATTATTGTCTAAAATATACTCGTACTTGACACTTCACAAAATAAAATTTTTACAAAAAAATAAAACCGACTTAAAAAAAAAACTAAAAACAAATTAATATAAATTAAAAAGTAAAAAAATTACGATAATATAATGTAGTTAAAATTATTGTTATTTTTGGAATCGGTGTCAGCCATAGAAACCTATGGGACAGAACAGTTTGCTGCATTAACTTGGCTGATACCGACTCTAAAAATAACAATAATTGTAACTACATTATATTATCGTTATTTTTTTTACTTTTTAGTGCTTATTAATGTGTTTTGGAATAATTTTTTTTTGAAGACGGTTTTGTTATTTTGTGTTAATTTTAAAAAATAGACTCCCAATTTTCAGACAATTTGAAAAGCTAAATTAATAACACTGTACATTACTACTATCAGATCGTTTAATGATTCAAATACAAATGCTGAAAATTTACTCTATGAAACATATATTAAAATTATAACTTGTGTAAAAAAAAAATCAGTAAAACTATTTATTTATTTTTGAATAAAAAATAAAATAAGAATTCCCAAAAATAATAAATAATTCTTCTTACTTCTTCTTACTATTATATATGATAATATTATATATGATAATAGGAATTATACATACAATTCAATGAAAATAACTATAATTACTATTGAAATTGATTTATTATATCTATCCACATATTATTTAAGGACGTTCATTCAACAAACTTTTTTGCTATGTGCATTCATAGGGAAACAGTATATGTAAATTTTAAATAATTTTAAAATAATAGAAAATAGAAAATTTTTTGAAATTTTGTTAAAAGTTTAAGTAATTATTATCTGGTAAAAGTTTAAAATATATTAATCGATATGATTTTTGTGAAATATCATTTAGTCCCATGTTAAACCTTGCTTTTAATAGCTTTTTAAAATTAAAATTCAACCAAATTAATAGGGTATTCCACTATTTTTGAAAAATTACTTCAAAATATTGATTTTGCTAATAAAAAGCCACCAAAAATTTATTTCGGGAAAATACACAAGCTTTCTTGCCAAAAACTTAAATTAATTTTTAAACCTTTTTTAAACTGTACTAATTGATGGTCTATTACTCATACCGCTATGACATCACAGCAAGGCTTACCCGCGTTTTAGATCACGTGATATACAGTTTAAAAATTACGATTTTTAATTTTAATATTTTTAAAGAAAAATTTGCTTTTATGACTCAGAATATTTAAGTATATTTTTACAAAAATTTTAACCTTTTTCAAATTTCATGATTTATTTTTGACTAACGATAATACCCCATTCGATAACAGTATCTTTTTTTCTTGAATCATTCAAAATCATTTTAACTTTTTCAATTATGATAATTTATTTCATTTGTCTATTAACAAGTCTCATTAATGTATGTCCTTAATATTACTTAATTATTACTTTGATTTGGACTATTTTAGGTTAGTCAAGCCTGTGATTTGAGACTTTTTCGCCTGGTATCTACTTCAGATTTTTAATATCATAACTCGTATTAGTAAATTCTTCACATAATAGGTGTATACGATCTAGAGTCATTGTTTATCCTTTTGCCCTTGAGCATACAATTATCGCATGAATGCATATAAGATAATAAATACTACGAATACATAGATATAAATGACCTTTTATATGAGTAAGATATAAATGACCCAAAAAGTGACGCAATAAAAATTCATAAAGGTTATATGGTAGTCGAAAGTATTTATATCGGAAAAAATGGATCGAAAATTTTATAACTCCGGGGTATTGTAATTACGAGTTGGTTGGGTTGAGTTTGTCGACTATAGAGGACTTTTGTTCTGAAGTTTTTAGCCGTTGCGTTCAAAAATGGGACACTATTTAACAAATTTTTTCGGTCTTATTTTCCGGGTCTGTTTTTTCCCAAATCCTTTATATGTATCATACAAAAACTGATATAGAAAATTGGGACAAAATCGAAATTTAATCTGGAATATCCTACAGTTCTCATTTATTAACTTTGATAATATATATAAAACTTCTATTAGAGAACTTGCATGTTTTTTTGCTATTAATTTTTTCAAAAATTTACTAAAACATACTAAGAAAAATTAAAAAAAAAATTAATTGTTTTTTCATGTAATTTTACAATTGAAAATGATTTTTCTAAACTGTAAATTCAAACAACAATCGTCAACACATCGTTTTTGGCAACGGCACCGCACAGAGAAATGATAAAATAACATACAGAATGATAAATGGTTTGTTTCTAAACTTACTTTCAATATATTATAAAGTAATTTTCCATAGAAACAAGCTGAAAAATGTCAATTTATCGTAATTCCGATTGGCTCACTGCTTCAATGGGTGCAAATACGTCCCTGCCAATTTTTTTATTCAAAAATATAACTATTTTTCATTAATAATTAATAAAATAATAATGAAATTATTAATTTTAAAAAAAAGTTTCTTAAATATACTTTAGAAGAATTATTCTTTTATTTATATATGAATTTATACCCAAAAAAAAATTAATAAGTTCTCTATTAAAGAACAGACTTATTCTTAGTCCTACTAACAATGGCACAAAAGTCGACCACATCTCATGTTAATCAATAAAAAATTTACAGAATACCAGACACTATTAACAGGTAATCGAAGTTTGATCACAAAAAAGTAAATAAAATATAAATGTAAGCGAAGTAAAAAAGTTTAAATTTTTTTGTTGCTGTTAATCCGAGACTGATCATTATTAAATACATTAACTGCAATATATATTATTTGCACAGCAATAAGACAGCCCCAGAGTAGTATCCAATCCAACATTGAACCAAACACCAAATGATATTTTATTCATTTCAGTCTGGACGAGAAACGATGTGCATTGCATTGCGACGATGTCATGACAAAAATATATAAACACTGTTTGCACACACATACAGGACAATATAGACCTAGCTAACTATAAACTTTTGCAAAGAAATAAAATACTTATGTGTGTACAATTTAATCCATAGAAAAGTGAACCTTGAATAATAGATTTGGTATCTGCTCAACATTCTGAGCATAGAACAACTTATCCAAGCTTGCGTCCAGTGATGACTTTATAATAAGGCACACTAAGCTCTGGGCATCAACGAAGAGAAGGCTTAGTTATTAAGATACCACAAGCGCCAAGGCAAGTTTAGACTTGTGGTTGAAATTATTTTTTCCTTATTTTCAACTTTGATAATGCATTTTTTTGATTTCATGAAGGTAAACGAAAAATTAGATAAAATTTTTCGATATCTGCCTTAGTTTTCGAAATATCGAAGCTTAATATTTAAATGAAATTTTCAATTTTCGATATTTTGAAAATTACTCCATATATCAAAAATTTATTATGTATTTTAATCTTACTTTTCGTCTTATTTTGTCTAGTTATAACATAATTCATCATCAAAATTGAAAATATATAGTTTTTTTAATTTGTTTTCCCGCTACTGTGTTTGTACATCCTTAATCCCACCTACATACTTTCGATTAGCAGAACATTTTTTTGTATATTTTAAAAACACAGAAAAGACAGACGTATAACATCGTGGTTGCGCCGAAAAATGGAAACAAATTTTTCGATATGTTAACCTTCCTATGGTTGCCAGAAAGCAATTTATGTCCTACATGTAATTTCCCCCATTGAGTTTGAATACCTGTGTTACGGTTTGAAAGATTCTACCAAATTTTGACCCACTCCTAATTTATTTCAAATATTAGAGCACCAGACTAAATTCTCAATATTGAACGCAGAAATAAATTTTAAATTTGTACATTGCCTTTACGTTTTGCAGTTTGTTAAATATCTTAAATATTTTTTTTAAGGATCTGTGTGTTCAAATATAAATGGATGAATAGACATATTCATTTTCATCAATCATCAATGTACCGAAGCATGTCTGCACTAATGATACGGTTCTAGTATTATTAAATATCTTTTCTGATTCAGATTGATTCAATTTTCTTGAACATGACAATAAATAAACGCGTAAACCATCGAAAGAAATAATAATGGTCGGCTATGAGCGAAGAAGATGATAGCCTTGAAATTGTTACTTATATTACAATTTAATAATCCTTCCTTCTTTAATTCAATTTTTTTTTCAAAAAAATGGCAGGCATATAGCCAAGCAGCAACATATAATGTACATTGAACAGGCCCATAATATTGTAAGTTTACAGATACAAAATGAACCAGTTTTTCACAATATTTATGTGAAATGCATTATTTTTTTTATTTTAATTGTGTTTTTTTTAACAACAAATATTATTATATTAATTTAACAGGTGAGGATTGAGAATTTTTTGAATACCTCTGTTCTAGTGGATAAAAAAACTTGTATGATTATTAAAACTTTTTCGTTTGTTTTGTCTTCAGTAATTATGCCGCGCAAGCAATTGATGTCAAAATAAAAATGCAATCTGTCGAAATGGGCCTTGCTCATGTTTACTTTTTTATTTTCTTTTGCATCTTAGAGATTTATTTTCAATGCTCACTTTCTTCTGACAAAATTAGTGAGTTATTTCTCGTAATTTGCTCTTGATGAATTTTGTTACAACTTCATGAAGGTAGACGAAAAATAAGAATACAATTTTTCAATATCTGCCTTGAGTTATTTCTCGTAATTTGCTCTTTTAAAGTTATTGATGTATTAAGGCAAAATTTAGAAGATAAGCGGGAATTTTTATATCCAAATTGAGCGCTATAATTTAGTTTTATAATTAAATTTAGCTACAGCTTCAGATAAAAATTAAAAAATTTAATAATAAAGTGAATTAAACAATGATAATTTAAAAAAAATTTTGTTTCATAAATTTCTCATCTATCAATTTTTTAAAATTAATATAATTCTTACTAAATCTTCAAAATAACAAAGAGAAAATAAATTTTCAAAGTCCATTTCTTATTACGTATACAACATAAAAACTAGATATCAATTAAGGCATGAACATTTAGGAAATTCAATTAATTTTTAAATTCAATTATATAAATATAGAAGATACTCACAGTAATTGATCGAAAATTTGCATTACATTTATCAATTTTTGAAAATCAATTGAGTCACTCACCTAGAAATGAAAAAACTTTATTAACATGGCGTTTAAAAAATTACTATGACAATTTTTAATCAAAATGAGAACCGATAATAAATCTATAATTAAAGAAAGCCTTGGAACCACCCCCATTAGTAATAAAAATAATTATCAAAAAGTATGAAAACTTTTATTGGTTGCTTGTAACATTTCGAAAATCTAACGAGTTGGACCCAAATCTATAATGGTGCGATAATTTGTGATACCTGTATCTAACTCAATTTTAATGCTGGAAAATCGTATAAATATGAAAATATGCAGAATGACGTCAACTATACAACTTTAGTTTGAACCTTTATTTTATTTAACGCATAGTTTTTAACTTCAAATTTAGAGTTTTTTCCCGAAGTTAAATAAAATATCAAATATAAGTAATTATTAAAGAAGAAATGAGAACTTTAGGATTTTTCGAAATAAATTTCGATTTTCATCTCCATTTCCTAAATCAATTTTTGTATTATATAAATACGTATTTCGACTATCAAGTAGTCATCGTCAGTATGAATTAGCTATAAATAGCGTATGTTACTCATTGCTAATTTGGCTAACAATTTATACTTTCCAAGTATTTGACAGTTGTAAGGTTTGCCATCATAACAACTATCACCTGATCTGCTTTGGCCAGTGATATTCGAGTATTTTATCACCTGATTTTGACAATTAAAAATAATGAAATCCTTCCAAAAACAAAATTATAAAATTATAAAATAACAGACCAAAAACCAACAAAAAATCATGAAACTCTACAATTTCTTAACTTCAAATTCGAAATTATTTAAAATTTTCTGTCATCTTTAAGTGGAATATGTTTTCCACATATTTATATAATACAAAAATTGGTCCAGGAAATTGGGGCAAAAATCGAATTTTATTTTAAAATATCAAATGTTGCTAGTTGAAAATTCCTATTGTTGCTATTTATTGATTCTAATTTCGTACTAACTCCATGATGCGATCTACTTTTTAATAAGAATTTAAATTTTTCCCCCAATTTGCAATTCGATTAAAACATTGTTAGTATTAATCATACGTGTAAAGAATTGTATGACAATAATTCAATAATAAAAAATGACTTGAAATATATTTTATATAAATATTTTTGAAAAAATTACTTTTTATTAAAAATATTTATTCAACTGTATCGACCCAAACTCAAATAAAAAAGTTAATTAATTGAAAAATACTTATTTTGACAATAAATTAATATTTGTTTTGAACCTTAATCACGTTTTTATCAGTAGATGTCACCGTATATTATAAATTAAATTTAAAAACTGGCTGATGCATAATATAAATAAAATTAGAACCTTGCAACTTCTAAGTAAAAAAAAGCACAAAGTGCATTTTAATTGTAAACTAATATATTATGAGTCAGTCGAAGTATAAAAAAAAATCATCACTTCACCTCACTCCACCGCACAGTAATGTATCGAGAACGCAAATTTCTGTAATTAGCTGACCTATGACTGAAAAAATGCTAAATATATAATTTTTTTGTATCAGATTTAATTTTGTTTATGTAAATTAAAAAATGATTTACAATATTGCGTTTTAAAATTAAAATCGATGATAATATGGTATTTTATCGGTTTTTTTTCCTGTAAATTAGTTAAATATTTATCTGCTTCCTTGGTGTGGGAAAATATTTTTAATGAAAATATAATATAACTATGTAGTGATAAAGTAGGTATTCAGAAGTTAAAGTAGGTAATCGATTGAGCAGCGTTAGTGATCTGACGAACATTCGTGAACGCATATTTTTAACATTGAATTATCTCAGAAATTAGGCCTCATATCGAAATTTGGTAAATAGCTTTTTCGTACGTCTTAATTATTTATTTTTGAATTGATTGATTTAAAATTTCTAAGCAAATAATAACTCTATTATTCAACACCATACCTAAATAGCTAACGGACAAATATTTACTTTCCACTTACATGTTACAAGTTTACGTTATTTTGTCTTTTTTGATATATTTTTTTGTGCTTAATTTCAGAAGTTTTACTTAGATAAAAAATTAATTGAATAAAAACTATTTCACAATTAATAAGCCAATGATATAACAAATATAAATATTAAAAAAAAAAAAAAAAAAACTATAATTAATAAAAAATAAATAATAATACAAATATAATAATATATAATTAATTTTTTATTATACTTTATAATACTTTAATTATATAGAGTGGCTCAAAAATATTAATACAGTTGAAGAATTCGTCACGATAATAATATACCGAAAAGTTATCTGTACAAAAGTTGTTGTGGATATTATAAAGCATGCACACGTTTAAAGAATAATATAAATAGACAGACATTAAAGTTCAACTTTTTTTTGGCGTATTAATATTACCTATTATTAAATGGAAACACATATTTAATAGGAAAGTTGTTTTCTTCGGAAAAAATATGAACATTTTGTTTGAAACATTTTTGTCGTAGATTTCAATATTTCTTTCATATTCTTTATTATTTCTAATCTTTTACAACACTAATACAGAAAGAATTTTGAATAAATATGAAACTTTGGTTTTTAACATTATTTTTCTTAGATTTCAAGTTCTTGATTATTTTACATGTAAAATGAATTTCATGAAAACTGGGTTTTCAGGAAATTCTGGGTTTTTACATGTAAAATAATCAAGAACTTGAAATCTAAGAAAAATAATGTTAAAAACCAAAGTTTCATATTTGTTGCTAAAGGAAGAGAATTTTTTTATAAAATAAATATTGCCTCATATTTAAAGAAAAAAATTAAGGTCACTTTCGTTTCACCGTATAAATGACTTTCAAAGATGAAATTCTGGGTTTTCAGGATATGTGCTATTATCCATACAGGTCATTTTTTATTAACTTCACAGTGCGAAGTTATTGTAATCCGATATTGGAGTCCGATTTTACAAATTGAAAATTTTGACATATCTCCATGTTTCAAGGCCTTTAGAGTCGAATAATATGGTTTTGAAAAGAATGTCCGTCTGTGCACATGTATGTATGTATGTATGTTCGGATTCAATTTTCGCCTCGCGTATCTCCAGAACAAATGTTGATATTGACATGGGACCAGTTTCACTTAACGCATAATTATGTAACTTAGACCTGATTAGATTTTGAGAAAAATCGGTCAAGCCGTTTTTTGTACCGAATGAAAAATTGTATAATTGTTAATATTATCACTTATCATTTATATATTTTTAACGTCATCGGGGGTGCAGGGACGAAGCCCTCGCTGGGATTGCAAGAGGCGAAGCCCCAGCTGGGGGGCTTCGGGGGATGAAAAGAAAAAAACCATGATAACTTCAAATAACGTATTAGCTTTTAAAATAATATAATAATAATATTAAAAATATTAAAACATATGATATTTTTTTATCCTTTCCACTGGGAAGTTAGTCGTGTGGACCTTTCGGGTCGCACCTAGACCACTTTTTATTATATAAATTACAAAAATTTATCATATATAAATATATATTCTGACGAGTATCATCAACTGTTTCCATATTTATGAGACACTCTGTATGATTAATAAAACATAATCAATTTATGACTACTTGTATTTTTAAGTAACATTTTTATTATTTTATTTTGTTATTACATAAAATCAAATCATAAAAAATTGATGGATGAATATAGAATATCGTATTGAAAATATTTATTTATATTTTTATTAATTTTTAAATATCTGCTAGCTATAATTATTAGAAATTTGATCTTGATTTTAAATAAAAATATAATTGATATGATGAGATATTTATTATATTGTACTAAATTTTAATTTATTATTTAAGAAGAAAAAAATTAGTGCCAAGGCGGTTTGTATAGAAATATTTTTACTTTTCAGCTTCCAGTTTTCATAACGATCATTTACACATAGAAATTCATTAAAAATCTAAAATTACGAAAGAAGATTTAAAAAACGAAACAGTATAACTGTTGAAAAAATAATTCATCAAAAATATCGTAAAAAAATTAACCTTAAAGAACAAGTTTTAGATGGAATGGAATCTTATTTTCGTAATAAAATAATTTAAGGAACACAATTAAAAACATATAACAGACTTATATTTCGCTAAATATGAATATTTCGATTGCAACGCAATCATCGTCAGTAGCTAAATTTGTTCGTATAAATCATTATAAATATTGTTTACAGAGTTTAATAAAATGTGTAAAATATTACCAAAACAAAATTACAAAATATCACAAAATTGAAGAAAAAAAATTTTCTAAATCATAAAACATTTGTTCACAACAAATTATTTAGGGGGATTGGAAAATTCATTTACCGACCGTAATTTGTTCCTGTAAGTAGAATTAAAATTTGGTATCACTTGTGAAATGGGTGTGTCTAAACTCGCTATAACTGACAAAAATTGATTTATGGCTTCATTTTTAACAATTACCAATCTTATCAATTCATAGACTGGTATAGTTGAAAGTCTTTTTGTCCGCCTTATGGAGTGACATTTTTGTAAACATCTAATCTATTGTGAAACCTAACAGATTAACTTACTTTGCACATATAATTTTGTTTTCTGTACTTAAAATATGATTCGTAATACAAAATTTCCATTCGATAATTTTTAACGTCAATACTGACATTGTGATATCCACAAAAAATAATTGGAAACTGTATCAGTTCCATATCCGAACCAACAAGCGTTTTAATCATAAAGGCAACAACCCCTTTTTTTACTCTTTAAGTCCCTCTGACTATTTTATAGTTTCATGTAATATTACTCATATGGTATCTAAAATTTCCAAAAGCAGTGAAGAAAGTAAAGGTGGGTGATTGAATTAATATATTCAAAATTATTTTTATTTTTCAAATTTCCCATCAAATCCACCAAATCGAATTAAGACATTTCATTACATCACAGTTTATTGAAACACAAACTTTTTATTTTTTTGCAGTGGTACAATTTATAATTTACTTTTATTCAGAGATTAAAAAAATTGTACAAAATAGTACTTTTATTGAATAAATATAAAATTTGATATTAAACCGGAGTTCGTCAGGTTAAACTTGAATAAGTTGTGAGTATCTTAAAATAATTCAAATGTATACAACTGTATTTTATTTGACTTTCATTTTGTATGTATTAAAAAAATTCAGCAATCAAATCCAAATATATAATTTATAATAAACAATTAAATTAAACAAGTGAAAACAAACAATTAACTGAGTTAATTGTTGAAATACCATGCATAGACAGTGTTGATGACTCCATCACATTACAAATACATTGATATCACACATAATAACTGATATTCTCATAATTACATACTATACAATTTACGCCTAATTTGCGCCCTCACAGGTAAACAGTGATATTTACGAAAAAAAACAAAAGTTGATTATTTTTTTATAAGGAATATTTTTTACATTTAAACTTTTGTTCTATCTCTAACGGCTTATTAGATCAAGACCTAATTGATCTATGTTGCTCATTTACGAACTTGACCTCACTTTTTACATCCTAAGCACGCTATAAAAATTTCAGCTTGATATCTCTTTTATTTTTTGAGTAATCGTGATGACAGACGGACAGACGACAGACAGACAGACAGACAACCGGAAATGGACTAATAACGTGATTTTATGAACACCTATACCAAAATTTTTTGCTTAGCATCAATATTTTTAAGCGTTACAAACTTGGGACTAAACTTAGTATACCTTTCATATTACATATATGCATGGTATAAAAATAGAGAATATAAAAAAAATTTTCCAAACAAATTGCAAAACACAATGAAAATAAAATACATATTTAAATGATTACGGCAATAAAATAAAAAAAAATAAGTAAAATAAATATAAAACGAAAAATTTCGAAACGTAATACAATATGACGTAAGCGTTAAATAACTAACCATCCGTAAAAAAATCATATACGTAAGATGATGTATAAAGAGTATAAAGTATATAGCCAGAAATCAGAATCGCCCCTCGCGCCAGCCATGTAACTACAGTAGCTGTAAGCACACCACCACTACACAGCTAGAATATTTAAAATATGGAGCATATACAATAAATGTTTGTAACAATTTTAATAGTTATTTTTAGCTCAAGATTTTGCAAAACAAGACACAAGTTTATATTTGAAATATGTATGTATGTATGTATAACTTGTATCTATCTATATGTAATACACCACTGTATCGTAAAATTGAACCAGTCTAAATTATAACGTTTATAGAAAAACAGACTCGGGTATTTATTTGGTTTCTGGAAACCATCTCAGATTATTAAATGGTATTTAGTGTTAGTTTTATACTTACTAAATATAGTTATTCAAAGCACACCAAAGATAAAGCCACCATTTTCAGTGGTATCTATGGTAACGTACAAGCTATACTTATTCTTATATACCTACCTTATGATTAGGCTGTATATAGCCAAACCTAAAATTAACTTATATATTGGCTGAATTCTCAATCTAATATTTATTTTATTTTACTAAGAAAATTAAAATTTTAGCTATTTTCATAAATAGTTATATTACAGCAAATTAGATTTTAAAATCCATAATCTATGCAGAAATGACTAACCATGACAATATTTTGCATACTGTCAAAGAGCCAATTATAATATCGAAAACATATCAGTCAAGTGAGAATTTCAAAAATAAACCTCTTAATTTTGATTTATAGCTATAGTCATCGGGCACTAAAAGCCAATCCTACACATACAATTTAGTATTATTAAATATGCCTTATTGTTGTTTTTTGAAAGCGTTACGTGCTGATATCAATTCCCAGCAAACTTGTTCATACGACTTTTTAAAGTAAAAAATTCGAGCAAACAATTACATAATATCAAAAATTAATAAAACTTTCAGAATAGATAGTACTTATTGACAATATTTCAGACGGTAGTGCGTTCTTCCAGTGCTAAACTCATTGTGATCAGTGTGAGAGATGACAACCTTTTCTTTTAGTAGGGAGATATAAGAAATATTTTTGTACTGATTAAATATGATGGACGAGCCGGGCGGCCAAAAAAAATTCATTGAATTTACTAAATCTAATCATTTGAGAATTGGTTACATTAGTTGTGTACATATACATACTGCGGTCAGTCAAGCGATCGATAGAACAGGAGACAAATATATGCTATCGAAACGGTTATGATGGCCGTGCTATTTAAATGAATTTACTAAAGCTGAAAATTGTTATACAGATTGTATATTGCATAAAAATAACAGTTATGCCGGTCAGTCAGTTAAATGTGAGAACAGAGCTGTCAATCAGCCCTAATGAATGTAGAATAAATAAATTTTGTTATCTATAGTCGCTTACATAGTTGTTGAACATTAAATTTGCTAAAATTTGGTATCTAAAAGGATTTTCTGATTAGTGCCCGAGATACAGCCGATCAAAGGTAGACAAAGTTACTCGAAATGTAAAAAAGTAGCCGAAACATGAAGGTTTTGTCCCTATAACTATTTATTACCATCATATCATGTTAATTATATTAATCGCACATCAATATCAACAGTTAAATTCAATATGGCCACAGTCCTACCCCCTACTTCTTCCCTAACTATCCCCCTTCCCCAAACGTGAAAGTCTCTCATTTTAATGTAAAAATTGTATTTTTAGAAACCTTCACCCACATCAAATACTCTTACGTTGTATACACAATGTGATGTCAAGGGGTGGGAGGAGGTTCCTCCGACCAAGATTATTGTTTTGATTTGCAGTTTCCACACTTTCATTACTAATTTTAAGTTTGAAAATTTGTTTGCAGTGAATACATAATACATGCAGAGGTTATTTGTGAAACATTAAGCAAGTGTTTGGAAAAGTTACACTAATTTCAATTGTCTTCGATTTATGAATTTGTATACAACTTACAGACAAAAAGATTGACCATTTGTACCACACTTTCTAAGTACACTTTCTTCAAGAATGGATTGGCTTTTTTAAAAGAATAAATCCGAAAAAAAATAGGCGCTTTTATTGATAGTTTATTACAATGTTGTTCAGTTTTACCGCGTATTAGTGTATGTTTATATGGAGGAGAACATCTATGTAATTTATTTATAAAGCAAAGATGAGAGTTATGTTGTTTGTTGCGCTCGCACAGCGTCGAACGACACGAAATATTTTTTAAGCTCTTTCGTCTGTTGTACTAGTTTTTAAAAACGCAGAACTAAAACAATCTGTTCTGCGCGCGAAACATTATTGTGTTATCTTTTTACTTTTAAAAATTTTGTAATTTAATATCCATACATAAATATTTTATTTAAATCATACTGGCAAAACATACTCAAATTAACAGATCATATTCAAAATAGTTTTCGAATAAAGTATTTTCTAAAGTATAATTTCTTTGAGTCGCATAGCTAAAAAGTCTGACAGAAAACATAAATTTCAATGCCGCAATTCTTTGAAGGTGAATATGTGATTAAGCTAAATAAAAATGACCTGTTCAAACACAGCATAAATTTCATTAGAAACGAACTATAATGGATGAACATAACGAACCTATAAGAGTTCGGTTTTTACCATTTATCAACTTTGACCAAAATTGTCATTGAACGATTCCGTGGCAAATTGTAAATATATAAATCGTTTAGGGTGGCTTACAACTGCTAGGCTCCTAAAATATTGGGATACCATATAATATTGAAGCAAATCACATTCATCACTGTGTTGAATCCCAAAAATGCAAGTTGTTTTGAAATATTTTCTTTAATAGAATAATTTTTAACTAATATGATTGAGGTGTTATTTTTTCACAGTAATAAAAATTGTTTTTCTTTTTTCTGTGAAAATACTTGGAAAGCACGGTGGGTGTAACTCTTTCATGTTATTTAAAACCATAAAACTTATTTTAAAAATATTAATTTTAGCAAAAAGAAATTAATGACCTCTGCGATTTTCAATCTTAAACAGAGTGTTGTTTTAAATAAAAATTCGAGAAAAATATTATTTTAGTAATAAAAAAAAATTTTTAATGTCTTTGATAGCAAATGTAAGTTTTGTTATACGTTGGAATCGATAAAATATTGTTTTTTGTACGTGTTTTTTGCTTTTTCTATATAATCCAGTAGTCCGAACATACCAATAATTCGGAACCAACTGGTTTTTTATACTGCTGGATTAGTGAGATTGTTCTGTATATATAATAATATATAACTAGGGCCAATCGCGATCATTGTGGGACACAATATATAATAATTTATTTATTTATTTATTTTATTTTTTATTTTTTGGAAAAGAATCGATTAAACAAAAACTTCAATTGTTGCAATACTTCAAATTTTATATCAAAAAATATTTTAATAATTTTTGAAAAGAGCCTAAATAAATATGTAATGAAAGATGATATTCAAAAAAATGACGTCAAAGGTTTAAATAAAATTAATTATATTAAAGTGTTGTCATATGAAATATATAAACAAATATTTACACCACTCCATTACCGATACTGTCAAAAATTAAAATATTTCAGTAATTTTTTATTTTATTACAAGTAATATGTTTAGGTTGATGGCTTTTGAAGTTCATCAACACCCGAAAATATAATACAAAGTTCACACAAGATGAAAATAATGTGTTTTGAAAAATAAATTTAAATTAAATTAGATATAATAAATTTGAAAATCGAAAAAATATATGAGGAAAATAAATCGTTTTGTAAACTTAAGTTAAATAAAACAAAATTTAATTTAATTCCTGACTTTTTTCCTGACAGTTCTTTCTACATCTTGAAAATAAATGACAATCGGATAAGAACACATGCGGTTTTTTTCATTGTTTTCCTGTATGTTAAAACTACATCTACAGTTATTCCCGAGTCTTCCTTTTATTATATTAATCAAAAACATACAGGTACTTTTGCAAAAAAATTAGATATGCCGATAATATATCTAATACAGACTTTTGAAGCAATCATTGATAATTAATAAAAGAGTATGGGATATACTTTTAAGATTTAATTAAACGTTAATTAATTTTTTTTTAGTTAATTAAGCTATAAAAGCTAAATTTTTTATTTCTTTTTTTCAAGTTATTTTAAATTAATTATATCCTTAGCCGAAGAGGGATTCATTATATTTCCAGTTTTTCTATATTATTCAAAATAGAACTTTTGCGAGAACCTTTAAAACTTTGGAACAAAAATTCAGTTGAAAATAAATTTATAATTGTAATATCAGGAAAAAATTTTATCACAACTCGAATATGCCGAATTTTTTAATAAAATTTGTATCAATGTCCATGATTTAAAGAAAAATACCCAATTTTTTACATATTATTTTATGTTTTCACTAAAATGTTGACGCTTATCAGATCCGCTATCAAATTTTGAGCAGCAAACCATATTTTGTTTAATTGTGTTTGTTAGCTATATGTTTGAGGAAATGCGAGTCGAAATTTAAAGGCTACATTGAAACTTTTAGTCCGAACTAAAACTTTTTTAAAGCTCAGTAGCCCCACTAACTACTATATTGAACCAAAAAATCCGATCACTTGGTGAGAGGTAGATACCAATTTGAACCTCTATACCCAATAATAATAAAATGAAGTCCTACTATTATCCTATTGAAATCCGTAATAAATTTTATTACTAAGTATAATAACGAAAAGGTTTAGATTATTATAAATAAATTTCAAATAATAATTTATTTAAATAATAACCTCTCAGATAAATTGTATAACCAAAAGTCACTTAGTAGTAAATTCATTTGCATATAGTTTTTATTTAAAAATTATGCTGAGTATGGGCAATTCGTTGGTAAAATAATATGATTTCACTAATTTGGAGTATAAAATCTGACGAAAGATGTTTATCAAATTTTTTAAGGAAAAGAAAACTTTATATCCATAACTTTTTTAAGAAACCTTCGATAGCTCAGATGCCATTGCCATGGACAGAAGAGGTTGCAATATCGATGGTAGTTCATAGGCCGCTAGATCAAATCCGACTTGAAGAATTGAAAATTTTTTTATTAAAAAAAATAAATTAAAATCTATTTCTTTCAGATCTGATTTTGGACTCCAAAGTGATAAAAACGAAAATTTCGACCATTACAAGGTCAAAATTCGGACTTAATTTAAAATAGCATTAGAACCTACTTTGAGCCTACTAGTCCGTCTGGAGTACTAGACTCCATGTCGGCTTTAAATTTCGGCACGGGATTAAAACAAACTTTTAAATGAATATATTACGGGGTTCAAGAGGACAATAGTAGGACTTCATTTTAATATTAACGGACTATGAGGTTCAAATTGATACCTCACACCAAATGATCGAATTTCGGAGTTTAGTATCAGAGCTAGTTGGGCTACTATTATTTAAATGAGTTTAAGTTCGGACTCAAAATATCAATGTATCATTTAAGTTTCTACTCGGGAAATCTCATTAGAAATCTCTTTAGAATAATATTAATTTTTATATTGATTAAATCCTTCCCTGCAATCCCACATTACAAATATGGTAATTTTTAAAACAATTACAAAAATTAAAAAATTAAAAATGTAAAGCATACATTTTTCGTCAAGAACTTTAACGTTTAAAAATTTAATTTGTTTTAAATATGGCTTAGAAACTTATTAACTTTAGAGACTGTTCAAAACTCAAATTGAACAGTTTCCATCATGGTGTTAAAAGAAATTTTAACTCAATGGTTTCTGATGTATATATAGATACTATTATTATGTGCTCAAAACACTGTAGGCGTTATTAGCACTATCGTGAATTTTGTGTGGGCGTCATATGGAATGTTTTTTTTTAATAAAAAAAAAATGTTATGCTTTGCTGACCATTTGATTTGTAAATAAAAAATAAAAAATGATAGGAATAAATATATTTAGTGCAATCAATAGTAGGCACATTATCATCAAACCTTCATTTCCCATGAAAACAAAACTCAGAAGTTAGTTTCACATATACAGGAAAAAGCCTTTTAATAAGTATTTTAAAGTGCAATTAATTATTATTAATTGATATATTCCGGTATATTCTTATTTACAGACTGTCCTTGAAATATTCAAAAGTTAAACTATTCAATAAAAGTATAAAATAGTAGTCAGTTCTTAAAAGCCCTCAATTAAACTTGTCTTAAAGTTTTGAAGCTTGCACATTTAGCCTTAGTCTGTTTAGTCGCGCTTTTACGCGCGCTGTCTTGATATTTACTAAATATCACATAAACGATAATTTCACTCCCTCTTCAGGGATTTGGGATTTTCAAAGGTCGTGTAGAACTCAAAAAAGAGAACCAAATTTCTGTATGTGGGGCATATACTGTCATGAGTTTTTTGTTCATTACTGTAAATTTGATTGAAATAAAATACTATGCTTTGATAAAGTGGTCTATACCAAAAACATTTTTATTCAATTTTAGACTCTAAAAAGTATGTATTGGACAGTGATATCGATAAATTAGAATACAATTTTGTTTTTGAGATGTACCCTTTTCAAAAAACATGGGTGTAGGGTAAAAATATATGATTCTCTGTTTAATACTTATTTTATAGTAGTATTCAAAATGGATAATCTTCAAAAGAAAAGAGACGATTCTATTAAAAAATTTATCCAAATAGATATCGTGAGTAGTCTTGTAAAGTTTGTGTTTCAAAACTTTTCGCCGAAAATATAAAAGACTCATGATTTCATATCACCAAGGACTCTTTCTTCTTCCCAGAAAAATGTTCCTTTTTGTAGAAATTTATGTTTTCTTATGAATTTTTATTCAAGAATTTTTGAATATGTGAAATTTTCTAATTTAAAATAATTGTTATAACTTCAAGCAATGACAGGTAGGACTTTAATAAAATTTTATAAGGTTCCAATCACTTTCTCAAAATTCCAAATTAAACATAACAAATATGGAAACAAATTTTGCAGACCCATAAGGCTAACAAAACTGTAACAATGATCTTCGTCTTTGTGGTTGAGTCGTTTTAGTGTTGATACCACGAGTTTAGTATTGACTTTGGTCTTGTAGGCTTTGTGAGTCTCGAACCAAAACTGCAAGATTATAAGAGCAAGTTTGATTTTGTTCTTCAATATTAGGCTTCAAATTTTTTAATGATATTTCCAAAATGCTGTAAAGGTTCCACTTTCAAAAGATGTAATCTTACTCCAAAAATTAATTTCAACTTATTAAAAGTTTAATCCAACTGAATTTTTAAAAAAGGATTAATTAACTTTAAAAAAAAACCCTTTACACCAATACCAAAACTATGATTATCAAAACGTAAAACTAACAGTTAAGCAATTTTAATAAAACTAAAGATAATTCTAGTATTAATAAAAAATCTCCAATATAGATAACTAGCTGGGAACTACCCGCTTTGCTGGGCAACATCCCCACTTGCACCCCTCCCTCCACATTTCCTTGCGTTGGATAACAGTTTTGTAATGTACACGTCATGCTCTTTTATTTGATACCCCACTTAGGTATATTTGTAAATATTCGATATTTCCTTCCCACTTTCTCGCTACACCTTTCTACCCTCCGAAGGTTAAAAAAATTTCTAAATGTAATTTAAAACATCCTGACCAAGTTTTGAACTATTAAAAGTCATAATTGAAAAATATGAATTTTTTATTCATGAACACCCCCGCAACCCCCCTTGTGGGTGGAATTTCGTAAAATCCGTTCTTAGCTGACCTCTACTTGGCAAAAGGAATATTCCTGCCAAATTTCAAGTCTCTAGGTCTTATAGTTCCAGAGATATCGTGATGAGTGACTATCTATATCTATAGAAAGTCTCCTATATATATAAGATTAGATCACTAGTCCAAAATATATCTTTACGCATCATCTAGTATTTTTCAACCCATTGCCCTTGATCCCTAACTCCCTCCCTTTCTAATAAATAAATCATGAATAGATGATCATCATACCTATATCATTAATCAAAAATCATTAATGATAAATTTATTTAACGTGTGGGAATCTTTATTTACTCAAAAATTATTCGGTAACTGATTAATTTATTATTTTTTGTTTACAAAATACATGTATATGTTCACCAATCATGTGACCAGAAAATAGTCCGTGAATATTTTTGGCACAATTTATAATGATTGACACATCATACTTACAATAATATAATCTTTACAGTCTTTGGCGAGAACAATCTTTTTTTTTTAAATAGCAAGTTTATTTTTTTCTAAATCTATTTTTAAAACATGAACAAAATATTTTATCGATTGATAATTTAAAAAAAATTTCGTCATGTCTACTATCATACTCTAAACTCTTCTTCCGTTACAATTTTTTAAAATTTTTTTAAAGCCTTCGTATTCTTATTTAGAACATATTTGGAACTTACAAGCACTTTCAAAACTAAATCTGTGTTAATTATTCTGGAAATGCTTTATACAAGATCAGTTTATTTTCATATAATAGTCAGTTTCATCTTTAAGTTATAATTTTTTGAAGTCACTTTTATTGTAACTGCTTTTAAAGATTTTTAACTTATAATAAATTATTAAAAGTTCTTTGCGCTTCCACCATAATCATAGTATATTATTTGTAGTTAATTTGCCTTGTTTTTTTTTTCATCGACATTTATTAAATTTTGTAAATTTCTGTTAGCCTTAACCTTCGTCTTTATTAGAGTGGAGGTTAACTTCTATTCTTAAAAATCGGCATATTACTACAAAATTAATAACGTTATAAGACAGAATAGCCTGAAAACCATGTATCCACCGATCAAACCGTATT
The DNA here is from genome assembly GCF_905475395.1 of Chrysoperla carnea. Classification (NCBI taxonomy): domain Eukaryota; kingdom Metazoa; phylum Arthropoda; class Insecta; order Neuroptera; family Chrysopidae; genus Chrysoperla; species Chrysoperla carnea. The sequence continues at coordinate 70,546,777 of NC_058337.1, read as the reverse complement.
ACACGAAAAATATAACATATAAATTGAAAATTTAAAGAAATCCCCGATAGACAATCAGATCTATTTGATTCGTCTGTGACATCTTAGCTCCTAAGCGAGTGAAGCGTTTTTTATTTTCTTTGAAAGGTAATTTGATTGAGTATTTTAGTCATGTATCAAGATAATCCTCTCAGCTGTTTGAAGATCCTCTCGTCTTTTCTAGTTGTTTCGGATACCGATCCATAAACTCGCACTGGAAACATAGCTTAAAACACTTTAGATTAATTATTAACCAAACAAAAATATCAAAATCGCTTCATTCGTTTCGGAACTACGATACCACAGACAGACACGCAGATATACATATACATAGACACGTAAAACTTGAAATACCCCTTTTTAGTTGGAAGTTACAAATGAAATGTTCTGAATATTTTGAGACTGTATTAAATTGAAAATTTACTTTAAAGCACTTCTCAAGTTCCCGTTATAATTATAATTTAAACATTTCGCATTAAATTTTGATGAGCATTACTTAACGAGACTCTATATTTTTCGAAATTTTTTTATAAAATAAAATTTATAATTCAATTAAACCATTAAAGAAACTCCTACAAAAATTTATGTAATATTTGAGAATTTAAATTAATTTTGTGCCAATTTAATCTAAATGTTTATTTAATTTTTAAACATTAAATTTATTTAATTCTTGAAAATTAAAATAAATTTGACTATTTACTTTTTGAAAATCTAATCCAAAAGACCTGTCAATGTAATACCACTTTGCTCTACCATTTCAGTATATCTATCTATACGCCCTTCCCACAATAATTTTTTCATAAATCATCAAATTGTTGGCGTCAATTGAATACTCATTTCACAGCCAAATCATTTTCAGGTCATTGTCCCATATTTATCATATTAAGGAAATACCTTTCAAAATGGTTTTTCGCTATTTTCTAGAAAAAATTATTGAAATTTATTCACTGAATTCGTCGTTCACATTTCCAATTAGAACATTTAAATCCATAAAAGAACGCTTTCTTTGACTTCGATTATCATAAAAATATTTTTTTAAATTTCTTCAAAATGTATCTCTTACAATATGAAGAGTTACAAAAATTGAAAATAATATCATATTTCTCAAAATTCAAAATTTTGCATCTTTTCAAAATAAAAATTTTTATTTTATCAGTTTTAAACAAAAAAGTACTCTTAAGTACTCTTCTGATTTTTATACTAGACGCTTAGTTTTCGAAATAAAAATATATTAATTGCCTATAGAAGTTTTTGTTTTTGGGGTTACATTTTTTTTGGATTACGTTGTTGTTATTTTTGTAAACTCTAAGGAGCGAATTTGCTTAGCTAACGCAGCTCCTAAGCTACGATTTTTTTTTAATAAAAATATAATAGCGTGTTCAAAAATTTTGCAATCATAAGTTTGTTTTGAAGTCAACGCCAAACTCAATTCTTTAATCTTTTCTTTGGCTTCGACTTCAAAAGGTATCTAATTGAACAATAAATAAAAAGAATAGTTTATCTTTTTTTGAAATCGACTAAGCATTAGTTATATAAATAATTTTTTGAGCCAATTGCTGGAACTTAGACCGATGTAAGCAATATCTTGATAAGTAATATGTTCAATACAGTATCAACTGTCAAGTGAATTAAATTTTTCTGATCTTAGAGCCTTACCTATAGAACATAATTTTCTTCCAAATCTACGAATTCAAAATTGTTTAAGATTTGATCAAATATCTAAATTTCTTAACTGTTTGTCCAGTTATTGAATGAACCAGTTGGGTTAATTCGCCATTCTGATAAAATTTCACTGCAGATAAAAGTTTTATAAAAATTATCTATCAAATAAAAATTTTGTATGCAAATATTTAATTTGGTAGTCCTAATTTCAAATTTAATCTGAAACATACTTTCGATTTGAAGCATACGATTTCATATCTTATCTAATTTTAAAATAAAATATGCAAAGAAAAAAATCCACTTTCAGTTTTCATACTTGCATGATTTTAAAAAAGACAAATTATTTATTTAAAAAAGACTCTCTCCAATGTTTTACTGATTATAATAAGACAGAAAGCAGGAGTTAAAATATTGCATGAGTAATTTTTAATTTTGCTTTTACAAATTGCAATATTCCCTATGTTTTCTTCAAGTATTGATAATTAAGGCTGTTACCAGCTAGCAAAAACCTATTCATTTATAACCAATAGGTTCTTAAAGTAGGTTTTAGGAATTTTTTCCGTTCAATCTGTTAATTGAGATCTATCCAGTTCTCGATGTTAGTAGTTAGTAAAAGAAACGAAATAGTCTTCTTTAATTAAGCTTTGTGCCTAAAATAACCTTTGAATCATTTATTTTTTGTAAGCATACAATTTAGATTAAATCTAATACCATTGAAATTTCAACGGATTTGCATTTGATGTATGTAATATTAACTATTACTTAATTAAAAATATACTAGACAATTTCAATAGTATACAATTTCATAGAAATTAGTGTAGTTTTACTGTAAAAAGAATTTAAAGTGGGCGATGAACGAGTATCGGGCGCGGGGTTCCTATTTCTACACAGATGAATTAAAAACAAACTCAAAAACATTAGCGAAAATTATATATAAAATGTTTTTATCAATTTCAATTTGAGAATTTTATTTTTATTTCTTGGCAAACTTATTCATTTAAATATATATTATATATTAATTTTTATTTAATAGTTGTAAATACATTTGTTTAATATACAGATGATTTACAAGTTTATATACAAGTTATGAACAAATTCAGTTCCATCTTTACCATAAGAAACGGAAGAGATTGATGAGATCTTCGAAATATCAAACGCTTTCTTAATTCAATGGAATTTTAAAATAGGAAATGTAAAAATTTTTTGAAAATTTAGACGAATATATACTATGGTTAAGGAACTCACATCATAATTTAAATGAATACCGATTCTGAGTATCTCAGTTCTATAAGTGATGATATAGGCAAAAGAAATTCGAAGAAATGTTCTCGAATGCGAAAAACGCTATAATAATAAATCTTTCAAATCTATCTATAATGAATAAAATTGAATTAAGAGCCACTACCCTACAATAACATCGTAATAATATTTTCAATCATGTGACATCTTGATACATTAGATTTTTGGGGACCTGTATTTTGCACTTTGGAAAAAAAAACAAAAATGCTCAATTTAAATTTTTATATTAAGGGACTTTAAAGTCAAGCTGTATTTTAAAGTAGAATAAATAAAATATGAATATTTATTTCTTTTGGTAAGACGCCTCAGAAAATTTCTAAATATAACTTTTTAAAATATTATATTTATAACAAAATTATAAATTGTATAATTTTATTTGACAGTTTAGCAAATTACTGGACAAAACCGAAAATAAAAATCTACATATCAAATTATAGAATTATAAGTACCTTTACTTAAAAATAGGTTTGAATCTCGGATACATATATAAAAAATTTACGATTCAAACAAGCTCTTGTAAATTTGAAACGACCTTGAAAAAATTCTTTATTGATCCAATTTTTTTTTTTTTACAGCATGCATGCAATGATATAAAATTGAAAATTGATAATGGCGAAGCTTTAAAATATTGAAGATTCAAGTCCCAACTACTTTTTTAAATGACCTTGAAATGAAATTTGAAACTTTAGTTATTAAAACAAATTTTTACAGAAGTTTTACCCAAATTATATTGAGTACGCTACAATTAGCTACCCCAAATTATATCAAGTGGACTACATTTTTTTATGAATAACAGTGTACAACAATATAATAATTATTATGTAGGAAGATATTAGTGAGATGATCCTACTGGGCACAAAAACGACAAAGCTTTAAACTATTTATAAATCTTGAAAAGTTAGCTAACGCGCGCGAGAATTGTATTTCGCTCCTCTGATCGCGTTGCGTTATATATAAGTATATTTATACGTATTTAAAAAGTGCCGTGTGCAAGTCAATTTTAATATGCAATAACTTTTTTTAAGTTAAAAGATAATCATGCATGAGTTAATTTATTAAATATTCTCATTTTTATTTAAAGAAAAATTATTGATAATTAATCAATTTAAATTAATTAAATGAAAATGACTAATATTTGATAAACAAATTAATTATCAATTACAAAAATGGTTCATTGATTAAAAAAAATTCAGAAAAATAAAATCAATAAAATAAATACATCATTGCTTTCTAATATCAAATCAATTTGCGATAAGATTTTAATTCAAATTTAATTTTACAATGACATCTATTGAATTGAACTTGAACTAAAAACACAACTAAAATGCGGGATTCAAATATAATATTTTCAACCAACAAAAAAATATTATCACAAAACTAATTAAAATTCCATCACATTATTTAAAATTACTGTGTATTATTATTACTGATAATAAAAACTATTTAACCTCCACAAAAAACTAAATTGTTATCAGTATTCATAAATATTCAACATACCTTTTGAATGACAAGCGGTGATCCAAAATCTTTACCACCTTGTAACCGAAATCCCCATGGTGTATTATCAGTTCTTTGTAAGCGAACGCTTATTAATTGCGCCATTATCTCTTTCAAAATTCACTCAAATCACTCAAAAAAAGTATACACTTCTCAAAATTCGTTAGTTCGAGTTCGTTTTACTATTAATTTATTAGACACTAAATTCTATAATAAATGGCCGGAGAATATTTTTGGAAATTTTGCAACAATTATCGTATTTTTATGAATTTTATTATTAATGTTTGTGTTGCTGCGTACTAAACACTTCACCGTATTGTTGAATATTAAAAGTTGAAATTTAAAACTCTGTTAAACAAGTGCGCGAAACACAGATCGTGTTAACTCGGTACCAATGATCGACTATGATCGGAGAACAAAACTATTCTTAAATAATTAAATGTTTATTATTATTTCATTTTTCATGTAATTGTTTTGAAGATTTTTTAAAGACGATTTGTATTTTCGGCTAGTTTTTGTATAATTATTTGATGTGGTATAAGCCTAAATTTCTTAAGTTCATTAATCTGATAAAAATTTTCCTCATAAAAACAAGTAAATTAAACAATTGTTTAAGTCTCGTGAATATTTTTATTAGAACATAACATAACAATGAAATTAAAGGATTAAAATAAAGATATCTTTCCATTAAGAATGACAAAACTTAAATCAAACATCATAATTTTTATACCATGTATATGAAATATACGAAAGTATTCTAAGTTTAGCCCCAAGTTTGTAACGCTTAAAAATATTGATGCTTTGAACAAAATTTTGGTATAAGTGTTCATAAAATCACCTAATTAGTCCATTTCCGGTTGTCTGTCTGTCTGTCGTCTGTCGTCTGTCGTCTGTCGTCTGTCCGTCTGTCATCACGATTACTCAAAAACGAAGAGAGATATCAAGCTGAAATTTTTATAGCGTGCTGAGGACGTAAAAAGTGAGATCAAGTGCGTAAATGAGCAACATAGGTCAATTGAGTCTTGGGTCCGTAAGTTCCATCTTGTAAACTGTTAGAGATAGAACAAAAGTTTAAATGTAAAAAATGTTCCTTATAAAAAATAAACAACTTTTGTTTGAAACATGTTTTCGTTAACATCACTGATTACCCATACGAGCAAATATTATGCGCAAGTTGTAGTATTATATGGGTATATCAATTATATGTTTGTGACATGCATGTATGTGTAATCAACACTGTCTATACATGGTATTTCAACAACTATCTCTGTCAATTGTTTGTTTTCACTTGTTTTTACCATTATTTATATTTTATGTCAATTTTAATAATAATATTATGCCATCGAAATATTTCATACAGCTTCATTGTGGGTAATAAAATTTTTTGATTGCTTGAACGCATAGATTCGGTTCGATTTTATCGATGGCATTGTATATCCCCACTTTAAAAAAACTCTAACATACTCAGGTTTCGACGAGATTCGAATGTTGCCTAATTATTTACTGAACCATTTCTTTTAAATTACTAACCAAACAAAAAATATTAGACTCATATAGACGAAAATTTTGTAGTACACTTTACGTAGCTGAAACTTAACAGTAAGCACTCACTTTGATAGAAAAATTGAATAATTGGCATCCGTTTTATTCAACATTGCATGTATAATTTTGCGTGCTGATTTTCCCAATATTAGATTAGGCTGCCAATCGAAGCTGCGGAAAACATTTGACTGGTATCATATATCACACAAATTTCTGTGAAATTTTTTTAATTTGTCCCATTTTTACCTTCTTCTACAATGTACAGGCAAAAAAAACTAAATTCGTTCTTCAAATTTCAACAGAAATGTCAATTTTTAATGCCTCAAAATCGATTTTGACTAGTTTCAACGTGTATCATTTGTGTAAATATCTATTTCGCAGAACTCAAGAAATATTGTCCATAGAATATTGGAATTTTCCGTCATTGAGTGTGAATACTTTTCGGGTGGAAAATTTTTGCAGGATCCCGTTTAAAAATGCTCCTGAACGTAAAAATGCAGGTTGCCGGTTAATAACCCAGTAGAATATTGTTTAAACAAAATTTTTTTCAACAAATAAATAAAATTGAGACATTTGATTCGGAAAATTTTATTATATAATTGGGAAGCGCTAGAACGATGAGATTTTAACCAAACGCCTCGAAATAAAGTCAAATAAACAGAAAAGTTCAACAAATTTCATTTTCCCGAGGGTTGCGATGTGAGTAATGAAATTTTTCGAACTTTTCCGTTTATTTGACTTTATTTCTAGTCGATTGATGAAAATTCCATCTTTCTAGCATGTATAGAACAGAAAATCGTTATTTTTGAATGGTTTTTCGAGCGCTCTCTTAACAATTAACAATAAAGTACTTAAAACGCAACTAGCCCAAAAATTTTTGCGATTTACATACTAAGAGTCAAATTTTTTCTTACACATTTTGAGGGATAAAAATCGTCAAATTCGCGTATTTTCAAATTTTACGAAATTTTTGTTCGAAAACTGGAGGGCTTAGAGAAAAATATCTAAGAACATTTTTTGTTAACTTTGACCCTAATTATATGATGAAATTTCCGAAGCGATTCGTTCAATATTATTTATTTATTTAAAAATAAAATAGTTTAAACAATATCCTACCAAGTTACCCACCCGCAACCTTCACATTTACGTTCAGGAACATTTTTTAAATGGACAAAAATTTTCCATCCGAAAATTATATACACTCAATGGCGGATTTTACCGGAACTGAACGCAGTATACGGGTAACCACTATTTTACTATATTAATAGGTAAACAAGTAGTTTCAACTTACAAGTTGAATGTCAATTGAAAAAAGAAACTACAAGATTAATTAAATAATGAAATTTATTGATTTTAAATAATAAGTACTAAAAAAAACAAGAAATGTTTGAAATTTGTATTTATTTTTCTAATTAATAATAATAAAAATAAAAACAACAGATGAGTAAGGTTCCAGTTAAAATAAAAATAGAAAGTTAAAAGGTTAATATGTACTTACACATATCTATTTATTATTATTGGTTTGGTTTGGTTGAAAGTAAATTTATATCCTAATTATATAAAACGACATCTACTTTTATGACTAATTACAAAATAATATATTATTATTATTATTATTATGGGAGAGTGTGGTACCCTAGATCACAACTAACGTTTAAATGTTTTTAAAGTAAATTTTTTAAATATAACAATAGATATAGTCAGGGCCCGATCTAGCTATTTTGCTCCTGCGGGAAAAAATAATATTTGCCGCCCTTTACATAACATATACGGGATGTTTTAAATGGATATATGCTTGAAACTCGATAAATAAATTTAATCGAAGAAAATTGTGGATCTATTACAGAGGAAACATAAAAATTTTGCCACGCTAACATAGGGTTTTTGCTTGAGAATTATCGAGAAATTTGTCTTTCTTTGCATATAACACGAATTTCAGGCCTTTAAGTTTACTGGGTAATCTACCCCTACTCTTGAAAAAATGTATAAAGCTGTTATGACTATTTAGCCAACATCGACGGAAAATGAGCGTGTTTTCTGGTTATCGCCAAACTTTTCAGCAAAATACGGAACCGCCTATCAGATGATGCTATTAATGCTATAGTTTTTCTGAAAGTCTATTTTATAAAGAAAAAGCTTTGAATTTAAATTTGATTTCTTTTGACTATTTTGCGGGTTACCGGTTGGTAGAAAAAATTTTGTTTTGTTAAACGTTTTTAAAGTCATCTAAATATGTACTACTTAGTAATTTTGTTGATTAAATTTTATTAATTATTTTTTATTTATTTAAATAATGTTGTACATTTGGGAACTGGTAGGTATCCAATAATTATAAAAAATTTAAGTATACTACCCATCTCTTTACTTTTTATATAGACCAGCCGACTATAGTTTGTTTAATTTATTGGTTGTTCTTGATTTGTTCATTAATGTATGGTAATTAAAAGTTACCATTTGATTTAACAACTTGTTTATTAAAAATTTCAAAATTTCTCGAGATGCTCGAGAAACTCGAGTGGTAGAGTGCTCACCAAGGTACAACACTTTATCCTATTATTATTCAAATATTATTAGTTTCTAATATTTATGTATTGTGATCATTTAGAAGTATTTTTAAATTATCCAGCTATTTCTTAATCTATTGATGTCACATATCAGCCAAAAAAATTTTGCCATTTCTCTTCGATTTCATAGGGTTTATGATTTCAATCACACAAGCATGAATTAATCTCTAAAGTATAAATATTTTTTGAAAATGAGATTTCATAAAATAATCTGACTGTCCATTTTTACAAATCCGCTATTCCCCTATCAGTCAGTTAATATGGTAGCTAAAGACATTCCAAATTATAATTCTATTTTCTAAAGTAATTAAACTGTGAGCTTTCAAGGAATAAAAATTTAAAAAATAAATTATATCTGTAAAAAGTGAATAATATTTAATTAAATATTTCTGAAACAGATATACATATAAGTTTAAACCTGGGCCAATTTGGCAGATATCGACAATCATACGCTTTAAATTTGCATAATAATTTAATTTATTTTTTAGTGCAATAAAGCGTGTTTTTAGTTTGTTTTAACTGTATTTTAATTTATACTTTTTAGTCCATTATTTTCAAACAAAAATGTAATTCTTAAAGGAACATTTTTTTTTTAAATTTTTGTGTTATCTCTGAACGTTTACATGATGTAAACGGACCCAAGACCCTCGGACCCTCACTATTTATGTCCTGATCACGCTATTTTCAGCTTGATATCTCTTTTCGTTTTTGAGTTATTATGATCACAGATAGATAACCTAAAATGGACTAATTAGGTGATTCTATTAACACATTTACCAAAATTCTGTTTGTAGCATAAATATTCTTAAGCGTTACAAACTTGGGGATAAAGTAAGTACACTTTGATATATATTTAGTCGCGCAAACGAAGCACTGAAGCTCGAAAATTTGAACAGTGAGACGGATTTGAATACGGTTTCCTGCATTCGATTCGTTAGAGCGTCAGGAAACTTTGTGACCTAAATTAATTTACAAGAAATTGAAAATAAACAATTTGCATAAAAAATATGCATTTTATAATTGCATTTTAAATTGACCGTAAATACTAAATTCATAATTGGGTTAATAGTGGGAATTTTTGGGGTCACTGAACACGAATATCGTGACAAAATTGACCTACAAGATACCTGTTGCCCAGAGTGAACGATATCCCCGTCATCTCTTGGAATTTTTCAGGAAATTCGTTATATATAATTAGTTCAATCTTGTTACTTGGAGGCTTATGGGGTCGCTGAACATAAATATCGCAAGAGAATTTGTATCCGAAGTATCTGATGCTCAGGATAAGCGGTATCCCCACCGTGTCCTGGAATTTTCGGTAAATTCGTTATTACCGGTCGTAAGGTTTTGTCAGGATATTCATGTTCAGCGACCCTAAAAACCTCCGGGTAACGAGTTTTTACCGTTTATATAACGAATTTCTCGAAAACTCCAAGAGACGACGGGGATATCGTTTACTCCAGGATAGCAGGTATCTCAGAGACCTATTATGTAGCAATATTCGTGTTAAGCGATCCCAAAAAGTTCCGTATAGCAAGTTTTTAATCATTTTCGTCACTATTAAACCCAATTGTGAATTTAGTATTTACAATCAATTTAAAATGCAATTATAAAATGCATCATTTACACAAATGGCATATTTTCAACTACTTATAAATTAATTTAGCTAATAAAAATTTTCTGACGCACTACCGAATCGAATGCAGAAAACGGCATTCAAATCGGTCATGCTGTTCAAATTTTTCGAACTTTGACTGTTTTTAGTATTGTGTTTCCACGACGAATTTCGTATATACAGGGTATACTCAGTAAACAACATTTTCAGTATGAAGTTTTAGTTTTTTTTTTTTAAATCTAAATTCATGACGAATGAGTTAGTTAGGGCTTTATTAATTATTGTTTTTAATATTAAGAGTTTCTCGACCAATAATAAGAAAGCGAATTTTTTTTTTTTTTTAGTTTAATATTTATTTTATAGAAAAACTTACGTTCATAGATTCAAAATTTAAAATTTGAATTTTTTCAAAATTAATTACGCTAAATTTAAATAATTACTTTGTTCGAATGACATGCAAATTTTAAATTTTAGAGCTTTGAACTTAAATTTCTTTGTAATTATTATTAAGCTTTACGGAAAAGATCAAACGTATCAGATCGAAAATGCCTGTGGATTTTTCGTTTTAGAGCTCCATCTCCTGTATTACTTTTGTCTGTTGTTCGCTGTATATTATACTGTTTATCGATTGAAACACGCTCCTTAATATCTGGATACTTCTTAATCCGAGTGCGGCTCCATCGCGTATCGCAGCACACCTGGCATTGGGCAACGTCGAACGGAACATGTGTTCATCATTTTTTTTTCTAAATATAAATACAATATTTACTTTGTTTAAAATTGTTTATTGATTAGATAAACACGTTACAAGTAATAATGATAGACTTTTTTAATTTAAAAATCTAAAATTGCAAATTTATGTCAGCAAACAACAAATCCAGTCAAATATATTACTTCCATCTGTTTATGGCTCCATTTGTGCTGGTAAATTAGGTGCTGTTTGTAGTGGAATATTTTCCCCGCCATTGTTCTATGAAAAAAAGTAAAGAACATTAGATTCATTATTTTAATATAATCTCAAAGCAAGAATAGTCTTCTTAGTCATGTCTACATGGCAAAATAGTTGATCCCCAAAATATAATTCCTAAATCGTTACTTCCAAGAAATGAATTCTTATAAAATATTTGAGACGTCTTCTATTGCAAATATTGTGGTGAACAAAATCTTCTATACATAAGAATGGAAGCTGACTGATCGATCAACACACAGCTGAAACCGCTGGGTCTAGAAACATGACATTTTGTACACACGTTCCTTAAGTAAGTGAGCACGTTCCTTAAGTAACGCAATTTTTTTCTTTCTTCTCATAACACTGTGTTCCTATTATATTTTAAATATTAAAATTGCCATCAAATTCCTATCCATAAAAATAAATATTACGAAACGTCCAGTGTAGTAGCGGGTGTGCAAATTTTATTATGACACACATATGAATGCACAACCAAAACTCCCTTGACTAGGACTATGTAAATTTGTATGTAGATTTTTTTTACCACCCTAGATAAACATTAAGGAAGGATTTTTGAAAATTTGGCTCAAGGTGGTGAAAAAGCGGATGAAATTTTTTTGATACATCAAATGAAATAGATCAATTGGAAAACTACAAAGCCGATTTTAAAAATTATTTCACCTATAGAAAGAAACCTGCATTATCAGCAAATAACAAAGACAGAATGTTTTGTTTTAAAAAAAAATAGGATACCGCACCAAAAATTAAAGCCAAAGAGGAAGTAAGTGATATTAAATGAAATGAAAAAACTTGCTGTATACATTGTATAAGGATAATTTTTCTTTAATATAGGCAATTTTATTTCTTTAATGAAATCATTATATGAAAACTCATATCAATAGGTACATAGTACATTATATGAAAACTCATATCAATAGGTACACCCTATGTCTTTATTTATGCTTAGATCTTTAAAACTACGCAACTGATTTTGATGTGGTTTTTTCTTATAGATAGAGTGATTCAAGAGAAAGGTTTTTATGTAAAAAAACATGTATAATATAGTAGAGAAGCATTTATAATTTTAGGAGGGTAAGTGACGGCTTATGAAGTGAAGGTTATAACACAATAACCTTTGTATTAAAAATTTGAAGTTGCCCAGTGGAACGGGCAGTTCACAGCTAGTTAATAATATAATGAAAATTATAGAACCTATAAATAATTTCGCACGATTCACGCACGATTCTAAATCGTTAGAAAAAATAACTAAAAAAATCTGTTAAACTTATACTAATGTGGTTGATCGAATATTGAGGCAATGTATAGATAAAAAGCTGAATTTTTTTATATGTCAAAATACCAAAATCAGATTATGTTTTGAAAATATTTTCATGTTTTTTGAAATTGACTTCAAAAGTGTTTGATAGTTTAAGGGTCCTTTAAGATTTCAATATAGTCTTTTTTAAATAACTGTTACCGGTAATGAAGACCGCAAATCTTCTTCAGCCAATACTAAACTTGGTCTACCAGCAATTCCACGCGTTGGTAAATCTAATGAATGTACCATTTTATAAACTTCACTATGTTTCAGATGATCTAAACTTTTTGGTGGTTCTGGTTTATATTTTAGAAAATTAATCCTAAAAGTAATCATAAAATAATTTGAAATAATTTCCAACTTTATTGCACATAAAAATGTATGAATTCGTGTATAATTTCAATACTTTGTACAATTTAAATATTTGTAAAAGCAAATTTTTAAAAAAATCCTACCGTTTATTTTCGACAGCTTTGCTTGGCACCAAAGGACAATTCGATTCCCTAAAAATGGAATACACTCAATGCAATGCTTTTAATTATATTATGCTTTAAATTTAATAAAAATACAACTAAATTTTTTTTAATCTAAATTAGTCACTGAATATTAAATATCACAAATATGTGTCCCGTAACATTTTCGATAGACAATAATTAAAAAGATTTGGTACTTACTAAAAAGTCGGAAGGCCTTATTTTAATCATAGCAAAATTAAAACATAAAATTATTGACTTTGTTCAGCAGAAATAGGCTGTTTAATGCACATTTGCTTTTATGGGAACAGAAAATTAAAAAATTTCTACTGAACAAACCCATTTTCAAAACTATTTTCATAAAGGTCACTTAGCTAAAATTACTAATTTTCTCTTCTTTGATTTATATTTTGTCACAGACTAAATAAAAAATTTTATAAATAATTTATAACTTCTGCAGGAATGTAATATTACCTACATTGTAACAGTAATGTAATATGTACAATAATGTTATTTACATTGCATATACTGTTCCATATATAATACAAAGGGTTCCATAAGTCAAATCTATTTTTATCTTGAATCTTTTGATCATATGGTGGTAGTTAAATACAGCTTTAAATGATCACTTAATTATTTCAAACAGATTTTTAAAAACGCATCAAAGCGCAAAATAAATAAGCAGAAGTAGAATGATTTACGTAAAAAATTTCGATTCAGAAAAATCTAACTGAAAATATTTAAGTCAATTTACAACAATATTCGAAAATATACAATTGTGACATTCTTAGATGGCTTTGCACTCTATGAATGGGCTTTGCACTCGTTGGACACTCGAAAATTTTTAGCATTTATTTGGATACATTCCATTGCTTGAAAAATGTTATTCATTCTCAATAACAATATTCTTTACTTGCATGCAAAAAATTTTTGTTTTGAATTGTCACTATTCGAGAAATGAAAAACATTATTTACATATCTGTCATCTTTCTAAAAATACAAATCAAAGAACTCATATAAATTTACATTTAAAAAAATTTTGAAGGAATTTTTGGGTCTAAAATATATGACTAGATATTAGATCTAATATATTTCATATCATCATACGAAATTCCTTACTTTATTCACAGCCGATATATCGCGAGGAGGGCTTGAATGGCATCTGATAGCGGCGATGATTTTAACTTTGATTTTCAAGTCTAAATAGAAGTAAACTCGTGTTTGTAACTGATATCAAATAAATACTTGAAACCAGAAAAAATTGCTACTGAAAAATAAGTATTCGAAAATATGTTTCCTACAATAGTTTTATTTACAATTTAAAAAATTATTTTCGGAATTCTATGATCCTGAAAATCAAGATCAAAGTTAATATCATCTTTACCTATATTGTTACATCGTTCTTGTAGCCTAACAACTACAACTAAAGAGGTCATCAAAGAGGTCCCAAAGGTCCCAACAACTAAAGAAATCATCATTTTCAAAGAGGTCATCAAACTACTGACCCAAAAAGCTCAAAATGTATAATATATAACAAAAACTGAACAGTAGTAACAACAAGTTTCACAAACTCAAAAATGGTCGTTTTTAAACCTGAAAACAATGTTAAAAATAATTGAGTGCTTCTTGAGTTTGCCGAAATTTTGAAATAATCTTCAAACATTGCCACAAACAGCATTTTTAACAACTACAAACAAAAGCTTTTTAGAGTCAAATCTGAAATTACCCTTCAGCATTTTGTTGTAAGACAATCAAAAGACAAAAAGTTAAATTTTCATTTTTCTTATTTGTTATGTGATACAATTTTTGGCATTATTTTACAGTCATGAATCTTTGAAAGATGACCCAAAGCGAACATAAGAAAGGTTTTAGCCATGCTATCTTGCACCTCCAAGGGCAACGAAAAATAACCTGGCGCCTAGAGGCATATCAACTTTCGTAAAATTTCAGAGCACATAAAAATTTACTTTTGACTAAAAAATATTTCAATTTATATCCTAGAAACATCAATTCGCGAAAGGCCGGAATTACAACCATAATCTGACGACCACACTTATACACTCTTTACATATAGGCTGATCCACTTTAACCGAGTAAAAAATTGTTCTTTTAAGGGGTATATATGTTTTTTAATGTTTCATATAATTTCAGGGATTGTTTTTATATGACGAGACTATCAAATCCTATATGAGAAATCTAACAGAATTATGTATAATTTTTTTTATCGATTTTATCAAATACTTTTAAATTGTTTGAATTCAAAGAATAAAAAGTATATTAGCATCCCTAAAATAAAATTTTGTTAGTTTTCTCATATAAAAGAAATTCAAAAATTAAAGCCTAGGAATAAAAAGTTTCATATATTTAACCAAGGTAAACGAATCTGTTAAAAATGTGGATTTGTATTTCAAAAAAAAAAAAAAATGAAGTGGACCCTCATTTAATCTCGAACTTGGCCACTTAATAAAATATTTAATATCTGAAATGTATTACCCCCTTCAAGTGACGAAACATTTAAAAAAAATGCATCCCTTAGAAGAAAAATACCTGACTTGATTAAAAAGTATCACCCTATATACAAAATTATAAATAATGTTTTTTGCAAAATATTAGCACAACAATTTAGAAATTTTGTTAAGAATTACTTAAAAAAATAAAATTAAAATTCTAAATACCTATAAATTCTTGAACGTGTTGGCGACCATGGCCATATTGCATTTAATTTTTCAATCTGTAAAAAATGTTCACACAACCCAATTAACAAACAGTTCTAGAAAAAATTTCATTTACCCTAAAGTTGTTCCAATAATGATCTCTGATTGAGAACTAATTGTTTCAGCAATCACTTCATCTGTATATTTTCTAGCATTAATTTTTCTCGGTACAATATCATCTGGTTCATATAGTTTTTTCCCACCCGGTAAAACAATCGGTCGCTGTAGTGGTGTGGATGGAAACATTGGTTTTTTGTAAGTTAATTTTATGGATGGTTGTTGATCTTCCTGTTCTTCCTGCTTATTTTGACATTGTTAGCAAAATTTGTTTTTTCGAAATTTCCTGGAATTAAACATTTTAGTAAACTAAACCAAAATACCTTATATTTTTTATCTAATTTTTCCCTCTCCTCAGGTGTTAAATTATCCACAGGCTCTGGTGATGGAGTTGGAGGTACAGGTGTAGATCCTGGTGTTGCATCTGTTTTTAATTCCTCTGATCCCGTTTCTTCAACAATTTGTGGAATATTATCTCCATCTCCTTCAACATTATCTGCGTCTCCACCTTCGCCTTTATTTGTTTCGTCACCTTCTTTGTTTTCGCCTTCTTCAAGATTAGCCTCTTCTTGATTTCCATCTTCATTCTACAAACGTGCAATAAGTTATGCAATGTATATAACATAACTGTAATGCAAATAGTTTATACTTGGTTATTATTATTTTCGTCTGTTGTATTTTCATTTGCTGATTCATCTGTTTTAACGATTTTTGATAATTGATTTGTAACAGCGTTAAGGGTTTGTTGAATAGCAGCTGGCAACTGTGATAAGGCTAATAATTGTCTTTGTACAAGCAACAATTGTTCTTCCATACTTAAATTTGAGCCTGAAAATTAAATTTTTATTGGGTTACATATTTTCTTGTGCTATCAATTTTAAGTGGGAATAAAGAAAAGCTTATATCTGGAAATTGGAAGAAATAAAAATTAAATTACAAATGATCCAAAATTGGGTTTAACCTCCATTTCTCAGACCACGTCTATCGCAGAGCCCCCACCCCCTATCATTATTTTTTATCTTTATGTATTTGTTAAACTACATTCGATTATATACAATTAATTTTATAATGTGGGTGGAGTCGGTTACTTCGTTCTTATAGAAGCGACGGCAGTGTGATTAATTTACCGCCCATTAAACTATTTTTCTTCACACTGCCGCTGCCACGATTCGAACCCGCAACCTCCCAGCCAGTAGTCAAAACAAGTAAACACATTTACAAATGATTTAATAAGCAAATTAAGTCAAACTAGTTGGCCAGTTTTGCCAATTCAAAATTATGTTAGCAAATAGCTTTGAGGAAATGTTTAGAACTATTTACCTGAAACACTTTCAGACGTTTGAGTAGTCTGTAAAAATTTTTGCACTTCTAACAAACTTGCTTGGCTAACTTGTTGCGTTTGAGAAACAATTGATGTGGACTCAACCGATGCCTGTTGGTGTGAGCTTATACTTGTTTCACTTGCCGATATTTCTGAAACAGCTGATTCTACACTCTCTTGTTGAATTTGAGTTTCTTGTACTGCAGAACTTTCTTGAATGGAAGTTTCTTCTACGCTTGCTTGTTGTTCCGTTGTCTCTGTTTTAGTTTCAATTTCCTCTTTTTTTGTTTCATTTGTAGTTACTTCAGCATTCGCATTTAAACCATTTACACCCTGTTTTTTATGCAAATTGTATAACAAATATAATATAATAATGCATAAACATTTATACCTTATCTTCAACCCAATCTTTGCTTAGTCTTCGTTTTATCTTTTGAATTGCAACTTTATACGGTGGATCCTAAAATTTATTGGATAATATTACAAAAGCTCTCAATCAATGTTTAGAAAATATTTAACATGCATTCATTAATTCAAATGCCTATGCACATAAGCAAACAATTTTTCTGTATTTTCAAAGCAATAAGGCCAAATAAAATGCATCAATATGCTGAAAATTTAAAAGAAAATGCATCCACGATGCAAACTTACATTAGGTTATTCCATGGAATTCGTCACTTATTTAGCATAACTATTCACATTGATTTGAAAAGTAATCTAGGTTTGTAATTGGTATATACTAGGGGTATCAGAATAAATGGTCAATATTCAAGGGGTTAATAGGGTATGCCGAAACAATCATTTTGGTGCAATAAACACGGGTTTGGAAACGGAACTCTTCGGAGCTAGAAAAAAATTTTTTATTCTAAAATAAAATAAATAATTTTTTTAACGAAAATTTTATGAAGTCTTGTCTAAAGCAGGTAATATGGTAAGACAAAGAAAGCGAAAACATCCCTATTACAGTAGCTACATAAATTAACAATTTCGCACATCGTTTCGAGTTAGTGCCCAAACTTCGAAGAAATGTTTCGGATAGAAGTTGTTGGTATTTTAAAGAGAAATACTGTTACATATTTATAATTTTGCTCTATATATCTCTAACGATTTTCGAATAATGTGTCTTTTTTTAAATTTAGAATAAAAATGCTCTATCTTTAACAAACAGTTAAAAAATGCTTCTAATAAGAATACCAACAGTTTTTGTTCGAAACATTTCTTCGAACGTGGAAAGTAGAATAGATACGTTACAAATTTAAAAGAATCTATAACAGAACACATGTTTACCATATCGAAATGATTGTTTTAGCATACTCTACTAGACCCTTGAATATTGACTTTTTTTTTTAACATACGTGGTATTTAGTAAGTTCTACATGAGATCTTAACTGAACTTTGAATTATCTTTAAGTGTGAATATTCCAAATAAAACATACTGTTCAAACTTCACTTCAAAAATAAACTTCTATGTAGGGTAAGGAAAGTAGGGTAAATTGTGCGTTTATTATGAAACCGTGTGAGTTTATCGAAGTTCGGTTTATATGTTAATGCAGGAATATTATCAGAGATGCAAAGTAAGAATTAAATTTCTCTACTCATTACCATGGAATGACCCACAAAATTTAAAAATGTGATTTGTGAAAATGTGAAATTAGTATTATTTGATTTATATACAAAAGATCCGATTGCGTCCGTGAAAAGCCTATTGGATTATTATAGCAAATACTTTTTATAATATAGCTTCAGCTTTCTAACATGGAATTTAAGTTTATTTATCAAACCAAAAAAAAAAAAAATTCATTAGGGCGAGCTCCGTAAATATATATATCTATAGTTCAATAAAAACTTTTTTTAACTTTTAAAATACCGTAGTTCGAAAATTCTACTATACAAAATTTAATTAGAAAAACTATAAAAAATATCTATTTAAAAAAATTGGCGATAACAGTTATTTAGAATGCGAACATGCGTCAGATTCGTTTCTCACCAAAACTCAGAAAATGTTTACTCATTACCCATATTTCATGCCTTTTTTATTTTATTTTATGCTTCAATCTTGCAATATCCATAATTCGAAAGAATCCATTTTTTATAAGATGCAGTAGTTTTTTGCTTCAAACACTTTTTCAACAAAATGCGCACTGTATCGAACAGCGCATGCTCAAAAGTTTCATAATTTTATTTGGCTTACTGAGTACCTACCCGTTGGCATACTACTTCATAAAAAATATTATCTCGAAAATAAGGTCGATAAAGTACCTTCGGTTTAATAAGCTCTTCTTTCGGTATAGGTTTAGGTCCTTTTGGTTTTTGCAAAAATGATGACCACTTTGTATCGTCCTCCTTCTTAACCTAAAATTAAATTCCAAATATGGGACTTGAAATTTCATGTACTAAAAACACATACCTCTTTTTCGATTTTAACCGAATATTCTAAACGAACTGCTCTCGCTGGTGATGGAGACCGCCCTCCTCGAGGTGGAGCAACAGATAATGACGAAGAACTTCTAGTTTCTTTATGCTGTTGTTTAACTTCAACCGATTTCTTTTCAACTTTTTGCTCAAATTTTTGCTCAACTTTTTGTTCAACCTGTTGCTCAGACATAGATTGCTCGAAGCGTTGAGCAAAATCTTTTAAATCGTTAGCTTGTTGTTTTTCAAAAGACTGTTGTATTTGTTCAATTTCTAAATCTTCCGGTAATGCTTCCCCTGGAGGCACAGCAATTTCCAATACTGGTGGATCACCAGGCACCGGAACTTCTTCTGGTTGTTGTGATAATACAGATTCTGGTAGTGGTGGACCTATAGGCGCAACTGGTAAGAGTTTTGGTTCAGGCACAGCTTCACCAACTGCACCCCTAGATAACATTCGAAGTTACTTAAAAAATTATCAGAATACAAACCTAACTTACCGAAAAACACCTAAGGTAAAATTATTCCCCGATAATTTAATCAACTCATGAGCTTGGGCATGAGATAATGGTGCAGTTGGAACATCATTTACTCGAACAACAGTGTCACCAACTCGCATACCAGCTTCCTCGGCAAGACTGCCCTCAGTGACCTAAAGCCAATATTTTTTTAAGAAAATATAAAACAAATTTCGAAAGTTTTAAAAACTCACTTTAATAACTGTTAAGGGGGTATCAAAATCTGCACCACCAACAAGTCGAAAGCCCCATGGTGTTGAATCAAATTTGGTTAATTTTATCTCCACTGCCATTTTGTGCTAATTAATGAATTCAAATGAAAGTCATCTAAAAGCAAGTGAAAATAAATAAATCATTTATTTTAGAAAAAAATACCAATCGATTACACATCAAACATATTTTTGACATGAATCAGTTTTCAAAGTTAAAAAGAAATCACTTTTCACGTGTCAAACTTTATTCCTCACAAATTTTTATAACGAAATCTTAAATTAGATTCTCTTTAAAATATCTACAGTGAAACCCTTTTATAAATAACAACATCCCTTCAACATTTAATATAACAAACAGTATCTCATTAATATAAAAAGTATCTGACTGAATTTTGAAAGCATATTACCCATACTGTAGTAAAAACTATGCATGACTGTCTTTTTCTCATTGTTTGCAGAATATTAAAGCCGCTTCGAATTTTATTAAGGTAATCGGTATGCCAGAACACATTTTATAAGACGGTCATAGCTTGCATTTAAATATATCGATTCTTTTACTGCTATGAATTAGAATATCGGTTTTTACCTTTTTATTCCTATCTTTTATCATAGTTTTATAGGTTCTCAAAATAAATTAATGAAATGCGAAAAGTCAGAAATTTTCGATGCTGAAATATTAATTTGTATTTATAATTTTAAGAGATAAGTAAAAGTTTTAATTTAGTAGAAGCTTTAGAGTACTTGATAAGTGATAACATACTCTTAGAAAGTAGCTACCTAGTATAGGTACAACCGATATCAGGTGAAATTCACTAAGGTTATATTTTTACTTCATTAGATGCATCTTATTATAACATTTATATTTTTTTTAAATTGGAAGTTGTCTTTTCATGTTTTTGAACTAATGAAATATCTACATAAAAGGAGGTAAGAGGATAAGTTATTACGCCGCAGAGAGTTTCTTTAACAATACTGCTTAGTATGTATATAAAAATACAGGCCTGTGGAGGTAAAAAGGAAGCAGAGACACTCCACAAAAAAACTTCCTTGACAATTCCTCAGCCTTCATTCATATTTCCCGCGAGTCACCAATATAATAAGAAAAGCCCCAAGGAGTCCTTTTTATAGAGTGGTATATCAAGGATTTCAGAGATTCTGCACATATTCGAGAAATTCTACATATAGTTGAATTTCTAGTTCTTAGTGTAATTATAAAACTTAAGGTACATTAAAAACAATTTTATATTATTTTTTTAATTAAAAAACTACTTTTCTTTTTTAACGCTTCCAACATAATTCAAATATTTTTTTGTTATTATATTTTATTGTCATCCGCAATGAATTTAAGCTTGTTATTTTATCCAGAATTGATTAATTTTGAAATACGAGATTTAACCGAAACTATACTTGGACCCTAATTTTTCCCTAATTATTGTTTTTATGTTAACTACTCAATTAGGGTTTTAATTGATACGGTATTTAAATAAGTATACATTTTACTTCTAACGGTATAGCTAACAAACAGTCCCTTTGATATCGCCAAAAACAGTATTCACTGTAATTAAATTCATTTCATTTTCCACAGTAAAATTAATATGGGTGCGCGGTAGATAATACAAAGTTCAATTACAATGAAGGCACAAGTTTTGACCATTTTTGGTATTTATGAATATTAAAAATTTATAAATATATATACTTTTTAAAAATTATATTTTCGTATCCTTGCAAAATTAACACAGTCAATTAAGGATTAAGAATTTCAAAGTCACTATAAAAAACTACACTCTGTTTTATCACATTTTTGAGATAAAACCCAAAATAACCCACACACTAGTTTATTTTTGCACTCACCTAGATTTTTCCATTACATAACAATTGTAAATGCAATTAAACAATTAAACTATTTTAAAAAGTTGGGTTTATTGTTATATTTGTTAAAAATTTATTGAACTTACATGAAAAAATTAATTATATTTCAATCGTCACTACCACCAAAAATTATGGAAATAATCCAATGGCATTATAAAATATTAAAATATAATAAAGTTTATATTCAAAATGGACCGTGCTGTAAGGTATCGATAATGTTCGATTTAATAATCGATTCTGCGGCCATTGAATGTCAATCGGATACCACAATAAGCGTCACATCGCTTATTAGTATTTATAACAGGGCTAACAAGGAAATTCTTTTCCAAGCAGTTTGGCAGGTTTTATCCTTAGAAAAATGGAAACATACCTAGAAAGTTCATTAAATATATTATAGAAAACTAATATTTCACCCGTCAAATAAATTTTTTACCATGTATAAATAAAAATATCAACGTAATTTTTTGAAAGTTTGTTACGCTTGAAAATATTGATGCTACGAATAAAATTTTGGTATAGGTATTCATAAAATCATCTAATTAGTCCATTTTCGGTTGTCTGTCTGTCCGTCTGTCTGTCTGACAACATGATAACTCTCAAACGAAAAAAGATATTAAGTTGTTATTTTTACAGCGTGCTCAGGACGTAAAAAGGGAGGTAGAGTTCGTAAATGAGCAACATATGTCACATCACTGTTTTGAGGTCGCACATTAGGCGCAAATTATATAGTATGTATTATATACGAGAATATCAGCCATGTATGTGTAACATGTAGGTACATATAAGTGGCTATCTAAGAGTGGCTATCATTCTTTACTTACAGGACGTGAAAAACCAAACGATTCCGTAATTAATACTATCTGTACATGGTATTTCAACAATTAATCCAGTCAATTGTTTGTTTTTTTAAAATTAATTTTGTTGTGACTACTCAATATTATTAAATAGTCAACTACTACATATCGGGTGTCCCATTTTAAGCAATTCATATGAAAATTTCTTAAACAAAGCATTTTGGGTTAATAACACTAGTAAAATTTGAGAGATGTCTTCCCGCATGGTTAGACCTTCATAGGAGGCTTAAATTTCACCCTGCTTTGCAAGGTTTTATGGCAGTAAACTCATATTCATAAGAGATGAAATAAAATTTTTAATTAAAAAGTTATTCTTTATATGACAAAAAACTTATGTATGAAAAGATTTTTACAAGAACCTTATAATTTTACATAGAAACCTTATTATCTTAATTGCTCCATCAACTTAATTTAATGAATACGTTTTTGTTATTCTAAAACGATAAATAAAAACAAGTTCCAAATAATTTTTTTTTTTGCCGATGAACCGATTTTGAAAGTCATCGCCAATTTTTTATTTTTTTGGGTACGGAACAATAAAGTCGCACTTGAAACATAGCTAAGAGCACTGTCTATTACCTATCAAAAAAATCATAATCGGTTCATCCATTTAAGCGCTACGATGCCATAAACAGACAGACGCGCAACACATAGCGGTAAAACTTATAACACCCTATTTTTTAGTTCGAGGGATAAAAATAATACAAAACGAATATTCCACATAATTTGGTACCCAAAAAGCGTAGCTATTCATTTCTTTTATTCATTGTTATTAATTTTTTTACTACCTATTATTATTGTTGTTGTATTTCAGGGTAAAATTTGAACGAACTATCTGGTTTTAAAACTTCAATAAAAGATAATTTGTATTAATGTATTTTATAAAATGGTTGATGGTTAATCGTATTCCATCCCTGAATTGATTGCAGTTGAGCGAAAGGGCAGCCAGGAAAACAGTTCAAAAATGCGGACGCAAAATAGTGATCTATATATTTATTCACATCAACATTTTTATAAAGCGGGAACACTTTCTTTTGCATTGCAATAGTACAGTCTTCCTGCTTTTTCACATCTCACTTTTTGCGTATAAAGGCAGCTTTTGATAACATATCAACTCTAATTCAAATTCGTAACTGATAAGCCCACTTTAAACAAGAAAGCTGTTCGTTATATGGGGCGGTAGTAACAAGTTTTAAGCGTGGTGCGTTTCATTTCATTTCAAAATAAATTTAAACATTCAAAAAACCCATTTTGCTACTATATAAAGGGTTTTTCAAGCTTTACGACACGTGAGATTATGGCTAAACGGCTTGATTTAGACAAAATTTTCTTTCAGGAATAGATGGAGAGTTATTGGCTGTAAATTTTAAAATTATTTTTCTAATAACAAGCTGACGAGAAATGCGAAATGTATCAAAGTAGTATTTTTAAAATGACATTGAATGATGTTTATTATTACATTTCTACAGATTCTACGATCAAAATAAAGGTGTTTTTCATGAAGGTTTATTTCATTTAAGCCTCACGGCTTTCAAAATATTCTGTATTTTCTGAAATTATAGAAACAATATTAACGTATAATTTCTCAAAGATTATATCAGTTTTTCAAACCAAATTTAATTTGGAGTCTACTAATCGATAGAATTTCTTGTCGCAACAGTGAATAGTTGAAAATTATGAGATTTCTTTAAGAAAAAATAATTTCTATGCTTTTTACTTACCTACATGTTTCTAATACATCTCAATCTAATATATCTTATAATAATTTGCTGTACAGATTCGTCATTAAATAATTTTATTGCCGCACGTTTAAAATGATTAACACAACTATCAAATATAAAATACAACAATTGAATTGAAGGCACTTAGCCAAATAAAAAAGAAATAATATAAATTGTGTCGCCAAAGAAAAATATTTATTTGGAAAAAGAAAAAATTTGGTAATTAAAACAAAACAAAAAAAAACATTTTTAATATTTTTGTCTTTTTTAATTTTTAAATATATACATACAATTAAAATTATATTTAATAATAAATAAGGCACAATAATTATAATTAATTAGATAATTAAAATGCTAATAATTTAAAAAAATTTCTGATTATTACTTCCAGGAGAAAAAATTAATATTAAGTGCAAAGGTCGTTGGCTCAAACACTGTTCCAACCATCTTTGATTTTTATCTGCTAGAAATAACAAACCTAAATTTAAAAAAAACATAATTTCAGTTTAAAATCATGTACCAAAATTATTTCGAATCACTTTTTTTTGAGCTTTCTGAATATTTAGTATTTACTACATTATCAGAATTACCAGTATTTCCTTGTTGAAGGATGGTATTCATTTGATTTATAATGTTTTGCCCTGGTTGCATTAAATTAGTTGAATTTAAAAACGGTATATTTCCTTGATCAGGTAGACCTTGATTATTAGGCAATTGATTCTGTCCTGGAATTGCAATACCACTTAAATTTCCTGACATTATATTTGTAAATTGTTCAGTTGAATTTGCAAATGGATTATTAGGTATTTGACTTTGATAATTAGGTAATTCATTCTGTCCTGGAATTGCAATACCACTTAAATTTCCTGACATTATATTTGTAAATTGTTCAGTTGAATTTAAAAATGGATTATTAGGTATTTGACTTTGATAATTAGGAAATTGATTCTCTCCTGGAATTGAAGGATTAGATAAATTTGCTGGAATAAGACTTTGGATCTGCCCAGGATTTAATGTATTAGAACCATTAGATTGTTGTAAATTTGTAGCATTTGCAATCATTAAAACATACTGTTGACCAGGATTTTGTGATTGAATATTATTAGTCCAATTATTTGGTACTTGAACGAATGTCCCAACGATATTATTATTGTCACCTAGAAGTAAAATTGAAGCTGGCGATGCTGGTTCATCGGCTTGTGTTCCCCCTGATTGACTTTCTCCACTTCCTTGTTGTTCCGGTTTTGTTAGTGGAATTAGCCATACATTTCCCGAATTCGGAAAATTGAATGATGATGCCGCTGGTGGCGACGTTGGTATAGAAACCCCTTGATTAGTTTGTGGATCATTTTGTGTCAAAGATTGTGGTGCGGGAGTTGTAGATTGCATTTGGAAAAAGTTTACAAATTGTTGAAATGGATTTGGATTTTCTGTTGATTGTTGTGGAGCGTTCTCAGCACCTGGTTGTGGAGTAGACGATGTTGGTTGTATGAAGTTAATGAATTGTTGAAATGGATTCAAGTTTTGATTATTTTGTTGTTCACCAACTTGTTCATCATTTTCAGAACCTCCTGGTTGTGGTGAAGAAGTCGATGTTGGTTGAAAGAAATTTAAGAATTGTTGAAATGGATTCGGGTTTTGATTATTTTGTGGTACACCAGACGGTTCATCATTTTGAGAACCTCCTGGTTGTGGAGAACCTCCTGGTTGTGGAGTAGTCGGTTGTTGTTGTTGGATGAAGTTTATAAATTGTTGAAATATATTTTCATTGCCTTGTGTAACATTTACTTCATCATTTTGAGTACCCGGTTGTTGTGTAGTGGTTGACGGCTGCAACCAGTTTACAAATTGTTCCCATGGATTAGGATTATTTTGGTTGTTTTGCTTTAGAGTTCCAACAGGTTGTGTATTAAACGTGTTATCAATATTTGTAACAAAATTATTGAAACCATCTGATATTGATGTTTGTATTTGATTCCATTGATCTGATTGATTTGGTATTGTCGTTTGTTCATCGACAGGTTTTTGTTCTGAGGATGATGGTTTGCTACTATTATTCCAACCCATACTTTGTACAAAATTATTTAAATTTGTTTGTATTGATTGGGAAATTGTTGCTTGATCTTCTGGCTTGCCTGTCGACACTTGTCGAATGAAATTTCGTATAATCAAGTTTGTCACATTTGTTTGGAAACGATCTAAACGGTCGTTGAAAGTAGTTTGTAAAGTATCGTACAATGAAGCTTGAACTTTATCTTCGTCAGTTTCGATTTGATTGGGTCGGAAACGATTTATAGCCGTGTTGACAGTCTCACGAAATTTATATACTGAATTATTTAAGCCCCATTGGACATATTGTGGATTTAATATTGACGGTGGACGTACAGTTGTGGATACGTCATCGTTATATAATGATTCTGAGATATTTGAATGTTCGTCACTTGTAGCTTGGCGAAGCGCCAATAAATTATTACTTTTTGTTCGTGATGGATTATTTTGATTAGTAAAACGATTTAATACATTCAATAATGATTGTTGAATGTTTCCGAATATTGGATTCCCTGAAGCGGCTGGTGCAGCCGCGACTGGAGCTGGAGCTTGTGGGCTTGATATTGGTGCATCTGCAACACTTGACTCCGGAACATTTTGTTCTTCATTTGTCAACAATTCACTGGTACTAACTTGAGCAGGCGCCACGGTTGTTGATTGAGATGAGTTGTTACTTGGACTAAAACGATTGATAACTGCTTGTGCTACATTAGCCGGTCGTATATTTTCGATGACATTTGTAAACGCTTGTTGTATATTCGATGCAATACTTGGTGGTTGATTTACAGCGACTTGACCATCTGAGCTTGGTTCTGAAGAGTTTGAAGCTGCAGATTGAGTACCATTTGGGCTGAACCGATTTATAACTGCTTGGGCTACATTTACAGGTCGAATATTTTCAATTGCACTACTAAATGCCTGCTGGATATTAGTAGCTAAACTTGGTGGAGTCGCGACTTGTTGATTCTCTGGTGTTACTTCACTACTATTAGATGCAATAGTTGCATTAGGACCGAAACGATTAACTACAGCTTGAGCCACATTTACAGGTCGTATACTCTCAATTGCATTACTAAATGCCTGTTGTAAATTTGCTGCAAAACCTGGCTGTGCGGCTGGCTGTTGTGGAGTGTCTGCATTTGGTTCTGAACTATTTGAAGCTGTAGTTTGAGTACCATTTGGACTAAATCGATTTATAACTGCTTGAGCTACATTCACTGGCCGTATACTTTCGATTGCACTACTAAATGCTTGTTGAATATTTGCTGCTAAACTTGGAGGAGCTGTAGGTTGATTTACTGGTGTAGATTCACTACTAGCTTGCTTTAGCGAAGCTGAATCTTCGCTAACTCTAACTGGTGAAACTTGAGCAACATGATCTTCTGATAATCGAAGCAAATTATTATTATCAATTGATGAACTTTTTTCTGTTGAAGCCATAACTAACGATTCAGATGAGTTCACACCACGACGCTCATCATCAGGTTTCACATAAATTTCCATAATTGTTGATTCTTTGTTAGCGACATCAATCATTTTAGGACGTTGCCTCTCAACATTTTTAATTTTTGGTACAACCGGTTGATTGTTACGTCCTAAGTATTGTTGTTGTTCATCGTAAATTACACGAACTGGTATATCAATTGGTTTTAACGATTTATAATAATTCACAAAGTTAAATTGATTTTTTTGATTGTTTTCATTGTTGAGTGCACTGTTGGTTGTTATAAAAATAAGGAAACTGAAGAACAATAACAGGTTGTTCTTCATTATGTTATATGAATGTTTGAACTGTTGTAAATGCATTTGTGATTACTGACTTTTATAGCTTTTTTTTAAGTTATACCATCTATATAAGAAGACTTCTTCTACATCCATGGTGGTTTAACAACTATTTTATCCTACAAATACATATACATATATGTAGTTAGTAGTTACATATTAAAGGTAATGTTATTAAAAGTGCTATGGATGCCCCGTATAAGAGTATTCACCTCAAAAAAAAGTCGCAAGCAAACATCTTTTTCAATATCATTATAGGTTTTAAAACATTTGTATGTGTGTACAATGTATTTAAAAAGTTTCGAAAGAAAAGGGAAACACCACTTTTCATTTCATTTCATAATTGTATTTCGATTTATCAGCTCTTTTATACCTTTATATTCCAGTGAATTTGCAAAAATTTTGCCGAAATATAAAAGTATTCCAATGGTCGTAAACAGCAGTATGATGTAGGTAAGGGATGCAAGTTGGAGTTGTTCGATCTGAGGCACTCTTAACTGAGACTTCAATATGAATCGTTTTTATTTTTGAGAATATCTCGGTTCATATTATTAAAATTATAAATTGCTAACAAAGCCAAAATGTGGAAAATTAAATTTTCACAAAAGCGTACTTTCGGTAGTGAAAAATAAATTATGAAATTTGATAAAAATTAAAATTTATGTAGAAATATACACAAATATTATTGATTATTTTGATTCATAAAACTACATTGTTTTATTTTATTAAAATTAAAAGTCGTAATTTTTAATCTGTATATCTTGACCCAAAACACGATCCGCCGTGATGTGACATCATAAAGGCAAAACTAATATGCATAATTAGTTTTTTGTTATTACTAATTTGTTTATGACTTTCTGGAAATAGACTTTTGTCCACTAAAAATAAATCGGTTGAATAAAAGTCTCTAATGATTAATCAAAATATGTAGATATAACAAAACACAAAATTTATTTTAATAAAATTTAAGGATCATTGATATTTTTGATAATAGTTTTCGTAAACCTATGCATGCGCTTACGGAATTGTTTACGTTTTAACCAAATTGTATTTGGGTTAAGTTATATTGGCTGCCCACGAAGGACACACTTAGACTATAAAGCCCATCCTAACCTAATCCAAACAAATTGTGCAGATAATTTTATTTTGCCCTTAACTTGGGGGAAGTGATAAAGCAGAGTTATGGAAGTCGATAGATTTCGAATATTTTATGATTAATTGTTGCTCGTGTTTGTGAGATATCTCATTATCATAACTACCATGATAAGATTTCCAGGTTTTGAACGAATTTACCAACCGACGTTTTTTACAAACTTGGTATATTTTTACATGCGTGATAGTGAGTGGACTTAGTTGTTCGCTTGGTTTTATCGTCAGTTACTGTCTTGTTCGTCTTGTTCTCTGGTGATAATTATCAACAATTTCTGCTAAGCGGTACATTGTTTTTAAAATTCAATTTTTTTTAGCTATATCCAAAAATTTATGTCCAAAATCATGTATAATCGTTAATATATTCATAAAATTTACATAAAAATTCAATTTATTGATACTCTACACAATAATAAAATTAAATTAAAGTATGCGCAAATCTATATCATTTGGTGAAATTCATATAGCCAAATATTAAAATCGCTATTTTGAAAAATTTAAAGGAATTTTCTATGTGAATATTTTCTCACAGGAAGAACATATCAAAGCCAAAACGAAAAACTTAGTTTTAAGAACCGCTATTGTAGATTAATGAACACAATTATTACATATAATTTTCTTGCAGAAGAAGTGGCAGGCAGTATCTTATATGTTGATTAGTGATGGTTTGAGCGCCAGGGCCAAGGTCTTCCTCTGCAAATGAACGAAGTTTAAAATCAACTTCGTAATGAAAACAAAGCCAAAACAAAACATGTAATTATATCTGTTGTTTTGTATTATTAATTTTACATATTTTACACTGATTATAACAATCAATAATATATATTTATCAAGTTTTGAAAATACTGTTTAAATCACACTCTATGAATATGAAAAACTCAAAATTTCATACTCCAATTGCCCGTCTAATTCAACGACACTTTATATATTGAAAAAAAAATGATGAATGAAAACATTTTAGGAAACTATCCTTTAAACAGATCTGATGAAAAGTATTTACCCATTTCAGACTTAATTTTAATAATTTATTTAATTTCACACAAAAGATTTCTGATTGACGATATTCGATCATTCGAGACAAGATTGGCCATTATTTGTAATAATATAAATAAATACGACTATATTTATTAGAAATTTAAAAAAAGAATTTTGGGAACTAAATCTCGGTAAATCCTTCAAATAATAGATAGAGAGAAAGAGAAACAAGCAAATACTTTTTTAAAGCTTTACAAAAATTACAAAGTCATTCTCGACTAAAAATTTCATATTATTCAGCAATGTTTGGAACAAATACTTCCAAGTAGGTAATGTCATAAATTGTATTCCAAGAAAATAATAAATATAGTTAAGTTATACATAATTAAATTTTAATATGATAATTAAGTTTAACGGAGTTTTATCTTAAATTCAATAAAACATCTATTAATTTACATAAATATTATTACTAGCATAGTTTTTTCCCAAAATATATTATAGATACCTACCGATATATAAAATACAGACCCGAATCTAACTGTATTTTGTATCTAAAATCCATTTCAATGAATCAAAATTTTTAATTCATTAAAAAGGATTAGGAAGAGAAATTTCTTAGAATATTATAAAATATTTTACTCCTTGTTACGATAGTCAAAATTTGATATTTTGATACTTATGAAAACTACAGTTATTAAAAGGAAATTAAACTCACTCCGTTTCCTTACACAATTGATTAAGATACTTACTTAAAATATTATGAAATGTTTTTGATCTGAAGGTCAAAATTCAGTCGTTTTATATTTTAAAATAACATATTAAGATACATAAATATTTTTTAGCAAATTTTTAGTTCACTTAACAATCAATAAAAATAGAAAATGCGTTCTGAAATTGAATTCTTATCATTCGTTTTTTAATAATCATCAGTTATGATTTTTTTCATCCAAGTAATGTAAATGAGAGCTAAAAGAATTTACAAAAAGCGTTTTCATTTTGCCTTAGGACGGACCTAAACAATTAATTATTTATTTATTAATGTTATCAATTTTTTTCTATTAATTAAGTAAAAATGTAAAAATATTCAGACAAGCAAATACCAAACTAGTATTTTATTTGCAAATAATTGAGGTATTATGTGAAACAGTGTCGTATAATTTATTTTCTTTAATAAATTAAATAAATAGTGTGAGTATTTAGAAACTATTCTTAAAAAGATATTCAAACACTTATCTGCATATCTGCCCAAAAAATGTAACAATATTTCTGTACACTTTAAGTGAATCAGGTAATCAATAGATAAATGTTACATAAATATGTCCTATATAATCCAGAAACCTTATCGTCTAAAAGCATAGGGTAGTTATCGTCAAATCTGGTAGTTCTGATTTTTCTCAGATTTGTTTATGATGTTGGTCTAATGAATAATCCAAATTTATGACCTCGAGCGAAGAACACAACTTTGTCAAAAATCGAAAAAATAGTGAAAATTTCTTCTTAAATTGAAAAAAAAATTATAACATAATTCATAATCAAAATTGAAAATATAATTTTTCAAATGTTATACTTGAAATTAATACAAAGCCGATCGTCCTTAAATATATTCTGATATGAGATTGATAATTCGTATTCTTCCATATGATTTTTCAAGGGCGTCACCAGCATGTGAGCTGGGGGAGGGGGTTTGGATGATAAACAGATAAACTTTATAGTTGTAAAATATAAAATTTTTCCCTCGAGACTTGTTCGCTAGAAAGTTGATCCAATTTTCTCTACGACATCATAGGATTTTATTTCTCTTTGGCCGCTCTTTTTTAACATGATTTGGTTTTTAAAGATGAATTGGAAGGTAATGGCTACAACTTTAAACGTTCTAGTTTTTATCTCCCGAACTAAAAAAGGGGGTGTTATGTTAAATAAGTTTGACCGCTGTGTGTGTGTGTGTGTGTGTGTCTGCCTGTGGCATCGTACCGCCTCAACGGTTGGACCGATTTTGATTTTTTTTATTTCTTTTGAAAGGTAATTTAATAGAGAGTGTTCTTCTCTATGTTTCAAGTTCGAGTTTCGGGTTCCGTACCCGAAAAAACTAAAAAATTTGAGATGATCTTCAAAATCGGTTCAGTTTGGAGAACGCTTTAAGGATAAAGGTTATTTTAACGAGATGGATTCTGTACCCGAAAAATTTGTCTTTTAAATTTTGTAAATTTCACTTGTAAGGTAAGTTTATCCATGTCACTTATTTACTTTCACAGTATAGAATAATCCAATTAAATTGGAGAAAAATCAAGAAACTCGTCTTAGAATCACTCTATGGATCTTAGAATTTGCTTTCCTAGAAGAACGCCACTGTCTCGTAAATTTATAAATGACTATTATAAAATTTTTTATTGGTAATTTTAATAATAATAATAGTTGTGTTACGGTAAACTTAATATTTTCTTCACAATGTTTTGAAATTCATTTAAATAACAGTAGATTTTTATACTACAAAATATAGATTCTCCGTTATGTATTCGATTCGTAAAATTTCAATTGATTATAAACTAATTTATAGCGCATTAATCTATAATTGTTTTAATTTTCTCAAAATAGTAATTACCATTTAGAGAAAACTTAAATGAACCCTGCGTTATTCTTAGTTTTATCAAAATTACGTTTTATGCGATTAATTTATATCATACTTAAAATATCGCTTGTTAGCGCAAATGCATGTTTATATGTGGTGGGCAAATGCAATGGGTTCAAATGGACTAATCTGACTTCCCAAGCATCAATCATACCATAAGTATAACATTGCAATGTATACCAAAAAATTAACGCGTTTGTAATCTTAAATTTCTCGATAAATAACAATCTATTCACCAGCAATTTTTTTTTTCAACTTTATATATTTACGATGAAACCATGGATCAAATTTTATATTTTAAAACAAACTTTAAACGTAAACATTAAGATTCTAAGAAACAAGTTTTGGGTGATTGCAATAAATTTTATTTACTGCTACTTTGCTTATCATAAAAAATCTAATTTGATTAATATTAAGCAAGAATTTTTTTAAATTACGAATGATATATGAGGAATACGTATATCGTTAATCATAAATTGTTATCTAAAACTCGGAAAGGAATTTTTTTATGGAATTTCGAAGTATAAGTAATTGCTAGTATTTTTCTATTTCTAAAATTAAAGAGAATACGGAAAAGTGTAATACCGTAAAATCGAGT
This sequence comes from Chrysoperla carnea, assembly GCF_905475395.1. NCBI lineage: Eukaryota > Metazoa > Arthropoda > Insecta > Neuroptera > Chrysopidae > Chrysoperla > Chrysoperla carnea. The sequence continues at coordinate 70,512,983 of NC_058337.1, read as the reverse complement.
TTTTTGAAATATGCTTCTTCACCCTATAATAATATCATTTTGAGCAAACTAGAACCAACAATTCATGTGTTTTTTAAATAACAACAAACAATGTTTCCAGGTTCATAATTTGTTAAATAATTTAAATAAATCCTTGACCTAATACCTAAATAAATCTATTTGTAAAAATTTATAAATAACATTTTTTAAATAGACAATGTCCAATAGATTAACTTTTAAAAAATCTCCGCAGTAAAATAAACATTTACATAGAAATCTTCTGGTTCATTCACCTGCTTGCGGCTGATAACATGAACGGAATGAGACCCTCAGGCCATTTATAACTTATTCCTGCATACGTAATGAACTGGACACTTGTTTAATTCCCAACTTTGATGATGTCAATAAAAATGTAAGTTCTTTTTAAAGAAAAAATATACAAATTTGTAAAAGTGTTATTAAACGACACCCATACAAGGTCAATATTGCAACACAACACAATACAATTTTTTATTGCATTGAAATAACTCAGTTTGAACTTCGTAATAGTTCAAATGTATTTCTAAATTATAATAAAATACACTTGGTGAAAATAAACAATTGGCTTAGTTAAATTGTTCGAATACCCTGTGCAGGATGTTCTCTTATTGATAGCAGAAAATTATACCAGTAAATTAAGCTTATCAAGACAAATGGAAAAGCTATCTTTACCAAATTCCGATTTGAGGCCTCATTCGGGAGACGTGACCTAATTTGGCCTAAATCGAGAGATATGGAAAAAATAGAAGGATTTATGAATTCACAGACCAATCAAACTCATTAAACGTAGTAGATGTCACTTTAGAATATAGAGGGAAACTATCCTAAAACAATAATTGATTTAATTGAGTAGGCAATACTAAAATAACTATTTTGTTATAAATAAAGACAACAAAATAGTTTTTTTAGTATTGCCTATCCAATTAAATCAATTATTGTTTTATGATAGTCCCATCTATATTCTAAAATGACACCTGCTACGGTTAATGAGTTTGATTGTCCCGTGAAAGCATAAATCCTTCTATTGTTGAAAATTCGTTGAGAAAATTAATTTTGCAACTAAGGAATTTTCGGTGTTTTTTAAACCGCTGTAATTGTTTTTCATATTGAATATGTATAAGGCAACAAAATTACTAAATAAAATTGAAATTTTGCCCTTTCGTTTTGTGACAAGCGGATTGCGATCGGTTAAAAACTCAGACCTTGTGGCCTGCTCAAAGTCGATCACTTTTTTTTTTCAGACATCTTGAACTAAATGGAATAGTGCAAAAACTATTAGATCGAATGGAACGTTCCAAAGCTAATTTTGTTCTTTGAGGTATCAGCTACAGGATATAGGGGTCAATTTTATTAAAAACAATTATTTGCAAACAAATAAAATCAATTAAAATAGCGTTTTTTAGGTCTTTTTTCGCAACAAAAAATTTGTTTTTTTTCTTTAGAAGTTCTAGAAAAACATCTAAAGAACAAAAATTTCCATAGCACCAGTACCCTAGAGTGCACCATTTACTAGTTACATCGCTTATAAGAAAGTAAAATAAAATTTTTAGCCGAATTTCTATAATTACCCCAGTTCGCAGGTTCCGGACGAGTATCCCCCTCCATAGATTAAAATCACTGATGATCTATAACCGACAACACGTAAGCCACATCTTTTTCCGTTATTCTATTGGCCTATAGTATACCTTGATATATATTACATGTACACAGGGTATAAAAACGTATTCATAAATTATGTTTTTAAGATATTTTCATGCTGTTATCTATTTTTCATGAATTTATTGTAGAATCAGCTTCCATCACGGCCATTTTGAACTTTATATCGACGCAGAATTTTTTACTCATTAATAAAATTCAAATTATTTCTCCAGCATCACAGACTCTTCATATATAGGTGACCTACCTAAATTTTTGTTGCTGAAGCCCGGCAGCCACAACTCTGCAGAAACAACTTCAAATCTATTAGTTTTTCTATTAGCTTTTTTGTTATTGTTATAAAAAAGAGTTTTCGCTATGATCAAATAACGTAACTATATTTTGTGCTTATTTTTTTCAAACATTGTTCTCCCGATGTTAGAATCAGTAAAATATTCAAAGGCATCGAATTCATTTTTTTACTGCTGTATAAACAATTTCAACCGTTTAAAACCTTGACAAATATTTTAGAATCGTTATTCACCTTAAAACAAATTCCAATAGAATAGTATTTTACCAAGGAAAGGAATTACAAAACAATTCACCCAGCAAGTTCATATATTTGTATATTATTTATAAATACAGTACTTTACATATAAAAAAAACAGGATTTTATTAATTCGTATAAATTATATAAACATATATAAACATTGCTAGATTTTTAATTCTTTTTTTTCCAAATTATTATCTTAGAATCTACTTCTTGGCTGGCGCCGGTTTTGCTGGTGCTGATTTTGTTGAAGCAGATTTTTGTGGAGCTGGTTTTGCTGCTGGTTTCGCTCCCTTGGCTGGTGCTGGTTTTGCGTCTTTTTTGGGTGCTGCACCTTTGGCGGGTGCTGCTCCTTTACCTTTTGCTGAAGTTGCAGATTTTTTTGCTGTGGCAGCTTTTTTTGCTTTCTCAGCGGCGGCGGCTGCTGCAGCTGCTGCTTTTTCTTTTGCTAAGGCTGCGGCTTTTTTGGCTGCTTCTTCGCGTGCCTTCTTTTTAGCTTCAGCAGCTTTTGCTCTTAATGCTGCTTTACGTACTGCTTTTTCTTCGGCTTTTACTTTGGCAGCAGCTCTAAGTTCTTCACTCTTCTTTTGTTTTTCAGCTAATAATGCTTCTTTAGCTTTACGTTTAGCAATAACTGCAGCTTTAGCAGCGGCTCGTTCTCCTTTCTTTTCAGCTAAGATTTTAGCTCGTTTTTCAGCAAATTCAGCACGTTTAGCGGCTGAGGCTACTTTTTTAGCAGCTATTCTGTCAACTTTCTTTACTTTTGGTTTTTTAGGTCTAAGTGCCTTGGCTTTTTTAATTGCTAACTTTCTCTTTTCTTTATGTAAGGCTGCTCGTTTTGCTTCTTCAGGTTCTGGTTCCTAATCATAAAACACAAATACAATTAATCATCTCTTTACTGAGGAATAAAAATAATTAAGACGTTTTTTTAAAAAAAAGCTCAGTATTGGTATGTTAAAATCAAAAATATTCATAAACACGGACCAATAAACTCATCATTTCAAAATATGCAAATGGTATAAAATATACTAAATATACTCACACCAAGTTTCTTTCTTAATAATGCGGCACGTTCTTCTTTACGTTTCAATTGGGCAATGATTGCTTTGCGTCTTAATACAGCAGCATATGGATTGAGTTTCAAAAGTGCACGTGTGTTCTTCAATGGATTAAGTTTGCGTACACTGCGTACAACCTTCTTCCTGCAATTAAAAAATAAACCTATTAATATTCTGGAATCAAAAAAATTTAACTGGCATTTTCTTGATTATTTGGTTAACTCAGGTGTCAATTATGTAATCACTTAATTATTCATCGTCCAATGCTCTGAATAATAATTGTATTCATCATATGAATTGATAGTTTTACTAAAGCTAAAGGGTTTCGTTAACGATTCAGGAAACAAAACGCTTAAGTGGGATTAAGCATCTATTTTTCCGATTTCTTTAAAACTAAATTTACAAATTGATATTTAAGAGAACGCTCTAATAATTGAGAACTGTGCTAGTAAAAAGTTAAACAAGTAAATACAAACCTTGGAGCACGTAGAACTTTACGAATTTCATCAGCTTTCAATAAACGTGCCAAATCAGTGTTAGCCATTTTAGGTTGTGGAAGATTGTAACCTTTTTTGGCTACAGCTGTACGTTTCCATGTTCCATACAATTGGTCTAATCGTTTAAATGCACTTTCTGTCCAAATTATAAAACGGCCTACATGACCACCAGGTGCAAGTTTTAAAACATTCAAACGTTCAACGTTTATTAAGTCAATTCCTGGAATATTACGGAATGCACGACGAAGACCCTATGAAAAAATTTATTTCATTGTAAAATACGTTTTTTGAAGTATTTATTTTCAAACGGATAAAATTTAACTTCAGAAATGGTTAAGTTTAAAATCAAGAGTGTTCATAAACACGGACCAAAAGGATCATCATTTTAAATAATTCTATTATCATACTTGTAAATTTTCTGCATTTGTTTTTGCAAAAAAAATTAATTTAAAAAAATTTCTACAAAAAATGGTACTTGGGTTATGCCTAAAAGAACCTAACGTTAGTCTAAAAGCGCAATTCCACTGAAGCGACATGTAGCATGCGATATTGACGCATGCTATACACAGTCTTTCAATAGAAGGAACACAAAGCGATAAAAAAATATGTCTCCTTTAGCCGCATGCCACACTCATGTACAACAAAGCGCATACGACATGGGGCAACAAGTCCGCGTGCGACATTTAATTGAATTTTGTGCCACATTGTCGCACGCCTCAAGAGGCAACACTTGGCATCCAATATCGAGCGATATGTCGTTCAGTGTTGCTTCAATGGAATTGCGCCTTTTTTCTATGCTTTCAAAAACAAAGTAAAAAAACAAAGAGAACTTCAAGCATTTAATGTTTATGTGCAAACTAAGGTAATGCGAACTTATTTCAAAATAATTTCACCCCATCTCATGATCAAAATTAGGGTTATAATAAATCGTATTATAAGACTACAATACCAAATACTCAAATTTTTCGGGTGAAATGGCCCACCATGAATCATGTTGAAAAAGAAACTCCTATATGTAAAAATAAGTTTAAGCACCATCCCTAAACCAGCAAATATGTACGGCGTTGCTGGATATTAACTCTGCATAAGTATTCGAAATAAATTACATAAATGCTGTATAGAACTTCACGTAAGGCTTTGGAAATTGACGCGAGATCAAATGTTTTTTAACTTCCTGTACCGAAGTTACCAGATTTATTTCTTTGCGGCATGGTGCTTTAACTTACTTTTACATATAGGAGGATCTTTTTCAACATGATTCCTGATGGGCCATTTCACCGAATAATTTTAACATGAACTATAGTCTATGGCTTGCTTTGCCATTTAAAAAATAAAAATGGAGATGTGAAAAACAGCTTTGAAATTTATTGTAATTTTAAAGTAGCTCATTCGTAGTTTCGTTAAATTATTTTGTTCTGAAAAAAAATTGTTTTGTTTCAAACGTATGTCGATGTAAAAGCACAAGTTCATTAGTCATATTTCACGTACTAACTTTAAGAATGATAATAGATTTATTATTTATTTCTATGGACGTTAATATTTATAAATCAAATTCAATACTTACTTGATCCTTATGGTACACAATAAGTGGACCACGACGTTGAATACGACGACGATTACGCATTTTACCTTTTCCAGCACGAATTCTTTGGGATTTGTATACCTATACAAAAAAAGAAGAAACAAAATAATTAGTTTGAATCAAATTTAATTTTATTATCAATTTAAACGAGTTATTATTCAGGTGTCAACAGGTAATCATTGTAAAATCATAACCCAGTGCTCAGGAAATTTCTCATCATATGATACTATTTTCAAACTAAAAAAATTTTGATAACGTAAAAATAAATGCAGGATGTTACACAGAAAAAGTTGTAGGCAAATCACTAAAACTCATATACAAATGGCATTTCAGTACTTGCAATACGAAGTATGTACTACCTTTTTGTGTTATCACAGCGCATCTAAACCTTTTTCCATCACGTAACAACAACAAAATGAGTTGTTTTGAATAAAAAAACCCAATATTTTTCGTCAGATAATTGTACCGATATTAATAAAGACATTTTTCATACTATCAAACAAAGTCTATTGTATTTAGTGAAAATCCGTAGTGTTTTAATTGCACGTAGCTCAGCAAATTCCTCTTTAGACGCCGTAGACATACTTTTCAACCATGGATATAGGAATATTTTAAAAGGGATGGAGTATAACCGAGTGGGATGAGTCTCACTCAGAGGGAAGAGGCAGGTTATCATTGTGCCTACTTTCTATTGGCTGTTAACTAGGCGCATGCTGAAAGTATGCTCGAAGCCTTCTTTAAAAAAGGCTTGAAACATGTTTGACATATGGTTGACGTATGTGGACAACATAAATAATATTATATTCAAAAGAAATGTAAAATTTGTAAAGACAATATGTGAAGTATTTATGCTTGTTTTAAAACAATTTTGTCAACGATATAAGTAACCTAAACGCAATAATATTCTATTCAATTTAGTGAATATTCAATCTTCAATCCTAGTGTTACAACTATTAACTAACCAATCAAAAGTAGGCACATTGCTTCCCTGAGTAATACACCCCCCTCGTCTAAAGTAGGACTTTATACTACATCCATACTATAATTACTAGATCCGTGTTTTCAATGAACAAATTAACATTGACAAAGATAGTTTCGAATGAATTAAGTATTAGAAATAACGTTCACTAAGCATATAACAAATCGTATTAAATTCGATTTTATTCCTTTTTTTAAAAACCGAATTGGAAACTGATAACTTTATACGATAAAGAAATCACCACTTTTTCGTAATTTACTTTTTTAAAATGAAATATATTTGCGACCAAAATCATAAATTATGTGAAAATAGTTTTGATCAATTATAGTTGCAATCATAAATCTCACTTGATTTATTTAAAATATCAAATAAATGTTTTACCTTTTGAATGTCGGCCCATGCTTTAATACGACGCAAGAAGATCACAGCTTGTTTAGTCTTTGTGAGCTCCTGAACTTTATCTGATACCACTAACGGTAATTCTGGGATGTTATCAACTACGTGACCTACAAAATATCCACTATTAAGTAACTCTTGAAGACGGAACTTTAAATCTAAATTGTAATACCTTTGCTTTGAACTAATGCGGGTACACCACTGGCAGCAATAGCACTAACAATAGCATAACGACGTTGGTTTACATTAACACGTCTATGCCAACGGCGCCATGGTTTGGTTGGTGCAAACATACGTCCACCACGACACATGTTACCGAAAGCACCCTGACCTGAACGATGAGTACCACCACCACGCACACGTGGAATACGAGCTACAGCACGTCCCGTACCCCATGATTCAGCTGATGTTTGGTGACCAGCTTCTTTGCTTACACAGTATGGTTGACGATGATTGAAACCAAGTTGTTGATGAACAAAGCTCACAACATCTGGACGAATTGGTGCTTTGAATACAGCGGGCAATGCTAAAGTGTTGCCTTTAATTGCTTCATTTTTTTCAGAATATACGCTGACTAGCGGTCGCGCAGCGCACAATGCCTAAAATAATAAAAATAAATTAACAAAATAAACTTTTAAATATTCTTCACAAATAATGACTAACTATCCTAGCTATACGAGTTTTTCTTCTACCATGCTTTAGAAAGCATGGTACAAATCGAATTCTTTATTGACAAGACTGTCAGAACTTAATATTACGTCCACCTCCAGCCAGTACAAAGTTAAAAATAAATAATATAAGAATAAAGTAATATTTTTTAAACCTAAATTAGTTAAACACGTTTGAACTTAATTAAATATTACCAATTTTTAGTCATAACATACGCCATGCCGACATTAAACACGTGGCCCAATTCTTTTATTTTATGACAAAATAAGTAACTAAATCTCAAAAATTTAACGAATTCATATGCACAATTTAAAAATAAAATCAAATTCAGTAAATAAATAATTGTTTACTTACCATTATAGGCTTATTATCGAATTTCTTTTTTTAATTCACACAACTAGAGCGAACTCGACAGTCCGCCATACGAAAGGAAATAGTTTTGGTTGAGATGCTTTGATATCCGTGTAATATTATATCTACTTGATTTATATCGTGTATGTATGTAGTGTTTATTCTTTATGATTTGGTTCAAATCTCAAATTATAGCATTTTTCGTATAGACTGAATAAACATATACGATATTTCTAATAAGTTGTATATCAAAATTATAAAATCGTAAAGCATTTAATCTAGTAGTTCTGGAAGGTTGCGTTGAATTTAAGTCATATTTTACTGACCAAAAAATGGTTGAAAACTTTGAAAATAGTTATTTTAAACAATAAATTGAACTTCAGCTGATCCAGAAGTGGGTGATTCTAAGAAGAAGCAGTAATACAATCACAAAAAAAGTTTTTAAGCATTTGCGTCGAAAATGCTTCTGCTGCATGTATCGTCTAAATTTACAGAAAAAAATCACGAAAATCATTTTTACCGAACGATAGAAACCAGTAGTAGCTAGTAACTAACCAGTTAACTCAATTTAAAAGTAATATTAAGTTGCTGCCTTCATAAAATCAACAGGGAATATTAATGTTTTTTTTTTATATATTTAATTCATTGTTTACACCGTTATAACATAGTAAAAAATATAAATACTGTTTAAAAATGCTGTAATTAAGTGTAAACAAGTGACAACAAACAATTGACTGAGTTTATTGTTGAAATACCATGTAAAGACAATGTTGATTATGGAATTGTTGGCGATTTTCGATTTTCTCAGAAACTATGCATCTAATCGATCCATAAACGCGATTTTTGTTTTTTTTTGTTGGGTCAAAATTATCTTACTTACAGAGTTTTATCGAAATCGGAGAAAAAAATTTTTTCTCGATTTTTTTTTTATTTTTTCTAAGGGGTACCCCTTGAAAAAATTTCAAAAAATCGAAAATTTTTTTATGGCTTCGATATCGATAAAACTCATTATATAAGATAATTTTGACCCAAAAAGTCTAAAAATCGGGTTTGTTTAATGATTGGATCAATGGCTTTTGAGATATAATAAAAAATTGGACCCAAATAGCGATTTTCTCAAAAATTATGCATCCAATCGATCTATAAATTTGTATTTTTTGGGTCAAAATTACCTTATATACCGAATTTTATCGAAATTGGAAACAAAAACTTTTTCCCGATTTTGTCTAGGGGGTACTTCTTAAGAAAATTGCTAAAAATCGAGACCCAGTTCACCTACCTTATGTAACTTGACTTCACTTGTACGTATTAACGACGTTATGAAAATTGCCGCTCTATATCTTATTTCGTTTCTAAGACAGACAAAATTTTGTTGGAAGCATTAATATTTTTAAGCGTTACAAACTTGGAACTAAATTTAGTATACCTTGATATATTTCATATATACATGGTATAAAAAATATTTAAAATAGAGAATTATTTTGAGATATTTATACGCAGTCCTTTTAGCGCTCTCTGTTGATGACGTATTAATATGTGATCTGTCAGTTTGTGGCAGTTCAATGTACTGTTTACTACAGCTGTAATACCCACGTATATAGTAAGTATAGTATATATCCATGGTAATACTTTACAAAATATAAGTAATTAATAACATACAGTATGTCAACAAGTCTGAAAAGACCTACTATGACGTCACGCCCGTTTTAAAATTTGAATTTCCGTTTTAGAAATAGTTTAAAATTACTAAAAAATAATGGTTTAGTTCAAATGTTCAGCCAATGAAGTTACGGAAAAAATATTTGAACCAAATTTAAATTTCATGAATATTCCCTATTATCAGAATAAACATCACCGTATAAATCAAGCCTCTATTGACGATACCGAGTTAACTTGTTAATGATTCCACTAGAAATCAAATTTACTTTGCCACTTTTATATTCCAAAGTTAATTTCCTTAACACCAGTTATGAAAACTTCCCAATATCAAGTCATTTATTCAATTTTCTAATGATTCCAAATTTTAAATGAATCTATGTTCTAAACGGATATTTAAAATTTTACATATAAACATAACGAAACCCAATAAAAAAATCCAAAAAAGATTTTAAGCAAATTGACTAGAAACCTGAAGAGTATATGAATAATCGTAATCGTAAGTGCAATAAATAACAAAAAAAAAAACAGTATATTTAAAAAAATTATATTATATATTTGAATGTCTTAGAATATATTTACATTTTCATATACAAGGTACTGAAAATAAAAAAAAAGAGATGTTTCGAAATAATAAAGGTTTTGAAATTTTCTTGTTTATAAATAATATAACATAATTTTTATCAAGAATTTACTTTATCCATTAAAGCAAAAATTAAACAAACAATGATCGATTGATATCATAATGATCGATTGATATCATGATTATCCTTTTTACAAATGATAAACGAAATACGGAACTATACGACAATTCAGCAAATGCATACCAAAGCAAAATATGATTTTTAATGACAATTTTATAATAATTATGATAATAATAATCTTCTTTTTTTTGGCTATTTACAATTTTTACTCCAAACACTGAATTGGAGGACAATTGAGTTTATTTTTTACTTAAAATATTAAAACTTTAATAAGCTTAGTTCTATAATAGGATTACAATTTGCCACTGAGTTCTCTAAAAGAATATTCAATTTGATATCTATTTTTTTGCAGTAATCCTTTTCTTAGAAATATGACTTTAAAATAAAAAATTTGTCTTATTTAAATAAATTATACATCTTGAAAAGTAAGGAACGAAAAACGACCGTTCTTTTATTTTGGGTTGTTTATAAAATACCTACAAAATAAGAAAAAGCTGGAAGCATAGGCTGGCTAACGTTACAATTTGCAGCGTTAGGCAGATCAAATTTTTTATTTGGACGTAATTTTAGATACAGGATATACAAAAATGAAAAGAATTGTGAAGGGAGACAAAAATCATTTTAGTCTTTATTGTGCGACGTATTTTATGAACAACCCAGTAATCAAACTTATTCGAATAGTAGATCCTCTAACGCATCCATGTCCGATGTATCTGACATAGAAAATGCACCACCATCGTCATCGTAATCATCATTGCTAGACAATGATTGCCATTCACCGTCATCATCGTCATCATCATCATCATCTTCGTTATCGTCGTCATTATTTTCTTCGTTTTGTTCTTCGTTATTCTCATTTTGGTTATCATTTCCTGCGTTATTTTCATTTTCACCCGCAATATTATTTTCATTATCATTAGCCGCAGGTGCAACACGTAAACCACCCTCAGCAGCACCATTTCCTCCACCTCCCCCACCACTAGTTCGTCTCCGTGAATTACGCCGTCTACGGCGCCTACGTGAACTTGCTGCAGCTACCGCATCGATTAATAGATTTATGCTATCTATAAAGACAGAAAACAAAATTTAATTTCCCAGTTAACTTTTCTTACAAGTTATTTTATAAAGAACACTCTCGGTATATAGAAAATGACTTTGTTGTTATCAAACAAAAGAATTTCATTCATGCCTTTTTACGAAAAATGGTGGGCTTTAAATTTGAATACCATTTTTTTTTTCTGAAGAAAAATATAGCTTTTGCTGATGTATGATAAAATTAGAATGTACCAATGATAAAATTTTGCAAAAACTTCTATGCTACCAAGTGGATATCGAAAAGGACTATTGTAATTTATATACAAAGTTGTAGAAAATAGTTTTTACTTCAATTTATATCCCCTTATAATCCACAGATATAATTGCAATTTTTATAACTTTTTTATATTTTGAATGCACTATTTTAAGCTCATTTTTACAAGATTTTTCATCTATCCTCTGAGGGCTTTTCTATTTACTTTTTTACTCTGAGGGCTTTTCTATTTTACTTTTTTTTTCTATTTCGATTACCTGATATCATAGTTATTTAGTTTGTTGACTGTTCTTGATCTTTTTATTCAATAACACTCCTCTTTTTGGGTCTAAGGTCTAAGGCTAAATTATAATTTTTGAAATTTATATAAATATTATCGAAGATAATAAATGGAACTCTAGTCAGCATCAGTATGAATTAGCTAATTTGGTGGCGGACTGCATTCATACTGAGGATGACTACTTGGTAGTCGGAATACGTATTTATAATATACGAAAAACTGATCTAGGAAATTGGGGCAGAAATCGAAATTTATTTGAAATTTATGTTTATAAATAGCTTGGCCATGACTGCTTTTAAATTTACACCGCAGGCGGTTTTCATGTTTGGTATGGTAACATAAATTTGTTCTCTATCGAATTATCGTATTCGTTTCAAACATACGGTAAATAAAAAAAAAATAAAAAATTCATCCTTATATGTTATTTACATTATTTTACAGATTACAACTAAGAGATTTTATTATAAAATTGATAAAACTGCACATCAGATAAGTTGTAATCAAGGTTTTTCTTTATATAATATGTGCCTCAAATTTATCGATAGTTTTATTCTTTATTCATTTTGTTTATATTCCGATAAGGGTTCTTTAACCACAAAATGAAATTAAAGTAAGACTTTTCGTCGATTTAAATAAAAGTGAGGAAGAAAAATAAAAGGATACCTGGAGCTGGAATAGAAAGGAAGGATCATATTACTTCTAGATCGAACAAAATCAAAATCCACGAAAACTAAACAAAAGACAAATTAAGAGGCAAAAGTACAGTCAAATTTAAAATTTTCAAAATACATACTTTCTTCAGATTCAGATCCGGATCCAGATCCATCTTCGGAGTTATCCATATCATCATCATCATCTTCTTCCTGAAATAAGAATAAAACATAATAATTTGGATCTTAGAAGTAGTTAATTTATAAAACCTTACCTGTTCATCTTCATCATCGCGGCGTCTTCCAACATCGTAAATTCGAACTACGCTTTCTTGACCTGACTCAAATACACCTTGATTTTCGACTAGAGCAATTTGTGTATCGTATTTGTTGATACATAAACTGAATATATTTTTCTTAACATCTATAGTAGCTGAAATTAAAGATAAAAGCTATTAAATTTTTGGAATTTTTTTTACAACTGAATTCTACCCAACAACCCAACTTTTGGTAAGCAAACTAAAATATACAAATATATAAATAAAATTTTCCATTTGTACTAAAAATAAATATGCTCCTGAACAGTTGATATAGATAAAATTTTCTTTTATATCTATAAGAAACACTTCATGTAATGGAATGGCAAAGATTTTATAACACCACATAATGTAAGTTGTAAGGATATTTGCTAGTCTGAGCCTTAGAAGTATTCTGTAAAGTCATCTTCCACACAGCATCTTTCTTTGTCTGAGTTGTGTGTAACAGAATTGATTTTCAAGTAGTAAAAAATTTTTTTCCTTAAGATACCGAGCTTGTGAACTTTTAAACTATTTTAGAGTGGCTAACGTCAAATTGTGATGTAGTAATGGCTTCTTGCCTACCTGAGAAGATAGATATGAGCTAGCTGGGTACTTTTAATTGCGCTGTCTACGGATGAATGAAAGTTCAACGAGCGTTAAAAGTTTCATTATTCCTGTATTTATGGAGTGCGGAGGTAAAGGAGCACAAATTCTTATGGCTGTTTGGCTAAAAAAGTGTCCAAAAAATAGCATTAAATAAAGTGGTTAGAATGGCGCTTGTGTAGCAGAATACTTTAATGTGAATTTCTCTAACCTACTCTTACTACTTTAAGCACTGCTTTTAAAATTTACACTTTAGCTACAGCAGCGCCATCATTACTTAATGTTTTTCGTCGGACAATTTTTCTTATACTAATATGAAAATAGTAATAAAATTAATTTCATCCTGCATCGTGTCTTTCAATTAGACAAACTTGATATTTTCCGCCTTAAGGTATTTCCAGCATGGTATTTGACTATTTGCAGTTTCTATGCTTAGGCTATGGTAACTATATAATAACTTACATTTCAGCCTAAATATGATGACCTAAAATTTTCTCATTAGCTCCAAACGAACGAAATATAAATATAATGAAAATATTTTTTAATTGAATTTCATTATATTCGCCGTATTGTCTCTAAAATATTTCTAGAAATCAAAAAAATACCTATAAATATTTAATATCTTACCTATGCTACTGTAATCCGATGCATCTAGTGTTTTAAAACTTGTATCATACTCAATTTCCTCTTCGGCTTCATGCTCCAATGCTACACCATAAATAATATCTCCTAAATTTGTAAACAACACTTGTGATTGATTCAAAGTAGGCACTGTACGTAACAAATGAAAAGTACGCAAATCCCATACTTCTGTATTAGATACTACTTCCAAACCATTTGGATGGAAAACACCACTTTGTGTTTGATTTAATTTATCAAATTTATGTATCTGTTGATTTGATACAGCATCCCATAGAACACCATCTGATAAGATTAACTCATCTGTTGGACTAAATGTTGCTTTGTTCTTTGTATATTGATTACTTATCGTTGGTGATAGACTAAATAATTTTGTACCAGTTGCTACGTCATAAATCTGGAAAATATAATCATTTTAATATATTTATTATTGACTAAAATAATAAAATTCAAATTGCATTTTACGTCCTTTTGTTAATCGACGTAAAAGGAGGTTCTCAAGTCAAACCGTATAATTTTTTTATGTGCGATCACACGTTACTTTTTACAGAGTAGTCCAAATTCGATCATTCATTTTTTTACTGGATAGGGTATACTTCGAAGATTATATCATATAAACTAAAAAAAAATTCGACCCTAAGGGAATGATTGATTATTCATCTGTGAACCGATTCATATTCCGTATGCTCACCAATTTCTGCGCCACAAAATTTTTGTAAAAAATAGAACTGAATTACGTTTTGAAATCGACGCTTATTTAACAAATGTAAAATATAAAAGCAAGACCCCATTGGTGGTTTGAAAATTTTTATTTACATTCACCCCAATGAGTGCTGTGTACATAGAATGCTAGAAAAAGTGTAAAGAAGTGTTCATTGCTGAAGAAGTGTTTAATGAATATATTTTTGAAATATGATTACTTATATATCATAGTTCCAAATTTTTATGACTTTATCATTTTTACAACTTTATTATACTCTTCATCAGTGACTACAAGAATACATAGTTTCAGAAAGTTTGACCGAAAATCATTTTCCATTGAGGATTCGTGGGATTCTTTGGTTAGATTTGATTATCATAATATGACAAATAATGATTTTAAAATTACAAATAAATTTTAAAATACTTACAGTAGCGATTTCTCCCCTCGTTCCGATTATTTTATCTTGCGTTAAATTACTAAATTCGACATATTCTTCCTCATCTAATGGACATCTGAAACGGAAAAACATCGAAATAATTATCTGATACATTCATAATCAAAATTTAAACTTACTTCATTTCAAAATATTCTGTGTCCCATAAAGCTGATAATGGACTTCGCCATGATGTCGATGTTAAAAGTAATTTTCCAGTTCGACTTATTTGAATATTATTTATTAAACTATCATGACATTGATAGGTGGCTTCCTCGTTACCTGTTTGTATATTAAATAATTTGACTTCACCATTAAAACTTCCAACAATCATTTTTGTATCATTATTCGGCTGTAGGAAACGAAAAAATTTGGCTTGAAATATTTCTGTTCTTATTAAGCAAATTATGTTCCAAAATATTATATTAAAAATTAAATCTTACCATAAATTGGGCGCAAGTATAAAAACTATCCACAACTCGAATTGTTTGTACCGGACAAAATCTTGAATGTATTAGTCGACGATCTAAAGTCCGAGAATTATAGCCCATAGCACGTTTACTATGACGTAAAACAACATTATGCATGGATGCAATATGTGGTTTTGGATCAGGACATTTATGCGGAACGAATAAATTAAATTGTGGGCATGTAGCCATTGGATTTTTACACAATGCATGTTGATTCGTTAAATATTCTGTTATAATTGAGTCTAATGTTATTCGCGGTGGTACAATTGTTTCATCGGTTGATGTACCAGGTATTGCAATTGTAGTTGTACCACTAAACGTATCCCCTGTACACGAAATTTGTTTTTCTAGCCGACTATTTTGTGGTGTTGAGGTTGTAGATTGATTATTAGCACTTGTTGATGAGTTATTTGTTTTTCTGATAATTTTAATGGAACTTGTCGATGTCGATTGTAGTTGAGAAGCTTCCGTAGTTGGTGTGGTTGGATGATTTTGCGTTGAAGTTGATGTGGTTGATGTAGAATTTGATATACTAGTGTTCGCCGTATTTTTATGGTGGTGGAGGTATGGTATCCGTGACTGAAATACAAAAATAAAAATTCTGGTAAAGAATTCTCACTGCACGGACAGAAAAGTGAAGTTGGTTTTTTAAAATCTTTAGAAGTACGCAAACGAACGTTCAATAGTCCTAATTAAACAAAGAGAAAGATAGTTTAGAAGTGAAGTCATTGTTGGGGTATGTGGCAAGTTCGATGTCAGTCATCAACCCAATTATTCATACATAATTTTGGACTTTTATAGACACTTATTTTTTCTTAGTAATGTCTAATTTAATTTGTTACAAATAGTTTTTAAGAGATTGTTTGATAATTTTTAAAAATATAATAAAATTATTTTTGACATTTATTTAAAATTTCCCATATTTGTTTTTTGTTTTTTTGCCCAATAGATGGCCGAGATACTTTATTAGTCTATTATTATTACCTCAACGTCCCTTTATCGTTAAATGTTTTCTTTTCAAAAGGAAATATTTATCTTTCTTTTGTAAGAAGATTTTTAATGAATTGTATGAATAGCTTAAATTGTTAATGCCTTTAAAGAAAAATATGCTATTATTAAATAATAGTATATATACATTCTAGTCAGTGATATTTACAATTGTTGGATTTCAGAACTCTTCAAAGCGAACAACAGAAAAAAAAATTATCGTATTTAGTGCACCACTGTGCCTGTCATATAAAGGCGATTATCAACCGTACAATTACTTCTACATAAATGTGCAATTATTTAAATAAAAAAAGTACAACAAACATTTTTTAAATTTAAAATAATATATTAGCATATACATTATTCAAATACAATGTGCCTGTTAATTGTCTGTCTGACAACCACAGCGCCATAATGTAGGTTCGTCTCTTACAAGAATAGTGCCGTAAAATGTCTCTGCGTAAGACACAAACACAAACTAGTTCATACTAAATGGAAAGATCCCTGTAGCTTCTCTTCAGAGGAAATCGTATGTGAAAATTTTTTTTACATAATATTGTGTCTTGAAATTACAAATAAAGATTCCGAAGCCAAAAAATGTATAAAAAAGTACTGATTATCTACTTACTCTTGGTGTAGTTGGTGGCACATAGCGTAAAGGACTAAAATTATTACCAGCTATTGATAAATTTTTAGCAATTGATGGTGTTGGAACATTGATGGTACCTGGTGGTGGTAAAATTGCATTTAATTGCGCTTCACGTTGTAGTGTTCCAGCTGTTTCATTCAAACCACGTCCAACCAAATGCTGATGTATTAATTGTAACAATTGTTTATCATTAAATTGTATTTTTGTCTGAGCCACAACATTAGCACGATGTATATTCGCTAATGATGCATCAATCTCATGTGATGCTGTATGTTTGGTATTTCCAGACACCTTCTCCATAAGCTCGAGCGCATATTTTTGGAATAATACATGTTCTTGGCGTTTTTCTTGTAAAATTGGTGTTCGCATTAAATCTATAAAATAAACACATAGAGTTATTAATTTCCATTTAAGGATCCTGCACTAATCTTATAGGAATTGGATCACGTACAAATTTGCTCATAATACGAGACTTTTGGTCAGGATGCTTAGATCTACAAGATCGTAAGCCAATTCCCATACGATTAGTGCTGGGTTTTTAATTTTTACAATCGATAAGCTTTTGGAATAAACGTTTATATAAATGCAGTTATCTGAGCTTGCCTTTCAAAAATTTTTTTGTAAAATCTAAATGCAAAATTGAAATTTCCAAAGTCTTAATTTTTGATTGTAGATCACTTTTTGTTAAATGAATTTCATTACTGAATAGGTAAATTATAAGCACATCGCATATTTTACTTACTTTGCAATTGTCCATTAGTAAAAAGTGGTAGCTTTCCAATAATTTGTTTTACAGTATCCGATCGTGCTAAGCCAGCTAATGCACGACATGCTAACGTACGGATGGAATCCGCATCCGTAATTGGTGTTTTAACTTGCATCAATTGTAACAACACCATAATACCGCTTTGGGATCGAACACTCTCCCATACTTTTTGTATTAGCTCCTCTGAATTGCGTAAATTTGATTTTTTTCTCGGTGATCCAATTCCCATTGAAAAACGTGTTACCGATCCTCCAGGCTACAAAATCAAAAATATTAATAAACAACATTTTTTTAATTAAGCTTAAAAAAATAGTAAAAGCTAAATAAATTTGTTTCATTATTCATACTTAAGAAATTACTTACTCTGTGAATCGGTGCACAAACACAGTTCACGATTACACTAAGTGCAGCCTTTTGAACATCTGGATCAGCAACAATTTCACCTTCAGCTGCTCCTAGAATAATGTTTATACCAACAGTGATCGCTTCTTCAGGTAAATCTACCCGTTCTCCGAATAACATTTGAACGCGTGGCATTATTGCACATATTGCAAGTACATCTAATGCTGATTTTACTGTTTCGGCTCTTCCACCAAAATTCCATTCATATGAGAATGCTATGATTTGTAATAAAATTGTAATAGCACCTAATCGTAATAATTCATCAACTGGTGGCCAATGTGCTCGATATGGTAGAAGTTCGAGCATTGTATCAATGCGTTCTTGAACATCTTCAGCACTATTTAATTTACACATTGCCTAAAAGAACAATAAAACATTTCAAATCTCTTGCTCTGAGTAAATTCTCTCAACATAATTCTAAAAAAAATCAATGTCCTTACCTTATATGGTAATAATTGAACAACAGATCGTTTTAACTGTTCACTACGTACGTACAAATGTGCTTCCAAATAACGTTTCAATGCGACACAAACATGACGAACAATTTGTCGGGCTGCACAAACTACATCATCATTTAAAAGTAAATGATCATCATCTGTTGATAATATAGGCAATGTTGATATTACATTATATAATTTTCGTAAACCATCTTGATCGTCAAACGCGTCCAAAATGACTTTAAATGAAAATGTTAGGCCGAAAAACATAACAGCATGGCATCGACTTGAATCATGATGAGAGCATTCTATTAACCAAAGTGCATACCTGGAAAATTATTTAGTAAACGAATATACTTACACTTTTTCAACACAAGTATGATAATATTAATCAAAAACTTACTTTACTAGGTGCCAAATGACATATTCTGATAGTAAACATACTTTTTCCATGGCATCTTGGCAGTAAGCTAGGTAATATAAACATATGGAAACACCTGTAGCTGCTACAGAAGGTCTTGGCACTTCTAATAATCTCTAAAAAATATTTTATGCTTGAATTAGAGTCTTTTTCGACTTACGCTGATGCATCAATTATAGTAGCTGAAGCATCAAAATATTTCAATAGGCCATTAGACACTATGACTACTATCGTTATAATTACTGACATCTGTATAGATTATGGATTTTAAAATCGGTTTGTCATAATATGATAAAAAAAATGAATTTATTAAATAATTCTCGAAAAAAATTGTTTAGCGATTCGCGACTATATTTTATATCATTCACAGCTATAGTTCATAAGTCATTGAGTAGAAATTCCTTTTTTATGTCATTTAATTAATTATATGTTCTAAGATAATTTTTACACCCTCTTCGGCATTTCATATTTCAATCAGGAGAGATCAGCTCAGTATTTTGGAGTCACAAATTGTCACGTATCAATAAGATTTGGATTGGCTTGTGATCTCAAACTTTAGAGCACAGTTCATATTACAAATATATTTGTGATATAAGGTTTAGATTGGCTGTTGTGTAATGTATGGTTTGGATTGACTGTTTTGTTTATTTACTTGCTTATGACATTATAAGCGAGCGAATCCAGTCAAATAGCCTGTTACAGTTTCAACTCCAGCGGGTAAAATTTTCAAAGATATATATAAACTGAGAAATGCAGAGAGTAATGTTAAAGAAGGAAATTAAGCGGTGGCGCTTATGACGTGTGCTATTTTCGTTACTATAATTTTTATGGAAAATAATGGAATTTTATTTTCATTTCATAAAAATATTCTGACTTCGCATGAAAATTATTTATTTTATAGATCGAATGCACTTTAGATTAATCGCTAAAATATAAACGTACCGTGATATAAACAAATAGCATGCGTCTAGATTAATTTTTACAATATTTTAATATTTTAAAGTCTAATATCTCAAAACTAAATATCACATCCAGAGTGCAATGTTGCCATTACATAAACTTTTCATAAGCCTAAATTTAATCTGTTTAAGTCATATCTATTTTAATTTGTATTTTTCTAATCATTTCATTGTATTGTTAAAACTTGATACTCTACTATAAAATTAAACTTTTTTGATTTGTGGGTTTTCATCGTGCCATAAAAATTAATGTTTACCTGTAAACCACCAGCATGTATAAATTCAATGGAAAACTTCTTGTGACACAGCAATGCTGATAAGTATTTTAATGCTTCAAATGCTAAACGAACATCTCCATGTTCTTTCACGTTAACGTAACTTAATATTAAACCCAAAGCGTTCTGTTCGAACGCATGACTTAAAAACTCTTGATATTCACCCATCGGTGTTAAATATTTCAAAATTAGTATTTGTTTTGTAGACGCTGTAGGAGGGTACATTTGTATATAACCAATGACATAATTCTCTAACTCCGCCCATGATGAATTACTTGAGTCTGTTACATCTAAATTATGTTGAGCGTGATTTTGTTGACCTCCCGGCGATTTCTGTGAATTAAATGATGAATTATTTGGTGGTGATTGAATCGAATTGTTTAAATCAATTCGGGCACGTTTTCTATCGGGTTCTTCGTGTAAAATCTATAAAGAAAATTTTAAAATTAAATCAAGAAACCATTGCAATTAAAGAATCAAATACAAGAATTAATCTGTTGACCCAAATTATTTCTAAAATGTATACATTACATTTAATTGTAATAAATGAAACGGGAAAAATTTTATTATTTTATCTTATCATTCCAATCTTTAAATTCTTACAAGTGCCTTTTCTTTATTATACAGATTTCGTTTTTTATTAATTGCTATTTTTATCACGTTTTTATTAACTCGCTTTCATATATGCCCGTTCGGGTCAAATTTTATAATTAATTTAAAACTAACTTTCTCAATGAACTCGATTTTTGAAATCTAAATACTGGTTACTGGATGACAATGCATGAAAAAAAATTCAATACTTAAAAGAACGAGGAGTTAGAATTGAAATTTTGAACAAAGATAACAGATGGATGACAATGCATGAAAATTTAAAAAAATCTAATACTAAAAAGTAGAAAATAAAAATTTTAATAAAATATAATTTTTAAAAAACAAATTTTTTCAAAACGAACTAAAAAGTATAAAATAAATTTTTATAATTTTAATGTAAAATTTAATGTTAAAAAGCGTGGAGTGTTAGATATCTCAATAAAAATGCAAGAAGGGCACACCTTCAACCTTAAATTATACATTATTTTTAGTTCGTTTTAAAATTATTGACCATTAAATACTGAGATATAGTTACTCAATGTTAATGAATTTTATTGTTTAACAGAAACGACTGTAGTTAAAGTATAGATAGTTGAAGAGACACTTTATTACGAGAATACACCTTTTTTTTAACGAGAATATCTCCGCATTGTACATTAGAGTTAAAAGTAACGCACTAGTTTTCAATGTATGATAATTATTTTACACAGTATGGTAAAAAACATTATTACAATATTGTAAGGAGACAACAGCCTTAATTTTTCTATTATAGATGTAACAAATTTGTATACTGGAAAAGTACTCACTTGATTACTATCGAATTTTGAGGGTGTTTTGCTGGTGTTTAGAGATTTATCTGGACTGTATGTAATTGCAGGACTTTTCATTGAACCATATATACCATTTTCTGAGTACCTTGCTAAAACATAAATATTGAAAATGTAAGAAATGTTTCTTATAAAAAAATAAACAACTTTTGTTTGAAACATTCTTTTGTGAAACATCACTTTTTTTACCCGTGAGGGTGCAAATTAGGACAAAACTTTGGTGTACATTTTCTCCAAAACTATAAAAAATAAGGAGTTAAAAATTTGCAGGTAGCTTCAAACTATAAAATATTTTGGGAAAGAAGAAATTTTGGGCTGAAAGACCCCCATAATTGTGTTGATTTTTTAAACTCTTCTAATTTATTAAAAATAATGCAAGCACTAACATTCAACACTTTCTATATAGAGTATTTCAACAATTAATTCAGCCAATTGTTTGTTTTCACTTGTTAAACTGTACATTTTAAATCTTTTATATCATCTTTTTCTATGATTATTACTCAATTGTACAAAAATCAACTTACATTTATTTCTTGAACCATACGGTGTATTTTTAATCCGTTCATTATCAAGTTGATTGGATAAATTTTGCTGTTTTTGAAATTTTGATAAATGTGCAAATGGTCTGTCTAAATTTGATGCCGCTACATCATTACCAGTCCCTTCATCGGTAGTACCTTCCGCGACAGTTCCGCCATCATGAGTGCCATTTTGTATGTCACCGTTACATTGTACGTTTTCACCATTTTCTTTGTTACCATTTATTGTACTCTGTATTTCCCATAAACGTTTTAACATCAACGGTATCAATTTACCATTTTGTTCACGATATTTTGTGGCAACTTCTTGCACTTCCATGGCAGCTGCTAATAACCCTGTTGCATAGCTGCGTAATGGATCTTGCGCAGTTTGTGCCCATTTTAACATTCGATTTATTAAACTATCATTGTCTGGCTACAAAAATTATAAAAAACGTCTGGTTAAAAATATGGCTTTGAAATAAAAATAAGGTATTTCTTCTTAAATTTTTTATAAATTGACTTCTTTTGATCAATATGTATATATATTATCCTGGCAATAAATAAATAAATAAAAAAAGTTATCATTTTCTACGATGGAAGTGGGAAGACTAATTGGTAATTTCTAAGTTAAAATCGTAATTATTTCGTTTTTGTATTTATGCTCCAAGGCGCTTGCCGCGAAAGCAAGCAGTCCGAGATTCGATTTCTGCCGTTTGTATTAAGTTTTCACGTCATAATTATTTCTGAATTTAATAAAAATTGAAGAGCTTTGAGTAACTTCAAAACTATTCGCAGTTGAGGTTTGTATTTATAGTAAATATTAATCATAAAATAACTAAAACGTACCCCAAACGGTAAGAATTCAAATGTAAGCCAAATTTCATTTAATTGAAAAATGACTTTTCCCTGAATATTAACTTACCTGGAAGACAGCAGATGTTTCTAAGCCTGGCATTGTATCCAAAAGTAATCTACATGCTGCTATATTTAAAGCATCAATATCTTGATCAGGAACTCGTACACGAGACCAATAATTATCTCGTAAATAATCATTTACCAGCTAAAAAATGTAAAAAAATTCTTTAAACTTAAAATTAATAGAAATATTTAAACTTTAAGATTCATCAGTTCCCACTGAACCAAATTGGTTAAAATTTTGATTAACCCCTGAGAGTAATCGAGTCATACTATCCATTACTTCTATTGGTGTCCCATAAGTATACTACCCTTTTCACTTCTATTTACGTAATGGAAGAAAATTAACAAAATACTTCGAAAAATTTTAAAATCTGTGTCACAACCTCCTGAAAATGCGAAAAAGCCTCCAAAACTCCTTTTTCTTCTAGACATGCTAGAAAGATGCAACTCGACATGAAATTCTATGAAACTTCATAAATCGAAAAAAAAGTCCTTAAAATAATAAAGCCTTTTTTATTTGCTTATTTTTATCTTATATGTTTTTTTATATGATGCGCGGAAGTCTTCTTGTAAGCACAACGAGTTCTTAAACATTCTAAACTAATGCCTATAGTAAGTTCAGTGCGCAGCAAGACCCGTGGCCAAAGGCCGAAGTCGCCTTATTGCTCAGGGGATGGAAGTATAGTTGGCGTTTAGGGGGCTAGCTAAGCGGGGTCAAGTAAGTTGAACGAGAACCAGTGGTGGATTTGCCTTTAAAGTTGGCATTGTCTATATTATAGCTGAGGCCAAGGTACGTTCTCTAAATGAATCATTATAGCGAGCGAGGCTACAGACAAAAATTCAATGCTATAGGCAATTCGAAAGTTGCTTCTTACCTTTGTCATAAATAGATCTTTACGAAAAAGTGTTTTTAACATTTGACCCAATTTACATTCTGGATCGGCTCTAGATGGATGACGTTCATCAAATGGATCTGGATCCATTTTTTGATAATTTTCTGTTTCTTGTTCAATAAGTTCAGCTAACCTAAAATTAAAAAATAAGTTGAAATATACCAACATCATGTTAAAAGATATTACAATTTCCCAAATGACAAAAAAGACATATATAAATATATAATATAAAATAATGTTGGCAGATTATTTAATAATTTGATTAAACATATGGAGTCCCCTTTTTCCCTATTACATTATCTTCTAAATTTAAGATTGAACGTAAATATAGAATAAGGAAACTTCATGCTTGAAAACAACAAAGCAATTAACAATCGTATCGGTAATTTCCTATATGTGAAAATTTTTCTAACCCCAAAATTTCGTAAATACCAACATGTATCTTCTTTGAAAAATAAGAATTTTCAAATTGCAATAAAAATGTACAATACTTATACGGAGCCTGATGCTAATTTTGGTAAATATTTCACCATGTTGTGTTAACAGTTGTCCTTGCTTATGCTAACAAAATTTTACAGACCAAACACGAAAGCCTACATTATAAAACTTACAGAAATTTCGAAACATAAACTACTGAAAATTAACTTTCCGATACAAGCCAACAATGAATAATAAAAATATATATAATAAAGTAAATGATACCTGGTTAAAACTGGTACCGGATCGTAACCGGATTGTGTATGTTCTTCTTCCCATTGACGTAAAATTGCCGCAGCATCCGTACTTTGTGCCAAATCCATGATATCTTTTCCAAAAAAAATAAAAAATAACAGTTAACTTACACAAAAATTTTATTAATATCAGTTGCATGTGCTTATCATTTTTGTTAATATAAAATATATCAAAACGAACATAACCTCAATATATACAAAAGATATTACGATTTAATTAAATCTAATTAATTTATTTTTACATAAATTAATTAATTAAAAATAACTTACATTTAAATAAATTAAATGTTTAAAAATAAATGTTTACAAATATGGTTCAATTGTTTTTGTAAGGCACAATTGTTATTCTTTTTAAAACATAATTTAAAAATTTTGTTGAGTATTTTTAAAATACATCTTTCAAGTTAAATTTTACTTTTAGTTTCATAGTTGCATCCTTCTCACACATGTGGCTAATTTAATATCATTTAAATTGTTGCCTTTGTTTACACGTTTTGTTATGTTTTATTTCTAGATAATTCATTCATATTATTCATATGTATGTAATCATCCCTCCTACAATAAGTTCTTTTCATACGTAAGTATTTTCCAAGTTGTGTAATTTGAAAATTGATAAGTTCGAGAGAAATATTAGATTCAAATTTTTAACTAAGAATACAATTTTGAAGATTTGATTAATACTATTGTTGATTAATACAAATTTATTAAATCTAGAAACTTTAACAAAATTTAATTCAGTGTGTGTATTTAAAGAAGGAAGCAAAATAAATTATTACGTTACGGCAGTTTTTTTTTTTTTTTTAATTTTTTTCACCTTAAAGCCGGTTGCACACTACCAGAAATTCGTATTATACAAAAATGGGCACCGACAAGTATGTCATAAATACACATACAATATAAGTAAATCTTTTATCTATGCATACACAGTACCAGAATCAAATCAATTCTTATAAGAAATTCACGCAAAATATACCATATATTGGGAGCATCCATAAAAACGTGGCTCGGTCAAGACGGTGAGGGGGTTAGTTACAATGAAAATAATTTGCATTTTAAGTTGCAGTGTATATATTTAATTTCAAAAATTGGATAATTTTATATTTTATGAACGTTATATTCTAACATTACTGTAATGCTAGTGTATCAAAAAATACGAAATTTCTTCTTTAATTTTATATTATTATTATTCTTTATTGATATGAAAATCAAAACATCACACAATATATAAACATACAATATTCAATGATAATAGTGATTTAACAATTGCGAAAAATTTCTACCATAAAATAAAAATAAAATAAATAATTAAAAATAGCTTAAAAATAGTTCAGACATTCAAACAAAATCCAAAGAAGGATGCTTATTGGCACTTTGAATTATTGAAACAGTGTCAAGCGTCAATATGAAAGCTTGGTAGATGTCTAGTTCTACCAAGTATGAAAGTACACCTTCACATTTTTATAATAAAAACATGTCTTTACATTCCCAATGAAGGTCTATCGAAGTCATGTTCTAATAAAAATTAATTTTAAACAACTATTGAATCTTTTAAAAGAAATTATACTTGATTAAATATTAACTTTAATTTATATTGTTTTGTTATATTATATCTATTATTAATCACTTATCTTTTTTTAAAAGTTATTTAATAATATTTTTTCTTTAAATCCCCGGGAAAATTTAAATTGCTCACAACCATAAATGATTTATACTCGTATCTTCTCCTTGACAATTTCTCCAATATCTGTTTCGTGCTGCCCTCTTCCAAACAGTTTGTAATAGAAATTCTTTCCGGTGATACGAGTACGTCGCAAACATGGTAGGTTTTATAAATAAAATATTATCTTAATTTACTAATATTAATCGAATTACTATTACAATTTTTTTTTAAATATTTAATATTGATTCTCCTTGCTTTTCGGTATGAAAAAGTAATTTTGGAAAATTTCATTCTCAAAAATTTTTTTCATATGTTTTCAGGGTAAGGTTAAATGTTCCGAATTGAGAACCAAGGACAAAAGTGTCCTTACCAAACAATTAGATGAACTTAAAACTGAATTAACAAATTTAAGAGTTGCTAAAGTGACTGGCGGAGCCGCTTCAAAATTATCTAAAATGTAAGTTATATATTGGATTTCGATTTATGATGGTTTTTCATGTTTTGCTTATTTATTTCAGACGAGTGGTTCGTAAAGCTATTGCTCGTGTATACATTGTTATGCACCAAAAGCAAAAGGAAAATCTAAGAAAATTGTTCAAAGGCAAGAAACACAAGCCATTAGATTTAAGACCAAAGAAGACCAGAGCCATCAGACGTGCATTAACACCACATGAGGCAAAATTGAAGACCCGAAAAGAAATTCGCAAGAAGTCAATATTCCCACCAAGGAAATTCGCCGTCAAAGCTTAATATGTATAATTTAATTATAATATAACAAGTTTATAAAAATTTTGAGTTTTAATTTCAATATATCCTTTGAATCTTGGGCAATTGAAACAACACAAGTGTTGTTTGTATTATCTAATATGTAAATTAGATGTTTTACATTAAGTGACTTCTAAACGTTAAGTATAGGTGAGTAAAAGACAATTATTCTTGGACATCTATAATCTACTCACTATTGAATTGATATGCGAGTATATTTTTAAGATCTCAGCACCTCGAAAGTAAAAAAACGAACTTTTTATCACTCAGCGAATCATTTTCATTGAATAAAAAGATTATAGAAAGCGTTGATGTATTTATTTTATAGGAATTTTGTATTGTGTTAAAAGCGTGATTTTGAGTTTTGACAACTGATTTCCTCTCGTTATTTAAAAAGACTGGTGTTGATATTTGAGGTTTTTTTGAAGGGAAATTTTGAGTATTATAAAGAACAGACTGTATTGCCATTTTCTTTTCAGTTAAAATCGCCCTATCTACTATAGTAATTAAATCAAAGCGAAGTATACCAAGAACACTCTACCCACAAAAAAAAAAAAAAAAAAATGGATAGCTTGGAAGTTTTTGTAATTAAAATTGTACATATATAGTTAAACAATATATATATACAATTTTAATCAAAAAACTTGGGTTCAATTGACCTTATATGAGGCAAATAATAAATTATACGTTGATTTCAAAATACTGGAAATACTTCCAATTTCCATTTGATTTTCCATTGTGGGTAGAAAGCGTTCTTAGTATACTCCACTTTGCTCTAACTACATATAGGTAGGGCGATTTTAACTGAAAATGAAATAACAATACAGTCTGCACTTTTTATTAATAAAAAAAAAAACGAAGTTTTTCATTCGGAAATTCGGTTTTGCATAGTGCAGAAGTGCAAAAAAATAGCTCATGTTCCTAACTGAGTTTTTGTGATAGCAGATGTAGGTAAATTTCTAATTTGGTGGAAATCGAAACAAAACTTTTGTTTTATTTGCATGCAGTTTTTGCAAATTTGTTAAATTTGCGGAAAAGTGTTTTAAACCGAAGCTGTTTGCTACTTTATCAATGTAAATTTTACAGCATAAATTTTCTTCTATCTCTTTACAGTGAAAAGCTATTAGCTAGCCCCCACTCTAAGCGTTACACAACACCTACGACTGTATGTAATTTGGCATCCCGCATTAAGATCTGTTTCTGTTTTGAGTATTCAAAAAGGCAGACTTTTGCAATTTCATTTTTTCTGTTAAAATAGTCCGATCTATAGTAATTGGAACATAGAATATAATAATTTTGAGTAGGATCAACAGCCCGGTGTAATATAACGTCAGAATATGTTTTATTGTCAAAACATCCGACTAACTTCCTATTTTCATTTAACATATTTCATGAAACTTTCCATTTGTTTCGGTAATATCTTGTATATATGACTCAATTTGTAAACTAAAGTGAAACGACTGGTCTATTTTTCTAAAATTACAAATCTAATCTAATTCGCGCCTTAGCCAAATATTGCGTAGTAATTTAGAGTTGAGTCATATTATAAATCCAGTTCACGGTGTTTAGCCAACATCGATGAATACTGAACATAGGATTGCCACTTCAAAGTTCTGGGAAACCGGGAGATAAACCAGAAAGTCGGGAGATAGTGAAATTAATATAATTATTTTACTACAGAATTATAATACTGTTAGCTACTAAGTTTAAACATTTAAATAAATATACTTCAAGTAATTTAAAATAAAAGCTGCTAATAATAGAGGATAATCCTGATGTCGAATTGGCCATATTACCCATAAAAATGTAAAACTATGACAAAATTTGAAAGTGAAATTAAAATTGATTAAAAATCGAAGAAGTTGGTTACAAATCAAAGATTGCATTCAAAGGTTACCCATCTCCTTTTAGCAAAACAAAGTTTTATATGTAATCTCTATGGCGTGAACTGGAGAATATAAGTTGATATCGGGAGTCGGGAGAGAATACACGATTTCTGGCAACCCTAATTGAACATCCTTATTCTTGTTTAAAATCAATAAGTCGTAACAATTTCTAGTTTTAGCTCAATAATCTGTTATAAAAAAAAAACTTTTTAATTTTAACAAAATAAATATAAATTATTATTTAAAAATTACAGTAAACTTATATACAGTGACTTAGTCATTGACATTTAATTGGTTTAATTTTTCATGTAAATTTACTTCAGATTTCACTGTCTTAGATTTTAACGCAAACATATGTACTCCATACAATCCTTTGGGAAAATTTGTTTGTTTCACATCTTTAAGGATTTGTAGATTTGATTCTTCAAAAATTTTTACTAAAAGTGAATGTGGTCTTGTTACAGATGAATCTTCAGTATCCATTTCAACTTGATCTGAAGATGTTACATTTTCTTTGATTACTATTACTCCATTTTTCTTTAAACCGGATCTGAAATAAATTGTAATTGATTAGATTTCTTTAAGTTCGATCATTTTGGAAACAAGTTTACGTACTGACACAGAGTTAAAAATTGATGTAAATGTTCATCCTTTAAATGCCCCAAAACCCATTGACACCAAATAACGTCGTAGTATTGGTCTTTAGGTACAAATTCTTGTAGACCTGCTACAAATTTCTCACCAATTTTATGCTCATATTTTCCGATGTAATTTAATGAGTTTTTAATAAAATTAGGATTTTGTTCGACCATATCTACTTTTTTAAAAATAGGGGCTAGCAAATGTTTAGTAATACGACCTATACCAGCACCACAATCCAATGCCCGATCTCTGTCCGGACCATTGTTAAGATTGAATAATGATTTTAAGAATAAACGAGATCCTTTAATATCTGTGTCGGATATAAATCCAAAACCCCCTAACATTCCATCAACTGTGGCTGGTATTTTAGCCCAATACTTTTTCGCATGTTCGTAAAATTCATCCGACTTACACTCCTGATCATTATCATTAATTTTTTCATCGTTATTTTCTTGATTTTGAATAGTTTCTAAGTTTTTATCACAGTTTTCGGACATTGTTTATTTTAGATAAACATATTAAGCAAATTTGAAGTTTAACAAATTACACAAATCAAATACAAATATTTGTTTGAATAATAAGAAATTTTCGAAACTCCTAAGCTTGAAATGTCAAGATTTATTTTCATCTCAAAAAAGACTCAATTTTTTTTTGAAATTTGATTGCACGAGTTTTACCCGTACTTTTATTTAATTTTTGTTAAGTTGGTAGCTGAAAACTTGTGGGCATCGTGTCGTGTTGTCAATTATGACATGGACTGTCAAGTTAACTTTTTATTAATTTTATTCAATAACATAAGAAATGGCAGATTTATCAAAAGCTGATAAAATTGCAGCTGGTTATAAAAAGGTATTCATAGTTTTTCATTAAAATTGCATAGTCATTAATGCCAATTATCGTTATAGCTAAAAGAATTTCAACAAAAAAGTCGAAAATCTGAGCCAAAACAAAAAAAAATTGAAGATAATGATGAAATTGTGCCCCCTAATAATTCAAATTCCACGCCTCCAATGGAAAATTTTACTACGAATGGAAATAATATTTCTACAACTTCTCCGGAAAAATTCTTTGATGAAGCGTTTGCTACAAATCAAGGATCTTCAGAGCATACCATAAATTTACAAGAATCTACTACAAATTTTATGAATTTTGATAAGATTGTGTATGAAGAGAATTCAAATGACACTCAAATTCCTTCCATTACCTCCTATTTTAGCAACAATCATGAACAATTCGCTAATAATTTCGATCAATTCATTCAACCACTAGATACGAATATTCAATTGGCAGACACAAATCACGCAATAATAGATCAAAATTTGCAACCAACAGATACGAATGTTCAACCAATAGAACAAAATTTTCAATTAACAGATACAAATCCTCAATCAATGGACATAGATCTTCAATCAATAGACGCAAATTTCCAATTAGTAGATACAAATGCCCAACTAGTTGATATAAATCTTCCATCAACAGATTCAATTCTTCAGCCTAATGAAACGATTATTACGTTTTCTAATGTACCATCCAATGCTGAACCTTTTATCGAAATTTCTCCACAAGTTCAAAATGAAACCATAGTACCTGCCGAAACTTTTGTCGAATTATCAAGTGCTGAAAATATTCGACAACTTTCAACTGAAATTAATAAATATATTGAATCGACAGATTCGACATCTTTTCTAGAAAGTACACAAAGTGCATTAGAAAAACGCAATCAAGAATTGGCGAGTATCGTTGAAAATCAACGTGTCGAAATTTCTCAACTTGCATTGAATCGTCAAGAATATTTAGATCGTATTCAGACATTAGAAAGTCAACTACATGCAATGCAATCAGAAATGACAGTCAAAGTTCAACAAGAAATTCGACCATTGCAAGAACAGTTGGAGTATCATGCTAAAACAACAGGAATTCTTGTTGGTGAAAGATCTGAGCTAACAGCAGCATTAGAAAAAAGTCAAACCATTATTAAAGAAAAAATTAGTGAAAACGAGGAAATTCAATGTAAATTACGTGCATCGCGACATCGTGTTAGTGACCTAGAACGTGAATTATCAAATGTGAAAGCTGAATTAGATACAAGAATTCAAACACAAACTATAGAAAATGTTGATATGTTGAAACAAGATTTAATTCAATCAAAATCAAGGATTGAAGAATTGACAGAAGACATTGGAGAATTAACGCAAAAATTGAATTCCCAATCACAGGAAAATTTGTTATTGAAACAAGAATTAGCTGAAAAAATAAACAAATTGTCGTTAACGGAATTAAAATTACATCAAATATGTAATAATGAAACATCACAATTAGGTATATTTGCATTTTTTCTTTAATTTTAAAAACGAATTCAGAAATTTTCGCTCACAAGTGAATGAAAAAATAAAGGGCCAAATTTGGAGATTTTCTTTTTCTTCAAAAAACTAAAACTCACTTCTTTCATTTTTAACTTTTATTTTCATTTTTACAAACAAATATTATAATAGAGTGAGAGAAAAACTTTATGTAAGATTGTTTATGTAAGAATTCATTTTAAACTTAATCAATAACAAATTGTTGCAATGTTGTGTTGTACTATTATCGTGTCATTTTAGGATTTCATGGAGAATTTTTTTGTACCTCAACCTATCGAGCCATTTTTTTTTTTTAAATGATCAGGAAGGTCCATACATCGGAATCTACATCTAACTTTTTGCCGCTAGAAAGTTTTGGTTTTTGCTATGGGCCAGATAGGCTAATCATTAGAACCCATTTATGAGGTGATTTTTGAAAATTTTAAAACCTTGAAAATATGGGCCAGAAACGTATACTCGGGGGTTTTCGAGATCTCTGATCACTATTCCGAAATCAGAATTTCGATATAATCTCCCTCTCTTGGGGTAATTTACCTCGCTGGTCCAAAATTGCAATATTCTGTAAATATTCAACAAAATGGATCAAAAAAGTATACTAAGGGGTTTTTGGGATCACTTATTACGATTCCGAAGTTAAAATGAAGATGAACTTCCCTCTTCTGGGGATATTCGCCCCCGCTGGTTCAAAACAGCAGGATTCTGTAGGTAAATATTCGACAAAATGGGCCAAAAAAGTATACTCGGAGGTTTTTGGGGTCACTGATCACGATTTCGAAGTTAGAATGGGGATATAATCCCCTCTTCTTGGGGTTTTTCGCCCTTCGTTGACACTGTAATTTTCTGTATATATTCAATTTGGATCGGCGGGGTAACTTACCCAAGGAGGGGGGAAAATATATAAAAATTCTTCATTTTAGCCTTTTTTGACCTAAAATGATTCGTCTATTTATTAAAAAACACTTGTTATCGACTAGTCTGCTATGTCGATGCTAGTAATGCCTGATATTACTTAACTTTGGTCGTATGATCGTGTTTTGAATATAGTAGTTGTCATTAGACACACTTAACTGGTGTATGCCTAGCTATGAGTACAACATAATACTGCTGTATTGTTTTATGTATTAACATTCATAAGAGCTCTTGTTACACATATATAATATATAAGCATACAAAGTGGGATTAATCCCATACTGTATCGCCTAATCGTTTTTGTATCTATGCCTAGTGTTCAGTTTACATCTAGACATAGGCCTACCACAATATGACAAAATACATAAGTTAAACAACTCATCTAAGAAAGAGGTTCTATAGACATGTGTTGAAGCTTCGATACGCGTTGAGTTAGTTGTAGGACGCTTGGAGTTGTAAGTCATACTTTTGCAATTTCATATAACATCTATAAAACCTCTTACTTAGATGCATTGCTTAACGCAATCTGTCTATGCCTAGATGTAAACTGAACGATTATTATATTCCATGTATGTTAAAGAAAAAATAGATTATCGTTTGAAAGTAGTTGGCTCAGTTCGGCTGTACGAAGTCATTTTCTGTTGATGATTATTATGTTCGTGCCTTTTTTTTTTACAATTATCGTGAGCTGCATCCGCATTGAACGCCAAGTAGTATCAATTGGCTGCGTAATTTATTAGTTGTATTCGCGTGCAATCCATATGTGATCGAAAATTTATGAATTTAAATTATTAACTGTGGATTATTAGTTGTTTATTTTTTAATATTAATTTGCATATTTAAAATTAGAATTACAGGTTGATACTTTGAATAAGGAAAAATTGGCTATGGAATTAAAAATTAATCATTTAGCTGAAGAATTAAAATCGGTATCTCTAGAGAAAGAGAAAACTAATGAGCAATACCAGCAGTATGTAACACAATTAAACGAACAAATTAAAACATTTTCACAACAAAATGAAAATTTACAAAAGGAAAATGAAAAATTACAGAAACGGGAACAAGAATTAGTTACGCATATGGGGACTCTTGAAAAGGATATCCAAACATTACATAAACAAAAGTTGCCACCGCAAAAAGATACGACAAAAGATTTATCTGAGATACAAATGCGTATTGCCAGTTTAGATCAATTGATTTTAGAGAAAAATAAAGAGAATGGAAAATTACTGGAGGAGAAAAAAGATTTATTAACAGAATTGGAGTTACGAAATCAACATATAAGTCAATTGGAGGAACGAATGAACGATTTAGAAAATGATAAGCCAAATGCAGCTCGTTTAGTAGCGGCAATGGAAAGTGATAAAGCAGCTGCAGCTCAAGCCATTAAACAGAATAAAAAATTAACTGAACAAGTTATGGAATTACAAGATAAATTTGTTGAATTTGTAAGTATCTAAATTTTCGATATGCATTTAAGAATTTTGTGTCCCTTTTCTGAAAGTCTGTAAAGTGTAACAGTATTCGCAGTAATAATTTCCGAATACAAATGTTTCTAATACGAAGTAAAGGAACAGAAAAGTAAAGGAACAGCTGCTTTAATAAGCTGGGCAACTGTTTTGTCTCCTTTACGTATCAATTGTTAATTTTATGATTGTAACTAAAGCTAAAATTTCTATTTTACAGACGCAGAAAGAATTAATGCTGACTGAAAAATTAGAAAGTGAGCAGCATTTAGGCCAAGAAATTTTAAAGAAATTAAAAGCGTGTGAAAATGAAGTCGAAATATTAAAACAACAATTAAATGAAAAAGATGCTAGAATTGTCGAACTCGAAAGTAATCACATAAAAACGGATGTGACTGATAATAGTGTTTCCACTCCTATCATTACAGAATCACTTCCAGAGTTGCCTGCAAACCACAATGCCCCAAATGTGATACATCAACACCAAGAAGAAATAGCACCTCCCGTAAATAAAACTGAAAATAGTGCCTTAAACTCGACAAGCTATCAACCTGCCTGTGAAAAATGTAAATTAATTGATGATCATTACGAAAAAGTTAAGGCCATGGAACAGCTAGAGCAACGCTTTAAACGTATTATGGATGATGTAGCACGATTAACTGAAGAAAAGCTAGAACTGGAACATCTTGTATTGCAATTACAGAGTGAAACGGAAACAATTGGTGAATACGTGGCATTATACCAATTTCAAAGAGGTATTTTAAAGCAACGATCACAAGAGAAAGATGAAGAGTTACGATTATTGAATCGCGACAGAGAACATATGAAGGAAAAATTAAATGAATTAAATAATTTGGTTCAACAGTTTGTTACAGAGAAAATATCTTCATCCGTATTAATAGAAGAATGTCAAAAATTCCGTACTGATGCAGATCAAAGTGATAGTCCTGAAAGTATTAAACGAGCTGATAAAATTCGAGAATTAATAAGTGAAATTAATAGCAGTAATTTAATTGAACCTAAAGAATCAGTTGCGCATGTATGTTCATATTGTTCAGGTCAACTAATTACAGTTTAAAAGTAATATTATTTATTTAAAAAGTGTACAGAGTACCAAAAGTGGTATATTACCTAATCCGATAACACGCCGCAAATTTTTGTGTTTCAAGATAGATTTTGTGAGTCAAAATTTAAAAAAAAAATATAAAGGAAAATTAAAGCTGAAAGGGAAGCTTTAGTTTTAAATTTGCAATTACAGTAAATAATTATTTATTTCAATACTTGTGGCAGTTTAACAATACTGTTTAGGGTACGGTTTGTAGTACTCTATACTGACTCCTCCATTTATTTATTATATTGAAATGTGAAACTGAAAATTTTTTTATATTTTAGAAACTAAATTTGTAAAAATTTGGAATTTGTTTTTGTATATAAATATAATCATGTGCAATATCAAAAATTTAATTGTTATTGGTTTTGAATTTTTTCCAAATTTTAAATTTTTTTCGCAATTTGGGGCCACAATACTTTCATTTGGTGGCCGCAAAAATATCGTAATTATTTTTTCTATATTTTTATAGGCAGTAAATAGATCGTTATAGGCACTTTTTTTCGTCATTATTCACACAATTCCCGTTAATATGAGCTTTCATGATTTGACCATCCTTTTCTCCATATAAATGCGCGTTGGTGTGTTTATAAGCAGTCTGTAAATTCAAGTTAAAACTTGTATTGGAAAACGTGAAGGATATTGAATAATAGAAAAAAATTAAAAATATTTTCATTTTCAATTATTCATTATTTATTAAACTCGCCATCAATACATATACAGGATCGTATACAGTTACATTGTTTTTTCGCACTTTGGTTAAATAGTTTTGTAAAGAGCCCGATATTAATTCAATCCTAGAATGAATAAACTATTATTATTATTATTATTAATATAATTATTTGAAATTCATTTTATTGTTTTTATGGTTTCATTCTACATATTGTCCTATAATGGGTGTGATTAATGGGCCGTTATTTACAAATGTTCAGTCAGTTACAGTTTGTAAACTGCATATTAATGTCGTAAAGCCGTTATTAGGTAACCAATTTCTTTTTGCAATGAAAAAGACAAATAAATTAATTTAATTTTCGTTTGGTGATTTAATGGATAAAATGGATAAAATGGAAATTCATTGATTAATTTTGAAATAAGAACCTCAAAAATTTTTTCTAAATGCTGTTCTTATTAATGGATTTATATAGGTCATTGTGAGATGACTCATTCGATAAATACGAGAATTTCTTACCTATTTTTCTCATCCGTATGTTCATCAAACCACTTTGATAGTTTTTCAATACTCCAATTTGTGGTTTGATATGGTGATTGTAAATCAGGACTAGCATGTGAGAATAACATCAACAACACTGTACTATGCGGTACTGAACTACCAACTAATTGACTTTGGACAACTTCTGATGGCGGTAATGTTATTAACGTACCCATTGATTTTAATAATCGATATGGTGTACCTAACGACTGTAATTGTGGATAAATAACACATAGTGCTTGTTCAATATCACGATAGTCGGCTTGTAATCGAAGACGTCCACCTTCATTGATTGGACGTACTAATGATGAATGTCGTATAAACAGATCGATACAACGTATGGCTATTCTTGCACAACTAAAAAATATATAGTTTTAAAAACTTGCATTTTCTAGAGAGTTTGGTGGTAATCAATTTTTTGAAAGAATTGCATCGAAAGATCACTAGAAATTACCTGGATGATAAAGCTTCTGATGGATTAAATAGTGATAAATGTACATTGTAGGCTCGTGCAATATATTCGATCAATTCACGCATATAAGGGCTGCAATTCATCGTTAATTTCTTTGTTGGTACTTGTAATCGATTCCAATCAGGCTCAGCATGAATTGTTAATATTATTGTTTCAATTGCACTATTAATTGAATCTAAAATGTACAAAAATTTGTAAGAACAAAC
This sequence comes from Chrysoperla carnea, assembly GCF_905475395.1. NCBI lineage: Eukaryota > Metazoa > Arthropoda > Insecta > Neuroptera > Chrysopidae > Chrysoperla > Chrysoperla carnea. The sequence goes on along the minus strand of NC_058337.1, from coordinate 70,475,441 downwards.
TTAAAAAAAAGCAGATAATTAGTGGGGTAACAATAGAGTAAGGAAGGTTAACGGTTTCAAAGTAAAAAGAGACGCGGTAGACATTTGAATGATTTTTTCTTAACTAAATGGCATAGAAATTGAAAAGAGTATTTTATTTCCGAAACTCAAAGAGAGATGGTCCGTTCTATATACGCATCTGCTTTTGGTCAGCTTTAGTTTCGGAAAGCCCCACCACCTTTAGTGTGGGTACTGACTTTCATTTAAAATTGGCCCTGAAAGATTTAAATTGCTAATAATACATTTCCGTGCTTATCATTTTTTATATTATTAAGTGACGATGAAAATTGTCACTTAATACAAAAATCTAAGTCACTGAATAAAATAAATTGCCGAGCGTTCCTTAATGAATTATTATAATTATAGACAACTAATTATAATATATAAATACATATTATCTATGGCTATACCACTAGCAATAATTACCAACAAGAGGTGAAATAATTGTTGAAATAGCTTGATCAACATTCTTCAAACTTTGTTCGATTGTTTGTACCGTATTTTTCGATAATGTATTATTCATATTTGTTAGCATACGATTTAACTGTGTTTTAAAATACAACATTGAGTTAGCTAGTTGTACGTTAAATTGCTGTGATGCGTTTGTAACTCCTAAAATATAAAATTTGATTGATTTATAAGTGAATAAAAACTTAGTGGTTTAGATTTTACCTATTGTATGGGCAGTTTCAGGAGCTGTAGAAATAATATTTTCACATTTTAATGTAAATGATTTCACTGCTTTGGCGACATTTTTTGCAATTGCATTGCTTAATGTTTCTTCGATTAAAGCTACGCTTAATTCGCTAAAATATAATATAAACACGTTGAATAAATAAATATTTAAATAAGTTTATTATTTCTTACTTGGATATAATACGCGTTAAACCATCAATATTTTCTTGTGATGGGTACGTATTTGGTTCAGAAAACATTTCGGTAAGTTTATCTAAAAATTTCGATAGCGATTTTGAGAGATATACATTTTCCCAAGCGACCATCATTGATTGCCTATTAAAAAAACACAATAAAATATTTAAATAATATTAAACAGTTTTTGATCTCTTACTTGGGAACAAATTCTTTAGTATTTAATTTTCTTGTTAATTCACTGTATAATTTTAAAATACATGGATAATCCTCCTCGAAAATATTTTGAAAAACTGGTGAGGAATTTTTCATTTCATTCACAGCAGTTTCAATTGCTTTGTTCCAGAAATTCAATGACAACGATTCGTAATTTGTGGAGTTTGTTAATTCAAGCAATAAGCTTTCCAAGAGTTTTATCTGGAAATTTCAATTTATTAATTATTAACATAAGCAGAAAAATTTGATTTTGATTTGGGCAGAAACACAAACCTGTTTACACTGTTGATACATCTTATCAGCAAATAAACCTTCAAGTGCTGACCATAATTTTTCTTTAGAAATTGTAATAGTATTTGTTAAATTTGCTCCACCAGGACCACCACGTCCTCTGTTTTTCGATAAATTCGAATCGGATTTATCTTCAGATTGTGTTAATATTGTTTTTATACTCATTGAAATATCGTTTATCATACTTTTAACAAGTTCTTCAATTTCGTTATTTAAAATTTGTAAATTGGCTAAAATCTAAAATTTTTTAATAAAAATTGCGATAAATTTGCCATTTATTTCACTCACAGATATGGTAATTCACACAGATATGGTGAATTCACTCACACAGGACCGTATTTATAACTGATGTGTCTCGCATGTAGACATTTAGTGGAGGCCCCTTTAAATAGAGGCGAACTTAATGTTTTTTTGTAAATCTATAATTAGTGTAAAATAAATATTCGATTTAGAAAATCTTGTTTCTTAATCGTTCCATGTAAAGTCGTTTAATTCGCCAAAATTCAAAATAATTATGACAATGTTTGTAAGAACACGCGATCTGCTACTCTTGATCAAAATTTTCTACGAGTAAAATCCTTATCTACTAATTTGAACGTTTACACACCTGAATAAATGTCATCATTTGTGTTTTATTTTCAGTAATTACAGCTTGTTTTAATTGAGATTTAGCTAATTTTGATAACTGTTGTCGTTTTAAATGAATTTGTCGAATATTAGCAGAAATAATTTCAACATCAGACAATAATGGATCCTGTACTAATTCAGCTAAAGGAAAAAATTTAAAAAATTAATTTTATAAACAAGAATCCGTAGTAAACAGTTCCCCTTATCAAACGTAACAAATTAAAAGTTTAGGTTATTATCAAACTAAATTTTTACATTTATTTCAAATTTTTTTGTACTTTATTATGTCAAAGTCCCTCATACATGATACTTTTATTAGGTTTTTCTATCTTACCACATTATATCACTTGAAATGTAAGTGTGCGACTGTACACTTCAATGGAAAAAAAAACGTACATTAACTATTTTCATTTGAACAAATAGAAAGAAAATAAAAAATTACTCAAATGCCTGGACCGAGACGGAGAAAATTACACAGAAGTCCCGGCGTTTGTGTAATTTTTTTCGTTTCTTTCAATTTTTCTAAAAATGACGAAGTTTAAGTTTATTTTTTTGAACTTTTGGAAAACCAATGGATTAATATCTCCAAGCAGTTAAAAATATCCATTTGATAAAGGAAACTTGAATATTCTGAATTTTGTACTTAACATACTTAAATTATTGATAATTTTTGCTTGAGCTATTTGATCAGATGTTTTATCCAATTCACGTAGCCATTGTTGCATTAGTGCTACATATCGTAAAATATGGCATGCACTGTGTAATCTTTGTAGAATGTGAATATCTGATTCTAAAATTTTATACGGTTCTGTAATCTATAATAAATTAAAAAGATTAAGAATTGAAACTTTAATAATGCAAAAAAAGAAGATTACAATTTCCGAGACAGCCAATACTAGAAATTCTCTTTTGTAAAATTAAATCTTTCTTCGATATTAAGAATTAACTATAATATTAATAACAATATAATTTTAAATTAAATAGAGATTTCTCATTAACATCGGAAATCATAATATCTCTCTAAAATGTGTTTTAAACATACAGATCGTTTAATTTTCTCAGCTCCCGAATGTAAACTTTGTACATGATTTTGAATATCGACTAATTGTGTTTCTAAAGTACTGCTACATGACGCCTGACTTAATAAATCTTTGTGCTTTAAATTAATTTGATTTTGTAGTTCAGTATTTAAGACATTTATACCATCTGATAGTTTTTTGATTTGTTCCGATACCAAAATATTTTCAATAACATTGTTATTTTTAGGTTCGGATGAAAGAAAATGTTTGAAAAACTCTGAAAAGTATAAATACACATGAATGTTATTAATAATTAAAGATTTAATATGCTTATTTTACAAAATACCATCGTTTTCTATTATAAAATTCATGATTTTAAACTAAACGCTGACGTTGTCACTTTGACAGATTCATGTTTGGCAGATGAGACAGTGTAGTTACTGTAGCACCCACCTTAACAGCACTATATGAGTTGAATTTAAATTAATTTTAGGCGGAAACTAAAGATAATCAAATTGATTGTTGCATATTTTTACAGCGTTATTATTTACAATTTGACTGTTCGGGATTAAAACTTTCACATGGTCTCAAAATTTATATTTATAATTTTATTTCGAAACAGTAGAGGTACAGTACGACGGTGACTTATGTTGGCATAGGAGTATTCGATTTATACATACCTACTCAAGGGTAAATTTCAAATTATTTTAGTGGATGGTCATTTTAGCTTTTTTTGAACAATTTCAGAATTAAAAATAATTTTATGATCTTCTACTCTGAAATCTTAGTCTATTCGAATACTCGTTATAGTATTAAATTATCAGGATATTCTCGGATTGCCCATGGCTTTTGATTTATTTGTTAATTTCTTGATAAGGTGGTATACGCCAGTCAAATTCTACATTTTGCTAGCAAAAAAAGTTGTGCTTCCTGCGTAATAAGTGATAAACCGAAAAATTTTCGAACTTTTTTCAGTTTTTGCAGTGCAATTCAAAAACTGTGAGCTTTTTGACATTAGTTGCCATTATCATTTTGAAAGTATACTAAATTTGAAACAATTTAAGTCGATCTACAGTTCCGTATGTCTGATAGTTTTTGAGATATGGTGCTTGGAAAATTTCAGAAATGCTAAAATTTTGAGTTTTGCTTATGCTAAACCGTTAGAGATAGAACAAAAATTTAAAGATAAAAAAATGTTCCTTATACCAAAATAAACAACTTTTGTTTGAAAAAAATTTCGTAAACATTATTGTTTTCTCGTGCAGGGGCAAATTAGGATAAAACTTTGGTGCCCATTTTCTCCAAAAAAAGTAAAAGATAAAGAAAATTTGTAGGTAGCTTAAACATGCAAGCATTATGAAAAATTTATCAAAAAAATCAAAAAAAGTTTTCTCGAAAATTCTTCGAAAATTTGAAACACTAGTATAAATGGCGGTCGGAAGGTGATATAAAGTTGCTTTTTTGGTATGTTATTTGGACACCTTACGGGAGTGTAAAACTACGTTGCTATTATGAAGACATTTTCGATGTAAAATCCTTTTGATACAAATCCTTCATTTAACTTAAGTAATGTATTTCAAATATTAAATTTTGTTTCATTCATGCAAGGTAAGTACTCTCGTTCTGTACTGTAAATTTACAAAAGTAAATTATTTTGATAATTTGCTATTAGTGTGAGACCAAAAATTTTGTCGCACTCTGTGAGTAGTACCTAATTGCTATTTGTCCTTTTATGAAAAAACCGCGCCGAAATAAATAACTGATCCTGCACTCATAAAGAAAAATGGCGTTTACAACCCATGCAAATTGTTTATTCCACTCTGGAATTCACTTCTGCACTAGTTGTATAGTATACAAACTATCAAAGAGATCAATAGTTAAAAAATTTTTTATGATGAAAATTACATCAAGTTTATTTTAACACTCACTGCTCTATAGTATATGTAATGCACATTTTATGAGACAAATAGACATTTAAAGTATTAAGGTTGTTGTCTTGCTATGGGCATATCGACAGAAAATTCTAAATTTGTGTATACTTATTAGGAATATAATAATACATTAACCAAAAAAATTTGAAGTCGTTTGACCGTCTCTAACTCGAGTTAAATACAATTAAAGTTCGGATAATTAACATGTAGAGCATAGGAAAGGTTGCGTTTTGTTGTATTTTTAACAAGTTTTTTAATTCTAGAAAAAACTAGATTTAAGATACATATTTTCAAAAAACTAACTGAACATTCATGAATTTGAGCATGTGAGTTGAAAAAAAAAAAACCAAAACTATTGACAGTTTCATTCTTGAGATATAATTACTCAAAGTTTTTTAAAAGTTTTGTTGACAGAAACAATTATATTTAGAGTATAAGTAGTGTAAGAGAGATGTCTATTATATACAGAATTACAGATGTTTATTATCATGCTATTATCATACAGAATACGCGATAAATGGACAGTTGAGTTAAAAGTATGTTAAAATTAATACTTATTTGAGTGTGCTAAGCATATCTATACGTACATACCACTGCTGTATGATGTAGTACACTATTTTTACAATATTGTACAAAGACAACCACCTTAATAAAGTTTATTTTTATATGCAATCAATATTAGGGTTCACTAGCCAAATGAAAGTTTGCCACACATTAGCGAGTGAGCTTGGCGAGCCCGCTCGGCTCGGGTTCCACTCGCCAATGAATGTCGGACCTTACAGTGGAGTGTGATATATCCGATTAAAATTTAAAAAGCACGCAATTAAATATACTGTTTAATCACATTATTGAAAATATTTCCTCGTTTTCACGCATAAATGAATATCTTTATTCTCATTAATTATAATATTATCTATATTATATTAAATTATAATAATTTATACATTTGGATAATTATATCACATAACTTGACAATATACCATGTTTATAAATATTATAAATCGGATGTAAAATAAAGAAAGTTGTAGTATTTACGTAAACTTCTTAAAAGAAAGTTGTTAATATATAATTGTACAGATTATATCAATCTTATTCTCAGTTAGACAATCTTGGTGTGAAGTTCTTTCTTTCTATTACGAACACATATCATTTAAAAAAAATCATTACAAAATACATTTGTTACAAAAATAGTTCTTAAGTTTTTAAAAATTTATAATGGCTGTAAGTAAAGTTTAACTTTTATTAGAAATTATTGAATTTGCACTAAAAAGTAAAAAAATAAGTTTAAAGTACCGACTTCAATCAACAATTAATTTCCTTGTGAGTAATCGCCGGTATTTTAAAGTTATTTTTACTATTCCATGCATTTTTTGAAGTTCGTTCTACTTTTTTTCAAAAAATTTTTATTTTGTACCTTCGTACGTAATAAACAAAGACACTTACACGTATTAGTTCATATCCTAAAAACTACTGAACCTATTTCGATGAAACAATTATGGGACCACCTGGAGAGTATTCCCTTTCAAACAAAACCATATCGGTTCGTGATTGGTGGAGAAATCGTCGAACATAGAACCTTCTACTTTTTTGAAATCGGTTTAAAGAACAAATTGGTGGACATTTTGAAAGTTTAAATTGATATTCAAAATATTAACCGATTAACTAGTATACTCTATATTATTCTGCTTTTAAATTTTGGTACACTCTGTATATTTTTAAACTCAAATTCGATTAATTAAAAACCAATATATTTAAAGTATAAAAAGATGAATTCTTATAATTTAAGAAAAATCGATCTTACTTAAACTTTTATTGATGAATGAACAACATATTTAATATTTATAAATAAGAGCAAAAATCAACATAAGATTTTCATTTATATATTTTATTTATCTCATTTTTAAGTGTAATAAGTAACAAACTAGTTCTACCCGTGAAAAATTCTGCAGTGCAGTGTCCGTGGCTAAAGATAGGCTAGAGAAATAAGATATAGTGAATAATTTACTTTTTTATTTTTATTTATAGCCAATATTATTATATATACTTAATATCATTTCTTATGCCTGCTTTTCCTTAGCTGTACACTGTTAGAGCATGAGTCTATTTTTCATCAGTAGCCAGCACGATATGCTGAGGGGTGCATCATGGAATTTGAGAAAGGAATAAGAATTTGATAAAAGAAAAACAGATTCCTTTTTCATAAGAAGCATGTAAAATGTCTGTCTTAGGTTACAATCTTTATATATAAAAATCTCGTAATACGATGTTCGTTCACGCTGAGCTTCGAAATCACTCAACCAATTTCAATGAAATTTTATGTAGTTCTTTATTTTTTGGCCCAAATTAAAAGATGTTTTTCAAGCCCTTATTGCTGCATATTAGTTTCCATTTTAAACACAAATTGAACTTGTCGGGAAAAGTTTTTTATGATTCTGGATCATTACATGACGCTTCGATGACAGATATAATAGTGGAAGAGTTGAAAAATTAAATCGAATACTATGATTGTAATATACAGCTTAAGTATTTCTCGCTTGTTTTACTGATAATGCTTTTATTTAACTTAGGTATAATACCCATTTATCAAAAGAATAAGATACTTTCTCTTGATAAAAAACAGTTTGAACTCTGAACCTTAAACTATCTACGTGTAAAATGATATAGGCTATTCATGTAAAATATTTTTTAATGTCAGTTTGATTATTTATTTGTATGTTTGTTTGTCTTTTTTTCACGTCCAAATGGAGCAAGGGATGGATGGCGCCCCCATATTAAAAAACTAGATACTGTATTTTCGTTTCCTTTAAAAATGACTCAAAACATTTTTTCTCGTTTTCTGATATTCCATTCCGTTTTCCAAACATAAGGATAGAAACCTTTAAAAAAATCAGCCTGTCTATTTCAATGTGAGTATTCAATTTCATTTTGCGACGCTTCCACCATTAAATCTGTTGTTACGGAATGTACCCCAATATTTGTTGTATTGAACCTAGATTTTAGATATATTATTACTTTTTGATATTGCAAGAAGTAAAATTTTATTAAGAAATTTAAATTTTTCATAGACTAAAGTACATTTAAGCTATTCTCCATTGGATAAATCAATTTCGAATAAAATGGACGAATATTTTGGTGTGAAAGATTCATTCATTCATGCGGGAACAACTAATGTTTTATTACCAAAAGCTTATCCATCTATTGGCGATCGTATTTTGGATTTGGAAGTACGTGAAGATGACATTTGGTTGGTTAGTTTACCCAGAACTGGTGAGTAGTTTTTTATCCCAACTATTTATTATGAAAATATGAAAACCAGCTCATATCGACATTGATTTGTTTGCGAGACTGAAGATATTAAACCGGGACTAAAATTATTTGTTTTTCTGTCTCAATATCTCATGTATACAATACATTTAGTATCGCGGGGTAATTATCATGAAATTTTTTTCTCATGTTTTTACGAATATTTCGACTTTTATTGGGATATAAAATACCTATTTCACTTTCATAGAAAATTGTTTTTCGGCAATAATGTGGAAATTTTATCTCCAATAAAAAATCTCCAAAATCATAAATGATTTATATACTTTCTCTTTTGCTAGCGATGAAATAATGCAGCTACACGCTAGCATGAAAATAATATTTTCTTGTTTCTCACGTATAATTTGTGTTTCAAATGAATGTTAAAATGTAAAACAGAAAACACAAAAAGCATAGAAAAAGATAAATAACTTTCTGTTGAAGAAACATATCAACAAAAAATCAACTATATGGTAATCAACTATGTAATTGCAAAAGAATTCAGTGATTTCTCTCTTAAAATAAAATACATAATTTTTTTTAATAAATAATTTTTATTTGAAAGGCGTCAAATTCACTGGTATGTTTTCATACATTACATTGCCTACATTCGCGTGAGACCAAGAAAATAACGCTGCTAGCGAATATATATAGTTTAAACACCTACAAATCACTTAAATTTAAATATTATGTATCAAAAAAAAAAAAGTAATAAAAAATCAGAAAATAATTTTTTGTTGATAACAGCAACTTTCTTATTTTATAAAGCTATAATTAATAAATTTTTGGATAAAAGTTATGAATCAATACTTTTTTTTATGATATTATATAAACAAAGTGAAAGTAGTTTATACTAAATAGTTTAAGAAAACAAGTTTTTTTTGTTTATTTAAAAATGTTTGTTTATATCCAGGCTCAACATGGACTCAGGAAATGGTATGGTTACTTGGGACAGATTTAGATTATGAAGGTGCAAAAGTAATTCAAAATCTACGCACACCCTTGATAGAGTAAGTTTTCGGAAGTCTTATTTTTTAGTAAGTTCATTCATTTATTTATTTTCAATGGTTGGTCTATATCAGTGGTGTTCAAACCATTTCTTTCTACTCCTGATCCAAAAATTGGTTATAAATGGAACTACATTTCTAACATTAATTTCGACTTACAAAATATTACGTAAGACTGGGTTTAAGCACCCTCCCGCCAAGATAAGAGCATGTAGAGATTTTTTAAACCCTCTTTCCCCTCGGGAAACTTACGTAATTAATAAATGGCCTCTAGTCTGCTACAGTAAATGCGACTAATTCGAGTAACGGCATCAAACTTCAAATGAGCATATCGCCGCGAAAAATCAAGTTAGAGATGTCTAGTAAAGTGGAAAAGATCTGTCTTTTTTTGGACAATTGTGTATATGTATATTAGTATCATATTATTGGTATTTTATTTTTAACTATACGTTAAACGTTTAAACAAACTACATATAATTTTTTAAACAATATTGGCGTATTGTGTGATACTTAGATTAAATTAGACCTTTAACTTGAAAATGAGATGCCGTAGAGCTTCCTTTTTTCATTAGAACCTAATATATGAAATGGGTAAATAGCTATTTTGACGCTTTTCTCCCGAAATTTGAATAACTTTTATTATAATTAATATTATTAATAAAATTCTTTCGATAATAATTTTAGAAAATAATTTATTATCCGTTTTTACAGTTAAAAAAAAAAAAAAAATAATTTCCTATCATGATTGATAGCGTTATAAACAATTAATTGCCTGAAAAAGTTACTGCACCATATTTCGAAAAAACGACCTTTATTTTCGCATTCAGCAATCGGTCACGAAAGCTTTATCAGTGGTCGTATTACTTAAATTAAACTAACTTTTATTGTTTCCAGATTAAGCGCAGTTTTAGCTGAAGGATACGATGAATTTATGGAAATGTATGGAGATTCGGTTGATTTTGTAAAAAAATTAGAACCTACCCGTTTTATAAAATCACATTTACCTCTACGACTTTTACCACGTCAATTATTATCAGTTAAACCAAAGGTAAATCATTGGAAAATCTTCTTTTGCTCTTCGACTTAATTATTTACCCAAAACTAGTTTTTAAATTATTCATTTATGATTGATTGTTGCCGATATAAAATAAATTGCAAATTAGGTTTCAATTCTATTTTTCAAAAAATGGATGTGTTTGGCTTAGATAAGTCCACAGTAAACTAAATAAATATATCTGTTATCCAAAAAAAAAGTCATTTACTTGTATATACTGATTAATAATTCATTAAGCTTATAAAAGACTTAGTTAGCCTTAATAAATCGAATTTATGGCAACGATCACCAAATTAAAATTTTTTTTACAAAATTTATCACAAAAATCTCTTTGATTCATAATAATCATATTTGCCCGCATTTTTCGTCACCAAATTATGGCATAGTTTTGAGGTGACTCTGTTGTGTTAAAAAATGACATACCATAATATTTAAGGCATATTAAAAATTCACGTTATTTTTCTAGATTGTCTATGTTGCTCGAAATCCCAAGGACATGTGCGTTTCATATTACTACTATTGTAAATTAATCCATAATTTACAATCAACATTTGACGAATTCTGTGAACTATTTTTAAATAATCAATTACCATACTGTCCAATATGGGACCATATATTAGGTTTTTGGGAACTACGTAACGAACCAAATGTGTTATTCATTAAATATGAGGATATGAAAGCTGATTTAGATGGACATATATACAAAACAGCGAAATTTTTGGGTAAAGAAATCAATGAAGAACAAGTGGAGAAATTAAAGGAACATTTAAATTTTAATAGTATGAAAAAAAATCGCGCAACAAATATTCAACCATTGTTAGAAAAAATTCAAGGTGAAGATTACATGGACAAAATTGGAATTAGTTTTATACGTAAAGGTACCGTTGGAGATTATAAGAATCATATGTCGGAGGAATTATCGAGACGATTTGATGAATGGGCTGCAGAGAATTTAAAAGGGACTGGATTATCTTTTGATTAATTTTTGTTGTTTAATTTTTAATTTTTATTGTATTTTTTAAATTTTAATTAAAATTATAAGTTTTCAAGTAAGTGTTTTAATCTATTCAGCGACAAAAAAGTAGATGCCTGACCTTTATAAAAAAAATGAATAAAAGTTGGAGCCATTGATTTTGTACCAGTGATAGAATATCGTAAACAATTTTTCAAATTCCTACCGATTCTTCCTACTAGATCTGAAAAAAACCATTGTTATTAGTAGTATATACAACAACATTTTTACTCCATTTCTTTTAACTCGTAGTGTCTGTTCGTTTGCATGACATTATTAACATTAATTATTTTAATTTGACTTCTAATTTTGTCCCAATAAAATTAATTAAATTGATTAAATACGTAAGCCAATTACGAATATCGGAATTGATAACAATTAAATATTTATAGCACATTAATTAATTATGATATAGAGAAGCTGAATTTTATCTAAAAGCCACACAATAGTGCGAGAATAAACGGTAAAAAACAATTATAATTGTTAAAAGTTGAAAATATATTATAAAATTCTATATGCGGAAAAATAAATCGTTCTGATAGTTCCTTGTTCTAAAATTGAATTTGTTTTTCAAAATTCCATATTTGTGACGACTTTTTATCAGAAGAATTTTTTAAAAAAGATACTATATTTCTCCTCCTCCAGAGAACTTTTTTCTGCAATAAATTACAGGAGTACTTTTTTTATTTAAATAGGTGTTATTTATTTTGGGTACTGAATGTAAATGCACAAAATCCTTGTGAAAAAAGTGGGGGAGGGAGAAAGGAAGTACCTCCATTTTATTGCAGATAATTAAATTTCCTATCTTTTTGTAATTTTTTTTGTATCATTAACCGTTTATGACTTATGCGACTATGAAGATTTACTTATTGACTATTCGACCGATATCTCTTCTAATATTTGTTTAAACAATAAAATGATAACTTATCTTTTAAATCTACAATTTTCCTAAAACATTTACTTTAAACTTTTTTTCTAAAATTAATATTTTTGAAGGTATTACGCGTTCAATGTTGCACTACAGCTACAGATAAACGAGAATATTTTCTTGCACTAAATTACAGGAGTTTTTTTTTTCCAAAAATAGGTTTATTATCACGTACTGCATGTAAATGCACAAAATCTTTACAAATTTGGAAGACGTAATTGCCACTATTTTGAGAAAAACCGTTATGGCTTATAACCCCGTAACCGTACACTTTACACCAAAAATGGTAATAACGTTTATTGTAGATAAATAAATCTTTTTGGTCAATTTCTTTTAATCGTCGCTCTTGAAAGTAAGAAGACAATTAATTTATTTAGTGCTAATTATGTGACTATCATTAATATTTTATCAAATATTTATTGAATTTTTATTATTACACTAGGGATACGTCATTTTTATTAATCTTGCACCTGATGCTTGCAACACTGAACGCGTTATAACTTCATAAATATTAATTAATTTAAGAAAAAAAAGTTTAAAGTAAAAGTTTTGTGAAATTGGTAGGTTTAAAAGTTACGTTATCATCATTTTATTGTTTACACAAATATTAGAAGAGATATTGGTCAAATGGTCAACTAGGAAATCGTCATAGTCGAATAAGTCATAAACGGTTAGTGATACAAAAAAATTTTAAGAAGAAGATAGGAAATTTATAATTATCTTCATTAAAGGCTATTACCATTTTAGGTGCACGTCTAGTTTTATATAAGGCACGTCTAGTTTTATATAAGGAACACTTTTTATATTTAAACTTTTATTCTATCTCTAACGATTTACAAGATGGTTCTTCGGACACAAAATCCAATTGTTTTATGTTGCTCATTTACGAACTCCAGCTTTTCACGTTCTGAGTTAAGTCGCTGACAGAAGGACAGACAAACGGAAATGGACTAACTAGGTGATTCTATAACCACCAACACCAAAATTTTCCATTTTTACTTATACAGGGTATAAAAAGTTATTTAAACTGAAACAACTTTTGCTTAAGGAAATTACGGTATCTTGGAACAATGATAATTTTGGCCATTGGCTCTTGGACTAAAAGTAAAACAGAAGTCTGTATAGTTGGTGGTTCCTACTTTAACATGTGTAAAATATGTATGAGTAGAAAATGATTGATTACCATTGATTAAGTAAACACCACTCATGTCAATGTAAACGAATAACATCTGTGCTTCCAATTCGCAAATGTAACATTATTTTGGATAGCAAGCTACTACTAACAAACTGTCTTTTATACCTACGTGTAGAATTATAAGAAAGCGACATTCAATAAATATAATTTATATTCAACAAGATTGATTATTTGTAAAGGACAACGCACGAAACTATTTCTTACTTCTTTTTAATATATTTATTGTAATACCTAAACTCATTCAGATTTGGAAAAAAGTGTAGTTGCTTCTTATAAAAATACTTATAGTTTTAAAGTTAAAAAGAGTATTTTTTCCTGTCAATCATCATGACTATTGTGTGTACAAAGCCTTTAATGAGGCTGTTAATCAAGTTTCCCAAATTTCAGAGAAGAAATTCTGAAACCAGGGCCGTAAAATTATAGCACAGGCCTGAAAATTATAGTACACTATGTAAAAATTTAAAATAAGGTTTCTTTTGATAATTCCATTAAGATCGGATCAAATTTGCCTGTGTTATCAAAAAAATCAAATTTTATAACTTTATGACGCCATCAGAATCTAAAAAATTTAATGTTTCTCTATCACAATCAAATTTTATGCAATTTTAATAAACCAAGTATTTAATCCTACTAAATTTGGGCCATATTTTTCAAATTTGTGATCAAAGTTAACTTAGCTCGAATAGGTTTTAAGAATAGGGAGTCCTGGTCCCGGAATTAGGCATATAAGTGATAGCTAGCGAAAAACTGACATCACAGCTGAAAAAAATGACAAAAAATTAGTGGGTTTCAAAAAAAATTCCAATAATATCGGATTAAATTTGCCTGTGTTAGCAAAAAAATCAAAATTTTTAACTTTATGACGTCATCAGAATCCAAAAAATTTAATTTTGCTCTATCACATTCAAATTTTATCCAATTTTGATGACCCAAGTATGTAATCCTACTAAATTTGGGTCATTCTTTTCAAATTTTTGATCAAAATTAACCTAGCTCTAATAGGTTTCAAGAATAGGGAGTCCTGGTCTCGGAATTAAGCTTATAAGTGATAACTAGCGAAAAACTGACATCACAGCTGAAAAAAATGACCAAAAATTAATGGGTTTAAAAAAAATTCTAATAAGATCGGATTAAATGTGCCTGTGTTATAAAAAAATTTTTATCAAATTTTTTAACTTTATGACGTCATCAGAATCCAAAACATTTAATTTTGATCTTTCACATTCAAATTTTATCCAATTTTGATAAACCAAGTATGTAATCCTACTAACTTTGGGTGATACTTTTCAAATTTGTAATAGGATTGAAATTTTTCTTTTTGTCTAATTTAAATCTTCTTTGAAGTATAACCCATTCAATAAAAAGAATCAATAAAGTCAGATCACAATCAACGTAATTAACAAGATGATTTTTATAAAGTTTCCACAATAAGGTATGTTTTATCAAAAAAAAATTCCCCAAATTTTTTTTTCTAAATTTTTAACTATTTTCACAGTTTTTAGCGTTAAAGGTGCTAAAAATTAAGGCCTAGAAACAAAATTCTCAAACAAAAGTTTCTTTTTTTGGCAAAGAACAAGAATCAGATACAAATAATATGTAGCTCCTTAAAATGAAAAACAAAATTGACCGCTTTTCGATAATGCAGACATCGTAAAATGATCTTGTATGAGTAGCAGCCTGCAGTATATATGAAAAATACATATATCAACATATACTAAATTTAGTCTCAAGTTTGTAACGCTTAAACGCTTAGATTAACGCTTAGATGTTCATAAAATCACCTAATTAGCCCATTTCCGTTTGTCCCATCCGTCTTTACGCCTGTCATCACTATAATTCAAAAACGAAAAGAGATACCAATATGAACAACAGAAGTCAATTGGGACTTGATGTTTACCAATCTTGTAAACCGTTAGAGATAGAACAAAAGTTTAGGTCTAAAAAATGTTCCTCATAAAAAAATAAATTGACCCGGTAATGCAATAAAATTAGATGAAATAGCGGCCAAAAGGCCGCCATATTTGTGTTGATTATTTAAATTTTTTTAATTTATTAAAAAAATTGCAAGCACTGACATTCAAGCACGGTTTTCACTTGTTTTATGTACCTTCCGTTTTTTGAATATATAGGGTGGAAACTTTTTACAAAATTACTCTGTATAAGATATAGCGTAATGTTGTACCTAACAATACAGACGAATTGAAAAACCCCGTTTCGAAGTCGGTTCAAAATAAATAAATAGGTACGTACATTGACTTGTTTTGTTGCTATTAAATTACGTTAAAATTAATAACAAAGAACTGTTGTGCTTGTTATACATGTCTCAAACTGTAACGAGATTAATAACACACAGTCATTTGCATTTTTGTTTCTCTTCGTTTTATGTCTAAGTTCAACATATAATGACGACGGCTTTCGATATACGGGTATTCGATTTATGTATGTATTCATGGTTTTAAATTCCTTTAAGAGATGTTGAAAATTTTATTCCACGTTTTTCGAATTTTCGGTGCTCTGCATATCTCTTCCAAAGTCGTGCCAGTTCAAGCTTTCAAATTTTCCAGTTACTATTCAAGTCATTTTTTTTATTGAAATCTAGTCCATTAAAGCTTATCGATAATTTTATATTAGTTGGATCGCATAATTTGTTTATTTCTGGTAATGTCCGATAATTTATATAACTTTACTGTTACATAGACAGACGTATATTAAATGTGGTGTTAAATTTCATAGGCATATGGAAAAACTGATCAACCGTATCATTTTAAATACTCCCCTCATACACTTTTACTTTTCTTGCGATCTTTTATTTTGATGAACGCACTCTCGACTTGATCTGTTTTCAATTTGATTTTATCACTATAAGTCTTGTTGTTGCAGTTACAAGATTGCCTTTGTTGTCGAAAATCACAAATTTGCGAGTATTTTTGAAAGCTTATTATGCATTATATCTACTATCAAAAACTTTTTCCGAGTCTATGAAGCACACATAAACGTCTTTTTTACACTCGAGCATTCTATCAATCTACAATCGTTCTCAGTATGAAAATGTATTTTAAAGAGAGGCGAACTATATTTTAAGAAGTATTTTTGATGTGCGACTAATTAAACAGATGATACGAAATTTTCAAATTGCGCGGATTATTCTTCTTGGCAACTGTAAATCGATATTGGTAAATGGAGAGTCAAATGGATTTTCCTGATCCATATCAGGAAATAATTCTTACGAACCTATCTAATGAATATGTTCATGGGAATAGAAATTTTATATATTATAAAAAAAAGTGATCGTGGGGTGCACTATATTTTTTATAGATTGATAAAATCTTACTAGTTCGTTTTAAAAACACAATTTATTTATAAAATTTTGTTTTGATTTTTAATTTAAGAGTAAAAAGCCAAAGACTAAAGAACTGTGTATACCTACAATAGATGGTAAAGGCGAAGAGAACAAAAAATCCAATTCGTTTTACAAATCTGCTACCATATTTCTATTATAATTTATGCAGTGTGTTGAATAGTATCGGAATATGTATGTCTAAATACTGTACCTCGCTGCATTTTGTAGTTTCGAAGTACATATATGGACGTTTATATAAATTAAGTATCTGTAACTGATTTAGATACATTGTTAGATTTTAGATATATGTACCATGTATTTAATATATTTGGATGATCAAATAATGGAATTGAATTCATTGAAGAAATATAACATCATCTCTTGATAAATAATTAAAACTCTTTAGTCTTCCAACGTGTCAAAGGATTTGTAGCAATGGCGGAAAATTTTAGTTTATCAAATGTTCTTTAGTATACCTAGGTAAATCTGCCCTTCAGTTTTCAGCTGTCTGTTTCATCGTGCTACTCTGTCTCATACAATTAGGAAAAATAATATATCAGGACTTCATATTACAAAAAGTTTCAAAAATATTGTAAGATAACATAATTACGGTTTTTAATAGAGATTACACAGTTCTTGCAGGATGTATATTTTACCTTCAAAAGAAATTATATCTAAGTATTCTAAACGCATCTATTATCTCTAACCAAGATTTTGGTACATAACTTACTTTGTGTGACTAATCGAGTAACCTTATAAAACATAATTTTGTATTTTATAAATAATATAAAATTAATCAAAACCTTTTATATACTTCATTTAAAATTCTTTAAGTATCTCGATATTTATTGGCAGCAATTAATAATTACATTTTATATATAATTATCTAGTGTAATATAAACAATAAAATTTAAAAGAATTATTAATTACCACATCTGATAATTTTTAATTAAAGGAAATTTGTTTTGCTTTTGTTGTTGTTCAAGTGTATATTGAGATTATATAATAATACGTGTGACAACCAACCTTTTTACGGTATTCTATCAAAAACAAATACGACTTTCATATACTTGTGGTATAGTTTTTTGATGAATTTACGATAGACACATTTATTAAAAACAATGCAAAATAAAGGGTACATAGACAGCTTTCAAAGGTAAGTAAGGATGAGTCGGTAATTAGTTGCAGTGTAGCAGAACCAACGAAAAAGTTAACAAGCTACGGACTAGGAAGAAAAACAGACCTTAAAAAACTAGGAAGTATATCAATGTGGTTTCAGTCTTTTTTTGGCAATTAGATCTAATATCCAAATCAAACAAAAAATCGTTAAATAAAAATAATCGGTATAGACTGGAATTGTTGTATAATAGAATCTCAACAATTGATGGCGCCAGTAAACGTTCAGATTAGAGCTTTGAGTCGTTTTACGGTTAGAGTTCGTCCAACAGAAACCATCATCTATACATATAAAATGATTTGTCCTGAATGACTGACTGAATGATCATTGCACAGCATAAACCGCTGAGCGTAGAGACCTGAAACTTGGAAAGTGTGTTCTTTGTATTCTTTGTAAGCATCTGATAAGTATTTTTCGAAATTTTACCTTTAAAAGGGTGAAATAGGGGATGGAAGTTTGTATGAAAATCCATCATTATTGAGGACACTACTTATCCTATTTTAAAAATTATTTCACTTATAGAATGCTACATTGTCAACAAGTAACATGGGCTATATTTTATTTACAAAAAAGTTACGATTGCGCACGAACCCCTTAATTGAGGGCAAAATTCTGAAGTGTGATAGCATCGAGCTAAAAGTTTTGATTAAAAATCTTTTGTATAAATCACACATTTAATCTATGTGTGTAATCAATCAATACTCTTATTTCGTTTTTTGATTAAATGTTTCTCAGGAAAACAACTCGTTTAGTTTGATCAGTGTTAAAGAAAACTTCTTTAGACGAAGTGTTTTGCTTAGCGAGATTGATAAGTTTGTTCTATTTTTTGAATTTATTCTTAGAATTGAAATATTATGGCTTTGTAAATTTACCAAAGACTACATTTGTCCACATTTCCAATTCCCCGAGCGGTTTTGAAGGTAGCTACCACCCTTAAACTCGTGCAACTTTAGCGGGGAATACCGACATCCAGTACCATTCGGGAGTTTGGAAATTATGAAGAAAGGTGTAGTTCTAAGGTAGCCCACAACAGTGGTCTCAGATTTTTGGTGGCTCGTTTAGTTCATGCATATTTGCCTACAACTATGAAGAGGGGCTAGAGACCCTCAGTACCACTCGAGGGATTGGAAATCATATGGAAAAGTGTGGTTTCGACGACATTCAGAAGTTACTCTTTCACGGGCTAATAAAGAGTTCTAAACTGCGTTATAAAACAATAAATTTAGAAATTTTAGTTTGCATTGAACTAACTAGTAGTAAATGTAATTCATAAAGACGGTAAGTGATAACTTATGGTGGTGTTATATTTTGTTTATTTTGCATTGAATAGATAACATAGGCCATTGGTGTTAGGAATAAGTAGGTACTACAGACTTATATTTGTAAGTAAGCCTGTAAATAAATAAATTTGTAAATAAGCCTGTAATTACATTGGAAAAGAATCTGAATACTTCTGTCTTACCTCATACCTTAACTATTATGGTCTTATTTGAAATAAAAAATTCTCATTTTCATGGAAAGAAACCAGTTAATAAATATAAACAATTAAAATAAATTTTGAAAGAGACATCTGTATATGTATATATAATGCTTTGTCCTGAATGATTGACTGACGAATCATTGCACAGCATAAACCACTGATCGTACAGACCTGAAACTTAAAAATCATCAAATTCCAAAACAAAATTTTTTTTTTTCGTTTATCTCGATTTTTTCAAAGTGGTACCCCTTAAAAAATTGCAAAAAATAGAGAAATTTTTTTTATATCCAATTTCGATAAAACTCAGTACATAAGGTAATTTTGACCCAAAAATACAAAAATCGGGTGCATTAGATGACTGGTCGAATAGTTTTTAAGATACGGGCTAACATCGATTCAAATATTGCAATATCTCAGAATGCATCCAATAATGTAAAAAATATTTAGTTAACTCAAATCTTCGTTTAAAAATTAAAAGTTTACATCATACCTAAGTATTCTAAATACACAGGAACTTGTAAATACGTAAATTTTTTTCAAATATTGAAAATTTCCTTCCAGAAGAATGCGATAGATCGAGTCAAATAATCCCGATTCGAGTTTGATCCTACAATATAAATTTCAGTGTTAGTATTTTAACATTATAATTTTATTATTCTAAAGAAATAGTTCTTAGAAATTTAATTGAGCCTTGTATCAAATGCATGTATTGTGATAATGAATTGAAAACTATTTTAAACAATGATGTGTAAGTTCAAATTAATTCTACAGGGTGTTTCGGAATTGCACAGCTCTATTTGAGGCATGTGCTCTCTATACCATTAAATAAACAAAAAAAATTCGTACAAAAATATGTCTCAAATTAATTGATAAAATTGATTAAACAACGTAACGTTACGTAAGCACCACCAATTTTCAAAGTTGACTTTTGTTGCTTTAATAGAGAGTTTTTTTTTTTTAAAAACTATCAACAAATCCTTCAGAACAGAGGAATTCAGCACTTTCATCGAAATTTCGGTAGCTTTTCATGGTGATGCCAACATAACGTTAGTTAGCACCACCAATTTAAAAGTCAATAGCACCACCAATTTTCGAAGACTTACTGCCTGGGACCATTATTAAAAACTATCAAGAACTCCTTGTTTTAATCCAAGAAATTCAGAACTCTGAGAACTTTTCATGGTAGTGCCAACGTAACACACACCCTTTGAAATTTCTCTTAAATTAATTTGAGACATAAGTTAGTATGTACTTTTTATTGTGTTTCTACCACAATATGTACCTACCTCAAATAGCGCTGGACAATTCCGAAACATCCTGTATAATTTAATAGGAAGAAAAGTTTTTTGGGATGTCATGTTAAATTTTAAGCAGAAATAATTGATACCATATGTAGCTTAGAACACATAAACAACGAATGAACGGCGTGAGAAGTTTCTTTCGACTTAAACATATCTATCTATCTATCTATCTATATTCTATATATTAATCATTATTTAAGTTTGAAAGCGTCGTATTTATTTTAACTAATGATAAAGCTTAACTAACAAAATTTATAATACCATCAGTTTATTTGTTTCTATTCTAATATTATGATATTAATCACTGTTTATATTTAAAGGCTCCTTACATAATTCACATTCATTTTTAACTTTCTTTAGTCAAGTTTTACTTTCAAAATGATAACATTGGATTTAGTTTTTCCTTATTTGACTTTAAGTAAGTTTGTTATGAAGAAAATATTTTAAACAGTAATACGATATTTGTGTGCGTAAATAAATGGGAAAGTTTTTGGAATTGTAAAAGTCAATTAATATAAAATTATCAATAACCAGAAAGATCAAAAGTTCTTAGATCTTTAGATATTTTACCCGAAAATTACCTTGAGGAATGTTATATTTTGATTACATATAACAATTTTTTTTTTGTTTTTATACAAATTTGGCTACTATCTCTTGGAGCAGTCGAGCTTGCTGTGCATATAGGTCTAATAAATACATATTCACAATACTTGAATAATAATAAATAATTCCTCAATACTATTCAAATACCTGTTCACAATTCTAGATAAAAATGGTGGAAGCGCAAGTAAATACAGAGTACATGAAGAATGTAATGTTATGTATTATTTATACGCGTTTCCGTCATTAATTGCATTTAACATTTTTTCTTAAATTTTCTATTGTTTCGCTCAACTTCCTTAATTTTTCCTTTCATACAAACCTTCTAACGACAATAACTAACACAACAAAAAAACTATTGTTCCACCCGTTCTCAAGTTATAGCGTGACCTGAATAAATAGATTAAGAGTATGCGAAAAGCTTGTTGAATCGCCATAGATGCTTTTTTTGCGTTTTCTTTAACATGTCGACAGAAATTAACTCTTTTGGAAGGTGAAATTTTCATATGTCTGCCGCAAGTTTTCGACATTTATCAGAATAAGGTTTTGGTGGTGGTGGACTGCACCACCAATTTGGTGCAGTCCGCCACCAAATAAGCAACGAGTGACATAATAAGAGTAATTACGATTAACTAATTCATACTGATGATGACTACTTGGTAGTCGAAATACATATTTATAAAATACAAAAATCTAGAAAATTGGGGCAAAAATCGAAATTTAATTCTATTTCTACGAATTTTCTGTCGCTATGTTGATATTCACAAATTATTTTACGTATTTCACCGACCCTTCAGACGTAGATTCAATTTGGTTTTGTTGAATTTCCTTTACTCCAAACACTTTCACACGTTTATGACTTTTCCTTTTGTATCTGCAATAATCTTGTAATCGTGCTTGAGCGAAGGCCACATTCCAACTGAAAGTAATAAAAACTACATAATCTGAAAGTAATAAAAACTATCGCATCTGGTTATCAGTTGGGTGATGGTTGGGTGATACCGTTTCCTGTATTATAATATTTATATGATGTTCAAATCGAAATACGAGTGCTATAGAATTGTAACTGCCATTTTAATTTGGTATTAAAATTTTAATATTAAATTTATTAATTGTGTTCGTAATTATTGTTTTAATTCTACAGTAAGTAATATATTTATGATTTCTTTAACTTTAAAAACATTTACAACAATGGATTTAAATTCATGGTAAATTAGTTATACTATACAATACTGTATTGTTCACAGCGGATTGTTTTTCTTCATATACAGAGTGTTCAAACAAAAAAATAGTACCGTGATTTTTTACATATGTAAGGATAAGTATTTGAGGTGAAAATTTATGTGATCTTTTACAATGCCTGATCAAAAAATCGTTATTTACTTTATCGAAGAGGCTTTATCGTCTTTGTTGGTATGTGAAATTTTTAGACAAGCATGCATTTTAGAAAGCACGCTATAAAAATTTCAAGTTGATATCTCTTTTCGTTTTTGAGTTATTGTGATGACAGACGGACAGACAGACAGACAGATGGACAATCGGAAATGGACTAATGAAGAAATTTTATGAACACTTATAACAAAATTTTGTTCGTAGCACCAATATTTTTAATCGTTACAAACTTGGGACTAAACTAAAGAAACTGACGTATTCTGTATAATATATGTATTGTTAAAAAAGAATAAAAAGAATTTAATTATTTATTTATTATTTAAACTTAGATCCTATAAGAAAACGTGATTTTTTGGAAATGTCCTGAAGTTACTGGATTAAGTATATATATATGTTCTTTATTTGTCATAAATCAAAATAACAATTCCAAATTATACATAAATAAAAACAAAATTAAATTACATACTGAAAAACTTAACAACATTACTTTTATAAACAACAACAAAATTTAACAATTATTCTCCTGAAGTTAATCGTAATATTATGTGAAACACAAACGCCTTTATTAGAGATAGGATTCTCGGTTTTTGGGAATGAAGTGGAGATACGCAATTACCAATGTAATTTGTTTCGGATCGGACACATTGAGAATGTCCGAGGCAGTGAAAAGTTGTATATTATTCACTTCTTGTTTTTCTATACCTGCCGTTCCAGGACAATCTTCTATCAAATGTATCACACTTACCACAGCATCACACAGTACATACACTCTCACAACGTTAATTTTCTTACTACTCCATCTAAACCCATACATTCGAAAACCTGTAATCACCCATCTTTCACTCTTCTCAGTTATACTTAAATATTTGGCTCTTTGTTTAATATGCTCAAGCATTAAGAATATGCTTAGGCTCTCCTGAGTTAAATATTACTACTAACATTTATGTGACTATATTATAAAAGTGACAGTTCCATTCTGATACCTCGTTGATGCCCATATATATTCCACCTAATACACACTACAGTGATATTCTGGCAGTTGAAATGATAACTTTACTCAGAGATTTTCTTTAAAATTCATAATTTTGTATCAGCATAAGTTATATATAAGTTCGTATAAGTTATATATTAAATGTATATTTATATAACTTATACGAAATATGTTCATCTTGTACCTTTGTTCTACTAGGTGAAAGTAGGAAAAGATAGTCTTATTATACTGTAATAACACTAACTTGTCCCACTTACACTGAGTGTACTACACCGAGGTTAAAAGCACAAAATAACGGTCATCAATGAACAGTATTGAAATTGATTGACATGCATATGTACTAATATCCCGAAGCTCATTCCTTGTTTGTTATCCCTAACAATACAACCACAGATGGTAAGTATGTATAATCGTGTGTCTCATTCTTTTACATAATATATGTATATATTCAATGTACGACGGAAAATGTACAAGCAAAGACCGCACCCTTAAGCCTCTTAAGGTAGTTTTCGTGAAAACGAGTTTATATGATTGCGATTTCTAATTCCATTCATGAATTCTGTAAAAAAAATTTAACGAGACTAGGTGAAGAGCAGATTTCTGATATTTTAGTTTTCTCAGATGTCACAAATCACATTCATTTCATCAAAAAATTGCTACCTTATCAAGAAGCAGAGAACAATAACCCTTAAAATGCTGGCTGATAAAAATTCACCGAGAGTAGTATAAAAAGGGAAATGATAAGAACACTTCTTAAGCAGTTCGTTCTTTAAATATATTTCTTAATTGTAACTTAAAATGGAATTCAAATGGAATAACGAATTCAATGAATGTATTCTAGTTTTTCTATTTATATTTCTAAAAAAAACATCTTATTCAAAATAGGTAACACCATAGGTTATTGAATTTGCAACGTGTAGGCAAACTGTTCCTATACATACACCTGGTATACAAATGTAGGAAGATGGGGGGAAGCTGAACTCGATAACTAAGGCAAGAAACTGAAGAGAACTTGAAATTAGAATTTGTTTGTCTTTATAAAAAAACTTACGACTAGGAAATGTTTCGCACGGATGCAAGGAAGATTTAATTCACATTATAATCTTCCGGAAAAAATTATACACATGATGGTGAAAATCGTTTCAAAATCAGTGTCGTTTAGAAGGAGTTAGTAGATATCCAGATAGACAGACGCGCAGAGCGACTTCCTTTTATATAATGTATTATTCAGTACAGACAATTTTTCATTGTCAATTAGCAATTTTTGTTGGAAACATTTTATTTTCTCGAAAACTGGCTATAATTGCAGAATCTCGTGAAAAAACAATTAAAGGTTTTATTAACTTGAAGTGATCATTATATCTTTTAAGCTTAACAAGACTTTTGATGGTCACATGTAACACTAATTCACATTGAACACTAAAATTCATCTTATCAAACTTCTTAATTTCAAAAATAATAACTTTTTGAAAGCCATGTATATTCAAGCTTTCAAAATTGGAACTACCTTAATGATAAAATATCATATAAACATTGTAATTAATATGAATTTGATAAATTATAGTCATTGATTAAATTTAAATTTTATGTACCCTAAAAATATTTTTCATTAAAGTTTTTAGTCATATTTTCCCTGAAAATATAGACTTTTGCATTGAAAGCCAAGGAGAGTGATGCGGGTATATTATAACCCAATTTTGTAGCTCCTAGAACACTATTTAAGAGATATTTTGGGAATTTATAATAAAAAATTTTCCCGCTATATTTGAGCACTTCCAGCAGCTCTCTTTAGTTCAAAAAATCTGAAAATCGGTATGTTGGCAAACAGTACCTTGTTAAAGCTTTCAACATTTTGTAGGGGATTGTTAGGGAAAAACCTGTTCTTCGCCTTTTTTCAGACTTTGTGCACCTCATCGTGTGTGTATGTAATTGAACTCCTCTTGAATGGATGGCCCGATTTTGATGAAACTTTTTGTGTCTACTCAAGTGGATGCGAGGATGGTTCAGATTAACAATTCGGTACAAACTACAAAATGATTTTGTGGGTTCCGCACCAAAAAATTAAAGCCCATGAAATTAATGGTGGAAGCGCATATAAATAATATATTACATTACATCTTACTATTCGAATCATATTTATCTAGAAAAGTGAACAGCTATTTGAATAGTATTGAGGTATTACTTATCATTATCCAGGTATATGCGAGCGCAGCGAGCTCCACAACCGAAAGCTCCATCCATGCTGAAGACCAGGCCAAAGGCTAGTTATTCCAAAGTTTTAAGTTTTCACTTCCGTCAACAGTCTCCATGACTGACTATCTTTATTATAAATATTAGAATTCTTCATAAACTTCTCCTGCTCTGCAAGTTGCTGTTTTTTAGGTTTTTAGTTTTTTAGAAGTGATTGTTATAACGCGCCATAAATACCACGCTAAAAATTGGTATTTATTGTTTTGTAATTAAATACTTAAATTATTTATAACCACATGTAAATTACAACTAAATTTGCTTCAGTACTTAGTTGCCTCGTTTTAGCGTTAGATAGCTTTATAGTTGAAATTTTAAAACTTTTTTCTTTTTTGATAATCTGAAAACAAAGTCCGCGATTTTGTTACAAACCAAATGCCTCTTTAATAAACTCCTCGCCTTCAACCCATTCTTTCAGAGAATAAATGTTAGGAAACTACACTTCCATGGATGCCATACGATATCATTAAGAAATTACATACAATCGCCCTTAGACCTTAGCAATCTCTAAGGGTGATTTAAACCTACCCTGAAGTCAGTAAAGGAAAATGATCAAGTTTGCCTTATGAGGGCCGAGAGAGCAAATAAGGATGTTATTCAGTGATATTTGCAAATAAAGTGGAATTATCCAGGGAAAAGGACGGAAAACGGCTATTTTACATATGTTAAAATAAAATAAAAATATTATATGCAAATAACATAAAGCCCAATACTATTAAATTAAACCTCATTATTTATTAAAAAATTATTGTTTGTAATCGTTTTTTACATATAAAATATTTATTTTTAGCTCACCAACTTTTAATTAAACAGTAATAAATATTAATGGATGTTTAATAAAAATTAATTCTGTATGTTAGTTTTTAAAAGTAAATGAGAATTTTCTTATATTTACTCTCCATAGTAAATAGATAATTACCACTTTTTTATCATCTAAATAATTAATTTAATTGTTATTTGTGACTCAATTTACTGTGATAAATGGAACTAATAACTTTCATTTAATTACAATTAATTTTTAGGGCATTAAGATTGACATAAAATACACCATACAAATATTTTTTATCTATTTAAAAATGCGTTCCGTTCGCATTTAGTTTCAAGAATCATCAAAATGAAGACGCGAATTGAAAATGCGAAAGTGAGAACCTATCTCAACAAAGGTCGATAGTCGATGGGGTAGAATGATACACCAAAACATCGTATAACATTTTGGTATACGAAAAATGTGCTCGATTTGACAAAAATGTTTTGGTTCACTCTACTCTAAGCCCTTTATTATTAACCATTTGTTCTGATATACCGTGCATATCTATTTTTATAATTCGCTTAGCTTACGCTTACCCTTATATCAAACGTAAAAACAAAGAATTAGTAACAAAGTATAAATTGTTTTGAACAAAAGTACAAAACAAAAAATACCAATTTTTAGTCGAGTCATATTTAACTTCATCTCAATCAAAATCAAAAGGATAATTAATTATCTATTTCACTATTTGGAGAAAAAAACTTTTATTAATAAAATGAAATGAAGGAATGAAAGCAATTATACCTTCCAAATCAAGAAACCATTCCTTATAAAAAGTCAACCAATATATCGGTCAAATATTTTTTACAGGAGTCCATTTACAAAATTATTATGATAAGCTATTTGGGGCGTCATTCAGAGAATTTACTGCGACTGTTGCCACATATGCTTATCACTGTAATTTTGAAAATTATGCATTTGTAATTACTTTTTGCCAATATATTGTTTAATATTTTATAAGAGATGGTTTCTCGGTATGGGCATATGGTAAACATTTTTTTTGAGGTATTATACATTTCCTTAGTAGTGTAAAATGTTCCCGTAAATGAAATTGCTGGTGGGCTAATTTGTTTGGCAATTATCGTGTTTATTTT
Source organism: Chrysoperla carnea (assembly GCF_905475395.1). Taxonomy (NCBI): domain Eukaryota; kingdom Metazoa; phylum Arthropoda; class Insecta; order Neuroptera; family Chrysopidae; genus Chrysoperla; species Chrysoperla carnea. The sequence continues at coordinate 70,447,522 of NC_058337.1, read as the reverse complement.
CTTTAAAGAAAGGGTGGTTTCTCGGTATAGGCACCTGCAAAAATTGTTTTGTGGTTGTAATAAATTTTTCTAGCAATGTAAAAAATATACAGGATGTTTTATTACTGACAAAAGAAATCTGAACTTCCTGAATAAGTTTATCAAGGCGAACGAAAAATCTCTTTACCAAATGTCGATCTGATCTGTTTAATTTCCGCCTAATGTTAATTGAAAAATAAAAAATCAATCAATTCACAGAGCACTGAAAATCAGAAGGCTTGATAGGTATTCGTTTGTTTACACGGAAGGGACTGCCAAAAAAATATAAAATAATTTAATTGGATGGTTTATATGAAATGCACTTAAAACATAAATAAAACAGTTTGCTGTCTTTATTGCCGCATTTAATTATCAAATTAGCTCCTTTAATACAGCAGGAGCTGAAGGTATTTGAGTTGCGATAAAATGTATGAAGATCTACTGTATTTATTAAGATCAATAAAATTTTTACTTTAAATATAACTTTGTTAATATTTCATTTCAAGAATCGTTCAGCATGTCTTCAAATATAAAAGTCTGTTGCGCACATCTGACAGACATCCGTCTGACAGACATTAGCAAGTGCCAGAATATTTTGTCAACACACATATACTTTTTAATCAATTAAAAAAATATTTTCTCAAATTTTCAACCTTGTGGCAGCAGGTTAGGAATTACTATTCCTATGACAACTTTACTATCGTCTACCATATACTTGCAACCGATAAAATGGGTAAGCAATTTTTTTCTACACTTAAACATAAGTATGTAAATTACATCATATTGAAATTGTAGCCTTGTGGAACGATATAAAAATTTTTTTCTTCAAAATTTAAGGGATTATGACGCTATCGCCGTTACTTGGAGATACCTGCTGAAACGGTACTTTCTAAATTTACCGATAGTAACACATCTCTTAGACTATATATGTATCGTATAAAATACTCTTGAAAAGACGGCGCGCGACGTTTTAGTCGTTAAATGATGAGTAAAAATACTTTCTGAAAAATTATATTAAATCTTTGTTTTATGGATTATCGTAGATATTCTCTGACGACAAAATTTCGTTTAATAAAACAATGGTTTGCCATCAAATATCTCACGGTTACGGAGAAGATTCAGAAAACTTTTTGGAGGGGGAAATATGAACTGTTCATTGTAATTTTTTGAATATTTGAGTGATTTTTTTATTAGGTTAACGGCTACAAGTTTAACAGCTAAAGTCATATGTATAGCCAGTTATTTATTAGGTTTTATATTTGTTTTTTTAATTTGGTTTCTTTTAGGTTGTGTTTTAGTCTATCCAGCGTATGTTCGTCGTTCGCCATAAATTACTACTATTTACTTAAGATAATTTCCTTCATTTCTATTCGAATAGGGTTATTTTCCCAATTCCTCCTCTCTGGATCAGCGCTTGGCAATATTATTAAGCTAAATTGTATACTTTTATATTTCCTCTATTTATTATAACATAAAATGTTGATTAAAATGTTCTGTCATTAAGGTAGACCGAATCAATTTCATTCTGGAACAAATAAGAGTATTTTTTTACCTTATGAAAAAATTATACATGATAATAGGCTGTGGAAAATTCTTTCTTCATTTTCGGGGTACATGACAAATACCCGCCCATTCATATAAACATAGGTAAATATAAATATATATTACGTATTTACGTATATGGTATTACTTAAGCTTTTAACAGTATATTTCAGGCACGTATTTGTAAAAAACTTTTTAGAAAAAATTATTGAACTGACATAAAAATTAAAGAATGAAAGTTAATTTTCAATTAAAGCCTTCTTTTAATAATTAATTCGTACATTGTCAATTCCAATTTACTTGGAAAATTCAAAAGAATCTGCGGAAAGGTAGAATATAATTCACTACCTTTTGATTATTATATAAGAAAATATATGTCTCTTTTTACTATATATTAGCCAAGGCTACGTCCAGTCTCTCTCCAGGGAAAGAAAATGGGAAGTTGTTATTCCACTTATCTTAATGTTTCTTGGTATACTCAAACTGGGAATATCGTATAGTTCTATAAAAAACTATCACTTCAAAATATTTTTGACTACTTTACCCATGTCAGCCTATTTTATTGATCCCTACTACCCCTTTTTTTGTCGACCCTAGTAGATCAGTTGGATTAGGCGTAACCAATTCCGTTCGCGGTATGCCAAGAGTAGCGGGTTCAATTCCCGCCGTCACAATAAAAATAAATTTAATTAATAGTTGTGATGGGCTGGTGTAGTTCATGCTATGTGCACGAAGAAGGTGCACTCAGCCTCTGTAAATAACTATAATGATACCGAATAATAGAGAGTGAAGATGTCGAACAGTTTCATTTCGTTTTCAACGACCTATATATCATTAAATGTAGAATGTAGTTTTAACAAGTAAAAACAAACAATTGACTGAGTTAATTGTTGAAATACCATGCATAGTCAGTGTTGATTTTTTTATCACATAACACATACAAACATGTGACACATACATAACTGATAATAAAGTATAGTACATATTATAAAATTTCAGCCTAATTAGCGCCCTCACGGGTAAACAGTGATGTTTACGAAAAAATGTTTCAAACAAAAGTTGTTTAATTTTTGATAAGGAACACAGACGAACGGACGGACGGACGGACAACCGGAAATGGACTAATTAGGTGATTTTATGAACACCTATGACAAAATTTTTTTCCTAGTATCATTATTTTTAAGCGTTACAAACTTGGGACTAAACTTAATATACTATGTATATTTCATATATACATGGTATAAAAACATAAAAATTTAACTGTAGCTTTCATACTTTTGAATACGAAAAGTTATACAGCTTTATTAAATGGGCAAAATATATAATTATAAATAACTGCCTTTGCTCGGTAAGGAAGCTATGCCTCTGTACTCTCGCCTTCTTGTTATAGCATAATCAACACAAGGGATACGGAGTACAACACAAGATACAGAGTGTACAACATAAGATTAGTGTTGAACAACAAAAAATTGCATTACCTGCTATTTCAAAAAATAATATTATACAAGTATTCTTGTATATACAAAGATTTTGAGGGTGAGGCACACCACTTTTTGTATTTGAACTATTTGCAACCAAGGTACATGTTAAAAATTTTCCTTTCCAACTTCCTCTTCTTTAATTCAGTCAAAAATAATGTTTGTAAAGACAAAAAAAAAAAAAAAAAATAAACATTGAAGAATTTAAAAAAAAAATATATCGTCACAAGTGTAGATGAAATGTTTTCCCGTTTGAATGGTATTATACAAAACTTTGTATTATCATTAATATAAAAATTGTAAGGTATATACAATATATTTTCGTAAATATAAACACAGTTTTTATACCATGTATATGAAATATACCAAGGTATACTAAGTTTAGTCCCAAGCTATGAACAAAATTTTGGTATAGGTGTTCATAAATTCATCTAAATAGTCCATTTCCGTCTGTCTGTCATATGTCTGCCCGTCTGTCATCACGATTACTCAAAAACCAAAAGAGATATCAAGCTGAAATTTTTAAGTGAGGTCGAGTTCGTAAATGAGCAACAAAGTTCAATTGAGTCTTGGGTCCGTAGGTTCCATCATGTAAACCGATAGAGATAGAACAAAAGTTTAAATGTAAAAAATGTTCATTATACAAAAAATAACCTCTCGGGTAAACATCAGGGTTCAAATTAGGCGCAAATTGTATAGTATGTATTATATGGAAATATCAGTTATGTATGTGTGACATGCATGTATGTGTAATGTGATAGAGTCATCAACATTGTCTATACATGGTATTTCAACAATTAACTCAGTCAATTGTTTGTTTTCACTTGTTATTATACACAATATACACCTCGAATTATTATTATTATTATTATTTTAATTGAGAACGTGCTTAATTTACCAAAAGCAGATTAAATATAAATAAAAAATTATTACAAATTAAAAAACAAATTCTCTGTGTGATTTTAAATTAAATTTAAAATTTATCAAAACTGTATTATAAGAATTAGTTTGTTTATGGCCAATAACAAATGTATAAATTGATTATATGAAAGAAAATACAAAATTCTGTCCAACGCTTCTACCAAGTTTTAGCTTGAACACCGCAGATACAAAAATGCTTTTGTAACGGTACTATATGGTATTCTTTGTCTTGTATTTGCATAATAATAACACCTGCATAGTATTATTATCACATACACTTTAGACCCGGTAAAATCCGTCATTGAGGATGAATAACTTTCCCATGGAAAATTTCCTGGGTCCAGTTTAAAAAAAACCTGAACGTAGAAGTTCAGGTTGCCGGTGGGTAACCCGGTAGGGTATTGGTTAAACTAATTTTTTCTAATTAGTAATCTAATTTTTGCATACACCTTTTGAGAGATAAAAATCGTAAAAATCGCGTTTTTCTAATTTTATGAATTTTTTATTCGAAAATTGGAGTGTTTAAAAAATTATTTAGTGGTCCTTAATATATTTTTCAATTAGGCTATCCAGTAGCACTCCACTCTCATATATAAAACAAATTTTTGTTATTTTCCGGAAAAAAATGCAATCTTGTTTGAAAATGGTTGTTCCTAAACCTCAATTTAAACACCTGATTCTATTAAATAAGTTATAATTACTTATTGAATAGCTACGAAAAATTTATAATTTTAAATCCATCTGTGTATATAACCGCGTTTAATGCGTTTTCAAAATACAAAGGTTGATAATGCTATATTGCTTAAAATATCTATACAGCGCAACCTTTATTTAACGTACATCAATATAAAGAATTCTTCGATTAAACAAATTTTTCGTAGTCTCCTGGAATTGTTCATAAGAGCCAATGTAAAATATTTCAACATTTACATTGCCAACATTTTTTGCGGCGAACAACCTCATTATAAGAAATTTTCAACTATAAAAAATGTGTAAATATTTTCAACTCTCAAAAAAAAAGTGTAAATACCTCTAATTAACAAATTATGTCAACCTAAAACCCCTATACAACGTTCCCACCAATATAGGACACTTAATCCTTTAATATTCATGTTGCGACAGGTTCCGACACGTTTTTTACGTAAAACCATTAATGTTGTTAGATAGAAAGTAATGTAAGCACTGCTGCTCGTCACTGTTGTTAAAGATTCAAGTTGAAATGGCTCAGAAATGTAAATGATGTTCCTTATCAGTCGTAGAAAAGCGAAACATCATAAATTACCTCTTCATAACCAATTTTAGATCAACCAAACCTCAATATAGCAAGCCTCAGTTTAACGAATTATATTGATATAACGAATATTTACTTGTTCATTCCGATTTGTTATATCAAGGTTGCACTATATCTAATAAAATTTCCGTCAGCCTATAATAGTAATATTTTTTATTGGACTTTAATGTTGAAAATATAATAAACCTTCACAAATTAACCTTAATTATTTTTAATTTTAAATATTGTAACTCATATTTAATTAAAAGATGTAATAATTCCTTTATGTATTTAGTCATAAATAACAAACTAAATGTAAACTACAAGAAAACAGTTTTAATATTAATACGAAAAAACAATTTCATTACAATTATTATTCCATTATTATTTTTTTATTCGAAACAAAAACTTTTTTTTTTAAAGAAAAAGTAATACATTGTTAAAAGTACTTTTTCTGTAGTTGAACTAAAAATTATAAATAACCTATTATAAAAAACCCCAACGCTTTACTGTTTTATTTTTTACGTTAGAAGTTTTAATGTATTTAAACTCATTTGTTTGTATTTTTGCTTTATGTACCTACTAAAATAACTTGTGAATAGTAGAGATCTATATCTGAAGCCATATTTCCCTATTATTTAATACTTCTTATTGTTATGCTTTTTATACCATGTATATGAAATATACCACGGTATATTAAGCTTAGTCCCAAGTTTGTAACGCTTAAGAATATTGATGCTATGAACAAAATTTTGACATAGGTATTCATAAATTCACCTAATTAGTCCAAAAACGAAAAGAGATACCAAGCTGAAATTTTTATAGCGTGCTTAGGACGTAAAAAGTGAGGTCGAGTTCGTAAATGAGCAACTTAGGTCCATTAGGTCTTGGGTCCGTAAGACCCATCTTGAAAACCGTTAGAGATAGAACAAAAGTTTAAATGTAAAATGTTCCTTATAAAAAAATAATCAACTTTTATTTCAAACATTTTTTCGTTAACATCACTGTTTACCCGTGGGAGCGCAAATTATGCGAAAATTGTATGCTGTGTATTATATGGGAATATCAGTTATATATGTGTGACCTGTATGTATGTGTAATGTGACAGAGTAATCAACACTGTCTATACATATAATTTCAACAATTAACTCAGTCCATTGTTTGTTTTCACTTGTTCTTAAATGGGATTTTTGTAATAATCATGATTTGTCTACAAAAAAATATGCTCTAGCTTAGTAACACTCTATCCTTCACTCTAGCCCAATGCTGATTTACAACCTTTTAGCTCAATTAAAAGGCTTTTAATCCGACCCTCCTCGTTGACCTACGAAAGAGTGTATAAGTCCCTATTTTTGGGAAAAAATATGACTAATAAGATAATAAATAGTCTTCGTTTATTTTTTCAACTAAATATATTTTTACTAAATACAGAGGTGTGTTGTTTTATAAAAAATAATATAATTCAAGATTAAAAAGAATTTAAAGTTCTTAATAATTCTAAAAAGGCCAGATTAAATTGATGTTTACGTCACTATCATAATAACCATCATAGAGACTGTTTACCCGAAATTCCACCGCTAGTAATTATGGAATTAGTCATATAAATCTGGTTTGAGAAATAGTGTGCGAACGTGACAACGACAATTCAAACATTATCTAATGATTTTTTAAATAATAATAATTAAGAATTTATTGTTTGAGTAGGCGGGCACACACGAATTGCCAGCGTCTATACCAAAATTTTGATCTATCAATAGACTCGTTTTTCGATCATCAATATAACTCTCATTTAATATTTTACTGCTGATATATTACATGTTTATTACGCTGCCAGTGAAATATTCGGCGTAGGATGTCGTATATTAATTAATTATGGGTCATTATTTTCAACTGTGATGTCAGTTTTTCGCTAGCGCTCACTATTGTGCCTAATTCCGGTGCCAGGGCTCCACATTCTTCGAACCAATAAGAGCTAGGTTAATTTTAATCACAAATTTGAAAAGTATGGCCCAAATTTAGTAAGAATACATTCTTGGTTTATCAAAATTGGATAAAATTATAATTTGATATAGAAAAATTAAATTTTTTGGATTCTGATGACGTCATAAAGTTAAAAAATTTGATTTTTTTGATAACACAGGCAAATTCGATCCGATCTTATTGGATTTTTTTCTGAAACCCACTAGATTTGGGCCATTCTTTTCAGCTGCGATTCAATCGGTTGATTGTCATAGAGAGAGACTTAAAAAAAGTACGCGTATAGCTGTCTTCGTCTGTCTTATATTATCTCTATGAAATACACAGATATACAAGTGTTTATACAATAATTCAAAATAATAATATTCGCTTTTTGTCAGGATGCGAGACAAAGAGGAAAGACGGTCCTTTTTTCGATCTATTTTTTAACGGTCAATAATTCAATTATTGCGTTTCCTATGCTTTTAAACCTCTATGTTATGTAACCTCTTTGGTATAAAGAGGTATAAGTATATTTAATATACACAGTTTAGACATGCAAGTAGTTAAGCAGTAGTGGTTCATTTTCAATTTTCAATTTGTTTATTTACATATTATAAAATTCTGCCTTTTACTTACAATTAGTTGTGTAAAAGTTGAAAGATATAATATTTTAAAAGAGCAAATTTGAATATTTATTTTATCACTTGAAATTTATATATAATTGACTTTTAGAGAGAGTGTATACTATACACTATATAGGGAAAAATTCTTTTTGTTTTCATTGTGGAGGTACTTATTTAGAAATATCAAAAGGATAATACAAATATATAACATTTAAAATAATTTAACCATTGGAAGAATAGCAAGTATTTTATATACTCAAAAGAATAATTTTATGAAATAGTTTTGTTTCATATGCAACTTATAATACACATAAGTAATTATATTACATAAGTTGTTAAAAAGTTTAGTAAAATTTGAATTTCATTTTATACTTGCACTATTAAAAAAAAAGTCGTCCACATTATTTGATGATTTTACTTTAATTCGATCTCTTCATTAATAATTTTGAATCGACAGTATCTTTATTTAAAATGCTAGCGTATATTTGTTACAAATATTTGCAACAAGTAAAAAAAGTTATTACGGGCCCCCGTAAATTTTTTACCAGATTAAATTTGGCATATATTTTGTTATTCTAATAAGAAGATAATTAAAAATCAAATGCAAAAATTTTTTCTCAGGCACTCAATAAAATGGTGAGTGTGCTGTTTAATATCCCGATAATTATAATTTTCATAGCTTTTGAACACAGGCATAAGTTTTTTCGCGTTGGACAAAGTTATTTGTGCATTTGCGGTTGATTTATCTTATCAAAGTATCAAAATAAGCAAAGAACCATCAAAATTTGAAGCAAGTAACACAATTAATAATTGCTATGGGGCTATGGACTAATGTCTGCAAAACATTTTCTCCTTTGCTAAATAATTTAAAAACAGAAATTCTTGAAAATGAATGGAAAATTCGATACTGTAATATTTATTTATTTTGTGTATCAATAATAAATTGTAATTACATTTGGTATTAGTAATTTGGTTTTAGAAATATTATTAATGGCAGTGATATTTATATTAATTAATAGTTACATCGTTTACATAAATTTTTATCTAGTCTACTAATTAGGATACATAGGTACATAGGTAAGACCGTATATGTGAAGTTATTAAAATTTGTATTTCAATAATTTCCATTCTAATTTTATTTTTATATGTTTAGCTGCCAATATTATAGTAATTTATATTTTAACAAATCATTCAATGATAAGTCAGTTGGATACGTTATAATTTTGTGATAGATATTAGGGATGCAACTTAAGGGACGTACCTACATATTAGTTAATCCCCCAATCAAATCTCCATGTTCACTTAAAAATACATAAAAATTTTGAACCCCCTATCTCATTTATGTATATTTATACCACTTGATACACTTAAATGCCTCTGTATTGGTAAAATAATTTGAGAGATATATGTATTATTTTTTTGTTTTCTTTAAAAATAAACAACAAAACAACAAAATACTTTAGTGTTCCCTACCCAATTAAATCAATTTACAATCAATTATTGCTTCATGATAGTGCCTATCATGAAGCCTATCTATATTCTAAAGTAACACCTATTACGTTTAATGAGTTTGATAGCTCTGTGAATGCACAAACCTTTCTGTTTTTCCCATAGTCACATCTCCCGAATTAGGCCTCAGATCGAAATTTGGTAAAGAGCTTTTCCATTTGTCTTGATTAGCTTAATTTACTAGTACTAGTACAATTTTCTGCTATCAATAATAAAGCATCCTGTATACCGTAATTTAAATAAGTCAAACCATCAAATTCTAAAACTAGATGATATTATCTACAAAATGAGATGTATTTCGCAAAATCTCACATAGTACAGAAGGTTCACTATTAACAGCCAAAGACTATACAGTAATAAAATGCAAAAAAGACAAAAAATAACACCGAAATCACCCAAAACCCGTGAATTTCAATTTGTGAATCTCAGTGAATTTCAAGTTTAAGTTTGGAATACATTTTACAGCATGTCTTTTAAAATGATCATCCTATAGATCGGTATTCAGCCCCGAAAATGAGTTATGACTCTGGTGCTCATGCTACGCACAGTTATTACTGGAATTCCTTCAAATAATACCTCGAGCTAACAAGACACTCGTTTCTCAAGGCACGATTTCTCAAGTCTGATCGTTATTTGTAACGATATGAAAATGCTTGAAACAAAATTGGAACGAATTTTAAAAAGAGTCGGGAAACTAATCTATATAAAACCACCTTAAAATATATGAAAATCTGGACGCCATTTATCCATATTATTGCTGTTTTGTACTTATTATCGCTGGTATAAATGGGTATCAAGTTCAATTTGCAGACGGAGTAGGCTGAAATTGTAGTTTGCACATCGATATTTTGTACTTAATTTACCATTGTTTGCAAACAAAGTTTTTCTGGACAAAAAAAGGCTAAAGTCGGGATTAAACAAGCTATTCTTGTGGACATTTTTTAAACAAAAAATTTGATTGGTAATAATAAATTGATTTAAAAGTTTTAATAGAGTATAATGAGAAGCTTTTTTAATTACTGGGACACTGAGAAGTCTAAAATAAAACAAATAATAAAAAAAATAAAAAACCCGAGTGCGTTAAATAAAATCTGAAAAGAAAGAAACAAGTCAAGTAGTTTACATAGCGACTTTAACAGTCGGGCCTATTAAAATCTAAATCGAATGAAATCTTCCTAATAATGGACTCCAGCTGTAAATGTCGCTATATAAACTACTGTAGGTACTTGTTTCTTTTTTTCATATTTTGTTTAACACAGTCGGGTGTTATATTTTTTTAATTATTTATTTTATTTTAAAACAACTAGTTCCATTCTGTTATGATACTGTATTGCTGTTTAATACAAAATCAAAAGATAAATTATTAATTTTATCGAAAACATATTTGTGGCGAATAGAAGACTGCATTGAAACTCCACCTCTAAAGACGGAACTGACTATTCTATGCATATCTTGTAAAATGTTAAAATATTCTCATTTGCAGTATTATTTGTAAAGTAAAACAAACTAATTTGAAATAATGGCCGATTGTATTTCTAGAACAAATTCATTAAATGTTTTCAATCTTATTTCCAAGTTCATATAACTGTAAGTTATAGAATAAAAAAATAGAAATGTAATAAAAGTTTTTTTACGCTGTCTAAAAGTCTACAGTTATAAAACATTTTACTATGTGGCTCAGAAAATCTTATTCATGAATACAATTGAAATCGCTTTCGAATATGGTACTACTATTCGATAATTTATTCGATGTTCATTCAATGGCTTTCAATCCTGGGAGCTTGTTTTTCTATGTTATCTCGTCTTGTTTCATTCGTTCTCTCTGTCAGGAAAATTGTACTCAGGCACTTCATTAATGGAAAGTAATGTTTGAGATTCAAAAATTGTACATTTAATTGAATCGAAGTAGAATTATTAAAAAAAATATGTCCAAATTTTTTTCAACTAAACTTTGCATAAACTAGGAATAGAAAAGATGGTGGCATTATTTTTTAGATATTTTTGAATTTTGCAAGAATAATAATTATTGAAAATACATAATTAATTCCCATGTTACGAAGTGACGTGATTCGTCAGACTAGTATACCTTTATTAATAATAAAAAATGTTTTAATACATTTTAAAACTTACAGAACTATAAATAAATAAATGTAAAACCAGGGTTTTGAAAATGTGTAGGTATTATAATACCATATGTAAGATAAATGAATAAGGTAAGGTATGTAAAATATTAGATTAAATCATAATCGAATTATATGTATATTGTGATAAGAAAATGATATTCTTAAAGCTAGCTTATTTTTATTCTTCAATATAGAAATAAATAAATAAAAATAAAAAAACGTGTTACAACAACAATCGTGAAACCAAAATTCTTGAAACAGAAGTTAACTTGTTTCTATTAAAAAAAATAGAGAAGTTCCGTGTTTTTAATTTTATGTTTTTTCGTTTGAGTTTACCAAAAATTACTAAGAAAAATTAAAAAGAAATTTAATTTACAGTTATTTTTCATATAATTTTACAATTGAAAATGGTTTTTCTAATCTGTAAATTCAGTGAAGTCAAAATATCGCTATAGTATCATCACCGCCGCACGGAGAACTGATAAAAGAACATTAAAAATGATAACTGCTTTGTCTCTGAACATGTTTTCAAAATATTATTACACAATTTTAAATGGAAACAGTTATCAAGATGTCTCAGCCAATCATAAGTCGTTTTTTTTTATTCAAAAATCTATAGACTTTAGATTGATTATTATTTCAATTATATATGAATTTGTGGCAAAAAAATTAATGCGACTTCTCTATTAAAATACTTGGACAATATTTATGTGCTATCATGTAAAGAACATATTTTCTTGAACCAAGAACATATTCTTTGGAACCAGTAATTTTTTATATATATATATTTTTTTACAGTGTATTTCAGGAAAGTCGATTTATATTTATTCTAGAAAGTTCTTGGCATGGACCAGAGTTAGATACATTCCCATTTTGTTCTTGTATTAATACGTATGTAGATGGAATATTTTAAAAAGTTTTCAAAATACCGTAGCTGAATAAAAATTGATTTTTTAGTAAACATTTTGTATAAGTTTAATACATTAAAATTTATGCAACAGAAAACTTGGAAGACTTCAAGACTGAGTTGGATTGCTGGTTGGTGATTTCAATAACATAAAACTAGTAGTATACCAACATAGAACTAGGATAAGAGTGAATGTTTGCATAAACTATTGATTGAATTCTGAAGCTACATATACTCAGTAGATCGAACGGGTAGGTTTTGTAATAACTTCTAAGTGTGTAAGTATATGTATATAAGTATAGTTATTTCATATTCATTCCCTTGATAGGATGTTCCATGATTTGTGTGTGGACAATATTAATCCTTATATTCTAATCCGAATCTCAACCGTAATATTCTAATCCTAATAATATTATAAATGCCTGTTACGTTTTTACGTCTAAACCGCTGAACTAATTTTTTGTGAAAACAACAATATTGAAATTAGATAGGACCTTAAGAAAGGACATATTCTACTTTTTGTCGAAAAAAAAAAAACTTGTATAAACTCAATATCTTCTTAAAAAACAAGAATTGAAAAAATACACATATGCTGCGATAAATTTCGATTTGTGCCCCAATTTCCTAGATCAGTTTTTTGTATTTTATAAATACGTATTTCGACTACCAAGTAGTCATCATAAGTATGAATTAGCTAATCGAAATTACTCTTATTATGTATGTTACTCGTTGCTAATTTGGTGACGGACTGTACGGTGCAGTCTGTTTCGTCAATTATAACATACTTTACATTCGGTTCGTTATCTACTAATTTATTTTCTTCTATTTCTGCCGAGGGATGGTCCTTTAATGTGCAGTATTTGCAAAATCTGATGACGCACTCTGTACCAGAAGTGTATTTTGCATATTGCATTTCGAAATTGATTGGCTTGAATGCTTGAACCAGTTAAAAATTTTTGATAGTTTATCAGTTCTTTTTTGTTGTAAAATATAAATTGTTTCGATATTTAACAGCTTAAAGGCGTACTTTCATGACACTTAATAATAATAAAAAAAAAGAATAAATAAATAAAATAATAATAATAATAATAATAATAATATAAAAGTTTAAATGATTACGTTAAAAAATAAATAAAAAAATTATGATAATTTAAAAGTTTAAATAGTTGAGGAAAGAAAAATACTGTTATCGAATTAATTTCGATGGTTTTTTAGTTTGAAAAGTGACAAGATATAATTAACATGCTACTCAATGGAAAATATAAATCGATATTCCTCAAAGATAATATCGATAACTATGCTTGAAATTTTTACCAGTTAATAATTATTTAAACTTTTAAAAGAATTTCAAAAATATTTTCAATTTTCTATTTATTTAAAATTTACATACATACTGCTTCGCTATGAACACACACAGCAAAACATGTTGGTAAATAAAAGTCTGTTATGCGTAAAATAATTTGATAAAGTTTTTAACGAAAAATTTTAATAAAACGCCATTAAAACTAGCTATATTTCACAAATTACATTAATTAACTCCCGTAACGTACCCTAGTATTACATAAAAAGTATCTATATCAAAAAACGATTTCGATATCTCGAGTTGTATTGATATTTTTTGCGTTAAAAATGTTATGTTGGTTTGTGTATGCTTCAAAAACACAAAAAGTTCTGCATTGTTTGAGCTCAAATTTTTCCACGATATACAACCCGCTTAGACGATGGTTTTTATCTATATTTAACCCCGATGTAAGTGGGATATGGGGATGGCAGTGGGGATGAACAATCGAATATTTTCAAATATGCTCAAGTGGGGATTCAAATAAAAGGACTTGAAGTGTACATTACAAATCGATAAGTTTATAAAATTTACTGTTAAACTTTGCTTCTATTTGCATGCAACCATAATGTGTCACTGTTCGTACCAATTTTTAAGTAAATCCGCTAATTAGAACTCAGATATCGTGTGTGTTTAAAGTCTCATAAAATTGAGTATTTATTACACTTACATTCGTTACAAAAGAGCTACTCCTTCAGAGGATGATTTTCTGAAGGTTACTTAAAAATGAAAAACAAAATTGGTTTTCATAATCTAGAATACCCCCTTAAAAAACTATTTATAACATTTGTATGTTTGATGGTATTTTTTTAATTTACAGGCAGGCATTAAACTATTATGTTTCTACGTCTGAATATTTATCAAGAATACATTCATAATTATTCAAGTAAAAGATATATGAAGAAAAAAATATTAATTTTACAAATTTTCAATAATTTTTCAGGCGTGAATGTTTGATTGAATAGGCAGTATTTTTATCAAAAATATTTATGAAAAGAATATTATTACAACAACAAAAATTTGCCATAATATTCGAAATTGATCCGTCTCACTTTTGTTAACATATGTTTCTACCTCCATATATATAGAGCGAACAAAATATGCAAGTGTTTTTTTTATCGAGACTTGGTCTGTCATTAGAAAACGATGAGATGTTTCCCGTTTATTGCAATATTTTCCTAATCTGAAAGCATTTCTCTTTCAATTATAATAATGGTTTTTTCTTTGTCATGGACGTTATGACAACGCATAGTCAAGCATGAGGGTTTTGTTCGGAGTTGCGTGTTATTGATACCACCTTAAATTTCATCGAAAATTTAATATCAACTGAAATGATTCTGTTCCTGTCCGATGATAATCATGTCTATAAAATTTCTTTTAAAAATTTTTTAGAATTTATCAAAAACTTGACCGTTTGAACATTGTGACATGTTTTAGAGACCACAAAAACTAATTGCATTCTATTACAAAAAACTGTAAATGATTCCTATATACTTTCGGAGAAAACAATTTAGTCACGTTGATTCAAGATTTTCGTTTCAGAAGGTTCTTGGTTGGTAAAGCAGTTCATATTAAAACGATTTAATAACATTAAAGAGGTGAAAAGAGAGTTAATGATCTCTTGCGAAATCTAGTTTTATCCCTTTCAACTCCTGCTACTATCTAATGGGATTGGTATAAAATTAGGCACTATAAACCAACAAAGTTTCATACTAATTTCAACTTTCTACATTTTCTAGTTTCAGAAAATTTTTTAAATTTCGTTTCGATTTTTTAAAGTTTAGAGAAAATTTACAAAGAACGGAAACGAAAGAATTGTTTCAAGCAATAATATTTTTAACTAAGGAAAACAAATTTTCTAAAAAATAGAATTTTTCATTTAAAAAATAAAGGTGATATTCTTATAATATCCCTGATCTCGAATTGTATCCCCCCATCCAAATGAAAAATATTTAAACGAAATTTTCTTTAAAAAAATTCATTTTCAGAAAAAAAACATCGATTAAAATGGATCTGTTCTGTACTTTCATTCATCCGAAAGACAGCACAAAAGGAAAAACTGCACAATTAACTGATACTCCGTTATTTCTTGAGCGGTTTACGACCTATAGACGTTACGACGTAATATTAATTTAATAGTTTTGATGGGCTGGTGTAGTGCTTGGTGGTATATGCATGAAGGAGGTGCACTCAGTCTCTGAAAATAATTGAGGAGCTGATAAATGAAATTATCATCGGAAAAGGTGGTAAAACACATAAATGGTATTACAATGGGCTCTATAGCCTCAGTGTGCCCTTAGGTTAGGTTAGGTTATATTCGCTGCCCACGAAGGACACACTTAGGCTATATAGCCCATTGTGATACCATATATGTGTTTTACCATCTTTCCGCTGATAATTTCATTTATCAGCTCCTCAATTTCAGAGGCAGAGTGCACCTCCTTCATGCATATACCATGCACTAGATCAGCCCCTCACAACTATTAATTAAATTAATTTTGTTACGACGGCGGGAATCGAACCCGCTTCCCTTTGCATACCGTGGACATGGTTACGCCTTAATCAAGTAAGCTAATAGTGTGTCCTTCGTGGACAGCCAATATAACCTAACCTAACCTAACGACGTTTTGGTTCGTATGCTTGCTTCATCTATATTCTAAACGATGATCCGAAGTATCTCTTGATCCTTTGTGCACCTTAATTAATATAGAGGTCATACGAGTGTATGACAAATTTTGTTTATGTTTACATCAATTATTTTAATTCTGAATATGAGACACAAACAACCTACATATAATTTCTTTTTACCACCATATTTAAATATTTAAAGCAAAAAAAATCTTCTTCATTAATAAAAATAAAATTTTACTCTTTATCATTTTGCAATATGTAAATGATGTGTACATGTTGAATGAATGCCCTATCTATGATTGAGTCTTAGATCGTCTAGACACAGTATTTAATTTTATATTTGAATTAATTATCGTCTGTATAAACTGTGTTCATATATGTGACATATCCTCGCATATTCTGTTAAAAGATTAAGTATTCAATTTTGTGTCGAACCAAATTAATCATTATAAAATATACAAAAGTTATTAAGGTTGTTAACGTGCGTTACAGAAAAAAATCACCAATAACTTAAAATTTTGAAAAATTCTTCTTAAACATGTTAAATAGCCACAAATAAATTTTTAAAAAGATCTAAAAATTATGTTTCTTAGAAAATAAGTTTAGTTTTTATGGGAAATTCATACTTTAATAGATTCCAAATTGTTAAAAAAACAAGAAGTAAAGAGGCCAGTTTATTGACTATTTTTATATAAAAAATTCGTATAAATGTACGAAAATACCTCACTCGTAGCAGATGTGCATTGGGTATTTTCGTAGAAGTGAACTACTTACACCTGTACAGATTTCACGTCGCAACTAGTTAAAATGAATTTAGGGATTCCCCAAGTGTATATTTTCTGATTATATTACTTCTAAACGGGGTTTTTTTGGGTCGCTGATTTCAAATTTCCAGTCAAAATGTTTAATTTGTTACCCCTTCTCCCCTTTTAACCCACAAAAGTAGACCCCTGTTTCTTAAATTTAAAATCATCATTTTTTTACTATTTAATCCACTGTAAGATTTTTTGTGTCACTGATATCGAATTTAGGGGCAAGACATTTATTTTTATTATTAAGAACTCCTTTACATGCTTCAAAAAGGCTTAAATGTTAAAAAAAATGTTATTTTTTATTTCGGGGACTACTTACGTGGGCTAAAAGAGGAAAAGGGGTAGCAAGATAAACATTTTAACTGAAAATTCATGATCAGGGACTCCAAAACCCTCTTACACGTCATTAAAAGTCTTAATTTGCAATAAATGGAATTTATTATTTTGGGGATCCACTTATGTAAGCTAAAAGAGGGAGGCAAGGGGTAACAAATTAAACATTTTGAGTGAAATTTGAGATCTGCGCCCCAAAAATCTCCTTAATTCATTAAAACTCTTAATTTGCCAAAAAGGGACTCTTTCATTTTAAGAGTTTTTCAGACCACCGAGAGGGGGGATGCATAAAAAAGGTAATTAATAAAAATATTTTAAATTTTGAGTTACTTGATATTTTTCAAATCTTTTAAACGTTATTTTATCTGTTTTACTTTACGATTTAAACACGATTCACCCCAATGACGCGGGGGTTAAAATAGAAAAATTTCGCTTTAAATCATATAGACTTTTTTAAGGAAAATTTTCTAAGCCAATGCAAAAAATGCAAGTCGATACACCCAACAAACAATTTTTTCGAATGAAAGAGGTTCTTTTATTATACGATTATGTAACTTTGAGAAACAATACTTTTAAATAAACAATTATTGTTATTTGACAACGTATACTAGTATATACTAATACAGAGAGGAACAAAGTCAGGGAAATCAGCCATTTAAGGAATAGAGAATCCGAGCAATTCTTAAAAATTGGTAACAGTCGAAAAAAGTATTTTATAAGTTGTCTACTTTTACATGTCCTCATCACTTGGTTCATCACTTGAAAAACATTTACGTTAGCAATAGTTTTATTTTATCTATATTTATTTTTTATTAATATCTTTGTAATGATTTTCTGGTCGTTTTTTTTATTTTAAATGATTTTTTTGTTTAAAGATCACGGTAAATTTTTGAAATTTAAATAATTCATTTAATATATGTTTAGGGCGATGATTAATATTTTGTTTGGTAGAGCTATTCAGTTCAGAGTTCGGTATTACATGTTAATACGTATTTAATGTATAAAATACTCATAGAAGCAAAAGACTAAAGGCAATATACAGTTTCTGAATTAGTATTTGAGAATTGTACAATGCAGAATGTTGAGATATAGAGCAAAGAGTTTAAAGTATAGATATTGCAAATAAATGTACTAGTAATTTCGATATTCCCGCATGCGTCTGTTTTGATGTTCGTTGTACTGTTTTTTTTTTCTGAAATTTCATAATGGATACACTGTATACACATTCAACTAAAATTTGTTGTTTAATTTGTTTAATTAAATAATCCAATATTATTTATTTATTTCATAATATTTAATTTCTTCTTAATTTATAGCATGTTTTTGTTTCATCGCTTTAAATAAGATTGTCTTAATTTACATACTTTATCTTTGTTCAGAAATTTTAAATCATTCATTTAATTCCACCAAAGCTTAAATAAAAAAGAAAACGGATTTGTTATCAACTATATGGTTTGAACAACATTCATAATTATACTAGCATATACCCGCCCGCTTTGCTGGGCAATTTCCCCTTTAGACTATCACGTAATAGCACTTACTTATCCACCCTTTCGTTCACAATTTTATGGATTTTAATTTTTTGGTGGGAAAGTTTTTTGAAAATGAAGTTTTGCCCATGATACTCGCTGACATTGTAACTTTCTATGGGTCCAATCATTAAATTAATGGATCAAAATTACCCCATCCACTGAGTTTTATCAAATTCCAAAACAATATTTTTTTTTGCGACTATAGGTGAAATAATTTTTAAAATCCATTATTTGTAGTTTCTCAATTGATCTGCTTTATTTCATGTATCCAAAAAATTTCATCCGCTTTTTGAACACCTTGAGCAAAATTTTCAAAAATCCTTTTTAGTGCTCATCTACAGTGGCAAAAAACCCACATGCAAATTTATATATATAGTCCTAGTACCAGTTGTTTTGGTTGTGCGTTCATATGTGTCATCATTCAGTTGTCTGTTATTATTATACCATGTATATATGAAATATACATAGTATATTAAGTTTAGTCCCAAGTTTGTAACGCTTAAAAATAATGCTAGGAAAAAATTTTGTCATAGGTGTTCATAAAATCACCTAATTAGTTCATTTCCGGTTGTCCGTCCGTCCGTCCGCCCGTCTGTGGACACGATAACTCTAAAACGAAAACGAGCTGAAATTTTTACAGCGTACTCAGGACGTAAAAAGTGAGGTCAAGTTCGTAAATGAGCATCATAGGTCAATTGGGTCTTGGGTCCATTGGAACCATCTTGTAAACCGTTAGAGATAGAACAAAAGTTTAAATGTAAAAAATGTTCCTTATCAAAAAATAAACAACTTCAAGCTAACTGATCGATCAACGCACAGCTCAAGTTGTTAATTTTTGGATAAGGAACATTAAAATCTATATTGAATGTTCTAAAAATATATCTGTCAAATTTTTGAAATGATTTAACGAACGACTCGAAAAGTACATGGAAAAAATTTATCGAAATTTACGGTCTAAGTCTACGGAATAAATGGATGACAGAAGAATATTTAGGAATAAAAACTGGAATCTATTATGAAGATGCCTTTTCTTAGAAACCACCTGTCTTAGTTCATATTAAGTTCGGCGAAAAACATATATTCGGTTGATATCTTTTTTATATATGATTGAACACATATTAGCAAAACTACATTCTAGAAACATAAAGATCAAGTATGATTTTCTTGTACGGTCATAATAACAAGTGGACTTTATTAGAATAACTATTTCTACTGCAGCAGCTTACTTAAACCATACATATATGAAGTAGTGTATTCTACACGGTTCGTTATGGGTTTAAAGAATATTGTTAAATTGAAAAAGAAACAAAACACACAAAAGTTCATTGGAAGAATGCCAATATCGTTTTCTTAAAAAAATTAATTTTTATCTTTTATAATATGAAAGCTTTCTATCATAAATAAAGACTTTTAACAGTAGTTGTATTCTAAGATAAACACTTTTGATGTGTTTATAAAATTTTTCAAAATTATTGAATTGTTAAGGGTGGTAATAATTTAAGTTGACAATTTTGTTGGCACTGTAGATAATTTAAGTTTTAACCCAATGAACAAAGTTGTAACTTTTAGCGTTGATAATTTTGATCAAAATTTAAAAGAATCTGAACCACTGAAAACTGTGTATTTGTAAAAACTATTAGAAAAAAATGGATATATAATTAGTGCAGGCTCAAGCAAGAATTTAATATGCAAAAAAGGGGAACTGTTAGCCATGCTTGAATTCTAACTTATGAGAGTCCAAATTATGAGAAAACTCACGTTTTCCCCTCAGTAGTGCCCCGAAATACTACATTCTTCAAAAAATTATTTTTTCTGATTAAATAAACATTGTGTAACCACACATTAATGTCATCATTTTTGAGAAATCGCCCCTCGAAAATTCTTTTTCTTGAAGTAAGTATTTTAATTGCGATATTATTAGTAGATATTGCAATATAATTAGTACTTTTAGTATTTTTTCTGAACGTCTCATTAAATATATTAAAAAGGTAATAAAGGTAATTCCCATTTCTTTCAACTTAATTACTTAGAAATCGTCTATACGTTAGAAAATTTAAAACATAATCTTCCTATCTAGAAGTGACTAGAGGCTACAATAAAGTCAAAATAAAGTTTAATATAATGTACAATTTATACAATAAAAAACAATCGGGCATATAATCGATCTTATAAAGGGTTCTGCATCTTATATCGCCTGACACAATATTGTTCTAGAATTATATAAGAAATAACCTCTCCTAGTTTACCCCTCGTAGTTTTATAAAATAATTTTTTTTCTGTTTTATGAAATAATTCTTTATTAATATTTGTAGTAGGGTTAGAGTGACTGTCCTGGGGTGGGACATACTTAGACCATAGTGTCCGCTGTGATACCAAAAAAGGGTTGGCCCATCCCCGGCCACTACTTCATGAACCATTGGAGCAGTTTAAGAACAGCAGGAGTGCTTTGACGTCGACAGACTTTACGTCAGAGAGGTCGTCAAAAGGAGGTTGGCTTAAGAAAGTCCATCTCCTCATGGCAAGAGCTAGGCAGAGAAGGTGAAAAGGTGACAGAGAAGATGAGACATAATCTCCTCTTCCTCATCACTGTGACAGCTCCTGCAGTAGTCGTGATACACTGCCAGGCTCAGACGTTCAGCATGCCTGCCGCTCAACCAGTGTCCTGCAATAGCCGCAACAACTTTGCTAACACAGGCCCTTGGAAGTGATATAAGATCTTCGGAACGCCTACGGTTGTAGTCAGACCATGGCAAGCTCGTCGGATTCACAATTTCCTGGAATGTCCCAGTGTACCGGTATTCATATCAGGTTCACATTAATTTGTTCCGCCAGCTCATTTAAGGCCGTACGTCAAAAAAATTGGTATCAGAGGCAAATCAAAATTTGTATCAGAAGAAAGATAATTTTATAACGAAAATAATGGTATAGGCTTGCCTGAAAAAACCGTTCACGGAAAAAATTAATGAAATTAAAAATAGCCACGAACCTTCGATAGAAAAAATATGATAGGCATGTTTAAAAATTGATAAAATTTCATAAAAAGTATGTCTCAACTGATTATCAAATGTGCTATAAGTAGCTTTAATTAAGCAATAAAAAATAGTTTCAGCGTATACCTGTGTCATATTGTTTGGTACGGAATCTTAAAAATTTTTATAGGCATCAGCAAACGTATCAAGAAGAACAAATGAAGCAGATATTATTATTTTTCTTTTGAAAACGTGTCAGGATTCACAATATGTGTTTGTGTGTTGATAGGTAATAGAAAAGTGAGTGAAAAAAGAACAAATATTAAACAAGAAGAAAGTTTCGTTTTTTTGAACTTTCTTAATAAAAAAGACACATAGTTTGTTGTTGTGTACTACATCAGAGCTTACTTATTATAAAATAATTGAAAAATGTGTATTCTATGTGTGTGTGTTTATATTTCTTATTTCTTATATGTATTTATTTATTCATTTATTAAATATTGAAGAGAAAAAATGACAACAGCGATTTTAACAAATATTTTCTTTATTTTGTGAATGTTATAAATGAAACTGGACGTGTCGATATGGCCTTTGTAGGTCTGACCAATAACTTTTAAAAAGTCAGTCTTTCAATACCAACAACTTTCTCATTTAATCTTTTCGGATTCAAGTTCAATTGTTCTATTACTTAGCGAAAAACTGCTCTCTTTCTTGGAATCAATTCTTCTATACGCTAATATTTATATTTTTCTGTCTTCAATTGTCTGGAGCATTTTCGTAGATTGATTGGATTAAATATCAATTTTAAGGTAAGTAAAAATGCCAAAAACTTGTGTCTTATACTGTATTGTACATTGTTTGTTATTGTTGTAAAAATTGCATATAAATCAAGAGTTCCAGATTAATCTCTATCTATATCTCTATCTCTATATATTATAAATGCGAAAGTAAGCATGTTTGTTTATTTGTTTGTCACGCTAAAACTAGCGAATGGTTTTTAATGAAACTGTACAGCAATATAGCTCATACTTCAGAATAACATATGAGATATAATTTATGAAGATATATTAATAAAAAAAAAAATTAAATATTAATTTAATTTGACATTACCATAAATTACAGATTTCTGTAAAAGTAGTCATTTGACATTACCATAAATAACAGATTTCTGTAAAAATAGTCAATATAAAATATTTCACGGCCATCTTTTCTGATATATTCAATGAATAATTACAACTATTATACATTTAAAAAAAATAGGAAACCATACATATATTTTACCTGTGTAAAACAATCGTTATCATTATTTCGAGTGTTATAGAAAGGGGATACTCGAGAGCAATCTTTATCAATCTTTACTTTTAAACCCAGCGAATCGGGTGGGTATCACTCTAGTACAAACATACAGACAGATAGATTTCAAATAATAAAATTTGATAAAAGGGATATTGCAGCGTTAAGTGAATTTGTATGTTTTTCAGAATACATAAATTTTGATTTAAGTATTTTCCATCATATACGATTAGTCATTTGACATTACATTTTGGTAGAATGAAAAGTTTTAAATCTTTTAGTTATGTGTTGTGTAGGTAATTAGAACGTGTGTTCCATATAATTTAGTGTATTTAGATAATAATTTGGAAACTTATTTCCATAACAGAAATTGGAAGTTTGTGTATATTCATACATATACATCATATATTCAGTTTGTACTTAGGTGGATCTACGCTAACAATATTTAAGTAAGTACTAAAGTATGTCAGAATATAGGTATAGAGTGTATTTATAAATACGAAATAATAGTGACACCATCTATCAATTTTGTTTCAGTTTTGAATCGATGGTAGATACAGCGCCAAGAACCAATTTGCGGGGAAAAATTATTTAATTGTTATGTTATAAAAGATTAAAGTAAACCTCAATGAGAATTATCGGACATATATTTTGGGTATTCTAAAGATTGATGTGAGTAGCATCCAGAATTAATTCGTGATCCATTTGTCAGGCTAAGGACTGGTCAATGATTTTTTTTCTGTTAGCTTATAGTATTCGTTTTAAATATTGTATATGTAAATGTATGGTATTATTTCTCAAAAGTGTTTTTTTTTTCTGTATTTTTGTTTTGTTATTTTAATTCTTCATCAATTTTAATGAATGCCCTGTCATTTTAAAGACAAGGAAGAAGATGTTTTATTCTTAAAAACAATATTTACAAATTTTTTAGCAACTTCACTTAAACCGGGTGCCTTACGCAAATTCCTTAAATCTTATTAATTTAACAAACGTATTCGAAAATGTTTCCTGGATATTGCAGCGTCTACATTCTGGTTAAATCTATGCAGTGAAGCTGAAATCGATAAGACTGAAAGACACTAACCAGAAAGTTATAAATTTTATGACCGAATGGGTGCGTTTGGCTGAAAAAAGCGCTTGAGAGCGCTTACTAGCGCTGAAAAACAAACTGTACAGTTTTCGGCCAGGGCATGTTTGCTAACTTCAGTTGCGCTGACACAATCAATTATTTAATACTAGCTGAGAACTACCCGCTTTGCTGGGCAACATCCCCACTTGCACCCCTCCCTCCACATTTCCCTGCGTTGGATAACAGTTTTGTAATGTACACGTCATGCTCTTTTATTTGATACCCCACTTAGGTATATTTGTAAATATTCGATATTTCCTTCCCACTTTCTCGCTACACCTTTCTACCCTCCGAGGGCTAAAAAAATTTCTAAATGTAATTTTAAACATTCTGACCAAGTTTTGAACTATTAAAAGCCATAATTGAAAAATATGAATTTTTTATTCATGAACACCCCCGCAACCCCCCTTGTGGGTGGAATTTCGTAAAATCCGTTCTTAGCTGACCTCCACTTGGCAAAAGAAATATTCCTGCCAAATTTCAATTCTCTAGGTCTTATAGTTTCAGAGATATCGTGATGAGTGACTATCTATCTATATCTATAGAAAGTCTCCTATATATTATTTAATATATTATTCATTATTGGTAATTTTTTAATATGAATAATTTACAAACATATATTTAAATTAGGTTAGGTTCCCCGGTTAAAGCTAACTTAGCGTCCTAGAGGAATATAGCTATTTACTATTTGACAGCGCTTACCGCTTAACAATCGTCATTTTGCAACGCACCCAATGAATATTTTATTACATAACATTTAACCATGTAAATGTAATAGAAACGACTACCTAATATAGCCCATATACCTATTAATTATCTAGATGATTATTACGAAATTTGTTGATGTATCCATTGGAGCGACGGAAAAGAAATAAATTATACCATGAATGACAATACTGCCATATCAGAAAAGTATAGTTATTGTTATTGTTATATTATAGAGCAGTTTTAATAATGGTATAAGAGACACCAACGTCACGAAAATTTCATGATGGCAGGATTTGGGATATAAATTATAATCGCCTGACAGTTTTACCGTTGCTAACACCGCGCCAGATATTAAAGTAAAAAACTTTGGAATAACTGGTCATTGGCCTGACCTTCGGCCTTTGACCTGGCTGGAGACTTTGACAGTGGAGCTCGCATATAGCTCTAATAAATACCTATTCACAATACCTGAATAATAAACAATATCTCAATACTATTCTAATAATCAACCGCTCTCAGATGAAAGGCGTACCTAAAATAAAAAGCAATATTCGAAATTCATTCATCCCCAAATAAAATCTCGAAAACGTTACCAACTCCATCATAAACTGAAATAAAAATAATGGACCTTTACTGCCCAGGAACATTTTTTTTTCTTCATATAATATAAAAAAATATCTGTATTACAGATTTAAAAACCATAAAATTCTCTATAAAAAGGTTATTTTAGAATTTTCGTCTATTTCACAGGACTTGACGAAAACGTGGACATTTTTCGGGGTTTGAAAATGATAAATATACCTTGAAGAGTAGAAGATATCATTAAATTTTGACTAATTAATTTTTGGAAAACTGCGTAGAATAACGAACATATAATCAGCTAATCAAATTAATACGATTTGGGTGTTGTTTACAAACATCTAAGAGAATAGGGCTCCTAGAGATTACATTATCATATTGTGTAGATTCATATTCAGTAATAAATTTTTCAAATTTCAATTTATAATGACGTTCTGTACTTTGCTAGTATACATCTTCCATTGAAACCAACATAAGTTTATAAGAAGTTTAATATTTGTGTATGACAGTTATATCTACATACTTCGTTGGTACCTACTAGTGTAGCGCATCTTAGTAAATATATCCTAATTATATCAATAGGTAAGAATTTAATACTATATTTCTGTATGGTTTTCAATCTTAATATAACTTTTAGTTTCATAATTTTATTCTGCGTATGTAAGTAAATGTTCGTATATTCGGAGAAAACCAAATTTTGTTGCAGGGATTCAATGAGAATAAGTAATTTCTAAACGATTTTTACTTTCTTTTTTTTTTTAAATTTATCTATAAAATTCTTATTCTACTATTCTCTTCATATTTACTTTTCCATATATACAAAGATTTTCATATATACAATAAAGTATAGTAATCATGCAAAATATAATTTTCGGTCTTTTGTCAGTATTTCATGTTTTAAGGAGTCCTTATTAAATTTTTCTATTAAGGGATAATATATAGACATATTTCAAAGACAAACAGCTTTTGTTTTTTGGGTAAAATTGAAAGTAGGGGAGATTTAATTCACAAACCTAAAGTTTAGAATATTTTAACGGTAAAATAAAGAGAAAACCCATAAGAAAAGAAATAAGAAAAAATGTTTCTATTATTGAGGCAATAAACTTTTGTTTAAAAGTATTTTTCACACAATCAATAATTGATAGAAAAATTCGTCTGAAATATATTTTTACTTTTCGCATGCAGTATGTTGAAACTCATGTAATAAAATTACGGCGAAGATTATTTGCATTATATATATGATGCAATGGAATATGGGGTGGATCGTTAAGTACGTACTAACTAAATTGTTTCAAACTACGAAATTATTTTAGTAGGGAACTAATGGCATTACATAATACCTTTTGAAACTTAATACAATATTCTCGTTCATAAATAAACCGAACTTAAGGCGCGTGTTTGCAGACACTTCAATGGAATATTATGAATCAAATGCAACTTCAAATGCTACACACAAATTAATATGGTCGAATTAAGGTATTAATAGAAGAAAATATTATTTTCTAATTCTAAATTTCTATATTAGAAAATAAGTGTTTTCTCTGCGAAATCCAATTCGAAAATTAAATAAAATAGAATCAAATTTGTTCATACCAATAGTGCTTTTGAATCGGCTTATATACCATAATGACATACCAGCATTGTAATAAACACCATGCATTTCTTATCGTGTAGTTTGCCTGATATGTGAGCAAAGTTGAGTTATTCTCATTATATATGAAGATCAGCTGGCGCTGTAACAGTATTCGTGTTAATCATTACACTGGCATCAGCTTGAGTATTTATTCCAAATCATAGAAATGTATATACTTTGTCGCAATTTAATGTGCGCACAAGAGCTCAAAGCACTCTGCACACTGGCATTGGAAAAACAATGGAACTGCAAGACAATATATCCATCAATGATTTTACGGTAGAAAGTTCCATTTTCGGTAAGGATATTACAAAAAATAAATTTTCATCAGTTGACGGTGTTGAATTTTATTTAAATAACTAGTATTAAAATTTTATATGATTGTGAAATTGTGTGACAAAGTATATTTTCTAAATCAACAAATCTAATTCGACTTCATTTATATATTATACATGTATGTATTATGTATTCAACATACTCGACTTCTTACATACCAAACATAATGAGAAAAGTAGGCGTCTGTCATTTGTTTTATATATCGACTTAATTTAATTTCAAATGGTAGGGTAATGTATAGTACCTCGGATATGGTGTATATTAAGACAAAGCTTATCAAGCAACTGAGGGAATTATTATCTACGTGCATTTGTTTTCAACTAAAATGGAAATAATATTTTTTGTTTCGAAGTAAACTACCATGATTTCAACTACCATGATTTACAAGTTTTTGTTGATAGCTGCTTAATATTTACATTCCAAAAAAAGCTATTACCTTTGTAATTTTAAAAACAAGTGAAAACAAACAATTGACTGAGTTAACTGTTGAAATCCCATATATTACCCATATATCTATACATGTCACACATACATAACTGATAATGCCATATTAATACATACTATATGCATAGAATGTGTACCCTCATGAGTAAGCAGTGATGTTTACAAAATGTTTCAATCAAAAGTTGTTTATTTTTTGATAAGGAAAATTTTTTACTATAAAACTTTTGTTCTATCTCTAACTGTTTACAAGATGGGTTCTACAGACCCAAAACCCAATTGACCTATGTGGCTCATTTATGAACTCGACCTCATTTTTTATGTCCTGAGTGCGCTGTAAAATTTCAGCTTGCTCTCTCTTTTCGTTTTTGAGTTATCGTGTTCACAGACGGAAGGACGGACGAACAGACGGACAACTGAAAATGGACTAATTAGATAATTCTATGAACACATATACCAAAATTTTGTTCGTAGCATCAATATTTTTAAGCGTTACAAACTTGAGACTAAACTGAATATACTATGTATATTTCATATATACATGGTATAAAAAGAAGACATTAAAAACATCAATTTTGATCCTTGGTACTACATTTTCTTTCATTCTAATATATACTTTTGCGAGAAAGAGCATATTATAATATTCAAATATACAAATATATGTATATTCAAAAAATTTGAAACCATCCAAAAAGCAATCTACAGCGTTTTCCTTTCAGTAGCAACGCATTTGTCTATAAAGACAGTTTAAGGCAAAGCGATATTGGAATGTTTGTATTTATTCAAAACCTTAGAGCTACTCCTGAGAGCAGGTTGAAAAATGCTTAATTACTGAGGGATATACTAATCGAGTCATTAATATTAACGCCTAAATATCATCTATTTAAATCTTCAAAGCAGTTTTGTAGACACCACAGACGCTCAGAAATGGCAATTAAAAATTTATTTGGCTAAAACATATACGCACAAGTTCTTATTTCTGTCTAAATAAAATGATACAGAATGTAAAATAACCGTAAAATTTCAGTTTTATATAGTAGTTTTTCTGTTAATGTGCGCAGAATCGGATAGCAGGTGAAACGTGAGTTTTGATTTATCGAAAAAATCAAGTATCTTAGGAAGAAATCTTTTGGTTTTGGTGGCTATTGTTTTTCAAAATATTCTTTGAGCTACGATGAACATTTTCAATACTGTGTCAGGAACGAGGGTGAAGAATCGAAAACGTGTTTTTAAGTTTCACAAATTCAGATCAAATTTTATGGCCAAAAATACAAATTACATTTTACTACGAAGTAAAGACATTCAATATGTTCCACGCAACATCACTCCAATAAAAGTGTTTCTATCTGTTCCATTTAAATAAAGATGTCCTTACTTACAGCTATAATGTCTTTGGTCATAGGTTGTAACCATTTTAAAATTATGTCACTCTATCCCATTCTAATGTTATTATCAGAGGAATATTTATCCAAGTTCAACTGTTTTAAGTCGGCGCATACAATCTAAATTTAAGGACTTCATCTTATAGACCAGCACAACATATTTTTTAAAAACTTTCATTCATTTATTGTTTACATCATTAGTAATGGTAAAAAACATGTTAAACAAAGTTTTACTTTTTTTGTTGTTTATTATAATAATCTAGAGAATATGCCTAAAATTTGGTTTTAAAGAAAAGTAAAAAAAAGAAATGAAAAAGAAAGGAAAGGGAAAGTTTTTGTATTTTTTTCATCTATAAAAGGTTTTCTTTTTGAATTGTTTCTAAATGTTATTCACTTCTATATACAGAATGTATAAAAATAATGTGGTTTAACCTCCGTTTCTCAGATATACATGTCTATAACAGAGATTACCCACATCATTATTGTTATTTATTTAAACTACATCCAAATACATACTTAAATTTATGATGTGGGCGGAGTCGATTATTTCGTTCTTATCCATGCGACGACAGTGTGATCAATTTGCCGCCCCAATATTTAATAATTGCTCAGACTTCAGCTGCCTGGATAAGAGCCCGCAACCTCTCAGTTTAAGTAGTCAAACGGTAGAAGGCGATTGCGCCTTTACCCACTCGGGCACTTAGCCGGTTTACAGAATACAGAATGTAACTTATTATGAAAAATAGAACTTTTCGGATCTAATTTGCTATTAAATTTTATCGAAATCTTTACGATTGGATGTATAATTGTTATTTTGTTCCTGGCCCATGTGTTTACCTGGATGCTTGTTAACACAATATTTCTGTAACAATAAAGACATTCAAACTCATAGTTTAACTAATCAAATGAGTACTTTTTAAATGCGCAAGATGACTTGTTGTTTGATGAAGC
Source organism: Chrysoperla carnea (assembly GCF_905475395.1). Lineage (NCBI taxonomy): Eukaryota > Metazoa > Arthropoda > Insecta > Neuroptera > Chrysopidae > Chrysoperla > Chrysoperla carnea. The sequence continues at coordinate 70,417,104 of NC_058337.1, read as the reverse complement.
AACCTATTAAACTAGACAAAAAAATTCTAATTTATACCCAAAGGCGTGCACATTACAAAACTGTAACCCCTACGTAAGGGGATATAGGGGGAGGGGGTGAACGTGGAAATGTTGCCCAACAAAGCGGGTAGTACACAGCTAGTATTAAATATTTCGTTTATCATAAATATTTCCAATTGTAAATGCCACTTCCAGATGAGTGAACAACAACTGGCTATCATCCGCCCGAAAATTGGTAAAATTCGGTAATGACGAGCTTCGGTAATGAAGAAGACCCGAATTCAGTAGTTACAATTTCGATTCCCATATGTTCATACTCATACTTACCATTTTTTAAGGCCAACAATAATATATAAATTCAAAGAAGATAAATCCCGCCAATCGGCAATAAAAATTTTTAATATTAAACAGGAAGTGGACCGCATTTCAATAGTTCCAATTTGGACTATCTGATTACTTACCATTTATCAATACTTGTTAGTGTTTTATTAAAATTACACACACAATAATTGCTGTGTCTTTTTCTTTGTTTTACACATTGATATCCATAAGATCTCTTTTATATATAAGATGATTTTTTACGTACTGTACAAATAGATGTTGTGAGACGTCCAAATCAGGCTTTGTTAATGTTGATGTCGAATGAGTTTTTATTATTGTTATTTCTATAATGAATGTTGCGTACGTACTAAATGCAAATTTTATTATTTGTTCATAGGAATTATTAAGTGTTATTTGAATAAAAAACGATGTTGAAACAGGGGTATTAACAATTCAAATATTTCAATGGTTTTTTATTTTTTAAATACAATTCTTTCAGTTAGGTCTGGTTTCAAATTCTAAATTTTCACCGTAGATAAGTTTTATAAATCCTAATTATCCTTTTTTTGCTGCGTTATACATAAATACGATGAAGTTGGTAATTATTCATACAATGTTTTAAGCCGCTAAACAGAATTTGATTTTCACAGTGATTAAATAAATCCTATGTATACAGACTGAAATGAACTATGTGAATGTGTACGTTTATATCACACTTTCTACGTTTATCAATAGCCAAATTGCAACGAAAGAGATAGTATATACATTGTCGAAGTTACTTTGAACGTTATTTTGAGTAACTAATGGTTTCCTTTGGACAAATGGTTTTACTTTCTAAGAAAAAGGATATCAACCCAATTAATAACCCAAGTAATTTAACCTTTCTTTCTAACCCGTCAGGTAACATTTAACTCCAGCATTCCTAAAATGTAAATTTGCGAAATACATTAAAACGTTAAAATTACTCCACAATTCATATTACTGCGTGTTTTTGAATAGGTCATATTAAATTTCATTGTTAAAATTTAGATTGAATAAAGTGTGGATTATTTTTTTAACACGCTTATATTACTTCACCTGTATGTATGTATGTGTGTTTGCATGTTTCTATATAACTTTCTAATTCAAAAAACAAACAAAGCATGAATATGTGAATTTTTATTTTAGTAAAATAATCATACTCATGCATAGGACATCATCAGTTCTACGTCTACCGATAACCATACTATACATATATACTTAGAACAAGCAACAAGCGTGTTTTTTAGTTTTTAAACTATATTCTTATTATGTTTTAATAAATTTATGTATAGAATATCGAATGTAAAAATGCAAATAAATAATAATCATTCACTAAAATAAAAATTCACATATTCATGCTTTGTTTGTTTTTTGAATAGTCTTTTCATTGAACTTAATTGGTAAATCTAAGTTAAATTCGTTACAATTTAAAAAAATCCTATCAATGTTGTTCAAAAAGCTTACCATCACATTTATAAAAATTGTAGAGTAATTTTTTATGTTTAAATGCATTTGTTATGAAAGAAAATTTATACTTTGGAATGCTGGAGTAAAATTTGTCATAACTGTAGTCTTTTGAAGAGTAGGCAAAAAAAATTATGGGTAGACAAACGTTGACAAACCGTTGCTAAACGAATGGTATCAGCATTTTGAGAAAATTTTGATTGAACAAATGTCGGACAAACGGACAAACGAAAATTTTGATTGAATAAATGTCGAAAAATGATAAACAAACGATTCCAAACTCTAATTTGATTTTTTGCTTTCTTTTTAACCTCCGACCTAAAAAAAAAAAGGAGTGTTATAAGTTTGATCCCAAAATTTTGTCGGGGGTTTTTTAAATTTTGTAAATTTCCCTTGTTATGGATATGTAAGTCTCTGACTGCTACTAAACATTTTGTTCAAATTTTATGTGGTCGGGGTTTTGTTATTTTATTTAACATCATGTATATATAATTGTTGTAATTTCCAATATAAATCTAATAAATCATTATTTAATAGCTATCATCCGCTTTCAAAGCTATATTTATTATACTGTATTTTTTTAAATATTACTTTTTTATATAAATAAGTTATAATATTAAGCACGTATACACAAAGCGACTCAAAATAAATGAAACAACAAACATTTTACTTAAATTATCAACCAACTAAACTTACTAATTGACTACAGATAGATGCTCAAAAGTGAACATCAATAGTTACTGTGCTAGTTATGAGACATTTTCTTCTTGTACATACTTTTTTTACTTTTAGTAGAAAAGGATAGTATTATGTATCATTATCCTTTTATACTTACACCGACTGTAAAAGTGTATTCAAAAAATTTATCCAAGCGTGGGCATAGCAACATTCTGAGCTATAGCAAGTAATTTTTATAATCGAGTAGCCTAGTAGCCCGAAAGGGCCAAGTTGAGTGCAACTGGTAATTGGCTAGTTAGTGATTAGATACAATTAGCCTGGTCTGGTCTTAAATTCCAGCCACCTATTAGTCTCTTTTAAGTAGCTTCTTTGGGTAGGGTCTAAACGTGGTATAAAAAACATCAGTGACAGTATGCCTGGTTAACATTATTGAAATCATATTGTTTGTTATTTCAGAAAAGGAATGGATAAGTTTAATCCATTTTGAGTTTCTAATTTTTAGACCGTTACAAATAAGATATTCGAATCTGTTGCTTGGCTAGTCTGCATCTGTGGCATCATACAGTTTCTAAACAGATGGACCGATTTGAATGCGTTTTAAAATATCTAATAGCAAAATAACCAAATCAAAAATCTAATGTCAGCAAAAAAAAAATCAGCCTGTGATAACTTACCTAATCTAAGCACGTTTAAATTTAGTGGCAATTATAAATAAACACTGCAAAATTCAAGTTAAAAACATTTCACCAGCGATAACTCAAGCTTTAATATATATAAGAACGCGAATTATTCAACATAGACATTGTTCTTACATATTTTTTTATTTTACATATTTCCGCGGTTTTAATACTTTAATATCCGAATCAAAACTTTCCAATGTGATGTGTGTGTGTGTGTGTGTGTGTGTGCGTGTGAGACCTTTTTATAACCTTTTATTATACTGGAAAGCTTTTCGTGTGGACCTTGAGGGTCGCACCAGACTCAATTTATTGTCGTTTGAAGTTTTATCGTTAGTTTTAAAATTTTTTTTGATTAGAACTTTAAACACACACCCCTTCTTTATTCGTAGCATATATTTATATATTTTATTGGAAGTATTAGATTGCTACCCTACATCTATGCTCTTCTGTTCAATGTCTCAAAATCCCTTATATGACAGAAGATGATTTATTATATAGTATAAAAATATATTGAAGAAATATTTTCGTGTATTGTGTAGGTAGGTAGATAGATGTAACATGTTTGAGATTAGAGGAGTAATGACTTTTTTTATAATACTTGTACGTTCTTAAGAATAAGGAATAATATACCTACTGTATAAGATAGTGTGTAATTGATTTTGGCATGTATTGAACAAAATCATATCAATTATATCTTTACATATCAGAAACGATGTGAACAACACTTAAGTGAAATTCTTGAACAGATGCTACCCCAATTTTTGTAAATATCGATATTCGTATAAAATTTATATAGTATACAAAGATATGTTTTTGATTGGTTTTACTGACATGTATAAGTTGAAATTATCTTGATAAATATCGATAAACGTCAATATTTATGACAATTTTATTTATATTTTAAAAACACTTTTCGGCATGAAAAATATACTTTCATTAAAAAAAAATAAATAAATTCTTTTTAATTTGAAAAATAATTTTGAAATGAAAAATATTCATATCGCTAATTTTTTACGAGAAGAGTGCTATTACTTTAGTTCACCTAACTTGTGATTTTCTGAAATGTTTGAATTTTTATAAATTTTGTATTTCCTTGTCTTTATTTATGTGGTCTTGTTTACAAAGTAAAATAGAAATGAAATTTCTTACTAATTTCAAAATTAGATTTACTTAAATATCACTTTCTCATTAGTAGGTATTTTGTAATGGAGTATTATTTCAGTTTCAAACGAAAAATGTTGAGTGGCCAAAGTTCGAAAAGACACATGATGATTAGATTAAAATAACTTAAAATTTTATACATTGATAAAAAAATGATCAATGGATTTTAAGTAGTCCACAAATTTGACAACTATTTTGTCCTGTGTTAATCCAGGTAAGCATACGAAGTTGAAAAAAGTATTCTGAATTAATCAACAAAATAAGTTTTCACTTGAAAACTCAAACTTGTAGGGGTTTCATTCTATCTATCAATCGCATACCTCATATGGTGCTATTCCTTAGAACGGACTGTAAAGATTACCAGTTACATGGAACACATAAGTTGAACCAATGGTGGTGATCAAAGCTACATTAGATTGTGATATACGATAAGTTATAGTCCTTTACTATGGATCACTTATTAGTAAAAGATAATAGTTATTTACGATACTAGTGGGATAACAGCATTATGATTCTACAACTAGTGCGTAGCACGAGTTGGACAATTGCAGAAGTACGATAATAGTGCGTCGTCGCGCGTATATCGTACAAAACTTTATCTATGCCTCTATGATGTGAAAATAAACGATAACTATTATTTAAAATTCATGGTTTATTGAGTTAACTGCCGTCCAAATTCGAGAATGAATTCACTATCACACTAGGGCGGTTGTAAACTATTTTTCGTACGCATACTAAATGAGAAAAGTCTTCTTTCTTACGAACGAAGACAAATATAGTTTTTATTGATAGATGTTTGTTCAAATTAATATTGAAATTCTCAAAAACACACACTATGTAGAAAAGGGTTCCTACACATACAAATCTAAATTGTTCTCTAATAAAAGGCACTTCAATAAGTATACCTAATTATTTGCCATTGTAGTTTCATCATAGGCAATTTTACAGTCCCTAAGGTACAGGCACAAAAGATCCTGCAGGGTCTAATATCGCTGGGGCCAATTATGTCTATGATTCACCAAAAATGAAAAAGGCCTGTATCTTTTTATGAGCTTGGAACTTAAGAAGACAATTTTTGACAACACATTAATCATTTTATTACGAAAGAAAATTCAATAATATTTTATTAAAAGTTTGATGCAATTTGTTTATCTATATCTTCATAAATGACAGAATACAACAAACACAACGTGAACCACCGTAAGTAGCTTTCAACAACCACCTCCATCAAGTTGATAAATAAATAAAAAATATAAAAAGAACGCACACAAATCCACAATGAAGTACATACTTAATTCTGCTCATCGTATTTTTAAGAGTTGATACAAGAAGTGGTTTCTAGTTATAAGGTACACGAGTGTTTAGATTGTCGTGTTATTATTTAAACAAAAAGACTTACACCAAAGTTTATTATTACCCATATTGAAAAATAGTTCTGTCGAAATTTTTCAAATTTATATACCTCGATTTTTTCTATGTATAAATGTAATAGAAATGTTCAATAAAATTATAATAGAAGTTTTCATCCTAATTCGGGTGCATTGGGATTCTTAAGGTGGGTTGTGTGGCGCCCTGTTATCAGGTACATCATAAAGGGTCTGAAAATTAGACAAAATTACTAATTTTGTAATTGAATCAGCCCTTGGTACCTTTTTTGGTATTTAATTATTAATTAAGGCGCCAATTTGTGTTTATGTTGCAGCTAACTAGCCGCTTAATTAACAGCTTAGCTTTTTTACTGAACGGCTCAACTAGCGGCCTCAATGATGTTAAGTTGTAGCGTCTAATATAACATTTAATCAACTGGCTGGCTGCTGCATAAGTATGCATCAGCAGTGCCCGTTGGACGCGGCATTGTAATCATACCTTAATTCGGAAATTTTATGAACATCTGTATCAAATCAAAATTTTGTTTGTGGCATCAATATTTTTTAAGTGGTACAAACTTGAAACTAAACTCAATATATATTTTACATATATACAGGGTACAAAATGAAACTTCACTGTTTTTATTGTACTATTCCATTCTTTCAAGTCGATATATTTTTCCAAAACAGGTGTGAATAAAAGTAAACAAAACAATATTTGTTTTATTTTTTGTTGTATTTTTTTGTATTGTTTTGTTTTATAAACTCACTCCTACGAAAGAAATTCCATAATCATCTATAGGTACTACTCCTAACACTTATTTGAGCCCTCGTATATATCACATGCCTAACGCCACGTGTACTTGAATTATAAAGACCTAATTTTATTCTATTGTTTAGTTTAATATTATGTAATTTTTTTCTTTGTTTGTAAGAGCTTTTATGTGGAAAATAAATACATAAGAAAAAAACTTGAATATTTAATTCTATAAAAACATTGAATAATTAATTCTATTAACAATTTTTACATTTTGTTAAATACTTTTGTGGGCTAAATTAGGTATATAATCGAATTTTTTTTTATTCTTCTTATTTTGATCAGGAAATTTGTTAACTGTCTTATATTAGTGGAGCGGAGAAGAGCTGGAGAAAAATGCTACAGACGAATATTATTAATTTTTCAAAATTTTAATTTGACCACTTTTTTCTTTGCTTTACTACTTTTTAACTACTTGGTCATTACGCAGGAGTTTAAAGTTTTTATAGATTTTTGATTTGGTTGTTGCTTAGTCTTATGCCCCTTTATTTTTCTTAGCTTGTTGTTGGTGTTTTTATCTGCCCATAATTCGCTATTTTTTCAATTATTTATAATAATGTAATATAATTACTAAAACTGGATAATTATTGCATTCAAATTAATTTAGTGGATAATAATCAATTATTGATAATTATCCGAGTAAATATCAAAATTCAATAATTATCCTAATAAAAATCAAAATTCAATAATCTTATGTTTAGTTAAAATATCGAATTTTCTGATAGATACAATGATTTGCTAAATCTCGCTCCTGTTTTGTACTAAAAACTTGTTTTCAAACGTAGAAAAGTTAATTTTCTAACAGATTTCATTTCTTTATTCCAACTATCTAACAGATTTCTTTTTGGAGCATCTATTATTAACCGTGATAATTGCTTTTCTAAAATTTTTCACCGTACATTTTTCTTTAATTCCTTAGAACAAACCATATGGAAAAAAAATTTGGCTTTGTACGAAATATAAATATGATGCAAAATTAACTACATAAATATTTTTGATAATTATTGTTGTAATTATCACATATAGAAAATTATAATTTCGGTATAGAAGATAAATAAAGTTTTCTGGTATTGAATGGTATAGTCTACCATTCAATTTTTTCTTTGTAAAAATAGAATTAGAACTTCATTTTAAAACAAGTGAAAACAAACAATTGACTGAGTTAATTGTTGAAATACCATGTATAGTCAGTGTTGATTTCTTTATCACATTACATATACCAACATGTGACACATACATAACTGATAATCAAGTATAGCACATATTATAAAATTTCCGCCCTAATTGTCGCCCTCACGGGGAAACAGTGATGTTTACGAAAAAATGTTTCAAACAAAAGTTGTTTAATTTTTGATAAGAAACATTTAACATTTAAATTTTTGTTCTATCTCTAACGGTTTACAAGATGGGTCCTACGGACCCAAGATCCAATTGACCTATGATGCTCATTTACGAACTTCACCTCACTTTTTATGTCCTGAGTACGCTGTAAAAATTTCAGCTCGATATCTTTTTTCGTTTTTGAGTTATCGTGTCCACAGACGGTATACACAAACAAATATGTAATACAATCTTATAAGTGACGTATATGTTTGAAATACATAATGTTGTTGCTATGCAAATAATTGATACTATATGTTATATATAACATATCAATTATGTTCTGAACTAATTTGCGCTGTCACGGGTAAACAATAATCTTTACAAAAAAATGTTTCAAACAAAAGTTGTTTATTTTTTTGCAAGGAACATTTTTTAGATTTAAACTTTTATTCTATCTCTAACGGCTTACAAGATGGGTACTACGGACCCATGAACCAATTGACCCATGTTGCTCATTTACGAACTTGACCTCACTTTTTACGTCCTAAGCACGCTGTAAAAAATCAGCTTGATATCTCTTTTCGTTTTTGAGTAATCGTGTCCACAGACGGACGGACGGACGGACGGACGGACGGACGGATAACCGGAAATGGATTAATTAGGTGATTTTATGAACACCTATACCAATTTTTTTTTTGTAGCATCAATATTTTTAGGCGGTACAAACTTGGGACTAAACTTATAATACTATGTATATTTCATATATACATGGTATAATAACAAGCATTAAAATATGGTTTTAATCATATACTAGGGGGACGTGTAGTACTAGTGACACTTATATATTGTTTAAAGCTAATCTTTAATGTATCATTTTTTCGAGAATTTAACAACTGTTGATAAAAACACGTAGTCCAGAGTCCATGAAGTGTGTTCTACGAAACAATATCATAATGCAACACCTTAATGTGTCTTGAATCCATTAACGATTAAAGCTGAAAATACTCTCGTTAACAATTATTCTTAACTAGCTGTGAACTACCCGCTTTGCTGGGCAACATTCCCACTTTCACCCCTCCCCCCATATTCCATATCCTTTTCTAGGTTACTATCACCTAATTAAATTTCATCAAAATCCGTTCAGCCGTTTAGGCATGATAAAGCAAAACTCCCAGCAAAAACCATAAAAAAATCACTAACTCAATTCAGTTTTCTGCCTACTTCCTACCCCCTAAGTACGATGACGTGATCCTTTTGATCTTATATCCGTTTTTAAGTAACCATCTATTACCTTACTAAATTTCATCAAAATCTGTTCAGCCGTTTAGACGTGAAAGAGAAAAAGTCCCAACAAAAACGACTAAAAATCACTAACTCAATTTAGTTATCTGCCTACTGCCTACCCCCTAAGAACGATGGCGTGATTATTTATAGCCTATGACCATTTCTAGGTTATCATCTATCGCCATACCAAATTTCATCAAAATCCGTTCAGCCGTTTAGGCGTGAAACAGTAACAGACAGCCAGACAGACAGAGTTACTTTCGCATTTATAATATTAGTATGGATAGTAGGGATAAGCGATTGAAACATTTAAAATCTTACAAATTTCTCTTACTGGGATCCTCTTCTCCGAGGATCCTTTGCATCAGGTATGATAAGATATACCGAAAAACATTATTAGAAAAAGGTAATTCGAATATTTTGTTATACCCATATACTGATTTTCATGAAAAAATTGGCATTTTTAATTTTTTCATTATTTTAGTCTACAACCAAAATAATTACAAGTTTATTGAAATATTTGAATACATAATACTATTAATTTATCAATTTATCCAGTTTTCACTTGACATAGCGATAATAATTATAATTACGTTTTTCAGATATTTATCTCTAATAGACGCCGCCCCCCCCCACCCCCATGTCATTACTTTTTTAATCTTTTATACCATGTATATATGAAATATACATAGCATATTAAGTTTAGTCCCAAGTTTGTAACGCTTAAGAATATTTTTATGCTACGAACAAATTTTGGTATAGGTGTTCATAGAATCACCTAATTAGTCCATTTCCGGTTGTATGTCCGTCAGTCCGTCTGTCCGTCTGTCTGCCAACAGATAACTCAAAAACGAAAAGAGATATCAAGCTGAAATTTTTATAGTGTACTCAGGGGGTAAAAAGTGAGGTCGAGTTCGTAAATGAGCATAATAGGTCAAGTGGGTCTTGGGTCCGTAGGACCCATCTTGTAAACCGTAAGAGATAGAACAAAAATTTAAATGTAAAAAATGTTCCTTATAAAAAAATAATGAACTTTTGTTTGAAACATTTTTTGTAAACATCACTGTTTAGCCACGAAGGCGAAAACAAACGATTGCGTCATGAACACTGTCTATACATGGTATTTCAACAATTAACTCAGTCAATTGTTTGTTTTCACTTATTTAATTTTACTTTAAACTACATTCAAGTTAAATCACATGATGAGGGTGGAGTGGGTTACTTGTTACTTCATTCTTATCGAAGCGTTGAGAGTGTGATCAGTTTTACCGCCCAATTAATTATACTCGCTCATACTGCCGCTGCCTGGATCTATCTTAAAAAATGTGACCCATCACCCTGTATGCCTGTGCAAAATTTCAAATCGTTTTTTCTATGAATAACGAAAATATGAGGATGTCTTCTTCTGTATATCTTAAAATCTAATAGTATATTGATTCAATAATATGATAACTTATGTATTATGCAAAAACATATGATCGATGTTCAAGGAAAATAAGAAAAGACAAACGATAGTTGTCTGTCACAAACTGAACATTTTCTTTAGATAAATTGATGCTTTAGGAGGTTAGCGTAAATAAGTATATAAGTACATTACTATAGTATATCTACAGAATGTTAAAAAAACAATACTTGAAGGCAAATACCATTGATACAACTTATAATACAGTATGAACCAAAATAATGAAATGAATGAATTGAAGGATTCTATGCAGATAATCTTTTGACATATTTTAACGTGAATGTAACCTGTGTTGTCACCTTTGTTTCATAGTTAAATCCGACATAATTCAATAGGTTTTTACAAGGTTTAGGTTTCAAATCGATAGTTTCATGCCATCCACGAAAATGCTAATTTTTAGGATAATCGATTAAAGTTTTAATAATTCATAAATTGTGCCTTCTGAAATACCCGTATTAGTTTGACCGCTGAGGAGGTTTGCGTGGCTGATTAACTTTCAGGAGAACGAGTCATGGTTTTCGATGAATTTTGGCTCGCTGAATCCGAAAATTAAGTTTTTTCGAAAAAAGGTCGAGTAATTTGTTATAAACAATTAAGTTGTTAATAACGTAATCAATTCTAGTATGCAATGATTTACATAGATTTAACTCTGCAAATTGATATATTATTTAATTGCATTCAACGAATAATTTTATTAATTTCAAAAAAGAACTCTTCCAAAAAAGTAAAAACAAAGTAAAAATCACTGCTAGGAAACTCAAACAATGATTACTTCATAAAGCATCATCATGAAAATATTCAATCAAGTTATTACTTAAATATGAGTTAATAGGCAATAATCTTTTGACACAGAAAGCTTTTGCTGCAAATGGAATAAAAGCTCATCATAGGAAAAAAGCAACCAATTTTGGTTAATTTTAGGGTTGTACTTTTTAAACCCCTTTTTGAAAATATTTAAAATAGTTGATATTATAAATACCAACATAAATAAGACTTATTTTAAATCAAATGACGACTTTCGATATTTTATTTCAATTTTATTTAATTCAAATATAATTATTAAGCTAATAACTTAACACTATTAAAAAATTAATAATAATAATTAAATACTTAAAAATAAAATAAAAAACTGAAAATAAAATTAAACAAAACAAAAAAAGATAATTGAACAATAAACAAACAACATACAGTTTATTCGCAAAAATAATTTAAAGTAAATCCAACACAAAATACTTTATTTTACTATAGTAACAAAAAATTCCAAGCGAACTTGTTTGGGAGCTACTGGTTGTAATATGATTATATGTTATAAATGGGGAGTACTTTATAATTTATGATAAGGCGGGCTATGATTTTGTTGCTCTTGACCTTAGCTTAAAATGTAAATAGAGTATAGAATAGACTATTCTGTGCAGTAAAAGACGAATTTTGAAGGGCCAAGAAAGAATAAACGAAGTTTACATGGATAGATGTTTTAAGACAAAATGTTGTGTATTGTCACACCCACTTTTATAACGTAGAATTAAATAATATATTAATCCAGAAAACTTTGCATGAATGAAAAAAATAATCGTCAACTTTTGCCTGAAGAAGTATCTTTTTTGCTACCTAAATGCAGGAGCTGGTGCTTTGCTGCACTTATAAAAAGTACACAACATAATAATACAGTGAAGTATATAAAAGTAAAGATTTTAAAACCAAACTCGTTTTCGGAAAACTTTCTTTGATAAAACGCCGATCTGTTTATAGTCCAAGGAAATGTCTGTTTATAGTACATGAAAAGGGGTTTAGTTTAACCCCTACTATCTGAAAATTTATCCAGCGCGTAGTTCCCTACTTATACAATTACATACGCCCTTTGACACGAGAAAATTATTTCATAAAAGTCATACACCCCAATAGGATAGATTCCTTCCGGCAAGGGGCTTTCGATATGATCGTAGCAGTTTTCCTCTCAATATCTCTATATTATAGACTAAAGAAAATTATATATATGAACCTTGTGTTAAGCCACGAACCAAATAACTATATATGTATATGTACATTGTACATTGTATCCTCCAGGGCATATAGTTATTGTATTTCATATCGCCAACAGAAGAACCATTCTCCTCTTGATATTATTTTTGTTCTATGAGAAAACAGAGAAATCTTAAGGCAATAAAAATAAACTTAAATCTAAGTGTTACTGAACTGTGAGATGTTTCTAATGGGAACCATATTGTTTTCTATAATGTTTTCGTTGCTATTTCAGATATGTACAGAAAATATTATATACAAAATTTTACTTCTGGTTTTGATATTAAATTTATAAATATAATGTTGATATCATATGGTCCAGTAATGGTCGAATTTTTATTGAATTACTGTTGCTATGAGCTTTGGTTTAGTTGAATTTTGGGTAGAAAGAGGTGACAAATAACAGAGACAAATAAGAGAGACAAAATTGTAAAGTTCAAGGTATCAATTTCATATGATCGCGAAAACAAGGCGTGGTGGCTATGACTTTTGTAGGCCAGACAAATCATTTTTGAATTGAGTAAATTATTAAGAGAGAGAATTTGGTAGTACTTTACAGTCTGTTTCATAAACCTTCCGCTTTCCCTATAGTGTCTTAAAATGGGAAAAAAAACTGATTCAAATGATTTTATTTGAATTTGTATGAGAGAGTAATAAAAGTTATTTATTTTGAGCTTATCATCGAAATTTTGGATTGAAAATCCTATCTCTATATAACGTATACAGAGGTAAACATACTTAATGTATATCTACTTTTAAATATTATATAGTATGATTCAGAAGTATTTAACTTACCTTTAATGAGAAATATCTTGTAAGCTAGTTAAATAGAAAAAACTGTTTCAAACACAAGTTGTACAACTGAAAAGGAGATATCTTAAAAGAATCTTTGTTTGAACAAATGTTTTAAACTAAGAAATGTTTGTGGTTTTAAAAGGAACAATTTTCGATTTTAAAGAATTCTTTGGCTTCTATCAGTTACGAATTGGAGTTGACCATTAGATTATTTTGAAGATCAGCATTAAATGCAAGTATTTTTGAGATTTCCCACTTTAAATCCAGCAACCTTTTATAAAATATTTGTCTTTGTCTTGCTTATCCTACATGTTTCTCTATTAAGGGTGACTAAAGCTTGACCGAACATTTTGTATAATATTATGCAAATTCAGTGTTGTAATTTGTTGCTTGGTTTAGAAAATAAACTATATATTATGTAGAAGCCATTAGTGCACCAGAAATATATCGTATTTTAAAAGCATTAATTGAAAAAATATGTTTGGTTGTAGAGTGTAAACTATGAGATATGTGTATTTTATTAATGGTCTACCTCTACTCTATTATAGGTCGACAAACTTGTTTTAACAAACCCTATATTTTTATGAAATTCGGACTAATTTTTATAATCAGCCTATCGAGTAAGTTAGGTTATAAACACGTATAACTTTACTCCACGTGACGTTCAGTTCAACGTTTGAGTAACCGTTCAAAATATTTACAGGCTTATATAAAAAACCCGATAGCATTAAACGAAATCTGCAAAGAGAGAAACAAGTCCAATAGTTTCATAGCGGCTTTAAAAGTCGGGGCCCATCATTGGGAATATTACTGGTATAGATTTTGATGGCCCTCGACTGTTAAAGTCGCTATGAAACTACTGGACTTGTTCCTTTCTTTTCAGATTTCATTTAACGCAGTCGGATTTTTCAATTTTTATCTACTTATTATATTTTAGACTTTTTAGTGTCCCAGCACTAAAAAACCTAATTAAATTTAAACATACAATTTATATATTTTTTTGTAATATCTTTTAAATTTGATTTATTTTGATACCCTACTTGATAGGTTTTGTTAATTTTTATTATTAACATACATACAAGATACGCGCACAAAACATAACCACTTCTTGACAGTCGGGTAAAAATACAACCCCCTTCTTTAATTTAAAATATTGTAACGATATTGACATTCATTGAATCCTATAGGATGGAAAGCTAGGATGGAAACTGAGAATTCTCGGGGACGGTTTACTACGATAATCTTTCAGATTATAGTTATTTTAGAACGAATTAGCGGGTAAAAGCTAGTTCACTATAAACAAAAATATAAATAAAGAAAAAAAAAAGGAATTTATAATCACAAAGGAATTGTTGCACACAGTTGCAGTGTGGTGTAGTCAGTGCATGTTTATGGTGAGTTTACAAAAATAAGAATAAAATAGTTGTTGTGTTTAGTCTCTTGTATGTTGAACAAACTATTTGTAACATTCATTATACGCTAGAATTCGATAATTCTTATACAGCATGTGCATAAATATTTTGTTTTTACATATTAGTCCGACAGTGATAAGCATAGGTATACTTTACCTAGGTACTTTACATACACAGGGTCCTTTTTTGAGTTGACATAATGCTTGAAATTCGAAAAATAACTTATATTGATAGAAATACTTCAAGCGAAAAATGTTGAGTCTTTAGGCGCAAATCTTACGCAGACATTAAACTTGACCTAAGTTTACAAGCTCTATGAAAAGATCACTCTACTCCACAACTGATAATCGGTAAATGTACATTTTAAATTAAAAAGTTGTTATTGATTAAAAAAGAAACATTTTTGTTCGAAAAAATTTTTTCGCAAACCGTACAGTTTAGGCATAAACGGGAAGCAAATTTTTACGAAAAATTGTTTTCCAGTATAATTTTTTCTGCGAAATCTAGGCACTCTTCGAACAAAATTTTCCAATAAATCAAATAAAAGTTTGCATTTCTATAAAGATCATTTTTGTTCAGATTGAATGAACAAACGCAGCTAGCGCTAGATTTTGGCTAACAATTATTATCTAAACTATTCGGTTTTCAAAAAAATGTTTGCATATTTATGAAGAACAACTTTCTCAATTATAGCGCTCATCCAATGTTAGTGAGTTATGAATCAGAGTGAGTTTTTAATTTAACATGAAAAATTAGATTGAATTCGATGCTGGTATAAGATGTGTGCCTAAGTAACTAGTTTCTTTTTATCGAGTTTCAAGAATATTATATAACCTAATTTGATTTAAGAAATATAATGAATATGCATTTTATAATTGCATTTTAAATTCACTTTAAATATTAAATTCACAATTCGGTTAATAGTTATGAAAATGATTTCAAACTTGTTACACGGGGGTTTTTGGGGTCGCTGAACACGAATATCGTTATTAAATTATGAATACATGCTTGAAACTTCGTTAGTGTCTGGCCTGCTTTTGACTAGTCTATCAAACTTTTCCCTACGATTATTTTCGAGCGTGTTCAAATGAGCATGATGACGTCATATTTGACGGAATTTGTCGAATACTATGAACACTTATAACATTAATAATTATTAAACAAGCAAAAGAGAACCATGTACGTATTTTTCGAACTTTATTCCTTCGTTTCTTCGTCTATTAGGTTTTTGTTGGTTTTTTTTTTGTTTTGTTGACTTAATATATCAAAAATGGTATTTCACAAATTATGTTCTTTAAGTAGGATAATTTTATATTCATAGGTTTCTGTAACAATTAAATTTTATTATTTTTTCTTTGTTCAATTTTTGTCCCTTCTTAATAATTCTGCCTTGCTACGCTCCGATTTGACTACCAATTTATTTGATCAATTTCTGATAGAAGACCAACATATGAACAAAAATCGGATAATTTTTTGGGGAGTAATAGTGCGATAAAAAGTCGCTTACAACACATAAACACACACCCACCCTACACACACAAACACACTCTCACATATACATAATATACTGAATAAAATCTTCAGAAGACTTTCCCCTACCGTCTGTTGCTTTTATTTTCTTGCATTTGAAGAAAAAACAGTCTGTATATAGCTACATTACTAATCTTATAAATTTTCTGTTGTGCATTGTACTTTGTTATTCATGATACATATATATTATATATATATATATATATATATATATATATATATATATATATATATATATATATATATATATATATATATATATATATATATATATATATATATATATATATATATATTTGTTAACTTGTAATGAAAAAAAACATCACAAATTTCCATAATCTTTATAAAAATTTATAGAATACTAATAAATAAAGGTTGAACTATATGCAGTTGCATATTTTGATGATACGTTCTGCAAACTCGTGATGTTGAGCAGATATTTTTTTGATTAATTTACATGAAATTGAATCTTATTTCATGCATACTTTAAGAAAATAAAACTAAGTACATTTTCCCTCTAATTTTTTAATTTTGATGCATGTTAAGCTTTTCAGATAGTCTATGGTAGATTAGATGTGGGAATTTGTATGAATAGATTGGAAGGGGATGATACGTCAAGGTGTACCATTTTCTCACTTTTGTCTGTATATGACTAGAAGGAGGGAAATTTTTGGTATTTTAGCTTAGCTAACAAATCAAAAAATTAATTCCCATTTCTCGAAATAGTAACAATTTAGTCGTCTTTACCATTTTTGCCGAACGAATTCTATTGCAATGAGAGAAAAAGAAATAATGTACAAGTTTCTAAAAAAATTGACATATTTTTGCGCCCTAGCAGTATATTTGGAAAATTCTGCCGGTTGAGTCGGAAATGTAAACATTTAGGCTAACAAAACCTCTTGGCTTACACGGTAAAAAATGCATGCCACCTAATATCATGCTGGTAAGGTAAAGAGATGGTAAAGTAACTATGTTATCAGTAGTAATATTACAGTACTGAATAGGACTATCCACCAGAAGTATTGTGGATATCGCCAACCAGTATGGGCCTGACGCCCATACTATGTTTACTCGCTATAACTGTTGCTAATGCTACTATTCCGTCAATACAGTACATAGTACGGTGTTCACACCGATACTGATATAGTGATATCAACAAAAAATTTCTTAGGGTGTATGGTCTGTGAATGGTTAAGTAAGAATTTACTTGGAAGTTTCTCTTACTTTATTCAACTCTGGAATTCTTTTGAACTTTTGAACATTATTTCATTAATACAACTGAACACTCATTAATACAAGATATCGGTGTTGAGTAGTATTAATGAAATATTGCCCAAAAAATACCGTTACCGAAGCTCTGGGCACTGTGTAAGCCTATGGGCTAAGATTTTTCAATAGTTTATCATTATACAAAAGAGTTCAGTTGGTAATTGTGTTTAGCTTATCGCCACTAATCGCTTTGTTAGTGAATTCGAATGCCAAGTCGGAATCTCTTTTATATTTATGTATAGGTAATGCACCAGTTTGTAATACATATACGTTTACTTGGAGTGGTTAATCTGTAATACCATGGTCAATACCTAAGTACTCTCCTGTTCGCAAAAAATTGCTCTATTATTATGCATTAAAAAAAAAAAAGATTGAAATTGTATATTTGTTCAATATTCAAAATATTCCACAAAATATGGATATTTTAAAATATCGTTATTCTTATTTCGATATATTGATATTGAAGTTATCTTATGCCATCTTTAAACTTTTTTGTTTACTTCTCTCTTCTGTATGTCACAGGATTTTGAATTTTCCAATATCGCTTCTGCAAAATATTACAAGAAGATACAATCTATTGAAACTATTGTAACATAGTATATACAAGGTGTCTTTCAATCATCTGACCATTCAGAAATCACGAGTTTCCTAAGAAATTTTGGGACGAAAAGTGGGTTGGCGTTTATCAATCTCAAAGCTTTAACGATTAATGCTATCTTAATTATCAATTTAAAATATTAATTAACTTATATCAGCAAAACCTTAAATTTTTACAATAAAGAAAATTTATTGTTATTGTTGAAGGAAATAAAATTCACTATAATTTTGCGACGAATAATGCGACCATTTTTTCGTTAAGCTTAATCCTTTTTTCAGGCGAATTGGAGAAATTAAATTTAAATTTTATTTACTCCAAAAAATATTAAATTTCGAAAAAAAAAAACAAATTTTTGAAGTATTTTTAACATAAAGGACCGACACTGCACATTAAAAATTGGATTGGGCTTAGTTAAAATTTTTTGTAACTTTAGATACAGAACGATATTATAATGTTGATAATTCCAAGTAGATTGATTGAACCTTCTAAAACCATTAGTTTTGGAATTACAGTCCAAAAAAGGCCAAAATCTGTATGAATTTTTGAAGTGTAACATCCATTTTTAATGAAGATCGAAAAACGTCAAAACATGATTCGTCTTAAAAAAAAAGAAAGAATCCTAAAAAAACATAGTTTCTAGATGATCCACGTCATTTTTGAATTAAGCACCTCTTTTAAACTTTAAAAATAATAATATCTATTCTATCTTACACATATTATGAAAAAAGGACTGTTTTGACGTAAGTATCATAAAAGTGGCTGAAGAATATAAAAAATGTATAGTTAGGTATAATAAAAATTAAATTTCATAACTTATAAATTGCATGAAAAGCTATTATTATTATTTAGAGAAAAAAACATGATATCCTGCTGTTAATGAGATTTACTAGTCATAGCAACAACAATAATAATAATAACATGAAAATGTGATGTAAACACCTCCGATAAGTTAGCTCATGAAGTATTTATTGATATGGAAAATAGAAGATAATTGATACTTTAAAGGTTAACGGCAAGAATTTAACTCAACATTGCATTTTATTTTATTGAAATGAAATACATATTATACATATTGGGCCAATTGTTTAGAAAGGTGCATACCTCTAAATCTACATCTAAATTGATGCCACTAGAAAGTTTGGCCAATGCTATGGACCAAATAGGCCAATTTTTAGAATCCATTTTTGAGGTAATTTTTGAAAAAATTAAAAACTTAAAAAATATTCAACAAAATGGGCCAGAGACGTATACTCGGGCGTATCGCGGTCGCTAATCATTATTCCAGTCAGAATTTCGATAAACTCTTGAAGTTATTCGCTTCCCTGGCCCAAAATAGCAAAATTATGTAAATATTCAACAAAAAGAACCAAATAGTATACTTGTCGAAGTGATATACTCAAACTCTCTTGGGGCAATTCACCCCCGTTGGTCCAAAACAGCTGTCAGCTCCGTTGACAAAACGTTTCAACACAACAATATTCTGTAAATATTAAACAGAATAAACCCAAAAATCCGGGAGGTTTCGGGGTCGTTGATCATAGTTCCGTATATTGCTGTTTTTGCTCTTTTGGACCAGTAGGGGGTAAACTTTTCCAGGATATGGCGAATTTTATCGTAATTGTGACTTCGGAATCGTGATCAGTGACCCTCCTCTCTCCTTGAATATACATTTTGGGTCATTTGTCGAATATTAACATGTTTCAACCAGCAGGATGCACTCACTCCTGGTTTGGACAAGCAGCAGGTGAATTACCTTAGGAAGGGTAGTATATTAAAATTTGGCTTCGAAATCGTGATCAGCGACCCCAAAAGTTCGGACTAGCAAGGAGCTAGACTCTAGGAGGGTTAATATATCGGAATTCTGGCTTCGGAATTGTGATCCAATTTTTTAAAATTTTAAAGATCAACCCAGATATTGATTCCAATAATTGGCAATTGCTATTGGCCAAATAGCGGCACCATGTTAGATGTAGATTTTGATTCAACCAGACAAAAAAAACAGGCCCAATAGGTTGAGGTACAAAATAATTATCCATTTCACACTTTTTTCGAATAAAATGATTCATTTAATAAAACTGGTATTAAATGTGATAACTAAATAGAGATTCTGTCTACCCACATAAAATGTACCTATCTCTAAGCATAATCTGTATAAAAATAATATTATTTATATTCATATAATTCTTTCAATTTCAACTAATAAAATAATTTTGACACCACCACACAACAACAACATCAAACCAACCCAGTTATTTTTCTATGAATGGGTTAATGATCATATTTCATTTTTCATCTGTTTTGTTATGCATTTTATTATTTGTTTGAAAATTTTATTTGAAATGTTAACGGGATATATTTTATTAGTTGAATGAATAGCGTGTCTGGTTTGTGGTTGAGCTGAATATTTTATATATTATTTTTGTAAAGATATTCCACACATATTGAAAGCGAAGTTATGAAACATATTATAGACATGGATATTAACAATTATTGTTCAATAATACCTTAGATTTATAAAGTGTGCTAATTTTATAATCTTTTATTTATGTACTTTCTTCTTATCGCTATTCAAGATTCCAAAATTTGTACTTAGTAATTAAGATACTTTCCTTTGATATGGAGAGTTGAAAATCATAGGACTTGTATAAATGGTATGAAAATACAATATTATAATAGAAAAATTTATTAAATATGGAGGCAAACAAATTTTATTATTTCAAGACAAAAGCACTTTAAAGTTAATTAAACGAATACCGTTAACAATTGTTTTTTTTCTTCTACCTCTTTTTGTTTTCCTTGGATCCGACTGCAGGTCCGGATTTACTTGCACCGTGAAAAATGGCATCGCATTACCTACATATTACATAAATTGAGCAATGAATCGGAACATAATCGGAGCATAATAAATCTGTTGGAAAAACGAAATTGTTACAAAAAAAGTAATTGAGATTTTATTTAGGTCTTTTTTTAAAAAGGACTTAGTTTTCTTGACCAAATTTTATCTTGTATACTAATGCAAAGGAAAGACATTTTTGGAGGAAGTGTATGTGTGTGTTATTTGAAAACAGTAAAGCGCTTCGTTGCAGGAGTAAAATTCTTGAAGAGAGACCCTGGCTTACTATCCAAAAGTTTTATTTTATTAATTTAAAAGTTAAACAGATTTTTGTATTCAGTGTAGGTAAATAATATTATTAAAAATTAACGATCACAATCACTCAGAATAATACGCCAAACAACTAGTCATATATACATTATGAAAAATTGCTGAGTTTTTCATATTTCACATTGAAAAAAGTCTACCAATTCAGCTGATTTTTTAACATTAAAAATTAACTTTATGCGAAATTCTGTTTATAAAACTTAGTAAGTGTCAATAAATTATCGTAAAAATTTGCCAAACAAACAGATGCACATAACCATCCATCCGGACATACCTACAAAATACTATTTAAAAAATTTTCGACCTCAAAGACCTTGTGCTAAGCGACAAAGGGGGGGGGGCAAAGTTTTTGACCTTCCTCCGAATTTTCCTCAATAAGTAACGGCCTATAACAAAAGCATTTAACTTTTTGGTAGAGCGATAGTGTTGATATCCAGGGCAAGTGAATTCGACAGCTTCATCATTACTGCTAAAAATGTGTACATACTTATTCTGTTGAAAGGATTAGGTACGCCCACAAAGAACATTTATCTTCAGAAAAGTGGAAGAAGCAGTGGATTCGGTGTCATCTACTCGCCACATTTCTGCTCCTTTCCCCCTCCGTGCACACTTTTTCTCCACGCAGTGAGTGATTGTATCACCACGTCAGCACTGTATGGCTTGGGGAAGAGCAAAATTTACATTTCCTGTTGCCAAGGTTGACTTCCTGTATGGGAGTGAAGGGTGAGTACATTGGAGACTTTATCCTCTTCTGCATTCCCTTCTCAATAAAGAGTAGGTTGCATAAGGAAATCTTCAAGTTCCGATTCGGTTTCTAAAGCTGGTCCTCTCTATGGAAATTTGCCCTTTTTTCGTAGCGCCATATTTCGGTAACGAATGGAGATACACATATGTTTGCTTTTGCCGTAGGACGTAAAAAAAGTTATTGAGGAAATACCGGATGAAGGTAAAGAATTTGCAGTTTCCCCCCTGCTCTTTTAGCAAAGGGTCCTCGAAGTCGAAAATTTGGGAAAAAGTTAATTATTTATATCTGAACAACATCCCAAAGTTTTATTATCTTTCGATTTATTTCCACCTAACCCTACTTTTTTCTACCTGTCGATTGGAGTATACCTATAGGTTCTGAATTTGGAACTTGCTTTGTTTTGTTTTTGCGTTGAAAAATCTCTTTAAATGATAACATAATCACACAAACCGTATTAAAATGTGCTTTGAATTACAATCTATGTTCTATTTGCGTTACTAGTGGGAACGTTACAAGCGGTTTGGATGTGATAATTTAATTAAGTTAAGTTATCGATTTGAGCCATAATTTTTTAATAAACTCGTAGTTTATGCTGATTTTGAGAGAAAAAGTTCAATGTTTTTGATACTTTTCGATTAAACAGAGAGCTGAAAATGTAAGCCGCGTGTAAAAAGAATGCGTAAATAGGAGGTATAAAAAGATATTATGATAAAGTTTTGTAAAGGCCTCCATCTTCTTCACCATATTTATATTAACGGATAGACTTTAGTTTGCATATGAAGGTTGTGTGGGGCTCTGACTAGATTCTAGTATGCATGCAGGTACCTCATTTTCGAATAAGAAAATAATAAAAGATGTATAAAAAATTTTAACAATAGTCATATGAACTACGTTTAACATAATATGAATTTAAATATAAAAATATGAATGTTAAAAATACAATAAAAATATAACAATACGAATTTTTATGTTTACTTCCATAAATAAACGAAAATGATTGTTTTATCATTCGAGGGAATATTATTGGTCTCTTAAGACAGCCAAATTGAATTATTCGCTTATTATCAAAATATGGGTTTATATTTTATTTCAGTTTACCACAAGAAGAGTTGGTCGTACGAAACTCTCTTTGGTAGCATTTAAGATCATTCAATTACTACATTTTCGATTAAACATACATTTCTTAAAAAAAAAAAGTAATTTAAAAAATCAGAGTTATAAAAATCAGAAATATAAACTGGAAAGAAAAAACAAGCCTAGTAGTTTACATAGGGATTTTACCAGTCGGGACACATTATTCAACCCAACAATAAATGAAACTACATTATATTATCGCTATTTTTTTACTTTTTAGTGCATATTAATTGTTTTGTTTTTTGATGTCGGTTTTTTTTGTTAAAAGTTTTTTTATTTTGTGATTTTTAGATAACCTGAAGTACACTAAGTAATTTGTCACTAAAAAAGGAATCATCGAAATCGGTTGGGGTGATATTGAGTTATTCCTTCATTTGTCGCACACACACTTAATGTAAATTTTAATGGTTTTCTCATGGATTCTTATATGGTTTTCTCATGGATTTTCAATTTTTCCATTGTCAGAACTAGATCTAAATGAAATGGGACCACACTGGAAGCACCAGCTTTCAAATAAAGAATGATCAAAATCTGTTCACACAGTCAAAAGTTATGAAGTAATAATCATTAACAAAAATTGAAAACCTTCTTCTTTTTTGAAGTCGATTAAAAAAGCCTATCTGCTCACCTGTCTGTTACCAGGCTTTGTTTCACAAATCGAAATAGGTATGAAACTAAACGTTAACCGTAAAAGATATACTTGAAATTCTGACCGAGTGAGCCGCTATACCTAACATGAAATTACCAGACAAGTGCGAGTTTTGAGCTTCGTATTCGAAGATTTCCGAGCTTTTTTTTTTACAAAAGTATTTAATAAAGATTAAATTGTAACTATAAAATAAAAACGGGGCAGCTCAGGATTTCGTGCTTCTTTCATGTACACAACCATTTAATAAAAAGTACATGAAGCAAAAGACCTATTTTCAGCGTTATATTAAAATTATAAATAATGGTGATAGACTTCCGGGAGTGGGGGTTTTTTATTGAAAATTTTGTCTTCTTTGGGAATCCTTTTTTCATAAATATTTGGGAATCCTTTTTTCATAAATAAAGATGATCTAAAATTGGCGAAAAACGGAGTAGCTTTTTTTCATCCTTACTTGTTTTGAACTTTTAGAATTCTTTATGCTAAAAAACCCTCCCGGCATATTTTAGTAGACATCATTCCGAATTCAACGAGCTATCAAATATACATATATTATATGTATATTTCACCAATTTGAACTTATTGACTAGACTGACATGCCAAAACGTTAAAAAACAAAATTTATTTGAATATTGATTCGATTTTTTAAATATGCCTACATAATTTCTTTGATTAATATTGAAAATCTTCTCCTAAGAAATCTAGAAAAATAACTCTGAATTGAATTATTACTGTATACGAGTAAAATTTCTATGAACAAATTTTTTTATCATTTATAATAAAAAAAACTCTATGATTGATTTTGTATAAAAACGGAAGTAATTCAATGAAGATTTTCTTTACCAATTTTTTACATGGTGTGCTTGCTGTTGTCGAATTCATGAAACTGGAAACTGTTAACAATTTGCCATATGAAATCTAAACATAACTAACATACATACACATATATAAAGGACATATTTGTATTTAATCGAGTAGAAATTTTCTGTTTTCAAACATTTTCTAGTATATTAGATATCACAGACACACAGACACATTTAACGAGGGCATTTATGATAAATGCTTATTATTACACAAATGTCAAAGTTTTGACACAAAAACGAAGAAGAAAAGAACAAAAAGTGAGCAGTGTTTAGTTTAACTTGTTTGGGTGCGGTGAGTAGTGCTGCAAAAGTAACGGGAAATGGAATATTCATTACTAAAATAATCAGTACCCGTTACAGTCGTATCGTTACGTTACTCGTTAATTTTGATACATATTACCTAATAAAATTTCAATTGGTAATATTTTTTGGTAGTTATAGTTCAACTGTATAAATTAAAGTTTATATACTCTAAATAAAAATTTGTTAACGCAAAATGTGAGCTACAAGATAAATTCGTTTGTAACGTTTTAGTACTCGCTGCTAGATGGCGTACCCGTTACTCAGTATTCGGTACATACGGTTAAAGTATTTTGGTCTACACTCAAAATTCATTATTTTGGCCTACACTCAAAATTATTACAAGTTGATAGAAATATCTGAATACATAACGCAACTAATGTATCAATTTGTCCAGTTAAAAAAATTAAAGTTCATAAAATTTAAAAAATAAACTTGACATTAAATTCAAAATAAAATACAAAATTAAATAATTTTGAGTGAAGACCAAAATAATTAAAAAATTAAAAATGCAAATTTTGTTATGAAAATCGTTATATAGGTACCTATAAAAATATTCTACGCGACTCTTTCTAATAATTTGTTTTCGATATCTCTAACCATGTCTGACACTACTCACTAGGCAAATTATTATTAATCGGTCCTATTTGTAGTAGGCTGATTTTAAAGTTCAGATTTCGTTTAAGTATCTTAAAAATGTGACCAATCATTCATATTCCTACAAATAACGAAAATATGACGGTATCTTGAACTTTAATGCGACACATGGTATATTACATATTTACAGGGTATAAAATTGTAAATATAACTAAACATTTGTAAATATTACTAAGGAATGATCGTTGATATGACATTTGAGTAAAAATATAATTTCAAATTTTTTCATTAAAAAAAAAAAAAGAAAAGAAAATATTGCAATGAGTTGTACGTTTCTCTTGGTTATTGTTCTTCCAGCTGTTTTTTCCTTTAAACACATACATACAACAATATCTTATGTAATTACATGACAGAATTGAAGAGATCCCATTACACCTTCTCATATCTCAATTTTAAGAACTTTACTTCTATATAAGTACATACGTGTTTGTTTACAGTGTGATACATTACAAATATTAACAACCCGAGAAAATCTTAGGGAACGGCAAACTATAGTAGATTATATTAAATTCTGTTCAGCTAAAATTGGTAACATCGCGTAATAGTGGAACTCGAAATGATCGACCCTATTTAGTCTATTACCAAAAATGATTTATTATTATAATTAGTTTTGGCATGTTTTTGATCATATTAATCTATAGAAATATTTTTCAATGCCATTTTGTTTGTTTTTTTGACTATCCTTCTTTCAACTGAAGGCTCGAAGAATAACAAATGTTGTTTTCTTTATCTAGAATATCTAGATACAAAAAAATAATGAAACAGAGAAAAATGTAATCAAAATATTCCTGAGTATAACGAAAAGTAATTTGTCCACATATATAGCTAAAGGTACATGGATTAACATAGGCTACTTCTTCCTACGGATGAACAGTAGATTTTGAAAAATTAAATTACTATAATCTATGCGGTAAAGCTGTGCCGAAATTTTAGTATAGAAATAAGTAGAAACTAAACATATACTCATTTTCTCAATATTAACAAACAATAAGAGGCGGGTCGGTATATTTAAGTATATTTCAAATAAATGTTGTCTTGATAATTTAACTGAAAAATTTCTAACTAAAAGTTTATTATATAAGGAGAAATATGACTTCAGAGATAATTTAAAAAATAAAAACGACTTATCTAATTTGATATGTATAGCAATGAGTGCCTCACTGTTTTAAGGTAATTTTCGTATGGAAAATTCTTGGTGTTACAATAATGATGGAACATTGTATTTTTTTCAGATAAACAAAGGGAAAATAAACAATTGGCTGAGTCAATGTAAAAATATCCTATATAGACAGTGTTGAATATCAGAGCTTGTTTCATTTTAATAAATAAGTTTAAAACCGGTCCAGTGGCCGAGCTCGCTAAGGCGTCTTAGCTTGCTATGATCACTGGCTGGGAGGTTGCGGGTTCGAACCTAGGCAGCGGCAGTGTGAACAAAAATAGTTAATGGGGTGGTAAATTGATCACACTGTCGTCGCTTGGGTGAGAACGAAGTAACCGACTCCATCCACATCATAAAAATGAAATTGTGTATATTCGAATGTATTTGAAATAAATAAAGATTAAAACATAATGATGTGGGTGGCCTCTGTTAGAGACATAAATGTCTGATGAACGGAGGTATAAAAAAAAAAAAAAAAAATAAGTTTAAAAACAAAATACAAATGTAAGATAAACGAGAATTAATAAAATAAATAATTTTTAACAAAATAAAAAAATTCCCTGAAAACTAACTTCCTTAACTTCCCCTTAATAATATCTGATAGATTTAATATGAAATAGACTCTTTATATGAAGCTATGTTATTATCGATTTATCTTGAGGTTAAAGATTTCATTGACAAACACTCTTAGTAACAAACTTTTCAGAAATATAAACAGCTATTCTGAGAAACTCTGTATACTCATTGCAAATATATACGAAAAATTGGAGAGTAAGTCACGAAGGAGTTGCACATAAGAAGACATATCACCACGAAGTTGTTTGAGTTGGTGAAGCACATGCACTATGATGACTGACTGCAGAAGGTGTTTGTGTATAGGAATGTGTGTGGATGCTCGTTGAAGATTTTGTTGAGACTTACCTAGAATATTCTACAAGCACACTCAATCCTTTATAGTTAGTGTAGTAACAATACCTCTTCTTTTCAGTTATAGAAAACACTATCTTAGTTAGTTGTTGGAATATAATGGTGTGGGTTGATACACTTACTTTATGTTTTTGTTTTATGTATTACGAGAAAATTGTATACAGGTATGAACTTTATTTCTAGGAAAAATGGTAAATGAGTGAGAAAGCACTTTTCCTAGTAAAAATTAAAGTACACAATAAATAATTTTTAATTTTAATAAATTTATGATAAAAACTAGACAATAATACTTTTAAATTTCAACGACAGTCATTTTTTATACCTAATGGGAAGATATACAAAAGTTTGGGCAAAACAAAAAAATAAAATAGTTTCGGTAAAATTAGCTCATTTGACTTGGAACGGAAATTGGCAGTATCGACTCATTGGCGGCGTAAAAAAATGAATTAAAAGATAAACCGATACAAATATTTGTGTACAGTTAAAAGATTGAATCAGGTAAGAAAAAGGGAAAGTATTGGGTGCGACCTAAGTAAAAATGAGAAAAAGCAGATGATTTTACGAAAAACATAACGAGGAT
This sequence comes from Chrysoperla carnea, assembly GCF_905475395.1. Classification (NCBI taxonomy): domain Eukaryota; kingdom Metazoa; phylum Arthropoda; class Insecta; order Neuroptera; family Chrysopidae; genus Chrysoperla; species Chrysoperla carnea. The sequence continues at coordinate 70,388,732 of NC_058337.1, read as the reverse complement.
TTATTAAAAAATTTTATATGGGAGGTAATAGAGATAACAAAATCAATGAAGCTATGAAATTATTTCGGCATGCGACAACCGTAAGATTGAATAAAACTACAATAATCATTTTCTTCAATTCCAGCTGGCAGAGACTTTCACAGTGTAGTAAGCTGGCAAAACTATAGAGGGTGAAAATTAAGCAACTACAAAACACGCTTTAGATGATTTTATTCGTAATATTTAAAATTTTAATGGTAATTATAATAAAAACTAACTGAAACAACAGCTTCATTATGCATAAATAGGCGGCAATATTTAAAATAATTATCATTTTATTAATCATTAATTTTATTATATTTTTATACCATGTATGTATATAATATATAGCAAGGTATACTTAGTTTAGTCCTGAGTTTTTATACCATGTATATATGTAATATATATCAGGGTATACTAAGTTTAGTCCCAAGTTTGTGGCACCTAAAAATATTGATGATACGAACAAAATTTTGCTATAGGTGTTTATAAATTCACTTCATTAGTCAATTTCCGGTTGTCTGTCATCACGATAACTCAGAAACGAAAAAATATATCATGTTGAAATTTTTATAGCGTGCTCAAGACAAAAAAGTTAGGTCAAGTTCGTTCATGAGTAACATAAGTCAACTGGGTCTTGGATCCCTAGGACCCATATTTTAAACCGTTAGGGGTAGAACAAAAGTACAAATGTAAAAATGTTTCTTATAAAAAAAAAACCACTTTTGCTTGAAACATTTTTTCGTAAACATCACTGTTTACCCGTGAGGGCGCAAATTCTATAGTATGTAATATATGGGAATATCAGTTATGTATGTGTAATATGACGCTGTCTATACATGGTATTTCAGTAATTAAGTCAGTCAATTGTTTGTTTCACTTGTTTTTATTTTTATTTTTTTTTAATTTTAAGGAATTGTTTTTTATTATTTGACGAAAATTACTGCAGTTTTTAATTGTATTATACAAAAATTATATAACCATTTAAATCAAAATATAATTTTCTGTGACATAAATGTATCTAACATGCGTTGTAATTTAAACAGCTAAATACACGATACTCTTCGGTTTCAAAATTATTTATTCAATTTCATATCAATGTATTATACCTACTCTTATAAAATTGACATTATTTGGAAAGACCCTATTTAATTAATTGATAAGTTGCAATTAGCTTACCGCTGTTTATTTCAATTTATGTTTCAAAATATTAGTCGATATAAATAGAAATGCCTTGAAATTGTTTGTTTTATCAGCGCTTATATTATTGTTTTGTACACATCTATTCAGTTATAAACTTAAGATCTCATTTTATACAAAATTACTCATTTAATGAATTTTCACCTCATTTATAAATTTAAGGGAAAATGAAAGATAAGTTAAAAATCAAGAAAATTAAAATTTTAATTTATAGGCTATAAGTATATTAATATAAACTATAGAGGCTATATTCATCTAGTTATTAACTTAAAAAAAAAAAAGTAAAGCGAATTTTAATTTTTTGTAAATTAGTAAATACTTATGTAAACAAGTGAAAAGAAACAACTGACTTAGTTAATTGTTGAAATACCATGCATAGTCAGTGTTGATTTCTTTATCACATAACACATACAAAAATTTATAGACAGTGTTGATGCGCAATCGTTTGTTTTTTTGACGTCACGTAAATAACAAAAGATATTCACTTTTAAATAAACACACACACACACACTGATATACACTTATATTAATGCATACTATAAAATTTGCACCTAATTAACGCCCTCGTGGGTAAACAGTGATGTTTACAAAAAAATGTTTCAAACAAAAGTTTATTTTTTTATAAGGAACATTTACATTTAAAGTTTTGTTCTATCTCTAACGGTTTACAAGGTGGGTCCTACGGACCCAAGACCCAATTGACCTATGATGCTCATTTACGAACTTGACCTCACTTTTTACGTTCTGAGTACGCTGTAAAAATTTCAGCTCGATATCTTTTTTCGTTTTTGAGTTATCGTGTCCACAGACGGACGGACGGACGGACGGACAACCGGAAATGGACTAATTAGGTGATTTTATGAACAGCTATGACAAAATTTTTTTCCTAGCATCATTATTTTTAAGCGTTACAAACTTGGGACTAAACTTAATATACTATGTATATTTCATATATGCATGGTATAAAAAGTACCGTAAAAATAAGGGCTATAATTTCACAAATAAATAGTTATAATCTGATTTGTTTTAGAAAGCATACGATTTTACTTTACAAAGATACCTTTTAAAGAAAAGTTGGTTTATATTACATTATTATGTGTCAACAAATTGTATTATTTATTTTTCGAAGGAACAAGTTTCTAACTAAACAAAATATTTTAAATAAATAAGTTAGATTCATTTCAGATGTTTAATTTCTTCAAATTTCCATGGCTTTTTTTATGTATTCAAATTACCATCTCAATTACATTGTTTAGTTAAGAGTTAGTGTAACAAATCACTATTTCTTCACTTGAATAATTAATTACCAATGGTGGATACTTTACTTAAAATATACATTCATCGGACGACCTCGTTTAATTTTGGCTTGATCCCCAGAATTTGGTTTATGCCCGATATTTTGCAAATGTTTTTCTTTTATTGCGATGTAATAATAATGACGAGAATATTTTCAAATTTATCACAATTGCTTTCACAAATTATTTGAATTATACTCGCATTTCTATTAGAGATCAGCCATAAAAATTCAAGATTCTTCGAAGAGATTCGTTAATCATCGCTAATTTTATGCATGTATTACGAAGATTTGTCACTGTCATTGCTGAGATCTTCAAAAAATTTATCGTTGTCTATTGTGTAACTCAATTTCATTCCGAAATTTTTTATTTTATTTTTAAAATAATTATTAAACATGCAAAAAAAAAAAGAAAGTACTTAATTAATTGTCTTTTACGATATTGCCAAAATATGACTTTTTATGAGCATGAATAATGGTTTCTATGAAAATTTGAAATTTTTTAATATCAATCATTTTCAATTATTAATTGGTAGCAGCATATATCTATCGTTGGCAAAATATGGAGAAACGGAAGATTAGGTAATAATAGTAGTAAATTTGGTTTAAATTAACTATTGTAGCTAACTTCATAGCAGCTGGGAGAATCTGCCAGCTGGAACTGAAGAAACAAGATCTTAAACTGGGTTTAAACAGCAGTTGTATTAACAGATGGCGTTTTATATAAAGAAACCACATTAATTTGCAACAAAACTGTTCAAGGTTTTGAATGAACGTGGATCTCATGAGAAGCTTGGATGGATTTAATGGTCAAGATATTACATGAACCACCGCTGCTTTTTTAAGCCAACTTTTGTCTGCCATTTTGACTGCTTGGCGTTATCAGTGATTTACTAATAATATGTTTAAAATTTCATGATATTGGGCAAGTAAAGCTATGAAAACTACAAAAACTGACATTTGAGTTTAAATGAGCAATGAATTGTTTGTCGCAGAATGTCATACAACGAAAAAGGATGAAATAATCGAGTTCAAAAATTATAGCAGAAGTAAAAAAAAGAAATAAAAAAGGAACAAGAAGATTTCTAAAGAAAATGAAGAAGAATAAAAGTAGTTTGACAATCGAAAAAGATGATCCCATACTGAGTCAAAGCAAGTAGAGGTGGAGAGGTGGAGGTTAAAAATAATAAAGTTGATTCAAGGAAAGATTCGAAATGTTAGAGCTACTTATAAAACTTTTTGATGAAGTAAAGAGGACAAGGAATGGTGAATGAAATGCAGGGACTGGAGATGAAAGGCGGTACTGTTTTGGCAGTCATATTACAGCCAAAAATTATAAAAAATAGAATTCAATAATAATAAATTCCTGATAAGATTTTAATAAAGCAATTTAAAATTTGAAAGATCCTATACTTTAAGAGGTTGTTCTCTTTGTTTTACAAACAAATGTTTACTTTAAACTATGCAATAATTCGTAATGCATGTTATTTTATACATTTTTCTATTCCTTGGGGCTGTGTATATGTCCTCTATCATTGGACTATAATCTTTATTTTACTTTTGGACATCTTTTAATCTTAATAAATATAATGGTTTGCTTTTCTTTTTTTTACTTTTTGATATCATATTATTATGCTGTGAGTGAGATATTGAAAATTATACGACGCATAAGACGACTCCTTGGTAGGTAGTGAAATTTCAAGACCATTTTGACAAGAACATATCAAGAGTTCGTGAAGCGAAAATGTAGAAAACCATCATAAAAATAGCTCCTCACATCGTTTTAATGCATGAAATATGTTTTTATGCTGTTTACTGCTCTAATAATTTTAAAACTGTTTCTAGTATACACATTCAACCAATGAAGCGAAAATAAGAATAATTTTTTCTATCTGATATTAACATACCAATTTAGTAAATAGCAGATTTAAAGATTGTAAACTTTCGATGATGGTTAGTATAATTGTGTTATTTTGAGCTGCGCCTGCTGGACTTCGAGGACTGTTTTTCATACATCCTAAAGCATCCTGTATTTATGGTGAAAATTCATTCTTCAATTATTTTTTTTCCTGTTGTTGTTTTACACAACTAACAGAAATATTTATTATTATATATATACTATACAGATATTTTTATATTTTTATATATATTTATTTATTATATTATTTTTATGATCAATTTTTGTTGTACAACTGACAACAGTATTTAATTCTTTTCTATGATATTAAGACAAATATTTTGGAACAACTTTAATTTAAAAAACATTAATAGTTTTCTTTTAGTTGTTTAGTTGTTAACATATCTTGCAAATAAATAAATTGTACAATAGCTTCAAACAAGAGATAATACACATTTTAAAATAGCAACAACACATTCAAAAATAATGTGTTGTTGCTGGGTGGTTATGTTACATTTTTTTTGTTTGTGGTTTAGAGTTTAAATAGTCAGGTCTGAGGTCCATTATTTGGTTTCGGAGTAAACCCTAGGCGCAACCCTTCTCTTTTGTCCAGGCTTGAAAGGAGTTCGTCAAGAGGATAGACTTTTTGCGAAGCTATTAATTGTGGTTCTTCACTATTTTATTAAGCATTATGATCAAAATGGCAAAATATTTAATAAATTAACAAAAATATGTGCTTATGTGGAGGGGTATAAAGAACTGGGAGAAAAGCTATAGACGTCTCTGAAACCAGTTGACCTTGAGGTAGAACAAAGAACGTTTAAAGGAGTAGCATTCTTCAAATATCTTTGAAATATACTTGGGAATAAATAATACTTGATAACCTTCAAAGAGCGAATACAATCACGATTTAAAGTATACTTAGCTAACTTCGGCCTACTGATGAACAAACTACTAAACCGCTCCGCAAAAATGTAAATGTACAAAATCCTGATTCACTCAGTTGCAATGTATGAGGGTGACACATGGATGCTGACTTAAGTAAGAAAGATTAAGAAAATTCGAAAGCAGGATAATCAAAACAAATATCATATAAAAAGAATGGAAGACTCCCGAATGTCGTGTATATTTTGTAAAATTGAAAACGAATTCCCAGAGGCATATCGATTTGTAAATTTCGTAGCCTGCTTTTATTACGTTGAACTGCTTAAATTGTAAACAAATCTAACAATTTACGTTTTAATTAATTGTAGAATTGAAGGACAAGTCAAGATAGAGCCTTCTTCCATACAAATGACTTTAAGACAAAATCGTTTGAATAAAAGTTCTTGAATTGTTAAAGGAACTATTTTCAAACTCTATTTGTTCTTTTTTCTTTCTCCTACAAGTTTAATCTCTTGAATCTGGTTATTTCAAATAATTTATTCGAGAGAGCTTTACTTTGTGGAATTCCATTATAATAGCTGAAGAAATCTTCTTTTTTAAATTTGCTCAATTCCACTCTTTATTTCATATTCAAAAAATTTTATAATATTGTGACATGTTTCGGTCTGTAAAACCATTTTCAAACAGTTAAAATGGTTTTTTTCACCTTTCGATAAAATGGGCCTATTTTGCTCATTCATAAATTCCAAACTAGGTCTATAATGATTCATAGAGACGTTATAAAGTTCAGTATTTCTTTACGGTTTTGATGTATCGTGATCACGTACAGACAAATAGATAAGTAGATAGACAGACTACATTTTCAGACAAAATTTAGTATAATATTGTGTACATATAGAGTATGTATTGTGTACATGTGCAGTATAAAAACAATGATTTCAAGGCAAAATAAAAACTAAAACTTTAACACACACACAAATTTTACTACCATTAATTTAATTTGTTTAAATTTAATAATCGTAAGAACCTTATTCTAAAACAATCTCTAAGCACTGTTCACGGTCCTTCTGTCATATTTTTAGATTTATTTGTTGGTTTTTCAAGCCTGTATTCTCTACGTTGTATTAGAAGGATTATCAAGGAAATTACTACGCTCAAATAAGGTATACTAAAAATTATTTAATTAAATTTTATTATCAAAACTTGGATCCCACTCGCGTTATAACTGATTCATGTATTCATCGTAAGTTATAATAATAAAGTAGAGCTGTTCAGGCATTGTCTATTTCAACGCATGCAGCATCCCTATCAAACACCAAGTAGTTAAAAAAAACGTTCCTTTGAAGTTAAGTTCCTGGTACATTAATAAACTAATCACGGTATGCTCTGTGATTTAAGAGAGAAATAAAGAAATGTGAATAGAACTTATTAATAAAAAATCGATTCCTAATCCGACACATCTACTATTTTCTCGACATGAGACACTACATGTGTACACTAATCCTATATCCTGTAACTTACAAAGGATTTCTTTCTACTATTTACGTTGGTTTACAATAATCACGGATCCAGAATCTTTCGAAGACGAATATAGTTTACGGATCCAGAATCTTTCGAACACGAATATATTTTATTATACCTGTATAAGGCCATAAAGATCTGTCAGCGACTATTCTGAGGCTTTCCTCTGTCTATATATTTATAAAATTTTACTGTAATCTTGTGTTTAGAATCAAGTTCTGTTTGAGCTCTGGTACATCGTTAAAGCTGTCAAAGAAAGAGCACTTTGATATTAAACGAAAAATTGTAAACAATTAGAGAAATAATTATAAATGACGTAACAACAAATAATTTCCACATGCACCATTTTCAACAACAAAATATATATAAGATAAATTTCTATATATAAGTTTACTTACAACAATGTTAGGGCTACTATTGTAATAAATGTGGCTATGTATGAGGTGTTGTTTGCTACGATGATTCTCTCAATAAGGTATGAGGTACGATGAAACTACATCACTAAGGTGTAGAGAGATATTGTCAGTAGTTAGTTCTTCTTCAGTACAACAATATTGTATAGTACCTATATCTAACTCCATATATTTGAAGAGTGAGGAGATCGCTGAGGGGTTATTGTTGCCTGCTTGTAGGTAAGTTGTGTTGAAGTCAGCAACCTCATGGTTGTCAGATCCTGTTTACAACCAACAAACACTCTTTACACTTAACTAAAACATGTACTATACCATACATATACGTATAAACACGGCGAAAATTTTATTCCTATAACTCATTTGTGAAATTTTAGTAGATGTTATCTTCGCGGATATTTTTGTTAAGTAAATAGAAAAATGAACTTACTTTTAAATTAATTTAAAAGCTTCTATTGCTACGTATTTAGAAAATAACTTATGCATCTCTTTCAGTAGTTTCTATCCTTTTCTGTTAACTAACATCTAGGTAAGTAGCTTTGTGGGCTGGGTCAGCAGTGTCGACACTCGAAGATTTGAGGTTCATTGTAATGCCCTATACGATTTGACCTCTCATTTCAATGAATATTTAATTTGTACCTCCTTCATGCATATTCCATACAATACACCAGCCCATAACAACCCTTAAATAAAATGTTTTTGTTTTGACGGCGGAAAAAGAACCTGCTAATCGAGCTTAGTTAAGCTTTAACCAACTGAGCCACTGTGGTAGGAAATTTAAACATCTAGCTTGTTAGTAAATTTTAGCTTTGACATTAATTAATATGCCTGAGCAATTTAAACATTTACATATACATCACTCTTAAGTATGAAAAATGTATATTCTAGTGGGGATCGAACCTAAAACCTTAGCATTTCTATACTATATGTAAGTTTAGCTTGTACTGCACACTTGTTTAACGAGGATTCTGGACTTAACATGGCCTACTTTGTAGCTATAATAAAATTGCATGTAAACTGAACTATAAGTTATAGAGCTTAAGCCCCAGCGGATGGCCAAACAATTATTAGGTGTTTTATTTTGAATTAATATTCAAAGTGACTTACACTTCTCCGTAAGCATAAGTTTGAGTTGATGTTCGTTTGTCGTCAAACGTTTGTTGGTTCATAAATCGAGATTATTTTTAGAACTCAAGGTGTTTGCTCTGCCAATGTTTATAGTGCTCGTTTTCTTGGAGTTTTTAGGATAAAATGTGGATGGGAGAATACCTGAGAATCATACTTGGCACGATGTTATCATTCAATTTGCTGCTCTATCGATATTGATCTCACCTGAAATTTAAAATTTATAGACAGTATATGCGTTATAAACAGTTTTTGAACTATTTTCTCTCGGATTAAAAAAGGTTCTAAAACTATTCGTTAAAATGCATTTGAAGTGGAAAAATAGATATCATGAATCGCTATCACAAAAACCGTTCTGAAACAGTTTAGAAAAAAATTCTCCGTATATAATATATATTTATATAGAAAAGCTTTCTCGTATTGAGCTTAAATTCTCACTACCGAAAGCTAACCCAATAATATTGTTATTATTATTGTAAGACAGAACAGTCAATATAATATGCAAATTTTAGTTAATGTTAATTTTACTGTTTATAAATAAACAAAAAGAAAATGGTTTTGGTGGTGAAAACTTCTGAGTACCTAGCAGCTTTTATTGAAATTACTATATAAATATAATAAAATTAGTTTTAGCTATTTTCCTTCACACTTCGTTCAATCAATTTAATTAATATACCTTTTTTTACTGTGTATTGTGGTACAATTTTATTGGCTTATATTAATTCTCTGAAAACTGGTTCGATATCATACTTTCTATTAAGCAAATTTTATTGCATTTTTAATTAAATATATTGTGAGTGTTTGTAGACTTCTTTTATAAAATTACGTTTTTTTTTTTTTTCATACAATCAAAAGTTTGACAAATATGTGACAAAATTGTTTTTACTTTTGCATGAAGTATGTTGAAGTAACCAATAAGATTTTCCAATCTCAATTTTCCAAAAAATTCAAAAGTCTGCATTACAAAAAAAGGATGTTGTGATATCAGAAAATAAGTGAATCTTATTAATACATTTTTTGCTACTATAAAAGTTATTTAAGTCACAATACTTTTGTTTTCTATTTCAGAATTAACGGGGCTGTTGGAAAATTAAAAGTTTTTTTTTATTAGTAGACTCAAACACAAAATGATCTGTATTTTCGGTTTCATTAAGCTGTTGGATGGTCTATTTAAGCTTTCCTTGTTCATTCCATGTCTCTTAGTTTTGTTATTTGTTTTGCTATATTTTAAATTATTTATTTGAAAAACTGTAGAAAACATTAAACAAAGGTTTTAGAAAAATTTTAAATAGTAGCTTTAAACATCACATCGATTTTCGGAAAGATGCAAAACATTAATTAGCAAATTCGTTTTATAGTTTAAACAATTGACAACACGTGGGGTATGAGCAGAAACAAGTAATACCTGCAAAAGTTAAAACCCCCGATAAGTTTTTCGGGTACCGAACTCTAAACTCGCACTTGATACAATCACACAAGAACACTCCTCAGTAAATTACCTTTCAAATGAAACAAAAAATCCAAATTGGCTCATCGGTTTTGGCGCTACGATGCCACAGACATACACACACACAGACAGACAGACAAATATAGCGATCAAACTTATAACACCCCTTTTTTGGTTCGGGAGTTAACAAAAAAATTTTAATTCTATGACTAAAATCTGCATATATATAAGGGAAATACCACAAATTGACTGACTTATTACGAAATCTCTGAAACTATATATCCGATTGACCTGAAATTTAACTTTGGGACTCTTGCGCATTGTAGTTTGTAGATAGAAATTTAAAACTTTAAAAGTTAAGTTAATAATTATACATCAGGGGCTCGATTCGAAAATATTTTTTGAAATTGATCCACCAAGGCGAGAAAATTAGAATATACAGATTTGTAATGGAAAATCAATATTAATAAATTTCATTTCAAATCAAATATCATAAAATGAATATTTGATAAAGAACTACGCACTTAAGGTTACGGTTCTTTATCGACTACATAACTTTTTTTACCCTATTTCTTTTTCATACTTTAAGTATTTTAATTTGCATCCAATTTATATTTATAAAAATAATATTAACAGTGAAAAAACACAATGAATATGGAGGTTATATTCTGTATATATAAAATTATAATTGGCTGAATGGCATGTAAACGCACATACCAAATGGGGCTAGAGCGTAAAAGTTTTCATGTGAGTTTCATGCAAGTCTGTTGGTAAGTACTTACAAAGAGAATTTCGGAAATTTAACTCCTAAGGTGGTGGTATTTTGGTTTTAAAATAATTAGGGTTCCGCACCAAATAATTTAAATCCCTGAAATAGTTAAAAAAGAAGGGAGGAGCAAAGGACGATAAATAAGGGAAAGCTACCATGCGGTATTCTTTGTATTTAAAGTTGGGTTTGCCCAGTGAAGGGGGCGGGTAACAGCTAGACAAACATATTTTTATATTGCTTACGTAAAACCGTGTGCCTTTTTAAGGTAAACCGGCTACATACTTGAGGAAGCGTTTCTTTTGCGAAGTCCAACGGGGCCGCTCGTTCAATATATTTGCTGAAAAAAATCTGTACAACTTTTATTTTGTAGAGAATGAAATTAACTTAAAACAAGAAAAAAACATTGTTTTTAACAAGGAAGCCATCGGTTTGCAGTCTTCAATATTACAATAATATGTCCAATGTGATTTCTACTACTTATTAGTCCAAATTTGATGTATTTTCATTTGCCCACGACCTGGGTGCTAAATATAATTATTGATTTTGTTTCAATATTGCTTAATAATACTTCAACTCATTGAACATAATGTACTTATTAGTTATAGAATAAAAGTCTTATATGTTACAAATGGATTACATTATTAAACACAATCAAATGAAATATCTACACCATCTTAATAATACAATCAGAGGGGGATCATAATAATATTTTGTACTGTGTATGCTAATTGGTTTTACATTTACTAACATAAATTACAGCCAAGAATATTATATTCCTACATATAACTTATTTTACTATTCTAATAAATATATTACACCGATGTTAAAAACATTTAAGGTACAAATTACCATTTATATTATATAGGCTGGTCTATAAAAAATTCAATTACATACAATTAACATGATATAAGTTTCTTTTTGTAGTAGTTTTTTATACCATGTATATATGAAATATACATAGTATATTAAATTTAGTCCCAAGTTTGTAACGCTTAAAAATATTGATGCTAATAAAAAAATTTTGATATATGTGTTTATAAAATCACCTAATTAATCCATTTCCCGTTGTCTGTCTGTCAACACGATAACTCAAGAACAAAAAGAGATATCAAGCTGAAATTTTATAGCGTACTTAGAATGCTAAAAGTGAGGTCATGTTCGTAAATAGGCAACATGGATCAACTGGGTCTTGGGTCCGTAGATTCCATCTTGTAAACGGCTAGAGATAGAACAAAAGTTTAAATGTTCCTTATAAAAAAATAAACAACTTTTGTTTGAAACATTTTTTCGTTGTTTCATCACTGTTTACCCGAGAGGGCGCAAAATAAGTGCAAATTCTATAGTAGATATGTATTTTATAGTAATATCAGTTATGTATGTGTGACATGTATGTATGTGTAATATGACAATGTAATCAACACAGTCTTTACATGGTATTTGAACAATTAACTCAGTCAATTGTTTGTTTTCACTTGTTTTTAAACAAAAATATAAAGAAGAGAAAACATTACACAACTGATAAGAATCGAGTCCGGGTTCTATAGATATCGAGTCTAGTTGATAAATGAATCGTAACGTAAGACCAGTTAGTAGTGGTTGAGAAGATAAGTACCTAGGATGGATAGCAAGACCCTGGACAATTCTCGGTTCCTGTGTAATTTTTTCGCTTCTTTCTCCAAATAATAATTATTTTTATTGAAAAACAAATAAAATTTGATCGAAAATTTATCTCCATACTATTATTATAAGTGAAAGCTTAAATGGCCGAGCGATCTAAGGCATTAGACTTTGACCGTTTGACTACATAGTATGTTGCGGGTTCGAATCCGGGCAGCGGCAGTGTGAACAATTATAATTAATAGGGGCGGTCGATGATCACATTGTCGTCGCTTGAATATGAACGAAGCAACCGATTCCACCCGCATCATAAATGTAATTGTAAAAATATGGATGTAGTTAAATAAAGTTTAATAAATAATGATGTGGGTGGCCTCTGCTGTAGGCGCATGTCAGAAAAACGGAGATTTAACCCCATTATTATTATTATTATTATTACTATTATTATACGTTATATACGAATATTCCATATTATTCTTATTTTACAGGTTTTAAGACTAAAAAATAAAATATCGAAAATGGAGATATAGTAAAAAAACTTAACTTGTCTTTTACGGCAAAGAACAAGAATCTGCTACAAAAATTATAGTAGTTCCAATTTAAGAAATAAATCATCCTCCTATAAATGAGCCAATATATACATTTTATCGCGTTTTCTGATTTAACATTCCATTTTCAAAATATAAAGGGGGAACTTTTAGAAAATCATCCTCTATATTTATATAGAGTTTAGAATTCCGATTCGGACACACTACATAATTAAATAATACAGCTAATAATGTGTTGGTATTCATAGAGGATACATCATTTAATATATGAGACGATAACTCTCTACAATTAAACAAACATCTATGCATTTCTTTGTATTAAATTGTCAATTTTTCTTTTCAGAAACTTATATATTCACAATAATGATATTCAATTTTTGATAAAATTTCCCGATTTTTCAAATTTTAGCTTTAATTAAATTAAATATTGAATTATAATTAAGGAAGGATCAACTCCTACTTGGTGTAGGAGTTGATTCGCTAATTTAATATTAAGGTAACGTTTTTTTAAAAAACATACTAGATTTTCTGAAAAGCAAGTGATCGGCAAAACTAACACTTGCTCTAATAACGGAAAAAACACGACAAATCGTCATTATAAAAAAATTGGTAAATTTTTTAAGTGGTGCGGTAGCTTAGTATGAAGTTGTCGGACCAGCTCGATTTATTTTTGTAATAGTTGAGCGGGAAAATTTTCACGAATAATTTATGGATAAAAAACGGCAAATGCTCCATATGAGAAATTTGGATAATTCATAAAGTGGTCCGCTAATTTAACATCAAAATTGTTTCATTTTTTAAAGTGCAACAATTATATTTAACATACATGAAGTGAAATTTTTTCATTTTTATGTTGCACGCCGTATTTTATATAGGTATAATAGTTTAAGAATGGCAGTATGGTTATACCAACTTTTAGTTAACAAAATTACTAAAGGTACTTATTTAATCAATATACATATAATTTTTGGGTATAGAAAATTTTAGTATGTAGTATAGTTATGTGTCTTATATCATTTATTAGACTAGATTAAATTGTGTTAAAGGTATAACAAATCATCTTTTTCATTAATATATAAATCAAACTTGTGTGTTACTTAGGTTATTAGTTGATTAAAGATTCCGCATTTTGCGAAGATAAATTTTAAGACAAACTTTAGAAAATTAGAAACATTCTAATATTGTTATTATTTAAATAAAAACCACGATAGTCGAAATAAAATTGTATGTTAGGAAATTTTATTGAAAAATGCAGTTAAAACATATAGAAGTTTAACATCTCGCTAAATATCGATATTTTGATTGCAATGCAAACATTGTCATTAGCTAAATTTCTTCGTACAACACAATGCATAGAAGCCGAAAGTAACATCCTAAAGTCTAAATGAACCAATTATTTCTAAATGTTCTCAAAAAATATTAGCATTAAATTTATCTAACTTTCACATCCAAGTTAACATAAAAAAATTTCGTTTAATCGCTCAACTTCACAAAATATCAATTAAGTAAGTTAATTTTTTAACAAACGGAACCCGGCAGAAATATAGTATGGAAACGAATTGTAGTCTGTGCAACTTGAATGAAGAACAAAACTTTCTCTACTTACCTTCTCACCTATTTATAACACCCTTATTCCTGGCTATGCAGTCCTCTTACAATATTTTTTTATAAATTTAGACAGGAGGACATCAGATTTCATACATCTCTAGGAACAAAATGCACTAAAAATCAAATGTTATGAAAATTGCTCTCGCTTATGCTCTTTCTATAACACTCGAAATAATGGTACGGATTGTTTTACACAGAAAAAATATATGTATGGTTTTCTATTTTTTTAAATGTATAATAGTACTTATTCATTGAGTATATCAGAGAAGATGGCTGTGAAATATTTTATATTGTATATTTTTACAGAAATCTGTAATTTATGGTAATGTCAAATAACATTTATAATATATAGAGAAAGAGAATAGAGAATAGAGAATAGAGAACAGAGATAGAGATTTGTTTTATGAAGAAAAAATATTCTTGATAAAAAGTCCTGCATTGCCTAAAACGTAATATGGAATAATCAGTTGTCAATTTTATGCATTCGTATACGAAGTTTGTCGAAAAATGTAAATTAAGGTTTCTAAGGTAGAGTAAGGTTCTTTTATTTTTCAAATTTTTAACAAGATTTATTAAGAAAAGTTGATTCTATAATTGAAAAATACGGTCAGATATCCAGTATTATCCATCTACCATAAATAATAATTTTTGTTATTTTGATTAACTCTTTTTTTTATTATAGATAACTTTTTTCTATATTAGCAGTGATAATTTATGCCAATAAATCGACGTATAGTCAAATTGGTACAGCACAGATTTTTGAGTGCATTAAATATTGATCTGTAGACATAAATTATCGATGCAAGTCAGTAAAATCTGTTTTGCCATGATAGGTGGATAATATTGAATATCGGACCGTATTTTTCAATTAGAATCAACTTTTCCTAATAAATATTCTCGATATTGTAAAAAATAGAGGTACTTTACAATTTCGTTATATTGTTACTTGTACAAAATTTCAATTGGAAAATCACGAATTCAAAGATTGATTGATCGGTGAAGACATCTCAGCGGTACCTTTTACAAATTCCATACATGTACTTATATTGTTTGTGAAAATTAAATTAATAGTAATTTGAAGTTTTGTATATATCAATTATAATTCTAAATTCATTTAATTGAAATTACAATTAAGTTAAATGATATATTCTTCAATGTATTACAAGGGTATTAATTTAATATTAATTGATGGAAAAAGGTACTGAATTTAGATATTATTTCACTTAAATAATATGTATATGTCTTTCGTGTATACAGCGTTTGACAATAATTAAATGTTATCTAATCAATAAAGAAATTTGACTTCGTTGTAGGCTTACTGATATAAACTAGTGAAAATGACTTTAGGAGTAAACAAAATTATTTACGAAAAGAAAAATTTTTGCATGCAAAGAAGTATAAAATGGGAAGTTCACAACTAATTGCTACAACAGTCCAAGCTCAAAATTACAACATTCTGTGGATAATTGTTTTGAGTAATACGAGATACAAACTAACGAGTGTGCTTATAATTTTGACAAAAAGTTCGTATGTAACAAGTAAAGCCTTGGTATTGGGCCCAATATGCTATAAATTTTAACCGATAAAACTTATAATAAAATATATAATAAATATATAATAAAAGTAAGCTAGTTCAAAATAACATTTCTTGGGATATTTGCTCTATCTAGTGCACTGTATATGTAATGTAGCGGCAGAGGTTGTAGTACCTGGGCAAAATTAAAATTTTTGTTCAGTATAAGAATGGGAATAGTCTGTACAGCTAGCACTTTTATAATTAGGCATTGTTTATTCTTTGAAAATTTAAATGTTAACAGATATCGAAAAAAAAAACTTGTGATACATGATACAAGAATGTAATGTACCATGATTCATAACCTAATGTACATAGCATCAGCTCACTCCCTTGTACGTGTACAATGAAGGTGAATCTGCCTGAATTCGGTTTCATCAACAAGTAATATTCTAAGGAACAAATTATACAGTAAATGTATGTGCTTGATATATTGAAAATTTCCACAAGTCTTAAAGGCATTTCCTTTTTTGAGTCCAGTAATCTTCAACTGATATTTTTATTGAAATGAATTTATTTTTATTGAGTTAATAAGTCGTGCTTTTTACTACTTACAAAGCTAACCTATATAAAGTAACCCGCAATTCTTGTTTGGTGACCCATTTTTATGTATCGTGACCCATTTTTATGTATCAATGATAGATAATTAATTGTCTGATCCAAGGTACAAACCGAACGTTTTATCAAATTTTGCCTTTTCAACATTTTGTATAGGTACAATTGAATTATAGTGTAGCAAAATACCTACCAATAAGCAGTGATTATTACACAAAATACAATAGTTGATTAGAAAACAAGGGAAATTTAAAAAAATTTAAAAACCCCCGATTAATTTTTCGGGTACGGAAGCTCGATTAATTTTTCGGGTAAGAATACTCTCCATTTAATTGCCTTTTTTCTTAAGGCCTTCTCCAAATTGAACTGATTTTGAGGATCATCGCCAATTTTTTAGTTGTTCCGGGTACAGAATTCTAAACTAGCATTTCAAACATAGCTAATAACACTCTCCATTAAATCAGTTCATCCGCTTAGGCGCTACGATGCCACAGGCAGATAGGCCAACAGACAAAGGAGAGTGTTCTTAGCTATGTTTCAAGTGCGAGTTTAGGGTTTCGTACCCAGATCAACTAAAAAGTTGGGCATGCTCCTCAAAATTGGTTCAGTTTGGAACAGGCTCTAACAAAAGGTAATTTAATGGAGGGTGTTCTTAGATATGTTTCAAGTGCGAGTTTAGAGTTCTGTACCTGAAAAATTATTCGAGAGTTTTTTAAATTTTGTAAATTTCACTTGTAATATTCAAGCAAGTAAACTTTGTCTTTATATCTATCCTAATACTATAAAGTGATTCAAGGTGTATTATATTCGGGATACCGCACATTACCTTGCTTCATGTATGCTTGATGCTTAAAACATTGGCTCCTCCATACCTGGTTGCCAAATTAAAATTAAATTGAAAGGTTAATTTGAGTGCATATGTTGTTTGTTGTTATAAGTTTTGTTACTGCAATCTTCGTTCTTGTTTCTTGTTAATAGTATGAACATGCTTACGTTTCAAACTTGTTTGCTGCATCTATCTACAATCTATTGTTTTATTCAAATTCAAGTATTATAACATTTGTCTTTAGAGAGAAAATAAAATGAATTTTCTTGACATTTTGTTTTTATATCTTCAAGGATATTGCAGAGTCTTATAGTAATATGAAAATTTTGCATTTGGTTTAAATTTAAAATTAAATTACAATAATTTGGTTTAGATTAAAGAGAAAATTGTTAATTACTTTAGTGCATAAGTATAATTTAATTAAATTATGTTAGATCAAAAAACGTTAAGTATATTAGAAAAGTTAGGTCAAAATTCCTTGGTGCAGAATGTTTCTGTACGTGTAACTTACTTGGTGCACAATGTTTCTGACTCTAAACGGTCTAGAAGAGTTGGATCGCAAGATTAAAGAGCTTTTTCTTTAGATAATGCGGTTTCTTGATTTTTATTCGCAACAAATTGTCAATTATTAGAGCAGGTAAAAGTATTTGTACCTTTATTAAGTCATTCATTAAGTAAAAAAATTTGAAAGCTCCAGTAAATCTTCATTGCAAAAATGTTAGAAAAATCTTCTTCAGTTCATGGAAAATAATATTTTATCATTTACTAAAAAAAATCAACATGGTTCTGAGTCCTATTTGGAGGGAATTTACACCCCCTTTAAGTAAAGTCAAAAGATTTATGTTGGTAGACGCCTAATTGTAAAGGAAGTGTTTTTTTGGGGATATGAAATACTAACCTCTTCAGCCCTTTTTAAATGTCAAAATTTCACGTTTAGTGAATTTTTAAATAAAGCTAACAGTTTGAGTTTAGTTAGAGTCAAGTAAGTACCATTTCGTGTTTTTACTTTTCAGAACCATCGTTTTTTTGTATATCGTAGTGTAATAAATTTCACAGTTTTAAGGTTTTCCACACCTCTTAAGCTCCAATAAATATTATTGGAGACTTCCTGTCTTCGTCTTATATAAATATTGAATGTGATTAAAAACAATAAAAGATAAATTAAATTACATTTTAATTATATCATATGCTAGTATGAAGCATCTAATGAGGGGAAAATATAGCCCCAGTGATCGACCTCTGAAGCCCACGTATTTTTATGTATTCTCTCATTGACCTTCAATTAAACTTCTTGTACAGACCAACAATCAATGAATTTTGTGCAGAATGATGCTGAGATGAGTACTCGTTGACGAATTACTAACTATGTTTATGCGTTAAGCTATGATTAACGTGAAAGTAATTATACATTTTACTGTATAATATTAAAGTTAAATTATAAATCTTAGGTTATACTATATATGTATATTATATATATTACATTTCCAATTTAAGTACACAACATACTTAAATCATTAACTTACATGTATACCTTGTGTTTTAATAAAAAATATTCCATTAGAAGAAGAAGACAGATACGACAATAATTAAGCTAAACCTCTTTAACAGTTATTATTAAAAATGATAACAACAAAAATCTAACAAAAATACGTACATATTCATGAAATCCATGGTGGTTTTTACTTAGTATCTGAAAAAGATAAAATGCAAATCACAATATTTCTGAGAAATTTTCTACTGTATCCCGGCATTTGAGATATTGCTCGTAACCAACAACTTATAGTGGTTTGGATTTGTCACATGGATTTGCTTTACGTTCTCCTAATAAGGCTTATTATTTTTCAAAAATTCTTGTTTTCTTAAGTGATTTCCAGAAGGATTGTCATTTTATATAGTAGAATGGTTTTTAAAAAAAAGTGAAATAAAGAAAGTCAGTTTTTGTATTGCTTAGATAATCACTGCAGTTGAAGAGGTAATATAATAATAATTGGCAAAAACAAGACAAATTTCCAAAATGTAAAAAAATCCCCGATAAATTTTTCTGATACGGAATCTCAAACTCACAATTGAAACATATCTAAGAACACTCTCCAATAAATTATCATTTTCCTTGGAATCTTTACCAAACTGAACCAATTTTGAAGATCATCGCCTATTTTTTAGTTGTTTCGGGCAAGGAACCCTGAACTCGCACTTGAACATTAAATTTTCTTTCAAACGAAACAAAAAAAATTCAAATCGGTTCATCTGTTTAGGCGCTACGATGCCACAGATAGACACATAGACAGACAAACAGTCAAACGTAGCGGCGAAACTTATGCTATCTCTTTTTTTTGTTCGGGGGTTAAAAAGGATGAAGGTTAATGTTGAATTCTATGGACTGCTCCATCTACTTTGTTTATTCCTTATGTGTTGTGTTATAGTTGCTCGTATTCTTTTAAGTAGAATGGAGCTTAGTTTTTCAATCACACTCAAACACATAGTGACAACATTTATAATAATTATCAAGTAGTAAGTAAAATTTAATATAAACATTCCACATATGGTTTATAAAATACACAGAAGAGAAAACAGTAACATACGTTAATCTTTTTGGTATGAAAGTATATACCTAAATACATCCGCATACAGTAATTTCATTAATCTATTTCTAAATAAGCGCGTAAAATATTTTAGTTCATGAATAAACTAAATAAAGTTTACGCATTTAAAACAAGTCTTATAATATTATACAAAACACAAAATTATATGATTTAGTTTTGTGTATTTATATATTAAACATTTTATGTAAATTTTTAGTGCAAACAACACCCTCGTGAAATTAATACTTGTTCGAGGTTTCATAATTTTTCATTGTTATGTATAAAATTCAAAAATTAAGAGGTAGCTTTCATTATATTGATATACCTTTTTTGATACTCATTACAGAATTGTTTAATTATGCTCGATGAATTTTTGATTTGAGACATATTTAAAAATAATATTACTCAAAGAGAACTGTATGTCTGTTAAGATACGTTAGTTAAACGATTCTTGCATTGATAATCGAAATAATCGTTAAAAAGTACATGATGCGTCGTGGGACAACCGGTTTTAACGAATTTTCTTTGATTTTAAAATATGTATTATTATTAATGGATGATAAGATTACTAGATAAGTATGATTAGGTTGCGGGTTCGAATCCAGGCAGCGGCAGTGTGAATAATTAAAATTAATGGGGGCGGTAGAATTGATTACAGTGTTGTCGCTTGGATCAGAACGAAGTAACCGATTCCACCCACACCATAAATGTAATTGTAAAATATGGATGTAGTTAAATAAATAAAAATTAACAAATAATGATGTGGGTGACCTCAGCTTAAGGCGTTAATGTCAGAGAAACGGAGGTTAAACCCCATTATTATTATTATCATTAGAGTGTTCTTCAATTAGACAATTAGACAAATTTTTTCTAAAATAATAAGTGATAATATAATAATTTATGATTCAAACTGAGGTTTTCAGTTCGATTGTATTTTTTTTTAAATATTTGTTATCTCAAAATTCTGGCTGGTGGTAAGCTGGTGCTTACTGCGTGGTCCCATTTCAATTTGATCCAGTTCTGACAAAATCACATAAATCTTAAATTTGCATTAAGTATGTGCACGACAAATAGACGAATAACTCAATGTCAAAAAAATCAAAAACGAATTAATATGCACTAAAAAGTAGAAAAATAATGATAATATAATTTAGTTTCAATTATTGCTATTTTTAGTGTCGGTGTCAGCCAAATTAATGTAGCAAACTGTTCTGCCACAGTTGTTTTCTTGGCTGACACCAGAAATATCAATAATTTTAACTAAGTACATTATATTATCGTTATTTTCTTACTTTTTAGTGCATATCAATTTCTTTTGGAATTATTTTTTTTTGAAGTCGGTATTTTTGTCTTAAATTTTTTTTCTTCAACCATAAGTTTTTTCCCACCCAAAAATCCCAAACATGCCAACAGAAGTTTTCATTTTAAATTTGGTTTATGCTTGTATTTTTTACGAATTAAATTATTTTTAAGAATGAATTATTTTGCAAAACGAAGTGTATGTTTGTATTCGTTGTGTGCGTAGTCATGGTGGGGATAATAAAATCGATGCCAGCGCTTTAAGTGAAAAATTTTGGAGATAAAGTGGGCTGTTATGACTAATTTGCAATTATTTACATGTTAATGATATAGAAACTGTCAAATTAAAATGATTGAAAAACACTAATTAATTAAACTTAATGCATTAAAAATTGTGAAAATAAGAAATCAAATTGTACAAATATTATTTTTCAAATGTTAATTATCGTAATTATTTATTTAAATTTGTGAAACAAGAATATTAAATTTTAAATGTAAGTTTTCAATGCAATCCACACAATTATATATGCATCCATTAATTCTATAATTAAAGTAGTGTATCGTTGTCATGGAAACGAAATTCACGCTCGGAGCGAATATATATTTTTAGAATGACCGTTTTAAGTTTTAAGATTTTATGGGTAAAAATTTGAGTAACGATATAAATTCGCGAGTAACGTTTCAGTATTCGGTACCAGATGGCGTACCCGTTACTCAGTATTGTGCACATACGGCTTGTTACAGTTCGACTTGTTTTTGTAGTGAAGCCGGTAAAGACTTGATCAGTATTTCTTCAATAGTAATTTCAAATTTTTATTGCATTTCCATAATAGTTATATAATAATTTTCAACACAAAAAACAAGTTGTTTGGCATCGGCGAAATGTAAAATTTTTAAATTTGGCTTGTTAAATATAAACAGATTTAAGAAGGATATTAATTAATTTATGAAGCACGAAAATATTAGCTATTTTATTGTTGGTTGTAAAGCAAACAAAGACGTACATACTTTATTAAATATTTTATTTTGATCATAAGTATACTATAATAACGCCTTTTAAAACAAAATATAAAATTAAAAGTCAATATTCCAGTTCATATAAAACGGAATAATGATGAAGAAATAATGCGAAAATGAAGAGATTCGTTGGTATGAATTGATTATTGACGGTATACAACAGAAAAATTTAAGTAGTATTTACCAGGTGTCTTAAAATTGTGGTTAACTTATTAGTTAAATATAGGGATATTTAAAATTGTTCAAACATATTGTAGCAAACGGTCAGAAACATGGTAAAAGTAAGTATAAGTTCTTAATAACCATAATCTTACAATGGGTAAGCTGAATATATTTTTTTCACATGAGGTACAATTACAGAAAGTTTGCGACTCTCACAAGGTTTTATAAATCGTTCTTATATTTTTAATTTCATTCCACGTTTTTACTCGTTTGGATTAAACGTTACCGATTGTGTTGCTGTTAGAGCTGCCGGTTTATATAAAGCGCGATAGATGTATTTGAATACAATAAGAAATCTTGTGTAATTGTACATTGTTTTTTTTTTGGGATTCATTTTGACTTTTTGTACTTTTTCGAGATGCCGTGTATAATATGGTAAGTGGCACAAAGTCTTTTTCGTCTGCTGCTATCACATCGATAGGTAACTTGCTAGTTATTGGAAACATGATTGTATATATATATATATATATATATATATATATATATATATATATATATATATATATATATGTATAAGAAAATAGATATTCAAAGAGAATACGAAAAATTCAAATATTTTCCTTTTTGATACCAAAACATCTTCGTCTTTATCAATTTTATTTGATGTAAAGTAAATATTTTTTGATGGAATATAAAATGTTTTTAAAATATCGGATATTTTATTTACTATACGTGCACGTACCTATTCCAATCAATCAGCTACTTTTTGTTTGAAATTGTTCGTAAATTTGAAACGAGTTATATTTTTAACCAACTTTAAGAAACTGAGGAAGAAAGAAATTGGGTCTTTGCTATACGGAAATAGGTGTATGTACATGTACACATATTAAAATTTTTTTTTTTTTTAAATATTATACTGCGTGTTTAACTACTGTACACATAGAATTACCACCAAATTAATGATTATCAAATTCGTGACAAATAACGTGACGCTGTGGAGAATAATTACAAATTGGTTATTTTTAATCATAATGTCAATATCATAGTCGAACGCTTTTTATAATACAAAATTTAGTCTGGAAATCGGCGAGTGTTTGAAATTATACAAAAACAAGTGAAAACAAACAATTGCCTGAGTTAATTGTTGAAATACCATGTATAGACAGTGTTGATGACGTAATCGTTTGTTAATATAATTTATTTGTTTATGTAAATATAAAAAGATATACACTTTTAAATAGTTTAAGTTTTAAAGTTTGCACCTAATTAGCGCCCTCATGGGTAAACAGTGATTTTTACAAAAAAATGTTTCAAACAAAAGTTGTTTATTTTTTTATGAGGAACATTTTTTACGTTTAAACTTTTGTTCTATCTCTAACAGTTTACAAGATGGGTTCTACGGACTCAAGATCCAATCGACCTATATTGCTCATTTACGAACTCGACCTCACTTTTTACGTCCTGAGTACGCTATAAAAATTTCAGCTTGATATCTCTTTTCGTTTTTGGGTTATCGTGTTGACAGACAGACGGATAGACGGACAGACGGACAGACAGCTGGAAATGGACTAATTAGGTGATTCTATGAACACCTATACCAAAATTTTGTTGGTAGCATCAATATTTTTAAGCGTTACAAACTTGGGACTAAACTTAATATACTATGTATATTTCATATATACATTGTATAATAATGTGTTAATAAAATATCGTTTGTTTAATATAATATCTATATCTATTAATGGTTCACATCAGTTCCTTTTTACTCGACTGTGAAGGAGTGGTTATGTTTTTCGAGCGTATTTCGTATGTATGAATGTATGCGTGTATATTTATTTATAAATTTTTTTATAACCACATATCTTCAAAAAGGCAAAATAGACTTCAACATTAAATGTATCATTACATTTGTTACTAAAACTCGAGAATTCTTAGATAGATGTTTGAAAAAACAAAACAGAATCGCGAATCAGTCATGGGAACGGTCGACAGAAGTGAAAACTTAAAACTTTGGAATAACTTTTTTTATTTTTAAATTTTTCACTTAACTATAGTGTAAATAATTAAAGTAAATTGAAATTATTAACGCATATATGAAAAACTTTTATAAATAATAACAAGTGAAAACAAACAATTGACTGAGTTAATTGTTGAAATACCATGTATAGGCAGTGTTGATAACTCTGTCACATTTCACATACATACATATCTGACATATTTAACTGAATAACGTCAGATTAACGTTCATATCTTGCATACTAGTAAACATTTTCACTTGTCCATTCGTAAAGTGAGAATTCTTCATCTGAAATGATAAAAAAAATTTAGTCCGATCCCCTATTTAGTAAAATTTTCAGAGGTATCAATTTTCCTAAAAATTTCCATAACATTCTACAATATTCCGCTTTCTTCGTACTTTTCAATTTTCAATGAATTTTTTTCTAATAAATACAGAATATTCTGTAATATTTTCTTAGTCAAGAGTGTCATTTGTATTCCAAAATTTCCTCTGTAAAAGAGAATCGTTAAAAAAAATTTTGTATCCATTTCCACACTACCATTGAGGTAGGATACATCAGCGCGTTTTTTTTTACGTGGTATCCCCTATAGGCCTAATCCACGATCTTTTCCTTCTGTTTAAGTGCATCCGGTTACATTTAAACAGAAGAAAAAGATAGATAATTATCCAATTTGTCATGACCGGAACATGACAAATTGGATAACATTCTCGCATTTCCTAATAAAAAAAAATCACAATCACTAAATAGTATCAGCCTTAATTCGGCATCACTTAATATAATTACAGGACAGGTATTCCTAAAATGTCAGAAAGAGATAAAAAACAAACATAAATATCTCTGGAAAAAAGTTCAATTATTTCAAAAAGAAAAGGAATAAATAAAAATTGCTTAATTTACAATAACCTTTATGCATAAATATTTCTGATGGTCCATTTGAATTAACCATATCAATCTAGTTATAAGTAGACTTACCCCAGAATGAAACCAATCAAAAATATCACAGGCTATAACACAGGCGAAAAATCCATGTAATCAAGATCATTTTTTCCGTACATTATCTGTCTAGATATACCTAACTCACTTTAAGTGATGACTGCGCTTTTTTGCATGTCCCGTCTCACCGTCATCATGAGTTGATACAGTCCCCTATCGAGGCGCTTGGCTTATAGACAGACATAACGAGAAAAAATTGATTTTTGACTACACAATTTCTCATAGTGTTATAACACATGCAACAAATCGAACGAGTTTTTCCTGAGAAACATCATACTAACCTTAGTTAGTCAACGTCGCTTCTCAGAATTTAGGGCAGACCGAATTTACAAATTTAAAATAATATATTTAAAAAAGAAAATAAAAAAAATTTAAAAAGAAAAATTAGGCAATTTTTCAACCCAGTTATAAGTAGACTTACCCCAGAATGAAACCAATCCAATATATCACAGGCTATAACACAGGCGAAAAATCCATGTAATCAAGATCATTTTTTCCGTACATTATCTGTCTAGATATACCTAACTCACTTTAAGCGATGACTGCGCTTTTTTGCATGTTCCGTCTCACCGTCATCATGAGTTGATACAATCCCCTATCGAGGCGCTTGGCTTATAGACAGACATAACGAGAAAAAATTGATTTTTGACTACACAATTTCTCATAGTGTTATAACACATGCAACAAATCGAACGAGTTTTTCCTGAGAAACATCATACTAACCTTAGTTAGTCAACGTCGCTTCTCAGGATATAGGGCAGACCGATTTTACAAATTTAAATTAATGAACTGATATTTAGAGTAAAATAAATTGAAAAAAAACAAAAATATCTCTGGGCATAAAAGTTAAAAATTGCTTAATTTGCAATAATATTTTTGCATAAACAATTAAAGAAAGTTCTAGGATAGGATATGATAAAAAAAGATAATTCTAGGATAGGATATGAATTTTACAAGTCACAAACACAGAATTATACAAATGACAATGTCGGAGATGAAAAAGCATAAATATCTCTGGAAAAAAATTCAATTATTTTAAAAAGAAAAGGAATAAATAAAAATTGCTTAATTTACAATAACCTTTATGCATAAATATTTCTGAAGGTCCATTTGAATTAACCATATCAACCTAGTTATAAGTAGACTTACCCCAGAATGAAACCAATCCAAAATATCACAGGCTATAACA
Organism: Chrysoperla carnea; assembly: GCF_905475395.1. Taxonomy (NCBI): domain Eukaryota; kingdom Metazoa; phylum Arthropoda; class Insecta; order Neuroptera; family Chrysopidae; genus Chrysoperla; species Chrysoperla carnea. Next base: position 70,362,176 of record NC_058337.1, on the reverse strand, counting down.
CAGGCGAAAAATCCATGCAATCAAGATCATTTTTTCCGTACATTATCTGTCTAGATATACCTCACTCACTTTAAGCGATGACTGCGCTTTTTTGCATGTTCCGTCTCACCGTCATCATGAGTTGATACAATCCCCTATCGAGGCGCTTGGCTTATAGACAGACATAACGAGAAAAAATTGATTTTTGACTACACAATTTCTCATAGTGTTATAACACATGCAACAAATCGAACGAGTTTTTCCTGAGAAACATCATACTAACCTTAGTTAGTCAACGTCGCTTCTCAGAATTTAGGGCAGACCGAATTTACAAATTTAAAATAATATATTTAAAAAAGAAAATAAAAAAAATTTAAAAAGAAAAATTAGGCAATTTTTCAACCCAGTTATAAGTAGACTTACCCCAGAATGAAACCAATCCAATATATCACAGGCTATAACACAGGCGAAAAATCCATGTAATCAAGATCATTTTTTCCGTACATTATCTGTCTAGATATACCTAACTCACTTTAAGCGATGACTGCGCTTTTTTGCATGTTCCGTCTCACCGTCATCATGAGTTGATACAATCCCCTATCGAGGCGCTTGGCTTATAGACAGACATAACGAGAAAAAATTGATTTTTGACTACACAATTTCTCATAGTGTTATAACACATGCAACAAATCGAACGAGTTTTTCCTGAGAAACATCATACTAACCTTAGTTAGTCAACGTCGCTTCTCAGGATATAGGGCAGACCGATTTTACAAATTTAAATTAATGAACTGATATTTAGAGTAAAATAAATTGAAAAAAAACAAAAATATCTCTGGGCATAAAAGTTAAAAATTGCTTAATTTGCAATAATATTTTTGCATAAACAATTAAAGAAAGTTCTAGGATAGGATATGATAAAAAAAGATAATTCTAGGATAGGATATGAATTTTACAAGTCACAAACACAGAATTATACAAATGACAATGTCGGAGATGAAAAAGCATAAATATCTCTGGAAAAAAATTCAATTATTTTAAAAAGAAAAGGAATAAATAAAAATTGCTTAATTTACAATAACCTTTATGCATAAATATTTCTGAAGGTCCATTTGAATTAACCATATCAACCTAGTTATAAGTAGACTTACCCCAGAATGAAACCAATCCAAAATATCACAGGCTATAACACAGGCGAAAAATCCATGCAATCAAGATCATTTTTTCCGTACATTATCTGTCTAGATATACCTCACTCACTTTAAGCGATGACTGCGCTTTTTTGCATGTTCCGTCTCACCGTCATCATGAGTTGATACAATCCCCTATCGAGGCGCTTGGCTTATAGACAGACATAACGAGAAAAAATTGATTTTTGACTACACAATTTCTCATAGTGTTATAACACATGCAACAAATCGAACGAGTTTTTCCTGAGAAACATCATACTAACCTTAGTTAGTCAACGTCGCTTCTCAGAATTTAGGGCAGACCGAATTTACAAATTTAAAATAATATATTTAAAAAAGAAAATAAAAAAAATTTAAAAAGAAAAATTAGGCAATTTTTCAACCCAGTTATAAGTAGACTTACCCCAGAATGAAACCAATCCAATATATCACAGGCTATAACACAGGCGAAAAATCCATGTAATCAAGATCATTTTTTCCGTACATTATCTGTCTAGATATACCTAACTCACTTTAAGCGATGACTGCGCTTTTTTGCATGTTCCGTCTCACCGTCATCATGAGTTGATACAATCCCCTATCGAGGCGCTTGGCTTATAGACAGACATAACGAGAAAAAATTGATTTTTGACTACACAATTTCTCATAGTGTTATAACACATGCAACAAATCGAACGAGTTTTTCCTGAGAAACATCATACTAACCTTAGTTAGTCAACGTCGCTTCTCAGGATATAGGGCAGACCGATTTTACAAATTTAAATTAATGAACTGATATTTAGAGTAAAATAAATTGAAAAAAAACAAAAATATCTCTGGGCATAAAAGTTAAAAATTGCTTAATTTGCAATAATATTTTTGCATAAACAATTAAAGAAAGTTCTAGGATAGGATATGATAAAAAAAGATAATTCTAGGATAGGATATGAATTTTACAAGTCACAAACACAGAATTATACAAATGACAATGTCGGAGATGAAAAAGCATAAATATCTCTGGAAAAAAATTCAATTATTTTAAAAAGAAAAGGAATAAATAAAAATTGCTTAATTTACAATAACCTTTATGCATAAATATTTCTGAAGGTCCATTTGAATTAACCATATCAACCTAGTTATAAGTAGACTTACCCCAGAATGAAACCAATCCAAAATATCACAGGCTATAACACAGGCGAAAAATCCATGCAATCAAGATCATTTTTTCCGTACATTATCTGTCTAGATATACCTAACTCACTTTAAGTGATGACTGCGCTTTTTTGCATGTCCCGTCTCACCGTCATCATGAGTTGATACAGTCCCCTATCGAGGCGCTTGGCTTATAGACAGACATAACGAGAAAAAATTGATTTTTGACTACACAATTTCTCATAGTGTTATAACACATGCAACAAATCGAACGAGTTTTTCCTGAGAAACATCATACTAACCTTAGTTAGTCAACGTCGCTTCTCAGAATTTAGGGCAGACCGAATTTACAAATTTAAAATAATATATTTAAAAAAGAAAATAAAAAAAATTTAAAAAGAAAAATTAGGCAATTTTTCAACCCAGTTATAAGTAGACTTACCCCAGAATGAAACCAATCCAATATATCACAGGCTATAACACAGGCGAAAAATCCATGTAATCAAGATCATTTTTTCCGTACATTATCTGTCTAGATATACCTAACTCACTTTAAGCGATGACTGCGCTTTTTTGCATGTTCCGTCTCACCGTCATCATGAGTTGATACAATCCCCTATCGAGGCGCTTGGCTTATAGACAGACATAACGAGAAAAAATTGATTTTTGACTACACAATTTCTCATAGTGTTATAACACATGCAACAAATCGAACGAGTTTTTCCTGAGAAACATCATACTAACCTTAGTTAGTCAACGTCGCTTCTCAGGATATAGGGCAGACCGATTTTACAAATTTAAATTAATGAACTGATATTTAGAGTAAAATAAATTGAAAAAAAACAAAAATATCTCTGGGCATAAAAGTTAAAAATTGCTTAATTTGCAATAATATTTATGCATAAACAATTAAAGATGGCTCATTTAATCTTAATTTACCTTTATTAACATAAACTTACTTAGAAACAAACCCAAAAATGAAATTTAAGATTTGGAATTCAAATGAAGGGAATAGATAAATGTCAAATAAATAAGCTATTCATAGTGAATAGTAAAACACACACTCAAATTAATTATATTACTAAGAATAAATTATCACATGAGATTTAGAAAATAAAAATTTTACTTACCTGTATTTTGAACTCCATACCTGTGTAAGAGGAGTAGGACTCGCTATACTCTCTGCCACACGACTTGATGTAAAACTGGACCAACCTAATGAATAAATATATTTTAGTGATAAATAATTAAAAATAATTTTATTATTAGTGTATGTACAAATATCAGCCAATTGATTCTCTGTAGGTATATGTTCAATTTTTAAATTATCTTTTTTTAATTCTGATCGAATGAAATGGTATTTAATGCCAATATGTTTACTTCTTTTACTTTCCCAATTCTTAACTTATTGAATACTTGATTGATTATCCTCAAATATTACTGGTTTAACGATAATATTAAAACATTCATTTTACAAACCGCAGCTAGCTAATGCAACAATATTCTATTTTTTAGATTTTCAAAATATATTATTTCCAAATAATTGAAGGGCGTACATGCGTCAACGATAATAGTAGAGAAATAAAAAACAATATGGTAATGCGATAGTTTAAATGATTTTCTATGATTTAAGACAACCTGTTATCGAATTATTTTCATTGAATTTTAAGTTTAAAAAATTGACTAAAAGTAAGATTTAATATGGGACTAAATGGAAAATATAAATACGATATTTTTCTCAAATTATATCGATACCAATACTTTTTTTTACAAGCTTTTACCAGGTAATAATTATTTAAACTTTTAATAGAATTTCAAAAAAATTTCCATTAATTTAAAATTCTTTAAAATTTACATACTGTTTCCCTATGAACGCACGTAGCAAAACAGATTCACGCATGTACGTGAACTTAAATAACATTTCATTCGATCAGAATTTAAAAAAAATTGATTATATACCTACAAAAAATGAACTGGCTGATATTTGTATCAAAGGTTTATCAAATCAAAAATTTCACAAAGTCCATAGGAATCTGTTTTGTTTGAATTGAGCGGAGTGTTGAAATCAATTGAATACAAATTTAGTTTTATTTATTATTTTGATAGAATTTTTTTCGATATTTAGTAACGTAGTTGTTGATTAAAACAATAATATTAAAACATTTCATTAATATTATGAATGTTCAAGTGATTGTAGAGTTATTTAGTTATTCATTTAAGGACGTACATTCATGAGACTTGTAAGTAGACAAATAAAAATAATTATGATGATAAAAAAGTTTAAATGATTTAAGAAAGAAAAAATATACAATTATATAAATTAATCGAAACGTAATTAATGTTAAATTTTAAATTCAAAAAGTGACAAAAATTAATCTTTAACATAGGTTTAAATGGAAAATATAAATCGATATTTCTCAAAAATTATATCGATAACTATACTTGAAACTTTTATCAGTTAGTAATTATTAAAAATTTAAATAAAATTTCAAAAAAAATTTCAAAATTATTTCAAATTTAAATACTGTTTCCATATAAACGCACATAGCAAAACAGGTTGATGAATGAACGTTTTTAAATAAAAATTATAATTATTAATATTAAAACTGTGTGTTTATTAGTAAACTCTACATCTAAAATAACACTAACGTCAAAAAATTTTATCGAACCATAGTACATATTCATTTTGTTATATTTATTATAAATAAATTTTGTATAAATGAGATTGAATCTCTTGGGAATAAACGCAAGCTCGAAAAATTTTGAAATCAAATAAAAATACTTGTAGTCAATCACTAATAATAAAACAACTAATTCTAGAATGTGATTTCAATTGGAAAAAATAAACAAATGATTGAAACATAATTCTTTTTAATTAATATTAAAAGTTTTGTGTAAAAAAGTATTTGGACAAAATGTGAAACAAATTAAATATAATATAGAATTTTACAATGTACAAAAAAAGAATTAGAAAAATGTAAACTAAAACAAAAACTTACTCAGAAACAAATTCGAAAATGAAATTTGACGTTTAGAAGTCAAATGAAGGTGAAACACAAAGCACAAATGTAACCAACTGTCCACTATGAACGATGAAACACTACTGACCTAATGAATAATTTTGATTGACCACACCCGAAAAAAGCGCGGAAATTTAATACGCATTTAAATTAATGAAATTAATTTGAATAAATCAGAAAATGAAATGCAGAGAAAAAATTAAAAATTTTTATTTGTCCGAGCTTTGAACCATAGACCTTTGATTTTCGAGTCGCACTCGCTTAACACCGAGCTGCGACACCTCTTATATGATGATACAATATCAAGAGACATTATCGGTGATAAAGCTGTACAAACCTAATGAAAAACTTTGAGTGACTAAAACACCTGTGGGATTGTTACACAAACTTAAATTAATAACGTAGGGAAAAAAAAATTTTTTTACCTTAGTGGGTTTCGAACCCACGATCTTAGGACTACGAGTCAGACTCGCTTACCACTTCGCCATATGACAAGATATATATACATACAATTTAAAAAGCTAATATCAGTGAGAAAATTATATTAACCTAATGAATAAATAAATTTAACTTATTCCAAAATAAATGCGTATTCAAATTAATTTAATTGATTTGCAAAAAATCATATTAATAAATTCATTAAAAAAAAAATTAAAGTTTATACTTATCCGGGATTTGAGTGAGAAAACCGAATAAGTATAAACCGACAACACATCCTTCTAAACCGAAACACATTAAGTCATTCGGATACAGTGTAGTAATAACTATTCATAGACCCTATTTATTAAGAATTTTTTGCTTCTATTATAAAATGTTCTATTACAAATATCAGGTTTTTCCTCGGTTTTACTACATTTATGTTGTTGTAAAACTGTCTCTTGTATGAAAAGTTTTCTTACAGATTTCACATGATTAATATTTTTTTTTTTCTACTGTAAATGATTAATAAAATGATTATCATTACATGTGATGAGTGTTTATGTGACTTAGATGTGTTGTAATTGTTGCGATTTTAACGAAATCAAGTATATATTAATAATATACTCAGATAAAAACTTTTAATCGTTTTCCTTAAAATGTGGTTTGATAAAACAGTTCCTACGATTCTGAAAAAACCATATTTACTCAAAGAGTTGTTTTTGAAATTATAAATAGTAAAATAGGAAAATGAATCTAATTTCGCCTTAAACCTTGGTTAAATTGTTTTTTTTTGACGTCACGTAAATAACAAAAGATATTCACTTTGATATTCCTATATTAATACATACTATAAAATTTGCACCTAATTAACGCCCTCGTGGGTAAACAGTGATGTTTACAAAAACATGTTTCAAACAAAAGTTTTTTATTTTTTTATAAGCAACATTTTTTACATTTAAATTTTTGTTCTGTCTCTAACGGTTTACAAGATGGGTCCTACGGACCCAAGACCCAATTGACCTATGATGCTCATTTACGAACTTGACCTGACTTTTTACGTCCTAAGTACGCTGTAAAAATTTCAAATCGATATCTTTTTTCGTTTTTGAGTTATCGTGTCCACAGACGGACGGACGGACGGACGGACGGACAACCGGAAATGGATTAATTAGGTGATTCTATGAACACCTATACCAAAATTTTGTTCGTGTCATCAATATTTTTAAGCGTTACAAACTTGGGACGAAACTTAATATACTATGTATATTTCATATATACATGGTATAAAAAAAAGCAACAATACACAGGGTTTTCAAGAGGTCACCCATCCTAGGACTAAATATGCTCAAGGTTGCTTAGATTTAGTAATCGGGTGAGAAGCGTTGTTTTCAATGTATTATTTATGGAGCATAAATATGTCCCGAATTCCATGATTTTTGCTCCCCCAAAAAGTGCTTAAGATGTCTAAAGAAGTTTTCACTTAAAAAAAATTAACAAAACCTATCGACTAGGATAACAAATTAAAGGAAATTAAAAAGGGATTACAAAAAACTATATGAATTAAATTGGTTTAAAAATTTTAATATATATAAAAGGGTTTTGTTATTGCTGGAACACTAAGTCTAAAATAAAATTAAACCCGACTGCGTTAAGTAAAATCTGAAAAGAAAGAAACAAGTCCAGTAGCCTTCATGTTAAATCTAGACAAACTCAGATTTTTCTATTAACGGGCCCTGGCTGTTGATTATTAATTTTTTACCTGAATTACTCTCGTATCGTTTTCTTCGGACCATTTTAAGAGCCTCATAATGGCAATATCCATGATTTCACTGATTGTATCAATCTGCTTTTATACTAGATGTGATACAGTAAACTTTTGTCTCAAACTATGAGCACATATGTAACTTTGTACATTTTAAACTTCAAAAAATAAAAAAAACAACAAAGTTCCGACTGTCAAGGAGTAGATATATTTTTCGCGCGTAGCTTATATGTATGTATGTATGTATGTATGTATGTATGTATGTATGTATGTATGTATGTATGTATGTATGTATGTATGTATGTATGTATGTATGTATGTATGTATGTATGTATGTATGTAAGTATGTATGTATGTATGTCTTGAAAAAACAAAACAAAATAGTGGATTTTTTGAGCGAAATAGTAATATGTTAATAAAAAAAATTTACAAAACCTGTCGAGTAGTGTATCAAAATAGAGGAAATTATATGTTTACATTTAAATAGGAAGAATAAATTGGTTTAGAAGTTTTAATATTGTATAATGAGAGGGTTTTTTCTGCAGGAAAACTAAAAAATCTAAAATAAAAACAATTATTAAAGAAATAAGAAATAAAAAAAACCCGACTGCGTTAAATAAAATCTAAAAAGAAAGAAAGAAGTTCAGAAGTATACATAGCGACTGTAACAGTAAGGGCCCATTAAAATTAAGACCGACTCAAGTTGTTCCAATAATGGATCTCGACTGTTAAAGTCGCTATGTAAACTTCCGAACTTGTTTCTTTCTTTTAAGAATTTTTTTTACGCAATGGAGCTTTTATTTTTTATTTTATTTTTTTTTTTTTTGGGAAGTAACGTAATAAACCTAATAATAATCAATAGTAAATGATAAATTATGCCGCGGACACAACTTGTACATTGAAAGTAAACATGAAATCAAGTGAATAATATTCTTCAAAGTTCATAAAAGAAAAAATAATAATTTTTATGCATATTTTATTTACAAAAAAAGATTGTTTTAATAATTCTCACAATAAATGAAGAATATTCACCTAGACAATGACGATTTAATAAAGAATAAAATTTAATCACATAAAAATTTTTATATTTGTGTAATATTAAAATAATTTCACAAAAATATTGATAAAGTTTTATGATTCTACTATGATAGTAAAAACAGAATGTACCTAGAAATTTCTAGACAATGGTGCGCAGTATATAAATTGTGGTGTAAATAACATGCATTCCTTTTTAGTGTATTCATCATGTGTAATATTTCTATATTATATACATGATGGTCGATACTTAAAACACTAAACCAGAAACCACTAAACATCCCAAAATGTTTAGATGTACAAATTGTATCTTTAATCATAAAACTTTTGTGATGCCATTTTTGAAGTCTTTAGAATTTAGATTAAATTTGTTTGGAGTTGATAGCAGCAGTGTCATAATAAAAATGAATATCTTCACTATGTTTGTTTGAGCTGGTGAGAATTCAAAAATATCTATGCTATGCAATAGTGAAATGCATGAATGGCCAACCAATTTCCCTGTTTATTCTTCTCTGTTATTATAAATGTTGTTTCAAACGATAAAGTTTTATATTTACTTACATGTAACTTACGAAAATGGTGTAATTAATTTTGAAACAAGTTAGAACAGTTTTGATGAAGATAACAAGAGTTAAGTATTAATTGTACAAAAACAATACAAACTTTAAATTTTATGTCTAGAATGATTTCATACCATCTTAATAATTATTAAGGCATTTGATAACTTAATACCTGCTTATACATATAAGAAAAAAAACTAGAACTCTTTTGTGGAAAATATTTGTTTTAAAACGAATGCGCACGAGAAGTCAGCAAACAAAAAAGATTTGCTATAGAGATACTTTCATTAAATTAATTAGCAAATAATATTTTGGTAACTTAAATAAAACTTTGGTTGGGTAAGCTTTAGAATTGTTAAAAAAAGCGATTTTTGACTAGTTTTTGCACTAGACAGTTAATAACATATGAATAGTTGACCTCTAGACAAGTTTATATCTAAGAGAGAGAACATATTAAGAACATATTTCGAAAAAGTACTTTTTGGAGAGATAAATATATTTCATTGTCAACCCCCAAATGAAAAAAGAGGGGTGTTATAAGTTTGGCCGCTATGTGTGTGTGTGTGTCTGTGTGCCTGTCTGTCTGTGGCATCATAGCGCCTAAACAGATGAACCAAATTTAATTTTTTTGGTTTCGTTTGAAAGGTAATTTAACGTAGAGTATTCTTAGATATGTTTTAAGTGCGAGTTTAGGGTTCCGTATCTGAAAAAAACTAAAAAATTTGCTACTTCTGCAAATTTGCATCTTCCAAATGCTTGAAATGAAATGAAATTTAATGAAGAATGTTCTTATACCTATATGTTTCAAGTGCCAGTTTAGGGTTCCGTACCCAAAAAATAAGTCGGGGGTTTTTAAAATTTTGTAAATTTCATTTGTTTAAAAGTTGCAAACTCCAAACAAGAACACGTCTTTTGTAGTAATTTTAGTATAATTTCTTTTTTTATGAAAAAGTAATTGACCAAAACAAAGGATCAAAGTCATTAATAATTTCAGCAGAATGCGTACAGTAATTTGCTTAGAAACTGTCTTAGATTTAAATAATAATAAATATTAAATGTACTTTTGCAGATATGGCATTGCAGTTTTCCAAACATTGAACTGTTAATAACTCAAAAACGGTGAGCTTTTGAGCTTTATGAAAAAATCACAAAGAGCCTTTTCAACTAAAAAACTTCGGGTAGCTTTAAAATTGGACCACTACAAAGTACCTGGCAACATCCGAAATATTAATCAATAAGCTTTTCTGAACAAGAATCAACTGACAAAATGCGGTCTTCTATTTTTGCACAGTCAACTCTATTTAGCGCCTGCTCTAAGTGTAATCTCTTAAATTATTAAAGTTCAGATTTTTATATTGAAAGTTTTTCAAATTGAAAGAAATATCTATAATCGATAGTTTTTAATTAATTTAGAAAAAAATTCCATTTCTAAGTTTCTAAATGATTTAAAATATATTTTTTCTACATTGTTGCAATTTTGCTTAGAAATTTTTTTCATAATGAGTTTTTTCTAAAAGTTATTATTTTTGTTTATGTGTTAATTTGTCCTATATGGTAAAAAAAATCTATGACAACACAATAAGTAAAAAAAAAACGCGCCCGTTTGCAAGTGACGAATAGGGTTGAAAATTTGCTTTGTTTCACCAATGTGTTTATTTTTTTCAATTCTTTCAACACTTGCAAAGTTTTTGTCAATTTTTTACGAATTGTGTTTTCAATTATTATTATATGTTAATAATAATAATTGTTTTCAATTATTATTAAATGAATATTAACTGTTGGTAAGGTTTTCTATGAAAAAAATAAATATATATTCAGGTCACCACAACCGCGTATACCTCGCACTAAACGGGCCTGAAAACTCATAGTACCATAAATTCTTGATGAGCTCACAGTAGTAACATAAATGATATTTTCGATAAAATCATATTTTTTATATGGATGTTAAAATTTGTTAAAAATGCTTTATTTGACTGGTCTAATGAATATCCTTGACTATTCATAGACAGATTATGTAAATTTTATTATATGATGTAAAGATAAATGTGTATTTAACTTTATTCTTTATAAGATATTTAAAAAACACCCCTATAGTTAGTAGTATTTTGTAAAGGTGAATAGTTTGACGTGAAAGTTCTATGTATTTGAGTTATTAAACAAGTACGTAAATATATATTTCGAACAAAAGTTTTATTCTGTAACATTATCAGTAAGTAATCTCATTATGAACAAGTTACTTAACTATTATACTACTTAAATCTGTAGTTAGTCACTTTATCATACCTATTATAATTCTATCAAAGTTAATATAAATAGGTTTTACCCTATATTTTATAAGTATTTTATTAAAAGTATTTGGGTTCTAAATTATTTCTTTGATGCACAGTTTATTATTTAAAAATTGTAAAAATGAAAAGAAAATTGTTTTATTTTTAATTTGAGTTTATTTCATTTTTTCCCATTGAATAAAAGAGGTTACAGTGTCATACTTGTATGAAAAATTTGAACGCTTTGTTTTAATTCTAAATTATCGATATCAAAAGCGAACAAGTATTAAATAATTTTTTATAAAGTTTTAAGAATTGCTACCATAGGCGCCGGGCAGTGGAAAAGCTCGGCAAGTTGCCTTTTCGATTTTTCGATAAATGTGAACAGACGCTTGCTATCTCTGTCGTTAAAACAATGGTCGAATTAGAGGCGATTTACCACCTCGAGTTTGTCCGCAAGAGCTTATGCAATGTTTCTTTTTGTTATTTCTAAGGTTATATTTTAGAAACTTAACAAATTTATATAGTACTAGAGTGGATATCAACCTGCTTCACTGGGTTTAAAAGTAAAGATTGATAAAGATTGGTCCCGCTAATAGCTTTTTTATAACACTCGAAATAATGGTGGAGATTGTTTTAAACAGGTAAAATATATATATTTTTTTAAATGTATAATAGTAATTATTCATTGAGTATATCAGAAAAGATGGCCTTGAAATATTTTATTTTGACTATTTTTACAGAAATTTGTAATTTTGACAATTTCAAATGTCAAATTAAATTAAATCTTTTATTTTTTTTAAAAATATATCTTTATAAATTATAGTTCATGTATTATTCTGATATATCAGCTATATTACTGTACAGTTTCATTAAAAACCATTCTCTAGTTTAAGCGTGAAAGCGTAATAAACAAACAAACATGCTTACTTTCGCATTTATAATATATAGAGATTACCTACCTACCTAACTAAGATGTGCAGACAAAATTATAGGTGAAAGCTTTTTTGAAACTTTAAAATACCTAACCTCTTAACAAAATCAGTAATTTTGCATAATGAAATTAGTTTTCTTATCCAATTATTTACTCACATTATGGAATGAGAATTTTTTCTTTTCAAACAATTTCTCTGAAATAAAGACTCAAGACATTCTTTCTGATATGATCGGAAATAGAGTAAGATAAGACAAAGAAATATAGTAAACACTTTCAAAGCTTATCTATATCGTGTGAAATTGTTTTACAAAAAGCAAAAGTATCAATATATAAAACTGTCACAATGTGTTATTATTCCAGTAAGTTGTTTTTATAAATCGTACACATGAGACAAACGTCGCAGAAACGATACCAAGTCATAATGTAACCAGTTTTTCCTCAAGACATAACATTATATGACAAAACATTTTGTTTTTATATGCAATTTTGTTTTGTTTTGTTATTAAAAAAAACGGTTTAGAAAAATTCATCATAGATATTTACTTCCATAAATATAGGAAATCGGTCAAAAGTAGAGACTCCTCACATTAACACAAAAAACTTTCATTGGTATAAGATGGTTTTAGGTTTTCAAACCCAAAAAATTAGGAAATTTGAAAAAAATTGTAAAAAAAATTTTTCATTAAAAATACTCAGAGACAAGCTTTTAGTGTACTCAAAACTAAAAGGAAGTTTTTATTAAAATTTTTATTTAAAACAAGAAGGCATATGTTCATCAAATTTTGTGGAAGCGATGGGAAAATCAGGGCATACCTACCATAAAAAGCATTGTCACGAGACTCAAATGTTTTCGTCAAATTTCCCGATAATGGGTGAAATATTGATTGCAAAATTCCAGAACATATACACAAGTGAAGTTAAATAAGAGCTTTAAAAAGTAAACGATTGGTGAAAGAGCACAAGCTACGAGGTTAAGCTATATTAATCAAATAAGAATTCACTCAAAAATTCTTAAAACTGCAATTTCTTAAAAAACGGCATGCTTGCCCAAAAAATTATGTCAATATATACAACTAAATGTTTTAGTTTAGTTACTGCACTAATATTTGTTACAAGCACACCAATGAAATATCTTTATAGAAAACTTGTTAACCTGGAAGTAATGGATGACGTTAAATAATCTTTAGTATTACACAGCTAAAACGATGATTAAGTCATGTAAATTTCCATTAAATAAAAGTTATGTAATTTTTAAACTTTTAGAAAGCGTAGTGTAGAAAATATGTAGAAAATTTTCTAATCTCAAGTTAATTGGTATATAAGCTATAAAATTTTCGAGATATTATCTATCTATTGAGTTTTATATAATCATATTCTTTGTTGAGAAAGCATTAACTAAAATTGTGTTCTGTTGAGTTGAAAATTACATTGAAGCGAAGGTGATGCTTTTGCATTATCAAAGGCACTTTAGTTCACGCTACGTTGTTTACGTTAAATAATGTAATACTCTTTGAAAGTCAATATTTTTATAAAAATTTTCAATTCAGATTTAAAATTTTGTAAATATTTGTGATGAATGATTATTAAATCCAAACACTCACGAAAAAGAGATTAGACCACTGAAAATTATTTAGATACTAGGAAAGCTGAATTAGTACTCATCTAATAGTAAGAATCTAAGTAAGATCATCTTTAATTGAAAATTTCAATATATTTTTTATAATTATTAATAGTCTTCTTTCTCCAACGGTCACAAAAAGACCTATAATTTCTTAAATATTACCTTTTTTTTCATCTTCAATTGTTTATTACTTTTACAATTTTGTATGTACTGAAAACTCTTCTAGCAAACTATTCTACCCGCCATTTCGAGTCAAACGAACCACACGTATATATAATATCATTAATTTTCTATTTCACCAATTTGAACTTGTTGACTAGACTATTCAGCACTCAACGGTTCATTTCTGGAACTTCAATTTAGAAATTACAGTATAACTGTTTTAATTTTATGGAATCCCTAGGTTTATATAAAAAAAAAAGAAATAAAATAAATGCAACAAATAATAAAATAACTATTCGAATATTTTTTATGAGTAAAGTTTCCTTAATCCAATCTGAACCATATACATATAAATATCATATTTAAAATTGTATACAATGAAAATTAATATTATATTTACAGTAAAAAACCTAGAAAGAAGAAACACGAAACCTCTATACACAAATTAAAACTGCAAATTTGAGAATGTGTAGTACCATAAGTCAAGCTTTTCTATGCCATCAGGCTCAAACACGGATTTCAGATAGTGGAAGACTTGCCCTTTGATTAGTAGTGACTGACAGAATAACCTACCTTTATGTGCCTGTAACCTCTAGCGGTTGCAATTTAAGTGTGATTTGAAAAATTTAGTATCAAGAAGGGTTTTGGTATTTAAAAGGTAAAGTTCGTTAATGAGAAAAATCGACCGACAAACAAGGGGTGAAGGGTGCACAAAGTACAAAACTTTGAATTAAATATATATATATTTGTATTTTTTGGTCAGTTTTAAGCAGAAAGTGCTCTTGTAATTTTTTCTATATTCGATTTTAAGAAAAATGTGTAATTTTTTCAATCTCTGAGGGAATTCGCCTAGCAAACGCAGCTCCTGCACTACGAATTTTTTGTATACCACAGAGGGTAGTCCCTAAATATAAAATTATACCATTTCTTTGGAATGGGAAAATGAGCTCCGTTTAGATTCAAGTCAGTACAACTACTGGAACAATAATAGAGGGTATAAACCTTTCGTTAAGAAAATATAGAACTTTACGTGGCAAGTTTTTGGCCAGGGCATTATCCATTTTAAGAAAAATGAGATTCTAAATTGTTAAAGACAATATAGCCAGGGCAGATGACCTAATTCATTTAGGAATGATGAATACGCATGCCAGGAAAGAGAAGAATACCCATTACATTTCTATTATGGTATAAAATGAATAAATTAATTTTGGAGATTACTGAGGTATCAGCAAACACTACACTCCAAAAAAGACCCTCACAAGTAGTTCAAAATGTTTCCTTGTAACCCACGTACTAGCCGGGGAAAAATAATCTTTATATTACATACTACGCCGTTGTTGTCTGAATGCAGAGGTTAAAATATGCATAAAATTTAAAACAAGCTAAGACACATAAAATTGTATATTAAAACACAATACGTATGTATGAAAGATGAAGTATAAAATACTATTCAAAATCATCAAAACAGTATCAAATTTTTGTTGGAATATAATTTTATTACAAAAAACCTCTTGTTGTATATGAGAAAATATTATTAAATCTTATTTGATACATAAAATTTTCATTCAAACATAAAATTATATGATTATTAACATCACTAGCTTAGGGAGGAGTCATTCGTGAAGGATTTTTGATATATGTTGCCTCGATATTCTTTCTGACGGTTGTCGTAGAGTGTGTAAGTACTACCCCAGTAAAACTTTACAGAAAAAAAACTAAAAACGCAACAATAAACAAGTGTAAACAAACAATTGAGTTAATGCTTGAAATACCATGTAAAGACAGTGTTGATGACGCAATCGTTTGTTTTTTGACATCATAGCCAACACACACATAACTGATATTCCAATATATTAATACATACTATAAAATTTGCACCTAATTAGCGTCCTCTTGGGTAAACATTAGTGTCCACAAAAAAATGTTTCAAACAAAAGTTGTTTACTTTTTTATAGGGAACACTCTTTACATTTGAACTTTTGTTCTTTCTCTAACCGTATACAAGATGGATCCAACGGACCCAATACCCAATTGACCTATGTTGCATATTTACGAACTAAACCTCACTTTTTACCTCTTAATCACGTTATAAATTTTAGCTTAATATGTCTTTTCGTTTTTGAGTTATCGTGCTTACGGACAGACAGACGGGCAGACAGAGAGACGGGCAGACAGACAGACAGACAGGAAACCGGAAATGGACTAATTATAGCTTGGGACTAAACTTAATATACTATGTATATTTCATATACATATACATGGTATAAAAAGCATCAAGCATCAGATCATAAAAACTATTAGACATGCGCAGCAGTGGATTGACTTCACTTGTTTTAAATTTAATACCTTATACCTTCTTTCAAAATGATAGTAGTAACTAATGTCAAAAACCCATAGTTTTTGAATTGAACTGCAATAATTGAAAAATGCCCGAACATCCGTTTTTCACGTATTACGCAGGAAGCAAATTCTTTTTGCTTGCATAACGAATTTTCATACTCCCCTAAGGGATTCAAATAACATACCAAAAAAGTAGATTTACATCGCGTATTGCGTTTTTAATGTTTTTTAATCTTAGCAAGTTAAAATTGTACAACTTGTCGTTTAACATTATATTTAATCAATTAAACCCATTAAATTAACTTTCAAACAAAACCATGAAAATAAAAATCGGTTCATCCTTTTAAGCGCTACGATGTCACAGATAGACAAACACACATAGCGGTCAAACTTATAACACCCCTATTTTTTAGTTCGGGGGGTTAAAAAATAACAATAATTGTAACCACATTATATTATCGTTATTTTTTACTTTTAAGTACATATCAATTTGTTTTGAAATAGTTTTTAATTTTTTTTTTGTAGTCGGTTTTCTTTTTGTTAAAAGTTATTTTTCTTCATTTAATTAAAAGGTGAAGAAAATTTTATTGTTAAATTTGACTTCAATATCTCAGTAATAAATTATTTTCGGGCATAAGTTTCTTATTTTTAACTTGATAACGCCGCGCAATTTTGAAACATAATATATTTAAACTAGGACAGCTGCATCAAAAATTTTATCTATTTGCACATTATGCACAGGATATTGTTGTGAACACAACCTTACCTATGGGGATTATCTGAAGGATATGTAAAAAAGGAAAACCCATGTGTAACGCATCTATGAATATTAAAATATACTACAATAATAATAATCATATCCTGGTTGTAAAGCTGATGTTGGATATGATTTTCACCTGTAGAATGCTGTATCACATTCAAAATACAAATCACAAAGAAAATAATATATAACATTGTAGATGATTTTCTGTAGATCATATTGAACATAGGAAAAAAAGTTTTTCGTTTATCTAATGTACACCAGCATCAAATATTGGTCGCCTAGCTTGTTAGAAATGGTTTAATATTCAAGGATGGAAGCATCATTAAACATTCAGGCATATAATTTGTAAACTTGCAAAACCAGCTATATTCTTGAATGAACACATCCAACGGCGAAGGAGCAATGTTAGGAGAACGTACTCGTGTTATGACAGTTATCGTCAAAGTTCTATCAGAGGCATACCGAAATAATTTTTATTTGTTTAAAAATAGTTAAGTAAGAGATCTTACAAAAATCGGCTAATAAAGAAAATGAAAGAAACCGCTTGCATTTTGATAAAGGCATGAGTTAGTGGTGTAAATGTTTCTATTTGTCAATAAACAAAAATTTTTAATTCATTGAAATGATCTTTGTTAAATTACGCTTCAAAAATTTATAAATAGCAAACTTTGTATAATTTAAGTGTTAAATATTTGTCAAATAATCGAAAACTATTATAAAGGTATAACGTATACGTAATTCAAGTTGACTATTTATTAATTAAGTCAACTTTTACATTGCTTTAACATTGTTTTTTAACAAACACAAACATTTTCATCACTAACTCTAGCCTTACTTATAATACTAGACACCTAAGAATCACATTCCATGAGGTTTTAGCAAAATGCGAGCGGTTTCTTTCATTTTCCTTTATTGGTAACATCTTTTACTGAACTGAAATGTTTATATATTAACTTGGACCTAACAGGACACCACGATTACTAAAGCATAGCTGTTATAATGAGGCACATTAACAGAAAACGATCAATCACTTTCAGTTTCTAGCTCAGATTAACTCATTTGGGCCAGCTGTTCAGGACGAATCCACTCCTGGTAGTCGGGATAGGTGAATATGTTTTAGGAAATATATAAAACATCATCAACTTTTGAATCACATGTATCAGGTATAGGAGGAGACCCTGGTGTATAAACATAACATTCCTACTAAATTACTTTTCTATGAATGTTAATTTAGTTTTGCATATTATACCTATATGTACAAATAGTGGCTAACGCTTTTTCTTTACGGTCATACTGACGTCATTTACCCGACTACCAGATGTCCCATTTTAAATAATTTAGCTGCAACATTAAATGAAGCATCTCATTAGAAGAGGATATTTTAATCTTACGGTGATAGATCCTGCATGCTTCCTTGACTTTCATGGCAGCTTAAAAATAAACTCATATATTTGTTTATGACCACTTTTTTCCAAAAACTTTGTTCGAAAGTAAACAAGATTTTGTAAAAGAAGAATTAAAAATCGAATAAAGTACAGACAGATTTTTTTCTTCGATTTACATCAAAATAATATTTGGCTAAAAAAAATTATTTAAAAAAAAGTTGGTTTTAATTTGATTACGAACTAGAGATCTCCTTTTCCGCTTTGCTGAACGATGTGAAATTTAAAAACCAATATGACCACATAATGAATTTCAAGCCATTGATCCCACTTGATTTCCTCACACTGAACACAACCTTTGCTTGAAGAAAGAAGAAAAGATGATTTTATTATTAAATATTTCAGTCATCGTAGAGTAAAATGTTTGCCAGTTTATGAGTTAAATCATAAGGTTTGAGATTACTTTTTAATCTTAACTAGTGGTCTTTCTCTTAAATTATTTTATTCAAAAACGTTTCGTTTTACAAATGTATATCTGGACCGTTAGTAATATGACACCTGGTATATGAGTAAAACTTACTATTATGACTATTTGCATGTAAATGCCTTTTGCTAAATGGAAAAGTACACCAAATAAGCATACAAATGTAGTTGTGTTTTGTTATATTTAACGGTAAAAAGACTTTGGCTTAATATTTTTAATTTTCATATACATTTTCATGTATACTTTGCTCACGAATATTTTTGTGGCGATAAATCATCCACAAGTACACCAAATCTTTTTTAGGATCGGAATGTTCATGGCGTAAAGCTACTCCTGAAAGTAGAAATGATGTCTATTGGGTCAATATGAGGCACTTTTAACAAGCTTTCTAGAAGCTAAAAATGATTTACGACAATACGGCTTAAGATCAATAGTACTGCAGAAATGTATCGGCACTTAGGTTAATAGCAATATGCACTTAGGGTAATAGCACTGCCGCAATGCTAAGCCAACACAGCTGTTTAAGCCTTTCAGCATAAACTCATATGTTGTTTTTATAATTATCCAGATGCTTATTAGAAATATTTAAGTTATATGATGATATAATAATAAAATAATTTACGGAATGAAGAATAAAATCAAAATATCTATAAATTAATTTCACTAAAAAGTTTTTTAAGAAAACATATTTATTGTAAGTATAATTTTAAGTTATTCCCACATCTCTAAATCATTTCAAAACGCTACTAATATGAAAAAGTAATATAAATTAAAGAGGAACTTTACTGTATGATCATAAATCATATAAAATAAAATTTATAATAATAAACTTTGATAAATATATTATCCATTCTGCTGTAAAGCGGGTGAACAAAAAGTAGCCGGAATGATCATTTCAAGAAAAAAAAATTATTCCATTCCCCGACATTTAAAAATATTTGTTTACAAAGGTATAGAAAACACGATCCCGTAAACGTAAATGAAATACTAATTGGAAACGTCACAATAAACACTTATAGTCATGCAACCAAAACGTCTAGGATAAAGAAGATGTAGTAATGGATTGTAAAAATTTTGGTTTCCATTTACTTACCGGAAGTTTGCCTGCAACGATATAAATAGTTCTGTAATCATCTCATCAGAGAAAATCCTTTTTAGATCAATAAAATTACATTGATGTTGCAAGATCGGAGCCGCTTTTTCATGTAGTAAAAAAAAATAATTCGGGAAAAATAATCAAAACAGCTGAATTTAGCTGGAAGAGGGGACATCAAGGAACAAGTGTAACAAGTAGTTTTTATCAATTTGAAGTTAAAGCTTATTTTAGATAACAGAGTCAAATAAGAAAAATGTAAATTAAAAAATATATATAGCATTTGCACTCATAGCTTATAATCAATGGACGAGCAAGGCGCTTTGAACGATACCTCATTTGACAAATTATGATAAGTAGCTTAGAAGTTATGAGGGGATAGATGAGCATACATACCTACATACAAACCGGTCAAACACATAACCCTCGCCGTCGTCGGGGTAAAAATTGCACAAGATCCTTCAATGACCCTTTTCTTCAAATGAGTTTCTTGTTGATAAAGTCTCTCGAAGGGTGTTTTTTTTTCTAGCACTTCGTAGATTCTTTTACTATTCATTTATGATGCATTTTTATTGCGAGAAAGTTATTGTAGACCATAATTTATCCAAAGACAATTGAAAAAAGCCGCATGCCGGTGGGATTTACATTTGTATTATTTCTAAAAAATTATTCCGATAAAAGTGTACGTTTACAAATTGATGCAAGGAAGTGTGGGCAGTTGATTTTTGATTTTAATAACTGACTACAATATACATACACCCTATGTGTATTCTGGAGTATATATAGGTATAAAATATGTGGGCACATGAAAAGTTTTTGAGAATAGTTTTATAAGCTACTTATTATTATTATTATTATTATTATTTATAATAAACTATTTTGATTTATGACGAATTTTAAATATAATCGTAGCAACAATGTTCATTGTTTATTTTGGAAATAAACTTATTATTTTCAATTACATTCGAATTTTTATTATATTATATTTAATTTTTATTATAGTTTATATTATGATTTAATATTCTTAAAACGACTATACTAAAGAAAACAAGTCATGGAATATATTTGAGCTACAAAAGCGTCCAGAAACCATTTTGTCCCCCATACGATAAAATACTTTGCCCGATACCTTGAAAATTATGATTTTCTGCAAGGGATACTCCGAGTTATCCAAGATAAGCCGATTTTTGAATTTGTTATTACTATTAGAATAACCATATAAAAGGGTAGGTATCCTTTACTTTTAAGCTTGCGTAATCTTTAATTTTACGGGCCGGAGATAGACCCCGGAACCTATGTAGCTAGTAAATGATTAATTTTAAGACATTTATTTTCACGATTATTTTATTTTATTGTTCTTGAAGATTTGATATCTTATTTAGACTCTTATTTACACAGTGGTAGTACCTCTTTATTTTTTAATGGATGCCAAAAATTGCCAATTACTGACGCAAAATTCATTGAGAAGGGTAGAAAAATTACCGAATGTCAATAATTTCACAATTCGTAAGCCAGATATAGGCTGCCGTACTCGCAATAACTTGTTCGATACATTTACACAATAAAATAGCTTCCACAGCCAAATATCAACGACAACTAATAAAATCCAAAAAAAATTACTACTTTGAAATTGACTTAATTTATGAAAATATTTTTAATTGTCAATTAATGTTGATGGAGTCATAAATGTTCAAATTGATAAAGGGGAAATTAATTTTCTAATGAATATTTTCTAAGTAGTGCCAAGAATAATATTATCTTCATTACTATTTTAATCATCTTATTAATCAAATATGCTAAATATATAATCATCATATATACTTTTTAATAAATAAAAAACAAGCATTGAGTACAATAAATTCTTATTATGTAATTTTTTTGCATTTAATAATAATTGTTGATAAACTAATACAATATTTATTTTCTTCAACTTTGATCATCCTCATCATCAAATGACAAAATCTTTTGTTTTATTTTTACGAGCAAAGTTATTCTAAATATTATATTTTAGAATAATAAAATCTTAAATATTTTTGTTAATATTAAATATGATGTTCTAATTATACATTACACATTTTTATGGTTTATGATAAAATTTCAATTATATTGTTATTTACGGAGGAATTCTAAATTTCTTGTTTGAATATTAAAATCGCTGTCTCTCTTCACCTTACAGAAAATGTAGAGTGCGCCTTCTATACCAGTAAGAAAACTTTGAAAAAAAAAATCGAATTCTATTTATGAGGCATTTTTATTAAATTTTTTTTCCAACATAAATCAATTGGCCGCCTCTATTCGGTCACTTTTTGGATATGTATGTGACGTTTCATGGATCTAGTGTGGATTCTACGTTCCCAAATGTAACTGCTATAATTATGAATTGCATGCTTCTCGATCAGAGATGTTAAAATTGTGTTTAAAAATATAAAAAAAATAAATAAATAAATAAAAACAAAGAAATAAAAAAATCTATTTATTTTTATTCAAGATTAACTAAATTTATAGAAAATGACATTTTAAACCAATGACATGTTCTTCATTAAAAAGCACACAGCATTCGACTATCTGTATAATATTTTTTACAGGGTGTACCATTAATGAAAGTTTTAAGGCCTCAATAGCTTATAGTTTAAATGGAGCAGGTAATTTAAGATTAATTATTAATTTAGTGCGCTGACTTCAAATTAAGATTCAGTATTCCACAAAAATTGATAAAGCGTAATTTTTGTAAAAAAAAGTATTTTTAACTACGATTTTACTAGTGCATTTATTTTGAGAATATTTGATTACAGAAGGATTAAACTTTAAAATAATTCCAAATAAAAAAATTTATTTTAAGTAATTCCAAATAAAAGTAAAAGACAATGATTTAATAAGAAATTGATTTATTAAGTAGTAAAATAAGGTCAAAATTGAAAGCGTTATAATATCAAAACGTAGCATGCTTGATGCGATATATTACGTTCCACGTAGCTTTGAATGTGTCCTATCAAGACTATCAATGTGGGGTCTAGCAGCACATCTGATCTTAAGTCCTAAGTATACAATAGCAACCAATATTTACTGATGGGTGTTGCCGAATATAAAAGATATAAGAGGAGTCTTGAGGTCTTTGACAGCATGTATCCAAGGGTTGGTTTAATATTTCATACTTGTATCGGTGAACTAAAACAGAAGACAATAGACTTTAACAAGAACAGTAATAGACTCTAGACTAGAATATACCTTTAGAACAGAAAAACTATAATAATAAAACAGGATCGTTTCCTCTGTCGAAGACTACATGAAGAACTGAACAACCTGTACATTACTCATACAGCTATTATAAAAGATATTTTCATAATATTAAAGTTATATTTTTCATATTGTGTTTGCAGTTATATTGTTTTTGTTAAGTTTATGACATGTGGCGAAACACGATCGTACATACAATAAAATATGTAAAACATTATACTATAGTTCAGTCAATGGTCCTCGCACAATCCGGCATCCACACGGGTCGAGTGAGCGTGTATGAAGATTGTTGTTTTAATATTATATGCTATTGGACTTTAATGAATGTGCAATTTCGAAAAGGGAAATTTTCTAAAAGTGTGAAATATTCAGGAAATGAAAAAATTAATTATTTTCTAAAGTAATGCCAAATTTTCTAAAACACTTAAGAAATCTTTTTCTGCAAGCTCTCTTTCCTTGGTAGTTTGCCATTGCAGTATTTCGTCATGAAAGAGTTGTGACTTTTTCGTACTTGTTTCTATACACACCCTGCCGCTGGTAGTAGAATTAATCCTGGTGTTGTGAACTTTCTAACGTCATGACTTCAACAGTATATTTAATACCAGAATTGTTCCTTTTTCGAATATAATAGGTGCAGAAAAGCATTTAGATTACATTTAAATCAAAAATTTTGTTCGTCAAACATGTAAAATGTGGATTTGCAGGTTAACTGCATTTGGAAGCAATATATAATCAAACAATACGTTCCTTGTAAAATCTGTGACCTACCACCATAGACCATAGCGGTGGTATTTATGGTACTATTAAAACTGCTCTTTACGAGTAAAATAATCCAAATTCACAGGGGCGGCTTGGCATCACTCCCTTTTGGAATTTGTATCAAATCAAAAGTAGGGCCACTTACATAATACAAGTCAATTGGCACATGAATACCAGTACCTTTGTGACTTTATAAAATTACTGTATAAAAGTTGACAATCCGGGCTTACATGGTCGGCATGATGTCACTTCCATCTAGAAGTTGTGTTCTTGATTCTTGAGCCGATTCAAACGCTGGCTTCCGGTGTCGGAGTTCACTGCTCTGTCAATAGCTCACTATACTTCTGTTGAAATATTATAAATATAGCTAGAAATATTATAAGTGTACCTATCAACGACATGGTGATGATGAAGATGTTAACGTAGCATTTATGACATTAATCCGTAAGATTTTATCTACCAAAAATCGATTAACGCGCCTGTAGAAGTTTCATTTCAAAATTCACCTATGGATTGTAGGAAAGGAAAAGTCTGCAACTCTTACATTCAATAACTATTACCCGTGGTAGTCTTGACTCTAGCACTAAAATGGTGTTTGTAATTGAAAATAGACCGTAGTATATAATATTAACATAACATGCAACAAAGCATGTGTATTTATTATGCATCATACAGATTATTTTTAGCCGTTATATTGTTATCATTAAATCAATCTTAGTTTAAATATAACCTGTTAAATATATCTTTGTTGCATATAACTGAAAAAAAAATGTATATGTTACTTGTATTTATTTCTTTAATTATGAACTTATGATGGATCACCTTCTAATGCATATTAATATCTACTATACGGGAAAACCGTGAAAGATTGGCCAATAGTCAAGCGTCTACATTGCAAAATTAACGCAAGAAATGTATATGCATTTACGAAAATAACCGCCTACCGGAATCTTATATTTCAATCCCTCCACAGGAATGACTTGTGAGGCACATACCGTTGTCTAAAAACAGTTTTTCATTTAAGTTTTTGATTGAAGCACTTTTGTATTTTGAAATTGGCAGTCTTGAATTTCAATTTCAATTCGATCTCTAGTATCAATAATTTCCATCTCTTATAAGCCAAGGACTTTCCTTACGAACATGAAGCCTAAGTTAAAATTGAAGTTCATCAGTAAATAGATTCCATTTCTGAACCATAAAAATTATGTTTGCAATTTTTTTTATAATACTTTCCCCAGGTGTTATTCTGATGAAGTGATTCAAATGGTTCACGCCCTGTTAAATGAATTCTGAATGAATGAAATCTTTTCCCAAATTTTGTTTCAACGATGAATGTAACAGTAACCACGTAAAACTCCAAACTTTTAATACTGAAGATCAGTCCAGTTAAAAAAAGATTTGTACCGATATCAATTGTATTCAGATTTTTTAGATTTAGTATTGTAAAATCAAGTTAAACTTTGAGAAGTTTTTATCGTAAGAAGAATACGTACCTAATTATTTTGGCCATCAAAAACATTTGGTATTTGTGAAATTTCTTAAAATGTTGCAAAAAATGTGAAGAAAATTTTCAAAAACATTATTTATAACAGCAATAAATACTAAATGATTTGTAGTTGCAATAAAGGAGGGCTGTATTTAGAGAACAATTTAAAAAGAAATAGAATAAGCAAGCTAATTGCTCGTTTTATAACAGAAATATGCAAGTGATTTTGGGCAATTTTACCCTTAATATAATAAACTCGTGTATTATGTATTTAGATTTATTTTTTTATAAATTAAAAATATAATTTTTATAGCACGATACTTTTAATTCTATTCTTCTCCTTTATGCTTATTTAATTTGAATTAAAAACAAGTGAAAACAAAAAATTGACTGAATTAATTGTTGAAAACCCATGTATATACAGTGTTGAATACTCACATTACACATACATACATGTCACACACATATAACTGATATACCCATATAATACTACAATTTGCGCATAATATGCGGTCTCACGGGTAAAAAGTGATGTTTACGAAAAAATGTTTCAAACAAAAGTTGTTTATTTCTTTATAAGAAACATTTAAACTTTTGTTCTATCTCTAACGGTTTACTAGATGGGTCCTACGGACCCAAGACCCAATTGACATATGCTGCTCATTTACAAACTTGACCTCACTTTTTATGTCCTTAGCACGCTATAAAAATTTCAACTTGATATCTCTACTATAATTTAACTTGACAGACGACAGACGACAGACAGACAACCGGAAATGGGCTTATTAGGTGATTTTATGAACACCTCTACCAAAATTTTGTTCATAGCATCAATATTTTTAAGCGTTACAAACTTAGGACTAAACCTAGTATACTTTGGTATATTTCATATACATGGTATAACAAAACCGTATGAGATATCAATAGGAATACCGTATGAGAAGTATAGTCATTATATACGCTTCCACACTCACAACCGCACAAACAGCATTCTTAACTTAAAAGCGGCTATGTTGTTTATTCACTTAGCCCGGCCCGATTTGTTCATGAAATAATAATTCTGCACATACCACTCTCTGGTAATGCCTCATATCACGTTTAAAAACACAAGAATTACTGTTTAGTGTGGTTGTTTGTTATAGAGCTTTAATTGTTTGGTATATTTGAAAATGAAAATATCTTTGTTATATTGAAGTGGCGTTAATTTACATAAACAATTTTCAAATAAAAAAGGCATATTTCAATATCTAAAATACAAAAAAAGATCATGGTTATACCTTATGTTGTTTTTTTTTTTATTTTTTATTCCAAAATAGAAAGTATAATTGGAAATTTTAATCCGATGTTTGTTTCGAAATTAGTATTAGTATTATAAAATCTGATAAAATGGTGTTTATCAAGATAGATGTCTCTATCTGCCTTAGATGTCTCGGACCGTCAGCTCATTAGGGAATTTGTCGTGTTGATATTCAAATAACCTAGTTTATAGTTAATTTCGATATAATCAGATGTTCAATAGGATCATTGAGGACAGTCTCTAAAGTATCTGCTTATACAATACCCATTACACATAAGAAAAACGTAAGACTTAAGGAAATTGAACCAATCATATGTTTAACGTTCTGTGCTTTGTCAGTTGAGAAATGAAATACTTGACCATCAACGTGTTTTTGTGTGAGTGATGACCATAAGGCATGTAAGAAAATTACACGTAACTCAGGGTAGAATTCAAATTTCAAAAAGTTATCAAAAAAATAGACACATAATGACCTTCCCGAGCCTAGTATACAAGATAAGTTGCATTAATTTTTTTTTTGCCACAGATTCATATATAAATGAAAGAATAATTCATCTAAAGTATATTTAATTTTCTAATTAATAATTTCAATAATTCTATTGATTAATTATTAATAAAAATTAGTTATATTTTTGAATAACAAGTGAAAACAAACAATGGAAAGAGCTAATTGTTGAAATACCATGCATATACAGGGTTGATTACGAAATCGTTTGTTTTTTTACGTCATATAAGAAAAGATGGATAGCCACTCTTACACACAAAGTAATAAGATACTTCTATACATACCATATAATAGTCTCATATAATTTGCGCCCTCACGGATAAACAGAGATGTTTACGAAAAAATATTTCAAACAAAAATGGTTTAAGGTTTTATAACACTTTTTATGTTTAAACTATTGTTTAAATTATCTCCAACGGCTAACAAGATGGGTCCTACGTACCCAAGACCTAATCGACCTATGTTGCTCATTTGAGAACTTAAACTCACTTTTACCACCAGAGCACGCTATAAAAATTTCAGATTAATATCTCTTTTCGTTTTTGAGTTATCGTGTTTAAGGACGGATAGACAGACAGACAACCGCAAATGGACTTTAGGGGAATTTTACAAACACCAATACCAAAATTTTGTTCTTAGTATTAATATTTTTAAGCGTTACAAAGTTGGGGCTAAATTTAGTATACCTTGATAGTATACATACATAGTCTACAAACGACTTGTTTTTTGTTGTATTCACATTTTTCGGCTTGTTTCTCTAAAAAAATTACGTTCTAATATAGAGAAAATAAATTGGGAGAAAAATCTTTTTTCATTTTGCATGTTATTTTGTCATTTTTTCGTTCGGTGGCGTTTCGAAAAAACATATAATTAAAAACATGCAATTTCTGTTTTGTTTTCGACTCTGTCTCAACGACTTCTAAGGATCCAAAGGGTGATTCGTGGCATCATATAAACTAGAGACTGTACTGAATATTTTCTCATCTGGAAGCACAAAATAAATATTATAGATAGGTACTTCAAAGTTCGATTTAAAAAAGTATTACTATTATTAAGATACCCTTAATTTGTTCTATTAATTAAAAATCGGATTATACCAAGACAATAAAGCAATTAAAAATTTTACCAAGACAAATACAAATTTTATCCAAATTTTAGAAATTAAATTTTGCGACCCATTGTAAAAATACTTTTTTTGTAAAATTGAACATCACATTATACCAAGGCAAAAAGTCAAATACAAACATTATCCAACTTAAATTTAAAAAAAATTAAATTTTGCGACTCATTGTAAGCTAACGATTTTGCCTTTTAGTTGCAATATTGCTCTTGATTGTTGCAATGCTCTTAACATTATGATTGTTGCCTATTAACAAAATTACAACTAACATATTTAATACAAATACGTTAAAAATTATTTTCCATTTATTTAGAAAAAATAGCTGCCAAAAAAATTATATTAAAATCATTCTTGTTGAACATGTTTTCCATTTCATAGACATATTGGCACATGGGAATATAGTAAGTATTCACAATATTTATGTTCAGTCCATCAAACTACAGCTACAGCTAAACAAAAATCATGATTGTTCATTTTAAAGTTGTTAAAAGCAGTTAATTCAAATAAACAAGTGTTCAATGGCGTGTAAAATGTATTACAGTTTGTATTCAATTTTATCGTAAAAATTTACAACAGAAAGTCTTCAATAAAGAAAATAAAATAATAAAGAAGAAAGGAGAAGTCTTCAAGAAACGTAATCAGCCAAATATGCAAATTGAAGATTGAGCATACGAAGAAAAGGTCTACGCATAACATTTTCAGTGGTAAGTATTCATAGGTTATATCAGCGATTTCATAGTCATTGGTTGAAGACGGTTTAATAGGTTATATGCGCCCCGGTAAGTACCAAAAACAGTTGTTGATTTTCCATTTTTTATTCGTTGAGTATGACTTTGTCTTTGATTCGTTGAATGTTGGCATATCGACAGAAAACCGATAGCCATAAAATTTATGCTTTTACGGATCCTGTGACAGAAAACAATATAAAAAAAATGCATGCGTTAAAAATAAATAATTTAGCATAGATAAGTTGGTGAAAGTATCACATTTACCAAGCTAAGGAGATAGTTTTATTAGATTTCAAAAAGTGGTGGCAATGTTTTCTGATTTTCATGTAAAATATCAGTTCATTATTAATTTATTTTCACAAATCCAAAGACTAGCTTAATGTCAAATTATTACTTCTTTCATCTCAAATAACGAATAAGAAAATTATTACGGCGATGACATTAATTCAACAAAAAATTGATTGATTATATTGTTCCAATTCCTAACTATAATTTCTTAATAAAATGTCTTTTTGTAAAGATCCTATAGTGTATAGCATACCATTTTATGGCACTTCTGTTATGGAGAAAAAAAAAAAAAAACTATTAGACAGGCGTTATTATGATAACAGAATAACGAGTGGGCTGATAACATCAAACATCAGATAACCTTTTTCATAAATGAGGTACAAAAAAACCTGAATTTACACGAAATTCAGTGCATGGTGTTTTGTTACTTCATGAGCAGATGATGATTTAAACTGACACAAGATATGAGAAGGAAAAAAATTATATAGTTTATTGAAAATGTTTGAAAGGTACTACTACTTCTACTTCTACTACAGCTACAACCACCCTCTTAACGTGAACGAACACCGAAGAATGAGTAAATAAGAAAAAAATCTACCAAAAACGCTATTTCACATCTATGTAGTGGCTTGGAATTGTAAGTATATTTTTACAGGAAGGCGAATTTCTATGCCATCCTGCCAGAAAACAACTTTAAGGCAACAAATTTTCCATATCTTCAAATTCTGTGGACTGACATTTTTATGTATTTCGAGACTCCAACAATCCGTTTGCCATCATGGTTGATAAAGAATTTGACAGAGAAATAGAATATACTAGAGTCAAGCGGCTTTCACACAAAGTAGGACCTGCTACATTTAATATTGATTGACAACGAACTTGGAAGACAATTTTTTGGGAGAATCGTTGTATTGTGTCTAGAAATAGCAACTATTAAACTGCGGGGTTAAATATAAAAATACATTTTTCAACGGGATGTTAAAGGATAATTCAGTGTGCAAATCGTCAATTGATACAAATAAAATACGGTTTACAAAGATAATCCGATTAATTTTGCTATTATCGTAGTTACTAAGAGTGTCGTCATTTGAAAAAACTTTCGTACGTGAGCGAAAATTTTTCAATTAATGCCTTTTCATTGTGATATTTAGCTTATCAATGAACCTGTTTTCTCCAAAAGGAAGGGTTATCAATGAACCTGTATCTAGTTCAGGTCCTCTTAATTTACTTTCATTTCTCGTTTTCATACCAGGCAAAAGCCAACTTTTTGAAATAACAGCTACCACTCCAATTTCGTCTATTAAGAATTATACATATCTAACCACCTTATATGGATAAATTTGGCTCAAATTTAAATCAATTTATAATAGCTGTTTTTAAGAAAAACCTTATTACTTTATAAAAATACCTTCCTTTATTGTACGTTAATACTTAGTAATACGCTTTTCTTATCTCAAATATTAGTTATTTTTTATTATTACAAATATTTTTTTAAAATTTGTATATTATCCGCGACTTCAAGATACCATAGAGAGCACTGTAATGGCGGTTGAAAAGGGTGTAAACATTATCTTAGAACATATAATTAAACGACAAAAAAAGGGAATTTCAATCAATAAACCTTTTCATCGATTTGCTTTTGTTTCAGACAGTTGTCAAAAAATTGTTCAACCTAAGGAAGTTTAATATATTTTATCTTTTTCAAGCAGCGCTTTTTGACATGGATAGAAGATATAGGATATTTCTTTACTTGATTGAAAACAGTCCGAAACAAGAAATAATCATTTTGTAAATGAAAAGCCCTATTGACTGGCGAACTTATAGAGTTGTGCATAATTTAAAATAGAGATGATACGATTTTTGTTTATTTATATCACGGAGATAGATTATACCCTCTTCATCCGCCATTACAGTGCTATGAATGGTATCGTGGAGTCACTAATTACTATTGAATAAAATTACTATCTTTTTGTATACAGCATGTACTTCAAAAGTGTGGAAACGCTATGCTATGTAAAGTACTCAAAATAAGTCGATTTAACTGAACTTACTTAAGTACAAAAGTGCTTGTTTTGGAAGCTGGGCGATCATGAATTTCAAAAGTGTGTTTTGACATATTTGAAACAGGAGATCTCGTTCTTGCTTTTTTTAAATAATGAATCATGTTTTATCAGATGCAAAAATATCATATAAATATTACGATAAATATCAATTCATTCATCATAAAAACAAACAAACAAAGCTTGGTAGGACTCGATTTTCTACTATTGCTTACTTAAAATTTGCAATTTGAAACATTGGAGATGGTTTCAAAACAACGAATGAATCACGAAAAATTATATTTAATCGTTTTTCGAATTGTAAAAATTGTTAATATAGTACTTAAAGATCTTTCTCACGTATTCTGCTCCACAATTTTAGAACGCTTTTTGCATTTTTGTCGATTTGTTAAGAGGAGGAGGGATCTTCTAGTATCCCGATAACGACAGATTTAGATTTAAGAATATCTGTAACAACAACAATTAACCAACATTTTTCAATTTTTTCGTTGAAACTGCTTCCATTGATTAAAATTGCAAATAATAAGTCAACCATGAGATTATATCGAGTCTTGTCAAGTGTCTTTTTTAGAAAACAACTTACTAAACCTAAATTTTCTCCCATCTATCTAATCTTTTATTTCTATTGATGAATGTGGGTTTTGTGCGTCTAGTACAACACTGCCTCTATGCTAAATTTAAACAAAGTGAGCTCCGGTTTCAAATATTTAGAAAAACTCTTTCACTCTTTTTAAGCTTTAACACTGTCTAGCGGCCAAACGAAGCAATTTTTAAGTAAGGCAAGTTTAGTTGAATCAACTTGTTTTGAGTTGTTTTTTACCTATATACGTGGTAGAGCGTTGTCTACAATTTTCACGGACGTTGGATAACTATATTTTTAAAATTTTGTTTAATGTTTAACTACAATATGACCTTTTAGAAATGAGAATTACCTGTGAAAAAAAATAAAAAAGTAATATGTTTGAAATTATCATAAAATTATACCCACGACTTTTCAGCGATTACTAAAGCTTCTGAAATGCAATAACAACCTATCGTTTCATCGATGTCAATAGATAAACAAGAATATTGTTAAAATTCATTTGGTGTGATTGAGTCTCAAGTTGATTTTAGCTGTTTGCTAAGATAACAATTTTCAATCAATACCAATCATCTGCATCAAATCGTCAGTTTGGACTAAATTTTCCGTCAATATTATGAGCTACTTCTCTCATTTCTATGGTTTGTGTATAGAGGTTTATGTATTTATGAAATAGCGTTAACGATTGATGACGTACATTCATCACATTCTATATATAAAATAAACAACACCAACAATGTGTATACGATACGAAACTATTCTCCATTTGTTTTTGTTTTTTCTCCTCATGTATATAATTTTAAACACCCTCGATTACCCAGCGCTCTACCTCACTCCAGATATATCTTTACCCTACCATCCTTTACCCCGTTAAAAATACTCACCGTTTGTTTTTTTTTTTTCAGTCTTTCGAACAATAATATTTTGTTAGAGTTATAGAGGTGTTTATCGCCATGTATATACAACAACCCAGCTATTCAAAAATATGATAACCAATATATGAAAGCTGTAGCAGCACTTAATTTCTTCAATCCTTGGGGAATATAATAAATTGTTTTTTTACATTCCCCAATATTATTTGATACATTATAATCCGTGAATTACTATATTTAAATTGATGGAGTATGAATCATATTTGTGCATAGTAAATCCATATACAATTATAGATGTAAAATATAATTTGGATTTGAAGAAAGAGCGCCCTCATAGGTTGGTATGGATATGCATTAGATTATTCGGTACATCGTCATCCCACATTTTTTATTGTCAATAATTAAATCATAGTCTCAGAATTATGGTAACACTGGTATCGTAGTTAATTTATACAGAGAAAAGGGGAATACCCATGAACCATCAACTTATCAACATCAGTAAAATTTATACAACTTTTATTTGACCGTGTACAGCAATGGATCGTTAATGATAACATACAAAATAAAATCGATGGAGGTTTTAGAAAGAGGTATGAAGCAATGGATAATGTATTGATACTTAAAACTTTGTATGATAACATATTAAAACTACTACTATTGCAAGATTAATTTCGGGAAAGCCTTCAACGTCATCGATAGAGGTCTGTTATGGAATAAATTACTTAATATTGGAGTTCTTAAAGATATGTTATCTGTTTTCAATCAGTGCATGAGAATAGCTCCTACTGCATACGATTGAATGAGAAGCGCCTATCAAAAAAGTTTCAGACATACTAAGGCATATGGCCTACATTATTAGCGGAACGTGCCAGTGAACAATTGTGGACGTTCTTTTGTTGGAAAGTTTCATGAACATAATAACTGAATACGATAACCGGCTCAGTGGGCGTGCTATCTATATCTTCTTATGACGATGACGTCTTTAAGACGATGTGGGTGGCTTTTGTTAAAGATTGATTTCTGAAAAACGGAGATTTAACCCTATGTTTACAAAACCCCATTATATAACGCTAGCTTGATGCCCGCTGTTTCACTGGGCTTAAAAGTAAAAAACACCGCTTTTTAGCCTCCGCCTCTCTTGATGTGAACAGTTTTCAATTTTGTTAAAAGTAAAATAGTCATAATTCATTGAGTATATCATAATTCATCCAGTATAATAGTTGGCCATGAGTTGTTTGACATTTACTATTTTAAATTTTTACAGAATACTTTAACTTATGGTTCAAAATGATGATTATAGATCTGATCCATCTATAATCATAATTTTGAACCATAAATTAAAGATTTTGTAAAAATTTAAAATAGTAAATTTATAATCTTTATATAATCATTATAAATAATAGCAAATGTGTTATTTTAAAAATTTATGACAAAATTATAATAATAGGATAACCTAAATGCTAAGATCTAGAATAAAAATGACATCTGCATGTTATTTAGTGATTTTCGATTAGCGATAACATATTGTAGGGATTTTCATAGAATGTTTAAAAATAAATTCATAGTTGTGTGTTTCTCGAATTCATGTAAAAAAGAATGAAAATTTTGTACACAAGAATGAGCTTATGTTTTGTAAGGATACACGTGTGGAGCGGTTAAATTAATGTTTTCCTATATGCCTTTTCCATAGAACCCATGTTCTATTTTTGTTATTTTCTACTGTAGCTGCCGCACTTGGTTACTTTCTATGAAAGACGCTTTCACAGCGACAATTTCACAATCGTTGCAATAAGGAATCTTCAACATATAAAATTTTTAATTCATTATTTGTCTATTAAATAGAAGAAGTAAAAATTTTTTCTATGCAATTTATAGTCTAAGATCCCAATTAGGATCGACCTTCACCCATCTGTTTACCGGATGAAAGTTATTTTTTATGAAATATAAAATGTTAACAAATATCCCTGCAATGGGTTGCCTAAAAAAATGTGGTCCAGACTACTTTTAGTGAAAATATCAAGAGTAAAATTTTTAGAAATTTTTCACTGACTTGCATATCTTACGAATTTTGATCTACTCGAAAGTAAAAGCCATAAAGAATATGCAGCAGCTATGCTGTCTGCCTTTTTTCGTTCACTATTATCGCATTTATACAAGTTGAAAATAGTAATTACGTGCATCTGTTAATTCATTGACTCGCATATCTAAATAAAGATAATTTTGTTACAATTGCGGTGGCATATGATTGGCCACAAAATATTGGTCAAAAATAATGTTTACAAGCTTTCCAAGTTTTGATATTTATATTAAAAATGGTCTGGACCATATTTTTAAAGGCAACCCGTTACAGGAATATTTGTTAATATTTTACATTTCATAAAAAATAACTTTCATTCGGTAAACAGATGGGTGAAGGTCGACCCTAATTCGGATCTTGTACTATTAATAAAGTTTTAAAGTTAAACAATCAATCAGTAATGAACTTTATTTAATATATTAAAAAGTATTTTATGAAGCAGACACGATAATCTGAAAAGTTTTAAATGCTTTTAATTAAGAGAATCTTTTTTTAAAACAATAGTAAATAGAAATAATTAATATAAATAATTAAAAGTTTATTTTTTGTTGTTGTACCATAAAGTAATAAGTATTTATGTTAACTGATGATATTTTGTTGTTATATATTAATGGTTTTCTGGTCTAGAACATTATTTTAAGTGTTACACAGCGTGTATCGGGATAAATTACCATAGTTCGATGAGTGATTTGAAAATATGAGTGAAGTATTTTATTAATTTTTTTAAACATTAATATTTATTTAAATGTTTAAAACTGGATGGTTGTAAAAAGTTAAAGTTTTGCATGGCCTAAGACGCAATATGAAATAATCAGTTATCAATTTTTTGCATATGTTGGTACACGAGGTTTGTCGAAAAATGTAAATTTTGCCCTAGAGCAAAGTAGGTTTATGTTTTGTTACAGTTGATTCTAATTGAAAATTACGGCCAAATATCCAATGTTATCCATCTATCATGAAAAAACGATATATTATTATTGCTCTCTATTTTTTTTGCTCTCTACTCAGTTTTAGCGTTGAATATATAGCCATAGTTTTCAATTAGAATCAACCAATTAGAATCAACTTTACTAAATAAATATTGTTGAAAGTATTAATAATAAAAAGGAACTTTAATCTTGGGCTAAATTAAAATTTTTCAAAAAATCCCGTATACGAATGCAAAAAATTGACATCTGATTATTTCAAATTGCGTTCTAGGCCATGCAGAATTTTTGATCAAAAATAAAATAAAACAAATAATGCAAAAATTTTTCATATGGTGCCGAATTAACTGGACACTCTGTATATTACGAAATATTTATGCAAAAATTTTCTATACTAGTGGGCTTTTGTCCTAAATTTTTCGAAAAGTTATTAGAGAGAGTTTAAAATAGGACAGTTTATGAAGTTTAAAATAAAATTTTTTTGAGATTTTGAGGATATTTTACTATGTTCAGGATTTGATAGCAAGGTCGATGAATAAATTCTTAATAAAACAATATTTTTTTTATTCGTCTCAATCTGATCAATAGAAGCGGAGATATTTAATAATATGTCACAAAAAAAATAATGATGAGATAAAAACGCGTGCAGAGGTTCATGTGGATCGTTCTGGAACCGGAAAACTCCTTTTCTGTATTTTTAAAAATAAAAGAAACCTATTTTAAAAAATTAGCCAAATTCAAATTATTTTTGGCACTCACCTCAGATTATTTAACCATTCATTTAAGACAAAAAAATACTATTAGGCATCACCTGATCTAAATATCCGATGTTTTGAATTTTCAAAATCAAATCCCTTAATCAGAAAAATGCTATCAAATGTGTTGTAGGAAAAATTAAAAATACTCGAGTGCCTTTGCATTCTGTACTACACCCAACGTACGTTTTGGCTTAAAAGTTTATTAGATACATTAGTTATAGGTAGTTAGTTTGTATCATAAATACACAATTTTCAGATTTAAAGAAGGAATGAATTCTATACTTTGGCTTTCAAACATACGTTTCTCGTGATAAAACAACAAATGTACTTCTACGGGGGCGAAAATCTTTACAACAGTTGGAGTTAATTGTGCAAACGTTATTGGAATAATAATTAATTGAAGTTAAATTAAGTTTTCATTTATTTTTAGTGTATCTCAACAGAAGGCATTGCATTAAGACGGTTTAGAAGGTTTACCATTTACACACAGAGTTTGTGCGACAGAAAAATTCAAGAAGTCATTTATCAAATGATGATTAGGATAAAAATAATACCACTTCTTCAAGTAGCAGGATGTTGTAATTTATGCTTAATTATACATAACTTTTAAAAAGGTTTTTCTGGCGAATTCCCATATTATTTATAATATAGAATTAAATTAAAACATAAAATTTCAACAACCCTATTATAGTCTCGAAATAAGAAGATCACATTTAGAATCATGCGAGGTCTAAGAAAATTGTTAATAAGTAAGTGAATTCATGACCCATTTTGCATGTGTTTCCTTCCCTTGGCGGAATATGAAAAATATTATTTAAAATTTAAATTATTTTCCATCCTCATTTGTTTGGAATCTGATGAAAGCATTTTTTGTCATCAGCTTCAATTTAATTTAAGTAATTTGTAATGGAAACGGACGTGATTTCAATTTATTTATTCTTTCCATGAGTTACAGTAGACAAAGCAAGATGTATTAGAAAGAGTACTTCAATTTATTAGCAGCTTGGCAGAATACAAAACTAAGTTAAAAATATTTACAATTTATAATCATAAGATCACGCTTTTTTAATTCTCCATTTTCACCAGATCAGTCTTCGAAGGAGTAACCTATTAAAAACTTTCAAGTATTAAATATGTATGTATATATATGTATAAATAGTACTGTATAAAGTGGAAGGGAAGTAGTTAGCAAAACTTCTTAAGGAAAAAATAAAGTTTTTTTTTAAATATATATTTTTGAAATATGATGTGCTATTTGTTGTAGTTTATATAACCTTAACCAGGCCATGAAAGTCTAAAGTAATTAGTTACCGATTTACAACTGAACGAACCAAAAAAATAAACAATAGAAATTAATTTGCTTGCGGACAATTATGACCAAATCAGCTATTCATGCTATATGTTCATATGTTTATGTTATTCCGATCGGATATGTAGCTTTTAATAGTTATCGTTTTTGTTTGCCTTTTTTTCTGTGTTGTGGACGTGCCATTCATAATAAGGGAATATCGGCCCACTAAAATTTCAGGAATACTTTAAAATAACAAATATTATACGATCATTTCGCATATTCTTACGCTTTCATCTTGTAAATGTGTGTATATGTATATCTATAAAAGCGAGCAAACAAAAAATATAAATTGAGATAAAACATAATAAAATGCGAAGTTTGCATATTTTATAAACGTGTATATTACATACACACGTTCATATGCAGGCATCGACATATTGAGAATGGCATCAAAGTCGGCCGTACTAGTGACCATTTATAACTTTAGGTCAAGACATAATTTTGGAAATAAAGGCATGCAAAAGTCTAAGAATGAAGAGTATTTTAGTATAAGTTGCAAATGGGTGAATTAAATAATGATAAAGAACAGTTGTCACTCAGATGTTGAAAGGTAAGGGTTCTCATTTTCTCTTCATTGCCTCTTACATTCTTGAAAAGCAATTCATTTCTGACATAAATCAGAAAAAATTGCGTTGATATCTAACATATTCATGACAATGTTTTTGTGATCTTCAAGATATCCCCTTTTATAATTGCGTCGCAAATGAGTTCACGGAAGGTTTTGCAAACTGGTCGTGATTTGTATATGACTTTTCTTATTTATTTTATTTTATTTTAATCAAATATCATGTTACTTTCGTTTTGTTTCTCGAAAATTGCTTGGGCAACTTAAACTCCGCGATTGATTCAACGGCTATCGGTATTGTTTCATTGCCTCACACCATTACCAAACATTTTGTGCGAGTAATTTAAATTCTTAAACTTCCGCTAGACTTTCCACTCGTAATACTCGTAATACTTTCCACAATGATTCCATGTAGATGATTGACATTTCTTTTCTAAATTTGTTTCACAAACAACAAAAGATTATGGTAATATAAAAAATTAAATTATTTAAGAAATGAAATACTATTATTGAATTAATTTCGTTGAATTTTGATTTTAATAAGTTACATAAAACAAGGTTTAACATGGGACTAAATGGAAAATATGCATAGATATTTCTGAAAAATAGTATCGATAAATATACTTGAAGCTTTAGTTAGTTTAAATAAATTAAATGAAAAAAGAACGACAAGTGTCGTGGGACACTTGGTGGGAACTAAATTTCTTTCGTACCTTAGATTATTGCAAATGCAGTGCTTATTAACTTGTTTTATTTACAAGATATTTTTCTGAAAATTTAAGGTTTTCACTTTAGAAGTCCAATACTTGTTTGATTCTTTAAAGAATTTAATTTTATAGTTATTTTAATTTTTTACTGGATGAATTAATTGTAATATTAGTTTAAAAAAGACATACTTCTGATTTCGTAGTCAATCCAACATGTGCGTACATAAAATACGGTTTGCTCAGGATATTTATTATGAAATAACATAAAAATTTTATTGTAATAACTTTAAATTATGATATCACTGTTATCTTTAACTTCCGATAGCTTTCACATTTGAAATGATAAAATAAAAAACTTTGACAAAAAATACAAACGGACAATTATAATAATATTGTTGCATTTTCTCAAAATTCATGGCAATCTGAAATTGATTGAAAAAGTTTTAGATGGAAATAACAAAACAGGTAGGTGAATGATAAAAAATAAAAATAGTTTACGATTGTTAATTGAAAAAACAAAATAATCTTATTGGACAGATCTATGCAGTGTACCTACCTTGGCAACTTTCTCTTATGTACAAAAACTAATGCGTTCTGTGAATTGAAGACATATTCTACATGTTTACATGTTTATGTATTTACAATACATGTATATCTACATAATACACAATATATTCATTCAGTACGATTTATAATAACAAGTGCCTCAACACAAAACAAAATTCGAAAGGAAAAACGGGTTGGTTTTAAGTACAAAAAAAGTCTATCGTATAGCTTGGCATATAGCAGCTGCTTACATATGTTTGTTATTCTAGTGAATTTTTATAGTCTATATGTAAGTGAAAATGAAAATTTATTTTAGTTACGATTTTTTCATATGGGACTTATAAAAATATACTTTATATATATTTTCATATGTTTTTTTTTTTTTTTGGTGAAGGTTATTGAAATTATCCAAAGCACAGAAATTGGGGCAATTGGGGCATGCAAATATCGTTGAAAGTAGAAATTTCACGTCTTCACTCAACTCCAAGCTCAATTTTTAAATTTCCTAAAATGATAGAACAATAATTGGACCTAGGTTAGGTTAGGTTAGAGTGACTTGCCTGGGGTGGGACACTTTTATACCATAGGGTCCGTTGTGATACCGAAAAAGGGTTGGCCCATCCCCGGCCACTACTCCATGAACTATTTGGAGCTGTTTAAGGACAGCAGAAGAGATCGGAGAGGTCGTCAAAGAGAGGCTGGCTCAAGTAAGTCCATCTCCTCATGACAAGAGCTGAGCAGTGACAGAGAAGATGAAACATAGTCTCCTCCTCCTCACCACTGTGACAGCTCCTGCAGTAGTCGTGATTCACTGTCAGGCCCAGGCGTTTAGCATGCCTGCCGCCCAACCAGTGTCCTGTAATAGCCGCAACAACTTTGTGTCCGGCAGCTTTGTGCCATTTCTGGCAATTGGACCTATTTCTGCACATAATTTTCCAGCGCAATTCATTGAATGGGGTATGTTGCAGGCAAAACACCAGTCGGAATTGGCTCTGTCTGGAAAAAAAGGAGTCAGTATCCATATTGACTGCAAAAGTCAGTCAATATCTGATATATATGGAGATTCTGGTTCCTGTTGAAAAAAATACGCACATAAATTGAAACACAAATGTGGTCTTCGAGTCTTTATATTGGTTTTAAAAGTCGTGGTTAATTATTCCAAGCCAAGTTATTTAAATATGAATAATAATCAAATCAGTATAGAATGCACAATGATAAACTAATTTTAAGAATAAAAATGACCTAGCAGATACCCGCCCGCTTTGCTGGGCGATTTCTCCTTTAGACTATCACGTTATAGCCCTCACTTATCCACCCTTTTGTTCACAATTTTATAGATTTTAATTTTGGGGCTAACTTTTTTGAAAATGAAGTTTTGCCCATGATACTCGCTGACATTGTAACTTTCTATAGGTCTAAAAGGTAAATTAACCTGATTTTTTTAATTTTTGGATCAAAATTACCTCATCCACTGAGTTTCATCCAATTCCAAACGAATTTTTTTTTGCGTTTTTCTCGATTTTCTCATATCCAATTTCGATAAAACTCAGTATATAAGGTATTTTTGACCCAAAAAGTACAAAAATCGGGTACATTTGACGACTGGTCGAATAGTTATTGAAATACGGACTAAAATCGATCCATAAATTGCGATATATCAGAAACTCTGCATTGTTACTTAATATAGGTGAAATTTTAAAATCGATAGAGTAGTTAATTCAAAAATGACGAATTTTCATACAAGATGTCATCCCCTTTTTTACCACCAAAATTACAGAGTTTCACATAAACTTTCATCATCAATTTGACCTTCTTAAAAAATGAATTTTTATGAAGAAAGTAAAATAAACTTTTGTCTCAAATCATGAGCTCATATATCAAGTTTTATATTTCTAACTTAAAAATGACATAGTTTCATATAAACTTTCACCCCATTGAAGAATGAGTTTTTTGAAAAACTTTTCCGCTACTAAACTGGACATGTCATGCAGATAAACTGAACTGATAGATATTTTTCTTTCTTGATTAGTGAGTGTAATTTTTATTATTATTTATATTTATTTATTAGATAAGTATTTAAAAATTAAAGAGTAAGTTTTTAAGTTATGTTTCTTTTTGGTTGAATATTATACCATATATACCTATACATTGCCAAAAGCTTGTAATTTTACCCAAATTTAAAATTTAAACGTCTTTTATTTAATAACCTAAAACTATAAATTAATTTTTAAAAACCTCTCTCTAAATAAACCAACCACATTATTTAAAACATAACATCGTTTTAATTTTATTTATTGACTTACAAGAATTAATAATATGCAATTGGAATCAAATTGTTTTGTAAAAGGTGGGAAAAGTGAAGGTGGTTGCATAAAGCTGCAGCACTGAGGTTAACACGCTAGCTGAACATATCAGTTACATTAACAATAATAATATTTGTTTTTAAAAGGTTAACAAAGTGATAAATAAAATTTATTCGAATGTAGAATAAAGCAAATTAAATTATCATTAAAAAAAATTACAAAACAATATGTTGCAAAAAAAAAAACCATGTTGGAAAATTATCTATGCGTCGAAAATAAAATTTATTGCCACTGTATTTATTGTTTTAGTTCGTTTTTTTATATTTATTTTTATTTTTGTAAAATACAATGGTCGAAAATTATTTTGTATTTATTTTTATGCTAAATATTTACGAACACAACCATTTATCATATGATACCGAAATAACAATAATTTAGGTAGTGTTTCATTTTGAAAATTTTTTTTGCCATACATCACAAGTACTTGAATCGCAATTCTACGGCCCATGAGAAAAATTTATACTAAAAATTCTTAGTGGACTTAGTAGACAAATAGTACCTGCATCTGTAAGTCGTCTCACAACTGAGATACAAGGTAGTTGTAGATGAAGCTTCACAAAACTTTTTCAGATATCCATCGATCCTACTTACAATCTCTTGTCCCCACTTAAATATCCAAGTTCAAAAACGCAATTTGGTATCAAAGATTAATTAAGTTGATATCGATGTCGTAATTTTTTTCACAGCAATAATAATCCAAGAACAGTTTTACACAAAAGCTCTAAGATTATGTTTTACAAAGAGACAAGTGTTGATTTCCAATGTACTCGTAACCCTCTCGCCGATTTAAATGAATTTTTATATTCATAGCTTATAAGAGATAGAAGTATACCTT
The DNA here is from genome assembly GCF_905475395.1 of Chrysoperla carnea. Lineage (NCBI taxonomy): Eukaryota > Metazoa > Arthropoda > Insecta > Neuroptera > Chrysopidae > Chrysoperla > Chrysoperla carnea. Next base: position 70,318,973 of record NC_058337.1, on the reverse strand, counting down.
AATTTGAAAAAAAACGTACTTCTTACACCCAACAATATGTCACCCGAAATTTTCTAACCAAAGTTTCTAATTTTACTTAAAAATTTTTACTTGAATTTATATTTCCTTTTTATTTTTTATGCCGTATTGATATGGTCTTCCAAACAACTTGAAATGACAACGATAATGTTTTGTGTTGACGTTTTTATAAATTTTGTAAATTTGAAATGCTTTCAAAAATTTCATTCCTCTGGTAAGGTCTCTCATAATCCTCCATTTCTTATTAAGGGATGTATTTTTTTTCTTATTGAAACTAAAAATAGTTTTTTTTTCAAACAAAGGTAGCTTTCAATTTGAAATTTTGCTAAATATTGCGTCGGATGTCCCAAAATGGTAAAGTGTAAATTGAACTCGACATGAATCATCTCATTACTTTTGGTAAATATGAACCAAATTTGTTTCAGAAGACAAAAGAAAGGATGTATATTACTATGGTAGTATTCGAAAATTCTCTTACGAATATTTATTAGGGTGACACTATTTTGTATTGATTTTAAAAAAGTTATTAAAAATTTACACAAAAACTTCCTGGTTCCTGAAAATCTTACGACTAAGGATTTTCGTTTAAGTTTTCGTATAATGTTTAAGTAAAGATTTATGTTCTGTATTTTTCCCAAATATTAAAGTCCAGTAATTTAAGTAATAAAGGAAATTATCGATTTTCATAATTTTTCTTAAAAATTTTTCAAACTATACATTTTCGGTCTGTCGGTCAGACAGACAGACGAAAGAGTAATCCTATAAGGGTTTGTTTTTCAGTTTTGATGATCAAACTAAAAAAAAAAAGGAAATTCGCATTTGGAATGATTCTTACTTAATTAAGTAATGTACAATGTAAATGCGAGGCTTTATAAAACCAACATTTTTTTCGGACTTTTCTCATGAATACGGATGGCGTGATCATCATAACATCATAAAATCATGTGTATTTACTATAACTACGTAAACAAATATTATTCTTCTCTGTATGAACGGATGCAAGAGTGCATAGCATCTAAATCTATATGTGCCATAGAACGTTATAGGAGATTTAACATAAAACAGACGTGTACATTCAAAGTTTTAGTAAATAAAACTACCTGTGTTAGTCGAGGAGGTATAGATGAAGTGACTATTTGCACGGAATAGTCTAAAGAAAAATATGCGGAGGCCATTTTGACTCTTTTATAGCTATGGTACGCGTTCCTTCGATAACACCATTTTTAACAACGATATTTTTCTACTCCTTACTAGTCCTTACTAATATGATAAATGCGAAAATAACTGTAACTGTCTATCTGCCTGTCTGTCTGTTATGCGATCACGCGTAACATAGGTCATTTTTAAAGCTAAGTTTGAAACTTATTTTTTAGGCTTTTAATTAGATATAAATAAATACGGCATTCAAAGTTTGTGAAAATTTTACCCTAAAGTCGGTAAAATAGAACATGAAAGTTTTTGTGTCATGGCGTCGGCAAAAAAGCTTACGGCCCAGAAATTAAAAATATACAAGAAATATGGAGTCATTACAAAATGTGAAACTGAAATTAACGCAATAACGCAAAATAGGTGTTCATTTAGAAAAGTAAAAGCAACAGAGGATATGAACTCGGCCACGGCTTTCAAGATATATGGGTTGGTACTATAGATATATGGTAAGGTACTTAACCGCGACAAAAAACTATTTTAAGTATAGAAAAATTCATTATCAGCGAGTAACATGGGCTGTTTTCAAAAAAAAATAAGGGTTCCGCTTAAAAATATTAAAATCGGCGAAATTGTAATCAAAAGGAGGATCAGTAATCAGAAGTGACGGCTTAAGAAGTAAAGGTTATAACACAATAATCTATGTATCTAAAATTGAAGTTGCTCAGCGAAGAGAGTAGTTCACAGGTAGTATCAATATAATTATTTCGTCATCTCAAATAACTTCCCAATTAAATTACTTCTTAAAAGAAATAATTTTCAGAATATAATTCATTTTGTTGAAAGTGTTCAAAATATAATAATGATAGTGTATCCAGTACCTAGAAGAATCTCCAGCAAAGATTAACGTTACATCCTTTCTACCACTATCATAAACATAAGTATAGGTAATAACTAGATCGATATTCTGTCTTTTTTTTTCTTAGGATGTTTTAATATTAAAGTAATATAACCCCCAGCTAAAAATGATTAATATTTTTTTGTAAATAATTCGGAGAAAGAATAGAACATTTATTGAAAACAAAACGTTCATGTTATCTATAATATAAAAATGAATTTCTGTATGTGTTGTTGCTAAGCGCTAAATCTCGAGACCAGCTGAACCGATTTCGCTAATTCTTTTTTTTAATAATATTCCTTGAAGTACGAGGATAGTTCTTACGGAGAGAAAAATTAAAAAAACTGTCTGAAAAAAGTCTAAAAACAACACTTTTCAGAGGGGTTCCGGAAAAGCGAAATAACTGAGTGACGTTAGTGTCGTATAAATATTAATGTCAGTATTTATCAATATTTATACTGTTGTAACATTACTCAAAAACAAATTGTCTATGGTAAAATGTAAATTGTCTGTGGTAAAATGTTAATTGAAATGTAAACGTCTCTTTACTAAACTGTGCATCCAGCTGATCCGGTTTTTTATTTTTTATGTGCCATCGTTCATTTAAACTTTAACTTTAACTGTATGGTATTATCTTGCTGACCCGGTTTCTCGAATAGCAGAATGAGTATTAAAAAAAATCGACTGTTAGGCGGTATGAAGTTCGCCGGTCAGATTGTTTGAAATAGATATGTTTGATCGATAATTGTGATAATTGTTACAAATGCGTATATTTAACCAGGGAAAAATATTTACAATTGCAGTTAAAATTGTTATATCAACATGCGATTAATTTACAATATTCAAAAGCATTTAATTTTCTTATTAAAACATTACATGTTTATCTTTAATGGTATAAAATAAACTTTTACACTGAAATCTGTTAATGTGAATAACGGATAATGTTAACTAGAAAAGAAAAGTAAACAAAAATGGATGACTATCCCCACAGCGGAAAATCTTCTTATATCTATTCGCTATGGATATCTTTAATATGAATTTACCTTAATTATTTTAAGAAAAAAAATAATTGATAAAACATTTACTCACTCAGGTTTTTGTTTTGTCGGCGATTAAATTTCCAAATTAATTAAATAAATGAAGTGCTACCTACACGCTTATTAGTTCAAAATAAAATTATTCATTTGATAAGATATTAATTCAAGTATGTAGCCCAACTAGTCTGTAGCCCAAATATGAATATTCGAGGGAGAATGTGAATCTGATGTATGGTACCTGAAGCAGGTTCGTTCTTCTAAAATTAAGTTAAAAATAAATAGATTTGACAGAAATTAATTCGCGAAACAAACTGAGTCAAAACTATAAGAGAAAAATACCTTCAATCGATTTACAAGAGGCAATCAATTGGCTTCACATTTTTAATGGGGGAATGAAAATTGAGAAAAAATAAACTTGATTAAGTGTACTATTTCTCGATTCTATAAACCAAATGGACGCAGTTATTTTACACCATCAGTAACGATACACAATTGTATGTGGTTTAAGTGTATATTGTTTGGTAACGTAATGTAATGTAACGGTTACAGTGACAGAAACATATTCAATGATTTATTAGAAACATTTTTCATGTTTGTTTCACATTGCTCACTAAATCAGATGAAATCTGTCAGATGAATTTTTAAGTGAATTGAAATGGCAAAAAGTAAGGTATTTTTCAGTATGTGTGCGTTTATATGGATGGATATATGTAACTGTGTGTTATACACTTACCAACCTATGGACATAAAATATATTTTTAACTCTCAAAAAATAAAATAAAATAAAATAAAACAAAAAATATTTTTCCTTTTCAACAATGTATGTGTCTACTCATTCATTTTCACCACCCGGACAACATTCACCGGACATTCCAATTGCTTCCTATATGCCATATATTTAATGAAATAAATTATATTTTTTCTTTCCTTTTTCATTATTACCATAATTTTGAAAACAGTTACTCTTCCTTATTATTTAGTACGTTCAGTGATCTATAGAAAACCCTTTTTAATCGGCTCAATGTCGTGTTATTTATTTATTTTTTTTATTTGTGTGTTTTTCTCGAATATTATATAAAAATCTGGTATAAATTTCAAAAAAAATCTAAATAGGGACCAGGGACTGTGGTCTTTCTAATAAGGTACGATCACACGTAAGGTACGTATCTTTTAGCCCTTACCTTAAGTACAGAACCAGAGAGAAACCCCTTTAGTTCAAATGAGCTAAAATCTGTTATTAAATATTTTATGCAAAGCAGATTGCTGTTATAAAAGTGGGATTCGATTTCCACAATTGGGGGAGGGGGGTCGTATTCACAGAAGAAAAACCTTTTTTTCGATGTTTTGCTTTACCATAAGTAAAGTAAATAGTTATTAATATAAATATATTTTTAGAGTTTCAGTGCATATACACCGTGTTCTGTTATTGACTGCGGAAATTCAGCTTACCAAAATAAGCTCATCAAGAGCAACAAAAAAACTCTTTTCCAAATTTGAATCTGAGGCCTATTTTGGGATATACGGGTATGGCAAAAATTGATAAATTTGTTCATTCACTATCATTCGATAACCAGTAGCCAATGATAATCAGTAGATATTAGTAAATTTCATTTAATTATAGTAGCTAAGGAAAGGATTTTTAAAAAAGTATTAAATGATTTAATTGTATTTAGATATTATTATTTTTATATTTTTATTATATTAGCGACTCAGTCTGTTTAAGTAGAATAACTTGAAAGCATATACCAAATAAATGTGTATTTTTCACTTGGCGCATACCTATCAACTGAAAGCTCGTAAACTCGCCCAGAACCTGTCAACCCTAGTAGCTCAGTTGGTTAAATTTCATTAATAGTTTGATGAACTAGTGTAGTGCATGATAAATGCATGAAGAAGGTGCACTCAGTATCTCGAAATAATTGATGAGCTGATAAATGAAATTATCAGCGGAAATGGTGGTAAAACACATATATGATATCACAAAGAGCCCTACGACCTAGGTGTGTCCTGCGAGGACAGCCATTATAATCTAAACTCGCTTAGAATAATTCTCGGTCAAAGCAAACTAATTTCATAAAACCCACATTAATAATAACTCTTGAAATAAATTCAACAAATAAGGTGCCATGTTTCTGACCCAAATAATTATAACCTAACTTATTATACTTGTAGTTACATTAGCTACTCAGAAAAAATTTGTTACTAGGTATAAAATAATAAAAGAAATATAATTTTTTTTACATTTTGATTAAGCTTTTGAGTCAATATTTAAAAATATTCAGTGGTAATTGATTATTTAATTGAATACACATTTAATATTGAAAGTATAAATAGAGTGGTTTGTTATTTTTGTTTAAAAATCTCACATTACCATTTACACTCAACCTCCACCATTTATAATTGTTTACCCTGATCATTAGATTATTTGTGGAAAAAAAGCATATATGCTTTACCTCTATGCATTGACTGCATGTATTTAACGTTACGTAAGTTGGATAAAATGTTGTAATGTTACAATGTAGTCTGCCATTCTTGTTAGAAATATACGTATTGACTTCTCCTGAAAGTCAGAATGGTCGCCAACCCTTCTGGCACCTGAGAGAGGAAACTTAAGTCTAGTGTTGTGTTTTCTACCTTGTCATGAAGATATGCTCGGATTCCATTTTAGCCCCTCTATGATATTACTGCACTATTCGTATTTATGACTAATGTCAACTCATTACCACTTCTTCCTATCCAATGCATCTTTCATTCAGTTCTGTATGGATTCTCCCATTTCGTTCAATGATAACCTTCTTTTCATTTTCCTGCTCTATTATTGGACGGCTTCACATTTTGTAAAATATATTTGAGCCAATAACTTAATTAGGATTTCTTATTACATGCCACACTGTGAAAGAGACTTTTGCTCGAAAATTGTAAACAATGGGAGTGCTGATGTCAAATTTTAAATTCATCAAAATTTAACATGGAAAGGTTACAAAAAAAAAAAAATTTGGGTGCACAAAAATGGACAAACCGTTTCCTAACGAATGACATTTCCACTTTGTGAAAATTCGCATTTGGGTTTGCTGGAGACAAATAAAAATTTTGAGTGGACAAACGTGGACTAATAATGTTCAAACGAATAACATTTGAATTTTATGAAAATTTGCATCTGGGGGTGCTGATGTAAAAATTTTTAATTCGGCCACAACTTATAATTATAGGGTGGATAAACGAAAATTTTGGATGGACAAATGGGGACAAATGAGGTACAAATGAGGGACAATCGAATCCAATCAGCAATATATGAAAATTCGCATTTGGAGGTGCTATTTTCACTGGGCTCACAATATGCTTATCCTTCCACTTCATTTAGAGTTTTTATTGTATATGCATCTCCACTCGGTTGAGATGAACCTACAAAGCTAGAAAATAGAAACTATCGACCCACACACTTTGTTATGTATATAGAGGTAATGAGAGATTTACAATAATTTTTTTTTCAAAATTAATTATATATGAAACAATTGAATGTGTTTAAACAACAACAAGGTACAACAACAACATGTAACCATTTGGTTGAATAATCAACTCTACTGTACTACAGAGTTAATGTCTGTCAATACGATTATATCCTGTGGGATTTTTAAAATAGTCCCTCTAGTAAAACTCTACCCCTGTATTTATGTATATAATTGAATAATATGGTTTAATATTATACGTCTAACAATAATATCTATCTAATACTAAACAACAATACAATGATTAAGTATTTGTTAATAATAATCATTCCCTATGTTTGTTGTTGTTTAAACTGTGCATGATTAAATTTTATTAAAAAACAAGTGAAAACAAGCAATTGACTGAGTTAATTGTTGAAATACAATGTATAGACAGTGTTGATTAATCTGTCACATTACACACGCATACATACATGTCACACATACATATCCGACATTCCCCTATAATACATACTATACAATTTGCGGCCTCACGGGTAAACAGTGATGTTTACGAAAAAATATTTCAAACAAAAATTGTTTATTTTTTATAAGGAACATATTTTATATTTAAACTTTTGTTCTATCTCTAACGGTTTCCAAGATGAATCCTACGAACCCAAAACCCAGTGGACCTATGGTGCTTATTTACAAACTCGACCTCACTTTTTACGTCTTGAGCACGCTATAAAAATTTCAGCTTGATATCTCTTTTCGTTTTTGAATAATCGTGTTTACAGACAGGCGGGTAGACGGGCAGACAACCGAAAATGGAGTATTAGGTGATTTTATAAACACCTATACCAAAATTTTGTTCGTAGCAGCAATATTTTTAAGCGTTACAAACTTGGGACTAAACTTAGTATACCTTGATTTATTTCATACATACATGGTATGCAAATTTTTGATAGTGGGTGTATTGTTTTTGATCAAAATAAGAGTAAACTTATAACATGAGTAATAACAAAAAAAAAAAAAAAAATGAACATATGCATCTCGCGCTGTAGGTAGAATTCATTGGCAGGCAAACCTGTGCTTCATAGATAGGGGACGAAGAAGATAAACAAACACCTTGAAATGTTTTAAGCTACCACTGTTGGTAATAAACATCTTATTTGGGCTGAAAAAACAAAGTTTATGTACACCCACATAAGTTTTTGAATTAACCAAATTTTCTTATAAATGCTACACACTCAGTTTCATACTATTTCAAAAATTAACCTTGAATATGCCTTAATTTTGGTAAAAACTTCTGTGGTAACTGACAAGTTTATAATATAGGTACATTTTTTATGTAGGGGAAGGTGATCTAAAATGACCCCTCTAAGAAAACGCGATCCCCCAAACTATTCGACATATGAACAACGCCGAAATATTTTCGAGTTCTTTATTCAAATGCTTTAATATTAGTATGTAAATTTATTTTGATCTGTTCAAACTTTTAGAACTATTCAATATTTCTCAAAAGGAGTCGTTTTGACGAACCTTGTAAAGATAGTGGGTAAAATGATCCCATTGCATTTTTTATCAAACAATTCACATAAAATATTAACTGTTCTTTTACGTTGCATCAACGATTAGTATGAAAACAAGAATCACTGGTAAATTCACTGCTTAATCAATACATTGTTACATGATGTGGTATCATTTAATCTATTATAATTTAACACATAAAATAGTTATCATTTCTGAGTATATAAAGGGGATCATTTTACCCGTAACGACATATTTTAATTTAGTCATAAAAACTGACCTTAACATTTATGATACGCCTATGAAAAATGTGTTAAAATATTTTTAATAGTCAACAAAAGTCAAGATTAAAAACAGACAGCCGACAAAAACTAATACAAAAAAAGAAATTTTACGTGGAAATTTGTCTTACCATATCTATCGATATCATAAGCAGTACCATTAATATTTTTGATGCGAAACACAAATTAGCATATACATCACCATAAGTCTTTATTAATCGATTAATTTGATCGCGCGGAATCCATCTTAAAACAACGAGGGATCATTATAGACCACTTTCCCCTACCTTTATTTTCGTACTTTCCAAAAAGTACAGGAAGTGGTCAGAGATATAACGACAAAATACATAGATATTGTCCAAGGTATGAAAGTAAAGCTGGAGGGCGTCATTTATTTCATAATATTAGAATTGATAATATAATAAACTTTGACGTCATGTCAATGTCAAAGTTTCTATCATTTTGCCCCTAGCTCTTGCATTAGTTGTACATAACCATATGATTATAATGACATTGAATATTGAAAATAATTTACCCATTTTCATTTGCAACTGTTTAGTTTGCTGTGTTATATATTATTGTTTTGGGATCATGTTTTCCATTAAAAACTCTCTTACAACATAATAATATTGTGTTTGGGAAAATTTCCATGCGTTAAAATTGATAAATATTTACAATATACATATTTGTATGGGTTTGAATACATAGATATGATATTTCCAGGTGTATATTAGAAACTGTCAATATTTATTGTAATCTATTGGGGCTCTCCACAGATGCCATTGTAATATCATTTTCGTTGATATTTGTTTATAGTTTAAACGCTTTAGAAATAAACTTATTATTCATAATATTGTAACCGATATTGTCAATATTGTTTTCTAGTTGTATATAGAAGACGTCGATAACTTCCTTCCCAATTTATTCGATTTAACATTACTGTTAACCTTTCGAAATTATTATCAGGGAACACTTTCATAATGCTCTGTAGGACTTTGCAATACTTAATATTTACAAGGTTAATTAAAGTAACCGTAAAAGGAAGATAAAGGATGAAATAGCCTTTCAGCTTTTTCATCAATGCAAAACCTTTTCAATCGTTATTATTATCGCGAAAAACAAAAACAAATCAGTAAAAACACATGGAACTCTTTTACTGAGGCGATTGCTGGTATCTTTTTGTACGAAGTGTACGACGAGGACGAAATAGGAACTCAACAACCCAGGCTATAATTGCTGTGTAGATATCCAGTTAATTAGTTATATATAAGTTACACGAAATTATATCATAGGTACAAATACAATAGCAAAATTTTTTTTTTTCAGAAAATATGTTAAAAAGGTATTTAATTTATATTTTAGTAAGGAGTGTCTGAATATAAGGCCATGAATCGTTGCAAGTATATTATTGTCAAAATATCAATATCCAAATAGTAGATAATGAACTTTTATCTGCTCCTTGTGAACTGTTTCATTTTGTCACCACTTTGAACATATCATATTTTCAATAAAATAAATTCGTAATTTTTTTGAATATATTTTGATATTTAAAAAAATATCCAATTTATTGAAGGTGTTTTTCTATTTATTGAAACGGAAAATGCATGATTTCCTAACGGAAATTGAACCCAAATGTTTTGTATGCATTGTTGCATAAAAAACATAATACACTATACAAATATAGATTTAAATAGAAAATTTTTTTAAATTGAAAAAAAAGAAAAGTTATTTGAACTACAAATCACTTTCATATTAAATATACAATTCTATTTAGCTTGTATATCACGTCTACATACTGTTAGTCTATTGAGTTTGGAGAAACAACAATATCGAGATGCTTAGCTAGCACTTTGTGTACTAAATAAAGAATAGTGGAAAACTCTAGGAAAATATTCAAAGCGAAAAGGGAATCTGTTTTCTAGCATAGTCGAATTACCGACGATTTTTACATTTAATCTATTTCTATCGGACTATTGGGCTCCAATTTTTTTAATTTTAAAATGTTTTCTTACCGATAGTCAAAACTAATGATATTCTGTCTCTTGTATTTAAAAAAGATAGACCCCCTCCAAATGTTTGCAATAAAAACTATTGCACCGGAAGCTAACGAAATAATATATAAGACGGTTATAAGGTACAAGGGGAAATTTTATTTATTTATTCTCTTAATTTATTCTCTTCTCCGTTATTTTCTTTAAAACAATAAAATATTCCCCTTATCATGTGGACAAGGGTTCTTACCTATACTTCGTTTTATATTTTAAGTTCTCATGCTTATCTTAAAAAGGTGACTCCTTCTGTAACATTAATTCAGCTATATCACGACCTAAAACGTAGACTTTTTCTTCATGCTGATCATTCAACTTCCATCATACTCATAATTTAATTCCATCATAGCTCTGGATATTCATTTTTGCGAAATATAATATTGTTGAGGCCCATGTCAAGAGCCCCCTTCATAAAAATAAGATATAGGTCTAGAAGGCTGGTAACTGTCGTTACTATGGTTGATATAACAATAAGAGAACTGTCATATTGGATTTGGACATCGAACTGATAACTGTAATCTCCAGTCCTTTTAATAAACGCCCACTTTATTTGAATGAAGTATTTGTTTTATTATTTATTCGAAGCAATGTTGCACTGATGTTAGAAGTGGGACCGCAGAAACAATATTATCCCCCAATTTTCAAATCATGAATGTACATTTCTTCGAACCACTAGCTGTAGTTGTTGTTTTAGTGGGTTTTTATCCAGTAAAAGAGTTTAGAGAATCTCTTAAAGTATGACCATTGAGTCACGGGACACCCTGTATGTGTGGATTAACCCCACTCTACTCCCATTTCAATTGAGAGTAAGTTAGTTGTAACTCAACAAAAAACGCTTTTGATTTAAAATTATAGAGCTTTAAAATTAAGGAGCTTAAAGAGAGTTTAAAAATTATAGAGCTTAAAAAACAATAGAGCTTAAAATATTTAACAGCTTAGACTTACAAAGTCTAAGTCAACTTTTTTACTCGAGAGTTTAAATTCTAAAGAAAAATATGATTTTTGGTATGTTTTATTTATTTCAAATATACATGAATAAAATTTTAGATTTCCTTTTAAAATAAGAAAGTGAAAATAACAATGTTTCTTCAAACGATCTTAAAACTGAACTTAAATAATTCGTATCATCGGCTACTTGCTCGAACGAAATATTTGTTTATCTTTACAAGTTTTGTTTAAAACTTTTCTTTTGTGAAATTCACCTTTTTGCGCGAGTAACAGCTCAGTCTGTACTTAAATCTCGATACTCTATATATTAGGGTTAATATACGAATATGTCGATTTTAAAAATTTAATTTAAAGAGTAAACCTTTCAATTAACAAAGAATTAATAGTATTGAATCATAATATCACTTGGTTACATAAATTACGTCTTTCAAAACTATAGTTCTCTATGGAAAATTTGCGTAGTATTCGTACTTGACTCACCGTAAATAATAATTCAATAGATAAAAAGTTTTCAATATTACGTTTTTAATATTTTGAGAAATTAAGAAGCTTTGCTGGTGTAGATATTATACATTTTAATACTGTTAATAATAAGCTCAGAACATTCTCGAACCTCAGCGAGCATACATCGACACATTTCATTCACTGGGATTATAATACTGGATTTTAATTAATTGAAAGAAAACTTTATAGCTCCGAATGCCGATATATTCGCTAGTTCAAAAACGATTCACAATATGCCTCACCCAATACATTTAAAGGAAAAAGTAGTAGGCTCTTGAGATTAAAGTAATTTAAGACTTTATTGTGAAACATAATTACACTTCTAAATGGTACAATATTATTTACACTGATGATAGTGATGTCCGACTAGTATTTCCTAAAATGTATAAAATTAATGTAAAACCGTAAATAAAATAAATCCCAAAAGTAGTGAAACATTTTTACCCATTATTTCTTGCCATGATAATCAAAGGTCACAAAAAATCAAATATATGATATGTAAGAAGAACAAGTAATATATTTATGGATAGGGGAGTGTACCTTTGTTCACTTCCCAGTTTTTCAATAATTCACCCATATATTGTTCACCCTATTATGTGTAATATACACAAAAAAATCCATAACGGATTTGACCTTCAGACAGGAGATTGACAACTTTCTGATAAAGTAAATACTTTCATTTTACTGTAAATTTTTTCATATATCTTACTTCGAAATTTTAAAATTTGTGCATATAAAATTGAAAAGTGAAAATGTTCCACCATGCCGAGCCCATATCATTAAAGATAGAAACCTTAAATTTTGGAAATAAGTTTCTCAAAGAATGTAGAATTTCGTATATAACATCAAAAATCCTAGAAAGTTTTGAAAAATTACTAAAGCTGCTCCTTTACAGTGTGATCATTTCAAAAGTATCCATCCTTCATAACTCCTCACCTGATGATTTGATTATTGCCTTGAGTGAAAACACGTCGATTTAGATATCGAGAGAAAGTTCAAAAATGGTACTTCATACCCAAATTTTAGGTTTCATACCCTGGACCCCAATTACCCCAACTTTGAAATTTCAAAATGACTCCCCCTACCGTTTTATCCTTTCATAAACATTTTTTATTCATATTTAAAATACATATCTTATAAGTAAATTATTTTAAGATCGAATTGAATGAAATAAATTTTTGACTTTCTGGTAGTTTAAAAATAAACACTTATACACTTAAAGAATCTGGAGTCGAAAAACAAAAACTTAAAACTATATTACTAAAGTATATAGCTGTTTCATTTTAAAATGGGTTCCAGATTTTATGCTCATTTTGTTATAAGTGAGAATTTGAAAATTTTGGGTTTACCACTGTCTCTAAAGCTTTCCTTTTGTACAACAAAGTGATATAGATTTTCATGAAAAATCTGACATATGTTTTTTTAGTTTACAAGTCAAACTTATCGCATCATAAATTCGTTGCGCAATGTGTGTGGTTGCCTGAGTTTGACAGCCAAACTAAATTTATGACGTAAGACGCATATATGTATAAGTTCAATTTTTTTTTTTTTTTATAATGGTACTAGAATATTTTAATGTAAATTATTTATTTTAAATTTCAGGATTAAAAGAAAACTTACTGACAGAAAGTCAAAATTTCCTATTTTTCAAATTTGTTTGCGTTTTTTATGGTAATATGGGAGAATATAGTAGTCAATATTATAATACTACCTATAAAACCACTTTTTGTATTAATCTCGTTGGATACCCAAAAAAATATTCATCTAATACCTTTTTTTTTATTTAAAAAGTTGTATGTTTTTATCATCAAAGGTTACATCAAAACATCTTATAAGGGAAAATTGGATTAATGGAGTAACCAATAATGGATAAAAAAAAATTTTACATTAAGTTTTTAGTGAATAAAATATTCTGTCTATACTAGAAAAATGTTACTTACTATATTAGATTTTCTAGAAAAGCTTTGGTTTGTATTAAGATTAATATTCATACATATATTCTATTTTTTCGTTGGAAACACAAACTTTGTACTACCGTGAATTTTATAGTATCGCATGGAACATAATGAACAACAAAGGACGGCAAATAGGGACTGGAAATCAAAGACAAACACTCTTGTGTCATTTTTTAGTCCGACACACTGTTAAGGATTAAGGAGTTCGTTCATTAACGTTATGAATTTTAAGAATTTTTCGTCCAGTATTATGATAATCGAAATATTTATATTTAAGTTTTCGAATATACAACGTATACTATTTATTACTATCTGACCATTATTTCGCTGAGTTCGCAGCTTAATGTGTACAGTGAAATTTACGCTCAATACCTTAATATTCAAATTGATTTTATTTGTAAATTAAATTTTTTAGAACTTTGAACGCCAATTTTTCTGTAAATATTATTCTTGAAACCTTAAGAAATGGGCTGTTAGTAAATTGAAATAAATTTTATTTCTTAAAACTGTTTTATGATAAAAATTTCTATTTTCCTTATTTGGATTTCTATTTTCCTTATTCAATTTGTCTTAACCTTGGGCGACCACCAGCGACCGTCATAATCTGAAAAGAATGTATGTGTGTTCCTATGTGGCGCAATTGAGATAACACGCGTGTTCCAAGTGCAAAAAACTTCCAAAACTGCCTTATGCTGTTTATGTAGAATTTTTGATGACAAAACTATTTAAGACAATGTACCTGGAGTAGGAGACCATCGACGACAGAATTTGATGTACTTCGTGGCCACGGCAAGGAAGAGCGAAAAATGTTGCCATTGATATTGTGTTGGGGTGTTACTGTACATAAAATTACAAGGAACTACTTTAGATCAAGGAATAGTTGATTTAAGTTCAGCACGATAAGTACGATAAGCTTTGAAATGAAGGGTAAATCATGGAATTTGATAAACGAAGATATCACGTAGGCGGGAAAAAACAGTCTATAAAAATAATATAAGATTAATAATGATAATTAGCGAAGCCTGAAATTGTTAAAGGCGTATTGGATTGAAAAACTAAAGAGGACTTAGCGTGTTGGAATTTCAGCCACTATTTTTTTATTGTTCCCTATTTTTAAGCATTCTGCATACTGAACTCCTTTTAGATGCCATTATGTTCCTCCGTGACTGCTTTTATTATGTCCGTAGTTTATGCTCACGGTTTCTTGCTCTCAGGCTCAAGGTCTGCCCAGAGTTATCAATAATATTCACCTCCATGAGTAAAATAATATAACTTATATAAACTCAAAGTTCTGAATCTATAGCGTTGTAAATACCATGGATGGTGGATTGCCATGTCTTAGATGAATATTTCTATATCCGAGCATAATCTTTGTGGGAACAATTTAAAAAAAGAATTTCGAAAGATAAAAAAGAAAATACAACTCATAAAGATATTTTTATTTTGAAAATGATGGATTATCATTGCGAATCGACCCTGGTATAAGAAAATAAAGCATTGCGTCGGGTTAACAATTTCCTTTTGCTTATAGGGATTGATAAAGATATCGATAGTACGAAATTATAATTGGAAACATAAAGGTGATTATTTTTGAATGGTTGTAAATTTGATCAATATCAGAGAAAATAATTAATCTAAATAATTTGAAAAATAAAAACAAATTCAAGATTTCTACTTTTTAATTGATTTTATAATTACATTTTTTATATTGAAACTAAATACTATTGATGAACTGGAGTTCATTAAGAATATATGTGCATCATTGAATTACCTAAGTAAAATTGTCTTGTCAGATACAATCTGACAACTTTTAACTCATTAGTTGCTTGCGATTCAATTAAATTCTTGGAACTCGGATATTGACAAACACACTTCAAGATCATATAACAAGGTTGGGGAAGAAGCTCAACTCTTTCGATTCGAAACACCATAAAATACACTGAAACATGATGAGACGGAATAAATATTGAATAATGATATATCTAAAGCGAAATAAGTTTTATTCTAAGAAGGTTCAAGTTTTTATTTATTCCTTTACAATCATTCTAGAAAGAAAGAAAATATATCATTCTCCATGGTATTTACATTTGCTTATTAAAGAAAATTCATCCTTTTCGACCATGATTTTAACATTTGACCATATTTTTCGTTTGAGAACTTGAGAAATTCAAGCACGTTGTGACAAACATCTTGTGTAAAGAATCTTCTGAATCACAAATTGATAAAGAATGAAATACTAAGTGGCATTAAAAAATTAAGAAGAAATTTGCCACTTGTGAAACTTTATTAAATAAATATATGTTGAAAATGATGTAAAAATTCATTTTTGAGTTGCAATTTGGACACCATAAAACAGCTCGCCTTCAAGTTTCTTGTCAAACTTTTTTCCAGATATTCCCATAAAATTGATGGTATATGCTGGGTTACACATTTGGTTGATCCCAATTAGTTGATCACGTGTTAATAGATTTGATTTAAAAAAAAATCCATTTCCACTTAATTACGGTTTTATTTAATCAAAATTCCGAATACTGAAATTTTTATCGTTGGAACTGCTCCCGGTCAACCTTAACTAAAAAAATAGGTTCAATTTTGACAACTGAAATACACAAATCTAAAACTAAAAAAAAACTTTTCCCAAACTTGTAAGTCAATGATTTCAACAAACTAAAAATTGTTGAATGACTATCTTCACGACTTTCTCCGAATCACCTTGAATTTATATATAATTAATCCAATATAAATTACTACATCAAACATAACTTACGTCCAGGAGCTGGCTAGTAAAATTGTGTGTGATTTGACGGCTGATTAAAATTTTGTATTTGTTTCATCGAAAAAAGCGCACCCTGAATCGCAACGAATTTTATATTAAATAATGTGGTTAAAGTTAAGAATATCCCTGGAACGATTTTTTTTCCTTCATTTTTTTGGGTTTTTTTTGACGTAATGAGTTTGTGATGTAGAAATAAAAATTAAATATAATACTCGGAAAAGCATGCAAGCTTTAAAAAAGAAAAGTATCCATAAAAAACATCCCAAACCGTGGAAAAATATGAATTACATGAACAATTTCAGTCTGGAACAAAGACCAATCTACGAAAAACATATAGTTTTCGAAGAAAATAAATTAAAAGTGCCGTGGCTCTGTCTGAAACCGTTTAGCCGATTTTGTATCACACCACGTTCTGAAATACTTTTTAAAAATGCTGTTAAAAGATAAAATCAGCCTTACGTTTACAAATCGACCCACGGCAGATGTTTTGCTCTGAAAATATCAAGTTTTTCGAAGATGGAACCCTGATACGAGATGAAATTTTAAGTTCCTTTTATCACTTTACGTTCTAAAATACTTACTAAAGATGTTGTTGAAATATAAAATGAGCCTTACCTTTACAGACAGACCTACGACATTTTAAAGTTATTTTTGTTCGAAAATTTCATGTTTTCGAAAATGGCATCGTAATTCGAGATGAAAGTTTCAGTTCCTTTTATCACTATACGTTTTGGAATACTTTTCAAAGATGCGCTCTGGGGTTAACTTACACATTACGTATGAAAAACGTTGTCACAAGTTTGGAAACCTACACTAGAAGCTTCGCAATAGGCCGAGTCAAATTCCTTGCGATTCAGGATGAGTTCTTCACATCTGAATCCAGAAATAAGTTTCAGCTGGCCGACAATTTTACAGCCAGCTCCTGGAATAAAAGTGAATTACAAGTAATAATTAAAGGCCATGCCATCTTCAAGATATCATTTTGTAACATAAAATCGCACAATGAAAATTAATTATGGAATGAGGGATAACGATCTGAAAATACCTACTATCAATTGACATATTACATTTTTTAATTTTACTTTGATGCGTAATATATGACGTGTAGATACGCATCGTAATACTCAAGGTGAAAAATTGTTCATGGTGTTGCTTTTCCTGTTTTAATATGAATTGAAGAAAAAGTAATTTGCTTCTGTATTTTGCACATCTTTGCCACTGTCTTTACTGAAAAGGCACATCTTTTTCAAATAACTGTCTATGAAACTGATTTAAAATGAAATAAGTATTACATGGGATAAATAACTAAATATTTTAGGATAAAACTTCAATAAAAGTTTGCAAAATTTGCAGAAATAGATGTTGATAATTATTCAAGATAAGAGAAGCGAAATACAGTTTATGTATTGCAATTAAATTCGATTGTTGTTGTCTATGTTTTTAGAACGAAATGGATCATATAAGTTTCAAAATATTTTTCACTTATTATTGAGCTCAAATATTGACTCAAATTAGTTCAAGATGTATATGATAAGATGATCTCAATTCACACATCCCTAAATTTTATAACGAAAATAAAACATTAGGTACTAAATGCTGGTCTATTTCATCTTAGAAAAGTAAATCATGAACTATATTTGAAGGGCAATGATTTAAGCGTTCATTTAAATAATGAAATTTCCAAGACAAAGACATCGCTTAGAAAATATACTTATTCTTTGCATACATACATATCAAAATGAATAAATGAATCATTTTGATGAAAAACATAATTCAATTAATCTGCGACACGGATGGTCAAATTGCTATCAGAAAGAAAACAAAAATACGTTGTTAAAGAAGAAATCAAACCAAGAATCATAGCGTTTTTTTTTATGGTAATCAACGGGTAAGTTGCTTTAAAAAAATTTACATAAGTCAAAAAAACTTGTTTTTTGCGAACAAAAAATTTACGCCTAATGCAAAAAAATTAAATTGGAAAGTTCTAGATTTCAAAACAACCTGTCGGTGCCGTCTGGTTCGTCTAGACTTCTTCGATCATGCTATTTTAGTAGAAATTTTATAATTAACGAAGAGCGCCAGGAAATTTTATGACCTAAATTATTTATAGTAAATTTAATGCATAAATAATATCCATTTTATAATTGCATTTTAAATTGACCGTAAATATCATAAATTCACAACTCGGTTAATAGTGATGAAAATGATTCCAAACTTGTTACTCAGGATTTTTTGTTGCTGCACACGAATATTAGTATTGGTCCGCCTACAATGATTATCTACATACTAAACTTTTTATATAATTGAAAATCGGATTTGCGCAATATATGATAAAACCAAGCAGATTTATTACGCCTATGGCTTATTTGTAGACAAGCAATACCTGTAGTGTAGCACCGTGAAATGTTTTCAGTTTTATAATTTAAACTTTTCTCACATAAAAAGTTATCTTTGAAAACGTTTCCCTCGATAATAGTTCAATTGAAGATTATCCATTCGACACCTTTAGTGTGTTGTTTTTGTAACATACATTATTCAGTATTTATTTAGTTTATATCCAAAGTATATATACAGGGTGTTGTATAATTGATTGCAGAAATTTCGCTTCCTGAATAAGCTGAGACAAAAAAGAAGAAATTGTTCTATACCAAATTTGAAGCTGGGGCCTAATTTAATAGGTAATACCTACTCTTATATTAATCAATTTATAACCAATACATTCCGGTTTGTCCAATAAAAATAAGGTTAATTTAATGACTGGACCTATAGAAAGACAATGTCAGCGAGTATCATGGGCAAAACTTCATTTTCAAAAAAGTTAGAAATCCTCACAAAAAATTAAAATTCATAAAATTGTGAACAAAAGGGTGGATAAGTGAGGGCTATAACGTGATAGCTAAAGTCTAACAATAACAAATTTTATCACAATGCAAAGTTTACCGTGAGTGCAATAATGTCGCTCACTGAATAAATTAAATTAGATAGTAATTAATAAGTATAAGCTGTAATCTCTAAAAGGATTGAAACATTAGTTCATTAGTTTCATTTTAATACTTTATTGCATCCTAGAATTTCCAACGGATTTCATTGTATTTTCAATGTATAAATCAACTAGTATTAAAGTCAATATTAAAATATTTAATTTAAAATAAAACCAGCATGTTTCTTAGAAAACAATATCGATATTTAATAGCAACGTTACATAATAATTTACAATTTCTCATTTAAATTAATAAAATTTAGAGTTTGTATGCTTGAATATTGAAATAAAATTTTATTTAATTAAATACTTTTACAAATATCAATGTGATGGCGACAACCATATTATAATAATATTCTCTCTGGCTTTTATATTTTGAACAAATTTGTATAGAATGCTTTTTTTGGGTTCATATTTTAATATACATTTAATAATTTATTATTAAAATATGCTGTGTTACAGTGTGTGTGTTATACTTTCTATATAAAAATTAAATAAAGTAATCACGTAATCAACTAGTCGAAATATTGATCTTTATACTTGATTATGACTTTTATTTGCATTGTATCGAACTTAAAGTTATCAAATTTGTGTAATAAAAAATTGAACTGTGTATACTCAAATAATTAAACGAATTTTTATTGTTAAGCTGTTTACTACATACAAATATAATACAATTCACAAAACTTTTATTTTAATGTTATTATGATAGATAGTTCTTCACTTCACTCGTTCTGTAGTTAACTTGAATGTAGTTACTCTGTTCATATAGTTACACTCAATTGTTATAGCAAATAGTAAGTGAGATATGGCAAAAGATATTGAGTATAAGTCAACCGAAAAATTAGTTCTCTCTAAAAATTATTTTGCAAGATTACAAATCATACCAGGGAAAAACTCATTTTATAACCAGTAAACTATTTTCCATTGTGGAATAGGCTCATAATTGAATACACAACTAGTAAAATAAATATACATATTTTATATTATACAAACATTATTAAAATTTAATTTTGTATCGAGAGTAATAATTATTTAATGTAATTAGTAATTTATTTATTAATTTTAAAGATTTTGTTCACTTACTTTGTTGTTATTATAAGAAAATAATATATATTTAATGTAAAATATAAATTGTGGCTTTACGATGTTATTATAAACATAATATTTTAATGGGAAATGAGTGGTATATCAATACAAATCAATTCATCATATGTAAGAATTTTATTGTATTTAATATAAATAAAATAAAAATATCATTCATCAAAGATTGTTATTGATTTTAAACAGGAGCCATTGGATTTTTTATTACCAAACATTTAAATATTATTCGTTATTTATTTTTGGTTACCTTTTATTTCATTTCTAATACTTTTATCTTACCACATCATTAATCAAATGTAAAACTTTAAAAGCCATAAGTCTGATATACCAAATATGCGTCGTAGCATATTAGGTACCTAGCCAATGCAAAATTACAAACAAATTGCTAATTGTGTTACCTAACGCGTTAAGCAATACACATTTCAGGTGGCCATGGTGCAGATTGATAGGTCTCATCGAATAAAAAATAAAACCCGACGGCGTTAATAAAATCTGAATAGAGAGAAACGAATTCAGTAGTTTACATAGCGACTTTAACAAACAAAGCCTATTATTGAGAAGATTTGAGGCTGTCTAGATATTAATGACTCCCGACTGTTAAAGTCGCAAACATACAGGACTTGTTTCTTTTTATCAGATTTTATTTAACACAGTCGGGTTTATGATTCTGTTAATTAGTTATTTTTATTTAGACTTTTTAGTAAACTAAAAAACTCTCTGATTATACTATATTAAAACTTTTTAAAGCAATTTTTATTCTTAACTAGCAGATACCCACCCGCTTTTCTGGGCAATTTCTCTTTTAGACGATCACGTTATAACCCTCACTTGTCTACCCTTTTGTTCACAATCTTATGGATTTTCATTTTTTGGTGGGGTTTTTTTGAAATTGAAGTTTTGCCTATGATACTCGCTTGTAACTTTCTATAGGTCCAATCATTAAACCAACCTGGTCCAATCATTAAATTTTTGTATCTCCAATTTCGATAAATTCAGTATATAAGGTAATTTTGACCCAAAAAGTACAAAAATCAGTTGCATTTGACGACTGGTCGGATAGTTTTTGAGATATGGACTAAAATCGATACAAATATTGCGATATCTCGGAAACCCTGCATCAAATCATTAAATTAATCTGATTTTTAAACTTTTTGGATCAAAATTACCCCATCCACTGAGTTTCATCAAAATCCAAAACAACATTTTTTTTGCGATTTTCTCGATTTAATCAAAGGGGTATCCCTTAAAAAAATTGCAAAAAAATCGATAAAACTCAGTATATAAGGTAATTTTGACCCAAAAAGTACAAAAATCGGCATTTAACGACTGGTCGAATAGTTTTTGAGATATGTTTTATAACACTATGTCTTAAAGATATTAAAGGCACTCGTATTCATCTTTAGTTTCGAAAAATTAATTAACAATAAAATAAAATGCAGAAATTAAAACGTCAACTGCTAAAATCACGCTCTAATGAGTATGAAACCAGGTTTGGTGTAATTTAAAAAATATTATCGTCTGAAATTGTAAGGGTAAGTAAAATTGTCATTACCGTGGGTGGATTTAAGATTAAAAAATTTTCGTCAGAATTTCGAAATTATTTTTTGTTTTCTTAAAAAACAATTTGATATTTGCTGCAAAATATTTGTTATGATCTTGAGTATACATATTGAAACGAAAATATGTGAACAAATCGATCGTTTGTTCAAATTTACTTTATCTGCTTAAAGTTGCAATTCTTGTTTTATTCTCTTTTTCATACATTTTTTTATTCTGTTAAGTTTACTTGACTTTTGTCGACTATTCTATTTATTAAAAAAAAAAAAAAAAAATACTAAAATAAATTTTTCATGTTGTATATTATACACAGTTTTTATTAAAACAGTGAATATCAAACTTTTGCATCCCATTCCATATTGTTCAATAGAGTCGGAATTGTTTTATAACACAAAAATTCTTTTCATTTTTTGGAAAAAAATCGATATATTTTTAATTCGACATCCACTTTTCTTGCTCGGACTATTTACTATTCTTTCGAAATTTCACCTTGACAAAATCGGTTCACGAATGTTTGTTTCACGATGCCATAGAAAAAATTGCACGGTAATTTACGTTCGTTATACTGGCTTTTTTACGCAAACCATTTTTGTTATTCAAACTACCACCACAAATCTAACGGTACCTCGCACTTAGATAAGTCTTGGTTCTTTGTTGTAAAAATTGTAATAGTTTAGTTCGAACAAGATCTTCCAACACTAATAGCATTGGATCGCAGCAATACAGTTTGTTTTTTCTTTATAACCAGTCTATGTCCGATTATCTGAATTTTCGATTATCCGAATCGACTCCGGTCACAATTAATTCGGATAATTAATCGGTGTTCTACTGTAATTTCAATTTTTATTTTAGTATAAATATAGGTACATTGTTTGTTTATAATTTTATTATTCTGAAGATGACTAACAAGTCGAACTTGATTGACAAAAACTGAAAATAAAGTTAATTTTAAGCAAATAAAAATGTGTTTAACTTATGTTAATAGCTTCCAAAAATTAACGCTCTCAAAATAAATTACTTAAATTTAAACCAATAATTTCGTATTTCGCTAATTTCGGGCAAGGCTTTTCAAAACCTAAAGCTAACATTTATTCCCATAAAACTGTAAATTAATTATTTGAATAATTTTAACAATGTTGTTTGATGTACACTGATGTGAAAACTATGAGTATATAATGCAGTGCAAGAAAACAGCCAACAAATTCTGTATGCATATGCATTAAGTTTTTTTTGTGTGTGTTTATTTTGAAAAAAGTATACCAACGATACGAACAGAAAACGTAGTGAAGACTAATATTTTCGTGAATAGTGTTTATTATGCGAATGTATGAAGATATTATTTTCAGTAAAAAGAAAATTGTATAGAAAAACAAATAAAAATTCTTCTTTAGTATCGATATTTTTATACCCTGTATATATGTAATTTATATCAAGGTATACTAAGTTTAGTGTCAAGTTTGTAAACCATAAAAATATTGATGCTACGAACAAAATTTGGATATAGGTGTGCATAAAATTGCCTAATAAGTCTATTTCCGGTTGTCTGTCCATCTGTCTGTGGACACAATAACTCAAAAACGAAAAGAGATACCAAACTGAAATTTTTAAAGCGTGCTCAGGACATAAAAAGTGAGGCTAAGTTAAAAAATGAGCAACATAGGTCAATTGGGTTTTGGTTCCAGAGGAACCATCTCGTAAACTTTCAGAGTTAGAACAAAAGTTTAAATGTAAAAAATTTTCCTTATAAAAATAAAGATAGAGAGTTGAAAATTTGCATGTAGCTTCAACCAGTGACGTTTTAAAAAATTCTCGAAAAACGATAAAAAATTCTAGAAAATACTCGAACATTTTCGAAATTTTCAAAAACGAAATAAATGGAGGCCACCATAATTGTGTTGATTTTGTAAACTCTACTAATTTATAAAATAATAATGCAAGTACTGACGTTCAACACTTTTTATATAGGGCATTTCAACAATTAACTCAGTCAATTTTTTGTTTTCACTTGTTTACATCATTACACAGTCTCCAATAAGGTTATATATACTATGCAATAATTTACTCCAAAAAACAGAAGGTGCATGAGTTGTTTTGCGACTAATGATTGATTAAAAATTTCGTTTTACTTAACGCAATAGTGATTTCGCTTTTAGTTAATATTTCTGGATACTCTAATTATACAAGAAAAAATGTTACAAAGAAAATTTTATTTATCTCTCAAAGACTTATACAACCATAATCTGTATGAATCGTTATGCTTAAAAAGATTTGCATTCGAATCCGAAATCATTAGCTAATCCCTCCTTCTACTCTAATTAATGTGTTATGCTAATTAAAGTATTGTAAACATATAATAAATTGACTATTTTTATTACTATTAGCGATCCAGTTTCTTTGATAGAAGAGTTCGAATTCTACATACCAAATTATCATATTTTTGTTAGAATTCGAATCCATTGAAGCGCCTTTTTTGAAAAGGTTGCAAAGTTTCAAAAAAAAGTTTTTGAAAAAACATGCACAATGAATATAAATCATTAAAATTTTTTAATCAGCATATTGATTGCGTTTACTTAATTACAAGATAATTAAAATATAATTTATCGAATAAAGGAATAATTAAATTAGCGGATAATTTTTTTGTCACTCTTCAAGTAGTCAAAGTGGTAGGGAATGACAATTGTAATTTGAGCAACTTTCATAAATCACAGCTCACTTGAGAGTAAGAATCATTTTTACCAGATTTTCAAGTACTGGTTATGTTTTTCGCGCTTGTCTTGTATGCATATACGTTTCATAAAATTTGAAAAGAGAGAAAGAAGTCTATTAGTTTAGGTGGCGAATATAGCTGTCGGGGACCATTAACTAAGACCGACTCAAATCTTCTCAATAATGGGCCTCGACGGTTCCATTCCAGTCGCTATGTAAATTACAGTCTAGTAGCTATATCGCTAAAAAAATACATTCCAGTCGCTATGTAAACTACTGAATTTGTTTCTTTCTTTTCAGATTATTATTTAATTTTTGTTCTAAATTTTTTTTATTTTATTTTCGAAGAAACAGAGCTGTTTAAAATAATTAAATTCATTCAAAACTTTCTTTTTGTAGCATTAAACTCGATGACAATAATGTTCGTTCATCTTTATAACATTGTATAATGTAAAAATTACAGTTTTGAAAGCCAAATATTTTCATATACTTAAAGTATCTACTACCAAAGTCTTTGTTATCATTAACGTGTAAATAGTTTTGAAACATAAGCATTTTAACATGTTCAAATACCTTACATTATTTTGTTAACATTTTGTATAATATTGGATCGTAAAGTAAAAGTTATTCTTACTATGTAATGCATTCAAACGATTTATTTACTTCTCACTAAAGGAAGCTATTGTAATGGGTCCGATTTACGAAATCGAAATTTCAGGACAAGACAATAACACCAATTTTAAGAAGTATCTATGTGTGTGTGTGTGTGTGTGTGTGTGTGTGTGTGTGTGTGTGTGTGTGTGTACGTTCGTAATAGTATACGTTCGTATGTTTGTGTTAATTTATTCCTGATCGATATCGCTCGAACAAAAAACGACATCGACTTAGTTGATGTATCGATTGGAGCGTATTAATGGCAATTTCATCTGAAAATAACATAACATATTTTCGTTGTAATAAAAATTCTTCACCACAAATTAATGCAATTTCATAAGCTCTTACTTATGCATTTTATGAATTTAAGTCAAGTGGTGAACAGGAATTCCTTTCTTAAACATAGACTTTCTAAGTTTAATTTTTATAAAGAGCGTTTTACATAGCACCGAAATTTATGTCTAGATTTACTGAATTTTCTGGTGTTACTTCAACCTCTATCATCCATTACATTCCATCCTCGCACTGGATTCAACTCAACAGGATCCAACTCCACAGGACTAATCGTACAACGACTGTCATTATACTGATATTGTGTTTCTTCTTGTTACTCGATTTTTTTTATTCATCCCATCTAATTATTCATCATACAGTACCATGTCTTCAACATCATACAACGTCCCCCATCAGATCACTAAGAAGCCCCCCCCCCTGGAAACAAAGTTCTACTTTTGTTATCCACAGTTACCTCAGATTTCACACTCAATTGCATTTTTCTAGAATAAACCTTCACAGTCACTCGCGATACCAGACTCTTTTCAATATGGTAGTAAAGAGAATGCCAGAGCAAGCAAGGACGTTCAACTTCGAGTGAGCACGTATACAAGTACACATCTCAGTTTAGGCTCATTTATTAAATAAGTAAACTATCTTATATCTAAAAATCTATATATAATACCTTAAAAAATAATATATTAATCGATCCAAGTTAAAACTGAGTATCAGTATCCGACACCGAAGGTTGGAATGATTTTCCAATGCTCATCTAATCTCTAACCAGTCTTGAACCAATATTAATCCAGTTGTTATTTCCTGAATTCCATTGAAATATTATTAGATATGTTAATGTTACTTATTATTGCTGCAGGTAAAAGTATTTTTAGCAAGTAAAATATTGTGTCGGCGTAATTATTGGACTGTCTGTCAACCCTCAGAAAGAGACAGTTTTAAAATATCAAGTTCCGTCAAATCATCACTTCACCACCAAGGTAAAGTTAGTGATGGAACTATGATTAGGATGAATTCAGGAGTATGAAAAGAATAATAGAAGTATTAATGATGAATTAAATAGACTGTATTCATTACTAAATCCAAAATTATTCAATCCATCACTAGTCCAAAAGACCACAACAACATACATTCATATAAAAACATTAAATAAAACATCTAAACAAACTATCTTATAAGTAACGTTTACAAATTTATTAAAGCTTCAATTGTGAATAGCATATACATATAGTACAGTAAAATAAAATTGAATTCAAAAAAAGTGAAAACAAAGAATTGAATGAGTTAATTGTTGAAATACCATGTAAAAGTAGTGTTTATTACGCAATCGTTTGTTTTTTTACATCATATAAGTAAAGAAAGATAGCCAAACATACATACATACATGTGTCACACACTTAAATGATATTCCCATATAATACATACTGTATAATTTGCGTCTTGATAGCGCTTTCACGGGTAAACAGATGGGTCTTTCGGACTCAAGGCCTTGACCTAGGTTGCTCATATACAAACTCGACCTCACTTTTTACGTCCTGAGCACGCTATGAAAATTTCATTTTGATATCCCTTTTCGTTTTCGAGTTATTGTGTTCACAGGCGCACGGACGGACGGAAAGGCAACCGAAAATGGACAAATTAGGTGATTTAATGAACACCTATACCAAAATTTTGTTCGTAGCATCAATATTTTAAAGCGTTACAAACCTGGGACTAGACTTAGTATACCATGATAAATATTGCACTATTTTCATCACACATTCAACTAGCATAGTGGAAAATGTAAATGGAGATTGATGGGAGTGACCGTATATTGATAACCATTGTGTTCCGTCTGTGGCTATGTTGACAACTTTGTTGCAAACAACAGTTTAAAAGTTTACTGTATAATGAGTACGTACGACTGTAGAAAATTGAAGTATTTATTATTAAATTAATTAATAAATACTTTTCTTAAAACAATTAAAAAGTCTTTTGTTAGTGAAATAAGTGTGGCTAAATTGATTTCAATGTATTTCATGTCATTTATTAATTTTCGTAATTATTTTGTGTATAGTTTTTAATATTGTACGGAGAAGTACTGAGACGATATAGTTCACAGAGATATATATATATATATATATATATAGTGCAGGTTAGTGATTAATTTTTCGTTAAATGCGATGATAATTTTTGGTTTCCTTGTTTTTAAATTGACATGGTATTATGAAACAAGTTTCTAAGATACATTGAACAATGTAAAAGATAGTAAGGTCATACCACAAAATTTTTCAGTTCAATACATCTAGTAGGTATCAATTTTCTATTCAGTTCTATAGTAGAGTTGAATATAAAAAAATAAAATTTGTTTTGATTCTTGATTAAAAACGGTGAAAATGGTCTCTTTGGGTTCCCAAAAATTTTAAATAAAATGCTAACAAAAATAGTACCATTCAACTACTGATAAAATGGAAGAATCTTAGTAATGAATATTTTTTGCAAGAAAAGGTATTTTGACAGTCTATTTTTACTGCACTAACATGATCGCTTGCTACCATCACGATGCCGGAAGGACGATGGTAAACATGTGTGTGTTTACACCAAGTGAATTTAATCAATGACCCACAAAATTGTATCGAATTTTTTGTTGCTGTTTTGCTTTATTTTCAGTAGAAAGATAATAAAATTATACTATGCTGTAGGATGGGTTTAAATTATAAACTTTTGAGATTTCTTGAAGTAATAAATTTGAAAATTAATAAAAATAAAGTGAGTGAATTTTTTTTTTTAACGAAACAAACGCTGATCTAATACTTTCAGAAAAAACAATAAATTACCTACATGAATTGGTAGCTAACAAAGCTATCGATTATCTTAAAACCATTATTGATACACATTTAATTATTGTAAAATACGATGGTGGTAACTTTTAATTCCCAACCGGGCTGTTAGGCTCAATAGGCTAAAATAAGGGCATGTTCGATATGATAAGATATGGAAGATTTATAAGACAAATTTAGTTCCCCGCTAAAAACTTGATTTGCGTCTAATTTGCTAACTTTGAGAAAATAGTTCAAATAAAATTTATTTGTTACTCGTATAAAGAAAAGCATTCCTATTGAAATTTTTCTCTAGCTCTTACCAGTTACGAAAATAAGTGTATATTTATTTTATTGTCTGTGTGTATATTTATTTGATTGGAATATAAAAATATGTATATATATTTCTACCCAATTCAATTTCTAAGATTAACCTTGGGTAGTGGACAATCAATTGTATATCACCTTGTTTTTATTAAGGAATAAAATACGGTTTGAGTGATGTGTATAAACCCAAGACATGTATTGTGTTTATATATGTTATATTGCTTGTTTACCAATAAATTTCTGTCTAAACTGACCTTCGTTTAATTTTCTCTTGTAACTGATTTATGTATTGAATACTCTAGATATTGGTGGGGTTTCAATATATATCCACTATGCTGAGGTTTGTTAGTACAACCATGGTGGTCTAGGGACTTGATTAGCAAATTCGCTCGATAATATTTAAAGAATGGAAATTTTAGGAATGATAAATGAATATTATTGAAGCTTTCAGTTGAAATTATTTTATTCTTGACGGTTGCTTAAAGTCTATGACCCTGTTTTCTTTGAAATTTTCATAAACTTTTGTGCAAGCCATTCATGAATGAATTAAGTAACATTAATGATTTTTTTTTATTGTTTCATAAACTGTTTCCAACTATAAATAGACTAGTATTTTTTGTTGCAAATCCTTTTTTAATAATTCTTACTAAGAACGTTATTGAGAAACAAATTAAAAAATTTTTAAGATTCCGCAGATTACAGTCATTAATTTTTTACCCACAGTCGTCTATCGGATGTAGGGTAAAATGATAGACTTATGCCTTTTTAAAATTTATTTTTTTTAAAATGGACCACGCCCATATACAAGCTGGCTTATAATCTTCAATTTAAAAATTATTCTCTAATAAAATTAAGAAATCAAACATTATAGTACATTGATTATAAAAGCGTTCAGAGGAATATTAAAGAAGAAAAAGCCGCGGAGTGCTATTAAATGGGAGGGAGGAAACATTGGCGGAAAAGCACCCCTATTGGTTTTTTCTTAATATCTTGTAAACTAACCTTAATTTCAAGAAAATTTAAACAAAAACTTTTTGAAAAGAATTTTACATCGTATTAGTGTTTTTTTTTTAATTTTTTTTTTTAAATTAAGTAAAAATATTTTCATGCCAAAACAGTCGAAGCGAGCAGGAAAAAATGGCAAAATTTTTTGTTTTGCCATTTTGCCAGATATAGGTATAGGGTGCAGTAGACCCAAAAATACTATGCTGATTCTTTTAAATACTATGCTGAAAATTTTTTTGGTTAAAAAATGACCCCGACATATTGCCTTTTTAACTCCACTATTTTCGTATTTCATACCTTGTTTGCCTTTTTTTAATATTTACACACTTTGCCACCATGAGGGATGAGTTTTCAATGTTATCAAAAACAAAAATTCAAAAAAGTTTCACAAAAATTTGCCTCGGAACGATCCTTTTTGGAGGGTTTTTGAAATGATTTGGAATTATGAATTTCAGTAGACAAAGAAGAGTGCATTGTTTGCACAAAATAAAATTCTTAACTTAATGACACTGGGTATACAAATCGTTTTCTCCCCAAATTTCCCACACTGTCATGAACCAATTGAACCAATATTTTCATTGAATCAATATTTAATATTCTAATATGAAAATCATATGTATATCTATAATGTCAAACACACTCAATCGAAGTCACTATTAGTGTATAATAAGCCGTTACTTAAAATATTATTATATAAATAATGAAATTGTGTGAAAACTCATATTAATAATATGGGGTAAAGATAAAGAACTTATAAGTATTTCCCCGTGCTCTGCTAAATTCTGTTCGGTACGCATCGTAGTATGTGAGTGAGAAAAATAATGAATTATTTCCACAAAACTCCTCAACTAGAAAGACATACAGAAAATTGAAGGTTAAATTGTATGTTGGAAAATTATTGAAAAATAAATTACTATTAATTTATAGGAAATAAGAAAATAAAACTGTAAAAGAGTTTTTTAATTACAAGTATAATTCAATTCTACATCAATCTTTATTTATTTTACAAGTAGGTATTAGTTCTAATAGTAAATATATTTTGCTAACATAGCTGTGTTTACTATTTTATAGCTATTTAAGTGATCAAAGTATAACCTTCGCCTTACTGCCATGTACAACCTTCGCCTTATAGCCGAGAAGAAGGTGTATCATTTCAATGGGACGTTTGCGATCTGATAAAGGGTGGGTCCTTTAAAAATTAATGGCTAACTTGAACAAAAATTGCAGAAATAAATTTCGATTTTTGCCCCAATTTCCTAGATCAGTTTTTGTATTTTTAAAATACGTATTTTCGACTACCAAGTAGTCATCATCAGTAAGAATTAGCTAGTGAATGTTACTCTTTGCTAATTTGGTGGCGGACTGCAACTTTAATTATAGAATTGTAGGGATGCACATATAATTGTAGGATTGCATTTATGACTTTCATTGACAAATTAATATTATTGTCTCACAAATTTAAATAAATAATTATGATAATTTACATTTGAAAAATAATATTTGTGCAATTTGATTACTTTCACAATTTTTAATGCATTAAGTTTAATTAATTAGTGTTTTTCAATAACTATAATTTGATATTTTCTATAAGATTAACATGTAAAGAAATTATTCATAACAGCCTCCTTTATCGGCTTAATTTACTAAACACGATTTCTGTTTTAAACTGTTTTAAGTATTATTTTAAAACGTGAATACTCAACTCTTAATTAACCCACATGTATATGTTTTATGTACGTACATAATACATACTATACGTAAAACTAAAAAATTTAAATTTTCTTCATCAGAAAATTCATCAAATGTATACAACAATAATGATGCGATGGGGGCACAAGTAAATACTCTTGGGACATTGATTACATAATTTTGACAGTTTATAAGAAGAATACATAACATAAACATAGTCTTATAATAATAATTTCAAGCTATTAAATTATAATTTTATAAAAAGTTTTTTGTTCACTGAGAGATAGTAATTAAATAAATAAAATATTATAATACATTTTAGTGGCAACCACCTCTAATCTGTGTATGATCCATTACAGAGAGGTTATAAAAACGAAAACGTAAAAATAAAATTTACTTATTATCATAAAATTAAAAAAAAAATGTTCAAACACTAAAATCCCATCGATTTAAAAAATTACTCTCTAAAAAGTATCAAACAAGAAAATATTTTTATCTAAGCTATTAAAAAGTTTTCCACAGGATGGAGAACAGGCCCCTCTCACTATAATAGCGATTTACCTTATCACAACAATTTCAGATGAAAATATTGTCTTGTTTTCATCCATTTTTAATCATAGTGAATTTTTAGCCGTTGGAGTTTTAATTTTTTTAAATTTTTTTTTTAAATTATTGTTTACAACCTCTCCTGGGCTCTTTAAGTTTATGGTCCGAATTTTAATGAAGTTTATCTCGAGTTAGAGACGGTTAATAGATTTGAAATTTGTATTATAGTTATATGATAATATCCTTAATAAGTATCAAAAAAATTTAAATATTCTGACACTATGCCCATACGAGGAAAACAACTAATAAAAATGTTTTTCATGGATTTTTCCTATAAAATAAAAATAGGAATATGCATGTTTGGACAAAAGGGCGCGATTTCGAAAACGCTGTAAAAAGTAATTCCATCAATTTCTTCAATTTCCCTCATTGGTATTACATTCAAAAAAATTTATTACTAAGGAAAAGTGAATGATTTTTAAGGGAATTGCCTAATATTTTTAATTCAAAAGTGTTACTAAAGTAACTGTTTTGGAAACACTAGGCTGTGTTTTTCGTTCTTCTGTCTTTTTTTTCCTGCCCTTCATTAGGGCACAATGAAGTGGTAGATATCGTAGCCTAGCGTTTACGCTCTGAAACCATTTTGTCAAAACAATATTGTACTGAAAGTGCGAGTTCGACAAGAAGTATTTCAAATCTCACTGGGAATGATGTATGTGGTGAGTAACTTGCACACTAGTATACTCAAGTAAAATAGTATAATTACAGAATATGAAAAAGTTTATTCTTGAATTATATTTTATTCTTGTATTATAATTATAATTAAATAAAAACTTCTCGTGATTTCTTATTAGCAAAAGTGTTGACAATATCATCAAAATTCATATCGCGGAGAATTTTGCTTTTGAAACTGAGAAGCATGAGATTGGACAAGCATTCGAGCATCGAGTGAGGAGATGAATTAATTCATTAACTAAATTCAAGTCTAAATCATCAGAGTAATGATGTACAAGATTTTTTGCATTTAGTTCCATTGTGGTCATTTCAGCCAAGAAACCGAATCGTTCATCGACGACTTCGTACGCTGAAATTCGTTCATTCAACTATACGATCAGTTGGTCAATGACGGGAAGGAAATATTTAGTTCGAAATATGCCTCTCTCTGACTGTTGCATAACATCCGCTGTTCCATTATAGCGGGTCTCAATCGAACATTCAAAAAGGCTTATTATTAGTGCACGTAGTGAGCACTATAAGGCTTCTAAGCGTCAAAGTAAACTCTATGCTCGATTTGCGAACGTGCTTAAAGCGTATGAGCCCCCAAAATGCATAGAGCCAGAGAATTATAAGAGGATAATTATATGCATATATAGATTATCTTTATCCATCTTCAATATATTCATTTTGCACTGTACTCTGTACTCTGTAGACTGAGACTCTGTGGGCTTTATAATGGTGTGTTTGGTGTAGGTAGTAGGTAGTAGGTACCTACCTAACGTAAGTTTTTAAATTTTGTTATGTTGTTGTTTTTAAAATAAATATATGTAAATAAATGAATTATATTGTAATTAAATATAAAAGTATTATTACTTATTACTTTGTATAATACCTTCATCATAATGCATAACGAACAGACACATTAAATTATGGATAAAATGTTGTTATAAACAACAAGGTGGTGGTTGGTGGTGGTGGTTGCTTTACAAAACAAACCAATTACATCAAACATTACTTCTATTTTAATGATATCAAACTTACCACATAGGAAGGTACCTTTAATGACATTGGATGCTTAATTAATTATCTCCCTGTGTTATACTGGCTAAGGACCAATATACACGCAATTCGTTTTGTTAAATCGTTGTCGTCGTTTTATAACTGTAGCGCATTGAAGTAAATTGGAGCTTGTTAAACGAACACCCTATTGTTCAGCTCAAAATTAATAAAGGGAATGCCGAATACACAATGTGTATTAACTAGCATAAGTTTCACATAGTCGAGTTTAATTTTAGTAGTCGGTTTTAATATAAAATGCTTCAGATTTCAATGCAGCTTTAACTTTCTGACCGAAAGCTATAAATATGAATGAAAGTAACAAAAAGTTTTTTAAAAAATACGTAGAAATGGTTCAACAAAATATGAAAATAATCTTTAATATATTATATTTTTCGGCATTTTCGCAGAAAAACAAAAATGCAATAACTAACGCAATAAATTCTTACTAGTTCTATTCTAAATACCAGTGATTTCGTCTACTCTCTGATTCATAGGCTGGCCATTGCCCATGCATGCCTCTAATGTGGTCAAGTTTACACGAATCTGTGGGTTAAGGTAAGACTGTGCGTTAATCCTGTGATTGAAATATCCAGGTATTCCTCGAGTTGACCATTTATGAAATTAGATCCAGTTATCACGGGTATTCGGGATTTTTGGCCCTTGCATAAGGCCTGTGATCATTCCAGTCTCTGATTAACGAGTTGGCCATGCCTCTTATGAATTCAAGATTAAATTTAAGGATGTATTGTCTAGGGTGATTCGATCTGTGAGGGATTTGTCACTAGTAAATAGTCTTTGGATGATTTGTAACTGTAAAATTTATATCAAAATGTCTTTTAATGTTACACTTACTCCTTGAATTCTTTTTCAATAATCTATAAGTCTACCTTTCTTGCGTGAGGGTTTTTCATATTGCAATGGCTAGATTTAGACTGTAGGACTGTTTCTTGAGTCATCTGGCGAAATTCGTTAGAAAAAGTTGTCTCTTAAGGCAATCCCTGTTAAACGACGTTGATGTTAAGTAACGATGTAACGTGTAAAGATCTACTGGTAAATCTCGAATTTGTGGTAGAATAAATACCGATCTCCATCAAGTTGTTTCCAACTGTTTCAAATTCAATGCAACAGCTCAATCCCTAACATACTCGATGTAATTTTTGGCATGTTGTCAACTCGTTGGACGGGGCTTTAATATAATAAATTTCCAAACAGTGACTTTCCCTTTCAGTTTCATTGAAAGTAATTCCATGACAAAACAAATAAACAAATACACACTTTTTAAATAATGAAAGAGATGAGAATAGATGAAAACTTCTTAATGATAGTACTATGACGGAAGTGTAATGTACACAAATATTATTTTTACTGCGTCGCGTTCATAAAACGCACACAAAAATAATTATTCAAAACGAAATATTGTTTTTTTCCCTACATTTTAATAATACACCATACTTTGTTGTATATTTTTTTAATATGGTTCGAGACAATAAATAAATAATATACATTTTTTTATTTGTTTGTTGTAATATTTTTGTGTTGTTCATGGTTAGGTGGTACTATACAAATCTGCTAACGTTAGTAATTATTTCACTCTCAACCATAATATTATGTCAACTTTAGTGATTGTAAACATTCTCCAAAACAGCATGCGAAAAATATACAAATATTACACTTTTTAAGAAAAAAAATATCATCGAATTCAATTAAATGAACTAAGTACAATATTTAGGTTTTTAGATGGCGGGATTTTTAAAATTTTTATTTTTTACGACATTAGGTATATCTTAAA
Source organism: Chrysoperla carnea (assembly GCF_905475395.1). Lineage (NCBI taxonomy): Eukaryota > Metazoa > Arthropoda > Insecta > Neuroptera > Chrysopidae > Chrysoperla > Chrysoperla carnea. The sequence continues at coordinate 70,283,185 of NC_058337.1, read as the reverse complement.
AATTAACTGAGATGTACTTCTTTTTACGGTAAGTAACCATTATGAATTAGATATTAAGTTTGAATTAAGCTGATTTTACAAACAAACAAAAATGCTTCGACCAAATGTTATTCTTATTATAACGAGAAGTTACTTTTTTCCTAGAGTAATTTTTGAAAGAAAAGCTTTATTTGAGCACAATCCTCATGGTTATAGTAATATTTTATCAGAAAAGATCGAAGTAACTGAATATGCTGAAATATAAAAAATATGTGACTTACCTGTTTAAAAAATCAAGCATTAGAAATGTATACATGTCCAAACGTTTAGATGCATTTTTTTTACAGATTCGACTTTGACGAGGACAAAGCGCTATAAAATTCGATGAAACTATGAGTGATACAGCCTGTAAATTCCAACAATACCGAAACATCTTTTTTTGATGTAGTAGGTTAAAAAAACACATATTTTTTGCAATGATTAAATGACTAGACAGATGTAACGTAATCATATGCTGTGTATATTTTTATTATATTACACATGAAAATAAAAACCGCACGTAAAAATAAGCCGTAAAATTATGCCATAAAGACATATAATAATTGGTAAAAATTTTTATGTTTATATGTTTATTTGAATGAAAATATTATTATTACTATTATTTTTTGGCTTACATTTAAAGAGTTTCATATTAAAAAGAGTATTCATATTCAAAATGTTATTACTGTTTTATTTTAATTTTAATTTGATTGAAATTTTTATAGTGATCCAAAGAGCATTTTCGCACATTAATAACTTATCTATAATAATTCAAATGTTCCTTCATGTTTTTTCATGTTTTTAACGAAATGCTTCTATTACATCGCTTGACAGTGAAGTAATTTAGCGAAATATTACTTTCGCATGTGCATACACTAAGTTTACTATTTATTATACCTTCAGTTAAATCTTTGGCCCGATCCGAAATAAAAAGTTATACGTTTTTTATTCGAAATATTTTTGAGCGTATTTTTTTAAAAAAACCTAAAAAAAATTACTTTCCACCAACTTTGGCAGCCATTTTGAATGTGATCCCGCATTTTAAAAGTGTAGAAATAATAGTGCATTGAATTCTACGGAAAATTTCCGACCTTTTTATATGTATTGGTGTGCTGTATCGTAGTTTTGACTCGAAAAAGGTATAATGACCCGTCTAACTGCATCTAATTTGAACTGCTGCGTTGAAAATATTTTAATATTTTAATCATTTATATTTTATTACTTCAACTCTTTTCTTTTAAACTAGATCCTAAATAAAACTGACTTAATTTTAAAGTAATTCGATAACGTTTGTGTTCTCGGTTTTTAATATTGAAGGAACACTTGGTAAAGCGTAAGTGATTCTCCATTTATAATTCTTCGTTTTTATGTAATTCATAATTTCAATGTAATTACTAAATAAATAAAACATTTCAATTCTAATTTTGATGTTATTAAAAAAAAAAACAGCCATTTTGAATGTGATCCGAACAAATAATAAAATTTCGCTTTTTATAAAATAGGTGTTTAATAGGCTTTTTAAGGGGTTCCCTAGATCTACTCTTGTTCCACTAAAAGTATTTTCAATCAATTGACAATCAGTATGGATGGATTTGAAAACACAAAGAAATTTATCGATTAATAACTGTTTAACTGGAAATATTTTATTTATAGAAACTGACAATTTTTATAGTCTAGTCTTTTCAGCCGTTAAATAATTTATAATATCTTTATCAGCAATAGTAAAAATGGAATATTGACCGTATAGGGAAAGTTGTATTGTCACAAAAAGCCTTTTTGATATAGACCATTTACAAATTGGTCATTGAGTGCGCTTAATATACTTCGCATCGCAAACAACATCCCGTACGAGAAACAAAAATAACTGAAACAACAATTTTTTAAATAATTATTTTGGCCAGAAGGATCAATTCGTTATCAAGCATTTCAAAACAATCATTTACGAGATTTTCCTTCACCTTGTATGATTGTAATACTATAGCTGACAGAAAATTCACTATGCCAGCGTGACGTGTAACATATAAAATTATGTTACTATTATTTTGTACAAAAAAACCCACAAATATTTCTCTCATTTAAAACCACAAATATTTACATTAGTTTAAAAAAAATAAAAAATATAAACCTCAATTTCACAGTATGATTAATTTTATTATGATTAAAATTGCTTTTAAAATTTAATTATGATTTTTGTTCTATGTCCTATGTATATCTATATGTACACATGTATACATATATTTGTATAGATAGAATAGATACTCTAATGTAGAATTGAACGCTGATAAATAATTTAATAAAATTTCATTAATTTTCGTTTGGTTTTGAAATAACAATAATATCAAATAATAATTAAAATAATAGATATAACCATTTATATGGTGGGTATTAGTTGTATAAATCAATAATAAAACATTATTTTTACTTAACTTTAGTTGAAACCCATTGAAAAGATGAAATGATCTAATTATGACGTTCTATAGTGAAACTATAAGCTTCTGCATTCGCTGGAATCATCAATATACCGGAATGCATAATGATATTCTTCTAAATTTTACTTTGAAATCAATTAATAAATTGGAAATGAATTAATTAAATGAAATCAATTTTACTTTGAGAGAATTCTCTTAATAGTGCCTTAAAACTTTTTCCTTTACAAAAATTTTTTTCCGAGAGCATATCTAGACCAAATTTGATGAATATTGATGATGGTATTTTAATGAAAATATAATTGAAGAAAAAATGATAGGTATTCGTAGGAACTGCCGACGGAAGTAAAATCTTGGAATAACTGTGTTTTTTAAAACTTTTAAATTTTCCATTGGATATTAATTCCAACTTCGTAATTTGGAATTGAAATTAATAACAAACTAGCTAAGTACAGTTTTCCAGAAATTTTTTGATATTCGTTTCCCTGAAAATTTTGAGATACAAAATATGAATGAACACTCGAGGATATAAATACAACGGCCTGTCAAAATTTTATGTCAATGTATCGACTACTTGTCGAGTTTTAAGGCCATAAATATACGGAAGAAATTTTTTTTATGAAAGACATGTATAACAAAGTATATAAAATAAAAGGAAGACAACCAATCCTAGTAGTGACTTTACCCAATGTTGCTTTTAGTGATCGGCCATGAACCGGTGTTTCGAGGTAACAATCACGCCATCAAACTAGAATTTTGAGAACCCCAACCAAAAAACATATTTATATTACATTTTATTACGTATTATAATGAAATCGCTCAACGTGCCTTATAAAAATGAAAAACCCATTTAGCCTGACAAGCGAAAAAACTGGATTTCCGTTACCCACATCTCCAGAACCCGATACCTTGAAAATTGCCGTTTACAAGCTGTCGGTTGATGGTTTACTTGTTAGTCGGACAAAATGATTTTTCCACTTTTTATTCAATTACTTTCTTGATATACTATCCTCAATTAACTATCGACAATTTTTAACGATGACGTTAAATACGACTTTATAAACACCCTCATTAATTTTTAGCCGTTTTTAAATGATTGTCTAATACTATGCCTGTCTTTAGATCTAAATGTATTTGGTATTTGAATAAAAGTTGTGTATATGCATTGTTTTAAAAAAATGGCGATACATATTCGTAAATAACATTATCAGTTTATTATTGGATTTATAAGATTTTTTTTGAAGGAGTTATAACACGTTCTTGGATAATTTTAATTAGTAAAAAACTTTTTACATTCTTATGTATTTGCAATTATTGCAAAATAAATAAATAAAGATTTTATGTTTTAAATAGTATGAATTCCTACACAATAGTTTAATCATTTCTATAATTATTTTTATACCATGTAAATGAAATATATCATAGCATATTAAGTTTAATCCCAAGTTTTTAACGCTTAAAAATATTGATGATATGAACAAAATTTTGGTATAGGTGTTCATTAAATTACCTAATAAGGTCATTTCGGGTTGTCTGCCTGTCTGTCGTCTGTCTGTCCGTCGGTCAACACGATTACTCAAAAACGAAAAGAAATATCAAGCTGAAAGTTTTATAGCGTTCAAAGGACGTAAAAAGTGAGGTCAAGTTCGTAAATGAGCAACATAGGTCAATTGGGTCTTGGATCCTTAGGACCCATCTTGTCAACCGTTAGAGATAGAACAAAAGTTTAAATGTAAAAAATGTTCCTTATAAAAAGAAAATAACAACTTTTGCTTGAAACATTTTTTCGTAAACATCACTGTTTACTCACGAGGGCACACATTAGATGCAAATTTTATGGTATGTATTAATAGGGGATTATCAGTTATGTATGTGTGACATGTATACGTGTAATGTGACAGAGTAATCAACACTGTCTATACTTGGTATTTCAACAATTAACTCAGTCCATTGTTTGTTTTCACTTATTTATAATAAAAATATTATTACATGGGGTATATTTTTATAATAAATGAAAATTATTTTTTATAATACCAAGTTATTAAATTTACTACAACTGGTGCTTTATCCAACGAATACAAATAAAATAAAAAAGTAAATATTGTGAAATTTTCGGCTAAGGAGTGACGATTTTACATCAGACATTCAAGGAAATCATTTTTATGTAATGATTACATTTTAGGATTAATTTTTCCATTATGTGTGTTATTTGATTATAATGTGTTAATGTATAGTACAAGAGTAAAATATGTTTTTCAACAATATTTTGTGTGTTTAGGTCGTTCAATCATGAACCAGTTAAACGCTCCTTAAATGTTCTGTCTTTTGACAGCTAAATGATTGATAGTTGGCAGCACGTATAATTCAAATATGTTTAAAACTAATAATCGTAAGAGATACGTGCTGCTAGCTCATCATTCATTCCTGTTCTGTTTTTGCTCTGGCTTGAGACATATGGTCTTAATGCCATTTTTCTACAGTTAATTTTAAAGTTTAATTTCAATTAATTATTCAGAATATATCGTTTACATTCGTTGGGAAACATCTTTTCTCCAACTGTAATTCAATTTAATTGAAGTTTCATTCATTTTCATTCATACTTTGTGGTGTTAATTAGTATTATTTCTAATTAAAGTGATGTGTTTCATCCCGCATGCTTAATCTGTGAGCCGTTGTGTTTCGAAGTATGACTTAAATATTGATCCATTTAATCAGTGTACAACTTAAATGAATTTTGTAGTTTTTTATAGTCAACCCTTACGAATTTAAATTCAGTGTTTAATACAATGTCTTTTAAAATCATCGGCGTGAGGTCATGTACATCATTCAAGAAACATCCAGCATCGAGATTTAATCGTCCTTAGAAATATTTCCCCTTTTTCCGACCAAACCTTAGGCGCGCAAATAACATCGAAGCACATGTAAGTGCACACCATCATACAGTCCACCTAATATAGAATCATTTCTTTTTTGTTTGGGAGCAACAATTCACCAACATTTTGCCTTAATATTTTACCTTTCACGCCGTTCTTGAGATAAAGTAATATTTTAAATTATCACAATTGGGTTTCATACAAATAAAAACCTCATACTGTGTTGTTTCAATAATGAATGCTATCAAATATTTAAGCGATTTAAATTCTACAATATCTCAAATTTTTAATAAAATAATATATAATACCTATAGTATGATTTTCAACTTACATTTCAAAAATAATTTTTACAAAAAATTTAAAATCTAATAAAAAAAATCAAAAAACCCGACTACGGTGTGAAAAGTGAAAAGAAAAAACTACGAACTGAAAAAAAAAGAAATGAAAGTCGGCGAACTATGTAAAGTGGGGTATCATTGAATAGCTATTAAATGGCAAAATTGGGTGGCGTAAGAATCAATAAAATTGGCTTAGCCTATAAAGAGACACAAAAGACCAAACATACAGTAGTTTACAGTTGTTAAGATAACGACTGTAAAGTAGGGATCCAATATTGAGAAGATTTGAACCGGCATAAATTGTAATGGATCCCGAGTGTTGAAGTCGCTATGTGAACTGCTCGAATAGTTTTATACCATGTACATATGCGATATATCAAAGTACACTAAGTTTAGTCCCAAGTTTGTAACGCTTAAAAATATTGACGCTACGAACAAAATTTGGGTATAGGTGTTCATAAAATCACCTAATTAGTCCATTTCTGATTGTGTTTAGAATCTAAAAATTGAGATCGAGTTTGTAAATGAGCAACATAAGTCAATTGGGTTTTGGGTCCATAGGACCCATTTTGTAAACCATTAGAGATTAAGAAAAAAAGTTTAAACGTGAAAAATGTTCCTTATAAATAAATAAACAACTTTTGTTTGAAACATGTTTTCGTAAGCATCACTGTTCCCCGTGAAGGTGAAAATTAAGTCAGGAACATAGTATGTAAACACGTATTGTATTTGTGTGTAAGCTGAGTAAATATTTTTCTTTACTTACATGACGTAAAAAAATAAACGATTCCGTGTTCAAAGCTGTCTATACATGCTACTTTAACAATTAATTAAGTCAATTGTTTGTTTTCACTTGTTTTCTTTTCAGTTTTATTTTACGCAATCAAGTTTTTTTACTTTCTTAACAATTTTTATTTTACACTTTTAAGTTAGGATTTTCAAATTGATCGAATAATTTCAGGAGGCATCGAATCAGTTGTTGATTTAAATGAAATAGCAAAATAGCAGTGAACTCTTCTCCTATTAATAGATATTATATATACAGTTTAGTCATAATGTTTCTCTAATAACCTTGTAACTATGTCATTATAATCGCGTTTGTTAGTTGGTTATCATTCAATTGATTATACACACAATATGTGTGTTTTTATATACATTTGATTCAATATTAAGATTATATTTATGAAAATTATCGATTCAAAACTTTTTATGTTGGTGTGTCATTTTGTAAACGAAAATATTTAATTCAGGGCAATATTTTTATAAAATTATACAACCATCGCAAATAAAAACTTATCTTAGCAAAGGAAAATCAGCAATGAAATATTTGAAGGGGAGAAAGGGAGCTTTTTTGATACACTTATAGTTTTCGTAGCTATACTTACTTATTCTTTATTCAAAAGTTTTTCTATATGCTTTCAATCTAGGATAAAGTTATTGAAATTAAATTATTGAAATGATCATAAAAAAGGCGAAAATAAGATATTACAAACAAATATGGTGAAACATTTTTATCACTTCAAAATGTAATTTTTAAAAATTATATTTGTGCTAGTAAAAATTTCTATTTGTAATAATAAATATTTTCCATTAATACCATTAATATATATTTTCTACCACAATCTTTACTCTTTACTACAAAATAATGCTGTTGTCATAATTATGGTATGACTAACTAACTACAATCACGGAAGAGGCAACGACTTCAGCCCTAATTTTTTTTTAAATTATAGGCTTGCTAATTGGGATTGTCTCCAATTCTTCGTAAAACACAGCCAAAATCGTTATGAATGTGAACAGAAAAAAAATAAATTTAAAGTTTGCAAGTTATTCGCAAACATAATCCACAACGGGATATAATGAGTCAAAACAACACGAAATTGAAACATCAAATTTTAAACATACATTATGCGTATATTTCACTTATAGTGTAGTTTTTTGTGAATTTTGAATTTATGATTATACTGTGTATTTAACTGTCAAGATCACATACGCCAGTGTGTGAGTCAGAAGGTGTTGTGTTATTATGTTATTGTTATTATTAATGATATCATTTTGGTTTTTTTTCTTGTTGTGGTTGGAGTTGCGGATATCGTCTAGCGTAAATTGACTTTTTACTCTTTTGGTATTAATGAATTTCATATTGAAAGTCTGTTACACTAAGCATATTAGTTTAATTTTAAATTTTCCATAATTTGAATAATGCCTGTTCGTATTATTCTCATCTCATTATAATGGAACCATCCCGGCATGATTCAGTATTTTTGAAGTAGTGGAACAATATAAATTGACATCACATTATAAAATCAAATATCCTAGTTTCCTTCCGTTATATCGTTTTATAAAATTTGGTTTTTTTCACACGGAATTTCGATTGAATTTTCTCTTTCAAGACTTCCGTAGGAGTGTGTAGCATAAAACAAACTCTTTACGTATGTAAAAAATAGCAAATACTTTGACAATAGATGAAAAAAGTTATATATATAAAAGGATAATCATCACATCTTAGTCTTCCCTATATATTATATATGTGAGAGTTGTTTGTTTGTTACGCTTTCACGCCAAAACTAGCGAATGGTTTTTAATGAAACAGTACAGCAATAAAGCTCATACAGCAGAATAATACATGAGCCATAAATTATGAAGATATATAGATATTAAAAAAAAAATGATCGCAGATGGCGTAGAATGATCATCATTTTGAACCATAAATTGAAGATTTCTGTAAAAATTTAAAACAGTAAATGTCAAATAAATCATGGCCACCTTTAATCAATTATGACTATTCTACAATTTAAAAAATTGAGAACTGTGCATATCTTTATTATTTCTTTTAATAATGCCTTGAATGCATTTTCCGGAAGTGACAACTATTTTAGAAACACAGCACACTTTTACAATATTTTACAAAAATATCTTCATTAACAGACTTATTCCATTTTTATAAAAATAAAGAAATACAAAGCTTTTCTTTATTTTCTTTATTAACACTTTTGTGTTAACCGTAACAGCTAGATATAGGTAAAATCATTTTATATCACACTATCCAAATTTGTGTCTATACACCGATTTATTGTGAAGTTCATTAGATTTCACTAAACGTTCATACGTATCGAAATAATCATCAGGAAGTTACACATCGGTATTCAGTAGGCAACTTTCCCCTATATCTGGTATATTATATGTAATGTAATGAACTACCCACCTGATTTAGTTTGTATGTACCTTTCATACCTGTACAGATTGAAACAATCAACTAATCTACCACTTCAATAACATTTGTATCAATGCGTATGTATGTTCATCATAGATTAACCCTGATATTATATAAATAAATGTTACTGTAACGCAGGCGACAGAAGATACAATTAATTTAATTTTCATTATTAGAAATTAGACAGGTATCTAAGTGGCAGAGGTGAGACGTAAGAGGTATACTGGAGTAAATCTAAGCAAAAAAAGGCTGTTATATGGATTAAAAGTTCGAGCAGCGAAACTTTGGGGTTTTTCTTTTCACATCAAAATAAGTATTTTTTGAAATTTTTTACTTTCCCGGAGTGGTGCAACATGTTTAAAAAACAAAATGGCGTCAAAAATGAAACTTTTTTCAGAAATTTTATCATTTTTATTTTATATTCGCAAAAGGAGACATCGGTGCATATCCAAATTTGGTAGGTTTGTAGTCCATGTTAAGAACTACTCCTCATAATTTTTTGGTGGGGTTTCGTCCCTTCCCCTCCCAGTTATATATATATGTATACATACATATGGTAAAACAGTTCATTTGACTATAACTTGAAAAATATTCGATTGATTTTAATGAAACTAATATCAATAGTAGGTTTTATTACTTACAACTTTCGGTTAAAATTTTAGCGAAATCCGTTAAATAGTTCGGGGAAAATTTCCAATTTAGGGAATTGTTTAAAATGGCTGCCATTTTATGCCATTTTGTCCTACGAGGTTAAATTTTTTTTTAAATTGTAGCATTTTTTATTATCTTTTGATTTTATAATAAGTGGCTTACCCGTAAAATGACTCCTTGATCCATATTTTTGCGAAAAACAGAAAATTTAACACTTTCTGGAAATAATTGTTTGGGGGGTGTATGGACTGGCTTTGGGGGGTGTTTTTTGCTTTGGCATGAGAAAACTATTTTTAAAAGAGGTCTATATGGTTAAAAGCAAAATTTTTCACTTTTAACCCCCGCGCTGTAAGGGTGAAGGGGTGTATGAAATAAATGTATCTTAAAAGATTTTAAAAAGAGGTCAAAATAGTTTAAAATGCTAAAGTAACCCAAAATTTTAGATGCTTTTATTAATATAGCACTTTTTACAACATCCACCCCTTCCCCTCCCGCTTTTATATTTTTTGCAAATTCAAAATTTTTATGACGTATAAAGGGGTTTTTGGGGTCGCTGATCTCGAATTTTGCAATAGATTATCAAAACAATTGTAATATTTTTAGGGGGTGTACTTATTTGGGCCAAAAGTTCGAGATCAGCGACCCCAAAAACCCCTTTATACGTCATAAAAATTTTGAATTTGCAAAAAATATAAAAGCGGGAGGGGAAGGGGTGGATGTTGTAAAAAGTGCTATATTAATAAAAGCATCTAAAATTTTGGGTTACTTTAGCATTTTAAACTATTTTGACCTCTTTTTAAAATCTTTTAAGATACATTTATTTCATACACCCCTTCACCCTTACAGCGCGGGGGTTAAAAGTGAAAAATTTTGCTTTTAACCATATAGACCTCTTTTAAAAATAGTTTTCTCATGCCAAAGCAAAAAACACCCCCCAAAGCCAGTCCATACACCCCCCAAACAATTATTTCCAGAAAGTGTTAAATTTTCCGTTTTTCGCAAAAATATGGATCAAGGAGTCATTTTACGGGTAAGCCACTTATTATAAAATCAAAAGATAATAAAAAATGCTACAATTTAAAAAAAAATTTAACCTCGTAGGACAAAATGGCATAAAATGGCAGCCATTTTAAACAATTCCCTAAATTGGAAATTTTCCCCGAACTATTTAACGGATTTCGCTAAAATTTTAACCGAAAGTTGTAAGTAATAAAACCTACTATTGATATTAGTTTCATTAAAATCAATCGAATATTTTTCAAGTTATAGTCAAATGAACTGTTTTACCATATGTATGTATACATATATATATAACTGGGAGGGGAAGGGACGAAACCCCACCAAAAAATTATGAGGAGTAGTTCTTAACATGGACTACAAACCTACCAAATTTGGATATGCACCGATGTCTCCTTTTGCGAATATAAAATAAAAATGATAAAATTTCTGAAAAAAGTTTCATTTTTGACGCCATTTTGTTTTTTAAACATGTTGCACCACTCCGGGAAAGTAAAAAATTTCAAAAAATACTTATTTTGATGTGAAAAGAAAAACCCCAAAGTTTCACCGCTCGAACTTTTAATCCATACACAAGGCGTAATTTCACTCTACTAGTATATGATTGCAAGTGTTCGAATGTATGGTTTCAGGTGGAATTGTAAGAAAGTTGATAGTGTGATGGTGTGTACTTATGATTTGTGCTGTAATAGAAAGTGTGAGACATCTGATAGGAATCCAGGAGTGGCAGAAAAACAAGAGCTAACTACCATTATATTTAACTTGTTCTGTATCAATGATGCCGTGATTGTTTTCCAATAACAATACAATTACAAATTTTCATATAAGAATAGCTGTTTCTTTTTTTAACATTTTAAATTAATTTTATAATTTATGTCAAGTTGTCTCAAAAAATATATGCATATTCTAAGAGAAATTTTAGATACGAATAAGAAGTTTTCTAAACGAAAAATGTTTACAAAATGCAGGGTTTTCCTTCTACATTTAATTAAATTGCTTTAAATGCATGATTAGATACAAATACGAAGTCTTTTATCTACAAAACCATTAATGTGCTTATGAAATACGAGATTTTCATTCCAAGCCGACAATAAGAATCATCAATTTTTGTTTTTATATTATATAGAGAGTAAAAAAGCTTCGAAAACACTTTTTGAAAAAGAAATTAATGCTCTAAGCTCTATTAAAATACTGAGAGAGAAAAACAATTACACAGACCAAAGAACTTTCACTTGCATGATAAGTTCAATGATACGATTGGGAAAAGAGGCAGGCTTAAATTCAGAAGAAATGAGAATAAAAACATCCAAATTCGTACAGATTAACTAATGGTGGCAGCGCTTTACAAGATGAAATTCTGGTAATAGAAAAGGCCAAGTTATAAAGAAAGTGAAAAATTAACTGTAAATATCCCAATATACGCAAGATCGTAAGGCAGTAATAGGGCTTTTCATTTTAAAATCACGATTCACATTTGTTTCGTACTAAATGATTTATAACCAATGTGATAAAATGAATAACAAATATCTTCTATCTTAGTCCTACTTATTGCTGTCAGTACGAAAAAATAAACTCTGCACTTGCGCTTATGACATGATGAAAAGGCCTATTAAGGCCAAGAGTATTGAAAGAAGCAACCGGATGCATATCAAAATGATAATAAATTATGCAAGCTGCTGGAAATGGTTCAAATCATGGACTTAGAACACGGGCTATGTTCGGTGTTAAATTAAGGGTAGTGCAATGAACAATAGATTCCAGGTCTTATAGTGAAAAGGCCCTTAAACGATCTGCCAATGGTGTCAAGAGTTTGGCAATATTGGCCCGAACCCTGGCATGCATTGGTTGACCCGGCATAAGTATGCCCACTTCTCAATAATTTCCAGCCAGGCTTGAACATATATTGGCCACGTTGTTATTTCTTATGTGGATGTGGGTTCAAACCTTATTTAACTTTTCCTAGTGTGGACTATGACTTTAAAAAGTATTGCGATGTAATATTCTTTAAATAACGTTCGGACTATAAATTATTCGTTTGACTTATTTTTAAACAAAACTCATTGATATTTTATATCTATATACGTCTAAGAAGTTTAAAATCAAATAATTCATTATACCTGAATTATTACGCTAGTTTTCGGTAAAGTAAGTTTTATTTGTTCACATTTGTAACTATTACTATGATTATTACTATTATCATTATGATCATTACACGAATAATATTCAAACCATTTTCACATAATAATAATAATGATAATAATGTCTGTATATTTTATATAAATAATTAAGTAATGTTAGTTTTATCGATTCTATAGGTAATATTTGTATATTAAAATTAACTTAGTTTTTGGTTATATTTCAATTATTTTGAATCGATAAATATAATATCAATTCTCATTTGTTATAAATAAAATATAATCTATCTTTAATAATAATAAAATCAGAAATATGATTTCTAGCTGTACCCTGCGGTGTTGCTCGCGATTAAAAGAGAGTAGTGTTATCCGCGATTAAAAGAAATTTTGGGAGTTCTTATCGTTACTGTGTAACTAAATCAATCCTTCTTGAGAAAAATGGACTAAAACTCTATTTCGCAAACACAAAAAAATGGGGACGAAAGGTATAAAATGTCAAAATTCAAAAAATGTTTAGAGTACTGAAAATTATTCAAGATATAAAATTCAATAGTTGTTTTAAATGTCCAATCAAGTGAAAGTCTCCGGAAGAAAGGTTCTTCTGTCCACCGTATGGACGTAAATCGAAAAAGCACAAGTATCACAAATACCTATTCATAAGTAGGAATTAATTGTTGTGTACACTCAGCCAAACATTTTTCACCGGCTCCCATAAAAATCTACTAACGAGGAGTCCATTCGGAGGTCAAATGCTTCATTTTCTACAGAAAAAGTCGATATCAAAATGCTGTGAATCGACCATTCTTAGAAATGTTTTATGAAATATTTAATTCTTAGGAATAATAAAAAATAGAACTTGATTATTCAAAAACTATTGTATAATGGCTTTTAAATAGCATTTATTTATAAAGTTTATCAGCCATAAAGAATATTTCCCTTGAACATTTCTCAACACATAGAGCTTTGATTTTTCATTTCTTTGGAATTTGATTTAATTTCTAAAACTTTTTCTTACATATTTTATACTGATTCATATTACGATTTTCATGAAGTGTTTTTGCGGAAACTTGAAACTTTTTTCAAATCTGTGTTATATTGAATTCATTGCGAAAAGTTGTAAAACTTTGGCATGAAGATATTTTTTTAAATTTATTTTAATTTAATTTTTTTTTTTTAAAGTCAGAAACTTTTTGTACCTCAATTTGATTGTTTCTACTTTTGAATAATTTATGAAAGAAAACATTCATATAAAATTTTCTAAATATCCGGACGATTCTTGTGGATTCCGAAGTAAGGCTCATTTTAGCTAATAATTGGGTATTTGCATGGAATTTATTTTTCAAATTTCTTAACTTAATATGAAAAAAAACCGTAAGCGAGATGACAAAGAGTGAAATTAAAATTAAAATCGGCCAAAAAATACGGATGACATAAGCATTTTAAAGACAGGTAATTAACAGAGAGATCCGATAAGAACAAGGGCGTCAGTGTGTCTATCAGCCATATACTATAGTCTAGCTAAATACAGTATACCACGATAGCCACTAGATGTTAAATTCTATTTTGCTATAATAAAAACAAAAATTTTATTGTGGTTATTTTTATAGTTATTCGAAAAAAAAAAAAAAATAAATTTTTTAATTTTTCTCGGCTGTTTGTTACATTAATAAGTTTTTAATAAAAAAAATAAAATTATGCAAATATCCAATTGATTATATTTATATAGTACAAAATATCAGGTAAATAAGAAATTAGTTGCAGAAACAATTTTTATATAAAGTAAATAAGTTTCTTTTTGATGACAATATATTTTTCCTCAATTACCAATTTACTTTTATTTTTTGCAATATAGACCGAAACCGATATAATATCCAACATGCCAAAGTATGCTATTTAGTGTGGCCACATTAACTTTGTAATAAAAACACAATTGTTTTCCATACATACTATGAAACAAAAATAAAGATAATTAAATTGGTTTGATGTTAAACATTTGATAAAATTTTACAAAAACTTTATATAACCAACCATGGGCGATGCTAAGTGGAATGATAATTACTTTTCGAGTATAACATAATGCTTCACCCTTAACTGAGTGTCTGAAAATTTTACACGACTGACCAAACAAAAAAAATGAGTGCACATGTGTTTAGGGACCATGTTTGTATGTCTTGTTTTGTGTCACCATAACGTTAGAATCTTTGCCGGAACCATTATGTCTGAACTGGCTCATACATTTAAATGCTGTAATATGGAGAAGAAATAACAACAACCATTTGACGTCTTTAAATCCACTTTGTGAGGATAATTGGTTGTATGTGTAATCAAAGTAATATGAACGATTACAACATCATCCCGAGTGACAAGGTCTGTATGTGTCAATATTGCGGCAGTTTGGGGCTTTTGTGATTTGTGAACAAATTTTTAAAAGATAGGAAAACTCTTTATATAAAGATAACGATTTTAAAACAAAACTTGTCACTAAAATGTATGAAGTGAAAATAAATAAAAATATTAAAAAACACGTCTATCCTGACAAAGAACGAAATAAAGAAGTTTTATTAGTTAATCTGTCTACACAAAGTGAAAAATCATCCATTTTCTCGCTGGCTAAACAGTTCAATAAAATTGTCATTGGGATATCTTAGATTAAAAACTGTACCATTTGATTTTTCCTATTGAGTCAGCGAGTAAATGATTGACCATTCGGTTTATATATGTCGCAGCCAACCAGCTTAATTAACCGTTCAATATACAGCCTAACTTTATTTAAAACGACACCGTTCAACTACCGGCCTGAATCATATTCACCCGTAACGTCTAATACAGCAGTTAATGGCCTGGCTGGCTGATGCTTAGACCATTAATCCAAAAGGTTGATGAATGCTATTTTACAAAAAAAAGTAAAATGTTTGAGATGAGAAATTGTTTATTTAGAAAATGTTAATTGAGAAATTAAGTATTTACAGTTTAAAAATGTTATTTGCTAATCATGCAATCAAACAGCGTAACTCAAAAAGATGTAAGTAATTAAAATATTATTTGTTAACGCAAGTTAAAGTTCCATGAAATTTCGAATCGCAAAGCCAATGAAAATCGACATTAATTAACAGCCAGCCTACAACTACATTGTGACTAGCCTCTCTCAAAGAAATTGGACTCTAAAATTTTTACGCCATAGTTTGTATCTGTGTAGGTACTGTAAATCTTGCCAGGAAATCAGTTTTTAAAAGGGTCTGGCTTAGTTTCAACTTTATGTACGCCTTTTCATATCAAAAATTTTCCCTTAATTAATTAGCCAACAAAGTTTCAAGTAGCATACCTATCATTTAAAAAATCCTAGTTGTTCCACGATCTTTTGACATGATATTATGATCAATAAACTAATTATTCATGGTTGCTAATAAATTTGCAACTATATCTATGATTATTGGTTTCGAAAAAAAGTAAGCTAAGGAAAATCACTCTTTTAATATTATCAGATAGGGTAGGTATAAAATTAGTCACTATAGACGAACAACTCGAAGCTACATACCAATTGGTCACCTTCTATCTTTCATAGTTCTGGAGAAAATTTATGGAAAATAAATTACACAGGTTAGTACCTTGATGTTTTGTAGATCTTTTCTCCGAAGCTATAGAAAGTTCCCGTTGGACAGATAAGTTCAAATTGTGGGTTTCTTGTGCCTTCATACCAACTTGATTTCACAAAATTAATTTATACCAACTTGATTTCATATTATTAAAGCGCGAAAAATGAGTTTATAGTGAATCGTTAGTTATTGAATTTGACCCCTTTCATCTCTACATATTCTCGGATGGGGTTGGTATGAAATAGGCACTATAGACAATAAAAATCGAAAATTCTTAACAATTTTCAACTTTCTATCTCTTATTTTTCGAAGAAAAGCTCTTGAAATTTACTTTCTTACCATTGCAGGGGACACTTCAGGTAGAATTTTTTTTTACGTTTTCGAAATCTTCATATTTTTCCCAAAATTTTAGTAGAGGGAATTTTCCCTAGCCGGATTGCAATAACTTTTATTTATAGTTTTTTGCAGTAAAAGTGTGAAATTTGATATTTTCTCCGAGCTGAGAATGTTATGGCTACAACAATGAACTTAGTTGAAGTAACATTGTATGTAAACCAAAAATACTTAAGCATCCTTATACATGAACAACATTAAAGTTTACTTACATTGAAATTAAATGTAATAAAAAAAATCTATATACGTATAGTAAAATACAATACATGTACTAACAAAACCACGAAATAGCGATAAAGTGAGTTTGGTTACACTGAACCAATAACACTATAAGATAAACGAAAATCTAAACTACTTACCTAAGCAAATCTACAGGGTGTTATCGTTCAAATATATAAAATCGTTCAAGTATATTCATAAATCCGATTATGTGATATACAAATTATTTAATAGTTTGACTTGCTATACCATGTATATGAAATATACCAAGATATATTAAGTTTAGTTCCAAGTTTGTAACGCTTAAAAATATTGATGCTATGAACAAAATTTTGGTGTAGGTGTTCATAAAATCATCTAATTAGTACATTTCCGGTTATCTGTCTGTCATCTGTCTGTCGTCTGTCCCTCTGTCATTAAGATAACTCAAAAACGAAAAAAGATACCAAGCTGAAATTTTTATAGCGTGCTTAGGACGAAAATAGTGAGGTCGAGTTCTTAAATAAGCAACATAGGTCAATTGGGTCCTGGGCCCGTACGAACCATCTTGTAAACCGTTAGAGGTAGAACAAAAGTTTAAATGTAAAAAATTATTCTTGTAAAAAAATAAACAACTTCTGTTTGAAACATTTTTTCGTAAATATCACTGTTTACCCGTGAGAACGCAAATTGTATAGTATGTATTATATGGGAATATCAGTTATCTATGTGTGACATGTATGTGTAATGTGACAGAGTAATCAACACTGAATTTTCATTCAAAAGTGGTATAGTAAATTTTTGTCTAAAACTATGAACACATACATCAATTTTTACATTTCTTACATCAAAAATTACAAAGTTTCAAAGATTCTTATCCCTTGAAGAACTCCATGAGCTCATACATCAATTCTTACAATTATTCAAAATAGACTTCAAAATTGACCAAGTTTCATACAAACTATCAAAACTATCATTTATGACGTAGGTGTGCACTAAAACGAGTATTTTATAAATTTATCCCCTAAAGGGCTGCCGAAATTAAGGTTTGATAGTTTGTATGAAACTTGGTCAATTTGGAAGTCTATTTTGAATAATTAAAAAAAATTTTCCAACCCTCAGAAATAGGAAGGAACAAAAAATAATAGTAGATACATTGCACTTCACTAATCAGCTTTTAGAATCAATTTTATAAAAATTTCGCTAAAAGGATTTTATAGAAATAGTTGAATGTCGAGTGAATGTAAAGATGTAATTTTAAGCAGAAACATCAAAAGCAAACAAATAATATGTAGCATTCTGTATTTTTACTATATTAAGTATTGTAGTTTATTATTTCCTGTTTTCGCTGATAATAATGTTTTTCGCACCAACATTTTTAATGATCCCACTAAAATCACTATAAAACTTAATGACATTGTGTTGCTAACTACATCTAAAGTATATAAGATTAATCTCGTCTAAAATTCTACGGTAAAATGCAAATGTTTTCAAAAAAAAAAAAAAAACAGTATTTCAAAGTTTTAAGTGTTTACGAAATCGAAAGTCCCCATGACTGAATATAATATCTTTTATTATAATTATTTATAAACTACTCACTAAAGTAACCAATATTACTTATCTGCGCTCCCACTAATACAGTCTTTTAAAGGTTTGCACAACGCCCTACCACATTCTATCTTGTACAATGTTGCTCCAACCTTGAACCTTGAATTGTAATTTCGGAATTTCGGAGATTGTTACAAAAATATACATAGTTGCAAGCAAACTACTTTTTGACCGACTTCAAAAAAGTAAGATGTTCTTAATTCGACCGTATTTTTTTATGTTTGTTACCTCAGAATTTTCGACTGGCTAAACCGATTTGGATAATTCGTTTTTTTTTTTGAAAGCTGGTGCTTCCCGTGTAGTCCTTTTTCAATTTGGTCCCGTTCTGACAATGGCATTAATGATATAAGCCTTAAATTTGCTCAATAACTCAATATCACGTCAACCGATATTGATGATGCGGTTGTATTTTAGTGATAAGTACTGTTCAAAAACAAATTAATATGCACTAAAAAGTAAAAAAAAAAAACTTTAATACAATGTAGTTACAATTATTGTTATTTTTGAAGTCAGTGTTAGCTAAGTAAATGTAGTGAAACTGTTCTGTCACAGTTGTTCCGTTGGCTGACACCGATTCCCAAAACAACAATAATTTTAACTACATTATATTATCGTTAGTTTTATACGTTTTAGTGCATTTAAATTTGTTTTGGAATTGTCTTTTTTAAAGTCGTTTTTTTTTTTTAAAGTTTTTATATCTAGTTCTGATATGTATATAGTACTTACAACAATATAAAATATATATTTACCTATCCTTACCTAATCTGACAAAGAGATGGAATAAAGAAATCGAAGTTCTGGCTGGCTACTCTATATGTATTTTTCCACACGCTTTGATTCCATATGAAGATAACTACTTACTTTAAAGGTAAAAATATTTATTCTTTAAGCAACGTGTTGGTTTCGCTATACATATATTCATTAACCACGAACCGTTTAATTGAAAAAAATCTGATAATTATACTCTGTAAACAAGGTGGACTAGTCTATTATGGCTAATACTTCTTTTTGTAGCTACCCAATTAAAAAATAATTTAAATACAAGTTGCAGAGTTTAATGGAAGACATCATGTTCTGACATCATATTGGATAATATGATAATAATCATAGTCAATTAGAATAATACTAGCTAGAATCGTGCGGAATTCCGCTCACGTAGTAACCGTAGCCCGTGCTACCATGTACTCATAGCTGAAAACATCAAATTTCGTAGAAAAGTGGTGAAAATGTCACAAGTCCTTATGAATATTAGGAAATCATGTGTTACAAATAGTAATTATATGTCTAGAGTATTAGGAGAGCATCTTTAAAAACTAACATGTTTGCCTAAAAATATTTTGAGTATTACATTTCTAGAGTATTAGGAAAGCATCTGTAAAAACTATCGGGTTCGCCTACTAAACTTTTTTTTCGAAGCGGTACATTTTTAGACCATGAGTGTATTTTTTGTCAAACCTAGACATAATACGCTTGGAAATGAGGGGTGAATCATGGACCTTGATAAAGGAATATGGAAGATCAGGGTAGGACAGAAAAAACTTGCTAGAGTAATAATATATAAGATAATAATAGTCAATTTAGATTCTAAAAGGTAGAATATAAAATAACACTTTCAATTAGAAAACTAACAATTTTTATTAAAATCATTTTTTCCTCTTTTGGAAAGGAGAAGAAACTATTCCATAATTCGAAACACTTTCACATAAAAAAATAAACAAATAGGTGTTCCATAAAAATCTTTCGCAAAGGAAACTAAAGACAATGTTACACGGCGCAGAAACTTGGTGGATTTGGTATTTGGATATTGTCTCCAAAGTCCATTTTAAGAATATCTTTTGTCTACCACGATGCACAGCCCGCTATTTAGTCCGTTCAAAATTTAAATTGTAAATTTTATTGGACATCACATGAGAGATTGTGAAAGATTATTTAAAGTTTCCTCTCAAAATAAAGAGAGGAGAGCCTTGACAGAACTGAGACTTATGGAAGAGCAATAAATAAGATTTTATTTCAATGGTATTCTATATAACAGGGATTCTCAGGAGATGTATGTATATCCTATGCAATATGCAAGCAAAAGGCACCCTTGAACATTTTATGTTAAAATGTCACAATCTTTTGCAAAAGTTACATCTTGTCGCCCAGTAATGTCAAATCTAAGTATCGACAGAACAATTGACATACACAACTATTGTGATAAGAGGTTCGCAGCTTTGCTCTGCATTGCTTCACCGTGCTCGGCGTTCTGCTCGGCAACTTTGATTAGCACAGCGGGACGAAAGTTGACACTTTCCGCCCGGAGGGAAGAAAATGTATTTTTGCCATAAATTTTTCTAGTATTTTAAATAATTATTATTTTTTTTTTTTTTTACTTGGAATATATATTTTTTTAAATCCTTGTAATACTTGTTTTTGTTCTGCTTGTATTTCTTACGAAAAAGATACTAACCATGTAATTACCGTTTAAATACATGATTATAATTAATATTATTAAGTTCATTTTGGAATCAATGGAAGAAAATCGAAAACTTTTCCAATTGTTATTTATTTTTTTAAATTGCATTTGTTTGGTTTCATTTTGTTTCTATTGCAGGCGGGGGGGGGGGCTGGTGTTACGACCTGGTGATTCTTATTTCTTATTGACTTATACAAGATCCATTCTATACATGATTGCCATGTTGGATACAAACCTTACACATTTTTTTGCGTAACAAGTACTCAGAGAAGTTACGTAGTAGCTTTTACAATTAAATAGCTTTTGGTCTCTTTAAAAAATGGTATCGCAAAAACGTTATCTCTTCAAAAAATGTTATCTCTTCGTAAAATATGTTTTCACGTGAAAAAATTAGCGTATCACCTTTTAAAAGAGAGAAAAAAGAGATATAGATAAATAATTTGTTGAAATTCGCACTCAAAAAATCATTTCCAATATAATTATTTTGACAAGCCTGTAGCATATTCGATTTCTAGTTTTCATATTGTTTTAGAGACATCTTAAAAGAGCCAAAACGCAGTTTTTACACAAAAAGAGACCTTTTAAACCTAAGAAACAAGTTTTTCCTAAAGTTTTTTCACATGAATTTCAGTTTTTAGAACCATAAACGGTGGATGTATTACAATAGCAGTGTCTTTTATATAATCTTCGTGGCTACAACATTCAATTTTAAACTTTGATATTTGTATGATTGTTTCGAACAATGTCTTTGGTTTTCGAAACATTAAAAGAACGTTAAAATTTATTTTATTCTTTGTTAAAAAGATTTTGTAGGAAAGGAAATATACACATTAAAATTTCATTTTTTAAATGGCTTTTATATCCTTTTTGCGCAAATAAAAATATATTTTTACAGTCATGACAGTAATTTTATGTTATGGAAAAAGAGTAACTATAAAATCCAGAAAGGAACTACTCATTTGGCTAATTGCATTGTAAGAATTAAGAAAATAATGCATTCATTATGTGTTGTTTAAGAGTTTGTTTTGGATAAAATTAACTGTTCGCTGCATAAAGGGTCGCTATTGATAGTGACAGAAAAAAGCATTTTATCATTTCATTATATTGTACCAGATCTATCAGAGTAAATAATCAACAAGGAAAGGCTAAAGAGCCAATGCAATGCGTAACAAGCACTTTGTTATGTAATGAAGTAATCGAGTGACCAGTTTTCACGCTCCAAGCGCTTTTACTCTCTTAATAGCAACATCTTAGGAGCATCCAATTTTTTGTTTTCAAATGGACCACTTTATTTTGCAATATTTAAAGTAGGTACTTTAGCTCCGGTTAAAAGAAAAATTTTTGTTCAACATCTGTTCTTGTTTTCGAGAGTTATGACACTTTAAATGGGAAATAAATAATCAAATTAACTCAGTTTATCACACAGTCGATTTAAAGCAGCATTTATGGGCGGCTTCATCAAAATCTACACAAGCTTGAGTTATTCATAATTCTATATATTCCATTGAATATAGGTAGGTATGCCACATTTTTTAGATATTACCACGAAAAAACTATCCATTGAAGTCAATTACGGAGACCACGGTGGCCATTTGATTGGATAATGTGTTTCTTACTACCTTTCTTGGTAATTATTTCCTACTATCGAGTATAGTTGTCCAAACCTAAGAATAGTCTAAGCGGATGGAACTCTATTGATGGTACGAAAAAAATTTGGTATAAGTGTTCATAAAATCATCTTATTGGTCCATTTTCGGTTGTACGTCCGTCCGCCCGTCCGTCTGTCAACACGATAACTCAAAAACAATGTATGTGTGGCATGTATAGGTATATGTGTAATGTAATAGAGTAATAATCATCACTGTCTATTTTCACTTGTTTTTTCTTAAATATTTTGTGTTTGAAAAAAAGTAGGTCGAGCATTTTATAACTGTTAAGTTTCTTCGACGGTTTTTTTGTGTTCCAATGTAATGGCTAGTTATTTAATAATTTTGCCAAAAGTATGCTATGCTTACGATAGTAACAACTTCTTAGGTAATATGAGAAGGTAATGTACTAAAATAACCATAAGATGTAAGTGTTATTGTTACCGCTGGGTGTTTATATGCACCTACTGTACTGAAATCATTGTAATTTTTTATTTTTATTTTTTTATATTTGACGTTTTATATAACAAACAGCCATTATGTTATTGTTATTATATTATGAAGTTACAAACAACATTCGGCATAATAATGCGGTAATATTATGACAATTAAGTTATTGATAAGTTTGAGAAAAATTTGGATTCCTTTGTAAGGAAATTACGGGATAATACGTTGATTACAAACTTACTTTTTCATTGGTTTTTACAAATTTTGGTAATTGCCACAAAATTAAGAGTTTCCAAGAAAACATACTTGAATCATTGCCGCCACCTTTTGTATAAAATAAAATGAGACATGTCTCCCAAAACGAGCAATTTTGTACAAAAGCAAGCCAAGCCTAATTGACTAATTTTGTGATCGCAACTTTTTGAAGACCTCACGTATATGTAATTTTAGTTGAATGCAATGTAAAAATAAAAAATAAATGAATATCATTCATAATTTCAAACGTTAATGATAAAAAAGATTTTTATAATCTCATTAGAGTATTACAAAGCACAAAAAAGGTGTTTGATTTAAATGTCAACTGTTTGGAAAATTAATTGTGTTTCTGGATTATACTACACATATATAACATGATGTATTTATAGGGTGTCCGATATGAAATAATCTTATTTAAAACACTTACAAATACTGGATATAATAAATAACTAAATAAACAACTAATTTTTTGTGCGTTAGACGTAGATTAACTGCACGATAAGAAAGGCATTACTAATGCATAGTATGAGTGCAGATACTCAATGAGTATCTGATAATACTCTTTAAATTTGCCATAATATCCATAACTATGGCGTTTTTTACAATACAGTATGTTATAAACAGTCAGATACCTACTCAATACGTAACTGATAATATAATATTGCCGTAATATCCATAACTATGACGTTTTTTGACAATGTATGCCAAAATAGGACAAAATATGTGATAGCCTGTGGATATAAAGACTTATAAATACAACCATCGCATGGTAAGGAATAAGACATTTTGCCGTTTTCATATTTTTCGGTTTCTTAATTCTATGGTTCAGTAGCTGAAAGAAAACCGAACTTGAAATGACATGTTAAATGTAAACTGTCGTAGTTAAAATTTTCTAGGTAATTTATTATGTACAGCATAAGTGTTTTAAATTAACGCATCTCGAGCTGAACACACTGTATATCTATATAATAGCCCAACATAATATAATAAGTTATATAACGTAATTCATGTCACTTTTAAATTGTGTAAGAATTAAAATATTAAATGAGAGTTTTTTTTTTTTTTTTTTGTGGAAAATGAATATAAATTGTAAAATATTCCTTACATAATAGTCAGAGAGCAAAGCCCAATTTTCACACGTCTCTTAAAACTGTATGCAAATCATAGTGAATGATCTTCTCAAACAAGCTTGGCGATGATACCGAGTCCCGATTGGGCAGGATCTAAAAGTATCGGCCCGTGAAAGTACTTAATTTTCAATCTTTTTGAAAACTTTATGAGGGATAGCCAATGAGATAGATTTGGTCATTGAGATATCATCTAAAATTTTAAATCGATTGGTGGTCAAATTTTAAAGGTGGTAAAATTTTCTAGATACCATTCAAAACTTTTTCTCCTTCTTTGAGTATGAAAAAGCAATACCCTTATTAATTTTTTTAACGCCACGCCGGAAAATTCAATATTTGCACGATTTTAGTGTTTACAGTTCGTTTACAAAATATATTATAAAATTTATACCAAGAATTATTTTGGCCATCTGAATGTGCGATGAGCTGGAAACTATTTTTTCAAGCATCCCAGTTTATAATATATTAATATTTGCTTTTTTAGCAATCCATTGTGTCCATAGTCCGACACGTTGAATTTTGAAACTTTCAATATTTCGAGCTACAAGCATATTGAGGCATGTCGGAGGACGAAAAGCCAATAATTTTTTTAAGGGGCGAGGGGTCAGTTGAAAATTTTCCGGATTCATCATTCTGGCTTAGTGATGCTGGACTACCTAAGGACTATGTGCACAATAATTTTTGATTTGTTTCAAATAATTTCAAAAAATGTATTCATTACACCTCTTAGTCACATTAATCATGAATGTTTTTACTCGGAAGCCTTCTCCGATTTTGATTATTTAAAAAAAAAATATTTCTTCTTGTTTATTATTTAAAATGATCTTTCAGGAGGGTTGGGAAAATCTGGAAGGGGAGAATGCAATGTAACGACAGATATATCAACGCCCAGCCTAAATCGATAATGAAGTTTGAAATTTCGAGATGATATCGATAGTATATGTCATTTAGGAAAAGATTTTTCAAAAATCATTACCTTAAGGGGTAAAATTAAAGTTTGTATGAAAATATATACAATTTGAGTTCACTTCTTAACCGATTTTAAGAAATTTTTATCAGCAAGTAACATGGGCTGGGCTGTATTTTATATTCAAAAAAATTTAGGTTCCGCACTAAAAGTAAAAATCGTGAAACCGTCATTTTCACTACGTAACCGATTTTAAAAATTATTTCATCTGTAGACTATTACATTATCAGCAAGTAACATCGCCGTACTATATTTTCAAAAAAATTAGGGGCTCGCACTATAAGTTAAAATTCATTAATTAGTGAACAAAAGTGAATATTAGGAAATTGAAGGCTATATCGTGGATACCTGCTATTTATTTATATTGTTTAAACAATATTTGTGCAATATATATATAAAAAAAACACTTTTGCGTGATTTTTGTGGAAAAATGTTACTTAATAACAATAAAAATAGATTTTAACTTTTGGAATAAATACTTTCAGAAAACACAGATTGCTGTTTAGACATAGCTTTGGAAGTCGCCATCATTCATTGTTTTCATTTATCTATCTATTTATGTAGGGATTTTAATTTTAAGTTTTGTTAATTTCAACCTCCATTCTTAGCTTTTTAGATAATTGAAGTAGTGATTGGAAAAAACTAACTTGTAATATCCTTAATTTCTCGTCATATCGCAGAGTTCCAAATTTCTCCTATGTATGTATAATAGGTTGGCTGATAAGTCCCCGGTCTGACACATAGATGGCGTCGCTAGTATTAAATGCATATTATTTTTATATAGTACCAACCTTCAAATGATTCGTGTCAAAATTTGACGTCTGTAAGTCAATTAGTTTGTGAGATAGAGCGTCTTTTGTGAAGCAACTTTTGTTATTGTGAAAAAAATGGAAAAAAAGGAATTTCGTGTTTTGATAAAATACTGTTTTCTGAAGGGAAAAAATACAGTGGAAGCAAAAACTTGGCTTGATAATGAGTTTCCGGACTCTGTATTTTTTCCCTTTAGAAAACAGTATTTTATCAAAACACGAAATTCCATTTTTTCCATTTTTTTCACAATAACAAAAGTTGCTTCACAAAAGACCAAGAAAATAAAGATAATTTTATTCTAAACACGGTAAAAGGTTGCCCGCGAAAGACCAGTTAAGAATAACGATATAACGTTTGCAATGATTTTAACTTTAGAAATTTTTAATTATTTAGTTTATTCCACAAGCAGAGGCGTGTAGGTTGACCTTAATTTGTATCCACTACAATACCAACTACACAGTCTTTTAAAATCTTCTTTTCTAACCTCCACTTTTTTCAAATAACTTAAATTTCAAAATAGACGACCTTTCATATGCCAAAGTCATTATGATTGCATATTACCTATGTCAATGTAACAAAACTTTTCTTATAGCACAACAAAATTAAATGAAATATCATGGGAACGACGAAAAAATTCATGCATCTTTGAAATTTACCACAGCTGTTTATAAGATAATAAAAACTTCGTAAAAAATGACGACCTATCAGGGGTGAGCCTAGTCCCCTTTTTTGGGGCTATTTGGTGTTTTTTATCAGTTTCTTACAAATTACAAAAAAACTATGTATCAAATTAAACAAAAATTAAACTAAGTTCTAGCTAATTTAATAGTGCACATTTTTCTTCGGCTTTCCAGCTTCAAAATTGATCTAGATATGTAAATTTTAAAATGAAATTTTTTTGCTCTTTCATTCGAATGTAAAAGTATTCATCTTGTTAACTGTTCGAGATAGAACATAAGTTTAAATTGAAAAGTTATTCCTTATAAAAAAATCAACAAATTTTATTTGAATCATTGTTTCGTAAGCATCAATGTTTACCTGTGAAGTCGCAACGTCTTCAAAATACTTTCAAAACATTTCAAAAATTTTGAAAATTTCGCAAGTATTTTCTGGCATTTTTGTTAGTTTTTCTAAAATTTTCACTAAAAAACTAGTTGTAGTTTTTTTATAGTTTTGGAGAAAATGGACACCAAAGTTTTTTCCCAAGCTGCGCCCTGAGAGGTAAATAGTGATGTATACGAAAGAATAATTCAAATAAAAGTTGTTAATTTTTTTATAAGGAACAACTTTAACACTGAAACTTTTGTTCTATCTCTAACAGTTTACGAGATACTTTTTCATTTGTTTGAAATAGCAAAAAATTCCATCTTAATATCTCGGTCAATTTTGAAGTTAGGAAAGTCAAAAAGATAAAAATGTGCACAATTGAATCAACTTCACCTTTTAAGGGACTTGACGCGCCCCTCAGTGGTCGAATTTTTTAACGATGTATTTACAATCTAATAAACAACTGTGGGAAATTTCAAGGATACATGCATTTTTTCGTTTGAGATATTTAGTTTCATTGTGCTACAAGAAATTATCTCAGTATAAAACTAAAATAAATAAAAATAAAAAATATCAAAAATATTCAAAAGGCTAAATTTTCTTCCGCTATCTTTTGCTTAAACGTCAGTAAGCAGATGGTTTTGCACATAATGGTTTTGAAAGAAATGTAAATATTCATTTGTATTCATGGATTATAAGTTTCCAAATTACAATGAATTTTAATTGTAATACATTTTGTAAAGCTTCGTATAACATCATTGTAATATACCTAGTTTACTACTTCTTGGTAAAGTACTTAGTTATTAAACTCATCTTAGTTAATTATAAAGTTCTTACTTACCTATTCTATGTATGTTGATATTCTAGATATTGAATAAGCAGCAGGATAGAGGTTGGTACATAAGCGTATCGTTATTTAGTTAAAGAAGTGCATTTAATATTCACATTCGGTAAGGTATTCAAGCATACACAACACATGCACTAAGAATGGGTTCTTTACTTCTATTCAATTAATTTACTTTGCTTAATTATACTTTGTAGCTAACCTTATACAGCAACACTGGGTTTAAAAAAAAACTTATAAACAAAAGTTAACGGGTTCAAAGAGTTGCACTAGGTGATGACCTGGATTTTGATGTTGAAGTAAATTTTCAAGATAGTTTTATATTTAACTTGAGAACTTCAAATAAAAAGAACCCATTTTTGCGATCGAAAATGAATCGAGCACAAAATTCAAGAAAAATTTTTATTTTTGAAAGAATTAATTAAATTGGATGGTGATTTTGCAATGTACCTTGGAATCAATTTTCATCGTTTTTAAAATTACTTGAAGGGTTGAAGTTGATTCTCAAGACCTTTTGTCGCAAAATTTTGTGCTCCATTCATTTTCGATGTAAAAATAAGTGTTTCTATTTGAAATTATCAACCTAGGTAATATAGGAGAAAGGAAAAATATTTTTAATTTAAAAATAAGACATGAAGGCAGGAAAGGATGTAACAAAATGATTCATTAAAGTAAGATTCATAATATTTTCAGTTTTATAATAGAATGATTTCACTGTATAAACGAAATAGTACTAGATTCTCGTATGAATTTCCTCAAGGTACATGTAGTTAAAGTAGCATTTGTGTCTCTCCTGTAGTCACATTATTTGGACCGAATTTGACGTAAAAAATTACTTTTCTCACTTATACCTCTGACCCTACTAGAAAATTCTACTAATTCTGTGTAATTATGAATTAAACTAGCACATACTCACCCGCTTTGCTGGGAAATTTCTCCTTTAAACTATCACGTTATAGCCCGCACTTATCCACCCTTTTGTAAACAATTTTATGGATTTTAATTTTTTGGTTGGGAACTCTAACTGACATTGTAACTTTCTATAGGTCCATTAAATTAAATCGGTAAAATTCAGTAGATATATAAGGTAATTTTGACCCAAGAAGTACAAAAATTGGTTTCATTTAATGACTGGGCGAATAGTTTTTGAAACACGGACTAAAATCGATGAAAATAATGCGATATCTTAGAAACTCTGCATCCAATTATTAAATTAACCTATTTTTTATACTTCTTGGATCAAAATTTCCCTATCCACCTAGTTTCATCAAATTCCAAAACAAAATTTTTGTTTGAGTATTTTCGATTTTTCAAAGGAGGTATCCCTTAAAAAAATGAAAAATGAACCAGCATCGCAAAAATTGTTTATGAAAAATATTGAGAATTAACTTATCAAGCGATATTCCTTTGAATTTTCCGCACTTGTTTCCACATATCTTTCTAAATGAGAAATGCCAGTCTATTTTATCGAATTTATAAAATAATTTAAACTGCAATCACGCTTGGTTGAATTATTTATTGAGCAATATTATTAATGCAAATATCAGCAGACACATATCATACCGTTAATAGAGTCAAATGTAAAGAAGCTAAAAGCTAATTTATGAATTATCACCAAAAAATTTTGTTCATTAGGTTCTAGAAACTTAAGAAATTTAGATAAGTAAAAAGGGTTTATTCGGGTGAATTCATTTTTGTTATTGTTATGGGCGTCGTTGCATCTTAAACCAGTATTCAAGTGTCGGAATCTCTATGTAATAAAATCTGAAATTAGATAAAATAAATTGATAAAAATCGACAATAAAATGTGAAAAATTTTTACGATTTGCCGTATTTTGAAATTTTATTGAGGACGTTTTCTAGATCAGCTGTATTAAATTGGAAAATATATTTGTATGCAACATAAATATTCTACAAAGTAAAGTCAGTAGTAATTATTAACATCATGGCTTATAAAACATCTCAAATAATAAATTTTAATAAAATAACTGACTTGTATGATTTTAAAATAATTGAGTACTATTTTTTATTGTACTTATTCGTTACAGATATTTCGACAGCTTTATAGTATCTCAACTATCTCTTAGAAAATTAATATTTTCCCCTCAAAAATCGAAATAAACAATCTTATCATATCTGAATATTAATTAAAAAGGTGCTATATATTACCTTTTAATTAGTTTAATTTGGCATGATGAAAATATTTATCAAATGCAAGGTTACAAAGAACGGGCGAGGTGGGGAGCTGAGTGGATGGACATGGTATAGCTATTATTGAATGGAAGTTGCAGGTTAATTAAAATTAATAATCGCTGATCAAAACGATGTAAGGTCATCTTGTATAGCATAAAAAAGAGTGTCACCACGAACATAATTTGTAGGTTCCTTAAGTAAAGAAAAAAATGTAAAGAAGGAAGTCAAATCAAAAAGTTTCATTAAAAAAATTAATAAGTTTTTACTTCCCACTGCAGGAAGTTATTGTAATGGGTCCGATTTTCGAAATCGAAATTTTCAACATATCTTTAATTTTTATGTTTAGGGTAAGCCATTAGCACTAATTTGGAGAAGAAGTATATGTGTGTGTACTTGTAACAAATGATTTCAAATAGTGTGAAAGGCAAAAATAAAAAGAAAAGCTTACTTAATCAGATAGGTATTAGCCCGATTCGCTAAGATCAAATACACCACTGCTTGTTATACAAGTAATAATAAGTTGATTACCATACTTGCCATTCTTTACTACCTACAGCTACATAGAACTAGCTAGCAAAACACTAATGTATGTTACTACACAGTTAACCTTTAACGACTGTTTGCTATCACTAGCAGTTTAATATTGCAGGGATGATGACTAGAAGGTTAAAATGATCGTAAATGTGGAATTGCAACATACACATATACCGTTTTAGTTTAGATATTTTAATACTATGGATTATATAGCGCATAGAATGTTTCGCATACTTTTTTGTAAATGTCTATAACTAAAATTGGAAATTGATACCATACCATTCGTGTGTATTACAATAAAAAATGACTTTTAAAATTGTGATGTTCAAAAGTGTTACACAATATTTCTTTTTATTTACCATGAGCCCTCTCAGTCAAATTTTGGACGCGAGTCGGAATTCCGGAATTAGAATACCAATAGTGAAAGCTTTGAAAGTTATACAATTAAAATATTTTTAACAGATTCTCCAGAAATTTATAGATTTGGATTGGAGTTTAAGATCCAAAAGATAAAAGCATAAAATTTGGGCAAAAACTGGGGAAACTTTTTTTATTTGTATAACTTCCTAACCAACTGAGCAATAAAAATATTAATAAATTAAAGTAAACGTGTTTACTGGATTCTTTTTGTTCTAAAAAAAGCAAATATTTCTTGAGTCAACAAAAAATTTCAATACTTAATTCAATAAAATTAGAATTTTACTGCTTAATTTTCTTGAAAAAAACTAAGAAAATATTTATTTGCTTTAATGCTTCAATGCAGCTTCAGTATTTGTCATTAATATTGCACATTAGACATGTTTAACGACAATTAACTACGAAACCGCCACCAAAATTTTCTTGGTAATATTTTGTCAGTTATTTCAGTTCACAAAAGGATTAAGCGTTCCTATTTTGTATATTTCTTAAGATTTTCAAAAACCAACTTTCCTGTACGTAATTATTCACCAGAAGCTAGAAAAAAAATTAGACACCTAAGTTTTTGATTTTGTGCTTTTATAAATAAAGTTGATATTGTTTTATTACGATTTTTAGGTAGATTGTTTTCATTAGTTTACGAAAAAATTAGTTTTCATAAACAAAGTTAGAAATTCCCAAGGGTTTTTATTATAATTAGTTCTGGCATTTAATTCTTTAGTGGGTACGTGTCGAGTCTAGTATTCCGCTACAGAGTTTTTATTTTACAATTTTAAGGTAACACAATATATTAGAATTTAGAAAAAACCTGAATCCTAAGAATAAATTTTGGTGTAAAGTGTGTACCTTTCTTCTAAAAATTGAGTAGAGAAGTCGACAACATGAATTCCAACAGAACTGGTATTTGTCACGGTGAAAGTGAGTAATTAATTCGCATGAATAAAAATTTTATATAACAAACCGAAGTAGAAATCTGCCACAAAGCAGGAATGAGACCGAATATTTTTAATCATTTTAATCAATCATATCAGGTACCTTGGATTGGACGTTCATTTTTAAGATTCGTCACTTAAGTTCAAATCGTTTTTAAGGCTTCGCCTAAACTGTTTTCTAATCGAAACGTGTCGACTCTGATTATTTATTTTATTCAATTTTACCGCCAAACTTTCGATTCTTTCAACAGATTATGGTGATGTATGAAGATAATTTTCAAATCAATTTCAATCACTTTTTCAGACTTTGCAACATCGTTCTTGTATTACCTGCTCAAATTGTTCCCTAAAAGAGACCTATGGACAAAAGTAAAAAGTATGGCAATCATTAGCAACTTTCCCAAACTCATCTATTTATATCGGTAAAAATAACTGTTATGATTATGCTTGTCTTATTTTATACGTGTTATTCGATTCACCGTAACGTATACCTTTTCGTATGTACCTACTTAATGTTTTTAGCAATACTTAAACTATGTGTATAGTGATTAAACCACGAAGGTGTAGTACAGTAATAGTGTGCACAGAAATACATACACATACATCCACATGCAATGTCTCATGATCCCAAAGCTTTTGAATATTGCGACAAGATCCCGACGGAGATGATGGTTTTGCTTATGTACTGTACTAGTAGCTAGCTAGAGCTATTCTATACAAAAGGACAGGATGTTGCAACTGTAATTCCGAAACTCATTTGTGATATATTGAAGCGGTTGAAGTGCGGAATATATTACTAACCAAACTACCGTCGTTCAAACTACAATAAAGTTCATATCAACATTTATACTAAATACTTAATGTGTCTTGAGATTGCACAACTATATAATAATATACACTGTGCCTCATAAATGAGGGCTATAATTATTTAAGATGAATTATTCTACGGCGTGCTTATGGTTCGTACGCTTGTTATTATTCCATCACATGGTCGGTGGGTTTGCGCAGATCCTAAACGATCAAATAATAAAAATTTCAAGTTTCTAGTAGTGCAATTCTTTTGGTTCTAGTCACTGGAACTATATATTATTAATGTATATAGTAACGATTTCAAATTAGTGGTGCGGCTACAACGTAGATACGAGAACTAAAGAAAAACTAAAAGTTCAGTAGGATGTCTTACATTACACCTGAAATGATACTTTTTGTTGCATTTTTTTCGTATTTTTACAAGCTTTTCCATATTACTGTACACTACAGCAATATTGAGTCTAAAACAGAAAAAGTCCATTTATAGATACAAACTCTTGCTAAAGCACGGATTTCATTTATACATTGAATTACTCAAGTTCAGAGATATTTTTTTCCAAGTTTCGATGTCCGTGCTCACATACATTTTCTTTGCTTAAATTGTTATCATAGAGGTTTCTATTTGTCACTTTTATTTAGAATTCAGAAACTAAACTTAGTTTGAAACCAAAGAATTCAGAAACTAAACAAGATTTTATTGAACTAAAAAGTAGAAAATAATTTTTTAATAGTCACTCGTACATGACTATTCATAAATGCTTGAGGCGTTCAATATAAAATATCAACAATGATTCGGAGCTCCTCAATGTATGTATGTTTGTTCGGGTGAATAAATAGATAAATAAGTGACCCCAAACAAAAAATTATGTCCTACTTTTTGGTACAATAAAAGCTTGTGCTCTAAAAAGTATTTTTTATTAAACTCTTAATTTCAGACTAAAAACCGCATGTTTATTAAATATGGTGGAAGCGATGGGAAAATCAGGACATCACTTACCTTAGTACCCATGCATTGTCATCCAAACTTAGCGTGCATGCAAAATTTCAGCTCAATTGGTTGACGATAATGCTTCAAAAGTGAGTTTGACGATTCTACCCGAACAAACATACATAAATACATTGCAAGTAAAATAAAAGCTTGTAATAAAAGTTCTAACCCTATTTTATCAAAACAAAAGACATGAAAATGGGACACGGCTATAGTTTTATTATATTATAATAAAGTAGCTTTTTAGTTTTATTAATTTTAAAATGAAATATTTACAGGTTGGAAATGTTCTGGAGCTAACATGAAGATTTAATATAATTTAAGATATCTTTTACTACTACTTAGAAATGCATAAATTTATGTAATAAAGTTCATGCCTATTCGACCAATCAGTTTAAATATGAATATAGTTAACCCTCTGCGAAATGCAAATATTCAGAATATCAAATAGACCAGGAACTCAGGATATTTTACTTGTTTAAAATTGTCTGTTGCCCGGAAAATAAGACTAAATAATTGCCGATCTGCTTAAAAAATCCAAGTGAAGTTTTTCACCGAGATGATCTTTATTTGTATGCAAGAAATAACCTATGAAAAGTTCATTGCAAATATTGCTGTGTATATGGCCGCTGACGTTGGGAATACAGTAAAAATAATATTAATTAAAAATAAATTTAATATAAAATTTAATTATTTTAAGAAGCAAGTCATTATTACGAGTAATTATTTAAGTACAATAATAGATTGTTTATCTTAATATATATATTTCTTGTGTGCGTGTGTACGTGACTGAACTCCTCCTAGACGGCTGGACCGATTTTGATGAAATTTTTTGTGTGAGTTCAAGGGGATTGGAGAATGGTTTAGATTTACAATTTGGTCCAGTACAACTGTTTTTGAGGGCTCCGTACCAAAAAAATGAAATTTCATTAAATGGTGGGAGCGCATATAAATCATATCACATTATGTATACTATGTGTACTATGTATTTTTAATAGTATTCAGGTATTGTCAATAGGCATTTATTAGAGCCATATGCGAGCGCAGCGAGCTCTTCTATCAAAGGTCAGGCCAAAGGTCGAAGGTCAGGCCACTCCAATAAATAGGAGTTAAATTGGGGTTTAGCGGGATGGGTTTAGCGGACAGGCTAAACGTAGTATAGGTATTCATGAATTGGAGTTACGTTTTTACGGGACAACGTCCGTCGGGGCCGCTAGTTTTTATTTAAATTTTTAATTTATAATTTAAAAAAAGGTATGTACATCAAATATGGAGGTAGCGATAGGAAAATCAAATCATTCCACCATAAATAAGCATAACCATCCAATTTACATATGAATGCAAAATTTCAGGTCAATCGAAAACCGAGAAGTGGGTCAAATTATGATTTCAAAATACGTACAAACAAGTAAAGTTTAAAGCTTTTAAAAAGTTGATCAGTTATTTATTCAATTTATACCGAATAAATTATGTTTTCGAAGTATGCTTTCAAATAACTTATAAAGTAAACTTATATACTATCAGCTCTTAAAAAGCAGAAAAAGAACAAACAAACAAATATTTGAACACAATTTCTGCAATAAGCATTGAAATTGAGAAGAGTTTTAATTTTGAAATACATTGAATTACAATATGGAATGTATAAGTGGGTTTTACTAAATACATGAATGTCTATTTAAAACTATACGATTTTATGTGTGTAACATGGTTTGTCAAAATTATGGTTGCCACGAATTGATTAGAAATGAACATTTTGGTAATCAGACACAAAGCTTCTATCTCTAGTAACTAGTACACAACGTTGTTATGAATATAAATGATTAAACAAGATTTCGCTTCGATATGTTTTCGAGGTGTGATGTGTTTAATTCATTAGTATGTAGAGTCATCTCGTATTCCACATCAATCATCTTTAAGTTTTTTAGTTTCATACTAAATTATTATAATTAAAAAAAAAAAAAAAAACAGCTAAATGATTAAGTTTATCTCGGGATATTCGGAATTGGTATAAAATGAATGTCACGAAAAAGATGATTTCGGACATTTCTTTTCTAGTTTTTTGAAATTCGTATTCTTATTAAAATCTTTCCAATTATGCTACATTAGAAGTTTCGGAAAAATTTTCAATTGGAGAAAACGTACGCCCATATTTGATGTTTGGGGGAACTGGTTGATAAAAGGTCTCCACAATTCGAAAAACTACTCTCCAAAAGCACACATAGAAATAAGGGATGTTGTACAAAGTAATACAAAACCACCAACTTACTCAGTGTCAATTGAGATTTTTTATCTATTCACAAAATACTGTTTGAGTTCATCGTATTAGATTGACCAAACGCCATTCAAAATAATAAAAGTGCAGCCTTCTTTACAAAATTTTTGGTAGTACTGCATGCATAAATTGGGCATCAAATCTTAAACTTATTTTGAAATTTTTTGGTTACTGAAAATTAGCTCAATACATTTATAAAATTTTTAAGGAAAGTTAGCATCATATTTGTTTATACCGTAACTTTTTATTTATAAATATAGAGGAGAGAAAGTCTTATTTTTAAAAATTCTTTACAAATTTTGATGGATAAGGTGGGTAAATAATAAATAGCTTAATAATTCTTCACACAACACTAAAAAAAGTTTCTATTCTCATTTAAACAAAATTTTAATATAAAAATAATTCAATTTATTTGTCTATTTTAAATAATAAATAACACATTGCTTAAAATTCCGTTTTCTAAAGAAACGTGTTCGTAAAATTGAATCAGAAATTATCGAAAATGTAGGATTGCAAATTCAGAAATGCGAAAGGATGAGTGGTCAGAAATATTTTTTCAATAATTTTAGTTACTTCAAAATTTTAATCTTCCTAAAAAGTTATAACTTATACAATTTGATAACTTTCTAATTGCCTTGTCCGATCAAGTTAGCATTCCGTAACACAATAGAAATTTAAATCGATATTATAGTAAAATATGTATGATTTCTCTTATGTGATATTATAAATTTACAACATGGAATGAGTATTTTCTATAAAGTTATACCTTTGTTATTATTCGACATATACATAAGGTATAATATTTGTATCAATGTACTACGTACATATTATAAAACACATGTATATTCTTGTAGTTGATCTATTATTTAAACATTCTAGTACTAGTATACTAGGTTTCTTTAACATTAAAAGTAAATTCGACAATTACCTTTAAGGTTGTAAAAAAAATTGATATCATTTTCCTTGTTATTAGCCCTCTGAAATATAAAAAAACTTCCTAAAAAAGGCTCTTTAATTTAATGTCCCCAACTGCTGCTATTTTTTATTCTTAAGGATTAACAAATGCTTTTTTTTTCGGGCCTACACCCTCCGTCCTGGCTTTCTTGCCTTGCTTATTTTACAAAAAAAAAAAAAAAGGTTAAAAACTTACAGAAAATACTCAGTTAAAAAAATAATGTTGAATTCTTTGATTGAAAAATTTTTTCATTCAATAGTATCATATTTTTTCTATAACAAGTGAAAACAAACAATTGACTGAGTTAATTGTTGAAATACCATGTATATAAACAGTGTTGATTACTCTGCCACATCACACATACATACATGTCACACATATATAAAAGGTATTCCCATTTAATACATACTATACAATTTGCGCCAAATTTACGGTCTCACGGGTAAACAGTGATATTTACGAAAAAATGTTTCAAACAAATTTGTTTACAAGAAAAATTTCTTACATTTAAACTTTTGTTCTATCTTTAACGGTTTAAAAGAAGGGTCCTACGGACCCAAGACCCAATTGACCAATGTTGCTCATTTACGAATTTGATCTCACTTTTTACGTCCTAAGCATAGTATATAATTTTAGCTTGATATCTCTTTTCGTTTTTGAGTAATCTTGATGACAGACAGACGGACAGACAGACGACAGACAGGCAGGCAGACAGCCGAAAATGGACTAATTAGATGATTCTATGAACACCTATACCAAAATTTTTTTCGTAGCATCAATATTTTTAAGCGTTACCAACTTGGGCTAAACTTAATAAACTATGATATTTTTCATATATAATAATAATAATAATAATTTATTTACCAAAGATACAATATAGTACAAAGGTTTTGTCAAATTCACAAATTATATGGACACTGTTTTATTTTTACTATATAGGTAATTTCTTACTATATACATGGTATAAGAACTAATCGGTTATGGAAAGTATGGGAATACATTTTAAAAATATGAGGATGACTTTTATTTGACTTAAACTTACGAAAGAAAAAATGAATAATCATAATATTATTTTGAATGAATTTGTTGTTGTACGATTCAGTTGTTTCAATGTTATTCTGAGGAGAAAATGTTCCATTTAAAATGAAACACTCTGTATGTAACTATTATAACAGAATATGAATGTTTGAATAAATAAAACTATTATTCGGTTACATTATTATTATTATGAATACTACAAGAAACTAGTTATTTCTAATTAGTTAGTGTTTACTGAGTATGATTACGATGCTGTATGCTTGCTTAGGCAGGCAGGCGTGGTACATGTGAACTTGTCAGTGGAGTACTCTGTCTACCATACCTATATTATATCGAAATAATAACGTTGATATTATACGTAATTTATGGGAAATTTAAAGCTTATTTTCACTTGCTAGATCGTGAGTGTCTCCGAGTTAATTGTATATTTGACTCTTGTCAGTTAATGTAATGGTTGTGGCTGAAAAAGAATTTAAAAAACCATAAAACAAGATTTATTGCGAAATAACGAATATGTGAATAAGCCCTGCACTTAATCATCAATATGCAGGCAGTCGTTTATCAATAGTATTTAGCCGATTTGTTTTGCAAAACACAACATCAATGCATTTTTATAATATTACTCTTTTTATACCATGCATATATGAAATATACATAGTATATTAAGTTTAGTCCCAAGTTTGTAACGCTTAAAAATAATGATGCTAGGAAAAAATTTTGTCATAGGTGTTCATAAAATCACCTAATTAGTCCATTTCCGGCTGTCCGCCCGTCCGTCCGTCCGTCTGTGGACACGATAACTCAAAAACGAAAAAAGATATCGAGCTGAAATTTTTACAGCGTACTCAGGACGTAAAAAGTGAGGTCAAGTTCGTAAATGAGCATCATAGGTCAATTGGGTCTTGGGTCCGTAAGACCCATCTTGTAAACCTTTAGAGATAGAACAAAAGTTTAAATGTAAAAAATGTTCCTTATCAAAAATTAAACAACTTTTGTTTGAAACATTTTTTCGTAAACATAATTGTTTACCTGTGATAAAGAAATCAACACTGACTATGCATGGTATTTCAACAATTAACTCAGCCAATTGTTTGTTTTCACTTGTTACTTTCTGAATCCTGCCTAATAAAAAAGCAAGGTTTGAATTTATGCAGTAAAGTGATGGCATAAAACACAAAAAGAAACATTGTAGTACCTAGAAGTTTAGGGCTTTATCATCGAAATTATGAGATTTAAGGCCGTTCCATTTCTTACTGTAAATTTTGTCAGATGCTTCATTAAAAAGTTTGCAACCACCCACTCTCCGAAGAAGGAATATGAACGCTATACAAACGACACATTCAGCTAAATTAACACTACGAACATACTAAAGAAAAATTTTTGACAACAAAGTGCCAACAAAGGCTTGAGTTCCCAAGTTTTACCTGTAATGTTAGAAATTTTTATTAGATTGGCTATTCGATGCATAGCTCTTTGCTGTATATTTTCATAGCTCTTTACTGCATACTGTAAACATGTGCAACTTTTATTTCAAACCTGTATTTTATTTCAAGATAACTTCTAGCTTCAATTCTGGGACA
Organism: Chrysoperla carnea; assembly: GCF_905475395.1. Lineage (NCBI taxonomy): Eukaryota > Metazoa > Arthropoda > Insecta > Neuroptera > Chrysopidae > Chrysoperla > Chrysoperla carnea. The sequence continues at coordinate 70,243,404 of NC_058337.1, read as the reverse complement.
CTCTTTTTACGTTTTTGGTCTCTGATTATTGCATCACCTATTACTAAAAGGGGATATACATTTTTGTTATCCTGATAATGAAAACCAATTTTTTCTGGTCATAGAATCACGCGTGAACGGATGGAACAATTTCGCTAATTCTTGTTTTGTTTTGCTAATAATTATCGAGAGAAGGTTTATATGAAAGAAAAAAATGAGGAAGTTGACTGAAACATTAGAAAATTTAAGAAAAAATATTTAATACAATAAATGGTTAAAACATATATAAATAATGCATTCAATTACTTTATTATGTACTCATGTATTTCTTTGCGCTTCCACCAAATTTATCTAGAAGTTTGAACAGGTATTTGAATAGTATTGAGGTATTATTTATTATTATTAAAGTATTGTGCATAGGTTTTCATTAGAGCTATATGCGAGCGTAGCGAACCCCACTGCCGAAGGCTTCAGTCAGGCCGACGACCGAGGGACTGTCCAAGAGATAGAAGCAAAATTTGTGTTTAGCCGGCGGGCTAAGTATTCTATAGCTATTAATGAAGCTGATCAATATTTAAACTTAATAAATTGTAGGCGAAACGAAGTTTACCGGGTTATCGAGAGGTATCGAAATGGAATTCAATATTCATATTTAAGACAGGGCAACGTTTGTCGGGTCAGCTAGTATCTAATATATTATGCTACACAAAATAATGAAATAATATTGAAAGATAGGTTTTTTAGTAGATTTTTTGTTTTTAATTTTTAACTGGACCTCAGCTGCTCGACTTCTATAAAATTTACACATTGTTTACAGGCTATGGCCCAATTCCATTATTTATTAATATTCCTCTTTATATATGAGTCAGAATAGTATGACTGCTTATGATCTATTTTCAATGCACTTAAGTTTTTATAAGGACTGTGTTTCCGGTCCATTTTCAATAAGTAAATGTTTTCATACATACAGCGTTATTTGTTTATTAAAATAAATGGTGTCTATTGATCAGTTGATAATATATAATGTGTACTTATAATAGTAACAATACGTCATATATGAACTTTATTTTAATAAATTACAAAGAACTTCAAAATTATTGAAGGTTCAACCGTTTATATGATTTTTTCTATTATTTATTTATAATAATCTCTACTAATCTCTACCTCTCTTCGCAAAAGTCAATCTTCTTGGAAATTCAAAAGTAACATTACCAACAACTATACATACTTTTTAAATAAAAAATTTAATAGATTTATCGTTGAAATACACAATGAGGAACCTAAATAGCATTAAAATTGGTATCAAAGTGGTTAAATTATTTAAAAAAAAAAAAATTAAAGTTTGGTTTTCGTCGCCATAAGATTGTAAAGTTATTTATGGGACCGATGTCTATATATATGTCTATAGTTCATTTAGCGTTTAATTTTAATCATTCGACACCCCGATACCGTTAAGGCATGCATACTTCATTGACTGTATTCCTTAACGGAACAACGAAGGAAAGTGCAAGTATATTTTGATAGGGAATTTCTTGATCTACAAATGTGATAACAACTATTTTTTCGATAGCAAATATTCTTTCGATATTCCTTATTCCTTGAATAATATAATGAATAGTTATTAAATTTGATATAAATATTGATTATAATTTTTATTAAAATTACTACTTTTCTCGAAGCTAACTACGACCGTAAAGTTAATAGTATGGGATAAGATGAGTTATTAAGAGATCAATGTACCTTTGTTCATTTCCTAATATCTCGACGCATATAACTGTCTATAAGATAGCAATTATATGAAGATAAAGTTTAGTTATTAGAAGTTTAGCAACGCAGTGTTACAGTGGAAATAAGGTTTTTTAGTTTTTCATAGTAAACAATTTTGCCACTGTTTGTGGCCTACATCACATTTCATCTAAATCAATATTGGTTTATTGGTGGGTACTTTGTCATGCCACATTTAAACATAACGCCACATGATTTGATCAGCAGTAGTATAAGTTTCAGGGAACTTTTAAGGTTTTAAATGTTTCAATTAGAGTGAACTGTAAAGTTTCCATGATGAAAAGTACACTGGTGATGATTCTAGGTACATTGGGATGTGATTCATTGTATATACCGAAACATCATTGTAATTATTTCAAGAATGGCTTTGATACACTTTTGATGGAAATAATTGTTAGTACATTTAACTTTCTTGAAAGCAAATCACAATGAAAAATTGAATTGAAGAAAACAATGGATGAAACAGAATAAGAAATTTTGTTTCTGTTTGGCAAAGCAATGAGTTAAATTAAAGTACTTTTAGCTATCTACAAAAAAAAAGATTGATTAAAATAAAAATTGATTACATTTGAAAACAAACAAAATTCAGCGCAACAAAATAATAACCCATTTCTCTTTAAATACGCACAAATACACATGACCGTAGCACAAAAACTTTCTAGTGGGAGTTACATATTTTATAGAATTGATACAAATTTGATGTTACATTATATTTAGAATTTTAAACAGTTAATAACCTTGAGTGTATGCTATCCCCTTACTACGGCCATGTACAAACATCATCCGACCACTGTGATAAATTTTATTTTTGTTGTTAAATTGTTCAATTTAAAAAAAAAAATTGTTATTTAAAACACAGTAGAAAAAAGTAAGTTAAATTATTCCCCTGGCATGGAAATTTGGTAAATTTACAACCGTTCCATTGTGTGACATAATGTAATTTTTAACGTATTTTTATACGGAAATTAATGAATGTTGATTTTCCTGTTAAACTTTTTTATATAAATACATATAGGTATTACTAGGAGTAGAAAATGATGTTAGCTGTGTACAAAACGAATATGCCGTCCCTTGATAATTTTTGGTTGTTTTAACTTCAAACTTTTAAAGAATGTAATCTAAGATCATATCGATTTTATATGTATAGTCGGATATTTTTCAGATGCTAGAAAGCATTTAACAGTGTCACTGTATGTTTTACCATTTTATTATCAAGAAAAGTTGAAATTTCAAAAACACAAAAGACCTTAAATGGACGAGCGGTCTAAGGCGTTATTCTTTGACCGTTTGACTACTTAGACTGAGGTTGCGGGTTCGAACCCAGGCAGTGGGAGTGTGAACAATTATATTTAATGGGCTCTGTGGAATTGATTACATTGTCGTCGCTTGTATAAGAACGGAATAACCGATTCCACCCACATCATAAATGTAATTGTAACAATTAATGTAAATTTAATAAATAAAAACTAACAAATAATGATGTGGGTGGCCTCTGTGATAAGACGTATGTCAGAATAATGGACGTTAAACCCCATTATTATTTTTTAAACATTTACTGGATTTTATGCCCAAGTCAGGAAATTGGTTAATTTTTAGGTACTACAGAAAGGAAAAATTCGAGGGGAACATTTTCACCAAGTTTAATTCAAATCGAAGCTATTGTTTTTCTTCGATTTTGAAATTTCCACGTGCGGAAATTACTTTCTAGGTAATTTTTACCTTGGATGTGTCATGTCTATATTCTCTTCATTTAACGCTTTTAATTCATAAAGCTTTGAACTATTTTAAAACGAAAACACCTTATATATAGAATATGTACTTAAATATCCATGGATTATTCTTAAAAAATTTGCGGTTTCCTCTCGATAACTCCCAATAAGCGAGTTATAAATATCAGTTTCCATTAAATCGAAGGTTTTCAAAATTTTGAAGGAATCTAAGCATACGAAATTCGGAAACCAAATCAAATTTTTGAGATTGGTAAAGCAAACTTATTTTGTTTCATGGCAATATAGACAGTGATGGTAATATAAACAAAAAGCGCAGTTACTTTTAGTATAGATTTTGCACTATATTTACGTATTATTTTCAATATAGTGTGATATACATCAAGGTATACTAAGTTTAGTCCCAAATTTGTCACGCTTCAAAATATTGATGCTACGAAAAAATTTTGATATGGGTGTTAATAAAATCACCTAATGAGTCCATTTCCGGTGGCTGTCTGTCTGTCCGTCTGCCCGCTGTCCCTCTGTGTACACGATAGTAAGGGACCGTATTACCCATCGTGTAAACTGTTAGAGATAGAACCAAAGTTTAAATGTAAAAAATTGATCCTCATAAATAAATAAACAACTTTTGTTTAAAATATTTTTTTGTTAACATGATTGTTTACCTGTAAGGTCGAAAATTAGGCTCAAATTGAACAGTATGTATTATAAGGGAATATCAGTTCTGTATGTGTGATATGCATATATGTGTAATGTTCCAGTGTAATCAACACTATATAAACATGATATTTCAACAATTAACTCAGTAAATTGTTTGTTTTCACTTCTTTTTTTTTTAAATTTTATATTAGATAATGCCTCCCTCACTCATGCTATTCGTCTGCTATATACAAATGGAGAAATGGCTCACAAAACGTTTAATCATTTATATAACAAAAACTTGTTAAAATTCTGTGTAAATCAATATGTTTAAATTTGTATGTCTCGTCACCTTTTTGTTGCTTCTTTCTATAAAAACTCAAAGATAAATAATAACAATCTTTTCGTTTATTTTTCTTTTGATATTCGAAATATTTGGGAGACAAAATCTATCTATATAAAAATGTTATGTTTGTTTGTATATTGCTTGTGGACTCAAAAACTTCTCCATTGATTGACCTCAAATTTGTATACAATATACAACATGCTTCGAGGATAGTTTTCATCTATATATAACCGCCAGGAGGTGGAAAAGTGGGGTAGGAATTGGGGATGAAATTTTGAATATTAAAACCCCATGTAAATAATTTTATAGACAAATACAGATTAACGTTTATCAAAATGTCATGTTACCACGGTTTTTTTCAAGTTTCATAGTATTTATACAAATTACAGAGAATTCTGATTATTATTCTCACAAGCAGTATGTCAGAAATGCCCCTTTATTAATTACTAGCAGATACTCGCCCGCTTTGCTGGGAAATTTCTCCTCTAGACTATCACGATATAGCACTCACTTATCCACTCTTTTGTTCACAATTTTTTTGATTTTAATTGTTTGGTGGGGAACTTTTTTGAAAATGAAGTTTTGCCCATGATACTCGCTGAAATTGTAACTTTCTATAGGTCCAATCATTAAATTCATCTGATTTTTATACTTTTTCTCAATTTTACCAAAGGGTTACTTACCCCTTAAAAAAATTTCAAAAAATTGAAAATATTTTTGTATCTCCATTTAACGACTGGTCGAATAGTTTTTCAGATACGGATTAAAAACGATCCAAATATTGCGATATCTCAGAAACTCTGCATCCAATTATTAAATTAACCTGAATTTTACACTTTGTGGAACAAAATTATCCCATCCACTACGTATTATTAACTTCCAAATTTTGTTTGCGATTTTCTCGATTTTATCAAAGGTACCCCTTAAAAAATTGCAAAAAAATTGAAAAAACAAGCCTTTTGAAGGAATAGGATATAGGCAATGTAAGCCTTTGTGTAACAGGGTGATCTAAATATGATAATTAATAGAATAAAATTTACAAGGACCCTCAGCGTCGTGAAATGAAGACGGCCTATGTTTTTTCCTAAATAAGGTGCGGCAAATTCATTTTGAATGCACTTTTATTAAAATAACAACAATTTAAATATATCATGATTCCCGCCTTGGACAAAATTTTGTTATGAATATAAATAATCTATTAATTTACAGTATATCTCTTCTCCATCTCTATATATTATATGCGAAGGTAAGGATGTTTGCTTGTTTGTTTGTTACGCTTTCACGCTAAAACTATCAAATGATTTTTAATGAAACTGTACAGCAATATAGCTCAAACTTCAGAATAACACATGAGCTATAATTTATAAAGATATGTTTAAAAAAAAATTAAATCTAACGTTTATTATCTTAAATTTTACAAAAATCTGTAATGTATGGTTCAAAATGATGATTATAGATGGAGCAGATCTATAATCATTATTTTGAACCGTAAATTAAAGTATTCTTTAAAAATTTAAAATATAAAAACGTCGAACCATTCATGGCCAATTTTTCTGATATACTCAATGAATGATGACTATTTTACATTTGACAAAATTGAAAACTGTGCACATCAAGAGAAATGGAGGCTATATAGCGGTGTTTTTTACTTTTAAACCCAGTGAAACGGGCGGGTTTCAGGCTAGTAATAAATAAAATATATAAATAATAATAAGAAAAGTCATTGGATATCGATTTGTAATTTTTAATGTGATTTCCTAGCAATACAAAGGCAAATCTCATTTGTAATTTTCATGAAATTTGTATGTAATAAACCATACGTACAATTATTACAATTTTTATACTTCCACATAATTATTAGTTACAATATATTTATTTGCTTTTGTACGGTAAGTAACATACGTATACTGCAAATAAAATCCAGATAATACGTAAAGAAAAACTTCTTTAGATAAAAGATTGGAAAAAAATAAAATTAGTTGTATAAAACTACCAAAAAAAATCATGTAAAAACGCCTCATAACCTCCATGTTCATGTACGGGTTCTGTGAATGATTTGAATTTATCAAATTTAAAATAAGATTTTATTTGGCATTCATGCTTAAAAATTAAAAACAAAATGGTTGGGTTCGGTTTTGGAAACTTTTAATTTTGAGTTCTGATTCACATAACTATATCGATTTAATTTTTTTTGCAATTTTGGAATTTTTTAAGGAGCTATCGGCTATCTTTTGAACCCTAAATCCTCTATTTTACTCTTCGATTTGGTTGCAAATCTTTTATGCTTTAAAATTGATTAGTAATTTATCACGTTAAAAAATTTACCGGCAGCTACATGTGTTATATCCGATCCGATTGTTAATAAAATTCTACGTAGTTTTTTTCCACAGCATGTGTGATTTCGTTATTTATAACTTGTATACCGAGGTATACGAAAACTAGCGTGTTTATTGTCCAAAATGTTGTCGTTTATTTTTTTTCTTCGATCTATACTGTATGACATAGATACGACGATAAGAACGATAGATAAGTAAAAAAAACCAAATCATTTTGTATCACACAGACATACAGGACAAGTTATATTCACATTCGCATGTAAAGATGTAACAAAAACAGATCAATCGTAAATCCACTTACAATATAAACATATTGTAAGAAAATCACACAAAAACAAAAGACAACAAAACAGAATGGGGAAATATAAATGAAAAATAAAACAAAATAAGTGTAATCAAAACTTATGTGCCAGTATCAAAGAGTATGTTTGGATAAAAGTTGTGTTAAGCGCAAATTGTCAAAAAAAAAGCTAAAATCATAAAACGCGTGTAAAGCTACTTTTTGGTATGTTAACACCTTAGGGTAGTGTGAAACTACGTTTTGTTAGCAAAAAAAGGTTGTGCTTCCTCTGTTATACGTGAAAAACTGCAAAATTTTCAGTTTTTGCTTTTCAATTCAAAAACGAACTATTGACATTAGTTGCTAGTATCATTTTGAAAGTATCATTTTGAAACAATTGAAGCTAAACCGCAGTTCCTTATGTCTAATAGTTTTTCAGATATGATGCTTATAAAATTTACATGGTACATGTAATTACCTTTCATTAAAGCGCAAAACAGGGTCTGTTAACCATAGCTTTCTTGTAATCGTAAAAAAAAGAACCTGACATGAAAATGTGGATATTATGTGAAAAAGAATAACCCGTTGACTCGTAAATTAAACAGGAAATTCGTTTGGAAAAATTTGCTTCAAACGAAAATAGATAAAACAGAATCAACAGAAAATCAGAAAAACACATCGACAAACGTATAGCTCTTGAAGAAGGATAGTCTAAAAAAGATTTTTGTTTTCAAAGATTATGAACCGAGACCCTCAGAAAAGAGTAAATTTTAATTTTTTGTGAAATAACATTTGTGCCGGCCGCCATTTGTACTAGTCGAAAGTATTTTCCAGAAACTTTTTTTGATTTTTTCAAAAATTTTATTAAAGCTCGCAAATTGAAGCTCCCTTCAAATTTTCATCTTTTATATTTTTGAAATATTTTTGGAGAAAATGATCACCAAATTTTTGCCTAAATTTGCTCTTTCACGAGAAAACAATGATTCAAAAAAAGTTGTTTAACGAACGTTTTCTAAATTTAAATTTTTGTTCCACCTCTAACAGTGTTGTAAATAACATACCAAAAAGGTAGCTTTACATCGTGCTTTGCGATTTTAATGTAAGATTTTTTGATTGGGGTAGAACCATTGTGGTGTAAACCAACATTCCGAAGTATTGTAGTTTTTATGAAATGTTGAAAAAATTGTTATTATAACAAAGCAAAACAAAAATATTTGTGATTTTTATGCTACCAGTAGAATAACAATTTGTGGGGTACAATTACAATTAAAATGTTCCTTAAGTCAGCGATACTGATTAGTATTGCTCAAACAAGGATTAAATCCCAAAAATATATAATAAATATATATAAATAAATTTCCTTTTACACCTCCATTTTACCAGAAAAGTGTCTTTATAAGACTTAAATTTATCACTTTAGAAATATTGCCCTGCCAAGTTAAAGTAATTGAATTTTATTATGTAAGAATGACTAAAAAATTTAAAAATAAAAATTAAAAATTGATTTTAAAACAATTGTTTAATGCTTTTCTTTTATAGATTATTTACATCTGCTTCTTACCTACTTTGTTTTGCTTTGTCTATATAAGTTATAACTAATGAAACGAAATAAATAATGGCAGTTTTTATCAAAGAGAAAAGAAAATTTAATGTTTGTAATATACGACACGTAAGAAAGGAACGGGTACAGCAAAATTTTACCTTGATTTTACATTCAGTTATTGCATTTAAAACTTTTGATCATATAGTTGAGGAAACAAGGTGTTTGACGCAGTAATCGACCACATGTCAGTCGCTTTTTACGCTTTTGTGCTTATTCTATTTACACCCATACTATTATCGTCAAATGAACCATATCTCAAGTTTGATGCTAGAAAGTATAATAAAAATTCCGACCCTAAAATTTTTGATCTCAGAGCTACTTTATTTTCGAAAAAGATACTTTTACCTCTGTTGGTGCTGATAATGGCAACAAAAAGTAATTTTAATTACATTCATGAAAAGTTCTTCACATATATTTAAAGATAACAATTAATTAAACATAAAATTTCAGAAAAATAGTAACAACAGTCTAACAAATTTTTGTTAGATTTAATGAAAACAAATAAACGAGTTAACAATTTATTGATTAAGTATGAAAATGATATAAATAAATGATTCAGTTTAATAAAACCAAAGTAATGATATATTCGAATATAATATCAATATTATTTGATTTTGTTTTCATATTAATCATAAAATAAAAAGAATTATGAAATAATAGCATAGATATTATTATTTTTATTATTATTATTAAGTGAATTGACTTGACTGATTTATTATCGAAAATAAATATTTCATTTTATATATTTTTCTTTTCGCATATATTTTGATAAGGTGAAATGAAAGGATACATTTGACCTTGTACGTCACAAAGTCTACAGATTTTTCATATAAACAAAATAAGAATTCCAATCAACTTTTTTACTGAATTTCGTCTTCAAGGTAAGCTAGCTTTTGGTTTTGTTTTGATAGTGTAATTTTGGAAATCTATACGAACTTGTTTTTCTAAACTCATTATTTTTCATGTAAGAACACGGTATACTTACCGATTGGAATGAAACTTTATATCTTAGCTGGTTTTGGTATAAAGAGGTTATGTTTGTTAATGAACAAAACTGAATTTCTCTGTGGATGCTGATGTCATAATTTTTAATTGTGTCATAGATTTCAATTAGAGGATGGACAAACGAAAATTTTGGGTGGGATATTATAGAAAAATAGTTCACATGTTTATCATGGTTTAACCCACAAAAATTTACAATTTAACCCGTCAGCAAATCTCTCATATAATGCGACTAGAGCTTACCGTTTGTTTATGGTTTGGAGGAGTAATTGGACCATATATTTGTAAATGAAACGAGTCTTGTTTCACCTTGAATTTTTCAGGCAAAATGTTATAATCCCATTTTTCAAAACGTAAAAAATCTCTTACGGCTTTGTTTTGATTTCAGTTTTAAAATGTATAACTCTTATATAATCATATTTATATAATTAGGAGCTAAACTGTTATCACATAACTGTTAATGTATGGCTATTTGACGAGGGACGTTTACTATTGCCAGAGAATCATAAAAGTGTTTATACATCGAAGAGTTTCGTTTAATCAAATTCAACAATTTATTATCGAGCTGATAAAAAGCGGTTTATTTGAAAAATATATTTAAAAAAGAGACAAAGCATGTACTATAATGAAGAAAAATACATTAATGAAATAAGATAATAATTTTAATTCGTTAATGGTTTTCCTCATAACATGTAATCAATAAAAAAATAAGAATTAATAAAGATAATGAAACACATATACTTACATTTCAAACTATAAATTAGCTGCGTGTGTGAATAACATTGTTACATATAGAATAACGTAACCCTATTCTACATTGGATACGTTTTGTTAACCTTTGGTAACGCGCATGCTTATATCGAATTTCAAATACTTTTTTTTTTTCCTGTTTTTTTTTTTTGCAAAAAAGAGAACCGATGAAAAATAATTTCAAAAAATTACCGACTCCAACCAATAATTTCGTTGTGTGCAATTGCGCTCTGAATTCGGCCTATTTAAAAAAAAATCCCTTATTGGGAGGAGGTATTATATATCATTTTGTTAATTTCAATTACTGGGTGTAAAATGGCAAAAGGTGGATAGTATATCTCATAGTCGTTTATATCATTCCAAAAGAAGAAAATGTATAGAGATCATATTTACCTGCTGCTTCCATCTTCCAACCCAAAAATAAAAATCGACAACACAAAGATAAAGCATTATACATAAAAAAAATTAAATTGGGTATAAAAAAGATTTTAGGAACCTATTTAAACTCACCAAACAAAAGAAACCGCATTTTTATCTGTATAAACATAGAAAGCAATTTGTATGCTTCCGAACAAATAGATAATTTTAGCAAACTTGCAATTTAAACCGAAAACGGTTGGCATGTTAATTTTTACTGGCTTGATAATAGTTTCTGTTAGACTAAAAATCTAATAGGTGTGATCCCTTTGATTGTTTATCAATCATTCTTTAAAATCTTTTGCAGACAATATATAGTTATCAGTAAAAAGTTGTTCATGTGACTGCAAAACACATTCCTTATGGTTCACACATTCAACTTCCTAAATGATAAAAAAAACTTCTCTTACCTGCCTAAACCACTAAAAAAATTACGTATTGTATTAGGGCAGTGATGTGTAGCTCAAAGGTTAAATACGCCAGAGATTATAATCTGGCAGTAATTGGAAAAATTATAAAATGTCAAATGTCATAGAATGGATTACTGCGTAAATAATTCTGTAAATGTAAGTTTTACAGAAAAAATGATCAGAGAATAAATTGTATTGTTTATGTGATTTTCTTCAATTTGCCAACATTAACAGTTTCTTACTATTAACATACATCCCCTCCCAACGCCATAATTTCAACGCACCGCTTTTGTCCGTCTTTTCAGCACATCTTGATGTTATTATGCAACGATAATCGCATGAAAAAGATATACTGTAAACTCTGATTGGATTTTCGAATCGATTATAAGAACTACCGTAAAATAGGAAGATAAACTAACTTCCCAAAATATTCGGTTATTATAGTTTTATAATAACTGTGCTCAGTATCTTGTGAAGTACTTGTTTTATTTTTATGAGGATATATTGCTTGAATGTCCATTAATGCCATATATAACGTTTCCTGCACTATTTAAACACACTACAAGTGAAATTTACAAAATTTAAAAAACCGCCGATAATTAAGATTTATTCCTTGTAAACCGATTTTTGGAAACTTAGATATAAAATATTCTCAACCAGGTCGGTTTGACCATTTAGGGTCTACGATGCCACTGCACTAAGAAACACACAGACACGCAGATAAACACTTTAAACTAATAACACTCCTTCTTAAATCAATATCAAAGATATGGTCAAAGATATCAGATGAGATGAAAACGATACTTAGAGAGAGTCCATTTATTGGGATAAATTTTTGGAAATATTTTAAATCAAATTGAAATATTTGAGTTGACTTTGTTGTTTTGAATTATTGTTTTGAATTACCCAATTATTTTACCATTTCACTTTTCGAAATGAATTGAGCCAGGTTTATTTGACCATTCATTTCCATAGTAATTATTTATGTAAATTATAATATAAATTATAAATTTTTAGTTTTTTCGGTTGTGAAACCCTAACCGTTAAATTACTATTCAAATGAAACCAAATAAAATTGGTTTACCCGTTATGCCACAGACAGACACTCACACAGACACACATACGCATAGCGATCAAACTTATAACACCCCTTTTTTTTAGTTCGGGGGTTAAAAATACAAATCTTTTGTTTTTGATCTACGGATCTGTTTAAATAAAAGAATTATAATTAATACATACGCACGATTTATCATATAGAAAAATATAGAACTCTCAGAAAAAAAAAATGAAATAAGATATAAAGTTTTCTTATTGTGTTTTTAAAAAACTGACACCCTTTTTTCGTCTATATATTACGATATCAAACACGTAAATATATAATATGTATTGTAATGTATATAATATACATATACATATAGTATACTTACTATAATATAGGATTGTGGGGCATTGGGTCCAGATCCAGCAGACTCTGAAGTGTATAGTGCCCTACTATTAGAGTGAGTGGCATATATATATACTTACATATGATAGTAGTAGAAATACGCATACTATATAATAATCATCTCACTCACTGTTATATTATAGAAGAAGAGAGTCAAGTATAATATTTTAATATTATATACACGCATGCGTTACAAGGCTGGGATTGTCGTCGCGACGTTAGATAGACGGAGAAGTAGAGCAGTGCACGGTCGAATATCGCGGCGGCTAGGAGTGAATATTTTTATAATCCAAAAACAGAAAAACAATTTTCAAACAACTCCAAAATAAATTTTTATATGCCGCATAATTTTTGTGTATCGTATCAAACACAAAAAAATATTAAAAAATTTTCAAAAAATAAAATATGACAATGTTTAGATTGTCAAATAGAATGCAGTTGATTTTAACTGCCGCCAACGTCAAAACAGCATTCAACAATTATCTGTTTAATTTTTAAAAAATACTACGGGTCCGGTATCACAAGATACAAATGTGAATTTTTGTTTGTAACAATTTAAAATGTTAATTTTCTTTAATTAAAGAATGTGAAACTTCTTCGATATACAATTTCATTTTGTTTTTTATTTTTAGTTTGTGAGAATTTGTGCGAAAATTTTTTGAAAATTCATTTGCTTTTAACAATGTATTAAACTTAAACGTTTCACAAAAATTCATGCTATAAATTCTAGTTTGAAACAATTAACAACAAATTAACAGAAAAAAAGTAATTGAGTCCAAATAACATTTATGATGGGCCACAGTTTGTGGCATAATTCCGATTAAAAGGAATTTGGATAGAAGACAATTTATAAAATTTTTTTGTTCAACAAAATTCTAAATTTTTCTAATCGAATTTTTCCCCTTATTAAGGAAATAACAAATAACTGTAGTTTAAAAAAAAATTCTGTGTGTGTATAAATTTCTGTGTAAAATGTAATTGTAATTAATCCTCCCCAAAAAATAAATATTTTTATGGAAACACGTATTTTTACAAAAATTTAATGTAATCGTTGTGCGTTTAACTATAACATAATTAAACCTGTTTTTCAAATTTTTTTAATTTTGTACAAAAAAAAAGGTTTTTTGTTTTGTCTAATCATCACATCGTTCGGGCTAAAACGGGTAAAACAGATAAAAAATTCAAAACAAAAAGTATTATAATAAACATAGGTTTAGGTCATTTAAAATAATAGTTGATGTAAATTAAATTTGTAAAGTAAGTTAAAATCGGGACCAACTTGTAAATTTTTAACTTGTGTTAATTCAAAAATAATAAAATAATTCTTCCATTAAAAATATACCTGTGCCTCTAAACAAAATTTTTAACGAACAATGTGGAAATGAACAAGTAGTTGTGTGCTTTAGGGAATATTGTTTTGTAAATATTTGAAATAAGCCGCAACAAAATGGATCAAACCTTTATAAATTCTTCCGTTCGAACGGCACCTTCGTTAGAGGATTTTCTCTCACCATGGGACACAAATTCCTCAGCATTTAATATGACATTCCCAAATGGTTCATTTCCTAACCATACATTTGTTGTAGTACGTCCATATCCAAGTGGATATTCCATTCCACATATTGTGCTAGCCTCAATAATTGTTACAATACTGATGATTATTGTTGTGGTCGGTAATATGTTAGTGATTATTGCGATTGCAACGGAGAAAGCATTAAAAAATATACAAAATTGGTTCATTGCATCATTGGCGGTTGCCGATTTTTTCTTAGGCCTTATTATAATGCCATTCTCATTGGCAAATGAATTAATGGGCTATTGGATTTTTGGTAATTGGTGGTGTGATGTACATTCTGCTATGGATGTGTTACTTTGTACAGCATCAATTATGAATTTGTGTTTAATATCACTGGACCGGTATTGGAGTATTACACAAGCGGTTGATTATTTGAAAAAACGCACACCTGCGCGCGCTGCATTTATGATTGCCGCTGTTTGGATCATGAGTGGTTTAATTTGTATACCACCGTTATTGGGATGGAAAGTTACACGACCTCAAGAGGAATTTCCTAAATGCGAGGTATTATTTACAAATTTTTTTAAAGAGCATTTTCCGAAAATATTTTTTAATATACTGGAAAGTTTATTTTAATTTATTATACGTATTTATGTGTGGAGCTGTGTTTAGGAAAATATCTTGAAAATTTTAATTATAAACATTCTTGAAGTTCTTTAGAATTAACTACGATTGAATGCTAACGACTTGCAATGTGATGTTTGTTTATGAAAACGTTTAATACTTACATTGAAATAAAACATTAAACTACTTACTTTTTTTGTTTCTCAAAGATATGACAAAGAAAATTTATTTTAATCAAAGTTGATTCAAGGTTAAAATTTCAAACAAATAATAAAAATTACTAAAAATGTTTTCTTTGTTAAAGAATCACTACTTACAGATTACATCGGAATTTTATTAGAAAAAAATTAAAATATAAAAAAAAAAACTATAAATAAGTATTAACAGGAAAATGGGATTTTTACATAATTAAGAAATTATTTAGCGCATTTTTAATTAAATACCACAATGAATATTTTTGAATTCATGGAATTGGTGGATAATTAATCTATGGATCATTAACAAATAAAATTTACTAAAAAAAAAACAAATGCGGTTCTTTCTTTGTAGCTCTCTCCAAACTCAACTGATTTTCTTGAAACATCACCCTTCATTAAATTACATTCCAAAGGAAAACAAAATCAAAATCAGTTCATCCGTTTAGGAGCTACGGTGCTACAAACACACACACACACACACATAGTAATCAATCTAATAACACTCCTTTTTTGGGAATATACTAACTATGCCATTTTATAAAAAATAATTTTCAACACCGAAGTTTTCCTACAACTAATATTTCTAATTACTGCAGGCTCTGCCCAGGCTGGTACAAAAACGACTAGCGTGGTTTTAGAGACACCAGAATAGATGATAGAGCAATAAAAAAAATTAGATAGTAAATGAAATGAAATTTTCTTTATTGCTCTCAAACGCATTACAAAATAAAAAATATCATTTTAAAAATTTCTTTTCAATAATTTTCTGCAAAATTTTTTGGGGCAAAATCATTAATATCCGGTTTTAATTATACCTAAAAGGGCAAGAAAACCTTATTAAATAATAAACAGTCTATAAACACAATGACTTACGACGACGTCTTTGATAAATTTATCAATAACAAGTGAAAACAAACAATTGACTGAGTTAATTGTTGAAATACTATGCATAGTGTTAATTACTCATCACATCACATTGCACATACATATACAATTTATATAATACATGCTATACAATTAAAGTCTAATTTGCGAAGTCACGGGTAAACAGTGATGTTTACAAAAAAATGTTTCAAACAAAAGTTGCTTATTTTTTGATAAGGAACATTTTTTACATTTCAACTTTTGTTCTGTCTCTAACGGTTTACAAGATGGGTCCTACTAACCCATAGGTCAAGACCCAATTGACTTATGTTGCTCATTTTCGAACTCGACCTCACTTTTTACGTCCTGAGTATGCTGTAAGAATTTCAACTTGATATCTTTTTTCGTTTTTGAGTTATCGTCTCCACAGACGGACGGACGGACGGACGGACAACCGGAAATGGACTAATTAGGTGATTTTATAAACACCTATTCCAAAATTTTGCTCGTAGCATCAATATTTTTTAGCGTTACAAACTTGAGACTAAACTTAGTATACCTTGCATATTACATATATGCATGGTATAAAAATCACGCAGAAAATTGTGGAAAAAAACTGAAATTTTAGAGTTAGAATTCTGTTTGTAAGCAATACAAAAATATATTCATTTCGTGATATTTTTTGTCAGTGCGGCGAAAATGGAATGCCCTGCGCAAGATGCATTTGCAATTTTAAGCCTGAAAAAGTTATACATGTCAGAGTTAGATTGTAATTCCCATCAGATTGTAAACCGACTAGTAAAATTATAAATTTTTAAAAAGGGCCTAAAATCATCATTTTGATAACCCATTCGCAATAGAGAACGAATTCATATAAAATGAAAGAATAATTCATCAAGTATATTTAAGTATTTTTTTTTGATTAATAATTTCATTTTTTTTATTAATTATTAATAAAAAAAAGAGTTATATTTTTGAATAAAGAAACGGTAGTGATGTTTTTACACCCGTTGAGGCTCTGAACCATTTGCAATCACACTTAATTTACAATTTCAGCTTGTTACTATGGAAAAATACGTTTTAAAACAATGAAAGCATTTGAAAAACAAAACTATTAATCATTCTGCATGTTATTTTATCATTTGTCCCTGCGATGGCGTTGCTAAAAACGATGTTTTGACCTCACTGGCGTTTGAATTTATAGTTTAGAAAAACCATTTTCTATTAAAATAAAAAAGAAAATTACAGGAAAAAAGAATTAAGAATTTTTTTTTAAATTTAACTTAGTAATTTTAAGTAAATTTTCGAAATAAAATAAAATAAAAGTTCTCTATTTGCCGGAAAGTACAATGATACGAGTCATACATAACGCCAGTGTGTAGTTCTTATAACTATTTGAAATAGAATTAAATATCAATTTTTGTATTATATAAATATGTACTTCGACATCCATGTAGGCATAATCATCTTAACTTAGTATGACATACCATTTATATTTACAAAAATTAATTAAGAAAATTGGGGGAAATATCGAAAAGCAATTCAAAAAATTATTGAGTTCTCAATTTCGGCGTATTTGATTACGTCCTTTCTCTGAAATCAAGAAACTAGAAATGTTTTGTGTCGGGCAAAATGTTTTTATTTTTGTTCTTCGCTTGCTCAATGACTTTCTTGACAAAAAACAAAACAAAACTTTTGCGTGCGTGGTAATTAAAAAGTGAATCCTCAATTCGACCGTGCTGAATGTTGTTATCTACCTATGTATGGACTATGGTTAAATAAATTTTAGACTATAGCTGAGAAGAATTCCAAAAAATATTCGATGACAATCAATACACGAATTACTTCAAATTGCTTAAGTGACACTTTTTTATTTATTTCTCTATTATTTTAATTGACATAAATAAAAATTCAATGAATTAATTAAATCAAAACAAACAAAGTTAAAATGGACTTTATACATTTTTTCTAAGAAGATAACATTCGACTACAATGAAGTCATGAAAAAAACTTTTCTCGTTTTTAACTACACTTTGAAAAAATTACTTTTCAGTTGGTTAATTTAGGAAAAAAATCTGTATAAAAGTTAAAACCAAATGATGATAGAAGGAGTGTTTTATTCTTTTTGTAACTTTAAAAAAGTTTCATTTCCGCTTTGATTTATGTACGCGTACACGCGTCGAATGAAAGTCTTTTAATTATACAAACATAAAGTAAAGAGATATGCCAACTAATGAAAAAAAAATCTTATACAGGGCTAGAAGATATATTGAACAAAAAAATATATATAATCAAACTTCTTCAGTTTATAATTAAACAAAGCTTCTTTCGTGCGTAATATGGCGTTGATATATACAATTTTTTAAATAGAAAAATTATACCTTACACTTTTTGTTATAGATTCCAGGGTAGCTGTTTTTTGCTCAAAGCTATTTCAATATTGTTTGAAAAGTTCAAAAGTTATAAAGCCTCCTGTCGAATACTTTGTATACAAGCAGATAATATAGTATATTCTTTATACCACATATATTATATTCGTTATTTGATCACTAAATGACAGAAAACTTTCATTTAACAATTAACTCAAATAAAATGATGAGATAAATCGTTTTAAATATTATTTGAGTTTTTTATTATAATAAATAAATGGTGTTCGATTAAACGGGCATAAAAAAATTATAACGAAGTTTAAAGCATCCCAATAACACTCAACTTAGTTGACAACAAAGCTTACAACCAAGTTGAATTTTTTTGTCACACACGTATCAACCAAGTTGACAACATTAGTTTTTACAAAGATTTCGTAATTAAAACTTAATGTGTCATCTAACACTCTCTATGGTGTTGATTACTTAAATTACTATATGTGGAATATTCTAATTTTTTAACTTTTTTTTCAATGTTAAATTTCGTTGAATTTTCTCGAATCAAAAATAAATAAACTTATTCTTCTTTTATAAAATTATTTGTAATACTCTCGATGAGAAAATTGTGAAATTTTATAAAATTCAATAAAAAAAATTTCAGATAAATAGTCAACAGAATTTTCTGAAATACTGTTTCGAATTAAAATAATGTCTAATTTTTTAACCGGTTATAAAATTTAACAACATTCTAATTAAAAAAAAAAATAACCACTAGAAATTTAACAGAAATTTAATGTTCTTCTAAACTTTAAACATGGATTTTAAAAACATTAAACGCTATGGAAACAAGTGAAAACAAAGAATTGACTGAGTTAATTGTTGAAATACCATTTATAGACAGTGTTAATTACTCTGTCACATTACACATACATACATGTCACACACATATAACTGATATACCCATTTAATACTACAATTTGCGCATAATATGCGCTCTCACGGGTAAACAGTGATGTATACGAAAAAATAACTCAAACAAAAGTTGTTTATTTTTTACAAGGAACATTTTTTACCATTAAATTTTTGTTCTATCTCTAACAGTTTACAAGATGGGTCCTACGAACTCAAGATCCAATTGACCTATGTTGCTCATTTACGAACTCGACCTCACTTTTTACGTTCTCAGCACGTTATTGTAATGGAATCAAGTTATCCTCTAAAAAACAATTTATATGGAAACCAAGTTTACATCAACAAGATTCTAAATTCAATAATCAGTTCGACCATTTATGTCGACAAGCTAACGTCTCCTTCAAATACATAAACATTATGTAACTTTTTTATATACAATAATAAATAATTTAAATATACATCTTCGGTGTTATAAAATGGTTCCGGTACCGGGAATCGAACCCGAGCCTCCTGGGTGAGAGCCAGGTATCCTGAAAGACGCGCAAGAAATAATAAATCAAACTCAAAGTTAAGAATTTATTAATCGAATGAATTTTTATACAATTTATGTTGTTATGGTAAATGCATCGTCACAGCCTTCCTCGTCTATTAATTATTCAATTATAATTAATATACGAGGAAGGCTGTGACGATGCATTTACCATAACAACATAAATTGTATAAAAATTCATTCGATTAATAAATTCTTAACTTTGATAGGGAATATTCATAAAATTTAAATTTGGTTCAAATATTTTCCTTCCGTAACTTTAATGACTGGACATTTCAACTAAACCATTATTTTAGTAATTAATATCTTTTTAATTACTTAAAATTAATTAATAAAAATACAAATTCAGTGAGGGCATTTAAAAATTTCTAAAACGGAAATTCAAATTTTTATACGAACGTGACATCATAGTATAGGCTTGTAAAATTTGTTGACATACTGTATGATATTAATTAATTACATTTTATATGATATTTCATTAAATTATACTATTCTACAGCTTTTTATTAGAAAACTTAATAACAACGAGTGTAAATTCTGTGTTGTAAATTCATTTTTTAAAGTGTAAGTTACACATTGAACTGTCACCAATTGACAGATCACGTAAATATACGTCATCAACAGAGAGCGCCAAAAAACTGCGTTTAAATATCTCAAAATTATAATGTATTTTAAATATCTTTTTACACTTAAATACAGCATTTTTAAGCAGTATTTATATTTTTTACTTTGTTATAACGGTGTAAACAATGAATTAAAAATATAAAAAAAAAAAAAAAAAACATTAAGATTCCCTATTGATTTTGTGTGTGTAGTCTGTATGTTAGGTATGTTTAGTAGATTAGGTTAGTATTTCTTAAATCAAAATAGGATATCTGATTTAATTTAACATTTTTCTTTTGATTATGTACTTCCTAGAAGTTATCGAGCACGAATGGTAAACAAATAATTTGAATAAAACGAACGAATATTTTTTTAAAAATTTGGAATCTGTATTGATCTGCCGCAGTTTCCATTTAAGACAACACAATCACATTTTCCCGAAATAAAAGTCTTAGCATCTATATGATACTTTCAATTCAATGAACTAATACATTATTATTTTTCCTCTGGGTAACGCGAATCGAAAAAAATGTTACTGGTAGGCGAAACTTACATGCAAACTAAGAATATACTAATTTGTATACCATGTATGTATAAAATATACATAATATTCTCAAGTTTGTAACGCTTAAAAATATTAATGCTACGAAAAAAATTTTGGTATAGGTGTTCATAAAATCACCTAATTAGTCCATTTTCGGTTGTCTGTCAACACGATAACTAAAAAACGAAAAATGATATCAAGCTGAAATTTTTAGCGGGCTCAAGACATAAAAAGTGAGATCTTGTTGATTGTAAACCGTTCGAGATAGAACAACAATTTAAATGTAAAAAATGTTCCTTATAAAAAAATAAACAACTTTTGTATAAAACATTTTATCGTATACATCAGTGTTTACCCTTGAGAGCGCAAATTAGGCGCAACTTATATAGTATGTATTACATGGGAATATCAGTTATGTATGTGTGACATTTATGTATGTGTAAAGTGACAGTGTAACCAACACAGTCTATACATGGTATTATAACAATTCACTCAGCCAATTGTTTGATTTCTTATCTATTCTAAGATTAAAGTATACTATTCAAACCAAGCCTTCTCTTCGATGACTCAGATATACTTAGAGCAGTATTTAACAAACGTTGATCTATATTTGTCTATAAAACTATCCACATGAGTTTTCCATTTTGAAAATTCCATCCCCTTTTTAACCTCTTAGAGTATCAATTTATAAAAATCTCCTCTTCATGCACACTTACGTTGCGCCATTTAAGAAATGTGCGTGTACAACGTTTCATGCTTCTAGGCACAGCGGTTTCAGCTGTACGTTGGTCGGTTAGTAGAATAGATGGATATTAATATAAACAAAATTTTATTTAATGAATACATTATGTTTTCATTGAAATAAAATCACTGTTTAATAACATTATTTATTACTAAAAACATGTATACCACAATTAAGTTACCTAGTATACTAAATTTATGTTTATAATAATGCTAGTAGCCTACTTAATAATATTTATTTAGTGTTTAACATTAGTGCTTATCCTGATCCTGATATATTATAAACGTGAAATTTTGTTAGGATGAATGAATGTATCAAACTAATTATGACTGCTAACCCATAGGTATATATTTTAAAATTACAGGGCGTGTCACATTTGAGAGTTACAATAATTCAACTATTTTTATACCATGCATATATGTAATATGCGTGGTATACTAAGTTAGGTCCCAGGTTTGTAACGCTTAAAAATATTGATGCTACGAACAAAATTTTGGTATGGGTGTTCATAAAATCACCTAACTAGTCCATTTCCGGTTGTCTGTCCGTCTGTTCGTCTGTCTGCCAACACGATAACTCAAAAATGAAAAGCGATATCATGAAATTTTTATAGCGTACTCAAAACGTAAAAGTTAGGTCAAGTTCATAAATGAGCAACATAGTTCAATTGAGTCCTGAAAACCGTTAGAGATAGAACAAAAGTTTAAATATAAAAAATATTCCTTATAAAAAAACAAAACAACTTTTGTTGGATACATTTTTTCGTAAACATCTCTGTTTTCTCGTGAGGGAGTGAATTAGGCGTAAATTTTATAGTATGCATTATATGAGAATATCAGTTATGTATGTGTGACATGTATGCATTTGTAATGTATTAGAGTAATCAATACTGTCTATGCATGGTATTTCAACAATTGACTCAGTCAATTGCTTGTTTTCACTTGTTTTCTTTCAATTCGGAACTATTTTCTTAAAATCCCGATTATATACTGGCTATGCACTGTCTCTATACATAGTTTTACGGGTTGTTCAAGTCGTTCTAACCAATCCGAGCACTATATCTATTACTATACATTTTATATGTTTCCCTATAAATGTTTGTTTTTTGTTACGTCATGCCAAAATAGAAAAATATAGCTCATACCTACATCAGAATAACTCATGAGGTATAATTTATAAAGACATATTTAAAAAAAAATTTTTTTTAAAGTTTTGAACAATAAATTAACGATTGATGTAAAAATTTAAAATAATAAATGAATTTAAATAAATTTATGGCCATCTTTTCTGATATACTCAATGAATTACGACTATTTTACACTCTAAAAAATTTAAAACTGTGCGTATATTTTGGCTATGTAAAACAATCCCTTCGAGTGTTATTGAAGGGGGATAAGTGAGATCAAGAGAGCTGGAAGCTATAAAGTGGTGGTTGTTATATTTAAGCCCAGTGAAACGGGCGGGTATAAATTATTATTAAAGATTAAAGAAAATGAAACATAAAGAGGAGATGTACAAAAACAAAAAGTTTCGTCTTAATTTGCTCCCTCAGGGGAAAACAATAATCTTAGCAAAAAAATATTTCGAATAAAAGTTTCTTTTTCATATAGAAATTTTTTTTTGGTATTGAAACTTGTGTACTAGTTTTACGACTGAATTGACCTACGTTGTTAGTTATCTAAATCAATGTTATTTTTATGCTCTGTGCAAGTTTTAAAATTTCAGTTCGAGATCTCTTTTTGTTTTTGAGACGACAGGAACACGTAAATGAACTAGTTAGGTGATTTTACTAGCACCTATCAAAATTTTGTTAGTATCATTAACGTCATTCTTTATGTGATGTTGGAAACTTGTGGCTAAATTTAATATAGGTGGTACTCAGGACATATGTTATATAAGCATGATATACAAATATGAAAGCATATAATGTTCATCACTAGTAACTCAGTACATGTGTCTACTAAATATAAAAAGTTGATGTAAAGAGACACGCAACCTCGATATACACGTTCTATTTGTTAACAAAATTGATCTGACATGCATAAATAATTATTTCTAATTGAAAAAAAATCGCCCTATTAGCTCAGTTGGTTAAGGCGTAACCAATTCCTTCCGCGGTATGCTTAGGGTAGTTAGGATCGATTCCCGCCGTCACAACAAAATTAATTTAATTTATAGTTGTGATGGGTTGGTGTAGTGCATGATATATGCATGAAGGAGGTGCCCTCAGCCTTTGAAATTAAGGAGCTGATAAATGAAATTATCAGCGGAAAGGTTGTAAAACACATACATGGTATCACAATGAGCTCTATAGCCTAAGTGTGTCCTTCGTGGACAGCCAATATAACCTAACCTAATCTAACCTAACCTAATTGAGAAAAAAAATAACACGCAGCCCACGTTTGATTTTTGAATAGAAGTTATTCTAATAACTTTCTTATTCATTAAATTAATGAAGTAAGTAGGCTCTTCACCTGAATAGACAATTATTTGAGAAGGAAACACATAATGTTATAACCCAAAACTGAGAAATAGTGTGTGTCTGTGATGAAAATGTGTGCAACAAACATGAGCCGTTTTGGTGGAGATGCCATATAATATTGAGGCCTGTTGAAATCAGCTAGAAAGAAATTTTGTCCTATTAGCTAGAAATTCTGCCCTTCATTTTATACATATATTGTAGAACATAAATACACATTTTAACTATGCTTTCGTGAGTATTTATTTCCAGTACATTACTAGATTCCCTTTTTAGCTCGGTTTCTTGCGTATCTATCTGTTTGTCCACTAAAAAGCTTTTATTTGATAAAAATATATTCGTGGTAGCGTTATAAAACGAAATACCATTTTTCCTATCGCTTGAAACACATTTTGGTATAACTACTCTAGACTTAAATTAAAAATTTTAGTAGCTCCACAAAAATTCAAGTACATTTTGGAAAAATTATGCTAATTGTGACTTCTTTACATGTTTAAAAACAATGGCTTAAGTTAATAGTGTTTCTTTTTCTATAGCACATTAGCAACCCAAATATATTTTTCCAGATGTAGATTTCAAAAATAAGTTCGGAAAAAACTGAATAGCAACGGATTTTAGATATTAAAGACGTAACCTCTAATTGTATATCTCTACATTGCAGTTTATGTGTAGATGGTAATAAAAACAAAACAAAAAGCCTCCCCCAAAGTTTAATTTCATAATTATTATTGATTAAATAATATAATAAAAAATATGGTAAGTAGATTTAATTTAATGAGTAATTATCATTATTAAACAACACACATTTTTAAGTATTTTTCATACATAATATATCATATTGATTAAGGTTTTATATTTAATTTAATGTACGGTGTACGTAGGTACTATGTACCTAAATTATGTTTAAATATATGGTGTCAACGTATGAGGAAGACAGAAAAAAAAAAGTCATGGGGACTGTCGACTGTAGTGAAAACTTAAAACATTGGAATAAAAGTGTTTTTTTTCTTAAGTTTTAAATTAATTAGTATGAATGCTTAAAATATCATTTTTTGTAAATTGAAATTATTAGCGTGTGTATAAAAAACTATTATAAATAGTAAAAATTGCCATCTATGAACAGCAATTAAAAAATAACCAAAGATAAGAATCACTAAGTTAATAGTCAATTGTACAGCTTTACTTATTATTACATAGTGTTGTTTCTTCAATTGACAAAAAGCTGCAATTTTCTAAGTTACGGTGTTTACTGTGTGACATCGGCGTTCCTACTTGAACACATCACAAACTTTAAGGTGTATCACTATGGAGTAGACGCTCTATGTCGGCAGATAATCTTATTTTCAGGAGGCTTTTATATTTTCTGTTTTAGTTCTTGTTTCCTCCGTGGACTCACTGTATATGATTGATATCTCTGTGTATATTTTAATATACTTAATTATTAAATTATTATTAGTAAAATAAATTAAGTAATTACATACCTATTATAGATAAGCGTATTACATGTAAGCTTTTGAACTATTTTACGTTATTTTATGTTGAATAGCAATAATATTGTTACTAATGTACATAAATAACATTTGTTGAGTATATTACTCAAATATATCTTAGAAAATTTCTTTGTTTAGTTCTATTATTTACCAATATCAAAATATAGCCCAAGTAAGTGATGGGTTGACACAAAAAAGCCTTACGTAATAGCTCTAACCCGACAAAAGAACCTAAATATTTTGATTCTTATGCATTGTTGCTTTTCAGTTTTTGTTTAACGCAGTCGGGTTTTTTGATTTTTTAAATTTGCGTTTTTAATTTACACTTTTTTGTTAGGGTTTCCAAATATAAATTCAATGTATCCCTCCTTCTGGGACAGTAGGGAAATTTTTATAATTTTGATATATCCAGTATTACTCTTACAATTAAGTTGAATCGAACATACCTTTCAATCTAAAATTCATCAAGCTGATTAGAATACAGGATGTACCAAAGAAATATACATGAATGAATACATACAAACATACACTCGTAGAACATGGCCCTCGTTCTCCTACAGTCGAGTAGACAGCTACAAAAAGTACATTCTATACAGAATGCGCAACGTATAAAATAAGACACTATCTAGAGGTTGCAATATTTACGGACATAATTGTTTATTCAATGTATAATTATTGTTTACATTTTCCTGAAAGGTTTACATTTCTTTTGTGTTCGATGGACAGACATGCAGATAGACAGACTGATGAACAACAACTCTATTATTGAATAATTTGAATAAAAATTTTACAACAATAGCAAGATATTTTCCGGATATGTGTGTGGTATACTATAAAATTATAATGAATGCGTATGCTTTTAAATGAAAACTGTGTGTATATATTTAAAATTTTTACTTTTCATTGTTCAAACTTTACTTTCATGTCAAAGTATATCAAAAGAACAAAAAAATAATAAAAAATAAAATGCTTCTTTTATTGTATAATATCACAATATAGATACAGTCAAATCTCAATAAATCGAATTCTTTTATAATTTCATCTTTTGAAGTCCCTTTTATATTCCGTTTTGGACAAAAAAGATTAAATTTGTAAGAACCTGCAAAGTCGTGAACGGCTTTTGAAGGTTTTAATGATAATTTTGCCAAAATAAATCGACAATTAAGCTATTGATTTAAAGCTATGTGAGTGGCATGGTGTTTATAATGTTTAACAAGACTGTAGGTACTCTGAGGTACTCTGAGATCTGACACTCCGGGCGTCTGTACTGTTTATAGTTTATAATTTACCTTTTGAGGACTGTTATGAGTTGGTGCAAATTTAATGTATTGAGTTGTATATTTATTTGAGGTTCCTTTTTGTTTTGCAATTGTGTTGATAAAAATTATTACATTTTTTCGCGCCCGCGTATTTATTCTGATTACTAACCATCAGTTATATGAGAGAGCCCAGACTGTTTATGGGTTTTGAAGGCTACACTTGAGTACAAAAAGTTTGCTTGTTTTTCTTTCTTAAACCATATTAAATATGACGAGTAATTAACATGTTTCAAGATAACATTTTTTGATTGTACTATTATGCCTTTTTTGTTTGTGTCAATGTTAAATTGTCATTAATTTTAATTTTTCATTGCTTGACAAAGTATTAAGAAATAAAAAACGTTCTTAACAACAATAGCTTATAATTTTTGTATTTTTTTATCCAACTTCTCATTAAAAGCCTTCATAATTTGTGCATTGGACGTCAAATTTGTATTGATATTTTTTACATGTAGTCCACGCCAATAGGTGGATCTGATATACCTGCTGAAGCGTATTAAAATCGAAAATACAATATTTTTCTTAGCAACTCATTTTTTTCATTCTCTTGAGGTCTGCATTTAAAGATACACGTGCTATAAATGTATTTTTCATTAAGGGGTTAAAAAACAGCTTTGAAGTATATGCTATAATATCAAGTTTACATCAACAGTTAGCTTCATATTTCAAAACAAAACATCGATTGTATAAATCGAAGTTTCAATTCCATTTCTTTTATGTCTTGTTGGTCGTAAAATCCTACCTAAGATAAGTATAAAGTTAGCTCTTTATTTTAAACTAATGAATTTATGTAAATAACAAGAATGAAAATTTAAGACTAACGACTTATTTTTCTAAGATTTCAAACTAACGAGGTTCGACTATATGCATATAATATATATAATATATAAATATACCCAAACAACAAAACTGTTTTTGAATACAAATTATTAATTTTCCAAAATTATAATACAAACTTTTCAACAACATATTTTACTTGAATAATAATCAATTCGATCAAGTGTGCAAATATTTTGATGAAGGTTCCAAATCATAAATAGTGTTCTCAAACAAAAAAAGAACAAGATAAACTAATGCATGCGTCTGAAATTTGAGAAGCTTGCATGGATCTCGAAAAGCAAGCGATAGTAACGCTTATCAATAACAATTAATTTTCGTTTATTATAAGTTAAGTCGAAATGGTTTCACTTCTAAAAAAGAAAAGTTTTATTTCTTTCAATAAAATTTAATTTTTAAAAAGCACTAATACCTGTTTTAAATCAGCTTATATTTTGGGTTGTATTGAGTTCAAACAGGATGTTGAGGACGAAGCGCTTTTGGTACCATATAGATCACTGATTAAATTTATACCCAGTTTATGAGTTTATGAGTGCATGAAGCAGAAATATGCTTTGTTAATTACCCCGTTAATTAAAAGTTTATGAACCTACAAACATAAAATTATTTGACCATTTCTAAAGGGAGAACGAAAATATTTGTGCTATCCTTAAAATTTCGTCTGTCTATATCATATATCTTGAAAACTATAAGGCCAATAACAACACCACAAAGAACATTCCAGAAGTTTGTTATTGAAGTTATTATTAAAGTATTCATGCTTAGACATAAATAGTACAGAGAAATAAACTTCAAAATATCTTAACAAATAGCCTTTTTTTTGAGATTTGGGTCACTTCAAGAATGCGCTGTCCTACTATTAGAAAAATCATTTTCCATACGAAAATCGACATATACTGGGTTTAATTAGACGTTGAATAAATAAATGGATATTTGGAAACCTTAGAAACTTTACACTATTATGTAGGGAAAAACTGAAGTTTATAAATGAACTGTCTAATAAAAAAAACACTCTTTTAATGCTCTCATCATTTTATAGATAACTGCATATTTACTGCTAGATGTCATTACTGATTTATCCAAAAAGATAAAATTATTCGTGACGGATTCCTAACAATAATACCAAAATGAAATATAGGTCCTACATATTTGATAAACAATAACAGGGCTATGTGCTAGCAAATCTACATAATATCAGTAAAATGCTATCTATCCATCTACCCATCTATCTATCTATCTACCTTGAGAAATCAAATGTTGAAATGTTGTGGTGAAAGTTTTAAACATTAAAAGACTGACGACGTTGTATTCCTTCCGTTTACAAGATATACACCTATCTCACTTTGAATGGGAAAGTTAACATAAATCTTTGTAATGTTCTTTACTATCAAATTCATTTAAAGTTTTTGTTAATGTTACTAAATATTTGAATAAAGCTTTATATCAAATCAATTGGTTAAGAGTTATTTATTAAAA
The DNA here is from genome assembly GCF_905475395.1 of Chrysoperla carnea. NCBI lineage: Eukaryota > Metazoa > Arthropoda > Insecta > Neuroptera > Chrysopidae > Chrysoperla > Chrysoperla carnea. Next base: position 70,214,164 of record NC_058337.1, on the reverse strand, counting down.
CCAATAGTTTATGAAAATGTTGAAGATACTTCAGTTTGTAGCATGCGTTTGAATTGTAACAAAAAACTTAAAGTTGTAACATTGTAAAACATGTTCAATTTAAATATTATATGAATGAGGATAGATTTTACACTACTGTCTCCGAGAATCTTGGAAGTTTTGTCCGAAATTGGTCAGCAAATTAAAGAAGGCTATCGATTTAAAAAAATTCATTTTTAATTGTATGTTATTTATTTTTTAGTAATGTTTTAATTGGTCTCTAGACAAACAAGCAGTTCAAACGGTTGAGCATAAGACTTGCAAATAATTTGGGAAAGAAACCAAATTTTTCAAACCTAGTTTGGCCACCTACAGTTCATTGGCAGAAATCGTCACGCAAACGTATAAGATATGGTATGTGTGTCTTTGTGTGTGTGTGTGTGTGTGTGCGTTTGACCTTCAGCAGCCTGCAAGCGAGTGCTTGCATAGTATACCTCTTTCTCTTTCTTTATTTTTGTACTAAACGAAAACGTAAAAATTTATTTGTAGTTTGTTTTAAATTTTTCTATTTCTCTGTCTCTTTTTATACCGTGTATATGTAATATATCAAATGTATACTAAGTTTAGTCCCAAGTTTGTAACGCTTCGAAATATTAACGCTACCAACAAAATTTTAATACAGGTGTTCATAAAATCACCTAATTTATTCATTTCCGGTTGTCCGTCTGTCTCCCTGTCTGTCCCTATATCATCGCGATAACTCAAAAATGAAAAAAGATATCAAGTTGAAATTTTTACATCCTTTAGTTGACAGTCAAAAATATTTTTGCCGTCACAACATATAAAGTTAGGCTTCATAACAAATTTGGTCAAAACGATGCAAAGGGCTAGAGAGACATTTAAATATCTAAAAACTAAATTTCTTGATAAAAGTGAGGCCAAATTAATAGAAGGCATGTTTATTCGCCCCAAAATAAGAGAAATCTTTAAAGACAACTTTTCAAATCTAAGTAGGTGGATTAAGAAAGAAAAGCATGGTAAGCTTTTGAAAATGTGTATCACAATTTTCTTGACATAAAAAGGCTGAAAAGTACACAGAGTTGATAGACTGCTTTCATCGTATCATCAACTTGGATGCAGTATGTCTTTAATCAGTCAGCAAATGTTGGTTCCTTGTCTGAGGAGCATGGTGAAAGATTTCATCAAGACATTGCACATATGGAAAAAAGATACAGAACAACAGCAGTCGAGTAAATCTAGAAACAGCAGTAAAAAGTCATAAATGAAAACTATTTACCAAATAGTTACCATTTTTTATTACTTTGAATTCATTCTTATTTTAATTTGTGTTGTAAAAGTTATCAATCAGTGTAAATTTTATCTTTCTAAAATAAATACATATTTATCTATATCAATGCCGGCGGTATATTTAAATGTCAATATCTGAAAAATAAGACGTGATAGCTGAAATCTAAAAACAGATTTGGACACACGAAACCAAAGCCGACCGAAATCGCATAGTAAACTTTTTCTTCCCAATTTTTGTTTTTTGTTTTTGTTTTTTTTTTTTTTTGTTTTTTTTTTTTTGCCGACAGTGTTATTTATGAATATTTGCTGGCAGTTACAATTTTATCACGTTGCGTTGTATACATTTGAGTATAAATAACCCAGATGCAGTGACAGAACTACGTGCGCCCTAGTAGCAAGGCCAGGATTTTTATATTCACATATATAATTATTTGCTGTCGATACTGTAGATTAAATTTAAATTCAGCGCTCCTAGCGTTTACTATATCAATTATACTTCACTTCAATTTATGTACGAAATTATGTATATGGATCTAAGTACATCTAAGTTGTTACCCATATAAGAATATAAGTAAAGTCAGTTAATTAAACACTAACATAGCCTTGATTGTTAATTGTATTCTCTTCGAGAATAGTGCTAGCAACCTCGGAGAGTTATAGTAACAGGTTTCTTTAATAATATATTTCCAGAAAAAAAATTACAAAAAGTACCTACAGAGGTACACAATAATTACTTGTGCGTAGGATTGGAATAATACAATATAAAAACAATTATTACATTGTAATACATATTTATAGAAAAAAAAAACTATTAGATAAATGATAAAGCTATACAGAATGCAATTGATAAAACTTTTTGTGACAAATCCATTATTCTCATAATATTGTGACGGTAAAGGCAGATCAACCTATCCGTTAAGAATATAAAGTTGTTTTTTTTCTTCAATAATAATTCTAGTACAATGGATCATTTGTGGCGACTAATTTCTTACCACAAAATCTAGGAAAAATAAGTTTTCGTTATAGGTTCTTGCGTTTATATGCAACTAATGAATATTTTGAGTTTCTGCCACGAGTGAATGAAATATGAATTGTCTTTTGGTACATGATTTATTCCCGATATTATACCGCAAGTATATATTTCACATGGTTGGCATAGATGTTAGTGAGATGGTATATGTGGTGGAAAAATCTTTTCAAAAATTATATTAACAACGGGGTAGTAAATCCGTATATTGAAGTAGTATCAAGCTAGTTCATGACACACTGCTGCTCACATACATCACCTTATATTTCTGCCATCAACGTCATCATCATCATCATCATCACCTCAAGATGTGATGTGTATATGATGATCACAACAAAAGAAAGTGTTGAAAATCAACTTTAATTTTATTCTTAAAACATGTTTTTCATTTTTACAGCTCATTATTTGAACATGTTTTCACATCTAGTGTTTTTTATACACTCTTTCGTCTGGCATTGTTTTTTGGTAGAAGGGAAATTTAGAAAAAAATGGTGTTATAAAATGTATTATAATTTTATGTAATGACTTTTTATTTTTATTTTATTTTATTTTTTTTTTTGCTTTTTTTCTCTTTATTGTTCATTATTATATAAGAGTTGACTATTATCGAATTATTTTTTATAGCTATGGAACGCATTTTTGATAATTACTTTTACGGTTATGTATTAACATAAGTGGAAAAGTTTAGAAAGTTTTTCTATACAATGAACTATTATCGAGAATCTTAAATTTTCGATTTTAATTTTATTCAACCGATTTATAAAACTTATATTTGACAAAATTTATCATCTGTATTATATTATAGTATCTCGATTGGGCCCACAACACAATAGATTTAGTGGAAAGTGCACTGTTCTAGATAGGTCAACTTTTATGGTTCCGAAATATTATGTTCGAAAGTAATTTAATCTATCGAAAACCTATTAATTAAATAAAATATGTTTGTGTTAACAGGAATGTGGACAAAAAAAAAGATGAAAAAACATCTTTTTCACAGCCTTTTTTCAAATCATACACTACTCTGCCTCACTCGTTACAAATCAAGCATTATTTAAAGGTCCCACAGTTTTCTAAAAAACTTCATACACTCTATCGATTAAGCAAATAAACCTAATAATTGAATTTTGTACGAGTTTGATAAATAGTCGTAGACACCTTTAAAAATACGCTTACGAAATAATCATGAAAATAAAATGATTTTATGTTTTATATTTTATTTACCATAGATCCATTTATTTCAGTATAATAAAATGTTCGTAACTTTTCTTTAAATAAACGAGTAAAATAATATCGATACTGTTTATGTATACAAAGGAAAAGAATCCAAAATTCCATATTCATTATAATAATACGTAATATTCATTCGATTTAAAATAAGTACCCAATTCACATTAACTATACAAAAATATAAAATTTTATCACTTAAAAAATGTACTTGCATATTTTTTGCAAGTATATTGTGTTCAATTCTAAAGTCTATATTATCGATACGTTCAGGAATTTTTATAAAATATGTATGCATACAGTATGTGTTAAAAGTGTGGTTGATCCGGAGAAAAATAATTCATCCTTAAGACTGTTCTATACACATTTTTACTTTATAATTTTGAAACTTTATAATTTTGTGAAGAATCCTTTTAAATATGCATTGCTGGGAAAAAATTATCAAAACAATCAAAAATGTGTATAGAAAAGCTTTAACATTTACATAAATAATATTAATGGTTTCTAAGAAAAATACAGCCAATTAAAAGCTAGACGAAAAAGCCAGTAGGAAGAAAACAAAGTTAAAATACCTGAATAAATATGTAAAGGAAGGTGGGATAAGATTATTTCTTCTCTTAAGGTAGAAAGTCTATTAATCGAAATATACTCAACATAATCTTAAACCCATAGCGTAGTTTCCAGTAGTAGTGTCTATATATCCAGGAACTACGATAATCCTAAGTTTTTATTGTTTTACCTAAGTTTCAAAGTCTACAAATTGATTATGTTATGTCCAACGGGTTGTACTGGATGTTCTCTAATGTTTTTAATACCGGACACCTTTATAGAAGCCAGATAATTGTTATCCAGTGTGGATAGCAAATATTCTTCCTTTGTTTTTTTTGTTGACTTTTCTTCTCTGGTGATTTTAACTTTATATATAAGTTTTAGAAATCGTGAGAAAAAGTAAGCCTTTCTTAAATAAAATTTGAGACATCCGATAATACAGTATCTTTTTTACTATTTATTTTGAATATTGTAATGTAAGATTTAAAATTTTTTTAATAATATGCAAATCTATTCCAAAATGCTTTGTTAGGTTTGGTTAGGTTATAATGGCTGTCCACGAAGGACATACTTAGGCTATTGAGCCTATTGTGATAGCATATATGTGTTTTACCACCTTTCCGCTCATAATTTCATTTATCAGCTCCTCATTTTCAGAGGATGAGTGCACCTCCTTCATGTATATACCATGCACTACACCAGCCCATCACAACTATTAATTAAATTAATATTGTTGCGACGGCGGTAATCGAACCCGCTACCCTAAGCATACCGCGGACGGGATTGGTTACGCCTAAACCAACTGAGCTAATAGGACGAAATGTTTTGTTATTATAAATCAAAAATTGATTTAGTCACTTTATTAATAAGATTTAGATAATTTTCAGTTATAATTAAAAATATTCAAAACAAACTTTCTTGTACGCTTTTAAGTAAATTAGTTAAAATCGATTCGGAGATAGTCAAAATATTAAGTTTTTACAGAAATCTGAAAGTTGCTAGTTTTTGCTATCGTTTTGTATAAGTATAAACTCAAGGATGCTGAATTTTTTGTAACCGTGTAGGTTTATTCACATTCCATTAAAGCCATATGTACTTATTCAAAACTTTCTTAGATTAGTCAATTCCAAATCTCAGAAAATAGTATATTTATTTAATAATCTAGAAACGACACTTGTTTTAATAAATCTATTCATTAATGATTACATATTATAACAATGACTATTAATTTTTTAATTTTAGATTTTTTTTGCTTAGCTTTTTAAAGTAAAGCTTTTTTATGTGCATAAATCTATTGGGTACAATTAAATTTATTTTTAAAACTGCGTGTACTCATGTAAAAGGTCACTTCTGAAATGCATGCAATGTAAATTAATTATGACAAATGTAAAAGTAAGCTTATTTATAGGAAATATAATAATTATAAAAAATTCATGTCAAGTTATCTAGTATCTTTGATCTGGTATTGTAATAATTAACTACCTTTTTATGAGGAAGAATAAGTGTTCAAAGTATGGACGTCAGTAAAAACGAGCAAAATAAATTAATTTTCGGTTCAAGTGAGTTGAGATAGCCCATTTCAGTTGACTTTAGTATTTTTATATCGTTTAATCGAATATGGCTTAAAATCTCTCTGTATGCACGATTTTCCATATAATGAAAACAGTTGAATTATTCATATGGCGTATAATGGTGTTTGAAGTGAAAAACAATTATGCAATTACTGTCCGCAATTTTTCCAAAAAAATAGAGTGATTGCTTTTGTAATGAAAATGACCAAAGTGAAAAAAAATCTTAAGTTTAAAAATAGTTTTTCGTTTCTGATATTTAAACTTTTATTGGATATATTTTATCTTCTTACCCCGTTAGTACAGTCAGTATATTGCAAAAAGCGTTATTAAGTTTTGAACATTATACGATCTGGTAGATTATTTATTTTACTCATAAATCATTGTAAGCGGATAACAACTTAAATTGGTTGGAATTAAATTGGTGGAAAATCAAAGCAAATTTGTGCTTATTTATTTGCCTTTTACTACTTTAATTTATATCAAGCAGATTTTGTTTTAAACTGATAAACTGGCACTTGCATAAAACACTATTATAAATAATTAAAAAAAAAGCAACCACATATTTTTTTTCAATCGGTCGCGCATCCTAGAACTAATTGTGCTCAACGTCAGTTCAGTGATTGGGCGATAACCGCTGTTTTCAATGTGGTGGAGAGTTCCATGATTTTTGTTCATTTAAAAAAAGTGTTCAACTAGCCAAAAAAATGTTCAAGTTTACGGAACGAGAATCAAATTTTATTTCTATTTTTGATTCAAACCTTGTAAATAAATGCAATTTGAAAACGCGGAATGGCAGCAGTAGTTTTTTGCAAACTATACAATTACTCAGTAACCTTCCTATATCAAGCAACTGTTTTTTATAACGTTATTACGGGCTTGAAATGTTTGTGATCATTATTTTTTCTAAGAAGCAAATAATTTCATAACAATACCTGACGAAAAAATTAAATAATTTTCACACTAAATCGAATGTTTACTTAACAAACATTATTATAAATATTAACAGTTCATTAACCTACACCAAACGAAAGAATTATGACTTCATTTTATAAAATTTATCTAGCCAATACACAAACTTGGTAAAAGAAAATCTCATATCACAAAAATAAATAATAACTTATGATAAAATAATTTATGTAAACATAGAGCATTGGTGGTATAATGGTATGCGATGACTGTTATGCCTATATAAGGTGTTGGTTGGTTGCATGCAATGAAGGTATTTAACAAAAAATTATTTATTATGACATCAATTTTCAACCACACTACTCCAATCCATTCCACAAAACCACCGCCATTAACAATAGCACACAGCCCCTTAATAAAATTTAAGTAAAGTAATGGGGTGTTGTTTGTGTATACATATACACATTGTATAGAAATAAGTTTTCTGGCACACAGTTTAAATGACATGTTAATTGATTAAAATAATTTAATTACCATACAACATTGTAGTTATTATTATTAACAATAAATAAATACAATTACCAGAAGGTTCGAAAATTTTATGTTTTCTAACATCATCCAATGGTACAATGTTGTCGAACACAGGCATCAACAGCCATCCGGGAGTTTCACTTGCTAGCTGTAATCTGCTATTAAAGGGGGATATCTTAAAAAGGGAAAATCTTTAGATGAAGACAGGTACAACAAGATAGATATGGCCTGTGTACAATCGCAGGCGTTCCAAAGACCTAATATCGCTTCCCATTGCCTCTGCTATCAAAATTGTCATGGCTATTACAGGAAATAGGCTAGGTGACAGGGACGCTGGGCTTAGTAGTGTATCATGACTCTTGCAGGAGCTGTCACAGTGGAGAGGAGGAAGAAACGATGTCTCTTTCCATGAAGAGATGGACTCGTTTGAAAAATGACCCTTGGTCTAAATGCGACCCACCACAAGGCAGCTACTCTAACCTAACATTACCTATCTCCTTCTTCTTCTTCTTCTTAAGAAACTGCGCTAATCCAAACGAGAGAACTAGGCCAAAAAATCTAATATTTGGCTTAATAAAAATTTTAATTGCAAACAAAATTTTATGGTGACCCAAATGTATACGAATCGAAATTTTTTCTTGAGTCAAGTCCGTGTGCCATGTAGGATATCCCCGCCGTGGCTATCATAAAGTTAAATTCTAGTGCTGTAGGGCGGTATTTCATATTTTATTTAATCAGTCTATAACATTGTTAATTAATTTATTTTTATTTGGTGTCTCTTTTTAAGAGCTATTGACATCCTTGATGCTTTTCGTTCAAGTGGGAAACAGAAATCTCATTCATCCCCAGTCATTAAAAATACCCGTTGAAGCTATTGCCGACCAATCAGAATAATGGATGCTTGTAAAAGTAACGTGCAGAGTTTTCAATGTTATAATCACATACATTTTATGAAGCTGTGAAAATTAATATTGTTTAGGAATTATAAGTGCTATAAAAAGAGAGAATTTCCATTTTATTGCATGACTTTAAAACCATGTGCCCCTGTCCAATATTTGCTAGGTAATATTTACAATGACATTGTGATTTTAATATTTCTGATAACAATTCAAAAAGTTCCTAGAGCAGTGAAAATTAGTGACATACCTACTCATTGACATTCGACAGACAGCTATTAGTATCATACATTTTTAATATATAATTAACCTAAATTTTTGTTATCATATTTAAAAAAGGTTGGTTTCCTTAAAATAGTTTTCAAATACATAGTGGAACTGTGCATCTGCCAGTATAATCTTAAGATATTAAAAAACATTCAAATTCCTTACTGAAAAATTTTTAATAAAATTATAAATTTGTGCAATACTATTTCATGATACTAATACATTTTTATAAGACAACAAGTAGAATTTATGAAATATATTTTCTATACAGTCACGTCAGCTTTTATTTTTTATTTACCAGTAGAAGTTACCATTGCAATCTTGTTAATTAAATTTTATACAGGATTACTATACTCTTATCTAAAGCGCAGAAAAAGTTAAAAAAATTTTTTTTTACTGCAATCGCCGTTTGCTGTTTGGAATTGTTTGTTTTTTAAGCTTTTTATTTATTAAATGTAGTTTAAGAAATTTCAAAATTCTAAAGAATATTATTTAAACTTAATATTAATTTTAAAAAAGAACAAGGCCGGACTTTCGTTTAAAACAATAAATTAAATGTTGTTCTATTTTGATAATAATACGCACTTGGATCAACGAACATACTGGGCCAATACGTCCACTATATGCTAACATAATTTCTTGTTATAAAACTATCGCACTCAACTTCCGGCATTCTTAATAATCTAGAATTCTAGATACTTATTAAGTACTTTCCATTTAGTTGCCTGATGTATTTTTTGTTACTGAACTCGACTTAGTATCTCAAATACTATCTGACTCTTATTATGGCCCTTCTTCTCTTGGCGTCTAGTATTCGCTATAATGTTTTTTTTTATTAATGGATACCACTATTTGGCCACCATAAAAGCATCTGTGAACTTTTATAACGAGATTTGAAGATCCTGGTGGTGCCTAGCACCCACGAGATATTACACCTAATGTGGCGTATTTATTGCGATTAAAATAAAATTAATTTCTACGCCTTTACAAAATCTCATGAACGAAAAATGGCAGACAGATTTTCATTGCTGATTTATGATGAGCGAACGATTATTTGTGCTTAGAGAAAGAAAAAACTTTATTTAATTAAAAATTGATGAATTTTATCTAAGAGTTGAATTTTTTGAATATCGAAATATTGAAATTTTGAAAGCCTAAAGACAGACAAAATCCAAAATATTTTTCTGATACTTTCTACTCTCTACCCTCTACTCCAGCACTCGGTGTAGGAAGTCTTAGTATATTACTTTCGTCCTATTTAGCAAATAATTAGGGGATTTTATTTATTTTTTTTCTTCATTAAGAGTTGAACTTTTTTTTCCTTTTCTACAGCTAATAGTGGATAAAAGTCATCCACTAACCCGCCTATAAGCCGCTTTAACACCACGTCAATTAGCTGTAATGCTGATGTTTAACTTCTACTTTTGAAATCAGTTTAAAAATTATCGAATACCCCTCAAAAGTTGCTACTCTACTGGAACTTACTTTTTTAATTTCAATTTTTGTTATGTAGATAATTGACAAGCTCGACATTAAACTAATTTCCTCTTTATTCACGGACTATAAGATTACATGTTATTGTAATATATACAATTTAATATGTTTGTAGTTATATTATAGAAAAAAAAAAGGTATTTTTAAATTAAATGTTATTCTCCTATGAATTACATGAGTTGAAAACATTAGAAATTTCCATTTTTTGATTAAAAACAGACAACCACTAGCATTGGTCTACTGGTCTACAGAGTACAGTAAATGTATAGCAATACTAAGCACTAGTTTGCTTGACTACTCTCATGTCCAAGCAATACATTTTTGGTATAATTTTTTTTTAATACTTTTTATATTGTTCTAGCTGTTTTTCACCCGCTTTATTGGAAAATTCCTAGTTTCAAGACAAGTATAACTACGCAATATTCTTATTTGTCATTTTGATCGTCCTAAGGACCCTGTCTCTACTAATTATTAAGCAATTCAGAAAAAGTGAAATAAACGACTTGAAAACATGTATGGTTTGAAAAAGCTCATCGGTGCAGTATTTTTGTCGGACAAAATATATTATTGTTTAATAATTTTATTAATTATCAAGTGGTCATAGTATCCGATAAATTCCTAGCTGCGTTTTTTCAGAACGATAAATATGACGATATCATGTAGGAGAGAGTAGAGGGAATATATATAATTAAATATATGGGCAGATTTGATGCTGATTTTTTCCTTGATGCTACACCAGAAAAAGAGGTGATTTGAGCCCGATTCGTACAAATGGGGGCGCTGGAGAATTTTTCGAATTTAAAAAAAAAGGATTCTTTAGTCAATTTTAGTGGATGGTTCATGGAGTAGTGGCCGGGAATGGGCCAACCCTTTTACGGTATCACAACGAACCCTATGGTCTAAGTGTGTCCCACCCCAGGACAGCCACTTTAACCTAACCCAATCTAATCATTTTATAAATTTGTATCTCAGCTTCTATATAACTTAGAGACTTGTTGGAGATGACCTTCTTTTTTGTAAGCCCTCTACTTTTAGGAAAAAACTCATTGAGTTACACTCAATTCGAGCGTCACAGCGAGCTGTTAACTAAACCCCTGTTTCAGAGAAATTTTGCCTATATTTAAAATGTTGTCATATATACAGTTTTCCAAAAAGATGGCTGATATTTTTATTCAGGGGTATTTCGAAGATATCTCCACTTTTACTTGATTGCTTCTATTGCGTTTAGTTATGGCCATCGAAACTCGATCCAATTTTAAAAAATCGTCATTTTCAGATAACCAGAACTTTTTTCTATCAAGTCGAAATCATTTGTAATTGTCGGAGAATATACTGTATTATATCCTCAAACAGTAAATAGTGAAGTTAATAAACAAATGTTTCAAACAAAAGTTGTTTATCTTTTTATTTACATTTAAGCTTTTGTTCTATCTGTAATAGTTTACAAGATGAGGAATATTTTTTAAAATTTAAGCTTTTGTTCTCTTATGGTTTACAAGAAGCCCCAATTGACCTATGTTGCTCATTTACGAGCTCGATCTCACTTTTTACGTCCTGAGCACGCTCTAAAAATTTCAACTTGATATCTTTTTTCGTTTTTGAATTATCGTGATGACAGACAGACAGACGACAGGCAGACAGACAGAAAGGCATACAACCGGAAATGAACTAATTAGGTGATTTTATGATCACCTATACCAAAATTTTGTTCGTGGCATCAATATTTTTAAACGTTACAAACTTGGGACTAAACTTAGTATACCTTGATATATTTCATATACATGGTATAAAACGTATCGGTTATAAAGCTATTTATTTTTCAACGTGTATTTTTTTACATCATGTGTTTATGTGTTTTAATAAAAACAACACAATTTATTTGTACGTAAAACATGAATTACAAAGTTTAGTGTTAGATGGTTTGTGTGAATTTTTTCTACTTTTAATTTTATAGTTTTAACCCAAACATTTAACGGTTTGTATAATAAATGAAGGTTTTGTTACCTCGCTAACCATACATTGACGTTTTTAGTATGGGCAAGGTACTTTAGTATAGTAATATATATCATGTTGATTACTGTTAAGTTTACTTTCTAGATAAACCTTTTCTCTGATACTGATTTTCCTGACTTTCGAGAAAAGATTCATTGCTTTGTATCTTTGGTTATATTTGGAAAATTTGATTTTAATTAACCAATGTTTTTGTTACAAAAACAAATTAATTATTTATAGTGTTGTTTTTAATATCTCTATAGGGATAAAAAAATGTAAACTTGCTATTGGGGAATATTTATGTAACATTTTTTTACCAAAATATTTATTTTTTTAATAATTTTTAACATTTTTAAATTAGTTTGAATAACAAAATAAATGAAGCAAAATGTTAGGTTTAATAAAATGGATCTGGTATGCGAGGAGAAAGCATTACTAGTGTCTTACGTTGCGTTTATTGATATTTTTTTGAAAAAAATGTTATTATTTTTCTACAACAATTTTTCAGAAAGAATCGGAATTGTAAATGCTGCAATTTAGGTAAAATTATTATGACAAAGTAGAAGAAAATGTAAAAACTTGGAAAATTTTCCTCGAGCTATGCATTTTTCCCTCAAACCATACTATTTTGTCGTTGAAGTAAGCAGGTAATATATTGAAGATATTTTCACTTTAAGTGCTCTGTATACATATTAAATCGCTATAAAGGGCTTAGAATTAAACTATTACAATCTGTTCATAAGCTTATCAGTAGGAAATTGGTAGCATTTTTTATTTCTATATATATATATATATATATATATATATATATATATATAAAGCCAATAGAAGTGAAACTAAAAAATCGACACTAAAAACGGATTTTCACCTAGGCCTAGGAAACTAAAACTTTTTTAAACGACTTAGCTTGTCATGAATTTTGAGAATGTGCAAAAATATTTTTATAATAAGTCAATTTATACTTTTTATCAAAATTTTATGTTTCTTTCATTTAAAAAAAAATGGGGAAGTGAGTCATCAGTCCGTTATCAGTGGAAGTGAGTTATCAGAAGTTATAGATAGTAGAGATAATTTTAAGGTAACACAAGGAAATTTTATGTAATGTCATAGTAAACATCCTATTCAAATCAAATTTAGGTAAGCACATATTAGGTTGACTACTAAATCAGAAGTATGTCTTCTTGAAACTAATATTACAATTAATTGATACAGTAGAAAGTATTAGTAGCTAAAATGAAATTCTTGAAATAATAAAACGTACTTAATTCTAAAATTAATACCTTAAATTTTCAGAAAAATATCTTATAAAAAAAAGTAAGTGCTACATATTTAATATACGAAATTACGATAGGAACATAGTTCCTACTAGGTGTCCCAGGAACCTCTCGTTTTTTTTTTATTATGATACCGGACTGTTTAGGAAATCTTCCGACAATAAGTCCGTCACAAGGGGCTAGAAGAGGCGGATCAAGTTATCATAGCAACAGGTAGTAGACTCTCCGTGAATCCTTGGAAACATTGATTACGTGTAATCAAGTGGTAATACGGATACACAACGTATCCATGGACCCCATTTTCGGTTTACATGTGATACTTATCCTGAATTTTCTTCGGCAATTCGAAGTTTTGCAAAATTTTGAAGATTAGTTTTTATCAATGAAGTATAAACAAAAAACACCAATTGAATAAAAGGCTCCATGATCATGAGTAAAAAATTACAAATTATGCTTCGTATTCATAAAATTTAACGACGTACCATTTGTAAAACCAACTCTGCAAGTTTATCTGTAAACTTTTGAAAGCGTATTATTTTAGCGAATTCATAATAATTCTTCATACCTAAATATTTTCATGGGTACTTGTGAAAAGGGCATTAAACTATACCACATCCATAAATAAACAGTGTGAATAAAAAATATAACATACATAAAATTTACCAACACACAATATTTCATAATACAAAACACAAAATGGTTTAAAACTTTTCATGTAAGTATACAAAATATTCTACTCAAGTTTTGGCTTTGTTGTTGTTGATGAAAATGAACAAGAAGTCGAAAAATGGGTCTATCTAGTAAATATGGGAACACGCTATACCGTCTTCATTCAAACCATGAATACTGTTGTATAAATATCCATATATTGCCTCTATAATGTATATGCTGAACAAATGTGTATGTGAACCGGGTGTTAATAGTTACATGTCTAAACTAATATTATAAAAAAATGATTTTATGTTTGATGCTTGATTGTAATGTGGATAAAACTACTTAACCGATTTTCACCTATCAAAGGTACATTAGTATCGAATAATTTGGGGTGTATTTTATTTTCAAAAAAGTAGTTTTACCAAAAATAATGTAACCCACGGTATCAAAAAATATAATATTATAAATGCGAAAATAATTTTATCTATACCTGTTATGTTTTGACGTCTAAGCCGCTGAACTAATTTCAAAGGGCATGGGTTACTTTTTGTCGCGAAATTAAGACTTTAAAGAATGAAATATGTGTTTAAAGTTTGTTATATATATATATATATATATATATATATATATATATATATATATATATATATATATATATATATATATATATATATATATATATATAGAGATATAGATATAACCAACCGAATTTCGAAGAATTTACCTTTCCCTTTAGCAAAGGACATTCTCTAGCCAAAGCGAAGCATTCGATAGAGAAAAATGAGTGTTTTCGGTAAATTTGACAATTTTATAGATTGTGATACAATTGTAGTATTTTATCTTCAGCTCTGTGCATTGAAGGTATTGCTAAAAATTTGCGTCAAATGTAGATAACTTAAAATAGAATAATGTATTCAAAATACAAGTTAATGAAATCTTTTACACAAAAATATGCTACAAAAAAAAAAAAACAGAAAAGTATTTTAATAGTATGTATAACTTTTCTTAACTTCCAAAATTGCCGCTTATCATAATTAAGGTTTGATTAGTTGTTTTTGGCGAGCGTGTTTTTAGTAAGATGGTTAAATGTATGGTATTAATAATATATTTTAATGTTATGCCATAGTTTATTAATTTATTTCAATTTCTTCTCATAGTAATAATAATCAGTAATCTTGTAGACATATTTAAAATCAGTCATAATACCTACGCCAGTCAAATTTTATATTAAAATCGCAAACCGTGATGTAAAGCTGCTTTTTTGGTATGTTATTTGGACTCCTTAGGACAGTGTGAAACTACTACAGGCAAACTTTTTTTTGCTTCTAACACGTAAT
The DNA here is from genome assembly GCF_905475395.1 of Chrysoperla carnea. NCBI lineage: Eukaryota > Metazoa > Arthropoda > Insecta > Neuroptera > Chrysopidae > Chrysoperla > Chrysoperla carnea. The sequence goes on along the minus strand of NC_058337.1, from coordinate 70,199,155 downwards.
TTCACACTCCCCTAAGGAGTCAAAATAACATACACAAAAAGCAACGTTTCGAAAATTTTGACTCTTCAACCTTATTCTTATAATTAGTGTATCTAACTGATATCGAGCACATTATGCTTAATAACATTAAATTTTACATTACATTAAAAGTAAAAACTATTTAGCTTTTTCGCGTTCATGCAATGAGAGGAATTTTTATATTTTTGAAGAGTAAAACTTTCAATAATTAACAAAATTATTGTAAGATTAGTGATTTTGTTGACACTCGGTTTATAGCGTATATATTTTTAGTCCAAGAACAAAATGTACCGGGCTATACTTTAATACAACAAAAAACATTAAGAAAAGAAAATGTAATTGTTAAATATTCAATTTTTTAAACTAAACTACATATAAATAAGAATGAAAACCTTTAGTATTTTTACGTATCTGTTGCTCAAAAAAAAAATCATCCTGATTTAATGATATGGCATGCGGAATGTCAACATGAAAACATTGACTGCGAGTTTTTCCCAAAAATTTTCTTTGTTGTTTGTAATTGTTTTTTTAAAATCATTTAGTCAATTGGTCAATTCGTGATAAATTAATTTCTAGACTCCTGTCCAGTTATTACAACAAATGTTACAAAAATAAAATTATAAGGTTCAGCTTGAAAACCTTATGTTAATCTGGGAAAATTTCAAAATATTAATTTTACACTTTAAATATCATTGAGTAGATGGTAATCATTACGACTTTTTCAGCCATAACCTTAAACCTGCTCCAAACGAAGTTGGTTTTCATTTCCAGTGCTGACGTTTAAGTAATTAATATTTTTTTCGAATTAAAGCACATATGAGTTTTAATTTGCTACAAAACACCTTAAATTTCTGTGGCTGAATTAAAATATATACTATGTATATAGATATAAATATTTTTATAGGCAATATTTCAATATGCATTTCAAGCTTTAATTTATTATAAAAGAACACTTAAATACCTAATAAATTCTTATTTGATTAATAAACTTTTTTATTAAAAGTATTTAAATAAATAATTAATTTTTCTAACGTCCGCCTTATCTTCCTTAATAGTTGAATGCAGAAATTACATTGTATGCCAATATTTGCAAAGATAGAAAGTATGCCAATAGATGCAAAGTATGCCAATATTTCGTTGAAACTAATTAAGCTACATACATCTCTTACTGCCGTTCATTGTAGTTAAGTCGCTCGGACACCTGACTGTATTCTAGCAGTGTCATATAATTCTTGCAGTTGCCTCTTGAACTATAACCATAAATACCATATAAAGTAGTTTCGAATATAGTTTTCATAACACCACAGCATTCATACATACAAGTTCATATAAACTCATACACATATACTTAAATATTATGTGTCGTGCCTGAAGTAGTATAGTAGGTTGGAATGTGAAACCTTTCAACCTTTTCATAAAGTACCGAATAATGTGATTCTCCAAATAGTTTCGTTCCAACAATTACTTGTCAACGTTATATTTACATCCTGGGTGAATAGAGAGACACGATGTATGAGAATATTATCAAGTTGTCTGTCGTCGTATATATGATCGTATACGTCATACTTACATCATTATCATCATCACAGAGTCCACCCATATTTCTCTATCTATGGGTCCTGGCTGTGATTCTTTATTATAATAATAACATAGTTGATAATAAATATCCTTGAACTAACTAAGCACAGACTCAATTTGAGTGACAGTGATGTATAAATAATTGTATATTTATGGTATATATAGATGTATGCAAAAGGTTTATTACAACTAAATTATTAATGAGGCGGCTACTGCTATATGTTATATTTGATTAATGTTTCATCCTTGAATGACCACACACATTTTTTGTATCACCTAAGATATAGAATACAGAATAAATATAGTATGTTTCAGAATTTTATGGCATTATTTTAGACGTTTATTTCTTTAAAAGAAATAAACAAAAAGCCCATAAACAAGTAAAGCCGAACATCATTTATTACTGAAATATTGAAGCATACAAATTTTTATTTAACAATACAATAATAAAAGTAATTATTCGGCCGTCATTGTAATGAATGCATTCATGGTTTAGCCTACCGCTTCCCTTGCAGTATTTTATATTAGAAATAAATTTTGTAAATTGTTATTTTAATTTAATTTTAAAGAAGTAGATTTTAATCTATTAATCACATATCTCAAAAAACATTTTATTCCATTTTGTATTCCTGAAAACTATAGTTATGTTCTTGTTACTCTTACACAATTTAAACGAATAATTTTGTCGAAACTGTTTTGCTTTTTTCATAAAAAAAAAAAAATTTAAGTATTTTCGCAACAAAAAAAAGTTTTTGTAAATAATAAATTAGGGGATTTGTTGATTCTATTTAGAAAATATTCGTGCGCGCGAAATTTTAATATTTTAGTAGAAAAAAAAGGATAGTCAGTCATAGTGGCTGTCGACGGAAGTGAAAAACAAAACTTTGGAAATCGTAAGTATCGCCATCTATGGACAGGAATCAGAAGTTACCAAAGATCAGAATCACTTAGTTAATAATTGTACAGCTTTAATTATTATAACATATGTGTCGATTGAAAAAAATTTCCTAGGTTACGGTGTAATATCTGCAGCTATAGTCATAGCATGTTGCTGATGGTAATGATGACGATGATGACGATGACGTAGCATTGTCGACTTCCATAAGATTTTAACCTATCCAAAACCCTCAAAAATATTTATTACACATACACATTTATTTTTACACACACATTTATATCAATGTGTAAATATATAAACACTTATTTTTACCTACGTTACCGATTCAGATTTCTGATAACTTCGTTTCATTCAATTATAGCTGGCAAGCCTACAGTTCGGAATATACCTCAAGTCGTTTTGAAAAGGATCCAAACATTATGCAATTCAGTAATATTATATTAGGTAATTTTTCACGGTTTCCTTGGACAACAGGTGCATGATTGGTTTTGGCTACAGAAATTCTAAATAATGATGTGTAATTCTGAATCTTCCTGTATAAAGGATGCATGATTCAACAAGTTAGAATCGCAGGTATTTTTTAGTAAAGAAATTTTACTAAATTATTAAGCAAAAAATGGTCAATTTATGTATCGGATAATTGAGTCGAATAAAATTTGTATTTAAAAAAAAAGTAAGGTTATCAATGAAAGTTTGAAAAAATCCAATCAAAGAAGCAGAACATTAGGCCTATAATGGTTTTGAGTACTGAGATATCGAAAATTTTCTGAATCACAACATGTAAGGATCTGCAACAATAAGTTCGAGGTAGGCGCGATACGTACATATGTATCTATATCTACTTACGAACATTTCCGTTGAAAACTAGATAACAGACAAGAAATTTTCGTTTTTTACAAGCCTACAAGAAAGTGAAAACAAAAACATTTCCTTTAAATATAGACATTACAAATATTTTATAAGCATCATATTCATTTGATGTTGTTGTTGCATCATATTAATATTTAAAATTTCGAAATCCAAACAGGTTTTGCAATCACTTAATAGTGCAAGAAATAAACTCGAATAGTCTTAAAGCACAACATAAAAATCCCATGGGAATATTATTTCGCATAGGGATACAATAATTTAGACCAATCAGATTCATGACCAACTGCGATAAATTTGCAATTTTGGTTTTTGTTGTGAGAAAATAGCAAACGAAGAAGAGCCATTTCCTTGAAAAAGATTATATTTGCTTAGCTAAACTTTATTTAAGATTTTAATGTAGTGTAACAATAAATATTTAACACAAAACATTAATCAAAGAGCCAGAGCCATACAAGAATATCAAAACATAGAAAAGTTAAATTGGCTTTGATGTAGTTACTTGTATTATAATGCTATTAATGGGCTTATTATAAAATAACACTTAGTTTTATTCAATGATGTATTATAGGAAATTAAAACTTTTAAAGGATAATATTGCTAACTATTCTACTGTATAATAACAATTATTATTTTCATTTTCTAAAATAATATTTTGTGGCCTGAACTAATCATTAAATATTTAATATTTAAGATATAAAATATCATATATACTCTTTGACAAAGAAATGGAGTTATTAAGACGGTTCTATACACATTTCAATGGCGTGAAATCATTATTTGATTGGCTTGAAACTTTATAATTTTTTTAAGAACTCTCTTAAACATTCGTTAGAGGAAAAAAATTTTTATAAAGAAAAGCGTTTTTCCGGATAAGAATGGTTAAAGTTGCAATGATATTTCAAGAACTGCGATTGTACTATTTACTCTATCGATTTGAAATATTTGGATATGTTATAGGTACTCATATTCTATATGCCTTGGATACTTTTTTTTTCGATAATCCTGTTAATTTTCACAATTTTCAATGTTCACGTTTAGGTACTTTTTCGTATTCAACTATATCTGGATGTGAACAATAAAAATTGGGAAAATTAACAGAATTTTCGAAAAATAAAAAAAAAACAGGGCGGGTAGAATATAGTAGTACCTATAACATATTGAATTTCAAACCGATAGAGTAAAGGGTTTAATCGCAGTGCTTGAAATTCAAATGTAACTTTAACCATTCTTATCTGGAAAACCGCTTTACTTTATAAATATTTTTTCCACCAACGAATGTTTAATAGTCTTAAAAAATTATAAAGTTTCACGCCAATCAAATAATGATTTCACGCCATTGAAATATGTGTATAGAACCGTCTTAAGTGCATTAGTTTTAGAGCTATGGTAAAGATATATTGCGCACGCACACAACTCCAAGACGCCCCATTTGAGGCAATCAGTGGATTTTCATATCAACTTTTAGTAACAAATCACCGTATTGTCAAACTTATTTTCGTTGAAATTATTTATGAAATACTGGTATCCAGTTTTTTTCAAATTTTTAAACCACTGTATAAAGGACGAGAATAAGAAAGGGTTACATTCACTTTTTAAACCTTATTATAACTTTATCAAAATTATTATCCTTCATCTTATTATAACTTTATCAACACAATGACAATCTTTGATAATTTATTAATTCTTGACATTGGGACGGGTGAGTGTGTGACGAAATTCGAAGGTCCTAGTTACCTGCTAGTGCAAGTAAATAAATATTATCTCGAAATTAGAGTAGCCGGCACATTTATTTATAATAACATTTCCTAAATTGTGTTTAAATTTTATTTCGGGATTAAATCACAGAGTTCCAACGTCTATGGTATGGCTTACTTAACTTAAAAAAAAAGCCTAAAATATTGAGATATCATCTGAAAATGTCATGTTTGTATATTACTAAAATTTACTAGCGACGGGAATATAGATCAACTAGTCTTTTATTCGTGTTTATTAGTTCATTCTAGCTTGCTTCCGCCAAATTAATATGTATATCCCTTATGAACCTTTGGACTCTTGTCGAACAGTTTTAATGTCTCCAGGTACTAAAACTATCATTAGAAATTTTCACAACCGCTTTATAAACAGGACAAGTAAGTATATTTATAAAAGGAGTGTCCTGATGCAAACTACGAATAAAGCGGCCCAGTTTGTTTGATTGTCATTGTATTACATAACCCTTTATATTAAAATAAATAGAAGTTACATGAAGCGGTTGTTTGTTTAAATTTTGACATAGATTAAGTTTCAGATCTAAATTTAGAAATTCATGTAAATATTACGTAGGTAGAGATGGATATTATTTATTTATTTGGGTAGGTAGGCACTCATAATTTTAAATGTCTCTGAAGAATACGTTGGAAATATAATAACTGGTAGGTTTTTTTATTTACTATTTTGTCAGTTTGTAAATACGACGTTTGGGTGTCCCAGCAAAAAAAAATTTCATTTTTTTTTACATTTACATTATCATATCATGCACATATGTAATATGCATGGTTTACTAAGTTTAGTCCCAAGTTTGTAACGCTTAAAAATATTGATGATATGAACAAAATTTTGGTATAGGTTTTTATAAAATCACCTAATTAGTCCATTTTCGGTTGTTTGTTCGTCTGTCTGTCAACACGATAACTCAAAAACGAAAAAAATATCAAGCTGAAATTTACAGCGTGCTCAGGACGTAAAAAGTGAGGTCGAGTTCGTAAATGAGCAATATAGGTTAATGGGGTCTTGGGTCCGTAGGACCCATCTTGTAAACCGTTAGAGATTGAACAAAAGTTTAAATGTAAATATTTCTTATAAAAAATTAAACAACTTTTGTTTACCCGTTTATCACTGTTTACCCGTCAGAGCGCAAATTAGACGTAAATCGTATAGTATGTATTATATGTGGATATCAGTTATGTTTGTGGTACATGTACGTATGTGTAATGTGATAGAGTAATGAATACTGTCTATGCATATTATTTCAACAATTAACTCAGTCAATTGCTTGTTTTCACTTGTTGTTTTATAAATTTTATATATTATTTAATAAATATTTAAATGCATTTTCACAGATTTTAAAATTTGAAAAAGAAAAGTTTTCTTCTACTTATTTATCAATTACTTCGATTGAATGACTGAGGGGAGATAGAGTCAGGGCTGTACGCATACAAAGGTGTGCTTTTATATTTTTCGGTAGGTAGACGCATACATTAAGGGATCGGTGTATTCTATAGTTTGGTATGTCTCACAGCCAAGACAAGAATGCTTTTATGTTCTCCTCAACAATGTTCATTGCCTTCTAAACTCAAGCTTGAAATACTTCGGAACTTTCATATTATAAATTATTTGTCAATGCATAAGTCGTAGGTAGAATAGGTTTCGCTCTTACAAAAATTAAATAAAAATGTCTTGTAAATTGACCATTTAAAAGATAAAGTCTGCTACAAACTTATTGTCTTTTTAATTATGCTTGAATTTGAATATAACTGTATCAACTTTTAAAAGAAATGTAGATCAAAAAAGGTATCGCAAAATAACCTCTTTTCGAAAGCAGCCCCATGAGTATTTAGTAGTAGAAATCATTCGATGTATCTTTTTCCGATATATAGTTTTTTTATAAGCATAATTTTAATTTCATCATTAAAATGATGCAAAAGAATGCTTTTTGTGGAAAACTTTCTTTCTCCATGTTTAAAATGTTCACAAAGTATGCGTTTCTTTTACATTTTTCTCAAGTTTTGAACAAATATTATTGCAAATTATAAAGCAAGATGTTGTACCAAGAGTACCTAAAATGTGTCAAAAATTATTCTGTAGTTTCTCGGCAGTAGTAATTTCCATTCATACATGTTTCAGTCATATACATTCTTTGATATCATTTCCTAGAGGAACAGTATCGAAAACATGCTGAAGAGAGGTGATTCTAGGTGCATTAAAGTATGTTCCATAGTACAGCATACACATTTAATATTTAAAAAAAAAATTCATAAAATGTAGGAATATTAGTGCTTTAAGAAGAGACTATTTTACAGTTATATTTTTAACCCCCCAACTAAAAAAAGGGTGTTATAAGTTTGACCACTATGTGGGTGTGTCTGTCTGTCTGTCTGTGGCATCGTAGCACCTAAACGGATGAACCGATTTTGACATTTTTGGTTTTGTTTGAAAAGTAATTTAATGGAGAGTGTTCTGAACGATATTTCAATTGCAAATTTAGGGTCCTGTACCCAAAAATACTAAAAATTGACGAAGATCTTACAAATCGGCTCAGTTTGGAAAAGGCTTTAAGGAAAAAGGCAATTTAATGGAGAGTGTTATCAGATTTGTTTCAAATGCGAGTTATGGGTTCCGCAGCAGAAAAATTTGTTGAGAGTTAAAAATTTGGTAAATTGCACTTGTAATGAAAAGCTTTAAAAAATGCTTAAAATAATGTATATTTTGAAAAAAGGTACTACACTCTACTCCGTAAATTTTTAATATAATATACTTACATAATGATGATTATTATTTAATAATGAATAAATAGGATAAAATACTATAAATACCAAAATTGTTATTAAATAATGTAAAATTAAAATATTTTATACTTAAAATTACTACAATGCAGTATTTATTAAATATTTTTTATCCTTATGTAATAAACCATTTTAAGTTTAATAAACAACAATGTTTAGTCTATTACATAACCCAATTTCCTTTTCAAGACATATCGCCTTTGTACCATTTTCTTAAATACGGTCCGAATGAAATTTGATATCTATCTCATTAAGATTTTGCCAGTACTGGTGACGAATCGAGGCAATCAAGGCTGAATCAGCATTAGTTTACCAAATCTTGGTCTGCCAGCTTTGGTCATCGCTTAGACCGGGCATGATTTGACAACCATAGCCCAAGCCTTAGTTAAATCTGAAAAATCATTGTTTGATTTGCCACTCCTTGTCCCTTGACTTGAGCATAATTGGTTTGCGAAAATTTAGTATAACCGCCCGGGCCTTATCCAAAGCTGATGAACCAAGTCTGTTGTTAATTTAAAAATCTATTTTATCTATCTTTATAGATGACCCGGTGAAATTCGTTGCACACATTTATTCGATTATAACTTTTGATCACTTAATTAATCTGGAGCTCCAATTCATTAATAACTATACCATGCTTAGCCCGCGCATTAAGCCTGGTTATGCCACTTGTTAGCCCGCCCTTTGCTTAGCTTGCCCACTTAGCACAACGCTCATTACTCGTCTCTCTTAGACCATTAGATCTATATCTTGAAGAACGCTACGCTCGCTTACAGCTCCAATTCCAAACTTCACTTCCTTCTTTCACTTGCACAATAAGAGCTGAATGGAGCTCGCTGCGTTCGCAAAAAGATCCGATATCATTAAAACAACCTATAATATGTGCATGGCCCCGTTAAACACAAAATTTACCTACATATTGTTTATTGGTCAATTAGCTGGGTTCCCAATTTAGTTTGCAGTCACCCATACCTAAATAACGTAAGCAAATTATCAATCCAAGAGCATAAAATTCAAAAATTTGAAATATCTTGAGAATGGTTGAGTTTATCATAAAAATTAATAAAAATTGGTTCTGGAGGAACGAGATCACCCGTAAGAATTACAGTGTGTAATTACAAATATATGGAATAATTTTTACATTTATAAAATATTTTCAACGATTTTGAAATATCCTATTTTTATAAAATATTCAAAAATTAAAGTAGCCACGCTAAACGTGCACAAATAAGGGTTTTTGTGTTTCCATTTCTCATTTCATATTAATTTTTATTTTTCTTCGATTAAAACTAACTGTGATATCACATGTAAAAGATATTTCTTTGTAGAATTTGCATCAAGATCATTAGTTTGCTGCGAGAGGCTGTTGCCTATCAATTGCATTGTAGTATAAGCAATTACATCGCAATTATTGGAAAATCTTCGTTTCGTTTTAGCGATGATTATAGGAATATTGAATACAAAATCAAATAGAGAATATTTCATTTTAAGAGCATTTATATCAAAAACTTAATCATATAAATCCACATCGTATAAATTCAGCTTTAAATAATAAATTATGGCATGTATTGTTTTTATTTTGTTTGGAATTTATAACTTATAGAATATTAATAGATTAATTTATCGTTACTATATCAACTATTTCATGTATAGAAAGTTACTACTATAGTTTTGATTGGTGTATTATAAATAGAGGATTTGCGAAACTTTCAAGGTTAAGGAAAGTAGCAAGGAAATTTGAGGTCTTTTAATATTGTTCACTACGAAAGCTTTGATTTCAAAAATTAATTATTTATTCTGTTTAAATTGCATGACATTGATTCACTAATGGGAATATTTTTCGAAATATTGATCAAGGCAATTTGCAGATAGTAAAAAAAATTGATGCAGGTATTAACCAAGGAAAAATTAGATTTTCTATTTGAGTCACAGGAATAAGTTTGCAATTTTGTGAGTGGCGAAAGAGTTGCCAAATAGATTTATATCCAAAGATTTTCTATAAATGTATGTGTAAAATCAATTAGTTCCGTAACTATAATACCATCCACATATATATTATAATACTGGAGTTTCAAAGATCCATTTTTCGGAGTTATAGCAATCTTGACTCTATCGCCAAGCTAGGCATACCTTTTTGTGTTTATACGGGACTGTTTACGTTGAATAACTCGCAATATTACACTTGCCTAGCCTATTCACTCCCACCAATATATGCACTTACATACTGGATGTTTCCTATATATCTATACGACAAACTTGTTGTGGTGGTATCGGATATCAAAATAGAGGTTGTAACTGATAAGAGCTGGTGTCAACCGTGCGTTCGTAATATTTAGTCGCGTTATGAAAGATTTGCTAATGCGTTCTGCACATGCGTCAAATATATCACGCCTTAAATGTTCACTAATATACTGAATACGAATTTGAATCAGTGAATAATTTTAGAACAAAAATAAAAATAATCATAACCATTTTTAATTATAGGTAAATATTTATTGAATTAATACTTTGTATATTAAAATGCAATGAGTTTTTCGATAAAAATTTAATATAAAAAATCATAAAAAGTGTAAATTAGGCCCAGAAAAAAATATATTGAAATAAACTGTAGGTTTAAAAAATCTGAAAAATTCATAATGCAAATAAAGACAAAACTATTTGAAGAAAGAAAAAATTTCAACCACATACCATTTGAAAAAAAAAATTTTTAATCGAGTGTGAGCAAAATGTTCATAACGCAAGTGCTGACCGGTGAACCCAAAAAATGTAAGTATTAACATACATTTTGTTCCCCTGATTTTTGGGTTTTTTAATGTGAACCTCTACTACTTCTAAATATTTGTCAGTATATCTAAATATAGCACATCCTTTATATATATACATGATATAAAATTTATTATAAATAATCAATTTTATATAAACAAATATATATCATATATGTGTTAGTATTAGTAGGTATTATACTTGAATTAAACTATGTATTATCTCAAGTATTTTTTAATAACAGATAAATAACATTATAAATAGATTTATATTATTTATTTTGTATTAAAATTTATTAAATTATACATACCTATGTATTATTATTTAGACGATTATATTTATTTTAAATATTTTATACTTTATTGGTACAGTTCACTTTAATTTCATTACCTATATCGATCGACTTCTGCACAATCAAAGGAAAAGAAACATTTTATACAAAATATCGATAATAACGTGTATGCTACAGAAAATAAACCTTTTTGCCCGACTGTGCAACGCAGAGAAATGATAATGTGTTTATCAGTTTATATATGTGTGTTCGTTCCTATGTGGCATATTAGAGGCGAAACGCGTCGGTGCATTTTGATGATTCTTACGTCAATCGATTTATCTTAACCTTTCGAGAAGTACTGAAGATATGGCAGTAATGAAAATTCAATACAGTGGCCACCAGCCGCCATAATGTGAAAAAATAATGTATTCGTGCCTAAGTGGCACACCTTGCAAGTGCTATCAATATGGCGATCACCAGAAGCTTGTTTGATTATTTTCTGCAATAGAAAAATTTGCCATTCGAGGTGTGAAATTTTGGTTTTATAATGCCGGAGGTATCTGTTCTTGTTTTGAATTTTAAATTTCGATTTTTACGTATGACAAATAATAACTTATATCCCCTGGTTTACCTTCTCTGTATAACTTTAAAAACTTAATCGATGCATTTATCTAGATGCTATGTTTTTTTTTCTTTTCAATTCAAAAATATTTGCCATGTTTGTGTGCTATTATAATAGGCTTTAATTATAAACTTTAAAAGCACTTAAAAATTTCTTCGAGATTCTAAGTTTCCAAAATTTTAATATTTTTCTTACAATTTTACCTAAATTTGAAATAAAAATAATTCTTTGGAAATAAAACAGAACTCACAAACACTATACATATAGAAAATGGATTTTCAAGCGAACAAGGAGAAAGAAAACTCTACCACATACCGACATTAAATGGCGTTAGTATTAGTAGCACGAGATTGAAACCAGTTAAAAATTAAACAATAATTTCGTCCATTCTCTGCAATTCTGAGAAAATTGAAACTTCATACCTTAATTTCTTCCGATTCCACAGGACTCATATGGTTGTGTTATTTAATGCGCGACTTGGAGGAGTAATATTTATTGATAAATGGTTCGTAACTTGACAGTCTAAATTGGAACTACCGAAACTGGATTCCCTTCCTGTTTTAATTAGTACAAATTATTATCGCTAGTTGGCTAGTTACAACTCTCAGTTGTCAATACAATTATTTTTATCCTCTTAGTCAAATAAAAATAGACCTGAAAGAATAGCGACGAAAAATAAAAGATCCGGAAAAAACACCTGAAATAACAAGCTGACAAGAGTGTATGCGATAGTAGGTAATAAGTGTTAAAATATTAATTAAATCGTAATTTTTTTCTTTTAAATCGAATTTTTTTTCATAAACATATAAATAATTAACATTTTCGTTCGAAGAGACTATTTTAAACTACCTTTATAAACTAATCAACATCGTTATTTATGTAGTTACAGACTTTTGGATTATAATCAATTTTAATTGCACAATAGAAAATATCGGCTGGATATCGTTTACGATAATATATCCTTTTTCTGTAATAGTGTCCCATTTTTAACGCAAAGGCTAAGTATTTCAGCACCAAACTAACTCCTCTATAGTCAACAAACCCAACCCAATCAACTAGTAATTACAACAATAAAGAGTTATCAAAAATCAAAATCAGTTTATGCTATATTCTTTATTCACCAAATATTGCTGGTAGAAGTGAATCATAGCAATACATTTTTGGAAAGATTATGACGGGCTTTACAGCATATTGTTTCTGCTTGGCTGTTATGTTGAACCATTAATAATATTATAAAAAAAATTTTGGATTTATATAATGAATAGCAGGGAACATTGAATATTCAAGTACACTTTTATACATAAAGATAGGTTTATATACAGTATGTTCGATTTACATCTAGGCATATAAATATCACGAGTACATGACAGAATACATGTGTTAAGCAATGCATTTAAGTGAGAGGTATTATATACATGTGTTGAAGCTTCGATATACGTTGAAATAGTTGTAAGACGCTTGGAGAGTGGGAGTTTCTTAGTTGACTAGATGAACTACAACAGATAAGACACGAAACAAGTAACTTTTGCAATTTCATATAACACCTATAATACCTCTTGCTTAGATTTATTGCTTAACGCATGTACTCTTTCATACTCGTGATATTTATTTGCCTAGGTATAAATCGAACATTCTGTATATATACTTTATATTATACGTATATATAAAATATAATAGACATGCTTTGATCCATTTCTACTACCATATATAATAATCTAATATATAAAATTCACGTGTCACAGTTTTCGTTGCCATACTCCTCCGAAACGGCTTGACCGATTTTGATGAAATTTTGTGTGCATATTGGGTAGGCCTGAGAATCGGCCAACATCTATTTTTCATCCCCCTAAATGTTAGGGGTAGTCCACCCCTAAATTTTTTTTTTTATTTTTTAGACAAAATTTTTAATTTCTCTTTTTTTATGATACAACATACAAAAATACATACAATCCTCAATTTTCACCCTTCTACGATCAACCCTTATTTTTTAATAGCCATTTTAGTAATTTAATCATTTTTCCTCTCCGGTCGAAAACTGATCAATCGTCATTTAATTAGTTATCCCCGCCAGATGTCTACAGGTGTCACTTCTGACCCAGTAAACAGCAAGGAGTAGGGATGAAAACGAAGCCGGTCCCCTTTCTTTCTTACTCCCTACACAGTTGTCGGCCATCATTATTGTTTATGCATCAAGTGTAGTAGTAACGTTGACAATTATTATTCTCAGTGTAACTCTCATATTAACTTTTAATCATTCCTATTTTATCAATAATAATAATTAAATTATCAATTTTGAGTGTATTTTTCACGATTACTTAATCAAGTGATTTTATAACCTCAAAAGTACTCAACACGTGACACGAGCTTTCAATAACAACGGATTTTGTGTTGTAAGTATACTTTATTCACGCATATACCACATTCTTACATACATACAATATACACATTCTAACATACATACATACTTACAATAAGTAAGCTATTTTTTGTCTACACTAGAAATTACTAGGAAATTATTTATATGGCAAAACAACGTTTGCCGGGTCAGCTAGTATACATATATAGAAACACACACACACACACACATACAGCCAAACATATAAACATTAAATAAAAAACTGACATCCAACAGTGAAAATTTCGTCAGCAGCTAACTCTATACAAGAGAATAGAATAATATATTGTATATAGAATAGAATAAAAAGCATTCTCTCACCATTTTAATAGAAAACGAACAATTCGAACATTAGACGCTTGATTATGACTCTTTTGTGGGCTCTTCACTTTGTTTATTTTCATAAGATATATAAAAACAACCCACACACATCCATACGTAAACACATTATTATTAATAGTGTCTTGTTGGGTTTCTAGTCCAGTAATAGAAAGTAAAGGTATAACAAAAATAGCCTAATCAAGGAAAATAAAATAAACCGCTTAATTTTTGCTAAAACTCGGTAGAACGTGCTAGTTACAAACAATAAATAACTAATTTAATGAAACGATTCATATACAGTCGACTTAAAAAATTAATTGATAGGGAATTGGATTACGGAAATTTTGTACAAGTGTAAGAGTTTTTCGATTATTTGACAAAAATTTAGCCATGAAAAACACAATGTTATACATGTTTAACAAATATGTGATACAAGTTGCCTATTTATTAATTTCTTGAGTCAAATTTTATATGGACCGTTCCATTTAATTTACAATTTATTGTTTATTAACAAATAGAAACATTTGCGCAATTAACAGATGGTTTATGAATTATGTTTGACAAACAAGCAACACATTCCAATAGGTTTTACCAAAAAGTAACCGGTTTAAATTATTTTCTTGAATGTGTAACCTCTTTAACTGTACTATTAGTTGTTGTTGTTGTTGTTTTTTTTTTTTAAATTACCAAAAAAAGAAAAGAAATGAAACGTCTGACATTTAATTGTCACGTACTTATTGTTGTTTGAAATATTATGGTCAGTTAAACATTTTTAGGTTTTCATCTATTTTGGTAAACCTAAATGATAATTGGTTGGTGTTTTTTTATAAGAAATTCCGCTTTAAAACAAAGAGTGAGTTAGCAAAAAAAATTCCTCACAATTTTCTCCTTTTACCTTATTTAGGTCGCATATTTAAGAAACGCATATGTCATGACTCATATTATTATCAAACAACTCTTTTTTTGGAGTTTTCAAGAAAACCCTCTTGCAAGGCAATGAAATTCATCGATTCTGGGAATGGTATGTAGTACATTGCTTCTTTTGCAATCAGCTCATTCGCTTTTGGCGCTGCGTACTTTCACAAGTTTTGTTACAGGTGTAATAAATTCGAACGGTTCATTGGAGAAAAAACTTAAAGAGAGAGGTAGATGCACAGAACCTATTGTGTTAGCATACATCAGATTCGGATTCATAGACGCATAAAAGTCTCTAAGGAATCAAAACGGCCGTCACAGTTTAAAAGGCCATTACTCCAAACATTTCCCAGATGACTCTTAAGCGTTTCAAAATCTGTATAAAAATATACCTTTTATGTCATCAGAAAATTCAAAATTGGATACTGTGGCTAGAATGTTGAAATTTATACTGGCATTAATTCCAGTTTGGATGATTCTAAATCATTATAAAAAGAAAAATACTTCCAATTAATTATATTAATATAAACACAAAATTAGGGGTTTAAAATCGCTTTTGAAGGAACGCTTTTTGAAGGTTCTCTAAATTATGACGGCAGTGTTGATTTTTCCATCTTAGCAACTTGAATCCAAGGTTGGAAAACAAAATTTCCTGCTGGGAGCTTTTTGATCAAAAATTCACTGCATTGTAGGTATTTTGTGTGGAAAGTCGTTTTAAGTTTCCTAAGTTATGTGTCTTTTATTTTTATTCCAAAAAATAAACTTTTCTCAAAATTTCTTTTGGAATTTCCCTAAATAGTAATAAAAAGTTTCACTAAATATACATCTAGTAGATAAAAAAATTGATTTTAAATTCTAAATATTTCTAAAAAAAATACTCAAAAACTCTCAAAAAATAAAAAATACTAATATTTTTGCATTAATTTTCGTATTCACAGAGGGTTTATGTGTTTCTAAAGCCGCATACACATCCATATCAATGCATATGGAACCTGTGAAAAAAAAGCAACACAAACATATGAAAAACCAGCACACAAAAAACATGACAAAGTAATTTTCATGTTTACATAAAATTTACTACTGATATTATTCAATGTCAGTTGCTTATAAAAAAAATTAAATTTCATGCAAATCATACATAATTTGTAATGGTTGTGTGATCATTCACCCTTACAAATAGATGGAACCGTAGAGGTAGAAATATATTTAAGTGCCTACCCATAAAAAATAACATTCATTAATACAAACAAAAAAAAAAAAAAAAACCCGAAATATATATATATATACATACTTATTTATTTATTTTTTAAAATATGCCCTTTTTATTTTAGATAAATATCTTTTAGGATACAGTATAAAATGGGAATAATGTGTGGAATAAATGTACGAGGATGCATCCATGACACCTTCGACAAACTCACTTCGGTTCATCCTAAATGTCGCTTCATCTTCATAAATTAAATACTTGGATATATTTCATTTAAGTCATTTCGTCATCGAAATTTCACCCATCGGTCACTTTAACCATGTTAATTTATCCTCTGGTTTTTTCACCCCCAGAAATTCATCCTTCAATCGTTTTTTATTCCTGTGTAATCTATACATACCAAGGGAAAGCCCATAGAGCGCCTTGATATTTCATCACAGGGCTAACTTCTAATCGAATCAAGAACCTTTAGACCCATTGCTAAGTCGACCCTAAGGGATAGCTAATTGGCAGTATTTAAAGACTTATCGTAATAGAGAAAGACTCACAGTTTCAAAATGGAATATAGAAATTGTAAAATGTGTGTTTAAAACAATGTAAGTCCGTCAGCACTCACATAATGAGCATTTTTTTCACGCTCGATTTAAAACATAAATTATTTTTCAAATGCCATTATCATATGCGGTTGAAACTTTTTTTTCTTTTTATATAATTTTATATTTTTTCGAATTTTGAATGAATTTTTCAGATTGTTTCAACCTATCTACAGTTTTTAAAAATAAATTTTTTAAATTTCTTAAGAAATTATGAGAATTTCTCTCATCACGAGACTAAAGAAAAATATTATCTTAGAAATTTTCGGGCCTGTTCGTATACATTTTTTATGATTTATTTATATAATAATTTTTGTTGAAATAATTATTATTGGTACGGTTGAAACTTTTTTTTCTTTTTATATAATTTTATATTTTTTCGAATTATGAATTTTTCAGATTATTTCAACATATCTACATAGCCTATAAGTATATTTATTTTCTATTAAAATATTTAAAATTTTGTTTTCCGATCTAATCAAATTTCAAGTGGCAAAATTTTACATCAAGTTGAGCCACAAAAATTGCACTTTGGGTAAATGTTTTAATACCTTAAATTCAACCATCTTTTAAATGTTAAAGCGCCTTTAATATAGGAATAACATGTTCGCAATCATTTGTCTATAATGAATAAAAGTGATAAAATAGTATGTATTTTTTGTATATAACGTTTAAAATTCGATAGAATGTACCATTGATTTTTCGTAATATAATCTCCATACTACCTATATTATAGTTTGTAGGTATATATACATAAAACTAAAAATTACTGTTGAGTAAACAAGTTGAATTCCCAGTCTCTTTTTTTACTCCCTCTCAGTTAGCCGGTATTGTGTTCAATAATACTGACTGGCTATTTTACCTATGTTGATAATTTTAAATATATTGTTATAAAAAGCAAGAACAGACCCTATTTATCATTTGTTTTTGTTATACAAAGCATAGGCACAAAATAAAGATACAATTTAAAGCAAAAAAAATTGACCAAGCTAAATAGATTCTAGACATAATTAAGTAGATCCAAAGTTATTACGCAGAATGAGTTAATTATTTTCAAATAGTCAGATAAAGCTGTAGAATGGGAAAGCACAGTTCAAAAACAGTGGACTGAATCTTTGAATTTGAACTTTGGTTAACTGATTAACTAACGTACGGTTTTAAGTAATATTCTACGGTCTATTGCAAGGAGGAAGCACTGATACGCTTAGTAAGCCAACATGCTAATGCAAAAATACTCTACATCTATCTATATCTATGTATCTGTCTGTTTGTCTGTTAGTTCGAGCAACACGCAAAAATTACTGGGCCGTTTTTAATTAAATTAATTTTTAAATGTGTATTATTATTATGAACTCAAATATTTATCTCACTTAGATCGCAAAAATACATTTTCATACTTATTCTTAACCATAATTCGATAATTTATCGAAATAGATAAGGAGGAGAAGACAAGACAAATGTTGCCTTTTATTCCAAGAAATGATAATAAGGTTGGTCTGAAAGAAGGGTCGAGCTAAGTGAAAGCAAGAAGAAAGACGAAGGATACTATGTGGTAGTTTTTGTTTTTAAATCATTTGTACTATCTTGTAAGCAGTGCAGTGATAGATACTTTTAAATTGAACCTTGGATACAGATACACAGATACACATACTTACAGTAAAATTTATCTAGATAGAGTGGTAAAAAATGTATCTGGATACTGAATATTTAGATACATTTAACTAAACAACATCAACTATATCATCTAAATAAAAATTAAATTTTGAATGCTGTCCCAAAATTGAATGCGTTATCAGGACTACTTGCTTTGCTATTTTAAGTCTGAATGAACAGTAGATATACCCACATCAAAAAATTTGATTAAACAAATTTGTTTTCGGGTGTCTGTATCTCAAGTTCCATTAAAGATACAAGATACATTTAAAATATATCTAGATACACGTACAAATATTTAAAAAATGATAGTATCTAGATACAAGATACCAAAAATGTATCTAGACACTTTAATATCTAGATATTTATTTGTGTCTATATATGTTACAACCAACACTGCTTGTAGGTCCTGAAGGTATACTTAAAACATTGATTCCCGAACTCGAAAAAGTGTGACTCGTATTTAGTACATTAAAATGTACACAGGTGCGCCTACAATATATTATAAAAAAATTTATAAAAGTGTATTGTTGATTATAAACTTTTGTTTAAATTTATATTTTTAATTAAACTTTTATTGGCCATTCAATGTTTTTCTATATTTATTTTATACGAATGTGTGTGTGTGTGTGTGTGTGTGTGTGTGTGTGTGTGTGTGTGTGGATGTGGGTGTGTATGTGGTTAGTGTATGTGTATGATTATAAACGAAATAAAAGCATTTCACGAAAATTAAGTTTGTTTTTTTTAGTAATTTTGTTATTTTTAAAACAAATTTAATTCAAATATTTAAATTGTAAGTTTAGGATAAACACAATGCTTACAATAAACAAGTGAAAACAAACAATTAACTGAGTTAATTGTTGAAAAACCGTGCATAGACAGTGTTGATTACTCTATTACATTACACATACATATATGTCACACACACGTAAGTGATATCTCCCCATATGTTATATGGGGAAATCACTTATGTATGTGTGACATGTATGTATGTGTAATGTAATAGAGTAATCAACACTGTCTATGCACGGTATTTCAACAATTAATTCAGTCAATAGTTTGTTTTCACTTGTTTAGTGACTCCTACTTGGGGGTGCGAAAATTTCACGCACGGATAATCTATGTAACCGAACAAGCTACTGGGCCGGAACGCTAGTTTAAAATAATTGACATTTTATATATTATTTGTTTATTGATATTAGTAAGTGTTGAATTGAAAATTTACTATATTTTATTACTTTCTTTGCAGGTAAGCACCATTGTTTAACGTACCACGTAAGTCCAAAATTTAATATCCGAACCACTTATACAATTTTGTTTATAGAGGCTCTTTGAGACGATATTAGGTCTTCGGAATTCCTAAGATTGTACTCAGACCATATCTGTCTTGTAGTATCATAAGCACGCGAAGTACTTATAGTTCGTACAAAACCAAGTGGCACCGAACAAGAGAGAGTATAGATATAAGTGCACATACATACACATCATACACTCTCTCTTGCTCGGTGCCACTTGGTTTTGTACGAACTATACATTTCATTAAAATTACAAAATTTGACACAAACAGGCAAAAAATTTCTAATTTTTGGAATCGCTTCTGAGTAAGAAGGGTCTTAATTTTTTGCCTATTCTTACCATTCTAGCAAAAATATTATTTTAAAATTGTTGAGATATATTTTCGTTTACGAGAATTTACCTACAAAAATAAATGGAAAAGCATAAAATATATCAAATAAATTAAATCCATTTTGCTATTCGAACAATATTAAACAAAACAATAAATATTGTCACCGATTTTAAATGTGTTCGAGCCTTCGATAAATATCCTTCAAAAGCTAAATAAATAAAACTTTAGTGTATTGTAATGTACTGTATATCTAATATTTTATAGTGATAAACTCTAAAATCTTTTGTGATTCATTTATCTACTTTATCTATTTTTGTTTAAAAAAATCTAATTTTCACAATATATCTGTCGTATAGTTTTCTTATATCTGACAAAATATCCGCTTATGTTTTCCATTTGTTGTGATAACATTAAATAATATTATACAGTATGTGTGTGTGAAAATTTTACTTACTAAACCTTTAATTTATTATCTGTTTCGTTTAGTTGACTTGGATTGAAACTTTTGTATTCGTTAAATGTTTGGAGCTTTAAAAATTATTCTCAAATTCTGAAGGACACATCCCCTTTATTTGTTACGGGAATTTTTCATCTTTTTTTATCTTGTTGAGCTTTCAACAGCTTTAAATAAATCTCTACAGAGTTTAGAAATCGTACATTACAAATCCAATATGGAAAGTTATGAAAGATTTATTATCATGCGCTTAAAATTTTAAATAAATCTGAATTTTTCTTACCAATTTTTTAGGGATGCAATCTTATTCCTTTTTCTATCACGTATTATTAAGTGTTCAACATTATATATATATATATATATATATATATATATATATATATATCGCAAATAGATTGCCCCAAATCAGCTGTTTTAAATAACCGTTAGTTGTTTTTCAAAATAGTTCCGTTATGTAAAACAGCTGAAAGACGTTTAGCAGTTTTACATAAACATTTTACATTTATCAATGCAGTGGATCAACGATAAGAGATTATGTATAACATACAAAATGATTGGAGGCTAGATTAGAAGTTATGTAAAAACAGTAAATTATATTTCAGATAAAAGACGATTATTTGTCAAAAATTGCAAATAACCGTCACGCTGGAACTGGATTTGAAAAAACTAAGAATATTTTTGGTTCATATTAATCTACAAAAGATGTATTGGAATGTAGTGAGCCTTATTTATTTTTAGTATGGATATTTACCAACAAAATTCCAGAATTTAGAGCTAGGATGATGAATAATTATGCTACGGTACTTAAAAGTATTCAGATATGCTCTAAATCGTTTGTAGTTTAATTACGTGATGAGAAAAATAATTTTCAAATTTGCTGGAATTGGATTTGATAAAATCGAGTTATTTTTTTATCATATTAATTTAAAAATGTTAAGGAATTTAGTAATAATTTGTGGTGACGATAATTTGATACTACTTTTGCACTATAAAATGGCATTTCCATTTAAACAAGTGAAAACAAACAGTTGACTGACTTAATATTTGAAATACCATGTATAAATAGTGTTGATTACACTGTCACATTACACATACATATAGGTCACACATACATAACTGATATTACCATATAATACATACTATACAATTTACGCCTAATTAGCACCCTCGTGAGTAAACAGTGATGCTTACAAAAAATGTTTCAAACAAAAGTTGTTTATTTTTTTATAAGGAACCTTTTTTTATGTTTAAACTTTTGTTCTATCTCTAACGGTTTACAAGATGGGTCCTACGGTATCCAATTGACCCATATTGCTCATTTACGAGCTCGACGTCACTTTTTACGTCCTGAGCACGCTATTCTAATTTCAGCTTGATATCTTTTCGTTTTTGGGTTATCGTGTTGGTAGACAGACAGATGGGCAGACAGACAGACGGACAGAAAACCGGAAATGAACTAGTCATTTTATGGACACCTATATCAAAATTTTTTTCGTTGCATCAATATTTTTATGCGTTACAATCTATGGACTAAACTTTATAAACCATGTATATTTCATATATACCTACATGGTAGAAAAATATAAAATGCGGCATCACATGTTGTCCCCTATAATCTTTGATTCACTGAAATAAAATGTGAAATCTCCAACAACAAATGAATTCAGTGACAAAATAATTTCAAAAAAAAAAAATTAAATTTTGCTATATTACCAAATACTAGCTCGACCCCTAAGGAATTTCGCATTGCGGTACTAAGTGGCTAAAAACAAGCTAGAGAAATAAAATATAGTGAGTAATTTACTTTTTTTTTCTTTATAGGGAATTTTATTACAGATGATATATATAATGAACAAAATTGTATACTTAATATTATATCTCCAGCCTTTTTTTGCTTGGTGGTAAATTTTTAGATCTTGTATCTAGTTTGCATTACTGACCAGCACGATAAGCTTTAAAATAAAATCATGGTATTTGATAAAGGAATTCTCGCGGAACTACAAAAAAAAAGGGAAGAGAAATAATATAGAAGGTTTGTAAAGGTTAATTCGAAATAATGAAATTTTGACAAAGTAAAACAAAATTTCATTAAGATAAAACTTCATGATTATCTGTTGTAGACGATCACAGCTCAACCATCCAAAATTGTGACTTTGAAAAACATCCATACAGACAAATTGATGGTACACAATTTGTATATTATTGGCTATGTCGTATGTAGGTATAAGATGCGACAGAGAGTCTATTGTAACAAAACCCCATCCCAATTTTGTTATCAAAAGGATTGATATAATTCATATCATGATGATATAAGACTCTATTGTACAGCAACGATACAATATTATGTTTGTATAACTTTATTAGTATTATCTAAAATCCTTTTCGAACAATACGATAGGTTTGATAATTGAATCTGATTCCAAGTAGAATAGACATTGCAAAAAGATTTCCACTTCACAAGAATCTGATTGCAAGTATAAAATACATTTCCGTTCATTCGGAACTTAAATAAAAAACGAAAATAATTTCACTGTGTACTAACTATTTTGATAAGGCTTAAAAATGATTGTTGCTATTAGAAGAACACTGTGAAAGAAATGTCAAGAATTTGCGTGATAGGGTGGATCATTTAGTTAAAAAAATAAATACTTTTGATGATAAACAAAATTTATTTAAAACAAGTGAAAACAAACAATTAACTTAGTTAATTGTTGAAATACCATGTATAGACAGTGTTGATTATTCTGTCACATTACACATACATACATGTCACACATATATAACTGATATTCCAATATAATACATACTATACAATTTGCGCATAATTTGTGCTTTCACGGGTAAACAGTGATATTTACAAAAAAACGTTTCAAACAAAAGTTGGTTATTTTTTTATAAGAAATATTTTTTAAACTTTTGTTCTATCTCTAATAGTTTACAAGCTGGGTCCGGCGGAACCAAGACCAAATTGACCTATTTTGCTCATTTGCGAACTCGACCTCACTTTTTACGTCTTAAACACGCTATAAAATTTAAAAAGCGTTACAAACAAATGGGACTAAACATATGACATATATGCATGGTATAAAAACTTGGGACTAAATTCAGTATACCTTGCATGTAACATATATGCATGGTATAAAAATAGGAAAACAATTTTTGTCGGTATATTTTCTTGCCCTTGTGTGTTCCACTGAGTTAATGATTTCAATTTTCCTATTTATTAATATTTTATCTACGAAATTAATCAAAACTTTCGACCAAGGACAACCATATAAAAATTGACAAAAAAAATAAGTTTGAAAATATTGTTAAAATATAAAATTACCAATATCTCAAATTCTCTTAACAGTTTGTAAATGATGAAAAATAAAAAATTTCATTGAATCTGGCAGTTAAAAAATGTTTACTGTTATGTTTAAAAAAAAAATTCAAATTAAATATTTATCTTGATATTACATATTTATGTATATTTATTTTAAAAATATACACGACAAATACAAAAGAAAAAAGTTCTAAAAAGCTAATAAATTGTAAATGGTTTACTTACTAACAGTTGTAAAAAATATATATAAAACTTTTCCCTATACTCTAACCGTTTATAGAACAGTATTATATTATATATACGGGGTGTCCTTAACGTATTGATACTTCTGAACAACTTGCCAGAATATTCAGATACTGAAAAATGATGGGTATAGTTTTCGGGAGCGTTATGAGGCCTCACACTGAGATATCTATAAAATTGACTTTGAATTTTTTTTTGAATGTAAACCTATTTTCTATAGCAGAATCGGTTTCTTGTTTAAAAAATTCTTTTTCTGCATTTCACTTTTTTTCATACTTTATTTAGATTTCTTTTTTTCTGGCCTTTAAGCCTAATGCAAAACTTTTTGCGACTCAGTAAAAGAAAAGCTCATTTTTGATCCTAAGCATACGTTTGTTTATGTATCAACTGTATTCATACTTTTAGATCACTCTGTAAAATTTATAGAACAGTTTTGAATTAAACAATTTTGATTCTAAGCTTTTATTATTTGACTTGATTGAATTCGTTATGAACTTTACCAAAAAAATTTATTTGAATAAATCGTATTTCTGGTCAAGTCCAGCACGTAACTGATATTTTTCGCTAATTTAGGAAAATCTTACCAAAGGAAATAGAGCTATTGCTTTGGTTTTGATGAAGGAATTTTGAAAAAATTCTTCCAATGTTCAACGATCCTTCCTAATAGATGTCAAAAATGACTATCGTTAAAATTTATTAGCAACGTTGAAGTGATGCATTTAAGTGACAGATTGAAAACAATAAAACTCCTCATTTGTGCATAGTTCTTAACTCTTTCCTGAGGCTTTTACTTCATTTAAAAAAAAATCGTAACGCAGGATCAGTCCACTGTCTTCCCCCTCAAAATTGTTGCTAATAAGCTAAGTAACACCGCAATCAAAGACGGACGTAACGAACACTTTGTATAATATAACCAACCATTCCATTATCATACATGTTCTTGCTGTTATATTTTGTTGTTTATTATTGATGAAGACAAAATTTCTTCTTCATAATTGGCATACTTTTTGTTTTTGGCATATTTCAATTTACCTTATTTTTTCAACAACTCTTAAAAATTATTAACTTTATTTACAACACAAGAGGTGATAAAATACAGAACTTGTGTTAAGTGGATAATGTGGTTAAGAAAAAATAATTGCGTTTTCTTTTATATAACATCACTGTGTGAGATACGTGAAATCACAATTATAAAAAGAGAACAAGAAAACTGAACGATTGTTTTCTAAACAAATAAAGCGAAGTATAAAGATTGTTTGTATTATTTAAACTATAAAAGTAAAATATTTTATTTGAACTATGAAGTCAAATTAAAAGACTCTCATTTAAAAATTTTTCCCCATTTTTGCGAGTAATCATATGCATAAGAAAAAAATTATTATTAAGAGAGAAACAAAGTTTCTTAAAGTAAATTATTTAGAAAATGATTCTTTGATGAGTAAAAAATTTTTTAATTAGAAAATTCTATTTATATTCGTTAATAAATCGGTGAAACGTGTTGTTTATTTAAGTAGTAATTGAGGGTAATGGAACTTGTTTCCGAAAATGGAAATTTTGAGATAAGTATGTTTGATAATTAAAATAAGCTATTTTATGCAAACGAGAAAAGTTAATAGTGACTGTAACTGAAATTATTTTATTTAATCCAAAGGAGTCGTTACAAGAAATGGTATTAAAAATTTTGCCATTAGTAGAAATACATACGTCCATTTCAAAAACAGAAGTACATACTTTTTGTGGCATCGATAAGTCAAGTAATTTACGTTAACATTTTTTATCATGTGATATAAAGTTAACTCTAATTTACCGATCACCTAGAGTTGAATCAAGCAATTATTTAGAATCAAGAAGAATTCACTTTCTCCTAGTTAAGGGAAAACCTGTTGACTTAACACTTATTAATAATCACGAGTCAATATTGGAACATATTTAAATTTAATTTTTCTCTCTATTCTATCATACGAGGGCGGTTGCATGCAAAGTGAGACACGGTGTATGTATATGTGTTATATAAGTATAGTTTAAAGTTTGAAACTACTTTTGAAAAATATTCTGCAAATATAAAACGTTATTGACCTTTTGGGCAAGCAAGTCCTTCTAAAAGACTTAACTCATATTTTTGTTGTAGGTAAAGCGGCACTTCTTGTGTCTCAGATTTTCTTTAAGCATTTTAACCAGTTTTGTGCCTCTTTGTCTTGTAAACTGCACGAGTCATTTTTATTAAATTGATGAAATTAGTTAAATATTTCGAGTTTCATGATCAATAAATTATTATATGATTGGTAATAAATTCAAAATACTTAAAAATGATTAAAAATAATGTTTAATGTATTTTCTACTAAAAACAAATGTTCAAACACACGGGAGAAATATTCATGTTTATTTTTTCGTTTTAAAATCTAAATGTTTTTTTTTTTTAATTTTCTCATACAAATTTATATGTATAAGATACAGTAAATACCAAAAGTTTAAAACTAATGTTGTGAAATAAATATAATAAGCTGATTTTTTCAGACACCTACTAAAAGAAAACTTTTCATCGATTTACATTGTTATTTTTATCGACGAAATGTATCGATTCAAAAATTAGTTAGCGTATGAAACATGTCAATACATCTTTACATGTTTTTACAATATGAGTAACAGATATCTAGAAGTATCTAGAAAAAGGTTGAAATTACTTAACTGGCCTTTTTGTTATGTTTTAAATTAATTTCTGAACGAAGTAAAATAAAATCCACATTTTCTAAAGATTTTTCTTTATTAAGAAATTTTCAGAATAAAATGATCGTAAATCGTAAATTTTAAATACTTTTTAAAAACAAGAAATTTAAAACAAAAAATTATAAATCAGAGAAGTATTCTAGACATGTTAATTATTGGTGATTAACTTTTATTTAAAACCTGTGATAGCTGTAGTCTACAGTTTTGCATTGTTATACTGAAGAAAGATTCGGTAATTCGTTTATAATATAACTAGAGTGTGTTCGTAATTTAGGTCTAATCTTCGGCCTTGGTTGAGGGACGCAGTTAATACTGTTGGCTATTGAAGAAAGCTCATTAATTTTTCGATGTGTGTTTCATCTGGCTTCCGGAGTCCCAAAATTTTTGAGTATCAGTTTTCCAATCGATAATAAAGATAACTTTTAATGTACAGATAATTTCACCAAACATTTACTGTATTATTTCTTTGTTACAATAAATACTGTTATAGATGGTAATGGTGATATATAAACTTCATAAGCTCTTTATCTACTTCTTGCTCTCCAAGTGTGTTCTCTAAATCTTTCATTTTTTATTTAAACAATTTTTCAAATACCTAAAAACATCTGTGTTTTTCAAATATCTGTGTGGTGTGTAAAGCTTAAATAATCTTAATTGATTTCACAGTTCATATTAAATGTAACATGGCCCAGTATGCTTCCAATGCTTAAAAGTTAAACCTAAATGATGTTTTCTTTAAATCCCAAAGAGCAATTTTCTTTATGAAATATTACTCAAATGGATGGAGTAAACATAATTTTAAATTTAAACACACTATAGGTAAAATTTACAAGTTATAACTTTTAGATAAGTAATAATTTTAAAAATAGCACTTAATTATAATTAATTGCATATAAATTAGATACTTGAAATAATCTATGTATTACAAAAACAGGTTACACAATATTTTATGAAAAGGTTATTTTGATGGGTAGTGTAATTATCCACATAGAAATTGAAATACTCCCATGTTGAATATTAAATTTTGTAAAACGTACATACATTTTATGGAAGTTAGTACCTACATACATATAGAACAACAGCAAATGACAAATTTAGTACTTATTTAGTACAAAACACACTCACAGGCGAACACATTCGGTTAACAGTATGCTTTTTTATATTAATTTTGAAAAAATAGGTTCTTTATCAAATCCCGAGAAATACTGGATCTTGGAAAGTAGAGCAATTTATCATACAGCCTAAAATGTTTTTGGGAGAAAATTGATAAACATATTTTAACACTCTTAAAACTAAAATAATCATCTCTTACAACTGTCTCTTCACAACTGCATTGTAATATCGCTCGTTGTATTTATTAGTTGTATAAAGTTTATTATCAAAATTAGTGTGTTTTCCTGTATTTGTGATTGTGTTGTTCACTAAAAATAAAAATGACTTTTTCTATTATATTTAAACTATTTATGATAAATAATATTGTAATACGCCAAGAAAACTTCAGTAAATTAAGTCAAAAACAGTATAATTAAGTAGTAAATGATATAATATTAATTTTGTCGAGCGTTAATTTGTGGAATTCCATTATAAATTAAATATTATCTTAATATATATATTTCTTGTGTTCGTGTGTATGTGACTGAACTCCTCCTAGACGGCTGGACCGATTTTGATGAAATTTTTTGTGTGAGTTCAAGGGGATTCGAGGATAGTTTAGATTTACAATTTGGTCCAGTACAACTGTTTTTGAGGGCTCCGTACCAAAAAAATGAAATTTCATTAAATGGTGGGAGCGCATATAAATCATATCACATTATGTATACTATGTGTACTATGTATTTTTAATAGTATTCAGGTATTGTCAATAGGCATTTATTAGAGCCATATGCGAGCGCAGCGAGCTCTACTATCAAAGGTCAGGCCAAAGGTCGAAGGTCAGGCCACTCCAATAAATAGGAGTTAAATTGGGGTTTAGCGGGATGGGTTTAGCGGACAGGCTAAACGTAGTATAGGTATTCATGAATTGGAGTTACGTTTTTACGGGACAACGTCCGTCGGGGCCGCTAGTAAAAATATAAATTTCCATATGGAAAATATTAATTTTCACAACTTTATCTATTTTATAATAGCTGATTTATGCTTACATGCATATACTTTTAAGAAATCCTTCTCGTTGATTTGTCCTTCAGTGTTATATTCGGCGATAACCCATTGAAATAAATTATACATCTGATAATTGGTCTGCTGTTTGTTCTTTTGTAAAAATTCAAATAATTTTTGAATAAAAGTTTCTTTTTTCTGTAGCTCCATTTGTTTAATAATTGATTGCACAGTTAATTTTACCTGAATGAGTAAACTTTTTACAATACAAAGTCTGTTAAAACGATTTTATCCAAAGGTAGTTGAAATTTTTAAAAGCTCCTGTTGCGATTGTTGTTAGTTAAAAATTTAGTTTTCGGACGTTTTTTTCACAGTTTTGGTAAGGTTTTTATAACTGTATGGAACTTTCCAATTATAATGAAAAAATAAAAACTCTTATGTTATGAAACTAATGTATAATCCATTTAAAAAAAAAAAAAAACATCAAACAACTAATTTTTGTTATTATATTGGTTTCATTTTTAAAGAAATGATTTTTTTTTTTATTATTTATTTTTATAGTATAGCATATCTATTTAACTGAGAAAATATTTTAGTTTGACTTATGTAATTTACAGTTTAATTTTTTTATGTACTTCATATAAGTACCACTTGTATTCCAAATCCTTAACCGAATCACACTATGAGTGATACTCGGGAGGCATTTGAACTTTTTGTATCAGAAGCCGGCTTTCTTACCTATGGTTTTCCATTAGGTTTGCAAGAGGTTAATGCCGGGTTAGTTCCTAACAAAGTCAGCCATAGCTGGATACCTTCCCCTTCCTTTCTTTTTCCCTACCCCTTTTAATGACATGTTTTGTACAATATTGTCTTGTCTAAAAAAAAATGAATAATTTGAATTGAATTGAATTGAATTGAATTGAATTGAATTGAATTGAATTGAATTGAATGTTTTAGTGATTGACCTACATGAATGGATTTGTTTTGAACTGACTATGGTTGCGTCCTTTCGAAGTGAGCACTCTCATTTCTCTGTTGTACTTCACTCACTGTTTTACTTTAACTAAAGCAGCCAGTAGGACTGCGGCTATCTTACTTACTTTATTTGTCTACGAGTGTACACGTGACATATATACGGTTTAAATATTTAATTTCAACAAATTTGTATTTTGTAATTATTTTTATATTAACTGGTTGATGGCGATATATATAAAATAATTAGAAAATATTTATGTTCCAATCAATTTGATGTATATTTTTGAAAGCGTTGTATTGTAGGAAAATTAATAGAGGGATCCTTTAAATATTGACAAAGTTAAATCTTGCATAATTTTTCCTTTTTCAATTTTTTATACTTTCTTTTAGATTTTATACCTACATGCGAGTAACGAAATATCAGTTTACTACACCCCCAAACCTGTTAAAAAATTGTTTGCGCATAATGTCCCTGTCCGGTTTTGAAATAATATTTCAAAACCGTTATTTTAATAATCACATTTTGATGGTCTAATATTGCTCGATGTTAAAGTTTTATTTCCAGAATATAACAATAAATCAAAATTATTGACAAATTGTTATCATTATCCAAACAAACAAAAAATATTGACACAGGCTCTAATATTATTTATAAAATCACATACATGTATAAACGTTAAATTTAATTTTAGATTTTAATGAGTTTTTAATTATCATTCATTAAAAAAGTATTACGTGTTGCTTTTGTGATATTATCACAAATGCACACACATAAAATATCGAGTGGCGTAAATTGATAGAGACAAAATGATCAATAGAAGATAGAAAGTTCGTCCTTCTGTTTGATCAATTGAGTAACAGTCCAATTAATTCATTTTTTAGTACATTATATATCTAAAATTTACTCCTTTGAGGGATAAGACATTGGTTTGTTTTTGTCTTTCATGAAAATAAGCAAGGTTCAATAAAAACTTATGTCAATTTTTATTCAATCCAAGGAATGTATGATTTCTTTGATAAAGCTATTTGGGAACGTATGGAAATTAACCTTATATCCTTTACTATATGTATATAGATAAAATGTATACCTTTTCTCTGGCGTTTGCAAAAAAGTGAACGAGCATTGCTAATTTGAACAAATTAATACGTATGTAAGTATGTTAGAATGTTAGTATGTTAGGATATAACGGAAACTTTGAACGTGATTTTGACCCGTTTTAAATGTTGGATTAACTCGAAATTTTGCATACTTCTTCAGTACCAATTACAATACAATAATTTAATAAATCATTATCACGATCACGATTATTTCATTATCACGATCAGATTTTTCAGAATTAACGATTTCCATATCTGAAAATATATACATTCATTTGCGCTCCCACCATATTGAAACTGAATTTTTGAAAAATAAATAATAGTGTAAAAAACTAAAAAACACAAATTAAATAATAGAAAAACTAAAAAACTCGCTTTTGTAGCTACTGAACTAAATGGTAGAAAATAATTTCTGTAAATTTGTCTGTAAAGCGTGGGGTGCTTTACAGAAGATTATTAAGATATTTTATAATGACTTTACTTTTACTAATATCTGTCTATAAAATATATACAATAATTGAAATTTATACTTTTTAACGATAAAATTATTTTTTGAATTTCAAGAAAATTTTAACAACTATTATTTATGCTGAAAAAAAATTGGGTGTGGGGAAAATTAATGTTGGTATTTTGTAAATGGTAAAATCAAAGTTCATAAATAAAAATAAGTTTACAACAACAGCACTTTCTTACTCTGATAATAAATTTTAAAAATATGTTTATTTATTTATTTTTTATTAAATCAAAAAGTGTGGTTTTCAAAACTGCAGATTAAAAACTTTTTTTTCAGAATTCATTCCTTATGTAATGACTTAACATTAAAATTTATGATTTATTAAATTTTAAAATATTTCCATGAACTAATTTAAATTCAAATGTTTGAATTAAAATTAGTTTATTAAAAATTCTCACATAAGCAAACGGTAAATTAAAAAAGTATTCAGCCAGTATAAATTGCGTATTTTTTTAATTTTTTAATAAAAATTTCAATAAGTTAATTTGTACTGCCTGGATTTTATCGTACAAAATTAGTAAGCCAAAATATTTCTTACGGATCTAATAGAGTCATGATTAAAACAAATCATTTTTCCCAAAATTGGATTTCATAAAATTTTCCCAACTTTTTCAATGGATTGTAATTTTTTATAAGCTAATATAGTCTAAGATCCCAATTAGGTTCGACCTTCACCCATCTGTTTACCGGATGAAAGTTATTTTTTATGAAATATAAAATGTTAACAAATATCCCTGCAATGGGTTGCCTAAAAAATGTGGTCCAGACTACTTTTAGTGAAAATATCAAGAGTAAAATTTTTAGAAATTTTTCACTGACTTGCATATCTTACGAATTTTGATCTACTCGAAAGTAAAAGCCATAAAGAATATGTAGCAGCTATGTTGTCTGCCTTTTTTCGTTCACTATTATCGCATTTATACAAGTTGAAAATAGTAATTACGTGCATCTGTTAATTCATTGACTCGCATATCTAAATAAAGATAATTTTGTTCCAATTACGGTGGCATATGATTGGCCACTAAATATTGGTCAAAAATAATGTTTACAAGCTTTCCAAGTTTTGATATTTATATTAAAAATGGTCTGGACCATATTTTTTAAGGCAACCCGTTACAGGAATATTTGTTAATATTTTACATTTCATAAAAAATAACTTTCATTCGGTAAAAGGATGGGTGAAGGTCGACCCTAATTCGGATCTTG
Source organism: Chrysoperla carnea (assembly GCF_905475395.1). NCBI lineage: Eukaryota > Metazoa > Arthropoda > Insecta > Neuroptera > Chrysopidae > Chrysoperla > Chrysoperla carnea. Next base: position 70,166,244 of record NC_058337.1, on the reverse strand, counting down.
TACTAATAGTTAAAATATAAATATTCAAAAATATCCAGGGTATTTAAACAACTAACTCAGTTATTATCAAAACTTGCTTTGTAATTGCCTATTTAAAAATAGTAGACATATTGGTTTTATGAACATTGTTTAAACAATTTAATCAATATCTAATTGTTTGATAGGAATTTTATATAGGTATGTACTAAATAAAATGTAGTACCTACATTACCTATGTATGTAATTTTTTTTTTAAATGGTATATAACTATCATCATATGAAAAATCATAAAACTAGTTGGTTATTAATTTAATAAATCATTTTTAAACCATCATTCGTGATGTTTACTTGTTTATTAAAATATTTTTTGCTTCTATTACTGTGGAATAAAAAAATTTTATTAAATAAAAAATTATGAAATAAATTGTTTTTTTAAATTAGTTTTCCAAAAATGACTGTTGTAGACCTAAAGCATATAATGAAGGGAAATTTTTGTGATTGTTTTAAGACGTGTTTCGAAGACCAAACTTATGGAATTCAATTTTTTCGATTTTCATATTTGGACATTGCTTTTTTCCTGCTGTTTGTGTTTATAAAAAGGGCTAGATGTATGAAATTGACAAAAGGGTGAACAAATCTTTTCAAAAATGGTTTACTATTTTTTTAACTCTTCCAACAATTGCGAAAACGTACTATGCAACCAATGACTGTCTTTTAACATAACCGCAAGGCGCAACACTCAAAATACGATTAACGAAAAACCGAAATTTTATTGATGATATTGATATTGATTTAGATATAGGCTTTTTATGTTCAGTTAACTTCTTGTGACCGTAGAAAAAGCTTGTACTCTGTTTTTAAATACTTTTAAAAGTGTATTGATGTTTAGTTAAGCTTAGCTTGACTTTTTTGAAGTAAAAATTTCATGCAAATATTTTTTTGATTTGTTACATTGATTTCCTTTTGATAATATTTATTTTTTGCCTGAATAGGCAGGAAACGGAATATTTGGCTCAAGGCGATACTGGAAAAACTTCCAAACCTAATTTAAAACTAAGAATATAGTTTATTCTATTGCAATTATGTGCTAAGATAAATTTTTCTAATTTAGTTATTATAACAAAAGTTCAATTTCCAATACATACTTGTGAAGAAAGGATATCATCTAATCAATAAAAGTAATTTAGTATCTTTCAAAAAATATTCTTTCAGAACAACTTCTAAACATTTTCATTTACGTGTGATATAGAAAAGAAAAAGTGTTATATACAAATCATATTCACTAAATTCCCATGTCCATTTTGAGGATACGTGATCCAACTGAAATATTTGTCATAGTTTGAAAATTTATGTAACTTTTTAATAAAAAGCAATATCCATACTGAGTGTAACAGAGATATGAGACATAATCTTATATTGTAGATCATGAGTGAAGATAATAGTCGGTGAAGATAATGTTATGTGCTCCTTATATGATTTTAGTGAATTTTCAATTCCAAAGTGGATCTTCCAACTTCGAACCTTTCTTCCTCATAGTAAAATGATCCGATCGAGATGGTTTGAAATTATGCTATGCATTAGACGAGTAAAGTGGCTTTAAATTTAATCTAAATCGAAGCTATTTAATGTAGAAGTTCATGTTATAAAAAATGAATCATTTTTTAATTTTATAAATTGAAAATATAAACAAAAATTGCTTTCATGAATTGCGAGTAGAAATTATTTAATGGTAACTTCTGGTACCCTCTGTATTTCAAATTATAATCAACAAATAAGGATATCTTCTTTACTCTCTATACGTTGTCAATATCAGTGATATCACAATATTGAACTAGTATATTTCGGTTTATATATAATATTATAATCAGAATGTAGCAGTAATATATTCTTCTGCGACTCAATTTTTGTATCAAGAAGCAACGAAAACTAAAATTGAGTTACTACGAATCTCTTATATGTTCAAAAGTTAATAAAAATATTCACCAAATATAGAATGAGTTATTTATGATATTTAGAAAATGATACATACATTGTGATGCTTAAGTGAATATACAGTTGCAATAAATTTTTGTTTATTTTTTGTGTGTTAGATTAATAATGATTCTTGGGAGTAAATTATCTAAAAATTCAAAATATTTATTATTTCTAGCTCTAATTATTTTGAGATAATTAATTATTTGCGAGCTTGGATAAGAAATAACAGTCAAGAAAGAGTACTCTGATGATTTTTTACGAAAGAACTAAGGTCATCTGTCGGCTCCACAAAAAAAAAGAGGAGTTGTCGAAAAGTATTAGTATCTCCTAGAAAATTTCTTTTTACTATAGAGGCATTTCAAGCACAATGTTTTAAGTATACAATATACACAATAGGCTCCTTTTAGAACAAGGAAGGTCAATCAGAATACTTTCGATAAATGACTGTTTTCTACACTCATTCACATTGTTTTGAATTTTAAAATTTTCCGCATCATAATAATTATAAATGTTACTGACATAAAAATAGTGTATACATTTTTTTAGAACACCCCGTATGTAAAATATTATAAAAACTAATACATAAAGAATTATCTACAAAATTTCTTTATAGACAACATTCATCACTAATCTATTTGTTGGTGCCAGAATTATTAAACTAATGGTTGAAAAATGACACTTGAAGTTGAATTTTTGATTATTTACCTCTTTTACATATACCAATGGGTAGTTTTTGAAAAGCAAGAAATGCACGTGTTTATCTATTTGTTGGCAGGCGTAATCTTGTGAATTTTCGTATAAATACATCTTACCTTACATGATTTCTTCAAAAAAATTTTGAATTCCCGTTACATCCATTTAAGGGTTGAATTTTAAAAAGTCCGTTCTTATCGAATGTTCACATCATAATGACTATTTATATGCCAAATTTGAAGCCAATCTGTTCTCTGGTTTGAGCCATGTGTTGATAGTCATGGCCAGTCAATCAGTCAGTCAGCCATGGTTTCCTATTATATGTACAGAAAATATTCACGAAAGCATGGAAGCCCCAATCTATTTCACTTGTTTCACCAAGATCCATAAAATATAAAAACTTACATGAACAAAGCCACGAGGAGGTGGACCCACTTGAGCCAGCCTCTCTTTGACGATCTCTCCAACCTGAAGACCGTCGACTTCGTTCACTCCTGCTGTTCCTAAACAGCCAGCTTCAAACGGTATTGGGCGGGATGGGCCAATCCTCTTTCGGTACCACAACAGACCCTAAGTGTGCCCCACCAGAGGACAGCCACTCTAGCTTAACCTTACCTAACCTACATGAACAAATACAAATTGTGTATTCATACATAATTATCCGTAACTGTACATGTATCCTTCTTTTCTTTTTTTTTTTTTTTGTAAAGAGATATATGAACTGAATATGTTTAAAAATCCAAATCCAAATTCTCAAAAAATTTAACTGAAACTATTATGTGTTGGGCTATTATTTGTGCTGGTGTCCAAAGAAAATTCCAAACTGTCCAGAGACAGTAAGGACTTTGAAGGATAATAAATTATTAAGTATTGATGGAGTCTGAATTGATTCAAAACCAGCTTAAAGTTAAGTTGTCAGAATGGAATACCACTTATCTACCGCAGGAGTCGAGGCATTGAATGAATTGATATTCTGTTCTATTCTTAATTTTAAGGTTAACTTTTGATAGACTATAATGACTAGAAAATACTTGGTACTATTTTATTTAACATAGGATAAGGTGTAGTCACAGGGAACAAATTTACATATCAGTATGTGTTTTTATACCATGTATATATGAAATATACATAGTATGTTAAGTTTAGTCCCAAGTTTGTGACGCTTTAAAAAAATGATGCAAGTAAAAAAATTTGTCAAAGGTGTTCATAAAATCACCTAATTAGTCCATTTCCGGTTGTCCGTCCGTCCGTTTGTGGACACGATAACTCAAAAACGAAAAAAGATATCGAGCTGAAATTTTTACAGCGTACTCAGAACGTAAAAAGTGAGGTCAAGTTCGTAAATGAGCATCATTGGTCAATTGGGTCTTGGGTCCATAGGACCCATCTTGTAAACCGTTAGAGATAGAACAAAAGTTTAAATGTAAAAAATGTTCCTTATTAAAAATTAAACAACTTTTGTTTGAAAACATTTTTTTGATAAACATCACTGTTTACCTGTGAGGGCGCCAATTAGGCGGAAATTTTATAATGTGTACTATACTTGATTATCAGTTATGTATGTGTCACATGTTTGTATGTGTAATGTGATAAAGAAATCAACACTGACTTTGCATGGTATTTCAACAATTAACTCAGTCAATTGTTTGTTTTCACTTGTTTGAAACTAATTTTTATAATATCACAATCGAAGATACTTTCTGTTTATGCCACCGTGCTTTTCCAACACTATGCATTTTTTGTGAATTTATAGATATGAAACAACCATCGATAAAAACGTGTACTCTATATTAAATATTATAAAAGTGTGCTCTTATCAGAATGTACCACGGGTCACCCTCTAATGTACCTAGGTTGTTAAAAAACAACCTCTGTATGAGGTATTTTTATTCAATTCCATTCGTTGCAATTGATTTGGACTAGGTTTCGAAAACAATATCAAACGAGTAGCTGCGTCTATTGGCCAAAACAAAATGTGTCTTTTTTTATGCGTTTTCCTTGATTTTTTTTTAAGTATCTCGGGCGGTATGGCCATGATTTCCTTTTTGCATTTCAATCAACGTGGAGTGTATGTTGGGAATATTGTTTGTGTTAATTACGAAGAAACGCAAATCTTCCTTCAAAATGCGCCTCAAAATGTTTCAACTGTAACTAAAATGGTGAGCCCAATGACGATACTACACTTCATCGATAAGTCAAATTAAGTGGACGTCTCCTATAAATATATCCGTGCTACAGTACAGAAATTAGAATATTAGCTACAAGTTTATATTTTACAGATGGTACGACATTTTACCCTACCTATTAGAATCGTACTTAAATGTGGAATCACCCGATAGTTATCATAACACAAAAAACACAAACTTATAATATTCCTTTTGTCAACTCTAATTCCTCATATATACTATAAGTTTTTCATGTACTTTGTTCGTATTTATACAACTGCAACGTAAAGTTTTTGTACGTATTCTTTAGAAAAGGTATTTTACTTGAATAAAAAATCGTAATTCATTTTAAAACTTCCTCTGTGGGAAATCTCTGTTTAACAAGATGAACATAGATCATTGATTAATCGGTGAAGTAGACTACAAAATATGTTCGTTTTCCTTTAACATAAAAAAGTGCTTGTATAATATATTGCTTTTGGTATCAAAACTTTAATAGGAAACTTGTTTTTTGATTATCATGATTGTTTTTTCGTTTTGTGGTAAAGAAGAAATGCTTACTTATGTGCAGAAAAAGATTGCACTCTCTTTAATGTTTTTTTCAATGTACTACCTAGTGTAAAATCTAATGCTATTAGTTTTAAAATGTTTAATAAAATTTAACAACTTACTGGTTTAAGATTAAATAAATTTATCCATAGCTTTTGGAATGAGGTTTATCCTTCGATAGTTAGATAAGGTGTATATATTTACGCAAACATTTTGATAAAAGTATACCATTTTAATTTTTGAAGATAGTTTTTTTTAAACCCCAAATAAAAAAAAGAGTGTTTATAAGTTTGACCGCTATGTGGGTCTGTCATTGCCATCTTAGCGCCTAAACTAATTAACTTATTTAGCTTGTTTTGTTTTGAAAGGTAATTCAACGAAGAGTGTTCTTAAGGTTTCGAACCATTAGGATTCCGTAACCGAAACATTTGTAGGCCTTTTTTTTTTTAATTTTATCAATTTCACTTGTTGAACTATGAAATTGAGAATCACAATATCATAGAGAATAGACGTCCACCTGTGCAAGAATATACCATATAAATTTTCTGTACTCCTTCTCTATCGTGCTATAAGTTGGCGGATTCTACATTACAAAGCTGTCAAAGGCTGGTAGTTTTTCTCGAAGAAATCAGTGCTCCTAAAATAGACACGTGATAAGAAAATGTGAAAAATAAGTTTTGTCAAATAAAACTTTATGCAATCCGGAAACATTATGCAACAACCGGTCTTGCATTAATTGAGTATCTTATAATTCCGTTCAAGTTACATTTTAAAAATAGTACTTATAAATTTTCTAATTTCGGCATGATTAATGCTCATTAATCATAATGATTAATACAATGGCCTCCCCTAATGAGCATTGTTATTTCCCAAGTTATTTAAAACGGCAATATAATAGTCCCAACACTCAATTTTGAATTCAGGATTAGTACGCCTTCTATCATTACCACTGAGCATACAAATCCAAGTACATTCAAAATTACAAATAATGAAATAATAAAAAGTATAGTTTGCTGAAAATTTATCGGCCGTAGATATAATGTCACAATAATTATATTACAAGTCTACGAGCATATTGATGCCAATTTTTAATTCGTTTTTTTATCGTAATATTTACTCTACGGATCTTTTGTCGTTGAATATTTTGTCTTCGGGTCAAAAGTCGTAATAGCGAATTGGTATCTGAAATAAAAAATGGGAGTTATCATTGAAGATTTTCAGTCAAGATTTCTCCTGTTGCAGCCAAGGGAATTAGATGATTTTAAAACATGTGTTTTTTTTCTTTTGTTTTTTTAAAACTAAGTGCCTTTTCCGAGTTATGCGACTGTTCGCATACTTTTCAAATGCTCTGGATTTTAAAATCTTCGCCTTTATATAACTATATAAAGATACTACAATAATATAATCGTCATGATCGGTCGTATATGAAACAAGTGAAAACAAACAATTGACTGAGTTAATTGTTGAAATACCATGCATAGTCACTGTTGATTTCTTTATCACATAACACATATAAACATGTGACACATACATAACTGATAATCAAGTATAGTACACATTATAAAATTTCCGCCTAATTGGCGCCCTCACGGGTAAACAGTGAACACCTATGACAAAATTTTTTTCCTAGCATCATTATTTTGAAGCGTTACAAACTTGGGACTAAACTTAATATACTATGTAGGTATATTTCATATATACATGGTATAAAAATTGCGCACTTACAAATCTAAATTTCTTCTTATTACAACGTTTTATGTTTCTGAAAAAAATCTCTAATTAAAATTGGCTAACTAAAAATAGAACGATCATCTTTATCTTGAATAAGTATCAAATATTCAATATGTCAATGTTCAATATGTATTAAATCAAGTTCTATTTTTTTTTTTCATATTCTCGCCTCGTATAAATAATTATACTGCGAGTATAAATATTTTTGCAGTATAAATATTTATTATACTGCGAGATGAAATATTTACACATAACGAAAATTAGGAGGTATGATTTGTTTATTATGTGATTTTTTTAAATTACGCGCGACTTCTAAAATTGACAGTTAGTATTTGTTTGAAGAAATTCAACTAAAATCGTCGGCGCATAACCAAAAAACCAATATTTTATTTAACGTGTGTACTTCATGATTGAACATAATATCATCTTCTTAAAAGCTAATATTGCAAAATTTAGCTTACGTTTTGTGTTATACAAAGTGATATTTTCAATGTTTTTTTTGTGTGTTTTAAAAAATGTTTGTCTTAGCATAAAAATGTAATGACTAGGTGTATAGAATACAGACAACAGCAAACAGCATAGTGCGGCGGCCAAATGAGGTTAGTTCCCGATTTTTTTCGAATCCTGCTTCGCATAAGTCGTTTATTATTTTGGATGTAGGCAAATAAATAAGAAAGTTGCCATTCAACAGTTTTAGAGTCCTGTAAACAGAATAAATGTCTCTTTCAAATTTTTCGTCCACTTATCATTGACTTCCATTTTCTATTTATACAAGGTGTTTCGTTAATATTGCACAAAACTTTGAGGCAAGATTCTTTTATATATGCTTATGGCCAGGCTTTTCGTTTATCGACTCATATGATGATAAATTTCACTTACTATTATCGAAATATAGGATAACAAACGTTATTTCAAAACTTATCATCATTTATTACAAAAATGAAAAGTGTTTAGCCAAATATTAAACATATACTTGTATCTTTTTTCTGTAAAAAGAAATGACAAAAATACCTCTCGTAAAAAATATAAACGACAAAAGAATTTAACGTGAAAATAACTGTATTATCAAATAAGTCGTGTTATATGTACTATAAGTCTTTTGCGGCAATTCTATGATTATGACTACCTGTGAATCTCTTATAAGCCATAAACCACACGTGAACCACAGGGGGAGGGAGAAAGTGGTCTATAATGATCCCTCATTGTAAAATGATCACTTGATGTTTTAAGTGAATCATTTGAGCAATCAAGTATATTTCTCGATAGATGGCTTCCGCGCGATCAAATTAATCGTTTAACAAAGATTTATGGTGATGTATAAGCTAATTTGTGTTTCGTATCAAAAATATTAATGTCACGGCTTATGATTTATGGTAAAACAAATTTCAAACATATATGTATTATTATTATTATTATTATTTATTTACAAGATTACTGCATAAATGGCATTGTCTGTTGGAAATACAGAATAATAAATTATAAAAAAAAAAAAAAAAATTCTACGTTTTAAATTTCTTTTTATACCGTGTATATATGAAATATACATAGTATAATAAGTTTAGTCCCAAGTTTGTAACGCTTGAAAATATAGATACTGCGAAAAAAATTTTGATATAGGTTTTCATAAAATCACCTAATTAGTCCATTTGCGGTTGTCTGCCCGGGTGTCTGTCTGTCCACCTGTCTGTTCGTCTGTCCGCCTGTCTGTATGAAATTTGTACAGCATGTTCAGGGCGTAGAAAGTGAGATCAAGTTCGTAAATGAGCAACATGGGTCAATTGGCTAGAGATAAAACAAAAGTTCATATATGATCCTTATAAAACAATGTTCCTTATAAAAAAATAAACAACTTTTGTTTGAAACATTTTTTCGTATACATCACTGTTTACCCGCGAGGGCACAAATTAGGCGCATATTGTATAGTACCTATGTATTATATGGTAATATCAGTTATACATGTGAAACATGTATGTTTGTGTAATGTGACAGCCTAATCAATATAGTCTATACATGGTATTTCAACAATTAACTCAGTCAATTGTTTGTTTTCACTTGTTTCTGTTAGTTTTTGCCGGCTAGATGTTTTACTCTTGGCTTTTGTTGACTTTTAATAATATTATAACATATTTTGATAGGCGTATAATATATAATAAAATGATCCTCTTTATATACGTTAAAATGATCTCTATTTTGTGTGTAAATTTATAATAGGTAAAACGATTCATAACCCATGATTTTACCACAAATTTTTGTTAAAATACTAATCGTAAATGTAAAATAACAAAAATCGATTAAAACGATCCTTTTTGAGAAATATTGAATAGTTCTAAAAATTTGAATATTTCAAAAAAAATTAACATGCCAATATTGTAACATTTGAAGAAAGAACCCAAAAATATTTGGACGTGTATGTACATATGTCGAATAGTTTGGCTATTTTTTCTGAGGGGGATCTTATTGGCCGCCTTCTCCTGCATACTTGGCTTTAATGCGAAGTTAACTTTTGCACTATTCTGCTAGTTATTTTACTGTTGCAAAAATATGTATCTAGAATAGATGGCTATCCCGGTTATTGAGAAATTATTGTTATTTCAACGTGATTTACCATTTGTTGAGGTACTGGTGATATAACTTGGGTGACCCTGTAGGTGTATTCTTTCTTAAAAAGAAATACTTATTTAGAAAATTTATTTATATTATGCAATTTTTGAACAATATGCTCTGAATATATTAACGCTACATTTACGGGGACCAGAGTAGGTACCCGAAAAACAACAAACTCCATTCGGCTGCCGTACTATCGTACATGATGAAAACTGACTGATACAGACGAAACAATTTTATTTATTTACTCTTTGTTTTATATTTTATTTTTGAAATTGTAATTTCATTTAGGTTGTCGACATTGTAGCTTTTAAAAAGATTAAAAACAGAGAGAGTGATGATGGTAACAAAAAAACTGTATATGGTTGCAATTCATTCAACCAAACGATCTATCAACCGAACAGATATACATCTACTATCTACACTCAAACATAGGTAAATATTCGTACCGATACCAACGTATGTCTACCTAAATCACCTCTAAATAAATTGATAAAATATAGTGAAAAGTTAAATAGTTATTATTAGAAAATGTAATAGGCATCAACTAGCTAGCTGTACATTCAATGAAATTTTTCATTAAAAAAATTAAAACTACAACGGATTGAGAATAAAGGCACAAATTTACATTGGATTTCACTTTTAAATAAAAATTGAATATCTATATGCAGGAAGATATTGCCATCCTGATCGATAGACTTAAAGAGCGGAGCCGTCAAAAACCATTCGTTTCTTTAACTTAAGAAGGGCTCCACGAAACCAACAAAATTTGCGCCAATTATTTAAACTTTATTTTTTCAGTTTACAATTAAGAGAAAATTTGAGAAAGCTTTGTTATTTACGCCAATTATTTAAACTTTATTTTTTCAGTTTACAATTAAGAGAAAATTCGAGAAAGCTTTGTTACTTAACAATTTCCTAGCTTAAAAAATTAACCGAAATTAAAAAATTTCCAACATTTACACATTCTCCAACGTTTTAAGAATACAACATAATTTTTAAATTAATTATTAAGACCATAAAAAATTCTTAAGTGACTTATTTTTAGCTTTAATTTCAATCATATATAATAGAGATAAATTTCTTAAATATAAATATTTTATGAAATATATATATTTTTTTCATTTTTTATTGCTTATGACTTTTGCAATTTTTTTAGTACTGAAAAACGTTTCTGTCTTCTTTTTCTTGACATCTTTCCGAATCCATTTTGAACTTTTCGACTAGACTATATTATGAAAAGAATAATTTATCATAATATTATTTTTTACAATGGTATAGGCAAAAAATAAAATATTACAATCTACTCATTTTCATAGCCTTGAAATAAGTGAAAACTAAGCAATTGTTTTATGTGTCAATTTATAACTGGCTTTTGAAGCCCATGAAGCTTCACTTTGTATGATTATATCACTTTTCTCTATGACCATTTACTGCAACATACTAACAATTATAGTGGCATTTAGCTATTAGTGAGTCGCCCTATTAGCTCAGTTGGTTAAGGCGTTATCAATTCCGCCCGCGGTGCGCGGTATGCTTAGGGTAGCGGGTTCGATTTCCGCCGTCGCAACTCAGCCTCTGAAATTGAGGAGCTGATAATTGAAATTATCAGCTAAAAGGAGGTAAAACACATATATCACAATGCGCTCTATGGCCTAAGTGTGTCCTTCGTGGACAGCCAATATAACCTAACCTAACCTAGCTCTTATTGTCTCAGTTGGTTGCGGTGAGTGTAAATTTATAATGAAATAGTCTTTGTCTAACGAATTGTATATTCTATAAATTTAGTCTAATGTCCCAGAGAATAACATCGAATTTATCAAAGTTTGTGAAATTTTTTAAAAATGATTTGAAATGTTTAAGAATGATCCAGAATGGTAACTTGCACGGCAATGCCGGAAATTGCTGCTTTTATCTTCAAAATTTTAATAATTTCCACACCAGCGAAAGATCAAATGTATAATTTGGATTTGCTTGTTTCGAACAACTTTGTATATTTGCTTAATAATATACTTCTGTTTTATTTTATAAATTTCTTTTCAATTCAGTATATTTAAAGTACTTATTTTCTTTGTTAGTGCCTGTGTTTAAATTTTATTTTAATTATAGGAATAAAAGAAGCTTTTTATATTGTCTGAAGATTAAATATACAAGTAAGGCTTTTTTTAAATATAAGACGGTAAATTACGAAGTACATTATGTGAATGCGCTTTTTTCTTATTACAATGCTCGCATCAGAACCGGATTAAGTATTCAGGCTACCGATATTATGAGGTATTTGCCACTTTGACCAATGTTGAAATGCATGTTTACAAAATACAACACATGTTTATTAGCCTTTTTCCTCTGAAGATTAAAAAAAGATCCTCTAAATGGCAGGATATATTTGTACCCCGCTAGTGCTGCCGCCTAGCGGATCTTTTTTTAATCTCTAGAGAAAAAAGGCTAATTGGAATGAAGCATGGCTACAAAATCAAATGAAATGATTTTACCTGCTTTCTTTTGTGTTAGTAATACACATTGTGAGGTTTCAATTAAAAAATAATAATATTTCTAAATAAGTTTTTAATAAATCACTTTTATCTTTTAACCAAAAAGTGTGTATAGTTTGCAAATACATATTAAATTGTAATATTCGGATAAGTTTGGGTGCTCCATTTCCTTACTTATGGCTCGGATGGGGCTGAATTATTAAATTAACCTTAATAATTTTTTATAATTAAGGTGTAACATATTAGAGAAATATTTTACCATGTATAAGTTTTATAAACCCGTATGTTCATAAAATTTTTTTTCAACCTGATGTAGCTTTTAAAAAATATAGTTTTTCCGAATCCCTTAGAAATCGTGAGAATTTTTCTCATCACGAGAGTAAAGGTGTACTTCCGTTTGTGTACTTCCGTTTGTTTAATTAAAGTAATTCGTTCTCGGTAAACTATAACCATAATGTGACAGAAATAAGTTGAAATTAGTTATAATGTAATATTTAACGTGCAGAATATTTGAATCATGTGCATTACACTTTAGCAAATTTCTCGGTTGACACGAGTGCTAACGGGTTAACACTTAAGCATCGATGCCTACATGTTTAATAGAACTGGCAATAGGATTGAAACAAGGGCCTTCTTTTGTGAGGAAACACGTTATGTTCTTAGTATTTTTATTAGACACTGTTTTTTAATTTCTGTCTCAATTTTGTTTTAACGATTAAGCAGCTCCGATTTTGATGATTTTAAAAATTTTTCTTTTTGTATATTATTTAAAACCAGTCAGAAACCTTCCATCGGTGGGAAATATACTGTAGGGGGGAAAGGCAATGTCCCGACTAATATATCGAAGACAGAAGTTTGAAATTTGAAGGAGTTGACAATCTCTAACAATGTTAGACTTTACGCATAATGATTATATTTACAAATTTTGATATTGATCAGATTAAGAGTGTTGCTTTTTGTTTTAAAAACGATAGGCTTAATAAATGCGTGAATTTTTATAGTATATTTTGCAATCTGGATAGTGGTTTTGGATTCCGGTGGGTCCCAAAAATAAAAATTACTCATACGTACTCCTATCCCACAAGATCCGGATTCAAATAATAATATTGTATTCCCTTATTCGTAAATATACGCCTTGTCATTTTTAGGTAATGGATTTAAAAGAAAAAAACAGAGTCTCAATCTTTTAATAGGAGTTGATAAGTTGGCTAGTTATACTTTCTGATACTACCATTAATTTCCACCAGTTGTTACTTCTATAATTGTAAATGACTCACTTCTGAACTTAAGGATTTTAGACTGTTTGATTTTATTGTGCATCCTTGCTTGTGTACTTCCTTGTACTAAGGGATGTCGTAAATTTTCAATACTTTTTCTTGACTGAAATACCTTTCCATAAAATCTTGAAGTTATAACATCCAAATTTTCGATTTTCAGATTTCAATAGAAACATTATTTTTTCTACCCATTGAATACATTTTGACTTATTTAAAACCGTTTAAGAAAGTCATGTTTTCGACCTATATGTTAACCTCTATGTAATATAATCTATATTAGCGGTAAAAATAAAACGTATGTACACTAAAAGCCAAATGACGTAAGAAATATAAGGTGGCGGACACATAGGCGACGACGATATGGTTGAATATATAAATGTTTTTGCTAGTATTATGTAGAGAAAGATCTGCACAAACTCAGCAAAACTAATATCAATGAAAAGTTTTATCCAATATTTTTTTTATTCTATTCGAACAATTATTTAGTTCGGGATATTTCAATTGTGTACACATTCGAATTCTCTTTATTAATACGTAGATCAATAATGTAAGAATGAGGTCATTTATGTAAAATAACTATGCACATTCTTAATTTTTCTTCTAAATCAGATAAACGTCAGCAAAATAAATGAAAAGAAAATTATTTATCAATCAATAATATGAAGTGAAAGTCTACAACGGCCAGTGTAGTTTGAAACAATTGGTTTAGATTTTTAAATAAAAAAATGTCTTTGATTGGTTGGCAGGGGATAGATAGCACTTAATTCTAATACAATGATTGTGTAAACCGTTAACAACTTGAAAATCTAATTCAAAGAAAAACTTATGAAATGAAAGAGATAAACCATTTTCACTCCCGCAAAAGTTACCAGCAAAATTAAGTTCTTTCGTAGCAACAAAAAAATGCATTGCTTAAATTATATAAATAAAATCTATTTGAAACAAGAAGATATATTAGTATCGAAATAATTTTCAGGCCAAACGTGCGAGCGAAGACAAAACTATACTAGTTTGCTTAGACTCTGAAACTAAACTTTATTAAAAAAATAGTGACTGCTTTACTAATTGTACCGTTCCCTTTTTTATAATAATTAAAGATTTAATAGTGTATTTAATAGTGTAGGACTCCTCGTCAGTATATTTAGATGAGAGCCAGTGGGAAATGTTTGTCTTCAACAAAACCATATCCATGTGAACTTGTGTTTTTTCGATTTGCGTCCATAGGATGGAACAGAAGTACCTCACTTACGGACACAACATTTTATTTATTTAACATTTAAAAATAATTCTGGATTTTATATTTTGAACAATTCGCAGGATTTTTGACCCATATTTTCGAAAGATAAGGAATTGAAAAAAAAAATTATTTTGTGGTTATTTTGTGGACCATTTAACTAAGAAGCTCTCTAACTTATTCTTTTTAGTTTTCTGAATATATCATGTTAAAATATGCACCCTGTATGATGAATGATTATTATTAGATAAAATCTAATCTATGATTAGAAAAAAAATTTCAAAACTAAAAAGTGTTTAGAATTGTAAAAATAAAAGTCACGTAGTTTTTACATCATATTTTTGACCAGAACCAAAAGTAATTCTAATTTCGTCAATAACGAATTTTTGGCCAAAATTCGTACTTTATTTTTTTGAAACGCTTATGTATAGAAAGCGGTGAGGTTTGGTGAAAATTGCCACGAGTCAAAAAATACATACTCTTCCAAAATATGATGTAATGGCTATCAGTATCTTCATTTTCGCCGCTATCGAATTCGAATTTTCGGCGAAAATACGCTTTTTAAAATGTTGATATCTCGAAAACGACGATGTGAAGTAGAAAATGTCGAGGATTCAGAAAATTCTGAGAAATGTTCACAATATGTAATACTATATTTAAAAAAAAGAAACGTAAATTATAGATAATGTGGTGTGGGTAACGTAAATTACAGATAAACATTTTCGATCCCCATAAAAATCTACTTATCGGGATTCGATTCCTAGATTAAATTTTTTTCAGTTTCATTTCCTCGATTATAAATTTTATAGATTATATGAAAATAAAAACGTTGATTTTGCAACGACTTTTCAATCTCCTTAGATAATAATTCATATATGATTCACCATGGTAATCCTCTTTGACGTCATTCATATTTTCATTTTTCTAAATAACGTGTTACTTAGTATATTTCTAACAAATATTAGTAGGTAGTAAAATAAGGACATAATTTACTTAGATATTATTAAAATTAATGAGAATTTTAAACGAAAATTACATGTTAGTGGTTTTAATTAAATTAACTTTTATAAGAAGAAGAGCTGTATATGTATAGAGCACATACAGAGTAACCTAAAAGTCTTCATTCATTATACACATGCCTAGTCAGGCAAACAAGTTGATTATTTCTATTTGAACTAATTTATGGATCGTAAAAAATGAAATAATAAAACCCTGAAGTGTCTTGAAATTTAGGCTGATAAAAACTTTAAACATACTGTATTCTACATCACAACGCGGATAAGTGCCAAACCTAGCGCAGTATTTCGATTTAAAGGTACCGTCATAAAATTTACTTCAGAAAGACTAATAATACATAATCAGTAACTTTTAAAAACTGGGTAGACACCTGTAAATCTATTTGTTAATGAAAATATAATCGATATGAAATGCCCTTCAGCTATACAACAGCTATCTCTGCAGTGTGAAATATTACATTATTATCCATTTATAACTGGAGATTGAATATATTTACCTATAGATGAGTCTCGATGAAAATATCGTCTGACATTCATAATATCATATACATATATAATATATAAAAAATCATTTAAATATTTCTGAATGCATCTTTTTTTTTTTGAAAAAATTAAAATTATTTTACCACAACAACGGTTTGCTGCGATAACATATTTTCCTTTGCAGTGATTCAATTATCATTAACATGCATTCTCTTCAATACAGAGTGTTCCAGAAATCTTTAGTTACTCTTCATTAGATCTTTCTTTTAAGGTTGGCCAGATAAAGAAAAATGTTTCAAGTAAAAGTTGTATCAAAGGGAACATCTATCTCATAGAGTCCTTTGATTGAACCGTATTGCTTTATAAAAAAAAACCTTAAATATCTTATTTGAATCTTTTTTTCGAAAATTAAATAGGTTTGGGGGAAGTTAAATGTAAAATTTACCAAAACTATTTAATTTTAGAGACAAATTAAATTTTTTATTCAAAATTTGGGTTTTGTGGAAGTATTAAAAAACAAGACAGTTCAAAATCACTTCAAAAACCCTGCATCATGACTAAACAAATTTTTATGTTTAATATACGTTGAATCGATTTATTTAAAAAATGTTTCAGGCAAAAAATATTTTACCTCTTACCAGTAACAAAACCGAGAAGACTTTTAATTGGCTTTTGTTAATTTGCACAAGAGATTTATAGGAGCATTCCTTTTATATGAGCAATTTTGCTCGAAACATTTTTCTCTATCTGATATATTTTGAAAGAAAAACTTAATCAAACATTGACTAAAGACTTTTTAGACTAACTGTATTTATTCGATGATACTAAAAATCTGACTTACTAAAAATCAAATACTTAAGTCGTGATGCTAGTGCACAGAGACGTAGTAGGTTTAGGAACCAAATCTTTTATCCTCAAATTCTACTAGATCACTTATACAGGGCGTTCTGTTATTAACTGCAGATCGTTGGTCTACAGAATAAGCTCATAAAGACGAACAATAAAGCTCTTTACCAAATTTCGATCTGAGGCCTGATTCGGGAGATGTGCCTATGGGAAAATAGAAAGATTTATGAATTCACAAACCTATCAAATTCATTAAATTATTAGATTTCACTTAGAGGAGACTATCATAAAACAATAATTGATTTAATTGGGTAGTGAATTCTAAAAAAAATATTTAGTTGTTATTATTTATAAAGAAAACAAAAATGTAAATCATCAATAGCCAGTTAGATGTGGGCGGTATCAAATATTAATATAGGTACGGGGCAGGGGGGAATAAATTGTGTAATACAGAACACAAAATCTTCAACTTCTACATACAACATGCATACTTTGGTTTGTGTCTGTCTATGTGTATCTCAGCATATATTTATCAAAACGGACAATTGTCCGTCTTGCCAAATATATGCCTAACGTATGTGATATTCACACGATTAGTTGCGTACAACACTTAATTTACTAAGAAACGTAGTGTAGGTTTAAATGGGTTAGTTTTTATAGTAACAAAAGTAGCCAAATAGAGTTTTTTTGTAATAATTTTGCATTTAGAGACGCCTTCCCCTATGATAAAACACATCCTCTCTTCAAGTAGTGTTTTATTGGTTTCATTCTAAATGTTATTGAACTGTGATTAGCTAAAGATATATTTATTTATTTTGTTAATTATCCCGCAAAGTAGGCGTCATATCCAAAAGTGGAAAATAACTTTTTCCTTCGTCTCTATGAGCTTATTCTGCAGGATAACGATCTTCAGTCAATAACAGAACGCCCTGTATACAATTAAATGTGTATTTATTACGAAATAAGTACAACGTGATGGTATAGCTTGGACTTAAGAAAAGTGCGTAGTTTTAGGATTATTGCGATTTTATGGTTATATCAATTATTGAAACTTAAAACATTGAAAGCCCTAAACGATAAAAATTTGAATAAATAACTATTTATTACACGTACCTTAAAGTGATGTGTGACGACAACCTTAGCACGTTTTGATAATTTGTACATTCCCTTAAATAGAATATTTACCTATTTCATTAGAAAACTCGATGAGGGAAAGTTGGTCCATCTAGGTCGGGCTCTTGTATTGTTAACTTATAACAAAGACTTTCGTAAAACTGATTAAAGATAAAAAATAGTTGAAGATTCTCGACTATTAGCAAATCAATTTTCCGATTATCGATAGCAAAAGAAGTCATAGATAATTTAAAAAATATGCGTCATATCTCTCTATTTAGATTATGGACGAAGTTGGGTTAGCAGATTGTTCCACACAATTAAAAAAATGTTATATAAAAACATTTCATATAATATTCGAATTTTACAAATAAACATAAATTTATCGAATGAAAGAATTTTAGTTTTTCAGATAAGATCGATAATAAATATGAATATTTTATATAAAATAATATATCTTCTCTGTTTCATATCACATCGTAGTTCGACCATGGTACAATATTAATAATAATAATAATAATAATAATGTTTATTTGCTTTCTGTTATTTTCGTTTTTATAAATTCGTTTTAAACTTAAGTATCGTTTCGTTTTCTTGAATTTTGTTATAAATAAAAAAAATACTTATACCATTTGTGTTTGGTTACAACGACGGACGACTCATCAAACATAAAAATATATATCAAAGGAAATATTTTTTTTCATATTGAAGTAGGGAAAAATATTTCTCTTCGATAGGCATGTTAAAAGATGAAGATAAATATCGTTACTTTCATATACTAACTATTTCATGACTTCAATAAAAAATTGAGTAATCTCTTAAGATACCACGAAATTTATACTAAATAGGTTTGTCCTTTAGAGCGGAAACTCATAAACAAATATGGTTCTTTTTGATTGCCCTTTGGAGTATTGATAAAAGTGAGTTAAATACCTAAAAAAAAAACTAAGTTGTTAATAGTGGCTCGCATTTATGGAAATCGAGTTTGCTTATCATTTATACTAAAAAATAATTTGACATAACAATACGTACAAAATTTAAAACTCACGAAAGGATTGAAAAATATTTTCGGAAAATTGCATGTCAATCTTTGTTGTAAGCTCTTTGCCTTTGTTTCTGTGTATTTTGAGATCAATAACTTTTTTTTTAATCGTCAAGCTAGGAAAATCGAAAAATTTCGAATTTTTATTTTGTAGCATTTACAAGTTTATCTCTTTTAATCAATCCGAAAATAGGAAATAAAGAGTATCATCAAAATTAAATTTCATTTTGGGCCACTAATTTACAAGCTAGGCTTTAGAACCGATACTGACCTCTATGAAAAACTTAACAATAAGTATAAATCACAATATTTCAGATTGATGCAATCCAAATTTTTTGATGCAATAATAAGAAAGCACTCTCAGGATCTGATTAAATTTTGTTTTCAAGATATTGTTATATCTACATAGTAGATAATGACCTTATAAAAAAAAAACAAATAAGGTGTTTCGTTTTCAAAAATAAATTGAATATTTTTCAAAATAAATAAAAACGAATAGAAGTTTGTTTTGTTACTCATAAACTATCTTTCCGTATTACTCTTGTATCTAGTACTCTATTTCCGCGGTAGTTCTTTACTCTTAAATATCTTTCCGAGTTGTTTTTGCATGTAATTTGAACATAGCGAAAATAAGTTTGACTTTCAAAAAAAACAAAACTTATCAGCAAATCTCATTTATTATTCACTCGATCAGCAGAATTACTCAACTCGTTCGTTGTTCCTAATTTCTAGTTCGTGCAAAATATACTACTTCCGTTGTTGTTTTTTTGCACATGTATACCTGACATTCAAAGTGACTTAGAACTAGCAACATTTAATAATTATTTTTATTTCTTGTGTATGATAGTATAAGTGAGGGCATGATAAGTAAATTTTTTGGAGCATTTGGAACGAGAATAGAACAAAAAGCACTCTATCTTCATCTACATGAACCCAATCATAGGGAAAACAAATTATTTTGGTCAATTAAATGTTTTGCAAATATTTCATGAACTGCCAAATGAAAATATTAACAATTTTTGACAATTATTATAAAATAAATATTTGAGAAACAATGATAATAAAAACTCATTTTTTCACGTAACCTAGTCCTGAGTTCAACGATTTAACTTTATTCAGTTAGAGGAAAAACGATATTCACGATTTTACTACTTTTTTTAATCTTAATAATTGAGATGTATAATTAATTAAAAAAATTTGTAATTTTAGTTCAGGTATATGATTGTAGAGTAGAAATAGTAGCGCTTCTATTGATGAAGTTTCAGTTGAGTTGTCGGTGGAGCAAAAGAAAATAATCCCGATTTCAACACTCACATTCAAGGTGACTTAAAACTCGTAACATTTAATAATTATTTTTATTTCTTGTGTATGATAGTATAGTGAGGGCATGATAAGTAAATTTTTTGGAACATTTGGAACGAAATTAGAACAAAAAAAGCGCTCTATCTTCACATAACATATACAACATATATTATACATAAGTTAGCCTTTCTATGTGTATCCCGTTAAAAACCAATGGTGCTTGTGTGTATGCTGCGTATATGTAACGAAACCGAGAAAAATAAAAGATTGGGAAATTTAATATTCAACGAGTTTAAATTCCGCATACATATTGTCTTATTATGAAATAGTTGGATGATGAAATTCAAAGGCCTTTCTCTTCGTTTATTTTTTTATTTTATTTTATTTTTTTTTTGTTAAAAGTAATGCTTTTTTTCTTTCACAGAATGGTCGGTATATTATGCGCTTAGATATATGTTTACTGTTTTTTTTCTTATATTGAAGTTTCGCACAATGTGAAAAAGCACAATTTATTATCAGATAAAATCGTTTTTAGTACGTCAATTTTTTATTTTTGCCTTTAATTCTCAAATGCTCTCTGTCATTGAAATTTAGAATTAGAAATAATATGTAACAATATTCCTAGTGTAATATTTTTTCAATATTTATATTCTTTTGTTATTCTTTCAAAAAAAAATAATCCTTGTTTATCCAATAATGAATCGAAAATGGTAGTTACTGTCATACCATATAAGTCAAAAGAGGTAGTGTCTAAAGTGAAAGTGTAGTTTGTTTTTATAAAATAGTAATTTTCGCAAGTATATAATAACATATTTTCTTTATTATATTATAAATATAATAAAGCATTGTGATCGAAAAAAAAATCGATATCAGGGTTTCAACGGAAATACACGTTTCGAGGGTCCCTGATTCCAAAAAATGTGGTTTTTAACAAATGTTGCGTCCGTCGGTATGTCGGTATGTCGGTATGTCTGTTACCAAGCTGGAGATTTTGATTAAACTGGAGGCACAAGGCTAGACCTTAAGGTGTTCCTAGGATTGATATAAGCCACATATCCGGGAAAATCCGAGAAGGTAAGACACTAGGGAAAACATTTCAAAATACAGGAAAATGGGATTTTCTTGGGAGAGACTAAGGGGACAGCAGGGAAACTTCGTATAACAAAAAAGACCTTAATTTAACGTAAAACTTAATTAGCCAAATTAGTGAAGTTAAGAAACTAAAGCTTTTCCTTGTTTTTAAATAATTCTTACAATTGGCGGCTTTCAATCAAAATATTACGAATAATATACCAATTTTATAATATAATAAAGTCTTGTCCGATGTTTGGGACCGTTTATTTTTATTCCTTATTGTTGTTGTTTACTTTTAATCATGCATACGATATTTACATCATGGTCTATTCGATTATATTTTGATGTAATATGTTACATACAGGCGTAAACTAAATATTGACGAATATCTTGTCTAGTAATCTTAAGTAAAAAGAATTGAAAAAACACTCGAACCAGGACTCGAACCCGGACTTCTTGGATTCATGTCAAGCGCCCTACCAATTAGGCTATTCGAGTTCTAGACACGAATGCAATTTTTTCAACTCAATGAATTTTTTAATCTGTTTATCCACTTATTTATTATTGTTACTTATTGTTGTTGTTTACTTTTAATCATGCATCTAATTTATGAGGATTAAATTGAACCCGAAAACTTAGATTGAATTTTATACCATTGAATTGTTTAAAGCTTCCTTAAAGATGTTAAAAACAAAAATTCGTGCGGTCTTGAGTTTGGCTCTGTAAGGCCCAACTTGTAAATTGTAAGGAATAAAATAAAAGTTTAAATGTAATAAATGTCCTTGTAAAAAAAGAAACAACTTTTGCTCAAAACATTTTTTTGTCAACCATCATAGTTTAACTTTAAGTCAATCAATAGAAAAATACTCCTTTTATCTGGCTTTGCTAGAATGTTCTCAGATACGCCAAATTTTTCTTATGCGAAGGTTATGGACAAAGGTCAAAAGTATGACCAAATTTGACAACTTATTACAATCAACAACCTTCCCTTTCATGTATAATGTGTACAAGATAGCCTTGCAAAGATTTTGTAAGCATGTCTTGATCAGATAAAAGAAATTCCTTGTATACATAAAATATAAAGAAATTTATCTTATGTTGTGATATATGTATAAACATTTCTTATCGTTGATTCACTTATGGTTTAGTTGACATAAATTTAATTTGAAGTAACATTTTCAATTGAATGGGAGTGATGTAGCAGACAATGTCGATCTACTATTTCAACCTATGAAACATATTTTATATTTATTCAATTTTAATACAAAACACTTGTCGTTCTCTATATTGTACGATTTTGTCTTTTTTTAATGTGTAAACATTTTCAATTCGACATTTATACATATAAACACTAGTATTTATCAGAATATTGGAAATATTTTTGTGTTTTGGTCGTAATAGTAGCTTAGTTTTTAGATACATAGAATTTATATAATCTTTATATAATAATAAATAAATAAACTTACATATGCATAAGTTGATCTATTTGGTTTACAAATATATAGAACAGTGGGTCTAGCCTATATATTTCGTTTAACAATTTATTCTATGATAGGATAACACATCTAGACCTCAATATAAATTATTATGTAAAATTTCAAATCTAGTGGTGTGACAGTTTTTTCGAAAAATGTACAGGATTACAGGTTGTGGAATGTTGTTAATAAATAAATTATTGTACGTTTGGCTTTAACGAGAATGTAAGCCTGATTCGCTTACTCCTATTTTGCTCATTTTTAACTTCCCGGTATAGGAAGTTGTTGTAAAAGGTCCGGTGATTCGAAACCAAAATTTTTAACATATCTTTTCGTCTCATAGTTAGGACGAGGCTTTAACACCAATTTGGGGAAGAAATATATGTGTCCGTGTGTGGTTGTGTGTGTACGTATGTATGTTCGAGGTCATCATTTTCGTAATCGATATCATGCGAACAAAAAATAATATCGACTTCGTTGAAGTGTCGATCGAGGTGTATTAACGGCAATATGATCCGAAAATAATTTCATAACATTCGGTCAAGTAGGTCGAGCTTTTTTTTTTTTTTTTTTATTTATTATGCTAGGAAGTTATTCGTGTGAACCTCAAGGGTCGCACCAGACCCTACCTACGGCTTGATTATATGTGGAATGGAACGATGATTTTTTAAATTTCATATTTTTATTTAATTTTTTTTTTTATATGCATAATAAATTTTTCAATCAAAGCTCTATTAATTTTTATCAAAAAAATCATTTAGAACAAATAATAAAAAAGTAGTATAAAATCTATAGCAGATTTAAAATCTTTAACATAACAAAATCAGGAGGTACAAAAATGTCACTTACATATTTTGCTATATAAAATAAGCATAATATAGCAATAATAAAAAAAAACAAAGACTTTAAAATAATATCCATAAATTTTGATACATAAAATACACAAAAATATTTTACAATGTAGACAAATACACATGACACACTAGTGCACTACTACCATTAGAATTCTCAAAATAGGATAAAATTGAAATTCAATACAGTGAAATTGTGTGAGTACTAACACTAGTATTCTGTACAATTTTATACAGCATGTTTCAAGGTTGCTTGATTTATAGTGAAGTCATATTAGGGTTTCACCTCGGAATGAGAGATAATAAGCTGTAAACTTGTATACATCTTCCTTTTGGTGTTCTTCAAGCTGTCTCAAAGGCACAAACCAAACGTCACAAAAATCTGTTTTTCGTGATAATCTCGGTTTCTTTAGCTTCAATGATGTTAACATGAAACATTTTTGAGATAGAGAACAGAGTTAGATAAAAAAATTTGTTTATAAACAAAAGTATTAGTCTTCTTTTTGTTCTTGTTCTTCATCGTCATCATCTGAAAATGCCTGTTTCCTATCATCATCTTCGTTGTCCTGAATCCGTCCTCCGTTTTTTTCAGATCTAAAAAAATTTCCGGACCAAATGCACTCTTTCCACAGAGAATTTTGTCTATGTGATAAGGCAATGCTCGTGGCACAACGTACAGTGGTATAAATTGTTTCTAAATTACCGACAGTGCGATCAATGAAAGGAGAAAAACAACCTGAGAAATTCCTACTTTTTTTGGTTAGCTGTTCAAGGTGAACTATTCTTACACTTTCTGTATAACCACCAAAAATCAGCTGAATTTAAGTTTTTATCTATTTGTACTAGATCATCGCCGTTAGCGAACTCTCTATCCTCTATCTCAAAAATGGCCGGGCGTGTAAAAAAATATTTTTAACAAAATCTATGTTAACATCATTGGAGCTATAAAAACCGAGATAAGCGCGAAGAAAACTTTTTTGAGACCTTTGACCTTGAATAACTTACGGCGCAGACATGAGATTTTATGTGACTTTTGAGACAACTTTAAAAACATAAAATGAAGGTGTATACGAGTTTACAGGTTATTATATTTCCGAGATTGGTCCCTTATTTTGCATCAAGTCACTGCATCATTATAGTTTGGGTGTAGTTAAATTATAAGAATGAAGTGTATTATTTTGTTCAAAACTTCAGTTAGGTTTTACTAACATTTGTTTTTCTAAGATTTTTTCAATTCTGTCTATTTTTAAAGCCGCCTTTATTTTACAGTTTTTTATTTTTTAGTGTTTCATCATCTAATATAATGAATTTTAGTTCAAAAAACTAAAAAATAGCACCCTATGTTGCAGTAAAATTTGATTCTAAACATTGTTCGTTTAAATAAGCCAATTTGACATATATCGACCACTCCACACTTTTGATTTTACAATACAATTAACATTATTATCTAAGTTAAGGTAAAAATTGTGTACTCATTGGATAAACAAATTACAAAAAAAACAAAAAAACAAGTGAAAACAAACAATTGATTGACTTAATTGTTGAAATACCATGTAAAAACAGTGTTGATCACGCAATCGTTTATTTTTTACGTCATATAAGTAAGGAAAGATAGCCAAACATACACACTTGCAAAAATGCTTCCAACAAAAGTTTTTTCTTTTTTTATAAAGTAAAATTTTTTACATTTAAATTTTTATTCTATCTATAATGGTTTACATAACGGGTCCTACGAACCCAAGACCCAATTAACCTATGTTGCTCATTTACAAACTTTACCCCCAGTTTTTATTTCCTGAACACGCTTTAAAAATTTCAGCTTGATATCTTTTTTCGTTTTTAGCTATCGTGTTGACAGACAGACGGACAGACAACCAAAAATGGACTAACTAGGCGATTTTATGAATACCTATACCAAAATTTTGTTCGTAGCGTCAATATTTTTAAGCGTTATAAACTTGGGACTAAACTGAGTATACCTTGATATATTTCATAGACATGGTAAAAAATCATTTGACGTGGATGGGCTTCAACTTCCGCATGAGTAGCGAGTACCCTGAACACAATACCATACCCCCTTGGTAGTATTATTAAAAAAAAGATATTATTTAAATAATAAAGATAAGAATATTACTGCTAATCCTGGTCAGGATACTTAAGTTAATCGAAAAATTAGAAGTGAGGTAAAATTAACTTCTAAGATTTTCTTACACTGCTTGTTTCAACAGAAGTAAATGAGTTGTTAATAGCAATGAAAAGTCTTACAGCTCTTCCATTTGTTTTTCTAATTTTCAAAAATAGCGAATTTTTCTTTTAATTGCTCTCTTTCAGAGAAGAACATGTCTATGACACGGTTTGAAAGGTAATTTGATCGAGAGTGTTCTTAGCCTAGTTATCTAGCTAGCGTTCTATGCTTCTCACTTCTTCTTAAATTTTAAAAGCACCCGTATTAAGTAATCATCAATTGAAAGGCAAAATTTCAAATTGTTAGTAATGCAGATTTCGGTTGGAGCTCGAAATATCTTGCTGTGACATGCTGTGAAATAATAAAAGATTTTCTAAAGCATACAATATTTATTATAAACTATATTTTATATGACATTTTGTTTTGATTTTGTGATATTTCCAGTCGTTCAATTCATACTATTGGAGAATATTTCATAAATATTGTAAGTTCTATGGATAAATATTAAATCTAGCTTACGTCCGTTTATTAAATTTTTGTTATTTGGAATATTTTCTCTGTTTTTATGTGGTGTGTTACAAATATTGCACATAGTATAGTGGATTATTAAAACTAAGGAGAGTTATTAAACAATATTTCAATTCATTTCAGTTTATCATGTAATGAAATGAATGATTATCAGAAAATTATTGTAATGGGTCAAAAATGCAACTCAACTTTTTTTAGATTGATTGTCAGGATATGTAGCGAATGGCCACGGCCAAAAATAACAATCCAAATTGACATCCACTTGGAAGTAGCGTGGAAGCGTGCCCCCAATGATATAATACTCTGAACGCCACCACCACAGCCAAAGTAAAGTGCAAAACTTATTTCGAAAGACCAAACAGTTTTTTCGAGAGGAAATGCATCAAGCTAATATTATGTTAGTAGTTTTGTTTTAACGAGACGTGCAACTTTTTAATGTACGATAATTCTTATTATGAAAGTGCTATGTCCTCTTTTCCCGAGCTTTGAAATTTTTTCATCACATGCACAAGTATTAGGCTAGTATTAAATGATTTTATTTAGAGTAAAAATCTTTTAAAATCGTAATCAACAAAGTTTTATATATTAAGTTTGTCTTCTAAATATTTTCCACACTACTTAAAAATTTTCTAAAACGTTCATTGTTTTATTTTAAAACTTTCTTTTATCCGTACCTTTGACTAACATTCTTCAGACATAAACTACGCACGTAAAACGACATATAATATACACTTATAGTGGCGTCTCATTTACTAGACAAATTTAAATTTTCGAGAAAATTCTTTTCAGAATAAAATCTTACCGTGTGAAAATGAACAGAGAAATTTTTTATAACAACAATAAAAATACTATCACAACTTTGGTTTTTTGCAAAACAAGAGGGCTTGTTGAATTTCGTTTCACCTACAATTTATTTGAATATAACTTTTGATCAGCGGTTATGAATTTTATTTAACTTACAGCTCCAATTAGCTTAATCCAACCGTCCCAAATTAAAATTCCAATTTCTTCATAGCTATACTATGCTGGGCAGCCCTGAGCCCACCTGATTAACACAA
This sequence comes from Chrysoperla carnea, assembly GCF_905475395.1. Taxonomy (NCBI): domain Eukaryota; kingdom Metazoa; phylum Arthropoda; class Insecta; order Neuroptera; family Chrysopidae; genus Chrysoperla; species Chrysoperla carnea. Next base: position 70,138,573 of record NC_058337.1, on the reverse strand, counting down.
ACTCACAAACTTTACTTCTATTTTTGCATTTGGCTTGGCATTTTGGACATGAAGATTTAACGACTGAAGCACGGCATCAATTCATAAATACTTATAATATGCTTGGCCCTGTTAAAAACTAAAAATTCTTCCATTTCTTGGTTAATAGACTATCTTTGATTAGAATCACAAAAGAATGATTGTGATCTTTGGTAACTTTCTAAATTACTCCAAAATTTGATATTAGCTTTTGAAGTTTTGTGAGTTTTCCCTTATATTTATGGTTGCTAAATTTATAAATGATGAGACAAACTTAGATATTATATGCTTGCATAATAAAGTCCTACATAATGTTTTATTTTCTGGTTTTTTCAAATCAAGTGCATTATGAAGTTTGACACCGATGAGAAGTCATCAAAATATATCTTCTTCGTCAAGGGTTTCAATCTAGTAGTAATACATAAATGATTTTCTACATAGTAAATACGCAAAAAAACCGTTTCTCATTTTTGTAAGAACGCTTTATTAACGAATTTGATGTTTTGAAATGTTATGCTTAAAAAATTCAAAAGTTAAATATCGCCAATTCTAATTAATGGTAAAATATTGAATGATAAAAGCGATCAGTAATTTTTGATGTGTACTGTAAATGATTTAGGGAATTGCTGAAGGAAATAGAGCTATTGCTTTTGTACTGATGATGGAATTTTGAGAAAATTTCTTCAAATGTTCATCCATTCTACCTATATATGTATGCAAATATATGTATACCATAAGTAACTATACGTTTATGTGTCTTTAGCGGTCGCAATTTAAGTCCGATTTAACAAAAATTGTTATCAAGAAGGGTCTTGGTATTTGAAAGGTCAAGTTCGTTACTGTAAAAAATCGAACGATAACTCCTTGTTTATGCGAAAAGTATAAAATTTTGAATTTTTTCAAAGTGAAGTATTTTTTGATCAGTTTTAAACAAAAGAGTACTTTGCGTTTTTTTCTATAGGCGTTTAGTTTTCGGAATAAAACTTCTTGAAAAATTAAAAATTCAATTTTTATTTGAATTTTCAGAAAAATGTGTTTTTTCATTGGAGCTTAATAATTTGTATTACAAATAATTTGTATTTAAATTAAAAATGTTCATTTATTTACGACTTTGAGTAAGTATTATAAAGTTAAAATGATATTTATTGAATATTATTATTCATTTCCGTTGTATTTTGACTTTATTTTTTCCTTGTGTATTTGAGAGCAAAATGAAATTTGAATCAACTTGAGTGAAATTTTACTTCTATTGTAAAGATTGATTTCTTTTGTAGTCTCGAAGGACTTCATTCAAAAAACAGTAACTTAAATAAAAAGTATTACATCCAAGTTCGCTCCATTGGAGTTTATATAAATTATACAAATATATAAATATTGCAAATCGTTATTGAAAAACAATCAAATTTTTGTGATTTAAAACATTGTAGTTCCAGAATGAAGTAATTAATCATCAGAGTAACGATAAATTATTACATTTATATCATAGCTAGTTTGTTATAGTTAAATAAACGAAACAATTATATTGTTGAGTAAATATTGACTTTAATGAACAATTCATTTGCCCGTTTAATTTACTCTACTCGCACAAATTCACTTGATAATAAATGCGTGTACTAATTATTGGAATCTGGTAAACGATATGATGTTATGAGTATCTATAACTAAATATCCACTTTTATTTTCTATACATTTGTGCACGTATTATGTCGAATTACCCACTTCAGTCATAAATATGTTATACATTTTTACATCAAGAAAAACATTTTATTTTACATAAATTGTAAATAGATGTTTCATGTAACAATTTACGAGTTTATTGTCCTTGTATCTATATTCCACATATTTGTTCATCTTGAATGTTTTCTGTTCGGTGTCCTTGTTCGAATTTGTTACTATTTTTCACAAGCATACATTATTTAAATTAATTATTAACTTTCTTGTAAAGATATTTCCTTTCTTTAAATAAAAGGGTACTCTAGAGCTAGTTCTCAAATATACCCAGTATCGCTTGTTATGAGAAAAACAACATTCTAGCATTGTCTTATGGATATATTGGAAAGTCCAAGTTACAACAGCAAATGGTAAATGACGGTAAACTTGCATTTCTCAATAAATTTTTCTGTATCTAGTCTTGTTAACAATGGCAGAACGACAGCTTAGAAAAATTTCTAGAGCTTTTATTCCTAAAACATGGGGATGTATAACATCATCATCACGTTAAGGATGTTTGGGGCGTACAATTGGAGACAAGTACTGAAAACTAGTGTTTCATGAAAATTGAGGTTCTGAAGAACCTATGTTACAAAGTAAACAACCTGTTCATGCGAGTGCGAGCCTTTTTGAATATCAAATATTCAAACAAATATTCTGCCAAAAGAATATTAAAAGAGAAATCAACGATCAATGAATTAATGTAGCTCATGTGTGACCATTAAAGATAGTTAATAAATAAATTAGTAAATTTGGGATTTTTTGAGAAAACTAGGAGTAAATACCTAAATGATAATGGATTTACTAATGTTAATTGTGGATTGTTCTGAAAACTCCGATGTCATGCTTAAGCAGATCTCTCATTTTATTAAATGTATATCCAAAATAAAATTTTTTATTTTTCAACAGAATTCTAGATCAATAAAAATAACAGTAGTAATAATTCCATAAGTTGTTTTTGTTATTTTATTTCCAAAAATGAAAGTAAGTTTTTTATTTTACATAAAATTTGTGTACTCACATGTATTTGCAATAATAACAATTTGTACTATTTTTCTTTCAAAAGCATACGAATTGGTTATAAACTTGAAACTTTATATGTATTCATTTTATTTAGTTTTATTATTTATGAACAAGACGATGAGTGTTGTAAAAAGTACTGCACTATATTTATTGTACAAAGGAAAACAACAAGAAAATTTTGTCTTTTAACATAGGAAGTGAGTATGGGTACAGTGTTTTATCTTGGAAACTTAGGAACTTTTTGTGTTTCATTTTTATACCATGTATATGAAATATATCAAGGAATACTAAGTTTGATACCATGTAAATGAAATATATCAAGGTAAACAAAGTTTAGTCCGAAGTTTGTAACGCTTAAAAATATTCATGCCACGAACAAAATTTTGGTATAGGTGATCTTAAAATAACCTAATTAGTCCGTTTCCGGTTGTCTGTCTGCCTGTCTGTCTGTCTGTCGTCTGGCTGTCCGTCTATCATCACGCTAACTCAAAAACGAAAAAAAGATATCAAGTTGAAATTTATGAATTTATATCAAGTTGAATTGTCAGTTATGAATGTGTGACTATCTATAAATGGATATCATTCTTCATTTACGTGTCGTCAAAAAACAAACGATTGCGTCAACACTGCTGTTACATGGTATTGCAATAATTAACTCAGTCAATTGTTTGTTTTCACTTGTCTTAAAAATATTGCTATCTATGAAACAGCAGATATACGAAAACTAAAAAACCAAACCTTTTCTAACCAAAAAAGCAAGCAAACGTTATATATAAGTATTTGTTTTCAAGTAAATTGGAAATAAAACATCGTACTCACAGATGAGTAGACGTAAAAACGGAAATAGACTCAAAAATGTGCTTGTAGCATCACTATTTCTTTGCGTTACAAAGCTGGGAATAATTAGTAGGCTTTGATATATTTAATTTATACAGGATATAGTAGCGACTCGGAAATCATGTCAAAGTATATTTTGGTCCAAGGTACGACATTCTCTCATATATTCTATTTTATACAAATATTTTAATATATTAAATGTATATACGCTATTCATATTATTTTTATCCAATGCACGTTCATTTGCTTTATAGATTCATATTATAATATTTTTCTAAAATGCAAATTTCTATATAGTATGTCGCAGTTTAAGATGAAGACACCCCCATATTTCTGTTACTTATAGGAATATAGATTTGAAATATTACATAGTCGTACAGAGTGATGGGTCACATTTTTTAGGATACTTTACTGAAATCAGAACTTTTATCTCAGCGTATTACAAATTGACAAATAGAGCCGATTCTTAATATTTTCAGAATATGATTGGCAAATAGGGTCGATTCTTGATGTATATATCACGAAATTTGCATTTTTAATGTTCATTATTTTGTTCATTACTTTACTTTATTCTTGAAATATTTGAATACATAACACCATTAAATTATCAATTTGACTAGTTTTTACATTTCATAACACACTAGTTATATACGTTTATTTTTTAACTTCCGACGTATAGGTAGTGGGTCCGTAGACATTTTCCCGTCGTCGATACCGTGCAAACTAAAGTTGAGGTGTCGATCGAAACGTATTAAAGGAAATATGATCTGAAAATAATTTCATTACATCTCGACTTGGCCGAGTCGCACAAGACTCTACCCACGACTTGTTATTTTTATAACTAGTGCGCTATGGAATGTAAAAACTGGACAAATTCATAAATTAATAGTGACATGTATACAAATATTTCAATAAACTTGTAATAATTGTGTAATTTAAATCTCTAACTATCTCCGACACTAGGTAAAATATTATGAATCTATTTGTCATTTTGTAGCAGACTGAGTTGATAGTTCATATTTCGATTAAGTATCTTAAAAAATGTATTCTATCACCTTAATGACTGTATAAAATTTCAAATCGATATACCTATAAATAACAAAAATGTGAGGATGTTTTCATCTTAAATGTGACACACTGTCTTTTAAAGAGTTGAGCTCAAACCCGAGTTTATCAAGACAATAAAACAAAAATATATTGCAGTACCAGTCAATGGATTATTAAGTAGATTATGTTTGAGGATAAAAAATTTTAATTATTTTTTTAAATACTACCTAAAAAGGACTTTTTCCAACCAATTTATTGATATGAAATTTTTTGCCAAAAATATTTTCAAAATTATTTAATATGTTTATAAATTTGAAGAATTATTTATAAATTTATACAATTTTCTGAGTTAAAACTCATTTCAAAACTGGATTATATATATAAAATTGGACTGCGAAAATTTAAGGGAATCATTTATAGAGTTTTTATTAACTGGTTGATTTTAAAATTTTAAAGAAAATTAAGTGAACTAAAAAATTATGAATTTTTTTAATTGGTTCTCTTTTGTTTTGCAGGTGAGCACACTATTCAATTAATAATTCAAATTTTCGTGGTGAGTAGATAAATTAATAGTTATTTTGTGTTAAAATCGATCATTATGTTTTTAAAATAAATCATGAGGAATCGATATTATTTTAACTAAAATTAATAAACGATAATCATTTCGAAGATATTGAATATATATAACTTATTATTTTTTTATTTGACATATTACATAATCAAAAACAGTTCATAAACAGTAATAGCACTGTTTGTATAGAAATGGATGATGTGAAACAAAAATCAATTCAAAATAAAAATATAAAAAATAAAAATAAACATTCACATAAAATAAAACAATTAAAACAAAAACAGAATCAACAATGGAATTAATTCTCCGGAAAAATCGATTATTTCGTAATCACAGGTTTATGTCACAACATTTGTTTTCTTTTATCTAAAATACATTTTAAAAATTTGACAATATGCTTTATTTGTGGGTTATCGACGATAAGCCTTATCGTGAGTGTTGAGAATATCGATGGCAGATTTAATGTTTAGCTACGCTAACACACCTTAATACTCGCCACTTGTGCCCGGACAACTGTGAACAACACAACACACATATTCTTTCACCATTTATTTTTTTATTTGCCTAGTTAAAGGTATAAAATCTGAAACTTGCTCTATTATTTAAAAATATGTAAACACTTATATTTTAAAAGACTGGATTTCTATTGAATGTACATAGTAAAAATTTTTCTTGACAGAATTTTATCAGGTTTGCCTAAAACAATAACCTACGAGGAAACGAGCTTAAAATGTACTTATTCCCTGTTACATATATCTTTTAAGATTCAAACAGTGGCAAAATTATTTAATAACATTTTTTCACATTTATGAATCTTAGGCTAGTAAATGCAATTAAACTGAAAATATAAATGAGAAACTGGAATGATAAAAGTACAAATAAGAATATAGGATGGGGTAGAAGAGGAAGACTTGTTCGGTTTGTTGCAATTCATTGTATTACTCGAAACATTAAAGTATTTCTTTTTCAGTTATCGCATAACGCACATTCGAGTGATTTTGTTTTGTTTTCTAGTGGACAGAAATTGGAGTCGACCGAGATGCAATGCCAATCGAAACGACACTGTTTAGGTTAGAAACTCAATTATAGAAAAAATCTAATCTGACGATTTCCGCCAGTCGCAGCCCCATAATTCACAAAACTGTCCGAACAATAAAACTCTGAAAAGTATTTTTTGTCAGATTAAGGTATCAAGTTGAGCCTGCAGTATACAAATCTGACGCGCTCCAGCTACTAGATATGTTCCTTTTGAAAATTTAACACCCTCGAGTTTATTTTTCCATTGTTAACTATTCCGTGCGGTGAGCTCCACGCGGAAGGCTTCAATTAAACCCCACAGACCAAACCCTCAGATTAATGTATTTCCGTTATCAGAGACACGTAGCAGTATAATAGTTTCAATAGCTGACGCGCCCGGTCTGTTCTTACATTTTCTGAGGCCTGTTCTCCCTGTTCTCCCTCGACGCTACAAGGAAAGAAGAGGGAAAACGCATTTTCTCCCTCAGCGCTAAATTGAAAAACTTTAAAAGACCTATTTCTTTAAATAATCCAAGCTACAAGATCAAATAGGTATCGATGACGCTCAAGTTACTAGACATTTAGCATCGATTACTCCTTTACTAATATCTTGATATCTTGTGAGATACGAATAGGGAATATTCATGTATTTTTTTTTTATTCATTGTTTACACCGTTATAACATATTAAAAATATAAATACTGTTTAAAAATGCTGTAATTAACTATAAATAATATTTGAAATAGAGAATAATCTTGAGTATAATGTTAAACGCAGTTTTTTTGGCTTTTTCTGTTGATGACATATTAATATGTGATCTGTCAGTTGGTGACAGTTCAATATACTGTTTACTACAGGTGTAATATCCATGGATGTAGTAATGATAGTATTTATCCATGGTAATACCATACAAAATATAAGTAATTAACCATACAGTATGTCAACAAGTCTGACAAGCCACATGCTATGACGTCGGTCTTAGACAAGTCCGTTTTAGAAATCTGAATTTCGCTCAGTGAATTTGTACATTTATTAATTAATTTTTAGTAATTTAAAAGATATTAATTACTAAAATAATAGTTTAGTTCAGATGTCCAGCCAATAAAGTTAAGGAAAAAAAATATTTTGAACCAAATTTAAATTTGATGAATATTCCCTCCTATTGTAGAAAATAATATTTAAGGTGATGGTTGGTTTCTTGATTATATAGTATGTAAAAGAAGATTATTTCATGTCGCAATAATAATCATCATTTTGAACAATTCAAAATATTGTCAAAGAAACATCACATTATGTTATTATTATTCTGATGATTCTTTTATTTTCTTTACCTAAAAAATATAATAATACCACAATAATACGATATACTTACTGTACGCCTGCTCTTTATCTGAAAATATGAATGAATCGCATGAAAGTTCAAACCGCCAAACAGTGTACTTGCACAAACCTTTATTTTGATAGTATAAATGTCGCCTCTAAAGTCACATATGATCACGTGCCAGCATTCTTATATATTCAAGGTGAAAGATCGCAAAAATAAGTTTTTTAGAATTTTCCTTCAATCGCATTTACATTTAATATAAAATTAGTAGAGGATAAAATTATCTACGAATTTAGCGACTATATGTAACTTATGAGACAAGATTTGCCATAATAAAACAAAGGTTTGTACAAACATTCCTATTCTGAGGTTGGCCCCTTTTTTGACCAAGATGATTTCTGTGTGGATTTCTAACTCAACACTGGCTACCTGGCCATCAAATACGTGCTATTAAAGAAAAAATTTATTAACTTAATTACATAATCATGCAATAAAAATCACGCGATATCTGGGTAACTTGGTAACGGCCGAAAGGTCGCCATTTATTAGGTTTCCGAAATTTTCAAAAATTTCGAATGTATTTCTAGATTTGTTTGTTGTTTTTCGAAAAATTATTAGTTGAAGCCTACCAAAGTCCCAATTTGCAGCTTTGTGGGTAAACAGTAACGTATAAGAAAAAATGTAAAACACAAAACTTGTTTATTTTTTTATAAGGAACATTTTGTACATTAAATTTTTTTTTATCTCTAACGGTTTATTAGACGCAATTGACCTATGATGCTGATTCACGAACTTTTTACGTCCCTAAGCAGGCTTTTAAAATTCAGCTTGATATAGCAGTCGAGAAAATAGATAGTCTATTAGAATATAAAAAGCTTGTATATCTTTTGTAACTTTACAGATCTTCAAGACATTATATACTATTTTCATGGTGTGTACTTTCAGTACCAAATGTTGTGGCTTTGCTGTATTGATAATATCAATTCTGTATTTTTTTTTATATCAAAATAACTTCATCTGTTACTAATAAACTTAATGAGTTTTATTAAATATTATTGTTGTCAATTCTAGGATATTAAACTAATATTGTTATTATTCTTATTGTTATCTGTATACAATAATACCGTTTTTCTAAAACTTGCAAATCTTTATTTAAATGGAAGCCTGATTAATTTCTATTATTTATATTCTTATATATGCTTATTTCAAAATTAGTCAATCATTTGTAATCAAGTTTGTTTCTTCAAGTCTGTCATTGTGTTTATTATATTATTGTGTTATATTTCGTAGTTTCACTACCTTTGAGTAAATATCACAAATAATAATCCACTGAAATAACGAAGAACTTTGTAATCATGGTTTTAAGCTCTTCATTTTCAGCTTCCTAGCTTTAGGTTATCCAGAGTTTATTATTTAGATTACATTAAAAAAATGCCGTTATATTAATTCTTTGTCACTGGCAAGAAATACTATGTTTGAATTCTTTTTTAATTAAGTATAATCATATATGAAACGTTTAAGGGCTCATGTATGGTAACTTCATCAATTTAAAAAAAATAAATAAAATAAAATAAACAAAACGATAACGATATTATTTTATTTTTAAGACATTTCAAAAACTTTTTTTTCGAAAAATATATGACTCGTTACAAATTTATGAATCAAATCATTTTCTAATAAATTAAGTGACTCTTAGAAGTTTATTTGCTATTGTGTTCCAAGTAAGTTGTTTACTTTTTTATAAGGAAAATTATTTACATTTAAACTTTTGTTCTATCTTTAACGTTTTACAAGATGGGTCTCACAGACCCAAGACGCAATTAGCCTATATATTTTTCATTTACGAACTCCCACTTTTTTTAACGAATCGACTTTTTACCTCCTTGGTACACTCTAAAAATTTCAGCTTGATATCTCTTTTCGTTTTTGGGTTATTGTGTTAACAGACGGGAGGCAGACAACCGGAAATGGACTAATTAGGTGATTTTATGAACACATATACCAAAATTTTGTTTGTCGCATCAATACATGTAAGCGTTACAAACTTGGAACTAAACTTAGAATACCTTGATATATATTTCATATGAATATAACAGGGTATACAAATTTAAGGCAAAATGATCTATATTTATTCCTTCATTTTGCTCAATGCCGCTGAAATTAAAGGTACCGATTACTTTTTGTGTAAACTGTGAAGTATATCAGGCATTCATTCAAAAATGTAGATTTTAATGAACAACCTTATTAATATGGATAAATTTTTGGACAAACCAAAATTTATCCTAGGAAAGTTTTAAAATATCAGTAATCGTTATCAGTGGCATTCTTCATTAATGATGACACAATTCAATCATATGTTGGAAGTCGATATAAAGTAATAAGTATTTGAAAATTTGAACATATACCCAAATCTGGTATATTTTATGTGAATGCTTTATTTTGTCTACACAACACAACATAATAACAACAAAAATAATAAAACATGGCCAATATATGAAATGGGTAAACAATAAAAATGGAATCAAGTGAACGATTTATGTGTATAATAGAATGAATGTATGTTTTAAAGATAAAAAAAGGATATTTTTAACAATATACAATGTGTCATAAAATTGATTGTACAAAATTTTTTATAGGCTACTGTGGATCAATCATTCTTGTTTGTTCAATCAGTAACTTTATTTAGGTACCTAAGTACTGAATGATCTGATAGGGAGTGTTTTTTAACATATGCTAGTAATTCACATAACAACAGTTGGAGTTACATCAACTTCAAAATATTACATAGTAGATAAATCAGTTAGTCATAATTAGGACAAACACCATAAAATTGACGATGTAATCATTCTATACGCAACCTAGGTATATTCATTATTTAGACCATAGTCCTTAGAGTGATTGGTACAATCCATACATAATATGAATGTGAAAGTGAATGGATTTGAATGAAACTGAACAATAATGTAGCTCATACATCAGAATATCATATAAGTTATAATTTATAAAGATATATTTAAAACAAAAATTAAAAAAATTAAATTTAATCTGACATTTTACTCCTCTACTATGGTCATCATTTTGAACAGTAAATTAAAAATTTCTGTGAAAACTTAAAATCTTAAATGTCAAACAATTCATGGCCATCTGATGTACTCTATGAATTATGACTCTTTTACACTTTAAAAATTGGAAACTGCATACATTTTATCTGTGTAAAACAATCTCTTCCAGTGTTATGATAGGGGAATGCGTGAGGTGGAGGCTATATAGTGGACGGTTTTACTTTCAGGCCCAGTGAAGCGGGTGGGTATCAAGCTAGTGATTTTATATAAGTACTTAATTCTTATTTTTACAATGATTAACAAGTGTCTAATATATTTAGTAGAAGCATAAATATAATTTCTTTAAGAAAATCAATAATAATAAACAAAAACAAACATTATAAATATTTATAAATTAAAAATTACTCACGAAAATAGTTATTAAAAATATAAAAAATAAATGAATGATATCAGTGGTGGACAATTCGTAATGTTTACTCATTTTTCCAAAAACTTCTGAATTTCAAAGTAATGATGAAATTAAAAATTGCGTATAGCTTTCGGATATCGTAGCAGTTCAGAAGTTCATCCAGATTGTTTGCGGTGCTTCCTGTCGTATGAGACTAATGGTACTACCTGAAACTGTAATCAATTTACAAAATAATTTGCTGTGATATACTATTATTAATGGTAAAACATTATATTTCCGTTCAATCAAATTAAATATGGTTTCAATTCATTAAAAAACGCATTTATTTCATATTCATACGTATATGAGACAATTTCTACACCATATTACATCAAATAATTATAAATTAATAATAATTATTAATTATCGAATAAAATACAGCTATAATTAGGCCACGATTAGCAAAGTTATAAGATTTTGGAGAATTTTAAAACACAGAAGGATTTAGGGAACGGAAATCTAAAAAACACTAAAACACTTATTTAATTTTTGCCGTGCAACTGGCTTGTTGCTTTCTGGTAAGTATTCGGTGTATACAGTAAAAGAATCATTCCTAAACTTCGTTGCAGGTTTTATTACAGACGTGCTTTTTTCAATGTTTGACGGTTATTGGCATATTTAAAACACATTGTACATTGCTAATATCTGTATGACAGATAGTATTGTGCGTAGTACATCCATCTATTCACATTTATACTAGCTATATCAAAATAATGGTATCAAATGCTTAAATAGATTGTCGTTAGGTCTTCTTGAATATAAATGTATCTCACATTATATACATATATACGCCCAATAACCAATATATGTCATTATATTATTATAGTCGAGATATCTAGCCCAGTCCAATTCCACGATTACACCATTGGGATATATCGTTATAATAATGTAAATATAATACATTATATGGCTATATAAGTAATGGGAAAACTTTTACAAAATTACAAATCAGTAAATCATTAGTTTTACACAATCCCTACGTTTAAGGGTAAAATGCAATACCTAGAGTCATTTGTACCCTTAATTTCGGGCTTCTGATAATAGCTGCCATTTGCTGGGCAGCATTTTTATTGGAATAAGGACATTTCATGATAATGCAAGTAGGCTGAATATTGATTGTCAGTGTGGTTTTGCAAACACTAAAATCATAATGGTGAATAAGTTATTATATCATATTTATATTTAAAAACTTTAAGGAGCTTAAGTTTTAAATACGCATAATGATGTACTTTGACTGTCAAAATAATGCATCATAGACACAAACTACTATGTTTGCACTACTATGATTCTATTTCTATTTTTCTATTTAATGTAAAATTGTGGTGTGAGCCGTGGTACATATGATGTTGTACCATGGTTCACACGTTTGCATCAATAGTTGTTTAATAATTAAATTTTCAATAGATACATGGCTATAACAAACATATAAATGTAAATTTCGATTATAGGCTCTACAATTTCCCTTAATTTCTTACTATATTACACAGATTACAGTTACATGGAGGTGTAACTGAATAAATCCTAAATAGATAAATTTCTAATGTTATATTTATCTAATAAATTTAATTACAGGATGGACCATTTCAATCAATAAGTTGAAAAATCTTAAAAAAAAACTAAATGTCAAAAAAAAATTCAAACAAATGCTGGTAGATCTTTATGCTACCTTGAATTTGCCTTGTCGTTGAAAATCATCCAACAATCACCTCGAACTCGTTACTCATACGAAATAGAAGGATGCTTCAAATTAGAAAGTTTTTTATTATAAAAGCAAATATTTTGATAGTAAAATTATAATTGATAGTAAAATTCGAGTATTATATAAGAGTATAATTTGTTATTTAATTTCTGGTACCATTAAACATATAGGGATGTTTTAACTAACATCAGTGTAGCTTATTTGCAACTAGGTTTATTGCAACATTTTATCGTCTCTGACTACTAATATCTTTGCTTTACAGTGTTACTATTGCTGTAATTACTGTAAATATGTTTTTTTTATAAGAGGTAACTTTCTATTTCGTTCGTTGCTCTTATCAGTAACGAAACCGAAGTGATCGAGAAAGCGAAGGTAAAGGTCAACGTGTTCAAAAATGTCTGTTTTTGAATCCACTCAGATTGGCTTTGTATAATGTAAATAGATAAGTAAACTTATTGAACAGAAACTAGATTTAACTAAAATATAATTTAATAATCAAAATTAAAGTAAATAGAAATAGTAGAATTGATTTGAAACAATAGCCTCGAAATAAATGCAAATTAAAGAAAAATACACTTGTAAAATGAAATAATTCCGTTAAAACTAAACTAAACTAAATATAAGACTAGATAAGGTTGTCGGTTCGAATTCCATCACCACCATTATCGAAATATCACATTTAATTAAATAAGTACCTCGGTGAACAAGCTTTGCTCGGTATTTTTTGAGTTAAAATCATACAAATTTTATCACTTATATAAAAAACGTTTTAAATGTCTCCACAGAAATACCAATTTGAATGTCCCGCTAATGTACTTTAATTCGTTAACTACAATAAACACCTATAGATGCCAGGAAGAGTCGAATTTTACAGTTTGTTTCAGTTTGTCCTGAAAACACGGATAAAACGAAATTTTCTAAAAATGAATTCTAGCTTGATTTTTCGCTCCAAAAACCCCATACATAATACTTGGAGCCGTTGGAAAATCGTTGGAGTCATTTCCGTAATTGCTGATTTACATATATATATATATAAGGAAAAATGTTTTTTTATTATAATTTTGAGAGGAAACAACAATAACTATTTCTTTTATCCCGTGAAGAACGTTAAACTAACACTATTTTCTGCTTAAAGTCAAACTTTAAAATCAAAATAATAGTTTGAAATAGGATAATTTTCAGGAAGCTACGATTATTTGAAGTTGAATTTTTTAAATTAAGGTTTTCCAAATGTTTTTTTATTTCCGTTTCCTATTTCAAAGTAATCACATATTTGATAAACCTTTTTTAGCTCTCTTGGTAATATATTGTCAAAACTTCACACCTTTAATGTTTCCAAGAACATTAATAGAGATTTTGGGTACGGAAATTTTAAAATATCAAATAGTCGTTTGGAAAGTTCATAAATTTTCACAATAAATAACGGAAGTATTGCATAAAATAAATATTAAACAGCAATGAAAACATACCCATTTTCGTCATTTTGTTTAAAATTTATTACTATAAATATTAATTATCGAAAAATATTCTAAAATACTTCACCTACAGGTAGCCTAGTTTTATAACTATAAATACCTTGGAATAAAAGTATAGGTGTATTTTATCATATTTTATCATAACCTTAATTGTTTATCATATAATATACATATTCTGAAATACCTTCTCATTTGCTAGTTAGGATTTTCTAATCTATATTAATTAAATATTAAATACTTAATATATTCAAAATGTATTTTATATGTTTTTAATTTTTAATGGAATTAAGTTAATGAATTGATTGGGTATAATCGATACATTATGTTTTATAAATTGATTAAAATTTATTCGAATGGTACCTATATTCTTCAAATGATTGCTAAATAAATTTTTCTATTTGAAATGATAGAATTTTAAACTTAAATTAAACAATTTGTGTGTATAAGAGCTGTTACAATTTTTTTTAAAGAGTATTTTATGGTAATTTAGGTGATAAATTATACCAGCCAAATATTATCAGAATACGTACTTTTAAAAACGTTATCACCATGATAAATTACGAATTTTATTTTTTTAAAGTATTATTCCGATATAAATTTTATTAACAATAATAACTATGCAATGTATTGATAACAAATATGCCATCTATTATTAATCATTAATATGCAATTTATTGATAATAAACAAATTCTTAATAATAAACATACAATTTCTTAATAATAAATATACAATTTAATAAAAATAAATATGCAATTTAATAATTAGAAATTAAATAATAACGGGGTTTATCCTTCGTTCCTCAGGCACACGTCTATTACAGACGCCACACACATCATTATTTTTTATCTTTATTTATTTAAACTACATCCGAATACAAAAATAAAATTTTTATGATATGCGGGGAGGCGGTTACTTCGCTTGTATCCAGGCGACGACAGTGTTATCAATTTACAGCCATTGTTATCTGCCTGGATTTAAACCCCCAACCTATCAATCTAAGTAGTAAAATGATTAAAAGCGAATATGCCTTTACTCACTCGGCCCCTTAGCCGGTTTAATTATAAATATGCAATTTATTTAAAATTTATATCAATTTATAATCTTGTTTATTGATTTTGGTCCATCCTAATCTCGCCGGATAAAGTTGGTTAAAATTGCGTCAAAACTTCAAAACATGTTTTCGATATTTCTACCTTGAAATCAAGTTAACATTTGTTTCTAATTTTGGTGTATTTTATATAATACATGCTATTTATTTAAATAAATAGAAACAAATGTAAAAAATTACACAGACTCTGGAACACGAACCTGGAGCCTCTAGATATCTGAACTAGGACGTAACCAACACTGTTCAGTCACTAATCTTAGACGCCAATAACTAAATAATAGGTTGGCTGATAAGTCCCCGGTCTGACACATAAATGGCGTCGCTAGTATTAAATGCATATTATTTTTATATAGTACCAACCTTCAAATGATTCGTGTCAAAATTTGACGTCTGTAAGTCAATTAGTTTGTGAGATAGAGCGTCTTTTGTGAAGCAACTTTTGTTATTGTGAAAAAAATGGAAAAAATGGAATTTCGTGTTTTGATAAAATACTGTTTTCTGAAGGGAAAAAATACAGTGGAAGCAAAAACTTGGCTTGATAATGAGTTTCCGGACTCTGTATTTTTTCCCTTCAGAAAACAGTATTTTATCAAAACACGAAATTCCATTTTTTCCATTTTTTTCACAATAACAAAAGTTGCTTCACAAAAGACGCTCTATCTCACAAACTAATTGACTTACAGACGTCAAATTTTGACACGAATCATTTGAAGGTTGGTACTATATAAAAATAATATGCATTTAATACTAGCGACGCCATTTATGTGTCAGACCGGGGACTTATCAGCTGTTAATGGGTAGAGTTTTCGCGACTTATACTATCTGTATATTTATGAATACAGTATACATAAACAGGTTATACTGCTCACATATGTGACATAAACTTAATTTTTATACCATGTATATATGCAATATACATAGTATATTAAGTTTCGTCCCAAGTTTGTAACGCTTAAAAAATTTGGTATAGGTGTTCATAGAATCACCTAATTAGTCCATTTCCGGTTGTCTGTCCGTCTGTCTGCCAACACGATAACTTAAAAACGAAATTAGCAATATAGGTTAATTGGGTCTTGGGTCCGTAGGACCAATCTTGTAAACCGTTAGAGAAAGAACAAAAATTTAAAAGTAAAAAATGTTCCTCATGCAAAAATAAACAATTTTTGTCTGAAACATATGTTTGTAAACATCACTGTTTACGCACGAGGACGCTAATTAGGTGCAAATTTTATAGTATATATTAATATGAGAAAATCAGTTATGCGTGTGTGGCCATTTAAAAGTGGATATGTCATCAACACTGTCTATACATGGCATTTTAACAATTAACTCAGTCAATTGTTTGTTTTCACTTGTTTTATTATGAAACCAAATTTACTTTTGTTACAAATTCTTGTGTACTTCGATAGCTCGAAGTTTTTCGATAGCCTTAGTGAATTTCATCAATTGATATAAACATTAGAATATATATGCTTATTAATTGTATTTGGATTTGATACGAAGAAGTAATTACACATTAGAGCTATAAAGAAGTTTTCACGTAATAAATTTTAAATGAAACACCTTTAACCGTAATTTATTATATCTCTCAGTCATAAATAAATTGTAATAAATAGTTAAATATATTATAAACTATAATGTACAAGTAACACTAATTTATACGTATTTTATCTCTATATATTATAAATGCGAAAGTAAGCATGTTTGTTTGTCTGTTTGTTACGCTTTCACACTAAAATTAGCGAATGGTTTTTGATGAAACTGTACAGCAATATAGCTCATACTTCAGAATAACACATGAGATATAATTTATAAACATATATTAATAAAAAATAAAAATAAAATTAAAAATTAATTTAAATTGACATTACCATAAATTACAGATTTCTGTAAAAGTAGTCTTTTGACATAACCATAAATTACAGATTTCTGTAAAAATAGTCAATATTAAATATTTTACGGCCATCTTTTCTGAATAATTACGACTATTATACATTTAAAAAAATGTAAAACTATACATATATTTTACCTGTGTAAAACATTCCATACCATAATTTCGAGTGTTATTGATAAGCGAGAGCAATCTTTATCACTCTTTACTTTTAAAACCAGCAAAGCGGGTGAGTATCACTCTAGTATACATATAATTGTATACAAGGAATACATATGCGCATACAAATGCACAATTGAGAGCACTTTGGGGGAAAAATGAATCTTTTTATTTCTGAAATCTAGAAAAATAGCTTGGAAACGGGCTAACAGAATATGCCATTGAATATATCTTCAATTTATTAAATCTGATTGCTTTTTCTATTGAAAATTTTCTTGCTTAAGAAAATATGTTTGTCGCAACGGAGCAAGTGTCTAATTTATATGTGCTATATTCCAAACCAGGGCGGAGCTATAACTCAAAATTGATTCTTCAGAAATGAACTAAAAAAAATCATATGAACTAATTCGTAAATTCCATGTATAAATGATATGAAATAGGGTGAAACGGTTAAAATATGCCCATAGCATCAGACAGTCCAAATTCAATCAAGTACATTCAAATTATACGCACTTGATGTATATAACACAGTGCTGTACAAGCTGCAATTCCCCCAAGTGAGCTTTGGCTTAAAGAAAAACTGTTAGCATTGTTTAATAGACCTTGAAGTGCTTTTCATAAAAGCTTAAGTAAGTCAACTTGATTGAAAAACAAGTGAAAACAAACAATTTACTGAATTAATTATTGAAATACCATGTATAGGCAGTGTTGATTACACTGTCACATTACATATACATGCATGTTACACATACATAACTGATATTCCCATATAATACATACTATATAATTTGCACCCGATTTGTGCCCTCACAAAGTGGGCTTTTCAAACAAAAGTTGTTTAATTTTTATGAGGAACATTTTATACATTTTAACTTTTGTTCTATCTCTAACGGTTAAAGAGATGGGTACTACGGACCCAAGACCCAATTGACCTATGTTGCTCCTTTACAAACTTGACCTTACTTTTTATGTTCTGACCACGCTATAAAAATTGTGTACACAGACGGACAGACAGACAGACAGACAACCGGAAATGGACCAATTAGGTGCTTTTATTAACACCAATATAAAAATTTTGTTCGTAGCATCAATATTATTAAGCGTTAAAAACTTGGGACTAAACTTAGTATACCTTGATATATATTTCATATATACATGGTATAATAATCGATTTCTTAAATATCCTTTCAAATTGCATATGCGACTGTAAACGTATTTTTAGAGTTATAAAACTGCAATACCAATTCCAAAAACTTTACCAAAATAACATTTTCAAAAGATTTACAAGATGATTTCGACCTTACATTTATTTCCTCTATATTTTGGTTACATTCTGATAAAATCTTCTACAAAAAATTAAAAAAAATATACGAAATGTAAAATAGTAATTGTAGAAAATAAAACACATGAAATAACATTTTATGTTTAGTATTTATACATTGACATTCAAAACACCTTTTCTGAACAATTTTAATAAAATTCTTTGACAACACTCTCAAAAACCACAACATTCGGTATAAATACTTAAGTATGTATATTGTTTGAGTACTACTGCAGTGTATTGTGAATCATATTGTGTTGTAATTCATTGGCAAGAGGTGTTTTATATTAAAAACAGATTAGGTACATGAAGCACATTTTGTTGTACCTATCTAACTCAACACAATACAATAAATACCATCGTTTCTCTCTTACAAATACATAAAGACGTGTAAATAATTTTGTTGATAGTCCAACATGTAAGGTCTGCCCTTAGTGGATCACTTTTTTTTGAAATTGATTTTTCTTTTTTTTGCATAAAAGTCTCCTAACATGCCAAAAAACCGTACACAAGGGTGATCATTTTAATTTATAGTGGCTTATAGCTCGTTTTATAGTCAACCAATTCAAAAATCTAAAGGGGGACATCATGTTATAACATCAGTTTCGGCTTAGTTCACCAGGTTACTTTGAGAGCCAATTTAGATTCTAAACGGTAAGAAAGAACAATTTAAATTAGAAAGTTGATCCTCTTAAAAAATCCTTTGATCCTTCCCGAAAATGTTAGCTTTCGGAGGTAATGCGAC
Source organism: Chrysoperla carnea (assembly GCF_905475395.1). Lineage (NCBI taxonomy): Eukaryota > Metazoa > Arthropoda > Insecta > Neuroptera > Chrysopidae > Chrysoperla > Chrysoperla carnea. The sequence goes on along the minus strand of NC_058337.1, from coordinate 70,119,117 downwards.
TTAAAAAAATGTCATTATTGCATTTAATCGAAAGAAAATATGCTTAAAGTTTATCGATAATTGTAAGTCAAAGTCATGGATACAGGCGAATGCCCTCTATTGCCCTGAAGAACTTTTGGCTATAGTACTTTTCCGTAGTTTTCTTTCGATGAAATTCAATAATGTCATACTTTTAAGTCGCATTCCCTCCGAAAGCTGACGATTATCGAAAAAATGTTTTGATAAGATAAGATAAGATGTTAGTTTTTTTATGAGAATCAATATTCTAATTTAAAGTGTTATTCTATCTCTTACCGTTTGGAATCTACATTGGGAGGGATCTACACACCGTTAAAAATAGTTAAAGTAAGCAGTTAAAAAAAATATTTGTATTCCGAATATGTTAGAATAAATGGTCAATAATCTAGCGGTAAATCAAAAAAATAATGTCCGGAAACGTTGCCCTTCAGAGCTGCATATCTTAGACACTCAAAATAATCTAAAATTAAACTCTTGTATATTAACTACCGCTAACAAACTGATAATATCCCTAGTGGAGTACATTAATAGGCCATGGCAATAAATCGTTTAAGTCTTTTATTAAATAAGTACCTGGATGACCGAGCTTTACTCGTTTTTTTTTTTTTAGTTAAAAAGACACAAATTTTATCACATATAAAGGAACCATTTCAAATGTCTCACAAATACCAATTTGAATGTCCTGATAATGTATTTTATTCGTCACCAATAAATATCAGGAAGAGTCATATTTCGCAGGCAATGTTTCAGTTTTTCCTGAAAACACGGAAAAGACGACGTTTTCTAAAAATGAATACCTAGCAAGACCTATTTTTGCACCAAAAACCACTTAAATACTTATTTTCAGGAAAATCGTTGGAGCTGTTTCCGAGATTATTGATATATATACAATAATTGCTCGTTTAAATATATAAGATTTTTAATGCGGAATCTAGACCTTAAACTACTATATGATTATTCTGTTATATAGATTTTTCAACATGTTTGCATTCATCTCATATACAAACGAATGGAAAGCTTTTCACAATGTATAAAGAACTGTCGTAGACCATCAGTAAACCGGATATATTTGACCTATATCAAATTTAAATAACATCAGATGGGAAATTAGGAAACTGTTTGAAAAGACATTAGCCATATATCTTTATAACAAACTAGTGGAACCTATACACACGTTTTAATGGCTATGTTTTTTCATATAAATGATATACATTGGTCATGAAAAATAAATTTTTGGAACAATATTAGCATATTATAAGATTGTTTATCAATTTTTGTTTTTCTGTTTTCGTTGTATCTGATCGGAATACGTAGTAGTGGAAATTTAAATATTTATTTTGAAAATATGTTTCAAATAGGTATAGGCATAGGTATAATAGTATAAAAAGAAAAATGTTTTTTATAATTCCGGTTAATATCTAAAAATCGGGATTCTATTAATGCTTTATTCCTACAACTCATCTTCCTACAAGTCATATTATTTACGAGCTTAAGAGCTTTATTGATTGCATCTTCACTTAACTATTCTAAAAAACTATCCCAAAAGCAACCTTAAAAAACGATTATTTATTAATCGGTCCCTTACTTAATTTTGACATATTTGGATGGTGTTCTAGTCCTTTAAATCTACAAATTCTATCGGTCGAAAATGCATATTACCTATTTGAATGAAGCAAATGTCAAAGTGGTTAGAAGTTTCGACATATTAATTTTAACTTCATTTCACTGGAAATAATTTTAAAAAAAAAGAAAATAAAAGTGAAATTTTTCTGTAACAATATATAAACTAGTAAAAATCATATATTTGCATAGTTTCAAACTATATACATTGGTACATACCTAAAGATATTTTCATTGTACGTGTTGGTCAGTAATATTGATAGTTTATAATACCACGTGAGCTGAAATTAAATTAAATGAATATTCTTTGTTTTGAAATTTTCATGAATATAAGTAAATAAAGACTCTATATTTTAATCCTAATGAAAAATAAATACGCCTCATTTTCTAGCTGAAAACTGTTCTAGTTGATATTTTATTATGTTAATATTCTAATCAATATTCTGTAGGAATAACATAATGCTTTTAAAAAGTATTTTAATAATGAAAACAATTCCCGAATTTTCTACATTTTATGAAAAATATTGTTCAAATTATTACAAAGGTAAAAAATAATCGACCTAACCGAATAAATCTCGCCCCGTTCTATACTGCGTCCATACCAAAAACCTAGAGAGCGGTTAAAAAAAATTGGTAGCTTTTCTTCTTCTTTCGAGTATCGACTGTCTGACGGTAGCCTTTCAGTATGATATTTACATATATTCTAGCTTAATTCGGGTGTAAATAGTCGCGAGTAGTCAAAATTGGACAATTTTCGAGGTATTGGGTTGTTTCAATTACCAACTTCTTTAAGATTCCTATTCAAAATATAACAGAAGCCACCATCTTTCCTCAAAGCAAAAATTAAATGGTTGTACTATTTACATATATTCAGCAAAAATTTTAATTTTCAATCGACAATACTCAATTGTAAGTTTTTACACAGAATCTTTTAGATATAAACTTTTTATACCATTCATATATGTAATATGCAAGGTATACTAAGTTTAGTCCCAAGTTTGTAACGCTTAAAAATATTGATGCTAGGAAAAAAATTTTGGTATAGATTTTCATTGAATCATCTAATTAGTTCATTTCCGATTGTCTGTCCGTCTGTCTGCCAACACGATAACTCAAAAACGAAAAGAGATATCAAAATGAAATTTTTACTTTTTTATTTTATTATTATTATTTTTTTAAAGCGTATTCAGAACGTAAAAAGTGAGGTCAAGTTCGTAAATGAGCACCATAGGTCAATTGGGTCTTGGGTCCGTTGAACCCATCTTGTAAACCGTTAGAGATAGAACATAAAAAAAACTCTTAACAAAACGAAAACCGACTTCAAAAGAAAAACTTTTCAATATCAAATTAATATGCACTAAAAAGTAAAAAAATAACGATAATATAATGTAGTTAAAATTATTGTTATTTTTGGAGTCGGTGTCAGCCAAGCTAATGTAGCAAACTGTTCTGTCAGAGTTGTTTCCTTGGCTGACACCGACTCCAAAAATAACAATATTTTTAACTACATTATATTATCGTTATTTTTTTACTTTTTAGTGCATATTAATTTGTTTTGGAAAAGTTTTTCTTTTGAAGTCGGTTTTCTTTTTGTTAAAAGTTTTTTTTCGGTTAACTCGGTTAAATCGGTTCACTCAGTCGAAAATTATGCGGTAACAAACATCGGTAACGAAGTCGGTTAAAAAGTTTAAATGTAAAAAATGTTCCTTATAAAAAAATAAATAACTTTTGTTTGAAACATTATTTCGTAAAGATCACTGTTAACCCGTGAGGGAGCAAATTAGGCGTAAATTGTGTAGTATGTATTATATGGGAATATCAGCTATAGGAATTATGTATGTGTGACATGTATGTATGTGTAATGTGATAGAGTAATCAACACTGTTTATGCATGGTATTTCAACAATTTACTCAGTCAATTGTTTGTTTTCACTTGTTAAATATATTATTGATTTTCATTTCATCTTCCTCATGTATTTTTTTTTTTTTTTTTTGCATATCAATAGATATTTTGATTCACCTGACTTAATATTAATTATTTTTACAAAAGAATCGAAAAAAGGAACGAATCTCATTCAAACATACACATATTCAGTATGTATTTATTCAGTAAATGAAAATAAAAAAAGAGAAACTCCAATCCATTTATCTTACAATTGGCAAAGAGTTTTTCTTTCTTTCTTTACAATACCCAATCCCATAGACGTACTAAGATCCTTCACTATTATACTACTGATAAAACATCAGACAACAGACTGGCAGATAATAGACTCTCATCCACATGAAATACAGGTAAAAACGATGAAAATAGTGTAGAAGAAACATATGTACACTTTATTTCAGTAAAATTGATATTTCCCTGAAATCAAGTTATTGCACAAAGATTTCTAGAACAAATTTAGTTTTAGAATAGCTATAAGTTCTAGGTGTAGAGTAAAAACAAAATGTGAGAAATAATTTTTCTTGACTGATGCAGAATGAATATCCTTTTTTTGAGCTATTTTCCGCGAAACGATAATTAATTGTCCTTATTGAAAAAATTAACTTATTTCTAGACTAAAACTTATAGAATTCACCAATGCAGAAAAGGGGCCGGGTTAAATATAGACACTGGATAAATACAACTAGTACCGTTAATTCATTTCAATCCCAACCCATGCCTGTCTATTTTAGAAACATCTTTAGTTTTACGACAATTTTATGTTTGTTGTATTTTTAATCACGTGTCAATGTAATAGCATACTTATGGTTTATGTTTAAATCCTAAAAACTGATTTTCGGTCATTCGTAGTCCTTTTTTGTTCACAATTCTCGTGAATGAAATAGAATAACTGGGACTTGGGCTAATCGTTTCTTAAGAACAGAATGTTGTGCTGAAAAGATTTACAAAAGAAAACAAACAATTGACTGAGTTAATTGTTGAAATACCACGCATATACTGTATTGATAACAGTGTCATATTACACATACATACATGTCACACAAATACATATAACTGATATACCCATATAATACTATACAATTTGCGCATAATTTGTTGTTGTCGCAAAAGTTGTTTATTTTTTTATATGGAACATTTTTTACATTTAAACTTTTGTTCTATCTCTAACGGTTTACAAGAAGGGTCCTACGGACCCAAGACCCAATTGACCTATGTTGCTCATTTACGAACTTGACCTCACTTTTACGTCCTCAGCACGCTATAAAAAGCGTGATATCTCTTTTCGTTTTTGAGTAATCGTGATGACAGGCGGACAGACGACAGACAGACAGACAAGTGAAAATGGACTAATTAGATGATTCTATGAACACCTATACCAAAATTTTTTTTCTTCATCAATATTTTTAAGCGTTACAAACTTGGGACTAAACATAATATACTATGTAAATTTCATATATACATGGTATAAAAAGTGAAACAATATTAACTAAACAATAAATTATCTCCTGATCATTTTAGCGTTAAAAAAACTTATTTACTGAAATATTTACGAATATTGAATTTTAAATAATTAAGAAAAAAAATTTTGCAAATGTTAGGTGTTCTACGAAATCGCTACCAAAGTTGGAACATTTTGCATGAGTTGAATGTACCAATTGACCAAAACTGAGACATTTAAAACCATATCTTAAAAACTATTTACACGTATTTTGTCCAAAATATAAAACCTTTAGTACAGTAAAAGATGTTACAGAAATCGGCTAAAAAAGGAAAAAGAAAGAAACATAAAGTTAAAAAGTTAGATTTTTGAGAACGTAGGCAAGTTTGATCCGATCTTATTGGAATTATTTTTGAAGCCCACTAATTTTGGGTATTTCTTTTCAGATGTGATGTCAGTTTTTCGCTAGCTATCACTTATAAGATTAATTCTGGGACCGGGACTCCAAATTCTTGAAAAATTTAAGAACTAGGCTAATTTTGATCACAAATATAAAAAGTAAGACCCAAATTTAGTAGGATGATATGCTAATTTTATCAAATTTGGATAAAATTTGGATGTGATAGAGCAAAATTGAATTATTTGGATTCTAATGACGGCATAAGTTTCGATTTTTTTGATAACACAGGCAAATCGGTTTTTATTCATTTTGCGAGATTTTGTACATCTTGAGATCCGGATTAAAAGTCACAATAAAGACGATGATTTCAATGTAAAAGTTTCTGATCTATGAGCCATGGAATGTAAATAATCACCGTGTAAAGAAGGATGCGTTTTTCAAAAATATAGTTTTCAACAAATTTTTGTGTGTGTTCAAGTAAAAAAAATTGAATCGCTTCCAATCAAATACATCTAGTAAACGTCTTTATTAAAAGAGCCATCAAATGTAAAAAAAAAAAAAAAACACATGGAAATAAAGATCCACAGACAATCCTAGGCCTTAAACTTATAGTAAGCAGAGTCTTTATTACTTGTAGCAAACTTCTTGGATAAAAAATGAAATTCACACATTGATCATTAAACTGCTAAAAATTTATAGGCTTTTTTTCTTGATTCATTTGAATCAAGAATTTATATTTGTCACTTGGTTAACACAAAAATAAAATTATAAAATTATAAAAATGACTTGTGATAATACCTTGTGGTTATTGAAATGCAAAATTATGGTTATAAAGTAACACCCACATATATTTTTAAAAACATTCTGAACACAAACGGAATATTACATATAATTGATTCCAACATTACTAATGGCAAAACACGCAAAAAAAAAACTGAAATAATAATATAATATATAAAATGAATTTTTTATGTTCGTAAAAAAACATCAAAAAAACGTTAAACATTTTATTTTACTTGATTTGATAAAAGTAACAAATGATCTCTCTAAAATTTATATATAAAAATTTTTTTTTTCATACTCATCCCCGTAATAAATAATTCTTAAAAGAAAAATAATATTTAAGAGCGTTATTTCATTATTCCATCTTTTTTTTTTTTACTGTACTTAAATTTGTAAAGAGTACGTAAATGTGTAAGTACCCATGTTTTAAATGGAGAAAAATATATGCTTTTTTTATTACCAATTAAAATATAACAAGGCATATAAAAATATCAATACCCTGGTGTGTTTAGTGTATGATATGGTATATATGTGGTGTAAGTGTAAGGGTTTGAGATCTATCCATGGAGTTTATTTCCATTAACTGTACAATGCTATCTGGAAATTTTAAGTGTTGTATCATTTTGTTAATTAATTATTTTATAAATTTATTAATTAAACAAAAGAAGGTTGGTTTTTTTGCCATGTAAACTAGGATGTAAAAAGGAATTTTTAAGCACAATTTTAAAGCGTGTAAAAATAAAATTCAATGTAAAAATCGTGTGAGTTGTTCTAGTTTCTTATTTTAATCTTAACTTATCTACTAATATCGATCATGCTGTGTTTCATTATTTTCTAAGTTTTATTAGACCTTACGAGTACTTGAACAGTTTTTGTAACCGCAACAGTTCGCCTGATTCTCCCAGGTTTTTCTCCCAGAATGCTCCTGTGCTTTTCATAATGGAGTACAGTTTTCGAATATGCCCGACGGTCAAAATACAACTTTCTTCTTTCTAATTTCTATAAATATATTTACATAGTTAAAGCTTCCCTATTATTTTTTTAGAGCTTATTTGCTATGAGAAATGTTATATAATTTTTAAATGTACTTATAAAAGCCTATTTTTAAAAACACAAGATTTATCTTGATTTTTCTTAGTTGTATATTATTTTAATCTTGTTATGATGAAGAATTTCAAATTACATTATAATTGAAATAAAAACCGATAATGCATAACACATTTACAGTTAACCAGAAACATTGAGATGGGAATATTATTCGTAGGAGTGTACAGCTTTCTTTTTTGATGACAATTTTCATATAAATATAAAACATGTATAAAATATTCGAACTAAAAAGCATTTAATAAGGAATGTATAATAATTATATATTTATTCATATAATAATAATACGAACTGGTATTGCCATAGTCCGGGAGTTCTGAGTAAATTTTTCTTTCTTCCATTTTTCGAGGAAGTAGAAGTATACAAAAATATTATATTGTAATTGTTTTTACTCATCTTTTATAAGCTGAAACTGGAGTAATTGAACAAAATCAAAAAAACTCAACGAAATGTTTCCACGAACCCCAATTTTATGCCCCATAGTAAATAAGCTCTTGAGTCGGTGTGGTACATTGTCTCTCACAGAATATGCATATGGCACAACGACAATTTTTGTTATAAAGAGGAAAGTAGAAATCTGGGGGGAAAAGTAGAACCTAACCGTCTGGAAGGAAGTTAAAACATCCATTTTTTATAAACCGGGAAAAATAGAGTAGTAAAATAAACCGATAAAAAGTGAATCCTAACCGTATAAACTCTAGTGCGATTTTCTTGTTACAACATTTACTTTTATGGAAAAATAGTGGCAGACAACGCAGACTGGCAGTATGACTATGTACTTTAAAATAAATTAAAGCGTCGGATATTTGCTGTAAAACCATAAGGAACGCACAAATATTGGCAGTCATTTCCCGTTACACAATATTGGCAGTCATTTCCCGTTGCTTCCAGACGGTAAGGGTTCACCAAATTTTCTCTAGATTCTACAACCACCTCTATCTCAGAAATGACCGTTCTGGCATATATATGTCCTATGAGAGAAAATGCTCCACCTCTACTCAGGAGCTTATTTACTACGCGGCAGAAAGCTAGTCTGGTGGATAATTAAGAGATTTAGTACGTTGTTAAAGTGACTACAAGTTAAAAAGCAATTGAAAAAATTATTTTTTTAGCTCTTCAAAACTGCATATTTTTTATATACTTTTTATTTATTTTTTTTAATTGTCATAATATTCATTCTTGTTTATTCTTATCTATTTCTAGTTTATTCTTTTACACAATCAAACGCTGATACAGTAAGATTAAATGAAAACAAGTGAAATCATGCAATTGACAGAGATAATTGTTGAAGCTACCTGCGAATTTTCAAATCTCTATTTTTTATATTTTTCCAGAAAATGTACACCAAAGTTTTGTCCCAATGTACCCTTACGGTTAAACAGTGATATGTACGAAAAAATTATTCTAAAAAAAGTTGTTTATTTTTAGTTGTTTAGGTACATTTTTTACGTTGACACATTTGTTCTTCATCTATAACGACCCAGGAACCAATTGGCCTATGATGCTTATTTACGAACTTTTTACGCCCTTAAATAAATTGGAAAAAGTCCAGCTGAAAATTATTTGGCAGTATGTCAGACACTATTCCTCCCAGACTATGTTACTTGTGGGGTTGAGAGCTTGTATGAAAAAAAAACATGTTCTTTGAGTTTTTTATTGAGGCTGATTGTTATTAGTAGCAAGTTCATTGTATTCCATATTTTATAATATTTTTGTGACATTCTGAATATTAAAAATTACCATTGAATGAATATTGAAGAAATGTATTTGAAATATTTTAAGCAGTTTGTATGTCAATTAAATTCCTCAAACGATTTTTTTTCTTTTTATTATTCTTATTCTTCACTTGATATTGAAAATACAATGGAAGGCACTTATATAAAAATTTGACGTTGAATTTAAATTTTGGATTTAGTTATCTAGTTATAAGAAACAGTCACTTCAGAAATCTACTTGAAATTTACTTGGTAAAGCTTCATTTATGTATGAAGCACCTTTTAAGCGTTCTTTTGAAACTGTATAAAATCCTCGCCTATCTATGAACCATTAAATTTTTTTGGCTATAAAAACTCGCGAAGCATAATTTTTCAAGAATATGACTTACAGAAAATACTTCTTTAAACAAGTGAAAACAAACAATTGACTGAGGTAACTGTTGAAATATCATGTAAAGAAAGTATTGATTACTCTATAGCATTACACATATACCTAAACATATCACACACACATAACTGATTATCCCATATTACTACGTACTATAAAATTTGCATCTAATGTGCGCCCTCGTGAGAAAACAGTGATGTTTACAAAAAAATGTTTCTTACAAATGTATTTTATTTTTTGATAAGGAACCTTATTTACATTTAAACTTGTATTCTATCTCTAACGGTATTTAATTTCAGCTTGATATCTTTTTTCGTTTTTGAGTTATCGTGTTCACAGATGGGCGGACGGACGGACAGGCAACCGAAAATGGACTAATTAGATGATTCTACGAACACCTATTTTTAAAATTTTTTTCGAAGCATCAATATTTTTAAGCGTTAAAAACTTGGGACTAAATTTAATATACTATCTATATTTCATCTATATATATAAAACAAAGTCGTGTTAGTTACACTACTTATAACTAAAGAACGGCTGAACCGATTTAGCTGAAAATTTAATTTCGATGGTGGCGATCTATGGTAAACATACCTTACTAACATTTATTTCGGCGGTGGTGCCATCTATGATTAACTTATTGGCCAATCCTTAAAAGTTTGTGGTTTAAATCTAGAACATTCATGTTTTTCCCATGGTCAATTATACGTGGCATGTTCACGGGTCGGAAGACCATCTGCGTTGTTTGTTTTTGCGCCTGATAATAAAAAAAAAAAATGTCGTGTATCACAAGGTACTTAAATGAAGAGCAACCTATGTACTAAAATACAGAAATAATTATGATGTATGTATTTTTTTATTTTTTTTGTATTTTTTACAATTAAAAAAAAAAACTGCTTATTTATTGCCATTAAGGCGGAACAAAGTTCGCCGGGTCAGCTAGTATATACATAGTATAAAAATGGTGTTACCAAAAAATTTTTTTCCACGACTTTTTGGCTTGATTGGGACTTTTACAGTTTCAAAACAACACCAAAAGAAAGATTTATACAAAAGATCAATCAGCTTTTTGTTATGTTCAAAATGACTGAAAATAAAAATTTTAAAATAAGTGCTTATTTTTATTCTATACCAATTGAAAACCAGGCTAGATCAAATAAGATTGAGTTTAAGGACTCGGTTTGCTGATGCATGAGAGTTTTATAGGAAAATCTTTGGTCCGCTGATGAAACTAATGGAGAAATAATAATATTTAAAATTCTTAGGGGTCCATATTGCGTTTATAATCACGTTTTATTCTGCCAAAATCCTTACAATACCTTGAAGTAAATTTGACATAGAACTCAGAAAAGCGATTGTTTAACTAATCATTAACAGTACACAGTCCAAATGGATCGAAAGATTTATTTTCTGTGAGCTATCTTACATACACACGCACACACATTTTGAAAAGCATATTAAAACATAGTAAAAATTTCTAGCAAATTAAGTAGTAACACTTGTATTTTGATTTTTGGGATAGAAATAATAACTTAACTGGGATACAAATAATAACTAACCACTCAAAATCAAATTATATGAATCAGCAACGACCTGATACATACATTTATGCCTAAAAAATAAATACACATACATCGTAAAATACCCTAAACTCTTGATTTTAACATCTTCAAACGATCCGGTTCCTCATTTTCTGGAAAGTAATAACTTGTTCAAAGATATTTCGTTGGAAATCATTTAACCGATCATTTTTCACTTTAATTAATTTATTTGAGAACATTGCTTACTGAAATAGTTATTTACTTACCACAAGAAATAAAAAATACATTTCCTAGAAATCAATTAGGGGAGGTATGTGCCTTTCTTGTATATGTATAATATTTTATATATGCTGTAAAAAAAACCCATTAAAAACAACCTTATTAACTTATAATAAAAAATTCACCACGCAGGAGTTGCGCTACTTAAAACGATTTCCTCTTAAGAATAATATAAAATTAAAATTATCTGCACTTGTTGAGAAACTCTTAAAATAATTATTTACTACCCATCTATAAATTAAATTTAAAAAGAAACTTCTATTTTAAATAATGATGAATATTTTTGATATCATAGAAAGAAGATATTTATGAAGAAATTAATAAAATCAAAGGAAAAATTATATTTTAAGTAATGATGAATATTTTCATGTCGTTTATGAAAAAATTTAAAAAAGAAAAAAAGTTCAGGCAGTCGTAGGGACTGCCGATAGAAGTGAAAACGGAACTATTAAATTAAGACTAATTGAAATTATATGCAATTTTTTATGTTTTATTTATTAGTTACATATGATGGGTTAAACAAACCATGAACAAAATATAAATACAAACTGGTTGAAATAATAATTAATATACAATTATCTTAATTATACATAGTATTTATATTTACACGAATTTCAATGAATTCAAGTTTGAACATTATTTTCATTATTTACATCATTGTCGATGTATTAGTGTATACGTGTACACAGGCTACTGCGCGTGCGCTAGTCTGGCTCCCCATAGCTATAGATATACTATTATCATTACGGTGTCGGTGACGCCAACCGATGATTTTACCCTCTACCAAAACGCTCAACGCGCCTAAAGAAGTTTTCACTTCAAAAAGAAAAGATAGGATCATAGTTTGGCAAAAAAACCTAGTTCCTAGTCATACCTAGCCAGCAACATATTTACCCACCGGTGCAGGTGTATTAAACATTTGTTTTTTTTTTTTAGAAAAATATCTCTTTGTAGTACTAATATAAATATCTTACTAAAAGGTATGCAGATGATTGATTGAACAGCTGCTTTGGAATTACTGACACTTTTTCGTTGACCAGAGTAAATGTCCTTATACCTTACAAGTGCATACACCAACATATCACCTTTTTTTTAATTAATTTTTGAGCTCCTCAATTATTTTAAGAATCTGAAAACTAAATGAATTTTTGTTTTAAAGGGGCAATTAAATCACGGAATATATTACAATTTATTCAACAGAACCACTAGGACTGGCTTACTAAGAGGTAGTACATATACATTTGAACGAGATTTGCCGAATGTCGATAGAATAGCAATGGCTAATTTTCTTAAAAGAAGAAATTCACTTACAAATTATAAATCATGCAATTAACTGACACAAACATAAATTGTTATTTATAATCTTTTTAGATTTAATGCCATGTACAGGCTACACATAAGAATTGTACTAGATGAGAAGTATTTTATTTTTCTTCGAAACTGATTTAAGACTGATTTTGAGGTAAATGATTCATGATTTCAAATCTGCAGGATGTTATTTGCATCGTTTTGATTTGTAAATGTTTTCTATCGCCTCGTTTCATTTCTACGGTTGACTACGTGCATATTTTGTTCCAATTCTATCTTTTGAACACTTTCAAGTTTTGCTACGATTTTTCAACAGAAAGATTGCTTTGCGATAATTATTGCGGGAGATATAAGACGAAAGTCAAAAGTGTCTGTTTTGTTTTAACAATGTAGAGCTCGATCAATAAAGCTCATATTGAAATCCGTGACCATATATGAACATTCAACTATCATGAAATAGCTTTCAAATTACTGAAGCTTCAGATTCGATAATTTATTCATAGACAATGGCTATTTGAAATTTCAATAAAATTTGGCGTGTAAAAGATTATCCTGTAATACTTTTGCGGAGTGCAAAAATTTAAAGAATGAACAATAAAAATGGGTCTGGATCAAAAATATTTAATTTTTATTATTAAGCTTATATATGAGCAGTGTTTACCTGTTTTGTATATACTTTATGCATAAACTTACGAATAGTGAAAGATTCGAAGACATTACTCATAATAAAGTCACTTACGTGTAACAGTACCGACGGAGTTGCCAACGTCCTAGACCTTACATGTATAGGATCCATGGTGAGTGCCTGGTTTACCGCGGTAATTTTTTTGTTTCTGTCTGTTTGTTTCAATGAAAATACCTAGTGTGTGTAAATAAATTGAAGTGTACAGTCTCTCCCAAACTTTTGATGTGGTATAATGTGTTAATCTTGCAAAATGCATTAAAAATAACATTTATGAAGGACTTTGACTTAAATAACATATTTTGTTCGCAAAAATTTAGAAAAACAATTATAAATTTGGTTTCATAATAAAAATATGAATAATTAAAGTGCATGCACGTCTTTAAATTAAGTTAAAACCAAAACTCCTGCAATAGCCTTGCTTGCAAGCCTAAGCTTGAGAGTGCAACAACAAGAAAAATACTATGTTATAGCAGCTATACCATTCAGTTGAAACATCTGTACTTTGGCTTGGTCCTATTAATAAAAGTTTGTTAGTAACATTTTATCTTAGTGAAATAATTTGCCAACTACAGACACAAAATTAAAAACTAAAAACCCAATTTTTTAACATGAAATAGTTTGTAACAGAAAAGTAGATGAAATTTCGATGAACTGATCCAAAACACATAAAAGTAACTTAAAGTACCTTGCAAACTCATACTGTTTACTACAACTATTATCAAATTGTATAAGATAAACTTTTAGTGGATAAATAACATTTTGCTATTCTACCGGGATTTTTTGGTCAATGGCCACATAAACTTTTATATAACCATTGCCTGTTTCTATAATTTTATAAACCAATTTTAAATATATCTCGTGAACGACCTATATATTTGGAATGAAAACATAGTTAATGAATTTTCTACTAAACTTTTTCACTTTATTTTTGGGCTTGTGTTATGTACAAAGTCATTATATATTTGATAAACATACGTAGTGGAGTTACAGATTAATTTATTGTTTCTCCGTATAGAACATTTCTTCTGAAAATACGACAATAAAAAATTGTTTTTATGATTATCAAATGCAACCATACTTTTGTTTTTATTGTTATTGGTGAACCGAAAAAGACGACTCGAAAAATATTTTCAATCAATCAGAAATGAAGTAAAAAATATCTTAATCAAATAGAACAAATTTTTTTTATTGATATATTTGCAATTTATTTTATCGGCATTTCTGAAATGAAATTCTTTATTAAAATCTATGGAATATATAAATTTTTTGATTGCGAATGCATTTCTATATGTTGGTCATCAGTATGGCTGAACAATGTGGCAATTTTTATTTCAACTACTTGAGAACAGTTCTTGATAAATATTTTTTAGATTAATTTTCTTTTTGCAGTGAATGAACTTGGAAAATACAAATGCAAAAGCGTGGGCATTGACGAATTTAATATAGGCTTATTAGGTACTTCCCGAAGCAAAATTTAAAAAAAAATTGTTATGACTGAATAGTTCTGTGGCTATCGATGCACTAGAAACTCATATATTACAAAGTGGTATTACAGTAGAAATATCTACTTACGCGATAGTTAACATTTTCCACACTGAAGTAATGAGATTTATATTTTTTTTAGTTCATACTAGAATGAAAACTATCTAATACATCTCTCTTACAGCTAATACAATCACATCTTCGCGAGCGGTTAGCAAAAAATTTCATTGATTACTTTTTCATTGTTTCTTTTTTCATATTGATTCTTGGTCCATTAAGCTATTGTATTGTCTATGATGTACATAAAGAGGTATAAAGCAAACAAGGAAAAATTTTTTCATATTGATATTTATTATAAATTTATGCTGTGGGTTGGGCGGGCCTTGGTTTCATCTAAAATAATTTCCCACACCCTTCTGTCCTTAGCTTTAAAGCTCCTTCATCCTACATTCATAGATTTAAATGCATCTCGACATTTGACAGCTATCTCATTTTCGAACCAACTCCCATCGTTATACATCTTATGTAAAGAGCAAAAATTTTTCAGTTGATCTCTCAACTACCACTCTCTAAAAGTGACTGTATCACGCTATTTTTGTGTGATCTCTCAACTACCACTCTCTAAAAGTGACTGTATCACGCTATTTTTGTGCTGTGTTTTGGAGAAGCGTCCTATGTGCATCTATTACACTTTTCATTTTCCAATACAAAACCATGACTCTAACGATTTAACGTTCGATGGCCCTCAAAGAAATGATATCCGATATATTCAATACCAAAAATTATATTCCATATAGGACAACATACTTTTTATGAGACTTACAATTATTCACATTTTGAGCTTTGTTTCCTTAATAAATTATGCTGAAATATTCTTTTATTTGTTTCCCGCGTTATTTTTTTGGCTGTCATTTAATTCAACCTAGACAAACAAAAGATTTAACTGCACCAAAGATCGATTTACCTATGGATATACTTATACCTTTTTCGTTGATTTCGTTCTCTAAATCCGTTCCATAGATTAATTAGGTGAAGGTACATATTTCTTCATGTCAATGATTATATATAAAAATTAAATACTGTTTTATTTGACCACACTGTATACAATATTATTTACTATAACGTAGCATATAACGATGTGATAAATGAAATGAAAAGATCATAAAATCGAAAAATCAATCAAAATTTATGGATATCACATAGCCAACCAAGTTGTGTATTTGCTGCTATGTAACATGTAAACGTTATTTATACGTATGAATTAAGCTGCATGAGTTTAAGTTTCTGCATATAGTAGAGTGAAATTACGCCTTGTGTATGGATTAAAAGTTCGAGCAGTGAAACTTTGGGGTTTTTCTTTTCACATCAAAATAAGTATTTTTTGAAATTTTTTACTTTCCCGGAGTGGTGCAACATGTTTAAAAAACAAAATGGCGTCAAAAATGAAATTTTTTTCTGAAATTTTATCATTTTTATTTTATATTGGCAAAAGGAGACATCGGTGCATATCCGAATTTGGTAGGTTTGTAGTCCATGTTAAGAACTACTCCTCATAATTTTTTGGTGGGGTTTCGTCCCTTCCCCTCCCAGTTATATATATATGTATACATACATATGGTAAAACAGTTCATTTGACTATAACTTGAAAAATATTCGATTGATTTTAATGAAACTAATATCAATAGTAGGTTTTATTACTTACACCTTTCGGTTAAAATTTTAGCGAAATCCGTTAAATAGTTCGGCCAAAATTTCCAATTTAGGGAATTGTTTAAAATGGCTGCCATTTTATGCCATTTTGTCCTACGAGGTTAAATTTTTTTTTAAATTGTAGCATTTTTTGTTATCTTTCGATTTTATAATAAGTGGCTTACCCGTAAAATGACTCCTTGATCCATATTTTTGCGAAAAACGGAAAATTTAACACTTTCTGGAAATAATTGTTTGGGGGGTGTATGGACTGGCTTTGGGGGGTGTTTTTTGCTTTGGCATGAGAAAACTATTTTTAAAAGAGGTCTATATGGTTTAAAGCAAAATTTTTAAGTTTTAACCCCCGCGCTGTAAGGGGGAAGGGGTGTATGAAATAAATGTATCTTAAAAGATTTTAAAAAGAGGTCAAAATAGTTTAAAATGCTAAAGTAACCCAAAACTTTAGATGCTTTTATTAATATAGCACTTTTTACAACATCCACCCCTTCCCCTCCCGCTTTCATATTTTTTGCAAATTCAAAATTTTTATGACGTATAAAGGGGTTTCGGGGGTCGCTGATCTCGAACTTTTGGCCCAAATAAGTACTCCCCCTAAAAATACTACAATTGTTTTTGATAATCTATTGCAAAATTCGAGATCAGCGACCCCAAAAACCCCTTCATTTGCAAAAAATATGAAAGCGGGAGGGGAAGGGGTGGATGTTGTAAAAAGTGCTATATTAATAAAAGCATCTAAAGTTTTGGGTTACTTTAGCACTTTAAACTATTTTGACCTCTTTTTAAAATCTTTTAAGATACATTTATTTCATACACCCCTTCCCCCTTACAGCGCGGGGGTTAAAACTTAAAAATTTTGCTTTAAACCATATAGACCTCTTTTAAAAATAGTTTTCTCATGCCAAAGCAAAAAACACCCCCCAAAGCCAGTCCATACACCCCCCAAACAATTATTTCCAGAAAGTGTTAAATTTTCCGTTTTTCGCAAAAATATGGATCAAGGAGTCATTTTACGGGTAAGCCACTTATTATAAAATCGAAAGATAACAAAAAATGCTACAATTTAAAAAAAAATTTAACCTCGTAGGACAAAATGGCATAAAATGGCAGCCATTTTAAACAATTCCCTAAATTGGAAATTTTGGCCGAACTATTTAACGGATTTCGCTAAAATTTTAACCGAAAGTTGTAAGTAATAAAACCTACTATTGATATTAGTTTCATTAAAATCAATCGAATATTTTTCAAGTTATAGTCAAATGAACTGTTTTACCATATGTATGTATACATATATATATAACTGGGAGGGGAAGGGACGAAACCCCACCAAAAAATTATGAGGAGTAGTTCTTAACATGGACTACAAACCTACCAAATTCGGATATGCACCGATGTCTCCTTTTGCCAATATAAAATAAAAATGATAAAATTTCAGAAAAAAATTTCATTTTTGACGCCATTTTGTTTTTTAAACATGTTGCACCACTCCGGGAAAGTAAAAAATTTCAAAAAATACTTATTTTGATGTGAAAAGAAAAACCCCAAAGTTTCGCTGCTCGAACTTTTAATCCATATAACAGCCTTTTTTTGCTTAGATTTACTCCAGTAATAATATATTTATAGAATTTCGTTTGCTATTTATTACATACAGTGCTTGTGCTACTACTTATGTTAATGAAATATGTACGTTTACACTTCATATTTCAAATTTAACTTTATGTAAATAATTGTAGTCCAACAGCCAAATATTTCTGAATAAATGGGGAAACATGCTTATAAATATGAAATTTATTTTACTATCTAATCACGGATTTACTTAAAAGCCTTCCTTACCTCAAATTGGTTATTTCAGTAATGCATTCAACTAACTACCCAAATTTTTAACCCACTATCTTATTTTAAGAAGAAAATCTCAAGCGAATAAAACAACTAGTCTTTGAGACTTACTGAATACCTTTTTATTGGTTATTTCCTAATAAAATCGCAAAATTTCATCTAAAATCGTGGTTTGTTTGTAGGATTATGAATTTTTAATGTAAATAGTATACCATGCATTAATTCTTTGTAAATTTTGGTCTTTTAACATAAATCAAGTGTAAGAATAAAATATAATGGAATAAATGGTACTATTTTGGAATATATCAGCAGACGGTACTATCATTATTTTGGTTTAAAAAAAAATTAATTTAATAAACATAAAAATGTAGAATTTGACTGTAGGTACAACAGTCTTCAGTATATATATGTTAGTCTTGGTTATTGTACTCACTTATCGATTTAAGTTCTTTGTCAGGATCTTTGATGCATTGGATAGTTTTTTACTTAGTGTAGGATAAAAAGTTAATGATTTAGGAAAATTCAAAAACACACAACACAATCATTCTTTGATTTAATATGTTAATTTATTCTGATTTAATTAAACACAGTCCTTTCATACAGTAATTATAATTAACTTCCATCATACCTTGTAATGGAGTCTATACTCTGACTTCTCATCAAGACTTCTACTTACAGACTTTTTGTCTCGAGTCTAATCACCGACTAACTACCAATCTATCATTATTACCTATAGTTACATCTCACTTATTTCGTGTCTTTGTCGCATACATTACACTTACATCACCTATAAATTCTATTACCTTTCATATATGTATATATCACAAAACTTTGTAACATTATGGTATTCGGACATGGATGTAACTACATCGTTATGTTAAAGGAATTATATGGATAATATTATATATTCCGCCAAACTCGAGCATTAGATTACGGTTGAGTATTAAATAAACTTGTTGCATTGAATAAATTATATCTTACATATTATGCACTCGATTTAGTTATTTTGCAGTATAGTTGGCATAGCCTGTAGGCGGAATCATTACCTTGTTCAGTATGAGAATAAAAATAAAAGTATTTAAATAATGTTCAGTTTGGTTTTTTTTCAAAATCAGTTCAGTTTGGAGAAGTCTCTAAGGAAAAAAGGTAATATAATAGAGAGTGTTATTAGATACGTTTCAAGTGCGAGTTTAGGATTCCGTACTCGAAAAATTTCTTGGGGGTTTTTTAAATTTTGTAAATTTTACTAATAAATAGACTAGCAGCTAACAACACTTAAAATTACCTTAAAAACTTATTTCTGCAATCGATACAGGCATGAAGAAATTGTGATTGATATTATTGTGCTAAATATTCAATTCAAGTTTAATTTGCTTCGTGGATCTCGTCAGTGGATCTCTGCTAAGCTGTCTAACCTTGCTGATAAAGTACGTAGATAACAATAAGAAAAAAATCTTATTTTTCTAGCTCTTTCGTTAATCCTTTCATCATATTTTTGCGGGAATAACGATATACATGCTGTTAATGCCAACAAAATTGCAATGTTTTTTTCAATAATCAGAAATTATCCTATCTATCATTTTCCGAAACTAGGTCATATCAGGTTATTTCTTAAAAAAAATGAGGTACCATGACCTGTTATCGTTCTACGATCTATGTCCTTAAATGCTTAAAAGTTCAAATGTTCCAGAAAAATAAATTTTGTCCTAAAGAAGTTTGCAAGATGCAATATATTCTCGAGTTAGATACACATTTTAAAAATTTATGCAACAACTACAACATTTAATTTTATTAAAGCAAAGTGAAAAATCTGCAGTTGGGTAGAAGTTGCAGTTGAAAAATAGCTCAAAATATTTCAAAGATTTTGCTGGATATGCAAACTATAAAGTTGTTTTTAATTCGGAAATATATTATAAATGGAATTTTATGTAACCCAAAAAGTTAAAATTTAAAGTAATACTATGATTTTTTTTTATTGAATACTATGATTTTCCATTGAACTATTATAAAATATAGTAGCTAACTAAAATCTATAAAATGATGAATTATTAATAACATCCGAAGAAACAAGATATTAAAATCAATTTGCATATAACAATTTGTTTATACTGGATGACAAAAAAAATATATACATATTTAATGTAAATATGTAACGCTAAAAGTTTTTTATTTTTCTATTGGCTTAATTTAAATCTTAATTCGGTATATTTGTTTTCTAAATACAACACAATGCTTTTATTCTTGAATGGACAAGATTACTTAACATACTGATATATCTACAGGCCCATAACTAATTTTTAGGTTTCTCAGATTGTCATACCAATGACACTATTACTAAGTAAAAACAAAAAATTGATAAACCTTTTTAAGTTTTTTTGACGATCATTTTATTAGTATCGTTTATGGTTGACCAATCTGTAGAAAAATTTTATGAACTTGAAATGTATAATAGTATCAAATGATAGATCAATCACCATTTCAAACCAAGTGCAAGTGTTGTAAATAAAATTCTTTTTATTTAATTGCTCGTTGCAGCAGCATGTGTATGCAATATTACAACTTAAAACAACAGTATAATAACATACATTTTGTGAATATTTTTCAATCAGAATAAATTGCTAAAATTTGCATAACTTTATTCCTATGATTTTGTATTATTACTAGCTGTTAAACCCGCTTCGCTGGGTTGTTTTTGCACATTTAAATATCAAAATTGTTAAATGAAAGACTTTTTTTTTAATTCTCTCTGTGTGTACGGAACAGTAAGATTTTTTTGGCCGATCCCAATATTATGTCTACACTCTCTGTGTGTACGGAAAAGTAAGGGAAAGATCGATAGAAACCCATGGAACATTCCAGAATATTCGAGAAAGTTCTAGAAAATTCGATAGAAATCCATAGAACATTCCAGAATGTTCGAGAAAATTCTAGAAAATTCGATAGAAATCCATAGAACATTCCAGAATGTTCGAGAAAATTCTAGAAAATTCGACAGAAACCCATGGAACATTCCAGATTGTTCGAGAAAGTTTGATAAAATTCAATAAAAATCCATACAACATTCGAGAATATTCGAGAAAGTTCTAGAAAATTCGATAGAAATCCATGGAACATTCCATAATTTTCGAGAAAAATCGAAAGACATTTGCGCCAGTAGCGCCATCTAGTGAAAATTGTACTATTGACAGTGGGGCCTATTGTACTATTAGAACTATTTTTTTAATCTATTTTCTATGAATTCCTAGATCATTTTTAATTCCACCCCCACCAAACTCCCTTATTCACAATGGGAGCCTAAGGGCTACCCAATGACATAATCCCCTACCGAAGGTCAATGGTTAGTTTTAGGGAAAATCGGGGACATACAAACAAACACTCTCTTTTTATATATGTAGATTTGCGTACGATTGAAACAGTATGGTGTTATTTGTGTATATATATTTGCATAATATTTTTTTCTGATGGACTGAATAATTACTTTCTTTAAATGTTTTCTTCTCGAATGCAAAAGTAAGGGCGTTTGTTTGTTTGTTTGTTTGCTGTTACGCTTTCACGCTAAAACTAGCGAATGGTTTTTAATGAAACTGTACATTAATATAGCTTAAACTTCAGAATGGCACATGAGCTAAAATTTATAAAAATATAAAATTTACTCTGGCGTTTACTGTTTTGAATTTTTACAGAAATATATAATTTATGTTTCAAAATGATGATTATAGATAGAGCAGATCTGTAATCATCATTTTGAACCATAAATTAAAGTATTCTGTAAAAATTTAAAGTAGTAAATGTGAAACCATTCATGGCCATTTTTTCTGATATACTCAATGAATTATGACTTTTTACATTTAACAAAATTGAAAACTGTGCACATCAAGGAAGGTGAAGACTATAAAACGGTGTTTTTTTTTCTTTTAAGCCCAATCAAACGGGCGGTTATCTGGTTAGTATACATATATACTCATTGCGGATTGATTGACTGACCTTAATTTTATCTGATCTCACAAAAAATGTTTATTTAATATGATACGCAGTTTTATTCAATTTCTATTATTCAGGTCAGCAAGGGCTACATTGTTTTTGATACTAGAAAAAAGGCAGAAATAATTATAAATCCATAATTATAGGTATGTCATATATTAGAGCAATCTATATTTTCTGTTTTAAGAAAGCGTTGTAAATTGTTTGTTAATATGTGATATATGCATATGTACATATTGTAGGTTAATATATACTATGTTTGTCCTTTTAATCCATACACCTAAATATCTCGTTTTTTAATTAACCAATCAAAAATAAACTTTCGGAAAAATGCAGAGTCTGATGTAGGAAATCATGTTCTGACATCAGATTGAATCTAGTTCTTCGAGTTTCTTTAGTAGCTAATTATGATCCTGAACGGAAAGAGATAGAATCTCTCTAAATCACTCTAAATCAAAAAGTTGTTCTTCATAATAAACCTAACAATTTTTATTCAAAACATTTTTTTCGAAAAAGGCTAGCTTTTGCAGGAAATGCTGCTTAAAAATATGCCATTATTGCATTTAATCGAAGGAAAATGCTCCTAAGTTTTATCTATAATTGCAAGTCAAATTCATGGACACGGGCTAATGTTCTCAATGGCCCTTGATAACTTTTAGTTGAAGTATTTTCAGTAAGCGTGCTTTCTTTCGATTAAATGCAATAATGACATATTTTTAAGTCGAATTTCCTCTGAAAGCTAAAGTTTTTCATAAGAATGTTTCAAAGAAAATGTATTTTGTATTTTATGAAGATCAACTTTCTAAGTAAAAGTTCTATTCTATCTCTTACCGTTTAGAATAAAAATTGGCTATTGAGAGGTAGATTAACACGTTTAATTAGAAAGTTTATCCCTATAAAAACCTATCAATTTTCGTTTAAAACATTTTCACGAAAAACGTTAGCATTCAGAGGAAATGCGTATTCTTATTTTTGCCTTCTTTTTGGTATCAAAAGCCAGTAATACAAATTTGCAAATTTAATTAAATTGCGTATCACATCTATAAATAACAGTTTTTATTAAGATCTGCAATGAGTAGGTAGGTATGTTGTATATATTAAAGAAATCATTCGAAAAGAAATCATTTCATTCATTTTTGAAGTGGATTTTTTCGATTAAATGGTCAAAAAAGAATGAATATTTTTTGCGTTATCATCATGTATGAAAATAAGTCATATGACAATTGTGACACACAAACTGGTAATTTAAAAATTTTGTTGGAATTAAAATTGGATTGTACTCTTAGCGGCAATAATATAGTGTTATAATAATGAACTGTGTAATTATTGCATATGTATTTTAATTTAAATGTAGATTCGATTTCCATATGTAAAATATGCAGTAAGGTACTTGTTAGTTTTACGATAGGGGAAAGTGGGGTACAGTAAAATACAAAAGTATTTTGAACTTCTAAAAACAAATTATTAATTCTGTTTGAAACTCACGGTGCAATTATGAAATGTAGTATTTCTTTTTTAAATGAAAATATTTAACTTATTGATATGTTTTCAAACTACAGTCTTTGGCATTTAGATTTTCAAAAATTTTTTCTGAAGTGATAATAAAAAAATTTAATTGATTTAAAAACATGGGTTTGAATAAATAACCCATTAGTTTTTCTTGTATAGTATATTTGGAGCTCTTTATTCCTTATTTAACAAAACATGGTTTTTTTAGCTTAATTGGTTTCAAGGGGGGTGGGGTGGAAAATTGGAATTATAATATGTAACTTTTGAGTATTATCTTTATCACTTTTAAACTCTTAATTAAAATTATATTTATACCCCTTGGCATTCTGAAAAAGAATCAGTATGGATGAAATCGATCATTTTATCGGACTAAGAAAGTTCGAATTCTGTTGCATGTTAAAATCTGGCAATTTGAATAAACTTAAAAGCAGAATCTAAAAAGTAAAATAACTATCTTGTTTTGCCGCATTTTTAACTTTCTATATGAGAATGAAAAGCTTATATTGCTTTCCCACGATATTTCAGAATTCCGTCTGTAAGAGAGTACTGATTTTTATTCCCTCATTCTATTGGCAAAAAGTCAAGTACCCCTTCTCCAAGTGTTTTCGGTATGGCAAACTTTTTGGTAATCTTCTGATAGAATAAGAAGCGCCGCTCGCTTCATTTACCGTCTTTATAAAAACATTTTGTTGCAATATCTCCAAGCAAAACTTGTAAAGATTGATCATTTATAAATTTTGTATGCTTTAAAAATGGAAAATATGTAGAATGTAATCAAGTACGATTCGATGTTTTGTGTTGATTCCACGCCTTGTGCTCAAATTGTAATTTGCAGATTTCCAATACTACTTTATATTTAAGTAAAAAGTTAATAAATCCTTTTTAATTGCATCGTTGATGGCGAGACACGCACTTACTTCTAGATTATCACAGCAACTTAAAAAAAATGTAATTATAGAATACTTATTGCAATAAAATCGAAATAAAATTGAATGATCTATGACATTCTGTGTACACTACACAGACAGATGAGAGAGATTTATCTGTTTTAATATACAGGATTCTTTATTTCACAAAAATTCTATTCACATATATTTACTTGCAATGTAATTTTCTTTATTCATAAATTTTAAAGGGAAACTTCGTTTTAAAATGGTTTTTTTATGGACTTGGTTTCCAGATATGTATGGATGTCGGTTATATATGTTAAAAGTAAATGTACATTTGTAAGTACAAAGCTTGATAGTGTTAAAATGATGTTTAAAATAGTTTTTATGGGGTTGATAATTTATTAAAACTTACACAGTACTAAAACATATGTTTTTGGGTTACCCCTTATTTCAACACATAAAATTTGTTGTAACTTTTATGTGGAAATTATTCACAAGATTTTTCGTATAAATAAATCGTATTTTTCTTTTTAAACAATAAAATATTATTCTATTATATACGTTATAGGATGAACAATTTCAACAGTTTTTGAATTTTTCTCTAATCTTTTTACATCATGTATATATGAAATTTTGGTCCCAAGTTTGTAACGCTTTAAAATATTGATGCTACGAATAAAATTTTAGTATAGATGTTCATAAAATCACCTAATTCGTCCATTTTCGGTTGCCCGTCCGTTAAACTTTTTAGTTTAGCTAGCTACAAAAGAGTGTTTTATATTTTTTAAACTATTATTTTATCATGGAATGAATATTATTTGCGCTTCCACCAGGTTTATGTGAATTATTAACTTCCCGATATAGGAAGTTATTGTAATGGGTCCGAATCGAAATGTGTGTGTATATCTACCTGTAATAAGATTGTTTAAATAAAACAAGATGTAATGTTATTAACTTTTTATTTATTTCATTCTGTTCCATCTAAACTATTCTTACGATAGAATGATCATACACGTATATAGACTTTTTCATCGATTTGCTTTTGTTTCGGACAGTTGTCAAAAAACTAGTCAACCTAAGAAAGTTAAATATATTTTATCATTTTCAAGCATCGCTTTTTGATAAGGATAGAAAATATAAGGTATGTCTTTGCTTGATTGAAAACAGTCCGAAACAAAAAAGAATCATTTTGTAAATGAAAAGCCCTAATAGTACAAAAAATAATTAGATTAATTCACACTTATTCAATGAATGACATTAAAATATTTGGCAGAATTCTACTCAATCATTCTCATTACACTTCCTTCCTGGTCATTTTTTTCCTGCCCGATATCGTGCGAAAAAAAAATGGTACCTACTTTATTGAGGTGTCAATCGAATTGTAACAACGGCAATATGATCCGAAAAAAATCGTAGCATTCGATCAAGTCTTGTTTATATTATAAAATCGTAATATCCTGAGAATAATCCAAAAAAAAAATTAAAAATTTTTTGTATTGTCATCATACCTTCATAAGTGACCGAAGTTTCAATTCCATCCATCGTTTGGAAGTGGGGGAAATCGAGTTTATGCATAGATGCGTAGATACATAAATGTATTGATACATAACTAGATAATAAAAGTGTATCAAAAAATTTCAACAAAAATGAATATTATTCGGAACTATTAAAAATTTTTTCTTAATAATAAACAGACACTCATGATAAACTTAATCTGGACACAATTCTGAATTCTGAAGGTCAAAATAGTTTAAAAATAAAGAATGAACAAATTTTATTTCACTCCTGTAAAGAGCCAACATCCAATAATGCAAAATTGTTTGAAGTGAAATTTATTTGTAATCAGCTTCAAAATAGTTGATAAATGGACCTTAAAATTACCATAAGGGTTCAGCTCAGTAAGTCCTTCGTTAACTACAATGCACTCATTTTCAATTTTATATTTTCGAAATCAAAACATAAGAATCTCTGTAAAAATGGCAAGAAACTGGTGAAAAATTGATTAATTGTAAGAAAATTTAATTTATAGAGAAGTTCGGAAAAAAATGAAAATAAACGGGCTTAGTACAGCCTGTATAAATTAAATTGTTTGTATTTTTACAAGGTTTTTTCTTAAATATGATTTGATGAAATTTTTAATTCAATTTTGACAAATTATTTTTAGTTTATTGATTAAATAAATGTTGCGCAGTCAAAGTCTTCAAATGAAATAAGAGAATTTAGGAATTTGTAAGGGGGGCTACGTAAATAAACAACTACTTCGTATTTCTACAGGTAATTTAGTTTTGTTTATCCAGACAATAATGTAAGATTATTCATTAAAGTTTAATATTCAACAAACATTGAGTAAAGTTAATTAATGAACAGTTATCTAAGCTAGGTAACTTTCTTAGATGTTTAAAATAGAAAATAAGTCAATTTTTGGTGAAATTTTTAAACATATAGCACAAAACTTTTACTTATAAAATGCAGAAGTTTTCCATATTATAGTTTAAACTATGTGGTATTTTCTAGTGAGCGTAACATTGAAGTTGTACCTACTTCAGGAGAGGTTTCACTATATAAAATGTATAATATACATGTAGATTGTATATAAGTTGAATATTTATGTTATTTAATATGAAATATGTATACGATATGTAAATTATAAAATTTATGTTTTCAAAAATACAAGGTGTACCGTTTTAATTGATAAAAACAAATATAATATAGAATACGAATAAGAATACTTTCGGCAGAAATAACCTTTTGAAAATATATTATTATTAAACTTAATTGATAGTAAATGCCAGAGTTACAATAAAATGACTCAGGCAAAAGTTGTGAAGTACAATGAAGTCAGTCGTGCTAATATTTTTTACATCTTAGTCAAGGTAATTTGAAGACAACTAGATTTTTTAAAATCACGTATTCTCTGAATTTTTAACTGATTGTAGAAAAAATGTTTCAAATAAAAAATGTAATTTTATTTATGCGTTATCGAGAGCAGAATCAAATGCCGAGCTAGATTAAGACGTTTCCTTTTAAACTCAACAGTTTTGGATGTATCGATTAAAAAGGTTCACCGAGTATATAAAATAAATAATAAAATATATATGAAATATTTCTCTGAATACATCAACAATTTCTTTATTTTTGCATTTTGGTTTATATCATTCATTACGTATACACAACACATACCTGGTATTATAAAATTTAACCGGTTTCTTAATCTTTTAAAACCGTGCCGTTCAGTCAATTTCATTAAAATAGCTCTTTATTAAATAGCTTAAAGTTATTATAAAATAGCTTAGATTGTATAGAATGGCCAGATTTTCCAAGGAGCTCCTGAATTAAAGGTAACAAAATATTGATTGAAATAAAATTTAATACTTAAGCTTCTTTTGATAAGGCAAAGGAGGTGGGTAGATAAGAATCATTTTTTGCCCATCACATACTCGAAAAAAGTTATGATTTTTAATTTTTATTGAATTCATTTATATTCTTAAAGATCTGTATTGTTTGTTATATGAGATTTATGCCATATAATATAGTAAATTTTAGAAATTATTGCCAAGAAAGAGAGTATTTACCTCTCTTTTGTACATTTGTACATAGTTGTTTTGGTCTTTGAGTTATTTTTTTTTTACCAAGCGTTTCATAAACCATCTTAACTTTGACTCTCAGTGATTTTACTCATTATATGATTTATATGAGTTTTTTTTTAGGTTCTGTGTACGCTTAAAAAAATTAAATTAAAGGTAAAAAAAAACATAAAAATCTACGAAAAAGGGCTAAATACCCTCTTTCTTGGCAATAATTTTCAAAACTGACTAATTTATTTACGAAAAAATGTATGCGTCAGTCCAAAACTAACAGCGTCAAAAGTGAAACTTTTTATGTAATTCAAAAACTGTCAATGAGTGTACAAAAAAATACATTACAGCAAAGAAAAATTGACTGGAAATTATAATAAAAATGATTTATAATAAAAATCAAGAAAAATCTACAGACTATCCCGAATTAATTACTACGGAAGTTTCACTTCACCGAAAAAGATAGTAGATACAAACATTTACAATTTATTGTAAATTATAAAATGAATATTCTAAACAAAGATAGCTCTAAACATATATTAAATAGATATAGACATTACAGATAACATTTAATAAATAAAGATCGACATATAAGATTTAAATGTAAGTAGGTTTGAACTATCCTTGTTTAATAAAAACGCTAGTGTCCCATAAAAAGTTTCACTTTAATAACATTTAATAAATAAAGATCGACATATAAGATTTAAATGTAAGTAGGTTTGAACTATCCTTGTTTAATAAATAAATGGTATATGTACAGTTATCAAGTCCCACGGCCTCTCTCACTCTGCTGGAGTAAATGGTAATAAGAAAGAGACAAGGAGTTTAACAGTTTTGTTAGCTCTACGAGTTAACTCTCATGACAAAACGCTAGTGTCCCATAAAAAGTTTCACTTCAATAATCTCATATAATAAAAAACTACACATCCTTAAGAATATAAATGCATTTAATAAAAATTGAAATCAAAAGTTTTTTTTTCGAGTGTGTGAGTGGCGGAAAATGGCTCTTATTAACCCACCTCCTTTCGTAGATATGACATATGTTTTTAATTCCCGCCTAAGGTATTGTATTTGCTTGGACCGCCACCAGTGGACTTGCTGCTTTAATAATCCTAGAATTCACGTTCAACTTTAAAAATACAAATAAATGTACATTTTTAAGAAATATTTTCCTTTGCAATTATTCTTCTCAAATCCAATACTTTTATTTATTTTTAAAGTTCAATCAGTCCCAGCAAAATTTTTTTTGGATATTCAATAAATGGTTGTAGGTACACTTTCAACCCCCGAACTAAAAAATGGGCTGTTATAAGTTTGACCGCTATGTGTGTGTGTCAGTGTTTGCCTTTCTGTGGCATCGTAGCGCCTGAATGGATGAACCGATTTTAATTTTTCTGGTTTCATTTAAAAGGAAATTTAATGGAAAGTGTTCTTGGCTATGTTTTAAGTGCGAGCTTAGATTTTCATACTCGACATTTAAAAACTTGGCGATGATTTTCAAAATCGATTCAGTATGGAAAAGGCATGACATATAATTTTGACATATAAATCATTACTATGGAAATGAATGGTCAAATAAGCCTGGCTTAATTCAATTCAAAAAGTAAAATGGTAAAATCATTAGGTAATTCAAAACAATAATTCAAAAGAACAAAGTCAACTCAAATATTTTCAAAAATTTGTCCCAAAAAATGGTAGCTCTCTAAGTATTCTTTTCATCTCATCTGATGTCCTTGGCCATTGATCACTTTGATATTGATTTAAGAAGAGTGTTATAAGTTTAAAATATTTATTTGTGCGTCTCTGTATTTCTCAATGGCATCTTAACCCCTAAACGGTCGAACCGACTTGATTGAGAACATTTTATAGCCTAGTTTTCAAAAATCGGTTTACAAGGAATAATAAATCGCATTTGTTGGGGGTATTTTAAATTTTGTAAATTTCACTTGAGTTATTACATAAATCTTACTATACACTTTAACCCAATTAAAAAGGAAATTACAACCCTGGATTATCGATCCTTTCTATTATAAGTTTTTGGTATAAATAAAAATATTGATTGTTATTATTGTGTTGTTATATTTTGCGACACCGAATAATCTTTATGTATATAGAGGATATAGAAATGTCATGGTACGTCGTTATTAAACACATATATGGTAACCACGGCGTACCTAATGAAATGGGAAATGTTTGAGTGTAATTATGAATAGAAACTTACCATCAAATATAAACATACATCACAAAACTGTTTATAATTTTAGCCTCGTTTTATTCATAATGTGTTTATTTTTCATTAAGTATTAGTAGATATAAATTTTGTGGGTAGATAAATTGAAATTTTATAAACACTTAAGTCACAGTGATTAAGAAAATTTATAATGTTGGAGGGGATAAGCAAACGTGCTGAATCCAATCAGAGAAAATGTTTTTGAGAATCTGTTCGCTAGTTGATTTCAAGCGTACTAAAAACTATACTATATACGTCGCCGTGGTAGCTCAGTTGGTTAAGGCGGTATCAATTCTGTCGCGGTGGGCACAGGGTAGCAGGTTCGAACCCCGCCGTCGCAAAAAACATTAATTTAATTAATAGTTGTGATGGGCTGGTGTAGTGCATGGTATATGCATAAGGTAGGTGCACTCAGCCACTGAAGAGCTGATAAATGAAATTATTAGCAGAAAAAGGTGATAAAAGACATATATAGTATCTCAATGGGCTCTATAGCCTAAGTGTGTCCGTCATGAGCAGCCAATACAACCTAACTTTAACCTAA
Source organism: Chrysoperla carnea (assembly GCF_905475395.1). Lineage (NCBI taxonomy): Eukaryota > Metazoa > Arthropoda > Insecta > Neuroptera > Chrysopidae > Chrysoperla > Chrysoperla carnea. The sequence goes on along the minus strand of NC_058337.1, from coordinate 70,088,142 downwards.
ATACTAAAAAAAATAATAAAATACTAATTAATATCTGATATAATAAATACAGGAAATCAGATTTTTCAATATAAGCTTTTAAATACCCTTCTAGCAAGGAGTTGTTGCATTGACATTTTACGTGGCAATCATAATAATTAATGTATGGTCCGATGGCAATTTTTTCAGTTGAAAGATAAAAATTGATTCAATAATACTTTTAGATCTTCAGTATACCTAGTGTTCAATTTACATCTAGGCATAGGTCTACCGCGAGTATGACAGAATACATGCGTTAAGTAATGTATCTAAGAAACAGGTGTTATAGACATGTGTAGAAGCTTCGATACCCGTTGAGTAGTTGTAAGACGCTTGGAGTTGCAAGACATAATTTAGCAATTTCATAAAACATCTATAATACCTCTTTCTTAGATGCATTGCTTAACGCATGTACTCTGCCATACTCGTGGTAAACGTCTATGCCTAGATGTAAACTGAACATGGTTAATTAAATCCGCAAATATACTGTAAGGATTTTTTGAGTCATAGAGCATAATAGGTGTCCGTAATTCTGGTTTTAATAAATGGCGCAATATCTTCATATTCTTATTATCATTATGAAAAAAAAAGAGGATTATCACGCAGAAGCTGGGTGAACTAAGCGAATTGCTTCTTAATAATAATTAAAAATAAAATTATAACTTGTGGAGAAATACAAAAAAATTAACTATTAGAAACTTAATTTAAATATACGCGGGGAGCCCGTGACAGTAAAACTGCACTTACATGGACTTTGCTATAAGCAAAAACGCTATAAGCAGTGAATTTTATCAATCTCGCAAAAAATAACTTGGTACGTGTTCCAGTTTTAAAAATAAAGAGATGAAAATTACTCTGTATTTCCTGAATGCTGGTGATAAAGGTATCTTTTATTGATATTCATCTCAAAAGTTTCAGTGTTAACGTCCGCCCCATCGATTCGGTGAACTTCTAATTTAAAGGGCAAAGCTATGTAGAATCTAAAATAATACTATTTTATTAGAAAATATCTGTAGCGACACATATTATTTATGTCTTAAATGAAACTATTTGGCTGGAAAGATAAGTTAAATACCATTATATTTTGACGTAATTCACTTCCTTAACAGATTTTGCACATTTGAAGATCATTTAATAAATGTTAGCCAATTTTCTAGATGTTTTACTTTTCATCAACATTATTTAAATTCGTGCCATATGTTACAAAGAAAATTTACATTAACATGGTATGTCTTCGTTCTTTTATAAAACTATAATTTGAATTATATAGCTTTATGAAGTCAATTCTGAAATACAATTGATTTGAAGGATACAATTTACGTGATTTTGTAAATTTCACTTGTAGTAGCCATTATCATAGTCAAAAGTTTCTCGAACAATTGGATCAAAATTTGGTCTTTAATTTTTCCTTAATAAATTTCTATCATTGGTTATGCTAACCATTGTTTAAAATCCAGTAGCGCATCTTGGTTACTCTTGAAAAGTTTTACTTATGAGTTCTTTAATGTCGTTTACGTATATTCCGCCCGGTAATTATACCAGTACAACTTTATTAAACCGTAAAAAGCTATGTTCAACTAACGACGGCAAAATATTAAAAAAAATGCGGATTATTAACTTTATTATTTAAATGTATTGTATAGTATTTATTGTTAATTATTATTTATTTATCTAATTTTGCACGTTTTTTAGACCTTGTATGTAAGAAAATATACCAGAGTATATTAAGTTTTGTCCTAAATTTTAGTCCAAGGTTGGTAAATGAGCAACATAAGAACACTCGTGAGAGATAGAAAAAAAATTAAACATATAAATGTTCAAAATAAACAACTTTTTTTGAAATACGTTATAAAAGACGTTTTTTCTAAAATATCTTTGTTTATTAAAACAATTTAAAAAAAAATAATCAATTTGTTTTTGTTGTTGGTATACAAAATTAAAAACAATTCTAGTTTTAAATGACATAATTAAATTTCGTTAACAACAACAGTTGGTTATACTTTCTTGTAAAATATGCAAAGCATAAAAATCTAATAATATTCTAATAAATTCTAATACTTGTTCAATTTAAAGTTGATAGACATAAAAGATATGCATGCTTATATAAAATCACACAATTTGTGTGATATTATCATATTATGTTAAATAAAATACAATTTAACACCTTATTATCACAGTCATAATACATGTATAAAATATAATCATTGTTCACACGAAATTTTCATATTAGCTGTATACACCTACAATAATTTTATATTAAGAATGAATATCCAAATTGTTATTCCAGCTAGATTATAATTCGGCTAGCTGGATCACGCCTATAAACTAGTCGCCGATTTTTCATAGACTGCTATGGTGTTATACTTGGGCGTTATGGTTGAAAATTACCATCACTTCTGGCTCCAAGTGGCTAGTAACTTTTTAGCTGCTTGGTCAAATATTAATAATATATCGAAACTTTGTCAGTTAATACTTAATTTGCTTGTATCTAATTTGCTTGTATCTAATTTGCATGGTATTTGACAATTCTACATGCATTTGATTGTATTTTCGTCTGTTTACTTCCATATTTAGTGAATCTCCACTATATTCAATGATCCATGAAGTACTATGTTTGATTAACAAACATATGTGATTATGGCATTCCACCTGTCCCTGTTCTTGGCGAGATGAAGAATGTCAATATTTGACATTTTAAGATTTTAAGATTACTGTGACGTTTTCTTCTTACTGCCAAAGATCCAATAATTTTTCAAATCATATTCAAAAACTGACTGAAAGTTATCAAGGATTCAAGTAAAATTTTAAGTTAGATTTCTATTTTTTGGAATAATACGTAACGGAAATATAGAATGCGAAATTTTCAACATGAAAATGTTTAAAGTTTATAGACGCTGAAATAATAATGTATTATAAATATAAAAATATTTATTTAAATGTCACATTACAGCCACATTTTAATGCGGCTAAAATGACGATAGAAAAATTTCAATCCAACTAAAATAATATTTGGCTACGACGTACATATGGTAGTTTTCTTTTATTGGTTTATACATTTTTTATATATTTTCCATTCTAGTCTCACGTTTTGGAAGCACGATAAGGTCATGCATATTTTCTACAATTATAATGGGGATTAAATATACCCGTTTTCTATATAGTTTTAAATCGGAGGATTGGAAATCATTTGGAAATCACAAGACCTGGTTTAAGTAAGTAACGACAGTCAGTTGTTACTAGCTCACGGGGCCTTTTTTGACCGCAATTGAACCTTTTTTGGCACAAATTTTGACCAAGATTTACAGGCGAGTATTGCTTAAATGTTAATATCAGTTTTGGTTCAAGGCTTACCTAATAAGCCTGAACCATCAGGTTTTCACCAAGCCTGAACCAATAGGTACTAGTTTACAAGCCAGGACCTGACCAACAGCTGGCCCATCATCAGTCTATGTCAAATGGAAATTTGAAAATTAATATAACAACCCACTTACCATTTAATATGAGTGGCTATGAGAAAGTAACAGATAATTTCATTATCAATAAATAAATACATACCTATATTTATCTTATAATATTGACATTATATGTACGCTAAAAATGTACAAAGCGAACATTAATTAGATATTTTTTTTCAGAATTTATGATTAAAAGATTTAACCATTCTGTAAATTTGTAGATATAAAAGATCTGGGTGACCTAGAAACTAGCACCAACGGCATTACATGACTTATTGATTTCTGTTAATTGAAATATGTTTTCAGATAATATGTAGAATGTCTCTAGGAAATGCCGTACATTTTCTTCTAATTAGGTTATACAGAGTGTATATAAATAATTGTCCGTAGTTTCAGAAACTGAGTCTTCCATCACAACTTTATAAATTCTATCAAGGGTTCGAAAACTGCGCAGATTTATGCCGAGTTTCTATATCTTATGTAAAAATTGCATGAAGATTTGTTGATTAGAGTTTATAAATAGAAACTTTGTATTGAAAAGTTTTGGTATATGGATAACAGTTTTCGAACAATTTTACCCTATAATTACAGTAATTTCAGAGACTGCAAATAGTTTAAAAACTTTGATATAAAGTAGATATAGTAACTAATTTATCTAACTTTTCAAGAAAAATTGTTCACTTTGAAGCTGCATTACTTAGGCGCTGAATAACTGTGTGAATTCGATCTTAGTAAAACTAAAATTGATACTTAGTTGAGAAAGCATAAAAATTTACTAATAAGATCTAATCCACGTCAAGGAAAATCTTGTAAAACTTACATTTGATAAAAAAAACGGTTGGATGATAAACGCATGGGCCTTCATTGATGTAAAAAATAAAACTGGAAAGGAAAAATTCGCATCGCAGAAGCTGCGTTAGCTATGCAAATTCTCTCAGAGATTTAAAAATAGAAAACATTTTTCTTAAAATCGAATTATTGTATTTTTAATTTTTCATGATGTTTTTATTTCTAAAACTAAGCGCCTAGATAAAAAATCACAAAAGTACCTTTTGGCTTAAAATTGATAAAAAAATATTTTTTATTTAAAAAAAAAAATTAATTTTACACTGCTCGAATATAATTTATGTGTTTTTATTGATAATTCCTCGAAAATATTAACTTATTTGTCACATCTACACAAATTAAAAGAGTCAGCAAGAGCCAGTATCACAATATTATCACTCATTAAGTACTCAAACATACAATAATGCAAATAACTAAAAGTATTCATCCTCTTGTTCATAAACCTTTGGGCAAAATTTTTCTGCAATTAAATTATATGCTTGCTTTGAGTTTTTTTTAACCCTGTAACGAAAAGTCCTGGAATTCCAAAAATGAATTGCTTTTGACAATTCATATACTAATAGTAATACCAACGATGATGAATTTTCATTGAAAAAATGTTCGTCCTCGCTTATTAAATAAAACGCATGTTTTAAATAAACTCTAAAACCATTACAATTTTTAGGAGTCGCGTTAATTGAAATATTAACATTCCTTTTACAATAACTTTTAACTATACGAGTCAATAACTTTGGGCCATTTTCATCCCATTTGTATGGGTTGTAATTAAAATTTATATATTGTAAACATTTTTCAGCTATTCTCTGTCCAATTCCAACTTTACCAAAATTTATTATGGCATTATTAATAGAAAAGCCGGCTTTATCTTCTGCACCAGCATAATTTTCTGGAAGCTGTTCTAATGGTGTAATAGACACCATGTCTAGATCTAAATATGTCCCACCATATTTCCATAATGTTAACAATCTTAAAACATCACTCATATGAACTATTACAAATTTTGAACGGTGTATTGCTTTACTTTGATACAATTTTTCTATAGGCGTATTCTTTGTATATTTCTGTAAATTAATGTTACGAAAAAAAATATTTGGATAAGATAATAGTGATCAAATTCTACGGTCATTTGTTGAGTTATTGTTAACGTTTATTGTGGTTGCTCCCACGAAAAGTACATAAATATCAGAATTTGGATTCGTTTTTGCCGCAGATTCCACAGAGCATGCTTGTCGAGCATTTAATACAATTTTTTCCGCAGAACGGCTGTCGCATGTAGTTTCTATGAAAAATATTACTGGTCGTTTATTTGGCAATACATCGTGCATTTTTGGTAAAATACCAGGTATTGATTCATTGAATTCTTCGTCGAAACACCAATTAACTGGAACATTTCTAGCGGTTCTATTAAACAAATTTATGGTGGTGAATGGAAAAAATATTAAATTTTTGTCTAAAGCCCATATTATAAGAAATATACCCATAAGGCAGAATAACATTCCTATGGCCATTTTTCCATTAAGAACCATTGTATGCACCTAAAAAATTATTTTCGTTTTATTATTTATTTCATTTGATTTAACTAGTTCCTGAAATAAAAGTGTAAGATTATAATGTATGAAAATCTTTATGAAAATCCAACAAAAAAATATGCCTTAAAATTTCCTACACTCTTTCGCCGCTCCGTGCTCATTGTCATCGAGTTTTATGCCTCTGACTACAACTAATTTTATTCAGTGTCTCTTTTCTGAATCACCTCTTTAGCTTATGCTTGTTAAAAGCATTGGCGTGATCGGTATTTATTTTAAAATTTACTGAACAATTAATTCCTTATGAGTACGGCAATAATGATCGAATTCGTGTTTTTGCTAAAACATTTTGCACAATTTTTTATCATAGAAATTTTTAATAAGGTAATTATTAATTAATTTAAATCAAAAATATAATTTTTTAAAAGTGTTATAAAATTAAATTTCCTGAATACTTACTCGTGGTTTATTTTTAAAGAAGAAAAATAGCACGTCTAACACGTTTGAATAAAATAACACGTTTAAATATTTAGGTAATTATGCTTAGATTTAAGTTTTCAATGCTAATTAAAATTAAAAATTTTTTTAATCAATTTTCGTTAGTTAAAGGAAATTATTGTAGATATGCAATTACGAAAATGCCTTGTCCAGTAAAATAGTTTATTGAAATGCAATTAACTAAAATCATTATTACTAACGGTTCGAATATTCACTAATCACTTAAATTTTGCTAAAACGTTTTCTTCCTATTGAGAGTCTCTGATCATTTCATATTTTTATTAAGAAACCGTTATGTAAAGAAGAGTATTCCACTCGACTTTTCATCACCAGCATGTATTTTGATCCCAACTAAGTCTCGATGCACACCAAAAGCAAAATTATGTAACATAGAAATTATTTGTTTGGTACTATGGAACTCTTTTTTGGAAATATGATCGACCCATTGACATTTTTGATAGTGTATTAGTGAAATATTAACAGTATTCTCAATGAGGCTTGTAGTTACCGTGCCCGCTCCTCATGCGGAAGATCGTCAAGTCAAAACAAATCAAGTAATAGATTTTTTTGAAATTCTACTTAAATAAATGTTAAATAAATTCTGATTCTGATCTTTGGTAACTTCTAATCACTGTTCATAGATGGTTTTTGACATAAAATTTGAAAAACATGATTATAAGCTTATAATTGGTTTGTTTTTTATAAAAATAATATTTTATAAAATACTTTTTTTCATATTTGATAAACGAAAACTTAAAAAAAATTTATTAAATATAATTTTTTTCGAGATATAGTTTGTTATTAAAAGATCGCGTCAAAATTAAGGATTGGAACTATATAAATTGTAAGTTTCGTATGATTAAAGAATAAAACTTTTGGAAGCAATTATCTCTTAATTGTAAAATAATATATAGGAGAGATTGTTGTGCCAGGAATCGAAATTTAGATTTTTTTTTTAATATACTTTCATTATGTAAATTAGTCTTTCATTATGGCATTATTATTCCTACACACTGTGTATATTTAAAGAGTTTGTATAGCAAACAGCTATTTTATGTGATCTTTGATACGAGATGGCTGACCTGCAGTACAAAGACTCATAAAAGGCACTCTAATTTGTCAAGAATCATCCCTATCAATTGTACATCAACGCACTATATTTGATGTGTTATCCTAACAGTTCACTTTGAGGAACACTATCATAGACTATTTCTGATTGAATATCGAAAATTTACAGATTATTGAACAGATTCAAATTGCACAGATTCTCTTTTCTTTGCGTCCGGTAAAAGCTTAAAAAAAGTTTTTTTTATTGGGTCGGTGTGAATGAGACGTTTTTTCTACTTCTAAATGAACCTATACATGGTAGTCTGTAACAAAGGACAAAATAATTTTAAAATGTAGTACTTACCTATTATCAGGTAACAGCGGTACAGCCCGTCGTATGTTCAAGGTCACTTCCAACATGGTGGCGCGTTTTTTCAAACATCGGCATTTTACGTTATAAAATTAAAATATGGCATATGAAATACCAACCAATTAGCAGTGATTTACGTAGACATGAATAGTAAAAGCAAAATTTTATTTACTTTGATATTACTTCCGGCTCAGTGGTCGACCGGTCTAAGGCGTTAGTCTTTGTCAGTTTGGCTACTGACTGGGAGATTGCGGGTACCAGGCAGCGGCAGTGTGAACAAAATTATAATAAATGCGGGCGGTAGAATTGATGACACTGTCGTCGCTTGGATAAGAAGGAAGTAACCGACTTCACCCAAATAATGATGTGGGTGGCCATCTGTTATAGACACATGTCAGAGAAACGAAGGTAAACCCCGTTATTATTATTATTACTTTGTTGATATACTGTGTTTTTCTATTTAACTTGAATTCAAATGCACATGAATAATCATTATCAAAATAAACTTTTAATATGTAGTTGCTAACACTAATCAATATCTGTGGACAAACTAGTTTCCGAGGTACCATCATTTTCTCTACAGTTGAAAATTTAACTAATTTACAAACATTTCAAGTATATTATTAATAAATGTATCTTAATACCAAGTAAACTTTGTCACTGTTTCAATAAATTTCATAAGCCATTAGCGCTTAAATGCAGCTAGTTATCCATGAGGATAATTCTAATGTAAGTTATATGAAGTATCAACTTTGATAAATTGGTATATTACATATTATATAAGCTTTCTATGTTCAAGTTCATTTTGTGTACTTAAATACTGTGATGTTATCAAATTCATGAGTTGTGTAATGGACAATCTAGAAAATGTATGCAATTAATTCATTATCATAAATTATAATAAATACGCACAAAAAAGAACATACTAAACAACTTATTAAAATTTCCAGTTACTTATTCATTTTAATGTAGACCTTAGGTGCCCACACAAGGGCCATTTACGGGCGACGCGATCCTGTTCAACAAGCGAGTTGACCAAGTACAGAAATGACGAGCGGCCTCGCCAAATCCGATTATGCACCTAATATATGAATTGAATATGAAATGAATTGCAACAGTGTTTGTGTATCCGGAAACGTAATTAGTTTATACAGTTGGTTTAGGCTGTGTATATCGATTATAAGCTATCGTGTTGGCCATATAAACTATGAAGTAAGAAGAGTTTTTATGGAGGTTCTTACGTATAAAACAAAGAGGGAATGTGTACTGTGTGTTAGAGTGTGTTATGGCTTTGCGTTACTGTGTCTGATGGGTATTGTATGTGTATAACTTTAAGTGATTAGTCTGACCAACTGGGTTCATGCATACGCATATACAATTCCTCTTTCTTTTATATATAAGAAATTCCATAAGAACTTAACATACTTCATACAATATAAATAACTAACGATATGGTTTACAAACTATATATTATTTTATGATATTATCAAAATATCAACAAGCATAAACATACATTAATAAATAGTGTTTGCAAAGTTATTTTATGTAGGCCAATAAAAAAAATGTGTCATAAAGAGTGTCTGACCATAGCAAAGTACAAAATTTGGAATGTTTTCAAAATAAAAAATAGTTTTGTATTTTTTTGATTAGTTATAAGCAAAAAAGTATTCCCGTGGTTTTTTCTAGGCGCATAGTTTTCGAAATAAAAATTCTCGAAAAATTAAAAATGCAATATTCGATTTTAAGAAAAATGTGTTATTTTTCTGTATTTTCAACAAATAATGTCATATGAACAATGCAAATTTAGAGTCTAATATTTAAAAAGATATGTTTTTTTGCGTACAAGGAAGTAATTTGGTGTAAACATCACATTTTAATTAACAATAAATTTAGAAAATATACTTTTATAAGTTTTTAAATATTTAAGAAGTTAATTCTTTTTGTGAGTTTAATGGTATTATTAAAAAAATTATTACACATTCTTTATGAATATTTTACAGATTAATATTTCAATTTGTGGTTTTTATGATTTGTATAATAGCCCCTGTAAAAACTAAAAGAGGAAAAATAAGAAACTGAAAATGCAAACAATCTATGGCAAAGCTTGAAAAAACTGTTATAAAACGTTCTAAGAATTTTATTCAATTATTATTTTACGTTGGCTAGACTAAATAATTAAACTTCAAACTGGAAAAAACCTTCACGTCATTCCTTGATCCGTAACCATAGTTTCCTATTACATTTTTCTCACCTGACTTTCTTTTGCCTATTTTACTGTTAAAATCGCCAATCACGAAAATAAGGTCAAATTTTGTTTTCGAGATTTCATGCTGAATTTGATTATAAAATCGGTGAACCTCATCAACGGGATGACTTTCAGTAGGAGCATGGACTTGTATGATTAGTATCGATTTCTTGTTATTTATAATTCTTAGTGTGGCAATTCTTTCTGAAATGCCTTGAAATTCGCAAATATTACTTGTCCATTGTTTTTTTTACCAAGAAACCCACTCCTAACTGCCCTTGACGTTCTGCAGAATAAAGAAAAATGTAATAATCACTTTCTATGATTTTTTTGCCTTTGTGTCTAATTTCGCAAAATCCTATTATATCACAATTAATCTGTTTTAATGTCAGTCTTAGTTCTTCAAGTTTTGAGCTGTCAATTAGTGATCGTGTATTTAATGTGCAAATGTGGAAGGGCGACTTAACATCCATAATTTTAGTACACACATTTTGTACTAGGGGGATTTGGACACTTTCTCTCATGTCGTCCACACATCTTGAGAGCAGTACTGTTTCGTTATTTATTCGTTTTTTCATTTGCTATATCTACATGCCTAAGATTTTGGTTATTAAAATCAAAAGATTGTGTAGCGGTGTTCCAGTTCCTCGCGTTAACGTCATCGTTGTTTATCGTTCGTTTGATTTCAATCAGTTTTTTGTAGCACGTGTTTCAAAATTTTCCATTTTTTCATTAGTAAGGACCATTAATTCTATATTCGATAGGGAGTTTCATCTGTTGCGCCTAAAACATTCTGCGATAGTGTGTTTTTATTGGAATAACTTTGGTTTCTTTTTAATGTTTGATGATCCAGTATATGTAGCATTCGTTATTATATTCGTTGTACTTTATTCTTTTCTGGAGAACTTGAGGATAATCTTTTATTTTTATTTGAATTTTCATTGTTGTAAGCTAGAGGGCTTATATGACTGATCTTTTAGTGGTTTGTTGAGGTTTCTGATTTGATCTTGGATTAGTACAGCATTCTTGCCTTCTTTTCTTAGCTGCTCTAGTTCAGGTTGGTTTTGCTTTCTTGCTTGAAGGACTTCTTTTGAAAAATCTTCTTTTATGTACACATTGAGATTGTGTAGGTATTTTTTGTCTCTCAATATTTCTATTTTTTTTCTCCAAGCAATCAGTCCAAGAATCACTGGTCTACAAGAATCAGTCGTTTTATGGCCAATCCTTTTTATAAAGTCGATATCTTGAATATTAAAGTCAACTTTCATATAATATTTAACTGTATCCAAAATTGTCTCCTCTAGTTCGAAATAATTTTTCTCGCCTTCTTCAATGCCAAAGAAAAGTATATTTCTTTTACGAATCTCTTTGTCTATAAACATTAGCTTTCTTTCATGTTCAATTAATCTAGAATTGAAGTCGCTTTGGTTAGATAATACGATATCCAATTTACTATTCGTACTGCTGTTCATTTCACTAATTTCTTGTTTTATTTCCAAGAACATTTTCTTAATTTCTTCATTCATCATTAGAAAATTTCTAATTGAACCTTGATGTTTATAATATTCAAAGATTTAAAATGTCCACTTTTATGTCATAGAAAAAACAAAATGGATATGTGTAAGTTTAATAATACATAAAAAATGTGCATCATTTTACGATATGATTTCAAAATATATAACTTTTCGATATAAAAGTATAATGAGTCATGAAAATGTGATGATTATCTCATGTACATTGTTGCCCATAAAATGGTCAAATAGTATCAAGCTGCAATATATTTTTTTCACATTAAAAAAGTACGTGTATATTTATCATTTGAAAATTTAAAATGTACAAATAATATGTATACATTTATAACATATATTCAGAATATACGAGTTTTTTGTACGCGGCGACATCCAAAAAAAAAAAAAAAAACACAATCCGAAGAACTTATTAATAAGATGAAGAACTTCAGGTCCATTAGCAGTTTTCTTGGGATTTTTCTTCGGCCAAGCCAAATCTCTCTCAATGGAAGTGATGCATCTTTAGTAACCGCACGTTTGTTATGTTTAGTGATAAAATATATTTAATGATTTAGAAATATTTTTGGTTCCATTGATAACTGTTTGTTTGTTAAAAATTTATAAAACAATTTCTAGAAACATATAATAAGAAAAGGAATTTTTGCAAAATAAGATAACAATTTCATTACCTCTTTAATTCGAGACCATGTACCTTTATGGTTATATTTATAACATTGCAATCTCTGACTAGTAAGCCTAAGAGGCTATCCATATGTGAAGTCGTTAACTGATCACGATAACCATTAAAAACAACTACTAGTCCCAGAATGCATCCCTTACACCCAAATCTAATGAGTATAAAATCGACATTATTTCAGTTTTCTACATTTTAGATTTTGTCTCCATCTCTTGCCAAGGTTAAACTGTTTAGTTAACTGGTAAGTCATGACTCTCCTGTATTATCCGTTCTGAATAACATCAAAAAGTTCAAATTTTTCGATTATTTAAATAAATATTTATTGTTCTTGTATTGTGAGAAAAACACCATCACGTACTCTAAAATCTGTTGTATATTTTATGTTATTACTTCATGAAAGCTTATTCAAATTTTATTGCAATTTTATTGTTGACATTATATACGTTATTTTGGAATTTTAAAAAAATCATAATATACAGTGTCCCACTTTTGAACATGTTTTTAATGATTTGGCATCCGTACAGGTGAAATGACCCATTTAATATTAAATTTATTCTCGGGTTTATCTATTTGCATGTACAAATGACAATGTTCCGATACATCGTCACCGTTAAAAATTACATACATGCATAAATTCTGTTACTTTTTCTTGGCTGTATCGACATGGTCGTCTCGAGAAAACAAAATAATTTTTCGAAGCTTGTAATATTTAATAATCATATTACTTTTAAAATTTGGCTGTGTAAATGAGTCTTACTATTTATTATACGTATAGCATTTTATTAGCATTATATAATAGCTATAAAAAAATATATTGATTTTAAAATATCACAATTCGTAGTGAAAATAAAAGATTTGCATAAAAAATATTTTTTAAATGTAAATTAACATAATTACTTTTTTTTATTTGTTAGAAAATAATATTATATTTAATGTGAAACATGTATACAATTCATAGACTTATATGTTCATCCATAGAATTATATTAATAAAGTAGAGTGGCATTACTCAGGTAACTCCCTGAACTAAAACTCAAGCACGGAGTGAAACCATAGTAATAAAACTAGATATATGATTGGCATAAATTTGATAGGGAATAAATGTCCAAGAAAAAGATACAGGACCATTTTCACTTGTCGTTAATCATTCCATCACTTATTATGTTTTATTATTACTCTGTATTCTTCTATTATTGTGTAGGTATAGAGGTATGTACCAAAAATAAACAAACGGCATACATTTTTTGTAAACATATTTTATCCGTATGACTGATCCACTGATGGTCCACATTTTGTATAAAAATAATTTTGATTAAATAATATTTAAATGATATAACATCCAACTATTCAAATAAATGTACAACTTTTACGTAAACCTACCTAAAATGTTGCCATTTTTACTTTGTTTTTGTTTATAACTATAATTTATGATATTTAATGATTGAGAATTCTTTTACACATAGCAATAATTTTCTTAGTTTTCAAGCTTTTGAATAGGCAAGACAGCTTGTAATTATTTTGAAATTTTTGAATCATTTCGTTTTTTTTAATGAGTATAATAAGATATACGTAATAAGATATTATAAGATATATATAAGTGATTCAATAACACTGACAAACTTTGGACGTGTTTCATTGCATCGAAGTTAAAGCAAAAAATTTTCCTTTTCGATATGATATGGCTTTAAAAAAAATGACTGGTAAGTAAATAATTACATAAAATAAAAATAAGGTATATAGGACCAACGGACAAAGCCTTATGATTAACATGACTGAAATTAAAAAGTCTTTTGACTATATGCTGTTTAAGTGGCTTGTTTTCAAATCTCAAAAACATACTTTAAATTACCATTATCATACTTTTGAAACTTTATGACCATTTGTCTCGAAAATGAAAAGTTTGAGATAATATGGTCACATGAACCTTTTACTTGTTTTGATGTCAGAAATACTTTTGTAAGTCATATTAATTATAATTTACAATTTTTAAGAATGTATTGACAGGAAATACTATAAGAAAAATATGTTTTAGTACCAATAATAAAATCGGTTTATTGTAATATTTTATGTCCAAATAAAACACATTGAACATTTTATTATTACCAATGCATTTAAATTTTTCACCTAAAGTCGTAAACTTTTGTAATACTGTGAATATAAATATTTTGTAGGTACTCTTGTCAATTGTGAATAGCTCACCGATACTTTTATCATATGTGTATTAGTTCTTTGAAATAAGTTTTAATACAATTAGGATACATACATATTATAGAGAGCATCAATTTTGGCAAAACTAGAAAAAGTATTTGAAAATAATTTTTTACAAGAAAAACTCCTACACCGGATGGAGTTTCGAACGGACAGTTTCTAAATAAATAGGTGAAAATTAGATTTTAGGTCAAGTAAAGGGATGAATGTTAGATCAAATTAATGCGTAAGCAAAAAATTTTGATAATGAGTTTAACAACTGACTGATTACCATGTGGTTTCGATAGGCTTGTCAATATTCATGAAAGATTTGTTATGTCTTCTATATATACCTATATTATCATGATCGAATTACGGACTTTAATTTTAATTGGAAAAATTACTGCAGCTAATATGGTCGACATACCTGAGCTACATTTCATTTGATTTTTGAATTGACATTTGTAAAAAAACTTATTTTAAAAATTTCATTTTTCCGTTTTTCTTAATTAACTATACATTTTTATACAAGAATCGCTTAATTAACTCTACATTTTTTCGCAAAGATCCAAATGTTTCAAGATATGCTCCGACAGACTTTTGTGTGAAATTTGTTGTGGCCATCCTTAAACCATTTTAAAATCTTTTTCAATAAAGGAGAAATAACATCATAATTGACCTTTACAAAAACATTGAAATCAAACGATTTATTTATTCAAAAAATTTCTAAAAAAATATGACGATAACCACAATAAAAAGTATGTGTACCTATAAATTTGTGATTTCTTTTGACTAAGATTATATGTTATGCAGAAATCATTCAAACAAGTACAAAAACTAAAAAAAATATGAAAAACGTGAATAAATTTTTATGTGTATTTTTTTATTGATGTTAAAATTTTATGTACTATATTTATTATATAAAACACTAGCTGCACCCTTTTACGCTTCGCTGTGGCACATTATGATTGCATGAAAATAGATGAGAAGTTTAACAGCTTGTAAATTTTATAAAATCGACATCCCGCTAAAACAGATTGTTCATCCCCATTTCCATTCCACCCCATATCCCCTTGCGTCGGGGGTTATAGCTATGTAGGTAATGTACACGTTATGCTCTTTTATTCGATACCTTACTAGGGTATATTTGAAAATAATTGATTGTTCATCCCCACTTCTCCATAACCCACTTGGGCCAAGGGTAAAAATAGATAAAACCCATCCTCTAAGCGGGTTGTATATCGTATAAAAATTTGAACTGAATCGATGCAGACCTTTTTGAGTTTTTGAAGCGTACACAAACCAACATATATATATATATATATATATACTAGCTGTTTCCCGCCCGCTTTGCGTGGCGTAAAATATACCCGCTTTGCTGGGCAACATCCCCACTTGCACCCCTCCCTCCACATTTCCTTGCGTTGGATAACAGTTTTGTAATGTACAGGTCATGCTCTTTTATTTGATACCCCACTTAGGTATATTTGTAAATATTCGATATTTCCTTCCCACTTTCTCGCTACACCTTTCTACCTTCCGAAGGTTAAAAAAATTTCTAAATGTAATTTAAAACATTCTGAGCAAGTTTTGAACTATTAAAAGCCATAATTGAAAAATATGAATTTTTTATTCATGAACACCCCCGCAACCCCCCTTGTGGGTGGAATTTCGTAAAATCCGTTCTTAGCTGACCTCTACTTGGCAAAAGGAATATTCCTGCCAAATTTCAAGTCTCTAGGTCTTATAGTTCCAGAGATATCGTGATGAGTGACTATCTATCTATATCTATAGAAAGTCTCCTATATATATAAGATATATATAGATATATAGATATACTGATGATTTTGTGTTAAATGTGAAACCAATTATCTTAAAGGCAGAAAGAAAAGTCAAAATCCGAAAAAATACGTATTTTCTCATAATAAGAGAGGTGGGCACAATTTTCACTCAAGGGCTTCATTGAGATCAAGCAGAAGTTGAATATAAAAGCATATATTTTTAGAATGACAGATTCTTATTCTTTGCCAAAAATTAAAAAACCTCAATTTTCGGATAATAGTTTTAAGTATTTGTATTTAAGGGTTTCCAACCAGAAAATTTTCACCCAGAAAACACTGAAAATAATCATTTTCCTTAAATAAAAAAAATTAAAATCAATTTCTGACAAATAATTTTAAATTTTCTTTTAAGTTTATGATTATTTGTCCAAAAACAAATATTTGGTTTAAAAAAGTTTTCCAGCAATATTTTTAAGCTAACTGGAAGCGATAGTAAACCCTATAGTAAAGTGACGAAAATTTCCAAACAAGTGATTTGTAAGATGAAGAATAAAGATCTGTTGGTAAATATATGTTAAAAAAAGTTTACCTGAGTATCATCGGACGCCCCCGTTTAGAAAAGCGAAATACATAAAGTTTTTAGTCTAAGAATAAACAGAAACACGTTTTATTCGTTTTCTGACTTTATTTTCTGTTTACTAAATATTCAGTAGGATTTTTAATATAAAATAATATTTATATGTTCTTTTAATCTACAAATTTTATTTCTCTTTCCAGATATATATTATTCGATTTCTGCTTATATTCGATTTTATGCATCTCAGGGTACACTTTAGTACAAACAAATTCGATGCTTTTTATACCATGCATATATCTAATATGCAAGGTATACTAAGTTTAGTCCCAAGTTTGTAACGCTTAAAAATATTGATGCTACGAAAAAAATTTTGGTATAGGCGTTCATAGAATCACCTTATTAGTCCATTTCCGGTTGTCTGTCCGTCTGTCTGCCAACAAGATTACTCAAAAACGAAAAGGGATATCAAGATGAAATTTTTATAGCGCACTCAGGACATAAAAAGTTCGTAAATGAGCAATATAGGGCAATTGGGTCTTGGGTCCGTAGGACCCATCTTGTAAACCGTAAGAGATAGAACAAAAGTTTAAGGGAAAAAATGTTCCTTATAAAAAAATAAATGTGTAGTGTATGTGTAATGTGAAAGAGTAATCAACACTGTCTATGCATGGTATTTCAACAATTAACTCAGTCAATTGTTTGTTGAATTAACAAAACACCTTCAAACTATAAGTAATAACAGCAAATGGACATTGGAATTTATTGTCACAAAGAACGACGGTTAATGTTCCACTTTTCCGATTTGGTTTTCTTTTTTTGTGAAATTTTATTTAGGTACACATTTTGTTTAACGCAGTATATAAATATCTTATTGGAATATCGAAATAGATTTTGAAGCTATTGAAGTATAGCATTTAAGTATAGACAACTGAATTAATAATAATTATCGAAAGTTACATAATATTTTATTTTCCATTTCAGGGAATAGAAAAAGTCATAAATTAAACGAAAATAAAATAAAGATAACAAGTGAGCATAATAATAATAGAAATATAATTTTGTCTTACTGTTTACATTTGTACATTTGTCCCAATATGGCTATAGTCAAAAATGGACAGAACCGCTAGACATGTATTTCAGGTTATGTGGTGTTATGATACTAAGTGAATCAGCATCGGATATTTTACCAGAAATGCACTACGTCTTTTATGAAGAAAAATTGCGTTGAATGCTCGACAAGCATATTCCATTGAATCAGCAGCAAAAATTAAAATTCTGATATTTATGTTCTTTTGTTAGGAGTAACCACAATAAATATCATGATAATTCAGCAAATGATGGAAGAATTTGAGCATTTTTTGGTTTGGAATATAAATATACAAAAATTACACTCATAGAAAAATTATATCTAAGTAGAGCAATAAGTAATTCTGAGACTTTATTCCACAAAAATATATTTGAATTGGTAATCAATTTTTTCCACAACCATGAAGTCACTGTCGTTCGTTTTATCGAATGATCGTTAAATCATATAATAAGTAGTACCATTATCTGACTTAATAACCGATACAAAATGTTAAAAAAAAATATCATTTAGCGAAGCGTAACCGCACAACTCTTATTATATATAGAAAAAGTACATAGACTTTTATCTCAAAGTGCTATTAAAAATTAAAGGAAGCATAATGTTAATTTATGCAGTAATTAAAACTTTGTATACAGCAACCAAGAGAGATAGAACATTATCATAAGTTGTCGTCCTGCGTTAACTTACCTGTAATATAGCATAGAATACAGCCCATCATTATAAACGTTTAAAGTATGAATAGAGGATGTATCACTATCATGACTATGAAATTCTAAATAAGTTTGAAGGTTAGTTATTAAAAATCTCAATTTATTTAAAGAGTTGAGATTTTGTGTTCTTAGTCACTCGAGCAATGATTTTACTCGCTTTTGTTGGGGTTAAGTGGAAATTTCTTCAAGTACATATTCTAAAGTTTGTCTTAAGGAGCATGGAAGTACTGTAAGAGTGTGAACTAGATTTGGTAGGCTCTCTATCCTGTAAAACATTCGATAAAATTTGTATATCTAGTTTACAAAAATACGATTTTTCGTTCTGAAAATATTAGTAGTTTGGCACAATAAATGTAAAACTGTAAAAAATGCAAAATGTTGGTAAGAACCTTACATTCTCTTAAAAACATTTTTTTCTAAGATTTGCCTATAGGTTAGTTTGTATTTTGCAAATTTTCAGGGATAAAACCAAAATTTTACTTACTTTACTTTGTTTTTATACCATGTATATATGAAATACATATCAAGGTATACTAAGTTTTGTCCCAAGTTTGTTAGGCTTAAAAATACTGATGCTACGAATAAAATTTTGGTATAAGTCTTCATAAATTCACTTAATCAGTCCGTTTCCAGTTGTCCCTCTGTCTGTCATCACGATAACTCACACACGAAAAGAGATATCAAGGACCCAGCTTGTAAATCGTTCCAGATGTAACAAAAATTTAAATGCATACAATGATCCTTATAAATAAAAAAGTTTGAAACTTTTTTTTCGTAAACATGGCTGTTTACCCATGAGGGCGCAAATTTTATAGTATGTTTTATATGGGAATATCAGTTATGTATGCATGTGTAATGTGACAAATTAATCAACACTGTCTGTACATGGTATTTTAACAATAAACTCAGTCAATTATTTGTTTTCACTTTATAATATTTTATTGTTTTCGAATCTGGTATTATTATTAATAATGCACATACATTTAAGATTAATAGAGAAACACAGCATATTTGATAAAACTGAAGGTAATTTGGAATCTCATCTTACGTAAAAGCCATCCATGTTTTTTCGTGCTTAAAATAAGTCAAATGTGGTAAAAGACCATGAATGATGTAAACAAACCAGAACAGAATTTACGAACTTACTAATTGTGTTTTATCGATTCCTGTGTCAAATATAAACTAGAATCATTATTGTGATAATTTTACCTTGCTCAAATTTTTATCAATTATTTGTCATATTTTTATAGATATTTATATCTATGATTACTTAACTTCTATAGCAATAAGTCACTTAATTTAATATATATAAATCTCAACCCGTCAGAACCAAATTGAAGCATTCTATTGGTTCTGTGCGTAGTCATAATAGTCTACCAGTGGATAATTTTGTTGTTAAAGGATTCTGTAATAACTAATTTAATATTGTACTAAAGTAGATGTAAGATTGAAATTATTGAAAAATAACAATTTATCTAATTTGTTGCATTAGAAATTGTGAAAATAAGAGACGAAATTGCATAATAAAAGTTATAAATGTAAATTAACATAATAACTTATTTAGATTTGTTAGAAAATAGTATATTAACTTTTGAATGGAAACTATATATATTCAAACCATCGACTATATCCATACAATTCTGTTAATAAAATAGTGCATCGTTACCATGGAAACGACTGAAATAAAACTCGAAGGGGAGCACTGGTGCGAATAGCTACTTAACCTCCTAAGTATGATAATACCCATATTTCTAACATATGCAGTATAAGCGAAAAGCATTAGCGTATGTTTATTACTAATAGAAATGGTTGTCAAACTAAATTCCTCCACTACATAAATGGTTATAAACATCTCGCAGTACTCTTTAATAAAGCTCGGCCAAACAACTTTTCTTCAACGAGAAAGTGTGACATTCTTTTTTATGATGCCCGAAATATTTGTGATTATAGGGCATTTTTTTTCATTATTGCTTTTCTGTGTTCCAAGAATTTATCCTTTATGGAAATACAATTGTATTATTACATTTGTATTATAATGAAAATACAAAAAAATCGCTTTCATGTTAAAATATTTACATTATAGACAATAGTCCCTTAAAGAATAAATTAAATTTATTGCCTATGATGGCTATCATATCCGATATTTGGCGAAAAATATAAAAAGTATAAGTATTTTACGAGATTTCTCGTTTGAGACTTTAACACTTACAATTTTTTCCTATGAAATTCAACGTCATGGCACCCAAAAAAACGTCCTTCACCGTCTATCTCTGTATACGTAGAATTGCAATCTTAGGTCTCTTTATCACAAGCCTTTTAAATATTCTTCTTGGTAAAGCAAATTGAAAAAAAAAACACTGGTTCTAGGTTTATTTTGTATTTATTCAAAAAATTAATTTAATAATTTGAAATTTTTCCATGTACAATATATTTATAGCTGAAGAACAACGCATTTTCCACTTCCAAAAAATTCATTATAGCATGTTTACGTTGCTGGAATATATTTGCTAACTTAAAATTTCGCAATAATTTCAAGAACTTATTGTTTAAAGTAAAACGATAACGCAATGAAAGCTATAACAACGATACTTACATTTTCAACTAACATCGTTAAAACTTTTATTAAAATTTACATAACATATGGTAACAATGAAAATAATTAACATATACAAAATAATGAGTCCCCTAGCATATAACTGTGTGGATATGGATGAAGCGAGCGGAGCACATTTGTTTTTAATACATTTCGTACTTTTTTATTCTAAGAAGATTTTCTTATAAAGTGTGTTTAAAAGACTTTTCTCACAACACGACTTCTACGTTTATTGTAATGTGAAAAATTTCATTTAAATTTTATTTCTTATTAGAATGTATATATTTTTAAAACTTTATTCTTTGAATTTAAAAATTTGTCATTATTTAGAATACTGTTTTCCTTTTTTACCACCAAAATCAGTAACTAGCAGCTTGTACCTTCATGTTAAGAAAAACGTCAACTGCAGTCTAACTATTAACAAAAGACAGAAGAAAATTCTAAATTAGAAATTTTGTACCTCTTGGTAGTATCAACTTCTACGCTTTCCTTTATATTCTCGTCATGTTTTATTTAAATATTAAATATATCCAAACAAACAAGTGAAAACAAACAATTGACCGAGCTAATTGTTGAAATACCATGTAAAGACAGTGTTGATTACGCAATCGTTTATTTTTTACGTCATATAAGTAAATAATGGTTGTAGTTTCTTCTAAACGATTTCGTGATTTTGCATCTCACTTCAACAGAATCAACTGTCTTGACTTCCTTGCCATTTAAACAAAAAGTTGATTATTTTCAATTGAAATATTTAATATATTTAATTTAAAAAAATAAATTTTTAATCGTAATAATGAATTGAAAAATGCGGAAAACATTGTTACCACTAACATAATATTGAAATTAAAATATATAGAATTTGAATGGAATAACAACGAAGTTTTGTTGGAATGAGTACAGAGGTTAGTTTTTGTACCCATCCTGAAGAGAAGGATGTATAAAGAGGATAAAAAGTACCAGTCTGCATTCATAGACCAGCTGCAAAGAAATGGGTGATAGATAGCAAAGCTACTACTACTCATCCTCTAGTACAGTAGCCATAAATTACAAAACTAAACCAATACTAACACACCAACATTTAATACCAACGTAGTATAGTCCAACTCAATTGTCGTTTTCATTTAGTCTTTTGTACAGGGTGATTATTCACCTCCATAATTAGCTAGGTGAAAATTGTTGTGTTATAAAATAATATTTGTAAAGAAATAAATCTACGTATAAATTTCAAATATACGTCAATATTTGCATACCTCGATAAAAATATTGACGGCTTATTTACAACATGAGGTCAAATATTTGACCAGTAAAACTAGTAAATCGCATTAAAGGGAATTGAAAAAAATACACCCGCACCAGGACACGAACCCGGACCTCTTGGATTCAGGCCAAGCACCTTACTCAGTTCGGCTATACGAACTCTAGACACATAGTGTTAATTTTTTTAAACTGATCGAATTTTTTGTCATGGATTTAAGAGTTCCGGGTTTGTGCAGTGGTGCGAGTGTATTTTTGTGAATTCTTTTTAATTCTTTCTTTTCCTATGTGTATAAAAGTAAGCAGTCGTACCTGCTTGAGAACCGTTAGTTTTCAAACCCCGTTGGATTGATCAAATTTGTTGAAAGTAAGCTCTAGTGATACCACTTTCAATATTTTTATCGAATTGACAAACACTCTATATATAAGTTTATTATTCTTCCTATCTACTTATTTTTCATCCTTATTGAGCTTCTATTAATTTTTTTTAGCTAGACATTCACTCTGAATATTTCTGGAATCTCCTTTATTTAACAAACAACTGCCATTTCATTTAGTTTTCCTATAATATCTAGGGGCCTTAATGTATAGATTGTTTTGTGAAATATTATTTTTATTATAACTGGATGAATGAGATATTATCCATCTGTGGAGATTTTATTCAGACAGGTTGTTGGTATTATAAGAAATCTTTGGAGATTTTTTTTGTTGAAAACTTTTTTCATTTGTTATGAACGTGACTGTGCAGCTTAAAATGATTGTTTCATACACACTTTTCAAGTTTAGTTGACTTGGTTAAGTTAATGATGCATCCATTCCCTCTTTGAATGAAGTAATCTATTTTTATTTATGTTTAATTGTTAGGCTCAGCCTTAAAAATTCTAAAGATTACAGTTAAAGTTAATATTTTACCAAAGGTATTTAAACAATTTAATTTTTTATTTAAAAACTAGTCTACTGATGTATCATATATGAAGAAATTGCTTATCGTGAAGATAGCCGAATTCATGATGCTGATGACTTAAGATCGTTGTTCATGCTTTCATTGCCCAATAAAGTTTGTAAAAGCTTGTTCTTACATTTAAACGGTGGAATACGGAGAAGAAATAACAACAACCACAGGAGGCTCGGGTTCGATTCCCGGTATCGGAACCATTATGTAAGAGCTTGTTCTTACATTTAAACGGTGGAATATACGGAGAAGAAATAACAACAACCATTTGACGTCTATAAATTCACTTTTCTGAGGGTTATTGGTTGTTTGTGAAACCAAAGTAATATGTACGATATGACAACCATGGATCTTATTGATCTTGCATACGATCAATAAGAAACAAGAATCACCAGCCCGTTACAAGTTTGCTTATTACAATATATGGTTATCACATTTATTGAAAAAGATCTTAGATTTTTTCTCAAGTTCTACACTCTATCAAGGGCCTCTATTCGCAAAGTTGTTGCGGCTATTACAGGACACTGGTTGGGCGGCAGGCATGCTGAACGCCTCGGCCTGGCAGTGTATCACGACTACTGCAGGAGCTGCCACAGTGGTGAGGAGGAGGCGACAATATCTCATCTTCCCCGTAACTGTCCAGCTCTTGTCATGAGGTGGTTTACTTACTTGAGCCAGCCTGTCTTTGACGACCTCTCCGACCTGGAGTCCGTCGACGTCAAAGCTCTCCTGCTGTTCTTAATCAGCTCCAAATTGTTCATGGAGTAGTGGATGGGCCAACCCTTTTTCGGTATCACAACGGTCCCTATAGTCTAAGTGTGTACCACCCCAGGACATCCACTCTAACCTAACCTAACCTACACTCTATCCAATATCGGTTCTTTAATTGAAATCAAACCCATAAAAATATTAAATATTTTAATATATGTAAAGTTAAAACTAAACCGTGTTTAAACATGATTTTACTACCTAAGACAACAAATAATCTGGAAGTCATATTTTAGAACATTTTTCGAGCAGTTAGGGGCGTAATCTAGCGACTTCCAAAACCCCACAGAAAACAATCCATAGCTGTGATACAACATCCATAGGTGTGCTTAAATTTTAGAAGCATTATGTCGATGATGAACACAAATGGCATAACCACAGAGGATTTATACTTTAAAAAAAACTTGTATTTATGATTCTGATTAATTATTTAACAATAATTATCAAATTATACATTTTCCAGTATTTATATTTGTGAAACCTAATATGCAGAAAGATGAATAAAATTTAATACAAAATATCAAAACAAGTGATTTTAAATGAAAATAAATTATTTTGAATGGTATAAGAGGTGTATTTATATTTTCATAACACAAAAACATACAAATATACAAATAAATGAAACGATGCTCTGGGTTGTCTGCATTTTGTGGTTGCTACTGTCCTCTACTTTGGCATCTATCCAAGTAGTGTCAAGAGCAATTTTCATATTATTATTAAACTATTTTACTACTTTTGTTCCAAATTAAAATATATAAATGTATGAAAAATAATAAATAATTTTTAAAAATCAGGTACCAAAGTGAATTATTTATGTGACAGTTTAGTTATTTAACAATTACAACATGTATTTTATGTTGGTATGAGTTGCAGTTGAAAATGGGTGGGATAGGATTACATACATTTATATTGTTGGTTTATTGATTTTCATAAAAATTGGTAACATATTTGTTTGAATTGATATGTCAGAGATTATTCATTGCTGTTTATGTTTAATTTATTTTGTTTCAATTAAAAGTGTTTATTGTCAAGTGACCCTACACCACAGTGTAGTGATTATATGTCTGAGCATAAATCTGAGCATAAATCCAAGCTCATATATATAAGGCAGAATTGATATAATTATGTTGATTCTGAAATTTCTATATCTTGCGTTAAAAAGGGTGCTATGGTACCGGTACTTTTTCTAAAGACACTTTTAAATTCATGAATTTAGGCAAATTATGTTCTCAAAGTCAAGCTAGAAAATCTTTTTTTTTTTTAAATTAACAAAAAAAAATTTTTATTTGAGCACTCCATGTTTTTAAGTAGTCGTAAAAATTCATTAACAAACTTTTCTTGAATAACCACTATCATTTCGTCTCCCACAAATTTTTTTTTACTAAAGGGTAGTTTTTTAATGCCAAATCGTTCTTGCCTCAACGTATCATCCTTCGCGTTCCATACATGTAATCGTTCTTTTAAAAAATTCATTAAATACACACCTACATATATCGAGAGTGATTTCTTGAACCATTTCCCATATTATCTGGTCTAAATTGTCTACATTTCTAAACAACCATTAAATTCCCGTATAATTTTTTAAATTTGTGGCACTCTGTACATTCGATGGCGAGAGTGAACAGCCAACTGTTAATGTTTTCGAAAGCAGAGATTTTTATAAAAAACAACTTTTTTTCGTAAACCTTAAAGTTGTCTGCCAACTTTAGTAGACACTCTGTATATATGTATATGGAGGGTGGTCAGATTTTTTATAACATTATTTTTCCTTTTCTATGCAGTATGTTGAAACACGGTTAGAAAAGGACTGCGAAAATAATTTAAGCTAAAAAGTGTCATCCTGAAATTTAACGGCAATAATACCCTACGATAATCATTTAATTAGTACAGGATGGCTCATAAGATACACCGTAATTAATTTTGTAAAAACTAACGTAAAGTCCATATTTTTTGTACCCAAGATTTTTGCTTTTAAAATTATATATTTTAATTTTATTTAAAAAATAATTTGAAAATTAAGATCTTAAATAATTTGAGAATTAAAATTTGAATTTGGAGAATATAAAGAAAGATTAACTTTTGTAAATATGGAAGAAAATTAATTTGTATGAAATCAAACAAAAACTTTATGTAATTTTATAAATGATTGTAGCCTCGTTCTAAATTTTAAGCTTAGCCAGACGATGTTGTAGAGCCAAATTTAATGAGACGTGTTTATATTATGTTATTTGTTAATAATTCCTTCAATATGTCCGTCCCGTTGAAGTAAATATTGTAAGTTCGCTACGAGAAACAGACTAAAGTAGAGCAAGTTATTTTTTTTATTGTATATCAAAGCTAATAAAAGACCTAAGCCAAGATAATAATCAAGGCAATAGACCAATCAAGACTATTAAATTCAAAGCTCTCACAAAAAAATTGGCTTAAAAATTATTTACAGATACAAAAAATGTTATTATCGAACGAAAAATGTTAACGGGATTATTAACTGATCACACGACATTTCAACATCATGTAATAATTGAATTCGTTAAAAAAATTTCACAGCATGCGTCTTTTAAGGAATATAGTATTCATTCGAATTATGAAATAGTTGTGTTCCAAAAATAATATATCAATTTAATGAAATACCAGGCTCCAGTTACTATTACGATCTTCAACATACAGAGAAATAAATAACGCAAAGATAATATACTAGGAATAAAGGAACAAAGAAATATTTTCATTTAAATGACCATTAAAATTTTACCATAGTTATTAATTCGCCTCATAAAATTTAAATAATACTTATTTTTATTATGTATTTAACTAACACATTCGAGAATTTATAAGTTCTATTGCACTATTTACTTTAAATGATATTAGGGAAAAGTTTAGTAGGTATCTAGAATAAAAATTTATATTTATGTAGTTTTTAAAGCTATTTTTTAAAATATCAGAAAGGAAATAGTCTCTGTAAATATACCGTGTTTGTTATTCCTCAACACTATTTTTTTTCAATATAATGTACCATAGAACATACCTTCATGTACTTAGGATCACTCCATTAACAGTACGTGAAGAACTATTCATCAACATTAAATCGATTGAGATCAATCTGGCGAACATTCAATCAGATCAAACTAGCTCGATATCCACCCGCTTCGCTGGGTTGATGAAGACCACCGCGATACAGCCCTCACATCCCTTGCTCTCGCATTTATCCCCATTCCATAACACTCGAAATAATGGTAGGGATTATTTTACACAGGTAAAATATATGAACAGTTTTCTTTTTTGAAACCACACATAATTGAAAGTGTTTTTCTATTAGAAAGCTGGTGCTTCCCGTGTGCCATTTTAATTTGGTCCAAGTCTGACAATGGTATCCATAAGAAAACCATGCAATTAAGTCTTAAATTTGCATTAAGTATGTGCGCGACAAATGGACGAATAACTCAATATCAAGCCAACCGATTTGGATTATTCTTTTTTTAGTGACAAATTACTTTTCTTCTTGGTACCAAATTTTATTCACATCGGACTTAAATTGCGACCGCTAGAGAGGGTGCAGACACATAAAAACATAGATACATATATACATACATACATACACATATAAATATAAATTTTATCGATGGTCATTTTTGACATCTATTTCCTTCGAAAATTCGCTAATTATGAATGTTAATTTTTGACACTAATTTTGTATAACAATTTAACGTACAAACATAAAAGATCGCAACTAGTCACTTTAGTTACTTTATTAAATTCCTTATTTTTTGTAAAAATTCTCATTTTTTGTCTGCTGATTTTTTATCGCTAAAACATGTATTTTTTACAATGAAATCGTAGTTTTATATTTTTTGGTCATCGTCGTATTGATCGTGTTTTTTATAAAAAAAAAAAAGTAAATAAATTGGCCTCTTCATTTTATTGATGATTTTGACTTCAATACGCCTAGCATAACACAGCATTGACTATACAGCTTGGTTCAAAAAAATTTTTCTTAACTTTCTGTTACTATTATTCTTATCAGTTTGATTATACGGAAATTATTTATCCTTAGATGGATGTCATAATCGATTTATTACATGTTAGTTTATCATTAAAATTACAGTAAATTTTATAGGCAAATTGACTTATTTCGCATAAAGATATAGATAGAAAAACTTCTAGACGAATAGTGAAAAAAGTCTTAGTGAATTTATGAAGAAAGAAACGAATCGAAAAAAACTTTGCTCATACACAATAAAAGTTTATTTATTCGGTTGAATGAATACTCTATTCAGCAATATTTTAATTTTTATTGTTATTGACAGTGAATGTGGAACAAATCTTATAAATAAATTTATTGCTGTTTGAATAATAAATAATAGGTACCATACTATTCTTTTAAGGGAGGCTAGTGGATTCTTTCAGTTCAATTTAATTTTATTTTCATAAACTTAATCTTACGCTAATTCACTGAAGATATATTAGTATGTTGATGACGAAAATACACTAACGAGCACAAAATTCGTACCACTGGCGGCACTAAGTATATTTATAATTTTGTAATTCATGTAATAAAAAAATTTACAAAATATGAAATTCGTTACATTAAAACAACCAAATGTCTATTTTCACTATGAGCTGTTTTTTTTTTTTTGTTTTTTTTTTTTTGTTTGAAAAAACATGAAAGTACTGGACGATTTGATTCATCCTTTACCATTAATTATTGTTTATTTGCCTACTAGCCTCAGCCTGCATAAATATACTTCCCATTTAAATCTCTAGCCATTAGAATAACCACTAAAACGCATTTCTCATTTAGAGCTTTGAGTGCCAACTTTTTAGCCATCAAAACGTACTACAGGGGATGGTACCGCAGGTGAATGTACAGGTATGTTTAAAGGCATTTATTAAAATATCACAGTGGCAATTGTTCTTTGTATAGCACTGTTACTTCTCAACACGCATTTTTTCGCGAAAATAAATAATATACAGCTATCGATGAGAACGTGTGAATCATAGTACACAAAGTGTGGTGCACATTCTCATTTACCTAGAATCATCCCAACCGATTGCAGCTGAAGACTGCAATGTTATTGTTTCGGTTCACTCTAAGAGACAACATCACAGAATGTATGTATTTCGAAATGGTTTACTTTCTTCTTGCAGATTTTAAAATTACTTGTGCCCTTTAAAATTGTTTCAATAATGTATTCAAACTAAGCTCCATGTACACGCAGGCATGCCTTAGGTCTAAATTACTCCGCGGAATTTTGTAGTTGTTTATCAATAAAATAAAATTAAAATATTCCAATAAAAAATATTCAATTGGACTTAAGTCCGGAA
This sequence comes from Chrysoperla carnea, assembly GCF_905475395.1. Taxonomy (NCBI): domain Eukaryota; kingdom Metazoa; phylum Arthropoda; class Insecta; order Neuroptera; family Chrysopidae; genus Chrysoperla; species Chrysoperla carnea. Next base: position 70,058,702 of record NC_058337.1, on the reverse strand, counting down.
ACTGAAATGGCCATTGTTTCATAACCATTTTTATATCCATGCAGGGGCGTAGGAACGAAATTTTTGCTGGGTGGGCAGGTTCGAAATTTTTTTTTTGCTGGGTGGACAGAAAGGTCAATTGTTAGTGAAAAACTATTGTTTTGCTCTTAAAATTATCCTACACGAAATTTTAATAGAGCAATAAAATTTTTAATCTCTTCAACAAAGGGGCATGGCCCACCCAGGGAAATTCCTGGGTAGGCAGCTGCCCACCCTGCCCATACGGCTCCTACGCCCCTGTATCCATGTTCTACTTATTACAATCCTTGAAAATTTTGTTCCTGTGACAAATCAAACGTGGAATTTGTCACAGGTTTAACCTTAAAACACGGTTATTTTGACATTAATCACGGATGGTTTTAATATTTATTTACAAATTTAGATACCCATAAACTATGATATTAGGTAATCTATCAAAATTGACTTCTGCCAATTGCCATCGACTAATGACTATCCCTGCATTATAGAAATAAAAATATTTTCATATACGTTTAAATAAAACATGATTCGATTCTTATAGTACCGTTAATAGTATAAAAAATTATTCATGATATTTTCTTTGATTCAATACACTCTACTTAATTTTGAAATAGCAATTTTTCAAAGCTCTTATATTTTTCATGATTTAAAGCTAACTACAAATATAAGTTGTTTAAGTAAACCCAAATCATAATAGCAAGTAATTAGTTGTTTTGTTGAATCATTTAATACTATCTTATGTTCATATCCCTATTCAAACAAATTCCGTTTTTTAAATAACAATATAAATATAAATCCGAATACATAGTATTTTTAGTAGGAGGTAAATTGAGCAGTTTTCAATTCATTTAAAAGTTATTCATATTCTAACGTTTTTGGAAATAAAATGCGCCCTATCTGCTAAATATTAATAAATTACGAGAACCTGTATTTTGGTTTTCTTTATCTGCCAAAATGTTTTGCTTTATAAATAGAATATAGGCACGAAAATTTAATGTTATGCGTGGAGCTCACTCAAATCTAATTAAATGTTTTTCGTGAAACCTTTTTAGGGGGTATAAAAAGTACATACCTTTTTTACAAAAAAGATCGTTTCCATAGTCAAATAAGTGTCAACTTTTTTTTTTAATGTACCTGCATACTTTTATAGCAAACTAATGTTCTTTATCGGTGTCAGGTTACATTTAATGATGAATTATTCTGAGTGAAAATGTATAAGTGAACCATAAAATTCATAGGGTAAAGGCTACCTATCAAAATCGACTTCAAATCGACCAGTCTATGGCGATCGCCGATTAGCCATCCCTGCTTTATAGAATTTAAAATTATGCGACTCTCCCATACCCTTTCAAATAATATGTATTTCCTTTATTCTGTCTTTCGGAAAACGTTAGTTTAATACTAAAGAAAGGGACGTTTTAACCGAAACTTGGAACGCAGTATGTTCATTTCAAACAAATGTTTTTTGTCTGTTGTATATTATATAAGAAATTTATAAAATAGCAACATTTTTACATTATAATTGAAGTATAGCTGGTAAGTATTCGTCATGTAAAATATTAAAGAGAAACAACTGTAATACATTTAAAAAGTGCCTTGTTTACTTATCGTGTTATTCTTATTGCTTGATAAAAATGTATTAGTAAAATGTTTGAGTTACATGTTATTCGTACAGTATTCTTCAAGAAAGGACCCCTCAGTTTATAAATGTAAAAAAAATTTCCCTCGAAATTTCTGAAACAATGAATTCGATAGTTGACTGATATCGAATTTGCCACATAAAATATAAAAAAATAAAAGTAGACTAGATACCGTCGACAGAACAAAATTAGAAAATGAAATTTACTTTGATTAAAAAATGTAAAAGATATAAGCATTCAAAAATTGTAGCCCGTATTTTGCTACAAAATATAGTTTTATACGTAATCTCTATGGTGATACTGAGCAAATTTTGCATATACTTCTAAAGATTTTCAAAAACCAATTTCACGTTAATGACCGTGCCGTGAGAATTCTTCATCCCCATTCTGATAAGTCATCATCCCCATTCTGATAGTTACTGCTGAGTACATTAAAAATTTTTGAGGACACCTAAGAACACGGGTTTTCGAAAAACGGGAGTTCAAAATTCAAACACGCGTAACAGTACAAGCTCTTGGAAACTTTTTTTTTTCAATCTTCAATATTGAAAACCACCAAAAATGTACACAAAAAATGTCTGATGAAAGAAACGAGATTAATTAGAAGTCATTGTTTCATTGATGAAAAACGAGATTAATTAGAAGTTATAAGAAGTGTTTCAGAAATTTTGATTGAAAGCTTTTTGATATACAGAAAGTGAGGGGTCCTTTTAACTATAGAAAAAAGCTTTACATAAACTAAATACATTTAAATGCTCATTAAATACGACTTTATGGCAGCAAATACTATTAAATCCAATTAAATTCTTTTATATAATATAATAGAAAAAGTAATAATAATTTTATCATCAGGCTTTAGTTGAAATCACGCTGGTTGTAGAAAACGATCTAGAAAAAAATGATTTTCTCGTTCTCGCCGACGTACTCATACCACTTGTGTCTCAAAACGACGAATAACACCCGGAGAGTGTAATAATGTCTATAAATGTAAAATGTGACAAATGTGCCAATGGTTTTTACTTCGGACTTCAGCTAAGATTAGCAGGATAATTTTCCTACCATATTTTGCATATGTAAAGATCATAATTTTTTTCCTTTAAAAATTTTAACCTACCCTGTAAAAACTTTAACTAAGAATTGTCGCTTACATGAATGAATGCATAGTGTACATAAATACCATGCACAGGTATTGCATTTATCTAAGCCTCAAAGAGAGTAGAGCAATGCTTGAAAAAAGCAATTTATTCCAGTTTTCTTGATCTATATTTACTATCAAACCTTCGTTTATTTCCAATATTTGGCACAGAATTAATTTGGCAATTTGGCAAGGTGGTACTATCAAAAATAGTGTAAAACGCGTTTTTTGAACAAAGTTTTTTCAGCATTCAATTATTATTTTTCAAAAAAATTATAATGGAAAGCTATTGTAATTGAGCCAGCAAAAAATGTCGACCGAAAATGTAAGAAAGGAATTAGAATAGAGCCTAAGTGGGCGAGCGGTCTAATCGAATCCAGGCAACGGCAGTGTGAACATTATATAATTAATAGGGGCGGTAGAATTGATCACATTGTCGTCACTTGGATAAGAATGTAGTAACGGACTCCACCCACATCAAAAATGTAATTGTAAAATATGTTTGTAAATGAATAAATATAGATTAACAAATAATGATGTGGGTGGCCTCTGTTATAGGCGTATATGTCAGAGAAACGGAGGTTAAACCCCATTATTATTATTATTATTATATAAGAAAGGAATTTTGTCTGGTGTACGGAAACTAAGTTTTCAGAGTGTTGAAAGCATAAAAGAGTACAAACCTGAAATTATTGATTTACTAATATAATATTTAGCAAAAAAGTAACAAAATCAAAAATTTCTTTTTTTGCTTAATAACTTTTTTTCTTGTCATTTTATCATAAATTTAGATGAGAGCAATATTATAGAGAATACGTTTATGAACATTTTTCCGCAAATTTTATTAACAGAAATTAATTTTATTAATTTTTGTTAATTTTTAACGTAGTCCGCAAATTTTATTAACAGAAATTAATAAAATTTGCGGACTACGTTAAAAATTAACAAAAATTAATAAAATTTGCGGAAAAATGTTCATAAACGTATTCTCTATAATATTGCTCTCACCTAAATTTATGATAAAATGACAAGAAAAAAAGTTATTAAGCAAAAAAAGAAATTTTTGATTTTGTTACTTTTTTGCTCATAACTTTTTAAATTTTAAGTTTATCGCAAAAAGTCATATACACAAAATTGTAGCCACGACAATTTGCTACAAATTATGCCTTTGCAAATTTTTTGAGAAATCAACGAGATACAGCAAAATATGTTTCCACCCCTTTTTTCAAGATGGCGGGCGAGGGACAAGGGCGCCAACCCCACAAACTTGGGGTTAAGGTTGTATTGACCTCCCCTACATGTCCCACAAATAAAATCGCGTCCTCCCGAAAATGTTCAGTCAATGTAACATTTCAATGGACTATAAAGTTATGAATGCTGTTCTTTTTTGTTTGATTATACCATGAAAATAGATGTTTAGTCTCTTCAGCCGCCATGCCAGTACAAAGCCTTCTATAGTAGATTCGTGAATTAACATTAAACTTAACATAAAAACCTTAGCTTTATTCGAAATAAATATATTGATGTGGACAAATGTTTTGAAGTGTAGATAGTTTCATGGGTACAGATTGTACATTTATTTCTTAAACAAAAATTTAATTTAAATTCTTAAGTCAACACTCTAAGAACATTATTATGTCACCAACAGTGTTCATATTAATTACTTTACAATCAAGAATATTGTTGTTTGAATTTTCAATTGGAAAACAAACAAAATTGTGTATTGACTACACAAAATTGAAGTCAATTACAAAAATAAAATCTGTATAAATATTAAAGTAAATGAAACGAATAATTTTGCTCTTTAAAAACAAAAATAAATAATATGTAATTAACTCCATGCTGTGTGAGTTTATCCAATAACGAATTAAAACAATTCTACGGAGAGTAAAAATATTCAGAAATAACAAAATGAATGAATTTAAATTTTTCAGATAAATACAGTTTATACGGAATGTGTTGTAATGCGTTGGCTATATGTTTTCTAGATTAACTAAAAATGAGATTGTGAAATATTTATACCTGTATATCTCTTATCCTTCGAAAGTAATCAAGGTGGTAAAGATTTTTTTCAGACGTATAGGTCATAATTCAAGAGATATTCAACAAAATGCTTTCAATTCCAAAGCAGTTCTAAGGATTTATTTCTTCATTTAGATATTCCCATACATCTATTCCATAGTGTTTTAAAGGCCTAAAAGAGAAATCGGGATAAAGTTTCTTCCATTTCCCTGCAATTTTAAAACGATTCAATTAGACTCACTAGTCATCCTTTTTCTCTTAGCCCATTTAACGTTCATCCAATTCTCATAGCAAATTTTCTTAACAAACAAGTTTCAAAATGACTTTTTTCTCTCCTACTAAATATTCCTTCATATCAAAGTTTCTCCAAGCCTCAACCAATTTTAATGTACCGATCTTACCTTGGTTTTCGGGGTTTGACTCTGTCCTTGATCATGGCTAATGAATCAAATCTTTCCCCTATGGTCAAACTATGGTCAAGGTGAAATAAGCCTTAACTAAGGTTGAACAACCAGGTCTTAGCGTTCCAGCATTTGCCAAAGCTTTGTCGAAGGCTAATATATGGTAGTAGATAGAATAGTCGTGGTCGTGGTAGTTTTAGCAAGCACGTTTAATAAATATAATAACTACTAAGTATAAATCTAAAAACCTTTTAGAATATTTTGTCATAATATGCGTACCAACGACCATACTTGTTGAGTTTATCAAAAGAGTCGATCCCTAAACTCAAACCGATTAAACATTATACAATAAAAATGCGGATTCAGGCTTGGGCAGGCTTGGACAGGCTTGGATTCAAGACTGTACCAGTGTTCGTTTCCAAGCTTCGACAAATTTACAACAATATTTTTCCAGGTTTGAACGTTTATTGCCATTTTCAAGACATACATCGTATATTGACAATATTTTCTACATTCAAACTAAGTACTTCAATAATAATTATTTTGTGCTATTTTAATGGAAATAATTAATTATTGATGATAATGATTTTTGCGTTCAGTTGTAAATAAAAACAAAAATAGAGAGAATTTCTCTTCTATTCTCGAATAGGTTGTTGTGTTGTTTATTGGTTGTATGTGTGATCGTTTGAAATAATAGTATACAAACAAATAAACAACAACAACACAACATTCATTTTCACAATGTGTGACAGGAAATTAATTTATTTATTATTTATTTATATAATTAAATTTATAAAATTAATTAAAAATAATATTTATTATTGATCTACTACTTTTGTTTTGTATGTTTTTATATGTTTAGTAAATGATTCCACAAGGTTTCCAATGAGTTACGCTATCTTTACGACAAAATTGTATACCAGGTATCGTTTATTGTAAAACTATAAGTCTTCTGTTTGTAAAACGGTCAAAAGGTTTCAAACCAAAGCTGTTAGTTAAAAAAAAAACGAGACTAAAGTTTGTAAGTAAATAGGAAAATAAACACTTTATTTTGGATTTCGGAAGGGGTGTACGAATTGTCTAAGGCACCCTATGTATAAATTAGTTTCAAACCATGAAGATTCCAAATATCCTCTCTAAAAATAAATTAAGTTTTGGAATTTTTCTTTGACTTTCAATTCAATAAAATCGTTCCAAATAATTTAAAGCCTACATGTTCGCAATAATTTTTTTTTGTCGTTTTAACTTATCTTTAAAAGCTTATTATTATTTTTTTTTTTTCGGAATACTAACATGTTTTAAATGCTTTTTAAAATATACATGTTTTCCTCAACAACAACAAAAAAAAAAAGAAATTGTTGTTGGTATACAAATACGCACAGTAAATCAATAATTTCAGGTTTGTACTCTTTTATGCTTTCAACACTCTGAAAACTTAGTTTCCGTACACCAGACAAAATTCCTTTCTTATATAATAATAATAATGGGGTTTAACCTCCGTTTCTCTGACATATACGCCTATAACAGAGGCCACCCACATCATTATTTGTTAATCTTTATTTATTCATTTACAAACATATTTTACAATTACATTTTTGATGTGGGTGGAGTCGGTTACTACATTCTTATCCAAGTGACGACAATGTGATCAATTCTACCGCCCCTATTAATTATATAATGTTCACACTGCCGTTGCCTGGATTCGAGCCCGCAACCTAAGTCTAAGTAGGCAAACGATCGGAAGACTAGCGCCTTAGACCGCTCGCCCACTTAGGCTCTATTCTAATTCCTTTCTTACATTTTCGGTCGACATTTTTTGCTGGCTCAATTACAATAGCTTTCCATTATAATTTTTTTGAAAAATAATAATTGAATGCTGAAAAAACTTTTCATTATATCATCAATTTATTGTGAAAATTATTAATTTTTAATTTTATTTTCCCAACTTATTGTTCAATCAATTATAAATGAAAAATTTGTATTTTTTATGAAGTAGAGAGTATAGTTGGAAAATGAAAATAATATTAATTTTTTTTTTTTTTTTTTGTATTAATAAAACCATTATTTCGTTTGAATTCATACCAATTATTTTCTTTTATTGCTATCATGATTTCCTTTTTTGTGTGATTTTTCTTTCAACTTTAAAAATTTTTCTAATAATCAGTTCTATATTCTTGAGTGTAAATTTGTGATTTTAGGTATATATTCATTAGTTTTGCTCTAGTTTTGTAAATTTTTATTTCTTATTTTATTTTTTCTTATTATACTACCTGTTTAACTACTAGGGTCATATACGCAGTGTCAGCAGGTGTTATATTGTCATATTATATTAATTGTTATCATTGTTAAAATTTTCTTTTCAACAATTGTGATGCCAACATGTTCGAAATGTACTCCTGGATTTGAAAGTTTTTGTTGTTAGTTTCATTTCAATTGGTTACATAGGAAAACAACTCGGTTATTGCAACCCCAGTAGTAATAACTAGTCAAAAAACCGTAGATCACTGATTGAACGAAATCAAAGGGTTTTTTTGCGATTTGCTCGATTTCATCAAAGGGTATCCCTTCAAAAAATTGCAAAAAAACGATAAATTTTATTTATCTACAGTTTCGATAAGACCAAGTATATAAAATTTTGACCCAAAAAGTACAAAAATCGGGTGCATTTGACAACGATATCTTAGAAACTCTGCATCCAACCATTAAATAAACCTGATTTTTATACTTTTTGGATCAATATTACCCCATCCATCGAGTTTCATCAAATTTCAAAACAAAATTCTTTTTTGATATTTTCTCGATTTTATTTTAAGGGTAGGTACCCCTTAAAAAAATTGCAAAAAATCGAGAAATTCTTTTATCTCCAATTTCGATAAAACTTATACAGTATATATGGTAATTTTGACCCAAAGAGTACAAAAATCGGGTGCATTTGACGACTGGTCGAATAGATTTTGAGATACGGACTAAATTAACCTGATATTTATACTTTTTGGATCAAAGTTACCCCATCCACCGAGTTTCATCAAATTCCAAAACAAAATTCTTTTTTGCAATTTTCTCGATTTTATCAAAGTGGGTATCCCTTAAAAAAATTGCAAAAACCGAGAAATTTTATTTATCCCCAATATTGATAAAACTCAGTAGGTATATAAGGTAATTTTGACCCAAAAAGTACAAAAATCGGTTGCGTTTGATGACTGGTCGAATAGTTTTTGAGATACGGACTAAAATCGAACTGATTGCAATAACAGAAATTCAAAAAATATATCCAACTTCAAAAAAATGTACAAACAAAATTATTTTTAACTTAAATTTGTATGTTTTCAATTCGACACCAATGAATCCTTTTATTTTTTATTTTAGTTTTTTCAAATCATAATTGCTCAAAAGGGAATTATTGATATAATTATTTACTTCAAAATTATTTATATTATTATATGTGGAGGCCAGTCTTCATAGGAGCATTTATTATATCCAAAATACAACTTCCGTATAAAATTTCACAATTTTTTCGCTCACAAAAAAGGATTCTCATTACAATACCAACATCAAAACAAAGCAATAAAAACCACAAAATTTTTTTTTAATGAAAAATAAACACACATAGATAGATACTTTACAGATAATACAATAATAAAGTTACACAAATTACACACTTCTAAAGGTTTTTATATTGTATTAAGAGAAGGAAAATAATTTTTTTATCAGTTATTTACAAGAAAAACAAATTGTTTTTCCATGTAGGTGGTACTAAAGTAACTCGTCGTTATATATAAGTAATTTTTTTTTTTCAATATTATCTTCATCTAATTTATAGCTCATGTATAAAAAAAAATTAATATTTTCTAGTTCACTAAATATTGTGTGTGGTTTGAAAAATTTGTTATAAAAATAGTGTGATAATAATAACATAACGAATCGTGTATGCCCTTCATGGTAATGAATCGTATAATCGCCTTCACGGGTAGGCTTCTATGATTGATATATAATAATTTTTTTGGGGATTTAAAAAATAAAATAAAAGACAAAAATGCTTTGTAAAAAAGCAGGTTTCAATACATGTAAAAATCAAATCCACCAAGGTAAATAAAATATTACATAAAACATTTTTTCTAAAAACTATATCCTCTATATCACTTTTTGATTCACTATGTTATTTATTAAAAAGACGGCTTCTGTTCACAACTTTTACATCCGCTTAATTCAGCAGGCAATTTTAATAGTTATTCGACAAATGATTTTATTGGTAACTTGGTAACTTTCAATTAACGATACTTTCGTAAACAAAATGGTATAAATAACTTAGAAATATTATCATTGTAATAAAGTTTTTCCTAAATCCTTTTGTTTAAATAATTATAGCTTTGATTTTTTATATATTTTCGATCGCTAATTATAATAAAAATACAGGCAATAAAATTGCTTAGCTTTAACCCGTGAGCACACGCGTCAACCATTCGGTAATATTTAGTCGCGTGATGAAAGATTTGCTCATGCTCAAATATTTCGCACGTAATATTCTTTACGTGTGTAAATCATAACCTCTACATAATTTTATATTTCTTTATTTTTTAATGCACTAGCTAATTAAAAATAGTTCGAAATTCCCCCACTATCCTCTATTCATTTATAAAATCTTAAATGTCTTGTATATTTGATTCATATAATTAAGTGAACTTACATGACAGTAAGATTTAAAAGACAAGATAATACGTTTAAAAAAATAAATAAAAAAGGAGATAAGGTCAATGTAGCCTGTGTGTACCTACAGTTCACAGTTTGTGTCTATTGTGCTTTACGTTCTTACTTATTGCAGAATTGCATAACCAATATTGTTAGTTGAAAGTTTCCCATTTCTCACTATTACATATGTTTTCATAGGAATTTTCTTTTCAAAGCAAGTACTGAAATAAATTTTATTAAATTGTAAATATACTTACAGGTTTCTTTTTCCGTTTAACATATTATATGCATATCATAAACAAAATTTTAATGAATGTCCAATGCAGTATAATATACCTATGTGTTCTTTATTTCTAGAAAGTAGCACGACATTTAATAAAAAAAAATATTTATGGCTTGCCTTGTCGTCTGGTACGTAGCTCAGCTCTATTTTTATTCATTAATCGTTAATACACCTTTTGCATAGCCTGCCCGCTAAACACAAACTTTACTCCTATTTCGAAAACAATTAGACCTCTGTCCTAGTTGCTTGTTTTAGGGGTTGAATTGCAAAATATCCTTTCTTACTTATAGACAGTGTATATAATGAATATCTACACTGTCAGTTTTGAACTTAATACATATATCATGGTTACTATTGTTTCCAATTTTGCGTACAGTGATAAAAATATACTGTGTAAAAAAATATTTTTGTTCTATATTTAAATTATACATAGTATTATCTTTTTTTTTAATTACTGTACCTATAGTATAGCCTTATTTTACAATTTACGATATTAGATAAAATATGTATTTAAATTTCCGATTTTCGATCTATAAAGAAACTTTCTTAACAAACTGATTGTGAGCAGAATAATTAGAATTATCTATTTTAAATATTATAAACCACATGAAGTTAGAAAAGCTTAGTAACAATATTGACATTTTAGCAAACATTAATTCATATTTGTTCATAAAATTATCTACACGGGGCTTCGGAGGAGTTTATACACAAACAGCGTGACACGACAATATATATTAGATTTTCATACTAAAACGCTATCGGCAGGCGAAATTCAATGACAGTTTGTAAAGTGAATATTTTAAAAAAAAAAAAAAAAAAAAAAAACTGTAAATAAAAGTGGGTGCTCACCGGATTAAATATGTGTGAAATTATAAAATTCTCTTGTTTCGAAATATGTCAGCACTCACGTTAATCGTTCGTAATCTTTAGTCGCGTGATAATAGATTTGCTCACGTGATCTGCACATGCATAAAATATTTCAAACATAAAGTATTCTTTAACTTATACTAAACTATCGAAAGTTCACGAATAGGTCCGAAAATTTCCGAGGTAAATACATTTTTTAAAACTGTGTGTAGGTCGAAAAAATCGAAAATATTCATAATTCAAAAACAAATAAAATTAGAAGATAGAGAAAGTTTAAACCACAATTATTTGAAAAATCAAACTTATTTTATTATTTTTACATATGTTTTAAATCGAGTGTGAGTAAAATGATCAAAACGCGAGTGCTGGCGGGCTAATATTATCTAAAGATCGTGAATATATCAGTTACTGTGGTTTCCGAACCATCTAATGTAACATTGAACGTATAAAAGCCTATTAAACTTTTAAACTATAACCCATATTACTAGTTAAATCAGATAGAGATTTAGATGCAACATTATTGGGTAAATTATGAACACGTTACAAGTAAGTTTATACATACGTTGTTGTACAAATCTTGTTATTCATATCTTTATCTACATCATTTTAGCATTATGACAGAATAAATCAAGAAGTCACATTTTTTGATGACATTTTGAAGACGCTCGAATACCTACTCTCTAAAATTAAAATAGTGAAAAATCACTATTTTTTAGTGAATTTTCACTATTTAAAATGGTTAAAATTATACCACTATTAAATAGTGAATATTCACTAATCGAAATAGTCACAATTTTGAAATAGGGGCAATATTCACTAATGGAAATAGTGACAAAGTCATTACTGAAATAGTTGTTAATCATTCATTGAAATAATGAAATTTTTATAAATAGATTAATCAAAATGACATTTTAATAATTCAGGAATTTTAAAATATTTTGTTTAATGTATCAAAAAACCATAATTATAAAATAAAAACACTCACAACCATTTACTTATGCATTGTCATTCATTTTCCGAACATAAATCAATTAAAATTAAAAATATTTGCATGAACTGAAGATACATTGTTGTACGACTTCACATCGTAAAGATTTTAGAAAATTATAAAAATAACGCATTTATTATTATTAACAAGTGAAAACAAACAATTGAGTTATATGTTGAAAAACCATGTATAGTCAGTGTTGATTTCTTTATCACCTTACACATTCAAACATGTGGCACATACATAAATGATAATCAAGTATAGTACATATTATAAAATTTCCGCCTAATTGGCGCCCTCACGGGTAAACAGTGATGTTTACGAACAAATGTTTCAAACAAAAGTTGTTTAATGTTTTGATAAGGAACATTTTTTACATTTAAACTTTTGTTCTATCTCTAACGGTTTACAAGATGGGTCCTACGGACCCAAGACCCAATTGACCTATGATGCTTATTTGCGAACTTGACCTCACTTTTTACGTCCTGTGTACGCTGTAAAAATTTCAGCTCGATATCTTTTTTCGTTTTTGAGTTATCGTGTCCACAGACGGACGGACGGACGGACAACCGGAAATGGACTAACTAGGTGATTTAGTGAACACCTATGACAATTTTTTTTCCTAGCATCATTATTTTTAAGCGTTACAAACTTGGGACTAAACTTAATATACTATGTATATTTCATATATACATGGTATAAAAACTTAATGGCAGAATAATATCACAACTTCACAATCACTTGTTTTCACAGTGCAAGTCAAATTGGTAGTATACATGTTAGGTTATATTATTCTATGCAGTGAAGTTTACTGCATTACTATTTCACTATTTCGGTAGTGAATTCAGAAGTCAAGAGCCCATATAGTGGGAGATTCACTAATTTGATAGTGAATTGAGAAGTCACTATTTCAAATAGTGAGATTATCACTCTGTTAATCTAAGAGAATATGTATATACACACCTATATTAAGGCTAGATACGTTAAAAAATTATGTCGAAAGTATCGTTGTTTTTACAATGGGTTTCATTTAAAATATAATATTAACAATACTAAAGGAAATTGTATAAAATAAAATTTTATTATTCGATTCACGTAAAATGTTCATGAAAAGATGTCGGTGCATACATGACGACTCGTGTTATAATATGTACCAAGTACAATAACAACAAGCATCATCTTCGAAGCTTTCGTCTTCGTTCTCCTCTTTTCTCTCTTTATGTACTTATAAATAAATATTTATTTTTCATTTTCGTATGTAAATAAATTTGCATACATACACTTATTTAGAACTATAATATCATTTTATATAGAAAATATATACTTAAACATATAATATAATAATAATATAATAATATAATAAAATTACATGTGCTCGCGAATTCATTTTATGGGACGCCCATTCAAAGTTATAAAATCCATTTTTCTTATTTTGGAATTCATTTGACTTAAACATCCTGTGATATGCCACGGAGTACATAATAGTTTGTTTTTATACCTTTCATTTCAAAATTAATAAGTCATATGGATATTGCCCATAAAACCATTGAAATTATCTAAAATTTGTTTTGTACGTTTTTATGTAACCTTTTCTGATAAAAAAAAAAAATTCCGCAAAACCAACCAACATCGTACGATTTTCATATTAAACAATTCTACAGTACAATTTAAGGTTAATCAAAGCATTTCCAGACTTTGAAACATGTGCACGCTTATTCATTATAATGTAATGATTATACTTTTAAAAAAATCACTACCCAAAGCGGTGGCAAACCATTTCCCTTGAGGATTGTAAATTCTGTAACAAAATTTCAGTAAACTATTCATCTTGGCCATTATGTATTACAAAAATATACTCTAAAATATTCATGCTTTAGATTAGGTATATCTTTATTTAACAAATACAAATAATTAACCCAAAAATCGAAATAATAATTTAGTTATGACTTGGCGCATCGCGATATCTTCATCAAGGAATAAATAGAAAATGAATAAATTACTTTTCAATAGATTTAGATTAAACACGCTGAAATTGTTGTCATTGACAGAAAAATTTCAATCAAAAACTTCTACATAGTTTCAAGAACGACCATTGGTTTTCGAGAAAACGAGATATAAACTTTTAACTCAATGCTTTGTTTTGTTAATGATTTAGATAACATTATTATAAGTTACTTTAGGCTCATTGTAAAATATGCATGTATTTATACTAATTATTTTTAACCCCCGAACCAAAAAGGGGTGGGTGTAATAAGTTTGACCGCTATGAGTGTTTTTGTGTGTATCTGTGGCATTGTAGCGTGTAAGCGGATGAAACGGTTTTGATTTTTTTTGTTTCGTTTGAAGTGTAATTTAATGGAGAATGTTCTTTTAAATTTTTCAAATTTCACTTTCTTTAAAATTTACTCCAAAATAGTACTACACTGAAAAAAAAAAATTAAAATAATGACAACCTCATCCCGAAGTTGGCCGTTTCATATTGAAATAAACTAAAAGAAATAAAGTGTGAATATAACAAGCTGTAGACATAGAACACTAAAATCAAGTAGTCCATATGTCGCTGGTTCAAGTCCGACCCGAAGACATCTAATTTTGTTTTAAATAAACCTATTAGCAGGTATAAGCTTTTTATTTTTTCTCCTTGATCATGTAGTTGTGACCGTTAGTATTTTGTTATAATATTTACAAGGGGTAGAATCAATCAAAAAAAGATTTTTTAAAACTATGTTGCAAAACAACAATATTGGAAATTTATAAGACATATAACTTTCATATAAACAACTCATGCGTTTGTGTCGACTTCACCCCTCAACCCCGTACGGTAGTGGCGCCATTCGCCATACTTGATCGCGCAGTTAGGATGACACAGCCTCATATCGGTTGGTGTTAAGAATTTTCAGTGTACTTGACAAAAAAGCATCCTTATTATTTTTGACTCCTTGATAATTCTGCTTTCGAAGTAAAATACTTTTCAATATTTTGTATTCCAAAGATCTATACTTTTAAATATTTCTGCTTTCAAATGTAATTCTATTTAAAAATAACACTTCTCCTATCAATTTTAATTGTTTATCATTTGTTTTGATGAATATATGTTAGGGTGTTACAAAAAATCGGAGGTGCTGAAATATTCCGGTCTAGAATGCATATCAGTTTCTATTATTTTAAGAGTACCGAGAAATTTCCTTCTTATTCCCACCACTATACAGCCAAGTCTTTTCTCTTTTCAAGCTTTTGAAGACTTGAACGAAAAAATTAAAGTCGGTTCATAGGTTTTGGCGCTATTATGCCACTGACAGACAGACAGGCACACACACATAGCGATCAAACTTAAAACATCCCTTTTTTAAGAATAAATATTTTGAAATTGTAACATAAAATGAAGATTTCTGTTTCTACCAACTAGGTTCCTTGTGTTTAAAAATTACTTCAAAACTTTATTTGAAAAATTAATGAAGAATATCTTCACACCCGACGTATTTTTTGTTATAGAAAACAATTATATCTATGTACACACACACATATCTGTCCCAACAATGTTTAATTTCACATTTTCTAAACTATCGAAGTTTGAAAAGGGTTGACATGTATTTCTAGTAAATTTTCATTATATTGTCGTCATTGTGCGTGGGTTTGAGTGTGTGTCGTCAATGTATAAGTATCTATCAAATGAATGCCCGTTATAAATGACGCATTTTGATTCCTATAGCTATGAAATGTATTAAAAAAAATGGCAAGATACAAAATATTATTTAAAAAATCATTGCATAATTTCTATCCGTTTTTTGAGTAAAATTTAAAATGTCATTATCTAATATTTGCAATTTATCAATAACAAAGATACCTACATAAAAACAAAATGGAAAGCTTTCTAGTCCTTTGTACATTTGCACATTGAATAAACAAGAAAATTATACGCATAATATAAGTACGCGCATTGAAAAATATTTTTCACAAACATTTTTATATATTTATTTTAAATATATATATATATATATATATATATATATATATATATATATATATATATATATATATATATATATATATATATATGTTTATATATATATATATATATATATATATATATATAAAATAAATCGAAAGTTTTAGTTTTGGTTCGACAACTAAACCATATAATGAATTATTATTTTACGATTATATTTTTTTTAAATATTGAAATGTGTGTAGACTGTCCACCAATAACTTTTGGTACATTATGAACAAAAAAAAGATTTCATTTTTTTACTAAATAACAAGTGAAAACAAACAATTGACTTAGTTAATTTTTGAAATACCATGTATAGGCGGTGTTGATAACTCTATCACTTTATACATACATATGTGTCACACTGATATTCCCATTTAATACATACTATACAATTGGCGCATAATTTGCGCTCTCACGGGTAAACAGTGATGTTTACAAAATAAATGTTTCAAACAAAAGTTGCTAATTTTTTTATGAGGAACATTTTTTACATTTAAATTTTTGATCGATCTCTAACGGTTTACAAGATGAGTCCTACGGACCCAAGCCTCAGTTTACCTATGTTGGTCATTTACGAACTTGACCTGACTTTTTACGTCCTTAGCACGCTATACAAATTTCAGCTTGATATCTCTTACGTTTTTGAGTAATCGTGATGACAGACGGACAGACGACCGACGGCAGACGTCAGACAGGCAGACAGACAACTGGAAAGGGACTAACTAGGTGATTTGAACACGTATAACAAAATTTTGTTCACAGTAGCAATATTTTTAAGCGTTACAAACTTGAGACTAAACTTAGTATATTATTAGCCAATATTCCAATATTCCATTAAATAATTTGTGTGAGATTGGCTAACTTATGGGCTGGCTGCTTTTCTTAATAACATTATTTAAATACGGAGATTAAACGTATTTTAACTTTCGAAAGTTACATTGCATAAAACCATAATATTTTACTCTAGAAATTTTACAAATATGTTTAATAGATTGTTACTTAATTCTTTGTTTGACATTTTCCTATTTTTAATACTTACCTTAGTTGAACTGGCACAAGTTGTCTTTTTTTGGCATTTCAAAGCTGAATTGAATAGACAAAGCTGAGTACTGGAGCAGATTTCTTTACACAGCCAGAAATGTAGGCGAGACGTTGACCTTTCTACTGTGAAGAAAGGTCCCGTTCCCTGCTTCACAGTAGATTGTTATACTCCTCCTTCTCATAAAAGTAGCAGGTAGAAGGAGAGCAGTGTGACAATTTTCAATTTGACAAGAAATTTCCGTTTTGCATATTTTGCATAGTCAACTTCCTTTCGAATCTGCTCTATTTAACAACAGTTAAATTTCAAATTCATTGTATGGATAATATAATATGAATCAATGATTTACATATCATTTCCTATGTAATGATACTCATGCTCTCTAGAAATATAGGAGCAAGACAACAAGATTTGGGATCATAGGTCGGTGATAAAATAAAAAGAGTAAAGAAAAAAATCAATACTGAAAATGGTAATATAAATGTTCAGTATCAAGAACTTGACATTTTTACCTATTAACTACTTATATTGAAAACTCAAATTTTATGTACAGAATATTTGGAAAATAATCTATATAGATAAGTATCAATGCAGTACGAAATTAACTTTGTTTTTCATAAAATTATGTGAAGTTTATTTTTTTGCAAATCCTTAATAGATTGCTTGGAACTTGAAAATAGGGGGAAAACACAGAAAAGAATCATAAGGCAATCAATAACATGGATTTCAAGAAATAAACTTTACCCAGTGTTTCTTTATATAACACAAAACATCCTTGTTCTTAGATTTGTTTTCTGCCTACTTAGGATTCAAGGAGGCTAGTGTGTGTGTTTGTTTTACTGGCCTTGCAGTCAATTTATAAAATCTTATGATACAATCCCCGCCAATTGCACCAGAAGGCGCTCTGTTCAATATATTACAGTTTCAATTCTAAGGAACAGCATCATAGAACTTTGCGATTGACCCATCGAAACATCACACTTGTCCTCAAAACTGTACACTTTCTCATGAATGAGACTTCTTTTTTCCACTCTTTTTCCAACTATACTTATCTATACTTGGTTAACCATAAAAATAAGAATAAAATAATTGTAAAATTTAGTTTAAACATACTACCATATTGGATTCAAAGTACATCACTTTGCGTATTAAGAACAAGATAAAACAAAATACTCAACAATTTAACCAAGGACAAAAGTTGAGTATTATTTATAAAATAATTGTCAGGTTGCAAATAGGCAGTCAGAAGAATCCAAATTTATTTCATTTTTCGAAAAATAGTTTTACTTTTAATCTATTTTAATCTATTAGGTGATCACCAGTGGGTAGATTACCGTTCAAGTTAACCTTTTAGTCACTACATCTATTTATAGTTCTTTTAAGAACTGATAATAGAAAATTAGGAATTAAAAAAAAAAAATCTATTCGAAAACAAAAACATTCAAAATCAGTCTTTTGTCTACCTGCATTCTCATGAAATACAAAATCTTTTTACTAAACATCAATATATCTGCCGAGAAGGTACACCATGATCAAGAATATCAAGAATATGCTCTTAAATTTTTTGCACTTTTGAACTGCTGATGGAACCCCGGCCCGTTTTATGGCCTTAATATATATTATAGGCCTTTTATTTTTGCGGAAAAAAAATTTATACCAGAATTATCCCTTGCAAAAAAATAATCACCAGTTTGATATATCATGGAGTCTTGTTATATTGTAATTAGCCTCTCATTCCCAGCTATTATATATTCTGTATACATATTGAATATTTTTTCGAATACCTTGTACATTACAAATGTAAATTAAATATTTATTGAAGCATATTTTCATCTCAATGCATCTACTTAATCATTTTTATATTTTAGTTTTATAACATAGCTTATGATGATAAAGTTTTAGAAAAAAATGCAATTAACTTAAAATATTTGAAACACTAAAACTAAAACTTGATGCTGTAAACAGAATCCTTGAATTGGATATTGTAATATCACATTTTCATCAGTAGATTTAGGTGTGATTATCTTGAAAATCTACTGTTTTTTTTTTTTTTTTAAATTTCGAAGCGAAAATTTATAACAATTTCACATAATAAGAGGAATTCACCTTAATGTGGATGTGAAAATCGATATGACTTCTCAAAAACGTGGATTTTTAAAAGCTATAACTTTCAAATTAAAGTCAGTGATATACATGGGTATGAGTAAATGGCACCGCCCCTCACCATGCGTAGAGCAAAAAATGATATAATCCTACAAGAAAAAGTGTCCGCATATAGCTAACTAAAATTCCAATTTTGAAAAGAGGTGGAAGTTTGACCAATAAATTCGTAATAATCATTTTATTTTTTAAGGAGCTAGTGAATGGTTGGAATTCTTGTTTCTCAAATTTGTTCATCTGGTTGAATTGAGAAACTTTTGTTTTTTGCCGTCGGTTAAATATCATAAACAGTTATAAACAGTTGATAGAATAATTTCAAAATCATTAAATTTGAATATAATTGTGTTGACGAATTTGAACTGTAGGCGCAATAAGCTTTTTAGGGCTCTGTTTCCAAATTGCAAAAAAAAAAATTGAACCTTTGTAATTTTGACTTGTTTGTTCCAATATTATTTTTCATTGGTGTCTGTCACATGACAAACAAATGAAACTGTTTTTACCTGTAGGTATGCCACTACTACAAAGTGTAACATTTACCATCCTATAATTACAAAAAGAATGGAACAACAAAATATTTGATATGATAATTATACTCATAACATAATGATAACAAAGTATTTCAATTAAAATTGTGAATATAACTGAAAATAATTAATTTAATAAACACAATTAAATAATAATGAAAATATTTTATTGTATATATATATAGTGAAAAGTTGTCAAGGTAGTTCAATCAACTTTTTACTGCCATCAATAAGTTAAATTTAGAAAATTATGAAAATCCCGGCATATTTTTTGGCCACAGAACCCCAAACTCACATTTGAAACATACCTTAGAACACTCTCCATTAAATTGCCTTTTTCCTTAAAACCTTTTCCAAACTGAGCCGATTCGGAAGATCATAACAAATTTTTAGTTTTTTCGGGTACGGAACCCTAAATTTACGCTTAAAACAGAGCTAAGATCACTCTTCATTAAATTATCTTTCAAACAAAACAAAAAAAATCAAAATCCGTTGATCGGATTAGGCACTGTGATGCCACAGACAGACTAACTTTTCGAATATTTCAGGAATGATTCTGTTTTCTTCAGGAATGACTCAGGTTTGCTTCGTTTAAGTATAAAGGTCTAATAAGTTTCTAAAACATTGAAACATGGTCGCGTGCAAAAAACAGGCACTTTAGAATGTTTTTTCCCGAATTGAAAGTATGGAAGCTAAAACCTTGAGATCCACAAACAATATTGGCATTTTTGAAACATCAATAATGAAGGCCTGAAAAATAGCTTCCTTATTAAACAATATACAATTAATTTTCAATTCGAAAAATTTAGACAGAAGACAGGAGTTACAAAATGTTTCTTCCAAATTTAACAATATAAATAGTATTACAATTATATTGTGTGTTTTACAATCAGTGACATACAAAATTTTGGTATAATTTTTTACGACTTTTAACATAGGTATTTGCTGTATGTAAGTAAAACAGAAGCATGATATCAAAGAGAAAAAAAATGGTGTGATTTAAACATTTCAATTTCAGAACGAGTTTTGTTTTGTAATGAGACAATGAGACAAGACCAATTATGGTAAAAGTCGGATCATTTTTGTAACTTGGAGCGTTTTGTATTTTTAATATTTGAACACAAACGACCAGCTGATTGAATAATCATAAATTTTATTCATATCGTTGGGACTGACATAAAACAAAAAACTTTATTTTCAAATTTTAATTCCAAGAAAAGCAGAGGCAATCAAGTTTGAATTTAAATTCCATTTACTTCATTTTTTTACACTATTTACATTATTTCAGGATATGTTTCATTATTATTAAACAATGAAAGCACCGCCAGGGAAGACTAGTTTCAACTATTATTAAGTTTTAAATACTTCTTTAAATGCCATAACTCTTTAAGATCAATTTGCTGTATGCATCATAGTCAAAAAAGCAGGCCCTTTTCCCAGAGCCTACATATGTTTGGATTGAAATGATGTTTGGATTGAAAACATTCAAAAGTTTTGTCGATATTGACGACCATCCCATAAATGAGCGTTAATGTTGCAGGTGAGCATGAGAAATTACAGAGCTAGATAATACAACGACCGAGAGATTTAGCCGTAAGACAACAAGGGTTCCAAATATTTGAGTAGTTTGTTATTATGATATATCCTAAGGTTATTATTATTATTATTATTATTATTTTATACACTAAGTGGGTTATATACAGTGAGTTATACCTAAATAAGAAAATATATTAATTACCAGTATGATTTACAATTTATTATAATAGTATGCTTCAAGTAAATAATTTTCACAAAGGTTTTATACTAACAGCAGCAGCAACATAAAACTAAATAATTATACAGCATGTTTTTTTACTTGTCAAACGCAAGAAACTCGAGAAATAAATTTTATCGTGAATAATGGTTCAAACAAATATTTTTTGATTCAAATTCTAACATGTAACGAAGACATTTAATTCCTAATCTACACTTTCTGATATAAATTTAATCTCACCTATATTCATGACGATTAAATGATGGAAGACTACTTTGATTTAAAATTTTTCCTGGTAAAAAAGATAACATTCTCTCTTGGAAACTTTTTTTTGCGCGTAAATATTCCTGAAATTTAAATATATTTATTTATTGATAATAATAATAATCGGACTAAGTGAATAATTTTAAAACAAAAATAATCACAATCATATTCATTAATTACATTCTCCTTTAGACTCTCACGTTACACCACTCACTTATCCACCCTTTTGTTCACAATTTTATGGATTTTAATTTTTTGGTGAGAAACTTTCGATAGGTCCAATCATTAAATTAACCTTATTTTTATACTTTTTGGATCATAAGATCATAATTACCCCGTCCACTGAGTTTTATCAAATTCCAAAACAATTTTTTTTGCGATTTTCTCGATTTTATCAAAAGGGTACCCCTTAAAAAAATTGCAAAAAAATCGAGAAATTATTTTTATCTCCAATTTCGATAAGACTCATTATATACGGTAATTTTGATCCAAAAAGTACAAAAATCGGATGCATTTCCGACTGGTCGAAAAGTTTTTGAGATACGGACTAAAATTAATCCAAATTTTGTCTTGTTTTCTGTAGGGCTTGGAAAAAATATCATTTATAAAACTGTAGATTAGGTTGAAAAAATTAATTATATGAAGATAGAAAGAGACTCAATTGCATATACCATTTGGAAAATATAAGTTGTTTATGTTTTAAATCAAGGGTGAGCAAAATGCTCATTACTTGAGTGTTGACGTATTAACTCAATGGCTATATTGAGCTCTTAACTACATATGAAAATTATTTGATCGATGTACTTTGGAGATCGTAAATGATGGTTTTTTGAATTAGCCAACCTATAAATCTTTATGGGGAGCAGCACATTCAATAAACACTTGATTTTGGAACTTACATTCGTTCATTCGAATGAACGAACTTTTTTTTGTTGTTAAATAATAAAAAATTTAAAGGATGCTCTACCTCGAAAAAAATGCAGTGCACTTCGATCCACAGTTTACTGCGTTGTTGAATTTTAGTATGTACAGTTACTATTTTCTTAAATAATGAATCCTACTTCTGATTCATCTTGTATATTATTTAGTTTAATTAGACAATCTTATTATATAGAATATTTATTTATTTTGGTGAATAACGGCACATCAAAATAAATGTCATTTTAAAATAAAGTTAATTATTTTAATATTTACCTTTGATGATCATAAAACATTTGTTATGCAGAATTATTTAGTTATAATAATACTTGATTTTGTCCTCGACCACTGTCAAAACCAAACAAGTAATTTAAAAAAAGAATTAATTACCTAGAAATTCCAAAAACCTGATTAGAGTAAAATGGTTAGGAGTAGGTGCAAGTAAAAATAAGATACAGTGAAAGTTATAGGATGCTTTTGAACTAACTACTAATAATCTAGATCATAGGAAATTTGAAAAGGGTGTATTTTGAAATGAGTCACGGTAACACTTTTATTTATAGTCTTTCTCGATTTAAAAGAAATGTCAAAAGATCATATTTGCAGTTTAAATATGTAATGTACAGTAGCTTTTAGATAATAGCCATAGAAAATAGAAATTTAATTTTGAGATCCAAAATTACCTACACGAAGAAGATGAAAAGTTTTTTTAATGTAATTGTTCATAGGATATATCAAAATACTATAAGTATCCTGTATCATGGAGTGCCAAGAACATTGGAAAAGAGTAACATAAAGATATCGGTTTTCTCAAATAAATCACAAAATGTTCTTTAACTCGCTAAGTTTTCTACTCGCTAATTTTTTGATGAAATTTGGCAAATTTTTCGTTTGTTATTCGATTTTCTAACATCAAAATTGTTGCTTGGTAAACAAAAATTGGTAAGCTGAGTTCTTATTCCATGTTAATACATGCGCTGATATGCGCGAAGCCATAATTTATATCAGCTTTTTGCGGATAACTCAAAAACTTTAAATTCAATCTAAAAAAGTTATCAAAAACAGATTACCACGCATACTGATTGAGAAAAGTACTGCTTTTCCCACGTGCCGCGATTAAGAAAAATTCCAAAAAAATCTACATTTTTCTTTTATAATCAATTACTCACAGAATTATAGTTGAAATTGAAATTGATTTGCCCAATGTAAGTAGCTTTTGTTTATTTTAGTCTGTAATTTAATTATAATAATAGACGGTAAGCACACAATAGAGTGAAATTTCAATAAATTTTTTGGCCTTCGATTTAGATAAGGAATAAAACTAAGCTCACAAACATAGAAAAATGAATTTATAAAATATGGAATTTGCGTTTTGATTTTTTTATTTCAACGAATATTTTATGACTGCTGCTTATATCGAAAAAAGTCATTATCCGCATCACACACAGAAATGACCATCCAAACCTATCAGATAGAATATCAAAATAAAGTAAATTATAAGGAGATTACAAAAATACAAAAATGTTTATATGTTTTAATTTAATTAGAAATAATAAATTGATTTTAATATTTTAAATATAGGACAATAAGAAAGCTTTTTTGGTGCTGGTACACTAAAAGTTCTAAATTAGAAAAAATAATTTAAAAACCCGACTGCGTTTAAAAAAATTAGAAAAAAAAAGTCTACTGGATGTCTTCAATCCTTGAGTTTCAAATATACAGCGATTGGTTTGCACTTAATATGTTGCAAACTTACCTTTATCAATTCTGTAATGGTAGACAAAAAGTGGCATAAAATTTTCGCATGATTATAGGCCAGCGGTTTTTCAGTTTATAATTAGAAGGTTTGGAATAAAATTAATTTTTAATTTATTAAAAAACTTTTTAAAAACAAATATGCATATTAATATATATATCAAGTAATACATGTCAATTATGGTAAATTGAATTAATTTTACGAAACGATTACAATTTGATTAGTTTTCGTGACATATGTATATTATGAAATTAATTAAAAATTGATCTATGATTCCGCCAAATATTGTCTATTATATGACATATACGAACACAGCTATATGCATGACATATTATATACTGCTCTAATACCAATACGAGTAAACGAAACGTAATATTAATTGTAATTGGGGAACTATTCAGTAGATATACTATTTATTAGTATATCTACCAACAAGTGTATGGTATTGTCATTATGAAAAATGTCTATTGTGTTAAATTTAAATTAGTTTCATTTTAAATTTTTGGACGAAAAATAAAATTTAAATTCCTAAACAAAATCATGAAGTCTCGTCCTTGGTGTAAATTTTTACATATAGATTGTCAAAATGTCCTAACGCTGAAAACAAATAATTTACAACTATTTTCTGAAATTAACTTTTTTTTTTCTTTGGGTATTAGAATGAAAATATCGGAACAAGGCGAGATTAAGAAAAGCATTGAAAAACTCAAAAGTATGGAGTACAAATAAATCAATAAAAATAAGTAGTAATAATTAAGTAGGTGTATTTCATTTAACACTTAAACGAGCATAAAATAATAGTCTACACAACAAAGTACCTAACACAAGTGGTTTCAAATTTTGTTCCTAAAAAGTTTATAACAATCAAAAAGCACTAGGAAGCCTAATGCATTTGGTAAATCCTAACCTATTACTAACAAATATTATTTGAGTCATGCGGGCCCATAGAATATTATACATCGAGAACACCATGGTCCAAAATATGCGATATTATCAAATCTATATGTCATTGGCTAGATATTGTTTAAATTACACAAAATCTCTATTTAAAATATGATTATGACATATGACTATGGCAAGGACACAAAGGAACTAACTGGCTGTCTTCTCTCTCATTTATCATAGCGCATCCTTTTACATTCTAGCATATCCTTTGCGCTATCTATGTATAATACTCTATGGGCGGGCCACAGAAAAATTAGACGTCTCCAATTAACAACTCAAATGGAGCTTGGTAAACCTTTTTGTAATAGTAAGAGGATGGTGGATGTACCTACGTTGCATGGTCTGCATTTTTGTACAATCGGCATTTGACACTCTTATGTACAAAACTGAAAACGTACAATCGCGTTTTGAAGGGGGCTTGGAAGACTTTGCAACTTTTGTTGTTGTAAGTAAGTTATTATTTTAACTTAGAAACAGATTATTGAATGAAATTCAAAGATTATTCAAAGATACAAAGTAACTGAAATGAAATCCGTTCTTCAGAGAAAACAAATAATATACCTGAAAATATTAGGTTAGGATCTTGGTTTATTATTAAAAAAATTTTTTCTGGAGTCAACTTATCTTTGGCATGTTTTACAATTTCAGTATTAAGTAAGTTGCTAAACATTACCCTAATTTGAAGTCTCATTTTAGAACATCAAAAAGTATTAAAAAATGTTCCCAAATACATACTATGAAAATTTCATTATTTTAAACTTCTCATTTGACATGTAAATGAATCACTAGACTTTTCCATACCAATTTATTAAAGTGAGTAAAAAAATTTCCATTATTACACCTCTTTCCTAATGTAATATATGAATGAGTGTTGTACCTTTGTTGACAATATATAAAACAATAAAATCAGTCTTTCCTTTAAACCTCATTATTCCCATATGTTATGCATTATTTTGACATTTTAAATATTAAACAATTAAAGATAAAACTATATTTATATATTTTTTAAGTAGAAGCTATTGCACAAAAGCATAATAAACGATGGATCACATTCTGTTGTAAACACCCGAACTTAAAAGGGGGTGTTATAAGTATGACCTCTATGTGTGTGTTCTTAACATTTTACGTTAAATTATAACTGGAATATGGGGAATAAACCATTCAGTAATGCGATTAACATGATAAATAAATCAATGATTTCAGTAAAGTATCATTGAAAACAGTTAGGTAGGCAGGCACTATCCCGAATGCATTATTCTTGGTACTTAAGCTTCGCTTACAAAAAACTTAAGGGTAATTCAAGGTACATTATCTTTAGGTACAACACTTTACCATCTATAATAATAACACATTTTTCTTATTTTGTAGACAGTTACAAATTCTTACCAATAAAAGTTAAAAGCTAATCGTATCCTTATTTAAAACGAAAACCATTCATTTTGTGCACAAATCTCTTCGAACAAAAAAAAAAAAAAATATATATATATATATATATGTATATATATGAAAAGAAATTTTTATTATCTTAAATAAATTGACAATTTTCGTTATTTTAATTTAATGTACTGAAAATTTAAAGCATTTAACAATTGAGATAAAAAATGGAGAGAAGTGAACTACGAGAGAATGTGGAATGACAGAATGAAACGAACATACTACGACTATCGAACAAAGTTTTAAATTGCAAATTAGTGAAAACTTCTTCTTATTCCATCAAATAATAATGTTTGGTACTGTATACTTGAATTAAGAAATGTTGAACTCATTTAATATCCTGTGATCAAGCTGTAAAAAGAGCCTCACTTCCTTAATCGAACAGCATACACCATTGCTCTTTGCAAATGCACAAGAGATGCGTTGCGTGTCTGAATATCACGAGACGCCACTCTTTCCTGCAGGACTATCTATGTTTGTGGGCAGCGAATGAATAAATTTCCTATTATTAGAAGATATTGTAATTATAATTATTATGAAAAGATTATTTTCAACATACAAATATTGATTATACTCATAACGGAAACAGTATATCACTTTTCAGGATTGTATATGTACTGTGTTTGTACGGGCTGTAGTTTTTGATAACTCTTGGCTATTCAGATTACAGTATGGCTACGACGTAACTTCTAATAGGACCCACAAATCAATTAATCAAACCTTAGTAAATCCGCCAATTAACCAAACCTTAGAAAGCTAAGACTGGAGTTTTCATTTTAAAAAAAATATCCATCCCTTATAAAACTTGCAACACATCATTAAATATGGTAAAAGATCTGAAAGTCACTAAACAGTGAAGCGAAAACATTTTGGGGAGAAATATAAGAAATTAGAATTTTCCATTTTTTTCCTTTTAATGAAAGAGGGTACTTAGGAGAGCAGGTTTCTCATACTTTGTTTCAATTTTTCATCACGCATAAGAAGAGTTCAATGGATTCCCCAAATAGTCTATTGATAAAGTATTAAAAAACAGAACAATAAGGAACTAAGGCACTCACGGATTTTTATTGCTGGAATTGTTACTAAAGAAGAAAAGCCCGCAGAGTGCTATTATATGAGAGGGTTGAAATTGAAGATTGAAGAAGGCTTTCCCCAAATATCACGGAAGCAGAGCAAAATATCAAGAAATTTTTTAATTTTAATCAATCAATCGTTTGTTTTTAACGTCACGTAAGTAAAGAAAGATTTCCAGTCTTAAATAGCCACACACATAACTGATATTCCCATATTAGTACATACTACAAAATTTTCACCTAATTTTCACAAATTAGCGCCCTCGTGGGTAAATAGTGATGTTTACAAGAAAATGTTTCAAATAAAAGTTGTTTAATTTTTTATAAGGAACATTTTTTACATTTAAACATTTGTTCTATCTCTAACGGTTTACAATATGGGTCCTACGGACCCACGAGCCAATTGACCTATGTTGTTCATTTACGAACTCGACCTCACTTTTTACGTCTTAAGCACACTTTGAAAATTTCAGCTTGATATCTCTTTTCGTTTTTGAATGGTCATGATGACAGACGGACAGACGACAGACGACAGACGACAGATGACAGATGACAGATGACAGATGACAGATGACAGATGACAGATGACAGATGACAGATGACAGATGACAGATGACAGATGACAGATGACAGATGACAGACAGACATACGGAAATGGACTAATTAGGTGATTCTATGGACACCTAAACCAAAATTTTTTTCGTAGCATCAATATTTTTAAGCGTTACAAACTTGGGACTAAACTTAATATAGGTACTATGTATATTTCATATACATAGTATAAAAATAAATTTTATTCCAAAAACAGTTGAAACAAACAAAAAAAAAAGTCAAAATTTTGATTTTTTGTATATTTTTGGTTTTTTGCCTTTCTCTTTCTTTGGGCAGGGATAAATATAGAGAACAAAAAAAAAAAGATTCAATTTCCTTTTAAATGGTATACTGATAAATGTTTTTGTTTAAAAATTGACCGCGATATAGCCATTTCAATCTGGCTTATTTTGTTTCATTCAATGATAAACGTATTTTACGTTTATGATAAAAAGAATTATTAATAAGAAGAGAGAGAATTATTAAGTAATTAGCCCATATTTCGATCTTTTCCAACTCCAAGTCAGAGGTTTCAAGTGATTGCGTTTCCATTTTTGGATTTGAAAGTAAGTTCTCATGTCATGCTGTTTGATGGTATTGCGTGTTCGTGGTATGCTTCACATAATATATTTTTTATCACAAAAGAAACACTTTTCCATTTTACAATACAAATTCCATCAACGAATTCCATCAGATTCAACGAACATCAGAAATAAATCTTTTTCCTATTTTGGCATGAAATTTTTTTAAATATTTTTTAAACAATACTAATGCGATATAATTAATTAAATACAATAAATTTTATATGAAATTTCTTGAAATTTTGCCTTGAACGCCTTAATACCTTTCTATATGACATAATCAATAGTCTATAAAATCGAATATATATTCTCAAACCTGTTCGTTTTTATAACTGATACTATTTTTCGATTAAATTTGTACTTTTGGATGATAATATAAAAGAGATGATATTTCTTTTTAATTATATGAGAGAAAATTTTTATATCTGTATGTGTGTGTTTATGTAAGTTTTTGGGGTATGATAGAAACATACATAGTGTGATCAAATAAAAAAAAAATGGCGTCAATTTTTAGATAATTCTGAGTTCGGAGAAAAAAATTGAATTTAGTAGATCATTATGATACAAATTGAGGAAACTAAAATCCAACATTTTTTGATGGTCGGAAGGGGTCCAAAAAAAATGGTAAAGTGGCCTAATCCGGTCTTTCGCGTCAGACACCGTCGGATTGAGTTAAAAATAAAAAAGTGTTCAATAAGCTTACGCGCCGTAAAAAGGCGAAAAGAATGAGCTGCGAATGAACCCAATTGGTCCATCGATGTCCCCACAAATTGCAAAAAACCATCGATTTTGCTCGAAATTTCAAAACTTCATAGCTCTTGTTGTTTTAAAGATTCAAAGCTGAGATTTAAATGGATTGTAGCTTTTGTACCCATGAAGTATCACACACAATTTCAGCAAGATCGAATTTATACTTTTTGCAAACCGCAGCTGAATGCAAAAAACAGGACTTTTGTAAAATGGCCCTAAAAAAGTTGTGGTGCGGTAACGCGCTATTTTTTTTACGCGATCATATGCTTCAATAGTTAAAGTAATACCTACTAAAGTGCCAACCTCTCATCTTTAGTAAAAGTTAATAAAATATTAATTTTAAATTACTATTATTTTAAATTATAACATTAAAAATAGGATGGGAGTAATGGGAGCAATTATTAAGACTATAATGTCACATAACTTCTGTCTCTTAATAATTGCTCTCATTACTCCCATCCTATTTTTAATGTTATAATTTAAAATAATAGTAATTTAAAATTAATATTTTATTAACTTTTACTTAAGATGAGAGGTTGACACTTTAGTAGGTATTACTTTAACTATTGAAGCATATGATCGCGTAAAAAAAATAGCGCGTTACCGCACCACAACTTTTTTAGGGCCATTTTACAAAGGTCCTGTTTTTTGCATTCAGCTGCGGTTTGCAAAAAGTATAAATTCGATCTTGCTGAAATTGTGTGTGATACTTCATGGGTACAAAAGCTACAATCCATTTAAATCTCAGCTTTGAATCTTTAAAACAACAAGAGCTATGAAGTTTTGAAATTTCGAGCAAAATCGATGGTTTTTTGCAATTTGTGGGGACATCGATGGACCAATTGGGTTCATTCGCAGCTCATTCTTTTCGCCTTTTTACGGCGCGTAAGCTTATTGAACACTTTTTTATTTTTAACTCAATCCGACGGTGTCTGACGCGAAAGACCGGATTAGGCCACTTTACCATTTTTTTTGGACCCCTTCCGACCATCAAAAAATGTTGGATTTTAGTTTCCTCAATTTGTATCATAATGATCTACTAAATTCAATTTTTTTCTCCGAACTCAGAATTAAATTATTCAAAAAGTTAATTTGATCATATCAACAAGTAGGAATAATATTATAATATCTCAACCAGGATACGATAACGGTTTTTTATGTTTGTGTAGTAGTAAGTTGTGTAATATCACCCAAAAACGGTTACGATGTAGGTAAGTACAATACAACAGCTTGTGTTTGTCGCATTTGTGGACATAATAATATATTCGTAATTTACATATTTTGAAATAATAATACAAATATATGCGCGCACACATTCATAATACAATACACAGAAACATAGTAGTCGTATTGTAAGCAAAGCAACCAAAGAATTTACTTACATAATATAGAGAAGCCGTAACTCAGAATCTTCTAGTTCACAGTTTATATACGTATTTCACAAACGAATGTATAATAAATACACTTATATTTCAGAAATTTACAAAACATTATATTTTACCATAGATTTATTAAAATTTATAGTAAGGTAAGATGTATTACCTAGAGTTAAATGTATCTGGAATCCTTCCCAGTTTCTCGGCATATATTTATATTTAAGTATTATTAAATTGTGGGTATTTTATCAGAATGCACGCACGCAAAAGATTAGTAATCGAGATATAGTTTTGTTTTCAACTAAACTAAAAAAATAGTGTTATTTCGAAAAAAGTAAAAATTTTTGATTCTTGTTATTGGCTATTTACAAGCTGCCAAGTGCATATGGTTTTTTTTATAAAGGACGCTCAACGTAACTCAACAGTTACTGGTGAATAAGTTCTAATAATACATTCCAGTTTTAAATTTTGAGAAGGTAAAATTTCAAATACGCAAAATGATGTAACTTGAATCTAATAATGTATACTCTACGTCACAAAATTTGCAAAGAGCAAATGTAGAAAAGATGCCATACTTTTTTCTCTAAAATATATTTGGTGATATATATGTGATATATACATGTCATAACTATTTTTAACCAACCTTAGAAATTATAAACCTTAGAAACCTTAGAATTTTTACTGATTTAATAAATATGGATAATCAACTAGTGCAAATTTTGTGACGATGAGATACCTTGTATCTGAAAATCTATACATGGTAATACGTGTGCATACTTAGAGAGGGCAAAAAGAGTGTCTAGTTAATTTTTTAATTTGAATTCTATTACCGAGGGATGAATGTTTTTATGGCTTTTTTGTAGCTAAAAAATGAGACCCATGCCCTCCATTCCATATTTTCTAGATACCGTGTAAAAATCGCATACATTGTAGTTCCAAATTTTATTACATACATTAATTAAAGCTTTACTGAAGTTAATTCCTGAAATTGACATTAAAATCAATACATAGAATTAATGGTATTTTCTCGCCACCTTGATCAAGACTATCACTAACCAGAAGACTTTCCAAGCTTGTATTGAGTGATGTTTTTAAATATTTGCGGCGTTGCGCTTTATATAGAAGAAATATAAATAGCGGAAATATTATTTTCCCATTTTCGGATCAACACTTGGCAATGGAAATATCACCATGAAATACGGTGATAAATACTGACGTTCAATGTTATAAAGTTATAATGAGTAGGATTTCTTTTTACAAACAATATATCTAACTAAGCCGATTTATAATACTGTCGTTGGTCAACAAGCGTTGGTGATTGACACATGGACTACCACTATGAAAGTCTGAGTTCGGTACCAGGTGAGGTAATTTTTTTTACGTAATAAAACATATAAACACTTTAATTATTGGTATATTCAAATTCATGGGACATTACAAATATATGTATCCATTTATCTACATATCATTAGGAAAATAAGCCATGTTGTTACTTTAAGGAACTGATTTTAGTAGGTCTATGATGAAAAAAAATGGAGTAGTTGTTGGTGACGACTGTTGTTCGGGTTTCTGTTGTGTTTTCATAAATTTGCATTATTTAAAACAAACATAATAACTTACATGTAACAGAATGCTGGATATATATCTTTTAAATTCGATAAATATCAACGTTCTATTTAAATCATAAACAAATCATATAGTTGTGTGAATTTGAAATGTTTGATAGAAAAGGAGAAAGGAAGGAAATTTATCAACTATTGACTTAACAATTTTACATGAAAGTGTATTTTTTACAAAACAAATAATCTTTTTAGCTCATAATTAAATGGCTCCTTATATTAGATCATTTTTTTTTTTCAAATTCCATGATTTTTAGGAGAATTTGCAATAATGGGAACAAAAGTTAGAATTAATGGTCAGCTCTCCAAAATAAATATCTACTTTTGTTGTTTTTTCAATATTTTTCGAAAGGCACAAGAAAAGAACGAAGTACCAATTAGAAAATAACAAATATAAACTGGGAGTAAGAGAATTTAAATAGTGATTCATTTAACAAAGTTTTCTAAGGTTCTGTGATTTTTGCACCGAGAAAACCTTGATTTGTCTCCAGCCGTTGTCATCGTAAAATTTTGCATAAACAAATATTCTTGAAGGTAAAAAAGGTAAAAAATACTTCCTAAAGTAACCTTCATCTGCCAAGTATGTAACAATAAGAAATTTCGTCGAAAAATTTGATTTATGGTAATTTATATTTATATGAGAGGCGTTTTATAAAAGGGTACTTCTGAAACGAATCGTTTTGGAAGGTTCCGCGCAATTAAACTTGATTAAGATAAGATGCTTGATTAAGCAACAATTTGTAAATATGTATTTAATTTAAAGAATGTTTAGCCACATGCCAAAATCAATGTTTAATAAGCAAGGTCCATTCTATTAAAAAAATTTCTGTTGTAAAATTTTATCTTCACCAATAAATTTTTGTAATTTAAATTTTAAAAATTGTATTAATGCGTTTGTTTCCATCTCCATCTTTCGACTTTTTCCAAGCATGAAAATCATTTTATTCATATCCAAGTGCAATTTATAAATTAATTGACTTAGATGTAGACTGCCCTTAAATTATTTCCACCAAACCTACGCTTTGCGTCTATTTCGGCCGGCACACATTTTGTCTGAAATTTTTAATTGATTACATTGATTTTACATGAACATTGAAATTATAATGTATGTACAATTAAATAAGATCTGCGCAAAAATAAAAGTAAATGGTACATTTGTACTTCTTACTTTCATATAAAACTGAAGGAGTATTTTCGGTGAAAGCGAATGTAGATTTTAATAGTGGCTGAATTTTTCTTACATTGGGAGCTTTGGAAAAATGCATCACCCATGTCCCCATAACGTTACATACCATGTGTGTTTGTACCATCTAGGCATATACATATCTGTAGTATGACAGAATACATCCGTTTAGTAATGCATCTAAGCGAGAGTTATTATATACATGTATGTTATTATAAGACTACAGATACGATACGACAGATCTTCTGTTGTATGCATGAAGAGAGTGGGAGTTTTGTACATACAAATATTAACAAATAAAAACTTCCACTCTCCTAGCGTCTTCCAACTAATGTTCAATACATGTATATAATACCTCTCGCTTAGATGCATTACTAAACGGATGTATTCCGTCATACTACAGATATGTACATGCCTAGATGGTACAAACACACATGGTATATAAAAAAACATGCATATATGGTAAAAGCCTTCAGGGTCGAAAATAACCCGGATGATAAAAGAGTCACAAAATCGAAATAAACTTCAGAGTAGTTATCAAAAATCGCTAATTTTTTTTTAATTGCAGTTTTCATTCTATCGATAACGAAACGAAACACAGACACACGCGGATGATGGTTACAATTTATTTGAAATGAGAAAAAAATTCCGTCGACAAAGACCCTAGCGTTGATCTCCGATTAGTTAAATAAAGAGGGAGGCTAGCACATTTGAATTGAGAAAAAAAATTATCATAACGATGTATTGTACTGAGCATAAACAACTTTAGAGTGTTTCACTAAATTTAAAAAGTAAATAAATAATATAGGTGTGTTTAATAGTTGCTTAAAACTTGGAAAAACATAGTATTATTATCAAATACAACTTACAACAACTATATTATTTATCATTACATGGTTTTACTAGAAAAGGGTATAAGATTCTTACATGCATTAAATAGTTTTAGAAGTACGTAAAATATTGTGCCATTTTCTTTTCTGTATTTTTTATGTTTAAAATAACTAATGAGCAATAACCCGAGGTTCAGTTTCAACATCGCTGTTTTACTTTTATATTCAGTGAGAACTATTCACGATTCCAAGAACATAATGAAGATGGTACGAAGGTTGATCACGAAGATCGAAGAGGGTGTAAATAAACAAAAATTGATCATGTATATGGTCCAAAATCAATTCGTAAAGAATTCACTTTATCGTTTTATTACATGACTTTTATTTTTCATGGGCTGTGTACACTTATGGGTATAAGGAGAAATGGATGGTGGTATTAAGTGGATTATAAGGCTATGTTTTTCTATTTGCTTTGTTTTGCTATGTTATCCCTTGGGTTATAGAGCCCATTGTGATACCATATATGTGTTTTACCACCTTTTCCGCTGATCATTTCATTTATCAGCTCCTCAATTTCAAAGGCTGAGTCCACCTCCTTCATGCAAATATACCATGCACTACACCAGCCCATCACAACTATTAATTAAATTAATTTTGTTGCGACGGCGGGAATCGAATCCGCTACCCTAAGCATACCGCGGACGGAATTGGCTACGCCTTTACCAACTGAGCTAATATTACGACAAGCACCGAAAGAAGTGTAAAAAGTATATGCAAAAACAACATACTGTATGATGCAGTTAGATAATTTCGAAACCCTACTCAATTGGTTTAAAAATTGAAAATATACTATCGAGATAAAATCTCACCATCTAAATATTACCTGTCAAAATTTTTGTGTTTACCTGTTAAAACTCTTTCATACCCTGACATTCAATTGCTGCTTATCTAGTAGTGCAACAGATATCCTCCAAATAAAGTCCCTAAATAATTAATACATTATACCTTTTGTAATTTAAATATTAATTGCCTTTCTCTGCATATCATTAAAAGTAACTTAACACCCCACATGTTGTGCAAAAATACAAAACGCTTAATCCTTTCGGCAGCCTTTTCGTCGGTTGTTTCACAGTATCATCCAGTATCTACATAATTAGAAAATTTACTGATCTCAAACAAACGAACATCGTAGCTGCCACTAAAAACTAGTTACTCGCTCAGTCTCTCAAATGGTTAATTCAAACTGGAAATATCCTTTTCATTAAATTGAAGATGGGGATTAAAAACTAACGGTTAGTAATTTTGAACCAACTCTATAGTTATACTATAAATATAGTAAGATGATATATTAGAATACTTGTAAAATTACAAAAACTTTTAAACATCATATATAAATTTTAAAACTTTCTACAAAACATTATTTGACAAATGCTGACGTCATTAGATTACGTACAAAGATATATTATTGTACTATGAACACAGATAAAAACTGTTTTGTGTAAGTTTCGTGTAAAAATTATAAAACTTTCAGATAATTCCTAATTATCTACTAAATTATTTATTGTGACCTTGGTAATATTTCTAAAATCAATAGCAAAAATTTTATTCGAAGGTCCTGATTCGATATCATCGACTTCAAATATCTTTATTAAGTATAAAGAAAGCTACAGCAAATTGGAGTAACTTGTAACAAGTAAAAAAAAATGTGTGATCGTATTCATTAGGTATTCTTACAACATTCAACAACATTCAGGAAGGGTACCATTGATAGAGGTGCATTTTTACTTTTAAATTGCGCCGCCAGCCTTAAACTTTGTCACTCAACAAAGCAGCATGCTCGCCCTTCGGCATTTTGAAAATTTCAATTTTCAGACAGCTGTAAGCGGACTACGCCCACGCACATTTTTGACCTACAGCGAATAGTTTTTATCAAAAGACGCAAAGACAAACTTGTTGGTTACTTAACTATGTCCTCGCAAGGTTGAACGGTTAAACGACTAGTACTTAAATTTGTGAAGCACATTATCGCATATATGATCTACCCACGATGGAATGTTTAATATTTTTCATATTGCTTCATTTTGCCACTAAATTATCAAAAAGTTAATTTCTATATAAGGTGAGTGCAACAAAATAATTGAATATTTTGCAAAATAATAAGAAAATTTATAAAAAGAACTGACATGCATTATAAATAACATATCTTTATTAAAAATATTATTCATTAATTTTAGATTAAAAAATTTATAGGTAATAATCCTTTTTGACGTCAACAATGTGTTAGGTTTCCTTGCTAGCCGTTACTTGTCTGCTTCGCTGATTCATTCTAAATTTGTGAACCAACTAGCGGACCCGACAGACGTTGTCCTGTGTTGTCCTTATGTGTCTGCTCGATAAGTCCGATAAGCCCACTCGCTAGCCCATTCCTTCAAGTCCGCTAAACCCATCCCGTTAAACCCAAATTTAACTCCTATCTATTGCCTCCAATCCATCTCGCTAAACTTCATTCCATCCCATTAATTCCAATTTTTACTCTTATCTATTCAGCCTTTGGCCTGGCCTCCAACCTGGCTTGAGAGACTTCGGAAGTGGAGCTAGTTGCGCACGCATATAGCTATAATAAATACTTAATCGCAATACTTGATTAACAAAAAATAATACCTCAATACTATTAAAACTACATAGTACATAGTAAGTTGCAATAATAATGAAATATATTATTTATATGGGCTCCCACCATTTAATAAAACTTCATCATCGAATCCATTTGAACACACTCAAGAAATTTCATCAAAATCGGTTAGTTCATTTAGGAGGAGTACAATTTCTCAAGTTCATTTAGGAGTCAGTGACAATTTTTGTTGTATTGAATTTTCCTTTGGATTTCTAAAGTAGCAAGAGTTATTGATCTATTCGGTGTATAAGCTAATGATAAACAAAAATTTTCCTGTCTTTTTAGAAATTCAATTGCTTTAGAAATTCAACTTTACATATTTTAGATATAACACGTGTAACACAAACAAAACACGTCTAACACAACATATAACACATGTAACACAAATAAAAATTCATAAAGTTAAAATAATATTTATAGTACAGTAAAAGACAAATAAAGGAAGATGGAAGAAACCGCTCGTATTTTGCTAAAACCTCATGGAATGTGTTTCCTAGGTATCACTAGTAAGGTACGAGCTAGTGGTGCAAATGTTTCAATTTGTTAATAATCAATAAATTGTTAATTCAATGAAACGATCAATGTTAAAGTTGACTTACAAAATTAATAAATAGGCAACAAAAAACAACACCACATCATGAGTACATGATAGCCGATGCTTTTACATTAGCGAAAGACTCTGTGCTAGATGATTCCAGGTATGGGGGATTATGGAACAGAAATATCTGTAATCTGCACAAATACTCGTGGAGTTACTATCGATTTACTAGAACTTAGTGCCAGGAGATAGTTATGTAGCTCAAAGCCTATACATCACTGAGTTTAGTTGTTGTAACATCTTTCCACAGACTCCTTGGGCTCATATTCCTTTCTCGACAACAAGCATTTGAGTAGATGTAGTCTCTTAATCTTAATTTTGAAAGCTTACCCTAAGTAGTGTGAAGTAGCCTCTGTCGCCAACTTAACATTCGCTACGTGACCGATGATGACATCCTCTAGTGTTGTAATCATGAAAAGGAATTATTATCTAATTATAATGTAATCGTTGTAAAGGAATTAGTTATTATTTTGTTTAAGGTCGTTGATGGTTTATTATAATAATTAGATTTTAAACGCAGTTAAATTAAAAGTTATTAAAACTGTACTACTAACGCATTAAGTTAGTATCATTTATACACCTTCAACAAAATATGTTAAAAAATTAAACTCAATTATTTTTACCGCATAATTAGATTAATAGACGAACTATACATACAAAAGTTTTTAATCATGCTTTAAAAAGTTTTATTACGTACATTACATATATAAAATTTTAATTTGGAAATATATATTTTAATTTATAAATATTAACTCTTTCAAAATTACTGTACCTTTAATTAATTTGATGCTCCACAGTGATATATATATATATATATATATATATATATATATATATATATATATATATATATATATATATATATATATATATACATATATATATATGTCGAAAGTAAGCATGTTTGTTTGTTTTGTTTGTTTGTTACGCCAAAACTAGACTAGTGAATTGTTTTGAAACTGTACAGCAATATAGCCCATATTCCAGAATAACGCTTGGAATATAATTTATATAATTTATAAAGATATATTATCTAAAAAAAAAAATTTAATTCATTTAATTTGACAATACCATACATTACAGATTTTTGTTAAAGTAGTCTTTCGACATTACCATAAATTACAGATTTTTGTAAAAATAGTCAATATAAAATATTTCACGGCCATCTTTTCTGATATACTGAATGAATAATAACGACTAGTATACATTTAAAAAATAGAAAACCCTACATGTATTTTACCTGTCTAAAATAATCGTTAACATTATTTTGAGTGTTATAAAAAGGGGAGAGTTAGTTATAAAAAGGGGTTGAGTGAGAGCAATCTTTATCAATCTTTTCTTTTAAACCCCTGGCGGATATCACTCTAGTATATAGATACTAGTATATGCAACTATTTTCATTTATTTAATTTGTGGTTTAAATTTTTTATAGAAAAAAAATAATTTCAAAAAAAAACCACTGTTATACGTCGATACAGAATATTTGGTTCAAACATGCTAACAATATAATACAAATGAGAAATGACTGCAAAAAATATATTTAAAAAAATTTTATTTATCAAAAAATACTCTTTCAGAATATATAACTACTTCACTTAATTAATTAATAGTTAATTAGTTATTTATAATTAAATATTTGAATACCCAATTAAATCCATTTACAATTTCCTACATGTTATAATTGTAATTATTTAAAAAAAAAAATTTCATATGAATATTTCTACTATAATTATTTTCAATAATTTAAAGTATATGGAACTATTTTCATTTATTTTATTTATGGTTTAAATTTTTTGTAGAAAAAAAAAATTATTTCAGGTAAATTAAAAAAAAAACTCTTGTTCAAGCATGTTCATTACAAAGACAAATTGAGATATAATTGTCTATTATAGTCTTAGTCTAATTAATTCTTTTGGAATATGAATAGTTTTATTAATGACTTGAATAATACCATTTCAATTAAAGTTCGAGGAAATATATTACGAGAGAGATGTCACAAAAATGATTTATAATTTTTATATAATACTTCATACATCATAATGGTATTCATGGCATAGACTTCAGTTTTTGAATTGCCAAAGATAGACCTGACTGCGAAGTTAAGGTAACTCAAAAATAAGGCTTATTTTCATTCAACGAAATGTTATGTTGATTCAGCATAATAAACTTTAAACTGATTGGCTTATCTGTGACATCACCATATCAAGCACTTATAGCAAAAATAAGTTTTTAAGCGACGCGATCTTTTTATTTAGAGGCTCTAGAAAAGACTAAAATAATGATATATTTCAGATTTGGATAAAATTACATAAAACATTTACTTTCAGTCTGTGCACCTTCTTCATTACCAATTTGTTTGTCTCTTTCTAGAAATGTAAATCTGCAGATAAAAACTAAATGCTCAAAACAACATCAGCTGATCGTTCTCTCTGGTTAATGTTTAGGGATTAATAGCGCACCATCCACAACATCGAAAATAATATGGCTTACATCTGTATTACTTAATAAATAGAGGAAATAGATCCTAAATCAGTAACCAAAGCTAATTCATACTGATAACAACATTGTAGACGAAATACGCATATTTACCTATACTCAAAAATTGATATTTTACATTATATTTGATACTAGCTGTGAACTACCCACGTCGCTGGAAACTTCAATTTTTATATACGAACATAGGGACAGACAGCGCGAAGCGATTTTGTTTTAAACTATGTATTTATTTTACATTAAATGTGATACACGTTTAGTAGCTCGCAACTTACAATAATTTGCAGGCGCTGTTCAACAATGCATATAATTTTACTTGATAATTTTCCCAATATTAATTATATCGCGCTGCACAGCGAAGCAACATAATAAATTCGACTATAGCGGCATAAAATATTCTTTGAAATAAAAAATTTTTAATTCTATCTCATAAAAAAGTTAAGTAAAAATTTTTCTCATTTTGCTTGGAAAATAATCCTTTAGATGACAGTATTGTAAGCAACGCACACACATCCATTCAGACAAATGGCTGAAGTGTGATTTTTGAAACTAGGATTCTTTTAAGGTCTGTTAATGAATGTTTCTTGGTTTTTAATTACATATTTTTAAAATTCTTAATAAACAATTTTATTTCGAAGTCAACAAAAATTCATTCCTATAACTAATAATCGATTTTCGATGGTGCTGGGAAACATCACTTTTGTTTTTCCGTACGTAACGTATATAGAGGTTAAAAGTTACGAATAGATAATGTCCTTTAACACAAAGAATCAAAATAACAACTCCTCTCTAGCTTAAATGAGCTTTTTCAAATAACCACACCAGTTTCCTTGATTTCTTTTGAATAAAATAACATTTCATCCGTCTTGATGTGCACACATACCGGTTGCGTTCTCAAAATTATAATTGAATAACAATATGTACTGTACTAATACTGCAATAAAATCTACGAGGCAATGATCATATTCACACACTGTACATTATAGAGTAAAATACTTATAACAAAATATTTATACACAAGAATTTTCATGTAAAGTAAAATTTTCCATTATGTTAAATAATGTTTTACATCAACTTATAATAGAATAAGAGGAATTCCATTCACATTTTCCAACAACAACATGATGAAAAGCAATGGAGCTTTATTATAATTTTCTTATCTCTTTCAAGAGGATCTCGAAGAAGCTATGTAATATTTAATGTACCTATCAACTGTTTAAAATTAAGTTTTGATAATTCATTGAAATAAAAGTTTTATAGAAAGTAGAAATCAACATATTACAATCTTTATCTCACTCACGTTTTTATTTTCCTCAAAATTCTTTCTAATTGATAACTTTTTGTTTCTATACAAAATTTTGTGTAGGTATAAAAAAATCATTTAATCTAAATTGACCTTCGTCTTTCTTTATTTTGTTCATGTCCTATTATGATTTCAAACAATGTATCTAGAATAAATAAAATATTTCATATATAAATATTTCATTACCGCTTAGTATTAAATATGGCGAATTTAATTTTTTTAAATATTTTTTTGTCATTTACAGGATGTCTTTTTTTTTAACTTATCAAGTGCTTGAAACTTCTAGTTCCATCGAAAATATTTCAATCAAAAATATTTATAGGATCATATCTTATGCAAACAATAAACAATTTGATCTGGGCGTTGAAGTTCAATGAAAAGCTCACTCTGTCTTACATAAATTGTAAGAGATAGAAGGAAACTTTTAATTAGAAATAACTTTTATATTCGTTTTTCAAAAAAAAAAAAAATTTGAATTCAATTTCTGCCTGACCTTTTCGGTTAAAAAAATATTTTATGCCAAAGAATATTTGCAGTTGAATAAAGAATAATTTGATAATTAAAAGCGTTCTTCTACCTCTGACCAGCTATGAAACCAAATGAGCTTTTCATTGACCCTGACCCGAGTTAAAGAAAAAATCTAAGGGTCAAGTTAAAACCAACACTCGCAATACCTATCACTACATATCTGAAAGTGAACGACAAATAGCGATTGGATAATTTCATGTTCATAATAGGTCTTTGGTATATAATATTTTTACCATTTGCGACAAAAAAATCTAAAAATAATTATTTGTGGAACAATAGTTGCCCACTGCTTTCTTCAACAGACCATTGCTTTCTGAAATGTTTCCCATATTGATTTGAATGGAGTACATAGTACCGCCATGTTTTGCTTAAATAAGGATCTATGAGGTCTTTCTGTGCCAAGGGTTTGATTTAAATTTTTTTTTGCAAGTGCTAACATTTTTCAAGACTTAGATGTAGACAGAAGGGGGTTTATAAGCCAAAATTTTTGTAAATAAGATTTAAGTGATATTTTGATTTTGATACTGAAGCATATTTTGGCACATACAAGAACTCTGTTCATACGTAAAAATTGATAACATTGTCTAACATTGTTTTTATATGATGGGAGAAATAAATGATTTGGTACATTTTGTGGAGTCATGTGACGCTCTGTAGAGTTTTAATAAATGTTCAAAAAAGAATTTCAATTATAAATTTTATCATGTGTAAAGTGTTAAAAATGTTTAATTCATTTTCATATTCTGAAAGAGTGGCATATTTATTTATAGAAAATATTGAAAAATATTTATTTTAAGTTGAAAGCGTTTTTAAGTGTTATTATATTACACTACTTGATTTATTTTACCTACTTGATTTGTTTTTCTTTATCGACCGAGTAATGTATGTCTGTCTGAAATTACAATGTTGTTTATTATTTATTTCAATTCGTAATTTTAAAGTGCCTGATAATTGTTCTTTTTTTAAATTAAAATGAAAAAAAGTAATGATTGATAAATACATACTCACCAACACAGAATTTCGGCACAATACATAAATGTCTGCATCTCTGCGGAAAATATTCCGATCTTGACCACATACAGCTACTACCGTAGTTATATTGAAAGTATGCACTCTCAAATTTTTGAAAATTTAAATTTTTTTTAAACTTATTATTATGTCCTGCTGGCTTGCACCGATAGTGGAAATTTTAGGAAAAAACAGTTCTATAAGAACTTCGGGTCGGCATTATTATTGCATTACAATTTTCTAATTCACCTTGACAAGTCATTCATATAAACTTTCAATTATGAGCTGCTCGATACAACCTGTATAACAATTTTCAGCTTTGGTAAATTCATTTAAATAGCACGGCAAATATAAATGAATCTTATTTATTTATTGTACATGCATTGGGGCTGACTGACCAGCCCTATTCTTAAATTTAACTGACAGACTGTCATATTTGTTATTTATATACAATATACAATCTGTATAACAGTTTTCAGCTTTAGCAAATTCTTTTTAAATTAGGCGTACACTGGGCCATCTTGTTTTCAATTCTGATGAAGCTAGTTCGACTGATTAGATACTTTTTGTTAACAATTTAATTGTTTTATTATCATCATTTACAAGTGATGACCTTGAGCGTACAATTCTTTAAGCCCATAAACTTTTTTACTGAACTTTTTTGTAAAACCATCTTTCTCCAAGTAATAGAAAAGTTACATTAATTTTTCTTGTCACAAATTCATAAATAAACGAAAGAATAATTCATCTAAAGTATACTTAAATAATTTATTTTTTTAAATTAATAATTCCATTTCTGTATTAATTTTTAATAAAAAATAGTTATATTTTTGAATAAATAAAACGGTAGTGACGTATTAACCTCCGTTGAAGCTATGAGCCAATCGGTTTCTATAAAAATATGCGTTAAAATATAATGAAAGCCCTCTCAGAAACAAACCATTTATCATTATTCATGT
This sequence comes from Chrysoperla carnea, assembly GCF_905475395.1. Taxonomy (NCBI): domain Eukaryota; kingdom Metazoa; phylum Arthropoda; class Insecta; order Neuroptera; family Chrysopidae; genus Chrysoperla; species Chrysoperla carnea. Next base: position 70,014,312 of record NC_058337.1, on the reverse strand, counting down.
TACTTTATTATTTTACTTGCGGTGGCAATACGAAAGCGAGGTGTTGACATCACTGTCATTTGAATTTATAGTTTACATAACCCATTTTAGATTGTAAAATTACAAGAAAAATCAATTAAAAATATATTTTTTTAATTTTTCTTAATAATTTAGAAAATAAAAAATAAAAAACATGCAACTTTTCTATTTTGGAGTGTGTTTTTACATATTTTATGTATTAACACAAAAGAACTAATACTTATAGATAATGCTATAACAAAACTGTAAAGATGAAGATAGCTCATCCTTTTCATAAAAAAAAAATCATTTCCACTTATCGTCCGCCATATGACATCACTACTGAGTGACTGCTGTGTGGTGACAATGATGGTTTTTCATGTTTGTTATTATAGGTAACGTGTAGATAAATATACAATAATTACAGTAAAAATGATTTATGTTCGAAAAGTCAACGAGTATTAATAACATAGGGCCTGTGTTTTTCTCCCTTGGCGCCTCACCTCTTCAACAGCAAATATGTACGGTATTGCAACTCTAGATATGTTCAAAGTCAATTTCCGCAGCTTCCCACGATTTCTGTACAAAATTTATGGAATTCGCTTTAAATAGTGACACACTAAGTGGAGTGACATTCATATTCATACCTGTACTCACCAGTAATACGGAAAACTGACGCCCTGCCCTGATGCTTAAACTTACTTTTACATTTCGAAACATATTTTTCAATATGATTTCAGGTGGGTCATTTCACCCGAAAAATTTTGGCATGGGCTTTTAGTCTATAATGAACATTTTGTATTTTTCATTTCCACTAAGCGAAACACCAGTTTTCTCCGTTGTGGACAGAGTTAAACTTTTTATGTACTACTTTGGCATTTTATATGCTGACTTTATTAGCATTTAAATTTTGATACACTTAGATTTTTTATTTGACTTTCAAATATTTGTTTTTTAAAATGACGGTGTTAGCTTAGTGGACATTTTCAATTTTTTTAACATCAAATTAACGAAACCTTAATTTTCTCTAATGTTATAGAAATTTTTTTTTAAATGAACTTAATTTTCACTAAATACACTTTTGGATTTGCGATTTCGTGTTATATGTATGCTAGCTTATTATTAAGTTTGCACATATATCTTAAAGAAAATGATTGCTTTAAATTTTTACATCCTGACTTAGCACTAAATGTACTGGAATTAAATACACTGTTCGATTTTGTGTGTGCTGAAATTGTTTTGCTACCTTACTAGACCTCAATTTTTGCCATCGGCAAATACTTTAGACAGATACAAATTCAGAAATTGTTACTGTAATATAAAATAAACTACGATAAAAATAGGTTGCTAGTAGTAATAGTCTCCACTGTTACATTTAAAAAAATGACTTCAAAAAACATACAAATATAAATTGTGATCGTAAATATTTTTAAATCTCTCCCATAAATTTTCAATTTTTTAACTGAATTTGTTGTATTAAAACAGATTTTACTGTATAGGCGTACACCGGTTGTTAGTTTTTGTTGTTAGTGGTTTATGTTGGTCATTGTCCTGTTGCTGCTTGATGAAAGCCACATAACAGGATAACAAAAAAAAAACAGCAACATATTCTCTTGGGGGTAGTCAGTAAAAATCAATAATAATATTTAAACCCACAAACTGGTTCGTTTCATTACCAACATCAAGATTCTTCTTTACTAGTGATATCAATCACTATTAAATAATGAAAATGCAAAGTTTAAAGGTAGTATTTTAATAAGTTCTTAGAACTCACCTCAAAGAAAGAAAGATATTGTGTCATCAATTCTTGGAAACGGCAATTATTAGTAACATATTTATTATTCTGTGGATAAATTATATTCTAACTTTTGATATAATTTCAATATCGTTTTATACGCATAGGATGATCATTAACGATATTTTTTCAAGACAATAAAACAAAAGTTCGAAACTAAAACTTGACCGCACCACGCTATATCACCATATTACAATACAGCGACCACCAGACTCCGTATTTTGAAAAGGAAAAAAATGATAGCCGATGAACTATGTTAGGTGGGGTATCATTGGCATGGAGGTAATATGAAATAACTAGAAAGTGTAAAATAAAAAAAATAATTTATAAAATCAAACGACCCGACTGTATTCAATAAATACTGAAAAGAAAAAAACAAGTTCAGCAGTTTACAAAGTGACTTGAACAGTCGTTGCCCACGATTGGGATGATTTGAGCCTCTCTAGATTTTAATGGGTCTCGACCGTTAAAGTCGCAATATAAACTACAGGACTTGCTTTTTCTTTTCACTAATTGTAGAACACAGTCGAGTTTTTTTTATTTTTTTCGTGCTGTGTCTTAAGTTCTGATTTCATCGACTTTCAGAATGTCTTAATAATTTAGAATTTTAACAAATTTTAATTTCTATTCTTATTTTTTAACTCATAATCTTAGAAAAAAATACGATACGAAATACAAATTTGAATGGTTAAGTGTAAAAAAAATATTTAAATACATTATAATTTTGAGATACTTAAACGCAGTTTTTTGGCACTCTCTGTTGATGACGTATAAATACGTGATCTGTCACTTGGTGACAGTTCAATGTATAATTTACACTTAAAAAATGAATTTACAACACAAGATTTACACTCGTTATCATTAAGTTTTCTAATAAAAAGCCGTAGAATAATAGAAATCTATGTAATACCATACAAAATGTAAGTAATTAATACAATACAGTATGTCAACAAATTTGACAACCGAGTACTATGATGTCACGTCCGTTTAAAAATTTGAATTTCCCGTTTTAGAAATTATGAATTTTTTTCACTGAATTTATACTTATTAATTTAAGTAATTAATTTTAAGTAATTAAAAAGTAATTAATTACTGAAATAATGGTTTAGTTGAAATGTTGAGCCAATAAAGCTACGGAAAAAAAATATTTGAACCAAATTTAAATTTCATGAATATTCCCTATTATACAAATTTAGGTTCAATGGGCTCTCGGTCAGATTTGATGTAATTTTATAAAATTGTTTATAATTAGTTCATAAACAATATATTGTATTGTTTATGATTATATAAATTACACGAGTAGATATATACGAATATTTATATTAATTGATAATTTATATTCTAACATGAATATATAATTTCCGAGAGACGATTCAATTATAATTTATCCTATGCATTTCCATAATATTATAAATATTATACTGTCAACAGTATAATTCAGTTTGTTGTTCTCTTCAATTTGAGCTCAATGGTATCAATAATAATAATATTAACTTGGTAAATATGCATGATTGTAAATTACAAATATAAAATAGAAATGCAATAATTATTCGGCTTCTAATTAATATGAATGTACCTATTATTCGAAAACTGTTCGCGCTCATGCAAGCGTGAAATTGTTTTGATAAACATTTTAGTGTTAACTTATTTGCTTTGTAAATCGTTGTGCTACTTATATTTACAGAATTTCTTGTGAAGTTAACCGAGTGGAGTATGCTTTGAATGAATATAGGAAAAAATAGACAAAAAATAATAGACCCAGATAAAAAAGCCGAAAAAAATTTCTGTAATAGTGTCCCATTTTTGAACGGCTAAAAGGGCTAAAAACCTCGGAACCCATCCAACGCTGTGATACTGGACCGTTTCCCTTACGCCTTACCAGTTCTGCAATGTTGGCTGTGAAGTAACTCTTAAAGGAAATAATTTTCTCGCATTGCCTCAGACTATACTCGAAATATCATAACTGTATCCATTACACACAAAAGAAATCATTCTCACATGTAAAATAGAAAACTATGACCGGGCAGTACATGATAATTGAAATTGTAACTCTCTATACTCGTTGAAACTAGCTCTTAGGGTGATTTTGCTCTGTTTCTATATAAAATACAAGAGGATAGTTTTCTTTATCAAAATTAAAGATATGGTGCTGTAAACATAATGTAAAGTATTTGTTAGAAGGATCACCCAGTGTCGGTAAAGTTAGGTGAAAACAGAACCATGACCGAAGCTTCTAGAGGGTTACACAACTTTTATCTGCTTTATGGTTACATTCACCGATTTTTTTACTTCCTTGAGATAAAGCTGTGCAAAATTCTTATATACTTACAGAAATGATGACATAAAATTTTTTTCAATGGGAAAATTTGAAAACAATTTACATTTTCCTACAGAGAAAGGAGTCTAAAATAATAACCTTCCCGTCAACTCCGTGCAGTAATTATTATTATTTGCCAACGGACGGAAATATCTGATAAAAAAATTTTCTGAATTTTAGGATCGAGGAAGTGATTCTGCTTGGATTATAGTTGAACGTAACAGGGTCTGTTAAAAATAGCAAATAGCTCAGTCAAAGTATATTCTTGCCTATTTTACTTTTGCTGGGGCTGATATTAAAAACAGAAAACAGTGTGCAGTTTTGAATTCAGCTTTATCTATTACCATTCTGCACAGTACATAAATTCATTCAAATAAATGAATTCTCATCATGCTGAACTTTCAACAAACTAATGGATTTTATATGATATTAATTTTATAATTTAGGTTAAACAATTAACCAAAAAAATTTCCATTTACATGCACAACAGACGTAGAATGGGAAATGTATATAAATACAGGCTGGGGCATCAAAATCAAGCGTTTTTTTTATCGAGAAGTACTCGACGATTAGGGAACAGAGAGTTTGTGATTTGTTGCAATCACAAACATTTGTTGTCATTTTAAATTATACTCCTCAATATCTTGTTTTGTAGTTAATCAATCAAAACATAACTTAAACAAAAGTTGCCGAGTGAGGCCCATCCAGTGTATGTTTACTCAAAGCATTTTGTTTTCAGTTGTCATCATGGAGTCGTGGCCATCATTGTCGATGCCAGAATATAGTTTATTCGATTATAATGATTTTGTTCAGTTTGGAGAGTCTAGGGCTTTGGTACACTGTTAACTCCGAAATATCAATAAAAATAGTCTGTTCCTGTTCCCACCAAGACACAAATTTATATTGGGTTAATAATCTTTAGCTGAGAAATATTTCTTTTTCTCATTATTAACCCTTCTGTCGAAGATTATTAACTTAACGTAAGATCAGGTTCTCAGACGAGTACAAAGAAATATTGATTTTATCGACTCCCCACAAAACAATCATTCATGAATAAGCGTTATTTTAGTGTCTAGATGATGACAAATGAAAAAAAAAAAACTTTCCGTTAAAAAAAAATTTTTGCAACAAAGTGTTCAACACTTTGTTTCCTAATAAACAGGAATTCACGAGGAAAAAAACATTTGGTTTTTATGCTTCCACCCTGTATATATGTTTTAATTTTCATGTGTACCATTTAAAATAATAAATAAACATTGACCACTATTTGTAATCATTTACTAGAATAAATTATTTATTCTGTCAGACCTTGATTTTCGGTAAATACTTCTACTATCTATGTATACCATAAACATTCATACAATTTGTTTTTGCACAAAGTATTTGGACTAATTATTTGACAATGACCCACTTTTCACATGTTCACCACAACAGATGTATAAAAAAACATTTTATATATTAAATATTTATTTAATCTTTATGATAATAAAAAAAAAAAAACAATTTATACATATAAACTATTTAAGAAAAATACAGAAAATTACAAAAATATTCAAGATGGATTATAGTGGTGTAATCTATTTTATTAATTTACTTATCCACGCGCTGCGCGCTGTTTGTTTTCATTTTCAGATGCTTCTCTGAAAAATTGTTACATTTCTCAATCTTGTAACCCATACATTTCGATTAGGTTAAAATATATATCTATAATAATCAAAATGTATGGGTTACAAAATTCGGAAATGTAACAATTTTTCAGAAATACATCACGCAGCGCAAAGAGGAATGTTTTATTAGTTTAATATAACTGTGTGTCTCCCTGTGACACCACAGTTCAGAAAAGGAACATAGAACTTAACTAAGAACCCTTTCGATCAAATTACTGTTTAAATCAACCAAAAATCAAAATTCGTTCATCGAATTAGGAGCTATAATGCCACAAAGTAGGTAATTTTTAAATTTTATCTCATTAAATTTTTGGAAAAATCAGTGTTAATGAGCAATATTTTCAACTGTAATTCTATACAAACTATCTCCTGTTTCTTAATAATCTGCCAATATGAGAAAATCTTAAAAATATTATTGCTAGGTATTTCAAAAATCCATACAAACGCTCGGATCTACTTAATAGCGTGGATATAATTTTAAAATTTTAAAAATGAATTTTTATTAAGCTTAGCTGTTTTCACTTTCAATATGTTAGAAATGATCTGTAAAATTTTCTTACCATTTAACCATTTCATCATAATATCCACTTTAATTTTATGGCGTGCACTTTAATGGTACATAGATTGAATAAATAACTATGTTCATAAAAATTATATCGTCATATGAAAACAGCACTTAAATTACATCTAAAAATAAAATAGTACATGTGTTTCTAGTATCAGATGGATTACTTAACATACTTCCACAAATTTGAGCGAGATTCTTAACACATTTAAAACCATTTTATCTAATGTCTGCTTCCTTTAAAGATATTCTACTTAAACTTTTTTTTAAATATTAAATTTATTGACATGTCGCCAAGTACTTTAAAAGTCATTTCTTTATTGGATGTGGAAATCATTTATACTTCAGATTCATCTCGATGAATCTGACTTATAATAAAATAAAGTTCAAAAACTAAAACCCTGATAATTACGCCCTATCATTTATACTACACCTATGACACCTATGACGGTATCGTATAAAATTTGTTTATAGTTCGTGACTTTATGTCCTCTAGAGAGGGCTATATTCAATTGAATGTGACGCTTTCAACGATATCTTATTTGTTAAATAGTGATAAGTAGTTTTGAAGTTAGGAGTGGCAGATAAACATACATACAGGTCAAACACATAGCCCTCGCTGCCGTCGGGGTAATAAAAAATGATATTTGTATTGAAATTATGAGATTAAAGAACCATTAAATTAACTAGAAACTATTTCAGTTTCATTTTATTTAGAGTAAATTGACTCCACTCATCACGTTTAAGATGATATTTTGTAGCAATAAACAATTAAATTCATACAAATAAGGGTAATGTTATCCCAGATACAATTAATCCGAATTACTTAGTCGACATATATAACTATTCATGAAATAGTAACTATATAAAAACAAAATTAACTTACTACGAGAGAATTTATAGTTTATCTATGTACCTACATTAGTTTTCACATAAAATAGAAATACCTTTTTTAGTATTTTAAAGTATCCAATTTTCTGCGGCTGTTCCATGATTTAAATAAAAGTAGTTGATTGTGTATTGTTTTAAATTACATTCTTCCGAAATTTCTGTTTAAAAAAAAAGCGGTAAAGTTTGAAAGGATTATCACAACCCTTGGATCAAGCAATGTACTGTACGATTGATCTGGGATTAAAGATATGCACTAAATTTTACACTTATTTTCTCCTTTTTGCTGGTAACCATGTTAAGGGAAACCTAGCACAATATATTTAAAGTATCTACCCTGGATTATTAAAAACAGTTGGCGACGTAACTGGACGCTCCAAAAAGAGGTAGAAGCTGTAGGAAATCCTATGTTCCAATCACAAACATTATTTCTGACGCTGTTACCCTAGGTTGAAGAGAGACCTTTAAGATGCAACCTGTGAAAATAATCCTGGCTTCGTTAGATTATTAGTCATGGTATATTATGATGATGTAGCATGGATGGCCAATATTCTACCATTAATTATAAGTTCTAAGAAATAGCACTGAGTTAATTGTTGAAGTACCCTGTATAGAAAGTGTTGAACACTAGTTCTTGTACTGTTTGTTTATAAATTAGAACAGTTTAAAAAACCAACATAACTATAACGGCCTTTGGGCTACCATTTATTTGGTTTTCGGAAATTTTTGAAAGTATTTTCGATAATTTTTTTTTTTTACTATGTTTCACAAAATTACTTATTAAAGTACCTGCAAATTTTCTATCTTTTATAGTTTTGGAGGAAAATCTCTATCTTTTATAGTTTTGGAGGAAATCGACACCAAAGTTTTGTCCTAATTTGCTGCACCCTCAGGGAAAAACAGTGAAGTTAACGAAAAAATGTTTTAACCAAAAAGTATAAAATTTTTTACAAGGACTATTTTCTACAGTCAAACTTTTTTTCTATCTCTTACGGTTTACAAGGTGGATCCTTCGGACACAAGATTCAAATGACCTTTGTTGCTCATTAACGCTATAAAAATTTCAGCTTGATATCTCTTTTCGTTTTTGAGTTATCGTGATCACAATCGGACAGATAGGTGAAAAACCGGAAGTGGACTAATGAGTGATTTTATGAACACTTTACCAGAATTTTGTTCGTAACAATATTTTTAGACGTTACTAACTTGGAACCAAACTTAGTATACCTTGATAAATATTACATTTATACTGGGTATAAATCTTTAATCTGAAAATGCAAATTTTGATCCCTGGTACTATAATCTCCCTTATACAAAATAGAAATATCATATTACCCTATTTATGATATAACCTAACCTTATAAATAGCTACTCTTGAATTGGCTTATAAATAATATCAAATTTTTCAGTTAAAATTTCTATTATTATTATAATTGTATTATACATACACTTGTCTGTATTTAATATACATTTGTGATGAAATTGTATACAATCTACTTTTCAATAACATAAGAAACAAAATGGAATAGTGAGTGCTCTAATCTGTTTTAAGTTTTCTATTTATCAGTACCTACCTACATTGTATTATTATACGATGTGAACGAGTGGATGGAGATCGGATGGTTGAAATTAAACATGTTATCTTATAATATTGAAATTAATATATTTTACTCTGTTAAATCTTTATGGGATTCTCCATTTACAAGAATATATTGCATTATATTTTCACATAATACACTACGCTTAAATAAAAGCGTAACACTTTTGGTTTCGTTAAAAATCGCACAATATTATTAGCTGCCTAACTTTATGACCCCTGAGCCACCAGGGCTCATTTTAAGCGTATTAGTCAGCTTCAAAGTGCGCTTGTTCAACATAGTCTAGAATCGAGATGTTGTCATGGCAATCATTAATTCTAAGCTATTTTAAAAGGAAAAAAAATTGTTGCGCAGGATTGTTAGCTAAGCGAATTTCTGCAGAGATAGAAAAAATAACACATTATAAAAAAAATCGAATATTGTATTTTTAACTTTTATTTCGGAAACTAAGCGCCTTGAGTTAAAATCACAAGAGTACATGTTTGCTTAAAACTGATTAAAAATAGTATTTGCGCATCCCCCAACCCCTTGTTTATCGGTAAATTTTTCTCATTAACGAACCTTTCTTGTATTTGAACCCTCCTTGATACCAAATTTTATTCAAATCTAACCTAAATTGCGAACGCTATAAAGTTTACAGACATATAAACGTATAGATAAGTATATATGTACAACGTGTTGTGTTATTGACTGCAGATCGTCGGCCTACAGAATAAGCTCATAAAGACGAAGGAACAAGTCATTTACCAATTTTGGATTTTAGCCCAAATTTGGGCGCTACAGGTATGACAAAAATTTGCGCCCAAATTTGGGCTCAAATCCCAAATTTGTAAATGACTTTTTCCTTCGTCTTTATGAGCTTATTCTGTAGGCCGACGCGACGATCTGCAGTCAATAACAGAACACGTTGTATACAGATATATATCGATGAACATTTGAAGAAATTTTCCTTAAATACCAACATCAGTACAAAAGCAATAGCTCCATTTCCTTCCGTAGTTCGCTTAAAAGTTAAAAGCCTGTCGTGATTCACCACACATTGATACGTTTTCTCCCCTCCAATTTGACGTGTGAGTTTCATTTTTTTTCGTTCTCGAGATATGCGCACATTTATTGTGAGTGAGAAAACTAATAAATTCAAAAACATATACAACCCTTCAATTTTTTTACCTACTCGATTCCAGCCCAATTCGGTTTCTTAGGATCACTTTTCTAAAGAATTTCCGATAAATTCCAGGAAAGTTGATTTTTTACAATTTTGTTTTTTTCTTCAATTTATTTTGCTTTTTTTCATAAAAGTTTAAACTGGAACATTACAATTCTTTAATATAGACCATCAATTTTCAAATTTTGAGCTTACTCCACCAAAAACTCAACTTTTCCCCTATGATGCGGTTGCAGAACCACATGAGATAAAATCTTCAAAGAATATTCAATTAAAAATTTTTAATCGATGGGATAAGTTACGGGTTATTTATCTCTAAAAAAAAAAAATCAGTCAAAGAGTAGCACATGCACCTGTATATGGTACATACTGGAAATCGTTGGAAAAAACACCAAATTTTTTCCCGTTTCCTACCGTGTCTACCATGGTTTTTATAGCGGCCAGAAATAAAAGTATGTTATCAATCTGACTAAATCTCTTTAATAATATCGCCAAAAAAAACCCAACCTCATTGGCGTTTTTACACACTGTTGATGTTAACTTACCTTACTAATTAATGTATTTGCTGTCATAATCTTTATTTAAAGTTTTGGGGTGCAAACTATTATTTTTTATCAGAAAGTTAAGCATACATATTTGCTTTGTCCAAAATCGTTTGCAAAATCGATTTTAGCTCTACTTTTTCTTGTTTTTATAAATAACGAGAAACCAAAATGTTAGTAACTGGACTACTTTGTTCTATATATTTGATTTTATTAACATTTGATAACGTTCCTCAAGACGTGCGCCCACAGAGAATGAAAAATAACATAAAAAAGACAAATAAAACAATAAAAAAAATTGTAATATGTAAATTTATTATATTATAAACAGATTAAAAATAAATCCATATTCTAAAGGGTCTTCTATTTAAAAGGATACATCTTTTAACTTAAATTTGTATGAGATATCATGCAATATTTTATCAAAATTTGTGTCACACATGGTGCAAGCCAAATATAATCCGCAGTTTCGTTAGATAAATGGTTTGGATGGCATGGATTCTGCTTAATTTTAAGTGAACTCGATCAAACCTAATTTTTTGACGCCGATCGTCATTAGCGTGTTGTATGATTCTTTACCGCAACTGTTCTTTTAAAATTTCGTACTGCACGATAATTGACTCATTTTGACGATATAAGCCAAGGAAAATCATGCGGTAAACAGAGTTTATTAATTTCTATGCGTAGTTTAACATATGCAATGCTGTATGACAATTTTTCCAATATTATTCATTTTGCGCTGCTCAACATAGGCTGGTACTATATATTACACAAATTGCCATAAAATACATTATGATATCTATCTCATACATATGTAGTTTTAATTAAATTTTAAAATTCTAAATTTTAAATGGAAAACTCATTACAAATGTAATTATTTATACAAATTTATGACATGTTGACAACATAAATTTCGAGAATAATATTTTTTTTAAATATTAAAACCAGTAGTTATTTTAGCTACATAATTTTTTTGAAACATTTTTCTACATAAAAAAAAATTGTTAATATCATCAATATTTAATTTAAGCCAATCTACATTTATTATTTATATCACGAAATATGTAAAATTTAATTTATGTTTCTTTTGTTACAGGTAACGTATTATATATATCGAAAGAAATGTTAGTAGTTAGCAGTCGTAGTACTACGAACAAGTGGATACGGTGCTACAAGGTATACATAGTACAGTGTTATATACAAGTTCTTTTTTAGTCAATACATATAATTCATTTTTGTCAGTAATATTTACTGATAAAATATAGAAGCTTACAACAAAAAGTTAAATCGAGCCTATTTCTTTTATTCTTTTATATATTTATGTATTACTAGAAAACAGAAAAAAAAAATTCATTTGAATTTATTCTATACTATTTTTAAACTCATTGTTTATGATTTTTTTAAATTTTTAATTTTTGTTCGATCGTTTTAAATTTTGAAAATGGTAAAACGGAATCCTTGTACTTTTTTCATACTTGTGCGTACCTATTTTAATTTGCGCTTGTATTTTAAAAAGATAAATATTTTGTTAGTCATAAGTATACGTTTTTCTAAAGTAGCTTTCCTTCTTGTTTTAGGCAATATTGGCCTTTATACACCAACATCCACACATTTTTACAGATCAATGACTATAAATGGTATTTTGGGAATCACAGGACTTTAAAACAATAATTATCTCTTCGTACCTTAGGAAAGAATTACCTCTAAGTACCTACATTATTATATTACAGTACAAATAAAAATATAGGGAGAAATTTCCTTAGATACTTAACTTACGCAGGATGATTCAATTGGCTTAGAGTAAAAAATACTGAGAGATTTTTTTAATAATAGCTATTATCAACCAGCTAAAAAATGCAATCTGGCTGCAAAAAACATAAAAGTTCAAATTACGTAAAGAATGGACATAGAGATATACAAACCTATGCAATTTACATGTAATTAATTATTATTAATTACATATCTAAATATCTTATCCATAATCATCCCATTTCATGTCAAAAAGGAATGATGAGACAGTGATCTTTCTTGATACCAAATTTCATCTAGGACTCAAAATATACAGACGACGGTCTAGTTACTTCTGCATTTATTATATACAAAGTGTTGTGGCTAACATTTAACTGAATATTAAATCCAAGATATTAGACACAACAAAAATGATTTTAATTTTCTAGTAGTTATCAAGTCCTGATGTAGTTGTAGAGAACTCCGGGAGACAACACGGATAGGCCAGCATAATTGGTCCCAGGTCTAGGAGTGAGAGTTAACACTGGCAAACGAGCACTTCAACCCAAACTAACAACTTCACCATGTTTGTAAAATTATCCTTAAATATAAAGATATTTAGGAATTTTTTTTTTTTTTTTTTTTAAATTTGATTACTATTTGCAATCTGTAATCACAATAAGCAAATATGATAAAATGAACAGGGACGTTCAATTTGTATTCATTAATACAAATTATAATTTACTTATATTACGAAAATAATTAAATTTAGGAATAAAGCAAATATTAATTGTCACCATCCAATTAAAAATTTTTTCTGGATGATGATAACTGATACAGTAAATTAGTCAAGTAAACAAATAAACCAAACACTTGCTATACTATAATATGTAATTATTTGTTATTAATCAAACAATTTAATGTTAAGATTGTGTTTGTTAAATTTCAAGAGGGTATTCACAAAACACAATACTCCCATCTTGATAGACGTAGGTATTCTCTCATTCGATTTAAATGTGTTCAAATGAAAAAGATCTTAAGGGAATGCTTCCTTCTTTGTTTGAGTGCTGTGCCTACAACAATATAGAAATGTTTTCATTAATATGTATCTATGTATATTTCCATATAAATAGAAGACCGAGTATTTGGGTGGTTTGTAAAATAAATAAAGGTATGTACATGGTTTTCCTAAAAACATCACTATTGAGTATTCTTGCAGAAAAAATCTGCTTTTAACGATTTATGCTGTTTTAGAATACTCTTGTGACATATTGTAATTAATCGTATTTGCAAAAATTATTGCATCTGTACCAACTAAAATCTTTTGATTATTTTGCAAGTGAAGTCTTATGGTTGTTGTCCAATTTACTTGATTTTACCCTCTAAGGGGTCATGTAATGTATCAGTTTTGACTTGTATTAGAGGAATTTTCGGAGATTAAGGCTTTAAAAGTTTACGAGTATCTAACTCTGCCATGTTTACTACATAAATTATGATTGAATTTAACGAAAAATGACGGACATAAACGTTACAAGTGGCAAAAGAGTAGAAATAAAGGCGTGATAAGTTGATCCCGCGAGTCTCACATTTTCTTTGTGAAACTCAATTTGGTTTCGAAGCCCATTCTTTAAATTTATCATAAAATTTTACTTTTAGAAAAGCTTTTAAATATTTTTATCTACGCCCGTGAGATAGGGCTACCTATGCCACTCATTTGGCGTGGGTTAAATATTTTATAACACGAATTTTCCTTTCCAAAAGCATTTTTAAACCAAGTAAGCCAAATAACCGCTTCTTCGTAACACCGAAACTAAAGGAACTTTTGTTATAGTAAGCGACCAAAATATTTTTAACCCCAGGTCTTTTTGAATAAAAGCAAGGAACTTAATTTTAACTTTACCATTCGCAGACCTGGTACTAATTCTGCAATAGAATTAGTATAAGAATATAATTAGTATAAGGTCTGCGAATAGTAAAGTTAAAATTAAGTTCCTTGCTTTTAGTCAACACTTGTCAGTATTTTGCGGTTTATAATACGGTAAAAGATCTTTAAAAATATTTTGGTCGATAACAATAAAAAAGTTTCTTTATTTTCAGTGTTACGAAGAAGCGGTTATTTCACTTACTTGATGGTTTGAAAATGCTTTTGGCAAAGAAAACTCGTACGGTAATAAAAGATTTAACGCACGCAAAATGAGTGGCATAAGTAGTGCCTATCCCACGGGCGTAGATAAAATCATTTAAAAGTAATAAGAGTATCTTCCTTCTCACTTCCTTAATGAACATTGCAATAAACAAACACATACATTTATATAAAACATGCTTAATGCATACAATACATGTTTACATAATATATTTGTTCTAAACTAATTTGCGACCTCGCGGAAAATACGAAAAATGTTTCAAATAAAGGTTGTTTATTTTCTTATAAGGAACATTTTTTTGAATTTTTTTTCTATCTCTAACGGTTTACAAGATGAGACCTACGGACCCAAGACCCAATTGACAGATGTTGCGCATTTACGAACGATAAGAATTTCTGCTCGATATTTGTTTTCGTTTTTTAGATATCGTGTTCATAGATAAACAGATAGACAGACAGACAACCTGAAAAATTCTAATAAGGTGATTTTATGAATACTTTGTTCCAAAACCAAACCAAAATTTTGTTCCTAGCATCAATATTTTGAAGCGTTACTAACTTGGGCTAAACTTAATATACCTTGATGTATTCCATATATACGTGAATAAAATATAGTATATCTTGATATATTATATACAAGCTAAAATAAAAAAATTAAACTCCTTTGTAAAAATAGGCGGGATAACTTTTTTTTTAAGAAAATTCCCTTTATTGCAATTTCAACAGGAAATAGTAGAAAAAGTGATTACAATACAGGGTTAAAAATTCAGGATGATTGCAGTCGCAGAGGGGTGGGTGTTATAAGGGATGAACAATGGTTCTTAAACGGCGTAAATACTTGTTGCATCGGAAAACGTCTTCCTCAGTCTACTTTGGCATTAAAATACCATCTTACGAGGGAAAATACCATATTATCCTATTCGAGGGACGAATTAAAAACTAAGATGAATCAGAAGAAGAAGAGGAATTGTAAATAAAATAAGTAAGACATAATTTATAATATTGTGCTATAAATGTATGAAATCTGAAATAAAGGAAATTGAATGTATTTCTGTTTAATTTTATTAAACTTTAATGACAAAACTTACTTTCTGACTTCAAACAATTATAAATAATAATATAAAAAGGTATATTAATATATAATATTCATTTTGTATCAGGTATAGTAAAAAAATTGATAAGAAAAAGGCTCGACTTTTCAGCATCAAATCATTTTTTTGCAAATTAAACGAAATTTTTTGCTTGAAGTAGTATGTTTTTATTTATTTACAAGTGAAAACAAACAATTGACGTAAATAACGAAAGATTTCCACTCTTAAATAGCCACACACACATAACTGATATTCCCATATTTATACATACTACAAAATTTTCACATAATTAGCGCCCTCGTGGGTAAACAGTGATGTTTACAAGAAAATGTTTCAAGCAAAAGTTGTTTATTTTTTTATAAGGAACATTTTTTACATTTAAACATTTGTTCTATCTCTAACGGTTTACAAGTTGGGTCCTACGGACCCAAGACCCAATTAATTAACCTATGTTGCTCATTTACGAACTCGACCTCACTTTTTACGTCTTAAGCACACCATAAATTTCAGCTTGATATCTCTTTTCGTTTTTGAGTAATCGTGATGACAGACGGACAAACGACAGACCGACAGACATACGGAAATGGACTAACTAAAGTGATTCTATGAACACCTAAACACCTAAATGTATATTTCATATACATGATAAAAATATATTATTAAAAATCTTAAGTTATTTGCAACATCAATAGCATTAAACTATACAAGAAGGGATCAAGTTTGGAGTTTTTTTGGTGGAATTCAGTTAAAAACGAACAAATTAATCACAAAACATTTATCTCCGGAAGTTTTTACCCAGTATTTGTTATCACTGTATCTTTTCCCGTTGAAATTATCCTGCAATGAATTTTCTTGTAAATCAGCTATACTCCGACTATAAAAGGTACTCCGACTGGACTATAAATATTTATCACATATTTGTCACTACAATATTTCTTTACAAATTATCCTTGATAAGTATATCAGATACATTTTTTTCGAAAATTTAAGAATTTACAAATTTTCAGTCCTTTTTGTAAACAAAGAACTACTCGACCTAATGTTCAATAATCATTTATTCTTTGCGCGACAATGACCAGGAAAAAAATGAACACACACTCTCATACAGACACAGTTTAAGGTTTATTTTGGGCCAAAAAGCATTTGGAAACAGACCCCACAAAATAAAACTTTTTGATGAGCACAACTAGTATACCAAATACCGTATATAAAAAAATTATGCTAAGAAGTTTGCATATTTCTTGGTGCTTTAAAACATAAACGAAAGATAAAATAGACGTTTATAAAATCCAATCTGTTACGTATATTCCAGGAGTTTATACCCTTTTATTTTTAATATTGAAACAAAAGAATGATACTTCTATGAAAAATAGATTTTCAATAATTCATTATTATTTTGAAATCAAACATCTAAATAAATAGGATGAAAAGAATCATTTCATGGAATTTACAGAAAAAACGAATCTACAAAAAATCATTTATATATTTAAAAAGGCAAGTTTTTATTCGTTACAAATTGAGTTCTAATCCGATGATCGTTCTGATGACCATAATGTAAGCATTTTGTATTAATAGTTCTTATCAAATTGGTCAATTATGTTTTTTCGAAGAGAAATAAAAATAATTTTGATATTGATAAGTGTATTTTATTAAAAATGTAAATTTTCAACCAGTTAATTTTAAGTATATTTATAATGTTTCTATTTGGATACTACTGACATAATAAACCATAGCGGTTTTCTAAAAAAAAAACTAGAACTAGCGTTTCGATTGGGGCACATCTCTATCTCTATATATTATAAATTCCAAAGTAAGCATGTTTGTTTGTTTGTTACGATTTCACGCTAAAACTAGCGAATGGTTTTTAATGAAACTATACAGCAATATAGCTCATACTTCAGAATAACACATGAGATATAATTTAGAAAGATATATTAATAAAAAAATATAACAAAATTTAAAAATTAATTTATTTTGGCATTACCATAAATTACAGATTTCTGTAAAAGTAGTCATTTGACATTACCATAAGTTAAAGATTTCTGTAAAAATATAAAATATTTCACGGCTATCTTTTCTGATATACTCAATGAATATAATTACTAATATTATACATTAAAAAAAATAAAAAACTATATATATATTTTACCTGTGTCAAACAATCCTTACCATTTTTTCGAATGTTATAGAAAGGGGATAAGCGAGAGCGATCTTTATCAATCTTTACTTTTAAACCCAGCGAAGCGGGTGTATATCACTCTAGTAATATATGATTAACTTGCAAATAACTTTCTTATGTAAATAGTAAATCGGATCTTAAAATTTATATTTTGAAGCTATATTATTTTCTCCAGCTGTTTAAAATCGTAAATATTGAAAAAATACTGAAACAAATCTTGAATTAAAAGTGCCATTTTTCAGTTTATTTTAAATTTTCCAATATTTTTCATTTATATTTCAGTTTTATTTTCTGCAGCGGAAATAAAATAAAATTGAACTTGATATGATATTTAAATATGTAATATTTCATGTTAATTTTTTTATTTAAGGGTTTCAAATGATTGAATTTCGAGTCGGGTATATTGTATTATAGACAGAAGCTTTATTACAAGCAATATTACAAATGCACCTACTGTATGTACACGTACAATATTGACGCGTAGGTCCAGATTTTTCCACATATATTTTCACATATGGCTTTAAAATGAGTTTTAATTGTTTTATAGCAGCGAATATTATACGATGACTTTCATTTATTTTAAATTGAATTTTATACAGAATGAAACTCGTTGGTTGCAGATATGACAGGCACAGAAATTACAAAAATTAATACTTAGGTTAAGTTATAGTTGAACAAATCTACCGGATTTTGATAAAGAATTCGATAAATTTCTAGGTTTCTTTTGTTGTAAATAATAAAGGAGTTTTCCGGTTCTGGAACGATCCGCGCAAACTTCTGCACGCGATCTCAACATTATTTTCTTTGGTGACGTTTTCTCGAATATTTGTGCTTCTAAAGATCGGATTGATAGGAATAAAAAAAAGAATTGTTTATTAAGAATTTCTACATCGACCTTGCCTGCCATCGAATCCTGAACATAACTAACCCCAAAATCCCAAGAAAACCATTGTAACCTCATTTTTACAACTTTCTCTGACATCTTTTCGAAAAATGAAGGAATTGAGTTGAAATTCTGAAAAAATGACGCAAATCGAAATATTTTCGATTTTTTTGCTTTTTTTTGCAATGTTTCGGCTCATAGTCAGGTTTTGAAAAAAAATCGTTTGCGCTATCCAAAGTACATAAAAAAAATTTAAAAAAAAAGTTCAAGTCCGATGATTTGCCTGAACTAAACGACCAGTTGAAATTATTCAGAAAAATTCTTTTGTATCAAAATTGAGATAATGTATCGGGCTTTTATTTACCACCATTTTTATGATCATAAATTACAAGTTTTTCCCCAGAATTTCAACTTATTTCCTTCATTTTCCGAAAAGTTATCAGAAAAAGTTGAAAATATGAGGTTACAGCTGTTTTCTTGAATTTTGGGGTTATTTTACTATGTTCAGGAGTCGATAGCAGGCATGGTCGATGCAAAAGTTCTTATAAAACAATTGTTTTCTTTATTCGGCTCAATCCAATCAATAGAAGCAGAGATATTCAAGAAAACGTCACCAAAGTAAACAATGTTGAGATAAAACCGCGTGTAGAAGTTCGCGCGGATCGTTCCGTAACTGAAAAACTCCTTTACTGTATTTCTTACAGTAAAAGAAACCTATTAAAAACAATTAGCCATATGCAAAAATTTATCGAATTCTTTATCAAACTCCGGTATATAGTTACTCAAGTATTAAAGGCATCACTATTAATAACATTTTTGATCTTGTTTGCGAAAAGATTAATAAATACATTAATAATATGCTGATAGGTGGGTGGGATTTCACTTGTTTAAAACTATACCATGTAGAACTTCCTGAATATTTTATTTTCTTTATATTATGCGAACATATCTTTTCAAGTAGCTTTATCATTGATTTGTCTGTGGATTTTAATATCCTTATAATATACAAACGCACACACAGTACCTTTTTTCTCGAAGAAATGTTACGTTCCTGTAGGATTATTAAAAATCAACAAAAGTACGAATTTACTTGAAATTTGTTATGTATGTGTCTCATGAAACATTATTCCGGGGTAATAAGGAAAACTACTTTCATTTTAGAAAATAATTAGGGTTCCGCAACAAAAAATTAAAACCCATTAAATTGTGAACAAAAACAAGAATAGATAAGTGATGGCAAGGGATGAAGCAAGGGTTATAACATGATAGTCTATGTTTTTAAAGTTGAAATTATCCTGCGAAGCTTGTGGGGAATGCTACTAGTATGGTATAGAAAAATATAAATTCATCGAAGGTATACTGAATATTATATATGGGTATGTATATATATATATTTGATAACCAGTACTTTATTATATTATATATACAGAATTTTAATGAAAAAGTGATGAATGGAATACAACTAGCCAATTGTATAATGGTTGCATGTGGTTAGTGTTGAATATATTACTGATATGGATAACTATGTATGTATACTTGTGGGAGAATGACCAACCTTGAATCAGAATTAAACCTATATAATTTTTAAAGCCATTTTTTAAGATACATGCATAATAATCCGATCATTTGATAATACGAAACGTCCAGTAGTTCGAAGACGCGATCATCCGAAACGTACAGTAATTAGAACAGCCTTTCCACACTACTCTCTATGAATGTCCAGTACAATTACTTTAAGATAATATGTGTACCTACCATATATAATATACATGCATTTTTCTAAACAATGTCAAAAATCCGAACACGCTTAGTAATTCGAACCCCCTGGATTTTTTTAAGTCTGCCAGCTACAAGGGAAAGACCAATTCGTGATAATTAATGGGAAATATTTATTTGGTGGTGACTTAAGCCCCTTAAACCCCGCTTTAACGATTTAAGCAGTACGTTGTATAACTAGTAAAAATCAGATTTATAACACTAGAAAAATTATCTACTTTTTGCACATAAAAAATTGTAGGTATTTCTATTTTTACTTGAAAGCAAAAGTGATGGGACAGCTTTTCTCTTGGTAATCTGCTTTTAAGCAAGTCAACTTTAAAGTTTTTCAAGAAATTGCAACTCCAGTCAAGAAATAATTTTCCTCGAGGTATAACACTTTACCCTATATACATCTACCACTACTCTAATATATATAATATAAAATTATTATATATACTAGATACCAGGGTATAACTGCCTAGTTTCTGACGTGATGTTTGTATGAGAGAATATTGATGACGTGTGATGTCGAACATATTATACCATTCATTAAAAAACTTTATATAGAATATGCCTCACACGTTACTTTCATGTAATATAAGTTAGAATTTATATTCGTAAGCTTGTACGTCTTCATAGTTTCACACAGTTCCACATGTCTACAACACAAAATTTAACCCTTGTTCAATATATAAATTGATTTCTAAGTTCACGAAAAATATATAAATTAAATGATTAAAATGCAATAATTTATGGTTGAGATAAAATGGGTATATCAAGGTCAGTAGTTCCTTATCTATTACTGTAATACAGTAAAATTAAAAATAGGAAAAAACTTTAAAAATTTCATATTCCAACGTGAAAGAAAATCTACAATTTTTTAGACTGGGTGAATCAGTATGAATGGTCCAGAAGCAGATTACTCACAGTATAACGCACTAGTTGCGTAATTGAGCATTTCAAAGAAAATTTTTTTGTACCTCGACCTATCGGGACAAAATCTACATCTAGCTTGGTGCCGCGCTAAAAAGTAAGGCCATTGCTATGAGACAAATAGGCCAATTATTAGAATCAATTTCTGAAATGGTTTTGAAAATTTTAATATTTAAGAAATATTCAACAAAATGGGCCAGAAACATATACAGTGTTTGCGGGGTCGCTGATCATAGTTCCGAAGTCAGAATTTTTACAAACTCTCTCTCTCCTGGTGTAATTCGTCCTCGCTGGTTCAAAACAGCATCTGCAAATATTCGAGAATATTACGAATTATGTCAGAAGGAGGTGGGCGTATACCGAAATTCTGACTTCAAAATCGTAATCAGTGACCCTTGAAACTCCCGAGTATGCTTTTTTGGTCCATATTATTGAATATTTGCAGAATATTGGTGTTTGGTTTGCTAGAAGGGGGTAAACTATCCCAGGATGGGAAGGGTAGTATATACAAATTCTGACTTCGAAATCGTGATCAGTGACACCAAAAACCTATATGTACCTTTTTGGTCCATTTGCCGAAAATTTACATGTTTGAACCAGTAGGATGCATTCTCTACTGGTTCACCCAGTCGAAAGTTAAAAAAAAATACAGTCGAATTGAGAACCTTCTCTTTATTTGGAGTCGAATAACAAATGAAAATCTGTGGAAAGAACTTGGTCACATTATTCTCCTATATACTCATGGGAGATATTTCTATCATGAGGGATATTTCCACTGGATCACTTCATGTTTATTTTTTTTTTAAATTTTCCGTGAACATAATAACCAGTACGAAAGAAAGACCATGCGAAACGCAATAGGCATTAATGTGAAACTGAAACAGCATTATGTTGGGTGCAATCTTTGTTACATTACCATCTTAGCCATTTTATTTATTGCTGCGTAGGTATGAAGTAATGAAGTATTTCGACAAATGTTGATGGATTTTTTTGACACAATATAACGTTCATAGCTCCTACGTTAATTTGATAAAAATAAAAGCACCAATTGATGTCTAACATGGACTTGATTTACTATAAAAATAATAGGACACATAAATCGTTCTTTCTGGAGCCAAATGCGGCCAAAAACTACGTACATTCGACTATCGGATACAAAAAATTATTGGCATGATCTGCAAACAAATACTACGACATATATTTTTGCTTTTAATCATATCTCTATAATTAGTTATTTAACTTGTCATTATAACTATTATTTTATACTTGCAGCAAATTTTGCTTATTGATTTTCACTCACACCGATTTAATTTAATTTTTGTTCAAACCATTGGTTTTCATGCAAAAATGATCAGATCATATTTCAAAATAATTTTTTTTATAAATATAAATAATGTTGACATTTTATTTATGAAAAAGATTTTCATAGGATAAAAAGTTTATTTAAATTTGTGACTTATGTTATTGCAGTTCAATAACTTGCCAATATCACCGTCAGCCGCAAACAACACAATATTATATTATGGGATAGATGGAAGTGAAAACTATATGGGCACGTATGTAATATCATCGCATATGATATATGTCGAAATTGTCTCGTCTCATGATTTATTCTGATGCAGTATTCAAATTATAACATTGCTCTATGTAAAAACGAGTATTTTGTGTATTTAATACACGGATGATTGTAAATTTATTAAATAAAATAATAAAACTTCAATTCCTCCTTTGATTTTGGTATAAGCCGTCATTTATGATGTAGAATAATTGCATTTTTTACAATATTCGATAATGCGATACTGTCGAACTTATTCGATTTTTTTTTTTTTTTTTTTTTGTTGAAATTTATTGTTGGCGACACTAGCAAGCGTGAAGTAACTCGTATCTATCAACTCTCAGAAGATCGAAAGTTAACTCGGTGTTATACTCCAGGTAATGAAGGTTTTGATCTCCGAAATCCAAGTAACTGAATCGATTTTGATGAAATTTTGGGAATATGCTCTACTTATCACCCTATTCAAAATCTATATCACGTCGAAGGGCGCTTCCCTCTTGGAGGTGGTTGCCACCCCTTCTCGGGGGTGAAGATAGTTTTGGTCAAAATAACCCCTGGAATCGATAGAGTGACCAATTTTGAGCAAAAAATGTCATATACACTTATTTATTAACCAAATACTTTTTGAGTTATTTGCAATAGAAAGCGCGCAGATTTGACATAAAAAAAGCATGTTTTCAGTTTTTCGTGAATTACTCAAAAACTAGGCGTTTTTCCAGCATAGTTGTTCGAATAAAATTGTAGTCAATAAAAAAACAAAGAGAATGACTGCTTAATCGATTTATTAAATACAACGATCAGTAAGTAATACCGTATTAAAAAATCTTTTTTTTTATTCATTTTTTTTTTTTTTTTTTGGTGTTTGACGTTTAATAACGGGGAAAAAATGAAATTTTATAGCTTTATAAGCACAATATTTTTTGTAGTGCTTGAAAATACCTTCAAAATGAGCTGTGTTAAAATTCGATCGGTTCACTTCATTTGAGTCTCGTATATGTGATCAAGAAGTTACACTGGGTTTGAAGGCTTATTTTCAGAAATAGGCACGATCAACTTTTTTATAATTTTCGAATATCAAAAAAACTTTTTTTTTTTTTCGAAATAACTAAAAAACTACTGCAGTTACGAAAAACATACTCGATAACAAAAATATAGGCCTGTTTTTAACAAACATTTTCATTTTTTGTTTGTTTTTCTAAGATGAAATTTAACGGAGATATTAACGTTCTTAGTCCGCATACCCGCGTGAACACCCCATGTTTTGAGCCTTTTGACCCTTCACCTTTTCAAAACTAAGGGTTATAAAAAGATGAAACTTTCAGATATAGTCCTTAAAATTACCTTCCAAATGCTTTTTGAAAAATCATAATCGGTGAAAAATTACGGAAGTTATCGCAAAAAAACAAAAAAAAAAAAAATTTTTTAAGCTTTTTGGAGCAAAGTAAATTTATAGCACCTATATGATGACAAAACGTATATGTGTTTTTGTACCATCAAGATATATGAATATCACTAGTTTGTTAAGCAATGCATTTAAGTGAGAGGTATTATAAATTTGTGTGCAACAAAACTCCCACTCTCTGAATGCACACAACAGAAGGTCTGTCGTATCGTATCTGTAGAGGCAATTACATGCTCAACACATATATAAAATACCTCACTTAGATGCATTGGTTAACGCATGTATTCTGTCATACTAGTGATATTCATATATCTAGATGGTACAAAAACACATAGTATGATACTCATATAACACACAGCACATGGACACAGACTCACACACACACATATATTTTTGCAATTTTGTAATTAGGCTCTACTTACAATCCTCTTCAAAGCCAGCCTCTCCCAAAGTGTACTTTTTGCCCTTAGAGGGAAAAACTGCTCCTTATAAAAAAATGTGTAAAAAATAAATAAAAGGTGGTTTAGATTGTTTTGCTGGATTAGGTAATAATAAATCTTTGATTTTTAAATAGAGATGCAATTGAAATTATTTTCGAAAGTAGGTATCATAAAAATTAATATATCATGCGGAACTTAAATTTTCAATCAAAAATATCACTGCCTGATAAAAAAAAAATTCAAATATTACGTTAAAATAACTGTATCTAGCTTACAAAAGTAAACCTTAATTCAAAGAACATCCCAGAATAATATTCTTTTCTCTATTTTGTAGGTTTCTTTTTCTAGAATACTTCAACAAAGAATATTTTATTTACTTCTCTAATAATCATCTTAACTACTATAAAAACCTCAGTCCATGTAGCATGTGAGTACTTACTCACACTTGATCACTTTTTTAATACACGAATAAACCAACCGTACAAACCCGTCGTCACTAGTCAGAGAACCTTGTTACCACCTTTATTGTACACATTGAACACTTCATACAGGATGGTTCATGAAAAATTATAAAAGTAACAACCCCGCTCCGTATACTGACTATAATTAACGAGTCATCAAAACATGACAGATTAGTCTACTAATTCAAAAACAAAATTAACAGGACAAGAACTGAATAATAATTATAACAGATATAACATAATTTTTGACATAATCGTGTTGTATTTTAAACAGAATATGAAATGGAAAAGAACTAGTTTGTTTGCATATAGAATATTCTATCTGTCCAGTCTTACTTTTCGAGAACTAAACAAGGTGGCGACAAATTTTATTGCAGGCAAAAGTTTTACGGTTTTAAGAAATCAGATAAGGGAGAACTTGAATTTGACCCGCAAGCTTAATTTTCTAGGTCGAATAAGATTCTTTGATTTTTTTGGTTTTATTAACAAAAATTTTTTAAGGATAAAAATTTCAAATTTATGTTTTAGCATTATAGGCGACTTATAGTTATACTCATAAATATCATAAATATTATTACTTTAAATTATCTTTGTGAATAAAGTCAAAGTTTCAGTTTATCTGTCTGATAAACGAAGCCGTATACGCTAATCATGGAAATTAAGGATGTCTCTATTTGAAAGAAATTGTAGTGTATCATCAATAGGCATTTTCGAACATATGATATAAGCTAATAGAAATTATTTTCTTACTATCTATTAAATATTTTATCTACGCCCGTGAGTAAGAAGTACTTTTTTCACTCAGCATGTAAGGGGAAAAACGTTCATTGCCGCCCTAGTGTGGTAATGAATTCATAACCGCACTTGTCTCGTAATGAAGTCATTACAAAACTGCAAATTACTATCTATATGTAGTCTAAAAACAAGTTACTATAGTAACTTTTTAAATTTTCAATTTTCTCAATAAGCCATGGCAAATTTTAAATAATAATTATCCTTTATTTTCACATTTTTGAGGCGTAGAAAAAGTTTTGTACGACAGACGTGCGATCACGCATTTATTAATTTGTGATAACGCACGTAGGTACTTCTAGTAAATTTTGCAAGCCTGCGTTATCCCCCTAGTAACACAAAAAACTGATACATTTTATGCTACTACATATTACGCTGAGGCCAGAAACGAAGGTGAATACAACTTAAAAAGGCACGTATCAAATATGGATATAACATCTCAGAATGGCTGGATTGTATTAACTTAGCGACGTTATACCTATACTTTTCGTTCTATTTTGGTTCTTTATAGAGAAATTAGTTTCTTGTCGTTATTTTGATGATACTTTCCTATTTTTATTGATCCTAAAATCAAAATACACCACGGCTTCTTATTCAAGTTTTTCTTAAAAGAAAAGTGTGCAATTATTAGTGGACCACCTGTGTATACTTAAACGAGCATAAAAAACGATATATACATACAAGACCTTTTCGTCTTGTTGTGTTGTTTGAAGATAAAATATACACACAACGATGGACAACGTAACGTTCGTTACACGTAATTGAAAAAGGATAAGCTAGAGCAACTTGTCCAGACAACACACAACACGCAAAGCAATATGATACTATAAGGACTAGTATATATGTGTCTGTGTGTCGGCTGACTTTATGTATGGTTTGTAGTCAGTACACATACCATACAAAAAGGACTATGACTAGTATACTTACTAACTGTTAGAACATTGCTAATAGTAACTAGTAGTTCAGTGGGATAGTATTAAGGTGAAAGGTTGAAACACTCGACCCCCTAACCATCCATGTTACATAAATACATGTAGATGGCATACATACAGCACTAGTGTTGTAGAACTACTGAAAAGAGACCTGTTTTTGATGCTTTTAAGAGGCAGCAAACATGGATTGTAAAATGTATATCAATTATGGAAAATGAACAAAGTGTATTTTGTCCTACATGCATTTCTGCATTTTACTGTGAGATTCAGTTATTAAATGCTGAAAATTATGTAATAAGTATTTTTCCTAATAGAAATAACTAGATATCAGCAAAATGGGGAAAATAGAAGGAGGATTCATTTACATTTAGTTATTGCTTTGAATAACTGTATAAATATAAGCGTATGCTAAAACAAGTTATCAAAATATGAATTAAGCGGAGAGGTAAATAATGACTATGTACCTTAGTTCTATAAAAACATAATAAACTCACATTTTAGTAATGCGTTTTGTGAATTTTAGGAAAATGTTCCACTGATATATAATAACTGTATCCTATCAGATTTTTAGGTAAAGAGAGGATCCTATCTAGAGATTAAAAAACGAACTGCTGCTGTTTAGAATGTTGGATATTGCAAACCATACATACGTTTATAAAATAGGTTAGATTAAATTTTTGGCAACAAGATATTTTGTTGTAGAATTATCTAAAACATTTAACTGTTTTTAATTTAAATTGAATCACTATAGCGTTTAAGTCTCGTTGTGTGGTGCCAATGTGCCAAATCTCGACTTACGTTTTCGTAAATTCTCAAAGTTTAGCTTTAAGTAAAAATGTGGAGTAAATGCTTAATAGAAGCCCAGTTTGGATACCAATACTTAAAATTTCGAAGATAATTGTGTTTACCATAGTGTGTTTTCCCCATTTTAAAGAAAGTGATTTATTCAAATGTAATAGCAAATATGCACGTTTTAATCGTAAAATAAAGTAGGTACACGGAGAGAAAAAAGGTAACTAATACTATAGAAATATGATAATAAACGTATTAAAACACCTATAAGAATAATTACGATAAAATATGCTATAAATACAAAAAAAAAAATCATTCCAATGATGTATTTGAATGATTAAAAATTTTATGGCAACGTGATTGTGAGAATAGTTGTTAACAGTTATTAAAGGTTACAAAATAACTATAGGAGTATTTAACAAAGCGTTATAATAATGATTCTTATAACTTTAGTACTCATTCTCATAAAGCTGTCAAAGATATAATTTTGACAGTCAGTCTCATGTTTCAATTTTTAATCTTCCATTTATTACATATAGTTATTATTACTATAACGAAGTTTAGAACCGACGAATATAACTGTGCTACTATGGTATATAGTAACCATTATATCGTCATTGAAATCATTACCATTTTTTTCTCTCCGTTTAACTTTTGCCTTTTTATTCAATGGAAAAATCAGGAGAGTTTTGCAAAATAATTATATCTAAGCATTAAATCTCATAATTGGCTAATAATATGACGAGATGCACAATGAAAGATTTTTTCAAAAATCAACCCCAAACGAGTGAAGTAGGATGTAGTGCTTTATGAAAAATTTTATATCTATTTTCACACTCAATCTATGTATAAATGTGCTAAAAAATTTGTGAATTTCGTCGAGGTTATTCTTTCAGTGACATGCAATATATGTAAATTATTCAGTAAAATAAGTATCTGCTCTTTGAGTAGAGAGTAGATACTTTTAAATATTTGGGACAAGAAATTTCATTTCGCAACAGAACTGCGGGAAAAATACGCCAGAGAACAAAAAATACCATAATCCGAAATTAGAACGAAAACCAAAGTAAAGGATGTAGTCGCCTTTGTGAAGAGACTGAAGTGGCGATGGGCCGGAAATATAGTGCGAATGAAAGACGATCATTGGATGTTCTGAAGTACTATGTAGATACCGTACGGCCATAAAAGAAAAAAAAGTAGACCAATTGATGGCACAACGATCTAAAAAATTTTCAGAAGGTGGTTGGTCTCGTCTAGTCAAAGAAAGAAGATTCTGGAATTATTTTGAAGACGCCCAATTTATGAGATAATTATAGGCCATTATTATTATTATTATTCAGTAAAATTTTATTTTAGGCATGTTTTGTTTCAAGCTTGTTTGAAAGTAAAATATTTCAGTGTAATATACTGATTTTGAAGCTTAAATCATATCACGTTATTTTTTCTATTTTCAAAATTAATTCATGAAGATGCCATACAATAAAAATACTGCTAATTATTTATACTTTTACCCCTTCAGTATATTCCACAGATACTTTTAAATTACTTAAATACTCAAAAATAAGTTGTAGATTCCAGAGGTTAAATAAAAAATGAATTGGTCTGACAAATTTGACGCCACCATTGCTGCTATCATTAGGGCGCTACTGTTGAAAGGTTTAAAAAAAAGTTATGTTTTTAAAAGCGAAAAGAAGGTTACGATTTAAACGCTAGTCAAATTAAACTTCTTCAACCGTAAACGATTCATAATAAATTGAATAGGCAATAACTTTCTTATTCATTTTCAATTTTGTAAGAAAATTTGCTTTGCTTAGTGACAGGCACTCACAAACTCACACATATACGTATGTTCGCCGAAACCAACACTTTTTTTAGCTTCCATTTTGTTTTGAAGGAAAAACACTAGCTATTTCATAAAATTCACACGGTAAGAATGTCCCCTCTGTCGAAAAATCTATACAAATATATACACAAGTGTTAGTTTATTTAAACTTAAATATTATTTTCAAATAGATTAAAATAAGATTAATTACAAAACGACTTCTTATGTAAAATGGCTTCCTACATTCGATTTCCGTGATACATTGTTTTACGTACATATATAGTATATGTATACAACATGGGGATGGAAATTATTGAAGTATATAATGGATGATTTGTTATAGGCAGAACAAATTACACTGAATAGTAATTACATTGGAGAGTATTATTTTGAAAACCAGCCTACACACAAGCTTAAAACATATGAAAATTAAGCAGAAAAATTGATACATTGCATACTATTACGAGATAATTTGGATTATTCAACTTTTCCGTAATGTTGAAATTACTTAAATTATGAACTTTGAGATCTTTGAGATAAACTATTGAAAATTATGACGATATATGAATTCTCTGAAACTTTTAATGCTTCATTACGTTCTCAAATAAGGAACAAATTAAAACAAAAATATATTGACAATATTTTTCTTCAAGAATATTCTTTATACATCATTATTATTAAAACTACCTACTTTGAGTGAGAAATAACTGTAATTAGTAATTATGTTTCACATAAATGTTGCCAAAATATACCCGGACCCCAAGTTCCAATAGGATTTATGGTAGTTAAATAAGAAGCAAGCAATCCTAGTGGCTCTATTGATTAAGTCGCTTCTAGTTCAGTACACGGTAATCGTAGCAATCAATCCTACTTGGATACGGTACGCTTCTGACAGTTCTCTCTAAAATATTGCAAAGCTTTAACAGCTGAAAAGTGAAAATTATCGATGATAAGTTTGCAAATATGGAACAATTCTAAAAAATAACCAAATCTTTAGCCTCGGGCTATATAATTGTTTCTACAACGGTGAGAGATTTTTGGGTGAGTCATATTTATGTTCTATGCACAAAATACTTCCTTCTAGTCCGAGCACTTGCGAACTACATGCGCACACATGGCGAACACAATATTTGATATTTGTATTCAGAATGTTCGATTTACACCTAGGCATGTAAGTATCACGAGTATGACAGAATACATGCGTTAAGCAATGCATCTAAATGAGAGGTATTAAATTCATGTGTTGAAGCTTCGATATGCGTTGAGATAGTTGTAAGACGCTTTGAGAGTGGGAGTTTCTTAGTTGAATAGATGAACTAAAACAGACACAAGAAACTTTTGCAATTTCATATAACACCTATACTACATCTTACTTAGATGCAATGTTTAACACATGTACTCTGTCATACTCGTGATATTTATATTTCTAGATGTAAATCGAACATTCTGTATATATCTTATATTATGATGATTGCTGTGAGTACAAGTTAGCCATCAGAACTAAGGCGTTGCTATCTATGTATTTGGTTATTTTTTAAGACTACTTCAAATCAAATCAGACTTCCAAAAATCAAACTTCTTAAAGTAGGTCGGCCGTCACATGACTAGTCAAGTTAGCTACTCATTTATGTTCATTGAATTTAAAGTTATGAATGAAAGTAATGTTAAGTAAATAATAAAATTTATCCGTCAACCACTTTTTTGACGTTTGACCACTTTTTGGCGTTTGAACGTTAAAAATGGAATTTTTTTTTATGTTTTCTTTTTGGAAAGCGCCGTAAGGTTTTTTTTTTTGCAGACACAGAATCTGTGATAAATTTTCTTCATGATGCATACTTTTTTGAAGCTCAATCACCGATTAATTTTTGAACAATTAACATTATTGCCAGCTCTACCATATGGTACTGTGTTAAAAATCACAATTTTAAAATGTATTAATTGACAATTTTGCGCCGCAAGCCCTAAAATTTAGTTAATTGTGATCAAAAGGCTTGGAACTGTTGTTTACCGCAGCAACAAAAAAATGAACATTCATCGTACATGCTTAAACAGCCAAACTACTTTAAGATAACATTTTAAAATAAAATTATTTGTCAATTGATTTAGATCACCGTGTTGTTTTAGAAGGAATAACTTGAAGGAAGTACTTATTTTGTATAATATATTATATCATTCTTTATATTCGAAAGTATGGCAGTGATAACCTTAATAATCCCAATCCAGTTTTTACCTCTTTATATATTTATTCATTTGTGATTATTCTACAGGTGTTTTCAAAATAATACTTGATATATACTACTTCCATGTTGGTTATGCCACTATATCCGTGTGTGTGTGTGTGCTGTGTGTATACATTGTACCATTCATTTCCTTCATATCATCAAACATACAACCACCAGCACCCACCTCTTGAATAAAACACCCTCCCTACTTCACTCAACTCACTGTTCCTATCAAATTATATTTATTTCCTTCAATTTTTCTTTTTAAATTAAATTCATTTCATAATGGATATTGTTACTCTTTTTCTCTCCTTTCATTTTATCGTGGTTTTTTCCACAAAATGTTGATGTTATTTTCTCTATTACCTACTTACTTGAAGTTTTCCATTTATTATTGTATATTATGTGCCATGGGTGGAGTTATTTAAGAATTTTTCGTTTTGAAAATGTTGGATTATTTTAAAACAAAGTAGTTTTTATTGGATTTATTACCAAGTTATTTAAAGAAATGTTTGACTGAAATTAGTTTCTCTTTCATTATGTAAATACACTTTGAACATTTATTACAAATTTCAATTTTCGTTATTTATATACTGAGTTGTTCAATGTTAATGAAAGAAAATTTCTCCAAAAACATGTTACCATTAAAATGGGAGAAACATACTTTTTAAAAGATGTTTCTACTAAAATGTAGCGTGTATTTTAAGAAAATTTTTATGGGTAACATAGTCAATTCGACTTTAGGATTATCCCCTATACGCAAAAAATGATAGGATAATTAAAGAATGCTTTTGTACCGGCTTTGTGTGTTTTGAAAATGAATTTTTTAATGTTGACTTTTGCGTGATTTGTTTGTTTTTTAAGAATATTTTTGATATTACTATCATTATATTGTAGTACCTGGAAGACCGCTTTGCTCGGTAATTTTTGAGTTAAAAAAATATAAAAATTTTAGCACTAATGTAAGAACCGTTTAAAATGTCTCCCCACAAATACCAATTTGAATGTCCCGGTAATGTACTTTATTTCGTTTACTAAGTTTACTAAATACACAATAGATGTCAGGAAAAGTCATATTTTACAGTTTATGTTTCAGTTTTTCCTGAAAACATGGATAAAACAACGTTTTTTAAAAATGAAACCTAGGTAGATCGACTATTCGCAGAAATTCTCCAAATCGTTGGAGCCATTTTCGAGATTGTTGAACGTAAATTATTTAATCGTAGATAATCACTACAAATAGCATATAATTAGCAATCAAATGTCTATAAAGTGACTTATAATAAGATTCCAATAAAAATCGCTAGATAGAACTGTCTTATTAGGATAGTAAACTATTTATTTCATAACAATACTTACACTATTCGCACCATGCGTGAGTTTTATTGGAAGCGTTTCCATGGTAACGATATACTACTTTAATTATAGAATTGTATGGATGCATATATAATTGTATGGATTGCATTAATACTCACATTGAAAATTTAATATTATTGTCTCACAAATTTAAATAAATAATAATGATAAATTACATTTGAAAAATAATATTTGTGCAATTTGATTTCTTATTTTCACAATTTTTAATGCATTAAGTTTTATTAATTAGTGTTTTTCAAAAATTTTAATTTGACATTTTCTATAACATTAACATGTAAAGAATTGCAAATTAGTCATAACAGCGTCCTTTATCGCCAACATTTTTCACTGGAAGCGCTGGCATCGTTTTTATTGTCCCTACCATGACTATGCACACAACGAATAAATATTTTTTTGACTTGAAAGCAAATTACCTATTCGTAATTACTCCCCAGAGAATAGATTTTTTTAAAGATTAGCTTTTTTGTGTTTTTATTGTTGTTAATCTTCTGTCGTAAACCAATCAATTTCGATTCGATGGTGTTATTTAAACAACTAATGTAAATCTAGTTTTAAAATTTTTTATTTGTAACAAGAAAGAAAAGTAGAGAAATAAATTCGTGATGATTAAACCTTGTTTTACGTTTTAATAGAAACAATAATATCATGTTTAAATGTAATTGAATTTTAATGCGATAATAACACATATTAAAAAGTGAACAAAAGTAATAAATAAAAAAATAATTTACTAATTCATTTGTTTCGAACCGTATAAAACAACAAGAACAACAACAACAACAATAATATAATTATATTTAGATTTTTTAAAATAAAATAAAAATAATATTTTTATTACAATATGTCATGATATTGTAACTTATGTTTACCTATACTCATTCCACGATTACCTATTTAAATAGCAGCAAAAGGTATCTATCTATTAACTACATCTTTATGAGCCTTTTTCTCTTTCATCTGTATAATTATAGTGTTCGGTAATTTGGAAATTATTTTTACTAACTGGAACTTTTTATACCATGCATATATGTAATATGCAAGGTATATTAGGTTTGGTCCCAAATTTATAACGCTTATAAATATTGATGCTACGAAAAAGATTTTGGTATAGGTGTTCATAGAATCACCTAATTAGTCCATTTCCGGTTGTCTGTCCGTCTGTCTGTCAACACGATAACTCAAAAACGAAAAAAGATATCAAGATGAAATTTTTATAGCGTACTCAGGACGTAAAAAGTGAAGTCGAGTTCGTAAATGAGCAACATTGGTCAATTGGGTCTTGGGTCCGTAGGACCCATCTTGTAAACCGTTAGAGATAGAACAAAAGTTTAAACGTAAAAAATGCTCCTTATAAAAAACAAAACAACTTTTGTTTTATACATTTTTTCTTAAACATCACTGTTTACCCGTGAGGGTGCAAATAAGGCGTAAGTCTTATATTAGGTATTATATGGGATATAAGTTATAAATTAGTTATGTATATGTTACATGTGTGTGTGTATGTATAAGGTGATAGAGTAATAAACACTGTCGATGCATGGTATTTCAACAATTAACTCATTCCATTGTTTGTTTTCACTTGTTTTAAGGAAAATATTTGTGTTTGTTTAAATAAAAAACGTGGTTTTAAAATTTGTTTAATGTTTTAGTAAAAATACTTAATCGATCATGTGTGAACATAGTTGTATCTTACGGATTCTGACTAGTGGCTCTCAATTTTACACACAATGTGATGGCAAGCAGAGGAATTTAAAACTTTTTGAAGTTTCATTATTATCACAATTTACAGTTTGTCGGGCAATTGACACCACGACTATCAGACAAAGTCTTTTTTTTTTTTAATATTCTTGTTTTGAAAAAACGAATAAGTTTTATTACAAAACTGTTTTTATTTTTTCATGATAATTTTAAGTTACAGCCAGTTTTAAAAGAACTTTTCAAAAAAGAAAAGAAAACGTCCGACAAAAAAAATTATCGTAAAACATTGTTGTGATGTAATAATGTTAATTGAATAGTATAAACTATATACACTGTAATTATTAATCAACATAAACGTTACACGATCTTTTACGAACATTTTTTTTACCGGACGTTTTCGTTTCTCTTTTAGAAAGAACATTTAAAACTATCCGTATCTTTAAAATAATCATGAAAAATAAAAACAGTATTCTCATAAAACTTATGTAAGATCTTTCCATTTTTGTTAAACAAAAGAAAAAAATCTGTAGGCTTGCCTATTTATTTTATCAAAAATTTGTCATCTTTGGTCGGCAATCTTCATTTTACCAGGAATGAAGACAACACACTCCAATATTTTACGTTGGAGTTATTTGCTTTTATTTATTTGTAAATTTTGAAAACTATAGTTAAGGGAATGATTACAGACCACATTCGCGACTGGCAAAATCGCTAAACTTTATCACTATGGGATATCAGCCAACTTAACCAGAATTTATTGACTAAGAGTTGGACACATTTCGATTATAGCTACATTATTTATTATGAAAATTGCATCTGGCTGCTTACCTAAACCTCTTGAAAGAACATATCAAGTTATATCGAATGCTTTTTTCAATGCTATCATTGCGAAAGAAATGAAGCTTATTCTTTTTCTGATATTCATAATTTTATTTATGCGAAACACTTTGATTTGCAAAAATTGTCTTTTTACTTTTCTATTCCAAAATAACTTATCTATTACTAAAATAAAAATATTTTCAGCTACGATTGCCTCAAGTTCATATATTGAGAAACATATTTTAACAACTAATATTTCAAACTTTTTTCATATTATCAACTTTAATGCCATGAATTTTGAGTCGGATAAACATAATCACGATTAGTAAAAATGTATTCTCGAATATTGTTTGTAAATTAAAATTGGTTTGTAACTGCAAATGAAAACAGTTTTAGTTACGGAATATTAAAGTTATAATACTGTTTATCTTTTGCGTGTAAATTAAACATTCGAAAAAAATAATTAGTTAATAGATAAATTATATAATTATAGTTTATACAAACTATATACTATGTCCAAAAATTACCCTTTTTAATTTAATTATAGGTTAAAAGGTTTTGTTTGGATAGCAGTTGGTAATAGTGAAAATTATTAGTCTGCAACATTAGTGAAATTTATACGTAAAATTAATTTTTTTTTTTTAAATTAATTAATTTAAACGTTATGGTTTAATGTTAATTCAAAGGTTTTTTTTGTCATCTACGACAGTTTCGACAGAGAAAATTTTTTTATTTCAAGCACCTCGAAAATTTTTTGCTTTCCCTTTCAGACTGCAATTTAACAGATATCCTTATTATAACTGCGTTCTTATAAAAGTAAAGATAATTTAATAAGAAGTACAAAAGTTGTTTTGTGCGATACTGTATAAAAGAGGATACCCTTTTTCCGAAAACTGGAAATCTGAAATTTAACAATTCGCCTTTAATTTAATGCTGAGTTAAACAATGTTTGCATTAGATGAAACAAAATTATAAAGCAAATCAAATACAAAAAATTGTTTCAAACAAAAGTTTAATCATTTCAAAGTCGTGATCAATTCAAATGTTTATTTTAGGGTGGGTAGGTTCTAGGTGAAAGATTATTTCATTAATTTCTTGTGTGAGAATTTTGTTTCGTTTTTTAAGAAAATTCTTTGAAACTAAGAAATGTTTCTTATTTAAACAAAAAATCAATCAGAATTTTTTCAAATTTCTGTCATACATTTGCAATTTTCGAAGGCAATGTATCGATTTTAAGGTTTATGTATCGATTACTCGCTCTTTGTGTTTAATTTTGGATTTTACCTCAAAATCCACGCATCCAATCATTAAATAAACCTTATTTTTGAATTTTTTGGGTAAAAATTAACTTAAATAATGAATTTTATCGATATCGAAGGCAAAAAAAATTTTTTTGCAGTTTTCTTAAGGGTACCCCTTAGAAAAAATCGAAAAAATTAGGAAAAAGTTTTTGTTTCAGATTTCGATAAATCTCGGTATAAAAGGTAATTGTTACCAAAAAAAATACAAAAATGGGGTTAATTTATCGATTGGATACATAATTTCTGAGAAAATAGCTCTTTGTGTCAAATTTTGGATTACATCTCAAAAGCCACGCATTCTATCATTTAATAAACCTTATTTATGAATTTTCTGATTCAAAATTAACCCCTTAGAAAAACAAATCGGGAATAAGTTTTTGTTTCCGATTTCGATGAAACTCGGTATTTAAGGTAATTTTTACCAACAAAATACAAAAATCGACGGTTTATATACCGATTGGATGCATAATTTCTGAGAAAATCTCTCTTTGTGTCCAATTTTGGAATATATCTCAAAAGCCACACATCCAATCATTAAATAAAACTTATTTTTGGGTTTTTAAGATCAAATTTAACTTATATAATGAATTTTATTGATATCAAAGGGGTGCTAAGAGATAAGCCGAGTTCATATATTGATTAGATTCATTGTTTCTGAGAAGATCACTCTTCTTATATAATTTTGGATTATATATCAAAAACCTGGATGCAATCATTAAATGATCTCGATTTTTTAATTTTTTGGGTCCAAATTAACTTATACTCCGTAGGACCATCTTGTAAGAAATGTTCCTTTTAAAAAAAATAAACAACTTTTGTTTGAAACATTTTTTTCGTAAACATCACTGTTTATCCTTCAGTGCGAAAATTAGGTACAAATTATATAGTATGTAATTTATGGGAATAACAGTTCTGTGTGGAATATCTACACTGTCTTTACATGATATTTCAACAATTAACTCAGTCAATTGTTTGCTGTGACTTGTTTTAATGTAGTTTTAACGGGGGATTTAAAATTTAAAGCCATTTGATTAGATGTTAAATAAAATGTATCGTTGGTTTACAACTATGCAATTTTATTGAGAAAATTATTTAGAATGTAGCAATAAATAAATCTTTTACTTTAACTAACATTATGTATATTTTAAAATTACACTTCTATTTCGAAGGTATTCGACATCTGTGTATTAAAATATACACAATGATGAAATTCAACAATACCCAGGTGTCTAGTAATATACGATGTATAAGTTCATATATTGTATGTTTCGGAGTAAATACTACTTACCAGTTGTTACACAATAACTTATATCAAATTACCAAAAGCTTTAAACATATGTTTATACTTTGATTGTTCCCTATTATATAATTTGAAACTATGTTATACAATTCTGCGTCCGGTATAATAATAATAATACCTATATTATATTTACTA
This sequence comes from Chrysoperla carnea, assembly GCF_905475395.1. Classification (NCBI taxonomy): domain Eukaryota; kingdom Metazoa; phylum Arthropoda; class Insecta; order Neuroptera; family Chrysopidae; genus Chrysoperla; species Chrysoperla carnea. The sequence goes on along the minus strand of NC_058337.1, from coordinate 69,976,018 downwards.
TTTGTTATTCCTGGAATTTTTTTCCATTGGGTTACAATAAAAGCTCATTGAGAATAACAACCATAGTTCACGATTTCCATTTAAACACCTATGTGTTAAAATATCGAATATTTCGTCAATCAATAACTAATCATGAAACAAGTATTGTAGCTGTATATTTATGTAATTTATAAGTGCATTCCTGTGTACATACTTTCTTAATAGATTTTTTTTTACACGATTGTCAAAGAGCGGTTATGTTTTTTGTGTATGTTTGTAAATTTGTTTATTGACTCGTATCTTTTAAACGACTCCATGGACTTCGACAGTTAAGGTACCGTTAAATTCGTTTTAAAAACTCAAGTGTCCTTCCATTAGGGTTTAAAAAACACTATGGTGAATTTTTAGCGCAAGATAGTAATACGCCAATAAAACAAAATTAACCAAGCCTATCCAGTTGGGTTTCCAGAAAAATAAAAGGGTATTACAAAAAAAAAATTGTATTTTAGTTATGTGTTTAAATTTAATTAGAAACAAGTGAAAACAAACAACTGACTGAGTTAATTGTTGACATACCATGTAAAGATAGTGTTGATTACTCTATCACATTACACATATACCTATACGTCAAACATACATAACTGATAATCCCATATTAATACACACAATAAAATTTGCATCGAATGTGTGTCCTCGTGAGTAAACAAAGATGTTTACAAAAAAATATTACAAACAAAAGTTGTTTAATTTTTGATAAGGAACATTGTTTACATTTAAACTTTTGTTCTATCTCAACGGTTTACAAAATAATATGCACTAAAAAGTAAAAAAATAATGATAATATAATGTAGTTAAAATTATTGTTGTTTTTGGAGTCGGTGTCACCCAAGGAAACGACTCCGCCAGAACAGTTTACTACATTAGCTTGTCGTGCATACTTAATGCAAATTTAAGACTTTTATGGTTTTCTCATGGATGCCGTTATCAGAACTAGACCAAAATGAAGTGGGACCACACGGGAAGCACCAGCTTTCAAATAGATAAAGAATCTTCAAAATCGGTTCACCCATCCGAAAGTTCTGCGGTAACAAACATAAAAAAAATACAGTCGAATTGACAACCTCCTCTTTTTTTGTTTGAAATCGGTTAATGAAATATGCAACCTTCTAGATCGATTGCAAATAGCTTCCAACTTCAGTAATATTTTTGTTAAGAGAATTTTCCGCTAGCCACATTTTGTCAAATCATCTTTGTTTAGGTGTTGTAAATATAAGCAAGAAGAAATCCTCATCGATGTATCGACTATGCGTGATGTTCAAATAAAAAACTGTTATTCAAAAATAATAAAAAATGAAACGAACAATATTGCATATACCTTTTGCTGTTAGATTAATAATTGAAATAATATATTAAAACTTTCAGCTTCAAAATTCATACAAATCAAAATTAGTGTAAAAATTCAAAGTGAATATTTTATGTTTATCCCGAAAGTTTCTTTTTTTATCGAATAGAACAGTTTTTTTTTTTGTGATAACATTGAATGATAGTGGAAAATATAAATAAATAATATATTTTTCAAGAAAAGTACATATAACAAAGAAAATGGTTTTCTATTGTTTAGTTTTAACATTAAGCTGAGGATTACACACTTACTTTACCTTCTTACGTCATTATTTAAGATTTAAATACGTAATGTGTATTTGTTAAAGGAAAATGAAAGAGATGTTTTCATTTTTTACACCTTTGATACACGTGTCAATTTAGATATTATATGGCTCTTACTACATGAACTTCGAGGTTGCTCATTTGTGAAACCATAGCAATTAAATCAAGAGTCGAGCCTTCTGGCTTCCTTTTCAAAATTTAATAATTTTGAAAGTGATATTCTATGATAATTTGATGAGGAAAAGTCAAGGGTTCTTCTTTTCTGTCTTATGTCTGTCAGCTATTATTTATTTGACTTAAAGCAACAAAGACAACTCATTAGATGTGATAACTCCAAAAAAAAGTTTAGAAAGTAAATTATTTTGCTGAAAAAAACGTTTTCGGTGATGGTTTAATAAAGTACGAAAGTGATTGCTATAAATTTATTGTGTGAGTGTCTACTTAGTACGTATTTATTTGATATTTTACTTGACAAGTTGTCGCAGTATACAAACAAATAAAATAAAAATAAAAACTTGTCATAACCTGATCATATTCAAAAAAAATGTGCTCGGAATCCAACGGAATAAGCCGAATTTTTGTACAATCCTTTATTTTGGTAGTACAAACGTTGTCTCAAAAGGAAACATATGATAACGTGTGCGCGTCCTTAGATATTCAGAGGGAAAGGTCGCGAAAATCTGTTTTTTGAGAATATCTCGTTTCCTTTTCCTTCAATCGTATTTACATTTATTATAAAAGTTGTTTACATTTTTTGCATAGGAAAAATTGCAATTTAAAATCACCTGCCAGGCTATTTTAGACCCCAAGAAATCATGCCAGGAGATGATATTTGGTATGTATGATTTAATATTAGACTTTACAATTGGTGTAAGTTTCAAAGTGCCTCAAGAACATTTTTTGCATAGGGAAAATTGCAAATTAAAATCATCTGGCTATTTTAGCCCCCACCAAATCATACCAGACGATGATATTTCGTATGATTGAATATTATACTTTAAAATGGTGTAGGTTTCAAAGTGTCTCAAGAACATTTTTTGCATAGGAAAAATTGCATAGATCACTAACGCCTCCCAACCTCGCAGCCAGGTTCTCGATGCCACCATTCATACATTCACAAGTTACCAACTTTAATATTTTCAATGTGCCTCAAATATGTACTCAAAAAAGTCACTCAGCTCTCCAGCTAATACCACATAAAATTTTTTACAATGTAATAAAAGAAATTTTTTTTTAACGCCTTAGTCTATTTTATTTTTATGTATCACAGGAAATGAGTACTTGTTTGATGAACCCATACATTTTTTTTAATGGTAAAAAACCGACGCACTCAGTGCATTGTTTTGTAGAAGTCAGTAATTTTGTAGAAAAAATGCTGATGGCAGCTACTTCCATCAAAGAATAGGTTTCAAGTATACCACTAGTTCGATTGACATCTACGCATATAAATATCACGAGTATGACAGAATACATGCGTTAAGTAATGCATGTGTTAACCCCCACTCTCTGCAGGCCTACAACAGAAGAACTGTTGTATAACATAAAAGACATCGAAGCCACTATACAAGTCACTTTTGCAATTTCATATAACATCTATAATACCTCTTGCTTAGATGCATTGCTTGACCATGTACTCTGTCATACTCGTTATAGTTATATGCCTAGACGTAACTCGAACTAGTGGTATATCTTTTAAACTTTAACAGTTTAAAAAAATTTTTTTTCAAAAAACATTTGCTATTCAAAAACAAACTGTTAAATATATAGGTTTTTGCTGCAATTTCACAAGCAAATTATAAAAAATACCGTTTATAACCAAAATCTCAGAGAACCAGCGCGAAAAACCTGTCTTTGGTAGATCATTCTCTGTTTATTGATGTACAAAAAATTGATTATAATAAATGCCTTTTGTAAATATTGTTCTGTAAATAATATTACGATCGAGTTTTTCTGCCATTCTAGAAAAAAAAATTGACATGACATAATAAATAATGAATCTTCTACAACAACCATCCAACCTGCTTGGAGGATGATAGAAACATACAAAACAGTAATTCTTAATATATTACTTTTTGCGTTGAATAAAAAAAAAAAAAACAAGTTATACAGTTCACAACAACCATTTGTGTTGTCATTGATGTAAATAAAACCTTTGTAGATTTGTTTTTGTTGTTCAAAAATTGACTTGATATTTTTCCTTTTATCTTGATGTTCTTGATAATAATCTGATGGTAAATTTTTATATTCTTTGCATTCCAAGGATTTTGTTTTTGTTGGAGTAGTTTCATATTAATCCGAAAAGAGATATTGAAAATTTAAAAAAAAAATAGCAATACCGGCATTTTACATCTAAATCAATTTCCAAACATGTCAGGTCGGAGACTTAAGACTCAAAGGTTGAGAATAATATGTACTAGGTGCTTGTTCCGAATGCCTTGAATGTGGAATTGATAGTGATGGACCCATCCATTAATTTTTACTTAATTTTGAGCTCTTAACTACAATGAGAAGGAAGTTAGCTTAAATAAGGGAGAACGTGTGGCAGCTAGTCCAACTTATTGATCTCTATAATAGTCTACAGTACAGAGGGAGGTTTGACTTCGACACAATCACGAAACTTCGCGAGTGGCTTCATTTCAGTGTAACCTACAACATTTTTATTTATGAAATTGGGAATTGGGCCATTATCATAAAACATATAGTCGTTAAACTGGCATATTTAAGAGATGATCCGTTTTGTCAGGCCTACGTCAGTTTAACGACTATATTTTTTATTATGCTAACGCCCCAATTTTCAAAGTTTTCTTAAATAAAAATGTTGTCGGTTACACTGCAATGAATCCACTCAGGAAGTTTCGTGAGTGTCACGAAGCCATACTCCACTCTATAATGTAGACTATAAACTATTAATCCTAATAATTATATACAGCTAAAAGACATCGTAACTCAGTGTACACAGAGAAGTTAATTTTTTAATTAAGTAAATCTTCGTATTTTCACTATTTGTTTAAATTTTTATTTTATTTTAATGGCAAATAGTTCGTTATGTAGTCAACCATTCCAAAAAAAAAACTAAGGCAAAAGTGGCAAAATTTTATGATTAGATTGGACCTAGCTCTTGGGGTGACTTTAATAGTCAATTTAGATCCTAAATGATAAGAGAATAATACTTTAAATTAGAAACAATTTTTTTTTCGAAAAACTCCAGCTTTCGTAGATAATGCTATTAAAAAATATGTCAATATTGCATTTAATAAAGGAAAAAACGGGAAATGCACTAACAAAAAGTTGTCAATGGCAGTAGAGAATATTCGCCTGTATCCATGACTTTGACCTACAAGTACCAATAAACGTGAAGTGTATTTGCTCTCGATTAAATGCAATTTCTAAGTCGCATTTCCTTTGAAAGCTAATGTTTTTCGAAAAATGTTTTAAACAAAAATTATTAGATTTTTTTAAAAGGATCAACTTTTTATTTTAAAGTGTTATTCTATCTCTTACCGTTTAGTGTTAAGTGTTATTCTATCTCTCACCAACAAACTCTAAAATTTTTGTACAAATTATTTTTTTATTAACTACAAAACGAGCTATCAGCCTTTATAGATTAAAATGACCCACCCTGTATAGTGAATATTTAAAAAAATTAACATAAATTTATTTGTTTAAATTTTCGAAACATAAATATTTAAAGTTAGTGTGTTGAGGAATTCAAAATTGGTGTTATGAAGTGGAAAGTTTCTTATTCGTATAATTAATTAATGTTTTTCGTTTCACTTGTTCAACGTCTACCGGCTCAACAATCATCTGTGCTCATTCATTCCATTTATATGTACACCCGATTATGAATATGGTGCTAGATATTGGGTTTAAAAGACAATGAAGAATATACTATAAACTATCCCTATCCAAAACACCCAGTAGCAACACCATTGTTTGACTGTATGTATAATATTCCAGAAACATTTATTTCTCACCCTTAAAACGTAACACACAGCTGCTCAGCATGTTCTAATTAATCTTAAATGGAGTATGTAAATCCTTTATAGTCCTTACGATTATTATAAATGGAAATAACTCTGTCTATCTGCCAGTCTGTCTAACTGTTACGCAATCACGCCTAAACTAATGAATCAATTTAAATTTGGTACAGAGATAGTCTAGAGCCTGAGAAAGGAGAAAGGCTACTTTTTATGCAAAAAAGGATGAAGAGAGTTAAAATAGGGAGGGTACAAGTTTAAGGAGATGCTTCTAAAATCTATTTTGAACCGATTGAATCGAAATTCGATACAGAGATATTCTAGAGCCTGAACAAGGGCATGGGCAATTTAATGCGAGAAAATTTCTGCAAGGGGCTAAATTAAGGATGCAAGTTTTTATTGAAATTACGTCATTTTTTAAGATAGAAACTTGAGACTTGATTTAGGATTTTGATTAAATATAAATAAATATAAAATAGGAATTAATTTAGAAAGGAGAAAGCAACAGAGGATATGACCTAGGCAACAGCCTTGAAGATATATACCCTAAGATATAAGATAAGATAATGGTGTAGGTACTATAGGTACTTAACCGATTTGAAAAATTATTTCACGTATAGACAGCTTCATTATCAGCGAGTGACATGGCTGTTTTAAACAAAATTACGGATCTACACCAAAATAGTAAAATCGAAGAAATTGTGAACAAAAGGAGAATACATGAGCACATATAAAGAAAGTTTATAACACAATAACCTTTGTATTTAAAATTGAAGTTGATCAGCAAAAAGTTGATCAGCAAAGTAGTTAACAGCTTCTGACTTTGAAGTTATGTTGATATCTTGTTGATGTAAGTATTACAGAGATTTATTTTTAAAATGAATTTAATCCATAAATTGAAATTAAACTGTTTCCAATTGTTTATATCATAAGTGACGGAAGTGACTATGGTTGAATGATGACAAATAACTATTGATAATGCGATTTTTTATATTGAGGTGACGTATGTATTGCATAGGTACTTTCATTAGTTGCTGCCTATTCTCGTTCACTTTAAAGTTAGCCAGAGCTAGCGGTTGTATAAGAAAGCGCTGAACGGTTGTCTAAGAATAGAGGAAGGAATGTTCCATCATGTTTATGTTATTATTTTGTCATTATATTGGCGCATGCCATATATTTAAAACTTTCTAGCTTGCAGAAAATTATCTAGCTTATTCTTTCAATACAGCATTTGCATTGAACAGAAGGACAAACTAGAAAAAAAGTTAACAAAATAATTATAGAGAATATGTGTTACTTATATATTAAAGAAAAATCACCCAAGGCTTACATGAAATGGCCGTTTAAAAATGATAGACACCCCAAAACATAAATTAATGCGTAATTGAATAATTTATGAATCCCTTTATAGCCTAGCTCATCTGACTCTGATTCTTTTGAATTAAAAACACAGTTTTCTTCATCATCAAAATGTTTTGCATTGTATGTAATATTGATATACAGTATGATTGGATTTTGAAATTACGTATCAGCAAAACGTATGTACAAATAAAATTGATTAAAATACAACTGTATATTTTACGACTAAAATTTTAAATATATATATATTTTGTTTAAATTTGTTTAAGGTCGCTTTTAACGTCTAGGTCATTAGCGACCGTAGAGATTTATACATTATTTACATGTGTTATAATTCATACAAAATGTGTTCATACAATTAAGGTACTGCCTTTAATAAACCTAAAGATGCCAGGGAAATATCCGGAATTATTGAGGATATCCTTGGCTTCCGAGGAGTTGATATCTTGCGAATGTGTGAATGGTGAAATCAACAACCTGGCTGGGAGGTTGGGGGACGATAGTGGCCTGTGAAATTTTTAATTTGCAGTTTTTCCTATGTAACAAATATTCTTGAGGCACTTGGAAACCTACACCATTTTAGAGTATAATATTCAATCATACGAAATATCATCGCCTGGAATGATTTGGTGGGGGCTAAAATAGCCTGGCAGGTGATTTTAATTAGCAATTTTTCTTATGCAAAAAATGTTCTTGAGGCACTTTGAAACTTATATATATCAAAAAATAAAACTTATGTATATCAAAAAATGAAACTTATATATCAACTTTAATATTTTCAATGTGCCTCAAATATGTACTTAAAAAAGTGAATGGGTACTATATGGATTGCTAATGGCTTTCAGTGCGTAGTTGGAATCGGAAAAGATGACGTTCTTGGATATGTAATTTTTGGATGCGATGATTTTTAATGTATGGATAATGGATGAGATTTCACAGGTGAAGATGGAACACTGGTTGTTCATGCGTTGGGTGGTTACTACCGCTGTTTCGGTTGTCACCGCATATCCTGGTCGATTATCTACGACGGATCCGTCAATGTAATATTCATTACAATCTTTATATTTCTCCTTCATTCATAAAATTTTAAATAAATTTGTGGATATAGGATGCTTTGGAAATAAAGTTGTATTGAATCACATCGTTATGAATATGTTTCTAAGGTTTGGCTCGACTTTCAAGTTAAATCTTTAGGTCCAATTTGAATCTTAATTTGTTGGCCTATTTGAGTACGAAAATTGGGTGGAGTTATAAATAAATTTAAGTTTAAGACAAAATATATACTTTTGGTTAAAAATATTTTTTATTACCAAATGAATGAACTGGGCAAAACTATAAATATTATTTCTAAAAACCGTGATTGTGATTCTCCAATTCCACTTAGTTAAGTCAAGATGATATAATCTTAAATTTTCGGAACTTTCAAATCATTCTATATTATTATAGATGAGATAGGTTTAAGTTGATGTAATGGCTCATATAACTTTATATACGGATCGTTTTTAAACCTTTCAACCCACTTTACTACGTTGATATGTGGTGTTATTCACATCAAATATAATGGCGTGGATTTATACTTCCTGGAGACGTGCAAGGTAGGTATGGTATGAGGAAATCTATTATAATATAAATATATTACGGATGTTGAAAAATGCGTATAGGACTCTAATGATTGAAGGTTTACCGCTATTTGTGCTTAGAATTGTAAAAAAAATATCAATTTACTAACAAAGTTTTTTAAATGCTATATAACTGTTTGAAATATCTTCTTTTTTTCGAACACAACTACAATATGGGTCAAAATTTAAATTTAAAATATAGTACTACAAATGTAGTACAGCTAAAGGTTACCAAAGTAAAAGCTTAATAAATACTGCTGCGCTAAGTTTTATAATTTAACCAATTTAACCGCACATTCAAATTAGTCTGGTTAAGGGTTGGAATCATCAAAATTGTCTGGCAACTGCGAAAATCTATTTTTATAATTACACTAAAAACATATTTAAAAGTAATTGACTAGGGGGTTGCCACGATACTAATTGTCTGGCAATGGGTGAGATCGTTTTCTAGTACAACCCAGAAAAAAATATGAAAAAGTAAGGTTATTGAATTAAACGGAGAATAATACATAGACTGGTTACATGTTATCTGTCAAAGCGGCTCTAATCTTTCTTTTCATATAAGGACACCATTCTTACCTGTATTAGAGGCTCTTTTATTCAGCTTTTATAAAATAACGAAGGTCTATCGGCCCGGTCTCTAAGGCTATAAGTCTGTAAACACAGGTTACGTTGTAATCATTTTTTATTGCTTAGTCAAAAACACTCATATTCAATATTAATGAAATTCCTTTATATTAAATTTTTGTGTGATTTGTCTGCGGACCTTTAAAAAAATATATAACATAATAATTAAAAAATACAATTAGAACTTGTTTGTTATATTTTTAATAGATGATAAGTTACACGACGAATAGTTAAAAGTGATAAAAATAGTAATTTGAGAGTCGTATAAATTTTTTAAGATAGTTACCAATAATTCACAACTTCTCTGATTAAAAAACTCCAAAGAAAAATTTATCCAAATTTTCATAAGCAATAGGATTTAAGGTATTCTAAGAGTACGCTATTGTTTGGACAAGGGCTAGCAAACCCAAGGCTTGGTAAACCAAATCTGGTTTAGCCTCGATTCCATTGTCAGCATTGGTACATCCACTCTGGAAGCAGAGAAGCCAGTGTGAGTTCAGAAGCGACCATACGACAGACCATGTTGTTTATTATTTAAATATCGGTAATTTTATTAAAGAATAAAGTATTTTCGCTATTTTACATCATCATTCATAAAGCAAATTGTACCTTAATCGTTCTTAAGAAAATTTTCCGTAGACTTTTATTGAATGAAACAGATTATGCTTTTTTCGAGCTCTTCACAAAGAACGAATGAACACAAGAGAAGAGTTTTCATACACCATTATCTATCTTTTCAGAACGTATACGATCTATAATACCAGAGTACACCATTAGATTATTATAGTTGGAAAATTCCTTTTTGTAGAAGATATATTTATTGTTAAATTTAAATTGCACACGTGTTGTTATTGTAAAATTACTAATACTATTGCTACCAAGATGCTGTTTATACAGGATGGTTAAGAAGTGATGGTTATTATAGTTAAGAAGCTATGTGCACTGTTTAAATTAACCAATAAATTTTCGGGTAAAGTAGTTAAATGTTTTATTAATAAAAATTGTCGTTCAAAATGTCCTCCCACAGCCTCACAAGACGTTACATTTTTAATATGGGTGGAGTCGGTTACTTCGTTCTTATCCAAGCGACGACAATGTGATCAATTCTACCTTTTAATTATAATTGTTCACACTGCCGCTGCCTGGATTCGAATCCACAACCTAAGTCTATATATATATAAACGGTCAAAGTCAGACACCTTAGATCGCTTTGCCACTTAGGATCGTTTTTGATTGCATTTGTGTAAGAAATAGAAAAAAAGGATTAATTAATAAAACATTCAACACCTTTAGTCAACAATGTCTTTAGTTAAGTTTATTCGTTATTTTATTATAGCACATAGCTACTTAACTATTGGCTTTTGGACAAAAATATATGGGCACTTCCAACTTAAAATTGTATAAAAAATACGCTACAAATATATGGTCATCGAGTCACAGGACATCCTGTACATTGTTTGGTACTAACGTTATATTGAACTGAACTGAATGCTTTCTTTAAGTTTAAATCATTATCTCCAAAAATGTTTTATATTCAAATAAGTATTTCTATCTGAATGAATTTTGCTATTGCATTCGATAGTGTGTATTATGAAGTGTTTAGTGTTTACATCATTCTGAAGTAGTATCTTCAATTTTAGAATGAACTAAGATTCATTATAGAAAGTTTTTAGTTTTTGCAACCCGTGTACTTTTGACTGATTGTCTGTGAATACATTTAAAATCTCTTTAATTTTTTTAATTTATTAGTATGATCATCACTATTTCATGACTCAATATGCAGAATACGGCAACATTTGGAAATTTAAGTCTAACCAAAAAAATGAAATTCCTCATACATAAATGAAAACATTCTATTTTATCTTTTGTTTACCAAAAAATTATTCCATTTAAACTATGTCAATGTAAAATAATAATGGGAAATGAAAATTAACAAAGTAAATAAGAGACATAATGTCGGTAAAGAAAAAAAAACACAAGATATGTTTTCTATGAAAATTTTATATTTATATTCCTTTTTTCTTCTTCTTTTCAATAAAATATATTATTTGTTTCCTTAATAAATATAATATGGAATTATCAGATTAAAATTTATTTTCACAACAGTCAAATAATTTTTTCTTCTTTATTATTATTTTTCTGTGTTTGTAAACAAATTTATGCTCGTTTACATAAACAGACTGTCATAAAATATGACTTGAAACATTATTTAACTTCTTCAATATACAAATAAACTTCTGTTTACTTAATATACTTCCACAATATTATTTTTATTAGAATGTAATAGTATTATATTTCACTACAAGGGAAGAAATTTCAAATTCCTATCCATGTAGTGTACATCCATATTCTTTTTCTTTGAAGTCGGTCAAAACTACGTATCTCCTGCATCACGACAGAACGCGAAGGTGGCATCGTGTTCAGTGCACGAAGGTATTCAAAACTGGAAGTAATTCTACGAATACACAAATTTTACGCTTTTTGCTTTATACACCTAATTTTATTGAAATTGCAAAGATCTTTCTCTTTCTCTGCAAAAAATGATCGAATCTCGGCTTTTAAGAGTAGATTGGCCACATCTTCCTTTTGAATCCATTGCTAAAAATTTATCGACCCGCGGTTCTATATAACCAAGGGTTGAAGTGTGAGAAATGTAATCGTTTCGTATTTTATGCAGTTTGCAAAAGTTTCTTTATATTAATAAGCTGTATCTCCTAAAATAATTATTGCGAAAAATTTGTCTGAAATCTTTTCAACAGACCGCAATTTTGAAAGCGCATGTTCAGCTTAAGTTCAGATTAATCATTGAATAAATTTTTAGCTGGAGAAGGTTGCAGTTTCAGAGAAGTACTACAAAGACAAAACTGTTTATTTTGATTTATACTACAGTAAATAAGCCGGAAAATACCATCAATTGTGGAAAAGTGGTGAAACAGCTCCGATTTCAAAAATTTTTTGTGTACGTATTCCTTAGACCTCTAGGAACATTCAGCCGCACTAACCTTGGCATAACAAAAAAAACTGAGAAAGTTAGGGTAGTTTTCCCATCCCCAAATTGTAACAGTGAAAAAAAATCAATATTTCACCTCAAAAATCGTCTTCCGAAGGTTTTCAAGGTCGCTGATCATGAATTCAAGGTTTAAAAACAACTGAAAATGGTTGCAACCCCATTAAAACTACCCCTAGAAGTGTCAATAATTAAAAAATTTTGAAAATTTTGAATTTGACCTCAGAAATTGTCTTTCTGCGGTTTTTGAAGTCGTTGATAATGAATTTGAGAGTAAAAAGCAACTGAATGTAGTTCCAAGCCACCCCTAGAAGATACAGAGATAAAATTTTAAATTTTTAATCGACTACCGTCTTTCGGGGGGTTTTTGGCATCGCTGATCACGAATTCAAGGTCAAAAAGTAACTTGGATGGTTGCAACCCTATTAAAACTACCCCTAGAAGTGTGAATGATTAAAAAATTTTAAAAATTTTGAATTTTTTTAAATGTTTATCATTTTCACATCTGGGGGTAGTTTTTTGGGGTTGCAACAATCTTCAGCTACTTTTTGACCTTGGATTCGTAATCAGCCCCCCAAAATTACCCGAAAGACGATATTCGAGGAGAGAATTCAAATTTAAAATTTTATCTCTGTCACTTCTAGGGGAGGTTTTAATAAGGATGCTGTGACATTCAGTTTATCTAAAGTTTTTGTCTCTATCACTTTAAGGGTAGTTTTATTAGGGTTGCAACCATATTCAGTTGCTTTTTAACCTTGAATTCATGATCAACGACCTCAAAAACCCTGGGAAGACGATTTTTGAGTTGAAATATTGATTTGAATAACTTTCTCAGTTTTTTTTGTTATGCCAAGGTTAGTGCGGCTTAATGTTCCTAGAGGTCTAAGGAATACGAACACAAAACATTTTTGAAATCGGAGCTGTTCCACCACTTTTCCACATTTTCCGGCTTATTTATTGCACTATTAATAAATTCACCATTAGGTACCAAACAATTTTATCATTTTAAATACTTTTAACTTTTGAAATTTTACAGTCATACAACTTTTTTTTTCAACGTTTAAATTTCATTGAACATTTTTATAGCTGCGTATTTTCATAGCAACAAAGCTTCTAGGGACATTGTTAAATGAGAAAAATTTACTAATACCTACATCTGATTTAAGTCAAAAGTACCAAATTTGCTTTGACAATGAATAAGTCCAACAAAAAAGATTAAACGGGAATCTATAAAATTTCATTATATTTGAATTTATTTTAAAATAATTTTTGCCCACTCCAAAAAAAAATTAATGGATAAAATTGATCAATATTTCAAACCTATATGTAAGGCAGTGCGAGATGATAAAATTTTCAATGAACTCAAAAATAATAATATGTCTGTTTTTGAATGGACCATTGAACATTATCGTTTTACCTGATTCGATAGTTTTTCAAAAAGTATTCAGTATAAAAATCATTATCGTTTATTACTATTGCGGAGAGTATATAAGCGATATTAAAATTATATAAGCAGAAATATCAGCAATATAAGCAAGTTTTATATACAAATTTTAGCTTACATTTTAATTGTAATAATTGTATTAAATCGTTTTCTTATTTTACAAGAAACATAGACTTTAACCGCAAATCGTTCCATTTAAGCGAAGCTGGAGCTTTGGGTATCGATTTTTATGGGTATCTTTCTTTGGGTATTCTAGATGTTGTTATAAATGTATTTCGATTTTGAATGAGTTTTCTGCATTGAGTAGTACCTATGTCAGTTCGGATAGCCTATTTTTCCTGACAAATTAGTATGTAACATTTTTTAACGGGTTTCTAGATGTACCTATTTGTATAAAACTATAAAGGTAAATGAGAAAATAAATTACGTCACCTGGTTTTCATAATTAAAAAGTTTCCTGTACATTTTTATGTATGCAAGAAAGCTTTAAAATTTGTACGAACATACCTATTTTTCCTTGTCCTTTTTTATACCAACAATATTTCAAAAACTAGTTAACTAGTAGCAATAAACTTTTCCTTATTCTAATATAAACACCATCACATACATTGGAAAATTATAATAGAAAACAATACGGTTGAGCTTTTTCTAGTGCAAATACAACAATAAGGACAACAACAACAAAATCAAATACCTCTATTTATACCATTAAAGTTTTGAAAAATATTTAATCACAAAAAAAAAGAGAAAACGCAATTGAGAACCAAGATAACTTAAAAAATGGTGCGATGGATGTTAAGCGAACAAGTATACTACCAAACAAACAAAACAACCTGATTGCGACAAAAAACTGTACGAATAAACAACAATACTCACATGTAGTGCACGTTTGGGACGAGTTTAACCAATAAAGTTTTTAGTTTATTTTATCAATGCCTCTGAGGGAAAAAACGATATATGTGTCGCAAATACAGTGAAACATGCTGTCGCATATAACTTAGACCCTGAATGGTCATTATGTATAAATAGGTACGGAAAAAATTTTACTTTTTCTATGTTTACATTACCCGTTCATTCTGTTCTATTGGAATCGACAGAGTTAATAAATTGACGTCATTGAAAAATAAAATTGTTTCGTCAGTTTCCATTTTTAAAAACTAATTTTATTATGGCAAAATTAGTTTATCGGAAAGATCAGATATTCAGCGTCTTATTATATCTAAATATATTAAATATTTTGATTCGATTCACAGTTTCATCTAATGTTTAGACGACTTTTGAATTGTCCTGCTCCAACAAAAAATAGCATAACACAATGTAATCATATATAACCCGTATACGCGTTCATAAAATGTACCTAACGTTCAAAAGAATTTAATTTCAAATTAAATTTCATTATACTGGTTAGTAACAAAAACATAAACAGTCCTCGTATGAGATATTATCAAATAAAACCTATAAATAAGTAACAGAGAAAATCAGTTATATCATATATACTCCATTTAATAAACGGATTGAAATTTTAAGAATTACAAAATTTGCTTTAATTTTTTCACCACCTAACCCAAAGTTCTAGTTATTAGCACAAAATTTAGAAATGCACAAATTTTTATTTGTAAAATAATTTTTTCATTCCACGAAATTTAAAAACCTGCCCATTTTTTTATTTGTATGATTCGTTGTGTAAATTAATTTTTTTTTTCGTTTTTCAATTTTGCCAATGAATTGTGGTAGAAATTGACGAAATAAGGAGAAAAGTTGGGAAGACTACAACTTTTTAGTACTCGGTTTCTGAAATATTGGAGACTTGAAAAGAAGTGAAATTTACAAAATTTTTACAAAAAAGCTAAGCTCGCTCTTGAAACTAATCTAAGAGCACTATGTATTAAATCATCTTTTCCAAACTAAACCGATTGTGAAGATCATCGCCTATTTTGTAGTTGTTCCGGGTATGAAACTCCAAACTAGTTTTAAATATAACTAAGAACACCCTCCATTAAATTACAAACGACATAAAATAAATTAAAATCGGTAACACACACACAAACACATAATCATCTAACTTATAACACTCCTTTTTGTGTCGGGGGTTAATAAAAATAGATAGTTCAAAAATTAAAACAGACATTGGAATATATTTCATATATATTGGTATTTATTGTACTTGACTCATTCAAAATGAAAATTATCAAAACATTATTTATTTTAGTGGTTTCTCCAAGAGATCAACTTTCTTTAAGATCCAAATTTAAGATATATATAATTAACTGAAAGGCTAATTAATTAGTCTTAAAAAATTGCAAAAGCTTCTATTTAACCTATCCACATAAAACTTGGGACGACAGATCTATTTTTTTTATAACGAGTTCTATTTTGGCATTTTTGTCTCAGAATCGAGTAGCCAATATCGAAATATTCGTTTCTGATTAATGGAAACTGCTCAGTCCTGGTCGATTTAGTCTAGTTAATCATTCTCTACGTTAATATGATTCCATGTAAGGACGAATTCTATAAATTATAGTCACAAGAATATCAAGTTGCAACATGGATTTTCTAGGGAAATCGTCCAACGTTCCCTCCAAAAATACTTAGGAAGTTTTTTTGACATGTTCTGCGTTTAAGAAGTATGAAAGTGGATGAATGTGGAGCGAGGTTCACAAAAAATATAAGGTTAGGTTAGGCTGAGGTGGCTATCCTGGGGTGGGAACACTTAGACCACCGGACCCGTTGTGATATCGAAAAAGGGTTTGTTTATCTCCAGCCACTACTCCATGAACCATTTGGAGCTGTTTACGAACAGCAGGAGAGCTTTGACGTCGACGGACTCCAGGTAGAAGAAGTCGTCAAAGAGAGGCTGGCTCAAGTAAGTCCATCTCTTCATGACAAGAGCTGGGCAGTGACAGAGAAGATAAGACATTGTGTCCTCCTCTTCACCGCTGTGACAGCTCCTGCAGTAGTCGCGATACACTGCCAGGCTCAGGCGCTCAGAATGCTTGCCGCCCAATCAGTGTCTTGTAATAGCCGCAACAAGTTTGCTAATAGAGGCCCTTGGAAGTGATATAAGATCTTCGGAACGTCTACAATTGTACTCAGACTATATCTGTCTTGCAGTACCACAAATACGTTCCTCCCTCCATTTAAGATTGGCCATTTTAAAAATATCCTCTTTGAGATATTTATTGATGCTTCACCTTTTCCGGGAATGTCTCTGTGTCCCGAAACCCATACCAGGTTTACATTCATTTGTTCTGCCAGCTCATTTAAGGACGGATGGCAGCCCTGTACTACCTTTGACATAAAGTATTGAAATGTTCCCTTATTACTTGACAATTTTTGTTACGTAGAACATTTTTTTAAACCACCCAAGTAATAGTTGTATGTATGTATTCTGTATGCAACAATAGTGTGTGAAGAATAGACGAATAAAATTTTATATGTCAAATAGAAATCATTGGCCCATGATCATTGTCATATATATTAGGGAATATGTGGGTGTTTTGTTGTTGTTGTTGCTACTGTTATTTTTGTTGAGTGCACCTGCTCCATATTTACACACATACACTTACACTTGTATATACCCTTTTCAATAATGTACAAGTTATCCTATTTTCTGTTTTCTTGTACAATAATACGACCCAATATATAAAACCGTTGACGACCAACACATAAAGCATATCATCATCTGATCAATGAACGGTTGAGTACTGAGTATCTTTTCTTTATTTTCATATAAAGTTCTATTCACACCAATAAATTCAATTTCACAACACAATATTAGTACACGTATGACTGTGTATACATGTTGTCAAGGTTGACAATACCGTAAAGTCTTGTGGATAGCTGCAATAAAAATTGGAGTGGCCTTGTAAATAAAGTGATTTCACGAATGGTTAAAATGAGCATTAATATTGCGTTAATATCAAAATTTTCAATTAAAAATCCAAAACTCAACACAAGTTTTTCGCGATTGCATTACAGCCCTTACTGGAAGTAAAAAGAACACTGAAGATCTAAAGGAGTAAGACTTGACGAAAAATTTTTTCACTTCAAAATTATAAACGTTACATATTTCTAATATTCTAAATACATAATAATATAACTTCAAAACATTCAGAGTTGTTTAATTGCCCCGCACTCATACAATTCACATTATGATATTATATAACATCTTTGACGTATTTCAAACATTAACAATACGTACGATATTAATGAAAAGTTTTTGTTTCCTTAATTTACACGAATAAAAAACCTTTTTTCTTAGTATAACCAATTGAAAATTATATGTAATTACTAAAACTTAAACTAAACCCCTAAAATCGGCAAGAGAACGTGGCTAGCAGCAACAATAGAACTACCTTGAACAATAACAACAGTCTTAATCAGAAATAAAGTGCTACAATAACAACAGTCTTAGGCAGTAAATAAAAATGTTAGGTAATGTCCAATTGGCTCGTGTGAATTTGGCTTACACAAAAAAAAAAAAAAAAAAAAAAAAAAAATTGAATACTACTTGTTCAATGAACATAAAAACAACAAACAACATTTCTTATTATTGATTCCTTGTATTTGCTCAACTTTTTATTTCATTTTTGTCTTATTTTGTGGAAACCAATTTCTCTTATAAATTTTTATACCATGTATATATGAAATATACATAGTATATTAAGTTTCGTCCCAAGTTTGTAACGCTTAAAAATATTGATGCTACGAAAAAAATTTTGGTATAGGTGTTCATAGAATCACCTAATTAATCCATTTCCGGTTGTCCATCCGTCCGTCCGTCCGTCCGTCCATCTGTGGACACGATAACTCAAAAACGAAAAAAGATATCGAGCTGAAATTTTTACAGCGTACTCAGGACGTAAAAAGTGAGGTCAAGTTCGTAAATGAGCATCATAGGTCAATTGGGTCTTTGGTCCGTAGTACCCATCTTGTAAACCGTTAGAGATAGAACAAAAGTTTAAATGTAAAAAATGTTCCTTATAAAAAAATAAAAAACTTTTGTTTGAAACATTTTTTTGTAAACATCACTGTTTACCCACGAGGGCGTTAAATAGGTGCAAATTTTATAGTATGTATTAATATAGGAATATCAGTTGTGTGTGTGTTGTGTATTTAAAAGTGAATATCTTTTGTTATTTACGTGACGTCAAAAAAACAAACGATTGCGCATCAACACTGTCTATACGATTGCGCATCAACACTGTCTATATATGGTATTTCAACAATTAACCCAGTCAATTGTTTGTTTTCACTTGTTGTACTGCAATTTAGATTTTTTGCAAAGAAAGTCCTTGCTTTCAGCGAAGAAATGGTGTAAAATCCTTTCAAAAATTATGTAAAACCAGGTTCCTATTGGAACTTATATTTCAAATGCAATAAATTCTAGAAAACGGTAAGTTTAATTTTAAAGGCTGTTTCTCAAAATTGACTGATTAAGTATTTAATGATACTGAATACTTAACAGTATTCAACAAACAGCAAACTCTAAGTAGTTCCACTTCAACCATTCTCACTGCTTTTAGTTTCACCTGCCCTGGTTTTTGTTATTTAATCTCGCAAGTTAAATTCGACCCACATCCCGGTTTCGAAGCACGCCATAAAAATTTCAGCTTAGATATCTCTTTTCGTTTTTGTTTTCGTGTCTATAGATAGACAGATAAACGAACAGCAGAGCAATTGAAAATGTACTAATAAGATGACTTTATGAACACCTATAACCAAATTTTTCCGGAATGCCACCATCAGTACAAAGGAATAGCTCTATTTCCTTCGGCAATGCCCTAAAAATAATTGATTCTATGAGTCTCTCATATTTTTTTTCACAAGTTGAGGGGTTCATAATTGATACTTTAAATTGAGCGCTACCAGATTTTACGAATAGTCTTGTATGAGTTACTAATAGAAAAAATTATTTTTTTCTTTTCAGTAAAATAAATGCTTACCCCTCAAAAGTATTTTTTATTAAATTTATTTATTTATTTTTAGTCAAAGACACACTTACCCAGAATATCAAGAATGATTGCAAATACAATAAGTAAAAGTTAGCCAATTTTACTTGTGCAAAAACTTGTATAATGTCATTTCTAATGTTGTATAACATAACTTACAGTAAAGAAAACTAATTAATTTCGGGGATAAAATTAACAAATAAATGACACTCTCTATTCGCGTGTTTCACTTCAAAGTAATTAAGTGTATCCACTTACATCAATAGGTGTGATATAAGTTTTATTATAGATACATGTAGTGTTATTACGATGTTACGTTTGATACGATCGTTTATAAATATTTTTATACCACTATTAATTAAAAATACTTTACGTAAAAATAGGCTTTGAAACATTTCGAAGGACTTCTCAATAACATACATAAGGAAAGAAAAGCATCCATCATAATATTTATTTTCTTTGAAAGAAGAAATATTAGGTACTTTTTCACACGCTTTTATTAGCTTGGAATCTTTGAACGCGATTTTCAACAATCACAAAATGTCGCATTGAATTGAAACTTCACACACTTATCTAGAACCGATGATAAAACAATAATTTAACAAGTCGATTAACAAAAAAATATTGTATGGTGGAAGCGAAGAAAACATTTCATATTATTAAAAAATAATAATTTTACAAACTTAAAAAAAAGCATTTTTAGATAGCTGAACTTAAAAGTAAAAAGTAAAGAATAGTTTAAAAAACATTAAAACACCCTTTTATTACAAGTGACCTAAAAAGTAGAAAATAAGTTTAAAAATTTGAGTCATTAAGATAAAAATAATTTTATCGTAAAACAGCGTCGGGTGCTTATTAAGACATTTTATAATGACTTTACTTTTACCAATATCTGCCCATAAAATATTTACAGTTAAAGAAACTGATTGAACTGTAAAGCTTAATTGCACAGTACAGTATGATAAAAACATAAATAATTGAAAATAATTAAAATGTAGCACACAACGCTTTTAAACAATAAAATGATTTTTTTCACAGTATTTTATTAAAACTAATTAACTATTATTTATTGGGTTAAGGACTTTCGATCGTGGTACACTTTTTTTTCTGAATAGACTTCATTACCTTATTTTGTAAACCCAACCCATATACACGTTTTCTCAACCTAAAAAGACCAACCTTGAAAAAATCCATGTTCTATAATTAAAAACTGTAGCTTTTTTTGAAGCATAAAAAGTTCAATTAAATAAGTTATAATTAAATATTAAATGAAGTTTATAACATAATTCACTTGCACACTACAAGTTGAGTTAGTTTAGCGAATGAGGGGGAAAATGTTTAAACATATTTTTGAGTTATATGGAATTATTTTTCCACAATCATGGTGCATTATTGTCAAAAACCTATCAAAATGCATTTTAAAACTAGTCATTTATCAAAGTTATATCAGAAACTAAAATTTTTATTGCAGTTTTCGAATTTTTTAAATATCTTAGTGGGTTAAATTTGTTTAAATATCATTAGTCGAAATTCTCTAAAAAATTATATAGTATTAACACAGGAAAAAAATTTGGGAGGAATATATGGCATTAAAATTTTTGGCAAACTTTTTGGCTTATAACGGCAGAGTGTGATGGCATGATTTCTGAAAAATTTAAGTATGAATAAAATAAATATGGATGCCAATAGTGCTCAAAATTTACACATAAGGTAGTGAATCGAATATCATATCTTCTGCGCGGTTATTGCAATGGCAAGTATTCATTCGTTTACTATTGGCTATTACTGGTAGTACATCTTAATGTATTGGCTATTCATGGTAATAGTAGGTACACCGTACGGGATAACCTTCAAGGGTTTCTTCTTGGGTATTAATCTATTTACTATTGAATTGTTCCCATGCGATTTTTACGGGAAATCTTATACATATATCTTTAACAATAAGAATTCCTATGGTACAAAAATGTATCGAAAATTTCATTTTATAATTATTCTTGGTCTGAGATAATTCAGTTCTATTCAAGGCAGTATTTGGGTGGCATATATTGCTGCAATATTAACATAACAAAAATTTACACAAACAACAATATACACATGACTTGAAAATCATCCACAATTGCAAAATGTCAGTATTATGTTTCAACCGTTTTTCGGGTTGTTTTAGACATACAAAATATGAAAAAACTAAATCTAAACGAAAGCAAAAACGAAAAAAAAAACCTTAACGAAGTCTTATAGATCGTATTTCGTGAAGATAAATAAACATCGAAAAATATATCTTCATATATTTTTTTTTGGTACCTATCTCTGTAGAATGTTTTGTTATATTTAAACTTTGTTTATTTTATTCTTATTAAGGTTTAATCGAAACGTGCCGAAAATAATAAAACAAAAGAAAGGAATGTTCAAACAATATTTGTTTTGTATCACAAGGGTTTCGTTTAAGAAAGAAGTGCTTTGATGTATCTTTTTTTTTTTTATTTGTAAAATAAATAACAATATGGTCGTTTTTGTATTTTATTCCTGTTATTGTAAGTCCACGTAAATTTAAAGAAAAAAAGCCATCTTATTAAAGCTTTCAAGAAATTGTAAAGTATATACCGTTTTTGCTCATATTTATAAAGGATGGTCCATCAGTCAGTTCATTTTTGTGTCAGTTCAAATTTCCACTAGATTTAAGGCATTGAATATTTCTTAATTATTGTTGCTTTATTAGTGAGAATACATCTTTCGGTGATATGTAAGTGCCTAAAGCAAATATATTTGTTGCAAATATAATACAGTTGATTCTAGTTTGTTACTTTTGCCAGAATTTGAACTTAGGCAAAGCAAGGAGCGTTATGGCCAGATTTATAATTTGGCGTTGCTGTTGTCAGATTTGTTTGGCGTTGTAGCGTACCATTATAAGTTTCTTTTACCTTAACCGAAATGACACGATACGAAGATTTAAAAAAATTCAGTACTCCCTTTCAAGGGTTGCAAACATTTGATACAATACAAACAACTCAATTGAATGTCCTCGACTGTTCTTTACTGAACGTTAGCGTACAAAGTTTGATTACTCTGTGATTGTACTATATTGTACCAACATCAAGAATGAATACATTATCTCATATAATTACTGTTGTAGAGCTTGATTAACGCTAGTAATTGATTGTACCATTCGTGTTTACCTCATTAAAATTGATTTCATGTGAATTTTCTACTTTGATCTGACTGTAACTAAATGTTTTTCTATGTATTAATGCTAGAGATAGCGGCAATCGAGAAAAACGAATTTTTTTTAGAGCTTTCAGGTGTAGTTAATTTTATTGATGCACTCTCATACATTCCTTCCATGGACAGAAACATGTGAAGATTCAGCAGAAATATTCAATTTTCAGAAGTACCATCCACACTCTACAGAATAATTTAAATTATTGGCTTGAGAGAGATAGATATAAAATGATAGTAGAGAAACAATTTTCAGGTGACTTATTTGGATAATTCGATAAAACATACAAAGACAAGGAATGTACAATGGATCGTGTGAAACGAGCTTAGATTTACTGCCACAAAAAAAAAAAAAAACAACAACAGCAACGTGCAACATTTGACAGACTCTAAAACTGAATCGAAACCACCACCAATACGCCCATATTTATTCATCGACTGGCGGAAGTTGAAGCTTCACTTGTAAAATTCACATCCAGTCAACATGTAAACTGCAAAGATGGTGTGGGTATCACATGGGTTACATGGTGGTATATATTGGATGAATCGTAGTTAAAATTGATTTCGTACTAAAAATTTTTTCTTATTTTAAGGTAAACACACTAGAAAAGTCCTTAATTCTGGTTAGATGTTAAAAGTATTCAGACATTTTGTGGTGTTTCTTAATTTGGTTGGTTGTTAATGGCTATTTCAAGTAATTACCGCGAATGTTTTGGTCATACCACTATCCAAGAATTAATTTTTGTAACCACTACCGAAACCTCATAACCAACTTGCCAACGATCTTTTTCTACCAGTAATCGCAATCAAATCAATGCTAACGTTATAGAAGCATGTGCAATCCGCGGCGTTTCGAATAATTTCAATATTAATGAAACTAGAATTTTTGTAAAAATGATCCATAATACAATGAAGCACTTTCAATAAGGCCATTTGTTTTGTCAAAATATTTGCAACTCTTTATTTTTTTTAAATCCACGTATTATTATTAATATTATTATGATCATAATTTTTAGGATTTGGAAATATAAAAATTAATAGTGGTACATTAAAGAACAAACAAAGTGATAAATTACATGATAGACCTATTATTTATTTACATTTTAAATTAATTAATCAACCGATTGTTAAGTTTCTATTTAATTTTATGAATAATAACAGAAAAATTAAAAATATGTTGCAATATTGCGCAAACAGTATATGCTTTACTTACGAGCAAAGCGCAAAATATTTGTTTCAAATTTATTTAATTTGTTTCAAATAAATAATTATAGTCAATCATTTTAAAATATTTTATTTAAAGTAGTAACCTTTGTTGCAATTTCAAAAAAAAAAAATCGACTGATGAATAACAAAGTTTTTTTGAATAATTATTTAAACTTTCATATGGCAATATTGGAAGTACAGGGTCTGGAATATTGAAACTTGTTTTTTATGCCGCTTCCTAAAATTAAAATCTTCAAGCAAAGTAAAGGATCAGATAAATTATGAAAAATTTATTTCAAAAAACTAAAGCCGTAATACTAGAAGAATGAGTCAACATCATGACTGTATGGTGGATTGGAGTTAGAAAAACAATATATTAAGATTTAAATGAACTTAGGAGAACTTTTAAGTGTACCAAACAATAAAACATATATAGAAAAACCATAAAAATGCGTTGATTCACCAAATTTTATGTAATTTCATTATATATGTTAATTTTGGAAAATTTAACGTCGTTGAGGGAACAATAAAACATTTTGTCTCAATTCAAAATCAATCGGTAATACCTTGCATACTAAATTTTAAACAAGTGGTGCCAGATTCAGTCAATGTATCAAAATACAAGATGGTTCACTAAAGAAGGTGAATTTGATATTTTGGACCAATATAAATTTTATCATAAATATTAAAAAATTATTATGATATAACAATTCGATTTAATTATTATTAAACGAGAAAATTTATGTAAAAATAAAATTGACGTGCTTATACAGTGTGTCGCATTTAAAATTAAGACACCCTCACATTTTCGTTGTTTATAGGAATATTGATTTCAAATTTTACACAGTCATATCAAGGTAATGTGTCGCATTTTAAAAGGAACTTAACCAAAATCCAAACTTTAAACTCAGCCTACTACAAATTGACAAATGAAGCCGATCCTCAATATTTTGTCTTACATCAGAGATGGTTAATGATATCGAAACAAATTATTAAAAAAAGTTACTAAGAATATTTTTTTATACCCATATACCGATTTTCATGACAAAATACGCATTTTTAATTTTTTCATTATTTTGGTCTCTACTCAAGTCTATTGAAATATTTGAATACATAATACTATTAAATTATCAATTTGTCCAGTTTTTGCATTCCATGGCACACTAGTTATAAATCAAACAAAAATAAACTTTTATAGCTAGTGCGCTATAGATTAAAAAATTGGGCAAATTGATAATTTAATGTATGCATTCAAATTTTTCAAAAAACTTGTTGTCATTATGAATATAGATCAAAATAATGTAAAAATTAAAAATGGGAATTTTGTGATAACAATCGATATAAGGGTAGAAAAAAATTTTAAGCAACTGTTTCTCATTACTTTTTTCGATCTATCTAACCATGTCTGACGCTAGCCAAAATATTAAGAATCGGTCCTATCTTTCAATTTGTAGTAGGCTGAATTTGAGGTTCAGATTCTGGTTAAGTTTTTTTTAAATGTGAACCATCGCCCTGTATGACTGTACAAAATTTCAAATCGATATTACTATAAATAATGAAAATATGAGGTGTCTTCATCTTAAATGCGACAGACTGTATGTACTTGTAGACATTTCTATGTATGTATATGTAGGCTTCGGCAAAAGATTAACTTCGTTATTTCGATGATATAATTATAATTATAATAATTTTGCAGCAATATCTGTGCCCCAGTAGTAAAAATATCTAACTAAATATTTAAAAAAATAAAATATTTAAGTAAGTGAGCAGTAAAAATATTTTTAACGAAATGGTGAAAGCAAAGAAAAGTCAAAGAAGTATACGATATACATATATGTCTACGTAATATTGTAATGTACGTCACATTGTAAACTAACAAGTACGATTGTAAATATATCTTCCAAAAAAGGACTTCCAACCTTCCCAACTTGAAAGGTGTTGAGTTAGCGATGATTTTATGTTAAATTTAAACTTTGATCATAGCATAACGCTTCAGGTTTAACTTCTTCCGAATAGAACATTTGGATGAGCGACTCTCCTTAAAAAATTGGATTCTTAGCAGAATTTTTCAATATATACATCTCAAAAGGACTTCCAACCTTCCCAACTTGAAAGGTGTTGAGTTATCGATGATTTTATGTTAAATTTAAACTTTGATCATAGCATAACGCTTCAGGTTTAACTTCTTCCGAATAGAACATTTGGATGAGCGACTCTCCTTAAAAAATTGGATTCTTAGCAGAATTTTTCAATATATACATCTCAAAAGGACTTCCAACCTTCCCAGCTTGAAAGGTGTTGAGTTAGCGATGATTTTATGTTAAATTTAAACTTTGATCATAGCATAACGCTTCAGGTTTAATTTCTTCCGAATAGAACATTTGGATGAGCGACTCTTCTTAAAAAATTGGATTCTTAGCAGAATTTTTCAATATATACATCTCTCTTCGATAGATATAACAGATAATAATACCAAAGAAAAAAAACAAAACAAAACACTGTAAGTAATAAAGTACAAAAAAGAACAGGCACTGGTGCAAACAGCGCCAAAAAAGAATAATAAGAGAATAATAACGGGTCTCATTTTAAAACCCGTTTTTCAGCTTTTAAAATGGCCTTTTTTTAGTTTTTCCAAACATTTAACTGTTAATATCTCGAAAACGAAGAAGTACGAATAACAAAGAGCCTCTTTGACGTTAAATAATCCATAGAATCAAGAGTAACTTTTACTTGATTCAAAAAATGTCATTTAACTGTTTCTTTGGGGGAGGGGGTATACAAAAATTGGACCAATAGGGTTTCTGGCAAGATTCACAATATTAATCTATACGCTTTTCTGATCAAGAATCAATTGACAAAATGCGGTACTCATATCTTGCACACTCAACCCCATCCAGAACCTGTTCTAAAACATAGAGCCAAGCTTGTAGCCATCGTCAGATTTTCTATTAATTTATCCCATGAAACTGCATAAACGTTGATACAACGGGCACTAGAGAGTAAAAGAATATTTGGAGCGACACTTGCGTATCGTTTTTGTGCACTACCCTGTTTTAATACTAGAAAAGGTATAAAGTACACATGGTACCATAGACATTTTGTTAAAAATATGAGCTTTTCAAAATTTTTTTCTCTTCACTTTGTCATAAATTCATATTTAATGTCTAAACTATTGAATGCAATGCTTGCGTGTATCAGATGTTTCTAATAATATACAAAATGAAAATTTTTTCTTCTTCAAATAAAATATTTTAGTATATTTGCGTAGTCGATGAATTCATATTTGCCTTGATTTAAATAATTCAAATTTTTAGTTGTATCTTAGATGGAATAAAGTAGGAATCAAAAATAAGTGTCTTCAATGATTGAACTTCAGCGTACCTACGAAAAGATTTAAATTCAAAGCTTGAAAACAGAATTTGTAAAAATACAAATTGACTGTTCATCTTCCGATAACAATAGAAAATAAGACGATAATTTCAAACCTTGAGCCAAACATGCGTCTCTTAACAAAAGTGACCTTGTAAAAATAAATAAATAATAATAGTTATTGAAACAAATACCACGGTACTCGAAATAAAATTGTATATTAAGAAATTCTATTTAAAAAATACAATTAAAAAACATGCAACAGACTTGCATGTCGCTAAATATCGATATTTCGATTGCAACGCAATCATCGTCAGTAGCAAAATTTATTCGTATAACACATTACAAACATTTTTAACAAAATTAAAAAATTAAAAATAAATAAGCAATTGATTTTATTTCTGCGGACATTCATTTTCTACAGAAATGTTATGTTGCTGTAATTGTCGGTAATGGTTTGCTTATTTATTTTTAATTTTTAATTTTGTTGATACTGACGATGATTGCGTTGCAATCGAAATATCGATATTTTGCGACATGTAAGGCTGTTGTATGTTTTTTAAATTGTATTTTTTAAATAGAATTTCTTAATATACAATTTTATTTCGAGTAGCGTGGTATTTATTTCAATAACTATGTCTCAACTCGAAGTCAACAAAAAATCATCCTTATAAGTAATAATAGTTTAGAGCCAAAAAAGGTTCTTTCAAAAACAAAAAAACTTTCTGTATAAAGTGAATAAATTTCACGCATTGATATATAACTATATTATTGTTCATATATGTCTTTTTTTAATTGAAATTTCGAATTATGATCAGATTTTTTTTGCAAATGAAGAGATGTATGTATAAATTAATAACATGAACTGAAAAACGGGCTTACTCTTCCGCACTGTCAGAACTTTTCTGTATGGTTGAATATTATAGGATTTGATTTTGTTATGTCAATCCAGTTATTCTGATTGATTCATTAGTTTGATTGGAAATTTTATTTTCTGCTGAAGGTAGTACGAGCGCCAAGGCAAGTTTAGACTTGTGGTTGAAATCTTATTTTCAACTTTGATGATAAATTTTGTTATAACTTCATGAATGAAGATGAAAAATTACTTTTTGTCTTATATTGTCAAGTTTTAACATTATTCAACATCAAAATTGAAAATTTGTGTTTGTTTTAATTTGTGTTCCCACTATCATCGTGTTCCTTAGTCGGACACAACCGGTTTTTTTGTTTTTAATAATTTATTAAACTTTTAAATTTAATTTAAATAGATTTTTTTTTAAATTTTCACGGACTAGTTTTGGAGAAACCTAAGAAAACATATCATCCACCACAACAACCGTTTCTCCATAAGACTTATTTATTCAAATAATCGGGCTACGCTCTTCTAAATTTTCAGAATTGATTAAGACTTAGTTGACCTTTATATAAAAAAACAACCCTTTTATCCAAAATTGCCCTGGCGTTCGTACATCCTTCAAATTCAAATTTTAGAATAGAAAATGAAATTCGTTGTATAAAAAACAGTAATATTTCAACAGAATCAAGGATACGTAGACAAGTAAGGTGCTCACTAGGTGACAAGTAAGTTATATCAATTTTTAAGATTAATTACTCATTTGATAGATCTTCAAATAAAGAAAAATTGAGTTATTTGTAGCGTAGTTGTCACCTCGTTTATATTGTTTATATCTATAAGCTATTCAATAACTGACTACTTTTTGTTATGACATCTGGTGGCTAAAAATCATATTAGTTTTGATGTGCCGTTTTAACCTATAAAAATTAGGAAAAAATTGAATAATAACTTTTTTTAATCAAATTTTACATTTTCAGTATCACAATAAAGAAATTTTTTTATCAATATGCATAACCTTGGGTCATTATCACGTTTGCAAATGTTGGATTTTTTTAGTTTAATAGCATAAATAGCATGCAACATTGTTTGGAATACACTTGCTTCAATGCCTTAAATATTTTTTCAGGAATATATTATAAACTCTGAATGTTGTCCCCATCTTAGACTAAAAATTTTCTTTCAGGATATGGGCTTGTAGGTTTTTCCGTTAGCATTTTTTTCAGTCAAGAAAAGAACACCTAGCTCTTCCTTTTATCTAAAAAAACAAAAACATTTTTTATTAAATTATGGCAAATGACATTACTAAAATAGTAGTGATCTTTGATAAAATGATCAAAAACATTTCAGGTTAGAAAATTGTATACCATTAGCAAAAAATAAACTTAAATTTAAAAAAAAAACTTGGACACCACGTGCTTGTATTTTGCACCTTAACCAACTTTACATGAACATTTAACTGATAAATTATAATTATTTTTCCTTTTTATGTCTCTGATACATTTGCTGATACATTCGAACATAGTGATGAGAAACTCGAACGATTAAATGATTTGCTCTGCATTTCAGAAAATTATTCTGGGCTGGATCCAATTGAAAATTTCATAAGAGAAAACATAAATTTATTTAAAAATAGACCCTTCTCTAGATTCAACTATCATTAAAGAGTTTAAGAATTTCAGGCAAATATTAAAAACAAGTAGAAGGTTTTAAATAGTTGTACAATATAAAGATGGTCAAGTCGATTTATCAAAAAATTTCTTTGTACCTAACTTGAAACGGAACTACAAATGCAAAACTTTATTTTTGATCTGAAATAAATTGTTGTTACACGGAGTAACCTTGAGCAAAAGTCTTGAAAATCAACTTCAGGGAGCTCAAAAAACGATGAAAATCGACTTCTAGGTGTATTTTTAAAATAAGCTGGAAGTCTAATATTAAAATATATGAAGACCGTTAGACTTATTTTTACCCCGTGACATGTTTCGATATATACTTTTTTGCTTGCTTTCAAAAATAATTGAAATGAAATCGACTTCCGGGTCAAGTTC
Organism: Chrysoperla carnea; assembly: GCF_905475395.1. Lineage (NCBI taxonomy): Eukaryota > Metazoa > Arthropoda > Insecta > Neuroptera > Chrysopidae > Chrysoperla > Chrysoperla carnea. The sequence goes on along the minus strand of NC_058337.1, from coordinate 69,945,698 downwards.
AAGATCATTATGCAGTACAATTTTTTTAATCACACTTCCGCCCCTAACTTTCTGTTTCGAAGCCTATTATTTTTCGACTTATTTTGAGACATCGGTGTTATATTAACACCCGGTATAATATATACCTAAAGAGTTTCAGGTATAGTTATAATATAAAGAACAAATTTAACTATAAATAAAAGTTGCAACGCTTCATTTAGTGCTGGTGGTATACTGTGAAGTTATAGTAATGAAAATTAATTTATATATATAGAATTGATTATGCTTTACAACATAATAATAAATGTGTACCTACTTGTATGATATGTCGTAATTATTGTTTACTGAGAATATTATAAACTTTATAATAAGCACGATCAATTATTCATTTAAATGATGTTTATTTTTCATTATTTTTGGTATCAAACATGTAGTAAGTATGCTTGAAAAACTTGTATCATTTATTTTATTCGATATGAAAAGTTTATTTCTTACTAAATACACATACAATAATTGCTTTATAAGTTTTTTTTTCTCATCTTTTCAACAAATCGGGCAAGAAACGTAAAACGAAATAAACGGTCCGAAACATCGGACAAGACTTTATTATATTATTAAATTGATATGTTATTCTCATTCGTGAAATGGCTCTTCTTAGGGATTAAAAAAAAATTTAAATTTTATATTAATAAATATTAAATTGGAAAAGTTCCTGCCATCCATAATACTAAATAATTGTGATTTGTGAATAAAAACAAATGTTAAATTGTGTAATGTTGCAACGTTTCGTTGTTACTTACAACTTCATCAGACAATTTGTGTACAAAAGACAGTAGTATAATATAATAACATGTAAAAGGAATAAAAAAGATATAAAATCAATACAAATCAATATTCTTAAATTTGGGGTTAACATTCTCATAGAAAATATAAAAATAAGCTATTTTGTTTTAATCCCTAAGAAGAGCCATTTCACGAATGAATTACCTTAAACGACAGCTAGGAAACCTAAATCAAGAGTACCGTCGACCTCGATCACCTTCCCATATGCATATATGTGTAGGTCTATAGATGCCCATGTACGTCTGTCTTTCTTTTTTCCTTTTGTATTCATATTTGTATTTTTTATTCATGTTTGTATGTATACGTTTGTCTCTGTAAATGACGCGTTATTTTTTAAATGTTTTTTAATTTATTTTTAATGACATTTTGGTTCAAAGAATAAAACAAAACATACACGAAAATACATTATATTGTGTATATAAAATATAAAATAAATATCAAATTATTTCAATAAAAACATAATAGAAAAAATTAATATTATTCTATTTACAATATGTTTCATGAATCATGATATTCATCATCCACCAATGTCCAATGTCCATCTACTATTAACATGATATAATAATTTATAAATTAAGTCAATTCAAATTTATCAATAAAACAAGTGAAAACAAACAATTGACTGAGTTAATTGTTGAAATACCATGTATAAACAGTGTTGATTTCTCTGTCATATTACACATAGATACATGTCACACACATAATAGATATACCCATATAATACATACTATACAATTTTCGCTCTCTCGGGTTAACAGTGAGGTTTACGAAAAAACGCTTCAAACAAGAGTAATTATTTTTTTATTTTTTTAGGAACATTTTTTATATTAAAACTTTTGTTCTATCTCTAACGGTTTGCAATATAGGTCCTACGAACCCAAGAATCAATGGATCTATGTTGCTCATTTGCGAACTCGAAATCATTTTTTACGTCCTCAACACACTATTAAAATTTCAACATGATATCTCTTTTCTTTTTTAAGTAATCGTGATGACAGACGGACAGACAGACAGACAGACGACAGACAGACGACAGACAGACGACAGACAGACGACAGACAGACGACAGACAGACGACAGACAGACGACAGACAGACGACAGACGACAGACAGACGACAGACAGACAGATAACCGGAAATGAATTACTTTGGAGATTTTATGAACAACCTATACCAAAAGTTTTTTCATAGCATCAATATTTTTAATCGTTACAAACTTGGGACTAAACTCAGTATTCCTTCTTGGTATATTTCATATACATGGCATAAAAATAATAAATCAATTTACTCATTCATGCTTGATGCAATGGATTATCTGTGTTTTACTTTAAGAAAGAACATAAATAAAAACCAAACCAAATTTTTTGACACCCAACATTGTGTCGGTTGTCTCCGTAGTCTAAAAATGTTAATTTTCTAAATGTCAAACTCCAAATTAAAATAAATTTTTTTTTATATTTTAATTTTTTTTCTCTTTGTTACAGGTAAAAATCATTTCCGTTTATTATTAAAATTTTCAAGGCTTTTTCCACTTTCAATACGGTGAGTAATTTTTAAATAATAAGAGTAATTTTTAAATACTCTCCTTAGGTAAGGTGAGTTTAGAGTGGTTGTCCTGGGGTGGAATACACTTGGACTATAGGGTCAGTTGCAATATCAAAAAAGGGTTAGTTAAAGGTCGGAGTTAGTTAAAGGTCGGAGGCTTTAGGTCGGAGAGTTAGTTAAAGAGAGGCTGGCTCAAGTAAGTTCATCTCCTCATGGCAAGAGCTGGGCAATGACGGAGAAGATGAGACATTTTCTACTCCTCCTCACCACTGTGACAGCTCCTGCAGTAGTCGTGTTACACTGCCAGTCCCAGGCGTTCAGCATGCCTACTGCCCAACCAGTGTCCTGTAATAGCCACAACAACTTTGCGAACAGAGGCCCTTGGAAGTGATATAAGATCTTCGGAACCCCGGCGATTGTACTCAGATCATATCTGTCTTTTAGGACCACAAGTACGAATACTCACCTTATATAAGATCAAAATATTGATAGGTAATACTACCAGTTATACAATCCATCATAAAATTATACGCATATCAGATGATTGAAAGAAATATGCCTTAAGATAGAGGCCTCCATGTAATTTCTCAATATTTATTTTCTTTCTACAAACCATATATTTCATCAAATTGGATTATAATGTAACAGCTTATGTAATTCAAAATTCTTTAAAATATGTTTTATGGTTAATACACCCGTTTGAAATAAGATATTCTCCGAGAGCACCATTTCTTAGGTTTGAGATTTAAATTTTTGTATACATCGATTCGACAAAAATATTTATTCTTATGTGCATTTTGAAAATTTAGCCTGTATCCATACTCATATTCCAAAATTGTAACATACAGTACCCATATGTATTAATATATGTGAGAAAGAACTTAAAACGGGAAAAACCACATGATATAAAAGTTTTTGTATTATAGTTTATTTTTTTATATCTAGACATATCAATCTTTACGTTTCCGCAATGCGTATGTGAATTTATATTTCTATATATTTGTATGATGCATGAGTATATCTGTATGTACAGAATGTACTGTAAGGAAATTTTATAAACCGAAAGCTCATAATGAAGTAAAATTTCCACGATTGTTTTCTACCATTGATGACTGATTAATTTTAATAATTATAGTTCCTTATTCGTGAAATCGAATATTATTTTTTCCTGTTTTTCGACGATTTTTTCTGTCTTATATATTAAGAGAAAGCCATTGAAACAAAATACGTTTAAACAAATCGCAGTTGTAAACTTTCTATCAAAAGGGTTGAAAAATTATTTCTTACAATAGCACTTACTTTTTCAATCCTTTATGCAATTACACAATTTTTTATTCTTGATTTGTTTATTCCAAGCCCTTCTGTGTACATATACGAAAGATACAACGTAAATGATCGTAGAAAAACGTTAATGAAAAGTTCGAGGTCCATAAATCCGGGACACAAACCATCTACTACTCTCCAACTTATGTTGATATTTTCTCTAAATGACAACAAAGAGATCGTAGAAATTTGGCTTTATTTTGTGCTCATGATCTATGGTAAGAAGGGGAAGGAAATAAAATGAAATTTTCAATTTTTCTCTTTGGAAGATATAAGTTTTGTTGTCATAAAAAATGTTCGCTTCTATCACACTACAAACTTCTCCATTTAAGAACAATAATTTTTTTAACAATATCTTGAGGTAGAATAAAATAACTTTAAAAAGATTTTAAAAAGGTCAAAATGCTAAAGTGGCGTGAAATTTAAGATATTTTTAATAATAAACTCTTGTATGCACCTCCTCCTTCCCTTTCGGGGTGTGAAATACTCTCAAAATAAAAAAGACCATTTTTTTGCAAATAAAGAATTTTAAGGACGTAAAAGGGGGTTTTGAGTTTCCCAAAAAACGGAAGGGGTGCATAAAAGAGGTAATTATTAAATATAACTCAAATTCTGGGTAACTTTTGGTAGTTGACCTTTTTAAAATCTTTTAAAAGTTATTTTATTCTATCTGACTTACTTAAGATTTAATTACACTTCACCCCATCGGCCTGGGGGTTAAAACTTAAAAGTTCCGCTCTAAACCATATACACTTCTTTTAGGATTATTTTGCTGAAGCCAACGCAAAAAACCGCAAGTCGATACACCCAGCAAACAATTTTTTCGAAGAAAAAAGGCTCGTTTATTATACTAAATTATTTCTATTAAATGCATGTAACAAAATTGTTTAGGCATCTTTCAATAAAACAGGTAATCTAAAACACAATATTTCGATTATCTTAACTTCTAAGAATAATGATGCGTTACAAACATCCCAACCCTCCTGTACAATATGTATTCTATAGTACGTACACAAGAACTCAATAAATATATTTTACCAAAAGTAAATTCTTTTCATTACGAAAATATATCTGGAACAAAAAAGAAAACCTAGTTCTCCATAGTGGCTTTTTTCGTTTGCCTGTAGTAGATACTAAAAATAAAAGATGATCTACGTCAGTTGTGTTATGTTTTATCTCGCCTTTATTGTACGCAGTACAATTTTTAGAAGATACTAAAAATGTTCGGACCATTTTCAAATATTAGAATATAATATAAGGACAATTCTATGTAATGTTTTCATACCAGTACAAAGTTAAGCCTTCCATTATTATAGAATTCAAAATGGTAATTTAGTGTAAAAATATTGCAGTTTTTATTTGCTCGTATGACAATGTTATTTCGTCAGAGATAATGTACTGAATTTCTTTAAAAAAATTTTGTTTTTTGGTGGTGGAAAATCAAAAGATCTATTTGTCTGAAGCGCAGCATTAATTATTGAAGACCATTAACTCTTAAATTTTTGTTAAAACAACGAATCTCTTAGAAATTTCCTCATTCGATCCACCATTAATGAAATATATTTTCGCTAAGTAAAGTTTATAGCCGTACTAGCTTCACTAAACTTAAAACTATTACATTGGATTAGTACGGGTTAGGTTTTTTTACTAGCTAGCATTAGAAGATTGATACAGTTTCACTCTAAACATAATTGCTTCTCAATGGATTGTGTGAAATAAAATTGATGTTAAAATGTTTACCCATTTTTGATATTTGTACTCTTTTCTAACAAATATTCTAAATAGAAAATGTTTGATTTTTAGTATATTTGTATGTTTATTTGTTATGGATAAACTCAAAAACTACTTAACGGATTTTAAAAAATTCATGTATATTACAGTTGATAAATGATCAGAAATTAATTTAAATGTAATTTATTTGAATTAGGAATTAGTAAGTTATTATATGGGGCTACTTAGGGTGAAAGAAATCTATATATATAAAACAAAGTCGTGTTAGTTACACTACTTATAACTAAAGAACGGCTAAACCGATTTAGCTGAAAATTGGCAGGGAGGTAGTTTAGAGCCAGGAGAAGGACATAGGATACTTTTTATCCCGTTCGACAGCATTCCCGTGGGACTTGATAACTGGGTTGGGTTTCGGTGGTGGTGCCATCTATAGTAAACATATTGAACTAACATTAATTTCGATGGTGGTGCCATATATGGTAAACATATTGAACTAACATTTATTTCGATGGTGGCGCAATCTATGGTAAACTTATCGAACTAACATTTATTTCGGCGGTGGTGCCATCTATGATGAACTAATTAGCCAATCCTTATCCTTAAACAATGGCCAATCCTTAAAAGTTTGTGGTTTAAATCTAGAACATTCATGTTTTTCCCATGGTCAATTATACGTGGCATGTTCACGGGTCGGAAGACCATCTGCGTTGTTTGTTTTTGCGCCTGATAATAAAACAAAAAATGTCGTGTACACAAGGTACTTAAATGAAGAGCAACCTATGTACTAAAATACAGAAATAATTATGAATGATTAATGTATTTTTTATTTATTTATTTTTTTTTCCAATTAAAAAAAAAACTGCTTATTTATTGCCATTAAGGCGGAACAAAGTCGCCGGGTCAGCTAGTATTTTAATAAATTATGCTCGAAGAGATATCCTCAATATTAATTCTCAATTCTCAACTAGTACCTCAATTATTAATGCTGAGAAAAATGCGTTTAGTATAGTTATAAGATTTTAATAGTGAAATGAGGGTCTAACATTGTTGACGAAAATTTTACATTATACAAATTTGTACATAAAAATTTTATGAAGTTTTTGTTTTTATTAGTAGTAAATAAAATATTTTGTTTAAGAACTATTATTTATGTGTAACTGTTTTGTTTGAAAACGCTTGAAACTTTTGCTATAATTTAATTATTTTTAGACGTTGATATATTGAATAATTCAGTTTTATATTCATATGACTAAAATAGTGTCTTAAGTAGGTATTAAGGTAGTTGTCTTCCTATAATAGTGTAAAAAAGTTTTGGATTATTTGCACTGTATCTGGTAATGCGATGTTTATCTAATAAAAATTCTGATTAGTTATGAATACGTTTTACTTAATTAGAGTAGCATCACTACTAGGAAAGGAAACATTTACGAAAGCTGGTAATCTTCCACGTTACTATTTCTTCAAACGCTTTCCTGGTTAATCGAACAAAGAATAAATTTCACGATACAAAAACTAAAATTGATTAATTTTTAAATAAATTTATCGCTCATCCATCCGAAAACACTTTTTCTCACTCCAACCTGGGGTTTGGCCTAGAGTGATATACTTTATCACATTAACTTTCAGAAAACTAAAACAACTGGTTATTTGAAACAATGCAAGTATCAGGTTTTTTTATACAAAAAGGCACAGTATGTAATTTAGTTTTTTTTACTTTTTGTAAAAATTTATAAGTGTAAAAGTTATAAGTGTATGAAAAAGTAAAAAATAATTTATCATACGCGTCGCTCATACTTGGCCATTTGTAAAAGTTTGAGGATTTCCGAATCGCCATTGTAATTTTAAATTGAGCCCTTCCTGCTTTTATTAAAGTCAATATAGTAGCAGAAAGTTATCACTCACTGGAAAAATTGTACTACTTTTTCGCTCCCGTTTATTCCTTAAAAAAAATTTTTTGTATTTAAATTTGTTATCTTGTGTTATTTTTATTTTATCAATTAAACTTAAACACATGCATGAATTTATTTATAGATAAAATGTAAATAAGAGTATTAAAGTAGATTTTTTTATTAGTTTTTTATATACTCTGTTTCTTTGATAAAGAGGGCTTGACGAAGTTCTTTGATGCTGGAAACCAGTACAAATTTATTACATAAATAGGATTGATTCATAAAAATACCGACAAAACAGAGGTTGTAAGGAATCTAAAACTAAAATATTTTTATCATATGTTACCAAAAACACATACAAGGGTTTGATCAAATTTAAATATAATGCAGGTATTTATACAAAATCAGGGTCGAGTATCTAACTTTTTTGAGGACAGTCTGATTAAAGTGCAAAACGGCTCATTTGGTTCGTAATTTAATTTATAAAAAAGCCATACTTTCAGAATTTGCCCCACAACCCCTTTCGTTGTAAACCTCCCGAAAGTGATTAACATATTACAAATAGTAAAAAATAGAAAATAAGTCAAGGTGGGAGGAGGGGTTCGGTGGCGCTGAATCCAAATCTGAAAGGGCGGTCTTGGGGCAAATTCTAAAAGCATAGTTTTTTTCTAAATTAAATTACGAACCAAATCAACGGTGTTACATCTGAATCAGACTGTTCTCAAAAAAATTAGATTTAATAATTTGCCTGTACTAATACACAAAAATGATTATGAACAAAAAATTATTATTTTAAACAATCCACGAGGGTTTGCACTGATTGTGGATAAATCTTTTACCTTACTTAATTCGAAGGTCAAAGTTACTTACGACATATGAACACTGTTATTTAATTTTCAACATATATTTAAAAAAAAAATTCATTAGATATATTGAATTATGTCAATTAAACATTTGCTCAACTATGCACTTAGACAATATGTAAATGGTGTAAATTGATATTAATTAAGCAGACATCCATATATACATAATATATTATATATTATTAATGTATAAATTATCACAGTTATAATGAATATTGTCAACATTAATATACGCATGAAATACCATGAACATACCATATAGACATGTACAATATACATAGACAAGACATATGTATAATATGTGATTATGGTGTTGTGTATCATCTTCTGGTGATTACAGATGAACAAGCAAACGTATTTCTACTGGGTGCTTCGTAACACCGTCCAAAATCTCGGAAAATAATAATATTAGGAAAAATTTGCATACGAAAGTTATAAAGCTGAGTTGCCCTATTAGCTCTATTGGTTAAGGCGTAACCAATTCCGTCCGCGGTAAGCTTAGCGTAGCGGGCTCGATTCCCTCCGTCGCAACAAAATTAATTTTATTAATAGTTGTGATGGGCTGGTGTAGTGCATGGTATATGCATCAAGGAGGTGCACTCAGCTGTTGAAATAGAGGAGCTGATAAATGAAATTATCAGCGGAAAGGTGGTAAAGCACATGTATGGTGTCACAATGGGCTCTATAACCTAAGTGTGCCGTGAACAGCCAATATAACCTAACCTAACCTAACCAATAAAGCTAAAGAAGTTTGAAGAGTTTTGATCTTCAGGATGGCTTTGACTTTTAAAATCACTGAAAAGTAAATTCTTATATTTAACTGATAAGGATAGTGGCAAACTTCAAATTGAAAAGATTCTCCTCATAAAAAAATCAATAACTTGCAATGCTTTTACGACCACTTAATAGATTTGGCATTAGCTTAATTATAAATTCTACCTTTTCTGGATGGAAATAAAATTTAGGGTGAAAATTTTCATAATTAAAAGAGATAGAAAATTTTGTTAAATTAAAATGTTGGGTCAAATAAAATAAATAATGTATTTTATTAAATAGATATTTCCAAAACTTAAATTTACAAAAATTATTAAACTAATAAAATATATAAAAAACAATACTTATTTAGGGACAATAATTAAGTAAATTTAAAAGATATAATAATAACTTTTCTTATGGGTCGCAAAATTTGGACGATCCCAATTTGAAATATCATGGATGATTCGGAGCATCTCAAACTTTTACCGATAGCCATATATGAATGGTCCGTTCATAAGCATAATTATATTCTAATTTTTAGTACAATAAAAGCTTGCTCCTTAAAGAGTTTTTTGTATGAATTTTTTTTAGTATAATGCTAAATTTAAGCCCGGTTGTTTCAATTGAAGTGAATGAAATAGCCAGGGCATATATACAAGTGAAATTAATCTCTGATTATTTTTCGCCTTCTTCTAGTTAGGCTTGTCTTACGAAGGTGGAAGCCAGGGAAAGTAAACGTTCCGAAGTGATGGAAATTTTACATTAGAATATCTTGTACCTTAAATCAGAATTTATAGTAATAAGTATTTCAAATGCTATTTCAAGGTTCAGTCATCAAAAATTTAACCTTATAAGTTTGTTTGCTTCTGACTTTTAAACATCTTAAAAAACTTATAAATCTACCATTTATCGTTCAATTTCAATAAGTAGCATCATATGCGACTCTTCCAACTTTTTGAATCGTTATATCTCAGAAATAGTGGCTCTTAGGAAAAAAATATCGAGACTTTTTAATATTTAATTACCTGATCTACCATTTTTGTCTGAGTTAATTTTATGGTAAACTTTAGTGTTTCGCTGAAAATCGGAATGATTTTGACATGATTAAACATGGCAAAAACCAACAAAAACATAGTTAGTTAATAACCACTCTCATGAATGAATGGCCTTAAAAGCGTAAGTCAGTTTTAGTCTATTTACATAAAATGACAGATATCGCGATACATATTTTAAAAGATAATCTCATAAATATAGAAGCCGTCGCATGTGTTTCGTATCACAATTAAATCAATCAACAAATAAAAAATTAATATCCATTTTAAATCCTAGATGATAAATTGTAAGATTTAAGCTGAGCTAGGATTTTTAGTTATTTTTTACCCATGGTTTTCAGAGGCGCATTCAAAATTTTTTAACTCACTTCAATGTCAGTTTAAAAGAGTCATATGCAAGCTTATAATTGTTTCAGTAAAATAGCCAATCTATTAAAAAAAAGTCGAATTCAAACCGGCAACCATTCTAACAGTCAAAATGTGTTGATATTCATTACATACGAGTTACGATATATATTATACTATATCTAATCCTTTGAAAGACCAAAAAAGAGTCCTTTTCAAACGTGATTTTAGAAACGAAGAAACCCCGGTAAAAGTAAATTAAATATGTGAGGGGGGAGGCGGGTGGTAATTGTTTGTTGTTGTAAGTTGCAGTCAATTTTCTTGCATTTAAAATATAATGTAGCTAGCCCCATTTGAAGCTCTCTGACTGGCTGACTGACACTCTCATCTATACAAATTTTTAGGGACTTCTAGACATGACACAAAGGTGCAGATTTTGGCCTTCGACGCGGAACTGCTTCAAAATTTCGGGAAAAATCAAGAAACTTTAACTTTTTCATTGTAACTTTCCGAAATAAGAAAATCCGCCGTAAACTACGCCTTTTCGTTCGGTTTATGATAGAAAGTTAACAGAAAATTTCCGGAGAGTCGGTTTCCCGGAAAATCGGAAAAACTCCAAAAACTTACGTTTTCAGTTCTTTACATGCTAGAAGAATGAAATTTTAACCAGTCGACCACAAATGAAGTCAAATGAACAGAAAATTTAAAAAATTTCATCACTTACATAGAAACCCCCGGAAAATCGAAAAAACTCCCCCTCTCTCCCAAATCACACGAGGAGAAAGTTTGAGAACCCTGAACTCTGCAGGAATCTCAAACTTTTTGCCATTGTAGTATGATAACTACTTTATGAATACAGTTAAACCATCAAAATGGCTGCAGGTAGGAATAAAACTTCTTTCTTCTCAGAACTTTTCTTTGAAAATAATATTAGTTGAAATGAGATAATGTGACATGAATTAAAATGGTACAATCAAATCATCTGTGCTAAGTAAAGATTTGCCAATTTTCTTTCACGAACTTAAGCCATATGTAAGAATCGTCTTATTTTAAAGCCTTATTTAGACGCAGCATCTAATTTGTTATAAAATGACGCACATTATAAAGCTATAACTGTAAAGCTGGACTGTGAAGATAAAGAAATAAATTCAAACATACAGCTCTCAATAGAGTTTCAAAAAGTATGCCACAGCACCTGCTCTGGTTAGTAATATTAATGATTTACGAATTACTCTTTATTTCCTCGGCTTACCTAAAACCCTTACCACAGAATACAATGAAATGAATGATAGAAATATATCAACACACATATAAAATACTGTGCAAAAGTAAAGATTTAGAATCTCAGTTAAATGTTAAAAAAGACTAAACTTATAAATAATTCAATTCGATTGTAATCTATTTATCTCTCATTCTATAAAACATTAAATAAATAGACGTTTTTGTACAATACGTATGTATAGGCAGACAGACACATTTTGAACTAGACGATTCTCTACCTAGAACGGTCGATGGGAGTAATAGCTATATTCTAGTGACTAACTAGAGTTTAAAATAGCTTACCATACTATCATCTCCTGTATATCGCATACATAGTCTAAGAGTAAATGTCAAGAAATATTATTTAAGAAATTTTGATTTTAAAACTCATCTTCTGTTCTTATATCAAAATGATATTATTCATATACCTTAACAGAAATTATCGATGCTGTTCTGATTGAGAATGAAATTCCTCCTTATTTGTGCTTCAAAAAAGTATATAGAGAATAAAATCGTTAAAGGAAAATTCAAGAATTTCAAGAATAGTAGATATTTAAATTTTATTCGATCATTTCACTAATTATAAATCAAATATACGGAAAATAAAATGGACTAATAACCCTTGAAAGCCTTTCTACTATGTATTAGTTCATGTTTACTAAATTGGAAACGCAGGTGTAGGGAAAGTATTATGAAAGAGTCAAGCTGTGAGAAGAGGAACTTCGATTTACGTGGCAGTTTTTGAGCTTACATTACCTGTTTTTTGTCTTTACAAAACTAAAATATCATTATGCTTTATTTTTATGGATATCTATAGCCTTTCAATAACATATTTCTTTTGCAGAAAAAGTTTTGATTTCGTACTAATTATCGAGGTTTTGTTTCTTCAGATAATATTTTTCGCAAGAGCTGGGCTACCATTAAAAACTTGAAGGATCTATATTTACTAATTACATTTACAATAAGATTTTTTTTTTCAACTTACATCAAAATAAGGAAGTTTTTATTTCAACTGAAAATAGTTCTACTATAATCTGTTAATTCCATGATTAATCCATATTGACATTCAAAACTCGGTTATTTTTAGGCCTGTAAATACGAAACAAATAGTTTTAGAGTTCCATCCATTTGAACTTTTGATTAGAACGACAATACGATCCTATATCTAAAATTTCAAGAAATTGTAACCAAAAGGCAAATCCAATGTTCAATGATAGCTATCTTTCTGTTAACGAAAGTCAACAACAAAAACATTTTGTCTATAAGCAAATTCCTCCTATACTAAGAGCACTTCGTTACTCTCGTTGTCTGTAAAATATATATTTTATTCGTTTAAAAAATAAAACAATTTGAACGTTAAAACCTATTTTAACTAAATTGGTAAAGTGAAAAACAAATTAATTGTACAGAGTGTCAAGCAAATTCACATTGTTTAAGCATGATTGTTTATATACACGGTTAATCGTAGATTACAATATGATAACAAAAGCGTGGCAATTTTTTTATCAATATCAAAATTACTACAATAACTGAGTTTGATCTTTAATTAATACCATCATTGTCTCAGCAGTTCTTTTCCACTTTTGATTTTCTCACTTCGTTTGTATTTTGTGAGCCAATCGTATACCAAACTCTATTAATTTTTACAATATACTTTTTTATAGAATATATTAGATCAGATGCATAGAATCTGAATTTCTTACTTAAAATTCTTAAAACAAATTCGAACAGTAAACAAAAGTATTCATAATTTTATGCAAGATCCCGCACACAGGTCGCTGAATTTCTATAAATATTTCACTTAAGAATCGCTAGGGTCATGTCGTAAATTTGATGATTAGAATTTCTGACAGCATGCCGTTTACGTTAGAAATACTTGTAAAAAATCTCATAGATGCTTATATATTGTCTCTTATGTACTGTTTTATTCTTACCTTCAGAATTTCTGACAGTCGTGCCATGTACAAAATTTTTTTATGATGTTGATAGTGTTGGTGTAAGATTATCATTTTTTGAGCAAAAGTTTTTGTTGCGAATGGTTTTTGGGTTTTTTTTTTAAGAAAATGTCATATAGTCATATTTCTAGTCATATTTGAACTATTATCACGACGAAAGTTTATTCTCAATTTTGAGGATGTATATAAAATGAAACTCACCGTATCAACAATAGTGATATAAAATGTAAACCTATTGAATATTAAAGGTATATAAATTTTAGGGGATATTATTTTATTTTTTAAAATAAATGTTTCGAAACAAATTTAAAATACACAAATTAGAAAAGCATTTTATTTATTTATCACAATTTTAAAAAAACTAGCCTGAAACCCGCCCGTTTCTCTGGACATAAAAGTAAAAAGCACCGCTATATTGCCTCCACCCCTCTTGATGTACACATTTTTCAATTTTGTTAAATTTAAAATAGTCATAATTCATTGAGTATATCAGAAAAGTTGGCTATGAATGGTTTGACATTGACTATTTTAAATTTTTACAGAATACTTTAATTTATGGTTTAAAATGATGATTATAGATTTGCTCCATCTATAATCATCATTTTGAGCCCTAAATTACAGATTTCTGTAAAAATTTAAAATAGTAAATGTCAGATTAAATTTTATTATTATAAATTATAAATATCTTTATAAATTATAGCTCATGTGTTATTCTGAAGTATGAGCTATATTGCTATACAGTTTCATTAAAAACCATTCGCTAGTTTTAGCCTAATAGAATAACAAACAAACAAACAAACATCCTTTCTTTCGCATTTATAATATATAGAGATTTAAGTTGATTTCAAAATTTTTAATATTTTAGTCATTTTACTTTAATGATGCTTCGTAATTTTTGTTTGCACGATGCATTTAATAAAAGAATATCTTTCGCTTTTTAGTCCATATTTACTTAGATATTATCTTTCCAATATCTTAATAAAACTGTATTATGGTAGGTATTCACGTTCAATAAAAAATTATAAAAAATCGTATTCATAAAAAAACCCTTTTAAATTATCTTATTTATCTTATATGCGGATATGGTTTTCCTTTTTCAATATTTCTATACAGCGACATTTCAAGAAATTTTCAATATTTCTACACAGCGGCAACTGAAGATGATTACCTATTCCTTTTTCAAGAGCAACATTTAACATAGAAGTATTATCAAATGCAATTAATCAGATCTCGAGGATATATCGAATTTTTTTCACAATTTCCTGGATCAATTTTGTTATATATAAGTAGGTATTTCAACTACCATCTACTCATCATCAGTATGAATAAGCTAATTGATACTGATGGTAGTAGAAGTACGTGTATTAATATAATACAAAATTCGTCTGGCATTTGAAGAAGAAATCGGAATATAATCAGAGAAACTTTGTTCAATTTAAGCCCAATAAACTTTTGTTGTATGCATATTTGAAAGGCATTTGCAATAATATTAATTCTCAAGGTAATTCTTTTTTTTTTTTATATAATTTTTTGCTTATAAATGAACTTGTATATGAATAGCTTAAAATCACTTAATTAAAACAATATAACACAGGAAATTCAACGTAAATATTATGTTGAAGATTGAAAATGAGTTTAACAAAAATCAAATATTCGGACAAATATGGTTTACAGCAGAAAATAATTTTTCGAACGAAAAACTTGTTTCTAGGTTTTTTATAATAATTATTTGCAAACAAAAAGTTTGAAATGAATATTCGCCTCATGTTTGGCACTGAAAATAATTTTATTTCATTGAAACTGAGCATTTTATTAACAATATAGTAACGATTGAATGATTTTTTAATTATATATTATAAAACATTTGATTGTCTGTTTGTTTGTCTGCTTCAAATAACACAAAAACAACGTCCGGTTTTGAATCGATTTTGATGAAATTTAATTTGTTTAAAATATTATAATTAAACATTAATTATTTTCCAGTTCATACTAATTATTTTTCGTACTTTCATATTCGTTCAAATTATTAGCGATACCGAATTTTACAAAACATTGGAGTATTTGCGTAACTACTAACTAATGTTAAGGTGAAATTCTATTGAAACAACACTGAACGACATGTCGCTCGATATTTGTTGCCAAGTGTTGCCTCTTGTAGGCGTGCGACAATGTGGCACAAAATTTAATTAAATGTCGCATGCAGACTTGTAGCCCCATGTCGTATGCGCTTTGTCGTACATGAGTGTGGCATGCAGCTAAAGCAATTCCATTCAGGCAACATCAGTTTGGTATATATACTCCGACAACGTTCGACACGTAGATTCACGTCGAGAGATGACGCATTCAACAGACAACAACAGTCAACTTGTAGCATGCAGCAAGGAGACATATGTTTTGTCGCTTTGTGTTCCTTCTATTGAAAGACTGTGCGTAGCATGTTGCCTAAATGTTGCCTCAGTGGAATTACGTATTTATGCTACTAAAAGGAATAAAATAATGATAATGAAAATAAGCACTATATACATGCCACTTTCACAATTAAGACGAATCTAAAGAAACACAATAAGCTCTATGGATTTCTGAGCAACTTGGAAAGAGATCTTTCTTGAAACCTTCCTTCTACTCTTTGCTTTTTTTTTTCTACGTCAAGCTTCTATTTTATTTTTTTTTTATAAACTGCTTAAAATTCATGGCATTGAAGATCTCCGCAGTTTTATTCAATATTGTACAAGAGAGCGCATGCTTTATTGCACATTTTGGCTCAGGACACTTTTCACGTGGTGCTTGTTCAACAATTCTGAATCATCATTAATAATGTTATCCATTCTATATTAAATTACTCAGTCTTTACCTGTCTTGTTTTCGGTTGCAACAAAGTTTGTTAAAATCTTTAATATTGTATCAAAACGGTCGCAATCATTGTATCTCAGGTAACACTTGAACAATTTACTAAAAGTTCCTTTGTCGTACCTGAAAATGTGCCTACGTCATTTTATACACGCTACCTAAAATATGTGCTACTCAACATAATTTCTCTTTGTACCACCAGATTGGCTTATGTCTATGATTTAATATTACAAGCACGTTGCAAGAAGACATCAAAACACACAATTAATATTGTAAATTATACAAAAAATATTATTCATCTATGAGAATTGACAAATTGAATCTTTATATAATTCAAGTCAAAATATATGCTTTTAATTGAATAAATAATGAAAAACACTTCACTGTTAACCGAGCACCACTTTTCGAATATTTCAGTATCCAAGGGAAATAATAAATAATATAAAAAAATGCCAAAAGACGGACCGAGAAGTGCATTATCAAATAGAAAAAATAGAAAAAAAAATATTCCAAGAATGTGTTTGAAGTGTTGATTTTTCAACCAGCTTAAGTAAGTATGTAAATATTGAACTTTTCAATTTTCTAATATCAGAGAGTCACGTCTTATACATTGACATCCATTCAAATGCATGTCGATATACCAATTTTTATATCAAAACATTGAATACGTTAACAAAGATATAAAAAGTTTTGTATATTGAATATCGTACACAACAAATCGATATTTTTTGTCTTATTTTATTAGTTATTTCTCAGAACGCTTATCGTCTACAGTACAGAGAGAAGGTATGATTTCGTGCTTAACACTCTTACGAAACTTCGTGAGTGGCTTCATTTCAGTGTAACCTACAACGTTTACATTTACGAAAACTTTAAAATTGGATCGTTTTCAATGTGAAAAACGAGAAACATGTCAACTAAACGACCTGTTGACCTAGCGACCTAAACACTATTTGTCTGTCTATCTATATTACCGAATAATAATAGTTTGATAAAAAAATTTGGTTTTTTTGTAGGCTATGACAAACGGTTCAATGTTTTTGCAAACCACTTATAGTCCAATCAAACGGTACTTTGAAGTGGAAAGTTTTGGGGTAATTTTAAAATGTGTAAGGGAAAAAACAGACATATTTAATCCTTACAAAAGTAGGATTATAATTTTAGAATACCAAAAATACTCACGACTATGGATGGCTACGAATATAGACAAAATCTTTAAATTTAACCCAGTAAAATACCAATTCTTCATTGAATACAAATACAAGATAAACTAAAAAAAATTATTTTAAAAGAGATCAGAAGGAGTGACCAAAAAAAAAACAATTATTAATTTGAAGGAACTTTGCTACTTAAATCATAGAAAAGTCATAGAAAATTGATTGAATACATCCTTAATGAACAGTAAAACCATATAAAAAAAGTTTCAGTAAAACCCTATACAAAAAAATTATACCGTCAGGCATATATTGTTTTTATTATTATTCAACGAGATAGGAAACTCGTTGAAGTATTGATGATATATTAAAAAGTTCAATTGGCAAACTAAAATTTATTTATTTATTCAAAAATTAATAGCTCAATTACTTTTTCATATATCTCCGACTTTTTTCACATAATATTTTTGGCATCAATATTAGATATTTTGAACAGTACACCGTCGTATGTCGTACAACGGCAACTCCTTTTCTTTGATGTCATGTAGAATAAACTGTCCTACAGTGAACCACTTTATATATAGCTCGGTTCTGAGTTTGAATAGTTTTTCTTCAGAAAAAATACTAAATGCAAATCAAATAGTAGGCTGTTATATGTGTATTCAATTGCTTATTCGTAATTTAAATTTTTTTTAACTGTCCGAATGATTCACTGTGTATTCTGTTGGTGGTGATGTAGTAAACCATGGTTTAAAAAAAAAGAACTATACAAAAGTGTATGTTTCTGTAACCGATAGGTACAAAACAATCACATAACAAACAAACAGAACAAAGTCCTCCTTGATAGAATTTTTCGCACGCCGCTCTTAGTGTTTTTATGCTGTTTGTAGATTATTCAGATTCAACTTTTCATCATGAATGATTCAAAATTGTATAACTAATAAATTTAAATTCATTGCTATATCGAAACACTTTTCTTGTAATTTGGTTTTACCATTAATTATTTAAACTTATTCTTATAATTAACTCCTATCACTTGTTTTTTGGGAAACGTTGGCGCTTTGTGGCTCCATATTTCTTCAAACTGCTTTAATTTATTCCATTGAATGTCTACGACTATTGTTTCTCCTAAAATATAATTTAAAAAATTTCAATATATTATATGTACCGATCATATATGTAACATATTTAGATCATATATGTATCGAACTGGCACAAAAATTCTTTATCCACTCTCTTAAATAAAAAAAATCCTGCTAGTTGAAATACTCCCTTTTACATTTATAATATATTTGCCATCGAACATTGGGCAAATGATATTTAATTCTTTTTTTTTAATAAAAGTATATTATATATATAACATAAACGTAGGCATATTATTTCGATGATTTCGTATTGTGAATGGGACGACCTAAACAAATACCATACTTTTGTGATTGAAATCAATTTTATGGTATTATGTACACAACCTTATAAGTAAATATGCTGATTAATTCAAGCCATAAAAATGGCAATAATGGACCTCTTTCATAAAAAAATATTAGGAAAGGTAAACATGTAAAAATATAATGCAGAGTTAACAAAAGTTTTCCTTGAGAAAAAAGATTACAGAATCCGTATCATATTTAATTATTTAATTTATCATTAACTATAATTAGTGGATTTAAGCTATGTGGTGTATTATTTTGATCATAATGAGTTAATCGATCGTAATAATCTACGTTTTCGTGAAAAACAATGTAATACGTAAAGCTATTAACAACTTTATCACTAAATGTGTTTTACCATATTTTCAAATATCTGTATCTCTTGCAAAAAATCATCGAATTTCGAATCGCAATAGATCGGATGGTTTGCTCGGACGGTTGAAAGTATAAAAAATTTAATTCGAAATTTCATATGTAGGCTAGTAGTGTACCAAAATTTTAAAAATTATTTTACAACAAATTTGTTAAGATCACTTGAAAGGATATTCTTTCCTTGAAAATGATTAAGGTAGAATAGATTCCAAAACTAGAAAGAATAGATTCCAAAACTAGAATGTAAAATTTTTCTACCGAGCGATTGTATGAAGAGAGCTTTTATTTGATTATAAACAGTTACTATTTAAATTCAAAAAGAGATTTATACTTGATGTCATGTTACTAACTCTGTAGCTGTCTGAATGTAGATAAGTAAATTGTGAAGGCTGTCCCTTCAAATGAACAGTTGAATTAAATGTAGGACAGAACTATTTAAATTATGATTTAACTGAGTAAATTTTTTTTTTAATAAAGAATTCTATTTGGATTTTATTGAGAACTAGCTTGATATAAGCCCGCTTAGCTGGGCTTAAAAGTAAAAGCCACTGCTTCATAGCCTCCACCTCTCTTGATCTCGCTTATTCCCCTTCCATATTATTTGAAAGGATTTTTTTACGCAGCCAAAGGATATGAACAGTTTTCAATTTTTCAAATTCTAAAATAGTCATAATTCATTGAGTATATCAGAAAAGGTGGCCATGAAAATTGTTTGACAAATGTTATTTTAAATTTTTACAGAAATCTTTAATTTATGGTTCTGTAAAAATTTAAAATAGTAAATGTCAGATTAAATTTAATTTTTTTTAAATATATCTTTATAATTTATCGCTCATGTGTTATTCTGACGTATGAACTATATTGCTGTACAGTTTGATTAAAAACCAATCGCTAGGTTTAGCATGAAAGTGTAAGAAACAAACAAACAAACAAACAAATAAACATGCTTACTTTCATATTTATAATATATAAGGGTAAGGAATATATTTTAAAATTCCCGATCTAAATAAAAAAAAGCTTAATCACATAACAACTGTCTGTGATTTTAAAAATAATACAAATGTACGCGGTGGGACATCCTTCATTAACAGTTTAAGCTTTATAGTAAAGTTTCAACGATGTTGTATTATCATCCTCAATGGAATTACTACAATATTCCAGTTGAGATAAATAATAGATAGTTTAACGAACGATAAGACATATCAAATACAAAGTACATTAAACTCATTTACAATAAAGAAACAGAGCTTATTATATACAACTGCTAACATTCATACTTTGTGTGTATCATTCTGGCAAATTTTTTAGATAAAAACTAAGTATGCCCTTTTTGTGAAAAAAATTAGTTAAATTATTGTCCAAAAATGGCACGTTTCTCGGAAGACGCAAAAGAATCCGTAAATCAGTGAGAGAAATTCAAAATTTCTAAAACGGAAATTCAAATTTTAAAACAGACATAACGTCATAGTATTAGCTTGTCAAGTTCGTTGACATACTGTATGGTATTAATTACTAATATTTTGTATGGTATTACGTTGAGTTATATTATTCTACGACTTTTTATTAGAAAACTTAATAATTACGAGCGTAAATTCTGTGTTGTAAATTAATTTTTTTAAGTTAATGTAAATTATACGTTGAGCTTTCGCCATTTGACAGATCACATATTAATAAGTCATCCACAGAGATCGCCAAAAGACTGCGTTTAAACATATCAAAATTATTTTATATTTTAAATATTTTTGAAGTTATACTTCTTTTGGCGCGTTAGGCAGAAATGATGAGGGTAAATTTTTACGATGCGACATGATGAAGTTAGCTATAGTTAACATTTTAGTTTTTCAAATAAAGGTACCAACAAAGTAAAAGTAAGGACATCTACGTATGTTTGCGTGAGAACTGACAACTGTATTCACAATATTTCTTTATTTAAGTATTTCTGAACCTACCACACGTGTTTTGTATCAGTCCGAATAAAATATATAAAAATATACATAAATACATATTTTCTCAAATAATATCATAATATATTATAAAATAATTTACTGTGATTATAAGTGATAATAATTGTTTTTATATATTACTTTGAGTAATTATTTTAAGTGATAAGAACAGTTTTTACATATTACTTTGAACACGTTTATAGAATTTGGGGTTAGTTGACGGTATGTATTACTATAGTACGCCGAAGAAGTATAACTTCTAACGCGTGTACATAAGTACACACACACTTTTTATTTTTCAATTAATTAACGCATTTTCGATAATTTTCGATAATTTAAGAACGATTTTTGTCGATTGTAGCGCGATCTACCGAAAATCGGGAAAAATTTCTTAGACAAAATGTTTGTCTTTTCGTCTGAAGAATCCAAATCTGCAGAAAAAAATAGGGGTTTCCATTTGATTTTTTCAAGTTACACCCCCTACCCCTAACAGGGGTTGAGGGTGGAGGGTGTTTTTGGTATGGTTAGATAGAGTTTTAAAAAATATTTGATACGTGTTTTTTCGTTTCAATTTTTTTTAAAAACTATTCAGAATAATCAGCCTGGACGGGTGGTTTGGAACATCCAGTATATCGTTGTATATGTGTATATAGAGTCAAAAAAAATGCAATCCAATTTTAAAAACATAATATGAATGTGAAATTTGGAACGCTCCTATTTAAATTACTTATATATTAACAATATCCTAATTCTCTCCGTAAAAATTCCATATTTTCTTTGTATCTGCTAGGATTTGTTCAATATTATTGTCCTCAAGTTTTAAATATTTCATTCCTTGCTCAAACGTAAATGACAAACCTGATGAAAGTTTTTAAATTGATCATAAAGTCAATCATAGTCGCGATTATGTTTTTCTTAAAAGAAAAAGTAAATGTTGTTAAAGATTAAGATCAAACCAATGCACTGGAGAAAATACTGAATTGTGGTATAATTTTGCACGACTACAATTGGGTTTTTGAGTACATACAACATATAGACAGCAAACATATAGAGTACACTGACAGATAATGTGGTAAAAGTTAAAATTGAGGAGGATATTTTGTGGCAATGTATGTATATTTAGTACAAGTATATTGTGGTATAAGCTATGACTAGTGTGATATAGTAGGTATACAAATTTTATATACCTACAGACATAGTTATGTTGGCTAGAAACACTGCAAATGTTTGCACAAACTTTATACAAAATCTATGTAGACTTACGAAAGACACTCAGATTAAATAGAAAGAATGTATCTATTACCTGCAACCGTAGAAATTTGATTTAATTGAAAAACGAAATTGTCCTTTTATTGTGTTTCTAGTGCCTAATACAATCGCTACTTTACCGTGTGTTCTTGTGATGTGTTTTTTTTCAAGAGGTTTTCAATTGGAAATTAACACCCATGAAACTTGCATTAATTGGCAGATAATTGAATCTTCGTCCGTGAGATAAGAATAACTACATGTATTTCCAACTAATTAAATTAATCAATTAACTGTGAAAATCTAAACTTGTTACATAATACTACGGTAACTTTTTTAATGATCTACTTTTCTCAATAACTTATGACAAACTTTAAATTATAATTACTGTTCATTTTCACATATAAGAGGCGTGGATAAAGTTTTATACGATATACGCATTATTCACGTAAGTAGTTCTGCAAATTTCGCATGCGTACGTAAATAATGCTATTATCGTACTTCTATCGTAAATAACTAATACGGCATTTAATGTTTGCATATGATTTCGAGCATGCGGCTACCGCGGCTGCTTGGTTCCCGTAATCTAGAGGTCTAATTTCCACACACACTCTGCAATAATCAGGCTGTGTTTCAGTGATAACATGTAGAAGGTTGGCTTCCCAATTCTCAATCATTTTTGACTTATTGGCGAAGGCATTCTAGTGTATCAGGTAATTCTACCATTAAAAATTTGCAGGTCCATTTTGTAAAGTTACTCGTTGTTCGTCATATGTTTCTTTCAGTTAATTAATTGTATCGCGCGCTGTACACGCAGGCGGGATGGTGACATGCCTGAAATCATATCCACACTATTATGCCATAAAATTATTTGTCAAGTAAAATCAATTTCATGGATACTAACATATTTCTGTGTTTTATTTTGAAACAAAGAGAAAAGATATGACCGAACCAATTTTTTATAGATAAAATGTTCGTTCAATGTTTTTGAACAAATGTGTACAAATATATACTCTAAGGTTTAAATAATGGAAGTATCTCTATAGCCGTCGATTCTAACAAATATATTGTCACATTACTGGCATATTAGATTCAGTTACCGTGAAAAATGCTAATTTATGTATGTCTTTCAAGAGTTATGCAAGCAAAATTTACAAAATTTAAAAAACCCCCGAAAAATTTTTCAGCTTTGGCACCCTAAACTCGCCTAAGAACACGCTTCATTAAATTGCCTTTTTCCTTAAAACCTTTTCCAAACTGAGTCGATTTGGAAGATCATCGCCAAATTTTAGTTTTTTTTGGGGATGGAACCCTAAATTCGTCCTCAAAACATAGCTAAAAACACTCTCCAATAAATAACATTTCACACAAAACCAAAAAATTAAAATCGGTTAATCCGTTTAGGCGCTAGGATGCCACAGACATATAGCGGTGGAACTTATAACACCCTCTTCTTTTAGTTCGGGGGTTAAAAATACACTTTGTTAACATAAAATGTGGGCCAATATATGACAAAAATAAAATCTTCCAGAAAAATAATACATTTTCTATAATAATTGCATAATATCGAATACATAACTATCGAACACTGCAACTTTTTTTTTCGAAATAGATGAAATATTCTTAACGCTAACATTAAAGCGATTTTTACTTATATATGTACGGTAGAAAGATGTACGGTAGATTTGTCTTACGAAACTCTATAAAGTATAAAAACAGAAAAGTTATAATAATTTGTAGTCATTTTGTTTATATTAAATAGTTTTGATTATATTAAATTTTGTTATTGTTCAAATGGGAATATTCACTTTGTAGGTAAAAAAATAATTATTATGTAAGCATAGGAATAATTACCATTTTCAAAATGGGAATAATTGATGTATAGGGTCGTCAAATTGGGACTTTACGTTTTTATTCTGAAATATAAACAAAACCGCATGAGATTTTTTTAAATTTTAAATTCATTGATCATGAAATTTTTATTTAAAAATTATTTCTTGTCAATGTACACCTCTTTGCGTTAACAGCAAGGGTATCAAACTATTGGAATTTTTAAGCAACGCAATTACTTTGATACCAAATAACAAGACCAAAATAAAGTAATTGAACAAAAAAAAATGAAATTCATCGACTTTTTGAGATGAGGATCTGGTAAACTTTCGTGTTCATAAAAAACAATTATATAATTATAAACAATTTTGTGTGGGTTTTTGGTACCACAGTGTCATTAAATAGTAACAAGTGAAATTGACAAAATTTAAAAAAAATCCCGACAAATTTTTCGGGTACGATACCCCAAACACGCACTTGAAACATATATAAGAACTCTCTCCATTCAATTAAGTTTTTCATTGAAGCATTTTGAGGATCGTCACCAATTTTTTAGCTTTTTTCGGGTACGGAACCTTACACTGGCACTTGAAACATACCTAAGAACACTCCCCGTTAAATTACGTATCAAACGAACCCAACAAAATAAAATCGGTTTTTCCCTTTAGGCGTTACGATGCCACAGACAGACACACACACATAGTTGTCAAACTTGTAACACCCCTTTTGTTAGTTCGGGGGTTAAAAATACCCCAATAGGGGTATTTTGAAAAAGTACTTCAAAATGTTGATTTTGCTAATAAAAAGCTATAAAAAATTTATTTGGGAAAAATACACACGATTTCTTGTCAAAAACTTAAATTAAACTGTCAAAAACGCGGGCATCCAATTTGATGACGTAATATGGCTGTCACTATACGAAATAACACAAATAAGTTTGACAGATATATTCATAGACATCTGATTATAATAAATATAAATACTTATTATCTATGGATATATTATACCCAGCTGTCTACACTGAACTAACTGATGGTTTATGACTCATACCGCTATGACATCACAGCATGGCTTACCCGCGTTTTAGGTCACGTGATATACAGTTTTAAAAGAAAAATGTGCTTTTATGACTCGAAATCAGAATATTAAAGTATATTTTTACATAAATTTTAACTTTTTTCAATTTTCATAATTTATTTTTAACTAACGATAATACCCTATTGTTTTATTTAAAAAAAATATCTTAATGATAAGTATGCCATTTTGTGTTTATACAGGTTTAAAATTTATAACTATTAATTGATCACTATAATTAGAAATGGGGAAATGAAAATATAAATGCTATAACTTACAAGTTGGCATGCAAGGAAGAAAAGAGAAAGCCTAGGTTTTAAATAGCAGAGGACCAAGGGTACTATCAAACAATCTGAACCCCAACCAACTTATTAATCTTGCTTACGATTGTAAAGAATGGAGAAACATGTTGGTCATTATATGTTGTAAATAGACATTCATCATTATCAAATATCCCCCTCCCCTGCGAAATCATTGTCGAAATTTTCTACACTTTGATTGAAATTATTAGTCATAAAAACTAATGATAGACGTAAGGGGATGTTTTTGGTTTTTAACAGACAGGTAAATTTCTTGTGTGTCCTCTTGTGGGTATTTGGAAACTGTTTTTGGCCAAGTGTTTTTGGGAAATACTCGCTAAGTGTGGTGTGGATCTCGGAAGCACTTCCATTTTATAATACGTGCATGTAGGTAGATATATGTATATGCAATGTTTGTATGCATTAAAACATAAATAGAATGATTCAAAATGTAAATGAATAAAGTATATTGTTGTGTAACTATATAAATGCTACTTGCTACTAGTTGAGAGTATTAGTCCATCTGAAATAGACGTCAAGTAAGAAACATAACTCCAACGCCACACTTATTTCAAGATATCGCTCTTGACTAACTTGTACTGCCAAAATTTTATATCTACAAGAAAGAAAGATTTTTTCGGAATGTTTGTTTTTCTTTGGTTTTTTTGAAATTTATTGAAAAGTTATATGACAAATAAATTTCCTATTAAATTGTACATTTTGATTCTATCAGTCTTTCGCATTTTCGCCAAAACTTGGAAAGGAAAATGAGTTCAATCACATATACTTGGTTGGGCCATTTACTGTTTTGCTGTTTTTGAAATACACACTTATGTTCTTTTTTCGTTCTTTAGTAACAAAATTACGAGAAAAATCAAAAGAAACTGATAAGAAATTCTTTGCGTAAAGGTAATTTGATCGAGATCGTTCTTAGCTCTGTTTCGAGTGCGAGTTTAGGGTTTCTTTCTCGATAACAACAAGAAAAGTGATAATCAATAAACAATAAACGAGAAAAATCCTTTGAAACATAGCTAAGAACACTCTCGACCAAATACCCTTTCCAAAAATGAAGAAAATCAAAATCGTTTCATGCGTTGAATTTTCATTATCACACATAAAAACACGCACATACGTTAAAACACTAACTCGACATACAGTGTGATCATTTCAAAAGTAACCACCCTTAATAACTCTTGACCTGATGTGATTATTATTTTGAATACAAATACGTCGATTTAGATATCGAGAGAGAAGATCAAAAATTGTACCTACATAGTTTTAAGTTTCACCCCTTTTATCCCAGCCACCCCCAACTAGCACTCCCTTCAAATAGCACTCCCTTCCTTGTTATGCTTCATTTGAAAAGGGCATAAAATTCTTTATTCACCACGATAAAAAAATTGATCGATTAGTTCTTAAGATCGACTACACAGAAGATGGAAAGTATCCACCCTAAGTAACTCTTAACCTGATGCGATAATTGTTTTGTATCAAAACACGTCGATTAAAATATCGGCGTAGAAGTTCAAAAATGGTACCCCGAAAATTTTAGATTTCATCCCTTCATCCCCAACCACCCCAACTTTGAAATTTCAAATGGCACCTCCTACCTTGCGTTACTTCGTTTGAAAGAACATACAATTCTCTCTTGATAAAAAAAAGAAATCGATCGATTGGTTCTTAAACTTCCCAGAAGATTGAATTCTTACTCTCCATCTTTTGTGTAATCTTAAGAACCAATAGATCATTCTCATTTTTTTAAATTAAGGTTGAAAATAGAATTGTAGGCCCTTTCAAACGAGGTATCACAAGGTAGGAAGTTCTATTTGAAATTTCAAAGTTGGAGTGAGTGAGGGTGAAGGAATGAAACCTAAAATTTGTTGTGTATCATTTTTTTACTTCTCCGCCGATATATAAAGCGATGTGTTTTGAGTCAAAACAATCACATTAGGACAAATGTTATTAAGGGTGGATCCTTTCACCTTCTGTGTAAACTATCTTGAGAATCAATCGATAGATTTTATTTTTTTTATGACGGTCAATAAAAAATTTTATGCCTTTTCAAATATGTATAACAAGGTGACATTTGAAAATTCTACGTTGGGGTTGTTAGGGGCGAAAAGATGAAACTTAAAATTCTCTAGGCTCCATTTTTGAACTTCCTCCTGGATATCTAAATCGACGAGATTTCAATTACAGCAATAATGACATCAAGTCAAGAGTTGTTAAGGGTGGAAAGAAATTTTTTATAATATCTACTACTTCCTTGTTTTCAAATATCATTACTACTAATAAATTAGTGAACATTTAATGGATTTTCCTTTTTTTATTTTTATGTTTTCTCTGCGCATAGAAAACTTTTTCCGAGAATACAAAAGCATTATGCTGACAAAGGTAATAGTTTTTCACTTTAGAAAATCAGAGATATTTCATCCAATTCGGATGGAGTATCGTATTATAGTAGTCAGTTTAACAAGAGTCTATGTACTATTACCTACTACAAAACATTGTTTAAAATCGAGACGAATATAATGTTTCTTCTGATGTTGATTATGGTGGTTAGTTGGTTGAATGTTCAACGAATGAGTCTCTATATTGTGTATGATGATTCTATGTGTGTGTGTATGTGTGTACAAAATATCCATTTAAATGTTTTGTAAAAACTTTGTAATACAGTTGTTTGAAATTAAAATATTTATTTAGTGAAATAAATTGTTAGGTACTTAGTTTACTGTATATATATTTATAACGAAACATCAATAAATAGAATTATCAAGTTTAAATGCTGGTCAGATACACGTTTTAAAAATAGAGTCCAATAGATTTGCTTTCACTTGAATTTAAACTTGAGTGTCTAGGGCAAAGGATACTAGGATAAAGACAAAGAAAATAGTTAATTGATTTTCGTAAAAATAACAATTTAATACATAATAGATAATAATAGTTTAAAAAACTAAATTACACTTTTTTGTAACTAGCTGAACTAAAAGGTAGAAAATAAGTTCTTTAAATTCAAAATAATCTTTTTATAGTACAAAAAGGTTGGGTGCTATTTAAGATATTTTATAATGATTCATATAAGAATAATTCAAAAAAATTATTTTCTACCTTTTGGTCAACTAGTTACAATAGCGTGAAATTTAGTGTGTGACGTGTATGTATGTGTGGCTATCTAGCAGTAGCTATCTTTCTTTACTTACATGACGTAAGAAAACAAACGATTACATAATTAACACTGTATATATATATATATAAATTTTTTTTAAAAATATATATCTATCTAGAGTGGATAATGAACCGCAATGAGTGGGCATCACCTACCGTTGCGACCTTAAGATATGCCAGTTTGGACGAAAGAAAATAGTCAATGAATATTAAAAAATATTACCTATTACCTAGGTATTGCATGCGTTTCCTAGAGCAACAACCTCGCTTTTTCTCTCGGTATTTTCTGATGATACTACACATGTAATTAATAAATGGCATCCCTTTTTTTGTATTCACATTACTTTTAATATTGTATCTAGAACACTGAACTAACAGTGTATTGATTATGTACCGATAATTTTTTTTAACATACCGTATAAGAAAGTTTTGACAAAGTCTCTTACAGAATTTATAAGCAAGCCTTGAGATATTAAAACCATACAAAAACAAAGCATTAAATATTCATTTCAGTTTGAAAACTATGCTAAACAATTAATGGATAAAAAGTTGTAAAAATTCAGTTAGCTATTTTTTTTTTTAGTGTAAAACTTTTATAGTGTTTTTGTTATCTACTACACACTGCAGAAATAAAATAGTTCGGACGCTAGAAGGGGCTTAGTAAACTTTTCCAGTTCCCTTGAATTTTATAACATTTTCAATGGTAATCCATAAATAGTCCATTAATTAGATACTAACAATTTAATTGTTTAAATAGCTAAAAAATGAATAAAAATTATCTATTGTAATATAGGTTATTGCCAATAAAATGGATAAATAATTTCATTAAAAACGATAACTCATTTTAAAGGTGGTAATCATAAAATAAAATTAAATCATTTATAACTCTTTAATTGTTTAACAATGTAATAGTCGTTTGAAGTTCTAATTTTGTTTAAATATTTGCTCGCTCGATCACTTCTTTAAACGCATTTTTTGCACTGGTAAATAATCAAAATAGTAAAACACTTTTGTTGACGTGATAGTGCAGTTCAAGACCAATATTTTGAATTTTTAAATAATCATTTGGTCAATCTAGTAAATAACAACCATTTAAAATACTGCGTCGAGCACTTAAACTGCAATTAAAGTTCAAACATCAACAATTTTACTGTTTTTGAATTTTTATATTTTGAATGATTTTTTATAAATAGGGAATCTTTTGTAATTAATACACTTTTTTGGTCAAGGATAATAAGTTTATATTTTTCATTAAACTATTCCACATTATATGTTTGTACAATTTTCCTCAATAAAAAATAAGGAAAAAGGTAGGAAAATTTGACAGTTTTTTAACTTACTTATCAATATATCATAAAAACTATTTGTTACCATATCCCAAAAGCTCAAAGTACATTGCGAGCACCTCGACGGTCAATGACTCTTAACGCAGCATTTAAAAAGGCTGTTATTTAACATCAGATTGACAAAAAGACTTTTTCTAGGTCTCAAAATCTTCGTCTTAAGCTGCGCTAACATATCAACAAAGAAGTTTTGATATTTTTTATAACTTATCAGTAAATTTTTGCAAGATTTACACTAATTCATGCATAATTTTTCTAATTAATATTTTTCTACGATCCATATAAAAAAATGTTTGTAATGGAATTATCTATTTATTTTAGTGGCTAAAATCTTCATTAATTGCAAATATACTTGTCATTTGAGCAATTAAATTCTTAATAAGTAATAAATCAATCGTTTTGGAATGAGCGCTCTTGAAATAATGTATAAAAATTCAATGAAGGCGAAAAAACAAACTAAACCCCAGCTAGCGTTCGGACTATAACTGGAGGTATTATGGCCCTAATACTGTTGCAGATGCAAAAATTTATGATCTCATTTTTTTTGTAAGCCCCCTTTAACAGTCATGCGATATAAATTGGGTGATAGAACTGATAATAACTTACCGAAATTAGCATTTACATCATCATCATTTGTCTACATACAGTATCAGTAAATTAAATAACTCCCTTAACTAGTATAGAGTTTTATGTACAGAATGTTTTGGAAATACTGAATGCGAAATGAAACCCGTTGACAATTTTCTGACCTGATCAAATGAAACAACACAATATACGAACTATTGTTCATCCAAATTTATTAACTCGTTTCGAATTGGCTCAATTTGAAGCAACGGAGATCATAATGATCAGTTGAAATTCTGATCTTATATTTTCTGGAGTCATACTTCGAGATTAGTTTGTTTTTTGTAAGGAATCAGGCTTTAAATAGTTAATAATAGAAATTAAAGCGTTATAATGAAGCTATTGAATATGCTGGTTGTTAAACTTGGAGATAGGTACTTCATCGCAAACCGTGTGTAACTTTATTGTCCCAGAGCTGGTCGTTGAGGCGTGATCGAAGGATGATTGAAATTTTCCACAGACATTATTTGATTTGCCAAAGACTTCTTCAAACATCTTCTTTTTAATAATTACATACTTTGACCTATTAACGGGTAATAGTTTAAAATTTGATGACCGTGTCTTCCAATTAGGTCTCATTCATAGCGTACTTCTTAAAACATTTTACAACAATTATTGGTTTGGGTGGAGGTAATAATTTTCGAAACGTTCTTCTATTTTATCAACATTTCCCTTATAATTTGATACAAATTATAAAATTATTATAACTGAACAACTCGCTGCGAATACTTTTTACTATTCAAAAATAAGTCTCTCTCGTCGAGTCTTAAAACCGTCAAAACATATGTATTTCTTCCTCAAAAATAAAATTCAAAAGTTTTCTTCGCCCTCATATTTTGCGTGGTTAATTAGAGAGGCTTTGACCGGGAACTTATATAAATGAACGTAAATCAAAGTTTGTGTACAAAAAACAAACAAACAAACAAAAAATTTTACACATTATTTATAAACTTCTAGTTGTAATTGTTTTTTGTTCCGAAATATGTACATACTTATTTACTCGACCAAAATAGCTTTTAGAGAAAGTTATTTTTATTCTTTCAATAATTTTAAAGCTCTCTGTGGTTAACTTTATATTGATTATATCTGAATCTATCTACGAATATAAATTTATCTATCTGTAGTAGTTATGTATAATGTATATGTATAACTGTATACGGTATGCTTCAGAAGTACTCAGCCACATTTAAATGAAAACTTTCTGACAGGACAAGTTTGATGCAGAAAATTGTTTCAAACAAAAGTGATTCGGATCAAAGAGAGATATTTTAACTAACATCTTAAATTATACTTCGATCTTCTAGGACTTTCATTTGTTTTTCATCGTTTTTAGTGTCTTTTTATTCTTTTTAGTGTCGTTTCGACTTTAATTTTCGTTATTAGTGAGAAATAGATGACGACTGTAAATAAAAAATTATTTTCTATGAAAAACATTTTTTGTCTGAAACAGTAAAAGTTATATAAAGGAATGCGGAGAAAAATGAATAAATTAACTAAAACTATTTAAAATTTATTCAATTTTAAATGTAAGCCACAAAGTATTAAAAACGCATTCAAAATAGCACACCAAAAAACCCCCAAATTTTAGTTTTTTAACAAGGAAGTATTGTCTTTTTTATATCACGCCAGTCGCGAAAGCCAGTTGATATTTACTTACAAATTCAAGGTTTTTAACGGCTTTGATCCTAATATTTTTTTTGTATGAAACAATCTCTCTACCTATCTAGCCTTACCAGAAAATATTTTCAAAACATCCTATATAATGTAAATATGTTGTTTGTTATAAATGATACAAGTGTTCAACAAACACCTCCATTTTCAATTGTATAATAATTTAAAATATCATCTGTAATGAAGAGATGTATATTCATTTATAACTGTATGTACCACATATGATCTGATTTATATTACTTCAATATAACTTCCATTATTATAGCTAGGTATAAAAATTATTATTTATAGTATGGTAGGTACAATGTAAACAAATATGGCTCTCAATTTAAATACCTGAAGTAAGATAGATTTTAAATTAATTCTATAAAAGTCGTTTAGACTTTGGTATTTGTGAGACGAAAAAATCTGTCTCAGATTTTGCAAGAAAGCTCAAGTTTTGAATACGCACCGCTTTAAAATAATACACCTAATGATGTTATACATGACTGCAATTTTCAATTTGCTTGTAGAGACATAGAAAACAAGAATTAGATTGCTTCTGGCAAATTATTTCATTTTCACCAAGTTATTTTTTATAACTTCCAAAAGTAGATAATTATGGTTGTATTGAATTTTTGTAGGTATGATGAAATTTTAAATACAATAATACCAAACAAAAAAAAATTCAATCATAAAATATGATGGATATTTGCATAAAAAATACACAAATTTCATTTTATTTTGGTTTAAATTTTCATGTAACATTAAATGTAAAAGTGTTTGATGGTAAAATTAAAATGTTTTTTTGTGAGTTTTCCAATTAAACAAAATGATTTTGTAGGTATATTTGTAAAATGTTGTAGTTAAAACAAATTTTATATTACATTAATATTTCAATTTTTAATATTTATTTAATTTTTCACCGTTTAAAAAGTTTTACAAATGTTACGTGCATTTTAAATTGTTTTCGCTTCCTTATGTGAATTTCAAATACCTACTGTTTGAACTGACATGTTGTTTCCTTGTACATAGAAATTGAGTATGATGTTTTCATATAAGCTCGAATATATTGATAAATAATATTTATTTTTAAATACCAAAACTATTAAAACAGTTTATGAAAGAATACTAGCTTGATACCCGCCCGCTTCACTGGACTTAAAAGTAACAACCACCGCTTTATAGCCTCCAGCTCTCTTGATCTCACTTATGCCCCATTGATAAAACTCGCAGGGATTGTTTTACACAAATAAAATATACGTACCGTTTTCAATTTTTTTAAGTGTTAAATAGTCATAATTCATTGAGTATATCAGAAAAGATTTATTTAAATTCATCGCCAAAGAGACGCCAATTTTAATTATGGTAAGTACAAAGTACGTATTAACAACGATATTTCTTAACATAGAATAACTGTACATAATTGTTACTTGGTAACTCTATCGGTTTCATTTGTCGAACTACGATTTCATCGAGAAAAAATGTCTTTAAAAATGTCAAAGTCTTATCCAAATTCAATCACTACCATCGACGAATGATTACGAATGACAGCCATCACTTTTTAAGTAAAAGACGCCAATTTAGAGCCATAGATTACTTTCTTACAGCTGAAGTAACTTTGGACTTTTGGAAGTTTTATTTGAATTAACCTATTATGAAAAGTATTGTACTTTTTGAAGACCACTACAAAGTAGATATTATAGTAAAAAGTTTGGTTTTGTCTGTATAATTTCACATGAATTCCCAACAGAAAAATGTATATTACGTGGAAAAAACCATTGAATTTTATTATCATTAAAAAAATTTATTGAAACACGTACTCACAATGTTTTGCTGTAATATGAGAAACCTTTTTAACAAATGAAAATTTAAGTAAGAGTATATTTGAGGTTAATTTAATAATCAAATCCATTAAGACACGTTTCATATGCGTTTTGGTTGTGACTTGATGGTTTACATACTAAATATATGATCTTTAACTGGCATACTTTGTGAATGTATCTATTTCACTATGATAGTGCGTCACATGCCACCAAAAAATACACCGATTTGATACAAATTGGACAGCATGTTAAAACAATATTAGTGAGCGAAGGGAACAAGGTCGTTTTCAAGACTTTTTACTATAAATCGATTTTAAAAATTTTCACGTACAAAGTAATTATTGTCCATAATACGCCAATCATCTTAGGGTTTCACCTCGAAATCTAACGGAATAAGCTGAATTTTGGTAAAAACCTTTATTGTGATAGTAAAAATGCTGTCTCAAAAGTCACAAATCATAACGCGTGCGCGTCGATAAAAAAACTGATTCTCGCGATAT
Organism: Chrysoperla carnea; assembly: GCF_905475395.1. NCBI lineage: Eukaryota > Metazoa > Arthropoda > Insecta > Neuroptera > Chrysopidae > Chrysoperla > Chrysoperla carnea. Next base: position 69,910,858 of record NC_058337.1, on the reverse strand, counting down.
TTGACCTTGAATATCTAAGGACGCGCACGCGAACCCATATGTAACTTTTGAGACAACATTTGTACTATCAAAATAAAGGTTTGTCTAAAAATTCAGCTATTCCGTTCGAATCCGAGGTTGATCACTTTTTTGAATAAGATGATTGGGTTAATAAGTGTAAAAATATTATTTTCCAATAATACCTAAAAAATAATACAAGCAGAAATTTGAACAGATACCATTTTTATTTACATTATTTAAAAAACAATTTCAATTTTGTCAATTTTGCGACGTTTGTTTTAAAATAGCCTAAACAAAAAAATGGTATATTTAGAAATTTCTGTCAATAATATTTTTGAGATATTTGGTTTTGAAAAATGATATTTTCGCACTTGCAGAAACTTGCAGTAAATTTGTGAAAATTGTTTTACAGAAAGGCGCTCTGGAACAAAACGACCATAGATTCTATGAGCAAGTTGAAAGGCATTTTTGGATGGCATGTGACGAATTATGTGCGAATATCTGTTACATAGGTGGGACGGAAGGTTAGAGACCGCATTAATAATTTATATACATACATGGTATGTTCACGACGCTTCCATCATTATGTATGCTTGAATCTAACAAAACATAAATGGTAATTGAGAATGATATATCTGTTAGCTATGTTTATTTCATAAACATGCCTACAAGTGTACAATAAAATTATTTGTACTACAAAATGTTAATCGTATGAATTTGACTCTTTGTGCATATTCGTGTGGAACATAAAGCTTCACTATCGCAGGTCCCTTGCAACATCAGGGGCTAAAGAAAGCTTTACCCCCTACACGTTTGCATGGTCCGTATTTTGTACATATAAAATCAATACAAACAAACATTAAAAACAAACATAAAGTTGTTTTAAACAATAATTACACTTTGCGATTTTTTTGTGCGCTTTTGCGCAAATGCTAGATATTTCTTTTTGTACTCTTTGGTAATTTTTAGCTCAATTTGATTTGTCAATCCAAATCCATCTCACCTGCTGTATCGATACCTGTGAGAATAGCATAATTTTTATGAAACGATATGCCATTTCAATTAACACAATGCCGCTCGTTTCGTAAAATACAGATTTCAGGCTGACGACCGATTCACTTCGTTCTTCCAGTGTTGAATACACATCAGAATCGTGTAGCATTGTCGATTGACTTGAAACGGGAGCTGATTCTGTAGGCTGCAATTTCTTCAAAATATTTTCAAATGTATCCACCCTGTAAAGGATACGCACATTCACACACACACTCTGCGCTAAGTATGTTCCGTAGGGCTCTGTTGGTAGAGTAGGAATTTTTGATGTTTTCTATTTTGCATACATTATGTATAGATTATTTTTTTCAGAATCAGTTTTTCCAAGGACAAAATAGGTACCTCATCGCACCTAAAACATGAAACAAAATTTCATTCAATATGAATTGAATCTGTACGACGGAATCTTGTTTTAATATTGCCAAATTCTGAGGTCAGTTTATACACATATAACTTAAACAAAAGCAATGACAAATAAAAAACAGTAAGAATTTCTACCTTATCGACAAAGAACTGCGAAACATTTAAAAGCATGTTCATAAGCATGGTAAAAAAATTAGAATTTAAAAGTAACCGTTAAATTTACTACCATTTCTTTGCCCCCCTACAAAAAAAAAAAAATTTGCTACGGCACTTCACCATCGATGGTGGCTGAAAAAGGTATTTTGTTACTCCATTATATAATATGTGCATATTTTTATACCATGTTTATATGAAACATATCAAGGTATACTAAGTTTAACTCGCGAAATATTATACGCATTTGTAGAACGCATGAGCAAATCTCTCATCACGCGACTAAAGAATACCGAACGGTTGATGCGAGTGCTGACAGATTAAGGAAAATATTTAATAACGCCTTTTTTAATTAATTAATGATAAAAATAACTCTTTTTTTTCTGTTTCAGGTAGGTATGTACCATGTGATAAGTTACTGACTTGACAATCGAATCCAAATAATAAATAAGACGTAAGTATTTCATTTTGAATAATCATTCCCTCGAATTCTCGTAAATTAGTAAATTGGTAATATCAAATGACATAAAACTTCTTAAAAGCCGTAGAATTTGTGAAAAATTATTTTTTACGTGAACAGATTTTGGTATTCTATACACAAATAAGCTTCATAGTCCTTACATTCGATTATCGACTAAGCTAGCATAAATTGCACAGGCTTTATTACTGTTAGCAACTATATAGAAAAGAGGGAGTCCTCACCTTACCAAAAAAATTTGCAATACTACTACCAAAATAATGTTTACAGACTTAAAAACTACACTTTGATATGACATTTCTTAGTGAAATATCAACATTTAAGCCTGTTTACCGTAATATTTATAAAACGTTACTTTAATGTCATTGTTTTAATTCAAAAAATCGTAATAAAATCTTTAGAATATTTCATACCTGTTATTAAAATACATAAAATGTTATATAATTTAAAATGGATTTATCTTTAAGCGTTTGTATAATCTTGAAGTATCTACAATTTCAATTTAAGGATTTCCACGCAATCATATTGTATATTGTTTTCATTTTGTTGTAGTTTTTAATTGAACATTAAAAATAGGGAATATACTTTAGCTCTTTGTTTTATCATATTTCTGAACATAAAATGTGTAAAAAACTGAAGCGTTTCATAATATTTATAATTACATCACGTATTAAATTAATTATAAAAGAAGTGAATGTTTTTGTGAGACATGAAATACAACAACGCATTTCAAACATGTACCGGCTTCTTCATCACTATTGGTAGAAATTTCAGAATCAGTTATATTTAAATGTTACACGTTACACTAAATTCATTAAACAAAGGTGGTCAAATGGTTTTAGTCTTGTTCTTGGTCTCACTCATTATTACTTGTTGCTTAGCAATTTCCAGCCAAACTTGAACTTTCTTAGGCCTGGCTTTCACTTACTATATGGGTATAAGCTTCAGCTGATCATGGACGGATTATTAATCTATATCTTGAATGTAACAATTTGAGGAATCAGAAAAGTCTTCTAGGGACAGAATAATCTGATTTTGTCCCTAGAAGACTCTTTTCTTCAAGACATGTCCGTTTCGATATTGTCATGCGTTTCAATTTAAAATTACAAAAATTCACATATGTAATATTTTAATCTTTTGTATTCTTGATACAAAATATTATATCGATTACAGATTGATACTTAAAATTTGTTTATACTATCAATATTTCTAAGCATTAAAAACCCTTGTTGAATTTAATATAATTACTGGTGTTTTTTTACCCATGTTGTGTAAAAAATATTTCGTATCTCTACGGTGTTTTTTCACGAATGTGTTGAATACTTATTGTTTCTTATTTCACCAATGTTTTGGGCATAATTTCATTAGATATAACTGTTAATGAAAGTAACTTGGCAAAAATAGTATTAAAAATTATAAAAAAGTGTAATCTCAACAGCCTGAACCAAAAAAGTTGTAACAAAAGTTGTTAAATCTTTGCTAAATGTATAAATTACAGAATTTAAACTGAGAAATTTCGCTGAATATTGTTTATGTTACAATTTATCATTATGCATACTTTATCCGTCATAGTCACGTTCTCTCAAGGAAAAATTGTTAACCTTTTCCAAAAAAGGTGGAAAAATTAATTTTTTTCTTTAGAAAATAATGCAAGGTTTTTTGTCAGAATAATCTAAATTTCTCATTATTGAGCATTACATTATAAATGAATCCCAAACTAAAGTTACACTAAAAGCTTAGGTATATGTGAATAAGATTCAAATGAAAATATGTTAGTTGTATAGGATGTATATTGGAATTGAAATACCTCTTAGAATATCAAAATTATTGATGTTTGCATGTTTGTCTCTCCGAACGAAATTATTTCACCGTTCATATATCTGTTCTATTACTTAGCAGTATTTTTCAATAGACAAATAGCCCAAAAGCCCACAACGGCCAGACCTTCGTTATTTTATAAAAACTGAAAGTTTCTTTGTGTATATCTAAAACACAGGTAAGAACGACCAGCGGCTATAGAATTTTAATTGTGGTTACTTGGGCAGGTAGCAGGTAGTAAAGGGGTGTATAAAATAGTACTTTAAATTCCTTAAAATATAAAGTTCAATTTTTTTTATATTTTCTTTGGGATAAATTTAGGAATCACGTTATCCCTTGTCGGGCAACAGTGGCTACCCCCTGCCAGACAAACAGCCCTAAATTGTAATAAATTATAATTATACATTCGTTATAGTATAAAAGTTGAATTTTATATGTTACTTAAGGGCCTATGAAAAAGTGTTACCTTAATAGCCGGACAGTTTTAATGGTTTTTACAGCTTTTGGTTTTCAGCATTCTAACCCTGTTGCATTATTCGCAATCTGGAATTTAAGGGGGAATTTTTGTTATTTGAATAACTAGTTTGGTTTCGATTTTACACGAAACTATAACTAATTTAGTTATAATGGTTTTTAAAACTTTGGAGACACCTTGAAATTCCACTGTAGGTGCGAGTGCGAAGTCAGTCTAATCGAATTAGACTCAGATATAATAACATCAAGATATAATAACATCAACTTTCATTCGGAAATCGAAGAAGGGTCTCACTGGCAGTCTAAATTGTGGTTTTCAGCATTCTAGCCCTGTTTCATTATCCGCAATCTGGAATTTAAGGGGGAATTTTTGTTATTTGAATAACTAGTTTGGTTTCGATTTTACACGAAACTATAACTAATTTAGTTATAATGGTTTTTAAAACTTTGGAGACACCTTGAAATTCCACTGTAGGTGCGAGTGCGAAGTCAGTCTAATCGAATTAGACTCAGATATAATAACATCAAGATATAATAACATCAACTTTCATTCGGAAATCGAAGAAGGGTCTCACTGGCAGTCTAAATTGTGGTTTTCAGCATTCTAGCCCTGTTTCATTATCCGCAATCTGGAATTTAAGGGGGAATTTTTGTTTATTGAATAACTAGTTTGTTTTTCATTTTACACGAAACTAAATTTCGTATAATTTTAGCCCAAACAATTTTTACCTAGGATCGATATTTTTTTATTTAAATCCCAAAAGAGGAGGTGAATTACTAGTTTATTGAATTACTCGTTTATTGCCAATTTTACACGAAAAATGGTAATTATCAAAGTTATTTAAAATTAAATTTCCTACAGTTTTGGTGCTTTTCAATACTTTCCTAGGATGGATATTTTTCGATTTGGATCCGAAAAGCGGTGGTTGTGAATTTTTGTTTGTTACATAACTTATTTATTTTTAATTTTACACGAAAAATGATAATTATCGAAGTTATTGGGAATTAAATTCCTTCCAATTCGGTATTCGTTAGTCGTTATGGTCTACGTAAATGAAGTCTTCCAAGACACTTGGTAGAAACATAGCTGTGTATATAATTGTGCAGAAACAATCATTAAATTCTGAGTAGTAATAATCCAGGATATCTTCTTAATCTTAGTTCACTGTGTGTATATATCCTTTCCGTTTTCTTCCTCCTAATATATACATGTAATATACGGTATTATAGATTGTATATGTATCTACTTATTTACAGCATGTGTACGAATAGCGGTGGAAAAGAGGTGAAAAAAATAATATGAACAAGTTTAGACTTAAAAAAAGATTATGATTGCAAGCCAGGAGCTACCACATAAAAACTAAAAATTATCAATGGTATCACAAGATGATACTCTTGATCACCATTGATTTTATATCTTTTGTAAGGTTTGAAAAACAGTGCGTATGTTTAATTTCTCGAAAAAATACAGAAATAATATTTAATAAAGATCATGCCACCTTTTACCCGACTGTCAAGGAGTGGTTATGTTTTTCGCGCGTATCTTCTATGTATGTTTGTAAATTTTTATATATATATAAGACACCTTGGTAAAACTATATTTTGAATAATTCTCGATTATAAGTACCTGAAATTACGGACAGAGACTTCTGGATATCAGTATCCAAACTTTTGTTTGAAATGTACTCCCGAATCGGTCTGTATGTACTCGTTAAGAAATATTGGATATTACGAAAAATCCACATATTGAAATTTCCAACAAATGGGTTTAAAAAATAATATATGCTTATTTACCGAAAAACTAGAATTTCGATTAAAACAATTCAATTATTTTATATTTCAAATGAGTAGGTTTCCTAGAAAATTCAGAGAAAATATATGCTATGTTTTTTCGTTATATAACAGGTTTTGATATATAACTTAAATTATAGTATATATATAAGTTTTATTGTGATTTAGCAAGCATTATATCAAGCATTACAAGCGTTGGATTATATTACAGATTGACTTTTCGTTACAAAACTTATTTATATTGAAACATTCCGACGTATCGACTCTATTCGTAGACACACTGTACAGGAATGTAGCCAGTTCCAACCAAGATATTTACATTTCCGAAATATAATTCTATACCTTGGTAAGAACTAAATATTACACTTAACCCACGTAGTCTCTCATTGCCAAGAATATAATCATTTATTATTTTAAATATTAAACAATATTTAAATGTTTTCCACCAGGAACATTTATAAAAGTGTAAGTAAAGTCTGTTTTGTTTAACAAAAAAATTGTGTAGGTTTCAAATCAATTGCTTTCAGTTAACTTACTGGTCATGTATTTCCTAAGCGAATACTTTATCCATTAAAGTAGTTTCATTTTTGTTTGCAAGTTTATAATTCTTTCTCTTTGAGTTTCTGAATAATTTAACTTTGACAATAATAAATTGACACTTAAATCGACGCCGTTTCCACAAGCGTATTGGCATATTTTATTAGATAGAAGGGGTCTCTATTACCTCAGAAAACGTAAAAAAAATGATTTTGAATTATTTGTAATTAATCACACATGACAAGATTTAAAGCCCTGCGTTAGAAACCTAGTCAAAGAACGTAGACTACTACTACTAAAGAAAGAAAATATGCCATTTCACGCAAATCGATCATTTAGAAAAATATATGTTAGAACACAAAATTATTTTTATTTTGGCTAAAAATTTTGAATTTTGCCCAACAACTAGGGATAATAAAAAATAAATTAATGTGATCAAATTGGTTTTTTCTTCAGACAGAATATCGAAAAACAATTCCGGAAAAATTTTCAATAATTCCTAAAGCTGACATACTTAATTTTTATAGAATTATTTTTTCATAGATACAAATTATTCGGGGCGAATTAGGTAGTCCTATAACAAGGACTTTAAGGATATTAAGAGAGAGAAAAAGACTAATTAGACTACTTAACAGAGACAACTTAGACCCAACAAACAAAAAACTGGAAAAACAAGTCTAAATATGTGCTAATTTGTAAAATATTTCAATACTTAATTAAATAAATAAAATTGAAATTATAGTTGAGACAACACAGTTCAATAACACTTCACACTGTCCTAATATTTCCAAAGTCCTACTTTTTGAATATCCACGATTTAGTAAGAAATAAAAATATTAAAATATCATACTGTTTATAAATATTTACATGCTCACATTTCTTATATTTTATATTTATTTGAAAAATTCAAATGCAGTACAATTTTTCATTAAGTAGATTATATTAAAATAGTCGCTATCTGCTCTGGTGCATGATAATGTTCTAAGCATCAGAAAATATTATAGACGTCAAATAATACTAACAAGAAATACCTTATTGATAAAGAATTAACCAAAACTGAGCAACCCGAGTATACATTCATAAAACCCACAACACAAGTGAAATAGTTATGTTTATATCTAACCATAAGGTACGTAATAGGCCTTTTGTATACTCCTTTAAAATTATGCATTGGTACTCAAAGGTACAGAAGGTAATTTTGAAGGATTAAAGAGGTAATGGGTTAATAAGTATCTACAAAGTTTAGTATTAAAATTTCAGATGCATTTACTAACACGTCTTTTTGTTAACACGTCACGTTGGAGGTAGTTTTGTTGAATTCCAATATACTTTGAATATTTTCATTTTAAAAACGTGTAAGCATGTAAAATTTAGCTTGTCCGGAGATAACTTGTTGTAATCATTTATCATCCATTGACGATTAAGGTCTATATATAATTGGATAACTTTTAATTCTGTTTTAACTAAAATGATTTTCTTCGCTCTTAACTAAGTTTAGTATTTTTTTAAAGATTCTTTTATCTTTATAATCTTTATAGATCTTTGTTCAGCTCATCATCGAAAACTATTGGAACGTTTTTTGCTTGAATATAATTATGATATACCCACAGTTGACTTCAATACCGCTTGGTCCTGGCATTCAAGAGCTTGATATATTTGCATGTCGTTTCTTTATCTGATGCATATAAACGTGTCTTGTTTTTTACCTACATATCATAAATGTGATATCGTTATAAAACATTAGACAAGTAGCATTAAAATGCACACAATAATAATAATAACTCATATATATTCTAATAAATGTAAATGGTTTGATAACATTACTAGAATCTATATAATCTATGCACTAGCACGTTTATAATATTTCTCTATTTTCTAGTAAAATTTCATCTGATTCAGTATAAAATGTAGGTTTACACATATAACTTATTACGTATGCAAGTATCCAAAAGATGATGATAGAGCAAATAGGTACTATTTGACAAAAGAATATATTCTCATATACAGGAAGTGGACATTTCAATTGTAAATGTTACAATGCAAAATATAATCCTTTAAAATTTGTTGATATTATTTATCTTGTACCACTTACATAAATTTTAACAAGCATGGTCATAATAAATTCTTACAGTAAAATTAATCTTATAATAAAACTAGCGGACCCGGCAGACGTTCTCCTGTGGAAACGTTACTTCAATTCAATTCATTACAGTATAGTTACCTATACTGTGCTTAGCCTGCCCGCTAAGCCTGTTAAGCTCACCTACTAGCCCATCTTCATAGGTTTTTTAAAACTCATCCCGCTAAGCATATCCCTCTAAACGCCATCCCACCCTATTAAACCCAAATTTAACTCTTATTTATTGCCTCCAAATCATCCCGCTAAACCCCATTACATTCTGCTAAACCAAAATTTTACTCCTTGGCCTTTGACCTGGTCTCCGGCCTGGCTGGAATTTTCGGTAGTGGAGCCAAATAAATACATATTCATAATACCTGAATAATAATAATTAACACCTCAATACTATTATAAATACATAGACGTTTTAATTAAAATGTAATTTTAATATTAAATAATACCTCCATACTAATAAAAATACATTGTAGATATTAAGTTATAATAATGGAATCCTCAAAAACATTTGTAGAGGACTGAATGGTGAATCTAAACCATCATCGGATCCACTTGAACAAACACAAAAAACATCATCGAAATCGATCCATCCATGTAGAAGGTGTTCAGTGACTAACATCTACCTACATACAAGAAATACATATAATACATTAAGTATAGTAAATAATCATTATTAAATAGAATTTTCTGTTTATAAATTAAAACAAAATTAAAATTGCTTATGTGAACTTTTTCATTTTCTTTAGATGAAATATTAAGTGTGTAAAGAGGCGCACAGATATATGTGAATTATCATATTCAAGTTGGAATATTTTCTTACATAAAGCGTAATAATTTTTATAGAAATCAATTAACGGAGTCAAAAACATAGTTTCCCTGCTAATGAAACTATTTAGCCACTAAATTGCTTAAATCATACCACAGGTACTTAAGCCGTCCACTGATTAAAAAGGAAAGTTTTATTTATATTATCTATTTTAAGCCCTATAGCACACAAAATTATTATTATATAACAACAAATGGTAAATCCAAAATTGTATAATTTCTAAAATATTTTTCCCAGAACATAAAAAGAAAAGAATGCAATGCAAATTTTGATCGGTCATTGCTATATGTTCGGCATCACTACTCGCATGACCATTTTCTAATCAAATCATAAAGAAGCGTGAGCAACAACCTTGGTTCATTATTCTTGATCAAGACCTGGACAAGGGCTGGCCAACAAAGACTTGGCAAATTGGGTTTGACCAAAGGGTTAGAAAACCATGGCTTTATTTATACAAGCTTCGAATGTGCTACTTGAGGGAATATATACACCATATACAGTATACATACTCATTGTACATAGTTTTTAGAAAATTGGCTTTTTTTTACTTTTAGAAAAAACACCTTTTCGGTGTACAGTGAATCTTAAAGAATATAGATATCGAATTTTTTATCTATCTGCATGTGAAAGTTTTTAATTTCCGGGACCTTATTATGTTTAAAATGTGTTTAGTCGGAAATCGGACATTGAATATCCGTGAGGAACCATGAGGTTCAGGATATCCATGAAAATTATATGTATCATAACCGACATTCTTTTTTCTATATTTGTTTGAGTCGTTTATTATCATTATTCAACAACAAATACAACGCAACTCGATGCACATCTTTAACACATTTTATTTTGATAACCGCTGCTGCTATTGAAAAAAAAAGAATACTATTTTAAGATTTCTTCCTTGTTCGTTTGGCTCTTTCAGTTCAAAATATAAATGACATTAAAATATTGTTAATGGTAAAAACTTTAATGGTGCTTGTATAATATATTATATGTACGTGTTTCTTTTTTCATTATACTTTATTAGAAGGTAAAAGGGTGTGAGAGAAAAAGATGATGATGGTTATGATTATCATCATGTTTATGATTTGTTTGAATATCCAATGTGAGATATGCTCTCATTTCTAGAAAAAAACCTGCTCAAATTACTAAAAATACCATTACTCTGGATACAAATACAGATGTCCTCATCCAAAAATGTGTTTTTGAATCATAGATCAGGCTAGAATTCAAAAATTAGTTATAAGAGCACATATGTGCGAATGTTCAGTATTTTTTAATCAATATGCCTATTTTTTCGTGAGTAACTATATGGATCATCAACACGATTCTCGTAATAAAAATAAATTCTTGTACTTTAACAAAATCGTTAAAAGGGTTCTATAATTCGCCCAATTCTATAATTCGAATTTTTAACAAAATACCACATAATCAAACATCTACCACTCCAACTCTTTAAGAGGCAATTGAAACAGTTTCTTTATACCTTGAATCTTTATTCTTCAAATGAATGGATCTTAAACTCAACATAGATTGATTATAACATTTAATTTTTCTTTTATGACGTTTTGTATGCCTATTATTGGTCAAAAGCAAATAAATATTATTATTATTATTATTACATCCAATGTTAGCTTAAATTGAAAAGTCAAAACAAGACTGCTATTTTTAAAACTCTGCTTCGTAGACAGGAGTGCATGGCATTTACTACAATGCTGGTATGGTATATAGACATGGCCTGACGCCCATACCGCATTGAATCGTCTTTCATAACTACTACTAATGTTACTATTACCTCAATACAGTACATCAGTATGTAGGTTCACACCGACATCGGAATAGTGATATCTACAAAAACTTTCAAGTCAAGTACTGAACAATTTTTTTTTTATTTCTTTGTTAGTATAATTACTTTTATTTAACTGCATTTTGGGTGTACTCTTGATGGGCTGCTATGTTAAAATATAATATTGCTGTGTCACTTTGCTCTAAAGTAAATGTGTTTTTACGTTTCGGAAATACACTACTGGAAAAACCAAAAAAGTTGGTTTATTTTATCTAAAAGTATTTCATACTAAAACTTCTCTAAGTTTTATATTTAAATAAAACCAGTTTGACGTTAAACTCTCAACGTGGTTCGTTTTAAGATAGTTATAGTCAATGGCTTAGGTATTGTACGAGCGAAGTAAATGCAATACATCGTTTTACTAAACGAACATTATATTTTAGATATGGTATGGTGTTTGAGTCACCACACGAAAAACGAAAACTTCTACCTATATTTCGTTATATTTTCACGTTTTCCAAACATGTTATATGTGGGTATCATATACACTATTGAATTATAGCCAATGAGCATAGCATATGCTAGTCAATGCTCCTTGATCTCCTTATCATGTAGGTACAGTGTCTTCAAAGCACTGTGTCTTATTATTGTCGGAATATTTGAGTTTAATCATCTTCTACACGCCTTTAAAGTATATTTTCAATGACAAATGCACGTTTATTACAAGCAATCTGTATATACATTTCAATCTAATATAATCGGCAATCCAATCCTTTGATAATTGATTCAGTCAATATAGACGAAAAAAAGGCCGGACCTGGAAAAAATTGCAATAGTGACTCTGAGGTTATAGATCGTTAGGGGGGCATGTAAATAACTTAAAAAAAAATTAAGAGAATTTTTCGTTCCGCTGTTTTTGAGAAAATCCAAAAAAATGGGAAAAAAAAATTTGGAATGCGTTTTTCTCGGAATCTATTGGTTTAAGGGAAAAGTTTTTCAAATAAAAAATGTAGAAGACACTGTCAGCTACATTTTATGTCATTGGAGCAACGTCATACGAGTTAAATTACAAAAAGTAGGTGGCGTTTAAGTATCAAAAAAGGGTTTTTCACGATTTTCATTAAGAAAAAATGATGTTTTTGTAAAAGTGTAAATGAGAAAGTTGTTTGACTCAAAATTAGCTTCAACTTTTATTAAAACAATTTTTATGAAAAACTTACCGTTTCCGAGCTATAGTAAAACAATGTATGTTTAAAATAAACCAAGAAAATAAAAAGGAAATCAAGTACTCCTTTTCAAAATTTTAAAAAACTTAACTTTCAGATTTTTTAGCAAGCTGTATTTCAAAAACGGTAAGTTTTACAAAAAAATTGTTCAAATAAAAGTTAAAGCTAATTTTGAGTCAAACAACTTTTTTATTTGCACTTTTACAAAAAAATCATGTTTTCTTAATGAAAACCGTGGAAAACCCTTTTTTTGATACTTTAACGCCACCTCCTTTTTTTAATTTAACTCGTATGACGTTGCTCCAATGACATAAAATGTAGCTGACAGTGTCTTCTACATTTTTTATTTGAAAAACTTTTCCCTTAAATCAATAGATTCCGAGAAAAACGCATCCCAAATTTTTTTTTCCCATTTTTTTGGATTTTCTCAAAAACAGCGGAACGAAAAATTCTCTTAATTTTTTTTAAAAGTTATTTACATGCCCCCCTAACGATCTATAACCTTAGAGTCACTATTGTAATTTTTTCCAGTCAAAATGCCAGATTTACTGTACCAAATTGTACAAGCACTTTTGAGCCAGATTATATACCCTACAACTATCATAAAAGATCAAATTTTTGGAAATTAATCTTAAATATCTGTTGTTAGGTATTTACAACGCCAATGCAACATTTATTAAATCTTGATTTTTATTTTCTGAAGTTTTTATACTTTTTCTCATTTCTGCTTCAATCAACCAGGATGATTAACACGAGTTGTCATTCTTTCTTTCTTTTTCCACTGACGAATATTAACAATTTGGTGGGAACTAATATTCATGCGACCAGTTGACAATTAATGGTTGAAAACTTGACAAAACTTTTATATTACTATTTTCATCCATTTAAATAAATTAATTTTTCATTTCTTTTATTAATTTCTAATTTTTTCGAACAAATTATGTTGTCTTTTATTTATATCATTTCAACCCTTCGGTTAATTGCTTTTCTTTTACTTTTCGGTTTCTGTAAATAGTGAAAAAGGAAAATAAAGTATTCACAAAGCGAAGCGGTGCCGACAAAGCAATTAATTTTCCATTTTTTTGTGTTTCATTTCTTCGGTAGCAATTTTCTTTTCTGGATGATCGTTGCGCGATTCCTAAAATTAACTAATTTTTGCATGTTATATTAGCAATATCAGTTTCCCATCCAATATCTCTACTTTAGTGCTTGATAAATACTTTAAAACAAACAATTACACGAAAGAAAACGAAATACTATCTATAAAATGTCTTTGTAAAACATATTTTAATTTTGCACGTTTATGGTCTATTTTTAGAAAGACTTTTCATAAAGTATAACAAGTATGTGTAACTTGATTCTAGTAGTAATTTGAACATTGTGTACATTCACAAAAGAACTAAACACCAGTCATTATTTATGATGGTCTTAAATTACTTTAAGAAATTAGAACATCATCTTTGTTCATAAAATATGAAACAACTATTAATACAAAATATTTTCTTTCATGTGAGAAAAGAAATATGATTATTAGACAATAAAAATAAATATATATTTGATATCAAATAATATAAAGAAAAAATATTATTATGATTATGATTATTATTATTATTGTTATTAGTAATGCTATTAATGGTCCTTACATTCTTATTTCTATTTCAAATAATATTACCGAAAATAAATATTTATTTTAGTAATTATTGATATAATTTTTTAATATGGCTTCTTTTCATGAAATTTACTTTTAATAAAGCACATACATATACTTTCATTAATATTATTAGCTTGTGGTTGGAGTATTTTGAAATTATTTACTCTCTAAGACCAGTAGTTTCGAAATAATTGCTTTTACATTTTTTCGTAGTTTTTAGTGTCCGATCGAAAGTCGATTTCTGATCGAAGCAGACGCCAATTAATAGCGTATCGCCAAAATCTTTGACTGTAGCCAAAGATATAACATTCTATTATAGATTGTCCACAAGCTACATTTAATAATATTAATGATTTTAAAACTTTTGTATTGAAGGTTAATATTGACTGTGTAATAAAAAACGTAATTTAAATTCTCTCTAAATGTTGAATAAGAGATGATGAAAAAAGTTTCTTTGCAATTTGTTTGTTGAAAATGATTACAGTTCGGGTTCGGCAGAGTTTCCGGCCAAAGAGGTCAAAGCGAAAGCTTCGTTCGACTAGTAGTTTTCCATGCAAAAATAGAATCCAATATAAAGTAATTATGGTATCACAAAGGGTTCCATAGCCTAAGTGTGCCCTTCGTATTATATAATTAATTCTTTTTTCTATATAGTGACACTCTGTATACAGGGCGTTCTGTTATTAACTGCAGATCGTGGGCCTAAAGAATAAGCTCATAAAGACGAAGGAAAAAGTTATTTACCAATTTTGGATCTGAGCCCTAATTTGGGCGCTACAGGTATGACAAAAATTGTTTACGTTAAATTAAAAACACTCCTTCTGTGACGTAATTTGTTTTTTACTAATAATCTAATGTTTTCTTGCAAAATTATAATAAAATAAAAAAAAAGTAGGATTGGATGAAAACCAATGAAATAATTTAATAGTTTTTTTTTAAATGTTTTTTTCAAAATAATATAATCCAATTGAAACCACTTCATATCCCTCCTTTAGTTGAATATTATTATATAAAATTTACTAATATTTACTGATTATCGTTGGCTGCTGGTTATCGAATGACAGTCAGTGAATTTACCAATTTATCAATTTTTGTCATACCTGTAGCGCTCAAATTAGGGCTCAGATCCAAAATTGGTAAATAACTTTTTCCTTCGTCTTTATGAGCTTATTCTATAGACCCACGATCTGCAGTTAATAACAGAACGCCCTGTATAATATTTAAAATACTACGGACCCGAGTGCTAAATATTTGAATTTATAGATCCAAGGACTTGTCAACGTGAATACGCAAGTCAAGAATTATCACATACAACTTTCATAATTATAATAGAAATCTAAAACAAAAATTGACTTTTTTATTCTTTAATGATCTCAAATATCCGAATACATCAATATAAATATGGCTTCCCTTATGAGAAAGTTTACCCCAAATCACATTAAAAATGGCCTTTAATGATACAAAACAAGTACTTTTGAAAACCTCCTAAGTCTAGGTCAAAACCATAACGTGTATATATAGTCAAATTTTTTAAGCTCTACAATTTTTATAATTTTGAATTTTTTTTTTAGTAAAAACTATTATCTTGAGATACAACTCAGTCTCATTTGAAATGAGACACAATATATACTAAAATTCTTTATGCTAATGACTTGACGATTTGAAAAACTTTTTCAATAAACTGAATAATATAAGAAAAACAATAATATATTATTTAAAGAGAGCAAGTAACAGTTCTTGTAACAAATTCTTCACATAAATAAATAAACATAAATATTTGTCATGTTTAAATGAACAAACGGAAGTTTTTTTTACAACTAACTAAACGATTCATATTAAAATATTTCCGTAATTCAATCCAACATTTTCTATAAACAAACATTCAAACAAAAAATTTGTATTTGGAATTAATTATGTCTTATTTTATGTATACATCCGACTTGTGTAAATATGTACCATTTACAAATAATTAATGATATTTTATTGATTTAAGTTCATTTATTTACTCGTTATGTTTATTCGGTTTCGTTTCAGTGGGTAAGTATTAATCGTTAATTTAATATCAAAAAACAGTCATACATGTCTCGTGGGTATTTATACCATGCGTATATGCAATATGCAAGGTATACTAAGTTTAGTCCCAAGTTTGAAACGCTTAAAAATATTGATGATACGAACAAAAATTATAGGTGTTCATAGAATTATCTAATTAGTCCATTTCCGGTTGTCCGCCCGTCTGTCTGTCAACAAAATAACTCAAAAACGAAAAATGATATCAAATGAATACGCATTTTGCACACGCTGAAATTTTACAGCGTGCTCATGACGTAAAAAGTGAGGTCGAGTTCGTAAATGAGCCACTTAGGTCAATTGGGTCTTGGATCTGTAGGACCCATCTTGAAAAACGTGAGAAATAGAACAAAAATTTAAGCGTAAAAAATGCTTCTTATCAAAAAATAAACAACTTTGGTTTGAAACATTTTTTTGTAAACATCACTGTTTACTCACGAGGGCACACACTAGATGCAAATGTTATAGTATGTATTAATATGGGACTATCACTTATGTCTGTGCGATATGAATGTATGTGAAATGTGCTCAACACTGTCTATGCATGTATTTCAACAATTAACTGAGTCAATTGTTTGTTTTCACTTGTTTAAACATAAAAATTTTTAACCCTCACCGTTAAAGCTCAATTACTGTGTTGCGACTCTATAATGTGAGTTTGAAAAAATTGATGTACATTTTAATTTTTTGTGATTTCAGCAAAGCGTTGGACATTATTGACATGATATATTACTTTATAATTGAAAAATGGATATTCGAGGCCTTTACTTTACTTTATAATCGGAGAAAATGGGTATTTAATCTTAACAATATTATGTTGTAGTTGGGTGAATACTGTCATGAAAGCAATTTTAAACTGAATCTTTCAAAAACGAAAATAATATTATTTTATTGCAAAGATCTATGATTTTCTATGTGAATGATGTAGATACTGCCGAGCAGGATAAGCTTTTGCTGTTGAGCAAGATAAATGAAGCCTTAATAACGTAAAAGCCTTTGTAAAAATAAGTTTTTTGTTCCGTTCCCCTCAGAGCCTTAAACTTGTTTTAATTAGTACAAAGCCTCTATAACTTTAACAAATAATTTCGGCATTGGACCTCAATAACTTCAAATAATATTTTTACTACTTCAATATCTTAAAGAATTTTTATTTTTTTCATAATTCCTAGTAAACAAAGAACAAAAATAAACCTCACTAAGTAGAATATATGAAGTATTAAAAACTCAACATAAATATTCAGTAAGTTAAAAAGAAGATAAATCAAATTATTTAGCATTACCTTTGGTTTTTAACTTATTGAGGTTTCAATTTCTAAAAGCACTCACTGTGTTAGACGGTTAACAGTCATAATACTTGATATAATAGTATATTACCCATCTCGAGAGCAAAAAAATGTTTGACAATGAAACTTTGAACACGGGATCTGAGACATTCTTTACTAGCTCCCGTGGTGTTTATACTATTTTTTCCCCTTCGGAGGCAGTAAGTGGCAACTTCCTTTTGCACTGCGTAACGGAAGTGGACACTTTCTGCACGGAGATGAGAAAAAGTTTTTATCACTTTCTACCTTGCATTAATTTGAAGAATGGAATAATGGATTAATGGAAGAATGCATTAATTCTTTGTTAGGCCTGCTCAAGTTTTTTCAAAGGAGTGTTTATAAAACAAAAAATGTTAGTTTGATACATGTTTAATTCGAAACCACCAAAACCAGATTCTTGTGCTGCATATTTTGAACGATTTAAACTAATAACATTGCAATCTTTTTCATTTCAGAAGGTTTGTGAAACCCATTCGTGTCCAAAGAGATATTTTTAATGACTAAAAAGTATGAATGCGCCACTAATCTTTTGTAAAAAAAAAATGAATCGCCACGTTCAATATGTATTTCAATAAGCCGCATACCCCATTAAATCTTAATAGCAGGTAAAAGTGATCAAAAAGCACTTGGTTAATATGACCCACGCTGTAAGTACTACTTTATTTATAATACAATAAAAACTGGTTCCTCCAACTACAACTATCATATTTAATCCAGGAACGTTGTTACAGAATTATTATTTAAGAGTTCATCTTCTTCTAATAAAATTATGGGTTTGTTTTCAACTTCGGTTGCAATATTAATGTTGCATACAAAATACACATTTTTCACAAATAAAAATTGTAATTTATACTCAATTGCATAATTTTTCATAACAAACATCACAAAAATGTTTGTTAAATAATTATTCACATACAAAAAAAAAAAGAAAAAAGAAAACGATAAACCCTTATTATGATTATTATAACCCAAAAATACCCGCCTGTTCAATCACTCGTAAATATAATATGATGGTCTGTTCATCGCATAAATATTGAAACAATGGTAATTAAATGTGGATACATGAAATTACTGCACACAAAATACAGAATGTCCAGAGGTATCTGTATGATTAAAAATAGTATAGATACTGAAAACATTATTTTGCCATGCAACAACTGGTGGCTTAAAAAATAACTGTCATCACGTGCTTGAACTGAATTTTAGCAAGCAAGCGCCAAATAAATAGATGGACATAAAGAAACCATAAGAATTTAAAACAAAACTGTCCAAATGTACGTATGACTTATCTAATAAAAATAGCCCACTCTAGCCATTCCACAGATCATCGCTGTTATAGTAACATACACAATGGATCTTTTTTAAAGGAGCATAAATAAATTTTCTTACTTATCTAAAGAAGGAAACTTGTTGTAATGTTAATTGGTACTATTCTCAGATGGAAACAAAAATAACTTTACAGTTTTTGCAAATCTAGGCTAAAGATTACGGTTTTGGGTATTGTCCCAAAGTTGATTCAGTCAGAAATATTTAAAACTATTCTAAAAACAGAATAAATAGCTTTTTGAATTCTCAACCAAAATTCTTAACTTTCTGTATTAATTCACGTTAAATAAACAGTAAGATCTAGACTTGTTTTTCTTATATTTATTTTGATTTGTGAAAGTATCCAAAAACATTGATTTTATTTAAATGTTTTCGAGACAATGCCAAACAAATAACAATAATCTGATCATCTAAGGCGTGGCGACATTCTTTAATTATGCTGATACACTAGTCAAAATTATATCACGCATAGTGAAGGTGGATGTTTCTATTACGAACAAAAAAAAACCGATGAATCATACTTATACAAAATTTCAACATTCAAAGACCACAGGATTTTGAGTAATAATGCGAGATACATACGCTTCGGATGTATATTCAGTGTCAATATATTTTCATATAGGTATTTTCAATTGGTGTGTGTCCTCATCGCATGTAATGCTATAATAATAACGCTTAGAATATTGCAATCGATTCGTTTTTAATGACAAGATTCGATGTACGCGCTAACTTAACCACGTATTTTTTTCGCGACTACAAACAATGTAACAAGTAAAAATATAACAATTCGGAAATTCAAATTCAGAATAAATTAAATTAAAATAATAATATGAGGGATGATTTAGCCAAAACTGGTGTTGAGATATGATATTTTTTTAAAAGATTCAAGCCTCTTAAAAAATATTTGTTTTTTCGACAGCAATTCCATCTGGTATTTCCTTTTTTAGAATATAAAGATGTTTTATATGCAATTTATTATAACGTATAAACTATATACCTACTCAAAAACACAAATAAATAGGTCAAAAACTCAATTATTAACATTAATGTCACGGTTTTTTACAATTTCGATTTTCACGTACCACACTTGACATCCTGTATATTTGGAAATCATAAAACAGTTTTAGTTTGATAAATTAATACAAAAATAAACATCGTAATAGAATTGAAAAAAAAAATATACGCCATGTTTATAATGAAAATGGATTGTTTAAACCCCAAAGCATTATTAGTGACAAGGATTCATCCTAGGATATATGTGATATGAGTTTAATATTATACATATGAAAATATGAAAATTACTGTTACTCATGAATATTATTACGTGGCATGCAATGATATGTATGATAATATTGCAAAGTGGCTCTTAAAATTATAACACCTTAACCTTAACGTCTGGTGGGTACGAACAGAAATTTTGTGTCGATTGAATGTTGAATAATGTTAGCTGCCCATAATATTTATTATTTGAAGCGTGTTGATAAACAATACGGTCGGTACACGATGAAAAGATCCTGTACGCTCCCCTTTTGGTTATATATATATATATATATATATATATATATATATATATATATATATATATATATATATATATATATATATATATATACTAGCGACCCGCCTCGGCTTCGCACGGGTGCAATGCAACGTTGAAGGTGCAATGCATAAGAGATAGACATATACCATCACGGACTTTTCTGTAGACCTTTTCAATGTGTACAGTACTTAGTACATTATTTTGATAAAACTATTTACCATAGCAGCGCCATCTATTGATTACTAACTCAACCCAGTCGAAAGGTATCGACATCTGTTAGAATCATTTGGAGTTAACAGATAATTGTGACTGTCAAATAATAACAGACAAATAATTAGCAATAAATTAAAATTGCGACTATCATTTGAGATTTAAACTATCCTATCTCTCAAGTTGGATCGAACTGCACATGGTGTGCGAATTTTATTATAATCGGTTAAGTTGTTTAGTCCATTGAGGACAAACATTGTGACACGAGATTTATATATATTAAGAAGATATATATATATAAGAATTAAAGCTGACTGATCGATCAACGCACAGATAAAACCGTTGGGTCTAAAAGCCTGGAATTTTGTACACACGTTCCTTAAATGATGTGATTGAGCACTAAAAAGGGATTTTAGTATAGTTTCGAAATGAAAAAATGATATATTAGCATTATTCAAAACAAAAGTTTCCTGTGTTACTATTTTCATGAAAATTCATTCTTATAAGCGCTCAAATAGGGAATGAAAGGTTAGATGAAACTCCGTAACTTTGGTGGTGAAAAAACGATGATAGTTTATATGAACATTTGTTATTTTAACTACTTAACCGATTTTAAAAATTATTTCACCTACAGAAATTTATAAGTTATATTTTAATAATGATTTCACCTTTAGAAAGTTTCATTTTCAAAAAGTTAAAATTCATATAATTGTAAACAAAAGGGAGACTAAGCGAGGGTATGGAAAACGAGGGCTATAACGCGGTAGTCTTTGTTTTTAAAGTAGAAATTGTCCAGCAAAGTGGGCGGTCTATCTGCTAGCACAAAATATAATTGCAATTATTAAAAAATTTGTTGAGTTTTTTTTCTTTTTGGACATTACATAATCAGAGATCAATGGCGGAATCCATGAAATCGAATTTTTTCCATCTTGATAAATTGAATAAAACCACCGCTTATCCTACTAGCACTAAAATTAGTCTGTGAATCTCCTTTCTCAAAATAAAGACTCCTAAGAAAATATTTTTACCATGGAGACTAAAATAAAACTATCCCATACAAGATCCGAGCCACATATTGGTCTAGGAGACCGATTGTTCTGTTTATGTTACAATAGAGAAACGCAAAGTTCATGTATCACATGGCAAATTATTTATTCCCATGTTTTCGTCGGATCCGAGTGGGATTAGATTTATTCAGCAAGTCATGATAAGACTCATTTCCTCTCGATAAAAATGGGATCACATCAGATGAAATTTATATTCTAAAAACTAAATACAAAGTTCCAGAGCAGTACCCAAAATTTTAGTGTCAAAAAGCGATCAAACCGCACTAAAAAACATGAGGTAGAGATTTATGTATGGGATATTATTTGCCTGTCGTAGAAAGTCATTCAAAACACAATATATAACAAATATTACAAGTATATGCGGCTTTCAAAATCGTTGACAAAACTATTTTTCTACCCCTGAGTACATTGTTACCAAAACTGAACAGGAATTTGTAAATTTTTCACAGAAACATTCCATGATAACCGACTGGTATTTAAAAAACAAAAAATAGAGTATATTTAAAACGATATATATTAATTCGTACATGAGAATATATTAAATGCAAAAATATAGGAAAAATATATGATAAAATTAAAATGACTTAAGTTAATAATTCAGTTAGCTCGTATGTTCAATAAAAAAATGTAAAAAATATAATCATATTGGATAAGAGGTAGTACCACGGGTACTACAATTCACTTTGAATCATTCTCCAGTTTTTTAACAGATATGCGACAGCAATTATAAGAAGACAATGTTTAATTACTAGAAGCCAAGCGTACACAATGATTTTATTCATGAGTATTTGTTTTCAAGTATAAGTAAAATAGAAATGGCATTTTTCGGTGCTTCAGTACAAATTTTTTTCCTTACTTTCCATTTATTTACATGTTGAATTTTGTATTTAAACTGCTTATATTCCATCTAATTCATTACTTTTTGGCGGAAATTCTGTTTTAACAGTTTTAAATATAACGTTAAATGTTGAGAAGGTAAGATTTTAAAAGAGGGAACGTCATGTTGGATCAACATGCTGTACTACGGATACATGATAATAGATATACACTTAATTATATATTTATTTTCCTCTTTGTTATATGTTACTCAGTATAGGTTAGAGTAGTAAAAGTTGGAAAAAGTATACCCATGTTCTACGAATTGATAAAAATAACAGTTGAATCTGTTACTAGATAATAAAATAATAAAAAAATCCAAAATTATTGTTTCCGTTGCAAAAAACTTTTACACAAAACTATGATTCTATAATTTTACACTTCAAAATGATTATCATAGATGGAGCAGTAAAATGACACATTAAATTTAATTTTTTTTTTTTAATATATCTTTATAAATTATGGTTCATGTGTTATTAATGATCATGTGTTATTAATGTTATTCATGTGTTATTATGGTTATGTATGATCTATATGTGTTAGTTTTTGCGTGAAAGCGTAACAAACAAACATACCTACTTTCAGATTCATAAATATATAGAGATTCAAGGGAGCAGCGTCTGGTACAATTAGTGAGGGTAATTGCATTAGTGTGTAATCCATGGTACATTGGGATACTGTACCATTCATCAAATTCTTATTTTCATAACAGAGACGATTTGCATTCTAATAGTTAAAACAACACACAAATATAAATTTTGATCTCTGGTTCCACACTTTCCCATATTTGTTTCATATGCACATAAATATTTACTCGTTTCAATAAAAACCAATTATTTATTTTATTTCCATAAATTGTAAATGAACTTTTCTCGTATATTTTTTAACTTTTTATTAAATAACTTATTCAACGTATGTGGTTTAATATCATATTGTTTGTTTACCCTTTATTACGCCTATGTGATATGGGTGTTCGACGTACAGCTGGGGCGTAAGTAGAAGTACTGACGCCCCACACATAATATCTATTTGATTCAACTTTTTTTAAATTATTACATCATTGACACTAAATTTACGGTGTTCTATTTATAAATTATATTATTGAAATAACATAAAATTCACGCTTTTGAAAGTATAAAAACAATTAAATATTTTCTGACAGCTTTTTCAAACTATTCTTGCTTCTATATGAGGTTTAACACAAGTGAATTCCATGACTATTTTAGGCAGCTGACAACATAGCCCAACAACTACACCGTATTCTTATCACCGGTAACTGGCTTAGTATATGGTTATAAGAATAGCAATTGGTTAAGTACATAAAAAGCTTAGAAGAAATAATATTCAAGGAATTCCTTGTGTTAAACCTTCCATAGAAGCAAGAATTGAAGAAGCAATCAGAAAATATTTAATTGTAGAACAATTATTAAGAATTTACTGTGGAATAATTTTATAATCAGTTATTAACTGTGTTTATTCTTGAAATCGAATAAATAAATTGATTATATTTTATTTAAACAAATAGTGTACAAGTTTTTTCACGACATGAGATTGGCGATGAGAATGGAACCATTACTAAGCCAGTTACCCGTAATAACAGTAACCTTAATTATAATATACCTATATAGCTTAAAAGTGACCTATTATATGCCATACTAATTATCAATACACAATTAAATGTCACTCTATTACGATAACAATTCCAGATGAAAATGTTTTCTTGTTTTCATACTTTTGCGAGTAGTAAACAAACAAAAAATTAGATTTAAAAAAAAAATTACAGTCAGTTCCCAGACGTCGTATGCCCGAATTGACTAAAGCGCTTGGCATGAATCCAAGAGGTTCGGGTTCGACTCCTAAAGCGAGTGAATTTTTTTTCAATTTCCTTTATTACGTCTTCTAATTTAAGTTATTCGTCTATACATTTTTACGCCATTTTCTTATGATAAAACGTCCATTGTAACTGAGAGACTTTGACGGTAAATAAAAATTGTTTGAACGAGGTTAGTTTACAAACCATTACAAACAAATTAGTTAGTTAATGTTGACATAGAAACAAAAATTACACTCAGTGGCATTAAGCTCGTATGGCTGAACTGAGGCACTTGTGCATGAATCCAAGACGTCCGGGTTCGACTCCTGGTGCAAGTATATTTTTTTCAGTGCTCTTTTATTTAGAAATTCTATTTACATTATGATTTTTGATAATCCTTAAGACTGAACAACTCGTGGGAATATTGAAATATCGAAAATTACATGTATTAGTTATTGAATTAGACAAACATAGATTTCGTTTTTTCCAAGGATGCATTTTTAGGACATGGTAGTTACAACAAACAACTAGTTTTTGAACAACATGTATTTTTTCTCATACAAACCAGTTGAATAAATTAAACTTTTAATTTACTTTCCTTTGATTTGACACTATGGTTTGAAAGTTTTGACAAATGATATGTTTGCATAATGATGATGAATTTGGAAACATTACATTGAAAAAAAAGTTCATTCAAACAATAAAAATACAAATAAACGGTTTAATAATTTAACGGTGCGATAAATGAGATTCACTATAATCATTCTCCTAGACACTTATTTTAAATATCATAAAAAAAGTTCATTGTTAGGGTTCCACATTTGTATTTTAGGATAAACTACACCAAATTTTTCGTATACAATATAAAAATGATATGTTCGTTTGTGTATTGCTTATGGACTCAAAAAGTGGACTCTGAATCGATTGGGTTCAAATTTTTACATGATTTACAATCTCTTTTGAGGATGGTTTTTATCTATATTTAACCCCTAGACGGTGGAAGAGTCGGGGTGAAAGTGGGTATGAAATTTTGTATATGAAAAAAAAAAACTTGTAATTATTTGTATAGACAAATATAGATCAACATTTGATATAATGTCATGTTACTATAGTATTTTAACTTCATGTAGTTTATATATAATAATAATAATAGTAATAATAATTACTCACTGGACCTACTAAGTGGGTATGGGCCTCTCCTCCACTTTTTAAATGGTAATTTTTAAATTTTAAATAGCTGGTAAAATTTTAATAGCATTTTTCCACGCATGCCTGTCTTGCAAATCTCGCCCACTCGTTACCAGCATAACGCTTAAATTCGCCCATCCATCTTATGTTCGGCCTTCCTTGCCTTCTTTTACAATATTTAGGTGTCCAATATACTATTTTTTTAGTCCACCGATCATCTTGCGTTTTCAGAATGTGACCGGTCCAAGACCATTTGAGTTTTTTGCCATGAAAACCGCATCTTTAAAATCCGTTTTACGACGGATACTGTTATATACTTTTTTATAATTCAAATTGTTCTTCTCAAAAGCAGTAGTTAGAAATGATTCTTTATAAATCGAAAATCTAAAACAACATTTCTGGTTTTTTACGCAAAACAAATAAACAATTAAACAAATAAAAATTATGAATATCATTAATAAAATTATAAACAAAACTGGTTATATTTTCATACACAATAATTGGTAGGTACAGTAATTGTAAAATGTAACATACCTACTATGTATATTTTAATTTTTATAAATTTATATTATTTTGCACAGTATTTTATCGTTGCACGAAAAATTTGAAACAATGCAATGGTTATGGAGCTACATATGTTCGAACCAGCAGAAATTGTCAAACCATTGAAGATAAATTTTTGAACAGGTTTCTAAAGAAAATACAGTATAAAATATTTTCTTAAAAACAAATATCAAGAATAAATATTCAATATAGAACTACTAACAGTTACGGTTCCATAAAATATCTACTAAGTTCTTCCTATTCATATTATAATTATCAAAACTGTTATACGATATCTGTTATAAAAATAAACATTACTAATCAAAAATTTAAAACTTTCGGTGAGTAGAAAGATGAGGCATGAAAGTGAGGCTGAATAATTGAATATTTTCAAGAATACTCAAGTGATAAGCAGAATTATGAAATAAAAGAGCATGACGTGTACATTACAAAACTGTAACCACGACGCAAGGGGTATGAGGGGAAGGGGTGAAAGTACGGATGAATTCAATTAAAAGTGCATGATATGTTCATTAAAAAACTGTAAGTACATGAAAATCAGTTCAGCGGTTTAAAAGTTGAGAACTCTTTTATCGGTGGCTTATCAAATTTCATAGAATTTTATAGTTACTGTTCATCTATTTCCATACAACCGGAAATTGATAATTTTTAAATTCCGGAACTGAAGTTATCGGATTTATTTCTGTACGATATTTATGTGATGTGATGATTTGAATACTTATAATTATGCAGAGTTTGTATCCAGCAACGCCGTACATATTTGCTGATGCAGGGCTGACACAGTAAAAGGTGTGATATTCATATTCTCACCTGTATTTACTTGTACCACACAAAACTCACGCCATGGTGATTCAAACGACAAATTTTTGCATGGGCTTGTACTCTAATATATATTTGTATGTTTAATGATTAAAAATTGAAAAACAAGTTGCGTTTTAGTTTTATTCAAATTTTCGTAATTTTGTTTATTTTAAACAGAATTTGATACAATTGTGGCAAAATAAACATAGTGCTTTTTCTGTTTCCAATCGCTCTGTTTTGAGATTATTCCTGGATAGTAAAACAAAACTTAAAAAAGTATTGAAGATTTCAATACCTTTTACACTAATGTATTGTTTCATACTTGATTCTTATATTTCATACTAGAGGGTTTGTATATACACTTTTTTATCCTTAATATAGTTTGGAAAAGTTTTTTAAGTGGTTACAGTGTTTTAATGTAATTGTTCTTATGACCAATTTAAGTAGAAAAAAAAACTTTTTCTATAAATGTGTTTAAAAAGGAACGGAAAAACTGTTAAGTGTGATTATCAAACAACAATCGATGCTTTCATATATAGAGGATGCTTAATAATTTGATGCGAGGGAAAGATTTTTCAGACTAAATAGCCGAAGATTGAGAAGGGCTACTTGTAATTTATTTCTTATTGAATTATAGTTTTCAAAATTGCAACAAAATTAACGAGAAATTTCATCTAAGACATATTTGTATCTCGTAAAATAAAGTTATAAAACCAGAATATGATGAAAAAATAAACATGGCTGAATCTATTGAGTTCATTTTTAGCATCCTAAAACTTAAACCATGCTTATTTAAACCATTTTAACAAATAATATTTGCAAAAATAAAGTTACTCGTGGCGAGAAACGGAAACGTCAGACATCTGTCCAAGTTGCTTTATTTCCACATCCTACATCCTCAATATACACTGATATTATAAAATTTGTTCATTATCGTACGATATTTGTTTGCTGTTTGGGAGTTAAAACCAAAAACACTGAAACAGACTTAAAAACCGACAACCAGGTTACCTAGGACACTAAAACTATTTCAATCGATTCAGATTGCCATGAATTTTAAAATGCAAAAATCTTTATAAAACTGTCAATTTGTAATTTTGTTCAAAATTTTATGTTTTATCATTTAAAAAAATTGAGTCGTGAAAGTTATCAGAAGTTAAAGAAAACAAAGATATTTTAAAGTAAGTACAATGCAATTTTTATGTGATGTCTTTTTTATACAAATACTACAATCATTTCATACAGTAATAACTAAAAGTACTACATATAAAATTAAATTCTTTAAATCAAGTATTTGACTTCTAAAATTAATACTTTTAATTTTCAGAAAAATATCTTGTAAATAAAAAAAGTAAGCGCTACATTAATAATGTACCAAGGTACAGAAAGATATAGTTCCTACCAGGTGTCCCACGACACCTCTCATTTTTTTTGTGTAGGTATACAAAATATGTAGGGCGTAATCACTGGAACTATTGGTTAAATTTTAAAGAATGATATGCGGTCTTCTTATTGTCAGGAGGATCGTAATGTACCGGAAGGTACAACTTGGTGGCCACCAGGTTGTCATATTTGTTTTTAAGATTATATTAATTCAAAATCAGTTATCGCGTATATTGTGTAAGGTATCTATACAATACTATGTAATAAATACCATAATTTATGCCACAAATTCTCGACAAAACTTTTTCTAGGAAAACAAAGTTAAGCATGGGTTGGAAGAGGTAGTCGCAATAGGGCTGTTAAATAAAAACAATATTAATCCAAAGAAGCGAGGCCTATATCCTATAGAGACATAAGAGTTAAAGAAGGGGGCGTGATCCAAGAAGGGTCGAGGAGAGCTTGAGGAATTTCAAGATAGATGAACAGCGACTCAAATGGTTAACAGCAACCTATTATAAAAATAAATAGTAAAAAGCGCATTGTAAAGTAAGTATGTTTTAATATTACAAATAATGAATGTTTAGACAAAATACTTATCGATGGTATAATTACCAGAACACAACTTTCAAAAGAACACATTAAAAATGAAAATTTGCCTTCCATAATACATAGTCCTCGTATGGCGTAATAGTTTTATTAAAATATCGTTAAAACTACAACAATAAATATTTGATTTTAAAATCGGGAATGTTAGTTTTTATTTTGAGGCCAATAACATAGAAATTTTAGTCAAATTCTTTTACCTGTACTTTTCCATGATCATTGGATACCGACATAAATAGAAAAAATAGATTTGGCAGTTTTTAAAAGAAACTATAGCTTGTAAATCATTAACCACAGTAGTTTAAGTTCGCCTATTTCGAAGATACAACACCTTGAAAGGAAAGCAGACTTATTTCTCTTTTCAATTGGAGATTAGAAATAGACTATTATAAGTAATTTTCCCTTGGTAACTTTTGCCAAATAATGTAATTATTAATTAGTTACCTAAATTCGAATGCTACGGAATTGTTCAAAACATTATTTAAAAATATAAAAGAGAAGGAAAGTATACAAAAGTTTTATAAACTACAAAATTTTTATACATACCTTGTACTTTTAGTCCCTTAATAAATAATACACAACATTTTTTTTTTTAAATAACTTTATTTATTTTCGAATTATTCCAGTTTTAGTTTAGTTTTTTTATCTTCTATGGTAAATCCCTTTGGTAACTAATTTATTATTACAATATATTTAAATTTTTATTTTTTTTAAACAAATATTATTATTCTGTTTCTACTTTAAAAACTTTAAATTAATTTTATTTTATTTTTTGTATTTAGGTACAGAGTTCGTACATCATTATATTGTTATAAAATATACATGGGTTGATTCTTTCTTATGTAGATGATATTCCTGTTTCTCTGAATATAATAACATAATTGAAATCACTTTTTCTAAGAGAAAATCGTTTTTATATAGCGCATTTCATTTGTATGTCCCCTTTTATTCATACAGAAGTAGAAGAAAACAAAACAGTTACCAAATATTATAATGTCTCATGAGATCTAATTTATAAGTAATTTCGTTGTATTCTTATTTCAAATTATATAAAACATTTGAGTGAATTTCGTTTTTGATATTTCGTTTTTGAAAAGAATAAAGAATATATTTAAAAAAATTTATTTTCCGTTAAGACATTTTTATCTAAGGAAAGGATTTTTTTAATGATATATAATAACGTAAAAAATTTTCACGTGAATAGCAAATTTTAACTTTTAATTTGTTCTTTTGAATGATGTGTTCTGATGATTATTCCATTGATAAGTATTTTGTCAAAACATTCATTTAATACAGTAACCTTGTCGTTTGAAAGTACGGCGTAGTCTGCAGCAAATCCGATTTGCTGCAGACTACGCCCATTTGCAGACTTGTTTATGATGTTGGTTAATAATCCAAGTTTGTGACCTCGAGCATCTAACGCAACTTCGCCTCAAATCGAAAAAACCCGTGACAATTTCGGTTTTTTTCCTGATTTTGACGATTAATGTAGACTAAATTTGTACTATATGAAACTAGAATCCTCTCTAGACACAATAGTTTCCGAGATAAATCCTTTCAAAGTTTATCATTTTTTCTAAGTTTGCAATTTTCTGCTATGTATTATGACGTTTTGAATGAATTTTGACCCTGAAGTTAGAAAAAATGATGAATTTTTAAAAGATTTATCTCGGAAACTATTAGGTCTTCACTGAAGATTCTAGTCTCACATTATAGCAAATTTAGTCTGCTTTAAAAATATTAAAGGTAAAAAAAGGTAAAGGTACTTCAAAACTAACACGTTAGGGCTATAATCGAAAAAATTCCGACAAAAAGCTTAAATTTTCACGGTTTTTCTTTTTTTAGTTTTGACAAAGTTGCGTTCGTCGCTCGAGGTCACAAACTTGGATTATTTATTGGGACAATTTCTGCTTTAAATCAGAACTACCGAATTTGGCTTTAGCTCTGATATATAAAGTTACGTCGATAAATTTAGAAAGGCTTTATCATATTGTTGCAAATTTAGTCTACTCTAAAAATTTTCTGCAAAAGATGTATCGAAAAACTAAGCCTTTAGAGTTATAATAAATTACCTTTGATGCAGACTGTAATGTATAAAGTTACTGTAATAATTATTTGTAATATGAAAACATACTTTACAATGCTGCTTTTACAATTTAATTTTACAATACCTATCTTTCAGAATGCCATAGGATCGAACTTTCTATTGAGAGTTGAGGTCTTGTAACCACTCGCTTATTTGTACGAAGATGGCTTTCGAGAAATGTTTTATTTTGATGTGTCCAGCAAATTTAACGGAAGTTATGTTTTTTGAAAGCGTTCTTCTCATGGATCCAATCATTATGTTACAATCATATTACTCTTACTACAAATAGACATTAGGTTGATAAACAAATTATGTGTATAAAAGCTATAAAAATTATTTAGTATATATCCGATAAACATTCAATGCTTTCAATATAATTTACAAACTGAAAACATAGAAAACCTCACACATTGTAGAATAAGTGATATAATAAACAATATATAATAATATAAAATTATATCGAAGTTATAATTATATTACTTTTGACTTATATACTGGCTGATTTTAGAAATAGTTTACACTCAATATTCCGAAAAAAAAAATTGAAATTAAAAAAATTCGAAAACACGTATTTACTTCTTTAAAAAAAAAAAACAGCAATTATATTTTATAATGAAAAACAATTATATTTTATAATGAAATTATTGCATATTGCATATTTACCATCATGAAATAAACGTTTATTAACATTTATATGGTGACTCTGTAGGTCGATACAAAACAAGACATTCGCCCCACCCAGTGTACGAAGTCGGGAGCGCTAGCACTGAACTGTGGGGAATGTTGCTACAAATCACAATTGAATACTTACTTGTAACTTTATAAATATAAATTAATAATTAAAATTTTATTACTATTCCTCCATTTAATTTGAAAAATTTCTTATTGATTTAAATAGTCTGAGTCTGATCATATTTAACTTATGACATATCGCATAACATGTTTAACTTAAGTAATTACATAATATGTATCGAAAAGTACTTCGATCCAATAAGATGTCCCACGACACCTTAAGTAACTTTATTACACCGTATATTTTTAACATTATAAAAACCATGTAAATATGTGTTTTATATAGATGCTTTTTTTTGAAAAACAAATACCTTTATCCTGAAGACCATACGAAATAATTTTCCAAAGGAAAGTTTTTTTGAGACAAAGAATGATAATGTGTAGAAAATATGAAAAAACTTTCCCCTTAATAATGAGCCCATTTACGTTTTTGCGTTTATGAATTTTCCATTTCGTTCACGAAATATTAAGGTGAAAACTTTTTAAAATGTCACCCTGTATATTTTATGTAGAACTTGTTGGTATAATCGTAAATTAATATTCAACTTTAATAATAATATCCAATTTCAAAAGGATTAATTAAATCATTTAATTTATTATCATTTCCTATGAATTAAACAAGTGTATCAAATATAAGTTATGGTTAATAATCAGTGAGAGAGAAAATCAATTAGTACGAGTCAAGTACACGAACATCAAAAATTATTGAATATTTCTGCATTTGATTTCAAACAAATGCATTTTTTAGTCTTTAAGTCTTTTACTAGTTTTGTTATTAATATTTCTTTAAAGAATAACATATAAAGTATTCTTATTATGATGAATCTACAATTATATAACTCAATTCCTTCATTTGTCGAAAAAATGAAAGAGAAAGTTGAAAATATGAGGTTAATGCGGTTTTCTTGAGATTTTCAGAATATTTCGCTATGTACAGGGTTTGATTTCGCTATGTGCAGGCAAGATCGCTAGAGAAATACATAGCACACATTTATTTTTTATATTTGCCTTAATCCCATCGATAGACGCAAAGGTATTCAAGAAAACGTCACCAAAGAAAACAATATTCAGATATAAAACGCATGCAGAAGATTGTGCGGATCGTACCGGAACCGAAAAACTACTTTTTTCTGTTTTTTATAACAAAAAAAAACCTATTTAAAAAAAATTAACCTTTTCCCAAAATTTTACGAATTTATAATCAAAATCCGGTAGATTTAAATCATTTAAGTTCAATTTAATAACAACCTAACTATTTAAGTTAAATTTACTTATTAATTATAATTAAATTTAACTTAACTTAATTAAGTAAGATTAAAGCATGGGGTGCTCCTTATTATATGTCTCATGTTAATGTCGTCAATAAACTTTCATTCGAATTTCCATTAGAATAATTCTCATTATTGTGTAATGTAAATTTTCACAATTTTTGGTGTTACTTGATCGCTTAGTTCTGTATCTATGATTAAACCTAAATACTTCCCGGTGACGTCTGTCCAGCGCATAACATATAACCTGTAGGCAACTTATACGTGTTTATTATGTAATTTAATCAAAATTTGAGACATCCTATTGTATCCCTTGTATGTTCTTTTAGATTTTATCAAAACTGTGATAATAAACTGTTAAATATGATTTTAAGCTTCATAAATATCGCCTTCTTTGTCTTTTCTATCCTTGTAGTCTATTAAAAATCGGTTATAACATGAGTGCCCGTCACCACATAATGTCATTGATTTTTCTATCTTACGAAAACTCGCGTTTTAAATAGGACGTTCTCAAGGAATATATAATTTCAATTTAGTGCAAAATTAAATATGTCAATTTTTCAAATAATTCATTGTAGAGCACCGAAGAATGTCAGAGCACTGAATGCACGTTTCGTTTTGCTGTTTATCGGACAAAATAGTTTCTTCGCGTTTCTTTGTGTTGTTATTATGTTGTTATTATAGAAGAAACAAAAACCAACTAACTTTAAACTAACAGAAAATTGAAAGCGGTCAGCATTTTGAGTTTGCATTATCCAGTTACCATGTTTGATTATAATACTTTACCATTTAATATTAGAATTCATCTCTCGCAAAAATCCCTGGTACTTTTAATTTGTTTTCTGGTACTTTTAATTAGTTCATTATTTTTTTAGATTCCGTCTTTTTCGAAGTATTATATAAATTATAAAATTTTACATTTTTCAAATCAGTTAGCTTTCAGAACTTACTTTTATAACGGTAAAAGTAATTTTATAATCATTCAATGAACATTTCCTTCGGGGATTGTCTTATCAACTTCACAGACATATGAAGACAGAAATGATTATATATATGATATGTTTTTGAAATTTATAAAATATATTACATATTTGTTGAATAATGTTCTGTTACCCAGAAAATACTATTGGGTCTTTCAACAAGAGTGATGCTTCTTAAGAGTTGAAACAATTCAACATATAGTAAATTGTGTCTTATTTTGTGTATATGATATTGAAATTATGTTGTGCACAAAACATCGTTCAAATTTCCACTACAGCTTTTTTTGTAGGCATAAATTTAAATGTTTCAATTAACCCAATTCTATCACTTGAATGTTGAATTTTAGATGTCTAACTGTTGATAAGTTATTCACTTCTCAAAAAAAATTTTTTTCACATAAAAATTTCAATGTCTAAGCTTCAATATAAACGCAATTAACATTAATAAGTGTGAATTCGTTCTTTTTTAAATTCATATTTTAAAAAGTATCATTTTCATTGGAAGCCCTTATATAAAAGTTCATAGAAGATAAATTTCAAGAAAAATTTTCTATTTTTTAAAAATTAGGTCAATCTAACAACCCTTGTATCTAAAGAAGATAACATTACGCTATGAATAATATAATTGGCTATGATACTCATATAACATCCATGTCTATTTACAAAACACAGCTATGTAAAAAATTTGCTTTAAAAATTATTCAGCATTGTGCTGAGCTCGGATACGAAATGAGCATGTCATATCAGTCTTGAAAAAACAAGAGAGCCACCTATCAGAAAGGGGAGGGTTTTCAAGGAAATACTAGATCTTCTGAACTTGAATGGTACTGAGAAATAGATGTTATATACATCGATGAAATATATTGGAAAGCCTGACATCAGTTTTCGGGAGTGTTTATTTAAATCGCAAGCTTTTTCCTCTTTGGTGGACCTGGCTGAACCGACGACTATTCAATTCCTTCAGCTTCGTCATGGATGCCGCCTGTGAAAACTTCCAGTGCTTTGAAAAACTTTCTGGGATCAAATTTTTTGAAGTTTAGCCTAATTTAGAAAATATGACGTAATCTTTGAGGTAAAAACTAATTCTTCTAGGTCAAAATTGATAAAAATTGAAATAAGGTCTACAATTTTTATTAATTGTTTTACGTATCTTTTAGAAATCAATCGAGGTCAAAAACTTGAATTTAACATTGACTTTACATTACAAACAAAATATTTAAAAAAATAATACCGGATTGAAAGCAGCGTTCTTCAATCCGTTTATGAAAATGCAATTGCGGTAACCTCTAGTAGGTATTCATATAGTTCAGCTATCGCGGAAATTTCAAATAAACGTCATTTTTCACCTATTATTCCTTTTGACTTGTAATGAACTTTGAATATGAGCACTGAAAATAAAACCTCCATATTATATGTAAAATACTAGCATCTGTATATAGAGGTAGCATGAAACTGCAACATGTTTTTATATAAAATTGTAGCATGTTGAAAATGTGTTATTCTCTAAGCTATTTCTATGTGTTTTTGTAAAATTATAATAATAATAATAGCATATTCTTAAATATTCTATTGTTATAGATATAAACTATGGCGTTGTTTTACGTAACCTTTTTTCATGCAATATTAAGATTAAAACTTGTAATTAATAAACAAGAAATTAGAGCAGGTATAACTACAACAACAAGAGTAACAAAAAATACTATAACGTTGTAAAATTTTTTAATAAATTCTGCAGGGAAAAATGTTTTACGAAAAAAAATTTTTGTAAACTACAATTACCATTCTTAATAAAGAAATACCGTTTAGTTTACTTGGAGTAGGTATAATATGAGTAGAAGTACAATGTTTAATGCACCATTAAGTTTTAAGTAAAATGGATAATTTGTATACGTTAATGAGACATAGGTTTACCCAAAAATATTACCCTTGAAATGTTTACGTTAAGTAAACTTTTGTGTAAATTGTACATAAGAGATAAATTATTTGCTCTTTTAAGATATGGTCGATTAAGGTTGTTGAGATGCTATAGAAAAAAATACTCCATTAAGAACTAAAAATTTTATAATTAACTTAAAATTTTGAGAAATTGTTCTTAAACCTATGCATTAAGAAGTCCAAATAGGTTTTATTTCAAATAAGTTACCGTAAATAAACATTAGTTCTTAATGGAATTAATAATATTACGTTTTTTTTTTTTTTAATATTTCCTAAATATTAATTGTAATTTACAGTAAGCATTTTTTAATAAAAAAATTAAAGCTTAAATTAAAAACTTTGCTTAATCCCAAAAATATGGTTTTCCCATAATAACTAATGCAAAAATTTTTGTGATTAACTATTGCATAATGGACTAAGAGCCAGCGCCTGCCAATCATGAAAAAAATATAGATTGTGTACTTTGTGCATTTGACTTTCTATCACGTCTGGGGGACTGTTAGACCCTTCGGGTAGGTCTGGCCTTTTCAATATTGACTAAGAATGATCATTTGAACACTCTGTGTAAATTTCAGCTTTTATAATTTAACGTGCGTGAGCTCAGGTTCTGCGCCCCTAGATTACCTGATACCTACCGGAGGCACCGTTAGTCAAGGTTTTTAACCCCCAAATATTGTTCCCTTCACCAGTGAGAATACGCAAGAAAAGCTTTTATAATCGAACGTATGTCTGGCAGGCGCTGGCTCTTATTCTATAATTTTTAAAAAGATACTTATTTTCATATATCTTCGTTCGATAAAATTTATATTTGATTGAAATTATAAATAATTATTTTAATTTGTAATTTTTATTCAAAAAAGACACTTTAAAACTATGAAAGTAGAGAAATAGAAGTTGAATTTACTTCGTGACTGTGGAGTAAAATTTAAGATTCTTTCATCTGAATTATTTATGACCATTTTTTTCGAATGCATATATGACATTGCATTTTTAGTCTAGTCACCTAAAAATATGTAAATAATAAGAAATCTTTTTTATTCAAAGATAGAACTATCCGTTCTTTTGACCTACAGAAGAGTTAATACAATGTTGCCATTTTCAGCCAAATAAGTTTGGAATCTATGATACCAAAAGTGGTGTAGATTCTTAGATTTAAGATCAGGCCGCAGTTCCCTTGAGCAAATCTATTTCGACCAGGTTGTTCTATATGAAGAATTCTTTGCACTGGTGTCAATTACAAGAATTTTTAAAATGTATTTTTTTTCTATTGTAGGCGAATGTATTTTCAACAATAGGGTCTTCCAGATTTTTTGAAAAATGTTTTTAAATTCATTTTTTGGTTCTTTAAGTACCAAAAAAATTATTCGCATATTTATTTTGATTTAAAAAAATTTTTTAGTTATTAATTTAAGCATTTAAAGTTTAACACCGTTTGAAAAGCCGAGAATGTGCCGCCATGTTGCTGTGACATCACGATGCACGTTTACATTTCGGAGCATACGGCTTTAACATGGAACTCGGTGAAAATAGTCAAAATCTTCGCGGAAAAAGTTCGTACAAGTATTGTTTTGTACCCCAATGCAAAAACACATCGAAAAGCACCCCAGAAAAGCTGTTTATTGTTTTATTTAAATATGTTTATTTTTTTATTTACAAAAGTGCATAAATGTAAACATAACCTCTTAAATTGCCCTGCTCTGCGGCGTGTTATTTGTAAAACCGACGCTATTTAGTGGAATTAAATAACAAAAATCAGATCAAACGAAATCGTGTAGTGAATATGAATTTGGTCAAGCTTTTTGAAATTCTCATTAATTGAATCAAATGTTAGCAGTTTTTTTGAAAAAATCTGACATTTTCTTCGCCTGCAGTTGATTAAAATGTCAGTTTCTTAACCTTTTCTTTCCTGTCTGCCGTAAGACTATAGAAAAAATTCAAACTTCAAATTTCAATATCTTCTTTGTTAAGTAGTCAATAGATGTCAAATTTTAACAGGAGGTGTAAAAAGATGACATTGAATAGTTTACAAAAATTTTTTTCATCATTATTATTTAATTTTATTATTTTTAGTTATCACACACGAAAAGCAATGTCAACAATGCTTCACAACATGCATCGTGACGTCACGTCGGGGCCGACCAATGACAGCGCGTTTTCGTCCATTTGAATACTTCGCAACTTTAAATGTTATTTAACAAAAATCTTGTTAACAAAAAAAAGTGTTTCTTTCGCAGAATGTCTTTATTTATTGTTTACTTTCAATTTATGTAAAAAAAAGCATAGGTTATTTTTTTTCTGGAAGACCCTATTAATATAATAAAAATTTTCATAATTGAATGTTTTTGGTGTGTGAAATTGCCGGTGGATGTTCTTGTGCGAATGTAGTTTAATTTATAAGGAGCTTGGGATAATGCAATAAGTAGTGAAAATATCCTTGCTAGAATCCCATACGTATATAATAATGATGTACGACGTGTAGAAGTTTTAAAAAATATATAAATTGTGACATTTAATGTATTTGACGCCAGCACATAGAATTGTTGTTGTTTGCTTGACAAAAACTGTGTAAATGCATTCATTGGGCGTTGTTTATTTAAGTTTTAGCAACATAAATAATATCTAAGATAAAAAATGAGAACTCGGGAATATTTTGAATTATAATTTGTTCCTACTCGTCCCGGAATAAGCAACGAGTAACATACATATAAGAGTAATTACGGGTAGCTAATTCTTACTGATGATAACTACATAGTAATCGAAATACGTAGCTATATAATACAAAAATTGATATACGCGGTAAAGAAATTCATGGCGTTTACTACAAGGCTGGTGTGGTATAGAGACATATATGTTAGCATACGTTATCTGCCTAACGCCCATATTGCTGTGTCTCGCCCAAAATTGGGGCAAAATCGAAAGTTTTAGCTAGCAAAATGAATTTTCATTACAATCTTGTCTACAATGGAATGTCTGAAAGATAAATCTACATAAAAATAACCTATGCACTAAGATGCTTTTTATCTCAAAGAAATCTGTGATTTGTAACAAAACTTCCTAATAGAATAATTCTACTTCCTAAAGAATATCCGTGAGCTAGTAATAAATCACAAATTTTTTAGTAATAAATTGTAATAGTTTATTTTGCATTAAGCATAAAAGAAAATAAATGTTGGAAAAAAAGATTAGAAAGTTCTTTTCATAAAATTGGAAATATAGAGAGAGCATCATTAAATCCAAAAACGACCCCAAATCCATCATTTCTTTAAGTATTTAGAGTTATTTCATTGTTTTATACACTAAAATTTTCGAAATTGAAAGTTTGAAAACTTTCGGTGAAGAAACAAGTGTTAATATTAGTTTCCTAATTTCTTAGTTTTTACTAAGAAATTTTCTATTAGCATGTTAAGTTTTAATTTATGGATATCAAACAAAAATATCTGTTTAACATTCAATGCCAGCCCAGAATCATTTGCTGATTCCTACATTTCATCCATTGGATTAACACATGATTTTATACTAAAGACGAAAAACACGTTGAAAAACAATTCCTTCTATGTTTCACAAAAATTCTTTAAATTTGAAACTTCGTTATTTTATCGTTATAAGTTTGTTGTTAGTTTTTTCTCCCGAAAAGTTATAAAGATTTATTTAATTGGATTTCAATTAACGGTAGGAGTTCGGTTTAAAAAAATTACAGTTTCAGATACTTCCCTCAAAAATCGAATTTTCGTGTTAACTTCAAACTATTCCCCACTCAAAACCAAAACGGAATAAAAAAAAAGAGGGCCAAGTGTCTTCCAGGCATAAAAAGATGACCTCAAGTGTTCAATCCTAGCAAAATTTCAAAATATCTCGGAACCTGTTAATTTTAATTGATTGTATTTACAATCGAGAGTGTTGCTGGAAATAAGCCACCCAATCCCTTTGCTCCAAATTTTTTTAAATTAAAAATTAAAAATGGATTATATTCGTATTCGTAATTTTATTTATAATAAAAATTGAAATGGACTATAATAGAAATTGAGGAAACTTATTCATTTTTTAATAATCGGAATGAGGTGAACAAACAGAAAATCATTTCATAGAATTTTTCGCGAGATATAATACATTGGATCGACAACGTGTCATATATCGTTGAATGGGTCTTTAAAAATGCAATAAAAACGTGTTATGCTCGAATTATTTTTTTTGAAAGTGCTTGATGACGAAAATAGTGATAGTAAATCTAAATATTTTTAAGATTTCTAAATCATATTTAGCTTAAATTTGTGAGGAGGGCATAACTTTTTTCTTTGTGAGCTTATACCTTGTGCAATATGCATAAAACGCAAAAATGTTAATGAGCATGTTCTTTTGTATTTCTTTAATACCTGTCCAGCTATAACATACCCGAAGCGCTCCACTTATAGAAATTTGCATTCAAATTTTTTAGCTTAGTCCCCCTTCTTGTCAAATAAACGTATGATATTTCGAAAGTATTTTTATATTTTTGAATTTCACATTATTATCTATATCTCCGGGAAAAATTTGTTCCAAAAAAGTAATTTAAGGAAGAGGAATAGTAAAACGGCCCGTCGGTCCCGTTGGGAGCTAATGGATAAGTATGCCAGGTAGATAAAGAGCTTAATTAAAAAAAACTCAAAAATTACATTTTTATTTTCATAAATTAATTACTATCCACGTCTTCTTCTAGTTCTTAAAATGGAGTTGTTTTTAAAATACTAAGAATAATGTGGAACCATAAAATATTTCTCATTATACATTGGTTTTTCAATTTTTGTTAAAAGTTGGTTTTCAGACGTAAACTAACATTGATAGTTTATTGATATCAAAAACAGTGAACATCGAATATAAATAAAAATAACATACTATAATACGATAATACCTACATTGAAAAATCGAAACTCTAATAACATTGAACTCACAAAATGTTTGATCGAGTCAGTAACTATATAAATACATTCTTACTTTTAATATTCGTAATGGATATTATTATTATATTATGGCAGTTTGTTTTCTAACTATAATATGGTACCTACATACCTCTATTTTTATCACAATGAGAAAATATATTCATGATAGTATTTTATAGATTAGTTATGTGTAGTTCATTGAATACAAAAATATATATTTAAGAAGAATTGAGGAATATACGTTTTGATAGAATAAAACGTATACACTCCAGATCATAAGAAATTTAAATAATCAAAAAGAACATTATTCCTTTCCGTTGGTACACAACATTCTGTTTAAGGTAATTTGTCACGAAAATAAAACACGGTCCATTGGTACTCTAACTGTTGAGGTCATCTACTTTTTCCCTCATAAACAGGTACTTCGTTTAAAAGTATCATTTTTGTTCTTAAACATCATTTTTTATTGATTTGTGCATCGTTGACACGTTTAAGTACGACTAACTTGATAGCCATGTCGGAATAATTATTTTAAGAAAAATTGACATGAAAAAAGTTGCAAAAAATTTTGTTTACAACTTTGTTTATAGTTTCATACTTAGAATCTGATCGGTCCGGTAGAGCTACTGCCGTAAATCGGTGATCTAATCTATTTATTTTTTAGAGAGAAGGCTTAGTTTTTAAGAGTTACTCTGTTTTTAATAAAATCCCGCATCGTCCTTAAAGAAGCTGTTGTTCACAACAACATCAGTACAAATCAGTAAGTTTTAGGCACTTATGTGGAATACACGCTTCATTCATTTTAAATTTTGACACGTTTGCTATTTTTTGTTTCCAAGAAATTTTATTGATTGATGATTTTGGTCTTCGGATTTTTTAACCAAGTGAATGCATGTCTTATTATAGGAATTGCAAGTTTACTAACACTGATTGAATTATGAAGATAATTAACGAAGAGGTATCTCGAGGTTAATGCGGTGTTAAAATATAAAAAAAAAAATTAAAATAGTCAAAATAGTCAAAATATTGTGTTTTTCAGAAATAATTTCATATTGGTTCGTTTTTTTCTTTGTGTGTATTGATTCTTATTCTTTCACTGACTGACAACGACGTAGATGTGGCTACCGCATAATAAAACGGATGTTTTATAATGGTAAAGTCGTTATTATATTTTGTTTGTGGTATTGATATTACTTTACCATATTATTAAATTGAGGTTAGATTGATACGTGGAGAACCGCCACATTATTAAGATCAACTTACTACCGATAATATTGAGGTATTATATTTATACATACATTTATAGTTGAACGTCGCGACGACGATGTCAGTCCATCTATGCTTACTTCTATATAGCCAGTAACTGTCAGTATATATGTAAATTTTATATTCAGTAAATTGATGGGTGTGGTTCTAAATAATCATAAGCCAAGTATATAGATATTGTGATATAGTTCATACCTTAATTATATTCCATACTTGACCAAGGCTGGAAACAACTTAAAATGCTCCGATGAGACTTGTTGAGAATGTACCATTAACACGAGGTTTTGGACAAATATGTTGGAATTTATTTTAATTAAGATAAAATCTTGATTGTAATAATAACTGACATTCGCGTGGATTTAGATTCGTTTGTTGGCTAGATAAATGAATGAATTATGTGTTTCCTAAAAATGAACTATTTCATTTTCTGGGACTTTTATATAAACGTGGATCATAATCACATAAAACGTAAACTGTTATATTTTTCTTGTTGTAATTTGAAGCTTTACTTTTGATGATGCACTTTTTATATTTTTGTTTTGAGATTTTTTCTAAATATTGCGTTGCCAATAATTTTTTTACATTAACGGCTATTCAAATTGTTAAAATACGAAAATTTGAAAAGAAAATCCAAAAATTCGTTTTTTTATAAATGTGCAACTGCCGTCATAGATGAAGCCGTATTTTTCGTTAATACAATAACTATGTTTATCAATTCAATCAAGCGCCAAATAAAATAAGCTATTTTCTATATATACATATAAACTTCATCATAACTTTTCATTTATATTGCAAAATTAGGTTAAGTATTCCAAATGATTAGAGTTTGTAGATATCGATGATGTTCTATAAAATTTTATAGGTAAAATATTTTGATTAGATATAAAATTAAATATATTTGAATTTAAAAATTTTGCATCGATAGTAATTTTAAGGTAAAAAGTATAAAATGTCACATAATATGCATATTGAAAGGTTACGTCGTGTGTCTACTACGGTACGAGTTATAAAAATTGTGACACGCTTTATATACACGTACAAACCTTCATTTATAATGAAGGATGTCCCATCATCGAGCAGGCATTAGTTATAAAATTAATTTTCTTATGTCTGCCGTAATACTTAGATCAATAAAGTTCTTTTCAAAAACCATAATCCGTCAAAATCTGATGAGACTGAAATTTTTAAATGGCTATTACACATTTTCATCATTTGAGGCTATATGTCATGATTTGTAATCTCTCTTTTATTTAAATTTCTTTATACAGGTCTTAATTTTTATTAGTTAGTTTTTTCAATTTCTACGGTTAAATCTGGATGAAAAGTACTAAAATATTCAGTCGGTCAACCGCTATGATAGGTATTGATTGATAAAAGTAAAGTCATTATAAATTATCTTTAAAAGCACTCCACGCTTTTTTATGATAGAATGATTTTTTCACTTTTTTTCTATTTTTTAGTTCAGCTGGTTACGAAAGCCTGTTTTAAGAGTTTTTTCAAACTTTTCTTTATATTCTATTTTTTAGTTCATCTAGCAACAAATCGTATTTTTTATCGTTTTTAAACTATTATTATTATTATGGAATGTAATCTGCGTTTCCACTATCATATATTTTTTAGTTAATGAAGTTGCTGATCAGGACAATTGGACAAATTAATAAGTTATTGTATTTTAATCGGTCCTTGATAAGTGAGCAAAATTTTAATTCAATCTGACGCTTTGAAGTACGACACATAAATACTTCGATACGTAGGTACATACCAAGCTAACAAAATCGTGTTAATATATTAACTTTAAGAGCAATTATTTATGTAAATAATCGGATAGTGCCCCTAGGATTTTCAAATTAAACAATTTTTCAATTAAACGTAATGGAAATGCTTACATCCTTAAAATATTCATCTCAAGATTAATGAGGAATTATTATTTTCAAATTCAATTCAAAGATGGCCACCCGTTACATACACACATACAATAAATAGTATGGAAAATATTTATCATCTACGTTACGTTACACGAATTGATTGACAATTTTTATTGACATTTATATTTTAAAATGTCTAC
Organism: Chrysoperla carnea; assembly: GCF_905475395.1. NCBI lineage: Eukaryota > Metazoa > Arthropoda > Insecta > Neuroptera > Chrysopidae > Chrysoperla > Chrysoperla carnea. The sequence continues at coordinate 69,866,506 of NC_058337.1, read as the reverse complement.
TGTCTTCTTATATTTCCAATAAAATAATCTACTTTATAAACGATAAATGACAGATATGTGATGCCGTCCTCCTTCGATCAACGTTAATTGTAAATGTTATATTTTCTCTTCTTTTTTTAAATTTTATTTTTTATGTATATATTTATTTATCTTGTGTATGTACAAAGGTTAAAAAATGAACCTCGATGATAAAATTGAGTAATGTCTTAACTTTATTTGTAACTTGAGTAGTGGAGGAGATTGTTGAGACGCGCTTTTTGAAACTAGATGGTCACTTTGAATGTCTGTGCATCAGTTTATTAATTACTAGCTTGATATCCATCCACTTCACTGGGTTTAAAAGTAAAGGCCACCGCGATGTAGTCTCCAATTCCTTTTCTCTCACCTATCCCCCTTCCATAACACTCGAAATAGGGATACAAGAAGAATTTCATAACATTCGGTCGAGTCCTTTCGAGTCATGTTGAGTTTTTTATTTGTATTATAGCGCTTTCTAACTAATCCTTTCCCTGCAATCGTTATCATCTTGAAACTTGAGTTTGCTCGAAGCAATTACATACTTTATTGAATTTTGGTGACACGCAATCTCTTTTTTTTCTGAAAAAAATAAGTACGTACTCTTTTCATCTATAGGCACAGAGATTGTGTGGCTTCTGAACAACCTTTTCAATAAAAAAATTGTAATAAAAAATACTTTTTAAGAGACAAGCTTTTATTGTATTAAAAAGTAGAAAATAATTTTATTTATGAGTCACTCATACTCGCCTATTTGTAAAAGCTTGAGGCGCTCAATTAAAAATATAAAAAATGTATTTGAACGCATCATCTACTCCACATGTCTAATTATTTTTCGATTCATTCTTGATATTCAGCGCTCAAGCTTTTACAAATAGTTTGGTATGAATGGATAGATAAAATGATTTTCTACTTTTTAGTACAAAGCTTGTCCCTTAAAAAGTATTTTTTATATAAAACTAAAAAAAATGAATGAATATCAAATATGGTGTAAGCGATTGCAAAATCAGGACGCCACAGCATTACCATGCATTACCATCCAAAACTAAATGTACAAAATTTCAGCTCAATCAGAAACTGGGAAGTGGATCAAATTTGACTTACAAGATTTGATTACAGACAGACAACAGGACAGGTGAAACTAAATAAAAGCTTGTAAATAAACAAAAAATTATTTTAATAGGTTAATTTTTATTTATCTATTTAATATTTATATTTGTTGCTTTTTTAGTAAAACGATCATCATCATTTTGTGTGGCAACTGAATTGAACTTTATGGTGCTGTTTATGTATTTATTTACACATTAAATAATTAATTAAAGTGTGGATTTAAAAAAAAAGTTGTATATTATTTAGTTATTTAATGTGTTTTTGCTTGTTTTTTGTTTAATGTTTAATTTAACGACGACACTTTAATACTATCAACACATTATTTATTTTATTATACATATATAGGGAAATATTTAATACTTTTTTTTTTTATATTGATATTCAATTATAAAAATAATAACTGTAAATTTATTGTTATTATTTAAACAGACTCCTACATTCTCCTATAAAATTTCCTAGAATATTTTGCCTAACCACATTTTGTTTTCAGCGGCTGAAGGTATTTCTCTGACATTCAAGTACATCGTTTTAAGTTGTCCATCGAATTCATTTTTCGTATAATCATTGTTACTTTTACAGTAATTTACTTAATTGATGTTGCTTTTCAACTTCTTTTTTGTAGTTTAGTATCATTTTATAGTTTTTATAGGTGTCACGTGTCAGTAGTTTTTATTATAGCTACCCTTAAAGTCCACGTTTTGTGAATACACACAACAATCGAAAACTTAACATAAAAAACTTTGAGTTTGACAAGATCTTATTTAATTTACGGAATGCACACTTAACCTGCCTTTAAATCCAACTTGTTTAAATTCAAGGCTGTTGAAGTTGACTTTTATTTTAACACTAATTTTCTTATGCAAAAGGTCATTACTTCATCAAGGTTATATATCATATATATCATATGATATGTTGTTGAGTACTTGCTCGTGTATTCTAAGTCATTATATTAAAAGAACCGAACCTGGATGACCGATGCTTTGCTCGGTATTTTTTTAATTAGAAAAGATACAAATTTTATCACATATATAAGAACCATTTAAAATATCTCCAAAAGAATATGAATGTCTCGCTAATGTACTTTATTTTAACTACTACAAACACCAATAGATGTCAGAAAGAGTCGCATTTTTCAGTTTGTTTCAGTTATTTCTGAAAACACGGATAGAACGAAATTTTTAAAAAATGAAACCTATATCTATAAATATATAGGAGACTTTCTATAGATATAGATAGTCACTCATCACGATATCTCTGGAACTATAAGACCTAGAAACTTGAAATTTGGCAGGAATATTCCTTTTGCCAAGTAGAGGTCAGCTAAGAACGGATTTTACGAAATTCCACCAACAAGAGGGTTTCCGGGGGTGTTCATGAATAAAAAATTCATATTTTTCAATTATGGCTTTTAATAGTTCAAAACTTGGTCAGAATGTTACATTTAGAAATTTTTTAAAAACGAATTCTGTGACATTCCACCCCCCTGACGTGCCCGTGCGTGGGCGTCAAATTAAGAAAAAATTCGTAAATTTCAATCTATAGCTATTAATACTTTGAAACATGGCCAGAATGTTTTTTTTTCGCGTTTTTGAGCTGTTAAGAATAGATTTTATGAAATTCTACCCCCACATCCGATGAAGATTTGGCCACGCGAAGCGGGCGGGTAACAGCTAGCATATATATATATATATATATATATATATATATATATATATATATATATATATCAGCAATCTTGGAAACGGCTCCAACGATTTTCATTGGGCGAAAAATTGATCTAGCTAGGTTTCCTTTTTAGAAAATTTCGTTCTATCCGTGTTTTCAGAAATAACTGAAACAAGCTGAAAAAAATATATATATTTTAAAGATCCTTACAATTACAAAGTTTGTATTTAAATTATTACTATTTTACCACGTTTTCTGTCATAAACACCTTGTCGGTTTCGTGAACTTGCAGTTGTCAAATATGTATTTCTGTTCGAGATAAAAGTCACGTATTAGAAAATTAAAGTTGGTAGTTCCTGATGAGATAGTTCCTCCTTTACATATATAAGATGCCTTGCGATTTTCAGCTTACTATCTCATAATACGTGACTTTTATCTCGAAAAGACATACATATTTGACAACTGCAAGTTCACAAAACCGAAAAGGTGTTTATGACAGAAAACGTGGTAAAATAGTAATAATTTAAATACAAACTTTGTAATTGTAAGGATCTTTAAAAGGCCACACATAAACACATAAAGCAATGAAAAAAACATAACTTTTTGTCATCTATTTAGTCCTACAAAAAGTCTTTTTCTTAATTTTTTATGCTGATAATTAAAGTTTTTTTTTTAATTTTCACTTTGGCGAATAAAAGAAAAAAAGCTGTTAATGGGTATACCATAAATAACTTATGTGAGAAATATAGTGGAATGAAAAATAAGTTGTCAAATTTATGCAAACTGCTTTATTAATTTAGTCGTACGGATAGACATATCAGTCAATGGATTGTATATTTTTTTTTTACATTTAAAATTTAATACTATTTTCTAACAAGTTTAAATAAATGTATTTGTTAATTATTATGCAGTTTCGTCTCTTATTTTCACAATTACTAATACAACAAGTTAAAAAATTAATTGTTATTTTCCATTGTTTTTATTTTTATTTGATATTTACTATACCATTTACATTGAAACAATTGAAAAGTATCATATTTTAAATAAAACTCATCAACTATTACAAATTGTATAAGATTACAACGCTGCGGTCAGTTAAGCTGTCCCTTCCACCTTCTATGTTCCCTGCCAATACCTTGTAATATACATAATGCGTACAAAATTCAACAATACGAACTTTTCTTAGACTTTCGCTCCTTAAAAATATTTTTCATCTAATAGTATACGTATACTGGGGTATAATAAATCATTCAATTTTGATGGGGGAAAAATGTATATTATTTCAATGTCTAAAATGAAAACAAAAATGATATCTACTACAAACCGCTAAATATGTGTGAGCTATGAGAATGATAAAAATAAAAAAGAAATTCGTATATAAATATAATATTCAAATTTATATTCTTCCAACATGATTTCCTATGAGGAAAAAGAGAAACTTGATACAATCATACACACAGTACAAAAGACTAGTGAGATATATTTTTTTAGTTTCCTTATCAAATGTAAAACGTTTCATTCAATTTCTTCATCATTTGTGTGTGTGTTCATGTACATGGTGTAACATAAGTAGTGAATCCGTTCGAATTTCTGAGCCAGCATTTTTTTTGAGAATATTTCATACAAAAGTTTCAAATTTAAATCAACTTCAATAATTTCCAAATCCCAACTGGAAACACCTGATTTTTATTGACAATTCGTGTATACTAGAGACATTTGGTTAAAAAAAACAAGGGTTACCTGGAAAGTTTTCCGGGAGTTTTAAAATTGCGTGAATTTATAAATTTTGAGGTGTTCTTTTCAAATTTTCACTTATCTACCTCGTGTCTTTGCCGCTCGCCTTTTTGGAAAACTAGCGTTGAAAAAAGTCATTTTACGAGGAAAATATTGTTATAAAAAATTGAACTGGAAAAAATTTCCTACAATTTATGTCTTATCCATTTTTTTCATAAACTCAACAGTTCCGCCGTACGGGCGCCGTAAAGTGATGCAACAATAATTAATGCCGAACAACTCATTGAACGAGGTAAAACCTCTCAAAAAATATTCCTCTCAAAAGTTGAATGTATCTTAAAAGAGCAAGAGAAAAACTATCTAGGTAAAACTACCAGATGATGATACTAGTAAAAGAACAGGGAAAAACAAGACAGTTTTTTGCTAACCGAATAGTTTCAGCAGGAAAGCGTACTTCTACCTTACATATATTATATAAAGGGACGCCTGACTATTTCGGTGGGCGAGCTATTTTTCAAAAAAAGGCATTGTTTTGTAAACGTTGACATTTGAAAGTTATTTGAAGACAAATTTAAACACAGAAAAACATAACTCTTTTGGTACATTTCCATTTGAAATGGTGGAAAAGTTTACGTTATTTTCTTGAGATTAGGCCAAGGAGTGTTTTGCTTGAAAAGAAAGACAGTCTTCTAAAGAGTCTTAGAAAAACCTGGGATGGAAAAACTGGAAGTTCAAAATTGTGTAACAATTATATTTCTGTTGACACAAACCTCTTTACGAGTGACTTGGCCCTTAAAAAATTACTACTAACTTTACAAATTATTCAGGTGGCACTATATAGATAGAATTTCCTTTTATTTCTGCCGAAACTATTTGCAAAAATACATTTTGGATGAAATACAAAAATAGAGGCTTCCATTTGAAATTTTTGTTAAGAGCTTTTTATATTTTAAATTCACGCAAATATGCTTTCAAAATACATTTTATTTAAAATGCTTGCCCTTTGCAAAAAAGATTGTGAATCACACCGTTACTTATGTAACACTTAATATATTTCATTTTTTTATACTTGTTTATTTTCATCTTGTGGGTTATCGTATTTTGTTATGTGATGTATGGAATTAAATTTTGAAAATATGAAGTATTGTTAATTTTAAGTCAAAATAATTCTTACAATAATGATTTAGAAATATTTTTCTTTATAACAATACTAATCATGATAAGAAGAAATACGCATAGATATGTTATGGCAATTTCAGCCTATAGACCACACCGAAAGCAAATACAGCATACTGGAACAGCGATACATCGTAGTAACGCGAAAAATTTTTTAAACAACATGTAAAACGTTCCACAGTAACAAACGACAATCAAAACCGGTGCGGTGGTAAAGTAAGTTCAATTTATTCCAAAAATACAAGGATTCTTAAATTTTCTTATAGGATTAAAATTTACACTGTTTCTACGCTTGTTATTATTTTCATTTTCTATTTTCGTTGATATTATTTCATGGTAGTTTTGTCTTTGTATTTTATAATAATAGTTTTACTTACTTAAAGTTTATTTAAGTTGTATTCCTACTCCTAATACTATTTAATGCGTCCATGTGTAGACATCTTCATAGAACCTCACAATCCAAAATTAATGAATAGAATCATTAAATCAAATTTTTTCCAAAAATACGATTAAAGTAATACAAAGAAGAACCTACATATACCTAGAAAATGATTAAACTAAAATAAAGTAACTAACAGTCAATAATTTAGCTAGTTTCGAAGACCACAAAAATTTCCAAAGAAAACTCAAATCAAGATATCGACCTTCTCCTATTTTATTTTATATGCTCAACTCTTCGTGTTTTAGCTTTTAGCCTGTGATTTTATTGAAAAGAACAAAGAAGGAAGCACTCTTCTGTAAAAGGGTTTTTATACCATGCATATATGTAATATACAAGGTATACTAAGTTTAGTTCGATGTGTGTAACGCTTAAAAATGTTGATGCTACCAACAAAATTTAGTATAGGTGTTCATAAAATCACCTTATTAGTCCGGTTCCAGTTGTGCGTCCGTCCATCCACCCGTCTGTGGGCACGATAACTCCAAAACGAAAAAAGATATCAAGCTGAAATTTTTACAGCGTACTCAGGACGTAAAAAGTTAGGCCGAGTTCGTAATTGACCTATGTTCCATAGGACCAATCTTGTAAACCGTTAAAGATTTAAGAACAAAAATTTAAATGTAAAAAATATTCCTTATCCAAAAATAAGCAACTTTTGTTTGAAACATTTTTTCGTAAACATCACTGTTTACCAGTGAGGGCGCAAATTAGGCGTAAATTGTATAGTATGTATTATATAAATTGTATATGTATGAGCAATGTGATAGAGTAATCAACACTATTTATGCATGGTATTGCAATAATTAACTCAGACAATTGTTTTTTTTTTTTCAATTGTTTTTCATATGTTTTCAATACGTTTAAATTAATTCTGAAAATATGAGAAAGATTATCCGTTTCATTAAATTAATAATTGACTTCAAAGGGTAAGCATATCCAATACTAGTATTATGCCGAAGCGGCTCTAGACAAGTTTTTTAGGTAGTTTTCTCCCAAATTTCACCGTAGATAATCAAACAATCTAAATAATTGTAACAACTTAATGAAGAACCAGTGTTGACGGATTTAATCCAGAATGAACGATGATATACTTGAAAAGTAAAATGAAATTTAAGAATAAAATATTCCGATATCTGGCTTAATTTCCGAAGTATCAAAAATTGATAATTTCGGTATATTTGTTCATCAGTCTTCGGTTTTTCGAAAATTAAGCTACATAACAAAAAATTTTACTTCTTTATGTCTAATCCAAAAGTTATTACAAAAAATATTGAAAATTTGATACAAATAATTGCAACCTTTTGTCTACTTTGCTCGTACTTTAAGGTAGTACGAGCACCAAGGCAATTTTAGATTTAGGGTTGAAAATATTTATACCTCATTTCAAACTTTGATGATGCGTTTTGTTATAGCTTCATGAATGTAGACGAAAAATAAATTTACAATTTTTCGATATCTGCCTTGATTTTCGAAATATCGAAAGCTTAATAACTAAACAAAATTCTTAATTTTCGATATATTGAAAATTACTTCAAATATTGAAAAATTTCACTCTTACTTTTCGTCTTATATTGTCAAGTTATTACATACCACCAAAATTGAATATATATATTTTTTTAAATTTGTATCTCAAATAACGTGCTCATACATCCTTAATTGTTCGGACACAACAGGTTTTTTGTTTTCAATAATTTATTTAGGTTTTAACTTTAATTAAATTTTTTTTTTTTTAATTTTACCCCGACTATTTTTAGAGAAATCTATGAAAACAAATCATGCGCCTATCGTTTTACTATTCGTTGTGTGCGTAGTCATGGTAGGGGCAATAAAATCGATACCAGCTCTCCCATCGAAAAATTTTGGCGGCTGTTATGACTAATTTGCAATTCTTTACATGTTAATGTTATAGAAAGTGTCAAATTAAAATTATTGAAAAACACTAATTAATTAAACTTAATGCATTAAAAATTGTGAAAATAAGAAATCAAATTGCACAAATATTATTTTTCAAATGTTAATTATCATAATTATTATATATTTAAATTTGTGAGACAATAATATTAAATTTTCAATGTAAGTCATAAATGCAATCCATACAATTATATATGCATCCATACAATTCTATAATTAAATTAGTGTACCGTTACCATGGCAACACCTCCAATAAAACTCACGCACGGTGCGAATAATATCAATGTCAAATATGCCTACTTTTGGAGTGATTTATTTTTTAAATAATCATAAAATTAATAAAACATTCAGAATTAAATAAGACTTAGGCCAACTTCATGTAAACAAAAATCAAGCTTTTAAATTAAAATTGCGTCGTACATCCTTAAATAGAAATGCCTTTTTAAATTTGTATGCAGAGGTCTTGTTTGAGTGTTTTAGCAAAAAGTTTTGATAATGCAAAATATTATTTATGATTTTTTTACTGTGTATGTTTTGTGATTTTATAGAAAGCTTTTTTTTCGCAACGAAATATTTCTGTATATGTACTTGTATTATTTAAATGCTAATTATATTCAAAGATGAAAATCTCGAGACTTTATAAATAACGGTATTATACAACCAACAACAGTAGTTATCCGGTGTAAATATACACATTTTTATAATATCTTATTTACATAAATATTTTTCCTAATGTGTTTGGATTTTATCCAAAATCTGAATACAACCAAAAAGAACAACAACTTTTTGAAAAACTAATTGTAATTTAATTAACGGGTTTATAAATTTTATGTTTAAGATTGTATAGAGGTTGTAAGAGGATTATATTGATATAATTTAATATTGCTTATTTATTTTATATACATGTTGTATCCTTTTAAGATTGTATTTTGATAACATAAACATGAGAAAAAACATTTTGAAATGTTTAATTAACGACATTTAAGTGAACAAACGTGCCGTTAATTTAATTATCCGTTTAATAAAATGATGTACGAATTTGATGAGAAAAAAGTTTTCTACTAATCGTCTGCCTGCTTTCGACGATATTATTCAAATTTTTTAAATTAAGACACAATTTCGAATAAAATTGTATGGCAGGCACGATAGTTAGTTTCCATAATTACGCTCATAAAACAATTATTCAGCAATCCTTTAAATATAAACCTAATAAATATGTTGAAAAAAACCATAAATATGTGAATGTAGACTACCAAAGACCATATTTACCACAGCTTGTATAAAAAGTTTTTTCAAGTGGCTATTTTTAATATCTTTTATTCTTTTAATTTAATATTTTATGGTCGTTAAACCGTTAACGTAACATAAATAAATCAATTTTCATTTCAGTGATAAAATTCAAAATAAATATCTTGAATAAAGTACCTAAATTTTTTTTTCTGTATAAAATAAAAAATAAAAAGCTTGTAAACACCAGAACTGTATTACTTAATTCATATTTCACCCACATTATAAAAGTCACTAAAAAAGAATGTGGTCGTGTAAATATCAATTTGCATGCCCCGTTGCTATACTTTATTCCGTTAACTACGATAAACACCGATAGATGTCAGGAAGAATCATATTTTGCAGTTTTTTTTTTACGCATAAAAAGAAATTCTTTAAAAATAAAACCTAGCTATATCGATTTTTCGCCTCAAAAACCCCCTGCATAATAATTTTCATGAAAATCGTTGGAGCCGTTTCTGAGAAGCCTATTTATTTATAAACTTCTATATGTAAAAAAATACGTTATTATATGATGAAAACCAAAAGAAACTTAACATTTCTCAGGACAAAAAAAATTTTAAAAACGATATCCTGTTGCTCCAACAAACCCACGCCCACGCATCACAGACAACATGGTGTGGTGAGCGACTTCAAACCAATACCCAACGGCTTAAACCAAATCAGCGCATGTATATATATATTGCTCGTTTAAATATATAAGATATGATTTCTCGAAAAGCAAAAGGGATACCGAAACGATTCAAAAAGCATTTTAAAAGAAGAGAGGAACGTATTTAGAAGGATGGCTTCCAATTTCCATATGAGAAAAGAATTTCATAGTGGTGTTACGGAATTTTGAATCTAACCAAAAAACGGACTTTTTCGGTCAGCACTACAACCACGGAATTCGAAGTCAGCACTCCAAAAACTATACAAAATAATCTATCGCATCAAGGGTATACAAAAAAAAGTCCAATTTTGATAAACAGATTTTTCAACCATCTTATTCATTTTCGAGAGGTTGTGGGGGTGTGCCTTATATACCGCTAAGAACTGTCTTTTTACTGTAAAAAAAGGGGTAATGGAACTGGGAAGTTTATACCCCCATAAAAGCCATCTTTTATCCTAACTGAAGCCTGCATTTTTAAAATCTTTATCTGAATTTACTGAAATAGTGGATTTTTTCCCCTAAAAACCTGTCTATAGTTGGTGAAACAAACAATTCTTCATTTTACATATCGAATTGGACGTTGGAGCAGCCTTAACTTTCTGAAAACAAATATTTATCATGCATCCGTTAGCCTTCGATATAGTGCATAATCTATCTATATTTGGAGGAAAATAGGACTGAAAATAGCATTTCTTCTGGACAAAACAAAATATATAACGCAAAAAAGTAATAAGAATAATAATAATTTTAATAATAATAATAATAATAATCCGCCTATCCGTTGAATGTCTACATGATAGGGTAGTTTTAGGAATAGCTTGTCAGGTCATAAATAGTTCTGACCCTCTTATGAAACTCGTGCGGGATCATGAGTTACAGGGTAAAGGAGCATTCTTGTTCTCTGCAGCACAACATGCAGCGTCTAAATTGGGCCTTGCTTTTGATCCGTCTAATCGTGATCTTGATGATAACGTGGTCCTTCTCTCCAAATCTCGACTTCGTTCAGCTGTAAAACGAGCTGAAATACGCTCCCTCTTCGAAGATCATCGGAATCGTGACCATCAGGGAATGTTCTACCGTCATCTAGACACCTGTAGTCTTTCCGTTGATCTTACGTTCTCTTTTCTCCGATCAGCTGGACTCAAGTCCGAAACAGAAGGCTTTATCATCGCTGCCCAAGATGGTGTGATAGCGACGCTAACTCACCAAAAGTATGTATATAAGCAAGCAGTCTCCAACACTATGTGCAGAGCGTGCAAATCTCAGCCAGAGACGCTGATGCACCTCATCTCGGCATGTCCTTCTTATGCCACGAACACCTACATACATCGCCATAACGCTGCCCTCCGCGTGCTGTACTACTTCTTGAGACACAAGTATGAAGTGGACCCTACGCCAGTCCTACCATATGCTCCAGGCGAGATCGAGTCCGTCGTCAAGAACGAGAAATGCATTATCTTCTGGAATTTCTCGTTCCCAACTACCAGGCAGCTCTCTGCTACTAAGCCTGATATAGTGCTCCAGGATATCTTATCTAAGACTATGTACGTCATCGAGTTCTCTGCGCCTGCAGAAACGAACATAGTCACGAAGGAGGAGCAAAAACGGACTAAATATCTTGATCTCTTACAAGAACTACGACAACTACACCCTGGCTACTCAGTCAAAATGGTTGTCCTCATTATCGGTTGCCTAGGCGGAATTCGTCCAACTCTCGAGACGAATCTATCTCAAATTCCGGTCTGCAGGTCTCATCTTCGTCACCTTATCTCTTCTATGCAGAAGGCTGTCATTATAGGCACCCTTCGTACATTGAGATCGCATCAGACTGTCTTCAAGTAACAGCCCTTGAAGTTTCTTTCTTCTTTTTCTATTTTTTTTCTTTTAGTAGGTTCCACATCGCTGCGGTGCAGGGACGGAGCCTGCTTGACCAGGACATTAGACAGACTTACGTACCACCGACTCGGAAAACAGACGGACCAACAGACGTCGCGTGGACTGACGGACGTACAGACTACACGGCCACAAGTCAGTGAACTTTCTTCAAAAGACGTAGCTGCCTTGTGAAGATTTATGTCTCTCAAGGAGATGGGAGGCTCTGGGGTGTAAATCCTGTATCCTCTCTCCCTCCTTGGCAGACATGAATACGTTAATATCAAATTTAAATAATAATAATAATAATAATAATAATAATAATAAATAATAATATGAATTTAGTGTATAGAAATAAAAAAAATCTAAGATCATAAATTAACACTTTTTATGACTGTTTACTTCACATTTTTACGATAAGATTTGAAATTCTAGTGGGAATCATAAATAAGTATACGATGTATTAATGTATATTATTCCTATATATATATATATATATATATATATATATATATATATATATATATTCCCAAAGGTTCCCACAAAATTCAATACCATTTCGTATGATAATAATACCTATGAGTGTTACAGTTAAATATTTCTGTCCTTATTGTGATATCATTTATTTTTATATTAATTCCGTGATGTTAGTATTTAATCTTAGGTTCACGCTAGTGTAAGAACACAAGTTGAATTACAATCAATTAGTTATTACTCAGTTTGATAATTGCCGATAAGTTGTCTTTGACGGTAGATGTGAATACGATGTGAATGCAGAATGTTCTTAACTTCAAGTGCAAGGTTAGAGTTCCGTTCTCGTAGTTTAATGGAAAGTATTATTCGATATGTTTTAATTGCGAGTTTATTTTGTAAAGATGATCCAAATTTATAATGGAGCAAAGCACTAAATCACGAAAATGGTTCAAAACCTGTAGGATAGGATACAAGTTTAACTATATAACACTAATAACAAGTCAAAACAAACAATTGACTGAGTTAATTGTTGAAATACCATGCATAGTCAGTGTTGATTTCTTTATCACATTACCCATACAAACAGTTATGTGACAGATACATAACTGATAATCAAGTATAGTACATATTATAAAATTTCCGCCTAATTGGCGCCCTCACGGGTAAACAGTGATGTTTACGAAAAAATGTTTCAAACAAAAGTTGTTTAATTTTAATAAGGAATAAGGAACAATTTTTACATTTAAACTTTTGTTCTATCTCTAACGGTTTACAAGATGGGTCCTACGGACCCAAGACCCAATTGACCTATGATGCTCATTTACGAACTTGACCTCACTTTTTACGTCCTGAGTACGCTGTAAAAATTTCAGCTCGATATATTTTTTCGTTTTTGAGTTATCGTGTCCACAGACGGACGGACGGACGGACGGACGGACAACCGGAAATGGACGAATTACGTGATTTTATGAACACCTATGACAAAATTTTTTTCCTAGCATCATTATTTTTAAGCGTTACAAACTTGGGACTAAACAAACTATGTATATTTCATATATACATGGTATAAAAAACCAATTTATCGCAAGCTTATTAATAAGCTAAGAAATTGCAGTGGATATTTCTACATAGATAGAAATCTTGGAAAATTTTCACTTGAACATCAGGTACAAAAATTAGAATCATTTTATACTTTACTAGCAGTTATAGCCACCCGCTTCGCTGAGTACATGCGAAACATGTCTTCCATTAAATCTGTTATAGATTGTTTATGCAAAATTTGGGAAGATTGGGCCAAGGAATCACGTTGTCGCATAAAAACTTTGTCCCTGTTTTTACCTCCTTAAGGATTTCGGAAAACCCTTTTTTATCGGATGATTACGTTATACAAAGAACAGGCCTCTAGGATCAGCGTTTAAGGCTGTGCGTTGATCGGTCAATTATTCAGGATAAATCATTTTATATGTATATAATAGATAGGAGATCATCTGCATGCTCTCATTAGCTCTAAGCATGTTTCCACTTTCCACAGAAACTGAACTCAGTCCAAATCAACCAAAATGCATTACAATGAAAATAGTTTCTTTCCTATATATCAATTTTTTATTAGGTACTACACACACTTGCATTTTAACTTATCCACCACTGTGAAACCAGTTTTCAACCAGGCAGTTTTCATGATTTTCTATCTACTGTTGTATCAATCAATGTAGGTATGGGAAAGATCCGGATAAGATGCAATTATTTCTCATAACTAAACTACAAATTCTATGTAACTGACTCTGTAGGCCTAAAATATTTTCAATAGGATGAATAGGATGACTGTTATGATACCACGTGCTTATTCATGACATATATGAGAAAATTTGATATTAATGTAGCTACCAAAAACTATTAAGTAATTTCATCCATTATGACCACAAACATTTGTCTCTCTCTGAGTTTACAACGCAAAACTTTGTTTCATATCATAATAAGCTTCATATTAACTTATTAGTTTATGATATCAACAATGTAACTGAAACCGAAGTATACAAATACCTACATACTGCTAATAATATACAAGATGCTGTAATTATCATAGGTGTAAAGTTGGCATTTTAGGAAATTATTTGGGTTCCAAATTTTTAGACATAAAAGTCGTAAGGTAGTCGAAAGATATTGGCCACGCCCTGGAGACAGTCGTGCTTATAATGTAACTAGCAGGGTATTAATATTGCTATTATTGCACTTTTAAATTTGGCTAAACAAATCTTAATTTACGCTACTGCAGATAAATTACAAAGACAAAAATTTTTTTTTCAACGCCCGAATAATCAAGTATAGGTTCGTTTAGGGGACCAGGAAGAAATGTCTTTCCAGGACCCACAGTCTCCAGAGGCCCAACATGGTATAGGATATTGGTATTATATACCATGTTATTTAAAATATAATTTTTTTTTTTGCTGTTTTTCTGCCCTTAAGAGAGCTTTTTCCCTTCAAGCTCCACCCAAATTTCGGAACTGGATGGAATTTACCTTTTGATGAATATATAAGAAATAAATTTTGCACAAGTCTTTAATTTAACGCTTTTTAAAAAAAATAATCTGTGAAATTGGTCTCACAAGGTGTATACGCATATTATTCTTTAATTGGAGATTTTATTTTCTTATATATTTGACTTCATGATTTCTAACCCGAACTCAAGATTGGTCTACCATGTTTTTATGAGCTCACGAGATAATTGGTGCTCAGAATGCTCAACGCCATCTGAAAGATCCTTTCAATATAACCTAATTTTTCTACCTCGAAATAATTTCACGCAATATCAATAAATCTGTCGTTTCTGTTCGAATAAATAAAGTCAAAAAAATAAAATTTGATTCTTCGATGAATTTTATTTCATATTTTGCAGAAGTTTTTATTTTAGTAATATAACAGATTTTATTTCAATAAACAAACACCCTTTTAATGCGAAATGTTTCACCCAGTAAGCATCCGTAAAATACAGAATAAGTTTTTCAACAAAACATAATAATAATAATAATAATAATAATGATAATAATATTGCAACGAAATTAATGGTATAATTTTCCCCTATATCTTTTACATGTAATGAAATTTATTATCTTAATACACTAATGTCGTATATCATATAAATTACAATGGTTTATGCAAAAATTAATATACTTAATTAAATTTTGTGTGCACAACTTGGATGAATTCTCTGTGTACCATACTACAGTAATTTTAAACAGTTCGTTCAACAAATCTTTGAAAAAAAACAAAAACTTATTGTTTTGTATGATGATTTTTGGAACATGAGTAAAATCTAAATTGTTGCAATAAAAAAATGTTATTTTTTGCCCAGGTGCAAATATTTAAAAAGATAATATACAGAATACGAAAGTCGAACCAGCCTCCATAAGCCACACCATCGACACATGCGCTGGGATCACTCAACGCAGAGTTATCACGGAGCTCCAACCGACGTTTCAATTACATTCAACGAAGAACGACATTGCCTCCAAATGATCAAATTGTTAAAATCAATGAAACTAATCTCCTAATATAGAAACAGTAACTTAGTAACATCAGTAAAACCAAATGTTCTCGTTCTGTAAAACCAAACACTGTATTTAAGTGCAGTCGCCAGGGACCTGGGTTGTCAGAACGACTTTAAATAAACATAAAAAAAGAAAACTATTGTGATTCAATTTAAATAACAATCGTCTCTACTAGAAAATCATTGTAAAAAGTGTTATACAGATTAGTTGAAATTTTACGCCCATACAGATAGTTGAAATTTTAAAATATTTTTTACGTGGTCTTAAATCGGAGTACGCGGTTTTGCTAAAATTTGGTATAATTTGGTTAAGGAACATAATGATTAGTATAATTCGCCGTATAGTATCAGCAATAGAAGTAAAGGAATGTTAGTTTGAAATGAAGATTTAACAAATTTTTTACTACAAAAAAGATGCTGGCGATAAAACTCAACATTACTAAACCGTAAAAGTAATATTTTATTATCTCAGATATTAATAAAAATAAAATTATCGTTTAAAAATACTTTTAGAGATTCCATAGTGATCATTTACCAGTCACCCAGTGAGCGACCCGTACTTTTTTTTTCCATTATGCCAAGACTCCAAAATACTCGATTTAAGCTGTTGTATGGACATACTATAGTCTCAAAGATAACGACATTTTAGATCAAAAGAATATCGGAAGCAATTAAATTATTTAAGTGTTTTTATTTCCGACCATGTAGTAACAAAATTCCGAAAAATTAAGTAATGATTTGTCTAAAAGAGTAAAATCAAGTTATGTGACAAAGCATTCTTTTTCGTCTCTAATTTGAATTATACTTTATTCCCGTGAGATTTTTCGAAATTCGAGTATTTAGTTAATAAATACGTAATTTTTGTCAATAAAATAAAAATTCAGTTTGCTTCTATTTTTTGAAGGGTGGAAAGCCAAAATGATAGTCATAGTACAGTACACGAACATACATTACGTATTTACGTTGGTTTGAGATACAAATAATAATTGAAATATGAAAATACAATACATATTATGTTCTTTTTACTGTGTATGGTTATGACAACAAAAATAGCTAGTGAGTAAATACAATTCCACATTCAGTTAAATAAATGACAATAAAAAGTTTTAACAATTAAAAAAAACCAACGGACTTTAAAAATGTGCTTTATGTAGTTTGGAATGGAATTTTTTAAATGAAAATTTAATCAACTTTCAATTTTAGTTATAATGTTTATAATGATATCAATGGTAGATAGAAAAAATACACCTACGTTTCTTAGTCACGAAATTTCTAATAAAGAAAATTATTCATTTTCTTTGCTTTACATGCATTATTTTTCATTAGTTGGGTTAAGAATCGAAATAAAAAAATAAATAAACCCTCATTGCATGCTGCCTAGCTGCTCCCACAGTACGGGGCAGAGATTGTAGCTTAAAAGGGACTCAAAATGTTAATTTCTGAAATAACTCATAACGGAGCTCGTTTAAAGTGGCTCGAAATGTGGTGTTACTGACAAAACGGGCATTTATTGCGTGGGAAAAATTACGAGCTACAAAGAGTTATCTTACTGAGTCAAATGAATTTAAATAAAGTAAGAAATAAAGCATAGACCAGTCTAAATTTGGAAAAGTTAAAAAGATATGCTGGTCGTTTTGTTCAAATATATCGCCTTCAAGACCCACAAAAAAATATTTATTGTGGTTGTTGAAGGCGATATATTTTAACAAAATGTATAATACAGCCCACAGAGATGTTCATCACAATTTGAATAAGATATAGGTACTAGTGATAGAAATAGATAGGGGAATACAGGATTCCAATTTACTCCCATTAGAAACATAGTATTCAAGTATCGTTTTTACATATTGAATGCTTATTGCTTATATTCCTCATTGTGGCAATATAAGCAATAAGATATTATCCGAAATTGTGGCGATTGACAATATTTTAATGTTGAATTTCAATTTATATAGTTTATACCTTCATAAAAACAGCCTTTAATTTATTATAACTTACTAAAATTTTAATAAATATTGGTAATAATTTAATTATATTCATATTTCAAGCAATTGTAAATAAATTAAAATATTATGCATTTTTCATTTTAAAAAAATGTGTATTCAATGACAAAAAATGTGAAGTACAATAAGTCAGAGCATAGCATTGTAAGACATATAATAAAACATTATATTGCAGCAAATAATTATAATAATATGCAAATAGTAGGAATAAAACAAGTGAAAACAATTGACTGAGTTAACTGTTGAAATACCATGTATATACAGTGTTGATTACTCTATCACATTACACATATATACATGTCACACATATATAATTGATATTCCCATACAATACATAGTATACAATTTGCGCATAATTTGCGCTCTCACGGGTCTGTAATGTTTACGAAACAATGCTTCAAACAAAAATTGTTTAGTTTTTTATAAAGACCATTTTTTATATTTAAACGGACCCAAGACCCAATTGATCCATGTTGCTCATTTACGAACTCGACCTCACTTTCTATGTTCTCAGCACGCTATAAAATTTCAGCTTGATGTCTCTTTTCGTTTTTGGGTAAACGTGATGACAGACTGACAGACAAACGACAGACAGATAGACAACCGGAAATGGACTAATTAGGTGATTTTATGAACACCTATACCAAAATTTTGTTCATAGCATCAATATTTTTAAGCGTTACAAACTATGGACTAAACTTAGTATACCTTGGTATATTACATGAACATGGTATAAAAACATCTCTGAAGCTAAGCCATAACTTGGAGGGTATTTGAACATACAAATGCATTCGTATTAATCAAAAACAAAAGGTCATCAAACAGTTCATACTATATTCATCGAAAGAAATACTACGGTACTCGTGTATTCGTTCTTATTAGGTTGAGATCGTTGCGTTTTAATAATATACTACTGTACAAGCAAGAATGAACATTCAAATGCCTTTTGAAACCTTTCTTGACATCTTTTAAATGTGACACATTCCATGTTGTCGCGACTGTCACATTACTCTAATATACGTTTAAAATGGATTCTCAGAAATACTTATTATTATTATTATTATCGTAGAGTCAGTCTCTAATGTCAATGATCGTACTAAGGTTGGTTATTCTGATGGTGTTAAACGTATTGGGGTTGGGGTATGATAAACTGTGTGATTCAAAACAAATATTAAGACGTATGAAAATACAAGGAACACTGGAATGTGCAGTCTGTAAATCAACAATGCCATTTCAAGTTTCTTACGATTTTTCGAAACAAAAGATTCTTTTTTTTAAAGAAGTATTCTTTCGGTGGCAACACCTGCAGAGGTCAGGCGAAAGGGTATTTCCATCATCAAAAACATTTGATGGCAAATATCTACGAAAACATTTGCAAAATTTGGAACAATTTGTACTTAAATACAAGTTTGAAGAGTCTACAGCTTCTTCAATTTTTAGAACTTTTAAATATAATTAACTAAACAAAAAGTAACTATTGAAGCAACCGACTTCCGTCAATACGGTCATGCGCATTGAATACCATTCTCTGTTATTGTGTTTCTCTCTCAGCTGTTTTTGAATATTGTGTTGTGTTGTTGCCTTTGTTTATCTTCTCTGTGAAGCAATATAATGTACATACTTGATACAAAATGGGCCTATCTGGTAATAGATGATCTAAGATTAAATCCGATCTCACTTATCATAAATTGCATTGTGACGAGCCCGGTAGTTTCAATAGAAAAGCAGTATTGATTACAAAATTCCAGCAAATACAAGTGAATTAAATAAAAGCTTGTACAATAAAAAAAAACAGCTTTGTTATGAAACTTAGGTATTTTGGCCGAAAAACTCAACTTTGAAATAAATGATTTGAATATAAATATTTTAACACAACATTTTTAAGCGCCTTGTCTGTATACAGACAGTTGTTTTATTGTTTCTTTAAAAGTCTCTTTATCCATTTCTAAAAACAATTTTTTTAATTATTTTGTTTTGCCGTGCTTCTATGTAGAAACGAATGACATATTTCGTTTTTCATCTAATGTTTTTCAAATGAAACAAATATAAAACAATGTTTTATTTTCTTTCTTTTTATACCATGCATTTATGTAATATGCAAGGTATACTGAGTTTAGTCCCAAGTTTGTAACGCCTAAAAATATTAATGCTATGAACAAAATTTTGGTATAGGTGTTTATAAAATCACCTAATTAGTCCACTTTCGGTTGTCTGTCCGTCTGTCTGCCAACACGATAACTCAAAAAAGAAAAAAAGATATCAAGCTGAAATTTTTACAGCATACTCAGGACCTAAAAAGTGAGGTCAAGTTTGTAAATGAGCAACATCGGTCAATATGGGTCTTGACCTATGGGTCGGTAGGACCCATCTTGTAAACCGTTAGAGATAGAACAAAAGTTTAAATGTAAAAAATCTCCCTTGTCAAAAAATAAACAACTTTTGATTGAAACATTTTTTCGTAAACATCACCCTTTATCCGTGAGGGCGCAAATTAGGCGTAAATTGTATAGTATGTATTATATGGGGATATTAGTAACGTATTTGTGACATGTATGTATGTGTAATGTGATAGAGTGAGTAATAAAAACCGTCTATGCATGGTATTTCAACAATTAACTCAGTCAATTGTTTGTTTTCACTTGTTTTTTTTTTTTCTATTTAAATAATGTGTGTAAATTTATTTTCATTTAAAAACTTTCTTTATTAGTATTTGAAGAAATATTTACTTTATATTGATATTATTAAGTATCATAGCGATAAACAGCAAGATAAAATATTAATACTTGTTTATCAAAATTTACCATACCTTAAATTGAACTTTTCCAGGAAAATTCTAAATTGCACTTACTATAACTTTTTGAGGCCATCGAATTTTACCTTAACTTCTATGATCCAACTTTTAAGCGGAAATTTGTTTCTTAGAAAAAGGTAACATTGTTTTGTTTGAAATAAGTTAACATAAAATGAATAGTTTTGGCAGAATTTGAAGTAAAAATTATATTTTTTGGTGTAATATCATGAGCCTCAAATTACAATTCGAAGAGTTTAATTTTCTGAATTTTATTTTATTAATACTTTTTCATATAAATTTTTCAAATCCCATAGGTTTTGGAATAAAGTTGCCAATAAAATTAGGTAGTTTTATAATTTTATAAAGAAAATTTTCTAATTGAAAGAAGATTTTACAACGATACTGAAAGTAAATATCAAATTGGAAGCCTTCATAGGATTCCCCCTCAAAGTTTCAAAAAGAGATGAAATGAAGGTCTTAGAAATTTTGAGATTTTATATTTATTAATGGTGTAAATAGATTTCTATCCTTTCTATCCTTTCTTACTTTTCATACATTGCGCACAGCGTGTCTACTTAAGTTGGCTACATTTGCAAAACTTTATAATTTTTACGAAAAAAAATTCTTTTTTTGTTTTCGAAAATATTAACATTCCGCTATTCACTTTTGACATGGAATGTACTTGATGGTCACAAATTGAAAAGGTTCAGAAATGTAAATGATCGTTTAGAAATGTAGACTATTTTCAAAAGATAATAAAGGAAACGGAGGAATAATCAAGAAATCATTCCCAAGATATGTAGGAGTATATTTAAACAATTTTGTAAAAGACAATTACATGTATGGAACAGGATGGTGTTCCATATTCCAATTGATGCAATTTTGCAAATCCATCTACAAAACATGTTATCTGTTATCCAAATTAACCAGTCATCGTACTTATATGTTTATTTGCTAATTCGAAACATTTTTAATAAAATAATTAATACAGATTATTTATTTTTTATAATTATTACTGTTGACGTAAGAAGAAAGCCTCTATCTGCTGCTCGTTTTTACCCCAACGCATCCACCTTCGCGTTACATATTTGTAATCGTTCTTTAATAAAATTCTTTAAATACACTCTAACATATCTCAAGAATTAATTATGTCAAAGGAAACAAGTTTAAAAGTAAACAAAGTTTTATTTGTTTTCCCATGAGAGTGCAAATTTGGGAAAAATCTTTAGTTTTATTTTATTTGAAAACTGCACAAAGTAGAAGGAAATTTACAAACAGCTTCAATAGTGGATCTATTAATTATATCTTCAACCAATCTAACATTAAGGTGGTCAGCAGGATCAATTTTCAGAAAAAACAAAAAGTGCCATTTTTTAACACCCGAACTAATAAACGGTCCGAAACATCGGACAAGCCTTTATTATATTATAAAATTGATATATTATTCTTGTAATATATTGATTGAAAGCAGCCAGTTGTAACAATTATTTAAAAACAAGGAAAAGCTTTAGTTTCTTAACTTCACTAATTTGGCTTAATTAAGTTTTATTTATTTCTTTATTATTTGATTTATTTGATTATGTGAATTTGAATAATTATACGATTTTATCATGCGATTTTTGCAATTTTTGAGGTTTTATTGCACTTGCACTTGAACGTAAACAGTATCAAACCTAGGACCTTTTTGATATAAACCCTGATACGAAGTTTCACTGCTGTACCCTCAGCCTCTCCCTAGAAAATCCCATTTTCCTGTATTTTGAAATGTTTTCCCTAGGATGTGGCCTTCTTGGAATTTTCCCGAATATGAGGCTTATACCAATCCTAGGAACACCTTATGGTTTAGCCTTGTGCCAAGTTTAATTGAAGTCGTTGGAGCCATTTTTGAGAAAAGCCCAAAAAAAAAGGTTTTCCTGAATACGTAGCCTATACCAATCCTGGGAACACATTTAGGTCGCCTTGTGTCAAGTTTAATCGAAATCGTTTGAGCCATTTTTGAGAAAACCCCCAAAAAAGGCTTTCCCTAGGGTGTGGGCCTTCTCGAATTTTCCCGAATATGTGGGTTATACCAATCCTAGGCACACCTTAAAGTCTACCCTTGCGCCTAGTTTAATCGAAATCGTTAGAGCCGTCTTTGAGAAAACCCAAAAAAAAGTTTTTCCAAAAAGTGTGGGCCTTCTCGAATTTTCCCGGATCTGTGATTTATACCAATCCTACCTTAAGGTCTAGCCTTGTGCCCAGTTTAATCGAAATTGTTAGAGCCGTTTATGAGAAAACAACAAAAATCCTGTTTTGGCCTAGAGGGAAGTACCCTTAAAAAAAGGCCTATAGAAAAAATGAAAAAATTATCTGGAATTATGGCCATACTGAACCTATGTACCGAGTTTGCGAAAAATCGGTTAGAAATTGAAGGCTCCAGCTTGGTAACAGACATACCGACATACCGACGGACGCAAATTTTTTAAAAACTACTTTTTTGGAATCAGGGACCCTCAAAACGTGTATTTCCTTTGACACCCCATAATCGATTTTTTTTTCGATCACAATACTTAATTATATTTATAATATAATAAAGTAAAAAAAAAAGAGTGTTATAAGTTTGACCGCTATGTGTGTGTATCCGTCTGTCTGTGGCATCGTAGAGCCTAAACGGACGAACCGATTTTGATTTTTTGGTCTTCTTTGGAAGGTAATTTAATGGAGAAAGTTCTTTCAAGTGCGCGTTTAGGATTCCGTACCCGAAAAAACAAAAAAAAGGCGATGATGTTCAAAATCAGTTCAATTTGGAAAAGGCTTTAAGGAAAACGGTAATTTAATGGAGAGTCTTCATGGATATGTTTCAAGTGCGAGTTTAGGGTTCCGTATCCGAAAAATTAGTCGGTGGTTTTTTAAATTTTGTAAATTTCCCTTATTATTTATAATATTGCCGGCAATGATACTCTACACCGTATGTACGGAGCATTGCAACAATTAACTTAGTCAATCATAAACAGAGTATAAAATTACTTAAAGTACAGTGAACTTCCAGTATATTTTTGCTTGTACGATTTATTGTTTGCTCAAACAATAATAAAAGAAGTTGATCATGACAACATTATGAATACATAACTTCATGAATAGTAAGGAAACTTATAACGTAGACTATGAAGTTAGTATTACATTGTTGGAACCACAATATTATCTCTTCCTTATACAGATAAGAAATTCATATCGCTATTCTGTCTGTATGTATGTGTATATGGTTTTAGCGGATACCACATACTTTTCAATCATAAACAAAAAGCTTGGAACTTATATTCAACAACTTACAGCTAAATATGAATGGACATAAGAAAATTGTTTGGGAACATTATATTCATAGCCATAAGAAATATATAGTTGGAAGTGTCGAAAGAATGAAACATTATGCTAGATCACACTAAATATATAAAGTTGACAAGCTTGTCCGATGTATCATGGCCATTTATATGAAAAAACCAAACTATGGCCTACAAAATTTGAATATTTCTCTGAACTTTTTTAATTCGAATTCAAATTTAAATTCGAATGTTAATACATTGTTAAACTATGCATTTTGAAGTTTGTTGTTTTATATTATTTCCAGCGCCTTCATCTAATAGTTTAAACCTCGAATCGAAAATAGTTGTTTAAAAGATTATATGATCTGAAAAAGTCTGATTTGATTTAAGTGTATTTTACCTTTTACCCTTATGTGAGTGACAAAATAAAAACTTATCACTCTATTAGGCCAAAAAAATTTTTTTTATGATCTTCATACTGCTTGAATGGGTTGATGGCGTCAAAACATAAAAAACAAATTGAGTCTGGTGCGACCCTCCAAGTCCACACGAAAAACTTCCCAGTATAATAAAAAAAGTATAAAAAGGTCTTGTAAACATTTATAGATCATGATTCGAACATGTTTTGCAGCTTATGCTGGAACGATCAAAATCTCCATAGATAAGTGATGAGTTTCATCCACTTTTCAAATTCTGTTTATCGATTTTTTTCCAGTTTTTTTATTTATCATTTTAAACGGCTGAACGAATTCTGCTGAAAACTCTTTCATTCGGTTTGCGAGATAATCGAGGCGGAAGAATCGGAACGAACACACGCACATGCGTACACACACACAGACATCACATTGAAAAGGTTTGAATCGAATATTAAAGCCTGGAAACCGCGGAAATATGTAAAAACTGGAGATTTTCAAAATCGGCCATATTACATTAACTTCCTCTGAGAAGTTATTAAAAAACATGGTTTAGAAAAAGTTTAGAGCTCTCACGAAACCACAGCTATTTAAAATGCCTAAAATATACTTTTTCTTTTAATTGAAAATACAAAATGTATTCGGGTACCTCGTCACTCTAATCTGAAGATAAAATGCTGCATTTTCTTCAAAATATGATGATAATGTTGACGGGATCAAGCCACAAAAATAATATGGTTTACAAAAATTTTAGAGCTCTCAGGAAATCGCAGCTATTTATAACGCTTTCTCTTCTAATTGAAAATGCGAAACATTCCCAGGAGTCACTCACATAGGCACTCACATGGGCGTTAAAAAATATTCCAACTAAATCACATTTTAAACTAACACATAAAATAAAGAAATGTAAATGTCAATAATTATGGACATGTCCAGTGAAAAATGGGTTTTTTAATAGAAATATTTAGAAACATTGTGTATTACCGTTATACAAGAGAAGGCAGTTCAGATACTGAACCTTAAGTAAAAGCACAAAGCATCATTTACTTGTTAGTTCCATATAATAAATTTATCTTAAAGTTAAAACAAAGTGTTCTTGTTTTATTTAATATATATTATACAATCTACATTGTTTATTGAAGTAAAAGAAACCGAATTCACAAAAAATAGAAATTTGGAGTCAGTAATTTTTTCCATTATGCCGAAAAAAGAAAAAATCTCTTACAAACGATAAGTTTGCATAAATTTTCTTTCAAATTTGCAAGTAATATATTTAAATTATATAAAAAAAACAATAGGATTCCTAACAGCGAACCATTACATAATACCCGGGCAATTGAACTCACATTAATAAATTTCTATCTAAAAATTTACTTTTTAAATTGGAAGAAGTTTTCACTTTAGTTTTCTGTAGACCAAGAGTGATACTCTATACTCTGCATTTTCTCCAAAATTTTAAATACCATTGTTTCGGCGATGGAAGAGGGAGGTCAATTATATTTAAAATTATACTTTTTATTGATTTTTTGAAATAAATTTCCTTCATAACGAGCATTTTTGTTTAAACTTTAGGCGCAGTGAAAGTTTTTACTTCTGAATTGCTATAACCCCCAAGCCTGAAGGATATCCCCCAATATCGAATTCGTTTGTGTTGCTTTAAGTTAATTTTATGTTATATCATGAATGTCCGACTAAGTAAATAAAACTATCCAAGCTAATAATCATGACAATGAAAAGATCAAGTCTAGGTTTTTATTTTTCTTGCCATAAATACACCAGCGAGTTTATTAGATATACACCTCTGCTGATGATGTTGGGCATATAACAGGGGCCAAAACAAGAGTTATGGAAGTGATCAAAGATCTTGAAGAAGAAACAGAGCGTGTAGTTAATGTAAGTAAGAGGCATCTTTCAATGAAAATATTGTCATAGTGATGGCCTGTGTACAATATCAATAGAAAACCAATAAAAGCAGGTTCAAAGCAGTTGATGCCAAAATAAATCTATTGAATAAGTTAAATCTACTGAAGCTGCTCAATTGTTTTGCTAACATTCAAATCTAGAAGAGCGTCATCTAATCAAATTGTAACCAGCCTATGGTAGAGAGACATGGACGTTGTCAGAATCAGCTGAAGAAAGATTCCACTTATTCGAACGAATTGGTAAAGAAAATGAAGCGACAAAAGGAAATAATATAAAACGGATTATATAAGGTTAGATTCCAAAAGTTATGTGATTCCTTGGAAAATCTGATAATCGAATCACAATGAATCCAACAGGTAGGACATTTAAAATGTATGAAGAACTCCCGAAGACCAAAGAAACATATTAATACTATAATTTGTGTAGATCGAGGAGGCATGAAAAAAATATGCTAGTTCGGCAATATCACGTATGATGTACAATGATACACTGATGATACAGGATGGTGCTCTCTAGTCCATCACTGACAGGATAGACATCGTACAGACACACATAAAGCTGTAGCAGCTGGTATAGTATGCTCGGTTCATTTATTTTGTTGGGTGTACATTTTTCAACAATATACAAAACATACATAGCATATTCGTACAACTAACAACTAAATGTGAATGGACATAAGAAAATTGTAAGGGAGCATTATTATTATTATTATTATTATTATTATTATTATTATTATCGTAGCCAGGAGATATTGTAGAGAATGTCGAAATGATGAAACTTTATGTTATGTATATTCATAATAATAAGGCAAAATGCATTTATAAATTCAATTTATAAATAGAATAGCTCTAGTACTTATAGAGAACATCAGCTACTACTTGTCTTTATTAAGTTTATCAAGAATGAAGTATGATGTTAAGTTGTTAATACAAGGTGTATCTTGGAAAATGTAAGTTTAACTCACACGGTTTAAACATAAAATGCTTCATTTAAGATACAACCGAATCCTGGTTAAAGTTGATTCTTGATAATAGTTAAGACTGGAGACATACATTGAAACGCAAATTTAACTCAATGAATGTTGATAATAGCTCTTTTTCTGTTTTAAATAGTCTATTACACATCTAAGGAGCAAAGGTAAAGAATGTTTCAGATCTCATTTTCATTGTCGCCGAAGCGAAGTCGCATGTTTAGTTGCTGCCGTGGTGTGTATACTATTTTTCTCCCCGGCAGAGGCAGAGATGTACCACTTCATTTTGCACAGCAGGGCGAAACTTAACACTATCTGTACGGAGGTGAGAAAATATTTTTGTTCACTTTACAGTATGCATCATCATTCTGGAAAGTCATCCACTTACTTACTGCCAAAAGGAAGGAAAACTTCTTACTAAAATAACCATATTCAGTTTAAAAAATTAAAAAACACGCTTTTATAACAAAAAAAAAAAAAAAAAATGTATCAACGTGAATGAACTTCAACCTGACGACCGTTCACATGAAGAGCGAGTACTATATCTACAACTATTGAATGTAGTTTTAATATTGCAAGATTAATTATCAGAGTAGGTAATAATTCTTGTTATCCAGAACCCTAGGACAAATTATTGTATTATTATCGGACCTGATACGTGAAATATGTATGCCATGCAAATTTTCAAGTTAATCGACCATTTAGAAGTAGGGTAAATTTGACTTCTAAGATAAGATTTTAATTCACTGTTTGTTACACAAGTAAAGCTAACTGTGTAAAATAAAATAAATAATTTAAAAAAAAAAGAAAATACAAATAAAAAAACAGGTATATTCAAATATGCATAAAAAAACGGGCAAACATGCATATACTCTGCGTCACAAAATGTATTTAACCATTCTAAGTGATATAGCTATACATATCATAATAGTATTGTCACTTAGAATGGTAAATCACGTGCACATTTTGTGACGCAGAGATACATACATACATACAAGATACGTGCGAAAAAAATAACCATTGCTTGACAGTCCGATAACAGTAACTGGAAGTGTAAGTAACAGTAATTGTACCCGAATCGTGGAAGAATTTATAGTTAGATAGCAATGATCATTGAGAACTTTAAAAGATAAAATCCACTTACTTGCAGGAATGTATTATTCCATCATCAATTTAACGAAGGTACTAGTCTGGAGACAATGTAGCGGCAAGTTAGGAGAGTAATCACAATTAGATCATTGACGAGAATAATATGAATTTTTACCACGGAACCTCAATTACCACCGGTTCCAAATGATATCTAGGAATGAATGCTATCTAGGAATGAACTATTTTCATTCCGTAAATTCACCCTATGTTTTAGTGAGTGGTGTAACTAATAAGGAAGCAATGTTAAATTGATCAATTTTCAGATGACGCTAGAAAAATTTTTCCCCAAGAAATACGGTGTACTAAACTTCTGGAAAAGCAAGTTTGAATTTCAGTTTATAGGATTTTAGGCAATCATGCTGGGGCCTATTACAAACACCCTGTATAGAGAAAACAGCAAAACTATATATATATATAAATGATTGTAATACAGTTTGTGTGTACATCAGACTAAGATAAATGATTTCATTGAAGACAAATGGCGGACATTAAGTATTGTAAAATCTAAGAACTATTATAATAGTTTATGGAAGGTTTGGTGTAAAGTTTAATATAAGAATATTATAGTTTTAGGATGTTTTTATTTTATTTGTTTTTTTATTTGTACGTAAGTAATAGTTTTACTTAACATAATAAAAATTAAACTGAAGTGGGTTTGTAATTTATAATACCATTTAATAATATAAGACATTTAATCATCTACTTGTCATCTCAATAGGTTGTGTATTTGAAACATATTTAAGTGTTGAATAATATTATATATGTTGATGTGTCAAAGCAAAAGTTAACTTTTTCCAATTATCAAGAAATTTTGTGGTTGATATTGATAATGATTTTCCTTTACCTAGATTTATTTTACTTTTTTAGTAATTTAAAAAATAGTGTAACTATTACAAGACAAGTGAAAACAAACAATTGACTGAGTTAATTGTTGAAATACCATGTATAGACAGTGTTGATTACCTCTGTTACATTACACACACATACATGTCACACACATGTAACTGATATACCCATATAGTACATACTATACAATTTGCGCATAATTTGCGCTCTGACGGGTCAACAATGATGTTTACGAAAAAATGTTTTTAAAAAAAGTTGTTTATTTTTTTATTAGGAACTTTTTTATCTTTTGTTCTATGTCTAACGGTTTACAAGATGGGTCATATGGACCCAAGACCCAATTGACCTATGTTGCTCATTTACGAACTCGCCCTGTATTTTTACGCCCTGACCACGCTATAAAAATTTCAGCTTGATATCTCTTTTCGTTATTGAGTAATCGTGATGACAGACGGACAGACAGACAGACAGACGACAGGCGACAGACAGACAGACTACCGGAAATGGACTACTTAGGTGATTTAATGAACACCTATACCAAAATTTTGTTCATAGCATCAATATTTTTAAGCGTTACAAACTTGGGACTAAACTTAGTATACCTTGGTATAATTCATATGCATAGTATAAAAAAAGTTGGATTTCATGGGGGGTATTTATAATAATCTGGCCAATGCTACTTTTTCAATAAGTAGCAAAGTAATTATGTCATCAAAAGTACCCTCAATATCCGGTTGATCTGGCTCTAGGCACATTAGATATAAAAATATAGGCTACATTTTCTAAATCTTTGTAATCCATTTATTTATATTTGCTTTAAAAATAAAATTGATATATAAATAAAATGAAGTAATAATATATATTTTTTTCTTTCTTCGCAGGTAATTTGACACAGTGGTTAACATTTTGATGATGCAGAATTGCTGTCGTACGTATAATAATCAACATCTACCCACCTATCTATACTATCTGTAGAATATTTACAAAATAAAATAAAATTATCTGCTAACAGTTTGATAGATGATGATACTATCAGATAACATGTATGATTATTTATGTTGTAAATTTATACAAATTGTGGTGTTGGTTTAGTGGGTGGTCAGACGACCTACAAATTAATGATGATACAGGTTTGGTTAGCTTTACATAAAATTACAGAATAGACGTAAAGATGGTTTATTATAACTCGAAAATGTCATCTATTTATTATCTACTTATATTCTTATTAAAATAACAAAAATGACCATTAGACTTATTTTAAAGATAGTGACACAATTTAAAGAGCCTTACCAATTTCGGGTGCGAAATAAGTACATATAACCAAACCAAAACAAGCGGAGATTGTTATAATAAAACTTTTTTGCGCATGAAAATTGAGCTGCATTAATCGGCAAATCGAAAAAATTGTGAATTATAAAATAGTTAACGTAACGTAACATAACAGTGTGTTCGTTTGCCTCGTTTGATCTCCCCTACCGTTATCGCGATCTCATGTCCTATTCTGATGCATAAGCTATAAAACTGAGAAGTATCAGTAATTTGATCTTCGTGAAGGCGTATCAGAAATCTTCACAAAATTCACGTTTGTAATTGCAAAAGAATCCCAAAATAATTAACTTGAGATTTGAAGTATGGGTTATAAATTTCGGGCTAAATACTACTTTGTTTTTGGCATAAAAATTTGTCTGTACCTACTTTAACGTCTAATGCCAACTTGGTAAAAATATTTTCCGAATTTCAAGAAAATGGAAATTTTCTATCGGTAGTGTTGGAAAGCAAGAAGAGAATAACAAGCACTTTGTTACATTTATTTATACTAATAAATAGATTTCAAGCCGTATAAAATCAAGGTGAGAATATATTTTGCAAATCAGTCTAAATAAATCGAAATAAAATAGCAGCTTTGCATTCGAGCAATATTTCATCTAGGAAAATTGAATTTACGAGCTGTATTCAGAAAACTTTTATTTTCACCTTTACATGAAAATAAATTCAATGTTTTCTCCGTTCTTATAAAGATAGTTGAAAGTATCGGATAGCGAAATGGAGATATTATCAATATAAATTTACGGAGACAATTAAATGTGATTATGCCTTGAGTATATCACGAACCCTCTGTGTAATTCTGGATATGGGTACCTACTACAGTTTATATTTAAATGTTGTTCAGATTATTATATGTATACGTTGTGGACATTTGGTTACCCTGAATTAACTTATTACGGTTAGATATGAATATCTAATTGATTAGTTAAACCTACAAATGAAGGATTAATATTTAATAATGGATTTATTTACCCAGATCTAGGTCAATATTATCCATGAAAACTTTGCATATCATCTTAGGGCAATCATTTAGTTAAGGCTTTGTATCAAATATAAAATGATTGTATTGAAGTGAAAATGTATAAGAGAAAATAATTATTTTTAAATTTTGACTGTGTCGTTATTTATCCATTATTTTGACTTATCAAAATAGCATCACCACTTTCAAAATATATTTAAACGAAAAGTATCAATCTACAGTTTATTTATTTCATCTTAAATAATAACGGAAGCAACCGTTTGTAATCCGTGTTACACACAATAAATGTAAAGGTTGAAGGGAGCAGTCTACATAATAATAATAAGTGTCATGTTTGTACATTACAAACGTTGACCAACATCCTCTTCCATTTAGCTCGATCGTATGCCCGATGAATAATTTGATTAGCGTTTACGTTTTCACATATATGGCAAGCTATCACGGTACCTTAATAGTCCGCTCCCTCGTTTTTTACACACTTCTACCTTTTTCGATAATGTTGCAAATTCTAATTTCCCTTTCCTAATTATATGTCCCAAAAATTGCAGCTGTCTTTTGTGAACACTATTTAATACTTGTTTTTTCAGTCCAACCTTTCTCCACACTTTATCATTCGAGGTATAATCAGTCCATTTTATTTTCAATATTCTACGCCAACACTATTTTTCACACGCTTCCATGGATTTCCACAAATTTTTATTAATTGTCCAACTTTCACAACCATAAGTTAACATTGGCCACACAAACGATTGTAGAACTTTTTGTTTAGTATCTAAATTTATCACTTTATTACATAAAATGCGTTTTAATTTGTTGAAAGTTATTTTCGGTAGAGAAATGCGTCTTTTTATTTCGTTTGCAAACCTTCCATCGTTGGCTATCAGAGACAGTTATCAGAGGCAGTCTACATGGTGATTTGAATGGGATAAAATGAATAAATAATAATCTATTGCTATTGATATCCCAAAGTTGTTATGTATTACAACATAAAGCTGCAAAATAATATAAATATAGAATTTTTATTTTTTCAATGAAAAGTTCTAGAAGACTTTATTTTCTAGACTTGAAATATTGTATAAATGTAGTGTGCTCACTTCATATAATAAATACATAAAAATAAATATAGAAATAACTAAAACCTTTATGTTAATAGTATGTTAGTCATATAACACACACGTGCGACTATTGTCAACCATTCTTTGCTAAGACAGACGCCAAAGGCATTAACGTATATGATAATGCACACACATATATACAAATTATTGAGTTTTGTTGTTTTCTGATTTTATGTCATCCTTACAATTGTGTAAAAAAAAATACGGCCTATTTCACGTTTTAGGAAGGTTTGTCGTTCCAATACCTAGTTCACTTTAATCATTATTTTAGTAAACAGATCAATGATACTTATTAAGATCAAAGATACCATCGACAATTTTATCCAGAAATCTCCGTAAATGTTAAACTACATCCGTAAATCCTACTTACATCGTAAATGGTAGTATGAAAAACCAAATCTGCCAATGTTTTTGTCAAGCGAGTTTGCATTCAATTGGCGGACCATTTAGATGTCTCTAAAAGGGTGCACAAAGCATAAGGTAGTTGTAGAGTGAGGAAATTCAAGACAATAACAATAAAGAAACCTTTATCAGAAGAAACGTAGAAAAACACATATATGGTATCACAATAGGCTCTATAGACTAAGTGTGTCCTTCGTGGACAGCCAATATAACCTAACCTACCATCTAATTTTTGGATCAAGGATTTATCGTGATCATGAATAAATATTGAAACTATTAAAAATTTCGACGTGTTAATGTGAGGATAAAAAATTTCAACTCTTTCGAGAAAATTTAATTTTTTGAGGAATTTCAAAATGAATGAGTTTTTGTAGGCTTGGTGTTTCGTAATTGCCTAGCTTCGCCAGTTGTTCTCAATTTTATGTGGAACTATAACATAAATCATGTGGTGCCAAAATTTGGGGGAGCGTGGGAGCATTTCAGAATTCGAGTTAAGGGAATGAAATTTCATTGAAAATATTTTTCTCTGTGCCAAAACCGTGTAGCACAGTGCAACTTAGTCATGAATTAAATCATTTGCAAATTATGGGGTTACAACTAATATTAACATAATCGAAAACAAAATTAATGCATTCTCATTATAAAGTTTACTTGTAATTTCATACATATTTTAATTAACTGAGAAACATCACATATGATATCACAGAGTTTACTAGTTAATCTGGAACACTTGTAAAAAAAATAAATGCATTAAACGGTATTTTCACCTGATATGTAGGACCGTACTTTACTATAGTTTGTACATATTCAGAATATTTTCAGTTTAAATAGTCAAACTAATGACATATCTAGGACCTCAAAAAAGCAACTTATTCCTTTGAAGTTCACTCGGAAACACTTTATTAAATGATCATAGAGATAATTTTGATATTTTTTAAATAGTACCTAATTTCCATATTTGTAAGAATATAGAGTTGTTGAAAACGCACCGGTACTATTGAGTGAATAACATTTAAACTTCTATGCTATAATAGGGAAAAAATGTCAAACTCGAGCAAACTGTTTACACTGAACTTAGATACCACTTATCACTTATAGCAATATAAAGCTTTCCTGACTTGGCGCGTTATGCAGTTTCTGTATGCATCACACTGGAAAGAGCTATTCGCTCCGAGCGTGAATTTCGTTTCCATGACAACGATACACTACTTTAATTATAGAATTAATGGATGCATATATAATTGTGTGGATTGCATTGAAAACTTACATTTAAAATTTAATATTCTTGTTTCACAAATTTAAATAAATAATTACGATAATTAACATTTGAAAAATAATATTTGTACAATTTGATTTCTTATTTTCACAATTTTTAATGCATTAAGTTTAATTAATTAGTGTTTTTCAATCATTTTAATTTGACAGTTTCTATATCATTAACATGTAAATAATTGCAAATTAGTCATAACAGCCCACTTTATCTCCAAAATTTTTCACTTAAAGCGCTGGCATCGATTTTATTACCCCTACCATGACTACGCACACAACGAATAATAATCTGGCTATATTACTTATATGTACATTGAAACTCCTTTTTTGTATTACGATCTGCAGTTGTAGATCGATCGATCGATGTAGAGTAGTAGACTGTAGAGCAACTTGCTGAGACACTATTCGCTCCGTGCGTGAATTTCGTTTCCATTGTAACGATACACTACTTTAATTATAGAATTGTATGGATGCATATATAATTGTATGTATTGCATTTAAAACTTACATTTAAAATTTAATATTCTTGTCTCACAAATTTAAATAAATAATTATGATAATTTACATTTGAAAAATAATATTTGTTCAATTTGATTTCTTATTTTCACAATTTTTAATGCATTAAGTTGAATTAATTCGTGTTTTTCAATAATTTTAATTTGACATTTCTATTACATTAACATGTAAAGAATTGCAAATTAGTCATAACAGCCCCCTTTAACTCCAAAATTTTTCACTTAAAGCGCTGGCATCGATTTTATTGTCCCTTCCATGACTACGCACACAACGAATACATACTGGAGTTAGTATATCAAATGAAGCTCCAGTGTTCTTTCTGCTTCTTTTTTTGTGAAATTAAACAATAAAATAAACAATAAAATTTTTGATTAACTGTATAATGTTTATTAACCTTATTTTGTTATATTGACAAAAGTATATCAGATTGACTGACAGGCTATTTAAAGTTCAAGGGTACGACTATATTTTGGTACTCACCCTTATTATTAATTTTGGATCTTTTTGAATGTAGAATCAAAAGGGAATATTAATGTATTTTTTTTCTATTTTTAATTCATTGTTTACACCGTTATAACAAAGTAAAAATATAAATACTGCTTAAAAATGTTGTATTTAAGTGTAAAAAAAAATTTTTTTAATACATTATAATTTTCAAATATTTAAACGCAGTTTTTTGGCGCTCTCTGTTGATGACGTATAAGTACGTGATCTGTCAATTTTTGACAGTTCAATGTTTAATTTACACTTTAAAAAAATGAATTTATAACATAGAATTTACACTTGTTATTATTAAGTTTTCTAATAAAAAGCCGTAGAATATATATAATTTAATGAAATACCATATAAAATGTAAGTAATTAATATCATACAGTATATCAACAAATTTGACAAACCCGTAGGTACTTTGATGTCACGTCCGTATAAAAATTTATATTTCCGTTTTAGAAATTTTTAAATGTCTTCACTGAACTTGTACCTTTTATTAATTAATTTTAAGTAATTAAAAAGATATTAATTACTAAAAAAATGGTTTAGTTGAAATGTCCAGTCATTAAAGTTACGGAAGAAAAATATTTGAACCAAATTTAAATTTCATGAATATTCCCTATTTATGCCTTCATATATCACAATTTCTACCAGATGGCTTTATAGCTATCAATACTACCAACTTAATTTTTTTTTCATACTATAAGAAGATACATAACATAAGAAAATTCGAAAAGTCAAGTAAATTTGGAAAGAATAACTAGAAAGTCATTCTAAGCAATCTCGGTTTGAATTTTATATCTGTGCATAGTACTTATTTGGGTAAAATTATTATAAACAGTTTAAATAATGAATATTCAAACACAAGTTTAATCAAATATTTGAACATCTTTTCTTAACCTTACTTTCAACAAATATTTTATTAATCCCTAATCATAATATCATTATTATGAGCTAACTTCATGTTAATGTCAACCATGATCCTTTGTGTGAAATTATTATATATTTGATTAAAGTATGTGTAAATATTTACGAAATTGTTAGTTTCTAACATCAAGCTTCTCTTTTTGTAAGAACACATATAAATGAGATCGGATTTCTTTTCAAATACCTTAGAGAAACACACTCTACACTCCTAACTGTTGATATCTTTCCATATTAAAAATAAATAAATAATTCAAAATACCTCTAATGCTTTGTATTTAATTGTCAAATTTCAATCAGCTAAGTTATGTATGGTATGAATTTTGAGTAATTGTATTATGATCGAATCGAGCATATACTTTAATTCCACTATAGTAGAAAGCTTAGCTGTTTTAATATTGTTGTTTCTACTTTTGGATCTTTGTGTAAATTAACTACACAGTTTAAAGTGAAATGTATTTTTATTTCTTTAATAAAAACACATTAATTTGAAAATAAATTAATATTATAAATTATTTGGTTGACATTTATAAAGATAGAAGAAGACTCGAACGAAAACCACATCAAATGTGAACACAGGCGTATTTAGTACAAAACAAATCATAAAAGTATATTTTATTCTCTACAAAATATGGCTACAAACAAAACAATTATTTAAATAAACATGTTTATTTCACATAAAAAAGAAAAAAATATGGAAATGCGTTCGTTCATAATCATATTCTTTGTGTATACTCTAACAGCAACGTATCATACAATTCTGTTGACGATGATGGGGGCCACATATAAACTTTTAGTCCAACAGCCATTTTCCTAATAATTATCTAAAAGAATTAAATTGCTTGGTTTTCATTTTTTGCCAGTAAATTTCATACTTGTTCTTATAGAACTATATCAATCAACGTCGATATTAATCGAATGGTCGAATTCACAAGACATCGAATTTATTTTAAATTGGAACCAAAAGTTTTTATAAGTGAATATTGAGTTTAAATATGGAATCAAAAGAATTTCCAATTGCACTTCGAAATGGAAATTTATAAAGCTTATGATAGTACTATCGGTAATAGACTTTGCATTCAGAATTTAATGAAACTTGGCATAGTTGTCCATTGTTATATCTATGAATATATATGAATTAACCAGTTTAATTTTTAGGGGCCTTCAGAGAACTGACAAAAAGATATTTTAAAGATATTTTAACATTGATCCTTACGGGTAATCACAGATTTTATTTTATTACACAAAACTAGACGTTCAGATTTTCAGTTCTCTGAAGGCCATTAAAAATTTAACTGGTTCCATATGATATAATAATGGCCAACTATACCATATTTCATTAAATTCTGAATGCATTACCGATAGTACTACCTTAAATGAACACCCTGAAATTTCTCGACTTCAAAAACAAAAATTGGTGTTGGGTCCATGTTTTTCTAATTTCATGTATTTGTAACTCCATTTCTTATAGACAGAATCCTTAAAAAAACTTTCTTTACACAAAACTTAAGGTGATAAAGTTTTGTTAATTTTACCTATTTCCACAAGTAAGTATGCCAAAAGTAATTATACGCTTATAGACTGGAAGACATATTAAGTAATTTTTAAGAGGGGAACTAATGGTCACAGCACTGACTGCCGTGGCGTTATCGAAAACCAATTGGAAGAACTTGTTGCATAAATTTATGTACTTGTTACGTTAGTTTTAAGTATTCATTTTTTTCTGATATTCCGGATAATCATCAAACTATACTTTATCAACGGCTCCAAATTGTTGGAATTTTGTTTTGTCGGCAAAAAAGGACATGATGATTTTAATAGATTTTATCATGTTTAAAAAAGGATAGGCAATGGGGCAATGATTTATTTTCAGTAAAAAAAAAATTGAAACAGACCATTACGAAAACTTTACTTACATCCTGTTTTATAAGGATACGATCAAATTTTTGGTTTTTCGCTCTTGCACTATATAGCAAAGTTTTTCACCAGGTTTATGAGGGTAGAATTGTTTGTTGATTCTACTTCGTTGCTATTGTTGCCAGTGAATGTAGCAATATGAATAACAGCATCCATTTAGTAGAATAAAAATAAATATACAAAAAATAAAAAATCTGTTGTTTTTTGACTGTAACAATAAATATGATTTGTTTGGATGTACAAATTTTTAGTAAATATTTTTTAACCACTGGGTATGGTTTAAAATGCAATGTTTTGTTACCAAAAAAATAAACAAATAATAATCATGGAGCAGGAGCTTCGTTAGCTAGGCGAATTATCTCGGAGATTGAAAAAATAACACATTTTTCTTAAAATCGAATATTGCATTTTTATTTTTCAAGAATTTTTATTTCGAAAATTAAGCGTTTAGGGAAAAAAGCACAAAAGTGCTTTTTTGCTTAAAATACAAAACTATTTTTTATTTTGAAAAAATTCTAAATTTTGTACTTTGCAGAGCCTCTCACCTCTTGTCTATCGGTCGATTTTTCTGATTAACGAACTTGACCTTTCAAATAACAAAACCCTTCTTGTAAAAATGGATTTACTGCGGAGTTCGACAAATACATATTTTGTGAACTGATTGAGCATTTATTTTTTTATTGATATCTTGTTTGTCTGTCATAGTGCAATAGGAACGAACTAATAATTTTGTTTGTTTGTTGTAATGCAATAGTGGTAAATTTACTCGTAAGTTTAAGGGCATTTTAATATTCTTAAACTTGTGCGAACTTTGTGTTAAAAAATTAAAATATAAGTTTCCTAGCAAAAAGTCTTGACTACCTCATGTCAGTGGGAGTAAAGGAACTTTATAGGTATAGATAACTATCTGACTAGGACATTTTGAACAAATTTCAACACTTTTCGACTCTTATAAACTTTTCCTGAAAAGACCAGTTACATTTGATTTTATCTGGGGAGAATCATCTCTTACTGGACAATTAACATTGACTGTAACATATAAGTACAATTTATTTGCCTAAAATATTTACAGGACACCGTTTAGTTGAATAATGTCGCGTTGACTGATTATTCTTAATAACATTATGATTTCCTTCATTTTTTTATCTTTCCGATTAAAATTCAGGACTTTCATTACGGGAATTAGATTTCGATTAAATTCTGTGAAACTATGAATTCTGATAGTTTTTATTAATAAGAACATCCAGATATGAAGTATATAAGAAACCTTCTCGAGCAACAAAGTCCTAAAAATTTGGTGTTGGGATATGAGAAGGAAGGTGAAAGCTTAAAGCTCAAATTTATGATGTACTGATTTATCTGGATCGAAAAGTTAACCAAACGTTAAAATATAAAGGCTGAAACAATGTCTTTGTATTCCCAGTTCTTCATAATGGTTGAATATTAGCAGAGAATGCTTGTACTTTAGAACTTTTTAATACGAAGCTGAAAAGTTTTAACCACAATCTTCAGCTTGTATTTCAAGAATTCAAAAGACAAAGAAAGATATCATTAAATTTTTTTAAATTTTAAAAATGTACACAGCTTACAAAAAGTATTTTGAAAGAAATTTAATGTGTTCATTTGAATGCCTTTGCAGCTATTTAGAACACTGTTAATAATATACTTTAAGTACTTTTTTACTTTTAGGGATTCTTGTTGGAGATTTTTTAACTAACTTACGCACTGCACCAAATCGGTGCGGTACATTTTTAGACCGTGAGCCTAGTTTTCGTCGTTACCCAGAACTTGATGAGCTTTAAAATGATGGGTAAATCAGCAAATTGATAGAATAATAAAGAATATCTCGCGAAGTTTCAGCAAAAGAGGCTAGAGAAATAATATATAAGATTTAAAATAGACAAAGAATATTTTAAGAGTATTGAAATGAGAAAAAAAAAAAACCGGCAGATTCAGTATTAAGTTAATGAAATTAATAACAATAGCTCGGACAGCTCAAAGGCTCGCGCATCTTATTACGAGCACAGAGTACCCCAGTATTCGCCATGGGAACTGATTCAATCGCTGTCTAGTGGTAGAAAATAGAAGCTGTCTATGACAAGTGAAATTTATGCATGGCTATGATTGAATTGTGTATTTATATTTTGATAATGAGTGAAATAAAAAAAAAAGAATTATTTAAACTTTTGACACGTTTGTTTTGTATTTCGGTTGAAATTTGACTTGTTTTAGACAGCTCCTATTTTCTACCACCAAACAGCGCTAGAATCAGTTCCCATGGCGAATACAGCTGTATTCAGCATAAATATTTAATGAAGAATAAATTTAGTAACATGGCGGGAAAAATTTTACTTTTTCCAGTCTAGCCTTCATCTTCCAAATAAGTAAATACATGAAAACAAATTTATATATATATGTAAATAATATTAAATGTTAATAATGTTTTAAATAAAAATAAAATAAAAATAATTCCATTTGATTTAAAAGAACACAGCATGTGAAATAATTAGAAAAAACACAATTTTCTGTTTATGATTTCCATTGTAATTTTTTTTTAAATATTTTTGTGAGGGTTCATTTTTAAAATGACAAGAAGATTTCTTTTTTTCACAAACAACAAACAAAAAAGACATTCACATATTACATTTTTTATATTCACATCAAAACATTAAAATTTTTATAAATTGACTTCATTTTATCAAAAAACTGTCACACAATGAAAATAATATCTAATGGGTTAAAAACACATAAACCACTATGAGTGCGTAGCAACGACCCAATTATTTAATAATACACACATACGACATCTTTCTATCTGGGTTTTAAATTTATAAAAAACACACAAAAATATGTTAATTTTTTAATCACAATATTTTATTATTAACAAAGTTTTATAAAAAATATCCGTTGTATATGGGGTTGATGTGATGTAAGATAGATACTACGGTTATTTTCAAAAAAATGTAACTGGTGTCAATGAAAAATAAACTTAGCTTAACTGGCCATTTAAAAGGTTCAAAAAATAAAAAGTATCTTCATGTATATCAATAAAATGTAAATAAAAATTTTCTTTTATAAACAGATTTGAAAAAAAAGTTTTATAACGTCAGAAATAATTTTACAAAAAAAAAAAAAAAAAAATACTTTTAACAAAAAGAAAATTGACTTCAAAAGATAAACTTTTCCAATCAAATTAATATGCAATAAAAAGTAAAAAAATAACGATAATATAATGGAGTTAAAATTATTGTTATTTTTGGAGTCAGTGTCAGCCAAGGAAACAACTCAGGCAGAACAGTTTGCTACATTAGCTTGGCTGACACCGACTCCAAAAATAACAATAATTTTAACTACATTATATTATCGTTATTATCTTATCTGATTTCCATAGGAATTGAACACCAGAAAAGAACTTCTAATACCGATCCTTGTTGGGAATGGGAATTTATTTTTGGAATCACATAATCATGCTCAATGAAAATTTGGTTGTAAAATTTTTTTTAAATCGGAATCTCAAACAGTTTAAATTTAAATATGATTCATTTATTTTTATTTAAAGTGTACAATGAGTATATGCCATACCACACACATTAATTAAAAATTAGCAAAAAAAAAAAAAAAAATTACAAATGGTAGTATCTTTACATACATACGGCGATGGCATTACATTGGATGGTTTTACATTGAAAAAAATTTATATATAAAAATTAATCAAAATCAAAAAAAGCTCGTAAAAGTACGCGAATGTACACAAAATGTTTGTTATTCGAGGATTTTATTTATGAAATAGATTTTTAAATAAATGTTGATAAAATTTATATTCGAAGTGAAAACGTGTATACGAAAAAACACATTTGACAAAATTATTCGTTTTTAAATTTATCATGGCTGTCATTTTAAGGGTTTTTTGAAATTTGTGTATATTTAGTGCGGCTATGAAATAAACATTTTACCATGTGGAGATATTATCAAAAATATAAATCAGTTTGTAGAAAAAATATATAGTTTGAAGAAAGATGGATATGGAAAGTTCGTAGTACCTAACCAGAGGTTAAATCTGTGTAAGACAAACTAGGCACGTGCCCAAGGACATGCGCGAGGAAGTTTTTAAACATAGAAGCTAGTTATTATATAAGTAATAAATAAAATTTATAGTATATAGCGTCTGTAGCAGCGCTAATCAGGTGTTTGCTTATGGCGCTCTCGACATTTAATCCGATTATGGTAGTAACTTTTTATAATTTCAATGCATTTTCATTTCGAAGTGCTCTCATGTTGGTTAAAAATCATTGGTTTATCTTGCAGATCTTAGATTTAGATAGATACTTTAGATACAAACGGACTTTTATAAATATATTTACACCGGACAAACTAGGTGCTGAAAATAGTTGAGTTGGTACTATAAAACATTGGACATTTTCACTAATGGCATTTTTTTACTTATACCATTTTTCAATGAACCCTTTCTTATAAATTCAACGAAATAAAGACGGTGTATCGTTAATATTGCAAAAAGAAACTACCATAAAAGTATAAAAAAGTTTATGAAATCCTATGCTAAAAGACTTTTCAAATAATATATTATTGCAATATAAGCAGTTTTGAGCCAAAATATGTAAAAACAAATTAATTGATATATTTAATTTACGATACGTTTTAGAGAACAAAAAAATTCATAAAAAGTTGGTTTTTGGATGGAGTCTTTTGATTTTTGAAATTAACGAAACAATGATTGTGTCAAAATTTTATTTCTAAAAGTAAAAAGTTTCTAACCATTTGCTTAAATGTTCCAACATTCTGAACGTTTTGGCACCAGAAATTTGATTCCGCACACAAAATTTAGTGGAACTTCATTGTTGAATAATTTCACTCATTGTAAAAATCGCTGATTGCACTTTTAATACTTCAGAAAGACAGACGTATACTAAACACTAATGATTATTTTAAAACTAAAATAATCATTAGTGTAAAACTTGGCACAGATATCACTGACAGTCATACCAATCTAGAAAAAAAATATTTCGACGAATAGGGTTTCCACACGAAATATAATTCAAAATTCTTGGTGTATTTATCATTGAGGATTTCTGATAGTTTCATAACGCTGAAAAAGTATAAACAAGCAAGTACTTCTCAATTTTCTAACATCAAAGCCAAAATTCGAATAATGAATAGAAATAAAAATATTCATTCGTTCTTTACATTGATTAAAATGTATAATATATTGGTCTAGAAAATGGAAAAAATTGAAGATTATCAGATTGATTGCTTACTTTTTTATGTACTTAGCATTTTCAACGAAAAATCTATTCGATAAACAATTTTTACGATACTCAATACCTTGTAATTGCCTATGTTCAAGAAATGGAATTGACTTTTTCAATTGTGTATAGGTACGTTTTAGTTATTTATTATTTGATTTTGTACTTTCGGTTATTTTTCAGAATTTTTATAAATGTGTCCCGATGTTATCATAAAACGTAGGTATCTTTTTAAACTATAATATACGAAGTATTTTTATAC
Organism: Chrysoperla carnea; assembly: GCF_905475395.1. Classification (NCBI taxonomy): domain Eukaryota; kingdom Metazoa; phylum Arthropoda; class Insecta; order Neuroptera; family Chrysopidae; genus Chrysoperla; species Chrysoperla carnea. The sequence goes on along the minus strand of NC_058337.1, from coordinate 69,822,770 downwards.
AAACAATATTGCTTTTCTTCGGCAAAAACCATTACACCCACTGTACTATGTTTTTGTTATATTAACATTTAAATTTTTATCTCTGTGCTTTTCTCTTTTATATTGATATTTTATAAATTTTAAGGTTATTAATATCATAGTTATAATCAATTCCTAAAGTTGAATTGAAAAGAATCATTATTATTCAAATAAAATAATCTCATATTGTATTTAAGTTCAGTCGCCAAGGACCTGAGTTGTCAGAGCGACTTTAAATAAACACAAAAAACAAAATAATCTCAAATATAATATAAAATCGTGCTTTCATTTAGCAAAACTTTTAGCAAATTAAACAGCCTAGAATAAATATTGTTAATTTTTCACTGTTTACCACATACATCATATTTCAAGGTTTTACCTTTAGTTAATATTGATTTTAAATTCGAAAATAAAAACACAACGAAAATACTGTTTCTGATTGATGAACACAAAGAGAATTTGCTATATTCTTCTAATACAAATAATCAAAACTACAAATTTCACATATTTATTCAAATGTAAATGTAGAATCGTATGCACCTTATTTATTTTATTTAATATCCGCTGTCTTTACTACAGAAAACTTAATGTTTATGGAAGCAGAAGTGGGAAAATTGGTGGAGAAAGAAAAAAGTCAATATAAAATCTATCTTTGTTACAAAAACAATTAGGGGAGAGATGGCAAGATAGTAATAATAATAATAATAATAATTATTATTATTATTATAATTATAATTATAGTAATAATAACAATAAATTTATTTGTCTTAAGATATACAATCTTATACAAAGGATCTGTCAGTCATTTTCTAAAGATCGTTCTATTATTTAAATGATTTTTTTGTAGATTTTCTACTAAAAAAAGTTTTTGTTACCATTATAGTTTTGAACTGTTGTCATTTGAATATTGTATGTAATTGTAGATGCTACTGGTTTATCAACTGTCCCCTTTTAAAGAATGCACTTGAAAATTTCTACAACTTAATATTTTAAGATATGGCACGTAAACAATCCATGGACTTCAACTTTCACGTTGTAAATAAGCTTCTTGGTTGATTACTATCATAGAACATACACATAGGGTTAGCCATTTTAATATACACACCTAAATATTTCGTTTTGTAGTTAAACAATCAAAAAATTACTTAAGCAAAACTGGAGTTTCACGAGGGACATCATGTTCATCATGGGGCATCAGATTGGACCTAGTTCTTTGAGTTTCTTTAATAACCAATTTAAATTCTTAACGGTAAGAGATAGAATAACACTTTTAATTAGAAAGTTGATTCTGATTTCTTGCACGATTTCTACGATGGAATCGTAGAAGCAGGCAATGTATCTGGTGTAGATTTAGTGAAGTCAATCAAGAAAATCTCCTTGAACACGAGATGATGCGTTAATTTTAATGACCCTACATTAGTCGACATTACAAATTTTGAAAAAATCGAAAGAGAAAAATTGTTTCAAAGTTATAACTTGAATAAAAATGTTACTTTTTCAAAACATTTTATTTTTGTTATGACTTTTATAGAATTTTTTTTTCCTGAAATATGTTGATGTTATAAGAATAAAAAATGTATGTTATAATAATATACTTTAGTAAATATCTAGAACCAGGTGAGTACCACAGACAAACATTGTCTCAAATATGGGAAATTTTGAAACTAAATGGAAAATTAATAAATTTTTTTTTAAATTTTACGTTATATAACTTTTATATAAACTAATAACATGTAACTTACACAAACAAAAAAATTCCGTTGAAAACAACTTTTATTAAGAGGTTAAAATGATTTTTTAGTTTTTAAGGCTGTTATTTATTTAAAAAAAATAGTATGGTATGGATGTATGGTGGAAGCGCAAATAAGTATTGTGGGAGCGCAAATAAATGTACATATTTTCAGATATGGAAATCGTTGAACTTGAAAGTCCAGATCAAGAAAACCGTATAAACTTATAAAATTATTGTTTTTCATCGGTCCTTGACAAATATGTGAGGTTCAAGACAATCTGATGTTTTGAAGTGGATGAAAATCACTTTCGAAGATTTCGTTACATAGATAGATAGATACTTGAATACATACCTAGTAAAAGCAATGGAAAAGTGTGAATTACATTTAGAAAATTAAAAAAAAAAAGGAAAAACAAAAGCTGTGACTTGAATAGCGATGTTTTAACGAGTTTGTCGTAATTGTTAGATACTATATTAAACAGTTTGGCAATATCATTTATAGTATGTAAAATAATAAATGAGTTTTTGCATATATGTGTATAAACCACATAAATTTCAAGTAAATAATATATCAAACGTTTATTTGCAATATTTAATTTGTTGAATAAACGCAGTTGATATACCAAATATTGTATGTTTGTTACATAGAATATGCATATAGATACATATACCCTACTAATACCCTAGGTGCCAACCCATTTTCGATACGTTTTTTTACCTGCTAAAATAATTTTTAGAAGGTGCAGTTTGGTACTAAGTGGTGCCAATATTAAAAAAAAACAATTTTTTAACTGCTTTACTCAATTAATGCTAAAGAGCTCAATAGGATATATTAATGTATTTTTTTTTAATTCATTGTTTACACCGTTAGAATATAGTTAAAAAATATAAATACTTGTTAAAAATTTGTAAATTAAGTGTAAAAAATATTTAAAATACAGATAATTTTGTTTAAACGCAGTCCTTTTGGCGCTCTCACGTTATTTTTTTTTCTAATACGTCTGTTTTAAAATTTTAATTAAATACGTCTGTTTTAAAGTTTTAATATTAAAATTTAATTTCCTTTTTACAAATTTGAATTTCTCTCACTCAATTTGTACTTTTATTAATTAACTAGCGACCCGCCCCGGCTTCGCATCGGTCCAATGCTGATACTAAATACACTACAGAAAAACTGTGAACGTTGTATATAAAAACATAGCTTCGCACGGGTATAAAATATATAGTCTATGTGATTAAAATCGATCCATTAGTTTTGATTTATTCATTACTGCCCGTGGCCCTCATGCGTTAAATTTGGAGTAAAACAATCCCCCTTTCCCTATACCATGAAGATTTCCTGCTATCTTTGGAATATCTAAATTCATACACTACATTTTTACTTATTTTATTTTTACACATCACATTAGAAACCTCAAAAATAGCAGTACTTCTTCACTATTTAATGGATGTTATTATACATATAAACCTTCCTCTTGAATTACTCTATCTACTAAAAAAAACCGCATCAAAATTCGTTGCGTAGTTTCAAAGATTTAAGCCTACAAAGGGACATAGGGACATAGGGACAGAGAAAGCGACTTTGTTTTATACTATGTAGTGATAGTGATTTTATGTAATTAAAAAGATATTAATTACTAAAATAATGGTTTAGTTAAAATGACCAGCTAATAAAGTTACGAAAAAAAGTATTTGAACCAAATTTAAATTTCATGAATATTCCCTATTATAATTTTTTTGTTTTCGTCATCCTTTAACAAAATCCTGAAAATATAACTGTAGAATATTTCTAAGGTTTTTAGCTTAAATTTTTTAAATATCATATTTTTGTAATTTCTTTGCATTTGAAAGGGAGGCACTATCATATTTTATAATAATAATAATGGGGGTTTAACCTCCGTTTTTGCGACGCATGTCTAATTACAGAGGCCACCCACATCATTATTTGTTAATCTTTATTTATTAAAATACAAACATATTTACAATTACATTTTTGATGTGGGTGGAGTCAGTTACTTCGTTCTTATCCAAGCGATGACAATGTGATCAATTCTGCACTCCCATTAATTATAAATTGTTCACACTGCCGCTGCCTGGATTCGAACCCGCAACCTAAGTCTAAATAGTCAATATATAGAAATATTTTTAGAAATAAAGAATTTTTTACTATTAAAAATTTTGGTTTTAGAATGAAATGTTCTTCAAGTACAGAATATTTAACCTTCTTTTTTGGCTTTGAAAACGGCCATTTTTGTATTTTTCCATACACTAAACTGTGACCTTTCCAAAATATCGACAAAACACATTTTTCAAACTAGAAAATTCAATTTTTCCCTTTTTATACCATTTATATGAAATATACAAAGTATTATTAAGTTGAGTCCCAAGTTTGTAACGCTTAAAAATATTGATGCTATGAACAAAATTTTGGTATAGGCGTTCATAAAATCACCTAATTAGTCCATTTCCGGTTGTCTGCCTGTCTGTTGTCTGTCGTCTGTCGTCTGGCCGTCTGTCATCACGATTACTCAAAAACGAAAAGAAATATCAAGCTGAAATTTTATAGCGTGCTGAGGACATAAAAAGTGAGGTCGAGTTGGTAAATGAGCAACATGGGTCAGTTTGTTCTTGGGTCCGTAGGACCGATCTTGTAAACCGTTAGAGATAGAACAAAAGTTTAAATGTAAAATATGTTCCTTTTAAGAAATTAAACAACTTTTGCTTGAAATATTTTTTCGTAAACATCACTGTTTACCCGTGAGAGCGCATATTTTGCGCAAATTGTATTATTATATGTATATATCAGTTATATGCGTGTGACATATATGTGTAATGTGAAAGAGTAATCAACACTGTCTATACATGATATTTCAACAATTAACTCAGTCAATTGTTTGTTTTCACTTGTTATAACAAATTTTTGACACCACTTTGTAGCTTAAAAAAATTGGCAGTCATAGGAACTGCCGATAGAAGTGAAAACTTAGAACTTTTAGTATAAAAATTTGAAATTTCATAATGTTTGAATTAAAATTATCAACATCAATCGGGTTTTCACATCTATTGACACTGCGAGCAACAATTACATGCATGTTTATATGGTTTTTTATTATTTAACTATATTACGGACTGTACAAGATTATGACAAAATATAAATACAATTCAATTGAAATAAAAATTAATATACAGTCATATGATTTGTGGATAGTATTTGTATTTACATAAATTTCAATGTATCTACTTGATATATACGCTGCACTAATGTTACACAATACGTCAGCTGTATAGCTACAGATATACTGTTCTAAGCATGATCCTACCAAAAAGTGTCCAACGACGCTAAAGAAGTTTTCACTTCAAAAATTCAATTTTTCCATTTTTATAACAATTTTTGGCACCACTTTCTAGCCAAGCATCTTAGAAAATAATCTTAGCAGATAAAAATGCGTAAAAAACACTTCGTTGTAGCCATAAAAATCCATCGGATACGAAAACTCTAGCATAGCGACTAGACTATATTATGCACTATTAAAATTATACTAGACATCCATTTATATAGTACTTGTATAGACATTACCAACATGTACTATTACAATGTAGTTGTACACTAATATACATTCGTTTTATGTTTATGTAATTTGAAATATATTTACTAAAATGTACGTTTATATATGTGCATAAATAAACATTTAATACGTAGATGTACTAAATGTAACAATATTTGTTGTTATTTATTTAAATTGTTTTTGTAAATATAATGCGTTTTGAATATGTATTTTTGTTTACTTCAGCCTTATACGGAAGCCTGAATGGGAGACTTTCAATTTATGAGAAAGTGGCGCTACACTAGCTTATTTTTTAAATGTATATACTACCCACAAGTATAAAACCAACTTTTAAAAAATCACTAGTTCACTTTCAACAAGTGTACTTGTGACTTGTGGCATTATGGAAACGATCCTTTTTGAAGATGCCAGTCTGTGATGACTTTCTATTAATTAGGCACTACCGAAACTATCTGGAATTATTAATAATTATATGTCTGGATTTAATAATAATATGATAATGTTTATAATTTGGCTTATGTAGTTAGTTAAACATTTTCTTAAGTATTATTTAAAGAATATAATGCTTTAATTGTTGATGTTTTTCTTTTGCATCTGCACATATCTAATTTCAAACCTTTAAACGTATTATTAGGTGTTTATTATGACGTTTAAGTAGAAATCTGCACATGACAAAGTACCGACAAGTTTAAAAATGTTCGCTTCCATAATGCCACAAGTCACAAGTGCACTTGTTGAAAGTGAACTAGTGACTTTTTTATAAGTTTGTTTTATACTTGTGGGTAGTACACATTTAAAAAATATATCATCTAAAGTATATTTAAGTAATTTTTCTTTAAATTTAAGAATAAATTAAAAGGTAGCGCCGTATTAACCTCCTTTGAGGCTATGAGTCAATCGGTTTCTATGGAAATTTGCGTTATATTATAGTGAAAGCTCGTTGAGAAACAAACCATTTATCATTATTCATGTTATGTTATCATTTCTCCGTGCGATGGCGTTACGAAAGCAAGGTGTTGACGTTAATGCCGTTTGAATTTATTGTTTAGAAAAACCATTTTCTATTTTAAAATTACATGAAAAATCAATTAACATAAATTTTTTATATTTTTTTCTTATTAGTTTTTAGTTATCTTTCGAAAAATAAAATGAAATAGAAAAACCATGCAACTTCTCTATTATTAATGTCTATATCCGTTTACGTTTTAGATCCACAAGTAGTGGATACAACTGATTATGTTTTACATTTAGCGAATTATTATACTTCTGTATAAATGGGTTGACAGAAGTCCCGAAAAGTTTGTAATCTGATGTAGGTAGCATTAATAGTCGAGGAGAGAGAATTATGTAGAAAAGTTTAAAATGTACTTTAAGGATGTATGAGCATGACAACAATGTTTGATTTAAAGGCTCAAAATTTGTTTGTAAGTAGTCTTTTACTCAAAGAATATGTGGTTAAAATTTCAGCTTAGGTAACCGTGCAAATTTTTAAGATAAAAGTCATTAAAAATCGATATAAAATACATTGGCTCTTATAGAGGAATCTCAAAAAACGACATATTTTGGAAGTTTTTGATAATTTTCATTTGGAATGAATGAAAACAAATTAAAAAAAAACTTTTTAATAGAAAGTAAACATATTAGCAATGAATTAGAAAAAAAAAAACTAAGTGTCTCCGTCCATATAAGGGATGTAAGAGCAGGGTAGATTAAGGGTTGAAATTATTTTTATCTTATTTTCAACTTTGATAATGAATTTTGTTATAACTTCATGAATGTAGACGAAAAATAAGAATAAAATTTTTCGATATGTGTCTTGGTTTTCGAAATATCGAAAGCTAAATAATTAAACAAAATTTTCAATTTTCGATATTTTGAAAATTAAGCCAGATATCGAAAAATTTTATTTTTACTTTTCGTCTTATATCGTCAAGTAATAATATAAATTTATCATCAAAATTGAAAATATCTATTTTTAAATTTGTACCCCCACTGCCATGATCATACATCCTTAAGAGCAGTATTTCTCAGACAGTTGTCAATCACATGGTGTGTTTTCCGGCCTTTACCTAGACCATAAACCTCCTATTATTTTCATAAACTGTTATAATTTGAAATGCCTTTTTGTGAAACAACAGAATAATTATCGTTCGGACATTATCAAAATATTATAATAAGAATTTTTCAATCACAACGATTTTTAACAAAACGTAACTTTTTTAGTTACCAGTTATTATTTTCTAATTTAGCGGGAGAAATATCCATCATGGTCAAATTCTCAAGGTAACATTTAAATTTTGAAATTTATAAAAAGTGACATCTGCATACTGTCTACATCAATAAAATATTATGTAATAATGTTCTGTTTAAATACATATGATGTACTAATGTGTAATTTAAAAATTAATGCTGAAATTTTGTTGTTGTGATTACGTCATAAAAAACCAGAAACTCTATCAGATTGGATCGATCATATTTTTACACTGTTTATACCTTATACATTTGACGTCATGACTGATTAATTGACAAAAATTTGATATAGGAAACTATTTTAAGATTAATTTTTTACCAAAATTTAATTCTAAAAGAATTATTATCTTATTTTTATTGTTGCGAAAACTCTACGAGGTTAACATTCAGACAATGTAGATCAAATTTTAGGAACACCCATATATATATATATATATATATATATATATATATATATATATATATATATATATATATATATATATATATATATATATATATATATATATATATTTTCCGGAATAAGCTGACTTGCCCGGAAATACAATTTCTGTATAATTTTTCTGAAATGAATATTGAATGTTAATGTATGTACATTTAACTATCATATTTTGTATATTTTGTTTTTCCCATTATATTGCGATTGTCTGGCCGAAAAGTGACTGAGTCTATATTCAGAAATACATTTATTTTAGAATTAAATACTTTTTTAGTGAAGAAAGGCCCAAATAGTTTCACAGTAAATGAATTTTTTTAATTCCTTTACCACTTGCGTCGTTGATAGACAAATTTTCTAACTAATATTTTTTCTAAATTAATAATTATTTATTATGATTATTTCAAATTAGGTAAATTGAATAAAAAAACCTTCAAAAAATTTTCTACTTTTGATTTTTCGATGTGCATCTATCAATCAATCATTGTCCTGCCATTTTTTTATCACATAGTTCTTTAAAATTATAGGTAAAAATATTATTTGATTTTTCGAATCTTAGATAATTGTGATGGAGGGAAATAGTGAGTTCCAAATCATTCTTGTATCTATTTTATCATTTTATCTAGCTCTACTATCCATAGTTCTTTTATCACATAGTTCTGCAAAATTGTAGGTAAAAATATTATTTGATTTTTCGAATCTTAGATAATTGTGATGGAGGGAAATAGTGAGTTCCAAATCATTCTTGTATCTATTTTATCATTTTATCTAGCTCTACTATCCATAGTTCTTTTATCACATAGTTCTGCAAAATTGTAGGTAAAAATATTATTTGATTTTTCGAATTTCTGATAATTGTTATGGAGAGAAATAGTGAGTTCTAAATTGGTTTTTGTATCTATTTTAACTAGTCCTACTATCAATAGTTCTACTTGAAATAGAATTTCTTTAAAACATTATTCTAAAGTTTATAATTTGGGATCAATTGATGTGTAAAAGTTATTGTACAAATATTTGGAATACAAGATTAAATAATATAATGTAAATTGAAATCAACAATACATTAATCCATACTATACAGTATTCATTCTGGAAAATTAATTATGCCTGTTTGTTGTGTTCCGATATCTGCATATACATTTTAGTCTAGGAGTCCAGGCAGGTAAGTAAAGAAACTTCGTGTGAAGACTAAAATAGAAATTTATTGCGAAGACAAATTATATTTTTATTCTACCAACAGGGAATTAACACTGACAAAATAAGTATTTAATGAAATCACACCCAAATAAATACACACATGCATGCATGCGTACGCCTAATCATGTATTTAAAAGTGGTGTTAATAAAACATTGTCCTCGCCCTGAAACATGTAGTTATAGTGAAAATTTTTATTTGGATTACCGAAACGATTACAAGACTTTTAAACAGAAATTTAAAAAGTTCGGCAATTCCTAGGCTAATAGCATTTAGTAGTTCTGTAAGTTCTTTGAAATAATTTACACATTGCATTTCAAAATACAACATAACACTGCTACTATCACTAATAACAACAACAACAACAATGACATAGAATAATTGTAACAGATACTTGGTACATGTTGCGATGTGACGATGATGAATTGTAATTTATACCAAATCTATGTACCGAATGTTTATCAGAGACTAAGCTTATGAAATACCAAAATTATGCAAACTTTCAAATGAGTAAATTAAGAATTCAAAGCGACTAGCCTTATCAATATAATTCTAACTTTAGGTTTGACAGAAATAAGATATGCTTACAAAACATACATGTGCTTCGACACTTTTTACAGTGTCAGGAATAATTTTTACCCAATTTTTCAGAAGATGTTATGTTTTCGCCCGTATCTTATATGTATGTATGTATATTTGCTTGTATATTTCTTTATTTCCTCTTATGGTCCAAACAGTGACCTTTAAAGTTTCATTATATTCGTCCTAAGTGTCCAAAACTTACAATTTTACTTTTTAAATTTAATAAGAAAAAAAAAGAAAATATTTTTTTTTTTTTGCAAATATCTCGGGAACTATAAAAAGTATCCGATAATTAAAAAGAAACCCTAAATGAGAAGGAAATTTGCTAAAAAAAGGCCTGCCTCCTGATACTTTACTACCAATATTTATCATTTCAATTTCACAAAATGGTGCTTGACTGGATTCTGAGTTGAAATTTTTGGGATAAGATCAAACGATTGCTTATATTAAAGAAAAGATTCAAAATTTTTTGTTTTATAAAAACGTGTGTTTTAGCATTTCATTTACAGGAGAAAGAACAAGTGGGCAGGGTTGTGGAAAGGTAATTTAATGAAGTGTTCTTAGCCAGTTGCTTCAAGTTCGCGCTTAGGGTTTCTCACCCGGAAAGATTAAAAAATGGGCGATGATGTTCAAAATCGGTTCAATTTGGAAAAGGCTTTAAGGAAAGCAGATATTTCATAGACAGCCTCCATAGATATGTTTCGAGTTTAGGGTTCCGTACCCGAAAAATTTGTCGGGAATTTTGTAAATTTCACTTGTTTAAAATTTATTCGAATAATTAGTTAACAGTTGCAGTTGCAGTTTCAGATAACAGTTTGTATAAATTATTGTACACCGTATTGTATCTTATATTATGCCCACACATATACACGTAATAATGCGTTTGTATATTGTGTAACTAAATGTTAAACATACACGTAATAACTCGTTTGTATATTGTGTAGGTAATGCATGCTCTTGTGTGTAAGCCTTTTAGAAATTATAATATTATATTACTTATGGCTGCAAGATTTAATGCAATATTGAGATATGTATTTTGCAACTGAATCTTTAAATTAACTATCTGAAAATTTAAACCGATATAACTCTGTTTATGAAATAGTTCTTTTGAAATTGATACATAGAGTGGATTGTACGGAGGAAGAACGAGAAAACTCAATGACTTGTGTATTTATTAAAGAAAAAACACAATGGGGTTGTCAGCATATAATTGAAAATACGCTACTTATCGAATTTTTCAGTCTAGTGTTTTGTAATCCAAAGAAAACTTAAAGAAAAGAGACAAGTTGATAAATTTTATTTAACTTACAACTAGTTTTTCTACAACGGTCAAATTTTTTAAATTTATCAAATTTATTTAAAAGCTCAAATTCAATGATGTTTCTTGAGAGGCGGACTGTGGCCTATGCCAACATTGGCATGGCGTAGAGGCGACTGTTAAAAAAGGGCGACAAATTTTTGATTTAAAAGCAGAAACAGCGGTAGTGTCAAGCGTGGGGAAGGGACGGAAAAAGCTTAACCCGCATCTACTCTCAAAGGTCAAATTTGCTACTGTTTTTGGTACTTTATGGCGACATCAATTTTAGACTGAGAGTAGAAAAGCATAGCTGAAAGGGTATGCTTGGTATGTTAAATTGTTCTAAACTAAACTTTTATTTATATCATTTATATCAGATACATAGCTTCATTTCAAAGCTTGTAAAGTGTGTTAGCATAAGTATAACCTTGCAGATCTCATTTACTGACAATGGATGGATAGACCTTGTGTTTTCAAAGCAATTAAAAATCTGCGATATAGCTACTAGTAAGAAGATATTGGCTCGTAGATATGAAAAGATTTGTTAGAAATGTATACTTAGATTTTTGAACGTATTAAAATAAGTTCTCGCTAACTAAACTAATTTGAGCATTCAAATTAACTGGCTTCTTTTAAAATAAAGTTGCGAAGCAAATCCGATGATCAGGAAGCCAAATGAATTTCGAGATACCTGAAAGTATTTCACTATTTACCGAAGTATGGTATATGCATATATTTTAATCTGCAAAATTCAACTTATTCCAATAATAATGTAGCAAGAAATACTTTATGAAATATGAAATACAAATAATAATAAATGATGTAACGAGTCATATAACAATAAACATGTGTTCTAACTAAAATGATCAGACATTATATATTATTATATAATGTGTCCATGTCGTTGTTTAGTATGGTCGTTGTCTCAAACAAACATGTCGTGTTCAAATGGAAATACAGTGCGAGGTATTTGATATGAATATATCATCAATTTCAATGTTGTTATACTATAATGATTATGATAAATGATTATTATTTATTTTAAATAAATAATGATGATGAAATTTAAAACATAGTCTAGTAGATATTTAAAAGGGTATCAGACTCTAATTAGTAGATTTTCTGGTCTAATCTGAGAATTAATCCATTCAAAATTCGAACAGCAATTAACATCAATTAACATCTAACAATTTTCGCAATTAACATCTAACTTGTCGTACGAAAAACTATAAGGTCTCCACCTATGAACCAATAATCAATCGAACAAGCCTATTCCAAAGTTCTATCTAATTGGAATCCGTCAAATGGGAAGACCAAATAACATGGCGTCGATTAGGGCAAATTTACCATAGTTTGTATAGTTAACCGTGCAATTTATAATTTTAATAAACAACTTTACGATTTATTTGTGCTGTTTACGTAGAAATTTATCCCTCATCCTGGTTACAAGATCTGCCACCAGGTGGCATATGCCCATTTGACGGATCCCAATATTACGTTTTTTAATATTAATCTTTCTTTTAAATGGTACAAGACAGAAACAAAATTCTGCAAGAAAAAATAAATTATTAAAAATAAAGAAATAAAAACAAACATGCAAGCAACTAAAGAAACATACGTATCTTGAAAAAACTCAATTACTTAAAGCAATTGACGTCGATCATTCAAAAAGACTCATAAATTTGTTTTCGATTTTATCACGTTAATAAAGAAAAATTGGGGGAGGGCTATTACACTTTAAAATAAAGATTCAAAAAGTATTTATCAATCAAGAACAAACTTGAAAATCTTTGTTTTTCGTCATTCCACTTCCTTCAAAATGTCCAAATGCGTTTTTTTTTTGTCTGGTTTTTAGGCTTTTATGAGATTATCTGTGTAAATTTGCAATCGTGAATGGGCTTAGTAATATCCTGATAAAATTGACCACTTACTAGAAAAAGAGAAGGCGATAATGGGTTGAATACCAGTTTCTTTTCATCAACTGGTCCCACGATCGCTTTTTCTCTCACACATATTTCTGTCTCTTCCCTCTCACACAGATTGATAGGGAACGCCCAGTTCATTCTCTATGCTTCTGGTTTAATCAAATTAAGCAACTGTATAGCAAAATCGAATATATGCGCTGTTTCACATTTACAGTTTAAGTAATTGAAGCCTTAACTGTCTCAATTTCAGGTGTTGCGCTTATTTTTTACAAATATTTGCGAGACTATAATAAAGCGCTTATTTTTTACAAATATATGCTAGACTATTCATTTCACTGAATAATAGGATGTATTATGTTTCATGGTAATAATGTATAGAAGTCATAGTATTTATTAATATTATTATTAATAATATTATTATGACTACATTGATAATTCTCAACAGTTGTTTGCACAATTCAAAATATTAGTAGCTAGACTACTATATATAATTATTATGTAGTAGGTATTAATAATAAACCATATGATTATTTAAATATAAATATATCAATATTGGACTGGGCGGCCACACCAAATTTTACTCATCGGACCTGATAATTTGTGAAAAGACAATCTATTTGTAGGTTGTTGAGACAGTACAAGTCCGTCAAATCAATTTCTGGAGCGCTAAGAGCATGGTACAGAAATAAACTTTTCATGCTTTTACGCCACTGTGATGATTTTTAATAAAACTATTTAATAGAGGAAGAGGGACATACTTTTCAGTTTTACTCTCGAACATCTACGTGAGTTTTCTGTTGCGGTAAATAAAAACGTAAGGTTACTTTAACAAATGTCAAAAAATCAGCCAGGCAACCGGGGGCCGTAAGTCCGAGCGGAGAGCCGATCATTTAAAAACAATTTTTTTTTTTTTTTGGAACTAACAGGTACGTGGCTGATGTTTTGTCAGAATTTTAACAAAATGTTAAAAACAGTTTGCCAAAACATGAGTCAGGTAATCGGGGAGCGTAAGTCTGAGTGGAGACTTACATGTAAAAAAAATTTTTTTGCAACAAAAAGGTACGTGTTTGATGTTTTGTCAGAATGTTGACAGAGGTGTTCAAAAAAGTTTGACTAACTATCAGCCAGGTAGTCGGGAGGAACAAGGCGGCGCGAGGCTCCCTCGTAGCCTCGGACAAACATTATCTAATACGAATAGTTCAGAGATATTAATAATTTAATGTTCGAAAAAATGCGAAAATGGCCACTTTCAATCCAACAATATGAAAAACCAAAAATTTTAATGTTGCCAAAGTTCTCAAATATTTTTCAAACACCCTTTAACAAAGTTCCATGGCGTTTTAGCATATTATTCTATCCTAAGCCATTCTATTTTAAAAAATAATAAAGAGCTTGCATATATATACTCGTTAGTGGAACAGAGACTTGCTAAATTATACTCATATGTTCCGTCTCTTCCACTCGTGCAGCAAGCACTTATCAATCTAATTACTTTATTTTTCTGTATTAATCTCCAAGACTTAAAAAATTTCTCAAATTAACAATTAATTTTCGTACCACGCATCAAAACGCTTTCGAATATGACTCGATAGACCTGCACTGTCTGATCAATCTAACGATTGATTCTTTATACAAATCATAAGCTCAAGTTGATTACCTGTGAAACTTGTCGTGGCCCCCTGTACTTAATGTACTATACCTATAATTATTGTTGTTATTTTTGGGTTATTTGTTTGTATATTATTAGTTACGTTTATTGTATTCATTCTATTTTGAGTATTACAACTTAGTTTTGTAATAACACACACACACACACATACTGTATTTACTGTTGTGAGTTAAAATGTATAGTCGAATGTGGGCAAAGGCGCTTTACTCAAACCACGATCACTAGCCTCTAATTTGGTCTCTAATAATCGGGTTCAAGGATGACATGTTTCGATTTCTTGTAGCTTGACACTGTTGAGAATGAAATCAAACATCTCCAACAATATTATCGTAGCCTCTTGGAAATTTTAATAAGCTCACAGTCAATTCAATTTACTATTTATATACCAAAATTTAACAACCCTCATGTATTTAACTTTTCATATCACTTTAAACAGGAAGTATATGGACACAATTTTAATTAAACAAGCGAAAGCAAACAATTGACTGAGCTAATAGTTGAAATACCATGCATAGACAAAGTTGATTACTCTATCATATTACACATACATACATGTTACACAAACATAACTAATATTGCCATATGATACAAACTAAACAATTTACGCCTTATTTACGCCCTCATGAGTAAACAGTTAAGTTTACGAAAAAAAAATTCAAACAAAAGTTAGTTATTTATTTATAAGGAATATTTTTTTCATTTAAACTTTTGTTCTATCCCTTACGGTTAACAAGATGGGTCCTACGGACCCAAGACTCAATTGACCTCTATTGCTCATTTACGAACTCGACCTCACTTTTTACGTCCTGAGTACGCTAAAAAATTTCATCTTGATATCTCTAAGCGTAAGATCAATATTTCTAAGCGTTACAAACTTGGGACTAAACTTAGTATACCTTGCATATAACATATATATATGCATGGTATAAAAACGTGTGTTTGGAGTTACACATTGTTCTTTTGTTGTTCTTACTGCTTTAAATAATCGTAGTATAGCGACTTCGTTTGTATTCTTTATGCTGTTGTATTCTACTTTTAAGAAAATGAATAACATTTTCTAACTGGTACTCAGTGATCAAAGTACAGTATAAATTACGATGGTCAACATTTATTATGTTTACAAAACATTAAAACTGTTTACTATCGAATTTTAGATACATACATTTACATTGGTCAATTTTCCATGTATGTGTGTTAGTATTGTCATTAAAACGAAAATAACTTTCAATTTTGGTTCGATATTCTACTGTGATTTAGTAGTTTATTTGTCAATATTTAAATAAGTCTTAGAGATCGTTTGTTTAATAACAATTTATACCAAGAATTTGGTTTGAAATATATCTCTAGTTTTAGATTATTGGATTTGGATTCATAAAAGAATCTTGAAATTGTAAAGCATTTTTTCGAATTATTTGCTGTTTTTCTTGGAAAAGATTTCATGCTACATATTTATAGGATATATATTAAATCAATGAAAAAAACGAAAAGAGGGTATCACTCTAGATTTTGTATTCATTTTGGCTTCGGTTTACAGCTAAAAAGGCTCTTTGCGCTTGCAGTAGCTATGCTACCAAGGGAGGGGAAGTTTTACTTCAATAAAGTAAATACTAGTAGCACAATTTTATCGATTTATTATTATCGAAGAACTATACATATTTCGAATTTTTCAAAAATCTTTATTCTACTTCAAAAGTTATTGCATAAAAAAAGGCATAGCACGTAACTTGTTCCTCTCATCATTACGCTCGTGATATGTGTCGATATATCTAATTTTAGTGACTTTTAAGCTCAATGTAGTATATAAATGAAAAAATAATAATTGATTGTGTTAATAGTTTAAATATCCTAGTACCTAAGTGTTGAATGTCAGTGTTTGAATTACTTTTAATAAATTAAAAAGGTTAAAATTTAGTTTAAAAAACTAACACTTGGTTTTCGAATGATATAACATACGTTGTTAGTGGGCTCTTATGCTGGACCTTTTGTTTCTTAGGGTCTTAGCTAATTTTCAGGCCAATCGAAGCTATAAGAAATAATTAGAGATTTAATACTAATAATTACTCGTTTACGAGAGTATTGAAATTAAATTAAAACTGATCAAAGTGGTGTACTTACAAGAAAACTAAATTTAAAAAAAGATGACAAGCCTGTTTGTCATGCTTTGTAGATACTTTAAAAAACGGCAAATCGCGGTCTGCGAAGTTAAATATACTCTAGGGAAAATTTTTTTTGACGGCCGGCTTATTTTTAACAGATCATTTTTTGGGACATATTACCCAACAAGTAAGCGGAAGTGATAGGTGCAAGTTCACTAGAAGCAGTTCAACTCATTTGAACTATCTTATATTTGACCGCGAGCGTGGCTGAGTATAGGAGCTCATCACCTATATACAGAGGTTAAATTAAAAATAAAATATATAGCCTTGAAATTTCATCAATCTATAAGAAGTGTATATAAGAAGTGTATAAGTGAACAACAATATACAGCACATATGAACAAGCAGCAAGTTACTTAAAAGTATAACAAATAATATAAAATATTTATAGATAGATTTTCATATTTTTATTGGTAAATACAGATTACATATAGAGTACGAGAGAATACAAGAGAATTTAAAAAGTTTAACGTTTATAAGCTGTCCTAAACATTACTAACAGAATTTATAACGTAGAAACTTCCAGATAAGCATGTATAGTATAATCCAACTTACAATATACAGATTTTTACAAGGTGTGTCTTAAGAGCAATGTGGTGATGATTTTTCGACTTTAATTTGTTTGAAAAAATTCAGAAACGAAAGAAAGGGGTTCTTTAAGTTTTGCCTATTGATTGAAAAAAAGAAATAGGTAATCAGTTTTACAGCAATACTTAATCAAGTTCTAATAGCTACAGGCCTAGTACAGAACTTTACAATAATGCTGATATGTTAATTTGTCGTTACTTACCTCGCCGCTATAGCGGAAACCATTTTCTCTAAATATCTGCCTTAGTTGTGTTGCCGATTCAAACGAATATGCCAATTTCTTTCTTACTTACTTTTATATTCTAGAGGTTATTGTGATAACATGAACTGTCTTATTCATATTTAAGAGTTGCTTCGTATTGTGTATTTACATTACGTATCTATAACGTTCCTTAGAATTCTGTTTTTTGACGATTTGGAGACGTGAGAGTTTTCACTTTATCTTTATAAAAATATATTATAATAATATATTATAATAACGTAAAGGTATTGCTGAAAATGGCATAACGACAATTTAAAGTATTCATTCGAAGAAAAACTATGGACTGAACTATACTGGCTCATAGCGAGGGCTTCTCTTGCGTCTAGGGTCCGTGTTTCGGTTTGAAATGAAAGAAGCAAAAACCAATAAATTGAAACAAACTGACTTAGAGGGCTTTTATATATTCGCTTCTACCATTATTATGTTTCGTAGCAGCGTATTTTTAATAATTGGTAGTGTATAAGACTTCCGATTTCCTTTTAAACTTGATAACCCATAATTTTAAATTAACAACTTATTTGAGCCATAAGCAATTATTTACATTGAGTATGCTTTTGTAATAATAAACTATAGTAAACCTGTAACGAAATGGACAAAAAAATCAAAATATTTTACTTTTTTCACGAGAAAAAACATTTGTTTGTAGTTTTTACGAAAACAAAACCACAATGATCAGCCTACTTGCATTCTGATAAATAAGCCTCAAGAAGCCTCTAAATTGAGAAATTACAGAATTATTCAAGGTATCTTTCAGACTTTAAAAATGCGAGTCTGGCTCTAGGTACCACATACTACACTATTATATATTTTAAGAATCAATCTTAAATGCAGTTGTTCTTATCAATAGTATGGTAAGATGAAACTTCTTATCAATAGTAGAGTAAGATGTAACATAAGGAGCAAAAAATACCTTAGTCTATTCTTAAAACTCTCGGCAGATATTGCTGTCTGTAAAATAGCAATTATATGAAGTTAAACTTTAGTAGCTAGAATATCAGCAACGTAATTCACGTTTTGTTTTAAAGCTAAGTAAAAAAAATTTAGTATTTCAACTTGCTTTTCTCATTCTTTTATTAACAAGTTGACTTATTTTGTGTGGTAAAACTCACAAACTATCTAATTCACTACTATTTGGTAAGTACTTGGTGGATACATCGTACTTTATGAAATTTTGTCATGGGACATTCCCTTGATCATACTATTTTTTCGATACCTAGTTTTTAACATTTAAGTTATTGAAAAAATACAAAATGCTGAGAAGTAATCGTGTTCTAAACATAAATTGTTTCCATTATGATTTATAAAAATTGGCTAGAAAAAAGAAAGATTATGGAAAATATACTCCTTGCTACAACACCTTCCCCTATCATAAAAGTTTTCTCAGACCTCTTGTAAAGGAACACATTACATTTATCTACGTTCGTGCATAAAACTGACTTTTTGTAATATAATTTTAATATTTAAAAAACAATTTTTCAAAGTTTTTACAAAACATTATTTTTCCTTTTTTATCTACATAGGAAAAATTTTTGATAAGCAATTAATTTTCATTTTAGATATCGTTTTCCTGTCTGCTATCTTTTGTAGATGATATTTACAAAAACTAGTCATGTTAGCAATATTGGTTCTAAACAAAGAAAAATATGCTGAGATCGCTAGAGGACCTCTATCCACAGACTTACGAGTCGATTATTACTTTGGGGAAAATAGAATTAAAAGTCTTTATGAAATATTCAAGATAAATTAACGAATTAACGACAATTTTAAAGATCGTATTTAATGAAAGTAACGTAAACGTATATATTGCCAAGTACACTTTAGCCGAAAAATATGTCATACAGACACTGCCTAAATTAAGCTAATTCCCACTTCGGTACAAAATCTATCATCGATACAAACTAATTATCTTTGAAAAAGAAGTTCAAACATACTATTATTATCATAATTCACAAGTTAAACTCGTAAGTCACCTTGTAAAAGGAATAGATTTCTACTTTATAATCATAACACCCGCATGAATAAATGATGGATTTTTGGTGCGCAATGGAAATTCGTAAATAAAATAATTTTTTAATAATTTTTAACTGTCAACTAAAATAAAAAAAATCTCAGACGTGAGAATTTTTTCGCAGTATGACCCACAAATTCTTTAATTTCTTATTACCTACAAGATAGTCTTTTGAAAATAGCAAAAATATTTGACAATCAAAATTATTATATTAGGCTTTGAAAGTCTGAAAAGAACAGAACTATAATTTTCACATTCTTATAATAGTAATTTACCATAAGTTATAATTTAAAATTAATCGAGAAGACGAACTTAACTCAGCCTTTCTTTGACGACCTCTCCATCCAGAAGTCCGTTCACGGTAAAGCACTCTTGCTGTTCCCAATCAACTCCAAAGGTTTGAATATACAGTTGCCGGGAATGATCGAGCCTTATTTTCGGTATCACAACGTCTCTTATAGTCTTAGTGTGTCCCGTTCAAGGTAGCCACTCTAACGTTACCTTACCCAACTTATAACACACACGTACACATCCATGCTAGTATTTTTTATTCACTCAATAAATTGTAAATCAAAAATAAACTTGTATTGTCTATTCCAAGACTTTTCGCATCGTAGACCCATTAATGAACGAAGAACGTTTGTAAACCACTTTTGTAATTTTCGTGGAAACGAAGACTATAACATTTTGTTTTCTGTATTCGAGTAATAACATATTAATTAAACCATAATTCTTGAACCAAATATTCTCCAAGATTTGCTCATAATATATACTTAGTATTAACTATGACGTAGAAACTTTTTTATTCAATTCAGAAAAAAAATCTACTTGCATACATAACCTAAAAAAAATAAATGAATATCATTAAAAATTTTATACACAATTTAAAAAGTTTATGAAAGAGGATATCAAATTAGCAGCAGCAAGAGCATGGTGGTTTGGTCTGTCGGTCGGTGGTAAGCTACCAACGTGGACGAGCGACGAATGTATCACAATTTTCATACATAAATGAATATAAGGTTGATTATGTCAGTGGAAAGAGGTAGTCTGATGCTTGTGAAAAATTAAAGTCGTATATAGCCTCATATTTTATATTATAATTGACCATGTTATCTAGAAAAGCACTTAAAACTTCTCTCTGTGACTCTCATTTTCATTTAATTAGACGGAAACTGTTTTATATGAAGTTTTCTTTTTTTTAATCAGGAATTTTTATAATTTTCCTGTGTTTTTGTATGTGTGAATTTGTAGGCGGAAAGTAATATGTTTGTTCATATGTTTTAAATTATAAAGCCCAAGAGCTACACCTAGTTGATGACCAATTTTAATTAAGTTTTCCGGTTATTTTTAAACTTTTTTTGGACAAAATCTAGACAAAGCATGTTTGTTTTAATAATAAAGTAAATATTCGGAGTATGTTTAAAGTTTAGTTTAAAACATTAAATTTTTGCAATGCCATACAAAAAATAATTTTCATATTACATTAAGTAGAAGTTTGTTTTAATTTACAAGTGTTTCTATTTCTTTGTCTCAGAAAAAAATCTAGGAAAAAATTGCACAATTTACATTCGATTGTCTGTAGGTGCAATCATAGTTTCGAAATAAATCTCTTATACGTACTGTTTTCTCTTGAATGAATTTTTTCTACTTAACTGCGTCGGAATAATTGTTAGCTAGCTATTGTATCAATTTGCTTAGAACTTGCTTGTTTAAAAAAATGGGATAAAATTGATTTTAATTACACTGAATAACCTCCTTTATTTGAAATTTTATTTATGAGGGAATAATTGTAATTCCAAACTGACAACATCCGTTATTATATATTTAAAGAGAAACAGTATGCTAAAGATGAGCGACAACATTTTTAAAGGTATGTAATTAAGGCGTTTCGATACCAAAACGAAAGTGCTACCAAAAACAGAAATAATTTAAAAAAATCAAAAACACGACTGCGTTAAATAAAATCTGAAAGGAAAGAAACAATCGAGGCCCGTTTTTGGGAAGATTTCAGTCGGTATAGATTTTAATGGACCCCGACTGTTCAACGCACTATGTAAATTACTGAACTTGTTTCTTTCTTTTCAGATTTTATTTAACGCGGTCGGGTTTTTTATTTTTAAAATTTTTTATTTTATTTTAGCCTTTTTTTTGTCCCAGCACTAAAAAATACTATTTTATATATATATATATATATATATATATATATATATATATATATATATATATATATATATATATATATATTTGTAATCCCCTTTAAATTTTTTGATACCCTTTGTTTTGTTTTTTCAAACATCTATCTAAGAACACTCACCGTTTGGAAGGAACGAGGTAATAAAAAAATTAACAAATATACATACATACATGCACGTGAAAAATATAACCACTCGTTGACAGTCGAGTAAAAACAACCCCTTATACATAGTGGTATATGAATGTTGGTTTTTCAATAAATCATTGCTTTTAAAAATGTTACCATTTACATAAAAAACTTTAATAAATATTCCTCAAGTTTGATGCATTAAAATCATACTAACATTAGGAACTGTGTATAAAAATGAAACAATTTTTTTGATAAAACCACTGACTTTGGTAGTAAATTTCTACCGAAATACCTTAAAAAGCAAAAATGTTTAACCATAATCTACACAATATAGATTTTACCTTTGAAATCACATTTGCTCTATATTTTTTTATTTCCGTATTATACAAATTAAATTAAACGTATAGGTTTTTATTCAATTTAAGCTTTATTTACACACAAAAGTCGTTAAAATACAACACAATACGCTCTTTGTAGGTAGCGAAACATTTTTTCAATACCGTTATTCAACCGTTAAATCTTATGTTGTTGTAATTTAATTACCATAGTATTATAATTAAAAACCTTTACAAATACTTTTTTCGTATCTCTAAAATAACCCATTGTACAAAGATTATACAAAATATTGGACAGGGAATTATTTTCAACCTGAGAAGCCGATAATTTTCATATACTTCTGCTATACCTTGTATATATGCTACTAAAATAAGAGGAAAAGTTCTAAAATCTACACACTGCAGAAGGAAGTCTCTTTACTCTACTTATTCATTGCTTTACTAGAAAGATTACGAGCGCGCATAGAAGAAAAATTGTTACACTTTATCATATTTGTTCAGATTAGTCTAGGAGAACGTAACATTTTCGAAACTAGTTTCATTAATGAAAGAAGTTTTGGATGCATAGCTTAAATTTGATAAACATCCGCTTAGAAATTGAAAATAGTTTTTCCTACCTCTCAGAAGAACTTAAATTAATAAATTTTTTGTGATTCTTTTTTTTGTGAATGAGAAACAAAATTTGTGATTCTTTTTTAAAAAGATTACTTTTGTAGTTGAATGTGATATATACAAAATACTTCCTGTATCTACACTATCAATATCAGAAATTGAATGATAAATTAACTGCTGTTTGAATTTTAACGAAAAACTATTACTTACCAATTAAATTTGTTGACTTTTTATATGGAATTACTCATTAATTCAAACAATTATTCTATCGGTTAACATTAACGACCCAGAGTTTTTCCTTTAAATGTTGGAATGCAATGACCAAAATCCAGCAAATTATGTTGTCAGAATTATTCACAACGAAAATTTCAAAACTGTAATTTTTAAGTGCTTGCAAACGGTTACACCTTCATAGTATCTATTTGAATCAGGTTTTAAGTCATGAAGTTTTTTACTATTGTTGATAATTTCACCTTCTACATTTTCTAAACACGCTTTAAAACGTAAAAGTTAAATACACTATATGTCTTTGGAATTTATACGGCTAAGGTACCGAACATGAATGAATATAGATTTAATTTCCGAAAATTGAAAATAACAGTTACAATAAATTACTAATGTTCTTTAGTTATATATATTACGAAAAAGAAAACCTCGTTGAAAAATCAGCATCACATATATACAGACTTTATTTTATTTTATTTTTTATCCGTCAAAAAAACCTTTTTTAAGTTGTTACATTCTTCTAGGTTTAAGAATTCAAAATATTCTAGATTATGAATTAAAAATAATATAAAGAAACACAATTATCATTATTACAAACCACTACACGAAGAGAGCTCCACGAATACCTTGAAAGTAGGTTGTTAAGTAAATAGGCAGCAGGCTAGAGATTATTTGAAAAGTAATGACACTTTTAACTTTTATTCTCATGTAAGTATAATTTCCATATAATACTAGCATATGTCGTACGTAACTGGAATCCCAAGGCATTTTTTGAAACTAAAAGGCAATTACCAATGGTTACATTATGGGCATAACTTTCCGCTTAGGTCAATCGGTTTTCGATCCTTGTGTGCTAGAGTTTTAATACGAAGCAGCACCTTTATAACTGAATTAATTCCATATTTTGATATAAAATAAGCTAAGATTTTCGGTCTGATTCGATTAGTTACTCGGTGGCTATATTTTCTTTCAATAATCATAATTTAGTCTGTCATACTTTTTCTGAAATCGCTGTAACTCCCTGAAATAAGATAAGCCATCATAAAAAAGTAAGCATTTGTTGTGGAATATCGAACATCGGACTCAGCACATTTAAGAAATTTGCGCAGTATAAAAAACTAATGTACAAGAATATATTTATATTATGTAAGTTGGTACTCTGCTACTAACTGGAACTGCTTTTACCAACATAACAAAATAATATAATGGTGTAAGAAGAAGTTGTGTATTGTACGTACTAAACAAAAGAAAATAACTATTATTTTAAATTTATTTTCATTAATAAAACTAACATAGTAAATAAATAGCAGCTGTTTATTTTACAGACATAACACAACGAAAGGACTGTATACTTTTAGTGCCCTCTTATTATATACAGCAAAAATTTGATATCGAAATACTTCATACTACTTTCATGATACATTTAAAAAGTTCTAAAATACGGAGAAAATGTAGGCCGCAATGATGTATAAATTCTATACTTCTCTCTATTACTTACCCTTTTTTTTCTCTTTTACCCTGAGGATTGATAAAGATTATAGACAAGTAAAATGACAGAAATTTCAAGACATTTGTTACGAGGATGGTGATTCTTAATACGTGATTCTTAAAAGCTAAATGATTACAGCGAAGTTGCCGGGGCTTAACTGTAGGATAATTTTAACATAAAGGTTATTTTTGTTAATTATTAGCCTATTGAATTGGGCTATTATTAGTATATTATTTGCTAAACAGCGTCATTACACTGCCGCAAAGATACACTTGACTTGCGGCATGCCAGTATTTGAGTAGAATATGGTAAATATACTTACTGATCGAGACCTTTGATTTAATACCAAATACAATTGATATAATTAAAGTAAGCTTCTAGCCTTAAACTTTTTACGGCGTAATGTGGGGCTTTTTTTGTTTGTTTGTAGCATATGTATTATTGGAATTTTCTCTCTAACGTCTTTGATTTCATAAAAGAAGATATATTATATGAAAAGTTTTCGCATCTCAGAAAGCTCAGGAGCCTGAAACATATCAAGATATGTTCAGGAGATTCTAACGAATCCTAACATGTGATTTAAAAAAATTTTGAAGAATATATAAAATCTATTACATGTGTGTGTCGTGCTTTTCAACGCTTTCGAAATTGCGTACTTTGCATTTTTAACACACCTGCATGAGCATCCGTTTTTAAAATGTTCAAACCAAATGAAAATAACTTTCTTTGAAAACCTTCAAGTAGGTATATTGAAATATGAAATAAATTTTAGCTGTGTTTAATGTATTAACTTCATCAAGATTACACTAAATCTACAGAATATGAAAGTAAAACTAAAACTCATTTATTTTTTCGTCATCATTTTCTTTTACTTTATCTTCATTGTCGCAACGAATATTACTATTTACCGGAGAAACAAATATATTTTAGTATACTTTGTTGTCTCATTTGATCAGGCTTATTAAAATTTGAATAAACTGTTGAAAAAAGGTTGTAGTTTGTTATTTTTTCAGTATACATTCCCACCTACAACGGTCTATTATTATTACGATTAATAGATGTAATTTAAATTGAAGTTTAAACCAAAATACACATAGAAGATCAACTGTTATTACGTTTCTGTTGCTATTATTTTGTGTTGTTGAGCCCTCCCGTATGTTTTTAATCGCTAAGATTACAACGATTTAAGTTTTATATAATGTGATTTTCTCTTGTTTTCTATGTAAAATATAATACAATCAAAACAAAAAAATTGAGTATTTTTATACCAATACGCAAATATTTGGGATTTTTCACTTCTTTTTTCTTTCTTGTGTTTCTATCAATAAAAATTTGGATGCAGAAAAACCCAACCTTTACCCACTTTACCCATTTTATTCAAAAATAAAGGGAATAATAATATGTTATAAATGAAAGAAATCTTTTTTTGTAGCAGATCAGAACATTTTATTGGTTTTTCCCAAATGTAGGAATAACAATTGGAATTTCGAACCAAATTTATTTTTGGCCATCTATTGAATCGCTTTCTATTGAAAATTTATAAAACTTAGAAGGGATTTCAACCATTTTTCTATAATCAACATTAAATTCGCAGTAAAAAAAATTGACATTCTCTAATCGAGTAAGAAACTATCCGATCTTATACGTTGGACTAAATGCTACACATCTACAAAATTTCATTGAAATCGGTTTAGTGGTCTCGGAACTTAATAAAAAATATGCTGTCATGAGATTTTTTTAACAGTGTGTCACATTTAAGATGAAAACACCCTCAAATTTTCGTTATTAATAGGAATATCGATTTGAAAGTTTGGACAATCATACAGCCCATGAGCCACATATGATGAAGATACTGAACTGAAATCTGATCTTTGAACTCATTCGGTTTTCATGAAAAAATTCGCATTTCTAATTGTTTCATTATTTTGGTCTTTAATAAAAATTATAACTAGTTAATTTTTAAGTTTTTATAACTAGTGTGCTATGGAATGTAAAAACTGGACAAAGTGACAATATAGTAATGTTATGTATTCGAGTATTTCAATAAGCCTGTAATAATTTTGAGTGTAAACTAATATAATGAAGAATTAAAAATGGTAATTTTGCCATGAAAATCGATATGAGCATAAAAAATATTCTAAGCAACTTTTTCTAATAATTTTTTTATTAGATTAGATATTTAGAAGACTTGGAAGTTCAGATTTCGGTTAATTATCGGTGCAAAATTGCAAATGGATATTCTTATAAATAACGAAAATATGTGGGGGTAAATCGAAATACTGTATATAAAGATATACAGTATTATTTTAATATTATATACAACTTCCATGCATATAGCTCTATTTAATATAATGTTAAAACGCACACTCGAAAAAAAGAAGCTGAGGAGAGCATATGGACAAATACCAATTGCGACAATTGATCACTATCTCACAAATTATCAATTTGCCTACCGTATATTAAAATTAACCAATCTAAGTATGCAGAGTTCTTTATAATGAAAATTAATATTCGGTATATATTCTATACCTCTAACAATAAATGTTCCAAACAATCAAGAGTATCCTAGCATTTTTCGCGGGCTATCTAGTGTTCAAAATAATGTATGTTATGTATAGAAAAGTAATTGAATGTAAAGAAAACTTTGTTATGTATAGAAAAGTTCATAAAGTGATCTATTTTCTTTGCTCATGAGTGTATTTTAGCACACTGTTATTTTCATCTATTTAAATATGAGAGAAAGTGGGCTTAATGATCTCATGAAAATAAAAACTAAGGTCATTACATATTTTTTAAATCAGTTTTATATTTTATTGAGCGTGTGTTTACATATTAAACAATTCATTTGTATAATCTCACAACAAATAAAATTTTAAGGTTACAGTACGTACCTACTCTCGAATTTTATTGGGTATCATGATTTTGAGTTGTAGTTTCGAAAACGCATATGGCAACTTTTACTATAAACATGGCATAGCCAAGACGACAATTGAAATTACCCATCAAAACAGTCAAACACGTTTCTGGATTGAATTATCCACTTGGAATATTGTCACACACAAAAACCACTGAAGATGCCCAACACTTTTCGTGATTATTCCTTGTTTCTGTTTTGACTTATATTTACATTTAGCCTTTCGAAATTTTTTGAAAGATGAAAAGAGAGTACATTATCTTAAGCAATTTCTTTTGTTTATTTACTATGCAACAACTTACATGTGTGAGCTTTACGCATCACTTATATACCTTACAATATTAAGTAGCAATAAATGATTTCACTCGGACAGCGCTAGACCCATAAGAAATACTAAAATAGAGAAAAAAAACTGACATTCGCTTGAGTTTTAATTGCTTTTCATTCCAAATCAGTGAATAACGGCAAGATTATGAGCTTCTTAAAACAGGGCCTAAGCCAGTATCTTTATAATTGGAGAAAATAATGCTTTTTTTCCACTTAAACTACGCTTACGTATATTTGGTCACTTATCTTGTATCATATATACGTGACACATTATGTTGTTACAAAATACCAAACACTAAGAAATTATATTGATGGAATTGATTCAAAGCACAAAACACAGATAAATATCTTTTATCTTTGTCAAACAGAGGTTTGCCAAATATAAAGATATAGAGATATGTGGTATTTCCTAATTTAAATAGTTTTTTGACATAGTGTCCGAAACCAAAAAGAATCATTTTTGGAAAATGTAAAGGTCTATTCAAGATGGATTTTATTCTGGGTAAAACATCTTCCTCTACTATATCTACTTGTGTGTTACTATAAGCTCTTCAACGCGTTTATTCAATTTAAATATATTATTCCGACTTGATGCAAGGAATGACCTAAAACTGTATAATCATATAAAATCCTATATAATACAAAATCTGTATTTAACATGGACATTTGTATAATATAAATATTGTTAATCAATTCCATAAAGAGAAAATTATATTTACATAAAACCCGTATCAATTTGAGTTTTTATTATGTAAGGAGCAATATCACGGAATATAGTCCAGTATGTTAATTTTCATGCAAATGACTTCGGCAAACTTTTTTCATTTTCTTGGTATTTTTATAGTACTTTAAAAAGTGTGTGATTCTAGCAACTAAAGAAAATCTAATAAAAAACGTAATTTTTTCATCAGATAACACTTTTTCTTAGAATTAATCCTCCTATCGATTCCCGTTATCATTTTCCAAATTGTTTTATCTTTAGGTTGAAATATGCAGAATCCTAAATTTTCATCGAAATAACTGCTGTATGTCAAATTTCGTCTTTTTTCTCCTTGTATACTGGAGTACTATTTCTATTTGCATATACATTTTTCAAAAATTGGCTTACAAATTTTTTATTTCTCTGAGTAAATTAAAAAGTTTGTTTCAATCTGATATCTTTGGTTTTCCATATTTTCGATTTAGTTAATAAAATTTTGAAATATTAAGCTGACAATCTTGAGAAGAAGTTAAACGAAAGTGGAAATCTATTTGCAATTGTGATCATTTTAATACAAAAAAGGATGAAGGATAGAGCTTTGTGCATCGCTGGAAGTATGTTTTTCCATCCTTCTTATTATGTATTCCAAAACCATTTAGGAAGTAACAATGTTCTGACAAAAATAGCTATTAAAAAGGGACTTTATATAAATAAATTAAATGGTGCCCAAACGAAAACAAATAATGTTTTTAAAAGCCGCAATTTTACCCAGCCTCTTTTGCGGACAACCAGTCAGTAACTATTTACAGAAAAAATATGCATGCAGCTGAGAATGGATTACTAACTATAAAAATACTAAATTCAAATGGTTATATTCAATACACCATTTTTATTTGATTTTTCAGGGAAACATAATAAACGAAACTCAATTGTGGTTGATTTGTTTTGACCAGTTTGTATTTTTATATTTTATTCAACATAATGAAAAGAAAAAGATACTGAGAGAAAGTGAGTGTGCTATGACGTCAACCAAAAACATAGAATGGAAAGTCACCATTTTATTGTAAAAATGTTTAGTTTATAATAAAACTGGTACTTACATCGTAATCTTTCGATAAATTGTGAACGCACAATGAGATTTACAATCCATTGTCTTCGTCAGATTATAACAAATCAAAGTTTCCCAGTCAAATTGTAGTTTAGCGCATTACAAATTGCTAAGTGCACGCTAATTGGTTGAAGAAGTGGCTATTCTATTAGTGAATCAGAGCCTTTGTATTTCAATTAATTATTAGTAGCTCTGTGGATGCAACTTCGCGTATCCATAAAATCGTCAGATTCATGAAGCTTATAAGAAGGAGAACGGTCGCTATAGAAAATATTGTCCCCGAAATATGGATAAAATAAGTGAGGCGCTGCGACCGCTAAGAAGTATCAATAAAGGCGGGCTGTTGTGCGCTAATTTGAAATGATATATCAATTTGTACATTATGCAACTAACTTCATCCACTTCGCAGATACTACTTCTTGATGGGACAGGTGCGCTAATGCTTTAGTACATAGCGATCTTTCTCCTTCCTTATAACCTTCATGGTCAGATTGTAAATTGACAGTTGGTCCTTGTTAGTTTATAACCTAACAAAAGTAAACGCGTTATATTTAAATCTAATAGTTTGTTTATAATTTATCGACAGTTTATAATCTGACTAGATTTAATATAGACAAACGATTTAAACCTAATGCGGTGACATATATATGAGAAGTAGTGAAAGCAAGATGACTATACAAATTTATAACACGACACAAAATTGTTATATCCCAAAGGACATTTTGAATTTAAGCGCACACACATTTACATTTGGGAAAAATTTTTCCTTATTGAATATACATATAACAATAATACATACAATTTTTCTTAACGATTTTCATTATTTCCCAATGTGATTACACACTTAATGTTATTTGTGGAACAAATATCTTTATGTAAATCACGATTTAACATTTTTTTGCTTTTAATTCTCTAAAGTATTCCGATAAAAATTATTGCAAGCAATGGAATTATTGATTTTAGGTATGTATAATAATAATATTTTCTACTAGGTTCTTTATTCGATCTAATTGTCACATTGTTTTTAACAATTAAGTTTGTTTTTGTACGGATAAAACTAATGGAGGTCAATACTATATTTGCCACATAATTTTTGCTTTTTTATATCTTTATAATTTCTAACAAATGTTGGTTTGGATTGGTTATATTTCATGTTGCCTTTTGTCCAGTTCATTACCCTTTTTGGTCAATTTGAGACTGCCAGATTATTCTCTCCGAACATAATTTATGAGTTATTATTTTCAAACACATTTTGTTGAATAAATATTTAAATTGATCTTTTAAAATGGATGACCCAATATAAGATAATCCGATACACCTACGTTTGACATCCTCTAATAATGCTGAGTGGATCAACAAGTCGTTGATCCACTTAAAATTACCTATAAAAAATTATGGTCCTGAAACCTACGCATAAAATCCTTCTCGATAAGACCGTTGAAACTTTTTTATTTTCTTATTTTTGTCTTGTTAGACAACTTCTTGCATAAAAAATTTCTGGTTGGAAGTCGTACTCTATCACGGGGCCCGGGAAATTTTGAATTGTACTTTCCAGCTTTAAATTGATGGATATTCAATTTTTGCTATTGTGTTAACATGAAGATTATCGAAGAATATTAACAGAATGATTATTTGGAAAATAATGTTTCCCACATTCAAAACAAGTAACACCTTTTAATTGACACCTTAGAAATTACTATTTAAAATGAACTGATTTTTGAATGATTCTCAATTGTAACGGGATTTAAAGTGCAATGTCTAAATCGTTTATTTCATGCAGTAGTTATGAAGGATATATAATCTATGATTGTAGGGATATTGAGTCGTGAATGTGTTATGAGACCTACTGCACGATATGTACCTATGATATAATAATACACAATAATATCCAAGACACATTGACAACTTGTCATATACGATCTTTTCTCTTATACAGGATAATTATTTTTGCTGCCTCATAAGGAAAAGGAAAACAGTATGTTGTTTTTTATACGTTTAACGGGACGTCATGATAGTTAAATAAACATTTCTCTTTTTAAATAATTCGACATACAGCAGGTAGTAGTTCGTATTCTTTGATGCAACAAAAGAAAATTTTATTTGAATATTTTTCCTCTAGTCATTTATTTTTGAAACCTTAAAGTCGTCTGAGTACGATAAGATAATGTCATACGTACATAATTGTTACTCTTGTTATATCATAGTCCAACCGCGTCGCCAGCACTCTTACCTTACAAGAAGTCTGCAATCTCGTAGTGCGTTTTACTCGTAATAATTCCTCACTTCAGTAGGTTGTGACTCCCACTAAGCACAACTCGTAACAACTCCTTTTATGATGAGATAAACATCCCATCATAAAAGGGTAAAAAAATCAAAGGAGAATAATGAACTTTTTAAAATTACTTAATGTGAATGTTGAGAAAAATTGTGTTTGAAGATTAACAAATGTTTCGTGACATAAACTAAAGTAAGGAGAGTGGAATTTATCGAAAAGAAACCTTAAGAATATTTCTTTACTTTAAAACTTAAAAATGGTTTTTGAAAATTTTGAAAAGCATTCTTTAACCACGAACAAAAACAAATTCCTATTATAGTTCTATATTATCAAAATAAATTGCCACATATATTAGGTATATATTTGGCAATTTTTATTGGGATGTAAAAAATAAAAGTTCCATTTATAATATAAATAAAGAAAAGTTTGCGTAAAGAAATTTAAAGTAATATTCAAATTGCAGACTTCAAAAGCGTATAATAACTATAACACGAACTTTATATGTTATAAATATTGAATATATATTTAGAGCACAGTCATGATGTACATATATAGTAAGATATGAGCTTACTATATTTTGTTTTACAGTTGAATCTCTTAACAAACTAAAGTACTTATCAAACGGAAATATCAAATAAACGGCACGCCCGAAAAAATAGCAACAATCATGTACTTCATACATGTTTTAAAGTAATAATGAATACCACATTCAAATAAATGCTAGGCTCAAAAAAAAAATCAGTAATAATGTATTTATTATATCTTTTAAAGTATTACCTATTTCATACATTGATGCATTTAGAATTAAGATTAAATGTCAAAATATGTTGCTTTTATCTTCCAGTAGGTACCTACTCTGTGCCACAGTAGTATAGCAAAAAACGGAAAATACTCCAATACACCAAAAATTTATCTACAAGAATGTAAGAACTATAACATACTTGAAAACATTTCGAAACATTCTTGAAGCCGTTATTTTGTAATTAACCATAGCTAATTATTGGTAATCTAAATAATTTCTATATTGGAAATTTTTTTCAGACACATTCAAATCGAGCTTTTTGTACAGCTTGTTTTTTTAGTAGCTTACATTAGCAGATTTTTAATTTGTAACAATGAACCTTTTAAAAATCTAATTTAGAAAAATCAATATTGTATAAAAAATTATTTAAAAACAAAACAAATGAAAGGTACCTAAAACTCTATTTTATGAAAAATGTAAAAACTGATAATTAAAAAAAAAAGAAAAATAATGATGAAAAACTTGTAGAGCAAGTTAAAGAAGAATAAATGAAAGATTTTGAAAAATTTCTTACGTTCTACTTCATTGTCCTCGAAACCAACTGATTTGGAAAATTCTGATTCTTTCCAAAACTTTTCAGTCTTTCAGAAACATATAAGGACATGTTAAAACCGTTTAAAATACCGAAAGATATTATTAATCACCTACATTCATTACCCAAGATCTGGAATCGAACGTTTTGTTAGCTGCGTTCTAACAGAAAGGAATGGAAAAGAAGAAAATGCTGGAAAATGTAGCGGGGATTGTTAAAAAAACAATATTCTATGAACCAATAATGTAATTTCTACTCTGAAATTATGCACTTTGTGACAATTAGAGTAGCACAATGCAGAGGAGATCTGCCGGTAGCAAATTTGCGTTTCGAGAGACAAAACCCTTAAACCAAGCCGAAACCAAGTGTGTTCTGCATTAAGTTAAAATATCAAGACAATTTAACATGGGTCGTAAAACGGATGTGTTTTAACAAAAGCAGCCCACAGAAAACTCATTTTAATTTCAATAAGTATATCCTATCAGTATAATTTTCTTTATATGTGATTTGATAGTCAGATTTCTCGACTGGCGACATTTTTAGGAAAAATTATGTATGATAAAGGTTGACTGTATAAATTAAATATGAGCTTGTGTAGTATTCGAGTCTATAGAAATATAGAAATAGCAAGAATATTATAGATAATACTGATAGTAGGAGTATCAACAATAATGTCGATAAATATGTGTGAGCCTGTGTGTATGTGTGTGTGTGTGTGTGTGTGTATGTGTGTGCTACAGCACTGTGTCACTATACTGTGTCACTGTCTTATGCATGGTGTTAATAAATGCAAATGTATATTGAATATGAACTACCGAAAATCATTCAAATATTGACGTTAAATTTGCAGGGATATTTAATAATATGAGAAGTAACGAGTTTTATATCGAAGGAGCCAGATTAATCAAGCGAGATAAATCAAATTCAAGTGTATTTTACACTACTGATTAGTTAGTTCATCCCTTTCAGTCAATAATTCTTGTTTGCCAACAATAAAAAATAGGGAATTATCCTGATTTCGAATTGGCCTTATTACCCATAAAATGTAAAACTAGACTTGATACCATGACAAATTTTGAAAGTGAACTTAAAATTGCTTAAAAAACGAAGAAGCTATAAGCAATCAAAGATGCATTCAAAGGTTGCCCATCTCCTTTTAGCAAAACTAACTTTTATATGTAATCTCTATGGCAATGCTCATCGTTTGACTTCACTAGAGGGTATCTTCCTCTGTGTTTAATTTGGAATTTTAAACGTTCATATCTTGCATACTTAGTCCATTGAAATGTTACAATTTTCCAAACTGAACATTTTTGGGAAGACGCCATCTTGAAAAAAGGGGTGGAAACATATTTTCAGTTGTATCTTGTAAACTATTGATTTCTCCAAAAATTTGTGAAGGCATAATTTGTAGCAAATTGTAGCCACGACAATTTTTTGCAATAAACTTAAAATTTAAAAAGTTGTGAGCAAAAAAATCAAAAATTTTATTTAATCAAAAATTTTTTTGTTTAATAACTTTTTTTCTTGTCATTTTATCATAAAATTAGAACAGAGCACTATTATAGAGAATACGTTTTTGAACATTTCCCCGCAAATTTTATTAATTTTTGTTAATTTTTAACGTAGTTACAGCGCTCCAAAGTTGACCGGGTTTATCAATGCGCATGATAACTCTGCTAAAACAACATGTTATTCTCGTTTTTTAATAACATATTTAATAAGCTATTTCTTCTTCGTCATGCTATTATTTTAGTTTTGCTACATAGTTTGTCACATGTAGACGTATTGAAAATTGTGAATATTATTTTCAGTTTAATCAATAATATTTTTACACACATGCGAGAAAGGGAACTCACAACTCAAAGGGAACAAAATTGTAGCCACGACAATTTGCTACAAATTATGCCTTCACAAATTTTTGGAGAAATCAATAGTTTACAAGATACAGATAAAAATATGTTTTCACCTCTTTTTTCAAGATGGCGGGCGGGGGAAAAGGGCGCCAACCCCCCATCTTGGAGTTAAGGTTGTATTGACCCCCCCTACATGTTCTTCAAATAAAATCGCGTCCTCCCAAAAATGTTCAGTCGATGTAACATTTCAATGGACTAACTAGTAAAGATTAAAAAAAACCAAATTCATTTTGCTACTCGTGAGGTGAGAATTCTTCATCTGAAGTGAAATAAACTAAAATCAGAATGGGTCTGTCAGATTTAATGCCATCAGTGGATGTTTTAGTTGGGAGAAACATTCAATTTCAAATGTGTCTATGATGACTGTTAATCGCCGTTTAATAAATACTATAACGTAGTAACGAGTAATATTTTAGTTAAACCCGCTGTAAAATAAATCTTTAAATAAGTGAAGTTACGTGTTGTATAAATTCTGTCCTGTCTCTATCGTCAAACTTGCCTGAACGCTCACTCGTAGAATGTTCATTTATAAGTTATCCAAGAATAGAGAAGGTTGTGTTTATTATTGCGGTCGTGGAAAACGATGGGTACACTTTTTGTCGACACTGGCGAAGTTTGCAAGCATTAAGTAAAGCAGTATTCTAGTAGCATAACTATCGCATAAGCAAGAAGCAGTCAATATAGATTTATTAAATAAAATACTATATACACACAAAAAAAGATTATTTTTAAAATTTATTACTTTTATTTATTGTATTTTTAATGTGGTATTTTTTACGTCAACAATGTATTTAGTAGAGGGTGGATCGGATTGTATGGAAATTTATAAATATTCTATATATTTTATGGTAATATATTTCATAGATTAGTTATCCTATTTATGTGAATTCGATAATAACTGGATTTATACAAATAAAATTCACCATACAAAAGTCTTAAATACTATAATTTATTACGTGATATTGAAGCTTCATGACTTGCTTGACGTATGAGATTAGAATTTTAAAAGTTTCTTCATTTTGATTTATTAATGTTTAAAATACCGTTCTATATGAGTAGAAACAAATCCAAGAAACTTTCGTTTTTGGATTCGACTGACAATGTAGTAGGTATCACTAATATCATTATTACAGTGTTCCCTACTTTTTTTATACGAACATGTTCGTAAAATCGTTTTGAGTGTATACATACATAATTTTTCGCATTTCGCGAAACAGACAAGATTTGCAGAAAAGCTTGTGCTGAATCTTTAAGGTAGACCAACTGAAAAAAAAGTCACATTTATTTAGGCGAATTAACGTTATACATTAATTAATAACGCCAGACGTGCATATGCAATTGCTTTTGAAACTTATGTGTATGAATGCAATGGACTTTTTTCATTTTTATTTCAGTTTTCACATTTTTCGGAGTCTGAATACAATAGAAGTACAATAATACTTCATGATTCCATACTATATATAAGATATAAAAAATTTTACTTGCTAACGAAATTTGATAATACCAAAACTGTAATACTGCGTAATTACCGAAGAGTTAAAAACTCAGAAAAAAATTGACGGAACACATATGTTTTCTTAGAGTGGGTGATACTTTTAGTGCATTATAAAAACTTGAACTAAAATGTACGAAATAATTTCAATTTTAACGAAAAAGACAAAATTTGAAAGCGTTCGTTTATTGATGTATTTTTAGCAGGAAAAACCATTGTTTTATAACACGGGCTCGTTAACAAAGCGCATTATATTATTTATCTAATTACTTTAAATAGACATTCTCCATAATTTTTAGACTATCTGCAAAAACAATCCTCATAAAATTCCGCAACAAAAAATTTGATAAAAAAATTTGATACAATTTACTATACCTGCTAGTACTTTCATCGAAGTTTATTTTGATTTCAATGTGTCAAGGATGGATGAAAAATGACCTAAATTATTCACGAAATAGCTGCATCTCGCCATGATTCGCTGTGAAACACTTTGATTGCATGGAAATAGATGAGAAGTTTAAAAGCTAGTTAATGTAGGAGCTAGTTAATAAAACTTACACAAACGCAGTTTTTTTATATATAAATATATTAAAAAGTTTTTACTCTCGCTTATCCTATGGTGTAGGCTATGATCGTTGATAATATTTTTACAAATGAAATAAAAGATAAGTTTTTTTATCAGTTAAATATTACACGAGCTTTATAAATTCTATTTGGAAGGTAAATTAATAACTATTTAAAGAATTTCAAAGGATGAAAGCGTGAATCCACTGGTTTACGAAAACTTAAAAATTAAGATTTCTTGCATTTTTTTAGTTACCTGACATCAGAAATTCTGTTTTATTCTTTGCCGGACAAAAAGATTTTCGCATTAGTTATTCAACTATCTAATAGAATAGGGTATTCTATTATATTTGAAAAAGTACTTCAAAATG
Source organism: Chrysoperla carnea (assembly GCF_905475395.1). Lineage (NCBI taxonomy): Eukaryota > Metazoa > Arthropoda > Insecta > Neuroptera > Chrysopidae > Chrysoperla > Chrysoperla carnea. The sequence continues at coordinate 69,785,101 of NC_058337.1, read as the reverse complement.
TTGATTTTGCTAATGAAAAGCCACAAAAAATTTATATCGGAAAAATACATACGCTTGCTTGCCAAAAACTTAAATTAAATTTTAGACCTTTTTTAAACTGTCAAAAACAAAATAACACAGATATATTCATAGACAACTAATTATAATAAATATAAATATTTTTTATCTATGGATATATTATATCCAGCTGTCTACACTGAACTAACTGATGGTCTATGGTTCATACCGATATGACATCACATCAGGGCTTGCCCGCGGTTTTGGTCACGCGATATACAGTTTAAAAATTACGATTTTTAATTTTAATATTATAAACGAAAAAAGTGCTTTTATGACTCGAAATCAGAATATTTAAGTATATTTTTACATAAATTTTAACTTTCAAATTTCTTAATGTATTTTTCACTACCAAAAGTACCCTATTTTTTTTAAATTTCCTATGCGATCAAAAACTGCATGAAGAAAAAAACCCTCAATTCGTAGATAAAAATCAATGTTTTGAACTATATTTATCAATGGCTAATGTATATAGCATTTTAATTACATTTTTCGTATCTATTTTAAATTATAATGACTATTAATATGAATAAATCAACCTTGCGATGGTACATAATTTCAAATTCAATGTAATTGTTTATATAGATTAAAATAATAGTGCGAGTATATCAAAATCATAACCTCACTTCCCATATCTCTCACCATATATTGTAACGCAACACCATAACAAATTATGAAGGATTTCCTGAATTCAAAGTGGAGTTACATATTATAAATATTGTTCATACGTAACGTAATATACCTTCATACTACTCACTATGTTTGTAGTAACTACCATGAAATAAATTACACAGTTTTAGAACCCGTATATTGATAATAATTATTATGACAAATATATGTATATTTCATTTTATAGGGGAAAATACAGTTATGGGCTACGTAATTTCAGTACGACAAACTCATAATCAAGTAAAGAAACATTATATGGAATATTTTACTTTTACTGACTAGCGTTTTCTAAATATTTCAATATTTTCTTAAAACATAAGCTATTTTGGGTGATCAAATATCGCTCCTAAGCTTCGAATTTTTTTTTATTGGTTACCTACAAAATGAGGTATTTAGGTGTATAGATTGAAATGGCCCATACAGAATATCTATGTTGTAATGATGATTATCGTCTATGATCATTCAGTTTGCGATTAACCAACGCGAATAACTTGAAATAAAATTATATGAGAAGAAAGTAGAATAAACAAGTGAAAAAAACAATTGACTGAGTTAATTGTTGAAATACCATGTAAAGACAGAGTTGAATACACATTCGTTTGCTTTTTTACGTCATATCAGTAAAGAAAGATAACCAAACATACATACATACATACACACTTAGCTGATATTCCCATCGTTTCAAACAAAAGTTGTTTATTTTTTTATAAGGAACATTTTTTATGTTGAAGCTTTCGTTCTATCTCTAACGGTTTAGAAAATGGGTCCTACGGACGCAAGACCCAGTTGACGTATGTTGCACATTTACGAACTCGACCTCACTTTTTATGTTCTCAGCACGCTATAAAAATTTCAACTTGATATCTTTTTTCGTTTTTGAGTTATTGTGTTGACAGACAGACAGATGGGCAGGCAGACGGACAGACAGACGGACAGAAATCGAAAATGGACTAATTAGGTGATTTTATTAACACCTATACCAAAATTTTGTTCGTAGCATGAATATTTTTAAGCGTTACAAACTTGGGACTAAACTTAGTATACCTTGCATATTTCATATACTAGCTAAATTGAATTTAGGTATAAATATCCTCGTGGCTAACCTTGACGTTTATTCGAGTAAAACCAGGATTTATATTAAAATACTATGAACAAACTACAACTGAAGTGGAATTCAAATGTTTCGTTCAACATTTGAAAAAGAAGGTTCTTTTTTTTTTATTAAAAATTTTGTTTTCATCGATCATGCTTGTCGATTGGAATTAGTATGATATGTACATCATCAGATTCTTTAACGTAGGTTAAAATTTGGTGTTTTAAAATTTGAAATACTTTCGAACTAATTCATATCAATAAATTATAAAAATAATAAATTTTTATTGGTACTTCATAAATATTTGACAATATCAAATGGAGTTTTAATTACATTCATTATAAATGAATTAATTACATTATATACATGCATATGTATACAAAATAAAGCAAGCTGTATGGTGTGTGTGGACTTTACGGACCAGGTCAATAGCTTTCTTATTCAGTATATCATTGCATTCATTTATCGATTACAGATGAATATTTTCTCTTCATGTTTATTTATGACAAGTACAATTTTACGTGTAAGAAACGAAATCCAATTTTGTGTCCAGGCTTGATCCAGACTCCTAGAATTACAACTAGTCTGAAAATTAGAGAAAAATGAATTACTTGCAAGCTATTTGACATTATAGATCTATTAAAAAAACGTATATTCAAAACCATTTCAATCTCTAATTTTTCTACAATCAATTTAATTGCCAATCTGATTAGATTGCTTTCTCATAGAACCCCACAATTAGTTAAAAATTTTAATTGATCGGATTATTTCTTTGGGAGGTACCAAACGATATGTAATTTTCTAATATCTTTTTCGCATTTTGCATTCCATAAAATTTTCAACAACCAAGACTTGTTATCATAAAGGTCACAAAAAAATAATGTTTAAAAAAGTAAATTATTTAACCCTAGTAATATACATCAAAACAAATAGATATTACGAAAATGGTATTCACATATATTTGGGAGTAATAGTATGTACCACTTTGTGAAAGCAATTTGATTTAAACTCAATTAACTTACCGCCATATTTTGTATATTTACTCACTTACTGTGTTGTGCCATGAATCAGGTAGGTATATTGAGGTCCTCATATAACCTATTACTATTAAAACATACCAATATATGCCAAAATTCCCCTAATGATTGTACAATTTGTGTGTGTATGTGTGTGCGCACATATCAATCGTTTGTTTCTTTACAGGCATGTCAATTTTTAGGTTGATACTTACTGCTAACTTGCTGGCTTGTGAAAAGTATGTTAATTGATAGTACATGTCAATAGGAAAATGAAATGTAAAAAAGGGAACTTAATAGTTCTTGTTATGGTAGCTGTCAGAAAAGCAATATATACTTGGAGCAAAAAATTAGTTTTAAATGATTTATAAAACTCCATCAAAAAGAATACCTTAAAAAGAAAATAAAAAATTTCATTTTCCATAATATTAAACTGTAATATATGGTGTAGACATATGTGGGTTTCGTAAAAAAACTAGACCTTTTTTAGATATAAAAACTCCAGCCAGAACTATTATTTGAACTTTTTTTTATTTAATGCATTGTTTGTTTAATGTTTGTAATTTGTAAAAAACTGCAAACCTTATTTAAATTTCTTATTTATTTGATCCCATAACTTATGCACACCTACTGGGATTGGGCAAACTCGGATTACACGTATTTAGGACCAAATGAAGGCATATCAACGATTTCCAGCTTGCTGGAAATTAATTCTTGCTTAAAACGCTTGTTATGGATTCTATTTGATGATGTGATATCCACTAAAAATTAGTAAGTGTTAATTCTATAAAAACTAATAAATACTACACGTTTCTTGCTTTCTGGTACAAAACTTTCCTTGATTGCTATTGCTGAAACAGCAATGAATAAACGATTTGTATACGATTTTGTAGTAAAATATAAATAAATCTTATTAGCTCTTTTACTGACACGCAAATAAATCTCAAAAACAATTTGTCGTTAGAAATTTCAGAGATAGATTTGGGATAAGCGGGCTATAGTAACAGATTAACATACTGTAAAAAATGATTTTCAATATATGAATATGAATGACCGACCGGTAATATAGTAATCATTTCATAATGGTGCGGTTATTCATTGAATCAGTTAACGGTCTAATAACTATTTTACATACACATTGGAGCTACCACATGGTTCGTTATTGGTTGATAACGCATTTGACTCATATACCTATTGGTATAGTACCTATCTCTATAGCATAGTAGTAGTAGCATTATGGGTATTAAAGGTATATAGAAAGTAGAGAAAGGTATGATGGTCTACATATAGTACCAACATGAGTACATATAATGTATAAAATTTAATAATATCATAACATTATGACAATATAATAATGTAAAATGTAACTATATAAGATATAAAATGCAAAAAGGATGAATTTCAATATTGTTGTTTATATACCCTGTATATAGGATGCCCCTAAATCATCAAAGGTGTACATCATCACCAAATAAGCAACCAGTTAAAAATACTATAAGATTAATTAACGATTATCTAATTCATACTGATGATCACTACATGGTAGTTTAAATACGCATTTATAAATTACAACAAATTTTTCTTGGAAATCCGGGAAAAGTCAAAATTTTATTAGTATTCAAGCATATGCAGGGTATTTAAATAGTTAACTTAATTTAGTACTCTTTTACCTAAATAGAATTCCACTTCGATCTAAATCGATCCTAAAACACTTGCTTTACTAATAAGAGTAATTGCAGTATTCATGATTTAATACTCCCAAGTATTTTTCTTATAGTAATTGAACTGTCGTTTACATAAAATAAGAATATACTCTTCATTATAGTCGCAAGGGTCAGAAAATGGGTATTTTTCCGTTTCGTTTTCTTTTAATATTTACCTTTTCCTTCTTTTATCGTATAATCCGTGTCTGTAGAAACATTCGATATAATGAAAATAATTTATTTAATGGTGCTCCAATATTTTGTGAGGTAGCAAAGAAGTAAAGTCAATTACAAATTTCGTAGTGTATTCCAAAACTAGAAATGTGAAGTTTATTATAAGGAATTATTATACATATATTTTATTATAAGGAATTCATTTTTCGTTTATATAAATTTGCAATTATTACAAGACTATAAACAAAGGTAAGATGCATGAACAGGAATTAAATGTTTCAATCACTTACAGTGAATGATCGTGTTCCCTAGAGTGAACTGTATAGATCACTAGTTAAAGAGAGCACCTTAAACTACAATATATGGGAATATATTAGGGTGTGATTCATGGTATATTATGATTTTGTCCCATATAACGCATTTTATGTAATTCATAATCCAAATAAATACTCAGTGCTGAGGAATACAAGTATCATATGCAAACACTAATTCGATATTGTGATATTTTAAAAATTGCTTTAAAAACACAGAAATGTAACTTTTGATTCTTGGTACTGCACCTTCTCCTATAAATAATAATTGGCACAATATTTTATTTTCTAAGTTATCAAATATGCGAAGTAAATTTATGGTAAAATAGTTCTAACTTAAAAATCAATTTCTAAAACCAAATACCTACTGTATCTTTCCCTTTAAAAATATTTTGAATATGTGGTAGATAAAATATATTAGATGTTTGGATAAAAAGGTCGGTCAAATTTCACAATTCCATTGTATTTGAAATTTATGGGATAGTAATTTTCAAAGATTGGTATCAGTGCATACATGTATATGTATATGTATGAATATTTAGTGCGAGTGGTTATTATATAATACAAGTTGTAGTTTTAACTTAAAATTGAATATTTTCATATTTTATCATTTACATAGAGCAACAAATTATCTTAAATGTCCTCTTTCCTTGGTCATCTATCCGAAAATCTCTAGAATTTATCAGATGAAGCTGTTCCGTTTGTATGTTCCGATGATTTATGTTGCGTTACTACAACTGATGTATGTTCCGTTAAACGTGCGATAATACTGTATTAAAAATTAATTAATTAACGATGCAATAAATATCAAAAAATTTACATAATTCTTAATCTTATTAAAATAATATACACTTATTAAAATAATAATGTAGAACATTTTGGAATATTCTAGAAGATTCTTGATCATTATAGAATATTTCAATTTATTCTTGAGAATTTTCGAAAATTGTAAATATTTGAACTATTTATATTTAACTATCATAGAAATAATTAAACTAAAAATAAATAGATCATAACAATTTTGATTACGTTTTTCCATGTTTGATTGAATGAATCACTGCAGTGATTTTGATACCAAAATGAAAATGTCAATATTTATTTCAGGAAAAAATCAAAATCATTGAACCAAAAAGCTCCACTTCACTTTAGTAAAACTTAATTTTCGACATACTTTCTAATACCAATACCATACCAATTTTTTTCACAGACTAAGAGAAGAACCTAATATTAAATCTCAAACTTTCAGAAATTTTGACGGTTTAACACACTAGTTAATTAATGCCAAAAATCGTCATTTCAACGTAAATTGACTCACATTTAGAAGTTAGGCATTAATTATCTCGCGTTCTAAACGGTCAAAATTTCTGGAACTTTGAGATTTAATAGTAAGCCTTATTATTAGTGTTAAAAAAAAATACCCATAAAATATTTACAATAATTGAAATTTAGAACCACACGCTATTTATTTTATGATAAAATTATTTTTTTGAATTTCAAGAAATTATTTTCTATCTTTTAGTTCAGTAAGTTAGTTATGTTTTTTATACGTTCAGCTAAACGTACTTTATTGTAGGATTAACATTGAAAAATATAAGGAAGGTATTAAATAATTGTTTTAAGTAGTATTTATTGAATAATTAAGTAAAACCATCGTATAATAGAGCAGGATTAATCGTGAATGCCGGTTATTATATGCTTCTTTTACTTAAGTATTCACTAAATACTACTTAAACAACTATTTAATACCATATAAAATAAATTAAAAATGTTGACTCTTCACTAAACGTGTAGCTAAGCACTCCATCTTCAGCGTCCTCTATTTCAAAAACGGTTCAACGTATAAAAAAAGGTGACAGATGAAAATTGTACTGAGGGCAAATTAAACGATATATTCTCCGAAAAACGTATTTTTACGATCTTTGAGATAACATTTTTACTACCAAAATAGAGGTTTGTGCAAACATTCAGCTTATTCCAGATTCTAAGGCAAAACCCTAAGATGATCAAACTAAAAAATTCATTTCTGTTTTTCAATTGGCTTCAGTAATAATCTTCTAGTAAAATAACATTATATAAATGTAGGTACTTAACAATAATAAAACTATCCTTTGTTTGTTTAATTATAAAACGAATATATTTTAATATTATAATATTTGAATTAATTTGAAACAATAAAATTTTAACATACAAAACAATTAAGAGACAAATAATATTATCCTTTTATTGAGGCAATATATAAAATATTAGCAAGTTTTATATTTTGTTTTGTGCATGAAGGCATCAAAAAGGTATTTATAGTGTGACAGACAAAAAACGGTGAATTCTTCTTTCTCTAAGTTTTGCCCATGATACTCGCTATTTTAACCTGATTATTATACTTTTGAGATCAAAATTACCCCATCCACTGAGTTTCATCAAATTCCAAAACAAAATTTTTTTTTCGGCACCCCTTAAAAAAATCGCAAAATATCTAAAACATTTTTATCTCCAATTTCGATAAAACTCAGTATATAAGGTAATTATCACCCAAAAAGTACAAAAATCGGGTGCATTTCACGACTGGTCGAATAAATTTTGCGATACGAGTTTCATCAAATTTCATTACTTATTATAGGTGAAATAATTTTTAAAATTGGTTGAGTAGTTAAATAAAGAAGGACTAATTTTCATGCAAACTATGATCCCCTTTTCGCCACCAAAGTTACAGAGGTTCATATAAACTTTCATCCCCAATTTGATCCTCTAAAAGAATAAATTTTTATGAAAAAAGTAAAATAAATTTTTGTCTCAAACCATGTCATATATCAAGTTTTACATTTCTAACTTCAAATATGACATAATTTCATATAAACTTTCACCTTTTACAGTCTCTCTCCTATCTGAATTCAAAACTGAAATGATTCTTTTTCCTTTTTTGATTAGTGTGTATTTATTTTTATGAACAAAAATTGTACAAAAGAAAAATATATACTTAAAATATGAATAGGAACATAGTGTTCATGAGACGAAAGAATAAATTAAGTAAATATTTTATAGAAACGTTACTCTATCGTTACTCTATTAGAAGCTCTGTATTAAATATTCTTTCTAAGATATTTGATTTTGTTACAAAATAAATCTATTATACTATTTTTCCTTTAAACATCATTCAAATTTCTATCTTCAATGGTTTTGCCATTGACTTTTTCTGTCGGTTAAAACGTTTAATATACAGAAGTATAATCATCGTTTCAAATATTTCGTACAACGATAAAATAAAAATTCAGACTTTGAGTTTATAAATCATGATTCCAAACATACCGCTTGTGAGAAAAAATATTATAATTCTCTGTAAATATATATAAACCACATGAAATTAAAAAAAACTATAGTAACATGACAAACATGAAAACGTGGATCTACATTTGTCCATAAAATTATTAACATGGGTTTTCCATTTACAAAATTCGCATCCCCTTTTTACCCCTTTAGATGTAGAATTTTGGGAATTCCTTTCTTATCGGATGCCTACGTCATACAAAGAACACACTCTCCAAGTTTCAAGTCTCTACGATCAGTGGTTTAGGCTATTTTTTGATCCGTCAGTCAATCAGTCAATCATGCAGGACAAAGCCTTTTATATATATATATATATATATATAGATAATAGATAGATAAAAGTTTTTCAACGATTGAGCTAAGCCTTTGACACGATATACAATCTCACTTCAAGGATTTAATCTATGTTTAATCTTCCAGAGGTGGAAAGGTGGGGCGTGAAAGTAAAGATGAACGATCGAATATTTTCAAATATGCTCAAGACTGTTATCAAAAAAAAGGGCAGGATGTGCACATTTAAAACTGTTAATTACATGAAAATCAGTTCGGGTGTTTAAAATTTTTAAACTCTTTTATCGGGGGCTTATCAAATTTTATAAAATTTATTAGATACTTCTGATCTATTTTTATATCGAACAGCGAAGCATGGTTGGGTAAAGCTATTTAGTTCTAAAAATAAACTATAATTTAACAAGATTAATAATTTTATGCAAACCACCTTTGACTAACTGGCCATATTATGTATTTAATCATCGAACAAAAACCCTCACTATCAAGTTTAACAAACAGAATGAACGATCATTAAATTATTAAACTCTTCTTGATTTTGAATATAAATAATACACTAAAAAGTAAAGTGCATTCGTGCATTGTTTATTAAGTGAACCAGAAACACGAGAGTGAACATGAAAAACAATTGATATCAAACAAACTGCACAAACATTCGTAATTATAAATATTTATATGTTTAATTCGATTTGCTCGATATAATCCACCCGTAAGTCTATTACGCATGAATGATCATTTAATTGAAAATACTATTGGAACCGTTTTAATATGTTTTTACATACAATGTTAGCCAAAAGTTTTGACAAGAAAATGTCTACGCCAGGTAAACAAAGTGCAGTTTTCTCAATATTAGGAAATGTGAAACGCGATTTTCGCCGATAAGTGGATTATAAGAACATCAAGAAAAAAAACTATCAAAATTATAACCTCAATAAATTTTATTATAGAGGCTGGTTTACTTACTCATAAACAAAATAAAAATGTAACTTTAAAAAACCTGTAGCATTTTATATTCATGTCATTGCACCGAAAAAAGCAATTATTTCACACTTAGTAAGCAATAAATAATTTTTTAATGCTGTAATTAATTGTTATTGGTTAATAAAATAAATAAAAAAATCAATATGGAATATTATTTATGTAAATTTTTTATGTATGAAAAAATAATAATAAAATAAAATTTGCTTGCATTCGATTTTTTATATTTTCAATCATAATAATGTTTACAGTATTTTTTTTAAAAATGTTTATGATATACACTTTGCAACTAAGAAAACACGATAATGTTTCGGTGAAAAGGCACAGTATTTGCAGGCATTACATTTTGTTATCAAGCGTATTTTTGGTCTCTACCATTGACAATCTTTATAAACGTAAGTGAGCTTGAAAATCCGTGAATACAGTCTAATGGCAATGCAAGGCTGTGTTATATTGAATGTTTGGCTTGACATAGCTCTTAAGCCACACTTTTATAGAAACTGTAATACTTGAATTTTATATTAAAAAGCTCCATTTTCTCCCTCCAATTTGATATAAGGAATTACAGGATTGTCAAACGCCCATCAATCAAATTGAAGACGACAAATAGGTCTTTTACCGTAATAAATTTCACAGAATAGACGTAATTCTAAGCATATATTTTTTGCATCTTCAACCTTAATTTTTTACTCTTTAAACGAGCTCTAATAGAAGCCAAATAGATCAAAGATACATGTCTTCAAATATAAAGAATTTTTATCGAAAAAAAAACTATTTCGATTTAATTTTCGCAATTGTATGTTATAACAGATCGATTTTTTATGCATGATGTATTTTTTTAACTAATGTTTACCTGTATGCCTAAATATACCCCTTAAATATTCATTTTACAGTAAAATTCATACAATAGTCCTCCGTCTTATATACCGCTGCAATACTTTTGTTAATGCCTGTGTTTATAGTTTCAAATACACTTTGGGGACTCAAAGGCCAAGACTTACTTGAAAGTTCTGTTATATTAGTTTGTTTTAGTCGATAAAAAAATATAAAAACAACAAATATCAAGAACAAGACTTAATAATATAAAGCCCAAATTTCGGAACAATAGAGTAAAATGCTAAGGACACAAGTTTCATATAAATACGACCTTGTTTCAAGGCCGTCCATTTTAAATAGAGTTACTATGAACTGACTTAATAGTGCCGCTGCGGCATTTGCTTTTGTTAATTGTTTATAAGCTGTTTTGAAAATATTTCCGATGAAATTAAATTAATGCTTAAACTAATTTAAAAAGTAAATTTGTTAACGGTATCGATTGGTTTTGAGATATATGTAAATTGTAGTTTTTCAGATAGTAACCTTGCCTAAACCTACTATTTTAGATTTTTCCACATTTCCCTCTTAATCTTTTTTCTTACACTAAGCTTCGAGAGTATTAAGCAGTTTAAACGAATTTCTAACAAGTTTAGGTCATCCGCGTACATTATAGTTGTTATTTCCGTTTACTCTCATCAATAGTAACTCCTTCATTACCATTTTCTTTAAAACATTCTTCAATATTAGCTATAAATAAAGAAAAAAGAAGAGGATAACCCTTAATTGCAAGTTTAATCAGTTCAGATGATTCTTGATTTGCAGTAATGCATGCTTGTGCATTTTCATAAAAAATTTTTACAATTGTATTATGTAATATGTTTTACTAAATAATAAAAATTGATGGTCAAAGTATGTAAAAACATTTTATTAGAAATATAAAACTTGCAAGAATTATATTAGCAAAATAAAATATATGATATTATTTTAACCCTTTGATGTGTATTTTATAATAGTAAGGATGAAAGATAAATTTTATGTTTGTATGCGAATTTAAAAATCTATCACAAATAACGGTTTAAACTACAGTGTAAAATGATGAAAAAAACTTGTTAAATATTTACTTTAAATTTATTTATTATTTTCCACTTTTATTTGTCATAATATTTTTATTTAAATAAAATTTAACACCTTCCACTTCCATCAAATCGAACATAAAAATTTCGCATTTCGTCATTTGTATCTCATGCAAGCCAAAATTAATTCTCAAATATTGTTTATTTTTTTTCATGAGATACACAATTTGAAGTGACTTTTAAAAAATAGAACTTTGTAAGTAGTTTTTCTTCAATAATCTTGTTGTAAAATGTTTTAGCGAAAAAATTTAATTTTAAAGACAAGAAGGTTTTGTATTGCTGTTCATATAAAAAAGCAATTTGTCACATTGTGATTGACAACTTTCACATTCATTGCTAACTAATAAGATTTGATAGTGACTGTTCATGGTGTGAAAATGCGTACTTAGTACGCTTAGTATTAAGGACAAAAACAAGGGCGAAAAAAATAAATCAAAACCATTTAACATTTAAAAAAATTGAAATAATATATTTTACCTGTTTAAAACAATTCCAACCCCTATTTCGAGTGTTATAGAAGGGGGATAAGTAAGAGCAAGAGAGGTGTAGGTTATAGCACGGTGGTCTATACTCTTAAGCCCAGCAAAGCTAAGCGGGTATCAAGTTAGTTCGTTTTATAATTGAAACTAAAGTGATACCTACCCGCCTCGCTTGGTTTAAAAGTAAAGGTCGATAAAGATTGCTCTCGCTTATCTCCTTGCTATCACACTCGAAATAATGGTAAGGATTGTTTAAGGTAAAATATATGTATGTTTTTTTTTTTAAATCCATAATAGTAATTATTCATTGAGCATAGCAGAGAAGATGGCTGTGAAAAATTTTATATTGATTATTTTTACAGAAATCTGTAATTTATGGTAATATTAAATGTCAAATTAATTAAATTTTTTTATTTTTTTAAATATATCTTTATAAATTATAGTTCATGTGTTATTCTGATATATCAGCTATATTGCTGTACAGTTTCATTCGCAAAACCATTCGCTAGTTTAAGCGTAACAAACAAACATGCTTACTTTCGCATTTATAATATATAGAGATGATAGTTTTCTAAAGTTGTATCTTAAAAAAACAGCAGTAGTCGTTGGAAAGACTTTACTATTAAAATAGTTTTAGGAATGAAGTTTCTTAATGCGGCTTGCTATGGTGAACTGGCAGGAGAAAGAAACTGGCAGAAATCGCCACGTAACGGTGTAAGATATGCTTTGTGTGTGTGTGTGTGTGTGTGTGTGTGTGTGTGTGTGTGTGTGTGTGTGTGTGTGTGTGTGTGTGTGTGTGTGTGTATATACCCATGCCAACCACGATATTTTCACCTACTTTTTTTTATTTTTATTTATTATAGTGCAAGAATTTTGGATGGATTATATGACTATACATATGCATAAATAGTTTTGGATGTAAATAGTACAATAATTGCAAAACTCGTATAAAAGAATATTTATTGAAATTGGTGTGTAACAATATGTATATTTTTAAATAAAGAGACTAATGAAACAGGATCCTATAAATTTTTTACTTCGAACACATTTTAAAAAAAAATCGATTTGCTTAAATTTTTAATTAAAAAAATATTTTTTCATATAAACTACTGTGTATTTAACGAAGAATATACTTATAAAGAAACGATCATCAATATAAATTTAATACTGATTTGTGTACTTGTGAATGTATGTATATTGATATATTTGGAGGGTGGCATAAAGGATATTGAATGTATAATAGATACATACACACACGCTTCTAATTGATTTTAAATAGACATATAATGGATTTCATATACCCAGAAAGCTTTTACAGAAATTCATGTTATGAAACGGAGTTCGTATAACATTGAAAACAACTTCGAAAAGCTGAGTACTGAAAGTCACCAAATCATAAGTGAAATTATAACTTCAATTCATAATTTTTTTCGTTTTGAAAATAAGATTTCAGCGTTAAAGTAAGAGTTAATTAATTACTTGACTCTGTGTCAAGGAATTACTCTGTGTCAACAAGTACAAAAAAAGAAAAATTCAAAAAATTGTTTTATCTAATTTAACACAAATTAATTACACACTTACACCGATACCAGAAAAAGTTGATCAATCTCTATATTATATATCTATTATATTATAAACATATTATAAAATCTCTATCTATTATACTTTAAATGCGAAAGTAAGAATGTATGTTTGTTTGTTTGTTTGTTACGCTTTCACGCTAAAACTAGCAAATGGTTTTTAATGAAACTGTACAGCAATATAGCTCATACTTCAGAGTAACATATGAGACATTATAATTTATAAAGATATATTAATGAAAAAAAAAAAAATTAAAAAATTAATTTAATTTGACATTACCATAAATTACTGATTTCTGTAAAAGTAGTCATTTGACATTACCATAAATTACAAATTTCTGTAAAAGTAGTCATTTGACTTTACCATAAATTACCGATTTCTGTAAAAGTAGTCAATATAAGATATTTCATGGCCATCTTTTCTAATATAGGTACTCAATGAATAATTACGACTATTATACATTTAAAAAACTAGAAAACCATGCAAATATTTTACCTGTGTAAAACAATCCTAACCATTATTTCGAGTGTTATAGAAAGGGGATAAGCGAGAGCAATCTTTACCAATCTTTACTTTTAAACCCAGTGAAGCGGGTGGGTATTACTCTAGTTATATATAATTATTAGTATTTATCAGAAATCCATTGAAAATTACATACATAGTTTTTGTTGTTGCTAGATTAAATGTTGATTTGTAGACATAAATCATCAATGACAATTCAGAGAAGAGTCAGCAACCTGGAAAAACGTCGTATACGAATGAAAAACATTGATATTTGATTATTTCATATTGTGTGATGAAGAATATATTTTTTTCATAAAACAAATAACAAAAAAGTTTTCCATATGGTCTCAGGACATACAGTATATACTGAAACTATTTTTCGCATTTGAATTTAAGTTTTAATTTATATAGTTATAATGTTTAGAAAGTGAAATTAACAAAATTAAAAAAACCCCCGACAATTTTTTAGGTTACGGAACCCTAAAATCGCTTGAGTTGAAACTTGAATCATATGTAGGAACACTCTTCATTAAATTACCTTTTTCTTTAAAGTATTTTGAAAATCGTCGCCACTTTTATATTTTTTTCGGCTACACCCTACACTCGCACCAGCAACATAGCTAAGAACAATCTCCGTTAAATAACCTTTGAAACGAAACCAAAAAAATTAAAAGACACACACACACACACACACATAGCGGTCAAACTTATAACACCCCTTTTTTTAGTTCGGGGGTTAAAAGCCACAGTTTCCATTAATTATTCTCAGTATAGAAACGTTGTCAACAAATCTAATCCTTCAATATTTTAAGAGAACTATTTTGTTATTAGGTGTATCAGTATACTCTGGGTATATGAGGGAATTTCCAATTTAATGCTTTGGTAACTCTCTGTAAATATTAGTGCGTCAACGGTAGTGGTACCTAGGTATTGCTACCTATCTAGAGGCATATGAATAGTAATTACTTTACTTGAGGAAAATCATTTTCATTACTAAATCGATTAAAAATGTATATAGGTATATAAATATTATAGGTAAACCAACCCAAACTGTCTGTTCTTCCTCGAAATTGATCAATCAATTTGTCATTTGTGTGTTTGTTTAAAAAGTTGATTACTTTCCTAAAATATAGAGTGGTACGAGTTCGAGTAAACATAAGAATACAAATGGTGTAGGAGCTTGGTGACCTACATGAAGATGTGTGCAGCAAACTTTATTCAAATATCCTCCTCTTCGACTATAAATAAAAAACGTTTTTATATAATACTGATCAAATATCGGTGATTTTCACAAGTAAAAAAGGTTGACAAGTTGTACCTAACTTATGACTCGCAGAGATTATTTCTACATTTTCCGCAGTTTTTGGCTATTTACTGAAAAATTATTCATTTTAGGGAACGTTTTAAATCGTAAAATTGTATACCCAGGGAAAGTTATAAATGGTAAGTTTTTCGCTTTTCAATTTTGGGCTGAAGTATTTTTTTGCAAAATGTTCAGTTTTGGACGAATTGCAAAAATTTACTGAATGGATTACATTAAAAAGTATATATTAATGTAAAAACCTATATATTAAAGTAATGACATCTGGCAAAATTAAAACGTACAAATCGAAAGCAAAATTTACTCTCTAAAATTTCAGATTGAAGTAACAACTCATCAAAATGAAATGAAATTTTTGTCTACTAGTCGAAATATATAACTTGATATGGGTGACGTTGCTGCTTTTTGAATGGGGTATATATCTCGAAAATAAAGCATTAATAACGAATTAAAGTCGACGAATAACGATGGCTATTTTCGTATTATCCAGCCCTTGAATAATAGATGCAGCCACATCACTCCAATATGTATATGACAGAGGCAAGTTGCAATTATAAATTGAACTAGCAGATTGAACTAGCGTTATAGACCTCACTTATCTCCCCTTTTGTTCACAATTCTATGGATTTTAATTTTTTGATCGGGAACTTAAACTTTTTGAAAATGAAATTTGGCCATAATAGTCGTTGATATTGTAACTTTCTAGAGGTAAAATAATTTTTAAAAAGTTATTTTAAAAAAGACATACTTCTCATTTAGTAGTCAATTTAATATAACTATATAGTTTGTAACAGAAAAGTTCCTTGTATTTACTTAAAATTGATAAAAAATATAAATTGACAAATTATAAAAATATTTTTGCAAATTCTCAAAATTAATGGCAAACTGAATCCCTTAAAAAAACTTTGGTTTCCTAGGTAAACTAGATGAAAATGATGGGTTCTTAGTGCCGTTTTTGTAGCACTTTTATTGGTTCAACCTACCAACCAGCGAACAAATCAGACGATAACGTGCGATAAGCAACATAGTTCCATAAACACTCGACTCTCTGATTCTATATTCATAACATAGCTCCCTCCCACATTTAACCCTCCTACACCACACAAGTAATCCTTTTGGTCTCATTACTTCTTTTCGTTTCCTTCGACCACGAATACATAGTATGAGTAGAACACGAGATAATATTTTTGTAATATTTGGTAATAATAATACTGAAATTCAAGTAATAATATTAAACAGAAAAAGTTGATTGCTACAAAGCAAACAGCAAAGTCGCTTGCTAATAATGAAGAATTATTATGTATATGTTATTAAATGTATTGATGAGTCTGTAATCGCCCGACCTAATAAAAAACGAATTATTCTATGTTATATACGGTACCTACGTATAATCTCAAATTAAACTGTTTATGAAATTATTAAAAAAAACTTTTAACAAAAAGAAAACCGACTTCAAAAGAAATACTTTTCCAAAACAAATTAATATGCATTAAAAAGTAAAAAAATAATTTATCTATAAATATATAGGAGACTTTCTATAGATATAGATAGTCACTCATCACGATATCTCTGGAACTATAAGACCTAGAGACTTGAAATTTGGCAGGAATATTCCTTTTGCCAAGTAGAGGTCAGCTAAGAACGGATTTTACGAAATTCCACCCACAAGGCGGGTTGCGGGGGTGTTCATGAATAAAAAATTCATATTTTTCAATTATGGCTTTTAATAGTTCAAAACTTGGTCAGAATGTTTTAAATTACATTTAGAATTTTTTTTAACCTTCGGAGGGTAGAAAGGTGTAGCGAGAAAGTGGGAAGGAAATATCGAATATTTACAAATATACCTAAGTGGGGTATCAAATAAAAGAGCATGACGTGTACATTACAAAACTGTTATCCAACGCAAGGAAATGTGGAGGGAGGGGTGCAAGTGGGGATGTTGCCCAGCAAAGCGGGTAGTTCCCAGCTAGTAATATAATATAGTTTAAATTAGTGTTATTTTTGGAGTCGGTGTCAGTCAAGATTATGTAGCAAACTGTTCTGTCAGAGTTGTTTCCTTGGCTGACACCGATTCCAAAAATAACTTTTAACATTTTTTTACTTTTTAGTGCATATTAATTTGTTTTGGAAAATTTTTTCTTTTAGATGTCGGTTTTCTTTTTGTTAAAAGTTTTTTTTTTCATTTAGTGATTTTTAGTGAATCTGAAATACACTAACTAATTTGTCTCTAAAAAAAGAATCATCGAAATAGGTTGGCGTGATATTGAGTTATTCGTCTTCTTGTCGTGCATACTTAATGCAAATTTAAGATTTTTATGATTTTATTATGGATGCCGTTGTCAGAACTGGACCAAAATGAAATGGGACCTCACGGGAAGCACGAGCTTTTAAATAGATAAAGAATCATCAAAACCGGTCAAAAGTTCTGAGGTAACAAACGTTAAAAAAAATGCAGTCGAATTGATAACCTCCTCCGTTTTTGTTTGAAGTCGGTTAAAAATAAACGTGAGTAATTTAAAAAAAATTTTATTTTCAGACACTTTCTATGGCCGCTTCCTAAAATAATTCAAAATTATAAATTAATGCAATGTTACAATGAAAAGAAAGGCACCTCCTCCGATCCATATTGTAAAAAAACGCCACTTTTCTGCTATGATCCAATTTGATTAAGATACATGTTAGCGCAAGCTAATTTCCCGTCTACTTGTCGTACTATATAAACTAAATTTCGATTTTCGTACTCTATAAGCTAAAATGCTATCCCATAACTTTATGATTAAAGGACATTATGGTCAATATTTACAAAAATATTGACTAATTCTTTTTCTGTTTATTTAGAATTTACTTTCTATTGTGTCCTAAGTCTTTAGTACACAGTATCTCAAAAAAGTGTTTGTTTACAATCTATCAAAGAATAATCGCATGAAATGCAATGAATTGAGCAGTGTATAATAATTGCACATTTAACAAGTAATCAATAAGCTAACTGAAACATATTTACGAAGATCAATAGGCATGAAAAAAATATGTTATGCATAATTTCATTATGCATAATTTTTCTATACTCGAAAAATTATTTTATTTTTTTGTCATCTAACACAAACAAGTAAGCCTGATAATGTGATACATTGAGCATTAACAAGCTAGAAGCTAGCCTGTTTCAATGAACATTTTATTACCTAGAAAATTTTTCCTAAACAAGCATATATAATCAATAAAACCTGTTTATCGTGAAAATATAATATATACAACATCTTTTAATATATCAACAATAAGTAATTATAGAAGCATTATCCAAAATTCGATAAAATAATTTATTTATTTTTTGTATCAAAGTTTTTCTTGGATTCAACGTTCTAAACAAATATTTTTGTCTATCTTTCATCATTTGTTTGATTTCGGTTTTCTAGCAGTACCTACATTGTGTAGGTCTTCATTGGTGTATGTTACGTAATTCAATTCAGCTGTAAATGAAATTTGAAAAAATTTGTAACATAGTAAAATAACATGCGTTTCTTTTAACAAATGAGTTAATTAAAATTGATAAAAAATGGACCCTTTTAAATTAAAAAGGTAAAATAGCCTCGATTGAATCTAAATCCGATCTTCAATCATCTCATAATACTTTTCAAGTTTCTTTTTCTGTGAACATTAAAAAGACCTTTCAATATGTAATTACTAGAGAAAATTAAAAAAAATTTAAATCTTAAAAATAAAATCTTTATTGACTTAAAAATACTTTAGGTGCTTTAAAGATAATGAGTTTTTCCTTTTTTTTTTTTTTTTGTTAATCATAATTTCTAGTAAATTTTCTAAACACACGTCATAATTACAATTGCTACGTTGCATTACAGTATAGTAGCTGAACACTTGATATAAAAAATTTTGTCTGCAACTACTTAATCATAAGTAATGTAAATATATTTATTTCATTTAAAAAAAAAATCATATCGGGCACAATCATGTCTGATGTTCAGACGTACCAAACCAAACTCAATGTTGATTAGACATAGAGACTAAGAACAACCTTCAAAACAGTCTACAAACCTTATTGAATGCATCATTCTGTACAAAATATTATATTAAAATGAATTCAAGTGTAAAATATACAAATAATGACTGATTTTCCATAATCAATATCTTGATTGCGTTATATTATTTAATTAAAATATTCATTTTATTATAAATAAGGGAGACATGGCATAAAACATACATTATATTTTTACGCCAACCCATGATGTTTAATAAACGTGCCCATAATATGTTCTAACTCTGTTGACAGAGTATTTTCACCATAAATTGTTTTTTAATTCTCTCAATAATTATTGAACAAATCACGCACTTGGAAGTTAGTTTGAAATATTTCTCAACGTTGTTAAGGCATAAACCATAGCTTATGTCCTGACATGTATGGCTCGCACATCTGGTTACATGCATCAATTGCATATGTATTAATAATTATAAAAGATATAACAATAAATGCCTATAATAAAATAATCAATATATAAAACATCCAAAACAAAAAGTCCAGTATAAAAAATCAACAATTAAAAGTTAGATTCACAATACTTAAAAGCTATAAAAATTGGTTCACAATAATACGTCTTATAGTCTAACTACATCAATTACGTGCTACCCAGTTATCAAATGTAGTGTTCTTATTAATTATTTACTATCTTAATATATAAAAGAATAGCTGAACAACTATTTAAAAAAATCACACCCCCATTGTGAACAAAAGGAGGAGACAAATGAGGGCAGAGGAAGTCAAGGCTATATCGCGGTAGTTTCTTTTTTAAGTTAACATTGCCCAGCGAACATGAAATTCATTGAAGTATGCCAATTCAGCTAGTTATTATTAAAATATCAAGTTACTTCATTTGAGGCTTTTCTATAAAATCATAAACTTATAACTCGGAGGAAAAATATATATTTTATTCATAGTAGTATGGTAGTATAGTACTTAGCTAATATTAATTATTTTTAAATTATTTTACACTTATTTAATACATTGCATCACAAAGCCAAACATGTTTATTTGAACTTAGTTTTCCTCTATGTAGGACAAGGCAGCAATAATATCTGATAAAATCCATTCTGATAAAATGTATAATATTTTATAGATTTATTAATTTACTCACAAAATACACTGTAGGCGTTCCATTTAGTATTTTCATAATTAATTATTTGTTAGATAGTAAGTCAAAGTTACCCACTACATCCATACAGGATGGCGTATATAGTGGCAAGAAAACAACTGTAAATGGTAATCCAACCTTAGAAAAAAAATCTTTTATTTGGAAAATTGAATTACTTCAGAACAAATGAAATTTCAGAACATCATTTATAATAATTATTGATTCAAATCATACTCAATCCATTCAGATCAATTATAAGAATTAACTAATTAAAACTAGTTGACTAAATTTAAAGGGGATCAATTTCATTTGGAATTTTTATAGAAATTTTCAACAGGAATTTTTTTTTTTTTGGAACGAAATTTTCCCTTACATTTAGTTATTGAAATAACTTTCTAACAAATAAAAACTAGCCTGTATTCAAATTCATACAATAAAAACGTACCGGTACTATTAAGAGATAACATTTAAATTTCTACACTACTCACACAATTTATGTTTATTTAGAGTTTTATTGGTACTGTATTCCTTGTCGCGCTTGACAGATGGCTAGATAAAAAAAGGACCTGACATCGACCGACACTCGTATCATAGTTTATTATCTTGAAAAATTAGAAGTACCTTAAGTGAGACCATGGCCTTGGTTCACGAAGCTCACTCCTAGGGATAAATGTCGCCGGATTGAAACCTATTCAAGTCAATATTTTTTTTTAAACTTCAAATTGAAATGCATAATTTATCAACCGTATTTTGTATATTTTTTAAGTAATCCAAATTGGTGCACAGGCTCTTTATCTAGTTTAGAGGTACGATTGTGGCTAATCTCCCCTATAGAAATTTTGTACAGCACAACTTGGAAGATTCTGTAGATATATATGCAAAACCAAACCTTATTTCACAATTTGTTGGTGTTTGGTATAAATTTCTCTTATACTTCCTAATCAATAAAATTATTTTATCAAATAAATATTCTAATGTTGTGGAATATATTATTAATTCGAATATATTAAGTCATAACTTTATAATCGCATTTTACAGGAAATTAAATGCTTCAAACAATATTTAAACATATAAAAAGCTTTAAAAAATTATTTATAGGTTTTATTTACTAAAAAAATTAAACATATTTATAAATAAAACAGAAAACCGTTTTCAATCTGAAATAAAATTTTTTTTTTAATCTGCGTTTTTAACTACCCTGTCAAATAAATATTGAATTTCTAAAATTAAGAGGGAATTGAGCCAATTTCTTTATATCGTACTGATAATCTATCGTGATTAAATCTCTTGCCTTCTTCACAGCGATTGAGGGTGGCAACACCCTTTTTTGCTTACAACTGTGTAACTTTATCACTTTATCCAAATACGAAGATGATGGAACAATCTTTGTAAATATTCAAATTTAAATTCCATAACTGAATTCAGTTAAAGTCCGCATGCGTTTCTCAAGAATGATTATAGAAAAAAATATACATTGAATTATATTTGATTGGCTTTTTCTTACATGATAAGTTTGTCAAGGTCTGTCATAGTTTATATCCATAGCTTTCGTTTAAGAAAGAATTTGAGAAAACAAGGCACATTCTTCCAAGTGTCAGCAAAATATCTCCCCCCCCCCCCCGATCTTTCGCAAAAAGGTTAAGAAAATAATGAATAGGCAATTTAAAAATAAAAAATTAAGTAAAGATTGGCCCTCACTATCTTGATTAAGTACAGTGAAAGATGCTATAAATTAAGGAAAATGAAATAAGCAGCTGGCTTCTCTCTAAAACCTGGTGGACTGTGCTTCTTGAGTGTCAAATATCATTAATAATTTTTTTTTTTGTCAATAAATAATAAATTGCTTCTTAGTGAAATAACCCATCCGAAGTTTATTTAAAAAATTAATAAACAGGCCATAATCCATATACAATTTCAAAACTAACAATATTATAAATTTAATATCTCAGCTGTTATTCAACCACATATTTTGAAAATTGGTATCCAGGGGTTTTTTATGTAGCCGCACACGATCTCTTGAAAGAGAAAATAGAAAAATTGTAAGAAAGCGGCTGGAAAACTCGCATTTGTCGGCTTTAAATTTTGTAACTATGTCGGCTGTAATTCAATAAATATTTATTTGAATTAATGATAAGATTGATGACTCTTTTTGATTGATTGAGGAGAACGGCTAATAAAAAAACAATCTTTTTTTATTTCTAATTTTTTATATTCTTGTTATAAAATAAGGTCAAAAATCAGCAATCAATCACTGTTAATTTTGTGTTATCAATAAAATTCGTAATACTTACATTTATGTATAGTTTATATTTTTGTCAACCAAAAATAATTTCCATGAAATTTAGTATCCCAGGAGTTTCGGGGGTCATAAATCGACCTAGCTAGGTTTCATTTTTAGGAAACGTCGTATATATTTTCCAAAAAACACGAAACGAAGCTCGATCATCTGGGTACTTATTTATTAAGTAGAAACATTTGCGGTAATAGCTCGACAAGGCTTATTTATGATATTTAACACCTAAAAAACACATTCCACCAGGTTTTAGCGAAAAACGAGCGAGTTATTTCATTTTACATTACTAATCGATTTTTGTAGCTTCTTTTAATGTCGCAAACTTCCACAAAATATTTGATATAATAATTAAGAAGCCAAATATGCATAGTTTTGCTGATTTTATTATTTAAAAATAGGTACAATTCGAGAGAATGCAATAGCTCATCGTTACATTCCAACTGAAACCTAATACCGAATTTATTAAATTTTGCTTTTTTATGTACATTTATGGTAAACTTAAAACATTGCTGTGGGCTGATATAACCTGTGGATGGACATAGACAATTTTTCCTGTGTGTATAAATAATTTTAGTCCTTTGAGTAATTATAATCCAAATAAAACATAAAAGAAAATACTGTCCAGTGTTTTAAAGAAAAGTAATCATACAAAATAAATAATATGGAAATAAGGGAACAGTATAAGCGAATAAATGTATCGGGTGTAACAATAACAACGAGACGTGAAACTCAAGCTCAAGAACTTTCCAGAGAAATGCATTTTTTCGAAAAATATTTCAAATTAAAGTTTCATGGATCATGAAAATCTATTTAGTGAGTCATATATAAGTGTCACCTTAAGATGACAAAGGAATACCCTATAATGTTCAACTTTAGAATTTCAGCATTTTCTGTTGTCGATTCAAAACATTTTATGTAAGCCAAACACCTACTGGAAAAAATCGAATACGAAATTCTGTCATTACAGAACAAATGCTATCAGAAGAGCCAAATTTTAAAAGTTAAAACAACCATTCATAAGTAGGTTTCAGCTAGGAATAGTACGGTGACCCTAATTCTGATTCTAGAAACTGGTATTCAAGGAGATTTTTACTTGTGGATAGTTTTTTCTTTTATTGAATGTAATTGCCTTTTTATCTTATGATCTGACTGCATATTAGAGTGTGAAAATACCAAAGTTTGCACAGCTAATGTACAAATGAGCATATATTAAGTTTATCAAGAAAATACTCATTTCAAAGTCAACATCCTTCGTTACTCTATAGGTAATTTCACATTGGATTTCTGACGTAACTATTTTACCCCAGGGAATGAAGGTTTTCACCTCCGAAATCCAAGTAACCGCATCGATTTTGATGAAATTTTGGGAATATGATCTACTTACCACCCTATTCAAAATCTATATCACGCCGAAGGGCGCTTCCTTCCTGGGGGTGGTTGCCACCCCTTCTCGGGGGTGGAAATAGTTTTGGTCAAAATAACTCCCAGAATCGATAGAGTGGCCAATTTTGAGCAAAAAATGTCATATACACTTTTTTATTAACCAAATACTTTTTGAGCTATTTGCAATAGAAAGCGCACAGATTTGACATAAAAAAAGCACGTTTTCAGTTGATTTTTCGTGAATTACTCAAAAACTAGGCGTTTTTCACCATAGTTGTAATGAACAAAATTGTAGCCAATAAAAAAATAAAAAGAATGATTGCTTAATCGATTTATTAAATACAACGATCAGTAAGTAATACCGTATCAAAAAATCTTTTTTTTTTATTCATTATTTTTTTTCTGGTGTTAGACGTTTAAAAACGAGGAAAAAATGAAATTTTATAGCTTTATAAGCAAAATCTTTTTTGTAGTGCTTGAAAATACCTTCAAAATGAGCTGTGTTAAAAGTCAATCGGACAAAAATTGAGTGAGTTACAGTTGAAAGAACGTGGGCTATTCAAATTTTTAAAAGAAAAATCTCACATAGGATGGGTACCATTTCCACTTAAATTGTAATAAATCAATTTCCTTGCACAGTTCACTTCATTTGAGTCTCGTATATGTGATCAAGAAGTTACACTGAGTTTGAAGGCTTATTTTTAGAAATAGGCACGATCAACTTTTTTAAAATTTTCGAATATCAAAAAAAATTTGTTTGTTTTTTCGAAATAACTAAAAAAATACTGCAGTTACGAAAAACATACTCGGGAACAAAAATGTAGGCCTGTTTTTAACAAACATTTTCTTTTTTTATTTGTTTTTCTAAGATGAAATTTAACGGAGGTATTAACGTTCTAAGTCCGCATACCCGCGTGAACACCCCATGTTTTGAGCCTTTTGACCCTTCACTTTTTCAAAACTAAGAGTTATAAAAAGATGAAACTTTCAGATGTTATTGTCCTTAAAACTACCTTCCAAATGCTTTTTGAAAAATCAAAATCGATAAAAAATTACAGAAGTTATCGCAAAAAAACAAAAAAAAAATTTTTAAGCTTTTTGGAGCAAAGTAAATTTATAGCACCTATGTGTTTTTGTATCATATAGATATATGAATATCACTAGTATGACAGAATACATGCGTTAAGCAATGCATCTAAATGAGAGGTATTGTACATATGTGTGCAACAAAACTCCCAATCTCTGCATGCACACAACAGAAGATCTGTCGTGTCGTATCTTTAGAGGCAATTACATGCTAAACACATATATATATATATATATATATATATATATATATATATATATATATATATATATATATATATATATATATATATATAATACTTCACTTAGATGCATTGCTAAACGCATGTATTCTGCCATACTAGTGATATTCATATATCTAGATGGTACAAAAACACATAGTATAATACTCATAAAACACACAGCACATGGACACAGACTCACACACACACACACAAATACTTTTGCAATTTTGTAATTAGGTTCTACTTACAATCCTCTTCAAAGCCAGCCTCTCCCAAAGTGTACTTGCCCTTAGAGGGAAAAACTACCCCTTATAAAAAAATGTATAAAAAATAAATAAAAAGTGGTTTAAATTGCTTTGCTGGATTAAGTAATAACAAATCTTTGATTTTTAAATAAAGATGCAATTGAAATTTCATATAAGAGTGTGTATCTTATTCCTTCGTAAGTTACACAATTTTATATGAAATTTCACTTGCATCTTAATTTAAAAATCAAAGATTTATTATTACTTAATCCAGCAAAACAATTTAAACCACTTTTTACTTATTTTTTATACATTTTTTTATAAGGGGTAGTTTTCCCCTCTAAGGGTAAAAAGTACACTTTGGGGATAATCTACGGATAAAGGGGATGTTTTTTGGGATTGAATGATGTTTCAAAGTATTTTTAACATAATTTACTATACTCAATCCTGCAAAGCACTTTGAAACACTTTTGAATTGTTTTTATTGCATTTTTCTAATAAGGGGCAGTTTTCTCCCTTAATTGAAAAAATAAAACATCGGCATAGAGCAGACTTTAAAGAGGATGGTTTGTAGAGCTTAATTACAAAATTTCAAAAAATTCCATGCCTTTTAAGCATTGAATCTTGTGAAAATGTCGAAAAATCGTTATTTTCATCGTAATTTATGGTAATTATTAAGGGTTGAAACATTCTGAAAATTATACTTGTAATGATAAATCATAGGACAACTCATATTCAACATTATTTATCATTCTCCACTCTTACAAAGTCCTTAAAACACTTTTTATTGCATTTTTGCACTAAGGGGTAGTTTTCACCCCCTTAGGATAAAAAGCGCCCTTCGGCATGATATAGATTTTGAATAGGATGGTAAGTAGAGCTTATTTCCAAAATTTCAACAAAATCGATGCAGTTACTTGGATTTCGGAGGTTGTACCCTATTTTCAGCTTCATTCCCCTGAGTATTTAGCTGACAGACAACAACAAATGTTTCGAATTAAATATATTTTTTATAATTTTTGTGTTTAAGTATTATAGTTACGAATAGAAAACAAATATGGAAATTTCCATTGAAACTTCGAAGTTAGATCATCAAAGGGATTGTCATGGTTATAGTATTTCAAGACCACACTAAAATGCTAACAAAATAGATTTGTGTGGCTTATGATTTTGGTTTAAGCATTTTTCAAAAAAATACTTCTCTAGAATATATATACATCCGTCCCGTTAATCTTGGTACACAGTGTGTAGAACTTACACATAAACATACATATTCACATTCAGGCACACCAACGAAATGCTGTTTTTGATTAAGTCAGTACAGAATCAAGAACCCCCGCTTTAATTATGCAACAAGCATCAACTTAGATTATAATACAAAATATAAAAAAAACTTTTATATAAAATATAATTGTGAGGTGATGAATACAATTGAAGTTCTTTTAACACAAATAAAAACAGTCGTTAAGTGATTTAAAAAATCTTTTTTTTTTTTTTGGGCTTCGTGGACGTGGACTTTACATGCAAAATGTGTTTTAAAACAAGAATACAATTTCATTATGTTCTGCACAAATTTTTTTGCAGACAGTGACAACGCAATTTTGGATTTTCAAAGGACCTCTGATCAATGTATATGGGAACCAATGTCACAATGGGTACAAATCTCACAAACGTGCCTTTTTGAGTTATTCCATGTCAATGTTTCCGATTATCATTTGATTTAAAGAGGTGCTCACCGTATATAATGTCATAATTTACGCCTGAAATGATGACAGGAATGAATTGGTTTCTGCAAAATAGACTAATAATAAATGGATACTAGATTCTAAGCATCATCACTGTGGTGTTCTGGTTTAAATTAAAATCGAATATTTAATAGACCCATACTTTAATATTGAGTAAAAATAGTTCTATTTCTATAGACATAAATTATCTAAAATAAGTGAATACAAACAACTGACTGAGTTAATTGTTGAAATACCATGCATAGGCAGCGTGGATTACAAATACATACAAGTCATACACACATAACTGAAATTCATACTATAATATATAGTATAATACATACTATACAATTTACGCATAACTTGCGCCCTCACGGGTAAACAATGATGTTTACGAAAAAATGTTTCAAACAAAAGGTTTTTTTTATAAGGAATATTTTTTACATTTAAACTTTTGTTCTATCCCTAACGGTTTACAAGATGGGTCCTACAGATCCAAGACCCAATTGACCTATATTGCTCATTTACGAACTTTGACCTCACTTTTTATGACCTCGCTATAAAAATTTCATCTTGATATCTCTTTTCGTTTTTGAGTTATCGTGTTGACAGACAGACGGGCAGACAAACAGACAACCGGAAATGGACTAATTAGGTGATTCTATGAACATCTATACCAAAATTTTTTTCGTAGCATCAATATTTGTAAGTGTTACAAAATTGGGACTAAACTTAATATACTATGTATATTTCATATATACATGGTATAAAAATTATAGCAGACACTTAGCGTATTTCGTTGAAGCATAAAGCAAAAAATACACCTGTCATTCAATAAAATTGAATGAATAGTCGTTGAAATATTTGAATTTATTTACTATAAAAACAATGCTGTTATGTCGTGAGTCATTGTCGCAATTGTAATTGTTTTCTTTTGATAAATACACACAAATACACTATTCTATGAAAACAATAGTACACTTAATTGTATGACAAAGTCTATCACGTTAATAAATAAAAGTGAAAACAACTTAAAGATAAGCTTCTTTTGTTAAACATATATTATATCAAAGCATTGAACTAAGCTATAAAAAACAATCCCGATTTATCTAGAATGGTTCCTGATTTTTTAATACAGTCCAAAGCTTTTACAGGGAACATTTCTATATTTTTTGCTTGAAAATGTTATATTAAATATATTATACGTGTTTTGAAATCACAATATTTCAATAAAAAATAAAAAACTCAACATTTTTTTCTTGGTAGTACTTACGGGGTGGTATTTCTCTGATATGTTATAAATTATTCTATCGTTGAGATTGGAATACTAAGAAACTCAACTGAAAAGCTACTTCTTTTAACTCTCCTAACTGAATCGATTTAAATTGTATTAAATTGATATACAGAGTAGAAAGTAGAAAAAAATTTTAAGTATAAAAAGGTGTAATTTTTATTTCAGGATAGATAAATGCTATGCTTTTTGGAAGAAAAATCATTGCATTACGATAAGGTTAAGAAGACTACTTTAAATCTTGTGAGAACTAAAATTCATGCAATTCTAAATGCAAAGATAAATGATCATTAACGTTTAGTATCAACCGTATTAAGCAGAGGTGAAAAATTCAAATTAATCAGAATTCAACAAAAATATAATAAATTTATTTAAAAAAAAAAAATCAATAAACAAGAAACAATAGACAGCTGGTTTTTACCGAAATTTTTTTACTGTGCCTATAACTTTTTATCTCATGTATATATGAAATAATATATAAAGGTATATTGAGTTTAGTCCCAAGTTTGTTTTACGTTTAAAAATGTTGATGCTGCGAAAAACTTTTGGTACAGATGTTCATAAAATCACTTAAAATAGTCCATTTCCAGTTGTCTGTCTGTCCGTCTGAAGCCAAGCTGAAATTTTTATAACGTGCTCAGGGCGTAAAAGGTGGTGTTGAGTTCCTTAATGAGCAACATAGGTCAATTGGGTCCTGGGTCCGTAGAAACCATCATGTAAACCGTTGGAGGTTTAACAGAAGTTTAAATCTAAAAATTGGTCCTTATAAAAAAATAAGCATCATATAGTATGTATTATACGGAAGTATCAGTTATGTATCTTTACCTACATGACGTAAAAAAAAAACGATTGCGTAATCAACACTGTATATACATGGGATTTCAACAATTTACGCAGTCAATTGTTTACTTTCACTTATTTCTTTGAATATAAATTCAAAATAATTTTAATTGCGTAAAGTGTTGAGTTCTTTATGGGCTCAAAATGTTGACAATCCAAATGACTTGTGACACTGAAAAATTTTATAGTATACTCGAGTAAATTTTGAAAGAAGTTTTATTCTGAAATTACATTTTATTTTGTCGCCCAATAAGGCAACTGTTTTCTTTCTATCGAGAAAAGTTTTGCATTCGTAATTTATTTTTCTTAACAATGAAAACCACGAGCTTGATATTAATCTTTTCATTTATCATACTTGCCTCTCTTTTCTGTATACAGAAGTTGTTTTCTTGCTCTTGAGAACATTATTGCTTACAAAAAGGTACTTCTTGTGCTAAACCAGAATGTTTTCTATTTGATGAGATATTTATTAATGACCTAAGTTTGTCCCACTCGGATAGCTACTGCAACCCAGCCTAATGATTTACAATAGTCATTAGGCTGGGTTGCAGTAGCTTTATATTGTAAATAATTTACAATAAAAATTATAATTTTTCTTGTGAACTTTCTTGGCACAAATAAATTAAAAAATCTATCATTATACTGTGATGGTTATTAAATTAATTATTGATTACATTCGAGATGTGTTACTATCAACAAATGATTATTTTTGTTCATCTCATTTAATTAATTAAAAAAATTTTCGAGAAATTTAATATTTAATAGTAGGTATTTGATTGGTTTCAATAAATAAATTAATTAATTTGATTTTATCTTAATACATTTTTGAACTGGTTTAATATTACAGTAACTTTATACATTACAGTCTGCATCAAATCCAGTAGTTCTGATTTTTCGCAGATTTGTTTATGATATTTTCCCAATGAATAATCCAAGTTTGTGACCCCGAGCGCCGAACTTTGTCAAAAATCGAAAAATCAGTGAAAATTTTGGCGATTATAACTCTAAAGGACTAGTTTCTTGATAAATCCTGCTCAGAACGTTTTTAAAGTACACTAAATTTCCTACAATATGAGACTAGAATCGTCACTGAAGATCCAATAGTTTCCGATTAAAAAAAAGCTGTTCAAAATTCATAATTTTTTCGAACTTTCCCAATTTTTGCAATATTTCAGACATCATTCCATCTACTCTAGCGGGACCAAATTTATTCAGAACGACATAATATTTTGCCGAAAATTGCGGGGTTAAAAAAAATGATAAAATTTGAAAAGATTTTTCTTGGAAACTAATGTAACTACAGAGACGATTTTAGTCTCATACTGTAGAAAATTTAGTCTACTTTGAAAACTTTTTGAGATACTTCAAAAACTCCCCGTTTAGGGTTGTAATAGCCAAAATCAGAAAAACCGAAATTTTCACGTGTTTTTTCGATTTTTAACGTAGTTGCGTTCGGCGCTCGAGGTCACAAACTTGGATTATTTATTGGAACAACATCTCAAACAAGTCTGCTAAAAATCAGAACTACCGAATTTGACGTTAGCTCTAATGTATAAAGTTATGTCGATAAATTTTGAAAGGCTTTATCTCGGAAAGTAATGGGTCTACAGAGTCCATTTTCGTCTCAAATTGTAGCAAATTTAGTCTGCTATAAAGGATTTATCAAACTATATAAACTAGTCCTTCAGTGTTATACGCGCCAAAATCCAAAATTTTCACGAATTTTTCGATTTTTGACAAAGTTGCGTTCAGCGCTCGAGATCACAAACTTTTTATTAGATCAGTATCATAAACAAGTCTGCAAAAAAGTCGGAACAACCAGATTTGGTGCAGGTTATTTCGTACTTTCAAACTATAAGGTTACTGTATTATAATGCACCAAAGATTTAATTATAATGATGGTGTATTCTCAAAAGTAATTATTTTCATTTTTAAATTTTAATTAAATGTAAGTTTTGTTCTTAAATTACTGCAGCTTGCTTGACGAAGTGCGAAATAAAAGCGAATGAAACGTTGCAAAATTTTAAATATAACATGCACATTGTTTTAATTCTCCCATAAGTTCCCAAGAAAGATTATAATTTTTTTTGTTTATGGACGTGATTCAGAATATGGACTAACATTTTACTGTTATCTACATTGTTTTGAAGTCATCTAGTTTGGAAAGCAGTTTGGAAACAATTTTAAAACTTCTAGCACAGTTTTACGAGATGCACAAACAAATTTGTGAAGAAAAAAACCTCCATCCATAACTAAAACCATGGTTTGGTCGATAAAAGCGATTTTTGCCCAAACTTTTCAATATTTTTCAAATTTGTAAAAACGATCTTCTTGGGCATATTAAGGACAAACTTTTCACTAAAGGTCGTTTAAAAATATAGTTTTTTTCAAAGAGATATGGGCGTTTCAAAAAAATGCAATTTTTAACAGTTTTTTTTTCAATAAATTTTTTATTTTATAATTTTTTGACATCTAACTGGGCTAGATCGATTCGAAATTAAAAGTTACGCATTTTTTGTTCAAAACTTTTTTTTATACAAAGCGTATTTTTAAAAAAAAAAAACAAAAAAAAAAACTGTTTTCAAGCAACTTTGGCAGCCATTTTAAATGTCATAATTAATTTAAAATTGTAAAAAAATAGTGCATTGAATTCTACGGAAAATTTACGACTTTTTACATGTATTGGTTTGCTGTATCTTGACTATGGCTCGAAAAATTTAGATTGCCCAGTCTATAGTTCATTATACCATGTATATATGAAATATACATAGTATATTAAGTTTAGTCTCAAGTTTGTAACGCTGAATAATACTGATGGTACGCAAAAAATTTTGGTATAGGTGTTCATAAAATCACCTAATTAGTCCATTTTCGGTTGTCTATCCGTCTGTCTGTCAACAAGATAACACAAAAACGAAAAATAATATCAAGCTGAAAAATTTTACAGCGTGCTGAGAACATAATAAGTGAGGTCAAGTTCGTAAATGGGCAACATAGGTCAAATGAGTCTTCCGGGATCCGTATTACCCATTTTGTAAACCGTTAGAGATAGAACAAAAATTTAAAGGTAAAAAAGGTTCCTTATAAAAAAACTAACAACTTTTGTTTGAAACATTTTTTCGTGATGGCGCAAATTAGGCGCAACTTATATTGTATGTATTATATGGGAATTTCAGTTATGTATGTGCGAAATGTATGTATGTGTAATGTGACAGTGTAATAAACACAGCCTTTACATGGTATTTAAACAATTAACTCAGTCAATTGTTTGTTTTCACTTGTTGTCATTATTGTTAGAAAAAAATTAACGATACAAATAATTTTATTGAAATGTTTGTATATAAAATTTTATGGCATAATTTTGTTCCAAATATTGAAATGAAATTTTATTAAATGCATCCATCTATTCATCTATTGTGTAATTTTTGTGTGTCTTTTATTGTATCACATGTTTTGGATGCATATTTGAAACGTTTTGTTGTATGTAGGATTATGATCATAAATGTACTTTTTACAATATGTTACTAGAAACAAACTACCTATTATATGGACCACAACTATCCACTGTGTTTCCAAAACAGAGATGCTATAAAACGTTATTGTAATATTTAATCAGTTATTATTTTATTAATATTATGCATGATGGTATATGCACAATTTATGATATAAATTTGTGATTATCGTTCAAAATATGGTATTACCGGTACAAACCGTATGTGTCTAGTGATCGGCATACAAGATTAAAATATTGAGCATGAATGCAGGCTGTCTAAACGTCTTATTCGAAAAGATATATTTTGCATACATTAAAAAGAAAATCAAGTCTTGATCTGTTATAAGTCTCTTTATATTCATAAATTCGCAATTTATTCCTATTAATTTGATTTCGTCTGAGTTTGAACAATAAGAAGCGTTCAAAATCAAAATAAATGGAATCAATTTTTGGGAGGCGTTTGAAAAATTATAGTTCTCCATGCTGTAAAAGTGATAGGTACTTAGGAAGAATGCTTGTGAAAATAAGTCTACTGCCATCAAACAGGCCTTAATCAGCTTAGATTGAAACTATTTGAACGAAGAAGATTCGCAAATCCTATATCATTGAAATAATTATTAATAATTATTTTTAAATTGACGGTTTATCATTAAAAATAATCAATTTAAATTAAAGTGTAGAATAAGAGTTTCTAAATTTAAAGTGGTTAAAATGAAATTACAAATATATTTAAGTATTTCAAACATTTGATGTAAGAGCTATAATAAAAAGTCTTATTTTACTTGTAAAATTTGTATTATTTGGTTGAACATTAGTTGCATTATGTATACAGAACGGTTCACAAAAAAAAAACATAGTTTTAAGATAAAATTACATAAACAATTATAATAATTATAATAATTTCTTTTCATAGAAGAGCCAATCTTCAAGTCCGTTGTATTAGAAACTTGCAATATCAATCTTTTACGAAAAGGTAGATTTTGAATTATGATTCTTATGCAAATTTTACTATCGTCTGGGACATACAAAATTGGTTGCAAACCTTCAAAATGGGTTGGCAATTTTTGTTACGCTTAAACGTAACAAATGTAAATTAAAGCTTATTAAAATTGTTCCATTATGGGGGTGGGTTTTTCATTTTCTTCCAGTACGTGTAAGATAACAGGTTACAACCCTAGTGTTTCATTCAAAATATCAAAAAACGAATTCATTAAAAGGTCCAAAATTCAAATTTTTTGTAAAAGATCATACAAAGAAAAATTTTATGAAAAATAGTTTAGTTAATTAAACTACAATTAGGAAATAGTTATTTACAATACAAGTCGGTGAAGTGTC
Source organism: Chrysoperla carnea (assembly GCF_905475395.1). Taxonomy (NCBI): domain Eukaryota; kingdom Metazoa; phylum Arthropoda; class Insecta; order Neuroptera; family Chrysopidae; genus Chrysoperla; species Chrysoperla carnea. Next base: position 69,750,608 of record NC_058337.1, on the reverse strand, counting down.
TTATATGTGAAAAAAATGCATAGCGCATGAGCTGCGTTGGCTAAGCCAATTTTCTCATAGATAAAACATTTTTCTTAAAAACGAATATTGCATTTTCATTGTTCAAGAATTTTTACTTCGTGTCTAGAGAAAAAGTTAATAGAGTACCTTTTGGACTAAAACTGATAAAAAAATATATAAATATTTTTATTTGAAAAAAATTAAAAATTTTGTACTTTGCAGCAATGAAAAGAAGCCAATAGAACTTGAAAGTACAAAGACGTGTTGAAGTAACTTGTGAAAACATAATATTAACATATAAATCACTTATAGCTTAAAATAAAAATATTAAACTATTACATAAATATTTTCTTATCATGTATTCAAAATATTCAGAAAAAAAATATATAAATTAAAAAATCCGAAGTTCGAACAAATCATTATTAGTATCCTTGGCCGAAAAATAGTATAGTTAAATTGAAAAATCGGAATCAACTAATAAAGATAATAATGTAATTTATGCCAGATAATAGTCGAAAAATTGGAACTTTTCAATAATACTTAATAGACCGATAATAAAACATTATTTAAAAATGCCGAGCTTTGTGGGAAATGGGTCAGTCGGTTGGACCACTAGCTCTACTAGTATTAGGTTTTCCACGATTTACCATGAGCCCACAATGAAGAGCTTTAAAAGGATTGATGATGGCAAGTTTAATAGACAATTTGATTGGAAATTTTCGATATAAACGTTGGCATGGTTGATACAATACTGTATATTTGATCCTACTTGTATCTGTACATATGGAATTTAAGTATTATAATATAACATTTGCTATTATGTGAAGCAGAAATAATTGAGAAATATCTATCAGGATTTATTTATCATTGGTTCTGTTTTGTTAGTTAAATTCTTGTACTTCTACTAGTAGTCCCACTATTGCTTGGTTGTTACACTATTGTTGACCATATATCGGACAAATTTAATTAACTTCAAACAACAACAAATAGAGTGTAATAATTTGGTAGTAGTTTTACCACACACAAGTGAAAATCTTTTAGCACACTTAAAATTGTATAAGTTGAAAGTATTATTTGTTTGATTCTATTTTGTGTTATTTAAACATATTAAAGTTCGGTTTTTTGTTCTACATTTATTCATTTGTATTGTCTGTCAAATTCTAAATGAATTATTTATTCTAATTTTATGTGATTGGTTTTCGTAAAATTTATCTAAATGTTATTTTGCAAGTACCTACCTCTTCTACAAAGAATGTTAATTGTTTTTTGTTTCATCGTAGTGTGATCCTTAATTTTATGAGGGTTTTGGTTTGTTGGCATTCCAAAAGATGTTGTTTATCAAACAAATCAAAATGAATAAGATAAATTGTTTTCCATAATTTTTTCAAAATTTCGTACATCCAACAATTTGACAGTCGATTTTTGATATTGATACTAATATTTTTCTTAATTAACTGGGTTTGTTAGAAGGATAGTGAATTTTTTAAATATTGAGTAAAACTACCGTTTTCGATTTCGGTTTGGTCAAAATTTATGTGGCAATTATACAATCAATGAATTCATTGTCTCGACTACTTCGGGCGATAAACAACTTATGCGGGTGCCACATTTACTTACCGCACATAAATGTTAACAAGTAAATCATTTGTAGCATTCGAATTAAAAATTATTTCCACCTAGGTAAGAAATAGTTGTATTTTCACTCCAATTTTAACACGATATAAAACCTGCTAGGAGTATGGTTTTTATCTATATTTAATCTGTAGGGAGTGAAAGAGTGAGAGTGGAAGTTGGGATGAACTTTTGTATAAGGAAATCCCATGTTAATAATTTTATAGACAAATATACATCAATTCTTGCTATAATTTCATACCGTTACTATAGCTTTTTTACCTTCATGTGGTTTATAATATTTACAAAAGAGAATTCTTCTCACAAGCAGTAATTAGAAATACTTTTTTATATTAAAATCTGAAACTATATTTTATCGTTATACAAAAAATTTGAAAAAATGGTTACAAAGCAATGCATTCAAAGTTTGAACCGGCTGAATTTGGCAAAAAATTGAAGATAGAAACTTGAATTTCGTTAAGAAATTTTTAAATTAAATACTGTATAAAATATTTTCCTTAACTTTGAAAGTGAAGATAAACAATCGAATATTTTCAAATATATCAAAATGGGGTATCAAATAAAAGAGAATGGCATGTACATTACGTGAAAAGGGGTATGAAAGATACAGAAAGTTAAGCTGAAAATCAGTTCAGCTGTTTAAAAAATGTGAACTCTTTTATCGGGGGTTTATTCATAAAATTAACTAGATATACGATACTTCTCATCAATTTCCATGCAATCATAATGTCTCCCAGAGAAGCATGGTAGGGTACAGTTAGTTATTTAATAAAATGATTTTTCTCTTGTACTATGCAAACTGATTTAAACTTTGATTACTGAATTATTGGTTTTCAATTGGAACGATATGGAGGAAGTGACAATTATAATTAAGAAAACAGACGATTACTAATACTATACACCCTAAAGCAAATGATTTCATTTACAGAGTGATTTACCTATTATATAATTTACACAGATATTAAAAACTAATGATTCAAGTATCTATAACATATACTACAAAATAAAAAGAATAATCATCTTCTTTTATGGATTTGGTTGAGGCAGATTATAGGAACTAAAAGGTCTGTTGTTGTAGGTTGTTATAAAGGTTGTTCTGAAGAGCATCGTAAGCCTTGGGGTATCTTTGAATTGTAAAATTCTCTTCTTCATTATTTTTTTTCCAATTTCTTCAATCTTCAATTTGATTATTTCGAAAATTTCCTCAAGTCGGTTCCGTAAAATAAATTCCATTAAGTTGTAGATTATTGGAATCTAAATATTATTTAACGGGTTGTGCCGTCTATATGTTGCATAACAAGAAGAAATATCAATTCAGAAAAAATTTAAAGAACATAACTGCCTTTCTCAAAATTATTTCATTACAATCGTACTAAGGTAGGTTACCCAAATACTTAATTACTCTGTATGACAAACTTACTTAATTACTCTGTATGAATAGAACAAACAGGAACGTTTTTAACTATAACGCAAGAAAATATTGCCTTCTGCGCAGTATTATGTGAGCACACGATATATCTAGCAAGTATCAAAAATTAACAACTATGACATTCACATAAAAAACCATGATATCAAAGTCAATTAAACGAATCGTGTAGGTGTAAATATTATGCAAAAAGAATGCCCATACGTATGCAAAAAGAATGCTCATAGCTGAACAATCATATTCGAAATATCATATTAAAATTATAAGTTATTCGCTTTAAATCAACTGGTACTATTCATTTTCGTTATCGCATATTGATCGGTTGTTGGTTCGTACAATTATCGATGATGTTTTATAAATTATGGCGAAGTAAATTTGATTCAAGTATATCTTGATATGTAAAGAAGAAGAAGACACTTTCTATAATACCTCGTTATTTAAATTATATGCTTAATTACATTTCTTTTGATTTGTGTGTTAGTAGAACAATATTCACAGAAATATTCAATAATTTTTAATTCGAATAAAATTAATTAATTGAATTGAAATGAAAATGTCTCTCTATTATCTTTAAGATTGTTTTATGAAAAATTAAATTGCAATTTTCAATTAGAAGCTTTTATCCAATTGCTACCGCAATTTTTAATGCTCTTAGAAACATACAGATAGTAAATCTAGGCTAGGATAAGCTGACAGACGTACTAGTGCTTCCATTTTTGTATACAGCAATCATTTGCTGACATCAAATAATCCGCTCTCACATCATCTTTACATATTTTTACAGGATTTGTTCAAATAGTTTTAGATCTTGGGTTAGTTTTAGTATTAAAACGGCTGATTATAATATTACAAAAAAAGACTGCAAAAACACTGCTTATCCGGTCCCTATTGTGTTCGAAGAAGTTTTGCTGTAATTGCAAGTACATTTTCATGTCTATTTCCTATTTCATTGTCTATTTATTTGTGAGTCCTCCTCAAATACCCTTACCAAAGATGCTGTGCCGTGGGTCATTTGGAAAAATGAGAAATGGAACGTAAAAATTAGAAAATGAAAAATTATAAAACTGTACCTGACGTAATTCTGCACATTTTTATTCGACGTTCTAGCAGTTTAATTAGGTAAGATATGCTGTTACTTTTCAAGATAAGAACTTTTTTTTCATGTTGTAAATTGCACGAAATCCAATTAAGGTCATAAATGCGAAATAAATATTTTGCCAGCTTTTCATGAATAACTAAGGAAGCATACCTTTAATAAAAACAGTAATAACAGTAATAAAGAACATGAAATAATAAAGAAATTCTTTATAACGGAAAAATTTAATTTAATTTTATAAAAAATCACAAGAACTATTAGAGTTGGTATGGAAATCATTAAAATATGCTTTGACAATTCATGCAACTATGAAGAAAATTAAATTGCTGAGAAACTCTTTCAGAGACAAAATGATTCAACAAGATCGAATTTTTTCGCCATTTTATTAGTCTTATTATGATATCTTAATATTTTCGATTGAATTTACGGTTTTCGAGTAACCTGGGAAAAACTGATTAAATTTGGTGTTTCACTCACATCAGCTTATATAATAGCACGAAAAAACATATCTCTTCACTTCTCCGTGAAGGGTCGCACTACTGACGTCTGCTAATTCCAAGTTAAAATATTTTTACGAACTTTAAAATAGATATTTTTTTTTATTATTAGGCGATGAATGATTTAACTTCAATGGTTGCTACATAAAATGCTATATTTAATGAGCCAAAAATTATTATTTGTGTAAAAACGGAAAGAATTCGAAATTGTTTAAATTTGATCCTAAGGGTATATCAACTTATATAATGACATAATAAAAATAACCTACTTATTAAAAAGTAGCATATTTCACAATTTTTGATTAGAATAAAAAATATATGCAGGATTTTGCAGTACGTGTTAACTTTTTTAATTAATCAATTTTTTTAAAAACTTTATTGGTGCCCAAAATCTACATTTCAAAAACCTTAAAAGCGGCGTTTATGCATACTACATATGTTTCATCTCTATCTTTATCTCTATATATTATAAATGCGAAAGTAGTAATGTTTGTTTGTTTGTTACGCTTTCACGCTAAAACTAGCGAATAGTTTTTAATGAAACATAACAGCAAAATAGCTCACACTTCAGAATAACACATGAGCTATAATTTATAAAGATATATATAAAAAAAATAAAATTTAATCTGACATTTACTATTTTAAATTTTTACAGAAATCTGTAATTTATTGTTCAAAATGATGATTATAGATGGAGCAGATTTATAGTTATCATTTTGAACCATCATTTATAATATTCTGTAAAAATTTAACATAGTAAATGTCAAGCCATTCATGGCCAACTATTCTAATATACTCAATGAATTATGACTATTTTACGTTTAACAAAATTGAAAATTATGCACATCAAAAGAGATGGAGGCTATAAAGCGGCTTTTTTTTTACCCGCCCAGTGAAACGGACGGGTATCAGGTTAGTATGATAATAATAGCTTCGATTTCAATTCAAATCATATGCTACACAATTAGTTTACACAAAGTCAACTGTATTTAATTTTTAATAAAATAATAAATGACCAAAAATCGAATTAAATATTTATACTATTAAATATTAAAATGTAGATGTGAAATTAGGAAAAAATAATAAAATATATTTTAAAATTCAAATTGGAGTAATAACAATATTTATATTATTAACAATATACATATTAAATAAAATATAATGTATTCAATAAAAATATGTTACAAATTTATTTAATATTATTATTATAAATATTAATTACAATTATTATTATTATTATGAATTAAATAAACAAAACTTTAATTTAAACAATATTCTATAATTACTGGTATTATAATTAATATTTTATATTATTTTTGTTACGAATATTTTATTTTTATACACAAAAATACCTCTACACAAAAATAACAAATTGTTACAATGAACTTATATTAATATTGGGTATTCGCTTTGTTCCGAACCAAAATAAGGCCACCAAACACCGCCTAACAAGTATACCACATCTCTATATATTATAAATGCGAAAGTAAGCATGTTTGTTTATTTGTTTGTTTGTTTGTTTGTTACGCTTTCACGCTAAAACTAGCGAATGGTTTTTAATAAAACTGTACAGCAATATAGCTGATATATCAGAATAACACATGAGATATAATTTATACAGATATATATTAATAAAAAAATATAAAAAATTTAAAAATTCATTTAATTTGAAATTAACATAAATTACAGATTTCTGTAAAAGTAAACATTTGACATTACCATAAAATATTTCTGAGTCATCTTATCTGATATATTCAATGAATAATTACTATTATACATTTAAAAAATAGAAAACCATACATGTGTAAAACAATCCTTACTATTATTTCGAGTGTTATAGAAAGAGGATAAGCGAGAGCAATCTTTATCAATCTTTACTTTTAAGATCAGCAAAGCGGGTGGGTATCACTCTAGTAACACATATATATCTGTATATTATATACATATAATATATAGCTTCATAATCATTATATAAGGTAGATAATTGACATAATTTTAGGAAAATTTATTTGAATATCTAGTTTATAGTCTAATCAAGTTCAAATTGGTGAAATAAAGACACAATGATCTTAAAAATATGTGTGAGCTCGGTAAATTCGGATTGATGTCTAGAAAAAGGTACCAGAAGCGTTTTTCTGCACATGAAAAATTTCAAAACTAACAAACAATTAAAGATGAAAGAAAAGGTATTTCGTTGTTCATAAAAAACCAATATTTCAAAAAAATTTAAAATAAAAAATTTCCACTGCCGGAATTTTATCTTCGTTGTTCATAATTTCAATTTAAAGCTGAAAATAAGCCATTTTAAGCGAAATAAATGAGTACGCTACAATAAATAATTTTACTTATTAAATTAATTTAAAAATTTGAAAAAATGATAGTGTATTCTGAATACTTTTAAGAACATTACCGTTAAAATTTATTGTCTTAAAGTAAATTTTTCAACAAGTTAGACAATGCGTTTTTAAGAAAATTGTCTTGATTTTAAACTAAAAAAGTATTTGAATATTTGGCGTACAATTTTACAATATTTGGCTTCGTGGAATCCTTCTTATGTATATACAAGATCACGCCATAAAAGTTTAAATAATTATGAATTTGTTATATTATTATAAACTTCTTTTTTTTTTTTGAATTAACAAGTGAAATTTGTAGAACAAGTGAAATTTACGAAATTTAAAAAACCTCCGACAAATGCGATTTATTCCTTGTGAACCGATTTTTGGACAAAATGTCCTCAATCTATTCGGTTCGACCGTTTAGGGACTGCGATGCCACTGTGAAACACACAGACGCACAAATAAACACTTTAAACTCATAACATTCCGTTTGAAATCAATATCAAAGTGATGGTCAAGGACATCATAAGAGATGAAAACGATACTTAGCTATTATTTTTTGTAACAAATTTTTGGAAATATTATAATTTAAATTGAAATATTTGAGCTGAGTCTGTTCTTCGAAATGAATGGAGCTAGGTTTATTTGACCATCCATTTCCATAGTAATTATTTATATGTTAAAATTATTTGTGTCATGCCTTTTCCAAACTGAATCGATTTTGAAGATCATCGCCAATTTTTTAGTTTTTTCGGGTACGGAACACTAACCTCGCACTTGAAACATAGCTAATAATTTAAAATCGGTTCATCCGTTTAGGCGCTACGATGCCACAGACAGACAGACAAACACACATAGCGGTAAAACTTGTAACACCTTTTTATTTAGTTCGGGAGTTAAAAATTTACTTTAAGATAAATAATTAACTTTAAGATAATCAATTTAATTTATTTAACTATTGTGCAATTTTAAATCAGTGCGAATACATTATTCTCCTGACCATGAAAATTCGATATGTTAAAATTTTTGATTCCGACTGCCGACAATTGCTTTCCTATTTTTAGAAGGGCATAAGTGGTTCCTGTCTTTTGTGCTACCCGGTATATATCATATTGTTGGAACACAACGTACATAACGGATATTTAGAACTAGGATTGTAGTTATAAGTAGTACTTCTACCATGCTCGTTAAAAACATCTACTACTAAAATAATTAGCATTTACCATCTGGGAAGTGAATTCTTAAGTGTGTATATTTATGATTCAACAAAAGAATTACGTCGCAAACTTTATCAGTACTTATATGTTTGTATGAACTTTATATGAAATTCATTTACAGTGTGCTTCACATATTGAGAATATATAGAAACAAGTGAAAACAAATAATTCACTGAGTTAATTGTTGAAATACCATGTACAGACAATGTTGATGATGCAATCGTTCGTTTTTTGAAAGATATCTACTCTTAAAAAGCCACACACATAACTGATACTCCCATATCAATACAAACTATAAAATTTGCACCTAATTTGCGCCCTTGTGGGTAAGCAGTGATGTTTACAGAAACTTGTTTCAACTAAACGTTGTTTATTTTTTTATAAGGAACCTTTTTTATATATTTATATACGGTTTACAAGATGGGTCTTACGGACCTAAGACCCAATTGACCTCTCGTGCTCATTTACGAACTCGATTTCACTTTTAATGTGCTAAGCACGCTAATTTCAGCTTGATATCTCTTTTCGTTTTTGAGTTATCGTGTTTACTGACAGACAGGCGGATAGACGGACAGCCGTGCAGACAACCCGAAATGGATTAATTAGGTGATTCTAAGAACACCTTTGCCAAAATTTTTTTCGTACCATCAGTATCATTAAGCGTTACAAAATTTGGACTAAACTTAATATACTATGTATATTTCATATATACATCGTATAAAAACGAATAACTCGATGAAAATTGTGCACATTATTTTCTGCATAAAGCTACATACTCATTGGCGGAATTCCAATAACAACTTTATATTTTCTAGGTGGGCAAGAAAAATGGGCATCATTAATTGTCTAAGTAACAAAACTTTAATTTGGAACTAGTTCTAACTCAATTACATTACATTTTTTAAATAGTATTTTAACTGCATTTCCAACATCAGCGGTCATATATACAGCACTATAAAAATTAAATTTAAAAAAATATTTAACTCTTAGTGATGATAGTAATAGAGCTGGCACGATTTCGAGAGATTAAGTAGGTCTTGCTTCTGAGAGCGGCTGTGTTAACTAATTTCGTATGCTCCTTGTAAAGAAATTTGATTTGTCTTGCAAATTAAAATTATATTTTTTAAAAGCAGCAATTATTCTTTAAACTTTGCCTGGGTTTCATTCATTATTTAACTTTCAACGTCTGAAAAATTATCATTAAATTGAATTTCCTTTGTAAATTTTGAATAAATTTCAAAGTAATTTACCTAATAATACTTTTGCCATATATTTTGCTTTATTGGAGTAAATTTCATTCAATATTCGCTGTGGCTAATGCTGTATAATATCCTGTTATATATTTTAGCACACTGTAATATTTATACGCTTCATATTATAAAATATGGTTTCATGAGATGTTCGTAGTATCAAACTCCCTACTAAACACAAAGAATATTTATAGTAGAGACAATGCAAATAATTTAAAATATATATTTTGTAAGAGATTTGTAATTATTAAAAGTTTTTCTCACTTATAATAATAATAATATTTTACATTTAAATCATAAGAATAAAAATTATGTGGTATATGAATTTAAATATCACTCCTCGTCTAATACTTTTATATTTTTTAACCGACTTCAAAAAAAGGAGAAGGTTCTCAATTATACTGTTTTTTTTTTGTTTTTTTTTTAAATGTTTGTTACCACACAACTTTCGACTGGGTGAATCGATTTTGATGATTCTATTTTTATTTAAAATCTGATGCTTCCCATTTCAATTTTTTCTTTTTGACAGTGGCATCCATTAGAAAACTATATAATTCTTAAATTTGCATTAAGTATGTGCTCGACAAATGGGCGAATAACTCAATATCACCTTAACCGATTTTGATTATGCTTTTTTAGTGACAAATTAGTTAGTGTACTTCAGATTCACTAAAAATCACAAAATAAAAAACCTTTTAACAAAAAAAAAACGGACTGCAAATAAGAAACTATTCCAAAACAAATCAATATGCACTACAAAGTAAAAAATAACGAAAATATATTATAGTTACAAGTATTATTTTTCTCAGCCAAGTAAATGTAGCATGCTGTTCTATCATAGTTGTTTCCTTGGCTGACACGACTCACAAAAATAACAATAATTGTAACTACATTATATTATCTTTATTTTTTTACTTTTTAGAGCATATTAATTTGTTTTGAATATATTTTTGTTTGAGGTCGGTATTGTTTTTGTTTTTTTCTTATTATCATCACTCGGTATACAATATTATAAATTCTTCTTATATGTCTTTTTTTTTTTGTAACAGTGAATAATTTTATTTAAAACAAAAAAATTACTTGAAAGTCGTTTGAAATAAATTTAGATGTAATTTATTTTACTTTTGACTAATATTTATAAAATGTAAAGTAAAAAAAGAAAGAGGCTAAAATAAACATTTGGATACTTGAGCTATTTATTTGTGACACCCTGTACAGACTGTGTTGAATATCAGCCCTTTCACCATTCTTAATAAATTATAAAAGTTTACAAAACTAACTCACTTATGGCGGTTTTGCAGGCATCATTTATTTAAAAAAAAATTAATTAGAAAATTTTGCCCTCGTTTTTTGAAATTCGTTTATATGTCTCACTAATTATCTATTTTCAACTCTCTATCTCTTATAGTTTTGGAGAAAATGGACACTAAAGCTTTGCCTTAATTTGCGCTCCCGCGGGGAATGTTATTTATGAAAGCATGTGAAAAAAAAGTTTTTTTTTTTACCAACACGTTGCTTATTTACTAATTGAAAATCACTTTTTAACGTCCTGATTACGCTATATAAATATCAGCTTTTTTCTTTTTTCATACCGTGCTATCGGACGGATAGACGGACAAACGGAAATGGGTTAATTTGGTGATTTTATGAACACCTATACCAAAATTTTGTGTATAGCATCCGTGTTTCTAAGAATTACCAACTTGGGGCTAAATTTAATGTATAGTTTGTTGTATTTCTGATATAGAGGTAAAATATTTTATGCATAGATACAGTTAATAAAAAGCAAATAATATGTAGAAATGGAGAACAGGCATTAGTTATTTGCACCACGGCCTATAATAAAAAGATCAAGCTAATTTAATTAGGAATGTGAACTCTTATGTACAAATTGAAGGCTTACAACAGATTGAAGTCTAGCCCTCTGGGCTTCAACATGACCCAGAGGGCTAGAAAGTAGCTCATGTTTGTAGCTCAAGGTTTTTGCTGGTAAAGCAAATTTCGAATGGAACGGTTTTAATAATTATAAAAGAAAAATAACTTTATTAGTCCCTTGCCTAATACCCACGATTGCATAAAGTCGTGTATTCCGCATTACTCCATATTCACACTGCTGAATTACTCCACATGCACACTCCGTGAAATATCTCGTTGTGTAAACTCGCCAAAGCTACTCAAAGTGATATCGAAGTGGCAACCTCTGCTGCGGTAGCTCTCTGTGTATTACGAAAAAGCTTTTGAACAACAACTGTATACAAACCACAATAGCTACTGACCAACGAAAAACATTATTTTCTCCTTCTTCGCCCGACTTAGTGCTACATCACGAGCGTGTATTCTGCCATTCCATTCGATCAAATTCGTCCAAAATATTAACTGCAGTAATTAACTTCTGATTGAATAATTATTTGGTTACAATTAGTAAACCTGGTAAACAATTGTTATGAAGTTTGCGTTTAGATCAATTTGATACATTGCCATTTCCTGAAAAAAATACTAAGATATATTCGAAATTGTATTGTGTTTCTTGAAAATTAATTTTTTTGTTTCAGGTGAGTTTCAATATTTTAAAGTGGTCATAATTGAAGGGTAAGTTACCTCTTTATAGATATACTGGTTTTTTTGGACAAAAGATGTTACCGTTTTAAAGAGAAAATATAAGAATTACATTTAATTGTGTATAATGAGCTATTTTAAAATATATATTACACGTCACACATATTTAAGTGCTAACATTTTTTTGGAAAAAATTAATAACCCCTGTATATAGAATTAATCATTTGACGTCGATATGTAATCACGTAACTTCTGAGTGACTTCACCGGCCACATTGAGGAGACTAATACTTCAGCTCTAATACACGATTGTGGTTCCAGTTCACACGATATTTTTTGTTTAGTTATTCAATGGCCACATTGAGGAGACTGATACATATTTCACAAAAACTTGTAGCTAGGGCGACATAATAATAATAACTAAGCTACATCCAACAGCAAATGAGCTAGTGACTCTTTATAGGGTGACAAATCTATTAAAAATTTTGTGACATGTTAATTTTTTAGAAGTTTTAAAATAAATGTTTAAATACTGCTGATCAGTTGCCGGGATCTCCAAAAAAAAAACATAAAGAGTTATATGTTGTAAATACATATTATGCTGTGTTTATAATACAATATAATATGTTATGTTTTGAATATAAATTACTTAAAAATAAAAACTTTTTTCAAAACTGTTTTATCCTTTAAAAACTTTGTTTAAATGTTGGCCTCGGTAAAATAACTCAAGTATAGTTTCGAAACGAAATTGATTCTGAATCGGACATTTTAGAATAAACTAGTTTCTAAAAAACTTATTTGAAACTAGTAGCAAATTAAAACAAGTGAAAACAAAAAATTGACTGAGTTAATTATTGAAATACCATGTATAGACAGTGTTGATTATTCTGTCACATTACAAATACATACATGTCACACATATATGAATAACTGATATTCCCATATAATACAAACTATTCAATTTGCGCATAATTTGCGCTCTCACGGGTAAACAGTGATGTTTACAAAAAATGTTTCAAACAGAAGTTGTTTACTTTTTTATAAGGAACATTTTCTATTTTAAACTTTTGCTCTACCTCTAACGGTTTACAAAATGGGTCCTACAGACCCAAGACCAAATTCACCTATGTTGCTCATTTTCGAAATCGACCTCACTTTTTCTGTCCTTGGCACGGTATAAAAATTTCAGGTTGATATCTTTTTTGTTTTTGAATTATCGTGATAACAGACGGACAGACGACAGGCAGACAGACAGAAAACTGGAAATGGACTAATTAGATGATTTTATGAACACCTATACCAAAATTTTCTTAACATCAATAATTTTAAGCGTTACAAACTTGGTATTAAACTTACAATACCTTGATATATTTCTTATACATGGTATAACAATTGTAAAAAATTCTCAATAAAAATTTTCAATAATCCGCAAAAAACTAAAATTTTTTTATTTTATTTTTTTCTGAATAATTAAAAAAAAAAAATTAGCGGCTCTAATCGATTTTAAGGTTCCCTGTTCCTATTCGAAATCAGCTTATATCTTATTTTACAGACGTCACAACTAATAAATGTACATATATATCATAATTTTAAACTTTATTCTCAACATAATTTATAACTTCATTCATAACAGATATTTTTCTTGATTGATATCGAAATTATTATTTTTGAATCTGCAATCTTCGTATTTAATTTGCCACATTGTATATGAAAATTATTTTATAATCTATTAAATTCTAATGTTTGCTTCAAATGATTTTTTAAAAAAATTTATCCTAATTCTTACTACCAAGAAAAAGCGTTATAAACGGCTCATGCTTAAAACTTAAAAAAAAATGCTATAAATAAAATAATAAAATCATAAAAATTTATGCAATCTGAGACGTTCTTTACATTTTTATTCCGTTTCCTGTAGAATACATTGGTACTAACCATATAAATATTATAGTCATTACCTTTTACAAGTAACGCCAGAAGTTCACCATATAATAATATTTCATACATTTAGTTAACATTTTGATATATCTTAATAACTAGAGACGTTGGTTTATGTGGGAACAAAGTTGGTTTCATTGCAGAACAAACGTAGAAGTAATGTATATTGTTACCAAAGATATAGTCCAAGCTCCCATCACAGGAATAAAACACACATCAAACATCTTAAAATAAAAAACAAAAAAATAGTAGATAAATGAGCTTAATATAGTAGTTATTTAATGTTTGCTGCACGTAAGCCACAAAATTTTTAGTATTTGCTATTATTTTCATAATTTTTGAATGAAGCCTGAAATCGGATGCACTTAACTGGTGTCTAACATTCAGTTAATAGTATCAAAAAACTGAAAAAACTATTCGATCAGTCAACAAATGTACCCGATTTTTGTTCTTTTTGGGTCCAAATAACCTTTTCTATTGAGTTTTATCGAAATTGGAGCCAAAAAAGTTTTTTCGATCTTTTACAACTTTTTTAAGGTGTACGTACCCCTTTGCAAAAATCGAGAAAATCGAAAAAAAATTTGTGTTGGAATTTGATGTGAAACTCAGTGGATGGGGTAATTTTGATCCAAAAAGTATAAAAATCAGGTTAATTTATTCATTGGCCCTATAGAAAGTTACAATGTCAGCGAGTATCATGGACAAAACTTATTTTCAAAAAGGTTAGATCTCCCCACCAAAAAATTAAAATCCATAAAAATGTGAACAAAAGGGAGGACAATTGAGGGCTATAACGTATCTGCTAGTACAATTAATAAAATATTAAAATTAAATCTAAGTAGAATTACTACCCTTAAAATTAAAATTAAATTATTTACCAGAATGATATGAATAAAATAAATATGTATGTAAGGCCCTCTAAAACAATATAATTGACTGCTTTCACCTGAAACACAATACAATATTAAGTTTAAATGTTAGGTTTTTATAAATCTAGCTTAAAATTTTTATTATGGGTCCAGCAGGGGATATATGTTAACAAAATACATAATACACCCCACAGAATTACTCATCTTAATATGAATATCATGCAATTATAGTGAATTAAAAAGATGATTGGCCAGCAACAAAATATGAAAATTCTTTCATTTGAATGCAATTCTTTTAGATAATTATAAAATAAGATTTTTCTTCAAATATCAGCACTTTAAAAAAAGGTGTTTTGATATGTAAACTTTTGGGTTAAAAAACTTTGTCGGAAACATTCTGCATTAGTTTTTCTAGAATTTTGCAGAACATTGAACATTGGAATTCAAGAATTTTACCACGATTTGATTGTATAAAACGACTTAATTTTTTATTATCTCGTTTTTCATTTTGCTTATTAACTAACTACACCCAAGATTATCAATAAATTCAAATGGTTTATGCTTAGATATGTATATAATAACCCATTTTACTTGAGACTGAGATATCATTTGAAAAAAAACTGTTACAAAAAAAAGTTTTAAAAGTCAATCCTTTATCAATACTATTAATGTATTATGAACCAGGCCAAAAAAATCTTCTGAATTTCTAAAGCTGATCATTTTAGAATTGCTTAATGTAGTTGTGTACACATTCATACTACAGTCAGTCAAGCAAACGGTAGAACATTGTTCCGATATATGCTACCCCTTATTTTGTTTCGATACCTCTTACCACTTCTAGAAATTTGTCAATATATTTATATTATACCCTATATAGACTCGTCATGATGGTTTTAAAAAAATTTTAGTACAAATGACGGTAGAAGGTCCAACTTAATCCATTTGATAGCCAGATAAGTTTTAAAATGATGGTTTTAAAAAAATTTTAGTACAAATGACGGTAGAAGGTTCAACTTAATCCATTTGATAGCCAGATAAGACATATTTTTTATGGAATTTAATTGATTTTTAAACACTCCTATCATAATCAATTTTTCTCATGAAAGGTTTTTTTCAGACAAGCCTACACCATTATTTTCGTGATAAAATTACTTCATCTGATACCTATTTCGATTGGTAAATGGATCGGTGTAAAGTTGTTCATATTATATGAACAGGTAAGTCAATATAGGTAACTACACCGATTTGTAACCAATCAAAATTGCTATCAGAAGTAAGATAATTTATTTACCTAAATAATGATAGGCTTGCCTGAAAAAAAGATCAAAATAAAATTAATTAAAAATAGCAAGGAACACTTTTCGATAGAAAAATTATGATTAGAGTGTTATCATAGTTTTTCTATCAATTTAACAATCAATGAAATTTCATAAAAAAAAATTGTCTCATCTGGTTATCTGATGGCCGATGATCGACCCATATACCGTCTTTTAGACCAGGCATGGGCAAATGGGACATACAGAAGTCCTTCGGACTCCTTACTTAAAATACAAGTAAGACAGTGATAACCTAAAATACGAGTAAGACAGAGAGACAACATTTTTTTTTCTACTTATTCCATTACTATTACAGGACTTGAGATTGGTAAAAGAGTCGTATACCCGTCTCGCTCCCTTCTCTTTGAGCAATGCGGACTTGGATAAAGAGAGACACAATAAAGTTTATGACACATAAATGTTGACTTCGATTTAAAATAGCTCGCCCATGCCTGTTTTAGACCATAAGGCTTTAGAGTTTAAAGTTTTTGTCTATACATAACCTCTAGGTATAAGTCTCATAATATTGACGAAAATAATAAATTCTTTATTTATTTTGCTATACAGTTCATCCACTTCCACGAATAATATGAGTAATGGAAATTTTTATATTAAGCACAATTTTAGCGAAAATATTTAACTATAGAATTCCGTTTACGTTTTCTCTTAAGTGTAACATTTACAGTGATATTGTAACGTTTAAATTTCTAGAATGAATTTGAAAATTATCATGTTTTGGGCTTAGAACAATGTACATTAAACATTAGGCTAAGAAATTCTCTCCTCTTGTTTGCTACTGGTACGGAAACTTGAACTAAGAAGATATTCATGGACACCAACATAATAATAATAAGATGAAATAAAGGTATTATTATTATACCTACTACTAGTTGGTGGAAAATGATGAATACTATATTGTTATACTTAGATTATAAAAGTTGTCACAGAAAATAAAATGAGAAAATGAAAAACTTTTATTCACATAGAAAACCATTTTTGTTTGTTTTACTAATAGAACAAAAAAATAAAAATGTTGAAAAACTTATACTTGTTATGAAGGAAAACTTTAGAGATACTACTCTGCTACTGCATGCACACATAAACTAACTTATTTTGTCACATAGACCGTGAGACTATAATGAATTTGAACCCATTTTTTAAGGATTGATAAAAGTTAGCTTGGAAATAAATCAAACCTATGAAAATCGAATTATTCAATTTTTTGATTTCGACGACTATTGTCTACTGTTAACTTAGAGAGAAAGTTATATATTGCCGAAAGGGTTGAAAAATGGAGTGAAATTTAAAAAAACAACACTTTTTTCGATCATTTTAACAATCGCAAGCTTCCTGAAATTTTTTCCACGAATCTTGTAGTCAGTAACTTTTTATTATTATTTAAAAACGGTTGAAAATGATAACACGAATAATACGAAAATCGAGCTTCCATAAATTTAGCACTAGAGCTAAGCCTAAAACTGCAAATTACTTTATTACCAAACTTACATTTATCAATCTATTATGCGCTCACGGTTTGATTTATTTATTTGGCTTGGATGGAAGGCTCTCTTGTGTAGTGGGTTGTCATCGTATGTGTATTACTTACTACGTTTGTCTTCTCTATCGCTTGTGTGTTATTATTTATCCATCATTTTTGTATTTCATTGTTCTTCTTACGCTTTATACAATTCTTCGTCACCATTATTTTGTATTGTTTTAGTTCGCTGCTATGCATAAGAATAATATATAGGTATTCAGTAAATGGATTTGTTTTATTGTGTTATTTGCTTGTTAAATTCGAATAAAATTTCTGAAAATATAATGTTTATATATTAGAAACCTAAAAGGACAAAAAACAATATATTTTGGGTTTATATTTAAGAAAAATTTTATTGAAGATAATTTATTGACTCTATGCAACGACCAATAAATTAGTATATAATAAATGTTTACGAGATCCAATAATTTATCAACTTTTTTTGCCTCGGTTTATATGTACAAATATACCGGAAGTATCAGGACAAATGGCAAATATTCGAGGGATTGGTAGGCTATGCCAGAACTGTTGTGCCATAAAGCTTATGCCAAGTAAAGTTTATACTATCTAATATATTTACTATTGAGTCAAGTGTGACTTTTTATCTAGGCGAAGAGAATACTCTCCAAAAGAGAATACTTTTAAAAAAATGGAGAAGAACCCAAATGCATACGAACTGCGTAAGACAATTTTTATATGTTGGTTGATTATTGATAATAAATGTCCTATAGTTTCTTTTCCCCTGGAGTTGTTATGTTTGCTCTGTGTGTACTAAAACTTGATTACAAAAAACTTCGCTAATTTTATTAAAAATATAAAATGACAATCAATTATGAAGGTTTGAGTATACAATCTTTATTTGAAGAAACGAATGATGAAAGTATATTACGATTCGTTACAAAACTTAAACGTAAAATGGATATAAAGCTTCAAGAATTTAGAATTTATAACAAATAAGTATTATATAGAGAGATATTATCAAATCACGTTAAATTACATATCTTCTGTTCATCGTAAAATATACGTTTGTTCATATTATTAAGGTATGCTTTTCTGCTATTTTACAATGTGATTCAAAAAAGTTAAGTTCCAAATAAAACGTTATTGGACGTCTTGAAATTGCATATATTTTTACAAGTAAATATTTCTGACGTTTTGTATCTGAAATATTGAGATAATGTTTCTCAGCTGAAAATTCAATAATCCATTTTCAACTAGTTTTACGTTTTAACCACCGTTGAATTAAAAAGGCTACATTAGTTATTGGTGAATAAGGATATATTTGAATGCTGATTTTTATATGAAATTATAGACCACAAGCCCATGTTGAACTTTTTTGGGCCTAATGACCCACCAGGAAACATGCAAAAAAAGATGGTCTTACGTGTAAAAGTAAGTCTAAGCAATTTGGCTTCAGTTTTACGCGTTTTAGGTGAGAATATGGATGTCACACCCCTTAGTATCTCACCCGAGCACCGGCAAATATATACCACGTTGCTGAATACTAACTCTGCAAAGTATTCTTAGCGAATGACATAAATGCTGTACAGAAATAAACATGTAGGGCTTCGGAACATAACGAGACTGGATTTATTACTGTACAGAATTTATATAATTCGCTTCAAATACCTATGCAAAGTTAGTATCCACCAACGCCGTACATATTTGGCTGGTGCAGGGGTGAGATACCAAGGGGTGTGACATCCGTATTATCACCTGTACCACGCCAAACTAATGCCATGGTGCTTAAGCTTACTTTTTAATATAGGAGCATCTTTTTCAACGTACTTCCTGGAAGATCATTTCACCCGAAAAATTTCAGCTTGGACTTGTAGCTCATTACTCCCCGACAGAAAAATCAAACCCAACATTCACATGTAAGTCTAATTATATGTAGAAAATGTTCATAAAATAAATACCATCACCAAAATAGTGCATATATTTCAGTTTTCGGTTTCATATTTCATTTTGAATTCTGTCGGAATTTAGTAAAATTATACAATAATTAAAACACTCATCTTATTTTTCAAGATATTGACCCGAAATTGTCGAGGAAATCAATATTTAGAGCAAATGGAATTAAATACAACTGGGCCATTCCTCCGAATACTAAAACACAGTCTTTTTTCAAAAGTTTTGTAAAAAATTATTGAGGTAATCTCCATGGATGAAGTAATGTGATCATTCTAGTACAACGCAAGTTTTATAAGAAAAATGAAATCATACATTATACCTACTTAATAATAACTAGACGATAGCAGAGCATCGATATACGTATAATATATTTTCGCATACCATAAAAGGAGAAATCTATGAGAAATTCTAACTGTGATGTGTATTGAATGAATGAATGTATAGTTTTCTATTTCTAAAACGAATGAGTACACAAAAAGAACAGCTAAATAAAGAAGAAAATAAAAATAATAATAAAAAACATACGTTCTGTTGATACGATTGTGTAATTTTTCTTTCAATGTTCTTTCAATTTCATAATATATTTTGAAGAGTTGTGGAAGAATGGGTAAATTACTGCATTGTGGAGCTGAATTTATTTCTGAAGTCAATATATATGTTTTTATGAGATATAGTTCAATGTAATGTAACGTTTAGAAAATATTTTTAGCATGTTAGTAATGCTTAAATTCATTATATTTGAAAAAAGATGACACTGCTCGCGTATGTAAGGCTATATGTAAAATGATTAACTCTTTACATTTATGTCGATAATACCAAGTTCTTCATATGAATACCTAATGTTAAAATAAATGAAAATCAATTCAATGAATTTCGATGTATTATGTTAATTTAACTGAAAAATCCTTAAGTTGCTTCGAATGATATGAAATGTTAAAATATGAAATTGTATTTTTATGGATCTGTATTTATATTACTGACCCAAATTGTAATATCAAAACAATGGTACCAATATTTAACTACCCAATGGAAGTTAATGTAAAGAGGCCGATTTTGAAAATCTTCAGTTTTACATATTTCCGCGGTTTCAAGGCCGCAATATCCGAATCAAACCTGTGCGTATTGTCGTTCGGATTCTTTCGCGTCGATTATCTTGCGAACCAGTTATGATATTGACACGTAAACTGAAAGAGTTTTCAGCAGAATTAGTTGAGTCGTTTTTTAATGGTTATAAAAAAACTGGAAAAAACTGAATAAACAGAATCTGAAAAGTAGATAAATCATATCATTTACTATGGAGATAATGATCGTTTCAGCATAAGCTGCAGTACATGTTCGAAGAATAATCTATGATTAGGCTAACAAAACCTTGTTTTTAATGATTTTCCCCGTTTTGGACAGTTAGTCGTGTGGACTGCAGGGGTCGCACTCGCATGGCTTCAGAACCACACCGACTATGTACTGCAAATATATTTAACAAATAATTTTCCACAAAAATTACGTACAATTTTAATCAATTGTAATAATTTAAAATAAAGTTCAAAAACCAAAGACCTCGTCGCCTACAAAATGACGCTCATAAAAGTATGGAAATAAGAAAATATTTTCATCTGAAATTGTTATGATAAGTAACATCGTCATTGTAGTCGGGGGACCTCTAAGATTAAACAGTTATCTACATAACGAAAAAAAAAGAGATTCCCCGACTGTAATGACCATATAACTTATCATTACAATTTTAAATGAAAATATTTTCATACTTTTAAGAGCGTGATTTTGCAGTCGTCCGGGTTTGGCATAATTTCCAAACGAAAAATTGCTCGCTCAATGTTGATCCGTTCTTCAGTTGACTAAAATTTCATTTTGGATAATAAAATGAACAAAAAATTAAAAACAGGTACTATTGGCAAACGAATAACTGACTTGCGAAAATTATATTTGACTTTTCATGTTAACATCCATAGTTGATTTGATTTCATCCAGTAATATTAAATATGTTAAAATCATGTCGATTCTGAATATGAGCGTTTTTCATGAAAACTTACACAGTTAGCTATGGGAAAGTTGATGGTATTTGATAGTTAGGAGTTACAATTTCCATTTTCTGTTGACATAAACCCTGAGTTGTTTTTAAGTTAAACAAGTTGTTATTGTTTATAACTTGTAATTCTTTAAAAGTTTTAAACTATCGATTAGTAGACTCCAAGATAAATCTGGTTTGAAAAACTGATATAGGCTTTGAGAAATTATACGTTAAAATTGTTACTATAATTTCAGAAAATACAGAATATTTTGAAAACCGCGAAGTAAGAAGCAGGTAAACCAACGAAAATCTTCTTTATTTTGATCGTAGAATCTGAAAATGAGATAATAAATGGGGTGTTCAATTTTAAAAAAATAATAAAAATAAAAACAACAACAACATTGATACATTCCACGATTTCGGTCTCCCTGTATATTGAGAACATAATTTTCAAATGTACAACCAATAACCCTCCATCTATTCGTGAAAGAAAATTATGTTCAAATAAAGCCGTTTAGCCATAATCTTCCGTATACCGTGAAAAACCCTGTACATTACGTGTATAAATATAATGTCTAATTAAGGTACAGTTACATGAAGGTTGTTACAAATAGTGCGTCTATGCCGTCGATTATTTACTCACCTGTCGTCGATCCATTAATTCGGATAACTTTTAATCTGAAACTAGGTGAAAAATTAATAAACAATTTCACTGCACATATGAAAGCAATTCTGCATATTCCAAAAATGCTTAATAATCTTATAAAGTAATACATCTTATCTGCAGTAATTGGACAAATGAATCTTTTTTTCTTACCATGCCCTTTTCAAAATAAAAGATCCTCTTTTCAAAGAAAAATTTTTGTATGCTCTAGTTAGTTGCTTAAGGTTATAATATCAATTTATAAAAATTGGTTTAAAAAACTTATATTAGCTTATCTTATATGTAGTGTTTTATCATTTAAAACTTATATTAGCTTATCTTATATGTAGTGTTTTATCATTTAAGTGTAAACTTATGTCGGTTGGTTTGGTTAACCCCTATCCTTTCTTAATATTACAAATGCGAAAGTAACTTTCTCTGTCTGTCTGCTTGGTTTTCAGGACAAATAGATTGGCCAATCTATCGATTTTGAAAATTTTTACTTGATTTGACATGAAGAAATTAAACCAGATAATGAACATAGGCTACTTTATTTTTTGAAAGTCAATCCCTAGTACAATAAATGAACTTTGAATTTTTTGATTCTTTGGAAAAAATTGTTTGCTGGGTGCATTGACTTTCAGTTTTTTGCATTGACTTCAGAAAATTATCTTAAAAAAATTCTATATGGTTTAAAGCGGAACTTTTTAGTTTTTTACCCCCGTGCCATTGGGATGAAGGGGCTTTATATCGTAAAGTAAATCAAACTTTTAAAAGATTTTAAATAAGTAAAAAGCTAAAGTTACCCGAAATTTGAGATATTTTTATGCACCTACTGCCATTGTTTGCCAGTTTAGTCCTTTAATGACGTTTAAGGGATTTTTTGGGTGCGTCTTCTCTTTTAGCCCACATAAATAGATTTCCTAAATAAATAATACCATTTTATTTTTTTTGAAAATTTGAGTTTTTTTGGGGCATCTAGGGGAGTTTTTAAGTTGTTGATCTTAAATTTATGATCAAATTGATTCGATTTGCACCACCCCCTTCAATTTTCACCAAAATACATGGTTTGGACTTTTTAAAAGAAAACCCTTAATATTGAAATTAACAGTTTAAGACGATTCTTGCCTTTAAAATTAAAATTTATTGCAAATTTACAGGCCTTGGTCTTTTAACGATTTTACTATACTAAAGATAGAGGCAGGAGTAAAAGGGTAGAGAGCAAAGATTATACATAGATTTGTATATCCAATATAGTTTGTATTGTTGAGTTAATTTTGGAATTTATTGTTTTTTTTTTTTTTTTTGAAAATTATTAAAATTATCGAGTGAAGTAGATGGGTAATGGTTAGTATGATTATATATTTTAGATCGAATCTGCTGAGTGTTACACTTTTGCAAAGAAAAACACATAAAATATCATTGTGTTTAGTTCACGTACAACGTTTTTGTCTCGGTCGAATAATTTTTCCGTATTTTTGAGACTGATAACTTCTTATATATATGTGTGTGATATATTATAGTTTATTTTGCAATTTGAAAACTCAATAAATTTATTATACTTTTATGTTGTGTGGTACCATATACAGAAATTTTTGTTAATATTTTTAAGTGTTTTGAGGATTACAAAATTTAGCTCATAAATATTTTCAAAGTTATTGTTGACATGATTTCAAGGTTATTTACTTTATTCCTTCATTTGAATTTTATTTTATGTTTTTGGAATTTAAATCAATATGAAACTATTTGAAGCAAAATAAATTTGCAGTTCGGAAGCCATTACACAAACGCGACGAAAAGTGCTTTTACCAGAAACAGGTAATACAACTCCAAAAATATCTTATCATTCCGTCGCTTGTTAAGATTTAAATTAGTTAAACCATGGTTCACGCCATTTTTGTTTTGTAGATTCGAAAACGGAAGAATCAGGTTTAACCTCACAAATAGCTTTAGGTTTGACGGTAATTGCCTCACCCTACAATCACACATTCTGTGGGATTAAATTATTTGCTTGGAGTATTTTCTTTCATGAATCGCATAGAAACCTTGCTGTACTTATCCTGATGATTCTAGGTTCCTTTTAACCGACTTCCAACAAAAAGGAGGAGGTAATCAATTCGACTGTATTTGTTTTTTTTTTTTTTTTCATTGTGTGTAACCTCAGAACTTTCGACTGTTTTAACCGATTTTAATGATTCTTTATCTATTGGAAAGCTGGTGCATTTCATTTTAGTATAGTTCTGACAACGCCATCTATGAGAAAACCAAAAAAGTCTTAAATTTGCATTAAGTATGCAAGTGTGCACGACAAGAGGACGAATAACTCAATATCACGCCTACCGATTTCGATTATTCTTTTTTTAGTGACAAATTAGTTAGTACACTTCAGATTCACTAAAAGTCACAAAATTAAAAAAAAACTTTCAACAAAAAGAAAACCAACTTCAAAAGGAAAACTTTTCCAAAACAAATTTATAAGCACTTTTAAAATTATTGTTATTTTTGGAGTCGGTGTCAGTGAAGCTAATGTAGCAAACTGTTCTGTCATTTGTTTCCTCGGCTGACACCGACTCCAAAAATAACAATAATTTTAACTACATTATATTATCGTTATTTTGTTACTTTTTAGTCCATATTAATTTGTTTTCGAAAAGTTTTTCTTTTGAAGGCGGTTTTCTTTTTGTCGGTTTCAGTTTTTTTTAATATCATTAATAGCTAAACACATACATTGATAGCATACTTTCAAGTTAGCAATGACAAAAGGAAATATAAACAGGCAACAAATTTCATGATGTATTGAAAAATAAAAAATTGCAATAATCTAATTTAAAAAGTGGGCCTACCTAGATAATTTTCCCGTATAGTTAAATTATATACAAAAAGTATCTAACTTATAATCTTTGTATAACGTCATTTTTCTTATACATACAATTCATTTTTTTTGTACAACGAGAACTATTACTGAACTGTCATTCTTTAATGGAAATTGAAATGAAATATGTAATAACATATATTTGTAACTAACAAAGATAGTGAAAAGCAAAGAAGATAAATATGGCGAAAAGAAAAAGATAGAAAATACAATAATAATACCTTGAGAAGTAATTTCTCTTATTGTAAAATACGAAAGTAAAAGTGACATTGAATACAAAATTATATAGACAAAAATTACATTGTCTGAAAATACTAGTAATGCTTGGTTGATATCAAAACCTTTTTTGTAGAGTTAATTTGGAGATAACTTATATTGTTTTATAAAATTAAAATTTCTTTGCATGCCACAGTGAAAGATATGCAAAAGAAATTGATAATATTTCGATAATTTTATTTAAATACTAGCGATAAGCCCCGACTCGTGCGATGCTGATGTCTTTCTATACAAAAATGTGTTTATTTACAAAATCACAAAAACCTCTAACATAATCCTTGTTTCTCTACTTTATTATACATGTCTTATACATAGAAACCTTCCTCTTGAATCAAACACAAAAGAAAAAAACCGTTGCATAGTTTTAAAAATCAAACCATACATAGAGGCAGGCAGCGGTAAGCGACTTTGTTTCATACTATGTATAAAAATTAAAATTTAGCAATTAAAAACAAACAATTGAATGGGTTAATTGTTGAAAAACCCTATATAGGAAGTGTTCAATATCAGTTCTCTCATTATTTGTTTATGAATAAAAAAATCAAACATTTATGCAGAATAAAATTGAATTCCGTTAATTTTTTTAGAAAAATAATAAGTATTTTCTAGAATAATCGTTTTTTTGTTTATCTACAGGCTTTATCGATCCCTTCAAATCCCTTAACATTGATCGATGGGTTGGATAAGAAATTAAAATCAATACTCTTATTATCCGAAGTTATACTTATAAATTATCGACCTTCTATCTTGAATAGTTTTGGGGAAAATGGAAAGTAAAGTTTAAGCCAAAATTTCTGAAAAACTATTTTGATAACGAAAAAACGTGTCAAGTAAAATTTTTCTTGTACCTACAGCTGGTACCTGCTGGCACAACTTTTACCTACAGGTACAATCTTTCTAGATATTTTTTTAGAAATCATTCTTACTTCCAATGATCATAAAATTTTTAATATAAAATACTTTTTAAAGGACAAGTTTTTATTGTACTAAAAAGTATAAAATAAATATATTTTATCATTTTGCATGTTTTGAAAAAAAATTAATAAGTAATTTAAATCAATAATTTTTCTCTCTAATTATTTTGTGAATGGTGCAAAGTGTATTACCGCACGCATTTTTCTTATGCCAGTGCTTTTCATCCATAGAAATTAGTTAAATTACTGTCAACATCTATCCACGCTTTTTTTACAATAAAATACGTATTTTTAGATTTTCTATAAAAGCGTGTTTTTTAGTTTTGTAAAACTATTAATTATCATAATACGAGGGCAAGATAACTTTTATATCCTAACACAGTTATCATATATATTATTATACCATGCATATATGAAATATACATAGTATATTAAGTTTAGTCTCAAGTTTGTAACGCTTAAAAATAATGATGATAGGAAAAAAATTTTGTCATAGCTGTTCATAGAATCACCTAATTAGTCCATTTCCGGTTGTCCGTCCGTCCGTCCGTCTGTGGACACGATAACTCAAAAACGAAAAAAGATATCGAGCTGAAATTTTTACAGCGTACTCAGGACGTAAAAAGTGAGGTCAAGTTCGTAAATGAGCATCATAGGTCAATTGGGTCTTGGGTCCGTAGAACCCATCTTATAAACCGTTAGAGATAGAACAAAAGTTTAAATGTAAAAAATGTTCCTTATCAAAAATTAAACAAACCTTTTGTTTGAAACATTTTTTCGTAAACATCACTGCTTACTCGTGAGGGCGCCAATTAGGCGGAAATTTTATAATATGTGTACAAACTATACACTAAATGTCGGTCGGTAATGCAGAAACCTATAAAGTCATTTACATATGTACTATACTTTATTAGTTATGGATGTGTCACATGTTTGTATGTGTTATGTGATAAAGAAATCAACACTGACTATGCATGGTATTTCAACAATTAACTCAGTCAATTGTTTGTTTTCACTTGTTAATAAATAATTTTGATACATTCATAAGTAACTTTTGATTGATAGTTTTAATAAGGTAATGATGGCTATTTTTGAATCAAAAATACGAAACAGTAGATAATCGCAAGTATAAAAACTTGTGTTGAAAACAAAATTGAATTATTAATTAAACTTTGATAAATGACAGGACAAGTTAGATAGGCTAACAATCCTGTCACGTTGATAATGAAAATTTACAGTTTAAATTAAGACGTGCGTATGTTTCTAGGTACAATGACATAGAAGGCAACCCTTAAGGATACATACAGTGTGATAGTATTGTTCTTTAATGTTTATTTATTACTTCAATATGTCACAATGTTATGCTTTTATATATTACATTTCATTCATTAAGAAGTTGTTTTTCGTTTATACTTCAGTAATTTGAAACATATTATTTCACCAAACTCTGAATTTTTATAAATATACAAGTACAACTGTTGTTGACATGTAGAGTTTGATGAGTAGAATACAATTAAAAAATACATCTCTACATGAGCCAAACATAAAAAAAGATAGTCAGTCGTGGAGACTGACGATGGAAGTGAAAACTTAAACTTTGGAATAACTGGCCTTCGGCTTGGGTGGAGTCTTCAGCAGTGGAGCTCGCTGCGGTATCATATACCAGCTCTAACAATTACCTATTCACAATACTTGAATAATAATAAATATTATACGTCAATATTATTCAAATTGCTGTTCACAATTCTAAATAAATATGGTGAGATCTGTTATCGATTTAAAGATCATAAAATTTTCTTTTTGATTTATTTTTCACAAGACTCAGGTAAATTTTGTTTTTCTTAAACCTTAAAAAAAGGTTCTCATTGTGATATATAACATATAGGGTTGTTTATAAATTTTTGATTCCTTGTTACCCAAAAATTTATTTTTTTATTAGTAAATAAATTTTGGAGTAGCAAGGAATCAAAAATTGAAATTGAACACATTAGAAAGCCTTGTAATTATTTATTCTTGAATTTGGTTTATATTTAATTTCCATGCGTTCCATATCGTTTTCAAGATACGAACGTTTTTGCAAACGATGGTTGCATAATGTTTTTGAACGCGGTTATCTTGATTCCTTTAAACACAATAAAATTTTAATTAACAACTTTCATATAGAGAATTTTAGGTTCTTTAAATATTTTTTATGTCATATATTTCGGGCGATATTTGAAATCCAAATTTTTCTGCAGAAAAGGACCAAAATGTTTATACGAGCGAGACTCTTTTAGAGTTATAAATTTGAGCTGTTTATTTTATTGGATTCTACTCAAACTCTGTATGTCATCAAAAGTTTACCTTGTATAAAAAAAATAAAAACCCAAGATGGTTGTACTATTACTCTGTAGTGTGACTGTATGTCTATTACATCGTATTCCACGTTATCCAATACCTATGTACACTGATGTTAAAAAAATATGCTTACAAACCTTTCTTCCTACCGCAGAATTTAAGGCTTTTGTTGAGTCTTTTGTTGGTATTGTTATCTAGTTTAATGTTTCAACTATTAGCATATGCTTCTTAAAGTGATAGTAATTGATGATGCACTTTATTTTTAATTTTTTTTTAAAAAGTAATTATTTATCGCAAATATTTGCAAATTTGAAAATTAACTTACAATTTCTCTTAAAGACAATGGTTAGGCAGAATGGAATGTGTATATTTTTATTACATAACCAGCTGTAAGCCATCCACATTGCTTGACTGTCCAGCCACATTGCTATACAATATTGCTGTATGACTTGATTCTTGTAAAACAGCGTTTCTTTTCTTTAAATACCAAAGTGACATGTCGTCGTTGAAACTCACTTTGCTCGCAGTTTGCTTTAACTATATACCTTAAATGGTGTTAAATAAAGCTGTTGCATCGGAATATCTTCGCGTATAGCTTCAGATATCGCTACACTTGAAATATGATACTTGCACCACTAAATATCTATATAATATCTTAATTGGTGTTGTAACATTCGTACAGTCTGGTCAAGTGGCAATGGAAAGGAAGTATCAGAAAGCCTTTCGTCATTATTTTAGTGTTTAATATAGTCTCAATCTTTTAACTCGAGGAAAGCCTTGCGCACAATATGGTATAAATACTTTACAGGAGGCAAAACCACGGTCATACAGCCACACAAATATCAAATAGCTTGCACGGAAAATTTTAGATGAGATTATTTTACTAATTTGAAATTTTAGTAGTAAATTTTTTTAATGTTTTTTCTATGAATTTAAATTCGAACATGTTGGCACAAAGATTTTAAGGAAAATATTTTATCTAAACTTTACCTTGGATTATAATGCATGTGTCTTAAATAGCAGCATACTCTGGTTTCTGTGTGACGTATCTTGTGAAAAATTGTATTCATTACAGGTATTGTTTACTCCAACCAAATCTTTAACAACTTCATAATTTTATCTTTTTTTGTTACGATACATCTAAAAGCTATTTTTTTCTGCTCAAAGTTTAAATAATCATAATCAACTACGAAAAAAAGACAAATATTTATAATCTGCGTCAATAAAAATATCTCAATGCCATAGATGGACTCAATTTTTTTATGCTGATGTGTACTACTAACAAGTTCAACCCAAAATAAAAACAAACAACCAGCTAAAACTACTATATGGTCTTCAATAAGAATATTGTCAAGTGTAGTATATTGTAATTAACTTTAATATACATTTATTGCACTTACTGTCCTTAACTACTGAATTCATTCCTCTTTCTTCATTCTTTTAGTGTTTCTGCTTTTTCTTTTTGGTGGTGGAAGTGGTGGGAATGATTTTCTTTTGTATTTTATCACGATTAATTAATGTTATATACTTAACTCACTAGACTAATTAATTAATTTATTTTTGAACCTTTATATTTCATGAAAAAAAAATTATATATATATATAAATATATGTCTTTGCTTTATGGTTTTAATGGAAGTGACTGTTTTGACTGATCTGTGCGCGCATGCTGCTTACATGAGGTTATATTGGTTGTCCATGAGAGATATCACAAATGTGTTTTATCACCTTTTCCGCTAATAATTTCATTGATCAGCTCCTCAATTATTTGATAGGCCTAGTACATCTGCTTCCTGCAAATACCATGCATTACACCAGCCCATCACAACTATTAATTAAATTAATTTTTTGTTGTGTAGACGGTAATCGAGCCCGCTACCCTAGGCATATCGCGTGCGGTTAATTTTTTCATCCTTATAATTTGGGTAAATACAAAGCAGCAAACAGGTTATCAATTTTTTCCTTTATATTTATCAAAATTTTTTCATTTCCATTTCAGAACTTTTGGAGATTTAAGTTTTGGAACAAACCAACTTTTATATTTGTAAATAGAACAACACATAATAAATATTGTTTTGAATAATTTAGTACAGCGGTCGAGGCAGTTTGCTCCGTGTTTGTTTTATAACTTTAAAGCGCGATTTTGATAAACAATTGATTTAACCGAGCTCGACATTTCGCCCACAAAATTCGAAATCTTTGAGCCAAAATACTTTGGAAAAGCTTAACTGGAAAAGGTCACACGAGGTACAATGCGAACCGACCTTGGTCGGTCAACTATAATCTATATCATTGTAAAATGTTAATTCTGGCAAATAAGAGGTTAGAAAAGCAGTAGATTAGTTCTTTACAACTGAATAGAGAAGGATTAGATTAGTTCTTAACAACTGTTCATCGTATTTATTATGAGTGTGACGACCATTAACTGTAAAACAAATAACATGTAAGAATAAATTCCAAGAAGATATAACTCTTAGAAACATATCCGGTATGTGTTTTATAATAAGATACTTTAAATACATACAAAATACAAATACAACAACAATAGGAAGAAACACAAGGAAAATAAAGAAAGCATTGTCTACATTTCTTTTGCAAATAATTTATAAAACATTAAATGCCCGCTAGTAAACGTTATTCTTTAAAAAATATATGATTTTAATGGAAATATTGTTTTGTATTTTTTCTATCTAATAATTGTAATTTTACTACAATAACGTACGTACGAAATAACTATTTTATAGTAAATTTTTTGTCATATTGATTTGTGACTATATATGGTGTTAATTAATTCAATGAGAAGCTCCTTTGCTAGCAGTTATCTAATAAATTCAATAGGTTTTTTGAAAAAATTTTGATCGTATTAACATGGAGTAAAAAATGTTATCGTAGGATCGTATAAACGGTTTTCGAGATATTCAGTTTTATGATTATTTTTATTTATTTTTTGCAGTTAGTTTCCTAAAATAGCCTGCAGTACAAAAAATATGAACCTTTGGATAAAAATTAGCTAATGGACTAAAAACGACTATTCTTTAGATATTAAATAAAATTGTTTTTTTTCCCTTGTTGAAAATACTGTTTTTAGTAATGGGTGAAAAATTTGCAAAAAAACTAAAAAAAACTCCATAAAATTAAAAAAAACTGTCAAATCTTGATAGCCCTAAATTGACCGTTCATGTGCTCAAAATTGTTATAAATTACCTCCTGTCTATCAAATAGAATTACAATGAGTTTCAGAAATGGATGATGAATTTTCAACCGATCCTTACTGAAAATAATCATGTGGATGGCTTCTGGAAACAAGAAACAAGATGGCTTCTGGATTTAAATGGATTCGTTACTTTAAAGAAATTATTGAAAACGGGAACGATAAGCGAATACAACGAGAAGTTAAAAAGTCTTACATATAGAACAAGGTGTTCTCCGGAAACAGTGCATGTTTCGTCTGGATGGTACTTTGTTATTTTATCAAAAGATGTAAAAATATGTGACTTGTTATGTTTAAAGTGATAACGTGTGCTGATTAAATTAGTTATTCACACTCCAGTCAGATTTATTGAATACAATCCTAATGTGGATGCATGATTGAAAGTAAACTAATAAAAAAGCCTTATACGAATCATGCTTACAAGATACAAGATATGCATATCATTTTTTGGCATGGACTTTATGTTTTCAGGTAAAAATATAAACTCAAAGTATTGAATACGATAATACGATTCGGATAAGATGAAATATCGAATTCCGTTGCGTTCATGTTAGAAGTATCACGAATGAAAGGTTTTGCTTATTACTGGAAATATTTCGTTTGTTTTTTTAATAAGAGAAGGTCAACATTTTATAATATTGTTAATATTTGTTAACCTTGTTTTTTTTTTTTTTTTTTTTTTTTTTTAAATAAACAGTTTTTTTTTTTTTTTTTTTGTTGGTATGTTGTAATTTTTATAAATAATGTAAAATATGTGTACTTACATTACAAATTTAATTACATGAATATTTTATTTGCCATTTTTTCACTTTGGTATAATATATGATTTAATTAAAAATACGTATATAATTTAAAAATAATGTAATATTTTAAAAATTTTTAAAGTTACATGCGGTGGCTCGACGGTTTTGCACGGAATAGTACAGGCAAATTGAGTTTTTAAATCTAATTTTTTTTCCTCTACATCCGTTCATCAAGTCGATGAACGCATTTGGACGTAAAAGGACTCGTTTTTTCAGAAAACTGTTAAGAAAAAGTTTTATGAAGACATTTTCATAGCTATTCCTAATTTGGAAATGTATTTCTCAAAGTATGTTGACATACATATTCATTGTGGTATTTCAGAAATAACGGAAAAAGAAATCCTTATGTCTTTATCTTTTATGTAATTGATTTTTTTTTTTGTTATATCTGTTTAAATAGTAAAAATATAGAAGATAGTAAAATCAAATTAATATGTTTTGTTTCATAATTATTAAAAACAAAAACAGCCAGAAGAAATTCGCATAAAATTTAATAACGGATTAAAGAATACAAAATTAGAAATAGATTTTTTTTTAAAATTATTTTATTATTATTTAGTAAGTTTTACTGTTATTTAGTTTCAAGCACATGGTTTGAAAATGGTTTGGTCGTAATTCAAATATAAATAATTTAAAAGGTGGAGCGAGAAAGTGGGTTTGAATAATCGAATATTTTTAAATATACCCAAGTGGGAATCAAAATAAAAGCGCATGGCGTGTATATTACAAAACTCAAAACCCCTACGCAAAGAAATATGGAGGGGTTGACACAAAATCTTAATAATTTATAAGGAAAGACTTTGAGAATCCTTGGGAATGAATACGTAGTCTAACAAAATAAACACTGATATACTGCTATTGATATTTCGTATGATTTTTTATAATTCGATGTGTTTGAATATATTATACAAAGTTATCACTGGTATTGAAATTTGCTTGAGTATTTTATCGATGTTACAACCGAGTAATTATTTTATCTTCAAGTTGTATAATTACTGTATAGATGTTGTTAACGTTTAAACTCTAAGTTGTAATATCACTGTATAGAAGTTTGTATAATTACTGTATGATTTTTGAATATTTAGCTTGCCTTTAAAACAACTAGTTTATATATATATATATATATATATATATATATATATATATATATATATATATATATATATATATATACTGGGTGTTCCAAACCACCCGTCCAGGCTGATTATTCTGAATAGTTTTAAAAAAAATTGAAACGAAAAAATACGTATCAAATATTTTTAGAAACTCTATCTAACCATACCAAACCCTCCACCCTCAACCCCTGTTAGGGGTAGGGGGTGTAACTTGAAAAAATCAAATAAATTTTATAAACGAAATATTTGTTTGATTACTGTGAGGCCAGAAAAACGTCATAAAATGGGAAATTTCTTTCAGAGAATCTTTTCAAACTGGACAGATTTTTTTGGAACATAGCTTCAACAAATTTAACAATAGGTTTGGTCTAACTACATTTGAGTACATTAATATCTATTGAAAATACAGTCCAATTAAGAAAAACAGGAAATCAAACATTTAGCAGCGTTACAATGCGTCATATTTAATTACATTTTTATATTTTATATAGCTAATGAAATTGTATGCAACCGAATGTGACGATATGTTAGTTTGTATGTAGTACATGATAAATCTATTTGACTGGTGTACTACATATTATGCAGATACTGAGATTCTGGAACAGAACACATGTGTGTCGTCATGAACACCTTTGTAAACTTTATTTATGGAGAACGAGAGGTGAGGTGCATACCTACGTGTAATTTAAGTAATTTGATGTTAGCAACGTTTATGGCATGAAAACTCATATACACTATACAAGAGTAAACTTTGTCAAAGGTTTATGTGATAATCATATATTACGTTTTTCTCTCACTTGAAAAATTGTGTAGAGGAAAGTTGCTAGTAAGACCCCCTGCTGCAATGTAGATTTTTCGATCGTAAATTTTGTTGAAAATTATACTGAAATTTCGTTGTTTATTTCTCCCTAAAGTAATGCAAGAACTAAAACCAAAAAAAAAGGGTCTCTCCTAGTAAAATTCTGCGCCAGTAGATTTTCAGAGAGCAATGGCAAATTTTATTCACAGTGTACTCAAAAAAATCATATTCATGTGAATTTGTGCATTTACGATTTACATACGAAAAATGCGACAGATTAAACCTACTTCCGGACAACATAGTCTCTCTATTTAACATGAAAAAAAAATTAGATTTTAAATTTTGGAAGATTATAAACCTTTTTTCATTCTCAACATAATTGCAAGAAATAAAACCAAAAAAAAAGAGTCTGTCCTAGTAAAACTCTGCGCCAGTAGATTTTCAGAGAGCAATGGCAAATTTTGTTCTTAGTGTACTCAAAAAAATCATATTCATGTGAATTTGTGCATTTACGATTTACGTACGAAAAATGCGACAGATTAAACCTACTTCCGGATAACATAGTCTCTCTATTTAACATGAAAAAAAAAATTAGATTTTAAATTTTGGAAGATTATAAACCTTTTTTTCCTTCTCAACATAATTACCTTACCTCACCATTTTCTGAATATAAGCATTTAAAAAGACAAAAATTCGGATATTCGTCGAAAACTCGTTATTCACGAAAATAACTATTATTATATGATTTGGGTCAGAAATTTTATTTGAAAGCTATTAGATAGTATATATTGTACGATTCTAAGCCTTTTTTGACAATTTTAACCTCACCGTTTTCGATATACAAAGCATTTGCATTTTTGCAAACAAATAAGAAAATATGGGTTTTTTGCCCAAAATTCTTTATTGACGAAAATAAAAATTATTTAGTGGCTCTGAAAAAAAAATTACAAAATACTGCATTTATAAGCTTGACGTAATATATGTAATTTTCTAATTTAATTGATTTTTGAATCTAAATATGCTGAGTCAACTATTCCCAACAATGCCACTCTCGTAATTATATTTCTCATTCCTTTTACTGATTATGTTATACGAAATTTAAACAGAAATGGTGTATTCTACTTTGAAGACGGTTCCATACATGTTTGACTAAAAATATGCACTAATATAATATGCTTCAGTTTGAAATGCCACATTAGAATTTTTACACAGATAAAAACTTTACACTTCCGTACGTATTCGTATATCTTTATGTTCTAATTCAGATTCGAAATATATAATAAATTTTTCGAAAACATGATTTTGTCAATAAAACTGTAATAACGCCGTCAGCTTCACCTGTCATTATATGTTTGGTAAACGATTATGCTGGAAGTGTAACCAATATATTAATAATTTATTACGAAAATCATTTTTGATTTCCAGTACAGTTTTTGCAGTTTTTCTTTTTTATTAATATAAAGTAAGCTTCTAACGAAAAAAGTACTAGTTAATTCGTAATACCTAGTTCTAGTTAATTCTTGAAAAATTTAGTTTAATTTATTTATAAAGATTTTTTTTTTTGTGTTTTAGGTAAGCCTGAAATTTTTTGCCAATGCAAGGTTTAACATTACGAGTAAGTATTATTTTGTACTTCACCATATCTAATCATATTTTGGAAATATTTTTACATTTTGCGACTTAATAAAATTAAGTCCTACCAATTAAAAGTATCAAGATACCTGCCTCATGTTGTTAAATTCAAGGAACGAAATTTTTTTATTTAAAGAGATTCTGATAAAGTACCTTTATTTCAATAAAAATGATGTTCAATTTGATCTGCCAAAAGATATAGAATTATTCAAGGTATAATTGACTATAAGCCTTACATCTTGCCACATAATGTTTCCTACCTTTAAGTAGCATTATTATGTCTAGAACAAGTTGTTAATTTTTCATTAACAACTTCCACCCAGTCTGCTACGTACTTATTTTCTATCGTATAAACAATATCTGCCATTGTTATTTAGCTCTACACTTCAGTGTTTAGTTTTGTCGCGAATTTTGATGACTTTGTTAGCTCGCCAAATCTTTATTACTAATATTTGGTGGAAAGGTGCTCTGTTTTAAAGCATATTGGAGCTATCCATTACTAGATCTCTACAGCAGGTGCTTGAAATTTTATTTCTTGTGATCTACCTTTCGACTTCTCACGTTTGAGGATTTTTCTATCAATTATTAATATTTCTATGACTACACTTAGTTTTTAATACTTCCTTAACTTCCAGCATTTTGAATTCATACACCGAATTTTTAGGTGCTTAATCTACATAGTTTCAGTATTTTCATACCTATTCCTAATTTTTTGTTTTTTCGTAAATATGACAACTTTGTATTCTCATGGCATTCTTATTACTCGTGTCTGGCTGGCTTGACACACTGACTCTTTAGACATATTTCTTATTTGATGGCTATAAAAAACTTCCTCTATAATTGGTGTTTGCTCATTTTTGTGACTATATTTTGGACCATTATAATACAAGAGTTTTATGAAGGATTTATTTATACCTTTCAGTAGGTCAAATAAAATCACTACGATGAGCTTCTTCGACTTTTACTTTGAATGCAGTTAGATAAAAGTACTGATTAAATTTAAAAAAACATTTTTTATTTATATCTTAACTGTAGGTAAAATCGAATTTCTGTAGTTTCTCATCAAGACAATGTTAAAATTGAAATGAAGGTGTTTTAAAGAATATAGACACTCTAAACATTGTGCTCAATGTATTTTTTTCGAATAAATTTAAAAAAAAAAACATTATTGCGAAAAAAGTTACAAATTTTAATTCTTCCGACTCTCTAGTTACAGGCTGACCATTGGATATTATAATTGGGGAGTAATTAACTATATTCCAGTCTGAAACATAATGTAAAATGTTGAGATGTTAAGTGATGGACCTTGAAACCAACAACCTAATGTACCTTGAATATTAATTGCATTCTAGTATTGTATGGATTTACAATTGTAGGCAATTGAATTATAAGTGGATAAGAGTAGTCTCATTACCTCAAGCTATTAAAAAGTCCATTTGAAACGATTACTGGAAGCTCAGTGTTGGGTTTTCAATATTTCAATCACAATAGCGATATGAGGAATAAAAGTTCTATAAACAGAACTTCAGTTGTAATATTTAAATTCATGTCTGAAATAAATAGAAATTTATATTTTGTTTCTTGGTGCTACTTGAACATTCATTTCTCAGTTTCGTTCCTGGTACGATACGAAAATAATATACGGTAACAACAAAAAGTACGCATACGTAATAATTTTTATAAGATATTCAGTCAGCTGTGATATTATTTACGACGTCTCCGAAAAGAAATAGCATTCAAAAGAAATAGTTCATTTAGAAATGCACCGAAAACTGACCAAAATGCTTTTATGAAGTTACATGTTTATACGTATCTACACAAGTATGCTTTTCAAATATTTTATGGCAGAATTGGACAAATCACATATCACAATTGCACCTTTCAATTCAAACACACATATTTCTTCTGTTGGCAGACCTGGCTGAAATTGATACCGAACATTTTGGTCCTTTATGTTCATAAATCTAAAAAAACTTACCTTAAATGAAATATTAAATCAAAAAAATTTTTTAAGACGTCAAAAATTCATTGCCGACTACAGAAAAATATGATAGTTATTTGATTTCATTCACTCAAAGTTTTTTTATTGCATTCACTCAAAGCGATTTCAAAACACGTCTTTTTTCTGACTTCATAATGAAGTTTTCAGTATGTCGTGTTTAGGGCGTCCTTACAAAGATATAAGCATGTTAAGTTTCATGTTCTTTATGGTTTTCAAAATTAATTGTCCTAAAAATCGACAATAGCGGAAACAACTTGATAACTCATACAGTTAATTGGTTATTTGCTAATAGTTTTAATAAAGTAAGCAAATTCTTTATAAAAGATTGGAAGGTGATTCCATAGTCATTTATGTACCTAAAACAAAATCGCACAGACAGACGTCTCCAAAGGCTCCATTTACACACCTTGGCCTACAGTTGAATGTCTTGATTAAACTAATTTAACATAATTTCTGTCCTGAATTTCTCATGGAATCTTGATTAATAGGCTTTCAATTGTTTGCGAATTATTTATCCCAAATTTGCCAAAATAATTCGCTAAAACAATAAAATTTTTATTTTGATTGACTTTGAAGGATCTGACCGATATTGTCTCGTCAAATTTTAAAATTGATTTTTTTTTATCACCTTGTACTAAGAGTCATACATACCAAATAATATAAATCGGTTACCAACGTTTATGTTTATATAAAATACTTTTGCAATATAAATCGAAATTATATATTTCTATATTACAGCAGCGTAGATAGATATTGTATACTTATTATGTGTTTGGTTTTGCTGAAAATGAGTTCGATGAATAGGTTTGTATATAAATTGATGATTGATGATGTTCGTTCCTGGAATAATGCGTGTACATTTTATAACTAACATGTATGTATTCAATGTTTATTACGTATATCATGCGGAGCAAAGCGTATCATACATGTATAGATTTATTTATTTATTTATTTACAATACATTTGTGTTTATAATATGCTAATAATGTACCGAGTGTACCAATAACAAAGATAAATGTAAGCGAAAATTTTTTTACTTTAAATTTAAGGACTTACATTATACTACAGTGCATATTTTACTGGTTAGTACAAATGTCGCACAAGTATGAAGGTTTGTACTGGTTAGTACAAATGTAGACAGATTCTACTGTTATGTTACCTCAAATATAAAAAATCAAAATAAACAATTGACAATGTTAATTGTTTAAATATTTTGTATAGAGAGTGATGATTATAAGTCCTAAAAATTTTATAATGTACCCTTTCACGCTTCGCTGTGGCACATTATGGTTGCATGGAAATATATTATATACA
The DNA here is from genome assembly GCF_905475395.1 of Chrysoperla carnea. NCBI lineage: Eukaryota > Metazoa > Arthropoda > Insecta > Neuroptera > Chrysopidae > Chrysoperla > Chrysoperla carnea. The sequence goes on along the minus strand of NC_058337.1, from coordinate 69,711,085 downwards.
AATTTTATGTTGGTTTGTGTACGCTTCAAAATTCAAAAAGTTCTGCATCGATTCAGCTCAAATTTTTATACGATATACAACTCGCTTAGAGGATGGTTTTTATCTATTTTTAGATATGTTTTAAAAACAAAAACATTTTTAATTTTTCTCGTCATTTCAAAAATCATAAAATGTTATTTTTCACCCCTTTATAATTTTCCGATAGATTGACTCTGAAATAAATAGCAACAACGCTACCTGCTTTATTGGAAGCTACCTGCAATATTTTTACTTACCTTCTTGTATAGTTTTAGAGAAAATGAAATGAAAAAGAAAATGAACTTTTTGCCCTAGTTTGCGTCTTTACAGCAAAACTCTGATGTTAGCGAAAAAAAATTCCAATAAAATTATATTAGTTTTACATAAGGAATATTTTTTCATAAAACGAACTTTTACAATAAAATATTTTATAAACTCTATACAAACTTCAGCTCAATGTCTCTTTTCGTTTTTGAGCTATCGTGCTTAAGTGATTTTATGTAAACCTAAACCAAGATAATGTTTTAAAGATCAGTATTTCTAAGCCTTACAAAATTGGGACTAATTTTAATAGTATATTAATGTATATATAGGGTGTGAAAATTAGAACTAAATATACGATTTACAACAAGTAGAAATGAATATGATAGGGGCTCGAAATAATTACAGAGCTAAATCGAACTGTGTATCGAAAATTTTCTGTAGTTTGAAAAATTCACTGCAGTACATATTTATATGGCCAGCTAATAACTCCTTGGGTATTTGAGATAATGTGTGGATTTTAATGTTACGTTGTTGATAAACTGGAAGTTGAAAATCTTAAAAGATTTTTAGGGCGCAAGAGTAATGACTCAATAATTTGTATAGTGCTGAACACCAAACAATGACGAAAATAGCAAGTATCGAATGATTTATTAGTAAGCAAAGTTATATATTTTAACTTGCCTATTGTCGTTGTTGTTTGGTGTTCGTCTTCATGTCTGGCCGTAGCTGAAGTACAGGGAGTTCCCATATGTCGTCGTTAATATACCAAGTTGACAAAATTTCAGGGGATAGTTAATACACTAATAGATACGTATTAAGAAAATTTTATTTCTCGTATAAAATTTTTATATGTACATTTTTTTTTTGTTGAAAAATTCGTGCCTGAAACATAGGAATATAATTATGGCTTCCATTGAATATCAATTGTTTCCATAACATGGTTATAATTTCCATAGCCATGTATAAATACTGAATTTCGGTATGTATTAATACTGAATTTGATACGTTTACAGTTGTTAATTTTTTCTAAAGTAATTTTCTATTTATAAATATAAAATAGTTTACTTTTTACAATTTTCATAATATAATGTCAGTTATATACGCACAAACATATCCCTATACTCACAGACAAAGAAAATAAGAAGTTTTTAATTCACAATGGTCCGGATTTGCCGGATATTGGTCGCTGTAGATTCGAATTTTTTGCCAGATTTTATTATATTATAATTGAAAATAGAAGAAAGAATGTAAAAACTAAATTCACTCAAATTCACAGAATACATATAGAAAATAATATTTCAATACAATTATTGCTTTATTTCAGAAATTTATACCTCTAAAACAAAGTATCCATGTTTATATCCCCAGAACTTGAAACGGATGATCCATATCGCATTCAAATCCACGGATCTACAATTTATTTCACCTTTCGCGCCACCAATAGTTGTTATGGATAGACACATGAACAGTGCGCTTTCCGTAGAACGAAGACTAAAGTAAATCAATTTAATTAATTCCATAATTAAAAAACTCTCAGACAATGACGTACAAAATTATTACCCATGAATGTTTCATGAACATTTTAAAAATGCTTCCTGTGTCATCTTTTTGGAAACAAACTCAATCAATATTTTTGCTAATAAAAATGTTCATATAGTAAAATAAAATGTCTATTCACCAACAGCCGATATATATTATACTAGCTCAATACCCGTCCACTTCACTGGGCTCAAAAGTAAAAACCACCGCTTGATAGCTCCACCCCTTTTGATCTCACTTATCAACGTTCCATAACACTTGAAGGGATTTTTTTACGTAGCTCAAAGATATGCACAGTTTTCAATTTTTTAAATTGTAATGTAGTCATAATTCATTGAGTAAATCAGAAAAGGTAGCCATTAATTGTGTCATTTACTATTTTAAATTGTTAGAGAAATCTTTAATTTATGGTTCAAAATGATGATCATAACTCTCAATTGTGATCATCATTTTGAACCATAAATTAAAGATTTCTGCAAAAATTTAAAATAGTAAATGTCAGATAAAATTTTAGTATCTTTATCTTTTTAATTTATAGATCATGTGTTATGCTGACGTATGAAGTTATATTGCTGTACAGTTTCATGAAAAACTTTTCGCTTGTTTTTGTGCGAAAGCGTAACAAACAAACAAACATCATTACTTTCACATTTATAATATATAGGGAATGGGATATTATTATAAATTTTCTCCACAAACATTATAGAAATTTTGAACAAAGTTATTGATATAATTTCTTTGTTTGCGAGTATAAAACTAAATATTTTGGTGTATAGAATACAATTTAATCCTATAGAATATTATATAAAGTTCATAAAATGAACAGTTTGCAGAAATTTTCTGTTTATGTAAACATAAAATTTAATTTATTACTTTATTTCAAATATACATAAAATAAACACATAAATACGTATACTTAATTTTATGTATTACTCATATTTTATTGACATAACCGTGTGAAAAGTTTTTCATAATGAAAAATCACGTTTTTGTTTGAAATTATTTTCCGTGGTAATTTATTTTATTTTGTAAAAGGCATGATTCACTAACATCATACAGTATTCGATAACTTATGAATAAGTCGACACCATATCGTCCTATAATCATTATAAAACGTCAAATTGTAATCATGTTTGTGAAACTATATATTTCATATTTAGAGGTTATAATTGCGTTATAAAGACTTTCAGTTCGTAAACGAGCAATATAACGTGACAAATAAAACAAAAATTCAAATACACACAACTTTTCTTTAAACATTTTTTCGTAAATATCTTTTCTTTCCCGTGAGCGCGTGAATTGGGGCAAGGCTTAAGTGTTCATTTTGTCAACAACTATAAAATACAGAATGTTTGATTCGTATTTCATATTAAACTTGCAACTTTGATGCGATTTTCCTTTGTAGACAAATATTACAAAGCAACGCCTTTTGTTTGTACTCCTTTTTTTCGGAATAAAGTTTTTAATATATTTCTTTGGATTTTATTTCGTATTTTACATTTCTGCATTTTCAGACGTAAGAACAAATCTTAACAAACTCATTCGATAATATTAAAGGTCAATTTTCAAGGAAAATTTTTTTGTTTAAAGATTCATTTCAAAGCATGTAGTAGATTCTAAAAATGAAAAAAAAAAATGAAACCGAAACAAATAGAACAAAAAGCTAATTATTTTCTTGTGAGAGGTTAAGTTTTACTTCGACGCCAACCATATTCTCAGCTAGAACTAATACTTTCTTGGGTTGGAATTTATTTTCTATCTTGGACAACTTTTAGTGTTGTTTCCATTTTTTCAGAAAAAGATTGGATTTATTACTAGCAAATTATTTACGTCGAATTATTAAAACACAAATGTAGTAAAAGTAACAGCGATCCTGTTAATGGCAAAATATACAAAAATACTTTAATACTTTCTCTATCAAAAGCAAAACACGAGAGAGCACATTCTAATCCTTGTTTCTTGTTCTGATTTAAATCCGACTACTATATTTATGTTTTGTGTGTAACAAAATAATATAGTATATATATTTTAAAAGATAGTACCCTGTCACATGCTAGCAAAAAGTTATTCATGTGTATGAGGTGAGTTGTCTACAGTTCAAACATATGAATTTCCAATAATTAATGATTTGAAATGTTTCAGTTCAAATTGAGTTGATGTTTTTGTTTTTTCGATAAAATTAAGTACATATTGAAATTTATTTATTTATTTATTTTTTTTTGAAAATTTAGAAGTAAGGATATAATAATGACTTACAAATATAGTTATTCTGCTTAAGGATTTCTTCACATTATTTCTATTACATAAGAGTTTAGATCTTTTAGATCAGTTACAGGAATTGGTTAGGCAATAACCTTAAATTTAGCATTCTGAGTCTTATCTTAAGTCTTAACCTTATAAAAACAATGGAAACCTTTTGAATAATTTATCATTTTCTCTACTTATCTTCATTTTTATTTCTCGATAGATTAATAATATTTTGAACCATCGAAAATATTCCAACGAGTTTTGCTATAACAAAATATCATTAACAGTTATATTGAAAACTTCTTAAGGCGAATTGAGCACTTTTTTGGATGAACAAAAATCATGGAACTCGCTTCGTTGTCACGCTCCATACATAATATACCACATTGAAAACAAGGATTCTATCCCGATCACTGAAGTAAAGAAACATTAGTTCTAGGATGGATGACCGCTGGAAAGCACTGTGTGTTGTTTTTTTATATTATTTATAATAGGTTTTTATACACACATTAATAATTTCAATTTACAAATTATGCAATTTTCACTATTTATACTATAATTAATTAAAAAATTAAATATTTAAAAAAACACAGTTATTTCACAGTTTTAAGTTTTATCTTCCGTCGACAGTCTTTCTGATTGACTACTTTTTTTCCTAACCTGAACGTACTGACAAATAACACTGCAGGAAATTCCACAATTATAGGCTGTGATGGAATACCAAAGTTTTTTTATGTCACAACTAATCAAATTTGAAGTAATAATTTTTCAATCGTTCCAAATGACTTATTTTACGTATCCCATCTGGGTATAATATAAACACCAGATGTAAAGAGACATATAAACATCGCGTGAGATAAAATATATTTCTAATTTTATTAAAAGGTCATACAGCAACAAGGTATGGACTACGAACCGAAATCCTCCCCCTCTTTGAACCTGATAATGAAAGGATTAATTTACATTATTAAAATACTTTACTATGTTGAATGAATCGTAAAAAAATTTATACCATCGTGTGACTGTACAAGCACTGTAATAAAACAGCTTTAGATAATCGTATTTTACCTTAAAGGTAGAATAATTTCAATATCATTTAGTCGAATTTAAAAATTCAATTTTAAGTACGTTTTAAAAATTTATTACTGCTATTTAGTGAGAGATTAAAATAAATGCGAAAAAGTTAATAAATGATTACGTAAAGTTTGATGTAATTCATTAAGCTCTCCATTGTTTTTATCCCCCTTCTATCATTTGCGAATTTAAAAACACAAAACAGATCATCTTCACCATGAGTTATTTTTCCAGACTGTTGTCAAACTTTTTAGCAAAAACACCATTTTAGTTTTATTGCACTATAAAGAGAGAGCTGAGAGCTATTTAGTTAAAGGTGACTCCAATTTTCTTCTTTTTGTATTTGGTAAGCTTCTCTAAATTAATACAGAAATATCCACAATAATAATATTAACGTATTACTTATGTTTGCAAAAGATAAATCAATAAACACACAGAAATCAAATGTCACCTCAATGTCATAACAATAAAGAAAAAATGATTATAAAATATTTAAAAGAACCAATAGAACCAAGAAGAACCAATAGAACCAAGTAGAACCCATAGAACCAAGTACATTAATAAAGAACCCCACACAAATCTTATGAGAATTAGGTTTAGGTCAAATCAGCTCATATTACAATATCTTCGCATCAGTATCATTGGACATGGCGATCCAAATGCAAAGTTTTGAATTATGGGCGTTGAAATATCAATTATTAACTGTGTAAAGGTATATGCGCATAGCTTATAATTCAACACACAAAATTCGTTCGAAGAATATTTTGAAAAACGCATATAGCTTGACACAGTGATGATTATAAACATATACTAATACCCATAACTTTCAACGAAAGATAATATTTTGCAATAATAATCCTTACATTATATTTTGCACATATGGTAACTGTACAATCAATAACATATCAATAAAATTGTTCACATAATTGTGAGACTGCATTGTTATTATATGGTTATTCTCCATAGATTATTGGTGGTAACTGCCTGTAACTAGTAAAGTTCACTACCACATGCATGTACACACGATTGTAATATTATGTATGATATAATGCGATTGTAATTACATTTATGCGAACAGGTGTATTAATCCAGTAATTTTATACATCAGAGTTTGCGTCAAATCCGGTAGTCTTGATTTTTGCAGACTTGTTTATGATGTTAGCCTAATAAATAATTCAAGTTTATAATCTCGAGCGCCGATCGCTATTTCATCAAAAATCTAAAAAAAATGGAAATTTCAGCTTTTTTCAGATTTTGGCGATTATGACCCTAAAGGATTAGTTTTTGATTGTACTTTTCAGGACGTTTAAAATAAACTACAAAAGACATGGATGAAGAGGAAAAGCTTTGATTTCAATGGGGATTTTAAGGAGGCGATGCTTGAATACCTGACTTCATCCAAGTCTTTATACTCACCAAAAACAACCACTACATCATAGGTAGAGGCAACAGTTACAGCTGTTGTAATAATGAGCCTATCAGCATCCTCTTCTGCTTGGTTGTGATTTCCAATATCAATTTGTAAAACAAGCAGATTTTCAAAACGAATCTTGTTTTTGTCATTTGACAAGAATTTCTGTTGAGGAGCCTGTGACATGGTTTTCTTATCAAAGATTATATACGGCGATGAGTGTGACTTCAAAGACGCTCAGAGTTCTTTGTGTTTTTCTGAAAAATTGTAAAGTTTAAAAAATGATGAATTTTGAAAAGCTTTATCGCGGAAACTATTGGACCTACAGAGGCAATTCTATTCTTACATTGTAGCAAATTTAATTTACTTTAAAAACCTGTTTAGGGTTAAATAATATAATACCTGAGAAAGTATTATCAAAAACTAGCTTAGGGTTAATATATTTGTAGGGTTAATCAGTGGTAAAATCAATTTTAAATACTTCATTTGCATTACATACTGTCGTTAAGTTTTTCATAAAAGATAAAAAAGTGTTTCTTTTTTTCGGACCAATTTGTGTTATGTACAGCTACATAAGGTATTATACATCATATTCATTACACAGGTAATTAGTTATATTGAATTGTAAAATACATGTGAATTGGCGTTTAATTTTGTCTTTGAATGCGAATATTATCCTATCGCAAAAATAGCAACGCACGTTTATATACAGGCTGGAGAATAATAACCAGGTCATTAAATAAGGGACATTTTTGTTTGAATATATTTCTTATCTCAAAACATTTATTTTTTAGCTTTCACTAACGATTTGTCTTTGAATAGCACATATTCATGAATTATTGTTTTGTTCGGAGTAGCGATCCGGTTACTACAGTATTGGTTGGTATTGATTTTCAGGCAGAATTCACGTTGGGTGTTATCCACCGACACGGAACTTTGAATAAAACAATCTTACTCTGATTTGTTTAATTTAACTATCTACATTATGACAACTGATGAATAAATGTTTTCAGATGAGGGACGTTTTGTATTAAAGTGCCAATCTCTTCCTTTGCTAAGAGCAAAGTACTTCACGATCAAAAAATACATGCTTATCACTTCACAAATTAAAGAAATAAGTTTCTTTTTGAATTCTATTGCTTCTTTCCCACTCAGCATATTGAATATACTCAGACATAAAGAAAACAAACCAAAGCCTTAGCCATGAAATGGTTTAGAAAGCATATCAGATTTGGTTAGAAAAATTTTCATATTGTCACGGAGTAACAATTTGTTTTCAATTTTTCGAAAATGTGTATATTTTTTGCGTTTTAGAAATATTTTAGAATTTTTCACCCCATAGAAAATAAGACATTGGACATTGCACCGCCTGCCAAATTATTAGCAAAAAGTTTGCGAGTGGCCAAAGAATATAAATCCTTAGAAATGGAAAGCGAATGTTCGATATTTTATACACGTAGTTCACTCTGAATACTAAAATACTTATTAACCCCCCGTGGCAGAAAATAAAGCTTCTAATAACACATAAAATTTAGTTTTGCCTTTATTATTAACATAGAACATTTTAGTCATGTTAAGCCATATAAATATAGCGTCTAGTCCTCGTATGTGATATTTTCATACATGTAAAGAAAATTAAATACCTTGAGGCTGTTTAGGTATTAACTCAAGGTACACAAAAAATACCATTATAAATTAATATCAACGGCGTTTTTTATACTAAACAAGCAACCACATATTGTGTATGAATCATCCTAGATGTCTTTTATATTTTAAAATGATTTGTGTGAAAATTTATAAAGAGATTTTCTAAAAAAATTACAATTTTAAAACCTAAGATACCACGTTTTTCTTAAGGTATAGAGTTTATGTACGCAATATTAAGTATCTGAAAGTTTTAATCTATATGAACGTATAATCTGTAGTCTTATTAATCGATGCTAAGAGAAAAGCATGTCTATCGGAGAGACTTGTAAGGATTTAGTCCCGTTTCTTTGGTAACAGAATAAGAAAATGTAAATACAGTTTTTTTCAATAATTGTGCTTAATTCAGCAATTTTCAAACAAAAAAACTTACATGATGAAATAAAATCATTTCAGCCAATTTTACAATTTAAGTCGTTTGTTGCTTATCGGTTGTCGGATGACGAAAGGATGCGCAATGTAATCAAGATTTGAGATACATGTTTATTACACTTTCTACATCAAACATATCTTTCATAATTGATTAATAGTTAATTTAGAAATTATTTGATATGTAAAGTAGTCAATCATCATCTTATTGAGCACAGAGCGATTTTCAATTACGGTCTAATTTCCTTTAATAAAGTATTAATACTAATAATAATTTGTATTAAGACGTAATCTAGTATTATAATATTATTAGGGAGGCACTACAAACAATAATGGATTTCTAATTATATTGTATATATCGTATATAATTAATTGTATATTCATTAATATGTTAAAATTATAATGAACGCACAATATGTACACTGTGTTTCGGATAAATAAGCACTATTATATCGCTAACAAATTTTATTTTTCTCAACTACATAATATAATTAATTGTTGTCTACACCCTGTTGGACTAATGGACGACATATCAACTTTAGCTCAGTCAATAACGGGCATGTTTTTTATACCATGCATATATGAAATATACATAGTATATTAAGTTTAGTCCCAAGTTTGTAACGCTTAAAAATAATGATGCTAGGAAAAAAATTTTGTCATAGCTGTTCATAAAATCACCTAATTAGTCCATTTCCGGTTGTCCGTCCGTCCGTCCGTCCGTCCGTCTGTGGACACGATAACTCAAAAACGAAAAAAGATATAGAGCTGAAATTTTTACAGCGTACTCAGGACGTAAAAAGTGAGGTCAAGTTCGTAAATGAGCATCATAGGTCAATTGGGTCTTGGGTCCGTAGGACCCATCTTGTAAACCGTTAGAGATAGAACAAAAGTTTAAATGTAAAAAATGTTCCTTATAAAAAAATAAAAAACTTTTGTTTGAAACATTTTTTTGTAAACATCATTGTTTACCCACGAGGGCGTTAATTAGGTGCAAATTTTATAGTATGTATTTATATAGGAATATCAGTAGTGTGTGTGTCTATTTAAAAGTTATTATCTTTTGTTATTTACGTGACGTCAAAAAAACAAACGATTGCGCATCAACACTGTCTATACATTTTTGTATGTGTTATGTGATAAAGAAATCAACACTGACTATGCATGGTATTTCAACAATTAACTCAGTCAATTGTTTCTTTTCACTTGTTTTAAAATGATTTTTCAGTAGAAAACACTTAAAAGTAATGGTAACCATGAACGTTAATGTTAAGATAATTGAGAATTCTGTATTTGTTTTTGTATGTCTGTTAAATCTAGCTTTCAAAGAGATCAACCAATTTTTAAATTATGACTTCATCTTGACGCTTTTCAGGGAGACAACCATGCTTTTCAAGATTTTCTAATTTCTACATAGCTTCTAAATTGAGCTAGAGTGTTGAAAACCATGTAGTTTCAGCCTTTTGGGAAAAGACGTCTTAGACGTATGAAATAAAATAAAATTAAAAAATCCTCGATTCCAAAGAAAAACTTAAAAAAATAAGAAATAAAATAATTAGATATTTTAGTTTGGTATAAACAGTACTGTTGTGATCCAAGCGTTTTCGCGTCGTCCTATGTTTAATTCATGGTACTCCGACTCAATAAAGGCGCAATTCCACTAAAGCAACACTGGACGATATGTGGCTCGATATTTGTTGTCAAGTCTTGCTTATTGTAGGCGTGCAACAATGTAGCACAAAATTCAATTAAAGTCCATTTCAATGTTGCATGCTACAAGCCGCACCGATCCGTTCACTGTTGGATAGACGACGGCACTGTTCAACTTGTTGCATGCGGCAAGCAGACATATTTTTTAACGCTTTGTATTCTCTCAATCTCTATTGAAAGAATGTGCGTAGCATACTTCAATGCCGCATGCTACTTATTGTCACAGTGGAATTGCTCCTTTACGCTTGGATTCACGAAAATTTCACTCCCTTTCCTAAACAAAACGGACCTATAAATAATTCTAAACGGTAATTTTATTTAATTAAATATAATCCTGGGCCTATAGATATCATGGCTGAATAGAAAGAGGCGTAATCTCAAAGGCTAATTCTTCACTTATCAAGGAATTAGTGTTTTTATGTCAAAGATTGGGAAAAAATCTTCACAATTTTGAGACATTTTTCTAGAGTATCTCTATTTATAATGAAATGGCAAAAATCGTACTGAGCACAAATCATCTGTTAGCTAATAAGCAAGCTCGTACTGAAAAAAGGGCTTCCAATGGTCGTTTTGGTACCACTTTATCACCACGCTTTACTGGAAGCAGCGATAAGTATTATTTTTTTAGAAACGAAGTTGTATACCATAGTTTTCATACTAATTTACCTAATCTTGCTTAGTTCCAGAAAAACTTATTTTAGAAACCAGTTAAGATTTGTGTTTTGATATTCAACTTATTAATTTATTATTTACGTTATAATGTATTTTCTGTGTGATCTTCGAAAACTCGATGAGACTATGTATAGTTTCTACTAAATTTTATATTATAAAATTTCGATTATTTAACGTGCAGTTTTTTATTGATATAAAAGCTTTGAGTTAAATAACCACAAAATAATAAAAGTAAATTTTTTAAAGAAAGCTAATAATAATCCTAATTGAATATTTGTAGGTATATTATGTTTTCCAAAAGTTATCAACATTTTATCGCAAGTCAAACTTATAAGTAAATTAAACTTGTATGGTAAAGAAACTGAACTGTGTGTCAACAGTTATATGAAATTACTGAACTCGTATATTATGTTGTACACTCCTTATCAAAATGAAATGAACGCACGCTTCGATAATAAACGCTGGTTTGTTAACTATTCCTATTGAATTCTAGTGCAAAGTCTCCATGCCGTATTAAAATACGGCTCTCCACTTGAAAGATACGATAATGTACGGATATACCAAAAGAATTCTATCAAATATAGATCATCCTGAGTTAACAAGTTTTTCAATTCAAAAACGCAATGAAATCAGACTTTTATTTATGGGAAAATCAAATATATGTCAAACAAAAATATTTGTAAGGGATTCAACACTTCATCAGTGATGACCGACTAAATAATTAAAATTAATCTATGCTTGGCTTTATAAAGAGGAATTCAACTGAGGAGAAAAAGAAGTAAATTAAAATAAATTATGTACATATAATTTATATTTTTTACGTATTCGATAAGTACACCTTCATTACCTAAAATAACTAGGTACATTGGTGAAAATTTATTAAAAGTTCTAATTTTTGTAGACGTAATAAAAGACTAGGTTTAGTCTTGTAAATCAAGACTTGGTTTACCTGGCTTTGGCAAGTCTTGGGAAAGGGTTTTTTTATTTGCGTTTGCGTAGGTTTGACACATGTCTTGGTAGACCCAATGACAGCCCAAACCCAAGTCAGGGCTAATGAATCAAGTTTGTTTAATTGACTCTTATGGTTTTTGCATAACATGCCAGTAAAGAGAATGAACGTTTAAGCAAAGGCGTTTACTTACAGTAAATAAAGATACTGATTCACACTCTGGTTGCGACAAACTCATTTATTAAATGCATTGTCTAACAAATTCGTGCAAACTTATTAGTACACTTAGTCATTAGATAATATGGTACAATTATCGTACTATCGTACTAGAAATAGACTAAATATGGTGATTTATTTTACTTGTACCCAGATTTGGGCGAAGACCAATAAAGAATATGGTATTCTTAGCTTGGCTTATTGCCGAAAAACCTGCCATACTTAATAAAAAGTCTGCATTCGTAAAAGTCTTAAAAATTGAGATTTTGTCATAGACGACGTTCAAACATAGATCAATAACAAAGTTTCGAGAAGAGATAAATTGCTCTCAAGTGCTGATTTGTATAAGAGGTGATCTGAGGTGTTATTTATTATATCTTTATAATGTAATTATAGCAGGTGTTTTGGGCTACCCGAACACCTTCTCCAGAATATGCTGTTGAACGAAAAAGAACCCTACACAAATTAAATGTAATTGGGTGTCGGTCAATTTGGCTGAAATTTTGAAATATTATAGATCTCGACATTCTGATCAAAAGTTATCATTGATCCAAAGTGATCCAATGGATAGTTTATGGAGTTCCTTATAAAATAACCAAAAAGAGGTTATTCGAAAACGAGTATTTAAGAAAAATAGAATAATAAAGCCCAATTAAATTTTATGTAACCAGCTTTACCCCATAAAGTTTCCTTCTATACTCTTTACAATCCTCCTTTTATATTCTTCGAGCACTAGCTTGCATGAGCTACTTCCGCTTGGAATCCGGTCTTTTATTAGCTTGCAAGTTCCACATTCATCGGGATTTCAATAGAGATGTAAAGGTGGTGTAAGCCACTCGGTGTAGGTTTTCTTAAATAATAAAATGTGAGGAAGATAACATGTTCAAGTAATTTTAGAGTGGTTCAATTTTTTCTATATTAAAAGCTTACCGTAAACAAATATAAATTGAGTCTCTTTTAAGAACATTTTATAAAGTTTCTTGAAATGATGTGTACATTTATTGAAGTAGAAATGAATCTTGTAAAATAATATTACAACTGCAAAATAAAGTAAAAATAATATAAATCTTATCAAAGAAATGTATAGATACAAATCACAAAGTTTGATACAACATACCTTTTATACAGTATGAATTAATAACAAAAATCTGTTATGTTGGTTGTTCAATACAAACTTGTGTCTTAGAACAGATAGTAATATTTTCTTATAAATGAACCCTAAGAAATAAGTAAGTATCATTTTTCATAAAATAAAAATCTTAGCTGTGCGCAAGACTAGATTGTAATTTTCTACAATTCCTCTACGCCACATTCATTCAAGTGCCACTTTTCATCATTTTTTTTTCAAGAAATACTAATATATAGTTTTTTTTAAATAGTTTAATATCGATTGTTATTATTCAGGAAATGGTAAAAATTTATTTTTATGAATAACCAGTAAAAATCATTTATTTCCATACAATTTACAAACATTTTTTCTTTTTCCAAAATATAAAAATGTTGCTTGTATCCGTATGGTTTTACCGTTTCCAAGATTACTTAAAACCTGAGAAAATTACTTAATTATTTAATTTCAAACATGTCTCTTAAACAATTACGGGGAAAATTTCCATGTTGTCACAGGAATAATCCGATGTAAATGTAGGGAAATTACAATTACAAATTACAACTTTACACAGAGAAATATTTACCAAGCTAACATTGTGAGAAATCCATACTAATAATCATATATTTGAATGATTACTATATTTAATAAATAATAATCGCTGGAAAAATTATGTCCTTGGCTGAAAGAATTTTGAAACAATTCGGTGAATTTGGAAATTCAAATTTTCATGTTTCAAACAACTTTTTGAAATTATGAATTCGCATAAGGACCTATTATAGTATGTTAGTATAGTAAAACTTCCAATGATAACAAGTGAAATTTACAAAATTTAAAAACCCCCGACAAATGCGATTTATTCCTTGTAAACCGATTTTTTGAAAATTAGCTATAAAATGTTTTCAATCGAGTCGGTTCGACCGTTTAGGGGATTCGATTCTACTGAGAAACCCACAGATGGACAGATAAACACTCTAAACTTATAACACTCCTTCTTAAATCAATATTTAATATTAAGTATTTTGATTTAAACCTTTGTTTTTATTTATAGATATTTGAGGAAGCCTTAATTTAGAACGAAAAATTGCTTTTTAACCTGCATATATACATATTGAACACTGTGACAAAGAAAAATTACTATGTTAACGTATAAGTAATAAGAATAATTAAAACTATACGATTTACTATAGTATGAATTAATAAATCGGACTACAATACAATTTTATGGCATAATAAAACATGTCGCTTACCCAATTATCTGAGAGACTGAATAAACCACTTCCTATTGAAACTGAAAGTTGAAAACGTGCCCTACCAGCATTATCCACTTACCAGAAAGATATTTCCACTACGATATTTACTGGCATACTTTCGATTTTGCCGGAGGTAGATGGGTGATCTGAGACTCTTTTTATGCAATTTATATTTGTGAAATTTAAAATAAAAAAATTTGGAAAACGGTTGACCCTGCAGGTCATCCCTGTAACTTCCCGCTAAGTATTGACTCATAGTCTAAGTATTGACTCATATCTTCTCAAAAATTTCATAGACGTTTGATAAAGCACTATTTTTTAAATTTTCAAATCGCGATAACTTTAGAATGAATAAACCGATTTTCACGCCGTTGGTGACATTCGACGCAGTTTTTGAAGCTTCATGAAGAATCTTTAAGTTTCAATTGATAGAAAATAAAATTTTGAGGTTCTTCCGAATCAACCGATTTTGACCGGACTGGTGGTGATCGACGTGGTTTTTTGATGTTGAGAGCTGATTAGTTTTTGGAATTCATCGATACAGCCGTTTAAAAGTTATTCAAAAAAACCTCTTAAAAAAAATTTTTGTTTGCAGTTTTATTGAGATTTCTCGAAATCTATCGGTTCAAATCGGTCCAAATAGACCTAAGTTTGGTCAAGCCCTTTCGAATGGCACCAACCGCGATCAAATCGGACAAGCCGTTCAAAAGTTATGGGTGGTTTACACACACACACACACACACACACTCACTCATACATACATACAGCCATACAGACACCCTCGCGGATGTAGCCAGGGAAGCTTCCTGACACCTTAAAACGTCGAGATCTGATGAAAACTCGATTTTGGCAAAACGGGGTGAAAACAATAACTTCCCTATTTTCTTAGCGGGAAGTTAAAAAATCAGCTTACTGAGTTGACATACCAATTTCGTTATCCTTTTACTTTTTATATTCCGCAATGAGTAAATTTCAATAAAAAAATAATGCGAATTGAAACATTTATAAATATTATTTTAAATGTGATTTTGTGTCCTCTGTATACTTCCTGGTGTAAGTTTGTTGCTTCTTCTTTTATAGGTATACGATGTTGTATGAAATTGATATCACATCGTCAGTTCAGTGTATAATCATAACTTTTGCTTATATATATTTATTATTATATAAAAGATAAGATACTTATATGTGACTGTCGTATACACAATTTCCTGCCCATTATAATATTTTCATCAAATAAAAACTTTTTTTATTCGAATCATACAACAACATACACAACACAGGCTGAAGAAAATAAATTTCTTTAAAAAATATAAAAAGATATTCACATGCTGTGAAAAAATATTCAGCAAAATAATTCAAAGTCAATTCAAATTTTTATCTTCATTTTAAAAAATGAAATAAATATTGAAGTATTTTTTTTTTTTTTTTACAAAGTATCTAAAAAATGTTTAATCATTATTTTGAGGATTTGATGGACGTAATATTCCGATATGTATATCTATCCGAAGAAAAGAAACTCCTTAGCAGTTACATCGCTAAACTTATATTTTCCTCTCATTAGATGCTTTTTACTGTCGACTGTTTTTAATAGGAATGGGATGTTGGTCTTTTTTTGTTTCAAAACAAAGGGTATCTACAAAAAAGGACGGCGTTGAGTTGAAACTAACAGAAAGCTTATACTTAAGACAATTTTTAACTGTAGAGATGTCCAAATCCTTAAAACCAAGACACTTCAAAATTGCACTTGCTCAGTGTGGAAGACTTAGCGAGATCCGAAAAGCTTACGCTTACGCCAAAAAAATTGCTGTTTTGCCTACCTAGAGTCAAAAGCTGAATACGTTCATGGCTTCTGATTCTGTATATAGAGTATTTAGTTTTCCAGTCTTTTTTCTCTGAAGACAGGAGAAGGAGAAATATGGGTAAAGGCTGGACGAGTTTGACACTTTGCAAGCAGGTTCTGTTTAGTTCTTATTCCATGTTTTCGGATCTCGTAGAAGAAAAAAGGTTTTCTTATACAAAGTCTTCTATCCTAGCTTTAAGAGATTATTAATTATACCTTGTATGCATGAAATATATCCAGGTATACTAAGTTTAGTCCCAAGTTTGTAACGCTTAAAAATATTGATGCTACAAACATAATTTTACTATAGTGTGTTTTTAAAATCACTTCATTAGTGTTTACAAGTGTTTATAAAATCACTTCATTAGTCCACATCCGTTTGGCCGTCTATCTGTCTAGCGTCAGTCCGTCTGTCATCACGATAACTAAAAAACGAAAAAAGATATCAAGCTGAAATTTGTATAAGCAACATGGGCCAAATGGGTCTTGTTTACACTTGTTTTTATTTTCATTCTGATTTGCGACATTTCATTTTAGTTGAGATGTGTCTTTTACCATAACGTTAATTTCGTCAGTATTGTTCATTTTTTTTAAATATTTTTCGAACTATAGAACTAATTATGGGACCAATTGTTGGCTTCTAGATAATGACTAAGGCATACAGCCTCATTGAACTTGGTATAATAATATTTTCTATATTGTCTTACTTGACAGTATAAAAAAAATCTTGGATACAGATAACTTTTGGTCAAGCGATGATTTCTGGGTACTCAATAAACAATGTATCTGGCGCATCTTGAAAATCAAGCTCAGTCAAAAATTTTCTATTGTTGTGTGGCAAAAGTTTGTTTGGTAAAACAATTGCATTTGAAGGCAATTCATTTCATGAGCAGACATAGTTTCTACATTATTCTCACATCTAACACATTAACTTCTTCATTTATACTTTTTTTGAAATAAGATACTTATTTTGCAACTCTTGGTACATATCATTGGTAGGTGTGTTTAAAAAAAGTTATTGGACATATGGGAGTGTAGTACCATCTTCTTGCTCACTACTTGAACTGAAAATATTTTTAAATAATTTTCTCATAGGCACTGAAAAATTATGTTTATTGCAAAAGTCTTCAAATTTGTTTAAACACCTTTAAAAATTATTTATTGATAGAACTTGTGAATATATGAATGATACTTCGATTATGTCTTTTGAAGTCATCGTACTTGAAAACATTGAAAAAAACTTTTATAAATGTAAGAAAAATGAACAAATTTTTATACAGTGTGTTCATTTAAGAAGAACCTCATGAAGAAGACTCCCTCATGTTTTCGTTATTTATAAGAATATGGATTTGAAATTTTTGTGATAGTTAACAAAGTGAAGATACCTAAAGCAAATCAGAATTTTAAACTCAGCCTGCAACAAATTGACAAAAAGGGCTGAATCTTAATAATAAATTTTGCCTAGCGTCATAGATAGTTAGAGATATCGAAAAATAAAACTGTAAGGCAAATTTGCTTAAAATACTTTTGTATACTCATATATCGATATTCATGACAAAATTCGCATTTTTAATTTTTTAATTATTTAGGCCTTTACTCAAAATTACTACAAGTTTATTCAAATATTTGAAAACCTAACACTATTAAATTATCGATTTGTCCAGTTTTTACACTCCATAGCACACTAGTTAAAAAAGTTTATTTTTTAATTTTATAACAAGTATGCTATGGAATGTAAAAACTGGACAAATTTATATTTTAATAGGGTTATGCATTCAAAATAATGAAAAAATTAAAATTTCGATTTTTCCATTAAAATCTGTCGCTAGGCGAAATATTAAGAATCGATCTTATTTGTCAAGTTTATGTTAAGTATCTTAAAAATCTAACCCACCACCTTGAATGACTGTATTCATCTTAAATGCGACACACTGTATGTAAAATTATAGTTTTCAATTTGATGGTTTTCAAAAATACTATTACTTTCCATGTAATGGTGTCTGATGAAGCTTCACACATTTTACGTTATATCCGTGCCCACATAATATTGAAGCATGTTTTAGATTTACTAAACTATAAATTTATGTGGCTTAAATTACCTTTCCAGAGAAAATTGTTAAGATTCTTTGCGCCATAATATACATAGGCAATTTTGCTCTATTTTTAATTTGATTAAAGAAAATCGGTTTCCAAATAACTATCCAGTGCTATACAAAGTCCAAATGGGGCTACGATTCGTTAAGATATGCTAAACTAGATCGGGTTAGTTTGAGATAAACTATATATTGTTGAGCTTTGTAACAGTATTTCAAACAGCCAGTAAATAATAGGGTGTTTGATTAACAGATGAAAACTATACTGTAAGTTAATTAAAAAAGTTGAAAACAATTTTTATTACTAATTTTCAACTTTCTTTTAAGTGTTGGGAATGTAAATGGAAAATTTGATGCCATTAGGTTGTTAGTTACTAGGATGATATTGAAAAAGTTATTGGGGTAAAAATTATTAAAAGTACTTTTTATTCTTACATCCAAAGTTGGTTTTGAAACTATACCCGCCGCCCTGTTTATATTACATTAGAAATAAGTAGTGTTGAGGGTATTATAATGTATTCACCAACTAAATCTGTTCTAGGGTACGATTCATTAATAGGGATTCATGGCAATTTCTGTAAATAATATTTTACCGAAGATTGTAAAATCAGAGATATTTTAAATATATTTTTCGAAATTTTTTTAATATTTCATATATTCCCAGCTAACTAAAAATTATAAGTTAAATTTTGAAATATTTTAAAGCATGATAAAGGCAACTAAGTGGATTTTATAAACTCTTCGATGAAAGAAAAGATGTGAATAATAACTTCCAATGAATTTTTATTGCTACTGAATACTAAAAACACAAATATAACTTTTTCCTTTTATTTATTTTCATTTCATTTCGATTTAATATGTCAATCGAAGAAACGAACAGGTTTCTTGTATATCAGTTTTAATTAAACCAATAAGGTCTTTCTATATGGTTAAAAATTATTTAAGAATGCTATTCATTTACAGAATATTTTATTAATACTGAAAGAATAGCCTTCAAGATAGATAGCTTTTATGATCATCCTAAAAAGAAATAAAGCTTCTTTTGGTACTGATATTTTTATTGTTAAATTAAAATCAATCAGCAAGCTAAAATTCAATTTCTTTACCAAATAAACCTTAAGTAAAATAAATTTTATAAAGAAAAAAACCAAATACCTAGCAATCAAAACATCTTTATACATCATGAGGATCGTAAACGTTGCCTTGTTTGCATGACTACATACTATAATTTTTAAAAATAAAGTTGCTTTGCACCCACATCAGATGTTTTTAATGATGCTAAAAAGTAGGTATAATAGAAATAAACTTCATTTGTAATATGTACCATGGCTGATCAAAAAGCTATACATTTGTATATCGTCACGTTCCACCAGCTATAAGAAAACAAAAGCACGGAACTCAAATAGTCTCTACACTTGCGTCTATGTACAAACTGTAATGTTTACAAAAATAAAAAGATTTTGTTGTTAACGTCAACAACTATCGCCCATATTTACAAACAATTTATAAATAAAGATAAATTTTCGTCACAAAATTTGATGAATTTCGTAACAAAATTCAAAAAAACTACATGTCGCTAAAGAAGCCTTTCAATTGAAGGAAACTTTCTAATAACATAGACACTAGCTGTACCCGGCCCCTCTTCGCTGTGGGACATGGATGCATGGAAATAAATGAGAAGTGGCAGAAACTTTGTTGAATACCGTACATGTAACTGGAGCTATCATGAACTTTTGATTAAAGAATCTAGCTCTGAGTCGCCGAATGTGAAACGTATAATAAGAATTCGTTCCAAAACTAAATCTCAATTCACAAAAGAAGAAAACATGAATAAAAGTTAGAGGAAAATCAAAATATGGATTTATTTGAAAGATTTTGGATTAAATATAGTTATAGTTAGAGTTTCAAAACTCATTTCCTTCTCATTTTTTAGTTCGGATGAAGTCTAGCAAAAATAGTGGAACGGCATAAACTCTAGGAGATAATACACTAACCGTTTTATATACCGTGTTGCAAACATCAGAAACTGAAATTGAATTTTCATTATGCAGAAGTATCTTGAGTACTTAGCACCAGACTTTTTGCTTGTGGGTCACGAAAAACTCTATACAAACAAACAATTTTCTTTATTATATATATTTACGAAAATTCATAATATGCAACAGGGAATGAAAACAACAACCACAATGATCCATTCATATTACTGAGATTTTGTTCATACAACACAACTGAAAACAGACATTACACACAATATTCGAGTTGCATTTATATGGATACAAACATTACTACTATTTACGCTCGTTCTGCTTGGTGTAATTGGAATGCACGTACAATTCTAGTTGACAATGTAAAGCGAATGTGTTATTGTTTGGTTCTGTCATGTAAGAGAGAAGAGAGGTAACATTTTAGAATCTTTCTCTAGCATAGTAATATAACAATTGTAGTATGTAAATTTATGTAGACATACTTTGAAAGTAACAAGGTAATGTGGTTTACATTTATGGTAGTTTTGATTCGTTGTGTTCATATTACATACAGTTAACATTACACAGGATGTTTTCAAAAAAAACTTTTTCCAAATTCCTATTGAAAGACCAATTTAACCAGGTTGTCGTGTCACTTATAATAATAAAAACAATAATGTAATCTCTCAACCCATTATGGCCCATTTTCTATTCAAATTTTCACTAAGATTGGTAGTTATTTTATAGTCATCACAAACTCAGTCTCAATTTTCTTAATAAGAAAATCGCAAAATATCAGATGAAAATGGCAAAAAAATTCCATCTCATTGCTTAGATTAGCCTTTTACATTTTAGTCATCATCAGCATTTATTGGCTCATTGTGCAATATAAGCCAGGGCGTTTACTTTGTCACAAACATGGCGCACTATGTCGACAAAACGGACCATACTCAAGTATACGTTTTTGACCATACTCCATACTCCAAGTATAAATCCATTGAATTAAAGTATAAAAATTGAGTATTATTACTTAATTAATGAACAACCAAATGCATATAAAAATCAAATGAAAAAGTTAACTTATACGCTAATCGAAGAGTTGCAAAATGGGAAAATTTTGTTTTTCTTTCAATCTTGTAGATGACGCTGTGATATACAATAGGTCACGGTATATAATAATTGGTCGGTGGTATGTATACTAATATTTGATTGAAAAACCGATTAAAATTGATAACCGCCTGCCTATTAAATGGTATGGCTGTGTAGAAAACTTGTAGTGACTTTCCTGCTTATGAAACACTCTGCAAGAATAAATTTCGGATCGAACATAGAAATTATTATTATCAGGTATCCTAAATGTTTTCAGGAAATTAAAAATTCCCGACACTGTAGGTGCTTAATTTCACCAAATCATTACAAAAAGTTCATATAATAGATGCAACTGCTACAAATTGCATACACCATTTTGGATTTATGCCGAAGTCGTTGGGTTGTGGAAGAAATATTTTGGACAAAAGACGGTATTTTTATGAGAATTATTTTTGTCTACTGAAGGTTTTCTATATATAGCAGATTTAGAAAAGTTTTGCTTCTTAACACAACCATTACAGGTTAGTCAAATTGTTAAAAACCTATAAATTAGGAAAAGCTAAGCTTAAGAGGACAAAAAACATCAACGTCTTTTTTAATAAAATAGTGTTTCAAACTGGGAGTGGCTGTTCCGAAGGAGGTGTAAAGAATAAGCTTCTACTGTGACGGGCAGTTATTTTAAATCACTCTCTACAGGGCTAAATATTACTGTATGTTTTGTATATTCAACGATACCAGAACGAACACAAGCCAATTTTGTCATCCTATTTATTCTCAAATTGAAATTTTGTTTGATTTATTACGATTAATCAATATTATAAAACTAAACCAATGCTATTCAAGAACTATTTGCTGAGGCAGTATAGTATGTAGGATTATTTGATTATGAATGATGATGGGCAAAATATGTAATAATATGTCGTTCTAACCAAATTCAATTTTTCATGTAACAGTGATAATAAATGTCTCAATCCTTTATTATGTATTTTAATTTGATCATTAGTCATCGTGAAGAAGATAGGAATAACAACAAAAACTATAATTTCATCAGAATGTAGTATCGAACGTAGAAAATCATAATTTATTGATACTGAGTTTTCAATTTGAATGTATGTATATACATGTACAATAACCGTCAATAAAACTGATCCAAAAAGACCAAAAATACAACAATTGATACATAGAAAGCAAATAAGCAAATTCTTATCAATTTTCTGACTATAATCGGCACCTAAAATTTGATAAATATTTAAAACATTGACATTCATTAAAAAATTCAATAATATTTTCAAGTTCGATCAGAAAATTTGTCATAATCGATATTAGCCAAAAACCGAAGGAAAGTCATTGCAAAAATATATTAGTATAATTGAAGTTATAATCCGATTTCGAGAAAACTTTAAAGCGAAATTAAAAAAAATCAATTGAGGTTACATACCTATTCTTTAGATTTTTTGAGAGTGAGAGATGTAAACTAAAATAAAACAAGTGAAAACAAACAATTGACTGAGTTAATTGTTGAAATACCATGCATAGTCAGTGTTGATTTCTTTATCACATAACACATACAAACATGTGAGACATACATAACTGATAATCAAATATAGTACATATATTATTATACATAAAATTTCCGCCTAATTGGCGCCCTCACGGGTAAACAGTGATGTTTACGAAAAAATGTTTCAAACAAAAGTTGTTTAATTTTTGATAAGGAACATTTTTTACATTTAAACTTTTGTTCTATCTCTAACGATTTACAAGATGAGTTCTACGGACCCAAGACCCAATTGACCTATGATGCTCATTTACGAACTTGACCTCACTTTTTACGTCCTGAGTACGCTGTAAAAATTTCAGCTCGATATCTTTTTTCGTTTTTAAGTTATCGTGTCCACAGACGGACGGATGGACGGACGGATGTACGGACAACCGGAAATGGACTAATTAAAACACCTATGACAAAATTTTTTTCCTAGCATCATTATTTTTAAGCGTTACAAACTTTGGACTAAACTTAATATACTATGTATATTTCATATATACATGGTATAAAAACTTAATATACTATGTATATTTCATATATACATGGTATAACAACAGAATCTATGTTACTAGCAGTTATGTTATGCTACTAGCCCACTTGATCAGACGATTCGATTGTTTACTATAATTTACAAAATAATGTTTAGAATGATTACATTTACAAATTTAAGCAACAACAAAATCCTTCCTTCTGCTTTTGGCAATTTGATTCCTCATGCTACACACAGTATCATTATCTTCTGTTTAACACCTCCGAGCCTTTGCCCGGACTTTATTTTCTGGTTTTGTTTTGAGCGTCAAATTTGAATAAAAAGCTGTAAGCGCTGGTGTACTCATCAGTTTTATACGTTCAAGCATATGTTTCCTACTCAATTTGATCAATGCCACATATTGTTCAAATACAATATGAATAGTTAATTTTAGTTTTGAAGCGCTCGGTATCCTAGGCTACATCAATTTATTGAATTGGACTATTCACACACAATATCCAGTCTGTGTATACAGAGGAGTTGCTGATTTGAATGAATTTATATTATTGCTAAATTGACTATCAATCTTTTCGATGTAACAACACAAAGATTTCCTGTCAGCATATGTTCATAATAAATTTTTTTCCTTTCCATTTGATTTTGGTGAATTTACAAGGGATTTTTTCTCTATTTTTGTTATTGTGTATAACAGATCTCTTGCTTTTTATCGTCTTTTATCACTTATATAATATTACTTTGTTTAGCATCATTCATGGTATCCAATTATAAAACTTTATGAAAAATACTAGTCGCAGAGTGTGAAAATATTAAAGCAAATTTAATTTTGCAAGCTATACTGTAAGCAAGCTATACTTATATTTTGCTTGCTACCAACTAATGATGTGATCTAGATAGCAAAACTCTATTTCTTAAATCTCGGCATTCCCAGTTCTCATAGGATTGTTGCTATGTTTATTCAACTACATATCTCTTGTTTATTTTTTTTTCCATTTATTTTCAAACCTACTCGCTGTGTCTCTACGTAGAAATTGTTAAGTTTTGATGAAGCTTTGGATCATGATTCAGATACCATCAAAAGTTTTATGGCTTTCAGTTGATTTTGTACTGTATTCCTCTATAACGGTTCATTGCTTCTCTCATCACCAGATCCATTATCATCAGGAAAATAATGGATAAGGGTGCAAAGGCTTGCTTTACTAAAGAGCTTCTTGTTATTGGATTCGACAGATTCTTTCTCTGTTTTTGACATGCGAAATTTTCATACATCTATTATAATCTTATATTTTCACAACACTCTAAAAAGCTTTTATTGCTTTCCTCATATTTTGTCAGGTAATTGAGTTTGCTGTCCGACAAACTGGTCCAAAATTTTCCTTACTTTGTTAATATGGTTACGTGATAAAACAAATTTAAATTTTTGAACTCTGATGGCGTCATAAAGTTAAAAAATTCGATTTTTTTTTATAACACTGTCAAAGTTTTATTGCATCGCATTGCAATTTTCTTTGAAATCCAATAATTTTGTGTCATTCTTTTCAGCTGTGATGTCAGTTTTTCGCTAGCTTTCACTATTGTGCTTAATTCCGGGACCAGGGACTCCACATTCTTAAAATCTATTAAAGCTAGATTAATTTTGATCACAAATTGAAGTATGATCCAAATTAAGTAGGATTGCTTACTTGGTTTATCAAAATTGGATGAAATTTGGATGTGATAAAGCAAAATTAAATTTTTTGGATTGTGGTGACGTCATAAAGTTAAAAAATTCGATTTTTTTATAACACAGGCAAATTTGATCCGATTTTATTGGATTTTTTAAACCCACTAATTTTGTTTCATTTTTTTGAGTTGTGATGTCAATTTTTCGCTAACTACAACTTATGTGCTTAATTTCGTAACTAGGACTCCACATTCCCGATATCTATTAGAATTAGGTTAATTTAGATCCCAAACTTGAAAATTATGACCCAAATTTAATAGGATTTCTAAAATTTTAAGCATCATAATTCTAACAAAATATGATTCTCCAAAAAAGAAAAACTAAAACAGTAAAACGAAAATAACAAAATCATATTATATTTGTAAACGTACCCTCAATAGATAAATATCAGATATTATTATCATTTTTCGTCCATTTGTTAACTTAGTAGTATTGTAAATCTCACGTGACTCACCCAGAGTGCAGAAGAGAATATTACATAATTTACACAGTTGGGAGTTTGGGACTTACATGATCGTAACATCAAAAATATGAAACGTACTTTTTTTTACAAGCTTCATCTTCTTCGTTTACTATACTTCTGGCTACTTAACAACGAGACACAAATATTATAAAACTGAATGAGTGCTTGCTCCTGTTATTATGATATACTTATATAGAGGTAGGCAAAGCAGATGTTTCTGCCATGCAAAACCCAAAAAGAAATTCACTTGGTGAATAATAAAAGCCTTTGCTTCTTTCTGTTTTTTTTTCTTTTTATGTATACAGATTGTTCAATAAATACATGTCCAATTTTTATGAATAAATAATGAAAACCCATTCGCAAACTCAATGTGTTGCATGTAATACAAAAAAGGGCCTTCAAGGAATGGTTATGATAAAACAATCAAGTATTAACAGTAAAAAAGCTAACTTTGTTCATTTTCAATAACCTGAATTCTCAGATTGGTAACACGGGTATTTATTGTACCACTTATGTAATATTGCAAACATTATTTTAAAAAGCCATACATTTCGGAGTAGCCAAATTTACTATACCTAGTATCAGCGATGTTCTACACCGAACGAATGGGATTCCGTTAACACTAATTTCGCAAACATATTTCTACCAGTAATTAATATAATAAAATAAATAATTCAAAAAATCAAAAACTCCACTATGTTAAATAAAATCTGAAAAGAAATAAACAAGACCAGTAGTTTACATAGCGACTTTAACAGTGGGGCCACATTATTATGACGATTTCAGCCAGTGTATGTAAACTACTGGCTTTTCTTTGATTTATGATTTTATTTAAGATTTTATTTAACGTTTATTTTTTCATATTTTATTTAAGGCAGTTTTATTTTTTAAATTATTTATTTTATTTTAGACTTTTAAGTGTCCCGGCCTGGTTGGGCGGCAGGCATGCTGAACGCCTGTTCCTGCCAGTGTATCACGACTACTGCAGGAGCTGTCACAGTGGTGAGGAGGAGGCGACAATGTTTCATCTTCTCTGTCACTGCCCAGCTCTTATCATCAGGAGATTAACTTGAGCCAGCCTCTCTTTGACGACCTCTCCGACCTGGAGGCCGTCGACGTCAAAGTTCTCCTGCTGTCCTTAAACAGCTCCAAATGGTTCGTGGAATAATGGCCGGGGATGGGCCAACCCTTTTTCGGTATTACAATGGACCCTATGGTTTAAGTGTGTCCCACCCCAGGATAGCCACTCTTACCTAACCTAATCTTGTGTCCCGGCACTAAAAAAACCTTATATACTATATTAAAACTTTGTAAACCAACTTATTATTTCTATTTAAATTTAAACACATCACTTATATATTTTTGTAATTCTCCTTTTAAATTATTTCATTCTGATAAATAAATCTAGGTGCTGAAATATCAGAAAATTTTATTCAATTGGTCAGTCAATTTGTCATTGTTTATTTAATTTAGAACGACGACACTCTGTACAAATATTCTGCATGAACTTCAATGTAGATGTGTATATTTTACAAACTGTCTTATTTTTTATGGTAAGCTTTTTTTTATGATTTTAAAAGCAAACTTATTAGTTTTTTTGCTTTCGTATTTTTTTTCGGGTAAATTATGTATAGTTTGATAATTTAAGGTCGAATACATACTTACCATACATAGAATATTCTTTATATAAATTGTAATAAAAAATGATGGAATAAGAAATTAAATGGTTTTTTATTCACATTTTTATTTGTTTGACGACAAGATTTAATCAAAAAATATCCATGAAGGTATATTAAAAAATTTTAGATATCACACAATCGTTAAATGATCACTTCAAGTAACCACCTTGTATCGAAATGCTGTGTTGATATCTGCGTCTTTTAACAAAAAGTTTTATTGTGATAGTATTGGTCTTTAATTGGCATGTATGCAGATTAAAGAAAGTCATAGCCAATCTTACTCATTTAGAAATTGATTGGATTTTAAAAGAAAATTAGTAACAAAAAAAAAAAAAAAACAATAGAAAAAAATCGTTCGCACCATCCGAAAGTACATAAAAACCTGCAATTTAAAAAAAAAGTTAGAATCCGATGATTTGTCTGAATTTTCGAAGCTGTTGAAATTTTTCAGAAAAATCGCTTTTCTCGAAACTGAGGTTATGTTTCGGGCTAAAATTTATTACATTTTTTTATGGTCATTTTTTACATTAGTTACATCATTTTCTAGAATTCAACTCAATGCCTTCAATTTTCGAAAAGTTTTCAGAGAAAGTTGAAAATATGAGATTGCTGCGGTTTTCTTGCGGAAATTTTGAGGTTATTTTGGTTCAGGGTTCGATAGCTGGCAAGGTTGATACAGAAACTCAAAACAAAATATTATTTATTGTATTCTTCTCAGTCCGATCAATAGAAGCAATTATATTCAAGAAACGTCACCAAAGAAAACAATGTAGAGATAAATTAAACGAAATAAATTAAACTATTAAAAAAAATTAATCTTCTCGAAAAATTTACGAAATTTATTATCAAAATACCCTAGATTTACAAAACCAGTATGGTTTCCATTAATTGGTTTTCGAAACCAGGTTGTGTTGATTTCTAATTTACTAAAGCATAGACATTCAACACTTTCTACACAGAGTCGACAATTAACTCAGTCAATTCTTTGTATTCACTTTTTTCTATTCAAAAATTACTTGATCAAAAAAATTCAAAAATTAGTTCAATTATACCTTGAAATCTGAATACAATAAATATTATCTGTCTCTTCGTAATGTAACGTATATATATGATAGTCAATTTGATCGACTACACCATCTTTTAAAAAACCAGGTTTCGTTTAGAAGAAATTTTTTTCCGGGAATTAAACAGCTTATTCTTGAATTTAGTTTTTTTTGAATTGTTGGATAGAAATCTTAATGATTGAAAATAATTGTAATATTAAAAGCAATGTTGACATAAAAATAACTGTATAATAAACGTCTGAGGCATTACAAATAATAGTGCTTATTTGTCCCTTTTTATTAAAACTAATTACGAAGACTTATTATTATTAGATTTTTTAAATTAGAAACATCTCAAGTACACACAATATTCAACTACCAAAAAAAAGTGGTAATAACAGTCTCTCTTCCAAAAAAAAAAAAAACAATTACAGCCGTAGATAATCTCAGCAAAAAAAATAATTCAAAACAAAAACGACAAAGCATATTAGAAATTTTTTTCTTTAAATATGTGATAAAAAAATATCATTAAATTTTTATTTGAACATTTAACCTTATATATCCGGCATGGCATAGCACAAGCCCTATTGTACGAAACACAACTGTAATATAATAAGACTTTGTGTTATTATTGTAGTCAAACACATAAAACTTAAAAGCCAATAAAATTTGCATTTGTGTTGAAAATTGTATGTCTCTTTAAAAACTTAAATCTTGAATATTTTGCATCGTACTTCTTTCTTTAATAATAATAGAATTAGATATTTTCTTCATTTAAGTTATATTATTTCTTTATATCTTGTTGTTTTTTTTTTAATTCATTTTATGTATCAAGAAAATGTTCCACTATAATTTGCAGATATGGCGAAACAAGAAAAAAGAAAGGTAGAATACACAAAACTCATGTATAGAATAAATAGAAATACTGCTTTTAAAATATGCATACCAAAATATTCTGAAAAATGGAATTTAGTTTAAAAACTTGAGGAAAATATGTTTTTCTTCAATAGGGTGTAAGCCATATTTGCCGGACGAACTTTTGATATTTGCTTCATTAACAATCCAAAATATTTATTTAGGAAAGCAATTATCAAAAAAGATAAGTCCCCAGACTCCAACGGAATATTTTTTATGAAAATATCTCAAAAATATCAATAGAAGACCTAGAGCTGCAAACAACTCAAGATGTGCCTTATCTACATCTTGTTGAGATCACTATAAATACTGCTACAAACCAAGTTTGGAAGCCGAGACCTAAGGCTTGTCTAAGCGTGGATAGAGTTAATTTTAAACTTCTTTAATAAATAAGCTAAGTTTGACATTAGACTTAGTTATTCTTTATATTTATTTTCACATTTAAAATTGCCATAACTTTCAAAAAACATACGGAACTATCAGAAAAAGGCTAACGTTAACAGGAGTTCAAGTACTTGCTTTGATACTGTATTATCTGAGATAATGGGTCAAGCAAAACAACTTTTTTATTCGCTTCAAATCAACAAGATTTAAAAAAATTCTTAATTCCCATTTATTATAAATGTGAAAGTAAGGATGTTTGTTTGTTTGTTTATTTGTTTGTTTCTTTGTTTGTTTGTTTGTTTATTTGTTACGCTTTCACGCAAAAACTATTGAATGGTTTTTAATGAAACTATACACCAATATAGCTCATACATCAGAATAACACATTACACATGAGCTATAAATTAAAAAGATATAGATACTAAAAAAAAATTTAATAAATTTAGTTATATGACTATAACTCTGCTTCATCTGTGATCATCATTTTAAACCATAAATTTCTGTAAAAATTTAAAATAGTAAATGTCACAATGCATGTCAACCTTTTCTGATATACTCAATGAATTATGACTACTTTAGAATAAATAAATTGAAAACTGTTCATATCTTTTAGCTGCGTAAAACAATCCCTTCAAGTGTCATGGAACGTTGATAAGTGAGATCAAAAGGGGTGAAAGCTATAATGCGGTGGTTTTTACTTTTAAGCCCAGTGAAGTGGGTGGGTAACAAGCCATTATATTATAAGAACGTTCTTTTTATTATTCAAAATTTCGCACCCTACAAAAAAAGTGTATGGAACGCTAAAAACTAGCACCCGTTACTACATCCTTTCACCCTGCACGCTGATTGAGAGAACAATGAAAGTACTGCTTAGCTTGCTTCGAAAACGGAATACATTATACAATACAGAATCCTAATACACTAATAAAATGGATGTTTATAATATATTAAGTTGAGAAGAATAATATGACCGACATATACATACATACATATATATCTAAATCTATCTCTAGTAAATTGTATATTTCATTCGTGAAATGTTAATAAAAAAAAGGCGAATAATATAATATAATAATACCTACGTTTTTTTTTTATTGTCAAGATTACATTATTAAAGATATTTCACTGTTCTTAATGTTCGCTAAAAATTATTACATTGTTACAATGTGTATATATGTGATATCTATCTGTTGAAGACGTACACACTTCCGTTGATATAACGCATGGTACGTAAAAGGGAATATTCATGTGTTTTCTTAATATTTTTAATTCATTGTTTACTCCGTTATAACATAGTAAATGCAGTTTAAAAATGCGTTTAATTAAGTATAAAAAAATATTTAAAATACAGAATAACTTTGAGATGTTTGAACGGAGTCTTTTGGCGCTCTCTGTTGATGATGTATTAATAATATGTGACCTGTCAATTGTGACAGTTCAATGTATAATTTACACTTTAAAAAAATGAATTTACAACACAGATTTACACTCGTTTTTATTAAGTTTTGTAATAAAAAGTCGTAGAATAATATAACTCAATGTGATACCATACAAAATATAAGTAATTAATACCATACAGTATGTAAATGAATTTGACAAGCCAATACTATGACGTTATGTCCGTTTTAAAATTTTAATTACCGTTTGAGAAATTTTGAACTTGCACAATTTATTTATTAATTTTAAGTAATTAAAAAGATATTAATTATTAAAAAATTTAAATTTCATGAATATTCCCTATTACTTGAAAATTTTGAAATTTTGGCGCGAGTCTAGTTCATACAAAATAAGAAATATATGGTGTTTATTACAATGCTGGTATGGTATATGGCGTTATTTACAATACAGTATGCCATTATTTATAATACTGCTAAAATAATGCCACTGTATATTGAGGAAATAGTAGCATAAGCAATAGTTTTGATGATTCAATACAGTAGAGTGTCAAGCCTAATAACGCCAAGGGAATCGAAAGGTTGAAATATCAACCTTAATAAGCAATTTGGTTGCCTATTGCCATATTCAATTTTAACAACAATTAACAGCGATTTAAAAAAACGAAAATTTCTTAATTGTAAAGTTAAATTCCTCAACGAATTTTTAACTTAATGAGATGCGATTTTGAAATTGTATTGAAAACCGAAGATTAAGAATAAATTGACCCAAGTAATGGACCATTTTGCGATTGTTATCTTGAATTTGTTGTTACAAAAAACAAAAAAAAGCAAATTTTCTCGATAAAAATAAAACTTTTGTTGTATTTCACTTGCAAAAGTTTGGTACAATGTTTAAGAATAGCTAGTTTTGAAAAAATTAATTCTGTTTTTTAGTTTAGGTATAGAAAAAGTCTAATCATCTAAGGAACAAAAAGTTCCAGTGTCCTAAAGTGCAACATTTACGATTGTATCGCTTACAAGGAATTAAAACAAATTTTCTAACCGAATTTATTTAATAACTACAGTCCCCAGGCTCCAGGCGAGTGGACTCAACAGGTCCATTTTGTGAGTACCTCCCTCCAGAGATTAAAATAACTTCTGACCTGTAACCGAAAAAAACACTTTATCCATATCTTTTCCGTTATTCTATTGGCCTATAGTGTTTTAATAAGAAATAAAGGGAGAAGATGTTTCTTTGAAAATGAGTAATCATAGATCTTCAGTCTCTCCTATATTTATTCCCCTATAAAATATTTTTTATAACCAAGGAAAGAGGTTGATGCATGCAAAACAGTATTTATCCAAATGTTTAAATTCAATTTCAATCTCTCATCAATTTCCATCATTCACAAAAAATAAATTTCAGAATTTTTTTCAAGATACTCTAAATAGAAAATATATATAGAGGCCAAAATTCCCTTTCTCATTATAGTAAAGATTAAATAAGAAAATAAAAGGATCATCGTGGGTTTTATCATGAAAAGAAGTTTCAAATAAAATATTGTCACTCTTAAGTCATTTTTATATTACATTATGGTTTGATCGGGTTAATCTAAAATTAGGCATGACTTTTGTATAAAAATAATGCCTCATATAATAATTCATGTTCACTTACGATACTCCGATACAAAAGATAATAATAAATGCAATACTGTGTTTCTAGTTTATGATAGAAGTTACGTGATTTTACGTCTTTTTTGTTATTTTAGTAATAAAACCATGTTTGTAATAAAAAAATTCCTTTTAGAAGAATTGTAGAAAATTAATTTTTTTGTGATTTTTTTGACAGATATATTTCATAAAATTATAATATTAATGAATTAATTACGGAAAGTTTCAAAACTCCTAATTCAATGCACAGACAAAAAAAATGAAGATTTATATAACTTTAAAAGTAAAAGAAATTTTAATTAATTTTATATTTGTTAAAAGTAAGTTGGTTTTGAATTTTGTTTCTAGGTAAACTTTAGAATTTAATAACAATAATTAATAATTCTTTAGTCTTTATTTCAAGAAAAAGTAATTTTCTTTTAAAAGCAAATATTATTTTCGAACTCATTTTACGAGCTAATTTTTCACGAGAATGCTTCAGCATTCACAATATTAATCTAGAAATTTTAAACCCTGGTGTTTTTACACGTCTCATCGAGGTGGGTCACCTTAAACGCATGAAACGGCCAAAAATCACAGTAAGTTAAACAGTCATTGCGTAGTTCCTAATGAGAATGGCTTAACCTTTTTTTGAACTACTGTTATTCATTATTAAATTATAAAGAAAGAAACACCTTTGTTCGAAATAATTTTTCGTAAAATCATTAAATTCGGCAGAAATGCAATGAAAAAATTTGTGTATTCGATTTTCATTCTTTTTCCTTCTATCTTTTACTAGAAATATCTCAATTGAAACTTGATATATTTTTAAACTCCTGCGTTTCTTAAGCCGCATTAAATTTTGTAGTCTTTATTTTAAATATTCAAAAGGGCAGACCATATTTTACTATTCAATACTGCCCTTCTGCTAGAGTTCTTTTCAGATATTTTACGTACAAGGAAGTCAGGTGGTGATTTGTTTTTCGTTCTATTTAAAAATGTATGTGGTTAAAAGTTAAGTTCTTAAAAATAAAAAACTAACTAAACATAAAGAAAATTAATTATCATAAATAACACAGCAATCATAATAACACACTCCTATGGAATTACTTGGTAGAAAATAATTTATATGAACATTGTAGTACACTTAAGATGAAAAAACATGGCCTACTTATGAAATAATCTTCTTTTTTTTTCTGCTTTGTTGTGTGGAAGAAAAAAAAGTACATTATCAAGGAGGTGGATGATTATGCATGCTCTTGTTTATCCTATGTACATTATCCGATGCTAGATAGACAACCAAACAATTGTAGTAATAATTTCCGATACCTACATATCTGCTAAAAATGACCCGTACTTAGTAGAATACAACTCAATCAATACCTCTCAAAATTTTGAAAATATATCTCAAAAGTTATTATCAGTTACTACCGCTTTGCGCTAAGGCTTCAAATGGTAAAAAAAATTTCATTTCTTTTTATCATCTTAAAAGTTGAGAGGAGTTATAGCCGGAATTTAGACATTTATTTTATCACAACGTTTTTTGAGCAAAAATTCAACTATTTGATAACATTTTGACAACCTATACTTATTTAACCCTAAATATTTAACTAAATCATCGCCTAATGGTTAATTCTAAATGTGAATTCTAAACGTGAATTACTATCATATACATATTACCTACAAAGCAAACGTTTATTCTCTTTTTTACTTTAGTGATTTTAACATTAAACAAAATGATTTTATAAGAGCATTACCCAATAAAAGATAACTGCGTATATTATCTTTTATCGCACCTACTGTGCCTTAAACTTGAATGTATATTTTGTAACCTTTGTTTTCGTGGTATTTTAACCTCTAGTGTGGTATTTCACCTCTAGTGGAGCTCATTAAACATTTGATGATCTTTATTGCAAATAAGCTCTAGTAAGTCCCTTCAAGGTGGTCATCGAATTACCAAGCACCCGGTACAGATAATGACATTCAGAATCCGTATTAATGTAAGAAACAAAAACGAAAAATAAATCTTATCCAGGAAATAACTCTGCAGCGGTTGATTTTTTTGGAAACTGGCAGAAAATATTTGTCTGAATGCCCTTAGCAAAATCATATTTATGCGAACTTGTGCATCATTGATTTACGTTCATACGGTATAAGACAGAAGTTCTCTACTTCCGGACAATACATTCTCTTTATTTAACATTAAAAGCATTTTGAAGCATTTTTTGATCCGTTTTCGATATATAAACGTTTGAAAAAATGCTAATAAATTTTTCAATTTTTGGTTTTTTCAAACGCTTATTTATCGAAAACGTTGAGATCAGGTAAAAAATTTCAAAGCCAAAAACTCTTTAGTATGATGCAAAATATAATATCGATAAATTATAAATCAAAGTTTAGACCAAAACTACAATTTTTATTTTCATAACTAGTCTTCGGCGAAAATCCGCATTTTTATGCTTTCAATTGCCTTTATCTTGAAATCGCTGAGATTAGTTAAAAAATGTCGAGAGTTAAAAAGCGTTTTGAATGGTATTGGGGGGGGGGCGTTGGTCTAATATTTTTTTAAATCCAAAATTTTTTTCCATGTTAAATAAAGAGAATGTGATGTTTGGAAATAGGGAACTTGCATCCTACCGCATGGGAGTTAATCGAAAATACACACGTTTGCATGAGTATGTTTTGTTGGGGACATTCAGACAAACATTTCATCTGCTCCCATGAAAATCTACCGGCGCGGAGTTTTTTCCTCACTTAATTCGTTCATTTCCTACACTATATGTATGGATATGATTCACAATATTCACCCATTGTAGGCCACGTGAAAATATAATATTATTCTGATTGACATTCAAACTAATACATTCTAATCAAGTCGATAATAATAAATAATTCATTAGTGGTAATTAAATTAATTTAAAAACTATTGTTGGCTTATTTTTATTATTCTCCACGAATATTCAATAAAATTTTTTCATTTATATTTAACTAGCCGTTGTTCGCTCTATATATTTTCCTACTTGTGGGTTGTGTCTCTCAGTTTTTGTTGCTAGTTTCGTTCGCATGAAATTTGTTTTCCTAAAAAACGCTAACAACTTTCTTACACTTGCACCTTTCACCGATATATACTAAATGATATATACTAAATGAGATAATGGTAAAGCGATAATTGCATAACTTTCGATCACAATTAACAATTCCAATTTTTAAAGCTACCTATGTTCATTGATCACTGATACACAACAGTGTTTTAATCCTGGGTGCGTTTGTTATTATTTGTTTATTTTAAAACAAAAGCACATAGTCAATTAATTTTTTCGGCTTTTTGTCCTCTCATATTTCAATATTAGTTCCATATAGTTACTGTCTCATAATAAGAAACGTCTTTCAATAAAGTGAAGAGTAGTCTAATGTACAGTCTCATCCAGGTATAACTCTCTACCCTTTAACGTATAAGAATTTGCAAATATAATGATAGAACTTTAAACTTAAACTCAATAACTTGTGAGATATTGTAAAACTTGTCTTTTATTTGAGAGAGTCCTCTTGGGACAATTTATACTGTGGTTCGATTGGGAGGGCCATATACTAAAGGGCAAATTGTTATGATATACAATATACATGTCTACAATTCGCATATCTGGAAAATAGAAAAAGCAGAGGCCAACAAATCTGCAAACCCGTGCAAAGTCGACCTGATTAGAGGCATTCTCAACTCGTAGAAGACTTGGATATAGTTCATGAAAGCCCGGGCAAAAATTCCCTGACTCGTGCTAACTCGATTCCATTTCAGGCATGGTCAACTCATACAACACCGGAATATTTCAATAGCATAGTAATAATGTGTGTGCCAAAACTCGCAGGCTCGTGCTAAGGCATGGCCAACTTGTAAAACACCTGAGCATATCCATCACAGGGTTAACGGAAAAGCCGAAAAAAACCGCAGACTCGTGATATCTTGTCTTCAGTAGAGGCATGGCTAATCCACATGTCCAACATGTCTGGATATTTCAATCACAATTTTAAAACTATTTTAAAATATCATTTGAAATGATCGGGGACGATATGGGAAAGTATTCAACTGTCGGGGATCAACTTGACGAAGAACGACAATGGTTAAATTTCAGGGAGGCGTGTCTGAGGTTGATGAGTGCTTATGAAGTTAGTATGATTTATCCAAAACATGAAATATTATATAAAAATTGAAGTATTAGTAATAAACAAGTAGCTCTATACATTTTGTAAATTTTTACAATCGCTGGTCTAAATACACCTTTAGGTACAAAATTTTGCTTCATGAATACTTCATCTTAACGTCTAGCCTATATGTAAAATAGTTTTTGATGTTTTTACTAAAAACTTTTGGTTGTACACAGGTAGCTCTAGTATTACAATATAAACTACATATTCTATTTACAAGTAATAATAATCATAACAAAAGCACAAAAGGTACATAGAAAACATGAATATGAACAGAAAAGCAGTTTAAATAAATGTTTTCTCAACTTAGGTACTGTACTAGTCACATAGAGAAGAGAAATGTTACACAAACACAAACTTACAAAGTTGAATCTGATTATTGTATAAACAATAATAATAAATTTATTTCAGATGATATAAATGTTTTGATAATTATATTTGTGTTCTGCTCTATTACCTAGAGAATGCAGTTTTTACTTTTCTTTTTGTGAACATTAAATTTTTCCATCCAAGTTATTTGAAAAAATGTGTACATGGTGATTCAAGAATACAATGACAAACTTTGAACATACGTTCTTTTCATCGAAAGAAACAAATTAGTTTGTATGAACATATGGTAAAAAAACTTTTCGAGATACAGACTTTTAAAACTGACTATAATGGCAGTTTTTTTAGATTCCTTTCAAAACATGAACAAAGATAATTATATAAAGAACATACGCTTAAAAGCTTTACATTCTCGAGATGAAAGGTCATACACTTTTCAGGGATTTCGTACCAACATTTCATGATTAAATTTCTCGAAAATGGAAAATCGTTGACCATATTATGTGACATTTTTTATTTTATATTCATAATGATTTTTTTCGAAGCTAAATTTCTGTGTATGTTGAAAATGAAAAATTGTTCACGATATGTTCGTATGAACTATTTGAAGCAAGGAAACCATGTTCGAAGTTTGGGGTACCATATAATCCGTGGGATTTTTCGAGGGAAATGATTCTGCAATGTGGTTACTCTTTTTTTATTTGCTTCATAATATGCTTCATAAGCTGCATGTTTAAGCTTAGTGCTGAGCTTACCTGAAAATTCAATCAATCAATAAAAATCAATCAGTACCAATTCAACTTTTGTCCTAATTTGCGCCCTCACGAGTAAACAGTGGCGTTTATAAAAAAGTATTTCAAAAAAATTTTTTTATTTTTTATAAGGAGCATTTTTAACTTTTAAACTTTTGTACTATCTCTAACGGTTTACACCAATTGACCTTTGTTGCTCATTTACGAGCATTGCCTCTCTTTTTACGTCCTGAGAACGCTATCAAAATTTCAGCTTGATATCTTTTTTCGTTTTTGAGTTATCGTATCTACAGATAAGCAGACAACCGGAAATAGACTCTTTAGGTTATTTTATGAGCACCTATACCAAATTTTTTTTCGTAACATCAATTTTATTAACAAACTTGGAACTAAACTTAGTATACCTTGATATATATTACATATATACAGGGTAAAAATTCTTAAAATGGGCGTTTCCAAGGTTCTTAAACAATGTTATTTTGAGTTGGTTAAAGTCCTTAAATAATTTTTTAATTATAATTCTAATTTGTTTAAAGTAAATGTGTGGGAACTTTCATAATAATATAGCATAAATACAAAATGTAAAAACTTAACTTTTACATTCTTTCAACCAAAACACTTTTTATACCATATGCATATGAAATATACCAAAGTATACTTAATTTAGTTCCAAGTTTGTAACGGTAAAAAATATTGATGCCACGAACAATATTTTGGTATAGGGTGTCTGTCATCACGATAGCTCAAAAACAAAAAGACATTGCAAGCTGAAATTTTGATAGCGTGCTCATGACATAAAAAGTGAGTTTGATTTCTTAAATGAGCAACATGGGTCGGTTGGGTCTTTGCTCCGTAGGACCAAATAATCTTATAAACCGTTTGAGATATAATAAAAATTAAACCGTTAAAATTTTTCCTTATAAAAAATAAACAACTTTTGTTTGAAACATTTTTCGTCAACATAACTGTTTACCTGTGAGGGCGCAAATTAGTGTTAGAACATAATACATATATTGTAACAAGACGGTATAAAATTATTTGTTTAT
The DNA here is from genome assembly GCF_905475395.1 of Chrysoperla carnea. Taxonomy (NCBI): domain Eukaryota; kingdom Metazoa; phylum Arthropoda; class Insecta; order Neuroptera; family Chrysopidae; genus Chrysoperla; species Chrysoperla carnea. Next base: position 69,671,977 of record NC_058337.1, on the reverse strand, counting down.
AAATATGCCCAATGAGCCAACGAGAAAGTGAGACGAAAGATCCTCTTATTGCTTTGTACGTAGAAGTGGCTATCTCTCATTAATTACATGACGTAAAAAGTAAACGATTGCGTAATCAACACTGTCTATACATGGTATTTCAACAATTAACTCAGTCAGTTGTTTTTGTTCTCTTGTTATTATTATAAATAAACAAGCGTACTTACTACTTTTTGTGTAATATTATTATTGTAATTTTGAGTACAATTTCTGTTGTGTTTGTAAAATAAAATTTTATAATGTTGTCAACAAACTTATTTAATTTATGGTTAAACTTCCAAACACCATTTATAAAAAGCCATATGGTTTAAAATTTACTCTAATAAGGACAATTTTTTCTGCAATATTTAAAATAAAAATTGTTGCATAGCGTGAGATTTACAGCAAACTTACCTTTGTTGTTCTACACTTTCTTTTTTTGCACTTCCTGAAAATTAGGCTGGTAATTCAAGTCTACCTATTCTTGTAGATAGTATGGTAATACAAAAAAATCAAAGCTATCTGTTTTAATTAAGTTCTTAACAAATATTTACGGAAAATATATACAAAGAAAATTGCTTTCAAAAAAATTCACTCAACAGTTTCGCTTTTGACAAATTTTTGGTTTTTGAAAATATTCCTTTAAAACCCCTCTTTCATACTACCCAATTTAATAGAAATTCAATGGAATCGAGTCTCATATAGAACCATCCCCTGTGAAGTTTTATAACTTTTCGTCAGCTTTGAGCCACCTTTAGGTGTCCAAACGTCGTACGACCGTTAATGATCGCATAGGATGTTAATTTTTGAGCATGATATCCATTTACTTGTTGCAATAAAAAACTTGTCTCACTTTTTGTTATAATCGGATTGCTTACCGCACAAAATGTTTGAAGAATTTACATTGTTACGTTTACATTATAATTGTAAATAAAAAAATTTATCAAAATAAAATTGTGTGACCTCGAGTTGAATATACTTTAGAAATTTCTGTTGAGTATTGCGGTTTTGTTGTTTGCATAAACAACCAGATATAATTTAATTCTATGGTATTTTTAGTTTTCATCAGACTATTAGAAAATCAAAGACCACCATTAAATATTTCTGTATACACATATACAATATACACATCAATTTAATTAATCATGCCGAAATTTTAATGTGATGTGGTTTGTAATAAGTAATTTAGACGATACTATTAATTTGTGTGTGAATATAAAGAAAAGTAGACACATATTGCGTATGTGTACAGGGTGTCCCGTCACTCAAACGGGAATCTTTTCAATTTTTTCTTCTAAATCTTAAACTCAATATCTACGTAGTTGTGGAAAAACTTAAATAGGAGAGACTGGGTACAAAAGTAAAATTTTATACTTTCACCTTCATTTCTGATTAGGCGTTAGTATTTTAATGAAATTATTATACCCATATTTAAATTCCGTGCATGCTCTTTACATTAGTGTCTTCATTTTCTTTATTATTGTATATATATTGAATGAATCACAGAGACTTAAAAAAAAATCGTAGGTTGCTACTTTCGACCACGTTGGCAAGTCGAAAATAACATAGGACAAAGTTTGAAATAAATATCCTATGATATATTAAATCCACAAATGACTTATTAGAAAAGTTTATATGAATAAGAAAAATAAACATTTGCAATAAAAACTTATATATTTTATGAAAACAAATTAATATTGTTGGCTCCTTAAAAGAAATTTTCTTAGTTTAAGTAATGAGATCTATTATTATATAATAATGATATATTCTTATCAGATTATTCAATATCATCAGTCTTGTTAACATTGTACTTGTGTAATTGTGTACCCACTTGTGTAACTAACATCTTACTTGTGTATCCACAGAGCTATGTTACTTTTGTACTCTACCACATTTTTGGTAAAACAATAAAGATAACTTTAAAACGGATGGTCGTAGGCAAAAACGAATTAAAACACTGTACAATCAATCTTATCAAGGAATAACATGATTCAGTCAATATAGACGAAAAAAAGGCCGGACCTGGAAAAAATTACAATAGTGACTCTGAGGTTATAGATCGTTAGCGGGGCATGTAAATAACTTTAAAAAAAATTAAGAGAATTTTTCGTTCCGCTGTTTTTGAGAAAATCCAAAAAAATGGGGAAAAAAATTTGGAATGCGTTTTTCTCGGAATCTATTGGTATAAGGGAAAAGTTTTTCAAATAAAAAATGTAGAAGTCATTGTCAGCTACATTTTATGTCATTGGAGCAACGTCATACGAGTTAAATTACAAAAAGTAGGTGGCGTTAAAGTATCAAAAAAAGGGTTTTTCACGATTTTCATTAAGAAAAAATGATGTTTTTGTAAAAGTGTAAATGAGAAAGTTGTTTGACTCAAAATTAGCTTCAACTTTTATTTAAACAATTTTTATGAAAAACTTACCGTTTCCGAGCTATAGTAAAAGAATGTATGTTTAAAATAAACCAAGAAAATAAAAAGGAAATCAAGTACTCCTTTTCAAAATTTTAAAAAACTTAACTTTCAGATTTTTTAGCAAGCTGTATTTCAAAAACGGTAAGTTTTACAAAAAAATTGTTTGAATTAAAGTTGAAGCTAATTTTGAGTCAAACAACTTTTCCATTTACACTTTTACAAAAAAATCATTTTTTCTTAATGAAAACCGTGGAAAACCCTTTTTTTGATACTTTAACGCCACTTCTTTTTGTAATTTAACTCGTATGACGTTGCTCCAATGACATAAAATGTAACTGACAATGTCTTCTACATTTTTTATTTGAAAAACTTTTCCCTTAAACCAATAGATTCCGAGAAAAACGCATTCCAAATTTTTTTCCCCATTTTTTTGGATTTTCTCAAAAACAGCGGAACGAAAAATTCTCTTAATTTTGTTTTAAGTTATTTACATGCCCCCCTAACGATCTATAACCTCAGAGTCACTATTGTAATTTTTTCGAGTCAAAATGCCAGATTTACTGTACCAATATGCAAACATTCAGATAAATATCAGGCTGTTAATACGACATGAATATCAAATAAATAAACTTCAAAAATTTTACTTTTGATTTGTAAAATCACGTATTGTCCTCTCTTTCCCTTTATTTAATTTGTATTTTGGTATTTTATTTCTAGTTTGAATTGGTTAAAGTACTGTCACTGAAGACGGTTTCCAAAACAATCGAAACCGGCCTAGTTAATTAATATTAATTTTATAAATCTAGCTAAATATTTTTATTGTGGATCCTGAAAGAGATATATTTTAACAAAATGCATAATACAACCCACCAAAATGCTCCTCTTAATTTGAGTATGATAATAAGAGTAAATTTGAGAGAAGAGTAGAATCGATAATTGTGGTGGTATGAATCTATAATGTGAGTAATCGTGGGAAAGTGCTCCACTCTACGTACAATTTTACATAGGTAGATACTTACATAATAGCTCTAGTAGTACAAATATAGGTTCAAAAATTTACGCACCAAGACGTGGACACCCTTTTAATGGGGTATTAAAAAGGAAAGCATGAAACTATCATAATTATCATACAAAATTTAAACCGCATAGAAATAACTCGTTAAGGATAAAATAATATCACGCATACCAACAACACAATCTAACAGTATAGTACATTAATTTGTGAAAATTTCGATACCATGACGTCGACATTAAATTTGAATAATTAATAGAAAACGTATCGTTAGCGCATGATTTTATACTAATAATTATTATCATTGTTTGTTTCACATATAATTATTATGTGAAGTAATGAAAAATTAATATTTAATTAGGTAAACCATTGACTATTTTATGCTTAAGGGAATTTCGAATATATTTTTGTTTTTTGTTAATAGTTACAGGACAAAAAAATTAAATTATTTTTTATAAATTTCATTTATATATATATATATAGACACATGGGTAATACTGGATATTGGAGACCCAAACCAATTTTCCAATAGAGAGTAAGTACTACGTTACCGATGCAACTACTTATAGAGGAGCCCATGTCAATAATGACCATAAAATGGAATTAAAATAAACAGATTTCAAGAAATAATTCATGAGAATTTACAGAATTACGAAGAACTTAATAACATTAAACATGCCTGGGAGAATCTGGAAGGGATATTAGAGATAGCCGGACACACCTTACAGGATCAAATAAAATTGGAAAGAAAATCGTGGTTAGATGATGAGTGAGAAAGCGCAATAAAAAGAAGAAAAGTTTGTAGAATAAAATGGCTTAACAGGATGAAAAAAGATAGTGAAGAAGAACAGTATAAGTTACAAAGAAAACGATAGTTTTTTGAGAATAAAGTAAAAGGTTTTATTGATAATTTTTCCGAAAAGTCTCACTGCTTTTCGGAATATTTATTTTTCCGAAGGTTAAAAATTAAAATGAAAGCAACAGGGAATTTCAACATCTATCAGAAATGAAGAAAGAGATCTTGTTTGTGAAACCGATGAAAAGTTATGCTTAATAATAATAATTCGAGCCTATATATGTGAAAATGCCATCGAAATGAAGCGCTGCTATTACCGTTTTTTTTAAAAAAAAGGTGTGAGTAGTACTGAGGAAATACAATGTTAGACATTACTTACAAATTATTGGCATTGAGAATAAAAGATAGGCTAGAAAATCTGATTGAAAATGAAATTGGGGACTATCAATGCGATTTTCGTAGGAACAGTTCAACTTACCAAAAACCAAATTATGGCTGATATATACGTATTAAGTAGTTTTGAAGTTAAAAATGGGCTGAGGCAAGGAGATTGTAACGGCATGGTTTTAATCAAGTATGATGTATAACAAATTCACAATTAAAAACCATAGTTACTTTTATAATAGTTTGAATCTGTCAGACCAGTCGGACAAAAAGCTAGTCTGTGGAATGTTGATTGTCTAAAATTTTTCGTTAATAGTTTGTTAATCCTTTAAATTTATAATCTGTTTAGTGTTAAAATTTTTTTAAAGTGTGTTGATTATTGTAGGTGAAGAGTTTTTTAAACATTTATAGTTGGTAGTGTGTTACCGTTTATAAATCTAATAATTATAAATAATTTTAAGAAATGCGAGTGATAATTGTTTACAAACTATAATTATATTGTTTTTCAAAGCTTTATAGTTCAAAATGAAAATATGAAAATGGCACTGGGTTGTATTTCGAAGAGCATAAGCAGTCGGAAATAAGTATCCTAAGAAGCAAAGGGCCTAATAAACCTGTAGAGCTTTTATATATTTAATATGGCCATCTTTTCAACGACGGTTTTCTGATATCCCAAATGTAATATCATTATTTTACTTACTTTATATTTAACTAGAGTGATACCCACCCGCTTCGCTGGGTTTAAAAGTAAAGATTGATAAGGATTGTTCTCGCTTATCCCCTTTCTATAAAATTCGAAAAAATGGATTGTTTTACACAGGTAAAGTATACGTTTTCTATTTTTCTAAATGTATAATGGTCGTAATTATTCATTAAGTATATCAGAAAGGAAAACAAACAAACAAACATGCTTACTTTGGCAATTATAATATACAGAGTTAAAGATAGAGATTGAAAACTGTACTTATACTTTTACCTGTGTAAAACAATTGGTATCCCTATTTCGAGTGTTATGAAAAAAAACATAAGTGAGAGCAAGTGAGGTGAAGCTTACAACAAGTTTTTACTTTTAATCCTAGCCAAGCGTTTTTATACCATATTCATGGTAGTAGTATACTATAACTACAATTATTCATAATGTTAATATGATAATAAATATATCAACTCGAACTATAAATGATGAATAATAACATTACAATATAAAGTTTCGTAAATAAAATTATTTGTATACCTATAAATTGTTTTTAATAAACTCCATTACAAATTAGATTAAAATGTCAAAATGATTTTGTGATACCTAAATGTATTATTACTATCGTACAGCAGTCACTACTAGTATGTTCATATATTTATTGTGTTAATGTTAAATACCCCTTTTATAATAATATATACCATATATTAGGCAGGTATTATAGGCAACTACAATTAATTCATGTACGTGCGTAGAATTTATAATATGTATATCTATCTATATCTGTTTATCCGTATACAAATTGTATTTTCATCAGAATATAATTTATCAACGTAAATAAATTATTGTGTAGAAATAAATAAATAAACATGTATTATGATCAATGCACAAACAGTTTGCGGTAAGGGAGCCGATGGTTGAAATATTTTCCTGATTTTGGTATGTAAGTGGAGTAGAAAACTATAAATAGGTCGTAGATAACAGTTCACAAAGTTATAATCCCATTGCTTAGTTTTTAATTTATAGTGCATCAAAAATTTGTACTTGAGACAAATGAGTGTTTCACATTTTTTCTACAACGTTGCTTAGAATTTTCATAAAAGTAACCTGATTTATAGAATCGGATAAAAGTACAATATTACAAAAATGTGAATGAAGCATTGAAAAATTAAATTGTTTTTTTTTATACCATGTATATGAAATATACAAAATATACTAAGTTTAGTCCCAAGTTTGTAACGCTTGAAAATATTAACGCAACGAAAAAAAATTTGGTATAGGTGTTAATAAAATCACCTACTTAGTCGATTTCCGGTTGTCTGTCCGTCTATCTGTCAACACGATAACTCAAAAACGAAAAGAGATATTAAGATGAAATTTTTATAGCGTACTCAGGATGTAAAAAGTGAGGTCGAGTTCGAAAATGAGCAATATTGTTAAATTGGGTCTTGAGTCCGTAGGACCCATCTTGTAGACCTATGTTGCTCGACCTCATTTTTTACGTCGAAAGCCACGCTATAAAAATTCAGCTTCAGCTTGATTTATCTTCGTTTTTGAGTTATCGTGTTGATAGACAGACGGGCAGATCATTTCAAGTAAAATGCACTTTATGTTTTCTAATAAGCCGTTTACCTACCAGATTCTCCTGTTCTAAACGTTAAACTTTACATTACCTACAATTAAAATGATTTAAGTATTTTTTATTTAGTAACTATTTCCATTTCTGTTGCGAGAAGGGTTTTTAGAATTTCAATACCAAATAAAATTTCCCTACAAATTTTTACAATTTACCGTTTTGGTTATTAACTCCTAAGAATTTACTACTTAAAATTAAAAGTATCAATTTTAAAAATATTGGATGTAATCTTGGGATAACTAGCTCTTTATTATTATACCTGTTTTATGATGTCAGTAAAATTTTGAATATTCTGGTGATTTAATTTTGATTATCAGACGCATTGTTCTATACATAAATCATTACCTTTTATACCAGCGCTTTTTCATTGCATTAATACATATTAATTCCGTTGCACTTGATTATCAATCAAGAAACCTCATTTCAAAACAGGATCCGCGTTTTTGCACTCATGGAAATAATAAATGTAGGAATATTTGAACAATGGATGATAGTAGATAGATAAACAGAATGTTCGATTTACATCTAGGCATATAAATATCACGAGTTCGATAGAATACATGCTTTAAGCAATGCATCTAAGTGAGAGGTATTATATACATGTGTTGAAGCTTCGATATGCATTGAGATAGTTGTAAGACGCTTGGAGAGAGGTAGTTTCTTAATTGAATAGATGAACTACAACAGATAAGCCACGAAACAAGTCACTTTTACATTTCATATAACACCTATAATACCTCTTACTTAGATGCATTGCTTAAGGGATGTACTCTGTCATACTTGTGATATTTATATGCCTAGATGTAAATTGAACATTCTGTATACATAAAATATTCATTATACAAAATGTTTAACCATTATATTTTATATACATGTAAATTATTATCACTTCCATAGTGATATAATTGTTTACTTTTGTTTCAATTGACATACCTGAACTAAAGATTTTTATAATTTATATTGTGTTAGAATCATAAACGTTTATTAGTGGACATTCTATTAAATAACGTTGTAATTTAATTTATTCCTTTCAGGTATGTTTTTGTTTGTAAATTTAGTGTAATTCCTTTATATAATTTTGTCAATATATTCCTTTCAGGATTAAATACAATCTCGTTATTTATTCAATAAATTAATAACTTACAAATTAAATTACAATCATTTAAGATGGAAAAATTGTTTGTCCACTTAATAAGAAGAAGCGATGAATATTTTGAATTAGCTGGACTATCCGAAGATAAGCGGTTATGGTTTAGCTTACCAGATGAACATAAAAATTTATATGAACATAAGGTATTATCATCAAAAACCACCATTAAAAGTGCAATTGCTGCTATTAAACCGATTAATGGTTTCCGAAAAATTGGCATTAAATTAGATGAGGATTTGAAAAAAGAATATTTTGATGAAGATGGAAACCTTAGCTACAAAAACTATCCGTTACAGGAATCTGTAGTTTTTTTTGATGTGAGTGAAAAACTCCAAGAAGAAAATTTTTTAATTAAAAGAATCAAGGAATTAGAATTAAAATTAAATGACAAAGATGAGATAAAATTGCAAAATATAGAAAAGAAGTTTGTTCTTGATAAATATGACAAAACACAAAACCCTTCTGAGTGGTTTTCTAAATTTGAAAGTGAATGTGACCGAAATAAAATAAAAAGTGGTACCCAGATGATTGAAGCTTTACGATTTTTTGTCGCTGGATCGGCCAAACACTGGTATGAAGGAAATTTGAAAAATTTGGTCTAACTAATTGGTCTGAATGGCGAAATTCATTTTTTTCCATTTTTATTGACAAAGGTTGGACAGCTGTCAGAAAAGCATATACCTATAAATACTTAGGCGGCTCATTGATCGATTACGCTTTAACAAAAGAAAATTTATGTTTAGAAGTAGAAAGTGATAGTACTATGAGTTCCAGAATAAACTTGATTGTAATGGGTTTACCATCTCAAGTTCAAGATGAGCTAGATCGCGAAGACATTAACACTATAAAAAAATTATACAATGAACTCCGAAAGCTAGATGGTCAATATAATAAACGTTCGAAAGAAAATAAACCATATGATAATCGGCATGAAAAAACAAAATTAGGAGAATCGACTAAAAAGAAACAAATTGATATACCCTTGAAAAAACCATGCTACATGTGTGAAGCTCTTGGTTGGAAAAATCGATTTCATCCCTCTAACGAATGCCGAAATAAAATACTGTACGCTCAGAAAAAAGAATCTAATTTAATTGAAACGAAATCTGATTCAGAAAATGAGGCTGAAATGATGAAAATGGAAATTGACCGAAATTCTTTAAACTAGAGAGCCCGGATAATTTGATTCCATTAATTCATATAAACGTAATTATTGATGATAAAATGAAAATAAAAGCAGTGTATGACTCAGGATCTAACGTGAGTCTAATTAATCAAAGAGTTGTAGATGTATTAAAAACAAGTTTGTTAAAGCATAACACTGCATTCAAGACAATTAATGGTTTCAATTTTAGTTCGGCCCGGGCAAACATAAAGCTTAAAATTGGAAATATTACAAACAATTTGAATACTTTTGTAGTTAAAAATTCAGAATTTTCTTATGACCTGTTACTAGGTTTAGATGCTATTAAAAAATTTAAACTAATTCAAGACGAGAATTTAAACATATACCAAAAACCTAAAAATGATGAGATGCTCCAAATAAGAAGTAATCAAAATCAGAAGAAATCTTGTGAAATTTCTAACAAAATAATTACAAATGAAAATAAAGAAGATAAAGAAAATGTAAAGAAAGAAGATAATATAGATGTAAAGAAAGAAGATAATAAAGATGTCAATAAAGAAGATAATAGAGATGTAAAGAGAGAAGATAATAGAGATGTAAAGAAAGAAGATAATAAAGATGTTAAAAATTTTAATAAAGAAGGTAAAATCAATGAAAATGAAAAAGAAGAGAAAAACACTGAAAATATTAGAATTTACCATCAAGAAGAAACTAATGAAAATCAGTTCAAACCTAAATTAGATCACATAGATGGATATGAAAAAAAAGTAGAACTTTTAAATATTATTGAAAATCACAAGAAAATTTTTGCCAAAAATAAATTTGATGTCGGTAAAGTAAAGTCTAGAGAGGCCGAAATAAAGTTAATGAGAGATGAATATGTTACGGCCCGCCCTTATAAATGTTCTATACCAGATGAACGTGAAATCAAAGATCAAGTACAGAAGTTACTAGCATCCGATCTAATAGAGGAATCTGATTCACCGTTCGCATCACCGGTAACACTCGCATATAAAAAAGAAGATGGAAGAAAATCAAGGCTTTGCATCGATTTTAGAAACTTAAATAAAATAACTATCCCAGAGTGCTACCCATTTCCAACAATAAATGATATAACGGAAAAAGTTTCGAAATGTAAATACTTTACTGTTGTTGATATAAACTCCGCTTTTTGGTGTATTAGGTTAAAAGAAAAGGACCGTGAGAAAACTTCTTTCGTTACAAAGTACGGGAAATTTATGTTCAAAGTATTACCTTTTGGATTGAAAAATGCTCCTGCAATCTTTCAACGCATACTTTCAAATATTATAAGACGAAATAACCTAGATGAGTTTTGCGTCAACTACTACTTTCCATGCATAGTTTGAATTGCAAATGAATGAAATAATATAGTTTATAAATTGGTTTTTAAATAGTTTTGTTAGTTATAACATTTTTCGTTTTTCATTTTCAAATGATTTGTAGGATTGAAACCCACAACAAAACATTGTATAGGTTTTAAACTATTCTTAAAATTAGAATGCTAAATAATTTTTCTGTAAACTAGCTTTTACTTTGGCCATTGTGGTCTGAAATGTTGGAATTATGCATGTAAGAGATACGTATATAATTTTCAAACATAAATTTTCAAACAAATATCATTGAAACTGTCGATAGAAGTGAAACAGAAGTGACTTTCAACTATATGAAATAAAGGCGGTTTCTCAAGTAATTGTAGCATAAAAAATTAAAATTTAATTTATGAACTAAAATCATTAAAAATGATCTAGCAACAATTATTATATGGTTTTTCTATAAATTAGCTCATTTTAAAAACCCCTGTTGAATTCTTTGTGCAGTTAGTTTAAATTTTTTTGGTTTTAAAATAAATTGTCAAAATAAAGTATGTCGATCGGTAATGCGAACCCATAAGATTTTACTCATTCAAAAACTAACTAAAAAATCATGCAATGTAATAATAGAAGTTGAATTTTAATCCCTAGAATCGATTTCGCTAATTTTATAGAAAATAGAAGAGGCGTCTATTTGAATAAAGAAGATGTTTGTATAAAATTTAAAATTATGCTTCATTCTAGAGTAAAAAGATTTGATCAAAAATTAACGCCTCTGTAAAAGATGTGTATTATAAAAATAATAGTTTCATTACTGTTAGACCATCTTGTAAAATAAATATGAATGTTATAATTTGAAATGTCAAAAAATATAATGCATATCATTTATACGAATAAAATATTTTTTTAAATTTTCACTATTTTTTATTTTAATCTATCTACGATGGCGTAAAACTATTATTTATTTTATTTTATGCATTTTAAAACTTATATAATATATGATGATGAGTTAATTTTCAATGGGAATAATAATTTTATTTTATCATTAATAACATGTCGAAAATGACAAGCAATTATTGAGTTGATAATAACTTATTATAATAATTTTATGGAGGTACAATGTGTTAAACAGGCATGGGCAAACGTGGCTTAGAAAAGTCTCTCATACTTCTGTATCTAAAATATGAGTAAGACAGTCACAACCTAACCAGTGACAACAAAAGCTACGAGTAAGACAGAGAGATAACATTTTTATTTATATTTTTATTACACCTATCTCATTGCTATAAGAGAAACTAAGATAGGTGGAAGAGTCGTATACCCGTCTCGCTTCCACCTGTATGAGCAATGCGGACTTGGATAAAGAGACACACAATAAAGTTTATGGCACACAATAAAGTTATAACAATGGTGACTTTGACTTAAAATAACTCGCACAGGCCTGGTGTAAAACGTAACCAGTAGTGCATGAATATTTTTTGACTTATAGCGCTTTCTTCTTTGCCATGGGTGCGGCCTTTTGTCAAAAGCTTTTTATTTTTTCAACTAGTCATAAAACTAAAAAAAAAGTAAGTACAAATTTCAGACTATATTAGCAAGGTGGATCATAGCCTAAGTTATAATTGGAATAATTTAAATAAAGTTTATTATTTTTATTATACAACGTGATGGAAATTTAATGATCGTTTTTACCTTTTGGAAAATTAATAAAGCGGCTTAGTAATTAAAAACATTGTCACTAAAATCGGAATGTCGCACTAATGGAAATCTAATCTGTCGGTTATGAAAAAGAAATAAATTCACAACAATAATATTGGAAAAATAGCAAAAAGTTTCCCGGAAAAAAATTGTTGAAAAATGTACATTGACTACAATTGCAGTACAACGAATTTTTCAATCTTTTGACTATTGAAAACTTCTTGTCATTTTTATACATATTTCGTAGTCAATGTATTCTTTGAATATAAACCGTAGACAAAACAAAATCGTCAACAAACGCATCACTTGTGTCATGATTCTAAACGAAAATTTTCTACTCACGCAACTGACATTTAATAAATTTTCTGAAAAGGAATTCATACAACGAAATACTAATTAATTTCGCTTTAAGCCGAATTGTTTTTACACAAAAATCAAAGGTTCTTTTTTGATTTAATTTAACATGTATAAAAGTTTTTTATTTCCAAAAACTTTCATATTATGGGCTAATTTTTTTTTATCTTTGAAAACTCAAATTGTTCTACTCAGCCTTATTTAATTGAATCTGATAGAATATATCGAACGAGCTTATTAACGATTACATTATATACGTTTCGAATAATTCAGTGTATAATATTCAAAATTTTGTTCGGTTTATTATATATGTTATTTTCAACGTGTACTTTAATGACAGGTCGTATTTAGATACCCGCGTTAGACAAATTGTTTAATTAAATGGATTCCACGATTTTTTTAGCGCATTATATTTTTATTTATTTATTAAATTGCATACATTTTTAAATTTATGCGAAAGAGAAAGATTGAAGATTCGATGGTGACTAAAATTTGGCTGTTAATGCGTATTCACGGTGGCAGGTTCTTTTCAAATCCTTAGTTAGGTATATTTTTATGTGTCGAGGTATATTTATATTGAATAACAAATAAAACACAAGAGTAAGCGTATTAACTCTTAAAGGTAAGATGAAACAAACAGCCTAAAATTTGTTGACCAATATTATCAAAATATAATATAATTTTATTTTTTTACCCTAATTTTTCAGCTACGTGTAAAAACGGGCGTCATATTTTTTAAAATCATTGTAGTCATTTAGTTTTATAAAATATCTGGCCATCACGTAAATTACAAACGCTAACTGAAAATGACAAATGTAACAATTATATTAAATGAGGTAAATTGAGATTTAAAATGATGATATACCCTTTACGATCTTTTCATGTAATGGTATCATGGTCTTATCATTACAAAATCCCTATACTACAATGGTTCTAAACATACCATCCACAATTTACTATATGGTAATATACAATTCACAACACGGTTATAGTCCATTTTCTAAAATTTATGTTTGTCTACTTTGTATAGAGTGGTGCGGCTGCCAATGTCGCAAGAGACGTAGAAATAAAGAGGCGAATAACTTAACAAAGTACGAATCGAATTTATGAGCTTGGTTTTTCGATAAATACTGAAAAATCACACTGCCGATAGTCCTCATCTCAATCATTCCCTTTAACTTATTCAACTAAAGAAACAGGACGAGTTGAGATGCAATCAAACTTTGCTGATAATCTGTAAAGGACATGCTTCTGTTGGCTGGCTCCATCCGCAGCTTCACTTGGCGCAAAAACCATAAAATTCAATACATTTTTAACTTTTTTAGACATTACCTCTAAGTAAGTAAGTTCAAGTGCACGTAGCTATGTACGTCTCTGACAAAACTCATAACACATTAACAATGTGATGTTGAAATTTTGGATCAAGAACGGTTGGAAATGGCTCCAACGATTTTCATGAAAATGAGTATGTAGGGGTTTTTTGGGGCGATAAGTCGATCTAACAAGGTTTCATTTTAAAAAAACGTCGTTTTATTCGTTTTTTCATGAAAAACTGAAACCGGCAATGCAAATTATAACTCTTCCTGACATCTATTGGTGTATATCGTAGTTAATGAAATACAATGCAAATTATAACTCTTCCTGACATCTATTGGTGTATATCGTAGTTAATGAAATAAAATACATTACCGGGACATTCAAATTGGTATTTGTGTGGAGACATTTAAAACGGTCTTCTATTAGTGATAAAATTTGTGTCTTTTTAAGAATACCGAGCAAAGCTCGGTCATCCAGATATTTTAAAATCTTAAATCTAGAGTGAAATTGTGCTTCATGTCCAATTTTAATCCGAATTTAAACTTAAACAAATTTTAACTGAACTGTACAAATATTGGGTTGGCCATTTATTTCTAAAAATGTAATTATGGTTAAAAACAGAAGTGTAATAAATATATTAACTTAACTATTATATTACAGATGAATAGTTCACAAAAATATGTGGGTGGCATTGCCAATGGATTCGATAATTTCTTTTTGTATATGATGGCCAGATTCATGGGAAATATCAAGAGCCCCAATTTAATTTTTTTTTAAATTAGACATACCAACGAAAATTGCAATGGTGCCCCAGGATGTCAAAAATTTGCCTATTAAATTTTCTTCCATCTAAATTTCTCTGAGTAGCGTTTGAAATGTTTTGTATCCTGTGTACACTGGAGTTCTATCATAAAACTGCTTCTGTGTAGAAAATCATAGAAAACAACAGATCTTGTATTTAGAAATAACATCCTATACTCGGATTTTGCATCTACTTTAACTATCACATGTTTAACTATCTCATAATATATCACTAAATACTAAATAGTAAAAGAGATCTAAATCAAATTAGAGAATGAAAATGGTAAAAGTGATGTTATAATTTGGGATCTGGCTATATAGAAACTCATTATATTTTAGTTGTTTTTCGTACGAGAAAATAGAGGATAATAAAATTGAATTAATTGGGGAAAATTAAAATCGTAAATTATATGATTTAGAGTTACTCTCAATTTAAAGCTGTATGATCATCACATTGTCGAATGTAAGAAGTTATAACGTGCTCTTCTTAATATCAAATTGTCGAAGCTAAATTATAAACAACTTAAATTTGGTAAAATAGGGATATTACTAATAATAATAACTCTCCAATGATACCTCTTTAATTGTTTCTAAATAATAATTCTTGAATCAAACTACAATGGTTTATTTAGAGATGTAGAGATTGAAATCATTGCAGTGTTTCTATATAATCCCATATAGACTATTATTAGAAACACTTCAACCCAATACGATTTTGGTAGGCACAATATCGTAAAAAAGAAGGGATCAAACATCTGACTTAAAGTGATATGACCTATAAAAACTACTATCTAGACCTGAGTACATATTTCAACCTAAATTTTCATTGTATTCCAAAATTTGGTGTCAAATATATGAAAGATTATTTAATCTCGAAATAATTTTCAAGGCCATAGCAAGGTTAATAAAAATAAGGAACTTATTTCAAAGTTAGGCACTTTCTAAAATGCCATGAACAATATACATATAGAAAATAAGGCAACAATTATCTAAATGGTCCTTAATAGTTTTCTAAAAATATGTACAGTAATTGTAAGGAAAACGTAATTTTAAATAAATAAAAGGCTGTTAAAGGGAAACAAAAGAATTTATTTATAGATAGTGCTTTATAATAAAAACGTCATGTTTATATGAATGATAAACATGCATACCTATGCTTACTTCGTCAGAGTGAATGAATGCATTTTCAATGAAAAATTCATGGAAAGTACACATACACTGAAAAGAGCAAAATAAAAGTAAACAAAAAAGGTGAATAAATTTATATTTTCCTCTATGAAAAGTTATAATTAAATTACTATTCTTTAAATATTTTAGTATATCTTTGGTTCTAATAGAAACAGTACCTGGATGACAATGAAATTAATTAATTTTGTATAAATTAAATACATTTTCGATAAAACTGTACATTTGACGACTGGTCGAATAGTTTTTGAGATACGGACTAAAATCGATCCCAATACTGCGCATATCTCAGAAACTCTGCATCCAATCATTAAATTAACCTGATTTTTATACTTTTTGGGTCAATATTATCCCATCCACCGAGTTTCATCAAATTTAAAAGACAAAACTTTTTTTGCGATTTTCTCAATTTTATCAAAAGAGGTACGTACCTTAAAAAAATTGCAAAAAAATCAAGAAATTTTTGTATTTCCAATTTCGATAAAACTCAGATTATAAGGTAATTTTGACCTAAAAAGTACAAAAATCGGATATATCTAACGTTTGTAATATTTATTAATATTTATATTTATTACATAGCTGCATCATCATTGTTTCAAATATTTCGTACAACGATAAAATATAGTTTCAGACTTTCAAATTATAAAGACGTCTGACAAACATACCACTTGTGAGAAGATAGCAAAATAATTAAAATTCTCTGTAAATATTATAAACCACATAAAGTTAAGAAAACCTTGCTAACATTACAAACATGCCACCGTCGATCTATATTTGTCTATAAAATTATTAACATGGGTTTCCCATATACGAAATTCACATGCCCTTTTCAATCATTTAAGGGATGGATTTTCAAAAATTAGTGCTCACTTACGTCATTCAAGGAACGTGTGTACAAAATTTCAGGCTTCTAGACCCATCGGTTTGAGCTGTGCGTTGATCGATCAGTCAGATTGAATTCATACATATAGATATTAAACTTTTGACTCATATGATTATGTATAGAAAGAAGTACACTATGACTCTTTGAATTGTATGTTTTATTTATATTTATTTATTTGTAAATCATATCCACATATACAGTAACAGTAGTGTCTATTTCTTGATGTCAACTGTATAATATCATACATAAAGTACCTAAGTACTGCACATCAAGATACCACAAATCTCTCAATGATGCCATTTTTACATGAGTGCAGTGAATAGGCAAGAATTTACGTGATTTAGGAGTTTTCGAAATCTTTCGTATTAGGACGCCTAAAGAGTTCTATCATCTGATAAAAAAAACATGATCCATTGTTTTTTATTGACGGTATAGAGCAAAGTAAGGAAATATTTTGAAGTTTGTGTATTTTAATTTATCGTAAGTTCCTTTCACGAATTATTTTGAATAAATAGTGTACAGTTTAGATTGAGAATCCTTATGTCAAAGCTTATAGTATTCAATCAAAGTTTAAAGATAAAGTAGGAAAGCTGGTTGTGGTTAGGTCTTTGATTTATGCCCTAAGACGTTAAAATTAGGAAAATAAAATACTGAATTGGCCAATTTTGGTGAAAATATTATATATAATACTTTCATATCGTCCTAAAAATATTCTTATTAAAAAACTTAATCAAAAAGTGGATCAGTGACCCTTCCAAGGAAAATGAATAAGCCGTTTTTGCGAAAACTACATTGGACAATCTGTGTGATCACTTAAAAAAAATTCGATGTCTATGTCATAAACTTAAGAATTTTTATTTGTAAAAGTGTCCGAAAATATTTCTGTTCACTTCAAACTTCACGTTAGACATAAGCAGGAATTAAATTGTTTTTTTTTTTTCATGAAGAATTGTTTCTATTGAAATCCCCGCATGTAAAATCTGTATTTTCATTATTTTAGTCTTTAATGTAAAAATAACCATTAATGTAAAAATTATTTTGAATACAATGAAAATATATTAAAATTAAGCGCGCCGTACTAAATTTGGTTTTGTACCCAACGAAAAAATATTTAAGTAGAGGTCCATAATTGATTATTATACGTACAAATTTTGATACCATAGAAAGAATTGTAAAATGAATTTTAATATCATCTTTTCTAACAACTGAATAAATAAGAGAATTAAAAATTAGGGAACATTTATATTAACACTACTATAATAAACAAACCGTACATTAATTATAAATATTTAAATTATAATAAGAATCTTTTTCAAGGAATAAAATCGAGACGAGAACCACTATTTACTCCTCCAATCTTCTAAGAAGTTTATCATTAATTAAAAAAAAAAAAAAAAAAAAAAAAAAAAAAAAAAAAAAAAAAAAAAACATTATATTAAGCATTTCATAATTTTTTCGAATAAACCCTTATGTGCATAGAGTTTGTGTGGCGTTCATATAACAATTTTACAAGCTATCTTTATACTGCAATCACAATATATCACATTTTATTTTCTTGGAAATAATTTAAAATGAAAGTCGCCAGTCAATAAAAAATTAAATTATAAATAGAGAGGCGAAAGAATACTATATGGTAGGTAATGCGATATGTATTGAAAGAAATGCATGATATGACAGAAATATAAAAAACAAAATTGGTCATCCAAGAGCAGCGTACAGTAAAAAATATTTGGTGGTATATGTTTTATTTCTTATAGTATTTCACAAATACTTTTACCACATTTTTGCAACAAGAAAAAACTTGAATAGAATTAAAGCACCCAAAAAAGGTATGTTTTTGAACTTTTTTTTCAAATGTTTGTAATTTTTTGAATAAAAAAAGAATATAAACAAGTGAAAAGAAACAATTGACTGAGTTAATTGTTGAAATACCATGCATAGTCAGTGTTGATTTCTTTATCACATAACACATACAAAAATGTATAGACAGTGTTGATGCGCAATTGTTTGTTTTTTGACGTCACGTAAATAACAAAAGATATTCACTTTTAATTAGACACGCCCACAACTGATATCCTATATTATAATACATATTATAAAATTTGCACCTAATTAAAGCCCTCGTGGGTAAACAGTGATGTTTACAAAAAAAAGTTTCAAACAAAAGTTTTTTATTTTTTTATAAGGAACATTTTTTACATTTAAACTTTTGTTCTATCTCTAACGGTTTACAAAATGGGTCCTACGGACCCAAGACCCAATTGACCTATGATGCTCATTTACGAACTTGACCTCTCTTTTTACGTCCTGAGTACGCTGTAAAAATTTCAGCTCGATATCTTTTTTTGTTTTTGAGTTATCGTGTCCACAGACGGACGGACGGACGGACGGACGGACGGACGGACGGACGGACGGACGGACGGACGGACAACCGGAAATGGACTAATTGGGTGATTTTATGGACAGCTATGACAAAATTTTTTTCCTAGCATCATTATTTTCAAGCGTTACAAACTTTGGACTAAACTTAATATACTATGTATATTTCATATATGCATGGTATAAAAATATATTTTTTCTCTGGAGTATAATGTTCAGAAGTTTACTTTTGTTACTTTACTTATACTATTACTTGTAAGACGCAAAAGCGCTTGGATTCCCAAAGTTTTTCTTAAAAATGAGTAAAAATTATGGCCAACCCTCCCACAAAACAATTTCTTGTCTGTTTTTTTTTATTTAAATAAATGTTTTTCGAATTCGAAAGCTTAAAAATGTTTATAAAGAGATATAAGGATATTAAATATTTTCATAAGAGTTATCAAATTTAATTTCTACTCAGAGTTTGTAGAGTCATTTTACAAACAACTACTCATTATTTTTTACATAATTATTAAACTAAATTGAGAGTCATTATAACATTGTGCGAATCTTTACTGACTGAATCGAATGTATTTAATGAAATAAGTGGAATAATGCATTAAAAATTTATTATTCATATATGCATTAAATAATAATAATATTTATATATCCTTACGAATATCATAACACTGTAGCGTGTACATAGCGTACATACTCGCATTGATGATCATGCCTTGTTCGTTTTACATATACAGGGTTATACACAGTACATAATACAGGTTGGTCTATTATGCCTTAAATACACGCTGGTCTATGAAGATAAAAATTAAAAAATCATAGACGTTTTTCCATATTGAAAATACTTAAAACAACCTTAGTAGGAACACGCAAACTTGACAAAGAAATAACTAAAAATCATTAACACTAACAATAAAATCAACAGTAATCTATAGGTCGCTGGTTCAAGTCCGACTAGAAGGAATCTATTTTTTATTTAAAATAAACCTTATAAATCTGCTCATGCGGTTGTGTCAATCCCATCACTATTTTGTTATAATATTTATCAGGGGCACATATTCATTGTATATCATTGTATCACATTCTTAATTCGATTCGCCATATTTGCTCTCGCGATGAGGTTGAGACAACCTCATATCGGTTGGTATTAAGAATTTTTTTGCATTGTGTGTAGATATAACTGACAACCAAGCTTGAATCTGAAACGATTATATCATTTGATGTTTATTGAAAATCGGGATGATTTTCAATCTGTTCCATTTGTGAACCAATATTGACCCGGTTGAGACACAGGCAAGAGCATTCACTAAGTTCTCGCACACACACTCCGTATAGTTAAAGATAGACACATACATATACATAAACTATTAGATATTTTAATGTTTGTAATTATTATTATTATTAAAATAATAGTAGTGAGAAAATAATGAAGATATGAATATTATCATTGCAATAACAATTATTTTATATAATTGTGAATGATAATAAAGCGAAAACAATAATAATTTTATTAGTAGTTATAATACATACATATACATACATAGATGAATTAATTTATATGTATACTATAGGGGCAGCTGTAGTACCTAGAATCAAAATTAACAATTTAAGTGTTTTATAAAACCGTGCATTAAAATGATGTCTGATCACCATGGAAATTGTATTTGTTATTCCTCAACACTATATATTTATTTCGACAATCTTAATATTAAACAAATATCGATGAAAGCATAAAAAACCATGGTACGATATCATGACATAGCCTGGGTCACACTCATCTAAGATTCATTCCAACAAAATTGAACCCAAAAGTATTCTTTTCACCAAATAATTTTCACTCTCAGGAACAACATTATACAAATATGTTATTAAAACATTGAAAATCTTACAAGAAACCCTTTTCTGATATGAATTGTATTCTCTGGGTGTCTAACAACTAGTATTTATACTCATCCAGAGTGCATGGCACTTCTTTTTTCCACTTCTATTTCGTTAAACTAAACATGGTAGCATATAACAAAGAAGAAGAATATATTAAAATTTTAAGGAAAACCCTAACACAAATTCAGGTTTGATCGATTTGTCTGTGGCATCTTAGCTCCAGACGGATTATTCGATTTTTTTTCTTTTTCTTTTTAAAAAAGTAATTTGATCGAAAATATGCTTGACTACTTTTCAAGAAAATTCGCTTAACCATTTAAAGATCATCATTGATGAAGGTTAATATTTCTTCATCAATAACTAGAAAGGAGTTGATTTTTAAAACAGCTGAGCAGATTTACTTGTAACATAGCTATGGATGGTATACTCTAATAACCTTTCAAACAACAAAAAATTAAAATTCATTCACTCTTTTAATAGCTGCCACAGACAGACACGCTGATACACAAATATTAAACTCATAACACTTCTCTTTGTAATCAGAAGGTTAAACATAGAAATTCATTGTAAGTTAGTGCGTTTCTATGATTATCTACCTGTGATACTACGCGTTGCTTGACCTAAGGTAATCGTGCGTCTTTCCAAACTTAACCTTTTCAACATTTTATATTATGTTTAAAACTTATGTGTTGGGCAACAAAATATAACTAGACCATTACTACTAGTTATTTTTACTTTACTTTACTAAAAACAAATGCCCATGGATAATCATTATCTTTGTCGCTTGCCTGCTGTCATCTACACTTTGTTCTATTTTCTCTTTTATGAGCCACGGTAAGTTGTAGTCTTGGCACTAGATCTCTACCTACTTTCTATAGTACCAACCATATAAAAGTGTAATGTTTAATTAAAATAAGGAAAGAATATTAGTATATTTCTACAATTCATATTAAATAATAATAATTATTATTATTATATTTCGAATTGTTTTATTTAATTAGAGCGAATACTAACTATATTTTTTATTTTTATAACAAATTGTCATATCATTAAGGCGAAATTTTTCAAATCCAATCTTTGTACATGAGATATTACTGACATAATAGTTCCAATATTATTTATCTGCGATGTATGAGTACTCCAATCTTTCAGTATTTTCGTGAAAAATGCATGTTTTTTAGAAACTGTGATAGTAGTAAGAAATTGAGATACAAAATTTAGCCTATTTATTAAAAAATGAAACATTTACGATAGATAATAACAAACACTGTGTCTATTTCAGCTTATCGTGTCCAGAAAACTAGAAAACTAGAAAAAACTTACTGTGGTTAACCATTAAACAGCTACAAAATATTTTAGACTTTTTTTAAAATAATTAAAATGAGGGTTTAAAAAAAGTTAACTGCAAAGAAGATGGCCAAATTTTTTTTATTTCTTACATTATAAAAAATTAAATGTCTTAAACATATTTCTAAAATGAAAGGGGATAGATATACCGGGTGTTAGAAATATTCTGAAACAGCAGCCAAATTTGGAAAATAATAGTTTTAGAAGAAAAAGTTTCATAAAAAAGTTGTCGAATCTAGAAGAATTGTAAAAAATTTTTGAAAATGAGGGTGACCTTATTTTTCAAGATAATATTCAAGGTATTTTAAGATATCTTTTATTTTGTTGAGAAATAGAAAACATCAAGAAAACAAGAAAAATGCCCACAAAAAAAAAAATAAATAAATAAATAAATTGCTAGACAAAGAAAACAATTGTTGCAGGTAATTTTTTACAGGTCTTAGATATGTGCAACCATATCCGTAAAATATCCCAAGATTAGAAACTTAAGCAAAATTTGATTTGGATGCAAACTAATTTCTAAAGTTTTTGCATACATTCATAATAAACTCATCATAAATGAAAATAAACATTATTTATATTAGGAAATGAATTCATCGTACACACACATATTTAATTCATCATATCATATTACTTACTTACTTATAGTCGTGTCATTTTAGCATTTCATAGAGAATTTTTTTTGTACCTGAAACTATCGAGCCAGTTTTTTTTTTTTTTTTTTTTTTTTTTAAATAATGGAAGGTCCATATATCGGAATCTACATTTAACTTTTTGCCGCTAGAAAGTTTTGGATTTTGCTATAGGCCCAATAGACTAACTAATCATTAGAATAAAGTTATGAGGTGATTTTTGAAAATTTTAAAACCTTGAAAATATGGGCCAGAGACGTATACTCGGAGGTTTTCGGGGTCTCTGAGCACTATTCCGAAATCAAAATTTCGATATAATCTCTACCTTTTGAGGTAATTTACCTCGCTGGTCCAATATTGCAATATTCTGTAAATATTCAACAAAATGGATCAAAATGGTGTACTCAAGAGTTTTTGGGGTCACTAATCACGATTCCGAAGTTATAATGAAGATGTACTCCCCTCTTCTGGGGTTATTCGCCCTTGCTGGTCAAAAACAGCAGAATTTTTTTAATTTTCGATAAAATGGGCCAAAAAAGTATACTCGAGGGTTTTTGGGGTCACTGATTACGATTCCGAAGTTAGAATGGGGATATACTAACCCCCTTCATGGGGTTTTTTGCCCTTCGTTGACCTAACACTGCAATTTTTTGTAAATATTCAATTTGTTTGGACCAGGGGGGTGAATCACCCCCAGAGGGGAAGAGTATATCGAAAATCTGACTTCAGAATATTGATCAACGATCCCGAAAATCCCTAAATGTACGTTTCTGGCCCATTTTGTTGCATATTTTCAAGGTTTTGAAATTTCCAAAAATCAACTATTATAATAATGGGCTTTTATGGCCCATAGCAATGGCCAAACTTTCTAGCGGCAAGAAGTTAGATGTAGATTTTGATAAATGAACCTTCCTGAACATTAAAAAAAAAAAAACTGGCCCGATAGGTTGAGGTACATAAAAATTCTTCATTTTAGCCTTTTTTGATCTAAAATGATTCGTCTATTAGTCTACAACAGATTCATAATAGTAACAGAAAATAGTTTAGTTTACAAAATGATAATAGAATAGTTTGTTTGCATCTTCACTTCAGCTTTTGTAATTCATTCATCTAAACACACACTAAAATCTAGAAATGTATACTACCATACTACCATTACTATGATGATGATGTCTAAACAAAAAGAATATGACGATTTAGTTGGAAGATACACTCTTGCTTGCAGCCTGTGTTACTGTAACAATACAAAGAGGTAACATCAACAAGAATAACACATTGTTAGAGTTTTGTACACAATATGGAAAACATATAGATACACTGTTGCTCGAAAAATTGCAGTCTACGCCTCAGTCTAACCTATTTGACAATTTTAAACTTTATATTTAGAATTAAAAAACAAAAAAAAATTCAGAAAACTGGGCCATCAATGTAGAATATTCTTGTTTCCTCTTTTTAACCCTCGAACCAAAAAGGGACGTGATAAGTTTGACCGCTATATGTGTCTGTTTGTGACATCTTAGAGCCTGAATAGATGATCTTAGCTATGTTTAAGTGCGTGTTTAGGGTTCCACGCCCGGAACAATCAACAAATAGAGTTCCGTATCTACCCGGGAAATTTCGCAGGAGTTTTATAATTTTGCAAATTTCACTTGTCTTAGGAATGAGTTGTGATAAAACAAGCATAAAACTATTGATCTTTTGAATACTCAAAAAAAAGAGGGACGTTATAAACCTGCTGCCTGAATATTCGTCTGTAGCAAAGCTAATTCACCGATTAAAATTGGACCAGGAGAAAAGATGACAGATATATAAAAACTTGTGATAGTGGGGAAGAGGAATCCAAGGAGCTTCTTTATATCAATCGTTTCTAAATTTCCTTTCTAATTTTACTCAAAATTTCGATTTGTTCACATGTAGCCATGTGTACAATCGCTTAGATCTTTATATTTTAGTGAACCTCATTGAACCTGTCATCAAATTTTATTGTAAATGACTTATTATAATAATTATCAAGAATAATTTATGAGAACTCTAGGTATTACAATTTCAAATTCCTAGACCGATTTTTGGTAATATAAATACATAATCCGCCTACAATGTAGTCTTCATCAATAACTAATCGTGGGAGATATTAGCCATTGCTTATTTGGTGTCGTTGAATTCGTGAATTTGATTCGGGGAGAATTTAAAATTTATTTTTAGTTATGTAGGATAAAACTCTAAAAAGCTTTTGGAACTGTAACTTGTGTCATAGTGTTTGACATTTGAAGGTGTTCGAAAAATTTTGAAAATCTTTGTGAGTAGTATTCAATTGTTTAGTGTAAGTTTTAGCATTCGATGCAACAAGGTTTGTGGATTAAATATTGGAAGTTTCTTATGTTTGGAAAAATAAATTTTGTCGAAAGGAAACCTGTAACCGTGCTTTTTCCTGTTCGAAATTACACTTGGGCGAAGGACTCCCCTTTTTCGAGTCTTTCATAAAATAATTCATTGGTCTTTCAAGTGACATCTTTGATCACATCCCCAAATTTATCTAATATATCTGGTTCTCTGAAAGTCATAAATCATTTCAAGCAGGTTCCAATTTTACTAACGCCCGGTCATTATTATTTGTGCAAGCATGCATATCTATGTAGTGTAATAATATGTGTTTTGGATAATGCCACACTTTTGTGTATGATATATGTATGTTATATATGATGCAAGTAGACTATAAACTAAACTGTTTGTGTTATGTAAAGAACATTTACACTTACTTTACTTACTTTACTTATAAAAGCTAACAGTAACAACAGTAAAGATATTGTTATTTTGTATTTTGTGTTGTAAGTATAGTTTTGTTATACAACTGAGTAGCAAGGACTTGATTATGTTCTTGGATTCAAAGTTGTTTGTATCCAATTATATAACAAATATTTATATGTTTGTTTATCAACTTTCCTACAACCGAAAAATTCATAAACTCATTTAATTAACTCTTAAATAATAACAGGATTGTACCAAAAAAAAAAGTCAGAAAATCCTAACGCAACTCAGACCAGATGTGGGGATTCCTTTCAAAAAATTGGCTACTAGAATTCATTAGAAAGATTTTTATGTATGAGCTCATCCTAAAATACCAACCAAATCAAGACAATATATTGACCGATTTTATTTCAATCCTGTATTATTCCAAATTTCGTTGTTCCAAACGATGGTCTGATCTAATTAACTACTTCAAAGACACAATGGTAAAAATTATTTTCAGACCAAGCTTCAAAGGGGTTTATAGGAATCCTAAATTTTCAAGTAACTACCTATACCAGTTGGTTTTAAGTCACACTTTATATGAAGTATTTTTTGATTTTGTATACATTTTCTTAAAAGTGTAAGCTCCAAAATCATATTGACAATTATAAATTCTGAATAAAAATTTTTGTCATTTAGTAATATTTGTGGCATTAAATATTGAAAGCTTACACATGTTCGTAGTTCATAATACTCAGAGAAGCTTCTCATTTTTTTAAAAATTATTACATAAAAAATAACTATTATTTTTTTTAGCTCACGATAAAATTGAACTTATATAAAGTGCTCTGCGATCAATTTCTGCGGGATATAATCTCTAAAAAAACGAAGCTCAGACATGGCTTTCATTTTATACAGTACTTTTAAAATTTTGGTGTATTACGTTATCTTTTCCGGGCCATGAAGATGAATTGTTTTTTAATGGCCTAGTACATCAAAGTTAACTTGTCACCAACTGTTCTTTAAGTATTTTACAAGAAACCTAATTTAATGTTACACTTCTCTAATGAATTTTTGGCATTCATTGATTACCACCAATTTCAAACATATAATATTTTATTTTGACGTGTTATGATGGAGTATTGCCCAAAACTAATTTGTAAATATGTGCGCATTTAAACATTTAGCTTCTGAAATATTATAATATTTTACTAAATATTTATCTCTACTAAAATGCACTTTATTCTCTATGGTATTATGTAACATACAAACTTTAACATAACCTGAAATTAGGTGCATAATTAACAAAATTGTAGATTGACATCAAGCTAATTATTTTAGTTTTCTAACTAATCTTTCCACATAACAAAGCAAATATTATATCATTTATTATTTTCTAAGTTGATTTATTTCTAATTGCTCTAGTTATAGATTATTTAAAAACTTTATCTGGATGTTTCTGTTCTAACTGTTACTTTTTGGATTAAAAATATTAAGATACTTACTTTCAATATGGCTTACGAGTCGTTTCATTAATCTCGAGGTAGATGGCGCACGACTCATGCATATTCAAATTCACAAACTCGTTAGACTTGAATACAAAAGTTATTGAACTGGAATTCAATATTAATTAAGGTAAATTGAAGTACTTATTCTTTGAATAGCAAGTTATATTTCACAAAAAAGGCGATGAAATATGTTCGTCATTAAAAAACTGTTAATTAATGGCCATGGAGAAAAAAACATTTCAGAATATTAAAACTCACAGTTAAAATGAAATCACTCATCTATATGATATTCGTTTCGTATAAAAAATGACTTAAAATAAGTTCAAATAAATAATTGAATCGGGGAAAAGATAAATCGAAGATATTTTGAAGATACAAGTTCTTGTTGAATCAATTGGATTTCCGAAAACCTAAATGATAGGATAATTCCTAATACCACTCTTTGCCACCTGTTCCTAGAAGATATTAGTACAAGCAAAACAGATTAAAATTTAAAATAATTATCCTGTCCAGTCTTTCAACGGGATAATTTAGAGGAAAATAGTAGTTTTTAAGAAAATATAATTTTGAAAAAATCGGAATGTAGGAAGTTTCGCTCCTTATTTTTCATGTCTTCAATTTCCCTTGAAAAAGTACTTTTGAGGCTAGAGAAGATTTCTTGCGAGTCATACAAACCGAGCAAATAAAAAGCGGAAAACGCGGTATTTTCTCGAAAAAAATGTATTTTCTTGTTTCTAATGGATTTGAATTTAGCTAGTCTGATCTGTCTCTAGCTCTACAACCTCCTATTTTTTTATCGAAATCTTTTTCCCGTTTTTTTTTTTGTTGTTGCTAAAAACCTGTTTTTCGATCCTTTTTGAACTTACACGTCGATTTTTTTCAAAGCATGTTTTCTTAAAAACTGCTATTTTTCTCCTAATTATCTTTTAAATCTGGGATAATTACTTTTTAAATCTGAGGTATTTTCTTAGGTATTTCTTCACTATTCTTGAAAAATGGATTATAACTATGGGGGAAAAAAACTAAATTGATATTCTTCGTTTAAAAAAAAATTATAGGCATACGGTAATAAAGTTTTGAACAGGAAAAGGAAAATATTAACTGAACAATCTGTTTTTATTAACAATCCCTTTTAATTTTTAAATGAACGGTAAACAAAAAAAAATTTGAATTAAAAATGATTTTTCTGGTCTATATCTCGAAACTGAAAAGTTTGGGAATTGAATATATTCATAAAAACAAGACAAATTGTTTAATTATAATTTTTTGATCTTTTTTTCAGTATTATGTTCGTATATTTCGAAATGAAAGGTCATTGATAAAAATTCTTATTTCCAAAGAATGCCGCGCTCAATTTATTTTCAATTGTAGTGAATCAACCCTTATATTGCTTACTATTGCTTACTACGCTATAAACTAATCCCTTATCCTATCCATGTAGAGTATAATTCAGCGCACAACTACAGTTTGGGAGATCTGTCTCGCACAATGTATGGTATACTAACTACCGTATATGAAAGTAAAAAGTAACTTTGAAAACAAATTTTTTTAAAAATATTATTTTATTCATTAAATACCAATATTATGATGATATTAAAATAAATGTTAAAGCAGTGATTACATACAATAATTATCATACTGTAAGCTTTTAAATAAATATTAAAATATTGTTCTTTTACAGTAATGCATAGAATATATCGCTATCTTTTTGAATACGTACCATTGTACATAATATGAGTGTAAATGTAAGCACTCTCTAGGTAATACCACCACTTGGACACAATAAAATTAAATTATATCTTTTACTATGTTGTATGATGAATATAATTAGAAGAGAGATGTTATGCATATTAAAAGTGTTTTAAATATTACTATACATAAAAAGGGTATTATTATCAATGATTTTGTAATTTACAGAGTGTGATAATAATACAAGAGCATTTTCCTTAATGCATATGATTATTATTACACTACAGGTAGTACAAGAATCAACAATTTGGTCGTTATTTTTAAGCTACAAACAATACTCTTTCGTAGAGCAGCAAAAGTCTTATTTGTATCTTTAGAAAGCATTGCAAGACATTTTATGTAATTATTCTTAAGTATAGTATAATTTTACAAAAAATGTAGCACGATTTCAAAAATTGTTTTTTATTTAATTTTATAAATGTGTTGTTTAAAGTCAAAATATGAATTAGGTTAGTAGCCGAGCTAGTTCAGGCTACTTCTTAACTTGCTCGGACAACTGGCTGAAAGGTTGCGGGTTCGAATTCAGGCAGCGGAAGTGTGAACAAAAATGTTAATGGGGCGGTAAATTTATCACACTGTCGTCGCTTGGATAATAACGAAGTAACTGACTCTACCTACATCATAAAATTAACTGTATATTCGAATGTAGTTAAGGAAATATATAAAAGTTAAAAATAATAATGCGGATTGCCTCTGTTATAGACATGGTATGAGAAACGATAATTTAACCCCATTATTATTATATGAATTAGGTCTTAATAGTACATGTATTCATATTAACACAAGCGATTGTGCCTTTACGAAGCTTTTAACCGCTGATTCAACCAGAGGCAGTTAATGTATTTAACGTGTGTCTTTGTATGTGGTATTATAGCCTTCAAACGCTAATTTTTATTTTATAGTTTTGGTTTAAAATTTTCTTAAGTTTAAAAATATTTCCAGGGGAAAACCTTTTTTCTACGTTTTAAAGGCCTTTCTTATCTCTACAAACATTCTGAACTAAGTTAAATAGTTAGAAGTAGATTTCATTCAATGCTTGAAAGTTTTTATCAGCCATCCTTTATATGCATATTATTTCATCGTATTAAATAATATGAATTTCAAACGAAAAAGCACCATCTTTTATACTTTACACCAGATAAGAGTATTAAAATACTGTTGAACAGCGCTTGAAATGCAGAAGATTTGTGTTTGTTGGTCATCAAATTATATTTATACCATGACTACCAAATTAACATTACCAAGCTCTAACATTTTAAAAGTAAGAGTATCTATATAGCAGGCCGGCATCGAATATTGGATATACATATTTTACTCTTTTCTATAGATAATATAAATATTTTGTAAGCATGTAAAATGAAATATTTGTCATTTATAAAGCTTTTACATTGAATACAAAATTTCTTTTTAGTCTGGAATATACTAATTTACGGAGCAAACTGTAAAACTAGGCTATATACCGTAAGAGTACTTGAAAACTATCTTAAAACTTATTTAAAAACGAAGTAGTTATAAAATTTCAAAGATAATTATCCGCCTCTTTCTTGCAAAATGGTATATTTATATGAAATGTTTATGGAGTGGAATCTATATTTTTTCTCATTATAACTTATTCTTTTAAACGTTCACATTTCACGTCCCCAATTCTTAACATTTTCAAAGGCCAAATCGCTTTCTGGTACGTGAATTAAAATGCTTCGAAACTGAAATGATTTTAAAAATTTGTTTGTGTGGGAACACATACAAAAGAATCACTTCACTAAATAAAAAAAATTAGATAGTAACAAAAGCACTTATAAAAGTTTAATGAAAAATCCAGAATTCAAACCTCTACGTATTATTACGCCCTTTAGTAATATGCCAAAATTAGATGAGCACTTATGAATTGAATCATTTCTAAACAACAATATTTTCTTTTAGGCTTTACGGACATTATGTCTATCTAAAACTTAATCAACAGTCTGATGATGTTATCAACATCTTTATTCCTATCAATGAAGAATAAATCAACAAACATGACACACATGAGACTATTCATTCACAAAAGTAATATTAGGTATATAATCCTTTTTGTAATTTGCATTTAGAGCATTTAATCTTCTCACTACATATCTTTTTGCAAATGAATATTTGCTTATCAAAAATAATAACTAATAGAAACCCCACAATTTGGTATGCAGTGCACATCATTTTCTAACTAAAATATTTCTCCATTTTTTAAAACATGTAATGATATTTTCATAATCCTGAATACCAACGTCGATTACAACGAAACCATCACATGTCTCCTTTAGAATCAGATGTCCGTTTTACATCCTTTTCTTCAAAAGGCTTTCATTTCAAATATCAGAATGGTATGTTGTTCAATAGCTTTTGAAAACTTTGTTTAAAGTGTGATTTAGAAATTACATAGTGACAGAAAGTTTGTAAATCTAAGTGATTTGGAAGTCAAGATATTGATAACACAATCATATTTTAAAGTAAGTTCTATAAAACCGAAAGTAAAATTTTAAACCTTGTAGTACCTACTAGCCACCATAAACACGCAATTCGACAAAAATCTCTCCTACTATTTCGATAAACTTCACAGTGAATTTCTATTATTTCATCCCATAAAAGGATACTTCTGCTAGAACATTTTTGGACAAGTATTTATTATTCCGGGATTCTACAATATTATTCAAATTATTCAAGTTTTACATATGATATTTCTGAAACAAAGGTTCGTGTTTACATTCCAACACAAAAATTGAAAAGCATACCAGAAATTATCCTAGAAATTCTACGTATGCAAACAAACATATCTCTTCTTTTTCTTCAACAACAATATTTCTATTTAAATTTAAATTTATAAATAATTGTATTAAAAAAATTTATACCACGGAAAAAAATGGTTTTAACTACTAACCAAATTACGAAAAAAAACAACAAGGATCTTTTGTTATGAACAAAGTGGACCAATTAAAAACTTTATTTAAATTGAGTATCAATTTTAGGGATACAAACATTGTATATATTATCTATCCAAAAATTATCTGGATAATACTGCCGACATTCTACGTTTAAAGCAACTGTGTTTTGTTTACCCAAAAATGTCAACAAAGGTCCTTTTTGTATGTCTATATTTTAAGTGTTGTTTTATGTAAATCATTTTATATTCTGTATGTGTGTGTATAGAGTGTATGAATGCTGGTTGAAAAGGCCACATGGATTCCCATATATTCCGTTTATTATATATACAATTATCCAGAATATTTTCTGTATGCTGTCCTCACAAACTGCGAAGGGTATCTTCACTTATCATTTGGTGAATGTATCTATTAAATTGTAATTACAAGCACAACCTTCCATCATGGAATCACGCGATGTAGTTTGTTGCACATAATCTCTAGAAGTTGTTTAACTATTATTTAAGAATTTTTGCCATGGTGGAGTCCTTATTTTTGAGAACCCCTATCATCATTGGTGTTTCCAACCCCTCGGTGACCGTCCAACCCTATTTCAGAACCCTTATTCGTGATGTCAGCATTAAAAACGCCGTATTTCGCTCCACAAACAAAATCTAGAAACTTGGGATTATCATTGTACTTGGGCTTATCACTTCGTTGATCTTAAAACAAAAACTTCATTCAACGTCGGACTTTTCTACCTTAGCATATGTAGAAAACCCAAAATCTTATCAAAATTGTATTGTCCTTTTATCG
The DNA here is from genome assembly GCF_905475395.1 of Chrysoperla carnea. NCBI lineage: Eukaryota > Metazoa > Arthropoda > Insecta > Neuroptera > Chrysopidae > Chrysoperla > Chrysoperla carnea. The sequence goes on along the minus strand of NC_058337.1, from coordinate 69,639,255 downwards.
TCTTTCGCAACTTAATTACTTCCAGGTTTGAGCGTTTTTCTGTGGAGCTAATATAAACATCTTGTAAACGGCTTCTAAAATCGAAATCGATAATCATCGAGCGTCTTACGACAGTTTATTTACATAACTCACCAATTTTGAGATTCACATCACAAGAAACGGGTGTAAAACACCCCTGAAGATAGGAAATTACTGAAAACGTGGACGTCACCATGATCTTAACATTTAAATCGTAGCAACATTTTTAAATCGAATTTACAAGGCTTAGTGAAAACGTATGCTAAGTTTCGACGCTGAAATCCAAAGGCAAAGTGAAACCTCTTACCCTTTATAGTAATATGATACAGGTAACATACAATATGGAAGGAAGATGTCAATAATTTTTTTTATAGTATAAAATATAAATATGTTAAATGAATAGAAAAAGTTTAAACCAGAATTTTGAATTCGTATATGCAAAAATGTTCTAGTACGTGCTTAAAGCTTAGAAGTAAATAGTTTACTAATCTGAAATTCGGTCAGTGACTTCGAAAAATGGAAAACGTGTGACGTAGCTATATAATATGAACGTGACTTGGCACGTTATTTTTGTCTCTGAATTTTTATTATTCATTGTTCAGTAAATTTTGAAGTAAACCTAAGTGATTTTCTTTTTAATAAAAGAAATATTTAATAATTGTCTTGTTTGTTTTTCACACTTGTATCATTCACTTGTCAAAGTAGATTCAGACATGATGAAAATTGATATTTCTATTGATATTTGAAAACTAAACGATATCACTACGCACAAAGAAAATTTCAATATTCTGGGAAAAATGGTTTTTGAGTTGAATGGCGTAGACGATTATACAAACGCCAGGAATAAACAATTTCCGTCAAAAAGTCAACACCAAATATGTTTTGTAATAACCATATTTTATTTACTTAAGAAGCACTCTTAATGGAAAACATTTGTCTTAAACATTGTAATTATAGAAAATTTAAATTATGGAAAAGATTTTGTTAACTTTTCAACAGGATATTCTTTTGGTCATATATTCCGTTTGTTTTTAAATAGCATTGTATAATATACCGAATATGCATATTCGTATTCAAGCAGCTACGGTATGTTCAAAATCACAATCTCTGTCCATACTGCGTGTTTTAATGAATCTCATTTTATTTAAAAAAATGATATGAAAATTACTACCGTTTATGGGATAATATTTTCTGTGTTTTTCAGTAATTTACCAAACTTCGTGAAAATGTGATAAATATCAGATAAAACATAATAATTAAATGATTATTTCAAAGGAGTGAAACTATTCCGCACAAATTATCTGAAATTATTTAAAATAATATACATATTATAATTAGCTAATGATAAAAAATAATATAAATGTAATGATTGGTAAATATAAATGAAATTTTCTTCTGTTCCAGGTATTTACCAAATATTTACTGACAAATGCAAATCTACTTGATGAAAACCCTGTATTCATTTATTTTTTGTAAGTATTTAAAACAAACAAATTTCAACATATACTCAACTTTACATGTATTAAAAATAAAAATCCTACTATAAAGATTCCTCTCAAAGCATGTTTCTATGCAAAATGTAAAGTTGATTTTATATGAAAGTTGTTTTTAGGTATGATAAATATTTATAGTTGTTTGAATTTTGACTCTTACTTTGTAATATATTAAATAATAAATAAATATTCGGCAAAGTATCCGCAATAACAAGACATGAAACCGATAAAAAATATATTCTCTAAGCCACAATTTCATCAAAGGCATATAATATCAGATGGGCAAAATATTCGACAGTTTAAAAATTAAAAAATAAACTACCACACGCTATTTTCATTTAGTAGCCGTTCATAAATAACATCACTCTAAATTTTGCCATTTTTGACCCCCTTTGTCACGCTGCAGCATACTATTTGCAGCCCCCTATAAATATTACAACACGAAAGCTAGAGTTCACACCCGTAAATATTCCATTGCGATTAAAAGATCACAAATATGGACTTTTTTTTAAATATTTAGTATTTTAATAATATTTCATGAAGGAATACATATCTTTAGTCCATATGCGGGATGAGTAGGCGCAATGTTTTCTGAAGGTGTTTGATCGATATGTGCGTCGATTAGGTAAAGCGGTGCAAATAAAAGTTATTCACAATTGTTAAAATCGCTTCAACTCGTAAATAATCGATTGTAGCGACAAAAGTTGTTAGCAACATTTCCATTTTGGATTATTATTTTTAACAATACACTCAAATGTATCTTGTCATAATAAGTCCATTGTTATTCCACATGTATACGTAAATTGTATTATATTAGTATAATGATTATATTATATTATCATAATATATTGCAGATATTATAATCATGTACACTTAGTGTTGCTACGAAATGAAATACATCCTGGTTACGAGCTTATTAGTGACGCGTATTCATGAATGATGTATTATATAGAATAATTATTGAATTGTTTATAGGGTAACAAATATCGAGTATCTACAAATATGTGATGCAAGTCTTTAATAGGCTTTTGTAAGAATAAATCGGTGGAATAAAAGATGGTATGTAGATAACAAAACACAGAATTAATATTTATTAAATATAAAGATTATTATTATTAAAAAAAAAAAATAAATTCTTTAAAATTATATAGCCGGTAACATGACATCAAACAACAATCAGATATACTTTGAAGGTACTACGTGACGCCATATGAAAGGCTTTGTAAGCTTACAATTACAAGCTTACAAAGCACAAAATTTTTACAAAAACCGCCTAACAGTCCATTCTTTATTTATTTTTTTAAAATACTTATTCTGCTCTTCGGGACCTGGTTCGGGAGCTAGGAAGATAAAAAAAAAAAAAAAAAGTGAAGTCAACAATTACATTTGTCCGCCGCCTTATAGGACGCATTTTTAGTCAGTCACAAACACACAACACACACAACACTTTTTAAAAAAATTTGTAGATTTTAGATTTAATGAGATTCAAAAAATAATATTTAATAAATTCAAAAAATAATAATAAATACGAGGAATTATGATTTAAAATTCAGTCTAAATAAAATAAAATTTGTTGTTTCAAAGAATAAACCATGAGTAGAAGAAAAATTTTCTGCCAATTTAGCCAAATCTTTATCTTAATTTTCACGGTGAAATTAAGGGATGCAAAATTGCGTAAAATGTGTTTGAAACTTAAAGCTTTGTCAAAAATTTAATTTTCCTGCTCGCATTAGCCGAAGTACGGTTTTTCCATATTTTATTATTTCCTATACTAACAACGTTATGTGATTTTAGGCTCAGAAGATTAGCATGTCAACAAGGGAGGCGCTATAAAATGTAGTCCCAACATACCACAAGTGGGAAATTGGAAATTTTTAAAAATCAATTATTTATTAATTTTACAAATTGTTGCTATGCTACCGCGATACAAAAATGATAATGCACAAAAGTCGCTCCTCCTGGTGTAAATGCGACCGGATAGTGCGTACTTTCTTCGTCAATTAGGGTATAAAAAAAGTTAGTTATTCGTTTTTTATTGTAGCGTTAGTGGATCTGAATTAATAACGTTACATATCAATATTTTTTTTAATTTAATTTTCATATTAAGAATTTCACCCGACTGTTACATTTTGAAATAGAGACGTGCCCATTGGAGTATCACGTATTGTCCATTCGAGTTTCTACCTGCTGAATAATGTTGTAATCAAGTAGTACGAAATTGTCTAGGTCCGATTGACTCAACAGGCATTTAAACTCTGCATTTTAAATGCAGGTTATATGAAAAAAAAATTTCCAATGGGAAAAGAGTTTGGCCAAGGATTTACATGAGTTGTTTTACTCGTGTAAAGATTAAACATTCTTCATTAAACCCTATCTATTTGACTGTTAAATGACGTTTAAGAACAACGTTAATCACAAAATATCTCTGTTTAAACACATATTTTTATAGTAGGGAATATAAGGATGAATTCTTGTTGTCTTCGAGTTGAGACATAGTTATTGAAATAATTACCACGATACTCAAAATAAAATTTTATTTAGAATATCGTGGTATTTATTTCAATAACTATAGTAGGGAATGTTTTTATTGGGACATAACTCAATGAAATGTTGTAAATGAGAGATGAAAAAGGAAACAAATTTTCTAACACCAAATATTATGCTTTGTTTTACTTTCTACTTTTATTCGGACGCTAACAATTTGTTTGACTAATAACCTGTTAAATCTTATAAAGAACTTGTTCGACTTCGCTTTTTAAAGAGATTTTCAATGAAAAATGATATTGATTTTAAATACGCCAGCCTTGAAAGTATGAACGTACTGATACTTTATTTTAATACTTCTATATCATGTGTCTCTTATTCCTCAATGTGAATAGAATTCGTTTTCTAATTTCTAATCGAATCTTCTTCATTCATGTATGCATACTAAGTTCTTTCGTGTATGTACCTAACTATAATTCATTCTAATGAAATATGTATTAAATTGTCAAAATTGTAATATCCCCTTGTCATAGTCGAATCATTTCACTACAATCATTCATAATTACTCCCCACTTCACTAATACATACTCATACATATCATATATATATACCTTCATATACAGAAACACATATATTCATTTGTTTGAATTAGTTTGCGAGATAGATGACGATGCTATTATTAATTAAATATCTGTAGAGACTACAGCGTGGATCCTAAAACAAACGAGCAACAATTGAAAACAAACAATTGACTGAGTTTATTGTTAAAATACCATGTATTGACAGTGTTGATTACTCTGTCACATTACGCATACATTCATGTCACACATATATAACTAATATTCCCATATAACACATACTATACAATTTGCGCTCTCACGGGTAAAGAGTGATGTTTACGAAAAAATGTTGTTTATTTTTTTATAAGAAACATTTTTTACATTTAAACTTTTGTTCTATCACTAACGGTTTACAAGATGGGTCTCACGGACACAAGACCCAATTGACCTAAGTTGCTCATTTACGAACTCGACTTCACTTTTAACGTCCTAAGCACGCTTTAAAAATTTCAGCTTGATATATCTTTTCGTTTTTGAGTAATCGTGATGACAGACACCCATACCAAAAAGTTTTTATACACCTATACCAAAATTTTTTTCATAGAATCAATATTTTTAAGCATTACAAACTTGGGACTAGACTTAGTATATTTCATATACATGGTATAAAAAGTGAATGTTTAAAACGTTGAAATTTGTGATATTGTGGGGGCCGAAAAAAATTTTTAATCTGGTAAAAGCCAGAAAATACTGTAAAATGTGAAAAAGTGAGAAAATAATGAGATAATTTGTAAATGTGCTCTAGTAGGTTTTTTGAGTCGCTGATCATGAATTCAACATCCAAATAGATCAAAAAGGTGTGGTTCCCTAAGCACCCCAAAAAGTAGCTACCACATTAAAATTTAAAAAATTAATAGGTATTGGAAATGTGCTTTAGTAGGATTTTTTACGACCGCGGGGAAATTTTGAATATAATTTTTTATTTATTTGTCCATTTCACTCTTGTTTCTTAATATCTCGGGAGCTTGATCTTTTTTTAATCCACGTACACTAAACTAAAATGTCAACAAAACAACGATACTATAGCAAGATTAAAAATTGTATCTTGTTAATTTTTCTGGAATAAAAACTCACGTTACGATGATAGGTATTGTGTTCAGTTAAGAAGATATCTTTATCTATTGGGTTTATATTTTTTTTAAATTGTTAGATTAACAAACATCAACAGCAAGTTAATTTAAAATTTTCCGGCGGTCATGTACTTCCCGACATGCGTAGGACTTCACATATGCGAGATCTCATACCTCGTACCTTCTTTTTATGTCTTGATTATGGAGTATATAGGAGAACAATCTCTGTGTTAAAAGGAGTGTATAAAAAGTGCGTAAAATTAAGCTGATATTGGTGTACTTAAATGCCAATTAAAAAGAGCAAGATATTTATCTAAAGAAGTTCTTAGAGAAGGATGGAGAACTTCATATCAAACACAAAAGTCATGGAGGTGGAGTAAGATAAATATCCAAACAAGTTGTTAGAGAAGGATAGAGAAGTAGTCCCTATTCTCACGAGCGCAATTGAGCCCATTCGCTGCAAAATTATTCAAAATGAATTCAGAGATAATCAGTCATCTGCCATCTCCATTTTGCTACGTAGAAGTAACTATAAAAGGAGAAAGTGCGTTTATCATCACATATCACTCTAAAATTAGCAAAACTTTGATATAAGCTGGTAGTCACAAATATACCCCTCCCCGTTCACTAGACATTCTACCTTGTGAATTGTAGCTATAGCAAAAACTTGGTAAACCTAGTGAAGAAAACAGAAAAGTGATTGTTCACAGACATAAATTTCTACAAAAAATTAATTACAAAATTTATGAGTACTCATGTTCACAATTTTAGTGTTTGCAATAATTTTTAATTTGATGAGCTATTAAATTTTATATTTTTTTAAATATTTCTGTTACACCTTGTATATCTCAGTGACAACAACTAAAATAACTCGATACCATAACTTCATTTTGAATATGCGATATTACATGTCCTCTATCAAATTTTAGATGTCCAAGCGAATCCATTATAAATTGAAAAAAATTCTCCCAATGTATAGTCGTATGTAAGTTTTAAATTAATATAGCATTTGATCTTGCCTCTTATTTCTCATTTCGTTTCTCAAAGTAGTTGATATAATACTGATAAGATTCATCTTATGATTTAGAAGATACTCAGTATAACTACTAGTAGCCTTCGGCCACAACGTTCCTTTATAATATCCTCTAATAAGTTGATTTGCAGGAAGCTTTACGTCTATTAATTTCAAGCTTTTAACTTTTACATTACATATTTACAATAAATGCATTCTACAAACGTTCTTAATAAAGAAAACTTCTGTTTTTCAACGAGCTTTACATCTTGTAATATTATAAACTAATCTTCAACGAATATCTTATTTAATTGACATTGTCACAAACATTATATTGTCAGAATTCGTCACAATAAAATACAACTGAGAATGTGGTTATAGGATGTGGTATGGGAGTGAGCATGGGAGCCGGTATGAGAGAGTATTATTGTGTTTTGTTGATGATTATGTTTCGAAATTATTGTTGTTATGTTGTTATCAATAACCTGCCAACTATATATTGATCCGTTGATATTTCCAAATATAATTATACAATGGATGTTTAAAATATAAAATTAGTAACTATTTTAAATATGCTTGAGGCTATTGGAAATTTATTGTTTCAAATATATATCCAAATGTAGATAATTACAGAGAGACATGAACGGGAAAATATTTTTTATTCTCATAATTTTAAACACAAGTAGATAAATTAATTTCAACTATGGAAATATGATAATCTTATACTAATTTTCAGGATTAAATTGCATTTTTTATTATTTTAAATAAAGATAACACAATATGTTTCATAATACGAGAATCGTTGAAAATGTTAATTACGCGCAAGCTGTTACTGAATTGATTTTCAAATAAGTGTCCCTAATGTTTGAGCTATTAAAAATACGGTAGGATTTCGCAGGTAGTTCAAGCGCTAAAAGCGTGTGTCCAACCCGTACGCACACGATTTCACTTTCGTTTCATGACTATGAAGCATAGAAAATACAGTTTTAATACATCGGTGCGAACCTTTCGTTGCGAAGAGGAATGAATGTATACTAGAACAAGAAGAAGTATATTAAGGTTATATATTCGACTACTCTGATCGTACTCTAAACTGAGAAAGTGGCGAATTTGATTGAACTGAGAAAGTGGAGTCATATTAGTTTTTAAAAAACGTTCTATTTACCCGACTGTCAAGGAGTGGCTATGTTTTTCGCATCTTGTATGTATCTTCCTAACGGCTCAATGGATTTCATAATTTAAGATATCGTTATATTTGTCTCAAAAACCCAAGTATTCTTAGGTAGGTGTCTTTGCGCCTTTTCTTTTAAGACTAAGAGATATGGAAAGATTAAGATAGCTTAAGGCAAAAGTAAACGAAAGGAGCAAGCAATTGACCAATGAAACTTTGCAACTTATGATTCCAGAATCACATTACGTGGAAACAAAAACAAGCATCGACAAGACGGCTCAGAAGCAGACGAAATTAAAAAAATTGAAGAAAAAAATTCGAAAATTGGGTTTAAAGACAAATATGATGAAGACGTGTCGGATAAAAAAAATTTTATTTAATGTCAAATAGTACTTTTGGATCTAAATAGTGATTGTATCAAAATTTTGTTACAAAAAAGCTTTAAGTCTGATAACTTTAATGAAAAAATTACCTCTTTTAGCAGCAAATATGAATTGCAAATATTTAATTATTTTAATATAATAATCTCACAGTAATAATCTCATAGGCATCCGTAAGAGCAAGTAGATTACGACTGACAAAACGAACGTGGGTTGAGATAGCTCAATTTGCCTGTTTGTGATGCAATGGTTTTCTAACTTCACCCAAAACCAACTTTCCATGCAAAAAAAAAGAGTTAGCTTTTCTGACTTTTGGTCAAAAAATTTATATAAATATTCCACTGTTCGTCTGGCATTTACACTATTTACACAACAATAATGATACCTAAATACAATGTATTTGACAAACATTACCCTTGGGTGCGTGATTTCACTTTTTCTATGGTGTACCTATGTAGTACATTTGCATATAATTAAAAATTTCCCTCGGAGCAATGCGTTCCATGATAAAAAAACTATTTTTTACATACATTTATTTATACAATTTTCGTATTTAAATAAAAAAAAAGGCAACACGACGCCACCCATTATTTTTTATGTCTTGTTTTTCAATAGCTGTCGATTTTCAATACTAAACCAAGTACAAAGTTAAATGACACATTTAATCGTACATCGTACGGGATTTAAACGGTAGGTATATATTATATTTTAGTGGCCGGACATATGGGCACGCATGTAATAATATACTGTCGTTTGTAACATTGAGCGACATTATTTACCAATTCATTTTATTGAAAAAAATTTATGCTTTACTTAGTAAATGCATATATTTTAAATTGTCTTTTGATCTTAAAACGGATGTCATGTCATGGGACGCTTGTTACATAAATAAAAAACATGTATTTGGAAAATATTTTCCAATGATATACGCATCGTATATATATCCTTATAATTTTGTTGTTTATTCAATATGTCAATATACCTAAAAGTGCAAATGAGAAGATTTTGCCTAGTTGCCATTTAACATAATGTAGTCATTCTTTTCTGACATTGATTAACAGTAACGTTCACTGATAATATTTTAAAGTAGCGTTTTCGGAATCAATGGTTTTTGAAATGAAAACTTCTTGAAGCGCATTGAGCACTTTTTTGGGTGAACAAAAATCATGTTACTCGCGTCATCGTCGAGCGGCACGGCACGGTCCAAACATACCACCTTGAAAAGAATTGTTATCACCCGATGACTGAATTTAAGCAACATTGAGCACACTTAGTTCAAGGATGTGTGACCGCTTGAAAACCCTGTGTGTTGTTCATTTATTGTTTTTTTATAATAGTTTTTTATACACGCGTTAATATAATTTCAATTTACAAATTATAAAATTTTGATTATTTATACTATAATTAAGTAATTAAAAAAACAAAAAAATTTATTTCCAAAGTTTTCACTTGCGTCGACAGTCCCAATGAGTATTTGTTAATTTGTTAACTTAACAATATACTACCATTATTTTTAGTTTGAAAACTTATACGTAAATTAAACTTGATATTATAAAAATAATGATTTAGATAGTAGTTGTTAGAAGTCGACTAAATGAATACTGGACATTGAATAAATTATTGCTGGATTGAAGTAAAGTCGTTTACTGGCTGTTAAAAAGTAAATATTTCTTTAGTTAACGATCTCAATACTTAATTCAAGAAAATAAGTAGGTAGGTATATGACTGCTTAAAAATTTTCTTGAAGCAAGACATCTTGTTTCCTTGTAACGAGTACTTTGTAACTAGAAGTTATTTAAGTGTATAAGATCAAGATATATATCGAGCATATCTTCTAAAATAATGGTCACTGGTTTGTATGATACATTTCAGTATCTTGAATTTATAAGGTTGACGCTCTATATTCACGGAGGAAAGACATTTCAATTTTACTTCATTTTGAAAAACCTATCCATCTATAAAGGCCTATAACAACTATAATTATAAGCTTACACATTTTTTGTGTAAACATTTTTTTCAAGACTATTTTTGTACAACGTCATAAAACATATTAAATATTTCTTTGTAGAATACGATCAACTGCAAACGTGTCAGTCTGGGTTGCAGATTGTTAGCAAATTTACGGACGCCCTGAAATTCTAGAAATATTCATTTCTGCTGTGAATCCTAAAAAAGCAAAGGTTTTCTCTTATTTTTTTTATTAGAACATGTTTTATCAAATATGAATTAGTTATTAATGTAAACAGTCCAATATCCTTTTAGTTTATAGGAACGGAACCATTTCAATATTTTAATTGATTTTTATTATTTAAAAATCACGAGTTACATCGTATATACCCTATTTAATGTATGATGAATTGTATATAAATGCAAAAAAATAATTTAGTATAGGGAGAGAGAAATGGGGAATGTGGAACATGACATTGTATGAAGTATTAGTGTAGGTTTCCTATGGCATTTTAGGTTAATAATAATTTATGTTGCGTTTCATATGACTGTGATAGATTGTTTGCTGTTACCTATTCATATAAATTAAAAATGATTGCTGCTTATATTTTATTATTTATAACCATTTTATGTATATGTTCTTGTTGTAATGACGTCATTGTATGGATCAACAAACTGTTAAAATAGCATTCGTACATCCTATATGGCAGATAATCTGAATGTTCCAAAAGTTATTCATAAGAAATATACTTAATCGTTAGGTAATTACCATTAAAGGCTTTCGTCTCGACCTCCTTCCCTTCAATCAATGAAAAACAATGGTAATCAATTTTTCTCACACTTTCAATAGTTCACCACACACTCCTTCGACTATATTGTTTGTAGTATTATTTTCCGAATTTGAAAAATCCGGAAATTGTTCTATTATTGTCTGAATAGTTTTAAGATACAGACTTTCTCTAAAATTTCGAAGACTTAAACGTAAACGAGTGGATTTTTGTTTTGAAAAAAAATTTACTTCACCCGTTGAGTCTTTGTTTTAAGTACGTATGAGTATGACAACTATGTTTGATTTACAGGCTCAAAATTTTTTATAAGAATATGTGGCTAAAGTATAAATGCGAATTTTTAAGAAAAAATCATGGAAAATCGATGGATAAAATATCGCTTTTATGGAAAAATCTCAAAAAAAGACATATTTTCATAGCTTTTGATACTTTTCTCATGGAACGAATGAAAAAGCCTTGGTGATGAAATTTATTATAACTTCATGATTGTAGTTGAAAACTAAGAATAAAATTTTTAGCTCTCTGCCCTGGTTTTTGAAATATCGAAAACTGAAAAAATATAGCAAAATTTTCGAGAATATTAAAAATTACGCCAGATATCGAAAATTTTTATTGTTATTTTTCTTCTTATATCGTCAAGTTATAACTAAATTCACTATCAAAATTGAAAAAATATATATTTTATATTAGCTTATCGGAAATTACTTCATACATCCCTCATACATCCCTAAACTAAACTTTGATATTGAGAAATTAAAGCCGACAAAAGGAAATGAAAAAAATTTTCAGTTCTTAATTCATATGTTTGTTAACAGTTGTATCTTTTTGGATATTTTACGGATTAAAAGTTGGTTTTTTGAATTAATAACCAATTTTTTTAATTTTATTTCAATTCTTTATTATAAATAATATTGAAACTATCTAAGAACATTTTTTTAAAAGCTACGTATAATTTATTATAAGTTAATTATAATAAATAAAATCAAAAAAACGAATTCACAAATTACATTTTTAGGGCAAACTGTTCCATGTTCGTGACGTAGTAAATTTTTAATACATATTGCCTATCTCTATATGTTATAAATGCGAAAGTAAGCATGTTTGTTTGTTTGTTTGTTACGCTTTCACGCTAAAACTAGCGAATGGTTTTTAATGAAACTGTACAGCAATATAGCTCATACTTCAGAATAACACATGAGATATAATTTATAAAGACATATTAATTAAAAAAATATTTTTTTAATTAATTTAATTTGACATAACCATAAATTGCAGATTTCTGTAAAAGTAGTCATTTGACATTGCCATAAATTAAAGATTTCTGTAAAAATAGTCAATATAAAATATTTTACGGCCATATTTTCTGATATACTCAATGAATAATTACGACTATTATACATTTAAGAAAACCAAACATATATTTTACCTGCATAAAACAATCCTTACCATTATTTCGAATGTTATAGAAAGAGGATAAGCGAGAGCAATCTTTATCAATCTTTACTTTCAAACTCAGCGAAGCGGAGGGGGGGGGGTATCACTCTAGTAAAGAAAATATTTGTTCTCGTCAAATTTCTTTTCAATATTATATTCGATAACACATTAAAAAATTTGGAAAACGGTTGACCCTGCAGGTCATCCCTGTAACTTCCCGCTAAGTATTAACTCATAATGTGTAAAAACTTTTATCTATTCTGATGTTATATCCACTCGCATTTTATTGTATGAAGAATATTTAAGTTTCAATTGATAGAACAAAAAATTTTGAGGTTATTCCGAAAAAACGCTTTTTGGGGTTTTCTTTCGTCAACGATAACTCATGAACGAATCAACCGATTTTGACCGGACTGGTGATCGACGTGGTTTTTTGAAGTTGAGAGCTGATTAGTTTTTGGAATTGATCGATACAGCCGTTTAAAAGTTATTCAAAAAAAACCACTTAAAAAAAATTATTTTTTTGCAGTTTTTCTGAGATTTCTCGAAATCTATCGGTCCAAATAGGCCTCAAAATTTAAGTTTGGTCAAGCCCTTTCGAATGGCACCAACCGCGATCAAATCGGACAAGCCGTTCAAAAGTTATGAGAGGTTTACATACATCCACACACACACACACACACACTCATACATACATACAGCCATACAAACACCCTCGCGGAAGTAGTCAGGGAAGCTTCCTGACACCTTAAAACGTCGAGATCTGATGAAATTTCGATTTTGGCAAAACGGGGTGAAAACAATAACTTCCCTATTTTCTTAGCGGGAAGTTAAAAAACACACACACAAAAAAAAAAAAAAAATTTTTCCCTCATCAAAATGTTTGTGACATGAAATTGGTAGTTTTAGCTATTATTAAAGCTGTTATCTATTTAATAATTAATTAAACTGTTAATTTTATGTGAACTCTTGTTGATTCTTCGAAATTAAAACGATTACACCATACGGTTTTTTTCTCGGTATTTTTCGTTATACTTTTTAAATGTACTTTGAAACTGTATGTAACTTTCAAATTCGTATTATTAGGAAAAAACAACACAGTTTGGTTATAAAACTAAGGATTTTTCTAATTTTTTGGGGAAAAATTTATGTAACTCAATTCATCCTGTATTAAAATTTATTTTATTTCGTCTAATTACTTTATTTCACAGTTATAGTAATATAATACCATATTGTGTTTCGAGTATATGGGTGTGTTTTTAATTATTCCTGTAGAGACACATCATAACACGTAATATGAGAATCAAATATATCATTTCTTATCTTGAATAATCATACATACATAAACATTGTATGAATTTTTGAATGTTTTTTGATTCGTGACTTACATTAATCTCGTGCACAGTAATCCCACATGTGACTTGTGTTGTATGTAACTGTAAAGGTTCATTAAAAATTTAACCAGTTTACCAAACAAGTGCCTTTTTTTCGCTCTTATTTCGAAAGAGCATGCATATTATTTCAAAAATTACTGCAATAAGTACATAAGCACAAATTTCAATATGTTTTATGTGTATAATACACTATTAGGAAATATTTTTCTGGACCTTATAATATAACTTTCAAATGTCTTCTAAAACTAAACAGAACATCTTAAAAGTAGAAAATAATCATAATTTTTCATTTTCAATTACCAATTAATTGATTCCTATGCCTATCATTTTCCATTGCTTGTAATGTTCTATGATATAATTCGTTCAGTTAATATGGAATATGTAGGAAGTTATGGATAGGTAATTGTGATTTAATAAATGATTTAAATTAATTAAATAAAACACAATGATTTCAATTTAAGTATATAACGCATACCTGTATTTAAAAAGATTGTATTTGAGAGAAACGTCCTTTCGATATAGTATACACAATTAATTAAGAGCTGAGTGCCTTTTTTGAGTACATATTTGAGGCGCATTGAAAATGTTAAAGTAAATAAATTGCGAATTTGTGGATGGTGTAATCGACAACCTGGCTGAGAGGGTGGGGGGCGTTAGTGACCTATGCAATTTTTAATTTGGAATTTTTCCTATGTAAAGAATGTTCTTGAGGCACTTTGAAACCTACACCATTTTAAAGTCTTATATTCAGTCATACGAAATAGCATCGCCTGGAATAATTTGGTGGAGGCTAAAATAGCCTGGTAGGTGATTTTAATTCGCAATTTTTCCTGTGAAAAAAATGTTCTTGAGGCACTTTGAAACTTACACCATTTTAAAGTTTAATATTCAATCATACGAAATATCATCGCCTGACATGATTTGGTGGAGGCTAAAATAGCCTGGCAGATTATTTAAATAGTGCAGATGATTTAATGATAACTCGTCTAATTCAATATAAGACTTTAAAATGGTGTAAGTTTCAAAATGCCTCAAGAACATTTTTTGCATAGGAAAAATTGCAAATTAAAAATTTCACTAACGCCCCCCATCCTCCCAGCCAGGTTGTCGATTTCACCATCCACACATTCGTAAGTTATCAACTTTAATATTTTCAATGTGCCTCAAATATGATCTCAAAAAGCCACTCAGCTCTCCAGCTATAATATATTTTAACTGACATAAACTAAATTAAAATAACTTGAACTAACTTATACCAACTAACTTAATTCATCTAAAGCAGGCATGGGCAAACATAGCTTAGAGGAGTACCTCAGACTTCTGTATCTAAAATACGAGTAAGATAGCGACAACCTAACCAGTGACAACCAAAAATACGAGGAAGTAAGACAAAGAGACAACATTTTGTTCTACCTATCTCATTACTATTAGAGAAACTGAGATAGGTAGAAGAATCGTATACCTGTCTCGTTTCGTTCTCTATTAGCAATGCGGACTTGGATAAAGAAACACACAATAAAGTTATAACAATCGTGACTTTGACTTAAATAACTCACCCATGCCTAATCTAAAGCACGCATTTTCTCCCTCTCATGTTTGGTTTTAACATTTTGACAGAAGTAAATAAAGTAAGCCGGAAAATTTATTGATGAGCATTGAGTACATTTGAGTAAAAAAGAAAACTATACAAAATCTGTTTACGTAATTATGCAAAGTAAAAATATAATTGCAGATCATGGAAAATTAAAAATATAAATCGAATAATGAATATCTAAGGCTGTTACATTTACACTTCTATTCGCGGGTATGAGAATTGCTTTTGTGGTTAATATGTTACATTTTGGATAAATTCCAAATAATAATGAAACAACTAAACTCTCTCTTGTATTTATAATGACTGAATTAAATAACACCTCAAAAGTATGTTGCAATTTGTAATATCACATCCTTAAAATTTTCAAGAATCTAGCCGATCTTACTAAATGACTTATCCCTATATATATATATATATATATATATATATATATATATATATATATATATATATATATATATATATTATAAATTTGAAAGTAAGCATATTGGTTTGCTACGCTTTCACGCTAAAACTAGCGAATAGTTTTTAACGAAACTGTACAGCAATATAGCTGATATATCAGAATAACACATGAACTATAACTTATAACTATATATATACATATTTTAAAAAAAAAATAAATAAAAAAATTTAATTTAATTTGACATTTACCATATTTAAAATTTTTATAGAAATCTTTAATTTATGGTTCAAAATGATGATTATAGATGGACCAGATCTATGATCACCATTTTGAACCATAAATTAAAGAATTCTGTTAAAATTTAAAACGGTAAATGTCAAACAAATCATAGCCAACTACTCTGATAAACTCACTGAATTATGACTATTTTACATTTAACAAAATTGAAAACTGTGTTTATCAAGAGAGATTGGAGGCTATAAAGCGTTGGTTTTTACTTTTAAGCCCAGTGAAGCGGGTGAATATTAATCTAGTACCTTAAACAATACACATTATACAATCCGTTTTTGTACCATCTAGGCATATATATATCACTAGTATGACAGAATACATACGGTAAGCAATGCATCTAAATAAGAGGTATTATATACATGTGTGGGCATGTAGTTGTAAGATGCATGCACACAACAAAAGATCTGTCGTATCGTATCTGTAGTCTTACAACTACATGCTGAACACATGTATATAATACCTCTCACTTTAATTCATTGCTTAACGAATGTATTCTGTCATACTAGTGATATTGGTATCCCCAGATGGTACAAAAATGTCAGTATTGGCATTCATTTTCTATCATTAATATGAAGCTGAAAAATATTTATTATAATTAAAAAACTGCAAGTAATTAACCATTAAAAAGCTCTCACGGCCACAAAGTTAAAAGTACACATATACTATAGTTCAGTATATGATTACTGTCCTAATAATGATACATCGGAGAACGCACCAACTAACAAGACAGCATAACACAATCCAACTATATACAAAGACACACACACATACCACGTCATATACTAAGCTGTGACATGTGCTTAGCTTTGGTCACCCGAAGCTCGAAAAGCACTCGTTAACAATTTTGTGGCCGTGAGACTTCTGATCAGAATGATTCGAAGAACATTTCGGGGGCAGTTTGAGAAGGTTTCACAGAAAGCCACTTTCTTATCTAATCGTGCGGGGTCTTATCTTCCTAAATGTACATTGTATCCAACAGATGCAAACAATAACATGATTCTTATGTGGCCGTATATGCGACTAGAATTTTAGTTCAATCAGAATTGACATGCAAGTTGTTTCTACTATAAGGAAATAAGATAAGTTCGTTGAAAGATAAATTCGGAGAGTTTGCAAAGAGGTCCTTATTTAAAAATTTTTGTGAATTTTTCGATACATTGTAAAATCAAAGCTTTTATACTCGTATTGTTTGGAGATATCTAGCAACTAGTATGAATGGTGTGTGTAACGGAATAACTACCCGTTCCTAATAATAAGTGCCGATCTATAAAAAAAATTTGATATTGTCATTAGATAATATTATGATACTTGGATATTAATTTTAATATACTTTATTGAATTTAATATACTTTACTTTGATATTATTATTAACACATAAAAAAATTCTATTGATAAAAAATTTTTTGTATTGTAATGAAATCGAAAGAAAACGCATGAATTCATGTTTCTTCTTTCTTTTATTTCCGTATATCTAATTATGACTGGCTATTGATTTTTTTTTAGAATACTTATTAAAATATCTTAATGATTTGAATAAATTTTCCTTTTACATTTCTGTAGTTCCAACGATTGAACTCTAAATTGTTTTATCAGATGTGTAAAATAATCTTTATGTTCAGTTGATAAAAAGTATATAACCAGAAAAAAAAAAATTAAAATAATTTTATATATTATGATTCACTCATGCATGACTATTTGTAAAAACTGAAGGCGCTCAATTTAAAATATCAAGGATGAAAAACGTATGCAAATGCATTTGTTGGAAGCGATGGAGGCGCTCAATCGGAAACCGTCCTAACAAGCCAAATTAAATAAAAGGTTGTAATAAGTATAAATGGGACGAACTAGAGTATAGATACGTCGTTTTATTCTAAATGATGTCAAGAACAAAGTTGAAAATAATTTAACAGTGTCTAATTTTTTAAAGTAGTATAGCAGGAGTATTTTTTCTCAAAACGCTGTTATTCTTGGCAAATTAATATCTTCATTTGCCAAAAATACAGATATTTCCGGTGGCTAATAACAATATATATATGAAATTATCCAGACAAATTACTAGTATTTTATCGCAAATTCAACATTTGAGACATTATATTGTTGAAATTACTGCTGACAGGAAATAGAGATTGTTCATTTTTTTCTCTACTTTGTTTTCGGCATCCTAAAAAGCCAAAAAAACCATCATATATCATCATATAAGAAGATAATTGTATTACTATACCGAATATCACAAAATTTACTTTTGTTTTCTTCGCCAATTACGAAAAAAGTCCCACGTAAAAAGCAATGAAAAATTGCATAACAAATTATTTTTTGATTATCAAGATTCTTGCAGAGAAATAAATTGCAATTCTTTAAAAGGAAAACAGAATTTACTTCTTAGGTATCTGAACATAGTCACCAATTTATAATATAATTGCATAAATAAGTGATACAAAGCATAATACAAACAATTGTGCTACCACTAATGAATACGCCTATTGTTGTATTGAAGTTAATTTATGCTTACACAAGACTATTTAATCAAAATTGACTAACTAATATTACAAGTACTAACACCACGGCCATTGTGTTCTACTAAACCAACAATTTCAAAGCAGCCGTATACCACACGCAGTCAATTCACCATAATATGAAAAACTATGTTGTATATTGATTGCACAATAAAAACGAAAAATCTCTTTACAGTCAGTCGAATATTTGGTAAAAAGCGAGATACCTACCAGCTAACATTTTCCACTCGATTGTCAAAACAGTTTGGAGTGTCCGGAATCATAATTACGAAAGAAAAATAATAATTTAATAAATTATTTAAAACCAGAATTATGAAAAACTGACCTATTAAACGAGGTATTATATTGTTTATTTCATACGTTACAATTAATTCGAAATATTAATAGTAACAGGTGAAAAAAAAACAATTGACTGAGTTAATTGTTGAAATACCATGTATAGACAGTGTTGATTACACTGTCACATTACACGTACATACATGTTACACATACATATAACTGATATACCCATATAATACTATAGAATTTGCTCATAATTTTCGCTCTAACGGGTTAACAGTGACGTTTACGAAAAAATAATTCAATCAAAAGTTGTTTATTTTTTTATAAGGAACATTTTATTTATTTAACCGTTTGTTCAATCTCTAACGGTCTACAAAATGGGTCCTACGGATCCAAGACCCAATTGACCTATGTTGCTCATTTAAGAACTTATCCTCACTTTTTACGTCCTCAGCACGCTACAAAAATTTCAGCTAGATATCTTTTTTCGTTTTTGAGTAATCGAAATAACAGACGGACAGACAGACGACAGACGGCAGGCAGACAACCGGAAATGGAGTAATTATGTGATTCTATGAACACCTATACCAAAATTTTTTTCGTACCATCAATATTTTTAAGCGTTAAAAATTTGGGACTAAACTTAATATACTATGCATATTTCATATACATGGTATAAAAAAATTCTACCCGATTCACTTTTCGGAGACTAGGAAGAAAGTACCAGAGGTATACTGTAGGTACATTCAATTTATCCTTTTTTTTTTTTTTAAACGGAGCGAAAGCAATATATTTTGAGTTTAAAATATTCAAAGAAAGATATTTCGACTAACTTTTTTACATTTGGCAGCAAACCCATTTATCTTTTGACTTGTATCGTAGTAGTAACCTTAAATATTTTTACATCTGTAAATATTTTTTATCTGTAACATGATACTTTTGCATGAGGTAGATTCCAAGGGTATATCGAAAGTACTCTGTTCATTATGAATTCTTCAACGCTTTGCAAGGACGTAGATGAAGAGAGGCTGTAGGTGATGTGATGAAGCCTACCACTCCCCAAATTCTTAAAAATTTAAAGAATCCAGCAAAAACTCCATGAACAAACTCGGAAAAATGTTAATGATTCATGTAGACAATAAAAAACTTGTATCAGAGTAAATATACATCTTGAAAACTTTACTTGTGAATGAATTTCAAGTAACAATCACTGCAGCCTCCCCAATGGAATTTCAGGCTACGTAATGCTAAACTTGAATAAATGAATTAAACAAATACTTTTAATTGGAAGCAACTCCTTCAGTCACCCATGTAATATTTTTTGCAATTAATGTTCTAAAATTATTAGGCTATACTTACTGGTAGTACTTATAACTTCAATGTTTCGGTTTATAGCCAACATATGTAATATTAAACAATCACTTACTTTACCCTACTCTGTAGGTTCAGCACTGTAGGTAGTAAAATAATCAATTTAGTTTATGGGTACATTTTCATATATTTACTTAACCAAACCCAAAAAACCTTCCTCGATATTCTGGAATATTGTTTTCAATTAATTTTAATTATTTCAAACATTTCTAGAAACTTTATAAGGTATTTTACATATAATTATTGTTTAGTTTTCAAAACAATTTTAATTGAATGTGGTTGTTTGTTTTTCGAAAAATGTATTTATTATCATAAGTGATATTTAGTAAAAATTATTTTCTACTTTTATTTAAAGTATAATAAAAATGTATACCTTAAAAAGTATTTATATTTAAATTTTTAATTTAAAACTAAAAATTGCCATCCGATTTACAGATGCATGAAAAATTTCAGCTCAATCAAAGCGGGAAAGTAGAGCTTTTGAAAGCTTTGATAACAGACACCGAGAGAAGTGAAACTAAATAAAAGCTTCTAATTACCCACTTTTGAACCTTTTGAATATGTTTGTTTCTTAAAAAAGTAGTAAGGGCATGAAAAAGAAGAGGGAATTGAAAATTGCAGCCATAGTTCTTAGAAAATAAAATGCTCAAGTAACCCAAAAACTAAATTTAAATAATTTTAAGCGCATCGAAAAGTTTAACCGCGTGATTGCCATCCGGATCGAGATTTATTTAACTGCATTCCCTGAGAAGGACTCAAAAGCTGCCTGGTTAAATATTGACAATTGTTAAATATTTTAGTTGCAGAAAAAATGATTGTGTCATTCCTGGTCTGATTTAAATAGACCCATGCCCTAATTCAGAATGCGTGATTATGTTTTAATGATGTGTATGTGTTCTTAGAATATAATATAAATATTACGCATGTGTTCCATTTCTCACTATGTCCCATATTCTCCTACTCAATTACAAATTTTTTACTTTTTTGCACAGGTTATATAATTTTATTTTACCCATCTAATAAAATTATGATTTGAGATTTTATTTGGGTGTGGTCACCAGAAATAATAACGTAGGTATAAACCCGTATACATGTATTTACCCATATTCAAATTATACCATTTTTGATTGGGTAAAATATTGCTTTATTTAATATATCAGCTTGTAGTCTATATTCATAAATAAATGGAAATCATGTTCGTCATTTTATAAATTAAAATACTCAATGTTTTTAAAAATTAACAAAACCTTTTTAATACAATGACTTTTAAAACCATTTTACTTTACGATATTTCCACAGGGTTAGTGAGTTCATCGATATTAATACTTTTTCGAAATATTTTTGACATTTATATCAACATTAAATTGAAATATAAATAAATAAATAAAAATATCGTAAATTAGATTTATCTAATCTAAAAACCTTTTACATTAGAAATGCTAATTAATCATTTGTCAGTTGACTGTATATGTATAATAGTACATGAGCCTGTTTGCTGAATGAAAGTTTTTTTATGAAATATAAATGCGTTGCCTAAAAAATTGTGGATATGCATGAAATTTATTTTTCGATTTTTTTTAACAAAAAATGAAAAAAAACCTTAAGCGAGCTGGAAAAAAAGTGAAATTAAAATTGAAATCGCCCAAGAAATGCGTATGATATATGCATTGTAAAGACAGGTATTAAACAGAGATATCCG
Organism: Chrysoperla carnea; assembly: GCF_905475395.1. Classification (NCBI taxonomy): domain Eukaryota; kingdom Metazoa; phylum Arthropoda; class Insecta; order Neuroptera; family Chrysopidae; genus Chrysoperla; species Chrysoperla carnea. The sequence goes on along the minus strand of NC_058337.1, from coordinate 69,617,288 downwards.
ATATAAAACAATGACGTCAGTGTGTGTATCAGTCATATGCTATAGCATAGCTTCATATGGTATACCATAGTTACTACTATTAAATTCTGTTTTGCTAGAATGAGATAAAAACAAATTTTTGGTGGCTTTCATGTTGGTTATTTTTATAGTTTTATAGAAAAAATGAATAAGTTTTTAATAAGCCTGGACTTATTTGTTTTTCGGCAATCCATTGCGGAAATATTGGTTAACCTTTCATATTTCATAACAAATAATTTTCATTCGTTAAGCAGATGGGTGATGGTCGTTAATTCGGCTCTTAAACTGTAGTACACTCAGCAAAAATTAAAATGCGATACTTTTTTATTTACTAAATACCTAATTTTTTCAAGCATGCATTTTTATTGTTCTTGGTCTTTTTGGGTTCTACTACGATTCCTTTTAATAACAAAGAAGTGAACATAAAAATGTGCTGCAATTAACTCAAAGAGTGCCATGACATCAGGCAATCAGAAATTTAAGACCATTTGATGAGCGTTTTATATCCGTATGATGTGTTATTGTTAAATAAGTGATTTTTTAAGAGGTATACTTAATCGATACAAAATGTGACGTAATTGTGACCAGAATTGAATGAATTGAAATTATTGAATTGGGTGTTTTTAAATGTAAGATTTTTATCAAATTTGACGGTTTTCGATTAAATAAGCTAGTATGTTGAGAACGAAAAATCATAAGGCTATGAAAGTCACTTTAAATTGGAGGAAGAAAATAAGACTCTCTGGCGATTATAACTATTTTCGTAAAAAAGGCGTTACGCGTTCCGTGAACTAGGACAAACATTAAATTTTTTTCTTTTTGCAAAGGGTTTCAAGTTTGCCATTTTCATGACAATAGTTCGAATCTTAGATATCCTAAGAATAAATCCATTATTCTTAAATGAGAATTACATATTTATTTTAATAAAGAACGGAACATTAAACTTATTAAAATAACCATAGTTACTTTTTTTAAATTTAAATCATGTGCACATACCTATTCTTAGTAAAATCTTAACTTGTTCAGTATTGTCAAAGGATCTGATATTTACTCAAACAAATATTGACCTTTGGCACCTTATTCTTAGTGCTAGCACTAAAAGGAAATGTTTAACGGTATCAAGATACTTATTATTAGAAAGTGACTAAAGAGTTGATTGTTATAGGTTTTGATTTTTTTTTTTTTTGGTAGAATGAAAAGCCATCGGATTTTCAACAAAAACTGAAGTGCAAACATGACATTTCATATGTTGTTCTTTATGCCGATAAATAACTCATACGCAAATAAATAATAATTAAATTAATGAGCATGACATTGGTTTAGGAAAATAATTACTTGTAACCTATAATTCTGAGGTCAGTATGCTTAGCGGTGAACAAAGCAAAAAAGTTTACCGAATAATTAATTAAATAATAGGTAAGTGGTTAATTTTTTATTGTTTTTTAGTTAATGATTTAGTGCTTTAGTCCGGTCACCTTTTCTTTGAACTTTTTTTGTGAAAAAAATTAAAAGACTTGCATCTAGTCTATTCCAGCCTCATCTTATATTATTCAAAACTGTTTTCACATATCATAACTCCAATTCTTCATAACAGTTAAGAGAGGTCCGTTTGCGTCTATACAATTATATAGTGCAAACATATTTGCTTAATTCAAAATTTCAGCATATAATACTACTCCATTTATACATGCCATACAGTTTAAATAATATAATAATTTTTATGTTATACAAATATTGAAAATAATAAATAAATAATATATTGTTAAAAAAAAAAATCAATTGCACTCTCCTCAATATGCATGTACTGTCTTGCATACTGAAATATATGATATGCATACTGGAATATGAAACTGGTATGGTAAAGAACGAAATTATACCTTCCAAATACTCTTGTAAGACTGACGTGAAGGCATTTGATGTCTATGTTCATCATTCCAGTCAATTTCATGAATGGGTCTCGACCGAGCACTCCGTGCTTGTGGCGTTAACTGTACCAAATCAATTATCAATTAAAATGAGCTCACCCTTCATCACATTCATGAACTATGGCACCAAGTTCAAAAATATTGAATTTTAACTCTCGGCTATGGCTACTGTTAATGTCAGCTTATGTCTACTATAACGCGTGTGCTGTAAATCTCGCCTACCTATCGTCGAGTCAACTTTCTTTGTAATCCACTCATTTAATAAAATTAGGAAATATCCTGTAGGTATAAGTATTAATTTGGTGGATATATTTATTACGCATGGAGCTCATTCATGAGCTAAAATAATGTAAGAGGGCAGTTAAAGTATGATATGTTAAGTACGTAATATAACACCAATGCTGTAATGAGATATTGCGGAATACAGCGTTTATCCTGTAGTTAAATTTCACGAATAAAACTCTATGCCGATTGAAAACTGTGGACTTTGCGATTGGAGCACTTGCCAATTCCCAAATTGACATATGATATAAAGCAATGCTTCTATATAGAGGTAAACGCCTGTAAATATTGAGAACGACATAAAGCTTTTATTTTTGTTTTTTTTAATGTATTCCCATTGTTAAGTAATTATTTATTTAAAAAAGATCAGTTATAATGTTTCTAATTTGAGTTATAGATTTTTACGAACAGATAAACCTGTCATCCTATAAAACACGCGTTTTTCTTTATGAATATACCAATGTTAGTGTCATGTTTATATATGTGGTTTTTCATATATATACGCGGAAAAACTTTTAGAGATCGTAGGAGGACATCAAAACTAATTATGAAGCTCGAAAAAATATTTTTAAAATTCTACTTTTTCGAGATACAGAACGTTAAAAGTCGTGAGAAAATTTTTTTTTTTAATTTCTGTATAAAATAAATTTGCTTTGTTACCAAGTAGCTTTGTAAGGAACTTAAACGATTCTAAAATTTAAATTTTGTAATCATTTATTGTAATTTAACCCCAAACGTAAAATTATAGCTTGCTAGAACTGGGTATGTTGATTTTCTTTTATAAGACATAAAATATCAGATAAAATATTAAAAAAAATCAAAAACACGACTGCGTTAAATAACATCTGAGAAAAAAATACGAGTAAAAAAGTTAAGATAGCGACTTAAACATTCGGGGCCAATGATTGGGAAGATTTGAAAACAAACAATTGACTGAGTTAATTGTTGAAATACCATGTAAAGACAGTGTTGATTATTACTCTATCACATTACACATATAGTCTAGTCTATCTATTTTGAGCACAATGTTAAATTTTAGTAACCGAGATACAGCAAACCAATACATGTAAAAAGTCGTAAATTTTCCGTAGAATTCAATGCACTATTTTTTTACACTTTTAAATTACGGGATGACATTAAAAATGGCTGCCAAAGTTGCTCGAAAACAGTTTTTTTAGGTTTTTTTAAAAAATACGCTTTGTATAAATAAAAAATTTCTTGAAAAAAAAACTGTTAAAAATTGCATTTTTTTGAAACGCCCATATCTCTTTGAAAAAAATATATTTTTAAACGGCCCTTAGTGAAAAGTTTGTCCTTAATATGTCCAAGAAGATCGTTTTTGCAAATTTGAAAAATATTGAAAAGTTTGGGCAAAAATCGCTTTTATCGACCAAAAGCCATGTATGTTTCTTTAAATTCCAATAGCTCATATACGCGTGCTTTTTTATAAACGTTTCTGTGCTTAAAATTTTCTATAATAGTTGCCTGAATATGTGCGGATATTGCGCGCTTGATTAATTGATCGGTAACATGCGAAATATCGGTCAAAAAATCAGTTGTGAAACATTTTGAAACACTATATTAATTATTTTTTCAATTTTTTATGTAATATAATTGCTTCTAGTTGATATTTTATACTATTAGTGAGGTCTTAGTTATGGATGGAGGTTTTTTTTCTTCACACATTTGTTTGGGCATTTCGTAAAACTGTGCTAGAAGTTTTAAAATTGTTTTCAAACTGTAACTTGTAACTACATCAATCGGTTAACTAATCTTAATTCGTATTAGGAGTAAAATCATTTAATAACGTAAACGATGCGGTATAGGTTTGCATGCAAAAAACTCATATGAAAAAGAATTGATATAAAATGATTTAATTAAGGCGTGTTTATTATTATTAATTTCATAAAAAATATATTTCATTTAGTTATTAGAAATTCGACCTTCTGTACTTTTAATTATGAACAAACTAAGAAGGAAACATGACTTTAGTAACGAAGCTCTTCTGCTAAATAGTTTTTTTTTTAAGCTTTATTTCGAAATAGGAAAATAAGAAAGATATTGATTATTTTGTTAGAAACAAAAACAAAGCGAAAAATATAACGTAAACAAACTCACTCATCTTTAACATACGTAAACAACAAAACATAATATTTTGTAGCATCCATTATTATTCATACACAACCATTCATTTGACTAATTAACTAATTTCCACAAAAATGATTAACTATGCTGCAGGTAATGTACGTATAGTACCAAATATGGAAGCTAAAAATATCCAACATTAAAAAAATAAAAACATTTATTTACAAAATGAAATAAAAAAATAACATTTTGTTGTTTTTTATAATAAATTAGAAAGCATACGCAAAAGATTACAGTCGAGTAACTCTCAAATATTAATTATACTTTAAACATTGTTGTGGGGAAAGTTACGGTAGTCACCAAACAAAAACAATGTTGTTTTAAAAACATGTCAAATATAATTGTTATTTTATACCTACGTAATACAACATTATAAATAATTTATAAAAACCAATTTTATTTTTTAGTGTTAAGAATATAAATAATATAAATAGAGGAGAGTTGGCTAAGCCATTCTATTCATTTTTCTTACCGTTTTTAGTTTCCCACAATATAATTTAGTTTTTGTTTCCTGATAAAACATCTACAGATACGTTTGAGTGAAAAACTATTTTAAGTTATAATCGATCTAAATAAGTTACTTTATAAGCACATAGCTACTAAGCTAAAATTGCGCAGTACATATATGGTATTTTACTACATATCTTAATTGGTTTTTTGATTATTTTTGAGATGTGTCTAAATTGTAAAATTTGGCTCATTTTTTTGTAATATTGTTTCTGAAATCGTGCCACATTTAATTCCCTTCATTTTACCGATCAGATTTAAATATACCAAAATTTCGCGATGTGCTAAATAGAAATTTTATTAGAGAAAACTAAAGGGAAAAGGGAAAAGTAAAATAAATAGAAACAATTTTTTTTGATATATCAACAAATTACAGGATGAGTAAGCAATGATGATAATGATAATAATAATACCTATCAAAAGGCATAATGACATGCTTAATAATACAGAGATTGTTAATTATGTATGAATATTCGGTTCCAATTCGTACTTCTGCAATCAGACAAAAAATAATTTTATAATTTCATTGCAAGTCAGTGATGTCAGTGACTTTCAAAAATTAAGAAGGGTAAAACGTAACTAAAGTCGTATTCGTTATACTCGACTTTTTTGTAATTATTCATTATTATAGATAACTGGTCTAGAACAATTATTTCTCTCCCACTCTCACAATGGAAAATTAATATTCGTACATTGTGTTTGTGGTGTTGTTCAAATTCGATTTCTTCAATACTTGTATTTCATACACAACAAATTAAAATTTCAATAAGGTTAGTACTTAAATTATTATACAGTTAGACTGTTCATAATTTTTTCCCTTCGGTCTTAGAGTACGATGATTAGCAAAAAAGTCAAAGTTTTAAATAAAATGACAAAAAATATTTAAATTCGAAAACGAAATTTTTCGACATCGCAGCAAGTTTAGGCTGAGTGGTTTACAATTTGATGTTACGAAAGTTCAAAAAGCAAAATTTTACCTTTTTTAATGCTGTGGAAATAATGAAAATTAATCCTGTATATCTTAAGAAACTACTCAAATGGAAAAGTGGAATTAAGGGTTGCATCACTTAAAATATATTTATCAACGCCTGTGAGATAAGAAAAACTTTTCTCACTCAGTATGCGTGGAAAAAATAGTCTATCGTTATGAATTCATTACCACACTCCAAATTGCTGTAAAAATGTAAACTAATAACAAGTTACTAAAGTAACTTTTTTAATTTACTAATTTTCTAAATAAGTTATGATAAATTTTAAAGAATAATTATCGTTTATTTTCACATTTCAGAGCCATAGAGAAAGTGGATAAAGTACGATAAACGTGTGGTAACGCATTATTAACGTACTTCTGCGATTGTCCAACTTGTTTTACTTAATAATGCTATTATTCCACTAGTATCGTAAATAACCATTAATTGTAAAAGTTAATGCTAAAATATACTAACTGGAGACTAAATACTTATCGTAACCATATGTTTTCTTACGTAGGTACTTACATATCTGTCTACAATGCACGAAAAGCAAGCAGATTTTTATGTACTTGACTATAACTAGGTAAATGTATAAATAATAATAGTTGAAACTATTATAAACTGCCATTAGGACTACTAAACACATGCAGCAACAATAAAAGAAAAGTATAATTCTTGTTTACTGCTGCATTAAAACTGTTATTATTATACTGATGAACTAACTAACTCTTGGTAAAACTGCTTCTACATTTACCATTTTCATGTAATAACACAGTTATTATAGTTGAAAAATTGGGACTCACTACGAAAAACTAGTGCATTCACACACAGAACATCTGAAGTTAGTTTAATATACAAATGAGAATAACATTTGACTGTTTGGTTGAGTAGCGCTGAGCATTAATCCCTATCCCTATATATTATAAATGTATAGGATTCATATATATTATGAAAGTAAGGATATTTGTTTGTTTGTTACGCTTTCACGTAAACACTACCGAATTGAATGAAACTATACAACAATATAGCTCATGCATGAGAATAATTTGGAAAGATATAAAACCCGTGAGCTTTAATTTAGAAAGATATATTAAAAAACAAACAAATTAAATTTATTCTGACAATTTACTGCTCCATCTATGATCATCATTTTGAACCATAAATTCAATATTTCTGTAAAAAATTAAAATAGTAAATGTATGTATACTTGGTCATCTTTTCTCAAATGCTCAATGAATTATGAACATTTAACACTTAAAAAACTAAACACTACCGTGCTCATACATCTTTAATAAGTCGGGCACAGTGGTTTTTTTTTTTGTTCCCTAATTTATGCAGCTTTTAACTGCCATTTATAAAGGTTTTATTTAATTTCCACAGTTTTGTTTTGGAGAAGTCTACGAAAACCTATCATCCATCTATCGTTTTCCAATAAGACCAATGTTAAACATGGCTACTTTTGAAGTCATTTATTTATTTAATTAATCGGGCAACATCTCCCCCCCCCCACTACAAGCCTTTTATTCAAAATTGCCATCGCGCTCGTTCATCCTTAAGTTGAATGAAGAAAAAAAGTAAAAATTGGACACGATAACAGCTATCGTGTTACGAGGTAGTTTAGCCAGTAAAGCGCCTGTGCGACAATCCACAGGTTGTGGTTTCGATCCCGATAGAGAGTTCTTTTGCCTGTGGAATTCAGGCACCAGCACCCATTTCTGAAATTAGATTGTCAAGTAGAAGAAGAACATATTTGGTGATATATTTTTCATACTCTTACTCACCTGCAATACTATATTAAGTATTTGACCTAAATTTCGTTGTTTATTTTGTTGTATAACCATAAAAACAAAAGTGTGTTTTTTTTTTGGCAATCAAATACATATTTATAAATCTTGATTGTAAAACAGATCATGATCCTACAATGAAGCAAAATTTCTATGATATTTTTATCTGCCATTTAGAGGATTGATAAAAATGGGTTGTTTAAGAAAATATTATGTTTTAAATTTGGCTCGTGTGTCCAATTTACGGAAATTTAGTGGTTTTCAATTTTCGTATTATGACGATATTTTGCCTGGCATTTATGTGAAAAGTAACTTCACAACAGAATATCCAGAAGCAAATGGGAGCGTATTTGCAAGTATGAAAGAGTTTAAAAAAGGGAATGGTATCTTTCAATTTTTCAACTATTGACAATCACAAACTTCCTAAAATATTTCTACGTTTTATGTTATCAGTAGTACCTATTCTTTTAACGGAAACGAAAGGAAAAAAAAGTGTTAAGATACATAAATCTTACGAAAGATTCATTGTGGGCTTTCGGTATAACTAATCCTTAAATGTATTTGTATTGTGAATGATTGTTTTTCAGCTTTTTTATCTAAAATTATTTAAACCTACATTCTTTTACTTACATTTTCAAGAATAGAAAAAAAAGTATTCCAAACAAAGCTGTCAAAACCACACTAAATTCTTATTGCGTACATAAAGAGAGGTACGGTTACCTATTATGTTAAAAAGAGTATAAACATTGATGGTTACATTCGATATAAAAACAAACAACACGTATCACGTTACACCAAAACATACATTTTTCATAATATTTTTTATCCATTGTTTTAAATAGAAAATTGACTGTGATTTATTATTTATTTATGGCATCAACAGTATTTCACTTAGTGGCTGTTATTCATTTCTACAAATTGGAAACTAGCATAGAGTTTGATAAAATATTTCTCAACTTCTGCAGTAGGTCTAGGGGAGCGAGGGACTTGAGGTGAAAGGGTAAGTAGTGACAGGTCTTGTTCACTAGAAATTTAAACTTTATCAATGTATTTCTTTGACTCAATCACAGCTAGTATCTCGCCAGGTGGCTCAGTGACTAGATGTGTGAAAGCACTTCAATGTGGCAGGTAACGTATAATTTTATTTTCGTAAACTTTTGGTTGGCTTAACTATTATTGACTAATTGAAGCTTGATTTATTATATTTGGTATTTAAATTTATTTATTTATGATGTTATCGTGATAGATATTATGAACTATATCTTGGGAGTTAGTTTTAATAATGTCTTGGGATTTGTTGGAACATGTTACAACTTGACCCTATATTGATTTATGTTACTGTTATTTATTAAGAATGAGAGTGTACAAAAGAAAGTCATAACGGGCAACACAATACCAATAGGCATAAGAGTTAGCTGCAGCTTAAATTTTAAAAAAGAACCTTAGTATTCGGAAGATAAGTAAGAAGTTCGATGTATGTCACTTACCTCTTTACAGCAACACTAATAAAAGAACAATTATGAAAGTCCAAAACTGGCTATGTTAAAACTAGTATTTACAACAGAATTTAACGCAGCAGAAGAAGAATAAAAAAGGTTTTTATATATCTTTAAAAGCGTCAAAATATATTTTGGATTCTACCTCTGAAAGTAAGCAAACTGGTTTTCCAATATGCTGTGCAATTTGAGGCTAAAAATATTAAAAATATACAAAGCTACAGACCGAGCTGCGCTTTTAACATTGTTGACTATTCGTTTTTTTTTTATGTTTTCTAATAAGGAAATCTGTTGTGTGCAACACTTGACAGACAAACTCGTGTCTTCGTTGTGCAAAAATCGTAATTTTAAGTGTTCCGGTTCACACTGAGCTATGTTATACAGCATAAGAAATAAATAATAGTTTAAAAAAACTAAAAATCACGCTTTGGTAACTAAAAATTAGAAAATATATTCTTTAAACTAAAAATAAAAATTTATCGTAATAAAATATTTGACGCTTTTTTAACGATAAAATGATTTTTTTTTAAAACTATTATTTATTTTTTGTTTTTTAGTTTTTTATCATTCATTTATCAAAAATTCAGTATAAATATGGCGGAAGCGCAAATAAATTATATATATTTTCACATATGGAAATCGTTAATCTTGAAAATCCTGATCAGGATAATCAAATAACTTTATTAAATTATTGTATTGTTATCGGTCCTTGATAATTAAGTCAAATTTCGAGTTACAATCTGACGTCTTGAAAGGGGTCAAAATCATGTTCGAAATTTCCGTTTCATACTAACATACCAACATACGTATGAATCTAATAAAATCGTGAAAAAAACAGTATGTTTCACAGTGTTATCGAAAGTTGCCTAGCTTAGTTGTGCTGCCTTTCCAACTTTCCTATGCGTTTTAGTATATTGTTTCATACGATTATTGTTTGGTATAATTTCCTCCTTGGTAATATATTCGAATGAACTTAATTTAAACTTTATGAAAAAAAAGCATACAAATTTTAAAAATCAAAACCACACTTGAAAACTTGATATAATATGAGAGTTGAACTCCGAAATAATTGCCGTCAATAAATGCTAGAACCTTGTAGAATGTACGCTAGCTTTATACCTGGTGACGGTTTTTTGGATGAAAGAAAATACAAAAATTTCGAAGTTCAATTCCATTGTAATTAAGCCACTTTTATAAATTTTAGCAGAAAGGTATTATTTTCGAGACATATTTTTAGAATAGTAGTAATAAATCAAAGAAAAATTTCTTTCATTCTTTCATACACAATTAGTAGACCAGGGTAGATAATTTTTGAAACCAAAAAAAATTACAGTAGGATGAAACCCATTAGAAAAGCAGGGGAATATGATCAAAATGAGAGGAAACATAAATTACGGTCGATCCGAGTTCGGGAAGTGGGAGGGGGTGAGCTTTTAAGGGTAAAAAATGGTTTATCTTGATTTCCGGCAAAACTACAAGTCCTATGGAAAAAAGTTAAATGGCAAAGTTGTAGGCAATAAAAAGATCTACAACTTTTGTATTTGCAATTTTTTCACATAACCTCAAAATTTAGGTGAAAAATTCAAAAAACTAAGTTTTTGGTTTTTTATTTATATCTTTTTCAAAAAAATTTTTTTTTCTACGAAATTTTGTGAAAACTTACCTTATTATGTCCCAAATACACTGTAATTTATTTGATTAAAAATATTTATTTTTTCGCTTCATTTTAACTTAATATCAAAAAAGCACCCTAATTTTCAATCGAAAATTCTGACGTCAAAATATCAGCTTTTTTCAAAAAGTTTGGGGGCTTTTTGTTCCTTGAAATATTTACTTTCTGATGGTGTAAAAAAAATATACATTACTATAGGAAATATTCTTAGAAAATGCAAAAAATTGAAAAAACAAATTCGAAAATTTTTTTTAAATTACTATGTACAATTTCATCAAAAAATGTGATTGCTGCAATTTTTTTAGTTAAAAAGTTTATTTATTTTACTCGAATTACATTCATGTCATAGAAAATCTCATACAAAATAAATATACATGTAAATCGTACTATTGAATTTAGAAACTTAATTCTGATTACGTTATTCATTAAATTTTCTTTTAAAAACGTTAAATTTGTTATTTATAAATACCTTATCTGAAATTCTAATCAGTTATTCATTAGTTTTTGTCTCGTTGGAGGCATTTCTTCATCGTCAGATTCGACAAATCTTTCCAACTCTAGTTGATCGTCGAAATCTTCAAGACCATCATCTTCGTCTCCAATGTTTTTCCAGTCTGCATTGGTTCTTCATCCATAATTTCCTCTGAATCATTTACTTCCTCGTAGATTCTTTCTTCCATATTGGAGCAATTTTCAGAACCATGACAATTAGTGCATAAATTTGTGCATTTTAAACCATGTTTTCGGCAGCCACATTTTAAACTGTTACATTAAGTTTCACAGCTGCAGCAAATAGTTTTGAGCAATACTTCCGGAATTAAATCCTTTTCTGTAAATTTGGGCATAATGCCACGCTGATGTTGCTTCCAGCCCCAATCTGCTGCTGTCAATTCGTTACCCAACCAAGTTTGAAGCTGATAATATGCTCTGTAATAATGTTGTTCTGCTGCTCCTTCTGTGGGTGGGAGGTTTGCCAAAATGAAGAATGATTTAATTTTTGCCAATTGATATTTTTGAAACCTTAATTGATTCAGTGTTATTTTTTCTTTTTTACATTTATAAATAGATTTGATTAATTGTAATCCATTTTTTTTTATATTTTCTTTACTTTCATCTTTTTTGTAAAAAACATTGGCCAAATTTGACAAATTTTTCGCGTCTAATATAGAATTAACGATACTTTTCTTTCCTTTTCCGGCAATTATCTTGAAACAGCAATAAATAGGCATCTACAAATATTATTTAAAGAAGATTCTACAACTTTTTCAAAATATTGTAGATGTCTTATTAAATATTAACTTTATTAACTTTTTTGTTTGTTAATTATAGAAGTATATTTTAATTTGCAATTTTTTCGTTTATCAATAAAACATGAAATCTTACGTTTTAATTAAAGTGTAAATTTTAATAAATACCTCAAAATTGTACATAATGATTTTTAAAAAATTTTCGAATTTGTTTTTTCAATTTTTTGCATTTTCTAAGAATATTTCCTATAGTAATGTATATTTTTTTTACACCATCAGAAAGTAGATATTTCAAGGAACAAAAAGCCCCCAAACTTTTTGAAAAAAGCTGATATTTTGACGTCAGAATTTTCGATTGAAAATTAGGGTGCTTTTTTGATATTAAGTTAAAATGAAGCGAAAAAATAAATATTTTTAATCAAATAAATTACAGTGTATTTGGGACATAATAAGGTAAGTTTTCACAAAATTTCGTAGAAAAAAAAATTTTTTTGAAAAAGATATAAATAAAAAACCAAAAACTTAGTTTTTTGAATTTTTCACCTAAATTTTGAGGTTATGTGAAAAAATTGCAAATACAAAAGTTGTAGATCTTTTTATTGCCTACAACTTTGCCATTTAACTTTTTTCCATAGGACTTGTAGTTTTGCCGGAAATCAAGATAAACCATTTTTTACCCTTAAAAGCTCACCCCCTCCCACTTCCCGAACTCGGATCGACCGTAATTTATGTTTCCTCTCATTTTGATCATATTCCCCTGCTTTTCTAATGGGTTTCATCCTACTGTAATTTTTTTTTCATTTTCTACTATCTTTGAATGCTTCGGCACTGGTCTATAGTTCCTAGGCATTAATTTTACCAAATAATCACTAGTGAATTTTAGAAAATTGAATAAACCAATTTTGTTTGGCAAATTTTTTTTATTAATAAATCCACAAAAAATATATTTGCCGAACAAACGGTTTATTTAATTTTCTGAAATTCGCTAGTTGACACACCTCCTGTAATACCGTATTTTTTTAATGCTAGACGATGTACATAGCTACTTAAAATGAGAAGTTATTTAAATGTATAACATTTTTAAGATTTTTTTTAGTTGTGGACATCAAAATAAGTTGAAATAACGTTGAAAATCAAAAACACTTAGGAAAGTGAATTTAAAGTTTTACATTTAAATTATTTACCTTGTCATAACTACATGTATCTTGGCATGACTACTTGCCGGTCATTTTACGACAACATAAGAATAACATGTCGTTTTCTAATAGATACAGATATTTGAGTTTTGAGGATATATTAAAGCTCCTTGCAAATGGTTTTTTTGTTTGATATTTTATTTAAAATTTACTTTTATAACACGACAACATTATAACAGATTTATCTCAAAATAAATCATAACAAGAATAGTGGGCTATAAATCCTACAAAAAAAGGTATCAAATAATCCGATAATCGTTAAAACAAAATGTTATTTGAACGACATATGACAGTGAAAAAATAGAAAAGAAATATTATATAAAAAAACCAAAGGTATATCTTTAGGGGTACTTAAATTTTTGGTTAAGCGTGTGTTCGTGAAGTTAGTAAATTTATGACCACACCGATCCGGACTCATTTTTGATACGGGGTAATTGCCAGTTTTATTATTCAATTGTCTTCTCTAGAGCTTTTAAGCTTTTTTCTTTCTTATGCCGTACTCTCCTCTCGAAGTTTTGGCGACCATACAATTAATACTTTCGATTTAGCAGCAAGTGTTAATTCATTTGGCAACAATCGTAGGTGAAAAGATTGTAATACATGCAATTTTCGTGTACTTTTCGCTGATGATGAGCTGCAAGAGTTTTAAACATAGACCTTGGAAACCATGCCTGAGGTATGTAAGTTTCCTTTTTTTTAATACGAACGAGATATACCACCGTTCGTCACTCTATTGAGCAATTATTTATTACTGACTATCGGTAAACGCAATGATGGAAGCTCAAGGGATGATATTTCTTGAGCTTCCAGTTTTCTATATCTTTCCAATGAATGTTTCTTAAAAATAAACAAATTATGCTCGAATTTGGTTCTATTTTGCAAATATTATTTATTCAAAGTTTGCCAGTCGTTTCATTCAAATACTAACTGACTGTCATCAGAATACAAAATTTTTTGTATGGTTATATACTCATATTTAACAATCTTAGGTATCTGACTGTTGCTATCTTATCTGGTAAAAGTTTTATACTTTGTTTAAATATTTATGGTGTACAAGTTTTTACTTTTTCCAGCAACAAATTATTTTATCCCGAAATAATGTCTGTGGCAACACAGGCACACATACACACAGCGGCCAAACTTATAACTCCCCTCTTTTTTCGCGGGGGTTAAAAACTAATGGTCCTCGTAGCTTGTGTCTACAGATTCTTTCGAATTTTATGTCCGTTTTCTTTTACAAACAAGCAAAGAATTATTATTATTACTTATACAATAACAGCGGCTACTTCAGTAATGGTGTGTTGAAATGTATAAATGTGTTAACAAAATAAAACAATTTAATGCCACATTATATTTTATTAGTCTATATAAGAGTGGTTGGTTGAACGGTCGAGTATGTTATTAGTAAGCGAATCTGCAAATGTGAATCAAGCAGTTGAAAGTAAGTATATGAAGTACAAAATATTATATTTACAAGCTTTAAGACCAAAAAATATACAGAGTGAAATACCAATTTAATTTGCTGGTAGATACTATAATCATAACATGTATGACATGAATGGACACACAGCCACATGTAAGACCGTTATAAATTTTTCAAAGTACAAACAACTAGCGTATAACTCGAAAGAACTCACCCCCAGTCCAGAGGTTATGAGCTATTTCCTCGCTCGAGTGTCCATTTAATTAAAGCTAGTATTAATGCCAAAATTGTTAAAGTAATGAATTTTTATCAAATCTACTCAAAAATTTCGAAAATAAGAAAATAATATATGTACGTGCTTGAAAAATTCTATTGACTTATAATTGGAGTTTTTTCAAGTTAAACGAACACGTTCACAAAATCGTTCCTGCCGATGAAATGTTTCAAGATTTTTTTCAAAAACTGTCTAACCTTTTCTTTGTATGACAAGATCGCGGGCTTGCTCTCTATAAATTTGTATTATTGTTAATAATTTTGTAACTAGATCACATTAGAGGAGCCATTTGACAATCAATATTCTAGACAGTTTTTAAAATAATTAGAAACTTTTTTTTTTTTTTTTTTAAATATTATACTGCGTGTTTAATTAACTACGCAGTATCAGCAAGAATGATTAGAAACTTTCTTTATAATTTTAAATACATTAAAAAGTATTGATTCATTTAACACTTTTTACCTAATCAGACTATTTTTAAGACGCTTTTATTATCTTTATACGTATGTTAGTATGTTTTCATGTTAGTATGTTAGTATATAACGAAAACTTTGAACAAGATTTTGACCCTCTTCAATACGTGGGTTTAAAGCGAAGTTTGGCATAGTTATCAAGGACCGATGACAAAACAATAATTTTAAGGTCAGAATTTTCAGGAATAACGATTTTCATATCTGAAAATATATATATTTATTTGCGCTCCCACCATATTTTTAATAAATTTTTTATAAATCAAAATAGTCTATAAAACTAAAAAATCAATAATAGTTTAAAAAACTAAAAAAACTCTGTTGTAACTAGCTAAACTAAAAGGTAGAAAAATAATTCTTTAAATTCGAAAAAATCATTTCATCTTAAAAAAGCGTGAGAAACTTTTTAAGATATTTTATAACGGCTTTACTTTTACCAATATCTGCCTTTAAATTATTTACAATAATTGAAATTTAGCACGCCACGCTACTTTACGAAAAAAGGATTTTTTTGAATTTAAAGAAATAATTTTTTACCTTTTAGTTCAGCTTGTTACAAAAGCGTGTTTTTAGTCTTTTTAAACTATTATTTATTGTAAATTGTTTAGACATTATGGCAATCAAATTGTTTTGCTCTGTTAATTTTTCGTATAACCGTCCTGTACAAAATAAAAGAACGTATAACGAAGAAATTTATTCCATTGAATACTTCCTGTGTATGTTATTAACTGTAATTTTATTGTTTGGAACGACCATAGTGATACAATAAAAAAACATTTTTAAGTGACTTTTTTAACTAATATTCTGTACTTTACAGCATGTTTCATGTAGGGTAATGAAATATGATTTTTAACACTTTTGAAACCAACTGTAGGATTATATTATTTTGAAATTTGCAAATTGAACACGAAATTGTAATTTCTTGATTATGTTTTAGACGCACAGGATATGTAAAATTAATTCAATTGGTCATCATTTTGTCAACAATTTATAAAAACAAATATATTAAAATCAGTATCCCGATCTAAGCAATAATGAGAATGAACAGAGGACCAGTACTATAAAACAACACCGACTAATGTAACACTGAACGAAATTTAGCTTGGAAGCTGATTTTAAGATACGTTAATATTATTAAAAAGGTTTATCAATTCTTCTTTCAAATAAATATAGTTAATATAATACACAGTAAAATTTCTTGAAGAGTCTTATATATTTCAATATTAATGTATAAATCCTCAGCTTTGTTTCTTGAAGGGAATAAAAATTTATACCTTTTGGATGCTGAGTTAGAATCTCGACCGATCTATTTATTTTATAAGTGTACAAATGTTACGTAGCCATAACTCCAGTTTTTTAAAATTTTTTTTTTTTAAATCAGTCCGTTTTATTCCTAACACACTGTGTTACTATGGCTAAATGTTCTTATATCTTAATGGATTTTTATTATGATCTAATATCTTTTTATTAACAAACAATGTTTTTAATTCCTTTTTACTCAACTACCACAGCGATAAAAGTGTGTATGTATTTATAGTTAAATTTCATTACACTAAAACATAAATAGAAACCTAAATAGTACTCTAGTATTTTTAGTGTTAACTTTTGTCTTCACCACTACAATTAGATTTTCTATAAATAATAGATTTTAGATCACATTTTCCGTTTTGTGCTCATAAAAGGGAAATATTATTGTCAAAAGTATTAACAAAGCGATGGTTTTTGATATTATACTTGATACTGGTTCATTATTTATTACTAACATCCAAGATCAAAATAACTTAAGAAAGAACGTCTGCCTGTTTGTTAAAATTTTTATTAGTAGTTTAAGTTATTGATTCCGTTTCTTAAGTCAAACTGTATACTCTTTGCAAACTGATTTAGCACTGTGTATCACAAAAGTTAGGAGGCGGTACTTCTTACTCACGGGCGTAGATAAAATGTTAAAATTTGAAGCTATACTCAAATTAGAACATAATTTATCAAATCCATTTGCTCGGCAATGGAACGGGATAACCACTGTTCGACAGCTTAAAACTTACAATTATTAAAGCGTCGGGCGATGGATATCTTTTCTTGCTTTTCTTGTTGACTGTCGTACAAACTGATGTTTGAATTTGTTGCAATTTTCTAGGTCCACAAAAAGAAAAGTCTCCATCTATCATGCAAATTTTCAAAAAGAATAATACTGGCTTTATGCAAATATATTTAATGAAAGTCTTTGCTCCCAATAAAATGAACTGCAAGCGTGTACCGTGACTTTAGTTGATCTAATTATATGATGATGAAAAATTTTTCAATTTTTTCTTAAAATCATTTCGATTGAATTTATGATATTTTCCAATTAGTAAAAGAAACATAGTGATTTTAGAATAGAATCATCGATGTTAGTAAAGTTGAAAGAAAACTTCTTAAAGCAGTCAAAAATATAAAATATAGATGAATAAGTAAATAATTTTTTTGTATCAAGTTTGTAAAGATTATAATAAATCATTCAGCACTTTCTCTTTTTTTCAAAGTCAAAATTATGATTGATGTTTAATCAATAAATCTAGATTGAAAGAGGTCATATAGTATGTATTTAGAGCTTTTAGTAAAGTTTATTAAAAAATTGTTTAATACTTTGTTAAGTATTGATAAGAAAATACATTAATTTTGTTTAATGAAGTGTTATAATTTTTTCTGTATGTGCAAAAATGAATTTTTTTTCTTGAAAGCTTGTTACACTTAAAATGTTTTAACTATCAATGCATTAAAAAAAAGTTTTAATTCGTAAAAACCATATTTTTATTTTTTATGAAAAGATTTAGATTCTATGTAAATAATTTTAAATTATTTACTTACACACTTTGTCAGTTATTTTTTACAAATTTTACTTAAAGAAATTGGAAATTTACTACGTGAAAATTTCGAAATTATAAGTAAAAGTATTGTCTAGATTTTTTGGAACAAGGTACCTTAACGCGACTTGCCATGGAGAACAAAGTGGCCCAAACCTTATTTGTGTGTGTGTGTGTGTGCCATATCCATGGTAACCACGATATGTTTTCCTAGTTTGTATTGTTTGTATTCATTATAGAACACGAATTTTGCATTTTTGTACTATTTATATCCAAAAATAGATATTGATGCATAACAATTTTTGGAAATAATTAGTACAAAGATGGCAAAATTCGTGTAGGTACTATAATTATGCGTGTCTTGGAACTCTACCTACTTGGCACTACAGATTGAACAGATTACCTACATGTATTTATTTAGCGTTTATATTTGTTTTTGTAAAGAGACTTCGTCCCTAACGGGGGTTAGGATCGCGCGACCTCAAACTTTTTTTGTTTTCACGTTACCTATATACAAAGTTTGAACAACCTATCTTTTATAGTTTTGGAGAAAATAGACACCAAAACTTTGTCCTAATGAGGACGCAATCACGGGTAACAGAGATGTTTATGAAAAAATTGAGAAAAATATAGAATTTACTAAGCAATAATTAAAAAAGCGAAAACATATATCATATCAAAATATGGTGGAAGCGTATGGAAGAAAATAGTTATTTACTTTAACAACACTTACACTAAAATTATAGTTGAATTGAACAAACAAATAAGAAAGAGAATTTGTAAGAAGATGAGAAGTCATACCTTGGAAATTTAATTTTTACTAAATTGATTGAAATTAAAATTTTACAATAAAAAAAGTAACATAGCAGTGAAATTCGAGTGAAAAATTTTACTCTTTATTTTTGGATTTCTTGCAATTTTTTTAAAGGGTACCCTTTTGAAAAAATCGAGTAAAACGATAAAAAATTTTGTTTTGGAATTAGATGAAACTATCTTTCTTTTCTTTCTCTGTTTTTTTTAATTAAAAATAAATCATTCAATATTCAAACTTGTTTCGTTGTATTACACTTTTAAAGAAAATCGATGATAATAGACTTTGTGACACTGACATAAAACCATTCGAATTATTTATTACAATAATGCAACCCATATAGAATGGTAACTAGAGTGCTTCACGTAATTATCGAACGGAAAATGATGGGCACAAATCTGATCTTCGGTGAGTAACCGAATGACGAATATCATCGGAAAAGTAATGCATGATAATTTAGTGAACGACAGAAGTAAAATGATTTGCTACAATATGGGGGACAGTGGGGGGGGGAGCTCAATCAAGCATTACAAGTTTTCTTACATTCGGAATCTAATCAGAAAAGGATTTGCTACGAAAAATTAATTTCAAAATATATTTCTTATCAAAATATATAAGTTTGAAATTGAAATTTATTCAAGTAAATATTAAAATTTAATTTACGTCCATGAGGTTTTAAAAACAATCAACATTTTTTAAAGGTCAATTTTATTTTGTTTCATTGAACCCCACTTCCCCTATATTTCATTGATGTTACGGTTGCTGAAATTATAAATGTATTTATTCTTGCACTATTTCCGTTGTTATAAAGTGTTGTAATTTTTAAATTTTTATAACACTTTAAAATAAACACACCATGATTTTAGTATTATAAAGTTTATTTACAGTATAAAACACTGCGTAATAATTCAATTACAAAATATAAATAAAAATAATTTAGAAAGAATTTATTTTATATAACTAACGCTACTGAATTACTACATACCTACAAATCTCATGCCGATGTATAACTAAAAAGCTCCAACAACAAGCTAACGAAGCGTTGCAGCTTTAGTGGTTTTCTTAACTAGAAATCCCCTTGGACAAAATATGCCAACTACTAAAATACACATATATTTGAATTACTACTATCACTTATATAATTATCTTGAATATTCTCTGTTAGGTAACTTTCTTTGGAATGAGTCCAAATTCCTGAAACAAAACCTCCAATCCACAATGTCCAAACATCCCATGTGATCATCCTTTATCGCTTAATTCTTTAGGGGTATCCAAAATTAGCAATTTCATTAGCGACATGTTAGGAAAGACCTTTTTTCTGCAATGTCGCCTTTCAATTACTACTACTGCTGTTAATATAATTATCTCAAACATTCAATGAAGTTTCAAGTAGTTTATTTTGGTAGATCGGCATTAGGAAAAAGATACACATACAAATTTTGACATTTATAATCACGGTATTTCATTTGGATTTTACATTTTGGGCAAGTTGACTCATAATCCTTATCTTTAGTACGCTTAACACAAAATTTACATTCAAAAATATATAGTATAAAATATGGAATTTTACAAAAACAAATCTGTCAGATTAGAATGTTTACTTTCTACGTCGACCAAAGATAATATTTCATGTTTTAAAAAAATTATGAGTATGATCATTTATATGGCGTGTTTCACTGTAGTTTCAATAATGTCATGAAATCCATAATTTTCTTTTCTTTAATCACATTAAACAAGTTTCTATAAATTTATTTCAAATTATTAAGATTTTTGGAAAATTATTTGGTACAAAAGTTTTTTGTATTTTACATAGAATAATTTTATTATTTAAACGTATCGTCTAACTTCTACCGTTGTTGAACCAGCGTTGAATTTTCTACGGCCCTAAAAGACAACAAAAAGAAAACAATGTAGAGTTTTCAACTAGTTTTCCGTCTTGTATATATATAATGTACTAGAAAGCTTGAAATCACTATGGTGTAAGCACATGAAGTTATATTATATACATACATATAATACAAAAACGTATAATTATATATACTACTTTGGTACAACCAAAACATAAGCAAGCATACTACTAGCCTAGACTTGTGGTCTTATAAAGTAGATTAAATAGATATTGAGGCATGTTTATACCAAGAATGTTTATCCCACTTTAAGGGTTTGAAAATAAACCACTCTTCGTGGTGTTTATAATATAAATCTATTAAAGGAAGAACATGTTTAGGAATATTAAATAATCTCATTTACGTTTTTGGTCCATGCTGGTAATTGCGAAAGTTATTTTTAAGCGAGGTTTACTGGTAGAAAAATGGCCAATTACTTTATGTACGAATATACTTTCTATACGAGTATAATAGCGTAATGCTTGATTTTCTTGACAATTTTATTGCGCCAAAGTACTTTATCTGTTATTTTACAAAACTAATTTTGCTTGTATAAGTTTGTGCAGAATATACACTTACGTAGCCTAGAATTAATGATTTAATAAGGCTAAATTTTACCAATGACCTGGAAAAATTGACTCATAACTGAGATTTTAAATATTATCTTTTAAATTATCCATATGATATTCGAACCAAACTCCACCTTTTAGTGTTATGGGCTGCGCATATTTAGGATGTGTGGTAGGGAAAATATTTTACAAAAAAGACAAAGGAAATGGTTGAATTAGACAAAGTATGTTCGATGGAGGGCAATTTTTGGTTCAGTTTGCGCAGGTACCCAGTCGACGCCATCTTAGCTTGTTCCTACTTCCTGATTCAAATGTTGTAAAAAACGTAAATGTTGTAAAAGACAGCTCATCAAATTTTTTTATATGATCGAGATGATTCGATGAAACAATTAATCAAATGGTAAACAAATAATCAGAGAGATAACTGAAACTGAGAATGTAGCCACCCTACCCCTACCTGCGCAAGGGCTTCCCTTATATAATTTTACCATGGTCTATAATACTCAACTGATCGGGTTTGATCAGTTACTATTTAAATCTCTAATAAATATCTTTCATTATATCAAAATCTAGTTATAAAAAAAAACCAAAAATTACAATAATTTATCACCAATTAAAACTGAACATAAACAATGATATTACACATAAATGGAACCAATAAATACAAATTATCCACATTTTCTAGACTAAACAATTATATTATTATAGTTACAATATATGAAATTATTATTCAGAACATTACTACAAAAAAACTAAAATTTACTATGCAACCATAAATTTTTTCGGTTATGAAAATTATAAATGAATCAGTGTTTTAATTGGTGAATATAAAACAAGCTGAATAATAAAAATGTTGGTGTAAGTTGTAAACAGTAAATGTAATGGTTCCGATGTTTTAAATATTTTTTGTAATGGGAATATTTCTTATCCCAAGACTTCCTAGTTTTCAGGTGAGTGGATGGTTTGGGCTCATTGCTAGCGAAAAACTTGAATGAATTCATACGAAAGTTAGAAATAAATAGATATTAAGGAACATTAATTCATTATAAGATTTTCGATAATATGCAACGCTTTGGAGCTATTCAAAAGAAAACCCTATTTAATTTTGTGGTTTCACGAAATATAAAAAACTACTTATTCTTAAGAAAATGAATTTTGAAAAGCTGTTTTTATGGTAGGTGCCTACGCCGCAGTCTTTTCCATAGTATTTCACCGTGGCATCACTTTTTAGGAGTAATCTTCGAGTGCGTACTAATTGTGTGTAAAAGATCATTTAAGCAAAATAAAATTGAAGTTTTACTAATATATATTTATTATTGATTTTATAGGATCTATCTTCAATGTATTCAACTGAAACATTTGAATAGCACACCCTATAATTTCTGTATGTTGAAAAATTATATACGTCATTTCGATTTAGATACTACTACAGTAGAAACAATAATTTTTGCTTTCATGCTAAGTTAAAACTTGAAAATCATACCCAACCAGGAAGAACAGTTCATTATTTCTACGGAATACACACAGGAAAGCAGTGGAAAAAATTTAAGATAACGATTAACAATGTGAATTTTATGGTAATTAGGCTATTTAAAAATGTATCACGTGGCTGAAAAATTATATTATACATCTATATGCATAAAGATAGTATTATCATACCATTACGAAAGTATTTCATTATAAATTATGACAAGGAAAAAAAATTGTTATTTATTTTAAATAGTTTCAACAATAAGTACCGAGTGCCAAAAAAATTAATAATTATCAGCTAATTATTAAATTTAAATAAATTTACATTTCAAAATTTAAAACTGTTTATTAAATTCACAATTACTAGATATTCTATAAGGGCAAAAACAAACAAGAATCGAATCTACTGACTGTTAAAAAGTAGATGTGTGTATTTTGCCCGTAAATATAACTTGTTCATTGTTTTGCATTGTTTACATCTAACGTAAATATTTTTAGCATCGAAAATCATAAACTCAAAAAATTGAGTCAATAGCAATAATGGAACGTACACAATTAGCGTTTTTGACATTCGTTAGGAAATGCAAGGGTTTATACAGCGTGTCCCATTACTCGATGGGCATAGCAAAGGAGTTTATTCTTTGAACAGTTTTTAATCGAAAGTTAAATCTTTGCTTTTTTCCGAAACTCAACAGTTAAAGACTTATGAAGACTATTTAAGGTAAACCATTAAATTAAAGATATTGTTGAGTAAAGAAGTTTATTGTTTTCTTTATTTTAAAAATGCTTGTATTGCTAACACAAATGTAATTAAAGTTTTGATTCAAAATTACACATTAATGCTCTTCTAGTAATTGAATACGTAGCTCTCTGAAGAGAATCTGGGCTGTATCATATAGATGCAGCTGCAGTCATAATATTTTGAAATAGCCTATCTCTGGTGTATTATGGTTGCAGCGTCAGCCATACGAGATGATCCAGATACTCTTCAAAAAGCTACGCATTCAATTTCTAGAAGAGCAAAATCAAAGTGTTGCTACATAAATGTAAAAATTCAGAAGAGCAATAAAAATAATAAAATAATTTGTCTTATTGCTCCATTGGCTGAAGCAAGTAACAAACTGTTTTAAAAACGTGAAAAATCGTATTATCGAAGTAGGCGATCATGTTGTATAATATCGTTGAAAAAGTTTTTAAAAATGCATTGAAAAGTTTTCAAATTACTTTTCTATCATGTGAATGTAAGGTTTAAAAATAATTGGCCATTCCCAGCCAAAACCCAGGCTATACCTAATGAGTGTATCATCTTCGAAATAGTTCGTTGACAATCCTTGTCAGGTGCTATTACCAGCTTTTTTTCTTCAAAATTACATGGCTAAAAAGTTAAAGGAAGTTTCATATCTTTTGAAACTTCGAATCTGAACGTATTTTTATCCGAGAATAAATTGACATTATTTTACTTAGAAGCTATACAACCATATTAATTGTGATAAAATTTGGATGATCGGTTTCAGAATAGAATAAACAGATTAAATTTAAAAGGTGGGTACGGAAATACTATAATGGTTCCGTTTTTGACCATTTGAAACGACACTCTAAAAAATCAAAAAGAAAATCAATAAAATTAATTAATTAATATATTTAAAAAAATAAGGGAGAAATTGTTGCATATCATAAAATTTATAATGTATATTTTATCCAACAACTTCCATTTAAAATTTTTAGCATAAAAAAATATATATCAGTAAAACGTTCAACGAATATACATTCTAGATTAGGGTTAAAGTTTTTCGACGTTATCTTTTGCTTACAAGAATGAAAATGTTTATAAAAAAATATTACACTCGAAGTGAATTTTCATATACATTCTCTTTTTATATGTATCATATGTAGCCCTAGAGCCCGTGACAGTAAAACTTTTTGCCAGGATTTTTTATTTTTTACTGATGTGACAGATATTTTGGTCAAGTTTTGAGCTGTCACACCGAGATATTTCAAAAGAAGAACTCAAATCGAACAAGTTAAAAAAAAGGAAATTCCGCGATAAGGGTAAAATTTTATTCCCTTTATAAATTAAATATCTGTATGACAGACCTTTCTGCCACGATAAGAGCTTTCACATCAAATTTTCCTGAAAAAAGATAAAATTTGCAATAAACTAATGAATTTAAACTCTTACAAATTAATTTCCAAATGCAAAATACTTTGTAATTATTTAAAATATAAAAAATATTTCTGCCAGGATAAACCCTGGCACATCTAGTCCATATTGTACCTATAGTTAAAAAGCATTGATTCATTTGCGAAATTTGGAAACCCTGTAAGTGTAGTTTTACTGTCACGGGCTCCCCGCTTAATATATATCTGCATAAATCAGCAGCTGACTGTGAAGATTGCCGTACCATTTTTTTACAGCTACTGTTAAAAAGTGGTGAAAGTGAAAGTTGAATTTCCATTTCTAGATCTTTGTCAGCCAACCCTAAAAATGAATAGACTTCAAACCAGTTATAAAAATATATTTGTCTGTCATTTTGTATATTTCGCAGAAAGGCTAGGGATGGTTTTTTCCAGCTAAAAAATTTCCTTTTATGTTTATAAAAATTAACAAGTGAATTTACAAAATTTAAAAAACCCCCGACAATTTTTTCGGTACGGAACCCTAACTTAGCACTTGAAACATAGCTAAGAACACTCTCCATTAAATTACAGACACACACATAGCGGTCAAACTTATAACACCTCCTTTTCTTTGTTCGGGGGTTAAAATAGTGCAAAAACTTAAGGAAAATATTTATTGAATATCATTTTGTGACGTTAGTCTCTAGGCGAAATTTGCAACGAACCAAAAATAAGACAAACCAAACAGACGCTTATGCTAATATTGAAATAAAAAATTAAAAAACTATCCATCTTAGAGATTGGCTGATAATCATCTAGCCATGAAAATTGAAAATAAACAAGGAAAGTGGAAAATTCATATTTCAGCGAAAGGTGGCCATCGCTGATATACTGGGATGTGGTAGGCAAGGTTTTTAAACGCATTTTTTAACATCCTTATTTTTAATCGTGGCTAAAGAAAATAAAGAGTAGATGATTTTTACAACTAGCTACCGTACTAATACTATACATAAACTCGTGATATAAAAAACCTAGTCATAGTTTTCATAATTCCCCTTACGCTGAGTGTATTTTACCTTTTATTTCACGCAACATGACAATTAGGTTTTGTATTTCGAAATTTAGAATATTAATGCGAAAAATAAAAGGTATATTCTCGTAAGAAAATTAAATAAAAAATATGAGTCAATGCATTTCATAAAAGCTTTGTTTTACAAGTGTTATCCCAACAAAATGATAATGAAATATTATATTGATGAATCGACCACAAAAATGACATAAGTACTACTCCCATTCAGATTTTTCAAATTTAACACAGCTTTTTAAATTTATATGAACAATGTAAAAATCTCTCTTATTATAATAATATAGAAACATGATTCGATGATAATTTGCCACAAAATGTATTATTTCTTGCAATCTTTTTTGAATATTGGAATGAAAACTCGAAGAAGTATACAGATAATTCAAAGTTATTCTATCGTTTTAAATATATTTTGTGATGATTATTTGTAAACGTGACTCGGGAAATAAACGTCAGTTGTAAATTTCTGAAATTTGTTTGATATTAGTACCGAGGCCTCAAATTTTCTAAAATCGTTTATTTATTTATAATAATTTCCATTTCTTATATGCGCAAAATGTTTGAAAGGTAATTTAATGGGGAGTGTTCTTAGCTATCTATCAAGTGCGCGTTTAGGGTTCCATACCCGAATAATTTCTTCCGGGCTTTTTAAATTCTTTAAGTTTCACTTGTTAATAGTTTTCTTAGAATTGTATTCAGTTTCGTTTTTTGATAAGAAAACAGTGAGTTCCATTAGTAAGCTATAATAATCATAAAAATACTGTATTCAATTTTTTTTCATCACATACACATCGAATAAGATGATAGTGTCCAGTGTCCCGAGAATGCAATTGTTGTAGCAAGTGTATTATTGATTATTAATGTGCAACTTTGTAGTTTAAAAAAAAAATCATGCACTTACATTGAGATTGACAATTATTTACTGCGTATCTTGAGATTTGCAATGGAAGCGTCTATTTAACAGATTCTTTAGTATAAAAAAATATAAGAAGAGTTAAGTTTTGTGTAACATTATTCAGTTCGTTGAATTTTCATTGCTGTTACTTGTTTTCTACGTTGCTTACTTTATTTTTCTACCTACTAGACAAGTTGACATGACGGTCGGCTGATGCTCCTGTAGGATACATTTACTTACGTACCAGCTACCAACAATGGCTGTTGCTTTTAATATATGTATACTTGATGTGCTTATGCTTGTTTGCAGTGATGATGCGTAAGTTAAATCTTTTACAAAAATTAGTATAATAAAAAATAATTTATTAAGAAAACTTTTTTATGACATGTTTATCCTTATACGAATAACTCTAAGAATATTTTTATGTGCATAAATGAATATTAACTAACACTAGAATAAATAAATAATAATTTTAGGAGACAACGGGAAACAATATTTACTGTGTAACAAAAAAAAAAAAAAATTGAAACTTAACGAAAAAAATAAATATTTGACTGTTTTAAACATAATAAACAAAAATTTAATTTTCTTTTGAACATATTCCTTGGTTTTTTTCCTTGTTTATTTAAATTATCACTTCTGTTGTACTTAATTATTTTATCATAAAAATCAACTAAGTGCAAAATATTTTCTTTCCTACAATTAATAGCGTTGGTGAAAGTTTACTTTAGTAGTAAACTGACTCAAAAAATCCCAAACAGTCATAATAATTTAACTCCGGTTTGATGGGCAAGCAATTTAACAGAGGAGGTATCGAATTAAACGTTCGGAAATGCTAATAATCTCAATCGTTAAAGGTGTATATTGTGTGGGAAGCATTTATCACTAGGCCACTGTACCTCTGTTGAAATATTATGAGTAAAGCTATACTTGTATCTAGCAAAAACATGATGAAGATGACGTAACATTGCTGACGTGAATCCATAAGAGTTTAACCTACCAAAAAAAATCTAGCGAAGGCCTATAGAAGAAAAAAGTATGAGTACATTTAGAAAAACTTCACATAAGTGAAAAAAATTTGAACAAATTGTAATGACATTTATTTGTGCTATAGTCATATTTTCCATTTAGTAAAAAAAAACATTCATTTTCCTGGAGACTGGAGGTTTTTTTCGGGATGATAATCATCAAGCCAATATTTTGTAAGTGGCATCATTTCGACGAAACCCCAACTTTTTTATTTACGAATATTCTTGTAGTTGGATGTTCTCTTTCATGTGACTCAGAACTTGTCGGATATCCGTTTGTTACTCTAATTGGAAGATAATTGAATTATAATAGCAACATTTGTTTTGTTCGACACTTAATAAAATAACCCGACTAGAAATTTTCACGTGCTCCCACTTGGGACCCAGCTTGGTTGCCCAATTGGGACCCCAAATTGGGCTGTAACGCAGAAACTTATTTGGGGCCCGGTGGGGCTATCCCAATTGGTTCCCAATTGGGCAGTCCCTATAGGTTCCCGAATGTGCAAGCCCTATGGGTTCCCAATCGAATAATCCCGGTCTGTTCCCGCTTAATTTACCTTATTGTAAATCATTTACCCCATGTTAATCAATACAATCATGATGTAGCCTATAGCTTCAAATTAAAAATAAACTGGAAATTACCAAGCAATTTTTTTTATTTATAAATTTATAAAAATACAATAGATCCAGTCAATAGAATGATCATTTTTTTAAACGAAGAAGACGATGGCCATCCCAATCTCGAGCACCTTGTATCACTGCTGTCATTGCCTTCAAAATTTCTTTATCGTCTAGTGGGTTTTCGGGACTGGAAGCTAGTTTTTTAATAATGACATCTATAATAATTTTAAAAAAAATTATTAACGAAAGAACTATTTTTTTTAATAATTACAATATAACTTGTGATCGAAATTTTTACCTTGTATACTTGAATAAAAACTAGTGCGGAGTTGTTTGACGACATCTTCTGATTCGTAGACGTCCAAGTTCACATTTTACATAACCTCAATGTCCAATTGACATTTTCAATTACTCTCATAAAATGTTCGTTACACATATGTCAAAATAATAAAATTCAATTAAACGTAAATGCACTTAAAAAAATTTATGATATATGTATGATGCTGAATTTTTATAAATTAAAATACCAAAAAAAAAATTATAAAAAATCACTTTTTCACTTTTATTTGTTAATCACATGTGTTTTTATTATGACAAATAAAAAACTTCTCGTAGCGCCATCTGGTTAAATGTTTTAAATAAATAAAACGCGGAAAATTCAAAAATGAACAACTGATACTTTTGATGCAAATAGAAGGGAAATAGGAATAACAGAATAATATTAAGAGAAAAAAATAGATTATGTAAAAAACGAAAAGTTTATAAATACTCAAAGTAAGAGTTAAAAGTGAAGTAAAGCGTTTTGAATTAAAACTTTTTTAGGGAAATTATTTTTTTCTAAATTTATAACTATTTACTTACTATAAAAAAATAACTTAAACAAAAAAAATTAATTGAAAAATTATGATTGTTTTTAATAAAGTAGGAAATTTTTTAAATCAATTAACTGCACTAAGATTAAGAACATATATATTTGCTTTATTCAAAGCAGTCAAATTTTTCAAAATCCGGTAAAAATAGATAAAGATTATTTAATTTTTACATCGGGCTATCCCAACGTGTTCCCAACCAGGTCCCACTCAAACAATCAAACCGCGTGTTTATCATTTAATTTAATTTGGGCTTTCCCAATAAGTTACCAAATAGGCCCCAGTTGGGAAAAACTATTTAAAATCGCCGTTTTTTACATTGGGCTATCCCAAATGGCTCCCAATTGGTTCCCAATTGGGATAGACCTATTTTAATTTAATTTGGGCTTTCCCAATAAGTAACCAAATAGGCCCCAGTTGGGAAAAACTATTATAAAATCGCCTATTTTTACATTGGGCTATCCCAAAAGGTTCCCAATCGGATCCCAATTGGGATAGACCTATTGGGACATGCCCCAACAAATCCCAAGCGGGCCCCAATATAAGTACTGGGACAATTTCTAGTCGGGAAGATGTCCGTTTTCCAACAACTTGAAAATCATAATTACATCTGCCTTCCTACGTACTTCCTCTCTAATTGATTGTTGGACAAAACAATTTCAGCATGTATTATTCATTTACCTTCCTTATTATACAGAGTGGATTATTTTAATATATGATGGCTAACAGTTCTTTTTGTAGATAGCCAATTAAAAACTAATTTTAACAAAAATTGTAGAATTCTGACATCAGGTTGTACCTAATTCTCCGAGCTACTTCTATGCTTAACTTGGATCCTATGTAAGAAAAAGAATAAAAATTTAAATAAAAAAGTTGATCTTCATCAAAAACTAACAATTTTTATTTAAAACATTTTTTCGAAAGTCGTTAGCTTTCAAAAGAATAAAATTAATAGAAGAAAAACATGCTAGCTTCAGAAAATGCTTGGACCAAAAGTAGTCAAGGGCAATGGAGGACAGTAGCCTGTGTTACTGACCTGAAATTCTAGTTTTATGGTCGTATCTGTTCTCGATCTTCAAATGATCTTGAAAATTTACCTGGACCTTACAGTTATTGACACAGGCGAGTAGCCTATATTGACCATGATAACTTTGACAAAATGTTTCTAGATAAAGTGTTCCTAGGGCTTAGCGATTAAATGTAATAATGACATAATATTTTTAAGTCACATTTCCCCCCAAAGCTAACTATTCTAGAAAAAAATGAATTATGGAGAGTTATTTCATTATATTAAAAATACAAATAAATAAAAAACTTTGTCGTCAGTTTAAACTTACATCATCTTGAACTGCAGAAATGAGAAAGCCGTGTATTGTTATAATTATATAATTAATAATTAAATTTTATTACAAATAAGATTAATAATTAAAACAAAATTATATACAATTTTTCTTGTTTCATTATTATTTTTCATCTGTACATCTTTTATAATTGTATTGTGTAAAATATTCTCTTTAATCAACAATAATTTCCTTGTTAGAAAACAACAACAGAAATAATTATTACATACCCTCATGAATAATATTACAAGAGTAGAAAACAACCAATCGGTTAAGCAGCAATAAATACTAAATATCAAAGATTTTAAAGTATACCTCAAAATACCTCGTTCGTTAATTTCCAAAGAAGATGAAATGGGATAGAGCCATTTTTCTTCAAATTTTGTGTGTATACAAAACTTATATATTCAATTACGATAAAACTACTTCGATTAAGATAATTTTTATCTTTTTGATATGAGGAATCATAGAGAGAATTTTTTTTTCATTACAATGAACAAGTTATAAACAAATTTAGTTTCGAATTTTTGTGTTTCGTTTTATAGTCAGTAGGTACAAAGTAAGGTTAGGTTAGGTTAAATTGGCTGTCCATGAAAGACACACTTAGGTTATAGAGCCCATTTTGATACCATATATGTGTTTTACCACCTACCGCTGATAATTTCATTTATCAGCTCCTCCAAGACACAATTGACCTATGTTGCTCATTTACGAACGTGACCTCACTTTTTACGTCCTATGCACCCTATAAAAATTTCAGTTTGATATCTCTTTTCGTTTTTGAGTTATCGTGATGACAGACGGAAAGACGACAGACAGACCGACAACCCGAAACGGACTAATTAGATGATTCCATGAACACCTATACCAAAATTTGGTTCATAGTATCAATATTTTTAAGCGTTACAAACTTGGGACTAAACTTAGTATACCTTGGTATATTCCATATACATGGTATAAAAACAGCAAGTTTTAGTTAATTACAAGAACGTAAAAATTTTGTTTCGCTGTTAAAATTTTGCCAAAATGAAGATTGAAAATGGTTGAAGGCTCAAGACGCACCACTTGCAATTTGCCAACCAAATTCTCATATCCAAAACGGAAAGAAAACTTCATGAAAAAATAATTCGACCAAAAGTTTTTCCGAGTAATATTTTTGTAACTATATATCTGTAATTTATTTTATATCTTACAGTTTTCGAAATTTGTGGTGCAAGTTGAATCAGTTGAGTTAAGTATATATTGGTGCTCTAATGACTCGAAATATTCATTTTATGTGGTAATGAGAAAAAAATTTACAAAATATATTCCTCTTTATAATCTGTATATTACGCCGAAAGACGTCTTTCGTTTCAAGGATTTTTGTTTCAGTATCCTGAAAAAATTATATAGCGAATATTTTGCTATAATTCCTGTTATGTTATTTACATTATATTATTTTACCTTCGTTTTTCATATTTTCTGCAATAATAAAAATAAAGAAAACCAATTTTAATAATTAAAACAAATATAACTACGCTTTATTTATTGTTTAAGTTTTTTAAATTTTTCTCTGACATTCTGATTATTATGTTATTATTCTACTATTGTTCTATTATATTTATATTCAACTTTTTAGTTATTTTAACAATATGATTATTATTTGTGATAAAACGCATGATTGAACATGCTTATCTTGTTATAGAATAAAATTATATGAAAGAAGGACAGTTACTACATATTACAACAATATTTAACTGAAGCATCAAAGAAAACTGTTTTATTTTTCTACGCCAAAACATTCCTACGTTACAATTTCCCTACTTAAATAAAATTTAAAATAACTTTTAAATAATTATACCATGTATATATGAAATATATCAAGGTATACTAAGTTTAATCCCAAGTTTGTAACGCTTAAAATATTGATCATACCAATAAAATTTTTGTATAGGCGTTCATAAAATCACCTAATTAAACCATTTCCAGTTATCTGAAAAGTGAGCCCAAGTTCGAAACTGAGCAACCTAGGTCAAGTGAGTCTTGGGTCCGTAGAACCTATCTTGTAAACCGTTTGAGATAGAACAATAGTTTAAGTATAAAAATGTTCCCTATAAAAATTAAATAACTTTTTTTGAAATATTTTTTCTTAAACCTCTCTGTTTATCCGTGAGGGCG
Organism: Chrysoperla carnea; assembly: GCF_905475395.1. Lineage (NCBI taxonomy): Eukaryota > Metazoa > Arthropoda > Insecta > Neuroptera > Chrysopidae > Chrysoperla > Chrysoperla carnea. The sequence goes on along the minus strand of NC_058337.1, from coordinate 69,584,190 downwards.
CAAATTATATAGTATGTATTATATGTTATTACTAGTTCGTTACTTACATGACGTAAAAATACAAACGATTGCGTAATCAACACTATCTATAAATGGTACTTCAACAATTAACTCAATCAATTGTTTGTTTTCACTTGTTTTTTTAATATTTCTATTTCAGTCTATTTCTAATTTAAAAGAATTGAACTTCACTTAAAATATACTCCTAAAAATAATAAACTTGAACATTTTACTACTTCAAAATAATTCTCCTTTCAAAGTACACTATTCTAAATTCAGTTCTACAGAGTGTACAAAAAAAAGGTAAGTGTTAAAATATTTTGAGTATTTCTCTTTCTTCTAAAATATTAAAATTTGTAATTTAATATTCGTTCCGCAGAAGTAAATTTTAGTATCTTTGACTTTTTGTGACACCTTAACATTTATCCATGGAAATTCGGGAAATGTCCGGAGTTCATTGACAATAGAACTATTGAAAAGCAGAAATATTTAAACGCGTTGACGGGTAAAAAAATATTAAAGTAGGTTTTTTGTTTAAAGTAGGTATAATTATTAAAAAGTAGAAATTTATTCGATGAAACACGTTATTGTAAAACCATTTAAAAGTAAATTCAAAATTATTAATTGGTAAATTCATTTAATGCTTTTGTGTTGTGATATTTAACTATTTAGGCGTGCTCAAAAACATGTGAGTGGTTTAATTTTTTATGGTCAACATCGTGATAAGCACGTAATTTTCTTTAGAAACATTCCGTCCAAAATTTATAAATTTTATAAGAAAAAGTCCATTATCGTATTATATGAATTGATTGAAAAGAAATTGTTTGCAATGTCCGATTAAATAGCAAACATTTATTTGCCTATTCAGAAATCATTAAAATAAATAAACAGAATTAAATGATTATGACTGCAGGATAATAACTACATTAAAAGCTGTAGGATTAGTGTTTAAATTATCGTATTTCTAGTATTAATTTTAAATGTTTTGAATAATATGAGGAAATTATTATTAAATTGTTAATAAAAATTTTTTTAAGTTGAATAATATAAATAGTTATATTTTCCACTTCAATTGATATAGATAAATATGTACCTACAGTGAAATTGTTTATTTAAGAGTAAATTTTATTGTTAAATAAACAACATTACTTATTTGTAGGCTTATAGTTTGGCATATAACCTAAAATGAACGCATTTTAATTAATTTATTATTTTTGTTTGTTTACTATAGTATTTCGACCGCTGTCAATAAAACAATGACATAAATTATAAATACAAATAACCTGTGGAGTAAATCTCAATTAAACAGAATTGAAAATTTTGATTTTAACCTACAAAATTGAAAGACCAGTAAAAAGAAAAAGCTATGTAAGTTTGAAGTTTTTTCTGCCATTTGTTATTTATTTTATTCATTTCTAAAGTATTACAATTCGAAAGCATAGTGGATTTCATATGAGAATATTACCGTTTTCGTATGATGGTATATCAAGGTATATTTTAAATGTACGTAATTTTGCTGGTGCATTTCATGACCATTGTGTGAGTGATTTTGTTTCTTGTGGTACGAAATAAGTGCGTTCCAAGTATGAATGTAATTCTACTTCCAGGAAATCAAGCCCAAAGAATACAATTTTAATTAATTTATATCATGATTTTCATTGGTGTCCGATTTTGGGGCTATAATTATTTAAACTCCCACACCTTGTGCCAATGAATTAATATAAAACATAATTTTACCATAGGTTTTCTCTTTATATGACTTCAATTTCCTTCTCTTAGTTATATGAATTATAATATAATTTATCTATGGTATAATGACATTATTCCGAGAACATTACTTACATAAATAATGAAATTTTATAGAGAGATATTTTACCTTTATAATATAAAATAAATATAGTTACTTTATACAGGCTGATTCAATAATAAATACTTATCCGAAATTCGTACTTAGGTTTGTTACATGAGTAGATATCAGGTGCGGGCTTACACTCATCTAAACCATACTCAGGTACCTACCCATTGAAAAATTAAAAGTAAAAAATATTATAATAAAATTGAATCAATAAATGTTTTAAATTACTTTAAAGAAATTCAATTTCTGTATGCATGCTTTATGGTCTGCCCTCTATAAGGAAAAAAATTTTATTAGGAGATAAATTTCAATATACCGATCAATATATCGAACTATTGATTGTATGAAAAACAAGTGAAAATAAACAATTGACTGAATTAATTGTTGGAATATCATGCATAGACAGTGTTGATTACTCTATCACATTACACATACATACATGTCACTCATACATAAGTGATATTCCCATATAATACATACTATACAATTTACTCCTAATTTGCGACCTAATGGGTAAACAGTGATGTTTACGAAAAAATGTTTGAAATAAAAGTTGGCTATTTTTATATAAGGAATAATTTTTGCATTTAAACTTTTGTTCTATCTCGAACGGTTTACAAGATTTAGGTCATAACCAATTGACCTATGTTTCTCATTTACGAACTCAACCTCACTCTTTTCCTGAGTACGCTGTAAGAATTTTAGCTTGATATCTTTTTTCGTTTTTGAGTTATCATGTTGACAGACAGACGGATAGACGGACAGACGGACAGACGACCGAAAATGGACTAATTAGGTGATTTTATAATCACCTACACCAAAATTTTGTTCATAGCATCAAAATATTTAAGCATTACAAACTTGGGACTAAATTTACAATTAGTATACCTTGCATATTACATATAAAAATTTCAAACCAGAGTAGTTGATCTTTCAAAATATTTTCGTTTCTCTCATCGTTTCAAAGCTTTTAATTTTGGATCAGCTGTAAAGTAACCCCAACCCTACTGTGGTCAGTTGCTTATTTACTTAAGAAATGCTATTCGCAGATATATCGTGACATATAAGCAAAAAATAGATCTACAGTACTTGAAAACATTATCGTATACACCAAATCTATCTTCTTCAGGACAATTATATCTTACCTACAAAGGGAAAAAATTTGTTCGTAGGTTCTTAGCATAAAATATTGAGGAAAGTTAGAAAATTATTTTTTGCATGATTACTTTATTTTATTTACGTAAACATATGATAATAGTATAGAAATTTAATTTTTTGTTTAAGATTCTTGAAAAAACAGTAACAAAAAAGCTCATATAATCCTATGATTTCCAAACTTTAGGCATCGTTTATCTCGAAAATTAATAAGAGCCTTTTACTCTGTGCTTGTATGATGATCTTTTTTTCATTGTCATGTATGAACTTTCTTCTAGTGCAAGGAATCCATACTCGAAGCGTGTCAATGTATTATAGACAAGTTTTTTTGGTTACCCTTTTAATATCAGAAAAAAATTTGTCTAGTTTTATTTTCACAGTAAGTATGCCATCCGGGTCAAGCGATGGTCGACTGTGTTTTTTTAACTGGAAGTATCTATTTTTTGTACTAAATTCTATTACTCCTTGTATTAAAAACAATTGTCCTAAATACTTTTTCCCAAGCCTCAATTTAAGGCATCTTCATTCAGATATTTTAGATTATATAGATTCCGCTTAGAGAAGTTTTTTTTAACTAACTAGTTCTAAAAATAATTATATTTTTCTACAAATTCTTATTCCAAGTATTTTTTTTCATTCCTACAGCTTTTAACTTTAAACGACTTGAAAATCAAACAGAAAATTGAGATTTGTAAAAAAAATTTTGGTCCTTTTTTTAGAATCTGCTACAAAAAATAGGTAGGTCCATTTAAAAAAGCAAAGTTGAACCTGGAAAGCGTGATCGGAAATAAAAATGCGATACATTTTTCATTCTACGCTCCCCGAAAATAAAAAGACCGGTATTTTGATATTTCAATCGATTTCATAAGAAAATGCTGAAGACTTTTTTAAAAATCAGCCAGTATAGTAGGTAAGTATGTATGTATGCATTTATGTACGCTTAAAGTTACGTTCAATTAAATATTTTATTAGCTATGAAATGTTTTAATAAAATTGTTCTTCATAATAATATTTATGTTGATATTATATATTTAAAGGTATCAAACTATGTAAAATACAAGAGGTATTCTTTTACGTTTGTATAATCTGGTAGACTTTTGTACCGCTAGTCACAATTCACATTTATTTATTTTTAAAGTAAGTTTATTTATATTAAAACCATAAAAAGTGAAATTTTTCAAAATTTTAATAAATTCCCGACAAATTTTCCGGGTACAGAACCCTAAACTCGCGCTTGAAACATATCTAAGAACACTCTTCATTAAATTGCCTTTTTCATTAAAGCCAAACTGAGCCGATTTGGAAGATCATTGCAAATTTTTAGTTTTTTAGGGTACGGAATCCTAAATTTGCACTTGAAACACTCTTTAGCTAAGAACACTTTCCATTAAATTACCTTCCAAACAAAATCAAAATCGGTTGATCCGTTTAGACAGACAGACAGACAGACAGACAGGCAGGCTTACACACATAACGGTCAAACTTATAACACCTTCCCTTCTTAAAGTATCATTATTCGCCAATACACCATATTTTTCTTGAAAATTAAAGTATTCATCAGTTATCGATTGTCATCATCAGTATATGAAGGTTTGTCTTTTCAAACTTTGCGTCTTCAAAATTTTACATTATTTATTTTACTTAACGTTGGTTTGAGGAAGGTCATGATTTGTAATAGTATACAAATTCTACGTTAAAATTTTTAAAAGTGAATATAATATAATTTTAAATATAAAATATAGTAATCAGTCTATAAATAAATGCAGAAATTTTTATTCTAGTTGGTAAAATTTCATTTTAGACAGTTTCTTTCTCGTAAACCGACTTCAAGAAACTGGACGATAATCGAAGGGACCTTAATATCATGGTACAACACTTTTCCTTGTATATATAATATATGTTTGAATATATTATTACATTAAAATATATAAAAATTGATGAGATATGAATGACACTTTTATGATATTTTATATGGAGTAAGTCAAACAGTATCCTACGGGGAGTGATTTCGCTTCATGCTTCACTGACCTTTGCGATTTTAATATTTTGTCATCCATTGCTAGTTTACAATAATCTTATTTATTCGTTTTCTTCTTTACGTGTCTACCAATTCTTGTATTTCAAATTGAAAATGAAAGATGCCTCTCGATGAGATAGACAACTGAAAAAAGAATATTATGACAAAGAAAATTACACAAAGATATATAATGGCGTTTTTATACCATGTATATATAAAATATACATAGTCTGTCTGTCCGTCTGTCATCACGATTACTCAAAAACGAAAAGAGATATCAAGCTTTATAGCGTGCTTAGGACGTAAAAAGTGAAGTCGAGTTTGTAAATGAGCAACATAGGTCAATTGGGTCTTGGGTCCGTAGGACCTATCTTGTAAACCGTTAGAGATAGAACAAATGTTTAAATGTAAAAAATGTTCCTGATAAAAAAATAAACAACTTTTGTTTGAAATATTTTCTTGTAAACATCACTGTTTACCACGAGGGCGCTAATTAGGTGAAAATTTTGTAGTTTGTATTAATAGGGGAATATCAGTTATGTGTGTGTGGCTATTTAAGAGTGGAAATCTTTTTTTATTTACGAGACGTCAAAAAACAAACGATTGCCTCATCAAAACTGTCTATACATGGTATTTCAACAATTAACTCAGTCAATTGTTTGTTTTCACTTGTTGAAAGCTAAATTATATTTTCTCATGACCTTCACAATATGCACTGGTTTTTTTTTTAATAGAAAGTATTTTGTGAAATGCATACTTCAGTACACTAAAAAAGTAAAAAAAACTATCTCTTGTCTCACCCTTTTCTGTGCATATTTAGAAGCTTGAGGCAATTTACGCGCATCATCTGTTGAACTACTGCTCGTGCCAATACTTATAGGAACCAAAATTTACTTAAATATTTAAAAATATTATAACTTATTTATGTGCAATGTTTCAAAAGTTTATAAATACCCAAAAGCGGGCTGTAATTTTGCTCTGGGCTTGTTTTGTTGAACTTATATTTAACATTTTGATCCATTAATTTTGAAATGTGGACTGTAAAGTGTAGTAGATGAATTAAAACCTAACAAAGTCGAAATTTATGTACATTAATCAAATCATACAAAATTATTGCAAAGCTCTTGTAAAGTTAACAATAGACACTCAATATAAATTTTGTTTTTTACTAAAAAAAAAAACAAGTTTATACTATTGGTCTTGTACTAGATGGCTTGTAGTTCTACACATATAGTAGATAAAACATTTTTGACAACAGGTGGTATTATAACTTAAGGCTATACAACCAATTCGCCAATAAAATAGATTTTTTTTATTTTCTTCTCTTTACGTGTCTTTGCCGGTGGTTAAAAAATTATCAATATTTTATTTTATTTGGAAAAAATGATTTTAATGTAAGCCCTGGATTTTACTCGTGGAAGGTATTATTAAGTAATTACAATTTTTTTTTATGGTTGTTGTTTTTTTAATTTTTGTTTTTTCCATGATCACTAACAAACCAGCGATGATGCACAACTGTACATAAAAAATATTTACGACTAATTTTTGACATTTAATAAGCCTGTACACAAAATATTATTTTAAAAATTTATTTGTTACAAAATTGATCTTTCTATAATGTGTGCTATGGACACCCTTCCCCCCTCTGATATAATTTAAAAACATAAACATTACTTAAATGGAAAAAAACAGTTTTAAGCTTTGATTTCCCTGGAGAACGGTGTCCTTAACGACCGTTTTATGACAGTGACGAATTGTTGTCAATTAAAATCGGTACAAGAAAAGTATTTAACAGTGCGATAGGTAAGTTTGTTTAATTCTATATTCCATGAGTCGCACTCATATTACGGCCACTTTTTAACGGTCCCGGAAATCTCCCTTAATTTTTCAAACTAAGATATTTATAAAAATTACGATTTCCAAAATTCGAATGAACAATATTGAAACTTTAGCCATAACCATCCATTTTATTTACTGAAAGCGGTTTGAAAAAATCCAAAAATACATGAGTGACTAAATTGATACACAAGCGCCAAAAATCATGCAGATACATTAGTGAATATTTCCTAACAACAAATTCGTTTCATTACTATATTTATACATGGGCATTGCCTAGAAACAATTATACTTGACATTTCATTGGGAAGAGGATGCTCCTATTTTGATCCTATTAAATTGATCGCTTGACATTAGGAAGAATTAAATGTTTATAATAAACGAAGATATTTATTGAATTTGATGATTAATAAGTGTTACATCTTTCACAGATTGATGATTTTTAAAACAAATTTCAAAAACAAAGAGATATTCTGAAAGTTAAACATGATAACAGTTCAATTCAACTTTCTTGGTTCTATTTGTATTGTGTTTGTGGTGCTAAGTAATATTACATCACACAATTTACAGTAATTGCTCCACTGTCTATTTGTGTAACAACCACATCGTAGGATAATCAAGTTTTCAGAGTTTATAAAAAAGCTGTCCAATTTTTGTGATCACGTCACCAAAGCAGATATATTTATAATCACCATAACAACTGGAGAAATTCCAGGAAACAAAATGTCAGATGATCCTTTAATCCATACCCCTGTCATCAATTTTTATACACTAATATAAGCGACCCTATATGACAAAGTAGTAAAATGTAGAAAACTAATTACGATATGCAAATCAAAAATAGATAAAAATAAATTATACAAAAACATAACCTACTCTATACAATATGTAGTAAGTTTATGTTCGAAATACTTCTGAATAAAATACGGTCTCGTACCTTGGGAGACGATGTATCTTCGATCATTCTTTTGTACCTATCAGTTTCTTATAGGTTATTATTGTAATCAATGAGACTGTATCTATACAAAGACAATAGGGAATATTCATGAAATTTAAATTTGGTTCAATTTTTTTTTTCCGTAACTTTATTGGTTGGTCATTTGAACTAAACCATTATTTTAGTAATCGATATCTTTTTAATTACTTAAAATTAATTAATCAGAGTACAAATTCAGTAAGAGAAATTTAAATTTCTAAAACGGAAAGTCAAATTTTAAAACGGACATGACGTCATAGTATGTGCCTTGTCAGCCTTGTTACATACTGTTAGGTATTAATTACTTGGTATGCTATTACCATGGATGTATACTATAATTACTGCGTTATAATGGATATATAAAAAGGCTGCGTTTAAAAAAATATTCTATATTTTAAATGTTTTTTACACTTAATTACACCATTTTTAAACAGTATTTATATTTTTTACTATGTTATAACGGTCTAAACAATGAATTAAAAAAATACATGAATATTCCCAATTACTAACTAGAAAGTATAGACCCGACAGAGCCAAGAATATGCTTTTATTTTCTTAAATAATAAGTTGAGTTAAGTATTTTATGTTTAAAATAATATTTTATCGTAATCACTTTCTTGGTATTTCGAAATATTACTAATATTTCAATTTGGTATTTTGTTATGCTATATTATATTTATACCATGGAAGATTTAAACATGATTGGTATTATAAAACGAGACTATTTTCATTTTTGTATCTTTAAAATGTGTTTAAAAACATTAAAATGTAAATTTTCATCGAAGGTGCGACACTATACCTGTGTATTTTAAAAAGAAAGTAAAATGTAAAAGGTGTAGAATTGAAAATACAAAACGAACAAGAAGGGCATACAAAACACATATATTCCATTATATAGGTAAGTATACTATATGTCATTAAAATCGCGCTAGTTAAGACATTCTAAATGTTCTCATCACATAAAATTTTGTGGTAATAATGTTTTAACTGGTCTGATTTTAATGACAAAGAGTATACTTCTCTTGTAGGTAAACGTTTTGTGAGGACAAAAGGAACACCTTGCGGATAAATTATCGTGACATGATGTATGACTATTTATGTAACAATATAGAAATAGAATAATAATTATACAAGGTACATTTTGTAAGAGGTAATAATAATTCGTACATATAGGTTGGCATTGATAAATGCCATCTTAATCGGATCAATAATGTTCCTTTGCCATTTTTGTCCGCATAAGTTTTCCTCAAGTGAAGGTCAACGGGAAGGGGTGGGAATATGTAATAGGTACATTTCATGACCTCGAAAACACGATCTGTAGGCTTATGGGGATGTCTAATACACATCTATATATTTATTATTATATAATATATATTATTATATAATAGATATAATAATTATATCTATTTCCAAAGTGTATTAATTTACTTAGCCTAGTCTCAAGTTTGTGACGCTTAGAAGCACTGATGCTATAAACAAAATTTTAGTGTATGTGTTCATAATTACATAGTTAGTCCATTTTCGTTCGATTATCGTTTGTGGATTTCTAGCTGAAATTTGTATGTCGTGCTCGGGAAATGTTCTTTCCTGATATTGATAATTTAAAATAATTATCTCACGAACACAAGCCACGATTTTATATTTGTTTTAATTTTAAAGATTCTTTTAATTTGCTTTTTCGACTTTTTACATTTGTTTCGGACTATAATCCATTTTCAAACCGTAACGCACACTTTAATTTTTTTAGTACCGATTCTTATAATTTTCTTAATAATTAAACGTCAATATAGATCTATATGATAAAAATTTACTTGCATATAAAAGGGCAATAATAATGAGAATGTGCATTTACACGATTTAAAGATGATCCTAAGCAAAAAGTGATTTTCGTTCTTAAAAACAGCACTCAATATACTCAATATGTTATTCTAATAACGTTTATTTCTATATGTTTTGTTAAAGCCACTTATGAAACATACACACATATAATACATGCATACCATACTCACATGTCACGAATGGTGAAATGGGTGGATTACTTTACTAATTGCAGGATCGCAAACGAGCTTAAATTATATTATTAGATTTTGAACAGTTAAAATAATACTTCCTATACGTAGGTATAAGGTATAAGTTATAAGGTATATAAAGTATTAGATATTATTTGTTGGCAAACTTTCACACGTCTACTCATTATTGATTTAATGAGAAGAGAGTATTTCATTTCATTTGAAAAGTTAGGTTTGTGACCCATAAGTAGAAAAAGGTGCTGACTAATCTCTATATATTATAAATTTGAAAGTAAGGCTGTTTGTTACTCTTCACGATAAAACTAGCGAATGGTTTTTAATGAAACTGTACTATAGCTCATACATCAGAATAACGCATGCGCTATAATTTATAAAGATATATTTAAAATAGTAAAAAAAATAAAATTTTGTCTGACATTTACTATTTTAAATTTTTACAGAAATCTTTAATTTATGGTTCAAAATGATGATTATAGATGGACCAGGTCTATCATTATCAATTTGAACCAAAAATTAAAGATTTCTGTAAAAATTTAAAATATTAATGTTAAATAATTCAAGGCCATTTACTTTTGTGATATACTCAATGAATTATGACTATTTTACAATTAAAAAAATTGCAAACTGTGCACACCTTTTAGCTGCGTAAAACAAACCCTTCAAGTGTTGTGGAAGAGGGATAAACGAGATCGGAAAAGAGCGGTGGCTATAAAGCGGTGGTTTTTACTTGTAACCCATGTGAAGCGGGCGGGTAATCAAGCGGGCGGGTAATAAATTATTTTAATTTTATTTTCTATACAAAGGGGAACTATAAAAAAGATTTGCTTGCTTTAAGAAAATTATTCGTTTTTAAATTTTTCGTTAAATATGTTTTAGTTTTCTCAAACGCCTTAATGAGTATTTGCGTGTTTTCTGGCTTTTTCTCCATTTTGTATATCTCTAGTTAATAGTTCAGTGTACCCGAAGCACTTTTATGAATCGTTTATAAATGCAAACTAGAAACCAAAAAATAGTACCTTTAATAGTTTTGTAGTTTCAATTTCCGAATTATTAGCTTTCTTTTTCGATAGGACTTTTACTCAAAACAATATTACATTAAACTTATAATAATATCAACAAACTTAATCAATTTCCATAATTGAAGAATCCTCAGATATCCTGGCACTAAATAACAAAATTAAATTATCAAAATTTGTTATGTGCTTTTTCAAAAATTATACAAAGTACCTACCTATATATGAAGTTTCTTCTGAAAAAGAGTAGCTATTGGTATATTGGGTACATGCAGATTTTCGTAAAAATTTCTTTAATGCCCTTCTCCTGCTTAGGATTAACAAGATGCGGCACAATAATTTGCTAGTTTGTATGCACCCCAAAATAGCAGAAGCGCTTGGATGAGCGTGGTGATGATTCTTAAAAACTTATTTTGACAAATTACATTATCTATAATCTAAGGCACTTAATTTTTTAATTTCTGTTCACTCTCTCATGCATAGAATCTTCAGACAATCGGAGTACACACTGATTCTTAGATAGTAGCATTAAAAAGACCTACAAATTTCTCTATTCAGAAAAAGTTCACTTAGCTTGCGCAGCTATTGAATTAATCATTTTATTATTATTATCATTACCATATTCTGCGAACCTGATTTCTATTTATTTTAGTTGGAGTTACAACTTCTCTCTCACTCAACCAATCTAGCACACAAAAATGGAAAATATTTTCTGGTATATGGGTGTTTTTTAAATATGCTTACAAAATTGAAATTAATTCTACTATGCTCGTTGTGAAACAAAAATAAACTAACGATTGCTTAGCACCCGAACACTATCACACATTAACCCGTAACTATTAATCCTTCCCTTATTTGTTAGCCCCAGAGAAAAAGAAGTGAAAACAAAACTGTTGGATATAAGATAGGCATTTGATTTAAATTATCATAGTCATTAAAATTCAGTACTGATTCATAACTGATAAGAGACAGATGAGCAATTTAATAAATTTAGGGGGAGAATCCTAACGAGGGGTTATTTTGTTAGAAAACACATGTAATTTAAAACTGTAAATTTTTTATTGATTCATAATATCTACAGTTATGACTTTGTCGAAATGTTCCTTGACCAATTTGTATGTATATAGTTAGATAATTTCATTGATACAGCTTTTAATTTTTTCCCTCAAGGCTAGGGAGGTCACGCACTTGATGACAAACATCCAAATTCATGATAATATAAAAATCAACTTTAACTTGCAAATCTTTTTTCGTACCTACATCGTCCAACAATTTTATTTCCGAAATTTTTGTTATTGGATTGAAATTTATATAATTGGGAATTTATAGATTCGAAAAAATTTAAGGGAGTAATAGTTCCTGGTTCACCTGGTTTAATGTGGTAGTGTGACTACCACATTAATATCTATCTACAATCTTTAATCAAATATTAATAGATCAAAAACTCTACTCTGTGATTGAATTTGACAATATATATATATATATATATATATATATATATATATATATATATATATATTTTATACTTCGATTACTGTTTTTAATGTCGATAATTTATTTCGGTGTTTTTGATTTGACTGTGCGTCGATTTATTTATAATTATTCTATTTAAAAACGACTGAAGGTTTTGTTGAAATAATGAATAATTTATTTTACACAATATTAAATCTTTAATTTATTAAAACAAAATTAAACCGATTATTAAAATTATACAATAAAAATACAATGACATAATTTGAACTTGACTGACAAAAATTTTATTAGAACTTTACGAAACTTTGATTAGAACTGAAAAAAAATGGTTTCGATTGATTTTATTTATACAAAAATTATATTGGTTATTTTTGCTTAAGTAATGAAATTCACACAAGAATAAAAAATAATTTTATATTTTTGCAAAATTGGGGATTTTTTATTTCAACAGGATGTGCCATTTCCGATATAAATTATATTATTGTTATTATTAAGAATTTTTAAAATCGGTCAACTAGTTGATGAAAAATTGACGGATATTCAATCAAAGATAACTTTCTTTTGAAAACAAAGATATCGCGTTAAAGCCGTCACTTCCGTTGCTCTCACTTATTCGCAATTCACAACTTCATGGGTTTTAATTTTTTGTTGTGGAAGCCTGGAAGCCTAATGATGAAAAGATAGCATAGTCCATGTAGCCTGCTGATAACGTAGCTTTCTATTAGGCGAAATAAGTTTTAAAATCGGTTAACTCGATGATGAAATATTGACGGATTTTCATAAAAAATAGTAGTAGCTTGCTGATATCGTAACTTTCTATTAGTCGAAAGAATTAACAAGTTGATGAAAAATTGAAAGATTTTCATAAATATATACAAATCCGTCAATTTTTCATCAACTAGTTAACCGATTTTAAAAATTATTTCGCCTAATAGAAAGTTACGTTATCAGCAAGCTGCATTTGCTATGCTATCTTTTCATCATTAGGCTTCCAGGCTTCCACAACAAAAAATTAAAACCCATGAAGTTGGGAATTGCGAATAAGTGACAGCAAGGGAACGGCCTTAACGCGATATCTTTGTTTTCAAAAATTTAATAACCCTAGGGAAGCGGTTGCGTAACTGCTAGTTCCGTATAAGTAAGCTATTAATTTCATACAGAGTATAGACTAAGACTTATACCTATATAACTAAATACCAAAAGTATTTGTATATATATACAAATCTATTATATATACACAATAGAGTGATCTGTATTTGTTTATATCAAAAGTATTTGTTTACATATACAAATCTATTAAATATACACAAAAGAGTGATCTGCGCTTAAAGCTAGCAATTTGGTTATGTAATCGAAAAATCTATGCTTTTTGTGAACATGGCCAAGAAATCATCCTGTATCATTTTGTTTTCCACATTCTAAATGCGAAAAAAAAAAATTATTTAATGAAGCATAAAAATTAATTATAAAACGTATGGATTTCGTTATATATGAATTCTGTTTTATCAACTGTTACCATTTATTTTTTGTAAAAATATGGTGTAGTTTTTTAAAATTATATTAGTTGTGTTATTACACTTTTTTAAATATGTAGTTTTAACATGGCAAAAAATACTTTCATTATAAAATCATTATATGATGTCTGATAGATGAAAATTGTTAACAGTGGGAAAAATTTTTTAAGTAAATAAATACTTCTGTATCAATGATTCTGTTTTACTCTTCTTTAGCATGTATTTATTAGGCTATGCAAATTCTATTCTATGCAATATGATAAATTTGTATAAATTTTTTCAAATAACTGGTCAATTATCAAGTGGAATGGATTGGTTAACGCAAAATTTACTCTTGAATTTAATCTATTTTTTGATCATATCTATAGAGATAGTTTCTCTAGTCTTAGTTTTTTCAACCAACAAAATACTTCCATTAGTTAAGCCACTTCGTAAGTATTACTTTTACGGGATCCAAATTCATCTCTTTTCTTTATTTTTCTAATCTTTTTTTGTCACGATTTTTTATATGCAAAATCCACTTCTGGACTTTGGCTCTTGTTACTCGTGACTTACTCTATATTAATAATAAATTGTAATACATTTATTAGAATAAAATGGAGCTGTCGAACTAATCTTCTAGTGTAACACAAAACTTCACTGCGGAGTTTAAATTTGATAGTATTTTATACCAGAATAAAAAATATATTTTAATATCTACACTGATTGCAAAATCAAGTAATATATCATTTCAAAATTAATATAAATTTTTAGATAGTAATGTATAATTTTTAGAAAGTTTTAATAAAATTTGTTTTTAATGGAAATTGTTTCATCTCTCTACTTCTGTTAGATACCTAGTTTAAATTAAAAATATTATAGTTGAAGTTGTTTAAAATGCACTATTAGAAAACGTTAGGTGCAAAATGGCTCGCTAAAACTGAGAGAACAAGTGCAGAATATCATAACGAAAATCGTTAACGATACGAAATTTACGAACGTTTTCTAAAACTACCTCATCTTAAAATCATTATGAAATCTATATTTCTAATTTTTTTTTATTATCATTTCAGTCTATGAGGAAGTTATTGTAATGGATCAGATTTTAAAAATCTCGGTTTTAAAAATATGTAAAAATTTCCAAGTGCTAAAAACATCACAACCTAATTTGGAGAAGATGTAATTATATGTATGTGTGTGGTTTTGTACGTACGTGTGTGGTCCTGATCCATATATATAACTTTGTTGAGGTGTTGAGTGAAGCGTATTAACGGCAAAATGATCCGAAATTAGATCGATTCATTTTTCTGAAAATTCGAATGTTTTGTATATGTATACCATGTATATGAAATATATCAAGGTATACTTAGCTTAGTCCCAAGTTTGTAACGCTTAAAAATATTGATGTTGTGAACATGTTCGGTGATACAGGTTGGTGGTTTTGGTTTTGGTATTCATAAAATCGCGTAATTAGTTCATTTCCGGTTTCCGTCTCTCTGTCTGTCTGTCCTTCTTACTGCGTGCTCAGGTCGTAAAAAATGATTTCGAGTTCGTAAATGAGCAACATAAGTCAATTGGTCCTTGGGTCCGTAGGACTCACCTTGTAAACCGTTAGAGATAGAACAAAAGTTTATATGTATCCTTAATAGTTAGAGATAGAACTAAAGTTAAAATGTTCCTTATAAAAAAATAAACAGCTTTTGTTTGAACTTTTTTTCGTAAACCTCACTGTTTACCCGCGAAGGCGCAAATTATTTTCGAATATTATATAATATGTATTATATGAGAATATCAGTCCTGCGTGTGTGATATGTACGTATAGCTGGCTTTCTCTCTTTACTTATACGACGTGAAAAAATAAACGATTCCGTAATCAACACTGTATATACATGGTATTTCTACAATTAACTCAGTCAAAAGTTTGTTTTTACTTGTTTAAAGTTAAGTTTAATGAAGTTTTTACTGGTAAGTGATAGAAGTAAACATGAAATCAAAAAGGAGTTCTACATTAAAAAATCAGCAACTTTTGTTCGAAATTATCAGAGTAGAAAGTCGAAGAGAAAATTTTAAGTTACAAAGTTAGTGAATTTTTTTATGAAATATGGAAAGTAATTTGTTGAATATATTTTTCCAAATTTAACTAGATTTTACAATATCTATTCTTCTGTTCCGGTATTTTTACCCCCGTATAAGGATTTTATAGAGAATATAATATACACAAAACTAACTTTCATCTATAGGTTTGTCTATGAAACACTAGCGCATAATTTTTTGTGGAATTTTGTGCATACTGTTTATGTATATTTTTTTTTTTTAAATTTTGATATATATATAAGTCTCAAAGGAAACTTTTATTCTAATAAACGTGTCACAATAGAATCAACCTGTTTCGCATTACACTTTTATTTTGTATGTATGAAAATATTTCTTCTTCATTGTGTACCCACTCGTGAAACTGCGAGCAAAAATACAAACATATTTGTGAAAATCAGCTTGTGCATTGAAATGAAAACATGGAAAATTACAGTTCAACATTACTTACATTTAAGCATTAAACCTTAATCAGGGTAATTCACTTAAAAAGGTTTATATTATTTTTAAAATAGTTCGCATCCTTTAAATTTAAATTATACCAAAAGCGTTTCTATTTAAATTTAAAAATTTTATCTCCGCCCGCTTCTTAATCTTCATATTGTTGAAAATGGGTGAATCCAGATTTTGGTACAAGAGGGGGTTGAATAAAGTAATTCTGGACTTGGCACAATGAATAATTTTTGGTTTAAAAGATTTTAAAAATTCACCAGTATTATGGCCTGTGCCACATTTTTTTGGATTCTTAGCCAAGAAATTCTAGCAAGTGTTCTAACCTGCCTCTCTCGGTACGCCCATGAACTAGGTAGTCTTCTAAATATTATTTAATATAAAATTTATTATTCAATAAAACTTCATGTTTTTCTTTCTCTTTCTTGTATTTCAATGAGATGATGCAATTCGTGAAGCATCACAAACATTAAGTGTTTTAATTTAAAATAATCGTAAAATTTGGTCATCCAATTTAACGACTGTTTTTATGTTTTATTAAACTGCAATAACAAAAGATGCTTTTTAATTTGAGAATTACATCTAAAATAAATGTACCAGCATATCCTAAATTGTTTTCTTTAATTAAGTTAAAACAACTATGCAATGCTCAGCTGCACTTATTTTAAAAGTTTAAGGTGAACGTCACACGACCTCCACAAAGTACAAAGTCAGCTAATCTACGGGATATTATTATATTATTAAAGAGGGAAATTTGTTGATCTAGGAATCTTTCATTATATAATTAATAATCTTGAAAAATATGAATCTTTCTTGAGTAGAGTCTCACTTTCGGTAAGGTAACTTCCACCATAAAATATGTCTCACTCATCAGTTATGAAATAACGACACAAGTAATTTGTATCATTTTAGTATTTATCATTTTATAAGAATTTTATAAAAATTATTTTAATTCAGAAAGAAATTAATATATATATGTTAATTTATGTATACTCGCACACAATGGCCCTTAATCAAACATATAGTCTTTTAGTAAACAACGGCTGTAAACGATCGGTAAATGAAGTATGGACTTATAAAGATTGTAAAATTGAAAATGTGAAGTGTTTTGAATATTTGGGAGCTACATAAATTTATAATAGCAAATGGGGAACTCATGTCCAGATTATGATTGACGAAGGTAAAAGAGGTCTAATTAGTATTAAAAGTTTCATGTATAAGAATCAAAATTTTCACACTAAAATTATCTTACAACTGTTTTATACGTTAATTGAACTCATTTTAACATATGGCTTAATTGGTACACTAGATAGTAAAATCAAAGAATACTTTAAGCCACTTGATACATTTGCCTACTACTTTTATAAAGATATACTACGCATTCCAAAATCCTACTCCCCCCTCCCATTGTGCTGTTAAAATAGAACTATGTGTTACCGCAATCCGTGTATTAAAAAAGTATGGAATTATTTTAATAGACTGAGTACCAGTACCAAAGAGCTTCAAATACGCTGCTTCAAAGTACATGAAAATTAAAGTAATTTCCTTCTTATGTATTGATTCGCTCATTAGACTACATCAATTAATAAATTCATTCATTCACTTGTATTGTCTTTTAGTAAAACAAAAAGCTAAAATTTCAAAATTCTATAAGGATTGGGTAAATAAAATAATTCTCAGGAACATAAGAACATAATAATACATAGAGGTAGATATAGAAGTAAAAAACATTGAACAATCGTATATTCTGTAACGTCCAACGATATGATATAAAAACCTTTGACATATAATTCTTTATATACACATTGCAGGATATCAATTTATCCTGTCACAGAAGAACACCCAAGTAAATTTTATAGCCAAGTTTAATTAGACATTAAAATGTTGAACGTGGGAACTTAGTTGTAACGAATTGATTTAGATAATTTTTTGTTATTGCATATTTCTTTGCAAGGTGGAAATTTTTTGTTTGAAGCTTTTCCTAATGTATAAAGCTATTTTACGCCCAAAAAATTTGTTTTTATAAATAGGCCATTAACGCTTAAAATTCATCCTATATAGTGAATTTATTTCCACATTAACTAAAGTGTAATCAATCTTCACAGCAGAAATATATGCATGCACAGTTTTCAATTTTTTAAAGTGTAAAATAATAATAATTCATAGAGTATATCAGAAAAGATGGCCATGAATTATTTAATATGTATTTTTTTGAATTTTACTCTAGATTATTGTTCAGATGAATTATTTTGTAGACTGGATACGATTTATCGTTGGACAATCAATTGTTTTCGTTTCTACGGCCAGGTTATCAAGACATCCAAACCTTGAAATCCTAAACGTTTTTCAAAAATCTGATGCAAGCAACTTGAGATTTTAGGATCAAATTATTTTTTTGTCGATGACTTTTAGTGGCTTACTGTATTCGAAACAGATTTTTGCAACGAGATCTGAAGTACATTATAACTCATAAATCATCTACATTTTAGATTCATGATGGACTTATCCCATTTATATTCCTCCTTTATCCCATTTCGATCTCTTGGATCTAAATCCATTGTCGTGATAGGTATGTAAAGTAAAAAACAATTTTGGAGTTACTGTTGAATACTTGAACACTATAAACTGAATGCACTTGTTACTTGTTAAAAAAAAGTTGTATTATGCCTAATTCCAATTAGTGATCTAATTGGACTTGTCTATGTATAATATTGTTTTATAAATATGTACTAAACACTCCAGGTAATCATTTATCCTGAACATTTTCTTGTTTTCTCATTTATAACAGAAGGAATAATGTATTTAGCCTTCAGTTATTAAATTCAAAGAGTTTTGTAAAGATATATAAAATAATGGAATTAATAGTTTTGATAATAGCATATATACTTTTACTACTCTTGTATGTACACAGATAAAAGTAGCGTTCAGGCAGTGTGAGTTCGTATAATTTCAAATGTGGAATTGTAGACATGGAGACGAGTGGCAAATTTATTGATATCGTATCACAGTGGTGACGTAGAGCAATGGCATGTGGTCAGTCATCAGATTTCAGTCAGTATTTGGGATTGGGTCCGCCTTAATTTTGTAAAAAAAACTGTATACCTCACAATTCCTTTCTGAAAATTTCTTTGGAAGCAGTATATTAATAGAAATAAATTTTACGATAATTAGTCATGCAAATCTTGTAGCCGGTTGCGCCAGCTACACGTTAAAGTTGTACAAAATATCCAATAGAAATCCCGTTATTTTTATCCATAAACATTTGAAAACTTTTAATTTAAAATGATCCAACTATCTTCAGGAAAAATCAATTAAAAAGCGTAGTTCATATTATCTTTTGAAATTTTCCTAGAAAATAACCGATAAAAGTAACTACTAGAAAGTCACCGATAAAAATTACCAACTGTTTAAACATATTTTTTTGCGTCTTTATTATTATACAAATGCTTTTCGTGAAATGATATGGTAGATAGCTGCAAAAATAGTTAAAATAAATGGTTTGCATTTGTTGCTTCTATTTTATATTATTTATTTATTTATTTTTTATATCAAATAATTTATTTAATGTACACTTTTTACAGACATGAGTAAGGTATATTTTAAATTAAACCAATAATCTGGATAAGAATGTGAATTTTGTGCTATCCTCGTTTTTGGTAAAGAGAGGAGTGAAGCGGGAATAAACCAGTTGGAGACAATATTGAAGAAAGAAATCAGATCAAGCTCTATTAAGTTTTAAATTGTAAAAATGTACTTATCAGAAAACTGCAAATCATTTGAGAAGTAATGAGTTGACAGCAAATCATGATTCAAAAAATAATAAATAATTAAAAAAATCACCAACCCGACGAATAATACTGGATTTTTTTCTTTCTTTTCAGATTTTATTTAACGCAGTCTGGTTTTTGATTATTAATTATTAATCAATTATTTACTTTATTTTAGACTTGTTAGTTTCTCGGCATTTAAATAACCCTCCCGTTATAATATTTTAAATTTTTTAAACCAATTTTTTATTCTTAATTAAATTTAATCATTTAACAATTTTGTAATCTCCTTTTAATTATCTTTATTTTGATAGGTTTGGTTAATTTACTAATATTGTACTACTGTTTTCCCAAAGAAATCCGCCATTGTGATTTTATTTGTCAAACACCTCTAAAACTAAAAACATTTGGGTTATAAGACGAATATAATGGTATCTAATCTTTTGAAATCCATAGAGCCGTTTAGAAGATACCAGGTATTAAAAAACATAACCACTCCTTGATAGTCGGGTTAAAAGCCACCACATTAGAAACAGCGAAAAACAACGACAAAAAGAATCACAATTTCAGCATCCCATTTTCAACTGAGATAAGCACATGAAAAGCTGGACAATAATGTAAAAGACAATTGGGCAAGACATAAACTTCGGTAAAGGGATCAAATTGGTCATGGTTCTCTAATTCTTGCAAGGTTTATCACATTTTGTAAACAATTTGAACAAAAATATTCTATATTTGCTAATCTTGGCTTTTAAGTATAAAAAATAAATCTTTAAAATTAACTTATAAATTACTTTATAAATTATTTCTCCTAATTTCAAAGCTATTGAAGTATAGTTGTAGTATATATATATCTCCAATTTATGTACTAAAAACCCGTAAGAGAAATAATTTTGAAAGAAACAATTTTTGTTTTAAATTTTATAGATAGTATAGATGCCCTTCCGCATACATTGTGACTGATAAATACATCTCCAGAAATTGGTGTATGACTTAATTATGCTAAGCCAAACGACTTTTTATCTACGAAAATTATTCTTTAAAAATAGGTAAGATTTTTTTTTCCATTTGACATATATCCACGTTTTGTCATTCTAGAATTGAATAATAAATGGAAAAATTATTTTGTCCAACACTGAAATAAAGAAAACGTCCGTTGGCCGACAAATTGAAAATTACAGTTCTGTTTTCTACAAGTTGTTGGATAACAGACATTCCTGTTAATTAATTGTCGGGCAAAACAATTTTTGTATTAGTTATTCAATAATTCATAAGAATCCCAAAAAAATGAATATTCCTTAAAGTGCAGTATTAGTGCCCAGTCAGAAGTTTACGAATCGCGGGAAAGAGATAAAATAATTTTTGTACGTAAACAGTGATTTTCCAAAGCATAATCAAGCCACACACCGATTTCTAGAAATATATTTATCAATGATAATGTATACTAATTTTTCTCGGTCTTTTCACCAAACTTGGTTTCCACGGATTCGTAACTCTTTGGTTTAGTAAACTTTGGCCTTTGTTTATTTTACAAGCAATGTTTACAGAATGAGCTATAATTTTTTAAATATTAAAGCCAAAGTTTACTGGAATAATATTTGTTTAAATATTTAGATTATTGATATAACCCATACAATTTAATTGCTCGATCTACTTATTTATTATTAAATAAACAATTTTCAGAGAATAGGCATATAGGTAAAACAAATATGATTTAAACCAGACATGGGCAAACGTGGCTGAGAGAAGTCCCTCAGACTTTTGTAACTACATACAAGTAAGACAGTGATAACCTAACCAGTGACAGCCAAAAATACGAGACAACATTTTTTTTCTACTTATCTCATTACTATTAGAGAATCTCAGATAGATAGAAGATACCCGTCTCGCTCCCTCCTCTATGAGCAATGCGGACTTGGATAAAGAGACACACAATAAAGTTTATGGCGAACAATAAAGTTATAACAATGGTGACTTCGACTTAAAATAACTCGCCCATGCCTGATTTAAACAATATAAATTCATGAATGTATTAATTTTAAACATTTGTTTATCGCTTCATTAATAAATTATTATTATTATTATTGTAAAAGATGCATGCAAGGTATTTCAAAATTATTGTGAACAAAAATGTGTTAGCAAGTGTTCCCGTGATACTTTTGCACACCATGGCCAAGAACGCTACTTGAATTTCATTATCACTTTTTGGGACTATTGTATTTACGCGCATATAAATGCTTATGATAACTTACAATACAATCATCACCACCGCATTTGAAAATATTTACGCTCTTCTTTCGTCCTGTCCATAAACAGGGTGGACTTTTAAATAGGGATTGGTAAACATTTTGTGGATAAAGTCAAAAACAGAACAATATAGAAAAATAATGTCGCCCTTGCAGAAGAATAGCTTATAGACACCATGACATTGACCTTGACCTCTAGAAAAATGCTAGAAAAATATTTTTACGTAAATCCAATAGGTAATTCAAGGTAACACAAGTAATACATAGAGGGAAGCTTTATTTAAGACAGATGATATTTACACTAACAAAGTTTGTTGGAAACATTTTATCTTTTTCTTCTGTTTATCCTTATCTTTTATTTTATACAGGAATTATTTTTATTTTGTTTAAATTTTGCCATATTAATGTGATTCTAAAATTATTTTTTCGTATAAACAAGACCAGTTTTTATTAGAAAGAACTTTCTTATTTTGAGTGCTCTTCCAACTCTTATCCGTAAGCGACAGATATTTTAAAAAAAATTTAGTTGAAAGTGCTGAAAAGAAGTTCGAGCCAGACATTGTTTGTTAACCCATCAGCACTCCTGTTATGAGCATTAAAAAAAAATTTTTTTTTCATATTCTTGAGAAATTGTGGAAATTCTTCTAATCAAGACACTAAATATGTTAGAAAAAAAATATTACTTTTGGATATTTTCGAACCTGTACCTTATTTTACGCGTATTCGACATTGTACAGTATAAATCGTTGAAATTTATTTGTCAGAAATATTGCAATGTGATAATAATCCATTGTCTATAGCTTTGATATTAACTAAGAATTAATTATTGTTAATTTTAAACATATCTTTACGTTTCATGGTCAGGACAAGACATTAACACCAATTTGGAGAATAATTATGTGTGTTTCATAACATTTGGACGAGTCGTTTCGAGTCGGTCGGTTTTAAATTTTTTATTTTGTATATAAATCTTCATTATACTGGGAGGTAATTCATGTGTGGTTTTCAAGGATTGCACCAGATCCACCCCACGGCTTGTTATTTATTATATCTTTATAATGAGTTACCGGTATTATAATTTTTATTGCAAGCATTCTTACTCGTACATAACATAATAAGTATATTTATTTTCTACGAAAAATCGTTATTTTTAATATGCAAAGAATTAGTTCAATAAGCATTTACAATATAATTAATGAATATGATTACTCGGTATATTAAAGAATATTTAACACACGAAATATTTGACGCATGTGCAGAAAGCGTGAGAAAATCTCTCATCAAGGAAATAAAGATTACAAAAGGGTTGACGGGACTGCTGAACTTTATTTACGATTAAAATGGCCCACCCTGTATATTATACACATGTATGATGTTTGTTATATAATATGTATATGGAAAATATAATAGTAATTTATTCCATCTGAGTGATTTATTTACCTTCGTAAAATCTAATATTTAACAAATGAACTGTTGAAATTGAATGTTAAAATGATAAAATATAGTAAATAAATAATGAACTTCGAGAATATACTGCGTAATGTTTGTTCATTGTAGGGTTTTGATAAATTTCCCACCAATAATTTGACATATTTAATATTAGATGATATGTATGAAAGTAGGCAGTATCAATATAAGTTGAATTCTTAATTAAATAAAGGTAACGCGTCCTAAGTCCTTTTTCTAAAACCAATCCAATATAAAAAAGTAAAATTTAATAAAAGAGATCAAACTTACCTAATTGGCCCCTGTGAAAAAAGCACCCTAAAATGCGAATTTTCATTAAATGCCGACTGGATTCGTTTTTCTACCATTTGACAACAATTATCCCCCCAAAATTTTTATTTGTGTAAGTAATTAAAAGTTATGTTATAAAAGTTTGTTTGTCTTTCCTTCAATTTTAAATTTCGAGGAAATTAATATTTGACATCAGCACATAGCACATGTTTGATATAGTGTTCATATTAGAATGACAAAATTGGTCCATTTGTAAATATCCATCTGCCCTCTGAATATCTGTTAAAAAGATCGCTAAAAGCAAGCAAGGCAGCGTTTTTCAAGGAGATATCTTGATTTTTTGCATAAATTAACGTAAAATTTTTATGGATTGTATAACAAATTTTTAATTAGTATAAGTTATTTTCAATACTTATTTTCCAATAATAAATTTTCTTCTTTTACAGGTAAGAAGAGCTTCAGATATTGTCTAAAATTTGTAAGTAATATTATATAAGTTTTGTTTTCTCTTTGTTTCGTAATAACATATTAACCATGAAGTGGGAAAAATTCCAAAAATTTGGGAAACAATATTATTTATTGAAGTGAAGAATAACGGGTTTTCTTTGTAAAAATATATTAGATTAGACAATTTATACAGTCTCATTGAAAGATTAAAAAAATATTATTTAAAAAATTGGAACCAAATTTTCGAACGACAAATACTCAAAACGGAGTAAATGAAAAAAAAAATTATCATATGAATACGTATATATCAGCTCTCGTTTAGTATACCAACGGTTCATATACATCCATCTTGTTCTGTCGTAATTTTTATTATTATAGCTTTCTTTAAACAGGAATAGCGCATTAGTCAATTGTGCGATTAAAATCAAGGTGAAACACACGCGACATCAAATCAATGTGGACGCTAGTATACACCACACTAAGCGTTTTACATAGCTTTGGCGTAACGAATAGACTGTGAAGTTTTAACAGGTGTTCGATTCGAGCTCTATAAATTCTACATTTGTGTCAATGCTGAAAACTTTATATTTCTCTTTATTACCAATCTTTATCAATCCTCAAAAGCGAAGAGAAAAGAATCATAGAAATTGATCTTCATTATTTACTTCAGATCCATACTATTGTTTTTGAAATTGATTACTCAAATTTATCAAAAACACGAAGCTGTGGGAATTCCTATTTTAGGCTGTTCTATACACATTTTTGAGTGCCGTGAAATCATTGTTTGATTAAAAAGCGTAGAGCTTTATATTTTTTTAAGAGCCCTCTTAAATATTCATTGGTGGAAAAATGAATAAAGAAAAGCGGTTTTCTAGATAAGAATGGTTAAAGTTACAATGGAATTTCAAGCACTAAGATTATACCCTATTTTCTATCGATTTGAAATTGGTGTTCATATTTTACCTGTATATTATTTTATATAAGTATTCTATCCCACAAAAAACATAAATGTGTAAAAAGGCGTAGATGTCACAGAATCCTAATAAACTCAATAACGTCAGCCCAAAAAAGTTGTGAAATCTCGTAGAGAAAAAATTATTCGAAAAAAAATAATAAAAATGACATAAATTTATTAAGTTACTTTGCCGCAAGGCAGCATTAAAGTATTATATAAGCAACTTTTCGGTGACTTCATACCTACACGCACCTCTATAGGATAAGAAAAGAAAATCGTTAACGTTTATTAAACATCAAAATTTAAATTTAAACAATCAAAGTATTCTTCAGATAAAAGTCAAGCACCTACTTAACAAAGTCCTAATTTTTTTACTAAAGTACGAAAATTATTGGTTTAAATTTCTTGTGTAAGTTTCTCCTTAGTACGTATTTATTTAATATTTTACTTCGCCAGTTTTCGGAATATAAAAACGAATCTAACAATAAAAAACTTGCGAAGTAAAATATTAAATAAATAGTAAAATATTATATAGATATATAGGTATAATTTATATTTTATAAAAAAAATTATTTTTTCTGAAAATAACAATTCATATTATGGAAAAACTACAAGAAAAAAGAATTAGTGTGAATTTTTGGTAAAAATTAAAAATTTTATTATGATTTTTAAGCATTGCTTAAGAACAATTTCTCCAAATTTTAATTTAATAAGTACTTGTTTTTTCTGAAGAATTGTTCTTTTTTTTCTATAGCGTCTCAACAACCTTAATAAATCACCCCGTGTAGAATATAATTCATTTGAACATATTTTTTACTTTCTCACTAACATTTTCAAAAATATTGCATTCAAGTAAATTTTGTAAATGTATTTCAAACAATTTTCAGACAGGTCAATTCTTACCACCATTCATGTTTTGTAATTCAATTTCATTATAAATTTTATAATTAAAAACAAAAAATTAGAGAGTTTCGGGATCATATTTTGTATATAACATTTTATGCATGGCAGATAACTTTGATCATTCATGCCTGAAATATACCTCCAGCATATTTTAAATTTATACAGTTCGGTTTTTATAACTTTCCGGGAAACTGTATTCTACGATTTTTTTTAAAAACCAAATTAAACCAGATTAAATTTTTCTGAGATTACATGATAATATGTATTTCTACAGGCATACATTCTGGAATATAAGGACTAGCGATCGTTCACGAAGCAAAGAAGTTGATGATCACTTATTAGCCGTCTAAATAAATATAGTGTAGAAACATATTTGACTTGTATATAACTTTCATCCCTTTTTTCCAGATATCTTTAAATATTCGTTTCCGTGAGACACTCTAAGCTATTAATACAACGACCTGCCAAAATCTCATATCAATCCAACAACTAGTTTTGCGACCACGAACATACGGAATCTATATTTTGATGTATAAGACACGCAATGTGTATAACAAAACTATTACGTATTTCGGTTCCAAGGTGACGATCCAAACCATGGTCACCGCCAATGCAGTTAAAGAAGTTTTTACTTCATCAATGTAGCTAAAGAAATGTTTACTTCCAAATTTCCCAAAATAACTTTTTTTTAAATCTACTAAGATTTTAATTACGATTTTCTACCACTGTAATTACAAGAAACATAATCAATGAGGAAGTAAGGCCTTTTCAACGATTCGCAATTGTTTCGGACATATGCCATAAAAAAAATTCAAGTAGGAAAGTTAAATATATTTTACCTTTATCAAACAGTTCTTTTTGGCAAAGATAATATATATTGTATATGTCCTTCAGTTTTTGATCTGACCGAAAGCGCTAATTCAGTCAACGTATTTATTTACCGTTGCAAACGTCTACTTGTCATAACAAAGGCATGTAAATAATATAGATGTCATTATAAGTTAGGTCTAGTTTAATGAAATTTAACTCATTAGAATAAAATAAATGACCGCAGTATTGGCTTTATTCGAAAGACAATTTTGTACTATTTGTCTGTCAGCTGTCAAATTATGTATCACTAGAAACTGTGTTACCTTTTACATGGTAACATGGCGTATGTCGAGTAAGTACCTAGTTAAATTTGCTGTGTACATATTTTTTTGATAGACCATTAGTTTCTTTTTCTTCTGTGAAAATTATAGTCTGTATCACATTTCTAGAGATTTTGATCACAACTGCTTTCTTAATTCATGATATTTAAATAAAACTTTTTCTAAGAGCATTCTGTAGATAAAACTCAACATACACTTTCTTCGTAACAAATAGATAATGAGTAAATTATAATATTACGTTTTATAATCTGAGAAGGATATAAAAAAATTATAATAAAATATTGTCTGCCATTTTAGTCATTTTATAAAGAGCGTCTTTTTTAAGTTGTTAGTTTAAAATGTTAGTTCCAAATGCACATATCTTTCTTATACAGCATCAAATTCGATTTAAGTTTTCAGGTTCAATTAAAACCTGATTCATAACTGACAAACATTAGATGAACGCGTTAAATTAGCAAGTTGTTCTTTAAAATTCACACACATTTTTTGCAATCATTTTTGAATATTTTAGACAGTAATCAATAGCAAAAATGTAACTTTTTATGCGTTTGTTTATTCAATTTGAATAAAAATGGTTTTTATAGAAAAACAAACCATTTGAACGACCTTAAATAAAATTTAAAAAAAAAACATGTTTATTGGATTTATCTGAAAAATTTTTTGGAAGAGTGACTAGATAAAACAAAACCAAATATACAGGATTACAATTTTGATACAAAAAAAAAAAATTTTGGGAAAAACTTTCAGTTTGTATTTGCCTAAATTTTTTTTTTAAGATTTTCATACTACAAAAGAGTATGAAAAAAATCAGATTTTTAATTTGTATTAAATTTTTGTTTGTAGTGTAGGTAAAGCTTACTCAACAATATCCCGCAAAAATTTTACCTCATTGCATTTAAAATGCTTAATTGTTAATTGTGAAAAGACCGCGCGAAAATGTGCTAAAAAATAACGCTTTTCTGTTCTATATATGCTAGAAAGATGGGATTTTCACTAATCGGCTCGAAATAAAGTCAAATTAACGTGACCCTCCGGAGCCATTTTAAACGGTATGCTGCAAAAAATTTTCCTTGCAAAATTCATGCTCAATGACGGATTTTACCGGGGCTTGCATTTTAGAATTTAATTGATGATGTAACCCGTCAGCACACCCATCAACCGTTCAGTAATCTTTAGTAGCGAGATAAAAAATTTGTTCTTTAACTTTGTAAATCATCACCTTTACATAATTTTATATAAATTTATTTTAAATGCACTAGCTAATTAAAAATTGTTTGACTTCGTGATTATTGAATGTTGTTTGAGAGTGAAATATTAGAGTAGAGAAATATTCTATATCATTTAATTTAAATGATTTGGAAACATAATATTTTTTGCTCACACTTTTATTTTCGTGATGAGATAAATTCTCAAAATTTCTGAAGGACTAGAAAACATATATATTGAAACTTAAGATAGGTTTCAAAAATTCATAATTCAAAAATAGATAAAAATAATTGAATATAAAACAAGTTTGAACCACATATACCATTTGAAAAAGAAAAGTTTTTTATGTTTAAAATCGAGTGTGAACCAAATGCTCATAACACGAGCGCTGACGGGTCAAAACTCCATTTGATTATATCTACAATTTGGCTCGTTTGTTATGGTGAGAAGGAGCACCAGTCAACCGACTGAGGAAATTTTCCAAATTTTGTGAACGTAATACTTTTAACTTCTTCTCAAGTTTATAAAAGCAGATTATGATATGCATTAACTTTTTTTGAAAGTTTCGTATATTTGCTTAAGATAAATATTCTTTAGCATTGTTTTAAGTCTGGACCTCGTGACAAAGACTACCCCACGACACGGATGAAAAAAACTGTACACTGATATGGTATTGCTTTCCAATTGCAATTTACAAACACAAGTTGGCCACCTTTCTTTTTATTAAATTGAAATTTAATTTAATTTTTTGTTCTTTCCAAATTATATCTTTCACTTGTCAACAGGAATAATTTTGATTTATTGTATGACTTTATTAAATTTCAAAACCGCATTATAAAAAATTGCATCGTCAGCAGTCAAAAATTTGTGTTGAATACATCTCATTAGTAGTGATTAGGGGTTAAAAGAATTTGTTCGTCACGAAAACTTAGAAAAAGGCACGAATACATCCAACAAAACAAATACTTTCGAGGCAGATGATATCAATTATAACCTAAAATAAAACGAATCTTTTTAATTCATTTATGAGCCTTTTTTACATTGTCAAATTTGATTGGAGCTACTTCTGTCAAAGAATTTAAGTATGGAGACGCTATAGTGTACGCTGGTAGAAACCCTGTTTATCACTAAAATTATTTTCATATTTATAATTTTCATCTTTATAGTATGGATATTATCACAATTATGATGAAATGTATGTTTTAAATTAAAGGGTAAGCATTAAAATTTGAACAAAGACTCTCTTTTCAGTCAGTACATTCGCCTAATCACTATGATACATTAATTACAGTAATTAATCATTTAAATATTTCTAGCTGGATGTACAAGTACGTACATGTACAGAGTGTTACCGATTTATCAAACGCAAATAACTCTTTTAAAAAAATTGTGTTTTACCAGCTTCTTATAGAAAATACCTTCTTATAGAATACTCGAGAATTGTAGTGAAAAAGCATAACGTAAGATTGTGAAAATGGGCTTTTTATCTTTGCAATGATTTTGAAGGTTAGGCTAGGTTATATTGGCTGCCCACGAAGGACACACTTAGGCTATAGAGCTCATTGTGATACTATACATGTGTTTTACCACCTTTCCGCTGATAATTTCATTTACCAGCGCCTCAGTTTCAGAGAATGAGTGCACCTCCTTCATGCATATACCATGCACACACACCAGCCCATCACAACTATTAATTAAATTATTTTGTTGCGACGGCGGGAATCGAACCGTCTACCCTAAGCATACCGCGGACGGAATTGGTTACGCCTTAACCAACTGAGCTAATAGAATGATTTTGATACACTTATGAAAATTTTTTAATTGTGGCTAAAGTAAAACCGTCCCTGAGACTGACTCTAGTAGGCTACTTCCTAATGTCATGTACGGCTTATCAGAAACTGATAAAAAGTTAACAATTATTAGGTCCTTTTTTGACATTTTAATCTGTTATGCTTCAATTTTCAAAACCAAATATTCTCCATTAAGAAGATAGGTCATTGAAAAGTTTTTTTTTTTATATTTTCATCAGTGCGACGATATTTTTTGTATTTTAATTTACTATTGACACGGATGAAGTTGATGAAATTTCATGCTTTGTAATTGTAAAGCCCTGCGTGTCTATACCGCCGCAAGTAATTTATTACTTGCTCTATTATTTTTCATTTTGAGATCTTCATTTAGAAAACTTAGTTCTGATTATGTGACTTAATACCTTGGGTCCTATTTGAAACAAAACCAGAAATGGTACCGTTGATTTGGATGTTTCTATATCTTACATCTTCTCATATATGTGTATACATAAAATGGTAAGGAAATTCCCTCTTCATATAATGTAATCTTCGAATAATATAATTAGCTTTCCTGCTATTTCATTATACTCGCTCTAAATAATATTATATGTAAATGTATGAATGTATATATACAAAAGATTGTGTAATATGTTTTCGTATAATAGAAAATGGCAATTCAATTTTGGAAAATATTTGTACTCTTCTTCATTTGCATGCGTGCTGTCAATTCAAAAGAGCAACCAACATTCATAAATAATAATCAAATCTATCATTTTTATACCATGTGTATATGTAATATATATCAAGGTATACTAAGTTTAGTCCCAAGTTTGTAACGCTTTAAAATATTGATGCTACGAACAAAATTTTGGTATAAGTGTTGATAAAATCACTATAACTTAGCTAATCCATTTCCGGTTGTCCATCCGTCTGTGAACGTGACAACTCAAAAACGAAAAAAATATTAAGCTGAAATTTTTACAGCGTACTCAGGGCGTAAAAAGTGAGGCCAAGTTCGTAAATGAGCAACTCAGGTAAATTGGGTCTCGGGTCCGTCGGACCCATCTTGTAAACCGTTAGAGATAGTTTCAATGTAAAAAAGGTAACAACTTTTGTTTGAAACGTTTTTTCGTAAACATCGGTTTTTACGCGTATTATATGGGAATATCAGTTATGTATGTGTGACATGGGAGTATCAGTTATGTATGTGTGACATGTATGTATGTGTAATGTGACAGAGTAATCAACACTGCCTATACATGGTATTTAAACAATTAACTCAGTAAATTGTTTGTTTTCACTTGTCTTAAACGGAAAATTCCCCTTAACTTTCCACACTGCTAATCTCGGTGTTTCACAAGTGTATTTTGTAACACGCCATACTAATAATAATTAAGGTGTGACGCAATTTTTTACATATTTAAAGTGTTATTGAACTACTGTTGTTAAACATTTAGATTTCCAGTACATGCTGATTTCGATTTTAACGTTTTAAAAAACCATATAGATATTAAACTTAATATCTTGCAATTTATCAATTGATTCATATTTTTATCACAAACTGCAAATGACCTATAAAACCTTAAAGTTCGCAGGAAATATTACTGAGCTTAGATCGAAACCAGAAATTTGAAATAATATTTTATATCACCATACAAAAAGAACAATATTACTTATTTGAACACCTAATTATGAATGGTATTATAAATTTAACAAAATCAATAGAATATAATAATAAAACATTATTACAACCATATTTAAATGACACGTTATAGAAAACACCATTTCAAGAAGGCTAATGAAAATTTAAAGGTAATAAAATGAACATTTATTAGAGTATTAATAAAATAATACAGAATGTAATAATTGAACTTATTATACATCGATGTATGTTGTGTTTTCTCTTTACGAATTTCTCAAATAAAATTATACTTTGTTCTTTTCATTAATGTTTTATGATGTGTTTCTTCTTCAAGTTATTTTGCAATAAGTATTTAATCGATGATGATGCCCTCTCCATTCATCGTTCTTTCTTTTATACTTTGTACCAACCCAATCAAAATAATACTCTCATTGACTCTTTATGCGTTGAATTAATTAACAGTTACATTATTACCAGAAATACCTATCATCATATTAAATAATGTGAGACTAAATTTTTCGTGGTTTTCATATACAAGATGCGTTTCTTTTAATTAATGAATCAAAAAATCTTAGTTAAGCTTGATGAAAAATATCTTCCACTAACAGTTTATTTGTCGTTGGCTACAAGATCATTCGGTCATTTAGGGAAATAATACTCACCAAAGTTACAATAAATTGCGTTGGCTACAAGATCATTCGGTCATTTAGGAAAATAATACTGACCAAAGTTACAATAAATTGAAAATGATTTTTGAATTGTTTACGTTTCATTTCCTACGAACTCATTCAAGTTTGGAAAACATGGAATAACATTCTGATTTCAATTAATGTTTTACATTTAAACAATAATGGGCCCGAGTTGCCCATTAAAAGAGGCCATTATTTGATAGATATTGAGGCAAGAAATAATGGGTTTGTCCTTATATCTTAAAATTTGTTGAAAATTTATTCCGCAATTATAATGGAGCGTAAACAACAGGCGTTGCGTAGGTAATATTTGTCTACAAAGCAAAGCCGCATCTATCGAATGCCCATACAGCCATGGAAACGCAATTGCAATGTCGTTTCATTACCTCCCTGGACCAGAGATAAGAAGTGTGCGAGAACAAACTAAGAATAATAAGAATTTTCGTTTCCAGATACTTTTTTCTGAATGAAAACAACAAACTCAACAACAAAAATTTGATTTTAATTTGTGTGAATATTCGTAGTTGGGAAAAAACCACACAAAAAAACTGCGGCTTTGCGGTGAAGTACAAGTCCCGGCAATAGAAAATGTAAGACATTGGTTTGTTAAATTGAAAATATCAAGAATTTTGAAACCAATTTTACTTTCTAATTACAGTGAAGAAATACTTAACAGTCTGTTAATTCTTCACTGCTGTACTTCATTGATGACGTAATGTTGCTTAAGATGTCTTGATGATGTTGAGGGTCTGATGATGTTCAGTACGAGGGCGGATAATGGATGATGAAAGCTGTTAAATGAAGGAATGAACCACAGGATGATGGAATGTTGTGAAGTACAATGAACCAACAATAGCAAACCAGTTAACCAAGCCATAAAGATGGATTCTACGTAAAAAGCTCTCTATATATGTTTAAAATAACAAGTCTGCGTTTAAGGGATTGATTCTGTTCATCATTTGATTATGAGCCTGAGTTGCCTATTAAGAGAGACCATTATTTGGTCTCTTATTTGATTGATACTCGTATTTATTCTAAAGACAATCCTATGGAATTTAGTCAAATTTCTAAATTAAGTATTTTATGAAGCATTATCACGTGAGTGGATTTTATTTATAAGAAAATTTCGCGGTAGATTCACAATATAAAATGCCTATTAAGATGTTCATTAAACCAGATGTCTGTTGGTAAAGAAGGGAACAGATAAATACTATCATCATTAAACCAGCGCCGATATACGAAGTGTTTCTTTGGAAAAATGACTGACCTAATTTTTATATTACGAGTTCATCGACCATGCATAAAAAAAATTCCTCCGATGCAAACTGAAGATAAAAACGACTAATTATTCTGGTATAAAAATAATTTTACCGTTTATTATACTACTGCACAATTTTCCTATTTCCATAAAACTACCTTTAAATAGTTAAGTGTGTGTAAAAAATTAACTCAAAAATGAAGAGGAGACTGATATAATAACGAAAAATTAATACTCGATGCGGTCCGAACAAAAAATTTCAACAAAAGTTGATGGTTTTTTGTGACAAATTAAATTATTTAAGTATCGTTATTCAGCAATGTCATTGACTTATTTTATTCAGAAGTGTTCTTTGAGAGCAGAATTATTTAAAAAATTTTTAATAAAAAATAAATCTTAAGGAACAAGCTTTTATTGTACTAAAAATTAGAATTAGAAAAAAATCTTTAATTTTTTTCTTGAGGCACCCACACATGACCACTATTTAAAAATAATCATATATGAGCGACTCAAGAAAAAAAAATGGTTTTCTAATATTTTTTTAATTTTTAATTTAATACTAAAAAACTTATAAAGATATATTTAAAAAAAATTTTTTTATTTATTGATATGAACGACCTTCCACATCAGAAACGAACACCATATAATATTTCAAGATAATACACATATAAGCTTATGTTGTTAGATTTTGTTAATTTTCATGAAACTTGGTGAAAGTTTTTCTTTTTATACCATGTATATATGAAATATATCAAGTGTATTAAATTTCTAACGCTTAAAAATATTCATGTCAAAACAAAATTGTAATATAGGTGTTCATAACTTCACCTAGTTAGTCCTTTTCCGGTTGTCCGTCTGTCACCACGATAACTCAAAAATGAAAAGAGTTATCAAGCTCATTTTTTAGCGTACTTAGGTAGAAAAATTAAGGACCATTTTATAAATGAGCAACATTGAACAGTTGGGTCTTGGGTCCATAGAACCCATCTTGTAAATTGTTAGAGATACCAAAAGATTTAATGTTAATAATTATTCTTGTAAAAAATTAAAGAACTTATGCTTGAAACATTTTTTCGTAAACAACACTGTTTACTCGTGAGGGTGCAAATTAGTCACAAATTATATAGTACGTGTAATATGGGTATATCAATTACATGTGTGTGATGTATTTATGTGTGGCATAAGACATATTTGCAAATTAAGTAATAGCTTGTAAAAACATCTTCAAAAGCAAAAGTTTTCAAAATCATTTTATTAAGGAGTTTATTGAAATAAAAGTATAATTCTTAGAAAGTTGAATTGGAACAGATATAACTAAATATAAATAATCAGAATGAGTTTAATGAACTTTAGTTTAATTAGTTTAATGTAGTTTAATTATTAATTAATGTAATTTTCTTCTTATATTTTTACATCGAATTCTTAATTAAATGAATAAGAGCTGTAATATTTTATAATCATTGCGAAAGTCTTTTTTCCTATTTCCACTCCTGTACAAGCCAGCACTATTTCCTTGTCATGATGCTTTTACCCTTTATTCCATCATTTATTGTAAATCTTCTTACATCCTGTACTGGTAATACCAACATAAAAACTAAAGGATAAAAAAAATGGTTATAAACTTAGAAAAAAAGGCAGATAACCTCAAGAGTAAAATAAATAACAAATAAATATGTAGCACAAACCAAGTTTCCGAGTAATAATAACAATAACTTGTGTTATATACTAAAACAAAATAACACAATATTCTTCCACATTATTTTACACTTTCATACACGAACAAAATGATAAACTCGTTGAATTTTGCTTGGTTTGTGATATAAAGTTACAAAACAATTTAAGCTTATTTTTTCATCATAAATTTGTATACCATGTTACAAAAATCTTTTTAGTTTGGCGATTTGTTGTTATTTTGTTCAGTACATATGATATTTCGTAGAAAGAATCTAATCCTACGTGATATTTTGACCTACCATCTCCAACTTGTTCACTAAGCTCAATCTTATCAAGCTTAAAATAAAGCTGTATAGAAGAACATACGTGAGGAGAGAGATATAGAATTAAATAAAAATGGTTCTAGTTCTTGGTTGCAATTAACAAGCAATAAAAATTGGGAATTTTCACAGGTATGAAAGTTAAATATTTTCTGCCAAAAAATTTGTTACGGTAGCTGCAACTTTCATATTTTAACTCTTTTTCAGCAATATATCAATATTATTTTTTTCTTCATTTTCTATTTCTCAATTTTCCAAAATCTCCACGTGACAGCAACTTTGATATATTATTTTACATTTTGTTATTTTCCAGTAACGGCGTTTTGTGAGAAGACAATACGTGATTTTTCAAATCAAAAGTATTATTGAAATTAAATTGTTTGATATTACGTCGTATTAATAGCCTGATAATAATCTAAGTGTTTGCATGCATATCATTTCTTGGTTGCATTGATTATACGGTATTTTAATTCGTTTTTGCCTACCATCATCCGTTTTAAGGTTATCTTTATTTTTTTACCAAAAATGTGATAGGGTTCAAAAGTAACATAGCTCTGTGGATACACAAGTAACATGTTACTTACACTAGTGGGTACACAAATACACAAGTAAAATGTTATTCAAGACTGATATTGAATAATCTTATTAGAATATATGATTATCATTTAATAATAGATCTAATAACTTAAACTAAGAAAACTTCTTTCGAGAAGTTAACAATATAGATTTCTTTTCATAAAATATATAATTTTTGAATGCAAATGTTTATTTATCTTGTTCATATAAAATTTTCTAATAAGTCATTTGTAGACTTTATATCATAGCATATTTATTTCAAACCCCTTTGTGTCTGTTACTTTCGTGTTACTTTCGACCCGTTAAACGAATTTTCTCTAAGTGTATGTTATTCATACAAAATATATAATTATAAAGAAAATGAAGATACTAATGACGTAAAGAGCATGCACAGAATTTATATATGGATATAATAATGTCCAAGGTGAAAGTACAAAGTGTTACTTTTGTACCCGGTCTCCCCCAACCAAATATTCAGAGAATCCATAAAATATACTATAAGGATGGATAAAACTTCAAGTTAGTCATCAATATTTTATTAGATGAAAGATAAAACGTAAGGAATTTTTTCATAGTTTCTATAACAATTTTCGCACACTTTTCGCGCACCATAGAACATGGTACATCAGTTGTTCAGTAAAAGTTTATTCCGATGGTTGTATTAGTGTTTTTGTTATTATTAGGTACATACATCCGTTTGGCATACAAGATATTGTCAGAAATACGAGATAAACCATAAACTGTAAGATTATACATATATAACTGAATAACATACCAACACCACTACACAGTATACACCTAGGCAGGTATATTAGATTATATATTATATAAATTGTTTATACAAATATGTATATACTATTTTTATTGATAACAGGTATCGTATTTATTTTACTGATTTTCTACATTTAAAGTATAATTCCTAGAATTTATACAATACGAGAGAAAAATATTGAATAGAATAAAATCTCTATATATTATTAATGCGAAAGTAAGCATGTTTGTTTGTTTGTTTGTTTGTCACGCTTTCACGCTTAAACTAGCGAATGGTTTTTAATGAAACTCTTCAGCAATATAGCTGATATATTAGAATAACACATGAACTATAATTTATAAAGATATATTTAAAGGAAATAAAAAATGTAATTTAATTTGATATTTGAAATTACCATAAATTACAGATTTCTGTAAAAATATTCAATATAAAATATTTCGAGGCCATCTTCTCTGATATGCTCAATGAATAATTACTATTATACATTTAAGAAAATAATATATTTTACCTGTGTAAAACAATACCCACCATTATTTCGAAGTGTTATAGAAAAGAGATAAGCGGGAGCAAACTTTATCAATTTTGACTTTTAAACCCAACGAAGCGGGTAGGTATCACTCTAGTACAATATAATTCATAACGTTAACTTAGTTCTTACTTAGATGTTAGTTATCTTGTAAGTTTATATGATAGGGTAAGATTTAGTAGATTACAATGTAACTTGAATCATTATTTAGTTTCTAAGTAGATATTATTTTTTACCCGACTGTCAAGGAGTGGTTATGTGTTTCGCGCGTATACTGTATGTACGTATGTATGTATATTTGTTAGTAAATTTCATTATTACCTCATATCTTCCAAACGGCTCAATGGTTTCAACATTTAATGTATCATTTTATTTGTCTCCAATCCAAGTGTTCTTAGATAGGTGTTCAAGATTATTTATCCCAAGTTATTGAAAATACCAGTGTTATAATGTTTCAGTTAAATACAATATATGATGATGTTCTTTAGACTGAACTGTAAGTAGCCATGTCAATGATTGAATGCCGAAGAGAGCTCTTTGTGGTAAAATGAAGTGGGTGAGGTATGTTTATTCTGGGTACTTTAATAATTACAAAATTTTGATTAAAAACAAAAGATATTGTAAAATAAGAATAAACTAGGTAAAAGTATAACTTTGTAATGGCTCGCGAATGGTATCATATAAAATAGATATTTCTAAAATAAAATTGTACTTCAATTATTGACAAATATTTTTTATTTAATTGTTCCCCATTAAACGTTAATTTCTTTAAAACATCAGGTTGTAAACCATGATCCATGTTATTATCCATAAATTTATGACAAATACAACAAAACCCATCTTTATTAATTTGTAAATCAAACCAAAGACGATGACAAACATTACATACTTCAAAATTCAAATTCCTTTGAGCAATCTCTAAATTAATATCATCTTGCGAACATCAATTTCTAGAATTGTATTTATTCTCGATATTATTTGCTGGCGGACACCGAGACTATTACGCATTCAATTCAACAAAAATAATGTATAGGTAATGTACAAAATTACCTACACGTACAATTTTTTTTAATGTTTTCGAAAAAGAAAAATTGCTTTTTAATGGTATTAATATAAAATTAGACCACACAAACTATTAAAATTTTTATTTTATTTGCGTGTACCCATAAAATATTAACATTAACGTTACATCCGTTTAATTAATTTCATATTTTATTTTTCTAAACTCACTGGTAATTTTTTTTATTATGGCAACGGTTGTCACGAAGTTCATGGAAATTTTTGTAACACGTCATTATCAAGTATTTTAATTTATTAAAATTTTGATATCGTTTGTACTATTCTTGAGAAATTTTGATTTGATTTTAATGCCGAAAACTTGAGGAATATTGATAAAAGTTTTTATGTGAATGGCAACATTTCTAAAAGCTCTTACTGACTATAAAACCAACATTTATTACGACTTGTTCATATTCCACCATGTATAAAGGGCCTGTTTTTAATAACTAGCTAAAAGTATAACTTTGCAATGGCTCGCGAATGGTATCATATAAAATAGATATTTCTAAAATAAAATTATACTTCAATTATTGACAAATATTTTTAATTTAATTGTTCCTCAACAAACGTTAATTTCTTTAAAACATCAGGTTGTAAGCCAGGATCCATGTTATTATCGGCTGTGAAAATATTTAATTCATTTTTGATTTTAAATTTATGACAAATACAACAAAACCCATCTTTATTAATTTGTAAATCAAACCAACGACGATGACATACAATTCAAATTCCTTTGAGCAATCTCAAAATTTTCTGCATACATTTTAAAATTAATATCATCTTGATAAAGATATAATTCTTCTTGATCTTGTTTTCGTCGTTTCTGATGATCACGCATTAATGATCGATTACGATCACGCTCTTTGCGACCCGTCAACGTACGACGTCGTGGCATTTTATTGCTAAAATTTCAATTAATTAATAAATAACTTTAAAATTATAATAACTATAATTAAAATTTGTTCATTACTTGTATTAATATCACTTAAATTTTTAAGTTATTCTACTGTAGAACTGCAAATATTAATTGTTTATGTTATGTTATCACGTTTTTTGTATTTTTCATTATGAAGTTTTTAATACTGGAAAGAATCTACAGATGGCCACTCAATTAAAATTAATATTAAATGTAGCCAATTATATATTAGTATTAGATGTAGCTCACAGATGGTGCCACTGTCTCTACATATATATAGATGTATACATACATGTAATAAATAAAAAATACTATTGTTTTTTATTATTTATTATTTATATAATTTTTTCTAAAAATAATTATTGATGAACACATCTAGACATAAATATGGAACTACAACATTACATTTCATGTCTAAATCTTTTGTATTTTTTTTTTTGTACAGTTTACCACAAAAAAGTTACATTTTAACCTAGTAGAGGCTCGCTTCGCTCGCCTGATAAATTTATTTATTCATTATTTAAACCGAACAGAATATCGATTCTTCAATTGACACACAAAATTTTAGTGGTTGGTTACATTTTCGTTTTGGTATCGAAACTCCTTATTCAGTAATTCAGGATCACTTTTAGATTTTTAAATTCATGGTGGTTTTCGAAGGTGTCGATTGATGTTGACCCGCCTATTTCTTATGTCATTTTGTAGATGCAACGGCTTCCTTAATGGAGCATATAATGCAAATTTGAGCATATAATCTAGGAATACAAATTATATAGCTAGCAGTACAAGACTTATGGGACACGAAGTGTGTACTTTCAAACATAATACATATCTCAAGCTACATATTGCACGGTTAGAAATATTTATACAATCAATTTTTCGTAATCGTTTCAACTGCACAAATTAGTGGTTACACGCTTGGCGAGCCGATTTCGGAAAAAATCAATTACTACAGATCATATAAGTTTATAATTTACCACATACATTTGTGAAATAAATAATATTACTTTCAAATATCGATTGGATCACTTTGACTTAATTTTACAAAAATATTATTTTGATCGTTAGTTGTTTCTGTTTCTTTTTCTGATCAAAATAAGACATATTTCAATATGAATTTTATATTTTCCCAGTGACTGTACTTCATTTTAATAATAAATGAAAAATTATGTGTGATCTTATACGACTATCGTGTGAGTACTTGAAATACAGAAATTTGAATTTAAAAAAACAACTATTATAATATATTAAGAATATTATATATGCCATAAAAATGGATTTAAAAGAATTAGTATATTTAAAAACAAGTTTGAAGAAAGTATGCTTTCTTTCAATAAAAATTCCTTTTTTGAATGAACACATGAACAAATTCCTCGCAAAAGTAAATATTTCCTCAACTTTAATTAATATGTCAGAACTATAAAATTATTTTATACATGCTGTAGGCATATCGCATTTTTAAATAGAATCTTTAGTGGTTAAACCGTAAGCAAGTAACCATAAGTTTTTTTTATTTATCTTTAAACATGTTAACCTACCTACAGTATTTTCTTACAAAGATATTCTAAATAATTGAGAGAAAGGCATACTTCACATACACAACAGTGAAAAACTCAAAATGGGTACTTTTAAAACTTCTTATGGTTATTCTTAAAATTGGACATCCTAGATTTTTAAATCGGATTTTTGGGGGAAGCCGACTTTTTGGTTACGGTTAGAATAGTCAAAGATAAGTTTAAATTTCAAAAGGCAGGATGTTACCCCTTGGGGAAAGCCAACTGCTACACTATTGATTTTATTGAAAGAAAAGTGTCCATAGAATTTTTGTAGTGAATAACAAAAAAGGTCCTATGCATTTTTTGTATAAGTCATATATATTAAACAATCTACTGGAAAGTTACTGCCAAATTTGAAACAAATAACTTTGAAATTTTACAATGCTCAAATTGCAATAATTCCATAACAGCAACAAATGAATTTTTATTGTTTTAGAGGTGCATAAGCTGTTCTACTTTTGGCGCGAACAGCAGGTAAATAATTGCTTAGATAGGTAAATGTTATTGCCCGCTATATGCTGCCCGCTATATGTAACTGTCATTGAGATTTTTTGTTCATTCCTTTCTAGAATACCATTCTCTACAAAAAAGATTCCATGCATTTTTATCATGGAAGTCACATATTAAAAAATCTACTGAAAAGTTTGAGACAAATAATTTTCCTGCTTCCAAAAGGAATGAATAAACAATCTTAATGACAGTTACATATAGCGGGCAATAACATGCCCATTGTAGAGAATAGTATTCTCTACAAAAAAGCGAAAAAAGACACTTTTTCCGCTAAAATCAATAGTGTATCGGTTATTCCAAAAAATCAAATTCGCCACTTCAAACCAAGATGGTGACCTTCTCCCAAGGAGTAGCATCCCCTCTTTTCAAATTTAAACTTATCTATAATCATCCTTACCGCAACCAAAATTCTGCTAGGATTATTGTAATGCAAACAAAAAGGTTACTTTCAAAGACACGCATATTATATGGGTTTCGAATTCGATCTAAGATATCGGGCTCAATTGAAAACTCATTCTGATCCATAACTGACAAACATCAAACTTACACTTTAAATTTGAAAGTTGCTCTTTATAAAAACGCAAATATTTTTTATAACATTTTTTGTAAACAGCATAGTTTAGACAGAAACTGATAGCAAAAATTTAGCTTTTTGCGTTCCATTTGAACAAATGAAATAGTCTATGCAAAAACAACCCACTTTTATTGAGTCTTTTGGAAAATATTTTTCGAAGAGTGTCTAGATCCGGCAGAAACAATTATAAGAAATAATAATTTTGATATGAAAAAACAATTTGGGAAAAACGTTTCATTCGTTTTTACCTAAACTACACGGTTTACGGAAAAATGATTCGAACAAAAAATGTTATCTTTTAATTAACAACAATTTTCTAATTTAAAATATTTATCTATCTACGTCACGTCGTAGTAACGTCATTTCCACGAAATTCCATAGAAACAAACTTCACATCAAACTCGGCCTTGCAAGAATGAGATGGGCAATAATCTTCATCTTCTTATGTCCTTTAATTATATTTACTAGATCTTTAATATTACTTATTTCAGCAAACTCTAGTTTTACGATTTTCGATTGGACTCAAGGCAGTTTTCAGGCCAATTTCGTCAGGAATATTTTTTATAAAAATAAATTACATGTTCTACAAAATCTTGTAATATTTACATGCATTTCTAATTTTACAATTACTTGTAGCGTACAAAAATAGAAAGTTCGGTGACAAATTTTGGGTACTGATTCGTTAATAATCCCTTTGAATTGGTGTTCATACAGGACAATTAAATTTAGAAAATTAAAGTCATTATTAGGTGCTATCAATAATTTACGTTTTATTAATACTAATCTTTTAATTTACATAAAAGTAAATTTCCACTTTCGAAGAATAAGAAATAATATGTAAAATTAAAATGTTCACATATTTCATCTTACGATATGCCATAATTTATGCAAATAATTTAATGTTTGTAAAAATATACTTTGTTGTTTTGTTTAAGAAGAAGTAATTTAAAAGTTAACAAAAATTAAAGGAAAATAACTTAAAAGAAGTTTTTAGTGAGACATTAAATCTCGAAGTAAATTGAATAATGGTCCGAAAGGTATTCAGAAAATATTTTTGAGTGGCTTAAATTAACAATGATATGACTCCAAATGACTACTGTCGAACAGAAATTATTTTGAAGGCATAAAAAATCGGATTATTACAATTACTAATACAATTACAATTTTCAATCGGAAGAGATAAATTTGCGTTTGGCCTCAAAGCATAGCGTTTTAAAACTAAAACTCTATACACAAATTTTACTGAGCAAATATTAGTATCTTAAAAGAGAGTGTTCTGTTTTAAGTTAGAATGCAGGGTTCCCTATTCGTTTACAACTTGCAAAGAGGTGATGTTCTTCAAACAGTGTAGCAGATTTTCTTAAAACACTCT
The DNA here is from genome assembly GCF_905475395.1 of Chrysoperla carnea. NCBI lineage: Eukaryota > Metazoa > Arthropoda > Insecta > Neuroptera > Chrysopidae > Chrysoperla > Chrysoperla carnea. The sequence continues at coordinate 69,540,155 of NC_058337.1, read as the reverse complement.
CAAATTTATTTCTACGAAATAGTTGATCGTATTGAGATATGCTTTGGAGCTCATCAGTTTTTAGATAAGAAATATTTGCGCTGTAAAATTCAATTTTTGGAAAGAACAAACAAAAAATCAAACTTTTTCATTTATATAGAAGCTACGATGCCACGAATGATTCGATCAGGCATGATATTGTATGGCGGCGGGGTTTCTTTAAATTTTAATTTATGTGTTATTGAGTGAAAATATATTCGACAATCTTAATACTGACAAACAAAATTTGAAAACAGTTTCAAGCATGTTTTTGATATAACGCTTGAATTAGTGTTTTTACACACTTAGGCTATAGAGCCCATTATGATACCATAAGTATTTTACCACCTATTCCGCTGATAATTTCATTTATCAGCCCCTCAATTAATTTCAAAGGCTTAATGCATCTCTTTAATAAATAAACCATGCACACCAGCCCATAACAACTATTAATTAAAAATTAATTTGTTGGGAATAGAACCTGCTACCCTATGCATACCACGATCGAAACTGGTGAAGCCTTAACCAACTGAGCTACTAGTGTTGACTATCTCTTGCTCAAGTTCTCAAATGATTTCCCCTTTGTCTGTCATAATTTGTCTGTCATGCTGTCATAATTTAAAATGACATTTTTGAAAAACGCTTTATAATTATTTACAAACGAAACGTTTGAAGTTGTTCATATATAATTTAATTTCATGTAAAATCAAAGCTGTTTTAATCGTACGCTAATTATTTAATAGGGCGACACAATTATTCAAAGGATTCTAACAACACAAATAAAACGATTTGTTTATTCAATGTTTTCGTTTAAATATTTACTGGTTTTTTATTATATGCTCTTTCATATAATAATTTTTAATAAAAAAACTCTTTTGAAACTAATGTAAAAAGTAGATTATAAAACAATTTAAAAACAAGTAGACCATTCTGAGTGAGAATAACTGTAGTCCGTAGTCGTCCAACGTCAAGATTGTACTATGTGTATGTATATGGTAAAAGGATACGTATATTTACTACCCCCATAAGAAAATTAAGAAGAAAATATAAAGTTTATGAATATTCCTTCTGTACACCATGACAAGGAATTCCGTATGGAAATTAGGTAAGTTTGTCTCGAAATTCTAGAAATTTTGTACATGTAGTACGGAAAAGAATCCACAAGGAGATGCAAAAATAATTTACTTTGGGTGGATGCATTCTAATGGGCAATGTCTTGCATACTAGCTCCTAGCATAGAAAAATTAATCCTCAATTAACAAAACTGCAATAAAATTGATTCCCCACCTTAGGGCAATAATATTATGAGTTCAATAATTTACTCTTATATTCAGATGTTCGATCTTATAAAAACTCTTTTCGCTTCACAGAACCATGCCATTGCAGTTGGTTACCTTTCGGGTATGGAACCCTAAAAAGTGCCCTCCAATCTCATCAAGATAAATGTACTGAATAGAACATTTCAACCAATAAATAAAGGTTTTTTTGTAATATTGAACATTTTTTGTATTAATCCCGACTGTGATCGCTCTAGTTTTACGTACATTTAGTATATTAGTACATCGAAAAAATTCAAAAGCATTACATATTGATACCTATAAGGGTCCCCACAATGGTCAATAGTTCGTGTTTAACCTCGTTCAATAGTGTTTTACACATCTAGGGAGCAAAAGTTAAGAATGTCTTCGATGTCTCTGATTTCATGTTCATTGTCAAATTCAGCTTCCGTGGTGTGTATATTATTGTTATACTTTACGGAGGCGGAAATCGCCATATTCGTTCTCAGGTCGAAACCTGGCACTTTCCAGCCGGAGGGGAGAAAATTTTTTTGTATTTTGAGCAATATATTTACTTATATAAACTATTTAATCGGAAAATGACGATGTTATATCCGTTCGAAATTGGAATTCGACCTTATATCGGTGTTTTATTGTAAAATTTTTAAAACTATGCCCAACAGAGCTAACCTCCACTTTCAATATTTCGAAAACTTTTTGTAAAAAGTTCTATGAGTTAGCTGATAGAGAATATATGATGTTGTCAGTTGCCTGCCATAGTACAATATAAAACACTTGTGAAGCCAAGTTGGCCGCACGTCGTCGCCAATGTAGTAATCATGATATATACAGAAAACACATTTCTCCTACTATAAACCAACCACCAGAGTATTTAAAATGTATATTCTTGTCTTGGTAATACAAGAAGATTTAAGACAGTTGCTGTTATAATCACGTATTCAGATGTACTCGGACAATTGAATTAAATGTATCTACTTTAATGTGTAACAACGTGAACTAATATTCTTCACCAATTTATTTGAATGGTTTTAATACGCATGCTTGAGCTAATCTGTTCGATTTACGGAGCTGTGTTCTGGAAAAGTTGCCTTTATAATTATAAAATACCAATATTAAATAACCATTTATACGCCTGAATTTTGGAATAATTTACTATCTCTTTAAATTAAAGACAATTGAAAAAAATACACTCGAACCAGGACTCGAACCCGGACTTCTTGGATTCATGTCAAGCGCCCTACCAATTAGGCTATTCGAGTTCTAGACACGAATGCAATTTTTTCAACTCAATGAATTTTTTTAATTTGTTTATCCACTTATTTATTATTATTACTTATTGTTGTTGTTTAAATCTTTCTTCAAAACTAGTAGTTCTTAACTATTTCAAAGAATAAAACCATGGATATCGAACTCTGCTTCTATACTATGCACACAATAGGCCTGTTATTATTAGCCCTCTTATACTCTTTATACCATTTCAAAACCACTCCAAAAAATTCCTTTAGCGTAGCTTTCATAATGGGTGTCAAACTATAAGAGTTGAGTTTTATACAATCTTCTTCTCGAACCATTTAAAGAGTTCAGTAGTCTAAATATGTCAAGACAAAATTATATTTTCCAACACTTAAATTTTCGCATAAATACTTACATGATTTAATTTCCGCTCGTCAATTCTTTGGAGTTTGTTAGTCTACTGCTTCGAAAATAATATCGAATAATGGATAATACAGGATAATATCGAAGATTAAAAATGGTTATAGTTGGATCTGTAATCGAAATTGAAGTACAAGTGAAATTTACAAAATTTAAAATATCACCAATAAATTTTTCGGGTACGGAACCCTAAGCTCGCACTTGAAACAAACACTCTCAATTAAATTATTTTTTCCTGAAAGCCTTTTCCAAACTGAGCCGATTTTGAAGATCATCGCCCATTTATAAGTACTTTTGGGGTACAAAACCCTAAACACCTACTTGAAATAAAGCTAAAAACACTCTCCATTAAATTACCTTTCAAACGAAACGAAAAAAATAAAAATCGATTCATCTGTTTATTCGCTACGATACCACAGATAGATAGACAGACAGACAGACACACCCCTTTTTTAAGTTTGGGGGTTAAAAAAATGTGATCATGAATAATTGTTGCAATGCAAGAAATAATACTTGTATATAATAATAATGAGTTAACATTTTCATATAACCAAACCAAAACTTACCAAGATAGTAGAAAATATGAATTTGACTAAATGAATATATTTAGTGATTAGACATTTCTCAAAAAGCAGGTAATTAATGAACTGGATGAGTGATTAACTACCACTAAAACGCTATCACAAAATTAAGTTGAAGCGTTGAAAATATTTATTATAGGTATTTATTTATAGTATTACGTTTGATATAAATATTTTCAAAGAGTAAAAAGTCAGTCAATTCAATCCAATCTTAAATTTTTCCAAATGTAAAGCACAGTAAAATTTAAAAATTTTGCAATTTTTTTATTGAATACCTCATTATATTCAAAAATATATTTCTTAAAAAATACGTAAATATTTGAATTGAGACATTTAATATAAATAAGCTTCAAGGATATACAAAATATAATGTTAGAGTATAGTAGCTGCTAGATATTTGCCAAAGTTAAAATTGCTGTTATAAAATTGCATACTGTATAGTTCTGCCAGCTAATTTCCCGACGGAAGAATCAGTCAGCTGGAAATGAAGAAATAGTCCTTAGTTTAGTATAGATTTCAGATAGAAATTTATGGGAACTAATTCTAAAATTATTCTTAAGGATTGTTTATTTAACGAACCTCAAATCAATTTCTCCTGGACTATTCAACTGTGCAACATCTAATTCTATGGTGTATTGAAAAATTTCATTTGTACACACTATTATGCTTGAAATTGAATTAAATTGTAGAACATTATTATCTACTGGGTAATTAAGAGACTTAATTTTCTTGACAATTTTCGTGTTGATCGCATATAAAATACATGTGAACTTTTTGAAACATGTTCATTAATTTTGTACATAAACAAATGTAGGTTACATGATAACATTTTAGACCATACGGGGTGTCAATTGGTAAAATTTTGTACGTGTATAATGCTGTTATCATACTTGTATCGTTAATAACTATTGTTAATACAAAGAAAAAGATAGTCAGTCATGGAGACTGTAGACGAAAGTGAAAACTTAAAACTTTGGAATAACTGTCTTTTTTATTCTTCAAAATTTTTTATTACTTAATTACTTAAAATTTCATAATTTGTAAATTAAAATTATTAACGTGAGCATAAGAAACAAGTATAAATAATAATAAAAAGCAACAACACAGTGTTTTCAAGCGGTCACCCATCCTAGAGCTAAGTGTGCTAGCTTTCACTTCAAAAATAAATTTATTTTTTCAAAAAAAGTACTTTTTCAGAAATGTTAACAAAATATCTATTTAAATTTCTGTGTTCGATGATCAGAAATGATTGTTTGATTATTAACAGCATTTTTAAATTTTGTTATGTCACGATTTCGAATCACTTGATTGTTATAATCATAGCTCTAAAATAAGAACCCCTTTTTTCGGGGTGATAATCGTTTTATATTAAAAATATTTGTTTTTTCGAACTCTTAGCCCTCGTGGGATCAGTAACAATTAAAGTTGTTACCGATAATAAACATTATTATTTATAGAGTTTGTATATATCACAACAATTTAAAAAGTTCATATACAAGTTGTATACATATGTCAAAAAATTTCTAGTTTTTGAAATATTTAGAAAATAAAAATTTATACTTAGCTACTATTTCTTGCATGAATTTTGAAAACCTTATTTATTTAACTCAATTTAAAATGAATTCTAGGTAAACTCTTAAAATCCCAAGCTATTTTAATTTATTTATATTTAACATAAAAAATTTTAAACTACAAATTACTATTAAGGAACATTAATATGTGAAATCATTAGTCAAAAAAACTTTTTTCAGTCTGCTATTCATTGGAATAAAGACAAGACTGTTTAATACAATAAAAATTTATTAGCAAGACTGTTTTCTTTACAAACTTCAACATAACAATGTTAGTAAAAAAAATTGTTATATAAAGTTTGTACACGAGAAAATCGTCTGCCAATAAATTTTTAGTGTATTGAACAGTCTTGCCTTTTATTTAAATGAATGGCAGACTGTAAAAATTTGCCCAGTTTTTAACAAAACATTAATGAGTTTGGCATGTTATTTTATACATTCTGTTTATTCTGATAAGTATCCAACTATCCAGAAAACATGTTGCTTGTGGTTGTAAATGTATCGCCCTATCATGGGCAGACCACCAAAAATTGTTTTTTTCTTCTGTCATGTAATACCTTTCTGGGTAAGAAATTGAAAAAAGGTATTAATCGCAATTATTTTAGCATTGCTGTTTTTAAGATTCAGAAAGTCGTTTTTAAGTCATGAAATTTAAAAAAAAGTCTATGTTTCACAAATGAGACACATTTCTTAATACTAGAATGTTTAATTTCAAATATCGAAGTTGTTCAAAAATGTTTTGTAGTCATGAAATATGTATTGTATATTTAATTGGACGCCACCCTATTTAAACGTTTTATTAAGTTACATGCTATGCTGATATTTTGAAAATAGAAACGAAAATAATTACCTCAAATTTCCTTGTGAAAATTGTTCTGAAAAGTTATTGTTATTATTTGAATGCATGAAAGATAATTACATCTCTAAAATGTATTCATGTGCATAAAATCATTTAAATAATTTTTTTAATGTGATTTTTTAAATGAAACTTATTCACATACTAGCTATATCTAGCAAAAAATATTCAGCAACTTCATTAGATAAGATATGTATCCACTCATCATGCATTTCACGATACAACAATCAAACTGAACGTCACTTTTTGAGATTTTCGTATAATACTTAAATAACCATCTTCGACTATTCCCCGATCACTACGACACCTGCTGGACTAAATGTGAATCGGAACTCTCCAGGAACCCACCAAGCACGCGCGCACACACAAAAATTCTTCAAAATCGGTCCACTCGTTTAGGGAGAGTTAGTGACATACAAACGTACAGAATAATTATATATAAGGATTTGCTAAGGGATCAAAAATAATGCTAATTTAACAAAATAATTACTTCATATTATAATATTATAATATTGTATTTTCATGAATCTTAATATCCCAAAAATTATCACCGATTCTTGCTATGTTCTCTGTTTAAAAATATGTATTTCGATTGCCAAGTACTTCTTTTACTATGAATGTGCGGGTTAATAATCTACTTATAATTAATTCCAAGAGATTGGCTACTAGAAAATTTTATTATTATTTTACAACAATAGGAGTAGTTATGATTGTATTAAAAGCATGGATCTTATACAGGGTAGAGTGTGATACCCAAATGTTTTATGATCGAGAGTACTCGGCCATCATATAGAAGATCGTTTTACTAATTTCTTGTAATACAATCAATACTCCAATAATTCGATTTTCAGTTACCATCATAATGTTGTCATCATCGTGAATTTTAAACCATAATATTATTCGGAGTGGCTGCGACTACAATATCAATGGAAATGACTCTGTTCCGGCTTTAGATAATAATTCCATGCTGACAACTTACAAGAAAAAATTTCAGAAATTTGACGGCTATGTGATGTTCAATGTAAACTGTATATTAGTATCTACGGCTCCGAGAAGACTTTGGCTAAAACATAATTTAAGGATGATTAAATGACGTTTAAATTCGACGGACGTACAAGTCCCATAGGGAGCTAACGGTCTTAATAAGTCTTATAGTTGATACAGCACACCTTAAAAAATAAGCCCATGTTTATGAAAATACTAGGCAATTTTATATAAATGATGAAAAAAGGTAAATGTTTACTTAACTCACTTTTGGTAAAATTACATATATTAAATGGGGTGAACGTCATCTCAGGGTGTACGCCTAGATCGCAGGGTGTACGCCACATAGGGCAAACGCATGGACCAAAAAGCCATTTTTAGCAAAAGTGATTTAAGAAAGCATTTACCAAAAAAAGTACATTAGGTGCCAAACCATATCCGAGGAACGAGGAATGACGTACCCTTTTATTTATTAAATAACAGGCACAATGAAATGATATAAATATTATCCAAGATAGTAAATGATATCTGTAGGATATTTCAAAATAGTTTTCAATTTTTGCCCCAATTTCCTAGGTCCCAAATATACTGATTGTATACCCACTAATATACCCCCTATACTATATATCATACCGAGTGAAAACAAAATAACAATTCTCCAAAATTACTCAATTATTAGAAAGTAATAGTTTTAAAAAATGAGTCAAATACAAATTAAATATTCAACTGAATCAGGCAGAAAAAAGCTGGATGCTATTGTTGTTTGCATAAATTATAAAATTATAACAAAAGTTTAATTAGTAAATTTTCAAAAGCCCGCACATAGAAAACGTTCAAAATATAACAAAAAAATCAATGTTAAACGAATGGCGTTAGAAGTATATTATTATAATGCATGTTTGAATATAATTTAAAAATCAACTAAAATATTTCAACCAAAACAAAACAGTTATATATTTTCTAAACATCATGATAATAAAACCTCATCATTCCTTATTTGAAACATTCTGTATTCTGGTAAGTTGGGTGTTGGATATCAAGAAACGAACAGGGTATCTTCGCATTAGCCTTTATTCCACCAGTGTAGTTAAAGTAAGCTTCTATTATTTTATAAATACTAGGAGTTCGTCAAATATAAAATAGAAAATCATAACAAAAAAATAAATTCATACTTTTCAATGACTGCGGACAATTCAAATTTGGATGTACAATTAGTGCCAGATCTGAGTGAGATTTCCATCTTTGGATCGTTTTTCCCAAAATCCCTCCGTTTTAGAGATTTTTAATCAGATTCTTTAAAATAGAGCCATGTTATAAACTTGATAAAGCCGGATTTACGAAAAATGAAAATTTCCCTCTTCTGATTTTATCATTCCTTTTGGCTGGATTTCAATAAAACTCGTTCCTCATTCGAATCCAACAACATTTCAAGAACTTTCTGTATAGGGTCTACAGCAAGAAGCTTATACAGGGAAAGATGTAGTACCAAGAGTATAATATACATTGCACCATTGTATGAAGACAAAGTTCTGTTACTGGATGCATGATAATAAATACGCTCTAAATTATTTAATTTGGTTCTCCATTGTTATAGGTTTCCAAGTTATGTAAGCCTAGTAAAAAGAGAAAAATAAAGTATCAACCACTCTGCATTAGAGACAATTTCAAAGTTTTCACTGTTACAATCACATACATTATATGTTGATGTTTTTGAGAATAAAATGTGGGGATTACACTAGATTACGATAGGGGTGATTCAAGGGTGAAACCACACCTCATGTAGCTTGGTTCAAACGTTTTTATCGATAGTTGTTGAATATTTAAACTATAGAAAAAATACATGGTATTGAGGAATAACAATGTTATAAAAGAGATTATCCATTGCGAACATAAACGTGGATTTTGATTCTTGGTACTATCTTCCCCCGCTAAATTCTATATATATTTACTACATAACTGACTGCTTTTCAGTGTTATATTCATCTTTTTCGTGAAAATACTAAGTAAAATACGTATATACCACACCTCCATTATACAATTTTATTTTACTCATACCATTTAAATATAAAATACAACATACATTTGCTTCTCTATATGCCATGCCATGCCGGTTGGAATTTTAATATCCACATTCCAGTAAGATGCTATATATGTCGTTCGTTTGGATGTAACTATAATATGGTAGTCAATTCTTTGTACCAGTGTAACCTGTGTGACGCTATAACCAAAACCAATATTATAGTTCCTTACTATTCGTACCGTTTTTATAGTATAAATGTCAATGGCAAAATAAAATGAGATATGAGAAACTTATCAACGTTAAGCAATATTTTTGACTTTCCATAAACCATAATTTTTGCTAAGAAAGGATTTGAAAAAAACAAACAATCACATTGATGGTAAAGATATGTAGGTATCACAGTAGTGTTTTTCTGTATATCGAAAATTTATTTAATTGAGGATAAAAAGTCACAGCAATTTTAATAATTCAGTCAAAAATGGCATTTACCGTTTGCATCGGTCTATCACTGAAAATCTACTAAATAAGTGGTGAAATTATGAAAAATATAGTGAAAAATTACTTCAAATCGAAATGAAAAGCTAGGTTTTTTGTATTTGTTGTCTTTTTTATTATCGTCCAATAGGGGTCACAAACTGTTTCAAGATATTTTCGTGGATCACACCAACCTGGAAACCCGAAATGGCATACCTTGAGCTGACGTTGATCTCATCGACTACGGCGATTGTTTCCTAATGTACAGTTTAAACGAATATACCAATGTCTTTATTCTAGCTAAATCTATATTTTCAAATGCAATTCTACTGCACATTTTCGACACATATATTGCTACAACTTTAAAGCTTTAATGTTAAGATAAAAGTTTATTACCTTGAAGTAAATTCATGCAAAAAGAAATTTGGTAATAAATAATTTCAAAACTAAAACTTGTATTGGATAGAGAGAGGATCGAGAGATAGAGATAGAGGATGTTTGGAAAACTTTCTCCTCTTTATAGTCCAATTAATTTAGTAGCATATGAATAGCAAAGTGAATAACTCTCAATTTTTTTACTACAATTTTACAGTTCGCCTTGTACTCGATTTCCAAAAGTTTTGCCGTTTTTGCAAAAATTTTTCAAAATTTTAACATACTTGACGTTTGAATTCTTACTTTTTCTTTGCTTACAGGCGCCCTCGTCGTGCTTAATCATTTAAAGCCACAAGTATTCAGCTAGAATTCCAGTAAAAGTTGATAGCAGTTTACATTGTAGTACATATATGTAACATGTACATAATATAAAAGTAGTTTTACCTTTGTCTTCTATATCAATCAAATAGACGTGAATCTCATTATCTTTCCAAACATCCCAGGAAATGATGGTCAAAATATGCCTGAAGTTCGTGAAGGGAAATGCAGAAAACATTCACAAGCATTGTCATTTAATTCAGTCTGACATTAATATACCACAGCAGTTTTATAGTTGATAAACCTTCGCCCCATTTTTTGTTGTTGATAAACTTGCTGCGACTCTGTTTAAGCCCATTTACCTTCCCACTCCCTTGAGATATATTGAGAGGCTAAGCTAGCGCTGCCAGCCACTTGACTGGTGGTAAATTTCATCAACAAGCTAAATTTTTTTGCATTCTTGAATTTTGCAACTGTAATTTTCTTTTTCCACTAACTTTATGACAACTTATCAGCCCCATTTTATAAAATGCACACTATATCTATACACTTTACTACTTATTTAAAGGTAGTTTAATAATCATATAACTAAAAACTTAATTTCAGAATCATTATTTAAATTTGTAGAAAAAATTTTATTTCATAAATATCAGTTTCAATCAATTTCAAACGATATTAGACACCTATAATTTTTCATAATCATTTTATAATTCTTTTATAAAAAATTAAATTAATTATTTAAATCGAATGACGAAAATATTTCTGTTATTTTAGTTTACAGCATATTGAAAGTGGAGTGCTAATTTTTATCTATTAAGCAACTCTTGGCATAAAAACTTATTGTAAAGCTTACAGAAACTCAGAGGTCAAAAAGAACTTTATTGGCAAGACACTGGCAAATAATAAGTGATAGGATATAGATGGAGAAAGTTACCAATACTTACCAGACACCAGTACATCTTAAACGTATTTTTAAATTTTGTTATTTCACAAATGCAAAATTGGTATATTTTTGATATATACAAAGAAAGAATGATTATTTATTTAAAAAAGGTTGAAGGTCGGTGACGTTTTTAGGTCAAATAATGACGAAAACGTTATATAATGGTGTATTTTATTACGTATACTTGTGCGTTTTGTTCCTCCTAAGAACTAATAACCACTCGAATAATATGCACAATATTAACGAAAATATAAATATACCCTACAATATGCTTATATGTATATTCGTTCAAAAATTTGTAGTCAAAAAACCAAAACTCATTCTTTTTCTAAAGATTTTTCAACTTTGTGAAAAGCTTAATTTTACCTTAGGCATAAACTCAACTTCTCAATAAGAAACGCGATTTGTACTGTCTATCATTTTTATCACTCTATGTAGAATATGAAACGACGCAGAAAATTGATATCATGAGAATAAATACTCCATTCATTAACGCAAAACAAGCCAAAACAACCAATGTTATATTACTCCTTTGGTATGGTCCAGGGAAGATGCTGCCACCACCTGATTGTTTATTGTGAAGGATTAATCAGGAAAATCCTTGTAAGAAAATAACCAACACTTTTGATTTCTTTTAAAACGAATATTTAATTACACTAATAATACTGTTGTATTTGATTATTAATAATATCTGGATGACCGAGCTTTGCTCGGTTATTCGCCAATAGATGTCAGCAAGAGTCATATTTTTCACTTTAGACTACTCAAACGCCTCCTTTTTGTTATGTTATAATTTGCATTGTATTTCATTAACTACGTTATACACCAATATATGTCTGATGAATTTTTCATGAAAAGACGGATAAAACGACATTTCTGATAAATAAAACCTAGCTAGATCGACTTATCGCCCCAAAAAATCCCTCCATACTCATTTTCATGAAAATCGTTGGAGCCATTTCCAAGATCTTGTATATCTATATACGGGGTGTTCCAAACCACCCGTCCAGGCTGATTATTCTGAATATTTTTCAAAAAAAATTGAAACGAAAAAACACGTATCGAATATTTTTTGAAACTCTATCTAACCATACCAAAAACACCCTCCACCCTCAACCCCTGTTAGGGGTAGGGGGTGTAACTTGAAAAAATCAAATGGAAACCCCTATTTTTTTCTGCAGATTTGGATTCTTCAGAAGAAAAGACAAACATTTTGTCTAAGAAATTTTTCCCGATTTTCGGTAGATCACGCTACAATCGACAAAAATCGTTCTTTTAGATTTGGCATTAGAATTGCAGTTCAAGTGAAGGCGAGAAAAGTTTTTTGAGTCGAGAATAGTTATTTTCAATTTTGTTTTTGTTTTTTTGAAGAAAAGACTATTCTGTTTTTGTTTTTCATATTTTATTATGATTTAGAAAAATTATTTTTGTAAAAATGTTTTTTTTTATTTTGGAAAGTCTGAAAAAAAATTAAATCTAAAATGATTCATATCTAATTCTTTCTAAGAGCTTTATTTAGCATCCTCCCAATTGTCTAGTGGTTTACCTCAATTACCGCAATTCGACATTTTCGCTTCTCTTTTATTTTCGTTGAATTTCTAACTTTTGTGTTGCTTTTGTTTTGTTTTTGTTTTGGTTCTGTGTGTTTGTGTTTTTATTTTTACTTTTTCGTTTTGATTTTTGTCATTGAACGGCGCAATTCTCATGCCAAATCTAAAAGAACGATTTTTGTCGATTGTAGCGCGATCTACCGAAAATCGGGAAAAATTTCTTAGACAAAATGTTTGTCTTTTCTTCTGAAGAATCCAAATCTGCAGAAAAAAATAGGGGTTTCCATTTGATTTTTTCAAGTTACACCCCCTACCCCTAACAGGGATTGAGGGTGGAGGGTGTTTTTGGTATGGTTAGATAGAGTTTCAAAAAATATTTGATACGTGTTTTTTCGTTTCAATTTTTTTTAAAAACTATTCAGAATAATCAGCCTGGACGGGTGGTTTGGAACACCCAGTATATATAGGAGACTTTCTATAGATCTATATAGATAGTCACTCATCACGATATCTCTGGAACTATAAGACCTAGAGACTTGAAATTTGGCGGGAATATTCCTTTTGCCAAGTAGAGGTCAGCTAAGAACGGATTTTACGAAATTCCACCCACAAGGGGGGTTGCGGGGGTGTTCATGAATAAAAAATTCATATTTTTAAATTATGGCTTTTAATAGTTCAAAACTTGGTTAGAATGTTTTAAATTACATTTAGAAATTTTTTTAACCTTCGGAGGGTAGAAAGGTGTAGCGAGAAAGTGGGAAGGAAATATCGAATATTTACAAATATACCTAAGTGGGGTATCAAATAAAAGAGCATGACCTGTACATTACAAAACTGTTATCCAACGCAAGGAAATGTGGAGGGAGGGGTGCAAGTGGGGATGTTGCCCAGCAAAGCGGTTATATTTTACGCCACGCAAAGCGGGCGGGAAACAGCTAGTATTCTATAAATATATAGGAGACTTTCTATAGATATAGATAGTCACTCATCACGATATCTCTGGAACTATAAGACCTAGAGACTTGAAATTTGGCAGGAATATTCCTTTTGCCAAGTAAAGGTCAGCTAAGAACGGATTTTACGAAATTCCACCCACAAGGGGGGTTGCGGGGGTGTTCATGACTAAAAAATTCATATTTTTCAATTATGGCTTTTAATAGTTCAAAACTTGGTCAGAATGTTTTAAATAACATTTAGAAATTTTTTTAACCTTCGGAGGGTAGAAAGGTGTAGCGAGAAAGTGGGAAGGAAATATCGAATATTTACAAATATACCTAAGTGGGGTATCAAATAAAAGAGCATGACGTGTACATTACAAAACTGTTATCCAACGCAAGGAAATGTGGAGGGAGGGATGCAAGTGGGTATGTTGCCCAGCAAAGCGGGAAGTTCCCAGCTAGTATAATATACAAGAATTGCTCGTTTAAATATATAAGATTTTGTTGATTTCAATTCAGCTTGATCATCAAGGTTAAATAATTACTGCATCAGTCATCAGTATCTACAGTAATTTACCAAAAAGAAATTTGGCTACTAAAATTTATAACTAAAGAATAAAAAGTCATTTTTAAAATTAATTCTCACTTCAATATTTTAAAATTCCGCTGTATTATCAATTTTATTTCATTATATATAAAAAAAAAAAAGTAATTGAATTTGTAATTTGTGACATATTACTGCGTAGGTAAACGTATAAAATCATATTATTAAACCATCGTTTTAGGTTTATTATAAATTCTCAAACTTTTAAACATTCATCCGTTGAACTAAATATTGGAGGATGAGTCTGAAGAATGGCATCGTCTCCGTCATGACGATATACACATTCTATTCAAATAATTTTTTTTAAATATTCTTTAAAATTAAATTAGTTTTTATTGTAAAGAGTACTTTTGAATAAAAAAATATGTACATATATATACAAGATGACCCATTTTAATCCATTATAGCCTTGTTTAGTAAACGAGGCAAAAGTTCCATGAAAAAATGTTCCAAACAAAATTTATTTTTTATTGGTAGCATTTTTTACATCTATCTCTAACGGGTTAGAAGATCTTTCGGACTCAAGACCTATAGTGCTCATTTACGAACTCAACCTCACTTTTAACGGCCTGAGCACGATAAACATTTCAGCTTGATATATTGTTTTTTTTTTATTATCGTAATCACAGGCGGACAGACGGTAGACTGACAGACGGGCAGACGAACAGACGGGCAGTGAGACAAATGGAAATGGACTAATTAGGTGATTTTATGAACACCTATACCAAAATTTTGTTCGTAGCATCAATATTTTTAAGCGCTACAAACTTAGGGCTACACTTAGTTTACTTCGTTATTATAACATGTATATGAAATATCGCAAGGTATACTAAGTTTAGGCCTAAGTGTGTTACGCTTAAAAGTAATGATGCTATGAACAAAATTTTGGTATACTTGTTCATAAAATCACCTAATTAGTCCATTTCCGGATGTCTGTCTGTCTGTCGTCAGTCGTCTGTCATTACGATTACTCAAAAAAGAAAAGAGATATCAAGCTGAAAAGAAAATAGATAGCGTGCTTTAGACGTAAAAGTGAGGTCGATTTCGTTTTCATTTGTTTCATATTATGGTATAAAAAAGTTGTAAAATATGATTTTTTTACACAAATGTGTTAAAAGTAGCGATCAAAAATTAAGTTTTTTTAAATATTGTTTTTTCGACTTCTAAGCGATAATTTACAACTATTATATTATTTTTCACATCAGATGATATAAATTGCTTTGAAAATGACCCCACATTCGTTAAAATTGTAAACTTTATGAAGAATTAATTGATCGAAAAAAACACACACACGCATCATTCTTACACTCATGTGTGAAGAAATAATTTTGATACTTTTTGTAGCATAATTAAACAAAAACTTTTTTCATAGCATTTATTTTCATTCATTCGAAAAAAATTCACAATATTTTTTCATTTTATATTTCCGTAATAAAATAGCACTTACCTCAAAATACATTTATTACAATAAACCACTCTCATATATCGAGTGTCTCAAAATTTTGAAAAAACAAACAGCTCTTATGAATCAGCTTGAATAAAAGGATCGATCGAAGCTTCTAAGAGAGTAAAACTAAATTAGAAAATACGATTAATAAAGCTTAGGATATAGGTATTCAAACAATATTATCAGTTTTCTCCATTCCCGATTATTATAAACCTTTAACATGGTCTCACAAAAAAATATGCAAATTATTTGCATGATTATCAATTTTCGGAGATATTCGTTTTAAGTTTTATAGAAAATTTGAAAAGTGTACAAACTGAAGATAGTAACAACAAATTGAAATCAATTTTAGGATTCATTATTTAATTCCGTTTCTGATTAAAATTTGGGTATTAATCCACAAAATATTGCAGGTTTATCTAATATCACTGAATCTGATGACCCTAATATCAATCATTTAAATGTACATTAAATACTTGAGAGAAAGAAAAAGAATATTTAGGTTCGTATTTATCAAGTTTTTTTTACCTAAGCCTTTATAATTCTTTAAAAAGAAACTTTGAGCCTTGAAGATGTTTCTATATAGGACTCGCTATTGATTTAGTGCGATCATGAATATGTTTGATAAGGGACAAGGGCTACATCAATTTAAGGGTCACTCCATGTTGACAAAAAATTATAATATAAAATTTGAAAGCCACTTTCATGGTGACTCATAAAAAATAAAAATTTTCTCCTACACACAATATCTATAAAAAATACTTTGAATGATTATATCAGAAAAATATTTGTAACGAATTTTGTAAAAGAATCATAAAATTGTTATAAAAAGAAAAATTTAATATGTTTTCTTCCTTTGGGTATTCATCAGGTAGGATGGTGAATGGATAGATCTTGTTGTGATTGTCCTTAACTTTTTTATTAAAAACTGAATTTTAAGTTTTTAATTTACTTAAATGGCTTTTTCCATAATCGAGTATGGTTAAATAGCATGCGTCTATAATTATTTAGCTAGAAAGTTCTTGGTTGGGACAGGTCTTTTGTAAAAATTTACATGTAATTCAGAGTTTGTATATCATATTTTTATAGATATACAAAAATACCAAAAACTTCAGAAAATTTTTTCTTGTAGATCCAAGAATTTTGAACAGAAATTTTGATTAAAACATTTCTGATTGTAAATGAAAACAAGAAAACATATTGTTAGTCATAAACCTTACTTAATTATGTCAAATTATAATGTTGTAATATTTTACACTTCAAAATGTGATCTAAATAAATCCAAATAAATTAAGTACGGGGGTCATTAGAGGAGCGGAAATTTGCATAGAAGCAAAAAAAAATTTTGTTTTCGTTTCAGCTTACTTAATCAGGACAAAATAGGATTCTGCGATAGGAAACTCAGTTGAGTCGAGTCCCAAGTTTGTGGACTAGAAAATTTTGTTCATATTTCCTTGTAACCTAACGAGAAAGTTGATGATTGCTAGAGGTACCTACTTTAAATTAAATTTTCAATCCGCTACTTTTTGAACTGAAATAGAACAAAACAGACCGCGAAATATGTTTGTAAATATTGCGTGTGTCTACTTTATTGTTTTGATGTAAACAAGAAAATTAATAAGCCTATCTAATATTTTTATATCAATCCTTCAAACAATGCCAAAAACTAATTACTACATGTATATGTATGTCGACAATTGTTTCATGAAATTTATGTGTCTAGTTATGACCGCCTAACAAATAAATTTTAATAGCCTTTTTAACAACTCATTACAAGCACCATAGGATATAAAATATTAAAATATTGTATAAGTTAAGATAATAAAAGAGAAATTTCTAAAATATACCAATTTTTTGATACAATAAATAAACTGGATGGAATTCTTTGCCAAAAAAATTGAATAAAATATTATATACAGTTAATTCTGTTCAAAGTTATTTTCAGTAAATATAGTTTTTTGAATGATGTTTAAAAAAAAAAAAAAAAAAAAAAAAACAACAAAGTAAAGAAAGCTTTCAGGCATTCTCTTCTCTTGACGTCTAGTAAGAGTTTGAATGGATATTTTTATAGTTAGGCTGATGAATGATTATTCTTTTTCCCACTTATAGTTCGCTTACATTTACCTAATTGTAAAATTTAATGCAGAGGAGACAGGTGTGTCAATAGTATTAAAAAATTTTAAATCAAAATAAATAAGATTTTTTAAATATTTTTTTTTATATATTATTAAAATCAAATACTTTTAGGAGGGGTGAAATAATCTGGGGGAGGAAAAGGGAATATCCCGACTGATATATCAACGCCTATAGTAAATTGCTATAGCATTCTATAGGTGAAATATCTTTCAAAATCTCGTAAATAGTGGACATAAAAATGACGGTCTCACTTATTTTTTAAATATAGCTCTTGGTGTTGAACCCTAATATTTTTGAAAATAAAATACAGCCCATGTTACTTGCTGATCATGTAGCATTCTATAGGTGAAATAATTTTTTAGATCGTTTAACTTGTAAACTCAAAAATGACGGAATATATATATATATTTCAATTCAAACATTCATTCCCTATTTCATTTCATTTGGGATTAATTTCGAATTAACCTGGACGTTGATATATCAGTCGGGACCAAGAAACATTTTTAAAAAATCATCGAAATCGGAAGCGCTATTGAAGACTTCCTAATCATAGCTATATTACGTGTTCCTTCATGCAACTAGATAGTCAAAACCGACACGGAAGTGAATATCGTCATACAATTGATAAAATTTATAATGTCAATATACGAAATTACATTATTTGCTCAGGAAAATAATAAAATTAAATGTACTTATATTTATAATTGGTTTGTGGGATACATAAATAGATGATAAAATGAACCCAATATTGTCTCTCTGTGTTATTATTATTATTAAAATAATAATAACACATATTTATCTTTGTTTATTTTGTGGAACTTCTTTAAGCAGTTGTTGGTTGATGTTGTAAAATGTTAAATACGTATCTAATTTGCATAAACAAAGTTACAATTCTGTATGATATAGATAGATAACATAACATTATGATGTTTCATTTTTATATGTACAGTGAATTCGGACAAATAGTGAAGAAGTTTTTATCAATACATTTTTTTATAACAAAATATTTTCAGTATCAAATATTGTATTCAAGTAGTGAAAATTAAATTAGGCCCACATCAAACTCGATACTAAGACATATTTACGATACTAAGAATTTTAACTTTTCACAACCTTTGAAAAATTAAGGGGTTATGATGCTTATCTATAAAAATAATTAGATAAAGTTTTCCGTCAAAGATCCTTTCTTTTGATCTAATATAGAGTACGGGTTTATCATAAAATTGTCTTGTCATAACAATTTTACCTTGCAGTTTTTAATTAATAAGAGAAATTGAAAAATAATATAGTCATTTAAAACAATTTATTCCACAATCAATAAAAAAAAAATGCAAGTAATCAAAAGAAACTTTGTGAAAACAATGCATATGCAGTTTGATGAGGATAATCAAATAACAAAAGTTAACATCCAAAACGGGGGCGAAAAATAAAACTTTCATTGCAAACATCCAAAAAAGCTAGCTATATCATTATTTAAAAGAACACTAAATCTATATTTATAAAAATGAACCCCTATTTTTTTCAGGTAATCGAATCTCGCGTGAACGGATGGAACAATTTCGCTAATTCTTTTTTTGTTTTGTTAATTATGGTCAGGAGGAGGTTTGCATGAAAACAAAATTAAGGAAACTGAGCGGAACATAAGAAAATTTAAGAAAACATATAACATGCAATAAATGGTGGAAGCGCATATAAATAACATGAGCATGTAATGATATATATGAACAAAGTACTATGAAGCTGTAATATAATGCAATATATTACAGCTTCATGGTACTTTGTATCTTCAAATTTATTTGCGTTCCCACCATATTTATCTACAAATGTGAACAGTAATTTGATAAGGCATTATTTATTATTATTCAGGTTTTGTGAATAGTATTTATTAGAGCTATAGGCGAGCTCTACTTTTCAGCTAGGCGGAAGGCTTGTTCAAGAGATAGTAATAATATTTGTGTTAAGTGGGCGGGCTTGATGCGAGATTGCGGGTGGGCTTAACGGATTAAGCTGGTGGGCTAAGCATAGTATAGCTATTAATGAATTGGAGTTTCAGGTTAGTTAAGATTAATTATCGCTGATCAATAGGTATGCTTTCATAAATTTTAGGTGAAACAAAGGAGCTATATGCGAGCGTACGAAACTCCTCTGCCGAGGGCATCAGATAGACCTAAGGCGTGTCCAAAATAAAATAGTTAAATTTGATTTTAGCAGCCGAAATAAGTAGGGGACGGGTTTGTGAGTGCGCTTGGCAAAGTGCAGATTAGTTAAGATTAATAATCGCTTATCAACAGTCACAATTAAATAAATTTTAGGTGAAACGAAGTTCATCGGGTCATCTAGCATTTGCAATGTCGATAAGTAACTTGCAAAGGCAGCCGCTAAATGTTTGTGGCATTTATCTTGAAAATTCATTTCGCCTGTTCCCGTGTTGGCATACCAACAAACCTATTCATATACTCATCAGAAAATAATTTTGTGTATCGTAGAGCATTAAAATAATCAACACAATGTTTTTGAATAATATTTTTTTAAATTAATTATACCATTTCGAATTCAATATTCATAGTTAAGTTAAGACAGGACTACACGACTGCTTTTATTGCAGTACAAATATGTTTTCTTCTGTTTGTTTAAACTAATTGTTTTTCACTAACTTGTTATGGTATATAAAGATATGATTTTGTTAAACAATCTGTATAATATGTGTATGATATTGAAAACATGACAAAAGAGAATTATGAAGATGTTTGTTTCTTCTGCAGAACAAGAAGAATAACCAAGTTATATATCTAATTTGTATATTATTTTAAAATTAAATGAATATTCTATTTATTGTCTGTCTGTTATTACTGTTATACTTCTTTGTTTTGATGAAGATGACGATGTTGTTGAAGTTTTAAGTGGAAGAAAGATAAAAGATATCATGTGGTAAGAAACTTTCTAGTTTAGTTAGTAAATACTCTTCTGTAAAATATAAGTAGTAGAGCTCCATTAAAAACACAAAACTCTTATATTACATTGCATATAAAATTCAAATATTATGTATGTATCTTTTGGCATAATAATCCCTTCAAAAATTCCTACAGATAAAAGAAATTTTGTAGTGTGTCTATTATACACTCTTCTTAGAGGCAAGTGCAAAATAGGACATAAAATATAATTCAAATAATTATAGGATGACAGAATCGGAAATCAATCTCGGCAACTATGGGCCCGGTTAAAATTTTATGCACCCTTTATGTAATAAGCAACACCAAATAGGCATCTGGTTTACCTCCATCTACAGACACGGCTTTCGCGAAGAAAACTTTATATATACATAATTTTTTACATCCATGAAGCTTTTAAAATATTGACATTTTTTTAAATATGTTAAAAGAAACAAGTAAAAATTAATTTTTCTCACATCCGGGCAGAAAGTGTCACCTTTCTGAGTACTGTGCAAGATGGAGTTGAAGTAAAGAATGTCTTGGATCGCATGTTTGTCTGTTTTTATTCCTAGACAAGGATACATTTTTTAAATTATTTTTCTTCACTAATAGGAAAAATATTTCCCTTTTAACCCATAAATAATATGCCACTATCTTTTAAGGTCGATGTCAGGGAAAGATACTGGTAAACCATTCAAAAGGTGACTATTCGTAAGGGAATTATTGACATATCCAGTTATTTATTTATTTATTTTATCTTTAATAGAAATACAAATAAACAATATTAAACCATAATAATATGTAACTCTAGTGTCGAGTTACTATAGTTGATAATAATTATTTTTAGTAGTTACTACTCCAAAAAAAATTTGTTTTTGATGAAAAACTGTTGAATTTTTTGAGTTCCCTATAGAATTCAAGAGGGTTTTTGTACATACAACGGTGGTTGGTTTATAAATATAATACATATCTTTGTATATATTATAAAATATAATAAACAAAATTATATTACTTTTCATTATATTTATTAGAAATATTTTATTCATTTTCATTTACATATATTATAAAATGTTTTTCATTTTATTTTATTTAATATTTTATTATTTTCATCTCCTAAATGAAAATATATTTATTTTATGTGTTTACGAAAATATTAAAAGATAATTTTGTGGAATAAAAAATAAAATGTATATAAAAATACAAAATATTTTCTAGGATTAAGGTAAGACAAAAATTTTCAAGTCCCTTGTTACAAGTATAATGATGTATATAATGATTTGGGTTGAATTTCTATTAACTACTAACCGAAAAATGTTGTTGCTAGTTGTCGGGGCGCAATCGCAGTGCCTATTATCACACTTGTTATACGCTTTCTGTTTTTACTAACCGCTTTCGAAAAATCTATTCAGAAAACCACACACAAAAAAATCCAATGACGTATTATTGTCTGAACCCACGCTACCATGATACCGACACCTTATCATATCTCCAAAGCTTCCAGATATCTCCAGAGTTTCGAACTATTGCAATTTTAGCTTTGAGTGTTGTTGAGCGTTAGTTTAAAAAAAAACAAGATCAAGTATTCATAGAATTCTAATTTACAGAATAGCAGACATAGAAAACTGCAATTGGATCACCCTTTAGAATGATAAAATTATTTTAAAATTCCAATCACCCTTTAAACTTACAATAAGTTAAAGTTCCTGTAATATTTATAGCGAATAAAGAAGTCTATTAATTCAAACCATAAAATCTTGCTATTAAATTAAATGAACAATGTAGTTATTTTCTAGAAAATTAAAAAAATACCTTGTATGATTTAATGTGGGTATCTTCTGCACTAATTGGTAAGTGAGTAAAAGGCGTTTTTATTTTTCAAATCATGTTTTTTTTTTTTTTTTTTAATTTTGCAACGTCATCTTAACAAGTAACGTGCTGGTATTTTTCACTTACCTGAAGACTTCGTTTATATAAATAATGCGAATTCACTTAACAGCCACTGAAAGGTAAACGTATATTCGTAAATAATATATTTTTATCAAGTGTAAAACATACTTAGAATACCTTCCAATAACAAAATTCAGGATCCCTAATCACAATTTCAATTCAAGATGATGCGATAATTATTTTCAATGAACGTGATCTCAGAATGTTTTGCAAAACGTTTACTCATTATATAAATTTATGGAAATGCTAAACTAGTGTGTGAATATTTTGCCAGAAACTTTGTTGAAAAAAATTATTTATCTTATAATACAGATAACAGGGAATTTTTTCTTTTGGAAAAAACCATTTCGATCGATATCGCGGTCGTAGTAATGTACTTTAGGTCGATATTTTGGTTAAACTTTTTTTTTTTTTGTATATCGTAAACAAATTTTAACGGACCTCTTTGTTTTTGTAATTAAGAACGCAGATTATTTATTGCTTATTATGTTACTATAATTTATATTTGCTTTCATTTTTAAGGAATTTTCTTCATTACACGATGCATATCTCATTTTAATTAAATCTTCTAACCCGGTGCAACATTGACCGGGCTTTAACTTCATAAATATTAATTAAACAAAAAGTTTTAAGTAAAAGCTGTAGGAAATTTTTAGGAAGTTGAGTAATTAGCGTTTCATTAAAAGACACGCTTTTGGAGATATAGGACGAAACGGTTTTTTCTGAAATTGATGAAACTTCCAACCTTCAAATTTGCAAGGATTTTGTGCATTTACATTCAGCAAGTGATATAAAAATTATATTAAAAAAATAAAAATAAATAACTACTGTAGTTTAGCGCATTATGGGCAGGAGTAGCGGACTTCTCTATACCTGTAGGTATTATTATCAGGATCAAATAATCTTACGTAAGAAAAATTCATAACTTAGCCAGAAAATAATTTCGTGTAATTAAGAATAAAAGGAAACTGAAATATTACACAAATTATCAAATTGTTATGTATTATGCTTGCTTAATTTTATATGAAAACAAGTACAAATTTTTTAATAGTTAAATTCAAATATACAATAAACGAACGAAATTTTTCTAACAAGAAAATGCAATTCCACAAGGTAAAGCTCGACACAATCGATATAGTAAAATAATCAATCCTACTGCATACATATAGCCAAATTTTACGAATAGTCTTAGATTATTCAGATATTCAGTGTAAATTTAGCATAATAAGGAATTGAAAAATATGAGCATATGAAATTGATATACGTTTTCAAATTAAAATAAATTCCTTATTTCGTTATTTATTTTTTGACCTGAAATATCTTTTGTGGCTTTTAATGGTCCAAACCATCAAATTCTTAGAATATGAAAAAAGAAAAAACATATGTGTTTTTAATGAGCCTATATTTTCACATATGATGAAAATAACTTTCCGTAACTTCTTTATACACTACAACATGAATAATGCAATTGTAAGAAATACGTGAAGCGCACCAACATGCGTGTGAAACGTAAAGATCTTGAAAATTTTGGTTTGCAATTTACAGACCTATTACAGCAATTTGATAAGTTGAAGGTTTCACATTAGATTTTATAGGTAATTCTTTTGATGCATCGTTTATTTAAACCACTTTAAAATCACTTTGTACACAAAGAACGTTCCATTTTATCCTTAGTAGAATAGTAGCTTTAGTATTTTTGTATTCGCATGAGAAATGTTCGTAGGTACCTTTTGAAGCTTTCGACTTCCGTGCACTCAATGTTGAAATAAAAATTGAATTTTTAATAGTTTACAGTCACAATTTTATAAACATTTGATAGGTTTGAAAATCATTCAATTCATTGTGATTGTTGATAATGATAGTTAGTTATGATTTTATAGATTTTTACACATACTTAAACGCAGGTATATATATTAAACGTATATGTGAAACGTATATGTAACATTCGTTTACAAATTTGGTTTTTCGGAATTCGGGCAATCCAAGCAAGTTATTGTAGGAAGTGTAATCATTTCGCCAAGGCTAGCCTTTTATAGCCAGGCATAGTTGTCCATTATTATATCATAATTAACCAGTTAAATTCTTAGGGGCCTTCAGAGAACTGAAAAAAAGATATTTTAACATTGATACTTATGGGAAATGGACGTTCAGTTTTTAGTTCATCTGATCATTTTCAGTTCTCTGAAGCCCCCTAAAAATTTAACTGGTTAATTATGATATAATAGTGGACATCTATTCATTAAATTCATTAAATTCTGAATGCAAAGTCTATTACCGATAGTACTACCTTAAAAATGCCTTAAGTGAAAAAATTTCCAAATTAATTATTTTGAGTTATAATTCGAAAAAGCGAATTAGCTTTCATTCATAATCCTAATATTTCGATAAGCTATTCAATGAATCATTTAAAAGTAGTTCATGATAGATATAACGACCTTGTCGTGATTTATTTCATTTTCATTAAAGCATTGCCACATACCAGAACCAAGCAAGTTCTGGTACTGAATTATCGCTTTTTATATTTTCAAATATATATCTTAGTATACATTCATAATTCAGACCATGATATATCCATATTTCTGTCTCACTGGCAGTATACACCAATTGCATACTTTATTTGTGTACTAGATTGATACCCGCCCGCTTCACTGGGCTTAAAAGTAAAACCACCGCTTTATAGCCTCCACCTTCTCTTGATATATACAGTTTTCAATTTTTTTAAATATAAAATAGTCATAATTCATCAAGTATATGAGCATAGTTGGCCATGAATTTTTGACATTTACTTTTTGAAATTTTTACAGAATACTTTATGGTTCAAAATGATAATTATAGATCTTCTCCATCTATAATCAGCATTTTGAACCACAAATTATAGATTTCTGGAAAATTTTAAATTATAAATGTCAGATTAAGTTTTTTTTTTGGTATCTTTATAAATTATAGTTCATGTTTTATTCTGATATATCAGCTATATTGCTGTACAGTTTCATTAAAAACCATTCGCTAGTTTTAGCGTGAAAGCGTAACAAACAGACAAACAAACATAAACTAACAAACTAACAAAAAAACAAACATGCTTACTTTCACATTTATAATATATAGGGATATGGATACGTATTTATTGATGGTTAAAAATCTTCTAAATTTCCATCCCAAAAATGCGCAACAAGCTTATGCCTAACAATTCAAATACCTAATGTTACGAAAAGCATTGCCCTCAAAATAAAATAAACATAGAAGCAGTCCACGGCCCCTAAAATAAGAATTTATGGATCTATAAACAACGGATGTAATGTATGATGTTGTGTATTCTCAATTTGGTTTTTACGTATATGAATATTGTATGTTCACGACGCAAAATAATGAAAGTTGATAAATCAGTGGATCTAAATATATACCTACTTGTATATATGTGTACGTACGTTAGTTACGTATGTTAGTATCAGAGTGAATTGCTATATACTGTAGGCCTTATATGTTGCCTATGCTTACTCTTGATTCCTTCATTTTCCACATCAGTTATTCTTTATTCCAGATAAATGCTATTTATTTGAAAATAATATTAACTTACTCAACCACAAATGTTATAGGAACCAAGGCAACAACGATTTCAAAAATACATAACATTGATAAAATAAAATAAAAAATTGTATTATTTATTGATTTACTTAGGTATTGTGTGGATAAGCATTTGGGAAGTACTAATTATTAAGATTTTATTGCGTAGAATAAAACTTACTCTTATTATACCCTATATATGTGTAATATATATCAAGGCATATTAAGTTCAGTCCCAAGTTTGTAACGCTTAAAGTTATTTATGCAACGAACAAAATTTTGGTATAGATGTTCAAAAAATCAAGTAAAGAGCCCATTTCCAGTTGTTTGTCTGTCGGTCCGTCTGTGGACACGATAACTCAAAAACGAAAAGAGATTTGCAATTTTTATAGCTTGTTCTGGACATTAAAGGAGACATTGAGTTCGCAAAACACAAGTCTATTGGGTATTAGGTCCGTTAGATCCAACTTGTAAACCATTAAGAATAAAAAAAAAGTTTATATGTAAAAAATTATTCTTATAAAAAATGAACAACTTTTGTTTGAAAGATTTTTTCGTTAACATCACTTCTTACTCGTGAGGGGGCAAGTTAGGACAAAATTTTGCTGTCCATTTTCTTCAAAACTCTAAATAATAGGCAGTTGAAAAATTCTAGGTAGCTTTAACAAGTAGTCTTGTAAAACATTCTTGAAAAACGCAAAAAAAAACTAGAAAATACTTTTGAAAATTTTCGAAAACTATATACATATTTGTTTGTATGATTTTTTAAACTCCTCTAATTTATAAAAAAAAGTGTAAGCACTGATATCCAATACTTTCTATACAGGATGTTTCAACAGTCAATTGTTTCTTTTTACTTGTTTTTAGAATTAAACTGAAAGCTTCAAAACTGTTTTTTTTTTTACACAAAAACGAAATTACTAAACCTTGCCCTTATTTCTCGGAATAAACTAGAAGCTTCTAAGTATTATTTTTTTCACACAAAAACGGTCTTAATTTTATCATTTTGTTTAAAACTTCGTTATGATATCATAATGCACAACAATCTCATAAGAATCGAAAATAAAATGTTTTTTAAAGTCATTTTTTAAAATATATCAATGGAAATAACCTCTCCTCATAACTTAAATAAAGGGACACCCTATATGAATATTTTAAAGTCGTATTGCATAACGGCTTAGTAAAACTGGAATCTCAGCTTGTAAAATTACTAATTACAATTATGCAGTTAAATTTAAAACCACTCACTGTAGGATTTAAAGGTTTTATTGTTTTTAACTATTGCTATACTGTTTTTTAAATAATTGGTAAATTTATTAATTTTTCTAAAATAATTTATTAGCTTCTTGTGTTTAATTTTGAAGTTTTTAGACAAAAATATGTTGGTCTTATTACATTACACAAAGAAAGAATCATTGAACGTTAAAAAAAGGAAATGTCTGCCTTGATTTTTGTCATGACCTCAGTTCAACGTATATGGCCAACTATTTTAAAAGCAGTAATATGCTAAACAAACCAAAAGCATTGAAATTAAATAACCACGTATAGATATTTTTCGCTGTAGGTCCAGTATCAGCTCTTATTGCTTTGTTCAAAAACCCAAAATCTTCGAATGTTTTATTTATGATTCTTTGCCTTTTTACCAGGTAGATATATCTACTCTACTTAGAAATAACAGACAAATATTCTATTTAAAAAAAAATTAAGTGTCCAATATCTCAAATAAATCATAATATACGAAAAAAATATACTTGTAAAATTGTAATTTAAGTAACAGAGATATACCGAGAAATATACAGAGGTATAGAGGTATACCGGTTACAACTTCATAGATGGATAATAGAGGCTTTCGACCCCTTAAGAAAACGAAAAATTTTTTTGGCACTCAGCACATTTTTCTTTTACAAAATAAATATGCACTTTTTCGTATTCGACTTATAAAACCCTATTTATTTTCACCTTAACCAGTTTGCATGTAGATTAAATTCGAAATATTGATTACATAATTAGGAACAAATACCACGTTTAATTTAAGACATTTACTTAAGTACTCAGTGTTTGTGAACCATTAAGAAACCACTTTTCGATTTTTCGGATAAAAATTACCTTTATATTTAAGCTACACGAACTTAGCAAAAAAACAAGTGTAAACAAACAATTGACTGAGTTAATTGTTGAAATACCATGCATAGACAGTGCTGATGACATCACATTACACATACATGCATGTCACACATACATAACTGATATTCCCATAATTACATACCATACAATTTACGCCTAATTTGCTCCCTCACGGGTAAACAGCTATATTTACGAAAAAATGTTTCGAACAAAAGTTGGTTATTTTTGTATAAGGAATATTTTTTATATTTAAGCTTTTGTTCTATCTCTAACGGTTTACAAGATGGGTGCTACGGACCCAAGACCCAATGAACCTATGTTGCTCATTTACGAACTCGACCTCACTTTTTACGTCCTGAGTAAGCTATAAAAATAATCGTGATGACAGACGGACAGACGACAGACAGATAGACAACCGGAAATGGACTAATTAGGTGATTTTATGAACACTTATACCAAATTTTTTTGCTTAGCATCAATATTTTTAAGCGTTACAAACTTGGGACTAAACGGAATATACCTTGCATATTACATATATGCATGGTATAAAAACGTAAGTTTGGAGTTACACTTTGGTTCTTACTGCTTTAACTAAACGTAGTATAGCTACCTGGTTTGTATTCTTAATGCTGTTGTAATCTACTTTTATGGAAATTAATAAAATTTTCCAACTGGTACTCAGTGATCTAAGTACAGTATAAATTACGATGGTCAACATTTAATATGTTTACAAAACATTAAAACTGTTTACTATCGAATTTTAGATACATACATTTACATTGGTCAATTTTCCATGTATGTGTGTTAGTATTGTCATTAAAACGATTTTGGAAGAGTCATTCATTTACTATAATAATTTATCATCGAATAAAAACAATTTCCAATTATATTACTTCTATTAAAATTACTAAGCAAAATAAAAGAAACTACTTAAATTGAAATTCATTTTTCAAAAATGAATACTCATTTATCATACTGTTATAAAAAAAGGGTAAAGAGATCATTAGAAACACGAAAATAGACATAAGAAAATTATATATACAGGATGGTACGCTGAAATAATTTTTTGCCACTTTTTCAGTTGCGTAAATTAAATTTCAATTTAATATTTAGTTCCTATAACATTATATTTTTTTAACGGTATTGCAAATTTTATGTTCGTTTGTCTTCATTTTTCAATTTTCACCTACTTCCGCATTACTTCTGAATGATCGGATATTTTGCACGTGTATTATATCGATGGAAAAACAATAATTCAAACGCCTTGATATTATAACATAATTTGAAAATCCTATATGAGATGGATATTTAAATGATGGAGTTGCATATATTTGATTAGCGTGAGCAATGGTTTTTAGTCTTAAATTTAAATACGAGTTTTAAGAAACTTACAAATGCGCTTTATATACTTATGGACTAATAAGTAAGTATAAAGTAATTTTTATGATAACGTAAATTTTAATTTAATAAAGTATGAGTATCTCAAGTTTCTTGAAGAATTCGATTAAATAATATTATTAAAATGAAATATACTGCTAAAAAAACGGAGCTTAAATAAATGCTCGATACTGTTGAAAAAAATTGCAGTACCAATAAAATATTTTTAGTTCATTCCAATATTTGTTTTTGGTTGCGGAGCCTCTCTGTATATATTTTTATCTCAAATAATAAAATAATAAGGAATGTAAAGGAGAGCAAACAAGCTCTTAAAAGATATACAATAACTACTAATTGATTGATTCTCTGTAGATAAATTATTCTATGTTTTTTAATTGAATATCGATAAAATGAATAAATAATATAAAACTAAGCTTAGCTGGAGAGCTAGTGGTGGGTGATTCAGGCTGATATTGTGACATTGATTGATTAACTGCATTCGAAAACATTGTCGATGTCAAAAACACTTTCATTCTCTTCTATAAGAAAATTTTCTTTTAGTATTTTTTTTTAAATGTACATATTTTTTGTATAAATTTTTATTTTTATGGTATCAGATTTTAAACTTTTTAAAACACTTATCGGGAGATTGAGAGAAATTTTCGTTAGAAACAGTCCATCCGAGATTATACATTCAAAGGAACGAGTCAGTATATTGCAATATTTAAAATAATTCAAAATTAGTGATTTTGGTTACATCAAAGTGTTGAAACAACGTGGTCATCATTTTTTCTAATACGAATGGCCTAATACTGTTATAAATATATTTTCGAAGATGCATATTTCTCGTTGCTAATTGAGTTACGAGGATTATCTTCTATATTCTTCTATACATATGAAATGCTTTATCCTGAATGACTGACTGACGGATCATTGCAATGTCTTAACCGCTGATCGTAGAACCCTGCAACTTGGAGAATGTGTTCTTTGTATGACGTAGGCATCCAATAAGAGAGCATCTTCCAAAATTCTACCCCTAATCGAGTGAAAGGGGAATGTGAATTTTGTATATGGAAAACCCATGTTAATAATTTTATAGACAAAGCTAGATCAACGTTTGCATGTTTGTCATGTTACCATGGTTTTTTTTTAAATTTATGTGGTTTATAAGATTTACAGAGAATTTTAATTATCCTTCTCCATTCTGTATTTTATCGTTGCACGAAGTATTTGAAACAATGATTATACAGCTGTATACTTAAAGTTCTAACTGACTGAAAAAGTCGAGGTTAAAACCATTAAAGATAGAAATTTGAATTATTTTAAAAGATTTATAAAGGAAAAATAGTATAATAGACTTTCTTACAAAATCAAATATCTAAGAAAGAATTTTTAATATAGAACTGCTAACAGAGATATGTTTCTATAAAATATCTAGTAAATTTTTGCTTTCCTCTCATGAATACTATGTTCCTAGTCATATTTTAAGTATTAAAAATTGGTATCCAATTTCTGTTCATAAAAATAAATATTATACTAATCCAAAAAGGATAATCAACCACTCCACAGTTTTTTATCATGGAATATAATCTATAAAGGAAGAAACTCAACTGACTGGCAGGACTGATCGATCAACTATAAATGCTGGATGGAAATTGATAAGTTTAAGAAAAATTAAACTGTAGGAAATAAAATTATGCATGTAACAAATTTTACCCTTCGTCTCTCGATTACGCTTCGGAGACCAACTCTTTAACCATAATATTCATTTCAGTTATTTTCGTTATTCTATCTACTATAGCATCACCTATAGCTATTTGCTGTTACAAGTGGCTCAAAAAGTTTTTGCTGCTATCACCTGACGAAACAAAATTATTATGCATGTTCATAAAATCATCTAATGATTTCAATTCATACTTGACTGTCCACCTGTAAGCATTGTTGTAGGGTTAATTTGGTTGGATTATTTTTACTCGGGTATTTGTATTTTAGTTATTACTGTAGTATTGGTACAAAAGTTGGCAACTTTTACGAGAGTGCAATTTGGAAATTTCGTTTTTCATTAAAATTAGGTAGGAATGAAGTTAGTCTTGCATCTGAGAATGAAACAAACACAATTAGCAACACAAGAAACATTATTTGGCAAACTAATGATGAAAACATTTAATAGGTCTATATTTCAGATTTAAAAAAGTCAACCCATCTGATTCCTATTTTCGGTAATATTATTATAAGTGACAATGTAAGATAGATTTGTAAAACTTGTGTTAAGTTATCTACAACGAAAAAAAAAACCTTGAATTTGATGCGTGTGTAAAGTGTTGATACGTTATTTGTTATTATTGTTTATCATACGTACACTCAACCTCTGTCTCTGTCACATCACAAAATAGAAATCCATCCGATTTAATTATTTTCAAAAAAAAGTCTGTTATATCAGCTGCCAGCTACTAACTACTAGTCGATAGATATAAGCATCGATGAATGACATTTATGATAAGTTGACATGAAAGGATAACCAACAACACAAATATAACAACATACCAACATAGATCGTGTAAAGTTTGTTAAATTGATATTGACAGTTTAAAAGTTTTATGTTATATAACGTTCTATGTTGTAATCGATGTCACAAAAAGATAAAGAGAATTATTGTTCGAACCAAGGACCTGTCTCTATTACGGTAAACGCTTCTTTTATAATAAAAGGTGTTTTTTAAGGTAATGAAACCACACATAATACTCATTGTTTCTAGTGGGAGTCAATTCGACATATGACAGGTGATTTGTGCTCTCTGTAGTTGTTATTCCGCATTATATAGACATCCGCTTGAGTAACGTAAAAGTAGAAATGTGAAAATTTCACGATTAGTGCGATCTCATATCTATGGATTATTTTTCCTAAAACTACACAAATCAGACTAATTGGAATTCAACTTTTGTCGTGATAATACTGGCACACGCCCGTAAAATAAAACTTTAAGATTACGCTTCATTAAATCCAGCCACGATACCCTCAAACATAAATCACAAATGACATAAAATTATCAAGCCATTTTGTTATCTAAGCATTATTTGATTAATTGAAGATCTGGCAATTATCGCTATCTGGATAATAAATAATATCTTCGATAAGATGTGGCAATTATAATAGATCGAGTTGTAGTTTGTCTGTGCCAATGGAGAGTTCCTCTATCGAAATTCATATTTAATTCTTCTGTAAAAATAGGCGTATTCTTAACAGTTAATCGAAAATAGTCCATTAACTATTATTTTTTCAAATTGTATACAGCATTTTACATTATTAAAAGTAAAGAAGAATTTCAAAAATATCTTAGGAGAGAAATTTCGAAAATTTTTCAATAATGGTTTAAGAATCGTTTTTTACAATCTTCAGTAGTCTACATTCGTCATGATATTTCAACCATGGAATAGTTTTGTAAACTATGGAAAAATAACTAATTCTTGGAACGCTCACAGCCTCTAAAGAACGAAGCTTCAAAGTGTTATGTTTTCTCCTTAAAGGTTCTAAATTTTACGTTGTCTATCAATCAAGGAAGGGTTTTATTACAGGGCGTCTCAAAAATGGGAACAACTGGAAAATAGTGAATGTAGGCATAGAATTAAGTAGTTATCTAGCATTTTTCGATTTGATAGACCGTTAACAAGCTAAGACTATGTTAATTACCTTTTTTCATAATTTATCGACTAGTTTGATTAAAACCGAAATCTTTATAGTAGGAATAAAATTTTCTACAATCTATTATCAGATCATTTTAAAATTAATTAAGATTTCGAAATAAAATTTTGATAATTTGGAAAACAAATCCGATGTTAATTTAGGAATTTTGAATGTAAGCCCAGCGAACTTTTCGTACTAGAATTCTATACCTCATTCACCATATTTCTTTTCTTTATTTGTAAAATATCCTAAATATCAGAAATATTTGTCACAAAGCTACAGATTTGTAGTTCTCTGCTTATCGAATTAAACTGAGACTCTTTTAAACAGTTCTTGTTTATTCATCTTGTACAGAAAAAAGCAGTGGATACCATACCATTTTTTATCTAGCATTACCATGAAGTAACCTCTTCCTATTTTTTCTAGTGTGAATTTAAAAAAGTTTGTATAGAAGTGTGTTGTATATGTCTTTTTTTTTTCTTTTTAATATGGATTTATACGACCTATATTTTTCTACATATTTGAATTTTATTTCTACTTTTTAAGGCGGCTGAAAATCTATTTTAGATATTTTATAGACATAAATTTTCAGTTGACATAATGTGGATGAATATTTTGGCGTCAAATAGTCATTTTACGAAATTCGTTGTTTAAAGAAATAGGAGTTTTGTCGAGCCATTAAAAAATTTATGAACAAGTAAAAAGCTCAATTTTTCATCTCATTTTAATTCAACGTATGGCATTTGATAGGTTTTTTAAGGCCTACAAACCTACAACGTTACCATTTAATTAATATTTTTGGATAAGACGTCAATATCTTCTTTTTTAATTAAAAAACCGGTTTTTTGACTTTTGAAAATTTTTTAAGAATAAGATAGAAAACAAAACCATATACCCACTATGGACCATATAACAAAATAGAACCCACTAAAAACATATACCAAAATAGAAAATATTATAATATTTATTACGTAAAAACATCACAAAAAAATCCTTAGACACCTTCGAAGTATTCATCAGGAAAAGCGTATAAAATAGACTTCCTCCATTCTTATAATTCTTTATAAAAAAGAAAAAGTTCAATGATTTTAAAATAATCAAACCGAAAAATGTTAAATATTTTCTCATGTCTTAAGAAAATAGAAAAATATATGTAGGTATCAGACCATCATGATATAACTTCTACATAGTTGAGTAGTATTTGGCTACAAGCCAATTTTAAAGGCAATAGAAATGACAACATTCTTTTTACATTAGTGTAGGCTATACAAACTAAGGATAAGAAACACGTCAATTTTCTTACCGGCTAGGGCAATTAGTCAAAAACAGAAACTTCCGGGGAACACCAAAACTTCAATTTTATATGGATAATCGTATCTTTTTCCTTTTGATTTTCAAAATCGATCTATGATACGACCTGAACTTATTGATGTACGTCTTACTAATTTAGTCACATTGCCTCTTAAAAAAAAAAAAAAAAAAAAAAAAAATCTGAACCATTCAATTGTTTGTAAACGCTTTAAAAACAATAAAATGGAATATTTTCTAAATACAAAGATTTTTTGCATAAATAATTCTCTGGTATGCTGAAAAAATCCGACATAATATCATTTAGTTTAGGTGTTATTCAGTACTTTCCACTTGGATGCCGGAGAGGGTCTGCACTTTCACTAAAACGGCTCAAAAGAAAAACAAATTTTTCACAAGAAAGACTATAATAACCTATGGGAGTGACAGCAGGGCGATATGGAGTAGCCAGAATTATTGACGCGGACTGGCGTACCCACACCAACAGGAAATTTGCAGAAATATTCAACTCTGAAGATATTGTAAAGTTTATATAATTCCAAAAACTCCGTTGGCTTGTATTCGTTCAGAGCATGGAAAATGGCAAAATGCAAAAACCTTCTTTTCCTAGATGTTTACTGTCAGAGAAAGAAGAAGATCAAGACTCCGAAGAATAAATCAGTTACTTGATGATAGGAGGATAATGCTAGTGATCGGTTGGAAAACTAAGGTCAATCACTGTCTCAGTTGCTACTGCCTTTGTCTTTTTATAGAAAGCGCAAGGCCTACGCCTGGCTATAGCGCCTATTGGTAAATGTAAAGGTCACTTTAACTTTAGAGTAAGCTTTATAAAAATTGACGAAATTCAATTATCGCTGTAGGCATACAGAAAAATTCGCATTAAAACTATATCGTTGAATCCTACTTACGGAGTACAGTCAACATAATAACATAATAATCATGAAATGGATGGAGTGTATACGTCGAGGTATAGTTACATCACTGTGAAAATTTAATAATAGATTTAATCAATTTTATTTATAATCTTAATTCAGTGGTCATAGTTCATTTGAAAGTTTATGACCTCTTTCATTTTATCATACCTATTACCATTTGAAATTATTTTATTATGCATTTATTTCTATTTTATAACACTTTAAATTAATTTTTATTCATAAGAATCACTGTAACAAATAGGCTCATATTTGACATTTTGTTGACACAAAAATATTAACTTATTAAACATATTTTTTAGACAATTCTACTAACTGTTATCTATGGCTTCGCTCGCCCATAATTGTATCTGGTGTCCTAAAATTGGCGACAAAGTCTTTAAGAAAAGCAAATTTATCCGAAAATATAATATTGCTGTGTTTTCAGGATAATCAACAAATTTAAAATTAGTTAGTTTAGCGGATGAAGTATTTTCGTTATTTTCCAACAAAATATACTTGGCAATTACAGGTGTCTAACTACGAGGAAATAACTAAAAATGAACTACTATACCGCTCCTGTATATACCACAAGTTCGATTTACATCTAGCCATATAAATATAACAAGTATGATAGAATAGATGCGTTAAGCAATGCATCTAAGTGGGATGTATTATATACATATGTTGACCCCACTCTCTACAGGCACACAACAGAAGAATTGATGTATAGCTTAAAAGACATCGAAGCCACAATACAAGTAACTTTTGCAATTTCATATAACATCTATAATACCTCTTACTTAAATGCATTGCTTAGCTTGTACTCTGTCATACTCGTGATAGTTATATGCCTAGATGTAAATCAAACTAGTGGTATAGCTTACCTATTCAACTTGCGTACATAGGTAATATTTTAATTTTTGTTGAAAAAGGTATATAAATTAGTTGTTATGAATGAGATGTTCATTCTGGATTTCCAATAATGCTCAAATTTATATAGCCTGACATTGAGAAATGTACCTGGCATTGATTAAAGGTAAAAAAATAAGTAAACTGGCATTGACAAATGTAATATGAGTATGGTTTTTACCACGCTCAACACTAGTCACTCAACATACGTTACCTAGTCCAAGGAATAACGATTTCCATATCTGAAAATATATACATTCATTTGCGCTTCCATCATATTTATACTGAATTTTTGATAAAAAAACTATCAAACACAAAATAAATAATAGCTTAAATGAAAACTAAAAAAACACGCCTTTGTAACTAGCTGAATTATTAAGTAGGAAATAATATCGTCAAATTCAGAAAAATAATTTTATCGTTAAAAAGCGTTTTATAATGCCTTTACTTTTGCTAATATCTGTCCATACAATATTTACAATAATTGAAATTTAACACAACACGCTTTTTTATGATTAAATGATTTTTTAGAGCTTAAAGAAATTGTTTTCTACTTTTTAGTTCAGCTAGTTACAAAAGCGTGTTTTTTTAACTATTATTTATTTGCAAACTATAATTCATTTGAAAGAAGGGGATATTTAATGCTCTTGTCACTCTGCAAGTTGATGTTTTGATGTACATTTGGTATCTCCTATTGATTTTTTTTAGTCATTTGTGCCGTTAATACGATATTTTCAAAAAATATTGGATACCTGCTATAAATACATAACGTTGGAGATTTGACACGGCCGTTACGTTTAATAATTTTTATATAATTGGCCATTTATATTGAATTTTAATTATTCAAAACTTATTAAAGTTGTTAGTTTTTAGATTTTTCTAATCAATTAATTTGAAGATGTTCATCATTTACAACATTTAAATGGAACGACCAATCAAAATTGTATCTTTAATTTGAATAAATAATAAAAATAGAAGATGCTGACTAACTGATTTCATTCAAATCATTAAATGCAATTCTGTGTTATATTTTTTGTTTTTAGAACTTATTTTAGTTTTCAATGCAACAACTCTGATGTTTAAACATCACACTGAATAGTATCTGAATAATTACAAAGTAGTACAGTGATATTAGTGATATAACACGTATTTTTTTTATATTTACCGGTAGCTTTAAGGGGGATTCTGGTCTGGAACCCTAATTTGTAGGCATTTTTCAAACTAAGATTAAAATTTTTCGAATTACGGGCCTGTGAAATGCTTAAAAAAAACACGGCACCCTAGTTGACACAATTCCCCCTCTTGTAGTGATCCGAAACAAGATTGTGCTATCGTCTGGAACTCAGCCAAAAAATGGCATCCAAATGATAAAAAAATTTTGTTTTGACCTTTTTGAATTTTTAAAAGTACTCAAAATTGTTTCTACCAATAGAGAGATTATAAGAATTATTCCAAATTTTAAAAGAATCAGTCGAGTATAACTTGAGATATCATGTCAATACCGGCAGCGTAACTCGGAAGAAAATATAACTAACTTTGGATTGGTTATTTTTATTAAGTATGTTTCTATAATAGCTTACAAGATGGGACTTATTTACCCAAGAACCAATTTACCCGTGTTGGTCATTTACGAACTCAAAAAATCTTTTTACAGCTTGAGCATTCTAGAAAAATTTGTAGCTTGATATCTCTTTTCGTTCTCAAGCTATCTTGGTGGAAGAGAAACGGAAATGCACTAATTAAATGATTTTCTGAACATCAATAACCAAATATTTCCAAGCGTTATAAACTTAGGACCCAAATTAGTATACCTTGATATATATTTCATATGTACAGTGTACAAAAAGAAACAAATTTTCGATCGAATTTTTCAATTCGTTGTGCAAAAATGTTTAAATTTTAATTGATCATAAAAAAAAACTCTGTGATATCCATCACATTTTGCAATTTTTTTCCTCATTATAATAAAAATACATTCCGTACCGTTCCGTGCGGTATGTTTTACTTCAACTGTAACTGGTGTCAATAAAGTTTAATCGTGCAGGATGTGGATGCATATAGACTACGTAGAATAACAAAATGTGTTAACTAAGAATTTTGTTTTTATTTACGACCAGAATTTGAAAAAATGAAACATGCTCCGTTTGGAATATACAATTTCATTTCTCTAATTCTGCCAAGTGTTGAGCAAGTTTAAAAACATGACTCATGAGTTTCGTCATTTGTTGATCTTGCACATTTAATCTTGTTCTTGGTCTTGCTCTGAACACGTAATTTTTTTATCAATGATAAATGCTGAGCTTATTACACACACCTTCTTTATATTTCAAATAAAACCCTGCAGGAAAATTGGTATTTTCTGCCTCTTCAAAACAATTGTTTTTATTTTAAAGATTTCGAACTTGGGTATAAAGAACATATTTCTTTGCTAAGTTTAAGATTAATTACATTCATCCGAAGATAATGCATTATCTGGGTCCGTGGTAGTACTCTCGGTGTTGCAAGGTCATTATAGCAACTATTGTCTAGTAATCTTATAGCTTTAATATTGAACATTAACTTATGCACCTAGTTTACAAAATATTTGAACTAAAAGAATTACTATAAAAGCTGCACTATACTGAATATGGTAGAATGAGATCGATGTTCAATAGCACATTGAAAATTGTTTTTAATTATTTATAAACGTCACATTTTCAAGTGGAATATTTTCAATATAAAGAGGTTTCGTATTTACTTTCAAATAAGTATCATAAGAATTGAATTACGAAAGAAAATATTCAAGATATTCGATTTAATTCCAATACTATCGAGCTTTGGTTCTATCTGTATTACCAAAATGCTTTTTGTTAATTTAGAGAATTTTGATAAAAAAAATTTTTAAAAATATTAATTGATTTTGGTGTAAAAAATATTGTTCAAACCAAGACTTTAGCTAGGAATATTATAAGAAGAATTGGATCATTTACATACAGGTATCTTTTTTAAGTTCACATATGCTTGAAAATCTAAAAATAAGTTTTATCGATAAAACAAAAAATGTTGGGTCTATAGGCGCACGTCTTACA
Organism: Chrysoperla carnea; assembly: GCF_905475395.1. NCBI lineage: Eukaryota > Metazoa > Arthropoda > Insecta > Neuroptera > Chrysopidae > Chrysoperla > Chrysoperla carnea. The sequence continues at coordinate 69,500,570 of NC_058337.1, read as the reverse complement.
CAGACATTAAACTTGACCTAGGTTTTCAGACTGAGCTCAGCCTACTACTTAACGGATAATAATTAGATGAACACTTTTACAAATCCACTCTGTATATATTTTGAAAAACAACATAACATTCAGATTAGTTCCCTTCGAATGCCTCATTTTTATATAATTCGATTCGTCACTGAATCGAATTATATAAAAATGGGGCATTCGAAGGAAACTTATCGAAATGAATTTTTTTCGATCACTGAATCGAAGTTCTGATGCCACCCTTCTAAAATGTATTTTGTATGTCTGAAATACTGTTAATGTAGTTTTCCGGAAACAATTTTTTAAAATTAAAAATAAAATTATGCACAAAATTACTTTTTGTATTTCTTATTCAATAATATTCTTATTAAGATCAAAGAAAAAAGCTAAATATTAAATAAATGTAAACTTTTATTGCCTTTAACTTTTCTACAGAAAATTTAAGCTTTAAAAGTTGTGGATACATTTTTTTATATATAATCCGTTGCGACACTTCCAAGAATAGTATGGTTTACGCAAAAAATGAGAGTCAAATTAGACTATAACGCAATTCAAAATTTTCTGATCCCTGCAAATAAAAAATGTTTCAATATCGCCATGAAAACTAAATCAACAAATTTTTGTTTGATAATTTACTATTTTAAATTCGCTCACTAAAATATTATAAGAGTAAGTACTCAAATTTAATATCCGCCCATCAAAATATAAATTTTATTGTGCTTAGCTCTTATTGCTTCTCAATTTCGATAAAAACTTTATATAACATATATATTATTTGACTTTCATTTCTTGTGTATACTTTACTATTCTTGGAAGTCTCACAACTGATTGTATATAAAAAATGTATCTACAACTATTGAAGCTTAAATTTTCTGTAGAAAAGTTAAAAGCAATAAAAGTTTACATTTATTGAAATATATGAATAAAATCAGTAGTTTTTTTGTTTTTCTATTATTAAGTTCATAGTATAAACTAGTTTTTGATTATTCTTTCTGTTTCTACATTACACAAACTTTTTAACTTTCCTTGACTATATAGAGTGTACAAGTTTTTATAAATATTTGCCCAATTTTTTCATTTTCGAGATAAACCTACACTAACATTTAAAAAAAGTAAGATATAAAAGTGATAAGCGATAAAATAACTTATCTGAATTTAATGTGTAATTTCTTTCATAAAAATAAGAAAAAGAACCTTATAAATAAATATTTGATCACACACTTTTCTGTCGTAATGCTCTATGAATTTGTTTTATTCTGTGAAAAGTAACTCGAATCAAATTAAAGAATATAATTTATATAATTTTTTTATTTTTTCGAAATTTTATCATCTTAGTATTATTTGGAAACGAAACGAAACGAATATTATTTGGCTACGGTTTTCTATAAACATTTTTCTTATGTTTTTTTAAAAACACCTCATGTAATTTTCTTTTATTTTTTTTTTTTTGCAATGTGAATACCTTGTATATAGAAATTCCAGATCTGATAGGCTACTTCCGAATCAAAAAGAAGATAGTTTTTCGTTTGTGATTCTCCATCAGTTACATTGATTTTGTTACAGGGTGAATTATTTGTACGTTGCTACTGAGTTTAAGACGTTATTTACCTATTGCTGATTTTATAAAAATATTATAAATTGGAAAAGTAATGTTTTTTACCTGCACTTAGGGGAAATAAAATTTCATATTTTTAAAACTTGATAAGGCTAAATGAACGTCGGAAAAGTGGTGTAAAACTTAATAAAAATAAACATTTGAAAAAAATTACATAAAACATGTCAAAACATTTTAAAAAGTACAGAAAAGAAGTAAATGAATTATTATCGTTTTTTTTTTCTTTTTCTGTTATTATTACTTAAAGATTAAACTACAACAATGAAGTTGATGTGACATGGATGATGGGGTGGTCGGGTTTTCATTCCTTTTAAGGGCGTCGAACACCACCAGATCATATACACATAATATTCACTACTGCACAGATGTATGAATATAAACAAATTCTGAAACATTGAGAGTGGTTTTTAACCTTCGAACTCGAAAAAGGGTGTTATAAGTTTGGTCGCTATATGTATGTGTGTGTGGCTGCCTGTCTGTGGCATCTCGTCTAAACGGATGAACCAATTTTGATTTTATTGGTTTCGTTTGAAACGAAATTTAATGGAGAGTGTTCTTAGCTATGCTTCAAGTGCAAGCTTAGGGTTTAATGAGTGTTCTAAGATCTGTTTCCAGTGCGAGTTTTAAGTTCCGTGATCGAAAAATTTGTCGGAGGTTTCAATCTTTTGAAGATTAAATCCTTCATATGAACTATTAGTATCACTCCTCTATGTATTGGCTCAACTTACTGACCGTCTATCTGAAATTAAACTGCCGCTCCTTAGACTAGACTACTGACAGAATTATACCTTAGTCAATCAGTAGGCAAGCGGAATCTTTGCAAGTCGAAAAATTTAAATAAAAAAAAAATTTATGCAGTATTTTTCACTGAAAAATTTATAGTAAAAATAATTATATTTTATAGTACTTTTTTCTAAAAAAATTTTGGTGCTACTATGCTGTTCCGTAATTTTTACCGTTCAAGGTTTCTTTTCCACAACGTTACTCAAAACATTTTATTAAAAAGTTATATATTCTAATTTATAAAAAATCAAATGACAAAGAGAGTAGAATATTTTTAACTGTTTTTTAACTCCCGAGATAAACTACAGTGACTATTCGTTCTGAGAATCAACTCAAGGGGCGATTTAGTAGTGACTCCTTTCAATGAAATCATTCGAGTATTCAATCTTTCATTGGTAGAGTAGGTTCCGATCCCGAGTTCATATGACCGATTCAAATACGTTAAAATGCTACTCCAATTCAATCCTTGCTATGAATGTTCCTATCGTCATGGAAACTATATTTGTAGATAGCTGAAATGCTCGCACGGAGATTTATAGTTAAGAAAGATTTTTTCCTTAGATCCCTACCCCTGCGTCCAAAAAAATTTAATTTGAAATAATGATGGTAGAAACGAGAATAAACATACGTTTCTCAATGAAAAGGTGTTGTTACCGTTGATATACATTTAGGCAATAAAAGTAAACCAACATTCCAAATCATACTTATTCATTATTCCACCTTCAACATATAGAAGTTTTTTTTACAAAGCCGTACGGTTTGTGTATAGAAGTGAATATCAAGGGAGTCTTTAATGAGTTTATCGATCCAACAATGTATGTGCGGTTGGTCGTCAGTCTTCTTCTTCTTTTCATACGATGTGGAATAACAAACCCAACCAAAGGCAGTTCTCTGCTCTCTTTTCTACTATTTCAATGTATTATCATTATTATTCGTTTGTTGATCTCCATTCACTTCTCACTACAGGATGCTGTAACATTTCAAGTGAAAATTATTATCATTTCAATTTTTTGATGGGTAAATTGAACTGTTGAGCTTTTTTACTTCCACATAAGTTTTTTTTTCATTGACAATAAATGAATCATCTGAATTTAGAGTATTTTGTATTCCCTATGTATGAGATAAATTTTTTTGGTTTATTTTCAGTTTTGGTAAAGTTGAATCTTATCACAAAAATTTAAATAATGTCAACCACTAAGTTTATAATCCATTATTTTAAATTTTTAAAACGAAATGATATATATAAGTTTATCTAAACAGCTTTTTGAAAGGCAACAATAAGTAACAATGACAAATAATACATCCTTACGAATGTCAGATAATCGTATTAAACCGTGTATGTAAAAAAAAATTTTGAACGCTTTCAATTTAATACTCAAATAATAATGAAGGTGTGAAAGTAACGCATAACTCTAAGGTGTAATTTTAAGTCTAACCCAACAAAATATACAACAAAAATTATGTCTTTGATATTAGAGAATAAAATTTTATTTCAGGTTAATTTTTAACTGTCATGGAAAAATCTATCTTTTTTTCAGTAATAGGGATTATTTCCTGAACAGGACTCATGCCATCAGTTGATGCATAAGTGAAAGAAGTTGGCCGGTGTTAGATTAACTTGATTAATAGTTAATTTTATCGCCAACTGGCGTGCACTAACGTTATCTCTTGGTACATAAGTAAACAAAGCCGATAATTTCGAAATTTACTACAATCTTTTTTTTTTTTTTTAAATTCATAACATAACTTAGCTTTTTAAGTATTTAACTTTTACTTAGACGTATCCACATAAATCTTACGGCTATATCATGCATACCGCCAACCAGAGTTTTCTACAATAGGGTACTCATTAAAAAAGTCATGTAATATCCTAAAAAAACAATTATCCAAGCACGAACGTAGTGTTAGTACAAAGCTAAAAGTACAGTAATATAAACCATGTTTTTTCTCGCCACGTTGTTTGAACTTATTAGGTTGTATTACTGTAATATAAATGAAATTAATTGACCGATGTATTGTACATTCAAATCATAATTGAAACTGAAAATAACTGTAGCACCAAACATTCTCCCCCCAAAAACTGTTCCCAGCGCTGCAGCAAGTGATGCCAGGGTTATTGGTATAAGCACTATGATTCAAAGATACAATGAAAAATATATATTTCATAAATTACTTATATTTACGTTACTTGTATTATTCGTATTTTAGAGAGAATAATTTTTTTTATAGGTGAATATTCTATTAAGATACGACCTACGCTCGTTGAAGGTTTTATTAACTAGTCGAAGTGTTTAGGTATTTATTTTTTTGATACATGGAATACTGCCACGCCTGTGATGACTTTTCCAAAGTTTTTTTTTGTATTCGTAAGTCAGTTTTGATCAAACACTTAAACTTGAAGCTTTTGTAAGTTTTGAAAATTCATCGAATTTTGATTGTAAAATAATTATATTTGACCTTTTACACTTATACAATTACAGTTTAAAAATAAACATTTACAACTAAGCATAGATTGTTGAAATTTAATCATAAATTGTAAATAATTACCGCACTAAGTTTTAAAATATTAAATAGTTTAATTATACAACAATGTTATTTCTATAAACACAACTAAAGATAATATCGTTACTAACCAGCTACTAATTACACTATATTTATATACATAATACATACAGGTATTGTAAATTGAGTATACAGGTATAAACTTACACAGTATAAATAAATACACTCATTGCACTTTACTTCGAAAACATACCTACAATATTTGGTGAAGAACGTCACATCACTACAATATAGAGGCTGCAATGTCACACTCGATTTGTGTGAGTCAGTTTCGATATTTTAATCAGACTAACCCATTCAAGAGATAAAATTAATACATGAGCAAGATATACAAGTTTTAAGCCACCCACTTCATCAGACAATTTTCTTGTTTTCCTTATCCATACTCATTCAGGATTTACCTCCATTTTTAATAAACGCTGACAATCGTGATTTTATTTGCTACATCTACGTGAACTTCTTTAGGCTTCCGCATTGACTCCCAGAGAAGGATTCGGTTACAGAACTCGTAGTAGCTATAATAATATATTTTATGGTATTGTAAAAAAGTATCTATAGCCAAGTCGTCGCCATTTTATAACTTATTTAAACGATACATTTTTAAAAGAACTCGGATTGATACCAAACACGATAGAAATTATACCATTTTTTTAACGTATTACGGCTTATACAACTGTCGGCACTATGGCGAATCCAGCATTTATGAAAATCGATTCAGTAGTTTCAGAATTATTCTACATACAAACAAGCAAAAGAAAAACATTTTTTTATGAAATTCGTAGATTGGTATAGACACAGACAGCTACAATTCATCCAAAGTTTAATTCAAAGTGTAGTGGGTGCCTTTTTGATTATTGAAGTTAGTCCCAAATTCAATGCTTTAATTTTTTAAGATGTCTATAAGATTAGTACAATGATTATTGGCCTGATAAGAAAAAACTTAAAAAACTGAAATCTGGCTTCGTAAAATCGACAAGTTTTCGCATGAGCACTATGATGTTCAGAGTTACTAAGCATGTTTATTCTACACTCTGAATATTATACGGTATAGAGAAATATCTTTAATTTCCATACTTGTTCGTTTTTCTTGAAGTGATTTAGTATTTTTTATAATTATTTTTTATTTAGTTTTCAGTAATATGTCCTAATAAATCAAATATCAAAAAGTTGAAAAATGTTTAGAAAAACTTTTATATAACATTATTACTCATACGGAAATTGCATTTAAAAAATGCCAAAATTAGATACTTTTTACGTGCTAATTAGGTCAGAAATTAGGTTGTATGTAACTTAAACTGCAACTTAATACTCAAAGCTGCGTTGCTAGCAAAAAGTGAGGCTACCAACGCAATGCAAATAATAATGAAATAATGAATGTTAAGAAAACACAATACGGTGCTTGTTAAGGTGCTAAACGGTCAGGATTGTGAGATTTCGGATCTAAAACTTCTCTTCGTCTCTTTAAAACAAAGACGGATGCTTAATCAGGTATAAACTAAACGTGATAATTAAGTGTTAATTAATTACCTGCAAGAAATTTAAACGACAACGATAGAGATACCTGATTTTTAGATCCGTTGTTTTGCCAAATTCGAGGCTTTATTTTATTAATTAATCAATTTCACGGTCCTGATCGTTTAGCGCTAATAAGCACCTAATTGTGTTTCCTTAACATTCATTAATTCATTATACTTTCATTGCGTTGCTAGCATCACTAGCAATACTAGCAACGCATCTTTGATTATTGATGTAAGTTACAGAGCACCTAATTTCTGAATTTGGTACCTAATTACCACCTTAAAAGTACCTAATTTTGGCATTTTTTAAATTCGATTTCTGTATTTTGAGTAGCTGGCTTAACAAAGCTGTATCATCTATTGAGGAATTTTGTTTTGGAAGATTGCTTTTGAGTCTTACATAATTATGTTTTTGTTTAACTTCTGTTTTACAGTTTTTATATTAGTGTGAGTATAGAGGTAATATAGTACATATAGGTGTACATATCGCGTTTAATCTCAAATATATATTTACCTATCTATACCTGTGCAATTATACCTACTTTAAAATATACATAGTTAGGAGGTATACATACAGCAATTCTATTCATATAGAGTTCCAAATGGCAGTTGAAACATTTGTTTATTGTTAAATAAATTTCTTTGTGTACACGGAATATAGACACATTTTATCTGTTGCATAGTTCAATAAAACTGTTCAAGTACAAGTCAAATGGTGAGTATCGTATATGAACGGATTAGATCCATCGAGAAAAAATATTTCTTATTGTAAAATCATATTTAATAAAATGAAAATCATCATTTTTGTTAAAAAAAGGAGATTATGTTTTTTTAAAGAGAAAAATCTAGAGCTTATAGGTAATGGCTCAAAATTGTGGGCAATCATCATATCAACAGACAAAACGTCTCCAGGGTTTTTGGTAAATTTTTCCATCACGGGAATTATGTTTACTCAAATAGTTATATATTAATACGATAAACCTAGCAAGCAATATAAGAAATTTTTATTTAATTTTTTGATTATTGATTTAGCAAAATATTTGATAAATACAAATTGTCAAATTACGATGATAGACTCCTTAAGATTTCTGAAAAAAAAAATAAATAACGCCCTATTACAACATATATTTCAAACAAAGCTATAAGTTGTGCTAGAATCTTTGATTATGAGAGTACATATTATATTTATTTATTGTTTCAATCTGTTTGAAAATCATTAGTAACATTGCATTTGCTATAAAATGGCCTTAAACAAAATATTCAAACTTTACATAAGATCCTTTAATTAAGGATAGGAACTTATTTTATAAATAATAATACTGGGTGAACCTCTTGCATTTTATTACTAAAATATCCCGATTGATGATTCAAAATTGTCAAATTACGATAGTAGACTTTTTTACCTTTCTGAAAAAAACGTCCTATTACAAAATATACTTCAAACAAAGCTTCAAACTAGACTAAATTCATTCATTATGAACGTCCATGCTAAATTTATTTATTGTTTCAATGTGTTTGAAAATCAGTAGTAACATTGTATTTATAAAATGGCCTTAAACAAAACATTCAAGCTTTCCATAAGATCCTTTAATTAGGGGTAAGAACATAAATATTAATACTGAGTGAATCTCTTGCTTTTTATTACTAAATCATCCCGATTGAATCCCTACATCAGCACATACATATGTGAATGTATTGACAATCGGGTATCAAAAGACTACACGGTAAGAAATTTTTTGTGGATATCACTATAACAGTATCGAAGTGAACGCCATACTGATTTGACAAGTAACATTAGCAATAGTGATGGCCGATGATTCAATGTAGTATGAACGTTAAGCCCATACTAGTGATATCATATCCCCCTTTTGGTGATCACAATACTTCTGGTGAATAGCCGTATTCAATACTGTAATATTACTGACGCTAACATAGATACCATAGTCTAGAAATAATCTAGAAGAAATCTATGGCGTTTACTACAATGTTGGTATGGTATAGAGACAGATATATACCTTACCATCATTGTAGTAAACGCCATAGATTTCTTGCCTTGTATATATTTAAAATAATAAGCTTAACATCGGAAATAATGATATATTCGCTATAGCAACCAATTGAATTAATTCCGACTTAGTGGCAATAGCGACCAAGAAATTTATATAAAACATGCATGCGCTAAAACATCGGAGCACTAGTTTGAGCCATGAAACTTTTAGCCCCTCATTTACATACTGTTATATACATGAGGCCCTCAATTACTACGATTTGGCCTATAGACGTAGGACAGACAACTCTGTATTTCATATAACTCATCATATATAAATTTGTTGACCAATTATTTAAATTAGTAAAATTACATCAACTTTAAACTTGTAAAGTAATAAGTAGTTAAAGGAAATTGTGTTTATATTATAGATGTAAACAAACATAGAAGAACATCTTTGACAGTAATTGTTGTATAAACAAATTTCCTTACACTATTTACAACAACTAATAAAACATATAGAAGACGGCTTTATGATTCATTCATTCACTTTTACAATAATAGATCGAGGAAATAAAACCGAAAAAAAAGTCTAACCAAGGAATTGACTCCTTCTCTGTTGATTTTTATGGGAGCTGATGAAAAATGTTTGCCTGAGTGTACTCAACAAAACCATATACATGCGATGCGTACTTGTGCTTTTACGTTTTACCCCCATAGGGTGGAACAAAAGTACTCTGCTTCCGGACACCACAAAAATTAAAAAAAAGTAAAATTTTTGCCGGCATCACAAAATAATCTTTATTTTTGCACCACAAAGTAGTCTTTTAAGTCTTAAGTTGTCGGCGAAAATCAGCATTTTTGTTTTTTATGTGCTTATTTCTCGAAAACATTGGGGTTAAATAAAAGATGCCGAGCATTGTCCAAAATATGAAAGACAATAGTTTTTTTGAATTTTAAATAAAGAGTATGTGGTGTCCGGAAGTAGGGTACTTCTATCCCATCCTGTGGGCGAAGAATAGAAAAATCAAAAGTACGCATGTATATGACTTTTTAAAGTACTCTCAGACAAACATTTTCTACCGGCTCTCATAGAAATCAATCGACCATGAGAAAATTCCTTGATCAAAAGCTTCATTTCTTACAGTTATTTATAATATGTAAATAATATTATACTTTAAAATATAAAAGTCTTTTCGTCTCATCGCTCAATGCAAAAGCCATCAATTTGAAAAATCGCGCATAAGCGTTAATGTTAATCGTTTGATAAAGAGCCACGTGTTATTGAGTTAAATCTCGTTCCTTGGGGTGACGGCAACGCACCTCCAAAACGACTTCATTGTCCAGATGAGAGTCGACTCCCGTCAAACTTTTGAATTTTTTTTCCTTCCCCTAATTTACATTTCGTCTCAGTTCTGATCATAGGGGGAAGATTTTGTAACTACCTTCTAGATCAACTCTCTGGATATCCCACAAATGCGTTAAAAATCTGTTTCATCTATATATATAAAACAAAGTCGTGTTAGTTAGACTACTTATAACTAAAGAACGGCTGAACCGATTTAGCTGAAAATTGGCAGGGAGGTAGTTTAGAGCCAGGAGAAGGACATAGGATATTTTATCCCGTTCGACAGCATTCCCGTGGGACTTGATAACTGTACATATACCATTTATTTATTAAACAAGGATAGTTCAAACCTACTTACATTTAAATCTTATATGTCGATCTTTATTTATTAAATGTTATCTGTAATGTCTATATCTATTTAATATAATGTTTAGAGCTATCTTTGTTAGAATATTCATTTTATAATTTAGTGTTCTCTTACAATAAATTCTAAATGTTTGTAAACTATCTTTTTTTGATAATTTTTTATTAAACAAGGATAGTTCAAACCTACTTACATTTAAATCTTATATGTCGATCTTTATTTATTAAATAAATTCTAAATGTTTGTATTTTCATTTTAAAAATTGATTACGTTTTGTTTCGGACAGTTTCTTAAAAAACTAATGTAATAAAATGAATAACAAATATCTTGGGTCTTTGTCCAACTTATTACTGTGTGTCCGAAACAGTAATGAATCGTAATTGAAATGAAAAGGACAATTTCGGAATAATTAGATTCAATGCGGAATAATTTCAGAGACTGAACGGAATGAAAATGTTGGCTCTACGGTCAGATTCATAAAATATCTCGAAAATTACTCATTTAATGGTCAAATAAACACGATTTTTGTAATTTTCGGGTCAAAATTACCTTATAAACTTAGTTTTATCGAAATCGGAAACAAAAACTTTTTTTACACTTTTGCAATTTGTAAAAATCGAAAAAATCATAAAAAATTCAAAAAAACACAATTTTTGTAATTTTTGGTTGGGTTGGGTTGGGTTGGGTTGGGTTGGGTTGGGTTGGGTTAGGTTGGGTTAGGTTGGGTTGGGTTGGGTTGGGTTGAGTGTGGGTGTGGGTGTGGGTGTGGGTGTGGGTGTGGGTTGAGTTGGGTTTTTTTTTTCAATTTTATTGATCTGTATATATAAAAATAAATTGCTGTGCGTTAGTCTCGCTAAAACTCAAAAACGGCTGGTCCGATTTTCAAAATTAAACTAAACTAAATTAAAAAAAACCCAAAAATTAAACTAAAGAAATCAAAATTTATTAATTTTGTATCGGAATCGCTATTGTTACGCTTGATCCTCAAGGGTGTAACCAAAATTGTTCAATATATAGGAAGATACGTACAAGTATACTTCGAAGTTATACTATTTATCTATATTCAGTTTGTAAAACATAACCAAAAATTTCAAGAAGAAACTCAAGAAGAATGTTTGTCATTACTTTTGTTTTATTTGTGTTTATTCCCATATTGTTTATATTGTGTATGTTTATTAACATACCCGTGCGCCTGGCCTTTGCGATGATCATAAACAAATCGCAAGGCCAGTCGTTGGAAGTTTGCGGGATTAATTTAGAATTTCCATGCTTCTCACATGGACAACTATATGTCGCGTGTTCACGTGTAGGAAAGCCATCATCTTTATATATTTATGCTCCGAAAAACCAAACTAAAAACGTAGTTTATCAAAAAGCTTTAAATTGAATAGATATATTTATTATGTTTTGTTATGTATTGATTATATTTTGTTGTGTTAATAAAACACATAAAACATGTTAAAATGACCAACAAGTTTCATTTAATAACCTAATACCATTTTAACCGTAGATAATACAACCAGTGTTAATTTTTGGCAAAAATAAATTAGAGTCTAAAGGTTGACATAATCACCAACCAAAAGTTGTAAAAAAAAAAAGTTGCAGGTGATACGGAGTTCACCGGGTCAGCTAGTATTTTATATTTTGTAAATTCATTTGCTAAAATAAGAACTTATCACTTTGATTTTTGACAAATAACGTTAATATAATGTAGCTACAATTATTGTTATTTTTGGAGTCGGTGTCAGCCAAAGGAACAACTGTGACAGAACAGTTTGCTACATTAACTAGGCTGACACTGACTCCAAAAATAACAATAATTGTTTTTTTTTTACTTTTTAGTGCATATTTGTTTTGGAATAGTTAAAGTAGGTTATTTTGTTAAAAGTTTCAGTCGAATTAAGAACCTCCTCCTTTTTTGTTTGAAGTTGATTATAAAGAATGGAAATAGTCTCTTATCAAAAGTCCGTTATTTTCACAGACTTGGATATTTCTAAAAAATATAAATAAAAAATAGCAATCAATTAAATCCATACTTGTATAAATATGTTGTATCTATGATAAAAGAGTATGAAATACCACGGATCACACCCTAATGAATCTTGAATATCCCCACGTATTGATATATTTTAAACCCTATAAGTTTCTATTTTAGGTTCCATTCAGTTCTATGAGTGCCCAGTAAATGCTTCAAAAGCTACTTTTTTATTTAGTCAGCTCACTAGCACTTCTTTTGTTCCTCTTGTACTACTAAATATTTTACTTTTTGCACTAAACAAATTTTTTTAATATTTTTCTTGAAAAACAAATGGCAAATCTCTCGGTTGCTTTGCGTCTGGCAAGTAAACTAAATCTTACATGGCTTGCAGATTATAATATCGTTCAATTTTAACAATAAATTTGATTCGTTATTTGATTTCAATTTATTCGTTATACCTTCCCTATACTTTATTAGATAGATTTTAACTTAACATATATTTCATATACAGCTTGTTTTTTATATGGTTGTATCTATTCTTTATTTATAACAACAAATTTAAAGCATTAAACAAATCATTTATTTGTGTACATATCAAATAGTTTTGGAAACATGTTGTATACACGTGAGTGGTATTAATTATAAATGAAAACTAATTTCACTTCCTAGTTTCGAATTTAGAGGTGTAAGTGTTTGCAATTAAATGTAAATTCATTTATATAAATAAATTACCATCGATTCTAATTTCTCCTCTGGTCATATTTTATCTCCAGTAAAGTTAGTTTTACTCTAATATTAGTTTGTTTATAAATGAATATTGTTAAATTCGATAAAATATTATTTTAATTGGATGAAACCATAGTGATTGATTTCGATTGTTTTGCATATACTTAAAATAGTAGAGTAGCTTATATTAGTTTTAATTATTGCTAATTATTTCCATTTGTAATTTATATAACCAACATTGTTCATTATATGCTCACATCTTTTTACGTAAATGAAAATGAGTAAAAATAACAATAAAATTTACTCAATTTAGTTTTTCTTACAATGAGTATTTACAAAAATAAATCATTTTAAGATGATTTTAATAATGAAAATTCATAATCACTAATGAAAACATTTTTCAAACTTTGTCTAAAAAGGCAAAATACATACCTTATAACTTCCGTTATTGCAAAAATTCTTCACTATTTTCGCCGAATAATTTTTTTATTTCGAGATTTTGCAAAAAACCAAAGATTTAGCCGTTGTATCAATAATATGCTTTTACAAATCGATAGGAACTGATGTTGGTAGACGACAATTTAGGCATATACCATTACAATGTAAGTTACATAGATAAAAGGTGAACCAAAGAAGCACTATATAAAATATGCATACATACAAAAGTCTTATGGTTAGCAATACAATTTTGGAAATTACTATTTTTTTTAATTAGTTTTTAAAATGACTGCCATATTTGTTTTATAAATGGGAACCTATTTCCCTTGAGTTTCAAGAACCACATTAAAAGGAAAAAAAAATTAATTCATATAAACAATGTTTTTTGTTATGCAAATCAAACAACATAACAGGTAATTTTATACATAATATTGTCAATATTTGATATTAAAATTTCTTGTTTAACAACGGCCTTCCTCACTTATATTCGCTTATACCATTACATATATAAAACCATTCAAACTTCATCAATAATAATATTATAATATAAAAAAAAATTATACCTACAAAAATTGAATCAACTTTAATTAAACGCATTGCAATGCTAACGCTGAAATTATAAGGATCAAAGTTTTTCTATTAAATAACTATCAATATTTTGAAACAAGTAACGTAAGTTGTATTTTTTGCCATCAAAAACATACATTCTCTGTACAGAACTCACTATAATAATAATAAAGCCGAATAAACCCTACTGAGGAAAGGCCTCATTCTATGAACTTTTGACTCTGCCTTGTTCCACTCTAATTCCTGGGACACTCGCATATCTTGTAAGGTGATTTCTCTACCCAGTTTGGGGGCTTTCTTTCTTCGAAAATCATTAGGATTCCAAACCGTACTGCGTATGATCCATCCCTGATTCATCTGCCATCCCTGATTCTAACAACATATACTGCGCCACTTTCATTTTGACCTGTTAGTTGAGTAACCACATCTTTTACACCTACGGTTTTTCCATTTGATGGATCGAGTTTTTTCCTATGTTTTATTTCTTATTAATTTTTTTTTTCATTATACGCTGACCAAATATTTTATAGTCACTTTGAGTTAAGGGTAGCATTTGAGTACAATACATTCATATCGGTAGAATGCACGAAAAAAGACTTCGCCTTTCCAAATTGAATTTATCTTACTTTGGAATATGGTTTTAGTGTCCGACCAGAATCTCTGTTCGTTGCACCTGTAACTGTACGATCATTAAAGGAGATCGTTTGTTCAAGATGTTTAATAGCTGACTCCTGCTCAATTTTATTTTTATTTTTAATAATATTCACTGCTTCAACGTCGGTTGATATAGTCTTAGTTTTAGTTGAGTTAGTGATCAAATTTTCGTTCTTTATGAAATTGTAACTGATAGTATGATTTCTTATTGCTTTTTATTATTAGCTGGGACTAAGTGCAGAAAAGTTGTATTGAATTACGGTGTCATATAACTTTAATAACTGAGGGTCACCTTGACGCACACTATGCTTTATACGGAACCATTCACCGATAACTTCTAGTGTAACCGAGGGGTTACCTGAACCGTACATGTCGCTAATGAGGTGAATGTATTCGGAATGAATACTACAAAACGATTATGAAACTTTCGTCCATAACTTTCTTATCGATTCAGCTTCGCTAACATCTCCACTTGTAAGACAGACTTTATGCGGAAATATTACCGCCATTAAGTTTTGTTAAAATATAAACAAATTTGTAAATTATTTTCCTCAAATTTTCCCCATACTTGTAAATTATGTTCCACAAATTTTCTGAACTTCGTTGTACATGTAATCTAACCCACAACATTCCATAGTACATTTTTCGACATTATCATCATATAACATTGTTACGTTACATTATTCATTGAATTTTCTATTCTCAAATTTATAAAATGTTTGTGTTCGCATATAAAGGGTGAACTGAAGTAAACTCAGTTCACCCTATATTACTACAGTTTTTGTAAACTTTCCATTTCTTATGGCACATCCTCCCCCTTTGTTGACCTTCGATACAGCGCAAGTCTATATGTACGAGAAAAATATGACTTAAAATTTTACCAAAGAAACGAGACAAGTAGGCTCGCTGATAATACAAACTACCGCCTGACAAATCTTTATTCTGTTGTACTTTTAACTGCTTTTTTATGGATATTCTTTTAATAATTTGATCGATGGCAGCACAACTTGACCATTTTTGGCTATTTGCGTTTCCATTCGTGTTACTGTTATGGCTCTGTTAACTCCAATGCAGTTGGCAGTGCTTTTTTACATCACATCACCAGTCATGTTTTCTCTAACTCAATCACAAATAGTTTGCCAGTCTATTAATATTTCTAAGGTCCTCTACACATGAATGCAACTTTTTGGTTACAAACTACCATTTTTTCATCAAATAACCCCGTAGAGTGATCAATCGTAAAAAAGTTTGTTTTTGTTTTTGTTTTTTTTTTTTTTTTTTTGTTCAGAGGGGAGATACATTTTCGTATCATCAGAGGTGGGCTGAATGTTGTGCCTGGCATTTCAAACTCGAAAATCTTCATAGCGACTAAAATCCTCCTCTGCAATCATTCCTCACTCGCAAGTGCGATGATCACTGGATCGGAACCGTAATACCTAGCCTTACTTCAACACAGTCTGTGTTACGTCTCACGTCTGCTTCTGTTATTCGCTTCTTTCCAGGATTTTATCTTGTAAGCTGCGATTTCCATATATATAAGCATATGGACTACTATGCTTGCTGGGTTGAGAGCTTTTCCAGCGTTCGCATACGAAAAACGTTTACTCAATTTATGTAGATACGCGTTGAATTGGCCATGGCCCGTTAACATCTGTGTCAGGAAAAAGTCTGTCTCAAAGGAGATTTCGGGTGAACAAAATTATCGCCACTCTTCCAGCGTTTTCGCTAATAAAAGAAGTTGGTAAGCTTAATGGTAAACGTATATATAGAGCCAAGTATGTATGCTAAAGATTTGACCATCCTGTGTATTGTTTCGCATACATTATAACACACTAAACACACAAAAGACGAATAAATATTGCTTGGTTATTAATTCATAACTACATACATAGCTAGTGTTATTGTTAATATTTTTGTTGTTGTTATTATTTTATTATTCTTCTTCTCTATTGTTATACAAAAAATGTTTGCACAAAAGGGTTGTCGGTTGGTCGACTGAACTCATAGAGCTCAGTCCCCTAGTCATGTAAGCGGGGTGTTAAAAAGTAAATATTAATTTCATTATAATCAGTTACATGATATTGTAAATGATCGTAGTTATTATTTTTATGTTTAATTAATTTTATAATGCATATAGAATATAATTTTATAAATTAATTTGTAACAGGGTTTTTTACATTCAGCTCATTCTATAATGAATAACTAGGTGACCGAGCTCCGAACGTTGATTGGTTAACACAGAACTAGTACCGAAAAAAGTCTATGACATGGTATTACTTATTTAGTAACGCCATTACAATATTTTGTTGGTATTGCCTTGAGTATTTTTCACAAAAAATTAGAATATAGTGTTTTGTTTATTGTACGAGAATTCACTACATAACACTGCATTTTGGAAAATTTTATTATTACAGGGATGACACTTATTTCGTTAAATTTGTTATAATAAATACTATAGACGGTGGTATACGACGGTTTTTGATTAAATGATGAATACATACTTGAAACCGCGAGAGTGGCTTCCTTTTGACGAATCGGTCTTACAAAAGGTAGCAGAGAATTTATTACTATACAACTGCTTACCCCCTTCACTATATAATTTTCCTCCTACTCTATGTAACTTAAGGTAGAATTTTCGTTATAGTCAAGTTCATGAAAAAATAACTATAATATAAGGTACACTATTTGCGACAGCAAACTTATAAATGTACAAAATGCATATACATCGTCTGTATACATATACCAATTAAACAAATACTGCTGAATATTTATACCTAGGTCATATTTATATTGTTTTCGGTGTTTATTAGCAAAAATCAGCAGCATCACGCAAAAGTATAAAATTTTTTTTTTTCAAAATAAAATTTTTTTTGTATACTATGATCAGTTTTAAGCAAATAGGTACTGTTGTGATTTTTTCTCTAGACGCTTAGTTTTCGAAATAAAACTTTTTGGAAAACTACAAATGCAATATTCGATTTTAAGAAAAATATAGTGATTTATCAACCCCAGTTTTTTATTTTTACAAGAACCACACTCTTGGTACCCAAAAATTCGTGTTAAATTAAGGTATTAATATAAAGTTATTTTTGAATAAAATCTATAAAAAAGTTTTAAAAAAGTACAGATTTACCAGCAAGGGATATTTCTAGGAGAAATATGAAACTTGAAGTCAATCATTGGTCACAACTTATCAAAAAGGTAGCTTTTTCAGGGTCATTCCTGACTCCTTCTGTTAAAAGTAACACTAATGACAATTTTTTATAAATGCACTCTTTATAAAAAAGTATAGGGATATACAACAATCCGTTGAAAGTGTCAAACTCGGGTTTTTAAAAATAATTCCGTTGTTATATTCGTTGTGTGCGTAGTCATGGTGGGGACAATAAAATCGATGCCAGCGCTTCCAGTGAAAAACTTTGGCGTTAAAGGAGGCTGTTATGACTAATTTGCAATTCTTTACATGTTAATATTATAGAAAATGTCACATTTAAATTATTGAAAAACACGCAATAAAAATTGTGAAAATAAGAAATCAAATTGCACAAATATTATTTTTCAAATATAAATTATCATAATTATTTATTTAAATTTGTGAGAAAATAATCTTAAATTTTCATTGTAAGTCATAAATGCAATCTATACAATTATATATGCACCCATACAATTCTATAATTAAAGTAGTGTATCGTTACCATGGAAACGCCTCCAAAAAAACTCACGCACGGAGCGAATATCGCGAACGTAATTTACAAACATAAACAATTTAACAAATGCCATAAATTTTACACAACGTTCACACTAATGCTTACTCACTTACTGAGCGGGCTACGAAATAAACTGATAATAAATTAAAATATAATTCTTGATTGACTAAAGATTTTCCAAATTTTAACTTTTTTCAATGTCTTTGTGTAGGTATGTCTAAACATTGTGTCATTAATGTGTCTCTTATTTTGAATTGCAGGTGAGTTATCATCAGCAACGCATTATTGATGACTAAAAATGGTATAATGGTTCACTGCAGTAAAAACGGTAAAGTATGAATAATAAAAATTCGTAAAAATGTCCAGTACCTTTCTTTATTTTGGAAAAACCAAACAGCACATAATTATAATAAAAAACATCAAAATAAGTAGAAAATTGTACATAAGTATAAAATAAGTTATTTATCGTTAGAGATTATTTTTATCGTCACTGACTTTCTTGGTGGGTGTATCAATTTGGAAATATTTCAATGACTTTTATTATTCAACTTTTAACATACTTTGTACGAAAAGTATTTTGTTTTTTTATTATTTTTAATTTGACCTAAAATTGTATTTTATTAACATTTTTGTTGCATTTCTATGCAAGATGAGAGCATATTTTTAGTGAATGCGAGTCGCGTTCAAGTGTAGATGAAAAGTGTGTCTATGTAGCAACCAACTAGAGTTGTTTGTTAAAATTATGGGAAAATCATCAAGGTTGCCTTGCTTTTAACTTTTATGAATATCTTTTGTGGAAAAATTGCGGAATTTGCTACGTATAACAAAAATAGCTATATCGCAAAGAATGGAAAAGTATTAGGGATTTTAAAAAACATTTGGTAGAAATTACAATCTGAGAGAATTTAATAGCTCGATGTCATACGCACAGTATTTCAACGGAACTTATTGCAAAGATTACCGCAAAATAGTTTCAGATGAGTTCGCTAGACGTGACAAGTTTGCAAGCATGCAGCAAATATACGAATATCTACGGAACCAATGACTATTCAAACTTATTTCTCTAATTTTAAATAACTTTACCTTATTTTCTTTTTTTTATATCGAAAACTGGTTGACTAACTTTAACTACTCAACTGGGCCAGCCTTCACGATAACTCGGTATTAGCTCTTTATCTCAAACCTTATATGGTTACGCGAATTTTCTCTTTTGGATATTTCTATTTAGAATCATGATCATATCATACATTTGTTTCACTTCCGATATAAGAAATAACTAGCGGACCAATATTGGTTCAAGTCTGGCTGATGGTTATAAGGCATCGGCCTAAGCTTGTAAACCAAACTTGACTCAAACTTGTATTAGCGTTGAATGTTCGTAGAAAACTGTTTCAGATATTGGTTCAGCCAGGATTGATAGCATAATTTCATAATCTCTGTGATCGCACAGTTTCATAAAACATTAATATAAATTAAAATAATACTTGGTTTGTTACTAGGTCAAGACACGAGCCAAGACGGCAAACAAAAACTTGGTAAGCCAATGTTGCCTAGCCTCTATCTCAGCATTGCCAAATCTTATGTAGGCTACATACTTGTTCACTAGCATTGTCAGCATTGCCAAATCTTATGTAGGCTACATACTTGTTCACTATCCAAGTATGTGATGGTACAAGCGCATTACCACTACAAAAAATAAAAAGAATAAACAAACAACTGGCATAACAACCACAATAACTGGCATAGGGCAGAACCAGGCGACGAGCTAACCTAGGAGATATTCTACCGTACATTTGAAAAAATCAACATTTTTTTGTAATTTGAACTAATTGTAAATGCAGAAAATACTAACTTGTGCAGCAAATAGTGGTTTTTTACTGCATAATTAAAAGGATTTTTAACCTTTGATACATGTTGTTTCATTTTTAATTGATTCGAGTGAAAACATTTCTACTATAACTCAATATTCTGTAATGTATCATATTTTCGTAAAAAATTAATTGAACCACGTCTGATTCATATCCTAGCTGTGTCATGCAATTGAAACAATTATAAAATAACCAATTTCTGTAGAATATAATAATATTCTACGTGCCTATGATGCGTAAAGAGATGGTATTACCGGTTGATATATGCATTTCCTCTTCAAATTGGGATAAATCATAGTGATACAAATTCGAATCATGTCTGTTAAACATTTTGTTAAAGTTATTACATAACACTAGAAAATCGATTCACTAAAATTTACACAGCGAATAATCAAATTCTTTGTAAGCGTGCTATTTTTAATAAATACCCCAGGGAAATATTAACATTTATAAATTATACACAATATGAGATACCTGCGGGTAATTACATGAGCTAGAAAATATATAGTTGCATATAGTTCAAGTCTACATTTTGTGTAAACATAATTGAGGTCCTTAACATCTTGAAATCAAAGTATGTGTGTACAATGTACAAAAGATACATAAGTACAATAATTTTACAACAGAAAAAAATACAAATAATTTTTAATATCCAGTTATTAAACTTTTAGGTAATTTGTTATCTGCAATCGTTTCTTTTTGGGTTTATAGTTTTAAAATAATTATTTTATTCTAAATTATTATATCGAAATTTTCAACGTATCTTTACGTTTCATGGTCAGGACAAGGCATTAATACCAATTTGGAGAAGAAGTTTGTGTTTGTGTGTGTATGTAACGCCCGTGGTCTTTTTTTTGTCGTCGATATCGTGAACAAAAAATGATATCGATTTCACTTAGTCGTTGAGCGTATTACCGGTTCTATTAATAGTGTAGGTGCAGAGTGAGTTTCGTATGCATTTACAGGTCCAACCGAACAAGAAGTTTATTTCGACGTATTTTTATTTTACATTTTAACATATATTTTTCTACCCCATAGAAGGGGCTGTTACTAGGTATAGGTCAAAATTTAGAGAGTTCGTTTCTTTTTTTAAATCATTATTATGATTTCCCGTAATTATAATATATTAATAATGTAATGTATATTTAGTCTAGTCTGTCTTTTTGGACCTCAATGTAAATTTTTCGTAATCGAGATAAAGCAAACTAATACACGTAAAAATCGGAAATATTTCGTAAAATTTAATGCACTATTTTTATTCTAAACTGACAGTAGAAGATCATAAAGAAAAAATGGCGCCCAAAGTTGGTAATAAATAGTTTATCAAAAAATGTAAGTAGATCCAATCCCACCTCAAAAAATTGTTAAATAAATAATTTATCGAAAAAAATAACATCAAAAATCGCTTTTTATTGCAAAAATATAGTGTTTATTTTCAAAAAACACTATATTTTTTCAATTTCCAATATATTATAGATATAATCGGGCTTTTTCATAAACTTTTCATTCCAAATTTTCTTTAATAGTTGTCAAAATATGTTGCGGGTAATTAATCGCTAATATGCGAAATATCGGTTGTGAAACATTTTGAATACTTAATTACTTATATTTCTTCTATTTTTATTAGTGGCTCGTCTTCATTTTCACTACTACTGTTATTAATACATTCTTTAAATTTCTATATCTGTGTCGGAAATATTTGGCCGTATTTCATAATCAAGTACATCATCTACAATCGGCGTATCTTTAATATGTAAACAATTTTCGTTTTTACACGTTAAGCTTCTTGGCTTTGGCCTGGCTATCTCTATATATTATAAATGCGAAAGTAAGCAGGTTTGTTTGTTTATTTGTTACGCTTTTACGCTAAAACTAGCGAATGATTTTTAATGAAACTGTACAGAAATGTAGCTCATACTTCAGAATAACACATGAGATATAATTTAAAAAGATATTTTCATAAAAAAAATTTTTTTTATTAATTTAATTTGACATTACCATAAATTACAGATTTCTGTAAAAGTAGTCATTTGACATTACAATAAATTACAGATTTCTGTAAAAATAGTCAATATAAAATATTTCACGACCATCTTTTCTCATATACTCAATGAATAATTACGACTATTATACATTTAAAAAAATAGAAAACCATACATATATTTAACCTGTGTTAAACAATCCTTACCATTATTTCGAGTGTTATAGAAAGGAGATAAACGAGAGTAAGCTTTATCAATCTTTACTTTTAAACCCAGCGAAGCGGGTGGGTATCACTCTAGTGAAGATTTAATTTTGATTAGCTTCACTTATCTTACTATCCTGATCAGGGTCACCAGTACATACAATCGACAATCTTATTTTTATTTTAATAGTACTATGTTGTTATATTTGGAAAAATCTCAAAAATAAGATGATGTAGTGACAAGTGTACTCGCACCTTATGCGAGGTCGAAACTCATCCACGGTATAATAATTCACAAACATATAAAAAGAAAGCAAAAGACAACCAAATACATAAAAAATAGCGTTGACTTCAATAATCATTCTTACTTACGCCAGAGAAAAATTATTTGTCAAAAGGGGGGTGTGTGATAAATATCGTACAAAACTGTTCAATTTTGTGTGGAGGTAAATATGTAACTGACCAAATATTTACACTGTAACTGAAAATTTCAATTTCCATAGTTATTCTTTAAAAAGACAATATTTATGTAGTTTATTAAAGTTTAAGTAAATGACGCCATTCATCACTAGTTGTAGGTAATGCAATTGTAGTTTTTAAAACACTATCCCTCTGAGATTTGACTTCGTTCTTTTCTAATATAATTCAATTTGTAAAATTTTTTTTTTCATTATTTTAATAAAACGTTATGTATAAATAATATAAACATGATCATCATTGCTTACAAAAAGAAAAAAAATAATTTAAAATGCAAAGTGCAGTATTTTGTTCTAAACGGAAAAGTTATATTAAACAAAATACACAATACAAATTGTTGAACGTAAAAGCCAATAAGTTTATTTGGCTTGCAATGCATTTGTAATTTTTCGTATTTACGTACTATTCTTTCAATTATTGTTGTTTTATAATGTGCTGATTAAAAAACCTTATGAAAAAATTTTTATTAAAAAACTTCCAAACGTATGATGTTAAAACTGTATTTAAATTTAGGTAGGGAAATTGTGAAAGTGAAGGAGGAAATTAAAAAAATTTATTTACTGGCAGTTTTTTATTCCATATGCCATGCACGAGATAAGGCTTCAAAACATAACCTTTTTTTACAAAAATTTACAAAATTTTTGTTGTAAGCAAAGTTGTAGAAATTTGTAATTATTTTAGTATTGGTTAAAAATTTTACGTTCTTCAATTTTGAAAATTTTATATCTAAATTTTAATTTTACTAATGTTAATCGAGAAATTCTCTTAAAATTTCAAACGATAATTACTCTGGCCTTTTTATGTAATAATTTTTGGATACCCCATAAAAGTTAGCTAAATTTTAGAAAAGGTTTAATTTTGATTAACATTTGAAGCGTTTTGCTTCTTAAAATATATTCTTATTATATATGTACACTAGCTTTTGCCCACGGCTTCGCTCGTGATAATGATTCATTTCAATTTATTCCATAAATGATTCATTTTATGAATCGTTGATTCATTTAGAGAACCAATTTTAAAGACCCACATGCTATCCTTCAACCCGCTGTTTCCGCCTAGACCACCATCTAAACATCAACTTTACTTACATTGCTTTGGAAAATAATGTGTCATTCCATCATGGAGTTCGGAAGTGATACAATATACTTGGATTCATTTAGAGATCCAACTTTTACCTCACTTATCCCCTCTATATACTGCAATATACACAATGTCAATTTTAAAGACCCAAATGCCACTCCTCAACTCGCTTGTTTTCGCTTAGTCGGCTCCCTAAAGATCCACTTTACTTACATCTCGTAGACAAATAAGGTGGCATTCGGTAAGGAGTTCACTGAGTTCCTTTAAAAAATGGAATAGAGAGTGACACAGTATAATTCTGTCTCAAACCATGAGAACATATCACTTTAAACCGTACTTTGAACTCCTTACGGTATGAATTTAAAAAAAAATACTTTTAGTTTCGTTATCATATAGTCAGCTTTATCAGGAGACCTAAGTATTGACTATTCCTCACTGTTCTTAACTCCATCAAAATCGTCAAGTGTCCGTGTTTGTCGGTTCTCATAAATTGAGTCTCTGAACACTCTTTAAGGCCGGTTTCGTAATATAAAACTGGAGAATATTCGATTGCCACTATTTGCACCTTGATCTGTGTTTTTCTTCTCGATTATGTTGCCTAACTTTTTAAATAAAATAAAATAAAATTTGTATTTTCATTTATTATCATTTCTAATTATTGAATTTTGTGGCATTAATCATCTTTAATTTTTGTTCCAAATAATAAAAATATCAAATTATGAACAAATTTTGCAATTTTTGAGCCACTGATGATACCAACTATGAACGTAAACAAATTATCAATACAGTAGTAGAAAAAAAATCTCGTATAATGATAAAAAATCAATTTCTATAAATTTCAATTTTTTGTTATAGTTTCTTTTTTTTTTTTAATATATTATATGTAGTGGAAATCGTCGGGATTTTTTTTCTCTTTAATTTTATATGTTCTGTTTGAAATTGTTCAATTTGTATATACATATAACATATATACTAGTAGTTATAGATAGAATATTAAACAAAAATGAACAAAAAAGGAAAATATCTTTTTCAGTTTATGAAGAAGAAAAATATAATAAAAGAAAATCTTTATGATGGCTCCACACTGAATATAGAAAGGAGACGCACAGTACACAATTTATTAATAGATGCATTGGATTGTATTCACTTGTATATCCTTTTTATGTACAGAATAATTTGACAGGGGAATGTTGGCTTTTACTAAGCCTGAACTGGATCTGACTTTTCAATTTTTTTTTATTAGTTGCTTAGGTATTTTCTTATTCTGGTAAAAATGATTTTTTTGGAGCTGTTACAAATATGGAAAGTCTAAGCACATGTATTGTTTTCTTAACAGCGACATTACCACAATTACGATTGAGTTTTCAGAGTTTATCATTTGTATATACAGGGTAAACCGATTTAATCTATTATGGAAATACAAGATTAATTTCGTGGGTTTTCAGGATTGATTTCGTGGATTTTCAACCATGGTCAAGTTAGAAAATAACCAACATTCTTAATTTTTTTCAACAATCTATAATAATTTAAGGGTGCTTCCGACCATTTAAGAAGAGCTAGCAAAGTTTTTTTTTCTGCAGAACTCTCTAGCAATGTTGGAATGGTAAAATTATTCTTCTAGTAGAAGCTAGAGCTGAAAATTAAAACTATCTTTAGTTTAATGGTTGATAAAGTATGGAAAATTTGGCGAATAACTCTGTACTGTATCGCAAAACCGTATACAATATGTTCTTTATATGTATTTTTCCATTTAGACTTTCCTCTTTATTTCATCTACACTAATATTATAAGGAGGAAACATTTGATTGTTTGTTGTAGTTTGACGTTGTTGTTGTTGTTTTTTATTCTGTAATGGTAAAGTCAATAACTTCGGAACCGATTTCAAAAATTTTTTCACCAATATAGCTACATTATTGAGTGAGTAATATGAACTGTATTTTATATTTTTTAAATTTTGGTATCGCACGAAAAAATTAAAACCTCAAACGAAAATGAAAATTCAAAACAGATATATAAATATATATAAATAATAAAGCATTAATACACGAAATTTCATTAGAAGTTTTTCATTAGAAGAGATATGCTATGGGTTAAATATTTTCGAATTACTAATACTTTATTTTTGAGAGGTCGATCGCTTCACTGCCAATCTCCTACACTTTAACTCCGTCTTTCAGAGCCACAACAACTCTGGATAATAACCAAAATATTTGTCCAAGAAGCTTTTGCCTAAAATAATAAGTCAACGGAAATCAAATTTTCAATAAATGATGTTTTGATGAAGTTTAATTTTTCTTATATTTGTCGCTACTAAAATTACAAACCAATATATGACCCGGTGAATTTCACCTACAATTTATTTCATAATAATCTTTGAATATGAACCTATAATTTATCTGATTATAACTCTTGATCAGCGATTTTACTAATCTTAATTTAACTCCAATGTATTAAGCGTCCAATCGCAAGACAAACTTTATTTTCATATCTTGTTCAAAAAGATGGCTTTCAGTTTGGATTAGACCATCGGACGTGGAGCTCGTATTTTTCCCTTTTTTATGTCAGATTTTTATTTCAATAATACCATCTCACTATAACTTATGATGGAGCTCTGCTGCTCACAAGTTTCTTTCTTTCTATAATATCGAACACAAGACGCATTTTAGCGCACTCAATCATTAAAGATGTCTAAAGTTTTATTAGATTGTCAATCTGAAGAAAAAATCACATTTATATATAACGAAAAATTATATATATATATAATAAAAAATATAGAGGTTGCACCATTTAATCGATATATTCAAAAATATTATACAGTAGCTAAACTACTGAGAAAAATTCGAAAATAACGAAATTTGTTAGGCTCGAACGGGGATATCAAGACCTTGAATTTGATCTTAACTTCCAAGATGATCTAAAAGTAAGCAGAATCGTTATTCATATGGAGTAGTTACAGGAGAAATCCAATGTAAAATAAAATAATTTCCCTATACAGGAAAATTTCTTTCAAATTTAAACTATTTTTCTTACTCTTAGCAGTTACGAGATCGGGATGTGATACCCTTCTGGAGTATCCAAGATTTTTTTAAAAATATTTTCCCTGTATTAAAGTTAAAATCGATTTCCACCCTGTATTTATATATTTTTACTTTTTTGAGGTTGATTTGTATTTTATCGGGGGAAAAGATAACTTCTTTCTGAAGGACAAAATTGTTGAATAAATATTTTTCGAAATCCGAGCAAAAAATAACAAATATTTTCATTGATTTCTTATGCGAGGAATGTTTTTTTTTAATAAAATTCGTAAAATCTGAAGAAGTGTTTTTTATTAACTCGGGAATTATTGAGAATTTTTTTTATAGATTTTTTCTCAAATGTTAAATTAAGAAAGACACCTTGTATATATAGCAAAGGATAATAAAACCAATAAAAAGGGCAACAAATAAACATTTTTACTATAGATATGTATACAGAATGTATTAATAAAAGAATTAATGGTGACCAGTAAAAACCTGAGAACAAAATGATGGAATAATAATTGAACAGGGAGAAGGTGACTTGAGATTTTAGTAAAATATATTCTTACTTGTGTCTCCACATATTCATCACTCAGAGTTAAAAAAAAAACTTATTGTTAAGTAAGTGTGCGTGTAATCTGAAATAAAGAGAATTGCAAAAATACACAATACCAAGAATCGAATCAAGTTCTCTTGGATTAATTCCTAGTATCTTACCAGATCGATCGTATTTGCTGTAAGTTGTTGTTTGCATACTTAATGGTATATAAAAACATTTTTAAGGAAAAATTTCATGAATCGTCGCTTAACTTATATTTCAAAAATTTCATATCTAATTTTTACAGCAATAAAACGACTTAAGGACCTAATCTACAAAGTAGCTTTTTCTAATTAACTGCTAGAGAACACACTAGCAGCGAAAACTACCTACAAGTGATTAAAGGGTTGAAGTTATACATAATTTTTTTTTTGCATTTCTAACAAATTTAATTACTAATAACTTCTCAAAATATTAAACTGTCGACTAAAATACCTACTGTTTTTTATCTATCAGTTTTCTCGGAGGCATAAGAAAATCGTTAACCAAAATATGTGACCATTTTGTAATCTAAATAAGTAAATTAAGTAAAAGAAATGACGTTTAAACAGTACCAAGATCATAAAACTAAGGAATGATTTTTTGGTGGAAGGAGGCATAGGTATCGATAAAAGGATGCATATTGTCTGAATAAATGAAATTTTTAATTTATGGGATGAAGAACACCGAATATAAACAAAAGTTTGGTCAAACCAAACTACTTTTTGATCTGCAATTAAAATAATAAATATATTCATATTCATTATAATGCAGACTACCGATAATTTGTTTCTGCATTAAATTACAGGAGTTATTTTTTTATTTGAGTAGATTCAGTATCTCATACTGAATGTAAATGCACAAAATCCTTACAAAAAAAGCGGGCGGAAATGCAAGCGACAGTGACGAGAAATATGGACCTTAACAGTTTTTTTCCAAATGGGGCCCTCTGTTCTTGAACCTATTTAAATAAAATATAAATCCTGTAATTAAGTGCATTATGGACACATATAACGAGCTTTTAAAAGGTCCCGAAAGTTATTGTAAACTACTCTTATAAACAAATTCAAAAAGGTAACTTACTTTAGAGGATATTTTTTCAAAGGATTTGGCTAGTTTTTAATAAATGAATGATTAACAAAACGCAGAAACGGTCGTTTTAAGGTTGAAAAACAGCATTAAAAATGAACATTTTTAATCACAAAAAAACATATTATGCTTTTTCCTTTAAATCTGGAGATTTTATACGTTTGTCCGTAGAACGGAGGCAGGGGTTCAAATACTGAAAACACTACGACAAAACTGGTTTGATGGCAGCAGTAGTTACACTCATTTTCAGGTTGTAGTATATAATCGTACACCAGCTACGATTTTTAAGTTCTTTCACACTAAATCTTAGATCCTACTGTAAATTTGTATGGTTTATCTGACTTTCTTTTACAGCATATTTGTTGGAAATAAATAAAGAAAATTATTGTGAATTTCTCTAATATTATATTTATGTATGGCACATATAATCCCTTAAATGTGGGTCAAATATTACGAGGACAAAAATATTAATGTCAGATTCTATTATTTGCTTATTCTTTCAAAAAAAGGCGAGTAAGAAAATTCTTCATATGTTTTGAATAAGTTTTATATTTCAATATTATTTGAATTAATTTCTACGATTCCATTAGGGAATATCATATGAGAGTTTCCTTGTCAATACTATCGTTTAATAAGGAAATGAGATATGACCTTACTAACAAAAATTTTTTTATAACGATAATCGATTCCATAGAATATTATGATCATAATAACCAAATGTAATGATTTATGTGCACTTTATGTAACTTAAGTAGCATAACTTGTCGTTCTAAACACCTTTCTCCCATTTGTGGTGATACAGTAGTTAAAACTGTACTTTCAGCTTTTGCAAGCTCGGGGCTTTACAAGACCTATTAATGTCCTGTCCTTGTACGCACCATTAACATCCAAGGTGGGTATATAGTTTGATGGTTAGGCTGGGTACTTTTTTGCTGATTATTAAAGTTCTTCAACTATTTTGACGTGAAGACATATTTAGGCGGAAGAGTCTTTTATGCATATACCATGTATATAAACTAATTTTTCTTGTGATAGCTTTTCTTTTGACTATCAAACCCGCCTCCCAAGACAATATGTTCGGTATTAGCTTAATTATCAAAAGAAATCCATAATTTTTAATTTTGTTTATAACTATATATTCACCATAAATCTTATAGATTTCTAGATACTTGAGATGGTAAAAAAAAAACTTTTGATTGGGGTGACAAATATAACGTCCCCACTTTAAAAAGAGAGTAGAATCATTTTAAACATTATTTTTCTATGCTGCGGCTTTCATGGGTGAATACTAAACTCAGAGTTAATGAAAAAGAAGGCTAATGGGGTTAAAAGAATCCTGTCCATGAATGATACTTACGTTTTGGTACCATTTTTTACTTTTTTTTTCTAACACACCAAAGTACAAACCCAAATCTATTATATATACATGTAACAAACACGCGCAATTATGTAATGCAACTAATGAAAGGTGCAAAATTGCATACATTTCTTAATAAATAGATTACACATTCAAGATAATAAATAATAACAATAGCAAGGAACAAAATACCAAAAAGTCTCAAAATATTGAAAATGTTTTCATTTTTTTAACGTGAATATTCTTAACTTAATATTCGATATTAGAATTTATACAGGTCGAGTACTTTTTATTTTGTCATCCTGACCTACAGTAAATATAAGTATATAAGTATAATCAATTACTCATATAATAAACCATAAAAAGTATAACGTGATATGAATTTCGATTACATTAAACGAAAAAAAAAAAATTAGAATACAAAGTGTTCCGGTTATACACGTATGAAACTATACTGTACAAACAATTAATTGATGTTTAAGGGCTTTACTTATGATGAAGTGAAAATGTAAATTTTTGTATAATAATTCTAGCCATGAAACTTTATTTGATAAATAATGTGTTGTGAACCATGTTATAAGATTCTAAAAATTGAATCTATATAGCTTCTTCAAATTTTTTGAATTTCTAAATAAATCTTTGTACTTAATGATCAAAAACACTTTTTTACTTTCCAAACCTAAATATGGAATCTAATTAAGCCAACGCAGGGACCATGATTGACCAATTAGAACAGAAGGATTTCAAAAGTTGAATATGTATATTTTCATGCTTGCATGCAGAACGTTGACAGTGTGTTCTACGTTATCGTTGGGTATTCATGTTTCTTGCGACAGTTAGTCAGGTTATTGAAATTCATAATTCAGCCAATTTGTCCTAAATTTGAAAAATTGGTTTATACATTCCATGAATATCTGATTTACACCAAAAAAGGATTATTTAAGAAAAAAAATCTATTTGCATGAAGTGTTTTGCATTTTCAAAAACCAATTCAAATTTTCTTCGAAAATAGTGTAGTGTCTTGGCGCCTTGAATGACATCACGACTTGCTAAGCAATCATTTATGTTTATGAAAGTTGTAAGCATTTGTAAGTAAAGCATCATTTTTGTGTATAACAATAAAGCATGCAACCTGCTTCGTTTTATTAAAATGTAAACAACATTAATAGCGTTTTGCATGATATAACTTAAAACTTTCTCATTTGTGATTGCTGTCACGTGACTGAATGCCTAATTTTACTGGATTTATTTTCGAAAAATAATAATAATCTTTTTTTTTTTTTATAAATAATTTTGTGTTTTGTTATCTACATATACTGGTTAATCATTAATCATATCATGATAATCATTAGAAACTTTTATCCAACCGGTTTATTCTTAATTGACAAAAGCTTTTTCATTACCCTGCTTGTTTATTTTCAAATAAATTATAAATAAATGATCTTTCTTTGATGGTAGGTATATGGCGTCCTCTTTGAGCAAACTTATTTGTTCTTGTACCTTGAAATAAAATTTTCGATTGGAATTGCAACTGACCTAAATAATAAATTATAACGGTTGCAACATTTTTAATGTACCACAATGTATACACAAGAAAGCTATTGTCAAAAGAAAAACGAAAGTTATAAAATTATTTTTTTTATCGATTCAGAAAATTTAATGTCACTTATTAAATATTGTGTGTAGAATTTTATTTCCGTAACATAACAGGTATCTTAAATTTATTGCACGTATACATAAGTTTTAGAGTCTATCGGTTTCGAACGTATGTTATCGAATGTTTTTCATATTAGTTGCTGTCGTATACAATGCTGTAAAATATGTTTCTCGATACTTATAGATAGTATAAAGTCTTTGCTTCCTTCTACGTAAATAAATATTGTCAGCCCCAAAAAAATTTAATGTTGAGTTCTGTATAGAAATACCTATTCTGAGAATCACGGGTATCATTTTGACTAGTTTCAGCGTGAATCTGAGTCCGTGCCTCTATATTTCGTAGAATGTTGAAATTTTGGTTTTTAAAACTTCGTAGCTGTATATAATGTATTACGTTGAAGCATTGAAAATTTTCAACTTTTTCTTACAGGCATCCTCTTCTACAAGCGTTTAATAACAGATTTAACGATATTTTTATTAGCTTGAGCTTTCATTTTCTTCACTTTTACTATGCGAACTAATACAGGATTAAATATAGCAATGAACAAAATATTTTTAAAATTTAGTGTGCACCCATTACCATGTATCAATAATACAACAAGTTATTTGATCCAAATTAAATGACGATGTATCTTTTCAAACTATACTTCCTCGATATTTTATGTTAGTTACATCGAAAATAAATATACGTCAGAACAAAATGCATTTCAATAAAGCTGAATGTGACCTTCACTACATAAAATGAAAAATATGAAGCGGGGTTGCACTTGTCTTTAGTTAAAAGTTTTTCAATTATTGGTCTCCTGTAAACTACTCCTCCCCACACTCGATTTTGTTCAAAAACGATAATATTACTTAAATATGAAAAAATATAATAGATGCACAAAACCTCAACATATGAAATTTTTTTATGGACAATCGTCACTTATCTCTAAAACAGAAAAATTTGATCACTGGTCCTAAAAGTTTGAAAAATAAAGAAGATTCCGAAGATTATTTTCTCAATGATAACATTATAATTTACCTATTATACGTTGATATGGTAAAGTAATAGTTGTTTTTTAAATCATTCATGCTGTTACATATAACCATTTAAAGAAAACATTTTATTTCCAACAGTAATTCCTTCCTATTTAATTTTAAAAATAGAATAAAATATAGTTTAAGGATATATTTTATGATTTCACATTGCATATTAGAAAATAGAATCCATCCATCCTTTCTTCAACACTATAATACTAGATGTATGGTTTTTGAAACCAAATGGTGGACCATTTACAACATTCACAATTTATCAATGTCATTTCACAGTAGCAAGCCAATCAGACCTACCATTGCACATATACATACTATTCCTTACGTCACACTGGCGAAACAAATGAATTGGTACTACTTTATCACTTGTCGTGAAGAAAATATTTTTAGAAAAATTGTATATACCACAGCATACCGTATAGTATTAGTGAAATTGTACCAATAGTCACCCAAGAACGGTTTATGAAAATTTCACTAAACTGTAAAAAAGCATCTAGCCATTGACTAACAAACAAAGTTCAAAAATTAAAACCCCAACAATTACAGAATCGCCCTCTTAAAGAAAATATTTTCATGTGAAAATGTTATGATAACAATTTCAGATGAAAATATTATCTTGTTTTCATACTTTTAAGAGCGTGATTCTGTAATTGTCGGGGTTCTAGTTTTTATTTCAACCATTTTTGGGTTTTTATTTAAAACTATATATATATATATATATATATATATATTTGAAAATTTCTAGTGACGCCTTTTTATTTGATACCTAACACGCTTTATGCCTTCTAGACGGTGCCACGTTCAATTTAATACGACTCGGCATAGCTTACAACCAGCGGACGATTAAGACGCTCATAACGATACCTCATTTGTCACATTTCATACCTTCTTTTAGTGTAGTTTATTTTAGTAGTTTACAAAGTGGCCAGTTAAATAATTTCAATGAACTTGTGGTATATTTTCTTAGGTACTAGTAAAGTAAAACTAAATTTCTGGACAAGTATGACCAGACCCGGTAAAAATATTCTTTGTTCCCGTAAGGATAGCATCTCTAGAAAACATCAAATTAAAAACTATCCCAAGTGTCACGAAAAGAATGAACAAAGACCTGTTCATACACAATGTTTTATATGATCACTAAATTTAATCTACACTTTACAGATATGTAATCCTTTTGGATGAAAGTCTGATCGAGTGTGAAGAGTTTAGAATTTTTCGGACAGCTTTCTTATTCGAAATTATTCCTTTTGTGTTTCTTCATGAGTGAAGATTAAATAAACTTTCACCTTAAACAAAAACCATACCAACAAATGATAAACTGATATTTCATAACTAGCAAATTTGGATTTCCGAAAAAAAAAACTCAACATTTTCCCCAAACTTTTGAATTTCCGAATAATTTTTAAGTATACTTTTGTAAGTAAAAGGATTACTGAACCCTGTATGAGTAGATCAGCAAAATTATTCTTACTTGTAACACAATTTATGTGTGAACGTACGAAATAGATAACCCTCTAAAAACAGACAGAAAAAATATATTTTTTTCCTATTTTTTCATTTTATCATCATTTTGACCATGTCAAATTAGATATGTGAGTGCTAGAATTATTATTGTGAAATACCGTTTTTTTTCTACGCAGAACAAAACTCATTTGAGAACAACAGAGTCATCTACAACTTATATCAAACATATGTCCTCAATATGGTGATGAAAACCATACATGTATATTACCTTCATAGTAAGAAGATATAGAAATGAACGACAAAATACTATTGCTATTTTTCTGGATGATATGATGATAGTATAATATAAAATATCTTCATCTTGTAATAGCTAGTAATAATAGAAACTATTCTATATAGCTCTATACACATTCTGTATACAGAATGTCCCTATTTTAAAATTGGAACTAAGGAATGAACTAACTTAAGGTATAAAGAAAAAAGCTCTGAAAACGATAAAATGGTTAGTTTTAATAAATTAAAAGAATGGAATAACTTTTTTCCAAATCTACGAAATCATTTTGATTCTTAATACGTACAATTACGAAATTAAATTATTTTAAATGTCAGAAAAAGTGGTGGAAGCGTCGTGATGAAAAATTATTGACTCCAATTTCCTTGTAATTATGCTTTGAAGTCAATGGTAACCATATGTTTTGCAAATTGCAGTCAGATTAATATTATTTTTATATTTTTGTGTATTTTTCGTCAGTATATTTTTTGCTAGAAATTTATAATTTATTTAATGACGCTTCCACCACTTTTTCCCACATTTAAAATAATTTGATTTCATTGTATACATTTAGAATCAAATTGATTTCATAGTGCTAAATAAAAGTTTTCTATTCTTTTCAAATTAATATAATTTTATTTCGTAGAATAATTAGAATCAAATTGATTTCCTAGAGCTGAATAAAAATTTATTCTTTAAATTAAATAAAAGTAACATTTTAATCGTTGCCAAGGCTTTTTTTTATAACTAAAGGTAACTCATACCTTTGTTTAGGAATTACGCCTTGAAGTCGACATCAATTTCGACTGTCAAATGAATCAATTTTTAGTTGAAGATGTGGCTACCATCGTCTTCAAAGTGTGATTGTTCACAAGATTGAGTTGGAGTTTGAAAATTATGCTTTACTTTTGTCTATTTTTCGACGGATTATTGCAAATTTTTTATTTATTTTGTGCATTTTATTGACTATAGGTGAAGCTTCGTACATAATTACCAAAGTTACACTAATCCATATCACAGATCTAATCTAAAAGTTTCAAGAATTTTGACCGTTTAAACACGAGATCATAAATTTTTAAGATTCCAATTTGGACCAATTTACGTCAAAATTAATATCTCGAAACAACGAGAACTATTTTTTTCTTTCTAAAAACATTCGTTAAGACTCTCCTACTTTATTTTTCAATTCTGTAGAGAATTTTTCAATATCGTAAAAAATAGCCGGGAGGATTATGAGTTTTACATCTATTAACCCTCAAAATTCCGAACTTCGTACCTGATTATCTCGCGATCCAAACGACTAAAAATTCTGCAATCTCTCTAGATCTCACAGTTAATCTGTCGACCAGTGCTTTCACGCTGGAAATGCTTGAGCGTTAAGACATAGCTGTAAGTGAATTTACAATTATTCTTGATATTCCTATTGCAAACATTCAAACATGCCTCTATAAAAATGAAATACGAAACTCTTAAACCAACCAGTGAAAGTTTATACAAATTAAGTTAGTACTTCTGAAGAATTATAAAGAACACCTCTAAATTTTCATCATGATTTTACGAATTTCTTCCATGTTGTTTATAAATATTTTCAAAACATGCCTTTAGCTGTTATGCAGAATTAATAAATATTTAATCAATGTTT
This sequence comes from Chrysoperla carnea, assembly GCF_905475395.1. Taxonomy (NCBI): domain Eukaryota; kingdom Metazoa; phylum Arthropoda; class Insecta; order Neuroptera; family Chrysopidae; genus Chrysoperla; species Chrysoperla carnea. The sequence continues at coordinate 69,464,588 of NC_058337.1, read as the reverse complement.
TATGCAAAAATTAATAGTCATGAAAATACCGTCATAATATTTAAATTCATGGATATTTAAAACTTTTATCAGTTTACACAACTCACTTAAAATTGTATATTTGTACAAAAATATTGTTATCCAAAAAATAAATGGACAACTTATATATAAATATAATAGATGTATGATAAAAGATATGAACAATAATATTTCAAATTTTGTAATAGTTTACAATAATAAATTACATATGATTCGGTGTACTACCAGTACAGGACGTGATAGTTAGTAATATTAGTTTATCTCTCTACATTTGAAAATAAAACATTGTTGTACATTTGTAGAAAATTTATTACAGCTTATACTTGCACTTCGAAAAATTATATAATTTATTCAATAAATGCCACCGGGGATTCCCCATATACAGGATGCCTCGTTTTTTTAACAGCTTCTTGGAAAAAATTACTTATGTAAAATATGCTCTATTCAGAGGAGAGCATTCCATTCATTCCTTAACCAATGTTCAAAATTTTTTCAAACGCCAAAATAAATTCGATGAAAATACAAAAATCTATCTGAACTTGATTTTGAATTCTATTCCTACGAACGGTGAATTTTTAACAAAAATTTGAGTAATGTTGTTAGTTTTGATATGGGCCAACTTTGGAATTTAAAATTGTCTTTTAAGTTTTTAAGTTTTTGATCTCAGTTTTCTTTTATTTTTCCATTTTAGGTATACTCATACGAAAACATTTTTCGAATAAAAAATGATTGTATTCGCTTGGCTCTGTCGGAATTCTCTTGTCTGTTTAACGAAGTTGTGATTCAGATGATTAGTTTATAACACAATGGCATGTATTGTAGTTTGTAAATTGTAAATTAAAATAACAATTTTTATATCAAATTGAAAATTAAAGTGGAATTTTATTAGTAAAATAATGCCAATAGTGAAAATAAGTTTTGGCATGGATCAATTATTTTTTAAGAAATGAACAACACTTAAGGAAATGGAAGTTATTTTGTTTTAGAATCAAAGTTGGTGCGGAAATACATTTGACTAATTTCAATGTAAATTTTGATGTCTTTTAGTTATACACAATAAAATTAGTTATTAAGCTAAAATTTAATCAAGTTTAATGATGTTGAAACGAAAAATTGTTATTTTAATAAATTAAAAAAGGTTAGTTGAAAAACAGCTAAGTGGGAACAGAAGAAACCTATTTATTTAAATTGGACACATAATTTTTGTTTGTGTCAAATTGTGCTTGAAAAGTCACTGAAAAACACTGGTAACCTATTAAGACAACGTTTACGTTCTTAGAGATAAAGACACAGAAAAACAACATTAGAAAAACCTAGTTTTCTACATATTTGGTACAAGAAGGAATTTTTAAGAAATACATTTCTCGTACATTTATTATCAAAATTTTTGTTTAAATGATTAATAATATGATAATATTTTTAATGTATAAGTTATTAATTTATCAAACTAAAAATAATCATTTTAAAAACTAAATAGACGTTGCGAATGTAAATTCAACTTTAATTTCATCAGAACGAAGCTTTTTTCCAAAACAAACTCATACGTTTTGCGTCAAATTACTTTTAAATGATCCCTTATATAAAGCTCAAATTGATATAAGTTGAAGAGAATTATAATGTGAATCGTCTTTCGAAAATATCATTCGCGTAGCCTCCTTACCTACGGATCAGGAGAGGCAAAGTGACGTTCTTCTAGAATAAAAAATAAAAAATAAAAATAAACTTTTTTTGATGAAGAATACAACGGATTTTAGAAAAAGACTTTTTATCAATGATTTAGAAAAGAATTTACAATGATTTCAAAAAAGTCGGTCTCGAATACACCAGGGAAGGTTAGAGTCAATAAATAACACGGAAATGTCGTTAATTGTCACAAAATTTGCAATAAACGTGCGTGTGTTTGTGTACTAAACCACCTATGGTGTTGGTGCAAATGCGTTTTATATAACAAAAAAATACTAAAATCGACTACTTTTAAATCATTGCATATAAAATAGTTTTTCCAAAATCCCTCGCATTCATCTTGAAAAACTTTTTCAAATGAGACATCACTCGATCCCCCGTTCTATTTAAAAAATCGTAACTTTGTACTCTCCTGCTTTTCTTTCTGCTAAAAGTGGTTTAAGCGTAAAAAGCAGAATAATTGTAGGCCTCTTGAACTCATTTCAACTCTTTTTCTTGAACAGTTTGGAAGTAATTTGCGGGTTTCCGTACTTTTTCTCATCTCAGTATATGCGGTTATTAAACCATACCATTTCTCTGTATTTAAATTTTTTAACAATCTTCCAAGAATTTCGAAATTTAATAAAAACAAGTGAAAACAAACAATTGCCTGAGTTAATTGTTGAAATACCATGTATGTGTACAACACTGTCTATATATATACTGTCTATATATATACTGTCTATATATATAGACAGTGTTGATGCACAATCGTTTGTTTTTTTGACGTCACATAAATAACAAAAGATATTCACTTTTAAATAAACACACACACAACTGATATTCCTATATTAATACATACTATAAAATTTACACCTAATTAACGCCTTCGTGGGTAAACAGTGATGTTTACAAAAAAATGTTTCAAACAAAAGTTTTTATTTTTTTATTAGGAACATTTTTTACATTTAAACTTTTGTTCTATCTCTAACGGTTTACAAGATGGGTCCTACGGACAGAAGACCCAATTTACCTATGATGCTCATTTACGAACTTTTTACGTCCTGAGTACGCTGTAAAAATTTCAGCTTGATATCTTTTTTCGTTTTTGAGTTATCGTGTCCACAGACGGACGGACGGACAACCGGAATTGGATTAATTAGGTGATTCTATGAACACCTATACCAAAATTTTTTTCGTAGCATCAATATTTTTAAGCGTTACAAACTTGGGACGAAACTTAATATACTATGTATATTTCATATATACATGGTATAAAAATGTGATTATCATGTTTTAATTGGAATATACAGATAAAAAATCTATGAATTTCTGGGATAAAAACGATGTGGTGTTTTAATCTCTATTAGTGATATTAACGAAAAAATAAAAGCTAGAACCTGCATAGCATATCATAAACAAGGCACAAAATCACAGAATATGCTATTCTATTCTTTCCACCATAACACATACAAACAATTCTGAAATACAAAATCGAAATTGTTTAGTTATGCCGAATGGAATGAAAATAATATTTTCGAAAATCTATAAAATTTGAATGATTTTTTTTTTTCAATTTTATTAAAAACGTCTTTTACAATGTTTGTCCATTAGACAAGTAATTTTTGAGACTTTTGGGTATATCGAGTAAATCAGTGCACCATATACACTGGTTCATTACATTTTTTTCCTAAAACTTCAGGAAAGGATTCCTTACATCAAAAGGAATAAATATATACCCGTGAAAATATGGTCTGCAACTTAATTTTCGTGAAACATAAAGTTTCGTATCAAAAATATGATTACGTTAACTAATTATTTTTTAACTTTAGTATATTTATCATCCGACATGATTTAGTTTTTCCTCATTAAAAAGGTGAAACACGAAAAAGGATACTTTCCAAAACTAAGTAAAACATTGGAGCTAGGGGCTCGTATCTCTATGAATCGACTCGTCTCTTGTTGAATTTTCTTTCGAAATTTGTTAAACAACTGCTTCTGTTCAAGAATGATTGATTAGTGAACGCGTATATTTTATCTGTATAAAGAGTGCTAAAAAATATCGCTTAAGAAGTGCAGAATGGTCTTAAAATGAATAAAATCTTAAGAAGAAAGTTTCCTTGTAGTTCTAAAATCCGATTTATCATAGCCGCGACAAGGCCTCGCTAATTATCGTTTGAAATTTTTATAAATTCTCGATAAATATTTGTCAAATAGAAATTTTTACAAATACCACCTCCTATCTCAATGAAGGCATAAAACTAAAATTTAAGTTTCTTCATAGAGTTCAAAGAATGTATATTTACTTTATCCTAAATATGCGATAGTGCGCTCAGTTCATTGCAACTGAGTTACGTTTAAAAAATTGGAGCTGAGTGGCTTCCTTGAATTAAATATATTATGATTGTGATGGTCGATATAATTTGTATTCAAATTGATGGAAGGAAAATTTTGTCATTATCAGGTTTTAAAAGATAACCTACGACATCTTTTCCGACTTCCAAAATCGCTGACTACTTTTTTTAGAACAATAGAAAGATCGAAAAACTTCTGGGGTGGCAAACACTGAAGAAAACGGCGAAATTATATTTTTGTTGAACCTAATGAAACGGTATTTTATAGAGCTTACTGTAAACTTCATTATAATTTATCCAAATAAGTTAACTATACACATTAAACTATTATATATAAGAATTATTTACACATACTATGATAGATTTCTATATAGAATTTTATGAAAATAATTGCAGTATGTTAAACAGCAATTTATGTTTTTGAAATACTTGTTATTATAAATTTGATTTTCATACAGCGAATATTTAGATAAATAGATACGATGTATGTAAATAAAAATATGCAGGCAAAGCATAGCAAAACATCGTACTCTAGTTGGTTAGCTATGAATAATGATGATTATCATGATATGGTTAGCGAGTGACTGAATGAAAATGAATGAAATCATATTCTATACTAAGTGTGTCAGAATCATTCTACTAATCACGCTTCTCCGATCAAATCGATTCTATCTAAAAAAAATTCCGATTCGAATTTGGTAGCATATTCTTGTTCTCTTTGTGTCGTGTGAAAGGATTTTCACACGTTACAACGTGATTCCTTGGTCCAATCTACTTCAAATTTTGCTTACTTCAAACATTCATTGATGGAAGACGTGTTTCGTATTTTATTGAAACTTATCGCCCAGCGGGGTTAAAAAGGGGTAGAAAGTTATTTCGGGGATGATTTTCATTAAAGTTGATATTCCTCATTTTTTAATTAAATACTTAACTGATTTTAAAAATTATTTCACCTGTAGAAGGTTACATTATCAGGCTAAATTTTTTTCCTAAGAAATTAGGGTTCCGCATCAAAAAACTAAAATCCATAAGAATGTAAACAAAAGGGAGGATAAGTGAGGGCTATAACACGGTAGTCGTTGTTTTAAAAGTTAAAATTGCGTAGCATAGCGGGCGGGTATCTGCTAATATATAATATAAAAGTATAGCTTATTTTATCATTTCGTGAGAAAATCTTATTTCATCGTGATATATTCGGCCATAGTTACCGTCGATATATATAAGTTTTTAAGCAACTAAACTGTCCATAAGCTACTTAACAAATTCTATTCTACCAAAGTCGGCCAGGTAGTTTTTCCTGCACGAACAAACATAGAAACAAATTGATAGGCAACAGTTTCATTATAGTAAAGAAAACATATAAATAAAAAAATTTATAAATTATTCGATATATTTAAAATTAAATCAGAATATGACAATTAAAGGAGTTGACAAAAATGTGTTTTGAAGTAATCTCAACATTTGATGTGAAGCTAAAAACTGCTCTGTTAAGGGCAAAGTTAATTAGAGCATTTGTTTGAAACGTGAAATTTTGAATATTATAAAAAGATTCCTTGAGGTATAGAAACTGTTTTTTCCTATTTTACAACGACATTAATACTTGGAGATCTTTCAATGGAGCTCTAATCGTTAAATACACTAAGCCTATTTTAAAATCAAATGTCATTCCAATATTCTTCCTATATTGAAATGTCGAATTAATGCATTGCCTAGGATGGGACACACTTAGACAATAGGATCCATTGTGTTCTCGGAAAAGGTTTGGATCATCCCCGGCCACTACTCCATGAACCATTTATAACTGTTAAAGAACAACAAGGGGGCCTTCGACATCGACGGATTTCAAGTCGGAGAGGTTGTCATAGAAAGACTGGCTTAAGTCAGTTCACCTCCTCGTGGCAATAGCTGGGCATTAACACAGAAGATTAAGCATCGTTTCCATCTCCTCCTCACTGTGATAGCTCCTGCAACAATCATAGCCCCAAGCAAATTTGCCCTTACTTATGATTGAATGCAAATCTCTATAAAATAAATTTTACATATTACTTTACAAATATTTTACGAGTCATTATCTTGAGCTTTCTTAAGCTGCTTAAGATTAAGCAACTCACGATAAGCAAGATTAAGCACTCACGATAAAGTTTTTACTTTTTTAAACTCATTGTATAATATATATAGGGAAATTTTACTGCTCTGTGTTCTAATAATGCTTGTGATGTTGTGTGTTCTTTGGTGTGATGAGACGATGATGATACTGTGCCATCAACTCCCCCCATCCAACTCACTCCACCACTTGCTCCCATTTACATACACCATATCAAATACACTGTTTGTGACATATTTATATAATTTTCGAATAAATTAACATTATGTTGTGTGTTGTGTACGTGACAGGCCATCGTGCCATGCCGTAGTCGTGTATGTATATATGCATGTAACGACAAATAGTGTACACCAAATTATAATATGAAGTAATTCTAGACGAATTATTTATTAAAATATTAATAATTATATGCGATTATTTACATTTAATCAACATAAACGCATAAAGTTTAACATTGACTTCAGTTAAAATTATATTCCATAATATGGGAAGGTAGTAGATAATCTTATGTCTATCAGGTAGGTACCACATTCACAAAGTTTCATCAACACTTCTCCGTTTATTTTGCTCGACTTTAGAAAAAATAATATAGTCATCTGTGTGTTTTGACTTCAAAATCATATGCAGGTTGGTTTATTGGTTGTTAGTGAAAACAAAAGGTATACAGAAATTTCCCGTAAATTATCTGTCCATGAAACGTAGATATTTGACACGACTGTATGAGCTGAAAGTCACACGACCTACCAATTTAACTAGGCTTGCACTTGCCGTAAAGTACCCATAAGATATCTGTGAAACGCAGACACTTGAGTCCTCCGTCACCAAGTGATGCAGAATTACCGTCCTGGAATTTAAAACTTAATTTGCTGTTATCGTACGAAGGAAGACACTTACGAGACTCACAATTGGCTGACTCCAACTTCAGGCTGAAATTAGTAAGCCGATTTTGAGTCACTCAGAGTCGTGGTGAATTTCAGTGCTTCACGGATATGTGCAACCATCATCATGCCCAAAATTTGCATACCCGTTCATGGAGATATTAGCTGTTAACCTACACTATTATGAGATAATGAACCTTGCGCTGTTGAGGGGATAATGTTTTTTTCTATTTTTGTATTAAAAATCAATATAAAAATGTGCTGTTGAAGAGAGAAAGAAACCGTGATATCATCATCCTTACCATTATACTCCTCTCTCCAAGATAATAATGATGCATGTTGTATTATTTACTTAAATAGATAAAAAAAATTTTCCATCAAATAAAAAAGTAAAATCACTTATTATATAGACATAAATTAACATTGATTTTGATTGTGAATTAAGAACAAAGTTAGATTAATATATCTTTTGTAAAACGTTGAATGTTTGTTTTTATCTAAGAAGTCCGATCTGATTCACATAATGAACGTTTGAAAATAAATTTAAGTTGAAATATAATAATAATATCTCTACTTTATACGTATTATTTAAGATATAAAACATAGTTTCTTTTTGTCTGTCTTTACATACATAAAAGGAAGAAAACTGCTCACGAGTATGCATGCCACTTTGATTAATCATTTCAATAGAATTTGTTATTGTAACGAAAAGATCTTATGCATTGGAAATAATAGATTTTGTTTTTAATAATATTCAAAGATACAATTTTTTTATATAAACTTCCATTTACCAAATTAACATGGGGTATAAAATGCTAAGTTTTCAAAATATAACTAAGAAAACCGGAGCTTTATCTGAACTATATCTATTACTATAATAGCCGTACTGTAAAAGTATTTTAAATGTCGTAGTTAATTTGACCCTAAAATCTGCCTGTTCAACCACAACTTTTCATTTTCAATAAAGAGTTTTGTTGTACGTACAATTTGAAAGTACACGTTATGTACTTGGAAATCGGGGTAGTAGAAAAAAAATATTTATATTACGAATTTTTTTTACAAAAGATATTCATTTATCTATTACTAGCTTGATACCCGCCTCTTTGGCTGGATTTAAAAGTAAAAACCACCGCTTTATATCCTTCACGTCTCTTGATTTCACTTATTCACGTTTCCATAACATTTTTTTAATTGTAAAAAAGTCATAATTCATTTAGTATATCAGAATAGTTGGCTATGAATTGTCTGACATATACTATTTTTTATATTTTCACAGAAATCTTTTAAAATATTAAATGTCAGATTAAATTTTTTTTCTATATATATATATATAAATTATAGCTCACATGTTATTCTGATATATGAGTTATATTGCTGTACAGTTTCATTAAAAACCATTCGCTAGTGTTTGCGTGAATGCGTAACAAACAAACCAACAAACATCCTTACTTTCACATTAATAATATATAGGGATAGAGATCATTGTGTCGCTATTATTATCAGAATAATTATACATAGATACAATATCTCAATATGCTTTCAACTTCATTAAAACCCTGTAAGAAAACCCAATAAGAAAATAGTAAAAGAGTTATTTCGTGTGTGTTGAAAAATTATCATACTAGGTTGAATCCTCCCGACCAAGTTTCCTCTACTTTTATTTGTTAAACAATAATCATGATAATTAACTTTACTTAAAAACTATTGTTATATAATATAGTCACCGTAGTTTGAAATTGAATGTCAATATTAATTTGAATTTTGTAAACTTTGTTAAACAAATTCATATACGTATTTATTTTTCATTTATTGCACAAATGTTTTAAACACAAGAAAAGTACTTAAATGAATAAATACAATAGGTACAATTCCAGCATGTTAAATGGTACTGTGTACATAATAAAATGTAATATGTGTTTCTTGTCTATTAAATATTAGTAGTTTTCAAATTATTAAAATTTGAAATGTTAGTGTGTACAATGTGTACAAAGGCCCTTGTTTAAACATAAAACCACTCCCACAGAAGTAAATACTGTATTTTCATTCGCCAAATGTGTCCACGGATAGAGTTCACACTACCAAAATTATTTATTTATGAAAAATTGTTGTTAATAAATGTCTTTCAGGAACATTTACTTTCATTCTTCGAAAAGTAAACTGATTAATGAATGGAGTGTATTAAATTGCAACCTTGGTGCCAGAGACTTTCATCGATTTTAGAGTTTCGATATTCGTATTTCAAAAATTTCTTTTTGTCTACTATTTAATGGGTATGTGAATACTGCGTCGACACTCGCATTTCATACAGCACACACAAAAAATCGTTGAAATATGTAAAACAACAGTCAAAACACGTAAATTGAAAATCAGAACACGTAAATTGAAAATCAAAACATGTAAATCGAAAAATGACTCCAAGATTATAATTTAATATACTTAAATCACTATCCAGTACCTGGTAAATAAAGAAAATTATAAAGGGCATATGTGATTCCATTGACATAAAACTCCTGTTTATAGCTGTCTTTCTATTAATCCTAACTGTTAAAAAATAATAATTAAAAAACGGAATATCTAAAAGCTTAGCTAATGAAGAAACAAATTTTGGAAGATATAAAACACTTCGACTTCAAAAAACTTCACGAAGAAATATTATTTCATAATTATGAAATAATTTCTTCAATACTTACTTTTTGAAACAATCAATCCGGTAATAATCGTATTCAGAACTCGATTTTTTTACGATAAAATTCTTAATAAACGTTTTATTTATTTGAACCTTAATTTTTACTTCTTTGAGCATATACTTAAATTTGGTTCTATTTTCTGTTCTCATTCCGGTTCTCATTTAACAAAGAATCGTGTAACAAACACACAAAATGCTGGAATATTAATTTCAAGAGAAACTAAATGGTGGAAAACGTATGGTGATAACGATGATGAAATAAAATAAAAAACATCAGGCAGGCTTACATCTTAAAAACAATGTTTTTGAAAAGACCCAACCATTAAAAGAGTGGGCTATTTATATAAAGTTAATTAAACATACAGTTTCTTAATCTTTAATTATTTATTGAGGAATTTTCTTGACTCTATCATTTTAACTGAACACGTTCTTGGATTCAACAGATAACTTTCGACTTGGTATTCGTTCTTATATTCGTTATATATAATAAATATATATAATAAATAATACATTTATTGTGCAGAGAAACTAATATATAAACCAATTTTTAAATTTTATTATATATATTTACAATAAGTACGAAATTCATCGAAATCGGGCCAGTAGATTTTGTGTGATGTTACCAGCAGGTTTTCAAGAACTCAAGCTTATGAATCTTTAAACTTTAGTATTACTATTTCTTAGCTAATACACTAATAATAACGGTAAGATTTATAATACATGGACTTATAATACAATACTTATAATACAAATGGATAATAAGTGTTACATTCTTCAGAATGTATACTTATATATACTTATTGGCTCATTTTAGGGGGAATAAAAAAACAGTATTTAGTTTATGAAAATTTTACAATTGATTTTTGGGATAAGTCTTAAAGAAAAAAAGAAAATTTTCGTTCTATCCAAAGGGTCAAGTTAGTGTGTTGTTTAATACGACCGCGGTGATACCATAAACGAACTCGTATCAGCAACATGGGCATTAATTTATTTGTAGCTATAAATTTAAATTTAATACGTTTTAACAAAGAAAGCTTTAAGAAGAGATTTTCCCGTATCTTCCATCATTAAAGTCTACATTTTTATTTTGTAATATATTTTTGATTGGCATTATAGCACAATAATATTGTTTAGCTTTCCAGGCACTTCATTCTCTTATATGAAGTGCCTTGAAAAACTAGAACAAAGTTTAGAAACAGCATGTTTTAATTTCCTTAGGTAAAACCTATCATAAAGTAAAATTTAACAGATTTTTATCTTAATAAAAACTAAATTATTTCGTAATGAAAGGAATACTATAATTTTGAACTTCGTCACTCATTATTTTGAATTTCTCAACATTAGACTTGATGAAAACTAGAGAATAGAGTAAAACAACTGTATGTTTCATCATTGAAAAGATCACCCCCCGATTTCTCGTGTATGCATTATTACTTGTTATCACGTGTTAAAAGTTGCTATTAAAATAATACATGTATATTATATGTATCTGTAAACAGTAGTAGTAAGAGATAAACAAGTTTACTGCATTACTTTATCTAAAAACTTTAAATTTTCATCAACAAAACATCATTGTAATAGTTTTAACTTTTAACAAAGAAAAGTAGGTATTGAGATGACAAAAATTTTCTGTACATTTAAATGTATTATTTAATTTTCATACGATTGTTTTTAAACAAGTAAAATACATGTTGATATACGTTATTGTCATAGTTTACTCTTCATAGTCCTTACCAATATTATAAATACAAAAGTCTGTGTACTTGGCTTTCACTTTCACGGTAAACGGCTAACCGTGTATTTCCGCGAGAAACTATTCGATCTTGACAATATACAACTAACTTGAAAGTATACAATTTGAGTTTTTCCAAATGAAGATCAAAAGTTATTACTTCCGTTTAACGCCTCCGTTTGAAACTTTTTCCAATTTTTTTCAGCTTAAGAAAGGAACGCCGAGTGCCTCCGAGTGAATATTATATGAAAACCGATATTACCATTTTGTGGAAAACTTAAACTACTTAAATTCCAATTGGAGTTGTTATTATAATTGCTTTTGGAATTTTCTAAACATCCTTGGCAGATTCTAAAAACTAAATTGTGCAGCATAGGAAAATTATCGAACTTTAATGTTTGGTACAAATCCTGTCCCTCGGTGATGTACTATTTTTGGATTATTAAAAGAAATTGGACAGGGAAAAAAGAAGAAAAAGACGTTCATTACAAAAATGAATGAGTGACGCATCTTTCAGTCTTCAAATAAAGCCCGGAAATCTTCTGTCCGGTCATAATTATTGCACAAGATAAATTTATTTAATTTCAAAAGTGTCAATGTCGCATCAACAGTTTATAAATTGCTTATATAAGCGCTTGCGATAAAGCTGAATAGAGAAAGGAAGACAGCGCGTTAACAGCGGCTATATCGGTTTTCATGCTAAATATTGTTGGCACTCGGTTTTCACTTTTAAGATCATAAAATATATCTATAAGTGCAAGAACGGGTGATATATTGGCGGTTTTTATTCGTACTAATTGCCAAAGTATGCTATAGTATGCGAAATATGCCAGTACTGACAATGTCAATATTTTGCTCAATTTACTGTATTAAAAAAGCAACTAAACAATTAAGCTGTAGTGACAATATTGTTGGCTAGTATAAATTGACTAAAAAGAATCAAAAGTAAATATTAATTAAATATTTTAACACAATACTGTTTTATTTCCTGTTCAAAAAACGAACAATAAAATATAGATTGTATAACACGACTTATTAATTATGATTCCTGAAAAACACAGAACCATTTTTATGTTGTCATTTCCGGTCCACAAAAAATACACATGTTCCCTTCGATTTTCCGATCAATTTTTTTACCTTCACACAGTATGAAATCATTCAAATAAAAAAGTTTTTTTCAGTGTGTGTCATCCTTGTTTGTGATGTTGAGGTTAAATATGAATTTTGTATAAGAAAAACTAATTGAAATAAGAATAAAAGCGTTTAGAAAAGATGTAGAAAGTTAGTCCTTTGAGATGTCGGGTTACCATATATACTTTTGTGAAATATTAAATTGAATTATAAAAGGTGAATTTTATACTTGGAATTATTTATTTTTCCAGGAAAATCTGTGAACTAAGAATTGGATTGGTTAAAAAGATAATTTTTCATACTGGTTATTTTTGCACATCTTAATCTCCCAAATAAATCTTAAATATACTAATGTTCGGAAAGAATATTTGTTGGTTTGTTAGTATCTAGAACGAATTTTAAGACATACATTTTTATTGTCAAAAAAAAATTTAAAAAGGGGGCCTTTTACTGCATTAAAACATTCAGAAGAGGATGATACTATGTTGGAATCAAAAAGCTACTACTTGAAGCTCTCTGCAAATTTGCATCTATCTCTTTTAGTTTTTTTATTAAACCTCAGGAAAATAATCTTAAGAAATTCACCCTCTTACAGCCACTTTATACTATCAGAAAAAGTTAAAAAGGTATAAAATAATGCATTCTAAACCAACAATTCTAAACTATGAACCAATTTACAATCTTAGATCTCTCATAGTTCTAAGAAAGCCTCTGAAAACCCAATTACAAAATTCAAGCTCTGATGTTTTTAGAACTTTTCTCCGAAACTAAGAGATCGACAATTCTCATTCGATACGAAAATTTCGTTTATAGGTTTATTGTGTTTTTATTTCGTATTCAGCCGATTTGATAAATGGGGTGAAAAGAGATGTTTTTTGAAGTGAAAACTTCTATAGGCCCGTTGTTAGAGGAAATGTAATATATGTAAAAAAATTTACTATTAAAGAAACCCGTAGAACTAAAAACCCGAAGTGATTTTTTTAATTGGTAAAGTAAAAAATGACATATTTAGGTGTATTGCTTCAGAATGCTGTAGCTATACACCTAAGAAAATTTCAGGGAAATTTTATTGCTGCTCTCAAAAATTTTTTGAACTTAAAAACCAAACATTGGTGGAAGTGAGTATTTTTCTTGACTTTGAATCGTTTTTTGTCAAAATGGGAAGAAGTTTAAATGAGACAATAAAACTTTTTTTTTAGTTTTTCTTCATATACTTTAAGAAAACTAATTTTCCCTGATTTTTCAATGCAATCAAAAATAGTTGAGGTTTATGTTCATACTATATATAAACCTAACCAAAAATATTATTTTATACAAGTTTTTGAATCAATAATTTAGTAAAATATAAAAATTAACAACATTACTGAACATACCGGTGATTTTCTTTTTTGGAAAAAGAGAAAACCCAATATTGAATGTAATATTTACGAAAGAAGGCACACTTTATTTAGATCCTTTGTATAATTGCTAAACATGGTAAATGTATTTTTTTTCAAATTGTACATTTTTTAATAAAATGTGGATATTGAAGAAATCGTATATATTTACTACAATTCGCTACCAACAAATATATGCTTCGATCGTTTTTGATGTCACCATGTGTCTTTAATAGAACAAGAAGGTTATATACCCTATATCAGATACATTATGTTTTGATAAAAGTTATCTAATATTAACTTTTTGAACAATTTGGAAAATTTACCACACGTCAGTTAATAAAAAAATGAAAACAATTCTTAGTTCTTAAGTTAGTTAGTTCTTAATTACAAACTTTAATTTTCTTTTATTCTCACTATTTTTTTTTTTTTTTTTTTTTTTTTTATTTTTTTTTTTTTTTACAAATATATACAGGCTGAGTCGTTTTAATCTATACACCTAAGTATCTCGTTTTGTAGTTAATCAATTATTAAAAAAAATGGATGACCAATGGTTTCCAAAACTATGCTACAATCGTCATTTTAGCCTAGCCTGTCAATCAAATCAGATTCCAAATACATCTGGGTCTTACAGCTTAACAACTTCGTAGTCGACATTAACTGCCAAGAATTATTTTCATTGAATAAAATTACTACAAGGTTTCAGGATACCGCACTTTGTACCATAATTCAGAATGTGATATCCTACTGCAATCTTATTTGATGTTACAATATTCGATTTCACTTAGCAAAGTTTTAGCACAGCTTTGATCTTCAAACAAATAATTCGTGTGGTAATACGTGAAATAGCTTATGTTATAGATTCGACAGCAATATGCACTTTATGCAACTTAAATAGAAAAGAACATCTGGCGCATATATTATTTATCTGTCCTTTATACAGCTTCATTCGAATTTTTCACCGAAATAAATTTCAAATTCAGGGATTCAAGCTACGAAAATTTAGTAAAGCTTCTTTCAATGACCGATATCTCTACATTAAAAGGATTTTTTTGTTTTGTCAAAACTGTTCTTTGTACTAGGTCTTTCGTTTTTAATGCATAATTATGTTTCAAGTTTCTTTCTCGAGATCACTGTATAGTACTGCCCTTGTACGCTTATTCAATACCACATAGTTTAACTGTAAATTAAAATTAAGTTAGTATCTATGGCGACGTGCTTATTTTTTCTTCATTATGTCTTTTGTGCGCTTACAAGAAACATCGATTTTGATTTCTCTAATCAATTTTTAATAAATTTTTAGTAAATTTTATAAGTATAATTCTTCATTAAAAAATAAATTAAAATAATGATATAGCATCAGCACAATTGAATATCATCAAATGATATTTCAACGCTCCTGAGGGAAAATACTTAAATATAGAAGTATCTATTTATATAAGTATTTATTACTTAGTAGGCAACAAATTATAAATACATAATTTGGTTGTTACTTCGACTAGGTCAAAAAAAAATAAAATAAAAAAAATAAAAAAATTGGGTCAGGTGAATAATTTATTTTCTACCTGATACCTTTATTTGACCCAGATCTTTTGCTCCTGTAGACTGAGAAGCGGACGACCATGGTTGAACGACTTTAATGTCTTAAATGGAAACTGTCAGTGGAGTTACAGGAAGCTAGGGGATCTGAAGATCCCACCCTCAGTAGATTGGTCAGATTCTGTACCCAAAACAAAAATAAAAATAAAATAAAATATAAATACAAATATTGCAAAACAATACAAAATTGCAGCTCAAGTGACACTATTAATCAACCCTAAGCAATATTTAATATATTAAACTTGTTCATCACAGCTCTGAACATCTACACAGTGATCTCGAGAACGAAACTTGAAATATAATTGTAAGATCGAGCGAGCCCGCCGAGGGTGGGTGAAGCTTGATCATAATTATATTGATATTTTCGTTCGAAGAGATCACTCCCACCCAATATGTTCCCAATATGTCACCCTCCCAGTGATGTCTTCTACCTTAACTAAAGCAAAGCTGAGCTGAATGAAGAATAAATACGCACGTCGCGATAGATACTAACTTAGTTTTAATTTACAGTTAAACTTTGTGGTATTAAATAAGCGTACAAGGGCAGTACTACACAGTGATCTCTTCGAACGAAACTATCAATATAATTATGATCGAGCTTCACCCGAACTCGCTCGATCTTACAATTTATGCTTTTTTTTATTAACTTCCCAAGATAGGAAGTTATTGTAATGGGTCCGATTTTCGAAATAAAAATTGTCAACATATCTTTACGTTTTATGGTTAGGACAAGCTATTCATGTCAGGTGTGTATACGTACGTACGTCCATAGATATTTTTTTCGTCGTCGGTTCCGCGCGATGATATCGACTTCGTTGAAAAATGGAAAATATTCATCTCTATAATGATGGAATACACTATTTAAAACTATTTGCAAAAAACCGTTACCAAAAGAAGATCACTAAAAAAGTTAACTCTGAACACGGATTACTTTTTTCTCTCCATTTTCTGTCCAAGTAGCGTGTACTTTGTGTACAAAGTAAGGGTTGACTTCGCGAATACATAAAATCAGATTTGAAAAACCCCCCATTGAATAAATGAGTGCCCAATGCACTGAACTAATATTTATACAACCCCAAGAGATGTTATGCAAAATAAATGACATTGCTCTGGTAAAAATACCTTTTGTAAACACAGCACTTTTTTATCATATAGTCTATTCGCTTCGCATACCCAAAAAGGCTTGGCTTACCCAATTAAAGCCGATATACTATTTTGGAATAACTGCGCCTAACTGTTTAAAATTAATCCATATATAATTAATTAAATTAAGCCATATATTTTTATATCTATCTTATATTAAATACAATATTATCATTCCGTCACGCGAGAGTGAAGTAGAGCTGTAACGTGTGTTTAATTTTAAACTTGCGCAAGTTTTGATGCTCGTATTTTTTAGCTTATAGTGTATTTTTAATAAAACAGAATGTATAAAATATCTAACATTCACCATATTCACTTATCTACTTTATAATCCGTACAAAAATAAATTTACAATCACTTGTGAGATATATTACTTCGGTTTGGTATTATATTTACATATACATCCATGTATACCTTCTAAAAACGTGCCTTGGATCATATTCATGAAAAATATTCCTATCTTAGAGAGAGAAACCATAGGAAAACAAATTTCTCTTACCAGAAGGCAAGTAAAAGTTAAATAAAAATAAAAATGTGTAAAAATTCCTTACATGTAAATTGTGATTTTACTCTTTATTTATTTGCAAATTTACTTTTGTGTTTTAATCACATTCTACCTAGCTAAAAACTTATAAGAAGGTATTTTATAAGAGCATATTTCACTTGTAGATAAATACAATGTAAAATTTTGTAGATGTGAAGTTTGAAAAACGCATCACTATGTGTCTTGGATAACAACGACGTACTATGCTACTGATCAAGAATTATAGTCAGTCTCTAAAATTTAAAACGGTGTGTTCTTTAAGGTGAGAATGCAAAAATTAGCTTAGCTGAAAAGGATTAGCTTAGGGAAAAGACGTATTTATATCGAAACTAACTAGCTGTGGGTCAAGTCTGGTGGGACCCTTTTTATGATTTTTTTTAAACATATTGCCGTAAATACACTTCGATAGACACCTCAACGAGTCGATATCTTTTTTTTGTTTACACGATACCGATCAGGAAATAATTTTAAAAAAAAAACTTGCCCGACTCTTAACGACTCGACCGAATATTAAGAAATTCTTTTCGAATCATATTACTGCTTCGATCAATACCTCAACGAAGCCGATATCATTTTTGTTCGAGCGATATCGATGACGAAACAAATGGCCACTGACGTACGTACTTTAATGTCTTGTCTTGACCATGAAACGTAAAGATATGTTGAAAATTTCGATTTCAAAAGTCGAACGCATTACAATAAGTTGAGAAGTTAAAAATAAAGCTGTTAAAGCTGTTACTTTCTCAAAAATAAACTTTCGTCACATTCGCCTTCTATAAAACTGTTTCTTAAAGTGAACTGTGAATGTTGAAGAGAGCGCCAGGTACAATCGATAGAAGTGATCTAAGATATATTAGAGTGTGGTACACTATCGTCTATTGCCTTGGATCACAGTGGCTTTAGAGAGACAAAAATGTAAATTTTGATCCAAGGTACAACACTTACCCATACTTATACTGAATATACCACAATCATAAACCAACCATACGGTTCGACTTCTTTGATTTCATTTATGTTGATGTCGTCTTCTCAGTTGGTTCTATTCGACGGTTAGTTGGTTTGTATATGTATATATATGTTAAAGATATTCGAATTCTTCACTCAATTCTCGAAAAACATTTGATGTTACAATAGATGAAAATTGGCACATACATAGAGTTTTATTAAATTTTTGTATATAAGGAAATATATATACAGAGGCTGAAACTCGTCACAGAATATGATGGTTCTTTTGGGTGTTCTGCACTCTAGAAGCTTAGTTCAGAGTAATTTTTTTTCTTTATTGCAGCGATCATATGCGTTTAATTTAAAAGAACTTTTCGCTGATTTTAACAATAATTTCAGATAAAGTTATATATTTTATGCATATTTTTGATTGTGCAATCAGCTACGTGTGTTTTATATAGTCATCAAAATAGTTCTTTAGCCCTTACGAGCTATAACAATCAGATAATTTGTTCAACATATTTTGTTGCAAAATTAGTAGCTCTTTTTGTACTTCTTTTGTACTTCTTTTTTAGTTATCATTCACAAAGTGATTTATTGAGAAATTTGGCTCATAATAATTCTAATTGTAGCAATAACTCAAATTGTATCGTGTGGTATTGGGATTGATCTGGATAAATTAATCTTGTTTTTCTTAAGTAAAATATTATCGCAATACACTATGCATTAATTATTCATCTTGTCACTTCTAGGCATTAAAACATGTGAAAATATGTTCCGCCAAGTTTGTCCTTTTTTGTAAGCAAAATGGTGCTGTTAGCTAATTATAATGATGTGCGATTACCTTCACAACATATACCCGCACAAATTTCCTGGCTGCAAGAGTTACAAAAAACACAAATTTGCTTAATCGAATCTAACTATAAATTTTGAGTTTTAATTAGTTGATTTTTTTTTCTTTTTTTTTAAGTGAAAACTTCTTTAGCTGTGTTTAGTTATTTTATTGTAATAGTTTTATAGTTGGGATAAAAACTTAGAAAGAATGGGACACAACTTTGGTTGCAGTTAGTATTTGAATGGGAGACCGCTTGAGAACATTGTGTGATGTTGCCTTTTTATTATTGATTAAAGATTTTATACTTACTGTACATCTTTAACATTAAAGCCCTTCATATGTTTATATCTCCAATACTCGAAAAGTAGTCGGTTGATTGACTTGATAAGGCCATTTGAAATCTATCTTTTATAAGTTTACACTTTTGTATATTAAATATCCTTGTCTATACATGTGTTTGATCGTGATCTAGGATTCTAAGGTATGCTTCCTTTAATGAGGATTGAGGATGAGAATTCTAAACTTGGAAAGCCATTGGTCCTTATGTAGTATATCGTTGGAAGAAACATCAAAAAACTCTTTCAATCCAAACTGTAGATCCTTATGTCGTTCGTTTATCGAATTATTTTAAAGTTTGCCACCTTTCTCACCCTTAGTCCTTAGTTCTTTTAAGATTCTCTTTATGAGTTCTTATAAGACTAAAAGGCATTTTTTAGAGAATATTGGCCTTTTTTGAATAAGACATAACATGCATTTTTTAAAATGCATATTTTGAAAATTTTCTCATTTTGTAATAATACTATGATAGAAAATGATTTTCGGTTTGAATCAAAATGCTTCTTTTTTATGCTGCTTCCGAAGGTCCAACATAGCAGGTTTTCAAAAATTTTGAAAAGAACTTTTAACTTTGGTTTAGGAAGACATGCAGAAAAGAAATAACCCAATTATGCAAAAAGGTACTGCCAAAAATCTTATATCACATTCAAACACACTCATAAAAAACTTAAATGGGAGATCACTTATAAAAAATACTTCAAAAAATGTGATGCAAAAAACAAACATGAGCTGGAAAGGATGTGGAAACAAGGATGTTTTAGTATTAGATTTTCTTAATGATATGCGGCGAGAATACACATATAATAAAAATGAGTTTTGCTTCAAAGCATGCGAGCCAATGCCAGCTCTCTTGACCAGACTCTTCCTAACACCCAACATACTCTTCGCCTAAGAGAACAGAGGATGTCTAACATAAGAGGATGCCTATCATGTGACATACATGATAAATATATACAGATAATGTATTCTTCACAACGAATCCATTTTCTATTTCTTTTCCCATACGATTTTGGTAGGTAAGTAAATAAAATGTACAAAAGTGTATATATACAGTAGAGTATTGTTACACATTTCAATCAAAAGTATATACATTCTTTATTTCAATTTATGACGACAAAGGGTAGGCAAAGCCAATCCAATCTTCAGTCATCTGTTACATACTTACTTTTTTAAGGAAATGTAAATTAAACTCATTTATTTAATTTCCATTTCTTCTGTTTGGAAAATTTAGATTATATCATCTTCATGTCATGTTCTACTTTTGTTCCAAAATACGTAGAATCAAGTCGAGTCAATCAAGATGCCTGCATATTTTTGTCTTCGAAAATAAAATAAGCACATATTGTAAAAGTAATTGCGTTTTAGAAATTTTCTTTTTTAAGAAAAAATTAAATTAATGGTTTGAGATCGATTATACCGAGGTCTAGAATATACGTCTTAAAAAATCCTTCCAATGATAATTCAATATTGAAATATATTGCTTTTAATTTAACTTAGTTGTGACCATTGTCATATTATACAGTGTGCCGCATTTAAGATTAAGACACCCTCATATTTTGGTTTTTTATTTAAAATTATTCTTTTATATAGCTCAGTTAATTGTTTATTATACTGCAATTTTCGCCTCATGATTACATGAGTAGTGACATCTCCTGTTGCTACTTATAACCACGTTTTTTAGAGTTCAAGTTTGGAACTTGGCGCCTTCCTTAGTGGTAGCGGCCTTTTACTGTAACTATCTTCATAACATTTTTTCGTGCGAACATAACACACGTGTTTAATGTTAGTGTGAAAAATTTATTATTTAAAAAGTTTTATATTAACTGTGGATAGTAAAATAACTGTGTATTTATGTATTACTTATATATAAAAATGGGTGGTCACAGGAAAAAATTCTCCGACCACGACAAATATGAAAAATTGGAAAAACGACTTCGAAGAATGAAACGCAAAATTGAAAAATACAACAATGTCACGAAAGATTAGAATGGCTATTTATAAAAAAAAAATTTTGTCGGACGCCTCGCTAACCGGATAGGGAGCATATTGTGATGGCAAGCAAGCTCATGGTTGGTGGAAATCAAAGGAAAAAGGGTTACATATTAATAGCCTGGAACTTCGAGCTGCCTTTCTAGCATTAAAATGTCTTGCGTCACGAGTAAACTCTAAATGTAAAAAATATTGCGCCTTCAAGCGTGATCCAGATGCTATTGCTATAGATGCTTTTACAATTAACTGGGAAAATCATTATTTTTATGCCTTTCCACCCTTTGCCTTAATAACCACGTTTCCACGTGAGATCTAGATCTCAAAAGAAAAACTGCAGGATGGTCCGAGAGATCGCACATGTTTGCCGGATTTTACAAACGACCAATAACAAGTCGAAATAATGACTTTGCGGAAGCAGTTCTTCGTAACTCTTCCAATGACAACATATCGAAATACTCACTTATTTAATAATTATGAAAACAGATTGACAATTAGAGTAAATTGATAATTTTATAATTTATAATTTGCATAAAATATTTTTTTTTAAATTGTTCTCACGCTCTGAACATCTACTCATGTAATCATGAGGCGAAAATTGCAGTATAATTAAACGATCAAACGAACTTGCCTGTACGTGAAGTTTGATCGTAATTATACGATATTTTCGCCGAAATAATTACAGTCCCACCCATACACTAAATCCCAAAGAAATTCCTAAGGAATATCCTTTCCCATAATTCTCTCGAACAATTTTTAGACTTTGAAAGTTATGAAGATAGTTACAGTAAAAGGCCGCTACCTCTAAGGAAGGCGCCAAGTTCAAAACTTGAACTCTAAAAAACGTGGTTAAAAGTAGCAAGAGATGTCACTACTCATGTCATCATTTCGGCGAAAATATCGTATAATTACGATCGAACTTCACGTACAGGTAAGTTCGTTTGATCGTTTAATTTTCTCTTGTTTTCAATTCAGTACTAGCTCTTACCAATCTACTTTGCCAAGCCATTCTTACTTTATTAGCAAACTCCATCATATTACAATCCCACCTATCCTCTCAGATCATTGAAGGGGATCTCGCCTACGAGCTCCTTTGACTTGTACATCCATGAATCCTCCTTTAATTGATTCTCCTATAAGTCCCCCGAATCAAACAAACAAAAAGCATCACACACACAATTCCCCTTTATCATTTCACTCCTCTTTTCTTTTAATCCCCTTTTATCTGAGGTCCCCTTAGATCGCTATTACCCGATTCTTCCATTTGTCATGAAACAATCAAAACAAAAAATCACTACTATCCAGTGGCAATATTCTCATAAAAAGGCAGTTTTTTCCCTAATTTCCCGAATAATTAATTAATTTTTCTTCTATCAAGAGAATCTTAAAAGAACTAAGAAGGACTAAAGATAACAAAGGTGGCAAACTTTAAAATAATTCGATAAACGAACGTCATAATGATTCTTCCAACAATATGCCACATAAGGACCAATGGCTCTCCAAGTTTAGAATTCTGGAAGAGAAATAGAAAAAAAAACCTCATCTTTAAAAGAAGCATATCTTAGGATCCTGGATCACGATGAAACACGTGTATAGACAAGGATATTTTATATACAAAAGTGCAAACTTATAAAAAATAGATTTCAAATGGCCTTATCAAATTTTATTCACTATTAAAAATATTTTCAAACAAGAAATGGCCTCAAAAATTACTAGAAAATTTTTGTTCGACTTTTCCAATTAGCCGAATCACTTTTACGCTTTTTCTTTCCTCTAAAACTCAGACTGTTAAAACATTTTCTCTCAAAAGGCAATCATTTTAAAAGGAAAAATCGGTTCGTTCGTTAAGCATATTCTTTTCTTAAGGAATGAAATTTCATTTTTATGTAGATGGATGATAATAATTATTTACTTGTTTATTATAGGCCTACATAAAATTTTGTACCTTCCCAGAAAATTGTCATAACATACACTATCCCAATATATTATAAATGTGAAAGTAAGGTTGTTTGTTTATTACGCTTTCACGCTAAAACTGCTCAGTGGATTTTAATGAAACTTTAAAAAAATATAGCTCATCATACATCAGTATAACACATGAGCTCTAATTTAAAAAACAATTAAATTTGTTGTTGACATTTCACAGCACCATCTGGGAATACCATTCTAAAGCAAAGTTAAAGATTTATGTAATAATGATGAACGAGATACAATTTATTGCCTTCTGTTCTGATATACTGATACTAAAGAATTGTGAATATTTTACACTTAAAAAAGAAATTGAACCTGAGTAAGCAATCACTATCCCTATTTCCAGTATTATGGAAGGGGGATCAGTGAGAGTACGGGATGTGAAGGGTATAACGCGGGGGTCTTTACTTTTAAACCCAGCGAAGAGGATGGTATCAAGCTAGTAGGAATATAAAAATGGTAATTACTCTGAAAATGTACTTTTTTCAAACACGAAAACACTTTTAAAAACAACATTGCACTCGTACGGTACCTATACTTTCAAGAGACATAGGAACCTGTTCGAATGGAGATGAACAATGTACATTGTACATATTTTGCTTGTTTTAACCTCATTTCGTTATATTGTACATCCTTCATTTCCATAGAAACCTAAAAATGAAAAATTTAGAGACGAATTACATTGCCGAAACTATACAAAGTAAATCTCTAGTTAGGAAAATTACATTTTGGTAAGTTTGAAAAAAATTCAATATATCCTGACTGAAACGAAACGAAAATTTTCAAATCAGGTACTAAGTTGATCCTCGTTGACAAGTAATCTATCCCACTACATGATTTATTTTTATCTCTTAGGATAGTGAGATTATATAAATATATAACAGCTTTTTGGCAAAGGAAACTGGCTTCATTTATTCCGAATATAAAATAACAATCTATATATTTATAGGCCAACCTATACGGCTAAGCAGACCCGATTCTCGCATTTTCAACAATAATAAATTTCAATTCTTATGATGAACTGATATAGCCTTGGATGGCATATGCTTAAAGAATATCAAGTTGTGTAAGTGAGATAAAAATAGCAGCGAAAAACTAAAATACGGGTTTTATATATGGCAAATAAAACTCTTTCTAGGTTGTTTGTTTAACAATTACTGAATTTTAAATTGTAATATCAGTTATTAAGAATTTGAAATTATTATTTGGTATTCAAAAGCAACAACATTATTATTTTGCTCTAATCCCATTTTAAAACAAAACTTAAAATCCCTCCAACGTCAAGTTTTATGTCCATTTCTAAGCTCATGAAAATGAAATCAGTTATTTGACTTACTATCCTTAATTCGTTCAGTTTCGCCGTAATTTCACTAACCTGCTGAGTGAGATCGCTTTATTAACTAGCTAACTTAAAACCCATATAACACAATCTTCTGGTATTTACGCTGCTGGTATGACTAAATCCATAAATTGGCCACTCCTTTAGTTAAACATCGATTTGAATGTTTTGTCGTTAAAACAATCTTTGGATGGGGGATGCCTGGTCCTACAATTGTCCAACGATGAAGGCAGAAAATTCGTAC
Source organism: Chrysoperla carnea (assembly GCF_905475395.1). Classification (NCBI taxonomy): domain Eukaryota; kingdom Metazoa; phylum Arthropoda; class Insecta; order Neuroptera; family Chrysopidae; genus Chrysoperla; species Chrysoperla carnea. The sequence continues at coordinate 69,439,705 of NC_058337.1, read as the reverse complement.
TTTTTCAATTGAAAATAGTAATTATGGTTTTTTTTTCTTTGATTCCTCACTTCGAAATATTTAATCCTAAAAACTTATTTCACGGATCGAAGGAAGCTGGTGAGAGGCAAAGAGTGATCGAGTTATTATTAAGCGTCTTAAATGGATAAGTATGAAATATTTGATCATTTTCAGGATGAAAATCTACATTACTTTATGATGGAGGCTGTGGGAAATTATTTCTATCGTGAATATCCATCGAACGGTGAGTGGTCAAACGAAAATTGTGATTGGTCAAAAGTGGCCCTACGATTTTTAATCGATTGAGCTCTTAATTAAATTAAATATCTTTCATGGGAGTGCTACCATGTAATTTTCCCTATGATAGTCATGGTGGAGGCTACGAGAAATAAAATTTTGAATCGTGAATATGAAGGGTGGTGAGGCTGGTCAAGAGTGGTCCTACGATGGTCCAACGATTAACCTCACAAAGAACGTAAAATTCGTTCAGGGCAGTGCTATCTTCACAAACCTAATTAACAAAGCCGGTCAGACCTACCCCTGTATTGTACGCATACAATACCAATCCCACAGAGTAACACATAACACACAGTACACATTTCCTCTTATATAGCTAAGGAGATAGCTTACAATCGGTATATATTATTTCACAATTATACGTATTTCACAACTGCATGTATATAGTTTTTATGAAATAAATTTTATTATTATATTAAGCCAATAATTTGATACTGGATTTTAGGGAAAGAACCTTATTGTTTAAGGTCCTCTATTAACTTGTAAGTCTATGAACTTGATTTTAGAATGAATTTTAAAATGAATATACCGTTACTCTACAACAATGTTATACCTATCTAGTTAAACTTTTTTTTTTTATATACATTTTTTCTTTGCTGTTTAGTACTTTGGGAATTTATCCCACCACAGTGTTCTTTTTTTACATAGTAAAGTTGTGTCTGAAAATGTTTCATATGCAAATGTTATCATCATTCTAACATAAAACAGCTTTACTTTGTCTTGTTGATCTTCGCAAATGTATATGTATACCTCACATACACTTCTATTCAAACTATTCCTCCTTGAAAAAAAATCCTTGTATTATAAACATTTGGCATACGTGAATTTTACAAACTAAGACCTTCACTACAAGAACTTTAAGAATGGTTGACATCCGTTTCAACATTCTATGCCATAACAACGTGTATTTCAGTAAAATATTGCACTCTATAATACCTACCACGAATGACTGCAAATATTCAATCGAAACCCTCAGAAAAACTTTATTCCGTTTTAAAAACTTAATATATACAAATTTCATAATTATAGTATCTTTGCCCTCTTCACATGAAAAATGCATTCCTTTACTATACTAACAAATATCACATTAGAATTAAAAACCAACATGTTACGCTAAAAACATGTCATTTTAGACTGAATTTATTCAAGAACTAACCAAGTCATACCAATTTAAAGTTTTTGATAATTTTTAATTTTTTTATTGGTTGAAATATTTATTTCGAGGCAATTTTCAATTGTTTAAATTTCATATCGTCCAAAAATAAAACACTATGTGGTGCGGAACACATTTAGATCTGATATTATCTTTTGGATGGTTAAAGTTTCAAACAATAGTTATCATTAGTTACGAATATAGATTATGTAACATATTCCATGTAAGAAATTTTATGAACACGAGTGTACTTGTTTGTACACACAAATTTCCTTTTTTATATTATTAATTTTTTATAAGATAGTGTTTCCTTTGCCTGTTACTTTATCATTTTCATCTATACGGTTTCTAAAAACTGTTTGTATAAAATAATTATATATGTTTTCTTGATTTGTAAATATCTTTTTAAATTGAAGTGTTTTTAAATCTTACAAAAAGATATGATTTCTTGAAATCAGCATATTTCTTGTTTCTGGATAACTTTAAAGAAAAAAATGTTGCATGTTTTATTTGTATATTTGTTTGTAATCTATATGTTTGGGCTGATACTGTAGCTTGTAATTTAGATTAACCCACTTCAGAAATAAGATGGCTTTATTTACAAAATATATGGATTACGCAAAGTAACATACAATTAATAAGTTTTTGACTGAAAAAATCTAGATATTACTACGATAATTTGCCTTCGTTTTTATCATCGGCATCTAGAGTCGCTTCTTAAAACATTAAAATAATTTTAAAATAAATAATTCTATCAAAAAGATCGTTAAGGCCAATTATACCTTGTAAAAATAGTGGGCTAATGAATTTAATTCTAGTAATAGAAATTATCGATAAAATTTTTGACATAAATACTTCTACCAATAATGCTCTATAAACTTAACTTCTAGCAATAAATTCCTTTCTAGTGATGGATACCATCAACGAAAATTTCAAATAGTACTTAATAGCCCACAATAACAAATTTAATAGAATTATTAAAATAATTACTTCTATCAATAATGTCCAAACGGTCAATTACTTTTTGTCAATTACTAAGTCGTTGCTCGTGTGAATTAGCACGTTGCCCATTTTTTATATCCTGTGTACATGTAATATATAGCAAGGTATACTAAGTTTAGTTTCAAGTTTGTAACGCCTAAATATATTGATGCTACGAACAAGAATTTGGTATAGGTGTTTATAAAATCACCTAAATAGTCCATTTTTGGTTTGGTAAAACTTTGGCGTTCATTTTCTCCAAAACAACAAAAGATAGAGAGCTGAAAATTTGCAAGTATCTTCAAATAGTTGTCTTGTGAAACATTCTTTAAAAAATTTTCAAAAAGTTCTTTCGAAAATTTTCTTAATTTTCGAAAACCTAATAAAAAAGTGTTTAATAAGTGTGTTCTGTGTTGGTTTTTTAATTAATATATTTAATTTATACAAAAATAATACAAGCACTGATATTCAACACTTTCTATACAGGGTATTTTAACAATTAACTCAGCCAATTGTTTGTTTTCACTTGTTGTTGTTCATTTATCGTCTAATCGAAAATTATTAGAAAAAAGCGATAGTCCTTTATATAAGCTCGTGGAGTAGCTAAAAATATATTAAAGAGCGTCCTTAACATTTGTAGTTATTACAACAGCGCACTTGTTCCGTTTTATAGGTACTTCTATACAATTTATCACTTCTTGCAAATAATTCCAACTATAGATTCCCATTTCTACCAACAAAATTTCTTTGTGCAATTAAATTTTGCATTGCAAAAAACTGCACAAGGTTCCACATATTTACATTATTCAATTTTCTATTTTTTAAAGCAATTTGTCAATCCAACTTATATCCTGCGTTTATTTTCATTAAATGAGCATATTATTATGAAATATAATTTTATGATTTTTTCATCTTATACGGGAGCTCTTCTTAATCAATACTACTAACGAAAACTTTTGCACTCAGCTAAGATCTATCAAAACTTTTTTTAAATAAATTTATTCAGCAGACGGTACCCCACTTTCCGAAATGTCAATCATAACTATTGTTGAAAATAAATAAAATTAATATTTTTTAGAAACCATGCGATATGTAAACCACTAAAAGTCTATAATTGCCTAGTTTGAAATTTTCATCATAGCGCAAATACCTTTATCTAGTTGTGTCGGTGCAAACAATATACTCAATGAGAAAATAATAAGAAGCCGTGGCTAAAGTCTCTGGTGTGAACCTTGAGGTCCTCACGAATAACTCAAAGCATAATAAAAAATTTTTAAAAATAAAACCATACCGACTCGAACTAATGCTATGAAATTCTTTTCGGATTAAATGGCCGTTAATACGTTAATAAGGTATCATTTTTGTTTGTGCGATATCGATTATGAAACAAATGACCACGAATTCCCGAACACACATACTCACGCAAAAACACACACATCTTCTCCAAATTGGCTTGTCCTGACTTTGAAACGAAAAGATATGTTGAAAATTTCGATTTCGAAAATCGAATTCATTTGAGGAAAATGAGAGAACGTAAAGGATTTCAAACGAATATAGTTAAAATGTGTATGCTATCAAAATCGGTATAAAACAGCATAAACTTACTTTCAAAACTTATCTGATTTTCGTGGCAATAAAAATATTTTATGAAATTCTTAAAGAACCTTATACAACAGCAAAAGATACCCATATAAATTTATAATTTGTGAAAAAGAATTTTTTCGTTTAAAATTTGGTTCTTGAAAATTTGTTTTAGATAAAATTGTTAATGTATTTTATTATTTTCTCTAGTTTTTACATTTCTTATCTAAATGATTTTTATACAAAATAAAGAGATAAAACTACAATTTATGTACCTAAACTTTCTATAGGTATATATAGGAAGACAGAGTCACTGTATCTTTATTCTCTAGGTGCCTACTACCTATACTACATTGTATTGTCTGTTCTTACTTACCAGGGTTGTATTGTAACTAAATAAATTCAATTATATGTTATCTAGTTATCATTACAACAGATGGTTGAATAAATACCAGACTGGAATTTTAGATTAAATTAATTTTCTACTGCCACAGTATAATGATGTATCCAAATAAATGAAGATAATACAATTTACTTATAAAATAGTAAATACAGTTTATTTTCTAGAAATTGCATAATTGTCGTAGTTTAAAAACACGAATAAAGCTAATTATTTTAGTCAATAAAAATATAATGTTTACCGTTTTTGGCTATCGCATTAAAATGCGATATACATCTTCATAATACTTTCTATATTTTTAGTAATATTCTGTCCGAAAATATATCCTAATACACTGCACTGTAGTCAAACGAGGAGAAGCAGGGGTTTTAGTTCGAATGAGTTGAAATTCGGTGGCGGCTGATTAGTAGTTCTAATCATTTCGAAACATTATTTTGGATACGCCAACAATCATCACCCATAAATTGTGGAAAATATTTCGCCATATTTTGGTCTTTTATTTTTCATTACTTTTCATCTTGGTGAGTATGGATAAGCTCTCACAATCTATTTGGTCCATTCAAATTGATCTAATGAACTCAAATAAGTGTCAAGAAAATGCCTTTTGGTGGATGCCAACTTTTCATCATTCAACTTTTCATCAACATCTACAAATTTTCTTGCTACAGAAAGTTGGGCTACAGAAATATCATATGTGAGTGGAATACGTGTCAAGAAAGTAGCTTTTAGGTATATAAACTTCCCTATGCGTGCTATAAAAATCTTTTCCAAATTTATTATTTATAAATAAATATAACATGTTTGGTGCGGCCGTTCTATAATAAGTGCCATAAGAAAAAGATAATCACATCGTATTATTAACATTTTCACGAATCATGAGGTGCAGGGGTATATTAAGGTCCATTAAAAGACATACTTTCCAGTCAATAGTTTCCAGTCATAGAGCAAAAGACTCATACTTAATATTTCTAATAAATAAATAATTACATAATTTTGATTATTAGCGAAGTTAGATGTTATCTTAATTTAACTAATTAATTTACAAATTAATATTTTTTTATATATATCTGTTTAAAAATTTTTGAGTGTACTGTGAAATTGCAGTGAACTGTCTGATAAACCTTATATAAATTAAATCTCAATAAACAAATAATAATTAATCAAACGAAAAATTGGAGAAATATCTTTCATTCATCCTCTATTAATGCTTACTACCTACCCATGTCAATTTATCATTTGAGACCTTGTTAAGGTAGTACTATCGGTAATAGACTTTGCATTCAGAATTTAATGAAACTTGGCATAGTTGTCCATTTTTATATCATAGTTAACCAGTTAAATTTTAAGGGGCCTTCAGAGAACTGAAAAGCTGAACGTATATATCGGATATTTTAACATTGATCCTTATGGGAAATCACAGATTTTATTTTATTTCACAAAACTGGACGTTCAGATTTTCAGTTCTCTGAAGGCCCCTAAAAATTTAACTGGTTAATTATGATATAATAATGGACAACTATGCCAAGTTTCTCTAAATTCTGAATGCAAAGTCTATTACCGATACTACTACTAGTCTAAGATCCCAATTAGGATCGACCTTCACCCATCTGTTAACCGGATGAAAGTTATTTTTTATGAAATATAAAATGTTAACAAATATCCCTGCAATGGGTTGCCTAAAAAAATGTGGTCCAGACTACTTTTAGTGAAAATATCAAGAGTAAAATTTTTAGAAATTTTTCACTGACTTGCATATCTTACGAATTTTGATCTACTCGAAAGTAAAAGCCATAAAGAATATGCAGCAGCTATGTTGTCTGCCTTTTTTCGTTCACTATTATCGCATTTATACAGGTTGCGAATAGTAATTACGTTCATCTGTTAATTCATTGACTCGCATATCTAAATAAAGATAATTTTGTTACAAATACGGTGGCATATGATTGGTCACAAAATAATGGTCAAAAATAATGTTTACAAGCTTTCCAAGTTTTGATATTTATATTAAAAATAGTCTTGACCATATTTTTTTAGGCAACCCGTTACAGGAATATTTGTTAATATTTTACATTTCATTAAAAATAACTTTCATTCGGTAAAAAGATGGGTGAAGGTCGACCCTAATTCGGATCTTGTACTATACCTTAAGATTGCATTTTGTTTTATTTATTTTTTAATTAACCTCTGAAATCTCGATGTTCGAACGGAACGAACTAACACATTTTAATAATCTTATTTCCCACACGGCATAGGCAAACTGGAAACTCAAGGTCTGCAAAAATTCTCTTTATGAATATATATTTATTTAAAAATTATTGGTTAACTTTTGCCTATTTATATAGCATTACCAACTATATTATAACATCTATATTATAATCATCATCCGAGACTTCTTTTTATACCATGCATATATGAAATATACATAGTATATTAAGTTTAGTCCCAAGTTTGTAACGCTTAAAAATAATGATGCTAGGCAAAAAATTTTGTCATAGCTGTTCATAAAATCACCTAATTAGTCCATTTCCGGTTGTCCGTCCGTCCGTCCGTCTGTGGACACGATAACTCAAAAACGAAAAAAGATATCGAGCTGAAATTTTTACAGCGTACTCAGGACGTAAAAAGTGAGGTCAAGTTCGTAAATGAGCATCATAGGTCAATTTGGTCTTGGGTCCGTAGGACCCATCTTGTAAACCGTTAGAGATAGAACAAAAGTTTAAATGTAAAAAATGTTCCTTATAAAAAAATAAAAAACTTTTGTTTGAAACATTTTTTTGTAAACATCACTGTTTACCCACGAGGGCGTTAATTAGGTGCAAATTTTATAGTATGTATTAATATAGGAATATCAGTTGTGTGTGTGTGTCTATTTAAAAGTGAATATCTTTTGTTATTTGCGTGACGTCAAAAAACAAACGATTGCGCATCAACACTGTCTATACATTTTTGTATGTGTTATGTGATAAAGAAATCAACACTGACTATGCATGGTATTTCAACAATTAACTCAGTCAATTGTTTCTTTTCACTTGTTTTACAAAAATATTTTAACGACAATAGTTTTTATTATATACATGAGGTAAAAAAAGGAAAAAAGATTGTATTAGAAAAGTATTTATAACATTTTCCAATAATTATGTTTAAAGTTTTCATTTTCTTTCTTGCACACAACACAGATTTTAAAACTATATTATGTGTTTTTTTGCGTTATCTTTATTACAAAATTGTACGATCAAGTATGTAATATGGTACTAAACTAACTAACTGCACGAAGTTTATGTAAAGGAAAAAAATTGAAATATAAAACATCCACAAAACCTCCATACATACACTTTAGACAATATCGGAAACTGCATCAATTAAAAGGACTTGAAACGTAATAACTATTTGTAATATAAGCTAGTTTTTGAATAGTTTTGAAAAAAATGTCTTAGCATAAAAACTTAAAAACGTAAGTTTTTATAAGATAATTCGTTTATATATTTGAACTGTATTTTGCAAGATTTAATATGGTTTTTAAAATTTTTCTATTTATTCAATGCTTGCTACAAATCCAGGTTGAGTTTGTTATCGTAGTTCTATTCTTTTTCTGTTCTTGACAAACCGTGACTGTTGTTTTAAAGATATTTTGAAAAACATCCATTGGAGTATGTGAAAAAGTTTCATCCCTCAGTTTTATTAAAAAGAGAAAAATATCTTAAGATACGATAATACGATACAAAGGGTCCCTTTCTATAAGAAATAGAATAAACGTATTCCATTAACTATGAGCAACCATATAGATAGTCAATTTTTAATCTCATTTTTTTTTCTCTTTAGTAGCTATCTTGAGAATTGACAGCTAAAAGGTATAGAAACCTAGCTGAATGTTTTCAAAATAATAAAAATGAAATTTTTCCAAATTGCCTTACCAAGTTACAAATGATTCTAAAATAGTTTTTGCATGTTCAAATTATTTATTAGTAGAAATATAAGAAAATAATTTGTTTTTTCTTTTTTTTCTAGGTAAATATTACAAAAAGCAGTCGATCCAGGTTGCAGGTTTGACTAAGTTTAAGAAACTACAATTATTAAAATTAGGTAAAACTATTACCATCAGTGACAATGACACCTTTTTGGTTAAAGAGAGTTGAAAAAAATACACTCGAACCAGGACTCGAACCAGGACTTCTTGGATTCATGTCAAGCGCCCTACCAATTAGGCTATTCGAGTTCTAGACACGAATGCAATTTTTCAACTCAATGAATTTTTTAATTTGTTTATCCACGTATTTATTATTATTACTTATTGTTGTTGTTTACATTTAATCGTGCACACGATATTTACATCATGGTCTGTTCGACTATATTTTGATGTAATATGTTACATACAGGCGTAAACTAAATATTGACAAATATCTTGTCTAGTAATCCTACAGTAATACACCTTTTTGGCTTTCTATTCCGCCCCTTCCAAGTTTTTTTTTAGATTTTTGGGAGATTTAGACTCTGATAAAATATTTATGTTACATGTATTTATTTTTAGGCTAGTGCATACATCGGACTTAAAATATGAAAGCAGGTACCCTTAATATAAAGGTACATTACAATAAAAAGACTTTTTTTTTGGCTTCATTGATTCCACTTAACTTGACGTTAAAAAAATCGCCCATTGCTGCACTTTGTATCGACATTTGAATGAACGAGAAATTGTCTCATGAGTTTTTTAAGAAGTTGTAAAGCATATACGGACTGCACGTTGCATCCTCTATACGCTTTCAAAGTTTTTAAAAGAAGAAAACTAAGATATTTAGATTTTTTTTAATCATCTTTTTAATATGTGGGGAGGTGAAAAAAGTTTTAGTATTCAAAAACTACACACTGCAAGAATTTGAATGGATTCAGATAGTTTCCATAAGACCACTTATCAGATAAGGACGATTTTTTTTATGTCGAATGTATTTTGTCTTCTGAATGAATATAGAGGTGAAAAAATGAACGGTTATATGGTACTGAATATGATGTATACTTGTGATACAACTTTGTAAGCTATATACAACAACGTACCTTTTCTGTATTAAACTTATCTGTTCTTATATTAAGTGGATGCGACTTTTCATTCAGAACGTTGCTACGTTAGTATAATATATTTATAGTGTTATATAAGAGTATCGTTTTAAAAAATCTTTCATTATTATACCTACAAACAAGAAAAACAAACAAGAGAAAATGATTGAAATGGAATCTGTCTTTTTTCATCGATGAAAAATAAATGTTTCATCGATTCATCTTTACTTGCTTCTCCCAGAAGAATTCTGAGTTGACATTCTTTTTTTGAATCTGTAGAGAAGTTGCTGAAGTAAACAAATCCCGTTTACATTTTGTTATCTTTTGTTCCGTTATTCATTTGGGCAATTTTATAATGTATCTACTTATATTAGAAGCAAGTTGTTTACTTACTTCAGATTAACCCTGATAAATACATACAAGTGACCAGTCAAGTGCTTAAAACTGACAAAGTTTTCTACAAACTTGTATTCCCTTAAATAATGAATGTTCATAAAAAAGTGATACAATAAACTTTTGTATCAAACCATATCAACCCTTATGTTAGCTTAGGGGATCAATTTCCAAAATACACTTCTTAGTGCACACTTACGTCATTTAAAGAACTTTTTTTGCAAAATTCCATATTTGTAGATCCAACTAACCCCCCTTGGACATAGACTAATCCTGCCCAGTCATATACAAAAGTACTTGCATTTTGTAACAAAAGCTCTTTATATTTTGTGTATGTTACTTTTTGTGTATTTAGTAATTTTTAGTAGTATATAATTAATTTTTTTCATCGATATTGTGATCACAATTGAACAAAAATTTTCCACACACAATATAAACATAAAAGTATTGCAGATAGAGACATTTTGAGAAGTCCAAGTGTGCAAACGTGAACAATCCTGCATATAGAAGGTGAATGAAAAATAACATACACAAAATCTAAAGTGCTTTTGATACAAAACCCAAGCGCTCTTGGGATGTTCATGACTGGCCAGAATTAGTCTATGTCCAAGGGGGCTTAGTACAAGGAAATAAGGAAACAAAAATTTATTATATTATATTAGTTACGAGTAAAGCGGGAATACATTCTAAAATATTATAATCGGTTTTCTTGAACAGGTTGAAATAATCAAACAACTATAAACATAAATTTGAATATATAAGATACTTCTATCAAAAAAATTCATCATTAAAGTTTCTATACTATCCAAATAACTAAACTACCTCGTTTAATATACCATTTATTTGAAAATAACAGTAAAAGCATCCAATAAATATTATTTCACGCCGGAGTTGCGTTAACTAAGCGATTTCTCTCATAAGAATAGTTAAAAATAGTTATTGGAATTAACACATTCTAATTTATTATAACTACTGATGTTTTTTAAAAAATTATTGATTTGTGAAAGTCAAATGATCGATAAAACTGCATATAAAGTCTTAAATTAAATGCTTTTTATATTAAATGAAAATAAAAAACCAAATGTCTATACATCATAAAATAAAGTTCGAAAACTAAAACCTCGACAATTACATAATCGCGCTCTTAAAAGTATGAAAACAAGAAAATATTTTCATCTGAAATTGTTTTGATCAGTAAAATCGTCATTACAGTCGAGGACCTCTAAGATTAAACAGTTTTCCACAAGACCGAAAAGAGGTCCCCCGACTCTAATGACGACTTTACTTATCATAACAATATCAGCCGAAAATATTTTCTTGTTTTCATACTTTTAAGAGCGCGATTATATAATTGTCGGGGTTTTAGTTTTCGAACTTTAATTTATCTAAATCATTTTGGAGTTATAATGTCGTGAGAAAAGATAACAACATATATATATTTTAAAAGTGCTACCATAGCTTTATGTCCTCTAGAGGGCGTCATATTCAATTTAATGGGACGCCACCTATAACTTATAATCAGCGGGCAATCGAGACGCTTCTAACGATACCTCATTATTTACATATATGAAGTGAAGTCAAACATTATTTTATGAAAATTTGAATTCCTAACATTCAATGTGTTTTATCAGCAATCTATCGCTTTTTTGAATATTTTGCCGGTCGACAATCTTAGAGAGCATCTACGGATATACGTTAAAGCTAATTGACATTTGAAGCATTTCTGGCAAAATACCATCATCAATACAGAAAGCATAGCTTTTTTTCCGAGAATAGAAAATTCGTCAAAAACGATATTGAATTTGATACATTAAACTATTACAATAAAATTGATTGCAAATCTTATTGGCAGACAATAATGCTACAACATTCTCGTACTTTATATCATAGATTGGGGATACTAGTAAAGTCTCATTATGTATTGTGTAGTAGGGGAAGGTGTAGTATCAGAGAACAAAATTTACAATTATGCATTATATGAAAAAAAAAATAATAGTTTAAAAAAATTAAAAAACTCGCTTTTGTAACTAGCTGAACTAAAAAGTAGAAAATAATTTATTTAAATTCAAAAATATCATTTTATTGTTAAAAGCATGGGGTGTTAAATTTTGAGATATTAGCAAAAGTTATTAAAATTTAATTTGAAATACATTAAAAGGTACCCCATGTTTTTTACGGAAAAAATATTTTTTTGAATTTAAAGAAATTATTTTCTACCTTTTAGTTCAGTTAGTTATAAAAGCGTGTTCTTAGTTTTTCTATTATTTATTTTGTGTTTTTAGTTTATTAGACTGTTATGTATTTATTAAATAATAATAATCAGTACAAATATGGTGGGAGCGCAAATACATTTTCAAATAGGGAAATTGTTATTCCTGAAAATCATGATCAAGATAATCAATAAACTTATTAAATTATTGTATTATCGGTCATTGATGCCAAAGTTCGAATTATTCTTACGTTTTGAAGAGGGTCAAAATCATGTTCAAAGTTTCCATTACATACTAACATATTAACATAGGTACATATGAAGCTAATAAAACCGTGTTAAAATAGTCTTGTAGCATTATTACTCTTCGTTTGTCTTAGTCAAATGTTTGATTCATAGCACATGAAGTCAATATCAGCATGTACCATGTCTCAGACCCCAATAACCTAGATTCACTTCGTCGACACATTAGTGCCCTTGACTTCTTAGCTATTGAGTTTGAGCAAAAGTATATAAGGCACTTTCAACGTAAAATCGTCTAAGAAAAGAATACGCTCTTAACTTATGTCCATCGATTAATAGGCATCCTGGGTATATATCAAATAAAATTTATTTTTAGATGGTCCAGGAGGATATATCTCATAGCCAACAATATAAAGTACAATATTTTCTCAGTACCACGTCTTACCCTAGATAGTACATAGTATTAGTAACTTCATGTTGTTCATATAATATATCTTTGTTAAGTACCTTATTGTTGTTGTATTATTAATAATTCTATATAAAAGAAGTCTTATTATTTATTAAAGAACATACAAGTTTAAAGTAACTCATCTACTTCATTCTAGTTCTAGCTTTACAATATATCATTAGCTAGTATCACTTTTACTAGAAATCGAGTTTTTGCTTCCTCTTTTTTGGATGGCATGTTTTTCTTTCGCTAATTTATTGTCGATAAATTATAAGAATTTATTTAAAACATCGTAATCAATTTTTATTACTAGATAGTTTCATAATGCTTTTCTATTATTTTAAGTGACGAAAAACCCAAAGAATGTAAATTCGACTGTATAATTTTTTTTTATTACTGTTGAATATTTGCAATGATAAATTTAATTAATTATTTACTGATTGAAAATAAATTTTATGTTAACAAAATATCTTGTGAAATTATCAATCAATTTATTCAGGGTAAAAGATTCCACTGATTTATTACAAATTTTACAGAAAAAATATTTAAAAAAATAATGGTCAATGGAATATCACTTAAACCCATATAAGTAATTTTGAAAATATATTAAGAAAAATATAAAAAAAAGGTTCTATTCTGCTTCTATAAATGCGCATTGAATTCAGCTCCAAATTTTCGTTCATAAAATAAGGAAATTTTGTAAGCCTCTTGTAATTTTAATTAAAATAAAAAAATTTATAATCAAGTTAAATGAATATTTCTGTTTAAGTTAATATTAGAAAAACGGTGACACATTACAACTTTTTGGTTAGTAAAAGCTACCAACTTTTAGTGACTTTGATCATTAAAACGCTTAAAAATTAAAACTTCTCATCAAAGTATAAAAAAAAATTTCTTCCCCAAAAAAACCAAAGGATTATAAAATACACAAAAAGCTAAAAAATATTTTTTAAATATATACTTCAATAAAAGTATCAATCGATTTTTATAACAAAAATTACTAATTTACAAAAAAATATCAACAACAAAAAAATAAATATCGAAAATAATTATTTTTAACCATTATGGATATTGAATTTGAATTTAATTTAAAATAAAATTCGGTATCATAAAAAACAATATTTTTCTATTTTTAACAAAATTATATATGAAAATCTGATTTGAAACACCACATATAATCTCCATATTGCATAACGATCGGAACAGAATTTTTTCGAAATGTAATTAAGTATTAAAAGTATTAATTTTTACGACCTTCTGCTTTTTAAAATTTAACTTTAATTTTTTGCATCCCTGAGACAAGATTAAACTCATAGTTTCCAAGTCAAAATTAAATTTTAGTACATTACATTAAATTTTCTTTTAAAACTTTATCACATTGTTTGAGCTAACGAATCATACTTATTTAACATTTTATCACCCTCTGGTAAAGTCACGGCTAGCTAGCAAAGATCGTGAAACAAGGTTTTTGAACCAAAGAAAGCATTATGAATCTATTTAATTCATAAAATTATTAGAATAACATTCAATTTGCTATTCATTTTTAGGTATGCAAACTGGACTTGACTTAAAAACAAGAGTTATAAATTAAAAAAGGGTTCAATCTAGGAAAATTAAATTTTCCATACAGAATTTAAAACATTTGTTGGTGTGTTTAATTCTAACTAGACAATAGTCGAAAATAATAAAATATTTTTTTATGGAACGGTTAGTTTGAATAAGCCTCGCTTATCAGGCTTCTAATGACCATATCGTTCCGCCATAGATTTTTTTAATAAAAAACAATAGATGGTTTTTGAAAATAGGCCCTTCAACAAAAACAAATGAAAAGGCCCTTCATCAATTTTAATTATTAATTATTTACAAGTAAATATCGATTTTGCAATTTAAATGTTGATTTTATTTTGGCTATTTTACAAATTAACGATTAATAAAATACTTATCGGACTTTCGACAAGTTTGGAAGACATCGTCGTAAGGAGATGATCAATTAATATGTCACATTGTCGCAAGAAAGAATGAATACGAGCAACATAGAGTCCAAGAGTTTTTTACAAATTTCTTAATTCGCGTTTTTATACAAATTAATTTTGTCATATTCCGTCCGCGGTATGCTAAAGGTAGCGGGTTCGATTCCCGCCGTTACAACAAAATTAATTAATAGTTGTGATGGGCTGATATTGTGCAATGTATATGCATGAAGTAGGTGCACTCAGCCTATGAAATTGAGGAGCTGATAAATGAAATTATCAGCGGAAAAATGGTAAAACACATATGGTATCACAATGGGCTCTATAGCCTAAGTGTGTCCTTTATGGAGAGCCAATATATCCTAACCTACCCTAATTTTGTCATTCATAGACTCAAGCTCATGCTAAAAATTTTTGGGTTAAATGACCCTCCAGAATGCATGTTGAAAAAGATACTTCTATATGTAAAGGTCAGTTTAAGCACAATAGCGTCAGTTTTGCGCGGTACAGGTGAGTACAGGTGAGTATATGAATGCCACACCACTTGGTGTCTCATCCAGGTACCAGCAAATATGTACAGTATTACTGGATACTAACTCTGCATAAATATTCGGACCGAATTACACAAATGTTGTTAAGAAATAAATCACGTAAGACTTCGAAAATTGACGAGAGATCAAAAATATTTTTAATTTCCTGTGCCAAAGTTTTATTTATGCAGAGTTAGTATCCAGCAACGCCGTACATATTTGCTGCTGAAAAGGTGATACACAAAGAGGTATGGTATTTATATTCTCATCTGTACTACTGTATCGAGGAAAACTGATGACATAAAGCTTAAACTTACTTTTACATATAGGAGCATTTTTTTCAACATGATTTCTGGTGGGTCGTTTCCCCCAAAAAACTTTAGCATGGCTTTGTAGTCTTTTAATTGCTGCCTGAATTATTTACAAGTAACTTAAAATTTAGAAAAGAGATCAGATTATGTTTTTATTAAATTATAAGAACTAATTAGATAATAATGTAATGATAAATGGTCATATGCCTTATATTTGAGAATAATGAGCCTAGGAAAGCCCCGCCTCATCACACTGTATACAGAAGTAACAAAAATTATTTACAAAACATGAAAAAAACATCGCATACCAATATTTCATGATTGTCTTTATCTTTATCAACAAGAAAATATATTTATTACAAAAAAAAAAATAATAATAATAATTCTCTCATGAATAAAATATGAATATTTAATCTTTCTTTTTCCAGGTGTATTGTAGATATTTTCTCATTCTGTTTTTATTTTATTTTTTTTAAAACAGCAGAAAAAAGTTTACAAACCATAAATAGCCATTTCAACACATTTAATTTACCTATACAAAAATTATGAATGTAAATCTCCTTATTTCCTTCAGTTACTTTCAGGCTTTTGTGTATGATGCGGTAATTTTTTCATAAATTATATAGAATTTTTTTTAAATATGACCATTTACAAATTTATTATAAATTTTACTTTTATTTTTCAAAACAAATTTCGATATAGAAATTTAAATACCACAGTAAATCAATCAAATTGAAATAAATTATATTGGTGGCTTTTTTGTATGAAATATTTATTTATTCACAAATTATGAAATAATACAGGCACGCTCATACGATTTGAATATCTCTTTTTACCTATTAGGATAAAATATGGTGCGGTGTTACCTAATTTAAATTAAACAAGTGAAAACAAACAATTGACTGTGTGAATTTTTGAAATACCATGTGTAAGCAGTGTTGGTTACACTGTCACCATGACACATACATACATATCACGCATGCATAATTCATATTCTCAGATAATACATACTATACAATTTGAGCTCTCATGGATAAACACAGTGATGCATACGAAAAAATGTTTCAAGCAAAAGTTGTCCTTTTTTTATAAAGACCATTTTATACATGTAAACTTTTGTTCTATCTCTAACGGTTTACAAGATGGATCCTATGGACCCATGACCTTGATCTAAGTTGCTCATTTACGAACTCGACTCCACTTTTTACGTCCTGAGCACGATGTAAAAAAAATTTCAGCTTAATATCTCTTTTCGTTTTTGAGTTAGCGTGTTGTCAGACGGAGAGACAGGCAGACAAACGGAACTAAACTTAGTATACCATGATATATATTACATATATTCATTGTTTAAAAAGAAATAATTTGAATCCAGCCGTCTTAAAGTAATCTTTTTCTTGACGTTACCTCTTATACCATATGAAGGTATGTGCGCATGAGCAAAATAAAAATTTAACATAAAGCTTTAAAAGTTGAATGTTGAATTTATAAATGCCTTTTGTACCCAAATGACTCGATGAATTTCAACAGTAACGAAATTGTTATGTTTGTCCTAAAAACCTTA
Organism: Chrysoperla carnea; assembly: GCF_905475395.1. Lineage (NCBI taxonomy): Eukaryota > Metazoa > Arthropoda > Insecta > Neuroptera > Chrysopidae > Chrysoperla > Chrysoperla carnea. The sequence goes on along the minus strand of NC_058337.1, from coordinate 69,422,582 downwards.
GCGTCCTTAGGTATTTGAATAAGACAAAATGTTAAATTTTTGGCGTGGAATAGTAATATGTTAATAAAAAGAATTAACTAAACCTATGGATTCCGGTATCAAAATAAAGACAGTTTAAAGGAGATTACAAAAATATATATAAGTTATGTTTAATAAGGTTAATTTAATTAGGAATAAAAGAACGAAATACGTCTAGCAGTTTACATAGCGATTTTAATAGTCGCGGTCCAATAAAATGTTGACCAGCCCAAACCTTCCAATAATGGTCCCTGACTGGTAAACTCGCTATATAAACTACCAGACTTGTTTCTTTCTTTCAGATTTTAGTTAATGCGGTTGCATTTTTGATTGTTTGAACTATTTAGTTTATTTGCGTATAAATAAATGTGTTCACTTGACTTCATATATTTCCTATTCATAAGTTTTTTTTTTTTCATTTTTTTAACTTCCCGCTAAGAAAATTATTGTTTTCACCCCGTTTTGCCAAAATCGAGTTTTCATCAGATCTCGACGTTTTAAGGTGTCAGGAAGCTTCCCTGACTACTTCCGCGAGGGTGACTGTATGGCTGTATGTATGTATGAGTGTGTGTGTGTGTGTGTGTGTGTGTGTGTGTGTGTGTGTGTATGTAAACCTCTCACAACTTTTGAACGGCTTGTCCGATTTGATCGCGGTTGGTGCCATCCGAAAGGGCTTGACCAAACTTAGATTTTGAGGCCTAGTTGGATTCGAACCGATAGATTTCGAGAAATCTCAAAAAAACTGCAAAAAAAAATTTTTTTAAGTGGTTTTTTTTTAATAACTTTTAAACGGCTGTATCGATCAATTCCAAAAACTAATCAGCTCTCAACATCAAAAACAACGTCGATCACCACCAGTCCGGTCAAAATCGGTTGATTCGTTCGTGAGTTATCGTTGACGAAAGAAAACCCAAAAAGCGTTTTTTCGGAATAACCTCAAAATTTTTTGTTCTATCAATTGAAACTTACAGATTCTTCATGAAGCTTCAAAAACTGCGTCGAATGTCACCAACCGCGTGAAAATCGGTTTATTCATTCTAAAGTTATCGCGATTTGAAAATTTAAAAAATTGTGTTTTATCAAAAATTTAAGTATGATTGTAAAAATTTAATCAGATTTTAGTCTAAGATCACATCTAATTACAATAAAATGCGAGTGGATATAACATCAAAATTTTTTACACGTTATGAGTCAATACTTAGCGGGAAGTTACAGGGATGACCTGCAGGGTCAACCGTTTTCCAAATTTTTTAATTAAATATGAACGGAAGTAAAAATATGATGTTGAAAAAAATGCAATAATTTTTTTACACTCAAATTGTTAAATCTGGTTGAATTAATTATTGTTTATAAAATAATTCAATCTAGTGTAATAATTTTTAAAAAATATCTACTAAATTTTTTTATTATCATCATACACATTATTATTATACCTATTTGAAGCTGCTGTATTGATTGTACACACAGGTGAAATTTTTTTAAATTGTATATAGATAACATATAAATTAAAAATTTAAAGAAACCTCCCACACAAAATCAGATATGATCGGTTCGTTCATGACATCGTAGCTCCTTAAGTGAATCTACCGGTTTTTTTATAGAGAATTCGAAAAGTTTTGCAAATGGCAAATTTATTTTTTAATAGGTTTCTTTTATTGTAAAAGAAATACAAAAAAAGGAGGTTGCCGGTACCGGAACGAGCCACACGATCTTCTGCACGCGGTTTTAAAAATAAAAATGCAAAAAACATGAAAAAAATTTATCAATATTTAGTTTGCGCTGTATGTTCATATTAAAATCGTCAATTATAATCGAGAAACTTTGATGTTAATAAATATCGTAAACATGATTAAAGTAAACAAAACAAATAATAATAATAAAAAATAAGTAAATAAACAAAGTAAAAATAAAAATTCGATGAGTTGAAAAAATTGCACTCTGTGTCTAGAGCTCGAATGGCCCAATTGATACGGCGCTTGGCATGAATCCAAGAAGTCCGGGTTCCTGTCTTGATTCGAGTGTGTTTTTTTCATTTATCTTTAATTTAATATTGACATATTGTTAATTCAGTTTACAATAATGTATATACATGGATAAAATATACCCAGTCGTTTTGGCTATGCTCTGTTTGGTCGCCATAATGCCACCGGGTTAAAGAGAAATGAATAAGCTTTCGGGTGGGTTTATTGTAATTCTTAGTAAAATGGTGCATAAAATTGCTTTGTATTTTGCGCCTATTGTATGAATTCGAAATTCATAAAATATTAGGGGATAATTTTGTAACGCTTCTAACTGGCACAAAAAGCATAATGTATAAAGTTTCGAATGAGCTGCAGATAATCCCATCTGACTTTTTTTCATGGAGATACAACAGTTTGAAATTTCGAAAAAATTTGTCTAATGAACAATTATTTTTTTTATTTCTAATGTATTTTAAAAGTGTATATACGGTCAGAAAACATACAGCCTATAATATCATATTTATCTATATGGTTAAAAATTGTTGATGATCAGATAAAAATATTAATATGAATTCTGCTTCATTGATTAAAAACAATAAATATTTACTATTAAAAAATATTATTTTACAATAAAAAATACAAAAAAACAAAATAAAATTGTAATCGATTGAATTTTGTAGTGGTGTTATATATGTTTTGTTATATAATTTGTTGGGTTTTTTATATTTTACAAATTGCACGAGCGAAAAGTATATTCGACTTTTTATGTCCTGGTAGGCTTAATGGAGCAATTTTTTTTTATAAATAAAAGATGAAGTAAGAAATAATTGATGCTGATCTAAAATGTTGATTTTAAAATTTATGTTTTACCCTCTTTGTGTATGCTTCTTTTTCTAAAAAACGATTTGGGTCTGTCAAATCCCAACAGCATATTGGACACCAAATTTCATTCAGTCCAGGCTGATATTGTGGTCACTAGAGACACCATAAACAGTACATGCTACAAATAAAGACTACGCACGCGAGTCTTATTTAAATATTGGTATTGGTACAGAAGATATATGTATCAAGCCCAATTTTTGAAGTGAAAACTTCTTTAACCGCGTTGAGCTTATTTATTATAATTATTTTCTGGTGTAGGGTAAAAATTATGTATTGGTGGTTTGTAACGTCATCTCGGAAACGTTATACTACCTGACCTTCATACCATGTCAGACGCACCGGTTAACGACTGACCACCAAAGTCCAACAACATTGGGCATAGTCCGTACCTTAGATTAGGTTAGGTTGAATGGCGGTCCACGAGAGGCACATTTAGGCCATAGGGATCATTGTGAGACCATACATGTGTTTTACCACCCTTTCCACTGATAATTTCAGCTTTTAATCATTTTGAGAGGCTGAGTACTCCCCCTTCATGCATATATATAGACTCCACGATCACAACTATTAATTTAATTAATTTTTGTTTTGATGACGCGAATTGAATCCGTTACCTTAGGTATGTACCTGCTACAGAATTGGTTACACTTCAACCACCTGAGCCAATAGGGTTGGCCATCAAGGATAATGCGACGTGATTGTCTCTTGCGAGACCACTTAACTACATCGCCCATCCAAATTTTCCGTAATGCCTCAAGAACCTACCATAAATTGTAGGCAGCGAAATAAATTTTTATTATTCATACTATAATTACAAAGTTTCAAAAAAAAACTTCCGTCCACAGTTTTCACTTCCGTCCGCATGACTGCCTATCATTTCTGATTTCAGAAAATTCTCGAAACCACCCCACTCCTGGGGCGTTTCAATGTTTGCAAATGTTTATTTTTGAAAATAGATTAATTTTGAAACTTCTAAACCTTCCCAAGAACTTAACGGGCTGGTAGTTCTTATTTCTTATTGAGCGTATGCAAGATCAATGAGATCCATGGTTATCATCTCGTACATATTACTTTGGTTACACAAACCACCAATTATCCTCAGAAAGTGGATTTAAAGACGTCAAATGGTTATTGTTATTTCCTCTCTATATTCCAGCATTTAAATGTATGAGCCAGTTCATTCAAACCCAAGACAAATTTGAAAGCCGATGCACATTGGGATTCAAAACAGATCTTTTAGATAATGTTCTAGATGTTAATTAACATACATTTCTTTATGGATGCATGCATATGATATTATTCTAGTGCATACATAAACTTGATTGCTCTTGCAATATTAAAATTATAATGCATAAGATAAACACAACATATAAAATCGGAGAATCAGGTGAACAGCTACCTACTTTGTAGTAACTATTGTGTATGCTGAATACATAGTCCAAGCGTAACAATGCAAAACTGAAAATTGAAACGTTTATATGATTTAATAAATAATTTATTTTGGATAAGAACGTAGTAACCGACTCCACCCACATCAAAAATGTAATTGTAAAATATAATTTGTAATTAAATAAATAAAGATTCACAAATAATGATGTGGGTGGCCTCTGTTATAGGCTTATATGTCAGAGAAACGGAGGTTAAACCCCATTATTATTTGTATGATTTAATACTTTCCAGAAACTTACTCAGATAATTTGCTGGGCTTTTAAAATTATAATAATTAAAACTCATTTCTAATACTGAACCTGAAATAAATATACATAAATGCTTAGATTATTTCGCCTCATTCCAAAATAATTAAATTTTGAATGTATCCAGTCACAAATTTTTGTTGTTGTATACTCGTGCTTTGCTCGGAAATTTCAACTCTAAAGACAACCGTGTTATAGCCCTCACTTTCCTTGACCTCACTTATCCACCCTTTTGTTCACAATTTAATGGATTTTAATTTTTTGGTACGGTACCTTATTTTTTTTGAAAATAAAATGTAACCCATGATACTAGGCGATAATGTAGCTTTCTATAATAATAATTTTTAAAATCGAGTATTTAATTCAAAAATGACGAATATCAACTTTGATACAAATCACCCCCAAAATAAAGCTCTATCCGTTTTAACTGTTATTCATTCAGTGACTTTCGATGATATACAAAATATACCTTCCATCAATGAATTTGTATGCAAACTTTGAAGTAGATTGGCCCAAGGAATAACGTAGTCCCATACAAACTTTGCTCCCGTCTTTCATTCCCTTGGGGTAGAATTTTGGAAAATAATATGGGAAATAATGATCAGAAATTTATCCTGTGCGCTGATCCGTCAGTCAATAGTTCAGGACAAAGAATTGTATATGTATAGATTTGTTTTACGTCAGTAAAAACCTATAAAGAAAAAAACAACTAAAACCGAAAAACGCGATGGGTATCAAAATTACGCAGGTAGCAAAACTTTTTTTTTCTTTTATAACCTATTTTCACTCTAATCTAAGAAGTGTAAATAACATACCAAAAAAGCAGGTTTACATTGCCTTCCTGCCGCCATTTTAGTCGCAGAAACGAAGCAACGAAGTTCGAAAAATTTGATTAGTGAGTCGGATTTGAATACGGTTTTCGGCATTCGATTCGTTGCAGCGTTAAGAAATTTTGGATCCAGAATTGATTTTTAAGAAATTAAAAATATGCAATTTGCATATATGATTCCAAACTCGTAACTCGGGGGCTCTTGGGGTCGCTGGAAACGAGATCGTAACAGAACGGCACCCGGTACCTGCACCAAGTAGGAGCCCGATGCCGTTGCGACATTTGTGCACAGCGACCCAAAAAACCCCCGAGTATTTCTCGGAGGATTTATCGATGAATTTTCTAAAAACTTGTTTTTGTTTTCAAAGGTTCATATTAAAACATTATATAAAATCTATTAATTAAAATCCGAACAAATATATCAATATAAACCCCGAATTTTAATTAACCGTCTGTGATAAGGATGTATACCTTAAATTTAGAAGAATTAAGTATAATAATTCAATTTAGACTTTCTGCCTCACGAAGACATTTTTCGTATTTCACAGGAATCACATTTGGTAATTAAACGTATGCTCTATCCCTAAGATCCACTTCCTGAACTAATACTTCCTGAACTACAAACTTTATGGTAGCTTAGATACTGCAACAATATCGTTAAAATCTCTATAATCTTTGAAAATATAATATGCAGTCAAACTATATTGTTAGTATACATACCACCTTAAAGAGTATGATTACGTGTATGATTTTTTTATATTAACTTTAATTTCCAACATGGATGAGAACCGTGCATGTTCTATTGAAGGCGATTCGATCATTGGATAATATTATCATTAAAGTCCTGACATATCAGTATCTACATCCCGTGATTGTTGCAACTCACTTTAATATCAAATACAATGTTACATTTTTCTTGAAGATTTTCTACGAACTAAAAATTTGCTTTTATTTCAAACTTTTATGACATTCTCAGGCCAGGAATTTCGATCAAATTTCCTTTAAAGTTTTTATTTACCAAAATAAGCGGTCACTTTTGCTAACAAACCTACCTACAACCATTTTGTTGCAATATAGGAGACTTATACCTATAACTTACTCAAAAAGATTTCTATTAGCTGAGTCGGAGATCAAATTACATCTCAAAAATTTGAAAAATAGGTATAAGTCTTGTATTTCGTAAACTGGAAGCATAAACTTAATATCAAGGTGAATTTAACTACGGGCAACAAGTAACTGCATCACAAAAGTGCCCGATTCCGTTGCCATAATCGTGCTCAGCGTCCCCAAAAACTCTCGAGTATTTTTCGGAGAATTTTTCGATGAATTTTCTAGAAAACTTTTTTTTTTGATTTTTTTTCAAAGGCCCATTGCAGCATTATGTAAAATCCGAACGAATATATCGATATAAACCCCGTGTTTAAATTAACCGCCCGTCTTAAGGATGCATACCTTAAATTTAAAAGAATCAAGTATGATAATTCAATCCGCGTGTTTCTTGTCTTTTCTTAATTTGAGCATAAAACATTGAAAAATAATGGTTTAAGTTATTTTTCTGGTACGCATAACATAATAAATATAGTTTTTCTTCGCTTATTGCTCAAATTTAGTAAAGATTAATAAAAGTTCCATACTTGAGTATTAAAGAAGTAAACAAAAAGTTTATGCTGTAAATTTTCCTAGCGGTTTAAAATGGCTTTATAATTTGAATCATATGAGACAAAATCCCCAGACAGCTCCCATTCAATTCAGATACGTCTCTTCGAGTAGTAAAAATTGCATCAAAAAAAATTATTTAAATCGTTCTTCTTTCTATTCTAAAATATAAGGGTTGTTACACTCAAAATGAACACCCTGCATGTATGCATTTTAAAAATATGTCACTTTCCAATATCCTAACACCTATTATAATTAAATTATACATTACTTTATAATCTACTTATACACTTTGTATTTTAAATTAATTATTTTTAGCTGAAGTTACAAAGAAAATGAATAAAAAAAACGCCTATATACTAAAATTATATTGTATATGCGATTATGCGCCCCGTTGTAAAAAAAATTTATAGAGCTTATACTGATAATTAAATAACCATTTTTGTAGTGAAGCTCGTCAACAAATTTTTATTCAAACAAATTATACAAAAGATTTAGTGATCTATACATGATTTTTTAACACGGATGCTATTTATCATTAGAATGCATAAAAAAAAGTTCGTATATGCTTCACTATGACATCATTATAATACCCTTTCAATATGTAATACACCACCTATAGTAAAACTGGTAACGTAACAAATATATAATGTTCCCATGTGTAAAATCATGTTCTATTTACATCAAACAACGCTGAAATGAACCACACGCATCCTTAGATAGTGCTTGGCATTAAACAAGAATTGACGAAGATTGATGGAAATTGATCTCCTTTAGAGAAAACGTTTTTCACCATATGTAGGGTTGTGCGTAGTTCTTACCCTCGAAAAAAAATAAATATTGATTGTTATTAGGTGTTACAGTGTAGTGTAAGGTTTGTTATTCAAATTCGATTTTGAGTGGAAAAAATTCATATTTAAGATAATTATTTATCGTTTTCAAATAACCTATCAAAATTTGTATGTTGAACAAGTAAAGTTTACAAATTTATTTTTAACGAGCACAAATATTCTTAATTTAAATACTTTTTTTTTTTCATTTTCATCATTTATGAACAATAATTACTGGCCGTCCAGTAATATTTTCAATTGTTTATGTCCCTTACTCAGATTTTTTTTACAATCTCCATAACATTTCCGTGTGTTTTCTACCCATTTGCTTAAGTTTAACGAATTAAAAATAAAACTGTATCTGTCTAGCTGGTATAGAAGTAAAGAAGATATTCCCAATGAAGGTATTCATATTGGAGGAGAGATATGGTTGGTGATCTAATTATTCTAGGTGACATAAGTTGATATCCATATTCCTAATTTTGACCTTTCATATCTTCAAAATAAATTATTTTCGGACATTGCACCGATTAGCATTTTTTACCAGAATGTCATGAAGTACAACATATTACATTTTAAGGAACTAAGATATGGTACATTGTTTTCCATTGCATTGTACATTGTAATATAGATAATACAAGCACTGGTGTACTTTTTTTGCAGGGTACTTCAACAATTAACACAGTTAATTGTTTGGTCTCACTTGTTAATGTTAAATTATCAATAGTTTTGGAACTAAAAAAATTAATTTCTATTTTACTAAAACAAAATGAAAGACGTTTTCACGGTCGTTTGACGGCCCGCTGATAAGATATCCTTCAAATAATTTCTAACCGACTTCAAACCAAAAAAAAGGATGTTCTCAATTAGACTGTATTTTTTTTTTTTATGTTTGTTACCTCAGAACTTTTGACTGGGTGAACCGATTTTGATGATTCTCTATCCATTTGAAAGCTGGTGCTTCCCGTGTGGTCTCATTTTATTTTGGTCTAGTTCTTACAACGCCATCCATGAGAAAACCATAAAAGTCTTAAATTTGCATTCATTATGCACGACCAGAAGACGAATAACTCAATATCACGTCAACCGATTTCGATGATTCTTTTTTAGTGAAAAATTAGTTAGTGTACTTCAGATTCACTAAAAATCACGAAATAAAAAAAACTTTTAACAAAAAGAAAACCGACTTCAAAAGAATATCTTTTCCAAAACAAATGAATGTGCACTAAAAAGTAAAAAAATAATGATAATATAATGTAGTAAAAATTATTGTTTTTTTTTTTGGAGTCGGTGTCAGCCAAGCTAATGTAGCAAACTGTTCTGTCAGAGTTGTTTCCTTGGCTGACACCGACTCCAAAAAAAACACAATAATTTTTACTACATTATATTATCATTATTTTTTTACTTTTTAGTGCATATTCATTTGTTTTGGAAAAGATATTCTTTTGAAGTTGGTTTTCTTTTTGTTAAAAGTTTTTTTTTTTATAATCTATTTTTAGTCTATTTTTTGTTTTGTTTTTTTTTGTTTTTTTGTAGAAGTATGATTAGAAAAACTTCAATGTTCTAACTAAAATTTAGTTTACATGAAAAAAAAGTTCATTTAAAACAAAACTAAAACACATTAAAAATATATTTCTTTACAACTTTAATTAATGCCGGCACGTAAATATCTATTAAATATATTATCCAATCAAATCTTTTTTATTTTATTTTATAGCTTTACTATTTTTTGTCTTATTAAATCCCTACGCAAGTCATAAAACTTTTAAGATGATCGTAAATACGTTAAAAGGTCAACTAATACAGATGACACTGTAATTATTTCATGAACAAAAACATGTACAACCTGGATACATTATTTCAAAAATTAAATTTCCGAACACTCCTTTGTCTTCTTCAAATCTTCAAAGTGCCAATACATACAAATGCAGTATTACTCGAATTTTTCTTCTAAATAATTTTTATTACCACCAGTGTCAATACAACACCGTCCAGAAAGATCGATAAGGATTCTCACTTTTTAAACCTTGCTAGATTTAAATTTATCTTTGACATTGTATGTTATTGCAACTGAAATTTTTTGCTGAAGCGATTTTTAACTTCTAATGGGTCCAATTTTCTAAAACCAAATTTTCTTCCTATCTTTACGTTTCATAGCCAGGACAAGGCATTAACACCAATTTAGAGAAGAAATATATGAGTGTGCGTATGTACATACGTAAGCCCGGGGCCTTTTTTCTTGTTCAATATCGCGTATTAACGGCAATATGATACGAAAAGACTTTCATAACATTCGAGCTAGGCGTTTCGAGTCGGTAGAGTTTTCATATTTTATAAGTTATTCGTGTGGACCTCGAGGATCGTACGAGACCTTACCCTCGCCTTCTTGTTCAATAATTATTTGTTTCAATGAATTTCCTTTACGCTTAGAAATTATTACTAAGAACTGAATATGTAACAGTTAAATATGCATATGACGACCAACATTTTAAAATGGCTTTTCGCTTTTCACTATTGTTCTTTTAAAAATTATTGTCATCATGTTGTAATGTATGTAAATTTAAACAAAAAATTCGTTTTAAGAAATTTGGAGTTTTTAAGCGCCTTAAATCTCAATTTATAGCGACTATAATCTCTTCTTTTTAAAAGAAGTCTTGATATAAAAAAGTTAATCAGCTAAAATTCAAAAGTAATATTGATAAAGCCTGACATGATTTGTATAATTATACTGATTTTTTCCATTTTAAATCGTATTGGTGAAGAAAATGATGTTTGGCTCGAGGGTTGGAATGTTGCGAATAAAAAAAAAAGTTGAAAACAAAAAATAGAAATATATGAAAGCATATTTCACTTAACATTCTTTGAAATGAATTTAAGCTTTTAAATCACAGGTGCTTCTACAAAAAATTGAGCAAAACTATTATCAGTTATCATCAATAACATTTAGTAAATAAGAAAGTTATAGCTACGTTTAAAAAAGTTATAGAAAATCGCGTTGCAAATAATATCATCGGTAGTCGTCTCTATTGTACCTCTATTGTATCGTTCTTTAATGCCATCATGAAATGAAGTTTTACAAATTAGATTAATTCTCGAACTTTATACATACCCACATATAAGATTAGTTATGTAGTTATATTATCGAATAATCTTACCTATTTTATTTACTATAAAAAATACTCTGATGTAGTAATTATTTTATGAACCTAATATGTATCGTTACAATTTTATACGTGTTTGTAAAAAATTCATTTCGTTTTTATTAAGTTTTTAGGCCAATTTTCATACCACGTACAATTGTAAGATTGGAAAATTGTTTGATAATTATTTGGGATTTGACCAACATTACGCTTACGTACAATGCACCAAGATTGAATAGTTATTGACGATACTAGTGGACTAACAACATTATTAACGTACGCATGTAATCACAGAAGTACGTAAATAATACGCTTTCACATACACATCGTACAAAACTTTATTATCTACACCTCTAAAATGTGAAAATAAACGAAAATTATTATTTAGAGAAAAATCAAAAATTTAAAAAGTTACTATAGTAACTTGTTATTGGTGTACATTATCACATTAATTTGGAGTATGGAAATGAAATCATTATGATACTATTGCGGTAATGAATTCATAATGAATTATTTTTCGACGCATACTGAGTGAGAAAAGTAGTTCTTATCTCACTGGCGTAGATAAAAAATTTTATGTATCTGTGAATGAATGTTTTCGTGAAAAAACTATCAAGAAGAATCTAGTTCGTCAGAATCGTCATAAAAACATATTACGTCCCTTTTTAACTGCAGCCTATGCTACTATTAACAGTTTTTATTTTTCCAATCTATAGAATCTAATCAATAAAATACTTGATAAAGGAAAACTCTTTTCGGTAGGTCTTCCGCCTATTTTACCCATCTGCAATTTTTTGTTTTTCGATTAGCAATCGTAAAAACTGTGGCACCCAAATTTCTTAATTATTTTTTCTAAAAATCCAATTGGGTTAAAGAGCTCTTTATTAGTGTTCAGGTAGTTCCATTCTAGCTCATAATAAATAACCCAAAACTTTCATCAAGCTAGAAATGACATCAGCCATTATTGCTACTAACAAAGAGTGTGAATGCAAGAGTTTTTCATCGTTCAGCTTTGTATAATAAAGCCAGTTTAAAATAATTGTATTTGTACTGCATTCTATTTACTATCGAATAAAATATAAGAGTAGTTATTATGAAATATGAATTTCAATTTTAATTCAGTTTTATTATCAGATCACGTTTCAAATATTTGTAAAAAGAAAATGAATGGCGAACCAACTAAGACTATAATGCAATTATCACATTAAATAAATTATCAGAATGATAAGATAGACAAACATTTGATAAATTATTAATAAAAAACACTATTTTCACGGATACACATACAGGGTGTGGATTTTAAGAAAATAGAGACAACATAAAATTGTTCTTGCAATTGATTTTCTCGAAATACTACAATATTTTTCTGAGAATAGATTCTTTTTAATTATACTGCAGGTGCGGTACAGTGATAGATAACTTACGCTCGGTTATTTGTAGCCTATTAGTCGATTTAATTCAAAATCGTAGATCTCCCATGAAGCAAGACAGTGGGTATTAAAAGACTTCATTAATTTTTAGATTATTTCATTTTTGTTGACCAATAAATCACGGTAGAGTCGTTTATATGGAGCTCGTTTCGATTTGTAAAGAAATTTACATTTGAAAATTATATATATTCATATATCCAAGTTTAGTAGCTTGGCTATCTTAAAAATTCGTAGCGTAGGAGCTGGGTTAGCTAAGCAAACTAGAACGTGCCTAGAGAATAAAGCTTTTTATTTAAATAATCTTTAAAAGATACATAGTTAAAATTTGAAACTTATCTGATCAAAAAATACAAAAATTATTTATATTTTGAACAAATTCAAAATTTTGTAAAACCGTTCTTCATACCAAATTTTATTCAAATCTTAAATTGCGACCGCGAAGGGTTGCCGACCCACATATATATATATATATATATATATATATATATATATATATATATATATATATATATATATATATATATATATGTGGGTCGGCAACCCTTCGCGGTCGCATTTTAAGATCAAGCAAAAAATAATTGATTAAACTGTATATTATATATATAATATGTATACAGTTTAATCATTTATTTTTTGCTTGATTTCATGAGTACAAGTAGGAACATAATCATAGTAGGCAGCTACGAATTCCAACAAATATCATCCAAGTTGTCACCTTATCATATGATTGCACAATTATTGTATTATCTACAGTTACACCCTTTAAAATACCAATGCAATATTTTATAAAATGAATGGAAAATCAAACAAAACTAAAAATAATTAAATATAATGTATATTATGTACCGTAGTTCGAATAAATTTATAACTGGTAAATTGAAAATTGATTATAGAATGAAGCGCGAGATTCATTAAATATACATATACTGCGTTATCATATGATCCCATTTTAATTTAATGCTTAAAAAGTAATAATAATTATAATTATGAATATGGAATTTCAATTTTACGTCTAAATATTTCAAAAATATGCCTATACATGAAATCTATATAGTGGTAAATTATAATTTTTTCACTTCTTAGAACAGTTTTCTATATAAAATTTCACCAAAACAAAAATTTTCTGGACAATTTCGAAACCAGAAACGTCTTTGTTTGTAGAAAAGCATTGTAGATTATTCGATATTACATACTATAGTCTGGCAATCAACATATCTAAACTCCCGTAGCATGATACTTTAGAATTTGATATTTATACAGTACCGGACTACGGGAAGGCTAGTTTTTAATTAAGCTAAGAAAAATATACATTCATCAATTTTAAGCTGGTAGGGCAATTCATTACTTTTTCTTGTTTATATCTTAAAACGTGCAATATTCTCAATATCGCATATGGTCAGTATTGTTAAACTGGCCAAGAATTTTCAATTCACAAATTTTTTACTTCTTGCAAATAACACTGTTCTCTAGCTACATATAAAATATTTATTTTTAATTGCAGTTTTTTTGCGACATCATCAAAATGAACGGTGCCATATTTAAACGATAAATCAAACTACAAACGCTGTTTCAATTTAATAAATATTTTGATTTTAGACTGGTGAACTATAATTTATATTTATCACTTAAGGATTGCGAGATAATATTTTTTTAAAGTTTACACTATTGCAGAAATTCAAATTCCAAATGTTGAACACTATTTAATTATAAACTCATTGATCAATTTAAATATACTTTTAAAATTTATCTTTAATATTAAAGGCATACTACGTACTTAGTTTCCTTTTAACCATCGAATAAATAAATGTATTATTCATAAATAATTTATGCCTAGAATGCATATAATATGTACTTGTATAGTCGACATACCTGCAACAAGTAATTTTACCCATCCCACGAATGCATTCATTATAGACTCGAATAGAATAGATACAGAATATATGAATACTTAACAATAGTTTAATTATAAAGTTTCTTAAATGTCATTTGTCATTATAGTTCCGTGGTATTTTATACAGCACGCTACATTCATTTCTTAAAAATAAATTTATTTCTAATTTTCATTGCTTCAACCTAAAACGAATATGTAAACAAACATTTTTAATTTTAAACACACAGGGGTTATTTCAAGTTCGAAAAGTTTTTCCTCTTAAAGAATTATTCTACTTCTCCCATTGACTAATTCTCATTGTATAGATTCATTTATTTTATGTTACCAAATGTTTTATTTGGTACTGGCAAATTCGATTCCTGTCGTCTCAATATTATTATATTCATTGTATTGAAATATTTGTAATGGGCTATGTAGTAGTGCCAGTTAATATTAATAATATTTTCAATTTAAGATTTCAAAACAAATCATTTCAATAGTATCCAAACTTACATAATTAAAAATGACTACTAGGGAAGACATCATTAACTAAGACCACACAGGCTTAAAACAAAATCTCGTAGTGTACAGGAGCAAAGTAGTATTATTATTCTTTGAAATTTAAAAGAAATTTAGCATAAAGTTTACTAATGAATTCATTCACGAAAGTATACTTTATTTTTTTAAATCGGCAAAAAATTTGTTTGGCGGTAGGTGTGCTGAACGTTTGGGTCTGGCAGTGTATCACGACTGCTGCAGGAGCTATCACAGTGGTGAGGAGACGAGACAATGTCTCATCTTCTCTGTCACTGCTTAGCTCTTGTCATGAGGAGATGGACTTACTTGAGCCAGACTCTCTTTGACGACCTCTCCGACCTGGAGTCCGTCGACGTCAAAGCTCTCCTGCTGTTCTTCAACAGCTCCAAATGGTTCATGGAGTAGTTGTCGGGGATGGGCCAATCTGTTTTGGTATTACAACGGACCCTATGGTCTAAGTGTGTTCCACTTCAGAACATCCACTCTAACCTAACCTAACCTTAGTCGGCAAATTGTTTTTCTAACCCCCTAATTTGTTTAAAACAGCAATGTTATTTTTTTCGATGAAAATGACGAATTACTGATGTTTCAAAATCGTTGAAAAAATAGTTGATCATACTCTCTTAGCTTGTATAAATTTAAAATTTAATTTCTGTAATTACTTCCATGTGATATAATTCCGTGCATGAACAAAATTATTATAATAAATATAATTTTCAGTACATTAATGTATCTAACAAAACTTTTAAATATGGCATAAAGTTCTCTAGCAGTTTGTTTTGTTAGCATATCTGAGTTTACACAGCTTAAAATATTTTAAGCTATATATCTATATATATTTGTGTGTATGTGTGTATCAAGATTCTATTTATTATTATTATGAATATTATATTATAGGCTAAAATTATAAGGAGTGTTGGATTAAATACTTTTTTATTTTATTTTATTTTTTTCTTTAAATCCGGAGTTTATCGGTTATTGGTCGCTATTTTTATGACAATTCATGAACTGAATCAATATAATTTAAATATTCTAGAGAAGAAAAATAAAAAAGTACAACAACTTTATACAAATAATTATTTTATTTTAATATTTTCCTTCTCAATTAGTTTCTTAATCATTTTATTTCCCAGGTTTTTAATATAGTTTTTAATAAGAGTACTTTGCCTGTCAACCGAAACCTAGACTTACAACAAGAAATAAATCACTTCAACAGTTGAATGGTTCACAAAAAAATGTGAAACTAATTTTTACATGAAATTAAATATAGAATTGGATTATATGGTAGGAACAGCCATACAGAAGTTTGAAGCTTATTTTCAATCAACTCATTTTTGGCAAGAAGTATATGCTTACCAATTACTTTCAAAGTAGATTTTTTCTGATTTTACAATAAACATAATGTACCGAAACATTTTCATACGATACTTATTAAACACGCCAAAGAAAGTAGTTATAAAAACACTTTGAAGGGTTGTAAATATTCAACTTAAGAATTTCATAAATTTTGCACCTCTGAAATACATTTTTTATACCATATTAAATGTATAGTATAAAAAATTGCTCGTAGCCATTAAACGTTATGTACAATTTATTTTCAATCAATTTCAGGAAGTTTTTTTTTCTTATTTTTACTTCTTCTAGACTTTGTTTAGCAAAAAAGTTATCTTTTTAATAATGAATGAAACCTCAAGGTATTTGAACAGATCATTAACAGTTTTGCCGTATCTTTATTTATTTCAGTGAAGCTTTATTGCACTTCCACCATAGAGTATTTTAGACGTTATTTAAATTACCCTGTTTAACAAGAATACAAATTTGTGTATAAAATTCTAATTAACACTATCTCATTAACCTAATAACTAGCCAACCACGCTAATCAATAACAGTACAAACTGAAACTGTCTTGGGAAATGGTTATCGTTAAGTGGCAAATTCTCATGAGACATTAGTATAATATTTGCATTAATAAATACTACCCACGCCAAACCTAGCTATTTGTGAACTGGAGAACTTACACAGTAAGAATTCCGTTGATGGATGTTTGTTTCACGTACAAGTCATCAAAAATTTTAGTTTTCGAGTATTCTTTCAGTACGTCATCAGGGAAAAATAAAATTTAAATTATTAACTATTACAATTACCTCTTGAATTATTTTAAATTGGTCTTTACTTTTTATATTTTCGTATTCACAGTATTCTCTCCTTTGAAATGTATTTTCCTTTTCATGAAGATTATGCATTACGAGCTTAATATCCGCCCACTTCACTGGGCTTAAAAGTAAATACCACCGTTTTATAGTCTTAACCTCTCTTCATTTCACTTATACCCCTTCCATAACACTCGAAAGGATTGTCTTATACAGCTAAAATATATGCACTGTTTTCAATTTTTAAAAGTGTAAACTAGTCATATTTTATTGTATATATCAGAAAAGATGAGAATTAAGTATATAAGAAAAGATGACCATGAATTGTTTGACATTTACTATTTTAAATTTTTACATAAATCTTTAATTTATGGTTCAAAATGATATCCTAGATGGAGCAGTAAAATGTCAGATTATATTTAATTTTTAGCTCATGTGTTGTTCTAGTGTATGTATATTCTTCTACAGTTTCATTCAAATCCATTCGGTAGTTTTTTGTATGAAAGCGTAACAAGCAAACATTTATAGGGAAACATATAAAATATAGGGATAGGAACTGGTTCGGATTGGTTAGAATGATTTAAACAACCCGTTAAATTATGTATAGCTATACATAAAAGAGTATAAAACCGGGATTTTAAGAAAATATTTCAGAATTTAAAGAAAAAATAGCCGAATTATTATAACTCTCAAATGTGACATGTCCTGTGTGTTTAAAATATATACCATGGGTTAGCAGTTATAATTAGTTTGAAACATTCATTCATCATCACAAAATTTCATATTTATAATATATCAGGATTTAGCGTTTATTTCACACAGAGACAGTTATCTAAGATTAAGTCTCATAAATCTATGGTGCTTGAATACATACAATAATAAATTATTTTCAAGATAGGATAGTGCAAATTAAATTTTATTTTACGAAAAGTACGTATTCTATTATAGATTGTTATTATAATTATATATACTTTATCAATGGTTGACTATCAGTATTCACAAATAATAATAATAATAACATGTAACTAACTCACAAAACAACAACAACGGAATTACTCACAGTTTTGTAATCCATTATTATTAATCCAGATATAGATATAATTTATATTCTACAGTCCATTTACTTCGATACAAAACAACAACTATATATAAATACCGCACCATACACCATACCAAACCGTTGTTGGTAGCAATGTTTGTTATAATCATATAACCAAAACAACAAACAACAAACAACAAAATAAAAGTATTTATCATTTAAATTGTATTTTAAATATAAATTACTTTTTGTTTTAAATCAAATAGTACAGGAGAGAAGACTCAATCGGCAACCACATTGATTATTTTTGGATATTTTAAATAAAGACACAAGATTTGGTATTAATTAAGGCAATATATATAAAAAAAAAAAAAAAACTTTTTACAAAAAGAAAACCAACTTCAAAAGAAAAACTTTTCCAGAACAAATTAATATGCACTGAAAAGTAAAAAAAAAAACGATAATATAAAGTAGTTACAATTATTGTTATTTTTGGAGTTGGTTTCAGCTAAGCTAATGTAGGAAACTGTTCTGTCAGAGTTGTTTCCGTAGCGGACACTGACCCCAAAAATAACAATAATTATAATCCCCTCGGAAAAAATTATTGATGAAAATCCCATCTTACTAGCATTTATAGAACCGAAAATCGTTATTTTGGGTGCTTTTTCGCGCGTTCTCTTAATAATTAATAATAAAGCTATTTAAATTCAATTCAAAAATTTTAGAGGGATGTAATTGAATGAGCCTTACACTATAAAGAAAAATTTTATACATATTACAAATATGATTTTTTCATAAGCTTTTTCAGAGATAAAAGACTTAAAAATTACGTTTTTTCAAATTTTACGAATTTTTTGAAATTTTTCGAATTTCTCGAAAACTGGCCGCTTTAGAGAAAAATGTCTAATCAATATCCTACCGAGCTACCCACTGCCAACCTGCCCTTTCAGGTTCAGAAGCATGTTTTCAACGAGATCCTGCAAATATTTTCCATGCGAATATTTCATTTTCTGCTAAACTAAATATTTTAATAGAATAAATATAGCAAATAAAAATTATGAACTATTGTTTACTTTATCTGATTCGACTGAATACTGTTATCATCAAATGTTAGAATGATTTGTTTTATTTTTGTATAAATATGATTTTTAAATATCAATTTACTATTATTTAATTTGATTGAAATTAGAATGTATGACCCGCATCTTGGTACAAAATTAATTCAAATAGTAAACCTATTAAATTACAATATTATAGAATATAATAATAATATATTTTATAAATATATCCGATTTCATGAAAAAATTTCACCAATGGTCTTAATAGGGCTTAATAAGGCTATTAACGAACCTTTTATCCAAAGTTCTAACCTCAGTTAAATGGATCTAATTTATTGTTAGATTTTATATCACATGTAATAATTACACTTTCGTTTGCTAACTCTCTTAATAATTAATGAATATAATTTCTAATTTTAGCATTTCACTGAAAATTTTGATAAGTATTTGAAACGATGTAAAAGTTTCTGCCACATGGAGCTTTCGTAAAATTGGAAAATGAAAAATACTTTCAAGAACTTCAAAACATCATTCGTGCGTATTTCAAGTTGTTGAAGGAAAACTAATTTTTTAAATTGCTTGAGACCAAACTTAATTTATTTCTCTTTTGCTTGTGCTACTATGACTTGCATATTTAGAAGAAAAAAAAATTGAATATATTAAAAAAATAAATAATAACTTTTTGGTTCATTTTGATAAGGGATCATACAAATATATTGTTAACTCTAGGAATGAATAAATAAAACACAAATATTAAAAGGTTTGAGGAAATTTATTAATTAATTTAGATTACAATTATGAGTTTCACATACAATCTAGAATCCTATATTGTTATATCAAGTAACAAGTACCAAGTAACAAGCGTTGCCGACTTTTTTTTCTTCCAGCCTTCTTATTTTTATGAAATGAGGCACTCTTCACTACTCTGCTTCATACCAAACCAGAGACTATTTGAGATATGGCAACTTATCGTGTAAATTGTTAATTATTCATGTAAAGATAGAGGATTGTCCTTATTTCTGTCTTCTTTGTATTACTCCCATCAGTCAGTCACATCAATTATATTTCCATCTTCATTGTTTTGTCGTTTTGATTTATCCATATGTATGAAAAGAAAAGGCACAATTGCATGAATTCTTTAGTATGAGACCATTAAATAATATAATACAGGTAATAACAAAGCTCGTTACTCTTGTCCATAATGCACTAAACTAAGACTAAACTACAGGAGTTATTTTTTTATTTAAATAGGTTCAGTATCACGTACTGAATGTAAATGCACAAAAACCTTACAAAAAAGAAGGCGGACGTGCGTCCATTTTAGTGAAAATTTCTTTTCCGTATGTCTCCATAACCGTGCACTTTAGACCAAAAACCATTATTATAAATAATTAAATTTCCTATCTTTTTTGGAAAAAAAAAAATTTTTTTGTGTATTACTGACCGTTTATGACTTATACAACTATGATGAGCTATTTATTGTATGCTCTGAGTGGGTTTCATATGTATTTACAGACCCTACCGAACAAGGAGTGTATTTCGACGTATTTGACCCGCTACATCCGAATTTTCACCTTCCTTATTGCTCAGAGTGGGGAGAAATAAAAGTTATATACAAATTAATTGTTTATACGGCCATATTCTACATAAAAAAACAAATTTTACTTTTTTTTATTCGTCTTAATACGACCAATAGATACAATATATACTCTACTTTAATAAAACTTAAATGAAATAGTAGGAAAATATTTTTGGCTATCAATTTGGTATCTTTAATACATCAAATAATCACAATTAAATTGTTGTTATCGAAGAAAAAACAATAAATGAAACAATTTATGAGTAATTTTCATTTGTGGAAGGTAGCCAAGCTGTAAACACAGTTTAAAAATTTTAAAACAATAAATAATACCATCAAAACCATATTTAGTGAATTATCACCATCGATAAAATGAAAGGATATGAATTGTCAGCCAAACAAAAATAAGTTGGAGGATAGTATTTTATCTTTCTCATTTGGAAGTTACTATAGGCTGAGATGTAATATTATCTCTCGACAAAAATAGTACAAACGAAATAGATTTTTAAGCGGTTTTCTATGGGAGATACACCCAGCGTATCTCTGTGAAAGAGTGATATATTTTTCATAAAATACATCTGTATAAAAGTCGTTAGACTTTTACTCTTATTTTACAGATTTACCCAAAACTATACTGCGCAATGGAGGATGGTTTCATTTCTTCAGTCGTATTAACAAGAAAAAGAACCCGTATTACCAGCAACTGATAATAAGAGTTAGATCTGATAATAATGTGGGTGCAACGATAAATCATAGAAACGAGTAAAATATTTTTTATTCATTGCCTGCAAACACAGTGCCAGAGGCAATAAATAAAGTAAAAGATAATAATAATTAATCCCATATATGAAAAATATATATATAGAATGTCTTTTGTAAGTTGACATAAAAACGTTGGGTCAATAGGCGCACATGTTACGCAGACTTTAAACTTGACCTAGATTTTCAGGCTCAATGAATAGATCATTATACCTGATAAAAATAGATTAAAATTGTTTTTTCGTATTCTGTGGAATCTAGGGACTCTTCTAAAAAAGTTTTCCAATAAAAGTGATTTGTTTTTCTGTAAAGACCATTTTTGTTCAAACTGAATGAAGAATCCCGCAAAAACCAATAATATGTAGTCTCTTATAGGATATTTTTGCTATCAATAACTGTCTAAACTATTCAGTTTACAAAAAAATGTTTCAAGCAAAAGATGTTTGCCTTTTTATACAGAACAACTTAATAATTAATGTTCGTCTAGTGTTTGAACTTAGAAAAACTTAGATTGAATTAAATACCCGTAATAAGATGTGTGCGTTTGAAATTTACATTTTTCGTTTGAATCATTTTCCTCGATTAAACTTTTATTTCGAGTTTCACGCATATTTCTAGTTAAAAAAACACCTGGTATTGTATATGTGATTTTCATAAATGATAATAATATCAACTCAACCCACTTCTGCCACCAATTGTTGGGTTCGAATAAATAATAAAACAAATATTTCATTTCAAGATGTGGGCGATTTAAAAAAAAGGATTAGAAATACAATTATTAGTTTGGTGTCTATATTCAATCTGACAATTCTATAATTCTTATAACTACTATGGTAACAATCCTTTCCAGACTTCTAGACCTAATCTAACCTAATTTTTGTGAGGGTACTTTAGATGGCCTGTAACAATATTATAGGTTCGTTGCCTCACTTTTTTTTAAATTTCTGTCTGAATCCAATGCATATCAGTGTACCCATATATACATTTTTTTCCTTAATATAAAACAATAAATACGGTTTCACTAAAAACATATTTGTCAGGGATAATGTCATAACACAAAAGAAGAAATATATAAATAGAGATTCCACAATTTCTCTCTATAAGATCCATACAATTTTTGTGCAGCAATATTACTATTATTGGTATATAATATAACCTTTTGTCCAGTAAAATATTAGTAGCAACCTTTACTATCGTACATGTGCATTGTCAAATGTACGTCTTTTGTCATAAATAAATATGTATTAGAAATCTTTCTATATCTTCTATATATTTATTAAATTTTGTACAATTTACTGACAATATGATGTAATCGTGTATATCACCAAAAGAAAGGCAAAAGTATGAGGCTAAAATAATATCAGATGAACCCATAAGACAATGAAGCAAAATTTCTATGATTCTTTTTGTCTACCATGTAGATGACTAGTTTACCAATTAGTTTTAAAGAAAAGTTTACCAAATTGACGAACAAAATTCACTTTTACGCCTTGAGTACGGTATAAAAATTTCAGCTCGTTATATTAATGTATAGGGTGCACCTGCACAAATTGAGAAAATTCTACAGGCATGTTAATGTTCGTTTGGAAATGTAGACCATTTTAAACAGATAAAAAGGTAAACGGCTCAAGAAATCACTCCCGAGATATCTAGGAATGTATTTAAACAATTTTGTAAAAGATCAATTACATGTATGGAACACGAAGGTGAAGACGTTGAAGGAAAAACGAACTGAAGATAACTGTTTAGGGATGAATTGTTGACGATAGGAATGTTTTGAACACTTCAATTTTAAATTAAATTTTGCGGATCCTACTTATAAAACACGTTATCTGTTGTCCAAGGTAACCAGTCGTCGTAATTAAAATGTTGATTTGCTAATTTGAAACATTTGAAATTGTGGATAAGTATTCATAAAATCACTGAATTGTTCATTTCCGTAAAATATGAGGAACATAGGTTAATTGAATCTTGACCGTAGGACCCATATTATAAACCATTATAGATTGAACAAAAGCTTAAATGATGATTAAACCTTATAAAAATATAATCAACTTTTCTTGAAACTTTTTTTCGTAAACGTCTTAGTTTACCCGAGAGGGCGCACTTTGGTTTCCATTTTCTCCAAAACTATAAAAGAGTTGAAAATTTGCAAGCAACTTCAATGTGATATTGTGAAAGATTCTCGAAAATTGAAAAAAAGTTGTAGAAATTACTTTCGAAAATTTTCGGAAGTACAACACATGATTGTGTTGGTTTTGGAAACTCTGATAAATTATTTAAAATAGCATTGACATTCAACAATTTCTATACCTACAGAGGATTGAAAGGGTATTTCAACACTTACCTCAGTCAATTGTTTTTTTTCAGTGGTTTAATCTGGCTTTGAAAATGTGAAATTTCACCAATTCTTTATTTACCGACTTTAATTAAAACAAACTTGAACAATAACTTAAATTACAAAATTATATACTACTATAGCTTTATTACACTTGATTAAAATTTTTACTACTCAAAATTAACAAAAAGATTAAATTTTCAGTCTGTTTCACTAATTTTCTACTCATAATTTACTAAATCAAAGGATAATAAAGGTGAATATGCAAGGTATAAGTTGTTTCAAAAATAAACAAAACAAAAAAACCGTTTCACTTTGTTAAATGGTCAAAGTATCATATAAATATTTCAGTTGAATAATAAAACTATAAGAAATATTGTGTTGAAGCTCAAGCACATATAAATAAGCTTTTTGCGAAACATGAAGGAGCTGTTGGCAGCTCTATAGTCACTATCAACCACAGACATTAAAGCAGCTGCTCTTAAAAGTTCTAATATCGCTTCATCTAATATTTTATATACACAATACATGTATTAGCTATGTAGTTACTTCGTGTAGTGCCTTACTTAGATCATTTTGGGATAGAATGCAAAAGTAAATCTATATTGTGTGTAAATTTAATTTATTAGGAGTTGAACGGGAAAAATCTAGCGTTTGATTTCCCCCTTAAAACTCTGCTACTTACAAATTTTCTTCAAAAACTGTCAATTCCATAATATGTTGTTCAAGTTTTAACACCCGAGCTAAAAATAGGAGTGTTATAAGTTTGACTGCTATGTAATAATAATAATTGGGCCTAGCCTCCGTTCCTCAGACATATAAATTTATAACAGAGGCCACCCACATCATTATATTTAACCTACATACGATTACAATTAAATTCTATGATCTAGAGTTCAAGTAGTTAAACGGTAAAAGTCGATTGTGCTTTAACTTGCTCGATCACTTAGCCTATTGACTGACTGCTATGCGTGTTTGTATGGCTGTGTCATCGTATATCCTAAACGGTTGGACCAATTTTGCTTTTTTGTTTATTTGAAAGGTATTTTAATAGAGAGTGTACTTAACTATATTTCAAATGCGAGTTTAGAGTTCCGCACTCAAAACATTTGCCGAGAGTTTTTGTAAATTTCACTTGTAGTCCATGAATTTATTATAACGAAAGGTTCATAAATATCTCTTTCAAGTTCTGCTAGATATCGTTTAAAACAATAAAAAATGAAATGATCATTAGATTGCGTCAAACATCAGACGAAATCTAGTATCAATCTGAATCTAATATTTCTTACTTTCCATACCGTCAATCTGAAATTACGTAAATTTTCGCTACATTCAGAAGCAGACTGACTAAGAAAACAGCGACATAATCATTAAATATTCGAAGGGTATAAAACATTATTATATATCCATGCCTCGACTGTAAAATTTACGGTAGCTGACCTAGTTTACTGCTCAAAGCTGCTCGATATTTAAAGGCCGTATAGTCTGTATAGTAACTGTGGGTAATACAGGCAGGTAGAGGGGCAAGCAAAGTGTTTGATTTACATAGCCAGAATGAGTTCTAAAAAGAAAAATATCAGTGTTTGGGAGCGCAGCCTTGAGGTCTTCGGCTATAGATATAGATGACTAGGAGACCCATGAGGGTGGAAAACACCGTGGGAATTTAAAAAACACTAGTTCTTCTGTAAAGCAGGGAAATATAGGCGGAACGAAATATTAGATGAAAATTAATAAAAGGAGCGCAAAGAGACTACTGAATCGTCCAAAAACCTAATCTGCATAATCATTGGCATCATTACAGGAAACTGTGCAGTTGAGATCAACTTCTGAAAATACTATATCACAAATTACAACTACTGCTGGCAATATGATGAGAAATGGATAAAAGTTTCAGTTAACACAACGCCTTACTTTTTTTTTTTTTTTTAAATATTCTTTACTGTAATATGAATTTCTCGTGAACTATGTACCTTCTACTATATCTGTGTTAGCAACACCTTTGGTATGTTACGGTAAATATTGCATATACGTCTGTTTACTCAATAATATGATTCATCTTGGGCTTTATTATACATAACTTAATAAAATATGTATCTTCTCTTCAAATATATCACAAATGTTACTTCTTTTATAAGAAATGTGGTTTGTATGTGCAATTATTTATGAATATCTAAATCATATGAAAGTAAATCTTACAAATGTTTCTTGCATTTTGGACGCTCATAACTGCCAATGAATCTGTCTTCACAGTATATTGATACCAATTGCTAAACTAAAACAAATCACTGCCGATCTATCTCTACACTATCTACTTGTCTTTTAAGCTTTTCATTTCAGAATGGCATCTTTCAAAATAATCTTAAAGATATTATTTATAGGAATCGAATTTATTATTTTGTATTCATTTAATTATGTAAGCCATACAATTTTGTTGCTGAAGCATGAAACTTTTTTCAGCAGAAATCGTCAGATACATTCGTGATGGTTGTTCCAATGATTTACTTGATTGACTAAAACGGGTTTGTTAAGGGAATGTCAAAATTAAACCGAATCAAACCAATTAATTAAAGTCAACGAAAATCATAAACGCGTAATGAAGTGGAATTATTTTGCTTATTATTTTCGATCAAAAATTTTCGAGTTTTTTGACGTTTTTCCTGTAGTATACAGCAAAAGAAGGTTAATGTCACTATTATCACAATACGTGAAAGATCTGGCAAAAACTTCTTCATTTCAAATCAATTGTAATTCAATGTACTTAGGAGAGGAGTAGATAGGTGAATTATCTGCTTTTATAAAAACTTTCAATCACTCTGTGTACTGCAAATATATAATGTATAATTTACAATGTTACACAGTAGTACAAAAGAATTAATTAGCAGTAATTGAATTATATTGTTATAGATAGGAATGGACCATAAAGCTACATGGAATCATTAGATATATGAAGTTTTAATATATGTGAAGTTAACCCTCTTTCCCTGTACAATTACTACGTTAATTCAATTTTTATAAACACGTTTCAATGGAGAATCGATTTTTCAATAAACGGACAATTGAGATTATATTGTTTGTGTTTTCTAGAACCTCAAAAATTTAATCAAACTGAAGCAAACCTAAAATAATAATTTGTTGAAATACCGTGTATAGACAGAGATGATTATGCAATCGTTTGTTTTTTTACGCCATGTAAGTAAAGAAATATAGTCACTCTTCCACACCAAGTAATAAGAGTATCTTTCTTCTCACTTCCTCAATGCACATAGTAATAAACAAACATATACATATATTTAAACTTGATACAATTCAATACATGTATAGGTACATACTATATTTGTGATGTTTACAAAATAATATTTCAGATGTTTCAAGTTGTTTATTTTTTTTGTAAGAAATACCTTTTTTAAACTTTTGTTCTATCTCTAACAAGACCTAATTGACCTATGTAGCGCATTTACGAACTCACTTTTTACATCCTCAGCAATGTGCTGGAACTTAGCAGGGTGATTTTTGGATTAAAAAAAGAAAAGTTGTGCTAGAATGTGCTAGAGTTGTGCTACAATGTGCCGTCGAGAAAATTGAAAAATTCAGAAAAATAGAGAAATGGCGGCCAAAAATTAAATTTTTCGTCAGCAGGGTGATCTTGTTTTTTTGAAAAAAAAGTATAGGATAAAATTGTGCTAGAGTTGTGCTGCAATGTGCCGTCGAGAAAATTGGAAAATTTCGGAAAAATACAGGAATGGCAGCCAAAAATAGTTTTTTTGTCAGCAGGGTGAATATTGGATAAAATTGTGCTAGGGTTGTGCTACAATGTGCCGTTGAGAAAATTGGAAAATTCGGAAAAAGCAGAATTGTACGTTTCGTTGTTTTTATATTGGTACACAAACATTATACATATTTTAAACTGGTGAACAAAATTTGTCCTTGTTAAAATTTTGTTTTAAATTTGGTTATTTTAAATGTAGAAATGGTTTTAGTGATAAAATTTCGAAGTTCCTGCTAAGTTCCAGCACATTCCTCAGCACCCTATAAAATAATTTATCAGACATATAATATCCGGATTAAATAGCCCATCAGACATATAATATTTCTCAGATATCTGAAACATTATTTAATGTAAGTACATTGCCGCGAGCTTACTTTATATAGGATGCTTCAAAATTGTACAACACTACTTTAAGTGCTTGTTCCAAAAATCAAAATGAGCAAAAAGGTTCATACATACATTTATCCGAAAATAATTTCATACTGAGACATTTGAGAAAAATGGTGTTTATTTAGGAATATAATATTCATCTCTATCTTTATCTTTATATATTATAAAAGCGAAAGTAAGGTTGTTTGTTTGTTACGCTTTCACGCTAAAACTAGCGAGTGGTTTTTAATGAAACTGTACAGAAATATAGCTCTTACTTCAGAATAACACATGAGCTATGATCTATAAAGAGATATTAAAAAAAAATTTAAAAATAAAATTTAATCTGGCATTTACTGACATTTACTGGGCAAGTATTCTGTATCAATTAAAAATAGTTAATGTCAAACCATTAATGGCCAAATTTTCTGATATACTCAATGAATTATGACTATTTTACATTTAACAAAATTGAAAAACGGGCGGGTATCAATCTAGTTTCCAATAAAGTAAAGTCGAACACACAGTTTTTGTGTGGTGTCGGTCCAAAGTTTTATTCAATAAATTTTTACGAGAACATCCTTTAAAAAAATAAAACAGAACAACAACCTACCTTTATTTCGTAAAATTATCGAACATCATATATTTGAACATTTACTTGAATATTTCACTACATTAACCGTCCGCAAGTCTTCTTGTGTGCAGCAAAAAGTAATATTCATTTATATAAATGTGAAAACACATTTAGAACATGAAAATATCGTTTCAAAATGTGAAAAAATCATTTGTGCTGCAACATTAAACGAAGCAATCATAATTATATATACAAATACAACAGTCGGACGATTATTGGAAATTTTTTAAAATACAAATCTATGATCGCTCGTATATTTATATTATTATATGTTAACCACAATAATATTGTCAAATTTAATATAATTTATTATACTTACATGAGAAGTAAATTGTTGGTCAATATTTGTAACAAATTTTTATACAGTTTGTTTCTATACAATGGTATAGTTTGAAACAGGAGGAACAGTATATTTGAAAAGGATAATGAATGATATTTGCTGCATATGATATGTAGCTTGGAAAATTTTTAATCGTTAAATTCAAGCAGGGTTTGATATTGGCCTTGTTGCTTCGGTGTTATAACTTCCCAGGATTTATTAGCCAAATTTCTTGGCTTTGTATTCAAATAATATAATCAAAAGGACTGTTTTTCATGGTAGATTTTTTTGCACAATCATTACAGTCGAATAAATAACAGTGATCAATTTCAAAGCGATAGCAATTCCGTGTTTTTTACGCCGATAGTTTAATTATTTTTACTACAACAGGATATTTTTTTATTAAATTTTTTTAAATAAAAATAAGTCTTATTTGTAAAACAGTAAATTGTTTATGTAAAAAAGATTTGAAAAGTGAAAATCACCAACTGAACGACTGAATTGTTGAAATACCCTGTTTAGACAGTGTTGTATATTTATTAACTTCCAGTATATGAAGTTATTGTACAGGTCCGATTTCCGAACTCAAAATTTTCAACATATCATGGTCAGGGCAATATTATAGTCTACTAAATTTTCGAAAAAGTATTTTCTAGAAAACTTATTATTTCTTTTTTCAAAAATTTATCACTTAAGACTTAAGACTCAATAATTGAAGCTACTTACAAATTTTCAACTCTGTATCTGTTATAGTTTTAAATAAAACGGACACTTTGTTTTTCTAATTTGCTCCCCCAGGATCACTTCTTTGTTAAGAACAACATTTAAGTTTTAAACTTTTGTTCCATCTCTTATAACCTATGATCTAATTGACGTTAATTACTCATTTACGAACTCAAAGTTCCTTTTTCGCTTGAGTACGCTATAAAAATTTCAGCTCGATATATCTTTTTATTTTTAAGTTACCGTGCTGACAGACAGAAAGACGGACCGATAGTCATATAGACGGACAAACAAAACTGGAATATATTGCTGATTTTATGAACACCTTTACCAAAAATTTTGTTCGTATCTCATCAATATTTCTAAGCGTTACAGACCCTGTTACAGCGTTACAGGGACTAAAATTAGCTTACCTTGATATACATTTAAAATATTCAGTGTATAAAAAAAAAAAATAAATACTATACCAATCCAACATATGAACCACTCCTTTTTGGGCACATCCTATAAACCTATTTAGTCGCTACAAACCAATTTTCCGTATAAACCTATAATCTATTTCTATATTAGTTAAAAATTTTGTATGATTTAGACATACAGGAAATTGTTTATGAATTATATTGTTACGCTTTATTCGTAAACTTGATAAATTGAAATATTTACGTTAAATGACAAGTGAAAATGACCTATTTTTCTATATCACAAAATATGAAAACCTTTTTTGTCAATGTTCAACATACAAGATATAATTTGTTTCTAGTTGTTTGGACAAATCTAACATGAATTTCTTGCCTGGATTTATAAAATACAAATACCAAAACTATAAATAAATTTTTATTGATAGTATTTATTGATCTCTTTTTGCATTTTACTTGGTAAAAATCAATCAAGTAACCATTAACAAATAAAAGTAAGTTAGCAATCACTTATCTAGTGCACCTGAATTTGCTTTATTCTTTATTACATCGCAAGTAGCATTCGGAAATATGACAACAGGCAAAGACATCAATTATAAAAGTATTGTTAGCCCCCGACTAACAGGGGTGTTATAAGTATAACGTGTCTCTGTATCTGTCTGAAGCATCATAGCTCCTAAACGGATAAATTGATTTGGATTTCTCTAGTGGTTGCAATTTAAATCCGATTTGAATTAAATTTGGTATGAAGAAGGGTTTTGGTATTGGAAATTTCTACCTAATGAGAAAAATTGACTGCTAAACATGGAGGGGGGGAGAGTGCGCAAAGTAAAAAATTTTGAATTTTTTCAAGAAAAAAAGTACTCTCGTGATTTTTTCTCTAGGCAAGGAAACCTAAAAATGCAATATTCGATTTTAAGCAAAATGTGTTTTTTTTAATTCTCTGAAGGAATTTGCTTAGGTAACGTAGCTCTTACGCACCAAATTTTCAGCTTGATGTTATTTACTATATTAAAAATCCAAATATCTTAACTAAAAAAAACTTTATTACAAGCAAAACGGATAAAAGTCTATCGGTCTGTTTTGTCCGAGAGCTGTGTGTTTTATTAGTATATCTGGCAAAAAACTTTTATATAAAAAGCCCATGTGTGTGTAAAAAACTCCGATGTGCGCTTCAGCTCGCAATTTCAGCGCGCGTTGTTTAAATAAATTATAATTATGTGGAACTGTTTAATATAGTTTACAGAAGAGTTAATACGTAACAAGCTACTACAATTAAATTGTAATTTAAAATTTAAAATAATTGCTTAAAAATATGAGTTTTACATTAAGTCCTATTAATGAATGTTTTTTCCTCGAAAACCCTCCAGAACAACTCTGATTTTTATACAAATTTAAAACTAAATTCTTATATATAATTATTATCGATGGTGGGTGGGTAAAATGAAGAGATCCGCTTAAAACAAACTATTGTCACTTTAAATTAATACATTTATACCATAATTTGTACGGTAAAATTAAGAGATGAAAAATTATCTAAAATGTAATAAAGTAAAGCCTAAATATCTCAAAATTACAAATTTCTTGATCCGCTCAGTTTATTATTTCATATATTGTGCGGTTTGGCTCAGATAAAGCCAATAAGGAGAGAATTACCTACTTTTTTCTAAATAATAACTAATTCAACAATTTTTACCCACTTTTTAAATTTTCTTTGGCAATTAAATATAATGATTACACAATTATTTATATATAAAATAAAATGGAACATTAATTCGTTTCCCATTTTTCCATTTTACAAATCAATTACATATATATTAACTGTTATTGACATCTTAATCAGTTATAATTCTAGTACAAGAAATAATAAAAAAGGAAAAACTATTAGAAACACGCAAACGTTAAATTAGTAGTAGGAAATCGTTAATAGAGGTACATTATAGAATTGGATAACCACTAACCAGTTGATTCGAACACGATGTATAAATACTGTAGGAATATAAATTCACTTGCACTGCTCAGAAATAGTTTGAAAAAATAACTAATAGATTTCTTCTCTCGAATCTATAAAAGTAATTTCATTTAATTTTTAGAAATAATTTTTAATGTTTGATTTTGTTGTTTACTCGGTAATAATAAGTTGTTAATTAATGAAAATATTCAAATTCAAATCAGATAAATCTCACCAACTGGCGATAAAAATTTGCACTATTAAACAGGAAGTGGACCGCTTTTTGAGTAGTTCCAATTTAGACCACCAGATTACTAACCATTTATTAATAGTATATATTAAATTCATCTGCCAATTGTTTGTTATTTACAGTAAAACAATAATTTTTTTGAGAATATATCAAAAACAATGATTTACCAATTTTTTACATGTTTATTATAAGCTCTTATTTTTATACTCTACAGGTCTGTAGGTTTCGTTCCATTTGTAACGTCATTCTGAAGCTCAAATGTAATTATAAAATTTGTATATTATTATATATACGCAATAGTTGTAGATAACTATACCATTTTTTGTTCTTTAGGAAAAAATGTCATTTTATCAATAATCGGTCCCTGAACACAAATTTAAAAATGCCGTTTTATATTTTTTGTGTGTTTGCAATATGAAAGGAAAATAAACTGTGTATAAAAGATAAAAATTGGTTTAAATTTAAAAAATAATATAATTTGTAGAGAATTTTCTCTTCAAGCAAAATCAGCTATGGTTTTTGTAACGATAATTTAGCGGAATTTAGCAGAAATTTCTCTATACAAATTAATATTTAATTTAGCGGCCGTAAAATGAATGTAATATCCGCAGTTTAACACATAATTGATTTGTCATTAAGTGATACAACTCGAATAAAAACAACCCCTCTTTCGTTACGTTGGATAATATTAATAAGAATAAAATCAGGATAAGTTAAAACAAAATTAAAATTGTTAAACAAGAAAGATTATATATAAAAATAAATTAATTACAAACTTTCAACAACAAATAATAAAATCAACTTATTAATTATAATATTAATTATATGTACACTCTTCTATTAATTAATGCTGTAAATATAATGTAATAAAAAATGTTATAATATTATTTATCCTAATCATTGCGAGAAACTACTTGATAACAAGTTTTTTTTTTTTCATTTTATAGCAATTTTATTTTTTAATACAAATATTATGAATTCATTTCATTAGTTTCAAACGTCCATGGGCGTCATTATGAATTTTTAGTTCATAATTACACTATAGCATATTTTCAAATAGTTCATCGGCCAGTGTTGTAGCTTAATAACCTTGTAGACTTCTTGTATTTAATTGAAGTTTTCTGTTCTGCCACTTTTAAGTGAGAAAAGCAATCCTGCCAGTGCACCGAAAATTATTAAGATACATTTCAGGAAAGCAATATGAGGATATATGGCAGAATCTTTAGGACATGATCTGCCGTCAATATGGTAATGTATGTTTTAATTTTGCATTATTTAAATGAAAAAACTACTACTGCCGCTTGCCCATCAGGATAAGTAATTCTAATTGATCAATTGCAGTTACACACTCCTGTCGAGGCTTACCGTATTGAATAAACCACAGGAATAGTTTTTCTGATAAGATAATACACATATAATAATCATATGCAAATTTAAAGAGAAATCAAGTTGTACAAATCCCTGCAAAATATTCTTAATTTTCCACTAGTTCAGCTGGATGGCTGGATTCATTTTTGCTTAAAATAAGAAGCCTTGTTTTAAGTACTTTCTTAAGTGCATTCTTAGAAATGCAGACAAAAATTTTTTTTGGTAATGCAGCCAAGCACCAACTTGTATGAACTGTCCTTATTATCACAGCACACTTTTTAGTGCAGTGTTCCATATAACGAGTTGAAGATTACTAGGAAAACAATGCTTTTACATAAAAAATACTAAATAAAAATATTGACTAATTCGAAGAGTAGTACTAATACACGTAGCAAAATTCTTTAAAAAAAAACATTAAGTTAAAAGTTAAAGTTTCTTTTTCACAATATGCCGTCAGTTGGTCACCATATTGGATTTTCATCAGTGCCATAACTTTAGTAGCACTCGCAAGGTTAAGATAAATCGATTGACGTCAAAATCACCAAAATCGAACTACGCGTGTGGTCTCTGTTGCGCCACATAGGAACAAACATACATTCTTTTCACAATATAGCGTCTGGTGGTCGCTATATGGAATTTTCATAACTTCCATATCTTCTATACCACTCACAAAGTTAAAATCGTCAAAATCCGACCACGGGTTTGATCTCTAGTGTGCCACATAGGAACACACATTTTCACAACATGGCGTCTGGTGGTCGCCATATTGAATTTTCATTATTGCCATATCTTCAGTAGCCAAGGTTAAGACAAATCGATTGACGTCTGAATCATCAAAATCGGCCGACGCGTTTGGTCTGTAGTGAGCCATATAGGAACACACATATATAGCTGATAAACACATTACCACTCCTTTGCGTTGCTCAGTAGGGTGAAAAGAATGGCTATTTTATAGGTTCTTAAAAGTATTTGCTGTTTTATTAAAAAAGGTTATTTATCAAATAAAGCGTTAATTTAGATTTGAAGTATTTTATGGTTTCCATTTTAAATTATCTCACTGTTCATACAAAACAATGAATTAAAGATAGTGTTACTAAAATTGAATTTATCCTGTGTGATAATCCGTTCTCTTATATATTCGCCACTGTTTCAAATTAAAATTATTTATTTATACATTCATAAATAATTTAAAATTTATAATTTTATACTTTTAATTAAAAAAATTAAATGAGATATGTTCTATACCCTTCGACATCGAAAAAAAAAAGTGAGTTTGTATATAAAAAAATAATTTTACTTTGATATAGACATATTTTTTTTATTTTTATAACAATTAAAATATTCTTTCAGTTATGGAGAAATTAATAGAAAAGACAGACATTCAGAGTTTGTAAGGAAAAGAAACTTTAATTGAATATGACTAAGCGATTATCTAATCATTTTTTGGAACTTTCTATATTCTTAGCATGGCTTTTTTAGTATGCTTGAATCTCATTATAAAATAAGTTGCATTTTTATATTCCCGGGTCTTTAATTACTTTTAAATCACTAAATTTAAATGATTCAGGAAATTTAAACGATTGATAAAAGTTCAAAGTTAGTAGTATTGTGAAGTAACGTCCGGTGTCCTTTAAAACTTTCGGATGTCGTCAAGAGAATAGACTCTTCAGAACTCTAAAGAGGAACCAAAAAGATATACCTACATTAGAATACCATTAGAAGTCTCATCTATAATTCACTTTAATAATAAATTCCCAAAATATAAATGGAATAAATAAAATCAAATGAAATAATAGATATAGGTATCTACATACATAAAATATTATTTCCTTCCTACAATAATTATTGTAAAACTGTGAGAATAATAAAAAAGATGAGTTTGTACGTCACGGGTGGCTGTCTTAAAACAACATTAATTTGTAGGCGGTAAAAACATTTATACAATTGATTATAATTCCTGAAGGATATAACTTTTCTTTTATTTTTATCAACGTTAACAAACACATAACCAACCACAATTTTTCGTTAAATAAAAACAATTATTTAATTAAAGTATATAGTAAAAATTTTTGTTATTTATAAATATTTAAATAATGATCACAATCAAATTCATAACAAGACGAAGAAAATTGTATTTAATATATGAAATTAAATTATATTACATAAAATATATACAACAACTTCATTAATCACAAAAATATGTATATCCATCCATTCAGAGGTAGAAGATGTACAACCAATGGTATACAAAGTTGGATACCACTAATTTAGTCTCGTGGCTCTATTAATGGTCCGCTTAAAATAATGTTTTTACGTGGCCTATCTTGAAACTAATTGATTTTATAAAAAAATTTTCGAAAAAAAATTTGTTGGAAAATTTTTCCTAAAAAAAGGTAGAGTGAACAATTTTGATATATTTAGCCTTTTTCCAAACGATCAATTATATATATATAATTGATCGTTTGGAAAACGGCGCGAATAAAACGAAAAAAATAATTTTTCGTCAATAATCTAATCATTATCTTCGAATTATGAGTAAAAAGTTCTGAATTTTGTTACTCAGGGGTATGTTTTAAATTTTAAAAAACATCAGGTCTACACAAATGGTTATCATTGATTTTTTTTAAGTAGATACATTCATTTTTACACTAACATGCTTTGGAACTTTTTTCAAATACCCATTTTATGCTTTTTTATTTTTATTGGTTCGTATAAACGAACATGTATAGGTAACGGATGCAAAAGCTTCTTGGCGTGCGAAACACGTAAAGCAAAAGTTAATTATACAAGTGACACCAGAACAGTATCACTTGTATAGTATTTCCTAACAAAAATTTCTCTATATAAAAATTTACATTTGCAAAAATGACCAGAATGTATGAGTCAATTTGATGCTTCAAAGGTATCTCGTTATGATATCAACAAAAATTAAACTATATCCATTCAACTTCGACTATTCAATGCAGTACTGAATAAATGAAAACATTTTTTCAAAGGTATAAAGTTTGAGATATTGAGATTAAATCTTTAAATACTGTCCGAAGTCTGAGTGTCTCTTCGTGCTCGTGAGACACGAAAAACGATAACTTGCTCTTAATTGTTCTTGAAAACTTATCTATTCATTTGAAGTGAAGACGTTCACTTCTTATTTTTCCATACCTTCAGAATCATTATGTTACTCTTGCAGCTAGGCCTTTGAAAAATAAACCAAATTTGCAGAATCAAGATCACCGTCAGGTTATATTTTCAGGCAGGCTTATTTCTTCATCGAAACTATATAGTTTTGATGAAGCTGTCATCGAAAGTTTATAGTTTCGATGCCCAGAAGTCTTTGTACTTCCTATTTAATCTTAGAATAAGATAAGCTTTTTCTCTAATAAAATAATCGAACGTAATTGTAGACCTACTAGTGTAGATCACTATTTCCATTTTGAATAGTTTCAAAGGTACATTATTTAAGTCATTTCGTTATTATTTCTGTTCCGTGAGAGCTTGAACTTTGGTACTATACTAAATGTTTTCTTTCTTTGTTCAGGTGCAAGTAGAAAACAATTTGTCTTCTAGAAAACAATTTACGCTGATGTTTATAAGCCTTAGACTCCATGATTATTTTAAGCCTTAGACTCCATTATTATTGCCACAGTTTTTATTATAATAAGTAACAGTGTAACACTACGTTACTTTTTTACTGTAACATTATAATTACCCCTGCATTTCCTACCTTATTCTATATAGAAGCTCCATTTCTATTTTTTAAATATTTCAATTAGTTATTTTTTGAAATTAAACGTTCAAACATCTGTGTCGTTCAGCGTACAACGGACAAACCTCTCCAACTAAATTGTGATAACTCCTTTTTCATCCCATCAGATTATAAAGCAGCCACCAATATACAATAGAATTATTCATTTTATATTTACAGGAAGTTCATAAACCAACGAAGCGTATATCACTAAGCTCTTCATTTAAATATGAATCGAAAATTGGATAATCGACCTATATTAATTGAATGTTCATAAATTGGCTACAATTAAAAACATATAATATATATAACATTTAAAATATAGGATAATGTACCACCACTGGCTCAATCTAATCAGTCAATTACGAAAAACAAGTGAAATTTACAAAATTCAAAAAACCCGACAAATGCGATTTAATTCTTGTAAACCAATTTTTGGAAACTTAGCTATAAAATGTTCTCAATCAAGACGCACAGATAAACAATTCTATAACACTCCTTCTTTAATCAATATCAAAGTGATGATCAAAGACATTAGATGAGATGAAAAGCATACTTATAGAGCTATCATTTTTTGGGACTAATTTTTGGAAATATTTTAAGTTAAATTGAAATATTTGAGTTGACTTTGTTCTTTTAAATTATTGTTTTGAATTACCTAATTAATTATTTTAACATTTCACTTTTCGAAATGAATTAAACCAGGTATATTGGACCATGCATTTCCATACTAATTATTTACATGTTGAAATTATATGTCATGCCTTTTCCAAACTGAATCGGTTTTCAAGATCATCGCGAATTTTTTAGTTTTTTCGGATACGGAACTCTAAGCTCGCACATGGTACATATCTAAGAACACTTTCCGTTAAATTGTCTTTCAAATGAAACCAAAAAAATTAAAATCGGTTCATCAGTTTAGGCGCTACGACGCCACAGACAGACAAATACACAGACAACACACACATAGCGGTAAAACATATAACACCCCTTTTTGGAAGTGAAGATGAACCCGGAATATTTTTTCAAATATGCTTTGGCAAAATTGAGGCTCAATATCAGAGGTAGTATTTCCATATTGGGAACTACATACGTAAATAAAAATTATAGTTCATACACTAAATAACTAATGATTCTTAATTTAAGATAGTTTCAGATTTATAGGAAAGGTTGAGTAGAAAGACTTAACTACAATTTTAAAACGTCAGCCTTGTAATGCTAGACATCGATAATGCAGGCGGTATGTGGTTTACTCTTCCGTTCTGTTATACCATGTATACCTGAAATATACATAGTATTATAAGTTTAGTCCCAAGTTTGTAACGCCTAAAAATATTGATGCTACAAAAAAAAAATTGGTATAGGTGTTCATAAAATCACCTAATTAATCCATTTCCGGTTGTCCGTCCGTCCGGCCGTCCGTCCGTCCGTCTGTGGTCACGATTACTCAAAAACGAAAAGAGATATCAAGCTGAAATTTTTACAGCGTGCTTAGGACGTAAAAAGTGAGGTCAAGTTCGTAAATGAGCAACATGGGTCAATTGGGTCATGGGTCCGTAGTACCCATCTTGTAAACCGTTAGAGATAGAATAAAAGTTTAAATGTAAAAAATGTTCCTTACAAAAAAATAAACAACTTTTGTTTGAAACATTTTTTTGTAAACATCACTGTTTACCCTCGAGGGCGTTAATTAGGTACAAATTTTATAGTATGTATTAATATAGGAATATCAAAGTGAATATCTTTTGTTATTTACATGACGTCAAAAAAAACAAACGATTGCGCATCAACACTTGCGCATTATATGAGAATATCAGTTAAATATGTCAGATATGTATGTATGTGAAATGTGACAGAGTTATCAACACTGCCTATACATGGTATTTCAACAATTAACTCAGTCAATTGTTTGTTTTCACTTGTTTTTATTTGCATTATGATCTTCTATTTTCTTAGGTTGATGCCGACAGAAAATTATTCCATTTTTTAATTACCTTGTGGTTATGCAGACAAGGTTACTTTTAAGATGCATTAGTACCATTGTTCTACTACTAGCAATTATCAATCACAAGTTCGGGCTATTACCTCTTCTACCAATCATCATAACTTGGCCATAATTATTTCTACTTTTTTTTTATAAGTTCATCGCCAATGCCTTAAAATGATTTAATCGATGATTATTGATTGGTTCAATCACCTCACGCTACTTTCCTGCTGCTGGTCTTCCCCGTTTGCTTGCCTTCATATTTCTATTTACGTCACTGTGGTTCTAAGCCCAGCGTAGATATGGACTTGCTTACATTCAAGTATACAGGATGTCTCAATTTAATCCACCACCTAAAATTATTTATACTGGGAGTACTCAATCAAAAAATGACTGGAAAGTTTTTGAGGTCAATAGACACTCTATTTTTAACCTAAACTACTTAGTGAAATTAAAAATTGTTTCTTAAAAAAATAAATAAATAAAAAAATAAACATATCATAATTGGAACATTTTTTCGAAAAGTGAATTCATTTGTCAGGAGCTCATATCCCATTTGAATCTATCACCTATGACATTACGTCAAGTAGATCCTTTATTCAAAAATTTTCTTCTTTTTTGGAAGCGGAAATTTGACCTTTACATTGCATTAATATTCATCCTGTTTAACTTCATGAACTTTTTATCAAACGTTATTCTTTATTAATTCTTGACTAATTTACTCTATCAAAACGCCTCAAAGATTTCGATAATTCGAAAGCACTATCAAATACCTTTATTGTAATCAAATAACATTCATAAATTTCATTTTTTAAAGGATTTTTTTTTTAACTGAAAAAAAAAGATAATTTTCACCAAATTTTTTCCGCTTTCAACAACAATTTTCTGTTTTTAACGACTTTCTAATTCAGTGTGTACTGTTATTTTTCATTTCATGAGGGAAACTTTTGGGTTAAGGACTCTCTTGGCGAATGTTGGAGGGGGGGCTAATTAAAATAAGCACCCTGTATAACATATTACAAATTAAAACTTGTATCACTAGTTGTTATGAAACTTGTTCAGCTTCCAAATATTATCTTTTAAGTATCTTAATTATCTAAATAAACTATTTAATAAATTCATCTAGAAATTGTTAAGGTATTAATAATTTGAATGATTTAAGAGAGTATCCATTCCAAGATCAGATTTGTGAATCTGAGTGACCCAATCGAAATTGGTGGGCAACTCAATATCATACGAATGAAAATTTTACAAACTTAGCATGACGTTTTTGACGTTTTTCTTTTATCACCTTGTATATTTTATGAATATCCTATATATAATATGTTTTATCATATATTTTTGTACATTACACAGCATCCACTACACCAGTACCATTACTACCATGTTGTGACGTCAAACTCTTTTAGTAATGACGTCAAACGTTAAAGTTCACGTTTCCTTACGGTATACTCGTATATAAGTATATGTGAAACAACCATATAGAATTCTATCACTATGTATGTATGTATATTATATACGTTTTAATACTCATATAATTGTTACTTGAGAGTTGTAAAAAATATATATTATACAGATTTTTTGTTTGTATTTTTTATTCAAGACATCTTGTCGATAGAAATTTATGTTTTTTGAAATTGTTCTAGAATTTCTTTTTATTTTGTTGAACGTATTGGTACGAAATTGTTTACATAAATGTTAAAATAGGCCAACTAATTATCAGAACAAGAAATATAGGAAAATATAGAAAAAGATAAAAAATTACCATATTGGCTAAAACCGTTGATGATCTTTACCTTTATTTGCTTTAATGATTGAATGTGTGTTTATAGTAAGACTCGTAAATAAACATATTTCTCTGGAAAACGCAAGTGACATTCAATTTTTTTTGACAAAATATTCTCAATCAGCACACTTTGTTTTAAGAAACTTCTTAATTTCTAAGACAATATTTGTGTATACAGAATACCCCAGAAGTTCTCAACCGTTAATGGTATCTATCTTTTAAGGTTAGAAACCTACTTTTCACAGAAATGTGTCGAGATGAGAGTATAATCTTTGAAATAAACCTGAAAATTCTGACTTTTTGAATGCAATACCTAGAAACTTGTTATAAAAAAGAAACTATTGCATAGGTTTTCTCAAAATTTCTCAAGACTTCTTTATTACTTAGTTAAGAAGACTATATAGGTTTTATAGTTTAAATTCAATTTAAATATGTTTAAAAAAATTACCAAAGTTGAAAAATTGAGAAAAATGACTCTTTTTATTAAAAAATTCATAACTTTTTTAACTCTCAATATTAAGGACTAAAATTCAGCTGAGTTTTCTACCAGTGCTCTAGTACAAGAAAGAAAATAGTAGTTTAGTGAATCTTTAAAAAAGTATATTTCTTTTGGAGAAAGATTGCTGAACAAAATAGTTTTCGAACCCGTGAATCCTCGATAATTCGAGCCTTAAGGGAAATACAAAGATTTCGATGTAATGAATTTTTGATTTAAACAAGTAGTTTGACGTACAGAGTGTTTAATTGCTTCGATTTCGACTAAAAAAGGCGCTAGTATATTTTACGAACTATACGACGTCATTTTTTTACTAATTACGACTTATGGAGTCTGCTTTTTGGAATTTGATTTACAGAGTATAAATATGTATTATCAATACCTCGCAGGAAAATAACATTTTGTTCGAGTTACAAAGTCTGTATAATTTGAGATAGCGCGTATTTAAGGATTCAGCGGAAGAGAACAGCATTTTTTTCAACTTACTGAGGATTGAGGATCGACTTAACGAGGTTCGAGTTATCGAGGTTCTACTGTAATTTTTTTTTATGGTAAGGATATACGGACACTATAGTGTTCTTAGCGTGAGTCTCATTAAGTAAAGATAATTTGTAGTAGATAATTAACGTGAACATAAAATTATCTAAGTTTTTTGAGAAAAAAATAAGTTTTTCGTTGTGATAGCAATCATTCACTGATAATTAGGAACAATTTATGAGATGATTATATGAACACCTGTACCAAACTTTTGTTGGTATCATCAACATTTTTAAGCGTTACAAACTTGGGACTAAACTTGGTATACCTTGATATATTTCTCATATACATGGTATAACAATTGTATAATAATAAATAATCATATCAATCGTACAGATTTAATTTAAGCACACAAATATTTATTGAATTACAAACAATAACATAATATCCCCGCACGTGCAACATTATCTACCTACGTATGTGTGCATATATTGTATGTATGTATATGTTTTATTATGAACATTGACCAATGGTTACGAACAAGTGGTTAGCCATAAAAACCACAATTATTATCAATATGATTAATATTACCAACCTACCTGTAGGTACCTTTACAAACGTATGTATTGTATACCTAATATTATTAATTTTAAATTATTTAAATACCTAACTAATTTGTAACCAATCAATGGGAGTTTAGTGAATCAGTTATTAGTTTATTGATTTGATATTATTATTACTTATTGTGGTCATTGGTTTTATCATAAATACAACAAAAACCGACATAATAGTGAAATATTTTAGTATTTATATAAATTAGATACATTTTGTTCATTTATATTCACCTTTATTCAGTCACCTTATAATAAAAGTGTGATAAAATTTCAAGAATGATACAAAAAAATTAAATAAAAACAAGTGAAAACAAACAATTGAGTTAATTGTTGAAATATCATGTATAGAAGACAGTGTTGATTACGTAATCGTATGTTTTTTTCCTCCATGTAAGTAAAGAAGATATCCACTCTTAGATAGATGCACATGCATACATGTTACGCACACATAGCTGATATTCCCATTTAATACATACTATATAATTTTCGCCAAATTTGCAAAAGTGAGGTCGAGTTCGTAAATGACCAACATAGGTCAATTGGGTCTTGGGTCCGTAGGACCCATCTTGTAAACCGTTAGAGATAGAACTAAAGTTTAAATGTAGAAAATGTTCCTTATAAAAAATTTAACAACTTTTGTTTGAAACATTTT
Organism: Chrysoperla carnea; assembly: GCF_905475395.1. Taxonomy (NCBI): domain Eukaryota; kingdom Metazoa; phylum Arthropoda; class Insecta; order Neuroptera; family Chrysopidae; genus Chrysoperla; species Chrysoperla carnea. Next base: position 69,379,265 of record NC_058337.1, on the reverse strand, counting down.
TTCGTAAACATCACTTTTACCCGTGAGAGCGCATATTATGCTCAAATTGTATTATTATATGGGTATGAAAGTTATATGTGTGTGACATATATGTATGTGTAATGTGACAGAGTAATCAACACTGTACATGGTATTTCAACAATTAACTCAGTCAATTGTTTGTTTTCTCTTGTTTTAATTAATATATCCTGATTATTATTTAATTTTCTAATAAAAATAAGGTAATATTAGTCTGCTAATCGGTTGAATCATTCTTAAGTGACTTTATGCATATTAAATTTGTTAAAATCAGCTTGCATTCTGAATATATACGTTTTCCATGAAAACGTAAACAGTTATCTATATGAAGGTCGATGGTATTTAATAAAGAATTATCTATATATTACCTCTGCTGCTGACATAAAATGCAAGGTGTTCTATTTAAGTTAAACAAGTAATGGCCGCTTAAAACTTTTTATTCTTTAGTGCAAATTTTGGGACAACCTGCAAATCAATTATTAACCATGGCGCCAAAAAGCTCAATCAGGTTATTAGACTCCAAGTTGAATTTGGTTTGAAAACGGATATAAGCTTTGAGAATTTATACGTTACAGTTGCTACTACATTTTCAGAAAATACTGAATATTTCGAAAACCGTGAGTTTGAAGTAAATTTTTATGAAACTTACCTTTAAATAATTTTAAAATGTACAGCCAATACGCCTCCATCTGTCCAAGAAACAGTATTTTCTTAAAATCTTGCAGTTTAGTCTGAATCTTTGGTGTCGAATAACATGAATAACACTGTATCTTTAAATTTACAAGTTTATTGAAAAGCATTTACTTACCTTATAAGTAGGTGATGCATCGTTTTTGTGGAAATATTGTAGTTGGTATATTTGGAAAACTCTATTTTGCCATATATAAGGGTCTTCACTATATGCTTTGTATGCTCTCGCATGCCATAAACACTAAAACTATTTTATATACACACTGTTAAATGCCTTTTGAATACAATGAGAAGTAAATCAGTATCAGGTTAACTGCTCACTAGAGACTCGTTTGGTGGTTCAATTTACCGTGAGTGACTTACCACCAACACGGGGATAAGTGAGTGTTTGTCTATCTGTATTATCTGTATAGTAGCAGCTCTGTTCAGGGTGGTCTTACAAAAATGTAACGATTTTCCCATATTTTATTCTGAATGAACCTCGGTATAGGTCTTTATTCCAGCGCGTAATAACCTCTTAATACTCCTGTATAAACATTTGGAGTAGCAATTGTATTTTGATTATGTTCTTAAATAATCTGAAATTTCACAATTTACTCTGAAATTAGATTCTTAGATGGAAACAGCATACAATTATCGATGCAAAGCAATACTTTTCCTTTGAATAATAAGAAACCAAAAAAATTCCCGTTTTTCCTTTTTTTTTTGTTCTTACATTTTAATTTATTATCAGTTCGTGCATTAAATCTAATGGCTATTAAAGATAGGCATTTGGAGCAGCATCCATTAAAATTTGTAAAATATGCTGCCCCATAAATGTGGGTGTTCATATATTCTATGTTGCTCAAATTTCTTATACACAGTTCGAATTGGAGCCTTATTCAATTGACTAGCGAATTATCCCAAAAAGCTAGCCCCTAGTCTTGTAGGACAAGTTTTGTCTACCAAACAACTAACCCTACAACTAACCTTAAGCAATACTTTACCAACCATTACTTTGTAGAGATGACCGTTAGTCAACATTATTACACATTTCAAGCGGTGTTCGAATAAACTCGAATTTCCAGGGATGTTTATCATAATCTAGATTCTAAACCAAAAATAAATTTATGCCTTATTATCCGAACGATCTTCCAAAAGACAATAAATTTATTTTAAATTTTTAAGTTAGATACTATTAAAAAGTATCTACTTCCATCAACACGGTTCCTGCTTCAAAGAATGCACTCACTTATCTCATATCAACCCCATGATCATTTTTTATATGAACCCAGGCTTCAAGGCAATTTAAAAAAAGGCAAATTGCCACAATCGCAAGTATTTTTAACAAAACCGAAAAAATAATAATGCAAATAAATAAAAAATAAAAATGAAAAAGCGCCAAATTATTTTCAAAAATCAATAGTTTCAGCATTACTAAACAATAAACTCATTACTTAAAATGACGGCCTGATCTAATAATAAATATGTGTGTTCGTTGAAATATAATCGGAAAATTTCTTGGAATAAGATGCGAACATTGCGGTTGTTTCACTGTATTGCATGATCTTCTTTAATTATGTTGGCATACGAATAAAATATTCAGTGTGGTGGCATTTTGAATGAACCAGCTTGTAAACGTAAATTTCTACAAATATCGCATATCCTTAACAATTTATCATTGTCATAATATGTACACATGGTTTGCATGTATTATTTTTGGCTATATGAATGATGTATAAGTGTATTGCCAAAGTATCCACTTTCATGTGTATGGATGGAGAAATTTACATTTCTATCACCAACACTTTAAACCACTGCTGTGCTGTTCAAAAATCAATATCGCAAGGAACGGAATGAACGCCAAACCTTTTGATTAATAAGCCAGTACTTATCGTTTAATCTCATGCATACGATAATTGCAGGCTGGAATTTATAGGTTATAGATATTTGAAATAAAATTTCAAACAAACGATTTATCAAAGTGTCACCAAATTAGCATCTAGTAGTATCTTCGAATAATAAATTTAGATAATTCATTTAGGTATAATAGTATAATACAGTGTGTCGCATTTATGATGAAAACACCCTCATATTTCTTTATTAATAAGAATATCGTACTGAAATTTTGCCTAATCATACGGGGCGGGGCGATGGATCATATTTTTTAAGATGCTTAACCGAAATCCAACTCTTAACGTGGTATGTTGAGTTTAAAGTCCAGTTTTCAGTTAAGTATCTTAAAAAATGTGTCTCATCCCTCTGTATGACTGTGCAAAATTTCAGATCGATATTCCTATAAATTACGAAAATATGAGAGTGTCTTCATCTTAAATGTGACACACTGTATAAATATTTCTCATCAATGAGTATATGGCTAGTACATTTTTTACAAATTTAATTTGCCAAATTCCAAAATTCGCGTGCTTAGCCCAGCATTGCTGCAAAAGCGTGCTTTTGAGAAAGCCACACTTTTTAGCTATTCTAATATAAAAAATAAATTAAAGCAAAAGCAAAATACTTTTCCCTTTCCCTGCCAAACAGCAAATCTATAGCCAAATCATCTAAAGTTTGTATTTTGCATTTCTAATAACTTATATTTTTAGCCACAAATATTTCACTTGTTTCAAGTTAGTCCAAAAAATGTCCGCTTGATAAATGTATACAAAAATTGTACTTTTAATGACAATTTTCTACTCATCGTCAAAATGAGTAGGAAACTGGCTATTTGTTTATGGAAAATCATATGAGAATAATTTATTTAATGTTTGAGTAAATAAAACTTGTATTGTGAAAATGCTGGAAAATAACTAATTTTAATATTATCAGAAACTCAAATGTGTAATTCTTGACTGCGCTCCCGCATCATTGTTTCAATCCCCAAAAAGATATAATATTTTTAATTCGATTCGATTTCAAACATCAAGGATAGCTAGGATCCATTCGGACTTTTCAGCAATTAAATGCAAAACAGCTTATATAAACTTATAAACAGCTAACAGATACATCTGCTTAGTAGTACTTAAAATCTACTACAGTCAAAATCATTTATACTTACATTTTTAGTTTAAATTGAAGTATGTGTACATGATGATTGTTACTGCAGACTTATTTCAATACAATTTGTCGATATGCCGATAAGGTACAAAATAAAGTTTTTAAGGTTCAAAATAGTATTATGATGTTGTTTTGTTTAACTGAAAGAGTATTTACATTTAAAATATAGGTAACTATGTAGTTGGTCGTTATAAACGATATATTGGCCTACAATTCCTACAAATATTGGTCGCCATAGCTGATATGTCGTTAAATCCGATGTTTTGGAACTATGTTCCTAATCGAACAATATTTGTTTGTTGATTGGGAGTTAAAACTGCAACAGACAGGTTGTCATGAATTTTGACAAAATGCATAAATCTTTTTATAACTGTCAATTTGTCAAAATTTTATGTTTCATCATTTAAAAAAATTGAGTTGTTAAAGCTAACAGAAGTTAAAGAATACAGAGATAATTTAAAATAAGTACAATGCAATTTTTATGTTATGTCATAAAAAAGATCAAACCAAACGTACTCACATATTGAGTTGACAATTAAATCAGAAGTATGTCTTTTTTAAAGTAATACAACAATTATTTCTCACACTAAAAATTAAAAGTAGCTATAAAATTAAATGTTTTAACGAATCAAACAAGTATTTGGCTTTTAAAATTAACAACTTAAATTTTCAGAAAAATATCTTGTAAATAAAAATAGTGAGCGCTACATTTATAATGTACCAAGGTACGAAAAGAATATAATTATTACCGAGTGTCCCACGAAATCTCTCGATCTTTTTTATATCCAACACATTCATTTTTGTTCATTTAACACGTAGATAAATGTAACGGCTATAAGAAAATCGCGTATAAGGACAAATAATAATACTATACGGATTTGATCGGGATCTTTGCAAGTCATCAATATAACCAATTCGTCGCTATAACCAATTTTACTTGCATTATTTAAAGTAATCAAAAATATCAATAGAAAGTTTCAGAGCTTATGTATAACTAAATGTTTTACAAGAACTAATCTCAAATCAAATATCTCTCGCTTTATTCTTTCTTAGTTTTCTATAGTAAATAATAGATTGTATATTAAAAAGTATTTGATTTTAACACTTTCAACATAACAATTGCTTTCCTTCCACAAACATGCTTCAAACACTTTCTGACGCTCATAAGCTTATCAGAAAACGGAAGAAAATGAGTATACAAATAGAAACTAATATTTTCTTGCAATAGTTCAAATATTTAAATATTTATTTACGTATAGATACGTTTATGTGTCATGACATGTCATATATGTATAAACACATTGTGAAAGAATGAAAATTGAAAATTTATATACATGAAAGTTAAATGAAAAGTTTTTCATACTAAATATATATATTTTGTTTTCTGTTGAAGTGTGTATGTAAGTATAATATTCTAGGAAAATATGTAGGTACTATAGTATATATTCTATTTTAATACATTTCGAAGAAAAAACAATACACGTTCTCTAATGCAACTGAATACTTCTAACGAAGTACGAAAATACGTAAAATGCATATTATGATAAGTATGTGTCTGTTTATTTTAAATTCCCAATAGCTTTAAAATATCTCGAATGTATAGCTTTGTTAATAATATTACATCATTATCATTATTGGGTCATTATTTCTACTGGTTTAGATTATTTTCATTATTGAGTCATTATTTATACTGATAATTCATTATTTTATAAAGAATTTTAAAAGTATTTTTCTTTTCTATGACCAAAACCGAAGATAGCAGGTTTACAAACAAGTGTATTACACATTTTTCTAAATCTAAAAAAACGAAATCATTACTTTTTTATGTCCACATGAACACATAACCTCTATAAAGAACAAAGACAAGTAGCTTTACATTTTATCAAGACGTTAATTTATTTTCATTTCTTTGGAATAGTTAGGCAATTAGCAGGAGTTTTTTCAAAACAAGAGAAGAAATTCTTTTTCCATTTAAATAAGCCATGTATGAAAGTTGCGTATATTTGCTATTAACTCTAAAACTATTAATTAAATTATTTTTATTGTGATGGTGCAAATCGAACCCGCTACCCTGACCATACCGTACCCTGAGTTACCGTATAAAAGTTTTTAAAAATAAAACTAGTTAATTTTAGAAATAATTTTAAAGCAAAGCAAAAAGTAAATGGCTTCCGAGCGTCATAATTGTGATGGTTTTTTAAAATCTTCTAATTTATAAAAAATAATGCAAGCACTGATATTCAACACATTCTATACAGGGTATTTCAACAATTTACTCAGTCAATTGTTTGTTTTCACTTGTTATAAAAACGCTATCAGTATTTCTTCAAGGCTCAAACCTATTATAATATAATAATATAATTAGAAATATTTACAGAAATAGAAATTAAAATTGTTGTTTATTCTCTTAATCTCAATATCTCATTCAAATAATAATATCATTTTAGTATTGAGATTTTATAATAAAAATATAGGCAGAAAATAGAGAATCAATGAGACAGAAAGAGAGAGAGATCTAAATACCACAGTCGTTTATACGACTGTGTTTGATACTTTTATTTTGTTTCCAATTTTTTGTTGAATTAAGTGTTTTCATTCCAGGAGTCATAAAAATTGAGAGAAGAAGCAATTTGTATTCCGTGTTTTATAGACATTAATTTCTAATAAATTTTTTTAAACCATATTATTCCATATTATGTACACTCATGAAAATAAGGTCAGAGATTCTGAGATGGTACAAATTTTATCTTGATCAAGGTGAAACTAGTGGACATTCTACCTATGCCGAGGTCGAGGAAAGGTGAGGTTCATTATAAAGAAAGCGAGGTGATACCAAAACCTCGCCTCGCCTTGTATGTCGGGAAACACTAGAGATTACCTATTGCCAAGTCCCCAAACATAATACGAATACATGACGATTACGTATGTCTAAGCTGATCTTCAAAAATTGACAAATTCACTATTGAGATAAGTACACCGATAGTGCAACACCACTACAGTTATTTCGACAACTTTTAACGAATACTCATATATATGAAAACGTGTTAAGTAAAGAATGAAAAATAGTTATACTATAACAAAAACTTTACTAAATTAAAATTGGAAACAATTTATTCCTAGAACGTTTGTGAGAACAATTTAGCTATATTGAATATCTCTCAGCTCAGAGAAAACGAACAAACGAACAGAGCGGTGCGGTCGATGTCAGAATGTCGGTAAGATGCGATGGTTGATTCATTCTTCTTCTTATATTCTATTTACCTTCGTACCTCTACTCCTTCATCATCTATATAAGATATCTTTAATGGGTTTTCACTAAGAATAGGTACCTAATTACTATCTAGAGTGGATTATATTCCCAAAGCTCTTCGTTCGGTCTTCTATCTATAAATACTAAAATATATTACGTGTTTAAGTTTACAATGTATTAAAATCTATTATACATAATAATATATAATATATAATATTATTATGATTATGATTGTTATATAATATTTACTTGAATTTTTATAAGCTTTTAAGATAATTTTTTTGAATATTTTAAAAATATATGCTTTGAAATACCGTAAATATAAAGTTTATACCATTAAATAAATGACCTGAATAACATTAGACACTTAAGTATCATATGTGTGACTATTCTATTAGTAAAAAATCTTTATCACCTTTAATAACATCGAATGTTTTTCATCTTGCATTATGTTGTGAAGACAAACTCTAAAAGCCAGAAAATTGTAATTTTCAATGTCAATAACTTTGAACAAAAATATTAAATTGAAAGGAAAGGTAATTGAAATTAACTGCTTGAAATTAGTGATGGTTAATGACGCGAAATACGTGAATAAGTCAACGACAAACTACTCAACACAAGATATTCACAAAATAGATTATTTTCCAAAGGTTTTAAAGGTAAAACAAGAGAGGTTTTAAAGGTAAAAAAAGCAACTTTAACCATTCTTTTCTGGAAAATGGCTTTCCTTTATAAATATTTTTTTCCACCAATGAATATTAAAGGAGAGTCTTAAAAAAATTATAAAATTTCACGCCAATCAAATAATGATTTCACGCCCTTGAAAAATGAGTGAAGACCCGTCTTAAGGAAAAAAGTAATTTAATTGAGAGTATTCGTAGATATGTTTCAAGTGCCAGTTGAGTGTTCCGTAGATACCCGAAAAATTTGTCGGGGATTTTTAAATTTTGTAAATTTCACTTTGCCATGTACATATTATTGTACACTGTCAATCAATCTTATGTCAATGTTAATTTTTTTATATTAGGAAACTAGAGTTATACACATTATTTATGAAAACATTAAACATTTATTTATTCCAGTTGCACCCCGCGGTATTCCCCTCGATTAAAAAAGAATGGTTCCCGCGATTAAAAAAGATTTTATCATTACTGTCAAGCCTTGTTGAGAAAAATGCGCTAAAAATGTATTTTACGAAATTTACAAAAACCACTTAAAAATTATGGTTCCTAGATGGGATAACCATTAGCCAAAATAATAGAATGACAAAATAAGTCATTCTTTGGCCCTTAAATTACTAGTACCAATGCAAAAAATCATGTCTGAAGTGCTATTCCAGACTATAATCTATCTCTGTGCCAAATTTCATTAAAATTATTTCGGTGGTTTTTGCGATCCATCCTTTCATCCATAAAAACTTTCACGTTAAAAATATATATCAGATATATATTTTAAATACAGATTTTATAAATAATAGAGCAAGCACTGATTCTTGCCCCTGTTATTACAGGGCACTAATACAATTAGCTCAGACCATAGTTATTTTTACTTGTCTTAAACTAAATTAAGGAAATATTAAAAATTAAATGAAACATACATACCTTCAATTATTATTAATTAATGGTATATTGAATGTAATTCAGTTAATTGCCTGGAATTGTTGCTTATCGTAGAATATTGAATATTATCTTCTAAGTACCTACCTGATGATAGATGAAAATGAACATCAATTAGACCATCTGTTTGACTTCGTGATTTAATAAATATCTATTCTAATAATATATACGATAATTATAGAAAATTATATCGTAATCGAAGACACAAATGTTCATCAACATATTACTATTATTATTACCATAGCGAACTATTTCATGTTATAACAATAACAATTATTACAATAATAATATTAGATATTTATCTTCATTATCTATTATTTATAATGGGGAAAATTCCTTTATTTTTTACCTTTTTTAATTTTTTACGGTATATTTTAATTTTTAACATAAGTACAACTAGTCCAGTACCATTAGGTTTTTACCTCGGAACCCAGTTATAGTAAATGTATTTTGATTTTTCTAGATTTTCTGAATTTCTTATACTAATAAGTAAAAAGTTTACTTATTGACACCTTCCGCTAATGTTTTATACTCTGTGTATATGATATATTTATCAAGATATACTAATTCTAATTTCAAGTTTGTAACGCTTAGAAATATTGATGATACGAATAAAATTTTAGTATAGGTGTTCATAAAATCACCTAATTAGTCAATTTCCGGTAGTTCGTCCGTCAACTGGTCTGTCCGCAGATGATCACGATAACTCAAAAACGAATGAAAATTATAAGCTTATAGCATGCTCAGGGCGTGAAAAGTGAGTTTGAGTTCGTAATTGAGCAACATATGTCAATTGGGTCTTGGATCCGTAAGACCCATCTTGTAAACCGTTAGAGTTAGAACAAAAGTTTAAATAGAAAAAATGGTTCTTACAAAAAAATTAACAACATTTGTTTGAAACATTTTTTTGTTAAGGTCACTGTTTATTTTCTCGTGTCAAGCAGAGTTAACATCGCATAATAGCGCCTCACGATCTACAAAACCTCTCTTAAGGCATGGAGACAATATACATAACTCGAAAGCTCGATAAGTCGAATAACTCTTTTGTGAACTTTTTCATTTAGTTTACCTACATTGGTAATATCTACATTTTTAAACCAGATGTTATTATATAAATTTCACAAATCTCAATAATATTACTGATTTTAAATCATAAACAAATAAACTTCCCACTGCAGAATAATAATAATAATAATAATAATAATAACAATAATAATAATGGAGGTTTAACCCCCGTTTTTATGACATACGCCTTATCACAGAGGCCACCCACATCATTATTTGTTCATCTTTATTTATTCAATTACAAACATATTTACAATTACATTTTTCATGTGGGTGGAGTCGGTTACTTCATTCTTATCCAAGCGACGACAATGTAATCAATTCTACACTCCCATTAATTATAAATTGTTCACACTGCCGCTGCCTATACTCGAACCCGCAACCTAAGTCTAAATAGTCCAACGTTCTAAGACGAACGCCTTAGACCGCTCGGCCATTTAAGCTTCAGAATAATTAAAAATAAAATTGTCAGCTGTTGAGGAATTCTAAAAGTTAAATACTATGATTATTAATGACGGCTTTTCTTTTGAAATGCGAAAACCACACTCCATATACGTATTAGTGTTAATTATTGGTTACTATACTTTTGAAACTTCACATGAAACTTCGTTTAAGCCAATATAAAACTCGTTTTATTTGAGTAACTTCTAGAAAATATTGCGATTAATTATATTGCCGTCCTTCGTTTGAAAACACATTTTGGCCAACAGTGATAGAACTTATTTCGTATGTTTTAGTTTCCAACATCCTGTACAAACATGGATATGTGATAACTGTTCAATTTATCCAAAGATATATATTTACTTTATTTATTGGTTGATACTCTCAACATTAAACAATATTATCGGGTAAGATGTAGTACCAAGAGTCAAATATACCTGGAAACATTCTTTTTCCGGGACTTTTTCCGGGAAAAAACAGGAGTTTTTTCGACAGATATTGATATTAACTGAACATCTTTTTTGTTAAAATGAGGGTATTTTATCGGAATGAAAGTAGGATGAAGACTGGTCCATTGACTTGAACTTGGCAATGAAGTTTTGATTTCGAATAAACTAAAAATAAAATTTTTGTGATAAAAGTAACCAATTTTGATTATTCTGGCTTTCTATTTAAAAGCTGACCATTGCATATTGTTTTTCAAATAAAATACAACGTAAATCGTTGGTTTTTGATGAGTAAGTAGTAGTTCCTCCATATTCCAGTTTTAAACATAAATTAAATTTAAAGTTTCAAATACGCAAAGTGATGTACCTTGAATTTAACAACATGATGTACCTTGACACATTTGATCGATACATGCTAATATGTATGCACTCTGCACTTGTTTCTATGAGTTACCAAGTATAGGTGTGCGAAGTAAGAAAAAGAAATCTCATTCATCCAGACTCATTTAAAATACTAGTTAAAACTGTTGTTGCACTCACAAAGTAGTGTGCAAGATATCCATGTAGGGTTTTCAATGATTCAATCACATATATAATCTGATACTGTTCCCGAATGATATAACAATTATGTGTTGGAGGAGAGCGCCTTCAGACATAAACGGTGGAAATGATGTTAGATACATTGCGTGTTGAGAAGAGCGCCTTCGGGAATAAACGATGGAGATGATTCTACATTATGAAGTTGTATTAATTGTTGAATCATGTATTATGGTTCGCGTTTTTATCGGTCTTTTTTAAATTCTTTAAAAAAAATAGCATAATGTTGGCAGAATAACATTTCTATAAAGTACAATTTTCAGTGTTCATGCATAATTTTAATAAAATAACAGTATCAAAACAAGAAAGTATTTGAAATTGTTATGATAAGAAAGGTCATAATTACAGTCTGGAGACATCTAACATTAAAAGGTTTACCACAGGACGAAAAAGATGTCCCTCGACTATATAATGACGATTTTACTTATCATAACAACTTCAGATGAAAATATTTTCTTATTTTCATACTTTTAAGAACACGATTTTGACAGAGCATCGGGATTTTAGTTTTTGATCTTTTTTGTATTTAAACTATTTTGATGTTATAGTTTCGTGATAAAGTATAACAATATATATATTTTTAAAAGGGCTAATTTCGCTCTTTCATTTTGTATCTAACGTCATTAAATCTTTTTTTTCGATCATAACTTTATGTCCTCTAGAGGGTATCATATTCAATTTAATGTGACGTCACATAGCCTTTAACCAGGGGACGATTAAGACGCTTTTAATACTACCTCATATGTCAAATTATGATAAGTATAGTTTAGAAGATACGAAGGAACAGTATTCTCGTGGTAAAAATAACATAGTATATTTGGGGTAAAAATAACATAAATGTAAACATTTATTCAAGGTTCTACAGCTTCTGCTATTATATATCTAATAAACAACAATTTGATTGATATCCAATATCGTTGAATAGTTACTGGATAGGTAAAGTGTAGAGGTATCTATCTAATGGTATTGAGTGGTTCATGACGTTGGTCTAATTCCATTTCAAATTTACTCATCTTGAACAATAACAATAACAGTATTACAGTGATAGTTGTATATAATAATTTTTGACATTTTCAACATGAATGTTAGATATGACGAAATAAATATTTTTCTGATTTAGTAGTCAACCCAATATAGGTATGCACACATTACGTTTGGTTTGATCAGGATACTTATAATGACATAACTTAAAAATTTTATTGTACGTAATTCAGATAATTAACTAAGATAATTACAAATTATCTCTGTTATCTTTAACTTCTGATAACTTTCACAATTCAATTTTTGAAATGATAAAACATAAAATTTTGACAAAAAATACAAATTGCAATATAAAAATATTTTTTGCATTTTCTCAAAACTTATGGCAAGCTGAATCGATTGAAAAAATTTTAGTTGCCTAGGCAACCTAGATGTTTTTTGTGCCGACTTTTTTTGGTTATACTTTCCAACCACCAGCAAACAAATCAGTCTGAACGATGAACGTGGTATTTTACTTATTGTTATGTTTATTAAGTAAAAGATATATATTTTGATTTCTTTCAAGAACTTTATATTCAACACTTACTGTATATGATTTCACATCATTAAACGACTTTTCGTTGATCGTTGTTATTTGACTATGTTCTGTATATAACGATATATAACCAATTTCATTTATTATAACAATATCTGAAACAACCAAAATTGATCATATATACTTGATGACGATATTGGTAGATAGATTCATAATTACAGTTATCCATTACTAATTAGGACAGAATAAAGCTAAATTGAATAATGTACAACATCAAAATATTAAATTACTATATGAAAGAAAATATATGTCTATCGGGAATCAAATTGAATACAGAGGGCGAGGCATAAAGTGTTTTTTGAACGAATATTCTGTCATTTGAAAAGTGAGGGATGTGTGGTTTGTTACAATATATATCCAAACTGAAAACATTTCTTTTTCAGCTGTTATCGTGGCATACACTTTTGTTCTGTTGGAGATTCAATATCAATCGTAACGACTTTGTTCCCACCCGAGGCATACACTTACCTTGCATTATTTTTGACCCAATAATGAAAAAAATGACTACTTTTTATTACCGAGTATTCTGTTCGATGGCTATCAATTCAACGTTAGATTGTACCTTGTTCGGATACATTTTGATTGATATTGAATCTCCGACAAAATCCACGTTGAACTGAAGCTACTGACACTCGACTTAGAAGTAATCTAGCATCTATAATGATGACGACTCAATGAGAGCAATGAGAAAAAAAAAGTTCTTAGTTAAAGAAAGTATTGCTTCAAGCCATCCACTTCTCCCTTTTCTAATGACACAGTTAAAATTCACTTGTTTTAAGCTCCACCCTATACAGTTATATCCATTAGAGCTACAATTTTACTTAAATATGCTTAGCCTAACAACTTGTTCAACCACCATACATCTCTTAAGTATGTTTTCTTTCACTGAACCCGCAAATTTATGTTAATTTAAGTCATTTGAATGGCAATGCCCTTTCTCATTTACAAGAATATGTGTAAAAAAAAAAGTTGTTAGGTGGACTATTAATGATTCAGTCAAATCATGCATGAAAAGGGAGTGAACCTTGCATCAAATCAGGTATTTTTATTTTTTAGATATGTTGTTTGCAATGATAAATCCAAGCTTTATAAAACAGAAAAATAAGAAAAACCTCGAAAATTTTTACCTTATTTCAGTTTTTGCCGATTTTGACCCGGACTGGTCTTTCACATCTTCTGGTTTTTCCAGAATTTTTCACAAAACCACTAGTTGAAGCTACCTGCAAATTTTCAACTCCCAATGTTTTATAGTTTTGGAGAAAATTTACGAAAAACATTTTTTTAGTTTAAACTTTTGTTCTATCTCTAACAGTTTACAAGATACAATTTTGCAAAACTTGAAAAAACTTTTCGTATAACTTGAAAAAATAGACAAACTTTGAAAAGCTGTACCTACGAAACTATCGATCTTATAAAAACCAGCTTGATCGGCAAATTTAACCTTCTTTAAAAATACTACAGTTTTTAATGAAAAATCAGTCCTTCCAGTTCAAAATCGGCAAAATTTGAAATATCCGGCCGTTTCTCGAGGTCGAAAACTGTGACTTAACATTACCTTTACACTCCAAACAACATATCCAAAAAACTAAAACAAAAATACCTTATTTGATGCAAGATCCAATGTTTAATTTGATGCAATAAGATTGTTTTTAAAATTAATGTTCATATTTCTTTATACAAATTTCGTCATAATAATATTTGGTATTACTTGCATTCAAACGAAAAAAAATTTGTCTTTTATTTCTACCGTTAAAGAATGAAATTCTCTCAAATTATAAGTTTGAAATTATAAGAACTCAAACTTTGCAACTACATACATCGTTTATTAAAAAATTTACATATTCTTTTTTTATTTGTTATTTAACTTTCTGTTTCATTTTCAATGTCTATCTGTGTATATAATACGTTTCCAATTTGTAAACTCACAATTTTTGAAGTAGATTTACAATCCTTATATCGTGCATATACTATGGTATACTGTTTGAGTAAATATAATGACAAACTGGTTGATATATTGGTAAAATCCTTCGATTTTTTTATCATCACAATTTGCTTTTAAAAATAATAATATAAATATACGCTTACAATGTAACAAAAATTTAACACTTCTAAGGGGAAATTATTCTATTTGCGACTCGATCGAAATTGGTGTAAAATGACGTACAGAACAGCAAGCTGAAAACATGTATAGCGTATTACTTAGGTGGATTGTCTATCAGCGCCGAGCAAGCGTAATATTCATCGTAACTTGCGCTTTGTTAAGTAACTTAAGTTAATGAATATGAAACAAAAATTTTTTTTCTCTCAATTAACTCAGTCAATTGTTAATTTGCACTTTTTATGAAAAATGACAAGTGCAAATCAACAATTGATTGAGTTAATTGTTCAAATATCTTGTAAAGATAATTTTGAATATAAGCGCTTGCATTATTTTTCACTAATTGGAGAAGTTTAATGACCAAACACAATTATGGCGGCCTTCATTTGATTTAGTTTTGTAGTATTTTCTAGAAAACTTTTTTTTATTCAAAAATCTTTCACAAAACTCACTTGTAGAAGCTACCTACAAATTTTCAACTCTCTATCTTTTAAATTTTTGGGAGTACACCAAAATTTTGGTCAAATTTGCTCCCTCACTAATTTGCTCCGTCATCACGATAACTCAAAAACGAAAAGATATGCTGAAATTTTATAACGCGTTAAGGCAGTAAAAAATTCGTTTGTGTTCGTAATTGAGCAACGTAGGTCAATTGGACCCATTTTATAAACTGGCAACGATAATTTAAATATAAATGTTCCTTATAAAAAATGAACAACATTTGCGTGATACATTATTTCGTAAATATCATTGTTTTCCTGCGAGGGAACAAATTAGGGCAAAATTTTATTTCCATTTTCTCAAAAAAAGAGCTTAAAATTTGTAGGTAGCTTCAACAAGCCAGCCTTATGAAAGGTTTTCATACAACAACAACAAACAAATACTTCGAAAAATTTTCGAAATTTTCAAATGCGATGTTTTCATAAATATGTTTGTATTATAAACTTCTCTAATTAATTAAAAATAATGTTCTGATATTCAACATTGTCTCATATGTCATTGTCAATATTTGAACAATTAACTCAGTCAATTGTTTATTTTCGTTTCTTTTTATTCGATTCAGTTCATGAAACTCTAGATATGATCCAAAAGGTTACATTATAGGCAATAAATGATGACTTGGTAACCAATTTTAATCAATTTATTCCATTGGGAAACAAACAATCTTCAATGCAGTCCTTATGTTATCGAAGACTTTAACTACTCATTGTAAACAGTACTTTATAACATAAGACATATTTACAACAAAATTCAATAAATAAGCGTTTTATTTGTTTTTTTTTTTTTTTCATATAGGAAAAAATGATTTGTACCAAAAATAATGTATTTACTTTATAACGTATATGTAAATCACAATATTTTATTTGTTTTTAGGGGATTTTACATTTATAATAAAAAAATAACAACAAATTTATATAAATATAGTTGGTTTCTTCAATATTCCATAAAAAGAATCGATACAAATTTTTACATCATTCGTGCGTTTATATTATGGAGGCCATGAATACATAATGAATTAAAAAGTCTAAGATTGGCTTTATATGACTTTTGGCGGATTAAAGAAGGTATATTTGGTAATATAGAAAACTGAGGTTTCAACCATGGCTGAAGAGTCGTGCCAATATTTAAACTTCCCTCTTCTCTTTTGTTTGGAGTATATCATGTTATACGCCAGACAAGACAATACGTTTCAAAAATTGAGAAGGAGTTCCAAAGTGTACGAAGGGTTAAAGGGTTAAAGACTCACTTTATTAAGAATTATTCAAATGAACATTTAACTTCATTATTATTATATATGGCTACTAAAATAACATTCTATTTGTCTAACATTTATTAACTCCAGCAACTTAGTAGGTCTTAAACACCAAACTTTTTGAGGGACTTTAATTTCTTATACATACACAAATTAAATTTTCTTAAAATGACATTTCTTAGAAAAACATAAATGAATTTAAGAGTTTAATAATCATTTTTTTCTTTTGTTGCAGTTAAGTCAAGATATTGGCTACGTCCTCTACTCAGCGTTAGGATCATTCTACATTCCAAGTTGTATAATGGTATTTGTATATATACGTATATATTTCGCAGCGAAGGCACGTGCACGACGTGGTATACGAAAAATACCACGTAGGCAACCAACGGACCAAGTGACTAGTTTTACAAATTTAGCTGATAGCAGTAAAAAAACACAACCAATGCCATCACAACCTGTATCAACGGTAATTGCTGTAGTCGACCGTAATAGTAATAATTCACCACACGACCCTGCTGAACAAAGACCACCGATTGCCACAATTGAAGCACATCCTCAACCACAAACTGTACAAATACCAATTGTCACATGTGATTTTGCATCTGATATTAGTACGAGTGATGCGGGTGATGCTGAATTAGCTGAACAAAATAAAGACACATTAAAAGTATTTTCTCCAGGTGCTTTACAAGTCACTAAAAATCCATTAGTACAATCACAGTTTCGTGGATCAACGCTATCAGTGAATGGAGAATTACAACAACAAGCTGCCGCAATGGCACGTAATCGTGCTCCATCAATGGGAATTGATACCGATATGGTATCCGAATTTGATCCAAGTAGTTCAGATTCAGGTGTGGTGTCACGTTGTGCTGTCGTGAAACCATTAAAATTACGTTTATGTCAACCAATATTTGGTCGACGTAGTGCGCATAAAACACGTAGTCGGAATCACGAACACCATAGTAGTAAAAGTGTTGAAGAGAGTATACAACCAGCACCAAAAATACAAAAACCAAGGGACCCAGAACGTGAAAAACGGCGAATTGCACGTAAAAAAGAGAAACGTGCAACATTAATATTAGGTTTAATTATGGGATCATTTATTGCATGTTGGCTACCATTTTTTTTCCTGTACATTTTAACACCAGCATGTTCAATATGTGAAATTCCTGAATCAGCGTTCGCAATTGCGTTTTGGTTGGGTTATATGAATTCAGCATTGAATCCTGTTATTTACACAATATTTAATAAGGATTTCCGAAGGGCATTTAGACGTATACTATTCAAGTGATGTTTAGCTTATGTGTGTTGCTACAATGTATGTGTAACGCGTCGTATACAAATGGCGCAATATCGTGGAGCACCAAGTACATTATATCGAAATTAAAATGGATGTGAACAATGTTTTTTGTTATCTAATACAACAACTAAAGGGTATCAAAGTTTATTTTCGAAATTAATTAAAAGAAAAATTGACATATGTCTGGCATTTAAAAATTTAAATTCCGTTTTTTCATACTTTTTGTTCTTTTAAATGTTGTCTAATTAAATTGTTCAGAAGCGAAGTTCGTCTTCAAATCAACATATGACAAATTTGAAGGATCAAAAATTTGAAGAATAAAACACGGAGAATCAAAATTAGATCCTAAAAAAGTTCCAGTGCGTAGGATTTTCAAGAAATTTTATAATGGAGAAACGTCTTTATATTCGATCTCTTTATTCGAGGAAATGTTAAAACTTTTCCAATTAAATGACTTCTGACGCCAAAACTGCCTTTCACTCCCGTTTAAAATTTTTCTTGAATTTTTCTAATGTTCTAAATTGTCTATTAAATCGAATGAATATACGAGTTAATATTTCATAACATAGTATTAATAATCTTAATTATCTTGAAAAGAGCTCTTTGCGGATAAAAATCACCTTTTTTGTAAAGTAATTTAAAATACTATGGCATTTTCGAAAAAATGCACATTTTTCTTCTCAAACTAATATTATTCGAAAACTTAGCCTCAAAAATTAAAAGGATGACACCTCGCATAGAAAAGACAAATCATGAATCGACTAATACAGAATTTACAGTAGGAAAAACAGAATTGTTTCTTGCATTTCCTATACATAAGCCAGTGCGAATTGTAAGAAATTTAATAGTTTTCAAGATGAAAATGAATTTAAAACTTTGTATCCCTTTAGAAATCCAATATTAATTTCAACTTTTAAATGTGCTTTAATGTTCTTTAAAAACATATATTTCGATGGCTTTAGCAACACACATAATGACTAAATAAAAATAAAAACTAATTGAATATTTAACTAAATTGCTTCCTTAAAATCGGAGTAAAAATTTGTACATAGAAATAATCGCTTATCTTTTTCTATAATACATAAGACAAAAATTTTTATTATAAATTATATTAATCGGGAACCAATAAAGTTGTTTAAATAATATTTATTATATATATCGACAATCGAATTGTGTACATTTTTAAATAAAACTTTAATATTTAGATTTTTAAAAACAACAACAAAAAATCGCAATATTCTTATTAATAAAATTTTAATAATACCTAACAGAAATTCTTTGTACATAGAATCATTTAGAAATAATGTTTATACTTATATACAGACAATATTCATTTTTCAGGACACCAATTTTTTAATTTTGAAACAAATACAAATTTTTTACTCGTACCTAATCAATTCCCTTGAAAAAAACATTTTATATCTATCTTCTCCCAAAAAATTGAAGTTAAGTAATAAACTGTATTGTTGCTCTCCAAATCGAGAACCAATTGGAGTAAAAATTTACGAAAATATTATTTTTATTCAAATATATTTCACTCAAGTAGAATTTCTTTAGTGAAATGAAGGTTGCAGAATGGAAAATAGAGCATTTACGTTTGAAATAGAAATAGTTCTAAAGTATAACTGCCAAACATAAAATTTACTGAATCATTACTTTACGAAAATTTCGAAAACAGATTATTATATTATTTGAATTACTATTTTTCAAATATATATAAAAAGGAAACTATGTTTCCAAAAGTAAGCTCACAAATACAAAATATTTGTATTACATTTCTGAGAAATAAATACCTTATATTCACAAGACGATTAATAACATTAAAACCCTCGTTGTTAAAATTTCAATTTCAAATAATTTCAAAATTTCACTAAAGAAATTCGCATTATTTACGTATTTATATGTATTTTAATTATGTAGAAATCAGCATTTATTTTCTGTTTGAAAAATCAACAAATGTTATTTAACAGTAGAGCCAAATGTTAAATAACATTTATATGAGTTACCAAAAAATTGAGTATGATTATTGAGTCATCATTACTCAAACATAAATTGTGAAAAACAAATGACAAAAAAAAAACGCCAAAAAGAAAATTATATTCAAAAAATATTTCTCGTAATTTAGACACGTAAGTATTTTTAGAATTTGCATAGTTAAATTTTTGTTTTAACTACTAATATGTCCATAGTTTTAAGTAGCGAAAAACGGGAAAAATAATATTTAAAAAATGCTCCTCTTGTAGGTATATTTACTAATTAGGAAATAATATTATCCATTAAGATTAAAACCCCTACCCCTACTCCAAAAAACAAGTTTTCTACATCTTTTAGAATATTGTTCTGCCCATTATAATGTTATAGTTAAATAAAGAACAGAAAATTTAAAACAATATTACGAGCAATATTTCTTAAATTTTTTAGGGATTGACCTATCACTGTGATAAAAATAACGCTTTTAAATAAAAGAAAAATAAACAAATTTGAAATCATTATCAAAAAAAAATTGATTCAAATGTGTTTTTCTATAAAAAAAAAAATTAAAAATTTATTAAAAATCTTTTTTTTTTAACAAAAAAAAAAATGATTTTGTTAATGTTTAATAAAATAGCAATTTTTTATTAATACTATTTGTAAAAGAAAAAAGAAAAATTATAAATATTAAAAGTATTCCTATAATAGAAAACCCTATTTTTACCAATTTTTAAGAATATAAAAAATATTATGTTAATATTTTTGAATGGTATTGGATTATACAATAATAGCTTCTTTTTTTTTTAAATAATTATAATGCTCTTATATCTGCGACATAGACGATTATAGATAAACTTTGATGAATGCCAAAAGCGGTCATATTTTAAATTAAAATATATTAAATGAGAATCACATATAGAGCATATTTTCCAAAAATATTGTATTAAGACACGTTTTAACATACGCCTAACATCTCTTTCGAAATTAAAGCTCGTCATTATATTTAAAAGTGGTAACGATTGTGTTGACAATGTTTGTGATATCTATACTGTACTTCGAAAGTTCCACGGTAAAGAAAATTGATAAAATATATTCATGTTCAAGCATGATGCCTACTTTTATTCTCATACTTTATTATATTCTCAAGCAGATCCAATCATTTTGGTTATATTTTTTTTATTTAAAAAAACTCAAATGCATAATTTAGAGATGTTTTTCTGAAATATAATTTATGCTTAAGGAAAGATTTTATTACAATCTGAACAAAAAATATCAACTGCTGATCAACCCTCTACTTCAAAAACTGTAGATAAGTATGGCAGCATTTTAAAAATACTCACAATTACTCTGAAATAAGGTTAAGCTATCAGCTCGCTGTGACACGGGACGTGGGTGTAAGCCAATGAATAATTTTGTTCTTAAAAGTAAAGAGCTTACAAAGAAGAACGTCATCTCAAGCTAGTCTCTAACTTATATAGAAACTGAGATATAAATTTTTGAAAATGACTAAAAAAATCGACTTTTTCAAAATACAAAAAATTCTCCAGCTCCAGATCGTCCAGATTCCCCATTTGGACGAATCGGGCTCAAATTTTAGAATCATGTTTATGTTTTCATTTAAATTATCTGGTGTCAAAAATTTAAATTATTTTGAAAAATAAACAAAGCATGTTGCGATTAATGGTATAAATGCACAAATTCTGTTCTTCTGGACATAATAATTGCCATAATAACTTATATTAATTTTAAATAATAGAAGATAATAAATATCTTTAGATTATTAACTATGGGTCACGATGTAATTTTACTTATTTTTTTAGTGTGTGTCTTCTTTCTTGTTTTATATCCTAAACTATTTCTATTACACATCTTAATTTAAATTCTTTTTAACTCCCGAACCAAAAAAGTGGCATTATAAGTTTGACCGCTATGTGTGTGTGCCTGTCTGTGGCATCGTATCGCCTAAACGGATGAACCGATTTTTATTTTATTTTTTTGGTTTTGTTTGAAGGGTAATTTAATGGAGAATATTTCTAGCTATGTTTCAAGTCCGAGTTTAGGGTTCTAGCCCCGGGACAACAAAAAAATTGTATGATCCTCAAAATCGGAACGAGAGTGATAATTTTATGTAACAGTTCACATAAAATACTAATCTAACTTGTCTTATTACTTGTTCACTAAAATAAATGAAAATAATTTTTTTAATTAAAAACATGTAAAATGCTCCAAGCAATAAAAATTGAAAAAATAACTGAAAGTGCAAATATTAATCTTTAAATCTGCATACTACTACTCAAGGGTATTCTAATTTGACTTTGAGATTTTCATGTAAAAAATAAGCAATTATTGGAGTTAACTGTTGAACTACCGTATATAGACAGTATTTGCATCAATGTTTGCGTTATTTTTAATAAATTATAAAAGTTTTAAGAACAAATACCTTTATGACGGTCTTTCGGTCGCAATTTGTATCAGTTTTCGAAAATATTTCGAATTTATTTTTCGTTGTTTAGAATTTACATGATTTAAAACGAATTATTTTTCCCCGAAAATTAACCACAATTAAATAGATTTGGTATAAAATTGGAATTCATCAGTGTTCAATCATCGGCCAATAATTGATCCCAATCAGTGGCCTAGGAATGCCTGATGATTGAATGATAACACTTTGCCAAGCATGGCAAACAAGGATCGGCCGATCGTTTGCTAAGTATGTCAATCGACTATAGGCCAAACATTTGATTTGATGATTAACCTATTACCGATCAATGATTGATCCTCATCATTGGCCTAGAACTGGCTGATGATTCAAGGATAACGCCTTGCCAAGCATGGCATACAAGGATCGGCTTATCAAATAAACATCAGCCAGTTCTAGGCCAATGATTGGGCTCAATCATTAACCGATAATAGTGTCTGCACAGCATAGTCTAGAAAAATTTATTTTAAAATGATCGAAAATTTAAAAAAAAAATAGACATGACAAAGCAGCAGATGTAGGGTCACTTGCAGGATAACACTTTTGTCGATTAACTTCATCTTTTAAGCATTAAAATAAAATAGTAAAATGATAAAATTTACAGAGTTTTGTGTTTAGTTAGTAAGTAAATTCGAAAAACTAAATTTGGAAACGCTATAGTAGACATTTTCATAAAGTATGAAGTGGATTCTGTAACAACAACTGAACGATGATTCAGAGAAAATCCAATTGGGTATTGGATTATATAAAATCATTCATCCTAGGATACCATTGTATAGGCGACCAAATATTTGTGTAATACATGAAGGGTTTTTTTTATAATTATTTAAAATTATTCAAAAAGTCCATTCTCATTTAAAAGTTCCTAAAAGTAGGGTTTTCATGTTAATATTCTAAATTAAATAATATCAAAAAATAATTTCAAATTAAAATAAATATATACAAAATATATAATATATTATACGAATAATATACAAATTATTTTAATTATATATAAATATTATGTATAATATATATAATTTATATATAATAAATATATACATATAGAAACTTATATATATATAAATATAAAATTAAATTTGTACAGTGTAGGTAATAATATAATTAAATAATAATTTATAATGTATTATATAATATAATTAATGAATTCATATTAAATTAATAGTTATTTGAATTCTAATAAAATTATTTAGAAGAATATTTATACATATACTGTAACATAATTTACAAAATTGTATTAACATTGTAAAAAAAAATTAAATAAATATAATTAATTGAAAAAATTGCTTTTTCTAACGAAATAAAAATATACAAAGAAAAAATATTTTAATAGTTCTAAAACTCAGCAAGAATCAGTATCGTTAATGAAAAATTTTAATAGTTCAACATTCTATAGAAACTAGAAAATTTTAAGAAGTATTTAGAGATCAATTAAATTATAAGAAAAGTTATAAAAAATGAAATATTATTCTTTTAGTAACGTTTAATGAAAATTTTTAGATACAAATCGAATTGAACATCATCATTTTGACATTTTTAAAACATATTTTCTAGTTATTTTTTGTTTAAATTTAAGTCCAAAAGTATCTACGTTATTTTTTGCAACTTTTTATACAGCAATGTATTGAAATTCATTATTTATAAATCCTTTAAAGTGTCTTTCTTTTTGATAAAAATATATTCATAATAAACTCAATATTTCGCAAGGTTTGGGTTTTACATAGGTATAAATCCTCAGTCTATTTTAAACATACGTTCTGTCTAGAGTTTTGAAAACTGTACTAGAGACAATTTTTCAAAATCATATGGAAGTAAATTTTATTTTTAACTTTAACTGTGCTTATTTCCAATCAGTTCGAAGTATCCACATTAAGGATACTTACTTCTAGGGTGGATTTATCACTTCCGTCAACAGTCCACATGACTGACTATCGTATTTAATAACGTTAAAACATGACAGACACGGATATTTTAAAAGAAATTTTTGCGGCATAAGAAATTAGACCCATAGACATGCTAATTTGTAGAACTTCAAAGATAAATCTATCTTTTTCAACATCCATACAGACAGTTACAAAATGACAGTTATTTTCGTTCTAGCACTCATCCTAGAAATACCTATCTATTAAAATTTTTGGCTTTTTAAGAAATTTATGATTGGGTTGAGTTAAAACTAAATTAAAGCATCGTTACTTCAACGTCATCGTATTTACTTCTTGTTAATCAAGCTTCAAGCTTCTGGCTAAAAGCATGTGTGATTAAACTATATGTCAGCAAGTTTATATTCAAGATAGCAATTACATTACAATGATGTATTTTAAGTTGCATAACCGTAGAAAATATTATTCTTTTTCGTTTATTCACAGAAACCTTTAAAAAAGCATAAAAAATACATGAATTTTTGAAAAAATTATTTAAATACGAAATATATTTTTTTTAAATTCATCTCATCATATCATGATAATTTGTAAATAAAATGTTGAAAACTGTAAATAATCATTAAGAAATAAAATCATATTTTAGTCTCACTATGAATGAAAAAGAACCATTTGATTAGAAAAAAATTTACTAGCAAATTAACTATCATGTTAAAGGAAAATGAAATACTTTTTAAATATTGTATTTAGCCAAAGTATTTAGCAATATGAAAACAAAAATGAAAATGTTAATATGAAAATTTTATAATCGAAAATGTCCAAAATATTGTCTTTTTAGAAACAGATTACAAAGTTTGTATAATATTTAATAAATTGTTAATGCAAAGAAAATGATTTTCACAAAATAATGAAATAAGTTATGATTATTGGAAACATTAACAAAAAATGTATTTTTTTAAATTATGACAGATAGTTTTTATTTATTTTTTAGATAATAAAAATTTATGAAATTAAACTAAAAAATCATGAGTGTTTGTCTTTATTGTTTGTTTAAATGAGATCATATCATATTTATACATTGAAATATTTACGGATTCCCTTAGCGGTGTCTCTTATGGCTTGCTTTCCGAAATTTTACTGACTTGCTTTGAATGAATTATTAACAATGACGTCAGCATAACTGCCATTAATTAAGGAACGCAAGTATGTTCTTGCATATTCAACTATAAAGTGTTTTGTATTAAGAGTGTCTAAACTTCAGACTTAAGTTAAACAAGTCGTGTATGAGATATAATTAAATTTTATCTATTAATTAAAAGAATATTTCATCGCATTTTTGTAACATCCAAATGGCCAACACAGTTTTTCGGTAGCACGATGTAGTTATCACGTGCAAATTTTTTTAACGAAATAAGTTCGAGCTGCTAAGTAGATAGTTGAAGAATATGTAATTCCACCAAAAAACATTTCTAGCCTAACTTCGATAATTTTTATTCGCGTCTACTTCGAAAAAAGCGATAAAAAATGTTTTTTTGTTTAATATGAGCGCCATTTATGTCAATACTAAACTTAAAGTACTTGATTAATAAATCGCATATGGACAGATTTTTTTAACGAATTTAGTTCGAGCTGCTTTGCGTGTATTAATTATTTTCAAATTTTATGGGTAAGGTACATCTTTTCTAGTTTATCCGAGTTTCAACTTTTCGTCGTTGGGTAAACAAATTTAAATCAACTGCTATAGTTAAAAGTTTCATAGCAAACACAAACAATGCCATCGATGATCCTAACCTGGTCGGTCTATGCAGTCAATTCATCGAAAAATTATATTTACCGTATAAGCCCTGTCTACGGAGCTGCGGTTGCCATATGCATGGAATAGTATATCACAAAAAATGACATGATATACAATGAGAAAAAAAATTTTAATGATATCGCATACATAAATTGTTTAATTTAAGCATCAAGTTCGGATCTGCGTAATAGAAATTCCTATATGCATATACGACACAATAAGAAACATTATAGTGGAAAATTTTCAAGAGGAAATTTAAGTATTTAAAATTTTTTAGTGCGGTTATAGGCTGCAACATGATTGCATTTAAACAAACAGAGACACAAAACATTAAAAAGTAGACATTTTTGTTTCTAATGTTTCTTCCATTCTCAACTTTTAATATTTGTTTGAGTATTTGATTTCAAACTCAGTGAATTGAATTAATCTATTTTATGTATTTAAGTTTCTAGAAAATAATAATAAAACTAATTAGTAATTTTATACTTCCGAAATATCAATTTTATTTTTTGTCGTATAAAATATTAAAAATTTTGAAAAAATTTAAACATTAACAATAACTTATTGTAGATAAAATTACTTAAAAAGTAACAAAATATTTAATGAAATAAAGTTTGAACATTAATGTATACTAAAAATTATTCATGGAAAACATTTTGTAACATATTGAAATTGAAGAATAAATAGAAAAATTTGTAAAAGAAAGTCCAAATACATTCATATTTTTTACAATTAAAAAAAAAATAAAATAAAACATTTATTAAACTATTGTTGCCTTAAATTTCTAAAAGAAAAACTACATACACAACTACAACACTTTTATCTAAATAAATATTTAAAAAATATGAAAAAAAAAAAATCATCAAAAATAATATATACCTATCTACTAAAAAATGGCTACTTATGTACGATTAAATTTGAATTGTAAAAAATATTTTCTAATGTATTCAGAAAAAAATACAATATCAAAAAGAGAGTTGAAAATAATAAATTCTTTTGTGCGCCCTTTTTTGTTGGTTGGTAGCACTGTTTATTTGATATGTAAACGTTACGCATTTTTTCTATGCAAAATATAAGATTATATATCAAGTCTGTCAATCAAATATTATATTTTCATAGAACTGTGTATACAGGGTGTTCGCCAATTTAAACAATTTAATTTTGAATAAAAAAAGTCTGATCAACTTAAACCAAAAATACTTTATTTTCGAAATACATTCAGCGGCACAAATTAAAAAAACTGAACCACTGGCAGTTAACTTCCAGGATTCTACGAAGCTTTTGTTCTTAAAATACAATTTCTGATAAGAATCAGGTAAACAGAATCAAATTAAAAATTGTATTTGTACAAATATACCATCATTGTTGGAACTTGGAACCTTATTGGTATCTATAAAATTATTTATTTTATATAAAAATGATTTTCTCCGCTATTCTTGGGGGACCCCATTAAAAAAAATCGTTTTGCCCTGACTTATTCTGAAATTTAATTCTCTAAATTACTGTCAAATTTTTCCACGTTGGCGCCTCTCTATTTTTTATACAATTTTCATACACAAATTTATATATTTGGCTGCTTAAAAACATTTGTATACTTTTCTTTTTTTAACGTAAATAAAATATTTTCAATTTTCCATGAAAATTTTTGACTTTAACTTTTCAACTTTTCTACTTTTAATAGAATAGAAAATTATCAATAATAGTGACTTCTACTTGCCAAAATACTTTCGAAATTTAAACACTACAGGCAGCACTATCGTCACATTATTTAGTGAGTGACATCTATAAAGATTTCAATCAAACTTTTATTAAAGGTCAACTTTTTTATTACATTTTTTTTCAGTTGGATTGCACAAATATAGACCTCTCTTTGAATTGTATTCTAATTCGAAATGAAAATTTAGTAGTGTTGGATCTGGTGTTTGTGTTGAAAAATAATGTAAATATTTAAAAAAAATCTAGAATTTTATTCATAATTCTAAAGCAATAACTAAAATATTCTAATTCAATGTTAACTGGGGGAACATTTTAACTTTATATATTTAAGGAAATCCGACACTACGCCAAATTTTAATATATTAAAATCAAATTAATTATTTTGATTAGTCGACTTAAAAATTTTAACTCATTCTCTGATTTTAAGTTGTGAATAAAGTTTATACGCTAGATATCATATTGTTCGAAAAAAACAGAATGGAACGGCGAAGTAATGCAAAAAATAAGTGATTAATAATTTAATTGTGTAAAATTCCACGAAATGCGTGCGCATACAATAAGCAATTTTAAACAAAATTTGTGAAAATTTGTAAAGTGTTCTTTTCGGCTCTGTATAAGTATAAAAGAACAGTGTAATTACAGTATTTATTTTTATTACTATCCTTTTCTACTAACACTCAGTGTAAATATTGTTTACACTAAGACCTAACAGCATATTTAGTTTAATGGCACATGTATGCATATACAGGGCGTTCTGTTATTGATAGCCTAAAATGGTACCAGTAAATCTTATCGAGACAAATGGAAAAGCTCTTTACCAAATTTCGATCTGAGGCCTCATTCGGGAGATGTGGCTATGGGAAAAATTGAAAGATTTATGAATTCACAAACCTTTTATGAATTCACCAAAGTATATTCCATTCCTAGTCACCCATAATAAAAATAAAAAACTGAAAAATTTTGGTAAAAAATCGAATGCACAAATATTTATAGGACGAATTGTACTTTGAGTTCTATCTAAGTATTTGTTTTTCGTAAGAATATTCCCAGCAAAAGTTAGCTATTTCATAACAAATCACTTTACAGTTTGAACTAATATAATAATATAATTCGAAACTTCTACAAGATATTTCACTTGGAAATTTGGATCCTAACTAATTTATTTCTGAAACCTTTATCTATATGTCGCCAACAAAATAATTCTCATTATTTTTAATACCATATAAATATGAAATATTAGACCCAATTATTTATTTTTATCTATCTCTTATAAGTCATGATTTTTTCTGCAAAGCTTTAAACAATTAAATCATTAATAACTATTTTGTTTTCACCATATTATCTAAAAATTGGAATATAAATTCGAACGTAGCGATTAAACAATCTTCTGAAAGGAATGGGTCGTTCTATTCTGTGAAAATGCAGCCTAGAGTATGAACTTGCACACACGCACACCACACACACATACATTTCAAATCTGTGATACTTAAGTTTTATTTTCGAAACAGCTGTAAATGCTTTAATTAATTGTACGAAAAATCTTAGTTTTCAGTTCTAACAAAACGAAAATAAATCTTGGTGTGTTAAATTCCTCAATGTTTTGAAAAAAATGTTTCATAAGATAATGTATCTTAATTAAAAATAACAGTCTTCCAGCTATTTATTAATTTACTTAATTTCACAAATCAGTAAAAAAATTTAAAATTTGATATATATTTATATTATAATCATAAAATGTATTTATTTAATTCTCATAATTGAACCAGAGTCTGGAAACATTCAAAATCATCCATACATGTCAAATATGTAATTATTATAGATCTTGGGTATATAATGAGTCCTTAATTTCTTCGTATAAACTATGAAATGAAAAACTATGAAAAATTTAATAAAACCTTCTAATTTTTATTGTCTTAACCGAATATAGGAATAAAAAATTATTTATTCTGTGAATCACATTCGCGTGTGGATTTCGTTAATACAATGAAAAATTAAGATTTATGTTTAAAAATTCAAACTCGACTTATCATCCATAAAAGAAGGAAAAAGATGACGCAAAGCGTATTTCAACACTTATATTTTTTTTAAAGTAAAACAAGTATTGTATTTAAATGACCAGGGTTTGCGCTAGTCATGGCGACAACGCCCGATGTAATCTGGAGTTTTACGCCTAATTTGTAACGTTAGAAATTTTATTTATTTCAAAAGTTATTAGTTTTGAAAGTTACATCTCCTTAAAAAATGTCTAAAAAAAGACAAAAGTACCTTACAGTCTTAACATCTGCTATTATCTCTCCTCATTTTCGCATTTTTCATTTTTGTTTTATACGTAGAATATCAAAGGATTTATTACAATCACAATGGATGAATAATGAAAGACTCGAAGTATTCTATTTTCTTAATAATATGAATACTTTAGAGTATTTAGCCAACACTAGGTTGAATCAATTCAGACCTAATGTCTCAATTTTTGTGGTGTTTTACAATCAATTTATTTATTCAATTAATTGTTCATCTATAACATGAATTCGCGTTAACTATATGAGGAAGCATGCGACATTTTTCACGCATTCTTCTTCAAAAAGTCTCCAGTATCTTTTGCCTACAAATTGCACAAAAGTATTTCGAACTTCATCCATACATTACAACTAGTAATTAAATTTTATAAATACGTTTTCATATTAAAAATATTTATTCGTATTTTAAATAATTTTAATTTTTCTATTCTTGGGCTGTGGCTACATATATTATGATAAATATTGTACAAAGGGACACCGAACAACGAACATAGGAAAATATCAAATAGGTAGGTATATAGTGCATTTGTATGTCCTTATTTGATACTTTTCTATTTTCCTTGTATGCAATGTTTGTCATATATGTGGCCTCAACTTTATGCACAATGATTTGAAAAAGGTAGTTTACGAAAAATATTTCTAAAATAATAATAAATTATTTACGTGTTTCAATTATAAATGTATATTGTATATTTTAAATGTCTGTTAAATGTTTAATATATTATAAATTAAATATTAATTTTAATTAATAAAATAAAAATAATTAATAAAACCTATATAACACCCAAAAAAAATGTATTTAAAAAAATATTCGAATGCAACGAAATGATGGTGCTAAACATGATTTTTCACAAAGGTAAAAATCACCTTAAAAATAATTTTTTTTTATATTAAAAAAAAATATAATATAAATATATATGAAATAAATTTTGAAAAGCATTGAGTGTATACTTTCGTTTATTGTATATTATAGTTTTATCTAATTAAATTTAATTATATTAACAGAATAATTTACTGTGAATATTTAACATATAAAATTATATAAACCCAGTAGTTATTTTTTAACAGAAATCATTCTTTGTTTCAGCATACATTAATAAATAATGTAAGGCTACTGGCAAAAGCGAATTCTGATTGATGAAAAATAAATACTAGATTGTATACATATTTATTTTATACTCATCGAAAGTTGTATAGAATGAACTTATAGAAATTATTATAACAGATTCGTATTAAAGTTCTAGATTCTGGTTTATATATAAACTATAAGATAAAAAGTAGATACCAAAATTAATGAAACAAAAATCAAAACTGTCGAAAGCAAGTGAATTTTAAAATAAATATTATTAAAGTAAAGTAAATAATTCCCACAATCCTTTTTTCTATTTTTCAAACGAAAGAATTTTTTTACTATTTGGAATAGACTGAGAGAAAGAGATAAAACCAATGAAAAACCGTTAAAAATTTATAAATAATTATTAAAATTTAAGCTAATATATTTTTTCGTCAAACTTTCAAACTATAGAACAAGTTTTGAAAATATAAACAATGATGTTTAAAAATGAAAATTTAAACAATGCCCATTATTAAATGTTTGATCGATAATAGGTATATTAAGAAATAAAGTATACTCAACCATCATAATTGAAAGACAGTGATACATAAGATCGCTATGAACTCTCCGCTTATCGCTCCCAAACTTTCTAGGTCATATTAAACGATTACTCTGCGTTTGATTTATTATTATATTCATTAAAAATATCAAGTGAACCGGTAAACCAAGGATAAAGTAAAAGCAAATTATTTTTGTTATAACTTGTAATTCACTACACAAGAAGCCTGGAAATGAAAGAAAAAATATTTTCAGTTCTATCAACACTTTTATAAAAAATTAAAAGTATTTTTTTATTCATTTGTTGCGTGCAAAAGTAATAGTTAAGTTATTTACGATACAAGTGGACAAAGAGCATTACAAACGTACTCATGCGAAATACAACGAGTGCGTAGCACGAGTTGGGCAATCGAAAATGTTTGTTCCTTCATTTCCAGGCTTCTTGTGTGGTGAATTACAAGTTATAACAAAAATGCTTTATCACACATATATTGTACAAAACTTTATCTACGTCTCTACAATGTGAAAATAAACGGTAATTATAATTTAAAATTTTTCAGAATTTATTGATAAAACAAGAACGATAAAAAGTTCTTGTTGAAACTTATTAGTTTAGATTTGGCAGTTATTTGGTTAATTTAATTGGTTGAAAATTGACTGTGGTTGAAAACGCGTGCGGTATAACGTAACGAAACGGAATAAACTATGCAAAATGTGCGAGATATTAATTCTCACCTAACGGGTGTAGAAAGTATTTACTTGCTAAACGTATAAAAATTACTCGTTATAAGAACATCAATAGCCAAGCAAGATTGAGGATTTTCCATTTTCAAAAGATTCCATTGTATTCTATATTTATATGAGTTTGAATCATTCTATACAATTGTTCGTTCCAATTTATAAATAATTTCAAATTTTCTTTAACAACTTTGTATAAAATTTTTCTTTTTTTTAACTGTACAAAAATAAAATTGTATTAAAGTATTAAAATTTAAAAAAATCTGTAATTCTAAATCCAATGAAAATAAGTCTTATATTAAAAGCGTGTAATTTATGCTCATTCATACATAAACCAATCTGTACTTTTAAAAAAAATCTTATGCTCGTGTTAAATAACCTTACTATACAAACAAATATATATTATATAAATTAAAAAAAAAAAAAAACATCATCAAACAATTCGTGTGTATTATAAATAATTTATAAAAACAACAAACCAATTTAAATTTAATAATTAATTATAATATTGATCGTTATTAATTAATTATTGTATTATATTAACAAATAATATTGTAGTTAAATTAATTAATTATTATATATAAACAAAACAAAACCCTTTATCTGTGTGTAAAAAAAAATATTATTATTATTATTATTAAATTAATTACAAAATCAAAACAAAAATGACAAAAACAAAAAATAAGAACAATTTTTCTTGATATACACATTGAAAAAAAAAATAAAGAAAAAGAAAGAAAAATCTATATAAATATATAAATATATAAATATTATGGATCTTATTATATAAACAATATCTATATATAAAAAATAATAAAAGAAATAAAATTTATCTGATTATTCAATTTATTTTGTGTTTTTTTTTTTTAATTTCTCATCATGAAACTCTTCTACCCTTTCAAAACGAATAATTCGTGACAAACTTTGCCATTGGCACTATTGACAATAGCTTAAAGAGACAGAAATATAAGAAAATTATTTTTTCTTTACTTCTTTCAATCCTGAAACCAATATTTTTTAACGTTGCATTATTATCCCAAAAGTTTTACATTTTTTTACAAAATAGTTTTCAAGAAGTAATAAATAGAAATATTTTTTTTAATAACTTAATAGAAATGTTTCAATAACTTAAACAGTAACTTTTACGTGTATTTATTATAAATGCTAAACAAACTTTGATTCGTATATTATTAAGAATAATCCTATTAGGTTATGGTTAGTAACAAATTTAAATCTCATTTTCCTACAAAAGCCATTCGCATTGACGTTTTCCGAAAATTATGCAAAAATTCCAGTGCACAAGGTATAAATCTTTTAAACGTATGTTTGAGAATAGCATTATTTTGGAGTAAAAATATATTAATGCAGCTTTTTAATATTATTTGGCATTATAATTTAATTAAAGTATAATTCTTAAAAAAAATTATTTAAAAGAAGTTTTATTTAAGTAGTAAAATAAAAAGTAGAATTATTTTCATGCCAAATACAATTAAGCCGATACAATTAAGACATTTTTGGGTGTAGTGCAGGCATGGGAAAATGTGACTCAGAGAAGTCCTTAACACTTCTGTAACTAAATAACGAGCAAGACAGCGACAACCTAACCAGTGTCAACCAACAATACGAGTAAGACAGATAGACAACATTTTTTTTCTACCTATCTCATTACTATTAGAGAAACTGAGATAGGTAGAAGAGTCGTATATCCGTCTCGCTTCCTCCTCTATGAGCAATGCGGACTTGAATAGACACACAATAAAGTTTATAATATACAATAAAGTTATAAAAATGATGACTTTGACTTAAAATAACTCGCCCATGCCTGGTGTAATGTATTTTATTTATGTTTATTACCCCACCTATAATACAGAACTACACAACTGATGTACATTGAATAATTTCAACAATGAGTAATATCGCCGATAATAAAAAAATATCTACCTACATAAATAAAATATCTTATCATCGTTTTATTTATGATTAAAAATGTACAAGAGTTTATCTAACACTTTAAAATTCAAATGCACTCATTTAGTTTAATAAAATTTTAATATTGATATTTTAAAAAATAAAACGCTTCAAAAAATAATAATTAAATTAATAAATAATTAAATTAGTTTTAATTAAGAATATTCCTAATAAAAAATATTCAAAAATGTTGCGAAAAATAATTAAATTAAAATTAATTGATAAGTAAATAATAAAAAAACATGAATAAAAGTAGTATATTAAATGAAAGTCCAAATACAATATTGGGTTGGCCAATATCGGAAAAATTACAAGTTTATTGGTGTTATTTAATTCCAACTTTATCCAGTTGTTTAATTTATGTTTTGTATATTGCTAGTGATATTGTATTAGTTTATGAACATTTTTTAACAGAAAATCCACATTTTGCAGCTGCAACATTATTCTTTTTATATTTACCAGCAATATTTTGTTACGTATTTACATTAACTAGTATTGAGCTATGGCCTCAAAACAAGGACTTTATTTACTTTGTTGGTTGGATTGTGATTAAAACTATTGAACATTTATTGTTTCCTGTGTGGGCTATGTATGGGTAAGTTTTTTGCTGTATAAAAATATTTACCCAGTAGGTACTTTATAATTTCTCAGTTTTAATTACTAACTCAATTAAATACAGATTCGTTGTGAAAATTTGGAATCCCGCTACAAATTTAACGTTTTGTCTCACATTTCGGTAACAAATACATTGTATTGGATGTTTTTACTTTTTAATCCATATTTCAATAAAAAGCTTATTTTTTTGATTTCTGTAACTTCTTTGACTTCTACCAACTATATTCAACATTATAAAACAAAATAGTTCATTATTACTTATTGTTGTTGTTTACATTTAATCATTCATCGTCTTTGTTTGTCCTTTTGTGGTCCCAGATTCCTTGTCTCACATTTAATAACAAAGACAAAGATTGTGGGAACGAAAAAGGAGGAGGACACGAATGCCATCTGGGTGTTTGCGTGCTGTACATACTACTTTATTTACCACAAAATCAGTACATCTTATTACACAGATCAAAGTGGCGTAGTGGAAGCGTCACAACCCAGACGTCCGTAGATCGAAACTACGCTCTTCTCACAGAATTTTTTTAACAAAATTATGGAAGTGAAGTACGTTTATGGCTGGACCCAATTGTTAAAAGCGTAAAAATTCGTATACTTTTTTTTAACATTGTCAGTAATAGGAGCCTTCTCCCCTATCTTCTACTCTTTGGGCTAACTAATAAACTTGGTGATGAAGGAGCTATTTTTGTCTATATATTTATCCTCTTTTCACAAAATTAAAATATACGTGGCATTTCTAGAATAGCAGGTTTGGTTGCCTCCGGATCAACAACCATTAATTTAAATAGTTTTGATAGACTGATGTAGTGCATAGTGTATATGTAACGTCAAATATCATACGAAATGCATTTCCCAAAAAGATTAAAATCTTTGTTTCAATGGAAAATAATACTTGTAATAGTATTGTATAGGTAATTTTTCTTGAAATTTAAAAGTAGGTAGGGTTTATCTGCGATATGTTTAAAGGTTAATTTTAGATAATGATTTATTTTTGTTAAATTAAGGTATGTCATAAATCATTTACAACCAATGTGAACTACCTATTATGGAACAACATAATCCCTAATCACTAGAGAATATATTGTGTGATATGATCGTGCCCCTTCGTGTTAAACATCTTCTCTCGAGAATTCTAAAATATGAAATTATCTGCAATAGCTGTTAGGGTCATTCGTAAATTATCTGATTGAGTATTAAATCTTCTAAAAAAGAGTCAAAAATAATAAGATTCTATTCTAATACTCTTCCAACCTGATTATTGTAATCGTCTCAATTTTATTAAGATACCAATGATTACCCTGCTTGCGGATTTGACATAAGGCAGTAACTAAAAGTTGTAATTCACTTTAGGTATGCAGAACGATTATTTTGGTCAATTGAAGCTGTACGATTTGAAGATGATGAACGTGAAAAATGTTTATGGAATACAATAAAAACACGTCCAATCGAATTATACTTTTTCTTTCAAGCATACTTACAAGCTGCACCACAACTGTTATTACAAATTAATATTTTATTAAATACAGATGGTTATAAAGCTAGTGAAACGTGTAAGTATATTTTTTTCGAATAAAAACATAAAAATACGTCAAATAACTCCCCTAGATCAAAATTGTGAAAAAAGCATAGGTACTTTTGTACATACCAATCACAAAAACCATGATATATATCAAACTTTTACAAGAGGAGAAAAAGAAATTTCAATTTACCTACTATAAAAAAGGACTCTTATATTTTTCCGTATCTGTCAAGCGTTTTTAATAAAATCGCGATTAAAAATTATTTTTAAAAAGGGTTTTGTTTTGTAATCTGCAAAATATAAAGACAAAAAAAACTATTTTAAACACGATTTTCTCGAAAATGAGACATAGTCTTCTAATAGCTAAATAAAAAAATTAAAAAAAAAATTATATGCATTAAGTGCAATCTAAAATTTGATAATTTAATTTAAAATCAGATAAATTTAAACAATTTGATGAAAGAACTTGTCTTCATGCGACTAACGGAGATATCGTTGGTAAAGGAATAAAGTCAAGATTTCTAGTTCCCCAACCCATTTTTTAATCTAAAAATATCTAAAGACCGCTTTTTTTGTGAAAATAATAATTATTATTTTCCTCCTTTCTTTTCTTTTAGTAACAGCACAATTATTAAGTATTATAATGTCATTATTTACGATGGCAAAAATTACCATGACATATCAACATTATGAAAGTCAAAAGTTATTAGGAAGACGATATCCTTGGAGTCGAAAACGTGGAACGTATTTTATTAATGAAAAAGTATATGATAATGTACAACAAATGAATCTAGATCAATATTTATTTGAACCAACTGAAGGTAAATTATTTTTGCTTATCGTATTTCTTTGCTATTTCTTATTTTTAACTTCCCAAATGTGTACGATTTTCGAAATCGAAAATTTCAACATATCTTTACGAAGCATGTTCAGGACAAAGCATTAACACCAATTTGGAGAAGAAATATGTGCGTGTGTGTGGTCATTTTTTCCTATTCGTGGTCATTTTTCCGTGACCGATACGATCACGCGAAGAAAAAATGGTATCGACATCATTGAGGTATTGATCGAAGTGTATTAACGGCAATATGACCTTGAAATAATTTCATAACATTTAGTCGAGTCCTTTCGAGTCACTCGAGTTTTTTTATTTTATAATTCT
Organism: Chrysoperla carnea; assembly: GCF_905475395.1. Taxonomy (NCBI): domain Eukaryota; kingdom Metazoa; phylum Arthropoda; class Insecta; order Neuroptera; family Chrysopidae; genus Chrysoperla; species Chrysoperla carnea. Next base: position 69,341,621 of record NC_058337.1, on the reverse strand, counting down.
CTATTATATTGGGAAATTATTCGCGTGGACCTGAAGGGTCACACCAGACCAACCCCGCGGCTTGTTTATTTTTAAATTTATAATAAATAACTTTTCAGAGAGTACATATTTTATGCCACTTGATCCAGAAGACCGTCCAGACGCCGTTTATGAAGAAATTGTCACATACGATCATGAACCAAAACGGATTGAAATTAAAGCACTAGTTCATTTACAAGCACCTTCAACCAGCACCAGTGACGATGATAATGACTACATGGATTTACCCGAATCCGATAAACAAATGTATCAAAATCGTGCAATTCGATCGAATTCATTCTCTTACACAAGTGGTGAATCTTTAAAGAACCAATTAGACGATATCCCCGAAGATGAGGAATCAGAAACAGTCGTATCTGTACGTAGTCATGATTCCAATAATTCAATAACATTTCGTCAAATATCAAGTGCAACATCGCCACCAGATTATCCAGCACCAGCTCGACCTGACGAAGTTTCGGTATCAAGTACAAATTTTAGTGAACGCGATTTAAATCGTAATATTGATGAATCAACACTACCAAAACGTAAATTCCCCCAACAAGCACGTGGTCAAGATGATGTTATTGGTAAAACTGTTTTATTTATAATGTGGCTATGTTTTATAACTGCACGTATTTTATCGATTTCAGTATTTGCTGTATTTTTTACAAACTTGACAGTATATTTTATTTTAATACATTTTTCTGTAATATTAGGCATATTAATATTTTGGACTAAAACACGTGATATCAATCGTATTATACAATTTATATTTTTAAGTTATATTTATATTTTTTGCATTATAGAATTTCGTATAAAATTTAAATATTTTTATCGCACATATTTTGCATATTTCGTTTTAGTATTTACAGAAAATTTTTGTTTATGTATTATTTGGTATTTGGAAGATTGGGACAGTTGGTGGTTTGAATATTTATTTTATTTAATATTAATTAATTCAATAATGTGTAAATTTTTTATTGTTGTATATATCAAATTGTTGAAACCAAGTAAAGAAATTATTTATAATGTTGATTAAAAAAGAATTAAAAGACCTTTTATAGTTTTACATGTATAGTATTGTTTTATTTCATTCATTTAAAAATAATTTGGGCCGCCTCGTTATGAATATGATCAACAAAATAGAACTATATGAATCTCTCAACGATTGGGAATATGAAGTGTTATATATATATATATATATATATATATATATATATATATATATATATATATATATATATATATGACTGAAAATTATTCGTTATTCTGTGAAAAATTTAGATTGTAAAAATAAATTTTACAAATAAAATTTTGAAATTGCATGTACGAAAATTTTACAATACCCTTTTAAAATGTAAAAATAAATGAGTTGCCACGTTGCTCTGAAAATCCCGCTGCGAAAGACATTTTATATGGAATATTACGTGGTATTCCATTGATATCTCTTGACCAGCTGTCAGTCACTTTCGCTTTTAGAAACATCTCGTTAAGTTGAAAATTCGTTGAGAAAATTAATTCTGCAAGTAAGGAATTTTCGTCTTTTTTTAAACCGCTGTTACTGTAGTTAATATTGAATATGGGTGTAGGCAACAAAATTGCTAAATAAAATTGCCAATTTGCTCTTTCAATTCCCGTCATTGAGATTGCGATCGGATAAAAACTCAATCCTTGCGGCCTGGTCAATGTCAAGCACAGACACCTAGTGCAAAATGAAATTATGTAAAAACTATTAGATCAAATGAAACGTTTCAAAGCTAATTTTGTTTTTTGAGGTATCAGCTACAAGATGTAGGGGTATATTTTTTTTAAACAATTATTTCCAAACAAATAAATTTGAAAAATAGCGTTTTCTCGGCATTTTCTTCGCATTTATTTGCAAGAAAAAATTTGTTTTTTTTTTCATTCGAAATTCTAGAAAAACATCAATGGAACAAAAAGTTTCTCAGCGCCAGTATCCTAAAGTGCACCATTTACGAGCTACATCGCTTACAAGAAAGCAAAAATGTAAAGAAAATATTTAAGAATGAATCATTGAATTATTTTAAGAAAGAATGTGTTTATTTATTTGAATCCGAAATTTACGATTCATTATTCCGACATGTTTTGCAGGGAGCCTAATGGATTAATTTTACTGTTTTGCTTTTCCATACAGAAAAAAGTTTTTGGATTCTTTTTTTTAAACAAAATTCCTCTATATTGTAAATAAGAAATCAAAAAATTTTTTGATCCTGCTTTGATAAAAGTCTCGTTTTAGAAAATTTTTATTTTTAAGTTGAAAGTTAAAAAGTATTTTAAACATTCAAAGAAGTTTTTATAACATATACATATTTATTTTTACCCACACCTTCATATAACTGTGTCTATTCATAAACAAGCCTTTCTTTTTACTTAAATTACATACCAACATTTCTGATAAGTTTGTACAATACACTCCCAGATGGTGAGACTATAGTTTGCAATATACCTTAAGATAATTCATACGAAAAGAAATTTGTATTATGTGCCGTGCACTTGTAATTACCTGAGCGTACGTTTTCCCAAACTTAATAGTAATAATTAAATAATATATTATGACTAATGATTTATACAAAAATATTGTTTTTGATTAAGATTTATCAATTAATTGTATTTATATTTAATCAGGGTACTTACCGCTTACTTACCTACGTATTATACTGATTACTCTCTTAAAACCGTTACAAGGTGATCCTTTATATTTGACTACCATTGTGAACAAGCCGTTTATGTAATTACGACCCTTATGATCCCAGATAATGATAATAACGTAACTGCCTAAATCTCGCAACATTAATTCGTGTATTTGAACTTAGATGAAAGGAGATGTTAAACAGGTAAAGAAGGCTTAAATACCATAAATATTGCCTAAGTGATAATCTAAAACTAAAGTTTCATTTTCATTCAAGCTACATTCTCTATCGTTGGATGGCATTAAACAGATTGGAAGATTAAATTTGAAATCTGTGAAGAATATTTCAGTGCGAATGCCCGTCAGCAAATGCTGGAGTTGATAAATTGTCATGCGGCTAAAACTATGCTTAATAGATTCATTCGTAAAATTATTTCACGTTCTCAGCTGGGGCCAGGGCCGGATTTAAAATTTTGCCGCCCTTGGGCAGTCGAATAAATGCCGCCCCATCACTGAAATTTCACTCAAAGTTATATAGATTTGATATCTTATTTTAAAGAAATTAAAATATTTAATGAATTGCAAATAATTTATTATGCTTATTATATACTCAATATAATGTAAGAAAATATGTTTTTGTTCTTAGAACTACAAATTTTGCACTAAGCTTGACCCATAATTATATAACAATAATTTTTTTCACAGACAAACACGTCTGACTTTTTGATTTGCAAATTGGTCGATTAAATCATCACAATTCAAACGTTGAAGTACGTCCGATTCGATGCATAGAATAGCTAAGCTATTGAGTCATCGGTCATCCAGATATTTTTTTTCTTAAATATAGAATAACCCAAAAACGTCGTTAATTTTTCAAAAAGAAAATCCGAATTAAAATTTTTATATTCCAAAAAAAGAAAAAATCAAATATTACTATATCAAATCTTCAAGAAAATAAATTAATTCAATTATTTCGAAGATTAATTTTTACTTAAGGTGCCAAAATTATAATTTACCCACTTTCGATTTGACAAATAATGTATAAGTTGAATTTCTTAAATTATCCCCTAAATAATAAATGATTAATTGAAAGAATAAAAAATTCCTATAGAGAACTTTTGATGACTATAAAAGAAATTTTTTTCCACTTTCCAAATTTTGCCGCCCTAGAAAATTTGCCGCCCTGGGCACTAGCCCCGAAAGCCCCTAGTGTAAATCCACCACTGGCTGGGGCCTTTGACTCCAAGAGCTTCCAAAGAGTTAGTGTTTGTCTCAAGTTTGAGCTGATTTCAGAAATGTTGGAAACGGTTCTAACCAACAGATATTCCACAAAAATAAAGTCGATGCGAGATCTAAAATGAATAGCTGTAAATCTGCCCACATGAAAATTTGTGGGTAAAAATCACAAAAGTCATATTATAGCGATATAGGCGTAAGCGTTTAGTCAGTTCACAATGAGAAAAAGTAACTATAATTCAAAAGTATTTCAATAATAAATACTTTTTTAAAAACAAGCTTTTACTGTACTAGAAAAGAGAAAACAATTTTTTATGGTCACTGATACATGACTGTTTGTAAAAGCTGGTCGTATTCAATTTAAAATATCAAGGATGATTTGGAACTCCTTCAAGCTTTTACAAACATTTATGAAGGAAGGATCCATATGAAAAATTGATTATTGATAATTTATTTATTTTAAGTCGCTTTTTAACATCGAGGTCATTAATGACTAGTTAAGAAGAGATATGTCTCGAAGACACTACTCCTGATTATTAAATATTATTTTTATTTTGTTTTTCTTGGAGAAAGTCTTAGAGGAAGAAATTCTTAGAGGTTGCAGGCTTCTGCTTTGCTAACAAAGATCCAAACCATTTTCTACAAAACGAAAACTGATTCCATCTGCTCCAATTAACTTTAAAGTTTTATTATTGAAAAAGGAATAACCAGAACTTGGCTATGTAATACATAACGTCATCAGAAAAGTTATACCACTCAATATTTAACTATGCAATCGATTAGATTAAAAAATATCTCTGAAATGATAAATAAAATTATTAGAATTTATTTAGTAGGTGAATATTTTCGATAACAGAAATATTTGATGTTATATGTAGTGCAAAAATAAATTATTTTCCAAAAAAATGACAAAACAGCATAGACATTTAGTATTTGTAACGTTTTTAGTGTCGTGTGCTGCATTAGGTCTGTTATTAGTGTCAATTTCATCCACAAATTGGGTAATTTCCAATCCAAAATGTATTACACTTCCAAACACTCAAGATAGTGACTTAAATTATGGATTGTTTACGGGATCGTATACTCGCCCATTATCACAAACGGATAAATTTGGATTAACAAGTATGTATTCTATTCTCTTACAGTAGAGGCTTAGGTTAGACACTATTTTGTAAATTGCAGTGTTTTTAATCATTACAATGAATTTTATTCAAAACTCTAAAACAGCTGGTTTTAGAAAAGTAAATCTTTAGCCTTTAGTATCTCTGTAAAAAATTGTATGCTTATATGTTTATTTTGTTGCCCGTAAACCGGGAGGCTATAGTTGTAAAATGTAGGCTATAAGTTTTAGCAAGTGAAATTTACAAAATTTAAGAAACCCCCGACAAATTTTTCAGCTACGGAACCCTAAACTCGCATTTGAAAAATATCTAAAAACACTCTTCATTAAATTACCTTTTTGCCTCACAGACACACAGATAGATACACACACATAGCGGTCGAACTTATAACACTGCTTTTCTTTAGTTCGGGTGTTAAAAATAAAAAATCAAATTCGAGGGTTTTTCGACTTAAAATTATGCAAATTCCTCACTTAATAATAAATCAGAGAAATTATAAATCGTACAATAAATGACATTTGATTGCATTTGACAAGAAATGCCATTTTTTTAAATTTTTTGAGTCTTATGGTAAGAGCTGATGCCCTCTCGCTTGGTGACACCCTTGTTTGTGCCTTGAGTCCTTGGTGACACACTTGTTTGTGCTAGAGAAATTTTGAAACACTATGTTAATTTATTGTTGCATTATTGTATTTTATTATTTCACTTTTTAAATTGTATTCTTACTAGGTACCTTGCTTTACGAAGCTTCAAGTAGGTACCTAATTTATTTAAGTATTGATTAATGTTTATTGTATAAATTTAATTTTAATTCGTAGTGATTTGTTCATATGAGCATAATATTTGTGGATTAAGCTGTTTAAGGACAGCAGCCGAGAGAAAAAATGAATTGGAACAATTATATAATGGTGAAAGGCCAAAGTTTAATTGTGCAAGATATATTGAACGTAGTAAAAGATCTATATTAACAAGAAATACTACGACTGTTTTCGCTGATACTAAAAATGGTAAGGAAATAATATTCGGAGCATAAATCTTAATATATTGTATTTTATGGAAATTGTCAAAAGAGGCATTAATTTTTACTATAATGAGATGGTGGGAAAAACTGAGAAATATGTTACATATACATGTTTCTCAGTTTTTACCGACATTCTTATTCGCGATTTCTTTCCGATAAAACAAATGGAAATGTATAATTTTCAGAAGATATAAGAATTCTAACGATACCCCATATATCAAAATCTATTCTGGCAAGTCATGGTGGGTCGAAGACATTTACATACATACATAAACCCTAAAAACATACATAATACTTTTTTGACCAGCTGGGTAATGACGTTCCAATTGAGCGATGTCTTCTTTTTACTCAAGTGGGTTCTTCTATACAGATTGTTTGAAAATTCTGGCCAAAAAAAGCTGTTTGCTGTTTGATAAAGCAAATTTTTCATATATAGCGTGGGCCATTGTAATCTATACACCTAAATATCTCGTTTTGTAGTTAACCAATCAAAAAAGCCTATACGAAAGTTGCAGAGTTTGATGGGGGACGTGACATCATCAAATTGGGCCTAGTTCTTCGGGTTCTTTAACAGCCAATTTAGATCCAAGGCGGTTAGAGATAGAATCACACTTTAAATTAGGATGTTGACCCAAATAATAAAAAAAACAGTTTTTGTGCAAAACATTTTTTCGAAAAGCGTTATCTTTCGGAGAAAATGTGACTAAAAATACGTCATGCTTACATTTAATCGAAAGAAAACACGCTAACTACGGAAAAATGCTTTAGCCAAAAGTTATGAAGCGCAATATAGGACGTCTGTGTCTATGACTTTGACCTATATTTGTCGATTATGTGTGATTGGTATTGTATGTGTACAACTTCAAGTGAGAATCTGACCGGCTGCGTTCATTTATACATATTTACAACTCCTCTTTGTTTTATACATGAAAACATCCGTAAGAACTTTTCTTACTTCATAAAATATAAATGGCTAACGATATGGCTATATATTACAGACAGCATATGATTTTTAAACGATCTTGCACCTAAGTTATTTCAAAAGTAGAATAACTTTTACTTTTTTCCCATAGCCCTTCGTTGAAGAAATTTACAAATGAATTTGGTGAAAATGGTTAAGATTAATCCATCTAATTTCACTTGTTACTATTTATATAAAATTTCAAAAAGAAATTGCAGCAAAAAATTAAGAATATGATTAATGTTCATTTCTTTGAATTCAGATTTAACATTTATAAATAATGGAGTACATTTTGCAACAATATGGTTTTTGTGCATTGCAATTATATTATCAACTACTACTTGCGTTATCACTGTAATTAATCTAACATTGAATCCAGTACAACCCATTTTAAACATATTTGGATTATATATATGGCATGGTGTGACATGTTTATCAATATTAATTGTTATATTGTTATGGGGTATCCATTTTGCTACAACAATTACACATAATGTTGGTCTACGCGATACAATTGTAAATGATTATAATAGTGATGGAAGATCATCTTTGGGATATTCTTATTGGTAAGTACAAATATTGGATTGAAATACTGTTATATTAAAAATTTAAAGATTTACGAGCGCCAAGAAAATTTTGAATAACAGGCTTGATTTTTTTTATGAAGTTAGACTAAGTTTAAATCAATTCTGAAAATTCAGGCGGGTGGGGGTTGTTGCCCGATTATTTAAATAAATAAACGACTTCAAAAGTAGGCATATTTAACATTGGTCTATGTTATCACAAATTTATCCAAAACTAGTCAGTGGAAATTAAAAAAAAAAAAACTATTTATACTAAAATTAAAACCTTAACAAATTATTGAAAAAAAAAAAAAAAAAAAAAAACATTGTGCCAGACTAATTAAGGATTTATGAGCATGGTAGTGTGGACAAAAATTTGAAAAAATATATTTTTTCAATTTTGATTGTGAATTAGGTTATTGTTTGACAATATAAAACGAAAAGTTTTTGATATATTTTCAAAATATCGACAGTTGAAAATTTTATTTAATTACTTAGCTTTCAATATTTCGAAAACCAAGAAAGATATCAAAAAATGTTATTCTTATTGTTCTTGTACATTCATAACAAAATTCATCATCAAAGTTTAAAATAAAGTAAAAATAATTCCAACCACAAGTCTAAACCGGCCTTTGGCGCTCGTACTGCCTTAAAGAAACCTCCGACATGAACAAATTTTGATTCTTTGTTTGTTTGAAAGATAATTTCACTGAGAAGTGTTTTTACCTACGTTTCAATTGATCTTTCATTCAAACAAAATATGCGTTTCCGAATCCGTATTCTTCCTACAAAATTTTTTTTGTTTTTCACACTATTACCTTTTATAGCCAAGAATTCTTGTTTAAGTAAGGAGAAAATATCTTCGGAAATATCTCTGTAGATCTAAATTTATTTGAAACTTTGCTGTTCATATTTATATTAGTGCTCGGAGCAGTATCCTGAGAAAAGTTTGGGAGAAGTTCTCAAAAATAATTAATTTATTCTATTTGGGGTTTATTTTGATGGGTTATTTCCATGGTCATGTGAAATTCAAGAAAATTTGAAAAGTCTATTTTTAAAACAAATGTTTATTATAGCTTTTATAAAATAAGACAAGAAAAACAATATTGTTTCTTATTTTGGTTTAACGTTTATTTTATTGTTATGGATAATGTATTAGATTCTAAACTAAAATACATAATTGATTAAATATAATTTGAAGAAGGCTTGGCTAAAGGAGAAAATAGGGCGAGCTAAAAAAAAATTTGGTATGGAGTACATGCGTTCGGAAATACCATTCTTCGGAGCTACATAAATCAGAAACTTCGCATATCATTTCGTGTTTGTGCCCGATCCGTTATAGATTTTCGGGCAAAAGTTGTGGGTATTTCAAGTTTTACTCTATTTAAATTATTTTGTCAATATTTCGAATAATTTACCATATCTCTTTAAAATGTTAGAGTTTTATGTTAAGCAGACATTTAGAGATAGAGCAAAACCAAATAAAAATACCAAGTTTTTTCGAAAATGGAACGGATTCAAAACATGTTTCTCGGAGAGGATCCTTTTCAAAGACATTTATTATACCAAAATGGTATACCTGGTGCTATAATATCGTAAATTAATCCATTCATTTTGCGATATTACTGATCTGTTTGATACTTCATTGTTGTATGTTAATATTCGCCTTCGTGTCTGCAGGCAGCTTTCAATAAATTAGATATATTTTACCAAATAAATATTTCATCTTTTCACCTAAAAAATATTACACCAAAGATATTGTATAGAACCGATTGTATAGAAAAATATGATAGTTTACATAATTTTTTATATTTTTTGAGGGAAAAATTAATTTTGATAAGGGGAAGCTTAGTTGCTTTCAAAAAATGACTAGATTCCATAATTAATAAATTGATTATTGCTTTTATTGTTTTCAGGATACTTTTAGCGTCAATGCTCTTACATTTAATAAACATCGGAGTACTTTTATTTAGAAGACATTTAATTAGTCAAGAAGCACCAACCCTTGCTGCACCAAGTGAAGAAAGAACTGATGGAGCAATATATTTATATTAAATATTCATTTATAAAAAATATTTTTTCGATGAATCTAACGGTAGGTACAGGTTGTGAGAAGAAATTTTTCGGTTTTATTTTACTTTCAATATCTTACATAATGAAATACAATCAAAACAATTTTTATGGCAAACACAATCTGCAGCAAAAACATTTTTTTAAGCAAACTGTTAACATTTACTAATTTATATTAAACTGGGAGATTTTTTAAGTGAATTGTGGTGAATCTTTCTAGTTTGCCCATAGAAAAACATTTTTATATCAATTGGCTCTTACATTATCTTGTTTTGATTACCCCTGTTTGTTTCTAAGGATATACTTGAAGGAAAAGCTAACATAAGCAAACTTAATAATCCAATAAAACCAATAATCATCAATTTAAAAATTTAATATTTGAAAAGAACTGATCGAAATCAGCTAGAAACGGTCAATAGATTCGTTAGAAATTTAAAGATGAAGATTTTATGGTGTAAATAGTTTCTGATCCACTCGGTATAACTACCCACTATTTGAAAGAATACAAAAATGGTGGTTTTCAAGACTAAAAATCGTAACTGAAAATGTAGTTAAAAATGAAAAGCTGGACAACTACAGATTAAATACATACAATTTCATCCTACAGCATTAATTTTTAATTACTTAATTGACATTATTTTTTATAAATATTACTTACATATTTATGATAAATTTCGGCGTAAGATTGGATCTGTATTAAGATATAATTAGATTCTGTATCTAAATAATACATATATTTACATTCTAAAACCTTCACCTGATTTCAAATTTTTGTTTTGAATTTACTTAAAAAAACATTTTTGATAAAGAATTTCAAAAAAACCGACTCCGACAATGATTGTGTTGTCTCACAACTTGGTTATAAATAAACTTCAATAAATTTTTATATATTGGATGTCTAAATAAAAAAAACTGCTTAGTACAGGTAATATAATTACACCAGAATAGCCTGTCCCAAAATCTAATTTAATTTGTAAATTTTATGTGATAAAGCAACAAAAATAATATTTTTTTTGTCCAACTATTTTTTAGATAATAACAATATTTTTAATAGTAAAAGTCAACCAAAACAGAATCTAATAAGTAACACAGTTAATTTTTTAAGAATCCTTTTGATTTTCACATCGCCTAGGGGCTGAGAAAAGACGAACTCATTCTGTTAATATTAAGAAGCTGTAAATTTTGGTTAAAACTAACGTTAATTATTAACAAATCAGTTAAAGAATATACAATAAAAAAAGTACTAAAGTTGCAAGAAAATATGTTCTTAACATGGTTAATATGCTTCCGTGCTATATTTTAATTTTTAAGTGGTCAAATACAAATTTTCTTGATTTAAGTATTAAGATACTTATGATGTTCTTAAAACAAGTAAAGAAATATTTACTTGTTATAAGAACATCAAGCCGTAGATCCCAGTATTTCTTGCATAGAAACTGCTAGTATTTAAATATTCTCTCAATAAATTCTCATAAAAATCTCCCTTTTCCGTTTTTTTTTTAGTCTTCGTCAAGTGCCGCTTCGTTGTAGCGCCTTTATTGTATAAATTTTTCTTCTTCTTTATTGTCCTTTCCTCGCGGCTACTAGCAAATGCGAAGCCCCTAGGCAGTTGTCTAAACTACCTAATGGGTAATCCTTCACTGCCGCTTTGGTCTGTCTTTTCAGCACTTCTTGGTGTTATAACACAACGATTGATACAAATCCGATACCATTATCATCTGTCATTTACGACAAATCGGAAAAATGTCCACAAACGAATGAATAGCCAGCCATCAATTTAAAATTTGTATTACTCTTGGCTGAAGAATGTAAAGGTAAATTTCGATTTGATTTTACGGGCGTATTTCAATAACTTTCCTATACTGAAAAATTGAGAAATGCTGAAAAATGTAATAAAATAATAGGGAGCATATTATTTGAAATATATCTTGTTGAATGCAAACCATCCAAACTATACATGCATTAAAATTACCAACATAATTACAATTCATAAAAACGTTCAAAGATGGCACTGTATGATACTAAGCACAGTTTTTTAGTCATAGCTACTCATAGCCAATATAAGAAAGAATTTGACCTAGCTAATAACAATTATATCAGATAGGTAAAACATATGTTATAATACCATCCACAGTCAAATACATTCAACATAAAATTAACCGCGTGGAAGAGGAGAAATAAAACATCATTAAATTACTATTTCACCAGGTAAGTGTACATAGGTAGAGGTAGGTATACTTAGTAGAGTATTTACTGCAATTTGGTAGAATCATTCGTTGTGGACGAGAACAAGAATAGTAGTACATATATGCACACCATCAGAGTCAGTCGGTCGTTCAAGTTTATTTCAAATACATTTTACATGCATACCGGTTTCATCCATACCTAAACAGGTGTAAAAAAACCACAGTTTAAAACCATTTTTATCTATATTTCTGTGTCGTGTAATATAAAAATTTACTATAAAAAATTTGTTTTGACTATTTTCTGTGTTACTGTGCTTTATTGTGAAAATTTCTCGGTGAAATGTCTTTTACACAAAATTTTCTAAAAGTTTGTTGTTACCTACTTACTTAGTTGTTGTGGTTGAATGCGGATATTCAAAATACGCTACTCAATTTTCGGGTAAGTCGCTTGTCTTTACATATTAAAATTACCGAAACAAATATTTCTCGGTAACACACTTATGTGAGTATATGAACCTTTTTTTTTTTAAAAAAAAGAGCCATTTCTAGAAATGTGAAGGGGCATTAATTTTTATTATTGTAATGTGATTTTATGGTCAGTATACAAAATATTTGCTATCACGTTTCGAAATTTTAGGTCAATTTTTTTACTTATAGGTACATTCTATTATTATTTTTTGTTATTTATATTTAAAATATAAACAATAATAAAAAGTTTGGTAATATTATTTAAATTTTAAATAACAAAAAAAATAATTAAAACTAGTAAAAATAACGACTCTTTACTACAAAACGTAGGTTGAAATTCAAATTCAAAATTCTATTCCATTTAATTTTCCAAAAACAGATTGAAATATCAAAAAAATGGTAAAAACTGGGTCATCTTATTTTCGGGGTAAATGGAAAAATATTTCTAGTTTATTTTCCAAGTACCCCTGCCAGAAACGATAGTAAATTTTGTTTTTTAAAATCCTCCATCCAAATAAGGGAAGTACGAGAGCAGCGTAAATTTAGGGTTATTATTTTCATCTTATTTTCAACTTTGATGATGCATTTTATTATAACTTCATGAACGTCGATGAAAAATAAGAATACAATTTTTGATATCTCGATATCTGCCTATCGAGATCTCCCCAGGAAAGCTCAACAAATTTTATTCTTACTTATATCGTTAAGTTATAACATAATTCACTATCAAAATTCATAAAATAGAGAACATATTTTTAAGCTTAACCACTTCTTATAAATTGTATCATAAGTTAAAGCTTCTGTACTATTTTTTCGAGTCTCCAAAATTATTAAAATCAGGTATTCTCTTAGAGCATGGACTCAACGGTTTCTATAATCTCCTTTATATTATATTTACGGTCTATTTAAATTTTCTTCTTTTCAGTTTACTCTATAAAAGATTTCCTAGGATCTAGGAAATATATAATGGAATGTTTTTGTTAAAGTATTAACTAAGAGAAGACTATTTCGTCTTTGTTTCTTGTGGGTGACAATGAATAAGTTGTTTTACATATGACCAAAATATTAATATAGCTTTAGGGCAATACTTGACCTTAAATCCGTGTTTTGAATAAGTACCAGACACAATATAAACGCATATTCAAAAATATATAGTGTTAAAATTAAAAACTACTCTTTATAAATATTTCAACGTTCAATATTTTTGAAGTTAAAATTCTTTTAACCACGTTGAGTGATTTTATGATTATATTTTTTTAGTAGGGAGTAAAAATTTTAGTTTTGTGGTCACCATAATTTGGATGGTCGCCTCGGAAGCGACAAGCATACCACGTTAAAAACAACGGCTTAGGACCTTATATAAAATTTGTTATTTTTGTGGAAATACTCCTGTGTCCAAAAAATAAGGTGACATTGTTCAATGTGTTGAGATTTACTTTGTGGAATTCCATGATAAGATTAAAACAACAAATGTAATATTTGTATATGTAAATTTATTTGCATAATCCACTTTTTTTTTTAAATTTTTCAAAGAAAAATTAATTGTTATGTATACATTCGATCACTTGGATCATCTTCAGAACATATCTATATGTTCTGAAGATGATCCAAGTGATCGAATGTATACATAACAATTAATTTTTCTTTGAAAAATTTAAAAAAAAAAAGTGGATTATGCAAATAAATTTACATATACAAATATTACATTTGTTGTTTTAATCTTGACATTGTATTTATTTTGAAAATTCTTTATTTATTCTTCCAAATCGATTTCATCCCCTTCAACGAAATCCCCTCCCGATGCAATGCACTTATGCCAACGGATTTTCCAATCTTCGAAACACTGGTTGTAGTCACTTTCCAGGATTGCCTTCATTTCTGTCTAAAGCTGCGGCTTGAATCTCCTCTATCGTATCAAAACCGTGTCCACAGAGCGGTCTTTTGAGCTTACTGAACAGCCGGAAGTCGCATGGTGCCAGATCAGGTGAATACGGGGGTTGCGGAATGATATGGGTTGAGTTTTTAACGAAATGATCACGAATTATGAGTGCAGTATGGGATGGTGCATTATCGTGGTGTAAAAACCATGAATTGTCTTTCCACAATTCCGGCCTTTTTAGACGGATAGCGTTACGCAAATGACGCATAACGTTCAAATAATATTCCATGTTGACTGTTTGGCCGAGCGAAAGGAATTCATAATGCACAACAAACGCGCGCAGTTTAAATTCAAATGCCACCTTGTTTTTTGACACAGTATTCAGTTGATTAACGATCGACCACTGAAGTGAAGCAATATTTGGCACCAATTCACTGCTTGGAAGTTAGTAATACCCATTGTATCGCATCCCGAAATTCTCAAGAGAACAATTACTTAAAAATAACTAAAAAAAGGTATGAAACTCATATAAATGTATCTCGATAATCATGCATTGGATACAAAACAGAAACTTTTTGGATGGATGGAAAGTTGATGTAAATTACTGGTTCTCTTCTGTCTGTTCTTCTGAGACACCTTGTATATAACAGGCAACTTGTGTATAACGTTAAAGATAGAAACGTGTGAACAATTATATCTTTTTTAAGAAGCTGACTCCCGATTTTTATTTAATATACCCCTACAAACGTTCAGCGAAGTGAGCGAGAAGCAGTTAGTTTTATATAATTGTCTAAAGTGTGGATAAGTACGGAAAACTACGAAACATTAAATATTCATCTTGAGCTGAATAAGAAACAAAACGTAATATTAACATTGAGAAGTTTATGCATAGCATAACTGAAGAAGTGAGCTATAAAAATTTTATTCTATTTTAACCTATCTCATATCCTGTGTAGTGTGTATATCTTTTTCTTTTCGAATAAAACAAACCATGTTGCAATCAAAGAATGAAGACAATGCACTCAATTTCAAGGTATTGGGATTATTAAATAAAGCGGTCAAGTGTACGAATCAGTTGTTGTACTATAGCATAAATTATGATATCCTATTACAAAAATGAAATTGTAGATTATATCGAAATTATAGAAACTTTTCTAGTTAAGGATGTCCCAGCTCCAGGGCAATTTTAAATAAAGGGCTTGATTTTTTTTTATATGAAGTTGGATTAAGTCTAAAACAATTCTGGAAATTTTAGGGGTAGGGGGGTTGCCCGATTATTTAAATAAATAAATGATTTCAAAAGTAGGCATATTTAATATTGGTCTTATGGGAAAACGGTAGATGGATGAAATGTTTTAATAGATTTCTCCGAAACAAGTAGGCGGAAATGAAAAAAAAAACTATTTAAATTAAAGTTAAAAGCTTAATAAATTATTGTTAGTAAAAACACTAATTAACGATGTATGAGCACGGTATTAGGGACACAAATTTAATAAATATATAAATACATTCTTGGCATATATTTCTGATATGAAGAAATATAAACCTGAACAGAAATAAAAATCTCGTTCACTGACAAAAGTTATATACGAAGAGCCAGTGACCAATTTGAGGTTGTCGTTGCCGGGTTGGACTACCCAAAATTTTTCAAGAGGGTAAGAAATAAGGCTCATTTTTGTGAAGTATAAGTCATAAAATTTTAGGAAATTACTTTCGACAATAATTTTATTTCATACAATTTTTGCCAGAACATTTACATCCCTCCTAATTGTTGCCAGAACGCTATAAATATTTATTTTAAAAAAATCCAATGTTGTCATTTCAACAGTCTTGAAATTTTAACAGAATAAATAAAATAAATTAATAATTCATAATATTTAATGCAAGAACGTAATTCCATTACCAACAGTCTGCCAGAACGAAAAACGTGTCCGTGTGAATGAGAGCAATGTATATGGAAACCTATGAGTTAAAGTGAGAGCGAAAACCTATGAGCTTTTTCATTGTTGTATACAATTCAACATTTCAGTAGTTTGAAATGGCAACCTAAAATTGGTCACTGGCTCTTGGTCTATTATATGAAATTACATTGCATATTATACATATTTTTTTCTAACCACTTTTATATTGCTATTCATATTATTGAGAGATAAATTTGCTACAAAAATTTCGGTACGGAACACTTATACATCAAAAGATTATATCAAGTGATATATTCTTGTAAATATCTCGTTATTTATTATCTATCGCTTTTGCCATATTATTTTTGAATTATATAAGAAGTAACTTTAAATACATATAGATCTGGGTACTAGTATAATGAATGAAACAATAGAATTTGTATAATTATTATCTACAATATAAAATCTTTTATAATATTCGAATGATGATAATAATTATAACGGCCTTCTCTTTATAACAAATCACAAATACTTACTATTTATAGATACAATCATGCATGTATACTGAGAATAACGTCAAACAAGCCGTTCATGTGAAATAGATTTAAAAATTTTGATTAGAAATTGTATCCCTCGCTTATTTTTTGAAAAAGATTTGTGTGGTGATTCGACATCATATTAAGTTTAGTCCCAAGTTTATAACGCTTAAAAATATTGATGCTATGAACAATATTTTGGTATAGGTGGTCATAAAATCACTTAATTAGTCCATTTCCGGTTGTCTGTCTGTCTGTCTGCCGTTTGTCTGTCGTCTGTCCGTCTGCCATCAAGATAACACAAAAAACGAAAAGTGATATCAAGCTGAAATTTTTATAGCGTGCTTAGGACATAAAAAGGGAAGTCTAGTTCGTAAATGACCAACATAGGTCTATTGGGTCTTGAAAGCTATCTCTAATTTGTAAATCGTTAGAGATAGAACAAAAGTTTAAATGTAAAAAATGTTCCTTATAAAAAAAATAAACAACTTTTTATTGAAACATTTTTTCGTAAACATTACTGTTTACCCGTGGGAGCGCAAATTGTATAGTATGTATTATATGGGAATATCAGTCATATATGTGTGACATATATGTATGTGTAATGTGACAGAGTAATCAACACTTTCTATACATGGTATTTCAACAATTAACTCAGTCAATTGTTTGTTTTCACTTGTTTAGTATAAAAATCATTTATTTGAAAATAAACTATTTTCTCACTTTCAATTGTTCTCAGTGTATTTTGTGTTGAATTTAAAACCAAAAACAAAACAAAAAATACTGTACACGAAGTTATTATTATTATTGCAAAATAATACGATGATCAAACGGTATAATTTTTTAGAATGTTTCAATTATACAAAGACCTCCAATTCACCAACAATAACAAAATCTATTGGGTTTTTAGCATTTACTAATAATTATGATTGACAATAAACATGTGTTTTAACTGACGGTATAGTTAAGGTATCAAATTAATACACACCTTCGCCTGCTAATTGTCAGACTAAGTAATTAGTCGCACCTTTATACTTTAAGATCACATTTAATAATGTTTAAATAAATGTGCACTGTATATTTAGTATTGATCAATGTAATAAAAATATCAAAAGACCAGTATTTAGCGGTGTGGATCCCTTTTTTCTTAGGGTGCGAGGTTTTGAAAAAATAAAAAACTATTTTTAATTGTTTTTAAGCGGAAATAATCTAGCCGTCTGTCATCTTAGGAGACACATCATCCAAGTTTTTATTTTCAAATGGACCACTATATTTTTTTTGCAGTTTAAAAAAAAAATTGAGCCCTCGTAAACAACAATAAGCATTTTTTGGAAAATAAATATCCAAAATAACTCAGAGTAATGCCAAAATTATCAAATTGTTTTAAATAATTTGTTCGAACTAAAAGCCCCATTCACACTTAGGCTAGCCTTAGGCCTGGTCTACCATATGCTTGATTTGTAGAAGGAAAGAAATTTCCAAAGAAGGTAGTTAGAATCATGTGGTTAATACAATAGCTACCCGGTCTCTAGACTTGACTGGAATGGACTATTCTTTAAAAAAAACACGGAAACCTGGAAATAAAACTGAGCTAGATTAAATATTTATTATCAAATTCAAAACTTTCAAAAAACCTAAGAGATTTTGGAAAAACAATTTGTTGTTAGCGGCTTAAATACTTTTAAAAACTGCAAAAAAACATTTAATGCTCCGGTTGAAAATCAAAACTTGGATGCTGTCTATCTGCTGATCTCCTTAGATAGTTAGGTGAAATTAGAGTGGCTGTTCTGGATGGGACACACTTAGACCATAGGGTCTGTTGTGATACCGAAAAAAATTTATAGCATCACCGGCCACTGTATACTCCATTTAGAGCTGTTAAGGAACAGCCATTTGAAGTTGGCTAGGAACAGCGGATTCTCCTTTGACGTCAACGGACTTCAAGTCGAAGAGATCGTCAAATAAAGGACTCCAATGAGCCCATCTTCTCCGTGGCAAGAGCTGCGCAGTGACAGAGAAGAAAATAAATAAGATAAAAAATGATTTAATAAGTTAAATATTTAATATTTTCATAATTTCACATCCTAACATGAAAATGAGGTGAGGCACTATAAACTGGTCACTACATTTTGTATTGTATATAAATCGTGATTTAAAATATTGTTAGATTGTTATTTAAAACAAAAATCTATTGCTCATTCAGTAGAGACTTTCACTAATTTGTTTAAATGTAAAAAAGGATATTCCCTTGATAATGTTGTAATTTTTGTTATTTCTTTTTCCATTTTATAATAATAACTTTACATAAAGTCAATTGGCTTAGGTCAAACCTTAATCATGATTATTAATGAAAAGTCTGGCTCTCGATATTTGAAATAACACAAATCCACATAATGTCTAGATCAATTTTTTTTTACTATAAATGCATATTTCTTAAGTGTCACTAAGTTTACAAAGAGTTTTAAATCGTCCTAAAGAATAATAAATTATATCTTCCTAGAGAATAATAACGATTAGCCAATTGACAAAAATTAATATAGGCACAGTACACGAGAAACGAATTACAGTAAAATTACGATTGTAACATCATAATTGAGGACTGAACTTTTATTAGTGTCACCATTACAATATTTTATTTAAAATGTACTGTTTACATTACAATTTTTACTATGTACATTTCTATTACAATGAAAGTTGTGAACCTGTTTGTATATTCATAAACATACTGATAGGATTAGACACGAAGATTCTAATAGCTACATTCTAAGCCAGACATTTAGAGGATCCGGATTCGATTCGCGACTTCTGTGTAACGGTCTCGTTTCTTTTCTATTTGTTTTAATAAAAATACGTTATGTGCGTTATGACCCATTAATATGTACAGTCACGCCCTCATATGTTATCTGGTATAACATTTTCTGAGATTCATAAGTAGAAAGAACAAAAACAAAACTGTCTAAAGTGAAAGTCCCAAATTTCCTTATCGCAAATTTTTTCTACTTTTCTTTTATTAAATGTACCTACTGTACCCAAGAAAGCCAAATTTGATATTTCTCTAAGCCTTTATGTTTTGCGTCACAATTGATAGATAATTGAAGAATTGAAAGAGAGGTAACGAATTCTTGTAAAAATATTAAAGGCACGCCCAATATGAAAATATATTTTTATTTCGATTTACGAGACAAATACAATAATTTGCTACCAAGAAATAGAAAATTTAATGTCTCTTTATTGTAATAATCGGTCAACTACAATAAATATTGGTTGGTCATTATTACTTAAGTATATTATGATTTTATATTAATTTGTTGTTTAATTTTTTTAATTTTTTATAACTTCCTCCCATTTTAAAATTATAAAAATTAATAGTGTTTTTAATATTTCCTCTTTCACATTTCACTTCTTTAATTAATTCCAATTGTAATAATTATATGGAGCAGATTATAGAATTATTAGCATCAACTTGATTGTGACTTTTTAAAATTAGTATAAGAGCCCAGTGATTTGAAATAAAATATTTATGGTCTATTATTTTAAACCATAAATTGTATGTGAGGTTAATCTATTTTATTATTAGATACTTGCTGGGTAGGTTAGGTTACGTCATATTGAATGTCCACGAGGGACACACTTAGGCCATAGTGCTCATTGTGATACCATTATGTGTATCAGTGGATGAGTGCACCTGATTCATGCTACTACACCAGCCAATCACAACTATTAATTAAATTAATTTATCTTGTGATGGCGAGAATCGAGCCCGCTACCCTAGGCTAACCGCGCTTGGTAACGCTTTAACCAACCACTAGGGTCGACTACCTGCTAGGTGCTATCTCATTACTAAATACCAAGCGTTTATGTGGATATCGTATCTTCTTCTGAACTGCGCCGACTTGCGTTTATGGTGTTATAAGCCTTTGTCTCCCATTAATTAGTAGCGGTAGATATATGTGGGTGAGTAGAACTTATTTTTTAATAACATAATGGTGGGAGTGATGAAAAGTTTTATAAAAGCCCATTTATTTACTCTTTAAAAAACTTTGAACATTATAATAATGTTTCACGTTGGACTTCTTCCAAATTGAGTATTTGTGCGTGAGCAGTGATATTTAAAAAACAAGTAAAAACAAACAATTGACTAAGTTAATTGTAAAAATAACAGTATAGACTGTGTTGATTACATTGTCACATTACACATACAAACATTTCGCACATACATAACTGATATTCCCATATAATACATACTATATAAGTTACGACTAATTTGCACTCTCACGGGTAAACACTAATGTTTACGAAAAAATGTTTCAAACAAAAGTTGTTTATTTTTGTATAAGGAACATTTTTTACATTTAAACTTTTGTTCTCTAAAGGTTTACAAAATGGGTCCTACAGATCCAAGACCCATTTGACCTATGTTGACCCACTTTTTATGTCCTGAGTACGCTCTAAAAATTTCAGCTTGATATCACTTTTCGTTTTTGAGTTATCGAATTGATAGACGTACGAAAAAAATCATATTCATCAAATCATTCAGAAGTTTCTTAAAAGTTTTACAAATTTCCTTAATTATTTTCGAGGTTACATAATTTCGTGAAATTAGTTATATACACGCGACAAAAAATTATTCTTAGGCCTAAGAAAAAATTTATTTCAAATTTACATTTATAACTTTATATAGATATCAGTCATCACAAATACACAATAACATAATTCAACACAAACAAACAAAAAAATATTAATTTCATTCTTCAATAATTCTCCAGCCACAAAAATTCTTTGTATGCAAATTTTTGATATTAATACAAAATTATTTTATATGATTCTTAATAACAGTAGCAGCTTACACGCATTCTCCGACTAATGACTTTTATAACTGTTCATAAAATTTAAAAATAAAAATTTAAAATATGTCCACATTCAAAAAGTTAAATAATAAGTAATATTAATATATATAGGGTGATCTCCAGGATTTCATCCGGCTTTATCCTTAATAGCAAGACTTTAAGGATTTAGAATGTGTGTATTACTTGGCTAGTGGGTAGATATTTTGTCTCGTTCACTTTCTATTAAAGCATCGTTCAATATTTGAGTAATTCAAATTCATAAATTCGTATATAATTCATTTGACGAAGAATTTTACTATAATTATCTCTGATCTAATGAGACCCACTTTTATACCCTGTATATATGAAATATGTCAAGGTATATTGAGTTTAGTCTGAAGTTTGTAACGCTTAAAAATATTGATGCTACGAACAAAATTTTGGTATAGGTGTTCGTAAAATCACCTAATTAGTCCAATTTCGATTGTCCGTCAGTCTGTGAACACTAACTAAACAACGAAAAGATATATCTACCTGAAATTTTCATAGCATGCTCAGGACGTAAAAAGTGAAATTGAGTTCGATAGGTGAAAATGAGCAACATAGGTCAAGGTCTAGAGTCCGTAGGACCAATCTTGTAAACCGTTAGAAATAGAACAAAAGTTTTAATGTAAAAAATGTTCCTTATAAAAAAATTACTATTGTTTGAAATATTTTTCGTAAACATCCCTGTTTACCCGTGACGGCGAAAATTAGCTTAGAAATATTAAATAGTGTTTTTGTTTATCTTTCCTTACCTACTTGGCGTATAAAAATAAATGAATGCGTAATTAACACTGCCTATACATGGTATTTCAACAACTAACTCAGTCAATTGTTTGTTTTCACTTGTTAAAATTGTTAATAATTAAATATAGACTTAGAAGGCCTTCAGTTTTGATTTAGGTACTTCTTTTAACTTCAACCCTTGTACAATTTCATGTGGGATAATATTGGATGTTTTATGTCCGGAAATAAAAGAAAAGGAAAATCTTGATTTTACAAATACTAAAATAAACTAAAATAACTCCGACTAAAATAAAAAGCAAAATTTACAATTAAAATTTTCCAATTCTTAAAATACCAGCCAAATTAAAGTTCTAACAAAAAATAAGTATATATTCACGGTAGTCACCTGTATATTTTAAAAGATCATTCATTATCTTTAATATCATTAATAAAAATATCTCTAGCCAAGGCTATCAGTATATAAGTAGTCAATTGTATGACCGGTTAATGTAATTCTATGACTTTATGAGAAGGTTGGTTAATTAAATACATACTTGGCTGCAAAAATAAATAATACGGAAATGTTTATGATAATTATCGAAAGAATTTTAACATCCATGCACAAATTATTATATTTTATAAAGAGTGTCCCGTGTATTCGTTAATTTATTGAAATCAATGCCAAATTGATTAATTGGCAATTTGATGGTAAAAAACTAGTTTGCATACTGCATATAAAAAGTTGCATTCGTGTGATGAAGCCCTTAGTTTAGTATTATATGTACATATTAATAGGAGCCTATTTGCAACTTCCATGTGATTATATAAACTAACACACTTTTTTCTTAAAAACACGTAATTTGTAGGAGTTGTTTCACTCAAAAATGGCAGTGATACTTTATAAATGTGTAACAAGGTGAAACTTTGCTAAACTAAAAGTAAAAAATTTTAATATTGCCTTAAAAAAAACCTATCTATTACCTTATTTCTCTGAAGTTTTTAATTGTCATAAGTATTAACTGCATTTCGTCTTCGAAAACCGCAAACTCAAATTTTAGATCATAAAAAAAAAAAAAATGAGATTTGAAATATTCATCTTAAACTAAAGATTTGAGTGAAATTTTTTTTGTTAAATTGGTGTTGATATATAGATGTCGCATGAGTCTCATGATACATTTTTATTTATAATTTTTAATAAGATTATGAAAAAAATTTTATTTTCATGTAGGTGGTTCTCGACTCCAAAAATACCGTTATTAAATTGTAATATACGCAACTGGTATGGCCCATATTTTGAAGAAAAAAAATGGAACCTTTCAATTCACATAATATCACTCTTAAAATAAGATTCTTCCTATCTTTCAAATACAGTTTAAGCTGAATGCGGTAAATGACAACAAAACTAGAATCCACTTGTAAATGAAAAAATTTATATAAAATATAATACTTTTTAAGGGGCAACCTAATTAATTTTCTCCGTCATTTACTCATAATTTCAAAAGCTGGAGACGCTCAATTTAAAATATTTCGAAACACACAAATCTTTACGAATGGTCATATGGGAGGGACTCAGATAAATGTTAGTTTCTACTTTTAGTACAGTAAGAGCTTTTTCTTTAATAGTTGAACTAATAAGACGGGATGCATAGGGAAAGTTGGGAAATAGCACCGATTTTAATGAAACTTTTTGGATCGTGTTTATAGGATCATTCAACCAAGAAACCAAGAAACATTCAACCAACTTGACCTAGTCATAAGGGAGCATAAAGCCACAAGCAAGGGGCATATGTAGCCCAAATGTTTTTAATGCTTAGTTTGACTTAAATTTTTCAATTAGTAGATATTTAGTAGAACCCGCTAACACGTGTCAGATTACACGAATTTTGTAATGTATTCCAAAAATCGTGTCATTTTTGACCCTAAATTCCACTTTTCGCTCAAAAACGGAAAACTAAGTACCTGTTTATCGTCCAGTCTGTTATCTAAGAAGTATTTTTGGTCGCTTTTTACGAATCTGTTGCCAGATTAACGGATTCTGTCAGGTATTCCGAAAATATCATTTTTAGCCAAGAATTTCACTATTTTGACACAAAAACGGTAAACTAAGTATTTATCGTCCAAATTATGTTCTAGGAGATTTTTTTGGTTGCCTATTACGAATTCGATGTCAGATTAAACGGAGTTTAGTTTGGATGATTGATTCTAGAGGAACTGATTGTTAGACTTATGAGCCCCTATCTTATGCAAGCTAAGAATAAGAAAGTAAATGATGAAAATATTGGATTTGTTAAAATTTCGTTAATTTGTCGATTAATGGCACTAATATCTGCGATAATAACAGTAAATTTCTTTGAACATTATCGACCAAATTTCACGGTAACTTTTTTCTATGAATAATTTATAATACATATTTTTATAATTTACCATTTAGATTTCTCTCTCGTTTAATTATCGTATGCAAAAATATAAGACAAATTAACCTTAGCCGTTTGAATACACGGAACAAATATATGAAAATTGACAGGTATATTCAATGATTCATTTGTAAAAATTTGTAAATTTTAATCGTTACAAAGTAAACATATAAAACCCACAATTTGTTTGATTAATTATACACAAAACTTTTTAATTACTTAATTTATTTACTTTTTTTTCATAAAAATAGAAATTTATACGATTGTATAAAATTCAAAATCTCACGATTATTGCATTTATTGAAATATATTTAAATAATATATATTTATAGAAATGATTAATTAGTATAATATTTTTGCTCTAAGGTCATTTTTTTGGTAAACTTTGCATGTTATAATAATTTTAAAAAAAAATAAAGTAATACGATTTAGTGGATATTAATCATTTTCATCTCTGTAGGACACAAAGAAAGTGAATTTAAAATTAAATGTGGGTTCATGTTGAGGCCAAACTTTTATTTATTCTTTTACTTTTTGAATAGAACACCTTTTTTTAACCTTTGAATGTCAATTAGAAATGACCATATTCATTTCTTAAACCGGATTCGAAACTGGAACCTACTTAGGCTAATTTATTATTTTGTTTATTAGAAATATGAATAATCAATAATCATTGAAAAACAAAACGATTCTTTCTAAAATCACGGTTATGTTGACTGTCCAAATACTCTATGGGATTTTAAGGCTAAGATGTCAGCAACGTGAGTAAAAAATTTGTAAATCAATTTTGTTAGACTTTGCTGATTTTTGCATTGGGTTAAACGACAAAAGAAACCTATTTCATTTTACGATTCACTTTCTTTAAAATGAAAACAACACACTTTGGTACTCTTCCTTTGGAAACTTAAGGTTTTTTTTTATTGAAAAACTTACCTTCTGTTTAAGCATTATACTTCCCATTTGCACATTTTTTGGTTTTTCCACCCAACCAGCAAACTAGTTACTACTTGCGATAAGGAACATAGTTCCAAAAAGATTAAGAGGATAAAATGGATGTCATTTTTTCCTCGAAAATTACGAAAAATATCTAAGAATTTTTTTTTGTTTTTTGAAATCTACATGGTATGAAACGAAAAAATTTTTGCCTGGAAATTGATCTTCTTTAATCACCTTAATATTATCAAACGAATCTAATATGAAATTTTAATCAATAGACTCCTTTTTTGAAGCCACCTACAAATTTTCAACTCTTTATCTTTTATAGTTTTTTAGAAAATGGAAATTTTAGTTGTGAATAATTTGGACCCTCGTGAAAAAGTAAAGATATTAACGAAAGAATGTTTCAAACAAAAGTTGTTAATTGTTTTATAAGGAATTGTTTTCTTTAAGCTTTTGTCTGGACAGACGTGTAAAAATTGCATTATTGTTGTGTATAATATGCTACATGTTATGTAATTTATTACACGAGAAGTAATTAAATTTTTATAAATTCTATCTTAAATAAAGCAATTCATCCGTGTATGAATTCAAAGTCGACATAAGTAAATAATTAATCCGTATTCACTCAAAGTCGACATAATCAAATTCATTGTCTTCTAACAGAAAACTAACATTCATAATGATAATGTAGTATGTAATTAAAAATATGAATATATTAAAAAATTATAGTGTGAATGGCCTCTGTTAAATAAGAGATGTTATGTAGAAATATGACGTTTGCTAAATAAATGAATTTTAAGCATTAATATAATGAGTTCAATCTTTAAAGACTTTTACAAAGCCCTACGTGACCGTAGCAGTAATTTATAGTCTAAGATCCGAATTAGAATCGACCTTCACTCATGTGTTTGCTGAATGAAGTTAATTTTTATAAAATAAAAAAAATAATAATAAAAAATCCCTTTAATGGGTTGCCTAAGAAAATGTAGTCAATACTACTTTATGTAAATATATCAGGAGTAAAATTTGTGTTTTGTCTACTCGAATGTTAAAACCATAAGCAGGTTAGTTTTCTGCCTCTTTTCGTTAACTATTATCGCATATATGCAAGTTGATAATAGTTATTTCGGTCATCGGTTAATTCATTGACTCGCATATCTAAAAGATGATAATTTTATTGCAAATACATTGGTATATTATTTGTCACGAAATATCGATCAAAAAACGTTCACTAACTTTCGAATTGATATTGATATTTTTATTAAAAGCGATCTTATTTAAATTTTTTTTGATATTTGTCAATATTTTACATTTTATAAAAAATAACTTTCGTTCGGTTAGTAAATGGGTAAAGGTCGACCCTAATTCGGAACTCAGTCAATTGTTTGATTTCATTTGACTTTAATCTTTTTTTTTAAATCAACGACTTTGAAAATTAATTTTAAATTGATTTCATTCCGTTATATTCCTTAATAGTAGGTTAATCAAGTTCTTAAATATTAATTTTTCTCATGTAAATATTTTATATTTTTGATTACAAAAATATCGACATTTAATAAGGAAAAATAAAGATTTGTTATTGTAATAATTTAATGAAAGTGTATATTTTTATACACTGAAATAGGTTGAAATAAATCCAAAAATATACATAAAATTCTTATTTTAGCTAGAAACTAAAATTTATAAAAATAATACCTATATAAGACAAACAAAAACTTGTGATTGAATTTAAATTTCACCCCTGATATAATTAAATAATATAAACAAGGGTAACTCCCTTAAAAAATTACGTCATTTGTGCATTAATGCACGCAACAGGGCTTACTTACAAAATTCTAACGTTTTTAACCTTGAATTCAGTTTTATATAAAAAAAGCGTCATTTCATATGAAATATTTCCCATGACCTTTAGTCCAATAAAATAAAAATTTAAACTACAAGCAAAACGGAAGCCTTTATTTTTAAATATAAATTCGTTTTGAAACAAATTTAAAGTATACACAAAAAATTTCGAATTCACCTTTTTTGAAATATCTTGAAAACATACGAAGGTATGGAAAATCGTTTTTCATAGAAAATATAGATATCAAAATTTTTCTATAAAATCATTTCTAATCATTTCTTACGTATTTCGATTAGAAACCGAGATATTTGCAATAAACAAATGTAATTTATAGCTCGGCTGCATAAAATATGAAAAAATTTCCCTTCGGAAAATCGGAAATTCTGTGACAATGAACAACAACAACAATTTGGTGTCAAATCATATGAAAGATATTTGTTCTTTGCAAATATCTCTGTTTCTATTGCAAATACGTCAAAAGTGATCAGAAATGATTTTATAGAAAATTTTGACAACTACATTTTTTATTCAAAAGCTTTTTTCCATATCATCGTATATTTTCGATATATTTGCAAAAAGGTAATTTTGAGGTAAGTTTTTAATGTGTTTCTACCTCCTAAATAGAATTCTAAATTTTTTAACTTTGTATACTTCAAATTTATATCAAAATGAACTTATATTCAAAAGTGCAGGCTTCCGTTTTGATAATAGTTTAAGTCTTCATTTTATTGGACTAATTTCGAATGTTAAAAATATTAAATTATGTACCATATGGAATACTAGCTGGCTATTATTTTTGAAAATAATTGAATTTACTAGAAGTTTATCATACTTGTAATCAAATTTAAAATATTTTATCTCTTACGCTTTTTTAAATCGTAGTTATCTACGCAATAATAGAATAAAAATATTTAGCTGTAAACTGTACGTAGTCCGGGATCTGTTAAAAAAATATTGCCTTTTCGTGTCCGAATCGAATTTATTGGTACTGATACTGACCAGGATCTACAACGGCTTTAAATTAACTACCATACAAGGCCCCGATAAAACGACAAAATTTTGAAGCTCGGTTAAAATATGAACAAATTTTTTTTCCGCACCTTATCAAACCTTTGATGGGAGTTTGCTATCTAATTTCTAGCCAAGCATTTTTACTACTCTATTGAAAAAGCATTTTCTCACCATTTTTAAACAAATACATATAAAAATAAGGTTAATAATTTCTAATAACATAAAAAACCTATTGGAATTTATACTTTCAGATGAATGTAAGAAAATTGTCAATAAAAAACTTTGAAATATTTTTTTTTTCTGTTCAATTTTCAAACGACAGAACAAGGAGAAATTTAATATAAATTAAATAAGGAAATACAATAAAAATTATTAATCGTATAGTAAATAATATAATAATCATTGAAAACTCTGAATTTCCTTTTTATTTCTTGTACAATAATGTAAAGGTATACTTACCTACCTACATGTATAACTAACCACAAGTACAGAGTTGTTCAATAAGATATAATCACGTAAATGGGAGAGGTTGGTTGTCCTAAAAAATGTTTCACGGGAGGAGACGAAGCTTATGTTTTTTAAGAACATAAATAATATATAAGTAATGTTTTATTATATATGTTACAGTCAAAACCCATAAATAGTCTTTTACAGTCAAAACTAATAAGCAGCTTTTTTACAAGCTTTTATTTAGTTTCACTTGTCCCGTTGTTTGTCTATAATCAAATCTTGCAGTTGCAAGTCAAATTTGATCCACTTCGAGGTTTCCGATTGAGCTGAAATTTTGCATGCACATAATTGTGGCATCATGATTTTCCCACCGCTTCCGCCATATTTGATATATATACATTTTTTTTAGTCTTAAATTAAAAAATTTAATAAATATTAATATTTACCTATGAATTTAATTAGAAAAGTTGATTTTTAATAACTTTACAAATATTCTTTTCTAAACAGTCCTGATCTAAAGTTAAAATTCTTGGTCAAGATCACTTTTAACCAATATTGTTCAATCATAATTGATTGAAGTCAATATTGATTTTGAATGAATTTTGCGGTTAGAATCGTTATTGACTCGAAGATTCAGTCAATATTTTTACAGTCAAAATCGTTATTGACTGAAGCGTAGTCAAAATCGTTATTATCTTTTTTCAGTCAGAACCAATTTTAGCTGGTTATGGGTTTTTATTGCAAGGAATAATAATAATAATATGCAGGAAATTTTTTTAATTACATATCACTCTTAATATGTTCTTAAAATACACATCACGTCCATTTAAGTGGTAACATCTTTTTGGTAATGTATTTTTTCCATTGAAGTGGCAAGATCTTTTTGAACAAAATATCACTTTTTGAGCAAGCGTGTATTGTATTAATAGATCCTGTGTTTACGTATAATTAATTATGTATAATAAAATATGATAAGTAAGAATCAAATGTATGTATCTGTATGAATATAATATGTGCTGCATACATGGAGAGCTAACGATAAATATAATTTAACAAGTTAAGGCAGTTGGTTATTATGTCAAAAAAAAGCATCAAAAGGAGCTACATCGATATAAAACTAAAGATCGCGTACGCAACATCTCGATAAGAGAGAATACAAAAGGAAAACATTTTCCCAAACTTGTAAAACGCGCAAATTGGAAATGAGCCATCCATATTCAAAGTATATAAAACGGAAGCTAAGAGACGAAGAAGAGGTTCACCGTACAAATGGAGTGATGATATAGTTGCGGCGAATCTTTGGCACAAAACTGCTAGCGAATAGGACAAAATGGAAAAAGTTCTAGGACTTGTTAAATAGATAAGCAAAACAAGCAAGTTATTTATTTGCAGTTGTGTGTGTTTGTGTATCGAATGCAGGGCCGAAGCCAGTAATCAAGGCTGTCTCAGGATAAGCTGTATCCACTACACATAAAGATTGCAAATAGTTTACTTTCTCTAAATCAATGTTTTCTTCTTTAGCAATAGAAACTGCAAATAGGAACTTATTTTCATTTCGTTTAAGCTAATATCCAGTATTTCATAAAATATTGCTTTAAAATGTTCTAAGTTTTCGACCTCGTCTTCTGATCTTTCACCAGTTTTATCCTAGTATCCTGCAAGCGTGGTATTTGTCTATCTTTGTCTTTTTCTGGGAATGTCATGTTCAAAGATGTTGTAATCGGTTTTGATTTTAGCATCAATTTCTCTGTTCGCATCATCATTTCTGTATGAAGTAGGCGAATTCACTACTTTTATTATGACAACCACCTAAGTTCTCAAAGAGCTTCGTGGGCCTGAAGTACAGGAGCATCATGCTGAATAGTTTCTGGTACTTTTTTCATGAATACCATGGGCCCTTGATAACTTTCCAATAATTATTGGAAACTATGCGAAACTATTGAATGGCTTCCTTTTTTAAGAAAGATAACAAATTCTGTTTTACATAAAAATAATAATCTCATTACAAATTAAAACTCTCACAAAAATATTTGCGCTACGTTTCGTTCTTATTATTAACTCGAAATTTAAAATTTCAAATTCTTAGCAAGCTCTAGTTATCGGTTAGGATACGCTGTAGATTTTCAAGGGGAGGCTAAGCTTAACCACAGACCTGATTTAGTATATGTATACATACAAAGTCTTAGTATTGTACAATGTTGTCAAAAATGATGCACTAATGTTTTCTTTAAAAGGAATAATCTTAAAAAATCGAAATTAAACACTTAGAAAGAATATCAACCGCCAATATCTGTTTCATAGGAATGGTCATTTTATGCGTTTGGTCTTAGATTAGAATATGCTTTCTTTCTAGTAGCAGTCAATTTGACAGAAGGCAGGTAATTTGTCCTACATATATTTCATTATTCCACCATCAATACAAGAATAACACTTCAAAAATTTAAAAAGTTACACCATTCATGTAATCTCATGCCTAAAAATTATTGTACTTGCCGTAAAGTTGTCAACACACAACCCTAACTGCTCTATAGAAAGTTCGAAAATACGACTTTCCTTCGGTCTCCCTAAGACCAAAATCATATTTAAATAACAGGTACAAAATTAGCCTCCAATGAACTCAATGTCATGGCATTGATATGATTTCGTTTTCAACTTCAAGTTTATTCCCTTTGAAATTAATACCTGTTCCTAAAATAGCTGCTTCTGTCTTTTTTGCTATAAATTTTATGCCTCTTCGTTTTTTGGGTAAATCAATTTGAAAATTTTAAAACAAATTAAAAATTTTAAATCAAATAAACATGTTTTTATATACTCTTTTATCATCTGTGAATCAAAATATCGATTTGACTCGCCTAGTTGTTTAATTTTGGTATGAAATAAAACCTTGGCACATTCTGTATATAGAAATACGATATTTATTCATCAATTATTTAATTTTAAAACTTTTTTTTATCTTAAATAATATGTAGGTACTTTCATAAATTATAGGTATATTATTTATTGTTATAAACATTAATAATGTTTTTAAGACACTATTGTTTGCTTTGTAACTTTCATATCATGTCTTTTTCATGTATTTAATTTGTATACCATGTATATATGAAATATACATAGTATTATAAGTTTAGTCCCAAGTTTGTAACGCCTAAAAATATTGATGCTACAAAACAAAAATTGGTATAGGTGTTCATAAAATCACCTAATTAATCCATTTCCGGTTGTCCGTCCGTCCGTCCGTCCGTCCGTCCGGCCGTCCGGCCGTCCGGCCGTCCGTCTGTGGTCACGATTACTCAAAAACGAAAAGAGATATCAAGCTGAAATTTTTACAGCGTGCTTAGGACGTAAAAAGTGAGGTCAAGTTCGTAAATGAGCAACATGGGTCAATTGGGTCATGGGTCCGTAGTACCCATCTTGTAAACCGTTAGAGATAGAATAAAAGTTTAAATGTAAAAAATGTTCCTTACAAAAAAATAAACAACTTTTGTTTGAAACATTTTTTTGTAAACATCACTGTTTACCCACGAGGGCGTTAATTAGGTACAAATTTTATAGTATGTATTAATATAGGAATATCAAAGTGAATATCTTTTGTTATTTACATGACGTCAAAAAAAACAAACGATTGCGCATCAACACTTGCGCATTATATGAGAATATCAGTTAAATATGTCAGATATGTATGTATGTGAAATGTGACAGAGTTATCAACACTGCCTATACATGGTATTTCAACAATTAACTCAGTCAATTGTTTGTTTTCACTTGTTTATATTGTAAACAATACTATTTGATTTAAAATTATATATAAATAAAACACAACAAATGATTCCACATGAACGTCTATCCACATTCTGCAAAAGATTTTACTCACTAAAATTTCGGACATAAACAATTTTTCGATCCGATTTCGGTGGTTTTCGAACAAAATAGGTATTTGTTGTGTGCGTAGTCATAGTAGGGACAATAAAATCGATGCCTTTCAGTGAAAAATTTTGTTATTGAAAATGTCAAATTAAAATTATTGAAAAACACTAATTAATTAAACTTAATGCATTAAAAATTGTGAAAATAAGAAATCAAATTGCAACAAATATTATTTTACAAATGTAAATTATGATAATTATTTATTTAAATTTGTAAGACAATAATATTAAATTTTCAATGTATGTCATAAATGCAATCCATACAATTATATATGCATCCATACAATTCTATAATTAAAGTAGTGTATCGTTACCATGGAAACGCCTCCAATAAAACTCACACACGGTGCGAATATTCTAATATTAGTTACAAAGCAAGTATATTCCAAAAGACATGTCGTAAAATTGACTTCACTTTTTTTTATCTTCAGGTTCTAAAACGAATTTTAACACATGAAACTTTTTTATCTGTTCTCAAAAAATTTTTACTCCTCCCACACCTTCATATATCAAAAATATCATATGGATTTGTTATGGTCATAAACCTACTATTCAGAGCTCTCCAAGTATTTGAGACCTTCTACCTTTATAGTTTTGTATAAAATCTCTGGTAACTGAAATTGGGAAAATTATTACCCCTTTAATATTATCCTAAAGGATTGGTATGAAAGTAAGCACTGTGGTCTGAGTCTGACATTCGTTAACCGAAGGTATAACATTTTCAAAATCAAATATGTATTCAACAAAATACAATAATTAATTTAATAATTGTAAGAAAAATATTCAGTATTATTTTAGTTTGAAATTGTATAATAAATGTTTATATAACCTACTTTATGAAACAACCAAATACTACAAATATAAGTATATTTATTTTCTATAGTAATGTTTATCAATTTAAACAAATTATTTGTTTAAATTCATTAATTAGTTTTGTTTATATTCATTTACATTGGTGTACACGTATAACATTATAGGTGAAAAAAAACTTCAAAAACTCTTTTTCATAACAAATTAATATGCACTAAAAAGTAAAAAAAAAATAACGATAATATAATGTAGTTACAATTATTGTTATTTTTAGAGTTTGTTCAAACCAAAGTGGTACTAAGCAAGAGAGAGAGTATGATGTATATGTATGTGCACTAGTATCTACTCTCTTTCTTGTTCAGTGCCACTTTGGTTTGAACGAACTCTACAGTACACCACAATCATGATAGTCAGCAGAAAAACCATACACACGACATCTTAACATCAGTAATTCTTTAATTTATGTAATAAATCCAGCTTAAGAAACCAGCTTAAGTTATTTATTCATCTAGTGTTCATCGATCCTGCCTAATAGACATCAAAAAAGACCATCGTTAAAACTTATAATATATATCCATATACATTTGTGTCTATACTTTTATGTGTCTGTATCTGTCCTCTCTAGCGGTCGCAATTTAAGTCCGATTTGAATAAAATTTTGTATCAAGAAGGGTTTTGGTATTTGAAAGGTCAAATTTGTTAATGAAAAAAATCGACAGATAAACAAAGGGTGGTGGGGAGCGCAAAGTGCAAAATTTTGAAATTTTTCAAAATAAAAAATAGTTCTGTATTTTATGATCAGTTTTAAGCAAAAAATACTCTTGTGATTTTTTCTAACATATACGATCAATTCGTAATTATTATGCTATAAACATGTGTCAATTATTTATAATAAATGTAACTTTTTTAATTCATTTATTTTGTATAAAAAAAAATCACTGGTCGTGTCAGACATGCATGTATTAATATTATATGTATTTATTATTTAAATACAAAATGAAATTCATTTAAATAAACAATATTGTCAACTTAACAATAACAAAATATACTGTTGTTTAAATATAGTTATTTATTAAATGAGATTTTTATAATTTAAATATTTAAATTAGACTTTGTGGTCGACACATATAAAAATAAAAAATTTTAATAAGTGAAATTTTTTTCCCAACTTTAATTTAGTTTTGTTTGAAGGATATTTAAGAATGATAATATACCTATATGAGGTTTTACATTGATGATAATAATTTTGGTATAATTTTATTTTATACGGTTATTTTTTTAAACTAATTCTAAAAAAATTTAAATTTGTTTTATGTTAATCAGTTTTTCTATGTCATATCTCTCTATATACAAATATACAAAAACAATTCATTAGATATTTAAATTTTAACTGTTTTATTTATGGATCCTTAATTAATGTAGCTATGAATCATAGTTCACACGGTCAAAATTACATTTTTATGGTTTATGATTGTAACTTTATCCGTCAATATTCAATCTATTTTAATAAAATTAAAGTTTTCGTCTGACAGAAATAGGAATTAAAGCTCTTATAAGGTCTCTCGTAAAAATTTATGGGCAAATAAGAAAGTTTTTATGATAACATGTTTCATGTATGGTATTCAGTAAAAGTATTCTAGAAAAGTATATTTTCCTTGAATTAATTGGAACATAGATGCTCTACAAGACCTTTTACTGAATATCATGGACAAAAAAGTCCTAAAAACTTCATTATTTACCCTTAACAATTCATAATATATATCATAAAATTTAAGCTTTTGGTTATACATTTTTAACGACGTAAAACGGGGTTATTTGGTTTTTTTCTACGTAACAAAGGTAGTATTAGCATTTACTCTCCAAAACCTTTGATATAATACCCAAAACAATACATTAATTGAAAAACTTGTGTTTTTCTCTGTAATTTTTCAAATCTGCAAGTCACACTTTAGGGGGCTCATGAAACATATCAGGAGAGACAAATGTATCCAATCATATGGTTTCTTAAAAAATAGACCGATATCTAAAGTCACATACAGTTGTGTGTGTCTTCCTTTAGAGATTAGTATCAATTGCATTCTTGTAAAGATGATACTTTTTTTTCAATAAACGCATGATTAAATGAGTAAAACTGATTTTTTAAGCATAAAACAATCACCCCCACCCCTCCGTAAGAATTGACCGATGAACACCACTTCTTAAAATTGTCTTTAAGTATAGAGATTTAAGAAACATCTGTACGAAAGACCATCGTTTAATACTTAAGTGAAAAAAAAGTTACAACAAAAAATATTTCATGCCCTCTAAAATGACTACTGAAATCCCTTTTGGAAAATTTAAGTTATTTTACTACCTAAACCTAAGAAAATTTGAGCAGTGTCTGTATAAATGATTTCTAACATTTAGACATTACGAACTAATCAATATCGATCGTAAGTATTTACGCAAAGTGTAATTTTCGTTTGTTCTATAAACTAACTGTACAATATTTAACCTATGAAAGAGAAATAAAGTTTTTTATTTATTTTATCGATTCATTGAATAAATGAATGATTTAACTTTT
Source organism: Chrysoperla carnea (assembly GCF_905475395.1). Classification (NCBI taxonomy): domain Eukaryota; kingdom Metazoa; phylum Arthropoda; class Insecta; order Neuroptera; family Chrysopidae; genus Chrysoperla; species Chrysoperla carnea. The sequence continues at coordinate 69,305,461 of NC_058337.1, read as the reverse complement.
TTTTTCAGGTAATGAGATCATTCCGCTATGTTTGTTTCTATTTTAAAGTAAATTTTGATCGTGATTAAATAATTATAGCTTAGGAAAAAAATATAATATTAATATTTTTTAACTTTCTATCAATTAATTGAAATATATTTTTAATAATTATTATATTAATATTTTTTATTAACAAAATCTATGATTTCAAACAATTTTAGTATAAAACAAAATCTTTATAAATTCAAATCACTACATTTTTCATAAAAACTTAGATGTTTTTTTCATATAGAAACCAAGTTTAAGTCTTTAAATTATCCAATTAGGTAAAGTTCCTAGACCTTTTACTTTTCATTGTTTTCGAAAACAATGCTGGTCTTTCACCTTTCAGCAAATGCCTTCTTTTCCAAAATAAATGTTAATATTATTTTGGAAAAGAAGGCATTTGCTGAAGAACAAAGAAGTTAAAACACTCCACTTTTACGTCTGGAATTAATGGTCGAATAAGAAGTGATTAAAATTTAATTGACATTTGCCTATTAATCCAAATTTGAACTTGAACACATTTAGGTATTTAGTGAAAATTTACCAACAATAAAATTAATCGATCATATGAAAAAAAATTAAATCAATATTTACACAATTTTAAAATGAATAAAAAAATTTGTTTCACACCAAATAAATCAATCATTATTTTAAACAATAAAATTAATTTTAAACATTGAACAAAAAAATTAAACATGACAAATTATTGAAAAATCAATTTACGTGTTTTGTAACATAGAGCGAACGCCAATAATACAACAAATATTTTGAAATACAACCGGAAATGAATATCACAGAGTATTCAGATTGTTTATTGTTACGTATGTTTTTTATTGTTGTTTTTTTTTTGTCCACCATATTGAAGTGAATCATTTTATTAATCTGTTGCATTATATTACTTCATCCGTTTAATCAAACATCACTGAAAAAATAAATCCAAATAAAGAATCACCATCACTGAATTAGTTGCACCTAATTTAAAACAAAACAAGGTCAAATTAAAACAAAAGAAAGGCAGTGATGGTATGCAAGACTGTTTATTGTATCATAGGCCAGGAGTTGAAGCTTTAAATTGGGTAAATTTCCAAAATTAAAAATCTTTGAATTTGGCATATGAGTGTAAAATATTATTATATTGGTAAAAAATAAAGTTTTTTTCTCTTCATGCAAAAATTAAGAAGTACAGGGGCGATTATCAGGATGCTTGTAAATTTTACTCTAAGTGCCTGTTTACACTTTAAGTATCGTAACTAGCCAACCGTTTGACCGTTTTCAAGCAAATTTTTATTCGCTTTGACTCAATGGTGGAAGCGATGGAAACACTTCCATCATACCATCAATTAAACAAATAAAAAACTACATATAAATCTATTATTTGGTAAACTACGATACTGAAAAAATAAAGACATAAAGAGAGTCGCGCCAAATCTTATAGAGTGACGCCTCCATTCTTTTTAATATATATTTGGACTTTTATAAATTATCCCGTACTGTTGGAGTATTTGGAAACTGAAAATGCACGAAAATGTTATATTTAAAAATTACTCCGTCGTTCTAATTTATTTCTTTCTAAATTCTTTCTTTATAGTTTATAAAAATAAAAAAAATATTTTCGCATGAAGTTTCTAGGAAGTTATAAAACATAGATTTAAAATCAATATATTATTTTATATTTATTCGACTCAAAGCTTTAAAAAAAAAACTCACTGTTTATGCTTTTGGCTACTAGACTAGAGAGGTAAATATACTCAATTACAACTTACGATCATTTGCGTGAGATATATATACAGACAAAAGCAAATATTTATTACCAAACGTTGATTGTTTTCGATAATTATATAGTAAGAAAACTAAAAGTATTTCATGGCGGCCCTATAATAATTGCAATTTACTTCGGTCTTAAAAATCGTTATTAATATTTTTCTATTTTTTTTCTCGCTTGGAATATACATGTACCCCCCAAAACTTAATTAGTCGTTCAGTTAACAGCCTAGGCTTTTTACTAAACGGCACCGTAATTTTTACCCATTTTCAAAATTTTTCTATAATATCGAATTAGCTTGTCGAACTCTCGAAAATAAGTCAATCATAAATAAGTTTCAATACAGAAATAAATAACCAAATTTTTATATTGATTAATGAAGACAACAAATTAATGCAATATTTATAATTAATTTTTCCTGATTTCCGATTTATCTCTATAGAATTTTGTTTGTAATTTACATATTTTCGAATGTATTTGCGATTAAAACCATTAAAAGCATAGAACAAAGTAAAGTTCAGCGAACAATAGTACCTGCCAACAAAATTCCCACAGAATCAAAAAATTCAGAATCATAAAATTTTAAAATTTTGTATGATAAGTAAAGTAATAAAAGAACTTCTTTAAAATGACTGATGAATGATGTTTAATAAACTTATTTGACCCCAGAAATTCAATTAACAATCATAATTAATTCATCACAAGTAATTTTAAATTAATTACCAATTGAAAGGAAAAAAAACACAAACATACATTTAAAAATTAATCAATTTTATTATTATTAATTAAAATCTCGAAATATTTGATTAAAAAATCATCAACAAAATAATAATTAACTATAATAAAAAAAAGTTTACCTTAAAATCAAAAAAAAAAATACAAAATTAATTTTACGTGAAATCAAAATCATCTTACAAAAAAACCTTCAGGTCAATTCACTATACCTACGAAATAATTAAATCAGCAATCTATTATTTTGATTGAGAAGATCTTATAAGAATTATTTTAAAATTATAAAAGAATTAAGATTGTTGAAGCGCTACAGAAAAAAAAAACCATTAGCTTAAATTTTAGAGAAATTGTTCTTGAACATTCTAAGAAGTCTAATTTTAAAAAGATTTTCTGAAATGCCTGTTTTTCAAAAAATACGCTACCGTAAATTATGATTTGTTCTTATGAGAAAGCCATAATTTTTAAAGAAAAGTTTTTTTTAATTGATAAATAAAAAATTATTTAAGCTTTGATTTTTATTAAATAATAATAATATTTACTGTAAATACAAGAAAAAGTCGTAATTTTATTAATTCCCATAAGAACTAATATTAATTTATGGTAAACTATCTTTTTTTAAACTTGCATAATTTTCAGACAATATTTAAAAAAATTTAATTGGGACTTCCTAACATGTTTAAGAACAATTACTCAAAATTTTAAGTTGATGGTGTTTTTTTTTCCTGTGGCGTCTCAACAACCTTAACCGCTAAAAATTACAAAATTAATCTACTGTAAAATGTTTTAGTGTTTAACTAGTAGAATCGTACATTGGCGTACCTAGAAGTTTTCCTTGAGTAGGCAAAATATTTATTATTTTAGACTCCTTGACCCAGTTAGTTTTTTCCCACTCCTTTTGGGAGAAATATGAAATCTCAATTACTTAAGTCAAAAGTTCCCAGCAGGATTTTTCCATAAATTGAACCGTTTTCGATATATCATATCAAAAAAAAAAAATTTAATTTAATTTATTTATTTCCGATGTTCATTTTTTAAATCACAGAATCGATTCACCATGGTTAAGATATGACGGGGCAATTATGAATTCTACGGAAACGATATCTTGTTGATAACTTTTATTTTCGCACATATCAAGGAATTTCTATCCCGACATTTTTTTTTTCATAATTAAATAAATTATGAACAATTATTATAAAAAGCGTTACTCTTAATTAAAGAGTCATCTTATAGAACTTCCTAGATTGTTATTATCTTCTTATTAAAATAAAATTAAGACTTTATTATTGGAATGTACCTACTAGGGACCATGAAGATTTTGTAGAGACAAATAATTTCATTTTTAAAACAAAAATATTTCTATTATCTAATAAAATTATAGTTAATAAAAAATTTAATACAACTCATAATTATTGTAAATGAATTCACCCATGCCAATATCCTGTAAAGAAAAGAACTCACGCGTATCCAGTGAATTCACATAAAAGGTATAAATAAACGTACATTTATTATACTCTTTAATTTTTTTTATTTTAATGAATTTAAGTTTTATCAGCATATAATATATTATCTTATGTATTCTGTGTATTCATTAAGTAACTTGATTTTCGACCAAGGTCCAAGTCATGCGTTATGCACCTTTAAAGCGGAATACAACAATTAATTTTAAATATTTTTGAAGATCAAATATAAAGTAGTCATTAGAGCAAAAAATATATTAATTTTATTATGTATCCAGGAATTTTAATGGTTTTCATGGTGTATTTGTGTCATAAAATTGAGACTGATAAGAAAAACAATTTGTTAATTTTACGTATCAAACTGTTCCAATAAGCATGGTTCTTCGTTGTTAAATTAAAAAAAAAAAAAAAAAATAAATAAATATGTTCATATTTGATTCACCATTAAAGTCTCATTTACTTTAAGCCTTAGTTAAATCGTATTTACTTTAAGAATACGTAGGTTTGAATGTATATTTGTTTGAATAAATAGTAAGTAAGAAGTATCTCTGTGTCACAAAAAATGCATATTTTAGTATATATTCTCTATGTTAATCCGTGCAATTCTTGAAACAGTGAATGAATGTATGTGCGATCGTATGTATGACTTAATGTTATAGAATCTTTCAACGTTATTTTCCTCAACTTGAAGTCAATCAGAGGATTTGGAAATTTGCACTCTTATCAAGGACTGATGACAATACAAAAATTTACTAACTTTATCCTAGTATCCTGACCAGGATCACCAGAATAAACGCGAGGTCAAAATCCATCCAAGAAAATAGTTTTAAATAACACGCTTTATTACTATAACAAGTAGATAATAGTTTTAATTATAATTTAAAATTCAAAGTGTGGGATGCATCTCTGCAAAATCAATGCAGAGATAACCCCACCCTTTTAGTTTTACATTGCAATTAAAATTATTATCCACTTTTTAGTGCAATAAAACGTGTTTTTTAGTTTTGTTAAACTATAATAAGGAATAATTCTGATGTCGAATTGGCCATATTACCCACAAAAATGTAAAACTATCTACTTGATCCCATGACAAAATTTGAAAGTGAAATTAAAATTGATTAAAAACCGAAGAAGTTATAAGCAATAAAAGGTTGCCTATTAGCAAAACAAAGTTTTACATGTAATCTCTATGGCGATACCCACGTATGACGTTACACGAAATTTTTTTTTACTCAATTTTCAAAAATCAATTTTAGTGCTATAGTTTAACATAAACTTCTCGACGCCTCCACCATTATCAAAAATTAATTCAAAAAAAATAAAAGCTACATAAAATTTTCAAATTTTTATAATCGATTTCTTTCGAATTTATTCAATAGAATAGAAAATTATCAAAATGAAATAGATTCAGCACAAATAAATTGTAAAACATTTGAATAATGCAGTCACTTTTAACGAAATAAAACTATGAAAAATATTTTTACACTCAAAAAAAAACTTTTAAATTTGCATATATTCTATTGCCAAAACGAATCTCTATCTCTCACTATTATACACAAAAAAATTTTATAATTCGATGAAAAATCAAATCAATTTTGTCAATAAAATTCCAACCACGTTCAATTAAACTCTCTCCGTGGACTTCGATACACAACATACCTTCTTTTTGCACGAATAATTTATCATTTATAATTAATGTAGATTAAGATTCTACCTGTGGATATTGTTTACTTGTAGTTAAAACACTTGTCGCATTCCTAATCAATATTCATAAACAAAAACAACAAAACAATTAAATTTATTTGCATAATACAGATCACATGATTCAGTCATAGATCAGGAGTTCATTGTATCGAAATTAAATTTATATGCTACTATCGCTATAAGCTTATAAGCTAAGACAGACAACCGGAATGAGACCCATTAGGTGATTTTATGAACACCTATACCAAAATTTTGTTCATAGTATCAATATTTTTAAACGTTACAAACGTAGGACTAAACTTAGTATACCTTGGTATATTTCATATACATGGTATAAAAACCTTTGACCTTTGATACCTTGGTATATTTCATATACATGGTATAAAAACCTTTGACCATATGCTTATAAGATCTTTTTAATTATGATATTAGGAATCAAAGAAATAATTTACTTATCATTATTGTTTCCTTCGATTCTAGGAAATCATACTTGAAATTTGCAAAATAGTATTATCTTTTCCAAGTACGTTGATTTTACGTTGAGGGTCCAGACTTTCATAAAATTGGTAGATGCCGTATTATATTTAAGTACCTATAGCTTGGGATTTATTTCTGTTATATAACCTCCTGCGCTAGGTCAATAATAATAAATAAATATACAATAAGACTGACGTACTTAGACGCTCGGTATGTGATATTGCTAACGTAATGGTTTTATTAAAATTTACATTCAATAAAATGTAATAAATGACATTGAAAATAATTATGTTTTGAATTCAAATTATGTACAATTCCCTTTCATTTAAATTACTTTTTTTATGTTTAAAAAGGTTCTTTTTTAATGTAAACAAATAATTATTTGAATAAACTATTTAATAAACGATTTTTAGATTAATTTAATTTTAATTTGACAAAATTCATAAAAAGAAACCAGAATTTTTAATATATAAAAAAAAAGTTTGATTCAATTTTAAATATCTGTCTGCCAATTTTTAAATATATATCATAAGTCGTAATTGAACAGAAAAGTAAAATATTATTACCAAATAAATTTTAAATATAAATAATATTTTCTGTTAAATTGAAATTACCTTTAACTTTTACAATTAGCTTCTTAATTGGTTTTTGTTGTTTGTTGATTACCCGGTATTTAAAATTTTACCGACGTTTTTCTGCATTTTTAGGGAAATATAAAATATAAGCTATGATATAACCGATTTTTGAGATGCAAGCTGAGATAATAAACAGAGATGACAAGGAGAGCTAAATTTCGGCAAAGACACTTGAAATATTATTATTTTAATTAAAAATAATTTCAAATTTTTTGTCAAGCCCATAGTTTTCGAGAAAATAATTGTCAAATTTTCAAAAGTTTTCGTTTTCATATATCATAAATTTCATAACATTCAATGGTAAATGGTCAATAATTTAATACAGTGATAATATAATGTTTTACTTTTCGCTTAATTAAATTATTACAAAAGCTACACAATAGTTAATACGTATGTAATTTTCCACATATTTCATAAAAACTTGATTGAATCATATGTATAATAATAAAAAATTATATAATAATTTTATTAATTGATTTTTATTATATTTTTAAAATTAATTAGAAATCGACCGAATCATATAGCACTTCCTCAGGTTATATTTTAAATTACATAAATAAACTAGGGTTCCATAACTAAAAAATAAAATAATCGGGTCCCATTGCATCATCCCATGTATATCTGCTTCAAACGTTATTCAAGAAAGATGAAATGTTATGATTTAAAATTTAAGATAATAATAAGATCTCCGTAATTTTTTTTTATATATTCGAGGGTAAAAAAGAAAAAATTGGAAGTTAAAAAATATTATTTATCGAAGCGTTGAGAAGTTATATCAGTTTATTTGCCACTTCTTCCACATTTTAATGATTAATTAAATTTATTCAAAACTTGTAAATATACAAAATTTAAGTATATTCCCGATTACAGCTTTAAAATAAAATAAACAAGTGAAAAGAAACAATTGTCAGAGTTAATTGTTGAAATACCATGCATAGTCATTGTTGATTTCTTTATCACATAACACATACAAAAATGTATAGACAGTGTTGATGCGCAATCGTTTGTTTTTTTGACGTCACGTAAATAACAAAAGATATTCACTTTTAAATAGACACACACACAACTGATATTCCTATATTAATACATACTATAAAATTTGCACCTAATTAACGCCCTCGTGGGTAAACAGTGATGTTTACAAAAAAATGTTTTTTATTTTTTTATAAGGAACATTTTTTACATTTAAACTTTTGTTCTATCTCTAACGGTTTACAAGATGGGTCCCACGGACCCAAGACCCAATTGACCTATGATGCTCATTTACGAACTTGACCTCACTTTTTACGTCCTGAGTACGCTGTAAAAATTTGAGCTCGATATCTTTTTTCGTTTTTGAGTTATCGTGTCCACAGACGGACGGACGGACGGACAACCGGAAATGGACTAATTAGGTGATTTTATGAACAGCTATGACAAAATTTTTTTCCTAGCATCATTATTTTTAAGCGTTACAAACTTGGGACTAAACCTTTGAAAATTCACTACTGGAATTGCCAACAGAGTGAGAACCACCTCTCAAAGTAGATTGACAAGGATAGTAATAGTATAGGGCCTGATCATAATACTCATGTCTTACTTAGATCATATATTTTAAATTAATATACAACGTAATATCCTGGCGCGTATTTAAAATAAGATTATACCCTTTGAAAATACCCTACATTTTAAAATATATGATACATTTTAAAATATATTTAAGATTATACCACTTTTAAATAAAGTTAAAACAGTATATTTTGAACCAATTGCTTCTAATGTTTTTGAATATAGTGAAAATTCACTATATTGAAACAGCTGATTCCGGTTATACGATCATGCCTCCTTAGATCATATATTTTAAACAGGCCCCAAACTATTTTCATCTTTGTTAATATACTCTCATCTTTGTTAATCTACTCTGTGACGCCAAAATACATATACTTGGTATACACTGGGCTCATCCATTTAAAATATATGATCTAAGGACTAAACTTAATATACTATGTATATTTCATATATACATTGTATAAAAACTCATTCAGACAGATGAATAAAACTTTCAGAAATATAATAACACTTCAAACTTAGGTATACAATCCTTTTTTATCGAGAGTCGAGAAATTGTTTTTAAAAAGTTAAAAAGTTTTGAAAATGACTTCTAAAGAATAAAAAATTATTTTATATGATAATAAATTCGATATTAACCGCCACAATTGAATTAACTTGTTCCGCCGTTTCAGAAAAATATTTCTATAATATAATAATATCAATATTAATAGTCTGAAATATGTCGAACAGATGAAAATACAATTATTACAAAAGCACCCCGCAATATTAGATAGGAAAATGCTTTCTGTGAAACTTTTTCTAACCCACCTTAAAATGTTCTTTCGAGCTACGGATGATCAAAGCTACGAATATATTATAGTTTTAGTATATGACTACGAAAATGGCTTTATGTGAAACTTTTCAAATTACCCCTAACATGTTCTTCAGATTGCTCTGATGAAAGACTCTCACGGCCACAAAACTTTTTAACGAGTATTTTTCGAGCTACGGGCTATATAACTGTAATGTATAGCTTTGATCGCCCGTAGATCAAAAACTACAAGTTAAAAAATTGTGTGGCCATAAGAGCTTTTGAACAGAACGATTAACATTTCGGGGTCAATTTGAAAATGTTTCACAGAAAACCATTTTCATAGTCATATACTAAAACTATAATATATATGTAGCTTTGATTTCCTGTAGCTCAAAAACTGATCGTATAAATATTTGTGTTCGTGAGAGCAGTTGATCGGAATTATTCAAACAAATGCTTTTACGCTACTATTTGGGAATACTTTTGCTGAAACGACCTATTTGTTAAAAACGAATTGGTTATAGAACCATAATTGCATCAGTCCAACTCACTCTTTTACTTGTATGTTTTATTGAACCGGTATAATAAAATGGACCATTTTTGGGGAATTTTTATTAGCTACCTAATCTAATTGGTGTGACCTTTTAAAGAAAAAGTCATAATATAAACAACCTCAAAACCTACTATATAGTTGTATGTGCATTTGCCTACGAACAATTATTTTGAATTTCAACTATTTTATTTTTCGTCTGGCTTAGTCACCAAAACTATAAAGAAATTTGATCACTTGAATTAAATGATTCCATATTATAACAGACAAACCATTTACATTTAAGATTTATTAATCGCTGCGTTTTGACGTACTCACGTTAATGGATTTCTTGTGTTTTAATAATGTTTAGATGTGGGCGTTGCGTTGTGGATTTTAAGTATCTAAATGCATTGGACCAAAAAATGATTTGTATTTTTGTTTTTATCTTTAAAGATTTAATAGACGCATTTTTTTGAGACTTTACAATAGAGAACTTGCATTTTTTTTAACCACAAATTCATGTATAAATAGAAGACTAATTCATCTAAAATATTTTTAAGTAATTTTTTTTTAATTAATAATTCTATTTTATAATTAAATTAAATTTATAATTAATTATTAATAAAAACAGAGTTATATTTTTGAATAAAAAAAACGGTAGTGACATATTTACACTCGTGGAGGCTGTGAGCCAATCGGAATCACGCTACATTAACATCTTACATTTTGTTTCTATGGTAATTACGTTTACTTCCAAAATCCTCAAACCTCTTCCGAAATATACTTTCATTGCTGATTTGAAATGGATTTCTCCAGTAAATGTTCGCACACGACACAAAATTTGTCACTCTTTATGTTTCTTAGATCTCTGCATTCTTTAAAAATGATTGAGGGTTACTCACTGTAATTCAACTATGTAGTGATGTTCCAAGAGGTGAAAGAAGTGAAATAAAAGGAAATAACCCATGCATAGAGGATGAGCTAGTATTGGATTACCAAGCCTTGATTTGACATCCTTGGCCAAGCTTAATAAATTGAGCCTTGGTTTGCCAATCTTTGCTCATTGCTCGAACAAGGCTAATAAATTACGGCTTAGCGTGCCAACTTTTGACCAAGGTTGGTCAAGCATTGGTTTGCCAAGCCATGGTATGCCCTTGCCCGATTTGTCAAGGCACATGAACGTAGTATGTTGATATTTTATATTTATAACTAATTTGTATAAATCTTAGAACTTCTAAGGTTACAGAAGTTGTTTTACTTGCAACCAGGTAAACAGGCTGCAAGTATCTCTAGATAGGCTTGAGTCTAAATTGACTCGGTTGCTATTTTTAATATACGTGCGTGTTATTTTCGTCACATTTTTAGCTCTTCCAGCATTCCAATAAATGAATGTATATGTCACCGATATTTTATATCCGTCAGATTGTAAACTAACTTCCAAAAAAAGGGCCAAAAACCACCTCAACCCGTGCTAACTCGACCAAGAGCAACTAAACATAACACAATGAGTTGATTTTCGTTAATAGGCATTGAGTTAGCGCTCGTTGGAGTGGTTTTTTGTAACCACTTTACAATATGACGGAAATTACAATATTACGTTGACATATATATTAGATTGAATCATACACCCAAAAGCAAAATATTCACATTTCCACGTAAATAATAAAAAAATAATAATAATAATTTTATAAAAATATTAAAAATCAATTATTAAATATAACCTTCAATTTCATGATCACATAACGATAAAAAAATAATTTCTTTTCTTTTTGTATTGTTACAGGTTGCATTACTCAATGATGAAACTATCGTTCCAAATCAATACACACCAATATTCTTCAATCATTATAAAAATCAACTAACTAAAAGAAATACGAAAAAAAAAAACAATAATAAAAATTATAAATAATGAAAAAACTATTATATATCGAAAAATTTAATTACGTAACAGTTTAATTAACAAAAATAAATAAATAATAAAAATGAATCTATTTAAACGTGGAATGATATTTGTGACATTCTTTGGTTCATGCTTTGCAATCGCATTGCTATTGGCCAGTTTGGGTACACGACAATGGTTAGTGGCACGCGCAAAATCATCCAAAAATCCAGATTCAGATGGACGTGTACAGTTAGGTTTATTCGATGGGAAAAAAGAATTAAATGTTGCATATGGATGGAGGACGGATAATTTTACTGGTAAGAAAAACCATTTTGTTTTGTTTCTTTGTGTATGTAGTTACACGATAGCGTAATCGAAAATGCGTATCTTAATAGTTTCTAATATATAAGGTAATATGCAAGGTATACTAAGTTTAGTCCCAAGTTTTTAACACTTAAAAAAATTGATGCAACAAAATTTTGGTATAGGTGTTCATAAAATCAAATAATTAGTCCATTTCCGGTTGTCCGTCCGTCTGTGGACACGATAACTCTAAAAAGAAAAAAGATATCAAGCTGAAATTCAAGTATACTCAGGACGTAAAAAGTGAGGTCGAGTTCGTAAATCAGCTACATAGGTCAATTGGATCTTGGGTCCGTAGGACCCATCTTGTAAACCGTTAGAGATAGAACAAAAGTTTAAATATAAAAAATGTTCCTTTTCAAAAAATAACCAACTTTTGCTTGTAACATTTTTTCGTAAACTTCACTGTTTACTTGTGAGGGCACAAACTAGGCGTTAATTGTATAGTATGTATTATATAGGAATATCAGTTATATTAGTTATGTATGTGTGACATGTATGATGTGTAATGTGAAAAAGTAATCAACACTGTCTATGCATGATATTTTAACAATTAACTCAGTCAATTGTTTGTTTTTAATAAGGAATCCATAAACGAGATAAACGTTCGACTATGAATGATTGTAAAATTGTTCAGGGAAAAATCGCATGAAAAAATTTGGCGAAATACCGACACACACAATGCTAAAGGTTATTTATTCATAATTTTCTAATTTTTCACAGTTACGTCATTGACGTGAAACAAATGTCATGTTAATAACTAACATAAGCGTCTGACTAAACTCTGATGTTATGCTTTATTTTTATTAGATAATTAATTTTACAATTCTAGGTTAATATTTTTTAATTAGTTAAAATGTATAACTTTCTCATCATCAAATAATGACTCCAATAAATATTTAAGTAGTTTAAACTACTTTATTATACGCTAATTAATTTTCTTAATTAACTCTATTCGAATTATTATGACAAGTTTTATTTCTGTGTTATCTTGTGTATTTGTCATATTTTATATAAGATATATAGTGGAGAGCCGTTAGATTTATACCTCTGAATCCAGGGATACTCAACGAATCTTTATAAAAACTGTTCGAATGTATTGTTTAAAGCTTACTTAAAGAACTGTTACAACTTTTTGAACATGTTGCCAGTACCTAAATAATGTAAATTGAAAAGCGGCAAGCATTAATTTTAGTTCCCGTGGTAAATTTATCAATTTTTGTGCTGAATATAACATAAAAAGAAGGGTTCGAAAAACTTTGTTTTTATTATAACTCCGATATGCAAATGACTTGAAACTTTTTCTATTTTCATGAATTTTTATAGAACTTTAAAAAGTGTACCATACCACTTTCTTGAAAATACTTCAAATTTCAGTTATTCAGTTATTAAATACTCCGAATTTCAATCGCCAATACCTCGGAAACTTTTCAAAATATACTTAAATGACTTTTTTTGCTTAGAATTCAACCTTCTATCGATTATCATTATCATTTGCAACATAAACTTTTCCACCCACAAGAAGGGGTGGCCCCCATCCCCTGGGCAAGATCTCAAAAATTTTTGTTTTTAACTTCTTTACGAATCTCTGTTAATAGAGAAAGTCAGCTGGCAAAATTAACGCTTATTTTGAAGAACTTTTTTAGATTAGCTTTTCTGTTTTCATTCAAGTAATTATTTGCTTCGAGATACATTAACAACTTTGAAATAGTAATTTTTGAAGTGAAACTTTTTATGGGACACTAGCGTTTTGTCATGAGAGTTAACTCGTAGAGCTAACAAAACTGTTAAACTCCTTGTCTCTTTCTTATTACCATTTACTCCAGCAGAGTGAGAGAGGCCGTGGGACTTGATAACTGTACATATACCATTTATTTATTAAACAAGGATAGTTCAAACCTACTTACATTTAAATCTTATATGTCGATCTTTATTTATTAAATGTTATTAAAGTGAAACTTTTTATGGGACACTAGCGTTTTTATTAAACAAGGATAGTTCAAACCTACTTACATTTATATCTTATATGTCGATCTTTATTTATTAAATGTTATTTTCTGTTAAACTCCTTGTCTCTTTCTTATTACCATTTACTCTAGCAGAGTGAGAGAGATGTTTATGTATATGTAATATATATATATATATATATATATGTATATGTCTATTAAATTATTTCATATTAAAAATTTTTTAATATTGTTTTTATTCTCAGTTATTGTCAATGAAGATACAAAAAATGTATGCGTCAGTCCAAAACTAACAGCGTCAAAAGTGAAACTTTTTATGTAATTCAAAAACTGTCAATGAGTGTACAAAAAAATACATTGCAGCAAAGAAAAATTGACTGGAAATTATAATAAAAATGATTTATAATAAAAATCAAGAAAAATCTACAGACTATCCCGAATTAATTACTACGGAAGTTTCACTTGTACGTATATGTATATAGTTTTATGTATATGTAAATAATAGTACGTACGAGTGAAACTTCCGTAGTAATTAATTCGGGATAGTCTGTAGATTTTTCTTGATTTTTATTATAAATCATTTTTATTATAATTTCCAGTCAATTTTTCTTTGCTGCAATGTATTTTTTTGTACACTCATTGACAGTTTTTGAATTACATAAAAAGTTTCACTTTTGACGCTGTTAGTTTTGGACTGACGCATACATTTTTTTCTTCAAGATACATTAACGCGTACGCATTTCCAGAACTATTTACAATTTGGAACCTTTTTGTTATCATTTTTTCAGTCAATTGCTTCGCACTTTTATTGACGAGTAGATTAATTTGGATCAATAAGTAAGGATAGACTAAGAATTTATGTTTTTTCTCAAATATTTAGAATAATTTAATATGTAGTATTTTGGATAATTTTTTTGATTTAATAATTACTAGCTTAATCGGTATGCTTTTTTTACGTTTGAGAAAAATATATTTGGCCGTTGTAAACGCACTTTTCTTATACAGGTGCATAGATACTTAGAGTAATTAGTGCATTAAAATGTATGTCATTTGTGCTTAGTATTAGTATTTGTGATTGAGGTTCGAGAAAATATCGCCCTCAAATGTGAATTTTCATAAAATGCTGATTGAATTAATTTAACATATGTCATTGAAATTGCAACCCCAGATGCAAATTTTCATAAAATGCATGTACAATTCGTTTGACAACGAGTTTTCATAAAGTCGATGACAAAAATAAAAATTAACTCCCGCATTCCCAAATGTAAAATTTCTTTAATAAAAAATTTACTAAACATAAAAAATTACGCCACAATTTGTAAAAATTTGATGGTAAACTTGTTTAACATCATTGGCAAGAAATTTTTTTATATGATAATGAATTCAAGCTAAATTTTAACAATTAACGAATGAGATCTACATTTTATGAAAATTTGAATTTAGGGATGCTATTACCGGAGCTATGTCATTGTCCATCTTCAGCTTTTTAATTACATTTAATCATTTTTTAACCGGTTGTAACTTCATAAACGAATACCTCACATAATATTCCCCTTTGCCTTTTGATCCCCTTCATGTAAGCTCCTTTGAACTGACCAATCTTAAAATCCGTTTATCATATCCTCCACCTCCAGCAAGCACCTTTGACTTGAAACGGATAAATAAATTTTCGTATTGATTTGTTACTATAAAAAAAAAGGAGCGGTCGGAATACGAATTGTTTTATTAAAATCTGAAGTTAAATTTTTCAGATAGTTTTTTTAAAGCTTGCAATTTTGATTTTTGGCCAGTCGCTAAATTTTGAAATAATTTTTTTGGTTTTTTCAAATAATTCACTTTCATGTTTACATTAATTATCAAAACAATTAACATATATTATTAGACAATAAAAATTTGTATAAGCTTAACAAATTTTGAAAGTAACAACCGACTTACAATTTATTCACAAAACTCTAAACTCACCTAAACCCCATAATTATTTACGTATATTAACCGATTAATGTGTACCTTATGTATATCATTATTCAACTATTTGCGTGTTAACACCAGAACATCACACACCAAAAAAGTGTAATTTTGTCAGACTAATTGCATAGTTTACAAAAAAAAAATGCGATGCACAAATATGTACACTGAGAAACATATACAGTGGACTATAAAATTATCAGAAAAAAAAGAAGATAATTCAAGGTGTTTGAAATTAAATTTTAAATTAACCCCGATAACTAGATCTATTTATGTACTATAAATACATATATTTCGACTACGCTGTCTATCATCATAATATGAATTGACTAATCACTATTAGTGCGGGTGCTGGATGGGGTTGAGTGTGCAAAATATGAAAACCGCATTTGTCAATTGATTCTTGTTCAGAAAAGCTTATACATTAATATTCTGGATCTTACCAGAAACCCTATTGGTCTAATTTTTTATCATACCCTCTCCCCCCTCCACAGAAATAGTTAAATGACATTTTTTGAACCAAGTAAAAGTTATCCTAGGTTCTTTAGGTCATTTAACGTCACATTAAATTGAATATGGCGCTATCTAGAGCACATAAAGTTATGACTTCGATTTAATGGTAGCATGTTAGGTATCAAATGATAGAACGTAATTACCACCGTTCAAAACAATATATTTTTTTTATACTTATTCAAGAAATTATAATCGCAAAAGAGGTTTAAAATGTATGTATTTTCGTCAGTTTCCTCCTAGCTTTTAAACTACTTATCATAATTTGACAAATGAGGTATCTTTAAAAGCGTCTTGATCGTCCGCTGGTTATAGGCTATGTGAATTCACATTAAATGACACCGTGTTAGGTATTTAATGAAAAGGTTAGGTATTAATTGTAATACTTTATCACGAAACTATAACCCCAAAAGAGTTTAAATAAAATAAAGTTCAAAAACTAAAACCTCGAAGCTCTTACAAAATCGTGCTCTTTAAGTATAAAAGCCAGAAAACATTTGCATCTGAAATTGTTATGATAACTAAAATTGTCATTACAGTCGGGAGACCGCTTTTCCGTCCTGTGGTAAACTTTTTAATCTTAGACGTCCCCCATCTATAATGATAATTTTACTTATCATAACAATTTCAGATGAAAATATTTTTTTGTTTTCATACTCGGGGTTTTAGTTTTTGAATTTTATTTTTGGTACTAAGTAAAATAAAGTTTGTACTTTCTCGCTTTTTGTGTTGCTCTGTGTATTAAGTAGGTACATAAAAAGCAAATTTTACTTTTATTTGTTTATAAAAATTTGTCAAACAAAAATAATTGTTATTTACAGTTTGTCATAATAAAAAATAATAATTATAATTAACTTCATACATAACATAGTTCCATTTATATTTTAAAAAAATATTATTATTTATTCTGTTCAGTACGCTTAATAGCGAAAGTGTCAATTATTATTAGTTAGATATTAAAAACTATATAAAAGCAAGTCACGCTTCTGTTCAAACAAAATGCAGATAAAAATATGTTTATGTTGCTGAAGATTTTCCAAATTGTAAAGAAATCAAGATGAAAATAACAATAACAAAGAAGTACGAGCAGAGTGGATTAGGAGTTGAAATTTTTTAATCATATTTTCTACTAAAATGTTTGTCATAACGAATTTAGACGAAAAGTAAGAATAATTAAAGCATAATTTTTAATATTTGATTTCGAAAACTAAGCCAGGTAGAGAAAAATTTTATTCTAATTTCGTCAAGTTATATCATATTAATAGTCCAGTGCACTTACCTAAATCGTAGAGGTGTGACCCAAAAGTTTTGACACTAGATTTTTTTATTTATTCACTCGATAGGGGGTTGTTTGGAGACTTTAAATCTGATTTTGCGTATTCGGGAAATTAACCCTTTCGCCTCCATCTTGAAAAAAGATATTTTTTACGTTTTGGCCTATATCTTGCGCTCTATTCATTCAAATTTGATGATTTTGATCACGTTAGACTGACCTGCGTTATCTTCCAACCCTTTTATCTCAAAGTTCACGCTACGATTGATAGCTAAAAAGTTATTCGTGTTCAAAGTGAAATTTTTTTCGTGAGTTTCTTTTTGTAATGGTTTGTGTTTTTAACTTAATTAGCACCTTCACGGGTAAAAAGTGATGTTTACGCAAAAATGTTTCAAACAAAAGTTCTTTATATTTTTATAAGTAACAGTTTTCACATTTAAATTTTTGTTCTATCTCTAACCATATAAAAGATTCTACTGACCCAAGAGACAATAGATGACCCTGACTGGGTCCTAGTGACCCAAGACCCAATAGACCTAAATTGCTCATTTACGAACTTGACCTCACGTTTTACATCCTAAGCTCGCAGTAAAAATTTCACTGCCATTGTTTATAAGGTAAATTGGATCCAAAAAAACCTGAATTAACACCCGTGAAGATCGTCACCAAATTAGTAACATACATTATAAGAGCAATTACGATAAGCTTATTCATAGATATCTACTAATGATGACTACATGGTAGGTGAAATATGTATATAATACAAAAATTGATCTAAGAAATTGGACCTAAATCGAAATTTTATTCGAAACATCTTAGAGTTCCCATTTATACCTATCTTTGATAATATTTATAACAAAAAAACATCAAAACGATATTCATTTGAAGATAAATATCAAAAGATTTCGAAAATGATGAGGCAATGTTATTAGGAAGACGCTCAAATAGACAACGGAAAACGTTCTTTGACGAATATCCGATATTCCATATTATAAAAAATAATGAACCAATCTTTTTTCAGATTATTTCAGATTATTTATAGAAGAAATTGATATCAGCCAAATTAAAGATTAATACCATGAAAATTTTGGTAGTTTTTTTCGACATAGTGAACTTATATCTATAAACGAGAGAGACCACAAGTTTGTTAATAGTTAGAGTCTTGGTATAATTAGACAAGGTATGCTCGATAGAGGACGAGTTTTGGTTCGGTTCGCGCACGTACCCAGTCGACGCAAAGTCGATTGGTCCTATCAAAACAAATAAAAAAAGAAAATATTTTCATGTAAACAAAAATGGTACGAAATTTTTTTGCTAAATTTTCAATTGCTTAGGAGCTATGGTCCTATTAACAATTAATTTGTTTATAAAAAAATTTCCTCCCATTCTGAGCGATAAGCAAGCTGATTTGGATTCAGCGGGTCAAAATACGTCCAAATACACTCCCTGTTCGGTAATATCTGTAAATGCATACAAAACCTACTCAGCACCTACACTATCAACAAATAAGCAATATGGCGGTGACTGGGTACCGTGTGAGAGAATGAGAGAATGTTCCAATCCTACTCCTACCTACATAAGAGCATACCTTGTCTAGTTCTACCATGGTTAGAATACCCTGACAATAACATTAATATATTTTATATTGTTACACTTGTTACCAATTTATTATTTTTAAAACAATAAGAAACAAAAGCCATTTTTTAACAAACTTAAGTTATCAATGAAGAAAGTTTTGTAGATTATAATATATTTACTAAAATATAATTTTAATTAGTAAAAGTTTTTAAAGAACAATGGAGACAAATAAGCAATAATATGAATTAAATTAGTCAGCAAATGTGTTTAAAATAGTTTTGTTTGACTTTCATTTAATACATAAATCTAATATGTATGTCCACTTATATATCGAAAAACAAAGTGGTGTTAAAACTTTTTCGAAAACTTTGCATTGGGTAAAAAATTGGTCGACTTCAATGTTTGTGAAGAAAACAATGTACCTTAATAAATTCACCAGGTTAGGTTAGGTTAGATTAGGTTGTATTGGCTGTCCACGAAGGATGTCCAATGTGATACCATATATGTGTTTTACCACCTTTCCGCCGATAATTTCATTTATCAGCTCCTCAATTTCAGAGGCTGAGTGCACCTCCTTCATGCATTATACCATGTACTACACCAGCCCATCACAACTATTAATTAAATTAATTTTGTTGCGACGGCGAGAAGCGAACCCGATACCCTAAGCATACCGCGGACGAAATTGGTTACGCCTTAACCAACTGAGCTAATAGGGCAAAATTCACCAGAAAATAGATAAAATTTGGAAAAAAAAATTTTTTTTTAATTCATTCAAAATATCAAGAAAATTAAAACAAGCATTCGTTTTTCCATAAAATACATTTAAAGTGATGAAACTCCATGTATTTGTGTGTTATTTCTTCTATAAGTTATTTTCTCTAAATATTTAGCCATCAATATTTCAAAAACTACGGTATATTTCGAAAAATTTTACACCTTTTTTCCCAAGTTCAAACAGAATTTATAAATAAAATTCTAAATAGAAGTCTCAGGTTCTGTTTTATACATTCACTTTTTGCTACCTAACCTACCCTAATCATCCTTTTAAGTACTTCACCACAAAATTTAATGTTGGTGAAATTGGCGTTAATATATTGATTGAGCGGAGTATAAGATAGGTTGCGGTTTAAATCGATTAATTTTTTAAAAAATATTAAGAAATTAGTGTAATTTTGCCAGAATGACCATCATACGAAAATTTACGACAAGGTGTTGCTTTTCGTTGCTAATCTCTAAGGCTAGCCTAATTTTAAGCGTACATATTTTTAAATTAGCAGTGATACACAAATCGGTGTATTAGTGCAATAAATAAGCCGGAAAATACCATCAAATGTGGAAAAGTGGTGGAACAGCTCCGATTTCAAAAATTTTTTGTGTACGTGTTCCTTAGTCCTTTAGGAACATTCAGCCGCGCTAACCTTGGCATTACAAAAAAAACTGAGAAAATTAGGGTAGTTTTCCATCCCCAAAGCACTCCAAATAGTAAAAGTGAAAATAGATCAATATTTCACCTCGAATATTGTCTATCGAGTGTTTTTGAGGTCGCTGATCACGAATTTAAGGTTAAAAAGCAACTGAATGTAGTTCCCAGCCATCGGGTAAGCGAAATGTCACTCATTTACTTGAGCGAGTAAATAAGTGACCATTCGCTTTCTATACAGAATGTTCGATTTTCATCTAGGCATCTAAATATCACGAGTATGACAGAATACATGCGTTAAGCAATGCATCTAAGTGAGCGGTATTGTATACATGTGTTGAAGCTTCGATACGCCTTGAGATAGTTGTAAGACGCTTGGAGAGTGGGAGTTTCTTAGTTGAATAAATGAACTACAACAGATAAGCCACGATACAAATCACTTTTGCAATTTCAACATAATTTCAACACCTATAATACCTCTTACTTAGATACATTGCTTAACGCATGTATTCTGTCATACTCGTGATATTTATATGCCTAGATGTAAAGCGAACATTCTGTATACAGATTAACTAAAGTGATAAAACTTGTTTTTTCTTGTTAGTTCGTGAATTTTAATTTTAATCAACTTTATATTAATTACTTGAAAAATACAAGAAAATGATTTTCATACAAAAAAAAAAATTCCGAGATTTTCAACATAATCATCTCGTATACCGCAAAGAAAAAATTTGTTAATATTTGTAAACGCCGTAAATGTATCTGTAATATAATAATTCATTAAGTTAAATGTTTGTATTTATATAAAATCTATTTAATATAAAAAAGTTAGAGTTAATAACATATATTTGGTAAACATAAACAAAACGGAACAAAAAAATTTCATTAAATCTGCTGGTTACGTAACAAGAAGAGAGTTGAGATTATTCAACGGTGTAATACACCTATAACATTTAAAGATAATTGCAAAAGTATTACTTTTATTTATATGGAATTTATAAATCTATAAATGTTTTTTAAACTTCATATTTATAAAATACACTCGGACTCAATGCCATTGAATCAAGTTGGTATCTTATGATCATATTCGAAATTTGGTATTGGTTTTCTGGTAACTTTCACGTTTTTATCCAGATAAAATTTTGTACTGCAGCTTTAAGTTTGATGAAAATGCAATATTATAAAGTCATTTATGAACAGTCATTTATGAGTTTGGGGGGCACATACCATACCATTCAATAAAAACAAGGTAGATTTAAGAAAACTAAAAAAATATAAGGGATATATATGTGAACCAAGGTTACTTTAATGAGAATCTGAATATAACAAATTAGTTCGACCACTTACATCGATTCAACAATATCACCATCCAACATACAAAATTAATTGTAATATTTATTATGTATCAAATAAATTATTTAAGTATAAATTGTGATTTTACAAACTTTACGAATATTAAGGAAGACTTAAAAACTAGGGGTAAAGTCAAAGGAAAAAGAGTCAGGATTTTTGCACCTTGGCGCCCGATATGGTTAAGACGGCTCTATTTATGAAACATAATTATGGTGGCAGCGACTTAAAATATATATAAAATACAATATAAATATGATCAAATTAAAAAAATTGCGTAAAAATTTGGCTCAAGAGCTGATCTTATTAAGCTGTTTTTGAACATGGTGTCCTTAAAAAGGAACAAGATTTTATAATTTACATTTTGTTCATTTGTTACAATCTTTAATTAGTCAAACTTAAGATAAAAATTTTTAAATATCTTTTAAAGTAGGAAAGAAGTATTATTTAGTATTAAAATTTTTAAATATTTAACAAAACAATTTAAGGGTTAAAAGTTTATTTCGTGGCTAAAAATTTTTTGTTTTTGATTTTTTCACAGTGCCTTCACCATTTCAATTATTCAACTAACAATTATGCATTTGTAGTCAGAGATAAATGATGCCATAATTTTGTAATATTATTAAAACCCAGGCTGTGTGGGATAATTTGGTATTGAAATTACATATTTGAAGCAGGCTTACAAAAATATCGCCTCGAGCAGTAACTTTTTTAACTTAAATAAGTATTTTGGATTTTTGTTTAATATACGTTTCAGATACAGTAATATTTTCGAATTGGACTGTACATATTATTATTACACATATACGTGTAATAATAATTATTCATTTCTTGTTCTTCATAAAAATAAATAGCAGTATAAAATATTTTGCTTATTTTTTCATTTTGTACGTAAATGATTATCTAATGGCAAAATAATTTTTGAGTTACTTTGTTTATAAATTATGATATGATTGCCGTCGTGTGTTTTAAAATCTTTAAAAAAATCTCACATAATTATATTATATTTAATATTATTTTTTTTTGAGTGACAAATTTAAATTTTTTAATTTCATCATTTATATTGCAATTAGAATATTGTTTTTGTTTATAATATGGGAATTTTGAAATGGAAACCATAAATTATAATTTTAATGGTAATATTAGTCTAATTTTTTAATATTATGCGACAATTTTATGTCATTACAAGATATTTAACATATATACGACTATATATCTCCGATTTCAAAATTTTTTTATGTACGTGTTCCTTACACCTCTAGGAACATTCAGCCGCACTAACCTTGGCATTACAAAAAAAATTGAGAAAATTAGGGTAGTTTTCCCATCCCAGAAACACTCCAAATAATAAAAGTGGAAATAAATCAATATTTCACCTCGAATATTGTCTATCGAGTATTTTTGAGATCGTTGATCATAAATAATAATAAATAACACTCATTAAAATTTCAGCTATTTAATTATTATGAGATACACCCTGCTGGCAGAAAGAGTGACGGATAGCAGAATCTTAGTACCTAATAGGTTTCCGTAGGTTAACCTTCGGGTACGGAATCCTAAATATATAACATCAATTATTATTACTTTTATTATGGTAAAAACAATAAATAGGTAAATTGATTTGTAAACTTATGTATTCTACTTAATATTTTATTATACAAAATGGCCACTAATCGACTTTGAGTACTTATATAGAAACCAGAGAACTACTATGAGTCGCCTGAAAAGCTTCTATATTCGATCAAACATGAAATTTTATACACTTAAAGAGTAAATCATTTTTATTATCAATTTTTAATTTAAATTTTTTTTTTAATTTCAAAACCTTAAATTGCTTCTCAATTGAATTAAATTCTAAGTGTAATCGCCTTTAACCATTTGACCACTTAGATTTGCAGATTCTTATTCTTTGCCGCAAAAAACTCACTTTTGGGTAGGTACTTGATTTTAAGGTTTCTTAAAGCTAAAACAGTTTTATTGGATTACTTCTATTTCGATAAAAAAAGGATCTATAATTGAGAATTTTCTTAATTTTTTTAATTTTTTTTTTTCCTTTTTTAATATATATCTTTATAAATTATAGATCATGTGTTATTCTGGTGTTTGAGCTATATTGTTGTATAGAGTGAAAGCGTAACAAACAAACATTTATAGGGAAACATACAAAATATATATGGATAGCACTTGGCTCGGATTGGTTAGAATTTCAAACAACCGTAAAATTATGTATAGAGGCAAGCATTGCGAGTTAATAATCGGGATTTTAAGAAAATAGTTCAGAATATAAAGAAAAAAATAGCCAAATTATTGTAACTCTCAAATATAAACCTATGGGTCAGCGTTAGTTTGATCGGTCATAGTTAGTTTGATAACTTCATTCATCCTCACAAAATTTCACATTTATAATATATCGGGATTTAAAAGCAACCAACCAGAATCAAGGAAGAATGCAATGAATTTTTCGAGTACCATACTAAACGTACTTAAAATTTACAAAATCTGTCCAATCACTTTTACATACTCAATATCGACAGTAATCTATTTTAATATCAGTAGGTAATTGATGTACCTGTGTTAACGCGTGTAATGCAACAAGTTTTACTAACAATAATAAAAACAATACCTCATTATTATACATATAAAAGTAAGTAATTATCGTTATTATTACCATCAATTTTATTCCAATTTATTTCATGTATTATAGATTGAAATAATGTCAATTGTGTTCAATATAATTAAATCTTATTGTAGGTATTTGAATTTCTCTATCACATTCATGTAGGTAATTACATAGATAAGTTTTTATAAACTTTTTAAATATTGATGGAAAGTTTATTTTAAAAAAATATGTTATTTCATTCTAGAATTGTTGACGTTTATATGGAAATTACTAAAAGCAAAAAAAGGTTTAAGTATCTATTATAATAAAAAACTAAGAATGTGCGAACATGATGATACTTAGATATAGCCTCTAGAATATTAAAACTTGTTTTTAACTTTCTGATATAAGGAAGCTATTGATCGCGATTAGAAAATACAAAAGGTGAAAACTCCTAATATACCTATACGCAAAATTAACAATAAACTACTTTTTGCTGGTTCAATAATTTATTTTATTTGATTTACTCTGGGTTTTTCAATTAAAGAATACAATTTTAAGTAGCTACAGCTTAATTTTAAAAATTCTTCAAAATAATATATTACAAATGTGAAAGTAAGGATGTTTGTTTGTTTGTTACGCTTTCACGCAAAAACTACTCAATGAATTTGAATGAAACTTGACAATAATATATATAATACATCATGTATGAGCACATAAGAATATCACATGAGCTATAATTTATAAAGATATGTTTAAAGAAAAAATAAATAAATAAATAAATTTATTGTTTTGACATTTCATAAAACAGGGTGAAGGAGATACAATTTGTGTAAAAATAAATTATCAATAGGCATAGGTTAGATTAGAGTGGCTATCCTGGGGTGGGACATACTTAGACCATAGGGTTCGTTGTGATATCGAAAAATGGTTGGCCTTTCCCCAGCCACTACTCCATTTGGAGCTGTTTAAGAACAGCAGGAGTGCTTTGACGTCAACTGACTTCAGGTCGGATTGGTCGTCAAAGAAAAGGTGACTCAAGCCAGTCCAGCTCCTCAGGATAGGAATTTATATTTAAATGACAATAATGATGTGTTAACTAAAAGGCGAGGTTCTTGTGGAAAATCGATTATATTTGCTACCTAGTTGAAGCGTACACCAAATTTTCAATTTTCGGTTAATGTTAGTTAAATTAAAATATTTATCATTAGAAAACTTATTGTAGAAAATTCATTTTTCTAGAATTTATCATTAGATTTATTTTAGTAAGAAAGTCTAAAATTTATCGAGACTTTTAGAATCACAAAATTTGATTTCTCATGAACAAATTATAGTTATAAGTAAGTCTCGTAAGGGAACATCCATATACCACTTGACCTCGTCAAGAATGGGGGGGGGGGGATAGTTCGAAAGCTACGCTGAGCTATATCAAGGGTTGCAATAAAATTAAGCTACGTAATTTCTTGATATATTTTTTGATACAATAGAAATAATTTGCACATTAAGTTGCAATGTATGGATATTTATTTAATTTATAACATTAGGTACATACTTTTATTTTTTATGAACGCAATATTCTTACAATGCCCTAATATTGTGTTTCATAAAATACAAACGTCTTCTTGACTAGATAATAAAAAAACTACATTCCATCCTAGGGGATGATCATAGTAAATTCTACGGTAGAATACATGGAGATAGTGCAGGGTTCCAAAAAGGTTGTAAATGAGTCACGTAGTTTATGGACGCATATAATATTGTTTCTATAAGACTATACACGCATTCTAACGTCACATTTGTATATTTTTAAGTATTTACTAAATTTCTTTTTCATTTGACAATTAAGGATTTTCTAGATTACTTTACCAAATTTTTTCTCCAACATCTTCATTCCTGCTTCATTCTTAATAAAGAAGAAAAATCGTAAAGATTTTTCGGAGCGTATTTTTATCAAAATAAAATTTTTATTTTATTCGAATATATGACATATTAAAAAAAAAAACATATTTTTCAAATGCAGTGTAAAAATATGCATAAGGAAATGCAAACATCAATCATTAAACACATTCGAAAAGTGGGAACTAAACTATCATACTAAAGGTGTAGCATGAATACTGGAGCCGTTATAATATAGCATAAATTAAATCAAGATAATTATGGAAAAGTTAAATATACATAACATCAAAAATATCTTACAGAAATATGATTCGGTAATATAGTTTGATTAATTTCACTATCTCTCGACTTTCTGGTTTATCCTCCAGCCTGAAATTTTCAGATGGCAACCGTAGCTAAATTTTAAAAAAATTTCTAATGCATATGATATCTTAGCTTCGATTACCACTACATAAATTTCAAAACTGCAATAATTTTTTCGGTGATAACTGATCCAATCGATATAACAAAGGTAATTTTTTTAAAGGATTAAATATGGAAATCTTCATTAACTTAAAATACGGCAAATATCTTCTAAAAAAATTTGTAGCAAGCGGAACTTGTATTTCCATAAAACATGTTTGAAATGATCAGTTTTACCTTTGACATTTACCATTTTTATAAAAATGATTTACATTTAAATGATTAAGGTATTATTTTGGGCGTTTTTTCCAAAATTATTGGATTGTGTAATATTTTTGATAGTGATATGTTGATCTCGCAAATAGTGGTTTTTAAAGTCTTCAGGGTTCTATTCGGTTCCATTTTAATCTTGATTTTCATCTAATTTTGCCAAGTTCGAAAATAACCCATTATCAAAATTTGAAAGAATATTTCCAAATATTATGTGACTAACTTTTTGAAGTGCAATGAATTATGATGAATGAAATACTTATCAAGTCGTAGAATATACTTTTTACTATAAATTATCAATGAATACAATTACATATTGCATTTACCAAAAGGTTTTTAATTTGTCCTTAAAAGATTAATGTCCATCAATGAACTTGATGAAGTTAAAATGAACTTTTTAAGTGGATGCCACTTGATGAATACGGACTCCTAAATACAAATAGCATGATTTATTTAAATAGATATACAAATAGATACAATTATTAATTACTTTATTTATGTCTTTCTACGTTCTTCTCCACAACCAATAAAAAACAACTATAGTTTTTTATAAACCGGATAAAATAAAATGTAATCTACTCTTTACAATATTAAAAAATCGTATAAATCCTGCCTTAATGCATCCTGTTTTGTGGTTGAATAAATGGATAAATATGTTATTTTTATAACGGAGTTACGCTTCATTATAATTAAATGATTTTTGTCTTCAGTTTCTTTTTGCATTCAAAGTCTTTATTGATCAAATTATTTGAATTACATTTCTATTATTTATTAGTGCTGGTATTTATCAGGTTTTGATTCCTCAATTTATTTTATTCTTAACACCATTTTTAGTTCCTAGAATCCATGTTTTTCTGATCAGAAAAATAGCCACCTAAAACGAAATTTCTCTATTCTTCAATTTGAGGAGGATAACTTTATTACCACTTTATTTTATATCCAAACTACGAGCTTATTATATTAGACCAGTATTTCTCACGATAACGTCTCCTTGTGTGAGCTAGAAGCCTAGAGGAGGACAATAAGACTAATTTGTATTATATATTATATTTGCATACATTAAAACATAAAATGCCGAGTAAAAATTATATATAGGGGCGCTGAAAAATAATTTATTCTCGAAGTGGGTGGTAAACGAAATATGAAAACCTTTCTATAAGACTGAATCCTAAATAGAGTTGAGTATGTAATTATGAAAAAAAAATTTGCAGAGAACCAAAAAACGCATGTTACCGAATTTAAAATTGCTTTTTTACCTTTATCAAGGGTGAAACAACTAATTGAAATAGATCCTAGGGCCTTGCGTCATAATTATCAGCCATTTCAGAGCGACATAATTTTAAGATTGCACGTTATTAAAAATTTTGCAAGTTCCTTAAAGAGAAGTATCTGGCTATGAAAATTTTCGTAAGGAGGAAAGTTATTAGACGCAAGCTTAACAACAGCATCTCAAATTCCCGGCAATTCTGAAATGACTGTCAAATAATATACCCAACTCTAGACTAAAAATAAAAATTTATATATGTAATCTACTTCAAGAAGGTACAAAATTTTCAGAGGTATAATTTAAACCATATTCGCCATATGGGATCCTAAACCTTACTTAAAAAAAGAATTTTTTGCATCGATATTCTAAGCAGTACAAACTTTGATGCTTAAGTAGCACCTACATAATACCAAAACGCACTGCCAAGCGAAGCTTCGATAACCATTATGCTGGCATCTTATATCACATAAATTGGCATAAAATACTGTCTCAAATTAAAAAAAAATTGTAGTTTTAGTTTTTAGGTCGGACACTTTTAATGGAAAACCCTTTTTTAAGAAGTAGGTATGTGGCAATTCAGTCTTTGAAAATTCAGTTTAAGAATATTTTTCGTATTGTCTTGTGGATATTGCCATTAAAGGAATATCTAAGCTTAGAATTATCAAAAATTATCAATATATTGTTAAAATCTAAGATATTGTATCTTGAAAACGGCTGAGTTTTGGTTAGAATCTTTGGATTAAGTAACAAAAATTACGTATAAAGTTTTTAGGCCAGCCAGATAAGAAATATTACTCTACCCCTTGAACAGGAGGGGGTATGCAACAACTTTCAACCTCCTAACATGGGTATTTGGGTTCCCGAGGATCTCAAATATACGAATCAGTCAACTGATTCGGCCCACATATCTGGCATGCTCATTCCTTCCAGAATATGCTCATATTTAATTAATCTCAAAAGGTGTAATAGGTGTAATAGGTGCAAGACTTCTTATTTATGATGTTTTCCAGACTTAATTAATACGAAAGTTTAATATTTTGAGATAAATTTTTATTTTAATTTTTTCAGTGATAACAATCCTCCGAGAAGATCCTGATTATATGGTGTTTAGTTTATGGTTGGCTACGGTCGGTACCGTTTGTGGTGGGTTATTATTTGCTGGTCTTTCAGCTATATTTGCCGTTATTAATACTGCATCGAATCCAATATGTACGATGGCCAGTGTACCTGGTTTATATTTATGGAATACATTAGCCAGTAAGTATCTTAAAAAATCATTTATTTAAGAAAGGAGGTTACAATCAATTACTTTTCAATTTAAGAGCATTGAAGTTTAGTTAGTTTATGCACTTATGGTAGTTTTTAAATCATTTTGTTAAAAAAAATTAAATAAACTTGGTGACTTCAGTTATACAGCCTTAACCTATAGTAGCAAAACCTCAGTGTATGCCTTATGTTTATTGGTCCACACGACTCGTAAGTTAGTTAAAAACTCAGTGGAACTCAGTGGCTTTAAAGGAGATCCCATATCAGAAAATCTTAGGAGGACCATTTTTTGAACAATACGACTCGCAGAAACAAAATATATTTTAAAACATCAAAATCTAATTATATTCTTAGTAAAATTTGGATACACATTTAATTACAGTGATAAAAATACAGAAAATTTTTTCTCTGTGAACGTATAAATTAAGTAAACCATTCGTAAGAGCTGAAGAATTGGTAATTAAATTTTTCGTTATTTTTGAAAATCTAAAATAACTTTTAGCCAACTAGAAAAGCTTAGAATTTTAGAAAAGCTTATTAGCCTTTTTCCTCTAAAGATTAAAAAAAGATCCTCTAGATGGCAGGATATATCCCCCCCCCTAATGTTGCCATCTAGCGAATCTTTTTTTAATCTTCAGAGGAAAAAGGCCTGGAATTATTAATTATTGTATGCCCGGATTTAATGATAATATGATAATGTTCATAATTTCTCTTATGTAATTAGTTAACAATTTTTATTAGTATTATTTAAAAAATACAATGCTTTAATTAGCCTTTTTACTAAGAAGATTATAAAAAGATCCGCTAGATGGCAACACTAGAGGGGGTACATATATATCCTGCCATCAAAAGGATCTTTTTTTAATCTTCAAAGGAAAAAGGCTAATTCAGGCAATTGCGAATTAACAAAACCTATTTCCTTTACTTAACTAATTATTACAGGGCTATTTTTGTAATGATATTTTGACAGAAGGAAAAAACATTTTTTTCAAGAGTTCTAGCAGCGACGTAAAATATATAATATATTTCTTAATTTTGTTTCAGTGTTATCAGATTTAAGTGCAGTTGGATGTTGGATAGCACAATATTATTTAAAATTACAATACAATGTTATGACAAAAGAGGATAAAAATTTAATGTGGACATCAGATGGTATGGCTGAATTTGGATACTCATTTTGGTAAATATTTATGTTATTTTTATAATTTATTAATTAAAATCTTTTAAAAATATTGTAGTAGAAGACTAGAAGTATATTACTCGCATAAAGGAATCCATAAAATAGCCATTCTTAGGGAGTCCTCATTAATAGCTCCGATTTTGATGATGATTTTTTGAAAAAAAATCTTGCTTTTTATATATTGTTTAAAATCAGAAAACTTCCAAAGACTGGCCCCGACTGGTATACGAACGCCGCGCCTAAATCGCTAATGATAGAAGTTTGAAATTTCGAGGGGATATTGATTTTATACTGTAAGTGTCATTTAAAAAAGCATTTTCGACATTTATCCCCTAAAAGGATGAAATAGGGGATGAAAGTTTGTATGAAAATGTATAAACAAATGTTAATTTTAGAGATCTCTACTAAACCGATTTTAAAAATTCGTTCACCTATAGAATGCTACATTATCACCAAGTAACATGGGTTGTATTTTATATTCAAAAAAGGTTGGGTTCCGCACCAAATGTAAAAGTCCATTTTTAATGTTATTGAGTTAAAATACATTTTTTTGTGGAAAAAATTACTTAATACAAATAGTTAAAGTTTGAGTTAAAATACAAATATTGTTTAAACAATTAATTAATAATTAGCAGTTATATACACGTTAGAGCCTTCAATTCTCTTACCTTTACTTTTGTTCACTAATTAATGGATTTGGAACTTTCAGTGTGGATCCCTAATTGTTTTGAAAAGAAAATACGACCATGTCACTTGCTGATAATGTAGTATTCTGTTGATGAAATAATTTTTAAAATCGGTTACGTAGTGAACTCAAAAATGTCGGTTTCACTATTTAATGGATTTTACCTTTAGTGCTGAACCTTAATTTTTTTGAACTCATTTGTATATATTTTCATACCAACTTGTATCCCCTATTTCACCTCTTTAGGGGATGAATTTCGAAAAATCTTTTCTTAAATGACACCTACAGTATAAAATCAATATCCTGTCGAAATTTCAAACTTGTACCATTAGCAATTTAGGCTGGACGTCGATATATCAGTCGGAACATTGCTTTTTCCCCCTCCAGATTATTCCCCTCAGTGAAATGTTTCTGATTTTAAATAATATACAAAAAGAATAATTTTTAAAAAAATCATCAAAATCGGAGCTGCTATTGAGGACTCCTCAGTAAAAACACTCATTGATTCGACTATTATAGGCCGTAACAGTTCTGACCGTATGGTAAAAGCATTCTGGGTTATGCAGTAATTTACATGCAATCATATTGCATAGCTTATCGTAGTAATTGTTAATACAAAATATTTTTAAACATTTCGATAGAAATTTATAAATGATTTTTATTTATTAAGTTATCGTTAGATTTTTCTAATAGACGAAGTATCCTAAGATACGTCATTTCAAAAAAATAAACATATGCGATTTGTTCGTTTTTGGATCTAAATTAACTACTAATTAAAACAACCCAGAAAACTAAGTCCAATCTGATGTTAGAACATATGGTTAATTACAAAACCAACTATACAAAAACCAATAACTACAAAACCAACTATAAACCATAATAGATTAAAATGGTCTACTAACTGTATACTTCATGTATACAGGGTATAAAAATTATTGTTCCCGATACCAGATCATCATCATTATTATTCAAAAACATTTTATTCCATTCACTTATTAATTTATTATTTTGTTTTCGGTTCCAGGTTTGTAGTGGGAGCCAGTATAGTATCATTTGTGAACTTATTAATCATATATATCGGAACAAGTGATACTCGTGAAATTGAACCTGTTATACCTGTAATTGAGGAAAAAACAAATGGTGCGATTATGTTATATTAACAAAACGATTCGTTATTTATTGTGATGTGTAAAATAAAAAGGACAAATTTTTAATGTGAAGTGCTGTATATATAATTTTTAGTAATTTTTAAGAGAACAATTATTTTTAGATTTTAAAAATATTTTTGTATTATTTTGTTAAATAATCATCAACCTGCCATTTTTTTTAATATTATACCTATAATTCTTTTTAAAATTAATCAAATTGAGTTTTTATTTTCCTATCTAATCACCAGACCTTCTGTATCGGCTCTTCTTGCTATTTTGGTAAATACAAAAAATTATTTCGATATCACTTTCTCTATTTTAGATTAATCATTTCGATATCTAAACATCTACAAACAAGCCGTGGGGTGGGTCAGCTGCGACTCTTGATGCTCACACAAATAATTTCCCTTTTTTTTTATTAAATCGATTTTTTAACTCTAATAATAATATATAAGTAGGTATTAGTTAATTACGTTGTTATTACTTTAACGCTTTTTGGCTTTAAAAAATAATGAGCCATCAAAATAATAAATTGAGTTTGACGTCAAACTAATTTCAAGGAAAGAAAATATTGAATTACCTAATAAGAAATGATTTAACCCAGCCTACACTTAATTTTGTCGTAATGATCATCTGTAAATCTTATTAAATCGGTTTTTGGTAAAATATTACATAATTAATATTTTTAATAAATATATAATTTTCAATTATTAAAATTTGCTAAGGCTTCTCTCTTGTAACAATACTATTAATAAATTTATTTCAAAGGCGGTTTTTGGAGTTTGTAATATAATATAAATATTTTTTACCTCGAATATTTTTATAATTTTCATCCCTTTAATAAAAACAAAACTGAGGGAATATAAGTATTCAAATGTATGCGTCGATAGAAGAAATGATAACCAGGAGTTGAGACCAAAAAATTTCTTTCAAAACATGTAGATTCCAAAAATCATATCAATAAAAATATTCATTTTTTTAATAAGTTTAAAAAAATTTTATTCAGGAAAATGTTTTTTTAATCAAAGTAAGTTTTCGGTTAGAAAATATTGTTGCAAAATTATTAAATACCTAGAGAAATAATTGTTTCGATGAAGTTCGCTACTGACTAAGTAGAATAATTAAATTACCTTTAAATAGAAAAAAAACGTGGATATACGCGCACTTTTCATTAGTTTTTCTAGTATAATATAATACAATTTATTTAAATTACCTTTTAGTTAAATTCATTAGTGGTGTCTATAATAACTTAAACGAATTGAACACTCTTTTGAGAAATATTTATAAACATAATAAATATGGCCTTAAAATTTAATTCAAAAACATTAAATTGGTGTACAAAAGAAGCAGATGTTTTATCGTATCGAATTAATCAATTGTTAACTTTCAATCAAGGATATAATCGTTTACGACCCGTACGATTTTCAAAGGCATCACAACATTTGCACGATTCATACAAGGAAAAAAAATTAATCGCAGCTAATGAAGAATTACTTTTGGATGATGAAACGATTAACACCGATTTATGTTATACAGTACCAGAAACTAAAAAATCTAGTGTCGATGATACGAAATTATATGAAAATAAAAAACGACAATCGCGAAGTAAACGACGTTTTTTAAGTTTACGTAAACAGCATAGTGAACCAAAATCAAGGGAGCCTATACATCCGAACGTGTTACAAACATACGATCTAAGAAATAGTATTAAAAAATAATAATAACTCTACATTTTAATTCAGCATTAGTTTAAGAAAAATTTAATTATTAACTTAGTTCGAAAATTAATTGTAAAATTTTAATCTATTCTTTATTAATTATTCGATGATTATTCTAACGGATTATAATGTGTTGAAAGTGGGGAATATGGAATCATAACTGAGTTATTGAATCATAATTCATCTTATGATCGATCATATATTTTAAAAGGTATCCGAATGTTTGTACAATTTTGGTAAATATACTTTTTTATTTTAATAATTTTTAAACATCATATTTAGTGTAGCAGGTTCTGAAGAGATTTGCGCGTGCAAAATATAAGGAACGAAATCTGTAGCTGATTCGTAATTCCTGAGACTTCAGAATTTTGTAGATTGAAAATTGGAAAATGACCCTCACCACTTTTTAGAAGGTTGGAACGTCTTGCGTTTGATCAGCCTAAAAATTTATTTACATAATCTTGGTAGCCCCTGTCAAAGATCCCCAAAGAGATTTTTATCAAATTTTTCGAGATATTGCACCTGGATCTGGAATTTTAAAAAAACCAATTTTTACTTACTTATTCTAAGCAATACAAGCTTGGGGTGAAATAAAAAAGCTTCGTTAGCATCTAATAAAATTCAAAAATTCACCTAAAGAACTTTCGAAAATTACTATACTTTTACCGATATTCGGCGTGCAACATACTTCTCTGTTGTAAAGAGTGCTTCAATGGAGAGTATGAACACTGGAAAAATAATACTAAAACTACTGCTCAATTAAAATTTTTAACAATATTTACCGCTTAAAAACTCGTTATGTGATATAATTTA
Source organism: Chrysoperla carnea (assembly GCF_905475395.1). Lineage (NCBI taxonomy): Eukaryota > Metazoa > Arthropoda > Insecta > Neuroptera > Chrysopidae > Chrysoperla > Chrysoperla carnea. Next base: position 69,270,239 of record NC_058337.1, on the reverse strand, counting down.
TCCATCTTTTTTCTTTTATTAGCTAAAGTTTGAGGAATATTTCAAGATCAAATTATTCAATTTTGTGAAAAGATTCTACACTCAGAGTTTGATATCAAATGTAAGTTAATTATTACAATTTTAATTTCTCTGATTTCTTTTAATAAACGAGTTTTATGTTTTAGATGAATTTATAGAATCAGCATTATAAAAAATATGAAGTACAGCTCTGAACGCAACGTTAAAAACCTACCACATAAAAATAGAATGCAGCCACAAAATTTTCTTTTTAAATTAATTTTTTAATAAAATAATTTGTATTTATTTTCGTTTGTTTTTTTAATACGATCCTATTCAAAAGAAGCAAATTCAGAGTTGTTCAAAAAGTTTTGTGACCAGATCAAGACAAGGAGGCTATGATCTATGACTAAATTATATCTTAATTGATCTAATAGTGGGAGAAAGTTCACATGCTTTTCATGCTTTTCTAGAACCAGCTGAAACAAGTTGAACGAGACTTCATTATTAAATAAGATTAAAAGTGGCTGTCCTGGGGTGATACACTCTTAGACCATAGGGTCAGCGCCGAACCAAGAAAGGAGCAAGTGAAGCGGGAGAAAGTGGAGCATTTTAAGTGTTTATTATTGAAATACAAGTTAATTTTTGGAAAAAAGGCGCCGAAAGACGATCTCGCTCTACCTTGATTTGGGGGTAGATCCGGCGCTGTATATGGTCCATTATGATACCGAAAAGAGGTGTCCTCATAAGTTACGAACCTGTATTAAATTATTTAGGGTGAAACACATAATCTATCTTTACCGGGATGATATATTTCCCAAAGCAAACATTCCATAGTCAGGTTTTTTTGAACAAGATTTTTTCAATTCTTAAAAACGTAACTTAGATTCTTACACAAATAAGTTTATTTTTACAAAAATACAATTATCACAAAAATTGGATAATTTCGTACAATTAAAACATTGTAAGTTCATTAAATTTATACAGAATGTACACTAAAACTATACATTATTAAGTTATAGAAAATATACCTAATGTTCCATATGAAATCATTTGATATTTAGAAGCTTAATTATTAATTAAATACAATTTTACAAATATTAGATTAACTTGTATAAGATAATACACGGTATCCCAATGATTAAATACATAATAGAAATTGTATCAGACCGCAAACTCGAGTATATTGAATAACTAAATAAACTTGGTACATACAAGATTTGCCTCTGCTTGATACTGCCCCCACAATAAGAATACCTTATTTTATATTACCGGAAATCAGGATAAACACACCATATGTAAAGTAAACATTCTACAATAACAAGCTTAAATTTGGTTTCAGCAGGCGTTTAATAAAATATAGATAGATATTAAGCCAAGAACATTAAGTGTTCTTAGTTTTAGCTTATATCCCAATAGTTTCCGATTTAGATAAATTCGATAATCTTAGTAAAATTTGATGGTTCCGTGTGTAGAATATTCCTCTGATTTGTGGAAAGATTATCCTGATTCAGTCTTTATAATATAAGCATACTTTATGTATGCAACGTTAAAGTTACCCACTTGTTAATCAATTTTACTACGCATAAATTTAACACATTGTAATCGTACAAAACCAGCCTCATATCCAATGGCTATGTATCGATAACTATCTTCGTTTGGATTCCATGCAAGTTTATTCAATGATATAATAGGATACATATCATAGGGAAAGTCTTTTAATAACTCCGGATTATGAATCCGTTCGAATGCTTGTTTTGGTATCGCATCTTTTGTACTCTGCAAAGAAAAAAGCAGTTATTCACATGAAGTTGTCGTGCTATACCACCAACGGATGACGTCGTGTAATTCTACTCAACCGAATTTTAACTACTCAAAATAAATTGAAGATTTACGTTTCAGAAAATATAAGTAATAACAGGAGGAACATGCAAAAAAGTGTAAATAAGCACATAATTACATAATTGTAGAAATACAACTTCATTAGGAAAGAGATAAGACTAAAATTTGTATATACCTTTTATATGAAAAAATAAAAATTGAAACCGTTTTTATTATAAAATTTATATATACGTTTTATCCTTCCATTTATGAACAAAAAATTGGTGCTCGTCAATTCAAAATGATGCTGAAGATAAGGGCTATAATCAACATCACTCGGACATGCTTCTTTGATCTAACAACGTTTCTTTAAACATTTTGCACGATAAAAGTTATTTTTCGAATTAATTGCCTACATCACATTTACAAAAATCTTAATACATTGAAAATAAAACATACCAAATCAAAATCGCAGAATACAACGCCATATTTTTCCACAGCATCTTCATAAAGAAATGGTAAAACTTCAATATCATCATCAGATAATTTTGAAAACTCTTGCAAATCTGTTTTTGCTAATTTCTTTTTCTTTTCATCATATTTTATTAGTTCTTCGGGTGTTTTAGTACGATCAAGATATTCAGTAAATCCACCTAGCTAAAAATAAAAACCATAAGCCTATTTCGAAAAAAAATTTAAAATCCATACACTTACTGAACGTCTATGCCTTAAATTTTTTTCATTTTCTAAACCATAAAACATTTGTGTTGGAAATGTTAATTGCCATTCACCAGCAACCGACCCTTGAGCAATTCCATTCATCCATTCATTAACAGCTAAACATTTACATGGTGAATTGTTTCGAAGTAATGGTACTGGTTTATAGCCAAAATCACGGCATGATATTAAAGTTGTAACGGTTAAAGCTACAAAATAAAATTACATTTATTATTCAGCTTGAAACATTTTAGAATTAGCCCAATACATTGGTTTAATTAAATCTTAATGATTAAAAAAAAAAAAAAAAAAAAAAAAACATATAACTAACAAAAGTAAACCCAAAAAAGTTTAAGTAAGGGGGATTTTGCATGCATGGGGGAAGGGTTCATTTGGATAATCAAAAAAAAAATATTTTAATATTTTGTGTCATCATACAAGTCAGTATTTTTTATATCAAAATAACTTCTAAGGATTATTGAACATTACGAGATTCGTCCTTTTTTAGCATATTTTAGTGAGAAATTGGTAACATTTTTGGAAATCAAATTTATGCATAATTATTTTGTTAATCTTAAAAAAAAAACATTTCTCTCCGTGGGAAGATTTAGGACGTATATTGTACTTTTAAACCTATTGGATAAAAGTCAATTATTTGGTCAAAAAGCAGTAATTATGGTATATAGACATATGAGCCTGTAAAATGTACACACTCTAGCTAACTCTAGCGACCACAATTTTGTCTTCTTGAAATGAAATTTGATGCATGAATTGATTTTGATATATCGTATTCGCACCGTGTATGAGTTTTATTGGAGGCGTTTCCATGGTAACGATACTCTAATTTAATTATAGAATTGTATGGATGCATATATAATTGTATGGATTGCATTTATGACTAACATTGAAAATTTAATAATATTGTCTCACAAATTTAAATAAATAATTATAATAATTTACATTTGAAAAATAATATTTGCGCAATTTGATTTCTTATTTTCACAACTTTTAATGCATTAAGTTTAATTAATTAGTGTTTTTCAATAATTTTAATTTGACATTTACTGTAACATTAACATGTAAAGAATTGAAAACTAGTCATAACAGCCTCTTTTCACGCCAAAACTTTTCACTGGAAACGCTGGCATCGCTTTTATTGTATCATGACTACGCATACAACGAATACACATACACTAGTAAAGTATTTTTGGCGGGTGACCTTTGCGCCATCTCGTGTTTTATTTCAGAAAAATGAGGGTTGATTAGCCTAAAAAGTGGCTAGCAGAAACGTCATTGTCATATGTTACAAGTGGAATTCAATAAAGATTTAAAATGAGTAAATAAAATGAGTAAAAACGATCGAATCGAAAGTGTTGTGTTATTAATTATGAAAACATAGTTCGTAATAATCCAGAATTCCAATTTTACCGTTTTCCTGGATATTCCACTGTTTACAAAATAAAATAGTTTCACTTGTATCATATGACAATAACGTTTCTGCTAATAACTTTTTACATAATAAAACATGAGACCGCGTACTACTTTGTAAGAGGAAAACATAAAATTTTAAATTTCCGGATTAATATTTTTTTAAATGGAAATTTTAGTAATCAGCAAAATAAGCCAATTTTTATCACAGCTTATAATCTTATCATATCTTATTGTTTGGAAAAAAAATTGAATATTTAAAAATAATTAAAAATAAATCCTTACATTGCATTAAAACATCATCAAAGCATACAATAGCACAATTCCAATGGGGACACCAATATCCATCGGTCACAATACCACGTTTATAGTCGCCAATTGGATATCGCGTATCATTTAAATCCCAAAATTTGGTGAGTTGATCATGGGATGCAGTTAATAGCCATCGTACATCATTAGTATTTGGTAAATCGACAACTTAAAAATTCAAAGTGTAAAGTGTTTATTCCTATTTCTATTCTCTAAACCAGGGGTGGATTTAGGCTTAGTACAGTAAAGAACGGATCTTGGTAACAAAATTTTGAGAGAAAACTTATGAAAACAGACGAATATATAAGTAATAAATAATAATGGGGTTTAACCTCCGTTTCTCTGACATATACGCCTATAACAGAGGCCACCCACATCATTATTTGTGACTCTTTATTTAAAAATTATATTTACAATTACATTTTTGATGTGGGTGGAGTCGGTTACTACGTTCTTATCCAAGCGACGACAATGTGATCAATTCTGCCCTCCCATTATAATTGTTCACACTGCCGCTGCCTGGATTCGAACCCGCAACCTAAGTCTAAGTAAACTAACGGTCTATAACTAATGCCTTAGACCGCTCGGCCACTTTAGGCTCTAATATAATTTGTAATTAAATAAATAAAGATTCACAAATAATGATGTGGGTGGCCTCTGTTATAGGCGTATATGTCAGAGATACGGAGGTTAAACCCCATTATTATGCAATATATAAGTTATAAATTTAAGAAACATAGAATTTTATACAAAGAATACAAATTATTCGCAAAAATTATCCAATTTAAGAAGAATTGGTTTCATCAAATTGATTTGAAAACGTTCTTTCGTTACCTGTGACAAATGTTTCTAATATATTTTATATTAGGTCTATTACAAAATTAAAGCTATGCGGCATGTCTTTAGCCCAAACCGCACTTTGCCTATACCCTTCCCTGTTTTATACAAAAAAATAAATAAAATGAAAAATAAATAAACGCTTGAACATGAAATTTTCTATACCTAACACAGCTGAAGCATGTGCTTGAAAACACACATATGGCAATAAATGTATACACTCATCTTTAATTTCGTGTAATAATGGTGATGTATTTTTTAAATTCCATATTGCAACCATTCCATTTGAATATCCAGCGATTAAAACATCATGCCCCGATTGTTTACTCCATTTTAATTTTGTAACTTGCATTTCAGTATCACCTAATAATTTCGAAGTCTTATCTTGAAGTTTTAATTGATATATTGGTTTAGTTTTGTAAACTGGTAAATTAGTATTAGTAGCACTAAAATAAGAAAGACAAAAAATTATTTTCAATCATCTTTGTATCATGTGAAAAAACAGTAACAAGGTTTACTAAATTTTTATATCCAGTGGAGAAGATTTTTTTCAAATCTTCTTTTTTATATAATACATATATAATACATTATTTATATAAGTTTGATGCAAGGCACAGACTAAACTTATACAATAATATCAACCCAGAAATATAATACAAGCAAAATTTAGTAAAATATGAAAAATGACCTAATTTTGGGAGTTTTCCATTAGCTCAAATCGACTGAAGTCTGTTTAATATTTTTAAAATAAATATATCCTTGCTTTTAAAAATATTTTTAACATTTATACGCTTTTTTTCAATTAAAAAATTTTTTCGCCTCTGTAACTAACCCCAGATTCCTCAAAAATGTATCAAGGCAACGACGCCATTTTTAGTCAAAAATGCTTTATGAGGATAAATGTTGATATATATTTTTAATTATGCGTTTTCAAATTCATTTACTTTTTGGACTGAAATCATTGTAAAAATATATTAAAAATAAAAAAATTAATGTTTTAATTATTTATCAATCACAACGGCATGCTAAAATTGTTACTTTTTCCCGGATTCAAAATTAAAAAATAATTTGAAAATCTTGTATATTTGTTGCCTTAATTGCTTTCTTCAAAGTTGTCGAAAATATCAATTGGATCATTTCGTCGTAGATTGTATTACGCATCCCCGTGTGAGCAATGGACATTAAAACATTTGTAAAAATGTGGCACAAACAATGTTAAAACATTTGTATGAAATCAAAATTTTATTTTGAAAACAAAAAGTAAGCCAACATGAGCCTGATAAATTTGACTTCACAAAGTTCTGCAGTTTATTAAATTTCAACTTGATAACGGGAAGTGGTATAAATGGAACTCAAGACTTGGACTAAACTGTGTTCAAAAATAATAGTTTTCCACCCACCTTAATTGATTCGGGAAAGGGACTGAAATAATATAAACAAATCCCGTGGACGTTGCTAACGCTAGTAAACCAAGCCGTTCATTTTCTTGATAACATCCTGATGGACACCATTCCATATGCCAAATTATACCATAATCGTGTGCAATTCCCAATGCCAGCTTAGGTGTTGTTTCACATGTAGACCTTTACAAATTAATAATATTAAAAATTGATTTTTGAGAGACCGAATTGTTCCTTACTTGTTAATTAAAACACCAAAATTCCAAATCTGAATTAAACCAGCTCCTGTATATGAGTAACCAAGTTTAAAAGAATCTTTCATATTTGGTTTACAAAATACAGCTAAATATTGCTCTTTATCTAAGGATGACAACATCGGCACCCATGCCATACTACATACAGGTCCACCACAAAATATTGTTGCAATATTCGATGTAACGTCTGTCTCAAATAAATTGTATTCTTTCCATCGATGTTCATATGTACGAATATCTGGAATTTGTTGTCTCATTAATATTTGTGATGTATGTATTGACTTTTTGACTTCGGGTAAATATTTTTCAATTTGATATTTATCAACAGGCAACCATTTTGTTTTTAGATATTCCGTAAACAACAAGTTTGAGTAATGCAATTCTCGGCTAAAACATGTAAAATTCATGAATCTTCTTTTTAAGTCTTCTTACTTTAGTTTGTAGTAAGTTATTTCAAGTAATGTAAACATTTTGGACGGAAAAAATAGTGAACACTTTACGTCCAAAGCCGATGTTTTTTTTATCAACCCAATTTAAATGTAACATAATTTTAGAGTTTTTAGTTTATGAGTTAGTTTAGATTATGAAGTCTTTAACAATGTGTATGAAACATCATTCTAACCAATAGACTCTGGTTCTTCCGAAAATATATCCCCTACGTAATATAGGAGATTCCTGACCTGGCGATATCAAAATGAGCTATGAGAAAGGCTATGAGTGACATGGCACCGCCGCCATGATAGAACCACAAACGCCATAGCCCATAAGTCTAATTGATCAAATTCAAACAAACAAATTGACAAAGACCCATTGACTTTCAAGTACAGTGATTCTCAACCACTGTACTGCGGCACTTTTGTGCGCCGCCCAATTTTAGAAATATAGTAAAAATTATATAATGGTTAAAAGTGTGCGGTAACAAAAAAAGGTTGAGAATTCCTGTACATGGACCGCTAGTCAGCCAAATTTCGTAATAAAACATCTGGGGGCGAAAATAAGTAGTTAGATCAAATACGACCATACGCAATTATACCCAAGTGCGCAATAACTGTCAACACCTGCTATGTACAGTGTACACACTGATCACGAATCGTCAATACAATTAGGGCTCAAATGTGCACGCTCGGGAACATTCGCGCATCTTCGTATTTCAACTACTTATTTTCGTCACAAATTTTTTCCCACGAGCATTTGTATGGGCTTGTAGTAAATGCAAGGACCATATAAAATAAGCTGGAAAATAAAATGCCCTCGGCGCTAAATTATTTGATTGACTTTGAATCGAAAAAATACATAATTAGAATTTTTTCCCTATACATTCGCATTCATTTCGCTTCAATATTTGAATGGGATTAAATTGGAATGTAAAGTATACTTAAATTTATTTTCCGAATCATTCCTATTCATTACGAGTGAAAATTTTTAATCGATTTGAATTGAACTATTTTCTAACAGATATTCAAGTTCGTTTTTCCAATCTATTACTTTCTAAATTAATGTATGTTCCCAATCCTATCTAAAGATAAATTTTTTTAAGTTACTTACAATTGTCTTGTCCATAAAATAATACCAGAAAATGAATACATTGGTAATGTTGCTTCTTTAGATTGCAATAGAAAGTCAAATTTATAGCATTGTTCTGAAAAAAGATGCAAATGAAAAAAATTATAGAATCAAGCTCACTTGACATATATATACAGACTACAATGCAAAACTTGAATATTGTAAAGTATTACTGATTCTTGAGTCAAATAATTTTTCGTCAGAATAAAAATTATTTGCAAAATAGCCTCAGAATCCTGGTACGCACAATGAATACAGAAAATGATCATAATAGTAATTAAAATAACAAGTCAGACATATTTCCGCATTCTTTCTCGTCATACAGGACAGAATGTCCATGTAGCGCTAAAAAATTAGACAGTAAATAAAATTTATAGCAATGAATTTGAGTATATGTACCAAAATTAATTTTCAATTTTAGGAATTCCGTTCCGATTTACCTTTCTGGATTTATAATAAATAAAAATAATTTTTACAAATAAATTGTCTTATCTTTTTCATTAATACGAAATAAAATACGTATTTTATTTCTTGTACTTGTATTCAAATGAGAAAGGGTGATCGGACAAGATAGTGGACAATCTCATTTGAAAAACCGTCTCTTAAGTTTTGTTCATTTCGTAACATCATTTATTTTCAGCAACTGGCATTTGTTGGACTAGGAAAGAACACTCTATTGTTCCTAGAAAGCAATCGATTATTTCCTGGATCAACATATCCGGAAGAAGTGAAAATATGATTTCATCACGAACAAGGAATCTGTATGCGAAAATACAGCTTCTCTGGGCATTCTCAACAACACCCTGAGATGAATTCTTCATGGTGAGACGATTATTAGAAAAAATGAAGAGTACTCCCTGTCTTTCAAATGAAATCATCCCCACCTTCACGCTATGAGAGAAGTAGGTAGGTTAGATTTACTACCGAATCTCGTACAAGTACTTCAACGTTATAAAAAAGTCTATGTTTAATAAATACTTGGTTGTAATCTGTATACTATAATAAAAATTTAACACTAATCAAATAAAAACAAATATTTTACTTTGAATTTTCGGTGAATTTATATATCTTTCATTTAATCGTAACATTTCTAGATCTTGATTAAGCATTTTATCATTAGCTTGTTCTTCATTATCAGCATGCTCTTCTACAATGAATTCTTTATCTATCTCTTTTTTCACACGGGGTTTTTCTTCACACGGATGTGCTGTTTTTATATGCGAAACAATTTCATCTTCTTGCGCACTTTCGTAATTACATTTTTTACATGTAAACACTTTTTGTGGTGCAAATTTACATTCATCGTAGTGTTTTAAGATTTCATCAAGAATTTTCGTTTGATAATCACAAATCGGTGAAAAACATTTTGCCATACCTTTTTCATTTGCAATTTGTTTTTTCCATACATTTATATAATATCTTGGTGCTTTAGCACCGCGTTTATTATCCATGTACATATCCTATAAAAATTTAAATCTAGTTATTAAAAATCAAATTCAAAAGTTATAAGCAAAACTAAGCAAGGGCAGACCCTCAAAAGGGAATTAATTTTCTGTATTTGTAATAAAGGTAAATATCCATCCTGAATATGAACCGTTTTAATCGATAATAAGAAAAATCTTGTGGGTTAACTAAAATACAAAAAACCTTTTCAAATCAAAAATGTTAGGCTTAAAGGGAGATATCTTTCAGTCATCTTGAATTTGACCTTCATCACCAGGATCATCTAAAAGTCAGCTCGAACTCGTTACTGGTAAAAGCAACACTTTAAATTAGAATGTTGTTCCTTATAAAAACACGAGCATCTTTTGTTTGAAAAGTCATCTCGGACTCGTTACTGGTAAAAGTAGAAGAATACTTAAGATTAAAAAGTTGTTCCTTTTCAAAACACCAACATATTTTATTTGAAATGTGCTTTTTGAATTCAGTTTAAAATACTCATAAGAGAGTGAAACTTTTATTTTCGCATTGAATTTCTGCTAAAATTATTTCTCTCGAAAAAATGTTAATTTAAAATGCTCTTTTTCTTTCTAATTATACGTTCATTTTTATTATTCAAAAGCATTCCGATAACATCATAAAGTTCGATAAATGTGATCATACTTACGGTAATATTATCTGTTTCTTTGTCTAAAGTTTTAAAAATTTTCAACGCTCTGAAAAATTGTAAAGAAAATATATCATTTTTTGTTTGGTTTTTAAATTTTAAAGATGAGTATAAATAATTTTGAAACATTGAATTTAAAGTCTTTAAGTATTATTGGATTTTTTCATTATTACTATATGGTCGGCCCAATCAAGCTCTTACAGTAGGAGATTCGGCAATATCAATATGAATGATTTAACAGTCATTTGTAGCTCAGACATAAAACAACGTAAACCCTTTAACATTGTCGGCTCTATAAACAATATTTTCAAACAGCACATCATGTTTAAAAACAAAAATGATTAAATACTACAAAAATACTACAATTCTTTCGAATTTTTCATTAAAATTGTGGCAACAATTGTACAAGAACAAATTATACAGTCAATAAATTAGTATGCATACAGCCTGATTACCGAACTTTTATTTGAATCGCCCATATGATTAAACCGACAATGCACAGGCGCTATGCGATGTCTCTTTCAAAGTTGTTGATTTTCGTTCCAATGCAAAACTTATACTGAATGAATTCCTTGATAATGGACAAATCATGACAGACTTCTGACACCAAAAATGAAAATTTTCATAGCTTGAATGCCATTACACCCCCCCCCCTTCTACCATTCTCCAATCCTTTTCGACGCAAAGCTATATCTATCCAAATTCAGAGTTCATTGTAACGTACCTTGTAATCGTTTTCTAAGCAAAGAAATACATTAATTTAATTTTTTCTTTTATAAGTTCTTTTTTAGTCAATTTGCTAAATTTACTAAAATATTTATCAAAATTTTATTGCAATCGTTATCGATTATAATTGCTAGGCATAAACAAGAGCTATTAACACACTGTACCAATCAAATGCAGAGCTAACTGAACACGCAAGTTTAATAAGGACAAGGATTTTTTAATTGAATTACTCACTTGTTAGCAGCTTGTCGTTTTATTGCGTTGTCGATTATATTATCTGTGGTAATATGGTTATTATCCTCTTTTTCTTTATTTTTATAATGGACATTCTGCATATGTGCGTTTAAGCTTACAACCAAGAAACGTGCCCCACATAATTTACAACTTGTTCGCTGTGATTCAATCTCCTGAAAAAGGAATTTTTATGAATATTTAATATGCATCAAACAAAAAAGAGATAAACTTCTTAAATTTTTTATAATGGAAATTCGACGAACCAAAAAAGTGTTTTTACCTTGTTTTGAAGGAAGAACAGACAAATTTTGAATTAAACGATCTTTTCAACCAAAATGTACTTTACACATTCTACGTTATAATGTACTGGTTACTAAAAATAAAAACTACAGCACTACACAGAGAAAAGTGCGTATTTCACGCCATTTCGTTTCATCCTATACTCTGGTGCGAAATATTTTTACTCAGATGCATATGTATATAAATATTATTAATACTTAAGTATGCTAATTTTAAGTAAGAAATTTAGAACAAGTAGCAACACCAATCCCGATCATCGCATTGAAAAAGTTATATAATGAAATGAATTCGCCAATTGAAAACATATTATTGTAGCTATGAATGACGGTAAGAAATTAACTAGCTATCCTTCTAGAAAACGTGTTTTATACATACATTTAAATCTTTACCACACAATTTAACGTGAGAATAAAACCCAATAGCCGAAAGCTTTTTATCGCCACAACGTCCACATTTTAAAGGCAACTGACTTTTAATTACTTGATTCCATAGTCGAAATACTTGCTCCCGACTAGATAAATCCTACAAATATTTTAAAATTAATAGAACATTCTTAAGTTCGCAGCAGAAAATTTTTATTACCACAGGTGTTTCACCCTCTCTCCAAGCTAGATTGTTATGCATTTGACAATTATGTCTCAACCAAAACGCTTCTGGGACTAAGGTGTTACATTTGATACATCGTACACCCCGTCCAGGTCGATCTTTCATTTTATAGTATAATGGTGGTTGTAAAGTGTCTTCTTTTTGAAAAGATGCAGGTTTCCGGCCACGTTTACCCTTTTTCTCCGCACCGACTTCAATTTCAAAATTAATATCCAAACTAATATTACTTGATTCTTGTCCAGTTTCTTCGTCAAATGATAGTACGTCGTCATCTGAAATTTGAAATTTATGAATATATAATGTCAGTTTAACTGTTTCTGTTCGGTTATAATAACTAGAATATCTAATTGTAAGACAAATTTCCAGAACTCATATTTCTGATAGAAAAAATTATGATCTTTAATTGTATATAAAAACTAAAAATTACTTAAGTATTTATTATAATGTTTTCGACTGATTTAGTGTTATTAAAATTATAATTATTTTCAAATTTTTCTGTACTTTTCTAAATATCATACTATGTAAATCTCAACTTTACCTTCTATTTTAGCCTTTCGTCCTTTTTTCTTAACTTTTTTTAAAGGTTTTATTTCATTTATAACGTAATCCTCATCGGTATCCGTATGACTTGTTAGTTGCTGATCTCCACTATTTTCACCAAGATTTAACTCCAACATATCATGCACGTACATTTGTTCACAAGGCGTATCTTCAACTTCTACCTGCTTTGTATTTCTCTTCTTTTTTTTCGACATTGGCGATATGTTTGTTTTGTACGGAGTGATCGCACTGTTCACATTTGATTCTTCTCTTCGATTATCATTTTTACTTAAAATTTCTGTCGTTTCAATCGCAAATGTAACCGATTTCTTCTTTATTATGTTATCAATTTTTCTTTTACGTCTAGGTTCATTTTCAATGCTATTATTAGATTCCGTTGTAGCATTTCGTTTTCGTTTTCTCCCCGTAGTATCTACATTTGATTCATTTTCTGTATTTTCGCTTAGGGGTTCCAGTTTTATTATGCTTCTAAGACTTTCTACAGGTGTATGATCTTCATTAGGTTCTTTTTTAATAAATTGTATATTCGTCTTTCCTGAATTTAGTGAATTATTTTCCGGTATTTTAGCCTTCGTTTCTGATATTTTAGCTTTCGTCCCCGTTCCAGGTGTTTTAGTTCTCGTTTCTGGCGTTTTAGCTTTCGTTTCTGGTGTTTTAGATTTCGTTTCAGGTGTTTTAGTGGACTCTATTTTCTCTTTTCTCAATTTGTGTGTAGCAGATAAAATAGAATTTAATTTATTACCCGCATTCGATCTACTACTATGCCTTGTAGGAGAAGGCAATGTACCTGGAAATATTTTCAAAATTTAAATCCAAAGATAATAAACATATTCCAAAACTACTTACTATTTTTCGGATTTCTTAATTTTTCCAAAGGGACAACTTTTATCTTGGATACCGTTGATTTATTTTCATCGACCCTTGTTTTCTTATTTTTTGAATTTTCACTTTTAGAATCCATATTTTACATATCTAAAATATAAAACAAATTTTAAAAAAAAATTCTTACATGGTTAGGACTTGAACCTTCAACTTTGACAAACACGTTTTTTAAACTTTAAATATAAAAACTAATTGGTAAATTAAATAATTATTAAAATATAAATTTTTAGCAAGTTTAAAGTCTTTAAATCATATAATTGTACAAAAACAGTTTGACACGAGATTATGAGACTAAAATAAAATATAAAGGAATTAATTACATTTCCTTAATTAACTGTACATGCATTCCTTCATTACGAATATTTTAATCAAAATGTGGTTTGAAACTAGTTGATAGCACTACAGATTATACAAAATTTAAAAAAGATATCAGAGAATATATCGGTAAAAAAATATTTTGTGAAGGTTAAATTAAAATTAAAAGGATCGCATGTGCGGAGTTTCGAAACCACTCTTGTATGGGTGTTTATCTCTTTTTATTGTTATATAACCTAATTTATCTATCTTTGTTCTAAAATAATATTAAATTGGAGTCTATTTCCTATAAGTTGAATACTTTTACAGATAAAATAAATAATAACTGTAAAATATAAGTTTTAGTGGGGTTCCAATTTTTGATTTATTAATTCGTTTGCAAAATTTACTGGAATTTTTATTTATTTGAAGACTTAATTAAACCTTCTAAATAAATCCTATATAATGTAGGTCAAACACTTGAGTGAAAGACTACGTATTTTTAAGCTTTTGCTACAATAATCCTATCCCAATATGTAAAAAATAATAATGTTTCAAGAAGCTTCGTAAACAATATGCTAAACTTTGGTTCTATTCGATCGTTTGATGCTTAAAATATTGAACCGAATTTATGGTTTGTTCACTGAAACCTAGACGTTATGAAACTGATAATAATGTGATTGAGTATAAAATCCTTCAGCTCCTTGCAGCCGAGTAGATATCTACATGTCAAAGAGTGAATAAAGTCGTATATCATAAAAAATGATTAGAATTTATGATTACTAAAATTGTATTATTTGGGATAGAGAATTTTCATAGAAATATGGAAAATAAACTTTTATTCGAATAATTTATATCATAAGATACAAAATAAAATCACAATAATTTAACATACAAAAGAAAAGGTTTAATACTTCACAGTTTTCATACAAAAAAATACAATAATTGAATAATTCATCCCGAAATGATAATTTAAAAAGAAACAAATACAAAAAATCGTGCAAGGTCACTTTTTAAAACAATGCATATCGATTAGTTAGTTTTATTAGCATCAATGTTGGAAAAATTATTACGGCCATAAAAGTTATTTTTAGCATGAAATAGACGCAAAGATCTGTCGTTTACAATACCATTCATATTTTTATGTAAATTATAATAATAAATATTTTTAAAACTATGAATAGTCTTCATCATCGTTTGAGGAAGGTAATGACGACGCTTGTGCTTGCTGAGCTGCAGCCTGTAACTGTTGCCATTGTTGTTGTTCAGCCCAAGCCTGTTGTTCTCGTGCCTTAGCAAATAACTCTTGTTGTTGTCTCAATAATTCTTCTTCAGGTATTCCTAAGTTTTCTAATCGTGTACTTTGTCGTCTACGCTTAGCAGCAACAGCTTTACAATCTCTTAATACCGCTTCAGCTTCTGTTTGGTAATCTCCAAAACCTAACCGTTCTAGAGCTGAAATAAGTTAATTAGTTCTCAATTTTTGTTCTAGTTATGCAGGTCCACATAAAGCAATACGAATTTAAATAGGTTGAACTACACCAAGAGCAATACTAAAACTAGAAAATGTGTTTTAATAAAGCGCCTGAGTATTTTAACATCCATTAATTTCATTACAGCTATTACGTTACTCAAAATCAGGGTAATTTTCTAACGATTCATTTGCTAAAAATTCGTAAATCTTTATAATGACCTCTCTATTCACTTAACATATACCTTGTAGGACATGTTCGGCGTTAATTGTTTTCTTATTATGTTGATTACAAATATCATTTGCTTCGGAGCTTAATAAATGTATGAACTCAGTACAACAATTCAAAATTAATTCACGAGCTTCATTTGCAACTCGAACTGTAGGTACAAGTTCTTTTATCATTTTATTAATACTAGCTCGGGGTAAAGTAAGTTCATCATCTTCGGTCGTACCTAAACCAGCTCCACTAACACCCGTTGATGAGTTACTCATATCGAAAATTCTTTAGAAATTACTTCTTTTGAAAACATAACCTTTAATGTAAAAACTGAAAACATTATCTGACAAATGTCAAACTTAGCGACAGTGACATCGCTTAAAAAAAAAAAATTCCTAAACAAATCTATTTTTAAAAGCTTATTAAAGCAAATTTAATTTAATTTGAATTTACTATAAATATTAAAGGTAAAAATATAATAGTATTTGATTTCAAACAAATTTTATTATAATTTTTAATTAATATTTAAAATGGAAATGAAAATTATTAGTGGCGGGAAAGATTTAAAAACAACCCTAAATTTAAAAAAGGGGTTGTCTCTAAATGTGCATAATCTACAATCTTGTATATTATTGATTTCTTGAAACACATTTAAAATGTATTTAAATGAGTCTGTATCTATTGAAAAATGCGATATTTTAACTGTGTTACTTGTTTAATTTAAGGAATTATTTTTTTAATGATAAATTAATAAAATGACGTAAAATAAGCAACAACAATGTTTGACGAAAATTACGCATACAGAATAAGCTGCGATCCAAAACCTTTAAAAGGTGGTTGTGATGACCAGTGGACATGGAATCGCCGTGAACGAAGTCCAGAAGCTCGTTTATATGGTCCTGGATTACGTATTGCACATTTCCATCCAACATGGAGTAGTGGAACAGCTGGGGTAAGAGGTACCAAAGTATTAAATAACGGTCGATATTACTGGGAGTTGAAAGTATCGCAACGTGTGTTTGGAACCAGTATGATGTTTGGTATCGGTACAAGAAAAGCACGGTTACATGCCGATTCATTTGTAAATTTATTAGGGGAAGATAAACATAGTTGGGGTTTGTCACATAAAGGGTTGCTGTGGCATGGAGGACGATGGAAACATTTTATAAAACCGTTCAAAGAAAATCGTGCAACGCTGATTGGAATATTATTTGATGGAGTTGAAGGTACTTTAACGTATTATAAAGATGGTAAATGTTTGGGCGTTGCATTCAAAGATTTGCATGAAGTGCGGGAACCATTATTTCCAATGATATGTTCTACAGCGGCGAAAACTGAAATGACTCTGTGTTGTATGCGTCGTGATTTTGTGAATTTGCAAGATAGATGTCGAGCGGAAATTATTAAACGCATAAATAATAAACAGGATATAGATAAATTATATTTACCTATGCCTTTAAAACATTATTTGGAAGAGGCAATTTTAGAGAAGGCGCAGCCTTTTCTACCTGTGAATACTAATTGTGTTTTACATTCTGTGTAATTTATTTTACTTATTTCTAGTTGTAATTTTAATTATATTTTTCGGCACAGTGATTAACAACATAGTGCTAGGAGTAGAAAAGGTTTCTTGGAGGCGTTACAATTAACAAACAAATATTCTAACAGAAAAGTCCTTTTCTTAAATTGCCTAAGACATCACACTGTGTTGTTTAATCACTGTTTTCATGAAGACATCTTACAAAATTGATTTTTGGCGTCGATCAAACGTTCAATTACACATAAACACAGTTACAAATACCATAGGCGCCATTATTTTCAACAGTTTCAACTTTACAGCTAAAAATAGTGAAAGAACAAGTTCAAAAGTATTACTTTTCAGCCAATTTATCGGCTGGAACCATACAATTTTACTGTTAATAATAATCGATATTGACTATGTAATTTTCTGATATGCCGCACATTGTTATAAGTGACCGTTTTATCCGTTAATTTAGCACCCCTACGTATTTTTAAGAAAAAATAAATAATCTATATATGGTGTGCATAATTACAAAGCTCTGCACTTTTTAAAAAAACGGAACTGGTTTTGTGTTGGGTAAGCATGACCGGACCATTTTAATAACTAATTTATGTTATACGTAACGATATTCGATTAAGACTGTCTGAAAATAATGAAGCCTATGGACACCTCTGTACAAAAGGATCTTAATATTCCAAAAAAAATTAGCTTCAAATATTCGTTATTTTAAATAATGAATCCTTCCACAAATCGAAAACTTTATTCTAGTCAAAAGAGCTGTTCGCAGTCAAACATATTTTTGAATAAAAATCTTATCTTGAAATTTAATTTCTATAACAAAACTAGAGAATTTTTTATAATCGGCAATCACGGTTAAACAATATAGATAATTACAGAGAAAAGAGGAGTCTTCACCGATTTTTAAGAATACACAGTTCTCGAATAAAAAAATGTGCTATATTAGTTTGGACAGAATTGATTCTATTTAATCATCGATAATCATAGTGATATAATAGACATACAGATGCAATATAACTGAGAATGAATTATACCGGCTTAAAAATTTAATATGAATCAATACGTCGATTGATTCAAGGATACAAAAGTCGTATTGAATGCGAATTTTGTATCCGTTTTTTTATTTAAAAGTATTGAAACGAATTCACAACAAAGGTTAGTATAGGCAGTGGCGGTCGTAGGTTGTGTTAACTCCAAAATGCTAATAATGATCGTTACAATGAAATATCGGGACTGTTAAACTTGAAAGTAATGTACTGTATTGTAACTGTACATTACTGTTAAGTAATGTATTGACAAACTATAAAGAATAGAACCATTAAAGAAAATGAGCTTGAAACCAAAACTATGTTTTTGAATTCGGTTCAATTCATTCTCGGTTCTCGGGTGGCTGACGATTTAATCATTCTCATTAATACAGAAAGGTAAAGGGCTCTAATTTAATAATACTCACATTGAATCGTAATTTTTAAAAATCGGAGAAGACTACCATGTTTTATAAACAATATTCTCAAATTCATAATAGTCATTGTTTTGAATTCAAACATATATTATCTCACTTTTTTATGAAGGTCGTGAAAATCAAAGAAGGTGTAAATTTCAGTTTTATTGCAAAAAAGAAGTGATTTCGAAACTCGTACTTAATTAAATAAAAAGTCCTCATTGTTTTTTGTATTTTTGTGCAATAAATATCATTCGTAAACATTATCTTCCCAAAATTTTTATGTTAGTAGAATTTTAATATGGGCTATAAAATTGGTATAATAATATATTTTTTATTTAAATAAAATTGTCGCCTAGTATGAATGAATGCCTAACTTTTTTGTGTGTTTTAATCTAGCATAGTGCTAAACATAATTGCAAATATTTGCAGATATTGCATTTCTGAAAAAAACCCGTTAAGATATATTTATTTTTGTAATTAGCGAATATTTATATAAATTTATATGCACTAGATTCAATTGTCTTAATCAACCAAAGAGTCATTGTTTCTTGATGTTAAGAATAATGAACACGAATATTTTAATTTGTGTTTTATTTTTAGTATTGTTAGTAAATTGCCAAAATTTATCGCGACAAAAACGTTTTCTAATATATCCAACTGGAACTGCAATGGGCCTATTTCTTGCTGTAGCCGTGCCTATCGATTTACCAAGAAAAAATGTTTTTGTTGCGTACAATTTCGAAGCAAATTATTTATTACCCACGAATGAAACAATCGAAGAAGGTGTAAATTTGTTTACTGTTGAACAACAACCATCCGAAGAAGCTCGATCGAATGTGGAACGATTTAATCGAACTATTGCATATAAAATATTAGAACGAAAAATTCAAACTCATGGATATCCAGGACGAGAATGCTTGTTGCGTACAATTTGTGAGCTGTCAGCTTCTACACTTGAACATAATGGAGTTTTGGGTGAGTTGCTTCATGTCATTTTTTCACCATCTACATCAGAAGATGAAAAGTTACCTCAAGAATATAATCAGGCGGAAATTGATGGTAAAACACATGGAATTTGTAAAAAGTACAATAGTTTGTGTGAAATTAGTTTCATGGATTTGGTTACGTGGGTTGATAATTTGACATATAAAAATTGAAAAAATAAATCAAATAATCATTGCATCACTTTGTTTGCATTTCTTATAAAAATACAGGGTGTGTCATAACAAATATTTTTAACTTCCCAAAATAACACCTATCAAAAGCTTGGAATTATCTTTTTAGACTATTTGCTTACTTTCTAACTTACAATACCATCTAAGTTACAATGCAATTACCATCGATAGATTAGATCGTTTTTCTAGATCGTCTCTAAATCTAGACAAATTTAATTAAAGTTCGGATCGTTAAAACGGAAAGCATTTGAGAGGTTGTTTTTAACAATTTTTTTAATTCAAGCAGTAATTGTCAGAAATTTTCACAAAAGTAACTGTTCATTGATGTATTTGTTCTGAGTTAAAAAAAGAATTCATCGTACACTTGTATATTGTAGAAACAGTAGTGAGTGAGTGGTATACAGTAAAAATAAAAATTGTACCTTGTTTCACTACAAGTTTATATATTCTTACCGCGCATATAATCTAAAATTTGTTTACAATAATGTAGCTAGACAACAGCCTTAAAATAATTGTTGGAATTAAAATTAATTTGTGTAAAGCACATAGACATAGAGCGCATTTGATTTTTTTTTATGACTATGCTTCAGACTTACATGACTTTTTTCTCCACTATTTTAAAATGATATGCCATTTACTTAACAATAATGTGTTTATAAGCATCTCAAAATAATGCATTAAAAAGAAATCTTATACATATAGGTTCTAGATTTTCTTATTAGGGTCTGTAATGTAATAAATCTTGATTTATTAAAAAAAAAATTTTGTTTATTTTTGTATATGATGGTCTTGTGAAGATATGGTAACACTACAAATATTTTTAAATCATTACCAAAATGTTTTATTTACTTTTAAAATTAACATATTGAGCCTAATAACATAACAGTTTGAACTTATTTAAGAAAAGTAATTAATTTTTTTAAAATTATCGTGTTAGCGTTTTTAGTACAGTTCACAAAATGAAAAATTCAAACTTTATAATTTTATTGCTAATAACTTTTTCCACAAGTAAAATTGAAAGTTTCGTAAGAGAAAAACGTTATGTAGAATTTCCAAAAGGTGGTGCAATGGGGTTATTTCTTGCTGTGTCCGTGCCTGTTGGATCGGCAAGAAATAATGTATTTATGGCATATAACTTTGAAGCTAGCTATAATTTACCATATAATGAAACTATTGAAGGAGACGGCCTAAATTGGCAAACTGTTGATGCAACCGAAGCACGATCAAAAATTGGTTTTAATCGTACAATAGCATACAAGTTATTGGAATCTAAAATGGAAAATCATGGTTATCCTGGGCAAGCTTGTTTGTTACGTACAATTTGTGAATTATCCGCTTCCTCAATTGAGCATAACGGTGTTTTGGGAGAAATACTTAAAGTAGTTTTTGAACCTTCAACGTCCGAAGATGAACAATTACCTAAAATATATAATGAAGCAGAAAATGATGGTAAAACTTATGGCATTTGTACTAAATATCATTCCAAATGTGGAATTAGTGTCTTAGATATGGTTTCATGGATGGGTATATAGCATTATTTTTACGTATTACCCTCAAAACAGAAAATTCAAGAGGGCTAAATTGTTTTAGAAATGTAATATCAATTTTTTTTAAAAGTAATTTATAAAAAAATTCTACCAATATCAAACATTTTTATAAGGGCCTAAAATCGATAATCATAATGACTCGAATGAATTTTGTAAAAGCACAATATATTTTTTTATGTTTGTGATAAATATTTGCTGTTGTATAATATGTTTTTGTGATAAAAAAATATAAAATTAAGAATTTTAGCATTTGTAAAATTTTTCAGTGCAATTTTGGAAAATGAGGCTAATAACACAGAAAAGTATTTTTCGTACTCAGTATTTTTAGTACAATAATTTTTAAATTAATATATAATTCGATCAAAATTTTTATAAAGAATAAAATTATTCATCAAGTAATATTTAATTTCTTCTTATTTTATATGGGTGTCATTATCTTAAGTAAAAAGAATGAACGTACCTTTAATTAAATAGGAAATATTCCATTTTATACTCACACAGAAATATAATGGTACAGAAAATAAGAGTATAACATAGAATATTACCTTTTAAAAGATGCGCATTTTTATCCTAAGAAGGCCGTATGGTATCGTAAGGTTGGGTTTAAGAGGATAAGTTCAACGATGAATCTATTAACAATATGATTTCATCAAAAAAAGAATATGAATTTTAAATCTACTATTGAAAATGGTCGATCTTCTTACTGCCTTCGATGAAAGATATTATTTTAAGTGACATATGCTGGAAACGTTAAAAATAAGTTTTATCGAGAAAAATGATTCCAAATTTTAAAAATGAAAATTGTTCCTTTTGAAAAAGTTTAGGCAAAAAGTGACTGCAAAATTTTATCTAAAAATGGTTTTTCGTACTTATTGTGCGAAATTTAGGAACTTTTCCAAAAAAATTTTTAAAGCAAGTTTTTTTTTATTTTTATTTAGAGTTTTTTCTATCTTCTACTTCTTTCAAAAATTGAAAACGAGAAATTGATCCATTTTCTTCGATTAAACTCATTTTTCGAGGTTCCCACATATGTCAAGTTAAACAAACATTCTTTACAACTTTCAAATTGTAAACAAATGTATATGATAATAGTAATTCATGATGTCATAAGTTATTAAATTAACTTTAAAATTTAAAAATACACAATTTGACGTTATGCGTAACTATTGCTCGGATATTATTTAAGGACAATTATAATTACTTTCATAATCTTTTTCTAAGTGTTTCATAAAAAAACCATTTCGCATCAATTTACCAATACAGTGCAACCTTAATATAACGAACCTCAATATAACGATTTCCTCGATTTAACGAATTTTTCGTAATCCCCTTGAATTGTCCATAAGAGTCAATATAAAATATACCTCTACATTACGAATATTCTTTGCGTACAACCTCTATATAACGAATTTTCAACTATCAAGAAATAGTATAAATACATAGCAAATACATATACATATGTAGTAATTTGATAAAAATGTGTTATCATTTATTAGTATAAGTACGTAATACATATTGAGGTGAATAAAACTATTCTTTTACCTCTTTATAACGAATTTTAGACCAATCTAACCTCAACATAACGAACCTCAGTTCAACGAATTACTTGATATAACGAATATTTACTGGTTCCCTTCAGATTCGTTATATCGAGGTTGCACTGTATTATTCTTTTAAGTTAATCTGAAGCATATCACAGCGAATAGCTGCATTTAAATAACTTTAATATCCTGGTTAACAAAAATTAATCAACGGATGTGTCGTAATGTTAATGATAATGTTGATTTTATTTTAATTAAAATTTTCTTGATGAATAAAAAAATTTTGGCAATTTAATTTAAATAAACAAAAAAAAAAAAGTAATTTGGAATAAGAATACAAATTTTTTCGAAAGTTATCTTTGTTATTTATTGATTATAAATTTTTCACTTACACTTCAATTTACAGATCGATCAAAGTATAAATTAAACAAATTCTGTAAAAATTATGTGCTTTTAGCCTCTTTAGCTGTTTGAAGTGCTTGAGTAATGTAAAGTTTAGCCAAAGATTGTGAACAAAATTGAGAAATATGCCGACTGTACGTATCAATTTGACCAGCTACAATCATTGGATTCAATCTTGGTGGAACTGGTTGTGGGCGGAATAGTTTATTAATATCTTCTTCCGGTAGTGGCGGTTCGTCTTTAGCTGCTCTAGCTGCATTTTCTTGAGCACGTTTTTGGAGATAACGATGTTTATCTTGTTGCTGACGATTAACTAATTGTTGATAACGATTGAATTTAATTGCTTCTTGATTTAATTCGTCAACGCGATCCATTAAACATCTTAATTGACCTTCTAATACTGATGCAGTTCCCAAATCCAAGAAATTCGTTCCATCTTCTTCTGGTACCATTTCAGATAGTTCTGACATCATTATATTAGTCAATGCAGAATTTCTAATAACAATTGGCACTTCAATGAATAAATTTTCATACCCAATTTTTAATTTTAACAAAGCTTCTGGAGTAAATTCACCCTCCTTGTACATTTCAATGGCTTGTGGAGTTAATCGATACGCTTTAAGAGTCAAGAAACCACGAGCTGATTTTTGTGTATCATAAATAACCACAACAGATTCTTCTATTGAGGTCTGATAATGGTACTGGGATTCTAAAAGTGGAAGACTTAAGAAATTACCCACATCTGCACTTTGATACCACCCAACATGGAAATGATCAACATTCACGCGACGTAATCGACGCATCATGGCTAATTGGTATTCTTCTTCATCCATTGTCTCGTCATTATGTTTAGGGAATGGAAAACAATTTGTAATTTCTAAACGATTATCAACAACTAAGCCGAGAAGAGCACCTTGTGCGATATCCATGTTGCTTGATGATTCTTCATGGCAATGTTTTACCATTTTCATTACAGCCTGAAATAAGTGATTCAATTTTTTATTATAAATACTTTAAGATAAAAGTGACTAATAATTATTTTGAAAGGAAGAACATTACCAAGATAAAATATTATTTAAAAAAATTTATCTTTTAATAATTTAGGTACTAAGGTATTTTAAACTCAAAATAATACATTAAAACAAGGAATAGTTATTAAGATTTTTGCGTTTTCATTAGAATCACTTTTTAATAATTTTAAAAGAAGGAAATCAAAAAATGTAAATTTTGTTTCATAAAATTCATTTGCTAAAAACCATGTCTTCAGATTGCAGAAATTTAATTTCCAAATTAACCGACATTAAGGGATTCCAAGATATCAAAATCATCTCTTTGGAGACCAATTACGCCGAAAACGTGATTCTGAAATTATTTTTGTAACATTTTTTTATTTTTTAGGCAGTTCTGTAATCGTAAAATCAGCAGAAGGTATACGGTATACAAGCTGTAAAAATCAACACTGAGTATACGCCAATATTATTCTATGGTAGTTATACGCTAACTTGTCATAAAATCACAAGGTATACGCAGTACACCTTCCGTTAGAAAACTGTCTTAGGTCAAAATCGCCTAAGCTACTGATTTCCATCAAAATTTGAGTTTAAAAAATTTGGCAATCTTTCTTAATATTTTTTATCTTTATTTCAACAGATAAAATTAAATAACAGCGTATATTTCAAGAGTTATAAACAGTTAGTACCCACAGTCCTTGGTTTATAAATTTCATGAAGTGGACAATTTTAAAGTAGTTTTTATTAGAATTCGTCGTGATACACAAAATTTTTAATACTTCTAGTTTTATCGATACGTCCCTGGTTGCGCCCAAAATTGAGGTTAGTTGCATTCCGATTGAGGAAAGTAATCAAAAGTTAATCATTTGGAGTATATTTTAAGAACTTACTAATCCATCACATTGAACGTATGCAATTGTAGAATCCGCATCACGAATTTTTCGAGCCGCCAAATCCATATTGTAACAATTTAACAAACACGTTGAGTTAAAACACCTTTCAAAACTACACTTTGAAAGGCTAGCTTCATGTCGATTTGTATGTCAAACTCACGGACGTATATATAGATGGACAAGTAATATAAGTAGGCGTTTTATACAAAAATGCAAACTGTATGTAAGTCGCCACGATGTACCTTTCAAGGTCAAATTTAGATATGTTTGGATTTTATTAGGTGGTAACATAAGAATTTTAAGTTGGTATTATGAATTTATTATTATCTGATTGGTTCATAGTTTGTACTGGTTTGTACAGTTTATCTAATACCTTGTTTGTTTACGGATATCCTAACCAAATAGCTGTTGACGCTTTTAATATTTTTAATATTAATTGACGCTTTTATTATTGACGCTTTTAATATTTTTTTTTATTTTTTAATATTATACTTTTAATATTTTTTAATACTTTTTAGTGTATAGTACATACAATTTCAAATGTAAATAATATATATTTAAAACTTCCCACATTAAAATCATACAATATGATTGGATTTCAAGACAGCCAATGAAATTTAGTCACAACATGTCAGCTTACATGCGGTGTGCATTTTTTATAATGGTATTACTTGTCCATATATATACGTCCGTGGTCAAACTACAATTTATTTTCTTCTAACTTCACAACACTCATGTAAAATGTGTATGGTACAGTAAAACCATGTATAGTTCTACCACAGCAGATCTCGTACAAGAATTCCTGAATCAATAATAACAAATTGATTATTCAAAAAAATAATAATGTTGTAAAAAGTACTATTCATTTAAAAAACTATGAATTTTAATTTTGTAAAAAATATTGTTCTGTTGCTTTAATATTAATCGTAGATGTCGAATTATTATTTCTGATATGAAAGTGTGATATTTTTTTCACGTGCTGTCATTTTTATCGTATAAATGACTATATGTATTGATTTTCATAGAATTCTTTTTGTGCCGATTTTCTATTTGAGTCTGGCTGTTGTGCTTTTCGATACTGGATTTTTAGCCAGAGCTCTGAAACTTGGCATTTAGTGTTTAAAATGGCCCAATTTTTTCCCATGGAAATGGCTATATAAGCCAAGTTTTTTTTTTTTTTAATGTCCACCAAGTTTAAGTAATGGACAAAATTGGCGATCTAAATGTACATATTTTGAGTCGAATGAATAAAAACATATCACGCGATTCGACCATTGGTTAAGTGTCCCTTTCACTTTTCGAAAAAAGTGAACATTTACTGAAAAGCGGATCGTCTGGCCAAATTACGGATTAGGTTGAGCAAGGATGTGGTTTTATTCGACTTGTCATGCTCAAAACATAAGACGATACTTGACGATGACGATATTTTGGTCGTCAATTTTACGTTTATAATTTCTATCGTTTAAGTTAGTTTAGGAATAGGTATTTTGAGAAAAAGAACCGAAATATTTATTTCATAGAAAAAAATTTGATCTCATCGAATGAAATTTCATTTTATACTTCAAAAAAACTATGTATAAAGTTTCATAGCTGCTCCCAAAAATGCAGCGTAAAGTTGCTTTTCGATGTGAATTGATAACAATAGCACTATTATATTTAATGGTAGATATCGGGAATCGAAAGAAACTACACGATTTCTTAAGTCTTCCGATTAAATCTGAAGAGGTGGCAACCCTATTTATAACTGTGAAATTTGTAGAAACAAAATACTATGAGTGTAAAAAGACCAAGTTTTTTAAGTTTTTGCATTTTAGTAAAATTATTAAAGGCAGTGAAGACGAAGTTTAGCTGTAAAACTACAATATAAATAAGAAGTTTTGATGGTTGCGTCGTATTAAATAAAATGAAACTAGAAAATAATTGGTTTCTTTATTATTTTATATAAAACTCATCAACTTGAATTCTGATATCCTACTAATATAGTACTATCATAATCATAGTCATTTATTTCCACCAATATTTTAAGAAAATATGAATATCGGTTAAAGATTCATGACGTATTGATTGTATTAAAAAAAGGACTATACAATTTTGTTTGTCATTCAATTTGAAATACGATTTATAATTATATTAAATAAAATTGTAATTGAGATTTTGAGAATTTAAAGTAAAATGTCACATCATACTTGCGAAGGAGATCACGATCACGATGATAGCCCTGAATTGGGGATCAAGTATAGTTTATACCAAAAAATTGACAAAGAAAATGTCGAATGTTTAAATGAAGCAACTGAAGGCTCCGGTAAAAGTATTTTAAAAGCATGGGAAGATAGATTAGATTTTAACACGGTAAAAAATTTATATAGCTAAATTATTCTTATTAGAACCTAATTACCTTAATTATTTATAGTATGTCGAAAGTGATGTTGATCAAGAACTGTTATTTAACATACCATTTGCTGGTAATGTGAAATTAAAGGGAATTGTTATAATCGGTGGTGATTCTGAATGTCATCCAGCTAGCGTTAAAATGTAAGATCTTTCTTAATATTTTTTTAAATAAATAAGCTAGTTTTAGTTTGGAATTTATTTTAGATTTAAGAATAGACCACATATGACATTTGACGATGTTAATATTCAAAGCGATCAAGAATTTGAGTTACAAAAGGATGTTGATGGGTCCATTGAGTATCCTACAAAGTAAGTTATCTAATTAAGAATTGGCCTAGTATACAAAAGATTAGGGAAGACTTTTAAAAGAAAGTTTAAAATAATTCTTTCATTAGAAGCTTTGATTTATTCGTATCATTTTAATAATTTGTTTTTAAATGACACTATAATCAATAATTCGCGAATTTATAAGGGTGGATAGATTGTTTTTTAATTGTTTTAGTCTCAATTAAAGTCCTGGGTAAATAACATTTCAATAATAATTTTATTTTCAAAGGATCGTAACATTTTCATCAGTTTATCATTTAACTTTATACTTTCCAAATAATTTTGGTTCGGAGACAACACGCATTTATTACATCGGTTTAAGAGGTGATTTTTTCAAGCAACATCAGCAAGGCGTTGTTATTGCTACATATGAAGCACGAGCAAATATTTCAGATCATAAAAATCCAATTGAAGACCAAATACAATATCATATTCATTAAATTTATTGTAATTGTTAAGTGCCAGGATTTAATTAATTTATTAAAAAAGTGAATTTTTAATGTTCATTTTGTTAAGTTATACCGTAAATAATTCTACTAAACTTGTGATTTGTATTTTTGAAATAATTTTTTGTAAATAGAATTATTTAATAAAAAATTGCTGTTGCAATTCTAAAGTATTTCTGACAAATTTATTATAAGTAATCGAAAAATTTATATTTTTTTAAAACCGAATAAAAATATCAATATCTGTCAAGAAGGAATATATGAAACTAAGGAGTCAAATAACTATTTTCTCGGTTTTTGGGCCATGTAAGATGAATGAAGACGTTTATTATAATGATCTTGATTACCAGAGTATTAAAAAAAGTTGCAGAATTATGGAAAATAGTCACAAAAAATATATACACAATAAAACAATTTTAAAAAGTTATAGAAAAATTGCCATAAAAAGTATACTACAAAAGACCAAAAAAGAAAATAAAGTGTAAAATAATAAATGAGAGTGTCAATAACAGAAAATTATCACATAACTCATAATTAAAAACAATTTTGATAAGTCACTCACAAATGGGGAAGGATGGTTCAGATGGCGTCATCCGATATCGGTGAGTTTGCTCACTCTCTACTCCATTATATGTTCAATGTAAATTTTATGTGAGCACCGGATCGTGTACGGTACAATCAACAATGCCGTGGTATGATTATGTTTTTTTAGATTACTCCTAAAGATTTCGATCTTTGCTATTCTCTATTGTGTATTATGCATCCAACGAGACCCTATAGCCCTTCGAGGTTAACTCAGCAGCAAGTTGGTTATAGTTATCGAGCTTTTACCACCGAGCAATCATTAGAGTATCCAGGATACCTTTAAATGAAATGCATGTTGATGATTTTTACTAGATTTATCCAGAACCACTATATCAGGGCGAAATGTACTGTGTACAACGGACACATAATCTTTGATATACTTACCTACCCGGATTGATATATTTTATTTTTAGTTAAAAATTTAACTAGCTTTACAATACATTGTGATCAAGTCAATAAAGAGCCAATATTTGTTTACCGTTGCGTCAGTTTAATTGCGACAAGTACTCTTATCGCAATTAAACCATAGTTATTTAGAATTTACAGAAAAAAAATAAAACAATAGACAGTACTAATTGTCTACGATTCATAATTAGAAGAGTCCCGAATCGATAATTTTATTTTAACTTTTTTAGTTATCAACAGAATTATTCAAAATTTCTACAAAAAAATTTTTTAAAAGTTTAATTCTCTGATAATCGTTATCATGTATATATTAGGGTCAAAAACTTTCGGGTGATCTAGAAAATAAATTCAATGTAAATCGGATAAAAAGATCAAACTGCGTTATAATAAAGCGTTAGAACAAAGTTCAGAGGTTTTAGTTTTTAGATTTATCGAACTGTTTACTAAAGTTGAACTTATGGTTATTTTTTTTTGCTAGAGAAATAATCTGGCTTTGATGTGATTTCGTGCTTATCAATTCATACTTAATTGCAGGTTTTCAAAACACAAACATTCACTGCTGCAATATCCCTTATCCTAAATTCACTATAACAAAAACGGAACGTGTTTAAATTTTGTTTTATTAAATAACTGAAATTAAATATAATTTATTATTAATATAAAAGATTACGGTAATTTATCGTAATAAACCATTATTGTATATAAATTATAACTACACATATACAGGTGTTAGAAAAGTATCGGACTTTAAAGGTCATTAAAAAGTTCACAATAGTTAGAAGAGGAGGAAAACTTTGCATTAGAATACTACTCCTCTTCAAAACCCAGGAGCTTTTGTAAAAAACATTTTTTCTTGTTTAAGTGTTTTTTTTTGTTGTGGTATCTTTCTAATTTAAAGTTTTTCTCTATCACTTGCTGGTTATCAGCAAGAGTTGATTTTTAATGACTTTGAAAGTCAAGGTCTGAATTTAATAATACTTTTAAAAAAATCTGGGACTTTTGTATACAACTTTTTTCTAAAATTATTATTTTTTCAGTTCTTTGATTGTTTCGGTACTTTTCTAGCATCCAGTATAATATTCAACAATGGACATTTTTTTTTTCTTCATTTTTAACAAATACCTAAATGGCAATTTTGTCTTATTTATTACTTCTTAACATAATATACCGTTACCCAAGGTTTAATGTTGCTAATTATTTGAAAGTAACTGAAAATTTTTATCGTATTTTGTATTCTTTCGACGGTTATTTCAAGCTAAAATTTTGTTGTCTGAAAACGGAATTGAAACAGGACGGTAAGGATGGCACATATTATGGCTCATTAAAGGCCCGGATTCTCAAATTTTCAGCATATTTCACCATACAATATGAGATTTTCATACAAAAATACCTTTGGCAACTGTACTAACATAAATTTACAGATAATTTTTTTACATTTGTCTTTTCTTTTTCCCAACAGAAATTACTTGCATTTTGTTTCGATATTAGTTTTTGATATGTGGTAGAAAGAGACTTTTTAATTATTGCCACACAACCATCTGACATGAATTCACTGAAATAAAACTATATGCTTTATATCTATGAATCAATATTAAAATATGAAAAAGAAACAAATAGATTAATCAAGAAGTTATTCCAGGCATAATGTTGAAGTGTGATCACTTGGCGATTTTTGTAGTTCGAAATTTCGTTAAATGGGAGATATTTGGGTCGAATGTTATCTTTCATAAATCCCCATAAAAGTAAAAAAAACCCCTACATGATTTGACTTAAAATTACATGTATAATTTCAAAAATTTATACTTATAGTATAATCGATATGTTTCGAGGTGTTAAACCATTTTAAAAAGAACGAAACACCGAAACATGTCATTAACAATTTTACAATGAAGCGAACTTTGAAAAAATAAATTTTGGAAATTATATATTTATAACAATGATATTCCACAAAAAGCTCTTTACAACAAATTGTTATTACAATTTGGATTTCAATATTTTTCATTTAATTCGAAGAAGGGAATTTCCCAATACTAAAACTTATTTTTCTCCTCATTTAACTATTGGTTTTAGTTTAACTTTGAATGTCATGGTCCCAAGGTGTAATTCAATGTTTATCATTTCCTTTTGTGGTAAAAATTTTGATTTGTTAACAAAGGTTTTAGAATAGGGGAGTAGATTATAAAATCAATAATTTACATACAATATATTTTAGAGATGCATAAAATTTTTATAAATAGGTATCTTTTTAATTAATTTTACTGTTTTTAGTAGAAAAAATGTCTTTCAGTTGTTAAAGAATATTGTGGCTAAATACAGTAACAACCAATTTTAATCTCCAAAACACAAAAAGTGATGCAAAAGATACTTTCCAATGAATACTGCAATTTACATAATCACTAAAAAGTACGCACAAAATGTCTCAGAATAATTGTCATTCCAGGACTGATAAAATAAAAATTATCAGCGATACATTTTTCAAGAAATGTTTTCGTTTCGAGATATAATAAGATTATATTTGCGGTTTGTCTGTTGTTTAATAATTAATTATTTATTAACTATAAGTAGTAATTTAAAAAAAATTATAATTATGCTTTTGCTTCATTGTTGATTATGAACTTTTTTATAAGACAGCGTCTGTAATTAGAGACTCTTGAATTCGAGGACCAATTTTGAAAATTTGCTTTTATTCTGAGGCACTTTGTAAAACATTTCTTTTTTATTCATCGTTAATCACAAAATTAAGACTTATTACTTTGTTGTCGGACGTTTATTTGATTGGATTACTAATATTAAGTTTATTCGATAAAATGAATGGTACTTGATATGTATTTGATTGGCCATCATCTGTACTTTCTTCTAATAGTAAATCCGTGGATGTACCAACTTCTACATCTAATTCTTCTGGAATTGTTTCTGTACTCTGTTTCCTCGTACTTGTTATCATTGTTGTAATAGTTGTTGAAGATGTGGGAATCACTTCTTGTAGAGTATTCGGAAGAGGAAACAGTAACTTATCAATGAAATACATCGTTCCCAAATTATAGACGAACACTTCACCTTCGACCACATGAGCTTCATTCAATGTTATATTTCCTGTAAAAATATGTATTTAAAAAAAAAATTGTTTCTGAAAAAGAAATTCTGAATGGTAAGGAAAAATCTGGATATTCAATGGATAATCATGTAAGATTTGCGAATGTGAGTTTCATAAAGTTCGAATTTTAATGTTGTCAGATTTTTTTACTTTAGAGACTTTAGATATTATTTGGGCAATGGTATCAAGTATCGTTACCAAAATTAAAGATGGATAGAAATTTCTAAAGCGGTCGTATTTGCTACGAAAGGTTCACGGTTTTCAGATTGCTCATAACAAGGCCGTAACGAGGGTATATAGCGCCGGTGGCAAGTATTTAGCTTGCGCCTTATATATATCGGGGTCGGCTCTAATGATTTTGATGAAAATTCGTATACTGATAGTATTTAATATAAGAGTAAAGGCAAAATGGGGGAGAGACGCCATAATCGTGTCATTTTACCTTACAGAGTCTGTACATTTAATTGATAAACTTTTTAAATTTATTCAAATGATAGAGTATCAAATAAAAGTATTGCTTCTCTCTACGTTTCCGAGCAAAACAAGGAACTCATTACCCTCCTAAATGATACTGGGGTATTTTGCATTACGATCTGATTAATGCTCTATCACATCCTAATTTATGCAATTTTGATAAACCAAGTATGTAATCCTACTAAATTTGGGTCATAATTTTCAAATTTGTGATCAAAATTAACCTAGCTCTAATAATTTCAAGAATGTAGAGTCCTGGTCTCGGAATTAAGCATTTAAGTGATAGCTGGCGAAAAATTGACATCACAGCTGAAAAGGTCCACCCAAAATTATTGGGTTTCAAAAAAAATTCTAATAAGATCGGATCAAATTTGCCTGTGTTATCAAAAAATCAAATTTTTTAACTTGATGACGTCATCAGAATCCAAAAAATTTAATTTTGCTCTATCACATTCAAATTTTATCCAATTTTGATAAACCAAGTATGTAGTCCTACTAAATTTGGGTCATACTTTTCAAATTTGTTATCAAAATTAACCTAGCTCTAATTGCTTTCAAGAATGTAGAGCCCTGGTCCCGGAATTAAGCATTTAAGTGATAGCTGGCGAAAAATTGACATCACAGCTGAAAAGGTCCACCCAAAATTATTGGGTTTCAAAAAAAATTCTAATAAGATCGGATCAAATTTGCCTGTGTTATCAAAAAATCAAATTTTTTAACTTGATGACGTCATCAGAATCCAAAAAATTTAATTTTGCTCTATCACATTCAAATTTTATCCAATTTTGATAAACCAAGTATGTAGTCCTACTAAATTTGGGTCATACTTTTCAAATTTGTTATCAAAATTAACCTAGCTCTAATTGCTTTCAAGAATGTAGAGCCCTGGTCCCGGAATTAAGCATTTAAGTGATAGCTGGCGTAAAATTGTTATCACAGCTGAAAAGAGCGACCCAAAATTATTGGGTTTCAAAAAAAATTCAAATAAGATCGGATCAAATTTGCCTGTGCTATCAAAAAAATCAAATTTTTTAACTTGATGACGTCATCAGAATCCAAAAAATTTAATTTTGCTCTATCACATTCAAATTTTATCCAATTTTGACAAACCAAGTATGTAATCCTACTAAATTTGGGTCATACTTTTCAAATTTGTTATCAAAATTAACCTAGCTCTAATAGCTTTCAAGAATGTAGAGCCCTGGTCCCGGAATTAAGCATTTAACTGATAGCTGGCGAAAAATTGACATCACAGCTGAAAAGAGTGACCCAAAATTATTGGGTTTCAAAAAAAAATTCTAATAAGATCGGATCAAATTTGCCTGTGCTATCAAAAAAATCAAATTTTTTAACTTGATGACGTCATCAGAATCCAAAAAATTTAATTTTGCTCTATCACATTCAAATTTTATCCAATTTTGATAAAACCAAGTATGTAATCCTACTAAATTTGGGTCATACTTTTCAAATTTGTTATCAAAATTAACCTAGCTCTAATCGCTTTCAAGAATGTAGAACCCTGGTCCCGGAATTAAGCATTTAAGTTATAGCTGGCGAAAAATTGACATCACAGCTGAAAAGAGCGACCCAAAATTATTGGGTTTCAAAAAAAATTTTAATAAGATCGGATGAAATTTGCCTGTGCTATCAAAAAAATCAAATTTTTTAACTTGATGACGTCATCAGAATCCAAAAAATTTAATTTTGCTCTATCACATTCAAATTTTATCCAATTTTGATGAACCAAGTATGTAATCCTACTAAATTTGGGTCATACTCTTCAAATTTGTTATCAAAATTAACCTAGCTCTAATAGGTTTCAAGAATGTAGAGTCCTGGTCTCGGAATTAAGCATTTAAGTGATAGCTGGCGAAAAATTGACATCACAGCTGAAAAGAACCACCCAAAATTATTGGGTTTCAAAAAAAATTCTAATAAGATCGGATCAAATTTGCCTGTGTTATCAAAAAAATCAAATTTTTTAACTTGATGACGTCATCAGAATCCAAAAAATTTAATTTTGCTCTATCACATTCAAATTTTATCCAATTTTGATAAACCAAGTATGTAGTCCTACTAAATTTGGGTCATACTTTTCAAATTTGTTATCAAAATTAACCTAGCTCTAATTGCTTTCAAGAATGTAGAGCCCTGGTCCCGGAATTAAGCATTTAAGTGATAGCTGGCGAAAAATTGACATCACAGCTGAAAAGAGCGACCCAAAATTATTGGGTTTCAAAAAAAATTCTAATAAGATCGGATGAAATTTGCCTGTGCTATCAAAAAAATCAAATTTTTTAACTTGATGACGTCATCAGAATCCAAAAAATTTAATTTTGCTCTATCACATTCAAATTTTATCCAATTTTGATAAACCAAGTATGTAGTCCTACTAAATTTGGGTCATACTTTTCAAATTTGTTATCAAAATTAACCTAGCTCTAATTGCTTTCAAGAATGTAGAGCCCTGGTCCCGGAATTAAGCATTTAAGTGATAGCTGGCGAAAAATTGACATCACAGCTGAAAAGAGCGACCCAAAATTATTGGGTTTCAAAAAAAATTCTAATAAGATCGGATCAAATTTGCCTGTGCTATCAAAAAAATCAAATTTTTTAACTTGATGACGTCATCAGAATCCAAAAAATTTAAGTTTGCTCTATCACATTCAAATTTTATCCAATTTTGATAAACCAAGTATGTAATCCTACTAAATTTGGGTCATACTTTTCAAATTTGTTATCAAAATTAACCTAGCTCTAATAGGTTTCAAGAATGTAGAGTCCTGATTTCGGAATTAAGCATTTAAGCGATAGCTGGTGAAAAAATGACATCACAGCTGAAAAGAGCCACCCAAAATTATTGGGTTTCAAAAAAAATGCTAATAAGATCGGATCAAATTTATCAAAAAAATAAAATGACTATGTAAATTAATGAGCGCCTTTAACATGATTCTTTTCTAACTTTTTGTTTTACGTATAAAAC
Source organism: Chrysoperla carnea (assembly GCF_905475395.1). NCBI lineage: Eukaryota > Metazoa > Arthropoda > Insecta > Neuroptera > Chrysopidae > Chrysoperla > Chrysoperla carnea. Next base: position 69,234,255 of record NC_058337.1, on the reverse strand, counting down.
ATAAGTTTTGTTTTGCGTCTCTATTTCTTATGCGGCGGTGGCGGATGCCTCTTACGGACCTGGTTCATTATAAACTTAAAAATTTCCATTTTTCACTGCTTAGATAATATCCAGAATTACCAAGACCCCTAACTTACTAAGGAGATTGGCTACATGCAGGAACCATTTTAGTTCACGTCGTCTCTGCTATAAATGCATGGCTCTACTATTTACACGAACAAGTATTCTAAATCTTTGAGATCAGCCAAGGAATCACAAGCACAGTAGTTGTACAATTGTCTCAGGCAACCAACAACGCCACAAATTGACTTGACACTTAAAATTTTTGCCGATGCAACTTGCATCGAACATGCTACACTTCCATCTTTCCAAACATTTGATGCATAAACTAGGCACCGCCCCAACATTTATATTGGTGAAGACCTCTCAATATAAAAAAAGAGGTCTCCAAATCCATAGCTGTTTTAGCAAACGTTTTCTTCACAACTCTACTACTGGATAAAGTGTAAGAGTATCCGACAATAAGTTTATCAAAAGTTTTAAATAGGAATGATATCAGACTCATAGTTCTGAAATCTTTAGCATCACTATAGTTCGGGTCAGATTTGGGTATATAAACCTCACGCGAATATTCCAAGTTATTGCGTTCTGCTTTGTTAAACTTTTGAAATAAGAATTTGGGATCAGTAGTCAGAAAAAAGTGTATATTCTACAGTGAATATGCTTATAATTACCATTTTCCTCGATGACTCGTATACTATCTCCACCAAGCGTCGTCAATGTAGTATTATTAATAAAATCACGTTTGTATAAACGTTTCTTAACAAAATGATTCAAAAGTAATTTCAAACCATCACCAGTTGATAAATAATTATCCGGCATGTTGTTCAATCCAAGAGCTTCGAATGCTGTATCAATCGGTACAAAAAATGTATATCCCGTACCCGAAACATGCTGCGCCAAATCAGCTAAATTCAAAAATCTAGTCATTTGTGTAAAACGTTTGTCACCCTCTAATGCTAGAAATGCGTGTGATAAAAATTGTGCTCCAAACCATGGAAAGGCTAACAAAGGTGGTGTTTCTTTATCCTTGTGCTGTTGATGTAACCGTGATACAATGCTTTCACTTACGAATAAAACTTCGTTAATAAACATTAAATTCCCACCTTTTACAGCAGTATCACCTTTTGCAATTGTTACACCATTCACATTGAGAGTCGCTGAAAGTAATCGAAAAGAGTATTTTATTAGGTCTGCTAATAAGAAAAGGAGGGCTACAAAAAACTTTCTGAATAAAACAACCACATATCTTTCTCAGAAGGGTTGTACTTATTTAACAAAGCGTCTAAACATTATTCGCATTAATGTAGATTGATTCTAAAAACCAAGGAATGATCTAGATCCGCGACATACTACATTTAAACATACGTAGATGTGATTGTTTTACGTAAAGCTTCTGCGGAGGATGAAAAAACTTACGCTTTAAGCTAAATTTAAGAATTCTTCCTCCTAAAGTTTTTACTTCTTCTTCCCCTTTTATACTGTTTTGTCGAATATTTCCAATTATAAAATGATTACGAATAACGTCTTCAGTAAATTCTGGAACTGAAAATGGATAAAATCCCCAATCTATAGGGTGCCATCTTTGGAATGCTGAATCGCATGGTACTAATACTGTATACTCTTGACCTGAAATAGAAAATTCAAATAGTTAAAAAGGTGGTAGGTAATTTAAGCAATGATATGCATTTCGTTTATCTAAATTATTAAAATATATTAAATAAATATATTGTACTTTAACTTAAGAAGAAAAGTGGTGAAAAGTCCAGTAATGTTTTATAAAAACCCTAATTAATATAGGAGAGCTTTAAATTATTACTTCTTCCCATTACCCACCCCTACCCTTAATATATTATTTTTAGAAAAAATGTTCTTAGATACATATTATATTTTAACCACTTTTGATCCACGCAATAATATGTTTTCTCATCTCCGTGCGGAAAGTGTCAACTTTCTATCCACTGTGCAAAACGAAGCTGGCGCTTTCCGCCTCCGTCGGGGAGAAAATTGTATACATATCACAGGAGCAAGTAAAGAAGTAGTTATGATCTTTAAAGTAGGTATGTCGTTTTTTAGACTCGATTTGAAACGAATCTTAGCTAGAAACTCTTGTCTAGAAATTTAATTCCTTATTTTAATCCCTTAATATTATCGTTTAGAACAGGCATAGAATAAGGATCAATATATTCATTATTTGAAGGTATCTAAAAATTTGCAAACTTGTATCTTTTATAGTTTCATAGAAAATTTTTGGAAATTAAAATAGCATAGGATGTACGTCGAGGGTATCACATTTTTACTCTAAGTCGATTAAAATAAAAAATAATATTACCTAAATTGTAAGGGAGCAAGGGGACTGCCTTGCTTATTTTTTTATAAAGGATATTTTTTTAAGGTATCAAGTTAAAAACTTTAAATCAAAATTAAAGACGTAAAATTAATATCATTCCCCATTATTTTGGGTTCAATGGATAGCTAATTTTATATCTTTTTTTAAAATATGATTTCTGTTCGAAGATTTGGTTATATCCCTGTAAATAGTTTTCGCCAGAATAATGCTTCAAAAATGTGAAAAATTTCACCTGTGAATCTTTTTGGGAGAAATACCTTAGCTGCTCGTTAAAAATGTCAAAAATACTACCTCACAGACAACGCTTCATGCAACCTATCCAAAAGGTCTCCAACCCAAAATAATCTTAAAACATAAATGTTATAAAATTAGCTTTCCAATGTGTTTAATCTCGACGTTTTTACCCTTAAAAAAATACTTGTTATAGTACTTATGAAATATTTGATTATATTTTCGAATTGTTTAAATTAAAAAAAAAAAAAATTTTAGGCTTAACACTAATCCTATGTACACTATACTCCTATGTAGGCTTAACATATAATCCTATGTATGTATACCTACTAAAATTAAACCGATAAAATTTTTTAAAACTTACCATCCTTAAGTACTTTCGAGACGTTGGATTTCGACAGAAAATGTTGAAATACTCGAACGCCTTCTTTGAAAAAAGATAACACTTGATAAATATTGTCAATAAATTTTGTATTATTTGTATTTTTAGTTTGTTGAATTAATGCCGATGAATTAATACCATTTGTTCCAGAAATTGTTGTCAACAAATTAACAGGAATATTTTCTGGATGTTGCGTATTATTTAAATTTGCTTTACCCAAAACATAATTGTCTATGATAATAATAACACCAGCAGGTAATTGTATTTTTTGATTAATAATTAATGCATCATTTGCGTAAAGCTTTTGATTTTTCTTTGTAATGTGTATTGTTCGACCACTCAGCGTTTCATAATTTTCTTCGGTAGTATTTTGTTTTTCAACATCAATTTGTGTGCCCAGTACAATATGACTTAACAGTAAATTTTTTACATGTTCGGAATTTCTTAAATAACTATTTGTATCTTTTGTTGCTGAATTGATTGGAGCAAAAATTGTAAATGGCTGATCTAAAAAGATTAAAAATGACGAATGAAAAAAATAAAATAAAATAAATAATGTAAATTAAATTAGTAAATTTTGCAAAATTTAGATCGGATTTTGTGAAACACATCCAATTCAAATCTTAGGATTGCCGAAATTTCAAGTTCCGGAATAAAGGATAGTCATTTATCTTCATCAAGTTTCTATGTATATGTACAGGGTGCTAGCTAGGTTGGCTACAGATTGAAAACTTTTTTATTATAAGGTTTACGAAAAAATGTATTTTTTATAAAAAGCTCTGCTTTCAAAAATATTAACATTCAGCTATTCTCTTTTGACATTGAATATACAGGGTGACCACAAATTGAATAATAATATTTCAGGTATGATGGTATAAGGTTGTCTTAGCAAAAGTACGAATATTAAGGTTGTCGCGGATATCGCCACAAATCCGGCGGACGGGTTCATCTGTGAATGCTGGCCCTTAATTTAATACCAAATAACATGGACGGGGCGGGTGTTTATCTTGCTTTTTTATTATTTCTTTAGAGATCATTGGTATACTTTAATTAATAAGTCTTATTAAGCAATTGGCCAGATGTTTCCAATTAATGAATACAATTTGTTTTAAAAAACATTCAAATCAATACGAATTCATTAATAAATATGTTTTATTAACACATATGGAATTCTTAGTAAAAAAAGTTTTATAAATTAAATTTGTCGGTGTAATATAATACTTAAATTAGGATAACTTGTGTTTGCTTATAAAATTATAATTTTGTTAAAAACGAATTCTACGAAATTATAAAATACAATAAATGATATTATCTTTCCAAGTAAATAATTTTAAAACAATTAAATATTATTATTATTAAAATCAATTGATTGAAGACATGAATAGTGATCATAGATAATACCACTAAACTGTTAAAAATATGTCATAATAATTAAAAAAATAAAAATATAAGGAAATAGAGTAAAAAACTTTTTTATTTAAAAAAAAGTTTATTCTAAATTACAATTAATGGGCATTTAGCAATTAGCTCATTAAAAATCTTTTAAATAAATATACAGGGTGCACATAAAAAGTTCGATAGATTTATTTTATATTCAGCGTTAAGGTGACGAGGCGACTGAATTCAAAGAGAATAGTTACCTACTAAATATTTTAAGAGTCTAATTACTTGGAGCCTACATAAAAGTGGCCACCGATGATCTTAAGCAATAGAAAGGTGCGGAAAAAAGCAACGATTTTTTTAAATATGACGAATATTTAACAAATTTGGCGCTAATGAAATGTGTAACAACAATCAAACCGTGTAATATTGATAATATTTTCATGGTAGATATCAATCATAGTTATAGATAACTGCGTCAGTAATTTCTCGAGAAATATTCAGTTCATTTCTGTAGTTTACCGCAATTATTGAAATACCAGTAAGTGAAAATTATCATTTTAATTTTAAAGACGTGACAAAAAAAAAAAAAAAACAACTATGGTAAGTTTTAAAAATATTCAAATAATGATTAATAATAAAAAAAACTGTATATATCCATTACTAGAAATCAACTTTATAATAGGTATACCAATAAGACATTTTGCTAAGTGTTGTTATTGAATATACAGCTAAAGTATTATTCTGCAGGCATAACATTCAAATTTTATAGACGTTGTAGCAAAATGCATCTTCGTGTATGACGAATTAACGACGGTAATTTCTTTTTAGAAAAATTTAAAAATAAATCACTCAATTAACCCTTTAACATTCTAGCACATGAACTGCTAATCGAGAGAAAATATTCGGTGATAGGAAAAGGCAGAAATGACTTTCAGGTTAATCCGATGCCTACCGAAAACAATTATTACGCAGATTATGCAACTAATTCTAGTATTTAAAGCCGAAAGATATGATTGGTGGACTGATTGTAAAAACTACGGCTTAAAAACTTTTCCTATAAAAAAGGATCAAGGAAACAACATTTGTTTTAACCAGTAACGCTTATTTGGAATGGGTTTGACAGTGTATGAATTTTAAAATAGTTAGCAGTGGTCATAAAAATAAATATTTGTTATATTAACTATTACTTATAAGTATGGTATATGAGATAACGAGCTATAAAAAAACTTATATATTGGATAGTAAAAATATTCCTTAAAGATTCAGCAAAACAATTTCTGATCTGCAGGTTACAAAAAGAATTGGAATTAAGATTTTGTGGTAACGTTTTGCAGCACCTTATAAGCACCATTAGGTTTTTTTAAATTGATTTTTATGTTATGAGTCATTTTTGTAATAACAATTTGCTATTTATGGCTATGTTAATGATTCACAGTTATGTCAAAAAATTACAATATATGCATATTAAATTATAAATATTATTTAATATCTAAATTGTATTGTTACCTACATACGAATACAGAATGTTCACGTTTTTTTATTCTATTTGCTTGTCTTCTGCTGCTTTTCAGACTAAAAACATCACGAATTTCGTGAAATATTCCATTATCCTAGGGAAAAACGGAATTCTTAGGATCACTGTCCTACCTGTCCGCACAGGTGGATTATCCATAAGGCAAAGTAGGCGCGTGCCTACAGACGCGAGATTACAAAAAGACGCGCGTGTGGAAGTTTTTAAACTTAATAAAATTAATTGTGTAAGTATGCAAAAACTTACAGTCCGTTGATATTGACATTTGTACAGTTATTCAAATGTATGACAGTCTAATTCACATAATTTCTACGGAAAGGGAAAATTAAAAAAAATTAGCAGCAAGCCTTGGAACTCTCAACAGTCAAAGAATATAAAAAGAACACAAAAGGAGAAATAGCCCACTTCAGATGAATATGACGAAGATGTTATTTCGTTATCCGGGAAACATAGTAACAGCTTATATCTAGTAATTATACACAGACTTGTGGTTGAACTTCAAAAGAAGTGAGAATTTTTCAGCACTTTTTAGAGTAGGTAAATTTTAGATTTTAAGCAATTTGGACACTAGAGCAAGTATGTTAGTAATGATCTATTTTGGTGATTTAGAAAACTGCTTTGTTGGTGAATGTATCCGTTTTTATCAACAATAGATTTTACAGATTCTAAAGAAAAAAAAAAAAACTTGAAACTAAACTTTAAAAAGGTCTTTCTTGATAAATTTTTTTATTACGAGAGGTGCTAATTTTTTTTTCTTTTTTGTAAAATTTTGTAATCCGCCTCTGCCTGACTGTACGGCACACTATTTAAACAACATACAAATTTGTGTCAACAAATGCGATGATTTATGGCGTAATCATCTCCACGCAAATCAATTCTGAACTCATCACGGAAATATATCTATTTTTATATTTATATATTGATTTTATTGACGTTTTTAATCGTTAGACGGTTGCTTTATTTTAAGCTTTTTATCAACATGCTTTCTTGTTTGTCTGTCTGTTTGTTTCAAGCTTTTCTAGATTGTTACTAAGTGAAAGAATTATTTTTTACTTTTTAATACAATCAAAGCTTGAATATTAACACATATTTTATACCATGCATATATGTAATATGCAAGGTATACTAAGTTTAGTCCCAAGTTTGTAACGCTTAAAATATTGATGCTACGAACAAAATTTTGGTATAGGTGTTCATAAAATCACCTAATTAGTTCATTTTCAATTGTCCGTCCGTCCGTCCGCCTGTGAGCACGATAACTCAAAAACGAAAAAATATATCAAGCTGAAATTTTTACAGCGTGCTCAGGACGTAAAAAGTGAGGTCGAGTTCGTAAATGAGCAACATAGGTCAATTGGATCTTGGGTCCGTAGGCTCCATCTTGTAAACCGTTAGAGATAGAACAAAAGTTTAAATATAAAAAATATTCCTTATAATAATAACAAATTTTTGTTTGAAACTTTTTTTCGTAAATATTACTGTTTACCCGTTAGGGCGCAAATTATACGTAAATTGTATAGTATGTATTATATGGGAATATCAGTTATGTATGGTGTGACATGCATGTATGTGTAATGTGATAGAGTAATCAACACTGTCTATGCATGGTATTTCAACAATTAACTCAGTCAATTGTTTGTTTTCACTTGGTTTTAATAATTATTAAACAGGTAAGAAAGACTTCTTATTCATTGAACAATAATATATGTATCAACGTTCTATAATATATCGTCACGTAACTTTCTTTAATTGTCCCATTTCAAATTTAAAATGAAATATAATTTATTTAAGTTCGTGATTATTTGTAAGTTAAAACTATTGATTAAACTGTTATATATTTATTAATTAACTAGATTGTTTAGTTTTTAAATTATTCATAAGAAAATAAGATAAGAAAATTAAAATATTTTAAATTTCTAGCAATTATCTAAGCGTGAGTTGAAATTTTATGAAAACTGTGGGAATGAATCTTTATATTTTTTTAAAAATATAAACATTTCTTGATTTCTAAGAATAATCAATCATGTGCAGATGATAAAATCATTGACTTACTTAATTTAAAAAAATCGCATCTATCCTCTTTTTACACCTTGAAGGTGATAGTATTAATTATATATTCTACTAGAATTCCGTACCTATCCAAAATGTTATGCACGGAGCTCTATTTATAGTCGCAGAAACGAAACACTTAAAACGGATTTTGGTTCGGTTTTTGGCATTCGATTCGTTAGAGCGTCAAGAAATGTTGTGACTTAAATTGATTTAGTATATTTACAACCGTAAATATACTAAATTCACAATTCGGTTAATAGCGATTAAAATGATTCCAAACTTGTTACTTGGGGTTTTTAAGGTCGCTGAACAAGAATATGAGAACGAAATGATCTCCAAGGTACCTGGTGTCCAGGGTAAACGTTAAAAAATCGAAATTCGTTATATAATCGATCCAAACTCGTTACTCGGGAGCTTTTGGGATCATTGAACAAAGAATATCGCGACAGAATTTGGTAAAAAGTACCTCGGAGATAAATTTTGAAAAACCCCCGAGTAACGATTGAGACCGATTATATAATGAATTTCCCGAAAACTCCAGAAGTAACAAGTTTGAAATCATTTTCATCGCTATTAACCGAATTGTGAATTTTGTATATTTACGGTTAGTTTAAAATGACTTTAACTTGACGCTTTAACGAATCGAATGCTGAAAACAGCATTGAAATCCATTACTATTCATCCTTACTGTTCAAATTTTTTGAACTTCATTGCTTCATTTTTGCGACTAATTTACATTATTAATTAAATGAGCATATTTTTATGGTATAGATTGAAGTCTCAAAAAAATCTGTGGTGAATTGTAATTTTGGCTCTTTTAACTTCAAATGAAGAATGAGTTTTAAGCGTTAATAAAAGCGTACTTTTTTAATTTTATGTAGGTAGTATAAATCTATAAAAACTTGTCTACGAATCTTTCCCAATAATTATATTCGTACCATTGGTCTTTGTACAGTACAGTAAAGTTCTGTTTTGAACCATGACCTCATATATTATTTTTAACATTTCTAACTTCAAAATTGACTGAGGTTCATACAAATTTACAACCTTCATTTTAACCCCTTAGCGGATGCCAAAAATCACGCCCTACTACACACTTACGACATTTAAGGAACGTTTGTGCAAAATTTCTAAACTTAGCGATTTCAGCTGTGTTTCTTCTTTTAACATGCTTATATTAGCTTCACCTGTATGTATGTATGTTTGTATGCTTGTATGTAACTCTCTAATATCATACACATGCATAGGACATCATCGCAGTTATATACATTTATTATACTACCGATAACCATACTATACATATATACTTAGAAGAAGCAACAAGCATGTTTTTTAGTTTTTTAAACTATATTTTTATTATTATATACCATATAATAAATGATACCATAAATAAATTTATGTATATATGTACCAGACCTGTATACATTTAAATAATATTTTATTTGAATAATTTTGTTTAAATATCTACGAATCTATTAAAAAACCAATATTATTTTTCTATGTATTTATTTAATTTATATTATTCATTCATATTCATTTTAAATGAAATAAAAACCTCATTTCAATACCTTAAATATAAATATTCTTAATAATGATATTATTTTTATAAGAACATGATGACTATGACTATATTCGTGACATCACGATATGACAACATCATGTAATTACTTTTCTACCATAAATGATTTTAACAAATTCTTTTAGTGTAGGTACCTTCGTTCAAATATTTAAATTATTATGTACATTTTTTAAACATTTTTTAACGTCTGGGTGAGTTCTTGGTAAAAATAAGTAAAAAATCAAAAAATATAAAGTAAACATAGGGTATTATAACCAGAACAACATCAATTTTACGTATATGGAAAAGTGTGTTCGAATAGCGTTGAACTCAAAACCCCTATGTCAAAGTAAGGAAACTTCATTAAAGTCATTTTCGTGGGTAAGCGTAGGTAATTTAGTAGGAACTAGTTACTAACAATGCATAGATAGACTTTACTATACCAAATAATGGGTATGAAATAATTAGTTAACCTTACAGTGTGACCTGCTTTGATCAAAAGGGGTAACTATAAAAATATTTTTATTTTATATTAGACTCTATGTCTCTGTATAATTTACTGATAAAATTGACCAAAAACTTTTTAAGAGGCAGCACAGCTAGCGTACAATCAGTGACGGTTTCAGGTGTGGCAAACCTAGGCCACCGCACAGGGCCTCGCACTAAGAAAGGCCTCTTCACACACAAGAGGTGAGTAATTTAAATGATCTAGAGTGTTCAAAAAACGTGAAAACGAGTGCTGAAAGATCGTTCTCAAAATTAAAATTGATCAAAAACTATTTGAGATCAACTATGGCTCAGGATATTTCGCGTGCTACTGATTTCGACACTGTCGTCGACATATTTGCAAAACAAAAAACTTGTTAACTTTTATGCCTAAAAAGGCCTATCAAATGTGCACGGCAAGTCAGGCTGTCAATTTTATTTTTCAACTTTTTGCAATTGTATTTTTTTCCCTCAGTTAATATTATTTTGTTTTTATTACCCCGAGAGTTACCAATAATATAAGCTTTCTGTGATTTTAATTAGTTTTAAGTAAGTTTATTTATATTTTTAAAGGTAGGTATATCTGTACCAGATCTCCCCTATTTGTATTTGAAGGTAACGAATGTTTTTTTTGTTAAAGTGAAATCTTTCTCCATATAAAGAAAGCAATGTTGATCAATCGTTACTGATATTTTAAATTGATAAATAAACCGGCTTCCTATATTAAATATATTAAATATTGGTATACCTAGTTCGGCTTAGGTACTAATAATGTCTTCTAATTTATGTTATTAAAATATTATTTTACTTCCACGCAACAACGATATTAAAATCAACAAATTAAAAGACAAAATGAAATGAAAAAATGAAATAAATTTGTTGTCGAAGGTATACCATCATAATCGGAGTGAAATATTACTTAGAGCATTAGTTTTTTAATGATTTCAAGCGTTTTTAGAATTTAAAATAAAAATTCCACCAAGAATTTTTTTAAAGTATTACTCAACTGTCGAAGTAAGTAAGTGGAACAGTTTCAAATTTTCATATTTTTGGAAAACTTCAAACGGCTATATCTCAGCGAGAAAAGTTTGAATAATAAGCAGCACATTCAAAGGCTTATGTTTTCTAGTTTTTCGAAAGATTTCGAAAAAACAGTTTGTCATTATTGGACAAACGCTTTGAAAAAAAATCTTTTTTACTCAAAGCTCTTTGATGTTTTTACTTCCATATTTCGAACTATAAGCTAAAAGCATTTTATTGTGCCCCAAAAGTCTCTGCCGAACCGTTAAAAAACAAATACTTTTTATTCAACTCCCTTCGTTTTCATGCTCCTTAAAACTATCAAATGGGGATGATTTGATATTAAGATCAATAAACCTACAATTCGAAGCTCTCTACTTTGCAACCTTCTTCTTTTTATAGTTTCGTAAAATATCTATCGAAAATAAACTTGGAAAATCCTCTTTTCATCTTCCTAATCCTCCTTCTACTGCGTTTCATCATGTCAATAATATCAGAAAGGGTTGGTATGAAATTAAGCACTATAGACCAACAAGTTAAAGCTACATACCGATTACAAACTAAATTAAGCAAGTTAGTGATCTGAGATTTCCAGAACTCCGAAACTATAAGAGTCAGAAGGTTCTGGTTTGGTAGGGAAGTTTAAGTTTGTGGTTTATTGTGCTCAATTTCAAACTAACCCGGATTAATTACATTAAAAGAGTCAAAAAGGGTTAATATTTTTTGAAAAATTAAACTTCAATACTTTAACTAAATACCAATTTTCAACTCTCTATCTCCTATAATTTAGAAGAAAAAATTTTTGGCGTTTACGCTAAAAAATACGCTGTTGTACGGCGGGCAGATTTATTTTCCCATTTCGTAATCTACGTCTTCTCAAATGTAAAAACCCAAAACTTGTGAAGGGGTGCTAAAATTTTTTCGACTTCAATAACTTTTTTTAATATTTTTTTTTTTTTTTTAATATTACACTTTTTTTATTAATATGGATAATTTTGAAATAACATTTAAATACCAAACGTTAAAAGTTAAATTTATTATTTGACATTCGTTTCCGGTTTTATTTATTTGCTTTTAATTAATATATACTTATCTACGACAATATATTTAGTTATTAGGTGGAGTACATTTATTGATTTATTCAAACCATTATTATTAATTAATTTATAATAATTTATAGTTGTCAATATTAATTGAATAACGAATACTAATTAATGTGGGTAATTCCTGCAATTAATAAACATGACTTTCAATCAAATGTTATTTTAACATGAAACATTACCATTCAATAACAGAAACTTCTAAGTGGTTACACAATTATAATATTTCGAATTTTATTTTCACAAAAAATTATTTTTTAAAATCCGGTTTACACATTTTCATCTCTGGTATTCAAATGTCTCGTAAAGCGGTAACACAGAAATTTATTATCAGACGAATTATTTAAGATCAAAAAAGGCTTAAATGAAGAATTTTTGTGTAAGTACTTCAACCTATCAGGCCAGTTTTTTTTAAAAAAATGTTTAGGAAGGTTCATATATCAAAATTTACATCTAACTTTTTGCCGCTAGAATTTTGACCGTTGCTATGGGCCAAATAAGCCAATTGCTATAATCCATTTCTGAGATGATTTTTGAAAATTTGAAAACCTTGAAAATATGCAACAAAAAGGACAATAAACGCAAACTCGGAGGTTTTCGGGGTCGATGATCACAATTCCCAAGTCAGAATTTCGATATAATTCCCCCTCTTGGAGTCATTTGCCCCGCTGGTCCAAAATTTCAATATTCTGTATATATTCAACAAAATGGACCAAAAAAGAATACTCGGGGGTTTTTGGGGTTGCTGATCACGATTCTGAAGGTAGAATGTGGATTCTGAAGGTAAAATTTGTTGAATATTTATAGTATATTGAAATTTTGGACCAGTGAGGTGAATTTCCCCAAGAGAGGGGGAAAGCAGAGACCCCGAAAACCCCCGAGTATACGTTTCTGGTCCATATTTTCAAGGTTTTAAAATATTAAAAAATCACCTCAGAAATGGATTCTTATGATTGGCTCATTTTGCCCATAGCAAATACCAAAACTTTCTAGCGGCAAAAAGTTAGATGTAGATTTTGATATATGGACTTTCTTGGTCATTAAAAAAAAAAAAAAATCTGGCCCGGTAGGTTGAGGTACAAAAAAATTTCTTTATGAAATACTAAAATAACACAACTATATGGATCGAGGTGAAAAGAAGTGACTTCATAAATGACATGATTGGGCATGAAGGTCTCCTGACGGACGAAGAGTCATGTATGCAATAAAACTACGCTCAACACAGATAACGGTAGATTTTTGATAGATATAAAAATGGTAGTAATATTAGGAATAATAGCAAATAATTAAAACTTTTTAAAATTCAAAAAATTTGCATTCTAAACGTGTATTCTAATTTGTTTTCTTTATTTCTTAGAATTCAAAAATTTGAGAAATTTTATGTAAACTTTACAAAAAATAGATATTAAAATTATGCAAAATTCTTAATTTGTTAACTTTGTAGGAAAAAAATTTTCAATAAAAGTTTCATATTTTTTGTCAAAGATGAATTTCTATATCAAAAAATTTGCAAATGACCTAGTTTCAAACCCATGTTGTGCCTATAAATAGCTCCTACAATGCTTGTTTGAGTCATTTTACGTGAAAATACGTTTTATGATAGCAGGAGGTTTCTTTTATTATTTTTATTTATTAAGGGGGTGCTTAAATTAAAAAGTCAAACGGTTAAAAAATTATGGTTTTTATTAAAATGTGAACGATATTAAATATACATAAATTTTCTGATGCAATGTAGTAAAGTGTTGTATTATCTATTATCTCCTGAAAATGAGTCTATACTTTTTTATACGTTAAATTTATTTTGCATTAAAATAATATTTTTTACTTTTTAGTACACATTTAAAAAAGAAAAAGAAAAGTGTTTTTTATACTATTAATTTTGTCGGAGACGTTTAACGAAAAAATTAATAAATTTAAGCATGTAATATGCTTTTCCAGAAATAATTCCCATTCAAGAAACTGGAAAATGAAAACTTTTCAATAAAATTTACTAGACTAAAAAACTTATATTTTAAATTAAAGTAATAAGGAATAATCCAATGATCCTCCTCGACTAGTAAGTATTGTTGACATAAACATTATTATGATTACACTTTATTATACAATACTTATAATATAGTTATAATATACAATGACCTTGTATCTTGAAACAATACGCTAATTTAACCACAATAATCATTTCTAATCAGATGTTTCTTCTAAATTATTCGTTTATTTCCTGCCTTATATTTCACATTTTTTAATCAAGAATTTGATTTTTTATAATTATTTGTCATACACAGGAAAAAAACTGAAATTGATTCCATAAAAGCTCTCTTACTAATTTTCCATGATTTTTCCTTTAATTATTTAAAAATATAAAATGTATGATATTAAATTAAGTTAATACTAAGTATGTGCCTTTTGGGAGTATGAAATTCCCAAATGCCCTTTCCTCTTTTTTATAACACAGATATATAATAGATTTTTCTTTCGGTATTTTTACGGAAAAAAAATCCATTCAAAAATACCATTTCGTGATTTATATTTCAATACAAAGCATCAACAGTAAGAAACATTAAATGGGGTGGAAATATGACTTGAGCGCCGGAGCTTTGTTCCTCACGAGTTTTCTTTTACATAATATATGTAATAGATAGTTTCGGAGAAATTGGAAATTAAAGATTTTTCTCAAATTTGAAGCTTAATTTTATCGGTTGAGCTACTAAATATGATATTAGAATCTGTAGACCCATTATTCGAAGCTGTCTAAAAATTTATATGCAGAATAAAGTTGAAAAACAATCAATTTTCTTGGAAACTATACGACAAAAATTGAATAGTACCTACTTCGAGATGGCAAAGAATCTAAATAATTTGAAATAATATAAAAATTCCCAAGGTCCAACATTACCTCTGTAGCTGTGACTATAAACTAATTTGCAAAATGGAAGTAAACAACAAGAACTGATAATAAATAATTCACATTTAATAAACACACAATTATTATACCGGGTGTTTAATTATAAACCTCCCATATAAATTATTTAAAAAGAAAATTTGATAAAAAATGTTGAAAATATTTTTAGAGTAGCGGAAATTATAAAATTGATGTAGTATTATATTTTTATTTTTTGTTTCTTTATTGTTCGTTTTAAGTTTCGTTAAGAGTAGCGTCGATTATTCAAATAGTTTTTTTTTACCAGTCTAAGTTATAAGGGGAAATAT
Source organism: Chrysoperla carnea (assembly GCF_905475395.1). Lineage (NCBI taxonomy): Eukaryota > Metazoa > Arthropoda > Insecta > Neuroptera > Chrysopidae > Chrysoperla > Chrysoperla carnea. The sequence continues at coordinate 69,218,895 of NC_058337.1, read as the reverse complement.
TCGAAACTTAATGCAACGACTTAGATCAAATAGTTTGGAACAAACATCAATGAAAAAATCGCAACAACAATGAAAGTAATTACGAATGAAATAGAGTGGACTAAGGTTCTGATGGTAATCGAGTGTTCAAAATATGAGAAACGATTTAAAAGTTTATTTGCGTAAACTGAGCCGTGTTCGAAATATTGTACCACATATTTTGAAAATTTTTTTCCAGGTAGTTCTAGGCAGTACAAGCTTTTGATATGAAAACTGATTATGTATCTATAATAGAAACATAATAAAATTGAAAAACTAGATCTTTGGTGAATCTTTTCATACTACCTTTGAAGTAATACATTGTAAACGCTACATAAACCTTAGAAACATAAGCAGATTCATCTTATTCGAAAATTTGTACTGAGCAGGAAAAAAATCAACTTTTCTAACTTCGGGGTTCAATTTCTCAATAACTTCTCAAATTAATTAATATCTATCTTCAAAAACAATTGGTGGTGGGAACTGGTATTTTTCTGTCTATAGATATGTATTAGTTTTTGGATTTCTAAAGATATACGAATAAGTCATCAAATCACTTTCGTCATGTTTTGCATAAACAACTTCTCTCAGTACCTGGTCTAGAATGAATTAATGAGTCCTATAATTTACATAGCTCGGCATAAATATTATTATAGATAGACAGATTTTCCACTTTGAAATAGTTCAATTTAAATAGAACACTCTAGAATCTAGATAGTAAATACATCTGTGCAATATAAAGGTAATTGTACTCGAAATACAATTGGCACGCTCATAAATAACATTTTGTTAATTTTGTTTTTGTATATGGATCATTACACTGTTCCTTCTAACATATCACTTTGACTGACTATACAATTTGTAAACCATATCGTTAGCCATTTATATTATACGAAGTAAGAAGAGTTCTTACGGACGTTCTTATTTATAAAACAAAGAGACATTGTATATATGTGTATACATGAACCCAGCCGGTCAGACTCGTCACTTGAAGTGTTTACATACAATAGGCTTTTGTCCTAAATTTGAAAAATTGGTTTATATGTTACCTTAACACCTGATTTACACCAAAAAAGTGTTATTTAAAAAAAAAACACTAATTGCATTAATTATTTTACATTTGAAAAAACCAATTCAAATTTACTTCGAAAACACTTTACACTGTCATGGCGTGTGGAATGACGTCAAACCGTGACAAAGAATCATTTTTGTTATGACAGTTCTAAGTAAACAATAATTTTTGTGCATGACAGTTGTAGGTTAACTTTAATTAAAAATGAATTTTTCGTGTTTGAAGAACTGTATAGTGCCTCAGTGTAAAATTACATCTCTTAAAACGCCAATTTATTTGCTTCGTTCTATTAAAATGTCAACAACAAAATGGTGTTTGGCCACAGTCATATGTTATTATATATCCATAAGGCTGTGTGCTTGTCAGGGACTGGCGTCACACTTTGTGATTGGCGTTTGATATCACGTGACTTACTAGTTAATTTTATAGAATTTATTTAAAAAAATAATAATTATCCTTATATTTTATTAAAAATAATTTTGAGTTTTGTTATTTACATATCATGATTAATCATTAGAAACTTATACCTACCCGATTAATTCTTAGTAGAAAAAAACCTATACCAATCAATACACAATCCCTCTTTGTTTTATACATAAGAACGCACATAAAAACTCTTCTTATTTCATATATTTTATATGGCTAAGAAGATAGCTTACAATCGGTATAATATCTTTGTACCCACAAACTGGATTGATATACATATTATTTGAATATTATATTATTATACTAATACAAGGAGGAAAATTCGTTGAAAAAGGGATAACATACTTTGTATATTCAGCGTATGCTAAAGCAGGGGTTTTTGAGCCTAGAATAAAAGAAACGATTCTCCTTGGTCAATTCGCGACTCAGGTGGAAATATTTGCTCCAATGAGTGGATGTTTCCGAATCTGTACCTAACACGAAAGGTTACAGTAGAACACATCCATATTGAAGTGTTTTCTCATTCAGTCAGGCTGCACTGAATAACACAATCAGGTTGATCTGACGTGAAAAGGGTAGGGCAGCAAATTCACTGACATGGGAGAGATCGTCCTAGAATCCCCTCTCGGCTGAACCTGATTTTTTAATTTAAAAAAAATATTATTTACCACTTTGAGATATTGTAAGACAGATAACATCGGTCAAATTATATTTAAGAAAATTATATAAATGTTTAGGTACACATTATGTAAATCGTACTTGTTCCGGGATCATTAGATTTTTATTATTAAGTACTTAGAAATCAGTATCATACTAGAAAGTAGACTATTTATTTGAAACCAGATAACCTTGTGAATACGGGCTCAAATCGTCAAAACTGAAGCATATTCGGATATTTATTCTACGTAAATTTGTTTTTATATTTGGATAAGTAGTATTGATATTACAATTTTAGTCATTCGCCATATCGATAGATCATTTATCGAACATGGAGTCGTATTTTTACAAACTATTTTAAAATAAAGTATGTAAATAGTTCGGCACCGAGCGGCGCCGAATTTTTAATATATGGAATAGTATATGAAAAGGTTAGAGAGTTGAAATTCCTGCACTGTTCGCTCATTTAATTCCTGCAGTTCAGAGCTTGCAACCTTTTCCCTGTGTAGTGTAGTGTTTTTGGTCCATTTTATCGGACATCTCGATCATTAATTTTAAGGTAGAAAGCCTAGGATTTTGGCATTTGAGAGACCAAAAATTGATGACGATAAGTGATGACTGATGTATAAAGAAAAATTTTCTAAGCACTTTGTTAAGAGGTAAAAACAAAAAAATGTATAATGCCAGTTTTAAATGTGCTTAAGTTACCCCCAATATACTTTTTCAGGGGCTGCAAAAACACCTTTCGTCTGACCGGTATGATTTTGGTTCATAATACGTGTAGCTAAAATCAAAAGTTCCTAAAGGATTTTTGGCTTAAATTGAGCCGTTTTTGGTCTAACATACTATCTATCTTTTTCCTGTCTGGCCGTTGCTTTATATTAATACCTATCATCTAAATTTAGTACTAAAGGGGATTAAAAGTATAATATACGGGCAGAATATTTAAAGAATGTTTTATAAAATTTGTTTAGAACTAACATTCATGAGTCACGGGATGATTAATTAAACCTTACCCTTAGGGATGTTTATAATAATTAATTACAACAAATAGGTGTGGTGATTACTAATTAGTTTGTAAATAATTCAACTTTTCACAAAATTATATTTAAAGTTATGTTAAAATATATTATTTTAAAATTTTTTGTTTATCAGTTTTTGAGAGTTGCCCTTAAAGTTCGGATTCAGAAAATAATATTGATATGCTTTTAAGACGGAGTGGGTCAGTATATTGTATGCACATGCCGAAAATGGGTAAAAAAGGGTGAAAAACGCTTTTTTAAATTAAATTTAAATTTAAAAAAATTTCTAAAAGACCAACAAAGACGATAATTAAATAAATAGTATAATAATTAAATAATAAAAATGCAAAAATAATATATATTTAAAATAAATTTAAATTTAAAGTTTACCTTTTCTAAAACGTAATTTTTATTTAATTTTTCAATTTAAAATTATAATTAATCATGCTAAGTAATTCTAATAATTTTAAATAAGTTTCTAAAAATTAATAGCTTTTTGTTTTAAAAATTTTTTACTATTAAATTACATTTTTAAATGTTGATAATATTAATTACAAATACTACAGTCATTTTAACAAACCTCTCGAAAAAAATACATTTGAGTTTGTCATCAGTAGAATCAAACAAGGTTTTTCTGGATAGAAAAGGTAGAAAATTTTTATGTTCCGTTAACTTTACAGTGGGCCAGTACCCCCATTTGATAAAACTAAGTTGCTCAGAATTGTCTAACAACGTTTTATACGTTCCAACAACTTCAGCTTGTTTCTATTTTTTGAGTTGTGTAAAGCCAGAATAATTTTAGTAAAATGAATATTAATAATTAAAATTAGAAAAAATTAATTAATGTTATCATGTAATATGAGAATTAATAAAAAATTTAATTAAGATTTTAATGAATATTTCAATTATTTAAAACAGTTAAAAATATTATGAAAACTTCGTTCGATGTTTTCAATTTCTACAATATTTACAATATTTTTTGAATATCTACAATCTTCTATATATATAAAAATGTTCGTTTTTGTATTGCTTATGGACTCAAAAAGTTCTGGATTAATTGAGCCCAAATTTGTACACGATATACAACCTGTTTCGAGGATGGTTTTATCTATATTTAACGAAGAGAGGGGGTGGAACAGAGGATGCAATTTTGTATATGGCAACTCATGTAAATAATTTTATAGACAAGTACAGATCAACGTATGCCTAAATATCGTGTTACTAAGGTTTTTTTTTAATTTCATGTGATTTATTATATTTATAAAAGGTAATTCTCACAAGCAGTATGAGCAATTAAATATTATTCTCACAAGCAGTATGTTAGGAATGTCTCTTATCAAAAATTTGAAACAGTGCTTATAAAGCTATAAATGTAAAGTTCAAACCCGCGGAAATTGGTAAACTATTGAAGCTAAATTCATGAAGTTCCGACTATAGTTATTGACTGAAAATAATTTTTTTTTTAAAATTTGTGCCCGTCCACTAATTTTGATACAAAATGATTAAGAAATAACTATAGCGGCATTTTACGATGGAGAGGGCATAACTATTCCCTCCCCAGGCCAATTTGAAAATTTTTTAAATTAGGTATTGGCACCGTGTGTGAGTTTTATTGGAGGCGTTTCCATGGTAACGATACACTAATTATATAATTGTATGGATGCATATATAATTGTATGGATTGCAATTATCACTTACATTGATATTTTAATATTATTGTCTCACAAATTTAAATAAATAATTATGATAATTTACATTTGAAAAATAATATTTGTGCAATTTGATTTCTTATTTTCACAATTTTTAATGCATTATAAGTTTAATTAATTAGTGTTTTTCAATAATTTTAATTAGACATTTTCTATGACATTAACATGTAAAGAATTGTAAATTAGTCATAACAGCCTCCTTTATCGCCAAAATTTTTGACTGGAAGCGCTGGCATCGATTTTATTGTCCCTACCATGACTACACACACATCGAATACAGACATATTACGATTGAGAGGGCAGAACACCCCTCTAGGTCATTTTGAAAATTAAAAAAAATCAAAATTTTCCGTCCGTTCACTAATTCTGTTAAAAAATGATTCCTTATTATGTCCTTTTAAGAAATAACTAGAGACGCTCGTGGTCGAAATTCGATCAAATGAGTAAAGTAATAATATTCAACTTATTCACAATCTTATGATAATGATATATCGAAATTTCGAAATTTCAAAATCGAAAACTATTCTGGGAAACTTGAATTTTCTGAGAAATATTTTATAATTAAAGTCACTTTAAATTAACAATTTGAACAAATTTCACTTAAAAATAATTTTGTAACAAACTCCTTCAATGTAACTTAAAAGAAAAAAATGAATCTTAAGGAAATTATTTTAAAGTTAAGAGAATTTAATGAGTTGACTAGGTTTACTATGTTAACAACTTTAAATAATTTTTTTCTTATTTAATTGTATTTTTGACGGTTTTTATTTAGATTAAAAAAATCAAAAATTTACCTGAAACTTTAATATCATCATTATGAAAAACCAACCATAATGAAAAAAAATTATCAATATTATAATTAGCCGTTAATTGTCCATCAATACCAGATGTGTCAGGTAATAATAACGATAAGGTTGATTGTTGTTGATTTGTAGGTGTTAATAAAACATCACCAGATATTATTTGTATAAGAACACTATTTACTAATAAAAATATGAACATTTTTAAATATAAAAATTGTGTAATATAAACACTTCCGCACTGTAACAACAATAATAGAATGTTTTGCCGCGCCATAAATCAACACAACATTTATGTCTATAATCAAACTTCATTGAAATCACTTATTGAACTTGATGGGGGCAATAAGGCAATTCTTTTTAAATACAGAGACAACATACAAACGAACCACACATCATACTATAAGGTACTCTACTCGCAATATATTATTACAGTGTAGGGAAGTGTGGAGAGGCACACACGGTATCATATTATTAAAGTGGTTTAGTTTTTAAAAAGTCAAACCGGCCCGCTTTACTCTATATGTGTGATCACTACCACCGGACCCATTGTGATGTTTCTTTATTTCGCAATTGTTTAAATACTCATATGAATGTAGTAGTATCAGTTCAGTTGCTTGCTTTTACTTACTACTGTCAATTGTTTTGTTGCTTTGAGGAAAAAAAAAACAAAACAACAACGCGTATAATATGAGACGCCCATTCGTCTCAGTTTATAGTGTAGTATAAAATATAAGAGGACTTATGACTTGGTGATGTACGCGACATGCATGCAATGTTACTACATCTCTCAGGATTTCAATCATTGCCAAACCATCATTTAATTAGGTCTGTTTTATCTTTGAGTGCAAATGTAAATTTCAAATTCACAATAATATTTAATATTTTCTGTCTGTACGCAAGCGTTTGCTGTTCTAGATACGCGACTGCAAAATCTGGGCAGTCAACCACAGGAATGTGAAGAGAAACATAGCAGAGGGCAAATTGGAAAAGCTAGTAGCAAGGAAGAACTGTACCTACAGATTTTGAACTCACCGCTACTATTTATCAAATCGGTAAAAAATTTTATTGGTGAAATTAAAAATAAATATTAAGCAGAGAAATGGCCAAATCGAGATGATTGTGCGATCACAAAGAGACTAATGAATCAAAAAATTATACGAAAAACATAGTTTGCTTAATCACTGAAGCTATCACAGTAATCCGTGCTGTCGGAATCAACCTTAAAAAATAAGACATCCCAAATGATAAATTCGACGAGGAATAAGAAAAGATAGAACATCTGCTGTATCGATATATAGTACTTCTAGATACGGAAATAGACTTCTCAAAAATAGTGAGCTTTGTTAAAAGCTGTAAATGCTTCAAATCGAAGGTTTGGAAGAGGTCAATGTGTTTTTTTAATACAGTGTACTAATGAGTATCGGACGCACAACCAAAACAAAGTATGAGTTCTTGTATTTGAGACTTGGCAATTGCTAGTCGCTTTGTGGAAATTTGAAACCGATTCATAGGATAAAGATATGAAGATTTGGTAGAAATAAGTGAATTGGAATTAAGCTGCTTGGTATATAACACTAAAACTTCGAAAGTTGGTGACATTTGACTAATACTTCGAGGTTCCGCGGAACATTTTTGAGTATTTTTATCTTTGGTTTTTGGGTCGTATAAAGCTCTAATATGTATTGGCAATGTCCATACGGTAATTTGATATTTCTTTGATGATTTGAATCAAATTAATTGACCAATGACTAAGCCTTTTGTCAATAACAAGAAGCTGAGTCCTAGTTTTGTCTATATAGCGGGTGCTTGGGTTATAATAATAATAATAATAATAAAAGGGGCTTCGGATGAAATATGGTATTTTAAGCATTTAAGCAGATAAAGCTGCAGGATTCTATCGGAACTAAAAGTAGCATTGAAAGTCCACAGATTCTCTACCATAGTTGTGTGTAAGATCGATGAGGCCCAAATTTTTCGATCCAAACATTATATATCTGCCTCTTTGCATGTTTTTTGCAGGTACAACAAACATGTTTGTAGGTTTCATCGTTCCTTATACAAGCCAGGCAAGCGGAATCATCTGAGACCTCCTTGAGTTAAAAAGGGAAAAACATACACAACAAAATTAAGTTTCTTGTATCAAATTAACAAGAAAATTTTTAAATATAGGCAGATAACTTACCTTATCAATGCTCATCTTGGGGCAAAGCTGCCAGTCGTCCTAAAGACTATAGTTTCGAGTGCTTGTATTCGATTTATAAAATAATTTATACAACGATAAAATTGAAAAATGAAGAAAAGAAAAAACAAAGGTTAATATTTAACTGAATCACTTACATTTATTTTTTATTTATAAATTGGAAATATTATTGTGGAAAATTACATTTCATTTCATTAAGATTTTAATGTATTTCTCAGAAAGTTGATTGAAGTTTCTGGTATTTTGCTAAAGTTACCTTGAATTTTTAGAAGTGTTGTACTATAAAGAGTTGTTATAATAGTTAGTCTTCAGGACAACACAGAAATCAACGATTTCATCGATGGGGAAGATATTATCAAATTCATAAAGTTATAAAGAGTTAGATGATTTAGTCATGTTCAAAGATGAAAGAAACAAGAATGTTTCAGTTTAAAATAAAATAAATAAAGAGTAAAAAATAATGATGAGGGAGGCCTTTGTTGCAGATTGATATCTGAAAAACGGATGTTAAACCCCATTATTATTATCTTTAGAAACCTGCAAACAATGGGACGGAGTGAGTGGATGGAAAAATCCAGTCAGCAACAGAGTTGAATTGCGACGGATTATTGAGGTGTCCTAGACCATTCCGTGCAGTAGTGCCTATTGATACGATACGATATTGTCGTTAGCTTTGTTCTGTACCCAACGAATATTCAAATCCTACGACTCTTTACTAACAATCTAGATCAACAAATTTGTTGTATTATAAATATCTACATATTTCGACTAAAATTTGGTTATTATCAGTATGAATTTGCTATAATCTCTATGTTACTCGTTGCTGATTTGATGGCATGTTCACAAAAGTGTAAACCTCCAGTTTCTAAACGCAAATTGTGATAAATCTGTCACTGAGGTCGTGTGACTATACGAAATTTTGCTCTTCTCTTAAAATTTTCGTAGGTCCAGGAATTCTACGAAGTAGTAACAAAACTCTAACTTTTAAACTATAATAAAAAATACACAAAATTTAAATTTTTCATGCTAAATGTTTGTTCACCAACTTCAATTTCTTTTTTGTATAAACATGTTTGTGAAGCGAAATGCACATTTATTTATTAGTTTTTATTTACAGCTTTTATGATTTAATCTATTTAGTTTAGGACAAATTATTAATATCTATAAAATTTTTTGCTTCTTAAACATTTAAAATATGGATTTCGAAAAATCAGTACCAGAGATCCACAATAAATCATCTTACAATTCCAATCAACTTTGTTATAGGAAATTATAAAGAAAAGAGAGGAAACGACCTCGCTGCTTACATTGCTTAAGAGCCCCTATATGGTTTAATTCGGCCTTTTCATATCGTTTTTGCGGAAAACAATTTTTTTGGATCTTTGTTAGATTATTAAATATGTAAGCCTATGTAAACCAACGTACTTTGTAAATGAAAACAGACATTCTTTTAGTGTCGACTATTATCTGTCTTTATATACACGTTTATTAATATGATGCGCACGCTAACTTCCCTAAATCGATTATTACCCTCTTCAAAAACGTATCAAGATGCTGTGTATGGAAAAAAAGTTTATATAATTTTTTGCAATATCATAATTTCTACATGTAAACAAAAATATAAATATTTGATTTCTTAATGATTATTTAAAGAAAAAAAAATGTATTTGAAAGATTGATTAAATAAATATAAGCTAATTTAAATTATTTAGATAATGTTTAAATTCGCTATTATATTGTGACGTCACATTTCCCATGGTGGCTTCCGCCATCTGTTGATAAACTATGTAATTAATAGTTCTTTCGCCAAAATATTTTTATAGATGTCAATAATGATTGTATGTTTTTAAATGTCAAATATGAAATAAGAATAGGTTATATTTACATTCGTAAATTTTTGAAATAAGCAAATAAATAACAATGAGTAGTCGACATAAGGAAAAGAAACGTCGAAAACGTTATGAAACATCATCAAGTGATTCATCATCGGTAGATAGTGCAGAAGAAGCACGTCGTCGGGATTTAAAAGAACGTGATGAATTCGCCGATCGTCTTAAGAAAAAAGATGAAGCAAATACAAGAAAAATTGTTCAAGCTTCCGATAAACGAGCATTTGAAGAAGCAGCCAAACGACTGAAACTAGAAACTGAAGATCGTGGTAAAATGATTCCTATGCTACGTGTACAATCTAGACGACAATACTTGGAGAAACGTAAAGATGATAAAATAGCTGAACTTGAAGCTGATATTGTTGACGATGAGTACCTTTTTGAAGAAGAACAGTAAGTAACCGTTTAATTATAATTTGTTAACTTTGGTACAAAATAAATTTACTGGGTCATTAGAAATAAGATAAATAAATAAAAAAAGCTTCCACAGACTTTTAAGTCTTACAGCAAAACGAAATGGACAACTTTAGTTTATGTGCAAAACTAATCCTGGTAATATAGCATTCAAGAAGATTATTTTTAGACATAAGAATAAAATTGCAAAATGTAACATCGTTTCGATGTGAAATACGGAAATATAAATATAAATGTCAGGCCGTAATAAAACTGAGGGACGTCGTTTAATACAAAGTCCACAAACTTTACCCCTCGAATGCCTAAAAGACAATATTTTTGGATTGATTTATAGTCTAGTCTAGTTGGTTTTTTAAAATCTACGTATTTCAACCATAAAATGAATTTGATTTTGAGAATATCGAAAACTCAAATAAATATTTTTTGCATTTTTTCGGAAAAATTTATTCATTTCCGATTTTATATTTTGGGTAGTTTTTGTTTAGATAATTATAAACTAAATAAATATAAACCAAATTCATTATAATTTAACAAGAGCCTTTATCTCAAGTTTGTTAATATTGTACTACATTTTAATTTTCCTTTTTTAGGCTTACTGAACGTGAGAGAAAGGAGCGCGATCATAAAAAGCAACTGTTAAAACTTGCCCAAGAACATGAAAAAGCTCGTGAATTGGAACGTATTCAAAGGTACCATATGCCCCGAGACATGGGTAAAGGTAAAACCTCTGAATATGTGGAAGTGGATGAAATTGAACGTATGCCACATTCCGAGCAAAAAAAATGGGAGAAAGAGCAAATGGCATCTGCTGTTTATAAGTTTGGTTCGAAAGATAAAAAGAAAAAGCATGAGGAGTATGAGTTAATTTTAGAAGATCAAATTGAATTTATTCAAGCAATGCAGCTGCCTGGAACTAAAGATAAAGTGAAAGAGGAGCCACAGCTCACAGAAGCAGAGAAGAAAAAAATGGATATTGAAGAAACGAAAAAAAGTTTACCTGTTTTTCCATTCAGAGATGATTTAATTCAAGCTGTACGCGATCATCAAGTGTTAATTATTGAAGGAGAAACAGGATCTGGCAAAACAACACAAATACCTCAATATCTTTATGAAGCAGGTTTTACAGAAGATAGTAAAAAAATTGGATGCACACAACCGCGGCGTGTAGCTGCGATGTCGGTTGCAGCACGTGTTGCTCAAGAAATGGGTGTTAAATTAGGCAATGAAGTGGGTTATAGTATTCGTTTTGAAGATTGCACGTCAGAAAGAACAGTTATTAAATACATGACAGACGGTACACTTCATCGAGAATTTCTCTCAGAACCTGACTTACAATCGTACAGTGTAATGATAATTGACGAAGCTCATGAACGGACTCTCCATACAGATATTTTGTTTGGTTTAGTTAAAGATATCACACGATTTCGTTCGGATTTAAAATTATTAATTTCAAGCGCTACGTTAGACGCACAAAAATTTTCTAGTTTCTTTGATGATGCTCCTATATTTCGTATTCCGGGACGGCGATTTCCTGTCGATATATATTACACCCGTGCACCAGAAGCTGATTATGTTGATGCATGTGTTGTATCAATTTTGCAAATTCATGCTACACAACCCCTAGGTGATATTTTAGTATTTTTAACTGGACAAGATGAAATCGAAACGTGTCAGGAATTATTACAGGATCGAGTACGACGATTAGGTTCAAAAATACGTGAGTTACTTATTTTACCAGTTTATGCAAACTTACCGAGTGATATGCAAGCAAAAATATTCAATCCTACCCCGCCTGGAGCACGGAAAGTGGTACTTGCAACAAATATTGCTGAAACTTCGTTAACCATAGATAACATTATTTATGTCATCGATCCAGGCTTCGCTAAACAAAATAATTTTAATTCACGTACGGGAATGGAAAGTTTATTAGTTGTTCCAATATCAAAAGCGTCAGCAAATCAACGTGCAGGGCGGGCTGGTCGTGTTGCTGCTGGTAAATGTTTTCGATTGTATACAGCATGGGCATATAAGAATGAATTAGAGGAAAACACCGTGCCGGAAATTCAACGGATTAATCTCGGAAATGCTGTACTAACGTTAAAAGCATTAGGAATTAATGATTTAATACATTTTGATTTTTTGGATCCACCTCCGCACGAAACTTTAGTATTAGCTTTAGAACAATTATATGCGTTAGGAGCGTTAAATCATCACGGTGAATTGACGAAATTAGGACGTCGTATGGCTGAATTTCCTGTTGATCCTATGATGGCAAAAATGTTAATCGCTTCAGAAAAGTATGTTTTTTTGTTCATCTCAGAATAGCATTTCAAATATAAATATTTAAAATTAATTCATAGGAAATACATTTAAATCACTATAATGCCACAGAATAATTGATCTTTTGTTTACTTTATTGAGAAATATATTAATAGAAATATATATTTTAGGTACAAATGTTCGGAAGAAATTGTAACAATTGCAGCTATGCTATCCGTGAATGGAGCAATTTTTTATAGACCAAAAGACAAAATTATTCATGCGGATACAGCAAGAAAAAACTTTAATCATATTGCTGGTGATCATCTAAGCTTGTTAAATGTTTATAATCAATGGCAAGAAACAGACTTTTCGACCCAGTGGTGCTATGAAAATTTTATTCAATACAGGTAATTTTTATTGTCTTTGTAAACGTACTAATTTTTTTGATAATGTAATATTTTTATTCTAAATTTGATTCAGCAAAGTCATTTTACTTTTTGAAAATCAACTTGTCTCTGATCTATTTTAGTTTGGTGTTATACGCATTAATATGTGTATAACACATTAATTGAAAATTTTTTTCTGAAAAATTGTTGAAGGGTAGTCAAGCGATTTGAAATTTCGACAGTGAAAATTTTATATACCAATTTTTCAAAATTATATATGGCAATTTTTAAAAATAAAAATTTTCGAAACAGATTTTATTTTGAAAATTGGTAGCGAACTTCCTTAAATTCAGTTACTTTATTCTTCTGAAGAATTTTGGTCAATTATGATGTTGAAGCACATACTATCCTCTCATTTATTTCAGAGGACGCTGAATTCGAAAACGAAAAAAATTTGTCTTTTTTAGTAGGTCGCTTTTGCCGCAAATAGTAAATTCGCTATTTTTTCTGATTTCAGGTCATTAAAACGTGCTCGAGACGTACGTGAACAACTTGTTGGTTTAATGCAACGTGTCGAAATTGAAATGGTTTCAAATATAACAGAAACGGTAAATATTCGAAAAGCGATTACAGCTGGATATTTCTATCATGTGGCACGTTTATCAAAGGGCGGTAGTTATAAAACAGCCAAACACAATCAAGGTGTAACAATACATCCTAATAGTTCATTATTTGAATCATTACCGCGATGGGTACTGTATCACGAATTAGTATTTACAACAAAAGAATTTATGCGACAAGTTATTGAAATTGAAAGTAAATGGCTGTTAGAAGTGGCACCACATTATTATAAGTCAAAAGAACTTGAAGATTCAACAAATAAAAAAATGCCCAAAGTTATGGGTCGTGCTAAACCAACTGAATAAATTAATAAATTTATTATTTTGTATGATAAATATTTTTTGTATATAAGTTTAATAAATTGAGTACAAAAAAAAGTATTTTTATGTTTTAATTTTTATTTTTCCTAATATTTTTGAAAAGAAGTTTTAAATGTATCGTGATTTAAAAATTTTTAAAGATAAATTTTTTGCAATAATGTATTTTAATGGCATACGCTTGCGTGCTATACAAAATATAAAGTGTCACCCATGTGTTTCGTTGACTTGAAATTCGCAATTATGGTGACTGGGCATTTTAAATTTATTTTTCGATAATTTGTGTCAGATTTTGTGTTAGACTTAGACACTAGAAATTATGTTGAAAAAGATGCTCCTACATGTAAAAGTAAGTTTAAGCACCATGGCGTCAGTTTTGTGCGGTACAGTTGAAAATGTGAATGTCACACCCCTTGGTGGCTCACCCCTGCATCAGCAAATATGTACGGCGTTGCTAGATACTAACTCTGCAAAAGTATTCGAAGCGAAATACAAGAAGGCCGGAAAGAAATAAATGCAATAACTTCGGTACCGGATATTAAAAAATAAGTTTTGATCTCTTGTCAAGTTTTCCGAAGCCTTACGTGAGAATTATTTCTGTACGGAATTTATGTAATTAACGGAGAGTGGTGCGAACCTCTACTCACTTCCCTCCTCACGAAGAAAATGAGAAAATCTAGCTATAGAAGATAATCTAGCGGTTTTTTATTTTAAAAGTTAACAAATACACTGTCAGATATGATATTAAGTATTAATGTGACGGGTGGACTTGTTTCTCGCCGCAACTTGTGTTGATTTTAAGAGTAATTTTAGACAATTTTAACCTTAATTCTGCAGACTCAGTATCAAGTCGATTTCTGGGGAGAAGTGGCTGGTATTGTCTTCATTGCAAGTGTTGTGGAGAGGGGATAAGTGATAAAAAGGCAGATGAAGGCTCTAGACGGTAGTCTTTGTTTTTCATGTAGAATTTGCTCCGCGAAGCGGGTGGGTCACTGCTAGTAATTTATATTTTAACTCGGTTATTAGATACATTTTTATTCACCGTTGCCAATAAAAATGTTTCAAGAATTGAATAACTGCAAATTATTTGCTGACCGAACTACCTTAAGAAATGTAATTAAAATAAATAAGACAGACTGTACTTAAACGTAAAAAGTTTACTCAAATAATAAAAAACTTAAAAACCAAATGTAAATAAGTTACATATGTGAATCTACTCATAAATATTATGTATGAAACATGCGTTTATTTCATTACAAGACCAATGTCTCTATATTACTAAAATAGTTTTGCAAATTTATTATTTTATGAAAAAGTAAAAAATTGTAAAAGTCTTACCGAGGATAAAGAATTAATGCTTAAGTATTGAAAATTTTGTCTAAAGAGTGTTTTTTGAAATGTTATTATTTAGTGTAACAAAGTAAGACAATAAAAATATTGCCGGAAAATTTAAATAATGAAATTGTGGAAAGCCCTTACAACAAATACAAATGTTTATGTGAATTCAAAATTGAAAAATATTGATACGAATTATTCCTGTAAAAGTAAGTACTTAAATTTAAATATTTGTTATTTGAAATAGAAAATTTTTGATTCTACAATTTAAATATATAATTTCTTTTAAATTCGGATCCGACGGAAACATTATTTATATTATTTTTTGGGGAATAGCAAATTACTTGCAAGAATTTCTTCCACCAAGATATTTTTATTTCACTAAAAAAAAGAAAAAACGTTCAGAGTGAAAGTTAAGGAAACTCCCAAATCCTTTTTCAAAAACCGATTGGTTGCAAAATGTAAAAACAGTTGTGACCATAGAACATAAAACAAGGCAACTCTTGTAAACTATTTTTTCAAATGTAATTCCACATGGTGTTTCCTCATTTGGGGGACACTGAAACTTTTATTTAACGCTTAGGATGGATACAAAGTTTATTATAATAATATGTATTTTGAACTTTTTTAATTAGGTATAAATATCATTTATCAAATTTTTTATTAAACCCGAAAAAAATATTAACAAATATGTAATAAAAAAACCGACCCGTAAAAACCAAGTTTTTAATATACTCCCTTTTTTTGTAAATTAAATTAATTTAAGGAGAAATTAGGAAGCACCTAATTTTTAAATAATTTTTGACATATACAGGGTGCTCTATAATTCACTGCAGAACTTTCTCTTCCTGAATAAGCTGACAAAAGAAAATGTTATTTACTAAATTTGGATTTGAGGCTTTATTTATGAGATATATTCATCTTAATAAAATCCATCAAATAAAACACTACTTATACAGAGGATATGTTTGATCATAGTGTGAAGAAGTGATCTAAATGCAAATTATTACAAAAAAAAAAAACCATAACAAAATCTTATGCATCATATCAACTTACAACTTCAACACAATATACATAGTGTGGTTTGTCTTTGAGTACACGGTCCGCTTTGATTAATATAAGAAGAATTTTTCCAGAAACACATTCTTCTATATGCAATGACTATTACAGGGAGTAAATTCTCTTCTAAATGCAAAAAACTGTAACTGTTTTAGTTTATGGGAAAATGAGTTTATAAAAACGAGTAAAACTAAGATTTATTTTCTCTAATACGTTTGTAAGTAGTAGAAAAAACACTCTTTTAATTTTGATGAGAGTTTGTATTGTTTCTCTTTCCTGATTTAAGTAGGTACTTACTTATAAGTACATTCAGAATCTTGATATGTGCTTTAGAAATAGTTTCAGCTAGATTTATTTTTCGATATTGGCGAAGTAAATAAATACAAACAATAAATTTTCAATTTTCGATGCAACCACAGTTTCTAAATTTATTTTGCAATATGCATTTCATAAATTAGAATGTAGAATGAATATATATAAATAAACGATTATAGCTTACAAAAGGGGTATTAAAATTTTTTCTTGCGAAATATGGTATCTATAAAGGACATTTTATTATGAAATAAAAAGGAATTCACGTGCACGTTTTTTGATAATTATATGGAAATCTTTTATTCGAAATTTACTTAGAAATTTATGATTCCACTTACATGAATTACATTTGAACTGTATGAAAACATTTTGGAATGGATTTTTATTTAAATCGATTGTGGTTTTAAAATATGCGAAAGTTAAGTTAAAAACTTAAAAAAGCGAAATCAACACTTTGCGCGAAATAAATAAATTTGTTTTGTAAAATTATTGCATGATATCATTTCAATCGACTGTTAACATTTTAGTGACACTAATTGCAATAATATGCCACAAGTTATTGAACTTGAAAATATGAAAGTCAGTGCCCTCTATAAGCCGTTAAGCTTTTTATTTGTATTTTTACATTTACTATATTTTTAAAAATTTCTGAGTTGGATTCATTAGAAAATTCATCTCCTTCCATTCTAATTTTATTGTACATTTTGATATGAAATTTTAAAAACGTATGCAATTCTTATAACAATACAATAATATTACGATTAAAATTTGGTGGAAGAGTCGGGAAGTTAAATATATTTTTTATGCCAATAAATTAAAAGTTAAAAAAATTATTTTATTGAAATATGAACTAAACAAGTGAATAAAAACAATTGATTAAGCTACTTATTGAAATATACCTACTTGTATATGACTGTTGGAAATTAGACCTTGCAATTTTTTTTTTTATAAATTTGATAAGTTTAAATGAACAACAACATCCACCCGGCCGCCATTTTCTCCATTTTTGTTGAAAAATATTGGAAATTTTCCTATTTGACTTTTTGAAGCTATTTTTAATTTTCCAACTTTCCATCTTGTTGCATGGTTTTGGAGAATGCAAACTAATGACTTATTTTGCGTTCTCACGAGAAAACAATGATATTTACGAAAAAATATTTCAAACAAAAGAAGGGTTTACAAGATGGGTCCTACGGATCCAAGTTCCAATTTTTCTATGATGCTCACTTTCGAACTCAACCTCTCTTTTTACATTCCGAGTACGCTATAAAAACTTTTCAGCTCGATATTTTTATTTGTTTTTTAGTTATTGTGCTGGCAGGTAGAAAGACGCACGAAAATAAACTAATTAGGTGATTTTATGAACACATATACCAAAATTTTTTCCTATCATCAATATTTCTTAGCGTTACAAACTTGGGACTAAACTTAGTATACCTTGATATACATTATATATTTCATATACACAAGGTATAAAAGATTTATCCATTGATTTTGTTTTCAATTTGTGCCTTTTTACGTCGATGTGTCAAATTTGATTAACACCTGAATCCAAAATATTTTTGGATAAAAAAATTGCGTCTTTAAGTCATTATGTTAAAGTAGTTACCTGTTCTCTTTCGATTTTATTTCACCAATTTTTATTAAATTTCTTCATTAAAAAAAGTTGAATGTTTTTTCCCAGTGACTTAGATTGATGACTATTTCACACAGTCATCTAAATTTTGAATTTTTTTTTATCCGAATGAAACGAAATATGAATTTTAATTCTTAAATAATTCGTCAAAATAACATTGCTGACTAATGATCCTACAAATTTACGTGGTGAAATTAAATAACATTCCTTTGTTCTAGTCTAAGTTTTTTCTGTAGATGAAAAACGAGAGTCTCAAATAAGGAATCTTACATTTGAAATTTTCAAACTAGATACAATATGACTTTGAAAATCGACTTCAAGGTCAAGTTCAAAGTCAACGCCTAGTACCTACAAATCTTGGAACCATTCAAATTTTGTATTTAACTTTTTTTTCTTAAACTACCTTACCGTTTTTTTTCAATCGATCATAGTTTGAGTTATAAGGTGTGAGTTTTGTGTAGAAAATTTAAAATTTTTGATTTTTATAATATAAGCATTTATTACGTCAGATGGAATTTTACGTTAAAATCGTGTTGATTGTTCAGGGCAGTTTTCCGGCTCGAGTTACCGTTGTTATATAAAAATGTAGATGCAAACATTCTTCAAAAAAGCAGTTTTCTTAATCCCGAGAAAACATCGTTACAAACATTAACCTTACCTACTCTATTTTGAACTTCTTTAGTGTTCAAATTGCTAAGTTAAGATTTACTGTAAAAATCGTAAAATGCTGTACGTTTTTCGATACAGTTCAACCACAAGCCTGGAACAGTTCCAAGGCTTGATGTTCATTATTATTAAAATTTTCCCCTTTTGCAGAAATTATATGAATAGTTACGACATTCTACATTGGAAGCTGTTGGTAAAATGTTCAAGCTTTGGTATCAAAGTTTATATGCTATAAAGTCTACAGAACTGTTAGAAAGCTATATTAAAATATTACATGGCGTCATTTAACACCGAGCCTTATAGAATACAGTCATTTCATGCTTAACGTATACATTACATATGATGGATTTACGAGTAATTTATTTTGTGTAATATTTTCGAAAAAATTACTTTGCATATTCTGATCTTCTTGCAAAACACAAATTAAGAAGAGAAAAAAAAAAGAATATAAATAAATGTTGGCAACCTTTAAAGAATGAAAATAATCCTTTTTAAATGCCTGTGGTATAAAAAGTTATTAAATATCATACAATTATTTCTTATTATTTATTTTCTTAAGATAAAAATCAAAACTTTTTTTTTTCGTTAAGTGCGTATTAATCATAAGTATTCGCATTAATTAAATATAAACTTACTAAATGCCATTTAAATTATGTTTATATGGATTTCAAAATATTTCAAATAGTTTCAATAGCGTTTAGTAGACATTGTCTATATCTATAGATATGAATTTCGGCTCTTATGCCTTATGCCTATAATTTATTACAACATAATTCGTGATTGAATTTGAATTTAAATAATGACTTACTCAAAATTTAAAAAAAATTGTATATTACTCAGTATTATTATAAATATTATCGAAGATAATAAATGAGAACTCTAGAATATTTCGAAATAAATTTCGATTTTTGATCCAATTTCCTAGATCAGTTTTTGTACTTTATAAATACGTATTTCGACTACCAAGCAGTCATCCTCAGTAATTAGCTAGAACGTGTAGCCCGTCACCAAAATTAGCAGAGAGTAACATTCATAATATGAGTAATCATGACTAGCTAATTCTTACTGATGATGACTACTTGGTAGTCGAAATACGTATTTATAAAATACAGAAAACTGATATAGGAAATTGGAGCAAAAATCGAAATTTACTCAGTATTAGATACAATTTTTATAATGATTAAAGGTACAAGTCTACTTATTAAGGGATGGTCTTAGGTTAAAGATGCTCTAGACACATTCCAAAATGATGCAATATTTTTATTAAATTACCTAACTAAGCGGTGTTCAAAAATTTATTATAGAAGTATACAAAAAAATTCTTTTATTGACTGTTTAAAAGAGAAAAAATTATCAAAAAATCTATTAGACGTTAAACAAAATAGAACGAATTCGAAAAACTGTGTGTAATTTTTATTTCCTTTCTTTTAACTCGCAGTATCTGCTTGTCTGCCGAAAGAAATTTGTATCGATTTTTAACCCTATTCCCGTGATCAAATCGAGCTGAAACTTTGCAGGCCAAAGCAAAATTTGAAACGGTTATTTATTTTCTAATTATGAATTTTCAAAAGATAAAGTTCACTTATGATTTTCCATTGAAAATATTAAAAAAAATATAAAGTGAATATATCTTTCGTTACTTAAAATTATGATTGCTGCGTAAGTAAGTAGTAATAGTTCGTAAATAGAAGAAAGGGCAATGCATTATAGAGTTTTGGTCGATATAAATTGATCACAATTTAAGTGGTACATATTACATTTTTAAAACGCCAGCTAATGTGTATAGTCACAAGTTAGCACAATGATTATATTATTTTTTCATGATTTCAAACAAATATCCATTAATTTGACTCTTGACGGTCGTATCAACCAACAAGTACAAGCCATTTCATGTATCATCGTTAGGTACAATCAATTTGAATTCTTTAGACATCAACTGCTAGCTTTGTACAATTTTTCGCCTTAATCTTATTAACACTTTGGAAACAATGATAGAAGTGTAAAGCTCGTTTTTATTGGAAATACAGTTCCTGGATGCATTTTTAATTAAGTTAAATTGGACTGCTTTCATAAGCTTTTTAATTTCTATTGTTTTTTCCGAAAATATTCAACCATAGCCAATTATTTGAATTGGTACATTGCAAGTGGTTTCTATTTGTTTATATCTAAAAATCGCAAACAATATTGTAGACAAAAATATATAATTTATACATAGTTTCTGAATCATTTTCTATCTTTTAAAAACATAAGTTTAAAATAAAATTGCTAAAAAATTTTTGGTAACTACAAATTTTTCGAACTTTTTGAACATTTTAAAGGGAAATAAATAACTACAAATTTTTTTACGATCCATTTTATTTTGTGATATTTTTTCAAATACAATGATATTCTTGTGGTTCTCGTTATAATCAATAAGTAATAGTAATTATCTATGCCGTTATGCGTCAGATGCAAGAATGTGAGAGGACTATCGTCTCAAAAATTTGAGCACTATTAAGATCCGATACTTTCCAGCCAAACTGTATATAGTGTTTGAGATACTAATTAATGAATTAATATTATGCCTACCGAGTGAACAGGCACAGGATTTTTAAAACATACCATTTCTTAACATCATCATCAGTATATTATCTGGATTTTTAATTAATGTTTATAATATAAATACTTATGTTAAAAAAATCATTTTTGTATTCCTCATTAGTTTCTTATTATAACTGAAGTAACTATTAAATAAAATTAATTTTATAAATTGTACAAATTAATAGATATAATTAACAAGGGGAGTTCATATACTTTATTTGACCCATTATTTTTTATTATTATTGTTGTTATTATTATTCTTTATTAATTTGTTTCACTATACAACAACTTTTAATTTTAATTCCAGATGTAAAATGTGAACCATCGATTTGTTCAGAAGATACGTCTGTTGGAACATTATCAAATCGTAGTGATTATTTTACATCAACAAATGACAATAAATGGACTGTAACAGTGGAAATTCGTAAAAAATTTCATGAAACTTTTGGAATTATGTTAACAAGTTTGTATTAGTTTAATTTTATTTTACAATTTTAAATTAGATAGATAAAAATTAATTTTTATGGAAATGATTAATGCTGAAGAACCAAAATCGATAATCCAGGATCCTGCAAAAATCTAGTCAAAAGTGAAATGTGGTTTATTTACTACGGCATTAAGACCATACATTTAACCAAAATAATGAAGCCTATTATTTTTTCTTATTTACCTGACATTAAAAAATGCGTTTCATTACCCCTAGGGTTTTACCTTAAGATCCTGTTCAATGTAAAACAATCGAATATTCAATATCCTATACTCCTAGGGATGCTGTCGTTCAGCAGAGTCGATTATACCTACACACGAAATAGACAAAGAATACAATCTTTTTTTTCCACCTATAGGGTGTTTATTAGTCAGCTTGGAACGCTGACAGTTCAGAATTGGAAGTCGTGTCGTAATCAATCGACTCCTCAGAACTCTGATAAAATATTTACTTGCAAAACAAATAAATAATATGGATAATGTTAGCGTTTGATAAGTTTCTTATTCGAGTTCTACTTAATTTGTATACAATGTATATATTTGTAATATATATCAAGGTATACTAAGTTTAGTCCCTAGTTAGATAGGTGTTCATAAAATCATCTAACGAGTAACCAGAAATTTAACTCTTTTCCGGTAGTCCGTTCGTTTGTTCGTCTGTCATCACTATAACTTGAAAACGTCCAGAGATATCAAGCTGAAATTTTTAAAGCGTGCTTATAGTTCTTGTAGACAGACATTTTCAGTTTTCTGAGATTGGTTTATTATTATTATTATTATTTTTTTTTTAAATAGACTAATTTTCTTTCTTAGTTTGTAGAACAACCCAGCTAGCAGAAACCGTGAAGGTATTTTGTAGATTCACAGAAAACATAAAAAACAAGGAAAATTTAAAATTGCTACCATTCTCTAGAAGTGTAATGCACTGTTCGAATATTTAATAAAAGTCTGAATCGCTCTTTAAATCGCTCTTTAGAATGAGTGTAAGTTACAACCGTAGGTAACTGTTGTGAAACAAATCGATGGATATCTAAGCAAATTAGGTATATAAGGCTTAAGAGGTCTTAATAACGCTTGATTATCTCCGATTTCAAAATAAAATTTATTCAAAAATAAAGTATAAATATATTATTAAGTTTAGATATTCGGTGTATTTATTCTTCGGTGATGAAATGTGTTCAAAGTAGTGACTATTTTAAAAACAACTGGTGTTGTGGTGCTAAACTAATTATGATTTATTCACCCATAAGAAAAATCAAGTTAGTTTTAAGATAAAATTAGAAATAGTGGAAGTCAATTAGTTAAAAATGTTTGTTATACACAAAATTATATTATTATCTATTTATTGATTCATTTATTGCATCTTATAACCAACCAGACATTCATTTATTTAACACTTAAATAAATAATTCATCCAACATCGACCAAGCCAATATTATGCCTTTATTTCTTATTATTTTTAAATGGTTTTCATATATTACAGGATGTTCTAAAGAGTATATCTGGTATTGTGGTTTCAAAACCAGGACCAGTGAAATGTATTTATATTATATTATATAATAGTCGCCCTATTAGCTCAGTTGGTTAAGGCGTAACCAATTCCGTCCGCGGTATGCTTAGGGTAGCGGGTTTGATTCCCGCCGTCGCAACAAAAATTAATTTAATTAATAGTTGTGATGGGCTGATGTAGTGCATGGTATATGCATGAAGGAGATGTACTCAGCCTCTGAAATTGAGGAGCTGATAAATGAAATTATCAGCGGAAAGTTGGTAAAACACATATATGGTATCACAATGGGCTCTATAGCCTAAGTGTGTCCTTCGTGGGCAACCAATATAACCTAACCTAACCTCTGTATTATTTAATAACTTTACGAGCTTTTTATATCATCATCAACATTAAATTGTACTATGAAGATAAAATGGCCGAATTGATTAAACATGCTTGTATTAAAGCTAAAATAACTTTGAATACTATGTTGCTTAACATGATCGGTGATCGGTGAGAACCGTTGTTTTCATGATTTTGTTCAAACAAAATTGGTAAACGTGCCTAAAGGTGTTTTCACTTCAAAACTTTCTCTATTTATTTGAAAAAAACGTAAAACTTATTTTTGATTTGATTTTTTATAAATGATTTGAAACGATTCTTGCCTTACATATGTTATTATTGAACATTAATTACTTGAAGTTGCATGTTTTCAACTACAATAATCTTTTCATCTGATTAATTCATATAGATATACCTACAAAACTTAAGTTTTTTGCTATTTTAATGGCTTTAATTCCGAAGCGAAGGATTTTAGAGGGTTCAGGCCATTTGGACTTTTGATCAAGATGATAATAACGTCTTGTATACAGAGTTTCAAGAAATTTTAATCAAAAGCCAAATCTAATGTTAAATGTGCGGGTTCCAAATTTAATTTAAAGAAAAAAAACCGAGACAGTCTGTATATTTATTTACATTTAAAAACATCATCAATTAGTAAGTAATTTGTATCCATTGAATATAATTTAAAATAATACTGAAAATATCTCTAACAACACATAAAATCCAAAATATACTTTAATGAATAACATTTATTTATAAAAACTCATCATTAATCAATGATTTCGAAATGATTCAAAATCATTATTCATTCTGCATAAAAAATATAATTTTATTTACTAAAATAATTCTCTTCTAGCCTCATTTTATCTAAACTATTCTAAACTAATATATTTGGGAATAAATGGTGTATGTATATAGTACGATCATTTTGCGTTTTCGTCTTTCACTTTTTGCATACAAGGTAAAGTTTTGATGAGTAAAATTTATTTCAATAAAATAATAATGAATAATAACAAACTTGGTCTCACTTTTTACGTCCTGAGCACGCTATGAAAAATCCAGCTTGCTATCTCTTTTCGTTAGGGACGGGCGGTGGACTAAACTTAGTATACCTTGAGTTGGGACTAAACTTAGTAAACCTTGATATATTTCATATTTGCATGGTATAAAAATAGAGTGATTAAGAAAAAAACCATTTTATCACAAAAAAAACGTGGGGTGTTAGATTTCAATTATTGTAAATATTTTATCGACAGATATTGGTAAAAGTAAATTTTAAAAAATATTCTAAAAAGCACCCTACGTTTTTTTACGATAAAATGATTTTTTTCTTAATCTTTCTTCTTGTTTTGAACTTATAGAAAGTATTTTCTACTTTTAGTTCAGTAAAGAGCGTACTTTTAATTAATATTGTTTATTGTTATCTGCGCTTCCACCATCAAAGATTTTTTAGTTAATTGTATATAATGATCTAGATAATCGGACAAACTTATTAAATTATTGTATTGTAACTGGTCCATAATAATTGTGCGAAGTTCCGTTACATAGATACATAGATGCATACCAAACTCATAAAAGCGCGTTAAAAAAATGGTTACATCTATGTAAAAAAATACATTTTCATTCTCATTTCAGAAGTACTCATAATTCTGGTATTCTATGTAGTTATGGTAGGCAGTTGCTTTTACAAACGACTACTTTTTATGAATACAACATTCTGTCAAAAATTTCCAGTCAAATTTAGCTCTAGATAATGTCGAGTAATATGTAAGGTATTTTAGCTAGTAGTTTTATTTATATACCGGTTAATACGTCTACTTCGATTATCAATTTGACAAAAACCATTTGAGATAGTCGACGTCTTACTTCAAAATGCGGTATTTCTCGGAAACCAAAATAAAGCGAAAGCTTTTCAATTTATTTTTAAATGGAACTCATAATATAAATGACAATTTTAGACCATAAATTATTCTTAACTTTTACGTATTTCATTTTTGACTCACCCTCTTTAAATATATATCGTTGTCTATTATATGTTGTCTATTAACGATGATGTCGTGCCGATTGAAACTATATTTTATTTTTATAATAATAATGAATTTAAACCTCCGTTTCTCTGACATATACGCTATAAAAGAGGACACCCACATCATTATTTGTTACTCTTTATTTATTTAACAACATCCATATTTACAATTACATTTCATGACGTGGGTGGATTCGGTTACTTCGTTCTTATCCAAGCGACGCCAATGTGATCTACCACCCCCATTAATTATAATTGTTCACACTGACGCTGCCTGGATTTGAACCTGCAACTTAAGTCTAAGTAACGACACACGGTCAAAGACGAATTTTTATGCCCTGTATATATGAAATATATATCAAGGTAAACTAATTTTAGTTCCAAGTTTGTAACGCTTAGAAATATTGATGTAACAAACAAAATTTTTTTATAGGTGCTCATAAAATCAACTAAAATTAGTCCATTTCTGTTTGTCCGTCCGCCCGTAAACACGATTATTTGAAAACGAAAAGAGATATCCAGCTGAAATTAATAGTGTGCTCAAGACCTAAACAGTCAGTTTGTGTTCGTAAATGAGCAAAATAGATGAATTGGGTCTTGGGTCCGTAGGACCCATCTTGTAAGCCGTTAGACATAGCACAAAAGTTTGAAGAAAAAAAATGCTGTTTATAAAAAAATTTTTGATTAAAACATTTGTTCGTAAATACCATTGTTGTCTCGTGAGGTAGCAATTTAGGGCAAAATTTTGTGTCCATTTTCTCCAAAACTATAAAAGATAAATGAAAATTTGTCGGTAGCTTCAACTAGTGAGTGAAGGATTTTCTAAATACAAAAAAAAGTTTTCTATAAAATTTTCAAAAATAAAGCAAATGGCAGTAGGTAGGCTGACATGTGTTTGCTTTTTAAACTTATTCTCTATTTTATTAACATTGTCTATACAGGATATTTCAACAATTAACTCAATCATTTGTTTATTTCAACTTATTTCTACAATATTCCAAAATTAATATTTTGTTTATACTGTTTTTAAAGTGTTAATTAGTATGTGGTTTTTCAATAAAACAGAAATCATCTTCTTTAGATATATCCTTTCTCTACAAACAATAATAAATTTTCAACAAACACAAATTGTTGGTAATTAAAATTTAATTACATGGTATCAATTTACTAGAAAATGTGTTTTTATCCATTGGTTTTAATTAACATTTTTCCAATTTGCGTTTGATAATTTATTTTGTTTTTAATTAGGAAAAACAAAGTATGAGACTAAAACTTTTCAATGAACTTTGTGTGTATGATATAATTATAAAAAAAAAAGAATAAAAAGGTTCTAAAATAAACTTTTATTTGTAAAGGTATTGAGGTAAACACATATCTACAAACATATAAAAACTAAACACATGTGTTAGTTTAACAATTACAAGGTCTTCAAATGCAACTTTCATCTAGAAGTAATTAATCTAATATTTCAAAAATCCTTTAAATTTCAGAGGGAGATGAGAGCCGTTAACTTAAAGTTTTATTTCGTTAGTCGTTATTTTCACTCAAAAACATTAAATTTGACAAAATAAGGTCCAAGTAACAAGGTTTAATACCTTTGGATGTTTTATTTCTGTCTACTTCGTTTAACCGTTTATCAGTTAGTGTTGGAATTTTAACATATTAGTGGAAGCATAAATCACTGCACTTAACATAGTCATTTGTCACAAATGTGAATGTAACCAGAGCTTTAGCCATAATTATATCATGATAATTTCTACTGGCCATTATTCTTCACCTAATGCCATCAAAGACCTGACTCGATCTCAATTTGAAGATTGATTCAGATAAAAAAGAAATATTTTGAATTTCTCTAACTTTTTATGTTTTCTATGGTTGTAAAAGCTATCACGATTGTTTCTAGATAGCAACAGCTTTGGCAGGTGGTGGAAAAACAGGTCTTAATGTAACAGCGTATAACTGTAATACATTCGAAATGGAAGGACCAATTGCAATAATATGGTTTTTAATTGAGAGTTATTCCGGATGCTATTGTTTTTAAAGCATTATTAGCATTGTCATAAGATGCAGATTTAAAAAAAAAATATGTATGGTCAAAATTAAAGGAACACTTTAGTTATTAATTACGCTTTTTCTAAATATCATAAGGTACTCAATAATATTGATATAGTCATGAGAGGTGCCTAAACACATTTATAAATTAAGTGTTAAAATTTTGTAAGGCGTATTTTAGAAAATATTGTTTAAAATGCACCAAACTGGCTGCTTTTTCTTCCCCTTAAATACGTCCCTACCTGTAGATTTTTTCCGAACATTTTTTTCCTCTCTTGTTCCATTTAATATTTCGAATATTAAATAAATGAATTCGAGCAAAACAGGTTGGTGAATGGGCTTTCTTAAATTGCCAGCCTTTTTCATTCAATCTTTATTTATATAAATAATGTATGTATTTTGAAAAAGAAATTCACACCCGTTTTTCAATTAGATCCAAAGAAACTTAAAATCGTCCAACAAAACTGAAAGAAAAAAGGCTAGTATATTAATAAAAGCGTCTTTTCTTAGTTTTTTTAACTTCATTTTCATACCATGTATATATGAAATATAACATGGTATACTAAGTTCAGTCACAAGTTTGTATCACTTAAAAATATTGATGCTACGAACAAAATTTTGGTATAGGTGTTCATAAAATTACCTAATTAGTCCATTTCCAGTTGCCCGCCTGTCCGTTTGTGACGATAACTCAAACGATAACTCAAAAACAAAAAATGATATCAAGCTGAAATTTTTAAAGCGTGCTCAGGACGTAAAAGGTGAGGTTGAGTTCGTAAATGAGCATATGTTCCTAACAATAAACAACTTTTGTTTGAAACATTTTTTCGTAAACATCACTGTTTACCCGTGACGGCGCAAATTATGTTATAACATTATATAGTATGTACTATATGGGAATATCAGCTATGAGTATGTGAAACCACAATCGTGTTATATATACGACTGTGGCTATCTAAGAGTGACTTTCTTTATTTACATGACGTAAAAAATAAACGATTGCATAATCAACACTCTGTCAATTGTTCACTGTAGTTTAATTTAAGAAATTAACTTATAATTGCTTTCAAATATAGTTTTTCCCTGCACCAACGTTATTAAATTTTAATTTTATTCAAGTAGATGATACCAAATTATTGATTTGTAAATTAAGCTCGTTATAATCGATCTAAATAATTTTGAAAATTGTGACAGAAAAATGAACTTAATTTTAATTTTTAATGCATCTCTAAAACATTTAAATCAATATAACAAATATATATAAACTATAAACAACTTGAAGCCATTGTACCTAAATAGAAATATATAGATTTAATTTGAAACATACAAACGTTATTAGCGTCCGTTATATGAGTCGTCGTCGAGACGCTTGTGCTCATCCTAACGTTTTAAAAGTGAGTTTTATACTTAAGCTGTGTATTCGTCACATTTTCGAGTGTTATTTCTTGACTCATAATACAATCGTGCCGTGCTCGTTATTATTTGGTGAGAGACACTAAAAACTTATAAAACATAACAAGAAATAAAATCTAAAAGTGATTTGTATTCAAAATAAAATAAAATTTTATATATTTTACATATTCAATGTCATATTATGATTTGCACAGTTTATTTTCAGTTCGATTCCATGTTTTAATTAACGCATGTTTATTTGGGTAGAAAAAAAATTAAAAAACCAAAAAAACAAGAACCGTAATAAAAGGAACAATTTATGTAGTGTGTGTATGTTTTTTTTTGTGAATAATTTTCAACAATATATGTGACAAATTTAAATCCTAATGAACGGCGTCAGTTATTTTTGTATTTCTTCAATCAGTTCGCATAAACATATTAAGTCTAAATATAAAAATAAACTTTTAATAGTCTTGAAACATGAAAGAAGAAGAGTTTGTTGTAACGTTATATTATGACGACCCTCTTTGTGTGTTGATTTAGAAAAAATATATTATTTTTTATTTTTTTAAATGTGTGACGAGTGTGTGACTAGTTATTATGTGTGATTAAAACACGGAAAAAATATCATACTAAAGTTGTGTGTAAATTGGTAATTAAAAGAAATGTTTTCGTCATTTAAGTTGCCTTCGTTACGGTCGAAAAAACATAATGATAAATCAGAAAATGGTACACCCACAGGAACACCCATATCGAAACGACATCAAAGAAGTATGTACCTTTTATTAGCAATCCTAAGAATTTCTTCTTTTATAAATTTTGTTATATGCGTGTAAGATAAAGGTGGTATAATGAACTCTGCTTACCTTTTCATTAAAATTTCATTAAAAATTAATAATCCTTGTAATATATATACCTTTAAATTTAAAATTCCTAGCTTTGAATATATTTTTGCTGAAGGTGAGATGGGATAGGTACCGCTTTCCGTAGAAGACATCTTTTACTTTAAGATAAGCAATTATTTATATAGTACGTACAAAAGAATCGTCAATGTTTTGGAATTATACAAGCTCAAAATTTCTGTCTAATTACTGTGAGAAGTAAAGTTTAATAAAAATATTTTCGACAATAATTAATACAAAAATCAGTAAAACGGTGAGCCTGATTTTCGATACCTCAAAATTGAATTTTAAGGGTACGAAATTGTTTTTTTGATTTATTTTTTGAATATTTTCGTACTTAACCCGTACCTAAAATGCGCGACTTTTACAATATTGTCCTTGCTTAGTGTTGCCGAACTATCTCACGATTACGCCTACTATATAGGATGCATTTTTATATATGAAGAAGGGTTGTGTCCCAAAATGGCTGCATTCGAACAAAATATAGGGATATAGAGATCACAGAACGTAACCCTTTACTCGAACTTGAACATATATAAGAACACTCTCTCCATTAAATTACATTTTTCCTCTTTTTTATTTTTTTTTTTCAGCTACGGAACCACAAACTCGCATTTGAAACATACCTATGCCACAGAAAGACACACACACACACACTTACAACAAACTTATAACACCCCTTTTTTTACACTTAGATAAAAATTCAGAGATAAATTGTAGTAATTAACTTCTATGCTCTACAACTTTGCTTATTATAGTAAATTTCGATTTTAATAATATTAGTAAAATTAATCGAGACATTCTCAAAATTAAATCAATAACCAACGATATTCTATTTTGTTATTGATTTATCGAAAGACTTCTAAGTCAAGGGCTTTCCTATTTAGAATATTATGCTTTATCTTATTGAATGGTCGAATGTGGTAGTTATGTTAAACCCTGTAAATTATCTCTTTGAAAAATAATTTTTTGCTTGTTAGTAGCTCGTAATAAAAAACATCTCTTATTATAAATCTTTTTAATACCTACTGGAATTTTATTTGTTAATTCAAAAATATATAGTTATATAGGTTTTATAATCTACTAAATTTGAATTTTTGAAAAACCTTTATAATTTAATTAAAATCTGTTAATTTATTTATGCAATTCAGGATTTATTACTATTTGCTTGAATATATTTTACCGGATGTAAGGTAAATTTATAAAATTAATTTATTTTGCCGTTTTTTTTCTTATTTTTATTTTAACAAATTTATATGCGAGATTATTTTTTTGCTCTTGCTATAATAACTATAACGTCACGTACGTCTTACAAGTTTTATTTATTTGATTTACCGTAAACATTATTCGAAA
Source organism: Chrysoperla carnea (assembly GCF_905475395.1). Taxonomy (NCBI): domain Eukaryota; kingdom Metazoa; phylum Arthropoda; class Insecta; order Neuroptera; family Chrysopidae; genus Chrysoperla; species Chrysoperla carnea. The sequence continues at coordinate 69,187,469 of NC_058337.1, read as the reverse complement.
TTATTTATGGTAACGGATGTTTCAGAATAACAAATATTCATTCCTAACTTTAAGTGGCGATGGATATTTCATTAAAATATAATTTTTAAGATGTATTTTTTAGCATCCTAGGCAGCTTGAGTTAAACATTTTTTCTTAGAAAACAAAATAGATAGAATATTTATTTAACATTGCGATTCCAAAAATTTGGAGGAATTAATTTTTTTAATAAATTAATAGTATAAATTTTAATAAACATATATTCATATATTTTAGTTCACCCTTACATATGTTTATATTTGCATATAAATAATTTTGTACGCAAAAATAAAAAAATTTGTTAGGGCCCCTGGGTTGGAGCCCCGGTTGCCCTTTCAAATAGTTTCGATCCTGGAATTGGCGAAATCATTACAGTTTTTTAATGCCAAAGTCAATTATAAAAAATTGACAATCTACTAAGCAGCCTACTGCATTAGAGGTGTTTTGGGGTCGTTAATCAAAATTATGATGGTCCGAAAGTCCGCCCTTGTATCGGAGGACCAGTGTGGCCCAGTTACGAGTTCATCTTGGAGAGCTGTTTTGCTTATTGATAATCCATAATGATTTTATTTCTACATAGTAGCTAGCTTTTTGGTACCAACAGCATGAATACAATTGCACCAGAAAACGACAGTTGACAATTGCACAATTGCTCAAACCACTTAACGCTAGAAAAACTCTTCTTTTGTGGTTAAAATTATGGTCTCAATTTTTATAATTATTATGTAATTTAATTTTTATTTTTGTAATTGTTGGACATAATCCAAAAGAATATTTTCCAGTTTTCATTAGATTGCTTTGTCACTAATGTCCACTTTTCTAAGGTGAATGTGTACCCCTCTTTTAGCTTCTAAAAATAATAATATGATATAAAATATCGTTGTGTATTGACCTAAATAGAACAAAAATAATTAATTAATTCGTAACAAAGTGATTAATTAATTTCAATAACATATTCCGTCCCTCTCTTCAATTACTTTTCTATTTTTCTACATTTAGATAGTGGCATGTAGATATTCCCACTTTCCAGACTTTTCGAGTGAAATTAGAATGTACATTTTACGAAAGTATAGGGATGTACATTTTACAAAAAGAAGGATGTACATTTTACTAGCTACAATAGATCTTTTTAGACCTGGTATTTTTGAAGTAATTCAGATATTTTTCGTTTCTTTGAAAATGGGGTATCAAATAAAAGACATTGACATGTACATTACAAAACTGTACCCCTACGAAAGGAGATATGGGGGGAGGGGGAGTGCAAGTGGGGATGTTACCCTGTCTTCATTTCATGTAAAATTTATTGTCAATAATAATGAAAAAATTAAAAAATTAAATAGTAGTCGTAATAAAAATCATGAAAATATTATAGATAAGGTGAGCTATTAAGCATTTTGTTAATCTTATTTTCCAAGATGATAAGGTGCAAAGTCTTGGCGCCTTGGTGGTAACTGCCAATCTGTAGCTAAATATAAAAAATTCACCGAATAAAAATATTGTATTATTTGTACTAAGAAGAATTTTCTTTTTTCTTTTGTGTATCTTCCTTTTAGAAATTGTATTATATTCTTACAGGAATATCTGATGCTGGTGGTTGTCCATCAATAGCATCATTACGCCCAGGTTCAATAGCATATAATAGCGATCAGTTAATGTCTGGAGACAAAATTCATAGCGTTAATGGAATCACAACTTCACATTCAAAACCAGAGGATGTGGCCGCCATGTTAAATAATGTCGAGGATCGTGCATTACTTGAAGTTGAATATTCATTACCGGATTGCGTATCACAGAATTCATTGAGTACAATCACATCAAAGGTCACAAATATAACCGTTGAACGAGAAGATGGATCATTAGGGATAACTTTACGTGGTGGTGTACACGGAGATCCACAACTTACACGAGCTTTAGTTATTACGCATGTTCGACCAAATGGTCCGGCACATAAGTTAGTATGCTTCTAGTTTTGAAACGTTAATCATTGTCATTTCTTAAATTAAGTTCTAATTCTTTTATCATATGTCTAGATTTGTGTTTGAACCTAAACTAGGTTCAGTCTCTCAACTGCTTTCACTCAGCCTCAACGGTTGTAAATACAACACTACCTTTTTTTTCTTCAAAAATATAACTATTTTTTATCAAAATTAATAAAAAAAAAAGGAATTATTAATTCAAAAAAATGACTGAAATATACTTTAGATGAATTATTCTTTCTTTTGTATATGAATTTGTGGCAAAAAAAAAAAAATTAATACAAGGTCTCTATACACAGAATCAAAGAATTTCATAATTTTTAGCTTTTATTGAAAGGGAAAGCTTTTTTCTATTATATACAAAAATTGATATTTATTTGCAATTAATAGAACCCAATTAGAAAACTACACAAACCAAAGACTTTGGTTTGAATCAAATCCATGTTATATGAAGAAGATCATGCAAAGTAGATCAAAAAGTGTATCACAAGAAGATGAGACACTGTACCATTTTCTTATAGTCGCTTGGTACACTTTGTGTCGAAAATATCACCCAGAAATACTCATCAATGCGAGCAAGTTGGGAGAAGTCTCCTTTCAGATTTGAAGAATGCTAATCTTTATATTAAAAATTAGATTAATTGTTTAAACAATTGCCAAAAAAGTGAGATATCGTCTTACAAACAAAATAAACTGTAAATCCAAACGACCAGTCTATGTGATCTTTTGTTGGAGAGAATGTTTGGGTTGAGTAAAAAAAAATCATGTTTATAAAAATGAAGCTCGCGGTTGACAAATTCTTTAACGCCACCCACTGTAGTATTCTGTATCACTTTTGCTAAAGAATCGTCAATAAACCTACTTTTCTCAATTAACCCAAAATAGATTATTGTCACTTTACCGCGATCCACCTTAATTGAAAATTTGCTTATGATTGATATACCTGATATCCAATTATCTTTGAATTACAGAACGGGTCTGATAAAAGTTGGTGATAGATTGTTAAAAGTTGACAATCAAACATTAACTAATAAAACATTGATGGAAGCCCAAAAAATTTTAACACAAACAAATGATAATTTAGCTCAAACTCCGAATCCAATATCGACGTTAACCATAGAATATGATGTTAGTATTATGGAAACAGTTAAATATGCAACGGGTCCATTATTAGTTGAAATTGAACGGCATATCCATGAAGAACTGGGTATTGGTTTAGGAAATAAAATTTTTAGTGACAATGAAAATGTAATTTATATTGAAAGCATTATGCCAGCAAGTATTGCGGATCGATGTGGAGCATTACATATTAATGATCAAATCTTAGCAATAGATGATATTCGATTGGAAGGTACTAATTTATCCGCTGAAGAAGTAATGACATTATTCGAAAATTCTAAAGGTAGTGTCACACGATTACACATCTTACCGTTTCATACTTATACTACCTCTATACATTCACATCGAAGTGCCTCTGGACTTTGGAATCAGTCACCGAAAGGTAAACTAACATAGAGTTAATGTTTAAAAAAACTTTTTAATTCTTAGGTGTGATTGCTTATTTACAGAATTGGTCCCAGGAACACCTAGTATGTCTGGATTTAGTACAATTAATTCTAGGAGATCAAGATTTCCATTTAAAAAAACTTATAATTTTCGAAATCCTCAAAAAGTTTCAAATTTAGAAGGAAATAACTATTGTGGCTATCATCCTCAGTTAGGCGTATGTCATAGAGAAACGTTGAATGTTACACTTTGCTCAGAAGGTAATGGATTTGGATTATCTGTTGGAACAGAATTAGCTCCTGGGGAGGAAGAAGCTAGCATTGTAGTAACAGATATTGAAACTAATTCTGTTGCTGATAGGTAAAGTCTTTAATACTACTGGAAGTTGTATATAAATTTTATACTGTCATATAACTTTTTTAGATGTGGTTGCCTACAAATCGGCGACCGTCTTTTATCAATAAATTGTCAACCAAATCTAACACTCCAAGAAATAAATACTATTTTTGAACGTGGTTACGATCCAAAATTAATGGCTAAATTAGAATTACAAGTAGAAATTGATGTGGTTGATTCAATCATACCATCAAGTGGAGTATTTACAGTAAAAATTGCAAGACAAACTACCGGCTTAGGAATAACAATAACAGCGTCAAAAAATAATCCAAATGATCCATTTATTATATCGGATATTCGACGTGGATCAATTGCTCACAGAATTGGTACCTTACATGTTGGGGATAGATTATTAGCAATTGATAATCAAAATTTGGATCATCAAAGTTTAGAAACAGCGTTTGAAATATTACAAAGTAATCATAATGAAATAGTTACACTGCAAGTCGAAAAAGTTCCTCGAGATACAAGTTATTTGTTATCAGAGAATATTGTTTATACAGTCGAGCTCGTACGGTACGGTGGACCATTAGGAATTACAATTTCAGGGAGTGAAGATTGTTTAGAACCAATAATTTTATCTAGATTAATTGAAGGTAGGCAGTCTTTTAATTTTAATTTTGGTTTTTTATTAATTATATTAACGTAGATTCTTTCGGACTCAAATGATCTTTTTTTAGGTGGATTAGCGGAGAAAACTGGTGCTTTGCATGTAGGAGATCGAATCTTAGCAATAAACGGTGAAAATTTAATTAATCGTCCATTATCGGATGCCATTCGGTTACTTCAATGTTCAGGAGATCGTGTGCAGTTAAAAATATCCCGTCAAATAAAAGGTAAATTATGTATATTCGATTAAATATTCGCATCGACACATCGACATTAAATACTAGTAAAAGTATGATTATTAATAAATTAGCTAAATAATAGCAAAATTATTACATATATCTTGAGATATCAAAGTATTTTCTAGAAACTACAAAAGCCAAAGTGTATACCTAATGTTTAAGAGCTTTTAATGTTTTTGATATCTGTTACTCCTGAAATTTGAAAATGTTTTGCCTGACAACATGTATAGTTAGTCTCAGAATTATATATTTTTTTCAGAAGCTCGAACACCCTGTGAAGAAAATCGAGAATCATTTCTTGTACAAAGTCCTGGTAGTATTGATAGCGCTGTTGAGTCATGGGTGGGTTCTATGTTGATTGAAAATAATTATAAAAATGAAAAAGGTAAGAATAGGTAGTTAAAAGATTTGTTTTTCAATATTTTCCTTTACTTCAGTCTTAGGTATAAAAAATCTACCTTAAACTTTTTGGAAGTGTCTTAAAATCTACCTTAAACTTTTTCCAAGACATTTTAGTGCATTGATTAATCCGCAGGTAACTCGATTCCACTTTGGAAGTACGCTATTGAGAAATTTTATATATCCGAATATCTCATCTGTTTGTCAGACCTAAGCAAAAGAAAAAAAGAAATGTCCAATAGAAATTGCAATATGTGAATCGCAATATTTATTTTTTATATAATTTTTATTTTATTTTACATATTTTATTTTGTTTAGAGTCAAGTCAAAAAGCTCCTGAAGATTCAGAAACCAAAACAGAAGCGAAAGAAACTGAATCAAAACCAATAAACGAAAATAAATCAGAAAATAATCACAAAGATTCAATGCAAAATTTACAATACTACTCTGATACAGATGACGTAATGTATGCTCCAAGTCCATTACCGTTACCGTTACCTAATTATAATTATCGCAGCAATAATAATACAATCAATTCCGATCTCTTTGCATCAATGCAGTTAGGTGAATCATTTAACTCCACCATCTTAAATAACATCTCTCCGACAGTACGGAAGCGTTTTGAATATAATGAAATACAACATGAATCACCAACTCAAATAGGTGCAACATCACGATCTCCTCCAGGACCATCATCTGCAAATATTCAGAATAGTGAATTTAATATCAACAATAATCGGTTCGATTCAATAAACGCTGATGTATATCACGTGATTTTGTATAAAGATGCAGTTTACGATGATTATGGATTTAGTGTAAGTGATGGACTATATGAAAAAGGTGTTTATATTAACCGAATTCGAAAAGGAGGTCCGGCGGATATTGTGGGTTTGTTGAAACCGTTCGATCGAATTTTGCAGGTGAGTTTCTATATTTATGTTGATTTTTTCAAGTTTTAAGAGTAAGAGAATGAATTTTCGATTTTATTCGATTTTCGAGCGTTGTTTTAAGATTGACCAAACCAGATACTTTTGTTTAAATATAATAAGATTTTTTTACTAGCCGTGGGGTGTGTCTGGTACGACCTTAGGGGTGAATAACTTCCCACTATAATAAAGAGTTATAAAAAGAAAAAAATCAAAAATTTCAACACAATTAGGTATATGTTTATAGGTCACTACAGTATTAATTTATAAATTATCCTTGAGAAGTAGTACTCGACCGAATATAATGCAATTCTTTTCGGATCATGTAGCCGTTAATACGCTCCGATCGACATCTCGATCGAACAAAGTCGACATCATTTTTTATTCGCGCGATATCGATTAGCAAAAAAATGACCACACACGTAAACACACACACTCACATTCTCATTCTTCCCCAAATTATGTTTTGATGCTATTTCCACAACTGCGATTTTTAAATCGAATCAATTACATTAACTTCCCTGCAGAACCAAACTGGATTTTTAATTTTAAGGACCTTCTCAAAAACTCTTGAGATTTTTGCCTTAGCTATTGTTGGTTCTTCAGACTTAGAAAAAAATTGTTAACAAAGCCTTTTCATTTTTAAAAATTTTCAGGTAAATGATACCAAAACTCAAGACTTCGATTGTTGTCTAACAGTTCCATTAATTGCATCAGCTGGTGATCGAATGGAATTGGTAATTGCAAGGTCTAACAATAATTTAGAAAATAAGGTTCGTTCACAAATTATTATTATAATTTTTTGAATACAGATAATTAACTGAAATAATATAATTTAGGTTGTATCCTGGATAACGGAGGAACACAATCCATTTCCAACAAGTCCAACTTTTAGCAGTTTATCTGGCAGTCAAAGTACTATTACAAAAACATTATAATATTTCCTTCCAAAAGATGATATTAAACCTTTATTTTAAAAATTTGCATTCCATTTTTAATAATAATAATAATAATACTATACTCTATACAATTATGTTGACTCTGGATTGATTTGAAAACAAATTACGCCTAATTAATAAATTATTTTTGCTCAAAGATTTTTTAATCAATATTTTATAGAAATAAAGGTTTAATTAGGATTATATCGGCAATTTGTACATACATTTTGTCAGTGGCGTATTTAATGGTGATGGTGTCCTTATAGGCCCTAGGTATCCTAAGTCGACTTTTTTTAACAAAATATACGTATACAGGGTGGAACATTTTAATTTACGATGGGCTAATAGCTCGTTTTGTAGCTAGCCCAATTAAAAAATTACTTAAACAAACGTTTGATGGTGGAAACCATGTTTGACATCAGTTTGATTTAGATCCTAAACGGTAAAACATAGAATAACACTTTAAATTAGAAGGTTGACATTTGCCTGTGTCCATGAGTTTAACCTGGCAGTCAAGGTCATTTGATCTTGATTTTCAAATGATTTAGAAAATTTACCTGGACTTAAAAGGTTTTATTGCCCTTGAAAACTATTGCTTAAGAAACCTAGCATATTTCTTCTGGTTAAATGCAATGATGGCATTTTTTTAAGTCGCTTTCCTCCGAATGCTAACGATTTTGAAAAAAATATTTGAAATAAAAAATGTTAGTTTTTTTTTGTTTTTATGGGGATAAACTTTCTAATTTAAAATCAAATCGAATTTAAATTAACTATTAAAGCGACCCGGAGAACTAGGTCCAATCTGATGTCAGAACATGTTGTCTCCCATCAAAGTCTGCAACCCTTGTTTAAGTTTTGTTTTCATCGGCTTATTACCAAGCGAGTCATTCATTAATATGATCCATCTGTATATATAATATACATTGACGAGTTTCAATAATATTTGTTAAAATCGACAATATGTATTTATACATGATAATTAGCATCAATTATGAAAAAAACATATTTAAGTGGAACTCCTTAGATGTTGTCGCCCTTGACCTGGGCATCACGAACCTAACCCTAAATTCGCCACTGAATTCTATTTTGTTTTGTAAATAGAAATTCCCAAATACTGATTATTGTAAATTTAAGACAGTTTAAAATAAAAGTCGTAAGTAGAAAAACACGTTTTTATTGCGTTAATCTTTTTAATTCACAGGTGAATGGGATATTTTAGGTGAATGGGATACTTTACTCTTGTCTGCTAAAAAGGGAAAAATAAACACGACCTAGTTTTATATAAATCTTAGCTCATAAAAATCAACAAATAACAAATTTCATTTTTCTAAAATAGTTTATTGAAAGATTTCATCAATATTACAGTACCAAAAAATATATGAAAACATGTAACAAATGCATACAAAATTAAACTCATTCCAAGTTTTTTAAATAAAAATTAACATTAATATAACAAAATTTTTACTTAAAAATTAAATTAACAATCTTCTAAAAATTATCAACATGTCATATAAAAAAGGATAATCTAGTCGAGGAAATTAATGTACAATTTTATTTGTTTATTTCCTACACATCTTTTTAATTCCGTACCTCAAAAGAAATAATCTACATCAGGTCATTAATTAATAAATAATAGGTATGTACTTACTTCTTTTGACATTCTCTTTGATTAGGATGATCTTCCGTAAATATACAGAGTACTTCTAAACATATGCGAAAATTCCAAATAAAAATTTAAAGTTGGATGATTTATGCAAATTTGATGAGTTATTAGTCAAAACTTATAAGAACATAATTTAGGATTTTATTTATACAAAATTTACTTCTCCAAAAAATCTTCATCTGTCAGCATAATCCTTGTAAAAGGAACTTGGATGGAGAGAAACTTCGGCTTTAATATATGTTGAAAATATTTTTGATTTGTTTAACATGCTTTTATTAGCTTCATACGTATGTTAATATGTTAGTATGTAACGAAAACTTTGAACATGTTTCTGACCCCCCTGCAAAAAGTCGGATAAACTCGAAATTTGGCATACTTATCGAGGAGCGGATTTCCACATTTATTTGCGCTCCCACCATATTTATATTGAATTTTTGATAAATAAATAATAGTCTAAAAAAACTAAAAAACCCAAAATAAATGATAGTTTAAAAAACTAAAATACATTTTTTTCTTTAAATTCAAAAAAATCATTTTATCGTAAAAAAGCGCAGGGTGCTTTTTAACATATTTTATAATGACTTTTCTTTTATCAATATCTGTCTTTATAAAATATTTACAATAATTGAAATTTAACACCCCACGTATTTTTACGATAAAACGATTTTTTTAAATTTAAAGAAATTATTTCCTACCTTTTAGTTCGGTTAGTTACAAAAGCGTATTTTTTAGTTTTTTAAGCTATTATTTATGAATGAAAAACATTAATTTTTTTAGAAAATAAAAGAATGGTTATTTTTAGGTATTCGTAGGGGCCCAGCCCTTTTTATTTATTTATGATAAATAAAAATAGAAAAATACAGTATCTAATTTTAGTTACTATCTTGAACATAAGTAGTAGGTCTGCATAAAATACATTTAAAATCATCGTTAGAATATTTATTTGAATTTTTCGTATATAAAACCATGAGTAATTAGCGGCATTGTTTTCAAATTTTCTATCCATACATTTGTTACATTAAATTAAAATATTCAATTTATCGATTTAATTATTTATTTATTTAAGACTAGAAAGTTCTTACTAGGTACATAAAAAGAATACAATTAACTAAATTCTATAATAAGATTTTTCTTATAAATAAAAAAATATCTTTGATGAAAATGAAATTTAAAAAAATAACAGTTTAAAGTGTTCCAAAAGTATGTTTATAAATTAGCTTCTTCACTGGAATAACATTAGAAAACTTTTAATTTAAAGCACTATGCACATTTTGTTACTCTGGAACAAATAAGTATTAAATAAATGAATTGTTAATAATTGGTATATATACTGGCTGTTTAATTTACATATTGTCATAGAGCATCCTACGAGTGTGAGAGAGAACATACATATGATAAATTGAGTAAAATGTATAAGAAAGAGCGTATGTGTTGTAGCTTCAGTACGAAAGCGGGTTTGGTCCGTTTTGTGTTGTTTGACGGTTCACTACTATGCTGTGCTACTATGTTGTTGTTTTTTCTTAAACACATTGCTTAATGTGTACATTTATAAGTACTCTCTCATACTGGTGGTATGCAGTATGCCAAAGTGTGAATTAAACGGGTGGTATAATGTTTTTGATTTACAGCTTGCTTAATGTATTCCAGGTAAGTTAAATTATTACCAATGTTAAAACATTGGAAAATTTTTAGGATTATTTATTTCAGGAAAGTTTAGGTTATGTATGACAATAATTTTCATTATTCAATAAAAATTACTTAGAACGTATAAAACAACAAGAAGTACTTATTTTAGTTGGATATATTTATCGATTGACTTTTTCAAAAGCCATAATGATAATATACACGCATTTTAATTTTGCTATGTGTGTGCGTGTCTGCCTGTCTGCCCGTCTGTCGCGCTGTACCTTAATGGGTTTTGATTTTTTGATTGTTTGGAAGATAATTTAAAGTGTTCTTAGCTATGTTTCGAAAAAATCGATTCGGGTTGGAAAGAGTTTCAGGGAAAAAAACGTATTTGTCGGGGGTTTTTAAATTTGGTTTTTACTTGCATTGCCTGAAACCATTATTTGGACGTCAGAGTTTCGTAAATTGAAGGTAAGTTTAAACGCACTTTTGGAAAACAATAGATAGAAAAAAAAATGCAAATATGAATTTTTACTTATTACAATATTTTAAATAATTAAAAATAAAAAGATTAAATATCACATTCAAATTCAGAAATTCTACTCTGTATTGTACAATAATTTCCACGATTATTTATATTTGTTATTTCATATATATTCGAATCAGCTGCAAAACTTTCTAAATCAACATAACTATAATCTAATGAATTATTTTCAAGTAATTCAGCTAACTCATTACGTAATTCAGCGAATGTTGGACGGGAATTTGGATCACTTGACCAACATCGAGCCATTACGCGATATATTTCTGGTTTACAATGACCAGGTCGTTCTAAACGATAACCATCGCATACACAATGCATTACTTCACGGCCAGACATTGTGGCATATGGAGTTGCACCTAAAAATAAAAATATTTACTTTCTGTAAAAAATAATTCTGAGCACAAAAGGATGTAGAATTAGTGCTAAAATAATTACCTAAAGTAACAATTTCCCATAGTAGAATTCCAAATGACCAAACATCGCTTTTTTCTGTGAATAATGAAAACATTAATGCTTCGGTGGCCATCCATCTTACTGGTAATGGATTCTTTGGTTGTTTTGGTTCTTTGATTTCTCTGGTCGGTGAGTATCGTGATAAACCAAAATCAGATATCTTACATAATTTATTATGATCAACTAAAATATTTCTGGCTGCCAAATCTCGATGAATTATCTACAAAAAAAAGAAATTTATTAATATAAAAGTTAAAAATAGTGCCTATAAGTACAAAATATTTCTCTATATCCAACAAAATTGAAATCAATCAAGTTGATTCAATCAGGTATGGAATCTTTTCGTTAAAATCCAAATTAGAAAATGGCACCAAGACAAGAACGAATTAATAAAAACCTTTGTTGCAATTTGATAGTCGTCAGCAATGAGAGTGTAAAGCAAAAAACTAGAATCTTAAAAATTATCAAAATACGATTCCAGTTTTTATTCTGGGAAGGGTCTACTATCTCAACAAACACACGTTTGGGTGTATTATACGTTTTCGTCACTAGAAAAAACCATCCTGACTGTATTGGAGTACATTGGAACCGCGGTAATTGGGGCTATGTCTAGTCCCCTTGCAATCCGATATAACTATAACGGTAATTAAAATACAGATTTATTATAAATACATGAATTATTCGTGGCTGAAATTAGAAAATGATTGAAATCTTATCACTTTGATATGTAATTTGACGGATTACAAGGTATTCTTTTTCAAAAAGTTCCAGTTTATAGGTGGCTTGAGGCAGTATTCTATTGTCTGGCAAATTCGATAATTCGACACTGCCTAGCCAAACGTTTGTCGTATTACCGCGGTTCCACTGTACTTTGAAGTTCGAAAATATTATTTTCTTAGAGAGACATTCATTCTTACTTCATCTAAAACTACTACATAAATTTTAAACTTATGGTTGAATTAGAAGAAACTTACGCCTTTTGATGTCAAATATTCCATTCCCCTGGCAACACAGTACGCAAATACTGTCAAATCTTTGGATGTTAACGTTGCCGCATCATCACTAAAATTGTAATAATCTCTCCTCGTTCGATGATCTCGTAAATACGTTAAGAGTTTCCCATACATAACATATTCCATTATCAATAAATATGGTTCTGCAGAAAAGAAAAACAGAAAATCAGAATTAGTACAAATTAGCAGGAATTTTTGGCTTAAATTTTAAATATCTTACCTCGATCTGTACAACATCCCAATAACTGGACAACATTCGGGTGAGATCCAATTTTTTGCATTATAAATAATTCGCGATGCAAATCATCACGTTCTTTGGCTGTATATCCATCTTTAATAGTTTTTACAGCTACAAGTCGTGTCAGTCCATCATGGTCTTTTAAATCATCCGCTTCTGCTTTCCACACTTGACCAAAATTACCTTCTCCTAGAAGAGTTTTTAATCGCAATTTATTTCGTGGAAATTCCCATTTTGAATTTGCATCTGTAATAATCATTGGTAATCTCGTAACATGGTTTATAGTTGAAGGTTTTTCCTTTTCCTGAGTACTTTCAGCCAAAGCATCCGCTTCGCTATCCAATTGTTTTAAACGTTGATATAAAATTGTCCGCACTATAAATGCCACAATTAATATTAATGGTAGCACACCCAAAATTGTTAAAATATATGCCAAAACATTATTCTCATTTAAGACACTACTTCTTCTCGGATTCACAATTATCTCAGTTTGGTTTAAACTATTATTTGGGAAAAAAATCGGTACATCAGACGGTGTACTTGTGGAAGTCTTCGATGTAGAATGCTTGGTTTTAGTTGTAGTTGTTTCAATAGGTTTGGGCGTAGTGTTTGGTATCATTTCAACCTTGGACGTAAAAACCGGAATAATAACAGTATGCAAAGTTGTTTCTGCAATTACCGGTGCTTGGGTCGGCTTAGTTGTGGTTGGTCTTAATACAAACGTCGATGTGGAAATTTTTTGAGTAGTTGAGATCGTTTTTTCCTTGACATCTTCTATGATAGTTGTTGCATCAACAACATCAGCAACAATAATTTGAAACCTTTTCGTTGTTGCCTGCTCTTCTTCAACCAAATTTTCTGGTTCTGGCTGTGCAGTTGTAACATTTCGTTTCGGTTTTGTTTGAATTGAAACTGATGTAACAACATTGGTTGAAACAATTTGTTGAGTCGTCAAACTTGGTGATTGTGGAGTCGTCACTGTCACTGTTGAGTCATTTAAATTTTGCGAGGTTGTAGTCTCCACAATTGCTTCGAATTTGATTTTTTCTGGTATTGATAAAGGATTTGGTATGGGTGACGATTTAGTATCCGATGATACTAAATCAGAATGATTACGAGGCACTAAATTTGCTCGAAATGACGCACTGTTCCGATGCATTATGGAAACTGCCCTATTATTATTTCGCGAATAATTTGGACGATGGCGGGTTGAACTATGATACTTAGTTGGAGCCGTTGACGTCGTCTCACGTGACTCAGTTTCGTTAAAATTATCATATTTAATGCTGATATTAACGGATTCATTGTTATTTTTCCTTTGTATGGTTAAAATGTGGGACGGTTCTTCCTTATTATTCGGTCCCTTATAACTTGTATTCGATCTTGTTACATTATACTCAGTAGTTTTATTATTATTGTTTGTATTCGATTTGGGTCGAAAATATTCTCGAACAGATACAGATGGTCGCGTTGGTAATGCACGAATATTAAGCACCTTATTTGCAATATTTAAGCGATCCACATTGATGTCCATTAAATTAGTTTCGTCTGTACTCTTAAAACTTTTTGTATGATGTCGTAATGATGGTTTTGTAATTCGATTACTCGTATAGGGTGGTTTATTTGTGGAAGTTATTTTTTGTCCAAAATTTAGAAATGGTTGAATTTCATCTTCTGATAAATTTGTTTCCAACGGTCGAAAATGATTGTACAACGATTCAGACATTAATAAAGTATTGTTTGAATTTTTCGTGACTTGATTGTTTTCGATTGTTTTATTGATTGTTTTATTCTGCAAGAAATTTAACAGGTAAAGCTGGTCATGGTTGGTTTCTTGTACTTGCAGCGTATCTTCTAAATCTAGTTCTGATTCGTCCTCGTCATTGGGTGGTTTTTTCTCTGCTATACCTAATGTTTCGTAAGCAATTTGTTCTATATCAATTGGTAATCGAGCTTTACGTTGTTGCAATGGTACATAAATATTTGTATCGTGATCTTTTAAAATACTTTTCGCACTTTTTTGAGCTTTATAAATAAATTTTTGGGCATTACTGATCTGTGTGATCAAGGAATTTTTCGTATTATTCGGACGAATTTGTACATTTTGCTGTTTTTTATTTGAGTTATTATCGTTACTCGAGCTATTACGATTACTTTTATTTAGTTCAAACAAAGAATTTTGGAATAATTTTGATGAATTTTGTGCTAGCTGTGAGACATTTTCTTTGGAAACATTTTTATTATTTATTCGACTGTTGTTATTATTGCTCAACGTCGTATTTTGGAATGTTGAATTGAAAGTATTTGTTGTGTTTGTGGAGTAGTTCGGAGTTGTACCGTTAATAGTGTTTGTTTGATTATTCCCGGATGTAACAGTTTCATTATGATATTTTGTTGTCTTGTTACCTCCATTTGAATTATCAGAAGTTGCGGATGCTAACGGCAAATTTCGTTGGCGTAGTGACCGGATATCTATGTATGCACGGGTTGTGGCTGATATTATATCTAATAATTGATTTAAATGTGTTGTAGTTTCAATTATATGATCAACATTTGTTGTAGATAAGTTTTGTAAACGATTTTGTATAATTTGACGCCGCCTTGCGGCTAATAGTGAAAGTAATTGTGAATCGCGGTTTTTTATTGTATTTGGTATTGTAGCATTATTTTTTATTGATGTGGTGATTTGTGCTGTATTAGTTGAACTATTATCATTGTTGTTGATTGGTGATATTGTTGATGAAGACGGTCGTTTGAAATTTGTTGGACCTGAAATTACGAAAAATATTTATTAATGATAGTTTACTTTACTTAATAAATAAAAACAACATGTATGATATATTCTGGACTGTTTTTGCTTTTTGAAACTCAGATTTAATAATATTTACTCCATATTTATCTTCTTTTTATGTGCCAACGCTACTATAAAACCTCTTTTTTTTTTTTTAAATTTATTCTAATATTCCCATCAAGTTAGGTGAAATTTCATATAATTTACTGAAGTTTTGGGTACAGCCAAGCCACCTATACCAATTTTTAGTTTTTTACCTCTAGAATCAAAATTTTCATATGCGGAGAAAAACCAAAGTGTAATTTCGAAAAAATTAACGACCAAACCATCAACGTCAGTCCAAAGTTATCGGGTGTAAATAAGTCGGTTCAGAGTTTTCGATCGATTTGTATATATAAACTTTTTCTTATCTTTTATATTATCTGAAAAATCTACATCAATGTACAATTATCTGTTGTTTGATATTTTTTAAAAACTGCATTTTAGGGAAACAATACTGGATAAAAGTTGTTAATCTTGAAATTTCCACCCGATCTGTATATTTTGATTGTTCCCTATTTTTTGATTTTTCGGAAAAACCGATATTTAAATAAATACGAAGCATTCATATTTATGATTTTTTCACCAAAAACACGGAAAATTGATACATTGATACATTGATGTAGATTTTTCTTATAATATGAAAGATAAGGTAAAGTTTATACATACATCGATCGGAAATCTTACATCCGATAACTTTTGACTAATTTATAGTTTCTCTAAAATGCATAGTTTTCGAGTAAAATGCAAAAATTGTGGAAAAACATTGAAAATCGTTAATTTTTCAGAAATTTGTGCAGAAATTCCAATATTACACAGGTAAAAAGCTAAAAATGGACAACATCGGCATTGCTGTACTCAAAACTTATTGATAAAGAGATGAAACCTTAATATTTGTTTGAGTATACCCAGTATCCCACACACGAAATTTATTAGAAATTTGTTTTATAATCATAAAAAATAAATTTTTTATGACTCAGTTAATTTGAACCATATTCAAATTTTTGAAAGATTATATAAGAAGTGGTCGGCTTTTTTATGACCATAATAAATGAAATAAAATTTTGTGTATAATAATTAAATGAATTGCATTTTTATTTTGATACATTATAATTGAATAAGTGAATTATCTTTAGATGAACACAAAAAAAAAGTTTTACTGTGGTCAGTTACATATTAACCAAGTAAAAATACTTCCGACTTAATTTATTACATAAGATTAAATCGTTCTTTTTTTACTTCAATTCAAAACTGATGTATAAATGCTTTTCATAGAGAGTAAGTATTATAGTTATTTGTCGCTGTGAGGTGATAATTTTTTGCTTATATAAAAATGAGAATATCTTACTCAAAAGGTTAACTTTCTATGTAATTATATCCCAGGGCCAATCATCAAAGTTTTATTGGATTTGTATTCAAAATTGGATCACTATGAGGGTGGAGCAAAGTATATGAATTTAAGAGACAGAGATGTAAGAAGAACTATTGCTATTTTCAGAATGAACAGGTTTGCTTGGGAAAATAAGAAAAACCGAAGCGGGGAGAGGATTTGTGTTCTGTGTAACGGAATTGAAACAGTCGAACATCTTATAGAGAAGTGTTATGGGGAAGTAGGGAAAAAAAGGGATCATCTTTACAGTCGCAGGTTGAATAATACAAAATTGATTTTGGATGCTAAGAATATTGTAGATTAAAGCAGTATATAAATATTTACGCTTCATCTTGGACCAGCGCTCACAATATCCTTAAATTTCAGTCTGCCTCGTTGTACTTGTGACCAGATTTCATTTTATTCATTTATTTCTGATGGGCGATTTAGTTTAAAATTTCTATTATTTATATGTTTTATGATGTTTTTTTGTGTGCTGTTTTATTCTCATTTTCTGCGTCTTTCAGTTTTATTCTCATTTTCTGTGTATAAGTGATATAATGTTAACAATGTTTTACTTTGATTGGCCAGTTGGCATATCAATAAAGTTTATTATTATTATATCCCAGAGCCAATTTCAATTAAGGTATTTCCAGACCCAATACACCTACGTGAAATTTCTAGTGCATAAGGATTCTCTGTAGGGTTTATAGAAAATTAACTATCAATGCCAGCGTTTTCTTAAATGCTGATATTCATAGTTAATTTTCTATAAACCGTACAGAGAATCGATATATGAATTTTTTTTACAAAATATGTATAAACAAATTTTAAATTTTTGGTATTGATTTCAATTTTATACGTAGGTGTATTGGGACAAAATCGGTAAGAATATTGAATTAGTATCAAAGATGTTTGGGGTATAAGCATCCCAACTCCCTTCCTTCTTTTTATGTCGAAGTATTTTGCTTCCGCGGTTTTTATGACTTCGAAAATCTGTACAGCCTCTTCAAATTAAGTTAGAGGGTTAATATTGAAAGTTAATATGTAAGTTGGTTTAGTGCCAAGGATGCGTGTTTTGAAATTGCAAATTATATGTTCTCAAAACTTGAAAAAACAAAAATGTCATTTTAAACTTCAGAACCAAAAAATGGGGTGTTATAAGTTTGACCGCTATGTGTGTCTGAAATGTCTGTGTGCCTGTCTGTGGCATCATAGTGCCTAAACGGGTGATTTTTTAAAGGTAATTTAATGGGGAGAGTTCTTAGCTATGTTTCAAGTGCGAGTTTGGGGTTTCGTACCTGGAATAACTAAAAAATATGCGATGGTCCTCAAAATCGGTTCAGTTTGATGAAGGCTCTAAGGATAAAGATAATTTAATGGAGAGTGTTCTTACATACATTTCCAGTGCGAGTTTAGGGTTCCATACCCGAAAAATTTATCGGGGTTTTTCTAAATTTTGTAAATTTCACTTGTAAGCGAATGCATCTTTTAATAAGAAATATATAATGAAGGGGAAATATGACTTTCACGATGGGGCTCTATTGCACGCGAGTTTTTTTTAGCTAGCAGTCTGTGTGCAATCTATTTATTTATTTAATTAAATGGTTGTGTAATGAAAAGTACTGCAGTATTTTCGATATCATCTAGTTTGTAAAATTATTTTGACTATAGCTATTAAACACCTTCAATTTTCCTCATGTACAAAAATAAGATGCTTGTTTTTTTATAAACAAAAGCCTAGTCATAAAGTAAATTAATTTAATGGTTGTCGTAGAATTCTCTTACAATTTTAGGTACAATAACAATTTATATTTGAATTGAAAGTTAATTTTAATAATAATAATAGATATGTATTAATTTTACAAAGATGTTTTTAAGTATGAGGGCGAATTTTTACTTTCACCATTAGTATACCTAATAATACCTTGACCTTTTTAGAGGAACTATAATGTATTAATAATAATAATTAATATGATTCTTTTTTCTTAATTAATGTACATACATTTACCTTTCATAATACTGAGAAAAAGTGATAGGTCCAAAGCCAAATTAGATAAAAAAAATTTATGAGTATAGGTATTGTTAATTTAATTTGAAACAAATTTGAAACTTAATAATACTTTAGGTCTCTATTGTTTAAAAAATTTGTAAAAAAAGGAAATCTGATAACAATAGGACAAAGTATGGAATAATATCTATAGATTCGATTCTGACATCTTACAGGGGGATTGTAGGATTCAGTCAAATAATCAATGTGACAAAAGATTATGATCAAGCAAAACAAAAAAAAAACAAAGAAATATAAGACTTTCTTGATGAAATCATTATTTAAGCATCGTTAGTAAAAATCTCAAAAAAAAGAAATAGTCACACAGAAATTGCGTAATATTAGCGAATTTTCTTTCTCAAATGAAGTAAAAGATATCTATTGTTATAATTCTAAAATTTTGAATATTGGAATATAAATAAATTGGCAGTACATAGTCGGTGTGGTACTGAAGTCGTCTGAGTGCGACCCTTGTAGTCCACACGACTAACTTCCCAGAGGGGGAAAACATTAAAAAAAGATCTTGTTAGCCTTCTTAGATTATTCTTCGAACATGTACTGCAGTTTCTGCTGGAACGATCATTATCTCCATAGATAAATGATGTGTTTTAGCTCTTCTCTTTTTAACTTTTGTATACAATCCGAATTTTCTATTCACGGTTAAGGCTTATTAAATACCAAAAGCTGAAGCTTATTAAGTATTCCGATCGGTTTAAAGTTGTGATCACAAGGGCTAAGGTTTATTAAATACCAAAAGCTGAAGATTATAAAATATTACGATCGGTTTAAAATTGTGACCCCAAGGGCAGTTACAAACACATTTGCCTTTAATATTTCTGTGTATGAGTATACAAATTTTATTGCTAAAACTACAAATCCGACGAGGAATAACATAAATTCCTGCAACGATTTAAACCATAATTTTTTTAAATGAAACCCAAAAATGATTTTTTCAAATATTTACACAATGCTTATGAAATCTTAAAATTGTCCCTGAAACAGAAATAACTTTAAATCTATATAATATTAGTAATTTACAAAATATCCTGTAGGTAAACTCTATGAATATAATATATTCAACAAAGACTTAATCGACTATTCTTTTCATATGTTAAGTCTATGATTGTTGAATGCCGATAGCAGTAAAACAACTTTTTCGATAATAAAATATACTTTGTAAGTAATTTTTTTCGTATCCTCTATAACCAGTTGTACAGGAAAAATCCACAATAATTTTCTCATAATATAATATTTCTATATAGTATTGAAAAATGCATAACAAATTACTTCCATGTACAAACCACAAATTAAGTAGTATGACAAAAAGTATTACTTTCTTTGTTGAAAAGTGATGTTGGAATTTTATAAGGAAGTTCTCCCTTTCTGAAGCTAATGAAATCATTATTCTAAATCAAAACTAAAATTTAATAAAAAAATTAGAGAAGTAGGAATTGAAAATTTGACAGAATGATAAATGTTTTGATAGTTGAAGACTTTTGTAAGGATAGTTTTAAAGACTCTGTGAATAGGGATTTTAAATATAATTAAGCCCGCCGAGAGGAGGGAAGAATAGGGAAAGTCCCCGGGCCCGAGCGCTGTTAACTTTACTAAAAAATAGTAATTAATAAATATACTTTGCGCGGTTACTTGGCCGTACTGCTTCAGCCGCATTTAACAGAAGAGGTCACGTAGTACCGTGTGTCCTATTGTGAAAGTGTATGGTAGGGCAGGCGTTTATAGCAATGCACTGGTATCTATACTGTAACGGACACGTCATTCTATTTACTATTAATTATCCAAGTAATGGTAAATATTTTGTATAAAAGATTATTCCGATAATAAATTCAGGATTCTGTCGAGGTTTAAAATGCGATTCTTAAATGAATTCACTATCCAAGTATTAAAATTAAATTAAAAAGCATAAGTTTTAAAAGCGAAATTCTACAACTTTTGTCTTGGTCATTTGTGTGTAATTATTTTCTAAAATTCATGGGGATCTCAAACTTTTTTAGCATCTTGTATATACATCTAGATGTAGAAACCAAGAAATGTGTTCGTGCTTAGAGGTATTTTTATCGTTTTTCAAATCGCTGTTACTTGAATAAAAGTGTTCATTTTGTACCACGTGCTTCTAGAAAGTACATAAAGCACATTATTCTCTATTTATAATCAGTTGGCTACTATTCCATAAGGGTCAGGTTTAATCATTTTTCGCTAGATTGAGTTGATTGATCTGAGGAAATGATATAAGGAATTACAATTACTATTTGTGTTTTCAATATATAGAGGGAATGTGAATACGTTTCGCCACAATTTTTGATTTATAACATTCAATTAATAAACGTTTTTTGCATATTGATAAATAATAATATCGATATTAATTACATATCCGTTATAATATATAAATGATTTGTCATATGTTAAAACTGTTATACCTACTGAATTAGAAAACAGTATCAATATTTCAAAATCATCAAGTCAATTTCATTTCATTTGACAAGATAATTTTTATATTCCACAAACTGGTTTTAAGTTCAAACAGTAAGTTACAATGCATATACAGACTAAGGCAATTTTTTGAAAAATAAGTTAAATTTCCCCGCCCACTCAAATTGTATATGATATTGGGAATTTTAAACTCTATAGTTTTCCTTTTCTCATGAATTATTCAAATTTTATTTTTAGTATATAAAATTTTATGTTGTTTATCAAATTTAAAATGTCGATAAAAAAAAAAAAAAAAATTTAGAAAAAGTAATTTACCTATTGAATCAATCATTCGACGTCATCAATTTCTTTGGAAATTTAATAAAAAAGTGTGAGAAGCTTGTTGACCGGTCAAATAACATTCATTAAAAATTGAAAAATATGGCGGATAAAGTTATGGCGGATTTAAATTTGATATTGAAATTTATTTACTTTCATCTCTACGTTTTTGCTTGAGGTGAGAACCTCCTACCTATACTCAAATGTAACTCATATATGGTACCAACATTTTTCTTTAATAACCAACTTGTCTAAATCGTCACTCTTCTAAATTCTCATGAAATTAAAAATCATTATATTTTGTATAAAGCTCCCTACGCTTTTAACCAAACACCTGCATATAACATTCTTTTAAAATATGTTCATATTTACGCATATTAATTAATAATTTCCATTCCAAAAAACTAATTCATTATATGCAAATTTTCAATTCCAAAAAAAAAATTCTTGACGTTCGTTTTTTTCTTCTATTTCTAAAATAATCCCACATAAAATTAATTAATATTATATTAATATTAAATCCTACGTCATAATTAATTTTTTTTTTGTATGTGTATGCCATTAATAAAATACTTAATTCTATTATAGAATATTGAAGAGAAAACCATGAACCTATCTATTTAATTTAAATGCATGCGCAACTAACTTATATACCTGTAGCACCGTGTATTTATTTAATTATCATGTATGTCCTATGTGCTTTGTTAGTAGGTCTCAAAAACAGTCAGGTCAGGCTGATATTATGATATTGATAAAAACACTTATAAAAGTTATTGTGCCCCTTAATTATCCATTGCCTCCTAACTTTTTCTTGTAAAGAAATTCTTGTAGGTTCTCTTTCATACGAAAAAAGTTTATGATTTCGTTCCAAGCTTCAATTTAAAAAAAAAAAAACCCTTTTTGTTATTCTAACATAAAAATCGAAAGTAAAAGCAATAATTATTTTATCTGACACTCGAAAAAACGAGGTGTTGTTGTCTGAAATATTTTAGAATATTGATTACTCTAATATTAACTTCCCCGAAGAAGTTCATGTAATGGGGCCGATTTTGAAAATCTCCAGTTTTACATATTTCCGCAGTTTCAAGGCCAGAATATCCGAATCAAACTTTTTCAATGTGATGTCTGTGTGTTTGTGAGTACGCATGTGCGTATATTCGTATGTTCGTTCGGATTCTTTCCCCTCGATTATCTCGCGACCCAGTTATGACATTAACACGTGACTGGGCTTATTTGACGCGTAATCACGTATTTAAGATCTGAAATAGTATTAAGCAGAGTTGAGCCGTTTTTTAATAGTAAACACATCATTTATCTATGGAGATAATGATCGTTCCAGCATAAGCTGCAGTACATGTTCGAAGAATAATCTATGAAGACTAACAAGACCTTTAATGTTTTTTTCTCCTCAGGGAAGTTAGTCGTGTGGACTACAAGGGTCGTACTCACTTGACTTCAGTACCACACCGGCTATGTACTGCCAATTCATCTTAAAATATTTGTCTGTAGAGGTAAGAGTTACATAGATATCTGTTTTTGCATAAAAATTTTTATGTTTATCTCTTATATATGTGGCCACTATGGAGTATTTAGATATAATTTTAACTACTATTTAGATACATTTTTAACTAATAGTGGCGGCTCATACAGTTTACATATTGATTTATTATTCTTATTAATGATCCTTATTGCCAAATTTCATCAAAATATGTTTAGTCGTTTTTACGAGATTGAGTAACAAATATCCAAACTATTAAATTAATTAATTATAAGTAGAATTAGTACCTATCATTTTTCAACGGTTTTTAGCAAGTATCTATGTAATATGCATGTATTTGTATATAATTGTTAATACTTATATATTTTAAATTTTATGCATACATTAATTTTGAATTAATAATAAACATATGGATTTAGAGGTATAAAAAAATAACATTTAATAATAAAACAAGTAGAAAGTTTTATTTATTTATTTACCTTTAATTCACTTGTTAATTTATTTATGTTTACATACCCATATTATCTATCCACTTTTATTAGTATTATTTGATACATATATGTATATGCCAAGTACTATGAAGAACGGTTAAATGATTATCTACGTATGCTCTATGATACTAGTACAATGGATGAGTTTTGCTTAGAGAGAATTACAAATTAAAATACTATACACCACTTGGGAAAAATCTACTTTGAAATAGCGAAATTGACTATTCTATTGGAGCTGTGCAAAATTTTCTAGTAAGATTTTTAATGATGCATATATCATTCAAAAAATAAAAAAATAAAATAAAAACAGGTTAAAGAGAATTATTTATTGAAAGACTTCATTTTACTCAATTTTTAGTTTTGCTCAAAATAATTTTAAAAAAATACATAATTCTAGACCAGAGAGAGGCTGAAATACTAGACGGGTTGCACCTGCGATAGCATTTTAGCTCTTTTGTGACTGTAATTATATATCATTTATCTTTTTTCGATACAAAACTAAAGTGTCCAAAATGAAATGAAGTCCTGCAAAGAATAATTTTATTTAATTTTTTTTCAGCTGTAATATCATCGCCCAAATGCGTTCAAAGTATTCATAAATTCAATTTTACTATACTCGTCTAAAATTAATCAATAATATCAATAATAAAGCGTTTTCAAATTGTCTGATAATTTTCGATTGAATTATTTTTCATAATTATTGATAAAGCTTTTAGACCTTTTGGAGAATAAATTTTGATTTCTTTTTGAAATTATATTCTATGATGGAATGAATTATATTCGATCTATTAGAGATCATTTAATCAACAAAATAATCGATTATTTTGCTTTATATTGAAATGGATTAAAAAATATTGAATTTTTCAAATAAAAAACAAAATCATCCTTTATTAATAAAATTAAATGATAATGTATTAGGTACCAAACAAGTGAAATTTACAAAATTTAAAAAACTCCCTACATATTTTTCGAGTACGGAACCCTAAACAAGAATATCTAAGAAAACTCTCTATTAAATTAATTTTTTTTAAAAGCCTTTTCCAAACAGAGCCGAATTTGAAGATCAAAGCCAATTTTTCAGTTTTTTTCGGTTCGGGACCCTAAATTTGCACTTGAAACATAATTAAAACACTCTCCATTTAATTGTCTTTCAAACTAAATCAAAAAAATTTGAATCGGTACAGCTGTTTAGGAGCTGCCTGCCACAGACAGACAGACAGACAGATAGACACACACACATAGCGGTCAACTTATAACACCTCCTTTTTTAGAACGGGATTCATAATAATTTAAGTAAGTAAATGGTGTAGAAATTTAAGTATACAGTTTTTTTATTTTGGATCAGTAAAAAGCAAATTTTTAAACAAAATTAATATTGAAAATAGCATTTTATTAAATGAGCTTTTAAAAAAAAATTGATGATTGAATTTATGTATATTGTAAGCTCTGAAACCGAAATAATTTTATGTAAATTCTGTGTGAATTTAATTGAATTACTCAATTGTTCGAGGTGAAACGTGAAAAGTCATCTAAAATGTTATACTTAGCAATAATGAGTTTAATTATAGATATTTTGTCATAGATATATGATCGTAGGTTGTTACAACTTTCTTTTTTATTTAGTTAATATATATAACTACGTGCACTTTAACCCAAAAATATTAAAAGTGATTTCCGTACGATCAATCAATCATAAATGAAATAGGTATGTATTTCGAAAGATTATTCACAGAATTTTAATACTGTAATCTTATTTTAATCTACGTAATTTGAACATTTTTAAGTTTATTTCAAATGTTAGCGTTTATTTTTTTTTAAAAATTGACGGACATGACGTTAAAAGCTGAAGCTGCATTATTATTTTAAATTTTTTATTAACTAAAATAAAAGCTAGTTTTTTAAAACTTTTTTACTTAAAATTAAAAATCAATTTTGTTTTATAATGCCTCGTCCACATTGATATACGTATAATAATTTCATATTGTTATAATTGATAGTATGAAAAATAATGATATCAAATTAGTGATATTTACATACACTTTTCGTTTTAAAATATATTTGCCGTTATCTCACAAGAAAATTGGATTATTATTTATTTAAAAAAAATATTATTTAGCATCTATCGTGTGATTGACAACGGTTTTCGATTAGTTGTCGAAAAGACGAAATAAAATATAAGAAAATATTACAGTTGAGCAAAACATGGACTGATCATGAATTTAAGATTCGTTATAGCTTTAGTACTATTATAGATACCAAACCTATTCTGCTGAAATGCAGAATAGTCAGAATTTTTCCTTGAAACTCTTGTATCTTTAATATATAATTGTAAACATACTAAATATACTTGATTCCATAAAAATCACAACAGTTAAAACATTCTAAGCGTACTCATCATATGTTATGTTATAATAATAACACTTAGAATGTTTTAATTCGAGCGT
Organism: Chrysoperla carnea; assembly: GCF_905475395.1. NCBI lineage: Eukaryota > Metazoa > Arthropoda > Insecta > Neuroptera > Chrysopidae > Chrysoperla > Chrysoperla carnea. The sequence continues at coordinate 69,161,477 of NC_058337.1, read as the reverse complement.
TTTTAATGACATAGGAAATGTAACTATGATGTAAATACCGTCTTGATGGATAAATGAAGTATTTTAATTTTTTGAAAAATTACATAAAATAATTAAAAGTAAACTGAGATAGTTTTCAGAAAACAGTCTAATACCCATTTGAATTATATATACTTTTCAAGTCACTTCCAGCATATTTTAATTTCCTAGCAAGTTTCTCCCATATTCTATTTATATAGCAATAATAAATATACCAGTAGAAGAGCAGTATGATAATAATAAATATACCAGTAAGATAATTGATCCAAAAAATAGGTGCCAAGTAATGTAAAGTTATAAAATAGGTTCCAATTTCGCCAAATCCATATAAATTTTTGAGATAATTTAAAAATACATTGCGCTATCTTATAAAAGATGTGAAACCATGGCAGCAGCTTTCACGCTCCATTTTTTTACACTTCTCTATATTTTAAGGTTACAAATACGCGTAAATTTTTTCGCTACAAGCTTTAGAGTTCAATATTTTTGCAATAGAAATATAGGTTGTGATTGCTTACGAAAACAATCAACATTTTTTTCAAAAGCTTACAAAATTAAATAAAAATGAATTCGTTCCCAATATATTTTTATGATCCATATTATAGATAACATACATTGTATATTATTGCAGTATATGGTTGCTAAATTAACCATAATTTTAAGTGTAGGTAGATAGAAAGATAGATCTATCTTATAGATACATATCAAAATTAACCCAGTATATATACTGAGAGGCCAATTAAAAAGATGCGTTTTGTTATAAACAGATTTGGAAAAAAATATTTCCGCTGCATAGGATATTTTTGGTAATTTTTATTTTTATTAAGGTGCAGAATTTAAAAAAATTCATTACCTTCTATCACGTCAGGTTTTCTTCCAAAACTCAAAATCGGACATATGATTAACTGAATGGGTAAGTAGGATGTCAATTTTCCTTTATTGTCTTTAAAATAAGTTTACCATTTTGTTTTAAAATTTTTCTTCTTTTTCTTGATGCTCCTCTGGGAACGTTTTTGCTTTTTATTTTCTTTTTCCCGTATGTGTTATCACAAACTAATCAAGTTTCCATAATTTGTTGGGATTACTCAATTTCTCAGCATTCTCCCTATCTCCCTGAATTCGAATTTTTAATTTTTTAATGAGTTAACAACATGACTTGATAGAAGCTAAGGTGTTACCCAGCTTCAGTGTATACAAATATATAAGTAAGAGTTAATTAATCAAAGCCAAGAGCTGACCAAAACATTAAAAACAAAATGAGTCTCGTATTTTGGCAACATGCGATCTGACAAGTATTATGCACAATAGGTGGTGGAATTAGGGAAACAGCAGTCTACAGGTGTCAAAAGAACAAAAATAATTTCGTTGATGGATAATATAAAAATCTGAACGAAGATGATTCTGCAGCAACTTATACATAATGCGTCAGGCAGAAAATTATGAAAAAAGTGGTCTCCAACTTCTCTTAGGATATATCAAATAAATAATCCAAATAAATATCTCAACACATTTTTTGTAATGTTCATCATTTTCATCGTCATTTTTTGAAGTTTTTTTTGTAAAGTTCAAATCTATCTTTTTCAGGTCAATTATACCTCTTAGACAGAAAAATTTGATCAGCGGTCTTTAAAACATGATATATTGAAGAAAATTCGAAATTGTTTGCTCTACTATACTTTACTTATGTACTTTGTATATGGCAAAGTATAAAATGAAAGACGTGAGCGGAAGACGTAAGCCAATTGAACCAATAATATTTCTTACGTCTTATGTTTTGTCAGTTGTGAAAATGAAATATTTGACTCGAATTGGAATTTGCTTACAGTTACCGTTTACGTTCTATCAGTTTTTATGTGTGATTACCATAGCACATGCCAGGGTCGCGTTTTAAATAATGCATTAAAAAATTTAATATTGTTTTATTGTTAATTAAAGCAACACATTCGATTTCAAGCATATTCGAATCATAATAGGTAATTCAGTCGGACATTTTACATTGAGATGGAATGAGAGTTTACAAGAAGTCGTATCTCGCGATTCTAAACACCATACTAATAATATTTAGTGAATCAACTGTATATTTTGGTCGATTACAAATCATGTAAAAGAAGTTAAAAATTAGTTCACATAATTTACATTTACAAGAAAAAAAAAAAAAATAATCTGTGTTAATATCTATATTTTTCAGAAAATTATCATAATTCATTAGAACAATTAAAAATTGGTGGGGTTATTTAGTTCATTTATTTATTTACAAAATATTAATTTAACTTCTTAAATGTTTTGAAATTAGTATGTTACTTTAAATATAATTTATGTCTTTTATTTTAAGTAAATAGTTCATTGTTACGATATGAGTGCGTATAGACCTGTTCAAAAAAGTTGACTATGTAATGTCTTTATAATATTACTGTAGATAAATTCTATTATGACATCCAATATTAGGGATTTATTTTGGCAAAGGACCCCGCAATATTAAATAGGAAAATGGCTTTCTGTGAAACTTTTTCTAATCCACCCTAAAATGTTAAATGGATCATTCTGATTGAAAGGTCTCATAACCACAAAAATTTTTAAAGAGTAGTTTTGGAGCTACGGACGATTAAAGCTACAAATATATTATTGTTTTATTATATCACTAAGAAAATAGATTTCTATGTAACTTTTTCAAGCTTTTCCCAAAATATTCTTTAGATCGTTCTGATTAAAAAGTCTCACGACCACAAAACTTTTAAATGGGTAGTTTTCGAGCTTTGGGCTTTCAAAGGCACACAAACATTATATTTAGTATGAGCTTTTGATCAGAACGATCCGAAAAAACATTTTGGGGATGGTTTGCAAAACCTTTACAGAAAGCCATTTTCCTCGTCATATAGGTACTATACTCGTTAAAAAGTTTTGTATAGTCTTAAGAAAATTGAACAGAACGATTTGAAGAACATTTAGGGACGGTTTGAAAAAGTTTCACAGAAAGCTTTCTTCCATATAATAAAATTATGTATAATATATTTGTAGCTTTGATCACCCGTAGCTCGACAACTATTGGTTAAAAATTTTTGTGCTCGCGAGAGATTTTGATCAGAATGATCCAAAAAACATTTTAGGGTGGTTTGAAAAAAGTTTCACAGAAAGCCATTTTCCTATCTAATATTGCGGGGTCCTTTCTTCTCTTTCAGTGGGCATGCAAAATTTTGGACGAATAACTAACACCTACTTTGTTGAGTGTGGCATAAAATGTTTTTTCATTTTTATTCAAATATATTCGTAATTCAATATTCTTCCTAATGAATATTCATTTCTTTTAAGCTTGTCATGCAACTTGAAAAGTTGTTGGGAATAACCTTGAAAACAATCTCTTAAATTCAGTCTTGTCGGTGAGGCTTAGCTAAAAGTTACGTGGGCTAGCATGAAAAGTTACATTATGATAATTTCGTAATAAATCGATAAATTATATTGTTATTGCTTTTATGGCTTATTAAAAATTAAATTTTAATCAAAGAGGACAGCATAATTAAATGGAATATAATTTATTAACTTTTATTTCAAGTCTAAGAATACTAAAATTGTGGTAAATAAATTTCAAAAACAAATATATATAATTTTTTTAAAAGTTTTCTAAAAGTGCTTTTTACATACATATTACATGGGTTGATAAAAATTTACGTAATATGTGATAAATGTAACCTTCTGTCAACACTGCCGAAATTTTCTATCGTTCTGAAGTGACTGTTAAGTACTGCGTTTGGTTCTTGACCAATTCATCGAAAAGTTCTTAAGCGTTTTCGATCCGAAATAGTAAAACAAGATTAATTTTCCTTAATGATCGTTTTTAATTTTGAAAAATTTTCTTTTTATATTAGATTAATTTTTTTTATAAATAAAGTTGAAGAAAGTAATTTTTCCAACAGTTTATCATCTTATCATTTTCTCTTTAAAGATGGTATTTCACTGAGATATGAGATACTTCCTTTCAAAGCTCTAAAATACAAATTCTGCCGAAATTTTTTTTAATTTCATTTGGATTTTAGAAATTTGAACGGATCTCTGTAAATATTAAAATAAAAATATAAAATTGGTGTCGATAAATTGTAGGCAAAATAATTTTATTTCTATTTCAAAGTTTTCTTATAGTACAAGATCTGAATTAAGGTCGACCTTCACCCATCTTTTTACCGAATGAAAGTTATTTTTTATGAAATGTAAAATATTTACAAATATCCCTGTTGTGGGTTGCCCTAAAAAATATGGTCCAGACAACTTTTAATAAAAATATCAAAACTTGGAAAGCTTGTAAATTTTATTTTTTGACTGATATTTTGTGGACAATCATATAGCACCGTATTTGCAATAAAATTATCTTTATTTATATATGTGAGGCAATGAATTAACAGATGAACGTAATTACTATTCACAACTTGTATAAATGCGAAAATAATGAACGAAAAAAGGCAGACAGCATAGCTGCTGCATATTCTTTATGGCTTTTACTTTCGAGTAGATCAAAATTCGTTAGATATGAAAGTCAGTGAAAAATTTCTAAAAATTTTACTCTTGATATTTTCACTAAAAGTAGTCTGGACCACATTCTTTTAGGCAACCCATTGCAGGGATATTTGTTAACATTTTATATTTCATAAAAAATAACTTTCATCCGGTAAACAGATGGGTGAAGGTCGATCCTAATTGGGATCTTAGACTATTATGTATGTACCGTAATAAACCAAAACTTACAGGTATTAGGTTTACAATCGCCTTAAATTGAGCCTCATTGTATTTATTTTGAATCTTTTTACTCATATATCAGTTACAGTGACCAATTATCGTTGGAATTAGTCAGCGATAACGACCAAAATGAACAAATATTACATACTTCTAACGATCATATAATTATGTCAATGGATTTATAATCCATTTATACTGTAATTAATTTTTTGCGAAAAATATTAAAATTGGGTATATTTCGTGTATATTAAGTAGTACTTACATCACTCGGGAAATGACTATACAGAACTTATATTTTTATAATTGCTTACTCCGGAACTGAATTTATAAATATAAATAAAAAAAAATCTACATACTAATTTTCAACATAAGCATAAGTATACCTACTTTTTTATAAGAAATAATTAAGTATTAAATAGAAATAATCGTTGTGCAATATCGTCTGCTTACTGCTTAGTTTTTATTTTATTATTAATAATATTATTAAAACAAAATAACATAATTATTTCTGTATAGGTATATGTGATTACTTAATAATAATAAATAAATAAATACATGATTATCGTAATTATTATTTCTGTACCTATCCATGATTACAAATCTATGGATTATAGGGGAAGGCGTAATACCTAGAATCAAAATTTACATTGAAAGCCATTTTTAATAATATCATAATGAAAATTGTCTCTGTTTTATGCACTGTTTATCCTCAACACTATGTATTTTTTGAGAATTTAAATATTAAAAAACTATTGATAAAAGAGTGTAAATAACGGTACATATGTGTAAACTATGGTAAAACATCTTAAGGTATCATTAAGTACACCCTAATATGTCTAGAATCTCCTCCACCGATTGTACCTGAAATCTCTTTCCTTGACATGTAATGGTTACATTTTATTCTAGGGAACAACACTATACAATGCACATGATTGAAACATTTAAAACACTACATATTCATTTTACAGGAATCGATAGCTACTCTGAACATGCAGCGACCGCTTCAACTGATATTTCTAAGGACTAAGGAGTGAATGAAATTTCTCTTGCTAAGTTATACAGCGCTTAACTATACTTGGAAACTGATAAAACATACGAATACAATTTTAAATTTTAATACAAACATATTACCATGAATAAATTGTTTCAGTCAAGGTGCATTACTTTGCGTATTTGAAACTTTACCTCCTCAAATTTTAACGTTATGTTTAAAAACTAAAATATGGTATAACAATTTATTCACCAATAACTAGGGAGTTATGTTGAGTAATTATAAATAGACAATCAGAAAACATTTAAAATTTAATTTTACTTTTTGGTAAAAAATTGTATTTTTAATTTATTCGAAAACAAAATCACATTGGCAATCAGTCTTTAGTCTACCTTGTATTCTCATCAAATACTTCAATTTCAAGACAGATGCTGTCATGTAAATGGCAGTACAGTGCAACCTCGATATAACGAATCTGAAGGGAACCAGTAAATATTCGTTATATCAAGTAATTCGTTAAACTGAGGTTTGTTATATTGAGGTTAAGTTGGTCTAAAATTCGTTATAAAGAGGAAAAAAGTGTCGGAACCTCTCGCGACATGAATTACATACTATGGAGTATACTAACTGTCATATATTGGTGGGACTTTATACGTTATATAAAGGTTTTGAATTGACGAATTTCGTTATTTAGAGGTATTTAAATTTTTTATGTAGTTGAAAATTCGTTATAAAGAGGCTGTTCGCAAAAAATATTCGTAATGTAGAGGTATATTTTATATTGACTCTTATGGACAATTCAAGGGGATTGCGAAAAATTTGTTAAATCGAGGAATTCGTTATATTGAGGTTCGTTATATTAAGGTTGCACTGTATTTATCAAGAAGCTAAAGATGATTCAAGGTACATAATGACTCTAGGCACTACATCTTACCCTACTCACTATACTAGCTAGGTATAATCGTTAATATGAAAATTATATTCGAATTTATTTAATAATATTAGATTTATATGATTATTTATTTCATCATAACATATTTTTATAATAAATGCTTAATAGTACAATGATATTGTCTTTCACTCCTTACATAGTTAATCATTTACGCATACTGTTTTTTTTTCATTTCATTCGAATAAATACCGGATGATTATTTACGCATGTTAATATTTTCACTGAAATACAGGGTGATTACTATCATGTTTGTGGTATAGGGTAAGATGTACAAAACAAATATAAAGTTCTAAATTATTATAAAGTTATCTTTACGCCAAGATCTAGTATGACTAAAATATCAAGCAGCTTTAATAATTTGTAAGCGATTAAATTCATATTTAATCGCTCATAACCGTACTTTGTCTAATAACTATTAATAATTTAGTGACTTTTATCAAGTTTTTAATAAGCTGTTCAAATAATATTAGTTCAAATAGGTGTCAGCTACAAAAAAAATCAGAAAAATTATTTACTTTAGTTTTTTTAATAAATTTATGCACTTTTCTTTTCATATCTTAGGAAAAAATGCTGATACCAATACATTTATTCCTGATATCAGTATAAAAAAATGTTCGAACGTTAAAATACCATTTTCAGATTAAAATTTCCAGCGCAAAGCAGTGATAAAATTTTTTGTATACTGATCTTATCAAACAGGACATAAATCTTCTTAACCGTATCGTTATTTAATCGTGGAAAAAGAAACCTAAGAAAAGATTAAATTTTGAAGTCATTTGCCTTTTTTTTTTAAACATTTTTACATAAGTTGCTATAATTTCAAAACAGAGTTATCAATTTTAATAGAAAACATGTTCTTTAAAATATATTTATTTCAATGCTATGATTTCAGTATGAGTGTGTATTTTTATAATAACAATCTGAATTATGAATACTCAACTCAATATATACAAAATGTTTATACAATTAACTCTATTAGTTGTTAAATATTCACTTGTATTATTTTGATTAATGATTAATGAATTTTACTTTGTGATAATACATTATTTATTTAATAAAAAAAAATCGTGATAATTAAAAAACTGTTGAAAGAGAAACAAATAAATTAAATAAAGAATTAAAATGAATTATCAAGGTATTTTTTTTGAAATAAGAAATACATGTACAAACAATTGTTTTAAAAAGTTCAAATATAATATTTATCTTTGTCTTTCATTTTTATTTTATTAAATACAAAGGTAATGAAGATTAATAATAAATTTTAATGAATAAATGAAGAACCTAGAAATCTTAGCATTTATATTGTGTATAGTATTTTTATCATTAATGTAAAAGTCAACCAAAACAAATTGAGGATAACAATTGAGTTTAGGCCATTGGCTTAATGGCAATGAAGGGATATGTTAATCAAGCCATGGTAAACAATCGTAAAATGGATATTTAATTAACAAATTTCAACGTCAAATTTCTTTTTTTGTATTAGTTTTTGCCGGCTGGCTGTTTTTACTCTTGGCTTTTGTTGACTTTTAATAAAATTATAACACATTTTCATAGGCGTATTAAATTTATGGTCAGTTTTTAAGACGAAATACAAATATGTCGCTAATACAACTGATTCCTATTTTGTGTGTAAAATTATAAGAGGTAAAATGATCCCCCATCATGTAACGGGTCTTGAATGTATTTATTTAGATGAATTTACCAGTGATTTTTTTGCTTCCATACTAATCGTTGACGCAATGTAAAAGTACAGTTAGTATTTTATGTGAACTGTTAAAAATGCAATGGGATCATTTTACCCCCTATCCTTACAAGGTCGGTCAAAACGATCCCTTTTGAGAAATATTGAATAGTAGTTCTAAAAATTTGAATAGATAAAATCAAATTTACACACCAATATTGTATGTAACATTTGAATAATGAACTCGAAAATATTTCGACGTTGTACATATGTCGAATAGTTTGACTATACATTACATTTTTCTTAGGGTGATCATTTTTGACCACCTTCCCCAACATGTCTTTTGGTTCCAATATACTGGCAATATATCTTTTTTTGGATATGTTTAAATGCACTTTTTTGCTTATTTTGAATAAGAGGACATGCTCCTAAAATAGTGTCGTACGATTTTGAAAAACCTTATACACAGCAAAAATTCGGGTAATGTTAATCTGAGTTTTTTTGGGGCAAATTTTTCGTTAGATTATTTAAGTAGTTTCTTTAGGTTATTTAATCGATTATTTTTGAATCGATTGAAAAACTGAGTAATTAATCATTTATAAATATATAAAAATGGTTGTTGATCACATAGGTATTTTATTAAATAGGTATGAAAGGTCAACATTTGATAAAATTTGGGTCGTTTCGCTTCTTATAAATGACAATAAACCTACCTGCCTTCCACTTTTATTCATCATAATATCAAATATAATTTTACTCAATTATCATATCAAGGTATTATACATATTTTCAACAAAAACATTGTTTTAAAAAGTTCAAATAAAAATGTCTTTTATAATAATATTATATTATTTAATTAAAGAGTGAAGAAGGTGATTTCAGATTTATAACAAAAAACTAATAAATTCATTTACAATAATTATTAATGAATTTATGATGAAGAACCTAGAAATTATTATTTTATTTATATTTTTTGTTTGTATTGTGTAAAATATTTATTTATATACAAAAATATTAATATAATAATAGTTACAAAAAAAATAAAAAATAAAATAAAATAAAAAAATAGATACAAGTACTCATAATATTAAAATATAATAGACGTTAAGGTATTATAAGAGTCAAGAACTCTTTATTTTGTTTTATTTTTTTCAAGGTAATAATATACTGTTCTTTTATTACATCCATGTACATACATAATTCATGTGTAGTAAAAAGGAAATGTTTACGGGGCTCAATCGATTTTTACCTGCTCTTCACGAATTTCTCGATCCCAAATATTCGCAAAGTTCTTATTAATAATCTCCCGAACTAAAAAAAAGGGGTCTTATAAGTTTGACCGCTATGTGTGTGTTTGTGTATTTGTCTGTCTGTGGCATCGTAACGCCTAAACGGATGAATCGATTTTAATTTTTTTGGTTTCGTTTGAAAGGTAATTTAACGGAGAGGAAAAAATTGGCGATGATCTTCACAATCAATTCAGTTTGGAAAAGGCATAACATATGATTTTAACATATAAATAATTACTATGGAAATGAACGGTCTAATAAACCTGGCTCAATTCATTTCGAAAAGAGAAATGGTAAAAAAATTAGGTAATTCAAAACAATAATTCAAAAGAACAAAATCAAATCAAATATTTCAATTCAAATTAAAATATTTCCAAAAATTTGTCCCAAAAAATGATAGCTCTCTAAGCATCGTTTTCATTTCATCTGATGTCCTTGATCACTTTGATATTGATTTAAGAAGTAGTGTTATAAGTTTAAAGTGTTTATATGTGCGTCTATGTGTTTTTCAGTGGCATCGCTGCCCCTAAACGGTCGAACCGGCTTGATTGAGAACATTTTATAGCTTAAGAAAGTTATGTATACTGAATATGGTAGAAGCGATGGGAAAATCAGGATATGTTCACCATATAAATTCATTGTTAATCCTAAAATATATAAAAATTAAGCCTTTTTGTTTGATGAATTTTGTTTCATTTTGTATTTATTGTTGGTTTGTTGCAATAAACGGCGATCAGAATAGAAAGACTCGTTAAATCGTTTTTCGAAGTAAATGTGAGCACGAATTATCGGAATATGCAAAAATGTGTTTTAAAGTATTCTCAAATGAAATGCGGATGATAAAATTATCAGTGAATTTTTTATTTATTTATAAATTTTAAAAAGAGTTACTGGTTTAGGACGTACCCGCCGTGCTGGATGGATATTTTTCTTCTAAATCTCAATAACGCCCTATATTCGACTCCATAGCGTTACTTGCCTGGATCATAGAAAACGAAGAGAAACAAGAAGAATATATATCATCTTCCGAGGCATAGCTGATCAATGTCTTATATTATTGGAGTATGTAGTAAATATAAATTAGAGATGAGTCAAATAAATAATAACATTTTATCGGTTTCAGTTACGGTTACGGTTTATAATAGTTTTAGTTACAGATATTCGATTTTTGAGGAATTGTAAAAAAAATAATTAAATAAAATATAAATTAACGTCCGCTTGACCCATCAAAACCTCTCATAACGTATTATTTATCTCTTTTAATATCCCTGGTATTGAACATGTAATTTTTCAATAATGGCCACGGTGGATTTAACAATTTCTAACGAATTTTCTTCTTACAATTCGTTTGTCTGTCTTTTATCTATGTAGATTTTTAATCTGTACATGGAGATTGTATGGCGTTTTCATCAGAGTTTTTTTATATTTTAGTATTTATGTTAAAAATCTTCATATATAATGAGGTATTTTAAGTACACCGCTCGCATGTCATAATTATTACTTTATTAAATATTTCATTGACTTGCAAAATATGTATGTTTGAAAATTTTAGGTGTCACCTCCGTCCTTCTGTATAGAAAATCTTATTATTATTATTCTTAAAAAAATGTAATTATTGTCACACGTTTACGATGAAAATTCATGATTCAAAATTCGTAGTCAAACTACTGTCTACAATTTTCTACTCACAAGTTTCTTGACCGCCTCTATTGGCCAAAACAAAATGTACTTTTTTGTTTCGTTTTCCTTTACCATTTCGAGTATCTCAGGTGGTATAGCGATGATTTTGGCATGAATGTTCGCCTTGAGCTCGTCAATAATCTGAAGTTTGTTGGCGTGGCTCCACTGAAGCCAAAATGCTGAGCGTGGTGCCGATAGAACACTTTTGGGTTCTGCGCACAACGCTTCTTTGAGCGCTTCAACCAGTTCATTGGAACACCTTGGTCGTTGATGTACGTTATGTGGACCATCTTCTACGGTCTCGTGGTATAAAACTTGACACCAATTGACGAATAGTGTTGTCAAACAGTGTCTGTTGGTCATGATATTTTCGTCGATATGCACGTTAAGTTAACAAAAACTGAATGACTATTTTCATTGTACAGCGTCACTATTTTGCCGCGTTGTTTCGGTGTTAAAATTATAATGAATTGACCTAAAAAAAATGTATAATAAACATGTATAATCAACGCGATCACAAATGTCAAAGTTATTCAATGTTTTTATACCGACATAAAAGATAATACACCCTGCATAACTTTGGTCCTAAGAGCACAAATGAATTCACTGTTTCTAGTAGGAGATTTGGTAGATGACAAATGATTTCTTCACGATATGTTTTGTTATTCCATCGTAAATACATCTACGCAAGAATAATGCTTCTAAAGTGTAAAAATTGGTTACTCATACATGACCACTCGTGAAAGCTTGAGACACTCTTCCTCGATTTTTGTAATTGAAGGTCTCCAAAATTTACACATAGTCATGTGTAAGTGACGCACAGAAATTATTATTATTTTTATATTTTGTTTATTGAAAGTCGCTCTGGCAGCCCAGGTCCTTGACGACTACACTTAAATACAATAATTGGATAAACTTAAATAGGTGAGCAAATAACAGGCGAGAACATTTGATTTTATATATTAGCAGATTAGTTTCATCGATTTTAACAATTAGATCGTTTGGAGGCAATGGCGTTCTTCGTTGCGTGTAGTTGAAACGTCGGCTGGAATTTCGTGTTGATTTCTGAGTTGGGTGAGTCCTGGGCATCTCAATGATGTGGCTTACGGAGGCTGGTTCGTTGCATGTTGGGCATGTTTTGGGGTGGTCTTACTCAGAAGATGTCCATGAGAGAATGCTGTAAGTCCAATTCTCAATCTAGTGATATAGCACTGGTCCTTTCTTATCTGCGTGTATAGTCTAGATTCAGTTATGCTTTCTGCTTTTGAGGAGGTGAGACTGACTATTAGACCAGCGAGTGTTCCATTCGTTGGTGATGTGATTCTTTACTGCCTTTTTGAAGTCGACGGCAGTTGATGGAAGTTGTTGGGTTAGATCTGTACCTGTGATCGTAGCTTCTTTAGATTCTTTGTCTGCTAATTCATTTCCCCTTATACCTTGGTGAGAGGGGACCCAGATTTTTTTTACAATAAATAATTATTTTCTACGTTTTAGTAGTTTTTTAATAGGGATGGAAAATTTTCAATGGTTGACATAAAAAAGAGTCTCAAGCTTAAAATTTTGTTAATACTATTTATTAGTTTTGGTGTACTTTATTCTCTGAGAAAAGACTCTGCGGCTTCTGTTTGATCAATTTTTAATACTTAATAAAACGGTAAAAGTTCAAATAATAAAATATGAGTTAACACCTAGCCTGCAATATTCTAGAAAAACAAAAAGAAAAGAAAATTGGTTATCAATATTTGTAAGGTAGGTATTACCTAATGACTAGACTAGTTGTTTGTATTGTTCTTAGAAATAATTATTAATGATGGAAATAATGTAAATTTTACTTTTATAAAATTGTGTAGATATTATACTTCATGGAAAATGATTTTATATTAAATAATATTATGTAAAGAATGGGTTTTTTGTTCTGTTTAAAAAAAACTACCATGAACTCAGTAGATAAATATGTGAGAAAATTCTGATTTAATTTTATGAATTTAATGATTCATATTTCTAAGAGATTACCATATTGATAAGAAAAATAACTAAAATTTTGTCCTTGTGTGTTTCTAGAAAACTCGCAAAAATTTCGTTTATATTTGGTAAATAAAAGAAAGCTATCTTATTCGACACTGATTGTGTAGAGCAAATTATACAACAGTAATACTTTTCCAAAATAAAAGTAGCATAAATTATTCCTAATTATCTCGGAATTATGTTCCGTAAGACTCATCTATACCAAATTCACATCTACACTTGTGGTACTTTTTTTGATAACCCTTATAGAAACCTAAATTTATTTCGGGATAAAAAGATATACTATGTAATCCAGGAAGTAAATGTGTGGCAAATTCCATCCAAATCTATTCAACTGTTTTTGCGTGATTCAGTAACAAATATCTAAACATTTAAACATACTAGCTTTCCCGTTTATAATTGTGTGTGAATCCCAAATAAATTTAGTCAATAAAGAAATCTTGCAGAAAAATTGAAACTAACCAACTTAGTTTACTGGATATATTTTATGTTACTGTAGACACCATATTACATATTCCGTACTCCATGGATGCACAATGCTGCTTAAAAATTTTTTTAAATCTTAATTATTCACTGAATAAAATATATGAAGGTTCTAGGACCAAAATGATTGGCAGTACATAGTCGGTGTGGTACTGAGGTCGTGTGAGAGCGACCCCTGTAGTCCACACGACTAGCTTCCCAGAGGAGGAAACGAACATGCAGCTTATGCTGGAACGATCATTATCTCCATAGATAAATGACGTGTTTTATCCACTTTTCAGATTCTGTTTATTCAGTTTTTTCCATTTTTTTTATTAACATTAAAAAACGGTTCAACTAATTTTTCTGAAAACTCTTTCAGTTCTTAAATACGTGTTAATGTCAAAACTGGTTCGCGAGATAATCGAAGCGAAAGAATCCGAACGAACATACTAACATACGCACATACGTACACACCCACACAAAGACATCACATTGCGGCCTTGAAATCCACGGAAATATATACAACTAGAGATTTTCAAAATTGGCCCCGTTACATTATCTTCCTCTGGGAATTTAGGAAATTTTGGAGCTTACCGAAGTTCAAAATTAAATATTTTCCACAGTAACCAAGTAAGATTTAAAATTAAGATCCAATTAAGGTCAAATTTTTAGCACTATTTAAGAATCAGAAATCTTCAAAAATTGAGCTCAGCGAATTAAAATTCGTCAAAAAAACTGCAGCCTTAGACATCTGTCGGCTACAAAAGGTAGCTAGACACCAAAATTATATGATGTTTTGAAATGACCGCATACAGACAATAGATACCGTAATTAGTGTAAACGAACTAATAAAATTGTAAATTTAACTTTCAAACAAAGGGTCAAAACTACCCTAAGTGCTTACCTATACCAACTAAACCCAACGCTATGAGAGTTGATTTCTGTTAATAGGTGTTGAGTTAGCGTGGATTGGTGTGATTTGTGTTAGCTCGTTTACAATCTTACCGTAACATATATAATATTAAGATTTATATCCATGAGATGAGAAAAATAAAAGTTTTAATCACTTAAAAAGTCGACTCCGATTGATCACGTGCCATGGGAAAGTCCTTTCCGGTTTATTGAACACCTGAGTAGATTTTTTTAGTTATTTTACATTTTTTTAATGTTTTTGACATTTTTGGGATAACGGATATCAAATGAACTATTTTGTAGGGTCGACTAATTTATTACTACTGGATTCTCACGACGATTCTAAGAAAGTCAGCCACTGATATATAAAACAGATATATCCTCCGTTAGTCGTATAATAAGGGCGAACATCCTATATATCAACCGTTGAAATAATTTTACAACTTCCTTACATGCAAGTACATCCTCTCAATGTTGAAATAAATATCAACATTGACCCTTCCGATCCTATTAAATGCGTGCTAAAACACGCGTTTGCAAAAAATTTTAATTTATTTTGATTAAGTAGGTATACATTAATGATTGTTAATTTATAAAAATAAATTGTAGAACCTATCCTTTATTATTGCATGCATATTCGAATAATATATGTAAGAAAAATAAAATCAATTGTGAAATGTCAAGGATGATTTGTTTTTCATAAAAAATTAGAAGAAACATCGTATTAGGTATACAATTCATCACTTTTCCACAAGATGCATCGTATTGTTGATCCGTAACACGTGAAAAACGTGAATTTTTAATCACATGTAATAGGGAATATTCATGAAATTTAAATTTGGTTCAAATATTTTTCTTCCGTAACTTTAATGACTGGCCATTTCAACTAAACCATTATTTTAGTAATTAATATCATTTTAATTACTTAAAATTAATTATTAAAAGTACAAATTCAGCGAGGGCATTTAAAAATTTCTAAAACGGAAATTCAGATTTTTATACGGACGTGACATCATAGTAAGGGCTTGTCAAATTTTTTGACACACTGTATGATATTAATTACTTGGATTTTATATGGTATTTCATTAAATTATACTATTCTACCGCTTTTTATCAGAAAACTGAATAATAACGAGTGTAAATTCTGTGTTGTAAACTCATTTTTTAAAGTGTAAATTATACATTGAACTGTCACCAATTGACAGATCACGTACTTATACGTCATCAACAGAGAGCGCCAAAAAACTGCGTTTAAATATTTCAAAATTAAAATGTATTTTAAATATTTTTTTACACTTAATACAGCATTTTAAGCAGTATTTATATTTTTTATTTTGTTATAACGGTGTAAACAATGAATTAAAATTAAAAAAAAATACATGAATATTCCCTATTAACATTCTTATCAAAAACACAAATTTATAAAAGACAAAAGTTGTTACAGAATCCCATATCATTCACTTATGTCAGCTCATATGATAGTTTGGTAATGGTATCGCTCGGGTTGGGCGGGAGAGTGTGTAAAAGTTTTTTTTAGACAAAATGGTGGAAGCGCACGGAATTCGCGGAAATATCTTACTTATTCTTTGAGTATAGAGATGTTTTTCGCCTTGAACTTCTTCTAAAAAAAAATATTTGTGTGTGTGAAAAATATTTTAAAAAACTTGAGAATAGACTCACTACCTTTGAACATCAAATAATATTCTAGGAAGGTTTCGAGAAGTTTTTTAAGAAAAGATCGGCTCAAAGAGAACAACTGAAAATGAGTATTTATCGTATCCGCCTGTGAACACGATAACTCAAAAACAAAAAAATATATCGAGCTGAAATTTTTACAGCGTACTCAGGACGTAAAAAAGTGAGGTCGAGTTTATAAATGAGCAACATAGGTCAATTGGAGACAGAACAAAAGTTTAAATGTAAAAAATGTTCCTTATAAAAAAATAAGCAACTTTTGTTCGAAAAATTTCTTCGTAAACATCACAGTTTACCCGTGAGAACGCAAATTAGGCGCAAATAGCATGGTATATATTATATGAGCATAGCAGTTATATATGTGTGACATGTATGTAGTGTAATGTGACAGAGTAATCAACACTGTCTATACATGGTATTTCAAAAATTGACCCAGTCAATTGTTTGTTTTCACTTGTTAAAAAATGATTTTAGAATTTTGGTAAACTTGGAACTAACCATTTATTATTATTATCAACCAAAAATTATTTTTACTCGAAAACAGTGAAATTTCATCCACAATCACAAAAACCAGACAATTGACCTATGATAAGAGATTACCTACCTTAAAAGACTTTTTTGTATTCCCTTGTATCTAACAATGTCAATCGACATGAATATTGATTCTTGTATTTAATTATATAACTATTGAGCTTATTAATAAATATTTATTTTTCCATATTTAACATTTATGAACTCATAACTCATAATTTGTTATTGTAGAAAATTATGATGAGAAATTATTTATTTCCCATAAATTAATAGTTTTATGCGTGTTTAATAAAAAAAATATTAATTTATATCGGAAATGATTTCTCTTTTTATTTTCTTAAAATTGTTATTAAATATAATTGATAGACATATTAAAATGAAATAATAAGATAGATATTTATTTATATACATTGGAAATTTATGATTTTAAAAAATATTTTCATAATTTTTAAATAAATTAAATAAAAAACGTGTTTTTATTTTTTTTTTCACTGAAAATTATTTATAGTTTATTTATTAATAAATATTTTAAATAAAATTGATGTATTTTATAATAACTGATGACTTGTAAATTATACAATTTTTTATAAAATTTGTAAATAATATGTATTTATTTATATATTTTTGTTAAATATTATCCAATACTTTTAGTAATAACTTCATAATGTATATAAACGACTTCAAAATAATAGGAAGGTTTTAGAACTATGGTGTTTCTCTTTTGTAGGTTTTTAAACATTCTGGCAAAGATGAAGATTTGTCTATTTCAATGTGATTCTTTTAGTTTTAATCATAGTTAAATCGTTTGGTTGATGGGAATTTGTTCAGTGTTTTAAAAATATTCGACTTTGAGCTTATAATGAAACAAAATTTCGATCATTATTTTTGTCTGCGAGGATTTATCAAGGTAATTTAATATTCGTCAAACAGCCATTAAGTAAATCGTCATAGTCGCGTAAGACATAAACGGTAAGTGATACAAAAAAAAAATTAGTTTCAAAAAGGTAAGTAATTTAATTATCTCTTAAGGTTATTACCATTTTTGGTCTAAAATCATGGTTACGGAGATATAGCCTAAAACGGTTTTCTTTAAAATGGAGGCATTGCTCCCGCCTATTTTTGTAAGGATTTTGTGTATTTACATTTAGTACGTGATACTGAATCTATTTAAATAAAAAAATAACTCCTGTAATTTAATGCAGAAAAAATTCTCTGTAGTCTGAAATATAAGTTATAAATAAAAATGAGATGTATATTTCGTATCTTTTTTTTTTTTGTCAAAAGAACGTTATTTACAACAAAATATGTACAAAGAAATAAATGCCAAGAAGTTTGCTATCTTGTTATTGGTTAGTTCTGTATAGTGTGTTGTTAACGAATTTCATTTAATGTTAACCACAGGTATAAAAAATTAGCTGAAACCAACAATAAAAAAACTCGATTTCTTTTTTACCGAAATAAATCTTTACCAATTTCTTAAATGGAATTGGTTGGAATATGTTGGCGGAAGCGCAGGTTATTACATTAAGAGTACTCAGAATTATATTATATTATTGTTTTTGGCTTTTTTACTTTTACTTAACTGTATCCAAAAAATTCTGAAATGTAGTTGCCCTTACCTGAAACAAAAAAAAAACTTAATTAGAATATTAAGTATTTCCTCAATACAGTACACAGTACAGCCTTCATTCCAATACAGTATGGCGTTCGGGCATAGTGATATCCACAAAAAATTGCTTACCGTGGGGATGTTTTAATCAATCTAAAAACTATTAGAAATAGAAAAAATAGTATTTTATGAATGCTTTAGTTTAAGGGTGCTAAATAATTATCAATATTGGGTTTTATTGAATAGACTGCATTCCTAAAATTATCTCGTATATAGGAAAACTTGATTTAAAAACAAATGGAACTAACGTTTGAAATGAAAAATATATTAATAATTTTCTTATGGACTTATGGACGTTTTATTTTATATAGCCGGTTCTTTTCTTTAAATAATTTTTTTAATGGAATTTTGTTTTAATATTCATTAAACTTTTTTAAATAATACTTTAATTTTTTTGTGTAGTTACAAAATGTTTTTATGTCAAATTTCAGGTTCAATTTTTTTTGAATACTTGGGTGGCCCCTTAAATTTCAGTTCTCTTAAATATTCATGCATGTTTTAATTTAAATTTAATTTTATTGGAAACTTTCGAAATTAATCTGATTACTTTTCTTTTGTATAATCTATTAATACCGTTAAAACTTAAAACATTAGTTTTGTTTTAATTTAAATAGATTTTTTAATGTCTTTGCAATGTACCCATACATTAATTCGAATGATTGTAGTTTCTATTAATAACAATATTCTGAATTATTATATATGGTGTTTTAATAATCAGCCATGGTATCCAAAGGAAAAATTAATGAGTGATGTTTGTGCATTTCTTCCATAGCTTGATGACATCTCTTTTATTCAATTTAAATTATTTTGTAAAATTACCTCTATTTCAAATCTAGGACATAAAATAACTAATTTATTTTTAAATTTTTTCTGTAATACTTCTTTTTTCTAAGGAGCTTTTATAAAGTTCTCGGTAAAGGATAAATAAGATTATAAAACTCAATCTATTTTTCATACGTATGTACATTTGATATCTCATATGAGGCCAAATCCATAGTATTTTTACAACAGTACTTGCTTCAGACTACAGAGAATTTTTTTCTGTATTAAATTACAGGAGCTATTTTTTATTTAATTAGGTTAGGCCTCACGTACTGAACGTAAATGCACAAAATCCTTAAAAAATAGGCGGGGAAGTGCCTCCATTTTAAGGAACCCTTTTGGGCTATATCTCCATAACCATGCACTTTAGACCAAAAATGGTAGTAGTCTTTATTGTAGACAATTAAATTTCTTTTGTAAAAATTTTTTTGTATCACAAACCGTTTCTGGCTTATTCGACTATGACGACTTACTTATTGATTATTTGACCGATATCTCTTCTAAAATTTGTTTAAACAATACAATGATAATAACTTAAACCTTAAATCTACAACTTAACGAAAACTTTTTCATTAAACTGTTCTTTCTAAAATTAATATTTTTGAAGATATTACGCGTTCAATGTCGCATTACAGCTACATTTTATTGAGAAGTTTCTCTTGCACTAATTTACAGGAGTTATATTTTTCTAAAAATAAGCTTATTGGACGGAAGAACCGTCATTTTGAGAAAAACCATTTCGGTTCGATAACCCCGTAATTCGTAATTGTAATTGTAACAAACGTGAATTGAAAAAACAAACGTTAAAATTGACTTTCGTTTGACTCGCGCTTTAAACAGCTTGCTCCAATTACAACAAAAATAATTATAATAATACCTATTCTTGTATCTTTTTTGTAAGAATACTTCTCTCATTTGAAGCTGAGATCAAAATACTACGTTTTGAAGGTGCATCTTCAAAAAAGAATGTAATAATAATTGTCAATAACAATTAAAAACACATCAAATTTAATATAGAATTGATAACTTAAGTTTAATATTATTACAATGCATTTTAAAAATAGTTAAATAATACCTATTAAAATTGTTGAATATAATCGTTGACCAATTATTTTGTAATTTTCAGTCAGGTTTTTTGTTTTTTTTGAAAAAAATTTGTAAATAATAAAAATTATTACTTAAATCATCAATTATTCATAGCACATGTTCATACACGATAATATAATAAGATAATAATTTTTTATCCTGAAGCATGGATAGGTATAAATTAACGACTAAGTATTATTTATTATTACATACATTCCTTGGTAATGTGGTTAATATGGTCAAAAGATCGGGAAAATAATGGCCAATTTCATGAAAATATGTTCGATATCAACGGCTAGTTGGATTCAATTTGTGGAGGCGGGAATGATTTGATCAACATTCTTAAGAATATTTAAAAATAAAATTTTTTTTTATCTAAGTAGAATAAAATAAAAAATACCTAATTAGGTGAATATTTATCTTATTTATAACGCGGTATTTAAGAGGGATTTTTGTAATAAATTAAAATTAAAAAATGATGCATATTCTTATAAAAAATTTAAATAAAAAATTCTCTTTAAGGACAAGCTTTTATTATACTAAAAAGTAGAAAATAATTTTAAATGAGAATTCACTCATACATGACTATTTGTAAAAGTTTGAGGCGCTCAATATAAAATATTAACAATGATTCGGAGCGCTTCAATTTATGCATGTATACATGCACCCGTTCAAATATGGTGGGAGCGATAGAAAATCAGGACGCCACTTATCCTATCGTGCATTGTCATCCAAACTAAACGTGCATTTCAGTTCAATCGGTTGAGGATAACTGCTTTAAAATTTATTAGCAAGATTTGATTGCAAACAGAAGTAAACCTAAAAAAATTGCAAGTAAACCTAAAAAAATTACATTCAAATTTCATCGATTTCATAATACAACTGAAAATCTAGTAAATAGTAAGACATAATGAAGCAAATTTCGGTGATTTTTCTTGCACTTTGAAGGGTTAATGAAAGAAAGTTTGTCTCTTTATAGATTAAAATTAAAAAAAAAATTATTGAAGTAAGATTTAAAAAAGTAATTGACTATAAAATATTGGAACTGTTTTTTCAAATCTTTCGCTACTTGCAACCTTCCTTCAATTTTTACGTATGTAGCTATTATGCCAATTGCTTTGCTTTAATATATACGGCAGACTAAAGAATCATCGAAATCAATGTTTTTGAAATCAACAAACTAATTACAAATACAATTTCCATTACCGGAACACACCCCTTTCGATCACTATTAAATCTCAAACTATCTTTGCTACTACACTTACATTTATTATGAACCCACGATCTATAAAGTAAAAGATAATGCTTCAATGCAATCACAACTCAGTCTCACATTAAATTATCTTGATGTACACACCTTTTGTAAAATGTGCATTAAATTTAAGAAAGTCAAATCAAAAAACAATAATTTGTTTTTTTTATTTAAAGAAAAGAAATGCTTAAACTATTTTAAATTATACATTTTATAGATTGAATCTGATTGATCATTGTCAATGTGAGAAAGTAATGTACTTGGTAATGTTTTAAAAATATTAATCAAGCATGATGAATGAATTGCTATACTGCAAAGGGTACTGTAAATGATCACAGATCATAAAACAATTGAAGGTTTGTTTAATGGTTAACAGTTACCTAACTGTTAATATCCTTTTTGAAGTATAAAAAGAAAATTTCAGGTAAAAAAACGGAAATTACCACAATATTTATTGATAGTATAGATTTTATTAATAATTTTCCACTGTCTTTTTCAAAGCAAGTTTGTATAATTTATTAAGACACTCTCAGATTTCAACACAATGTTTAATCTCACTTCATAATAAGAAGTTATACAAGTTTTTTCGAGATAGAAGACCTGTTTTATCAATTTTCAGATTTTGAAGTCTTTCAATTATGAATTTAGTGATTTATACTGTAGTAGTAAAGGCGTATTAGTAGCTATCTTTATTGCTATCGCATGATAGTTTTCTCTCTATGGAATGTTGATGTAATTACTAGTAAAGTATTTCGAATAATGAAAAACATATTTCATTTTTAATTCAAAAGTATAAATTGCGGTTGGATCCTATATTTAAAAAAAAAAAAGCTTCCAAATTCTTTGTTCAATTTTCTGTAAAAACCTTTTTTCATGCTGTCTACCTGTCTACACATTTAAACTTCATATAAGAACTAAGGAATAATTTCTTGTCCTTTCAATCCTAATAAAAATTGGAAGCTTATGATTCTAAGCCTGAATGAACGTAAAAACTTTCAAATGAGCTGTGATTGATACAAATTTGATCTTTCTTGCGAAGACATAATTGTTTGAAATTTCAGTATTGCATTATTCAAGTAAAATATAATTGCATTGAAAGTAGTAAGTATGAAGTAGAAAGGTAAGTTTAGACTTTGGTTGAAGTTATTTGTACCTTATTTTCGACTTTGATTATGAATTTTGTTATAACTTCAATGAATGTAGACGATAACAATACAAATATTACCAAATTTTTTCCAGATATCGAATATTTTATTTTTACTTTTCAATTTGTGCCTCCACTACCGTGTTCATAAATCCTTAATTAGTCGGGCACCACGGATTTTTTTTTTCTCAATAATTTATTAAGGTTTTAACTATAATTTAAAAAGTTTTTTTTTTTTTTTTAATTTTCACCGACTAGTTTTCATTACCTTTTTCCCATAAGACAATTGTTAAATATGCCTACTTTTGAAGTCATTCATTTATTTAAATAATCGAGCAACCTCTTTTAAAATTGATTTAGACACAGCCCAACTTCGTATAAAAAAATAAAGCCTTTTATCCAAAATTGCCTTGGCGCTCGTACTTCCTTAAACCGAAGAAAATTTTGAAAAGGGAATTCTATCCACCGTCATCTAAAACATTGGCTAAAGTCATAAAAACTTTATTTATCGTAGTAACATGTACCTAAGTATATTAAATCAATTAAAGATTTTTAGAAATTGCTGTACCAGAGTATTGTTTTTTGTAGACATTCCTTAGTAATGAAATTACTTTTAATAATAACAAAAATAAATCTTCTAACAAAGATTAAATAATAAAGATTAATAAAAACAAAACAAAAATCCTAATAATAAAAATCATTTCACTCTCATCACAAAAATAATCTTTTATGACTGAGCACATACCTTCATAATAATACCTAATGAAATAAAAATCCAGTTTTCACATATAAAAAAAAATCTATAATGATTTTACCTTTCACGATTTAAATACAAAATCTATCCGTATACCTTCTCAAAAAAAATAAAAAAAGTAAAATCTTACTTATAACGATTTTTAATAAAAGAAATCTAGGTTAAAAAATATAATTGTACATCAAAAACTTTATAAATAATTATTTCTTTCTATTGGTTCTAATCGATTTTTACTATTATCTTTAAATTGAACATAAATAACGAACTATTAAAAATGATTTTTGGTTTGTTTTCATTATTTGATTTATTGTAATTAAAGATCGTTTAATACCTTTCCAATTATAATTATTATAAGCTGTCATAATATTTTTTTAATTTCTATGTATCAAATCTCAATTAAATTTTTTTAGTAGGTATATTTTATTAATTATATTTTTTAGTATATCAAAAGTTGTAATTAATTGTTGATTAGAGATAGCTTATAATATCGGATCGTTGTCGCCAAAGAAGAAACTTTTCATAATTTTAAATAAGTGACTATATAGAGTGTCCACGGATAAACAACACTTAAACTTTTGCATAAATCTCAAGAGTTAATGAGTTACGATCAATATTAAATTTTAGTAAAAATGTATCTTATAAGCTTAATGAAATGCAAAGCCTCTGGTACTCTAAAAAGACAAAATTGGATGAAAAATGAAATTAGTAAAACGTAATTACCTTCACTCAAGAGGAAATTACATCATTTATTCCAAATATTGATCGCTTAACTAGTTAAATCAACCCAGTTATTGATCCATAACTCCTTAACTACTAGATTTTTCAATAAATTTTCTTCGGTAAGGGAAGGTCCTTTTAAGCACGGGGAATATTGAAACAAACCATTATATTGTTATTATAATATATCAAGAAAATTGCTGTTAGAATTATTATTATTTTCTTGTTGTAAAGATGTTGCTTTATAAAAATACCAAATTTTTTGCGTTTTTTATTAAAAATTGTTTCGTTTGCAGTGAATTATCTAATTTTCTACTTGGTACATATTTCTCGTTGGTACAAAATATCCTTATGTATAGAATCAAAAACGATCGAGTCTTGTTAAATGTTTTTCTTTAACAGTCTGTCATTTATGTAATACAAAATTCTAGCCAAATATCAACCGTCACTTAGCTGAATAGCACGTAAACAAAATATACAATCTTCGATGACTTGACCGTTGGATCAGCAATTGGTTACACAAAAGCTGTCAAATTTGGAGATGTTACTAGTTATACATATACATTGAAATACATGTTGCGATATTATAGTGTTAACTAACGCAAGCAAATTATTGAACTTTTGTTATTTTGTGCTCAGTTTGAGCTATTTGTTATGTAAGTACCACGGGATTTTTAACCGACTTCAAACAAAAACGGAGGAGGTTATCAATTGGACTGTATTTTTTTTTTAATGTTTGTTACCTCAGAAGTTTTGACTGGGTAAACCGATTTTGATGATTATTTATATGCTTGAAAGCTGGTGCTTCTTGTGTGGTCATTTCATTTTCATCCAATTCTGACAACGGCATCCATGAGAAAACCATAAAAGTCTTAAATTTGCATTAAGTATGCACGACAAGAGGACGAATAACTCAATATCAAGCCAACCGATTTTGATGATTCTTTTTTAGTGACAAATTAGTTAGTGTAAGTACTTCAGATTCACTAAAAATCAGAAAATAAAAAAAAGTTTTAACAAAAAAAAAACCGACTTCAAAAGAAAAACTTTTCCGAAACAAATTAATATGCACTAAAAAGTAAAAAAAAATAACGATAATATAATGTAGTTAAAATTATTGTTATTTTTGGAGTCGGTGTCAGCCAAGGAAACAACTCTGACAGAACAGTTTGCTATATTAGCTTGGCTGACACCGACTCCAAAAATAACAATTATTTTAACAACATTATATTATCGTTATTTTTTTACTTTTTAGTGCTTATTAATTTGTTTGGAAAAGTTTTTCTTTTGAAGTCGGTTTTCTTTTTGTTAAAAGTTTTTTTTATTATGTCATCAACTTTTCGAGTTTGGGAAAAAAATTAATAATATCTCATTTACAACTTTTATTAGTAACTTTTATTTATGTTCAAAGTTCGAGCACTTTTTTTTAGTAAAAAATGGGGCATTTGCAAAGACTCAAAGCAAAACATATGCAAGTTTTGCTCTACATATAAAATTCATTATTGCCCTTCATCTGCCCTTTATATGAGGCAATACTTCTAAGAAGCAGACAAAGCAGACACTACCTGGTGTTACTTGTGCGTTCCATCATCATCAACAAATAATTCCTATTTTCCTACCTTTCTTTTAGCGAAGATGTAATTTAGAAAATACATTTTACCATTATTTATCTCTTATTTTAAAGTTTATACAAGTATTTATATAGTGTTCTACCGGATAGGTATCCAATCCGAGTTACGTTCAAACTTATTATATAATAAAGACATAAAATAAAAATTTTAATATAAAAAATGTTTTAATATTGTATCAACAGGTGTATGTGATAAATTTACATGGTACAATATAGCGTACTACACTAAAAAACAAAATCATTTTTTATTTCAGGAAGTTATTTCACTTCTATCTATAACTGCTTCCGAATAAATTAATTTAAGTCACATCCTACAAACCATAACAAATCATGTCTATCGTAACCAAACACAATTAGAATAAAAAAACAAATAAACAAAAAAAATAAATTATTTATTTACATTTCATATTTTAAATTGAACAAATTAAAACCGCAAATTTATAAAAAATAATTTATAAATAATATAAAGAGTGGCCCATCGGGTATGTCACAATCAAATTTAAAACCATTTTTACATCAATTTTGAAATGTTAACAATTTTGGGGTAACAAATACGTGAGAGTTCACATTTTTACCCGAAAATATTATTTTTGGATGTTTCTTATCGTACTTTACGTGGAAAGGTGCTAGACAGAAGGGCCCGGACAAAACTTATTAAAAACAGGTTGGAATCAATTAAAATGTTTAAAAAAAAATTAAAAATACATAAATTTTAGCCCAAAGAACATAGTTCTTACCGGGTGCGACACCTCTCGCTCTTTTTTTCCTAAATTATATTCTAATTACAGTAAAATAAATCCGTATATTCTTTAATTATGACCAACTTAAAATTTTCCGGCGACTGTAAAGAAAATACTGTATTTTATAGTTTTGTCGAATACAAATATTAATGCCTGATTATTTATAAGACAATAAATGTTTCCTTTATAAAACGCTGTTATTTTTAGGAACTAAGATAATAAAATTGCTACTATTTTAATAGTTTCTCAATTAATATCATATTATTTTTTATATGCCCCCAAACAACCACTTTGCTGCACGATATGCGGACGATATTGATCCCCAAAAACAAGATTACTGTAGATTGGAAAAACCGAAGTTGCAAACTGCTTATTTATTAATAAATGTTTCCCTTGTAAAACGCTATTATTTTTAAGAACTAAGATACAATAAAAATGCTACTTTTTTAATAGTTTCTCAAATAATATTATATTATTTTTTTATATGCTCAAACGACTGAATTTCTGCTTATTGTGCGGACGATATTGACACCCAAATACTTGTTAGACGAAAATCCTTAATTTTCTTCCTTTTATTGCTCTAGACTGTATCTTTAGTTGTGACATACTGGTGATCATCTGATTTCTATAAAGCTGGTTTTGCTGGATAAATTCACACAAATTTCCTAGTTAATGTTTCATTTAAAAAAATTTTGAATATTAGTGCATCAACCTGAAGGGGAACACTCTGTATAGATCTTTTATCATTTAAAAATATTAACCACAAAATAAAAGCCTTTACCAATTTCATCACAAAGAGTTTTAGTTTTAATTTTAGAATTTACCTTATAGGAAGGTTAAATGCAAAATTTTTGTAATATGAGTTAAATGTTTAAGTTGCAATCATAAACTTATATGCAATTTTACTTAAATTAATAGTGTAATGTTAATCCAATTTTTAAAAAAATTGTGTTTAATAAAATTGCCGAATTTGCTTAAATAGCATTGTATTTGTATTTTTGTAGTTTTTGGAAAATTGTAACTTCCAATGATGGTTATCACAACTATACCTATATTGTTTTTAACAAAATTGTATATACTATTAATAAAAATATTTGTCTATATTTTTTGACAAAAGCAGAATTCAATATAGACTGAATGTCGACAAACTGAAGAAAGTTTCTGTTATTTTTAAATATAACGAACCTTTGCGATAGCATAATATGTGGTTTGATTTTATGACCAATTGAATTATTTTATTATTAAAAAAAGTTTAAGAAAAACTGTTTGAATTTCATATTTTTATAAAATTAAAAATACGCATTTAGAATTGAATTAAAAAGAGATTTAAAAAAACCTTTTTAATATCACTTAAGCTAGATTGAAATTGGTGTTATAAGACGGTAATAATTACGAATGAAAAACGAAATTGAGTGTTCCTAGTAAAGAATAGGCAATGTTCAAACCTTGGTCACATAATGAGTTCGGAAAAATATAGTGCATAACAGCTTATCCTGATGGATAAATTTCAACAGAAAAGTTTGAATCGAGAGAAGGAAAAAATATCAAGGCTATGGAACTCATGATTTATTGAAGCTTAAAAATAGTTAAGAATAAACAGTTTGTAAAATTAATTAAGTTTTCCAATCAAAATATTTTTATTTTTAGCCACAACCTTGAGTTGTCATGCGATTTGTACTTGTTCTCGAGTTACTAAATACAAAAAATATTACCAATTTTTTTACTGTGGAATTACTTAATTCGCTAAAAAGTGTAGAAGAAAAGTTATTGGGAGCTTCAATTACATTTCCAAATTAGAGAATTTCATTATCACAAGCCCTTATCTATTGGTTTGCTTGTAAGCTAACTCGATAAGATAGATAGAAAACTATCTGATCGAGTTCCTTATAAACGCACTTTTTTAGCAAACGAATAGATAAGGGCTTGTGATAATGAAATTGTCTAATTTGGAAATGTTATTCAAGCTTCTAATAAACTTCTCTTTTACATTTTTAGCGAATTAAGTAATTTCACAGTGAAAAAATTAGGACAATCTAGCAATAAATATATTGTATAATCAAATTTGGTAATATTTTTAGTAGTCCTCTATCTCAAACCATCGCTTCGCATAAATCTAATTAAACCTATATCTGCAAGGCATTTTTTGTAACAAATTTCATACGTGGATTTCCTGTTAAAAATAATAATGACGTTCATATTGTTACATTTTTTTAATCGAATTTTTTATGAAATAAAAAACAAAAGTTTTATTAATTAAAAATTTTGGATGAAACAAAATTTGATATCAGGTTATTATAGATTATTTCCATGAAATATTATAATGATCTAATATTTTTATAAAAAAAATTTAATATAAATAAAATCAAGGCACACCCAAAACTATATAAAAAGTAATTCAAAATGTCAGTTCAACATTTGTTGTGTTAATTAGATGTAGTAATTAATATATAAATATAGTTGTTAATTTTTAAAATAAAGAAATTTTTTAATTACATTGATTAATTATCAAAATAAAAATAAAATTAATTCTAACTTTAATGTTAATGTTAAAATATTGAGTGTGTTTTTATTTTTATGAATTTAGCCCTTCGTAAAACCTTCAAAAAGGGTTTCAATGATAAAATTAATAGATGATCAAGTACTATCAACCTTACTCACACAAGGGCAAGCAAACCAGAGAATTTTAGCCCATGTGCTTTTGTTTTGAAGTATTACTCTTTATTATCTTTAACTGTTTAGTTATTTACAAGTTGACTTTTGTGTTTAAAACCACATCCTAAAAAATCACTGCTTATTGGTAAATATTTTGCTATACTATATTTCAGTTTGAAACAATGGTAAAGTAAAATGGTGAGGAGTTAAAATTTGGAAGTACGTCCCGCCATGTACCCACATTGTATCAACGCAACGTTCTTTACCTGTGAATAGATTCATATTGAATAGATTTCGTCAGGTACAATCAATGACGGTGATCTATTGTATATAATAGTTCTTGTACCATGAGTCACATGTCAATCAAATATAAGTACAGTGTCTGACACCATAGCCTTTTTTCATGTTCCACACCAGTATAGGTCTCTGTATCTGAGTAGTTGCTTATTTGTTTATCAAAATATGTGCCTTTAAAAATATTCTTAAAGTTTTTATTTCATTATTTTCTGTTATAAAACAGAATACATATTTTCTTTATTTAGACAAAATAAAAGTATTTGTTAGGAGGATAGATAAGGGAAGGTTTCGTAAGAGGAATGTGATTTCAACCATTTCGAGTGGATAGGAAAGAAGTTGATCGATTTGTTATTTTCCATCGTTAGTTTGACAGCAAAATATTGATGAAAATTGGGTAGCACTTGTAAAAACACAGCCATCTTCTTTCTCTATAGCTTTGCTTGAATATATTTGGCAGTCGAAATATAAAAAGACTTAGTAAAGTAAAGCAAACCTTACAAATGGCAGAGAAGATGAATCGTCGAATTTTCACTTCATTATATGCTATGAAAATTCGAAATTATAGCTGTTTACTTAACTTTAATTGAGTTTCTTAACACCCTGTTAATCAATAATACTTTTAAAAATTAAACAAATTTTACGAATATTTTAGTAGAAAATGAAAAAACGACGTTTAAAATCGAAAATAGAAAGTTGACAAGTTTTTACAAAAATAAAAAAAAACATCTCAAAGAATATACTTATATGCAATTTCTATGCTCTATTTTCAAATTGACAATATTTTCTATTAAAATTAGAAAAAAATGTGTTGAGGAGTTTATGTTTAAAAATAAACTACCTACCGACAACTAAGTGTCTTTGTATGTGGTGCATTTTATGTAGATTTACAAAGAGTTCTCAATAAATTCCAAGTAGAATCGTAGTATTAAGACGATCAATGTTTAAAACATTTATTATAAATTGTTTAATTTTATTCTAATATTCCTGATAGTATAAATAAAAAATAAAAAATTTTAACATTAACGAATGAATCATGAATCATGTCCTTGCAAGGTTTATTTAAATGGTGGGAGCGCATGATAATTTTATTTTCTATACAAGTTCTAAATTACCTATAAATATTTTTTTATACTATGTATGTGTTTTAGCTTTCAGAGAGTGTAGCATATAAATAGTAGAAGCTATTATTATGAAAGGGACTATCTCATTTTCAGTTGCGAAAAAACACACTTGTTGAGTTCTTGTCTATACATGCATTAAAGGTTATAACAAATTTTTTTAAGAAACTAAACGTCCAAAAAGTATATTTAAGCTGATGCGATACTTTCCTAGATTATTGTAAAAATATTTGCGAAAAATTGTATTTTGTGACATTTGACAACGGGTAACTTTTGTTGCGCCAGTCGGATCGATAGGGACTTTTGGGATTTTGTTTAGAACTACAAATAAAAGGTTCATGCAAAAATCCAGCTTTATGGGACTTTTTTCTGGGAAGTGGAATGTCTCTATTTTATTGTCTAATTTTTATTATGATGAATAAAAAACCTTTTAATTTTTAAAAATCGATCATGTAGACTACGAGTAAAACGTCCAGCCAGTTTGAAAAACGCAGTTTCACGAAAAATGATGTATATGATTATATCCTTTTTTCTACTTTAAATTTCTTCATAAAATTTAGTATTTCTTTGATACTCATGAACAAAAGAATTCTAAAATTACTTAAAGGAAGTCCATTAAAAGTCAATACTAACATACCTCGTAAATAACATAACCTCATACATAAGAACCTCCGCTATTGGCTATTTTAACTCTATTTTAAAAGGTCTAAACCAACTAAAAACGACATACATAATATAAAATGCAATAGAGATAGATAATTAAGAAGTGCAATACCTAATTCTGAAAATAATATTATCTGCGCTCCCACCATTTAACTAAGTAGTTACTAATTTTTGTGCCAAACCAATTGTGTATCCACAGTACTTGCTTGTAAAATTAGTATAGAAATTTTCAGCAATTTAATTTCAAACATTTTCCCATCAATATTTTAGAATAACTCGGTGTATGAAGTAAGTATATACACATACATGTATGCATGTACGTTTTTATTTGTAAAGAAGGTTGAATGTGAGCAACACAGCTTTCACTTTAAACACTTATCGCGTACCATGTGATGATAATTTTTTACTTTATAATCTAGCTACAGTTGTAGTAAATAGTATAAGGTACTTAATATTATAATAATAAAAAGGTGCATTCAAATATTATATCTAAAATATGCGCTGCTCAATGTATTTTGGCTTTTTGTATCTCAGAAACAAAATCATCTCAGAAATTGCTAAAATAATAGGGGATAATCCTGATGTCAAATTGACCATACTACCCATAAAAATGTAACATTAGACTTGCTACTATGATAAAATTTGGAAGAGAAATTAAAATTGATTAAAAACCGAAGAAGTTATAAGCAATCAAAGATTGAATTCAAAGGTTTCCCATCTCCTTTTAGCAAAACAAAGTTTTATATGTAATCTCTATGGCGATACCCACGTATGACGCCACTATTGGGTATCCTCCTCTTTGATTAATTAGGAATTTTAAATGTTCATATCTATCATAGCTTAAGTGATTAAAAAAAAATTTAATCCGATCCCCAATTATTCATAAGCAGAGACATTACCTCAGAGGGATACAAAAATATTATTCCACTCTTTACAATATACCTATTCTCTAAATTTCAGGGCTAGATGATTTTTGAAGAGCTAAATTGGGAGAAGTATACTAGCGTTTTAGAAACAGCTTGAATGTAAGTCATCTTTACGCTTATATACTACTCTTTTGGAGATATCTAAAATGTTTTGTTTAGGTTTTTAAGACCGACCAATAGTTACTAAGAATTTCTTTGGAAATATTTATAAAAAAACTTTGTTCTAGACTAGATAGATTATTCAACAGGTATTTCCATATACTGTTATTTATAATAATAATAATTATATAGCTGATAAAAATTTTTATTTATCTGCCTGTGAACTAATTATTTTGTGTAAGCAATTAGTTCTTATTTTTAGTGTTAGTAAATGGCATTAATATTACTCTATATTATTATAAAGTTATGTTGACTCTAAGTTTTTATCGTAGATGTATACTGAAAGTCTGAATGGGCTCGTAAAAGCAACCATTTCTTTTTCTGTATAAGTTCAGCTTAAGAATTGTGAAACCATATTCCATTTCAGAATATCATTAGTTTTGCTTTTTTCCAAAGTCAAATAACTCTTCCCGCCTTTTTTGAGTGTAAAAAAGTTTATAGAAATTTACTTATAAAATAAATAAAGCTCTCCTTTCGAACCTCCTGTTTTCTGAAAGGCGAAAGTTTAAAGTTTCATAAACTCAGGGCCGGATTTAAATTTCTGCCGCCCTGGGGCACTTTAGAAAATGCCGCCCTATGACTGAAATTTTATTTTAATAGTTTTGATATCTTATTTTTTAAAAATTAGAATAACTAATTAATTGCAGAAAATTTATTATGTATTACATATTATTTATTACTGTTCTTTTAAATTAAAATTAATTAGTATTATTTGATAATTCTCCAATTTTAGGAAAATTCATTGATCAATTAAAGTTTCTGTTATCAAAAAGACATACATAATTTGAAAATATTTTTAATTTTTCAAAAAAAGTATATTAATTTATCAATTCCAGAAAATAAAAATATCAAATTTTATTTTTGCAAACCTTTATGGAAATAAATTAATTAAACTATTTTAATAGTTTTCACTTAAATTTCCCATATTATAATATACAAAATTTAGATTTGATACATAATGCATAAATTATATTTCTTGAAAAATAAAATGTTTATTTAAAAGAATTAGTTAATTATATATTGTATAGAAAATATTTTCTCACATTCCAAATTTTGCCGCCCTAGAAAATTTGCCGCCCTGGGCACTAGCCCCGACTAACCCTAGTGTAAATCCACCACTGCATAAACTCGAGCAGTAGATTTGAATATAAAATAAACCTATTTCTAGAGTACTATTATAGAAGATATAAATTTCATTTTTACCAAATTGAATCGCAGATCTGAAGGAAATAATAAAAAACATCTAAAACGCTTAAATTACAAAAAATTTGTTCAGTTGGTTACAGCGTAACCAATTCCGTACGCGGTATTCCAAGGATAGCGGGTTCGATTCCCAACGTCAAAATATAAATTATTTTTATATAGTTTTTTAGAAGAATTTACTTAAAATTAGAATTATAAAGCTGATAAAAATAAGTCATCACAATAAGCAGGACTTTATTTCATCTAATGAAATTTGAGAAAGTGGTTCGTTGAGTGGGAAGCAGGATTCTTTTCTTTTTTTTAATGAAAGAGAAATTAACCTATTTTATAGACATATGAGTATTGTAAAGTATTTCATTCAAATTCTATCTAATAAAATCAAAACGAGTAGGCAGGTTGAATATACTGGTACATTTTATGGAAGTGTGAACAAGTATATTTATCTTTGTGTCTTTTTATGACGGAAGAATTTTATATTTATATAAACTTACAATAAACATTAATACTTAGTGTTTTTAAAATACTGAAGGTGTTTTAAAATATTCAAAGTGTTTAACCTTGAATACATTCATTTACTTTATTGTAAGTATCAAAATCGTAATAGTTGTATGGTCTTTTCGTCATAGTGTAGGACACTTGGTATAGAAAGGATAGTGTGTTTTATACCATCATCCTTCTATTTCTACAAAAAATAAACTTCACCATGCCAAAAATAACTGGCTAGAACGACAAATAAGAATGCTGCAAAGTTTCAACGTTGGTCTCAACCTCAATGCATATATAAAACGTCTACTCAGAGTATGCACTCCCAATAGTTCTTCAGGAGTTCATTTTCATGTTGCACAAAATGTAGGGGAAAACCTTTGTCATAAAGGTAGTCACGTTCTTCAATAGCTCATTGACCCTGCATTAATACTTTATAAGTCTGAGCCATTTAAGTGAACAGTTTTCACTTCAAGTTAGAAGAGAAGGCTGAGCCATTTTACTATTTATGTATTTTTAACGATATGTTAAGAAACACATTTAAAACGGTGTGTATCTTCAAAGAAGCCACGATACAACACTCAGGCATAAGTAGTTGTAATAAATATGTTGGAAGAAGTGGGTATATTCAGATTTGTGGAAAACTGATATATTGAATTGATGACTAACAATATACGAAGATCCGTCCACAAACTTAAAAAAACTCTCTTGAGCATTAAATGACTCAATAAATTTTGATTTCGCATATAGGAAAGAAATATTCCAAATAAGCCAGATTTTAAATTTATATTTAATAATGCATTCAATGAAAAATGTCTATACGAGATTGAGAGAAAAGCGTCGCTATCCACGAGAGACACAGTTAGGCATCTTATAGTTATATAAATAGTTATACCATCTATTACGCTGATATTTTCATCTTCTCAATTATTTTTAGAGGCTAAATACACCTCCTTCATGCATTTACCATGCACTACACCGGCCCATCACAACTATTAATTAAAATAATATTTAGTTTCGGCAGCGGTAATTGAACCTACACCATAGGCATACCACATGCGGAATGGGCTATGTATTAACCAACTGAAACACTATGGTTGACTACAGTGAGACTAGAGGGTTTAAATTTATGACAGATTGTTTTTATCTAGGACGACTTTGTTTGTTATACCATATTCATTTCAATATTTAATAGCCTCTCTGTACATCGTTAGTAGTACACACAATAAAAGTATTTCACGAATATAACAATAATAACAAACATCATACAACAAAACTCTCTCTTACAAATAAATAGGTACAGAGGAGTACACTTTAATCACGATTTATCATTGTTTTCATTTTTGTTCTTGTTATTGTAGCTAAAACTACATATACTCCACTCAAAATAGATTAAATAGCGCTTATTTTCAATAGTAAAAAATTCAGCAATGACACTTATGCCAAGTTGAAGCTTTTCATTTACAGAATAACAAATATGCATTTTAAAGAGTAAGGCCTTTGGTACAAATTTGTGGTGCGTAAAATTTGTGCGTTGAATACAATATATTTTGATCGATCGGAAAGCATTTTTTCCCATCAAAGCTAATTTTTTAGCCAAATAGCAAAAACCTGCCAAAAACGCTGAAAATTTTATAAAAATTTAGATTTGTCTGAATATATGGGAGGCTAGAAAACATAAAAAATACAACTTGATAGAAAATTTTACTTTCTTTAATTTCGGACCGAAGTATGTTTTTCCTACAATTATAGTATGCATATGGTATGTAAGAGCAAACTATAGGCGGGTCGAATAAACTAAAGCGGGGATTAATTTCTGTAACTTGTAGAAGAGTCCCACCAAGAAAACCACCCCTCCAAATTGACGTAGAGGGTTGATAATTCATATATAGGTTGAGTTGAATTCATATATTGAGTATCAAGTAAGTGCTTTTAGTAGTGACAACTTTCTAGCTCCCTCTCTTCATGTAACATATCACGATTTTTCGTTGTTTTGCGCACCACTACAGATTCCTAAAATTGAACTACAGTATTAAAAATGATTAAGTACATTGAATGAATTTCAAGATGATGCCTTTTGGGTTTGTCAAATTTTCTACACTTCTAAACTCTATTTTGTCGAAATTCATTTTTTTGCGTATTTTAAGACTTTGCGTACCTCGAAAGCCCCACGAAATTGAGTAAGAGAGGTAAAAATTCTTTTACAATTCAGTTAATGTTAAGAAAATACATTTTGGTAGTGTTGACTTACCAACTCCTTTCCGGTTTTCTGCTGCTCACGAATTGAAAAAATTCTATTTTGAGTAGAGTAATACTACATACCTGAAGACTGAAGAGTTATAAATGCTCTTATTATTATTATTATTATTATTATTATTATCATTTTGAAACCATCTTTTTAAAGTGCATTACTATTATTATTATTTTTATTGTTATAAACATTTTTATTTATTTATTTATAAAATATTGTATGTCACATTGTTAATTGACACAAACAAGTATACATGTTTTAATATCATGCTACATCAAAATATTGCTGTACAATACTACTTTTAAGTTCTCTTTCTTCATTGATCAGTTGATTAATCGCTTGATTATTCGTCACAACAATATTTTGCATAAGTTATTTTTTGTAGGAAACTTATGTATTGACGTTTGTGCTAGATATTATTATGAGTATTGTTTAACTACATAATGATTTATTTATGTTAAGGCTCTTTGTCGAAGTCGATTCGTATTCAAAATATCCAATTATAATGAGAAAGTCATATGGCACGCCATTTTACTATTTAATGTCCGAAAAAAAATGATAATACATTATTATTATGTTATCATCATCATAATAATAATTTTCATTATGTACATAATTTTAATTCAATCATTTTTATTATGTACATAATTTTAATTCATATTAAATAGTAAAATGGCGTGCCATAAAGTCAGGCCAAATAAATCATTTGAGGATTGGTTATGGTAGTTGTTTATATACACATACTGCGGTCAGTCCAGTGAACGATAGAACAGGGCTTCGATATATACTATCGAAACGGTTATGATTTCCGTGGAATTTAAATGAATTTACTAAAGTTTAAGATTGTTATACAGATTGTATATTGCATATAAATAATAGTTATGACTGTCAGTCAGTTAAATATTAGAACAGGGCTGGTCAGTAAGCCCTTATGCATGTACAATGAATAAATGAGATTTTTAACATTTAAGTGACTGACTGACAACTGTTATCTTGATATAAGAAGCGTCATGAGCCTTGATATATTAAGTAGGTACTTGATAAGAGTTGGAAATGGGGGACGGAAATTTCTTTCCATATTTAAACACTAGCTTTGCTTTTATTTTGAAAGTCGGTATTCAAAATTTAATAAATATTGCAAGAATTATCAACAATCCATCCGTAAAAATGTAAACTGTATATTTTTGTATACACATTGACGAATGAACGGAAGTACACCTTGAATCTATTAAGAATCTATTAACTTTATCATAAATTATTCATAATTAATTTTTGTTATTAATAAATTGATGATTCAATTCATGACTCGATTTAATTGCTAATTATGAATTATTACGAAACAATTAAAATCAGAAATTAAATAATTTTGCTTATTATTAACTTTTTCATATTATTAATTATTATTAACTTTTTGTTTAATAATTTATTTTTAAAAATAACTTTTAATAATCTTACTTTTTCTTGTGGAAGCCTAGACCGCGTCAGGTACATGATATACAACTTAAGATTCTTTTTCCAAGACAGATTGGAATTTGAGCCCAACTGTTACGGGTAATTCTTTCGCAGAGACATTAAAAAATTATTTCCTCAAAGTAAGTACTGTCAAGCAGGTCGCAGAAGATTTATATAGGTAAGGGTGGTAGGGACTCGATTGGGGCTTGTAATTGATATTATGCTCACTGATTACGTGAATGTTTATGTCCTGCAAATAACGCAGATAAGAAGAAATTTTTCTATACGATTATTTTGGTTGCTGTCTGTTATTTTAATACCTTCATTTTATACTAGTGTCTATCTTTTAAGCTTCAGGCGTAACTTAAGAAAAAAAAAAGAGTTAGATGCAAATGTCCCGTCAAATGTACCAAATGGACTGAAAATGGTTATTCTGGGGTCGCTGAACACGAATCCAATGTTAAAAGAATTCCTCGGAGTACCTGAGGACCTGGTCATTCTGATTTCAAAAACTTTTTAAACCAAGGATAATTATTGAAAATTATTTTCTTATTTCATTAAAAGCTTGTAATAGTCATAAAATGTAAAGATATTGAAAAATATTTCAAAAAAATTCATTTTCCACACATTCTTTACAATGTTATATGTACAAAATAAGGGCAAAAAAATCATTTTTTAATGCTCAAACAAGGAAAATTATCTCCCCATAATTTGCAATTCAAAAGTTTATAAATACATTCTAGAACGTAATGCAAAAAACCGCAATATGATTCATCTTAATTTAAAAATTTTCGAGGTAAAATGTTAAATTTCTTCGTCTATTCTGCGTGCTAATTTAATCAGATAATAATTTAATTGTTAATCCACTAAATTTCAAATTACTCAAGATTATAGTTAATTAAAAGATTAATCCAAATAAGGTTATAAATTGATTATTGATGAAAAACCACATAATTGGTAGTTAGTTAATTGAAAGATATAACAAGGGAAGATGTAATACCTAGAATCAAAATGTACATTTATGTTTTTAAAGCCTTTTTTTAATTATCACAACGAAAACTGTCTTTGTTTATCGACACTGTTCTTCCTCAACACGTATATAATATATTCTATGATTGCATGTTGAAGAAAACGCCTTCAGGTACAATCACCATCCCGGTTCAAGGTACACTATTTTGTTAGATTAAAGATACATCACTTTCCGTATATGAAACTTTACTTCCTCAAAATATAACCTCATGTTTAAAACTAAAGAAATATGACATCAAAACTTAATCACTAATAACAATGGCCAGCTTGTAAATAGACAATGAAAAAAATCAAAATTTTATACTTTTTTAGCAAAAAAAAAAAATTATTTTTAGTTTATTCGAAAACAAAACCACATTGACCACCAGTTTCACCACATTTCAATATAAATATTGTTAAGTTAATATCAATATTAGTGATGGGGCGAATATTCGCATTCGCGAAACTTATTTATTTATTTTTTATTTTGTCTAGCCTGTTTCGTAAGCGGTACAATTTTAGTCCATGAGTATATTTTTCGTCAGAAACCAACATGAGAAGCTTGAAAATGAGGTGTGAATCATGGAATTTGATAAAGGAATAAGGAAGATAAGGTATGGGCAGAAAAAACATCCTGGAGAAATAATATATAAAGATTAATTATTATCATTCACATTAGAATTAATAATAATTTTTCTAATTCTTCATTTGAAACATTCGCATTCGCGAATATTGAAAATAAACATTCGCGTTCGCGAATGTACTAAATTTAACATTCGTCCCATCACTAATCAATATCTGTCGAGAAACACAAAATGATCCATAGTACATTTAATTCTAGGTACTACATCTTATCCTATAATTTCAATCAACCAATACCTCATAATGATATGTAAAAAGAACGATCACTTCTCTTCTTTAAATTCAATAGGTCAATTGAATACGCCATTCTACATACCTACTAATAAACTAAAGTAGGTATTCATTTAATATTAATAATGGTATATTATCTAAATATAATGCAATTTAACATGATTCTTTAAAATTTCTTCTAAAAATTGAAACATTCATTCTTAAATATAATTATACCTCGTTCGTTATTATAATTTTACAAAAACCATATCTCATAATTTTCTATAAATGATATTCAATTTTTTTATTTGTAAAAATTTCACACAAACTTTTTAAGAATTCCGTACCTTATTTATTTATTTAATTATTTAAACATTACTGCACTATAGTCGGGAAAATGGACGTAAGAAAATAGAATTTATTTATTACAGGATGAAATTTTCAGAATAAATTGTTATTCATTTTACCTGATATAAAAGATATTTTTTCAAAAATATGCAATTTTGATGGGAGAGCCAGGCCAAAAAAAATTCTTTCAATTTACTTAAGCTGATCATTTGAGGATTGGTTATAGTAGTTGTGTGCACACACATACTGCGGTCAGTCAAGCGAACGATAGAACAGGGTTTAGATATATGCTACCGAAACGATTATGATTGCCGTGCTATTTAAATGAATTTACTAAAAATTGTTATACAGATTGCATCTACAAATAAATTATGACAGTCAGTCAGTTAAATGCTAAAACAGAACTGGCCAGTCAACCCTATGCATGCACAATAAATTAATATGATTCAGTTATCATTGCTGTGGTATTTTAATGAAATTTCTAAAGCTCAAAAATCTTATGCTGGTTGTATATTGCATATAAATAACAGTAATGACCGACAGTCAGTTAAATGTAACAACAGAGCTGATCAATCAGCCCTAAAGAACGTAAATTCTGACTGATCAGCTCTGTTCTCGCATTTAACTGAGCAAAGGTACGAAGGGTGACAAGGCAGAGCGAGATCGTTTCTGGGCTTTTTTCAAAAAATTAACATGTATTTTAATAATCAACACTTTTTGGCATTTTAGCACCTCTTGAAATACGGAGTCTTGAGCGCCCGCCCCACTTACGCTACCCTTGGTCCAGCGCTGCGTTATTAATATGCAATATACAACTTGTATAACAATTTTCAACTTTAGGAACTTCCCTTAAATACCATGGCAATCATAATCGTTTCGGTAGTATATATCTGACCTCCGTTTTCTATACTCAGGTCGATTGATACGATGATATGATTTTGAATTAAAAAACTAGAAAAGCCTAAAAGACTGTTCAAAATTTTCTGTATTTGAGAAACCTATCGCTTTCCTATGGAATATTAATCGCCTGCCTCGCCTGCCTCTCGAATATTCACATCTCTTCTCTGGTTGATTCATTCCTCTAGTCACTCGCGAAATTACTATGCTGTTAGAACAAAACCGATGAGCTAACAAGTCACCATCTCTTACTTAACTATATACTTTTAGCATAAAATTTCTTTTTATTTTTTAAATAATCGGTTACGGTATATCATAAAATTATCTCTAAATATATTCAATTTTATATTATTAATTTAAGTATATAAATAAAAATAAAAAAAAACATGAATTATTAAGCAAAAAAAATTGATTACATACTGAAAAATTGTAATTTAAAAAGAAACTCTCCGCATGTAAATATAATAAGATTTTTTGTAAATTAGCGATAAGTGATGTTATTTGCTAATAAATACTTACCTCGTCTTATACATCATACACTTCTGATTAGAATCTAATTTATGAGGTTACATCACATCACTTTTTTATTCAATTTTGTGTTTAAGTATATTAGCAAATCGCCTAGATAATTTTATGTGAAATTAAAATAAAATTCTATTATTCTTGTTAGATATTAAATTTTTTGATTTTTTTCTTCTAAAATTAAGTACTCTATTGAAACGATTATATAGTTTGGTATAATACGATAAAAGTTGCCAAATATCAAAATTATTGACAAATCAATTGATTGTGTATAGTTATAATATAAAATTAAATAAATATTTTCCCGTGGCTGTGTCTTCATACACAAAAATGAAATTACAAGATAAAGCAGTTTTAGAACTAAAACAAAACTGATTAATTCAAACTAGTGCTTAATATTTATTGATATCAATTCTTCTCGATAGGTTAAAAAAATAGCTTACATTCGAGGGTCCAAATGTGCATAAGTACTTATCCAGATATGATTACCATTCTTTTCACAAATACAATCTGTCTTGTGCTTAGTCAGTTATGTGCGATGAGAAGCAGATCAAATGTTTTAAGATGTAACGATCATTTGAATATAATTACCTTACTGAGAAGAACAAATTATTGAATTTATATAAGTACTTAGAGGTACTTGGTAGCACTTCCATCATAGAAATATAATAATATACACTCGTAAAAATTGTTTACTTATTATTTTACGCCGCTAAGTTGCTTTATTGTAAAAACAAAGGAAAATCGATCGAATGAAATCGAAGTTTTAGACAATGTAATACTGAAAGATAAGTGTAAAAAGAGTTTATATCCTGCAAAAAGAGATATGTGGCTAAGTAAACGTAAGATAAAAGTAAATAATAAATTGCCTGTCTTCTCAGTTTGTTATAAAACGTAATCTTTCTGTGTTATTCTTTCTATTGATGTAGTTAACGCTGAAGAACTGCGTATCTGGAAAAATATTTTCTAATATTTGTCATAATTTTATATTTTTAACACCCAAACCAAAAAAAGAGGTGCTATAAGCTTGACTGTTATGTGTGTATGTCTGTGGCATCGTAGTGCCTAAACGGATGCACTGCTTTGGATTTTTTTTGCTTCTTGTGAAAGGTAGTTTAATGAGGAGTGTTCTCAGCTATGTTTCAAGTGCGAGTTGATGAAAAACTAAAAAATAGGCGATGATCCTCAAAATCCATTCACTAAGATGGCACTTAGGAAAAACGTAATTTAATGGAGAGTGTTCTTACATACGTCTCAAGTGTGAGTTTAGGGTTCCGTACCCGGAAAATTTATCGGGTTTTTTAAATTTTGTAAATTTTACTTGAAATTTAACACAAACAACGAAAAATTCAGCTTCATTTCAAAAAAATACTCGGTAATGATTTTATAAGCCGCAGTCTTCAAATCACGAATAAACTATAGCACACAGACTTAAAAGTCGCTACTTAATAAATGAGGCATGTTAAAAAATATTCATAAATATTACTTACGATTTCATATTTTCATTTAAGCATTTTGTAAGCATTAATAAAGTAATAAATTGTAGTAAAAGAATTCAATTAAAAATATTATTTTTATTTTTTATAATATCAAATTTCATATCATTAATTATTCGAATATTATCTCTTTAAACAATAATAATCGATGCATGTGTAACTTTGGCCACATAAAAACGGTACGCCTATCGTGTTTGATAAATACATACTAAATTATGTAATATAACGCCTTCTATACTACACAAATATTTCAAAATTTATTTCAAGAATGTTGAATGTATTATAAAATACATATACTAATAGTTGCTTGAAATAAATGAATGTGTTGTTTTATTAATCTAAGTACTGATTTGGCATTTAGGTCCAAATATGAAACAACCTACGCTATTGGTATTAAATTACATTTTTAGACCAGATAAATAGTTTTAATAACAATATGTGGAAAATTTAAAATTTTATTTGACTATTCAGATAAGTTTTGTATTTCGAAATTACCTCAGACAATATGAATGTTTATAGAATTATCGCTACAATAAGTGAGCATTTTAGAATGACACGAAAACAAAACCGTTGAGAATCGAGACAAATATGGAATCAGAACATAAACTTTTATTTTTAACTCTGGCTTTAAAAAATTTTGAAATAAGACTAAATCATATTGTCGAAAGTCAAATGATTATGATTTAATCTCAAGGAAACACTAATTTTTATTAATATTAATGAATAAAATTTATCTAAATTTATAATAACACAAGTAATAATACTTTTCATAAAAATTGATTCAGAGATGCAAAATTTGAAATATTACTCTATTTTTACACAAATTACAGTTAAAATACAATAACATTTACAAAATTGTATTTTAACCATCCAAAATAAATTATTAACGAAAGTAGAAGCAAATATTTAACGATATAACATTATAAGTAAGATTATAAGTACAATTTAGTACTTATAATCGATGCCTAAAAAGGTCTAATGAAAAACTAAAATTTCGATTAGACTTTACAAAGGGGAATTTATATAAATTTTCCAAATCTGTACGTTCTGAATACTTGCATTATAAAATTATACGTTTTTCTTCTTTGTTTTCGTAAATGTTTACTCTGCTCCTTCTAATGAGTAGTAACATCTAGTAATCCTTACCTGAAACAAAAAGAAATATTGAATTAGAAAATTAATAAACCATTAGTCAAAATTAAGTGCATTATTATTCAAGTAATAAAAGGTTATAATAAACAAGCTATTCATGCCAGTGCAACCTCAGGTCAGCACCATCA
This sequence comes from Chrysoperla carnea, assembly GCF_905475395.1. Lineage (NCBI taxonomy): Eukaryota > Metazoa > Arthropoda > Insecta > Neuroptera > Chrysopidae > Chrysoperla > Chrysoperla carnea. Next base: position 69,117,095 of record NC_058337.1, on the reverse strand, counting down.
ACTTCCTGGATGGTCAATATATCTTTCCATAACAGCCTCAAACACTGCAATAATAATCGTTTTACTAAAACAAGAAATTGTAGCTTAGATGCTAAAAACGCACTTTGTAAGAAAGGAGTCATGAGATCAACCCCCAGCACTTTTCCAAATACTTTTTTTAATGTATTATATATATTTCTTGTGTGTAGATGTTAGTCACTGCACTCCTGCTAAAGGGATGGATCGATTTTGATGAAATTTTGTGTGTGTCTTCAGGTGGATTAGATGATGGTTTAGAATCACAATTTGATTTACTACAACTGTTGTTGAGGATTCCGCATAAAAAAAAATTCAAATTTCATTAAATGGTGGGAGCGCATATAAATATTATATTTCATTATTATTACAAGTTACCATGTGCTATGTATTTAATGGTATTAAGGTACTATTATTATTATTCAGATATTGTAAATATGTATTTATTAGAGCTATGTGCGAGCGCAGGCTGTCCAATAGGTAGACGTAAAATTTAGGTTTCGCGGGGTGGGTTTAGTGGACCTGAAGGGAAGGGTTTGAGGGAGGGCTTAACGAGCTTATCAGGCAAGTTAGAATAGGCATTAGTGAATTGGAGTTACGTTTCCACAGGACAATGTCTGTCGGGTCCGCTAGTATTATATATAATATCACAAAATTCAATAGCATCTCCATCCATAAATTACACCGATCATTAAAGAGTGGGGGGAAGTCAGCGACGGCTAAGTTACTAATAAGTTAAAATTACTAAACCAGTTACGAAATTTTAGGTAAGTCTTTTTTCACAATTATTATGGTTATTATAAGAGTACTTATTCTTCTTGTACACAATAAAAAAAAAGCAATGCAAATGAATCAATCTAATAAGGAAATATATTATTTCAAGTTAAATGACACATTTAACTTAATTTGATAACTTAAAAGAATGTAGAACTGCATTTGCCTATTCAAAAGCAAAGACTAAATACTATTTACCTACATATAAACTATAGATGAAAAGTGGAAAACATAAACCAGAAATTTGATTCGGGAAATAAATTATGCATTTTTTAATTCTATAAGTTCCCAAACAGGTTCGTGTATTCTCCGTGTGACAATGTCACTGAATCGATTGATAATGCAAATTTCATAAAAGCTATATAAATTTTTCTTAACTAAAACCGTGTTATTATATCCAAGTGTCACGAAAATGTGAATGAATGAATCTTAGTAACTATTTTCTAGAAAAATATTGCCTTGAAATAAATAAATAAATAATTTATGATAATTCTTTACGTTTTAAATGCACGTAATTTTAAAAACCACGCAATTATATTACTTTAACGAAATCACGAAACGCACATTAAAAATATGTGTAGATATATTTAATCACCCGGTACATGCAAATACATATTGTATATGTAAGTACTGGGCACTGGTACCAGCATGGCTAATAATAGTTTTATAATTATTTGAATTTAATTATAAATGAATTAATTAACAATATAATATTAATTAAGTAATGATTATTGTAATTAATATGGTTTTGAAATTAATTAGTCAGGGTTCAAATATTTATTCATGTACGATTTAAGAAATAATTTATTTATTATACGTAGATACTTTTTTTTTGGACTAATCAATCGTGATAATATTTTTTATTAGCATTCGTGCGTTGAAATAAAAGAAGATATCTTCTTATATGAATTAAAATTCTTAAAATTTTTTTTTATAGTTTTATTTTTATCAATGAAAAAGTTCCATTTCTAAACTAGTAGATGTGTGTTTGTAAAACTTAAGACTCCTCCTAATAAACAAAAATTCGTCCCGAAGTAGCAAAGGTGAGTTTTCCTCAAGAAAAACTGACAATAATAGAACAATTTGAAATCAAGATGTCAAAAAGAGAGTTGTATTGTTCAGAATAATTGAATTTCTAGTTTGAAAACCAACTAAAAGGTAACATTTCAAATAAAATTGCGCTCCAATAACAAAAGCTCTAATAACTCCAAAGCTAAGAATAGCCCTCTTGACACCCAACAAAACCTCAAAAAACAAACTTGTTCAAAAAATTCATTCAAAAATTTCCTAGAAAAAGTTTCATAAAATGATATTAAGCAGTTAGTTATATATTGAGCCGAAACTATGCATTAATTTTCTTAATAAAATAGGGTTTTTTTGAATGTGTGGATCCAGAAGGTGACAATCGGAGCAATTATCCACCCCAAAAGTAGAAAAACGTAATCAACAAAACCAATTCAGGCCTTAGGATCTTTTATATCATTCAATACACAAAACGATATTGAATAATTGACCAAGAAAATTACAGGATAGATGCGAGATTCATGCGTTTCTAATTCAAAACGAAGTAAAAATAAGCAAAAAATGTATAAAGATATTCATTTCTAAAAAATTTTCTATGTAAAATTCTTCATTAAAAATTTTACCGTAATGCCCTTCTTTATTTTGTTAAGTTTCTGCATATAAAGAGGTTTAAAATGCATTTTTTTAAGATTGACTTTATCATAATGAAATCATCAAAACTCATGCTAAAAAAATAAAGATTCACATCTGAGTGAAATCTACTTAAAAGGTATTATGGGATGTTTGTTTATAAATATTACTAAGTAAAACAACTTGTCAGATCCATGCTATGATTAAAATTAAATTTTTTGGTATAGCCTAAAGCGATACCTCATATAATTTAATAATGAATTCATATCGCGTATGAATTTAAAAAAAAAGTTTTTTAATATTTTCAAACAAACAAGAAAAGCATATATTTATTTGAATATGACAGAACTTATAATAAATTATGTTGGTGTGGTAAATTAGGCACTTTTTATAAGTTTTTAGCCTTGCAATCTTTGTATGTGCGTATGTATGAATGTATGTATAATTCTTCGGGACTAATCTTGCAACTTTAAAACAGTCATCCTAAGCAGGTTGAGCTGAAATTTTGCATATACGTTTAGTTCGAAAGACAGTGCATAGGTAACTGTCGAGCAGCTAATGAACTAAAAACTAGAAAATATCCTAGTGTGCTATATATCTATTAAATAGACGACTTAAACCGATTTTTGGAAACTTAGCTATAAAATCTCAATCAAGTCGGTTCGACCGTTTAGAGGCTACGATGCCACTGAGAAACACACAGACGCACAGATAAACACTTTAAACTTATAACACTCCTTCTTAAATCAATATCAAAGTGATGGTCAAGCACATCAGATGAGATGAAAAGGATATTTAGAGAGCTATCATTTTTTGGGACAAATTTTTGGATATATTTTAATTGAAATTGAAATATTTGAGTTGACTTTGTTCTTTTGAATTATTGTTTTGAATTACCTAATTATTTTACCATATCACTTTTCGAAATGAATTGAGCCAGGTTTATTTGACCATTCATTTCCATAGTAAAATAATAATCGATAATAGCAAACTGAATCGATTTTGAAGATCATCGCCAATTTTTTAGTTTCTTCGGGTACTGAAACCTTAGCTCGCATTTGAATCAAAGCTTAGAACACTCTCCGTTAAATTACCTTTCAAATGAAACCCAAAAAAATTAAAATCGGTTAATCCGTTCAGTCGCTACGATGTCACAGACAGACACAAATAGCGGTCAAACTTAAACACCCCTGTTTTTAGATCGGGGGTTAAAAAATACAATATTTTGAACATATTTATAAAGTGTTTTTTTCTTAGTTCATACCTTTATATATATTTTTGTATAAGTTGCTTAATTTACGTACTAAAGATTGATGGTACGATGTCTTTAAAAGTTTCATGTAAGTAACTTCCTTTTTAGAAATTTTTTAATAATAATATAATATTGTTATTGTTGTAATACACCTCCTTTGTAAATAAGTAAGTACTACACACAAATTTTAATTGAAAATGTTATTTATTTTATAAAAAGAAATAATATTCATTTGTGTTTGAGTTTCAATATTTAAATTGAAGTTCAGTCAAGTGTTGAAAGATTGTAAGCACAAGTCCTGTACAATGATGTACATTTTATCTCGAAGTTAACTTCTTTTTTCTTTCTAAACTATTATGGAAAGTTAAAAGAACAACGTTTCTATGACAAAAATATAATTACCATCATTGTATCTGGGTAGGTTAGGGCTTAATCCACTGCATCGCGGATATTTTATTCGAAGAACTGTTTGTAAACTATATATAAGTTAAATTTACAAAATTAAGAAAACCCTCTTCAAATGCGCTTTTTTCCAATTAACTCTCTCCAAACTGAATCGATTTTTTAAGCATAGCGAAGAACACTGTCCATTAAATTACCTTTCAAACAGAAAAAAATCAAAATCTATTCATCCGTTTAGGAGCTTCTATGCCAGAGACAGACACATACGTAGCGGACAAACTTATAATAACCCTCTTTTTGCGCAGGGGGTTAAAATTAGTGAAATCAAATTTTAACAAACAGGTCTTATTTAATAGCCTTACATCGTCCTTGATTTTTGATGTCAATACACATAAAATATAACTCTGATATCTTTATATTATTATTTTATCAACACCCGTGAGAAAGAAGTACTTTTCTTAAACAGTATGCGTGGGGAAAATAGTTTATTACCGCCCTAATATGATAATGAATTCATTCCCGCACTAGTGTGGTAATAAATTCAGTTACTATAGTAATTTTTTAATTTTCTATTTTTCTCAACAAGCCATGACAAATTTTAAATAATAATTATCGTTTATTTTCACATTTTAGAGGCGTAGATAAAGTTTTATACGATGTACCTACGTGTGATAACGCATTATTAACGTACTTCTACGATTGTCAAACTCGTACTACGAACTCGTTGTGCAAATTTCGCAAGCATACGTTAATAATGCTGTTATCTCACTAGTATCGTATATAACAATAAATTTATTGTTTATTTCCATGAAAATCAGATCTGTTGATGTGCAGATGTGAGGCGAGGGCAAAGTTAATTTTCGAAAAGGATTCGATAGAAATAGGAAAAAATTTCATCAACATCGGTACAATCTCAAAGTATTGTACTATTTTTTTCAGTTGGGTCCTATATTTTCCAAAAAAATACTATCTTGCAACAGAGAATGATTTTTTAAACAGAAAAAGTTCCGAAATCCCCAAAAAAATCAAAGAATTTTTCTTGATAATAAAAATTAAATGATTCTTGTGAAATATGATACTGGTAGAGTTTACAATAATTTGAAACTCTCTTAAGATTTAAGACTACACATAAGTAAACACCAAACATTATGTCTAAAAATCCATTAAAATTGATTATATTTTTTTAATGATATTGAACCCTAAATAACAATAGCAAAATAATAAAAAGTGAAAACCAGTACCTATGAAGAAGATCTCCATATACATTTAATTTTATTATCGCCACACCATTATTTATTTTTTATATATTTATTCTTCATTCGACCTTACACTTGTTCTAGATGAACAATTCATTTAATTTTTGGCATGGCCTTGTCATAAACGAATTTTATAATATTATACTCTTTTAACTTCACAAATATAATGTAATTATTAGAAAATTACTTAGTTAGCTAGAGTTGTAGGTACTCTTTTCTAGCTATAGCGACATGCATCATCATTGTAGTCAAATCAAAATGGTTGATTATTATTTTATTTTTTTGCTGGCTTTTCAAATTGTAATTATTAGAATTTTAATTTCAATTTAATTGCTTGAATTCTTTTTTAATGCTTTTGCTAGATCAATTATAATTGAAATAAAATAAAACAATGTAATTTGGTATTGTTTTTTTTTTACCTCTGTGTGTAGACTACTGGCGATAAGAGAGATTGGGCAAATGGAGCTAATGCACTTGGCTTCAAATCTTTAAGAATGGCAAATATATGATCTCCATATTTGCTTAAATATCTCTAACAAGAGGGCAAAACTAACTACAGTAAAATCTCGATAATCGGGCTTCAATAAAAGCAAAAGTGGTTTTGGTTACAGGGATTTTATAGAAAAATGCATGTATATAAATACACGGTAAGAAATGCATATTGTTTATTATAAGGCTGGTATAATATAGGGATATATATTCAAAAAGTATCTGATAATACTCTATATTGTATTGTCGTAAGATCCATAACTATGGCGTTATTTACAAAACTCTATGGTATAAAAACATTTGCGCCACTTATATTAGTACAGCATTTCGTTCACGCCTATACTTACATATCGATAGCGGCAAACAAATTTCTTACCGTGTAGTATATACATATATCATTTTTAAGAGATTGTACTCGCGCAGGTGAAAAAAGCGGTGTGGAAAAGGCGGACAAAGTATTCAGATTATTGGATCTTTCGGATTGTCGAGTGTCGTAACTTTAACTGTATACAGTCGACACATTTGACTTCAATTGTTTAAAGCCACGTTATTGAATTGCAATTAGCGCTTGACTGTTGGCGAATGAATGCAGTCGTAACTTTAACTGTTTGATTTTTTTACTGCATTCGGTCGAATTTTTATTGCACGTTTTCGGATTTTATATACATATATACAATCATACACCAAATTACATGCAGTGGAATATGTTGCTCACATGCTGTTTTATGGCTCAGTCCACTTTTGCAATTAAACCACCAGGCACAGTCAATCAAGATTCACAATCATCAATGTCAATTATGATGGTCGATGTTCTTATAACAAGTAAATATTTCTTGAGTCAACAATCTCAATACTTAATTCAAGAAAATTAATGTTTGAGAGTTAAAAATGAAAGCATATTTTCTTGAATCAAAAAAATATTTACTTGTTACCATGTTAAGAACGTATTTTCTTCAAATTATTACTTATTTTACTGTGTATATTGGCTTTTTTTCCGTAGAAAGAGAAGAGATGGCTTTAGTGAATACATTATAATATAATTTCTTTGAATATTTGTGGTCATAGTTATTCGGATACTCGATACAAATAGATACAAATATACGAAACCATAACTTAGTCAACACGATAAGCACAATGAATTCTAGTGCGATACCTGTATCATTGATAACTTGTGCTTTAGATCTATTAAATTTTTATTTATGGTACCTACGCAACTGTTTCTTTAAAAAAAAACAATATGTAATATACATAAAGGTGTTTTGGTATTGTATCCCAACATAGAGGTGGTAGGAGTTTATCAAGTTTTTTGTTTCTATGTTCAATAAATCAAACTCATCATAATAATACAACGAGGTTATTAATTCAGTTAATCGAACTCTTAATGGTGTCTGAATTTTTATTTTTTTGATAGATTTATTGAATCCTCCTCATAAAAAAAACGCGAAGGTTATTTCAATGACAAGCTAGAATTCCATGAAAAGAACTAATTAAATAAATGATTTCTATACTGTTGAGTGCTGTCAATTTTCATATGGAATTTTCTATACATTATGAAGTTAATTCGAACTAAAGTAAAAATTCCACGTTTGATTATTACGTTTGGTTCACTTTACAATTTCGTTAAACCTTTGTAATCGATAAAAACCTTTGAAGTCGTTGAAAGTTTATAACAAGGTGATTGAAATCCGAATAAGAGTAAAAATATTTTGTATCCACTTTAGTTGATATGTCAAGCAGTTGTGTTCGTAAAATCTTGAACTGAAGGTTTTAAAACATTTTTTGTATTTTTTGAAAATGTATTGGAAAACTTGTCTGGCTCAACGATAATTCTGTAAAGTTTGATAATAAGTATTCCATGGTCCCATATTGTTATAGAAATACTTCATTTGCAGACAATGAATTTGAAGACAATGAAACAGAATTTTAAATTATAAGATAATTTATGACAACTCTAGATATTTGAAATAAAATTTCAAATTCACCCCAATTTCTAAATCAATTTTTAATGGATCGATAAACAATTACCTAATTGGCGACAAGTTACATATTTTAGGAGAATAATTACGATTAGTCTTATTCAATTCATACAGATGATGACTACACAGAAAAGACCTGTTCTTTTTAGATTATCGAAATTTTGGTTCGCTGGTTCGTTTGATTATGTATACAATTTTGGGTGAGATAAAATTAATCGTCGTTCAAATGTTCCATTTCTTATATATAATGCACTTTATTTTAATTTTTGAAGTTCTATGTGTTAATAAAAAGTTTTTAAATGTTTTGCATATTTTGTGAATCATAAAATTTGACTTCGTCGCCTTAATTATATATATTTATATATATTATATATTATATAATCAATTTTACACCGAAGGACGTTAAGGTTGAGTGAAAAGACATTAAGGTAAAATAAGATAAAGGAAATAAAGGAAAAATCTCTGGCACATTTTTAGCCGTGTAAAAGTCAGTATAGTAATTAGTTCGTTTGTTAATTATTTGCATAAGGACTAATAATTTGAGTTCATGCAAGACACGAGCGCGTGTCTTTCGAATTTCTTAAATAATATTATGAAATTTGAATGCCAAATATCGAATAATCGAATTGGCAACTATGTGAATAGCCTTAGTATTAAGACATATTAATAAAATTAAATAATTATTTTGAATTAAGTCATAAAAATTTCGTATAAACGTATGTACATTATAGCATGCAGCGTTGAATGTATTTTGTAAACAAAATACATTTGTACAATAATTTAAAGAGAAACAAAAATGTAAACTTGAATATTTTATTTAAATTTTTAATTTTTTAAACATGGCTATAGCTTTCACTTTGTCTCCAAATATGAGAATACCACTCCATAAAATAAATTATAATTTATAAAATAGTCATCAAATCATTGTCTATAGTGCTATGTATAATACAAATACATTGTAGGTATAGACACCTATGCATACATAATACATATAATGATGATAATATTGGGTCCTATTATTATACCACGAATATGAAATATATCAAGGTATACTAAGTTTAGTCTCAAGGTTGTGACGCTTAAAAATATCGATGCTACGAATAAAATTTTGGTACAAGTGTTCATAAAATCACCTACGTAGTCCATTTCCGGTTGTCTGTCTTGTCTGCCTGTCTGTCGTCTGTCTGTTTTCTATCTGTCGTCTGTTGTCTGTCCGTCTGTCATCACAATAACACAAAAACGTGTGTCAAGTTGAATTTTCAACTTGATATCAATTTTTCAATTTTTACAGCGTGCTCAGGACGTGAAAAGTCATGTCGAGTTCGTAAATGAGCAACATAGGTCAATTGGGTCTTGGGTTCGTAGGACTCATCTTGTAAACCATTAGAGATAGAACAAAAGTTTAAATGCAAAAAATGTTCCTTATGAAAAAATAAACAACTTTTGCTAGAAACATTTTTTTGTTAACATCACTGTTTACCCACGAGGGCGCAAATTAGATGCAAATTTTATTGAATGTATTATATGAGAATATTAGTTATGAATATGTGAATATCTTTCTCTAGGTACTTACGTGTCGTCAAAAAACAAACAACTGCGACATCAACATTGTCTATACATGGTATTTCAATAATTAACTCAGTCAATTGTTTGTTTTCATTTGTTAAAACTATATTTGGTCAATTTGTATAATTATTTTATATATTATATTATTCGAACGGTTCTTTTGTTGTTTTGTTATTTAAAATAATAGTAGATAGCATAATAATGAATGTGTTAATTATTTATGGAAAAAAAACTAGAGTTATTATTATTATTATATTTGTTTAAATAATTTTATAAATCATCATTTATTTGGAATTTTTGTGAAATATTGTTTTATTAAGGGAGTTCAGTAATAACCAAATAATTTACGTATTAACCAAAAATAATTAATAACTATGTTTTAAACGCATGGTATATTATTAATATTTAAAACAAATTAATATCGCCTTATACCAGCATTGAACTGAGAAAAATAAAAGTAAACAAATAAAATTCAACTACAAAAATAATTGCAATATATAACAAAAATAACAGTAATTATAAAATATAGATACAAATTATTGATCCATTTCCTTCGCAAATTCGCTAATTAAAAATAACATAATATTATTTGGTTAATAATTTAATTACTTTCACATTAGTATGGAACCACCACCCCTCTTTGTTAGGCGGGGGTTAAAAAGGACACATGCATACAATCGTATAGTAAAGACTTCATTTTCACGAATATAAAAATTTGGCATAAAATGCTTTGTTATTTAAAACTAAACTTCTTACTTTTGTGAATAGCATGTCACAATAAATTCAAATAAATTATTTGAACATTTCCTTTTTAAAAGTTTATCATCGTATACTTCGAAAATGAAAATTTCTTGGCTATGTCAGAATATACCTTATGCGCATATACCTTATTTGAGTTTTATGCAACTAATTTCAATGCAATTTCTGCAGATATCTTGAAGTTGCATGAAAGATTTAGCAAAGTAACTTTCTAACATATTTCTTGATTATCGTTATTTTGTTTAAAGGTAAAATAAATTAATTTTACAACTTTTTGTTTTAATTTTGCAATTCCACTTTTTAATTTCTTGATTATTTACTTATGTTTTTGATTAAAAATTACTTTCAAATAATGACTACAAATTCTGAAAATAAAAGCTATGGTAATCAATATGATATTCCATTACTTCATTTTATAAATCGAAGGTGTTGATATTAAAAGTAGGCATAATCAATGTTTATAAGCCAATACAATCGATCAATACCTATTTAGTATTACTTTGTAATAAGACGGAATTCCAGTTGAAGAATCAATAATGCTTTTTTACATTTTTAACCCCCGAACCAAAAATATGTGTGGAGTGTTATAAGTTTCACAGCTATATGTGTGTGTCTGTTTGTCTGTATATCTGTCTGTGGCATCGTAGAGCCTAAAGGGACGTTACAAGTGCGAGTTTAGGGTTTCCTACCCAAAAAATTTTTCGGGGGTTTTTTACTTGTTGAGAAAAAATAATACTTTAATAAATATTAATGCAAAGAATAATGTTTTCCATTATTTTCAGCAAGTTTCCTGCGTGCAAGGTATCTTCCAAATACTAATAATGTCGTTAAAAAAAACATTTTTTTTTCTGTAGATATTTTAGGAAAATAGAATTTTAAAACTAACTCAAATATTCATCAAGTTAATCTCTGCCTATCTCCGAAATTAACATACTGCGTTATTAACTAACGAAAAGAAATAATTTGGTTATATTAATAATCCATTTAATGGATGCATCCATCCCGCCTGTCTATAATTTTTTATGCTGAACGATAATGCCCTCTTGTGGCGTTCGAGACATTGAAGGAAAAGGGGTGGAAGCGTAAACGGCTCCTTAGGGTGCTGGGAACTTCGAAGGAGGTAATGAAAGGAGTAGTGAAAGGAAATCTTAAACAAGGAGAAAAAAATTCGCGGGGTAAGGAAAAAACTCCATTTATTGCTTACGGGAACCGAAAAATGTCAACGGTTACGAAAAAACGGGGAAGTTGTGGCTGAGACATCGTTCTAAAGGTGGACAATAGATAAAATAATTTACAGAATCTATGATCCATACCATCTTAAACAGATTCTAAAACATGTGTTATTATTGGAACAGTTCTTCAGAAGCCTTCAGTTCTTTTCCCAATAAGTTAAAAGGGATCACAGACGTAAAATGAATATTTTATCAAAGAACTTTCTTTATTTTAAAAATTACTGTTTTTTAATCGAAATTATATTTTCTTTTAATTGTTTGAATACAACTTCTGTTTAAAATGCGAAATGTATAGATAAGTTAATTTTTTTTTAAATTAATAAAGAATAACTCCGCAAGGTAACACTTCAATATTTCGAGACAACATTCAGTTCTCTTACGCTAGTCTTTCATGTAGGGATGGCAAATATTTCAATCCACCTCTCCAACGCACAAATACAAACTTTTTAATTTTGTATTTCACAATAAAATTTTATTTTTACGATATAAAGACTCGACTTTAAGTTTTACAATTGAATATTCATTGGATATTTTTGAAGTTTAATTATTGGATATTTTTGGACATCACACTGCCTACATTCAATATAATTATATGTAAATAATACGTAACCGATTTAGCCTTGAACCTATCGATAATATAGAAGAAAAAAATTTGTTGATGTAGGTATTACATATGTTATTCTTATAATTTTAATTACATCATCAACAAAGAAAAACTATTATTGCTGTTAATATTAAAACAACAAATACTAAATTATATTATATCTGACTCTTAATTAGGTGTGTCAAAAAACACATTATAGAAGTATTATTTATGTGAACTCATTTACATAAATAGGAAAATAATAAGTTATTTTTATTGATACAATAATCCAATTTCAATTTCTATGTTAACTTTCTGAAAGACTGGTTTGTTTGTTTGTGTTTTATGTCTGTTTAAATCTGGCTTCAACAACAAAATATTATAAATATAAGAATTTTTTATGGTGTACATCAATTTCTAAGAAGTCAAGGTCAATATTAAGCAAATTAACCAAAACTAAACAAAAAATGTAAATTGTATTTCTATCCATATTGAAAGAACAAATTATGTTAATCGTCTAGCTAGGCTTTATTTTATCTATGAACAATTATTATTCAGACTTTTTATAACGTACAGTTCTACCATCAATTTTGGCAAAAAGTGCAAATTTCTGCTTTTTTCCGATTTTTGTGATTCTAACTCTAAGGAAACTAAATTTTAACGATTTTTTCGTGCAAAAGATACGTTCTGCGACCGAGGTCACAAACTTGGACTTGACGTTGATAAGCTTTGAAAGGCTTTATCTTGGAAACTATTGAGTTTACAGAGACAATTCTAGTTTCAAATTGTAGCAGTCTACTTTAAAAACGTTCTGAAAAGGTACTATCAAAAAGTAGTCCTTTAAAGTTATAACCGCCAAAATCATAAAAAGCCGAAATTTCCACGCTTTTTTCGATTGTTGACAAATGTTGAGTTCGCTGCTAGAGGTTACAAGCATGGATTATTCTTTGGACCAACATCAAAAGCAAGTCTGCAACAAATCATAACCCCGTACTTTCAGGTGACAATGTTATTGGATGAATATTAGCTCGTAAAATTAGAAGCTACTCTGACAGCATCGGTTTTCAGAGCTCTCTTATTAAATCTATTAAAGTTCTAAAAAGCTAACGATTTACGTACATAATATATTCAGGACTTCTATCTGCCCAACTACTCAACTTTCTGTTGACATTTGACATTATAATCTAAAAAGAGTAACCGAATTGCAATTTGATTTAGTCATAAACGAACGATATTTAATTATGGAATTATGAACCAAGTTTCATGCTTTTAAAATAGGAAACGTCGCGTCGCGTCGATTAATTAAAGATTACCTACAAGTAACATTCAAAAGGCGATCACAAAAGATTTCGAAGTTGAGTTTCCTATCCTCAATACTTATTACTCGTCGTATTCCTCAGCCATCCTCAAGATACGACTACCACATGTATGAAGTTTTACATACACATTTCATTATTTTCTCAATTTTTTAAATGTGTTTATTCACCATGTGAGAAGAACTTCTCATTTACTTCACACCTAATATTATTTTTTTATAATTTTTTATAGTTGTTGTTGTTAATAAATGTAATTTTTTAACAATCTCTCAATATAATAAATAATAATAATAATATTACACAAAACTCCATTACAAAAACCTTGTTTATTTTACCTAAACATCATATAAGTATAAAAATAATTACTTTTGTATAGTTTTTAATAATTCTTCTTTTTAGCGAATTTTCTATTAAAAAAATGAGCTAATGCGTTTGTATCGATTAGGGAATATTACAGTTCGTTAACGATCAAAACCAATATAGGAGCAATACACTCTATTGTACAGGATGAGTAAAGGCTGAGAAAGCATAAAACCTAAGTATTAACTTTTAAATTTTTTTATCATCTAACTACTTGTCGTTAACGTTAAGTCGCACAATATAATTCTTCTTCACTCAAGCCAGGGTATGTCCTCTCTTTCGAAATTGAGGTTTTTTCCTATTCTTTTAATTTAATTTTTATTAAAAGTTGGTTTCTCATTCATTTTGTTATCAGCTATTCTAAATAGGGAATTCGCATAGCTTACACAGCTCCTGCGTGGCATTTTATTATTAATAACGTGTAGAAAAGTTAAATGTATCTACTACATGAGGATATTGTTTATAAGGGAATTGTGTAAAATGATTAACAATATATTAATTAATGTTTTTTTATAAATTTAACAAATTTCGCTTTAAAGGTAGTTCATTCGTGACTATCGAAGTTACAAATATATCAATACAAACGGAATACAAATATATGCGGTAATTTAATACAATTTCCGCAAAAATTGGTCGAACCTGAATCTCAGTCGAAAGCTTGAGGTTTCTAGTTTGAATCCATTGCTCAAAAATTTTTATCATCCTCTACCGCTTTGAACTGAGGGTATAAAGTGAAAACGTTATCCCTAACTTTGAAAGCTTAAAGAATCTAAAAATTGTTATTGCAATAAATTCAATGTTGCAAACACTCAAAATATTGTCCACTTCCCCGCCAAACGGGAACACAAACATTGCTGTAAAGGTTTTTTGATTGAGTTATTAACTGCAAAGCGAAAATTGTAATTTTTATACCATATGTATATGAAATATATCAAGGTACATTAAGTTAAATCTCTAAGTTATCGTATCTGTCGATACGATAACTCAAAAGATATCAATTTTTTAGGAATCAAAGATTATGATATGATTATTTTATACAAAATTCTTGATCTTTTAAATGGAAACAAGTTTCTAATTAGGCTCAAGTGTCCCTAATGAAATATAGTGTAGGATAAGAAAGTTCTGAGAAGCATGTATCTGACTGTATAAGTATTACGTGTGGATTAAAAATTTTGATAATTTAAAAATCAAAAATACTTAAAATAATAAAAAAATTCGTTTATGGCTAGACAATACCGTCGTTACCTTGAAAGTAAACTCCATCTAATTAGAATCTGTTTTGAATGCTTTGACTTTAATTTTATAAAGACAAAGTATTGTGCATAAAAGATTGCATGGAAAGCTAAAAATATATTTTTAGCATTGAACATGCATACATCCATAGATATATTATTTTATTTTACATATTCATAATCAAAATATTTTACATATATTTTATACTTTTTTTATCAAAGAAAAGAAATCTATTGTTCTTATACATTACATCCATACCTACTAGTGATGGATCGAACGTGGAACTTTGTACATTTGTGAATGCGAATGCGAATTTGAATGTTTATTTTCATTATTCGCGAATGCGAATGCGAATATTAACTTTAAAATGAAGCACTCACAAATTCTAACGTATTAACTTAATTAATCATAAATTTCTGAAGGATGTTTTTTTCTGTCCAAACCTTATTTCTCTTCTTTATTCCTTTATCAGATTCCATGATTCACACCTCATTTGCTTATCATGTTGGCTTTTGACAAAAAATATACTCACGGACTAAAATTATACCGCTTAGGAAAAACTGGTTAAACAAATAATATATAATTTTAACGAAAAAATATTTATTTCTATATTTTTTTAATTAAATGATTTAAATAATTAGTGTATCAGGCAAATGAGTCGAAAGTAACAGTTTTTTTTATAAATTTTTTTATAAATGATGTTTTCTTAATACTAAATCATTAAAAAGTGAATCAGCAACTGCAAAGATATTTCAAATGAAACTATTTTTAAAACATGTTCTCCTAATATTAATTTACTATCTTTTGATTTTTTGCACCACTTTTCTACGAAATTTGTTTTTGTTTTTTAGTCACGAGTACGTACAAGGTAGTCATGGGTTTCGGTAGCCACGGCAGCGGAATTCCGCACGGGCCGCGTCACACGGGACATATAATTTTTCATTAGCTTAACAAAGTCCGTCGTATAAGTCCATTAAGAACAAACCATATAAGTCCATTAAAAGCAAAATTCAATTTTTTTGATTTGTGGTTAGTTTACTATAATTACATTTGTTCAACATTCAAATATAACAGTGATTAAAAAATGATCTAAAAATATGAGTTAAGTACAAATTACCTTATTTGTGAAGTTTGGGGTTATTTTGCAATTTATGACTATATAAAATTTTGATGATTTTTATCAAAAACATTCGATTTTTCCGAATGCGAATGTTAAAAAATGTGTGAATAATCGCGAATGAGAATGCGAATATTCGTCCCATCACTAACACCTACATAGGTACAGTATCAGTTTAGTAGAATTTAATCAAGAATAATTATAATTACCACACCTTGTAGCTACTGCGTTTATATGTCGTAGTTAATCACATGCATGTCGAAACTATTATAAACAATTATAATTGTTTATAATTATTTACCTGCAGAGATTTCATTATATTCGTAATTTGATGAAGTTTTACATCTGAACAAAAGTTATTTTAATAAATTACAAAAAAAATAATAATAATAATATGATATTCCTTACACAGATATTAAAAAAAAAAAAAAAAATCCTAGAAATAAGGCATACTTATTATATTAAAGATACACGATAAATTTTCTTTATAAGAACGTACAACGCATATCACTCCCACTTATAGATTTGATTTAAAAAACAAAAAAAATCGTAAAAATAAATGAAAGTTACCCATTGTGGAAAAGACAGAGACAAAAATTGTTTCAAGTCTAAAATTCGAAAAAAAGTTTTTTTTCTTCTTTTCCATCCCCTTAATGACTTTATTTTACGAGAAAAAATATAGTTATCATGAGAAATTTTCTTCAAAAATGCCTTCAAGTATAAGCACCCTCTTAAAAATTCACGTACAAAGTGTTGTTTTTAACCCCCGACTGAAAAGAGGGACTGCGTATCTGTGGCATCGTAGTTCCTAAAGAGAAATGCAATTTTGATTTTTTGTTTGTTTCAAAGATAATTTGACTGAGATTTTTCTTAGCTTATGTTACAAGTGCAAGTTTAGGATTCCGTACCCGATAACAACTAGAAAAGCGGTTATTCAAATTAAGATGAGCATCTCTGTGGGTTGAATTATGCATTTTGTCAAAAAATACCCCCTTCAGTGCCCACAATAAAGCTATATTTATAAAAATTATTATTAGTTAACTAGACAGGTTACGATTGTCTTGACAATCCTCTTCAATAGCACTTAAAATAAATACAAGTGCGATTTTTGGACTGGCTGAGTAGATTTTCTAGAAACATAAGAACACTTTCCATTAAATTAACTTTCCAACAAACAAATGAAAATATGCTTAGGAGCTATAATGCACTAAACGAATCGATCGACCTGATTTTATGTCGGAAGTTTCTTTAACATTTTAATTTAATATAATTAATGAATGTTTTTAATAAAATCCAAAAAACATTCTTAAAATTAAGTTTGTTTTTGAAACGTAATTTAAACTTTTCTTTTAATAATATAGCCTACAAATTGTTTTCGAATAAATATCTACATACGGATTGGTATGAGTATTTCTTACCTTTATTCTGTAATCACCTTTTTTACTACATGATTGAGGTATTATAACTGTTTTTTAAAATGTCAAATTAATTAATTTTTAATTGGTTTATAGCACTTGTATACAAATTATTACCTTCTTATAAATTATCTATACCTTTAAGATAGAAGAAGGTAAAATAATTACGATAAGCATTTCTTATACCCGGAAATTATTATTATTAAATAAGCTTTAATTTAATATTTCCTTTTTCTTTGTACAAGAGATGATTAATAGTGTCGTTTTAACTTATTGTTAATCAAAAATTATATAAAATACGAAAATAATATACATTTAATGTGAAATTATGTAGTTAATTTATCATCTATTAATGACATATTAATCAAAAATACCTGAGAGTTAAAATTCTTAATAGATTTTAGAAAATTAATATAATGTAGTGGATCATTAATATTTTTATTGATTTAACTCATTCGATTACAGTAAAATTACTAAATACTTTATTAATTTATTGTTCATTATGTATAAAATAATTAAATATTCTAACAGCATACATAGGCCATTGTATTCTAAAAATATTTTTAAAACAATTCATATTTCTTTGAATTATGAAAATTATTAATAACCGAAATATATTTGCAATATGCAACAAAATTTGAAACCGCACCTTAAGAACTTAAAAATACATACTTTCTCAAATTAAGCTTCCATCTTGTCTAAAATTCGAAGATAAAATAGTGATTGGATTTTTATGACTTTGGAAAAACACGATTTTTATAAAAATAAATGTTCTCAAATTGTCTCTTTTTGAAATCAAAGATTTGAAAATCCTAATAAAGGGAATAATTGATTAAATATTTTCGTAACTGTTGGCTTATTTCATTTTTCCATATTAGCACTACTTTATATTTGGTAAAATTATTATTGAAAATTGTGAAAATGTGTGCCATTCAAATAAAAAAAATTATTATGTTAACTATATATAAAGTCATTTTGGAATTCGGGAATGCGTTATGAAAAAGAAATTTTAAATTTGGTGTCCGAGCAGAGAAAAATATTATTCAGTTGAGCCGATAGTAAATTTCCTTTTTTTTGCCGTGAATTTAAAAAATATATACTTAAAAATTTAAGATTCCACGCTTTTTGCGCACTCTATATTTATATGAGGGATATTTTAAGTTTAGTCCAACGTTCGTTAATTTGATTTCATAATCGTTCTGGAAAAATTATTTGGCTTTCCAGTTAAGAGATAACTCTGTCTATCGTCTATAATAAAAAACCACGATAAAAAAACTGCTGTTCAAAACAACATCAAAACTTTATTCAATTCAAAAGTTTTCAATATTTCTTATTTTTTGTACCTTCAGAATTGAAATTGTATTGTTTTTTTCATGTACAAATTAATTATATTAAGGTATACCAACAGTTCAGTCCCCAGTTTGTAATGCTTAACAATATTGATACTATGAACAAAAAAAACTTTGATTTGAAACATTTTTTCGCAAACAAAAAAAAATCACTGTTTACCCGTGAGGGCGCAAATTAGTTCATAACATTATATAGTATGTATTACATGGGAATTCCATGTAATAATGTGTGTTTAACACGACTGATACTATCTAAGAGTAACTATCGTTTTTTACTTACATGATGTTAAAAAAACAAACGATTACCTACGTAGGTTATCAACACTGTCTATACATGATATTTCAACAATTAACCCAGTCAATTGTTTGTTTTCACTTGTTAAATATTTGTCAAAAACTTAAATAAAAAGTGAACTTTTCTGTCACTTATTTTCAGACAAAACAGTAAAAAATTAGAAAAAAAAATTTAATGTTTCTATGGCGATACAGATATTTTTTGATAAACCAACTTTAAGTCATTGAGAGGTGAAAAAAAATTATTTTAGAAAAAACTGAAATCAGGATATATATATATATATCACTTTTACAGACATTTTTTCATAAATTTCACTAATTTCCAATTTATAATTTCACTTTTAAAGAGCTTTAAATTTATAATTATTTGAAAACCTTATAAAAACTATACATATTAAAAAAAAAAAAAAAGTTCAGAATGATTTTTAGAAATCATTCATTCATTTTTTAAATCATCATCAATCGGGTCTATAAGAAATAATTTAGAGGTTTTAGCCTCGTTTACTGAAGTCTAAAGTAAAAAAGTGTATACGTAATTGCTCTTCAATAGTCATTTGCATAATTGAATCTTTAAAATTGTGATCCATATTTGTAAAGGACATAAAATGTGTTAATTTTTTTTAACTCTAAACAAAAAAAAATACAATATTTTATTAAAAATAATAACTATTTATACAATTTTTAATATTATAATAATTCAAAGTACCTACGTTAATTCGAGTTTGCCTACTAGGTACTATTTAAATCATTTTTTAATGTCTCTCTCAAATAACATTAATAATTGTAATCGAGATTAAAAATTGATGAATATTTATTTAATTAAAAATAATTAAATTTACTCTTATTTTTATGCAATATAAGTAAATAAAAATATATATTAACAAGTAATTACTATCATTTAAACTAAAGTAATATTTATTTTAAACGTAGATGTAATAAGTATTATAGTTTATTATTAGATTTTTTTTATAATTCGGCCAAGGTTTTTCTTGAAAATATTATTTCTACTGAGTATTATCATCAATTTATATACTAAAAATATATAGCATTTTGTCTTCTTTCTTCTACGAAGAAAACTATGATAATAATGACCCATATATACAGGAATTGCTTGTACAGAGTCTCCCAGCTAATTATACACAGAAGAATGCCAGAAATCCTATATTTAATTTGAATTCAAGAGGTCATTTTACAGTTACTGGATCCGTATCATTAACAAGATACAGCTTCGTTAGGTAATTGAATTATTGAACAAAAATTTTTTAATGACAAAAATGTAAAGATCGAATATAAGTTTTATAACAAAACTGTTTTTATTTTTTATTTTTCATAATAAATTGAAAGTTACATACAGTACTAAAAAAACTTTTCAAAAGAGAAACGTAGACGTCCGAAGAAAAAATTTTCGTTAAACATAAATAACGTTTGTAAGTTATGAAATCTTTTGTATATTTTTTTCATTTTAATTAACTTATATTTAATTACACATAGCTTTTTTTACATAGCCTGGTGAAGTTCAATATTATATTTTTGATAAATTGAAATAAAATACAAAAATTGATTATTAGTTTTTATTCAACGACCCATCAACAACTATCGATTTTAATTTTGAGAATATCTCATTTACTACTAGTAAATTTAAATTTTTATTATAAGCAGAGTTGTAGAAAAGCAAATTTAGTATAGTTTAAGTCCTATTACTATTGACTGAGAAATTTCAGCTCAAAGTTGTAAAATACAAAATTTTTTTACTAATAAAAATTTGAATTTGACTAATATAAGAAAAAATTAATTACAAACGGATAATTGACGAAGCCGTAAACTGTACACCGGTTTGTAAAACTGCAAAAAAAAATTTTGATTCGAAATTTGATTTAGAATTCCTGGTGGGGTAAGGGAAGAAAATAGAATTACATATTTATTTCGTAAGGAGTTATTTATTCTAGAAGAAAGATTGGGAAGCTCGCGTGCAGTTCTTAAAAACTTACTGAGGTGTGAAAAAACTTTTATTAGCCTGTTTTGGGAGATTTTGTCGTCACTCAATAATTTCCTTGCGAGCAAGTACGTTTTGAAGTTGACGGTAATAAATCGATTTTTGGATACGGATATGGTTAGCATCGACATCACAGCGTAATTTAAGTTGTACTTTTTAGTGATTTTGTAGAACTAAGACACTTTTTTGAGTCGATTTTATTTTTCTTAGTCGAGTCAAAAAAGACCTGATTTTGTGAGGGAACAGTGGATTTTTACACGTTTTAGAAAATAAGATAAAGATCCCGAATAATTTTAACAAATTTTACGTTGTATTATCCACGGAACTTACTTATAAATTTTCTCTTATTTCAACCAACACTTATATACTTCTTTGGGTGCTTATACTTACAGCACCCTAATCTCTCATCATTTTACGGTCTACTAATAAGAAGAATAAAATTTTGCCCATATCTCATTCTACAAATATTTTACGTTTGATGGGAAATTTGACGTCTAACAGCAATGAACGGCAATAATAATATTTATTATTTGTTTAAAGTACTCATAAAAAAATATTTTTTCCCATTTTATTATGTATTTAACAAAAGTTTATAGTTAGCAAAGTGTTAAATACACAAATTATTACAAAACACAAGTAAAGTAAAATAATCAGACAGACAAACAGACTTAAACAATACATAAGACGTTACAACTGTTTTATGAATATTAAATAATAAATAGAAATATTATTACCGGTATATTTCTACACCTACATACAAATTAGCAACTATTTCTTATACTATAAAACTGTTGTTTTGTCGTATTTATGAAATTTTTGATGTAAAACTGATATAAATTAATATTATACAGGGAGTACAATAATATTTATTGATCATTAAAAGAAAAAACACATTTGATTAATATTACTGAATAATTTGTCATATAAACATTATCTATAAAAAGCATTTTACCTCAGGAAAAATTAAACCCAAAATAGCCAAGAAAAATTAACACATTGGTGTTTTGAAAAAGCTTTGGTGATGGTTCTACTTATTCCTAACGCATTTTAAAAATTTGAAGACTTTCTTGACTAATTTTGTTGTATTTTTGAGTCAATAACTTATTTTCTTCATCAAGAAAATTTTAAATCTTAAATATTGGTTTTATTCGACATGTTATGCAAAAAAAATGTACTAAATTTGTTCAAAGAGTTAATATATATTTCTATATAACTTCACTTCCTCCACCTTATAAAAAATGATGCATTATGAATAAATGTAAGCAATATTTCTTAAACATGGTAATTTTTATGTTTTCTTAAACTTGTATACCCCTTAGTCACTTGTGCTACCTTTCAGACGAAATTTATTCTACCGCTGAAAGCCCGATATATGAAATCAGTTGGATGCAACTGGGTATTTAATTTAACAAGAGACGTAAGGTATTTCATATCGACAAAAAATTCGTATTAAGGTAACTTATAAAGAATATAATAATACATTAACCATAAAAATTTGAAGCCGATTGAACGTTTCTAACTCGAGATAAATTCAATTAAAGTTTGGATAACTAACATGGTGTGCACAGGAAAGTTTGTGTTTTGTTATGTTTTTAACAAGTTTTTTAATTCTAGAAAAAAAACTGAATTTGGAATCTTTTCAAAAAACTTACTGGACATTCTTGCATTTGTTTTGTGTTCAAAAAAAAAAAAAAAAAAAATTATTGACCGCTTCATTCTTGAGATATAATCACTCAGTTATTTAAATTTTTTGTATAAAAGAAACATTTATATTTAGAGTATAAGTAGTGTAAGAGAGATGTCTATTATATACAGAATCAAAAATGTTTATTATTATTATTTATCATACAGCATACATACATTACAGTGCAGTACAGTATAGTTAAAAGCATGTTAAAACTAATACTATATTTGAACATGTTTGTGTGATAAGGATGTGTATACATACTTATTATTGCTGTTGAAGTAGTATGCAATATTTTTAAAATATTGTACGGAGACAACAGCATAAGACTAACGTTGCTAATGGTATTGTTACGTGTATATTCAGTATTGTCAAAAAATTAGTTATTGTGCTAATTTTTTTGTTAATAATTTTCGAATGAAGGTAGAATTCGGAATATTTAAACTCATAAATAATGTAAAATTCGCTCATGGGGTCACAACTTCACACTGTTTAGTATATTAAATTTCTGTCTACATATTTTGATTAAAATTCATTCATTCGTTTAAAAACCATCAGCTATTTTCTAGTTTGTGATAGGTCTTTGTTTTGGAAGCGCAGATAAGTGCATCTTCGTTTCCAATACGATTTTGCTGAAGGATTCCTTAATAATTATAAAAATTAGTTTCATATGAGCTTTCCACTGATTTTAAAATTTTTTATGTATTCACAAATCATTCAAAATTGAATAATAATGCATACTTATATTTTATTAAGTGGTGGTAGTGGTTGCTCATTTGCATCGCTTGATCCTTCCTTACTCCTTAAAACTCTCAGAGGCATTAGGCCTGGTTTCTACCTTGGACCTTAGAAACTGCTTCTTCCACTAGTAGCTTACTTAATTTCCTTTGGAAAAAGTTTGCAATAGTAATTTTCTATTACTATTTTGAAAATCGGCTACGTAGAAGTCAAAACAATTAGATATAGGTTTATTAAAAAAAATCATTTATTTGAAAAATAAAACAGTCTGAGCTTTCAGAAAAGGAAAGCTTTGGAGAAAAAAACGAGTTTTGAAAAAAAAAGTTTGTATTATATCCCATCAAAGCTATCCTGTCCCATTAAACGAATTATAACCAATTTTCGTACATTTTAATTTAAAAATTTGTATGTGTACATATGTAAATACTTTAAAACATTATAGGGAAAATTTTGTTTAATTTTTGTTCACAGTGCAGTGTGTTGCAGTGAAACCAACGAACCGCAGTGAAACCATATTAATTTGCTTCAAATATAGTCACATTATAATAAACTGCACAACCTGTATGAATATAATAAAATATTCATAAAAAATATAAAAATATAACATTATACATAACTTATAATATATATTCGTTTTGGTTATTAAACCAATACGTGCATTGTTTAAATAAATACACATGTAATATATTGTAGTAAACAGTGTGTTACAGAATAATTAACTTTGAGGCGAGCTATAAACATTAATGAAACAGATTCTCTATTTCTCTCAGTAAATCATATTTGACAAACGTTGAAACTTATATTTATTAATAAAACATTTTTTTTTTAAGTAAAAAATCAGATTTTTTTACTTATGGTCTAAAATGTAATAAGATAAATTATAAAGTAAAATTCAATGTTTTAAAGTATGGGATGCTCTTTACATAAATTCTTATGATAAGTCTATTTAACAGTAATCTAGCATCCCACGATTGTTAATCTTCTTGCACCCTACCACTCACATTTCTATTTCGTATAATATACTGGCCAAGTTATTAAAAGCGAGTTAAAAGAAGAAGCTTTTATCTAACATAATGAACTAAAATGCAGACAATTAATTTTATTCTTAAATAAGACCTTAAACTCTTAACTCGAATCTATTAGATCACATTTTACTCTAGAATTTTCCAAAAATCAATTGGGTTTTCGTACTCAATATTTTCTTCAGTTAATCTACACAAAATTTACGTTTGAAAATACATTTTAAAACAAGTACGGCTCAGTGCCGCAATTGTACATAACAAATTTTAAAAGCGAACTATCTTTTTCAAAACTGCAATGCTGCACTAGTATGGCTTCATAACTACGGATTAATATTATTTGGAGACTCAAATTTTTCTAAAAAAATATCCACTATTCCTCTTATAAAATTGGAAACAATTATGAAATAGACAACTGATAAAAACCCCTTTTAATAGAAAAGTTTGGCTTTTTGTTTTTGTACTTTTCCTAATTTCTTACCCAATTATCACGCTTAAAGCCCATTAGGACAACTCGTTCTCGTTAATTTTTTTACCTCCTCATTTATTGCTAGGGCTCGCCTCGTCTTCATCGAAGTTCTAACATGCTTTACACCCGTCTTTCACAACTATTAATTAGAATATAAATTTTTGTTATGGTGGCGGGAATAGAATCCCTACCCTAGGTATACCTCGTACGGTAGTTATTACCTATGCTTTAACGCAAGTGACAAGGCTTATTTTGAAATTTTTTTTTAAATATTGGGTAGCCAATTTCCCAAGTCCTAAATATTCGGGAAAAAAGTTAAGCTATGTAGGAGGGTTCAGAGATTTGGCGCATATTTTCAGTATTCATTCATTCCAACGAATGGGAACGTATAAAATTTAAACTAGCATCTGTATCTAGATATTTTTTAATGTATCTTGTATCTATAAATGAACTTCAGATCCAGTTACAATTTTTATAATTATTATTAAATAATTTGTGTTTCACTTTCAAATTAATAACGATCATTGGCGATTCCAATATCTCATAGAACGAGATAATTCAAGTGAAGTAGAAATACTTCGGTTCTTGCAGGATAAATCTACTTCAATTTAATGTTTACACGATTTTCCAAAAATAAAATCAATTTTTCTAAAATACAACACAATCTTACCTTCCAGTGGAGCGACTACTTAGCACTGCAGGGCAAATATTAACCCCGCGAAGAAATTCCTTATCAGAGGAAATCTTCGAAACTTTGCTATTTTTAAAGCATAATAGTTGGTTAGTCTCATGTTAACCAGCCACTTTTACATCACTTGATAACTTTTGTCCCAAATATGGGACATTAGATTTATCATTTTTAATGACGAGAAATCACTAACTATATGATATTTTATGTGCCATGTACGGGGAATTTTGAAAAACTATTGAATTAACTTTATTTTTAAACCTCAAATTATCGGGTTATTATAATATTCAACTCAAAATGAACGAAATTTTTTCCATCTGTAAATTTTGCTCAACGGTTGTATAATATTTTATCCCATGTATGGGACAAAAGTTATCATGAGATTAAAATAAGTACTTGTGTTACGATGTATTACGAAAATTCTCAGGTACGTTTCCTATCTCAATAATCATTGTTGAATGTAGCAATTACATTCTGAATCTTGAATTTGAATGAGTTTTAATTTTTTATAATTATAAAGTGCAATAATTTATAAAGAATGTGTGTAAATGAATTAAAGAAATGTAAAGAATAAAAATAATTATTTAACTGAAATCAACAGTTTTTAATTTTCCAAATTTAAAAAGTATCTTTAAATTCAGTATCGAATATTCGGTATCTATATCTAGATACATTTTCGAAGTATCTATGACAGCACTGATAGTTTCTAATACTTGGATCTTGGTGTAACCTATGTTGGATACTTGAATGACTTATAATAAAAGGCATTAATTCCAGCTATTCTTGAGCACACAGTATGTGTATGATATGATCAATATACCTCTTCTGTATGTCTTATGTAATGAAGAATTCTTTATGAATTAACTACGCGTATAAATTGTTCCTACAATAAAACAACTAAACAATAATATACTGCTCATATGTTGTATACCTATGCAACAACAACAAGCATATCAAATACTTTTAAACAATATTTTATTTAAAAAAAAACAATCGTTAAATTAGATATTGAATACAAAATATTTTATGAAATTGATCAAAATATAAATTATGAAATTATGGATGGATTTGGTAATCTTATATGGTATCTAAAAGATTTACAAACATCTATAATACATAATTGCTTCATTACATAACACACAAATATAACAGATTATCGAATTGTTTTTAGATTAGATGGAAAAATTATGAAATAATTATTGTAGGTGGCTGTATTAGTCTAAGATCCCAATTAGGATCGACCTTCACCCATCTGTTTACCGGATGAAAGTTATTTTTTATGAAATATAAAATGTTAACAAATATCCCTGCAATGGGTTGCCTATAAAAATGTGGTCCAGACTACTTTTAGTGAAAATATCAAGAGTAAAATTTTTAGAAATTTTTCACTGACTTGCATATCTTACGAATTTTGATCTACTCGAAAGTAAAACCCATAAAGAATATGCAGCAGCTATGTTGTTTGCCTTTTTTCGTTCACTATTATCGTATTTATACAAGTTGAAAATAGTAATTACGTGCATCTGTTAATTCATTGACTCGCATATCTAAATAAAGATAATTTTGTTACAATTACGGTGGCATATGATTGGCCACAAAATATTGGTCAAAAATAATGTTTACAAGCTTTCCAAGTTTTGATATTTATATTAAAAATGGTCTGGACCATATTTTTTAAGGCAACCCGTTACAGGAATATTTGTTAATATTTTACATTTCATAAAAAATAATTTCATTCGGTAAACAGATGGGTGAAGGTCGACCCTAATTCGGATCTTGTACTATATATAGTTAAATATATGGGAGGATTCCATATCCTGAAATAATACGGAATTTAAAAAAAATTTACAATTCATAGGTTTTTGTTTTCTGTGACTGAAAACTTTTTCTAATACTTATCTGTGTCCCTAGCAAATGCTTAATTTAACTTATTATTTTAACTTATCTGTACCTCCAGCGAATATTAAAAAATTGGAATGTCCCTTTAATAATACTCCTTTCTTTTCTATACAAATCAATATTATGGGCAAAGCTCATGGGACGACTTAATAAGAAAATTGTTCGGCTTCCCAAAAACATAAATGTCGATCACATTAGTATGATTTAATAGTCTTTTAGGGCTCTCTTATCCGATGAAAAAACAGAATCCTATAGGATCAGTCGCCTGTATTTCGTGTTTGACTGCATGCTTGTCGCTCTTTCGTGTTTGATTTCGTGTTTGACTAACTTTTGAGATACTTTAAGAATTTTAAATCAAATATGGCGAATGCTTTATCTAATATGATGTACTCTTCGTCATAAGTATTCAGATTTTGAATTTTTAATAATTTTTCAAATATTGATTTCCAAAAAATAAACATTCGTCAATATTTCTTTCTTTTCAAAGGATTTTCGTTTTCTTCAGCTATCGCTTAAATCATCATGTCTTCGTCTAAAGACCACAATTTTCAAAACTTGGTTCCAAAACAAATTTGTTTACATAAAAAAGAATAAATTAAGTAATTTCAAATTACCTTCAAATTCGAGGATCTTCATAGGGAATAACTTAGATAAATTAGTATCCTTGAAACTAATCACCTATACGGCCTAACTTAACTAAGTTTACTTCTCTTATTTCTTGTAGCCTCAGTTTCAAGAAATATTCTAATATAAGATATTAAGAGTTATCCAATCTACCTAAATACACTTCATCGATGTAACTTTCCATGTTTGAAAATGAAGTCCGTTTTTAATAAAATATAAATATAAATAAACGTATATCCTTATATGTAATAAAAAAATAATATTTTATTTATAAATCGTGCAAAAAACTTTTTTTTTGTTTAGAAGAAATATTATTTAAATGTTTTGTAATGGTTCAATAGATTTGTACTTTGAATGTGAATTTTACAAAAACATTCTTCTTTTATACAAATGTAAGTAAAACATTCAAGGATTTTTTACTTACTTATGTTTGTGTTAAAGTTTAATCTCTCACGTATTTCAAACACAAATATTTAATGCGTATCTACTTAAGTCAGTGAATACCGACAATGAATAAAAAAATGCATTTTTTTAATATTCCGTACCAAAAAAAAATCCTTTCACTGAAACAAACCGAAGAGAGAGCCACGTTAAGCAAAAATGAATTATCTCAACATATCTCACAAGGGTAAGCGTGAATATAATATTATTTCAGAATTTAATAATATTCACAAAAAAAGAGTTATTATTTTTGTTTGGAAAAATTACTAAAAGAAGCAAAAATTATTGAAACTTGATGTAAAACACAACTTTAAAATTCAATACAATTAAACAACATCACACCATCTGAAAACAATTTTAACTACAGCAGATTTGCGAAACCCTTAAGGCCAATGT
The DNA here is from genome assembly GCF_905475395.1 of Chrysoperla carnea. Classification (NCBI taxonomy): domain Eukaryota; kingdom Metazoa; phylum Arthropoda; class Insecta; order Neuroptera; family Chrysopidae; genus Chrysoperla; species Chrysoperla carnea. Next base: position 69,088,103 of record NC_058337.1, on the reverse strand, counting down.
TTACTACTTCGCTGCACCTACACCAAAAATATGAAAATATGCAATACTAGCTTCATACTTGCCCGTTTCGTTGGGTTTAAAAGTAAAGACTAGTAAAGGCCACAGCGTTATAGCTTTCAACTCTCTTACTCTCACTTATCCCTCTTCCGTAACACTCGAAATAAAGGTAGGGATTGTTTTACACAGGTAAAATATATATACAGTTTCCAATTTTTTTTAAACGTAAAATAATCATAATTCATTAAGTACATCAGAATAGATGGCCATGAATTTCATCTTGTTTACCAGTTGTACAGAAATCTTAAATTTATGGTTCAAAACGATACTCATGGATGGCGTAGTGAAAAGTCTTTTTGTTTTTAATTTTTTTCTTTTAAATATACATTTATTAATTATTGCTCATGTGCTGTTCTGATGTATGAGCTATATTATTGTAGAGTTTCATTCAAATCTATTCAGTAGTTTGTGCGTGAGAGCGTAACAAACAAACAAACATATAGGGAAACATATATGTCTAATATAATAGTGATAAGAATTGGTTAGGATTGGTTAAAATAATTTAAACAACCCGTTAAATTATGTATAAAAACAAGCATGGACAGTATATAATCGGAATTTTAAGAAAATAGTTAAAAGAAAAAATATCCGAATTATTGTAACTCTCAAATGTAACATGTTCCTATATGTTTAAATTATATATCTATGGGTTACCAGTTATAATTAGTTTCAGGATACATGATCAGGATCAGGATCAGAAATTTGGGCTTTCTACAAAACCGCACTAAAATTGTTTAGAAATATACACTATGACCTCTACATGAAAATCTATGTGAGTCATATTGTATATAATTAATAAAAGTGTTTTCAAGAAACATTATGAAAGCTTTATTGTTTTGATGAAATGTTACAATAATTCAGAATGATTGCAACCTATTTACAAATTCATAAAATAACAAATAATCAATTTTTGTATCCGTTTCAAATGATAATTACCTTTTCACGTTTGTTTTTTATTCATAATTTCCTATAAATATTTCATGACTACAAAACATACAAACAAAACAAAAAATTGAAGAGGATAGATAGGAGGATATGGATGAATTTCAGCATTAAAAACGGATGATATATCCGTTTATGTAACAAACATAAATATACATATGTTAGAAGTATAGAAAATAATTAGAAGATGAAATGAACAGGAAATGTCAGCTATTATTAATAATATTATTATTATTATTACTATTATTTTTAGAGATATCTATTATTAGTTATAATTTAATTAGAAGATCCTTAACAAAAATAATTCATAATAATTACATTAATTTTTTAATGATGTCTATAAATCAAAAACTCATAAGAAACACTCACGTGTTCAATGTATATGGAGGTTTCCAGGGAAAAAAGAAATTGAAATAATTATCTTTACCCAAGAATAATATTAAACAAGGGTGGGTATAAGATCAATTTTCACCCATCTGAAAACCAGATCAGACAAAATTTTTATGAAGTTTTATTGATTTTTAGACATGCCTATCATAGTTTTTCTATCAAAATGGCTATTTTTAAATAAATTTATTTTAATCAATTTTTTCCATGAATGGTTTTTCAGGCAAGCAACTGTACCATTATTTTCGTAATTAAATTATCGTTCTTCTGATACAAATTTCGAAATACCATGCATAGTCAGTGTTGATTTCTTTATCACATTACACATACAAACATCTGACACATACATAACTGATAATCAAGTATAGTACATATTATAAAATTTTCGCCTAATTGGCGCCCTCACGGGTAAACAGTGATGTTTACGAAAAAATGTTTTAGACAAAAGTTGTTTAATTTTTGATAAGGAACATTTTTTACTTTTAACCTTTTGTTCTATCTCTAACGGTTTACAAGATGGGTCCTACGGACCCAAGACCCAATTGACCTATGATGCTCATTTGCGAACTTGACCTCACTTTTTACGTCCTGAGTACGCTGTAAAAATTTCAGCTCGATATCTTTTTTCGTTTTTGAGTTATCGTGTCCACAGACGGACGGACGGACGGACAGACGGACAACCGGAAATGGACTAATTAGGTATTTTTATGAACACCTATGACAAAATTTTTTTCCTAGCATCATTATTTTTAAGCGTTACAAACTTGGGACTAAACTTAATATACTACGTATATTTCATATATGCATGGTATAAAAATTGATTAAAATTAATTTAATTAAATATAACCATGAATACTTTTCGATAGAAAAAATATGATAGGCATGTTTAGAAATCAATAAAATTCCATTAATATGTTTCATCGTGTTATCAGATTGGTGAAGATAGACCTTATACCGTCTCTTAGACCAACAGCGACAATGAAAAAAAAAGTTATATTATTACAAATATAGAAAAAGCTGTGGGATCCAAATCAAACTAAAATTATGGCATCACAATAATATCAACAAATTTAAAGTAAAAATAAATTTTTATCAAGCAAATGGTTTCGGAAATAGGCAAGATATAAATTTTGGACACATATTGGTCAATATTTTTTACAAATTACAAATGTATGTATTTTTTATAATCATAAGATTTTATAAAAACTAGAATCTTAATTAGTTTTTAAATCACATCAATTTAAAACGAGTGAAATATTTTACTTTACAAAAAAAATTTACCCCTTGCATATCTCTGTAACTATTCACTTTATATACCGAAAGCTCATTATGAAGTGTAAAAATTCAAAGTTTATTTTTGTTTGCCTTTGAGGATTAATAACGGTTTCGGTAATAAGATAAATAATGATCTAACCACAACCCAAGGAACACATAAATACATATCCAGTTTTAAAATTCCTGTGAGGACTCCACTTCATTGCAACGTCAAACGCCATCCAATGGAGATGAAGCCTACCGTGACATTTCATTTGGTATTGAAATGTTGGCTTCTCGATTGAAATGAAAAGCTACTTTCCTAGTACTATTTTCATGTTTTTATTTATTCAAACTACTAATTTACCCAGAGAAATTCAATTTATGTAGTGTTATAAAGCCAATAAACCATAATATATACCTCGAGGATAAGACAATCATTTGTGTTTTTAAATATTAATTTTGGAAGTATGAATCAAGCATACTTACTAATATAATTAATAAATTATTCGTTATTATTATCATAAATTCAAAGAACCAATTATGCATTCATTCATAAACTATGCATGCATTCGAATTTAAAAATTAGTGAACCAGTTTAAAATTAACAACTATAAATTTCAATAATTGTATAAAAACTACAACTGTGGTAGGTTAAAATAAATAATAGACTATATTAAGTAGAATTGTAAATAACTGCTCTTTTAATAAATAAAAATTGTTTCCGGTAACCTCATCTTACTCAACGCATGGAAACTTCCTTCAGCCCATAAACTTGTTTTCTTTACTATTACTTATGCTGTTTATTTTTGTACTTGGTATTTTGATTTATAGTATTAGGTTTCTGGAAGTTTTTAAGTAATCAACCACATTATTAGTTTACTAAAAATGTCTCAAAGTACGTTTTTCCTTGTGTCACTTATATACGGCTATGAATAAAAGTTTTAGGCTTTCACGATCCAAATGTTCAAGAAGTTGGCGTTGCTATTTTCTATTTATTGTATTTAACCAGAAAACAAGGTTCTTGTAGTTCGAACGCTTTTATTTGTTGGCAAATATAGTTGGCTCAAAAACTAAATTTATTTTTACCCAACTGTCATGGAAGGATTATGTTTTTCGCGCGTATCTTTTACGTATGTATGTATGTATATTTGTTTGTTTTCTTTAGCTGGTAGCTTCTAAACGGCTTAGTAGATTTCAACATTTAAGGTTTCATTATATTTGTCTCAATAACCCAAGTATTTTTAGATAGGTTTTTGGAAAATCAAAACAAGATGGCGGATTTTTGGAGTCAAATAGTAATACGTTTATAAAAAAAATTAACAAATGTTATCTAAGCTAGGTACGGTATCAAAATAAAGGAAATTAAAAGGGGAGTACAAAAATACATAAAAGTTATATGTTTAAATTTAATTTGGAATTATAAATTGGTTTAAAAAGTTTTAATATAGTATAACAAAAGGAATTTTCTAGTGGGACACAAAAAAAATTAATTTAAAAAATAAAAAACCCGACTGCCTTAAATAAAACCTGTATTCACCATTAAATTGAAGGTAAATACCATTCTTTGGAAGTTTATTTTTGCCATAAACTTACGTTTGACACAATCCCATAGGAATAAGTCTATTGTAAATCACACGACAAATATCTACAGTATTGGTAGTTAGTGAAAATTAACTGTTTCTATTCTTTTTTGAAGACTATATCGTATCATTTTCGTAAATAGTTTTTTCCTCACAACTTTCAAAAAATCACAAAAAATATCTTTGATCAAAAATAAATGAGGCAAACTTTAAAATAACACCTCTTAATGGAAAACTCTAAATAATAAGCTGTTGGAAATAATATTACATTGTTTAAAATGTATAAAACATAATAATATATATTTATAAATTTATATCAAGATGACACATTTAAAAAAATTTATATCAATTTAAAATATTTAGAAAGTCTTTCAAACACAGCACGAATAGGTACATATGCTGTTGTTGTGACGAGTGTTCGCTGTGAATTTGTGTGTATGTTTACAATAATACTATCTACAAGTCATATAACTTTAATAATAAAATAATATTATTAACACTTTTTTAATCAAATGATTTTTTAATTAAGAAAGATTATTTTTAAATAATTAGCTATAACTACAGTATATATAGGTTCTGTTTATTGGTATTGGATGGTATTACATTATGATTTCATAAATCGACTCACTGGTATAGAATATATCAGTAAAACTTCGATTTATGACATCATACTGTGATACTATTTTAGAGGATATGAATAAACGAACAGAACCCAATTTACATTCCCAATATATTATGTGCATCGTTTACAAAAAAAACAAAAATAGCGTAATTAACGTGGTGCGGGCGCCAGCAATTAATTGTTTAAGCTATCTCTGCTGAGTGGCCAAGAAGGAAGTAATGAAATATCCTTGTGCCTTGAAATGCCTTTCATTTATTTTTTACTCTTTTTTGCCTGTAATTTATAATTTTTTATTTTAGTTGAATTTGTATTATAATTTTTACGATTTGTAGCAATTATTAATAATTAATTGTAATCCTTTCATAATTTCTTAAAGTTAATTCTTTACTTTATTTCATGTTATTCGTTTAATAAATATTTTGTTTTAACTGAATTTTATTATTCCATTGTATAAGGGAAAAAATTTGTCCATTAGGAGGTGATTTCCATTAAAAGTTTAGCAGGAGACTCTTTTCACGTGTTTTATAAGCTGGCGTTAAACCTGAATATATACAATAATATTTTATGCATTGGTACACAGATAACGCAGTTTAAACAAAGTAATAAGTATTTTACTAAAATTTGCGAATCTCTTGGACGATCCTTTTTAAAAAACTCGTCGTTAGATAAAAAAATTTTTTATCTAATCTGCATTTTTTTTTTCCTATACTTATATAATCATCCATACGGTCAGTATGAGGACATAATTATACTTTGCCATCAAAATCAAATCTGTGTGAAATTGAATCAGATCTAGTTAAAATTTTTATTCCAAGATTTATAGGAGCCACACGCACAACTAACAACGCAACAAGATCTAGACCAACCTAAATATATATTTGGAATCGGTTGACTAGATTATATAAAATTACAATTTTTTAATACCTATGATGTTAATTTCAACAAGGGCTTCAAACATGTTATTTATTAATTTAAATTTAAAAAAAATTACTAATTTTGTAATAATAATATTTTATTTAGATTATTTCTTGTTAAAATAAAAGAAGAACATGCGGCAGTATTAGTGTTGGCTTCGGTCTATTTATTTTTATTCTTAAAGAAATGTAATTATTCCAATTATTATTACTTTTTTATTATTGGTAATTAATTAATAAATCTTAATAAAACAGGTCATCAATATTGTAAAATTATAAAATTTTATTAACAGCAGTAACAAATTATCATTTTTGAATAAATCAGATCATTGGTTTATTCATTCTGTAATGATAAAATAGTCAATTGGAAATTTATATAAAAAGATGTGATAATCAACTTTTACTTTTAAATTGGAAATTTAAATCAATATCTATAAGAAATTATAATTTATTACCAAAGGGGAAATAAATCTTTATATAAATAATGCTTCACCTTATAATAGTTCATTGTATTTTTTCTTCAATTATTTAAGAAAATTTTATGAGAGTTGGCCTTTTCATTATAAATTTAAAGGATAGAAATGATGTAATTCATCTGGAACGTTAATCATGGAGTTTTAGCTTCAATTTTTTTATTGCTTTTTAAATAAAATTTTTTGATTATATTCTATATTTTCTTTTTTTCTATTTTAAATAGGTAGAATATTTAATTAATTGTATAGTATTAGGTATAACGTCCACGATCTAGCGCCTTTACTTAATTCAACAAAAAATGTTTTAAACGCTAACATTAATTAAACACAACAATGAGGAGATCATTTTAACCTCCAGTAAGGGGATCAATTTATCCCAAATGCTCACTGACAAAATATCCATGTTTTCAATAATCTTAATAAAATATAACCAATTATATTGTTGACATAAGTTAAAACTAATGCAAACAACAATTTTCTATTTCAACCAGATGATTTTCAGTCGATTTTAATAAAATATTTCGTGACGCTCTTGGTTTTATAAAACTTTGACGACTACAAATCCAGCTGTGGAAAGCTTATTTTGCCAAATTAGTAGGTAAGACTGAAAAAGTCAGTAACACGGAAGAGAATATTTTTCACACAGTGATCATTTTATACCACTTTCCCCTATACACTCAAATCTTTTTAAAATAATTTATTTATAAAATCAGTAAATTTTGAGTCTAGTCTCTAAAAATCATACAACGTGATCCCTGTCTTAATTATTTAGAATTTCAAAAGTTAGATTTACGTGAGTAAATAAAATTATTTTTATCGAAGCAATTTCAAATTTTATTTTCTTCACTTTTAGCTAGCCGAGTACCTTAGACCATTAAGTTGCATAGACTGAATTCAAACGATTTTAAGCGTGCACATGTCTGGGGTAATTGCTTGGGTCAAATCAGAAATGTCCAAACAAAGTGTTGTTGTCATACTTGACATTGTATATTCATAAGAAAAAATGTAAAGTGATACTTGATAAGTATTTTTTTAAGTCAAAAAGCGAAAAACTTCAGTGAATTCACGATGTTTATGTAAAACATTTTGTGATATAAAAATTTGACACTCAATGTAATTTTTTTTGATAAATGTCCCTATATTCAATGTATATTTTTTCGATAAATGTTCCTATATTCTTTTGATAAGTGTATTTTTTCTGACCCAAGCAATTACCTCGTATGTTGGAACATCTCTCACTGTAAGAGAAGAGAGGCGATGATGGTCAGTCTATGTACTTAATGGTCTAAGCCGGGTACTGAAATGAATACAAGTAAATCAGGTGGATTCACATAGTTAGGTAATCTTTTACATTAAAAATTGTTCATTAAATTATAGCTTATTTCTAATTCAAAATACCGATGGTTGAAAATAATATTTCATTTTCAATAATCATGATTTTAGAATACTGGCTTACTAAATTTATCATTTTAATAATAACATTAAACCCCAAATGATTTATGGACCAAATTTCACGCATTTCAATTATTGTGGTTTATAGTGACAACCAGAATAAATTAAATATTTAATAATTGAATAGAAAATAAAAATAAGATTTACTACTATAAAAAAGAAAATAAAATAATAAAGAATGTACCGTTAAGTAAAGGTACATGATTTAAATATACGCATACAATCATACATCACACTTAGGTACAGTGTACACACACACACTTTTCCGGAGAAAGTTCGTTAAACCACACTCTAAAACTAACGTTTACATTGTAAATAAATAAATAATATAATATTTTTATTATAAAAAATAAACCTTGTAACAATTTTTTATATATTCACTGAACTAACTAAACAAAGATAGATGTAAAGTTTATGTACACTGATTGGCATTGAAAATTTAATAATAAATAAAAATTTTTCAGATATCGTTTGCTGAATAATATCATATATCGCTTGCTGGATTTAACATTTATAAACCCAATACTTAAAAAATCTGAATGTGACACCCTCTAAATTCACATAAATCGTTCACACTTTCCAAAATCTTTTTTCAACAAAAATTAATCATTTTTTAAGCAGATGTTTGTTTCAAAACATGTAGATTCCAAAACTCCATCCACAATTTGACAACATCTATAAAAATATACGAATCACTAAAAATGACATAGTACACAACTTACAAAGCTCTACATACAAAACTTCAAGATTGGCTTTAGAGAAAGTCATTAAAGTGAAAAATGAAAACTGAGTCAAATCGGAAGTAAAAATTTTTATATTAGTTATTCAACGATGTAGTGTGATTTTTCAACAAGTTCATTTTATACGAAATTCTAAGAGGTACAAAGTCTTTTCGAGCTACAATTCCTGGAATCATTAATTTAAAAACTTTTTAACATTGACTATTAGACTAGATTTCGTATGGGAGGGATAATATCTCGCAACAATTTCAGTCGATAATTTGTATTGGTTCAGTCTTGAGCCAAGACTAGTAAACCAAAGCTTATACATAGAGTATTCGCTCAGTCTTAGATTCGATTATTGGTTGAGTCTTGGGCCAAGGTTCATGAACCTGGTATGTTGAATAATGGCCAAGTCTGACAAAACAAGACTTTTTTGTTAAGTATTTTTTGAGTCTTAGACCAAGGCTTTTAAACCAATGCTTATTTGTTGATTTCTAACTCAGTCCTGGACCAAGACGGGCGAATCAATAATTGGCTGTTGAGTATTGGCAAAGTCTAGCAAAACAAGGCTTGTATGTTAAGTATTGGTTAAATCTTAGACCAAGGCTACTAAACCAATGCTTGTTTGTTGATTATTGACTCAGTCCTGGTCCAAAGCTGGCGAATCAAGAATTGGCTATTGAGTATTAACCGAGTTTAGGGCCAAGACTGGCAAGCTAAGAATCGATTTTTTAGTATAGGCAGAATCTTTGGCCAAGATTATAAAACAAGGCTTGGATGTTGCGTATTGGTTGAGCCTTGGGCCAAATAAGGCTAAATACTATTGGCTAACTCGTGAGCCAAGTTTTCAAACCAAGAATTTGCTGTTGAGTATTGGCTGAGTCTTGGACCAAGACCGGCGAATAGAGCCGTGTCAGTCCAATATTTAGCCAAGACTGTTGCTGCCCAGTTGCTAGTACGTTCGTTTTCTAGTAGGGAATGAGTGTGACCATAATGGTAATATTTCTCAAAAGTTGAAGATGCAACTTAGTCAAGAATAATCCAGCAAGAGAGTGAAGTTATTCGAATTTTAACAAAGAATCAGGGGATTTGTTAAATTTTTCATGTTATTAAACTTTCTCTGCCATTCGGTGTAACTTACAAACGGTATCTATTTCTATTTGAAAAATAAAGTAATTGTATTTTAAAAGATGCATTTATTGCATGCATCTATATTCAGTCAATGCAATTTTATTAACGGGTATTCTACATACTATCTCTTGCATACATGTTTCTCTTAACTCGTATCTCTACAACAACCACCTTCCTATTAAGAAATAATATAATTTTATAAGAAATTAATAATAAATCGATGAAATTTTTGCTAAAATTTATCAAATTAACAATATGTAATTATTATTATAAAAAGGTTTTTTTTTGTAGAAATATATATAAAATTTGAAGAACAAACATTTAGTTTGCATGTGATGCATACTTCCGGTTTCCGGTTGACAAATCCAATTAACTGATGTTGTGATTTCTACATATTATAATATAGGAAAGAACACTATTATGTACAACAATCATGTTTACGAGCTATTAAAAGCCAAACCTTTTTTGTAGGTAATTGTTAAGTAACCATAAGGCTCGACTTCATCCTGTAAAAGTTAATACTTTTACATACATATATAGCTGCCAATAAGACCCGTATGCAAGTAATACTTGACTCGGGATGACCTTTAATTTTATTCTTATATTTAAGGTTTCCCTGGTTTCTTTATCCCGCTTTAGCATCAGTAAAGCTAAAGAAAGCCAGCCAATAAATTCATGGTCATATCTCAAAAAGTTCCAACATTTTTATCGGAGGTTAAAAAATTCTTAATCTAAACCTATAAAAACATAAAAAGGAATCATTTAAACACACTTTACATTAGAAGTCATTGACATATGAATCGGATATTCAGAGCCTATAATGCCCACCTACTCAAATCCCTATTACTGACTACTAACGAATAAGATAATCAAAATCATTCAAACAATCGTTAGTGCCATTATATAATTATGCAATACCCAGAAATTGATAGGTTAAACTAATAAATTTAATAGCAATATTTTAATATCTCAATATTATGAGAGTACTACCCGATATTATGAGAATAAACCCTACGCTTACACTAATAATGCAGATAAGTAGAGAATAACAGTAAATTCACACTTTAGAAAAATTTTTAAAGATTGAAACTGATGACCTATTTGTAACTGCTCATTGAATTCAGCATTTGAAAGCATTTGAAAATAGGCAGAAAGCTCAACAATTCAAGTCAATTCTCTCAAGCAAATCAACTTGAATCCAGTTCTTTAGTATGAGACTTCTCAGCAAATATACAGGCGTTATCAAAGAAGCATGCCTATGATATCAGGTTACCTCCCTCCTCATTTGAATAATTCAATATTTTATGAAATTACATTTAAAAACTGAAGAAAATAGTAAGAAATATAGAAAATAGTTATGAAGACCAATTAGAGGATCTCTTGTCCAATTAATTCTTTAAAAACTGTAAAGCTGCTAATAGATTCTTCCGCGCTATTGGTAAAATTGTTGTACTCTATACCTTAATGTTCCAGCTTTACTGTTGACTCATAGGGATTCATTTTCCCATAGCGAAGGACTATTTTAAATGAAAGCATAACTAAATACTTTTCTAATTACATAATAATTACCCTAGCTAATTCATATTGCCGATGAATTCTAATCAAAAAATTTTCACTCCAAGGAAATGGGTCTTCTGGGACTAGGTATAGACACAGAAAAATAGTCTTCTTGGCTTAAGAATATTTTTTGCATTTTAAAAGCAAGGCAAAAATTTTCTTAGCAGAATGAAAATTATTGTGTACAAGAAATTTGTCTAATCTCAGGTAAGTAATCTCATCTTCTGGCTTCAAGAATATTTGTTTCTTCCTTTTAAAAAATACAAATATTTCTGGTAGGCTGGTTCAATCGATAGTAATTTGATTTAATGTCAAGAACTGAGCCTAGGAGGGTCAACTTCCTAGGCTTCGTTCCTTCTTTTATCAACCAAAAACCATTTTTAAAGCCTTGTGTAGGTACCTTCACAGCTTCTCAAAATTAAGATACAAGGTAGAAAATGTGTATGTATCGTTTGTACCTAGGATGCGTCTTTAAAAAATCCCAGTGCAGTCTCTTTCCTCCTTTTTTATACAAAATAATCGTATGTTTTCGTAGTTTTGAAGGCTTTGTGCAACTTCACTCTTTCACAAAGTGAAACAAAGGGAATTAAAAATTTATGTTAATTCACTACATGTTACGCAATTTATTTTGCTTGTTAAAAATCTCCAATCCCATTTTCCAGCCTAAAATATAGCTCTAGTGATGGAACTCTGCTAACAAGTTTTTATTCAGTGAAGTTAAAGTATTAGTCAAAATCATTATTCCACAATAAATGGTCATTAGCTGAACGATAAAAAATTCGTTTTGCGCATAAACAGCTTTTCCACTAATTCATTAGAACGTATTGTATACATTATACATGACTTCACCCGTTATCAATCAAATTTACAGTAGGTATTCAATGATTTGAAAAATAAAATTTGATTATTCATTTTAAATCAAATGGTAGAAAATTTTTTCAAGGTAAATACATTACAAATTGTTAGAACAATTTTTGTTTTTTTCCAAAACCAATGAAAATGTAATTTTTACTAAGGCCACACCGGAACAACGCACAACATGGAATGGCTATAATTTAAAAATTTAATTCGATAAAACTATTCCTTGAACAGTTATCGATTAGATACTAGGCTTATTAAGTAGACCGACAGACAGCTACTAGCAGAAATTTTGTGTAGATCGAACTGTATATATAAGGTATAGATTAATGATTGTGCTGCATTAGATATCAACCATGGAAAAAGAAAAAGTACAATCGAATTTTTGGACATACGAATCGAAACACGTGTGACTTAATACAATCCTGAAAATAGGAAAACTTTTAGCCTTAAACGCCAACGAATAACTCTTGACGTATGCCAATGATTTTTCGCAGCTTAATGTTTTCAAAATATTGATTTGACGTATACTTAATTCCAAAAAAACTGCTACAGTTAAAACATTCTAAGCGTACTCATCATATGTTATGTTATAATAGTAACACTTAGAATGTTTTAAAACGAGCATTTTTTTTGACATAGACTATACATATCTTGGTTCGAGTTTTCGGCCAAAGCTACGATCTTATTCGTGAGGAAATAAAGCAAATTGCGACTAATGTAACAGCGAAACATGTAGAGACTCCCTTAGATCATACGCATCTTCATAATATCAACGAAGATTATTTTGAAAAGTTAGTTATATTTCCTACTAAATTGTGCAAGTTGATCACAGATCTAAATCTCAATTTAAGACCAGAACAACTTTTAAATGATCGTTGAATCGAAAGCTCAACTTCGTGCAAAAACAATATCCAAAAAAAGAAACTTACCATAAACATTATCCTCAGACGATATTGATTTCGATAACGAATAAATCACATGATTGGACACAATTAATATTATAAGTACATTATAAACAAAATAAAACATTTTACACACAAAATCAAAAGACAAAGTTACATTTTTAAATAAAGTAAAATTTTAATTTCACATTTTATAATAAAAACACCAAAAATAAAAAAATTATCACATTTTTCAACATAAAAATTGTTGGTTTTATGTTTAGTTTCACATTTTATTCAAAACTGCAGTAGAAAAAAACAGAATAACCGTAAAAATATTTACTGCAACAATATAAAAAAAAAACTTTATCAAGTAACTGTTTATCAACAATAATAATAATAACTGCACCATACAATACAGAGTCGTCTCGAATTAATAATTACTCTAAGCTGGTTAATAATCATGGTACAATCCTCGTTGGATAGTTAGTATCTCTCACTTCCATTCCAATTTCATTCATGGTATGGTAGTAGTAGCCTCTCTCCACAAACATACAACGATCTCATATTTTACCTGTTGTTGAAACTCGCGGTATTCAAAATAACCATCACCGCGGTTGTTATACGATCATCGCGATTAATACTATGTACTACTAATAAAGTATACACTTGTTAAATGTATAAAATATTTTATTGTTTTAGTTTGTACGGAATGATTTATATCAGTAAATGTTACTAATTGTGTAGAGCATTTTACTCGGAGCGAACCAATCACACATTTTTGAAATTACTTAATTATAATGCTTAATAAATTACTTAATTGACGCACAGTGTATGAACGCGCTAAATTTATTCGGAAATTATATTCAAGTTTGTATCCATTTTAAGATAGATTGCATTGCAGTGGCATCTACCAAAAAAAGGCAGAAAGTTTGCAACAATCAAAAGGGTAGTTGAAATAAAGTTTTTTTTTTTAAATTGCACTCTAGTTTTCAACTTTTTGGCATTTGGGAACTTCTTTTCATTATTTATCATGTATTGTATTGTTTGTCAATAACTTTCATTTAACGTTACAGCAGAAAAAGAGAAAATTCATAAATTTGACACTCGAGTCACAGTTAAAATTTCAAAATTTTTATTACCAAACTTACCTTCATTGCGTTTTTTAAAATGATCGACAAATAGAATATAGAATCAAGGAGCTTTTCCTTCATTATAGGCTCACGGTCTCACGGTCTGTGATGCACATCTTTCATACACATGTTCTTGGGCCAAGCGAGAACCGGTGACTTAAAATAGAACTATCAAAACAAGCTTAAACTGGATGCATATTAAGAAACCACAGTATTCTACAGCAATACTGTTTAATTTATTTAATGAACTATCTAAGAAAATATCTGCACATGGTGATCATATTGACTGCTTGACACTATTTGCGAATTTCCCAATACCCAACACAACCTATTACAGTACATCAAGTGTCCAATTCATTAAAATAATTTACCTACCACCTACGGAAGTTGGTATAACCTACCACCTACGGAAGCTCGTCTTAAATAGGGTATATATTTTTACGTAAAATTTCTTGAATAACAAGTTTTATCTTCACTCCGGAGGCAGTTCGAAAAGTCCCAAAACTGGCACATAATAAATACTACAATCGTTTAACAGTTTATTTCGCTTTCTGCCTCCGTCGAGGATAAAAATAGTATATACACCACGGGAGAAAGTAAAGAAAATCTAGGATTTCATTTTGACAATGGAAATGAGATCTGAGACATTTTTTTCCCTAGATGTGTAAAATACTAATTGTTGTGCATAAAAAATTTCAGCGCAATCGGAAACCGAGAAGTGGGCCAAATTTAAATTTCAATGTTTAATTACAGACACCAGGTCGGGGAAATCTAAATAAAAGCTTGTAAAAGTTAATTTGCTCTGAGAAAATGTATATTTGTAAAATATAAATATACCTAACAATTGAACAACAACAAATGCGAGCGATTTGAGTATGCGAGAAATGATGATAATTCAATTTTACTATGATAGTTTTTAGGGATCCGTACCCACAGGGCAATTGCAAAGGCACCTTATTACTAAGACTCCACTGTCAATTTTTATCATTTTTACTCCGTTTATATTTTAACTCGTAGGCTCTGCTTGTCAGCTTGTCTGCCGAAAAAACTTGATTTTTAGCAATTTTTCCGTGATCCAATCGAGCTGAAAATTTGCAGGGAGGATCGTAGCGCCAATCAAGGAAAAAAATATAAAAAATTAAATAAATATATAAATAGAGAGAGTATAATCAAAACTTGGCTTTTATGGGTTAGTTTTTTATGTACTAAATTACCACTACATGTGCTTGAATTTAATACACTGTTAGATTTTGTGTGTGCTCAAATCGTTGTGACGCTTAATAGACCTTCGTTTTTTAATCAATTTTGATTACATTGTAAGTTTTGTCACATATATAAGGTGGCAATTTCTATATCAAGCCTCTATCAAATTGTTAATAAGGGAGAGCGATCTCATTTCAAAACAAATTCAATTCAACAAAAGTGATTATGAATTGCCCTGTACCTACATTATCAAGTATAAATTTGATATTATAAATTGCATTGAAAATAATATTCATATAACATTGCCATAAAATTTGTATATACAACTAATTTAAAATATTTTGGATATAAAATATTGTTTGAAATCAATGTGGAACTTATTTGTTTTGTTTTAATTAAAATTGATTATAAAAATGTGATAAGAACTTTAACTTTCAAATTGGTTATTGCAAATATATATTTTTATATGTGTGACTGTAACAAATAGACATTAAAATCGAAACATCGAAAATTATTTCCCTAATCGCTTATCAGTATAATTTATAATATGTTTACCTATAAGTACTATTTTGCGGAAGCTTGAAGTAAAAAAATATTTCAAACAATAGTTTGTATGCTAAAAGACAAACAAGATCTTACTCGAATAATAGATTTGATCTACGCCTTTATTTCAAAAGCTCTGTGTGATTGACAAATGGGAAAAAATAGAAGAACACTTTAAATTAGGAAGTTTTTCGTGATAAAAAGGGCAACATTTTAGAAAGGAATTGAAAACAAAATCTACCTTTTCGTAGAAAGGCGGTTATGTCCCGCAGAAGCTATGCAAAGAAATAATTGTTGTAAAACTTTGTATTCAATTTCTGTTCCCGTTTTAACAAGGAAAACTTGCTAATTTTCAACTTACACTTATAGTCTAGTCAATAAGTTCAAATTTTCGAAATATAGGAATAAAGGTCGTGAAAACACGTGTGATAACTCGTTGGATTCGGAATGATGTTTAGAAAAATGTGCCAGAAGCGGTTTTCAGCAGACAAAAAATTGCAAAAGTCATATAAAATTAAGGATGAAAAAAAAAGATTTTTCGTTTGTTGCCAATATTTCATAAAATATTAATATTTAAGAAATTTAAAAAAAAGATTCTTGAAGAGGAGAAAAATATCATACTAAATAACTTTTTTAATCTATTAAATATTAATTTGAAAATTGGAAAAAAATAATGTTACATTCTAAACACTTTAAAAATTTTCTCGACTTTTAGTTTTCATTGTAAACTAAAAAAAAAATGTTGAAATAATTGGGGTAAAATTTTATGATTTTACCCTCTATAAAGTACCCATAAAATAATATTCATAAAACTGAGTATGCAAAATATAAATTTACATTAACGTAATAACGATTGCATATATTTATTTCAATCATAACTTGTGAATTGAGCGGTTTGTATTATTGATATCTACTCATTTAATTCTCAAATAAACAGTGAATATGCAATTGGTGATATACAGCTTGCAAATTCTCAAAGAATGGGTTTAAAAATTTTATTTTAAGCAAATGAGTTTATTTGATTATATTTAAGGTGACATTACGTACAGAAAAAAGCGTGCGAAATGACTACATAAATATTACAACAGTCGTAGATCCGTCATTTGCTGCAAATTGCGACTTTGTGTGCATCTTTAAAACTTCCTACCTGGTTTAGCATAAAATGCATATCCCCTTCTATAAAAGTTTATGAGATTAGTGTTTGTTTCTAAGTTTTAAGATTTTATATCTCCTATCTGTTTCGATTTAGGTGTTCGAAATTTGGCGTAAAATGTCAGCTAGGTGCATTACTTCCTATCGGCCCCGTTTTTTTTCAATGCAACCACTTCAAACAAATCCTTTCTCCATATTTATTTCAATTTTGCAGGCTTATGGCAAAGACTACAGTTAGGTATTCTGTATTATTTGCTTACGATAAGTTATCAATTTAATAAATTTTGATTTTCTGAAATACAACTCCAGAAGATAGTGTGATTGAATTGGTTTAAGTTAGGATGCTTTAAGAAACCCATATTATCACAGACTTTACATCCATTTTATTGGCGCTAGTGTCGGGGTCCAATTTTTTATGCTCATGATCAACTCGTAGTAAGATGAGCACAGGATTCTTTAAAACTTAAATGTTAAAATTTAGCATAACATTCATATATTTATACCATGTATATATGAAATATATCAAGGTATACCAAGTTTAATCCCAAGTTTGGGACGCTTAAAAATATTGATGCCACGAACAAAATTTTGGTACAGGTGTTCATTTAATTACCTATAATTAGTTCATTTTCGGTTGTCCGCCTTTCCCTTATCTGCTCCCTGTTGGCGACGCCCATGTGATTATCTAAGAGTGGATATCTTTCTTTACTTACATGACGTTGAAAAACAAACGATTGCGTCATCAACACTGTCTTATACATAGTATTTCAACAATTAACTCAGTCAATTGTTTGCTTTTACTTGTTTCACTTAAAATTTCTTTACTTCGGACTAAAACGTGAAGCAATTGTGATTTTTCTTTTTCGAAATTCGACAATAATGTCTTTTAATTACTGTAAAGCATCTGGATGCTTTTCGAATGACAAATGCCAACACGACTTGAAGTTTTTTATAAATTCGCAAGAAGTAGGTAAAGAAAATTAAAGCAATAATATTTATTGCAGGGTGAAGCATAACTTTTTCGGCATTTTCAATTTTATGGTAAAGTACTTACTATTACTCTGACAAAGTCATCTATGTATCTTACACTTAGGATAATAGGATAATAAAACAGATCTTGAACCAAAACTCATCCTAGGTAAATTAATTATGCAGAAACCAAACGTATTTTAGAATTCATTTCCAGATTCAATGTAATTTTTTACCATACAATCATCCTAGTATAGTATAAAAAAATACAAACAAGAAGTCGCATGTATAGGAATAGCATTTGTTTTTAAATATCAAAATGCGCCATTAACAGTAAAAAGCGGAATCTGTTCCAAATGTATGGGAAATTTAATTTTCACTCTATATTTTGGGTTTACATACCATTGGTGACTAATGAAATAAAAAGTATTACAATTATAAAATTTAAACATTCATTTTATTATCTTAAAGTCATGTAGAAGGAATCGGAAGATACCGATGCAGTGTTCTATGTTTATCATTAACTCATTATTTGTAGTTTATAGGAAAGCACGTGTCAGTCTATTGGTGTAAAGTTTTTCAGAAGAATGATTATCTTTATCAGCAGAGTCCGCAGGCAAAAGTAGCAATGGTGTTGGAAAATGATAATGTTCACCTAGTGTCGCATAACGGAGTTTAAGTTAGAAAATGTAGAATATAAAAAATTATTTACATATCTCTAGGAAATGGAAAGTTACATAGATTATGACTTATATTGGACCTATATTACCAACCACATTCCAACCAACTTGTGAAGTACTGCTTTAATCTAAATGAAAAGTTACGACATGATGTTTCTTCCGCAAGAATTATCAAATGCCTGCCCCTCTGCTTAACAATGAAATCTGACATGTGTACTAACTTTACAAAACTTACATTCAAAGGATCAAGTGTTCCCAACCTCCCCCAATTATATACAAAAACAAGACGCTATATAAAGATTACATCCAGAAAATGTTGGATCATAAAGTGGCTTAGATAGATGTATTTCATTAACTTTTCCTGAATAAAAAATGGCTTTAAAAACTAACACAAAGACATTTTTCCACTCTTGCATTTTAATTATTAAAAAATAATAAATTCGTTTTTTACACAATTCATTCAAAAAATTACAAAAATAGTTTTTAACAAAAAAAATAACCAAACATAACCATCAGCATTATGTTTTTCTCTTAAATCATTCTTACAAACTATTAGGTATGTATGTTTTTCCTTATTACAATATTTTTTTAAAATATTCTCACATAAATAATTAATAATTAAATTTTTTTTTTTTGTTATTTTGTTTTTTATTATTAATTCGGCGAACAGTGATAAATTCCATAAATTCAATTATCGAGAAACGATAGTGGAGCTAATGAATTTTGAAATGAAACTGCACTTCCCTCAAATTTAATTAACGAACAGATAATTTCTGTTGCATCCAGCAAGATGGTATCCATAGCTTTCATTTAAAACATTCCTCTTTAATTTTATACATAAAATATTTTTAGGTTTTTTCAATAGCTGCTTTATTAAAAGATAAACGCGGAAGGCACAGTTTCCTAAGAGATTTCAATAAACAATATGCCCAGGTAATCGAAAAAATGATTTTGAAATTTCTACTTTAGATTTCTTTACCAAGATCTCTAATTGAATTACAATATGATTTCGTAAAAGTGTAGAAAAAGTAAGATAAGTAAAATTCGCGGTCGAAATGATGTTATACCATTTCGAGGAAGCTCGCTAAGTGAAACAAAGGAAGAAAAATACCAATGCTCAAATGACCAAAATTAAGTTTTAAGCCTGATACGTTCGCAATGCGTGGTTAGATGATCCAGCTTATCATATTGCATAGCACGATATATGAAATTCATCATTGTCTTGCCAGGTATATATTATTACTAATTAATTCAAAATCTATAATTTATTAAATAAATATGCGATAAAAGTTATTAATAATAAAATAGAAGGTGATAAGAGAGCAACATTATTCATACCACTATTTGAACTTTTGGTTTCCGCTTTTAATATTTGAGCACAAGGTGTCATTTTGATAATAAATTTAAATAATGATTCAACAATATTGGACGGTGTTGGATCAGCACATTGTTGTAATTCATGTACAATACAATCTTGTAAATGTTTAATATCATTACATTCTTTTGATTCAAATATTAATAATGGTAAACTCTCTAATGATGGTAAGTCATTACCACCAAAATGTTTGTTGAGTGTTTTGTTTGCACAAGCTTGGATTTCTTCTTGCTTTTCTTTTAAACAATCTGGACCACCTTCAGCAATGAACACTACAATAAAAGTTTTTTTATTATAACGAAATTTAAATATTTATTTATAAATACAAATTCAAATAACAAAGTCACGTGTAAAATTACTAATCGCGTTCAAGCTCACAAAAAAAAAATCGCTCTCAGAAACAAAAATTTTGTTTATACAGAATATACAGGATTTAAAATTTCAACAAGGAATTAGGTCAGTTTTTTGTATTTAGGACATTGGGGCAAAAATCGAAATTTATTTCGAAATATTCTAGAGTTCTCACTTATTACCTTCGATAATATTTATCAAGTAATTAAGGCTTCAAATTCAAATTTCAGACAATTAGAAAGTTGTTTTTGCCGTTTTCTATGTTCGAGACTAAAATTCCCAAGTTAGAATTCTCTGACATTTCAAGGTCGATACCCACCCTTAAATTTGTGTGCCTGATTTTCTCGCCTCTGTCTCCAGTGAGAATGAATAATATTTTAGTATTGATCAAAAGAAGAGGAAATTTGCGAGTAAACGACGTGGATACAATTACATATTAAAACATTTTTCAATTTGCAAGTCTTTTATCTTGAACATTCCCATCCCTGGTGGAAAAAATATTTGAAAAAACTATAAAAGCCTTAGGAACTCTAAAAAAGTGTTGGGAATTCTGAATCACTTATTAAGACTTATTCTTTCTTCTTATTCGGAAAAATATTTTTTCCCACCAGGGAAAACCTCATGTCAATATTTATAAAAATAAAAAAATTAAGTTTTCGATATGTTAGCCACGTGGAAAGCTCTCATTGAAACTGAGAGATTTTCACATTCAATGCTAATACACTTTTCAGTACTCTGAGAATAAAAGAATTGTTTACGATACTTACTGGCAATTCGATCACCACTTTTATGACAAACGAATTCTGATAATGATTTTGTCACATTTAAGATTACTTTTTCACTATCTTTTTCTTTTGACTCTAAACATACTTCCAAAACGGTGGTATAATTTTTCACACACAATTCAAATTCTGGAACTTTTTTACAATATTTACCAAATACATCATCCAATGAACCTAAAACAATAGACATAAAACAATCCTTATTTTAATAAATAAAATAACTAAAGATAGATAGATATACACTATTGTTATCAATAATGCTCAACTTAAATTATTGACATATTTATCAATGAAATTCAATTACATAGACAATATTCAGTTACTTAATTTGAGTTAAATGAAGGACGAATAATAATATTAATAATAGATTAGGCACTACAACGTATTTAATGCGATTGAGGATCTTAAATAGTACAAAATTCAAAAATGTCGCAAACTGTTATGCAATGGTTTATTACTTCTGTTTATCAATAAATATTTTTCACAAATTCACGCGTGGAAATGGAATAATTTCAGAAATAAAAAACCATATTGTTCAGTTCTTTTAGTGTCGAAAATTAAAAGGCAGCAGTTAGTTTTTTTAATTTAGATATTCTGTACTTAAAAGTATAATGTTACACTTTCGTAAAGTAGATAGAAAATTTAATTTGAAGTTATCTTTTAATACAAATTTTAAGTGAATCTTTTTCTAAAACTCATTAACCTATAATAAGGGCTCTACACTTCTAGTACAACTATTTTTGCTCTATTTTTTCTACTAAACGAATTATTTTATAACCTTAAATTTGTATATAATAAAGAGCGGTGTACAAAACATCTTTATAACGTTTTACAGCTTTATTAAATTTTTTTATATTTTATTTCAGTATTTTTCAGACAATACATTGGCAAGTTTTATTTGGAAAATAAATGGCCCGCTATTTTGATTCGTTTTAGGAACATATCTCCACTATGTCCCTTTAAATAGTATGTAAAACCAAAATTAAAGTATCTAACTGCATATTTTCGAAAACCATGAATTTTTAAGAGTCTTTCTGATGCCATATAACGGAAATTTAGACGAACGATTATTTTGCACTAGTCCCAGCTTTTTCCTTTAAAGCTTATTAGAAAAAAGAGTGTAATTAATAAGACAAAATCCACTACTCATTTAAAAAACAACATCTTGCACATAGCAACTGTGCATTTGATCCAAAAACTGAGTTTGTGGGTTTGCGTGAGAATATTTAAAATTATTTTCAATGTCTCGAATGCAAATTTGTACTCAGTGATAATAAAGTAATATAAGTATTGTTTAATTATTTTATCTTTTGTTTAAGAAAACCATAATACATAATATAACTATTTTGCAGATATGAAATACTATTATCTTTTCTATTTTGTTCATTTACAATGAACAAAACCTTCACGATTAAGTACAATGAAATAAGAATAACAAATACAGGATGTCGCTAGAATCAAATCATATTTTATCACTTTTCCGATTTCCCCATTTTTGTTGCCAAGCAGATATAATAAATAACATGTATGTAAGCTTAATATAATTTCTATAAAAGAAACTAAAAGCTTATTCAAGGACATTTTCTAAATTAATGTTTAAAATATTCCCAGCATACAGATTTTCAGTTACAAATCAAATTTTTGTTTCAAGCATATAGTAGCAATACGAGTATCTCTATCGCCTAACAGTAAGTAGATAGCGATCCCAAACGACCCAATCACCGATATCGACAACAAATTTGTATCATCACTTTAAGTTTCCACTTTCGAAGAAGCTTAGGCGCTGATATTCTTAATCACTTAGATTCTGCAACATACCCGATTTTAATAAATTTTTTTATCTTATTAGTTTTTAATTATTCGAATCATGAATATGACACGATCTATTGATGAAGTTGCTTCGATATTTGTATATTGGACTAGTCTTCTATTGTTTTTACTCTCTTGTTCGTCTTAGAACAATGCTATTGCATCAAATCATTCTATGTAAAAATTCACGATGAATGATATAGAAGTAAAAAGATATCATTTTGGGCTATTCAAACTGACTATGAATGTCATTAGAAATGACAACTAAAGGCGGCGAAATTGCGTGAATATCAAAGAAAAATTGTTCACAAACGCCAGAGTCGGGACAGCATCGGTGTCCCGTCACAGTATTTATGAATGGACTTTAAATCCCGATGGCACCGGATGTTACTTTATTCGAGTGAAAAAATTCCTACACTAAAGAAACAAGATCCTCTTTCCTGTAACTTCAATTTTTAAAAATTTATAGTTTAAAAAAAAATTTATATCTATAAAAATAATTATCATAGCACAGACGTTTCTCTAAACATCATAATGAAGGTCAATAATATATTAATTAATTAACTTTTTTTATTTCAGGTAAAAATTTTTTTTATTGTTTCAAATTCTGATTTAAGCGTTGACGTATATAAAATTTACGTTAATATACATAAAATTTAATAAAAAAATTACAAACCAGTCTTTTTTGCTTCTTCGATTTCTTCTTGTATTACACTAACATTTAGTAGTTTACCAAAACAGTCTTTGATTGCTTCATTAGCATTCTAAAAAAAAAAAAAATAAAGAACAAAACATTTAGAACTTATATATTTTTATTATTACATGACAGAGTCCACTGTTTCACTACAATTAGTAATTAATGGTTAAAGTTATCCCCGTCCAATTTTAACTTTGCAAGCAAACATCATAAATTCTTTAAAGAATGTCTACGACGGAGTTTTAGGGAAAATCAGTTCGTTTATCTATTGTTAATATTCACAAATATGAATGAAATTACATTCCTTAAGATTTAGAGAGTATTAAGTGTTTAGCTGAGATGAAATAATATGGTAAACCGAGTTTCAGTTTGGTTTCATTTTTTCTTAATTCATAATAAATCGCTAAAATGGCGCATTTTTTTGCTTAGCGAAAAATTGAGGTTTCATCTTATTCCTTCGTGGGTAGGATAAAAAATAAGATCTTTATCTAGTTAATGGAAGCTATTACTGAAGGAAATGAAGCATTTAAGGGTGCAATTTTTATGGAACAATATAACTTTTTAAGTGACCGATCTCAAAATGTTTGTATGAGTGTGTAGAATAAAGCAAAATTGATTAGAAAGCGTTATTTTATCATTCGCGCGCACCTACGCACTTAGAAGTTCGCCCAAGCTATTTCTGCTGAAAAACAATGAAATTTGAGAAAACTTGACTTGAAACTTATTAAATCTCATATTTTAGACGACTTTAAATAATTTTTCAAATCAAATATTTGATGGAAATCACACAATAACCTATAATTTCGACATCATCAAAATTAAGTTTTTTTTTTCAATCACTGGTATCTATCTCAAAATTGGAGTTGTAGAAAAAATTTCCACGCGACAGAAAATGTTTTTAGAATAGCCAAAAATATAAGGTATAATGGCTGTTTTCTCAAATAACATTATTTTTCAGCAGAATTAGGTTAGCTGAATTTCTAAGCCAGTGTGTTCTACAACATTTTTGAGCCGGTCCCAAAAAAAATAAATTGTTCCGTAGAATTGCAACCTTATCCGCTGATAATTTCATTAATCAGCTCCTCTATTATTTTCTGAGCCTGAGTGTACCTCCTTCATGCATATACCATGCACTACACCAGCCCAACACAACTATTAATTAAATTAATTTTGTTGGTACGGCGAGAATCGGACCCGCTACCTTAGACATACCGCGAACGGAATTGGTAAAGCACGCTTTAATCAACTGAGCTACTAGGGTTGATGTTAAACAAAGATAATCAAATTTATTTTTTTAATAGTAGGATTCTACTATATGTTAAATATTTAACTTATCATAAACTAACCTCCACTTGATTAAACGCTTCAGGACCACCATTTTCGTCACATTTTTTCTTTAAAGCATTTTGTACTTCTTCAGCACTTGGTACTTCAGATTGATCGATTGGTAAATTATTAATACCAGGAATGTCTTGTATACTACTTTGTACACGCTCTTTTAAACCGTCTAAGTCATTCAAATCCGTTTGACCATCATTTTCACATAATACTAATGTGGTACCTGTAAAAAATAAAAATTTATATGAATTAATTAAAATTTTTAAACAACCAAGATCATTAGTGGATCTCCTTAGAATAAATTATTTATAACTTGGCAAATTATGATCTAAAGAGCGTCGTTTCTTAAATTCATAAAGTTCAGTTTAAACAATTTTTAAATTAGTAATTCACAAATGACTTAAAGACAATACTGAACAAATTACCGCCAATTTCAAGACAGTCTTTTAACTTGCCACGCTTTTAACAGTGTAATTATACTGATATGAAATTTTATTTTTCAATTTGTAAATTACGACGCGACGGCCGATTTTAACCAAAGTGTTCGATTTGAATCAAACTTTATTTTAGTTTTTAATTTTTCGAGTGACGAAAATGTTACGATCTATTGATGAACTGGCTTCGAGATTTCATACAACACTCGTATCTAGTGGCGGTCGGAATCATTAAATGTAGGATCGATGACGCTAGATTATCCGGATTAATTTAAACTTTTCATTAATCTATTAAGGTATAAAAGTATATTTTTGTGAAAAAAAATGATAAATCGATTTTTCGCGTAAACTAAATTGAAATTACTTTGTACTAAAATACACAACGATTACAACTTCAGCTGTTTAAGAGCCTTTTTAAACAGTTTTTATTAAGTATGAATTTAAAATGCTGCATTCAAAGTTCAAATAATAATAGTTATAAAACTTTTCTGGTTAAAAATAGAATAACAAAATAATTGAAAAGAAACGTTTTTATCTTAAATTGAAATTTTTTTCACTTTCAAGAGATAAATGAATTCAAGTTTTAAAGTTTGAGGTTCACTCAGGCATAAAATCCTTGTAAGATTCTAATTAATTTCATTGTATAGAAATAGAAATTTGTATACAAACATATTATATTATGTTTTTAGCATAATAGTACGCTTAAAGTTTTGATGTCTGGGTTTAGTATTAAAAAAACTTTATTCAAATAAACAGAATTAAAAATTTTATAAGCTTTATATATCTACTTAATGCAAAATGTCCCAGCTAAAACAACCAAAAATCGGGTACTTTTTTTCTGCAATTTTCTATAGAATGTAAACCCAAGTTTGTGAACCGTGGGACGGGTTCGCGAACTTCAGCCGCCATCTTGATAAACACGTTTTATCAAATATCTCGTGAACCGTACATCGTCAACAAAAGTAGTAGGAATCATGTTCGTAGATAATAACATTTTCTACAACTTTTATAAAAAATGTTTTCCTGTATAATGAAAACTTATGATACTTAATGTATCAATATCTGGATGACCGAGCTTTGCTCGGTATTCTTAAAAAGACACAATTTTTATCACTAATAGAAGACCGTTTTAAATGTCTCCACACAAATACCAATTTGAATGTCCCGGTAATGTATTTTATTTCATTAACTACCATTAACTACGATATACACCAATAGATGTCAGGAAGAGTCATATTTTGCGATGTATGTTTCAGTTTTTCATGAAAAAACGAATAA
The DNA here is from genome assembly GCF_905475395.1 of Chrysoperla carnea. Taxonomy (NCBI): domain Eukaryota; kingdom Metazoa; phylum Arthropoda; class Insecta; order Neuroptera; family Chrysopidae; genus Chrysoperla; species Chrysoperla carnea. The sequence continues at coordinate 69,061,523 of NC_058337.1, read as the reverse complement.
AACGACGTTTTTTTAAAATGAAACCTTGTTAGATCGACTTATCGCCCCAAAAAACCCCTACATACTCATTTTCATGAAAATCGTTGGAGCCATTTCCAAGATCGTTGATATATATATATATACAAGAATTGCTCGTTTAAATATATAAGATTTCCGAGATAGCGGCTGAAGCTCTCAACCCCCCCCCCCTTAACATATTCCATTAAAAAAAATCTTTTTGCAGAAAATTTCGTCATGAACCTACTTTTTTGGGCTATAGGGTTTTGGGCTATATCATGTGTTTTATCACCTTTTCCCAATTATTATATTCCATGCACTACACATTGTGACGGCGATAATCGAGCCTGCTACCCTAGGTATACCGCGTACGGAGTTGGCTACGCTGTTTTAATCTCTAAATTTATTGGTAGTTTTAAAATTGGCAAGTAGTCACTTAAATCACAGCATACATGATTCTTTTTTTTTAATTTACACTTTGTACGGCAATGAGAAAGTTTTTTAGGCAGAAGGAAATCCTGTATATATTTATGAATATTTTATAAGGGTTAAAAAATAACGAATTCATTTGTAAATTTATGCAAATTAATTTAAACAAAATCCATTGAAAACTAAAAAATGAAATGATTTTAATTTTGCAATTTGTATGTCATATTGTCATGTTATACTTTTTTGAATAAACTGACAATAGAATGTCCGTTATTATATTCGATAATCTTATTCGACCTTCCCCAATATTAATTTCTCTTAGCATTTATAGAAAAATAGTTGTGATAATTTTGAAACGGAAATGTTGATTACTCATATAATTAGACTTTATAAACGCAATCATTTCGATTAATTGTTGGTAAATTGCTGTTAGATAATAATCAAACAGTTCAATAAAATTTATTCTCAACACATTCCGATTATTCAGAATAAATACAAACAACATCTATACAGCCTCTGTATTAGGAGATTAATAATCATTAACATTGGTCTACAAAATTTAACAATCGAAAATGGACTAATTAGGTGATTTTATGAATACCTTTATCGAAATTTTGTTTGCAGCATCAATATTTTTAAGCTTATAAACTTGGGACTAAACTTAGTATACCTTGATATATTTCAATATATATTTCATATATACATGGTATACAAATTTATATACTACGAAAAGTGATTTGGCTCTTGGACTAATCCCAAAATTTTAAAATAAATAAATTTGATAGTGAATCGCAAAAATTATTATGTATGAAAGGTACTTGTGGTAGTAGTTTCTAAGAATAGATTAATAATATCATTTACGTAAATCTTTTCCCACCTGCCCAGAAAAGTGATTACGTATGAATTAAAAAAAAAAAAGAAAGCAAAATGGAGGCTTGTACGAATTAATTTTTTGTTAAAAATTTTAATAATTTTAAATAATTTTCCTGTAATTAGTCATATTGACTTAATGTAATTTTTAATTGTGCAATGTATATTAATCTGAAATTTTCCACATTTGTATTATACTTTGAGTTAATATCATAATCAAAAATGTTATGATATATTTTTGCGGTTTATTGTGTCTGGATGCCTAGAACATTTTTATACTATTTAAAAACTAGTGAAAACTGCTTGTGCTTGCGTGAAAATTTTCGATAATATTTTTTGATTTTTCGATATTTTTTCACAAGACCACTATTTGATTTTACAAATTTTCATTTCCTTATCTTTTATAGCTTTGGAGAAAATAGACAGCAAAGTTTTGTCCAAATTTGCACCCTCGCGAGTAAACAGTGATGTTTACGAAAAAATATATCAAACAAAAGTTGTATATTTTTTTATAAGGAACATTTTTTACAATTAAACTTTTGTTCTACTGTAACGGTTTACAAGATGGGTCCTGCGGAGCCAAGACTTTAACCAACGTTGCTCATTTACGAATTCAACCACACTTTTTACATTCTGGGCATACTATAGAAGCACGTTAACGAATTTCATCTTGATATCTCTTTTCGTTTTTGAATTATCATGTTCACAGTCGGACAGACAAATTGAAATAGAGAAACAACCGAAAATGAACTCATAAGGTGATTTTATGAACATCTGTATCAAAATTTTGTTCGTAGCATCAATATTTTAAGCGTTACAAACTTGTGGCTAAACTTAGTATACCTTGATATATATTACATATATACAGGGTATAAAAATATATGGTGAAATTTTTTGCCATGACATGATTACCGAAAAAATGATGTAATCAATTTTAAATTGTACTGATGATGTTAAAAGATTTCGATTTTATCAGTAGAAAAAAGAGGTTTATATGGGAGGAAAGAAATTGAAATTTCTCAGATAGTATTATCACAAACCAGATATTTATCATAAGTAAAGTTATAGAAAATAAAGTTTAATTTTGCAATGAGCTTAATAATTTTTGAATCAGGAAGTTATTGGTGTGGTCTCTAAAAGCGATCTATACCAAATTTTCTCTTTGCATATACTTTAGTATAAATTATGAATATAATGGAAGTTATTATAAATATGATTGAATATTAATTTGTGGTAATTAAATCATTATAAGTTCGACGACATATATATATAGGGTAAAGTGTTGTACCTTAAAGTCTTTGTCTATGAGATATCATTAATATTTTATATGAAGGTAAAGTTTACTCACCCAGAAGACAAGCAACCGAGAAAATGATTAAGCGTGTGATTTCTTTTCCAAGTAAAATATAGAAAAAAAATTATTTAATGCAATAAGTAAAATTTTTCACTGCTTATTGTTGGGTATGCCTTGTTTTTATAAAAGGATGTATCTCTGAAATGTCATTTTGAAATAAAAACATTTATTGTTTTAAATAATTTTAAAGGTAGTACGAGATCCAATTTGTAATAACTTAATAAGAATAAAATTTTTCGATATCTGCCTTGGTTTTCGAAATATCGAAAGCTAAATAATTAAACAAAATTTTCGATATTTCGAAAGTTGCTTCAGATATCGAAAAATTTTATTCTTACCCTTCGTCTTATATTTTCAATTTATAACATAATTCACCATCAAAATTGAAAATATATATTTTTTTAATTTGTGTCCTCCCTTCCGTGCTCATTTATCCTTAATTACTCGGGCACAACGGATTATTTTTATTTTCAATAATTTATTTAGGTTTTAATTTAAATAGTTTTTTTAAATTTCCACCGACTAGTTTTGGAGAAATCTATGAAAAATATCATCCGTCTACCGTTTTCCCAAAAAACCTATGTTAAATATGGCTACTTTTGAAATCATTTATTTTTTTTAAATAATCGGACAACCCCCCCCCCCCCCTGAAATTTTCAGAATTGATTTAGACTTGGCCCAACTTCATATAAAAAAAAAATCAAGCCGTTTATGCAAAATTGCCGTGGCGCATACATCCTTAATCATTTTTTATTTATTTATGTTTTTTTCAATTTAAATTCAAATTCTTTTTCTATTAATTTAACCAACGTAATTAATTAAAATAATCAAATTCTGGTTCTTGAGATATGTAAGCTTTCATCAGAACATAGCAGAAATGTAAAGGTACAACACTCTCTCAAATATTTTATAAATGATAATAATTCTATATCATCTTCACATGGTTTAAAAGTACATTCAAACTAATCGCATTCAAAACAATATTTATATCGGAAGTACAAAAAATAAACAATTTTTTATACAATTTTTATGACGTTTGAAAAATAAGTCACATTGATGTGACTCATATTGCAAAATAAAGATAACACCTAAATATCTTTCACAAAGAATGAATGCTCTGTTTTTAAATCAATATAAAAATATAAATGATGCATGTTTTCTGTGACTAATATATTAATTGAATTAATGATAAATAATAATTGAATAAAGAATAAATAAATAAACATAAATATTGGATCGTATTTCATGGAAAATATTTTTATTATAGATAATGCCATATACCAATTCTGTGGGTATTCAAAACCACTATTTCCTCCGACTAATTAAATGCGGTTTTAATTTCAAAAGTAAACAAACTTAAAAATCTAAAATTTACACCCGAATTAGCAAAAATAAATTTCAACTTTGGATTTTGAATATCTGCAGGAAAGCACATCTAGTGTCTTAAGGTTGTCTTGCTATGAGTATGTCCCGGAGTGGGACACACTAAGACCAAAGGGTTCGTTTTGACACCGAAAAAGGTGCTAAAAAAAGATCCAACCAAAGGTCGATTTCAGGGCGAATCCGAATCGGCTATCGCCACAAGCTACAACTAATAATATAAATTATTTTAAAACTTTAATATTGAAGGTTTATCTCTAGTAATTGATCTAGAGATGAAAAAAAATTACTTGTTTTTGGGGCAGGTTTTCGGGTTGAAGATTTTGCCGAAGGTGGTTTTTTTGGCCAAAGATGAAGCTTCGATCGGACACTTTAAAAATTTAAATACTTATTAAGGATATTATAATACATTTATCATCAAAAGTGTAAGCCGATTTTGCCCGTTATCTAGCTCGCGATAAAAAGTCATTAACACGGAGAGTATAGGAAAGGTTTTTTTTTCCTAAATTCTAGAAAAAAACAAAAAAAAAAATGATAAATGATAAAAACAAAAGATACATCATAATAGGAAATGAAAATTACAAAATAATAACGGAATGAAAGAAAAAATTTTCTAGAAACTTTTAAGGATTTTGTTTACCGGCTTGCAGATTGGGGGTGGGAGGAGTAAAGAAAGAAAAAAGATAATATTTAATTAAGAAAAATTAAATACAATGAAAATTTTGTGAAATAAAATATAGTTTAGCAGACTCAGGAAGAATATAAAACACAGAAAGGAAAAAGATTATTTTGAAATTTTTTTCCGTGACAATCAAATTATTTTAATTAATAATGATAAGTAATCGAATAAATATTAAATAGAATCCCATTCACTCATATTTCATAGAAAATATCTGTATCATACAAAGTATCTCCACCCCCAATAATCATGTGATTATTAAAAATCAAAATTTCGTCTGGCCAATAGATACTATTATCAATAAGCAGTTAAAAATGTTTTGTTTTTAAAAAATAGCCAATATTTTTGTGATGGTATCGATTTATTAATTTAAAACACAAGAAAACCTTGTATAAAGTACAACTAAAGCAGAATAATACAAACAACCTTTGACTAGATTTAGTAGCAAACGTTGACTAGATTTATATTAACCTTTGACGTTTGGACTTTTCCAACACACAGTATATACAAACAAAACAAAATTCTCAATCAGGTTAAAATTCGAAAATATTGGGGAAAAAATGATTTTATCAACGCTGCCATGTTTACAGAATGAATTCATTTTAGTAAACATAACACTAGAACTATTCAGGCCCTCCGGAGACAAAGTGACGCATCGTATTCTATCATTATCCTAATACGGCCTAAAATCATTTTTTATTGCCAGATCATGCGGCTATATAAACTGACTGACTAAATTTACTTACTGAAAATATCAAAATTCTCAGTCAGTTAGTTTATTACTCAAAAACTGTCTGAAAATTAAATATAGTACCCTAAAAAATTTCGGTAGTCGCTGTGATTCGCGTTTAGCCACCCATACAAATTTCAGGCAGCACTGATGTTACCGGAGTGAGCGATGGTTCTGTCGTTTTTGAAAAAATAACAAAAGTGATCGATATCATTGAAATTAAAAAAAGACGCCTCCAGTCCTCTACCTATATAAAAGTCTGCAATGCACATTACATATAGAATAGATGAATTAGGGGCCATACCAAATTTTCAGTCAGTTTTTGAGTAATTAACAGATAAACAAGTGAAAACAAACAATTGAGTTAATTGATGAAATACTCTGCACAAAAAGTGTTAAATTTCAGTACTCGCATTATCTTTTTATAAGTTAGAAGAGTTTAAAATACCAACACAATTATTTTATTTTCAGCGGCTTTATTTGATTTTCGAAAATTTTCGAAAATATTTTGGAGAAACTAGACACCAAAGTTTTGTCCTCGAAAGTATTTGCTATAATTTTTTTTCCGTTTTACGAGAATGTTTCGCAAGACCACTAGTTGAAGCTAGCTACAAGTTTTGAACTCCCTATCTTTTATAATTTTGGAGAAAATTGACACCAAATTTTTTGCTAATTTGCGCCTTCATGGGTAAACACTTAAGCAGTGATATTTACAAAAAAATATTTCAAACAAGTTTTATAAGGAACATTTTTTACATTTCAACTTTTGTTTTATGTCTAACGGTTTACAAGATGTTATACGGACATAAACCCAACTGAAATATGTTGCTAGCTTGATATCTTTTTTACTTTTTGAATTATCGTGTTTTGTTAGTGTATTATCAATATTTTTAAGCGTTACAAACTTGGAATTAAACTTAGTACACCTTGATATATATTACATTTACATACAGGGTATAAAAAAGGTGAAAAAATTGGTGAGTTAAACTTGTTTAAAAAGGTATCTATAATAATCACAATAAACGAGCAAACATTTTACATATCATTATCCGGTAAATTTAAAGATTTGGCATAAGTTGATGTCAAATAACGATCTAAAAGTATATTAAATAAGTCAGACACCGGCTATCAACAGAATAAATTTTGACTTCCATAACAGGTTATCGAGGAAACATACTAAGAATGTAAAATATTAATAAAATTTATTTATTTTTTTTTTATAAATAATTAATAAACCTTGAATTAAAAAATCACGATTACCTTGCACGTTGATTGAGTCTTCTTGCACAAATTAAAATCAAGTGGCCATAGGTCAAAATAATTTGTATAAACAAAAGAATAAAAAAAACAGCATAATGAGGGGACAAACTTCGAAAGATTTTTTTGTTTTCATATCAAAGTTGATAAGTACACAATCACGTGCATTCATTTTCAATATGAAAAAAAAACATAATGTTCGGTCATTTAGATCACAATTATATCAATAAATTTTATTTGATTATGATGTTTACAAAATTTGATGAGGTAAACATGTTTACGGTGAAATTATAAAGTAATTAACTAGAAATTTTTTAAGTAAAAGTCATAACTTACCGACAATAAGGATATAAAATACATGTAAAAACTTCTTCATTTTCAAAAAAATTTTATTAACTAAATTTAAAAATTGACTAAATTTAACTTTGAAAAAATTTATTTAAAAATTAATTTATAATTAAAAACTTAAATTTTATAAATCACATTAAAAAAAAGTGTTAATAATAAAACAGCAAAAATGTAAAAGGTAGATTGCTGTTACTAGATTGGCACTTCACTAATAACTGATAATACAACGATCGTTTTTTTTACAGTTTTGTACGGAAAAAATTGACTGTGAGCACAAAAATTGATTATTAACAAATAATATACTCTAGATTTCTGTTTCTATCTATCAACATAAAAATTTCTTTTGGCCCTTGAACATTGAAACATAACCTTTCATACGCAAACTCAGTATAAACATGATTGATTAATAAGGCTGTTACACACTATAATAAAGCTGGCAACTATACTTCAAATGCCAAGTCAAACACGAACATTTAAGTCTATTATTTAGCATCATATTAATTATCTTTTATAAGAATTTAAAGAACTGAGGCTTCTGGGAATAGATAGTTGACCAATCCATTTACGATTAGTAAATGTTTGCATCTAGAAATTAGTGTAGAAAATAGATATCCGCCAATATATATGAAGAGGTAATTCTATTTGTTGATGTCAAAATAACCCCTTCTTCCTTTTACTTCACGAGGGATAGACAGTTTTGATATTTTACATTGAAATATTACTTATAGCAAATTTTATGAAAAAATAATTCAGTGAAACACCAACAGATTTCTAATAACCAATTGAATATGCAAAAATTGAATATAAACTGTAAAATCTGTAAATCTATTTTAATTGATTTTTTAAAGATAATATAATATTCACATAACTGGGTAGATGACTGAAATCGAATTTGCCACATTACTCATAAAAATGTAAAAGGAGAGTTGATACCATAACAAAATTTAAAAGTTATATTGAAATTAATTAAAGAACGAAGAAGTTATAAGCAATCAAAGATTTTTGCACTTCCCTTTCTTGCAAAAAATAGTTTTATTTGAAATCTCTATAGCGATACTCAACAATAACATAAATTTTAACGTATCTTCCTTTTTGTTTAATTAGAAGTTTTAAACTTTTACATTTTGCTTACTTCTAAAGATTTCTTCACCTGAAGTCCTGAAATGATAAAAAAATTTAGTCATCATTCCAATCAAGAATATTCCAGATTACTCCTAGACGCTTAGTTATTATATAACTGCAAAAAAAATTTTGGAGCATTATCTGATGAATTACACCACTCCGCTTTAAAAAAAAAAAAAAACAGGTTTTCCGCAAGTTTGTTTGTTCGAAAAACAGCTTACTGCTAATTGCACGCGCATCTTGTTTTTAATTTGTCGTTAATTTTAAAAGGAACAAAAATGTCCAAATATCTAAAAAATTATGACAAAATGTTTTTTTGCATAGTTACATATGAGACAACAATCTGTCTTTCAAAATTAAGATTTTTCGCTAAGCTAATAGTTGCTACTTTTATATTACAACTGTGCATGCTGTCAACAATTTAGTTGCACTGTCTTATCAGTGTGAAATTACCCTTATAAAACGTGAGACTTGTTCATTTATTATATTTCAAAAACTATTTAAATTGTAATTTTTTCCCAATAAAGAAAATATTCATAGATAATCGTAAAAGGTTATTTTTCCATGAAATTAATACAAACAGTGTTTTAAGACGTAAACATATGCAAAAAAAAAATGCGAAATCAAATTCGATTGACTTTAATAGTTTTTTATTCTTCCCGCGAAATTATTACCTAACCACAATCCAACAAAGAATTTTAACCATAAAAATGCAAAAAAACTTTCTCCATTTTTCATGGGAAAGTTGCTTTTTTATAAGTAAAGTATTACTATTATAAAAAGTAGATATACATATTTTGTAATTAAAAACATCCTCAATTATAATTATTTCCAGTTAATATTTTAAAGCTTTCCTAAATTTTTCAATTGCATAATTTTTAAATCTATGCACTTTTTAATTTAAACTAATTAAACTCATTATTGAAACATGACTGGTAAATTATGTACACGGGAAATCAATTACAATTATAGCTTGTTGAAATTTTCTTATTAACAAAAATTTTGCACAAAATTTTCTTTTAGTTTTTCGCTAATAAAAATTTAGATAATTATTAAAAGTCACACAAAAATTTGGTGTGAACATGACAACTTCGGTATACGCAAAACATTACCGCTCCCACGAAAAATATATTTCAGATAGAAAACAAAAACCAAACTGCAAAATTTAAAATAAAGCTAGTCAATTCAATCAAACTCGAGATTCGCAATGGATTAAAAATTTAATTTTCTTGTTTTTCACCCTCTTCAAGGAGTTTAAATGAAGAATATATCTCAAATTATTGAAATAAATAAAACTCTTTATAGTTTTCGAGACAATTCGGAAAAACTAATTTTACAAAACCAAGCTTCTTTTCCAGTTATCGGACTTTTCCGGTTATTTGCTACCATCTACTTTTAATTGTACTACAATTAATCTTAATAGGTATATTGGAGAATATTCATTGAGGACAAGAATATATTCAAATAAGAAGATTATTTTACCATGCATATATGTAATATGCAAGGTATACTAAGTTTAGTCCCAAGTTTGTAACGCTTAAAAATATTGATGCTACGAACAATATTTTGGTATAGGTGTCCATAAAATCATCTAGTTAGTCCATTTCCGGTTGTTCGCCCGTCCGTCCGTCCGTGGACACGATAACTCTAAAAAGAAAAAAAATATCAAGCTGAATTTTTAGACCATACTTAGGACGTAAAAAATGAGGTCAAGTTCGTAAATGTGCAACATAGGTCAATTGGGTCTTGGGTCCATCTTGTAAACCGTTAGAGATAGAACAAAAGTTTAAGTATAAAAAATGTTCCTTATAAAAAAATAAACAACTTTTGTTTGAAACATTTGCTCGTAAACATCACTGTTTATGCGTGAGAGCGCAAATTAGGCGCAAACTGTATAGTATGTTTTATATCGGAATGTCAGTTATATATGTGTGACATGTATGTGTGTGTAATGTGATAGAGTAATCAGCACTGTCTATACATGGTATTTAAACAATTAACTCAGTCAATTGTTTGTTTTCACTTGTTTTTTTCTATACTCGAAAGAAAGAGATATCTTCCTAACTCGGTCTTGAAACCTGTTATACTTTGAAAACAGCCTTTCAAATTTCCAGTCGTTCTGAAATGATTGTCAAATACTACCTTCACTTGATTTGAGATCTATATAGTTTGACTCACGCTACACACAGATTTCATTGTTTTTAACCCAAGAACTAAAAAAAAGGGGTGTTATAATTTTGCCCGCTATGTGTGTGTGCCTGTCTTTGGCATCGTAGCGCCTAAACGGATGAACCGATTTTATTTATTTTTTTTTTGTTTCGTTTGAAAGGTAATTTAACGGAGAAAAGGTTCTTAGCTATGTCTCAAGTGCGAGGTTAGGGTTCCGTACCCGGGGAAAAAATTGGCCAAGATCTTCAAAATACTTGAAGGAAATAGATAATTAAATGGAGAGTGTTTTTGTATACGTTTCAAGTGCGTTAAAACATTGCAAATTTGTTCTAGTTTAAGAATTTTTTTTCTTCAAAAATCTCTATTAAAACTCATTAGTTATTGCAACCGATATTTATCTCTAAAAGTATTAAATTTTAGCGAAAAATGGTTTGACAGAATATTATAGTCAATGTATGTATCTTGTCACACAATCGACATATCAGATATGTTTGGTGGTTGAAAAATACACATTATTTAATATGAGTTTTAATGTCACCAAAAATATCTGATATACAGTTTTGTTGCAATTTCATTGACCGCAATATACCTTTGTGTTATTCTTATAATTAGTCAAGAAATTACGTACAATCAAAAATTACTATTCGTCTTAGAATACCCTCTCCTATTTACACAGTTTTCTGGTGTTCGTTACGTTATTCTTAAGATGCCCTATACACTAGATATGCTCGATAGAGAATGCCGCAACTTTAGATTCTGGTTGTTGAATGAGGAAACTATAAGAAGGAGTACCTAAGTTTACGAATCTGTGTTAAGTATGAGTGTATTTCATCAATCCAACAAATAGGTTTTTGCCATTGTTGAGTAGTAACAGCAAAACTTAGTTTTATTGATTATTACAATTCTCTTGTGTATTGTGTCATTGGAAAATACGGGTTACATAATTCACCTTAATACTTTTAGTTGAATTGATTTGATAAATAGACTGGGAGATACTGACACAAAATTTATAATCATTTGTTACAATTAGTAAGGCGGCTCTTATTTAGTTGAATTACATGAATCTTGAAAAGATAAATTATGATCATAGCTGGTTATCGGGGCGTAAACGTAGTTATTATGATGAAAATTATCAAGTCACACTTTTTGTATAGTTTCAAATAGCCACGATGCCGCCCCAAAGTACCTGTTTACGGTGGCAAAGCGCCTACTTGGAATCATCAAAATGGCAATAGCATGATTTTCGTTTTTGATTGATGAAAAATGATTGTTTATAAAAAAAAATTAGCCTGTAACAAATAAAATTAGGCTTAATACAAGTTCATTTACTGATTCTGAGATTACATCCCGATGACCGCGCTGTGTCCATCATTTCGCCGTGACCTTTCAATAATGACGTAGGTTATTTAATCTCTTTTAATTGTAACAAATGACTTAAAATTTTTTATTAGTGGCTCCAAGTCTAACAAGTTATATCATGGAAAAATAATACACTATAACAATGAAAACACACTTTGTTTCGTTAAAATATACAATGTTTGCAGACATGCAACTTTTTTATTGAGTATTTCTTTCTTTTATTGAGTCTCGCTTGAGCTCTAACAGGGCTCATTTTAAGTAGTTGTGTAATAAAGTAAGCTTGAAGATGCTCTAAGACTCGAACTGTTGTTATGGCAATGAGAAATTTTATTATTTAAAACAATTTGTATAGAAGCAAAAAAGGATAATGTTTGTCTTGACGCACCTGACGTGAGACGCATGTTATAGGTACTCTTTTGAAAGTCTTACTTTTTTCTCTCAAATTTGATGTCCATTTCATAGATTTTTTGTTTACGTAATATGATAAAAAAAGGGTGAAAAAATTTACCTCACAGTAGCACTTCGTTGAGACTATCAGAACAAACTTACACACCAATTTTCAACACTCTAGCTCAGTTAAACTCTCACCTTTCAAATAGAACATTAAGTCACCTTTCAAACAGAAAAACTAAATAAAAGACGGACCATTCGTTTGGTTAAGCTACAATGCTGAAGGCAGATATAGGGATGGGTGTGCTGGAAAGTTGGTAATTTCTGATCATTAATTTGCATTTTCATCCCCTAGATTATTTGGAGGAGACTCTAAAGGTGCACAAATCCTTAAAAACCGCAAAAAACATATTTCGATATAAAAAGGAGATGAAAGTACTGGATAAATGACAGTCCCATAGGCTTTACTTGAATTTAATTAATAGATTTTGTCATTTTAAAAAAGAGAATCCTCTTGAGTACACGTGCGGTACCCTGTGATAAACATTGAACTTTTTTATTTTCACAATTTCCAATTAATATAATAAATCTTCGAATGGAGTATATTGGAATAGTACATCTTCAAGCGCACTCCATAACACTTAAAAGAGCCAGAACAGATGGAGTCTGTAATGGAATCAAGTTATCCTCTAAGAAACAATTTATATGGAAACCAAGTTTACATCAACAAGATTCTAAATTCAATAACCAGTTCGACCATTTATGTCGACAAGCTAACGTCTCCTTCAAATACATAAACATTATGTAACTTTTTTATATACAATAATAAATAATTTAAATATACATCTTCGGTGTTATAAAATGGTTCCGATACCAAATTGACTAAAATTGGAAACGAGGAATCTCCGGTGATGGGAATCATTATGTTTAAGTTCGGAATAAACTTTTATGATGATTAATATTATGGACGAAGATACTAGCAGTTATGTCAAAGGGGGCGATCTGCACTCAACATGTCAACATGTTTTGATTTTTGGATGCTACACAGCTATAGTGTTATTATCCACTGATCGATGTCCCAGCGAATAATACGCATCAACTTACAATCAACATGTATTATTATTTGTTGCTTCAAGGAATTGTACTGCACCATTCTTCTTCAGATTCGAATTCTGCCCGTCCCTTCTTCATCTTAAGGAGGGGGGAATGATGTAATGGAATCAAGTTATCCTCTAAGAAACAATTTATATGGAAACCAAGTTTACATCAACAAGATTCTAAATTCAATAACCAGTTCGACCATTTATGTCGACAAGCTAACGTCTCCTTCAAATACATAAACATTATGTAACTTTTTTATATACAATAATAAATAATTTAAATATACATCTTCGGTGTTATAAGTCCAACAGGACCAAGAATAGCAAAGTTAGATCATATGTTTAATACTCCTATAATGCCATCTCCCTATGTTTCTCTATGAGAGAGACCGGCAAAAACAAGCGAGACAGAGCAAAATAACTTATTTTACTATTGGCCAAGGTCCTGCGTCAATAGAGTGAAAGTAATATATCACCTGCATAATGATGTTTTCGCCCGTACCTCTCTCTCTCTGCTGCAATATAGGAGTATTACATACGCTTAGTTACATGCCTGCAAATATTGCGTAATTTTAACGAAAAAAAAAATATATCACACTTTTTTGTTTGTTTAGTGTGGATGATTTTGACTATTCCATTATTATTAGTTTGTTACCATTAAAATTTTTCTTTATATAATCTAATTAGATTACCTACATTATAATTAAAATTTATTTTCAAATAATTGTAAAAAATTGAATAATATCCTTGAAAAAGATTATGACAATAATAATTGAATTTATTTATCTAAGTTAAAGGGATTTGTGAATGATGTCAAACGTGTTTATTGTATATACACGTAAATTATATTATTGTTTAAGTTATAGGCTTGAGTGCTGTACCTTGATTTTACATTTTACCTTTATGGTTTTCAAACCCGTTTTTTAAAATGTAGCAAATGTCGTTTTTTATGTCTTAAGAAGGAAAATTGAAAGAGGAGAAGAATTTGTGTATAAAACCGAATGCAACTTTTAAAAACAAGATACTCCCAGATTCAGAGCCGGAAGTAGAGTTAAAAAGGCCAAGGAGGCATACCAAATCCAAAGAGACTCCATCCAAAGACCACTCGTTATAATAATATTGTGAAAAACAAATCGAAATATAATTTTGGATTGATAATAATTTTTAAATCGGACATGCAGAGTACGAACCCCACAAATTTCGACCGTGGAGAGACGAATAATATCGCCCCTATGTTTGATGCGGACCATAGTATAACCTGGGGGCTCATTGTTCTATTTTTGTTACAATATAATGCTTCCAAGCCAACTATAGCTTGGCTTGAGTAGAGAATGATTTTATTAAACTCCCCATTGGTCTACATAAGTTTATGTCTCGCATTTCGGATATATTTAGATTATTCCCATTTTTCGAAAATTAACCAATTTTTCCGAAAACAATGCCCCACATTTAACTTAGGTCGGATCGAAGTGGCAGTGACTTTATTCGACTTGCCATAACCGAAATATACGAAAATGATCAATTTCAATTGCCAATTTATCACTTTTTTTAATTTGACGATCATTTTAAAGATTTCATTTTATAGTTTCTGAAAACTATATACAAAGTTCTAGAGTTGTATCCAAAAAAATAGAAATCGCACTATTTTAACATGCCACCTAATATTTAAAACTGACAATATATAATAAAATACTCTGCAATAACAGCGATTTAAAACATGAATGGACCATTAACTTATAAATAAATATATATTCAACACTAAAAAAAATTGTTTTTCTATTTTTCTTGAAAACAAAATCACATGAACAACTTTTCTCTCAGAAACTGTGCCTTCATACCTACAGTTATTACTCGTAGATAACAATCAAATATCTTTTTCACTATATTAAAGGTGATCCAAAGTATTATCATCAATACTATACAACACTCTATCCTACAAATTTGATGCACATACTACAATTATGTTAGAAGACGCATTTAGTCGCTTTAAATACTTTATCTTGAATTAGTTGAGGAAATAAGGCATTTGAGGTCGGAATTGAAAACCACACTTATTAAGAAAACAAATCTTTCGTACGAGAGTGTAGAAAAAAGTCAGTTTGGCCTTTGGAGATTGTAGAAAAGAACAAAGTGTAGCATTTAATTCTACTTTATTTTATCCTTTGTTAAAAAAAAATCGTTATTTTGATGAAAATTTGGTATTGACAAGATTAACAATTATTGTGTGGTTTTGATCAATTATTTCGGTCCAATCAATTCGATTTTCAAGAGAAAGGCTCAAACAACAATGTATGCCTTTTAATATGAAACCACTTTTTAATTTAAAGTGTTCTTCTATCTCTTACCAGTTATGAAACAGAGTGAGATATTTTCATTAGCCATGAAAATCCATGTCGAATTAATACTTGGGTAAATTTGTGCCTATGAACTCTACATTTTGTGTTTAAAGCATTTTTTTTCAAATATATCTAAATTTTTAGAATTTCAAGCATATGCCAGTATAAAAAAAACAGCCTTTATAGATCTCCACCTCGTAAAATGTGTTTAGTTTTTGGGGTTTAATCTCAGCTTTAAATGATAATTGAACAATCAGTAATTAATACTTACCACATTCTACTTGATTTATTACTTGAAAGGTTTACAAGAAGATAAAATTTGTATTTTGAATTTTATAATTATTCATCCATATAAGTATACGTATATTTCATATAAATTTTTTTATTTAGCTTAATAGATAATATTCCGATAAACGGACCCGAGCGTAAAGTTACTTAAGTCGGCGATAACATCACTTCCATTCTATTTATAAATAATACAGAATTACAAGTTATTATTTTAGGTAAGTATATTCTGTGCGAATTTTTTTTAATAAATCTTATCAATTTCAAATACTTCAAATATTTAAACATTGCATTTTAGAATTGCAAAACTGTACAAATTTTTTATATTCCGCTATACTTAGGTACAAGGTCTTACACTCTTTAAGAAGTTGTTAAAACACCTTGAAATTTCCAGAAAAACTTTTTTTTGTCGGGTTTATAAATTGCTTATACTTATAAGAATATTTAACAATTTAAATGTTAAGTCCGTGCGAAAAATGAGACTCAGCTTGGTGTGTAACGTAGACTTATGTAACGCAGATTAATAGAAAATTTTATTAAAAAACGAAAAATTTAATTTACTTAAATGAACTATTCCTTATTATCTTATGTATAATTATTTTTAATAATTACATGCACTAAAATTACCTGATTCTTCGTGAGTCGGGGGTTAAGAAAATTCTAAAAACTAAATTCATAAGAAGCCTTGTTTTTCTTCTTTTATATGGTCTATATTTTATTTCCGTGGGTTTTTATATCTTGTATATATATAATATATACATATATCAAGGTATTCCAAGTTTAGTCCCAAGTTTGTAACGCCTAAAAATATTGACGCTACGAACAGAACTTTGGTATAGGAGTTCATAAAAACAAATTAGTCCATTTTCGGTTATTCTCCCAGATTCGTCTATCTATCTATGATAACACGATAAATCAAAAACGAAAAAAGATATCAAGCTGATTTTTGTAAACCGTATTCCATCCATATTGTAAACCGTTAGGGATAGAACAAAAGTTTAAATGTAAAAAATGTTTCTTACAATAAACTAAACAACTTTTGGAGTACAATTAAGACATAATTTTGGAGTTCACTTTCTCCAAAACTATAAAACATAGAGAGTTAAAATTTGCAGGTAGCTTCAACTAGTAGTCTTGTAAAACATTTTCGAAAAAAGATTCAAAATTCTGTAAAATACTTTCGAAAACCAAATAAATGGCGGCCTAAAGACTTAAAGTTTAATATATAACATAACAACGATAAAACCGTACATATACCCAGAGACTATTTTACCAATACATATATTCTCTGTACATACCTATATAGAATGGCGTGTTTTGTTGAGACGTTACATTTTTGTTCGTCGTTTTCTTATTTAGAAAAAATAAAAATTATTTAATATAATTTAACTAATAATATAAAAACTTATTTTTTACCTGTTTTGCTTTTATCGAGTGGGCAAGGTGTTGTAACTATCCTTAATAAAAAATATTCATAATCCTCTTGAGAACAAAAAAAAAATTGATAAAAAATTTGATTAGGACTATCAAAATTAATTTATCATAAATCAGTCATTTTACTGAATACAATAAACAGAAAATAATATTATATTTTAATCTATTTTTATTATGTTTATAGTCCGTTTTATAAATATTGAACCTTAAACCGTATTTAGACCAAATTGATAAACTCTTTAAAAGGAGATTTAATAAGGTATTTGACCTTAAATATTTTTTGTTTTGTTTATTTTTTTATAAAAATAATAACACTCACCCTCTCCTAAAGCATGAAACATAAATCAGATTATCCTAAATTTTAAAAAACAAAAGCGACTTGAACTCGGTTTCAAGTATTACACTTTATTCTTAAGTATTTTATGGGAAAATATGACACAGAACCATAGAAGTAATAACATAGAACCGTAATGTGGCCATCCAAACGGTTGATTGTTATAGAGACCTAAAAAAGCACGCGTATAGCTGCCTTCGGCTGTCTTATATTACCTTTATGAAATACACAGGCATGCACGTGTTTATAAAGTGATTCAAAATATTAATATAGCGCTTTGTCAGGCTGAGAGACAAAGAGGGAAGATGGTCCCCCTTTTCGGTCTCTCAGACAATCAGAAATTCCGACAGTGTATACTGTGTGTCAGACTTTCTTATAATATGTTTTTTCAGCTTTAACCCTGAATGATAGGTTTTCATTTTAGAAAAACTTCTTATACGTAGCAACTAAATTTGAACGTTTTTGGTTTAGTTTTCCTGATTACCATGAGTGCGCTTATATATTTCGTATTTTTTTCAAACTGTTGTGATTAGAAAGAGGATTAAAAATATTTGTATACTCCTCACTTGAATTGGTGACAAAAAATAGTTATAACAAAGAAAT
Organism: Chrysoperla carnea; assembly: GCF_905475395.1. NCBI lineage: Eukaryota > Metazoa > Arthropoda > Insecta > Neuroptera > Chrysopidae > Chrysoperla > Chrysoperla carnea. The sequence goes on along the minus strand of NC_058337.1, from coordinate 69,043,347 downwards.
ATACTTTTCCAGAACTTCCTCATTGAAAACAGACTGTTTTTAATAAGAATGGTAATCTTCTTCTACCCAAAAATCAATCAATTTGAGCCAATTTTTTTGTTACCTAAACATCACATCACATTCATACATAAATAAGAATTAAGGTAGTTCCTCCGCGACCGTCCAGTCAAAAAGTTTTGGACTAATACTATCATTCAGTGCATTAACTGTGCTATGACTATTATACATATACCATATATTATTTTCATAAGACTGTAGTTCCTCACTACTGTTTCTAGTATGCATATAAGCACACACACTATGACATATGCCTTTAACATTAGTCTTCATATCTTTTCCACAAAAATCATCGCTAAAACGAGTTATTTATTTAAGTTTTTTATCGAAACTATATGGTAAATAATTTTTATTTTTATTTATATATTTTCTAAATATAGTATTCTACATTATATTAGTTTTTCATAGAGATGGTGGACGTCATTCATTGGTAAATAAATATAATATTTGTAAATTTGTGTATTTTTATACACTTCTCCCATGTACACGTACAAATTGCGTCACTTTTAATTGCTAATATCTCATGTATGGCATGGTAAATCATCTTCTAATTTTAACAGCAAGTGTATTATGAATTAAATATTTTATATTCTGAGTTTTGAGAAATTCTTGGAATATCACTTTCGTGTAGGTACTACCTTAAAGTAGTTCGACCGTCACGTAATTAGTCAAGTTGCCAACTAATTTATACTCATTGAATTTAAATCTAAGTTATGAATAAAATTAATGAACATTGAAAATGTTCGTATCACGGAAATGTAATAAAAAACTTTTAAAATATCGTAAAGGATGAAATTTATACGTCAAGTTGATTAATTAAGTAATTGAGCCCGCCATGATTATAATAATCTTCGGATCGCTGCCCCCTCTCACTCCCACCATGCCGCTATCGATGAAAATTGTAACAGCATAACCTACCTATTACGAATTTATTTTTTATTGATAAAAAGGTAATATTTCAAAAGATTATCCATTACAATTTCTGTGCTTTGCTTTTGCTCTTCCATCCAAGCTTCTGACATCCGCTTCAGAAACTTGAAAAAGCGAAGTTTTTTAATGTTTTCTTTTTGGAAAGCTCGCTCGTCGAAAGATAATTTTTTTTTCTTTTTTTTTGCATAAACTGAATCTATGATAAATTTTCTTCATGATGAAAATTTTTTTGAAGCAAAAAAAATGGACATTCACAGTACTTGCTGAAACAGCCGAACTACCTTAAATAGTACAGAAAGTAAAGAAAGCAATTGAATTAACATTATTCTATTTTTACTCTGTTTAAAAACAAAATATTAAAAAGTTATTTTATAAAACAGAATAGAAATTGAATAGGCGCAATTAATATCATGCGCGAGACCGTTAATAAGGTTACGATTATCACTGACATAGGTCTAAGATGATAAGCAAAATAAAAAAATCATAAAAAACAAATTAATGCAAACGCCAATATACATAATTTTATTGAATTAATTGCAATGCCTAAACATCACAAATATATGTATACAATAAATCAATTACAATATAAACAAAAATAACTGTAGAAAAAATAAGAGTTCAAATTAATAATCATCTCCACGAGATACAACTTCTTTACATGTAGGTCGCAACATTATAGTATGCTCAAATTGAGCAGTATAACATCCTTTGATATCACAAAGTGGTGGATATGCATCCACAGCACCTTTGTCGCATAAATCTTTTAATGCCATTTGATATTTGGTGGCACCAGCCCGTTCTAACCATCTTTTACAAAATGCTAACGTACCAAAGTTTTTGTTGATAATATTGAGTAGCCCTTTGGAAGATTGTAAACGTAATGGAACATAAGACATTTCGAAATTTTTCATATAATGTGAACAGTCCATATCATCATGGACTTGACCACGTCCAGTGGAACCAAATGTTTCAATTGCGTAAAATTCATTTTCTTCCATAACGGTAGCTTCGCCACCTTTTACAATAGGAACAGTTTTCCCAGCGTGAATACCTTGAAAAATATAAAAACTGGTCATAAATCACAATTTTTATTTGATTCTTTATGTTCTTTCGAAATAATTTCGCAACAAACTTACGGTAGGGTGCAATAGAATGTCCATTCAAATTTCTAATTGATTTAATTGGATAAGTTTTTCCATCCAATTCCAATTCATATGATTCCATAACTTCTTGAATGGCAGCTCCAATTTCTCCTAATGGTACATCAATACCTGCAGCCTAAAACGACAAGTTGATGAATGCATTTAACAATAAACTCGTAGTAGATAGTAGATAATATAGATTAAATTTTAAACGAAGTTCTAACAATGAATGATAAGCTAACAGTTTATGTCCACGAACTACTGTCTCGTATTAATATGGCGCCATTCGAACGTGCGGACTCTTACATTCTGGGTCAGAATTATACGACTAGGCCTTAACACGATAATACGAGCGCCATTTGTAACATTGGTCAGATGGTCGTTAATTTTAAAATTATTATATATTATAACCAATATGAACTAAACTAATAAAATTGTTGTCGAAATATTATATTACATACTTTAATTCCGGTATTGGTGGCATCTCTAACTGCTTGAACTAATGCATCATATTTTGGATTAAAAGTTAACGTAAATGCACAATCAATAATCCGTCCATTAATATGAGTACCAAAATCAATTTTGGTAACATCATCATACTCCAGAACTGTTTTATCACCAGTATTTGGCGTATAATGGGCGGCAACATGATTACGTGAACATCCAGTAGGAAATGCTAAACCAGCTTGTAAACCATTTTCATTTATTAGTTTACGTGCAGTATTTTCTAGCTCTTCACAAATTTCAATCATGGTCATGCCTGGACGTACCCATTTTTGTATATGTTTTCTTGTCTTTGAAAAATAAAACACTTATAAGCATTGATTTTGTTTAGAGTTCAAAAAATTGTTTACCTGCCGATGAGCTTCAGCTGCTAAACGAACTTCATTATAAATATCGTTATGCATTCGATCTAGAGCCCGTTTTTCTTCACTTGTAAAACGATTTTTTGCTGTCCTATCATCATATTGTTGAATTTCTCCTTCAGGATAAACACCTAAATAAAATTACAGAAAAAATTAAAATATATTCCAGAATATTTAAATGAATAGCTAACCATCGGGGAATAATTCAGTAATGGGAAGAGTTGGAGGATCCGTTTGTGTTTTTCCGCCACCTTTATTACCGCCCTTATTACGATTACGTTTCTTCTTTTTCTTTTTGTCACCATCTTCACCATTAACTTTTTCTGTTTTCTCTTCTCCTTCAGCTTCGTCTTCTTCTATATTCTCTTTTTCGGTGTTTTTATCGCCAATATTTTCATCAGCTATAAAACACGTGAACCATTTTATGATTTCAAAACTATAAGATATTAATATTAAACCAAACCTGTCTTCTTCTTTTTCTTCTTCTTCTTCTTTTTTTTACCATCATCAACCGTGTTATTTTCTATACATTCTTTATCTTCGATGTTATTTTCTTCATAATCTTTATTTTTCGTCTTTTCTAAACTTACAACAGCAGCCATGGTTATGTTTTCAATGTAAAAGAATACCAATTGCAAAGTGCACAAAGCCCCAATTGACAGTTAAAAATTTTAGATTAATTTCAAACTTCTAATCGTTATTGATAATCTGTTTTTAAAATCTGCTTTATTATACTTCCTTTATTTCACAAGACTCGGGAAATATTCTGATGATTTTGATTTTTTCAGGATTTTTTTCATTAATTAAATATTCCTGTAGAACACCCAAACAACCTCCATATTCAAACAAAAAAATACACAAGTCCATGATGCGGTGTTAACATTTTCAAAGATATGGAACAAAATTATTTATGCTACCAAGAAACTTGATGGTATTAAATCTTTGATTGTGGAAACACCCAACCATGGCTAAAAGATACTTGAATGAAATCGTCCTAGCTTCTAGTATCACATAATTTCAGCCTCCCTTCCAATGTTTGGAAACGGCCGAAAATCTCATATAAAGAAAATTATTTTGTCTCGAAAAGCGTAAAAATACATGCACAATGTTTTGAAGAACCTACCGAGTGATATTATAGTCACACAAGTAAAACAATCTCTCTTTTGCGCCACTCACCGCCTTTAAGCCTTGAGTCGGGACAAATTAAAAGATATTTTACGAAGAAATTAAAATTGTATAATATGAGTTCATTTCTATTCAATGGCAAAAATTATTTTAGAGTTGCACAGCCGTACTTCCCTCATGGTCGCGATTAAAATGGTTTTTCAAAAGTATAAGTTCACCAAATGACCACATATATGTATATTTTATGGATTTATGGATTGTAGAGGTAAAGGAGCACAATCTTTTTGTTGAAAAAGGGACCCTAAAATTGCATTAAATTAAGATTGGTGTTCCAGAGGGCATGCAGTTCATACAAAGATTTTATAATATTATACTATTTTCCTATTCTTTTATTTATGAGTTCATACATATGCATGCATACATATACACATACACTTACACTCCGCTATATGCACTCTGCTACACGAGCGCCATTGTATCCAATTTATTTAATGCTATTTTGGTACCACTTTTTGCCAAACAGATTGCACAGCCAAAAGAGATCCTCCTCCTTTACCTCTACACTCCATAATATATATATAGAGGTAAAAGAGCGGTAATTTTATTAGATGTCCGTCCCATTTCGGAAATGTTCAATAATTTTGCACATGAATTCATAAATGTTGGTGCGACTGATTGTCAAATAAATTTAAATTAAACAATTCGAAAAAATTATGAACTATGAAATCGAAGATAATTACGAACATGCAGAATCTCACAAGGTTTATATAAAAGAAAATATAGTTTTAGAAGAATTGGAAACTGAAAATTCACAATTTTCTCATGGTTGTTCGTGTTTGAACGAATGTAATTCTGAACAAAATTGTGAATGTTTTTCAACATTTGGCGAAAATTACAAGCAGATTTATACGGATCAAGAATCGATAAGTAATAAAGAGTACGTTTTAAATGAAGACCGATTCAATTTACCAATTTACGAATGCAACGTTAATTGTTCATGTAATATATACTGTAGAAATCGATTAGTACAGCATGGCCCAAGAAAAAATCTCCAAATTATTAAATGTGATAATAAGAAAGGTTTGGGATTGATAACTAAACAATTGATTCGTCGCGGTATGTTTATTTGTGAATACGCTGGAGAAGTAATTACAAAAGAAATTGCTGAAATTCGATTTAACGAAAACCGGAAACATGATCGTATGAATTACATACTTGAATTTAATGAAAATTTTGGAAATGTAAAATATCGTACAATTGTTGATCCAAGTATATATGGTAATATTGGACGTTATTTAAATCACAGTTGTGAACCGAATTGTAGTTTAATTTCAGTTCGTATTAATGAATTCATTCCAAAAATATGCATATTCGCATCCGAAGATATACATCCGAATGAAGAATTAACTTTTGACTATGGAGAATATTTACCGAATTTTGAATCCAAACAACATTTAACCAAATGCCTGTGTAAGAAACCAAAATGCCGAACATGGCTACCTTTTTTAATTTGAAATTTTATAATAATTTATGTTGTAAATAAATAAAATTTTATGAGAAATTTTTTTTTTTAATTTTATTTATGGTCGCTTTTAAATTACTAGGTCATTAGCGCCCGCGGAGATTTTATTAGAAATTATCTGCTTCTTGATTTTTTTTTAATAAAGGGCTAGAGGTCATAAAAGGTCGATTTTAATATAACTGGCATAGCTTGAAAAGCCTTGGAAAAATTATTGTACCAATTTTAAATGCGTTAATAAGGCTGTTAAATTAAGGTCTACAACAAATGTGGTCTATGAGTTTGGCTGGTATCGCTGAACGTAATCTCGATACAACTTATCATTGGCTTTATTTTCGTGTATAAACGAATAGAACGAAAGCACGGGACTTACTTTCTGTAGAGAGATTTGATCATAGAATACAGAATAATGTAACCTAAGGATATAACTGATATCAGCTAGTGATTGGCATGCTTAAAACGTATCAAACTGATGTGTTTATTATTTTGATTTATAAAAATACTTAGGTAATAATACCTAATATAATATTTTAAGGTATTTTTCTATTACTTATTTTGTCTTTCGCTATAATAAAACTATGTTTGAATATCACACTTGAATTTAACAAAAACTGCTTAGTTTAGTTGGAAATTCGATGTAGAATAGACCTTTTCATTTTAAAAAGTGATTATATTTTGTTTCGGACAGCTTGTTCAAAAACTAATGTGACGAAATAAATAACAAATATCTTGTATCTGTGTATAACTTATTACTGTCTGTTAGAAACAATAATAAATCGTAATTGAAATGAAAAGGTCTATTGCTACCATTCTTCTGCCTGCTGATTCTGTGAATCTATGTAAAGTCATATTTCTCTATATAAAATATAAGTCTGTAGACGTTTGTAGACATAATTCTTTAATATTAGTTTATTTTTGTGTTTTGACAACGTCAATTAGTTGGTCGATACAAAAATAATTGACGTTTAAAATCTGCGAATGTGACATTTAAAATAAAATGCTAATTAAAGAAGTATACTTAGTAGTAGAATATTAATTTAAAATGGAAGATCGTGGGGAATCTTGTGAACTAGAACAATTAGTTCCTAGTGATGCTGAAGGGGATGGTGATGATACGATTGTCCCAGAAGAAATAATTGAACCAGCAACGACTGAGCGAAAAATTAAATCACCTGTATCACCAGTCGTTAGCAATAAGGTAAATTTTTTTCTTTAATAAAATAATTTTTTGGACGCCTACTTATAAGTAAATAAAGTTCTCGTAAGAGATCACCAGAACTTTGTTTTTATACTTTTCTTAGGCGTTAAACGCCAAAAAGGATGCTATAAACAATTTGTAAGCGTCTAAACGAATATATTATGTATGGAATATAATAAACGGATTATTCTTTTAAAGATGTCTTCAATTGGTGATTCTGGACAGGGATCAGTAACTCACTCAGCTGGACACGGGCATTATGGCACTAGTAAGTTAAGATAAGAATGCTAAAAGAAACCCTAGTAATATTTCTAAATTTCTTCAGGTAATTCGAGTGGAAATGTTTTATCTTCATCGAGATTTATGTATGTCAATGAGAAACGTTCTGCAAGAGATGTACGTTCCGGGACATTACGTGCAAAAAATGAACATCGAGGTAAAATTAGAATCATTATTTTTTATTTTTAGTGCTCGGAAAACGTAATTTTTAGTTTACCCTAAAGTATACTTTTGTAAAAGTAGATTTTTTTGATAAGTTTCCCCCTTTTAAAATTTTGTTTTCGGTTATTTTTTGTTTATTTTGTTTTGTTTTTTCCCGTTTTTGTTGGTGTTTTTAATTATAAAAAAAGTAGATAGCAGACATCAAATACGTCATCACTCATTTCTCGCAGAACTGCCTGACGTCAGAAACATGGAACGAGCCTTAATTGGTTTATTGGGAGATTTTCATTCAGGAAAATTACGAGCATTTGGTAAATCTATTTAATAATTTTTAATGCATGCTGTTCCAAGCCAGTAGACATATTCTAATGTAAATTAAGCTTTCAGCCTATTTTTTGAATATGAAACTGGCTTTAGTTAGTTTCTTATTATAAAACTTAAATTTTTCATACAGGAAAAGGATGTAGTATGGAACAAATGACTGATATTCGGGAACAACAAGAACGTTTGGCACGTTTACATTTTGATTTGGGTGCGGCAGCTGCTTCAAATGATCCACCCCTAAGTGCAGAAGGTTTACGGCATTCACAGAATACAATGTCTCAATTAGTTCAACGTTTAGAACAGTTATCGGTGTCTATTGAACATTTGCATGCTAGTGAACCTTGAGTGTGTATAATTGTTTTATAAAGTATTGTTATATTCTTTTAAAATTTGTTTATGATGTTCTTTTATACGGAAATATTGGTTAAATTATTATTATAAAAATTCAGATGTTTTTATATCTTATTTTTTCAGATCGGATACTATTCCAGCAAACATATTCGAGGAAGTAATAATTCACATGATAAGCTTAGTATTGTCGAAATCTCTAAATTATTAAAATTTTGAAAAAATTTTTTAGAAATGCTTCATTGTGATTCATTTTTGTTGGGGTAAGGCAAAGGGATAACGGTAGGCGAAGGCAAAATGTATTTGCTATTCATTTGATTGCATTAGTGATGTTGCATTTGAAGCAAGAATGAAACGTAATTTAAAATGAATAGGTCTATTCTTTACTTCCTAAATAGCCCCTAAGGAGTGTTTATTTAATTGATAATCGAGCTAGATCATTATGAATTTTGAACCGTGCACAATTGTTGAAATTCCCAGGCGACAGTGAAAACCTCCCATCACGGACCGATCCGTGACTGAAATTAAAGACTCGGACACACCATCCACGGACCGACCCATGGATGTAATAAGAGACCCGGACGCACCATCCACGGGCCCGGGCCTCTAATTGCGGATCAGTCCGTGGATGGTTGTCCGAGTTTTTAATTACAGACACGTACCAGTCCGTGGATGGTGTCAATAGCAGTACCGTTTATGAATACCTATACCAAAGTTTTGTTGGTAGCATCAATACTTTTAAGCGTTACAAACTTGGAACTAAACTAAAATTATTTTTGCTGTCTGAAATTGTTTCTTTAATTTAATATGTACGTATGTATGGTATGCAATATATAATATTACAATGTTGTAAACAGCATTTCCGTTAAGGTAGATTGGGGACTAAAGTCTCGCAATCTGTGAGTGAATTAAACAAGTTATCAGAAATCTTACTGGCGAAAAGAAATGTTTATGTATGCTAACACTAGAGTTCTTTTTACTATCGCTAGATAGTCTTTCTTAGCATTAAAATCCCTTCGTTTTATACCTGCCCGCGTTAATTTCTGTCAAACTCATAACTACTCGATTTTCAAAAAACAAATAGCCTTTAAAAAACGAAAAACTTTATAATTAAATGCATTCTTCATGTGACTTACTAGTTATGAAACAGAAATCTTTTCATTGAATTCAAAAGCTCAGATTAATTTTAACGTCAGCATAATCTTGCTGTATTGTGAAACATTCTCGAAAAACGAAAAAAATTTTAGAAATAATTGTGTTGCTTTTTTAAACTCTTCTAATTTATTAGAAAATAGTGCAAGTATTGACATTCAACACTTTCTATGTACAGGGTATTCCAACAATTAACTCAGTCAATTGTTTGTTTTCGCTTGGTTAATAAAATTATTTAATTTTGTTTGGTTAACTTTAAAAATTATGCTCAGGAAAATTAAATCAGTCGAAGAAAAAACGATATCAATAAATTATTAGGGCTATAATATTGCCAGTTAGAATAATACAAATATTTTATTTAATAAAATTTCATTATGACTTCGACTACTTCATTTGTATTCAAATTACTCGATTATTAGACGTTAGAATTTATCAGCTAAATTATATAAAATATTAGAGTGATGCCCATCCGATTCGCTGGGTTTAAAAGTAACGATTGATAAAAATTGCTCTCGCTTAACCCCTTTCTATAACATTCGAAATAATGGTACGGATTATATTACACAGGTAAAATATATGTATGGTTTTCTATTTTTTTAAATGTATAATTGTCGTAATTATTCATTGAGTATATTATTATTATTATTTATTTTCACCATAAGATACAAACGTACATAGGTATAGTCAACATGAAAATTAAATAAATTAAATTAAACTATATGGGCACGACGTTACAATATGCTTCTTCAGCTCACGTTTAAATTTTGGCATGCTCTCTATGTTTTTTAACTCTCTGGGAAGATTATTGTACAATTCACTTCCAATAATTTCCGGAGAGTTTTTGAACTTTTGCAATCTATAGTTTGCAATTATAAATTAATTAACAATAAATTAATTTTTATTTTATTTTTTTATTAATATATCTTTATAAATTATATCTCATTTGTTATTCTGGATTATGAGCTTCATTAAAAACCATTCGCTAGTTTTAGCGTGAAAGCGGAACAAAGAAACAAACATGCTTACTTTCGCATTTATAATATATAGAGGTAGAGATATTAATTTATTATCAATTTCAACATACAACTTTTTGTAGATATAATCGATTGATCTACATTTATCACTTCGACTACTTTATTGTATTCAAATTACTCGATTATTAGACGGTAGAATTTATCAGTTAAATTATATAAAATATTAATAAAGATTACAATTTTCTTGAAATAGTTTTTCATCTCTTAATCTTGAGCAGAGGATTTTTTATTTATTTTAGTTTATTTAATAGTCACATAAACAGCATGGCCATGAGCGACTTACAAACAATATTGAATATTATAAACTACATTATATATTGAATAATTATAAACTATATTATATTTTTGACAAGATTTCAAGTGACTTGAATGTGTTTAGTACCTCCTGAAGGTTCTTCTCGTTTCTCAGGAAACTGGACAAGTCCATATAGCAATGTTGAGTGGACAGTGAGCAAGTATGTGGTTAACTGTTAATTGAGCGTTGCCTTTGGACACTTGCTGCAAGCCTCGCATGACATTAGGTGGTTATGTGTAATATACGCGTGACCAATTCTTAAGCGGGTCTTTATTGTTTGGATTTTGCGGTTTAGTGATTTCGGGGGAACTTCCCATACATTATCTCTCACTTGGTGTAATAGTGATTCGGAGCTCATCCAAACTCCATTCCATTTGGCCCATATGTAATCGTTGACTGAGTTTTTAAACTCATCAGGTTTGGTTTGTTCACTTTTAAAAAGATACCTTCAGCTTAAACGCAGAGAATTTTATTTATTCGTTTATTTATGAAATTTTTCTAAATATTTATTATAATCCTTCTATATCGACGAGTTAAAAAAATATTCCTTTGGTAGTAATTAGTATATATTTATTTTTTCTGTTGATATTTTATTTTAAACAGTAACAAATAACATTTAAAAATCAGCCATTTACAGTCTTAAGATGTAATTTTATGATGACGGTTGACGCCTGCTTTGTAGGACAAATTAGGATTTCACCTAACTGAAAAAAATATAAGTATGTGTAGCGTCAAATTTAAAAGATGTAACTTCATGATGACGCTAGCTATGAGCGTCAAATTAGGAATCCACCTAGCTGAAAAAATAGAACTATATGTCCAGCGTCAAATTGTAAAAAGGAGCGACAAAAACCAAAAAAGTTTATTAATCCATAACTTTATTTTTAATAAGATATGTGATAATGATAAACAACAATATCCATAATGGGTGGTGAATATGATTATCAATTGTTCAAAAGAATTCTTTGGAGATGGCAATCAATTGAAAATAAAAATATTTTTAATTTAACCTTTATTCTCGTTTTATTGAAACATTAAAAAATATATATTATAAATTAATTTATACAATACTCTCAAAATTAATCCTGATAATAACAAGTGAAAACAAACAATTGACTGAGTTAATTGTTGAAATATCATGCATAGTCAGGGTATACATACAAACAAGTGACACATACATAACTGATAATCAAGTATAGTACATATTATAAAATTTCCGCCTAATTGGCGACCTCACGGGTAAACAGTGATGTATACGAAAAAATGTTTCAAGCAAAAGTTGTTTAATTTTTGATAAGAAACATTTTTTACATTAAAACTTTTGTTCTATCTCTAACGGTTTACAAGATGGGTCCTACGGACCCAAGACCCAATTGACCTATGATGCTCATTTACGAACTTGACCTCACTTTTTACGTCCTGAGTACGCTGTAAAAATTTCAGCTCGATATCTTTTTTCGTTTTTGAGTTATCGTGTCCACAGGCAGGCGGACCGACGGACAACCGGAAATGGACTAATTAGGTGATTTTATGAACACCTATGACAAAATTTTTTTCCTAGCATCATTATTTTTAAGCGTTACAAACTTGGGACTAAACTTTATATATTATGTATATTTCATATATACATGGTATAAAAATAGGATATACTTTTCTATGATAAATACAATGTTTAGCTTTTTACGATTTGACGCTGCTGAAGATTTTTTTTCCATCCAGGTGGCAGGACGGCCTAAACTGACCACGTGACTTAATTTGACGCTCAAACTCAGCGTCGAACGTCATTATGTAAATACACCTTTATAACCTCCTCTAATAGTACAACCACAACCACCTTGATATCTTATAAAAAAAGAAAAATTTCCATAACTTTCTTGCATGAACATAATAGTGAAAATTTTATGTAAATATTTAATTAGTATATTTATTTTTCGTTCATTATTTGTTGAAAATTTGTAATCAATGTTCAAAATTTAAAATAATCATATCATTTTTAAATAGATTTTATGTTAAGATTATATCTGTAAATTAACATATAAAAACCCTTTTAAGTAATATTGAAAATACATTTTAAGAGAGAACGAACAAGGAAATACCACATGTTGAGGAGGGTGTCATAAGATGAACAATATTATTTTATAAATTCAATGGTGATTATCAACTGCTAATATCAGCTGTTCATAAATTTATTCTTTTTAAGATACTTTGAAAGCATTGATCTCCCGTGCTAAAATAAAATAATTTATTTTATAGTGAAATTTAATTCAAATTTCCACTCCATTATCCCAACACTATTAATATGACCTTCATTTTTTTGATAGATTATTAAATTTTGGAAAAAGTTAAAATAACAATGGAAATATTTTCTAATTTATTGTTGTTTAATTATCTTCAGATTATATTACATAATATTATTTAATACCTAGCACAAATGTAGGACAGGGACAATCCTTAATATAATAATATATTAATCCAGCTGCCACGGTCGATATTTTGAGCAAATGGATCTCATTTTTCCCAAAAAATGTTGATCGTGTCCTTTCTGATATAATTTTTCAGGACATTCAGTAAAATAAAAGCAAGCGGTTTTATCATCCAAACTACTGCCTTTCGGAATGATATTCAACTTTCGAAATTATAAAAAAATTAGTCTAAGGGCCAGGCGTATAAATATCATAGGCACAAAAGACATAAATAAAATGTTTATTTATAGTAAATAATTATAAAAAAGTTATGATTAAAATTGGCAAAGATTGCTTGCATTATGAAAATACAATCGTACTTGCAGGTACAAAGGTTATAGAATAAAGGTAATTGGTCGCAGCGGCTCATAGTTTTAACTTAGTTTTTTTTACCAAAATAGTTAATTTTGAATTAGCCTACTAAGAGACCTTAAAAAGTAAAAAATTCGTAAAAAAACTTGGCATCCGATTTTTGGGTTCAAAATAAGAGGTAAAAAATATATTTCTAAAATCCTTTGAATTAAGATCAAAATTTCTTTTAATTTCTGTTTCGCTTAGTATCTAGAAGTTACAGCTTAATTATAGTTTATAAGAATCTTTAAAGGAAATTTCGAATTACAAAGAATTACAAAAATTTTACGCTATAAAGTACTGGGTGGATTATTAATGATATGCATAAAAATCTGATAAAGTGATATCTAAATTAAAAATTGTTTTTTGTTTGATCTATAAATTAATAAGTACAATAAAGTTAATAAACCAAAGTTAATAAAAAAATTTCCTACAAAAAGCAGACAAAATCACTCATATAAAAGAAATAGCAATGAGCAAGTGTACAAGAATATTTGATTGAATGAAATTTGTCTACATATAAGTTATAAGTACAACAATAACCACTACCAACATAACATTAACAAATAATCACCCAACACAAAATGATTTGTCAATGAACTTTTCATGACCTACGTAACCTCTCTAATATTATATATGTATATACTTATATACAATTTTTAGTTAAATCTCATACCACTTTAGTATTGTCGGTTAGTGACGTCAGTAGGGGAAAATCAATTGCAATACGACGCGGCGACATGCAGCCTTATTTGATTCCTAATCGAAAAATATAATAGTTTAAACATCCTTATTTTTGATTTATTAATATTTGCATTACATTATACAATTTTTCTCTTTAAATTCATTTGATGAAAAAAAAATTTGTAACAATCAACAAATTGATTGGGCATTCCTCGAATAAATTGGTCAGAGTTTTCTTCGAATGATTTTAAACATTGTTTACGAAAACAATCATTTCCTAATTGAATTGACTCTTTACATATAATTGTTAATTGTCCTGTATATAAAAGTGAGATTAACTTATTATATTAGAATAACAGTTTAACTTTAGTTACATTGACTGAGTTGATTAGTTAATATGTACAACATATAAAAAATAACAAAATATAATAATTAACAATTAGAAAAAACAAAGTGTCAATGAAATAAAACATTTCGAAATGGAATCGGCAGACTTCATATTATTTATTAATATTATACTACAGTGGTGATCTCTTTTATGTATACGCAGATCACAGAGTTGTTCGACTCCGGTTTGTGTTCATAATATCGTCTGTCTACTAGTTACTATATTGAGTTTAGTAACATCGATTATAATCAACATAACACAGAATTTTTATTTTCTACTGTCAAAATAAATAATTGTTTTCAAAAACAAAAAACGAACGTTTTTCATCTGTTTTTTCATATTTTTTTTGGTTTTTGTTTCCGTTTTCATTGTATGTGATTTGTGTTTTTGAAATTGTTATTATTGCAGTGAATTTTTTTTCCTATCATTTCAAAACGAAGGTTTGTACAATTCTTAATATTTATCAGATTTTATGATTTTAAATTTTATTTTTGTAATGAGACGTTATTTTTTCTTAAAAATTTTAATAAATTTCAGAAAAAATTTTAATAAATTACTTATATTTTTTTCAAATACTAATTTGGACACCGAAAAAATTTTAATATTTGTTTATTATTTACGCTAGTATGACGCATTGTTTGTTTTATTTTATTCAGTAATTGTTTTTAATAAAAAAGGCATTGTCCGAAATGATTATATTTAATATTATAAGATAATTTTAATCAATTTATCTAATGGGAATTTTTTTTTTTATTAAAAAAGTACCTTTAATTTAATTCTTTAATTGTTGTCTGATTTTTTTTTATCGTGCACACTAAAAAAAATCGCGCGTTTTTAAAAAGTAAATCACAGTTGTACGGTTTCATTAAATTAACAACAAAACTGTATGACAAATTCCACATATCAATCAAATCGATATGAAAATGCAATTGTATTGGAAAAAAATAAGTAAGTTCATTATTATTCTTAAAAAAAGATGCAAGTAGTTTTTTTTTTCTCCCCCACTTCAAAAGATAGTATGCGTTTTTTTCAAATTAATATAAAACCTTGTTAGATGCATTTTTTGCGTTTATCAATAATTATTTCAAATTTGAATGAATTTCATTGATTTAATCTATTTAATAATAGTGTCGTTTTATTTTAAATTAATTAACAGTTTCAAAAATTTTTCTTGAGTAATTATGAATATGGTTTTTGTTATGCATTTTTTTTCTAAAAATAGTCCACTTTTAATGTTTATTCAAAGTGTTTACATGTCTTATTAAAAGTTGTTAAACTTGTAGTCTATTTGTCGCGTTCACTTTTTAATATTTTCTCGTTGTTATTTCTATTAATACTCTTTAGGCCGTAAATAAAATTTTTTTATCTCGACAAGTTTAATTTGTTTTATTTAAAAAAAATACTTTTATTATAAAAAAATTTTCCCTTAGAAAATGTAGATGTTTTTTCTAATTGTTGTCAACAAACAGTGCATAAAAATGTGGAAATTTTGCATTATGGTATGTTTTTTTTTTTTTAATTTGAATATATTTTGTTTAAAATGATGAATAAAAAGGCGATTTCAAATAATGGGTATCTGTGATGGATAATGAACAGCCTCATCAAGAGTTAGTCAAGTGTGTCGTTGTAGGAGATACAGCTGTTGGAAAAACTCGACTAATTTGTGCAAGAGCGTGTAATAAGCAAGTATCATTAAGTCAATTGCTCACCACTCATGTACCAACAGTTTGGGCGATTGACCAATACAGAATTTATAAAGATGTAAGTTTAATTTTTAATTTTAAGCGTATATTTTTATTTTTATGAGAGTTTATTGACATTTTCTCAATAATATTATTAAAAATGAGAGATAACACTTAACTTGCTTTACATTGAGAAGCTTTCATTCATACGCCACATCTACGTGGAAAGAAATTAAAAGCTTGATTCAAACTGATCAAAATCATGATCGCGTATTGTTGAACGTAAACACGGTGGATTCAAGTAGTAAATATGTGATCGTATGCATAGAAAGGATAATATACCAGTTGAACAAATCACAGCAGTGGAACAAGTGAACTTCCATTTTGGAATATCAGCCAATGAGAGCTTACAGCGTCTAATTTAAATGTCTGTACATGTAGGTTATGTTAAAATCAACTTTATGTATATAATAATTACATACACGGCTGTTGTATTTACCAATATTACGTCACCAAAATGGCTGGCAGTTTTTTCAATGACTGACAAAATTTAATATAATTTATGGCAATAAAGCAAGTTTATTTTGCCGAAGTATATTTTTGGTGACCTTTTTATTAGGAAATTCAAAATTTTGAAGCCTTTTTCAAACATATTAGAATACCTTATTGTGAAAATTTGCACAATTAATGAGTTCTTAGAATTATTTTCGTAGGTGGGAAGGGGAAGTTCAAATTTGCAAAGGCGCTATATTACGTCGATATTAGCATTTAATTTGCATGCGCTAAATAAAAGTTTTTGAACTTTCTATGTATTAAAATTTATAACTAGAATTTAGGTGCATTTTTTCTAAATATTTAATTATAATAATTCAATCGATTTTATTATTTAGAAAACTATTTTACTGTATAATTATAATTTTTAAAATTTGCACGCAATACGAAACATTTTTTTTTCATGAATCACGTATATATTTTTCATGTTTCTTATAATTACGTTTCATAGAACGATGTTTGAACTCGAATAAATTTGAATAATTAAGAAACTCTATACGGTAGTATTATTATTTTACCAAAATGACTTGTAAATTTTTGATATAGACATCAAACAGTTTCAAATTTCTATTACACTCAACAGATATATCCTGGCCGGTTAGTGTAGGCACAGGGCCGAATTTACACAAAGCGCCGCCGCTGAAGAGAAAAATCCCACGCAAATCTTTTTTATCGATGCTCTACCTATGCTTAAGAATTCGTCATTATTTGAGAAAGCGTATGAATCAGGAATTAAAGATTATAGGTTTGATTGAAAATATATTTGTGAAATTCAAAAGTATACAATTTTTCGTCATGTCTAAGATCAAATTCACATGTGTGCAAAATTATTTTAACCTTTCGATCAATTTGAATGCCCCAAAATTTGCCGCCTCGGGCCATGACCCATGTGACCCAATATTAAATTCAATATGATGTTCATGTCGTTTATTGCACGCGATTAGCCATAGACACACACAGTGGTGAGAGCTTCGATGTCGGTTTTTTTTTTCTATTAATATTTCATTATAATTACTCAACACTGATATTTTATTTAGGAACATTCATTAGGTACCGATGTTTTTCGGAACATCTGATATCGATATTTAAAAGAAAATATAGGTTAACTTCGCCAGTCCCCACACAAAATATGACGAATTATATTTATTATAAATTTCATACACACGTAAACTAAAGGTTGCATTGCAAAGCATATTCCTTATCGCCAAGAGCTATTTACACCGGAGATCATTATTTTTTTTAATTAATATTTTATTTGCTTTGTTAAGTTAATGACTTTTATGTCCAAAATAGAGCATAAATTATAAACAATATTTTTTTAAACAATTGATTAAACAGCGTGACAGCTACATTGTCTAAATCAAATTTTTTGTGTTGAAATAACATTGACCTTAAAAATAAATAAATGGTTTCGTTCACAAAAGTTTGAACCATTTAAAAGTCAAGTTCATAAAATTGATCAATAATATTACATTTAAATGTAAAAATAGAAATAAATATTTGTCTAAAATTAATTTTCAACTTGTAAGTGTGTATAACAAATGTATCACGTGGCCTAAATTACATTATTCGAATGATTATTTCTTATTATAAATATTTAGAATTCCAAAATTTAATTTTAATATTTTTAATAAATAATAAAATGATATTTTATGTAATAGCTATTAAAATATTTACCTTGCATGTAGTATATAGACATTTACAGTTTATAATATACATTATACAATGTGATAACACCTATTACATGTAGATATATGTCAAACATTAAAAGTTCCATCAATTTTATAAAGATAATATAAATTACCATCACATTGATAACAAAATTATGAAAATATTTTGAATTTGTGTATATAATTAAATTTTATGTAAATTTATTATTTTTGTTTGTGTACTTTATTTTGATTACAATAAACATCAAGTGTCTTTCGATTAGCAACTTAAATAATATTTAGGTTTTATAATGACACTAAGGCGTAACTATAAAAAAAATTCTACTTATCGAGTAACACATATCTTAGGAATCGAACCTGGATCTGTTGAATTCATATGAAGCGATTTACCAGCCTGACCAGATAAACTTACTATTTTTGTTATGGTACTAAATTTTGATTATAATAAATACCAAGAGTATTTCGAAACCTAAACAAGTTAGCGCCAAATATTACCTAATATTAAAAAAAAAAAATTATTTTTGAAAAAATTACTCCTAAAATGGTCTTTCAGAATATAAATGGTCTTTTTTGACTTCGAGTTCAGACATAGTTATGGAAATAAATACCACGCTACTCGAAATAAACTTGGATATCAAGAACTTTTATTTAAAAAATATAATTAAAAAGCATACAATATACTCACATTTCGCTAAATATCGATTTTTCGATTGCAACGCAACCACCGTCAGTAGTTAAATTTACAAAGCTGAAAGTAAATATGTAAAACATTACCAACAATTACAGTAACACAGAAAAATAAAAATACAAAAATGATTTTAACAGTTCACATCAAATTATTTAGTGCGTTATACTATTACTTTTTTATTTTCTTTCTTAAGAACATTAGCTCAAATTCATTTCATATAGAGAGGAAGTCAATATAGTACAGCATGTTTGGTGCAACAGCTATCAATTATTATTATTATTATTATTATCAATTTTTGCAGAATTGATCTGAGGAACAATTGATAACTGGGAGTTGCAACCCGTCAACTCTCGATAATAATTTATACTAATTAAAACAGGAAGTTCCACCAATGTAAAAACACCTAATATGTCTTCTTACTCTTTGGCGTGAAGCCGGTCACTGGCCTTCTGTCTCCCCGGAAAGATCTGTCAATTTTTTAAGGTTTTATTCCGATATCGCTACAATATCCGTAATATCGCTTTGTATGCGGAGTGCCTTACTATTTTTACTGATTTTTCTTCCATCATCTGTTTCAATATCTACTTATATATTTTTCAATATTTATTAAATTATTTGGAAATATATAGGATTCTATATATGAATATTGAATTGTTCAGCAAGGGTTTTAGTATAGATATAAAATAAAAATGTTCAATAGTCTCTCAGCCCTCCTTTGCAAAAAGTATTCATTAATGCCAATTTATAATCCGATTTTGGACGTAAAAAAGTGTTTTAAATTGAAAAGTGTTTATAATAAATCTCGTTCAAGTTTCAGTGACAGGCTTATAATTAATAATTATTTATTAAGACATAAATGCGTTTCTAGGTTCTTGAAAGATCCTGGGAAGTTGTTGATGGTGTTAATGTATCATTACGACTATGGGATACATTTGGGGATCATGAAAAAGATCGTCGATTTGCTTATGGGCGATCTGATGTCGTTTTGTTGTGTTTCTCAATTAACAATCCCGTATCATTACGTAACTGTAAGTTGATGTGGTATCCCGAAATACGCCGATTTTGTCCACAAACACCAGTTATTTTAGTTGGATGTAAAAATGATTTAAGATATATGTATCGTGATGAAACATACTTAAGTTATTTTCGTGATCGAAGCCCATTTGTAAGGTATGTGACGATGGTAGAGATAAAATAATATGAAAATTTAACAATATTGTTTTGTTATGCAGAGCAACGAGGAAAAGTGATTTGGTTATGCCAGATGAAGCCCGAAGCGTAGCTAGGGAGCTGGGTATTTATTACTATGAAACATCTGTATTCACATATTATGGCGTCAATGAAGTATTTGAGAATGCAATACGTGCGGCATTAATGGCACGTCGCCAACAACGGTTTTGGATGACAAATTTAAAACGTGTACAACGTCCATTGTTACAAGCTCCATTTTTACCGCCTAAGCCAATTGCTGCAGAAGTATTAATTGCACCAAGCATGTATCAAGAGAACATGACATCATTATGGTTGAATCAAATGCATACAGATTTAGTTTTAGTTGCCGGGTCAGTAGGTTTTCCCGTACACCGTTTCATTTTAGCTGCAAGTTCCACTGCCTTTCATCGTTTACTCACCATGGAATTAACATCCGAATTAGGTGCAAGGAGTAGCAGTGAATCTAGTATGGTAAATATTTTTTGAATTTTTAACTGATCCATGTCCATTTATAAAATAAATTCATTCCAATTATTTTAAATAGTTCTGCTTTTAGTCTTCATCATCAAAAATTTTTCGATTACATACCGAGCTATGTTCAAAACGTATCAATTTTAACATTACTAATTATTCCGTCATTTTGCTCATTAACAACTAGAATTTTTTGCTTAACACAAATTTCATAGATCGAAGGATTAGATTAAATTTATGTTTTTAACTAATCTAATTAAAAAAGGAAAAAATATTTGATTCGCCTAATTTTATCCATGAAAATTACTAAACCGATTTAAGAATAAAAAAACTCCTGATAGCAAATAATAAACTCTACGTTTTCATCAAATACTCTCTAATATCTGTCATATATGAAATGGGGACTTAATTTTCTAGCCGGCGGTTCTATCGAATATGTCACGTTACGAAGGCGTTAAACTTTGATTAATATTTTAGAGTAATCTATCATCATTAACAGAAAAAATGGCAGGCGGCTACTATATCTTCAGGGTCATGAAGGGTTCTTTTGAAGGTTTCAAAAAATAGAGAAATTGGGGTATTTTAGCATAGTTGAAACTGATATATATTATATATAATATTTTTAGTCTATAGTTAGCACAGTCGCTATAATATTGAACACTGTCGAAGTTTTATCCCTTCTTAATGTGACTAATTCGATTGGTACTGCCGGGTAGAAAAATGTGTCTCCATTTACTGTGTGTCCGGTATTAGATGGAAGTTGACGTAAATATGGGGCTTGTTAAAATAACGTAATTCTGCCAGTCGCTATCACTTAGACCAATAATATACGTAAAATTGGAAATAATTTTGTAGATTTGAACTGTTATTGGATTATAATTAATTATTAACATATTGAAAATAATTCAAACAGCTGATTAATTATCGATAATTACATAAACTAATTATATAAGTTAACCAAATATTTAATAATACATAATTAATGAATTCTTTAAAGGTTTCTAACGTATAAATGTTTTAATTAATAATTCAACTCAATTTTCTGTAAAAATAGAATTAATCAATTTGTATCGTTTTTAGTTCATTAACCCCTTTTTTCATTGAAATCAAAAAATTATCTTTCAATTAATTAATTGCATTATACTTTGAACATATCTCGGCCATTCAATAAAATTCATTCTGCAGTTGAAATATAGCCGATATATAGACAACGCAACGTTGCATTTTATTATTAATGGGAATGGCAGTTGGCTTTGAGTGTGCATAAACCGCTGAGCAGTGAGCGTTCTGCGTATAGTTAACGTTTTAGGAATAAATAAAACTGAATAAATATCTTTCTATAAATGGGAATGTGTTCTTTTTATTTCCATCATATTTTGCTGTGAAGTGAGCACACCGAATACTTAATTTCAAATTGTATACACATTTCTGTAAGGTACTACAGGTGGAAGAATAAAAGAATAGAATGTATTTGGTTTGATTATGAGATATCGCATTTGATATTCTTCTGAAAACTTTTGCCCTTATATTCCTATGGTAGTTATTAGATTGAAGGGCTCAACTAGCAGTACTGACACTTAGATGCCTGACGTGCATTGTATTGTCCTGTATTAGAAAAACCTCATTAACATCTTTTAAACCTTCTCTATTTTAATAATGCTCATTGGCTCTACATGTCTATTTATTTCCACCACCTCTTTTGTGCTATGGAGAAAGATTTGACCTAAAATTTCTAAATTCTGGCATTTCCATTCTTATGTAGTCGAGACCGTTAAGTTAGGTTGAAAGGATAGATCAGCTGTGCGCAGAGGCTCATTCCCATCTTTTAGCAAATTTGTATCCCAAAAAAAACGAGATGCATTATCAGACGTTTTTGCATTTCAGTAAGAACTAATACGATAAAGAAAGAATTACTCCATAAGCGGCACTGTATATTTTTATGATTTTTACATATTCAAAACCCGCGAGCATCTGTTTTATATTATCAGTCCATTGTTCATGTTTACTTAAATATCAAAACAAAACATAATTCTTACTTAATTCAAATAACTTATCTTAAGTCAATTTATTTAGATCCAATAAGATACAGGTATCAGAAAAAAATTAAGTTTCATTACGAAACATGAAATATGTTTGTTTTACCATATCATTAATTTTCATTGTCATACTTTTCTAGAAAAAATAGTTGTATTAGCATTTCGTAATATCAAAAAATAGGCATAAATATTAGTACATACCTAATATTAAAGACATTGACCGATATGATTTTACTAGATTTCAACAAGGCCAAATTAAACGTCCAGTGTCTCAATGTATCAAAAAAATACTCGAAAAAACGCATTAATTCAAGCTATTTGACGATTGAACCCTGAGTTCTTTAGAACAAGTATTCATACAAAAGATTTTAGCTGATCTGTTGAAAATCATCAAGAAATTTTAATTGCTTTTTATATCTTTTAGGCAAAATTTATTTTACTTATTAAGCTAACTGAAATTAAACTCTTCATTGACATTTTATTGATGAAAAACCTTTATGAGTTCATGAGAACCATTTACCGATTACCTTAACCATTACCTTCAATAATGACCGATTCATTCTATGGCTAGAATAAAATTTCTATAACAAAAATAATTAATAAATAAAATGGAATATCAAAATGATCGGGTTGTTGTAGTGTTTGTCCACGTGAGACACCTTTGAACGATAAAGACATGTAGATCTGCTAGATTTAGTCCAATTATAATGCCTATTTTCCGTTCATAATTATACATTCTCTTTCACTTTGAGAAGCAAACAGTGTGCGAAAGTAGGTATGCTTTCAACCAACTGAGTGAGTCATCAATAAAAAATTAGGAATAGATACACCAATTTTAGATATTTTTGAGCAATTGAATCGTCTAATTATTTCAGGATGTACGATCGAATCAGTATTAAATATTTTTTGATTTTTGTTAAAACATCACTCAGTCCAATTTTAAAACGTGTCATTGCCAATACTTATATCGTATCTGCCTTTTTAGTTTAGAGATATGATATCTAGTGCAGTCCTATATGTGCTAAGTACATTGGTACCGAAGTACATATATAATAAAAACCGGAACACCTATTTTCTTCCTTAACTCCCATTTTTCTTTATACCTAATTTAAAATTCTGCTAATGAATTACAGTAATTATTAAAAATAACTGGACAAATATTCTATTTAAAAAACAATCAATAATTTTCTATCTTGAATCTTATATGATCATATTTTTCTTCATTTTCATATTTTATATTTATAAATGATCATATTTTTTTATCATTCATTCGAATTTCATTCATGTTTTATCCACATTCAAATAATTAGCGCATGACATTCGTTAGTTGATTTTATTTTGATCATCATAAAAAAACGCTCGCTAGCTACCTAGTTCATCCTCTTAGAATGCACGTTGTCACACAAAATGTTTCAACTATGGAAAGTAACAAAATTTTCTATAGGTAAGCACATTCGGTGAAGCTACTGTTGGCGAATTTAATGATGATACTGAATTTTTAATAAGAGCAGAACATAATAAATCTCAAACAAAGTAAGTAAGAAAACGAAGAAATATAAGGTGAACTAAACAGTTATTAATTCTTAGCTACAGTCTTCAAGAGACTCTGTTTTGCCTTTCGATAGGATGTGGGAACAACTTAAAAGGCGTTCCAGTTGTCAAATATTGTCAGTTAGTGATACATTTAAGAAGACTGGTGCAAATCGTGAGTTAAATCATCCAGCATTTCAATCGATACGTGTTACACAATGTGATGGATTACAATCGGCCAACACCCAAACTGTGATTACATTAACGAAGTTGGTGACACCACAAGCAATGCATCAATGCCTAAAATTTATTTACACTGGCACTATTGATAAACGATTTTTGGATTTACAAGTATGTTGAATTTCGAAAGTTTTTTTTTTTTTTTCTAGTAATATTTCATTTTCATTTTTCAACCAAAAAACAAATCGATAATAAAACATTTAAAAAATAGGTGAAAAAAATTGAAATAGGTGAATAAAATTAATGCAAATGATAATCTTTTACATCAGTATTGATTTTCGTCCAGTGTCTATTCAATTAATGCCAGCTTAAAATGGCGATGAAAAGATTAATTAGCCATGATTGTTGTACTCCGACATCCTTAACATCCACTTAACAGCCTCAATGTCACATCTTCTAGTTTACTAGTCCTCCGATATGCAGCTAATCTCTTCATCCGCACTCCATCTAAGTCTGCGCAGTTCTTTAGCAATGGTACTTCTTACAGTGTGATGACGAATATTACGGAGTAGTTCAATCCTGGGACAGGAAACGAGTTCTTTCTCCAGACAACCTTTATGGCGGCGCTAGGTGATATGCGCAGTCCTTCCAGGCATGGTTCCATACTCCTACAACATTGGCCAACATTTTCAATACAATAGTTCATTCACTTGATTAAATTGTATGAGTCATCCATCATTTTATATGAAAAACCTTTTATATAATACATAAAATGTGTTCGCATTCAATATTTCAACATTTTTTTCGCCTATTTTAATAACTGCCACACATTGACACATTAGTAAGTTTTCGGATTAAATTTTTATTTTATTTACTATTCATTATAAAAATTCACCTAAGGTTTACACATTTATTAAAAAAAAAAGTTATCTCATTAGTGAAATAAAATGTTATATAAATTCGCTCGTTTTTAAATCAACTAAATTTGCAGACAGCATCTATTGGATTGCTTCTGGTAAGATATTAACAAAAATTATCGTGTAGATTAATACCATAGTGTGAATTATCTCTGCCTTAAATTTCTAAACTAATGAAAATCCAAAGTTTATGTTTTTGGAATATTTTCATTAAAAATAATTATTCAAACATATTTATAAACTTTATAGGAAATGCGACAAGCAGCTGAATTTTTGGAATTTCCACAATTGATGGTTCTACTTTCAAATATTCAATCAAATCAACAGTTTTTGAATTGTGAGGCCATCGAACATTTTTCACAAACGTTTCGGCAACGATTAGAAGAATTGTGTTTAGAGCAAGGTTTATTTGCGGATGTTATTTTTGAGTTAGATGACGGTGCCTATCCAGCCCATAAACCTATGTTGGTAGCACGTTGTGATATGATGAAGGCAATGTTTAGCGGTGATTTTCGTGAAAGTCAAGCGAAAGTAGTAAGTTTTATTATAATGACTCAAATCGCTCATAATTACTTAAAATTACTCTTACATCGATTATTTAAAGTATTATTTTTACATATATTTAATCCACAGAAAATTTTTATAAATTCAAAATATTAATATTATTTATTTCAATGTAAGTTTCAAAACTCACGGTTTAAATGAATTGTTTATACTTATTCTACAAATAAAATCGAATGTAGTGTCTGAAGAATGTTAAACTGGATTATTTTCCAGTTTCGCTTAAGAAGATGTCATTTTGTCAAGAAATGCTTTAATATTGCAAAAACGAATAATTATATCTACTTTTTGTTTTATTTTAGATTGTTTTTCCTGGTGTTCGTGAATATACTTTTCATAAACTTTTGTGTTATTTATACACGGATGAAGTTCCATCAATTGCAGCTGCTCGATGTTTTAATTTATTGGAGTTAGCAAATCGCCTTTGTTTACCTCGTTTGGTGAATTTAGTTGAATGTCGTGTCATCGAAGACCTAGCGCGACTGGCACAGAATGATGGTAATGAAGCTGTTGAACATTGTCTAAGGCTATTAGAACCAGTTAAGGTAAGGTTAATAATAGGGCCAATTCAATGTGTAGACTGTGGGACACCACGGATTTTTTTAATTGAGAAATACATACTTGAAACTTCTTGAGTGGCTTCCTTTTGACGAGTTTACCAAATTTTCCTCTACGATTTTTTTTTTGAAAATGCTGCGTTTTCAAATGTGCATGATGATGTCATATTTGACTTATCGTTCTGAAAAATCGAAGCTGGGAATTTGTCGGACACTCTGACCACATGATAACATTAATAATGGTACAGAGAAAAAATAACTGATTAACTAATAAGTCAAAGGTAGACGTTTTAAGAAATTAAGTATAAAGGATGTCCCAAAATTAACGCAAATCCTGTTTGCCCATTTGCGTGGTAAATTGTTGACAAAGCAAAGATAACGTGACAGCTGGTAGCTTTTATTTTATAAATTAGAAGACTCAACGAAAATAAAACGCGATTTCACTGTTGGGCCAGTTTTTTAAAATAATAAAGTTTAAGCAGCTACATCTCTTAACAAAGATTTAAACTGACAGTGACTAGTAGAACATAAATAAATAAATCAAAAAACTAACCAGTAACTTTTTTTCTATTGCTATTCTTTTCAGCTACATAACGCACATCAGTTAGCTGATTGGTGTATGAATCATTTATGTATAAATTATAATAAATTATGCAAAATGTCACCACGAAGTGTTCGATTACTTCATCCAGAAAATCAAGAATACTTAAGTGAACATCGATGGCCACCTGTATGGTATCTAAAGGATTATGATTATTATCAAAAGTGCCTAGCGGAACGGGACAAAGAAAATAAACCAACATTGAAAAGAAATCAAAATAATTCTGGATGTTTATGTTTCTCTGGTAAATCACGTAAAGCTGCTGGTACTTCTGAATCGAATCCAGATGTATCGACCAGTTTATTTGCAGAAACTGCAACTACTAGTAGTCAAGATGATAATCTCTGACAATTGGATAATGGGCATAGGCACTGGAGGTATGCAGTTAATAATTAGGATGCACTTAATTTTAATTTTGTTTTCGAGATTCAATCCTATTTAAATTTAATCCTAAATTAAAATCAAGTGTTTTTAAATTCATTCTCATACGAAATCATAGAACCTAACTTCTTTAACAGCACTATTTTGAAATGAGGATATATAAAGAAAGAGACTTAACGGATTATAAACAAGTCCAACAAAAAGTGAAGATTCATTCACAAATTTATTGCGCAATATAATGATATTTAAATTAATATTCTGATATAAACCCTCATCGAGACAACTTTTTTGATTGTTCGACTTGATCGATAGACATCACCTCCTCAAATATACTTTAAGATCTAGTTGCATAGTACAAAAATATGCAGAATCATGTTAACTCCATCTTTTGTTTGAAAGTTTGTTTCAGTTAATTATGTATGATTTCCAAGTTTTGTGGGAATCGCCCCTTTTTTGGGTAGAACGGTGGACGAAACCTTGTAAAATTGACTTTGGAGTCTGATGGCCTTATCTACGAAATGCCTTACTTTCTTAAAATGATAGCTCGTTAGAATCTCTAATATTATATGCGTCATCAAAATCGTATTTCATTATATATAATAAACGTTTCTAGAAGTTTTTATAAATGTAAATATAATACTATTTTGGCATATCTGTCTGGCTTTACTACGGTAACAAACGAGTTAAAAACATTTTTTTAAGTAACTATAAAATAAAAATTATGTGTTAAACAATATCAAAATTTCAAAATGGTGCAAATCCTTTAATGGAAATATAAAATCGTCAAAATTGATTTTGTATAATATTCTTTTTTCTAGATCCCTCCGTTTCATACTGATTCTACCAGTGCTTATGGGATTCATTTGCACGATTTTAGCAATATTAATCGTATTACAAATTTCTACACACGACGTATAGAGTAACAACAAAACCTTAAAAAATTTTGGTTTTTACATTTTTATATTAACTCCGAAAATACACACTCTTCATTAATTATAAAAATAATGGGAGCTTTTGCGAATTCGACTTTATACTCTTCTTGTTTTGAACAATTATAGAAATTCCACAAAAATAATGAATAATAAAATAAGGGCTCTATTTATCATCGTGGCCCATTTTGTCATTTTTTCTTATTAATTTCAATAACAACAAATACAAAAAACGATATTTAGAAATTAAACAAGAAAAATGAAAAAAACTTTTACATGTTTCAAATAAAATAACACAAATTTTTTGGTAATTCGTGAATTAAACCATTTATAATCGTCAAGTATTAATTACTGTTTCACACACATCAATCATCGTCAATTCCCACTTTAAGTAAAATGAAAATTAAGCAATCAATTAATCATGTAATCTCTTTGAGTGATTATTCATCGAACATACATGTCATTGAAATCAAAATCATTCTCTGTATATATTTTCAAATATTTTTATAAGTATTAATAAATTAAGAGTAAAAAATTTGCACAAGGTAACAAATAGGATGATAATTTCTTTAAACTTCTGAAGTTAAATTGTAGTTCAAAGCTTTTTCTTACAGATAATTTTTACACGAGTAGCTGGAATTTTGAGCCCTTGATCATATTAGCGAATCTTCAAAGCAGGAAATTTCTATTGCTATTGAAATGTCAGTTGCTAAAGAAATTAACCAGAAACAAGTCTTTAAAATTGAAAGTAGATTTACACTGAAATATTATTCTCAATTTATGATTAAGAAATATTTCGTAGTTTCGTATATCAATAGCTAAATTGAAATAAAATAAGAAACGAGTATTAAATCTCTTATTAAAGAAAACTCTTTGAACTATAATTTAAAGAAATCTAAATTTATTTTTAAATTTAACGTATTCTAAACAAAATGATTGAATATAAAAT
The DNA here is from genome assembly GCF_905475395.1 of Chrysoperla carnea. Lineage (NCBI taxonomy): Eukaryota > Metazoa > Arthropoda > Insecta > Neuroptera > Chrysopidae > Chrysoperla > Chrysoperla carnea. Next base: position 69,014,115 of record NC_058337.1, on the reverse strand, counting down.
TGATTTAGTGAGATTTTATTAGATGTAGTGAGATATAAGGCTGTGTAAATTTTTGTTTTTGGTTATATTATTTAAGATACTAATTAAATCGCTACTAGATTATAAAAAACAAATATTTGAGGTATAATAATTTCGAATTCGAATTGATTTATAAACTCAACAAAAAAAATATTAAACTAGTGAACTTTGTATATTTTAGAAAAAATGCATTAAAACGGATTGTGTAAGATCCTCAGTGCCAAAATAATATGTGGACCTTACAAAATACAATAATTTTGCTTATCGTATTCGTTTGTTTTCTTAAAGTGGGTATCGGTACAAACAACTACAAAAGTAAAATATAAACAAAATATTTTTAATAATTAATTAATGATAATGTTAGTAGTTTCTCTTCTCAATAAAAATAAATATTATCATCCTCATATCTCAAAAAAAAAAAAAAAAAAAAACAAATGCACATCAGTAGGGTTAGCAATCAAACATATTTTTAACATTGGTAATTTTTCCCCCTCTTATTTGGAAAATTGTTATAATTACACAGACATTAGTATTCGTTTGTTGTGTGAACAAGTACAGAATGTTACGTAAAAAGTAGGTCAAATGTTTTGAAGTCACTTCTTCGGCTTAAATTGGGTTTGATTTATTCGATTTAGGCAATATCGATTACAAGAAGAAAATATTATTTAAATAAAAAGATGTTTGCTGATGTTGAATTAAAAACTCTTGAAGGTTTCTAAACGGTATGGAAATGCTTAAGATCGGTTTCAATTTAATATTTCAATATTCAAATTCACCAATTACAATTATTATTATGGAACTTTTGGAGGGGCCAGAAATTTTTAAACCCTTATGCTTTGCCTGCTTTTTACGTAACATTCTGTACTAAATAATTATTTCAACTTCTGAATTCAAAATGAATTCAATGGCTTAATGTTTTTTAATATTTGTGTCAGGATTATTTAATTCAAGCATCATTAACATCACTGCTTTCATCAACCGATCTTATATAAATAAATTTTTAAATGAATTAAAGAATTGTAAAACACATACCTTGATGAGATATTACCCTTTTAATAGCGTGCTTTAATTGAGTCTACAACGTGGGTGAGGAATTAATCCTTGAAGAAATGACATCCATCAAAAATCCTTAATAATAGCTTACGGGCGTTATTTCGTTATAATGATCCAACAACCGTATCGCATTTAAAGCCAACAATTAAATTTGAGTGCTTATTCATAAATAATATAAATTTTTCCAAGTATAGTCTGCGTCACAAAATCTGCACAGGTTTTACCATTCTAAGTGATATTACATCACTTAGACTGGTAAAACCTTTGCACATTTTGTGGCACAGAGGTACGTTGAGATGTTCTTAAAAATTATAAGATTTTCTATAATTTGCCAAATAACAATTATTCAAAAGACATATTAAGTATATGTACGACCTAGTCTTAAGGAATAAGTTGGAAATACACAATAGTTGTTTTCGATGTCTTTCGGACAACTGACAAACTGCTGTTAACTTGGCGACAAAGTACGCTCAATAGTCATTTTTTCGCCACTTCACTAGTTTGACGATACTCATCGAATACACCTTTTGCTTAATTGTGCGCTGAGAATTGGTTACAGAAAGATTTATTATTATAAACGCGACGGTCGGTAATATTATGTACGAAGCGATTTGTTTCTCATATTATCAATAGTTAAATTTCATCTGTAGTTGTTAATTGAAATTATATGGTTTGCAATATACTGCAGACGCTGTCAGTAGTGATGAGGTTTCTAAATGCTTAACTTTAATTAAAATTTAAAAGGCGCTTTAATTTCTTCAATTGTATATAACAATTTTCCAAAAAAAATTCATATTTTTACACATATTTTGCATGCAAAACCGAACAAAATTTTCAATTGTGTATAAAATTCAATAATGACTTTGAATGACTTTTACAATTTATTAACAAAAATGCAAGTGTCATCTCGCTATCTCTATAACATAAATACATGTACGAAATGTAACATAAGTTTAAACAAATTAAAAAAGAAGGAAATTGTCAATTCTTTAACAAAAAAAACCACATAACATATTTCTATACAACACAGGGTACGGGGATTTATTAGACACATTTCAATTTTTATGAATTTTAATAAAATATTTGTACCTTACAATAAAAATTATTAGGTATATCAAACAAAAATTTTTAATGTTCTCACATACACACAAAATTCGTTCAAACAATTTTTGTAAGACAAAAACTAACACACTTGAAATTTAAAGGCTTAGCTTTAAATAATACTTCTTAAATATTTCTTTCTCTAAAGTAAATTACAAATATTTTGTAAAATGGTTTCAATAAAACTGAAATGTATAATTTTTTATTCAGGGGTTCTTCATTAGATTTCATTATGTAATAATTTTGGAATTATTAATTTTTTAAGGTGACTCTTTCGGAATATTAAACTAAAACTAGAGAGTTTATTTTACTAGACCCGCATTTATTTCTTGATAATTCGAAGCTCAACATTTTACTTTAATTTGTAGCTCAAGATTTTACTTAAATTTGTAATTATGTTAAATTAAAAATATGCCTCTACAAAAATATCAGTAACTTTTTTCTGACGATCCCAATGCAGAATTCACAGTTTTTTGGATTCGTTTAGTACAGAACCGAAGGTTTATATCTTTTTCATTACATTATTAATATGAAATTTTACAGAATGATTACATTATTTATGTAATTATCTACAAAATTTTTCAATAATATTAGTTTAATAAAATAAACAATAATATTAATTAATTAAAAAATATATGCAATATTATTATGTAAACTATGATGATATATTGTGTGAAAACTTATGTTAATGAGATAATGAAAAGCAATAAAACTCATAATTTTGATTCTGCCAGCAATAAACAATTTACGCTTTTTTGTGTTCCATTCTGAGGCGTATTTACAGTTTACCATCTATGTATGCTAACGAACGAAAAAAATTTATGAACTTTTGTGATAAATAATATGTATATTATTATTTTAAGAACCTCGAAGTACATTAGTAGTACATTAATAGAAGCAAACTTGAGCTGAGAAATAGGGCAAGTTGGGAGGAGTCCCAGCCAATGGGAGGAGTGCAGAGTATAAAATAATCTATTGAAATTATATTGAACAGTAATAATTAACAACGAAATTTTATGTAAATTTTTACTTGTGTTAGAATTCAAAACAGGGATATACATTTCTGTCTTAAAAATTATTTCAATCTATGATGTGGGTCCTTTCGAGCATTCTTGGGACTATAAACATAAACCAGTTTTAAATCTCCACATGTGTCGTTATCAGCTTTCACCTTGCAATCAATTATTTATATTTCACCTTCTGCCTTAGATAATTAATAAATTCAAAATTATAAAATTCATTGAATTAAAAAGTTGTGCTATACGAAAAAAAAAAAAAAAAATTCCATTCGCATTTCACGCCATTTCTAGTCTTTACGACAATCTGCCAATATATTTATTACTTATATAATATATATTAATATTCCGATTAAATAATGACTTTATTCTGTATATTTCTCCGTAATTTATGATATATACATGGAAAAATATATTTTATTAATAAATATTTTATTTAATAAATAAAACACATTTACCACAAAACAAAAAAAACTGACGACAATTATATGACGACCATTTTACCTTTATATTACTGTTCTTGACATATGTCGTTCAGTTTTTGTTATAAATATATTTTTTCACTTTGTAGTAAAATGTAACCAAGTTATGTTTACCATTGCTTTTAACAGTTCAGCTCTCTATACCGCTTTGATTTAATAGTTTCTAGGGCTATTTTACTGCATTTATTTCGATAAAACTCGCGAAAAACTGATTATTTGCAGAAATTCTCTCTATAAAAGAAGAAAGACATTTTGTTCAGGACCAAAACTAATGTTAAAAAAATCAGTAAATTTTCCTGAAGATTATTTTTCGTTTTTAATTTGAGTTTAGTTTTGTTAATTTTTGCTTTTTTGATAAGATGGTGGAACGTTATTCCAAAAAAATTATCATAAGGAAGAGAACTTTTGAAAAATAATTTATTTCAGAACAAGTAATACAGGTAGTTCCCCTTCACACGTTTGTAATTCGTGAAATACTTTTTTTTTTGACATTTGTTTTTCTTGGAGATGAATTTATTTAAAAATATTGTCTTTGTGTTTTATTCATAGTAGTTATAATGATTTTAAAATTGTTGTACGTGTTATAGTATAGTGGTTGCGTAATATTGAGCTTAAAATTATAAAGTTAATACATATACTCAAAAAAATGCTGTTAAAACAAGAGTAAGCAATAGTTTTGTTACATTTTTAATACTGTAATAATTTTGTTTGGAGCCGGAAAGAAACTTTAATTAAAAAATATAAATATATATGCATATCGTTTTAATATTAATTGTGATATATGATACTTTATTATTAAATATATTAATTGACGTTTTGTTGTAATTAGTTAATCTGGAATCGATTATTACTTTTTGTTTGTTTTTAATCATCTTAATTGTAAATATATTAATATCTAACTATTTGTAATATTTTGTAAATTTTTATGATTTTGATATTTGTTTGTTTTTTATGTTTAATGTATATTTTATTGTATATCGCTGTTTTATTAAATATTTTATTTTTCTCATAAATTGAACATTTCAACAAAATTAAAATTTTTATTTTTTACTTTGGAAAATTCAGGAAGTTTTATTTTTAGTCATATAATAGTATTTTAATTATCACATTGAAATAGAATCCTTTAAAGATAAAATATGTGTCAGTATTAGATGACTTAGAGTCTAATTGGGGAGGGGGGGAGGAAGTCTAATCAGGCTGCCAAGAGCCCGAATCATGTTAGAAAGGTGCGTCTAAAAATGAAGTTTAGATTTTCAAGCCATTTATTAAACTAACTTGAGCTCTTAATAGTTATAACGATAGATTTATTAGATTATCGTTGTACGGGGTGTTCTGTTGCTGCCTTCACCTCATAAAAAATAAAACATCCTTTTTAAAAATGATTATTTTATATGAAAAGATAAAACAGACAAAAATAATATTGAAATGAAAATTTTCTAGATATGAATATACATTCATTTTTCTATAACAACTCAATGATGGAATAATATAATAAGTAATTATGTTTGTTTTAATTAATTATTAGTGTATCGATGCGCATCGTTTCGAATCCTTTAATATTGACATTTAATCCTATAATTAGTAATATATAATTTGATAAAATTTATTGGTATGTTCAATTTATAGAAATTAGATTTTAAAACTACCTTCAATAATATAATTTAATCTTAAGTAAAAAAATGCATTTTGTGATGCAAATCTAAGGACTGATTATTAAAAAAAACTTTTACATGTATTCTTAAAACAATTAGAAAAATTGTTTTATAATAAAACGGCAATACTTGTGCCGTATACTTTTGAGAGGAAATATTTTATTCCTCAAAAATAAAAATTTAAATTGATTTTAAAAATTTTTCCAAATTCATCCGGTCTCCCTCTAACAATTCTTTTCATCAAGTAGTGGATACTATTGTATAGTTGTTAGATAGTATAGGGACTGTTTTACCTTTTTAAATAGTGATTTTCAAAATGATATTTTGATTTTAAACTAAGATGTTATGAATATTGCCTATATATAACCAGCTAAGTGTTCGTTTTTTAAAAAAAAGATCAAAAACGTCAAATTTCATTGAATTCATCTTTCATACTTTGCCTAAAAAATTTTTACGAACGACTGAATCAATCTTGAAATTCATTAATTATTAACAATTAGAAATTATGTGTATATAATTACTATACTTAGTACTTTGAAAGGAGTTGTATGACAATTTTAGGTAGAAAAATTATCATATTCATACATTTTGGATAAAACTTAGTGTTTTAATTTTTTGTATTCTTAATTTATAATATTCTCTTGGAAGAAAGGATTAAAAAATAAACTTTCTGTAGGTAAACTATATTTAGGTCAGATATATTATTGAAATGACTGAACTATTTTCTAGATTAAGTATAAATATCAGGATTTGTTGGATTTTTATATATTTGTTTTCCCTATTAAAAAATACGGAATCAATGGAAATGTCAAATTTCCTATTTACGCTGAGTCTAGTCAATTAAACTTCCATTTTCAACTAGAAATTATTGCTTTTTTCTTTTATTAATTAAGGGCAAAGTAGTATAATGGACGACGGCCGATTTATGATTTTCCCAACTTATATTGAATTAATTCAGGATATTTCTTATTCCTGAGTTTTTGATATTTGCGGTTACTTCCAAAACTCGAATTACTGATTCGATATTTTGCAGATAAAATTATTTAGCACTGAGAAGTTTTGGATGACTTAAACACAGTAAAAGCTTTTGCACACTAAGATTTCGGTCAGACAAGCGTCGGTTTAAACGCACCTTTGTTAGTATTATGTAGTCTAAAATAGAGATGCAGATAATGTGCATTGAAATTGATGTCCTTAGTTGATGAGCATTGAAATTGATATCTCTGTTTAACATGATATATCACTAAAACTCGTGTTGACTTTGACGTTTGTGTGAACGAAGCCTACGTCTTATTGTGCTATTATTAATGAGTCTTTTCAGTTTAGGTTCTTTGTAATATAACATTGAGTAAAAACTGTTGTATAATACACTGCCTGCCATTTATACTAGGTCGGTAGATGATGTATTGGAAAGGTCTTTCTAATTGATTTTCGTATTTGTACGAAGCATGATGTTGAATTTGATAACATAGCTACAAATAATTCACATTAAAAAAAATGTTTTTGAAGATCATGAAGAATCCTCAAGAAGATTGGGGCCCTTGTGACTGTTTGGTTCTATGCTATTTATTTGTCCCCCAGTAATATATTTGTAATTTACCACTATGATTCAATTTTACTGTTATCGTGGCTAGGTTCTCCAATCGATTTCTTAGTATTTACAGGATACAGTTTCACAGGGTTAAAGTTTAACGAACAAAACATTGCAGTAAAAATACGCAACTTAGGAAAGACTTCCGTACGCTACTGGAGATTCAAAGAATGGGTAATTTCTCTAATTTTGTAACATTTTTTTAAAAACCTTTTGATGAAGCCTATTGTTTTAAGTATGGCAACCTTGAAAAGTTCTTTTTATAGCCACTATATTTCTACAAACCTTGATATTATATATTAGTTGAAGAATATTAGAATTATTTAATAGCTTTCGAACGCATTTTTCCGTAAAATGAAATCTTTGAATATATCATATATGTTTGACAACACACTTAGTTCACTCTTAGCGGGGATACAATAACAACAATACAGTTTTTTACAGATCATGTAAATTTTTGGTTGTAAATATGTAAATTAGACTCGAGAATATTTTTGCTTATTTTATCTATACTCATAGTTTGAGTGGAATAATGACCATTTTTTTTTCATTTTGATTTATCTTAAATTTATTAAAAAATTATTTGAAAGGCACTATTTAAAATATAAACCAATAAAACTATACCACGTTCACGGAGGAAACTACTTCGTGTTTTGCAAATATTTTGAGTGGATAAATTATATCTCTGTAGATAAAATAAAATATTTTCGCAATAATGAATTTACTGACACGAATATGATATAGTTTTGAGGTTGTTCTTTCCGTGAACGAGGTTTATAAAAATATGTTTTTACCATACATGTGAAACGTAGGTTAGTTGTCGCGGTTGTGATCTTCACAATAACATTATGTATAAGTAGACGGATAATTACAATCAAATTAGCTCATTGAGAAGATGTGAAATTTATTGAAAAGAAGTAAAGAAAAAAAATTTAAATATTTCAAATACAATAAAAATTGTAACAAAGAATTTATTTGCGCATTAATATTTTTTATTTACAAAAAGAGAACTGTAAAATTCAATTTTTTTGTTATTTTTTTTTGTTTGTGATTAATTTAAGAAATTTTGTGATTTATAAAAAGTAAAATAAACTGCATTTAATTGTATGAAATGAACAGAATAAAGCACTTTGTATGAAGGTATTTCATTAATAAAAAATTTTTAATCAAAAATTGATTTTTACGACCGAAAAAATTTATTTTTTATTTTCATTATTAAATTTATTATCTAAAACAAAATTTTGGTAGAAAAACGATTCTACTTTTTATTTTTGTACTTCAAAGTTTTTCTACTTAGATAAAACTTCTTGTAAATTAATTTAAATATTTTCCTAATATATTTCAAGAATATAAGAATTAAACTTTAAATAATTTTACATTACAAAAAACCTTCTTTAATATTATTCAACTCCAAAATTACTACTACTTCGTTCAAAGATTTATACATTTTATTATTAGTGTATGACTACAAGTTTTTTTATTTGATCTCAAAATTGTTCGAACTTGCGTTCATTCTCAAGAGATTCATTCTAATTTATACTAAAACTCTACTATACTTTATTTTTATAAATAAAATTGAATCTTTTGAGAATAAACGCAAGTTCGAAAAATTTTGAGATCAAATAAAAAAACTTGTAGTCATACACTAATAATAAAATTATTTTTTATTATTTTAATTATTTATTATAATATAGTATGTACTACCAAAAACCTAATATAAATTCAATTTATACATTTAAATATTTCTGCTTTCAAATATTTATTATACTTTTAAAGTACAAATTTTTAAAATTTGAATTTATTTGGAATTCAAAAATACTTAAGTTGGTTTTTGTGAGGTAGAATTATTTATAAATATATCTTATTTAAAGTATAATTCTTAAAAATTAGAAATTAGTTTTATTTAAGAAGAAAAATTGTACAGTAGACATATTTTGAAGTAGTAAAATAAAAAGTAGACTTTTTATGTCGTCTTCGCATCTATTTTAAGTGCTGATATAAGTATTTGGCACTAAAAAGATTTAAATTAAACTCGTTTCTTTTTTTTTCTCATGGTAACTTTTAAATTTGGTCAGTTTCTCTTAGTATTTTCGAATGATATAAACTCCTCTAAAGAGTCTTCAACCACTAGAGAGTCTTTAACCAATCGAACATGCGACAAGGTAACTAAGAATGGGGATGTGGAAACCAGAATGAAACAATATGGATAAATCATAAATGTGTCTGTTGTCTTCAATGCTCGTATACCTGTTGCTGCTGAATATCCTGCCAAAACCATGCTGCTTACACCACTATCATTAAAGATGAGTGTTATTTACAAATAAAGAAAGAAAAATGAATTCAACTGATTATAGAACAATATTGTATATTGGAATAAACGATATTGTTGAAACGTTTACAAGATCTGTTAAAATTGTGTAGGTTATATTTAATTTTGAAACACTTAAAGGTTAATTCAATCATAGCGCGTTCTTCTTATTCCTTTATGTAATAAAAATTTTCCACTCCTTAAACATATTTTACATGATTTCACATGATATTTTACTGAACTTTATACTTAGATATAATAACGTCATACGTAGAATCGAAGAAGATGGTAGTGGAATGAGATATAAAAATGTAGAAAATATAATAAAGTTAATTTTAGATAACGATTGTCTGTCTGTTAGGTAACGAGTCTGATTAGTATATAAAGTACATGACAATATATTAATAAATAGAATAACCACCTACTTCCTACCATTTAAATAGGTATGGTTTGCATTGATCGTATATTTAATAAACCGTTGCTATGGTAATGGCGTCCATGTATTGTTTTTCAGTAACCTTTTTATATCTTTTTTTTTTTTTTATATAAACAGGTATATAAAGGATTCAAAGAATATTTGTTATTAATTTAATAATAATTCTACGAATAGACGAATGTGATTTTCTTGGAGCTTCTTTCTAATTAGATTTTACATACAGCACGTCGTGTTCACTTACCCTTTGTGTTGTTATGCAATCGCATTACTTGTTTGTAATGTAAATGCATATATATAAATAAATACCTAATTTTCTTGCAGTAGTTGTGACTAGTTGAACTTTTGTTTGTTTTATCAATATTAGTGAAAATTCTTTCTCATATATTCTTACACGCGACATAAAATTTGTTTATATTTGGTCAGGATAACAAGGATATTGCGTTTAATATAATATTGATCTTGGGATCTATAAGTTCCAGTGTGTTGTGAAATATGGCAACATCTGGCGGTACATGTTGTGGTCGTATGCCAAAAAGTGCAACAGTATCCAAATTTTATGGATGTGTTTCACCAGTGAATACATATCGACGTCGTCCTCATATGACTTATCCAAATATTATGGATATTCATTCAGGATACGGTAAGAATAATACTTTATTATTATATTTAAAAAAATGTATTTTATTAAAAAAAGTTAATAATGTATTAACGAAGGGTAATGTTGATGAGTATCGGGAATAATAGGATCACATATTGTACCTTTGACAATCTCATCGGTATATCCTTGGAAGACGCGAAAATTAATATCATTTTGATCTAGTTCGCGATATAAATAAAAAGGTAGCTTATTACTTAACACCCAAACACTTTGCCGTTTTTCTTGATCAACTTTTAAATCATTAGGAAATACCATCGTTACATTATCTTGTACAACAACTCCTAAATTATTGCGTGTGTAAGATTTACCAGAATCCCAGCAACCAACACTATTACGTAATACCATATTGTAAAACATTACACCGTCACGTGTCATTCCTGAAGCGGAGCTTTGTCCAAGTAGACCTCGTGATTCGCCTAAAACTTGGACAAGGTCGTCTTTATCGTTAAAATAGGTTTCATTACGTAATGCGGAGACTGGAACATAAAATTCCTGTGAACTTGACATTGGATGATAAAATAGTAAGCGATCAGTTTGGCCACGTCCATTTTGATAAGGACTTAATGCCATACCAAAAATTCCATCGTTCCATTGGAATTTTAAATCTTTTAACTGATATTTGGTGTATAATGGATCTGGATAAAAGTATCCATCAGTTAAACGCCAACTTTCATGTTTTTTTAAACTGTACACCAATATACCGTAACGCCAAACATCTGTAACGTAAGCGTATGCATCATCGCATTCATTTTCACGTATGTCGACAACAATGTTGGTGTACAAACTGTCCTGTTTCACGTATTGTTCGGGAATTTCATATCGTAATATTAATTTATCAGTTTTCAAATCGAAAACAATTATTGATGGAGGGCAGATTTGACGTGGATTTATTGTTACTTCTACTTGACCAGAGTCCAATACCCATAGACGTCCACATGAATCGGCAAATATACGGAAAACGGATGTTAAAATATCGCAACTTTCTGTAAAAAAATTGTTTAACTTAGTTTTTAATTTGTAAAGATGAGTAATAAAATTCCAGGTTGAATATGCAATAGAAAATATGATTCGAAAAGTAAATCTAACAAAAATTTAAAGGAAATACGTGAATGAGCAAATTAGAACAAAATTTTGGTGTCCATTTTCTCCAAAACTATAAAAGGTAGGAAAATTTTCGAAAACCAAATAAATGGCATAAAGCCGCCATAATTGTGTTGATAATTAAACACTTTCTATACATGGTATTTCAACAATTGACTCAGTCAATTGTTGGTTTGTTTTTGTTTTTAATTTTACTTATTCGAAGGAGGTTTACTTTATGAAAAAATGCTACGAGAAGCTTTATGCAGAAAATGAGCCATAAAAAAATCGTTTCCATCACCCAAAAAATTCAATTTTCTATTTGTTTGTAAAAAGTGTTTTAACAATTTTTGGCACGAAGTTATTTTAGCCAAGCGCTTTAATTTAAAACTAACTTCGACTCATAAAAAAAATACATAATAACAACTTGTGGTTAAGCCATAGACATTTAATTACGGAAATACTGTTTGTATTTCGAAACTCTCTGTGCTTTACTTTAAGTTTTTATAAAGTAAAGTAACCCTGGTGGAAAAAATATTTGAAAAAAGAATAAGCCTTAATAAGTCTTAGGAAACTCTGAAAAAGTCCGAAAAAATAAATTAGACTAGTCCGAAAACGCTGAGAAATTCAAAGTTCCTAAGACTTTTTCAGAATTTCTTATTATTTGACAAAGATTTTTGAAAATTTTTGAAAATTTACCTCTAGAATGCCAATCCCAATTTGGATAAGGATTTAGTTTCGGTGATCTTTCCGTTGGAACACGTGGAAGCCATGTTAACGTTGCTGGAACACCTTTTTTCCACCGTGGTATCGTAATAAATACCCTATCTCGCCATGCTTCTATACCTAAAGGTAAATTATTCTCTGGGATATATCGATCTGAACTAACTGCAATATTCCGTTCAAGATCTGATTCAAATGCATAATCCAACTGAGACCATTGATAAAAAATATTTAAGGGACCTAAGAAAAATTGAATATTATTAAAATATGAATTGAATGATTACCCGTCGTTTTTGACCACCGGTTCATCAATTCTAAAATCCAAAGCGTGTCGTGGAATCTGAGATCGATTGAACATATGTTCAGTTTTCGGTTATAGCTCGAAGTGGGTTTTTCAATCTCGTCCTTTGCAAAATAACCTGCAATTTTTTTATTCTTCTTTGAAAGAGTGATATACTGATATACGGAAGCCTGAATGGCTCACTGTCAATTGAATAACAAATGACACAGTTGCAAGATTTTTAAAATTATAAAGGATCCTTTTTTCATCTTTGATGATAGAACCCTAAAAGGTATTAAAATTGAATATTATCTTTTTTGAATGAATTGATTTAATTTATATTGGATGAAAACTTGAAAATCAAGAACATCTTATTTACGAGGAAATGAAAGTTTTTTACCGTGAGTACAATTTTTAGCAAAAGTCGGATTGATAAGAATTTTTGATATTCCAAAAAGTTACTTTAATGTGTATCAAATTTTTTGTAAAATGGTTATTGGATTACTTACCACTTTTTTCAATTCTGGATTGATATAATCTATTTCTTGAATTAATTGATGGAGATTGTGGTGGCGGTTGAACCAACGAAAATGCTGATAAAACCCATGGCAAATAATTTACAAAATTTGTTGATTTATTGTTTTCTAAAACAAAAAAATAATTAGTTGTAGAAAACATCCACTTTGTAAATATTTTCTTATGTTGCAATACTGTTTACATATTGTGTTGAGCTAATCATTGTTGGAGTAAAGAAAACACTAGCATTCTGAGGAGTGTCGAATCTCAAATCCGTTGCTTAAGCCGTTACTCAAAAGTTAATATGTATATTTATTTAAGGTATATTGCTCTGTGAATTACTGAGTTTAAGAAGGTACAAATTTGATTTTTATGTAATATTGTTTATTGTAATATTTTCAATAATTCCAAAAAAAAAATCTTAAAAAGTATACAGGTCCTATATATTATTTTTTCCACTAAAGGCACAAATTTTCATGAAGTTTTAATTAGAAGGTTTAACTGAAAGGACGTGTAGTCTTTATTGGCCAAAATTTCCGTTTCTTTTTTCGTGGTTGAGCAAAATTTGTTAATATTAAAGGTAATACAGTGCAACCTTAATATAACGAACCTCAATATAACGAATTCCTCGATTTAACAAATTTTTCGCAATCCCCTTGAATTGTCCATAAGAGTCAATATAAAATATACCTCTACATTACGAATATTTTTTGCGAACAGCCTCTTTATAACGAATTTTCAACTACATAAAAAATTTAAATACCTCTAAATAACGAAATTCGTCAATTCAAAACCTTTATATAACGTATAAAGTCCCACCAATATATGACAGTTAGTATACTCCATAGTATGTAATTCATGTCGCGAGAGGTTCCGACACTTTTTACCTCTTTATAACGAATTTTAGACCAACTTAACCTCAATATAACAAACCTCAGTTTAACGAATTACTTGATATAACGAATATTTACTGGTTCCCTTCAGATTCGTTATATCGAGGTTGCACTGTATATTTAAAACATTTTTAATTTAATATGAGACATGCCTAGATTTAATCGTCCCTGATATTGTGATTTAATTCGTCATTTTTTTTATAAAAAATGTTTTTCTTGATCCAATTGAATATATTAAACGTTATAGAGTTATTATAATTAGATAATTCACTTGCATTTTACATATATCAGTTTTACATATTACAGCTAGTACATGTTATACACAATCTTATTGCAATAGGTAGAATAGGTATATTTAAAATGCTTCTGTTAAACAAGTCTTCGGTAGTATAGTGGTCAGTATCCCCGCCTGTCACGCGGGAGACCGGGGTTCGATTCCCCGCCGGAGAGAAAATTTTTTAAATTAATTTTTTGTTAATTGACATTTAAATATTATATGAATTGCATTAACAAAAATTATCGTATGCTAAATTACCTACTTATTAAGATTTATTCGTGTTTGAAAAATTTGTAATTAGATGACATGAAAACTTCAATTTAATATCTATGTATGGTACTTGAACCTAGTCATGGGACGAATGTTGTATTTTTCACAACGAATGCAAATGTTTATGTGACGTCAAAAAAAAAAACGATTGCATCATCAGTACTGTCTATGCTTAGTATTTCAATAATTAATTCAGTCAATTGTTTGTTTTCACTTGTTTTTATTCTTATTAAGAATAATATTATAATACAATTACCATACAAATTTAAAATCGGTTGACCGTCTCTAACTCGAGAAAACTTAATTAGAGTACGGATGATTAACAACACGGAGGAAAGCAAAGAAGATGTTGTGTTTTTAATCAGTTTTTTAATTCTAGAAAAAAAAAGCTGCCAGAAATTTTCATAAAAACTAACGGACCATTGATGTATTTGTTCTGAGTTAAAAAAGAAAAACTAAAATTATTGACTGCTTTATTGTTGTGATATTTTAACGCAAAGTTAAACAATTTTATTGTTTAAAAAAAATAAGTTAGAGTATTGTAGTAGAAGAGAAATAACAATATTAACAAACATTATATACATAATGTTACTACAATTTCAAAATATCGGCAATACCTATTATAAAATAAATAATTCGATCAATGTGTAATATTAATAATATCATAAAAGATATAGAGCTTATACATTGTCTATATATTCGCACAAGGCGCTAAATTCGGTTTTGCACCCAACGAATATGTCAGAGGTATTGATATTTAAAATAAATTTAATAGTTTATGATTTATTTTTTGTTTAATGACATTTCAGTAACTAATTGAAAACAATTTAATTCTTATTTTTTTTGAATTTAATTTCTATTCTTTATGATATCAAATTACCAATCTATTTAGATTCATTCGTGTCTGAATAATTTGTAATTGTAGATGTGTCCTTGATTGAAAATAAATCGTGACTGATAATCCAGAACAATGATGTAGTCCTAAAATCAACAGAAGGTACACGATATATAGACCATAAAAATCAGAAATTATACGGTAGAAATCTAAAATTTTACACAAGATTCCTCAATGCCCCAGAACAATTTTTTATTATATAAATACGTATTTCAACTACCATGTAGTCATCTACAGCTTGAATTTGCTAATCGAAATTCTCTTATAAATACCTTGTGTATGTTACTCGTTTAGACCACTGTCACCAAATTAGCAACGATTAACATACAATATAGAGTAATTACGATTAGGTAATTCATAATACTGATGATGACTACATGGTAGTCGAAATACGGATTTATATAATACAAAATTGTTCCAGAAAATTGGGTAAAAATCGAAATTTAATTCGAAACCTAGAGTTATTATTTATTATCTTTGGTAATAGTCACATCTATCTCTCTGAAACTGAGATACTTATAGGTAATCGTATTTAAATAAGTATCTAATAAACTGAAATGTCTTTTGAATTGAAAATTTATTTGATTCATTTTAATATAAGAAGATGAAAGACATAGAATCTGGTCGGAATTTTACTAAATACTTAGGTAGGTCCTCATTATAAAATTTTACGCTATTTACAAATACATACCAGAAATACCTACAGATCGATAAACACTCTGGATCACAATGAAAATATGTAAACTTTTTATAAGAACCTTATTTCGTCTTACCTAAATAAGGTCAATTTTTTTAAATAGTAATTTACTATTTTGTATATGTACGTATATGACGTGATTGACACACCCAAAATATGAATAATCAGTACAAATCATACAAAATAAATCATGAAAAGACTTTGTAATTAATTTAGCAAGGTACCAAATTGTAATCGTTTCGAAACATAATCGTGATACAATAAAAATTACAAAAAAGGGAAACATCATTGAATTTTATTGTTTGTATAAACGAAATTATTATTTTTATCATTAATTGTTAATTAATTTTACCTTTTTTTAATTTGTGTTTATAGTTTTGTGATTTAGGAGACAAATAATTACGGATTTGTATATAGTTATGAAAGTAGGTAATAAAAACTATAGAGATAAACCAATAACTTTAGACTAGACAGTGCTCGTTTTACAGGGTGCTGAGGTTCCAGGGACTACAGGGTGTGCTAGCGCCAGCTCAAATTATCCAATTAATTTGAATACCTATTTCTACCGATCTAAAGGGAAACTAAACTCAGCGCATTAACTTTTATAAACTTATCATAGATCAGTAGAAACTTATCTCGTAGCAGTGAGTATTAGTATTCAGCATGTCTAACACGCCCTGTCATTTTGTCGCTTGTCGTTACTTATTAATGTAGAATGAAAGAGTCGCTGAGCAACAGGCAAAGAATGGCAACTCGTATTAGGACCCCTGTATTATACTTATTTTTCTTTCTTCGCTTTTTGCGCAGATAAAAAAGGATTTAAAAAAACTTGTGCGCTATTAATAACTTACAAATTATTTACTTATTTTATTTGCGTGGTAGTTATATTAAGATAGATACGAGGTACCATTAGTACCTACGCCCATTTAGTATCAGTTAAAAGTACTTGTGGTCTACGAGTCAACAATGACTCAACCAATATTATTTTGGCCGTGCGGCGACTAAGGTTTTCATTTAAAAAAAATTGGTTTCAAATATTTGGTGACGTGACTGACAGATAATAGGTAGGTACATTGTTGAAAGAAAATGGGTAAAATATGTTGTTATTATTAATGATAATAAATACATGTTGGTAGTTTTCTATTAATTCAATAGAAAATATGGTACAAATTCAAAATAAGATTTTTAAGTTATAATCAAATAAATATTCCTAAAAGAACGCTTAGTGCATTGCTTGCCCAGGGCGTCTAGATGGCTAAAGCCGGTCCTGGGCCCAGATATTTTTAATTTTATTTTGTAGTTTAAAATCAATATTAAAATCAGATTTAATGATACGTCGAAAATTTATCAAAAAAATTAGTGTTGGTTTTCGTCTAATCTTGCCTGATACATTCTAAAGGATATCATTTATTGATGCCCTTCGTAATCAAAAAAAGAATGTTTAAGAATTTTAAGCAAGCGAAGTTGCGCATAACAAGTATTGAATGAAAGGCTATCTAATAAAAAACCTAACTAATTTAATTAGTTTAATCTTTTATTCATATTCATAAGCATTGTATTCATTTGTAATAAAGCATTGCTTTCTAAGCCCATATGTTCTGAACACAACATTCAATTAAAATTTATGAGGAAATAAAAGTTTATATAAGTACCTATACATATTTAATAATTCAGTAATAGACTTATAAATATTTTTATAAGTAACGTAGAGTATACTTCACTTATGGATTCAATATTCATGAGATACAATGAAAGTTAAAAATAGAATTTCTTCATTTGCTTAAATTTTTACGAATAAAGCAATGTCGAAGACTAAAAGTTAAATGTTATTAACGTTTTGAGACAGTTAGGTGCTCATACCCGTCTATTGGTAAAAACTTGAGGCGATTAATATCAAGAATGAATCGAAAAATAATAAGGCATGTGGAGTAGATGAGGCGTTCCGATTCGTTTTTGATATTTTAAATTGAGCGCTTCAAGCTTTTACGAATAGTCAGGTATGAGTAACTCATAGACAAAATTATTTTCTACTTTTTAGTACAATAAAAGCTTGTCCTTTGAAAAGTATTTTTTATTAAAATTTTTTTTTACAAACAAATGTTTACTTTAAACGATGCATTAATTCCTTATGCATGTTATTTTATACGTTTTGCTGTTGCCTGTGGCTTTATATATGTCCCCTAACATTGGCAGACTGTAAAAAATTATTTTTTTCATTTGTTATTTGACAGTCTATAACTGATTCTACTTATATACAGTGTGTGTTTGAAGCATCTTGGGATAGAAATATGTCTGTAGTATGACTGAATACAGAATACATTCGTTTAGTAATGCATCTAAAAGAGAGGTATTATATACATACATTGAATTACTTGGAAGACACTTGGAGGTGGGAGTTTTTTAGTTACAGATAACTAGTAAGTTAGTATGCATCAAATCTCCCACTCTCTGCATGCATACAACGCAACAGCTTGTCCTATCGTATCTGTTTATCGTATCTGTAGTGTTACAATACATGAATAATACCTCCCTTTTAGATGCATTACTAAACGAATGTATTCTGTATTCAGTCATACTACAGACATATTTCTATCCCAAGATGCTTCAAACACAGGCTGTATATTATAAATTAAAATTAATAATAATTTGTATGATTTAGATGTCTGGATTTTTGTGTACTCAACAAGGCAAAAATGGCTAAACAGATTTGGACGAAATTTGGCAGATAGTTTTATTACCTAGATTAACACATACGATATTTTTTATCCCGGAAAAATATAAGGTTTCTTAGGGACTATCAAAAAAGAACTAAAGGTATCCTCTTGAAATTTGGTGTGTATCTTATGGAACATTATTTCAAGATAATAAGAAATCATGCTTATATTAGCTTCACCTGTATGTATGTAGGTATGTATGTTTGTATGTCTGTATGTTTGAATGTTTGCATGTAACTCTCTAATATCATACCCATAGGACGTCGTCAGTTATATACATTTATTATACTATCGATAACTATACTATATATATATACTTAGATCAAGCAACAAGCGTGTTTTTTAGAGTTTTTTAAACTATATTTATTATTATTTTAGAAAAAGAATTGGAGTTCTGCACCAAAAAATTAAACACATGCTATTGTAAAAAAGGGAGATAAGTGAGGGAAGGAAAGTGAATATGTCTTGTGTTATTTAAATTTTGTAAATTTCATTTGTATAATACAACATAGTACAAAGCAACAACGTTTGTATACCTAATAGTATACAAAGTTAAAATAATATCTAGTAGATATTTTACAAATCTATGGTATAGTTAAATTGAGAAAAGTAAAACTTCTGTTTGATTATATTGTTTCATATTTATTATCGGAATCCCTAGAGAGGAACAAGCCTTAATATCAATACCATTTTTTAAAACATGTTCTACGTTTCAACTATACAATTCTTATGAGATTATATCAGCTACTTTCAAATATTTATTTAGAGGTTAATTATGTTGACAACCTTTTAAAAAAACCTACATTTAAAAATAATTGTAATTTAAATGCAAATTATTTAGTTAAATACAATTTATTTTAGAACTGGCCGACCCGCCAACCCATCAGAAAACGTAAATTATGACAATAGCACCGCATTTTTGAAATTAAGCGACTACTGACTATTTATAGTTTTAAAACAGTTTTAAAATTTAATTAACATTCGACACGCAGAGGCTGCATAATCTTAACAATTTTCCACGATTTGGCTTTTAGGACAGGAGTAGTATAATTGTAATATTGCTATGTTTATAACTTTTTTCCACTGCAAAAATTACTTCAATTTATCGTTAATAAAAAAAACAATTGAAAAATTGATCTTGAAGAAATCGTAACAAAAATCTAAACTTTGATCGTAACAAAAATTTCTATTTCTATTTTTCTATACCGAACGAGAATTTATAATTTTTGTCATCACTGTTATTTCATAAGAAAAATTTTAATTTTGTAATGTAACAGATAAAATTATTAGGCAGGCCAAACTAATATGCAATTTAATATAGATACTTAAAACCACATTAAATTAGTAATTTTTTTTAAATGATTATATTATTTATAAATATTATATTCTTGATAATCCTCTGTCACACCGATTTTTAATATATAAAGCCAATAAAATTTTACCCCTATCGCGGAATTACTTTTTTTAATTTTTTCGCTTTGAGTTCTACTCTCGAAATATCTCGGTATGACAGCTCAAAATTTGACCAAAATATTTGTCACACCAGTAAAAAATAAAAAAAATCCTGGCAAAAAGTATTTGTGCCAGATTAAACCCTGGTACACCTAGTCCATATTGTACTTCTAGTCTATATTGAACTTCTGGTACACCTAGTCCATTATTGTACTACTTATCGTTAAATAGTATTGATTCATATGCAAAATTTCGAAATCCGTGTAAGTGAAGTTTTACTGTCAAGAGCTCCAGGGCTAATATACCAAGGTACGAAACGAATATACTTCCTACCGGGTATCTCACGACACCTCTAGATCTTTTTTGTAGACTGTGTGATCCAAAATAATCAGTTTTTTTGCTTCGCTAGGGTCATTACTATACTATATAGGTACTATCTATTAAGGACATGCGTCGTCAACATAGAAATTAATAAAATAATAATACAAAAAGTTTAAGAAATGATTTTGAATGATTTAAAAAAGAAAAAATATAGTGTTTTCTTAAAATCTATTATTTTTCTCCTAATTTTCACGTTGTAAATCTGGACGGATTAATTTTTTTTTTAAAACTGAGGCATTTTCTACTGTACTTACTGTACTAAATGGGCTAAACGGACAATTAAAATCAATTTTCCTCAAAAATATCTTCGATAAATATACTTGAAACTTTTACAAGTTAATAATTTTTATTTAATTTCTAAAATTGCACAAGATTTTTTATTTTTTTTTTATTCATTTAAAATTTACATATACATACAGTTGGCACATGATTTTTCAACGAGTTTTAACGGACACAGCAATAAGTTTCTTGTTAATAATGTAATTAATAGTGTGTATGGTCTACCAAATTAGATGCTGCTGTTTCTAATAAAGTTATAATGGTAATATTAATTCGGTTCATAATTTCAAGATAATTTTTCTCTTTTGTGACGAAAATTTGTGTAAAAAAATTGCATATATTTTTAAAAACTATTTTGATGTAAAAAATTGCCTATATTTTAAAAACTTTTAGTATGAAAAAATTCTTTGTACATACAAAATTCTACAGGCCGTGTGCCTATTTGCGGGGAAACCGGGTGCATATTTGGTGATGCCTACTTGGGTTGCGAAAATTTTGCACGTGTTATCTAGTAAAAATTAATATGATTTAGCTTATACCTTTTCGTTTGCCGTTTTTAGTCTCATCGCCAAGACTAGTCACGTGACAGACTTTTAATTATCTAATTAAGTAATAATGAATTAAAAAGTTAAATCAAATGAATAATTTAATAGTAAAATAAATAAAATGCTAATTATTAATAATATGAATTTAATCAATAATGCCTTTCACTATTTAAAAATTATTAATAATAATAAAAAAAGTTTTTGCTTGAATGTTCTTGACCAATAAATCATATACGCCATTTTTTTTCAATTATCTATAAATCGTTAAAAGAATTCGTGCAAAGCTTATGTAATCATTAAATTGAGTATATGATTATGTTTCAACATAATGTTGGTAGGTAATTATGTATTTATCAGAAGTTTGTATTAGATCGAAATACGTAATGGTGAATTTGTATCACTTAAAAAGAATGATTGATGATAAAAATTAAATATAGTGAAGTAAAAATAATAATAGACATTTCTTTTCCATGATCTGTATTTATAAAATCATACGAATTGTAAATAAAATAATAATAAAAAAAATTCGTAGCGCAGGAGCTGCGTTAGTTAAGCTAATTTCCTCAGAGATTGAAAAAAAAAAATAACACTAGTTTTCTTAAAATCGAATATTGCATTTTTAATTTTTAAAGAATTTTGATTTCCAACACTAAGCGTCTAGAAAAAAAATTACAAAAGTACTTGTTTGCTTAAAACTGATCAAAAAATACAAAAATATTTTTTTTTTGAAAAATTCAAAATTTTGGTACTTTACGTACATTTAAATTTGATTTGAAAAACTGATATAAGCTTTGAGATAATATATACGTTGAAATTGCTAATATAATTTCAGAAAATACAGAATATTTCGAAAAACGTGAAGTTAAAGTTAGAACACCTTTATTTTGATGGAATAATCTAAAAATGAAATAATAAACAGGATGTCCTTTTAAAAATACAACTTTGATGCATTTCGTGTTTACGGCCACCCTGTATATAACGAAAATAATTTTCAAATGTACAGTCAATAACCCTCCATCTAGTCGTGAAAATTTTTTTGTTAATATTAAGTTACTAAGTCACAATCTTCCGTGTCGTATAGCGTGATCAACCCTGTATATATAAATTTTAACGATGATCATTTTTAACATCTATTAGGTAGGATCGATGAACATTTGAAGAAATTTTTTCTAAATTCCATCATCAGTACAAAAGCAATAGCTTCATTTCCTCCGGAAATTCGTTAAAAATTTAATCATTCTACGTTACATATGATATGTATTACAGCGACTCTATTTGTGCTAGATAAACATTTGAACCTATTTAGCGATGCATATTGTCCGTGCCGGATTTAAGGGGTGACAAAGGAGCAGTTGCCCACTTGACCCTCGATGTCCATCACAACGAGGTCCTAAGAAGTGAAGAAATTTTGAACCAGTTTGAAACCAGTCTGCAAAATCAACCAGATGACGCTACATTATCATAGAGTAACATAAACTGTATTTTTTTTTTAAAATTAGAGTTCCGTATTAAAAAATTAAAACCCATAAAATTTTGAACATGTGGGGCTAAGTGGAAGCAGGAGAAGTGAAGGCTATAACACGGTATTCTTCTTGTTTTAAGAAAAAATTGTCTGGCCAAGTTGGTGGGTAGCTGCTAGTATTAAATAAAACAAACAAAATACAAGAAACATGAATATTATCAAAGTTAATAAAGGATAACTCTAGGATATTTCGAACTAAATTTCGATTTTGACCCAATTTCCTAGAACTGTTTTTGTATTCTATAAATACGTATTTTGACTAACAAGTAGTCATCATCAGTATGAATTTAATGACAGGATCTGGTCGGGAATATCATAAAGTATTAGAAAAAACTATCGTAGAGAAGGCATACACTTGCGCTAGAACATAACGTATTACATCTCTCTCTTCTGGTGTGGTTCTTCGAAGTTGAACCATGAAAAATTTTAGATATTCTCCAGCATTTGACAAAATAGATAGTTTCCAAGATTATAGTTAGTTACCTTAAAGATGTTTAATAATTTACTCGAAATGCTTTTTCGTCTAGTGGTACTTTTTACCATCTCAACGCCTATTTTCGGTCATTGGGAATAATATTTAAATTTAAATAGTTTTAATCTATTTATCATAATTAAAATGATTAAAATAATTTCTAATAAATGTTTTGTTTATTTACATTTAATAATTTATTTACATTTAAAAAGTAAAAAAACCATTTGATTAATTAAATACAAATTTCATCATGTTAAATAACTTTTTTGCACCAAAATTACATTATAATTTTACAAAAAAATTGTATAACATTTTTGGTTTTACTTAATGTATCTACTTATTTCATCAAATTGGAAAGTTTTTTTTTTTTTAAAAAAAACTTTGAAGAAAAAAATTTCAGAAATATAATTTGAGTACCAGAATTAGAATAAAAAGTGGAATAAAAAGGTTAACCTTTTATTTTTAATTTTGTAAGCTAGGGACGGTTAATTAAGTGACTTTAGATCTTCGTAACTATTCATGCTAATGTTTACGATAGTAAAGTACAAAAGCTCACGTATATGAGATTTTATTTCCTATATCGCTCTTGATAATATAATCCCTTGATAAAGTCACAACAGTTTTTGGACATTACCTAGAAATAATCAAATTATCAATGAACTACGACGAACTACACTTTTCCTTAGCCTCTCCTGGCACATTTTGTTGCGCTAAGCAATACGAAGAGGATGAAGTTTCGGTATTTTATGAATTTAATAACCAATAATAACTACCCTATTAACGTTATTTAATAACTACCCTAATAACGGTAGATATACAAACAGACTGACAGACGAAAAATCCACTAATAAGATAATTAATTTTATAATAGTACCTACCAATTGTTACAAGCTTAGTATTAAATTAAATGTCCAGATATATCATTGCATTTATAGATATGGAGAGAAATTTTCAAAACTAAAAGTGCAATATCTAATTTCCACAAACATTGCCCGAAAATGTCTCAAATATTCATTACTAGCATTTACCCGCGGCTTCGGTCACGTTTATGCCCTTAAAGAACAGGCAAAGATCACTAAAAAGGAAATAAAACGGTGAAGCAGATACAATTTATGGACATCTGTTTTTACAAAAAAAATTAATTTGTTTTGAAACATATTGACTATTGCTTCAAAAATGGAAATAAATAAAGAGAAAATAGGATTAAAACTGATCTTTAAACAAACAATTTTTGTTTTTCACGAAAAAATGATTATTTCTTTTAAACTCCTTCTCTTCAATGAATCTGCAATAATCAAAAGTACATTTCTTCGATTGTAAAAAATAATCAGTATTCAATTTTTTTTGAAAAGTAAATTTGATGTCCATAAATCGTATCTCCTTGTAACGTCCTACTTTGTTTTATGAACTGTTAAAACAATAAATATAAGTTTTTTAAGTATATATTTATAAATTATAGCTCATGTGTTATTCTGATGTATGAGCTATATTATTGCCAAGTTTCATTCCAATGCATTCAGAAGTTTTTCCCTGAAAGCGAAATAAATAAACAAACAAACATCCTTACTTTCACATTTATAATATATAGGGATTTGAAAAAATAAAAATGTGAATTTAGAGTAAACGTATATCTATCGACAACCACCAAAAAATTCAATTTTTATTAACTTAAACTATCTTAATTGGTTAATAATGTTATGCGATTTTAATTTTGTGGATTTTTTTGTTTTGGACGTTGACCAACCCCGCATATTTAGTATTAAACATTATACAGGAAATAAAAGTGTACAGGGTTGTTCATTCAGAATTAATCAAAAAAATTCTCGCTTACCTTTTCGACTTTTATTCCGATAAAATGGTATATCATCAAAAGGTGAACTGCTATCCAATTTTAAAAATCCGTTTGATTCAAAATTATGATGGATTGGTGACGAAGGTGCTACATTTTTATGGAATAAATTATTATCACCCCTTGAACCACTAATTGGCCCATGCTGATGTTGTTGTTCATTTATAAAATGTTGTGGTGGTGCAAATAATTGATCATCAATTGGTGGTTGATTATGCCACTGATAAAACCAAGAAGATGATTGTGGAGATAATGGCGATAGATTGTGTGAAATTAATGCCATACTTTTTAAAACACTACACACAAGTCACAGACACTAACTAAACTTTCTACTTCACTTCTAATCACATATGGGATAAAACAGTGATTTTAAATATATATCGTTTTTTTTTTTTTAATATATGTATGATTTTTTATACTGTTAGTGGGGTAAAGTTTTAATTCTCATGTTATTCCACTTAAACATGATATCAATTCAAGGTTTGGGGAATTATTTTAATTCGCATACAATAAGAATAGTTCACATTGCTTCAAATTTGATTTCATAATTCACGCATAAAACAATTCAGAATATTTTCACTCTTTTAAAAAAAAAAAAAATAAATCGAATAAATTTTAAACAAAATCTGTGATTTGGAGGTTGTTTTTTTGTATTTGAAAATATAAAATGAACGATCTTTTATTTGGTGTTGAGATATTAATTAAATAAAATTTTATACGAAGAAGTTACATCTTGAAAACGAACGGTTTAGTCGTCAAATAAATTGGATTTTAATATCGTTATGCATGAACAATTATTTCATGAAAAGCGTTAACTGGATTTATGTAATTTTTAAGAGTCACCTAAAATTTAATATGTGTTTTTAGCCGTATTATTTTTATTTTTTATCTTTCCTCATTTAAAACACATATTATATTTCTACAAAATAATTTTACTCGATTAATTTAAAAATTGAAATTTTTAAATTTAGCCACACACTTCCGGTTATTAAAAGAATCGATAACCATACAATACTACGGTATCATTCATTACCTGATAAAATAAAGGAATTCAAAAATACGATAAGAAATAGAAATTTCAATGGTGGAAGTAACGGAAAGATCTATATTCGGTTATTGTGAATTTTAGTCTGCGATAAGATGTAATTTAGAATGTGATTTGTTGATTTATTATTGTGTGGCTGTTCATTTTGAATTTTTTATTTTTAAGCTGCACAATCTTGGAGTATTTTCAGTACCATACATAAAACCACGTAACATTATAAAATCGGTAACATAATTCCTTGGTTTGAAATATCATTAACTACATATAAGCAAATAAGAAAGAAAAAAAATGCTGAATAACTCCAAAATTGTTCATTATTTTCTTTTTTTGTCCGCCCATTGAAATATTTATTTAGAATGCTTAGAAATGTAAAATATGAAAAAATTCAGAAAATTTAGCTTGGAGGCAACTTCCATAAGATTTGTGTGAGATAATTTATACTAAAACTTTGTGTTGCTATTTATAAAATAATTTCGCGGGTATAATTTAACCATATCTGATCGATAATCCGTCAAACTTTTTGCTTTTTTTTTAAACAATTTTCTGACAATTGACAAAAAATAACAATAAAAATTAAATATTGAATAAATTGACACGTAAAATTTCAAATTCGCTTCAATCCATAGATCAATTTTTTGTATTATACATAATGTAGTCTTCATGAGTATGAATTAGGCAATCGTAATAATTATTTCAAGAGATGGTAGTATTATTTGATGATTGTTAGTTGCCTGTGAAAAGAAATCAAATTAGCGACGAAAAACCATTCCTAGAAACAATTTATCTATGTACTATTAGCTAATTCATACTGATGATGTTTACGTTGCTGTTGAAAAACTTGATCTAGACATTTTAATTTTTATTTCAAATTCCTGTAGATATTTTTTGATGTTTTTACACTCAAACTGACACGTATAATGGATGTAACACACATAATTTGTTTAAAAAAAAATTAAATTATAATTTTTTTTTATAATCACTTCAATAAATCTTTAAAACACAAAAAAAATTTTTAATATATTACTTTTTATATTTAATATATTTGCTTAATTATAATAATTTTATTAAATATTAAATTACATATTAATTTATTGATTTTTGCTATAGACTATATCAATCAATGTTTTTAATCAGTAAAAATAATAATAACACAAAAATATTGTTTCCTTAATAAACCATGATGCACAGAAAATTTTAATAATTCTGCTCCGTTTAACACATCATAGTCTAGCTAGCATACCTTCGTTTTATATTTAACATTTTTTTAAATAAAATAAATTTTTACTTTGCTAATTATATGCATACCAATTTATAATTTATTGGGAGTATTGAAGTGTTTATTTACAAGTTAATTATTTTTCAATTCCTATTGTTGTTACTGCTTACCATTGATATTAAAATTATATTTATAGTGAAAGTCGAATTAAAAATTATTTATTTGTAAAATTGTATAAAGATATAATTTTAATTTTCCAATTTGTGGTATACAAGGTGTTCGGAAATTTGTTCAGATTTTAAAGCTTGCAAAATCCTTTCAAATATATTATATAATTAGTCGGAAAATAGGTATTTCCAATTTAGGAACCACATCTATCAAAAATTGTTGATATTCCACCAATTGTTACCAGGTTTGACTGGATAAGTTTTTTATTGTCATCGATTTAATCGCCAATTGCGTCAATAATGCTAGGAGATTCTTATAAACAAATATCATTACACACAGTAAAGAAAATAAGCAATGTAAATTTACTTAGAAAATTTTTTCTAAGTTCTGTTTATCTAGTTTATACGAGATTCTTACAGACTTACTTTTTTGTGTATCTGTAACTTTCCCAGGCTACTTATTCCAGGTGTACTGGTGAAAAAAATAATATTTGTTTGGAATATATACAGAGATAAAGATCGCTCAATAATAAAATAAAGATAGTATGATAATACGACTTTACAGTGACCTCTAAGTCATATTTATAGGAACTTCTCTACGCGGTTCCGATTCTTTTTCATCAAGTTTTTGTTTTATTCATTTCCATTAGAAAATGGTAAAATATAGTTTGTAGTATCTTTTCAAAACACTCTGTATATAAAATATACTTTGTATTTCCAATCGATAATAATTGTATTGATTTTTATCTTATAAAATATGGTTTTTATGCAAAAAATTATGTAATTATGTGGTCTATTTTTACATGAAAAGAAAATCAAAAATATTTACCATGATTTATTAACCCATTGCATTACAGGAGATATCTGTTGGTACATGTTTTTTTATAATCTAATGAGTTAATCTATTTTAAATGTCCGTACTTTCTATCTGGAAATTTTACCCTGGAAATATTTATACTGGATATCATTGTAAAAAGTCTTCACCTTTATTTTTTTAAACATTTTGTTTGTAGGTGTTCATTAATTCATCTAATTAGTCCATTTCTGGTTTTCTATCCGCCCATCTATCCATCCGTCATCACGATAACTCAAAAACGAAAAGAGATAGCAAGCTGAAAATTTTATAGCATGCTCAGGACTTAAAACGTGAGTTTGAGTTCTTAAATGAGCAACATGGGTCCGTAGAACCCGTCTTGTAAACCGTTAGAGAGTTTAAAAAGAAAAAATGTTCCTTACAAACAATAAAATAAACAACTTTTGTTACATATTCAATTCGAAATTTCGCATGAAAACATTATAAAATGTATTTATTTTTCGTTTGTGGTTTGAAAACTATTAATTTTTCGAAATATTATCTGGATATAAACTTCTTACAAACACTAATAAGCATTTTGTTGTGCATTATGAATTCCTTCCGCCCGGCCAAACAGTCAACTAGGAATATTATTTGAACGTTATGCGTCATTTGCGTAACGCTATTCGCCTAAAAAGGTCGGAATTGTGGAAAGACAATTCATGGTTTTTACACCACGATAATGCAAAATCCCGTACTGCACTCATAATTCGTGATCATTTCGCCTAAAACTCAACCCATATCGTTCCACAACCACCGTATTCACCTGATCTGGAGCCGTGTGACTTCTGGCTGTTCAGCAAGCTCAAAAGACGGCTCCGGAGACACCGTTTTGATACGATAAAGGAGATTCAAGCCGCAGCGATGACGGAACTGAAGGCAATCCCGGAAAGTGACTACAACCAGTGTTTCGAAGATTGGAAAATCCGTTGGCATAAGTGCATTGCATCGGGAGGGGATTACTTTGAAGGGGATGAAATTGATTTGGAAGAATAAATAAGGAATTTTCAAAATAAATACAATGTCACCTTATTTTTTGGGCACAAATAAATATAAAAATATAGTTTTCCTATATTCTGTAGAAATATGTATAAAGATGATCAACAAATAACTTTAAAATAACCCTCAAAGTAAAATCTAGAGTCCCTATGTTATGCAGTGCAAAAACACACAGGGAAGATTAGCCATTATCGTACCACTTAACTTTTACGTAGGTAAGTAGTAATATTTTATTATCTTGTACCGTAGCTGTAGGTACAAAGTTATAGTTCGTACAAACCCAAGTGGCACCGAACAAGAGAGAGTATAGATATAAGTGCACATACATATACATCATACACTCTCTCTTGCTCGGTGCCACTTGGTTTTGTACGAACTATACAACATATATTTTTATGATGTGTGAGAAGTTTCACTTATGCATGTTATTGCCACTATAGTAGGGTAACGTGAAGTACCTTAGATTCAATATACAGTTTCTTTGAATTCTTTGTGTGCGTAGTCATGGTAGGGACAATAAAATCAATGCCAGCGCTTCCAGTGAAAAATTTTGGCATTAAAGGCGGCTGTTATGACTAATTTGCAGTTCTTTACAGGTTAATGTTATAGAAAATGTCAAATTAAATTTATTGAAAAAACACTAATTAATTAAAACTTAATGTGAAAATAAGAAATCAAATTGCACAAATATTATTTTTCAAATGTAAATTATCATAATTATTTATTTAAATTTGTGAGACAATAATATTAAATTTTCAATATAAGTCACAAATGCAATCCATACAATTATATATACATCCATACAATTCTATAATTAAAGTAGTGTATCGTTACAATGGAAACGCCTCCAAAAAAACTCACATACGGTGCGAATAGAAGTATTATTATCTAGTATCTATTAATCCTAGACTACGGTAGCTGCCTGATGTTGAATTTGCCATATTACATAAAAATGTAAAACTAGACTTGATACCATGACAAAATTTGAAAGTGAAATTAAAATAGTTTAAAAAACGAAGAAGTTATAAGCATTCAAAGATTGTGTTCCATCTCGTTTTAGCAAAACAAACTTTTATATGTATCTCTATGATAATATCGGACAATGACTCATTAGCCTATATCTTCCTGTTTGTTTAATTAGAAATTTTAAACGATCATATTTTGCGTACTTCTAAATATTTTCAAAAACCAACTTCACTTTTCTACCCGTGCGTGCAGTGAGAATTGTAATTTTCAACAAAATTTATTTTTGACAAAAATGGAAAAATCTTATATAAGTTTTATAACAAAAGTGTTGTAATTTTTTATTTTTTCATGATAATTTTAAAATTACAGGCAGTTTTAAGAGAACTTTTCAAAAGAGAAACGAATACGCCCGACAAAAAAAAAATGTTTTTGAAACATCGTTGTGACATAATAATGTTAATTGAATAGTATACACTGTATACAATTATTAATTAACATTATGACGTTACACGATCTTTTACGAACATTTTTTTTCTTAGGCGTTTTCATTTTATCTTTTGAAAAGTTCTTTTAAAATTGCCTGTAACTTTAAAATTATCATAAAAAATAACAACAGTTTTGTTATAAAACTTATAATTGATTTTTCCATTTCTGTTAAAAAAAGAAAAAAATTTTTTCAACTCCTAATTCTTCACTTGAAGTGGTAAAAAAAATTTAGTCAACAAGCCTATTTTACATTATTATTTCAAAGGATACAATTTCACTTAAAGTTTATATTACGGTGTGTAAAATAAAAAGAAAAAAAGAGTAACCAAATTTTATATATTTTTTAGCTTTTTAGTATTGAAAAACCGTAAAAATGATTTTGTCTGATTTATCCATTAAAAAAAATTTTTCTATGATATTTCAATGCTGTAAAAAAAAAATAATGTGAAGAAACACATAATGGTCAATTTATGCCCCTGGTACTACACTCTCCCCTACTATAATTGCGTAATTTAAATAGAAAAAAAATGTTTTAATAAAGCAACAATTTTTTTTCTAATTAATTTATTTGAATACCTGTGCAACGACACATGTAATAAAAACATACAAATTAACACTTTAATTATAAAATTAAAAGTTTAATAGAAACAATTTTTTAATCTACTCGGTAAGATATTTTTAGTGGATATCATTATGTCAGTATCGGTATGAACCTCAAACTGATTTGACCATTGAGGGAATAGTAACATTGGCAATAGTTACGGCGGACGAGTCAATGCAGTTTGGGCGTCAGGCCTACACTGGTTGGTGATATCCACAATATTTCTGGTGGATAGCCCTATTCAATACTATAGTATCTGTCTCTATACCATACTAGTATTGTAATAAAGCACCATACGTCTCTTATCGTGTATCCAACGAAAACATTAATTCTAAATAATATTATAAATGCGAAAGTCAATTTGTCTATTTATCTGCAAGTCTTATTCATGCGTAAAGCACTAAATCAATTTTGACGACTTTCGATATGGAAATTAAAAAGGGTGAAATAGGGTATGAAAGATTGGACAGGTCAAGATACATTATTTTTGACACAAATTTGGGTTTAATTTATATGTATTTTTTTCGTTTACTTTGAAAATAAGAATTTTACTGTTTTTTTGATATTCCAAACCGTTTTTGAAGAATTTAACTGGAAACTTAAAAAATTATACTGTAAAATAGACTATTGTTGGTCACAATATTTATAATTTTCTGAAACATTATAAAATGTGATCATTTCAAAAGTATCCACCCTTAATAATTCTTGACCTGAAGTGATTAGTGTATTGAGTGAAAACTCGTCGATTTAGATATTGAAGGGGGAGTTAAAAAATGGTTCCTTGAGAATTTTAAGTTTCACCCCTTCGTCTCTAGCCACCACAACTTTGAAAATTCAAATGATATCCCCTACCTTGTTATACATCATTTGAAAGGGCATAAAATTCTCTATTTACCATGATAAAAAAAAGAAATCAATCAATTGGTTTTTAAGAATACTTAAATTAAAGATTCAAGATCAATTGGTTTTTTATTGGTTTTTAGGTGAAGGAATGAAACCTAGAATTTTCTTGGAACCATTTTTGAACTTTCCCGTTAATACCTAAATCGACGTGTTTTCACTCAAAACAATAATCACATCAGGTCAAGAGTTATTAAGGGTGGATACCTTCCATTTTCTGTGTAGTCTATCTTGAGAACCAATCGATCGATTTCATTTTTTTTATCATGATGAATAGAGAATTATGCCCTTTCAAATGATTTATAACAAGGTAGGGGGTGAAATTGTAAATTTCAAAGTTGGGGTGGTATTGCGTTACGTTTAACAAAACTGGTACCCAAGTTTAGACGTATCCTTAATGCAGAGGGACTTATCTGCAATTGTTTAGTGAAGGTCAGCCATGATGAAATAAAAAAATGTAAATAATTACTATTACAAACAAATATATGGGACTATAAAAAAAACAATATAGAGAAGTCTAAATAATACAAAAGTTTAAGACGATGGGGAAAACAATATATTTTAGGTTACAAAACCTAAATAAAACAAGTGAAAACAAACAATTGACTGAGTTAATTGTTCAAATACCATGTATAGACAGTGTTGAATACACTGTCACATTACACATACATACATGGCACATATACATAACTTATATTCCCATATAATACATACTATACAATTTACGCTCTCACTTTTGTTCTATATCTAACGGTTTACAAGATGGGTCTTACGAACGGAAGACCCCATTGACCTATGATATATTTTTTCGTTTTTGAGTTATCGTGTTCACAGACGGACGGACGGACGGACAACTGCAAATGGACTAATTAGATGATTTTATGAACACCTATACCAAAATTTTGTTCGTCGAATCAATATTTTTAAGCGTTACAAACTTACTAAAGTTAGTATACCTTGATATATTTTACATATATGCATGGTATAATAAAAATGTCTTAAATATTCTCAGTCTTAAATATTCCTTCAAATAACACCTTGGCTTTCATTAAATTTAAATTTTTAATAATAATGATTATTTGTAATTTCTGCGATATAGAATTTGACTGGCGTATAATAATAATTAAAATAAAATTGAGTGAAATTTGTTTGAATGGCAACCAAACAGGCTTACATGTGATATTTATGATAGATATGGAGCATATATCAGCTTCAGATAGGCTTACAATTCATATATAAAACGAAACCTATTGATTTAAAGTTGTTCAAAATTACATGAAAAATTCGATTATGGTTTAACTACGGTTATAAAAAATATATGGTGATCGGTTGTTAGCGACAACAAAAAATGTATTTTAAAAACGATTTTTGTAATCAACTTCGTATCTTTCAACGTTCGGTATCTTTACAATGCCCATGATCAATTATGGTGGAAGATTAAAATTAATTAAATTTGATCATAAATGGATATATTCAATGCTTTTATTTGCGCTTCCACCATAAATATTCCTGCACAAACTATGACGAGCATAGCAATCGTAAGACGGATTATATTTTCAAGAATTATCTTTGAATCCCGATTTAAGCAGTTTTTAATATATTCGTGCACTGAATTCTGGCACGAATTATACATTTTGCCATAAAAATATTGTTCGAAAATAAAGCATTTTAATTTATTAAACTTTAAAATTAAACTTTTTTAATTTGGAATTTAATACTCTTCAAAATCTTCAAGAGCAAACATTCGGAAAAGCGGTATTTTCAGGAAGCCATGATTTTTAATTACGAAATCTGATAAAGATCAATTGTGTTTTCAATTTTAAACTGATGAATTTTAAAAAAGTTTATTTAAAAAAAAATAGATAATATTATCCAATAAATTGATATTTATCAATTTTAAAGCTGATACGGTACATAAAAATTGACTCAATAGCTCAGTGTTGCTGTGGGACCTAAGGATAAAGCTTATGTAAATTTTTATTTCAAATAGCTGCAAAAAAATGTACAGCAGCTTTATACTATACCTAATAATTCCATCAAACAAGCAAGACTAATAATAAATTTATAACAAACTGAGACTATTTATCTGTTATTTCCAAAAAATACCAAATGATAAATTCATAAGCTAAATGACGACATAAATCAACTCGGCTACAAGCGAGTACCATGCTAGTAAGTACATCGAGTTCATTGTCCCAATTGTTTATTTGAATAATTTATTGACAGTTTTATTTACAATGATGTAAATACAAATGCTATAAACATCTCAAAAATATCCGTACTAAAACCATTTATAGGCAACTTTATTGACATGAAAGTAAAAAACTAAAATAAATAAACCCCTATTTACAACGTGATCCATAAAAATCTAGAAAAAAATATGGTACATAATTTTTTTATCTGTGCGGTCGCTGATGACTTAAATGTTAAAAAGTGACCTTAAATAAAATTAAAAAAAAAAATTTTTTTTAAAGAATTGAAATTGAATTAGAAGGTCAAACAGTTTATTTGCACTCAACAATTTTGAAACACACAGCGCAAGAAATGGGATTAAAACATTCTTAAAGGTCAGCTGTTCCTCAAAAACAGAGCCTCACCAAGACCTCCACCGTGGTTACATTGCTTAAATCCTAAAACAAGGTCTTATCACCAATTATTCCAAGTTTTGTCGTTTGAACTCAAAATTAGTTGGGCCTATTATAATTGCATATTAACATTTACGTTATTATGTGAAATCCTTTTGCATGGACCCAACGTTTTATTTTTGCCGGAGCAAAGTTATTATCCTTGCTATTACTATTGCCTTTTGGTGATAATAATTCTTACAATTACTTTATTTTCAGTACAAAAACGCAAGAATCATAATCCAGAATTAACTTAACTCTTTTTTATGAACATCAGACCCCCTTACAATAAGTAAAAGTACGAATGTTATTCAAATGTCTGATCAGATTTTCATATCTCCAATCCATCCATGTTAAATTAAAAAGCGGATTTAGAGAGAAACTTATAGAAGTCAAAATCGTTCAAATTAGAGCTAAGAAGGTTTTTGTATTTTAACGCACCTAAAAATGTTTCGAACAAAAGTTGTTTCTTACTTTTCAAAGTCAAATGACGTTGTAATATAGTTTTTCTCTATCTCTTATCAGCTACGAACATGAGCTATTTTTAGGCTCCTGTATTACCTGACACTTACGGGCACATAAAATTTTGCATTCCGCATTATATCTATATTTTCAGTATTCAAAAGAGCAGATTATACGACTCTGTGTATGAAAAACTGTTTATAATTACGAATCATAAATTTGATTGATTTTATTTGACCTATAAACAAACAAAAATTTTTGATTTAATATTAAGTGCCGGCAATCAATTTTTGGAATGTATTTTCGAATTTTATGTGCAAAATATGATTACTTAACCCTCTCACACTTTATGTTACCTTAACACTTAATACTTTATTAATCATCATTCGCCTTTTTCCATATTTTAATAAGAACTATAAATCTTCGGATTGAACCAAATTGTGACGTTAAAAAATTTTGTGACGTTAATGCGATATCCATTACAAAATCCTGTATCTATGCATCGCTGATCAGATAAAAACAAATTAATCACGTTAATATTTAATTATTATAATTAATTCTCTAAATATTTCATGTTCAAATTTAAATACTCCTTTGTTCTGATAATTTGGGTGAATAATCTTCCATAATTCCTACAATAGCGACAGATTGTGAGAATGTAAAAATAAATTTCTCAAAATAAAAATATTTCTATTGTTTACAAATTAAACAATCAAACAATTATCTAAATGTTTACCTTTAAAAGAAGCCCAATTAATTGTTTGCAAAATATTAAGACTCTGTTTAACAATATCATATATCGTAGGTATCTTCAAAAAAAACACACCCTTATTTGTCACTTACCTTATTTACCACCTGCTGTTAAATAACAAGTTACAAAGGGGATGAAAATGTCAAAATTGTGTTAAGACTTTTTTTTTTAAGTTGACTGCAAACCTGTTTACCTGTATTTATTTACTTTTTTAAACAAACTTCACCTGTGCAGAAGTACAGTCCGTGTTCAGTGGCTTGTTGGATATCCGTTACAACAGGTAGAGAAAGGGAAAAAATAGACAAAGAATAACAAAGACGTTATAAAAACGTATATTATACAAATTATTGTGTGTTTGAAGGGTGTTTTTATTCGTTGGCTAATTATTATACACTCATATTAGCAAGTTTGTAGCAGATATTGTTCATTGGCGCAACTAGGATTTTTTCTATTGTGCTTAGCCAAATTTATTAATGGATAAGTAATTTAAATGAATGGAATCGAAAAATAATATGATATGTGATCTTGTATTTCAACTGAGCACAAAATTAGTTAAATATAGATTGAAGCAAACAATAAGGTATTCCACTACTTTTGAAAAAGTACTTCAAAATGTTGATTTTGCTAATAAAAAGCCACCAAAAATTTATTTCGGAAAATACACACGCTTTCTTAAAACTTAAATTAAATTTTAAACCTTTTTTAAAATGTCTAAAACGCGGGCATCCAATTTGATGACCTAATATGGGTATCACTATACGAAATAACACAAATAAGTTTGACAGATATATTCATAGACACCTGATTATAATATAAATATAAATACTTATCCATGTATATATTATACCCAACTGTCTACACTGAACTAATTGATGGTTTATGACTCATACCGCTATGACATCACAGCAGGGCTTACCCGCGTTTAGGTCACGTGATATACAGTTTAAAAATTACGTTTTTTAATTTTAATATGTTAAAAGAAAAAAGTGCTTTTATGACTCGAAATCAGAATATTTAAGTATATTTTAACATAAATTTTAACTTTTTCAAATTTCATGATTTATTTTTGACTAACGATAATACCCTATTCTTCATTATCTATTATTTGTAACAAATCAATTTGTGTAGAAGTGATTCAATACTGAACAAGCTCGTTATTGAGAAACTTACGTTTTTATGAATGGGATTGAGAAAATTTTAATTTCATCACAATACCTCCAATCATCAAATCAATTGGAATTTTGTGCTTTTTGGACTTCGATTCTACCAGAAAATGATTCATTCAAATCAATGTTAAAAATTTGTTTTCGTTTCTTCGAAGAGATTAGCAAAAACAATATGAAGTGAAATGAATCCAAATAGTCAAGTTCGAGTGTTTCAAGAGTCTAGGAGTTTAAGTTTCTATATTGGGAATAACAATTAAAATTAAACTAACTTTCACAGCTCATATTTTAAAAAAGAACTTTTTGATTTATTTGATGGTTCACAATTATGATCTATGGCAATTTAGTCTAGATGGTGAATAGATCACTCCATTTATTTTGTGGATACACGGGTATTAGAGTTGAACACACCTTAAATTGTTTCAGACAAAACACACCTTAAAATTATTTATTAATGATTTTAAAGCGTAGAGATTGGTTAACAAGTTCTAAGAGAAAAACAAAGTTTGAACTTCCAGAATTTTTCAGAAACACACTTTATTTCAATAAAAACTGAAACGTAGATACAATCTCTTCAAATCATGAATCATATAATTCAATTTGCTTTCAAATTTATTATTTATCAAATTCCCCTACTCAATCTCTTCTAATCCGCTACACACAGCATAATTTATCGGAACCAGGAGCCATAGACCTTGTATATTGCATATTAATAGTTTAATTATCAAAGTAAATCAAGATTTAATTAGCTTACGATGCTAGCGATTAATCAACTAGAAAATGTGATTTATGTTTGATCGAAAATCAAATTTTCTTTTTCTAAAGCTATTATAAAGAAAAATACTAAATGGCAATGGTACAGATCAGAAACCTATCTTGTTTGTGGCTATACATAGAGGATGAAAAACTTGACTCGCTACAACTGAAAATGGCTCAATCTGAAGAATTCATTCAATTAATAGAAAAATCGTTGCTCATTGTATACACAAGTGATAAATGCCAATAACTCTCTAGAAAAACTAGTTTACGTAAGTTTTCCTTTTCTTATTTCATCTAATATCAGTTGGTTTTTATTTGGATGGAAAGTATTTAGAAAAGATTCTGTTAATGAAACGTGATTTGTTAAAGCAGACTTGTCTCTGTATTTTAAGCACTCTGATACATTATCTGCTTTTCTTACTACGAAAAAATATAAACACTAAGCAAAAAAAACTATAACTTTGTTTACCCATGCTTGTTTAGAATTGACTACTGCTCATTTTAAGAATGAAATGATAATAAGGATAACTGTCGTGGTAATCGGAAACACAAGGCTTACAAAATTACTAATAGCTTGACAAAGAAAAATCGTACTTGCCTATGAAGCGCACATAAAATTGGAAGTGAAATATAGCTTTTTTAAAGATCGTGGCAGTTTCTATAAAAGGGAAGTGGCACTTTCGATGTTTCAAGAAAAACATTAAAGTTTTTTCCTTTAACAATAAGTCATGAATTTCCAATTGCCATGACAACACTTCGAGTCTTAGAGTATATTGGAGTAGCCCCACTTCATCTTTTTTCCATTAAAATTAATTTGGTAGAACCCAAAAGGATCAAGGATAACAAAGTTACATGTTACATGAGTTTCAAACGAATGCAGCCATTATCAACTTTTAAAAATAAATTTTCATACCTCTTGTGGTAATTTTTTGGAATATTTTCCAAGATATTGGCAAATTGAGACAGTAAACTATAATTACTGAGTACTGGACGAGGCACCAAATTTCCCTGGCCATCTAGCAGCCCAATATGTAAATTCTATCTGAAATATAATATCTTTATGATTATCGGTTCCAAATTGTTGGGTTGGGCCCGATAAGTTGTGTCATGTGTAGTCATACTGAATACTAAAATCTCTGACGTCATAATCAAACAAATGGACGACGATAGAGTATGTGGATATGTAGTTGTTATAAAAGAGTAGTTCAATAAACACACGGTTGACGCTGGTAGTTGGTAGTATTAAAGACGTTAATGCTACGCGAGCATTCTATATAAAATAAAACATACACGGTACTGGGGCGGTGGTATAAGATGCACTAAAACATTCGTTGTATTTCGTTGAATTCAACAAACATAAAACAACTACAACATCACAACTACGTAATAATACTCGCGAAGTATTTTTTATTCGAGTCGAGTGTGATGTGACCGTAACCATGGAATCAACAGAGATATTCGTTGTCGCGTCAAAAGCATATACACGAACACCAAAGAATAACATCAGCATTTAACAAGTCGAGAGGATCTTCCCATCAACAAAATTTTTTTTTATCTTATAGAGCGTAAAAGACAACAGACATTTAATTGTTTTTTTGTTGTTGTTGTTTGTTTTTGAAATTATTTAAAATGTGATCACCTTTTTGAAATAAATTTCATTTTTTTCATTTGTTTCTTATTTTATTTTTTATTGTTGTTTTTGTGTATTATAATGTTCATAAAGGATGGTGTTATTTAATAAAAAAGAAAGGCAAGAAAGGCGGATGTTACTTGCGAGCATGGATCAAATGACCGCTAATAAACCGGCTGAAATTGACAATGGTAAATTTTTTTTCTTTCTTATAATAAAATTATTTTTGGAATTTAGGACACAATCTTAGATGCATGAGTTTATTTTTAATACATATGCAATTTTCCAATTTCATTGAGAAATAAAGTTTGAAAGGAATAAATTCTTGCTGAAATTTGAAGGTTAAATGGGTGAAGAATATTAAATGTGGGTGGTTTATTTGTTTTTCCAAATTAAAAAATTTTGCTAATATTTTTCAATTTACGTACATGATGATAAGAAAGTTTTAGAAATAAACGTTTGTCGTAAGAGTGCTAATTGCTTGTGAATTCTAATGGATAATTATTAATTTGAAAGTAGTTGTTGCAATTAACAGCCTTGAGGAGGATAATTTGAAAAAAAAATATTAACAGAAAGAAATTCCATTTAAAATTATAATAAAATAATTCAACGATGTTATTAATTTTTATTTTCAAATTCTTGCCAATTTAAACAAACCGGTTTTGCCAAAAACAGCATTGTGTAATATTCTAACGAATTTTGTATATAGGTATAAGTATACAAAACTTATAACCAATTTTAATATCAGATATAATTAATATTCATATTTTAATTATTATACGAAAATGGAAAACAAATTATATACACCAAAATTATTTTAAACATATCCTTAATTAATAATTATTTATTATAATCAGATATTAGCAATCTAGTAATGGTGAAAATATGTTTAAATATTGTTTATTTTCATTGTTATCAATTCCTGAAAATTATTCTCATATTGCAAGAAATGTTTTTACTTAAAAAAAATGTTTTTCTTAAATAATACTTTGAATTTTTCCTCACATACAAGGTGTTTAATAAAGAATGGTTCTTTTTTAAAATATCTAAAATTTTGATTCATGTAAAGTTGTTGAAAAATTTATTAAAAAAAAATTCCAAAGTATTGATAGTTTTTTTTTTTTTTTTTTTTTTTTTTTTCTTTTACAATCGAACTTAGAAACGTATTTTATTACTTTTAGAGAATAATTTGAGACGTGTAGGATAAGGTTAGGTTTGGTTATATTGGCTGTCCACGAAGGACACACTTAGGTTATATAGTCCATTGTGATATCATATATGTGTTTTACCACCTTTCCGCTGATAATTTTATTTATCAGCTCCTCAATTTGAGAGGCTGAGTGCACATCCTTCATGCATATACCATGCACTACACCAGTCCATCACAACTATTAATTAAATTAATTTTGTTGCGACGGCGGGAATCGAACCCGCTACCATAAGCATACCGCTCACGGAGTTGGTTACGCCTTAACCAACTGAGCCAATAGGGCGACGACGCGTGTAGGATAAGTTAAGGAAAATTTACTGCGCTACCATTTAATTTATATGCTCTATTCTAAATAAATTTGGTGGAGGTGCAGGGAAATACAATAAATTTATGTGATTTAAAAAAAGTGCTTAATAAGTTGAGTAAGATACATAACAAATACAGCTGTAAATAAATTTTTTATAAACTTTTAGTGGCACAGAAACGAAGTTCTGTGAGTGCATGATAAAAAATTGAAGAAATCCGAACCCCGATTTAGACTTATTAGTTACGGAGAGATATAACATAGAACGAATCGGCGCATATATAAAGCTCCTATGCTATGAATGTATCCAAAACCATCGACCTTTCAGCTAGCTCTTATTTTATCGTGAAGATATCTAAAAAAAAAAAAACCTCGGTGGATGCTCCATAATCACCAACGATTACTCCTAAAACTGCACGTTCCCCTGAATAGTTTGCGTTTGAATGGAGGCAAACAAATTTCAAATAGCATTTGTAAAATTTTACGTGCCTGAATGAAATACGTTAACATTTTTTGCAAGATGTTATGGAACAGCTTAGGTATGACACTGGAAAATAAAACTTTTCATGTATAAGAATGTATTTAACGCTATTTAAGTTTGGTAAAACTGAAAATGGTTCATATTTTTTTCTTGTAATTATCTTTTGGCCATAAGAATAGGTCACATGAAATTTCGCTTCAAATTTTTTAATTTCAAGCTGATTAGCGGGACACTCTGTATATCAAATAATATATATCTGCCATAATTATAATTATCTATTGGTCATAAGACTAGTTCACATGAAATTTTACTTGAAATTTGTTAGTTTCAAGATGATTAGCGGGACATTCTGTATATCAAATAATATATATCAGCCGTAAATCAATTACTGTTTATATTAACTAATAAAGTAACCTATATTACATTGAATTCGATATTACCTACATAAAAAAAGTTATAAACATATTTTATAATATTCTATATAATAAATTTGAAATGTATCAGAAAAAAATTCAATATTCTGCATTGAGATTATTTTTATATACAATATTAAATCAAAGTTGAAAAATTTACGATGATCTAAAGAAATAATTACGCTTATAAAATATATTAAAATATACTTGTGCTCAAAAAAATTTCATTGTTAAATTATCAAAAATTTCGAAATATTACAGAACTTAATTAAATTATGTACTGCTAAGTAATAATTCAAACTTTAAAAATAAGTATTAATTATAAACAATTTGGAAGGTGATGATTTTTCAATGTAACTTTTATTTAAAAGAAGATGGGTCATTTAGTATGTATTCTTGCCCCAAAATTTTCACTGCAAAATTGAATTTTGGTAAAATTTTTCATTTATTCTGGAATTTAATAAAATAATAATCAAACTAGCTCGACTCATGCGGACTTATTTAGTGCGGTACCCGTGGCTAAAAACAGGCTACAGAAATAATTTATACAAAAATTTATTATCTTCTGTTTTATAGGCAATATTATTACATGTATGATATAAATAATAATAATACTGGAATTTAACCTCTGTTTCTTAGACACTTGCACGTCCATAACATCATTATTTCCAGATCATTATTTTTCATGTATATTTATTTAAACTACATCCGAATACATACAATGAAACTTATTATGTGGGTGAAGTCGGTTACTTCATTCTTATCCAAGCGACATTAATTTTAATTGATGAGGCTACCGCTGTCTGGATTCGAACCCGCAACCTCGCATCCTAAGTTTTCAAACGAGTAAAGGCGATTGCTCCATTTCTAGTTTTATGCAATACAAATTACAAAATGAACATAGTAAAGCTTAATATTATTTCTCTAGCCAGTTTTTTCCTAAGCGGGGCATTTTTAGAACGTGAGTATTTTTTGTCAGTAAGTAGCACGATGAGCTTGAAAATGAGGCGTTGACCATGTAATTTGATAAAGAACATCATTTACACCAAAGAAACAAAGTAAAAACATTGAAAATATTATATTAATTTAAAAACTAATATTGTTCTTAAGAACTTTAGAATATATTTTAGTGGTACAATTTCTATGTTTGCAAGTATACATTAAAATTT
This sequence comes from Chrysoperla carnea, assembly GCF_905475395.1. Taxonomy (NCBI): domain Eukaryota; kingdom Metazoa; phylum Arthropoda; class Insecta; order Neuroptera; family Chrysopidae; genus Chrysoperla; species Chrysoperla carnea. The sequence goes on along the minus strand of NC_058337.1, from coordinate 68,970,756 downwards.
AAAGTGTGTTTTTAATTTTTTTACATAAAATAATTTTATGATTGACAGCCAAATTTCTATCAACATAAATCAAAATTACCAGTCGTTAAAATTCATGAGAGCTTTAAAAATATTGTATTTTTAAAATAGCAAAAGTAGTGAGTAGTACCTAAGTAGCACAAGATTGAAAGCTGAATCAATCAGATTCTGGAATTGGATAATTTATTATCACTATAATGCTTAGTTTACACGCTCATGCAATTTGCAGCAACTGACTTGTGCAACTAATTTGCAAACGCACGAGGTTGGAGGTTTACTTACTCCACTAGAAATTGACCATATTTTTGTCTATCTAGTGGATTTTATTTTTTCTCACTTTTTGCATTTCAGACAACAAGTTAAAAACGGTTTTAGCAGGAACTTTTACCTGTTTCCAGTGGCCAGATATATCAAATTTGGATTTTTTTAACTATAACTTGAAAAGTTGACAAAATATTTGTAACTTAAAAATCCACCCCTTGGCTAGACAGACGCCTTAATTGTTCTTAACGCGTAACTAATCAAGTTGGACGGTTTATTTCATAACTTGAGCGGTTTGTTTCAGCGGGTCCTTCTTACAATTTGGGGTATGGTAGTCAACTGGTAATATATCATTGATAATCAACTGTTTTTATTAACAAGTATCAAAATTTCATAAAAAGGAAGAGTTTCTGAACTTAGCTATACAGAAAAACCGTACAAACTACTTAATTAAACTCGTAAACGGTGTACATAAATTTAGTTCTTTTGCACTTTTCCTGTACAAATTGGTTCAAAACAAGCATTAGATATTAAAGGAGAATTTATTCATTAGAGGTCATTAAAGTAGTACGTAAGCTGGCTCAGTGGGGACGGGGTCAATTTTTTTTTACTTTTGCTTATTTAGAAATTGGGGGGAAATCTTACGTTTGATGAAAAAATTATAAAAATTTTATTAATAATAGTTTATACTGGTAATCGTTTTTTATTATGGTGTATTTTCGAATTACCAAATGTTTTTCATAGTTTTTAATAAAAATAAATTAATGAGTTTTCCAATAAGTGGTTTAAAGTTAATTCTCGGGAAACTGTTAATTTTGATATTTAGTAAAAGTTTGGTAAACATCTTATGATTTGGAGGATTTTATAATTTTCTTATTTTTGCTTATACAGGCGTTAGGGCTAATATCATTAAAAAGTTTGTTTACGTAATACTTGAATGACCTCTTTTTATCGGCACTGTTCGCCGTTCTTTTTTTAAAATAACCAATAACTAAATAAATCAGATTAGTGGTTCTTGATAACGGAAAGCCAGACAAATAGACGAAGAGGCAACAATAAAAATACTATTCAATTCTGATGATATGATTTCAGTATGTGTATAGTACCTATTTTTTTAGATTTATTCATATGACTACTTTTAGGGGTAAAATTTATATGCATGCATAATTTACTTTAATAACAAGTGAAAACAAACAATTGACTGAGTTAATTATTGAAATACCATGTATAGACAGTGTTGATTACTCTATCACAATACACATACATACATGTCACACATATATAACTGGTATTCCCATAAAATATATAGTATACAATTTGCGCTCTAACGGTTAAACAGTGATGTTTACGAAAAAATTTTTCAAACAAAAGTTGTTTATTTTTTTTATAGGAAATAACTTTTATATTTAAACCATTGTTCTATCTCTAACGGTTTTAAAAGATGGATCCTACGAATCCAAGACCCAATTGACCTATGTTGCTCATTTACGAACTCGACCTCACTTTTTTCGTCCTAAGCACGCTATAAAAATTTCAGCTTGATATCTCTTTTCGTATTTGAGTAATCGTTTTGACAGACGGACAGACAGGCGACAGACAGACAGACAGACAACCGGAAATGGACTAATTAGGTGATTTTACGAACACCTATACCAAAATTTTGTTCATAGTATCAATATTTTTAAGCGTTACAAACTTGGGACTAAACTTGGTATACCTTGATACATTTCATATACATGGTATAATAATTAATATAAAAATTTAAAGCTTTTATTACTTTCCTAGCGATTCCACATTTATATTATTAACCTAATCCTTAAATAATTTTGATTCGAAGTTCATCAAAATAGATCAGACCTATACAAATAAGAATTTAGTAAATTGTTAATTGAGAGAATCGAAAGAATTATTCTTATTTAGTGCATCACTAATGTAACGTATTTATAAATCTTTAATAAGTAATTTTGAGTGTGAGAGATGCATAATCACTTATTATAAAATTGTTGATGTAATATAAGTACAATTTAAACCTTTGATTTACCTACTCTTAAAATAACTACTTAAATCGTATAAGACATGTGGATATTATTAGTTTATAGACGTAGAAAGTATCCAGAATGTTCTTCAAAACGTCAATGTATACAAGTGAAATTTACACAATTTGAAAAACTCCCAACAAAAATACATAAACAGGGTGTCGATTTTAAATAGTCCAGCTCAAAATTTCTTTAAGATTTTCTGGGGAAAATATCAAGTAAAAGTTATTCTGTCTGGAGGGGGATATTCCACAGAAACTGTTAATTTGACCTGGATTTATAAGAATTACAAAAAGCTTTTGTTCGAAACATTTTTTCGCAAGCTTAATACATTCAGCAAAAATCGAGAGTAAAAATCAATTTAATCAAAATCAACAGCTTTTTTGGAAAAATTTTTTGTACGTTGAATACATTCCGTAGAAATCGAATGTAAAAACAAGATTGGATAACTGTTTGCATTCGATTTCTGCCAAAACTATAAGGTTGACGAAAAAATGTTTCCAACAAAAGTTGTTTGTTATTTTATAAAGAATAATTTTCGAACTTAAACTTTTCCTCAATCTCTTATGTTAAGAATTTGAGTTGATTTTGTCTTTGTAAGTCAAGTTTAAAAAGCCCTTATCTAAACAAATTTTCAGCTGGATTGTTTAAAATGGGTATCCGATGCATGAATATGATTTAAAAAAACGAGTTAGATCCAGAAAATCCTTAAAAATTGCAAAAAAACATTATGTTTCCACATAAAAATGCGGCGGTGGTAAATGGATTGATGAGCCATAATAGGCACTTAGTAGGTACTATATCTGAACTTGGTTCCTTGATTTCCCATTACTTCCACCAAAAATAATGTAAAAACACAAATATATAAAAGTAAAAGAAATTTATGAAACACTTATGAATAGTTACTGAGTCAAAAATTAACGAAACTCTTGGTTAGACCTGAAATTTTTGTTAAAATAGTAATGTTTGCTTTAAGAAAACGTACTTTTAGATATTTAACTCATTAATATAACTTTATAAGCAGGTAAATTATTTCATACCCCTTACGGTGTTAAATTTAGATATTTAGGCTGTCAAAGTTCGTATTGAGCAGTTAAAAAGCTAATTTTCTTAAGAAAAATTTGGAAAACTAATATTCATATAGCTAAAAGCATGACAAATATTTTCTTATACAGAAAATTAAAGCAAGTGGCACTCATTTTTCCATAAAATACATTTAAAATGATTGCATGCATTTGTGTGTTATTTCTTCTAAATACCTTAATTTTTTTTTTTAAATTAATATTATAACTGTATTTCCAACTTCAACGGTCGTACATATAGCAAATTTCTAAATATTATTCTATTTTAATATTTGTCAATTTTAAGTTAATTGATAAATTGTAAAACTTTTGTTATTTGATGAGAAATCTCTGTTTCATAAAAAAAATATTCTAAAAACTCATACACTTTTTCAAGAGTACCTAAAGTACTTTTAATCTAACAAATATCTAAAAATTGATATCTAAATGTTCATCTCAATTTTGCAGAGATTTCTTTACAAAATTCTTAAGAGAAAGTTTAGTAATAAATAAACTTTAACTTTAATATTAAACAAGTGTTAATATAAAAATTATATATACAAACTTTTTCATTTAGTAATTATATGACTCTGTCTGTTCTACGAATTTCAACTTGAGTTAAATAAAGAGACACATATTTGTGTACATAACATGGCACCTGTTTTAAATAAATGTACCGTGTGATTACTTAGAATTTAGATAAGATTTAATTTTTACTAGCTACTTTACTTTAAAATAAATTAAAAAATGGATTTTGTAATTATGTAATTTAATTACTAGCTTTACTTCTCTCATTGGCATACCAGGACATGTAAAAACGATAACTCAAAAAACGAATAGAGATATCAGCGTGTTTAGGTCAAGGTCTTGAGTCCGTAGGACCCATCTTGTAAACTGTTAGAGAAAAATTAAAAGGAAAAAATGTTCCGTATAAAAAAATAAATAACTTTGGTATGAAACACTTTTTCATAAGCTTCACTGTTTACCCGTGAATGCGCAAATTAGCTTAGAAACATATAGTATATAAAATTGTTTTACTTCAGATTATTTAAATTTTTTGCATTTAATTTTTTAACTAAATAGATATAATGTTAAAATAAGAGAAAAACTCAAGTAATATTAGAATGTAATTATTCGCTTCTATAAAAGCATAAAAAAATTTAATAACTTCTGTATTTTCATGTATAATTAAAATTTCTTTAAAGCTAATAGAAACGTATCCATAATTAAGCGAAATTTACATTATTTATTTTAACTGCCAATTGGACGATTGATAAAGTTAATTTTAGTAAAAAATAAAAATTGGTATTTTAATCGTGGCTTGATTGTTGAATTTATGAACAGTTTTCCGGTTCTGTGGTTCGATTTTCGTATTTCGACAACTTTTTTCTACCTGCGGTTTATATTAAAAGCCATTGACATTATACTTACTCAGAAAAAAATAGAAGAAAATTTGCAAGTATCGAAAAAAGAGTGCAATTTTCGGATTTTATCAAATGATTTTTCAACTAGTTCACTGTTCAACAGTTGCAAACTTCCTATAATTTTTTCCGTTTATTGTGTTGATAAAGACTTTCTATTAACATAAACAACAGGCAAAAAAAAATCGTTGAAATACAAAAATTGAAAAACTAACTTACCTTTACCAATCGTTCAAATGGCAGATAAAAAATAGATAAGTCATAGAAACTTCGCTAAATAATTTCGATTTTTTGATTCACTTTTTTTCCGAATACATCCCACATGAAACACTAGGTACAAATATTTTAAATACCTCCAACAAAACCGTATAAACAACAAAACAAACATACAAACACGTTTTACAATAAAATTTTCAAGGAATATTAATGTTAAAAAAATATTATTTGTTTTCAGCTGCATTTAACCACGTCAAAGATAATATAACTGAATTAAATGGACGAGCCGGAGCAAATGAAACTGATCTCATATTCTTGAAGGGTCTTATGGATAGTTCTGTATTAAAATCTCTAGTCAAAGTAAGTATATATACCATATTATATTAAATTTTAAAACAATTAAATTTAATTGTACTTAATTGGCTTTATGACTATTTAATTTCATTTCATAAAGGTCAGTTGGGTCATTCATACGGTAAGAAGATATTCTATTTTAATGTCTCGACCCACATATTAACTCCAATTACCATCTATTAAATTATTTACAATTTTCTGCATTTTATAAGTGTATAGAAGAACAAATGAAATCGTAAACTTTATAATTATAGAGCTGGTATAAAATTGTCAGTAAAATCTAATAATTAAATAAAATAAAAAAACATATTAAATGGAATAAAAAGTCAGTAGGTATAATTTAATTATGGTGGGAGCGCAGATTTTAAATAATTTTATTTCAAATAGATATGTTTAATGTATTTACCTGCGCTTCCGCCAATACACCATACGACTATTGAAGGAGAAACAGATTTGCATCAAGCATGGCATCCAACCTATGAATAAACCAACTTTAAAATAAAAAGTCAATTTAAAAGGTCTTGTGGATTATGGATGTATGAGCGCCAGAGCAACTTTGGATAAAAAAGCTTGATTTTTTTTTATATGAAGTTAGGACTAAGTCTAAATCAATTATGAAAATTTAAGGGGAGGGTTGTTGCAGGATTATTAAAGAGAGGAAAATTTAATATACTAAGTTTAGTCCCAAGTTTGTAACGCCTAAAAATATTGATGCTACGAAAAAATTTTGGTATAGGTGTTCATAAAATCACCTAATTAGTCCATTTTCGGTTGTCTGTCTGTGAACACGAAAAAGAAAAAGATATCAAGCTGAAATAGCGTGCTCAGGACGTAAAAAATGAGGTTCGTAAATGAGCACCATAGGTCAACTGGATCTTGGGTCTGTAGGATCCATCTTATGAACCGTAAAAGATAGAAAAAAGTTTAAATGTAATAAATGTTCCTTACAAAAAAAAATAAACAACTGTTGTTTGAAACGTTTTTTCATGAACATCACTGTTTACCCTTGAGGGCGCCAATTAAGTGCAAATTATATAATAAGTATTACACGATGTAATAAATAAAAAATCCCGTAATCAATACTGTCTATACATGGTATTTCAACAATTGACTCAGTCAATCACTTGTTTTAACTCAATTTACCAACCAAAATAAAATAAATGCTAATAACAGCGGAAATCAACTTGTTGAAAACCAATTGAAAACTAAATTGCAATCGCGTGTGGAGTCCTAAGTCAATTCTATTACAATACATAATAAAATACCCAATTTTTATATTTATATCAAGGGTAATTTAAAATTCTTTAATTAAGGGTTGTTTAAAAATAGTGTAATTTGTTCTAATACTCTGAGTATACTGAATTGAGTATCACTGGTTATTTAGACGTATTAAATAATATATAACACGACAAAGTATAAAATAATAATGCATATAATAGTCCGTTTGATGCAATATACCCAGGGGTTTTTCTTTCTGTGACATGTCAAACCGATGCAGGAAAAAGAGACGAATATTACTCAAAGGACCTATAGTCATTTCTTCGTTGTTTTCCCGTGAATCGAATTTGAAATTTTTTTAAAAAATAGTTTTAAAATTTGGGGTGGGTATAGATTAAATATCACATTAGAGTACAAGTTAAATATAGGGATGGTTTTAAAGGGTCGAGAGTCCATAAATTCCAATAAGATTCCTAATTTTAGGGAAAGAGTATGATTCCACGTAAAGTAAAATTTTTTATATTTTCATCCATCCCATAAATAAGGTGTATTGATTTGTTCAATTCTGTAAGCGAGTTTTAAGTTTTGTCAAAAAGCTACGCCTCGCAATATTTTATTCACATACATGATTCTATTTATTTCTATTGTTCTTTAAAGCTTAATCAAAGTCTTTGACTCCAAAGTGATTGGGTAGTCTTGATTTATTTGTTGACCAAATCTCAATCAAAATTGTACCAACTCAACTATCATACAAATAATAATGATGGCGTCATAATGACATTTTCTTTGCTATTAAAATATTTACCTTTTAAAAATTCATTAAGAATAACTGTATATAACAATAATATATAAAATAAACACATATGACGGACTGAAATCAAAAACTAAAGATATCACTATGATACAACAAACATGTTAGAATGAGTACGATACATATAAGAGATATATTGTATAAGTCGCGTACATATTTGTGGTAGATGAAACATATTTTATATTATATAAATCGTGGATATTCGTTATTTCAATCCGCGCCAACGAATTCACACGAATACCAACAAACATGTAATATTTTCAGTATTATTTGAAGAACCGCTAGCGGTCGCTGTATGTTGATACACGGTGTTTTAGTTTACAATACACGCCCGTGTTTTTAATACAACGTCTACACCTGAAATTAATATTTTGCTTTCGTGTTGTGTGTGTGTTTTTTAAATTTGTATTAATTTTGTTGTTTTTAAGGTGAAGCTTTTTTTACTAAATTACTAATTTTTGTGATTGTTTTGTGAAATTTTGCTTTTTAATTGTTGGGTTTGTTCATTTGAAAAAATTAATAACAATTTTTTGTTTTGTTTAAACCACTTGTTTGTTACCTGTGGTAACAGCATTCTATATGTATTGTTTTTATTTCTATTGCACATGCGTTTTAACCAGAAAAAAACGCCTTTCAATTTTTTTTTCACCATATTTTTTGGAAATAAAAATGATGTCATACTACTTTTTGTCGATATTAAATTTCGAAATTAAAGAGGCAACTCAATGTAAGACTAGTTTAATTTTTGTTTCTATGTGAACTAAATTTCCAAAATGATGTGAAAATAAAATTGAATACCTAATTTAATTTCAATGTTAAACTCATTACAGAAAACTTGATTTAAAAAAGGTTGGTTTATTTTATAAAGTTGAGTCATCATCATTTATTTATTATTTTCTGTTGACCCTTTAAATATTAGATGTGAGTCAAGCGTGAAAATTCATTTGTCTTGTTCTGAATGAAGGTACTCACATGAATTAATTGAAAATTGTATCATGGAATTCACAATATAGGGAATGAATATTCTTATTAATAACAAAATATGAGTCATGATTTAAATATTTCTTGTAAATAAAATATTTAATAATAATTACAATAAGAATGAGTATGTAGACGTGAGAATAATTAATATTTCTCAGACTAATTGATTTATTTCAAGAAATAATTGTTATCTGTCTTTGTAAAACCAAAAATTATATTTTATGTAATCACTATTCATGAATAATATTTTAAAGAATTTTAGTATTTATAGTTTAACCACGTTAAAAATGTCCTTTTAAATATAACGCCTATTTTAAAAAACATATGTATTGCGCATGTGTGTGAGTTTGCGTATTAAAATTAACATTATTAACGTTGCGTGATAAACTCGGTGTCAAATATTGTACTTTTCAGAATTCCCCTATCGGTCTTATTGGTTAAACTAAAGAGTATAAGGTAGAGGAAAAGGCTCCCACTATTAAAAAAGAGTATACGAGTTCCAACGTATCTAAAGATAGGATCCAGTCATAAAAGCTCTTAACTTCCATAATTTTATTTAAAAAATTCTGTCAGCAGAGCGTACTTTTGATCTAAGGACTTCTGGATTATGAGCCCAGCACGCTTCTACTGCGCCACTCTGCTCTGTGTAGAATAGCGTAATAACATGAACTAATTCTGTTGTAAATACAGTAGTATTTACAGGACCCAACTACCAGATGGCATTCGTGATTGTATACGCGACCTTTTCCTCTATCTTATACTCATTGGGCTAAACCAAACTAAAATAATAAAACTATGCTTTTGGGTGCATTCGAATTTACAGAATACTGAAACTAAGTACAAGCCAGAATATCTGACAGGTTTACTGTTTACTTTTTCATTTATCGAAAACTTCCTCTTCAGGAAATATCATACTTCAACAATATCAAAAATAGGACTTTGATGAGAAATAAAATTTTTTCATAAACATAAAATAGAATAAAAAAAATAGAATAATGATAATGTCTAATAAATCAATATAATTGAAAGTAGAAATAAAAATCAAGTGTTAGTTTGACTTTTATTATATCCATTCACTTGACTCATGGCTATGATGAAAGATAGTAATTAGTCCCATAGTCTCCCATTTCCATTGATGAGTTTCGTAGCAGTAGATCGGTGCGCGGGGGATTTTTAAAAAAAAAATGGTATAAGCGATGGGAAGTTCAGCAAGTACATGTTTACTTCCTTGTTTTCTAATGAGAAGTCCCAAGATAGAACAGATAAGACTTAAAAAAAAAGATATCTAAAAATCTAAACTCCAAGTAAATATTCAAAGATCTATGAACTGAATATTTTCAGGTCTGGTATTTCTGTCTAATTTGAATAATACCTGACATATTTTATTAATAATAATTAATAAAATTATTTAAACTATACATCAATTAATCGATAGGTAATGAAGAGGATCTTAAATTTCTGAGTCAAATCTTAATAATTGAAATTACTTTTCCACACTTTAATTCATACTATTTAAAATTTTTGCATAAGACTTACGGAAAACGCAATTTTTTTATAATTTTAGTTTTTAATTTTTTTAACGGTTTTACTTTTTTGTTGTTTATGAAACTAATTACGCCGGATACGATACCTACACATTTATAAGTGTTTTCCCATTCACGGATGTTCTAGTGTAGAAGCTCCTTAAAAAAAGAGCTTCTACACTAGAAGCAATAGCCTAAACTGTTGGTTTTGACCATTCCATTTAAGCTAGTTATTTTAATTTTCTTTTTTACGCATGTGTTGAAGTATGCGCAATTAACTTATTTTTTAATTTTAAGCAAAAATAGTTAAGCCATCGTTGTCCTAAACATATAAAAATTGTTCCTTTTTTTAATATAAAAGAAAATGCTGAAGGTGGGTTCTCAAATTGTTTACTTTTTGTGTGAAATTTTAATTTATAAATGTTTAGGGAAATGAATGTTGTAATTTCCGTTATATATGAAAGTTATTGCTGACAGTAAAAACAGTTGTAAAAATAAGTCAATTGAAGTTTTTGTAGAGATTTTTTTATATAATTTCTTTTTTATTTATTTATAAACCAATCAACCATAATATTAATTAAGTTTTAATATTTATTATTGTTAAGACATAAACAAAAGCCGTTACTAATTTTTTTAAATGAATTTATCAATTCTTTATGACATGTTCCAAAATGTCGTTGACAATCACTAGAGATATACCACTCTTTGGAAAGAATGCTCAAGGGACATGATAGGCTACAGTATGATTAATATAAGTTTGGCAGTATGACAATAGGTCATATTTTCTACATAACCCAGTCAATTTGGCAGGTTATTAATTAATACCCAGGAGAAAGTTCTGAAGAACAAAAACCAAATTTCCATAATTGTTCAATGCTGACCCAAGTGTTTAAATTGTATTTATTATAATTTCAGGTACAAGATCGTTTAGAAGACAAACCAAAAGATATCGAACCAGTTTGTATTGGCAACAAAGAATTAATACGGGAAATTACAGCCAAATGCATCAAATCAAAAAATCGTGACGCCCGTGAATTAGCAAATATATTATCAACAGCTCATTTTCGAGCATTAGTTGATACACACGACGAAGTAGCTGAAGATCGGCTGTCACGTGCATCGAATTCAAATTCATCCGAACATATTACCTCAGAAATATTTGAATTACCAGTCAACGGGATGCATGCAGACGCAATTCGTATGGTTGGGTTACGTAAGAACCCAAATGAACCGTTAGGATTAACTGTACAAGTGGATGACCAAAACAATTTAGTAATTGCTCGAATATTGGGTGGTGGTATGATCGATCGACAAGGTTTATTACATGTCGGTGATGTTATTTTGGAAGTAAATGGCGTGCCTGTATATACACCAGAAGAGTTGGCTTCAGAAATCGGTAGCGCAAAAGAGTCTGTTACATTGAAAATTGGACCAAGTGTTGAAGAAACTGTTCAACATGGATCAACTACCCAGGTAACCAATGGTACTTCTTCTAATGGGGTCGTTAAGAAATTGACGGTAAGTAGCGTAGAAAATTGGCCTTGTTTATTTAGAATTAGTTATTAGAATATGATTGGTGGTGGCAACCATTAATTTTCTTGCTAACAATACTACTGTTACTAGTAGAAATTAAATAAGTATTGAATTTGAGCATGAGTTAAGTCTTTTGAAAGTTCTGGCGATAATATTGGTAAGTAAACATCCCAAAATATATCGATTGATTCAGGAGATCAAAATGAATCGTCTAAATTCATAAAAAACAAAATGGCTTACCTAAATTTAGTTTAGTTTTTAAATTCTGGCTTACGTTATAATTTTATTATTTCAGTGTTATATGCGAGCTTTATTCGACTATGATCCAACCACTGATACACTTCTACCGTGTAGAGAAATTGGATTACCTTTTGAAAAAGGAGATATCCTACAAGTAAGCAGTATTTATGCACTTTTGAAAGGATTCACGATTTAACAATGTATTTTTAATTTAGATTGTAGATACAAAAGATCCTAATTGGTGGCAAGCAAAAAAAATTAATGGTGATGGATTAGCAGGTTTAATTCCATCGCAAGAATTAGAAGAACGTCGAAAGGCATTTGTTGCACCCGAAGCAGATTATGTACATAAAATTAGTATCTGTGGTGCACGTATATCACGCAAAAAGAAGAAAACGTTATACCAATCGAAAAATAATGGTGAATTTGATAAGGCAGAATTAATTTTATATGAAGAAGTCACCAGAATGCCACCATTTAAACGAAAAACTTTAGTATTTATTGGTCCACAAGGCGTTGGACGGCGTACATTGAAAAATAGATTAATTAACAGTGACCCCGACAAATTTGCAGCAGTAGTACCTTGTACGTACTCGAAATTTTACTTAAAATTCATTTTGTAACATTGAAATTTATTTTTAGACACATCACGACCACCTCGCGTACTAGAAGAAAATGGAAAAAGTTATTGGTTTTCTGAACGTGAAGCTATGGAGACCGAGATTAGAAATCATAAATTTTTAGAATATGGTGAACATAATGGACATTTATACGGAACACATTTAGATACAATTCGTGACGTAATTCGTCAGGGTAAAATGTGTGTACTCGATTGTAGTCCAGGTGCACTCAAAATATTACATAATAGTACTGAATTCATGCCGTATGTGATATTTATTGCTGCACCTGGTATGGAACAATTGAAAGGTTTATACGATGGTGCTCGTACTGGAAATTATTCAAGTAAAAATTTAACGGTATGTTGATATTTACTCAGGTTGTTGTCGAATGCATTAAAATTTGTATTTTGACTTGTGGATTATTTGTAATTGTATTTTTTTTATTTGATTTTCGTTTATTTTTCATGTATTGCATGTATTTGCAGTTTGATAGACAAAGTTCCATCAGGTTTAGTTCACGAAGAGCCAGAACACTGGAATCCCTTGCGTCTTTATACGAGGTTTGTATAATAGTTTTAGTGTTACAATTTGAAAAGAAAACACTTTAATTTGTGCTACTTTTTATTATTTACCATACTTATGAAATTTCAAACGAGACTTTATTTTGACGACTTGAAACTTATTTTAAAAATTATTCAATATTGCGCTTTGTATCACGGGGCTCGGAAATTTTCAATTCACCACCAACTTTACATAATTTTATAATATATTTTTTGTGCTCTAAGATAACTGAATAATGCTCGACAAACCGTGTATTAATCGCCCAATAGCTCAAAAATTGCAATTTTTTAAGACATTGGATAAAGGACACTTAAACACGTTTTATCCAGTGTTGAAAAAGATTTTAAGAGACCTCTATACATTTATTATTGAACTCATCCTTTTCATTATAATACAGCAACACAATAGTATGGTAATGAAAAAAGTAGCACTAATAAAGAGTACCTACTGTGGATTATTATTTGTATGAACCCCGTAACGAATGTTTCAAAATATTTTAGTCGTGGTTGTTTGTTTTTGAAATCGTGATGCATGGTTATAAATTTGGGAATTCAGAATCATATGTTCAAAATATTTATTTGGGAGACCATACAATTTTTATTCGCCGTTAAGAAATATTTTCTTTTTTTGTAAATCAATATTTCTCTCGCAATATTGAGTGCAGCTTCGTGTGCACTAAATTTATGTTACTCTTTGATGAGCACAGCTTCGTTGTTGAAAAAATTACCATTTTTCTCCTCCGGGTGGACAGTGTCAACTTTCCTGCTGCTGTGCTAAACGAAATTGCCGCTCCGTGCCTCCGTCCAGCATGAAATCTGAGACATCTTGGTCCTAGTAAAATATATTATTATTTTATATTTTTTATTAGTGTAATTTTGTTAAAACTAGAAGGTCCAAATATTTAACTAAATTAATGCTTGAATAACCATTCAAAATCATTTTAGTTGAATAGTCATGAGGGTTTTAATTTTAAAAACATATTTTTGTTTTCATACTATTTATGTTACTCAAAATCTGACAACTCTGTGTATAAAACAATTAAATTTCACTATTAACTTAACAATTCAATTAAAATTAAATTTTCAAAATTTAGGAAGAAGATTTACGTAAAACGTTAGAAGAAAGCGCTTGTTTACAACGTACATATGGGCAATACGTTGATGAAGTTATAACGAACGAAGATTTCGATATTACATTCCGTAAAGTATTAGATGCGTTGGAAGCATTACAGACCGAACACCAATGGGTACCTGTAAATTGGATTTATTAAAATAAAATTTAGATAAAAAATAAATTACAAAATTCTAAATGTGTGCTTCCCCATGTTCGATGAAAAACAAAATTCAAAAAAACAAAAAAGGTTGTACGTTTTATAATAAAAAAAAAGCTTTTATTGAGAAAATGTTTTTATAAAACTGCCATAAATATTATGTAAAAAGAATTTCATGTTGATACAAATTTTCAAAATTAAGTGCTTTGAGTATTGAGCTAAGTAGGTAGTATGTTTTTGATTGTAATTTTGCAAAAATAGTATCATAAGTAAAAATTCTGCCGTGAAAGCCACAAAAATGTGGGTGGTAGCTAGCTGAAGAATATGAATAAATGTATTACGTAATGAGCTTACGTTTAAGGACTATAAACTTACACTTATACAAGTGTCTCAAAGTTAAGTCATATTTGAAATTGGCCTTCATGTTTTTATAACGAAGGCCGAGTATTAATTTTTGACAAATCAAAAAGTTTTGAAGATTAGTAACAGAGAACAACAAGCTACACGCTCATGCAACGACTAAGAATTGTGAAAATTTACTATAAAAATGGTAATAATAATTATGGTAATGATAATAATGGCGCTAGTTATTCTTTAAACAAGAGAGTTCAACCTGCCACCTCATTACAGCGAACAAAATTTTAAAGTAATATTATCTCGTGGTATTTTTTTGAGATTTTCTGAATAAGAAAGTGTTTTGTCAAACATCCGCATGCCATCGTGGAACTCTAAGAAGTGATTAGTCGCACTATTAATAAAATTGGTTGTGCGAAAAAGTTTTAAAAAAATGCACCAACTGAGTGAAGTCTTACTAACAGAGTCGTGACGATTATTTTTCTTGCCAGTACCTTCTTGAAATGAAAATAAAAATTTTCGTAGTTTATTAAAACATGATATGTTTTATGAATAAATTAAAAATGTCACTTAATTTTGAGATACTTATTTTTTGAGGCGTATTTTTGAAAAACATGTCTAAAAAAATATATTTGAAACTAAGAGATGCAACGAAAAAGTCTAGGCAGTGAATTTACTTTATTAAAGTTAATGATTTCTTTTTAAAAAAGTATAGAATTGAGGACGTGGTCTGATTCACACTTGGCAGACAATTTTTTTGATATGTAGTAAATTCCTCTTCTAAATTTTGACTTCTATTAACAGTATGTTATTAATAGAGAAGTTATTAACAGCAGGGTGAACACCTTTTGTAAGGCAGGTATAAATTAAAAAAGGGTTTTTTTTAACCCTCTATTATAAAGTTAATTTATGAACATATGTTCTATTGCTCTTCTCAAATTATTGTCAATGGTTTCATGTGATAGAAGAAACGGTACTAGAAAAGTTACTATGAAACCCACATAGTAGATGTTTATAAAAAAAAATTCTCAGGGTTAATAGAAATGTTTTGGTGGTGCTGACCACAAAATTTTCACAAATAAATAATCATGTAGTGTATACTTTTAGAAAATTCATAGCTAATCGTGCAAAATTTTTTTTTCGAAAATAAAAGTTATTATATCGGTTAGTGCAATATAGTTGTGTTATTTAATTTGTTTTTTAGAAGAGCACTGTTTTCTTTTAGAGAAGTGAAACGTTTTTTAAGTACTTTTAGGAATATAATAATAAAGTTCAAAGTTTATTATGTTACACGCTGTACTTATGAACGCCTTAAAATATAAATATAGTCTAATATATTTCAAATATACAAATGCATGAATTTATTTTTTGGATTAGGAATCTCAATAATTTTAGTATATTTTTTAAAATATGTAAAAAGATTTTTTTATATAAAAGAACTAACCTTAAGGGCGAATTCACATTCAGGCAGAAAAAGATAAAATTCGAAACATAAGGAAAAAGATTGGAGTAAGGTAATTAGTTTTAATTTACTGCTTTTCTGTCATGTAGTGTGAATTTGTTCCATTTTTTATTAAGTTGCGAAATATATATTTTATTGAAGTTAAAAATCGTTTTTATTTTTTATTACTAAACATGAAATTGTAATTTTTAAAATTTAATATGGCAACTAAACAGAAACTATTTTTATATAGAATGAGCAATTGTTTCAATTGAGAAATTAGTTTAAATAAATTACAGCCAAATTTGGTTCTAACGACGAAACGGCTTTAACCACGAATGTGAAAGGTCTCGACCGGATCTCTATATAAACACATACATGAATGTATCGACTAAATCGACATCGGTTCTAATGACATATCGATTATAGTGACCAATATTCATTGACAGTATAAACAAATGTATCGGCTATAACGACCAACGCATGTAAAATCATATTTTTTTTTACATCGACATACTTTTTGAACACCACTGTAATACTATTTTGAACCTTATAAACTTTATTTTGACAAATAAAATAAAGCCTTATTAACTTTATTTTGGACCTTATCAACTCATATATCTATTATGCCAATGGTCATTGGCATAATAAAGCAAAAATGATTGAATATGTTAAATACGGTTACTAAGCTGCTGGCTCAAATACCTTGCCAAAATTTAAAAAATGAAAGTTAATGATCGAAAATATGTGGGACTATTTACATTCAAAATCATCATACAAATTTTAATGAGGCCGTGCTATCGATATATTATTATTCCTTAAAAATGCGGGAATCGTCAAAATATTTTCGTCTGTATTTTCATTTTAGTCTTTGTTAGGAAAAAAAAAGGATATAGTAGCATAAACTTATAGGTTGCTCATTCTACATAAAATTCTAATTTCAATTTTCAGGATTCAACTGAATAAAAAGCTTTTAATTAAAAAAAAATAAATTATAATATCATGTTTAACGTATTTTAAAAATAGTTTTGTTTTTTCGTATAATTTTATTTTGTTAGATCTTAAATGAGGTATTATAATCTTTAAATCAAAATACCATTCTTTAAGATTTAACCCCTAAAATGTTTTAAAGAATTTATTAATTGTACTTGTGATTTATCAGTCACACTAACCCGTCCAAATATGTGTTCAAAAAAATACATTTGTGTATATTAAAAAGAGTGATCTGAATTTTTGTTAGTTTAAAATAAAATTTCTGTATTTTTTTTTTTTTTTGCTTCATATTTGTATAACATTTTATTTCTTAATTTCTTTATAAATAAATTTTTTTGAGAAATTTCACATTTTTTATTAGTACCTGATATTTTTTAAATTAAATAATAGAATAGAAGAAACTTGCACCTATAATATGGTTGTATGGTAGAAAATTTAAGTATTTGACAATTTTCTCAAAATTCTATTTACGGCTAGCACAGGCCTGTAGCCCAGCTGTGTAATCAGGGCAGGTTCAAGAAAAATCAGGATAGGCTTATCCATAAAAATGGAAAGCATTGACACACGGTAACTTTTAATTTTTACACATATTTTAATGACTGTTGTAAAAAGACAATTAGAAAATCTGCAGTCGTCTTCTGCTGATTAAATTTTCTTAATAAACAAAAGTAGGTCAATGCTTAAAACTTTTGTTCATTTTTTGTTGTACTAGAAGGATCAACATTGTACTAGAAGGATTTCACATTTGTTGGTGGCATATTGAGAGTCGGTGCGGATATTCAATTCTCGTCAATACGAAGAAAGTTGACTCTCAAGTTGTTGTGCTACAGCCAAATACTGTGGCTATTGCCAGTAAATCATACGTTTCAGCGAATGTAGCCCAATATTGAATAATTATATCGAAGACAGATAAATCAGGTCTTTATTTTTTCTGGGTTTGTAAAAAACTGTGTTAACCACTGCAATCTCTTCTGATGATGGAAGTTTTATACCCAAAGTTTGCAAATAATTTACTTTATTTACTAAATCAATGTTTTCTTCTTCGGCAATAGAAATTATATTTAGAAGATCGTTTTCTACAAAACTTTTTCCATTTTGTTCAAGGTTAATGTCCACTTGGTGCTTTTCGATTGTTGCATTGAATTTCTTGTATATCTTCCAATCAGCTCACAAATCATTTTCATTTGTTCGTCGAGATGCTTGAATTTCAATTAATTGACCGATTACTATCCGGTTTGAGGGACCAAAACTATACGCGCACACTACGTACTTTCCAAGTTACTATACACATACAACACTTTTTGGGTACTGCGCGCATACATACAGGTATAACATGCAGGTATAACCACTCTTAATAAAATATTTGCGTTTCGAAATATTATTCTAGTAAAAAATGTAATAATGCTTAGTTTAGTTATTATTATTAACTAGAAATTTCGTACTTTAGCACCAGCCTAGCCCTTAATCAAGGTAGAGTGAGATTGTCTTTGGTCGACGCTTTCGCACCATTAATTATATTTCAGTTCATGTACAAGTAATTATAATTAAAAACTTTTTCATATTCGTTTATTTCTCGTAATAAACGCATAAGTCGTTTAATTCGTGAAATTTAAATTTTTTAAACTTATTTGTTTCTCAAAAAATAATTTAGAATTTACTTCTATTCGTTGTGTGCAAAGGAGGTGGAGGGAACTATTTCATCAAGCGCAGCTCTGCTGTCTTACAAAACTTGCAATAAATCACACGCTTATTTAAATTTCAATTGTTTACATGTAGTAATTGGTTTATTATCAATTAGGTCAGCATAAAAATATTTTTAAATGTAAATTATCATATCATAATAACTTATTTAACTTATAAGAAAATAATAGTAAATTTTTAATGTAAGCTGTATATACAAATCATAGACTTAATCATAAAATTATATTAATAGTGTATTATTAACATGGAAACTCCTGCAATAAAAATTACCCACGCTCCGTATAAACAACTACTGTGCGGCGGTATTGAGAACAAGAAGCACCGCAGGTGCAGTGCTGCTATATTTAATTTTATTTTCTTGAATTCAATCTTCATTTTCATTCGAAGCAGTCCCGCCTTTTAAAAGGCGCTATAAAATTTTAATTTTTCGATCGAATTTTTATAATGGTGCCTCTTGCTACCTGGCGCCTAGAGCGACCACGCTTCTCATTCTACTCTAGGGTAGCCGCTATTTACGGTAGGTACATTATTTAAGAAACCAAAGAAAATTCGTACAAAATTTCTTTTGTTTCCTTTTGTTAAAAACTGTTGCTGTTTCGCGAAAAATTATTACATTGGGTTGAATCTTTTTCGATTTTCGATAAATGAGTATTTTATTTATCACTTCAATATTAGTTTTAGTAAAAAGAAGGAAATATTTTAAGATTACAAATAATAGTTTATTATAGTGTTTCATGCGGGGAAGGACACAAGGAAATTATTAGCTTATCGCATTAAATGTTTAATGTGGTTTAACTATCTAAATTACTATTTAAATAAAATTAGATAAATACCAGAGCTGTACTTTGGTAAATCTAAATAATCGAAATAAAAGACTTTCATTAAATTTTGAACTCTTCATGATATATTTTTCCATTCGCATTGTCGATAATGCAATAGTCATATCTGGTAGTTATTCTTGTTTTAATAGATTTTTTGGTTAAGTATTAGAATGCAAATTAAAGAAACACAATAATATCATTTTAAAAAAGAATTTCGATATTGATATATAAAGATGAATGTAATATAAAGACCTCAAATTCATGGTGCTTATGTGAAAGATCTAGCTTTTGAAATATCGGAAACTAAATTTACATTTGATCTTAAATTGCAAAATTAAGTAAACAAAAAATAATAATGAAATTACCTGAACTAAATGCTCTAAATTTAATATTTACGTTTAAAGAACTTTAAAACAAAGAAATTTATCGATAAGAAATCAAAGTTTGTATGTAGAAAATTTTATGGTAGAGTAGAGTTAGTTACATGGAGTTTTTGCCGAAAAATTTTCAATTTTCTATTTTGGAACTTTCAGCGTTAATCTCTGTAAATATTAATGTTTTGGAGGATGAATTGGATTAAGTTTTATTTTCTGTAACTTTGCCTGTCTTAAGAATATCAATTTGACTAATATTAATCGAGAAATTTTTAGAATTATTAACAATTAACCAAAGAGTATCCTGTTAAGGATACATCTGATTCGGATCCGAAAACTGTAAAGGAACATTTTGGTGGAAACTCGATTTAAAATTACTAGATATTCTTCTGCCTGTAAAGATCTGGCACCCTGTATATCTCAAAACCATAATTTCCGATTAAAAAAATTATTTTAATTCAACTTAAATAAAATAAGCTTTAAAATCTAAAATGCTTACGAAGTACAAAGCAACGTACCAAGTGCGAAGTAAATATAATTCAATTTAGGCTCTACAAATATTCGTATAATGAAATATTTTATCTGCGCTTCCACCAAGACACATAGAAAAAAGTACAGGAAATAATATTTTGTTAGCTAATTACATATAACTATATACCTACCCCATTCGCGGGATAGGAGGTTTCGTAGGAAGTAAAATCGCGCTAAGCAGGCGCAATGTTTTCTAAATGTTTTTAGGTCGTTGATTACGTATATGTCGAGTTTTACGTAAAGTAGTTCAAACTTTTAATTATTTAATTGTTTAAATCGCTGTA
Organism: Chrysoperla carnea; assembly: GCF_905475395.1. Classification (NCBI taxonomy): domain Eukaryota; kingdom Metazoa; phylum Arthropoda; class Insecta; order Neuroptera; family Chrysopidae; genus Chrysoperla; species Chrysoperla carnea. The sequence continues at coordinate 68,950,133 of NC_058337.1, read as the reverse complement.
ACTCGGAAATTATCAATTTTAGCGAGATAATAAGCTCCTGAGCAGCGTTGCGCGGCAAGTTGAAAGCTCTGTCTCTTGGCGTGGTTTTTGACCAGTTTTTTCGACAACTTTTGTCGATAAAATCGATAGTTTCCGAGTTACATTGATTTAAACAATTAAATTGTTATTAGCTTTTTTGCACAATTTTTTGTAAAATCGACGTATATAATCGAAAATTTTGATTTTGCACTATATTTTTCAACAACTTTTGTCGATACAATCGATTGTTTCCGAGTTACACCGATTTAAACAATTAAATTGTTAATAGCTTTTGTTTGCACAACTTTCTGTAAAATCGACGCACATATACGAAATCGGCAACCTCAAATCTTCAGAAAACATTGCGCCTACTCAGCGCGATTTTACTTCCTATGGAACCCCCTATCCCGCGTATGGTCTAATATGTAATTTCTTGAAACGCTAAGGACCACAAGGGATCATATTTAAAGTAAGAGTGACTTAGGCTTCTTCACTAGAAATTAGATGCACTTATTGCAACAGTGCATCTATTATATACCTTTTAGTTCATTATAATTTAAGCTTTTTACCTACTTTTAATATTATCAAAAAAGTTAAAAATATAACATAATTATCTAAGTAGGTATATACTTATTTTTTAATCTCTTACTAATAAAATTTTATAATGGCAAATGTTCGTTAACATGTTTCAATTAAGGTTGTGATATTACTTCCTTTATTTGTGAAAATCAAGCAGAAAAATTAAGGGCTGTGTATTATTCAAGAATAAACTTTATATATATATATATATATATATATATATATATATATATATATATATATATATATATATATATATATATATATATATATATATATATATATATAAAGTTTTCCATTAAGAGTGTTCAAGTATTAAAATTAAATAAAACAAGTTCTGCTTGGCATATACATATCATTTATTTTTTTAACTAAAAAAGGTATTATTGTGTATGGAATGATGAGTATCTCTGCGAAATGGTAGTGAGTATCTATGGATGAAATTTCCATGATCTTAAATTGGCCCCGCTGTTAATACATGTGCCTATTAACATCGCAAAGTATAGTCTGCCTACAGTTTCAAGCCCTTTTTCTTAAGCGATTACTAACCAAAGTACATGTTGTATTTAGTTTCGTTATGGTGAACCCTAAAATATTTTTTTTTAATTTTGGATAATAGAAGGAATTCTATTGTGGGGTTCCGAAAATTTATGCACCGAAATCTTAAAACTAATAACTGTTTGTTTTTGTCAACCTAATAAAAAGATATACATTTTACAAAACATCTGTTGTCCGATATCTGGAAAATTACAATATTTTGTTTGCGTTTCGCAATGTTTTACGCACGAAAAAAATTTATTATGTTCAAGAATTTTTTCAATTAAAAAATATTTCAGAATCACCATTAAAATAAAGCAGTGTTTTTCTATTAGTAGTCTTCACTTGTGAAAATGGGTCTTGGACTATACTGCCGTCATAATTCAAACAAAAAGTCGTAATATGCATGAAATGTTAATTTTTTCGAATACTTTCGATATGTTAAAGTTGTTTTAATACTCTTTAAACTTTTTGTTGATATTAATATCATTATTAATTTTTTGATTGATTTAGGACCATCAAAGACGATCTCAAACTGGAATTAGAACCAATAGAAATTTCGATATAACTAAGCACTTTATAGGATTTTGAAGTGAAGTATTTAATACAGGTTTTGTATACGCTTAAAAAGGCATTTAAAAAGTGGTTAGCATTAGAGGCTTTTAAATAAATAACGGCAGTGTAGGCTGTTAATAACTTTTTGATATTGGCTATAAGTAAATTTAATTTCCTTGCAAAATCTAAAAAGAGAGTTATTGTCGTTTATTGAAATAGAATAATATAAGTATTCGATTAAAATTTGGGTACTCCTTAATGCAGCAACAGTGAAAGATGTAGATAATTATTTTTGTTGTTAAAATAATTTTCATGTATCTGATCTCTTGTGTTTGCGCTTTAGAATCTAATCAAAATTATAAATAATTTTCACATCCCTGGTTAACAATAAATTTAGTATTGAAATAGATCCCTTACTTGTTGACTTTAACATCAGTTAATTTTTCATAAATAAATAGTTCAGTTCTTAATTAAACGTCTTCGATTCAAGCCAAACAAATAGTTTCAAAATGAAACCATTAAATAAAAGAGTTTTTCAATTATTAGTAAAAAATACACGTCAGTTGAATTCATCAAACGTTTCATCAAGTGTAAATCATACTATTGCAGTTCAAGAAAGAATTAAAGAAAAAAGAAAAGATGCTTTACTAGGTGGTGGTCAAAAGAAAATCGACGCTCAACATGCTAGAGTAATAATATTTATTTTAATAGTTTTATTAATTTTACTTTTTAATCGCTTTGACAATTTTTTTTTTCATTTATTGATAAAAGTTATAATAATGTACCATAGCATGGCAATATGATATTAAGAACAATAATAATTTTTCAAAGCTAATATAATTTGGTTTAAGAGAATGTTTTCAAGATAAACGAGCAGAAATGAGTAATTAATACTCCAAAAAATATAATGTTTGAGCAGATTATTTGTGTGTAGTGATTTTTTTCAATATCTACATTTAATTTCACGAAAGTCTCTTACTCCACATGAGTTTTAGCCTTGAGAAAAATACGTGGCTAAATGAGGGTCGGGGCAAAAAAATTTTTATGACAATTGAACACGATAAATTTTTAAACGTGATATATAATGAGGGTGGTTTTAACAAAAAAAAGTAATCCCCAAAGGGGGCACAATCATAAACATTCAGGTTCATGAGAGACGAGGGGTGAATTTAAAAAAAATTGTGTATATACATTGAATTTTAAAGAAAAATGATGAATTTAGTTGAATTTTATTTTGAATTCAGAACGAAAATTGTTATGAATCGATTACATAAATTACACTAATAATCTTAATATACATCTTAATGGTGCTTGTAAATTAATTTAATAACTGCATGCAATGATAAACCAATCTATTTTCAGATTAAAATAATACCAAATTTAGAAATTCCCTTGAAAATTACTATAAAATAGTTATTTATTTAATTCATTGGTGCGCCCAGGGCCGGATTTATCTTAAGTATTACTTTGGGGTACTTTAAAAAAATTTCGCCGTTTTTGGTTTGCGAATTGATATATTAGATTTTCACAATCTAAATGTTGGAGGTAATCTGATTCAACACGTAGAATGGCTGAACTATTCAGCCTATTTTTATGACTTTCTCAAAATCAACGTTCTGCGATTCTCTCCAAGAATCGATGATTCATTTAGAGAATCATTGATTTAGTTTAAAGTACCGCGTTACAGCCTTTACCTATCTTACCCTTACTATATCCTCCACCATAGCACTTGCAATGAGGACAATGCTAAGTTTGAAAATAAATCTATAGTATGCCATCTTTTTCAACTCTTTAACCCCGCCCACCAAAATCTATTTTCATTATTTGGACAATTAGATCTTTGCCTTTGGCCACGGAGTTCACAATTTAGTCTTGGTATCGGTTTAGAATATACAAGCAATCGTCGTGCTAGTAGTCGTCGTTGGTAGCCAGCGGTCTTAACTCCGCATCAAAACATTGAAAAAGGTGAAGAAAACAAACATCAAAAAAGCTGAAAAAAAAAACAAACAAAAATACCAGAGTATGTTAGGGGGGTGTTATTTTCGTTTATTAGGTGGGATAAGGCGGTGGCGATAAAAATTGTTATGTTTTAGATTTTTACCATGAAATTCGAAAATTTTGAATATCGCCACGTAGAAAGAAGTTCACACCGGGAGGTACCTAACTTTTACAGCAGTCCTAGACCCAAATTTTAAAAATTTTACGCCTAATGGTATTGAATTATGTACAAACGTATCTTCGTTTCAAAATAAGTGCTTCAATTGCGACACGGTGTGGGAATTTCTACCTACAAGATGGATAGATAGCTATAAGATACGAATTAAGGCCGGACATCCCCCAGCCACTTAAAAAGTTGACAAATATTTTTGCAATGGGTTGACTAAAAACTGTTTAATTTAAAAACTTTTAATAATAAATTATAGTTTAAAAAATTAAAAAACACACATGATTGCACTAAAAAGTGGATGATAATATTAATTGTAATGCGTGGGGTGATCGATATTGACAGATATCAATCAATCAAATGAAAAATTAATTGGATAAGCTAGTTAAAAGCTGAAAATCATTGAAACTTCAAAAATAAAAAATAATCGAAATAATTTTCAGGGGAAGTTAACAGCTAGAGAACGAATTCAAGTTTTTTGTGATGAAGGTACATTCAGTGAATATGACATGTTCATGGAACACACATGCACCGATTTTGGAATGGAAAACATGAAAGTATGCACAATGATAAAAGCTTAAAGAAAATAAAATTTCACAAAATATTATCATTTTAGTTCACAGGAGATTCCGTAATAACTGGTCATGCAAAGGTTAATGGTCGACCAGTTTACCTATTTAGCCAAGATTTTACAGTGTTAGGAGGTAGCTTGTCAAGTGTACATGCACGAAAAATTACGAAAATAATGGATCAAGCATTGTTAGTTGGAGCACCTATCATTGGATTGAACGATTCGGGAGGAGCACGTATTCAGGAGGGTATAGAGTCTTTGATTGGTTATTCTGACATTTGTACTCGAAATGTACTTGCTTCAGGATTTATACCACAAGTAAATTACAAAAAAATGATGACCAATATAAAAATATTAAATTAATTGAATTTTTAGATATCGCTAATTATGGGGCCATGCGCAGGCGGAGCTGCTTATTCGCCAGCCTTAACTGATTTTACATTCATGGTAGAAGATACGTCATATTTGTATGTAACAGGTCCTGATGTTATTAAGGTAAGCTAAAGATAAGTTCAATTCTATTATCTATGAGATGATTTTATGTAGGCAGAAATGGGAAAGATTTAAATTTATTTCTTATTTATGACGCATAATTAACTCTCAAATATGTAGACGAAGCCGAACTACTAGGCAATAATGAAGCCAAAAAATAAAGCTTCGCATAATACCTAACGGCTTTGAAGGTCATGATATGTACCAGAAAATGTAAAAAACTAAAAATAATTTTGTTGAAAATACATGCCTCAGTATAGTCAATTCTAAGATGACCCCAAATCAAGGTAAATACTTCTTTACAGGAGATGTTAGTGCATATTAAAGTCCATTCAAAACTTTAAATGGGAATGAAAGAATTGAAACCTGAATTGGAAGTAAAAAGAGTTGAATTTTTTTATTTATTATTTATTGAAAACTAGTAATAAATATAGAATACAAAATACAGAATACCAATTCAATACTCTTTTTTATAGGATTCAATTGGAACTTTAATCTAAAGTACTAAATTTCAGTTTTTTTGGTTAAATATTGAGTCAGGTATGACTTTAAATCCTACTTCGAATTCAATCGATTAAATTGCACATTATTAAAGAATTAGATACGAATTCGTATATACTTTCATTATTGTTTTTAACATACGCATGACTTCGATTCTATTTCCAATTTCAATGTCATAATTCTTTGTTCGTCAATTCTGAAAATGATATAATGGAGATCAAAATACAAAATACTCTTGTAAGACATTTTGAATCTGAGAGAAGGAATTGTTTTTTATCTATTTTAAAATTTTGAAAAAAGGCTAATTACTCGCTTAGTTTATATAGGTTAAAGATAGTGTGGATAGAATCCGGGTAATAGAAATTTCAACATCGGTAATATTGAGCCATAAAATTTCAAATCAATCCAATTTTGAAATTTAAACATTTTTAAATAACAATTTATTGTGTACTAATAAAATAATAAAACAAGTGAAAACAAACAATTGAGTTAATTGTTGAAATACCATGTATAGACAATGTTGATTACTCTGATAACTGATAATTCTATATTAATACATACTATAAAATTTGAATCTAATGGATGCCCTTGTGAGTAAACAGTGATGTTTCCAAAATTGTTTCAAACAAAAGTTGTTTATTTTTTGATAAGGAACATTTTTTACATTTAAACTTTTGTTCTATCTCTAACGGTTTACAAGATGGGTCCTACGGACCCAAGACCCAATTGACCTGTGTTGCTCTTTTACGAACTCGCCCTCACTTTTTACGTCCTGAGTGAGTTTCAGCGTCATATCTTTTTTCGTTTTTGAGTTATCGTGTTCACGGACGGACGGATGGGCAGACGTACGGACAACCGAAAATGGACTAATTAGATGATTTTATGAACACCTATACCAAAATTTTTTTCGTAGCATCAATATTTTTAAGCGTTACTAACTTGGGACTAAACATAATATACTATGTATATTTAATATATACATGGTATAATTAAGGATTGGAACAGAGAAATATTAACAAAAAAGTAGCGCCCATAAAATTAACTTTTTAAGGCAATTCCAACATTGTTGAGAACACTTCAACGAGAATGGAAAGATTTCAATATATAAGCATACAAATTTCTTTTGAGTCTTAGGTAAGCAATTTTAAATTGACAAAAAATATAATTGACAAAAATTATCTTACCGCTTCTTCCAAAATGTCAGCCAAGAGTACTTTTACCTGTTTTGACATTTCATTTTCTGGTTTGACGAACAAAGAACTAGACATCATAATTGAAAATAGACATCATAAGAAATTCTTATTGTATCGAAAAGCAACTTTCTCAAACAGTATGCCATATTTGGTTGTTTGCTTGGTGTATTTTGCACTACTTTTAAATATTGACGGGCAAGCAAGCGCCGAAACAATTTTTGGATTCATTGCCTGCCTTACTATAATTGTTGCTCAATTTCTTTGTAAGAGACATTATTTTTTCTAAACACACGTTACAACATTTTTTACAGTCGGTTACAAACGAGGATGTCACCCATGACGAACTAGGAGGTTCCAAAGTTCATACAACAATGTCAGGAGTAGCCCATAATTCTTTTAAAAATGATGTGGAAGCAATACTTCAAGTACGAAATTTACTGAGCTATTTACCACAATCAAATAAAGAACCTCCCCCTCTTAGAATTTGTACAGATCCCGTTGACGATGATGTTCCATTTTTGGATTCAGTAATTCCGTATAATGCAAGTGATCCTTATGACATGTATGATATAATTTACGCAATTGTTGATGAAAAAGAATTTTTTGAAATAATGCCGCGATATGCATCAAATATTATTGTTGGATTCGCTCGTTTAGGTGGACGTACTGTAGGAATATTTGCCAACCAACCAAAAGTTGCTGCTGGATGTTTAGATATTAATTCGTCGCTAAAAGCTTCTCGTTTTATAAGATTTTGTGATTCGTTCAATATTCCACTGGTATCATTTGTAGATATACCTGGATTTTTAGCTGGTACACAGCAAGAATTTTCCGGTATAATTAAACATGGTGCAAAAATGTTATATTCCATATTCGAAGCCACTGTACCAAAATTGTCTGTTATCACTCGAAAAGCATATGGAGGTGGGTTTGCTACAATGTCATCACAAAGCGATATTACCTATGGATGGCCCACGGCAGAAGTAGCTGTAATGGGTAGTAAAGGCGCTGTTTCAGTACTGTATCGTGGAAACGATAATATGACTGAAATGGAAAATGACTATATTAAAAAATTTAGTAATCCGTTTCCTGCAGCTGTTCTTGGCTATATAGACGATATTATTGAGCCAAGAACAACACGCTGGCGATTAATTCGTGATTTAGAATTATTAGTAAGTAAAAAAGTGAAGCTTCCGACCAAAAAACATGGAATTATTCCGATGTAAATTTTTATTAATTTTTAATTAAGTTTGAAAAAGATTCACAAAAAACGACCCTTAACACAAACAAAAAATTGGATAAGCGCTAGTTGTACTTGTACCAACAATTCCCCGAACTACAATTTTTATATTATGGTCCACAAATAGTGCTAATGTGTCCAAGCAGTCCTTCATAGAAGCTGGAGCTTAATTAATAAAATATAATTTTTTTACTTGTCTAAGCTTAAGTAATTCATAACGGTTGCTCTCTCAAGGCCTTAACAGCAAATTCACAAAAGTTAAATTTTTCCATGTAATAGTACCACCCATTACTTACTATTGTTGCATACTAACCCGTGTATTCCTTCAAAATTACTAAAATATACAGAGTAATAACTACTCTGGAAATATTATGCTTTAACAGAAGAGCTTCTATTTTTACGGGAAGTTTTAAAACAAGGATTTCTACTCCAATGTAAACAATTGACCTCATTTGTTAAGATATATCATTTTCATCATAGATAGTAAGTGAATGGCTAGACTCAATAAATTCACTGTTGATACTTTTTTTGTAACCAACTGCGAAAATACTCGGTACTAAATGAAAAAAAGTCGCCCTATTAGCTCAGTTGGTTAAGGCGTAACCAATTCCGTCCGCGGTATGCTTAGGGTAGCGGGTTCGATTCCCGCTGTCGCAACAAAATTAATTTAATTAATAGTTGTCATGGGCTGGTGTAGTGCATGGTATACGCATGAAAGAGGTGCACTCAGCCTCTAAAATTGAATAGTTGATAAATGAAATTATCAGCTGAAAGGTGGTAAAACACATATATGGCATCACAATGGGCTCTATAGCCTAAGTGTGTCCTTCGTGGGCAGCCAATATAACCTAACCTAACCTAACTTAAATGAAAAAAAAAATCCTTATGATTTGAGCAACCGAAGTAACTTACTTGAATCTAAACATTCCTAGCTTGAACGCTTCACAAAGTCTGGAAATGGTAACAACAGTGTCCCATTTACAACTGTTGTTGCCCGTAGGGGAACTTACTTAAAGGGATTGAAATGCTTATCAACTTAAAAAAACTAAATTTTGTAAATTAAAAACTTTTAGTTTTAAGTAATAACTAATTTTATCAAAATAAATACTATTTTAATTTAATTCTGTATTAATTTAATTTATTAATTTCTGTAAGTTTTTTAGAGAGTTTGATTGAATAAAATCTGTAAACTCCCCAGTTTTTTATAAATCTTTTATCTGTTTCCTCAAAGCTTCTTAACTACTTATCATAATTTGATAAATGAGATATCGTTGAAAACGTCTTGATCGTTTGTTGATTATAGGCTTAAAATATTATAGCCTGCAAAAAATTGATTAAAATTAATTTAATAAAAAATAGCCACGAACACTTTTCGGTAGAAACTATGATAGACGTGTTTATAAATTAATAAAATTTCTTAAAAACTATTTATCATTTAGTTATCAGATGGGTGAAGCTCGACCTTATGCCGTTCCTTGTACATATTTAGACCAAATAATATAAACCAGCTGTATCAGATATCCATTTAACAGATCCCATTTCCTTTTCCTAATTTATTTTAGAATCTATTTATGTTATTTAAAAAAATGTAGATTCTTTTTCAGATTAGTCATTTGTATTTCAGGCCTGCAAATTGCATTTCAGAAAATATCAATTACAGTGGCAGTACAAAAAGCCTCTTCACACACTAGAGGTGAGCAATTTAAATGATCTAGAGTATTCAAAATAACGTGAAAACTATTGCTGAAAGAGCTATTTCAAAATTAAAATTGATCAAAAAGTATTTGAGATCAACTATGGCTCAGGATATTCGAGTACAACTGATTTTGACACTGTCATCGACACATTTTCAAAACAAAAAGCCCGCAAGTTTAACTTTTATGTATAAAAAGCAGGGCATCATGTTGTCTGACGCAGCATTTATCAATTTCATTTCAGATTTTTTGTTAACAAAAATACTAAAGGTAATAAGAAATAAATAAGAAATAAAATAAGAAACTAGCTCGGCCCGTGAGGAATTCCACTCTCGTAGTTACTGTTATCCGTGGCTACCATTCCCGTGGTTAAAAACAACAAACATTTCGTAGAAAAGTGGTGAAAAAAATCAAAAGTTCTTAAATTAATATTAGGAGAACATGTATTAAAAAGAGTAATTCTATGTCTAGAGTATTAAAAGAGCATCTGAAGAACTAACATGTTTGCCTACTAATGTTTTGAGTAGTAATATCTAGAATATAGGATATTATCTGTAAAAGCTGACATGTTTGCCTAATTTAAATTTGTTTTTTTTCCGTTCAAATTACTTGTCTATAGCGTATTTTTTCCTAAGGGGTACATTTAAGACCGTGAGTGTATTTTCCGTCAAACCTAGACATAATAAGCTTAAAAATGAGGGGTGAATCATGGAATTTGATAAAGGAATAAGGAAGATACGGGTAGGGCAGAAAAAAAAAATGCTAGAGTAAAGTATATATTATGATATAAATATTTATGAAATACTTGAAACTTTATGTAAGGAAACCACTGATCTCTATATAATTGAATGAATCAAATATAATTTTCAAATTATAGTTTCTGAAATAATGCTGACGGATCTGAAATATAATTATTAATTGATTTGTTAATCTGAGATTAAATTTAGTAATATTAAATAAACTTTGTAACTCTTAAATAAACCTGGAAAAGGTATAGATATAGAAAGATATTTAAAAGTTAAAAGGTAAGTTTTTTTCATGTTTTTTTGTTGTTGTTGAAAAAATGAGCTCTTTTTAACCGACTTCAAACAAATAAAGGAAGAGTTTCTCAATTCGAATGTATTTTTATTATACCAAGAATAAGAAAGGCGCTAGGCAGATCCTGGGTTTCAGTACATCAGTTGGTTATAATAGCCACTGAAAAGCGTAGCGGGGATAGAGTACAAGGGTCTATTTGGCTAGGTGCTCTGAACCATTGCTTCGAGACCCAATGCTCGAGCATGGCCCGCCAACCTCCATACCCATACCCAAGAACAAGAAACCCATGATACCTATACCTTGATTTGATTTAATTTTGATAAACCGAGAGAGTCAAAATTTTGTGTGTTCTACTTTTATACGACTGACCTTATTAGTATCAAAAAATAAAGTTGCATTATTTTAAGAGGTCATTCAAATTATTACATTTTATTAATTCGTAAAAAGCGGTAAATGTAGAATTATTATAATACCTATTAAATTACAACATAATTATAAGATATTATTTTAATCCTAAATAAATAATAATAAAGTTTTATGATGGGCAATATCAGTTCGTTCCATATCTTAGTTTATTATTATGCCATTTTTTTGGATTATAATAAACTGTTGTAATTGCATCGGATGAAAATTTTTCTTTCTATTCAAAATTGAGATTTTATGTTTCACGGGTGTAGAATTCCAAATCGAAAAATGATTTCGATGAACTACAGCTATAGAAAACTATAAATTAAACTATATAATAAACTATAAATCAAAGCCAGCCATGCCTTTTCATTAGATTTGCATAAAGGTAAATGCTGAAATAGATCCTAACACAGCCAGCCATAGCTGCATTCCTCCTGTTTCTTTCCTTAACCTATTTTATGACATGTTCTTTACAATGTATATATGGTTAAAAAAGATTGAATTAAATTGAAAATACATCTAGAGAATAAATTATCAAAAGCTACTTAGAATTACCACCTAGTTTCTACACAAGGAAATTAATTCCAACAGTCAAATTTAAATCTAAACGCAATCCCTAATCTCTCTAGGAAACATTTTTTGAGCATCATCAACTATTATTGATTTTTGATTGATCTAACTACTAAGCACTAGAGACATTATGAAACGAGAAATATTTAATTGAATATAATAATAATAAACTTTTGTGGAATTATAAGAACATTTTTTTAAAAATCGTGATATGTGGCTTAAATGTTATAGGTACTCGTGAAAAACATATAGCAAATCTTGGGGGTTGGACATTAATGTAGTATTTTGAAAATTGTTTTCACTCATAAAAATTTTGGTTAATGAATTAAAACTGTTTCTAAAAAATTTGTTGGCATTTAAAACTGTTTTGTAAAGTAATTAATTTTTTAGAAAAATCTGTTGTGGACATACAGGGAGCTCCAATGTTAAAAGATACATCTTTTAAATCTATAAAAAATTAACAACATGAGCACCAAGACGAAAATTCTGGTAAATGGAAAACAGAGTAATTTTCAAGGAATTGTTTACATACTGTTTTCATTTTATTTTTCAAAACAATCAAAACTTTATCAGCAATTGTCTTAATTTTGTTTCAATTTTGGTGGTATTCTTTATTCAATGTGATTTTATACCCTGTACATATGAAATAAATTAAAGTATACTAAGTTTAATCCCAAGTTTGTAACGCTTTAAAAAAAATTTTGTTATAGGTGTTCATAAAATTACCTAATTAGTTCATATCCGATTGTCTGTCCGCCTGTCCGTAGGTCTGTTCGTAAGCACGATAACTCAAAAACGATAAGAGATATCAAGCTTAGTTAGGAGGTAAAAAGTGAGGTCGAGTTCGAAAAGAGCAACATAGATCAATTGGGTCTTGATAATATATCTATATATCTTGTAAGCCGTTAGAGATAGAATAAAAGTTTAAATGTAAAAAATATTCCTTATAAAAAAATGAACAACTTTCGTTTGTAGCATTTTTTTTAAACATTATCCATGAGGGTCCTAATTAGTTTAGATCATTATACAGGTTGTATTATATGGGAGTATCAGTTTTGTGTGTTGCACCACCCTCGTGTTATATACACGACTGTGGCTATCTAAGAGTAACTATCAACGCTGTAATCAATACTGTCTATATAAGGTCTTTCAACAATTGACTCAGTGAATTGTTTATTTTAACTACATTGTTTTACATATGCTTGAATAGTAATTTTTATTGAGAAAAACAAAAAATTTTAGATTCATGGACGCACATCTAACGCAAACATTAAAATAAACCTGACATTTAAGGTTCAATAAAGTGCTCACGCTGCTTCATTTCTGGTAAGAGATAAAAGTAACCCTTCAATTGGAAAATGGGTCTTTATGTAAAAGATAGATTTGTTTGAAATATTATTTTGGGAACCGAATAATTAAGACAAATATTGAATGCAAAAATCTTCTTTTTTGATTATTTTTCATTCAATTTTTGAAAAAAGTAAGGAATAGAGGAAAATTTTAAATCCAAAAACTTCTTTGTAAATAACCATATTTACAAGGAAATTTTTCCGAAAAGTGATTACTTGATAAATAATTTTGCGGAAAAGCACTTTACTTGTTTATATTCATTTTCTGACTTCATTTCCACTATGTGACCACTTTCTGACCACTATACGGCATTCAAATTTCATTCATTTTTTGCCGCTATGTGATTTTCTAAAATGTTTTTCTATCTCTAATATGTGCGCTTATGAACCCAACTTTTTGTTTGAAGAATTTTTATCAATAAAACTTACATTTCGAGTTCTAGCATTTAAGTTAAACGAATAACGGATAACATAACACCCTGTATAATTTATAATTTTTCTATACAAAAGAAAATATACCTACTTTTTTAATTAGGTCAAAACCTTATTTAGTAAACTGATGTATAAAACAAGTAAAAGAGTTTAGGGTTAAGTAGTGTTTAAAAATAAACTTATTAGTTAATTTTTAGGTAGGTTTATTTTATTTTAAAGTAAACCTAGCTAAAAAATAATGTTAATAAGTAATTTACACATCCCTAGTAAATAATAAAACTTGGTATTGGAATACTGTTTTCTTGAATTATTTTAATTCCTACCACTTAATAATAATTTGTTCAGTTTTAAACTATTTTTAGCCATAGAATTAGTTTCAAAATGAAAGCGTTAGATAGAAAAATATTTCAAGTGTTATTAAAGTATACACGTCATTCGTCAAATAATTCATTAAGTGCAAATCAGACTATTGCTGTTCAAGAAAGAATCAAAGAAAAAAGAAAACATGCTCTACTGGGTGGCGGTCAAAAGAAAATCGACGCTCAACATGCTAGAGTAATAATATTTATTTCATTTTTTTACATATATTTTTAATAGGTTTTTCCCAATTCAAAAAAAGTTTCTACAAAGGCCCACGGGCTCTCAAGATGCCTGGGTCTTTCGTGGTACCAGGAAGAATGCATCAGGTTGACTAAGAACGATGTACAGGATTATTTATGTCCAGCATACAACTAAGAGTACTTAAGCTATAAGTAATTTTCTTGCTTATTTCATAGACTTTTGTCTATACTGCAAAAAAAGGCCACTGAACTTTTGTGCTAATTTGTATAATTCATCTTGTTATTCCATGTATGAAATATATCATAGTATATTAAGTATAGTCCGAAGTCTGTTTGTCAGTCTGCCGTCTGTCCGTCTGTCCTTACGATAACTCAAAAATGAAAAGAGATATCATGTTGAAATATCAAGGATCACAATTTAATTAATTGAATTAAAAAAAAAAAAAAGCATTTTTACATTTCACATTTTATAAATAATTTTATGCGACAAAAATGTTGATTCATATATAAAGAATAAAAACTACTCATTTTAATAATCGGTTTTTTCTTCCTATTAAACCATGTGCGTAGAAAAATTAGTTTGCTCTAACCATGATAACAACCTGTAGTTATGTTCAAAAGCTATCAAAAATGGAAAATAAAGCATTATGAAACTTTTTTAGGGAAAGTTAACAGCCAGAGAACGAATTGACCTTCTTTGTGATGAAGGTACATTCTGTGAATATGACATGTTCATGGAACATACATGCACCGATTTTGGAATGGAAAACATGAAAGTATGCACAATGATAAAATCTTCAAGTAAAATAAAATTTTACAAAATATTCTCATTTTAGTTCACAGGCGATTCCGTAATAACCGGTCATGCAAAGGTTAATGGTCGACCAATTTACCTATTTAGTCAAGATTTTACAGTGTTAGGCGGTAGCTTGTCAAGTGTACATGCACGTAAAATTATGAAAATAATGGATCAAGCGTTGTTGGTTGGAGCACCTATAATTGGAATGAACGATTCAGGAGGAGCACGTATTCAGGAGGGTATAGAGTCTTTGATGGGTTATTCTGACATTGGCCATCGAAATGTAGTTGCTTCAGGAGTTATACCACAAGTAAGAAATATACAAATAGTAAACTACATACACATTACAACATTAATAGTAGCGGAAGAAAAATTAAACAAAAATAGGAAAAAATTAGTACCGATTGCATAAGTGTATATTTTACCGTTATCTTTGCAAAGTGACAATATGCAAGTATTTTTATACTGCCTCCAATTTTCACCCCTTTCCGAAATTGCCACATTGGGTAAAATTTTACCAAACAACAACTGGCATTAAATATAAACGAATTTAATTAAATAAATTTAATGAAGTTAAAGTCACTTTGAGTGTAATCACTTTTATATTTTGGAGTACATAAGACGATTTAAATAATTTCTTGTCGCAATATTTACTAGGTATACTTGAGGAGACATATCACATGAGCTAAACTGGAGTTTCATAGCCTAAGTTTATGCAATAGCAATGCTCCTAATTTTCTTTTTAATGTGAGCAGTAAACGTAGAAAAACAGTATATATTTAAAACTGGCTTTACAATGTTTACTCAGATGCATAAACATTATTCGAATAATATACTAAAGGCTCACGACAAAGTATCGAGATACCAATAATTTTCTAGTAAGTTTATTAGAAGATCCGTAATGAATCGATTGTATATTTCTTGTATTGTACTTTTCTATCGTGGTAATTTTCAAAAAATTCTTTTTCTTTACCCAGTACATAAGTTTTGTATGAAACATATTCGAGTATTTGAGACATAAACAAACAGTTTATGCCATGAGATAAAACAATGTCTAATTGACTTTCCTAATTTTTGCAAAATTTGAATCACAAGAGTTCATGAATTGTTTGTTCCAGCTCAACTCAAAGCCATGTCTCCCCGTGTAGTAAAAAAGTCTCCCCGTGTAGTAAAAATTGGAGCAAATTATAAAACTGTTATCCCTATACTCCAAAATACGGAGGTGGCCACCCTCAAAATGAAACTACAGTACAGCCTAGTAATTAATTGACTCAATAATTTTTTTATAAACGTCTATGGGATTCTATTCTTAAAATCGATTCATATTTTCACGGTGTGTTGCTCGAACTGAAAGATCATTTTGATAAAAGTTTACCTATTGATTTGCATGCCGATATCATATATACCCTTTTAAAAAATAAAAATTATATTCCATACACAAGTTCTTTCAGTTTAAAATTCTAGTATTGTTAATGGAAGCTCGCAAAGCTCGTGTTTATACCAAGCATTCTAAAAATGATATTCAGACTAACTACACAAATTAATAAAAAATTTAATTTTTTTAGATATCGTTAATTATGGGACCATGCGCTGGTGGAGCTGCCTATTCACCGGCATTAACTGATTTCACATTTATGGTAGATAATACCTCATATTTATACGTAACTGGCCCTGAAGTTGCCAAGGTATAGCAAAAGTGATTCTAAAAACAGAATGATTGTTATTGTAATGAATTTTAACATGGAGATCGATTTCATATCTTGTGTGCTATTTATTATTCCCTGATTTGAATAGTTGTAAATCTTGTACAACACTTTTTTTTTAATTGAAATTATGCTCAACCGATTATCCATTACAATTTGTTACTATAACATCGTTTAAGGATGTTCGAGCGCCAGGGCAATTTTGGATAAAAGTATTGATTTTTTTTTATATGAAGTTGAACTAAGTCTAAATCAATTCTGAAAATTTTAGGAAGGTTGTCCGATTATTTAATTAAATAAATGACTTCAAAGGTAGGTATATTTAACATTGGTTTTAAGGGAAAACGGTAGATGGATGACATGATTTCATAAATTTCTCCAAAACTAGTCGGTGGAAATTAAAACAGACCTGCCCGACTAATTAAGAATGTATGAGCACGGTAGTGGGGATACAAGTAAAAAAAATTTGTTTTCAATTTTGATGGTGAATTATGTTATAACTTGACAATATAAGACAAAAAATCAGAATACAAATTTTCGATATCTGGAGTAATTTTTAAAATATCGAAAATTGAAAATCTTGTTTAATTATATAGCTTTCGATATTTCGAAAACCAAGGCAGATATTGAAAAATTTTATTCTTATTTTTCGTCTACATAATAATTTCAACCACAAGTCTAAACTTGACTTGGCGCCCGTACTACCTTAAATAAAAACACTTTTTGAAAATTATTAATTAAGAAACTTCTTTCTTCAAGTCCGCTACAAACGAAGACGTCACTCATGAAGAACTAGGAGGACCCAAAGTTCATACAACAATATCAGGGGTTGCTCATAATTCTTTTAAAAATGATGTGGAAGCATTACTACAAATACGTAATTTGTTGAGCTATTTGCCACAATCAAATAAGGAATTTCCTCCTATTAGATCTTGTACAGATCCAGTTAACTGCGACATTCCATTTTTGGATTCAGTAATTCCCTTCAATTCAAGTGATCCTTATGACATGTATGATATCATTTACGCAATTATTGATGAAAGAGAATTTTTTGAAATAATGCCGCGATTTGCAGCAAATATTATTGTTGGATTCGCTCGTATGGGTGGACGTTCAGTAGGAATTATTGCCAACCAACCAAAGGTTGTTGCTGGATGCTTGGATATCAATGCCTCATTAAAAGCAGCCCGATTTATCAGTTTTTGTGATTCTTTCAATATTCCACTTATATCATTTGTGGACGTACCTGGATTTTTATCCGGTACACAGCAAGAATTTTCCGGTATACTTAAACATGGTGCAAAAATGATTTATTCCATAGTCGAAGCTACTGTACCAAAATTGTCTGTTATCACTCGAAAAGCGTATGGAGGGGGGTATGCTACAATGTTATCAAGAGGTTTAGGAGGTGATGTTAATTATGCATGGCCTACAGCAGAAGTAGCTGTAATGGGTGCTAAGGGTGCAGTTTCAATTTTATATCGTGGAAAAAATAATATTGCTGAGTTAGAAAACCATTATATTGATACATTTGGTAACCCATTTCCAGCAGCTATCCGAGGTTATGTAGATGATATTATTGAACCACGTACAACACGATGGCGATTAATACGCGATTTAGAATTGCTAAAAACTAAAACAGTAAATCATCATCCAAAGAAAAAGCATGGAAATATTCCGTTATAAATAATTAAATTGAAAGTTTACTCTCGTATACAAACATTTGCTGCTAACAACAATTAGATAAACTTTAAAAAACTGGAACCGTCCGATTGATTTTCTATTTTTTTTTAACCTCATAGGCGATACGTACTGAATAAAATTAATAGACACAATAAAATCAACGAATTCAAATCGAAATTAATAAACTAACGCTAGGTCGAACTATATACCATTTGAAAATAAACGGTACGAAACATCGGACAAGACTTTGTTATATTATAAAATTGATATACTTATTATTCTTGTAATATTTTTATTGAAAGCAGCCAATTGAAAGAATTATGTATTTAAAAACAAGTAATGAGGAACAGGGTTAGGTATTTATTGGATTTAATATAATATTTAGAAGGATGTAGTTTGGTAAGGGTGAGGTTAAGCAAAGGTTACCAAGTTACAAAAGTTACTTAAAAAGACATTTTAAATAATATTTGATCAATTTTGGGTAGGGTTGATTTGACCACTTTTGACGATTTCATCCCCTCCAGCTTCACGGCTCCAGGGGGGTCCCAAAGGGGAGTCAATGTCAAACCTAGTACCTTGTTGATATAAACCCTGATACGAAGTTTCACTGCTGTCCGCTCAGACTCTCCCTAGAAAATCCCATTTTCCTGTATTTGGAAAGGTTTTCCCTAGGGTGTGAAAGGTTTTCCCTAGGGTGTGGGAACACCTTAAGGTCTAGCCTTGTGCCAAGTTTAATCGAAATCGTTATAGCCGTTTTTGAGAAAACCCCAAAAATCCTGTTTTGACCTAGAGGGAAGTATCCTTAAAAAAAGGCCTAGAGAAAAAATGAAAAAATTGTCTGGAATTATGACCAAACTGAACCTATGTACCGAGTTTGAGAAAAATCGGTTGAAAATTGAAGGCTCCAGCTTGGTAACAGACATACCGACATACCGACGGACGCAACATTTTTTAAAAATCACTTTTTTGGAATCAGGAACCCTCAAAACGTGTATTTCCGTTGAAACCCCGATATCGATTTTTTTTCGATCACAATACTTAGGTATATTTATAATATAATAAAGTAAAAATATTTATGTTTTTAATCGAGTGTGAGCAAAATGCTGATAATTTAACATTTAAGCTAGGTAAACGACCTATCTATTTCGAACAAAAACTATATAAAAAAAACTATTTGGTATTCCCGAAAGCAGCACTAAAATTATACAGTATTTAAAATAAAACGAAATAACAATGAAAACAAAAATTGGAATTGTTAACAACTTTGCCATAATAAAAATGTAATTTATTATTATTAATATAAATAAATGTTTATTGTTATTTATTTGTATTGATATTATTATTTATTTGTATTGATTTTTTTTTAAACAGTGACGTCACAAATAACCAGTTTTTTAAAAGAACAACATAAAAGATTATTCTCTTCTCAGGCAATAAATCATTTTAGTACCGATCTAATACTGATACTAGATACTAGATGTTTATAATATTTATTGTAAATGATTTTAAAATATTATTTTTTCTAAAAAAATGAGTAAATTATTAACACAAACTGGTGTAAAACTTTTATATTGTTTACCTTCATTAATATGTAGCAATGCTAAATATTCTACAAATGCATCACAACAAACTGTAAAAGTTCGTGAACAAATTTATGAGCGTAAAAAACGTGCTTTAGATGGTGGTGGACAAAAAAGAATTGATGCTCAACATAAAAAGGTAATACTTATTAATTAATGTTAAAGAAAATATTATTTCGTAAACACTAAATAGTGCAGGCGCTGGAGGTACTTGTGATTGCAAAATATGAGGACCTCATTCTGTCTATTGATACTTGCCAGAAAGCTTGTGTAGATTAATATTCCGGAAGTTGCCAGAAACTTATTGGTCCAATTTTTGTATCCGCTTCACCACTCCACAGTCGGGAGTTAATTTTTTAAATCAAGTAAAGCTACTTTTATTCGATAATCACTTATTACAGATCACAAATTACCAAAATGTAATTCTGAACAATGTTTATTTTCGCAAGATTTTCGTGATCATTTTCAATGTGAAAAATTACCAACAAAACTATCATTAACATGAATAGAAAGTAATTATTATTAATCAAACTCATTTGGCCATGAATATTTCCTACATGAAAAATAAACATTATTCTGTGTAAATAAAAATATTAATTTTAATATTTTTATATAGGTGTATATTTATACACAGGTATCACTCAAATATTGGGACAACGCAATACCACTCAAAAATCAGGATTAACATCAATGAATGGGTGTAGAATGCGAGGGGGGAACTTTGTACTAAAGCATTATTCTACTGCGCTTAGGTTTTTGTCGATTTGATAAAATATCATTAAAAAAGAATTTAAACTGCTTTATGAACTTTGTTAACGATATTTTTACATTTAAACCATATCTTAGAACCATTAAAACATAATTTTTCCTAGTTCGATTTTTTGTGTTAAAAACTGCTTACAATAATTAAAATTTCGAGTAAACCATAGTAAATTTGGCGAAAAAATGGACGTTTACATCATTTTACAAAAACTTTTTCAAAATTTGAAGATCGTCTAGGTATTTTGAGATGTACAATACGTGATAGAGCATCGTCTCATTCTTTCAGAGACACCTTGTATTTTGAAAACTCTGGAAATAAATGCACACGCGATTATTTTTATATTCAAGCAAGGAAAATACTACTACAGCAAAACTTAAATATTTATTTTAAAACATTGTATTGATATTTTTTCCAAAAAAGTTTATATTTTAATAATAATTAATATTAATTTATTTTATAATTTTATAAAAATTATAATTTTCGTACGATAATTTTCGCTGAAAATGTAGCCAAATTTTTAGTTTTTTTTTTAGAAAAAGCAGATAATTTCCTGTCTTTTAATGTCCAAACTTTTTGGTATGATAATATACTGCTTATAACAAAATAATTTTACTATTTTAGCTATCCTATTTTTTTTAAATTATTTCATATATTAGTAGAAGTTAAAAAATATGCACTCGACTTTTCTATGTTAATGAAAAAAACTAAAAAACATAACGTTAAAATGGTGACGTATTTGTATATGAGTGGGATTGCCTCGTTGTCTATGATAATAGATGTGAAATGAATTAGTCAAAGAAAACTTTTAATGAGGGCTATTATAATGACCCGGGCCATCATCGGTTCCACTACCTTACTTGTTACTTATTTCCTAACGGAGCAAATACATACAGACGAGACGTGGACTTTAAAATTATGATGCAAGTCGTAGATATCTAATATTAATGAATTTGATTGTTTTTTTTTTAATAGTCAGGTCTAAAATACTATATAAGGTCGTACTAGTTCTGATAAAATTATGAACTATCAATGTTACCACAGAAAAGTAAATAAAACATCCAACATATGAATTAAATTATTTTAATAAATCATTAAATTAATTTTTCAAAGGTAAGTAACCCTAGGTTGGAAGATGTGCCGAGGAGTTAGCAACACCAAAAGGTGCTTCTTTAACATGTTTAAGCACCGGTTTTTGTTTAAAAGTTAAACAAAATTTATGAATATTCTTAAATTTTTACGTAGTAAACTTGAGGATGTACGTACATTTATAAGACTTGATAATAGACAAATTAAAAAAGTATGATAATATAAAAGTTAAAATGATTTAAGAAAAGGAAATACTGTTATCGAATTAATTTCATTGAATTTTAAGTTTAAAAAATGGCAAAAAGCAAGGTTTAACAGGGTAGTGTCCTAATTGTAGTTTGTCAATATTTATTGAACACATTGGCAACGTAATGTATTGATTATGTGTTTAATTCTTTATTATTCTCTTTTCTTTGATAGGGGAAATTAACTGCGAGAGAACGCATTCAATTACTTTGCGATGAAAACACATTTATCGAATATGATATGTTCATGGAACATACATGTACCGATTTTGGAATGGAAAATTCAAAGGTAACAAAATGCTACCAACTTACCTGAAACAACATTATGTAAATAGAGAATAATATTTTATTAGTTTGTAGGTGATTCGGTAATAACCGGCCATGGGCAAATACATGGGCGACCAGCTTTTGTATTTAGTCAAGATTTTACGGTATTCGGTGGCAGCTTATCAAGTGTTCATGCGAAAAAAATATGTAAAATAATGGATCAAGCTTTATTGGTTGGTGCACCTGTTATTGGGTTGAATGATTCAGGAGGTGCCCGAATTCAAGAAGGTGTTGAATCGTTAGCTGGATATGCGGATATATTCCAAAGGAATGTTTTGGCTTCTGGTGTTGTACCACAGGTAAATAATCATTAATGTTACTTAATGAAGACGTTTTAAGTATTTAATTATTTTGTAGATATCACTAATTATGGGACCATGTGCTGGAGGTGCTGTTTATTCACCAGCTATAACTGATTTTACATTTATGGTCGAAGATTCATCTTATTTGTTTATAACTGGGCCTGATGTAGTTAAGGTAAAAAAAAAACATAAGATTAATTTTTCACCATTGTATAGAATAAAAGTGTTAGAAGTGGGGAACGGGTAAACAGACTCCTGCACTACGATTCAGAAGGATTATGTTGCAATTCCTTTATTATAGTTTGATTAATTATTTAAAAAGTGATATGGTTTTTAGTTATAGACAATGGTACATAACGGTACAAACATTGTGTGAAAAATCAAATTAATAATATATTGATAAACTCAAATTAATAATGGAAAGCTTTAGAAGATATAAATATTTCCGCTAGTGGCTCTGAATGCGGTTCCGCGCACGTAACGAATAAACGACCTTCAGTTGAAAATTTCCTATCCCAATTAAATTTCCTGTTCATTGTACTTTTTTTCTACTACGGTATCCTATGCCATTCTTTTTTATGATATTTTTGAAATATCAAAGTATAATAGGAGCTTGCATGGTAACGTAAAAAGCTTTGTAAGAGTTATATTTCTGTCCCCATGATATGCTAAAATATCACTTTTTTTGCTTCTTTTTGGTCAAATGTTTATCCAGTGAGCACCTTCTAGCATTCTCTTCGACAGAGGTTTTTTAGAAAGTCTTACTAGATACAAGGAGTAAAAGTTTTGGAAACAAAGATATTATTGTGAACATAACCAAAACGATTACTAAAAAATTTGGAAATTTGGTACTGTGTGAAATAAGTAACCTCTATGATTTAGGGCTTACATATGGAAGTTATTTGTGTGTCATTATCTATCCCCTTTAGAAAAAATAAAGACGATTTCCCGGCTATAATTGTTTTAAGAATTTATTATTATTTGAACAGTTTATATTTGATTGTCTAAATGCAAATCCTATCCGGGCATCAGAGATGCTTCATTTGCACTCTTTTTATCTTGATAATATGGTATCAGAAATTAATTCCGTAGATTTTTTCATTACCAGGGGCTATAAAATTATAATTGGTATACAATTTTTCAATTGATCACAGTGCAAACGCACAATTTTGAATCTGCATTTACAAAATCTATCCGGGGCTTAATAATTTTTAATATGTTAAAAAAGTAAAGTCTTCAAAATTATTGTTTGATTTTAAATCTCTTACAAAGTGAGTATGGTTTAGTTCACTAATAATGCTCTATTTTGAATAACAAGTTTCTTATTTTACAGTCAGTAACAAATGAAGATGTCACACAAGAACAATTAGGTGGGGCACAAACGCATACTTCAATGTCAGGTGTAGCTCATAAAGCATTTGAAAATGATGTTGAAGCATTAATTCAAGTACGAAATTTAATGAGCTATTTACCACAATCAAATACATCATCTTCCCCTGTAAGACCCTGTACAGATTCTATTGACTGTGATATACCATATTTAGATTCAATTATCCCGTTCGATTCAACATCAGCATATGACATGCTGGACGTAATTCATGGAACTGTAGATGAAAGGGAATTTTTTGAAATAATGCCAAAGTATGCTAAAAACATTATAACTGGATTTGGTCGTATGGGTGGGCGAACAGTGGGAATACTTGGCAATCAACCAAAAGTTGCCGCAGGATGTTTGGATATTAATGCATCGGTGAAAGGAGCACGATTTGTTCGTTTTTGTGATGCATTTAACATTCCAGTCATAACATTTGTAGATGTACCAGGGTTCTTACCGGGAGTTAATCAAGAGTATTCTGGGATAATTCGACATGGTGCTAAACTATTATATGCTATTGCTGAAGCAACTGTTCCAAAACTAACAATTATTACTAGAAAGGTTAGTTGGCCATTTATTTATAAAAATAAATTATATGAAATTTGTTCACCATAAAGTAAGCTTAGAAATAAAAATATTTGAGAGAAAGGTTCTAATTTTCGTAATAAATTTTTCTAAAACTAGAAAATAGACAAAAAATATTGATAAACAAATTTTTTTTTACTTATTCTAATAAGGATTACACTTGCAATCATAATAGCTGAAGTATTCTAATAATGAAAATAAAAACTTGCCGTACCGTTGCTATAAAAGTGTTCATCCCACTGTTATCTTTACTCGGTTGAAGTATACAACTTTTTTGTATTTTCAACTAGGGTAATGTCATCGACGCCAATAATTCTCCGAAAGGGTTGAGATAGATTATATATAATCATTTTATATATATATATATATATATATATATATATATATATATATATATATATATATATAATCCTTGAGTAAAATTATGTATAAACATTAAAAATTTTTTTCTTCTTTTTATAACTATTAAGTATGTTTGATTTTGCTTAATTTTTCCTAATTAGTAAACTCTCGTAAAAAATAAATTGCAGGCATATGGTGGGGCGTACGATGTCATGTCCTCAAAACATTTACGAGGTGACATAAATTATGCATGGCCTACGGCTGAAGTAGCCGTAATGGGTGCTAAAGGTGCTGTGTCAATCCTATATCGTGGTAAAGAAAATGTTACCGAATTAGAAAATGAATACATGGATAAATTCGGCAATCCATTTCCAGCAGCTGTACGTGGTTTTGTTGATGATATAATTGAGCCACGAACAACACGATGGCGATTAATTCGTGATTTAACATTATTATCAACGAAAAAATTAAAAAATCCTAAGAAAAAACATGGAAATATACCACTGTAAAGAATTTGTTCGGTAATAAAAACACTTTTTTTATGCAATACACTCCTCTTCAGTCTTTTATTTATTTACAGTAAACATATAATACTTAAAACACTATTTTGTTGAATTCATAAATATAATAATAAACGTTATTTTTACTATTATTTTTAATAATTTTTTAGTTAATCAAGCAAATTAATTAAGAAAATAACATCTAATTTATTTGTATAATGGGTGTACTTATACATATCTATTTAAAATGATCAAAACACAATCGGTAATGTTACTAAATTTGATAAGTTACTATGAATTCGATAAGTTATTGAATTCGCCATTAAGTATTAGGATTTACGCGACGCGACCATTTGTTGTTTAAGTTCAACAGGAATAAAACTTACACCGCATTATCATTATTTTAAATAATATTGAACTTTATATAATATTATGATTAATTTGGTTATTTTAATGGATTTTTTATTTTATTTATTTCTTTATTTATTTTTTTTTTGAGTACACCCAATATAAAAATATTATTATAACAATTTAGGGCATTTTTTTGTCAATAACAAATTTCATACAAAATTTTGTGTTAAACAAATATGTACACAAAATAATTAGGTAAGTACTTACATAATTAATAGAATAACAAAATACAAAATAATAAATACCAGTGATGAGATTATTTTAAGCCTATAAATGTTAAAAACAGTTGGCAATAGAAATAACTGCATTAGACAATTTTTTTTTACAATAACTGCCACATTTCTTATTTGCAATCCAATTTTTTTTTGTCTAAATCTATATTAGAAAAAATTCAACGAATTCCATAGATTATGGAATTCGAAATGGCTGGCTAAACATTTAAATATCCTAAATTATGAAACTGCAAAATAAATTACTATTAAAAATATTGTTTGAGGCCTATTTGATATTCGTTGATTAATTTTAATGGACTCGATATAAAAGAGAACAAAAAACTTATGGTCTATTAGTTTCTAAGGTCACATTTATCTAGCTACAATATTTTTTTAATGTCATGATAACATATTTCGTTAATTAACTTCTTAATATTTAATTAATAAACTTTTAAAAATACATAATGAATTCAATAATAAAGGTTCTTTTTGGTCGTACTAAAGAAAAATTTTTAACATAAATTTTAATTTAATACAAAAACCGAACACATTTTCTAATATAAATATGTTACTTTTTGTAATCATTTTTATCACAATGGTGAGGAATAAAGTAATATTTTTTGATTAATTAATAATATGCTTTAAAAAATGAAATCATATTATTTAAGACGCCGTGGGTAGTCTCCTAGCTCTGATATCATACTTCAGTTCTATTACAGTCGTTTTTTTTTTTTTTTATAATTTCGGGATGTTTCAAGCAGAAGTCCTATAAACTTTAGGACTTTTATATGCATTTTTCTTTGCACTGTTATCTCGTTTGAAACAATAATTATTTATGTCAGAATCAGGAGACTTGCCACATCGTCTATTATATAAACTTAGTATCCATTTTTTTAATAACCAAATTTTTTCGTATGTGCAAATTATATTTCTGAAGTTATAATATAATCTCATTTTATCTGAAGAATTGCTCTAAATTCAAAAAATTCAATTGTAGAAATTTTGTTTATATCATATTACTTTTCTGAATATGTGAATCCTAATAAATTCTTTCCACAGCTTGATAGATTCAATTACGGAATTATTTAAATCGGAATTATATCAATTTATTTGTATAGCAATGACTTAAGTATTTCCTACATGTTTCTAGAACAGAGCGTAGGTCAGGTCAAACCAATGATTAACCTAACGATGAACGTGTCAAATAATAAGTATTTAATTCGACAACAATTTTACGAACTGGAGCATATAGCCTAAATTTTCTATTTATTAAAAAAAGTTATTCTTTTTGTTCGCACACGTTGAGATGTTTACACAATTCTTCCTGCATTTTGAATCTGCGAGCTATGTTCTAAATTCCATTTTCTATTATAATGTATTGAAAGAAAGCATTTGAACTAGACTTCATACTTATGAAATAATGTAGCATTTAAAATTTACGGTTAAAGTTTTATTCGGCAGCAAAGTGCCTCATAACACACAATACATTGTCTGAAGACTCTGTATTTGTCTTATACGTAAGAACGTCCATAAAAACTCTTGTTACTTCATATATTTTAAATGGATTACGAGATGGTTGCCAAACTATATATTGAAAATCATGCTTCGGCAACGTCCTTACCATAATAATTTTGAGATTATACATTCAGAAATATTTGAATAAACTTGTTCATTAAAAAAATTGATTTAATCTCGCCTTGTAAAAGGCAACAAACATTCATTCTACAAACTAATTAATTCTTACATTTAAATATAAATTTTATTAATTAATAAATAAATAATCTAATTATTACTTTAATATTTTTCTATACAAAATGACACTATTAAATAATTAATTACTAAAATCTAAATTCTTTTTTGCTATATTTTTAAACATCATTTTTTTAATAATAAAACAGATTTTAAAATCTGTGTCATGCAATTTTTTTTTAAACTACTGCAATTTTTTTCTAATAAATTTTTTGTCAAATACAAAATTTTGTTCATCACAAAATTTTCTAACAAGTTCTAGATCTAAATAATAGACACAAAATTAATTCAAGATTCGAAAATCTTTAGATCTTATTTGTCGAGATTATTATATTAAACCTTATTCAGAGAGATATGTCTACAATATATTTGAGAGTCATGGCACGATACATGCGTTAACTTTGTTTTTCTGTTTATTTTATTATCCTTTTAGTGAGTAGATTTTGGTTTTCTGAAAAATTACACAATTTCTAAAATAAAATATTCGTTATGTCTATTTGCATGTAAATTTACAAATAAGCAAATAAATTAAAAAATTATTTACATGCTAAAATTATTGTTAGTATTTTTTTATGATGAAAGTTAGTGATTGGAAGTTATTGGAAAGTTAGTGCGAGAAACCGATTAGAATGCAAGAGCATCATAAAGCAAAGCAAAGTTCAACTAGAGCTGAAGCACCATGGTACCGTTGTTGTCTTATTTTTATCATGAAAATGCATCAAACAATTCCGATAAATTCTTAGCGTATAAGTACATTTAAATTTAGAAATGGAGAAATAGACAATATAAGCAATTGACTTAATTAATTATTTGGATTATAAATTCCACTATTTTTGTATATCAAGTCATTCCATTTAATCTGACCAGTGCCGGCTTTAGAAGGGGGGCAAACCGGGGTACCAGGTTCTACAGGACGTAGCGCGGCAACTTATTTAAAGGAAAATTAAACTCAGTGCATTAACTTTGGTTAATTTATCTCGTAGAAGTGATGAGTATTCAGTATGTCTAACACGACCTGTCATTTTGTCGCTTGTCGTATCTCTCACTAACAAATGTAGAATGAAAAAGACGCTGAATGACAGGCGAGGAATGGCAACTCGTATTAGATCCCTTATATTATACATTTTCTTTCTTCGCTTTTTACATGCTCGTAAGTTCATAATAAATACATGTTTGTAATTTTCTATTTATTCAATAAAAAATATGGAACAAGGGCGCCAAAAGCTTGACTTGCCTGAGGCGTCTAGATGTCTAAGGGCAGCCCTGAGTATGGTGAATTACTGACGAGTAGCATGACACTGAAAAGTCTTCTTAGCTTTATATAACTGATGATAGCTACATTGTAATCGAAATGCTTTTAGTTTATACGAGCACTTGATCGCACTAAGTTTTAGAATTTTGTTACGAATTTTTAAAAAAAATTAAAATGTATGGTGTTAATTTAAACAACGATTTTAATGTGTAAATAATTTACTTATTTACGTATTAGCATGTAAATAGGCACTAAGTAAAAAATTTGAAAAGTAATTAATTGCAAACTTTTTTTAATAACTCTAATACAATCTACGAAGAAAATTTGGACCATTTTAATTGACAATAATTATATAAAAATTTGAAGACTAAATTTTCTTTTATAGTCAAACATTATAAAAAATTTGAAACGTTTATTTTTTTTTTTTTTGACACAATAATGAAAACATGAAACGTTACAAAAATTATTAAAAAAAAATAAATAATAAAATTAATCAAATTTTCTAAAGGTATATATTAAAATTATTTTTTTTTAATAAAAATGAAAAACCAAACGCATGCTATTAAATTTTTGTTAGTGACTCACCTTAATTTAAACCGAAATTGAAAACTTTTTGCAAATATTCAATAAATTAGTTAATTTTGGTTACTTTTAGACGTTATGACACGATAAGTTTTCGAATTCAAAATCAAGTCGAAAACTCTTCGTGAAATTTTATTTGTTAATGTTTAATGGAAAAAATGCGTGAATATGGAAAAAGTTATTTGTTAGTATCAAATTTTTGAAAAGAAAATCACAGTTTTATGGAATTACCAAACCCAAAGAAAAGATGATATTAAAATGTTTATAAGGGTCGCAAAGTAAAATAGAAAGAATAATAATGCACACATAAAAATTTCCACAGACAATGACAAAAAACTATGTGTTTCTAAAAACAAAAATTTTGTAGTGAACAAACGAAAAAAATAGAAAACAATTAAAAAACAAAAATAATTTGTCTGTGGAAATGGAAAAAAATTAATTAAAAACACATGCCCCTCGTACCCGAAGAAAAAAAAAGAAAAAAATTTAAAAAAAAATTTAATGGCATACCTTTTCGCAAATAGGAATTTGACCAAAATTTGTATAGACATTTATTTCAGTAATTTTCGTTTTTAAGATATTCCGTGGTTGATATACTCTTTCGTCCTGGAAAATTAAAGGATTTTTGACCCTTATTAACATTTTTTGTTTCGATTTATTTTACCGAACGTACAAAATTATTTATATTTAAATAAAAATTTTATAGTTTTGTTCCATTTATAAATAATGAATCGTTTTAATTCCTCTTTAAACGAAAAATTTAATTTTGTTTATATTCTGGAATAATCAAGATTGTTGTATGAGTTCAATTTCAAGAATTAAAATTATTCGATAATCACAGTATTATTCCAACGAATTTGGAATTTGCCCAAAATTGTTTTGATGCTTTGAGTGAACGTACAATATACTTGCCAAAAAATTGATTTTGACGAAGTGCAATGTTTCCCAAAATAATTTTGTTGGTTATTACGGTTTAGTGCAGAAACTGAAACTAAAAATACGCACGAGCGCAGTACAGTAAAATAATTTCAATTTCATAAAATTAACTTTCAAAATTCTAGGCCCTTATAATATCTTCGATTCCTGAACACTCTGGTTAATTAAAATAATTTTTTAGCGGTTCATTATTTCATAAGCGGATTGACGAATAAATTCGTATTTAAATATAAATAACGTCGCAAATAAAAATTTAAAAAAAATCATAATGAAAGCGTTTTTAAAAGAATTCGATCATGTATGAATCGAGTGTAATTGATTGATTCAGTTGAAATCTTTTTGAGTATTCTTTTTAGATATCACTGTCTCGTAGCCAGCGTACCTTATCGTTATTGGTTGTAGTTGTAGATGTGGATGTTGTAGTGTTTAAATTAGAGTCTACGGATGAATTAGCACTAAGATCATCGTCATCAACTAAATTATTAGATTTGGCCTCATTTGTTGTTGTTTTATCACCAACAGTAATTGTTGTTGAACCTGAGTTTTTGTACAGTCTGTATGTTTCATCTAATGTTGTCGTTGTCGTTGATATTGATTTTGATGTAACATTTGCTTCGGAATGTGAATGCCGTAGTTCTGTACGTTGTTGGAATAGCGATGATTGTAACCATTCATGGCGCACAGCTTCTTCAGGTGTCATTCGTTTTTTTGGATTCCATCTAGACAAAAAGTATATTTTAATTAAAATATAAGTAACACAAATCTGCATATAGTTTTGTTTCCCCTACTGACTATACACTACACAGAAAAACTTCTCTAAACAGCGGTGATGTGGTTTATCGACGAAATGAGCGTATTTCGTGGACTAAACACATATCCAAAGTGCTACAAGTAGGTACTTGGTGTTTGTTAATCGCGAAATATTAGGAAATTTAAGAAAAAGGCAACTTAATTTCTTCGGTACATATTATACGAGGTAAAAAATTTTAATACAATTTACTGAGTGGGAAAGTTGCTAGATCAAAAGCAAGAGGAAGAACTCGAATTTCATTAATAGGTACTTGAATTCATAATAACATGGGAAAGGTTGACTTCCCCCGTCTAGCTGATGATCATAATCAATGGAGCTCTATGATTACCAAAGTGTGCACTAAGCAAACATGGTACCCGTTGTAACTATTATTACTCAATACACTAAAAAGTGAAGATATAAAATACATAACTCACACAAACGACAAAACTTTATCGATTATTCGAAATAATTAATATCTGAAAACTTGAAGCTCTGAGAATTGTAAAACAAACGAAATTCATAAAATTGTGATACTCAAAGACGTTTTAGACTGGTAAATATTTACGAAGAGAACTTGCGGGCTACTAATAAATACTTAGTTAATTATAGTACTTATCTTTTGAAAGAGAAGGCAGTCATGCTGTAAGCCGGCAATTTAATTAGACCCGTGTGTGAAATAAAAATTATACTTACTCGAGACATTTACTGATAAAATCAATAAACAACGAATCTGTACACTTTCTTAAAGCCATTGTTAAATTTTTGGATCCTGGTACACGCCGTTTTCCTTTACTATTTCTGATTGATCTGGGTTCACCATTTGTATCTGTTTCAAGTAATTTTGGTAATTAAGATTTATAAGTTATGATACTGACCGAGGCGGATTAAAAATTTTTGCTCCCGTAGGCAGTTTTAAAAATTAGCGCCCCTTTAATAAAAAGTAAAATTTAGGAGTTTTCGTCTTTTAGTAGTTTATACTTGGCCCTTTATTATTATAATATATTTGCATATTTGTGCTAACCAAAAAAAAATTTAAGTCCAGCAGCGACTTCAACACTCGGGACCAATTATTGGGCAGATTTGAGCCAGTCTAGATTTTAATGGTTCCCGACTATTAAAGTACCTACATTTTTGTATTGCGAAATCGCCATTAAAATCGTCATAGTCAAAAAGATTTGATTCAATGTTAAGTATTGCTAACGCATTTAATCTCTTATCTCTCGTGGTTGAGCGAGGATAATTTTTCACTCTCATTAGATAGGAAAAACTCCGCTCACCACTGCAGTTGCTGACTACCATCGATATTTTTTTTTTTAATTCGTAACTGAATATTTATTTTTAATTTGTGGGGGCATTCCTACAGGCACCTCGCGCCTGTAGGAACGAGCCTACTTTGCCATACGTATAATCCGTCTCTCGATATTGTTTAATAGGTATTAATAAAAACTTACTAAAGAAAATGCGACGTCTTTTAGCTCGTTTCAAAACATCTTCTGGAGGTTGACCTAATACTTCCATGATACATGCTAGTTGTTCAACTTCATTTTCACCAGGAAACAAGGGATGTCCGATATACAATTCTGCTAAAATACATCCTAAAAAATATAAAATAAAAACTTTAAATATTTGTACTAGAATAGGATGGAAGGGGGAAGTTTGTACTATAATACTCAAACTATGCTCTCAAGAATTGGAGCTATTGAGATATTTTTACGTTAGGGCCTAGTTACGCGTTTTAAGAAATGTCAGCAAAAAATTAGGAAATGGCGTTAATCTGTTTGATGGCTTTTAATACTGATATAACTTATGTCTTAGAATTGCATCAACTATTTACCACTTTTCTATTGTTCAGGACTTTTGAGGCATCCTGTATAGTTCTAGACTTTTTTGGTATCTTCTCTCTTTTCCCCGCGTTTATTTACATTATATTTCCAAGAAAACGAAATTTATGAACATTTAAAAGACATTTTCAATTCAAAGAAAAACAAAAAGAAAAGCAACACGTAAACAAGAAATAAAACTGTCAAAACAAATAATAAAAAACGATAAAAAACTTATGTAAATTATATTTACCTAAACTCCACATGTCAATAGCTGTACCATAATTTAACCCTAATATTACTTCGGGTGATCGATAAAATCGTGACTGTATGTAAGTATAGACTCTTTCATGTGTGTAACAAGAGCTTCCAAAGTCGATGACCTTAATTGAACTACTTCCTCGTTGTTTTAATAAAATATTTTCCTAGAAATTATAAATAAAATTATTATTATTTTTTTGATTGAAATATTTTTGAAAAGTTGAAAATTTATAATTTACCGGTTTCAAATCACAGTGTATAATTTTTTCACGATACAATAATCGTAAGCATTTTATTAACGAATTTGCAAAACGTCGTATCAAACTTAAACTAAACCCTTGGTAATTATTCTTTTTTATTAATTCATATAAGTTTAGGCTGAAAAAAAGATACAAAAATTTTAATTATTTTTTTTTTAAATTGTGAAAAACTACGTGGAAAAATGTTTAAAAAAATTAAATGACAACATTTATAATAGTAATGATTCCAGAAATCAATAATTTATATAAAAAAAAGTTTCTGTAGAACGTTACGAAAAAAAATTACACAACTTCTCTCAAAACAAGTTTTAAAATTCCGTCATTAAAACTTACAGAATTGAAACAGGTATGGGTCTTTCAAACGCACAATAATATGGACACAAATTTAAAAATGATAAAAACATTTTTCTTAAATTATCTCCTGAGTTTAATTTTTTGGGAATTCGTGTCTTTCGAAGAATAAGCTTGAAAATATTGTAGTGAGAAAAATTTCTTTAAACAACATCTGTAATAATTATATGTGTAGAAAAGTAATAATTTTTGTAGAAATATTTTACTGGCAGGCTTTGGAGCTCAGTAAGCTTAGGCAAATACATGTATGGAGAAATTGCTCATTCGGGCTACACTAAATGAGACAGCACAAGAGTTTTTTAGCTCATAGTTGTAATGACGCTCCAAACTACAAGAATTTCTCCTCTTAAAGATTAAAGATCATTAAAAATTACAAGGAACTGTTCTTCTTCTGTTTTTCTTCGTAAAATTTTGTAACGAATATTTTTGTGCATACTGTACGTTACGAAAAAAAGGGAACGTACACATCAGGTTATTTTTAGCTGTACCGAGCTAAGCAAAATACATGCAAAATTATAATCATTGAAAAACACACGGGAAATTGCTTAGCGCTAGTTTAACATTATTTAATTTTATATCAATCAGTTTTTAAAAAAACTATTTGTACTGAGGCGCTACTGATTATTTACTTCAAGACAAAACCAATTAATTTTAATTAATGAAAATTTTTGAACTTGTTTGAATTATTTACTTCAAAAATTAATTAAAAAATTTCGTGTGACCTATAATTTTATTTAATAATTAATATTATGAAAATGTACCACTAAAAATAGAATATTTTTATATTGAATAAAAATATTTGGTTGATTTATACTATTGTTATTAAATAAAAATTATTAATGATCCCACTGTGCAATTTAATCAACTGAAAAAATTGTTGATAAAAAAAATTCATAGAATTAAAATAACTGTAAAAGCAAGTGTATAATGATTAATTTTTAATAATAATAATTAAAAAAACAAAAAATTTCTGTATTATTTATAACACAAATACTGACATTTTGTTCCAATATTAATCTCATATTAATTTAAAAATTATTTTCTCTTCTTTTGTTTTTGTATTTTATTTAAATTAAAACAATTATTGGATCACAAAGTGGTTGGTCTATGTCTAGTCTATGTAATCAATTAAGGTTGTAAAGGCACTACCTTCATAATCATATAAATACCCATTAATTAAAATACCTTACAGTCATTTTCATAGATTCTGAATTTTGAAAGTTGTAGCATCATGTCAAAGCAAAATGTTTATTCTGGCATCAATCTGTGACTCGAAAAAAGTCTAACTATTTATTTTATAATATCTTAAAACTTATTATTTTTCTGTTTAACGTCAATCTCAACTTCAACAAAAAGACTAGCACGTTATAGACTTTTCTTTATTTATCCTCAATTAATTCCCCTTTTGTTAGTCATTTAAGGAGTTTTAATTTTTTGGAACCCTGATTTAAAAAAATAAAATACAGTCTATGTTACTTGCTGACTATGTAACATCCTATAGGTGAAATAATTTTTAAAATCGGTTAAGTGATGGACTCAAAAATGACAGATTTTTATACAAAATTGAATACCCTATTTCACCCCCTTAGGGGTAAAATTTCGAAAAACCCTTCTTATCGGATACCTACGCTACACAAAGAACACACTCTCCAAGTTTTAACTATCTACAATCAGCGGTTTAGGATGTGCGTTGATCCATCAGTCAGTCAGTCAGTCAATCAATCAATCATTCAGGACAAAGCATTTTATATGTATAGATTTGCAACTTTCTGTGGCATTTTTTATATTACAAATACAATTTTTTTAATGGAGCCTATTATTAATAAAATTGTTTGTGGAAAAGCTTCTGTGAAATTTTTTAGCCCGGCGATGTACCATAAATGAACTGTCATCGTTATATTATCATAAGCAAAGTATTATCTGATCAGTTTCATCTTTAAATTTAAATTTAACAGAGATATTTCCGTATTAATAACTGCTAAGAAACCTGGTAGTCTAAATTGGAATTAATAGAAACGGGCCCACTTCCTGTTTAAATTAGTATGATTATTATCGCCAGTTGGTGGAATTTATCTGATTTGAAATTGAATATTCTGTTTGGGTTTAAAAATGGTAAGTGCAAGTATTGCCGTCTGGTAATCTAAATTGGAACTACTGAAAACGGGTCCACTTCCTGTTTTAATTATTACGAATTATTATCGCCAGTTGGCGGTTTGCAACTCCCAGCTATCAATAATGTTCAAAAATAAAAAAATTGCTATAACTTAAAAACAAAAGACAATCGAATTCAAACCACGTTATTTTCCTGTATAGAATCCATTATTTCGAGTATTGATTATTTAAGTTCTACTAACAAATAGTCAAGCTAATTCTGATAATCATTAAAAGAGATTTAAAGCAAATTTTCTGCATGAAGGTGATAATTAAATTTTTAAACAATACATAATTGATATTTATTATAAACAAATAAACATTTGTATCAACAAGTAAAAGGAACCAAGTGAACAATCATAACGCATTGTTGTTAGTTGAATTTTAAAACATTTATTGTCATTTAATGTTAAGAGGAACTAATTTTAATGGTAATTATTTATAAATTTATAATTCACATTAAATAATAATTAACCTCGTGACCTATATAAATTTTTGTATAGAATTTATTTACTTTTGTGTATCAATTTGTCGAAAAATTTATTATCATGTGTTAAAATTTTTAAAGATTTTTTAAACAAAATATTTAAATAAGTAAACATTGTTATGTTAGTAATCGTTATTTCTTAAAAATTGATTTTATTCATACACGGTCACAAAAAATTACAATTATTGATTCCCGGTAAAACAATAAATTTATAAACGGTGTTTATAAATTTGCGGTGACTCTCTCTTTTTTCCTGCCTGCCTGTTTCTTCAGCAGTATGTTGCCTTTTTTAAAATTCACCTAAAATAATTCTAGTCGTAAATTAGGCGTTCTATTTATTGACGACCTAAACATTTTCGTTTTAGTCACAGGCTTTGATTTTTATCAACAAGCATTTTTTCACCCGGCTAGTTTGCTTCAGAAGGAGATAAGTATTTTTGATTATATTCTAACTAGAAGATATCATTTTATACGAACAAATTTTGAATCGTACGACCGATACTTCGTAATTTTAGACATGGCTCCGATAAAAAAGTTGGATTAATGAATCGTAAATTTTGAATTCAAAACAAATAAACATTTTATATTCTTCCCTAAAAAAAATTCAAGGATGCCTTGCCAAGAAATGCCTTCTTCAAATAAAAAGAGATAATGTTTTGCCAACATTTTATAGAAATTGTCACCGTTAAGCAGACAAAAGCAATTGTAATAACATGGCGAATCCAAAATTTACGATCCATGAATCCTAGTTTTTATCAAGGGCGGGACATTCTGTATTCTTGCTCTGCGAATAAACTGATTTTTCCATTTGATATGTTCCGTACACACGAAGCCAGTGTTTGAACCTAACACAATAAGCCAATATTCCATCGTACTGGCTTAGTTTATTTTGATGGCTTTGCTTTAGGCTTGCGCTGTCTGCGCATGGATATTCAAGTCAATAGTATATAGTGAGGTAGTGGACGTAAGCCAGTTACTCAATTTTATTTTGTTGTTCTGGCTTAATATTTTTTTACTGGCTGCAGGCTTAATGACCAAATCAATTTTGTTTGGTATAATTCAGATTTACAGGCTTGGCAGGCTTCTTGCGAACGTGGTTTAAGGAGCTACGCAAGTATACACTTAAAAAGCATAACTTTTTCTATTTTACTGTGATGACGTGGAACGGTAGTTTAATTAATGACCTTTTACTTCCTTTCTGGCAATTAAAAATCATGAAAATTGTTTTTACAGGAAATAAGTTTTAGTGGCGTGCTATCTTAATATGTACAGTGTATTGTATTTTAAGTTAAATTAAAACCTCAAATTTACTTTGTAATCGAATAACCTCATTAATACAAAAATACAAAAGTAAAGTTCTAGCCAACCAAAGTGGCACTGAGCAAGAGAGAGTGTAGATATGAGTGCACATACATATATCTCTTGTTCATCAGTGCCACATTGGTTGATAGAACTCTATTTAATACATGTTAAACACTTACCTCATAAGTTCAAAACTAATGCATAGATGATTACGAAAATAAAAAAAATCTAACATATGTATAACATTGTGTGTGCCATCTTTATCACGATTACGTAAATCTGATAGTATTCGGACTTCAACGGATGCCTGATGATGAAAGCGTTTTTTATTTCTAATGATTTTTATCGCAATGTGTTCATTTGTTTTATGATCTAATGCACGTATGACTTGACCAAAACTTCCTTTACCAATTACTTCTAATATTTCATATCGGTAACTAATATGGTCATGTAAAACCTGTAAATAAAATTAATTTATGAATTAAAATGGAATTATTTAAAATAAACAAGTGAAAAAAAACAATTGACTGAGTTAATTGTTGAAATAC
Organism: Chrysoperla carnea; assembly: GCF_905475395.1. Classification (NCBI taxonomy): domain Eukaryota; kingdom Metazoa; phylum Arthropoda; class Insecta; order Neuroptera; family Chrysopidae; genus Chrysoperla; species Chrysoperla carnea. Next base: position 68,911,827 of record NC_058337.1, on the reverse strand, counting down.
CATGCATAGATAGAGTTGATTACGCAATTGATAGATTTAAGACCCAATTGATCTATCTTGCTCATTTATGAACTCGCCACTTTTTACGTCCTAAGCACCCTATAAAAATTTCAGCTTGATACCTTTTTGGTTTTTGAGTTATCGTGTTGACAGACGGACAGGGGAAATGGGTTCTTTAGGTGACTTTATGAAATCCCATAACAAAACTTGTTCGTAGCATCAACATTTTTAAGTGTCTCCTATTATCCTAAAATTATTTTTGACTACTTTGTGAATATTTTTTTTACCCAACAACTTAATTCGAGAAGACGAACCTATTATACAGAAAATTCCACCCTATTCAAATTTAATTTCTACAATTTTTTTCGTATTTTGCATATTTACGGTGATATTTACTTGTAATCGAGTGTTTTCAACACTTCAGAAAAGCAGCCTTAGAACTTTAACTTTCTGCCGCGTTGCAAATAAGCTTCTGAGTCGATGTGGAGCATTTTCTCTCATAGAATATATACATGTGGCAGATCGGGCATTTTTGAGACGGAGAGGGGTGTAGAAATCTGGGAAAAAAGTGGACCCTAACTGCCTGTAAGCAATGGTAAGTCAAAACATTCATTTTTTATAAACCGGGAAAAATAGTGGGAGGCAAAATTTTTTGGCGGTTTCAGAGGGCAGTTGTGGGGCTGAAGTATACCGGAAAAAAACTGGATCCTAACCGGATAAACTCAAGTGCGATTTCCTTGTTACAATATGTACTTTTGTGGAAAAATAGTGGCAGACACCGCAGACTGGCAAGTAGCAATATAGCGGTAATTTGAAATCAAGCGTTGAAGAAGTGCGAAAACTGCTGTATAAAAAAGTTAGTTAAAACTGGACAAATTTTTTGCCGCTTGGCAAACAACTTCCGTAACGACCGCAAAAACCTTAAATAATACTGCCAGACATTTTCCCCCTTTCCCGAAGTACTTTAATTTAAATATGTAGAATGTTTTATGCGTAATAATAGCCTATTTCCCACGATTATGTGTATATACATACGATATATTTAAATAACAGTAAATTTAGTTTGTAAAGTAAAATCAATCGTCACCGGATGTTTTATTTTTGAAATCAATAGCTTGTTTAATTTAATAAATTGTAGTGACGATTAAAAAAAATTATTTATATTATAATAATTAACCAACAATAATATTACATATAAGATTTTATAAATAATTTATAATTTAAATTGATAATAATAATTTATTAAAAATAAAAAAAACTATTATGACATTTAATGCTCTGATATATTCATTATAAGTAAATTAATTAAATATTATATTACTAACGATAATATGTCACGCAATCTAATTCGTAAACGAACAAATATGATATATACAAAACTAATGTAAACGAAGCTAAAAACGGAGGCGGAGTTCGGCATGTACCTAATAATATTTTATTTATTTCTCTATTCTATTGCTATCAACGAAAACATGGTATACGGTTTGACAATTTGTAGTTTTTTTTTTGTGAATTATATTAACATTGTCATGGGATATTCATGATTACAGAGTGGCTCTATATCTTTATAAAGTTTTGATGGTTTAGAAAAAAATTTATCTAAAAATTAATAGTTTTAGTAGAAAATAATATCCGGTTCAATAATCCAAGATGTATAGATATATACAACGTGTTCTGTTATTGACTTCAAAAACTCTTTTCCAAATTTGGATCTGAGGCCTAATTTGGGAGATACGGGTATGGCAAAAATTGATGCACTTGTTCATTCACAGGCTATCATTCGAGTACCAGTAGCCGATGATAATCAGTAGATATTAGTAAGTTTCACTTAATAATGGAAGAGATTTTTAAAAAAGTATAAAATTATTTACTTGAATTTGGTCAAACTGTCCCACTTTTTATATTTTTATTCTTTTATTGTCGGAAAATAATAATAATTATAAGTAAGCATTTTGTCATTGGACGTAAACAAACAAACCACATCCATTGTCGCATGGTTTGTTTGTTTACTTACAATAATCTAATGTTTTTTCAAAATAATATAATCCATTTAAATCATTTAATACTTTTTAAAAATCCCTTCCTTAGTTGAATATTATTAAATAAAATTTACAAATATCTACTGATTATCAATGTCTACTGGTTATCGAATGATAGTCAGTGAATGAACAAATGTATCAATTTTTGCCATACCCGTATCTCCCAAATGAGGCCTCAGATCCAAAATTTGGAAAAGAGTTTTTTTGTTGCTCTTGATGAGCTTATTTTCGGAAGCTAGGTTTCTGCAGTCAATAACAGAACACGTTGTATATATATACCTTTACGTATTAAAAAATGAAACGGCAGAAAAGTGCAACTGATATTCGCCTATTTTTAATCAGCAAGGACGTTCTCAAATAATATATAACAGTCGTTTTCAAAATTATTCGTTTATACACAGGAAGATTCGCTAACTTAGGAAACTTCATTCTAAACAATATAAGAGCAAATTGTCAATTCAACTTCCGCTTTTATTAATATTTTCCGAATATCTTCGAATTTACCTGTCTGCTTTTCAGATACTAAGGCTGTAATTAATTTTTTATTCGATTTTAGTGATTGAAGCTTTTTAATTGATGTTATTTACCAAGAATTAGTATATTATTTTGTTATTATTACACATTACACCCATTTGTTTAAATTTAAAAAAAATATTTTCTTTTTTTAAGACAAATATCATCTCCGTGCTACCCAGGGAAATATCTTCAAAAATTCATTCCCTCCCAGTCTTACGTCTTGAAAATTTTTGATTTGAAGGATTTCGAATTTTTAATATTTTTATTTAAAGTAGATATAAGTCGCGAAAAATGGAAACTTCGGATCAAATTCGGAAATGCGGCAGCCATTCAATTCTAAAATCTTATCAAGTTTATTTTCTGTTACCATTGGACAGTCTCTTTTGATACAATAAACTATTAATAGTCAAAATAATTTTAAATTAGTAATTTTGTATCTATATTACCAGAATTAACCAAAAACTAAATTTGTGGAGGACATCCTATAATATATAGAAACATAATATAGAAAATAATATATTATTATATTCGTACCTTGTTGTAACTGCCATTTTCATCATCATAACCCCAATTTGCTGCAGTAATATCATCCCCTAGGAATTTGCAGGCATCAAGTCCAAGGTACCATATTTTATCATAATTCAATATTTCCTCTCTTTCATAATCCGTTAAACGATTTCCATAAAGTTTCAAGGCTTCTATAATATAAATAAATAAATTATATATCTAATTTATATTTTAAATATTAATGAGTTTAAATTACTTTACGTTGACGATTATTTAATAATTCTTTATTTTAATGTTATTTTATTTATATTGTTGCATGTAATTTTTTTGAGTTATTACGTATAGAATTACATTGAAATTTACATATATACGGGGTAGTTCATGTAAAATTTAATTGAATTGTATTGTTTCAATGTTTGTCTTTTTCTAATGGTGCATCATAAAAAGTATGGTTTACAAACGATCGAAACATGCGACCTATTTTTAGAAATATCAACTTAAATAGGGTTGTCTTTGGGTGGAGAGACATAAATATATCGTAAAGTTTATATAGACCGATTAAATTCAATATCGGAAGGTACCGTAGATCCGAGACATTCTAAGCCATTTTTTCTGTTACGAAATAAACTTATATACACATCCACGGGTTTCGGTAACGATTAAAGAAAAAGCAACAATTTAACCTAAATTTTTTAAATATTGGCGACTCTTAAATGTTTTCTACCCTAGACTTGCACCAAAAATTGGATTTGGACCCCTAGCGATTTTTACTTCATTATTTTTGGAATTGAAATACCTTAAGACAAATTTTCTTGTCTCTAATAGTTTTCATTTACGTTTACTTTGAAAAATAACGATTTAACGACCTTTTTTATTCGAAAATTTAATTTGTTCGCAATTTATGTCAACGTCGATAAATGGCGTCTGAACTATATATATTTTTAGGCGAGGCATTAAAAGTCTACGCAGATCGGATTCTTTTTTTATCCCGATGGAATGTATGTTTATCTGTTCCCTCATACCTTCTAAATTACTTATCATAATTTGACAAATGAAATATCCTTGGAAGAGCTTTGATCGTCTGCTGGTTATAGCTACTATGTGACGATACATTTAATTTAATCTGGCGCCCTCTAGAGGACATAAATAAAGTCATGAACTAAAAAAAATTATTAATTCAATATTATCGTGTTGAGTATCAAATGAAAGGGTTTAATATTCTCTATTTTCTAATATATCTGAAATTGAGAATTACAGTCGAGGTAATTCTTTTTCGTCTTGTGGAAAACTTTTTTATCTTAGAGGTCCTTCCACTGAAACGACGATTTTACTCATAACAATTTTTTGATAAAATTATTTTCTTGTTTCATAGTGTTTAGAGCGTAATTTTTAGTCGTTGAGATTTTAGTTTTTAAACTTGATTTTATAAAAATTCGTTCCTGATTCAAGTGACTAACTCATATTTATCATATTTATCAAACAAACAAATATTTATGTTATTTAGCAAACATCTTAAGTTTGGTATTTATATCATCAAAGGTGATCAAAGATTTAATCAAAAATTAAAATTGTTTTATTTCGGAGTAAACGTGAATGAAAATTATCAAAGTATCAAGATTCGGATCGGAATTCGCGATACTTTTTTTGCTATAAATACCGGCCTATAAAAATGTCTGCCTGAGTTTAAAATTTAGAAGATTGTATGCCTTTTTTTACATTTTGCCTGAATTTCCTAAATGACTAATGTCTTTTTATTCAAGGGTTTGCTTGCGTGAATGTTTTTTTAAAGTTTAACAATTATAAGTGCATTTAATTTTAAAATATTATTTTAAAAACTAATTTCAAATTCTATTACTAATAAATCAATGAATTTTATACGTTACCTTGCCTACTCATAGGAGTTTTAATACTGTTTGTTGAGGAATTAGAATCTGGTGAATTTGATTGTTGTTCATTATTATTGATATTACTATTATTGTTATTGGTTGTATCTTGTTTATTATTTATGTTTACTAATATATTGTTAGATTCATTGATTGGACTAGCAGCAACCAAATGTAATCTTGATGCTGATTTACTTATTTCAAGTGATGGTAACTTTGTCTAAAAAGAAAAAAAAACATATATAAATCACTCTGTACCAAAAACATGAATTATCAAGTGTTATCAATTACGTAGTGAGTGATACGTACACAATTTACTTGAAATTTATTTCCAGGTATTTTTATTGTGATAATCAATGATGTAGTCATTGTTTTTACGATTTCAAAAAATTATTTTTTAGGGATTTGATTAATTTTAATCCAATTTATTGAATATTTGCTTTATCATTATTTTTTGTGAAGTTACATTTACTCTTTTTTTAGATTTCTTTATTACATTTGTCTGATTTAAATTCAATTAGCACTACGTGAATTATTGTGATTAATTGGTAATTGGTATTACATGATTCTCAAGTAACAGATCTAATTTCTATGGAAACAGGCACACTTAAGTCAATGATTGCTAAGATTAATTTAAATGGAGTAAACAGATTGACCTGCTTTATTTGATTATTGATATATAAAGGTGATTTTTTTTAAAAAAGTTTCCACCTTTGTATTTCGAAAACGCAATGGAAAACAAAAAGTTCACACAAAATACCATCTTTGTTGCTTTGTTTGAAGCAAAGAACAATAATCTGCTACAAAAAATATGTAGTTCCATTTAAAAAACCAAAATTGACCCTTGTTTGAAGATAAAAGCGTTCTTAAAAAAAACTAAATATTGTATTTTCATTTCCCTTAAATTGACCCGACTTCAATTAGCACTTTATGAAAATTCGCAATTGGGGGTGCTATCTTCACGGAGCTAGTTGAATGACAGAATTAGCGAGATGTTCAAAATGGAATAACTTCCATGCATATGCATATATGCATGCAACATATCATATGATATGTTGTTTCCAATATTTTGGTTAACTTCCAACGGACAGAACTTTCAATTAGAGAACCTGACGTTAAAATAAATGAAAGTCGATAAGAAAATGGATGTATTAAGATTATTCAACTTTTCCTTACCTCGGAATGAATTAAATTTGGTTTGGATGCTGATAACCCAGAACATTTTAACTGATGTTGTTTAAGGGTTGTACTAGAAGTTGTTTGATTTTTAGCCGCATCGTATTTGGCTAACACATCCTTGTGATGTGGCGCTGATGGTTTCTGAAAATAATAAAACAATAAATTAAGCTATTGTTTAACGTGTTTTCTTTCAATAAGAATAATATTTTTAACAACTTTTTATTTTTGAATACGGTTAAGGATTTCGAAGAATAATTCCTTTCTACCTTTCAAGCTATTATTTATTAAACTTAACATTTTTTTCTAATTTGAGAAAAAATTATTTTTAAATTTAAGATGGCGGCTACTTCGTTCGGAATTTGAGGATGAAACTTGATACAAGTATTCTGGGGGTATCCGCTCCCTACAATCAAGATTTCCCCGAACTTCGGCTCAACGTAAATTTGCCTATTTTTTCAACGATTTTACTATGATAGTAAAATTTAGTGTACAATAATAATAAATTTTATTAGAACTTTCAAAATAAGCAGTTATTTATGAACTCCTAATAATAACAATAATAAAATAAATTAAATGAAAACATTTGAAAAAAGCTAAATAGATTTTGTGATTGATTTGGTTAAAAATTTTCTATTTATAGCACAAAATATTTAAAAATAACATCAAGAAAAAAATTTTTGTCATGCTATTTCATAATTTCTGTTGACATTAGTTTAGGCGCGCATGCATAAACAATTTAGATTAGAAAAATTCATATTTGTTTGTTAACATCCATACTTCCATACTAATATTATAAATGCGAAAGTAACTCTGTCTGTCTGTCTGTCTGTCTGTTACTCTTTCACGCCTAAACGGCTGAACGGATTTTGATGAAATTTGGTATGGTGATAGATGATAACCTAGAAATGGTCATAGGCTATAATTAATCACGCCATCGTTCTTAGGGGGTAGGTAGTAGGCAGATAACTAAATTGAGTTAGTGATTTTTAGTCGTTTTTGTTGGGACTTTTGCTCTTTCACGTCTAAACGGCTGAACAGATTTTGATGAAATTTAGTAAGGTAATAGATGGTTACCTAAAAACGGATATAAGATCAAAATGATCACGTCATCGTACTTAGGGGGTAAGAAGTAGGCAGAAAACTGAATTGAGTTAGTGATTTTTTTATGGTTTTTGCTGGGAGTTTTGCTCTATCATGCCTAAACGGCTGAACGGATTTTGATGAAATTTAGTTAGATGATAGATAGTAACCTAGAAAAGGATATGGAATATGGGGGAGGGGTGAAAGTGGGAATGTTGCCCAGCAAAGCGGGTAGTTCACAGCTAGTACTACAATAAATTATAAAATACAATTTTTTTTATTATAGGTAGTACATTTTGACATTTTGATTTTTAAAAGACTTGATTTTTCTATTCGTATGAAAAAATAGAAAATAGATAAGAACCCAAAGAACATTCAACCATCTTAGCCTAGTTACCCATACGGGGGCAACGGTTCCTAGTAGGGGGCGAATAAAGCGAAAAATTTTTTTAAAATACCTACTTCGGCTTTAAATAGGTAGGTAAATTCGCTGAATAGGAATCCAATTTCATGTTATACCGAAAATTCTATTTATTGTCGAAACTAGGATTCGTTATTAGCAACCAAATAATCCCTAGAGCACAGTTTGGACAGTAAATAAATACATAGTTTCCCGTTTTTGTGCTAAAAATACCAAAAAAGTGGTATTTCCAGTCAAAAAAAGGCACGAATTTTGGAATAAGTGCAATGGAATGGGAAATAAATGAATCGGAGGGAAATTTGGATGGCTAAACTGGGAATTTCGGCAACAATGCACAGATCAAGAATGAAAATCTATTAAAGCCATTTTACAAGAAAAAGATAGATAATACGATAAAGTTTAAAATTTACTAGAAAAGTACAAACTTATCAAAGATTACAAATATCTACAACACAGAAGAGCAATCTTTTTAAATAACGAAAGGAATCAGTTGTCAAAAGCACACTTTAAAGTTAAACACAATAGAACAAAATTTCTACAAAATAAATATATATATCAACGCATTCTATAATCGTCCTATAATATTTTTAACCTTTGAAAATGATCAACTGGAGACCTGATATAAAGTTCATTTTTTAACTACCGCGGCGCTTAGATCTTAGGCCCGTAAAATTTTGCCTGGCTCTGTTCTTAGACAAAGCGGTTTTTCAATAAAAAACTAATTTATCTCATAATGACATTAGTCAACACAACAATTGTCTCCTGAAAGAATAGTTAAATCCACTCCAAAACTAACAAATTTAAAGATATTTAAACATGATCATCTTAAATAAATTCCTTTTGATATCTAACGTGCCTTTAGATTCGTATTGCTAAAACACGGAAAAAATGGGATAAATGACGAATGTAATGAGGTTAGTTAGTAGGTTTATGTAATATTGGAAAACAAAATGTTATATTTCGTCCAAATAACATCCCCAACTCCTTGACTATGCACGGCAATAAACGTTAAACTTTTTTATATAAAGTTATCAGGTCGATTTTATTTATCTAAACGAAGCGACGATACTGATATATGTGTTTATAGTATGTCTTAATAAAAGTTTGCAAGCTTATATTTATTATTTATATATTTTTTACTTATTTTGTTTCATTCTAATTAACTAATTAATTGAATATATTTATCCTTTTTTATTTAAGTATGTGTGTATGTCTATTTAAAAATTTATAATTAACCGTCTGTTATTTATTTGAACAATTTAATTTACCTAAATATTTTTACTCTGCTAGATGTTGTTAATATAATGATGATAATAGCACTCAGTCAGCACTCTATAGTTTTAATTGCATGGTGATTAAGGCTAATTAGGTCGATTATTTTGTATTTTATAATGTCTGTTATATGATGTGAGTTGATTGTACATATACCTACAATACATTGAAGTTTATTAATCTGGTTCGATTCTTAATTTAATTGGAAATAATTATTATTATTGGTTTTTATATAGAGTTAAGAATCTGTTGCGTTTATCGTTTCTATGTATATGGGACAGGTATCGATTAAGTCAAGTGTAATTTTATTATACCATGTATATATGAAATATAGTATATTCAGTTTAGTCCCAACGCTTAAAAATATTCATGCTTCGAACAAAATGTTCATGAAATCATTTAATTAGTCCATTTCCGGTTGTCTGTCTGTCAACACGATAATTCAAAAACGAAAAGAGATATCAAGCTGAAATTTTTATAGCGTGCTCAGCACGTAAAGGATTGCGTCATCAACACTGTCTACGTGAATTATTGTGATTAATTGGTATTACATGATTCTCAAGTAACAGATCTAATTTCTATGGAAACAGGCACACTTAAGTCAATGATTGCTAAGATTAATTTAAATGGAGTAAACAGATTGACCTGCTTTATTTGATTATTGATATATAAAGGTGATTTTTTTTTAAAAAGTTTCCACCTTTGTATTTCGAAAACGCAATGGAAAACAAAAAGTTCACACAAAATACCATCTTTGTTGCTTTGTTTGAAGCAAAGAACAATAATCTGCTACAAAAAATATGTAGTTCCATTTAAAAAACCAAAATTGACCTTTGTTTGAAGATAAAAGCGTTCTTAAAAAAAACTAAATATTGTATTTTCATTTCCCTTAAGGATGAATACCATGTCAAATTCGGGTAGTACATCTAATTAATTTTTTAATTAATTTTTATAGAGAATCATACATACTAATATTTTTTTTAGTAATTATAAGTAATTATAAGTATGAAATAATTAATATTGTATCTTTAATTAATTATTTATCATAAAACAAGTATGTAATTTGACTTGAAATTTTCATAAAATAATGTCATAATGACATTTAAATGACATAAAAGTATGACTTTCCCAAAATTGAACTCAAATATTTCTGCAAAAACCACGGTAAGGACCAATTTTTTTTGCATAAAATAATTCTAAAAAGTGCATAGTTTTCAAAAATTAGTTTTTTTTTTACTTGAGTTCAATTTTACGTATCAAATTTTTTAATTTTGTTCTAATTTAAACTACTTCCGGCAAAAATAACCCGGAGTTAATGACGCTTTCAATTTCGATTATTTCTCTTAAACCCACGGAAAAGTACTATTTTTTTCCATGTAATCGAAAGAGTGGAGTTTATTCTTCAACATACTTTAAATTGAATAAAATGACTTCAAATTTAATATTTGGTATTCATCCTTAAATTGACCCGACTTCAATTAGCACTTTATGAAAATTCGCAATTGGGGGTGCTATCTTCACGGAGCTAGTTGAATGACAGAATTAGATGTTCAAAATGGAATGCAACATATCATATGATATGTTGTTTCCAATATTTTGGTTCTTCAACTTCCAACGGACAGAACTTTCAATTAGAGAACCTGACGTTAAAATAAATGAAAGTCGATAAGAAAATGGATGTATTAAGATTATTCAACTTTTCCTTACCTCGGAATGAATTAAATTTGGTTTGGATGCTGATAACCCAGAACATTTTAACTGATGTTGTTTAAGGGTTGTACTAGAAGTTGTTTGATTTTTAGCCGCATCGTATTTGGCTAACACATCCTTGTGATGTTGCGTTTATCGTTTCTATGTATATGGGACAGGTATCGATTAAGTTAAGTGTAATTTTATTATACCATGTATATATGAAATATAGTATATTCAGTTTAGTCCCAACGCTTAAAAATATTCATGCTTCGAACAAAATGTTCATGAAATCATTTAATTAGTCCATTTCCGGTTGTCTGTCTGTCAACACGATAATTCAAAAACGAAAAGAGATATCAAGCTGAAATTTTTATAGCGTGCTCAGGACGTAAAGGATTGCGTCATCAACACTGTCTATACAAGGTATTTAAACAATTAACTCACTCAATTGTTTGTTTTTACTTGTTTTATTTTATTTTCAACAAAGGTTTTTTATTTTTACTTGACTGCGTAACGCAAAGCAGTGGTACATAGTATGTTTATCAGTCTTTCTATGAGTGTGTATGTATGTTTATATTTATCTCTGCATGAATGTTCCTATGTGACACACTAGAGACCAAACATGTGTGTGCCAATTTTGAGGATTTTTACCTCAATCGATTTGTCTTAATCTAGCGAGGGTCACTAAAGATATAGCAGTTTGTGAAAAAGAAAAAAAATGAAAGTCGACGAACTATCTTTGAATAGGTATTAAATGGACAAATCGATTTATGTGAGAAAATTCTCATCTTAAAATTGCGACAAATTTATTGAATTCATACAAGTATGGTTTAAGCAAAAGCTTAATGAGAGATTGATAACAATGTTGAAACAATGATAAGAGAACAATACATGAATATATTTATATTTAATTTTAAAATTTACTTCTCTTTAAACACTAAATCCAAAAGATTTTCCTGTTCTACTTCGGGGTTTGTTCAAATTTAGCAAATTTTCAGGCTTTCCTGGCTCGTTTGGAGTGATGAATGATAATCGAGAAAGGGCTGCCGGTAAATTCACGACTAAATATAAATCTTCATTGATCGATTTTTATTATGAAGGGCGGTAATTTTTGAAAGTGTCCACAGGCGGAAATTTCAGAATCTGTTCCTACGAATATCATCAGAAGAAGTAGGTGATATAAAAAACGGAATAATATATAATTTTTTTACAGAAAGTGGTATAACGGAGTCGAAACACCAAGCATATACCTTGAAAGTTGTTATAAAATTTCGATTACCCAATCGGATAATTGTTTTAAAGAGAAATTTTAATAACATTAAAATGATAAAAATTTAAAGTAAATTTTCCAAGATAAAGAAAATTTTAAGACCACATATTTACCAAGTTTCATAATTTCATAAAGTTGTGCCGTTTAATATTTTGAAAGTATGTTTACTTTCGTTTTATTTTAGTATTTATTCTCGTTTGGGCCCATGCTAAGAAAAAGTATCTTTGTAATTATGGAAAAATAGACGAATTTCTGTATTATCTCGACTCGATTCTCGGGATATAATTATCGACAATATGATCTCGATATTATTATTTCTTGCGGCCAGTTTAAGTTATAATTTACTAAGTACAAGAAGATTTACGACAATACTTTTATTATAATAGTTATTAGAATTTATAAAATATTTCTGTCAAAGATAGTTTAGAAAATGAACCTGACCTTAAACTACAATTTTTTAATAATTGACATTTATTAGTGCAATATGTATAACATGTATACAATCTGACATTTGCTTGTTATATTTAAATACAGATATTTTTGTATTTTTTATTTTATTATTTAAATAGTCTTGGTATGAGAAAGTAAAAACACATCTGGATTCAACTCACAGACACAATTAGCATAATGAAAGCGAAAAAAAGTGCTAAAAAATATTTTTATAAAACCGTTAATTAAAATTTATAATTATGATAAATTAATTCGATGTTGTTATATGGTCTTAGCAAGTTGAATTAATTCCATTTAACAAATTAAGCGATTTCTAAGTGTTTATTTTATTTTAAATATTAAATTACGAATAATTAACCTAATGTAGAAATAAAAATCTTACTATAGTAATTAAAATTAAACAATCCCATAACCAAAGCTATTAAAAAAATATCCAGTAAATCTGGTCTGCATCATAGTCAGGGTAATTAATTTATTACAATTTCACTTAGAAAATCATGACCTTTAAAAAAAAACTTTCTCTTGATTGATTTTCAAGATATAAAAGAAATAATTTTGATAAAATGATATTGAGTTAGGAACTACAAAGTAAGTCTCAATTAAATCGGAAATAGGGACATTTTCGTACAATTTTGGGGTAAAAATATTAATTCTTTATTCTTTTCATCCTTAAATTTTTTGTAAATATATAAAAGAAGTTTTTAATTTCAAAAGCGGTATAAATAACGTAATTTTTTGAATATTTTTTGTCTTATAATCTATACTTGATTCAGAAAAAATGTAGACATAAAATAAATAACAGAAAATTTATGAAACCATCTTTTCTTTGGTATAAATTAGGATAAATAAAATACAAATTCTACATCTAAATAGATCTAAAATATTTTGTTGTATTTTTTTAAAATCATATTTATTTATTTTGCACAAAGTTAAGAAACTTAAACATACGCAGCTAATGTATTCTTCAGTATTGCCCAGACTACTCGTTTAGTTTGAGAACATGTTTTTAAATTTTTCTTGTGATAAAATAATAAAAGTATAATTTTTCAAATTTTTTTGTTATTTCAACAAAAGATAACTTTTAAAAATTGATTTCTTTAATAAAATTATATTTTATTTGGCATGTGCCATTACTTATTATGTTGATTAAACCGAAAAAATTAAAATTTGAATCGTTTGTCTATACTGTAGTGATAACAAATTTTAGTTAATTGTCATATCAGTGCGAAAATTTTACTTGAGGCATGCAAACATTATTTTGAATGCGAAGTTAATTTTGAACACGCAAAGAGCAATTAGCATAAAACAGTGCGACAAGGAAGTACTTAGTCTGCATGAAACAGAAACCAATAAATAATGTCCATCATTTATGCTATCAGAGCTCATCTATAATAAACAAAATTAGGCAGTCGTATGCATTTTGTTATGGAGCATAAATTATAATAGATAACTAATTTACCAACTAGAAAAATCTTACAGCAGATAAAAGATTAATCCAAGTCCCAATAGGGAAGTTGCATCTTTTTTAATTTATTTTTTTTCAAAAGTTTACTAAAAATTACTAAGAAAACTAAAAAATTTCATTTACTTTTTCCAATTGAAAATGGTTTTTTTTAAACTATTCAAACATCAGTGACGTCAATACACCCCTTTAGTGACTACACCGCCCGGAGAAATGATAAAATCAGATGCAGAATGGTAAATGATTTGTCTCTCAACTAGCTTTCACTATATTATAACATAATAATGTTTTCCATAGAAATAAGCCGGTAATGTGAATTTAGCGTGATTCCGATTGGCTCATAGTCCCAACGAGTGTAATTACGTCACAACGTCTAAAGTCAACGTCGTAAAAAATTACTTAAATTAATATACTTTAGATGAATTATTCTTTCATTTATATATGATTTTGTGGCAAAAAATAATATTAATGCAACTTCTCTGGATTCTAGACCTAGTTTAAATTAAATTCATGGATTTGTTTGTTTTATATTATAATCTGGGAAAATCCTAACCAAGAGAAATGACAGAGACTTTTTAGGGTGAAATTTCGGAGAGTCATGCAAAATCTAGTACCATTTTATAGACTATTAAACATCTATTTTGAAAAAAATCACTAAAAATTTGTTTTTTTGTACTTCAATTGCCCTTTATTTTGCTTCTGGAAAAATAAGGAGTAGAAAATTTATTTATTTTGTTTTAGTAAAAGTACTTTACTCCACTATAAAATTGCTTAATAAATATGACCATTTTCACTGTGGTTTTGCTAACAAAATGGCAATCTTGGAAGATATTGTTTAACGAAAAAAAAAACTTTGACTCCCACTAGTTAATATGCCCAATCACAAAGCGCTCACTTTTCAACGCAACATGTATACCATTTATATTTTACAGGGGTTATAAAAAAATAGCTGAGATTTGCGGATTAATAAAGTTATTCAAAACTTAAAAATGTAGATACTAACCAATAAAATGCTAAGTGCGAAAATTTTAAAAATTAAAAGTGAAAAAGACTTTATGTGCGTGTTTTTCATCTCAACTAGACTATTTCGTGATTGATTTTTAACTATTCGTCTTTTTTCAGAAATAAAAATAAAAGTTTGGATGGATACCGTTTCATGCGAGGAGGATCTTTGCCAGACCATAGCAAGTACAGCGGCTGCATATGAAGATGCAGCTGTTACAGATGAAGATACCACTGATGATGTTGATGGTCCTTGATGACGTGTTGATGTTGCAGTTGTTGTTTTATTTTGCCTGGGGTACGTATAATAAGTTGTTGTGGAATTGTTATTATTTGACGACATAAAATCATAAAGGACATTAGCCCCTTTAATACACTTAAAACAATAAGCCACTTTGAATAACAAAAGAAAACACTAAAACAAACTCAAAAAACAAAAAAACAAAAAACAACTCAACACAAGATCACATATGTTGAGAACATTTTTGGATAATCTCCAGTCAGGGATGATGTTCGTTGATGATTTGGAGAAGAACTTGGTGACAATAAAATTTGCATTTTTATCAATCACAACAGATATTATTATGACTGATAGTTAAGATGACTGATGATTTGTATCTGTTTACTGTGTCTCGTAACATTTATCGTTGTTGTCGAGAGATATAGAGATATGATACGATATATATGTTGTGTATATAGGCAGCCAGCCACGCACTTTTTATTATAAAAACGTGTGTTCGAGCACTGTAAATATTGTATGTTGTCTGTACTGTATTGTATGTATCTGTAAATGGAATACGTATATACGGTTCTCAGTGTAGTAAATGTATATGATATGAAACCCGCCTACGATCGATACATATCGAAATATGCGCATGTTTCATCCCCTTTAGAAAATTTTGCAACATATATTTTAAGTGTTTTACTGAGAGTTCCAAAATATTCTGTTATGGAGTCCTAGATATATGGACTTCCAAAAGTTATGAGTAGGAAAAAAAATTATTAACACCTGAGAGATTTGAACCAACAATCTGAGTGGATTAAGTTAAGTTATATGGATTGAAAACTTGCACTCGTGATTACAACAACTGAATGCGGTCGATATAAATTTCTATATCGATCAATCAAACGGAAGCCATTCTGAAGGAGTGAACAAAAAACTAAAATGGGAATAAAATTACAGATTAATGGTAAAAAGCGTTGGGTTAGGTTAGGTTATCCATTGGCTGTCCACGAGGAACACACTTTGGCCATAGGGTCCATTGTGATAACATTATGTATTCTACTACCTTTACGCTGATAATTTCATTTATCAACTCCTCAATTATTTTCAGCGGTTCAGCACACCTCCTTCATGCATATACCATGCGCTACACCGCGAACGAAATTGGTTGCGCTTTAACTAACTGAGCCACTAGGGTCGATTTTAAAAGCCTGTGATACGGTCTGTGAAAAAAAATAGATACTCTAGAATATAAACAGCCCCATAACATCCTAAAAAATTGACAATCCCTAAAAAATTATACCATCATATTAATGTATTAGGTAATATTTAATATATATATAATATTAAATAAAACAATTTAGTCATTCCAATTGTAATTAAATACTAAAATCTAATTTATAAAAAGCGGAATTTTAATTCTTGCCGTTTTGAAAGCTTCGCCGATTCTTTTTCAATTTTGTCACCTTTCCGACACAAACATTCATTTCTGCGTATGCTCAAAATCTATCTCATATAAAATTAACTCTTGTAAGGGCGACTTCAGGTGAATAATTCTCACTGCACGGACAGAAAAGTGAAGTTGGTTTTTGAAAATCTTTAGAATTATGTAAAATATGAACGTTTAAAACTCCTAATTAAACAATCAGGAAGATATAGATTAACGACGTCATTGCACATAGAGATTACATATAAAACTCCGATTTGCAAGAAAGTGGCGGGAAACAATCTTTTGATGCTTATAATTTGGTTTTTTAATCAATTTTAATTTAACTTTGAAATTTTGTTATGGAATCAAGTCTACTTTTAAAATTTTATGGGAAATGTGGTAAATTCGATATAAGTCATCTACCCCATTGTTTCGGTTTTTAGTTTTTAATTTAAAACGATAATGGTTTCGGTCCGGTTTTGAATTCTTGTCTGTGAGCTACAACTGAGGCTACTAAAAGCGTGTTATAAAAATGAAAATAAATACCGTAACTTGATTTATAAGTTTATTCCTGGCCACTCTGTAATCTTTATAAGTGGTTGTTTCTGATTATTATTGCATTTGATACTTCATTTTTTATAGTGTCTATAATAATTATCAAATACTGAAACCATTTCAGTTGAAATTAATTAAAAATGAAATCTAATAATACTTGATTCCTATAATATGTTGAAAAAAACATTTTATATAAATACAATAATTTTATATAGAACTTGTTATTAACAACAAATTTCGCGTTTTACAAATAAGATAAAATATCATTTACGACAGAGAGACATGAGCTATGTTGTAGGTTTATATATTTATTATATGTTACAGGTTGTAATTGAATGAGATACGATCGTATTTGATTCAATAAATTTTCATAAATTATTTAACATAAATTATTTAAGTTTTACCTACTCTATTTTTGGTATTGTATGAATTATTTAAATCAGAAAATATTGTACTTCTTCTTTAATGATGATGAAATAAATAAAACATGCTGGATTGTATAAATAAATCGGGCAACATTTTTGTAATCGTGTCTGAGAAATAGAATTATTAGTATCAGAATAAAAAAAAGATTATTAGTCCAAATACAACTAAAAATTTTGTCTACTTTATTACTGTGACTCTCTTTTTTACTGTGACGTAGGCGTCGTATACGAAAATAAACTATTGGCTGGGTTAGTTAAAGTTCCTCAAATTTTCAACCTTCTACCTTGTACAGTTTTGGAGAAAAAGAAAACCAAAGCTTTGATATACTTCATACAAACAATTGATATAAAAATGGTAGAAGATTTTATAAGTGTCGAAAGGATTGATTTTTTCTTCCATATTTTTACTTATTTTGTTTTCAATAATTTTTATGAAACATTTTTTTATATAAAAATTACGTGTCACGTTGTTTGTCCGCTATGGACAAACTACTGAACTAATTTTAAATTTGATCGTGTGCAATTTGATCCAACTTGAAAGATAGGATAGCTTACATTTCAATTTATAGTCGCAATATTATTTTATTGCAAATTATTATATTATATTGCAAATTATTTGTCTATTATTTGATAATCACAATTATCTGTTAGCTCCAAACGATTCTAACAGATGGCGATATCTCTTGACTGGAATGAGTAAGTATTCAATAGATGGTGCTATGTTAAAAGTACAAACGTTTCATATAAGATAACCACCACGTGTTGCTGAGTCTAAGGAATAACCTAATTTATTTTGTAATAAACGAAATACAGGGAAATTCAATTGTTCTTACTTTTTCAATTTTCGGTGTTAGCATAGCCGGCCACGTGTTACGGTCTTCATGACTGACGTCCTCCTATTGTTCCCCTTGAATAGTTTACTACAATGTAATATAAGAAGAACCTTACCCACAGCAACGCGTGGCCGGGACTGCTAGTTATATATTATAGGTAAAAACAAAAATAGAAAATACTAAAAAGTGAATTGCCAATAAGGCGATAGTCGGGTCACGATAAAACTTTAGTTGTCTTTAAAATCAAAACTCCTTATGTCGTCAAAATGATTTCGATTATCACGAAAATCAAAAGAGTTTTCATCAGGAAATTAAGGATAATCGGTAAAAACCAACCCAACCAACTCGTAATTACAGCAATACCATGGGTCTATAAAATGTTGGGTCTATTTTTTCCGGGTCTATTTTTTCCAATTACCATATGCACATATAGGTGCATACAGGGAAACTGACAGAAAAGCTTTAAATAGAGAATATAAAAACTTAATAAACCACCCTATCCTGTTCCGGAAGGTATTGCAGTTTGACTTTAAAATTAAATTCAATCTACGATATTTTGATTCTGTGTCCGACTTAATTCTCAGGTACGTTAGTGCTGAGCTCATAGATATTCAATATATTGGTGTACTCTCGTGTTTACATTACAGATCATATGACGTCAAAAGGTGTGGTTAGGTGGTAGTGGTGCTCGTTTATCCCATGGGATAAATATTTTATGACTTTTTGGTAAAAAAAAAGTGGGTAGTTTTTTATTCCAAATGAAAAATAAAATATAAGTTATACCTGTTGTGTTGAGTTTTAATTTTGAAATTTATTATAATACATATTATTCGATGGTACGCTTTTGGTGCCTTCGCGATAATAAGAAAGTTAAAATCGTTGAATAACTTAGAAAATAAGAACTTTGTAACACAGACGAGTAGACAGGGATTTTAAGAATCGGTTACTTGTGCAAATTTCAATATGAGTTAAAAAAAATGTCAATACTGAACAAGTACTTTTGTGAAATTTAACTGGAGCAAGTGAAATTGACTTCGGTATTCACTAAGATGTTGCTTATCTCTTCCTTAGAGTATGGAGGATAGATTTTGATTTTAGAAAAATTTCATAAAAATTTCGATTTTTGCTCCAATTTCCTAGATAAATTTTTGTATTATATAAATACGTATTTCAAATACCCAGTAGTCATCATCAGTATGAATTAGCAATCATAATTTTGAAAAAAATTCATATTTTGAGGTCTTTTGGATCCATGTTATGGTCATTTTTCAGATCATCTGTGCATATCGCACAGTTTTTGTTGAGCCCTATTATTTTTGGGCAAAATCGAGAAAGACAGAGGGGGTAGTTAGTTACCACGATTGTAGTTTTAATACCGATTTTTTCTGAATATAAATGAATATAAGCTTTAATTTTATATCAGAAATAATTTGAAAACTACTGATTTATATTTTGAGAGAGTAGAAATTTTTTACACTCTTCTCGCTTGTTGAATATAGAAAGAGTGCTATTATTATTCGTTGTGTAAAAATACGTACTTGCTTTTCATATATCCAAACAACTTTTTGTAAAAAACCATCGAATTGAATAACGTTTACAATCATATTAAGAATCATGCATTTTAATAAATTTTCTTCGAATATCATGTATTTGAAAGCAGCTGATCATACAGAATGGGAAATTAAAATTCTGAGAAGTTCCTTCTGTGAGGTAATAGTAAGGAAATGCATACACCGCATCTTGTTAACCTCTACATGCACTTATTCGAAAAATATAAAACTTCTTTGTAGTGAAGTTGTGTTTATACATATTGGTGGCGGCAACTATAATAACATACATAAGCTTTTAGAAATTGTACTAAACATATATCTTAACGAAAAAACCATGATGAAATGAATGATTCGTTTAAGAATGGAACAAGTTGCTCACCCTAAGGTTTTAGAAATATGTGAGTTCCGTAAGCTATTAATGAAATTGGTATGTTACAATTAGAATTAAGAAATATGCTCTAAATAATAATTGCAAAACAATTTTGATGAAAACTTATTAATCACTAGGTTGATACCCGCCCGCTTCGCTGTGTTTAAAATTATAAACAACCGCGTTATAGCCTCCACCTCTCTTGCTCTAGCTTATCCCCCTTTCACAACACTCGAAATAGGGATAGGGAGCACCGCTAGAAGAAATATTAACTTCCTTATCGTTTCATTATATAAATAATTTGAGTTTTCACACAATGTTTGTATCCTTAATATAATATTATATAATATATTGAATTGAGAATATAATATTACTAGCTTGATACCCGCCCACTTCACTGGGCTTAAAAGTGAAGATCATCGCGTTATAGCCTCCACCTCTCTTGGTCTCGCTTATCCCTCCTCCATAACACTCGATATAGGGGCAGGGATTGTTTTACACAGATAAAATATATGTACAGAATTCAATTTTTTTATATGTTATATAGTCTTGATTTATTAGGTATCAGAACAGGTGGCCATTAATTGTATTTCGTTTATAATTTTACAAAAATCTTTAATTTATGGTTCAAAATGATGCTGGTAAATGGCAAAGTGAAATGTCATAGAATAAATATAAGTTTTTTAATTAAAAAAAAAATATCTTTATAAATTATAGCTCATGTGTTAGTCTGATGTATGAGCTATATTATTGTACAGACTTTTTTTAAATTTATAATATATATAGGGATATGGATGGAGATATAGTGGTTGCCTGTATTTTTTAATAATTATATAATTTATAGATATAGGGAATATTATTACATAAATGATAAAATTATTGTGAAAAACTCAAACTAATTATACAATATAGCGATATAAAAGTTAGAAATATTTACGCGAGCAATAAAAACGGTTCCGAAGCAACGAATACGATATTAAATTCGCAAAGCTACATAAAAAGTAAAACAACACTGTGTGACATTAAAAACATTCATAAAACAACGTAAACAATATTATACTAATCATTATCGTTTGTAAACGATTTATTAACGAAATTAGATAAAATAATAAAGATAAGCGTATAAAAGCTTGCTGTGTTCTATGTGCGCCCGCTCCATTCAAAGCAACAAATTAAATCAAACGTAT
The DNA here is from genome assembly GCF_905475395.1 of Chrysoperla carnea. Taxonomy (NCBI): domain Eukaryota; kingdom Metazoa; phylum Arthropoda; class Insecta; order Neuroptera; family Chrysopidae; genus Chrysoperla; species Chrysoperla carnea. The sequence goes on along the minus strand of NC_058337.1, from coordinate 68,890,482 downwards.
TTTTTATGACTTATTTTGGAAGTGAATTTTAACGTTTAGACGTATACAAAATAATAAAAGTTATTCACTCGTAAAAAATTGTACTAAAAAAAAATTAAACAGTTACGGCAATGAGGGGTAGAGCTTCACAAACACGGTGAAGTAGACGATATTGTTTGTATGTTTATTCTCATATTTTTATAATTATTGTTTTCCTTTTTCCTGGGTGAAATGTAAAATCTAAAAACTGCCATATTATTAATATTTGTGTACCAACTGATTTAAAAAAACGTATAAAAAAATGTACAGTTAAATTCATTTTAATTGTTACAATCAATTTTCTCCTCTATAGGACGATTTTAACAGAAACAAATAAAAATGAAAACAATTGTCAGAGTAAATTGTTGAAATACCACATACAGAGAATGCTGATTACGTTTTCGTTTGTTTTTTGACGTCATGTAAGTAAAAAAAAGATAGTCACTCTTAGAGAGCTACATATACATGCAAGTCACACATACAAATTTGGCCAATGGAGCCACAAATGTGATACAACTACCGTACGGGGTTGAGTGGTGAAGTTGACGCAAATGCATGAGTTGTTTGTATGAAATTAATTTACTGTTTAATATAAATTTAAAATAATGTTGTTTTGAAATACAACATAGTTTTAAACAATCTTTTTTATTGGTTCTACTTATAAATATTATAACAAAATACTTTCGTGATTGTCACAACTACATGAGTAGGTAAAAAAAAGAGGTTCATACCTGTTAATAGGATTATTAAAAAAAACTAGATACCTTCGAGTCGGATTTGACCAGCCCATATGATTTACTATTGATTTCAGTGTCTTAAGCCAACATCTCTACCAAGTGCGCTATCAATGGTTGTTGTAGGAGCACAAAAATATCCTATATATTATTAAAATGATCAAAGTCCTCAATTAGTTTATTTCAAATTCTCTGTCCAACATTAGTAACAACAATTCGCTTTATTTACACGATTATATATTCCAACTACGTACAACTTTATATTCCATCAATAAAATACATGACTTAAAACTAAAATCAATCTTTATCATAGAAGTAATGATTTTGTTTATTTAACTTCAGTGATTTTGTATCAATGAATTCATATTTTAAATTCAATCCCAATCTATTGTAAATAAAAATATTTAGCTGTACTTGTTCCAATCGTTAGCCAACTTCGGGATGAGGTTGTCAATATTTTAATTTTTTTTCAGTGTGCGAAAAAGCAAGAGGCTATAGTAAGTTTTTGTGAATAATACTGTACAATGAATTAAGTTGATGTGGTTTTATTATTATTTACCAACGATTGACGTTATGTTTTCTATGTCGCTTGCTTCTACACACACACACAACACAGAAATCATTCTTCTAACTCTTCTATATAAAACATCTACGTGCATGACGTCATTTCTCCTGTGAAATATTATTTTCGTCATTATAATGATGCCATTTTCTACACTAAAGAGGAGAATTTTCACTTATATATAAATGCATATAATATATAAGATATATTTTTTGTTTGTATTTTTTTGTAGAAATATCAAGTACAGTTTTCTTTTTATTAAAATAAAAAGAAATTGAGTGAAAAATGTTATGCAATTTTTTAAAAAGAACATGTCATTAATTATTTTTAAAAAAGTTGGTTAAAAAGAAGAAAAATGAGAATGAAAAATTTTATTTTATGTTATATAAATGTGATTGTATAATTTTTATAATTATGTACGTAAATATTGAAGAGCTGAGAGTGACAGGCTTATATAAATCACTAATCAATAATATTTATATGGTGTGTCTATATTTGTACAGAACGTAAAATTTACTGTTAGTTTGATGCGGGAATATAATTTCTTGGAGAAATCAAATTTTTGGTTAGCCAAAAGAAGTAAGATTTAAGGTATTTAATAAATATCTATTATTTATTAAAAAGACATCTTTTTATTCCAGTGTGAGAAAAAAGAGAAGCTAAGAGTTTAACGTAATAGTATCATTTTTTCTTAAAAAAAATTCAAAACGCTCTTGAAAAAATATTCATATAATATTTTCCCGATTAGAAGGCATAAGTTTATGTAAAAGAAAATCTTATTTTCTGCAGCAATGCTAAGGAAATTTAATAATAACAAAGTTCAAATAATGGAGCAGTGAAAGAGGTCATATTTGTATCAATCGTAAATACTATTTATTTTGATTATTCGATATATCAAATTTAAATTTTATCTTTGCAATTTAAAATGCATAAATTATATTTACGAAATATTTGTCTTGAAATATTCATTAAATTCCAAACGAATACTATCGGTATGCACTAATAAAATTCATAATATAATAACATAATAATAATTATTATTATTAATTACTTAAACTGTAGTCGAATTGATTTCACAGTTTATGTAAAATTTATTAGTCATAAATTTTTTCGCACAAAAATTGTAATAATATATTTAAAATTCACAGTAAATTATTTTTAGCTGAGAATTAACAATATTTAACAGAGATTTTTTTAAATGGCACGTTATTTTTGTATTGTTTTGTAAAGCCACAACTCGTGATTCGGGTAGGTTAATAAAACTTTAACTAATAAACGATTTTTATCTATAAAAACTAAACGTTTTTCGTAATGATTTTTGCGATATGCTTCGGCTTTAAACTATGATTATTATTATTTCATCGTTTATTGAAATTGAATTTCCCTTAATTTTATCGGGACGCTTTAAATAGTTAAAAAGTAAGCCAAGAAAATAATAAAAATTCTACGATTAAGGCAAAAGGCGAAAAGTTAAGAAAGCTATCATCTTTTACCAGAAATCGCTGGTGATGATACAATAATTGTTTAATTAGGTGATGAAGATTGGAAAATATTTGTTCGAGAACCGAGACAAAAATAAGCAAGCCCAGCGACCCTTGAGATTCACACAAATAACTTCCCAGTGTGTTAATAATAACTCCCAGAAGGTTATGAAATTCATTTAGGATCATATTGCCGCTCCAGAATACCGTAAAAAACAAAGTCATGCAATTTGATGTTTACTTTATATATTTTGAAAGGAGACTGTGTGCCTTAATGAAAGAATATATTTTTAGAGAAATTAGAAGAAAAAAATTCAATTAATATTACTTCTGGGACGCCAAACTTTATCGAAACCGTAATTTTTAAAATACTTTTTCAGTAACATTCCAACTTTCAACAAACAAGATATCAATCAAAACAAACGCACAATCGCAACACAAAATATGTCTCTGTGAAACTTCCCAGAGGAATTAACTTTTACTAATCCATAGCAGGCATCATTAACTCTTCCTAGGACAACTGTGTTTACTTATTTTGAATCAACTCTTACTGATGTTTATAGTAAGTTTTAAGAGTTTACTCTGCCTGGGAAGAGTCAACTTTTCCTGTAACATATATATGTATAAAAACATTTGCATTGTTCATGTAGCTCGGCATAAACTAATAATTTGATTATGAGAATCTAGAGATGATAATATTGTATAGGCTTTATAATGTATATAGGCTTTACGCCCACAACATGCAACAGCATTTATCTAACATAAAGCTAATATTAGGTAGGTAGGTATAATTATTCAAACTTCAGTCTAATTAATTTGGGATTGTTTTCCATTTATTATCTACATACATCCTACATAGATACAGAGTTTAGTGGTACATAACAGATTTTCATTAAAACTTTTCCAAATGGAGATAATTTTCATTCTATAGGTAATAAATGTACAAATGTAATTGAATTAAATATTGAAAGATCTCTGTGTCTTTATATACAATTGTTTTTCATGTATGATATTAAACATCATTGGAACTGTAGTAAGATAAAAGGTAATTTTGCTATTACGAAAAATTTTGTATTTGTAATTTAATAATTGTAATTTTGTTTTAATAACTAAATAATATTGACCGAATCGCTTCGGTAAAAATTTTGTCATATAATTGGATACAAACTTAACAAAAAATGTTACTAGACATTTTTCTCTAAAACCTCCAATTTTCTGTTAATTTGATTTTATTTCGAGTCGATTGTTTAAAACACCAGCTTTCTAGCATGCATAGAACAGAAAATCGTTATTTTAGGGTGGGTTTCCTCGCTTTCTTAACAATTAACAATCAAGCACTTAAAATATAATCCTTACACTTTTTGAGAGATGAAAAGCGTAAAAATCGCGTTTTTTTAAATTTTACGAATTTTGTACTCGAAAATTGGTAGAATTAGACAAAATATCTTAGAACATTTTTTATTAATTTAAGCCGCAATTATATGATAAAATATTTCCGGAAGTCCCCAGTATCCTACCGGGTTATCCACCGGCAAATCCGGGTGTTTCATTTATGGTAAGCTAAAAAACACAGGCTTTCCAAAAAAACAAATTGTAAATGACTCTGTCTTTTATTTTTATAGGTAAGAGTTGATTTTTAAAAGTTCTATCGTTGATCTACTATAGTTCAATCTCATAATGCGATTGGACCTTCACACCTTTAGATATATGTTGTTCAAAAGACCTCTCACAAATTAGATGTAATCTGCATTTCGGTCAAACTTTTTCAAATTTTGGCAAATGATAGTTTAAGTCATTTTAAAGAAAAGTTTCCATGGTCACAAGTCATGAAAATGACAGGATTTCATGTTATAGCTAAATTAAAGTTGGAAAATGTACTCATTTGTATAATAGATGCCTATGTGTGTACAGGCAAATACATATACAGATATGTATTACTACATGCATACGTGTGTTTTTTAATGCAAGAGTGTTGTTTTTTAATTCTTGTTTTTTTTGAAGAATATGTTACGAAATTCGAAGAAGAAGCAATGTAAAGATCAATATTTTCAGCTACATATATACGTACATGATTTTTGACAATTAAATTACAATAATGTTTTTATACAAATGAGTACATTTTCCAACTTTAATTTAGCGATAACTTGAAATCCTGTCATGTTTATGACTTGTGACTGTGAGAACTTTTATTCAGAATGACTTAAACTATCATTTTCCAAAATTTGAAAAAGTTCGACCGAAATACATATTACCTACATCTAATTTGTGCGAAGTCTTTTGTTTAAAACTTTTTTTTTGTGTAAAACTATTTGAGATACAGCTCAGACTCAAATTAAATGATACGCCCCAAGGGCGTATTTGCGGGGGGGGGGTAACAGGGGTAGTTACCCCCCCCCCCCAGAAATCAGGAAACAAAAACGAAAATCGGGTCTCAAATAAAATTTGAAGTTTGACAAAAATAATGGAATAGATGAATCTTAAAGAGAAAACAAAATCAAATCTTCGGTAGTAGTTAGTTCCCAGAGTCATAATTCAATTATTGTATCGAAAATCAGATTTAAATATCCTTCCAAGTCTGTTACGAGTCTGTTCCAAAATTCAGAGAACTTGGTATACCGGAAGCAAGTTTTTTTGACTCAAAAATGTTTTCTCACAAAATTCTTTAGTCATAAAATTTGTCTTAGTTCTCGTTATGAAATATCTGTTTTGGTGCAGGAAATCAAATAAAACAGGTTTATTCTGGACCATTCTAGAGAAAATGGCCATTATGTTCCTTAAAACCCTAAAGTTTATTTTTGTAAAGTGTTTTTATTTTACATAGAGATTTAAAATTACAAATAATAAAGTGTTATTATTAACCCTCTCTTACAGTTACAAGGCGACTTCTTGAAGTTATTACCCCCCCCCCCTAAGAAAATGCCGTAAAGACGCCACTGATACGCCCTGTATTAATGTATTAATATAAAACCTATAGGAAAGTTTAAATAAAATTTATAGACCCATTAAATGATTATTATTATTCTTAAATGCATATTTAATTTCATATAAGTATAGATATTAACCAAAAAAAGTATTATAAAATAAATAAAAAAATACATCTTACAACAGGTATTTAAAAAACACACTCATGTGTGAAGAAATGATAATGTGTTTTTAAAAAAAAAGAGAAATTACAAAAAAAAATTATAAAAAATACATAAATGAATATTAGAAAATTAATCAATCAATAATAACATATATTTAATAATAAAATATTTATATTATTAAATACATGATATTATTTATTATATAAATATTATCAATGGAGTAAGTATTATTTAAATTTTATTGAAAAAATTATAATTACATTTTTATGAAATTTTAGAATGATTTTTTAAATTTTCAATTTTTTTTACGTGAAAGTCAAGGTTTTTTTTGACAAAATGAATTATGTGTATGTGTGTGATAAGTTTTATTGGACATTTTAAGTTTTTGATGGATATATGGCTTATATAAATTAATTAATAAAATGTGAAATTACTGTTTGTGATATTAATAATGGGGAAATTTTTATGGTGTTAACTTTCTAAAATAGAAAACAATTTTAAGAAATCCGAGAAATAATTTTAGCTGAAAAAAATTTATTTTTAACCCCCGAACTAAAAAAATGGGTGTTATAAGTTTGACCGCTATGTTTGTGCCTAAACGGATGAACCGATTTTGAATTTTTTAGTTTCGTTTGAAAGGTAATTTCATGGAGAATGTTCTTAGCTACGAGTGTGAGAACGTGCAAGTGCGAGTTTAGGGTAGCGTACCCGAAAAAACTAAATAATTGGCGATGCTCTTCAAAATCGACTCAAATTGGGAAAGCTTTAAGCTTTAAGGAAGAAGGTAATTTGATGGAAAGTGTTCTTAGATGTGATTCAAGTGCAAGTTAAGGGTTGCGTATCCGAAAATTTTGTCGTGGAATTTTTAAATTTTGTCTGTTTAAATCACTTGTTTGGATATGAAAAAATATCATTAATTTTAAACCATAACTATATTGCTGTTGATATCTTACAAATGGGCACATGACATATGGTTTTAAAATATATTATTGGATATTATAAGGGATTTTGTATATTTGAATTTTTACCGCGATTTTAAATAAAAAATTAAAATTTTTATTTATCTATTAAGTTCAAAGTTATTGCAATAAAAGGTCATGGTGGGGAACATACTCGATAATCACTTTTTCGCTCATATCGCACTCTTTTTATGAAACTAAAGTTTTAAGATTAAAAATTAATAAAAGTTATTATAAAAAATATGGTTTATTAAGTATGGTGAATATAAGATATTGTGTTTCTATTTGATGTAATTCAATGACGCTATTTTAGATTTTTTAAAACGTAGTTTTACAACACTAGGCACGGGCGCTATTGAAAGCGTTTTTATAAAACGGGACTCAATGAATTTTTAATTTATTTTATTTAATTAAGTTTCGTCTTGCTTATTTAAAAAATAAATTAGTTTCTTTACTATTAGTTATACTTTTTAACGGAGCAGGGCTTGCACAAAGCGCCGCCTTTGAGCAATGGTATTAGTCACAATAAAATACATGTTTAATTGGAACTGAAAAGAAAAATTCCACGCAAATCTTTTTTATCGATGCAATATGCTTATGGATGTATGAGCACGGTAGTGGGGGTACAAAATTCAAATATACGCAAAAATATTCTGACCTTACGATCAATTTGCCGCCTACGGCCATGGCCCATGTAGCCAAATATGTAAATCCAGACCTCCTCTTTGATATTGACGCAAGCGACTATAATTACAAAATACTATGAGGCTATTCTTAAATATTCATGACTGAATTTAAAACCCTTTAAAACAGTTTATCAATCAGATCTATCTAAATTGATGAATGCATTGCCTAACAAATAATGAAAAATTATATTATTTAAGATTTATAAATACGGGTAGGTACCTATAAGGAAAAAAGTAGGTACAATGTATTTTCATTCATAATTTATTCAATAATTCATGCTTTGCTTTACTAACATTTATCAGTCTATCATAAAGTAGTTAAGTGATGTCATGTAAAAGTTCATTTTTACGATGTTTTTCGGTAAATAAAAGAACAACTTTTCTGACTATGTTACATCATGAATTCACATCGGGAAAATATAAATAATATCAGAATATATAGGTATAATATATATGTTCTATTTCTTAAATGAGTTTTTAACATGAATAGTTGTACAGAGACAACCAGACATTTTCCCTCTATTTTCTTATTAAAATGCTGAAAATGTTTGAACAAATATATCTTTATACTTGCTTATACGATAGATTTCAATTTGAAAATCAGATTAATTGTTCTCTTTTTGATGAAAAGCTTATAAAAACATTGTTTGAAAATCAGCATTTGTAAAAGATTTTATTTTGGCGGAAGCACAGGAAATGTTTTAGGCATATTTATTTGTAACTACTAGTTTCTAACTAGCTTGAAACCCGCCCGCTTCACTGGACTTAAAAGTAAAAATCACCGCTTTATTGCTCCAACCTTTCTTGATCTTACTTATCCCCCTTCCATAACACTCGAGAAGGGATTGTTTTACACAGCTTAAATGTATACACAGTTTTTAATTTTTTTAAGTGTTGAATAGTCATAATTGGGTATATCAGAAAAGATGGCCATGAAATCTTTAATTTATGGTTCAAAATGCTGATCATAGATGGAGCAGTAAAATGTCAGATAAAATTTAATTTTTTTAAATATATCTTTATAAATTATAGCTCATGTGTTATTCTGATGTATGAGCTATATTGTTGTGCAGGTTTATTCAAAGCCATTCGGTAGTTTTTGCGTGAAAGCGTAACAAACAAACAAACAAACATCCTTACATTCACATGTATAATATATAGGGACAACATACTAATGAAAAGCTTAGACCGGAATTTACACCGACAAACGATAAAATACAGGCACGATAACTTAAAAACTAAAATAGAGTTTCGTCTAACAAAATGTTCATCATGGTACTCACTTGAGTAAATAATATCCGCCACGATTGCCGGCACTCAATATTTTTGAAAGTTGGGGCACTCATATGTTACAAAAGGACACATGGCTAAAGGCAATCTCGACTTTTTGGTCGCAAATTACATACTTCTTCTTTATTTATCTTATTTATTACAAGAACGTATATTACATACTTCCCTTAATTTAAAGGTATTGGAGTGTCATTTACGAAAAAAATATTTGTCTAGCAAAAATCTATCTTAAGCAATCACGTGATGCATACATATTTAAAGTAACCGCGACAAAAATGAATAAATGATATCCCAGTACAAGAGCCTACCAATACAAAATATAAATATTTAAATTTATAAAATAAATATAAAAATTGTAAATCTGATTCATTTATGAATTTATTTATGATATTTCATAAAAAATGCTTACATGTACCATGATTTTACGACACACTTTATAATTTTGAGTTGATTACAAAAACTATAGTACATACGTATAACTTTTTAATTACAATTCTAATTTTCTAGTTACTGTATTTTCAAACAGCTTATTATTATTAAATGCTTTGTTTAACTTTATACAATGGATAGAATAAAATGGGTAAATGGTATTTCCTGTACATATGATTTGAAATGACGATTGAGTCTGAAAACTTTTTTTATTAACTCACTAAAAAGTTATTAAAATAGTATTTCTAGTAATATTTGGTTTAAATTTTAATATTTCTAAGTATATAAAGCAGTTTTACCGGGTAAACGTATTTTTAATATAATCATTTTATATCTGATCGTAGTAAAAAACTAAATATTTTATTTGGAGTTATTATTATTATTATTATTTAAAACGAATTTAAAATATTTATATTATCATTTGTTTGGTCTATCTTGAACTGTATAGGAATCAGGTTTTACCCGCTTAAGCTTATTCGAATACAAGAAACTAAAATGCCAGTTAAATCTAAGGCTTTATAAAGATGCATAGCAAAAAAAAAATCAAAAGGAAATATTTTAAGTTATTGTTTTTTAGTTCCTCCTACAAAGTATAGGAAATATTGTAATCACGAGAAATTTGAACTACCTTCAGAGCGACACCTCTACTTATACGTATCTTGCATTACTCATAGTACCATTAAGATTCGATAGATAAATATTCATTTTGATTAAATAGAAATATCCATCTATGAATCGATATTTCACTAGTTTCCAATCCTACAAGGAAATCATTTAGCATCCATATCGGATTTTTATGTATTACTAGCTTGATATCCGCCCGATTCACTGGACTTAAAAGTAACAATCATCGCTTTATAGCCTCCAACTCTCTTGATCTCACTTATTCCCCTTCCATAATACTCGAAAGGATTAAAAAAGAAAGGATAAAGAAAACTAGAAGATTTGATTAATTTGCGACTTTTATTTAAAAAAAAAAGGTCGGAAGCTGAAGTTGAATTATCCATGTACAAATAGCGGATAATAAATAATTTCATTCATAAATCCTTTCGACAGTATTTATTTTTTCTTAAAAAGGAAGAAAGAAAGTATTGAATGATATAATCGTCAAGTGAATTTAAATAAATATTACCAAATTTAAATAGTGTATGTGTGAGCGGTTTTACTTTTTAAACAGTCACAAATAATAAACAAATTAATTCTAAATGGTAACCTTGTTACATTTTAAAAAGATGCAATAAAAAACGCATTAAACTAGTCTTTTATAGATTAAATCAAATATGGTGATATATTATGAAATGAATGCGTAAAATTAACGCTCGCCTCCGCATCAAACAATGATGAACATGACCTCTATCAAGATGGATTGACCACGAATAATCAAATGTCTCTATATAACTCATTATTCATCTTATTAATTCATACTGGCATTCTTTCTTTTAAGTTTTTTTTTTAGCTAAACGCAATTTGATAATAAAATGTCTTTGAATTATTTTTTTGTTTGAATTATTACAGACTACGTGACTTAATTAAACTCTATTTGAGGATTGTTTTATTTTATCTATTAATTATTTTATGTGTATTCGCACCATGCGTGAGTTTTATTGGAGGCGTTTCCATGGTAACGATACACTAATTTAATTATAGAATTGTATGGATGCATATATAATTGTATGGATTGTATTTATGACTTACATTGAAAACTTAATATTGTTGTCTCATTAATTTAAATAAATAATTATGATAATTTATATTTGAAAAATAATATTTGTGCAATTTGATTTCTTATTTTTACAATATTTAATGCATTAAGTTTAATTAATTAATGTTTATCAATAATTTTAATTTAATATTTTCTATAACATCAACATGTAAAAAATTGCAAATTAGTCATAACAACCTCCTTTGTCACCAAAACTCACTGGATTCGCCGGCATCGTTTTTATTGTCCCTATCATGACTATGCACACAACGAATTGCCCGTATAATAAACATAAGGGCCCTCAATGCGTTTTTCTATAAAAATTATAAATCGAGATTTCTCTGTTTTTCACTTTATTACGCAACATTCATTTCTTATGGCAAAAAAATTCTTATGGAAGAAGCTTTTTCAACTGATTTAGGACAATGTTGTACCTCTAGATAAGGTTTTGAATATTACTATTTAAGAGATCATATCAATTTTCTAATAATAGAAAGTGTTTTAAAATTATTCCAATAATATTTATTTGAAAATTATCTAAAATTGATTAATTTTGAGGATGTTATGGTGTTATAGAATCAGTTGATAAAATAAAAGGTTTTTAATCGAAATAGAGAAAAAAAATATATAAATAATATAAATACAACACACAGTCATTTAAAAAGAGGAAGTTATTGTGGTTTGTGAAGATAAGAATCGTCTAGTACTTCATTCTATGAATAATAATAAATGCGGTTTATTTTAATTTTGCACATACATAATATTATAATAGATATAGGTATTTATATAGTCCAGGAGTTAAGATCAGAAACTGGCGTAAAAAATTCCAATAAATAAGCTACATTTTCTCCTCTTATTTGATAATTAATATTTTCTGAATAATTATACCATGCATATATGTAATATGCAAGGTATACTAAGTTAAGTCCCAAGTTTGTAACGCTTAAAGAGTTCGTAAATGAGCAACATAGGTCAATTGGGTCTTAGGTCCGTAGGACCCATCTTGTAAACCGTTAGAGATAGAACAAAAGTTAAGGCGTAAAAAATGTTCCTTATAAAAAAATAAACAACTTTTGTTAGAAACATTTTTTCGTAAACAAAACTGTTTACCCGTGGGAGCGCAAATTATGCGCAAATTGTATAGTATGTATTATATGGGTATATCAATGTGACAGAGTAATCAACACTGTCTAATTCATGGTATTTCAACAATTAACTCAGGCAATTGTTTGATTTCACTTGTTTTTAATTAAAATTTAGTATATCAATTTATCATCAAACATTTAACAATAATAACATACATATATATAACATCTAATCACTTAATCTAACGTTTAAATTGCAAAATTTAATCACTTAATTGGCTGAGTGGGCGAGCGAGTAAAGGTGAAATTGCCTTTAACCGTTTGACTATTGACTGGGAGGTTGCGGGTTCGAATCCAGGCAGCGGCGATCTGATCAATTATAATGAATAAGGCAGTAAATTGATCACATTGTCGTCGCTTGGATAACAGCGAATTAATCGACACCACCCATATCATAAATTGAATTGTACCTATGTTCGGATGTAGTTTAAAATAAATAAAGCTTTAAAACAATGATGTGGGCGGCCTTTGTTATAGATGGATGTCTGAAAAACGTAGGTAAAACACCATTTTTTACCTAAGTTATTTAATATCGAAGTTTTCAAAAATTTTAACAAATCTTAATCGATTATTACTTTTGACTGTAACTTTAACTATTCTCTTTCAATCCGTATTTGAACTTATATATCTACATAGTTTAAAGATTAACATCATAATTTAAAATATTCAAATTTTGAGAAAATGCAAAATTTTGTGTAATATATTATTTGACGTTTAAAACATATTTTCCTTTGGTAATCATTCTCTCGAAAATAATGGCAATTCATCAGGTTAAGTTTTAGCTTTGACTTCTGAACTAATACAGATTGAAGAAAGCGACTACATACATTATCTTACTGAAATTTCTATCAAATTTAATGTGAGTCAACTATATTTATGAGTCACCGGCTTTTTGTTTTTCATATCATTAATTTAGTGTAAATTATTTTGAGTTCACTTCATTTAATAATAAACATTTATGAATTTGTTATGCTTGAAATATTAAACTATTACACGTATTTGAACTAAATATTTGAAATCCCTAAAATTTGTTAATATTATATTTTGAGAGGATTAGAAAAAATACATCTGAACTATCCAAATTTTATGATCAATATTCTATATTCTATATTTTTACAAACTTTTATTTAACTATCAATGTATGCACCTCAATTTTGAAGCAGGTAGATATATTCAACCGATTGAGCTGAAATATTGCATCTCTATCTCTATCTTCTCTATATAATATAAATGCGAAAGTAAGCATGTTTGTTTGTTTGTTTGTTTGTTACGCTTTCACGCTAAAACTAGCGAATGGTTTTTAATAAAACTGTACAGCAATATAGCTGATACTTCAGAATAACACATGCGATATAATTTATAACGATATATTAATAAAATAAAAAATAAAAATTAATTTAATTTGACATTAGCATAAATTACAGATTTGTGTAAAAGTAGTCATTTGACATTACCATAAATTACAGATTTCTGTAAAAATAGTCAATATAAAGTATTTAAGGGCCATCTTTTCTGATATACTCAATGAATAATTACGACTATTATACATTTAAAAAAATAGAAAACCATACATATATTTTACCTGTGTAAAACAATCATTACCATTATTTCGAGTGTTATAGAAAGGGGATAAGCGAAAGCAATCTTTACTTATCTTCACTTTTAAACCCAGCGAAGCGGGTGGGTATCACTCTAGTGCATATATAAATCGATTGGCAATGCATTTTTATGGTAAGCATTACCTGATTTTCTCATCGGTTCCACCATTTTTAATATACAAGTATTTTTTTTAGTTTGAAATTAAAATTTTTTGATAATAAATACTTTTTAAAGGACAAGCTTTTTTTGTACTTAAGAGTAAAAAAAAATCATTTCAATGAATAACGCATACCCGACTATTTGTAAAAGCTTGAGACGCACCAATTCATTCTTAATATTTTAAATTGGGCGCCTCCAGCTTTTCCAAATATTCTTGTACCAAATTGCTTCTTATAAAACCTAAGCTCTGAAATTTAAAGAACGGTAATAATTTAGTGACATTAATTATTATGTCACCTCAAACATTTCAGTGCTTTAAAACATGGCTTTATCTGTCCTAAATCTAGCAAGTAGGAACAATATTTCTGAAGCTAGCACGTTGTCTTTCTGAAGCTAGCACGGAAAAACGTCTAGATATATTTTACCCGTGCGGGAAAATTATTGTCTTAAACCTTTTTTCGTGGCCTTAGCGAACTTTGCGATGTAAGAATAAGTTCATAATTGAAATACCTTCAGAACAACAACACTATAACCAAATATATCTCGGTACATTTTCCACAACAACGAAAAAACACGTACGTTAAAATACCCGTACTTTTCCCACTTTCTACGCAAAAATTTCAATATTAAAATTCATTTTCAGAGATATTTATTAATCTTAAAATGTAATTAAACCAATAGTAAAATTAACGGTACATTGAATTTGTCAATTTATTTTTGCATAATATTTTTTTAATAAAAAAATATAATAAATATTTTCCGGTTCAATTAACATATTTTATAATACATAAATTATGTTATTTCCTACATAAATTTAAGAAGAAGGCCATTAATTATTATTATTTATAAAACAACGCCGCAAGCATTGAAAATTGTAAAATCCACCCTTGTTTATACAAGTTGTCACTTGTAATGAAAAATTAATTTTAATATCTCTCTTTAATAAATATTCAAAATTATTGAATATTAATTTAAATACATTGAAATAAAATTTAAATAAAAAACAAAACGAAAAAATTAAATGCAGTTGTTGCGCCTACACGTAGAACATTTCAACCTAAAAAATTCTGAGCAATCAATATTATTAATGTTTATAACGGAGACTTTTGAGAATATTGAAGGTTGGAATTATCTCCGAGTTTTGTTCAATTTATTGATTTTGCTGAATTATTCAGAAGTTGCTATTTTTTATCAGTCACATTGTTTGTCCGCTATGGACTCCTAAACTACCGAACCGATTTTAAAATTGATTTGCACACCTTGTGCAATTTGATCCAACTTGAAAGGTAGGATAGCTTACATCTCCATTTATAGTCGCAATATTATTTTATTGCAAATTATTTGTTTATTATTTGACAGTCACAATTATCTGTTAGCTCCAAACGATTTTAACAGATGGCGATATCTGTTGACTGCATTGAGTAAGTAGTCAATAGATGGCGCTATGTTAAAAATACAAACGTTTCATATAAGATAACCACCACGTATTGCTGAGGCTAAGGTATAACCAAAAACATTGCGGTCGACATGTTTTTTTTACAAATGGCATATATGTAAAAAAGCATGGTGGTTTTCATGACTGATGTCTTTCTACTATCCCCCTTGAATAGTTTACTACAATAACCTTAGCCACAGTAACGCGTGACCGGGTCTGCTGGTTTTAAATAAAAAGGTAATAAATTAGCTCTCTTTAAATTTTTGTCTAACATTAAAGTAGTGATTTTTTGAAAATAGATTCAGTAAAGCTATAATTCACTTTTTTATCCATCAAATGAAATGACGAAAATATTTAAAATTTTTAATAGCTAGTGAAAATAAACCTTTGAATGAGTTATTTTTTAAAATACCCTGTATGGAGTAATAATTTTTAGTACAGGCTTTATTTTAATTTAAAAAATACATTCAACGCTGTCTGTCTATATAGTGTATTTCAACAATTAACGCAGTTATTTGTTTATTTTCACTTATTATATTATATTCATTTCTGTATTAATATTTTACGAATTCTTTTTATAAAAATTAATCATATGAATGTTGTATAATGTATGACGAATTTTAAAGACATATTTAAAATTAATATATATATTATATATTAATTTTAAATATATTTTATTTCGAAATAGTATTTTTTTATTTAAAGCTATTTTATTATATTCATTGTTTCTGTTAAAAAAAAAAAATGGTGTTTATATTTCAACATATTTTGTCGCTATAAATTTCGTGAATTTATATAGCTGTAGCAATTTTGTAATTAATTTACTTTAAAAAAATTTTTTAAAAATTGTTTAACAGTACTTGAATAAAAAGAATAAAAAATTATAATTACTAATTATTTCTCAAAATTATTATTTGAAATCATCGCGATCGTGACATGACTGATGCTCAATTATTATTGTTTTTTACAGTAGGCACAGTATGTGTTATGAATCATTGGGTAACTTAAATTAATAGTTAAGTAAATAAATTATTGCATTTTCTAAACACCTAACTGCTGTTACCTGATTCACAAACATAAATATCCAGCGCTGTAATCGTAAAATCAAATGCAAATACTAAACTCTTATTTTTCGCAAAAAATTGACTTGATTTTTCCGATTTTTAACCCCCGAAGTAAAAAAGGGGTGTTTGGCTGCTATGTGTGTGTCTGTCTATGTGTGGTATCGTAGCGCCTAAACGGATGAACTGATTTTGATTTTTTGCGCAGATGAATCGATTTTGAAAGATAATTTAAATCCGAGTGTTCTTAGCTATGTTTCAAGTGCTAATTTAGGATTCCGTACTCGAAAAAACTAAATCTTGCGATGATCTTACAAATCGGCTCAGTTTGGAAAAGGCAATTTAATAGAGAGTGTTCTTAGATATGTTTTAAATGCGAGTTTAGGGTTCCGTACCCGAAAATTTTAAAGGGTTTTTTTTTTAAATTTTGTAAATTCCACTTGTTGTTAACATGTAAATTATCTTGCATAAAGAAAAATTTTACAAGAAACACAGGGCTCTACGCTATTTATAAGATGAAAATAACAGCCGTATTAACAGCACTGTTTTATACTAAAAATTACATAATCTAATTTTAATATGATTTGAGTAGCAAAATACCTGTATTATAAAAAATATTTTTGTCGACGTCCTTGGTCGTCGGACGAAAGTTCAATAAAAGTATGCGTTTTAAAGATCATTGATCGCATAATTAAACTTGAAAAATTTTATTAGTTTAAAGTTCCAAATCGAATTGCACAATGGCATTTTTAATAAATGCACACGCTATTAAAAAAAAAATAAATAATCGATTTTCTAAGTCATGCAACTAACTGTAGCAATAAATAAAACTACACTCTCGAATACCGAAATCGGGTCACTTGTAATTCATCTGTCGACAATTATGCAAATGAAATGGAAAAAGTGTTTTTCATTTTGTAATACATGATGTCTTGGTTTTAAAATTGTTGTCTCTGATAAACGAAAATTATGTTTTTGTTTTAGAACAACAACAACTCTCGGTAAATTCAAATATTCGACAGTGGAGTATTCATTTTTTCGCGGCTCGAGTTGTTGAAGCCTAAAATATTCAATTTTAAGTTATAGATGTTCCAAGTGTTTGTAAACGGCCTGAGAATTTTACGAGGTTGATGTTGCAATCAGGTACATTTCGCTACTCTGCAGACAATATTCTTTTATATAAGAGTAATGGAAGCTTTTAGAAATATCTATAATCTTCGGATTATAGAGGCTTCTCATGGCTTGACGGAACATTCGTTTTATAGATGTTTTATTTTGAAATATTCGATTCTTACTTTCTTCAGACATTTTGGAAATATAAATTAATATTTTTCTAAAATTTTTACATACCCATAAATCAATAAGACCACGTGATTAATCCAAAGTAATCCACTTTTTGGCAACATAGGTAACCGTAATTCGGGAAAAATGATTTTACGTACCTAAAACAAAACAGAAACACAAAAAATTATTCGATTATCATATTAAAATTAACTAAAAATAATTTTTAAAATATTATTTCCTATATAGGTATTGACAGTTACATTCTTTTGCTTAGCTTATGCCCACATAAAGCTTACGCTTGCGCAAAAAATACTTTTAATATTGCTTTAATGATACACAAAGGAATGCAACTCATAAATGAACATAAAGGAATGCAACCCATAATTATGGTTCCAGTTCCATTCAAACTTTAGGCGGCTGAAAACGTCAATTTAGGTATCGTTAATCATACAGAAGTCAGCATTTGTTACGTCGCGTCATATGCAGAGTGATTTTTATAAAGTTCCCACTCTTATGATTTCAACATCCCTTTCTACGCCTTTTTCGAGATGAAAAATCAAAATACGGAAAAAAAAAACGTTTGCTTAATTTTTAGGGTGAATGAAAATATACATGTTTTTTAATGTAAAAGAACAAAGTTTAATTTGAAAATTTTAATCTTATATAAAAATTTTTGTAATTTATTTTAGGTATTTTCAGGGTAAAAAGTCTCCCAAGAAAATATTTTCAGTACATAAATTATCAAAATAATATTTCTTAAGTTCTTATTTTTTATTGAAAAATAATTAACTTTTGTTCACAACATTTTTTTCACATAGGTACTGTTTTTACAGTTTTAAGTCTTAAAAAACCGTAGAATTTAATACAAAAAATTGAGATCTAAGGAAAAATTGTTTAAACAAAAATTGCTTTCTGTAACATAGAAAATAATCTACTAGAAAAAGCAATTAAAGCTCTATTTAATAAAATTAATTGGACACCTGCTTGACCATGTAGACGGCCCTGTATAAAAAAAAAGTAAATATATGATTCCCCCTAAAAATGAGCCTACATGTGTTTTCGAGGGAATGGAAAATTATTAAAATCGCCCTTTTTACGGCTCTCAACGGCCTTACGTCGCAGTGGAAGTAAGCCTATACAAATTTCGTTTATTCTTTTGTACCCGAGTATAAAATATTAATAAAATTTTTAGTAAAATAATGAAATAATAAATTTTTATTTTTTTGTTAACATTTAAACAATAAATATTTTCTATAACAAACAATAGTAGGTTCTATTAAAAATATGTAATAAAAATATACTTTAGAGTATTAAAAATGATTCTATTGTTGATACAAGGTAACGAATTCTTTTATAGAATTTGTAAGGAACCTTGAATCTAAATTTTTATTGTTAATGAAAATAATAATCATTCTATTTACTATTATTATATATTTACCGAAAAAAAATTGCGAGACATTCGCAAAACGATACGAGCTATTCAGAACAAGAAATTATTAAATTACTGTTAGAACTGCTTTGAAATTTTCTGGTGGCATTGCATACTGATACTGTTTGATAATGATTTTAGTTTGAAAATTAATGATAACCTTCTCAACTGAATCAACTTCTTCATTACATTAAAGTTTTTCACATGTAAAAGTAGGAAACAAGATATTTTATTTTATGGTTTAAGAGCTCATTGTCAAATTGGAGGCTTATGGAGGATTGTTTCAATGACAATTAAGGCGATGATCAGTTTATACCCAAGAAGAGCTAATAATCTAGTCAATATACATAGTTACCTATACTGACTTACTTGTTCAAATAGTATGAACAGATTCACACGCACCGATGAATCCGTTAACCAATCGATTTAATTACGAAAAAAATGGGAGCCTGAAAAAAACAGTGGTACTGAAGTGCGACCCCTGAAGTCCACACGACTTACTTCCCAGAGGGAGAAAAAACATTAAAAAAAGGGTGTTAGCCTTCATAGATTATTCTTCGAAGATGCACTGCAGCTTATGCTGAAACGATCATTATCCTCAAAAATAAATTATTTGTTTTATCTAGTTCAGATTCTGTTTATTCAGTTTTTCCAGATTTTTTTTTACCATTAAAGAACGGCCCAACTAATTTTATGAAAACTCATAACTGGTTCGCGACATAATTGAGGCGAAAGAATCCGAACGAACATACGCACATACGTACACACAAACACACACAAACATCACATTGAAAAGGTTTGATTCGGATATTGCGGCCTGGAAACCGCGGAAATATGTAAAACTGGAGATTTTCAAAATCGGTACATTGACTTCTTCTGGGAAGTTAAAAATGAATTTAATCAAAAATACCCATGAACACTTGTCGATAGAAAAACTTTATGATAGTAGTAGCCGTATGACAGTAGTGTTTAAAAATTAATAAAATTTCATAATAAATATGTCTCATCTGGTTATCAGATGGGTGAAGATCAACCTTATACTGTCTCTTGTATTACCATTCTCATATCATATGGTGGAAGAAATGGTGCTCAGAAAAGGCATTTGGAGACTCTAAATCAATATTAAAATACTAATGCTAGTACGTGAAGACAGGGTTTTCTCTATGACCACCAACTCCAATCAACTTCCCGTTAAGGCGGTAAATACCCTTTGGCCTCCTGGTGAGAGTAAGGTAATTTGGTTTTGGTGGATGGAAGTGGGTGGTTGTAGGTGGCAAAAATGTGAAAAAATATATATCTGTATTTTTCTTATATATGTGAACTTTCGGAAATTTTCAGAACATCTTTCTGGAATGATCTAGAAAGTTCCAAAATGTGTGTAACGGTCAAAATCGATTCGAAATTTTCTAGAAAATTCTAAGAAGTTCTAGAAATGATCTAGAAAGTTTGTTTAAACCGATAACTATAATCATGGTCAATTTTAAACTGACCGCCGAGAGCTGTTACCGCCGCTATCTCTCAATGACCAGTAGAACTATCAAGCCAGAACCGGACACGAACTTTCTGGATCTTCTTCCGAAAATGGATCCTTAAAGTTTGGCTGCTCTTAAGTTAAAAAATTACATAACAGGACAAATACAAACATAAAAGGATAAAATATTAATTATGTTCAATGAGAATTAAACTCATTGGATGTAATTTATTAATATTAGTAGCAGTGTAAAAGGAAACCGGATGCTTCGATTTCTTTAGAGCTTTTTCATTCATAATTATAACTAAAACCATATTTTCAAAATAATTAGAACCGTTTGTAACATTTCACAAGGTTATGGTCATACACTTTGGTAACCAATAATGACTTGGTAAAAACTGTGTATGTAAACCTTGAAGAAAATATATAATTTTGCAAAAACCTTGAATAAAACTTTTATTACAAATAAATAAGAAAATTTCATCAAAAATTTATGTCCTCAATAACACAGTGTATAGAATATATAATTGAATTTTTATGCGTAGGCAGAGACCATTTCTTTTATACGAAATGTTACTGACCATTTGATGAGAATATATTTATTTGAATAATGTATCTGATCACAGAGTGACTAGAGTAGTGTGTATACTAACAATAATTGTCATAATTATTATAAGGTCTGTGACCTTAACACCGAATATTCTAACTGGACTAGAAATTATTATTATAAGGATATAAATACAGAGGTTTATGAACTTGGGTAAAAAGTGTTTAATGGTGTTGGTTAGAAAGAGTTTGAGAAATGTTGAATAATTAATAAAAAAAAAACTATTATATTATATGATAGAATAGTTTGGTTTACTTCAATTATTTTATACCATGTATATGAAATATACCAAGGTATACTAAGTTAAGTCGCAAGTTTGTAACGCTTAAAAATATTGATACTATGAATAAAATTTTGGTATACGTGTTCATAAAATCACCTAATTAGTCCATTTCCGGTAATTTGTCTGTTTGTCTGTCTGTCTATCGTCTGTCCGTCTGTCATCACGATTACATAAAAACGAAAAGAGATATCAAGCTGTTTACAGCGTACTCAGGACATAAAAAGTGAGGTCAGGCCTTCGGGGTTCGTAAATGGCCTATATAGGTCAATTGGGACTTGGGTTCGTAGGACCCATTTTGTAAACCGTTAGAGATAGTACACAAGTTTAAATGTAAAAAATGTTTCTTATAAAAAAAATAAACAGCTTTTGTTTGAAGCATTTTTTCGTAAAGAGCACTGTTAACCCGTACGAGCGCAAATTATGCGCAAAGTGTATAGTATGTATTATATGGGAATATCAGTTATGTAAATGTGACATGTATGTATGTGTAATGTGACAGAGTAATCAAAACTGTCTATACATGGTATTTCAACAATTAACTCCGTCAATTGTTTGTTTTCACTTGTTTATATTATTTCTTGAAATCAAGAAGCCCCTCATAATTGTAAGTAAGCAATGAAATTAAGAAATTCAAAATATACAAAACATATTTCTAAAATATCTTCGGAGACATTTCGAAAAATCATTAAAGTAAGGTATAATTTGAGTAATATTATGATTATTAATTAATTGATAACATACTACAAAAATATAATTCTGTTGTTATTATTTTACAAACACAATATGAGTTTTACTATTATTGCATTTTATGTTTTAATTTTCTAAATAATTTATTTATTTTTATTCATTTTTTTTCTAATAAATTGTTTTTATTTAATGGAAAAATAAAAAGAGATAGATATAACATGGTCGATTAGTTCATAGACCTTTTTTATAATATTACACTATTTGCTTATATATTATTTAACAAATATAATATTTTTTATTTGAGTTTATTTAAGTAGTTGTCTCAAACCATTTAAGGATATCAAAATCTATACATAAAAATTCTACCACGCAAAATACAGTTAAATTTTTTTTAAATTTTGATTTGATTAATGATTTCGTTTTGAAAAAATAATTGTATTTATTTAATTTTATGAAATATATGACAGAAAGAAAACCTGTTGAAAAATGAAATTATTTATGAATAAAGGCTTTCCACATCTTTCATCGTAAAAATAATAATAATAATAAGTTTAATTTTTTCTAAATCAGAAGACAAAAAAAGGGTCCGTTGTGTTGTGAGAAGAGTGAAATAATTATGTTGGCTATTTGTTCATCGTTGAAATATTAACTATAGAGACAGCTTCAGTTTGAATCTTCAGATATTGTTCCCTTAGATTCATTCTAAAAAATTTCAAGAAGATTCGGTTCAGTTACCCAAACTATTTAAATTTATCTTTTTACTATTCATTAATAATTTTTTTTAATCGCTCTTGAAAATTCAAGAAGTTTTTGGAAAATTCCAGAGCTTTCTACAATTTCTCACTAAGTATTTGAACCTTAAGCTCCTTAAAATTTAACTTTTTGTTTGAAACTGAATATAATTTTTAAAACAATATGTGCGTTTCAGCTTGTGAATAGACACAATCAGAGTTAATCCAAATTTTTAATGAAATTTACACTTGAATCGGGGTAATGAATATTTGTGAAGACAATTTCGAACACAAATTAAGATTAAATTCTTACCATACCCAGTTAATGTAATTCAATATTTTTCAACCTTCGAATTTTAACTTCCCTGTATATAACAAAGCAGCGTTTCTCAGTTTTTCAACCCCTTAGAGGCTATAGTTCCAAAATGAATAATCCGATCCTAAAGTGGTTCTTAAATCCTTAACAGATATATATATTTTTTGTCGGATAATAGTGTTTAACATGCCTCATAAATTGCTTCACTGTAACAACTCTTCAATTTTTACATATTTTTATGAATGGAGAAATATTGGACATCAGACATTCAAGGCAATTCTACGTACAAAATATTATGTTGTTCATCAAACATTGACATTAAAATAAAAATTATAATAATTTATGATTGTATCTATCATTTTTCTCCCAAAAATAGATTATAATCGGTTTGACCTGTGGACATACACGTGATGCTTAAAGTATTGTTTTAAATATAAAGAATATCAGAAATTTTATTAATTATAAATATTTCCATCAAATGGGGCGATTATTTTTTAAAAAGCAATTTAGTTATTTTTGAACTCCAATAAAACTCAAACTGTAAAATATGAAAGTTGAAGCCCGTTACTTATGTTTATAATACACAAATTTCCGTTCTTTCCGTCCTTTGAGTAAAATTTCCTATCTTTTTTGTAAAAAGTTTTTTTTTGTATGACTTACCGCTAATTACGACTTATACGACTATTCTCTGATTCATTTATTGACTTTTTGACCGATGTCTCTTATAATATCTTTAAAATCTACAAATTTCCTTTTAAACTTTTACAAACTTTTATTTAAAACTTTTTTCATTAAGTTAATATTTATGAAGTGATAACGGGTTCAATGTTTTACTATCACGTGTATGATTTTTTTCTTTTTGAGTTAGAGAACACGCACTTAAAATAGTGCCGTAAGAGCCAATGTAGTACTATTGCCGTCAATATATTATATCGTTAATAAGCATTTCGTAAGTGGAGCGTTCTCTTTGTGGTCGAATTTTGAAAATGCCACCAAAATAATACACTGCTCTAGGTTTTTAACAAAAAAATTTTAATAATTTTTTCTTATAATTCAACTTTGTACCAACAAAGTATGTATGAACGTAAGTATTATATTCCTATTTATTTCAAATATGGTAAGATATTTCAAGGTTGGAAACATTTTTCATGTACACTAGTGTACATTGAACAATAAACAATATATACAAAACAATTAAAATAATTCTTTGTTTTTAAATTAGGGGACTCATTTATTTGTAGTTTGTCATATGAGTATTGATTATGTCTGTCTGACTCAATTAATATTCTATAATAATAAATAAATTGATATATTTGCAATTAATTTAAAATCAATTAATCTGGGTAATCGACGATCGTATGTGTGTGCAATCAAAAATGGACAATGGAATGTGACAAAAATGAAATGTTTTGTTATACATTACATTAGTTTTTTATAAATAATTATTATATAACGATTATTATTATAATTAATATTATTATATTTGCATAAATTAATTTTTTACAAACAGGAATTATTATAATATTATAAATGCAAACTTGTTTTCATGCATCCTACGTATTGAAATTGTTTGTAGAATATTTAAAGTGTGAGAACATTTTTTATATCATGCATATATGTAATATGCAAAGTATACTAAGTTAAGTCCCAAGTTTGTAACGCATAGAAATATTGATGCACCTAATTAGCCCATGTCAAACTTCGGTGCTTCGTTTCTGCGAGTGCATATTTAAACTGATTTTTGATAAATATCTACCATATCTACAACTAGCAATAAACATATGTGATTGAATTAGGTATATCGCCTTGCAAAATGAAATTTGTATATTATTTGCAATATGTTTGAATGATGAAATTATAGATTAGATACACCCAGTAAAGTTTTATACTACATATTCCGAAATTCAGTTAAAAAAATTTATATTTGTCGATCCATATTCGAAAAATATTTGTGCAAAAGCAATGCCCTTTAATGCTTGCGAAATTGTACCTAAACACAGCTTTCCATTAACAAACTCAATTGCGATTATGGATTCAAATTTGCACATTCTATTTCCCCACAACCAGAGACTAAAATGCATCATTTTTATGATTCAATATGCTTTGCAAATTACTAAATAAAAATAGCTTTCAGTTAATAAAATTATATTTAACCCTAATCTTTATTTTATTTGTAATATGGCTTCAATAGTATCTGCCTGTCTATACAAAATATAACTTCAACAAATTCGCTGAACTAGTAAAGAGAAATATTGAATTTGTTTTATATAACTATTTAGCATATCTAGCATTTATTTTACCTTACGTTTGCAGAAATTATCTAGAGCATAAGGTATTAATTACAAAAAAACTAAATAAATAAATTGTTTAAATTATTTACCATTTTTGATATTTTTTTAAAAATACATCAATTAAAAATAATGAAAAAATTAAAAATGCGAATTTGTTCTTGAAAGTCGGTTTGGGTATAAAAAAATAATTTAAGCAATTTTTTCTAATAGGTTTTTTTCTTGTTGATATATCTAACAATCTCTGACGTTACCAAATATTAAGAATCGACCCTATTTGCCAATTTGTAGTAGGCTGAGTGTAAAGTTCTGATTTCGGTTAAATATCTTTACAAATGCGAGCCATCACCTTGTATGACTGTGCAAAATTTCAAAAAGATATTCTTATAAATAACTAAAATATGAAGGTGTCTTCATCTTAAATGCTACACACTGTACATTTGTTTGATTGCTGAGTCCTTTTCGTAATTATTACTTAAACTCGAATTCTTATGTACATAAGAACCTAATTTTTGATTAAACTATACATACTATCATTTTATTAGTCTTGATAACGACAATCAAAGTCAAAATAAGACCATGATGAAAACGGCTCCTTGATGTTCCGACCGTTTTCATAAAGGGTTTAAGTAAGATATATTGTTATCTCTGAATCCAAAAAAAGTACCTGAGTTGGGCCCTTGCGATTACGTTTGTATATAATTTGATTTTTATGTCAAAGCAATAACATCCGTCCATTATCTCATTCAATGAGCGAATTTTGTGTCAAACATAAGGTACGCATTGTTTAAAAACATAAAACGGTAAATATGATTCTTTATTTCAATTATTTGGAACATAATTACAGTAATTTTTTGATATAAAATGATACGGCGCTAATATAATGAATTAGTGTGTTATTATTATTAAAGGTATTTTAACGGTTTAATTTCAGAATCAGTAATCATAATTATATTTTAATGACTGTCCACAATTTTTTTTTTTTTTTTTTTTGCAAAAATTTTTAACATTTAAGCTCGAACAGTAGTATTTACATGACTAGCCTATAAAAATTGTATACGAGAAATAATTATTCGAATTTAGTACGTAGTATAAATATTTTTAGCAAGTTATAAATTTTTATAACTTTCTTCCAAGTAACTGAATGGTTTGGGAAAGAAGTTTCTAGTTAAAAACATGATTTTTTAAGTTTGAACCTTAATATTTTCCTAACCTGAGAATGCGATATAATATACACTCCCAAAAACTAACGTATAATTCCCAATCGTCATATTATTCCCGTAAAGTCGAATGAGTTTTTCATTTTGGCAAATCCAAAAATGGAACTAATAATAAAAGAAAATTTATTTCCACGATTTCATAACTGTGACAAAATAACAGACTAGAAATTTGCAAAAATTAGTAAAACAAATCTGCCAATGCCAAAAATAGCCGATGACAAAATTTTAATTTTGGTTACCACTCATGAACTTGCAAACATAATATGAGGAAGTGCAAAATTTCCGTGTTTTAGTCAAAATAAAATTATAATAGGTGACAAAGCGTTTACTGAAGTGACAATGAGAAATGCACCTACCATATAAAAATTTTGCGTAGTCGATCTGTCTACACAATTTTTTTTCTGTACTTTCGTTTTATTATACTATGTATATGAAATATACCAAGGTATTACTAAGTTTAGTCCCAAGTTTGTAACGCTTAAAAATATTGACGACAACAATTAATTCAGTCAATTGTTTGTTTTCACTTGTTATACCATGTGTATATGAAATATACATAGTATATTAAGTTTCGTCCTAAGTTTGTAACGCTTAAAAATATTGATGCTACGAAAAAAATTTTGGTATAGGTGTTCATAGAATCACCTAATTAATCCATTTCCGGTTGTCCGTCCGTCCGTCCGTCCGTCCGTCTGTGGACACGATAACTCAAAAACGAAAAAAGATATCGAGCTGAAGATTTTTACAGCGTACTCAGGACGTAAAAAGTGAGGTCAAGTTCGTAAATGAGCATCATAGGTCAATTGGGTCTTGGGTCCGTAGGACCAATCTTGTAAACCGTTAGAGATAGAACAAAAGTTTAAATGTAAAAAATGTTCCTTATAAAAAAATAAAAAACTTTTGTTTGAAACATTTTTTTGTAAACATCACTGTTTACCCCCACGAGGGCGTTAAATAGGTGCAAATTTTATAGTATGTATTAATATAGGAATATCAGTTGTGTGTGTGTTGTGTATTTAAAAGTGAATATCTTTTGTTATTTACGTGACGTCAAAAAAACAAACGATTGCGCATCAACACTCTCTATACGATTGCGCATCAACATGTATTCTATATGTCTATACATGGTATTTCAACAATTAACTCAGTCAATTGTTTGTTTTCACTTGTTTTTACATTAAAGTCGAATTGTATAGCATTTTATCTTCATTTTGATACAATTAAATTTATATCTATATAAAACTCGAAATAATGATTGTATTTTTGGAGGATATGTAGGCGTTTTTACTGATCGAGGCATTCATTGCCCGTATAAATTGTTTATTATAATCACTTTTACAAAGCTGTAAATATCATAAAACTGTAATGTTTATCAGTGAAATCGACATTAAATTGAAAAATATGGTCGAGGTTAATGATCACGAAACTGTTTTGATATTTTGTTTCATTTCTTTTGTGAAATACAATACAGCGTATGTCATTCAAATCAATATTAAATTATGGAGACCTTAGCTGAGAGAATAGACAAAGAAACGTGGGTTTCACCATTAACCCCAGTACCTACTGTGAGATATAGGAAATGTGTAATAAATGAATAATGCGGAAATTTTGTTCCACCCATCAATTTTAATCTAAATTCATCAAAATAGAATGGTATTACTTTTCAACCAAAAATAAAACTAAAAATCAAATAACTCAGTAAATTTTTATTGAAAAGATTAATTTCTATGTAAGAATTTAATGTAATTTTTTCTGCTGCGATCTTTGCAGATCTACCAAGAATGATGACAATACAAAAATATAATAGGATCGTGATACCAAAACATAATTTTAAAATCTTATGCGAACTAGAAATTTAAATGATGGAAATGACAGAGGGCTTGAGAACTGCTTTTTAACCCCCGAACTAAAAAAAGGGGTGTTATAAGTTTGATCCCTATGTGTGTGTGTCTGCCTGTGTGTCTGTCTGTGGCATCATCTTAACCGATCTTATTGTTTCGTTTGAAAGATAATTCAATGGTGATTGTTCTTAGCTATGTTTAGGTTTCCGTACCCGAAAAAAACTAAAAAATTGACGATGATCATCAAAATCGGCTCAAATTGGAAAAGGCTTAAAGGAAAAAGGTAATTTAAATTTAAAACTACAATTTAAGGATGTGTAAGCATGTATGGTCAAGCAATTTCAGGTAAAAAAATTTAAAAAATTTATATTTTCAATTTTGATAGTGAATTATGTCATAATTTGATGATATAAGACGAAAAGTAAGAATAAAAATTTGAAAAAATGCATCGAAGTTGATATTCGTCATTTTTGAATTAATCGATTAAATACTTAACCGATTTTAAAAATTATTTCTCTTGTAGAGAATTACATTATCAACGAGTAGCATGGACAAAATTTTATTTTCAAAAAATTAAAATTCATAAAATTGTGAACAAAAGAGAGGATAAGTGAGGTCAAGGAAAGTCAAGGCTATTAACACGAAAATTTTTTTTAAAGTTGAAATTGGCCAGAGAGGAACGGGTATCTGCTAGCCTTCTATAAATGAAACAGTTAGGTATACGTTGCTTACTCCCTGACTATAAAATAAATAGCTAATAAAAACTACTTTTTTTTTTTTTTTTTAAATCATTATTATGATTTTTAATGTGATGAGACATAAATAGTTTTTAACACAAAGAGAGATTTTTATTACTTTTTATGTAATAATAAATAAAATAATTACAATTTGTGAATGGTCAATGATCTTAAACAACAAACAACAAAAATACAGTACTATCAAACTATAACTAACTATCTAGCAGTAGCTTATTTTATAATTAACATTATAATCACACATACAGACACGCGGATAAAAGAGCGAAAATATTTTAATAATGATTATTTCACTTTTTTAACTTTTTTTTTTTTGTAATTTATAAAAAAAAATTAGCATTAACAGTTACAATAATCATATTTTACTTTTAACATACTAATTTATTCAAATTATGTTAAATAATTTCATATACCTATCTCGGTGGTTTGCAAAAATGGTACACTTTCGTTTGAAAAAAAATTTTAGATTTTAATTTATTTTTCTTAATTTTTCATTGGCTTAAAACATTTTTTCGACATAAATAAAATTATGTACTGGGTTTTTATACCATATATATGAAATATACCAAGGTATACGAAGTTTAGTCCCAAGTTTGTAACGCTTATAAATATTGAATGTTATGAACAAAATTTTGGTAAAGGTGTTCATAAAGATATCAAGCTGAAATTTTTATAGCGTGCTAAGGATGGTCCGTAGAACCCATTTTGCAAACCGTTAGAGATAGAACAAAAGTTTAAATTTAAAAAATCTCCCTCATAAAAAAGTAAACTTTTGTTTAAAACATTTTTTCGTAAACAGCGCTGTTTACCCTTGAGAGCGCAAAATATGCGCAAATTGTATAGTATGTATTATATGGGTATATCAGTTATATGTGTGTGACATGTATGTATGTGTAATATGACAGAGTAATCAACACTGTCTATACATGATATTTCAACAGTTAACTCAATCAATTGTTTGTTTTCACTTGTTGTTTTCTAAGGTTTGTTCATAATACAAAAAAAAAACAGATAGGGAGCTAGTGCGATAACATGTTACCAGGGGGAGTAGAATTAATTGGACTTTTTTGATATTTATTTCAACTAATCAAAGATGACTAATTTTTTTTTACAAAATTCCTTCCTACTGCCTTATAGCCTCTTCTTTAATCTACTAGCAAAATTAGGAAAGTAACTGTTTGAAAAGAATCTGAGTAGCCATTTGGATATATATAGGCATGTGAAAAAATAACACCTCGAAAGTTTTCAGATTTATTGTCATTACCTTACTATAATTTAAGTTTTGGTCAAATCATTAAAGACACTTTTATGCACTTACACTTGGCATCTCGAGTTACTGGACATTCTGTATAAGAGAAACATTTCTTTAGAATTAAGTAGGCTGCTTAAAATTATCAAAAGGCTACTTAGTGACCCGAAAGCCATAGGTTGTCGACGATTGATCCGTATGAACACATTAACCAAAATATAAGCTGTTGAATACGATTCAAATAATATGTTATATTTCGCATTTACGTATAAATAAAAATAATCTTCTATTCTTCTTACTTCCGTGCACGAATTAATGGATATATTTTATAATTTAATGAGTATCCCTGGATCTATTTTCACTATATTCTATCTATTTTCAGTATATTTTTCATTATACAGGGTGGACCATTTTAATATATTATGGCTAATAGCTCGTTTAGTAGTCAACCAATAAAAAAATTATAGAAGCAGATTTTGATGGGGGCATCATGTTCTGACATCAGGACCTAGTTTTCCGGGTTAAAAAACCAACATTTTTAATCTATTAGCGAGAAACAGTTGCCTCTGTAAAAGAGAGTCGTTTTTCGCTCATGGACCTCCGTAAGTGAGACCGCTACTTATCTATACCTCCATAAGCGACAGTCGAGCTTTATTTATTTATATTATTTAGGAGGAACTAGAGCTACAATAAAAATACATACATACATAAAAGACTTATTGCTGCGTACCTCTATAAGAAAGAAACGCTACCCATGTACCTGAGAAACTCGGGTTAGTGAGAAACCTCTATAAGCGAGAATGAGACTGTGCTCCCTTGAACTCTCGCTTATCCAGGTTTGATTGTATATAATTTTTAAAAAAATTATTTTAATCAAGATCAATAAACTTCAAGTTTAATATTTTGTTACCAGTTTCTTAACATTTCTTAACGTACAAGGGAGTCATGTGGAGTTCACATTATATTTTTCAATAATCAATATGCCAACTAAATTGATTATTAAAAATGAAAATAATATATACAAATTTCTTCCAAATAATTTAAAAAAATTCTAAACATTAGTATGTCAGCTTATACAACATTACTCATACCATCAAAGAATTGATTGAGTTTTCTTAGAAAGTTGTAACAAATTACATAAAAAGTAATCATAGGTATATTAAAGTTATAAAATGTAATGCTTTACGTGTCATCATAATTACCTGATGATTTCAAAATTGTTTCATAAAAATTGATCATTAAATTCTTAGTACAAAATGTAAAAATAAAAATTAATATATAAAAATTTTCTAACATAATAAAAAATATTTTTACACGAGTTTCAATGAATCATGAAAATATAACTAAAATATACGTATTTATAGTATAAGAGAGATAATGCATTAAAGATTACTACATGCATTCGCCATTCAAGGTCTCCTTGATTATTTTTAAATCAATCAAATTATTGAGGAAACATTTTTGTTTTATCATAAAAATAAATAGAATACAGTAACATTTCTATTTCAAGGAATCCGTACCAATGATTTCAATACATTTCTTTAAATATGCTTATAAATTTCGAATTGGTGTATTTTGAAAATGATGGAGATATCATTTTCTTTCTATTAAAACCTTAAAATTTAAATATTTAAAGATTTATTCATAGCATATTTTTGTTGATTTCAAAACGTGAATAAATAATTACATTTCCTCCACCATCCTTTTAAACTACACTCTTCAAATTATTGAAATTACAGTACAAATTAAAATTCTACAAAAAGATTTTTTCGAATAGTCGCTATTAATAATCGCTTTATTTTAAAACTAGCAAAACCCTCAATCCCTAATAAATAACTGAACCTATAAAACTTAACTTTAATAGTGATTAATGAATTTTTTGTAGTGAGTAATGATTTGTTATTTGATACTGTGAGATAATTAAAATTTTGTTTGCAAAATTTGTAGGTAAGCAACCAACTATAAAAGAAGTTCTATAAAAGGCTGAGTAATGTTAAAAATGTCAAGAATTATATTTAAATTCTGCTAAGAAGGTATCGCTTTTATAATATGCATGATCATAATACATTACTACACAAATTTGAGGAAGCTTTTCATATTTTCTATTATATTCGATAACCAGTAAAAAGACTTCTTGTATTAACAATGGTATACGTAAAATAAACTTAAAAAACTCCATAAGTATTCCTTAACTACAATGACCTGAATCAAAATATAACTTTATAATTATAGTGAGTGCCGCCATTAAAACACAACGTCTCTCGCTTAAATCAAAAGGATAGTTTTTGGAAATCGGAACATAAAAAATCAATTTAAAATGACCCCATTTTAATTATCAAGACATAAAATCAGTAGGTACTTTTAAAATAAGTTTTCTTAAGATAGGTAACTTTTTTTGTTATCTTAAATTAATTATCATAACCTATCACTTACCACAGCCTTAAAAACCAATTCATAAACAAAGCATCGATAAAAATATAATAATTAATCATCTAATTATTATAACATTGACATTGGAACACAAAAACATGAGATACTTATCATTTTTATGTCAAACGATTTTTTTATTTATTTTGAAATAAAAAGATTATAAACTAGTAATAAGTAATAAAACAAATTCTTAAAAAAAACTTTCTCTTTTTTATGTTAATAAGTAAATCTCTTTATGAGGAATATAATTAAGTGATTCAAGTTGAGTTACTCACTGCTGTATGTTGTTTAAAATATAATATTAGTTAATCCAGTATAATACGGGGTTGGTATTTTGAAAAACAAAACGGCGTAATATATTTTGTATGCATTGGATCATTTTCCTGAAATTTTCAATAATTTTCACTAGAAAAACTCTAGTGGTGAAAGTAGGTACAAACAGTTTTTAAATGTCATAACATCCAAGTATTTAGACTCATACTTAACTCATCTTAAGTGAATTTATTATACTTCTATGGAACTTGCACGGCCAAAACAAAACGTAATTGAGATTTACCGTTAATTTATATTTCGATAATTTGTATAAAAAAATTAATATACTACATATTTTTACAGTATTCTTCAATGCAATAACAAAGACATGGAAAATATCACTTGAAATTCATTAGTTAACGTTTACCAATTTCTACAAATTTATACCTATAGATAAAAGAAGAACCTCATTTAATTGAATATAAATAAAACTTATGGTGAAATAAGGCAATTGAATAGCCATAACTTATATCTAAAACTCTTTAGTTAAGAAGCTATGAGTAATATATATTTTAGAAGTTCAAACATTTGGTAGGAGATTTAAAACAAATTAAAATCTCCTACTGATGATTCACTTACTTTATATGAAATGGCGTATGCTATAAAAATTACGCACAATACAATAAATTTTAGGGCAGATGTTCATAGAAGCTAATATAAAAGTTAATAAGTTCTACAAATATCCAACGATAAAAATTTTCTAAAATTTTCCGTAACAATTTTCCTTTATTTTATTATACATTTTTAGACAAATTATAAATCCTCTAATATCGACTAAGAAGCACATTACTGACAAATAAAAATTATTGCAAATTTAAAAATACGAATTTACGATAGTGACAAATATATTTTGGAAAAATATTTCGAATAATGTCTTAATTGGTGTCTGAATATGGTGACCGATTATATTTGAATATTTTTCGATTAAGTTCTTCCGTGGTATACTAAACTACAATGCTTTTGCCGACAACTTCGTCATATGGTTGAAATATACTGATTTAGAAGTACAACTCTCATATTATTTAAGTCGTTTTTTTATTGCTTCGCATATTTAAACATTCAGGTCTTGGTGTGTTATTAAAAAAAAGTTGTATAAAATATAATTTTAATATTTTATTAAAATTTGAGTTACATATATTTTATCTAAAATACGTCAATGCTTCTGGGTTTTTGTCTTTTTGCAAAAATTCAACGGAAGCTCTTTACTTGACAGATCCTGTTGTTTTTATTAACAGAATCTTATATTATTACTCTAGTAAGTTTTTTTTTATGTCCTACCCTTATCTTCCTTATTCCTTTATCAAATTCCATGATTAATCTTGATTTTCAAGTTTATTATGTCTAGATTTGACGAAAAATACACCCACGGTAAAAAAATCTACAGCTTAGGAAAAATGACGCCAGACAAATAATTTGCACGAAAAAATATCATAAATTTAAATAATATGTTTATTAGGCAAACATGTTAGTTTTTACAGATGCTGTCCTAATACTCTAGACATATTATACTCAAAACATTATTAGGCAAACATTTAGGTTTTTACAGATGCTCTCTTAATACTTTAGAGTCTAGACGTACAATTACTATTTTTAATACATATTCTCCTAATATTAAATTAAGAACTTTTGATTTTTTTCACTTTCTACGAAATTTGTTGTTCTTTCTTGGTTTTTAGCCACGGGTTACGGTAACTATGGAAGCAGAATTCCGTACGGATCGACCTAATACTACATATTATTAAGAATTTAGATAGCTTTTTGTTGTGTATGAAAATAATTGAGTTGTTACATAGCTTTTTAAAACAAATTGTTGAGCATCTCTTTAATCGTTGTTGAACATCATGATTAATTGTAAAAGATCTCCTCACTTGATAAGCGATTTAATCGTTTATTGTATGGTAGTGTTTGACATTCTCCGTTTTCAGCAAATATCTGCTTTCTAAAAAACCACAAAATGAACGACTTGTGAACTGCAGAGGAGTTGCACAATGAATTTCTATCCCGAACAAATAAGCAGTATCTTCGCGGGGATATGGCAGCTATTTGGAACTATCATAAAAAAAAGTGAATAAAATGTTATTTTAATCGTCATACGACTGAATTCTAGCGCAATTTCTTTTCCTTTCAATAATAACATAATTGGACTTATTAAGGATTTAAAATTTTCAACATAGCACATCAATCTGAATCTATGAACTTCTAAATAAAAGATTTTAATAAATAAAATAAATTTAAAACACTTAATAAATATTCAGAAGGTGATTCAGATTTTCTATGAATTGTAGAGAATATAAAATTCTGAAGAAAAATGTCTGATTAACAAAAAAAAAGTGCTTACGAAAATATGTCTCAGAATGAATGTGACTTAGAGACAAGCAATTTTTTTTTTCGAACGATACGATTTATCTGAAAAACACAATTATTAATCAGTCTTATCGAAGAGATTTTTCAAATTTTCTATTTTTTCTAAATGGCTAACTGTTGTTCATTCCAAACTGATTTATTATTATACCATGCATATATGTAATATGCAAGGTATACTAAGTGTAGTCCCAAGTTTGTAACGCCTAAAAATATTAATGCTATGAACAAAATTTTGGTATTAGTGTTTATAAAATCACCTAATTAGTCCATTTTCGGTTGTCTGTCCGTCTGTCCGTCTGTCTGCCAACACGATAACTCAAAAACGAAAAAAGATATCAAGCTGAAATCTTTACAGCGTACTCAGGGCGTAAAAAGTGAGGTCAAATTCGTAAATGAGCAACATAGGTCAATTGGATCTCGACCTTTGGGTCCATCTTGTAAACCGTTAGAGATAGAACAAAAGTTTAAATGTAAAAAATCTTCCTTATCAGAAAATAAACAACTTTTGCTTGAAAATTTTTTTCGTAAACATCACTGTTTACCCGTGAGGGCGCAAATTAGATGAAAATTGTATAGTATGTATTATGTGGGGATATCAGTTACGTATGTGTGACATGTATGCATGTGTAATATGATATAGAGTAATCAACACTGGCTATGCATGGTTTTTCAACAATTAACTCAGTCAATTGTTTGTTTTCACTTGTTTATATTTAGCCTGTATACATAATTATTGCAAAAAGAAATAAATAATAATTATTAACACTAATAAAAATTTATATAATTCGTTTTGAGGTCGCATAATTATTTTTGCCTTCTAAAAAAATCATTTCAATTTGATATTTATTAACATTTGAGTTTGTGATCTTATACTATTAAACAACCACCGCCACACACTTTTATTAAAATTTGTTAATATCGTATAGCATGGTTACTTATTACTACTCTGTCCGATGTCGATCGTGGGCTGACTTTTATGTTTTATAAAGAACAATAGAAATTGCCTTGAGATTAAATATTATTAATAATATTTTTTTTTTCAATTATATTATCTAAAAACCTTTTTTGTTTTGTTTGCAAGTTCCTTAACTTTAATAACGAGTGATTTTAAATAATTGATGGTCATCTTATTGTTTCAGAAGATGATACATGATATATTTATTATTTATGGAATGATGTTTCTTTCCTTCTCTTTTATTCGTATATAAAAAATAAGTGAAGATAACAATAAAATGAGTTAATTGTTTAAACTTCTCTTACGATTTACTCGAAGGCGAGTACGATTTGGTTGATTTTCGAATTCAAAGGTAATCTTTAGATCAACCACACGCTTTATACCAATTTTAGCAGGTTATCTATTTTCATTGAATTTAGATCAATCACCGAATAGCATCTACAAACTTGGAAATTTCTCCTATTCTATTTTCGGAAATTACCTCTGGAAGCTAATATAACCTACGTATGGCGTAAAATTTTGCCAAGAAAAATTTTTCTCTCTTATTAAAAGAATTTTTATTAATCAGAATGTTATTGATTTGGCCTCTCATGGTCCTATCCACAACGGCCTGTTTATTTTCTACATTGTTGATTAAAAAAACTATTATAAACTCAAATAAGTTTATTTTAACATAAAGTCAATGGTTTTTTTTCACATTCTTTCTTAAAATAACATATTTTGAGTCTATTTCTAGTTTGTTGCACATTTCTCTACGTAAATATTTTAGAGAAAATATATTATCTTAAAGCTTCAATCCATTTTCAATATTAATATTCTTCACTTAAATAATATTCATTTTTAGCACAAAAAAATTAAAAAAAATTGTGGTATTAAAGGAAAAATCTTAAAAAAAAAATTGAGTTGTTAAAGTTATCAGAAGTTAAAGAAAACAGAGATAATTTAAAGTCAGTACGATGCAATTTTTATGTTATGCCATAATAAATATCGTTGTTAACCCAATACGTATCTAATGAACTCACGTATTGGGTTAACTAATAAATCAGAATTCTTTTTTA
Source organism: Chrysoperla carnea (assembly GCF_905475395.1). NCBI lineage: Eukaryota > Metazoa > Arthropoda > Insecta > Neuroptera > Chrysopidae > Chrysoperla > Chrysoperla carnea. Next base: position 68,852,856 of record NC_058337.1, on the reverse strand, counting down.
AACAAATACTACAATTATATCATACCTTAAAAACTTAAAGTAGCTATAAAATTAAATTCTTTCAAGAATCAATTTTCAGAAAAAAATCTTGTAAATAAAAAAAGGAAGCACTAGATTTATTATGTACCAAGGTACGAAAGGAATATAGTTCCTACCGGGTGTTCAACGGCACCTCTCGTTTTTTTTATATAATATGACTTCTACATTTAAACTTTTGTTCTATCTCTAACGATTTACATATTTACAAGATTTACAAGTTTCATTGTACTATCTGTACGCCACAATCATTTTTTTCTAATCCCTTGTTCTACTTATTTGCAGTTCTTTGTTACGCGATTTTTTTTTATCTTTTTTTTATTATAAATATGTTTAATGATTTATAAGTACAGTGTGATCAAGGTCGTCTAATACAATTATATTACTTTGTACATATTTTTTCTTAAATCTGTAGGTAGTGTCTGTGTATTCTATAAGCTATAAGAGTATATTTTAAAACTGGTTAATGACTACTAGTAACTGTTTCAGTAGAAGAGATGGTTTTTTAATTATATTTCATGTTTTTGTATTAACCAAACGATCAATTATATTGTAATTAGATTGTTTTTATCGTTGTTTTTGTTTAGTTCATTCAAGGATCTTCTTAATTTTGTTTTCTAATGGTAAACGGATGAACCAAACTTGATTTGATCAAGAAGATGTGCTTTTATCAAGATTTTTCAAAAAGGTCATTGAATCGAGATTGCATCAGTATAACTACCTCAATGTCTCTTGGTACTGTAACCTAAGTAATTTATTCTAACTCAGATATTGTTTTTGTATGTCGGATTTAAGTACTCAAATGTCTTTTTACCCCACTGTCAAGGAGTGGTTATGTTTTTCGCGCGTACCTTGTATGCATATATTATGTAGGTATGCATGTTTGAATATGTGTTTGTAAATTTCTTTTTAACTTCGTATCTACCAAAACCGACTGCGTTAAATTAAATCTGAAAAGGAAGGTACAAGTTCAGTAGTTTACATAGCCACTTTGACAGTCGAGGAATATTACAATCTTGACCGTCTCGAATCTTCCCAATAATGGGCCCTGACTGTTAAAGTCGCTATGTAAACTACTGAACTTGTTTCTTCCTTTTCAGATTTTGTTTAACGCAGTCGGGTTTTTAATTTTTTTTTATTATTTTTCAGTTATTTACACTCCATGTAAAAGTATTTATAATAGTCTATTTGGATGGCATGGCTTCTCCAAAAATAATAGTAATCGATTAGTTTTTAAAAGTGGATTTCGAAATTGGCACAAAAATCTTAATAGATGCAAAGTGCTGATCATAACTGCTGCGATACAAATCTCAGCAGTTATGTTTAAAATCTCAATGTTTAAAACGCTTTCTAATTTAAGAGTAAAGCCAGAAGTCCGCTAGATGCTTTTTAAAAGAGATCGCGTTCCAGGCGAAAGTTATGTTAAGACTCTGTATTGGGCTATTTAGAAAAACTATAGAAACTTGAAACTCAATTATCTAAATATATGAGCAATTTCATATTTTTCTACAATTTTTTGAATTTTTATGATAAGCAAAAAACATTTAAACAAAAAATTTAAACTTTTTAAAACATTTTAAGAAATAAAATAATTCAAGTACATATTTCAAATATTTACAGTACACGCATGCCTAGAATATTATTTATTGACTGAAGTAATATAAAAGTTGACTGAAATATATAATTTGAGTATACTTTAATTTTCATGAGGACAATGTTTGAGGAAAAACTATTTAAAATTCCCGTTTCGTAAAATCAATTTATCCAAAGACCGAATACAGATTTAAGTTCAAAAATAGCAGCAAAATCAGTTCTGTGCAACTTAATAATATTGACATCAGATATAAAGAAAAGTACATCTAAGTAAGACTTCCTGCATTTTCGTTCTAGCTTTGCAATCGTGTATTTTTCTTCAAATCTAACATTGATGTTAAAAATATTAAAAATGATCAAACATAATGTCAAAATAAGTAAACGCTGGAGCTATTTTCATCAATATTTACTGACAAAAGAAGTTCAGAAAATAATTAAAAATAAGTACAACTTACCTCAAATAACATCATTGTAGTTTGAAGAAGACCCAAAAACTCGCAACAATAACAACACTTTATTGTTATCTCATTCAAAGTAAAAAGTGAAAATAATTCTCACTAAAAATTTGAATGCACAACTAATAATTTTATTTAAACTCAATTCAGAAAATCACAAAAGTTAAAATTATTTTATGAATTACAAAGTTAAAAAATAAATCACAACAGAAATAAAATTTATTATGACTTGAACTGTAAAATGTGTAACACTTAAAATTTTTTTTCACTGATTGTTATTAATAGAGTTAGAGAGCAAAAACCAACTACAATAAAAAGCACAATTTATTTTTTCTCTATAAATAAATATTTATTTGATTATAAATCAGTGAATGAAATTTGATTGTTTGACTAGTAAATGTAAGTGAACGTGTGTGTACTGTACAAGTTGCCAGTCCATAGTCAACTGATTATTAACTGTAATGTTTGTTGTATATCATTGTTATTCCACATTGTTATCGGACAATATATTCACGTTTTTATTATATTATGACGCTTACAATTTAACAAAGTACGTATGTACGGTACGTAGCACTAAAGAGTAGATGACCACACAACAAAGGTGGTGTAGTCAATGTTTTTGTTTGCGTTTGTTATTCTTTTCTTCGTAAGAAAGATATATAGGTGCCAAGCCAATTGTCCGTCTAGAGGAGACGTATAGTGAGTGTATAAAGTGGCTTCTTTTTTTTTAACCTCTATGTACGCAATAATATACCTAATTGGTAACTGTTTCAACCTGTAAAAATTTGAGAATGAGTTTTATTGAACGAAAAAATGAAAGGCCACTACAAGGGAGCTGCAAGTGCATTAACGAAGACTAAAAAAAAGATAGTCAATCTTTGGAACTGTTGATGGAAATGAAAACTTAAAACTTTGGAATAACTGGCCTTCGGCCTCGCTGCGCTCGCATACAGCTCGAATAATTACCTATTCACAATATCTGAATAATAATAAATAATACCTCAATACTATTGAAATAGCTCTTCACAATTCTTAAAAAATATGGTGGTATGCATAAATCAATAGATTTGAATAGTAAAAGGTAATGTAATATATTATTTATATGCGTTTCCGCCATTTATTTCATGGGTTTTTATTTTTTGGTGCGGAACCCAAAAACATTGTGTAGCGGAACAAATCAAAACCATCCTCGAATCCTCTTGAGCACACATAAAAAATTTAATCAAAATCGGTCCATCCGTTTAGAAGGAGCTCAATTACAAACATCAATTACGCGAATTCCTTGATTACTGCTCACCCAAAAAGTGCTCAATGTGTCACAAGAAGTTTTCCCTTAAATAAATCGACCCCATTTATAGATTTAGCCCACTGGGCCTTTTGACTAATCTTCTACAGATTAGTAAAAAAAGAATCGCTCAGGGATCAAAACAGAAGTAGAGTCCGAATTGGGTTTCTGTTTAGTCTGAAGTCATCAAGGAAGTATGTTTTATAGTTACTCCTCAAATTTTCTCGAAAAAGTTACAAAGATTTACGTCAGTTTTGTTCTGCGTTTTGATATATATTATCTCAAATCTCTTGAAGGGGTGAAAATCAAGAAAATATTACGAAACTGAGTTCATTGCAAATACAATAACATTAAGTATTCTTTCGTTTTCAATAGAGTCAGTGCCCTTAGAAGTTTTTTCAAAACATGTCTATGCCCAAGTTTACGCCGCAGGATTTCATAATTTATCAGCATAAGCTTTAAATCATAAAGGATTTTTAGATCATTCATTATTTTGTGTTTCGAAATTTTAATTTTTCAAATTAACCGATTTGGTAACACATCATACTCCCAAAAATGAAATTAATTCAAAAATTTCCTCACCCTGTATCTAGAAAAGCAAGCTTTCCCGGCTATAAATGTATTGAGAACATTATTTTAACATTATCTACCATATATGCTGAAGTTCAACAGTTATAACTTTGTTATTCTCGTCATATACGTGTATAGAGGTTGTGTGGAGTTGACACTAAGTTGTTTCACAAAGGTACAATTATGTTAAAAAGAACTTCTTTTCACGTTGAAACAAATATTGAGTGAGCACAGAAAAATATTCAAAAAAAAAATTGTCAAAATTCTCGGCGTTACCGGGGTAAATTCCAAAAACACTCAGACTTATATTTCAAAATAGCTTTAATTAATCATTTTATTATCTATTTACTGGAAGTATTGTTTTCTTTAAAGCACCAAGTTTTCCGAAAGTACCAAAATTTTCTGAAAAAACACCATTTTGTCAGTATACTTCGCTTCTTAGTAAAAACCTATTTTAAAATATTCTGTAACAGCTCCTCCGGGGACTGGAGCTTCTCACCACTTTTTCAGAAGCTTTTCACCACCCATCTACTCCTAGGTTCCTCGTTTGTCAAAAAAAATTTTTAGCCCAAATCTCTATTTCGACTTCTGACATTTACAATAAATTTATTGACCTATGTTGCTCATTATCGAACTCGAACTCGATTGTTCTGTCTTGAGCATGTTTTAAAAAATTTAACTTGATATCTCTTTTCGTTCTTGAATTATCGTGTTGACAGACGGATGGGCAGACAAAAATGGACTAATAAGGTGTTTTTATGATTTTTAAGAGCCATACCAACCTTTTGTTCGTATCATCAATATTTCTAAGCGTTACAAACTAAATTTACTATACTTTGATATATATTTCATATATATACAGGTATACTCAGAATGGACTATTTTAATATATTATGACTAATAGCTCGTTTTTTAGTTAGCCAGTCAAAAATATCTTCAACAAAAGTTGCAGAGTTTGATGCGGGACATCATGTTCTGTCAACAGATTGGACATAGTTCTCCGGGTTGCTTTAATATTCAATGTAGAATATAAAAGGAAAAGATATAGCCAGACTTAAATTAGAAAGATCCTCATAATAAAACTAACATTTTTTATTTAACACGTTTATTTCGAAAAACGTTGGCTTTCGGAAAAATATGTCATTAATGCATTTAATGGAACTAAAACACACTATGAATTCTGAATATCAATTGGAAAATGCTGAATATCAATTGAAAAGATTATGTATCGAACGATAAGGTACTAAAGCTAATGAATGAGCGACTCCAATTGGTAACGTTGATCACATGACGACAAGCAGCATATTTTGGACATTTAAATAAAGGCAGCAAATACCGAATACAACAATTGAATTGGTAATAATGGGAAAGCTTAATTCTAAGCTCGTGGTAGAAAGAAAACAACATGTCTAGATAACATAAAATCAAATACAAAAATTAACATCACTCAATTAAATTATGCGTCCAAAGAGAAGCATCAATGGCGCAAAGTGGTCTCCAACATCTCCTGGGAGATACGGAACTCATCATCATCATCATCAAAACACGCTAGCTACAGAAAAGTGCTTTAACCGAAAGTTGTCAAAGGCAAAAGAGAACATTCTTCTATGTCCGTGACTTTGGCCTGAAGCTAACGTATTGTTTCTTGATTCAATTCAATAATGGCATATTTTTTAAGTCGCAGAAAAAAGTGTTAGTTTTTTTTATCAACTTTCGAACTTTAAGCGTCATTCTATATCTTAGCTATTAAGATCTAAATTGAATATTAAAGCAACCCGGAGAACTCAGTCCAATCTGATGTCAGAACATGATGTCCCCCATCAACTCTGCAACTTTTGTTTAAGTTATTTTTTTTATTGATTAACTACAAAACGAGCTATTAGCCTTTTACATTCAGGACCCATTTAATCCAGACCAACTCAAATCTTCCCAAAAATCGTTTCTGGTTGTTAAAATCAAAGTAAACTTGATAGATATAGTTTATGTAAAGTACTACGATCTATTTTTTCCTAAATACACCTGGATTTCCTGGAACTACCTGGAACGGTAGTTATATCACTAAATAATACATCAACAAAAAAAATTTTAATTATAAAATATGTAATCAATATTTTTCTTGATAATTAATTAATTACGTTATCATTTTTATATTTCATTGAATGTTTTTTATCATTCAGTGAAGGTTCTCCTCTTTCGCTTAACAAATTCAATTCACATGAAATTTAACACCATATGTTTAGGTGATATATTGATAACGTTGTATACCTATGGGTGTTACCTAACAAAACATTTTAATTATGTAGGTAATATAAATTTTAAGAAATTTCAGTTTGAGTTTAATTCTGAGTTAAGTTCTACTACTTTTTTCGTCCAAACGCACGGTGATTTTTAATTTTTTGATGGGTAAAATCGAGTCAGCGTCACCAACATGCAACATGCTAATATGTACACATATGTTAAGATAACATACTAATATGTACACATATAGATAAATGAGCAGAATTTCGAAAATTTTAACGTTTGAGTACACAGGAAAATGGCTTTCTATAAAACTTATTTTAACCCACCCTAAAATGATCATTCTGATAAAAAGCTTCCACGGACACCACAGTTTTTAAAGAGTAGTTTTCGAGTTAGAAAAAGTTTCACAGAACGCCATTTTCCTATCTAATCTTGTGGGGTTCTTTCCCTTTTATTTGTCGAGATCCCCATTCTTGATTCTTCTACAACTCACTGAATTTAGGATAATAAAATTAAATTATTATTTATAACTAGTATTATTGGTGAACGATAGCTCGATAGCTTAGATGCGATTGATAACAAAAGTTTCATTCTGATACAAAATATCAACCTTGATGCAAAATTTAGCTTAACCAGTCATCAAAGTCTTGTTGTGGATAAACACGAATTTTCATTTTCATTCTACGAAAATTATTCATTGATGACGATTTTTAACAGGAAAATTTTTTTTGTGACGATGTAGGTAATTCATTCTATTAAAATTAATTTTGTTTTAATATAAGTTTCTGATAGCAGAGATTAATATTATCATAATTATTTTATACAACAGTATTTTTTTACAACAGTATTTTATGATAATTTTTTTAATGCGTATAAAGTCTTTCCTATTGATTTTATTTGGGAAAATTTATTTCAAATTTTTTACAAAATATTGCTCATATTTAGTATTAATTAATGATAATATTCAAACTTGTTTGGTGGACGTGATTTCATTAAATAATTTCCTCGTCTTGGAATTTATTAATTCATTCATGGAATATGATTCATAATATGTATTTCTAGTAAAATTCAATGTCTCATTTGGAGAATTAGGAAAATGATGATTAAATTGAATTTGATCAATTTCAGTTATTGATTTTTGACTTTATAAACTGATTAGCCTGGATTGTCTTAAACGATAAAACCAACCATGTTTCGGGTTTTAAAATTCAAGTAATGAGTTAAATTTATTTATTTATTTTATCTTTCACTTTTAAGGAGCATCTTTATTGAGAATAGTAAGTGAATTTAAATATAATAGTTTTGGATATATTTAAACCTCGACAAGAAAAACAAGTTGGTAAATGTTCTATTTATCTATCCTTAATGTATCCCAAGCGGATAGGCCGATTTAAATATAAATTTTTCATTTCTGCATTACTTTTTAGTTAAACTAAACAAAAAATCCTATAACAGAGCTCATTATAGTAACATATATATGTCTATAAACAATTAAAACAAGTAAAAACAAACAATTGACTGAGTTAATTGTTGAAATACCATGTATAGACAGTGTTGATTACTCTATCACATTACACATTTACTCATACATGTCACACATACATAACTGATAATCCCTTATTAATAAATACTATAAAATTTGCATCTAATGTTTGCCCTCGTGAGTAAACAGTACTGTTTACAAAAAAATGTTTTAAACAAAAGTTGTTTATTTTTTTATAAGGAACATTTTTTACATTTAAACTTTCTCTAACGGTATTATCTCTAACGATTTACAAAATGGGTCCTACGGACCCAAGACCCAATTGGCCTATGTTGCTCATTTACGAACTATATATATTATATCGTTTTTGAGTTATCGTGTTCAAACACGGACGGACGGACTACCGAAAATGAACTAATTAGATGATTCTATGAACACCTATACCAAATTTTAAAAACCCAAAATATGTACTTTTTGGCCCTTTCAATCCTTTTAATATCTAGGTTTTCAATGAGTATACAATATGAAATATACAATTAAAATTGAAGGCATCATTGAGAAAATTGAAGTAAAAAGATACTACTCAATACGTTCCTACATTTTTTCAAATGCTTCTGCGTTCAATAGTGCGATATTTTCCGACAAAACAAACATAGTTTTTGTTTTAAATAAATCTTCATTATCCAGGAACTTCATTATTAAAATTATTACGGAAATACACACAAACAACTTGCCCATCTTCTTTAATTTTTGTTTTAATGTATGCACTTTCATTTATATATTTCTTTACATAATTGGATTAATAAATAATTATTTCTTATTAAAATAAAAAAGATCATACTTTTTTACATGTTATTAACGTTCTATATGAAGTGTGTTTACACTGTTTACAGCATTTATACAGCAAAATTTTTATTGTAAAAAAAAAGTAAACAAATTTATCACCATTTATTTCGTACAATACTTATATTGAATATCTTATTTTTTTGTATTCATTCGCATGTAAACATATTGTAATAGAATATATAGGTTTACTTATTGTTCATGTACCTGCATATTAAAAATAATATTGTATATTTTCTATTAATATTTATAATCGTTAGTATGTTTAAAGAATTGGTAAATATTTTATAATGTGTACCAAATAATATATACTACATAAGTATTACATAAATACAAAATATATTTTTGTATATATACATTAAATCAGGCATGGGCGAGTTATTTTAAGTCAAAGTCACCATTGTTATGGAATTATTGAGTGACATAAACTTTATTGTGTGTCTCTTTATGCAAGTCCGCATTGCTCATAGAGGAGGAAGCAAGACGGGTATACGATTCTTCTACCTATCTCAGTTTTTCTATTTGTAGACATAGGTAAAAAAAAAAATTGTTGTCTCTCTGTCTTACTCGTATTATTGGTTGACACTGGTTAGGTTGTCATTGTCTTGCTCGTTATTTAGTTACAGAAGTGCTAGGGACTTCTCTAAGTCACATTTGTCCCCATGCCTGCATTATATATAATTGATCTAGTGACTAAAAGGGCGAAAGGTATAAACATTTTATTTTAATAACTTTAAGAAACACTAAACACGATTTGTCACTGCTGATCGGCTAGCTAAGTATCTGTACTTATAATAGCTGCTCTTCATTTTGATTGCTGTAAGTTGTTTGCTACAATATTAATCCAATTAATGTGCGAATATCAAAAAACCTATCGATTGACGTTTGGTAAGTCCGATTTAAACGCGTAGATGCCGAGAAAAAATTAAGTTGCTCCTTTTTTAGGCCGAGGTTAAACGGGTTGGGGGAAGGGTAGATCATATTCTGATTTTTACAAATTCTGATGATGTAATTACGAATATAAATTAATTCAGCCCATTAAGTGCGCATAATTTTAGCCCTCTTCCAATACCAATTCAGATGGTCTCTTCAACTACTAAAAAAGTAGTTTAAGCTCATCTGTTTTCTAATAAATTTTGATTCTGATCGCCCTATTTTTCCATAATAGTAACACTGCTTTAAATATGTATGTCATTTCTGTTTAGTGTACATGTTAATAATTAAGTGAGATGATCTTTTCAAAGTTGATTGTTTGTCAGAAAAAAAGACAGAGAACCCATGAGTAGAACATTAGATTTCTTGCACGCGGTTAAACATTAAAATTTCTGATGAACGTTACTTCTTCCAAAATGTTTTTCCTTATTTTACCATGGAATTATCATAGTTATCGGCTGGTTTTCTTATGACGGGTGTGAAGAATCGGAAATGGTCTGTAAAAAGTTTGATAATACACTCGTGAAAGAAGAATATTTTAGAATAACAACACGTGTATTTTATCAATGAGACATAGATATTATTTGGTACACACAACAGTTAGTCGTGTGTTTTGTTGTGGTTAAATATGAAGTAAGGTTAATAATCTCATGCTTGGCCGTGTGCAGGTGAAACCTTGCAAGCAACAAACAAGAAACAGGTAACTTGATAATAATATCTACTATCACCACTATTCCTGTATATTTTTTAAGTAAATGTTCACAATAACTAGTGTGAAAATAAGTATTTAACTTTCTTTTACAAAGAAGTCTATTTAATGAATACAATTTTTTGTATACAACCACTGCAAGAAACTGTTGTTGATTTAAAAAATAAGTTTTTCAAATATAAACTATTAAATGAAATCTTGCATGCCTTAGGATTTATGTTTTTTAAATAAAAAAATAAATGTAAACATATAGAGAGTCATCATTTTTATATTTTGAATAAATGTTATTGTTATTGGAATGTTTATATTTATCTCTGCGTATAATCTGGGCAAATTAAATCGCCCTCTAAAGGTGCTTCCATTTTATCTAAATTATGACACTAAAAACTGATAAACAGTGCAAAGTTCAAGTGTATAAGTGATGGTTCAAGAGAGATTTTTAGTTTATGCTCGGTTTAGAATTCTATACAGTTAAAAGATTAAGAAGAACTGTATTACCTAGTGTAAGATGAAAGGCAATCTAAAAGTTTCAGCTGTAAACATTTATTGAAAGATTCATTAGATGAAATTTGTATATTTGTAGAGGTTTTCAAGGATTATTTCATGGAGCCTAACAATCAATCTTGCATATAGAGCTACCTCGCATGTGTATAGAGCTATAGGATGGAAGAATTTTTGAATATGAAACTATTAAGGAAACGAAATTAAAAGTTGAAAAATAGAGTATAAACTATGTAAAACCATATATTCTACCATATAGCGCGTAGAAAGTCCTGAATTGGTGTTTCCAGACACACAAACGTTAATTAATGTTTCCAGACACACCCCCACTTCCATTTCCGACTTTTATTAATCAAACTATAATACCTCTTTTCGGGCGATGGGAGGAGGGAGAGGGATTGAAATGTCTGCCAGCAGTATGTAACGTTTGTGCGATCATTAGGTAGCTTATTTGGTAAGGAGTAGAAATTTAAACAAATTTTATTCCCCGCCCCGCTCTATCTCGAACCCCCCGCTCTATGGACACTTTGCCATATATATGTCCTACGAGATAAAACGCTCTGCATCAACTTAGGAGCGTATGTACTACGGGGCAGAAAGTTTGGGTTAATGGGTTTTTTTACGTGCCATATCATAAACTAATACCTTCCTAACAAGCATCGAATAAGGCAAAACTTTGGCATTGACACATTTATACCATAATTTATATTTACAATTGTCGTATTAGTTCAATTTGATTGTTCTAAAACTTAACAATAAAGGCTCAAACTTATGAACAGTTAATTTTATTTTAATTCCATTTTTAATTAGTTCACCTATTTATTAACTTATAAATTATAAGACATCGTGGGGAATAATAATCAAGTGTTATTCAAATGTGCGATTTGTTGCAATGTATTCCGTAACTCGAAGCATTATTTTTAAATTGTGCTTTATTGTTCAATGTGACGAATCGATCAATAATAATAATGGAGTATAGCCTCCGTTTTTCTGACATGCGCCTTACAACAGAGGCCACCCACATAATTATTTGTTAATTTTTATTTATTAAGTTACATTAATTTTTAAAATTTCATTTATGATGTGGGTGGAATCGGTTACTTCGTTCTTATCCGAGCGACGACAATGTGATCAATTCTACAGACCCTATTAATTATAATTGTTCACACTGCCGCTGCCTGGATTCGATCCCGCAACCTAAGTAGTCAAACGGCCAAAGACTAACGCCTTGGACCGCTCGGTCATTTAGGCTCTCTTTAGGCACGAATCGATCAATGGGAAACAACGTCTGCTGGAGATTCAAGATCAATCACAAGGACTTGATTCTCGTTCAAAACTCAATCTTACATTGGATTAATAATTTTCGAACTGATAGCTCATTAATGAAAAACGGAGGCTATTATTTATTCATAATTTTAACTGAATCAATGCATCGATGATCGATATTAAATCTGCAGCGGAATTCACGCTGCAATCATCTACTCCTCTCTCCAAACACAAAAAAGTGATACGTGAATCTGTGTTACTCTAGGCTTCACGATAATGACAACTCAATTAAGGCAACTAAAACAAAAATATATCTTGCAAAAATTAAAAAATCCGCTCCATTCATTAAATACTTTAGTCAAATACAAATATTTTCCTGGTTTTATAAATGCTGTTGCAAAAGCTATGATTGACATTTGTATAAAAATAAAACAACAAAAACCTTTTCACATAACGTTTATGAATGTTAATGCCCAGATCGTTAATACAGTCAAGTTTTAAAAAAAATTATTTTTAGCTTAATTAAAAACGTTTTTTAATATTTAAGTAACCAATTAATTGTATTTTAATAAATATTTTGTAATTACTTTTTAAAACATTTTTTTTATCGATTTATTGAGAAATAAATTACTTTTCATACTGGCTCAATTTGTTTTTGTGACCTTATTTTTGTTAGATCAAAGAAAAACAAGTTTTCTATTAATATATGTAGTTACTAAATTTTTCTAAGTGCCCTATTTTATTTCATTGAATCGTTTTGGCAATCAGTAGCGTAGTCACGAGTTGTATACACTTACAAAGTTTATAAAATATATACGATTATTTTATGATTGCTCTGTTAGATTTGAAATGAAACCAGAAAATAACATATTTTGTCTTATTAGATACGAAAAATGCTGGTAGGGAGTTTTAAAAACCAAAATATTTTTTTCATTTTTTTTTTCAATTTAAGTTTTTATCGCTTACCTTATTCAGAAACGAAAAGAACGAAAAGGATATGGAAAACTTGAAAATTACTTTAATATAATTTTTAAAACTACTTTGTAAAAACAAGCGGTGGGGTGAATTTGGTGAGACCCTTGCGGTTCACACGAATAACTTCCCAATATAATAAGGAGTTTTAAAAAAAATATATATATAAAAAACGAAATTCTTTTCGGATCACAATGGCGTTAATGCACGTCGATCGACACCTCAACGAAGTCGATACTATTTTCTGTTCGCACGATATCGATCAGGAAGAAAAATGATCACAATCGTACTTACGAACACACAAACATACTTCTTTTACAAGTCGGTGTTAATTTTATTTGTCCTAATTTTATTTCGAAAATCGGACCCATGACTTCCAATATTGGAAAGTTAATAATACAAATTTAATTAGTTAATAATGTACAAACACTTAAGTCAATTACTCGAGACGAATTAACAAGCTTTTATGTTTCAAATTTTTAAAAGCAGTAAGCAAATAATACTAATCAAATGCCATACTTATGTCTTACGTTCTGGCAGTTGGAAAATGAGTCCGATTGGGTAATTTGCGTCTTACATTTTTTTTTAAATGAACACAAACCAAAATTTTTAAATGTGTAACAGGAAGTATCCTTTGAAACTAAGAAGTATCCTTTTTTAAGGGATTTGAAGGATTAAAATGATTTGACAAAAACAGTAGTTTTATTGGAGCCAGTACCTAGCTTAAAAGTACAAAGTTCTAAATATTTATCTTTTTAGTCTATTCGTTGTGTGCGTAATCATGGTAGAGACAATAAAATCGATGCCAACGCTTCCAGTAAAAATTTTGACGACAAAGAAGGCTGTTATGACTAATTTGCAGTTCTTTGCATGTTAATGTTATAGAAAATTTCAAATTAAAATTATTGAAAAAAATAATTAATTAAACTTAATGCATTAAAAATTGTGAAAATAAGAAATCAAATTGCACAAATATTATTTTTTAAATGTAAATTATCATAATTATTTATTTAAATTTGTGAGACAATAATATTAAATTTTCAATGTAAGTCATAATTGCAATCCATACAATTATATATGCGTCCATACAATTCTATAATTAAAGTAGTGTATCGATACCGTAGAAACGCCTCCTATAAAACTCACACACGGTGCGAATTGCAAGTTTCCTTGGTCCTATATTTTCAAATGTTTTCGAAAAACCTACAATTCAAAAAAGGCTCGGTATTAAAAGAAAAAGATTGAAGAAACGCTAATTTTAACGAGAAATCTACTTTGTTCAGTTCAAAAAATCATCGGCGTAGGAAAACAAAATGTTTTTAAACCATCGTGGGCTACAAACCTTCATAAGAGTTCATAAATTATAGACTGAGATTTCGTGTAATATAGATAATTAATTTTGTTACAAGAAATTTAATTTTCTGTGCTATGCTTTGTTAAAAATTTTTCCATATAAAAAGCAGAATCATCCACCAAGCTATTCAAATCCACAAATTCATTGTCTAAATAATCTGTGAATTGCACCATAGTTTATAATAATACTCAAATTCAATGACACCAAAAGTGAACGAACCGACCCGTTATATATTAAAGGAAAATTAATCTAAACATAGATGATACACACCGTTTCGAGGGTTAATAGCCGCCATCAGAGAGCCAAACTAAAGTATGTACATATATATGTATAATAATAAAAATGATGAAATGTATTGAAATTCGTACCTACTGACATTAAATGAATAAAATAATAATTTTTTTAATACAACGGTATTTTTTTCGTATACAATTTTTATAGAAAATTTGTTTTATTTTTACCTCTGTGTAAAGATACACGTTAGACTCAATAGAGTATAGAATATATTATTATAACAAGTGAAATTGACTGAGTTAATTGTTGAAATGCCATGTATAGACAGTGTTGATTACGGAATCGTTTGTTTTTTCACGTCATGGAAGCAAAGAAAGATAGTCAGCCATACATACAGCCACACACACATGACTGATATTCCAATGTAATACATACTATACAATATTCGAAACTAATTTGCGCCCTCACGAGTAAACAGTGATGTTTTTGAAAAAATGTTTCAAACAAAAGTTGTTTATTTTTTTATAAGGAATATTTTATACATAAAGCTGTAAAAATTTCAACTTGAAATCTTTTTTTATTTTTGAGTCATCGTGATGACAGACAGACAGACATTAGGAAATGGACTAATTAGATAATTTTATGAACACCCATACCAAAATTTTGTTCATAGCATTAATATTTTTAGGCATTACAAACTTTCGACTAAACTTAGTATACCTTTATATATTTCATATACATGGTATAAAAATATTGTTTTCAAGTCGATATTTATTTTACCAAACGACCTGATTGCAAGTGGAATTGCAAATTATTGGTCTATTTTTTCTTTTTTTTTATAAAATAATGTAAAGTAAATTAGCGATAGGTTTATACAGATGGACGAACAAATAAAAAAAAAATCCCTGCCATTTTATTAAAAAGTAGCTGCACCTCGCCACAGTTCGTTGTGAGACATTATGGTTGCATGGAAATAAATGAGAAACATCTAGTAAATATGAAATTTGATAAACCCCCGAACTGATTGAACGACTGAACTGATTTCCATGTTACAGTTTTTTAATGTACACACATCATGCCATTTTATTTGGTACCAGACTTTCTTATATTTGAAAATATTCGATTATTCATCCCCACTTTCACCCCTCTCTCCATAGCTTCTTGCATCGGGATAACAGTTTTGTAATTTAGACTTAATTCCTTTTTATTTGATACTTGGGTATATTTGACATTGTTTCAAATTTTTCGAACAACGAAAATCTGAAACTATATAAAATATAGTTTCAGATTTTCGAGTCTCAATTTCATCCCCACTCTTCTACCCCCTGGGGGAAATATAGATAAAAATCGTCTTCGAAGCAGGTTGTCTATAGTGTAAAAATTTGAGCTCAATCGATGCAGGACTTGAGTCCATAAGAATACATACACAAACGAACGTAACATTTTTATATACATAGAATATTAGTTTTATCTTACACTGAATTTACCAATCTATTGTACTTTTTTGTACCTTAGTAGATAATCTGGATATACAGACATCTGATGAACAACTATGGAAGCACTGGGGAGAGAATAATATCTTTTTAAGCTAGAAATAGACCATAAGCTCGTAATGGAGTGTAAGTCATGAAATATTCTTACTCCTTTTGTCCATTTATAAGATTAAAAATGATAGGAATCTCGGACGTGGAAAGGGTTCAAAACAAACGTCGAATCGTCGAAAAAAACCGATGATTAAAACCTTAACATTTTTAACTAACAAATATACCTTAATAAATTCTCTGTTTGAACAGAATCTTCAAATTTATTATTTCATATTGCTTCCACAATAAAACGATAATAATTTTTAAACCGACACTTTTAAGAAACACTATTTTCTCAAAAAAAGTAAAATTCAAATTAAAGGTCTTATGTTTAAGGAAGTCTGTATATGGAAGTTGTGTATTAGATCTCACCAAATTAAAAAAAAAAAATTTTAATTCCTATGTAATCGTATCGAATTTTATCGTTTATTTAATCAGTAATAACAATAATAATAATGATAAATAAAAATAATTGAAATAAATGTGTACACAATTTTATGCTTCATATATTATTTAAATTTAATTATTAATTTTTAAGATAATAAAATATTATATTGTTTGTAAAATTGGATGTAAGTTGATCGTTTTATGGTTCTGTACCTCGATTTGACATTATATGACTACTTGTGAGCGTTGGTGAATACTTTTTGTCTCTCACTCCTTTCTTTTTTAATAAACATAATAATACCATGGGCAAAAATTGACTCAAAATTTTAGCTGTTTAACTATTGCGGTTTATGAGATTCAGTTTGCAGATAAACGAACACACAGTGGAGTCTTAGCAATAGAATCCAATTATACGGAATCCTCCAAATTTTTAAATACAAGTCTTCTTATTTTCGGGGGGAATGAAAATAATGTGTCTTGTTTTGTTTTCCGAGACCACCTTCTGGGGCATCGATGGTCAACTTTGTTTTATTTTTTAAATATAACCTCCTTTTTGTAGAAGATTCTAGTTTGCTCGACTTTTTCCGGAAAATTTTTATCCTTGGAATAAATTCGGTATACTAATTTTACGGGTTTTTATAGCTAAAAATTCAAAGAATAGTGCAGGAAAAACATTTTGTGGACAAAAGTTTGGTTTTTTTAAGTGTATAAAAAATTATTATTTTAAAAATTTGTCGGTTAAAATTGAGGCCTAAGAAAAAAAATTTTTCAGGCGAAAGTTTTTGCAGCAAAGAATCAGTATCTGCTTGAAAAAATATGAAGTTTCATTTTAAAAAACGAATTTGACTTCTATTTGACCAGGAAAGTGCACCCAGAAAATAAAACCAGACACTTTTTTCGTTCCCCCCAAAAAAAGAAGAGCCCGTATTTTACCGTTTTTTGATATTCCTATCCGTTAAAAATTAGCTAGAAATTTTTAAAAATTATCCTGCACGCAAATTTATGTTTTTTTCTTAGGTACTGAAATTCTAAAAAAATTTTGGTTAAAATTTTATAGCCAACCAGTCTATTTTTCATGTATAGCAAAATTGCTCTTGATCAATTTGTAGAAAAATTCTTGTCAACTTCAAAAAAAGCTTTGCAAATTTTCTCCACCCAAGTAAAAAAAATTCACGAATTGTATTGTTTAATGTTCAATGGGAAAAAAGAAATGAAATTACAATTAAGTAAAATTATTAATCTATATTCTATATTACTTGTTAATTGATACCCCAAGGTGATGTGTAATATAATTAACCCTCAGGCAAACACGAGATTGAAAATAAGCCCTCACGTTTTTTTCTTCTTTTTTTTTTTTATTATTATAAAATTATAGTGATGGTTCGAATCTTCTAATATAATCATAATATTACCAAAAATGCCATATTTCGTTCAACTAATTATCAATAATTAGTTTATTACTCTATTTTTCAAAGTAAGACTCATTTACGTAATTCACTTCGAATATAATCATTATCATCTAATGAATCTAGTTTTGATTCATTGGATGACTCAATTGATGGATTCAATTGATTTAAATTAGGTGCAAAACTTGCAAATAATTGGGTTAATTAGAAAGGATAATCGGAGAACCAATTTTTTGCAAAAATCGCACAGAGCAGATGTATAAAAGGTACCATATACGTGGACGAATTTTGGTGCAAAGTGGCAGATAAATCAAATGATACCTATCCGTCTATGTATCGTGATGCAGCTATGTCGAAGAAGCCTCTCTAGAAGTTTTTCCCAATTTTGAGGTTTTTTATCTCCCCTTTAATTGAGGTGTAACTAGATCGAGTCTTGGTGTAAATGGTAGATAGGACGACTTCTTTGATACCTATTAAAATTTCGGGGTTGCTATATTTAGCACTGATTTTGCAGAAGGATCTCCCGGATCTTAAAGCAAACTTTTAAAATTAAACAAACAGACATCAAATTTTTAAAAATATCGATTTAAGCGACAAAGCCACCCGGATACGTATATCATTATTTTTGCACTGCTTTATATTTTCAATTTTTCAAAAATCCATCGTATTACGTTTCATGCAATACGTTTATGGTTTACTCCAGTCTTTTCAAATAACAAAAATCCTGGAAAACCTTTACAACTCGATCGACAAAATATATAAGAATATAATATTTCTCAATTTGGTGTGCCTTTTGGCATTGGCCTCCTCCAACTGTCTCAACTGTACACTATCTTCTGCCACCCTTGTCCAGTATAGAGACCTCAAAGTGAGGCGTACTTCATCTTCCCATTTTCTTATTGGGTGGCCATGTCTTCTTGTACTGTCTCTTGGGTACGATAGAGTGACCTGTTTGGTTTTGGTCCACTTATTTTTATTCCTTCGTAGCATTCTGTTAGTTCAAAGGTAGCTTTTTATCGTACCTAATTGTTGGAATGAATAGCTTCTATATTACCAAAATACCACGTTTTCACCTGTATGTTGACATAAACGTACGTTGTAACGTCACTAGTACAGTAATATTTCGTGTTAAATAACGAACACACGTAATTTAATAACATTATAAGCAAACTAACATTTCAAACTATAAAGGCATTTTTCATTTCAATACAAAATTATATAAATTCGTGTAAAATATTACCAATTTTCCTGGAATAAATAATATAATTTGACTAAGAAAATTATGTGTTATATAATTATTATTGTTTTAATCATGATTAAAATCTTTTGAAAAACAAATGTTTTTCTTTCAATGAAATTATGTTTGATTAAATTTTGTTTTTGTTGATATTATTACATGAATATAAAAATGTGTATGATATAAATATTGATTTTGTTCAACAAGCATTCACTGGTAGGTATTGATTGATCTATAAGTGCTAGCCATTTTTGATTGCATTTTTCTCAATAGTTAATTTTATTTAATAACGAATGGAGTAAAGAAAAATTAAAAGCCTGATATAAACCTCTTTGTAGAGAAAGTATTATTACTACTTCGAATATTTGATAAGACTACTTTTTGGTCAGAAATTAATAAAAATATTGTTTCAATTCTATTGAACCGAGAAGGAGAAGAGTACTATTTTTATCTATACACCTAAATATCTCGATTTGTAGTTAACCAATCAAAAAATATACAAAAGTTGAAGAATTTATTATGTTATGACATCAAATTGGACCTAAATCTTCCGGTTATGGCCAATGTAGATTTTAAACAATAAGAGATAGAATAACGCTTTAAATTACAAAGTTGATCCTCATAAGAAAACTTACATTTCTCACCCAAACTATTTTTATGTCAGATTTCGGAGGAAACGTGACTTAATAATATGTCACCATTGAATTTAATCGAAAGAAAACAAACTACGGAAAAATACTTTAGTCAAAAGTTATCAAGGGTAATATATTACATTCGCTTGTGCCTATGACTTTGACCTACAATTATCGATAAACTTTAAGCATATTTTCTTTCGATTAAATACAATAATGGCATATTTTTAAGTCGCATTTCCTGCGAAAGCTAACTTTTTTCGAAAAAATGTTTTAAACAATTATTTTAAGTGTTATTCTATCTCTGACCGTTTAGTATGTTAATTGGCCATTATAGAAATCCGAAGAACTTGGTTCAATCTGATTTCAGAACATGATGCTCCCCGTATAGATTAAAATAGCCCACCATAAACTCCTCCTAAACGGCTAGACCGAATTTGATGAAATTTTCAGACCGAGCGCTTGCCCAAGAGATTGGAGTAATTTGTGTTTTCATCGGACGGGATAGGCAGGGAACGGACTAACGGACTTACCGAGCGTACTAAGTATAGTATGACTATTAATGAATTGGAGCTGCAGGCTAATTAAGATTAATAATCACTGAGTTATAATCAATCAATAGTTATAATTAAATAAATTGTAGGTGATTTCACCGGTTCATCTAGTATAGGTATATAGAATATTGGCAAATAATTTTTAATGGTGTTCGTTTTCCTGTTTCTATTTTTTATAGTAATCTATCTTACTTTCTTGATCAGCAAAGATTTTCTTTCGTCCTGTTTTAAACCCTATGAGTGAAATTGCAAACTGTATATTTACATACCATCTATATTGGGTGGTACATAAGGAAGTGTTTCCAACTTGATTCGTCATAGCCGACACAGTTAATTTGAAATAAAATATAAACAAAAATTATCCATAAATATTCTTTAGAAAATATGGGTGACTCATTCTATGATTCAGGAGATGGCAGATCGATAGACTAATTTTATAATACCAAGTGATATTGTAGTCATTAAAGAAATCTGAATTTTATTGTCAAGGTTTATGCTTCAAAGTTTCCATACTTTTACTCCCTCACTCACCATGCTGTTAGGAGGAATGTTTTGTTCATTTAAAAAAGAAAACATGATGTTATCAATTTTAATATTATTTTTAATATTTTAAGCAAATACAAAAAGGTCTTATTAAAAATAATCATCGTCAGATGTGACAAACCATAATAAAATGATTCTTATGAATCATAATTATAGCATCAATTTATACTTACTATGTAGAAATAAAAGTATTATAAAAAGCAATAAACTAGGTATATAAAATTATATCTCCTCGCCAAAAAGAGATTATACAGTTTGTCCCAAAAGTCCTTAACTTTTTTTTTCATAAGCGCCTTGGATTGTAATTTTATAAGCCTGTTAAAGTTATGGGTATTCAAAATCGATATAAGGAAGACATAGAAGAAAAGTTTATGTTAGAAAGTTGTTCCTTATAAAAAAACTAATATATTTTGATTGAAACATTTCTTTTAAATATGAATAGCAGTAATTAATTGCAAAAAATTATCTCTAAGTGAAAATGACTTGGAATTTTAAACTCTGCTTGGTCATGAGATAGGGTTTTTAGGGTGCTCAATTCAATGGCAAAGTTCATTTTTTGCAAAACTTCCCGAAAATTCGAAAAATATAAAATTGACTTCCCTTTTCTGCCCAAATTTGTGTTTGTTCGTTTCAAATCATACCTTCCACATTCCAAAAATATTTTTTATTTTTTCTTTAGAAAAAATTTTGATCCTCACCTTTTTATCCCTTTACCTGTTTCGAATAGGTTGGACATGAAATTCAGATCAATTCCCATAATATTCAAAGCTCTTTACAAATAAGCAACCATATCTTTTATACTTTCGTAAAAAATCTGTGAAAACGAAATTTAGAAAATCTTCCCTAAATGAGATTGTAAAATAAGTTACTATAAACCAACGCATCGATGCGACTAACCAATTGGCATCATCTATCATTTAAAGTTTCGGAGAAAATTACACAATTAAGTACCCTGAGATTTCTTTCCAAAGCTTTCCTTCAAAATTATAAAAGAGAGCAGGTTACCGATTTCCTAAGTTCATGTTATTTTTTTATTGTGTCTTATTTTTTATCAACCCTATCTGATAATGTTAAAGGGCTGAAACGGAGTTAATGTTTTTTGAGAAATCTAATTTAACCCTTTCCACTCCCTTAATATTTTCAAATGGGATTAGTATAAAATTGGATACTATTGTCCAACAACTTGAGTCTAGATACTACTTTTCAACTTTATAGCTCTTATATTTTCAGAGAAAAGCTCTAAAAACTTTTTGAAATATACGACGGGTAGACAATTTTTTTACATTATTTAATTCTTTATACTCTAAAACCTAAAAGAAGTTTGAGGAGAGATTGTTATTTACCATTTTTTGCAAAAATAAAAAAGAAGTTTAAATAGCTTTGAAGATCGTTATAAATTCCATAAGAATTAAATTTAAAAAATATACTCTAGTTAACAAATATAGTTTTTAATTTTAAATTCAATGTTCAATACACATATTTAATTAATATTGTCTGTTGTGTAGTGCATCAATATAGGTATAAATTCAAATATTAAATAAAATGATTATTTATTAATATTTATAAATTTAATTTAATTTCTCTTTTATATGAATATTATATTATATTTATTTATTTATTTATCTAGATCAATAGAAGCATTAAATTTTTGTTGTTAGTTTTTATAGGCTTGGTGCTAGTAAAACAAGAACCATTATTTTCACAATTAATCTATTTTAAGAAAATTGTGTACTCAAAGGTATGTAAGTATAATAAATCTGGGGGCCGATAACTTTCCAGTAGATTCATAGACCCGGGATGCTTCCCACTAATAATTTTCGTAATAAATTTTATAAGAATTGCCGTCAGTAAAAAAGGATATTTGATGTTTCGGCGTATATAGATAATTCATCCTCTTCTTCTCAACTCTCTTCATTTCCGACATTGTTTGGTACAATGCCTCAAGGAAGAAACAAATCAACAAAGTCATCGAATGTTTCGTTAACTTGTTAAATGAAAATTATTTCCTCTAAAAGTAAAAATATCAACTTACTGAGAAATATGTTATTTTCGTTTGTATTAATTTGGATGTTACTTACAGTTCTACAGAACCAGTTATGGTTCGGTTTTTATTTTATAAGTTTGAATAAATGTATTATAATGCTAGAACAAAAATGTAAATTTTAAAGAAAGTGTAATTTAATTTTGACTATATTTGCAAATTATTATAACTTATTGAAAAATGAAAATATTTTAACTAAATTAAGTCTTTTTAGAAAAAATTTTATAAGGCTTTTAAGGCGAAAACTAAGCAAATTGTTAAATCAGGTTCTTATAGAACTAAACTGAGAGAAGCAACAATATTAACTTTTATTGTTTCAACAAAAGTTGATAAATGATTGTCAGTATTCACTATCAATCATACCGTACTTAATTAAATTAAGTTATATTAATTTCATAATCAATTTGTGCTTAAATGGGTGTAGTAAGCCCTCGCTGTCGCTGATATCTCATTAAACATTATATTCAAAAAATCCTGTATTGTATGAACTGTTATAAATTTCGTTAATAAAAGTTTCGGATTAGACAAATATCGAATTTTTTAGAATTTTAAATAAATGTTATCTTATGCGAAATATTTTGATTTTTAAATTTTTGCAGTAAATTTTATTATTTACCTATTCAAACATGTATCCCCAGGACTTTTTATTTAGATTATATTCAATTGAACCAATTTTTATTTGAAATTGAATATACTTGAGTTTAGTCTTTACAAATAGATTTTACTTTACAAATAGATAAAGCTATAACCTATAACAAAAATCCGTTGCGCATTAGCAGTGAATTCCCACAGAGATTGAAAAAATAAGACCTTTTTCTTAAAATCGATTGCATTTTTTATTTTTCAAGAATTTGTATTTCGAAAACTATGCGTTTAGAGAAAAATTCACACCGGTACATCATTATGTATTTAAACTAGTAATAATGTCAAGATAAAATGTCTGCTTAGTGAAGATATTTTAGCACAATACGAGGCGCAAAATAGCCTTCAAAGTACTTGACTTAAAAAAATCAAAAAATTGAAGAAAAAAAATTATGTACATGACATTAGATTATTGATACAAAGTTTAATAAAACCAAACTCCTCCTGGATATAGTTCGACTACGCAAAAGATGAAAACAAAATAAAAGTTAAAAATTAAAACTCTACCACAAAAAAGAAGGAAACAAGTGTACAGTGTATAGATAGAGAACTATCAAATTCTGATTCCATTTGAAACTTTTTAAATTAAAAATAATTTTATTCAGTGGCACAAAAATTTAGTATAGTATAATATAAATATTTAACTTGTATTTTATTTTCATCGTTTTAAGTCGAAATTACGTAGGTAAGTAGTCGAGTTTTAATTTTTTAAATTTTATTTCACTTGAAACTTGAATTGACTAACTTGTGGGCTAATGTATAAATATACATATATACGAGTAATATTTTAGAAAAGTGGACTAAGCAAAGTAAATTAGAAGTTTTATTTCTTCAAAAACCTAATTATGGAATTCCACAAAGTAAAGCTCTCTAGAATTAATTATAATCTTTTACTTTGCGAATTATTTTTGATCAACCACTTTTTACAAGATATTTTATTAACGCATCTTAATTTTTTTAAGGGTAGACTACCGCTGAACCAAAAAACTTTACAAGACCTTTTCTAAATATTATTTTATTCTTTATACCACTGTATTGTCCAAGAGATAAAAGTTGAAGCAAATTGACTATTTATTATACCTATACAAGTAATTATCGCAGAGCTAAATCGACACGATAAGCGGGAATATTTTGAGAATATGCTCATCATCCCCATTCCCATTACAATAATTATGTAAATATTTTTACTGAAGCTAATAAAGATTATTATAATCTCAAACAAGTTTAACTGAACCGTATAGAGAAAACGAAGGGAAGGCAAAGGGAGTTTGATGTTGTTTACATCACGTTTGTGACACTTAATACCAAGAATATCAGCAAGCACATTTTCAATAATATTGTCATACACATGTCCATAACATTATAGTTATGTAGGTATAAACTGGTATATAACACAGGCATGTGATCATCGAATTACCATTTTAAAGTTGTCAACAATACAAGATAGAAAACTCATTGAAAAATCAATATCACGTGTTTTTTATATCTACTGTGAAATTTTCATCCTTTTAGCAATCTTTTTTTTTTTAGTAAGAACCATGGCAAATTTTATTACTGATGGAAAATCCGTTAGTATGTTAAACCGTATTCAGTACGGAACTACTCAAAACGTATTTGTCGTAGTGAGAAACTATCGTCATATAAAACGATTTTCTGAATAAATTTAGTGTGAAACTATTTTTTAATGCACACTAATCAAACCAAACGTTTTGTATGATATAAAGGCTTTAAACTTTCTCTCAGTATAATAAAATTTTCCACTTTTATTATCCTGAAAATTTTCAATTTTTATCCGAAAACTGATTGTGAAATTTTTTATTTTGCCACTCAGTTACATTTTGAAATAAATAAGATGATGATCCTTAAAAATCGAATATTTCCCAATTTTACCGTAGCAAGAACTTTCAGTTTTTATTCGTAAATTATTCGTGATTTATCTAATTTAGGCAAATATTAAGGTGTACATCGACCTTAAGAAATTAATATTTCCCGATTTCCAAATTCTGACTATAATACAATTGGGAAATTTTTAAAATGATCCGCTAATTTAATTTTATGTTAGCAAACCAGCCTGATTTGTTTTTTAAATAATTGTGCGGAAAAATAAAAATTTCACGAATAACTTACGGATAAAAAACGGCAAATACTTCATACAGAAAAGTAGTAAAATATGATTCGCTATCTTAACATAGGTCTGAAAATATCTTGTTGGTTTTTATACCATTAATCAATGTATTCTAAGTTAAGTCCCAAGTTTGTGACGCTTAAAATTATTGATCCTAAAAACAAAAGTATGCTATAGGTGGTCATAAATTAGCCCATTTCCGGTTGTCCGTTTGTCTATCGACCCGTCTGCCAGTCTGTTAACACAAAATTCAAAAGCGAAAAGAGATATCAAGCTGAAATTTTTATAGCGTGCTTAGGACGTAAAAAGTGAGGTCGAGTTCCTAAATGAGCAACATAGGTCCATTGGACTTTGGGTCCGTAGTACCCATCTTCAAAACCGCTAGAGATAGAACAAAAGTTTAAGTGTAAAAAAAATTCCTTTTAAAAAAATAAACAACCTTGTTTGAAACATTTTTTCGTAAATATTACTGGTTACCTGTGAAGGTGCAAATTAGGCGCAAATGATATAGTACGTGTTGTATGAGAATATATGACTTATGCATGTGTGACATGTGTGCATGTATGTGTGGCTACCTTTTTTACTTACATGACGTAAAAAACAAACGATTCCGTAATCGACAATGTCTATACATGGTATTTCAACAATTAACTCAGTCAATTGTTTATTTTCACTTGTTTAAGTTACTTAATTATTGAAACAAAACCTAATTTTTCATCTGGTTGTTGTTTCCTCTTTTTTAATTGAGAATATTTTGTAGACAATATGCTCTCTTTAAAATTCCACCATATGTTTGGACTGTAACTTTCAAATCTTGTACATATTTAGACATCGGACATCAACCATTCAAGAAAAATATACCTACATGTGATTCTTATGTATACGAAAACTATGTAAGCATAAAATCGATGAAAATATTTTATTGTTAATTTATTTTTTAGCTTTTGATTTAAGTTTTGCGTCCAGTTGTTGCCACATGAGATTTCATGACCTGCACGTACCGTTTACCTCAACATTAATCCATTATCCTCAATTTGTATCTCTCTTTCGTTGATTGATTCATTTTATCGATTGTATTAATAATAAAATTAATAATAAATAAAATTATCTATTGTATTAATAATAAAGATCATGAACGAATTTGCAAAATCATATAAAGTGTAAGCAAAAGGCTAGTAGGAAACTCTCTCAAATGCATGGAAACCGTAAATAACGTAAATTAAAAATTGAAGGAACCTCCGACATTAAAATCTGCTCAGACTCACACTTGAAGTATAGCTAGGAACACTTTGGTTCAAGAAAAGGCCACATCATCATCAGGTAGATACACTGATTAATAGATACACATAGGTACGTTAAACTTATAAACATCCCACTATTTCTTTAGTATTTACACAAAAATTTATATTGAAATCGAGACGAAATTGACATTGTATACATTTATTTATAATTATTAAAATTGACTTATGACGAAATAAATCACATAAAAATTTCGGACTCAGGAAACAACTGAAATGATTAAAACTAAAATTGTTCTAGAATTATTATTGAAAGTTTTTATTCTTAATAAATATAGATACCTGGTGAAGGTACCAAGGTTGCTGACACTGTTTTTGGCGAGAGAATAGTTCACAATCGAAGTTTTGTTAATACTATACAAATATTTATTTACCAAACTTTACTTATATCTTTATATGACGTGGAAATCAACCTGGGAGGATTAGCGAAAGCTGCAGCAAAACAGTATAAAGTCAATAAAATTGAAAAAAATTTCTGCTGCTTGCCAAATAACTAACGACGGCACAAACGTAATAAAATTCTGGCAGACATTGATATCTGTGATACCAAAAGTGAGATAATTCACTGGACAGACAAAACTGCGATCAATTACTATCTATATTTACCTCCATGCTCATGCAAATACTTACATGCAAATTTTCATTTCTACCTGAATATATTTTACTCTAGCCAAAGCTTTCGTTCACATGCAACGATTTACATGTGTACATTAGTTTGCACAAGTCAATTGCTTAAAATTATTTTCATAAAATTTTCTTTAAGAAGAATAATCTTAGAGAGTTGTTTAAGCTTTAATATCTCATAGAGTTGTTTAAGTTAAAAGTGATATCATTTTAAATGAAAAACATCTTAAACTGTGCTGAAATTCAAACAAAAAATTTTTATTATCAAGGCTAAACATTTTAATCGTCTTGTACTAAAATGACGTTAATATATTTAACAATTGTAATTTTTAAAATTATAAAAAAATTATTTATTTCTCCAAATAAAGAAATATCATTTTATGATGTAAGTATAAAAATTATTATTAATTTACATCGTTCCTAGTTTAAATACGTATCCATTATATTATTAAAGCCACACCTAAATGTTTTGTTAAAACAACCTGTTTGCTTTAAAATAAATATGATCCATGTTTTCATTATTTATTAATTTTAACTTCAGTAGTTCGATTGTATGATCATCTGGTTACCTATTTGACAGACACAACTCCAGGTACCAGCAACACATTTTAAATGAGCATGTAAATTATTAATAGATAATATTATGTAAAATCATAAAATGTAATGTTTGTAAAGATGAGTTTATGTGAACAGTTGAGTTTAATTATTAATTAATGTATAAGTGTGGGATTATTGAAAAGTAAAAAAATATTTTTTGTTATGGTTTCGAACTTAGGGTTCATCCATAAATTACGTCAAACTTTAAGAGGAGGGGAGGGTGTCAGCGAAATTTCACATTGTGTGACGAGGGGCAGAGGGACGTCAAAAGATTTGTGACGCCACATGCCAAAATTTAAAATTAAAAAACGCGAAATTTAAACGTAAGCAAAACACATAAAAATATAACTAATTCGATCTATATTTATCAGGTTTATGTGGGTTTAAGTCGTCGGCGAAGTGCATGAACGCTATCCTTCCACTCCGTGTGTCAGTTGTCTGTGAGACCTTCGACAAGTGCCATCGCACGCATCATTTGAGTTTATATTAATTTTATCAGGTTCGTAACGAGGTTTCGCCTTATATATATCGGGCTGGGCTCGTATACTGATCAATCAAAATTTTGCTCTATAACATCCAAATTTTATCCAATTTTATATAAACCAAGCATGTAATCCTACTAAATTTGGGTCATATTTTTCAAATTTGTAATCAAAATTAACCAAGCTCTAATAGGTTTCCAGAATGTGGAGTCTTGGTCCCGGAATTAAGCATATAATTGATTGCTAGCAAAAACTTCACATGATGGCTGAAAAGAGTGACCCAAAATTAGTGGGTTTCAAAAAAATTCTAAAAAGATCGGATCAAATTTGCCTGTGTTATCAAAAAAATTGAATTTTTGAACTTTATGACGTCATAAGAATCCAAAAAATTAATTTTGCTCTATCACATTCAAATTTTATCCAATTTTGATAAACCAAGTATGTAATTATACTAAATTTGGGTCATTTTTTTCAAATTTGTGATCAAAATTGACCTAGCTCTTATAGGTTTCAAAAATGTGGAGTCCTGGTCCCGGAATTCAGCACAAAAGTGATAGCTTGCAAAAAATTGACATCGCAGCTTAAAAGAATGAGCCAAAATTAGTTGGTTTCAAAAAAAATTTCAATAAGATCGGATCAAATTTGCCTGTGTTATCAAAAAAATCGAATTTTGAACTTTATGACGTCATCAGAATCCAAAAAATTAATTTTTCTCTATCACATCCAAATTTTATCCAATTTTGATAAATCAAATATGTAATTCTACTAAATTTGGGTCATATTTTTCAAATTTGTGAACAAAATTAACCTAGCTCTAATAGGTTTCTAGAGGGTGGGGTCTTGGTCCCGGAATTAAGCACAAAAGTGATAGCTAGAAAAAATTGACATCACAGCTTAAAAGAATGATCCAAAATTAGTGGGTTTCAAAAAAAAAATCCAATAAGTTCGGATCAAATTTGATTAAAAAAAAATCCAAATTTGCCTGTGTTATCAAAAAAAATTTTTCACTTATTGACCTTATATAAATTAATGAACGCCTTTTACATGATTCTTTACCAATCTTTTGTTTTACGTATAAAACATCGTTTTGTTTCGCGCCTCTATTTCTTATGCGGCAGTGGCGGGTGCTTCCTTTGCCACGCCATAGTTGCGGACCTGAATTTTATTAAAGATTATTTTGATTAGAAATAAAAAATATTAAATATAATTTATGGATGGTCCCTTAATGGGCTCTGTGGCTAGTTAAAATGTAAAAAGTTGAGTATACGTAGAATGAAAACGATCTACAGCGCAATGTTTTTTTGTGAAAGTGGTAGCTGTCAGTGAAAAATGTGCCTTGTCCCAATAGTGTAATGTCACACCTAAGGATTATTTCCGACTCCCTGTAGCATGAAAATTTTGATTTACAAAACCCAATTTTTTTATTAACAGTTTTTCTTTTTGATTTCTTACGAAGTTAAAACGTAACCTAATAAATGTTCAATTTGAATTCAAAGAAATAGTAATTTCAATCATAAGCCGTTCAGTTTCAATTACCAATCCACTACAGCACAAATGGAAATAGAAATAAAAATTTGGCACATATAATCAGTGCTTAATAAAATAAAATACCGTTATGAAAAACAAATAAAGGAAATTTAGATGACTATTATTCATACTATGTTTTTTAAAGTATACTTTGATAATGCAAATTAATCATTGTTATTCAGGTAAATGGCATGCCCAATCTATGTTTAAAAAAATCAAATTAATAAACATAGGTATCTTTTAATTCATTTCAATCGAATTTTTACTTTTAGCCAGACTTTTCGACTAAGGTTTTATATCATGTAAGAAAAATATCAAGGTCCATTTAGTCCATTTCCGGTTGTCTGTCCGTCTGCCTATGAACAAGATAATTTTATCCTAGACTATAAAATATACGTTGATACGTTGAGTTGAAAATGGCAGGTAGCTTCAACTAGTGGTCTTGTGAAAGGTTCTCGCAAACGAAAAAACATTCCAGGCTATAAATGGCGGCTGAAAGGCAGTCATAGTTGTGTTCGTTTTTTTAAACTTTTCTAATTTATTAGAAATAATACAAGCACTGACAATCAACACTTTCTATACAGGTATTTCAACAATTCACTTGTTTGCTATTAACCAATTGTTTGTTTTCACTTGTTTTTTTCATAAATTTAGTTCCGCCAATAAGGCGTAACCAATTCCGTCCGCAGTATGCTAAGGGTAGCGGGTTCGATTCCCGCCGTCGCAACAAAAATTAATTTCATTGATAGTCGTGATCGGCTGGTGTAGTGCATGGTGTATGCATGAAGGAGGTGCACTCAGCCTCTGAAATTGAGGAGCTGATAAATGAATTATCAGCGGAAAGGTGGTAAAACACATATATGGTATCACAATGGACTCTATAGCCTAAGTGAACAGCCAATATAACCTAGACTTACCTAACCATAGCTGTAGTATTATTTAATGATAGTCTTAAAAGACCATGATAAGATATTTTCCAAATCTATGTATTTACCAAATCTTTTTGAGATAGCTATCATTTAAAGCTAAAATCACCACAATCAATCATTATTCGAACTTCCACAAATTAAAAAACTTTTCGAATGGAGTATCCACAATTTTAACACAAGTCTATTATACCTTTCCCTTTTATCGAACTTGATAAACTAATGCTTAGGTATATAGAAAACTTTCACCAGTGTCAACAGTAAAAATAATTATGTGAACACGTGTTCTATTTATTTGAAATAATGTTTAATATATTCATAAATATACACAAAATTAACTACAATACAGTTTTTAACAAAACAATAATGATGTTGACTGTAAATTAAAATACAATCAAACTTTTTTTTAAATTAATTTATTTTTAATTAATGTTTTTAGGGTTAGATCTAATAAAATAGGACACTATCTGTTTAATATATCATAGAATATTGTTTAAGTTTTTATTATATTATTTATCAATAATGAATAAAAGTTTTTGATCTCCAAAATTGTCCAGAGTTGACTAATTATCTATATAACACGTTAGGCTCATTTTGCTAATTATAATATATATATTGCACAAAACCTGCTAAGACGTACGTTTCTTATTAGTTTCTGTGATTATTTAAAACATAAAATTTCATGGTTTTTAATCAGATTTAGGTGAGAACTCTGTAAATTGTACATACACAATTCGGCATTAATTACAGTTTTCCGCGTTCAAAGAGTAATTAGAAAATGCAGGAAAACAACAAAATAAATAACACCTTTTAAAAATTGAAGTGGATATCCCCAAAAAATTTAACTTTGAAACACTCTTTCAATTTTTATCCACAGAAATTTAAAAAAATCCTTATCTTTTTAAAATATCTTCCCTTTAGTTTGATCATAACAATCTGTTAAAAAAATCGTAAGGTTCTCCAAATGTTCGTATGAAACAGTTAAAAATAATGGATTTATTTTAAATAAATCACGAATATTTTTTAAATAAATCACGAATAATCAGTATTGTAAAAAAGTAAAACATTTTTTTTATATTATTATTTAATTCTGTATAGATCTTTTTGAGTGGTTATTTTGAATGTAATATCTTTCCCCCTTAAATACTATCAAAATTTCGCTAATTTCATCTTAATCAGTGTTGATTATTCTTATACTATAATGATCAATGCTTGTTATCTTTTCTTTTTTGTCGGTTTTTCCGTAGGACTGCAAGAGCTTCTTCATTTCTTTCTCGAATTCATTTATTTATCCCTCAATTTAGAGCTTATCGTGCTCGCTAATCTCGAAAATATACTAACGGTGTAATCATGCACCGATTGGATTATAATTAAGATAATTTTGTTCAGTATGTAATTGGTATATCATATCTGTAATAAAACTGCCTATACACAATAAAAAATAAATAAATTACTGTTGATATTTTTATTGAGTAGTTAAAAATGGTACCGCATTGCGGAATTTCGCATGGGCCGACTATTATAAAGATATTCCTAACGTTCAAACCAAGCAGAAAACATTCTACTCAATTGTAAAAACAAATCTAGAATGGATCGACTAATTTTCTAGATGCAATTTTCTATTTAAGGTTTGATGTAATAAATAATCTCTTATCTATTATTAGATCAAATGGAAACCTTGTTGTAAATTCTCTATGACGAGGGAGTATAGATTTTCTTTAAGAAGATTAGTATAGGTAATTACTCATTTTTAATTACCTTATGCTCTACACAAGATTAAAATTCATTATGTCTAAAAATAATATCAGATTAGATAAATCAATATAGGAGACATGTTTGTTTTACTTATAAATGAAGAAATTGAATTCCATTGCATTTATTTCCGGCCTTTAAAATAATAATGTAATTATTTTAAGTATTTAGATATAATTACAATTACCTACCACAAAACTTGTGAAATGAAATATGATAGAAATCCAAGACAAATTTTTTTTGTAATAATTTTAGTTAATTTATTTTACTACTAAGGTCATTGTAATTGACTGTACGCATTAATTACAATTTTACTTAAAATTTAATTATTATTTTTAAGGAAATTGGTTTTAAAATACAAAAAATACAACAACCCTGGTGTTGCTAAAGAATTATTATTATTTCAACGTAGATTAGAAATATTTCTTGAAATAATGGATATATTTTTTGAATAGTATAGGCTTTTGGATAATAGATTCAGAAATAAGTCCAATTTTAAGATGGAATTGGATATGTTTTGATTACGCTATATCAAAACATGAGACTCATTGCAACAAAGTTTATAGTATATCTGCCGTCGTTCTACCAAAATTGAGAATATTGATTTATTTACACACACGGCGATAAAATTACGGTTTTAGGATCAAATTACACTTAACACTAAGCAAGGCCGATATTGATAGAAGTGCAAGTTCTAGACCCACCAAATTTTTAAGTGTACTTCCAATTTAAAATTCATTAAGATTTCCTATTTTCATATTCTAATCAGAAGATAATCGACTCACCGCAACCATCGACTTTTGTCCGACATTCATTAAAAAAGCAAATCCGTAGTCCGAAATTTTCAAATTATTGGAATGCAGATTCATCACTTTGTTGAGTATCGTACCAGGCAAAGTAAGAGTACGATTCTTCTTATTTTAGAATAAGAAAACAAGCAGATATTCATCAGTTTAAAATCAGCAACATAATTGAGGAAAATGAAATAAACCGCTCGATTTCTACTAAAACCTGATCGAATGTGTTTCTTAGGTGTCAAATATCGTTAGTAAGCCTCGAGCTAGTTGCGAAAACGTTTCTATTTGTTAATAAACAATACATTGTTTTAGCAAAAATCGAACGGTTTATTTCAATTTCCTTAATTTGTAGCATCTTTGACTGTACTTATAGGGGTATGTCTACGCTTTATTACTTTTTATAAACATGCCCAAAAAAGGTATGCTAGGTTTATACTTATTAGAATTATTGTTAACGAAAGTATTTCATTTATGTCCAGTAACAGACATCTTTTTCCGGTTTTTTTTAGTCACCGAATTTTTAAACTCCCGAACCAAAAAGAGAAGTTTTGTTAGTCTGACCGCTTAACGGATGAACCGAATTTGATTCGAATTTTTTCGGATTTGTGTTTGTTTAAAATATGACTTAATGGAGAGTAGAGTCTTAGCTATGTTTAAAGCAAATCGGTTCAATTTGGAGAGATCTAAACCAAAATTCATATTCGTCGGGTTTTTTTTTATTAAATTTTGTTCATTTCACTTGTCTCTCTGTCGATTTAATGCATGATCTATTTAATGCGTGGTTATTATAAATAAAATAAAATAATTTTCTACGATATTTTATAATTGATGAAATAATATATCCATAAAAATATTTTAACAAATTACTTACTCAAGTAACAAAAAAAAAAAAATTGAATGCACGGTTTGTTTGCCACATAACACGTGAATATTGACTTACAATTTATTAATTAAATTATTAGATGATGCGTGTTCATATACTTGCCATGTTTTAACATTATTAGCAATACATGAGACAACATTTATTATGGTAACATGCGCTAAATGAAGCCTATCAATTGTTAAATAATCATATTTATTTATTTTATTTACTTTATTTCTTTATTTACAGGGCGTCTCAATTTCTCATCTTTTCGATTTTTTCATTGTTTTCAATACCTACATACTTAGCGGATACCGGATTTACACAGTATTTAGTAGATATCCTTGCGGTTAGACAGTGACTTGTTGAGCAGCTTGCTCCATCGTCTTGTCTTATTTACACCGAAATGACAATTTATGAATTTTGGAGAGCTTTGTTTTCAAAAATTTTATTGCTAGGCACACGTATACATCTTGTCCAAATTGAGCTAAAGGATTGAAAATCGGTAGGCACTTTTAATTCTGATTTAAAATAACTTATATTTCGCAAAAATATAAATTCGAATCAATTAACTTGTACTTTTAGACTCAGACAAGTATAGTTACCCGGACATTCCTGTTGCAGTTATTTTAATAATGATTAAAGCCATGGTGATTTCGGCCTGAACATGCGGTGCACAAATATTTCTTAAGGGAATAATTGATAAGCAATTGAATATGTTTGTTGTTACAATATTGGCATGTCAATTTCTTTTGATCTGTTCAAATTTTTAGAATTATTCAATATTTCTCAAAAGGGATCGTTTTGAACGACCTTGTAAGAATAGTTTATAAAATGATCCCATTGCGTTTCTTACCAAACAGTAGATAAAATATTCACATAAAATATAAACCGTTCTTTTACATTGCATCAACGATTACCTAGTATGAAAACAAAAATCACTGGTAAAATCATCTAAATCAACATATTAAAGATCCATCATATGATGGGGGATCATTTAACCTATTATAATTTTACACACAAAATAGGGATCATTTTAGCGTATATAAAGAGGCTCATTTTAACCGCAAGGACATATTTAAATATCGTCAGAAAAATTGACTTTAAATTTTATTATACGTCTATCAAAATGTGTTATAATATTAACTAAGTCAACGAAAGCCAAGAGTAAAACAACCAGCCGGCAAAGACTAACGCAAAAAATACTTTACGATACATACCATAAATCATAAGCAGTAAAACTAATATTTTTACTATGAAACACAAGTTAGCTTATACATCACCATATATCTTTGTTGAACGATTAATTTGATCGCGCGAGAATCTATTGATAAAAATCGTTTATCGAGAAAAATACTAGATAGCTTTAATGGTTCATCTAAAACAACGAGGGATCATTTTACCCTGAGGTATAATAACGTCTAAATCATGAGATTAATGAGATAATGATTGAATTGATTGATCAATATAATATGGATCGAGGAATGCTGTGTTCAGAACATGTGGAGTATATGAATGAAAAAAGAAGCATGTTAAGAAAATAATGCCTAACTACTGCCTTCCATGTTTCATCATGTGGGGATATGTTTCATGGCATTAGTGGTACGATCTCTTTGGACACTTTTAATATGATTGGTCCTATTGAAAAGATTTCTCCGTTTGGAAAAATTGGTCCGATTGGTTTCCGATTGGAAAGATATGTGTGGGAGAATAAGAGTAAAGTAAGTGGTGAACGAGCACAGAGACAATAGTATGTCGTTTTTTGAAATATTTGATGGATAGAAGAGCATATAGATTATGAATGGTGTACATTCCTCTCTTTATATGTCCTTGATATATGTATTAATTTTGTTTCTCTATATGTATTAATTCTTTATTATTACGTTTGATTTGTAACTTGATTAGCTCATTTAAGCATATCAATAAAGAATTATCATTACCTATTTGTTATTTCAGTTATTCAGTGACGTAAAGTAACGTAATGGGAATAAGTCTTAGTTAAAAAATGAAGCATATTCTAGTTATCTAATTGTGACAGGTTTAAACGCTGACTTCAAGTTATTTTTACTGACTTGCTGGCTTAACAACCAAACCAATTTTGTTTATTTTGTTTGAAATATTAATACGTTAATTACAAAAAAAAATTTCACAAAGATATATGTTTAAATTTAATTAAGAATAATAAATTACTTTAAAATCATTTAATATGGTCTAGTAAGTGGGTTTTTTTGGTGCTGGGACACTAAAAAGTCTAAAATAAAATAAATACTTAAAAGAATTAAAAACCCAACAGCGTTAAATAAAATCTGAAAAGAAAGAAACAAGTACAGTAGTTTAATAAGTGACTTTAACAGTCGGAGCCCATTAAATCTCGACGCAATCAAGTTTTCCCAGTAATACGTCCCGACTCTTAAAGTCGCTATGCAAACTCCTGGACTTGTTTCCATCTTTTCAGATTTTATTAAACGCAGTCGAGTTTTAAATTTTTTTAGTTATTAATTTTATTTTGATTGTTTTATCTGCACCTTCATTGACATACTTATGGGAAGAGGAACTTGACCTTTATTCATATTCGGAGGGGAGAGGTTAAATATACTGGAATATTTATAGTAAAAAAATGAAAGTTGGTTATATTTTACACAGTAGGTATACTTATTTCGACGAACAGCCTGTACCTATGTATACGTACGGATTTAAAATATCGATTACATGACTTTGGAAGAAATCACATGGCATATGAACGAGTTTATGCATATACCTTCATTCCCAGAATCTGAAAAATTCCAATCAGTTTCAGTTACGATTTCGGTTAGGTTCTGCAAAACATTCGACTCATCTGTAGTTTCAGCAAAAACGTAAAATACCTCGACCAGTCTAAACTTGAAAGCATGAGTAACGAAAACTAAAAACAAAAATAAGTACATATTTTATAGTCTAAACATTCGCAAGACACATTTGATCTTAGATTTATTAGTTATAGTTAATAATTTTGTAATTTGTAAATTTCAGGCCATGATATAAATAATAAGTCATAATGGGATTCGGTTTCAGCAGTGGCGGATTGAAGGGGTTCCTCCGAAATAGGGTACCGCAAAGGGATCCTAAGTGAATTTACGACGTCTAAAAAAGGGGAAGAAAGACGAATTTGTTTAAAAAGGCAAAAAGGGGGACACGAAGTTAATGAACGAAGACTAAAAAAAGGAGGGGAAATTTTTTATGGAAGAGCACCACAATGGGACATCAAGTGCATTAACGCTGATAAAAACGGCCCCATTTATGTTTTAACTACTCGGCGTGTTTTCTTAAATTCGCCATTTGGTGTCAGCTAAAAAAATTGTTTCAGTCGGACACTAATTTTTAAATACAAATAAATATGTGTTTGCAATACGAAAATGATGTTAATCTTTCCAATCCTGGGAAAAATTATTTTTTGAATTTCATTTACTCTAACTTTGTTTGTAAGTAATCCTGTTAGAGAATCATTATAAAATATATTATTGTAATTTTATAGAAAATGAATTATTTCTAGAATTGGATTAATTTGAATTCATAAAATTCAAAAACCGGTTTAAAATAAATATAATTCGCATCTTGCGCGATTTATCAATACAAATTCAGAATATGTAGTTGTGCTTTGTAAACTTTCTTTTAATATAATGTATACACTACATAAGATATTCATTGGCTTTCTCTAATAAAAAGCAAAAATGTTTTGTCTCGAACAATAAATTACCTATATTTATAAAATATGATATTTACAAGAGAATTTGAATCCTCTTTGTATTGAAATCAATACACATGTGCCACGTAGTGGAGAGCAATAAAAATATGAAGTAGAAACCTATTATAAAATAACTGACAAGATTTAGGTGAGTTAGACATATCTGTTCATAGATGGCAGTAACTAAAAGTAGATTAAAATATACATGTCTTTACTTTTAAAATGATATAGGCATTTTAAAGATTTTTTCCCAATCTTTTTTCGTATTTCATCACTAAAAAAAACTAAGATACAAATTTCTTCTTTCAATTTCTTATTATTCAGTTGTTCTAGTTCATGCTATGGTTTAGCGCCCGATTGGTAAGGTAGATATCAATACTATAGTGAACTGTCAGTTGGAGAAAATTGATTTTCATTTGAAAATACCATTATAAAATTGTTTAAATCAAATGATTCAATTGTTTTTTCATAAATTACATTTAGTTGCAGTACGTTTTCATTTATTTTTCATAATCAATAACTAAATTTACTTGAGTAAACTTAACCTTAAAATCCGGCGTGATATTGTCTAACTCACGTGGGTTTTACGTTTTGTTTACATATTTGAAAGTCAATTTTCTTTCAAATACTTTGGTGTTTCGATTTGTAGCGTGGAAGTATTGTGAACATAGGTCGACTAACTAATAACTACCTAGTAAGGCGAAAAATTAAAATTTTTAAAATGAGTAATTTTGAAATGCGTACTGTTCAATTGCAATGTGGAAATTCATCCACAGTAGATGAGGAAAACATTATAGTGCTGCAAAAGTGTTTATCACCACAACCGGACGTGGATTTTATGTATTCTTTTGAAGTGATTGTGGATAAGCCAGAATTGAATGTGGATAAATACGATGCTGACAATGTCGATGGTGATAAGTCTGAAATTGAGGTATGTGTAAACTATCGATTCTTTATAAATTAACTCTTGTGGATGAGTCAAGATTACTATATTACACATTTTAATATAATTCCTATCCACGTACATCTAAAGAAAAACAAGCATTCGATTGACAATCTAATTGACGACTGGCATTTTCACTCACATGCTTGTTAATCCAATCCAAATTGATAAAATTATAATCGCGGTTAATTTCGCGGACATCATGGAAGCTATGATATTTATATGACATTTACAATAATGACATAAATAATTGTATGCTTAGATCTTTAAAACTACGCAACGGATTTTAATGCGGTTTTTTCTAATAGGTAGATAAATTGATTCAAGAGAAATTTTTTTTTATGTATAATACATTCATGATATAGTAGAGAAACATTGATAATTTTAGAGGTTAAACGAAATTGTGAACAAAAGGAGGATAATTGACGGCATATGAAGTGAAGGTTATAAGACAGAATTACTTATAACTAAAGTTAAAGATTATTACTTATAACCAAGGTATACTAGTTTTAGTATCAAGATTGTAACGCTTAGAAATATTGATGGTACGATGGTAATTAGTCCATTTCTGCTTATTCGCTGTCTGGCCGACTGTCCGCCCGTCCGTGCGTGATCACGATAACTCAAAAACAAAAAGAGATATCAAGCTGAAATGTTAGTTAAAGTTCCTTAATAATCAACATAGATTAATTGGATTTTGGGTCCGTAGTAAGTACCCATTTTGTAAACTGTTAGACTGTTAGAGATAGAACAAAAGTTTTAATGTAAAAATCTTTTTTATAAAAAAGTAAACAACTTTTGTTTCAAACATTTTTTCGTAAACATCACTGTTTACCAATTAGAGCGGAAATTAGGACAAAACTTTGGTGTTTATTTTTGGCTTTGTGAAAAATTCTAGAAAAAAGAAAAAATTCTCGAAAATTTTCGAAAACCAAATTAATGGTGGTCTTTCGAACGCCATAATTGTATATAGGTTTTTTAAAATTTTCTAATTTAAAAAAAAATGCAAGCACTGACATTCAACACTTTTATACAGGGTATTTCAACAATTTTTCTCAGTCAGTTGTTTGTTTTCATTCTACTTACAGTTCATTTTCCTGGGATTATTTTTCCAAAACATTTACGTTGAGATCAGGTGAGAGATATAAACTTTTCATTTTAGTCAACTCATCAAAGTTGATACCTACGTTAATCTTATATGCAAAAATTGATAGGTGAAAATCCAAGATGCTTGTACTATAGTTGGTTTTTTCTTCCTTGGACCTCCAAAGTTCTCCTTTTACGCGCAGACTAATCAATATGTGTTTTAAGGTAAGTTCAGGAGCAATAAAAGCCCTATAATAAATTATAAAGTACTTCCCATTTATAACATATGTATAATCTTATTGCAAGCAGTGGCTCTCAAACAAGTACATACGCTTGGAATTTTATAGTATAAAAAATATTTTGTGTTGGACTTACTTTAATTTAATTTTGCGAATAAACTGTATATTGTTCGTTTATTGTACATTTATCTTTTTTTGTTTTGCTTGATTTTATTATACCATGTATATATGAAATATACATAGTATATTAAGTTTAGTCCCAAGTTTGTAACGCTTAAAAATAATGATGCTAGGGAAAAATTTTGTCATAGGTGTTCATAAAATCACCTAATTAGTCCATTTCCGGCTGTCCGTCCGTCCGTCTGTCTGTGGACACGATAACTCAAAAACGAAAAAAGATATCGAGCTGAAATTTTTACAACGTACTCAGGACGTAAAAAGTGAGTCAAGTTCGTAAATGAGCATCATAGGTCAAATGGGTCTTGTAAACCGTAGGACCCATCTTGTAAACCGTTAGAGATAGAACAAAAGTTTAAATGTAAAAAATGTTTCTTATCAAAAATTTAACAACTTTTGGTTGAAACATTTTTTCGTAAACATCGCTGTTTACCCGTGAGGGCGCCAATTAGGCGGAAATTTTATAAAATGTACTATACTTGATTATCAGTTACGTATGTGTCACATTACATGTTTGTATGTGTAATGTGATAAAGAAATCAACACTGACTATGCATGGTATTTCAGCAATTAACTCAGTCAATTGTTTGTTTTCACTTGTTTTATTTTGATTTATTTATTTTTGGTTTAAGTATTCAATGATACACAATAGGATTGTTAAAGCAATTGATCAGTCTAGCTAATTGATTTTTTAATATTGTAAAGTTGTTAGCTTAATAGATACATTTGAATTACTAAAGAAAAAAAGAAAAACTAAAAAAAATTAATTAGATTAGATTAAAAAAGAAATATCT
The DNA here is from genome assembly GCF_905475395.1 of Chrysoperla carnea. NCBI lineage: Eukaryota > Metazoa > Arthropoda > Insecta > Neuroptera > Chrysopidae > Chrysoperla > Chrysoperla carnea. Next base: position 68,811,406 of record NC_058337.1, on the reverse strand, counting down.
AAAGTTATCATTTTAATAACCATGTCTTATTTATGTTGGTTTGGTTATTTCCAAAACACTTACAATATGTTTTTTGGCCACTGGATTGTCGTAAGTGAATGTAAAACTATTCTTAAATATTTTAAACTAATCATGAATATTTTATCCTTTTCCTAAACATAATAAAATGATTGTCTTTTTTTTTTTTTTTTCATAAATGCAATAAAACTCACAATACATACTTTTCGTAAAAAATTTTCATTTTTACAGATTATTTTTGGTTTAAGGATATTATTGGTTTATTATAGGATACTAAATAAAACCCCCTATTCAATTTCATTTTTTCGCCATATCCTGCGTTAAGGGAAAACTGTTTTTGGAATTAATATACTATATTTTAGTTTATTATCAACAATAACTAATATTTTTCATAAACATAAGGTATAGGTAAAATAATTTCATAAACACAATTAAAATATAATTCATTTCAATTTATAAAAACCATACACAATATTATTTATTATTCATTTGATTAAATTAATTAACATGTGTCAACAATACGATTGCATCAATTTTATTTGTGTAGGTATTTAACAACTAGTTGTTTAATAGTTTGTGTAAAATATTCGATAATAATTTAAATTTATTATACATATGCACAAACGATAGATATTTAAATATTTGATTAAATCTTTATTTGAATATATTATGTTTACATTAAGCAAATGTTATTACATGGGTACAAGCTATTCGTTGTGTGCGTAGTCATGGTAGGGGACAATCAAAACGATGCCAGAGCTTCCAGGGAAAAAGTGGCGTTAAAGGACGCTGTTATGACTAATTTGCAATTCTTTACATGTTAATGTTATACAAAATGTCAAATTAAAATTATTGGAAACACTAATTAATTAAACTTAATGCATTAAAAATTGTGAAAATAAGAAATCAATGTAAATTCAAAATGTAAATTATCATAATTATTTATTTAAATTTGTGAGACAATAATATTAAATTTTCAATGTAAGTGATAAATGAAATCCATACAATTATATATGCATCCATAAAATTCTATAATTATTGTAGTGTATCGTTACCATGGAAACGCCTCCAATAAAACTCACGCTCGGAGCGAATATGCATGTTCAATTTGCATAGTAAACTGTATCCTCGGATGAAAGTCATCAAAGTCATCAAAATCATCAAAAACTCAAAAGTCCTTGGGAACAACCATGAAATTGTCATCAACATAAAGTCTGAGAAATGGGATTTGAAAAGATAATGAGGTCAACACTCTTTTAACAATATAATTCATAACCAAATCTATTTATAACGGATTGGCGGGGTTGTTCATGCTGCTAACGTCTCACACATAAGATGAAACTTGCCGTCGAAGAGCAGGTAACTGGGATCGAAATAAAATTAAGCCAGATCAACTAGCATCATCAAAACATCTGACATAGTGGCCCAATCTTCTTAGAAAATATGCAACACAAGATCTTTAGGGATGTTGGGTAAATGGGATCCCACATCAAGCGAAATCAACATCTGCTCTGGTGGTAAAACTAAAGATTTAGTATGGTTCACAAATTCAAAACTATTCTTAACTCCATACTCAAAAGTTAAGCTAACTTATAACACGGTGAACCAATGTATACTCAACCTTATACTTTATTGACGGTTAGAAGATACACTCCTCGAAATGAAACATTTATCGTAAAACGCTCGATATATATGTATAATATTAAGGGCAGTATATTATGTAGTTTATTTATTTATATGTAAACTAAAAACTAGTGAAAACAAACAATTGACTAAGTTAATTGTTGAAAAACCATGTATAGACAGTGTTGATTACGGAATCGTTTGTTTTTTCACGTCATGTAAGTAAAGAGAGATAGCCAGCCATACACACGTGACTGATATTCCCATATAGTACATACTATACAATATTTGAATCTAATTTGCGCCCTCACGCGTAAACAAGACCTAATTGTCCTATGTTACTCATTTACGAACTCGACCTAACTTTTTACGACCTGAGCACGCTGTAAAAACTTGATATTTTTTTCGTTTTTGAGTTATCGTGATGACAGACGGACAGACAGATAGACGAACAACCGGAAATTGACTTATTAGGTGATTTTATGAACGCCTATATAAAATTTTATTAATAGCATCAATATTTTTAAGCGTTACAAACTTAGGACTTAAGGTAGTACCTACACGAAAGTGATATTTCAAGAATTTCTCAAAACTCAGAATATAAAATATTTAATTCATAATACACATGCCGTTAAAATTAGAAGATGATTTACCATGTCATACATGAGATATTAGCCATTAAAAGTGACGCAATTTGTACGTGTACATGGGAGAAGCGTATAAAAATACACAAATTTACAAATATTATATTTATTTATCAATGAATGACGTTCACCATCTCTATGAAAAACTAATATAATGTTGAATACTATATAAAATATATAAAAAAAAATAAAAATTATTTACCATATAGTTTCGATAAAAAACTTAAATAAATAACTCGTTTTAGCGATAATTTTTTGTGGAAAGGATATAGAGACTAATGGTAAAGGTATATATCATAGTGTGTGTGTGTATACGTATAGAAGATATAATTGTGAGTAACTACAGTCTTGTGAAAATAATATATGGTATATGTATAATAGTCATAGCACAGTTAATGCACTGAATGATAGTATTAGTCCAAAACTTTTTGACTGGACTGTCGCGGAGGAACTACCTTAACTTAGTATACCTTCTTGCTTCATATATTTCATATACATGGTATAATAAATGTAATATGTATACCGTTTATATTTGTCACGGACAGGACAAGCATTTGAAAATTTAGTGTTATAACATTAAAGTCGTACATTTTCAATTTCGATTTTCTCAGCGAACAACTCTCTATTTCAAAAATACAAAAATATGCAAACTGTAATATCGATTAATTAGTTAATTTTTTGATCGGTTTTTAATATTCATTATTAATAAATACAAATAATAAATCGATAAATACTTGCCATTGTTGTTGTCTTCATTGCACTTTGTAATTGTTTACGGATATGAGACGGATAATTTATTTATTTTAGAACTGTATAAAAAATGAATCAACGGAAACATTATATATGAAAATTTTCTTCTAGGATTATTTGAATTTAAACATTGATTATATCTGTATATTTTAACTGATTCAATATTGATTTATAAAAAAGTTTATATATTAAAATGATGTTTCTTTTACAAATCAATAATTACTTGTTGATAACTTTTGTTAAATCATGAAAAATGTCTGTAGCTGTTTGCCTTTTAGAAAAATCTTGCGAATTTATGTACTTTTATAAATCTCACTTGAATTTTAAAATACTTTTCTTGATAATTACTTTCATTACTTATGAATAAATTACCAGAATAACAAACGGATTCTGAATAATTACATTAATTTTAAGTTTGAATTAAATGTAGACGCACGAATGCCACGGGGCAGAAATTGTGCTTTGTTAATTGATGAATATATACTTGAAACTTCGTGAGTGACTTTCTTTTGGCGAATCTACTTCTCTCTACGAAATATTTTCGCGAATCTACTTCTCTATCGAAATATTTTCGAAAGTGCTTCGTTTTCAAATGAGCATGATAACGTCAAATTTAAACTATTGGTCTTAGAAAATTCATAGTATATAAAATAAAACAATAATAATAATGGGATTATTGGATGTGTGGAACTACTGATTCTTCGGAGATTACAGTAGAGTGCTACAGTACTAGAGAGTATTCCAATACTGTATTCCGATTATTGGTAGTGTATGAAAAAATTTATTATAAATAAAAAGCATTGCTAAAACAGCTTTGGAATGTATGTATTTAAGCGAGACTGTAAGCAAATCATTAAACACGTGTTATTGTGATGCTATTGTGCTTTTAGAATCATAACAAGGAATCAAATGAGATGTATACAAGAGTTAAGGACGTTACCGATTACTGTACGTTTCTGATCTTCTAACCAGCACTATTTTTTTTCTAAATGTCGTAAATTGAATACCCACCATTAAAATTTTCAAAATACATCAGAAAACTAGGAAAGTAAATGAAATAATTATTTATATTTAAAATAAAAGACCAAAATAAATAAAATTATAAAAAAGTACAAAAAGTAAAAAGTTATTAAATATGAAAATTATAACTATGAACATGTTTGAATATTAAATTATTGAAAAGTTATAGTGGTAGTTAAATTTCTAAACAATCATGGTCATGCTTCTTTTTACATTTCTTATCTACACCAGAATGGTCATCACCACCATGATGATGACAATAATCGTCCTCAAAACCCCCACTACTTCCTGAATTGTCACCACCACCTGAGCTCCCTGCTTCAGAGCCGCCATCGGAGCCTACACATCCACTACTGCCTCCGTCACTTCCCCCACCATCACCAGAAGTCTCTCCTCCAGAGATTCCACCGCTTCCATCTGAACTTCCCCCAGATCCTCCAGAGCCTTCATTACCTACAGGGCAGTCGCCTGAACTTCCACCACCTCCAGTGTTTCCTACACTTCCAGAGCCACCATGACCTCCGCTAGCATTAGAACTTCCATCATTGCCAGATCCTCCATCATTCCCACCTTCATTACACGAGCTTCCACCATCCCCAGAGCCTCCAATACTTCCTCCGCTATCAGAGCTGCCGCCACCTACGTTACATTTACCGCCACCATCAGAGCTTCCTCCATCTCCCGAGGATCCACCTATTCCATCACCTCCGCTGGTTCCACCTCCCTTAGGGCCTTCATTGGTTGCTCCTCCTCCTTCACTTCCCCCGTCACCACATGTACTTCCACCACCCCCAGAGTTGCCTACACTTCCAGAGCCACCATCACCTCCGCTACCATTAGAACTTCCATCATTGCCAGATCCTCCATCATTCCCACCTTCATTACACGAGCTTCCACCATCCCCAGAGCCTCCAATACTTCCTCCGCTATCAGAGCTGCCGCCACCTACGTTACATTTACCGCCACCATCAGAGCTTCCTCCATCTCCCGAGGATCCACCTATTCCATCACCTCCGCTGGTTCCACCTCCCTTAGGGCCTTCATTGGTTGCTCCTCCTCCTTCACTTCCCCCGTCACCACATGTACTTCCACCACCCCCAGAGTTGCCTACACTTCCAGAGCCACCATCACCTCCGCTACCATTAGAGCTTCCATCATTGCCAGATCCTCCATCATTTCCACCTCCATTGCACGAGCTTCCACCATCCCTAGAGCCTCCAATACTTCCTCCGCTATCAGAGCTTCCACCACTCCCGTTACATGCACCCTCACCACCAGAGCTTCCTCCATCTCCTCCAGCGCCTCCACTGGTTCCACCTCCCCCAGAGCCTCCATTGCCTCCATTCCCACCTGTTCCTCCAACCTCATGTTCGCTTCCACCTTGCCCATTATTATTACTATTTCCCCCACTTCCGTGATTTTCTTGATGGTTGGTACTATCATAACCGCTACTACTTATGTCGTCATCTTTCACTGTACTATCCTCTATGTTTATTTGAGTTGAACCACCACCCTGATGTGTGTGATTGCCATCTTCATCGTCATTTTCACATGGTCTTGCTTTAGTGAGTTGTATATTGAGTACAATAACCAAAAATACAATGGCAGCAAAAACTGTCTGTAATTATTAAATACTTTATTAAAATTAGAATCGGATATGACTGGAGTATCAGCTAATGAAAAACTTCTATTGGCGTATCGTTTCATGTCTTTGGTGACTTATTAATACATAATACAACTTACAATACATTTGGAGACTTAAAATACATAAGGTCTGCCATCCACTTAAGATACAAGAAAGTGAATATGAATATAGTAATGGGTACGTTTTAGGCAAGCTGTCGCCTGCCATAGATTTTCATCCTTAATATCTTGATCAAGTAATAAAGCCAAATGTCCTAATAGAATCCGGAAACTCCATTGCCTCTTCAAGAATTATCTCATAAATATCATTTGAGAAAATTTCTAAGCATTTCTAAACAATACACTGTGAACTCGTAATATTTTTCTTAGATTCTTAATATCCATTGCAATTCATCTTTTCCATGTGGACGATTAATTAAGGTAACTTTGTTAACAATAAAAATTGAGGTTTTAAAATTAGCTCGAGTGTACAAAGTACACAAAAACAAATGACAATTGATGTAAAAATCCACAAACAAAAATTAAAAAATTCTATTTCCATAAATTCGACACTGAGCCGCAGAACCCCTTTTTTGTTTATTAACATACTTTTACAAACTTACTTCTAAACTGTTTTTAAACACTGTTTTGTAATTTAAAATTTCGTTTTCGAAATTAATTTTTGTCAAAAATTTAAAAATGTTCTTTTTTTTTAAATTTCAGTTTATTTTTTTTAAATTCCAAATATAAAAAAATTGTTTACTTACTTTTGGTTTTGCATTCATTTTGTTAAAAAAAACTAAAGAATATGCCTCATACAAAACTAGAATTATTTCAAATAAAAATATGATGGAAGAGACCGTATATTTCACACAGATTGTGCCTTATATATAAAAAATAAAAGAAATGTTTTGTATCTTTATCAGCATGTAAAATATTTAATTAATAAATAAAAATCGTCAAATCTTTATTGATTTATTATTTTATCAATTATTAATTATATTGAGGATATTGATTTTACAAAAAAAGAGTAAAAAAATTTTTTCAGTTTGTTGTATACGAAAATAAAAATATTATGGATCATTAACATAAGGTTTTTGAGTAGATTTAACCTGTAAGGATGTTCCCTCGGCAATAATAGAAAAAATAAATTAGTAGATAAGGATCCGAATTTTTAGTATGTTATAGTCAACGAAATATATTATTGTATAAAACAAAAATTTGCTTACCGTTCAATTAAGAGCGTTTTTATTAATTAAAAATACACTAAATAACATACCATCCTCATAACAGGTTATGTTATTTAGTGTATTTTTAATTAATAAAAACTCTCTTAATTGAACGGTAAGGTACCCAAATTTTTGTTTTATACAATAATATATTTCGTTGACTATAACATACTAAAAATTCGGATCCTTATCTACTAATTTATTTTTTTCTATTACTGGCGAGGGAACATCCTTAAACTACCTTCAAAAATAATTACATTGCCTACACTGTAAGAAAATTTAATAAAGGGTATTTAAAATTGGTTTAGGATTTTGGTTTAAGTTTCTTGAAATTAAAGATTAAGGAAGATATTATTATCGTGATTAAATGTTTTAAATACCTATATAGCTAATTTAGCTTCTTGATATAATTGATATATTAATAAATTGATATATTAATCGAAACATTGTCCTAATTATATTAATCGAAAAATTATTCAAGTTGAACAGGAACTATTTGAATAGATATTCGGAGTAGAATTGATGGTATTTTTTTGATACCTCTTTGCATAGAATAGGGTACTTTCGGTAGTGAAAAATAAATTATGAAATTTAAAGTTAAAATTTATGCAAAAATATTCTGATTTCGAGTCATAAAAGCGGGCAAGCCCTGATGTGATGTCATATCGGTATGAACCACAGACCATCAGTTAGTTCAGTGTAGACAGCTGGGTATAATATATCCATAGATAATAAATATTTATACTTAATTATAATCAGTTGTCTATGAATATATCTGTCACACTTATCTGTGCTATTTCATATAATGATACCGATATTACGTCATCAAATTAGATGCCCGCGTTTTTGACAGTTTAAAAAAGGTTTAAAGTTTAATTTAAGTTTTTGGAAAGAAAGCGTTTGTGTTTTTCCGAAAAAAATTTTTGGTGGCTTTTTATTACCAAAATCAACATTTTGAATTACTTTTTCAAATATAGTAGAATACCCTATTATAGGCAAACATACGTCAAGAGTCCATTGAAATTGAAATGAACAAGAATAATGATATTAGATGGACAGGCACTCGGTAGGAAAGAGAATGAAATGGAACGCTCCTACACGAGTCATAGAAAACATTAACTGATAATGTTTTGAAAGTTGAGAAGTTCGTTTTGGAAATTTATTTTTGCTATAAACTCTGAGCATTCATACTTCTAAATCTGTATATGGAGGTTTTGTAGAGTTAATCTTAGTTTATTTTTATTATGGCAAGATAAAAATTCATTCAGCTCATTTGTACAAGCGTGCCGACGTTTTACAAATCTTTTATTACCTAACCATTTTTTAATGCATTTATATTAACGTAATGCGAAATTCATGAATGTGCGTACAATATTTATTTCATTAATGTAAATTACTTATTGTTGGTTTAATTCTTCGGTCAATCACTAAGTACGTAAATTTTATGACATCATATGGTATGAATATAATCATGGAGCAAATTTGATTTATATAAAAGCATAAAACTTTCAAACAATCTATAATTTTACTCGTTATCTTTGTTTTAATTTTTTCCAACAGCTATAAATACAAACTCTTAACAGGATATGTGTAAGTATATCGCATATATTTGTTTTGAAATCAAGACAAAAATTCGTTAGTAGTTACAAAAAAAGCAATATTTTGATAAGTAGGTAGTAATAAATTTTCCTCAGCAAAGCCTACACACCATTGACAGAAACCGAAAATTATTCAAAATTTCGTGATTGTAATGTTTGCTGAACCTTGTAAGATTATGGCCCTGAAATCCTAAGAAAAATTGTGACCTTGAGAGAGTATAACAAAAATATTCCTAAAAATAAAAATATAATATGATAAAATACATTGGAATCGATAAGGATAAATAACAAAAAAAAAAACATCTTCGGAAATTCTTTTAGTGTCTTTTGATTTGACGTGTTATTAACAAAATATAGGGCTTTGTTAATTGTCGTTTGTAAATTAGAAAATTTCTTGATATTAGCCGAATTAAAATTTTTATAATAAGCAAGGTTGAAGAAAATAAAATTTACTACAATTTGCCTTATAGGTAAGCATTTCAAGTAAAATTAGTATATTAAGTTAAAATAAAGTATTAATTTTAGTCCCATGTTTATAACGCTTAGAAATATTGATAATACGAAAAAAAATTTCATTAAATCACTTAATTAGGCCACATTTTTATTAAATTAACAAATTCGGCTATTTTTGTTTCTCTGTCCGCGTCAACACGAAAACTGAAAAACGAAAAGAGCTACTAAGCTGAAATTATCGTTCGTTTTCGTTTGTTTTTCGTAAATGAGCAACATAGGGCACGATAGATCAACAACTCGAATACATACCGATTGGCAACTTTCTATTTTTCATAGCTTCGGAAAAAACGTTTGTGTCTTAATATTACGTAATTTAATGCTCTGACGTTTTCAATACTTTGCTCCGAAATTATTAGAAACAATTTATTCATACCAACACGATATGCTAATATTAAAAGTGATAGAAAAAAATATTAATGGTTATGGTTTTAAAATCAAGGAATTACGTCATATTAATTTCCTATAACTTTTTTTTTTTTCAAACAACAACTTTAAACATATTTGGCAAGTAGGGGCGATTTTCTTGTCTATGTGAATAGTTTCTTTATGAGCAAATACAACTGTTTTATAGTATATGAAAAAATAACCATTGTTTTGTGTGTTTGCTACATTGAAAACAAAACATCCTAACAAACTAATTGTTATAATGTCAAACAAAACCATAAAATATTGTTACCAAAGGCAGAGCTAACAGTTTTATGTAGAGCTTACTATCCTTTTACATAGAAAACTTTAAGGATTATTTTCTACTAGTAGTAACCCATCCGCTTCGTTCACTTATCCTCCTTTCCGTAAGTCCTGTATTGCGTTTTTTGATAATATATATATTGATATATATAATATATATTGATAATAAAAGTATATTAATCTAGACAATAAACTACTCTGTGCCAAATCCAAATCCGCCCAGCCACTGTTGGTGCGTGATTGAGTAACAAACATCCAAACATCTAAACATACAAACATTCAAACTATAACATTATATAAGTATAATTTTGTAAGGTAACTTACATGTCTTTTTCAAAGGTTTTTACTATACTACCCACCCGCACAATAATTCCTTTTAAGATGTTTATTTATTTTATATTTTACAAAGAAATAGAGAAGTTCGATGAAGAGCTTTATTCAGAAAGGATTGTATTATTACGTTTTAATCATAATCTTATTTTCGGTTAATTTGGTTAGTTATGTTTTCCAGTTCACAACCAATCTTTTTCAACAAAAAGATTAGTGCAAACAAAAAAACTGGGTCGTGGTATCAATTCACAGCTGACCACATATTCTCTAATTAAATGATATAGATTGGTTTATAGTTTGCTAAATTTTCTTGTTTAACTTTATTTTATCATTTTATCAAGTATTTATTAACTTTTCGAAGTTTATTGTTTTCATGCAATGAATCGAAAATAGAAAAAAATTTCCCTGACCTGATTGCTGATGTGTGGAACAAAAGTCTCCATGTGACATTAAACTCGAGAAACTAATATTTCAAGATAAAGACTTTCGAGTCGTTTGCGTATGACTATACTGTATGCCTATGTTTGCGAATGTATGTGTATGTGACTAGTCTGTGAAAAAATAATTTGGAAAAATTGATGAGTGCTTGTTTTACAGTGTTTTTAACATCGCACATGCTCTACTCTGTCCCGCTTTGCATATTTCTTTCTGATAAAGTACAACCAGGCAATGTTATTTCAAGACTTAAAGCAATGTTATTTCAAGTTATTAAATAGTTATTTACGATACAAGTGGGCAAAGAGAATTATTAACGTACGCATGCGAAATTTGTACAATAGCGAGTGCGTAGCATCGGTTGGGAAATCGCTGAAGCACGTTCATAATTCGTTATCACACCCATATCGTACTTAAATTTATCCACGTATCTAAAATATGAAAATGAACGATTATTATATTTTTAAATTATCAAAGCTATTGAGAAAAATAGAAATATTAAAAAACTACTCTAGTAACTTGTTATTGGTTTACATTTTCACAGTAATTTGGAGTGTGCTAATGAATTCATTACGATACTAGTGCGGTAAATAAATTCATTGCGACATAAGTGCAGCAACGAACTTTTTTACTGGGTAAGAAAAGTAGTTCTTATGTCACGGGCGTAAATAAACAAATTAAAAGTAATTCATTTGATTTGTTCCTGTCTGTACCTATTTCTACTTCTAGAATGTTTATCAAAATTTCATTTTTATTTCTATGATTGATGTTTAGTCGACCCTTTTTCTATAATTCAGGTCACCTTTAGTTTGAAATTAGTTTTTTGTATTCTATTTAATTAAAATATTATAATACAGAAATGCATATTCCTGTGGGAACAATATATCTTATAAAACTTTTTTACTTATTTCGAAGATGTATTGATTTTAATTATGTTTTGTTAGAAATGTTTTCCTAATATATTCCAATTAAAGAACAAAACTTTCTATTTTTTTCTAGAAAATAGAATCATTTAGAAATTTTGCAAACTGGTTTACTTAGTTTATTAGCGACTAAAGAATCAAGGGGTATCAAGGATATTTCAGATTAATACGATTAATTGAAAGATATGTAGGTACTTATTGCTTATTGAAAACGGCAAGAAGTTACTACGGAAAAACATTTTTCGATGAAATATGCTATAATTGAAGACTAACTTACTGCCCGAGAAAATGACTTTGATATTATAGAAGAGTTAAGCCAATGTTATCAGTGGATAAGACACAACAACGAAAACTTTTTTTCAATCGTTTGTACATGAATCTTTTTCTAATATGATGTGGGATTTCTTTTTCCGTCATGTGTGCTTTCTTAACATTATATTTAATGTTCCAATTACAATCGTTATTATTATAAAGGTTATGTTCGAACTTTTTTATGATATTGGTCGATAATGGTGATATTTATGATGATTGAACAAAGCATATCATGTGCGGTGATTGCACTTTTATTCCGAGAGCTTGCGATGTGCGTTATATTTCGTACTCTTATACAATTTTGTGAGTGTTTACCAAAAAAGTATGAACAATATATTTTGGCCGATTAGAATGAATCTTAATTTTATGCGACACATTACATTTTTATAATGAGTTAAGACTGAATTGACATATGTAAATACGTGCTCTAACGTCTGTTCTTTCGATGGGTGTAGTAGGTAATATACTAGAGTGTCTGAGATCTGACGTCAAAGCTTGATACGATGTTACAATTTGATACTAATTCATGACTGGACAAGCTTTGGTTTCCAAGCTTAGCTCAATCCTTAATAATCTCTCAGTTGGTCTCTTTTATTTGGAAACACATCTACATAGAATCTGATAACATTATATATATTATATTATAAATCTTAAAAGTCTGAGAGTGCGAAATAGTTCCCCACAAACGTCCAGGAGTACGAGTACATGTACTATTAGTCCAAGAGACCATGACGGCCAGACCTTCGCTATTTTATAAAAGCGGAAAGTTTCTCTGTGTATGTTTCCAACACAGGTAAGAACGGCCAGCGGCTATAGAATTTGGATTGTGGTTACTTGGGCAGGTAGCAGGTAGTAAATGTGTATAAAATAGTACATTAAATTCCTTAAAGTATAAAGTTCAATTTTTTTACATTTTCTTCAGGATAACTTTAGAAATAACGTTATCCATTACCGGACACTACCTGTTACCTGCCTAAGTAACCACAATCAAAATTCTATATCCGCTAGTCGTTCTTACCTGTGTTGGAGACATACAAAATAAAAATAAGAAAGGTCTGGCCGTCGTGGGCTCTTGCTGTACCGTTTTTCGATTTTGATGAATAATGATGTGTTGTTGCTTCTCTCGGAAATACACGAATATCTAAGACTATTTAATTGAAAACACAATATCTTTGATATTCACATGCAAGTTTTATGTGCTTAATTTTATAAAAGAGAATGAACAATGTTTCGCATGGAATTCATCGTTAACTCCTGGACTATCCACATGTTATCTTTTGTTACTATTCGACGGATCAACCCCCATATCATGCCACCCACTGCTATGCGTGGTGCTAGCAACGTTCATATTATTATCCATTTGACAAAATTTAATGGACTGAAACATTATCCTAATAATTCAATGTTCATATTATATTATAGGTATATTAAAGGTAGATAGATATCAATGATTTTTATACGTTACAGGCTTATACCGTGTGATGTATAAAAATCTATTTTGCATATACTGCAGTTTTGAATATATTAGGTATTAAATCGCAATATTTTAACTTTAATACAGAAAGTTATATTGACATGAATCCAAGAAGTCCGGGTTCGAGTCCTGGTTCGAGTGTATTTTTTTCAATTCTCTTTAATTAACATTACTAGACAAGCATTTGTCAATAATTAGTTTACGATTGAATGTAACATATTATATATCAGAATTAGTCGAACGGACCATGATGTAAATATTGTGTGCATAATTAAAATGTGAACAACAATAATAAGTGATGAAAGTTATATTTGTTATTTTGTAAATCGAGATAATCAATTGTATTTATTTATTTTTTTAATGTGTTGATTTAAAGTCGCTCTGACAATACAGATCCTTGGCGACTGCACAAAAATACAAAGTTCAATTGTATTTGTTTTAAAGCTTTGTAAGCCACCTCAGGTAACTCAGTTGGTTAACCCACACAAACTTTTATACGCGGATATTTGGAATTTTTTGTTTGATTTCCGGTATTGTTACGAAAGTCGTCGTCACAAAATATACTTGTGATGGGTTCTTGATTTTGTTAGTTCTTCTGAAGTTTTTGATGAATAGTCCTAAAAATCGAGATAATGTTATAGAAGAGAGGGAAAATAAAGTCTAAACAGAAGCAATTGGACTTTTGGACAAGCACGTCTATTGAACTTTTCATCAGAATCTATTGTTACTGAAAGAATAGAGAAAGGTTTATTATGATTAAAGGACTGGTTTGGAAGTGGTTGGTTTCCTGCTGATTCATTAAAATTTGAAGTTTGAAAAATAGTAATATGTTATATTGTAACGCATTTTATTCGAAACATCCTGTATGTTTAAGTCTTTTAGTTGTGTAATAATAGAAAACTGCACGATGGGAATATTTATTATAAATATTTTTATTCGGATACACAGATTTTTTGAAATAAATGTTATGTTAATAGAAAAAATCATATTTGGGTGTTCATTTCCCTCATTTTAAAATCACAAATCTATGTATAATACCAATTGAATTCGTATAATCGAATTGAATTTACTTATTTTTATAGGTAGACATATTATCCTATATGATTTTTAAACTCGATAATATACTAGATAGGCTTAATATATACATTTCTGAAATATTTTTGCCTAATAGAATCATTTATGTATAATAGACACTTTTAGTAAATTTTTCGATATACCAAAAACACGTCGAATCGATTGTAGGGACCAAAAAAATGATTCCTATAATAAAACACATTAAAACACTTCAGAATCGTGCGCCATGAATCATGACGTTATCTGTTATGGCAATTCATAAATTGCGATATGATGAATGAGAGAGAAGGCTGTCAGTGAGTTTCCTGGTGTCCTTGTTTAATCTATATGTCATTGGCTACATATTGTTTACTTTATTGCTATTAAGTAAATAGTTAAAAAACGATTTATGGAATATTATTTAACACATTAAAAGTTATTTAAAAAATAGAAACGTCAAAAAACCTAGAAATTTTATTTACATATCACAATATAAACACTTTAATTTTTAATAAAATTAACTAAAAAAAATTAACTTCTTTTTATATGTTTTTGTAAACAAAAAATATATCTAACAATTAAAAATAAAATAATTACCACACATGACAGCTCGTAACAAAGTAATGTATATAAACGAGTGTATAACATATACTGCAATAACACAGATAAGCAATGCAAGTTGCCTATTTATTTAATTGTTTAAGTTAATTCCATACGGCGAATTTAATAATTAATTGTATCTTAACAAATTGAAACACTTGCGCCACTAACTCATGCCTTACTAATAATATTTGACATTTAAGAAACTACTTCCATGAGGTTTTAGCACAATGCGAGTGGCGTCTTGCATTTTCCTTTATTAACCGATTATTGTAACATCTTTTAAAATAGTTTCTTACAATAGTAGGTATAGTAATTCTTCGATCAGGCATGACTACTCACATTTTCTGTGACATGTGTAGACAATCATAGTAACATTCAAATTCACATCAACTATGCTTGTGTATAAATAAGTATATACTGTCCAGAGTGTCTAGGAATATCGCATGCCTAGATCAGTACGTCATAATAGGTTGGCTGATAAGTCCCCGGTCTGACACATAGATGGCGTCGCTAGTATTAAATGCATATTATTTTTATATAGTACCAACCTTCAAATGATTCGTGTCAAAATTTGACGTCTGTAAGTCAATTAGTTTGTGAGATAGAGCGTCTTTTGTGAAGCAACTTTTGTTATTGTGAAAAAAATGGAAAAAAAGGAATTTCGTGTTTTGATAAAATACTGTTTTCTGAAGGGAAAAAATACAGTGGAAGCAAAAACTTGGCTTGATAATGAGTTTCCGGACTCTGTATTTTTTCCCTTCAGAAAACAGTATTTTATCAAAACACGAAATTCCATTTTTTCCATTTTTTTCACAATAACAAAAGTTGCTTCACAAAAGACGCTCTATCTCACAAACTAATTGACTTACAGACGTCAAATTTTGACACGAATCATTTGAAGGTTGGTACTATATAAAAATAATATGCATTTAATACTAGCGACGCCATCTATGTGTCAGACCGGGGACTTATCAGCCAACCTGAGGATGAAATTGTAAGTAAAAAAATTTTTATACAATTTCTGGACTCGATGTACAATTAATAAAATGCAATAACTCGATTTGATTAATGTTAGTAAAAAGGACATTTTTATATCTAAATATCATTTTTTAGAAAATAAAACACACTTCAATTTCTGCTCTTAGCATACATATTTGTTGAGACAACGACGTTCAATCAAATGCTAGACAAATTTACCGCAAAAAATTTAAATTTTGGTCTTTAGAAGTTTAAACGAAAATGTCTCCGTAAAAATATAACTTACCAACAGAATAAAATGAAGATAATTTTATTTTTCAATTTATTTATTCTTAATAGCCAGCGAAAAACTAAAAGGGAATTTTCTACTAATAATTTGGTACTCGGTTTGCTTTTCGTAAGCGGCACTTTTAGGATACCCAATATAGTAGGGTAAATGGTAGTACCTAGAATACAATGCACATCTTGATTTGTTCTCTAGTTTCTCGACAAACATTGCTATCAGATAGCAACGACATCACAACAAATTTTAGTTACTAGAAGGCAAGTGAAGTTGAGGATGATTATCTAGTACCGAAGTAGAATAGTATTTAGTGTTTCAAAGTAATTTTGCTTTTGATGTTTATGAATGTACAAGTTGAGTATTGTGTTCGGTGATCTGAATCATATTCCACCTAAATCACTGCTTATGGGTTGATATTTTGTTATCCCAAAATATAATCTTGAAAAGGTAAAATTTAAAATGATGTACCATCGTGTATCGCGGTTCAGGCAACGTTCTGTTCGACGAATACTTGATAATAAGTGCAAGCCTTACAAGGTTTCTTCTTTATTAGGGCAGTAAAAGTGGGAAAAAAGCTTCCAGTCAATGAAAAAATAAATTTCCAACAGAAAGTAAGAAAGCCTGTCGGAACTGTCACTAGGTGCCTAGAGAAGATGGTGTGAGAAATACTTGTTTTCAACGCTTCTATCGCATACGTTATACATATGATGCTATTCCTCGGAGTGAACTGTAAATATAATATGTTGAAGAAAACCTCTACCGGTACAATCGGTGGTGAGGATGATTTAAGGTACGTTAGGGTGTGATCTATGGCACATTATAGTTATGTATCGTGGAGCACACCATATGTTGTTAAGAAATAATATTTCTTTAAGCACTATTTCAATTTTGACATTTAAAAAAAACAAATAAATGTTAATCTTTATCCCTGATATTACACTCTCCCCTATGTAGTAAGTATACGATTGTTATTATTATTGTTGTATGCAGTTAGTTAGGTATTAAGACTGTATAGCATAATATTTTTAAGATTTACTTCAGAATGAAGATAAGCTACTTATCTTTTATACAACAACTAAACATTGAATTTAATACTAGTAAAAATATTAAATGTAAATGTATTTTGTTTAGTAGCATTAATATGTTGTACTAAATATACGAATGATGTACATTTAGAGTACTACGAACACGGTTGCTGTTCAAAGATTAACAAATACTTAGAAAATTAACAAAGATTAGGTAATTGAGCTGTTCGAGTGTTTCATTATGGATTTTATTACTAAAAGGATAATTCGTATATTTGAAAAATATGGGATTTTCCTTGACATCCTATAAAGTTCCACATCCTATAAAGTTACAGCTTTTGGTAGCGCTCTTATTTATCGCTAAGTTTGGTTAACATGATCATTAATATTTATAGATGTTGGCTGTTAATAAAAAAATGTAAAATGTGTGTAAGCAGCCTAGATAGTAGCCGTATTGAGTCAAGAGCTGAGTTTTTGATACAGAATGAATTTTTGATACAGATCTTATTTGATACAGAATAGTTACGGTTCTATAAAATATCAACTAAATTTGTTCTTTCCTCTTATGTTTCTATTCATAGGTTAAGTATCAAAATTGGTATCCAATTTCTGTTCATAAAAATAAATATTACTAACAAAAATCGAACATTTTAAAATATACCCAAGGCTGGTATCAAATAAAAGAGTGTGTACATAAAAATTGAAAATCGATTCAGCCGTTTAAAAATTGCGAAGTCTTTTATGGGGGGTATATCAGATTTCATAAACTTTACTTGATTAATCTAATCCATTTCCATGCAACCATAATATCCACAGCGAAACATGGCCGGGTACAGCTAGTAAAGTTAACAGAAAAGAGTAGAATAATGCTAATTTCATCAGTAATATATCTTTGGGCATATTCCGAGGAATGACCGAGAAAATCGTTAATCAGAATGAACAAGAAGATGCGCTACCACCTTACACAGCCTACAAACGATTGAAATGCTAACGATCGTATTACGATATTTCTCCACAGGAGTCGTGAACATACTACCTTAAAATTGTCTTATATGTAAACATTGTATCAAAATGAAATTATCTCATGATTTTAAAAGCTTATAACAACTAAATGAAAGCTGTTTAATTTAGTAAGATTGTGTTTGAAACGAGATTTGTATTAAAGGTAATTATATTAAATTTTTTGAACTAACATCTATTATATTCAGTTTAATTTTGTCTTTTCAAATGAATTCAATATTAAGGAAAAAACAAGATCAATATTAAGATTTCTCTACTGTTAAGATCAAGATCAAAGGACGGTAAACTTAAAACATCAGTGTTCTTAAAAACTATGAATTAATCGATTAATTTTTGCTTATGGACCATAATTATTTGGGAATCTTTGAAGTGCTTGGCTTGATTACTGTAGCCTATTGTTGTTTAAGTAAAGTAAGATTATTTGGCTGAACACCTAGGCGATATGGCTCATTGTTTTAGCACATTTCCGCTGATAATTTCAGCTCCTCAATTATTTTGAGAGGCTGAATATATAAAATGCACTGCACTAACACATAACAACTATTAATTTATTTATGTTTTTAGGGTATACTTAGGGTAGTGGGTACAATTCCCACCTTCGAAACAAAATTTAATTAATAGTTGTGATGGGCTGTTGTAGTGCATGGTATATGCATAAAGGAGGTGCACTCAGCCTCTGAAATTGAGGAGCTGATAAATGAAATTATCAGGGGAAAGGTGGTAAAACACATATATGGTATCACAATGGGCTCTATAGCCTAAGTGTGTCCTTCGTGAACAGTCAATATAACCTTACCTAACCTAACGGCTGGAATTGAACCCGCGCTATATCTATACTATCGACTTTAAAAAAACTATTTTTGCAGTTACGTCAATGTTTCGCAAGACCAGGTATATTGCCTTATAATTTTTATGTTCTTGTAAAACAAAAACATTATCGAAATGTCATGGTTGAAATACTACTATCTAAGATTTTTTTATACGTCAAAAAAATCCTATTTTCCCGTAAATTAGTAATTGTTGTAAAAATTTTTCTTGATATAAATAATTGATCATAAAGTATTTTCATTTCAACTGGATCAGTTAAATATTTTGTTCTTAATTCTATATAAATGTTTCCAGGTTGCTAGTTTTTGTAAAATAAATTTTCTTTCATTTACTTTTACCAAAAATTGAATGAAAATCCACCTTTCATATAGGTACGGTAACACATATTCGAAAATATTTATGCTTTTTACTTGAAAGGATTTATAAAAAAATTTAAATCTCGTAGTATATAATTATAACCTGTACAAAAATTAATGTAATAACCCGGGCTATACTAAAATGCTTTGACTTTGAAATTCACTTATTTAAAATATTTAAAAAAATTATTTTTATTTAAATTAGCGCTTTTAGGATCGACAGTATATAGCAAAATTGGAGGAAATCATACATAAAGTGAGAAGGAAGGTCTTTCTTATTGATATACTAAAATGTGCAGACTAAATAGAAAGTTTACTTTTATTTTATACGGAAAACATAATTGAAAATCGTTTGATAGCTTTTATATTTTATATTTCCAAGTTTAGAATGTAGAATATAAATGTTTTCCATTTAATACCTTCTTCATCAACTAATAACCTGAGCTTTTCTTGTTGTTCATTAATAGTTTGTTTGTATGAACCATATACTCTTCATTTTTGTTATGGTAGGTCCATACGATACCAACTTCACACAGACTTCTATAGAATTCTGTCTGCGCAACAAATCAGTGCAAACAAAAGTCGGTATGATGATAAAGTCTTACATGAACTTTTTTACTCAGACTTTCAATCTGTGCAAACAATAATCTGTATCGTGTGCACCCACCTTACTCTTCACAGACATTATAGGTATTTAAGTTTATTTATACTAGATATTTTTTTGAATAATGTAGTGTGATTTATCGCATCTCTGCTGAATTTTTGGAAAATTGGTGTCATATTTGCAATTAAAGTAACGCCTACTACGTTTAGGTGCGAGTAAAAAATGAATATTTTTTATAAATTCCAAAACGGTATCATAATGTGTGTGAAACGACTTTTTCAAGACTTATGCTATAACTTGATGATATAAGACGAAAAGTAAGAATAAAATTTCTTGATATCTGGCGTAATTTTCAAAATATCGAAAATTGAAAATTTTGTTTAAATATTCAGATTTCGATAGTTCGAAAACTAAGACACATATCGAAAAATTGTATTCTTGTTTTTCGCCTTCATTCATGAAGTTATAACAAAATTCATCATCAAAGTTGAAAATAAGATAAAAATAATTTCAACCCTAACTGTACCCTGCTCTTACATCGCTTATATGGACGGAGACACTTGGTTTTTTTCTTTTCTATGCCATTGCATATATGTTTACTTTCTATTTAAAAGTTTTTTTAAAATTTGTTTTTATTCATTCCAAGTGAAAATTATCAAAAACTTTCAAATATGTCGTTTTTTTAGATTCCTTCATAAGAGCCAATATATTTTATATCGATTTTCAATGATTTTTTTCTTATAAATTCGCACAGATAAATAAGCTGAAATTTTAACCACATATTCTTTGATTAAAAGTCTGCCTATAAAAAAATTTTGAGCTTTTCAATTAAACATTATTGTGATGCTCATACATCCTTAGTACGTATAATTATGTAATGTACAGTAACATAGATATCTTCCCCTTTTCTCATATCAAAGTAAAAACCAGTTCATTTGATTCAGGTAGTTAATTATACTTTAAAACACAGTTTTGATATTTCACATTTCCGGTGAATGTTTCAGTACTATTTAGCTTGTATATATACATACATACTTAACCTAACCTATAAAATTTTAGTGTGTGGTATGTTTTACATAAATAAATATGGAAGTATAGTTGTAGACACTCTATAAATGGTCTTACTATTTTTGAAACTTATAGATATATGAGAAAATGATAATTCTCCTATAATGGGTGTTTTTTTAAAGAAAATAAACTTTAATTAGAAATTAATCCCATTAAGTGGCTTACTTCACTGAAACGTGATCTGGAGGGGTGATCCCTTTTCTCGAGGGATGAAAATAGGTGAGAGCTGAAAGATCCTAGAGATAGTGTAATTTTCTACATTACTGAAGCGTTATTCTTGCGTTAACTAATTTACGATGGGTTAACATAACTTAATAAGCATTAGTTATCTGCTAGCTGCCAAATCCAACTAGAAACAATGTTTGTTATTTATGGTTTTTGCGTCATGCACACTTTACGCTTCATTTAAGCCACTCATATTTAAACACAAATGGCATAAAATAAACTTTTCAACAAACCCCATGTCCGGACAATATTATTTTTATGTTTAATTTTGATTTAAAGTTTATTCCTTTAAGAAAAAAAATCCCTTTTCAGTAAGTACGACGCAATGTAGGTACATTGGTTCAAATAGACGACTTTAACCTTTAAAAGCTTTTTCCAAAATTCAAGCTTGCACTTTAAAGTTATAAAGCCGAAACCATGCGCTCATTTTATCATTTTTTTTTCATTATGTAATGAAAAAAGTTTCCTTGAAGAAAAACGTGAACGAACCCCTGCATCTCCTAGCAGGTACCAACAAGTAGACACTTTTTTCAATAGATACTAAATTACATAAAAGTAGCAGCAAGTTGTTTATAGGTTTAATTTCATTTTTTTTTTGTGACGAAAACATTAATTTATGGTTTTCTTGATAAAAATTATCGTTAAAATAATACCAGATTCAAAAAGATCATCGTTTTGTTGTGAAAAATGCATAGTTTATTGTAGTTTTAATAATATCCAATAGGGCTTTTCATTTACACAACGATTCTTTTTTGTTTCGGACAGTTTTCAATCAAGTAAAGACATATCTAATATCTTCTATCCTTGTCAAAAAGCGCTGTTTGAAAAAGATAAAATATATTTAACTTTCTTAGGTTGAATAGTTTTTTGACAACTGTTCAAAACAAAAACAAATCGATGAAAATGTCTATTGTTTTTCGTCCAATATTCTTAGTTCTTTGTTTCTGGTGGCATTGAAAATGCAATTTGGTAGATATTTTCTTTAGCAAGAAATTACAAAATAAACTATACTAAGTATTCATAAGGACGCTTTCTGTTTCTTCTCGTGTATTATCCATTCCCGTTTGATTTCGAAGAAATCCCGTGAAAAAGTACGAAGAATACGATTATGTTGTTGGCTGTTTTTTGTTTCATAACGAAACAAAATCGATAATGTTTATACATTTTGCAAATGCTTTTGAGTTTAATGACACTTCATTTTTAGCGTGAAAAAAAAATTTTTCATCAGCTAGAATATATCGGACATTTTCACCCGTTTAATGGATCAAATTTGTTGCAAATGAGCTCATAGAATAATCTCCTTCAATCTTTGTATGGAATGAACAACCTTTTATCTGTAAAGGTATATTCTAATCCTGCAATGCATGATGGGAAATATGCCTATCCTGAAGTTAATTAGAAAATATGTTTTTTATACCATGTATATGAAAGATACCTAGTTATAATAAGTTTAGTCTCAAGTTTGTAACGCTGAAAAATATTGATGGTTTGAAGAAAAGTTTGATACAGGTGTTCAAAAAATCACCTAATTAGTCCATTTCCGGTTGTCTGTCTGTCTGCCCGTCTGTTATCACGATTACTCAAAACGAAAAAAGATATCAAGCCGAAATTATTATAGCGTGCTGAGGACGTATAAAGTGATGTCAAGTTCGTAAATGAGCAACATAGGTTAATTGAGTCTTGAGTCCGTAGGATTCATTTTGTAAACCGTTAGAGATAGAGCAAAAGTTTAAATGTAAAAAAGTTTCTTATAAAAAAATAAACATCACTGTTTATGCGTTTATTATGCGCAAATTATGTATGTATGTGTAATGTGACAGAGTAATCAACACTGTCTATAGTGTCTATACATGGTATTTCAACAATTAACTCAGTCAATTGTTTGTTTTCACTTGTTATATTTTTTACTTTAATTTGAGTTTGTCTTTTTATAATAAGTCTTTGAATTTTCCATTATAAATGAAAATCACAAATAAATACGAACAAAGTAAAATAATAGTAAACAAAACATTATAGTATATCTCATAATAGTCATCGTATAAAATAACATTCTCAAACCATTTTGATTACAACCCTCTCACCCAATCCCGTATACTGTGACTCCATTTACAAACAAAAATACACGAAATTCCACATGATTATTTTGTCCCAATTAGTACCAAGCACCTTGGAGCATATACAACAAATTTATAATACAATTATTCATATAGTTTTTAACAATATTAATAAATTTATATAGCTAGTATAACACATTTTGTTTGTATTTATTATGTCGTAAAATAATTTACTTAATAACTTTAAGTCAAATACAGGAATGAGGAACCACGAGGTAGGACCGAGTAAGTCTAGTAAATTAAGGTTGATAATATATCTTATCTTTCGTATGTAATTTATAACGGAATATCATTGTAACTTTAATTTGTTTTGTTGTTAATTTATTATATTCATTTCATTCCAAAATTTCTCTTCTGCATGTGCTTGCGCCCACATTTAACCCGTTCAAATTTAAAAAAAAAAACCGGAAAAATTTACTTATAAAATATTTGTGTCCACCAACGTTTATTCATCGCTCACCGAGCGTTTTAATAATGTAAAAAATTCACTAGCTGTGTTAGCTAAGCGAATTCCTTCAAAGATGGAACAAAAATAACACATTATTTCTTTAAAATATTTAAATAAATAATTTTTCAAGAATTTTTTTTTCGAAAACTAAGCGCATATAGAAAAAGTTACAAGAGTACTTTTTTGCTTTAAACTGATCAACAAATAAAAAAATTTTGTACTTTGCATCGGAAATTTTATAATTTTGCTCGTATTATTAATCAAAACTTGGGACTACACTTAGTATATACCTT
This sequence comes from Chrysoperla carnea, assembly GCF_905475395.1. Lineage (NCBI taxonomy): Eukaryota > Metazoa > Arthropoda > Insecta > Neuroptera > Chrysopidae > Chrysoperla > Chrysoperla carnea. The sequence goes on along the minus strand of NC_058337.1, from coordinate 68,787,329 downwards.
GATATATTCCATATATACATGGTATAAAAAGGATTTCAATTTTGATTCCCTGTTTCAGTTCTCTATCTATCTAAATTAAAAAGTTTCTTGAAAAGTTCCCTGAATTTGTATGTCAGTGATTTTAAAACACAAGCATGTCTGAGACTCTAAATTGAATTGCCATGAAAAAAGATGGTTACCACTTCCGAAACTTGATAAATCCAAAAACTTTATAAACAAACGTTATTAGTGAAAGAAATTTGCTAAAATTTTGTTTGTAGCATCAATATTTCTAAGCGTTACAACCTTAGGACTAAACACAATATACTATCTGATCTATCTCATAATATACCTACGGTATAAAAACTAAAAACCGACTTAAACGCTTTCAATGAACTAGATTATTTTTACAATAGAGGAATTCTTTGATTAGAAAAAGTATACTGTCGTCAAGTTAGAATAATTCTATAATTATTATATTTTACCGAATTATGTATTTGTTTTTTATTCCTTTATTCGTGTTTCTCAATAATGCAGTATTTTAAACGCAAAACAGAATATATTGATTAAATTCTAAATAATTTGAATATTTTTCATATTTCGAACACTATATAGTCTGAAAATTTCAATATCTATCTATCTATCTTCTATACAATAAAAATGCTATGCTCGTATGTGTATTGCTTATGGACTGAAAAAGTTCTTCATCGATTGAGCTCGAATTTTTACACCATATACGACCTGCAGGATGAATATTTGTACCTATGTGGAAAACCAATGCAAATAATTTTATAGACAAATACTGATCAACCATTGCCTAAATGTCGTGTTACTAGGTTTTTTTTTTTTTGATGTGAAACATCTATTGCCGCACGTAAAACCGATTTCTGGCGTGACCACGCTATATGATGGTATATATATACAGTCTATATGCAGTAGTGTGTAGATGTGATCAGATCTACAGGCTATGCAGTAGTGTGTAGTGCACAGTAGATCTGTGCACAGTAGATCATGTTATGCAGTAAGTGAGTAGTGTGTAGTTCTTTTCTGCATATTACTTTTACAAAATAATGTCGATGTTTCACATCTGCCAGGCGTCCCGTGACGGCTTACATTTTATTTACAAATAGTAATTCTAATAGTTATTCTCACAAGCAGTATGTAAGGAATGTCTCTTTATTAATCGAAAATCTGAAAAATTTGAAACAATGGTTAGAAAGCTGTATATGTAAAATTGAATTACAATTAATAAATAATATTTACAATTATTAATACATACAATTAATCTTAGAACTATATAGTTAGAGAATAACAATAACAAAGTGTTATAGATTTAAGTTGGATAAATAAAGTAAAACACATATTACGAGACTTAAACGTTAGTGACAAGATGGGGAAGTTAGAAGATTCATGCAAAAGTTTGTGTATTTTGTATAAGAGAGTGGGGTTTTAAAAAAATGAAGCAGAATATAGAAGAAAAAGCATCTTTGAATTTCTACAGAGGGCTGGCACTGGCGCAAATTATATACACTGTACAGAATTTGAATCAAGATGAGAATTAGCTGCATTTGGGTTGGGAAGATGGAGGTATCTAATCAAAAAAGACTTCGTGTGGCAACAGAATTTGTATGATCTGTGAGTATCAAAAGTGCACTTAATTTGAGAATGTGTAGGGCTGGAAGAGTGTTGGAAAGATACCTAACAAAAGATGTAGAATGGGAAAAATTACTTTTAGGCAGATTATTTAGCAATGGCAAAATTTCAAGAAAAGTAATGCAGAAGAGGAGGAACAAAATATAGACATAATTGGTTATAGTGAATTTATATTTATTTTATGATAGCTTTATAATTAATTTAGTTAAGTTTTGAAGAAAACTAAAAGAAAAAAAATCTGTACGTAAAATTGTATTATTGAAAAACCCAAAATGAGTTAATCAAATAAAATTATTAATATTATTATTATGTAAATAGAAATGAATAGCCATATGTGTTGTTAAAACTCAAGAACGGCATTGGCTTTGACGTTCGAACCCCATGCGAGCCAAAAATTTTTATTTCTTAATTAATATTCTACATTTGTTAAAATGGTTTATATAAGAACCTGAAATAAAAATAACATTTATCGGAAATACTTTTTATTTATTTTTCTATTGGGCTGCGAAATGCCAATAATTTTTGACAGAAAGTAGTCAATATTTGACGTATTCAACACTGCAACAAACAAATTTATAATTAACAATTGTTTTTATTTCAAACTTGAAGGTATCTTTTTGTTGGACCATCCTGAAGAAAATTACTTCGATGCCAATAAGTGTAGGTTACACAATGGTCTCTAATTGTAATTGTAAAATAAAATTTTGATAAAATACTCATCTTGACAACTCCATCATCTTTTCATTTTAATTTTAATGCATTTTTTTAAACTAAAATCTTTATTATAAATGTTTTTTTTTCTTTTTTATAAAAATGTTATAAAAAATAAAATAAAACGCAAGAATAATGTTATTAATTATATGACAGCGGATTAATAAATATATGTATTATTTTTTAAATTGAGATAAATAATAAAATTTTTAATGGTTTAATTAATTTTTTATTAACTTAAACCACCACATACACATACAATATACATACATCCAAATATAAAGTGCTATAAGAAAGAAAAAATTTTAATATGAAATTTATATAAGACGAAAAACGCACAACATAGGATATAAAGTTTGCTTGTTCTTCATTTTATTTTTAATATGAAAAAAAAATGGGTATGATGCACTCACACTACTTCAATACATAAGTAGATACTAAAAAAAATTCACCCTAAAGGGTTTAGAGATAGGGATGTTTTCAATCTGCATGATTTTCATACAGTAAGTGTAAGCATGTCAGTTTTCGTCGAATTCAGATATCCCGTTAGGAAGTTCATTTGATCGAAAATAAACTACTAATTGACAAAACTATGGAGAAAATTCCATAATCATATCACTACAATATTTTTGTTACTTTTTGTTTTTGTTTACTTTTAAATCATGCATACGATATTTTAAATTTATTTTATTTAAAAGTAAACAAAAACAAAAAGTAATAATAATAAACAAGTGGATAAACAAAGTAAAAAATTCAATGAGCTGAAAAAATTGCACTCTGTGTCTAGAACTCGAATAGCCTAATTGGTAGGGCGCTTGACATGAATCCAACATGTCCGGGTTCGAGTCCTGGTTCGAGTGTATTTTTTTCAATTCTCTTTAATTAACAATATTTTTGATTTGTTATTTTAATTCTAAGCAACTGCGTTTTTAAAACTGCCGTGTAATCGTAGCATTGTAATCTTGAAAAATATTCGATGTTGAATTTATAAAGCAAATATTTATTTGGAGTATCCCTGAATCTATTTTGATCAGTCTTGACGTGGAGTCTGTACGGTCGTATGTACTTATGTACATTCGTATGTGCTTTTGTTTTAAGAATTTAATAAAAACTTTAAAAATTTACTTTTACTTATGCAAAGAGCGGCACAACAAGTTGCTGTTTTGTATTTACCCCTCAATAACAGAGGAATCGAATTCGGCGGTCTTACTTGAAAGAGACACTTAAAATTTACTTTACTCACCACCGTGCACAAAGTGTGAACTCTTTGCTCAAATGTGCAAAAGGAAGTTGCCGCTTTCCGCCGCTTTCTTGCCGGTAGCAAGTGAAGAAGGTCTCATATCTCATGTTTGTCACATTCTTTACTTTTCTCCCTTGGTGTGTAATATACTATTAACGTATTCTTGAAAATGCTTCCTACCGTTATTCATAATAGTTTTTTAATTTTTGTTCACTTTCTCAAAACTAAAGACCCACAAATAGTCGGTGTACACAATGATTTTCAGATGGTCTCGCTAAAGAGAAAAACACAATTCATTTGGGCAATACGCTAACCAATACTTATCGAAAATTGAGATCACCATGAAGAACTCCCATCACGGTGCACTCAAAAACCGCCAAGGCAACAAATACTGATCTTACCTGTTCAAGGTTTTGGGAATTTTTATCGCCCCCTTCCTATCATTGTACGTTGTAAAAACCACATTTAAGTGTGGCTGGAAGTATAAACCTGGGAAATAATTGCAAACTAACAAAACCAAGAGATGCACGTCCTCAATCGGATAGAGTGCGTAAGGACTGTTTATGTAGATTATCGGAAAACTAGCTTTATATCTGCCCGCTTCGCTGGATCTAAAAGTAAAGATTAATAAAGTCGACTGCGTTATAGCTTTCACGTCCTTGCTCTTACTTATTCCCTTTCCATAACACTCGAAATAATGGAAGGGACTGCTTTACACAGATAAAATATATGTACAGTTTTCAAAAATAAAATAGTCATTAATTCATTGATATGTCAGCAAAGATGGCCATGAATTGTTCTACATTTACCATTTTTACGAAAATCTTTAACTTATGGTTCAAAATGATGCTCATAGATGGTGTAGTAAAATGTCCGATTAAAATTAATTTTTTTTAAATACATCTTTATAAATTATAACTCATGTGTTATTCTGATGTATGAGCTATATTGTTGTAGAGTTTCACTCATATCCATTCGGTAGCTTTTGCGTGAATCTGTAACAAAAAAACAAAAAAATCCTTACGTTTATATTTTTATAATTTATATCGATAGGGATAGATCTTCGTGGTACATAGTAGTTTTTTTCTACTCTAATGAATAACTTTTTTTTCCTTCAATAAACAAAACTGAAAGAGTTTCAGTTTCAGAGTTGCTGTTTCAAATGAGGTTTCTCGGCCGAACTTTAGGTGCAAAATGGATCAGCAAATTATCGCATTACTCCTTTTATTTTATGATTTGTCATGTGCTTCAGAAATTTTTCGCTATAATTACCCCATGAAAAGTCAATTGAAACGGAAAACAAGCATATAGAGGAAAAGTTATCTAATATAGGTCTCGTCGTGACATTAAACCATGAGGGGTCACTGTTGTGCTACTACTCTGCTATAATAATAATACACAACCGATATTAAATAATTTTATGTTGTTAAATCTTATCTTTTTATTATACGCTGTATATATTGCTGGTAATGTTATAAAAGGTATATTTTATAAAGCCCGTTTACAATACACATTGATAGTCCTTTGTGACAAAATTTTGAACGAGCCACCTGAAGTTTAATGGGCGGAACCCTCTACAACCATTTCAGAATTATTGAACTTAAAATGACCATGAAACGAGTTTATAATCAAATTTATGTATAAAAGATGTATAAAAGGTAATATTTAATTTTGAATAAAGGCTAAAATTACAAGCCAAGAAACATAGCATTTTTTATTTATGGCTAATAAATGGCTAAGTTAACCGAAAAAATTCGCAAAAGTCAAAAAATAGGTTTTTTAGTTATTAAAAAAAAAACAGTTGACCTTAAATGGAAACAAATTAAATGGGATAGTTCTACATCTAATAAAAAAACCTATCGGTTGACGTCTGGCAAGCGCTGGTGCCGAGAAAACTTGAAAATGAGCGAAAATAGTCGTTTTTTTTATTTGTTTATAACTTTTTCGATTATAAAGTTGATATTTGTGATGAGTTATGAGTAAAAGGTTCACAAATCTTCAGTTCTTTTTTTAGCAAAAAGACACGTTTTATAAAAACTTTCCTCTTGGTCGATCTATTATGGTAGAGCGGTATTTCGGGACTGAATCTCTCTTTCTAGACTTTTTCCATCATGATATTTTAGCAGCAAGTGAAATTTTTTAAGTTTTGATGCTAAAATCGGGTCTTGGATTAAATAATTGGATTAAAAGTCGGAGACGTTATCTTAAAACACTTGTGATTAGTAATACTGTGCAATCTTTAAAATAAGAAGATTCTTTTAAAGATTACTGACTGTTCAATGGCTATGGAGGCGATGATTTAAAAAAGACAATTTTGAAACAGGTAAATATGTTCGAAAGGATCATATCTAGAAATTATTTTGTGTCTATTAAATCACAAACTTATTAATAGTCAAAGGCGCGACTTTCATTATTTAAAACTATAGAACTGGTAACCTCACCCTTCTCATTGTACACACGACGGCATCCAAAAATTATTACTCAGTTGTTTGATATCTTTTTTTTTGTTTTGAAGCTACGAAGCTGTTTAATTTTATACGCATATTCATGAATTTTGTTTTTTAATGATGATAAATAATCTTGGTTTTTTTTTCTAAGATAGTCTTATTAAATTTTTTGTTCTTTTATATTAATTATATTTTACAAATATAAAAATTCTATAAACTTTCTCTGGTTCTAATATTTTAAATTAAGAACATTCATATTGGACTAGCAGTTAACCCACCCGCTTCGCTGAGTTACTGCAAATTTAAATACCAGGACCATTGCGTTATCAAATTTCAATTTATTTACCGTCACTTATACCCCGCTTATTTCGTTGGTAATGTAAAATACAGTTGTTTTGCTACTCGCTGATAATATAGCTATATTAGTGTTTCCAAATATTTTTTTCATATGATTTTTCACCACCCTAAAAGTTAAATTTTCAAAAATTCTTCCTAGTCAAAATAATTCACATTAAAATTTACATAGTCCTAGTGTCAGAAGTTTTGGCTGTGTGTGTATATAATAACATTTTCACACCCGCTGCACTGGACGTGCAGATATTGTACATAAAGAATTTGAGTGATTGATTTTCGTTTTTTGATAAGTAATATTTATTTTTAATGAACTGAAAATTTGATACTGAAAATATGAATAAGAGAGAACATAGTGTCAATTTTCATTTTATAATATTTAATTTTGTAAGAAAATTTTTTATATTATGTTTCCTCCTTTATTAAAAAAAATTAAGTTTCTACCTTCAATGGTTTTGCCTCGACTTTTTCTGCCGGGTCGAACTTTGAACATATATAGCTTTGTAACCATTGTTTCTAATTTTTCGGACAACAATTAACTATAGATTCAATTTTCGATTTATAAAGAAGCATTCCTAACTAATGCTTGTGAGAACAATAATTAAAATTGTCTTTTGTAAATATTAGAAACCACATGAAGTTAAAAAAATATTTGTTGCTTGACAGTAACAGTTACATGGGTTTGTCCATGTACAAACTTTCATCCCCTTTTCAATTGCTTAGTGGATAAATTTCCAAAAATCCCTTCTTCGTGCACATATACGCCATTTACGGACCGTGAGTGCAAAGTTTTATGCTTCTAGATCCAGCGGTTTTAACTGTGCGTTGATCGATCAGTCAGTTTCCATTTTTATATATACAGATAATATATTATAATTGTAGCTAGATTAATTACAAGTTTTTATTTATACATTTTTCACTTTGATCTGGCAAATTAATTTTTCAATGAATTTATTCTATAAATATGTATTGAAAATCGTGATATTATATTTTAATATTTTATTTTAAGTTTATAAATATTAGCTTTTTCTTTGCAAATTCGCTATCGTGAATTGTATTGTGTTAATCAGTTCATAACTGTTTTGTAGATAGCAAGCTAGGTAAAAAAACTCGTGAGGAGAACAGTTCAAAAACCTAAAGAGCGATTTCAAACAGCTGCATCCCTGCAAAAAATCATCGAACGTGAAACTTCAATAGCTCGTAGGAACACTATCTAGTTTTTAAATCTGTTGCTCAAAAATTTTTACCATCCCTTGCCGCTTAGCATACATAGAGAGTTGAAAGGGTGTATTAAAAAATAAAAATATTATCCCTAAATTTAATATGAAGTTAAGAAGCGTACCAAAATTTTTAAAATTATTTTACAACAAATTTGTTACTCGAGAGATATACTTCCATATTTTCTTGGGCATCCTCCCTTCTTCCATTCTTTGCACATGTCCGAACCACCTGAACCTCTGTGATTTAATGAACTCCACAATATCTTCTCTCTTCAAGATTTCCTAAACGTCTCTGTTGGTTCGGATACGTCATTCTTCTTCGCTCATTCAGATTGACCATATATCCTTAATATGATTTTTCGTTCAAATTTTCTTATTTTCTCCTGGTCTTCTTGTGTTAGGGTCCAACTTCCACTCTCATATGTTATGATGGGTCGAATCAGGGTATAGCAAATGGTCAGTTTGGTCTTGCGTGAAATTAGTTTGTTTTTCAGGAACATTACATTTGCAAAATATCCCTGTTTTCCCTCTACAGCCATGATGCAAAGCATGAATATTCATTCCAAAAATCAATAAATTTCTCTTCCTAGAAAAGTCTAGGAAATCTTCTCAAAAATTTTTGTAAGGTTTTCGAAAACTAAAAAAATGTAATTATTTAAAAAAAAGAAACATTCAAGCATTTGCAGGGTATTTAAACAGTTAAACTCAGTTATTATTTATCTTTAGTACGATTGCGAGATTTTTATAATTATTTTTTATTGAAATTCAAAACCGTACATTTTCGTGCATGATCGTTGTATTATAATTATAAATATCAAAAGTCCGTGGAACTGTAGGGCAAGTTATTAAAAAATGATCTATCTGTACTGTATGGATGAGTATTTATATGACAGTAATAATTTTATTGATTTTTCATAAACATATTATTTATACTTTGTTATGTATGTTATATCAAAATTCATATACAAAATGTTTTTATATGATGAAAAAGAGACATTTTTAAATCCCTGGAGGTTTAATCATCATCATCGAATCACATATCTAAATATACATCACTCATTGTATATGGTGGTGCGGTAATAACATTATACATAATCATATTTTTTTGTTATTATGTATGAAAAAAAAAAACAAAAAAAACAAAACAAAACGAAACAAAACGAAACAAAATATCGCATACGTATGTTTATAAGTAAAACAATTGAACCAATGTAAATCTGTTAAGCTCTTCAGTTTTTCTAAATTGAGGACGTTTTGTAGTTATCAGTCGCAGTTTATAATCGTGGCTTCCTATCTGTATACAATAGTTATAAATCAAAGAAGTTTTTGAATTGCCCTTAGAAAAAACTACTGCGGTCGACTCAGCTGTCCCCTCCAACTACTAATATATTTTTCGAAGTGAATGGGAAGGGGGACATCTAGAACACGATTACTGATTTTGAGGGTACCTGACACACCTGTTTTCTTGCACATTTGAGCATAGCCTTTATTCTATGGTCCAAATGAACCAAAAATAGGTATGTACGGTTGCAAATAGAACGAAAAAATTTCTGTAATAGTATCCCATGTTTGATTGCAAGGGCTAAAAATTTCAGAACCCAACAAACTCGTAATAACAACAATACTCCGGATCTATCAAATTTTCTACTTGTTTTTAAACTTAAGGTACTGCATTGTAAACTTTTTTCCAACTTTACTGCAATGGTTTAAGTGAGTAGAGTGGTCGATTGAGTGAAAGTATCGAAGATGGTCAGTGCCTTAAGGAAATGTAGCCAGAATTTCGAAACGATTCAGGAGCGCTTGGCGAACAATATTGCCCATAGAACCTATAATCATTTGTTCGGTGTTTACCTGTGAATCGAGTTTTTTTGCATGAACTTAGTGATTTTTTCCAGTCAGTGCCCTTAAATGCTGTCTGCAGAAATTTAGACCGAAGCCGTTTGATTTACGGAATTTCAGAAAAAATACTGAGAAATTTAAAATCTTTGCTGTTCTGACGGGATTTTTTATTCTAACAAGATGCGAGAACTTCTATGTATCATGAACCGATAATGACAGAAGTAGGCATTGCAGAAAAAAATATTAAAACGCAAAAATAGCGTTCTTTTCTTTAAATGGCATATCTTGAAAACTAAAAAATATTTCAAGGTCCATCTTCGATAAAATTTTTGAGATACTAAAAAATACATAATTCTTCTAAGCTGAAGCTTTGATAAAACGAATGGATCCCCTTAAAATATTTTTTAGCTTTCAAGAAATGCCATTTTTGCCAATTTATGACAATTTTTGCGTTTTTTTCTTATTTTGTCCCAATAAAAACTTCTGCTATTATAATTTCATCAAACTGGTCCGATTTTGATGATTCTGACATCAATCGATTTGTCTTAACCTTGCGAGTGCTACTGAAGATATGGTACTAATGAAAATTCAATATAAAGACCACCGTACGCCATATTGTTAAAAAGAATCCATGAGTGTTCCTACTTGAAACATTAGAGACCAAACGCGTGGACAGATTGTCATGATTCTGACGTCATTGGATTGGTCTTAACCTTGTGAGTGCTACTGAAGATATGGCAGTAAAGAAAATTCAATGAGACGAACACCAGACGTCATATGATACGTGATAATTAATATCTCCATGATATTAATTTCCTCGCTGAAATTACAAGATTGCGAAATTTTCCGCCTTGTAATCATAACTAAAAAGTGTAAAATAAAAAAAAATAGAAATTTAAAACATAAAAAAACTCGACTGAGTAAAAAATGAACCCATTTTTCAGAAACTTCATAAAAAATAAACTTTAATTAAAAACTGAAAAGAAAAACAAGTCCAACAGTTTACATAGCGACTTTAACAGTCTGGACCCATAAAAGTCTAAACCATCTCAAATCTTCCTAACAAAACGCCCCGACTGTTAAAGTCGCTATGTAAACTGTTGGACTTGTTTTTTCTTTTCAGTTTTTAATTAAAGTTTATTTTTTATGACGTTTCTGAAAAATGGGTTCATTTTTTACTCAGTCGTGTTTTTTTATGTTTTAAATTTTTATTTGTTTTTATTTTCAGTTTTTAATTAAAGTTTATTTTTTATGAAGTTTGGTTCACTTTTTACTCAGTCGCGTTTTTTGATTTTTAAAATTTATATTTTTTTACTAAAATGGTATAAAATTAGCTTTTAAATTAACCCAAAATTTTCGAAAGGTTAGTAACAACTTAAACTGGATTAAATATGATTATTACAATATTCAGTTTTTGATAGATGATAAGCGAATATTATTATCTATTGATAAGGTTATATAATACCGATTTGATCAAATAAAACATAATGTTAATGTATGAATGTGTTTGCTTTTCATTCATTATTATTGTGTGTATAGATAAATGTAATGTTATTATGGATAATATTGTTTATACAGTATGCATCAGTCAAGTTCGTTAACTCTTGAATATCTTAAAAATATTACAGTAACTTTATACATTACAGTCTGCATCAAATGCGGTAGTTTTGATTTTTCGCAGACTTGTTTATGGTGTTATTCCAATGAATAATCCAAATTTGTGACCTCGAGCGCAACCCTGTCAAAAATCGAAAAATCTGTGTAAATTTCGAAATTTGGCGATTATAACCCTAAAAGACTAGTTTTTTTATAAAACCTGTTCAGAACGTTTTTAAAATAGAGTAAATTTGCTACAATATGCAATGCGAGAGGACTCTGTAGACTAAATACTTTCCCAGATAAAGCCTTTCAAAATTTACCGACGTAAATTTATACATCAGAGATAACGTCAAATCCGGTAGTTCTGATTTTTAACAGACTTTATGATGTTGTTTCAATGAAGTTTTATCCAAATTTTTTTATTCCAAAAATAAATAAAAAATCGTGAAAATTTCAGTTTTTTTTTCTTCAGATTTTGGCAATTATAACCCTAAAGGGGGTCGCCCTATTAGCTCAGTTGGTTAAGGCGTTACCAATTCCGTCCGCGGTATGCTTATTAATTAAAATTAATTTAAGCTGTGATGGACTGGTGTAGTCCAAAGTATATACATGAAGGAGTCGCACTTAGCCTTTGAATACAATTGAGTAGCTGATAAATGAAATCAAGACTAGGGAAATTTCTTTCTGTGAACCTTTTTCAAACCACCCCCAAAATGTTCTGCAGATCTTTTTGATCCAAAACTCTCCCAACCACTAAATTTTTTAACGAGTAGTTTTCGAACCAAGGGCTATATAACTATAATGTATATGTAGCTTTGATCATGAATATCAGCTTTGATGGCCTGTTTCTTGAAAACTACCCGTTAAAAAAGCTATGCCTTTGGAAGCTTTTGATCAGAATGATCCAAAGAACATTCTTGGAAAGGTTAGAAAAAGTTTCTTAAGTTAGAACTAACTTTTTACAATGCTAACTATGCTTTTCTACTAAAATAATGAAGAACTTTTGTCATATTCTGTATTTTAAAGAGATAAAAATAGATAATGTTTCACATAGATAAAATTATTTGTAAAATGTAAAATACACTCGTATTAATAGTAATAGTTGGTTTACAGTTGTCATATACAATAACGAATAAGTAACATACAGGGAACCAAACATTACGTCTGTAGGTATTGAAGCTACGAAGCGTTCAATTACTAAAATAGAGGAAAAGATAAGATATTGTCGAGTAGATAACGTTTGTATAACATTTTTCTGCTGGGCAAAATCGATATAACATAATACAAAAAGAAGCGAATACAATTTTCAGCATTTCTTTGTAGCACAGGTTATTTTAATGATTGAATGCTGAGTTTCTGAGATATCGCAATATTTGGATCGATTTTAGTCCGTATCTCAAAACTATTCGGCCAGTCATCGAATGCACACGATTTTTGTACTTTTTGGGTCAAAAATACCTTATATACTGAGTTTTATCGAAATTAGAGATAATTATATAATTCTTGATATTTTGCAATAGAAAGTTACAATGTCAGCTAGTATCATGGGCAAAATTTCATTTTCAAAAAAGTTAGAATTAAATTAAAATCCATACAATTGTGAACAAAAGTGTGGATAAGTGAGCGCTATAATGTGATAGTCTAAAGGAGAAATTACCCAGCAAAGCGAGCGGTTTTGTAACTAGCTGAACTAAAAGGTCATTCATCATTTTATCGTTAAAAAAGCTTGGGATTCTTTTTAAGATTTTTTATAATGACTTTACTTTTACCAATATCTGTCTATAAAATATTTACTATAGTTGAAATTCAGCACCCCACGCTTTTTTACGATGAAATGATTTTTTTGAATTTAAGCAAATTATTTTCTACCTTTTATTTCAGCTAGTTATAAAAACGTGTTTTTAGTTTTTTTAAACTATTTCTTTTTTAAACATTGCCCAGTTTTATTATGAAATAAACACAACTCCATTTAATACCCAATTTATAATACCCATAGATCCTATATGCAATGATATCAATAGAATATACTTTACCAGAGGTATATGATTTGGTTTAGTTTGGGTGTATGGTCTGTGTTGTCGTCTAGTTTCGATAACAACATGAGAATGCTTTTATTCAATACATGTTCAATAAGTAAATATATATTCGATTTCATCGTCTCTCGATATACACTTTACGAACAATAGTCGAAAAGGGTAGTAATATGTGTGTGTAATAGGGTTTGGGTTGGTAGAAATGGTATTCTTATTATTATGTAGATATATTGATAATATTATTATAATAAACACTAATGTTATCTTATTATATACACCATTGTTTTGTGGAATTTGTATGACATGGTTTAATGTGATATTTTAAAAACATTATTTATGAAAAATAAAAAGATTGATATGGTTTTGATGAATATTTTTTTAATATACATTTGAGTAGATATTATTTATACAAGGTGGTTTAGAACTACACAATCCTCGAGTAAAGAGTTTGGTCTGATTATATGACGAATTTTCCGAAAACTCTAGGATGCGACGGGGAACCGTTTACTCTGGGCAACCAGGTATCTCTGAGATCAATTTTGTCACGATATTCGTGTTCAGCGATCTCAAAAACCTCCGTTTAACAAGTTTAAAAGTCATTTTCATCACTATTAACCGAATTGAGAATTTAATATATACGGTCAATTTAAATACAATTATAAAATGCATATTAATTATGCTAATTGCATATTTTTAATTTTTTATAAATTAAATTAGGTCACAAAATTTCCTGACGCTTTAACAAATCGAATGCCGAAAACCGCATTCAAATCAACTTACTGCTCAAATTTTTCGAACTTTGATTATTTTTAGTGCTTCGTCTATACGGCACAACCGTTAGAACTTCCTCGAAACTCCTTTTTTGATGGAAAATATAATTTTTCTTTTTATTTGTATGATCGTAAAGTGTATGCCATTTAATAACTGTCTCAAAAAGCTCGTGTGTCAACGAAGAAAAGTTCTTTTCCAGAGAAACGAACAAGCTTGCCTATCATTATATCGGTTTCCATAAAATGTCGGTTTCATGTATAATAATTTTGTACTCGGCGTTCACAAAGTTTCAGTTATTATTATTCATATGTTTGTATATAATGTGTAGGTAGATACATGTCATACAGAAATCCCAAATGTTGGTACGCCAAAAAAACTTTTTGGGCGCCCATAAGCTAAGTAAAAATGAGTTGAAATCTGAAAATAGAAAATTTTCGATATTTTTACGGATATATAAGGAAATGTAAAATGGTATGTGAAGAATTTGCAGTTCTGAGTACGTACGAGATACAAATTTATCTATCGTGTGTCGCAAAGTGGGGGAAATTGCAAAAATCTAGCCATACATAAAAATCCCCATTTTTATGCTGTACCTATATAAATTAAACTACCTGTTGACTACCCGCTTTACCGGACAATTTTAAATACAAAGATTATTGTGTTATAACCTTCACTTCATTTGCCGTCACTTATCTCTGTTTTGTTCACAATTTCGTTGGTTTTAGTTTTTCAAAACCACTAATTGATACATTATTGTATGACGAATTTTCCAGAAAACGGTTTTTGCCTGATTTGTTTATAAACAAAAACAAAAAGGTAGTTTCAACTTCATGAATATGTAACTTATCACTACTGATGTCAAATATAGTGTTTGTTCATATGAACATGTTTTTAGATTTGACTATGGAAGACAAACTACCTTAAAAATAGAGGTTCTCCTTATTCAACTAACTTTTTATGAATGGAAGGTCATATTTAAAGTAATTTTCAATTTATTGTCATCATATCGATACAGAATCCGTCAAATATTCAGACAGCAAATTTCATCTCCATAAGCCAGATATGTAAAGTTAGCGCAATAGTTGGGAAGTTAGTAGTCTTGATTCAGGCTTGGACAAAAATTGGCAAAGTAAGGCATGGCTTAGTAAATGTGGTTGGACTTAGGCAAGGACTGCAATATAACGATGGATTTCCAAATGCTGTTCCAAGTTCAATTCTACCGCCAAGCTTGACAATCTTTCTTGGGTACACTAATGTGACAGACGGCTCCGTTTATAAATGATCAACGAATAGAATATTAAAAAAAAAACTCATTTGCGACTTTTTTTTCAAACTGTTTTATAAATTAATTAACAATCATAATTAGTTAGTTATATTAAAGTTTTTTATTTTATACCGTTAAGGAATGTAATATCGATTTAATTTGTTGTAATATAATACAGTCAACTCATTCTCTCCAATGCCTTACCTAAGCATCAACCCTGCCAGTGTGCCACCCTTTATCATTATTTCAATGTTACTTCATTGTATTGACTGCACAGTTGCACTTCTGTTATTAAGTTACAAAACTATTGTTTTTACTTTGTAATAAATAAACAATATTCACGGTTCGATGAGACAATCGATAAAAAAGATCTGTTAAGGTAGTTCAGGCATAATTCATTTAATAGAGATGTCATGATATTTCCGTTGTCTCAGTTGCTGTCATTTAAAGAAACATACTAATTCTATATTGCGCAGTTCCCTAGTAAAAAAGTTCGACTAATTTCCTATTCCAACGAATCGGAATGTTCCAGAACTGAATCAAGAAATCAATCTCATTCAAATTGAATCTTCTTCTGTAGTGTATTTTACAGAAGGAAATAACCTTGAAGTGATTGATTGAAATAAGTGATTTGGTAGAGGAATTAATAAATTTTGCTTAAAGTTCTGGATTCTGTTAGGTAATTAACCTACGGCAATATTCTTTTGTACTGATATTAATTTAAATGTATTTTGCGTTAAAATTTGAAAATGTGCGAGAATAGATGACAAGATCTGAAATCAAAATAAAGTCGACTAATAAACAGAAAAGAAATAAGCAATTAAATAATTTTATCTATCTTATTCTTGCAAAACACCTTTTGATATGAAGTCTCTATGGCAATTGCAAGTTATGACGTCACCAAGTATTATTTTTCTTTCTTTCTATTTGCACATTTGAATTTTTCATATTTTCGTAGTTATTTATGTTATCCAAAAATTGACACGATGTTTTGGCTTAATAAAAATCGTTCTATACAAAAAATTTTTTTTGGATAAATTGGGCTTAGAATTGTAATTGGTTTTAGAATTTGTACTCTCTTTTTAACATTTGTTTTTCCACAAATGATAATCACTGACCATGGACCACTTTAACAGTTCTGTATTATCAAGAATCTATCATCCGTATGTAATAATTTCAAAGAAATCAAACATATAAATTGGAGAGGCATTAGTATATGTCTGCAATTCTAGTCTTTCTCAATACTTCAAATCAAATAGATTCACATAACAAACAAAAAATTAAAGGAATATCGAGAAAATAAACTCACTCATAACTAAAACTCACTCAAGTATTGTTGTTAACTTCATGGACTTATTTACAAATATCTTTACAATAAACAGTCATTATATTGTTTCGTTAAAACATTATTGGTATTTTGTACAATAGTTACAAACTAAACAATTTAATATCAACACTAAAAAGTATTGGATTTATTTTATATATTGGCGTATCTGTAAATAAACTAGTAACTATAGCATATTTAAAGAGCAAATTTTAGTATTTGTCGGTGCCGATCCATGGAAAATTATTACATTTACGATTTGAAAGTGGATATTTTGAAAACTGTAATTTTTTAAATTTTGAACATGCTTATATCCCACCAAGTCGAGTGCGAAGCAAACACTGCCGTACCATCCTTTACTGGAACCATTTCGCCGCATTTTATTCCCCTATTTGAGAATATCTGGATAAGACCAGAACGCAGAAATTTCGTCATCCAGTAAGCTATAATCACATACTAAAAATCCAAAATATCAAGTCTGTAGGTCATTTAGTTCGGAAGTTAAGCGAAAGCAAAGTTTCGCATTTATGACACTCACTCACTCACTCATGATCATCAGAATAGAACTAGTACTTCCCATAAACTCAGAGAGTTGAAATTTGGTACAGAGTTAGGGTTTAATGGCCACATAAAGGGAAAACTATAAAAACTAGGATAATCGAAGATCTGGAGTACCTGGTGACCCTGAAAAAAATAAATCAATATGCCCATGTTTCTACAAAAAGAAGTGAAATCCCACCAAAAACATTCTGTAAAATACTAGCCAAGTCTCGATGGAGCTCCTTGTTTATCTCTAAAAAAGTAATGAAATCTAGACAAAGTCGTACCAAGTCTAAGGTTCCTTACTGCGATTTCTTTATTATTATAGTTAATGTTGTGTGACTCGAAAAAATAAATGAAAAAATAAAGATAATATAATGTAGTTACAGTTATTGTTATTTTTGAAGTCGGTGTCAGTCAAGTTAATGTATCATACTGTTCTGCCACAGCTGTTTCATTGGCTGACAACGACTCCAAAAATAACAATAATTTTAACTACATCAGTAACTAACTGCAAAATTGGATAAATAATCCATGTTGATTTTCCTTTTGAACTTTCGCTAAAGAAAAGGGAAGTAAAATCTCCAAATAAAAAACTACTCCATTTGCTCTTACCTTCCTTAATAAATGCCTGCACCAGCCAGTAATAATCCGATGTATGAATTCGCCTCTAAGTTTTGTGACAAGCTTTAATAAAAAGTTTTTACTGGATTTGGATACACTAGCGTTAAGTCGACACTGTACTAACCGTAAATAGGGAACGAATGAATATAATAAATTTTAGTATTACTTAAAATACACTTATTGATACCATTAACCAAACATACGACTTTATACTTGGTGTGTTATTTAATTTAATAAACTTAAACTGCATGTGTATGAGTTTATTTCACTTACTGTGTTCGCACATTATTAATTATTAGTATTTTATAAAGTTAGGAACACACCATGTGTTCTTCTTCTAGACTTATTAGATTTCTATTTAGCTATACATATACGGTTGCACATAAAGACTGAATTCTGAATACTTTAATTGAATAATCTTATCACGAACATGTAAATATTTTCAATTTAAAGGGTTTCTTAATAAAACAAAGATTTTAAAGTTGAATAAAAAACCAATGTTTGAGAAATAATCAAACATCGTTGTTAGTTGAAAACTTCGGGATATTATAAACATGAATACATCGATTTAAAAAGGAAAAATTACTAGAAAAAACTTATAAAACATCATAATTTAATCTAAAAACTAAACCTTAAATAAAATAAATTTCCGGAAAAGCAATTTACGCAGGTCAAATTGGTCCAGTTCGTTGAAAGGATTATTGAGAAAAGATAGAAAAAAGGATTTTGGAGTGTTTTTAATACACAGGTTCGAATTGTAGTATGCCTAGTTTTGCGGGCGAGAGCTTCGGACGGATTCGCAGATGAAATTTCGAAATTGTCCGAAGATGAAGAAATTGTGTGAAGTGCATTGATCGACCAGAGTGAGACAGCCTACGTACGTACAGGGCGGATATATGACCTTATAAAGTCAATGTTCCAGACGTTCATTTAACTTTATTCCTCATGTTGAGTAATGGGTATTACCCGGCAAAACATGGCGCACAATAATTCAAATTCCTTGAAGAGTTATTCCCAGGAATTCAGGTTGAATCTTCGTATGATTAATTTAGATTTTTTACTTGTTGAAATAGTTTTCAAACGTGGGTAATCGGAACCGGAGAAAGCTCGAAATTAGTTTCGATTGCTAAGAAGAACATTAGCTGTGTCGTCAACAAAGAGGGTAATTTCGAAAGGTCGATCCTTCGGGATGTCAATAATGTAATACAAAAAGATGCGGGGTCCTAGCAAGTAACTTGGCGGTATATCAGCCTTGACACAATATTGGTATTATCAATCAATTAGATAAATATGAAATTATGAATTTCAGGAAGTAGGTAGGTAATTTTTTCGAAACGAAGTTTTTGTTACTATGTAACAACTAACTCAAATGTGTAAATCTTAATATTTATAATGTCTATGATAAATTACTAACAAAATGTGACTGATATCAAAAAAGAAAAACGATAAAGATCTCCATCATGATACACCCTATCCTGTAATCCTTTTTTGCGAGGTTAAACTTAAATATTTAGATCGTTATTATTAAAGACCAAATTGAAGAGTGAAGGATTGTTAAAAATAAAGAAGCGATTTCATCTTTTCTTAAACTGACACACCAAGTAAGAGAATTAAATTTATCGTACCATTTATACACGAAGGGCAAAGCGACGCCAATCGAATCAGCTTTGCAAATGTTCAATAAAATTAGATACATTTGTACTTCTGTAATTGATTTTAAAATAAAATTTAAAATAGCTTACTTTGGGTATGAGTGATGTTGCTTTACTTTAAACAAAAACACAATACCAGTTACTAAGTTTAATTTGTCTTTTAAATTATTATTTATTTCTTAAGTTTGGTGTTTTCATTTAAAATTATTACATTTAACACTTTTGTAATGTCAATAGACGTATACTCAATGTCAGAAAAAATGCTCGTTTTAAAACATTCTAAGTGTTACTATTATAACATAACATATGATGAGTACGCTTAGAATGTTTTAACTGTGGCATTTTTCCTGACAGTGAGTATACATACTACATATATACACACCTACGAACAAGCATAACAAACCGTGGTGGATTTTACCTTTAGATACCAAAATCATAAGTTTATGGTTAGAGATATTTTTTTGTCACCATCGTATGTAGCGGTTTTTTTATTTATGAAAAGTCAATATCTTAGCCTTTTCACTTCACCAACTGAAATGGATTATTTTGACTCCAATACGAATCACCAAGTTAAACATATAGCAAAAAATGTTCATTTGATCGATTCATATGAAAATTTTGCGTAGTAAACTGGATTGATTTTCTTCAAAACTTATTTATTTCAGAAATTCCTAATTTTGTATTTACGGCCTCAAAAATCTTTCTTTACTATCAGAATTTATCTTAAAATTTAAAGAAATCTATTCCTCATGGAAGCTTATCATCACTTAAATGTCCAAATCGATCGGATAATTTTTCTGTGAATTACTCTGCGACTAAAATTTGGTGACATTTCAAAACGTAGCCTTGTAAATATCTCAAAAAGTAAAGGATCATAAAACTTTTGTTTTCGTTTTCCAGGATGGAAACAATAACTTTTCACGAAGTTCAAAACATTTATTCACTAGAGATTACAAAAAGCTGTAGCATATATAAAGGCAGCTAACGATTCCTTTTATTTTTCTTCTTATACAGTTTGAAATGACATTATCAACTCATGAAATAGGGGCCTTGGTGGAAAATGTTTACAACTTTATTTCAGAAATATTTTTTTCTTTACTAAAATATAACTTGTCAATTTTGTTGTATAATCTTTTGAAATCTCTGCGTTGAATGTCCAATTTGCGACTTCATTGTTTCGGGTTTAAACATCTAACAGAAATAGGAACCAAAAATTTAATAGCTTATATTATCCTGATTTCAGGTATTTACCACGAAGCTGTAATATCGATAACGGGTCTTTCATTAATTACGTAAGGATGACATTGGCGATTTTTGTCCCACCCCTATCCCCATGCATGGGTACATAAGATCTCATTTTTCCTAAGACGATTTTCCTCTACTAACCTAAGATTTTATCTCGTTAATAATAAAATGTTGGTAGAAAAGGATTAGTTACACTAAAAAACAACAGTTTGACGTAAATCAAAGAATTTATTTTTAACAGATAATTTAGATTTAAGGTGGTATTCTGGTCTAGAAACCTAAATTTTTCAAGCTAAGATTAAAAAATGGAAAATAATTTTTCACCCATTTTTTCATATAATCTTTTTATATACCCAAAAAAAAAACAACAAATTGTGAACAAAAAAAGTCAAAAATTCTTCAAATTGCAGGCTAGTAAACGGCGCACTCTGGTTGGCATGACTCCAGCCCTTGTAGTGATCTGAATAAAAAAAATTTGATAAATTCTTCTGAATCAGTAAGGATGTCGTTATCATATGAGCAAAAAAAAAACCTTTTTCTTATCACCTTTTTGAATTTTTAAAAACTGCTCTCAACTGAAATTTTTTTAAATCCAAGGCACAGATGAAAGAGATATTTATAAGGAAGACTGTCATCAAATTTCAAAGGAATCGGTCGAGTAAAACCTGAGATATCGTGTCTACCACCTCGAAAAATGTAGTTTCGAGAAAAACGTGAGTTAAGTTTGAGAGAGAATTCCGG
This sequence comes from Chrysoperla carnea, assembly GCF_905475395.1. Classification (NCBI taxonomy): domain Eukaryota; kingdom Metazoa; phylum Arthropoda; class Insecta; order Neuroptera; family Chrysopidae; genus Chrysoperla; species Chrysoperla carnea. The sequence goes on along the minus strand of NC_058337.1, from coordinate 68,766,096 downwards.
TACAGTAACTCGGCTAATAATATTACTCACTTTGGATTAATCAGCGATCTCAGATCCATCCATTGGACCTTCTTCTATTTCATATGCAATGTCTTGCAAAGTTATTTCTGCTAAACGAGCTGCTCTGCCTTCTTTTGACGCAATAGAATCTCGCAGTTAAGAGCGATCAATTCGAACTTCGTTTCCAGAAAATCCACTGTATCTCTGAAAATAATTCGAATTTTGAAAAATCCGTTTAAGAACATACTCTTCCTAAGGGTCTTATCTTTTAAAATAGGCAAACAAATTGATTTTTTCAAAATTAGAGACCAGAATACTGCCTTAAGATGAAATTCGAAGTATACATTATGAAATGGAACTAGATTTCTATTATTAAAGGACCGCACAAATTAAATGTAAATTGGATCCCGGTCGATTTGGCTGAAATTGTGAAATGTTATATATCTCGACCTCTGATGAAAAGTTTTCATTGGCCCAAAGTGATCCTGTGTATGGATAGTTTCAGAGATATACAATGGGGAAGTTTATAACCCTTATACGTAATTAATAAATGACCCCTAAGATTAGATTGATTTGCGACTCACAGGATTTGATTTCTGAATATTTGCTTCAGCACAGAAATTTTTAGTTTTGATAATTAATATAAGAATTTATAAAATAAAGCACAATAAAATTACCGTTAAAGTTACTGCAAAACCACTGTTTGTGACCGCAGTATTCTGTTTTTACATCTTCATTCTTTAAATAATTTATTACTTAAAAATTTGTCCCTGTTGTTAATTCCATCTGATGAGTACACACTATGCATTTTCTTTTAACAAAAAGTATATGAATCAATCAAAAAGAATACATTGATTTTTCAACCGTTTTTCCGTCTCGTTTATTGTATATTCTGTAACGAATTAAACGTGACAGATAAAAAATGCATCTTTTAAATTAGACTTATTGAAAATTCCCATCGTTTATTTGCATTTACAACCCCAATCATACATTCTAACTAACTATAATTTTATATAAGTAAATTTTCCTTACAGAATAATTGAACTATATAAAATTTCAAATCATATATAAAAAAACTTGTTGAACGTGAACTAATCGAGGGTTTCGTACATTAAAATTTTTATGATTTCAAACCTCGAAATAAACCGTAGGAATGCTTTTATAAAAAAAATTCTTTTGCTCCTCCCGCCTCCCTCAAATCAAAATTACGTGTAATATGTTGTCAAGTTAACGATTTTGAAGTCAAACTGACTTATGAATGTATCGACTTATGAAATATTGTGGTGTTCAACGCACTTCCAAAGATCACCCAAAGTGACTCAAATGATAGAGAGTTTATCTGATAGTCCAGTTAATATTAAGGAAATTTCTTCTGAAAGTGTCGACACCTGGGCCCCCTTTCCAGTCCTGTTTGTAAATATTTCATCTGTTTAAAAACATGAAAAGCTATAAATCTAACTTCAATAGAAAACATTAAATAATAATAAGCATCTTATGAAATATCTGAAAAGGCCGAGCACTTCTGCTCACAAGCCCCGTAAAAGAGTTTGAATGATACGGGTAGTCCTATGGATATTATCTAAAGTTATAGATAGGATCAATTGACGATTGGTTAGTTATACATCCATTATTATTCTAAGGGTTCTTTTATTTGACTCACGGGACTGGCTGCGATAAAATAAAAATAAGTTTTAAATTTTGTTTTAATTTTACGATAAAACACAATTTATTTAATATTGCTTCAGTGAGTACGTTAAACCTTTTATGTATTATTATTAAACTTTTATCCTCCAATACATTGATTATATTGGTAGATAATTTATTGATAGCGACATCTAACGAGAGCTGAAACCAATAAAGTACATACCATTGTTGAGATTCGCATGTAATTTATTATGTTTTTCTAAAATATTATGAAAAAATTATTATTGACAGCTCATTTTTTCTGGCCTTATTACTCTTATATTTAAATAAAAAAAAGTTCTCCTTCATCAATATGAATTTGCCGAATGTAAACAGTTTCATACTCATTTTTTTTCTTATTTTATATTGACTTTTTACTTATTACAAGTTTCAAATTGGTTCGAGTATTTTTCGACTCATAAAACCATAAATTACAAATGTTTCAATTCTTGGCAATTATAATTGGCTTGACTTACGATAAGCCCCAATTTAAACATGCCACTTTCGTTTCGATTCCTGATAATTGTTCTGACTGGTTTTGAGCCGACATCAAAAATCGACTTATCGTTCGAATTTTAAAATGTTTTCAAAAGTTAAACAGTACATTTGTGAGTAATATTTCCTACAACATTCAGAAAAATTATTATCCTTCAAAAGCAGTAAAATGCAGTTAACGTCGTTCATTTACGGAAAGTAATATCTCTTTAGTCAGTTGTTTAGGTAGATTTACAGGCCCATAGACTTACAGATTCTAGTGTTGTTGTCGGTTACAGGCAGAGGTTATTTTAATCTCTGGGGCGGGGGGGGGTTCGTTTACCCTCATGTAGTTGGTGCAATTTAAGATACTGGTGCTATGGAAGTTTCTTATTTAAATATGCTTTTCTATAACTTTAAAAAAAAGGTAGTCAAATCAGAAACAACTCTTTTTTTGTACTTTTGCTTTTTTTTTTAAATTTTTGAAATAATTCCAGTAAAAATATTTAAAATTTGATAATTTGTAAATTAAAATCATTAACGTGTGTGTAAAAATCTGATATATGAAATATATCAAGACATACTAAGTTTAGTCCAAAGTTTCTAACGCTTAAAAATATTGATCCTATGAACAAAATTTTGGTATAGGTGTTCATAAAATCACCTAATTAGTCCATTTTTGGTTGTCCGTCTGTTTGTCTGTTGAAATTTTTACAGCGTGCTCAGGTCGTAAAAAGTGAGGTCGAGTACGCAAATGAGCAATATAGGGCAATTGGGCTATCTCTCTTTACTTACATGGCGTGAAAAACAAACGATTCCGTATTCATTACTATACATGGTATTTCACAACAATTAACTGAATGATTGTGAATCGATTGTTTTCACTTATTTATCTTTATTATTATTTTCTTAAACTTTCGATTTTGCGTTCTGATATATTTTAGTTTATTGAACCTGTATGTTTGAAGTACTTATTAATATGCTTTGGTATATAGAATTAATTGTTCGTTAATAATCAATTAGGTGACAAAAAAATAATTAAATACGATCATAGCAATTCGATTGCATTCAACTGTGATGTCATAAATTTTATTTACTTAGAAATAAGAAGGGAGTGATAGTTATGTATCCATAGATAATTAATAATATATAGTGTATGAAGAAAACACGGAAGATATTAATAATTAGTCGTTAATATTTAATGTTTTTTGTCTGATGATTTAAATGACAATGACCTCTCTAGATGTTAATACAAAATATTATCGAGACACGTATACGTACTTTATATATAACACCTACATCATAAATTTTAAACATTTTCAGACATAATTCACAAATGTTTTATGGTCAAGGTTTTTATAATTTTCTAGATGTATCGAGTGGGTTTTAAACTTTAAAAACACGGTCGATGAAAAACTATATATAATAAATGCGAAAGTAAGCATGTTTGTTTGTTTTTTTGTTTGTTTGTTACGCTTTCACGCTAAAACTAGCGACTGGTTTTTAATGAAATTGTACAGCAATATTATACAATGATATTTATACAATGACATAATTTGAACTTGACATACGAATATTTTCTTAGAACTTACTAAATTTTTATTTAGAACTTAATTAGAACTTTTACGAATACATGATTAGAACTGAAATAAATTGATTCAAATGATTTTATTTAGACAAAAAATAAATAAATTGCTTCTTTTTGCTTAGTAATTAAATTCACATAAGAAATAAAAAATAAATTTATAATATTTTTCCCTCAGTACATGCACAAATCAGCATTCATTTTACAAATTGTCTGTCTATAAGAATTTTTCATGTCTTGATTACAAACACAAAACTATATAGTAATTCAAAAAGTTATGTAATGCTTTTCAATCAAAAGTCCGTTCGGAGGTCAATGCAGAGAAGTAATAAGAAGCAATATTATTACACATTATCGTCTCGTCTCGATTTTTGACATTTCCAAGAGAAGTGTGATTATTTCTATAATGTTATAAAACTTTTGGTTAAGAACATAACATTCTTGAAGCGTGTAAACTGCAATGATAAATTTACAAATTGTTTTAAAATTAAAGTATATATTAGTTGGATAAATGGCATATTTTTTTAAAATAAGTTTTATTTTTTGTTGTAAAATATACAGAAAAGGAATTTCCGATTCCTAAACATCCTAAACGATCCGCGCGACCTTCTGCACGCGGTTTTATCCATCCTAACATTATGTTTTTTTGGTGAAGTTTTCTTGAATGTCTCTGCTTCTATTGATCGGATTGAGACAAATAAAAAATTATTGTTTATTAAGAATTTTTGTATCGACCTTGCCTGCTATCGAAGCCTGAACATAGCGAAAAAAACTCTGTAACTTTCTCTGATATCTTTCGAAAATTGAAGGAATTGAGTTGCAATTCTGGCAAAAGATGAAACTTCTCTAAGTCATGTTTGTCCATGCCTGCTCTAGACTAAATGAAGACATTAGTTGGGTATCATCTCTGTTTATTTACGTGTCTAGATGTCACATGTAAATTTAAAAAATATGATAATTTATTACCTATATTTAAAACGAATAAAATAAGAAATTTCAAAATTTGTAAACAAATTATCATAAAATATTAAAATGTAATATGTTATACACCTCATAGTATTACTTACGTGAAGAAAGATGACATTTAGAAGTTATTTTACAAAATTTATGACCATTGCTTTTGTGTCGTCGATGTATAGTTATGCTCAATAAAATTGGAAGCATATTGAATTCAAAGGTGTTTCTGCCCGACTGTCAAGGAGTGGTTATATTTTTAGCGCGTATCTTGTATTTATGTATCTATGTAATTTGTTTGTAAATTTCTTGATTATCTAGTATCTTCCAAACGACTCGATGAAAACCCAAGTGTCATTAGATGAGTTTTTGAAAAATAAAGAAAAAATGGCGATTTTTGGTGCGAAATATAAATATCTTAATAAATAAAAAAACCAAATCTATCGAATAGGTTATCAAAAGAAGCCGTGTATAGGTTCTGGTCCGAAATATGAGGTCCACACGAATAATTTCCCAGCATAATAAATAGTTATAAAAAATAAAAACTCGACCGACTCAAAACGACTCGACTGAATGTTATAAAATTTTTTTTGGATCGATATCGATATCATTTTTTGTTCACACGATAGCAAACAGGAAAAAAATGACAACGAACGCACGTACGTAAACACACACATACTTTTTCTCCAATTGGTGTTAATGCTTTGCCCTGTAAAGATATGTTGAAAATTTTGATTTAAAAAATCGGATCTATTATTATTTAATCAGGAATAGTAGTTTGCCACCTACTAAGCTCCATGGAATACGCGATACTATTTTCGACAAGCTGCCAACCTTTGACCCACAAGAATATTGTACCAGCATTACACTACGGATTGGACATACAAACATGAGCCATATCCATCTTATAACAAAAACCAACCCATACCGATGCCCACATGGCAACTCAATAATGCCGGTGAATCACGTACTTTCAACAATGTCAAGAATACCAACACCAAAGAAATAAAAATGGTCTACCCTCGGAAGCCAAAGATATTATTAATAATCCCGGATATATCCCGGGCCTGTTCAGGTTTTTTTAAGGACAGTGATTTAATTATATAAACATGTAAATAATGCATAAATTTCCGCGGTCGCTAATAACCTAGATGTTAAAAGCGACCTTAAATAAAATTTAAAAATTAATAATAATAATAATAATTTGGTATAAGAAGTTTTAATGTAAGGGTTTTTTTTAGTGCCGGGACACTAAAAAGTCTAAAATAAAATAAATAATTAAAAAAATCAAAAACGTTTAATAAAATCTGAAAAGAAAGAAGATCCAGTAGTTTAAATAACGATTTTAACAGTTGGGCCACATTAAAATCTAGACCAAATCAAATCTAGATCTTCAATTTTTCATCGGGTCAATCTTATTTTCAGTGGGTCCCGTGGGAACTAAATAATCATCTACTGAGGCTGCGATTAATTAAAGAAAAGTGAGATGGATCAAGAAAACTGGAGAAAGCAGTGAAAAAATAACTGAAAGAATCAGGAAAATGGAGTGAAGCCAAATGTCTAACTCAAGCCAGAAACGGATGAAGGACAAGTCTATTTCTATTAGAATTACAAAATAAAATAAAATAATATTAATCAACTTACAGAGCCCCGTATAAGCAAACGCAGTATATTGGACCATTTTCCTAGATAAAAATATGTCAGACTGAAATATTCACAGACTTATATATAAACACAACAAATCCTAATAATAATATAATATTATTTATAATAATAATATAATAATGTTATTAATTTATAATAATAATAATATTTAAATTATTTAGAACATATTACTCTCACTAATTTGGGAACAAGGATTATGCTTATTTTTGAGTCACTCTTTCATTTTACATGAAGTTTTCTCTATTTTTACGTATTTTATGGATTTCAGACAGAAAATACTCTTATTTAAAGAGATCCATATTTTAGGAAAAATTTGTTTTTGTTGAAAGTTATGCATGATAACATTAGGATTTTTCCTTTTCTGGATACTTAGAAGCGACTCGTTTTCTTTTAAGTCAAATGTACATTGACTTATGGTCTTTGTTATATATAACCGTGTTGCTTCTTACTTCTATTTCTGTCATACTAAGCATACAATCCGTAATGTTATTCCGTACATACTCACTTGTATTATGATTATTAAATACATATCATCAGAGTTAATAAATAATATCTTATGACTTCATCATAATAACACAACTTACTTGCTGCTACTGTGTATCTATTTATTACAAAGTGAAGTGGGTGGGTGGCCTCAATAGTCAAGTCTGTTATTTCATAAATTTGGCATTTTTGTTATAGAATATAATAAAAGTTTAGTCAGTTTTTCCTTGCCGTTAAAGTCGGAGACTATTTTTAGTACAAAGAAAATAATATATTTTGGCGTCAAAATATGTACCACAATGAAACTTTGTTAATTAACTTTATCTTGGTACTAGAAATGAAGATTTGCCGATTCCTACCAAAATTTGGGCGTCCTACTGCATCCTAAGGAGTATGCGAAGGTAGGAAATTTAAAAAATGCAAATTACAAAAAACTATGTATTAAATAAAAAAAATTCAAATAAAAGTTCTAGCTAATTTAATTGTGCACATTTTCGTTTTCGACTTTCTATTTTCAAAATTAATCCAGATATGTCAATTTTAAAATGGAAGTTTTTGTTCATTCAATCAAATGAAAAATGATTCAACTTTTTGAGATGGAGAGAGCACAAAAGTTCAAATGTAAAAGTTATTCTTTATAAACAAATTGACGTTTTTTTCACTAAACATGTAACCTTGCATTAGAAAGAATCTTATGATTACAAGTACCTAGTAATAGGCAAATATGAAGTCAGTGAAGAAGCTCAGCTGCTCACATTAAGAATAATTTTTAACATTTTTTTTTCATTCAAGAATAGATACAAAACATGATTTGTTATACCATGTATATATGAAATATGTCAAGGTATATCAAGTTTAGTCCCAAGTAACGTTTAAAAATATTGATGCTACGAACATAATTTTGATATAGGTGTTCATAAAATCACTTAATTAGTCCATTTTCGGTTGTCTGTCTGTCTGTCTGTTCGTCTGACAACACAATAACTCAAAAACGCAAAACGATATAAAGTCGAAATTTTTATAGCGTGTTCAGGACGTAAAAAGTGAGGTCGAGTTCGTAAACGAGCAACATAAGACAATTGAGTCGTGATGAATTGTAAACCGTTAGAGATAGAACAAAAGTTTAAGTGTAAAAAATATTCCTTATAAAAAAATAAACAACTTTAGTTTGAAACATTTTTCGTAAACATCACTGTTGACCCGTGTCGGCGCAAATTATATAGTAAGTAGTATAGCAAATTATATGGAAATATCAGTCATATTTGTGTGGGAGTATCAGTCATATATATGTAAGACAATTCTATACATGGTATTTCAATAATTAACTCAGTCAATTGTTTGTTTTCACTTTGTTTTTAATTAATTTTTTCATGAAAATTGTTAACGGTATTAACGAGATAAGGCATTTACAAGTCGATACAACAAAAGAGAAGACTCTTATCTTGTCTTGACTCACGGTATCACAACGTATATTTATGATATTTGACAAAAACACTATGTTTTACCCATTTTTGTATTTATCAAGATCGTTCGAGTACATTGATTTAAAACAATTTTTGTTTAAGATGTATAACAATGTAACTAATGATTTTTTCAATAACAGGCCTGACTACAAAATCTTTTAAGTAGAGAAGGTACTTTACAATTTATATGTATATATGTGTGTGATGATGTATATTACTAGAGGTTAATGGTATTAATTAATACTGTGTTGACATATATCTACTGAAAGCTTTTTTAATTATCTATCGGAAATTATGGAAAATATAATTTTAATTAGTGTATGCTAATACAAAGATATGCTTATTTTATAACTGCAACCGCACAATGAACTCTTAGTCAATATAACTGCTATACGAAATCAACATTCTGATATACGAAATCAATTTTAAACATAATCAATAAGATGAATACATAAATTTTTATGAAATTTTCGACAAGGATAATAAAGCTGTCGTATATTTTTTGGACTTTTTTGAAACAAGTAAATTTTGTATGGATGTAATCCTTAGGTAATGTGTAAAGCAGCGCTTTTTAAGATCCGATCCCACCAATTTTGTGTGCCGAGAAAAAATGTCAAATTTGCTTTGATAACTGGGCTAACAGCTTGTATTTTATAGAGAAATGAACCAGTTTATATTGAATTTCTTACAAAAACAATTTTTGCACTTTATGTATGCTTTCAAATTACATATTTAATTGATGGATATCATCCTTTTCAACCCACGACACAAAGTGATATATCTGATATAAAACTTTAACTTGAATTGTTATGAACATAAAAAAGAGCAAGCTTTCGAATAAGATGTTGATAATCTTGATTCGATAATTTTTGTCGGAGATACAACTGTTTAAAATTTAATAAAGTTTTTCATCTGTTTTTATGACGGCCAGGTATTTGACGATGTTGAATTCGGAAACGTGTACTTTAGAAAAAGTAGAAGTCTTAGAAAACTATAAATAATCTGGTTTCAATAACGACTTATAATCTATAAATCTTTTTGGAAAGTTTTTACTAATGTAATATTGAAAAAAGTTTCTTTAAGTACGTGTAAAATGATACTATAGGTAGGAACCTCGGAACAATTTATCTAAGGTTCAGACTTTAAAAGAAGTGGATGCTATCTTGAAGTCAGGTGTAAATATATATTTATTTAAGTAAATTTTGGGTTCAAAATTTTTGATACTTTTGAGGGTATATTTTACTACTTTTAATCTTTTGCATTGGAAATTTTCCATTCTGATCTTTGATATGAAACTTTAGTTTATTGATTTAATTCCTAATGTTATTTTTTTTTCTTACAGGTAAATTATCCTGATTTTACTTCGTAGAATTAAGTAAGTAAATATATAGTTACAGTAGAAGAATTAGTGGTCGAACTTAATAGAAAACATCATAAAAAGTTTAATTAAACTTGTAAATTAAAAAACCCTAGATATTTATAGTGGAAAACCACTGCACCATGACAACAAGCATCTTATTTTCACATACATTTATAAACTAGAGTCTATCTAAAATTTTGTTTATTACTTGAGTTGCAACAACTATCTGTTGTACATTGCAGAGCGGATTCTGTGACTTTGTTGCTTCAGAGTTACTTGAGAGATTATATTTTACTGACTAACTTATTGACTGACTCACAAACGCTTTGGTATGTTCCATATCATAGAAGAAATTTACTGAAGCATAATGGTCTAGTATTACGGCCACAGCGGTAAAGTAGTAGTAGTTTGATGGTTATATAATGTGGAAGAACGAAGAGTACGTAGAGAGGATATACATCTATTCCCAACAACATAAAAGCTATTTGATCTTTTAGTGTAATTCTTCTCTCTCTATCTCACTTTTGTTCTCTGTTGTATCATTTTAATAATAGCATCCATCCATCCATCGTTCATTGTCCATCAGAAAATGTTGTTTAGCCCGTCCATCATTTTAGTAAAATTAAATTGTTGATATTTTACTTAACATCTTTGCGCTTGATGCTTTTTATAAATATGTAATATACAGAGTGGTTAAACAAAATAATATATTGCTCTATTTGAAATTGACCGACTGACTGACTTAATGATTCAAATTCTAAGGTACTTCAAGACTTGCTAGAAAGATGCGGAATTCGGCATTAAACGGGGAATAGCTTGAAACCTACGGAAAAAATCGGAAAACTTTTCAAACAGCTTTTTCTTTTTAAGTAAACCCCAATAATATTACAATATTGAATAGGTCTATGCACCAGAAGTATTGTGCGTATCCGTGGGGCTCCGCCATAACTATTGCTAATGTTACTATTACTTCAATACAGTACACAGTATGACTTTCACATCGATACGGGCATAGTGATATCCACAATAAAAATATCTTACCCTGCAGTATTAAAACTTTCGAATGGGAACTTTATCAACCCCTATGAGGAAAATCGTTTGCGTAAAAACGTATATATTTTTGTGCAATTGTGCACAAATCTATTTATATTTTCGTGTATATTAAATTGTAATAAAATATTAATTAAGATTTGCACGAGAAGTATTGTTGTTTTTAAAGTGTACGCCTTTGTATAGTAAACATTAATAATAGCCGAATGTTGATGTAGATTCTCAAGTACCTAATGTTTCAGACAATTTGGTTTTGGAATTTGATGAAACTTGGTGGATGCGGTAATTTTGATCCAAAATGTATAAAAATCAGTCAATTTAATGATTGGATGCAGAGTTTCTGAGATATCGCAATATTTTGATCGATTTTAGTCCATTTCTCAAAAACTATTCGGCCAGTCATCAAATGCACCTGATTTTTGTACTTTTTGGGTCAAAATTACCTTATATACTGAGTTTTATCAAAATTTGAGATACAAAAAATTTCTCGATTTTTTGCAATTTTTTTAAGGGGTACGAAACTTTTGAAAAAATTAAGAAATTCGCAATAAAAATGTTTGTTTTGGAATTTGATGAAACTCAGTGGATTTGGTAATTTTGATCCAAAAAGTATAAAAATCAGGTTAATTTAATGATTGGACCTATAGAAATTTACTATGTCAGCGAGTATCATGTGCAAAACTTTATTTTCAAAAAAGTAGAGTTCCCCACCAAAACATGAGAACAAAAGGGTGAATAAGTGAGGGCTATAACGTGATAGTCCAAAGAAGAAATTTTCTAGCAAAGCGGGCGTTTATCTGCTAGTTGTTAAGAAAAATGTTTGTTATATTGATGATATTTAAACGGGCGCCTTATAAAATCTAGTTTATTATACAGAATGCTCAAAAATAGTGAATAATACAAAATTGTAAATTAGGTACCTATGTATTACTAAGACGACATTTTTTCGACAATATTAATTAAAAAATTTCTCGACTAATATTACGAAATTTTTGTAAAATAAAATTTACTTCAATTTACTATCAGACCCGTTTTCAAAAAATCGTTCATATATATATTTCAACGTAAATTTTTCTGTAAATATTAAACTTTCGAAAAAGTGGTCTAATAATGTAAATATTAGTAAATTTTATTTCCCACAACATTACTTCTTATAAGATGAATAGAAAAAAATGAAAATCTTCGAGATGAAACATTCCGCTCTTGTAACCTCAGCTAGGCGTTAAGTGAGTAAGGGATGTATTTTTAACGGAATGCACTCAACTGTGTGACATTCTGTAAGCGTATTGCGAGAGGTAGTTGTATAAAATATTATGATTTACATGTTCTAGTTGTTAGTTATATTTTCTTCGAAGATGTAGACTTATGCAAGGCATCGAAAGTCACCGGGAAATGTGGTTGTGTCACAATTTCTTTTTATAACCTCTAGTTCACGATTAAGACCATTTTTAATAACAATAGCACCAGAACGTAAGAATTAGTTCTTAGAATTGATGTAATATCTTTGGGTATTATCGATTTCCCTACTATTCGTCCCGCCTTTTTATGTAAACATTTCATGTGTTCAAAATCATGAAAAGACGAAAATTACATTTCAATAAAAATCTTATGAGAGGGAAATATGCCCTTAGTGATGGAGCTCTGCTGCTCAGGATTTTTTTAAACTAGATTTCTTCGTAATTGTTAAGTTTTCATGGAAATTTAATTTAGTACCTTCATTTGCAAATGATAATGAGAGTTGTATAATTGTATTCTAGTAAATGATGAGAAATCAAATTGAAAATCAAATTGCATGTTTTCTTCGAACTTCATACATCATCCATCCATCATTAGTAGAAACTTAAAACGTGCACATATAATGGGGTTTTAAAATATTCTATTGGAATCACTTTTAAATGATTACTCAAGAGAAAAAGTTTTATAATTTTGATCACGAAAGATCCTTAAATTATTTTATTTTTTCAATTATAGGTAAGCTGTAGTATAATAAATACTATATTATATTTATATTATAGATACGCATCTCTATCATCATCCCAGAAACTTGTTGAGTTAGTTGTCACTCCAGACAAGGGCATTGCGCTTCAATCGATTGACCACCTTTTTTAAAATACTCAATACCAAATTCAAACTAAAATTTAACTTTGATATTTTTTTAAGTTTTACTGTTTTAGAACATGCTATGGTATATATATTATTTGTATTTGAAATACCAAATATCTTTTTTTTCCAAATTATTTGCTTAAAACTGTAAAACTAACTGTACAATAATAAGTTAATAAAAATAAAAAAACTTTTTTAAAATCAAGAATCAATTTATTAAACCCACATTTAATTGTATTCACATTCTTATTTCTAATCTTTGTCTGTTTTAAATCTTCATGAAGCCAACTTTTTAAATATTACCATTAAGAGACCTTAACTATAACACCTTAAAATATGCTTTTTGACGATAATTCTACATCTTATAATAAATCATTTCTGCAACACCCATTTGTTTTTAATGTAAGTATGTGTGTATTCGCTTTGTGAAGAAATAATTTCAAAATTTTCTAATTTCGTTGGAGCATTTTCTTTTCTACAGTATCGCATAGCTCGTCAGGCAGTTATATTTTCCTTTAAAATTAAAAAAAAAAATAATTTTAAGCAAATTTCTTTTTAATGCAGTAAACGAAGCAAAACAAGGCAAATTTGGATAATTCTGAACCAAGTGGGATCACATCACGTCATTTAAAATTGCTTTTCTTTTGTGTAACTATTATTACAGTTTTTTCTTTAAATTTTCGAAAAGACAAGCACATTAGTATGTAATTTTTATTCTCTTTATTATTTCGATATTTATGCGTTTTTCTTCAGAATGATGACACAAAAATTTATTTAAATTTATATTTTTGAAAACGGGTATAACATTTCAATAAACTCATGATAAAGTTCTGAATATGATGTTACTTATCTTATTATTTTTTTCGTGATTAAAGAATAGTCTTACATAAAATACCGAAATATCATTTATGTTTTCTCATAAAATAGATACTGTATGTAAAATATAAATAGACATATATAACAAAAGTCATGAGACACGGAAATTCGGTTTTATTTTTTCCATTTCCTCTGAAATACCACAATGAATGTGGTTGGCAACATATTTTGAGTATACGTCCAATTTTTGTCAATAATGTTTTGAACTAAATGAGTTCTCTTACGTTGAAATCCGTTCTTCGATTTAAGAATTTTTGATTATATTTTTCGATTTTTTTAAATTAATTACCAATTTTTTATCTATCTTTATAAAATATTTTACAGTGGTAAAATTTAGTGAAAAAATTACTATAAGCGATTTAATAAAAAATTATTCGAAATTAAACTTACCAAAATCTTTTCATTTTTTTATTTTGTCATTTCGTAATGTTTGATATTATCCTGCCAACAACCATTCATAGACACGATAGTTTCCTAGATTAGTAAATTTAATATTTATTTGATCAGTAATTATGGTTCAATTTTTAAACCACTACAAAAAATAACAAAAAGTTTTTGTTTAATTAATAAATTATAATATAACAGCTCCTAGAGTATTAAAAACATAAAAACCTCGTATTTCCGAGATAGTGAATGAAAAATTAAAAAATATATTGAATGTTTAGCTAATAATTGTTCACGAAAAAGTTAACCTATTAAAAAATTGTGATCTCGATTTTTAACCCCCGAAGATGCACGTTATAATTTTGACCGCTATGTGTGCTTGTCTGTGGCGTCGTAGCTCCTAAACGGATGAGCCGGTTTTATTTTTGTTTTTTTGGTTAAGGTAATTTAACAGAAAGCGTTCTTAGTTATGTTTCAATCGCGTGTTTAAATAGAAAAAAAAAGAAGAAAAAAAATAGAAGGCTAAAAATTAGATGAGTTTATATAACCAACCGAATTATGGCCTCCGCCTTAGAATTTGTTTTTGAAAATTTTTTTTTCGACTTTCTAGCTTCAAAATTGACTGGCTGCTCATTTAATCAAATGAAAAAGGAACTATGTTGTTAGCCGTTAGAGATAGAACAAAAGTTTAAATATAAAAGTTATTTCTTATAAAAAAATAATACATACATACATCATCATGCACTTAAATTGGTACCAAACTTGGGTATGTTTGAAAATATTCGAACATTCATCTCCATTTTCATCCCTCTCCCCCCCATATCCCCATGCGTCGGGAAAACAGTTTTTTAATGATCACGTCATGCTCTTTTATTTGATACCCCTCCACTTAAGTATATTTGTAAATATTCGATTGTCCATGACAGGATGACAGGAAAGAAAAAATTTAGTAGATATTTTATAAAACCGTTACTATCAGTAGTTCTGTATCAAATAATCATTCCATGATATTTGGTTTTGTAACAAGAGAGTTTAAACTGTATTTGCATCGAAATTTATTAAAAAATTAAAGTTTCTATCTGGAATGTTTTGGAAATTTTTACCTGCTCGAACTTTGAGGCATTGTTTCAAATTTTTAATTGCACAACGTACGTTCAAATTTTAATTGTAATGGTGCAACGATAAAATAGTTCTTATTATTATTCTCACAAGCAGTATGTTATGCATGTCTCTTTATTAATCGACGTTATATATCTTATATATATAGGAGACTTTCTATAGATATAAATAGATAGTCACTCATCACGATATCTCTGGAACTATAAGACCTAGAGACTTGAAATTTGGTAGGAATATTTCTTTTGCCAAGTAGAGGTCAGCTAAGAACGGATTTTACGAAATTCCACCCACAAGGGGGGTTGCGGGGGTGTTCATGACTAAAAAATTCATATTTTTAAATTATGGCTTTTAATAGTTCAAAACTTGGTCAGAATGTTTTAAATTACATTTAGAAATTTTTTTTACCTTCGGAGAGTAGAAAGTTGTAGCGAGAAAGTGGGAAGGAAATATCGAATATTTACAAATATACCTAAGTGGGGTATCAAATAAAAGAGCATGACGTGTACATTACAAAACTGTTATCCAACGCAAGGAAATGTGGAGGGAGGGGTGCAAGTGGGGATGTTGCCCAGCAAAGCGGGTATATTTTACGCCACGCAAAGCGGGCGGGTAACAGCTAGTATATATATATAATATATATATATATATATATATATATATATATATATATATATATATATATATATATATATATATATATATATATATATATATATATAAATAAAGAGACAGACATAACATACTGCTTGTGAGAATAATAATTAGAACTATATATTGCATTATATATGAATTTTTTGTTTATGTTATATATATATATATATATATATACTGGTTTTATAACATAAACAAAAAATTCATATATAATGCAATTTTTCGACAAATTATAAATAGCACGGAAATAAGGAAAAAACTTGCCAACAATCAATTAATTTTGTTTTTTTTAAGTTCAGTATAATTTTTTTAATGTTTTCAAATTATATAAACATTTTTATATGTACTAAAATTTTTTATGAAATGTATTTTACAACTGTGCGTAATAAATATTTATTAAAATGTAAATAAAGAAAATTATTTTGGACAGGTGTTTTTTGTTTATAATCTTTATGTCTGTAACATATTCCTTGTGACATTTTATCATAAATTTTTCTTGTATATGACTAAAATAATATTAATTTGAAATATTTTGATACGTTCTGTCAATAATTTTTTTTAAGATCATAATTTTACGATATTATTAGGTTTATTTTGTTCCTTATTTATGTAACTTTTTTCAAAATAAATTATTGATTTAATAACCGCGTTTTTAGCTCAAATAAAAATAATTTATATTTTTGTTTCTTTCTTCCGATTATCATTTTGAACTAGGTAAAACGCGTGGTTAGATTTAGGAATCAATTGCAAAGATAGAATATATATCGACGAAGTTTGAAAGAAGAACAATTGAAGCAGCTGAAAGGTATCTGAAAAAAGTTATGAAGTTACGCATAAAAATACAAAATTATAATTTAATTGAAAACACTTTCTGATATCTCTCATGAAGGAAAGATCGCAAATTTGCAATTTCTGGGATATAAGTGCAAAGAAGAAACTTACCATTTTAACGTAAAATGGTAAGATTAAAAACCGAAAGAAATTTACTGAAAAAAAACTGACGTTTGACTGTTTATAGTACGCAGTAGAGCGCGGCGGCCAGAGCAACTTGACAACCGCCCCGGCAAAATGCACTTACTCAGTCTTTGAAATCTCAGCAAAAAGAATTCAAACATGAAAACCATTTCCAGTGCCTTCACTGTTATATCCAAGAAATGAATTTCGATTCATATAAAGTGAAACATTCCATAACTGCTGTTCGATCAACTAAAAATTTATTATATTAAAGAAACCAATTTGATTTTTTTTTCTTTGGCTTTAAACATACGTGTGGTGTATTTACCGATATTTGAATGATAAATTTATTCATTTTTTTTGTTCAAACGCAAAAATATTTATATTTATCTTTCGTCATTGAAATAGAAAAATGATAACATGCTTGTAGAATATAAAACGTATTATTATATTCTTACCTCTATATAAGAATATTATTTCCTCAAAGTTATGCTTAGGACAAAGTGCCCCATTTTCTTATTCCATCCGCGGAGTGGGCTGAAGTGTGTATCTGGTTATTCAAAACGCTGGCTGCATGAAGTTATAAAATTTCTTTATTAAATCAGAACCTTATATCGGAAAACGATAGGCATAAGGAATATAAGTGACAAAAGTAGTAACGAAATTACGAACTTGATTTTTAAGGAAACATGGATAAATCAAAACTTGAATAGTGAATACCCTGAGGTCTGCCAAATATTATCAAATTTTTGCGATTGGTCTAGGAAGATTTAGAGTCCGAAAATTGCATTATTCGATGTTTTATGCACGCTGTTTACCGCCAAACTTCCTTCCCCTCATAAAAATTAAAAGCTGAATATCTGAACAGCAAAGCATATAATAAAAGAAAATTTCCATACAAAAAAGTTGTTTAAAATGGCGATTTACCTGGCAAACAACTTCAACGTTAGGAAAGTCCGGCATTGTTTTTCCAGAAAAACGAAAGACTAGTATCTATTTCTATCGATTTTGTTCGTTTTCAATTTTTGCAAGATCTTTTCTTTTTTGCTACATTTGCAAAATATTTGGTATAAAAAACTTACTAAATTATATAAGGTATATCATATTATACTTTTTTCAATTCTACGGGAAAACGATGACGAATTATTCATCGCTTTTTAGATTTCTTTAACAAGCAATGAAATTATCTCATGTAAATTGTCATTGGAAACAATTTTTGTTTGAAAATTTTTACATTTTTCCCTTTATTCTTCCCCTATTTGGTAAAATTTTCCAATGCCATCACCGTGATTGAAATTTCATAATTAATTTATTCAGACTTTTTGCAACTTGTGTTGGTTCAATTACTGTCTTGTTTTTTCTGAAAGAACTAAGAATTTGACTAATAATATATTCAAATTAAAAATCTCAACATCACTAGAAAAATTTCTCAATATCAGTTTTTACCCCGACAACAGCGAGGATTATCTGTTTGACCGGTATGTATGTAAGTATATCTCTTCCCCCATAGGTTCTAAACTACTTATCATAATTTGAAAAATGAGGTATCGTTAAAAGCGTCCTGATCGTACGCTGGTTATGTGGCGACACATTAAATTGAATATGGCGTTTAGAGGACATAAAGTCATGAAATAAAAACAAATTTTTATTTAATGATATCGTGTTATGTATTAAATGAAAGGACATAATTAACAATTTTCAAATATATTGTCATTAAATTAAAATTTGTTTTTATTTTATGACTTTATGTCCTCTAGAGCACATATTCAATTTAAAGTGAAACTACATATGAAGAAATTATAATCCCAAAATAGTCTAAACGATAAAATTGTTATGGTAAGTAAAATTGTTATTTCAATCGGGGGAACTTTCCTGGCCTGTGGAAAACTTTTAATCTTACGGGTGCCTCAACTATAAGGGTGATTTTACAGATCATGAAAATATTAGATGAAAATATTTTCTTTTTTCATAATTATTTGAACTTCATTTTACTCTGCCTAAAGTCAGTGAGTTACAACACTATCTAATTAGCGTACTTTCGGTAGTGAAAAATAAGTTATGAAATTTGAAAAAAGTTAAAATATATGTAAAAATATACTTAAGTATTCTGATTCCGAGTCACAAAAGCACATTTTTCTTTTATACCTAATATTTAAATTTAAATTCGTAATTTTGAAATTGTATATCACGTGACCTAAACGCGGGCAAGCCCTGATGTGATGTCACATCGGTATGATCCATATACCATCAGTTAGTTCAGTGTCGACAGCTGGATAAAATATAATAATAGATAATAAATATTTATATTTATTATCTACTGTTAACTTATCTGTATAGATTAACTTATATAGGTATCATTATTTCATATAATGATACCTATATTACATCGCCCGCGTTTTTGACAGTTTAAAAAGGTTTAAAATTTAATTTAATTTTTTGGCAAGAAAGCGTTTTTATTTTTACGAAATAAATTTTTGGTGGCTTTTTATTTGCAAAATCAACATTTTGAAGTACTTTATCAAATATAGTAGAATACCCTATTACAACACTATCTTAATTCTATAAAATTAATACTTAGCTATTCATACATCTAGCAGATTTTCAAAACTCCTATAAACGTAGTTGGTAGTTAAAAGTAGATCGTATATGGAGGTTGTGTGGATATTCATAACAGATTTTTTTTGAAGAAAATATCATTTCCTGCATTTATTTTTTGTGCGTATGAAAACATATGAATATCATTTAATGGCAATATCATTTACGATTTTTTCTTTCTTTTTTTTTGTGGTACCAAATGTTAGAAGGTGGAAGACTCCTTTGTTGTTTCAATTTTTTTGTGTGTATGTTTTTAAATTAGGTTTTATTTTTGATTTTGAAATTTTTTTCGTTATAATTTTTTTTTTTTGTCTAAATATTATATTGGGAATATTGAAGTGAATAATAAGCTCACCTATTTTTGTAATGTTTTGAACAAAGTAGTTTTAGAAAATGTCTTTTTATGTTTTCATTTAATATGAATAATAATCTATAGGTACATAGTATAAAAGAAACTCGCTATCCGCGTCTATCTGTCCGAGTTTATTTCATGTAATTTTTATTTGATTTGGCTCTGGTGTCATGGACCGGGTATCACAATCAGAATATTTAACTCAAATAATCTCCAGAAGAAATTGGAAATAAATACGAACGAAACGCCGAGAATAATTTTGAAAATTTAATTTAATTTTTTTTTTCAAGTTCCCGATACTTAGTTTTGCATTTTGTTATACAATGATGGATGAGAACAATCAGAAATTTTTTTATTATTAGTATACATTTTTGAAATATATCTAATTAAATTTCGTATTTGAGTAAATAATAAATTCTAAAGCTATATACAGGGTGTCTCGTGACTCTATGGACATAGTTTAAAAGCGTATTCTTTTGAAAATATTAAGGAGCATTATCAAATTTAACCAATATAGTAAATGTATTGTTGAGTAAAGTAGTTAAATGTTTTATTAATTAAAAATTTGCTAACACAAATGAAATTAAAGTTTTGGTTCAAAATGTCCCCCTGCCACATCACAACACATTATTGCTCTTTTAGTAATTGAAGATATAGCTCTCTGAAGAGTAGGGTCTGTTCAAATTTTTAGAACTATTTAATATTTCTCAAAAGGGATCGTTTTGACCTTGTAAGGGTAGTGGGTAAATGATCCCATTGCATTTTTTAACAAACAGTTCATATAAAATATTAACTGTTCTTTTATATTGCATCAACGATAAATGTGAAAACAAAAATCACTGGTAAGTTCATCTAAATCAATACATTCAAGACCCGTTACATGATCGGATATCATTTTATCTATTATAATTTTACACACAAAATAGGGATCATTTTAGTCTATAAAAAGAGGATCATTTTAGCATATATTAAGAGGATCATTTTACCCGTAACGACATATTTGAATTTCGTCATGAAAACTGACCTTAAAATTTAGTATACGCCTATGTAATGTTGTTATAATATTATTAAAAGTCAACAAAAGTCAAGAGTAAAAACACCTAGCCGACAAAAACTAATACAAAAAAAAAATTTCGTTGAAATTTGTATTACCCTAAATAATAAGCAGTAAAATTAATATTTTTGCTACGAAACACAAATTAGCTTATTCATCACCAAAAATCTTTGTTGAACGATCAATTTTATAGCGCGGAAACCATCTATCAATAAATTTACTAGAAGGCTTTAATGGTTTACTTAAAACAACTAGGGATCATTTTACCCTGAGGGATCATTATAGACCACTTTCTCCTACGTACATTTGTAGCAATATACAAATTTTTATTAAATAAAACATGAAACTATTTTAGTCAACAACTTTACTTTATTGGTAAAATTAAATAGTACAAATTCCCTAGCAGGAAGTGATAATTTTACGATACCAGCTTACCTAATGAGAATTAAGCTATAATTGTAAACAACTTGCAAGAACTGTCAACATTATTTCAGTGATACTTCAAAATGATCCAGGAATTTAATCATAATCCCAGAACAAAGATAATGAAAAACAAATAGGTTTGGTTTTAAAATAAAAGTGTACGAATAATTATATATATAAATTATTTGTAATATTTTTATTAAAATTTTTGCATTTATTTCGTGAAAGAACTAATTTTCTATTATGTGTGCTAAAATAAAAGTTCAAAGAAAAATAGGTCATATTTTATTCACTGGAATTTGTTATCTATATACACAACCTTTTTACTTCTAAATACTTTTTACATCTATATAACGAATTTGTTATTTATGGAAAAGTGTCGTACCTTGAATCAAAATTTGCATTTATGCTTTTTTAAGCCATTTTTTAAATAAAACAATGGAAGACTATCCTACTTATTATTATTTATTACCTATTCATACACGCGATACTATGTGAATTTAAAGAATAATAAAAAATAAAATATAATTTTAAGTACCGACTCCAATCAATAATTTGCCTAGTGAGCAATGACGATTTGAAGTCAAAATTATTTTTTACTTTACTGTGCATTGTTCGTCGGCTTTATATTTTTTTCGTTGTGGCACTGTTTTCTACAACAAAAATAATCCCTAAAATTTCATATCGATATTTGATACTTAAAGGTCGCTCAGATTTTTTTAAAATTTCCTAGAAGAGTATTTTAGATATTATCGAGCAACATCTGAAGATGAATTATTAACGAATTTTTAAGTTTTTTCTTGGAAGTTTGTTTACTAAAAAATATAAACAAGGCAATAGGTAAATTTTTAAAAATTACGAAAATCGATTTTTTCAATATTTTCTACAGATTTATTTTTAGGAAATTAAAAAAAAAATTATGAGCGATACCTTTAAATATCATAATATTGGCTGAAATTTTTAGGGTCTGCATCATTTTTATTATAGAAAATAGTAAA
The DNA here is from genome assembly GCF_905475395.1 of Chrysoperla carnea. Classification (NCBI taxonomy): domain Eukaryota; kingdom Metazoa; phylum Arthropoda; class Insecta; order Neuroptera; family Chrysopidae; genus Chrysoperla; species Chrysoperla carnea. The sequence goes on along the minus strand of NC_058337.1, from coordinate 68,743,870 downwards.
ACACCAAAAAAAATTACTAAAAAATAGCGATTTTCGTCCATTTTGGTAATTTTCAAAAATTTACCTATTTTAAATTATTTTGCTCATCTCATTATTATTTTGTAAGTCAACTTAAAGGTCAAACAATTAAAAGTTCGTTAATATTCTTGTTCAGATGTTGCTCGCAAAGATTTACTCAGTTGCAAATTTAAAATACTCTGAGCAACCTTAAACATCAAAATATCGAAATATTTTAAAGGTCTTTAGTAGTTTTATTACAGAAACAGTGCCACAACGAGAAAAACGATTTAAAAAAAAGAAGATTATTGTCGATTTGGTAATTTTCACATTTTAATGGTACAACACAAGAAGTTATTCCTACTCATCATTGGTAACGTGAGTGTCGCACACTTCTTAATTTTAAATAAAATAACTTTCATAAAAAAATTATAAATTTTTAAAAGGTTTTTGTTACTTCATAACATAAATGAGGTTTTAAAAGATAATGCATGATAAATATATATTTTGGTCAATAATCTGGAGGCCTGGAAAATTGTTACGCATAAAATGTTACTTGCGTATTGTATTGTATTGTACGACTGTTGCCCTAGTATCAACAAATATGATTTTTAAAGAGCGACTATGTTGTGATTCATTTTAATTAACCGACTTCAAACAAAAACGGAGGAGATAATCAATTCGACTGTATTTTTTTTTTATGTTTGTTACCGTAGAACTTTGGTCCAGTTCTGACAACGGCATCCATGAGAAAATCATAAAAGTCTTAAATTTGCCTTAAGTTTGCACGGCAAGAGGACAAGTAACTCAATATCAAGCCAACCGATTTTGATGATTCTTTTTTTAGTGAAAATTATTTAGAGTACTTCAGATTCGCTAAAAATTACAAAATAAAAAAAACTTTTAACAAAAAAAAAACCGACTTCAAAAGAAAAACTTTTCTAAAGTAAATTAATATACACTAAAAAGTAAAAAAAATAACGATAATATAATGTAGTTAAAATTATTGTTATTTTTGGAGTCGGTGTCAGCCAAGCTAAAGTAGCAAACTGTTCTATCAGAGTTGTTTCCTTGGCTGACACCGACTCCAAAAATAACAATAATTTTAACTACATTATATTATCGTTATTTTTTTACTTTTTAGTGCATATTAATTTACTTTGGAAAAGTTTTCTTTTGAAGTCGGTTTTCTTTTTTGTTAAAAGTTTTTTTTATTACCTCAAGTCTTACTGGCTTTCTGTTTATTCTTGCATTTTTAATTTGTTCATTATTTTGGTTCACACTCATAGTTATTACAAATTTATGAACATATTTGAAAACAAAACACTATTAAAATATCAATTCGTTCAGGTAAAATAAATGTAGAGTTTTCAATTTTTTTAAATGTATAAAATGGTCATTATTCATAGAGTGTCCATGAAAAGATAACCATGGATTGTTTTACATTTACTATTTTTACAGAAATATTTAATGTATAGTTCAAAGTGATGCTCATGGATGGTACAGTACAATGTCAGATTAAATTTAATGTTCTTGAAAATATATCTTTATTAATTATTGCTCATGTGTAATTCTGATGTATGAGCTATATTGTAGAATTTCATTCAAATTAATTCGTTGTTTGCTCGTGAAAGCGTGACAAACATACAAACAAACAAACAAACAAACATCCTTAATTTCACATTTATAATATATAGGGATTTATCGTCCAAACAATTCGTTACTATGACAGTCTATATGAAAAATAGTTTTGTTGTGATGCAAGTTGTGACAATATTGAATACATTTGAAACACAATAAATCGATCATTTTAATTTTGTTCTGGGGCTTTATTTCATCTTGAGGACTAAAACCAAACTGATGTTTAAAAAAATGTAATCGTTCCAATTGTAATTAGTTCACCTAATCTATCGACCTTATTACCACTAACAAGACAATATCCAAACCAAGACTAGAAGTTATCGGTAACTAAATAAAAGTAAAATACCTTAAAAAGATTCTTTGTAATTGAATTTGTTCAATTTAGGTGTTCAGGTCTTCCTTAACTAACGATGTGTTGTAATATAATTTATTTTTACTTTTTAAGAACAGTTTGGACGACTAATTTAGTTTCATCCTTTATTTTTATTCATGTAAATGTTCATGCAAATTTTACCCTTGCTAATTAGTGGAGGTAACATAATTTTATACTGTATTTCATCATTATTATGTAGTGATATTTTATGTAATTCAACGTCAGTGACTAAGATAAATTTGTTAATCCTCCAAATGACTAGAAGAAATTTTTATTTTTTCGGTCTGTTCGTATTGCCAAGCAACACTATTTTTAACCGACTTCAAACAAAAAAGGAGGAGTCAATTCGACTGTATTTTGTTTTATGTGTGTTACCTCAGAACTTTCGACTGAATGAACCGTATTTGATGACTCTTTATCTACTTGAAAGCTGGTGCTTCCCATGTCGTCGCATTTCATTTTGGTTCAGTTCTGACAATGGAATCATGAAAAAACCATAAAAGTCTTAAATTTGCATTAAGTATGCGCGACAAGACGAATAACTCAATATCACGCCAACCAATTTCGATGCTTCTTTTTTAAATGGCTAATTAGTAAACGTACTTTAGATTCATTAAAAATCACAACAACAACAAAAAAAACTTTTAACACAAAGAAAACCGACTTCAAAAGAAACACTTTTCCAAAACAAATTAATATGCACTAAAAAGTAAAAAAATAACGATAATATAATGTAGTTAAAATTATTGTTATTTTTGGAGTCGGTGTCAGCCAAGCTAATGTAGCAAACTGTTCTGTCAGAGTTGTTTCCTTGGTTGACATCGACTACAAAAATAACAATAATTTTAACTACATTATATTATCATTATTTTTTTACTTTTTAGGGCATATTAATTTGTTTTGGTAAAGTTTTTCTTTTGAAGTCAGTTTTATTTTTGTTTTTCTTTAAGTTTTTTTTTATATAATTGTAAAGTTATATCTACTCCAATTTACATTCATTTTTAGTTTTTAATCCTAGACATTACAAGAATTGACGGATTTTGTTTATTTACGTTCAACAACAGAATAACATTATTAAAGAAATTAAATTAGAAAATTTTGTGCAAATTAAGTTGTCTATGTAAATAATATAATTTAAAATATGTTTTTAGTCATATTTTCCGTAAAAATATAGACTTATGCACTGTATCGAAGGTCAATGTGCATGGATGGGGTGAGTTACAAATTCGTTTCCTTCTAGAAAACTATCAAAGCGGTTTTGGGGATGTCTGATGTATACCTATCACTATATAAATATAAATATAAAGAGTGTTGAGGAATAGTACCGGAACGATAGAATTGTTTCTGTACGGTCTGGTCTGCCTTAGTTTTCGAAATATGAACTAAGGAAAATAATAATAATTCTTCCTTTTGTACAATTTAAATCAAAAATTATTTATATCCATACAAGATTAGATAGATTTACTAATTTTTGCATAATCTATTGATTCTGGAATATATGGTTTTTAAAGTGAGAGGGCATTCTCAAAGTCAGAATCTATACATGTACTTTAGCTCTTTTTTCTAACCGGGTTCTGAAAGTTTTCTTACACCCCCAATATTCATATTTCTTATATAACTCTAAGGGCTTCTTTAGTTCAAAAGAATTGTAAATCGGTATGGTTTAGGTTTGTATATTATGTCCAAAGGGACAACCGCTTTTTTGGCTGTTTTTCCTCGGTTCAGCCACTCCAAATTGAGCTAGAATTCACTTTACTGATTTAAAAATATAGTATTTTTCCCCGATTTGAAAGTTCTTAATATTTCTACTGCTTCATCAAATTGAATTGTTGAGTGCAAAATTTGTATGTCAATTGATTTTATTTTAGTAACTATATAGTAACTTTTGTAACAATTCATCCCATTCTTGCTCTTTTATGTTAATATTTTATATGTTATACATCTAAAAAACCAAATGAAATCTCATTTCAATGAAAATGACTTAATAAGAAAAAATATTTTATGAGGAGATAATATCGCCTTAGTGATGGAGCTCTGCTGCTCATGGGTTTTTTGAATGTATGCTACAGTGAAAATTCCGCTTATATGGCGACTAGAGAATGATAAAATATGATATAAAGACTATTGTATAATGAGTAGTAGTTTTTGATTTCTTTAAAACGCTTCTGAAATCAGTGGAAACATGAAGGCACCCTTAAAAAAAAGTATTCTCGCAAAGTTTGGTTGTTAAAAATTTGTTCGATTGTTATTACAAAATTTTCTTCCCAAAACTTAAAAAGGCAAGGTAACATTCCATGCAATATATTTTAACGAGTCTTGTAATGTAGGTGGCTGCGGGAAGGTCTTTTCTAGGAATCATTGAAATTAAGTCTGGTATCTACGATAGTTGGAGAATCTATAAAAATAGAACATGGTTTCCATGGCAACGACATATATGACAATATGTAATTATGAATGTCATTTGAAAATAACATAACAGTTGAGGGAGAGTTGCCGAGAATTATTCGATTTGGGTGCGGTATGATTTGCAAGATTTTAAACAAACATTTCTGTTAAATATTATGTATGTATGGGCGTTTCAAACCATAGTATTATCGCTTAATAGAATCTTTCTTAGTATTAAACTCCAAAACGTTGGGCATTTTCAAACTGAAACCCTCAATTCCTTGTTTATTGAGATTTTGTTTTTATTTATTGAGAGCCTGAGCCCCCGTCATGCATATGCCATCCAAAGTAGACTCTTGCAACAGTTGAGCCCATAACAACTGTTTAAATTAATTTTTGTTGCGAGATGGCAGAAATCGAACTCACAACTTACGCTTATGCCTGAACCTACTGAGCCACTAGGTAATGGGTTAAGAAACGTGTCTAAAATTTATCTCTACACTCACTCTGTACCATAGATTTTTTCTATTTATATTTTATAAATATATAAATGTCGTATAGTATATAATAATTTGTACGTTGGTTCTGCCATATTCACATTGAAGTTAGTTACAATTTTGAAAATCTACTCATATATGAATAAAGTGAGATGAGATGTTTTTGTTATATTTCCAACTATGTTAGTATATACTTACTACATACAGAGACCACACAAGGGAATTCACTTAATTTCTAATTTAAATTGTTTCTCATTAATACAATATGGCGTTTTATGTACAAGATGGATACTTGTACTAGAATTTCATTCTTATACTATACAGTGTGACACGTTCTCATATATTTTTAACATAACACAAATGAAGCCTTAAATGAGGCTATTAAATTCTTTGCTGTGTCTTAAAAAAAAAAACCTTTAACTCGTAATTTAACTTTTGCTAATTTTGTTTCAATGTATTCCATCCTGAAATGTGGCCACAAGTTAAATTCCATTAGTTTTAAACCATCCATTTGTCTTTATCAGTGAGTGTACCCCTTGTCTTATTTCTCATTTTCGAAAACGCGAATATTTATGTAAATATTCCGGTATTCGATGAACATGCGAATACGAATGCAAATTACCCACAGCTACCCACAAGCAGTGGGTAGGGTCTAGCGCAACCATTCCACACGAATAAATTCCTAGCAACGGCTCAACCGAATGTTATGCAATTTATTTTCGGATCACATTGCCGTTTGTACGCTTCGAAAAACAATGCCTAAGATCATACGTAAATATGTGTACATACACACACATGCTTCTTCTCCAAATTGGTGTTAAAATGTCTTGCCTTGACCATGAAAAGTAAAGATATGTTGAAAATTTTAATTTTGAAAATGCGCTCCTGAGTGCTAGTATTATATAGCATTTCTTGAAATTTATGTATTCAATGATATTCCCGAAGGAAAAATATGTTCGTTGAAGAATCAATATTTGGTTTAGTCAATTTTAAAAACATTTACAATTTAATAGAAAATTGTATTAAATTTGTGAGTATAACAAAATTGAATAATTTAATTAAATCCTCCTAACATTTTTTGTAATAGTTATTAGCCGCCTGCATGATGGGGAAAATTGTTTCAATCAACATTTATAATGTTATTAATTACAAGTCAAGTCAAGCGCATCTATCATGATACGGTACTATCTACGTACGACCCAGCAATTATTTTTTCTACAAATGGGTATGTCAATGCAAAAAATAAAATAGTCGACTGAATGATTTGCAAACAAATTTAAAAAAAAATGAATCTTTAAAAAAATTTAATGCATTTATATCAGCCCTTAAATATCGCTCATAGTGTAGAATTGACTTTACGACTTCGGAGATTTAATGTTATGTCAAAAAAGATCACGGTTTGTTAAAATCAAAACTCAAATTTAGTTGATAGTAGCTGCTACGCCGGTAAGAAATGTAGGGCGTTTACTACAATGCTGGTATAGTATAAAGACAGATACTACAGTATCTATGTAAAGATAAGTAATATTACAATTAAATGGGTAAGTATCCGCGTGAACTATATACTTCTGGTGGGACTATCCACCAGAAGTTTTGTGGATATCTCATCCGCCATAACTATTATTAATGTTTACTATTCCCTCAATACAGTACGCATTGTGGCGTTCACACCGATAAGTATATCGTTCACGCGGATACTTACATAGTGATATCCACAAAAAATTTCTTATCGTGTACTATATTAAAAACATGTTTTCTAACGGATAGAAAGAGACAACCCTCCAATTAGGCTACCACTTTAGAATTATCTGACTTTCAACGGGGGAGTCCGGCAAATTACAATCATTCGAGCAATATCATTTAATTTTGTCTCTAACTTAAGTAATTTGATTTATGAGTAGAACTGTCAGTGGGCGGTCAGAGGCAGAGTGAGTTTTGTAAGTCCTTATACGCTTATTAGGTTAGTAAAACGGTGTATAAAAGGGGGACGAAGCGGAAAGTTTTGGTGTAATTCTTTTTATAGGTTTTTTCTATGTTTTTTGGGGTGCTGAACACAAATCTGAAGTTGTCCAACAAAAATTTGGTCGGAAAATTTGAGAAATCATCAAAAAACCAATAAAAATCATATCTTCTAAAGGTTTTCAGTTTATAACTTGCAAAGCAAGCTATTTACGCAAAAAAGATATAAAGAGGAGAAAATTTCCTGTAATTTATGTCTCTTATTATTTTTTCGTACGTCGTATGGTTTCCACGCAAAAGACTGCTGACATATGGGAAGAATCAGTGAAGTGAAAGAATTCATCTGCAGCGCCTCGCCTTTCGATGTAAAGGGAAAGACCGTTTGGTTCGTCTAGGCTGACTGGAGGGGGTATGCGTCTTCATGCCTTCAGGAATGCTACTGCCGTGGTCGTTTCATTTGTCTCTATCTCGATTTTAATACCTTTTGGATTCAATGTATCATATATTAATAAAAACTAGATCGTAATCTCTTACGCATGAAGTAACTATATTATATCATTTATCCACATTTATAAATATTATAATTTCATTGAAGTTAATCATTTGTATTGAATCATAATTAATTAATTTAAGCAAAGTGTAGTAAATATATGTTTATTATCATGTTATTAAACTTAAAGAAGCCACTCAACAACAAAAATTTGTATCATTGATTGTTTTTCTTCATATCAAATAATTGTTCATTTCAGCTTCCATTAAAGGAATAGAATATATATTTTCTGCCATTTTCCCATGAGTAATAAATGAGTATACTATCAAAAACATAATAGTACAAAAGGAAAATGTTCTCAACGAATCCGAATTCATTCAATTATACCAGACCAAAGAACTGATAAAATCTCGTAGAGAAAAATTTTCGACAAAAAATTAACCTGAATACCTAATGTAAATTTATAAGTAAGTTTTCCGTAATTTAGCGTTTAAGTATTACGTAAACGAATTTTCGATGACTCTAAACCCTCACCCTATCTCTATGGGAGAAAATTGTCCTTCCCCCTCGTTCTTCTTCATATGATAGGAACCAAATAATATTGCACAACTGTTATTAAATATCAATATTAAAAATTTTAAAAAAGTATCATTTATTCCTATATAGGCAAAATATGATACTTAACTTATGGAAATTTTCCAATTCACTTGAAAATTTTAGAAATTTCATAATTATATATTTTTTTCTAATATTTTCTCAATAAATTCCCCATCCTAGTAGTATATTTTACTTTTGCTGTAAGTTTATATTAGTGAAATATAAAATTTTTTGGTGTGTTGGATTTTTGAGACATTATTGCTCGGAAACTATAAAAGACGTTAACACGATGTTGGATATAATACTTTGTTATGAAAAACAGTGTTACACTGAATAAATTTCGATTTTTTGCCCCAATTTGCTTAGATCAATTTTTTGTCTTATATAAATGCGTATTTTGACTACCAAGTAGTCATCATCAGTATGAATTCGCTATAAATAGTGCTCATTGCTAATCTGGTGACTTCTGCACACAAGTATAGCGTGCTTACAATTTATACTTAAGTATCTGACAATTGTGACGTCAGCCTTCATAACAACTATCACGTGATTCATTTTGGCCAATGATATTCGAGTTTACTTATTGCCTGATTTTGACAACTAAAAATAAAATAAAACTTAAAAATTATAAAATAACAGGCAAGACAACAATAAAAAGCATGAAACTCTACAATTTCTTAATTTCGAATTCGAAATTATTTAAATTTTCTATTATCATTAAGTGGAACTTATATGTTTCCAACTCCTTACTTCGTTTAGTATAAAGTGACTTAAGTCACTTTTTGTTTCGCAGCTACTTTAATAGCTGCTCTGCTTTGTATGTGTGTTTTATTTGGATGAAATTAGGAAATATGCCACAATTAGAAATTAGGAAAAATGCCGCTGTACACTGCACGGCTGGTTGTACAGAGCAATTTTGAGAAAGCCTGTTTGGTCTACGCAAGACCCTGGCAAAATCTTGAACTTGAGACAATTATACTGCTAAATGTAGTCAGTCGCATTCTATTGAATTTAAGATTGTACTACATACTAATCAAACGTCCATTTAAAGAACATATTTATAACGAACAATATATTATTATTTGTAGATAGCAGATACGTACTACATGCTAGTATCTAGTACTACAAACGTTCGTATATACTTAGAATTCACTCAGTCAATTCATCAAATCAATGAATATTCTAGAATGATTCGATTATGTATGTGCGATCATGTGCCGTAAAATGCAGTCAGTGGTCGTTTATATGAATATTGTTTGATATGGAGAAATCTATGCAGGGAAAGATTCAGGTAGCAATGTAAGATTTGAACTTGTTTCCTTCGTATCTGTTGTAAGATGCATTTGTGTAGTCTAAGTGATAAGGTACACCGCGAATATCGGCTAATACAAGTAAAAGTTCTTAGTATCTTTAATCGAAAAAATATTCATATGTAAAAGTTTCTGCATCAATATTATTGAATCAAATTAAATTTCAAAAACGAACAAAAAACATCTTTCAAAAACAAAAATCTACCTAAAGTGAAAAATTAACTAATTGAATGCGGGGAAATATTATTTTCAAAATATTATATTTTCAAAAAGGAAATAATTGCTAAAACATAGGCAAATATTTAATGTTACATGTTTTATGGGCGAGAGTTAATTTGAAAAACACTCACTGTTTAATATTATTTTGCTATACTTCGTATTTTTAGTGTATTAGACGCAAGCTAAGTGGAAAACTTGGCTTAAACGTATTCAATATTACTATACATATTTATATTATAGCGGGTCTGAAATCGTGGGTGGCTGTGCAAAAAATAAGAAAAAGAATAAGGTTTCCATGAAAACAACATGTATGCAGATGTGAAGCTATGGAAGCTGTTAATAACAAGTCAGTTATCTACGGGCAGTCATTGTGTATAGTTAAAATAGCAGTGCAGTGTAAATAGTAGTTAGTATGAATTATAGTTATTGTTAAATATATTGTAAATATATTTGCAAATCAAGTTTGTATAATGATTTTATGTGGAACAATTAATGTACCTCTGTGTTAAACATTAATGTATCATATGAGAGTAGAAATTTAAAGTAATAACGACAATGGAAATATTGAATTTTGCTGGTTTTTAAGCTGAAGTCGATAAACAATATACTGGCAGCACTCTCAATTATTTTGTAACATCAAGTGACAGACGAAAAAGAAAATCCAACTGTCTTCAACAGCGAAAGTAGGATCGTTGTAGTAAGAATTGATGATTGCTTTTCAAATTATTAAACAAAATTTAAGACATTATGTTGCATGTTAGCATAAGACAAGTATGTCGCAAGTAGGGCGACATACTTGCTCCTCCTCGGGAACCTGGATTTACAACTATAGACGTTCAGTTTTTGGGAAAAAATTTCTAATATGCCTCCCTTTAAATAAAAAGTTCTTATTTTGATAATCCCGACCACCCTTTGTTCAAAATCTGAGTACGCCTTTGAGTATGTGTAATTAATTTTGAAATAAAATGGCACAATAAAAAATGATTAGTCCTTTGAATTTATCTACAATCCAGTTCTGTTACATAATAATATTATTATGTATATGATTACTTTAATTAACAATCAAAAGGTTATATGCACTGATACACATGTTTGGTTCCACCAACTAGCTATACAGATCTCTCTGTATCTTTGTTTATTTAATTGATTTACATAATTAATCATTGAACTATGTCGTTATGTTATACATACATATTTACAACAATAATATACCAATCAAAAATCACTACATAATTGCGGAGAAATAACAATATACTAACCTAACTACCACTATGTCCGATATATATCTATATAATATCATCTTATTGGTTTACTGCTCTTTAGTTATCTATACCGAATGTCAACCAAATTATTATACAACCTAAAAACTGAGATACAAATAGTGAAACAATCTACACGTGAAAGCCATAGAGTATCAGGAATAAATAACCGAGGACAAAATAACCTCGATGCAATCTCAGTTACAAAAGACAAAAGAATCAATACAACAAGTGAAACTTAAAAAATTAAATAAATCACCGGTATTTTTTTGGGGTACGGAACCCTAAAATCGCAGTTGAAAAATATATCAGAACACTATGCGTTAAATTACCTTTTTGCTTAGAGCCTTCTCAAAACTGAATCAATTTTGAGGATCATCGCCCACTTTTTAGTTGTTCCGGATACGAAACCCTAAATTCGCACTTGAAACATAGCTAAGAACATTTTCCATTAAATTACTTTTCAAACGAAACAAAAACAATAAAAATCGGTTCATCCGTTTAGACAGGCAGGCAGACAGACAGACAGACACACACACACATAGCGGTCAAACTCTAACACTCTTAATAACACTATTTTTTTTTTCGGATTTTGTAAATAACCATGGCCAAGTAACTGTGCAAAAAAACTGCAACAAAGTAACCAGTATTATAAATTACCCGTAATCAAACAACCTATATCGAACACAGCTAGTGATAATATAACCAATGTCAAAGCAGAGATCCAATTGACACGGGTCTGCGAGTTTCTTGATCTTGGCGTCAATTCTGTGATCCACGGATTGACCGTACACGGGTTGACCACGGTTGTAGTTGACCGTGCATTTAATTGGAAAAGATTTGTGACCGGTTTGGCAGTTTTTGGACTTTACGTTAAACTTTCATCTAGCCTGCGTGGGTTTCGTTATCATAAATTTATTTTTTTTAATTATTCGAAGTTTTTCTCTAATGTCCTTTTTAATATTTCAAAAATTATGGAGAAAGGAGATAATTTATTTAATGTCTAAAATGATCAAAATCTTTTAAGTTAACTAAAATAAAACTTTTAACAAAAAGAAAACCGACTTCAAAAGAAAAACTTTTCCAAAATAAATTAAAATGCACTAAAAAGTAAAAAAATTAACGATAATATAATGTAGTTAAAATTATTGTTATTTTTGAAGTCGGTATCAGTCAAGCTAATTTAGAAAACTGTTCTGCCAGAGTTGTTTCCTTGGCTGACAGCGACTCCAAAAATAACAATAATTTTAACTACATTATATTATCGTTTATTTTTTTACTTTTTAGTGCATTTTAATTTATTTTGGAAAAGTTTTTCTTTTGAAGTCGGTTTTCTTTTTGTTAAAAGTTTTTTTTATTTTGTAACTAATTTGTCACTAAAAAAAGAATCATCGAAGTGATATTGAGTTATTCGTCCTCTTGTCGTGCATACTTAATGCAAACTTAAGACTTTTATGTTTTTCTCATAGATTCCAAAAAGTTCTTTGGTCAGAACTTCGGTCAGTTTTTTGGTCAGAACTGGACCAAAATGAAATGAGACCAAACGGGAAGCACCAGCTTTCAAACAGATAAAGAATCATCAAAATCGGTTCACCCAGTCAAAAGTTCTGAAGTAACAAACATAAAAAAAAAATACAGTCGAATTGATAACCTCCTCCGTTTTTGTTTGAAGTCGGTTAATAATATATTTTGATATAAATGTCATATGATAAAATAAAAGCAAAAATTGAATATCATCATATTATGTTGAATTGAGTTACATTTGGTCTAGTTGGACTGTTTGTTTTTAGTTCTAGACGATTTGACGAAATTTGACATATAGTCATCATAACAAAATGGGACTATGTAAAACCAATTTGCGCGTTTTCGTTAGGTTTCGAAATGTGAAAACTTTTTACGATATTATTCATGTTAGTTTGGCATATAATTTCAAAATCGGTCTTGATCGGAAATATTGTGCGTTTTCGAATTCATTTTTTTCATTTGAATTTTTAAGCTACAGAAAATTGTTCCGGGATTTGTTGAATTCTTTGGAGCTACATTTTTCTTTGCTATATATACAGATAGAAAACACATGTGTGTTTTGCCTCTTGAAACAAAAAAACTAGATCTGTTAAAATTTTTCACATAATTATTTAATTTATTGCGTTTTGATTACTTGAATTCATTGTATAGGTCGTTTTTGTTTCTATTTTAGTTGTTTTTCTGCTTACGGGACTACAGATTAAAATTGTGAAAAAGACCAAATGTCGAAAATATCGTGAAAATCTTTTAAAGGAAATCATTCTCTAAGAAACTTTACATTTCGAAATACGGGATGAAAAATCTATTCCAAAACTATATCATCGTTTGTGTAAAAATGAACAGTTTTCAATGGTCAAAATATATACAATATATGATTTTTTATAAGGTGTTAGGGGGCGTCCATAAATTACGTGAGATGATTAAGGGGGGGAGGGGGTCGAGTCAAATATCATCTAATCTCACGTTGGGGAGAGGGGGGGTCTCGACAAATATCACGCAATTGTTTTTTCTGATTGAAACAAAAAAATATTATACTATTTTGTTGAATTTAATTCAAATTGTATGTACAGAAAAGATTTAGAGAAAAGGTGCTGTAGTACATGCGGTATTTACTTTGCATCTGTCACAAGAGCTGCAGAGCACAGGCGAGCCGCCCACATTGCACCAGCTAAACAAGCACGTATGCTCCGCAAAATGCGACCATCACGGATTGTCACAAGACGAGCTAATGAGTTACTGTGCGCAAGCGTCAACGGCTTGGAGTGGCTAAATCAGAACGAAGTTGAAGGAGCGGATGATTTTACTGAAAATCATATGGACATGTTGGTTCCAATTGTCTCTCTTGAGACCGCGCATAATTCTCCATGGACTGAATTAGAGTAATTCTTTTTTTTTAATCACAGTAGACATAATTTAAGTATTCTATTCTTAACTTTTTATTACATTTATAACTCTCAGCAATATTGATTGGTAGTCTTAACTAGTCGTAAATAAAAACACAAACCAAATTGTTTTTTTCTTTTTACAATAAACAATCTAACGCGTTTACGTAATAAACCCACATTCTGAAAAATCTTACGTGAGATTGGGGGACGGGGGAGGGGGTTGACTAAAACCTCACGACATCTCACCAAGGGGAGAGGGAGGGACAGAAAATTTAAAAAAACACCTCACGTAATTTATGGACGCCCCCTATATCTACAAAACCAAAAAGCCTTTGAACATAGTTATTTTTCTTGAAATTTTAAAGATGAAATCTATTAATACTAATTACTCAATGATACTTGCGCAAACGAACAAATAATTTTTAATTGTCTTAAAACTTTACGCCTGTTGATACATCATGGAATAAGTGAGTGTATTTGACAATTTTTACAAACTGAGGTAAGAATTTTAAATTTCTTGTGTAGTTGAATTGAAGGATAGGAAAATTTCCAAGTTCTTCAAACTTCATTTCGCCGGTAAAATGTAGTAGACTTAGACATGGTATTTATTATATTTACGTTTGAAAAAAAACTTAGAGTTTCTACATTATAAAAGCAGAATAATCGCAATAAATAATTACATCATTGACTAACTTTTAAAAATATTAGAAATATTTATTCAAAATTTGTTAATCTTGAGGAACTCAAAGAGAATTAGTAAGAATACTAAAACATAAGAAGTTAATTGATACAAAAATTCTAGTCAATATGCAAATCTATATAATCTATAGAAGTCATTTCGTAATGTCAAAAATGTTAAAAAACATTTCGTAATGTCAAAAATTTTCTTTATTCTATCCCGTAACCACTTAGAACCTTACGTAAAGTAACTTCTTTTATAGTCTTATAAGATATTTTTACAAAAGTGACATCCAACGATTTGATTAAAAACAATTGTTGTGGTAAAATGGTGCGTAGTCCTTGGTACAAACATAAAAAATGCCATAAATAGATAACCTTTTTCATTGGTGTTTAGTTTTAAGATGAGGCACTGTATTTTTATTATTGTTTTCTATTTTCATATAATTGTGTTTGTCCCTTGACGTCAACAATAGTCTAAAAGATCATGCAGAATTAATTAAACGTCAATTACCATAATGAATTGAACGGTTTCTATTCTAAAATTAATAAAATCAGCAAATCAAAACATGTAACATGACGCAATAAAGAATATACGTGGTTTTATTAGTATAAAAACTTAGATATCATTATTATATATTTTATTATTAATTTTATAAATTTAAATTAAAGTGAGCATAAAATGTTGATAAAATCGATTGAAATAACGTAAAGGATGGACCCTGGGGAAATGCGTTAAAAATATATTTTTCTATTTTCTTAAAACATACTTTAGGTAGTTGACTGTGATTTCATTAAACGGTTACTTAGAATCGTATATACTTGATTAAATAATAAAGAGTATTTCTTAAATATTAAAGATGGAAGTATCTGGGGGATGTAGTAGCTATGCTTTGGACACGATGTTACAATTCAATGACTTGTATTTTATAATTAGTGAAACATGCCTCTACGTATCTTCTTTCTTTCTTTTTTATACATAAAAAAACGTTGCTTTCGTGAATTGGTTTCAATACTGAAAAAATACTGGACTTTCTCAGTGATGATTCACTGACGTAAAATTTTAAAATTACACAAAAGTATACGAACGGAAAGTTGAGAAGTACACTGAACTTTTAAATTTATATTAGCTCTTAGTGTCGGCACATGCGGAAGGTTTGTTTTATCAACGGAACTGAGTGGACGGTTTAATTTAGGTTGATATGTGATATGTCGAAAATTTTACATATTTAGGCCTACCCAAGAGAAGATTGGACCAAGGCTTGCACCCTAAAGTCGCCCAACTCCCGTAGAGACGTTTATCTTCACAAGCCAGCTGAGTCCTTTAAAGAAGCGTTGTGTAAGCGGCATATCTACCAATGTACGTGACGTCCGAAGATCCGTCTGTTTTTCGGGCCGAGATACGTTTGCCTGGGGAACAAGATCCTGGTCAAGTAGGCTCCGCCCCTACACCGTAGCGATGCGGAACCTGCAAAGAATATAAAATTAAAACATCAAGGAGTCTTGAAGTAAGTTGGAAACTTCTTTGGGTCTGGTGCGATCTCAATGTACGAAGGGTATTCAAGTGTCTAATTGGCTAATTCTGCCCAAGCATTCGATAATGAGGGTAACTAATTTGACGTAGCCAGGGTGCAGTTGTCGTATTCTTGTAGGAGATCAAGGTATTTCATATAAGATATTTAGTACGTTTTTGGTTTGTCCGTCTGTCTTCCGAGTCGGGGGTACGTAAGTCTGTCTGATGTCCTGGTCAAGCAGGCTCTGTCCCTGCACCGCAGCGATGTGGAACCTACTAAAAGAAAGAAAAAAAATTAGAAAAATATAGAAACTTCCAGGGCTGTTACTTGAAGACAGTCTGATGCGATCTCAATGTACGAAGGATGCCTATAATGACAGCCTTCTGCATAGAAGAGATAAGGTGACGAAGATGAGACCTGTAGACCGGAATTTGAGATATATTCGTCTCGAGAGTGGGACGAATTCCGCCTAGGCAACCGATAATGAGGACAACCATTTTGACTGAGTAGCCAGGGTGTAGTTGTCGTAGTTCTTGTAAGAGATCTATTATTATATTATTATTGTTATGCATCTTTTAATTCAGCCCTTATATCATATTTTTTTATGTTTTTAATGGCAATATGAACACAGATTGGATATAACGGGCTGGGAAAACTACCTAGAACTACTGTCAGAATATAGGATAGGAAGAAGAAAGTAGAAAGAATAGCGTAAATATTTCTTGCATCACAATCTACAAATACTGTTGGCAAAAGTCCCAAATTTTATGGTAACAACCCGAAAGCCAGATCATTTATCGCATCCCGCAGAAAGGTATTGCGAGACAACATTTTTCCCGTAAAACTTAACTATTTTGATTATTGACTCATTGCTGCGTGTGAAGAATGATTGTTGGAGTGGTTAAAAAATAACAAATAAATTTTAAATAAGAATTTTCTATTATTGTTTTTTATTCCGCTTAATAATTATTATTATGTTGCGCATAATTGTTGATTATTTATCAAAATGTCCCCGAATGAATTGGAACTCTATCTACAAAGCTTGAAATTTGCACACAACGCCGCTTTTAACCCGCCATGTATATTTTGAATAATTAACAATCTAGAACTTTATAAATCTATATCGTGTACGTTTTTTTACTTTTAGTTATAAAACAGATTGAAAACACATTGCATGAAAAAAAATACTAATTTCGTTACATCTGATGCTCTCTTATTCTATTGAAAGTTGGTATCATTTCAGTGCACGTTAAGGCACCATAGTGGAAGATCCGGAATGATCATATTACGGACATATATCCTTTGAAAATAATTGAATTGGAGATTATTCCACTTTTAATATTTAGAAACTCTCTGTCTACATTATATACATTGGCTGTATTACTATTTATGTTGATGAATCAATCGATAAAAAAACAACAACAAAAACAAAAACAAACAAAAAAGTATATTAAAAAACTTCAAACGAATTAGAACGAAGGGAGAAAATAAAAAGTTAAATAAATACATATATAAAACACACATCTGTCCGTCGATTTTGATTCAATAACAACATAACATATTCGTAGCGAAAGTCATCCATATATGTACGGTATTTGAAACAAATGTTTGAACTTTGACAAAATATTGACTGATATAGTTTGAACAGTAGTTTTTATCTTTCTTTTTTGTTAAATATTTGTGAGAATATAGCATCTGAATTGCTTTCATTGAACTAAGGTCAAGTGCATACGGCACATGAAATATCTCCATTTTCAACTTCTAGTAGTTCTCAATCTGGTACGCTTTATTAAGGTACGCTTTATTAAATTTTATGCGTGATGTTCATAGAAAATGCTAAAAGATATTTATGTATTTATCTACGCCCGTGGGATAAAAAGTATTTTTCCCACTCAGTATGCGTGAGACCGCACTAGTATCGTAATGAATTTATGATCACACTCCAAATTACTGTCAAAATATAAACTAATAACAAGTTACTATTATAATTTTTTTTTAATTTTCTACTTTTTTCAATAAGCCATGACAAATTTTATATAATAACAAGTGAAAACAAACAATTGACTGAGTTAATTGTTAAAATACCATGTATAGACTGTATTGATTACACTGTCACATTACACATACATACATGTCACACATACATAACTGATATTCCTATATAATGCATACTATATAAGTTGCGCCTAATTTGCGCTCTCACGGGTAAACACTGATGTTTACGAAAAAATGTTTCAAGCAAAAGTTGTTTATCTTTTTTCTATCTCTAACAGTTAACAAAATGGGTCATACGGATCCAAAACCCATTTGATCTATGTTGCCCATTTACGAATTCGACTTCACTTTTTATGTACTGAGCACGCTGTAAAAATTTGCTTGATTTAATTTTTCGTTTTTGAGTTCTCGTGTATACAGACGGATAGACGGACAATCGGAAATAGATGATTCTATGAACACCTATACCAAAATTTTTTTCGTAGCATCAATATTTTTAAGCGTTACAAACTTGGGACTAAACGTAATATACTATATATATTTGGTATAATTATCGTTTATTTTCACATTTAAGATGACATTCACGTTAATAATGCCGTTATGCCACTAGTATCGTAAATAACTATTGTTTGATTGCGACAAGAAATTTTTCTTCTAAGTATTTATACCCAATATTAAGATGTGGTGAAAATAAGGATAAAACTCGGAGGTAGATAATTTTATTATCACCATAAAATTCTTTGTTTATCTTCATTATGCGGTACGAAACATGTTTTCTTTTTTTTGACAATGCGTTGTGTATAATATTCGTTTCCAACCAGAAAGAAAAAAATTAGTAGCGCAGAAGCTGTGCTAGCTTAGCGAATTCCCTCAGAGATCGAAAAAATAATACATTTTTCTTAAAATCGAATATTGCATTTTTATTTTTGCAAGAATTTTTATTTCGAAAACTAAGCGGTTAAATTTTGTACAAATTTTTTCACGGAATTTGATTGGTTTTGTTATACAAAAATCTTTAAAAAAGAAGTCAAGAGGAGTGAATGCTGGATCGGATAATGACAATAAACGGGTTGACAGGTCAAAGTGGCTTGAGGAGGAGAGTGCTTAACCAGGAAGCTTAACATTCATCTGACAAGAAGAAAAAGACAATAATGTATTCTCTACGAGCGATAACATACGAATAAATGTCTTCTAAACAACTTCTTACAGGCTTTATTTTAGTTTTTACAGGCTATAAAAGTTCACTATTTATCTCAAGAATGGCCTTTAATAGGTCGAATTACGTGATTATTTAAAAGAAAATTGTAGATAGAAAAAAATAGATACCTTTCTCTCGATATCTTTTTTTGATACAAGTTGATTGGCGTAAACAAAAACGGGCTCGCATTTTTTGTTTTCGAGTTATAAGCAAAAGTACGATTTCGACTTTCAAACTTATGCGAATAACGTCGTTGTTTAAAAAGTTCAGAAAATAAAACTTTGACATCCTGATGGCATTTTTTTTTTTTTTGTAGATTCGAATGGCGTTATTAAAATTTAAATGAAAAACGGTCGGTTTTAGAGTTATGACCCAAAGTTGTGTTTTTTTAAATAAGAAACATAGTTGGCTATGGCCTAGTAAAAACAGATTTTGTTTCTTTTTTTAACCGTGTATTTTTTGCTGGGTCGCTTTTGACCTATATGCCTGAAATAGAGAAAAATCGAAAATAATAATTTGCTCGATTACTTTAAGTTTTTTCATATCTGTTTCTAGGAGGCTATGACTTCTATCGAACTTGATTACTCTTTTTTAAAATTTTATTCCAAGAAAATCTAAAAAAAAAAATTATTTAATAAAAGAGCGACCCAGCAGCAAAAAATCGAACTTTTGCTTATAACTCGACAACAAAAAATACGAGTCAGTTTTTGTTGACGCCAATGAGCTTATCTAAAAAAAAAGATCGAGAGAATGCTCTCGATTTTTTTTCTATCTCGTATAATTATGGAGATATCTTACTAAAACATCGAATTTGGCCCACTTTGTACAAGGCGGCTAAACGTGGAGTTCATATCTTTGTTTAATCGTTCGGGTGAGATTAATCGTAATCTTAATAAAATCAGCGATAATTTACCAATCAACTGCGTACTCCCCATATTCGATAGTAAATATTACAAGTGAAAACTATATATGAGGTCAGGGGTGAATAAAATAATAAACATATACACAATATTTTGTTGTGATATTCTTATAATTGTTCATAAAAAAATTATTCCACGATAAAAGTTTTTATGATTCTTTTTTATTTACGAGACAACTATTACTACTGTCGGGGTTCGGTTAAAATATAATATAGCTTTATTAACGTTACAGTCGTTAAAAAGCTTTTGGCTTTAATTATTTTCTGGTTGCATTGCGTAGTTGTAGGGTGTATTTTACATTGTATATTATTATGTTTTTAGTTTAATAATAATTGTGAGTTTTATTAATATTTTTGCTAAAATGTTTTTATATTTATGGATATTTATATTGTTACTAAATTTTTTCTCTATAATGTAGGTAAAGCACAATATTTACGCGAGAAATTGTTATCAGAGACATATATATGGATATTTATGTAAGAAAAAATGAGAGTAGATCAAGTTTATTTCACGAGATGTAATGGTTTTTATAGTAGTCAAAAGAAAATTCAGCTAATGAACAGCTCTGGGAACTCTAGCTGGCGATTTTAATTGAATCAAATTTAAATATGATTTTACCAAGTATAGAAAGGCGAAATCTAAGTGGGAAAAATAAATCTCATTCATCTAAAGTGATTAAAAATAGCATAAAGTTAAAGCTGTTACTGAACTTTCAAAGTTGTGTATGTCTGAAGAGAAACATGGGGTTATCAATTTTTTAATCACAACTACCGTATGGGGTTGAGTGGTGAAGTTGACACTAACGCATGAGTTGTTTGCATGAAACGACTCAAACGACTTTATAGAATTAACTTAAACAATTAGTACCGAGATGGACCGAGCTTTGCTCGTTGGCGACCAAGCAAAAATTCCCCACCCAAAATAATATGACCGACCGCTTGCGCCCGAGCATTAAAGAACACCTCCTAACAATTGAAACATCTGTCTGAAAAAATACCGTCAGAACTCCCCGAATGATACCCTCCTACAAAACATCTTAAGAAATACCACCCACCAAAAAATTGATACTTTTCGTTTCATATAATATTATGATATTAGTGTCGTTTAACAATACCTTCAATTAAATTTCATACAGCAATGGCTCTTCAACCGCTCATGGTCCAATAAGTACTACTTTGCAAATTATAAATGAAACAAATTTAAAAAATTTAAAAAATAGCTTAAAACTGAATCTATAAGTAAATGACGTTACAGTAATCGTAGCGATTGAATATTTGTGTAATAGCTATATTCAGAGTTTATAAATGAATCACAATAATAATAATTCGTAATCATAAGTAGTAATAAAAACTCGAACGTAGCTTATAGGTGGTATAAGTTACGTAGGTGGTGTACAACGTAGTTTGAAGAGAAAGATTTTTTCTGCAAATATTACAGAAACTTTTTTATGAATTAATAATTTATATACGATTTCATTTCTGAGTATTCTCTTCGTATTCTTTTACGTAATACAGTGTGTTCACATTGTAATATGTTTTGTAATTGTTCAAGATTATTTTCCATCCTGCCCTTTTCTACAAGGGATGTTACCTTTTCTCTAAGCTAAAAACTGTGTCAGTCTTAATATCCACAGAAATTACGCTTGGTCTCAATTTACGCTATAGGTGAGACAGAATAATAATTGCTATCGTAGTATTCACTTAAGTAGAAATAATTGTCATATTATGTACACTGTAATATGACATAATATATAAAATAGAGTTTTTTCTTTTCCGGGTATCGGGAATTTTTTTTCATTTCCTACGTATTCCCGATTACCCGGCAAAACACTTAAATTTTTAATAAAACACCATATATTGACTGCTTTTTGCCTATCTAGTATATATTTAAGCTCTCAATATTATATTTGCATAGAATATTGTTATTGCACTGAAAATTAATATAAAAAATTTTTTTGATTTATGTTATAATTGGGATTTTTATTAAAGTGAGATTTTAAAACCACAATCGCGTTCATGGAACGATCTGAAAGTCTATTTCTTTCTTTTGTAACAAAGCCTCCAGAAATTGAAAAAAAAACAAGTACGCTTTCTGTTAAAGTGGGCTGTTTGATTAACTTAATACTTATTTAATGGGGATGGTTACTTGGATTGTTGTTAACAAATTGTTACACAAATTTTAACGTGTGTTTTCAAAATAACAAATAAAAATACCTACTCGATTAAAATAAGCAACTAAGACAAGTACCGGAATATGAGGTATGCTCAACTACGTGTGATGTCAAAAATGAGGTATGCTCAATTACGTATGATGTCATAACCTTCTATCTTATTAATTTATACATATACAAACTGTATTCCAGTACTTGTAATATGAGGTATATGCTCTACTTTTTTGTGATGCCAACCATCCATTCCAAACCGATTTCCATCGCATGATAACAACTAAAAAAATTAATTTTTGTCGAGGTTTTTTGATGCCAAAACTAATTTTTCGTACAAAAATATGAATTTTAAAACAATTTCCGTGCCCGGGAATATTAGCAAAAAGTTCCCGGTACGAAATTGCTTGTAAAAGTTTCCGGGTACCGGGTACAGAGCGAAAACCCTAATATAAAACAGTATTTAATAAAAGGACTAAATAGATATCACGCAACTTTTAATTTATTCGGATGTATCGGTACGAAAAATAAAAATTGAATTATATCTTTATTTTTAAAGCGTAAACAAATCTCTATTTTGGTTTTTTTTTTAACTGATTCTGTTTCTGAAACGAAAATTGTCTGCACTTTATCATATTAATATACTTTTTATTCTGGAATCAGATCATTCAATATAATTGACACACTGTATATAACTTTAAATTTTTTCAACACCTTTTTTAAATTATATTAAAAATGTTTTGGGGTATCTATTTTTTTCCAGTTCGGTTATAGCTTTGTTTTGATTGTGTGTATAAACTATACAACATTATACATTAAAGGATTGGCTGGAAATAGTATAATGGTTTAGTAAATACATTTGGGTTTTAATTTATCAAAATATAAAAAAGTACATACTCATGAGTTTTTTCGGCAACAAAAATACGTGGTTTAGCTAGATAAAGTGGAATGTGGGTGGCTAATGGATTGTTGTTGCAGTCAATCCTGTTAGTCATACACAACAAACTTTATATAAGCCATTTATTTTGTCTGCGTTTCTCTTTTATTTTTGTGTTTTTATTAGTTTCATAGATGAATTGTTTATTAATATTTAAGTATTTGATAGTCTAGTCGAAATAAACAGAAATTTTTCAAAACGTCGGTGACTTAATTCTCTATTTAATTGTTTAATTATAATAGATAATGTGCCTTTTAAGGTATTTAGTTCTATGCCATCCATCCAGTCCAAAATTATTGGCTTATTACACATGTTTTACGTATTTACATAACTAAGATTATAAGTCAAGTTGTTTTTAGTGTTACTGCACTTATACTCATACTGTTTTCAGTGGCGTATTCAGGTTCGAAGCCGCCCTTTACTATTTAAATTGGCCGCACTATTGGCCTTGACAAATTTTTTTTTGCCAATTACATTTTTTTTTTCAAAACGATAGGGCTCCTTTACTGAAAAAAATTAAAAAGATTAGCATTTTCCCTCGTTTTTCCCATGCTAGCTGTGTTAAATATGCCATTTTAGTTGTATGCTATTTCATGTTAGGTGCAATAAATTGTCTTCAAATTAGACAGGGTGTGCATTAGGCTTTCAATTACTTATTTTCATTGTTTTGAAATTTCGTAAGCTTTTGCTTGCATGACCCAATTAAATATCAAGCAATTGCTTTAATTGCCGTAGTTCGAAGAGAAATAGCTTCACCTGTATGTATGTATGTATGTATGTATGTTTGTATGTAACTCTCTAATATCATACCCATGTATAGGACATCATCAGTTATATATATTTATTATACTGCCGATAACCATACAATACATATATACTTAGAACAAGTAACAAGCGTGTTTTTTAGTTTTTTAAACTATATTTATTTATATACGATTTCCGTTCTGAGTATTCTCTTCGTATTCTTTTAAGTAAAACAGCGTGTTCACATTGTCGCTGATACAAAAAAAGGCAATTAAATATCAGGCAATTAGAGCAGTCAACCCTTTAGGTAGTTTTTAAGTTATATTTGATATTTGACAAAAATATTAAATTGTACTGATATCACTTAGATTAGACGATAAATTCGATGAGAATAAATCTAATTTTATACACTCCAGTAAAATATAGATTTAAATTACCATTCACTTCCTCCAAAGTCACTTTTTTTCACTTCCTCCAAAGTCACTTTTTTTCAAAAACGTAAAAAGATACGGAAAAATCTTAAACAAAAAATGTAGATATTAAAATTAGCCTGAATGTTTTTTGGCTTATTAATAATAGCAACCCAGATATTTACCATAAATCAATTTAATTTACAGCTCAACCGCATTAAATATTCAAAAATTTATAAAATCGAAAAATAAAAATTGTTTAACTTTTTTTTTATTGTATCTACAAAGTGTAACAAGTAATTTTGCGTATATAAATTTTTTTTAAATGTACTTTTACAAATGTTATAAACATTTACACTTCCTTTCTAAAATACGAAAAAAAAAATTTTCTAGTACCTTTTTATTTTATCTAGTACCTTATTATTTTTATAGTATATTTTAAAAAAAATCGAATATGACATTTTTAATTTTTCAATAATTTTTATTTCGAAAACAAAGTGCCTAGAGAAAAAATTTTATACTTGGCGCACAACAAAGGCCCCCCCCGGCTTGTTTATCTGTCTATTTGTCTAATTAACGAACTTGTGACATCTGTCAGGTAGTATTGCTCCATTTCCATCGGAGGAAATTCGATAAAAAGCCAAAATTGTTAAAATTCGAAATATTATTATTATTTTTTTTTTTGGCTGATTTCCAAAATTGATGGTACAAGATAAGAACGATGTGATTACTATGCTTGTATGCTATGATATAATTCTGTTAAAATGTTTTCTTGCATCTGCAAAGATTTATGAGGGAAAGATTAAAAATAATAATCTTTGTGGCTCTCTTGATTGTGATAAATACATGGGTAAAACTCCCAGTACGTTTTTCTATCGCGCAATTTTTATCACGCATTTCTCAATTTTACATATTCCGTTTACAAATTTCAAATTCCATTTGGTAAATGTTACTGATTAAATGTAACGTCGATCAGGCTACGCGGAATGTTGATATGATGTAACATTATACAGAGGCACATTGCTGTAACAGAAGTGATGATGGTGTTTTGAGATAAAATTTTACACAATGAAAATTGATATCTGATGTGTGTGTGTGTATTTTCTGGAAAATTTATATACTATCCGCTTGTCCATCGATTTATCCATCGTGTTTGTATACGTATACATAGACATCCTACAATATATACAAAGTGTTTCCGAATAATTTTCCGAGTCTAGTTAACAACGTATTTATTTCCTTTACGAAATAAATTTAATTTAATTTTGTGTATACTGGTAAACTCACTGTTTTAAAAATTTGTTTAGAATTTTTCATGATAAAAAAAATTTTTATAGGATTAGAGAATTTTTAAATAATTACAAAAACTCGAATACGAAAATTAATCAATGTACTCGGAATCCTTTAGTTTTGCACGGTATATAGAGGTATGTACTCAATTTTGCCGATTTTGTGTGTAACTTACTGTTCGACGTGATTTTGGTCTTAAAATACTGATGATTAATTCTTGTTTAGAATCTACATCTTTAGAAAGTGAGTTTTTCCAAGATTGCGGTTCTCATATGACCGATGATTTTTATTGACTAGTTTAAGACCAAACTCATTCCGATCCGTCAACCTTCCACGAAATCAGTTCATTAATTTGACACGCCTATTATATGTCTAATTATTATTTATTATTTTTTTCTCACGCAAGTGAAATTTACAAAATTTAAAAAAACCCCGAGTTATTTTTCGGGTTCGTAACCCTAAATTCGCACTTGAAATGTACCTAAGAACACTCTCCATTAGATTACCTTTTTTCTTAGAGTCTTCTCCAAACAGAAAGGATTTTCAGGATCATCGCCTATTTTTAAGTTGTTCCGGGTCCGGAATCCTAAACTCGCACTTAGGACCCCCTTTTTATAGTTCGGGAGCTCAAAACCAATCACAATATTCCAAAAAATTCTTGAATACCGAAAAAGCCAAAAAGCATGCATAATAGATTTGTTTTATCTTATATAACAAAAAAAGGATTTAAATTAAAATTAAATTTCTATTAAAAAACTGCCACTCCCGGAAATCTATCTCCATTATTTATAAGTTTAATTTATCGCTGAAAGTTGGTCTTTTTGCATCATTTTTAGATTGGTGTAATCATAGATAATAAGTATTTATATTATACTTATTTTATTATAATTGGTTGTCTATGGTTGTAATACCGTCAAAAACAAGTATCTCACACTAAACAATTTTATACATACAAAAATTACTTTCAAATCTCATTTCACTCGATTCCTAAAAAAATCCTTTGAAAGGGAACATTTTTGATATATTCTTCGCTACTTAAATTTCGTTTCAATAATAATTTTGTACGTCTTCGAAGATACCTTCAAAGAGCACACTCGAGACCCTCCATGACAACATCTCTTAAAAAGTAGAATCTAGTGAACGAACATCTGTATCGCATTTAAGAAAGTGCGGGTTCTTTCTCAAAGTCCACGATTTAAATTGTTATAAACTGAATAGTCTTAAAATACAGTCGACGCAGTTTAGTTAAATTGTAAATCGCAACGAAATCACTATCGAACACGTACTTCAATTTGATATTGTTATAAAACTCTCGGAAGTACAGAACAAGTTTTCGAAGCCACTCTGTGTGTGTATATATGATAGGATCGTTATCATCATTATCATTATTATTGCTGACGAATACGTTAAACTCGAATTCGTGTATTCGCAAACTCGGCTCGTTTATATCTATATATGTATATATACAATACATACATATATCTGTTTTATTCGTTTAAAATCTAAAATGCAAACATTTATCAGAGAATTATTCAACAATAAATAATATTTCCCAACCATTAGTAGTAGTTATACTAGAGAAATATTTTAAACTTACACACATATACCAAGTACCACCATCACACATCCATACATCGTTTAAAATCATTTCCATACACAGTATGTTTCATTGAAAAGCTACTTCAAATAATAATTGTTTGCTGGGGTAAATAGCTATCTATCAATGAAACATCGTCTAGTAATACAACAAGAATCAGTTAATTAGTAAAGGGAATTTTTTATTTTACCATATATATAAAGTATATAAATAATGTTGGTAATCGTACAAAAAAACAACTTTATAATTTTCGTCAATATTTCATGGTTTAAGGATACGTAATAAAATTATAGAGGTAAGATTTAGTATTCCTGAAAAAGTTAAATAAGAAGTTTACGAAAAATCTTTCTGTTTTGAGGTCTTTTGGATACATTTTTCTCATTTTACATGTTTCCTTGCATATTGCAATTATTTTATGGACACGCTATAGGCCACACAGTTTGTATATATATATATATATACTAGCTGTTACCCGCCCGATTTGCTGGGCAACATCCCCACTTGCACCCCTCCCTCCACATTTCCTTGCGTTGGATAACAGTTTTGTAATGTACACGTCATGCTCTTTTATTTGATATCCCACTTAAGTATATTTGTAAATATTCGATAATTCCTTCCCACTTTCTCGCTACACCTTTCTACCCTCCGAAGGTTAAAAAAATCTTCTAAATGTAATTTAAAACATTCTGACCAAGTTTTGAACTATTAAAAGCCATAATTGAAAAATATGAATTTTTTATTCATGAACACCCCCGCAACCCCCCTTGTGGGTGGAATTTCGTAAAATCCGTTCTTAGATGACCTCTACTTGGCAAAAGGAATATTCCTGCCAAATTTCAAGTCTCTAGGTCTTATAGTTCCAGAGATATCGTGATGAGTGACTATCTATCTATATCTATAGAAAGTCTCCTATATATATAAGATATATATATATATATACATATATATTAAATAAAATGACGAAAAGCTCTATTTTTCGGCTTATTTAGTTTGCAGTAAACCCAAAATTGATGGGAGCTTCAGAAACTTTTAATTGGTAAGAGATATAGAAAATCTTTAGGAACAAAAAATGTTTGTTTTTAAAAACAAACAACTTTTTTCCGTACTATCAATAATTCGATTGAAATATTTTCCTGTTCGCATGCAGAATGTTGAAACTATAGCAAATAAAACTAAAGCAAAAATAATTTGCATTATGGGCTGACTAAATATTACAATCATAGATACGGCATTTCTCATGGTGATGAAAATGAATACGAGACAATTTTAAATACAATTTATTGAAAGTATTTAATGTTCAAATTCGTTATAGCTTTGGGAGCTTTGGTCTACAATCAGTCACAGATCGTGATCAGGACACGGCATACGGCCAATCATAAATTAGATTGTCTTGTCTTAATTATCATTAAAAAAACGCTTCAACCAGATTTTATTTAAATTCTCAATACTTTTTATCTTCTTTTTGATTTATATAAATCCGACTATAATATCAAAAAGAGTGAAATGTACGTTTAGTATAATAGTATATTCCTCTTTGAAAACGCGAGTATAGAGAGAGCACAGAGCACTACTCTCTTTTCACATTATTAAGAGCACCTCACAATTCTAATGGAAATTGGATGTCAATAAATAACAGAAAATCTGGAAAATCCTAGTCTAGAAAAATCTTAAATCAAGCTTATGGACATTACAAGATCTTGGCGATATTATTTTTATCTATCTCTAGATACCATTGTTATTG
This sequence comes from Chrysoperla carnea, assembly GCF_905475395.1. NCBI lineage: Eukaryota > Metazoa > Arthropoda > Insecta > Neuroptera > Chrysopidae > Chrysoperla > Chrysoperla carnea. The sequence goes on along the minus strand of NC_058337.1, from coordinate 68,715,049 downwards.
AATCATATAGTATATGAATGTGTAATTGATCATTTTAATTCACAAAACATTGTGTCGATTTATTCTCCACATTCTTATATGTCTTTTTGAACGTTAAATGTTCAAAATCCATTATTTATATGAACAAATATATTCAAATACGAATTATAATTTATCTATATGAGTAAACTCTTCTCTATACCATGTATCTGTTCAAATATTTTACATATCAAATTTTTCTACATATTATTTTCATACCATAGATAATACAAAATAAATATAGAGAAGTATTCGAAAAAGCTTTGTTAAGAGAAAATTACATCATAACCACTCTCAGTTTTTATCGCACATTTTTATTATGCCTCCATATACATGGATACAAAATATTATTTCTTTGCCAATAGAAACGTAGCCGCATAATAAATTACCCATAATAATACGATTAATTTTTAAAATGAATAAAAAAAATTGGTAGAACATAGTCAGTGTGGTTCTGAAGCCGTGTGAGTGCGACCTCTGTAGTCCACACGACTAACTTCCCAGAGGGGGGAAAACATTAAAAAAAAGGTGTTGTTAGTCTTCATAGATTATTTTCGAACATGTACTGCAGCTTATGCTGGAACGATTATTATCTCCATAGATAAATGATGTGTTTTATCCACTTTTCAGATTCTGTTTATTTAATTTTTTTATTGCCATTAAAAAACAGCTCAACTAATTTTGCTGAAAACTCTTTCAGTTCTTAAATACGCGATTACGCGTCGAAAAAGTAAAGTCACGTGTTAATGCCATAACTGATGCGCGAGACAATCGAGGCGAAAGAATCCAAACGAACATACGCACATACGTACACACACACACAGACATCACATGAAAAGGTTTGATTCGGATATTGCGGCCTTGAAACCCCGGAGGTTTCAAGGCCGCAATATCCGAATAAACTTAAGGTTTATTCGGATATTGCGGCCTTGAAACCTCCGGGGTAAGGAATAAAACTGGAGGTTTTCAAAATCTGCCCCATTACAGTAACTTCCTCTGGGAAGTTAAAAACTACTACTGATTACCGGCGCATAATTTTTTTTTTGTTTATCGGTGTATTGATTTGTCCAAAAACATTTATTCGCAATTGAAGAGAATCACGTAGAACACGCTTTTGATATACATTCTTCGATTATAAAAAAAATTAAAAACCGTCTTTATGGCAAAAGAGCCAGTGTATTCATTTTATTCAGTGTATTCAAGTTTGTGCATCCTAAAATACTGGATCTTAACCGATCTATAGTTAATTATATTGTCAATGATTTCTTGTTATGAGTCCGACATAGTATTTTACATTCTGTTAGAAAGCTTTTGTTTTCCTTTAGAAAATAGAAATCAAGTATCTTTATTTTTTGAGATGTCTACAAAAACACCAATCTTAAAACTGTATTCATGTGTCTAGGTCTATGTTATCAAATATTGTTTCCGCTTTAAATCCGTCGTCCGAAATTGTTTTTGTCTGATCCATTCGGTTTGTACTCAAATATCGATTGAAACAACGGAGATTTAGGGACAAACGTTAGGACAAAATTTTGAATATGGAAATTGTAAAATATGGAAAAAGTAGTTATTGTACATATCAGTAAAATATGGAAATAATTGTCGCGATGAAGGTTTAGAAAATCTGTTTGTCTGCAATTTAAAATTTTAACTGTAAGCCTAATGTGTACAGAAATATTCATGACTTTATTATTCTAAGCCTTATAATTTCGCAATATCTTTGTTCAATAGAAATATTTATTACAAGCAAGGTTGTATTTTTTACTTTGTCGTTCTAAAAATATATGAAATGATATCACTTTTCGAAATTTTGTAAAAATACTTCATATTGAATAACGCGTTATCATAGAGTGGTAGGAATTATCCCACTCATAAACATTGATTCTGCAAAAATTGTCCTTTACGAAATGCTTAATCGCAAGATAATTGATTTGGCCCTTAAATGTCATATTTACCACCGCTTGTTCAGCTATTTATTAATACATTTTATGTTATATTGTTATTTTTAAAAGTTTGTACAATTAAATAATTGCATTTTGTAAATTATATCTGGAAATAAAAATAAAAAATACACCTAAAATTTTATTACGATTTTCGTCCGTACTTTCATTATATGTTCATTATTGTTATTCACTCGTATAATACAATACTAGTGCCAACCAACTAGTGCTTGGGTGCCTTTTTGAATTTTTAAATTGATGATCATGATAATGATAACGTTGTTCTCACTGAAGATGTTTGTTAAAAGCATTTGAAAATTGTTTTTTAAGTATAATGTTAATGCGATGCCTAGGATAGGAGATATGATGTGGATAATTGTATTTTATTGTTTTCAATTTTTTTCTATAATGTTTTTTCGTTTTTTCGTTTCAGTGCTTTCAAAAATGTCTTCTAAGGATACGATGATGATAAAATAGTGACGGATTCCTTATATTGTTGTTTCAGCCTTGAAAAAACCTGTAAAATATTTTTGTGTCGACTATCAAATGGGAACAAGTCACCGACGTTTTCACGTATATAACATAACACACAATTGGTTTTTCATTTTGTTAAGCTCTTTTTTCTACTTAGCGCCTCACAGTCATTATGTTAAAATTTCTGACCTCCATAGTATCCACTTTCTTATTTTCCATGTTGTTGGATTTTTACCCAACATTTGTAATCCTGCCGCTCTGTAACGAATTATTTTGTAAATTGTCTACTATTTCAGTTACTACGCTTAGTCTAAATATGGTATATCAAGCCGTTCAATTGCTACAAAAATTTGCTTTAACGTATTGCATTGCGAATGACTCTCTTTTGACGTACATCTAGCTCTAAGGGACCATCCATTAATTACGTCACATGCTAAGGGGATCAACAAAATGTAACATTGTGTGACAAGGGGTAGGTGCGGGATCAAAAGCTTTGTGACGTCACATGTTAAAATTTAAAATATAAACGTAAAATTTAAACAAACAAACAAGATTTTTAACTGTTGTTTTAATTTAATTTAATTTTAACTGCTGTTTTATTTTGATTATTTCTATTTATTTGTAAAACATGTGACGATACACCAAGGGGGGGGGGCTCCAAAAATGTGACTATCTGTGACAATGGGGGTTAAAAATCATATAATTTCACAGGTATTCATTCTTTAAAGGAAATTATACAAAAATAAAATGCCTTCACAAAATACGACATTAATGTTAACAAGTTTAATTTATTTTCGTAGCGTATCAGACATCTTACTTCAAATAATTACATCCAATAATATTAGTTTTTAAAACAATAATAATGTTTCAAAAAAAATTTTAAACCCGTGTATACAAAACACTAATTAACTTTTTGCAAATCAGTTCTTAAAACATAAAAAACAATTACTGCAATAATTAAATAAAGTTTGGTTTTATTTTTATTAAGTAGCCATGTTCTTTTTTTTCATTTCGTTAATGTTTTGTACAGTAAAAGTACTTTTTAGTGAAATGAGGTTATTAGGCGACTTATGGGCATAAAAAATCAAAAAATAAATATTTAAACCAGGTAAACGAACAAATTCGATGTTAAAAATTAAATTATTAAGCTTACTAGAAGAAATTTTGAATTTTTTCAAAATAAAATATTTTTGTTTTTTTTGATCAGTTTTAAGCAAAAACGCACTCTATTTCGATGTTTATCTCTAGACGCTTAGTTTTCGAAGTATAAATTCTTGAAAAACTAAAAATGCAATATTCGATTTTCAGAAAAATGTGTAATTTTTTCAATCTCTGAGGGAATTCGTTTAGCTAACTCAGATCCTGTGCTACGAATTTTTCTTAATTCACTTAGAAAGTTGTGTAAATAGCTGAGAATTTTACAACGGGTAACGAACTTTTCCTGTTGTAATAACAATGTAAATAATTAGCAAAGTATTTATCAATTATATTTTTTTGAAGTTTTGACTTTCTAGATGTTATATGGACAAAAAATTTCAAAGAATTATCAATTGATATCTGTAAATTTTGTCCTATAATGGAACGCCTGTGGGTCGCTATAAATTATTTTTACTATATTTTATTTGTATATTCGTATACTAACTGGCTGTAGCTACTACACAGAGTATCATGTAATTTATTTTCAATAATCGTAAACATTAATTTACAAATGAGCTCATACATTAAATGAATACTTAAAAAAAATTTTCCGAAAAGCTTTTTTAACGATATTTGTTATTTCATGTTTGCGGATGTGCTAACATTTTCATTTACGTATTATTAAAGTAAGTTTTTCTTTTTAACTTCTCTACTATGTTCAATTCAACAAAGAGTTTTAAAGAAAAAGTTCCAATTTTCTGCTTTGAGAAGGGTATCTCACTGAAGCCTTAAATTTGATATAGGCTTCTGAGGTTGTTTAAAAATCAACTCCTACTCTCTCTGAACAGTTAAGATAGAGATACAAATTTAAAATTAAAGTTTTCCTTTATAAAATAAGAACAACTTTTGCTGTAAACACTTTGTCGTAGTCTGTTAGGAAAATCATTTTGCCATGAGCGCCCAGTGCTTTTAAACAAAATTACGATAGCAAGCTCAAACTAGGATTCAGCAGGTGTTGAATAAAAATTTTCTGCTTTGCGAAGGGTATCTCACCGAAGCCGTAAATTTGACCTAGTTTTGTAAGGTTTTTTAAAAATCAACTCCTGCTCTCTCTGAACAGTTAAGATAGAGATACAAGTTTAAAATTAAAGTTATTCTTAAAAACTTGTGCTGTAAACACTTTGTCGTAATCTGTTGGGAATATCAGGAGCAAGAGATCCCCAGGCTGCAAGGAAGATTTTATTTACCTGTTTAGTCAGCGAGTAAATGAGTGACCTTTCGCTTTGTATATTTAGATTAACTAATAAAATTTTTTTTATTTTAAAAACATTATTAATGTTGTCTGAGACCATATTTTAAATAGTATAAAATATTTTCCATCTTTAAAAAAGTTTTTTTTCATTTGAAAATAGAGCTATACAGTTGCCATATTGAATATTATGATATTGACCGTATTATAAAAAAAAAACCCACTCTTTAACAGTTCAAGTCAGTCCATGGATCCACTGTTGTTGATTCTTTTTTTCTAATCAGTACTACGTAATAGATAGAGATAGAGAAAAACTAAATAGCGAAGTTTTTCTCTATAAAAAACCAATAGCTTTCGTTCAAAGTTGTGTTTTTGAAGTTGATTAGATCAGAAAATCGAATGGAAAAACTAATATCGGTCAATTTTTAGCATCTAATTTCCGTTGGAATAATATCTATCTTTTATCGGTTATGAATTTTAAGCAACGGGAAATATTTTAACTTTACATCCAAAACTTGAACCGAAAAGATACAACAGAAAGCTAATACTGATCGTAGGGTCCCGTAACTTAAAGAGTGTGTTCCTTGTATGACGTAGGAATTCGATAAGAAAATATTTTCCAAAATTCAATCGCTAAGCGTGATTCCTTATCTACTTCAAATTTTTCATAAACAAATCGTACAGCGAAACGAGCAGGTAGTAGCTAGTAAGGTGATAAAGTGAAAGAAACGAGACGAGGATGTATTTGCCGTTCAAAATAAATGCACTAATCCGAAATAAATTGGTTTCGACAGTGTTTATGTTAATTTTAACATAGTAAGTTAATAATTATTTTCATTTATTGCATTATAGTTATTAATAGTATATCGAAATATCTACATTCGTAATCGCATTTTTTGACATTTGTTTCATTTTAATGATCGATAAACCTTAACACATGCTTAATGCAGTAGAGAGTTTATTAATCCACGGAATAAATGTATAATAAAAATTTGTTATTTATATATTTATATATCGATACAATATAGAAAAATCTAAAAACATCTCCCACAAATAAGTAATCTGACAAGCAGTTGTCGGTTTGTCGTCTGTCATATATATATATATTGATGTGTGATGGGATGTGGTATTTTGTTTGTCGTGTTATGTTCACGTTATATTACGGCAAAATCATTTGCACAAGCTGACGTGTTGTTTTATAATAACGTCACGATGCGATGCCACTAACTTATAGCTAGCGACGCGCAATGTTGTCATATTGTATTATGTTCAGTGAATATAATAATAATACTATTCGAGTATCATTTTGAATTTTAACCCATTAGCATATTATAATAATACAATTTTGGTCTTTTATTTTCCTATATAGACTTTATTTTACAGAGAATTTGTTTAGTATTGCACGACTTTTCAGTCTATAGTTTAATACGACTTGTCACTGTCCAACAGTGAGGTGCATGAAAATACATATTGTATATGGCTGGACATACACGTAACGGTATACCGGACAGATTGACCTGGACAATGCAGGCGACCGATACCTCTGCAGGCGACCGGCGGTCTTCCGGTTTACCGTAGCGTGTGTGTGTTCTAGCCTGCACTGGTGTACCGTTACGTGTATGCTCAGAATTACGCCTCAGTAAAAAAACTTTTCCCCTACTTTCCAATGAAAACAAAATTTAAATGTACTAACCATGCTTTTAAAGGACTAAAAAGTATAAAATAATAAAGCTATTAAAATACTTGTAAGATTGGAAACGAAAAACATAGGGTGCGTTCCATAAATAACTTTAGTGTAGTGGCTACTGCATGCGCCTCATGCTTTTCGTTTCCAATCTTACAAATATTTTAACAGATATTTATTATAATAGCTATTTTATACTTTTTTGTCCGGAATAAAAGCATAGTAGGTACATAAAAAAATTTTTTTTTATTAATAAGTAGAGGAAAAGTTTTTTTACTAAAAAACACAGTTTATTTTACGTATATTTGGCGCTAGAATTGTCGATAACCTCTCAACATTTTATCTCATTTCATTATCTATTGCAAAGACAAGTTTTATTAACTGTCTTGAATATTTAAAAAGTACATAAGGTCATTTCAATGCCGAATAAAAAGAAATCCGCCTTGATTTCGTACAAATGCACCAAGCCTCCAGGTAGGCAAGCCAAGGCGGGTTGCCTACACAGAAGGTCTTACCGTCGTACCTCCTAGCTCCTCTTAAAATTAAGAAATGGGTACCATTAAAACTGTGTTAATAAAGAGCAACGGTATATACTTGGAGTCTTAATTTGCCTTATCGATTTCAACCGTGACCAATGTACAACTATAAAAAACAATTTTTCAAGTCAGGTGAGCAAAGTCGTCCTCACAAGCTTCAAGTACAAGATTTGACGAATTCTATGTAGAAGATAATATTTTTGATGTCGTTTATGTAATATAATAATATCGTGTCTGTCTGACGCGCAGTATTCTTTTCTTCTATATTAGTTTGTATTGCGTACGTGTATGTCATATTATGTTAAAATTTAAAGCTTTAATTTATTTGATTCTTGTATTAAGTGAAAACGCGCGTAATATTAACATGAATGTGGGACTATTTTCTTGGAGGTCCGTAGGTATATAAAGAAACATGAATTCTTTAATTGTACTACCCATTTATTTCTTTTCATTTACTTTTTCGAAAATTGATTATTTTGCCACGAAAAAATTTAGTGTAATCATTTTCGTTTTTTTCTTTTTTAAACAAGGCTTTAAAATAATTGAGCCTTTAAAAAAAACCAAATAATTGCGTAATTTTAAACTTCTGCATCTCTGAGAAAAATTTTCTTCGGGATCATCTATAGCATATTTGAATGCTTTTAGTTTGTAGTTTTTGGAATACGATGGCGATCGCTTTGTGTCGAGGGTTGGAAAGATGGGAAGAAAAAAGTTACGTTAAAATTTTCTAAAAACCTTAAAAATGTGCACGGAGTGCAAAACTGATTTAAAAGAATGCATTTATCTGTTAAATGTATTTTTACGGATTTCTAGACGAGGTTTGTTGACCAATTTACGCGCTCTCAAGGCAATTGAACATTATCAAATTTAACCTTTTTTTTTTTTTTTTTTAATAAAACTTTTATTATAATAATTTTAGTTTTTAGTGTCATATTCTTCAATATAAACGAATAGCTCCAAAATTATTTGGATTATAATATAGTTAAACTATTTAGTTAGTAGCGTTAAATGTCCTCCTAAACTCAATTACAATAAAGATAATAGGGGATCGGACTAAATTTTTTGATCACTTCAGATAAAGAATTCTCACTTCTCGAATAGAAAAGTGAAACTGGTTTTTAAAAATCTTTACTAGTATGCAAGATATGAACGTTTCAAATTTCTAATTAAACAAGGAGAAAGATATCCACTAGCGCCATAGAAATTACATATAAAACTTTGTTTTGATAAAAGGAGATGGACAACCTTTGAATGTAATCTTTGATTGCTTATAACTTATTCGTTTTTTAATCAATTTTAGTTTCACTTTCAAATTTTGTCATCTAGCCTAGTTTTACATTTTCATAGGTAACTAGCTGTTCCCTTTCACGCTTCGCTGTGGCAAATTATTATTGCATGAAAATAGATGAGAAGTTTAACAGCTTGTAAATTTTATAAAATTTGACAACCTCCCGATAAAAGAGTTCAGATTGTTCATCCCCACTTCCATTCCACTCCCATATCCCCTTGCGTCGGGGGTTATAGCTAGGTAGGTAATGTACACGTCCTACTCTTTTATTCGATACCTTACTTGGGTATAATTGAAAATAATTGTTCATCCCCACTTCACCCTCCATAACCAGCTTGCGCCGAGGGTAAAAATAGATAAAAACCATCCTCTAAGCGGGTTGTATATCGTTTAAAAATTTGAGCTGAATCGATGCAGAACTTTTTGAGTTTTTGAAGCGTGCACAAACCGACATATTATATTTATATATATATATAGATATGGCCAATTCGATATCCCCTATTTTATTTACCTATCTTAATGGATATTTTCATGAATCACAGTTATTTTTCAATACTTTTTCCCAAAACCTATTAAATTCGTTTATTTTCGTTAGACATTCAACAAAAGTATTGTTAGGCATGTCATGTCGTGGTATTTGTCAAATTTCCATTCTCCACCAAAAATTGATTGTGGCAGATTTAATTTTAATTTTTATAAAACATTTCCTTAAAAATAACTTAAGCGGCATATCTTCATAGAGTCTGATATTTCTTCTCTCTTTTTCGAATATTTATTTAAGAAAACATGCTTGTCTGATTTATGATTATTTGTATTTAAGAAAAAAAAGTTTGTTGTCTAGATATTTCGTGGCGTCCAGAGTATTTAAAAGCAAGGCGTCATATGGTCTTAAACTGTTTTAAATTATTAATATTTATATATATAGAGTTTAAGACAGTTCTATTTCTCTTTATCAAATATTATCGCCACATAATTGTGAACTTATGTGCCTTATAAAGAACAAAATGATTGTATTCACAGACACAGGCGGATAGATGGTTGGGTGGCTGGTGTAACATTTCTCTCACCATCCTTTTAGATGTGTGAATTTATTAAAAACTTTCTTTGCCATTTAATATTTAAATAGTTTTTAATTTTTCATCATAATGTGACGTCAATAAACTACTAAAACTTCTTTTAAAAAGGATATAAAAGATATTTTACATTTGATATATTAATATTTCATTAAAAATTTTAGAAGAATAATTCAAGTATGAATTTATTAATTTAGAAGTACATAATACCTACTGCTTTTATTGCTTAGACATATTATTTAGTTATAAAAATCACTTTTTTTTAAATTAACTTTTCGGTTTCGGTTTCGATTAATAATAATATAACTAATAATGTAACTAACGGATAAATTACGTTAAAAATAAAAGTACTTATTTATTGAGTGAATTGTGATATGTTCAACGAATTGTAAAATAGACATGTTCCGATTATGTATGGAATAAAATATCTGGCAAATGGTTAGTTAACTTTGCTTCGGGGAAGGTGGAGATATTTCGTTTAGTGCTTCGTGAAATTTGACTTGTTGAGAACGATGCCGAATTGATGTTTTCGTGTTGTCGATACGTTGACGCAAAAGGGACTTACAGTCCATAAACGACTCAGTTTTTTTAATTTTTATGACCACTCTTCGAATTGTTGGCAAGGTTCAGTATCTTAAAAATTCACGGAAATTCCACGAAGTTTGCTTCTTTTGTGCATGAATCCGTTTTTAATAGTCGGAACAATTATAGTAACAGCTGACAAATCTCAGAGTAGCCACTTGCACGAAAAAAATGAAATTAAAATGTTCCTAGTGGTAAGAATTCATAGAAAAATTGTAAATATACCCATTTTTAAGTACATTCATTCCAGTATCCATATTAATTATTAATTAATCGACAATAATTATACAAAGAGGAAATATTTGAGTTTCTGTTTGTTTGATTTTTTTTTTTTGTTGGTAGTGGATAAACTCTAAAACTACTGGACCAATTTTAAAAATTCTTTCATCAATATAAAGTTACATAACAGCGAGTAACACGAAACCCAAACTGCTAGTATGAAATAAAATTTAAAAAAATAAGTAAAAACCGGTAGCTCGAGTATTACGAACTTGAGCCAAATTCATTTTCCTCCGAGTTACGAATTTGACAAACTCACTTGCGTTACTTCTGTAAAAATAAGATTCGCGTCGCATCACAAGGCTTAATAAAGATTAATAAAATGACATCACTATTTTAAATTTATCAAATGCGTCAATCATATAACAATGCATACACGTAACATACCACCAAGAATAATCAAACACAGCATTAAAATACAAAATAAAACAAAAAATAACAACACAAAATGATATTTTTTATAATATTTAAAAAAACAATATTCATTCAATAATAATACACAAAAGTTTTTATTATCGTCATCGTGATCAGAACACAAATCTCTGGTGATATTCATCTGTTTCAATGGGGGACGTGTTCACTGAAAATTCACATTTTAAATTGTATTATATAACTAACTATGCAGTTTAAATTTAGTCTATTTAAAAAAACTTCTTTAAAGAAAATTTAGAATGCTATTTTATTAGAAATTATTTTAAAATAAGAAATATCCTTCATTGTACGTGAAAATTATTCAATTTTAATCGACTTTTGGTTCACAAGAATGGAACAGCTCAAAATTTTGGAGAGGATTTGTTATGTCAACGAATCAAAAATCAGCAATTGAGATAAACTGGCGGAATGCATCTTTAACTTATTTTTTTTTAATATTATTATAAATTTTCATTTTGTTTAATTATGACTACAAGTTTGGTTTAAATTTTATTACGTAGTTACAATTTTAAAAAATATTATGGATAAGTCCATACACAAATAAATTTTCACTATGTAATCGCTTGAAACCATGTGCATAGTTTTACAAACATTACAACCACCCAGCAAAAAATGTTCTTTTACATTATTGAACATCACCACCTAAAACATCATGACGAAATCTTCTCTATCCCATCCTAATATTAACCCTCCCTTAACTCCTTCCATTATTCGTTCGCAATAATAATAATTGTTACTATGTATGTATGAATATCTGTTTTAACGTTTGTTAGAATCACCCAGATGTGGGTATGCCTGGAGATTACCTGCGGTTGAACAACTTTGGTAGTTTTTATCTGTAATTAAAAAACAAAAAATATGATTAAAATAATACCTACATATCCTAGTAGTTATATTTTAGACACAGCCTCTATGTACAAGCTACATTCGGTAAAAAAATCGCAACCTTTTAACTCGTTAAAAATTCAAATAAAAAAAAACCGTGTCGCGTCTTTAATAATTGTAAGTATTTACCACTAATAGTACAATAAAAGATGTTAGAAAAATCGGCTAATAAAGGAAAATGAAAGAAACCGCTCGCATTTTGCTAAATCCTCATGGAATGTGTTTCTTAGGTGTCAAATATCATTAGTATGGCATGAGTTAGTGATGCAAATGGTTCTATTTGATAATAAACAATAAATTTTTGATTCAATGAAACGATCAATGTTAAAGTTCACTTAATAAATTAGTAACTTGGCAGCTAGTATACTTAAATGCTAAGTGTTTGTCAAATAATCGAAAAATATTATACATGTATAATGTATACGTAATTCAAGTTGCCTATTTATTAATTTTGTAATAAAAGTCCACTTTAACATTGGTTGTTTCATTGAAATAACAAATTATTGTTTATTAACAAATAAACAATAAACCGGGAGAAATATGGGATTCAGACCAGAGGTCTCTTCCTTTATTTTATACACACATACAAATACCTACCCAAAGTTTTGTATTTTTACACAGAACAGATAAAAATTGCAAATTTAAGAAAGCATTTCTAGTCTGAATATTCCATTTTTGACAGGAATAAGTAGTTAATAATAATAATCACTTTACCACCTATAAAAGAGGTGGTATGAGTGATGAGAAATGGTCTTCGAACGCAGTTTTTTAATGATACTTTCACGGTCTTCTTCAATACTGTCTGTAATAAAAAATACTTTTCCAGTCTTATATCCGGATGGAATACTAAGTTGAAAATATCATCATTCGATACTTCACGAATTATTATGACAATTTATTCATGAGGTTGAGAATTTCACACCTATTTTTATTTTGTAGATAAATATTGTGCAGTATGTATTTAGTGTTTTAGATGCATGGCCAATATTTTGTATATATAAGTATCCTTCTTTTATAATCTCTACAGAAAATGTTCTGTAGTAATTGTTTAGAGACAATTTCAGGAAATTGAAAAAAGTGCACGGATAAACTTATCTTTAAATATGAGAGCATCATTCTAATTATCGTGGTATTTTTCGTATCCAAAGGAGCTGAAACACTTTATAACGAAATAATAATATTTACTGAGCCATTTTATAAGCCTGGCACTGCTAATCTGTAAGACATATATACGCCTCACTTCAGTCAGTCGGGTAGATAATTGTTTTTTTGCCATAAACATCCTCCGATTGCCTTATCCAGAATTTAGAAAATTTAATATGTAAATATAAGTACTTTAGAGGCCGATGCGTATTTTTTAACACTTTATCGTAATATGTATTGCGAATAATAATTCATAACTGATTGAAATATTATTTACTTGCTAATTCACGCAGTTAAGAGCAGTAAAAAATTGACGATTATAAAATAGATGTTCCTCACCTAAAAGAATTTCACGCTGTAATCCTCTCAATGATGTAACAGCATCTTTATTCATACTACCCAACTCGTTTACTAATGGATTATTAGCTAAAAAAATTACAATGAAATATTAAGCGTGGAAAATTAGAAATGTGAAGACAAACTCTTACATTGAGGAATAAGCTCTGGTTGCATTGGTGAAATTTGTTCTAAGTTCGTAAATAATGGTCCAGATTCTACAAATTTTACATTTTTTGGATAACGTTCTTTCAGTAGTCGATATAATTCAACACCATGCTCCTCATCACGTACTTCGCATTGCAATTCAAGCTTAAACCAATGTTTATGTACAATAGTTATTCACAATGATAATAAAGTTATAATTTCATAATTTTAAAACATTAAGGCGAAATATACTCTGAAGGCGACTAGCTAGATGTATGATTAAAAATTAAATAAACACTTCAGAAACTAGCTGTGATACTGCCGACTAAAAAAATGCTAACCAGATTCAAATAATAGTCTAATAATATTTCGGCAAAACTTTTTGAAAATCATTCCAGGCTTTAGATTTTTTAAATTTTTGTCCGGAATTTATTGGGCTAAGTCTCCATGAACCTATAATATCTCCGTTATATTTTAGTCTTACTGTTAATCCGACAAACGAGCTAGTTTACAAATGTTTCCGATTGATATTGTATGGAATTTAGGTTATTGATCATTTTTTTGATAAAATTATTAAGTTAAATCTGACAAAAGAATCTAAATACCTCAACGTTGTAAACATCATCAGAATGAATGTCACGACGTGTAATAATATTTCGTATGGATACACCAATTGTTGCTAACTGCCGAAATAATTCTGCTGAGCTTCCTGGACGATCTTGTATAGTTACTAATACTGGAATAATACGATTTTCTTCAATTAAACCCAATTGCAAACATCGAGTAAACATAACTACATCAATATTTCCGCCAGTTAACACAACCACTACTCGTTTATGGCGTAAATGGCTGCCTAATTGACCAGACATTAAGGCAGCTACGGATGAAGCAGCGGCACCCTCAACAACACATTTGTCTGCTTCGAATATTCGCAACATTGCTGCGGCAATTGCTTCTTCGCTAACAACAACCTATGAAAAATTATTATAAAATTATTTAAAAATTAATTGTTTAGGAGAAAGTTATTCACCATTTTGTCCACTAAAGGCTGTGCTGTTACAAACGCGTTTTTCCCAACTATATCTGTCACTATGCATTGAGCAATACTTAATTCTGGCTTGACAGGAATAATTTGACCCTTTTCTTTTGAAAGTGTAAAACTTATACTTTTTTCTGTTTGTACACCCTACAATCAAATAATCGATATTCATTAAATACTGTTTTATAAATCATGCATATAATGATAAGAACCGCATTTTTGTAAATGAGCAATTATATATAAATTATTATCAAATCCAATTACTTTTACAAATACACAATTCAATAATTGTTTAGAATGTCGTCGAATTGTTTTAATGATTTAACGGTTTCTTGATCTCTAGGAATATTGTAGCTGTATCTTAATTGGAGGTACTACCATCGCTATTTATAGATCCGTTTTTTCAATTTCTATAAGTTAAGCATTTTTATACCATGCATATATGTAATATGCAATGTATATTAAGTTTAGTCCCAAGTTTGTAACGCTTAAAAATATTAATGCTATGCACAAAATTTTGGTATAGGTGTTTATAAAATCAACTAATTAGTCCATTTTCGGTTGTCTGTCCGTCTGTCCGTTTGTCCCTCTATCTGCCAACACGATTACTCAAAAACGAAAAATGATATCAAGCTGAAATTTTTACAGCGTCCTCAGGACGTAAAAAGTGAGGTCAAGTTCGTAAATGAGCAACATAGGTCAATTGGGTCTTGACCTACCTTGTAAACCGTTAGAAATAGAACAAAAGTTCAAATGTAAAAATTGTTCCTTATAAAAAAATAACCAACTTTTGTTTAAAACATTTTTTCGTAAACATCACTGTTTACCCGTGAGGGCGCAAATTAGGCGTAAATTGTATAGTATGTATTATAAGGGTATATATAGTATGTATTATACGGGTATGTATGTGTAATGTGATAGAGTAATCAACATTGTCTATGCATGGTATTTCAACAATTAACTCAGTCAATTGTTTGTTTTCACTTGTTATACGATTAAATTTAGGTACCTGTGCCAAATGATTTTATATTTTTAAATTTTAGCAATTAGAAACTATTGAATAAGAAACATAATAATTCTATAGATGCGAGGGGTACGATGAGTGATAACATTTTGGAAACAAAAAAAGTTGGATAATGGAGAGCTATCGTTTACAAGTCAGAAAAAATATTTAATCCCCCCCCCCCTTCTGAAATTTGGGTTTTTGCTTTTAAAGGACATTGAATTTGAAAATACATCCAAATTACATCGTAATAATCACCATACGTAATTTTATACGAATCGTTTTTCTGAAATTATAAAAAATAAATTGTAGAAAGTTTTAAATTCATATAAACTAGATCCGACAATATAAAGTACCTGGATGATCGAGCTTCCCTCGGAATTTTTTGAGTTAAAAAGACACAAGTTTTATCACTAATATAAGAACCGTTTAAAATGTCTCCACACAAATACCAATTTGAATTTCCCGATAATGTACTTTATTTTGTTAACTACGATATACTTATATCACACCACCCATATATCAACCAAAACTGACATGAAAATACACACGAAACGAACCTTGTACAATGTATATACTCGACAATAGTTGTCAGGAAAAGCCATATTTTGTAGTTTTTGTTTCAGGTTTTCCTGAAAACACGGATAAAACGACGTTTTCTAAAAATAAAACCAAGCTATATCGATTTTTCGCCACAAAAACCTCTTGCAAACTAAATTTCACGAAAATCGCTGGAGCCCTTTACGAGATTCCAAATAAATATATATACAAGAATTGTTTGTTTATAAATATATATAATGATTCCCTCTGTAAATATTCTAATTATATATTTCAGCACACTTCGAAGTACACAAAAATTTTTGTTCCCTACTTCTCACGAAACAGAAAACAACAACATTTGAAAAATATTTTTTCAAAAATTACACGAATTACAGAATATTAGTAGCTTTTAAATTGCTGGTTTATAATGCTTTCAGAGATGATAAAAATGGATGTCAAAGGAGTTGTCATATATACGTTCCAAAAGAAATTTTTTTATTATGTACCTACCGAAGAAACAAAAAAAAACAAAACAATGATAATGCGTGACTTAAAATACAATTTTTCTCTTAATAATTGTATGGAGCGTTTGTCATCAGCCGGATAATTCATTAAAATTTGCGACATTATTTGAGTTTTTTTTTCTTGGTGGCTTCTTCCTTAAAGTCTCTTTCATTTATTACTTACAATTATTTGTACATTGGAATTTAATCCTTTAATTGCTGTTGCAACACCAGCAATTAAACTTCCAGTTCCAACTGGTACAATTACAGCATCAATATCACCAACTTGATCATATATTTCTAATCCCACTGTACCATTTGCAGCAATAGCATTATAATCGTCTGTATTTAAGCATAGTGTTTCTGCTTCACGTGCTAATTTCTTTGCAATTAGTTTTGCTTCTATTAAATCGTTGCCTTGTACAATTACATTTGCATTGTATTTACGACATTTCTGTATATGTATTAATGGTACACTTAACGGCATTATAATTGTCATTAATATATTTAATTGTGATGCGCAATAGCTTAAAGATTCACCAAAATTTCCGCAAGTTGCTGCGAACACACCTTTTTGCTTAAAATCATCACGTAATGTCATTAACATGTAACGTGCACTGCGCTCTTTAAAACTAAAAATTATGCTTTATGATTAGACTATACTTTTCGAGTTGCGTGTTCAATAATTTTATGCAATTTATGTTATTCTTTGTTTTAATAAAAAAATTTAAGAAGTTTGCTTAACAATTCGAAAAAATGAACATATATTTTCTCCTGTCATTGTTTAATTTTGGAATTAAAGTGTATATTCTACATCCGTTTGACGAGAAAATATTAATAAAATCTGTGGGGGCATTGCTTCTTGCAGTTCGAAAAAATAAGGCTTAAAATTCAAAAATAAACTGCGGTTAACTCACAAAATAATTTGCACGGGTTGATTCAAAATGGAAAAAATAAATTCCGCAGGGGCTGCGTTAGATAAACGAATTCTTCCTTAAGAGATTAAAATATATATTATGTATTTTATATATAGATGAGAATTCTAGAAAAATTAAAAAATCGAATATTGCATTTTTAATTTTTCAAAAATTTTTATTTCGAAAACTAAGCGTCTAAACTTGGAAATAAACAGTTAGAGAGGGTAAAGACACATAAACGTATAGAAACATATGTATATTCTATATAGATATAAATTTTAACGATATGGGTATTTTTGACATCTAGTGGATAGGATCGATGAACATTTGAAGACATTTTTGCAAAATCCCATCATCAGTACCTTTGCAATAGTTCCATTTCCTTCTTAGGAAATTTTCTAAAGCCAAGAACAAGACAATTTTTGTGGATTAATAAAAAAGTAAGTGGAGCGAGTAAAAAACATGAATAATTTCGCCCAATCGTATGACCTGGTATATCGGATTACGGATCTCTCCGAATTTTGCGCATTTAACATTTGTATTACTTATTAATTCATGTTTCAGCCATAAAAAAAATGTGATACTTTATTTAAATGCATTGTTTTGAACAATTTTTAAAATCTCTTTTTAAAAAACGTAATTTTAATTATATACAGCTTTGCAGTATACGTTTTGCAATTTTAATTATATACCGTACGGCTATGCCGTTTCCTTCAGATCTATTTCATTTAAAATTTCATGTTAACAATGATTGATTTAACCTTGCATTAACAATAATCATCAAATTTTTCATATTTTTCATAATTAATTCGCATTTACTTGGATGAAGTAAATTAATGGCATACCTTCCTGTAACTTGATTGCATTCTTTTTTTAACCAAATATCAATCGATAAATCTCTTGATAAATGTGATCTCTAAAAAATAAACGCAAAAGTTTAAGTGGAAATATAATTTTGTAGAAGTTTGTGATTTTAAGAGCTTTTACTATTCATTAATACGACAGAAAATTGTATAATCAACACTGACTATCATAAATATGACGCTTTTGGTTTTTAATGAGGTTCAAGCCTCAAACCAAAATATTTTTTAACTCAATTTGTTACTAGGATTTATTATTGAAGCGTGTACCAAAATTAATGCAAGAAGTAATTTTGATAACAAACACAATTTTTTATTTCAAAGTTGTAAATTTTTTATTAATTCGTATAGCTTGCAGTATAGTAAAGTAAAAGTACAGTAAAGCTTGCAGTATCTACAAAATAACGTATTCGGTAATATTTGCAGCATATCAGGTAAATTTCCAAGATCTTTAACTCTTTAATTTTTTTGACAAAATTTTTCTTGGCCATTTTGCATGAATGCAGCTGAATAGTGGCGGTACAGATCTGTATTTTGTTCCTGAAAACGTGAGTGGTTGCTGACTTGTTGTTAGAAACCTCAGACTACAAATGACTCTAAGAGAAAAAAAATTTAATTATGTTATATACCATAATTTGAGCAATGCCTGTGAATTTTTTTAAATTTATCTTTTTACATTTGAAGCTAAATTACTATTTCAACCATAATTTATTCGAAAATCTTGATTTTTGGTTGCTTAAACTTTATTATTTTTTAAAACTTTGCCAAACAGTAAAGATGCATTTTTTTCGTCGAGTTCTTAATTTAGAACAAAAACCCTAAACTGCCAGCTATCACACTCTTTTCTTTTTCATTTACTTTTTTTGTCAACACTTTACTTGTCAAATGGGCAAACATTCAAATCTTGCGTTAATTTTGAGGGGCACTATTTATATTTTCAATAATTTTTAATTACCTCACATACTGTGTGATAAATTTTATTTTTTATTTTAAAAGCTGCTGCACTAATTTCTTCAAATTTAACAACACGTAGTTTATCTGAAGAACTTGGGTAGTCGCCAATAGATGTACTGTTTGTTGTATTATCCTTATTGAATGAAAATCAGATTATTATTTTAAACTCGTAATTTTTATTCTTTCAAAACTATTGTTTTCTTCTTAACTCAAGACCTGGCCGTGAAGAAAAAGCTAATCGATTACACAAAAAACCATTTTTTGAATAGATTTTAAACACATTTCTGTACCTAATGATGATTTAATTATTGTTTGTACCCCGAAGCTTCATTTAGACGGAGTTATTTATGTGAAGGAGGAAAATATACCAAAAAAAATTTCTCATTTTTCAACACAAGGGTTAAAAACTTCAAAACCCAACCAACTCCTCTATAGTAGACAAACTCAATCCAAGCAACTCGTAATTACAATAATACTCCGAGTTTATGGTAAAATTTTCGGTCTATTTTTGCGGTATATTTTTTTCGATTAACAGTCTTAACACAATATATAAAGTCTACGCGGTCATAACAGCAACTTCTGTTACCATCAGTGGTTACAGAATACGAGGAGGTGAAGTTTTAATGATGGAGGCGGTTTAAATGCTACTAAAAAAATTATTATTAGCCTTGTTCAGTTTTTATAGTTGTCACTGTAGTACAACCAAAATCTATCTTGAGTGAAGCAAAACTATATTATTCTGTTTCCTGTAGAAATGTCGACAAAAATTTTTCAGTCATTTTTAATTCGAAAAAAAATTAAAATCGAATGAGGCCTGATATTGTCATCAGGATTTAGCGATTCTACGTATTATGAAAGTCATAAAACACGATATTTTCGTTTTAAATGAGCTACTATACGAAATACAATTAACTTTGTATTTTTAAAATTTTGAGGTACTTTTGTATCTAGTTGTACTTGACTAAAAATTATTACTTACCATTTTATGAGTTTTGAAATTTTATATAAATTGATTCATTTTCTTATATTTCCCAAATTTTATTTTACTATCACATCCCCCGTTTGTTTATATTTCTCAAAATTTATTTTTTATTTTCCAATTTTTGAACCATTTTCTTTAATTCGTATAAATTTGACATTTAAATTTTATCTCGAAGGTAAGCTGATCGTTTGCAAGTAAAATTGTAAAATATTTTCATTTTATTAAAATAGTATCTATATATAACAAAAGTAGATATATTTTATAAAATTTTCAACATTATATTATAAAAAGTATATATGTTTTAAAGAAATGTAGACTTGAGAATAGTTTGAATTTAAATTACTTCGTATCAGAGATAATTCAATAAGCAAGGCCTTAACTAAAGAATGAATTGAAACCAGTCTTATTACAAAATTAATTACTTTTAATAATCTATTTTAGTCTCGATAAAAATTGATAATACTTGGACTAAATTTATTATTAAAACAAAAGCAAAACTTAATTTCCCTTTCCCTAAGTCAAATACCACGAAAAATGCAAGGTGTAGAGACTGCTTAGACGTAAATTCTATACCAAACATACTAAACGAATCGAGAATCCATAACCAAGCTGTTTTTATTATGGAGATTGCTTATTTGATGCATATTAAGACGAAGGAAAAAACGGGGCTAATTCGGCGAGTTAGATAACCAGAAAGTAATATAGGTAAATCTTACCTTTTTTGGTTAACACTGGCGCAAACCAAATGCTCACGTTCTTCGTTCTTTAGTTCATTAGAGATGAAAAACCGGAACCTTTATAATTTCGCCATGCCTGCCTGTGAAATATAAACATCTAAAAATCTTCATAACTCTATAATTTATTGCTCAATTTTAATGATAAACATATCTTTGAATCGCTCTTTCAGAGAAAAATAAATATTTTTTTCTGCTATAATATGCAATTATTGTGCTCCCTCTACTTTTTAAGCTATGCGATACAGAAATATAAAAATTATTTCAAACAAAAATTTAAAAATAAAAAACCGGATTGCATTGAATTTGAACTGAAGAGAAAAGAACAAGTCCAGTAGTTTAAGCGACTTTAACAGTCGAGATCCAATATTGGCAAAATTTGAGCCAGTCTAAACCGAAGATTTGATTCGGCCTGATAAAAACGGCCGCAAAAGAACAAACATACGTTTATTACCTGTTGCATTTTGTGGCGCTGTAGAGACCAGACGCGTGAACCGATTTTAATTTTTCTTACATCAATCGATTTGTCTATTTAATACCTATTCAAAGATCTTACTTAACATAGTTCGTCGACTTTCAATTTT
Organism: Chrysoperla carnea; assembly: GCF_905475395.1. Taxonomy (NCBI): domain Eukaryota; kingdom Metazoa; phylum Arthropoda; class Insecta; order Neuroptera; family Chrysopidae; genus Chrysoperla; species Chrysoperla carnea. Next base: position 68,693,730 of record NC_058337.1, on the reverse strand, counting down.
TTCTTTTTCAAATAATTTCGTCTGGTTGTCGCCATATTGAATTTTCATTACTGCCATCGATTGACGTAAGAATTATCAAAATTGGCTCACGCAGTTGGTCTCTAGTGTGCCACATAGGTACAAACATACATATATAGCCTGATGAACACATTTCCACTCCTTTGCGTCGCGCAGTCGTGTAATAATATGTTAGACTCCTTCTCTAATTAACATATTATGTTCGAAATAATTTTAGCTAAGCTAAAGATATCGAGTGCCAATTTTTTAAACGCAGCGCGAGTCTATCGGGACTACGAGGTAACCCCCCAGGTTCAAAATTTTAATCCTCTTTATTAACACGGGAGAGGCGAGGTTCATTGTTCAAAAAAATACGCCTCGGCCGACACAAATTAAAAAAAAAAAGAACCATTAACACTCTGTGCTCGCAATCTCAAAATAAACTCTCGTAAACGTTGCCAGCTCTCGTATTCGGTCTGTCTATAAGCTATGACAACTTATACTCAGATGAGTCTCGTACTTTCTTACCGAGCCTTCAGTAACTTCTCAATATTTTCAGTGAAGGTTCATATTTAAACACTATCACGTATAACAATTCTTCATAAAAATAAAATGTTTTTCATAAAAAGAAAAGACATAAATTCAATATTTTTATTTACTTATTTATTTATTAAATATATTATATCGAATGTAAAAAATATCAAATATCATATTATATCATATTTCAAAATTGTTTTATCTGACACCATGTAGACATTGAGTGGTATCATTTATTTTGTTCATCAATAATGAAAACATTATTAGTGTGATCAATAAAACAATCAAAAAGTGAAAATATTTTTGATACGTTTCAAGAAGTTAAACAAATTCATGTCATTAATCTTAGATAAAAACAAAAAAAATTCTTAAAATTTTCGCTAATTTTACCTATAGGCATTACTCATAGTTAACAAAATATAGTGGCGTAACTGAAACTCGATTGCCCTAGTACCTTGACAATCTAAATAACCACGAAAATTTATTACATTTAATAAAAAATAAACAATAATATCCCACAATATACCTTAGACCAAATACATCAAATAAATACACAGTTAGTTTTTTGAAAATATAGAAGATTTATTTTTTTTCTGGAACTAAAAAACTTGTTAACAAGTGAAATTTACAAAATTTAAAAAAAAAACCCGACATATTTTTCGGGTACGGAAACCCTAAATAGCATTTCAAACATATCTAAGAACACTTTCCATTAAATTGCCTATTTCCTTAAAGCATTTTCCAAACTGAGCCGATTTGGAAGATCAATTTTTCGGTTGTTTTTTTCGGGTACGGAACCCTAAATTCGTACTTGAAATATAGCTAAGAATACTCTTCATTAAATTACCTTTCAAACAAAACCAAAAAAAATCAAAATCGATTCATCCGTTTAAGCGCTAAGATGCCACAGACAGACAAACACACACACATAGCGGTCAAACTTATAAAACCTCTTTTTATAGTTCAAGGGGTTAAAAACACAACCTCTTCTATGCTCTCCACGTTTATTATCCAAACTAAAATCAAATATATCTCGAGTTGGAGACGATTGATCGAAATTTTTATGGTAATCAATTAATCTTCTTATATATTATAACTCTAGCCAGTTTTTTTCTGTCCTACTCTTATTTTCCTTGTTCTTTTATCCATTTTATGATTCACTCCTCAGTTTTCAAGCTTATTATGTCTTTTTTTGACGAAAAAGATATACTCACGGTTTAAAAATGTACCGCAAAAAATAATGTTGGTCGTTCGTAAGATCATCAATTATGAATAACTGGAAAATGGAAAATTTGACAAAAACCTCATAGTTTTTTATGGAAGATTTGTAATTCGAAAGATGAATTTGACTACTTATTATTTTCTTTTGTTCGATTTAAATCAATGAGGCCTAAGGGTGGATCAGGTTAAGGAGGCTTGGAGGGCAGAGAGAAGTATTGTTTGATAGTTTTTGTTTAGTTCGTTTTTGGTCAAGAATACGTATTGGGTGGATGGGTTAAGTTAGCTTAGGAGGTGGTCAATGAAAGAGGCGGTTGATGTCAAATAACGACAGGGAATATTGTTTGATGGTATCAGTTTTAAATTTATATTTGGAACAATTCAACAAAATACACGAGTAACAGCTTGTAAACAATATTTTTAATTTAATGTGTAAAAATAGAATACCAAAGATAGTTTTGTTATTTGAAAATCCTAGTTGTGTTAAAACAAAATAACTAATATATTTTCAAACACAAAGTTTTGTCAAGATAAATGAATGGTGAAAAACATTTAGCATTGAATCATAATAATTGTCTTAATTTGTGAATATCACGGCATGCTATTATTGTTATTCAAAAATAGTTTACTAAACTCATAGAAATCATGACCAGTTCAAATTACTATAATTCTTGTGCAAAAGTTATAACAATATGTTCAAAAGTAACAACATTTTTTTTCTTTATAAAAAAGAAAATATTCAAATCGTATCATAATACATAAAATTTTCTTTCGTTATAAAAACAAATATTATTTTTAATAAAAATTGGTTATTGGAACTAACTTGATAATTCGCACAAACTACTCTGCTCCAGGCTAATTATAGACCAATAATGCTATGAATGATATGCAGAATTACCTACATGAGGTTATCGGACCATTTTTCGAATTTCAAACTTTACCATACAAAGAATTTGTCGTTTTTTATTCGTGAAAGTTTTATTTGGCTGCTTAATTATTTAAAAAAATAATTATTGAAAATAAAGAATTAACTTATAAAAGATGAGTTGATTTTCATTCTTTAAGATTGCGGTCCGCTAACTAAATGTTCGCTCAGCTCCCTGGTTCTCTTCAAAATTACCTTATCCACCGAGTTTTTCAAAATTTTTTTTGCGTTTTTCTCGATTTTTACAAAGGAGTATCCCTTACAAAAATTGCAAAAAATAGAAAAATTTTTTTTATCTCAAATTTCGATAAAACTCAGTATATAAGGTAAGTAATATTGACCCAAAAATTACAAAAATTGAGTGCATTTGATGACTGGTTGAATAGTTTTGGAGAGCAATCTAAAATGGATCCAAAGTTTGCGGTATCCCCGAAACTGCATTGTAACTTCTTATAGGTGAAATAATTCATAAAATCGGTTAAGTAGTTAATTCAAAAATGACGAATCATACAAAATATCATTCCCTTTCACAACCAAAACTACAGACTTTCATATAAACTTTCATCCCCAATTTGACCCTTTTAAAGAATGAACTTTTATTAAAAAAGTAAAATAAACTTTTATCTCAAACCATGAGCTCATATATCAAGTTTTATATTTCTAATTTCAAATTGTTTCAATTATTTCGTACAACGATGCAATAAATTTCCAGACTTTCAGTTTATAAATAATTATTCCTTACATACCGCTTGTGAGAATAATAATTAAAATTCTCAGTAAATATATAAAAAACAACATGAAGTTAAAAAAAACTATAGTAACATGACAAACATGCAAACGTTGATCTACATTTGTCTATAAAATTATTAACATGGGTTTTCCATATACAAAATACGCATCCCCTTTTTACCCCTTTAAGAGTAGAATTTTGGAAAATCCTTATCGGATGCCTTCGTCATACAAGGAATACACTCTCCAAGTTTCAGGTCTCTACGATTAGCGGTTTAGGCTGTACAATGATCCGTCAGGACAAAGCATTTTATATGTATAGAAGATATTTGTAGATAATTGATTTATTTTGCAATGAATATTAAAAGTAAGACTCCAAAAATTCTGAAATAATACAATATGACTTAATCGAAAATAAAAAGCTCAGAACATGGCTGATGCAAGATCAAAATCAAAAACAAGCTCGATTGATCAAGACTAAGACGGAGATTATTTTTGGAAAACCATGACTCGATTATGCAAGACAAAAACTAAAACTACTAATGCAAGATCATTAACAAGACGCAATGGTAAAGATCAAGACCAACTAGTGGTGAAGATCTAGACTAAGATAATCATGGTCTTGGTCTTGTTCTTGGTTTCGCTCATCGCTACTTGAAATGTGGTATGTAGGATGATATTCGAGACGGATCTATGGTGTAAAAGCGGGGGGTGGAGTTAAATAATTTTAAGGGTATTTTTTAAGGAGAAAATCATCTGTCTTCGTTGTTTTTATTTATGGCTTTATACATAGGCCCTTCAAATTAAAGTAGAGAGTTTAAAATATGTATTTGCGAGAAGTTAGTGTCGAGGGTATGCTTTTTGATAGTGTAAACGCTCCCCCTTCTGCCCTTTTATGAAAATATTTCATGTTTTAAAAAAGAAAACATAATGGTGAGGGGAATTGTTAGTGATGGCGCACTGCTGCTAACGAGGTTTTTTGTTTTGTTACAGAAACTATTTGAAATAAAAATCAACAGTGGAAAATGTTTTTTCATGAATGCCCTGGAGATATTCTAATCATGATTATTACTTTAAAATTTATGACTTAAATTATTGTTAATTTTTTATCTTTTAAAATAATCATAATACGATGTTAAATTACTTCATGGAAGTTAAAAAAATAACAACGACTAACCAACAAAATATAATATTATATGGAAAAATTTTTAGTACAAATTAATTTTTCATTTTACTATAAAACATTTAAAAACATTAAACAAATATTCTTGTTACACGCACACATATAAATTTTCGAAAACGACATTTATATGAATTTTATGGGGTAGTTAACAAACAAATTATTAATTTTAATTGCTTTTTTAAGAATTATTTTCCTTTCCTATTTCATCGGAAAATAAAACGTAGGTGTGTTTCAAATAATATTTTGTTAAATTTAACTGTTGAAAAAAGGGCTGTAAATAATTACATCAGGATTGGTTTACCCTAATTGTTAAAGTTTTGTTTCAAAACACCAATTAGTCTTGAGTCAAGTCCAAACAGATATTAAGTTTCAGAAACAAACCAAGCACTCAGCAGCAATATTAATAACTTCACACACTTCATTACATGTTTGTAATATTAAGGCTACTTATACCCTGTATATATGAAATATATATCAAGGTATACTAATTTTCGGCCCAAGTTTGTAACGCTTAAAAGTATTGATGATACTAACAAAATTTTGATATAGGAGCGCTCGTAAAATCACTAAATTAATCTATTTTCATTAGTCCGGCCTGTTCGCCCGTCGGTCTATCCGCCAACACGATAACTCAAAAACGAAATGATATATTAAGTTGAAATTCTTATAGCGTGCTCAGGAAGTTAAAAGTGAGTTTGAGTCCGTAAATGTGCAGGATAAGTACATTAGGTACAGTGGGCGGACCCGTCTTGTAAACCGAGAGAACAAAAGCTTAAACTATTGTTTGAAACATTTTTTCGTAGGCATCACTGTTTACCCGCGAAGGCGTAAATTAAGACTTAATTTTAGTATGGTTAAACTAGTGGTCTTAAAAAAAGTTTAAGAAAAACGAAAAAAATAAAGTAGAAAAAAATCTAGAAAATACTTCGAAATCCAAAATAAATGGCCATAACTATGTATTCTTCCCGTGTAGTTCCCGTTCCAATAGAGCTAAAACAAATTAGTAAAATTATTTTTAATAATAAATTCGTACATAATCATATTTAATAACCTTAAAAGCACAAGTTGTTTTAATAACACCAGCATATAATAATTAAAAGGAAAAAAAAATTGTAGATAGTTAATTTCAGTAAAAATTAAACAATAGAAATTCCCTAACGTAGAGAAAAAATATTGTGAGGCAATAAACGCAAAGTCTCTCATAGTAACTAATATACGTCTAGAATAAATGCATACACGTATGTACTTAAAACAAAGGCTAATACCTCGTCACCCACCATACTTCAACAAAATAATTACAATGTTCCCATAGGAATTTCATACTAGAATTGTTAGTTATTGAGATAAAATTAGAAGAGTATGAGGTTGACAAGTTTATATCAACCTATACATTATTTTAATTGCTATTTTGTTTGTAAAGAGTTAAGGCTAAATAATATTGGCATAGTAGCTATGTATTTTGAATGAAAACTAATTTTTGAAAGGTGGAAGTTAAAATCCGACAACAAATACTACTACAAGTGAAAACAAAATTTAGAAAACCCCCGGCACATGCGATTAATTCATTGTAAACCGAATTTTGGAAACTGAACTATAAAATATTCTCAATAAAATCGGTTCGACCGTTTAGGGGATACGATGCCACTGAGAAACACACAGACGCACAGATAAATACTTTAAACCAAACACTCGTGCTTAAACCAATATCAAAGTGATGATCAAGGACATCAGATGAAATGAAAAAGATACTTCGAGAGCTCTTCAGATCATTTTTTAAGACAAATTTTTTGAAATATTTTAAAAGAAATTGTAATATTTGAGTTGACTTTGTTGTTTTGAATTATTGTTTTGAAATACCTAATTATTTTACCATTTCACTTTTCGAAATGGATTGAGCCAGCTTTATTTGACCATTCATTTCAATAGTAATTATTTATATGTTAAAATTATATACCATGCCTTTTCCAAACTGAATCAATTTTGAAGATCATCACCAATTTGTTATTTTTTTAGGTATGGAACGCTAAGCTCGCACTTGAAACATAGGAACACTATCCGTTAAATTACCTTTCAAATGATACCAAAAAAATTAAAATTGGTTCATCCGTTTAGGCGCTACGATGCCACAGACTCACACACATAGCAGTCAAACTTATAACACTTCCTTTTTTTTAGTTCGGGGGTTAAAAAAAGATAAGAACATAAGCATTAACACTCACTTATATTTCATCCTATGTGGATTATAGACCAGGCTTTGAAAGAAGATGTATATACAATCGATAAATGAGCAATGATATATGTTGACTGATTTAGATCTTCCGAGACCCAAAACCCATATTGCCTAGTGAAAAATCACCTCCATTCGATCCATACCTTGGGGGGGGGGGGAGATATATTACTAAAGACGAAAAAAAAGACAGATTTTTTGCTTGGTAGTTCTAATACTTGTATTCTTATTCGAAGGATGAATTGAATTAAATAGCGAACAATTTTTTCTCAAGATATCACATCTCAAAAACGATTAAATATTACTTTCATCGGAGCTGCAATTATGTTCATTAAACTGTTAACATTATATCAGTTGAAACATAAAACAATAGAAATGTTTTAAAAGCTAGTATTGTCCGTAATTAACTTTAAATGCGACGTTTATCTCTAAACAAAACAAAGCCCCTAAACTATTCAAGAATTATTGTATCGAAAGTCTACTTTCGTCAACTTTTGATATACTACTAGACGCAACATATTAAGCAAAGGCAGGGGATCTTTATGCGAACCTATTGTAATTCTGCTACGTTGATATTTATATTTTTAAAATTTACTATCGTAGCTTAAAAACACTACGGCATCTTTAAAAAAACAAAAATTTTCATCATTCTAGTCAAAGCCTAGAGCCAAAAATAAAGATGGAAGGACAAAGCGGAACCTTTTGACCTGACATCAGCTTACGGTCTACTTACTGGACATAATACTTCTTTTAAGATTCATATATTTACTTTGATATGTCAAGGGAAATGCTTTATAATTAACTTCACAGTACTTAAGTGTCCAATGGGAGATGTTTTACATTTTACAGTAGTAGTATTTGATTATTGGTAATTGAAAAGATTATGGGCAATTCTGCACATTTTTTATACATTTTTCTAGCGTCAAAATTGCATGACATGTGTTACCTATGAACAGTATTTTTTCAAGGTATGATCGCCAATGAATAATGAATATGGGACGTTTAACGAGATAGGTTTATTAAGTTTAAAAGAGATGGCACTAATTTTATATTTGATTTTATAACCTACTGTAGTGGTGTCTAGCGGGTAAATATGTAATTACTATGTTTCAAATTTAGAAGTTTTAGCTGCTTCATGGTTAAAATTGCAAATTTTGGCACTCCATCAAAGATCAACTTTGTTTTGTTAAACACCTTATCTTTATATATATATATATATGAATTAAAGCTGACTGATCAATAAACACACAGCTCAAACCGCTGGGTCTAAAAGCCTGAAATTTTGTACACACGTTCCTTGAATGACGTAAGTGAGCACTAAGAAGGGATTTTTGGAAATTCAACCCCTAAGGGATTAAAAAGGGAATGTGAATTTCGTATATGGGAAAACCCATGTTTATACTTTTGCCGATTTATGTACTGTTTGCGTCAAAATCACATTATATACAGGGTTTTATCGAAATTGAAGTATAAAAATTTTTGGAATTTGTTTAAGGGGTACCCTTTGAAAAAATCGAGAAAAACGCAAAAAAAATTTTTGTTTTGGAATTTGATGAAACTCGGTGGATTTTGATCCAAAAAGTATAAAAATCAGGTTAATTTAACGATTGGATGCAGAGTTTCTGAGATATAGCAATATTTGGATTGATTTTAGGCCGTATCTTCACTATTCGATCAGTCATCAAATGTACCCGATTTTTGTACTTTTTGGAAATTACCTTATATGTTGAGTTTTATCGAAATTGGAGATAAAAAAAATTACTCGATTTTTTTAAATTTTTTAAGGAGTTTTCTTCAATAGCTTGAAAACTCTTCACTGGCTAACAAAAAGTTCAATTCCAGTTCTCAAAACGGGGGTCGTAAATTGCCTATTCTCAAGGAGTTGACAAGTTTTCAAGCTATTGGAGAAAACTGTTATTTAACTTTCTATTTTTCATTTTCCAACTTTTCACAAGCTTGACGTGACAGTAGTTTTAACAAGTTATTTTAAATCCTTTTAACTATCTATAGCGAACTTTCAGCAAGTACTTTTCTTTTCGAATTTACTTTTTTTACTATGTATATTGATTTTGTAGATAGTATATACAAAAAATATATGAAGTATGAACTAACACACACATGTTATAGGTAATATACTCGACGCGCCATTTTCTAAATGAAAATTAACAACTATTTTGCATGTATTACAAACATATCAATTACTGTGTAATATGTCTCTTTATATTAGTGTTGAAAAAATAAAAACAATGTTCTGGCATTAATTATGTATTAATTGGATACATGTACGCCTGTGTAGCAGGCCACAAAAGGCCATATATGTAGTGTTGTAAAAAAAACATTTTTTTTACATATATAAGTTATTATTCTCTCAGGTACATTTTGTTATTGAATAATAAAATTAACATACATGTTCGTACATTTTTATTATTATACATTTATTAATTGACAAATATAACGCACCTAGCACCTAGTTCATAGTACATATTTACCTATTGTGTTTGTAAAAATATCAACTTTTTTCAATTTTATTCGGAAGAGGATCATAATAATTAGTCGTCATTGAATTGTGGTACAGAAGCAAAACCACCGAAGGAAAATTACGCTCAACACGTATAACCTCCAAACTCCATTAAGATCTACATGAAAGCCGCATTTTGAGTATTGTTAACCTTTCGTGTTTTCCTGAAAAAAACATATAAGGAAGAATTTTGTAGGATCGTGTCCGAGAGAACAGTTATTCAACACGTCTAGGCGAACAACATATCAAAAAAAGAACGAGAGTCGTGCGACACTCGCTAGGAACTATATTGTAGCGCCTACTGTTTTATTACAAGTAATTCTAAAAATTTAAGATATTAATTTTAGAGGTCAAATACTTGTTTGATTCTTTAAAGAATTTATATTTTATAGCTACTTTATTTTATAGCTACTTTCAGTTTTGACTGTATAAATTAATTGTATTATTGGTTTAAAAAATACTTCTGATTTAGTAGTCAACCGAATATATGCGTACATTACGTTTGGTTTGATCAGGATATCTATTGTGACATAACATAAAAATTTCATTTCATTCACTTGTCTCTGTTATCTTTAACTTCTGATAACTTTCCTTTTTTTTTAAATGATAAAACATAAAATTTGCACAAAAATACATATTGACAAATATAATTTTTTTTTTTTTGCATTTTCTCAAAATTCATGGCATCTCAATCGAGTGAAAAAGTTGTTGACCATTTCTCAGTTGTTGATGGACAGAAGCAGGGCAATGAGAATAAGATAGAGGAAAAGGTCGCATATACAGGCACGAATGTCATCTGGTATTTAAGTCCTGTATATACTACTTTATTTTCAACAGATTCAGTACATGCTATTACGATATTGTTACACAAAGCAGAGTAGCGCACTGAAAGCGTGCTGGGCTCATAGCCCAGATGTCCTTACATTGAAACTACTCTCTGTTAACAGAATTTTTAAAGCAAAATTATAAAGGTGAAGAGCGTTTATGACTGGACCCAATTACTAGAGATGTTGAAACTCGTATATTCTTTTTTAACATTGCCCGTAATGGAGCGTTGCCCTCTATCTTATAAAAAAAATTCTCTCCGTTTCACTTATATCTAGAAATCCGCAGCAATATCTAGAAATTAATTTAATTTATTTATAATATTAATAAATATTATTTTTTAAACAATAAATAATAAATACCATGTACAATTAAGATAAGCTTGCTTATTGATATATTTGATTATCAAAAGAGAATAACAACTTATTCAACCAATCAGCGTGTATTTTGCATTTTGTCACGCGCCAGATTACAATGCGATAGATACGGTTGGTATACTTATAAACTTATCAAACTTAAGACGTAAGCTTGCAAACCTGAGTGTTCGTTCACAATTTACAAAACAATACAAAATATTAAGATATGCAATTATAAAAAATTGGAGACATTTTAAAACTAAATTGAAGTCTTCCTCCCTTCATTTCCAACATTTTACATTACATTTTAACGTACAAGATTTTATTACTCTAAAAGTAAGAAAATAATTGGTTTTCCTGAGTTATCCATATTTTGTGATTATATGTGCAAGTTGTAATTTTTAAACGGGATAAAAAACAGAAATTTTTGTATCCCTCCTATAACATGAATGGTTACTAAAGTAAACATTTGAATGCTCGGCATTTAGTGTTCTATTTTGGGAACATTGCAATTTGAAAATATTTTCAAATGACAAAAATATTATCGAATATTTTACAACAGAAATAGATTGTAAAAGATTTCAAAATATTCATTATTCTATTAAAAAAAATAATTATTTAAACTTTAAATACGAATTTTTTAAATATTTTTAATTGTTCCAAATAAAAATGTCCCTAATTTGTTGGTCTTGATAAAATGCCAAATTATTGAGAAAAATTTAGTTTGTTATGTGCCTCTCTATCTGTAATAAAAAATAAAATCTAAGCAAACAAAGCTATTGTAATTTAGATATTATAATTAGATTATTATATTTGATAAAATTAAATTTATTATAGAAACAAGTGAAAACAAACAATTGGCTGAGTTAATTGTAGAAATACCATGTATAGACTGGTTGATGACGCAATCGTTTGTTTTTTGACGTCACGTAAATAAAGAAAGATATCCACTTAAATAGCCACACACACATAACTGATATTCCCATATTAAATCATACTATAAAATTTGCACCTAATTAGCGCCCTTGTGGGTAAACAGTGATGTTTACAAGAAAATGTTGCAAACAAAAGTTGTTTATTTTTTTATAAAGAACATTTTCTACATTTAAACTTTTGTTCTATCAAGATGACCCAATTGACCTATGTTGCTCATTTACGAACTTGAGCTCACTTTTTACATCCTAAGTTCGCTATAAAAATTTCAGCTTGATATCTCTTTTCGTTTTTAAGTTTTCGTGTTGACAGACAGACGGACAGACAACCAGAAATGGAATAATAAGGTGATTCTATGCACACCTATACCAAAATTTTTTTCGTAGCATCAATATTTTTAAGCGTTACAAACTTGGGACTTAACTTAATATACTGTGTATATTTCATATATACATGGTATAATAAATATCAAACAAGTGATTTATTTATATCTTAACTAGTGTCTAGTAAGATATATTTATTGTGTGGCCGCGCCGAGACAAAATATTTCGCTATTCTGAAACGTTAATCTGTAAAATAACACATTTGTTTCTTATTTTATTTACTAGTTTTTGATTACTAATTAATGATGTTACACGTTAATGATGCACTGGCGATATATTTGCTGAAGAATTGTGTATTTATTTTTAATGTCATTAAAATAAATTTGAAATGTCGTCTATAATATTTTGTTTATTTATTGAAAATGATTATTGTTGCATTTTACAGATGTTATTTATAGTCAAGTATAATGAGCATTTTTTTAATTTTTAATCCATTGTTTAGCATTACCTTTAGCAATAGCCAGATATATGTAAACGTTTTTCCAAATTAATGATTGCTGTTTTAATTTTTATTATTTATTTGTAAACATAAATCAATAATTTATGCAGTCCAATAATTGTGCTCAGTTATCGTACAGTGGTGATCCGGCAGGGTAATGAGCGTAGGTTAGATTAACGTTCGAGTGCAATTTTCTACAAATCTAGCATCAATTAGTAAAAAAAAAATTTATTAAAACCTTGTTATCAATTTGGCCCATTGAAATTACAATAAATTGAGCCTGGTGCGACCCTCGAAGTCCACACAAAAAACTTTCCAGTATAATAAAAAATTCTAAAAAAATCTTGTTAACATTTAAAGATCATGTTTCGAACATGTCTTGCAGCTTATGTTGGAACGATCATTATTTCCATAAATAAATAAATCGGCTCTACCAATTCTGCTGAAGACTCTTTCAGTTTTTAAATACCCGATTACGCGTCAAATAAGCTCAGTCACATGTTAATGTCATAATTGATTCGCGAGATAATCGAGGCGAAAAAATTCGAACGAATATACGCACAAACGCAAATGCGTACACACACACACACACACACACCGGATATTGCGGCCTTGAAACCGCGGAAATATGTGTAACTGGAAATTTTCAAAGCGGACCCATTACATTAACTTCCTTTGGGAAGTTAAAAATTTGTATAATTCAAATAATGAAAATTATTTTAATTTAATGTAATTTCAATTATAATTGTTTGAAATTTAATTAAATATTTTCAGTAATTTGTTAAGCACAGGCTTAAGGTAGTTCTATTCCAGCAGTCCAAAATTGTTGGCTTATAACCTACACCATATGAATATACATAACTATTGGTTATAAACCTAGTTTTTTGCTGTTACTCTAGCTCTACACAAACTGTCTCACACATAAAGTAGGAGCAAATACACATGAATACTAAGATGAATACACATATACTCCCCTCCATTAAAAATAATCCTCTTAGTGTAATATTTAATTTAATTTTGTATGGAAACTTAATGGTGAATAATTTTGTTTCAAATATCAGTTTTTAAACGGTAAGTTTTCTTCATACGCTTTTCCCAGTCAACGTATGTTAAAAATGCCATTTTTAATTGCAATTATCTCATGTTAGGCGTTTTAAATTGTCTCCAAATGTTAACTGAGGGTGCATTAGACTTTCAATTACCTACTTATATGAAGAGTTTCGAAGATTTTTTAAGATTTTGTTTGCAAAACCCAACTACTTTTAAGTTAATGAATCATCTATGATGGTTTTTTGAGACTCATGTAAATTTTGATTAATGAAACTTGATTAAACTGTTGTAAGTGAGAATAATTGAATAATCTGTGTATAATAGGTACAGTAAATAAACCTCAGTTCTTTTAGTTTCAAGAAAAAAGGTGCATTTCCTGTTCCTGTTTCGAACAATGAACTTTACCTTATTCGTATTATATTAAATTTCTTAGGAATATATATAGTTTTTATATTATAGTTTTTTTACGAATATATATAGTTTTTAAGATAAAATGTAGTTTTGGAGATAGATTCCGTGACTTCTAGCATTTATCAAGGGAATCAGAGTTCAAGGAAATATCTTTAACATTTATTTCATTTCAATATTCCTTCGGGCCACTTATATCTATGTATGATTAAAATTTTTAATACTTTCAGTAAATATTTTTCTTATTATTCATACCCATGGCTTTCGATAGTTTTGTATCGATACAAGAGTATTCATTTCGATGGCTGGCAGTTATTTCGTTCAAATTTATAGTAATATGCTATATAGATTTTATAGTTTTGCTGCAAGCAGTTTTTAAAATTAGTAAATATAAGATGTTCGTATACTAAAACATAATCTCTAATATTGAAATCTTGTTAAATGTATTTTTAAATATTAAATTCCAGGAAATTTCATTTAGTTAAAACGGTATTTGCACATTGAGTTTAATGTATTTAACACTCAAGGTTTTAATGTTTTTTTTTTCTTTTTTAAATGTCCGTAGCCAAGATCTTAAAATTTTTTGTTCTTAAATTACCTTGGTTATGGCACTTGAAACACGGGTTGTTTCGATGTTTGGACGCTTTTGTTTCGATCTGTAATTGTCGAACCGAAAGGTGCCGGTTTCTTGAATTGCTTGTCTACCAAAAACGAAATGTTATTTCAACCTATTCATGTAGATATCTACTTTTTTGTCTAAAGTAAAGAATAAAATGTTGCCAAAATTGAAAAATTGTTTGCTCACCTATTCTTTGTTTTCGTAACCAAATTGGAAGATGTCAGCTTTACAACGCAAGATGGAAATTTCAACTTAAAATGTTCGCTTTTTTACCAATTTTTCGTATATCTTAAAAACTGTGGTTTTCAAAAATAATCACTCGGTAAAGAATTAAAAAAGACAAAATTTTTTATAAAATGCTCTGGTCACCTTTGATTTTCTAAATACGGTACTGAAGCGAGAGCGTGCTGAAAAGCCAATCATATACCGATGTTCGAAAACGTTAAAAACGTCCATTATTACCTCCTGTGCCTAGAAAAAATATTCATGTTATTAACACCTATAAAACATGAAATTACAATAAATTGGCCATCCTAAAATGAAAAAGAAGAATCCTACTCGATGTGTTTATTCAATCCTAGAAAATACTCTCTTATTTCATGGCAAAGATACAAATTCCACCAAATATTTTGCCAACAATGCGGAATTTAACTCAATCCTATATTTTGGGAGTTGTCTATCAAAATTCCCTCATTGGTGTTACCGTAAGCTTACGCGTTGTAGGCAATCATCAGAAAAATACACATATGCATAGAGACAAATTACACAAATAATTTTACTCCTAAATAACTCGCAAAAGGTGCACCTTGACAATATAGTAGATTTAGACAAAAATTCATCCCAATTTTACAATACTTTTTAAAATAGAAAATATCAATTTGTGAAATCTGAAGATAGATACTTAATTTCACCCTCTACAACTGACAAATGTCTCCGGAAATGCATTCCTTGATTTTTTTTCATAGGAAGACAGTCAAAATAGCTGCATTTAAACGAAGTATCTTGATAAATTCCGTTATCATCCTGTTATTGTTATGGTAAAAATCGATAATTTTAAGTAAAAAGATTATCGTTAGTCGTATAAAAAGGGCATAATTCGTAGAAAGACTTTCGAAATCGTCCGAAGAACGTGCATTCAATTTACTCCGCATGTTGATAAGTGGGTATAACCTTGCAAAGCATGCGTTTCCAAGGGCAATAGTATTGCAATCATAGGTTTTATAAACCATCTGAGATCCTAGATATAATCAGATCTAGTAAGTTCTTACAAATGTATAACTTCATGTTATGTCTGTTGAAAGTAAGAGCAATTGGCTCTCAAAACTCTTGCCATCTCATCTTGCAACATTATTCTGTTCTCTCCGGCTTAAATGTACTCCAAACCTATTTATAGTTGTTTAGCTTGCATATCCTTCATTAATAAATCGATTGTTATCTATACATACATTACCAAAATCAAACATGTTTGGCAATAATACATTGTTTGATAATCACTGTTTTGTTTTCATTTAAAATATAATCAACATGTACGTATTGAGAACAGCATCACTAGGGGCAATGATTATTGGTTGGTTGGTTACGATGTTTGTTTAGTTATTGCGATTGAGAATAGAATGAGGAGAGAAGAAGAACTGAAACATCACAATTGATTGATGATAGATTAAAAATAGCAATGTCTAGATTTGCATGTGTTTTGTAAATTCGTAACATAACAAAATTCAAGTGAACACATATGTGTACAAACATATTATTGATTCCTTTTTGTTCTATTCTTTACTAATGTACGTTGAATCGTTTTTGATGCCAAAGAATGTCTGCCTATTTGAAAGAATGCAATTGCCATTATTATGATTCAATTATTATTGTTTTAAATTATATTCTAATTTAGACTTAACAAATGTATGATACAATAAATATAAAACGTAAAATGAGCCCATGAACTATTAGAACAAAGATAAGTTTTAAAGTTATGAAATTCTATTATGAAAAAAGTTAATATAAAATATATTTTCCATGTTCTCTTTGTTTATTTCGGTTGTCACAATTCTACAAATTAATCAAATAGAATGTTTGATGTTTTAATTATAGTATATTGGTTCATATGACATCAGAAATAGCCATCTCTGGGTGTATTTCTCATTTTTGCTCTCCTAAGCCACGCCTGCGGTGGGCATTTGCAAAAATTTTCATTAAACCTAATAATATCATTTACATTGTCAAACAAGCACCTGTTGCCTCCATTGGCATAACCAAGAAGTTTCTTACAGTTTCTATGACCACTCTTAACTCTCTGGGCATCATCATGGCATCATCATGGTATTTTTGCATAAATTTTCAAAGAAGCCTTTATAATTCGAACGTTTTAATGCGAAAGGGAATAGATGTTTGTGTGCAATAATTTGAAAGGTTTTTGTTTATTGTAAACAAAAATCCTGCAAATGATTTACATTTGCACCTTTACATTTAAAGTTAAATGTTTTATAAATTTGTTTTTTGAATACCATATAATTATTTTTTTTTAATATGTCTTTATAAATTATATTTCATGTATGTATGTATATGTATGAGCCAAGTTTCATTCAAATCTATTCAGTAGTTTTTGCCTGAAAGCGTAACAAACAAACAAACAAACAAACCGACTGGGATACGGATATTTATCAAAAGATAACATTTGACTTGAATGGAATAAAATAGTGTATGAAATCGGAATAAAGTATTTTCTTTTAATTCGAGTAGATATTAAAATGTACGTAAAATAGTTTTATTATAGCAGACTAAAATAATGTAAGGATCGGTTAAAGCCAATATGTATAATATTATATTGGACATATAATGGATTCAACGTAGACATTGTATGCACGAGTAAATGCACACTATAATAATATATGTATATGGAATTTAAGTAGTGGCTTACCAACACTTAGTAGTAATTTGACCAGAATAATCCTGGATTTACAACAATAATGTTTCTATAATAAGATAGATAATATGTCATATAGAATAACGTTGAATACCATTTATCGATGAAATGGTTTTAAATGAACCTATTTGTTTAAACTTCATTGAAAATAATTATTGAAATTGGATAAAATGGATTTTAAATGTATTCTGATGATATGATGCTGGAATTTCTTAAGAAATGTTTTATCTTTAAAGAATAAAATAAAATAAAAATTCAAAAGAAAAACTTTTCCAAAACAAATTAATATGTACTAAAAAGTAAAAAAAATAACGAAAATATCATGCAGTTGAAATTATTGTTATTTTTAGAGTCGGTGTCAGCCAAGGAAACAACTCTGATAGAACAGTTTGCTACAAAAGTTTTTCTTTTGAAGTCGGTTTTTTTTTGTTAAAAGTTTTTTTTTTAGTGAATCTAAAGTACACTAATTTGTCACTAAAAAAAGAATCATCGAAATCGGTTGGCGTGATTTTGAGTTATTCGTCCTCTTGTCGTGCATACTTAATGCAAATTTAAGACTTTTATGGTTTTCTTATTTATGGCGTTGTCAGAACTGGAAAAAATTAAATGGGACCACACGGAAAACACCAGCCTACAAATAGATAAATCATCAAAATCGGTTCACTCAGTCGAAAGTTCTGAGGTAACACACATTAAAAAAAAAATACAGTCGAATTGATAACCTCCTCCTTTTTTGGTTGAAGTCGGTTAAAAAGTGTTACCCAAATTTATGATAATGCAGTGTCCAGTATTGATTAATTTTTTTGAATGTCACAATTAACCCTTACTAACTAGTTACTTGCCTTACCTACGTTCATTTTGAAATTTACAAATTTTGGGTTATATTTCAATTCGTAGGTGATTTTAGTTGAAAGAAAAATGTATATAATTAATTAAATTTGATCGTTTATTCATACATTAAAGAGTGAACAGTTCAAAATTTGTCCCTGGAGGAAGTTCATTTTTAGACACCGTGTAAAATCATAGTATGGAGGGCAAATTATATTGTAGGGTATTCTATTCATATAATCATATCAAAGACATATAATTTTAATCGTTTTCTTATTTTTTTAAATCTTAATTATTATATCTATTTAGTTTTTTTATGGTTAAATTATTGTTGGCGCTTCTATTTCATAACACAATGTTAAATTAATTATAGCATTACACAATTGTTTTTGTTTGCTAATCAAAACATTAATCTTTTTAAAATTGTGCAAGTTATGCCCATTATATATTCAAAAAGTTGTATTTTTAAACAAAAACTCTCACGAGTAAGTAACTATAATTTTTGTATCCACATTATATATAGCATTTTATTATTTTTAATTGTTATAAACATCTAGTAATTAATAATAATGATTGCTTATCCTGTACTTAAGCCACCACTTCCCAGCATGATGTCATTTCAGAAAAATTGGATCAGTTTTTGATCAGTCGAGAACCAATCCGGGATGGGTAAATATATCTCTATCAGGGCCGTAAAAGCAGAGTCGATGCGGGCCGGATGAGTGTACCAGCTCCGGGCCGGATGAGTGTGCCAGCTCCGGGCCGGATGAGTGTACCAGCTTCGGCCCGGATGAGTTTACCAGCTCCGGCCCGGATGAGTGTACCAGCTCCGACCCGGAGCGACTCAAGCGTTACACAACTTGTCCGAATCTGATCAGATTTTCCACATCCAAGCCGGATAAAACCTACGGCCAATTGGATCAGACCCGGATTAAAATTTCTACTCGGGAAGTTGTCTTTAGTCCATGAAATTTCTTCGAATCTTAAATTTTACGAAACGAAATTTTTTTGTTTTGTAAACGATGTTAAGAATAAACATGTGAAAGCAAACAAT
Source organism: Chrysoperla carnea (assembly GCF_905475395.1). Taxonomy (NCBI): domain Eukaryota; kingdom Metazoa; phylum Arthropoda; class Insecta; order Neuroptera; family Chrysopidae; genus Chrysoperla; species Chrysoperla carnea. The sequence goes on along the minus strand of NC_058337.1, from coordinate 68,674,581 downwards.
TGACTGAGTTAATTGTTGAAATACCATGTATAGACAGTGTTTATTACTATGTCGCATTACACATACATACATGTCACACATATATAACTGATATTCCCGTATAATACATACTATGCAATTTACGCCTAATTTGCGCCCTCACGGGTAAGCAGTGATGTTTACGAAAAAATGTTTCAAACAATTTATAAGGAATATTTTTTACATTTAAACTTTTGTTTTGTTTTAAACTATCTCTAACGGTTTACAAGTTGGGTCGTACGGTCCCGAGACCCAATAGACCTGCTCATTTACGAACTCTATCTCACTTTTTACGTCCTCAGCACGCTATCAAAATTTCAGCTTGATATCTCTTTTCGTTTTTGAGTAATCGTGATGACAGACGGACAGACAACCGGTCTTTGGCCTATAATATTTTGTTTATATAATATGAATAACAAATTAACTGAAACCGTCAAACCGAAAATGTTTCGATAAAAATGCTTAAATAATTACTAAGCTACAGCTACATGAATTTAACGTTTCATTCGTAAAAAACCGAATCATTCAACATTTCATAATTGATAATGATTAGGTTTTTTACGAATGAAACGTTAAATTCATGTAGCGGTAACTTAGTAATTATTTAAGCATTTTTATCGGAACATTTTTTGCTATATTAAAAAGTTTATTGGGATTGTACATTTTTTTCGATTTGATGTGCCGTTTTCGAGTCATTCGTTAAAAACGGTTAAAATTTAGAAATTCGTTCATATAAGCCTATATGAAAAGTATTTATATGTATGAAATGTACTATATATATTAATATGAAATGTACTTCAAATGTTGGAGGCATGAAAATTTTAAATTTCCATTTTCTTTTTTTTCAAAACCTCCACGAGCCACATTTTGGCTGTCACGTAGTCAATGTTATTTTACAACTTTCTAAAACCAATTTTCTAACGAGTTCTTGCTTGTGCTATTTGTTTTAAGAATAAACTTAATTTATATGCTCGAAATTATTTTAGATTCCATTCTGTTCTATTAATTTAGGTATCACTATTTATGTACATATTTAATTTTTCTCTTTTTTTTGTTTGGAAAAATATGACTTGTTGACAAAGGGTCAAATAACAGTTATAAATAATTTTGTGCCAGACAAAAAACCATTCCGTTTGCATTCACCCACAATTTCATCATTGTTTTGAAACACCTAATGACATTACGATTACAAATACAAAAAAAATATGTTAAACAATTTTAAATGATTACATTTTAATGACATTCGTATTATTTGTTAATCGACTGAATTTGTTAATTAAACATCCGCTATTCTGAAAACGAAATGTAAAATAAAGTAAGTACTGTTAAATATAAATTCCTATAAATTTATTACCTACAGTGAAAATTGCTGAAAGTGACACTCTTTTATGATTTAAGCGATACGCTTACGAGCTATGTTTAAGCAACACAGTTGAATATACCTCGATGACTACGGCCCTTGGGAAGGAATCAAAAACTTTCTGCACTAAAGTAATTTATACACCGCCTTAATATAGTCTAACGGACGGATTTTTGGAGAGCTACGATGAAGTACCTTTTTTAAATGACTGAGCAACGCAAAGGAGTGTTAATGTGTTTTACTCGACACAAAACGCATGGGGTGATTTTTCAGATTTTGACGATTCTGACGTTTATCGCGACATTTTGTGAAAACAAACAATGACAGTCGGCGAACTATGTGAAATGAGGTATCATTGAATAGTTAGCTATTGCGTTTGGTGTCAAGGGACCATACATAGACTGAAAATAAAAGTCGATAAACTGTGGTAAGTGGTATATTTGAAAATGCTAACTAAAAAGAGTAAAATAGACCTTCTACCGCGTTTGGGGAGTGTTAGACCCTTCGGATAGGTCTGGCCTTTTTAATATTGACTTAGAATGGTCATTTGAACTCTGTGTAAATTTCAGCTTTTATAATTTAACTTGAGAAAGCTCAGGTACTGCGCCCATAGATTACCTGATACCTACCGAAGACACCGTTAGTCAAGGTTTGTAACCCTCAAACATTGTTCCCTACACCAGTGAAAATACGCACAAAAATTTTCAGCTTTTATACTTTAACGTATGTCTGGCAGGCGCTGGCTCTTAGTCCATAATAATTTCATTAAAAAAAGGAATGTGTATTCACATTTCCATATTGAAACTAGATGGGTTCAAAATTTCAAAGCATACAATTACTATCAATATGCATTTGATACAATTACCATCAATATGCAATATGCATATTATGGACAAAGTCCCTAGGTGGAAAACGGGAGTCTCATGTAGGGATGTAAGATATTCTAACAATTGATGTAAGTAGTATTCAGAGTCCACCCATTTTTCGTGTTAGAGACTCGTCTGTAACTATAAACAATTTTAACTGTATATATTATGTTTGGTACAAATAATATTGATGATAATTATGATTACATGCGATTAGCGTTTTCAATTTAATAATGGCGTCAAATTTTTATATAACATACGACACACGTGTATGACGTATGTAGAAATAAAATATATCTTGTTTGAAATAAAAATTCGACATTTGATTAATTTTTGAGTAAACAATAAATTAAAATAATAATTAACTGTATATTTATTTATGACTTCATATGACTTTTATCTGCCATTATAGTTCTATTTGGTACATGTCCAATGAAAATGCAAAACCATAATTACATTCAAGTACATGCTACATGTATCAATGTACACTCGAATGCATTTCAAATGAACTATATGCAGTGTGTGTCAATATACAATTTACAAAAGAGAAGTTGCATGTTTTTTTATTTTATTTTTTTTTTTCGAAAATTTAAAAAAAAGTTTAGTTTTTCTTTTTAAATAAATTTTTCATGTAAACTTACAATTGAAAATAGTTCTTCTAAAATATAAATTCAACGGCATTAACGTCAACACTTTACTTTCGTAACGCCATCGCATGGAGAAATGATAAAATAATATGAATAAGGATGAATGTTTTGTCTCTTAACTGGCTTTTACTATATTAAAACGCATATTTCCATAGAAACCGATTTACTGACAGACTTAACGGTTCTTAATTAATACGTCACTACCGTTTTTCTTATCTGGTCTCCATAATTTTAATTTTCTTGGTTGTTTGGTTGTTGCTAATTTTTGAATACCCAGTAAAGTCTGATAAACAATTTATATGTGATTTTTTGGACAATATGTTGAATAAGATAAATTAGCTCGACCCGTGAGGAATTCCGCTCTCGTGGCTACCGTAGCCCGTATATAAGCTGTTCCAAGGCAAGCAAACCAACAACTTAATATGTCCTGTACCCAATCCAATGAGTATAAGATAGACGAGAAAGTCTCGTATACAGAATACGTACATGTTATTACGATATTATTACACACAGCAGAATGGCGTAGTGAAACACTCTGCTTACATAATTTTTTTTAAGCAAAATTATGGAGGTGAAAAGCGTTTATGACTCGAGTCAATCACTAGAGGCGTTGAAACTGGTTTACTCTTTTTTTAGCATTGCCAATTATGGGAGCCTTCTCCTATATCTTATACTCTTTTCCCCAATCCCAAATTATTTAATATATGAAAAGAGTTAAAGTACATCAGTAAATATTAATCTATACAAATTGTGATTGTACACAGTATCATCTGTTGTTAGTTAAAGGTAAATACACATATATCATTCAAAAGTTTCAAATGAATTGTTATACTTAAAACTTTTATGGGACTTTGTGTCCCCAATCGCACGATATCGGAATATTAATTTTCAGTCATTTGAAGTCTTTGAATTGTAATACACTTATTATATTCATGTAAAATATAAAAAATCATTTAAAAGTATGAAAATACTCATGGACGTTGATATCTTACATTCCGTTCCTTATTTAATAAAAAATAGAGCTAATAGACTGATAACTTTTAAAATATATTTTTGTAGAAAATATTCGTTAATTTGCGAAATTCTACCTTTTATCTGAAAGAGTAGCGAACAAAATGTTTGGGTGGACAAACGTGGACAAACCGTTGTCTAACAAATGGCATTTCCACTTTGTGAAAATTCGCATTTATTAGTGCTGAAGAAAATTTGAATTTCCTCATAACTTGAAATTGAAGAGTGGACAAATAAAAATATTGGATGGACAAACGCAGACAAATAAATTTCAAAGAAATGAGAAAATTTGCACCTGGAGGTGCTGATGTAAAAATTTTTAATAATAACTTTCGTATTAAACTTTCAATTAGAGGGTGGACAAATGATGGACAAACGAATTCAATCAGTATTTTATGAAAATTCGCATTTGAGGGTACTATTTGCACGAAGCTTGATATTAGTCCTTACCGACAGATCAACTTAATATTTTTTTAAATGAATTTCTTGCTTGATATCATTTTTCGTTTTTGAATTATCGTGTTGACAGACAGACGGACAGACGGTGATTTTATAAACACCTATACACAAATTTGGTTCGTAGTATCAATATTTTTAAGCGTTACAAACTTGGGACTAGAATTAATATACTATGATATATTTTATATACATGGTATAACAAACATTATTAGTTCCTTGATTAAATACTACTATTTTTCATTTTTATTACTTTGAACTTAAAAATAAAATAATTTAACAAAAATATTGGAAAAATTAAAAAGTAAAGGTCGAGAATAATAAAACTGCTTATCTTTGTATAATTTCTCTTAACTTTCGAGATTAAAATCATTCAAAGTTCCTGGTTTTGTAATTGTAACAAACAAACGGGTACTAACTCCAGCAATGGACTTTACATACAAAGATTTGAATTTTTAAAAGTTATTCTATTAAACGCGATTTATTCAAGCAAAAACATGATTGGTATAACCTTTGAATGTATTATAAAATTTAAAGAAAAAACTTAGACTGATTTCTTAATTACGTGAAAACAAAAATTATTTCTTGGTTAACGTGTGACCACGCATTACAATTGCAGGCATGATTATAAACTTTTCCAAATATCATATATAAATATTTAATGACAGTATAAATTTTAATAATTTAGTAACAGTTAAATATAAATACTATCAACTTAGTAGGTACATATAAATTTTCCATTATTTATGTTTTATAAATTTAATAAAATGTATTTGATATAAATTTTAAATTAATTATTATTTCTGATTTACATTTACGAAATGTATTTATAGAAATTGCCTCTATCTATACGTTACAAAGTTTTATTTGTGTATTTATAAAATAAAATGTATGTTATCTCATTATCCACATATACACGTCTTCAACCCTAAACTGTAGGGGGTAGCATGCTAATGCATAAGGTTATGTTCATAAATATATTTACTCCTTTCGTACTTGATTAATTATAACATTGACTAAATTAAGTATCGATAATGATAAGAGAAGGTTAAATCTCCATACGTGCTAGGTATGTTTGTTTCAATATACGATTCATTTTATTTTCTTAATATTATGGTTCCATCATTTTCAGTTATGTAATACTTCAATATTTACGTGTAAAATTACGTTAAGGAACCAAAATAAAATAATCTGCACTATTTATCGTTCGATTTTGCGTTTTTAACGATTAAATCTGCTTGCCAATTAATTGATTTCTATGGAAAATTTTAAATAAAATAGATATAAACCCTGAATTTAAAATAAGATGAATGAATTTTCCACGTCTCTTGCTTTCGTTTCAGATTATATCCAATTACAGATAAAGTACACACACAAATTTTTCGTGAAAAATCTTGACTTAGACGTATTATTTGACAATATTATGCAACTACTTGCTTTGCGTACCCCCCTAGAAATTAAGTAAACAGTTTTAAATTGGAAAGTTTTACAGAACAAAATAGAGATCGGAAGGAATCATACCTTGTTTGGATAACTATGGAATGAGTTACAGTGTCATAAACTTCAAGAATAAGAGACAATTTAACTCAATTTTCCTTTTTCAGGCAAATACGTCAATCAAATTCTACATAAAAATCGCAAAGAGCAATGTAAAGCTGATTTTTTGGTATGTTATTTGGAACTCTTAGGGGAGTGTGAAACTACCAAGTAAAAATAAGTATGCTACTTCCGTAATGCGTGAAAAACTGTAAAATTTTCTGACTTTTTTTAGTTAGGCAAAACTTTCCATTTATTTTCTCCAAAAATATAAAAGATAGGGAGATGAAAATTTTTAAGTAGCTTCAGCTAGTGAGTCTTACGAAATTTTTTTTAAAGAAACTGAATTAGCTAGAAAATATTTTTACAATTTTCGAAAACTGGTACAAATGGCGGCCGGAAGGTGATGTAATAGAGCTGCATTGTTTGTATGTTATTCGGAGTTGTGGTAAATGAAAATCACGTGAAAAATTTGGAGTTTTCTCGTATTACGCAGGTGGCACAACTTTTTTTTTTTAATTCAAAAACGTAGTTTCACAATTCTCTAAGGGGTCCAAATAACATAACAAAAAAGCAGATTTACATCACGTTTTGCGATTTTAGTTTTAAGTTTAGGTTAAGTAATTTTTTTTTTGTGTAAGATTTTACTGGCGTGCAATAAAATTATTCAATTTCCAATTTTTACTAAATTTTTTTATATTTACAGATATATTAAGCCGAAAATAGTGCAAATCCTAGTTTTCTTAACTTTATATTAAGAAAAATTGCTGTTACTCGGATGATATAGTTTTTTGATTTAAAACGTTAATAAAAACATTCTGAACTTGGTTTAAGCTCTTAGATGCGTAAGAAGTTTTTGGAGGTAAAAATATTAAATCATTGAGTATCAAAATAAATCTGCAGTGTTCCGACAAAGTATTTTCAAATTTTATAAATATTAAACTGTTTGCACTGTAAGTATTATGTGTTTTAAGAGTTCAAACATACATGAAACCTTTGATATAGATTTCATACCTCATTTAATCGAATATTGACTTAAAACAGTAGTAGGACCTCCATATGTAAATAAAATTATATATTACATACGTCATGGTCTAACACCGATCATACGATTGCACACAAAGTAAAGCAATTTATACTTTATAGTGTATAAAATGAATTAATGTAAATGAATTTGATCACATGACCATTTATACTAGCTTTACTTGACTACACCTTAATTTCATGCAAATTTCATATATGTAGTAGATAGTACAGTTCGATAGTTCATTTAATGTTGAATTAAATGGTTTAAACCTTGTATGTATATAAAGACACAAGGAAGCATACTTGTTGAAAATTACGTGGCACACTTACTCTAAACTAACGAAGAGTAGGAATCTATTATTCTGTGTCGACATTTTATATAATACAACTCTTAATGAAAAGTCTAGGATTTTCATGGAGTGATGAGCATTAATAGAATGCGAATAACTCATGGGTTTCTTTTTGGCTTTTAATACTTTTTATAAAACAGCTCTTTAAAGTGTAATAATATGAAATAACTACAGTCATGTATATTTTGTATAAATGTATAAAAAAAAATTCGCAAAAGTAAAATAACGGTTTTTATGCGCTAAAAAAAAAGTTGACGTCCAATGGAAAAAAATTAAATGGGAAAGTTCTATACCGTAAAAAAAACCTATCGATTGACGTCTGGTAAGACCGATTTGCATGCGTTGGTGCCGAGAAAAGTTGAAAAAATTAGCGAAAATAATCGTTTTAGTAGGTTCACAAAGCTTAATATTTTTTTTTAAAGCAAAATAGTTTTCAAAATTTTTCGAAATATCGCATTTTTTCGACAAAAAACACTTTTCGTAAAAACTTTCCTCTTGGTCGAGGAATTATGTTAGAACGATTTGAGCTTTATCTCTTCGTTTAGATCATGAAATCGGGCCTGGGACAAAGTGCATCATTTTTTGGGTTGCAAAAAAACTCGATTTTAACAGGATAACAAACTGCCTTCCACTCAATCTTCCATTTCATTTTGATGAGGTTATTCAAGCCAGAAGACATAGATCATTTGATACTCAACAAAAACATACATATACAACTGCTACATTTGTAGGTAGTTTTCCCATTCTTGTTGGTCGTTATCCGCAAATAGGTAAATTGTGTTGTGTGTACATTAGCTACTGCTTACAATAATGATTAAGTATCACTTCACTTCTGTGTCATGTTTATTAGTAACAGCTCTAGCTCTACTCTGGGTAGGCTATAATAGGCTCAGTATACAGCTAACTATCTTTGAATTTATGTGTAATTGAGTAATGATGTAGATCACAGTATGATTTGTTATTCACGTGCCACTTAAACACCACAACGATCGTTTTGTGTCTACAATTAATTTGTTCTTAATGTTAAATATTTAATGCTCGCCGTTCTTCTAAGTTTTTAAATACCTTTAATATTATTAGATTCGATAGCTGTGGTCCGATGATGATCTAATACTATATTGTGGATTTTTATAACATTTTATGCTTCATTAAGCTTGACGTTGTGTTCAAATGAAAACATATTATCACATATTTGTAAAATATCAAAATAATGAAGAATTTTCGCATGTTTACTTTGCTATATGGTATGGTTTTTATAACTACATATTATATGGTATGTTATATAAATACCAAACAAGGTATCACCGTTTAATTTCAAATTTAATAAACTTTATAAAATTGGTACTTCTGACCTAGTAAGAGCGCTTTATTTAAGAATACTTCTGAAACAATACTTAATAAGCAATAAACCTTTTCATGTTAATTCAATACTATTTATTATTGTTTTGGCAGACAGCAATTAGGATAAAGATACGACATATGTATTATTCATTTTATCACGCTTTTTCACACAGCGCTTGAAATAGAAGATAATTATTTTAAAATAAAAAGGTCTAGTTATTAGCTCATGTTTTTTTTGTTATTGATTCAAACTAATTTTTTGTTAATGCTGTTAATATTGCTGAACTTGTAGTCCGTGGCTCCGAAACAAGCTACTAACTATAGATAACAGCTGTTAATAAAAAATATTCCTATGAACTGTTTGAAATTTTAATCAAGAATCAAAGTTCTCAATAAAAATTATGATTCCATACAGTTTATCGAACAATTTCTATGATCACATGTTTATTCGCTTTTACTTTATTGTTAGCCTGAGATCGTTATGATCCTTAATTTGGAATAGACACTGTTGTTTTGTCCCTCAAATCTTTGCTTATAATTTCCATAATAACTTCGACTACCTATTTTGTTGTAACATAGCTAAAATAACCATTTAAGGTGTTTGATTTCCTACAGTATTGTAAAAAAGTTTTGGTTTATTGTACGGTACATACATATAAACCAAATACATGCTTTATAGTCCAATAATGTGTTATTTTTAGCTTTACAATACCACACAACTACAAAAATATATAATATATTGTTTGCAAGTGCTGCTTATAAATTGGATAACATATATTTGATATCTCTCTTTAATCATCAATACCTACTCTAACTAAAGTCGTCTCTGTTCATCAAATGATGAATCTTCGATGAACTCATAATTAAAATTTGGTTTTTATATCATCGACAACCTCATATTTTTATGGTATTATTATAAACTACAAGATTGCCTTAATATTTTTGATAGTTTTTTATCACACTCTCTAGATTTTTTGATATAGAAATATCCAATTGAAAAGGATATCCTATATGATTCATCATTTTTTCAGCCAACTTTGAACGTTAAAATAATAATAAAAAGCCCGATTGTTAATAAAAATATATACCTATAAAGTTTTATTGAAATACCTAGTACCTATTATTCAATCCTTGCATATCTCCTTAACTATATGGTGCCTTTTTTAAACTTAATAGGACACAGTTGGGAAGATTAGTGAACCTTGTAACAGAACCTTTTCGATTGACCGTCATAATTTTCATATATAAAACGATGACAACCATACACAGTTTGTGTTTGGAGAATGATGAAACCTTTATTCAAATTATTTGCAGCTTTGGGAAGTTAGGAAATATTTGGATTTGAAACTTCCGAGTAGATTCGGTAGAGAATCAGGATGCTTTTGTATTACCTCTTGTTTCAACAGAAACGACTAGTATCATTGGCTTCATTTGGAAACAATTTTGCCCACATGTGACGGGTTGTTATGAAGAACGACATAGAGAACTATAGACGTTTCACATAAATAAAAGGAGTATACTAAATTAATAATCAACGGTTGATAAACAAATTACAATGTTTAATATATTCATTGGTATGTAATTAAACATAAATCACTCATTATTTATTATTTATCTTTATAAAACAGATCTTAGTAACAGCATGGGTATTTTGATAAAATAAACATTTTCTAACCACTGTGCTGAAAATAACTCTTCCCTTTTACTGTATAGTACAAGAAATGTAGATTTTTAGCTCAAAGATTTAAGGAATTCGCTGAAAAATTGGCTATCTATGTAATATAAATATTATCGAATTTTAAAAATACAAAAAACTGATCTAGGAATTGGGGCAAAAATCGAAATTTATTTGGCTATCTATGGTTGTAAAATACTAGAAAGAATGTAGAATAACATGCCAAAGTTGCTAACTGCTTTTGGAAAATTGGGAAATGTCATAAGCAATTTAACTTAAAGAAAGTTAAATGTATAAACTTTAGTAAATACTAACTAATTTTGCAAGGTTTATCGTGATAGCACTATTTTTTTCTTGTACGGTTTTCGAGATATTCACGAAAAACTGTTATAATTGGTATTTAAAAAAACAAATTTCTCAGCAAATTTCTATGCTATAAAGCCGAATAAAAATTGAAATATGTAGAATACGTCAGCTTAAACTTTTTCAGTTTTAGTTTTTAAGTTGTTGTTGGAAAACTCTTTTAACATTTTAATTTTCAACTTTCCAATTATTTCCAAAAACTCCACGTAACACTTAAATTTATTCTCTATTGCTTGTGCTAACTATATAATATTATGTACCAATAATATTTTGTATAAATATCAGTTAGATGGAGACTGACTTTATTTAGTTATTTATTTACCTATTCATTCATTCTTGTTTAAATTTAAATCAATTTTATTTGAAAATGAATACTTATGACAAAATACTGTTTAGTATAAACAGGGTGCTTGGTCCTAGTATATGTCCTAGTATAGCCTCCTTCCACCTTTGTATCGAGTCACCAAGCAACCTGTTTATACTAAACAGTATTTTGTCATAAGTATTCATTTTCAAATAAAATTGATTTAAATTTAAACAATATATATATATATATAAACAATGGCTTTTTGGGTATGTAAAATATCTTATACCTGAGGGTTATTGAATCAGTGCTCCGTTAAAAATACAATAAACACACCTTACAAATCACATTGTAACATGTTATTTTTTCCAAAAATGATCCACTCGAAAAAAAGTATAATACCTTTGGTATGCGTATTTTAAGGAAAAATCTTATTCTTAGTCATTTTGGAATTTTGTTAATCTTCAGATATTTTCTGATATTCTGTTCAATCTAAGTTCAATTGCTTATTGTCTAAAAAATATTACGTGCAGGCTTTACGCAATAAATTGACTTGCCTGTCAATTCTTCAGACATTCGAAGGCTACCGTTTCTTAAACTACATCTTTTTAAATAAAATCTAAATATTGACAATGTTGTTCATAGCACCAACTGTAATTGAGTTAAAACTTCTACTGGGAGTTCCAAAATCCAATTTTGTCCAATTTGCTGGGCGATTGTGATATACTATTTACCGGATATCAAAACCTCGTTTCCATCGCGAATATATTTGAGTTTTTAGAATATTGAAATAAGGAAAAGGTGCAGTGCTTTATTATAGCCTGTACGTTAAGTGTTTATTTTAATAGTATACATTAGTCTAGTTAACATCCACGATTTTTTCTAACTTTTTTGTATATTCTCCGAAAATTACGAAATAGGTGTCATTCGATTCGTAATTTTATGTAGAAAGTTTACTGAAAAAAATGAATTGGCGCTAAAAAAAATTGCAAAAGTTATAAACAATTAAGTGAAAAATAAAATAGGGGCCTCAGTTTTTCTTGAATAACTCAAAAAATATTGAAAATTTTCGAAATCTGAAAAAAGATCCAAAAAGATGAAGAAATTTCCTAAAATAAAGTTTTTGTTGCCGAAATTGTATCTCTAATATTTATAATTTTTACAGAGCCTTGAAAATAGCGCAAAATATGGCAAGTTTGGCTCTCGCGCGCATTCTGTCTTTGAGACCTACTAACAAAAAAAATTATTTAAACATATAAAATATGAATATTAATAAATAAAAAAATTAATGTAGTTTTGAGATACATGAATAAACAATAATCCGTGGTTGAAAATTTTTTTTTATTATTTTTCCATTAGTTATGTAATTGTTAACTAACAATTTTTTCTATATAGAATTTTAACATAAAATCTCCGATAGTTATTAAATTAAAACCCCAGAATTTTTTTCCCTCCGTGAAGTTATTCTTATTAAGCTTACAAATAAATTAAAGTTTTGATTCAGTCAATATATGTAAATAACTTTAAAAAAAAATTAAGAGAATTTGAATTATTTGAGAACTTGAGAGAAGGAATAGATAATATTTTTTTGTGGGTGAATATTATTAAATTGATATTATACCCACAAAAAAATATTAGCTATCCCCTATTTAATGCTTTTTTTTTCAATAGTAAATTTATATAATGATTTTATTGACAACGAAATATTGAGCTTGTATTTACATGAAATTTGTTTTTACACATTCCAATGTAAATTTATTAACTGACTTGAAAAGAAAACTGAAAAACGCTGTATAATTTGCTGTTTATCAATTTAATTTGAAATTATGATAATTATAAAGAAAATTTTGTTTTCCGTTAATTTTAGTGTATTCTTAATTTTTTCAATAATTCAATAATGTATAAATTAAATAAATTTGATTATTGTTTAACTCATTATGGAAATTTGTTAATATTTAAGTTTTTTTTTTCATTTTTAATCAATTGAAACTGGTTCCTAGCCCCAATTACGAACCGATAAAAGCCTTATTTTTCATATAATTTGTGAATTATTGTTTTCTTGACCATATTTTTTCTCGAATCCTTTTCCGTTCGATTTAACGCAAAATAAAGATCTTAAGACTATAAAATTTTCAAAATCATTTAAAATATACAAAAATTTTTTAATATTGATTTAATTAAACTGATTTCGGGACTGGTAAACATTCTACTGTTGGTACATTGCAAAATTCAGACGCGACTACCTATAGCGGCTGCTGGATTAGTAGTCGCATATTAAATGAGTCTTTTAATGTTAAAGAGTTGTTACGGTTTATCATGTTTAAAAAAGAAAAAAATAATAATAATAATAAATAATTGTAATGAATAATCTAGTAAAAGTGATTCAAAAATTAAAGTATTTGATCCTGGATCCCATTGTATTTATATCGTATTCATAATATTGTGTTTAAATTAATGTTTACGTATTCATTAAAAATCTGTATATGTATAGCGTGACTCACTATTTAACGAGAAAATTATGTAAATTTTATGAAAATGCCATTGATTTTTCTATAAACTTTTACTTCAAAAAGTAATATTAAATACTTTAGTTTTAGAATTCAATATTCTAATATTGCATCATATTTTCTTCGAAAAGTTTTAGATGTAACATTACTTGTCACTTACAGTTCTTTTGAGTTTATAAACTGAAGTATGTTTAAAATGTATATATGCATTTGTTTTGTTTTGGGCCACTAGATGTCAGGGGGCCTTTTTTTGTTCTACTTTTGTAGAAAATCAGATTCAATCCTGGTTTGGAAATCGGAATCATGTTACTGGTCGTGTGACTAAATAAATATGGCTGACTTGTTTTAATACATATATAATGACCACCATTAAATTACTTATTTTAATATATTATTATATTAACTTGCATAGGAGAAACTTCTTCAGATAGAAAAATCTCGACTTCAAGCGATGTGTGAACCTGTTCCCATCTTTATTATTCAGGGATCTTAACTTGGGTAATAATTCAAATAAACTTAGTTTCTCGATATTATTGACATCTCGACATCCCATTCGAAAGCATAGCGATCGAATCATGATGTGAAAAATGACATATTGATATTCTATCAAGGAACAATCCCAGGAAATACTTGCATTTAATTCTGTGAAGCAATTTCACTGATGTTAAGTAAATATAACACTAAAATATAAACGCTTTTTCCAAAGAATTTTTAATATTTTATTTTATTTTAATTCATAAATTTAGTGAAAATAATACCCATTATTTAAATGAATTAATCTACCTGCCTATTTAATATTCCAAACCAATAAAATAATACATTTTTTAATTAAATCGATCCTAGTTTTAACTATGTTCCTACCTGAAACACTTCTGTTCAAAAAAGTTGATTATATACTAACTGTTGAGTTTCAACGGACTAAGTCGGAAACTTTTATATATTTTGGAGCTATGAATGGGGGTAGATTTGGTTGTTGTATATTAAATCCTTCCAATTTATAGCTCAAATGTAATAAAAAAACCCATAGCTAAAATTTATTTGGAAAAAGTGTTGATATTTTACTGTTCCAATTACTCAACATCTGTGAGATTGATAGAATATCAACTGGAGCCATTTTTCACATCACGATTCGATCATTATGTTCTCAAAAGGGTTTTCAGAGTAGAAAATCAACAATTTGGAGAAATTAAGTTTATTTGAATTAAATCAAATTATAATATATAATTGAAATTATTAACGCGTGTACAAAAAATTATTATAAATAAAAAAACCTTATTTTCAATGTGGGATGTTACGATGCGTGACGATGACTCGACTTACATCATTAATGTTCACCCAAAAAGTGCACAACGTGACTAAAGAGGTTTTCCCTTCAAAAATTTATAAACATATTCTTGTAACTTTTAATATTACATAATAAACAATTTCAATTATTTAAAAAATAAAACATCCACGAACTAATTAGTCATATTATTAGCATAATGGCATTGTTTATTAGATAGTAAATTAGTGTTTTGTACCCGAAAAACTAAGAAATTGACGATGATCTTTAAAATTGATTCAGTTTAGAAAAGGCATGACATATAATTTTAACATATAGATAATTACTATGGAAATGAATAGACAAATAAACCTGGCTCCAATCATTTCGAAAAGTGAAATGGTAAAATAATTAAGTAATTTAAAACAATAATTCAAAGGAACAAAGCCAACTCAAATATTTCAATTTCAATTAAAATATTTACAAAAATTTGTTCCAAAAATAATAGCATCGCATCACTTTGATATTGATTTAAGGAGTGGTGTTATAAGTTCAAAGTGCTTAACTGTTCGCCTGTGTGTTTCTCAGTGGTATCGTTGCCCCTTAACGGTCGGATCGACTTGATTGAGAACATTTTATAGCTAAGTTTCCTAAGGGGTTTTTTTTTGTAAATTTTGTAAATTTCACTTGTTTTTATTAAGAATAGTTTTTGATTTTGTTCATACTTGTTAGTAAATAGTCTTGGAGACAAGGATAAAATATTCAAGTCATTTGTTACAAGTAACAGGTTGGCTGATAAGTCCCCGGTCTGACACATAGATGGCGTCGCTAGTATTAAATGCATATTATTTTTATATAGTACCAACCTTCAAATGATTCGTGTCAAAATTTGACGTCTGTAAGTCAATTAGTTTGTGAGATAGAGCGTCTTTTGTGAAGCAACTTTTGTTATTGTGAAAAAAATGGAAAAATTGGAATTTCGTGTTTTGATAAAATACTGTTTTCTGAAGGGAAAAAATACAGAGTCCGGAAACTCATTATCAAGCCAAGTTTTTGCTTCCACTGTATTTTTTCCCTTCAGAAAACAGTATTTTATCAAAACACGAAATTCCTTTTTTTCCATTTTTTTCACAATAACAAAAGTTGCTTCACAAAAGACGCTCTATCTCACAAACTAATTGACTTACAGACGTCAAATTTTGACACGAATCATTTGAAGGTTGGTACTATATAAAAATAATATGCATTTAATACTAGCGACGCCATCTATGTGTCAGACCGGGGACTTATCAGCCAACCTATTATGGTGACTCTTAATAAATCCAATTATGTAACTTTTGAAAATAAAATAGGTCACATTGGGCCAGAAAGTTGTATGTCCTGGCTTATATGATCTAAAAAATATATCACATGCGCCAGTAAATTTCAACTTTTTTTTCGAAATAAATGGTTTCTATCAATATTTTTAATCGTTAAATACTATCTGCTAAGCCTGCAATAACACCCGTAGTTACGAACAAATAAAATTTTAAACAGTATCAATTTTCTTGTCCAATATCGTTTATATGTCTATTCACAATTTGACTACCTTACATGTAATCTAAATAGATTCCTACCAGTTAGTTAGTTACCTCTATAGTCTATACCTACACCTAAAGAGTTGACTTGCTTATTTGAAATTCATAACACTTAACATTTGACTTGCAACACTTTAAGCATACTAATTAATTGTATTTCGTAATGAATTATATTGTCCTGTTGTAATTGGTTCATTCATTTAAATACATATTTGTATATCCCCCAATTTAATAGTGATTGTTATCATACATACATTAGACATTACTACTAACTTACACACAGTCTTTTGCTTGTGAAAGTTTTTATTGTTGCATAGTCTGGGTGCTGGATGGTATTAGTTATGCTACTATGCTAAATGACATTGCACTTAATACTTGATCAAAACATGTGTCTGTCGTTGGTCTGTCTTAATAGGATAATATTTATTAGTTGGTCAATAGCGTAGGATGACAATATAGTTCATTATTCGTCGCACAGTGGAGTAATTATACCAAATTTCCGGACAAAATATAATGAAGGGATTTTATGCTCAAAATTGATTCAAAAGACTATTTAGATGCAAAAGTACCTTTTATTTGACAACAATAATAAAAATTTGTTTGCTCATATTCGTCTTAAAACCTAATTATTTCATTTTCTGCGTCAATTTTTTTCATTTTTATGCTTCTAAGCCGTTGTTTTTCTTATCTATGCTTGCTTTTGTTTCCACGTAAGGTGATTTGGAATTACAAGATTTTTTTCATAAAAATGTTTTAGAATACTTAAGCTTTGCTCTGCTACAAAAAATTTTACCGGGTAAAAAGGGGCACATAAACAAGGTTTGAGTTTACCTAATAAGTTTAATGAAAAAAAAATTACCTTTTTAACAGCAAATATGAATCATAAATATTTAATTATATAAATAGAAATATTTACATTAAATACTAATAAATAAAGCACAAGCCTTACTTAATTAATTAACTGAACTTAACTTAAGCCTTACCTTACTTAATTGTAATAACAAACACAGTAAACGTAAATTGAATGACACGGTTAATCGAGAGCAACAACAATAATAACATGCATCCGTAGTTACAGGTAGATTGCGTCTTACAAAACAGGCGGGGGCGAGGTTAGGATAACTCAAGTGGCCACTGTGCGTCGATAAGTGATGAATAAATAATAAACTAATCTTAGTATAGTTAAGAACCCTACATTCATTTGTATGTAAAAATCCTAACCGTCATATTAGACGGTTGTTGGTGGTTTAGTAGTTTCTGCTAAAATAAGATTTTTGCTTTACACTTGGCTGGAAAATTTGACTCATTCGGTTTTAGGCTGCTGGAAAAAATGAAATGAAAAATTTTTGTTTGATGTGCTTAATGGGATTGGATGCACCAAATGAACTTTTATTAACGTGATTGGCTTCTTTCTGGGTGTTAAAAATCATTAATGAAATCATAGTTGCTAGGAATTAAAATTAAAATTTTAGTTTAACCACATGCTTATAGTTTCATGTGGCTGTCGATAACACACAGTTATAAAGTGAGACAAACATTTCTAATTAAAACCCTTCCAGCAGCTCAAAATCGAAACAATTTCGAAAACTTCGGATTTTCCTTCCATGTCTAGAGAAAACTTTATTTACGTCTTGTCATGTCACCAGCAGAAAACATACATACAATACCAATTAAAAATATGCAGGTTAGCTTCTTAGTCTCTTTGCAGTTTTTTGTCTGTTCAGTCTGTGGCTTGGCTAATATTTAGTTGGTTTTTAATGTTTAAAAAAAACTCAACGTATTAAAATTATTATTAAAAATCGTTTGCAAAACCAGCTAAACTTGTAAAAATAAGAAAATGATCTTTTGGTATCCTTCAAGCTTCTAAAATCCATATTCCCCATATTAAATATGCATATGCATCTGAATACACGGGTTTGTGTGCTGGGCATGTAACAAAAGCTACGATATCATGTAATTATGCCATACTGTTCTTTCTAATAACCCTTTATACATACCAACAAATATATCAAAAATTTAGTTCAAAATATGTAATTTTTGAATTTATTGATTTTCCGCTAATTCAAATTACTAGGGATTTTCTGACAAAAGGCTTATCGTTTTTCGAAATACATTTTCAAAGTGATAAGAGGCTTATCAATTTTCGGTTCGGCAAGTAATCAGCCATGAAATTTCTCGGTTTTTCAATACTTGCTCTTTGTAAAAAAATTTTCTGATTACCACATCTATGTATAAAAAAGTCTACAGTGTGTCTGTAAAGCTTAGGATCTTTTAGGATAGCGATGGTGCTGTACAATGGCCGTAATATATAAATTCACAAGTATACTAAAGCTTAATTACGCCCTAAAGATAATTCATCCGTTATCGTAGAATACCTGAGCTTAACCAAATAATTCCAGTAATACGTGGTTTTTTTACCGATAGGTCTCTGTGCGTAGTATCTAATAAATCAACGTATATTATTATATGTCAATTTTGGAGTATAGCGTCTAAACTAAATTCAACACCTTTTAAATTATAAATTAACAGTTTCATTCTTTATAGTACCCATCTTATTCAGCCATATTTGTTACTCGCTTGCTGCTCACTGTTCCTAATTAAGACATGGTATTTAGTGAAATTTCACTTTCCATTTTATGCTTAAAGAAATGGAGTAGTTTTTATCTAATTGTTGATTGTGCAATTGATAATATGCATGTAATCCTGACGTTCTTCAAGTATAGTAATAGGTTATTGTACTCCGCCAACTAATTATCATTGCTTCAGGATAGTTTTTGTCCAATAAATCTAAATTTGTGTGAAATTCTTACACTTTGTACTTATGGCGACTTTGATACTTTGCATTATTTTTTGTTATAATGTGTAAACTATAGAGTGTATACTTTTTATCCCTATTTATCAGCTTTTTAGGTGCATATAATGTTTTTTCGTAGAAAATAATCAAAAGTTGTTCTGTTTGAAGAGACGTATTAGAGCCACCTAGAATTTGACGTAGTCTTTCAGGATGTTTTAATTTTTAAACGTAAATGGTAAGAGATAGTGGAAATATTTAAATTATAAGGTTGTTCTTCGTAAATTACCAAAGAACGTATGTACGAAAACTTAATAAGTTTGGCAGAAATAGGACAGGAAAATTATGAAAAAACTGAAAAATCTAAAAAAAGGAAGGATTTTATTTTCCAAGCCCATTTGGCCCTGTACAAAAACTATTAACTTTTACGAAATGTTTTTGCGAAAGTTATTTAGATTGTAAAGATCTTTTTCTTCAAGGGTTAGTTGGCTTATAAAAAAATTAAGTTTCCAATAATGTTAAATTAAAGTTTCTTATTTAAACAGATCTATCATTTAAATACATGAGTTGAATTTTTAACGATTTTGAAAGTCAAAGTCGAATCCAAAGTTCTCGTACAATATCTCTGTTCAAATCGAGCATTTTATTCCCAAAACGAATAAAATCGATTCTATTTTCATCTAAATATATCAGATTTTTATTACCTCTCGTCTTTTATCGAAGAAATAATTAATTTAAAGTGGTGAAAGTTCATAGTCTGCAGACATCACCGTTGAGACTAAATATTTTCTTTACGCCCTTGCGTAAATTGCTAACTTAGTAATCTTGCTTTATATAACGTCTTTCGGCGGTCCTTTTTCACGGAATTTTTGATTGCGTCCCCACAGTTCAAATTGAAAGTTATAATTTTTTTGTTATATAAAGATAATCGAACTAATGCAGAATTACTTTGTCCGATCAATATAAAAAGATGTTAGAAAATCAACACTCAGAAAATAGCTTTATAGTGTCTATGAACCCGTTTTATATCTTTCAGGGTGTTGAACCCGTTTAAAATCAAAAGAGCAACCGGCAATCGAGAATTTTTGTGGGAAGATAATACTCTACTGAGTCTCAACGTTAATCAGTACATTTTTAGTGTTTGAGCCTGCCGACTAAAAGTTTACTCTTATTTTTTCTATATGGGCTAGTAAAGTTTTTTTAAAAAATACTTTTATTGATAATTTAACGTATCTTAACATACCATACGCACATTATAACGCATGCTGAATAATATTTTATATGTTAGCATATATATTTTGATTCATGTATCAAAATATAACATTAAAAAAAAAACTTCAACTTGTTAAATGACATCTACATACAACATGATTAATCACATATTATATGTATGTATATGTGTTGTTTACTATTTGTTATATAGAAATATTATATAGTATATAGAAAATTCTACCTCTAATTCTCTACTTCGAAGCGTTTTAATATTACAACCTATTAATATAGTAATACAACGATAAATATCTTTCACATTTATTTTATTATGTATATGTATAAAGGATGCTTAGAAATTTCTTTCTAGTCTTATAGGGTTTGAATTCCAAGGTTTTAATTAAGCTGTAATGATACCAATCTTAAACACTAGCTATATAGGCGTAACTCAAAACTATCTCTAAAATGTAAATTAGGAAAGGGAAATAAAAAAAAATTAAAGTTTTATTTCATCCTTGCAACAACTCTAAAAACATTTTTTTTAAATTACTTATTATAAATTTATTTTATCAACACTTTCACGTTCTCGTTTTCAAAATTTTAATTTAATTACGGGCAAGATTTAATCACTATCTTCAATCATGTGCTATTAAACCGATCTCATAAAACTACCGATATACTCCGGCAGTTTTTAGGATATGGACTAAAACGTGTAACTAACTTTGTTTATCGTAGGTATTCTTAAACTGACTTAGAAGTATAAAATAAAATCTTTTTGAAAAAACTAAAAATTTTTTCTTACTTTTTTGTTTGTTCTATTTTTTACAAAAACAAATTTAGTTTATAATTTCTAGTCAGTTTAGGAATACCTTCAAACGTAATA
Organism: Chrysoperla carnea; assembly: GCF_905475395.1. Classification (NCBI taxonomy): domain Eukaryota; kingdom Metazoa; phylum Arthropoda; class Insecta; order Neuroptera; family Chrysopidae; genus Chrysoperla; species Chrysoperla carnea. The sequence goes on along the minus strand of NC_058337.1, from coordinate 68,653,400 downwards.
AACGCAGTCATTAACAGGTAAACTTCATCAGTGGCCGAGCGAGTAAAGACGCAATCGCCTATAACCGTTTAACTTATGATTAACGGGTTGCGTGTTCGAATCCAGGCAGTGGCAGTTTGATCAATTATAACTAATAGGGCGGTAAATTGATCACATTGTCGTCGCTTGAATAAGAAGAAAGTAAAATAAAGATTTAAAAATAAATTATGATGTGAGTGGCCTCTGTTATAGATGTTTGTCTGAAGAACAGTGGTTAATGCCCATTATTTAAAAAAAAAACAGTCACACGTATTAGTCCATATTTTAAAAACTACTGAAGAGTATACCCTCACCACAAACATTTCTTAAAATTTTTTTAAGAAATCGGTTCACTGACGAAAATGAAATGTATCCCTATTTCTGCCCTTTGGGACGAAATTTTTGCTCAAATTTATATGGTATAAATTTCGAAGTAGGAATCCCATCTAAACATTGTTTTGAAAATGGCTAAACAAGCCGAAACGATCGTCAACATTTTATATTATTTTAAATAAATAATTTATATAAAATATTAGTTGTTATTGCTAAATAATAAATCGAAAGTATAGTGTATCTGGTATATAAAATTTTACTATAAGTAATAAATGAATACTAATACTTGCTAAATCAAAAAGTTATGGCCCTCATAATCCTTATCTACTGCAGGTACTCCTGTCTTCTTTTTTGAAGAGAGTTCTTTCAAGTATAATCCATGCGATGGATTCTAGATACATTATCTTGATTTGTTGTACTATAGTTCGATTTATCGATAGTTCTTCAATACTTAAATTCTCAAAAAAATACAGTGTTGAAGAATAACGGTGCTATAACTAGAGACAATTTCCATTCAGATGTTATTATAATGCCTGGCTTTTACGCGTTTTTGTTTTGGTGCATACGTAATTACTTTAAAATCAACCTGATTAATAAATATTAAACACCCATCTTAATATTATGAAATAAACTCTTTCAATATAATATTAAATATAACCTATACTAGACGAACGAAGTATTAATAAAATATCCCCAGTACACATAAAACTCATAACTTAAGGGAAGCTGTAGTACCTATAACATTTTCATTAATGTGTTTTTAAACCCGCCAGAACTCATGTTATCAGCATTTTGCTCACGATCGCTTTAAAACATATATAACTTTTATTTTTCAAGTGGTATCTGCAGTTGAAACTTTTTCTATCTTCATATAATTTTATCCATTTTCGAATTATAAATTTTTTTGATTTTCAATCTATCTAAAGCTTTTTTTAAAAATAGATTTTGTTCATGTTCTTCAGAAATTGTGATAATTTCTTTCATCACGACAGTAAAGATGAACGCAAAAAAATATTTACTTAGGAAATTTTCAGGCCTGTTCATGTTATATTAAACTAACTTTCGTTAGTTAAATATAATGTCGCACTTATTAAATTAAAAAAACTTGTGATAGAAATATTGTGAAATTAGTTACAAGTGAAATTTACAAAATTCAAAAAACCGCCGACAAATTTTTCGGGTACGGAACCCTAAACTCGCACTTGGAACATATATAAGAACATTCTCCATTAAATTACCTTTTTTCTAAAAGCATTTTGAATTTGCACTCTCCGTTAAATTACCATTCAAACGAAACAAAAAAATTAAAATCGGTTCATCCGTTTAGGCGCTACGAAGCCACAGCCAGACACACACAAATAGCGATCAAACACCCCTTCTTTTTAGTTCGGGGGTTAAAAATGAATTTAATTAGTTAGTGCATTAAAAAATAAATTTATATAAAATTATGTAGAGAGTAAGATTTACAAAGTTCAAGAATATTTAAGGTGCGAAACATTTGACACATGTGCAGAACGCCTCAGTAAATCTTTCATCAGTCATCACGCGAATAAAGATTACCAAACGGTTGACGCGAGTGCTGACGGGCTAAATACATGTATTACAATAATATCTCAATGGAAATTGTCTCCAGTTATAGCACTGTTATTCATCAACACAGTATTTTTTTGACAAATTTAAGTATTGAAGAACTATCGCTACAAATCTGGATAATGTATGAAGAATCATCCAGATCGATTATATTTAAAGCACTCTCTTCAACATGTAACCGTTACAGATGACCTTACGCGTTTCTCTTTCAGATATCCACTACTTTGAGAGTCCTGAAGCAGATTTAACTCATATTTTCAGTGATTCTGGACGAATATGACTTCTTTTTTCCACTTAAACTTCGCTTACCTATACTTAGTAACATTACCGAATACATATTATCATGTATCAGCCCTGTCAAGGTTGCAAATTCAACATAATGCTGTTAGATTCAAGGTATGTACATCTCTTTGCGTATTCCAATTAAACCTTTTCAAAATTTGGCGTTCTGTTGTTAATTTAAAGCTGGAATATGTTATGTATGATTTATAATACATAACATATTCCATAATAATTTTAATTCATTCGAAAACAAAATCACATTAACAATTACACTTCAACCTAGGATAGGTTAGGCTAAATTATATTGGCTGCCCGTGAAGGACACACTTAGGCCCATTGTGATACCATATATGTGTTTTACCACCTTTTCTGCTGATAATTTCATTTATCAACTCCTCCATTATTTTCAGAGGCTGAGTGCACCTCCTTCATGCATACCTATACCATGCACTACACCAGTCCATCACAACTATTATTTAATTTTTATCCTAGTCAAACCGTGAACAGAATTCGTTACTCCTTAAACAACTGACCTACTAGGGTTGAAAGACTTCAATGTATCTCCAAGAAAAATATCTCCATTTCAATACAAATGCTATTCAGTTTATATCAATATGTGTCGTAAAACCCAGAACGATAAAGGTATATTAGACCCTAAGTACTACACTTTACCCTATATATTATATAATATTTTCACATTAAATAGAAACGAAATATTTCCATTTCATTCCAAACCAATCCAATCCAATGTATGTCAATGAAAATAATATACCCTGTAACTTTTTTGTATATAAATTTAAGAAGGGTTACTTGGTTTTAGTTTTCCTTGGTTGTTCGGTTCTTGTTGTTGTTGTATTATTATTGTTGTTGTTTATTATATATTTGTTGTGAATTCTTAGAGCAGGGTATTTAGAAAAGAATAGGCATACATAAATCTTGTGTGATAAAGTAGTATGGAGTTTGTCTTTTGTTGTTTACCTCTGTATACATATGACAATTTAATATGCAGGTTATTTGTCTTATCAATGAACGAGTCGTAATATGCAACTACTAGCTCTAGACAGTTGAACTACGATAATGTTGCCATCATGGAGTTAAAAAGAAATCATTTATCACAAAAAGTAATTACATTTATTAAAAAATTCCAACAATCTCTGTCGATTGTGCGATTGTTCATGTGCCACCAATAATATAGTATCGGAAAATAGTATATTTAAATGGCAAATTGAAAAATTTTGTGAAATTCTGGAAATTTTGTAGTAGGTTTCAAATGTAGATATCGCATGTAATATAACTTTGCTTTTAATCACTTTTTCTTGAACGTCCTTAAATACCTCTTTGATATAATTGCTGATGTGAAAACAAACAAAAGGGTAACTAATTTGGGTATGAAATTTGATGAATTACTGTTATTCTGGTAACACTTTATGAGCACTATTAAAACGTCCAATACTTGATCGTAAAAAATAAAAACTGCAAATAAAAACACTAAAGTATCACAGCAGAATTTGAGTGAGATATTTCGTCTGCTCATTTGGAAATATTTTAACTTTTATACATTTTTTGTTTGTTTTCATCACAAGGACGTTGCCAACCAATATGCCGGGGGATTGGGTGCAGGATGGAGGACTAATGAAATTTATAGTTGTTAAATATAAAATATAGAAATTTTAAAAATAAAAAAACACTTGTAAGGCAAACGCGATGAAAGTATGCGGAAACGAAGTTACAAAATTTGATATTTAAGATGAGAAATGTAAATCGAATATTCAAAATCTAGTAATTTATTAAAATTTTCTTTGGGGGGAGGGGGGTCTGAGTCGTTAAGTTTTCTAAGAGTTAATTGAGCATTCAATTAAACTATGAAAGCTTAAACTAAACGCTTTACTAACGAAAAAGAAATTTTCGTATAATCTTGCTTCTAAAAAGTCCGTTGTACATAGATGTTGTGTGGCAAGTTGATGTCAGTTTTTTTTTTGTATATTCGTTCACTAGAGACGTATATATCAGAGCGGGGGTGTACTCAACTGTAGTAAAAAATATATTACTGGTACGTACAAACCATCATCATGGTACCAAACTTTATGAACTATATTATAAAAATTGAGAGGGAGCAGAGTGGTGTCAGGTATGAACCTCATTGAAATATTCTAAAACATTTGTAAAACATATTTGTAAAATGTGCTATTTGTTTCTCTTATACTTTTGGCTGTGTTGTATAATTTTTATTTTCATTGGGGAGTATTAAGTGTTCCGATAATCAGCTTAATTTTTCCTTCTACCTTCTATATAAATGTTTTTATATCGAAATTTAAAAAGTTAAAAGTTACCTGATTGCTAAATGGAATTCTGAGAAAAACTTGAGAAAAGTGAAATCGTTATTATTGTTTCTTTCGAGATTTCTTAACCAAATTTTTATAAACTTTTGTAGAATAACCATTTTAATATTTTGAATATCATACTCCAGTTTATCAAACCAAACTCTACAGGAAATGCTGATGTCAAATTCAAAGCTATAATTTATCCGTCATAATCCATCATATAGAAAATAATACTTGTTAAATGATTGCTGCAAAGATTCTAATTTGTACTTTAATGATTGCCCACTAGGTTTAAAGGTTTTATTTGGAATCGGTGCTTTGTTTTTTCCATGCAATTATTTTAACAATTCTTTTAAGTTGGAAGATAGAAACAACCTTGAAAATTAATTTATGTTCAGCAATTTTATTTAACAAAAAACTACAGCTTTTTATTTGTTATTATGCTAAACTATTAGAGTAGATGTCTTAAAACAAGAATACCTAAGTATCTAACTATATTTATTATTATTTTAAATAAATCTTCGTCTTAGTTCTATCAAAATAAATGTTTGTCATAAATAAATCAAGAAAAATTATTAAATCTAAGAATAAGAAAATATAGAGAATGAAATATTATTATTGATACAGATTTTCTTTTATAATAGTATAAATCGTGCATATTTTAATGATAAATTGTCATACGCATATAGAGCATAAAATTTATGCAAATTTTTATAAAACAGATAATTCAATATACAGTTTTATATATTACTAGAGTGATATCCACCCGCTTCCCTGGGTTTAAAAGTAAAGATTGATAAGGATTGCTATCGCTTATCTCCTTTCTATAACACTCGAAATAATGGTAAGGATTGTTTTACACAGGTAAAATATATGTGTGGTTTTCTATTTTTTTTTTAATGTATAATAGTCGTAATTGAGTATATCAGAAAAGATGGCCGGGAAATATTTTATATTGACTATTTTTTACAGAAATCTGTAATTTATGGTCATGTCAAATTAAATTAATTTTTAAATTTTTTTATTTTTTATTAATATATCTTTATAAATTATATCTCATGTGTTATTCTGAAGTATGAGCTATATTTCTGTACAGTTTCATTAAAAACCATTCGCTAGTTTTAGCGTGAAAGCGTAACAAACAAACATGCTTACTTACGCATTTATAATATATATAGATAAAATTTTATTCTTCAATCTCCAATCTTACTTTGTCGTCTATTGCATAACAAGTACCTACATTTTATATTGTACGAATTAGAAGTATCAAACATGTGAGTACTTTGAGAACTTGAATGTGTAGATATTTTTCTTTATGAATGCGAGATTAATTCTTAATTTCTGCATGATTTTCTATGCATTAACGAATAACTTATTTATAACCCCTGTGCATCTACCTACCCATCACACTAAGGTCATTCTTCAGCCATTTGCCGCATGTAAAACAGTGGAGGCTGGAGTTATCCTGCTAGAGAAAACTACAATTAATTTTGAGAATAGAGTAGACGCATGTAGGGGGATGCTTGTTATTGAAAACGAAATGGCATACGTTTTGGAATAAAGACGATTCAAATAAAGTGGATTACAACTTTAATATAAGTAATAATAAGTTCTCTTATATTATGAAAACACTCGTTTCCTCCTTTTAATCAGTAACATGTTTTTGGGCAATATGTGTCTTCCATTCAAGAATTAACATATATTTGGTCAAATGTATCCCATTTTTATGATGAAAGTTAACAATCTTGTATTACCAATTTTACTAATTACTGGTACTAAGATGCCGTGTGTTGTATAAGGGTCAATTTTAAAATTTTGCAAGAATTTATGTTGGATAGAATATAAATGGGTTGAATTTTACGTTAGTTTGATAAAATTCAGGCAAGAATCATTGTTAAAGCATTGTAAAATCTTTTTTAACTTTTTCTTAAGCTGTCATATATTTTTAATTAAAAAATGTTAATGAATAAAAAAATTTAATAACAAAAATTACTGAAATTAAAAAAGACTGAATTTAATACTTTATTTATTTTTTATAGGTAACTGCTTTTTTCGTTTTTACTACCGTCATCAAAAAGAAAATAAAAAAGTTTTGGAATATAGTAAGAAAATATTTTAATCATTTTTGATTGATAAAATTTTTTAATTAATTTGGCCAGCAAATGGAACGAGATGGTATAATAAAAACAAAAATTGGAAGTTAGAAAATCATATATGGAAGCTGTTTAATTCGCAAATGCCAATTTCGATTACTAGATAGAAGCTGACAAAAAATTTAAAACAGGTTTAGATTATATTATTTTTTCTCAGGTTGAATTTATCATATAGTTTTTCGATAGGTATCCTTTAGTAATAAAATACATTTAAAAAAGACTTTCAAAAACTATAAAAATATCGATTATATAAATACACTCATTTGTTAGAAGACTATTTTCGTGGTTGTTATGGAATATTTGGATCAAACTAGCATTATATTTTCGAAAATTATGATTGAAATCAAACTAGAACTAAACAAGCATTCATGATAGTTGTTTAATAGAAGTTTGATAATAGATAGAAGTGATACTGCAAATGAATAGAGTGAAGGTAAGAAATACCATTATACCTTAACAGTTACTGCAGTTGGTTTTGCCGCAACTTAAAATCTTTATGCAAGAGCGTAGGCATATCGTAAGCTATTGTTTATTGATTGGAGTTAAACAAAGAGTTTTGCGTCAGTATTCAAAAAAATGAACGTTTAATGTTTATAAGAAGTATACACAAGTTATTAATTTTCTGGGGATGTCAAAACTTTGACTTGCGATTAAATAAACTTATTAGATATTTTCAACTTTCAGGTCTTGCAGAAGTCTGGCTTTTATATATTTTTAAGTCTCTGATAGAAAGTTTTTGTCAGTGTTTATTCACGTCAAAGCTTGATTGTGATTTATTTATTTATTTTTATTCCGGAAAAATGCAAGGTTCCTATAGCAAGCCATACAGGAACCGTGTTTTTTAAAGGGTTTTGTGAAATAGATTTTAAACGCATTTTGCTCAAGAAAAGCTAGATTAATTTACACTAGTGACTTTATATTTCCGATCAAATTGGGTTATAGATTGATGTAGGTGAAATCGGAATATTTGTGAAAAGTATCGTATTACAAAATAAATTTTCCCGAATGGACCACCAAATCATTTTGTTAATGTCTACCATTCAAAGCTTTTGGTAACAGATGGAAAAGCAAAATTTGGAATCGCGCTTGGTGTAAAATTCAAAAATTAGATAAACATATTTTTTATTATTGAAGCGCTGTAAAATGAATAGTCATGAATATTTATAAACAGTTTTAATTATTTTGAAAGTGCAAAATATATAATTATTCGAAATAAATATAGTTCTCAACATTAGCTACAAATGCCTCACAATGGATACGTAACTCTTCATAATAATTTTCGATAAATATGTTCATCGTATACAACTCGTATATCAGAATTGAACAGTATTTATTACTCCTGTATACCTCATACTAACCTTTTATTAACCAACGTGTAGTGAGGTTGATCATCTTTGAAGTAAGTTATCTTTTACTATTATAGTTAGTATAAGAGTATATGTAAATGCACATAAATATATAATGAGAAAGTTTGAACAAACTAATTTTCTTCTATAAAATGAGAAAATTTTAATAATATCGTCTTTTTCTTAATTTGTTATTAAACATGCTATAAAATATCTATTTATTCTTTTTTACAATTATTATTATATTGGTAAGACTTTAAAACCTATAAAACTAATCTAGTTTTAAAAAGGTCCGAGAAATAATTGTATTATTTTTGATCACTCGCAATATTTATTTGGTCGTTTAAGGTAGTACTTTTCGTCCTATATTATGAAGTTATAACGTAATTCCCCATCAAAATTGAAAAAATTAATTTTTTTGAATTTGTGATCCCACTACCGTCCTCATAAATTCTGAATTAGTCGGGCACAACGAGTTGTTTTTTTTTTTTTTAAATAATTTATGAAGATTTTAATTTAAATAGTTTTGTTTTTTAATTTCTATCGTCTAATTTAGAAATCTATGAAAACTACCGTTTTATCATAAAACTGTCTGTAAATGCATTCACATGAATCTAGGCTGAATATATAAAAACTTTCATATGAATCATAAAATCGATCATTTTAACAAAATGGAAAGAGACTACGTAGACCATCTGAAAATTACTAGAATATGTCGAAAGTTTAAAACAGATAATTTCGTGTCCTAAAGTTCCCGGAGCGTCTGCACAACTAATATCGTTGATATCACAAAAAGTTATTTTGGATGTTATGGATTTTATTTATCTGATATGGTTCGTAATTTCGTATATTAACAACTACTGTATGTATATTAGAAGCAATTCGTGTTGATTTTATATTGTCTGAGTTAGCGCGTGTGTGATTGTACGTTCCGCAAAGAGAGTACGCACATCAACATCCACGATAACTTTAATTGAATAAAGTTATCGTGATATCGTGATAACTAACGACTTTATATTAACCCGTGTGCACGTGGCCATTAAGCTGGCAATAATAGAAGGCTGTCTCAAAAAGAATTTATTTTTTGCATCAATCGCAAAATGGTTTAAAAATTTTGTTTTTTGCTACTCAAAAAAAGGGGAAAAAATTCTGCAAACGACTTCTGTCATATCTGATTAATCAAAGCCGCTATATGCTTATGACAGATATCCGGACCCATTTTATTAGAAATTTGAATAGAAAAACTGATATAATTTTAAAATATTTTGTCCAGTTCTATGTTTAATTCTATAATTAACCAGCCTATAAATGTCTTGCATAAAATAAAGCCTTTTTTTTCACCAATCCACAAATCAAAACTTGAAAGCATGATTGCAAAGTTTTTCAAGTATCTTTAAAATATTGCACTTTCGTTTCAGTCTAATTTTGTTTATCGGGGAAAATCTTATAACATTTATAATGGCGACACTATTACGATTGCATGTGTTAAATTGCATTCGTAATAATAAATTTTTTTAATTTAAACAATACGCATGACATAATAATCAGTAGGTTTTAATCTACATTATATCGGTTAACTTATGCATTTTAATTATATTTCTATTTGCATACTTTATGCCTAATATAAGCAAAAAAAATTATATTTATATGGTTTGGAAATGTCAACTAGATTCTTTTTAATCCGGAAAACTTTGGTTTCGATTGATAGAAAACATTTTAAAAAAAACTACCTTTTTAAGGACAAGATTTTATTGTACTAAAAAGAAAAAACTAATTATTTCTTTAAGTCACTCTTACATGAGTATTTGTAAAAGCTGGACACGCTGAGTTTTAAAATATAAAAGATGATTCGGAGTGCTTCAAGTACACGGAAAAGAAATTTGCCGATATCACTATGTAAGTACAGGCGTGAACGCGATATTGTATGATTTTACCATTAAATGTATCGGAACATGAGCAATAGTTAGGGTGAATGTCAGTGAGGGCCTGACACCCATGCTACTACTGACTGGTGATATATGCAATATTCCTGGGCGAATTGCTTACGACTGTAATATCACCGATGCTACTAATGGTATTCCATCAATATGTATTTAAATAACGAAATAGGTTAAAAATAATAGAGTGACGATCAGTGTGACAACAAACATAGCGCTTACACCTTTACTGAATAGGATTGTAGTTCAATAATGCATATTGATAAACGTGCCAAAGATCATAGCGGAAAAAAATAAGTAGCCTTGCGACATCTGCAATGTAGTATGAGCCTCAAGACCATACTGTCGAGTTTAACTTACTATTTAAAAATGTAAGTGACGGTCAAAGTTTTTATACCATGCAGTTTTGTAAATATCGCCACAGTTATGGATCTTACGGCAATACTATATTATTAGACAATTGTTTGTATCTGTCCGTATACCTAACCATCATTGTAATAAACGCCATATATTTCTTACCGTGTAGTAGCAGTTTAGTACCATAAATGCTTTTTCGTAAAAAAAAGTTTTTATTTAAATTTTTAATTCAAAACTACTTTAATTCAAAAAGTACATTTATCAAATATGGTGGAAGCGATGAGAAAATCATACATGTATACGTACAGGATGTAAAATGCATACAGGCATCTATATATACAAATATTACAATTTAAAAAAAAAGCTTGTAAAAAGCAGATTGTTTGTACCCTATACTAACTTTAGAAAATTTTCACCGACAAATTCATGATGTAAACACTGTTTCATACTCGATTATTTATATTTATTACCTGTGCATGCAATATATTTTCAACATTATAAAGCAGTCTATTTACGCTTAATCACATGTCGATTCAACAATGTATTGTATATTGTTGAATACTAAGATATACCGTAGTACATACAATAATGCGATCGACTAGCAGTTGCCCACTCGGTTCGCTAAATAATTCTAACTTTAAACCCAAGACTATCGCGTTATAGAATTTATTTCTCTTACCCTCACTTTTCTCTTCTTTTGTTCACAATTTCATAGGGCTTTAACTTTTGGTGTGGTTATCGAATTAAAAAAAAAAAAATAAAATAAAATAAAGCACATAATACTCCCTCATACTTGTTTTGATATAAAAAAATTTAAATCGGTTTAGTAGTTTTTGAGTTCATTCCTTACAAACAAACTCACAAGCAATCAAATCCTTTCTCATTATTATATTATATTTATTTAATTTATTGAACTTATCAAACTTAAAAAAAAAATAATTTTCGAAAAATTCTGAGTATACAATATATCTATCTATGACCATACAATATATCTATCTAACACACGTATAATTTACATATTCATTGGTGGATTCATAAATATTCTTTCCTATGTCTCAGTCCTCCATTGTGTTTATTCCCAGGGTAGCTATAGCACTTTCACATCCTCTTTTATAGATTTCTTCCCTTTCTTTTCCTTCTGTTCCTTTACAATGATCTACCAGATGCCTCACACTCTCAGTTCCCCATCCGCATAGTACACAGTCCTTTTCTCTTGTTTTCCCATCCAATTCTGTAAACCTTGAAAATAGCCAGAATTCTTCCTTCAATTTTTTCTGCCTTGTTGATTACTGCGCACCTCCCTCATAATGATTTAAGGTCATGTAGAAATCTAACGATTTTTTTATTCTAGCTTCTCTGAGTGTTTTCGCTAGGTAGTAGTCCTTCACTTTAATTTTTCATAATTTCTTGATGTTTAAACACTACTTACTGGTCTGACTCTTAACCCCGGCATATCCCAGCCTATCTTAATCCAATTTTTCTGCAGTTCTTTTTATAATACACACATATCTCTCAAGATATCAAAAATAAGAAATTGGAAATCTTCAAAAAATCGTTTTTATAATATTAAAAATTTTTGCTATGCTACCGCTCTACAAAAATAATAAACCATTGTTCTCTAAAATGTGGCCGGGAAGATTGCATTTTCGGCTAGAAGTTAAAGAGAAAATATTATCTTCCTGTGCATTTTATCTTTTATACATTATCAGATTTTGTTTGACTTTTTCTAATTTATACGTGCATATTAATTCTGTTCTTCTAAATAGTTTACTCAGTGATCATATCGATTAGATTTACGTATAGGCTAGCTTCATTTTTTATCAAATGGCAAATCATTTGGAAACTCAATAAATAATAAATTATTTATTATTTGTAAAATTTATACTATAATTCAAGTAAACTAATTAATTAATTAAATTCACATCATAAAAACAAATTGTAATACTAATGGATCGACTTAAATGAATGTGAAGATAGTATTAATAACTAGAAAATGTTATTTCAAAATTACTTTATACTTGTAATAATTCATTCGAATGCGTGTAACAAGTTTAAATATTTTTTTCCAATGATATAAATACTCATTTCTAATAAAAACTAATCGATTTAGCTTACACCTAAAAGTAAGTCCCCACTTTAGAACTAAAAATTTTAGTAGTGTAACAATTTTTTGAAAACAGAACCGTCAATTTCGAAAATCGTAAGTACAAAGGATCTTTTAGTTTATTCAATAGTCGAAAAGTTTTCGAGATGCTGCTTCTGCTTGGATTCTATTTCGTTTCTTATTAATATTTTAATACCAAATTTATTCCTAATCTGAAATTTCGATCATTTATTTAAAATACACAATTATGTTGTATAAAATTATATAACAGCCATTGTAATAAATAATAAACACAGTATTTTAGGAATAGTACTTCACATATTGTGTAAGTGAACAACCTCTGAAATTAAGACGAATATTTAATACCTAATTAATTTTGATAATTAATTACATCCATGAAATAATCTAAAATTTGTTTTTTGTATCATTTGAAAGCATCAAATATTGTTCAAACAGTTATTATTTTATAAATAATAAATTATGCATAAAATGATTAAATTTATTTATTCATAGAACGTATAATACAAACATTCATATATTATACTATACAGATTGGACAATGGATCCTTAGAATTCAAAACTTGTACGCGGGTTAAAGGTATAATTCTTTGGTTTGTTACGATGTATTTGTATGAAAATTATCAAAGTGCAAAATAATAGATACGTATATGCGGTCAAAGGCATCTGACTTAAAACTGGGAAAATTGTCAAATTAATTGTCAATTTATTATTAATTATTGTAGTGTTTCTTTAATTTTAGACTAGTGGGTATATACTCAGCATGTGAAGAATGTCTATTTAATTAATTTTTGCTTAATTAAAGAGAATTGAAAAAAATACACTCGAACCAGGACTCAAACCCGGACTTCTTGGATTCATGTCAAGCGCTCTACCAATTAGGCTATTCGAGTTCTATACTAGACACGAATGCAATTTTTCAACTCATTGAATTTGTTAATTTGTTTATCCACTTATTTATTATTATTTCTTTTTGTTTTTGTTTACTTTTAATCATGCAAACGATATTTATTTACATCATGATCTATTCGATTATAATTGATGTTTTTAATATGATGCATAAATTAAATATCGACAAATATCTTGTCTAGTAATCTTAATTAAAGAGAATCATGATGTAAATAAATATCGTATACATGATTAAAAGTAAACAAAAATAAAAAGTAATAATTTTTGCTTAATTTGCTGGATTAGAAATATTCATAATCTACTAAATTTATTTTCTTTGAGTATTGAATATTTTGAAATCGGTTCTTTGTTGAAATTTTTTGGCAATGCTCCAGTAAAAGTTTACATCGATTGTGCCATCGAAATATTAATATATACCAACGAGTTTCTAGGGATTTTAGGGTTTGCTTCCAAAATTATCTTTGTCCAAAGATAGAGAAAAAATGCTTTGTTAAAAAAAAGAATATTAAGACACTTTTTTATAATTTATTATCTCATGCAGAAGATCATCAAGGACAAAACGCATCCAAAATTTTGGATGATTGACTACATCGAAAATAATTTACTTGCTACTATCATACTTTTAGATTGAAGCTTTATCACATATCACGTGTTTTCAAAAAAGGCGCCTTATAACTGATGCAATTTACGCACGCTTGTTATAGTTGCGTTTTACCCTCTCTCCCACGTGTGACATTCAGCGGTAATTACAGCTTGAATGCATTCAAGGAAAAACTTCGACCAAAGGATTGTAGCAATATCGAAAACGAATTTTTTTGGTAACTTTATACTTAATTAAGTTAATGAAAGTAAGAATAAACAGTAAATTAAGTTCTAAAATTAAACAAAAAAAAAACAACAACAACAACAAAAACCTACAGGAAATTTCTTACCTTTAATTACGTTCTTCTATCAAAAGCAAACAAAGGGTTATTATGTAATTGTGCAATTAATTGAAGATAATGGAAAGTTGAATAACATTGGTCTTGGTTTCAATCATAGTATAAATGACAATACTTCAATTTGAATACCTAAATCATGCAAGTAGCTAGCCTTCCAAAAAACAATGTTCTTTACTCCTATTGAACTCTAGGAAACTAATTTCTCTGTATAAGATGGCTAAAATACTAAACTTTTATATGCATTCTCTCATATTTTGAATTTTTTTTACAAACTAAAAATATGTTTATTCTTTTCTTAAAAAATAAATTTAAAAAAAAATCAAAACCCGACTGTGTTAAATATAATCTGAAAAGAAAGAAACAAGTCTAGTAGTTAACAAAGCGATTTTCACAGTCGGGGCCCATTAAAATCTAGACCGGCTCAAATCGTCCCAACCATGGGCCCCGTTTAAAGTAGCTATGTAAACTACTGAACTTGTTTCTTTCTTTTTAGACTAAATTTAAACATACAATTTATATATATTTTTTCAATGCCTTTTTAATTTCCTTTATTTTGATACCCTTTTTGATAGGTTTGGTTAATTTTGTATATCGTTAAAAACCCGCCATGTTTTTTTGTTATTGTTTTTTTTTTTTTTTTTTTTTTTTTAAACACTACTTAAGGACACTTGGGTTTTATGAAGAATAAAATCGAAATACATCGACCTGCTCGGACGATACAAGGTAATAAAGAATTTTACAAATAAATATACTTACATGCAGAATACATACATACAAGATACGCGCAAAAAACATAACCACTCCTTGACAGTCGGGTAAAAACTTTGACCATGGATTTTATTAATATAAGTAACCTACTCAATTATTACACACACTGTTTTGTATCCATATTGAGTTAATATCATTTGTATGTCTAATATTATAGCATTTTATTAAATTGACATTATTATTATTATAATTTTCATTATCATTATATCAGTAATAATTATGTAATCATATGCATCGGATAATAATCTCATATGGTTGATATGTATGTTTTATAGATTATTACAAAATTTGATCGGTTTATCAGATCATTACACTTATCAGTTAGTTTTTATTTATCATTATTTGCACTCAATATATTTTGATAAGTTTTAATATTTAAAAAACAAAACCATAATCATGATTCACATGGTGGCATAGGTTATAGTAGCAACATTTCATGACATGGAAGATAACGTTAAAATAATAACAAATTTTCAATACACTTATGCGAAAGCGTTCTGTTCTTGAAACAGAGTTGAACTTTCACAAAAAATAATAAGATTGTGCGCAACAATTGAAATTTTCAAATGAGTTATTTATTTCAAAAGTATGACTGTTGTTATTTTAATACCCCGCAACAAAGTCGATAAAGAACAGGCTTGATATCGTTTGCAAGTCTTAATTTTTATATGGCATCCTTCTGGAGGGCTTAGTTATTCTACCAGATACTACCAAGATAACACGTCTAGTTTAGTAAACCTTTGTTCGTAAACCGCTCCCATGAGACTGTAGGACTCACAAATTTAAAAAAAAATTTTAGAATTGTATACATGTGATCCTTTTTCTTAGAAAAATGTTGTGTCATTTACAGCTCTATATGGTTATTCTCTACTATTTGTTATGAGATACAAAAAGGTAAAAATATTTTTAATCTGGCGTTTTTTAAGAGGTATATGAAATTATTCGAAAATTATTACAGGTGAGCAAAATTTTTAATTGCAACAATGTTTATCATTAAAATTCCAACTTTTGTTTGAAGTACTTTTTCGAATGCCGACGGATTGGATATAAACACAAAACGATGTGAAAAGTTTCTGATTCATGGAAGTCCCAACACAACACATTCCGGAACATATTTACGATTTCAAATAATTATGCTGATATTTCTTGAACAAAAAATCGTATGACTATGAGGAGGGAGACAGGCGGGGCATGTTAAACTGTAAATACTTTATCTTTTCCGATAGCCATGATAATACTTCGAGTCGAGTATTTTGGATTGAAGGTTTGGATTTTCAATCTCAGTTAAAACAAGCTCTGGTAGAGCCAAAAAAGGGCTACCTTTTTTATCATTCAAAATAGACTTTATTTTAAAATGTGAGTAAATTTTGAGATGCACTTTTCTAAATTAATAATACCTTTTTTTCTTTTTTAATAACTAAACATTTATAAATTTATTTCTCTTTTTATTGAGATAATTTTATCACTTACAAAAACATCCAATTTATTTGTTTATTAAACTGTTTTCAATACATCGAATCGTGTCATCTTCTATAATAAATAAACTCGTATAAACGAATTACCCCCTGGATTGCTTTGTCGCCTTAACAATTAATATCATGATGAACAACGAAGGTAACACCGCCGGTCGTCTTCTTATGTTGTCATCCTGCTTCAAATATTTATTTATTTTTAATTCATTGAGATGATAGATACCTTTTACGTATGAAATAGAGTCTTTTACTGAATGTACGGAAATAAATGGTAAGTATACAGACTGTTTAATTACTTTTTTAAATCTTATGTCTATTACAACTTACAATTACTTTATCACCAGGCAATAAAATACTTCTTTTCTAGTTTTCAGAACCTATTCAAGTTTTCCATTCAGTGGGCTCTTTTGTAAATGAAACTGGCGTTTAAAAAGAGAATAAAGTCTTTCAGTAATTTTTCTCCTTAGGCGAAATGTATACCAGATAGAAGACTGAGAGCGTATTGCCTTATACTTTTCAACTTCAAGCGCTCACATTTACAAAATTCGAATGTTAAGAACTAGTATCCGCAGATACCTTCATCGACTCATCAATCAGAAACCATATAGAATTTAAAAAGGTTTAGTAAAACCATTTACTATAAGTTTAATACAGAACCCATAATTTAATCCAGCAAGTTAATGATACAATATCCTAAACAAAACCATCTGCACCCCTAGGAAAGTAAAATCATACCCATGACGAGGGTTGTTAGTCCTGTTACATGATTCGGTATGTACGTATGGATGTACTGACACAGTGTTGGTAAATTAAGAAGTAAATGTTGATTTTGTGACGTGATATAAATTTCATTAAAAATTTTACTGCGTTCAACAACATAAACACGGGGTGGTTCCTTCCATCATGCAAGACTCCTACTTCTATTTTTATTTACTCAATATCTGTACATGTTGTGTACGTACGGTATACAACATCCGGTATTTATTTACTTAGTCCGTTTAACTAACTCAATTTTATTAAAAACTTAATTAAAAAGAAAACAAAATCTGTGTTTCCAATGTTTTGTTACTTAATTCAGAAAGCACTGTGTTTATTGTTTTATAAATGTATTCATAAAATTTGATTTTTTACTTCCGTATATACACAATATATTGGAAGGTGGTAGAATTGAACATTCATGGCAAAAACACGATTGAACACGATATCGTAAACCTCGTAGTACTAAAACTCCATTTAATAGATCAAATATAGTATTGAAAATATTGTTAATCGGATTTACGACAAAATTTAGTTGATTAATTCAAACTTTTTGTATTTATAAAGTTCGTTTTCTTAAATTCTCAGTTACCTGCCTTAATTATTTATAAATCTATTGACTTTGAGTGTAGTGATAGTAGAGAGAATCAGATTGACGCCTGCACTTCTATTGGATAATTTTGGCGATAAAGGAGGCCGTTATGATTGAATTTTCCATTATTTAAAAGCAAATGATTTAGTAAATGTAAAAATAAAAATCATTAAAAACTAATAATAAATTAATGCAAACTATCCAAACCCAGGTACATAAAAAACCTGCAATTTAAAAAAAAAAAACTAAAATCCGACGATTTGTTTAAACTATACAAGCCTTTGAAATTTTTCTGAAAAAATCGTTTTTTTCAAAATTGAGGCTTTGTATCGGGGTAAAGTAGTCCTTTAGTAACCCTTTTTTATGATCATAAGTTACATCTTTTTCCAGAATTTCAACTCAATTCTTTCAAGTTATAAGAGAAAGTTGAATATAAGAAGTTATTGCGGTATTCATAAGGTTAGTTTCCTATGTTTTGGGTTCGATGACAAGTAAGCTCTATGCAGAAATTCTTAATAAATAATTCTTTTTTTTATTCGTCTCAATCCGAGCAAACGAAAGCAGAGGAATTCATGAAAACATCACCAAAGAAAGCAATGTAGAGATAAATTGTTCTAAATCTGCGTGCAGAAGGTCCGATCTTGCGGATCGTTCCGGAACCAGAAAACTCCTTTTCTGTATTTTTTACAATGAAAGATACCTATTAAAAAAAGCAAGCTTTCTCCCAAGATTTACCCAACAATTAAGGAAAGAAATAAAGTATAATATTAAAAACGTAATTTTGGAACAAAACACAAAATTTGCTTTAAAAAATGTTATAAATTTTTAATTGTTAAAAAATTTTAAGAAAAATGCTGGGCCAATTAAGACTACTACGTATATTTATTGATTAAAAAAATTTAATCATCAAGTTATGTCCGTATTGACTACTTTTTTACCATACTTTGTGTGGAGCTCTGTTTCTCTGTGTTCCTTCTACAATATATTAAGCTTTTTTTTTGGTGAAAGTTTAATATTCCAATTGATATGTAGGTACGCATATTACGGAATAAAAGACTCGATGGACGATCTTTATAATGTAAATAGTAAATAGTTGAAACTAGCTATTTTTGAGCTAAGCAATTCTTTTTCCAATTGAAATTGTGAATCCAAGAAAATTTTGAAGATAGTAGTCATGAGATGCATTATTATTTTTTTTCTTTACATATTTCTAAAGAAAATATTTGATATCAAAATTTATTTTCTCGAGTAAATTTCCTTCCTGTGTACTTTACATTTTCTTTATTTTTATAAAAGAGAACATACTTTTTTCTATTTGAGTATGTAATGTTATTAATTATGTTCATGACTTACGACTAAAAGCATACCTTTTTAGCTGTTTATAGTAAAGTATTTCTCAGAGTAGATATTTGCAGGAAATTTTTCTGGGAAGTTGTTAACATTAAAAATTGTAAATGGCAAAAGTAAACATTGCAAACTTTGCTTTTATAGAAAACTATTTACAATAATGGTTTCACAGAAAAAAAAAGCAATGAGCTGAGAGAATATTTGTGGTAGATATCACAACTTCATTATAAATTTACAACTTTAAAATCACAAAAATGTGTTAATGTTTTGATCTTTTTATTATTTCCATTTATTAAACATTGATAGATATAACTATATGGCATTCATCACTATTCACTTATATTTTGCCCATTAGCAAAACCAAGAAAGGCTTTCAAGACCAAGGTTAATGTGTCAAACGAAGCTACAAAACTGTTAAAGTTAGTGAGTCAAATACAATTCTGCTTTGGGTTTTGATCTTGATTTTTCTCATAACTAACTGATAGAATTAGAGCTATTAATGAGGATGACGCCAGTTATAGAAAAAATGAAATTAGTAGATAATGATCAGAATTTTTAGTATATTGTAGGTAACAAAACATATTATTATATACAAAAAATTTGTGAACCTTACCGATTAATTAAGAAAGAATTAATTCATTAAAAATACACTAAATAACATCAGAACATTACTCCTAGC
The DNA here is from genome assembly GCF_905475395.1 of Chrysoperla carnea. NCBI lineage: Eukaryota > Metazoa > Arthropoda > Insecta > Neuroptera > Chrysopidae > Chrysoperla > Chrysoperla carnea. The sequence goes on along the minus strand of NC_058337.1, from coordinate 68,633,477 downwards.
GCCTGTGCAGCATTCTCTCGTAAATTATCTACAAAATATAAGACTTTATTTAACTGAACTCTTTGTTCACGATTTAAAAAAAATGATTTTATAATCGACTTTGAATTACCAGGGAGTCTATTTCTGCATACATTAAATGAGTTGCTCTCAGAGTTCTTGTGTTTAATTTCTGAAAATTTCTAATTGAAAATCGTAGATCCTAGTGGTGAATTGAGTCTAGCACATTTTCTAAAAGCTTCAGAATTTTTTTTTGAAATTATATTGTATATATTAGTAAATGAACTTATATATTCATTATTACGAATATCTATAGTGTTGCCTTTCTTGTGTATTAGGCAAATTATTGAATGGAATCTGGAATTTTACACTAATCAGGAATTTTACAATATTTTAGAATACGATTGAACAAAATCGTTAAGACTCTTGGAACATAATCACCAGCAAATTTTAAGAACTTCTTTGTCACTCCTTCTAAGGTATTTTGAGCGTTTGACTGAATGCGAAAGTTGACTAAAGTGTTTTTAAATCTGCGTTGTAAAACTGTCGAAAGAAGTTTGTGGCTGTGAAGTTTTGAATCTTTCTATTATTCAAGTTATATGAGTAGTTTAAACGCCGAATGTTCTTAATATTTTTAATGTTTCTGCTCCAAATGCATACTTATTTATTAAACGTATGATAAAATTACTTTTAATTAAGAATGAACTTTTTTTTTTTTGTAATAAGTAACATTTATTATGCTTTATATAGGTAAATATATCGTAAATATAAGCAACAGGCGAGTAGACGGAGTTCAGAATACCTATAGTTAGTAACATTTTATAGTTGCTCGTCTCAATTTAATTCGTAGTACCATACACGTGTTTGTTATGTACGTATTCCTTATATTTAAGTAGGTAAAATAAAATAATGAGTTTGTTTTTCATACTGGTACGAAATAGAATCACGTTACTTGCTGCATTTAAATAACAAGTAAATTTTAATTTTATCTAGGCTTAGATTTGGATTCATTTGGTATCTTAAACAGTAAACTGTTTGATGATTACATTCTGCCAAGCGTGTATGCCAAGTAAATAAACTTTTCGTTTTAACTGGTGGGCGCATTTTAAGGTGCCATGTTTTATTAATTGTTTTCTTAAGCGACTTCAGAAAAAGGAGTAGGTTCTACGTTCAACTATTGCATCTTATATCAAAAACCATTGATGTCAGTTACTGTACCTATGATTTTCGATTAATAATGAAGCATTCCTTACGTACTACTTGTGAGAACTATATTTACAATTCTCTTTTGTATATGTTATAAGCCACAAAAATCTAAGAAATACTTAGTTACATTGACATTATAGCAAACGTTGATTTATATTTGTCTGTAAAATTATTTCCATAAACAAAATTTCATCCCCTTTTTAACCACCTTAGAATTTAATAAAACTATGCTAAATTTCAAGTCAATCTGGCGTATAGTTTCAGAGATCTCGTGATGAAGTAGTCAGTCAGTCAGTGGTATTTCGCTTAAATATGTAAATTCAGATTTAATAAATAATCTGTTCATTTTTGTCTTAGGTGGGTGGCACACATTCTACTGAAATTTTTTTTAATGTCATACAAATTCCTAAAATGGTTTATCCTAATATTTATGAAAATTTTAGTTTTACATGATAAATTATCAGAGGATAAATTATTTTTTAAGAGCTTAATGATTTTTATTTGGTTATGGTTAGCTGTTACTAAGACTGTATTGTCAGAGAATCGTTGATTTGGATGGAAATTTACCTTTGCCTTGCCAATCTAATGAAGAAAATATGTATTATGTACGACGAATCTGCAGTTTCTTAATATTAACGGAAAAATGTCAAGTTTAGTCTTCCTTTCACAACGCGCCAGTTTTTTCGCGCCGCTTTCGACAATCTTTTCAGCGTATCTTAATGTTGTTACGCAACGAATGACGAAAATCACAGATTGTTCTTACCTGTCATTCCCAAGAAATCGTGAAAGAACTTCTATACATTGGGAAGTTAATAAAAATATATACTGGTCTCAAATGTATGCAATAATTTATAGGATTTATTTATTTTTTTTCAAACTGTAAATAAAATAAATATATTTCAATCATCTCTCATCGTTCAGAAAAACACATAATAAATTCAATTAAGTTTTATTTGTAAAATATGATGTGAAAAAAATAAAATGTAATATATTTTATTATAATTTAATTTTCTATTTTATTATTTTATATTTTTAATATTGATAGATTTATTTAATGTTTTAAATAATAATTATTAAATAGTTAATAAAATATATGTTTTATTGTCGATACTTGAGTTTATTATTAAATCATACATTTACTAAGTAATCTAACTGTCAATAGCGTATGTCTGATTAAATTTTTTAGGGTACTGTATCTACAAAAGAACAAGCTGTTCCTGTGAATACGATTATTTTGCTCCTCAAATTCAACTTCTCGGATTATACAAATAAATTTCTATAACAAAAACACTTTAATATAAACTTTTGTCTAAGAACAGATTAAGTAGCTGAGAGATTAACATCTCTCTTTTTATGCAAAAGGTAGTTACTGAAAGTTTGTTTAACGTTACACAAATTCATAAAATCGACTATCGTATCCCTTTAAATTTTAGGTTTACGGAAAAAATTATCTGGAAATAAATTTTTGTTGAACCGATTTCTTACAACATAACTAATATTTGTCCTAAATTGGTTTATACGTTATATTAGTATCTGATTTACATCAAATAAGTATTATTTAAAAATAAATAAAGAATTATTTACATTATGCTTTTGCATTTTAAAAACCAATTCAAAATTACTTCTAAAACAGTATCATGGCGTCTTGAATGACATCATTACTTGACATACAATCATTTTTGTATATGCAAGTTACAAGTTTTTGCAAGTTTACATGTTTTTGATAAGCTTACATAGACTTACATATGGCGTGATGTAGTATCTTCAAAGTACATGTGATTTAAAGAAATTGTTTTTTTTAAGTAATAAAAATGCTTATATTTTATAAAAATTAATTTTGTGTTTTGTTATCTACATATCATGATTAATCATTAGAAACTTTTATCCAACCGATTTATTCTTATTGGAAAAAAACCTATTATCAAAATTTTTAGTTTCTTGATATTAACAGAAAAAAATCAAGTTTTTTTAATATTCTTTTTTATTGAAGGCCCTATTTTCTAAGCGCAGCTTTTGAAAATATTTCTTCAAATCTTGATGTTATTACGCAACGATTGACGCATATCCGAGGAAAGTTTGAATTGGATTTTCGGACCGATTACAAAAACTTCCCTGTTAAAATGAAATTTTAAATATTATGTTAAAATCTGGTCAAGTGGGAGTGAGTTTAGAAGTATATTGTGTTATGTTTAGACCCAAAAAATATTTTTTCGTTCATTTAGTCGAGGATGCTTTGCGCTAACTTGGATCACACTTTGATATTGTTTGGTGTCTTCTAAAGTTCCCTGTAACCACATAAAGTTCCCTATAATCACTAATACATACAAGTTTGACGCTTGTGCCTATTAGTGATTTTACGAGTTACGAAATAACTGAAGAAAAAAGGTAATGAGAAACGTCTCGTTTTAAAAAAATAACTTTTTGTTATCGGCTATGATAACACATTAAAGAATATTTAAACAGACTTCAAATCAAATAATATAACAAATAGTGCCATTTTACGAGAAACTTAAAATTATATTTTTGTTATATAAAGATAATTTTGAGTAACGGTTATTCCTTAAAGGCTCATAATTTCATTTACGGAAGTTTATTTTCGCACCGGGAACTTTTTTATTGATGCAATCCATTTAGTTTGCTTACAATATCTGCTTTTATTATTGATTTTTTCCCAAAAAAAAAAAAAAAAAACTGTGTTGTGAATATTATTGATGTTACTAAAAGAGTAAAGTGGTTTATAAATGATAACGAACAAAATTTCTGCGTTTATACAGTCAAAAATGTCCGAACTTCGTATTTCAGATTGGATACTCTATTTGATCAGGGACAGAGATTCATTATCGTGTTATTGAGTTATTAACATTTGCTATTTGTTATTAAGATATTAAGATATTATAACACTCCTCTTGAGATTTCGTTTAATCTTATTATTTCTAACTTATACTATTCACGAAATCGAGCGATATAGGTAAAAGCTTAAGCCCAACGAATACTACTCTGTAGCTTGGGACAGAGAAACATTGAAATACTTTTCTCAACAGGATATATGCCTCTGGTATGGTCCAACATAAATAACTTCTTCAAAATTATCTTCAAAGCTTGTGTTTTCTTACCAACTACATAATAGGATTTAGGAAAAAATAGAACGGAAAAAATAGATCCGGATAAATGTTCCATTTATGAACACAAGGGCTAAAAATTTCAGAACCCAACCAGCTCCTCTATAGTCGACAAACTCAGTCTAACGAGCTCGTAATTACAACAATACTCCGGGTGTATAAAAATTTCTTGTTTACTTGTTTAAAAAAAAAAGTTAAATGGAATATAGAACCAACCTTTTATTTATTTAAATTTTATTTCTGTTCATTATTTAATAGTCTGCAGTAAAATCGAAAATATATTTATTGATTTTTCATTAATATTCATTTTAATAAGAATTTTGTTTCTACATTTTACGGTGTGAAAATAAATACCTACTTAAAAAGTTTTTAAATGTGTTAAGAAAGAAACCTTTTTAAAACTAATGAAAATTATATTCAAGCGGAAAAATACCTTCTTTCAACTCTTTCTTTGTTTGCTAAATTCCTCTGACCGTAGAATACTTCTCTTTCGAAAGAATTGCTAAGTGTTAGCCACTCTCAATCATTATAAGTATCTACTTACTATTGCACAGATCTAGGTACAGCAATTTTAGTTGCCAGAACATTATAATGAACCATAAAAGATGGAGAGTAGGAAATGTTGTTGTTAGTTTGCAGTTTGTAATTTTAGCTATTTCTTCACACAAACTCGATTTAATACTATTTAACAATATTAAATGAGAGTCAAAAACCCATCACAATGATTTGATTATTACTTGGGAAAACTTATGATCTCTTGTCTTTTCTTTCTCCTAGATCATATACTTTCCGAAAGAATGAATGGATTATTGGCATTTTCAACAATTGGAAAGTTTCCAGATTCTCTTCTGAAAATATAAAAAATAAAAAGCTTGTAATGAGTATTTTATTTCTAGTTGTTCATTTGTTATTGATCCTAATTTTACCCTAACCACATAATGTATTAATATTAATGAGAATCAAAATTTGTTTATATAATATGAAAAATATTTTAAATTATAATGAACTTTTAAAGCTATAAGTGTTCAACTTTTAACAGACGTTTAACTTTTAAAGTTTATAAGTGTTTTTGAATGTTCACACTTTCTAGAAAGAATACAAATTAGATAATAACTCGACCAGTGTAATTTTTTAACCCACGAGAAAAGAGAGAGAGTGTGTATGTTTGGTCTTCTTTTAAATTCGAACAAAAACTTTCACCCCTACAATGTTCAATATAATTAGTACTTCGTGGATTGTCCCGCTTTAATTGCAAGAAAAATTCCAACCTTCAGGTAAATGCGAGTGGGATACAAAAATTAAGAGATCACATTTTTTTTCTTTAGTCATTATTAATATGTACAAAGATAGACATATTAAAAGCATTAAAAAGTACAGAATAAAATTTATTTTACAAAATATGGAGATAAGGGAAACAAAAATATAACAAACTTCGAAAAAAGCTCAAACAAGTAAAAAACAATTTTAAAGTAAATACTTTTATCAATTTTTTTTTCTGTGAGCAATTATGTTTGAGAGTCGGCGCCAATCATATCCTTAGTTAAAAATCAATTAATTGGCAGCTCGAGAACAAAAAAGTTGCCAACGTGCTTCGACCATTATTTTTCCCGCAGTACTCACCTTAGATGTACTACATTCACGGTAAAATTAAAATACTCCGTGTTGCATTTTATTATATAATAACTGTATTAAAATAACATAAAACCATTTTTATTATAGTCGCTATTTTTCAATTGTTATACTTGCTACTGCTATTATTTGTCTACAGTGGTGTTATCCGTTCATATGCTAAAGTGCCGTAGAATTTATTGTGTTAGATATAGATAAAGGTTGGTTTGCATGCTTTAACTTGAGTGTTCCATCAATGTATAGTTATTTACGGATACAAGTGGGATAAAATCATTACTAACGTACGCCTGCGAAATTTGTACAATGATTGCGTACCACGAGTTGACAACCGCTGAAGTACACTAATATGCGTTATCACACGTGTATCTTATTGAGAAAAATAGAACATTAAAAAAGTTACTATATTAACTGAATTTCCGCTCTAGTGCGGAAATGAACTCATTATACTAGAAAGGTAATGAACTATTTTTCCCATGCATACTGAGTGAGAAAAATACTTCTTTTTCAAAGGCGTAGATAAAAGTTTCGTAAGGTTTAAAACTATTATCAGTGCGTTTGCCACTTATATGGTTGCAATAATTCTGCAAAATTTATCAATAATTGGTAATAATTTTAATTTATGAATTTATGGAAATCAAGTTTGTGTTTTTTGTGTTTCGATTCTTTTATTTCGACAATTTTTTTTTGTCCGCTGTTTATATTAAAAGATAGTCATTGACACAATACGTAGAAATAAACGACATGAAGATTGTAATTATCGAAAGAATTTTATACTGTTATTTTTCGAAATAATTTTTAACACTTTTGGCAGTTTCTCGCTTTTTTCTTTGAACATTAACGACAGGCAAGATAAAACGTCGGAATACGAGAAACTAGCTTTCCATAAATTAGACACTAAAGCCATACAAATAAATTAGACACTCAAGTGTTTAGTACCTATTAAACTTTCTTTTATTAACCCTCTAAATGATAGACAAAAAGAATCACAGATGTTTTGGAACTATGTTCCTTATCGCGATATTTGTTTGCTGGTCGGGAGTTCAAGAGGGGAGGCAATAAAACTGCAACAGACATAAAAAAACGACATTTAGGTTAGCTAAGAAACTAACACTTTCAATCGATTCAGGTTGCCATGAATTTCGAGAAAATGCAAAAATATTTTTTTAATTTTCCATTTGTATTTTTTTATCAAAATTCTATGTTTTATCATTTAAAAAAATTGACTTGTGAATGTTATCAGAAGTTAAAGAAACAGAGATAATTTAAAGTAAATACAATGCAATTTGTATGTTATGTCATAATAAATATCCTGATCAATAATGGGTTGACTACTAAATCAGATGCAGATCTTTTTTAAACTAAAACTACAATTACCTATTTCATACAGTAAAAACTAAAAGTAGCTATAAAATTAAATTATTTAAATAATCAAACAAGTATTTGACTTAAATACCAAAAATTTTCAGAAAAATATCATGTAAATTAAAAATGTATGCGCTATATTTATAATGTATCAAGGTACGAAAGAAATATAGTTCCTACCGGGTGCTCACGACACCTCTCGATGTTTTTTTGCTTCATTATGGACTCACGATATATGTAAAGATATTTGTCTTATTCGGCAACTCTTATTAATTTTATTGCTTTTAGTTTTTATCTCTTAAAGTGCAGATTATTTTAAACTTAATTAATTTTTTTTAAACTCATAGAAAACCTTATTTATTGTACAAATTTTTAATTAACTCGTATTGGCATCGAATTTAATTTAAGTTCTAGTTCAGCTAAATACTTCTAAAATTCGGAACTGTATAACATTCCAATATGAAAAAATAATTGAAATATGATGCGAGCGGAGTAAAATTCAATGTTTTAGTATTCGATGTAAGATTTAATTAAAAAAATACTTTTTTTAGTACAAATTTTTGTTGCACTAAAAAGTATAAATAATTTTTTCTCTAAATCGCCTACTTATTTGAGTATGGACTCAAATGTAGAAGCTTGATATATACAAGTAAAAGGGTTCCTCAATTGTATTTTTATATCGATTTTTGATATGAAAACATCAACGTTTTGGAGAGATATTAATAAAATTTTCCAAATTATAAAAAAAAAGGAGATCATTTCTTTGTTTTACACAACCCTGTGAGGTTTCACATAAAATAGGGGTGTTGTCTCGCCTAACCACAGAATATATTTGTAACAGAAAAAAGCCTCAAAACAAGAAGTTAAACTACAAAATATAAAAATGTAATGAAATGAATAATTTAGATGATAATCGAAATTGGAATTTTGCCAAGTTGATGCGACACAGTGACACAGCCATTCACACACACATACGCTTACATACACACATACATGATGCACTTGCTGTCTGTCTGCTATGTATGTTTACTATCTATAAATGCGCGTTACATTTATCTACAATACCACGAAGTTTTACCACTACTGGTGTTATCATAATTGGTGACAATGCTCTGACAGTATGTAGTATTTCTTATACGAATACACTAAAAATACATGCAGACAGTATAGTAAGACCTTTAAGCTTTTCTAGCAAGAAAAAATATCTAAAGAAAAGTATCACAATTACTGTAGGAAATGAAGCAATTAAGGCTGCAATTCTATGGAACAAAATGACTTTACGTGACCCATCTTAAAATTTTCGTATGCGTGTGTAGAAAAAAGTCATATTGATTGGAAAGTGTGCTTTAACCATGCGCTAAAGCGCGCGTGCTTAGAAGTTCGCCCAAGCTAATTCTGGTGAAAAATCATGAAATTTTAAAAAAATGACAAGACAAAAAAAATTCTTAGAATAGTCCAAAATATCAACTTCAATCGATTTTAAATCAAATAGTTGATCACAATCATTCGATAATCGTTAATTTTGTTGATGGCAAAATTTTAGACTAAAAATGCGAATTTTTTTTATAACGCTAATATTTTAAAAACGATGAGTTTAAGAGGAAAATGTCATGAGACAAGAAATGCCTAGAATACCCTATAAGATATAAGAACCAATGACCGTTTTCAACATTTTTTTGAGTTTCACCATTTTTCAGAAAAATTAACTATGTGTGAACTTCTAAGCGCGCAACCTCGTGCGCATGGTAAAAGCACACGTTCTAACCTATATGACTTTGTTCTACACACTCATACGAACATTTTGAGCCGGATCCAATAAGAATTGATCTTGTTCCATAGAATGGCAATCTTATGACCTTTTTCCGGCTTTATTTCTTACAGTAAATACACGACGATATCTGTTAAAATGTGGAAATACAGAGACAAAATACAATTTTCCCGTCGTATTGTTCTTAGGAGAATCATTATTAAACCTCTTACGAGACCAAATATGCTATTTTTAGAGTTTACTGTAAAAGTTTTAGCTTTTAAAAAAGTCACTGTATTACAGACATTTCGTTTTATTTCCAAAGTTTGTTGTTATTTCTGTAAATTGTTTTGTCAATTTACGATATTACGTTTTGATACTATATTATTTTAAACAAATTTAGCTCGTCGAAATGTTATTTTTACGATAAGTACTTGTTGAATATTGGAAAACAGATAAATTTTTATTAGGCTTTTTATACAAAATTTCTGTTTGTGTCCACGCTTGGATATGTTTATTATGCATCAAAACACATCACTGATATACATACAGTTTAATGTTTGGAAAAACTCGAGAAAGGTTATTTTCAAAGCTGAAATTTATGCAAATAAATTAATTTTTTGAGGTTTTCAAAATCTTAAAACCATCGTTTAACATTTTTTATAAAGACGATTATGAACATCGGTTTATGATTGTTATCTATATACATAATTAATTTAAAAAAACAAAATTGCCGTTTCCGTTTAGGTGAAAATTTGCTAATAAAAACTTAATCATTATGAAAGGGTATTACATTTTACTGTCATGGGGTATAAAGTAGCCTAGAATTAATTTTTGGCCGACTTCAAAAAAAGGAGGAATTTCTCAATTCGACTGTATTTTATTTTAATGTTTGTTACCTCAGAAATTTTGACTGGGTGAACCGATTTTGATGTTTTTTATATGAAAGCTAGTGCTTCCCGTGTGGTCCCATTTCAATTTGGTCCAGTTCTGACATCCATGGGAAAACCATATCAATCTTTAATTTGCATTAAGTGTGTGCGCGACAAATGGAACAATAACTCAATATCACGTCAACCGATTTCGATGATTCCTTTTTTTAGTGACAAATTAGCTAGTGTACTTCAATTTAACTAAAAATTATACAAAATAAGAAAACTTTTTACAAAAATATAACTGAAAAAAAAATATGCCAAAAATAAATTAATATGCACTAAAAAGTAAAATAATAATGATAATAATAATAACGTTATAGTTACAATTATTGTTATTTTTGGAGTCGGTGTCAGCTAAGTTAATGTAGCAAACAGTTTTGTCACAGTTGTTTCCTTGGCTGACACCGACTACATGAATACACGTACATAAATAATGCCCAAATGCATTATTATCGTTTTTTTTTTTTTACTTTTTAGTGCATATTAATTTGTTTCGGATTTTTTTTTAAATCGGTTTTTTTTTTGCTAAAACTTTTTTTTTATACCTTTTTTTGTAAATAATAAAGTTAAAAAGCCATTATATCATTATTGAATAATTAATTGTTTTAAAAATTCAATATTTACAAAATGGAGAAAGTATGCGAATCATCATCACTGAACACATCATTTTGGCCTAACCATAGAAATATACACACATATTTTGGTTATCTTGTTGACCTATCACAAATAACATTCACTGAAAATTTCATAATTTATATGTATGATTAATATTTATATTTCAATAAAATGGCATCTCTCTAAATATTAAATAATGTTCTTCAATATTGAATTTACGAAAAAAGTTATAAATAATTAATGTTTATATTTTTATAAACAGTATTTTACTTTCTATATTTATTAGTTTCTGATGAAATAGATTTATTTTCAACCTGAGAAAACTAAATTGAAAACTTTATGTTCTTTTGATGTTTTAGTGTAATCTGCAATACGAAAATATTATTAAAAATAAAATAACATTTTAAGTGTAGGTACGCGTTTTTTATGACACAGAATATACAAGGTTAGGCATTTTAATCAGCTATCTTTTTTGGTAAACCAGACACACAAGAATTACATGTAAAAAAGTTGTTCAAGGCTAAACATGCCAGAAAGATGTGATTTTCACCAATTGATCCGAAATGAAGTCAAATTAATAGAATACTTCTAAAACTTTCATTAGTCGTGCCGAACAACTAACCCCCCCCCCCCCCCCGATTTAACAGTTTCAGTCTTATACACGGAAATAAATGCATGGCGTTTACTACAATGCTGGTATGTTAGACGAGATACATATATAGTATCTATATAAGCATAAGTAATATTACCAACCAGTATTGCCAACCAGTAAGGACTGCATTGACTCGTCTGCCATACATATTGCTAATGTTACTATTCCCTCAATACAGTATATAGAATGGCGTTCGCACCGATACTGACATAGTGTGATATCCACAAAAACTTTCTTACCGTGTGCATGCTAAAAAATTTTTATACTTTCGGAGCGTAATTGCTTGGAACATACGGTCAATATCGGAAAACTTCAATTTTTTCATAACAATCTCCCCAACATAACGTTTTTTAGTTCTATTACTTTTTGTAAATTCTTTTACAACTTTTACAATTCATGTAATGTTATTTTCAGTAGGTAACATGGAGCCAAGACTTCGTTGCGATCAAAGCGAATACATTCATTTTTAAGGCTATCATCGCTAATCTCAAATAATCTCGAATCGCTAATTTCAGTTAAAATTTTTTACCCCATCCCCCTCATCTTTAAGTCCCGAAAAATTTCCTTTTTTCTGAAACTTTATTCCATAAGGCATGTAAGGGAGTTTTTAAAGTTTTTGATCTCGAATTTATGATCAAATTGATTCAATTTTCACCCCTACCTCCTATTTTAGCATACATAAGTGGACTCACGAAATAAAAAATACCATTTTTTTTCTAATTTCACCCTTTCTAAAGCTTGAAAGTGAGTTTTTAAAGTCCCTGATCTCGAATTTATGATCAAATTGATTCAATTTTTACGCCTCCCCCTTCTTAACTTAAAAAATGGTCTATTACATTTTTAGACTTTTTCAGAGCCGCAAAAGAAAGAGAGCGGTGCATAAAGAAGTTTATTAGTGATAAAAATATCTTCAATTTCGGGTTACTTGAGCATTTTGCCCTTTTTAAAATCTTTTTAAAGTTTTCTGAATTACTTTACGATATAAACCCACTTCACCCGCATAGCGCGCGGGCTAAAACAAAAAGTTTCGTTTTAAACCATACAGACTTTTTTTAGGATAATTTTCTGAAGCCAATGCACAAAACCGCAAGTCAAAACACCCAGCAAATAATTTTTTCGCTGGAAAAAGGTTCGTTTACTATACTATTATAATTGATCAATGAATACAATAATTTAATGAATGGAATTTGTTAACAAAGCTATTGATCTGGTCCCTACGACCATACCTACTTTGGCTTCTTTAAATATTAAACTAAAGATGCACACAATTTTTTTTTAAGTCTGTTGTACAAGATACGATAAGTGGAATGAGTGAGTCAGTTAATATATTGTGTTTTAATTGTGGGTGCTTTCTAAATGCCAAGAATTTTACTATTACGGTAAAACATTTAAGTAAAGTTCTTACATTTTTTTTTAAATTAGTTTCTACAAATACACTTTTACGTATAAAATTTTCCCAAATTGGACTTCTTCGTTATAAAACGATTAGAATCGTCTCAGTGTAACTTTCAAAAACAATATATATCGTTTCATAGAACTTACCTCAAGTATAAAATTCCTAAGCAAACTACTTTTGGTTTTTAATTGGTTGATAAATATTTATTTGATAGTCAGATGTATTTTTATTGTGAATTAGAATCAAAAAATATTAATTAAAATTCTTAACACTTGATAGAATTGCTTGAAAAAAGAGTTTAAAGTTTGTAAAACACAAAACTGACTTGGATGATATACTGCAAACATTTTTTTCTTATACATGATAACTAATTTCTGATAAATGATAATTTTTTTCTATAGTGCTATAGTGATACAATTTTTTAAATAGTGATACAACTAAAAGAAAGTCACGCAAAATTTTAAGATACTATATATAAAGTTAGTATGTTATATAACTATGTTTATTTAAAAAGTCATGTTATATCTTCAAACAAAAGTCATTAACATTTCTAATAATAAATGGATGATATTTCCAAACAAAATATATGCGATAAAAACTTCCTTTTTGTAAAATATTCGTAAAAATCAAACTCATTTCCTATCGGAAGTGAGTAAAAATTATATACCTTCTAAAATGAAGTGATTGTTTGCTTTGTTTCAAAATAAATAAAAGGTAGTTTGACTTCCTTTTATAACATAATTCTTAAATATATTTTAAAAAATTAATGTTTTCTACCTCTATATACATAAACAAAGATGTGAATGTTGTGGTATATTAAACATAAATAATGGTTTTCAGTGTTGCATTGAAAAAAAATCAATCCGAGATTCTTTGAACGGAACGATTTTCATGAAAATGAGTATGTAGGGGTTTTTTGGGGCGATAAGTCGATCTAACAAGGTTTCATTTTAAAAAAACGTCGTTTTATTCGTTTTTTCATGAAAAACTGAAACCGGCAATGCAAATTATAACTCTTCCTGACATCTTTTGGTGTATATCGTAGTTAATGATTCAAATTGGTATTTGTGTGGAGACATTTAAAACGGTCTTCTATTAGTGATAAAATTTGTGTCTTTTTAAGAATACCGAGCAAAGCTCGGTCATCCAGATATATATAATAATAATAAAGATTAGAAACAAATTATTAAAAAATAAAAAACTTGTTTAAATTTAGTGTGAGATTCCCTTAACAAAAGTGCGAAAAAAAAGGTTATCTAAATATGTACACTACAAAAAAAAAAAAAAAAAAAAAATTAATTATCATATCATATTCAAATAAAGTAAAAATACTTTCAAACAATAGCCTAACGTTAGGAACAAGTACAGCTAAAAATGGAATGGGATTGAATTTAAAATATGAATTCATTGATACAAAATCACTGAAGTTAAATAAACAAAAAGTTGAAACATGAAGTTTGCTTTAAATATAGGATATGGTTATGATGATCGCATATCTATCATATCTAGTTCATATGTGATTGAGCCAACTACATGAAAATTGTTGTTACTAACTTACAGAAAGTTTGAAATAAACTTATTGATCATTTTTATAATATGTATCATTTTTTGGTAAGCTGTAAACTTAGGACACTAAAATCAATAGTAATCCGACTCGAAGAAACCTAATTGTTTTTAAAACAAAGCTATTAGCAGGTATAAACCTTTTTTTTAATCTGCTCAGGTAGCTGTGATATTTTGTTATATTATTTATAAGTGGTAGAACCAATCAAAAAAAGATTGTTTAAAACTATGCTGCATTTCAAACAACAATATTTGATATTTTTTAGACAGTATATTACTTTCATTCAAACAACTCATGCTTTTGTGTCAACTTCACCACTCAACCGTGTACGGTAGTTGTATCACATTCGTGTCGCCATTCCCCATATTTAATCTCGCGATGAGGTTGAGACAACCTGATATCGGTTGCTATTAAGAATTTTTTTCAGTGTAACATCGAAATCGTGACTAAAACTATACACCCGATTGACTTTTAATTTAGCATAGTTACTCATTACGATGTAGACTCTCACTAAGAATAGATGTTTAGACATTTAACTAAGGTGGTGAAAAAGAGATGAAAGTTTGAAATCTCCGTGTGGAATCTGTATGTAAATAATAATTATAAAGAATATATAATTGTAAATAATAATATAGCAATTTCAGATCAACGTTTGCTGTAATCATTGTCAATGTTAGTAAGGTTTTTTCCTTTTTCGCAGTATATTTTTGCAGTATAGTTGTATGAAAATTTTGAAACAATCGTAACAACGCTGTTTACTTATATTGTTAGGCCCTGGGCGGCGTTCTCCTTAAAAACGTGGTTTCTAGCACACTAAGTCAATCAAAAATTAGTATTATTAAGTAATTATATTTTTAATAATGTTATAACCTAAATTGTAATAGTAACATGGTTTGATTTCTTTAGCTGGTCAGCCAAAATTAATATTTAAAATTTACGTCACAATATTTTATATTTTGACCTAAATGTTTTATATTTAAAGGCAAGCTAAATATTCAAAATTCATACAGTGATTATTACAACTGAAAGTTTAACTATTAACGTAAATAAAAATTCAACAAATAAAGTGATATTTTCTAAAATTATAGTTCAAAACTGGTAGAAAAGTCGAGGCTAACCCATTGAAAATAGAAACTGAAAATTTTGTATACACTTGAAATTTTTTATACAAGTTCTTTAAACACTGTAGAAGACGCTCACTTAGCTATTATATTTTGAAATTAACATCCTAAAGCGATCAAAAAGGAGCATACACATTTATAAAGGAAACACAAATATATTTTCGTTCAAAATCAAGATCATAGAATGAATATTTGATACAGAACTAAATTATAGTTACGGTTCTATAAAACAAATACTAAACTTTTTCTGTCCTCTCATGGACAGAAAACATCTCATTCTATATTTTTATATATAAAAAAATAACTTAACTAATTTAAAAATTTGTTCAAAGTGGTTTCTTCAACTTTTTCCACAAATATAAAATATGACATTCTAAACTTAAAAAATAAATGTAAATTAAATTTGGTAAAGTTAACATTTGGTAAAGTTGCCATAGATAAAAATAAATAATAATTCACGATGTACTAAAATATGAAATCTTTTTAAATTATTAAATATAGAATCCTTGAATACTACTGATTAACTGACATATCAACGCATAACCAAAACTCCTGGGGCTAGGACCGTGAAAATTCGCATGTGGTGTTACTTTAACACTGTAGGTGAGCATAGGATTCTTGGAAATTTAATACTTACGGTGGTGAAAAAGGAAAGTCTAGAGTCTTGGCTCAAAATACGTTTTTTTTAATTATCTCCAACTGTACTATTTAATGTTACCAGCGAAAATTAATAGTTTTTCCGGAAAAACCTAAAGACCGCCTTTTTCAAAAATTCTCAATAAAGCCACCAAAAAACATCTTTGATGGCCAATTTTTGTGCAACTGTTATGAATTTTTGTTTTTGAAAACATTCAGAACAAATGGTCACAAAGTGTGTACCTCAAGAAAAGTGTGTGTACCACTAATCTCGTTTTTTGGCTGATACGAAGCTGAACTATATCCACCAGCAGTATTGCGAGTATCGCCAAGCAGTATGGACCTCACGCCCGTATATTGACATCCACAAAAATTTCTTACCGTGTAGTTAAATTTTGTACCACGAGACTGCGTTGTCCCAGCAACCACTTATCAATACCAACAAAACATTTTCGATACGTTTGATTAAACGTTTTGTGTTTATTAAAGCGTGGGTGCCATTAGTTATGTATTACACTTTACACTTTTATGTACGTAGGTATATCAGTTGGATAATAGACAGATAATAATGTCCATTTTCATTATATCAATCCTTAATAGACTATAAATTCATATAAATAAATATTTATTAATTCATTATAATACATTTGGGATGAAAGTTTATTGATTTAGGTTTATGAGTTGTAGCTGTAGTTCGTTATAAGTCTATTTTGTTGTGTAAAATGTTAATAAATGTGAAAATCCTTATATAGCAATTTAGAATTCATTTATAAAATATACCGAACATATACATAATGCGTTATGAAAAACCATTTTTCAACCCTAATAGTCTTTTGAAAAGTAATAGTAAGTGAAGGAACACTAACATTGCGCTTGACACCTACCTAAGAACACTCTCCATAAAATAATCTTGTTCAATCCAAACTGAACCGATTTTGAAGATCATCACCTATTTTTTAGTTCACATATACACACATATACACATAGATAGCGATCAAACTTATAACACCTCTTTTTTTTCGGGGGTAAACAAAGTTTTTGTCCTTATTTTAAAATATTTTATATGGGTTTGTGAAGATTATCTTTTATTAAATAAAAAATATATAAAGATGTGTGAACTCCAAATGACTTGTATTATTATTTTTTCAGAATAATAGAATAAAAAATGTATAAAATTATTGAATTGTCCCACTTTTAATATTTTTATTATATTATTCTGAGAAAATAATAATACTTATAAGTAAACAATTTATCATTGGACGTAAACGAACAAACCACACCCATTGTCACTTAGTTTGTTTGTTTACGTACAATAATTTAATGTTTTTGCAAAATAATATAATCCAATTAAATGATGTTATAATTTTAAAAAATCCCTACCTCAGTTGAATATTGTTAAATGAAATTTACTAATATCTTCTGATTATCTTTGGCTACTGGTTATCGAATGATAGTCACTGAATAAACAAATTTATCAATTTTTCTCATACCTGTAGCTCCCAAATTAGAGCTCGGATCCAATTTTGGAAAAGAGTTTTTTTGTTGCTCTTGATGAGCTTATTTTGGAAAGTTTGGTTTCTGCAGTTAATAACAGAACAGAGTAATCAACACTGTCTATACATGGTATTTCAACAATTACAACAGTCAATTACAAGTTTTCACTTGTTTTCAAATATTTTCTTCTAAAATACTATTCACAACGATGTACAATCGTTGAACAACCATTTTAATAGTATTATAAAGATGAAAAGTCTTTCTTCATATAAACACTATGTACACAAGAACCGTTTAAAGAAGTTTCTCTAATAAACTCTCAAGATTTTCAATAGACAAGTTATTGTGTAGGGTAAAATCAATAAAAAAATTATAGATGAAAATTAAGTAAGTTTTTCTAACTACAAATATATGATTGGAATATTTGACGTTTATCATAATTTAATACTTCTTTGTTCAAATAAATATTTGAATTTATTTATTGATAGAAAAATTATTAAATAATTTTAGTTATTTATTCATAAATTAAATTACATAAAATATATTTTATTTCTTGTTATTAATGTTTAGAATAAATGTAATATTTTATGTATTTTTATGGCTTATTAGAGTGATACCCACCCTCTTCACTGGGTTTAAAAGTAAAGATTGATAAAGATTGCTCTCGCTTATCTCCTGTCTATAACACTCGATATAATGGTAAGGATTTTTTTTACACAGGTAAAATATATGTATGATTTACTATTTTTTAAATGTATAATAGTAATCATTCATTAAGTATATCAGAGAAGATGGCCGTGAAATATTTTATAATTTTACAGAAATCTGTAATTTATGGTATTGTCAAATGACTACTTTTATAGAAATCTGTAATTTATGGTTATGTCAAATTAAATTAATTTTTGAATTTTTTAAAATATTTTATTAATATATCTTTATTAATTATATCTCATGTGTTATTCTGATATATCAGCTATTGCACAGTTTACAAACAAGCAAACAAACAAACAAACAAACAAACATACTCACTTTCGCATTTATAATATATACAGATAGAGATAATTTGAACATCAATTACATGTTATAATTGTAATGTTAATAATGTAATCTAATGTTAAGTAATTTTTATTTAATTGTCAAATCAATTTGATTTCAATAACCTCCATATCAAACTAAATTAGCACAATAATGAACCCAATAGGGAATATTCCTGTATTTTTTTTATATTTTTAATTCATTGTTTACACCGTTATAACAAAGTAAAGAATATAAATACTGCCTAAAAATGCTGTATTTAAGTGTAAACAAATATTTAAGATACATTATAATTTTGAGATATTTAAACGCAGTTTTTTGGCGCTCTATGTTGATGACGTATAAGTACGTGATCTGTCAATTGGTGACAGTTCAATGTATAATTACACTTTAAAAAAAATGAATTTACAACACAGAATTTACACTCGTTATTATTAAGTTTTATAATAAAAAGCCGTAGAATAAATAGTATAATTTAATGAAATACCATATTAAATGTAAGTAATTAATACCATACAGTATGTCAACAAATTTGACAAGTCCGTACTATGATGTCACGTCCGTATAAAAATTTGAATTTCCGTTGTAGAAATTTTTAAATGTTCTCACTGAATTTGTACTTATTAATTAATTTTAATTAATTAAAATGATATTAATTACTAAAATAATGGTTTAGTTGAAATGTCCAGTCATTAAAGTTACGGAAGAAAAATATTTTAACCAAATTTAAATTTAATGAAATTTAAATTGCGAATAAATTGTGTCAGTTTTTTGTTGGTTTTATTTATGCGTACTTTTTTTCGTCGTTGGAGTATCAGAATGCGTCATAGATAACTTCCATCGACATAATTTTATTTCTTCGAGAAATTCTTTTTGAAATGTTAGTATGTGCGTTTTCAACATTATCACTAAAAGAAGCGCACAGTGCTTAAATTGTATATAACACGCTTAATAATCTGGTTAATTTCCATCCTCATTCCAATGTAAAATTTACATTCATTCAACATTTGATATTTATTATTAGCAAAGTTTTCTGTATTAATTCAAACCGAATAAGCTCTATTGTAAAACATTTCTTTCGTAATAAATATTTTTTTTCTTTGAGTTTTAAAGAAACACGTCAATAAATAAAAAGGCAAAGTTTTTTGTATTTTTAGAAAACATAGAATAAAAAAAGAACAAAATTTGAGTTAAATAAAAGTATTATTATTTATTTAACTTTTTTGCATTGGACGTATTTAAAGAACTAGATATGGGTACATCCAGTAATGTTTTTACTAAATAAAATAAGAAGTGTTTCCTAATCTATATTTTAATTAAAATCTATTTATTAGCACAACTAATATGCCGGGATGCATAGGAAAAGTTGGGAAACAGCACCGATTTTAATGAAACTTTTTTTACAGTGTTTATAGAACCCCAAGAACCGTTCGGCCAACTTAACCTACTCATAGAAGGCCATAGGGCCCAAGCGAAGGGCATATGTCGAATTACACGGATTTTATCACGTCTTCCGCAAATCGTGCCATTTTTGCCCGTAACTAAAAGTTAAATATTTTTTTCTGAACATAGTCTCTAGAAACTACTGATACTTTGATATAATTTTGTAAATGTTAAATTTAGTACCTATTTCCAACGTCAGTATTTAATATTTTCTTGTGTCAAAAAAAAGACAAAATTTTGTGAGTTTGTTTTTTTGTGCCCAAAGAGTGAAATTCTTGGCTAAAAAGAGCACGGTTATCAGAATACTTGACAGAATACGTGTAATCAAACATCGGATTCGTATTCAGCGACCAAAAATACCTACTTTATGACAATTTATAATAAGTATTTCAAAAAAATTTTGGACTACATATGCCTCCCGCTTGGACTCTATGCCCCCCTATGACTAGGTTAAGTTGGCTGAATGTTTCAAGGGGGCTTTTAAACACGTTGCTAAAAGTTTCATAAAAATTGGTGCTCTATTTCCGAACTTTCCCACTTTCGACACTTTTTTCCGGCTTATTTATTTGTTGTATGCATACTTAAAAAATAGATTTTTTAGTTTATTGATTTCCGAATGCCTGCAAAATATTGTTCACCCTGTTTCCGAAAGTTAATTTTAGAAATGCGCCATCAATATTACCGAAAATTTTTCACAAATATGTTTTTTTAAACTTGTAATTGAATGTAAATTTTGTATAAAGTTTTTTTGTACAAAATAATTTTTCCATTTTTTGTAAATAACATAAAGTTATGGGTGTGATAAGCAACAATCCATTATATATAATTTCCAAAAGCATTTATACCTCTATGTACAAATAGTAAGAGAGTATAGATATGTATAATTTTTAATGTTATCTGATGTCAAAAATATTAAATATATAGGCATGTCAGGATTGATGAAGTGATTGAATCAATGTGTATATTTGTTATATGTTAGGTCACATGATATACAGTGTAAAATTTACGATTTTTAATTTTAATATTATAAAGGAAAAATGTGCTTTTATGACTCGAAATCAGAATATTTAAGTTTATTTTTACATAAATTTTCACTTTTTTCAAATTTCATAATTTATTTTTCACTACCGAAAGTACCCTATTATTTTATGTCTTGTCACTTATATTTTATCGAACCATTTTATTCTAAATATGGAAGTTGTGTGGAGTAATACTATAATCGTTTTTGTTGTATATGAACCCATATGACAAATAAATAACAACTGTTTTGTAACGAAAAGCAAAAAAAAGTTTTTTGTCAAATTTTTTCTCGTATATTTTTTGATGGATGTTATATTCACTTGTGATAAAAATTTGTATATTTGTACAGTTTCAATAATTTTTTTAATATTTTAAAAGTTTCATTTTAATAATTCTAGAATCAATTAAATTGATTATGTATCATAACATTTTATGTTTTTGTAACATTGTATTCAACATTTTTTTTGATAATAATCGGGTAAACTAACCATCCTACCCCAAAAACTGATGTATCAAAATAATAGTGCATTTTTTAATTTTTTAAATATGCAAATTTTAATTGAGTAAATGTGAAACTATCGAAAAATTAAAATTAACAACGGCTTTGTGTGCAAAAAATGCATATCCTTGGCTTGAGGATGACCCTAAACTCTCAAGAACTGTGCAAATTTCAAATCTGAAAATAGCCTTACGGTAACATGTCAACCGCAAAATAGTTTGTAATATTATGTTGCTTTTTTAAAGTGGTTGTCCACGAAGGTTACACTTAGATACAAAGCCCATTGTGAAACCATATATGTGTTTTACCACCTTTCCGCTGATAATTTCATTTACCAGCTCCTCAATTTCAGAGGCTGAGTGCACCTCTTTCATGCATATACCTTGCACTATACCAGCCCATCGCAACTATTAATTAAATTAATTTTGTTGTGCCGGCGGGAATCGAACCCGCTACCCTAAGCCTACTGCAGACGGAATTGGTTACACCTTAACCAACTGAGCTAATAGGGCGACTGACCTTAGGACGCTGTAATCTGCAAATTCAGACAAAATAATTTTTGTTTGCTGTTTTAACTAAGGGAAAATTGATTAACTTCCTTGAAAAAATGCTTATTCAATAAAGAAAAATTATTTGCAATTAAATTTTTATAATTGAATGAACAATAAAATGAAGTTCAAAATAATGATTGTTTAAATAAAATGGTTGAATTAAAAGAATTAATTATAATATTTAATTGTCTGTTAAAAGAGAGAAGAAAAATTAAGTTAATAATTAACTACTCTCGCTTTTTGCCTAGGGTACGAAGAGAGTAGGTTAAAGAAATTTTGCGAAAATTTCATTAAATATGTCTACATACGTTAAACTTAACAAACAAACAAAAACTGGATTACGTTGTCTCTTGATAGAGAAAATTAAATTGATTGCTGCGCTAATACACCACCTATTTTTGAGTTTGAAAACTAAATAGTTACATTCACTGTTAATTATTTTTTCAGAAACAGATACGTGGTTAAAGATGATTGTCGAAAGAATAGAATCATAACTTCAGAATCTCAGCAAATTCTTCCGCATCTCAGTCTCCATAGTTGACTAAATTGTGACATAATTTCGACAATGACAACACTTGCGATAAAATTTATAAAATAAAGATGAGATTTGAAAGTAAAATTAAGTACAAGAAGTTGTCAATAAGAAAGTAGGAACAAAATGATGGTGCTTTTTACTACACTTTTCCTCTATAATACACACTGGATTGGTGTTGTTTTCCATTAGACGTGAAATGAAGCCTATTTAACAGAAAACTTCGAAAAATATTTTAATATTTTAATTTATCTAAATAGCTCTCACCCCTCCTCCAAAACCACATGAAACTACTCTTTTCAATACTATTCGCGCTACAATGAAGGATTTTTTTCCATTCGATACAAAATCAAAACATATTAACAGAATACTTAGAAAGTTTTAATACGTACGACGCAACTCGCTTGCTCTAAAATGGCAAAAACATAACCAAAACTACCCCCGTTCTATTTATTTATTTTAAAGTTAAAAAGGTGCAGTTTTTTAGCATTCGACGTAAATTATAGTAAAGGTTTAAAATTTTAAAAATTTCAACGCCAAGTACACTCCTCCCCTTCCGGAAAACGAATACATACCTGCTAAAATAACTTTATATTTGCTGTTTTTCCACCTCATATAATATTTTTTGCAGAGTCCAAAAGCAGCCTGGGCGGTCAAGGTGATAAGAAATAATAAGCTTTCTAAACTAAAACTAAATTGTAAGCAAAGTGAGCTGTGTGATCGTAGGCGGAAGGCCGTATATTTGTGCAAGGGATGGAAGTAAAGTTGATGTTTTTGGAGCTGGCTAAGCGGGCACAAATGGGTTTAAGGATAGCATCAGTTACATTTGTCTTGAAAGTTGGCATTGTCTGTATTACGAGTGTTATAAAAGCGAGAGTAACTGAGGATAAGACAGGTGAAGGCTATAGCGTGGTAGTCTTTATTTTTAAAAAAGAAATTGCCAAACGAAGCGGGCGGACAAGTGTTTGTCTAAATATATACTTATAAAAGTGCCTTTTCGATATATTTAGTCGAAACAATGTAGCGTTCACTCACAAATTATTTGTCTGAAGTGAAGCAGCCGATACAAATGAAAGGAAACTTTCAATAAATTCGTGAATAACATTTATAATTATTCATTTAATCAATAAATTGTGTTCTATAAGCATCAAAATAATATTTTTAGTAAAATCAGTTTGGATTTTCACCTCTCAGTTTTTGTATACAAGCTAAACTTTGTAAATATAATTCAATAAAAAAAGTTTATAACTAACATGCATTCAACGTACAAATTTTGCGCCATTTCTGTCCAAAATGTTAGACTATTCGAAATTAAAATAGATTGAAATACTGATTTTAAGAGATAGAAAAAAAATTTTTCTTTAAAGAAACTTCTTTCGTACATTGCACAGGAACCGAGTAAGCATGTATTTTGTTTATTGTTCAAGACTTTCATCTTAAAGTGATGAAATATAAATCAAATTCAAGAAAAAGCAAAACTTTCTTATGAATCAAACTCTTTATATCACCAAAATTTTACCTTCGGTGCAAAAATGACAGATCGGTGAAATAATCTGTTTTAAATGACTGTATTATATACGGGCATTGTCGATTGTAATACGAGATTATTTAATAAATTGTAAAAGCCTTCACTTTTAGATAGTTAGTTCAATTCAAACAATAATAATATAAAAATGTTTTTTTAAATTAATTGTTTGAAAATACATTAAATGATATCATTATTTTATTATTAAAAATTATATCACAGATATGAGATATGAAGGAAGTGAATGGAATCGAATTTCAATTGGAAATATCTTTTTGTTGTATGCTTTTGCATTTGAATGATAATGACATTTGATCCAGTTTATATTATGACAAAACGACTCTATGAGAAGTGAGACAAAAATACTCGTTGAAAAACTAATGACTATATTTTATTTAACTCAAACGTTTTGACATGCTAGAAGATTTTTGAAAGAATTCAAACTTTTGAATTTAATAAAACAAAAGTGTTTAGTAACTAAACATTTTTTTAAAAATTTGGTTCGAAAAATCTAATGTTTCTTCGGTACCTTACTTTTCTCCTTATATTTCTAGAATATTATGTTGTTATTTAAATTTACCTACCCACAGACATGTCATTTGAAAGATTTCAACCATTTCTCGTCGTTACTTTATTTACTCAAAGAATTTTAAATAATAAACTGGCTGTAAAACTTCCTCTACTTCCCATCGCTTAGGCAGTTTTGTTAAATAATAAAAATAATTTAAGCCCGAGTCCTTTAGATGTGTAGATACTGCTGTCATACTATCGTACTATCAATGTAAGACCGAGGGTTATTTCAAGATAATACTTACTATTTTTCTTGATCAGAGGACTGTAATCTTGATAGTTAGAGAGCTCGCCATATGATTTATTGATGGTCATGGTTACGGTCTACTGAACCTTAAATATAATAGTATATAATACCCCAAGCTGCCCTGTAAGGTTACGTGAATTTCTACGTGGAATATTCCTCCTTAGGGATTCATTAGATGTGATTTTGAACAGTTATCTTGCAAAGTTTGATCCCAGGAAGTGGCCCCAATCCGGACTTATGCGGAAAAAATCGAAAAATCGACATTTTCATTTTTTTCGGCATAGCTCCGGATTGAGACCACTTGCTGGACTCAAACTTTGCAGAATGACTGTAAAAAATCACATCTAATTAATTAACAAACAAGCAGACAGTTTCCAGCACGACCACTTAGTGACAGCTTTTTAAACTCCCCATGGAGAGAATATTCCACGTAGAAATTCGCGGACCCTTACAGCGTGACTTGGGGCATTACCTACTATCATAATAAAGGCTCAGCAGACCGTTACCATGACCATCAGTAAATCATATGGCCAGCCCTGTAACTATGACTGTGGTATAAACAATTATTATAGAGTTCAATGATAATCAAAATCTTGTGCCATTTATTTTATCAAACACCTTGTTGTTAAATAAATTTTACAAAAACAGATTGTAGGAACAGTTAAAAATATTAAAATGTTCATAAACAGGATACTTTTGTTCGGAAATTAATGTATAAAAAAATCAAACTAATTGTTTTCGTCAAAATAAAACGAAAATGGATAAAAAATCAATTATAACCACTTGACCAAACAAAAATAAAAATATGCTGGCAAGATAAATAAAAATAATATACATTTCTAAAAATATTGAACTAATATAAAAATAATAACGAAAATATCTATTTTTAATACAAAGATCCCATACAATATTGAAGAATAAATTTCTAAGAAAGCTCAAGGCAAGTTTTTAATAATTAATTTATCGTAAATCGTACAGAACATTTACATTTACTTTCTTGAATTGAGGCAAAACTTGGCAGTACAATGTTTTGCATAGTTCGTTTTGATTGTGCTACCTGGTTGGTTATTTGATAAAAATGGAAACTCAATTATTTAACAGCTAGTAAACATCGAGATATATTTATTAACTTAGCTTCTCGTAATGAAGTGCCTAACTTATTTGTACGTCTAAGAATTCTCACTTTCATGGGTATAATGCAATCAGATATTCTTTCAAACAATATAATAAATTTTAAATCTGTTAAAATCTTGTATTGCTTTAACGGCAGGAACTGACTGCATCTGATTAGATAGTGTGGCTGCCTTATCAAACAAAACCAAAAATATCAAAGTCGATTCATTCGTTTAGGATTCTACAGACAGACAGACACACAAACACACATGGCTGTCAAACTTAATAACACCACTTTTATTTATTTCGGGGGTTAAAAATAAAGAAATTAATTATAAATTGTGCAAATACATTTCGATTCAGTTCTCAATATTTTACGAAGACTCTATTTTATCGTTAGCAACATGCGTAATACGCAACGTTTTTTTATTTTATTTATAAAAGTACAAGCATTTTATGAACATTATCTATGATTGTTATCATGGTTGATGGGTGTGTATACTTTCGTCGTTATACGATACTACATGTATACACAATAAAAGGTCATTCTAGGTCATGTATACCTACTCTGCTGTATCTATATGTTTTTCTTTATTTTTTTATTTTCTGTGTATATGTCGCAGCTAACTAGCTTAGTTAGCCATTCAATTAACAGCCTAACTTCTTTACTAAACGGTGCCGTTCAATTAGCAGACTAAACTATAATCACTAGTTGGCTGCGGCATATATATGCAAGTCGTGTCAAAAATGCTTAGCTAAAAATAATTTTTTTAAAATTGTTTTTAAATAATTCATAATCGTATTTTAAAAAAATTTATCCAGCTTCTATGCTCCCTATTGATGTATTGATATTTCGGAGTGGAAACGATATTGTAATTACTTTTTGTATACATACAATATGTAAGCAATAAGTGTAGGTATAGTCATGATGCCAACCAGGAAATTTTTTCCCCTACACATCATACATATATAAACGAACTTTTATCATCTGCGTCCATCTTAAAAAAACGATCGAACAAAAATAATATTAAGATGGAGATGGATAATATTAAATACAAAAATAATATTAAGATGGAGGTTTGTTACACACATTAATTGAATGTGTTTATACAAACTATTTTGTTTGATGTCATCGAATTATTTTGTAGGTAAACAAAACAATCTGTTGAACAATTTTGGTCGTTATAAAAAATCGCTTTATTGATATGCAGTGATTACTACAAAATATATAAAATAGTTTTAAGTACCTTTAAGGTATTTCCAGCATGAAAGCAATTGTCGACAGGTTTGGCCTATTTTTGCACAGACCCAGAATAATATAAGCTGGGAGATACCGTTGCAGAATTTTTAGTCAGTCTAGATTCGTCGCGATTTCGAGGGTCAAAGCATGTAAAATTCACAGTCCTCCTTTGTTTTGAAGCTATATTTTTAACGTAAATTTGTCAAAATTGGGGACTTACCATTTTTACTGGTTATTTTTTTAGGCCAGTATTGCATATTTATTTCCTTTGAGGGAAATACGAGTACCAAAAAATATCATATATACGTGGCTAAAAATCAGACACCGTGTACACTCTTTTGATGTATGTGTTGGTTTTCCTGAATAATGGAAAAAAACCACATGTTGCATTTTCATGTGATCGTAATATTATGATGGTGGTTGATGATATATTTATATTGATTATAATTATTATAGTACAAGAAATACAGATTTTGAGTTTAAAAATTCTTGTATGTGGTTGATAATTTGGTTTGAGGTATGTATTTGAAAGAATTTTTAAAGAATTCTCAAAATTCGAAAAAAAATTATAATTAGTAGTTAAATATAAATTTATAGGTGAAGTAATTTTACACGTAATTTTCATTAGATCCTGTAACACTTAGAAATATTGATCCTACAAACGAAAACTTACACGATAACTTAAAAACGAAAATAGATTTCGAACTACTAAATAATAAATAGCGTTCTCAGGAAGTAAAATGTTACTTTGAGTCAGCTAGCTTCAAAAACAAAAAAAAATTATTTCAGAAAATACATGTTGTATTCTTTTATTCAAGAGTAGTTTACAAAGAGAGGAGGAAAAGCCTAGCGAGAATATGTACTAACATTTAAAGGAAATAGGGTGAAACTATTCGAGGCTTTAGAGAAATCTAATTGTTGTTTTTTTTAAGTTGGTATTACTACGTTATATCTTTACCAGCCGAATAATAAGAAAATAGACAATGTCAACAAAAGATTGATCAAAACAAATCTTAGTTTTTCAGTTTAGTAGGTCTTCTTCATACTAATACATATTGTAAGGCTGCATGCATGTGGCCAAAGCATTAGACGGAAATATAATAGTAAAAAAGTTAATTCAAAAGAGTGATCTACACATGCGATAGGAGGTCACATATCCTTAATATATTACGACATTTATTTTAAATAAAAAAAAAATTTTATCAAAAATGCTATATTGGTAATAATAAATGTTCTTGTCTTTTCTCAATATTGATATATCTTACATTTTCTATAGTACTATTATATAGAGTACTCCTACCAGATCAGTACAACGCTCCACCAGGCATAGTTAAGTTCAAATTAGACCGAATAAGCTAAAAATTGTCTTAGTATTATTACTTCCCGTTCGGGCTCCAAGCGGCTCTCAAGATGAAAATTTTGGATTTAACGATGTTGAAAACGGAATACGCAATTTTACCGAAATTTGGTATGATTACGCTATTTTGGTTGGTTATCAAACGCATAAATATAACCCAAAAAAGCATTATCAATACGTATTGGCACAGAATGGTGAAGGTTCTAGTACGAAAATCACCCAAATTTCTACGCCAATGAAATTAAATGAATACATTACTTGCAATGGAATTATTATTGAAGTACTTAATTTAGATTAATATATTAATCTAAGATTTTAACCACGAAATTTAAATTAAATTTTTTAATTAGTTGTTCAATTAAAACATTTAATTAGTTGTGAAATTTGCAATTTTGAACTACGAAAGCTTACAGCCAGTTGTTTCGAAATTTTTTTACATTCGAAAATGCCCATAAAAGGTTTAAGAGACCCTTGTTTTATATCTAAACAATTCGATTAAAACCTTGACGCATTTCTGATTCATAAGGCAC
Source organism: Chrysoperla carnea (assembly GCF_905475395.1). Taxonomy (NCBI): domain Eukaryota; kingdom Metazoa; phylum Arthropoda; class Insecta; order Neuroptera; family Chrysopidae; genus Chrysoperla; species Chrysoperla carnea. Next base: position 68,604,342 of record NC_058337.1, on the reverse strand, counting down.
GAAATCTTGAACTGTGTGCTTAACGTATGGACATGGGATGGTCCCTATATTTATACCATGTATATGAAATATACCAAAGTATACTAAGTTTAGTCCCAAGTTTGTAACGCTTAAAAATATTGATACTATGAAAAAGAATTTGGTATAGGTGTTCATAGAATCTGTCTATACATGGTATTTCAACAATTAACTCAGTTAATTGTTTGCTTTCACTTGTTCATTAGATAATTTTTGTTTTGTGATTACTGCCGATAATTAATAATTTTCGACTAAACCGTTAGACTAACCAATTTTTACAAAGAGTAATTGTTTTTAACAGACCTAGACAAGTTTCACAAAACTTTATGGCCACCTTGTACTATACTTCTGTCTCAACATTTATACTATATTTTATTATAAAGTTCATTCATGGTATTATTATAAAGTTATGAGAACATTTTATATTATCCATGATAATATATTAAACGAACTCTTGATTTAACGACCCACCAATTCCAGGATTTTATTACGATCTGTTAGTTCCGGTCGTTGCGATAGCCTCCTGTATATATGTGTAAATGTATGTATGTACTAGTGCGTTAGATAGGTATGCTATTGGACATATTGGACAATGTTCAAACTGTTCAAAGTAAGCTTCCAGTTAGAAGAAAATATAATTGAAAATAAAAATCGCTTCAATAAAAACTTGTATTTAATATTTTTACCAAGGTATTTTAGCACAAGATCCGAATTAAGGTCGACCTTCACCTATCTGCTTACCGAATGAAAGTTATTTTTTATGAAATGTAAAATATTTACAAATATCCCTGTTGTGAGTTGCCTTAAAAAATATGGTCCAGACAACTTTTAATAAAAATATCAAAACTGGGAAAGCTTGTAAACATTATTTTTTGACTGATTTTGTGGACAATCATATAGCACCGTATTTGCAATAAAATTATCTTTATTTATATATGCGAGTCAATGAATTAACAGATGAACGTAATTACTATTCACAGCCTGTATAAATGCGATTATAGTGAACGAAAAAAGGCAGACAACATAGCTGCTGCATATTCTTTATGGCTTTTACTTTCGAGTAGATCAAAATTCGTAAGATTTGCAAGTCAGTGAAAAATTTCTAAAAATTTTACTCTTGATATTTTCACTAAAAGTAGTCTGGACCACATTTTTTTAGGCAACCCATTGCAGGGATATTTGTTAACATTTTATATTTCATAAAAAATAACTTTCATCCGGTAAACAGATGGGTGAAGGTCGATCCTAATTGGGATCTTAGACTATTTATTATCTATTAAGGATGTATGAGCATGACAACAATGTTTGATTTAAAGGCTCAAAATTTTTTTTATTTATTGGTTTTTTAATGTTGTTAAAATTTCATATACTGGTTGAAAAGCTTTTAACAAACTTTTAAAAATAATATTGCATATATATATTATAAATTAATAAAAGTCAATTAATATGAAATGTTTGATATTATTAAATTTTGATTTATTGTTAACACTGTGAATTTGTTGCAATACATTATACCCTGACATTAATTTTTTGTATATTTACCTGTTCAGAAAAGTACTTCGGGCTGGTAAGAGAGGCTGTCCTGGAGTAGGACATACTTAGACCATAGGATCCGTTGTGATACCGAAAAAAAGATGGCTCATAGCCGGCCACTACTTCATGAACCATTTGGAGCTGTTTAAGAACAGCAGCAGAGCTTTCAACAGACTTTAGTTCGTCAGAGAGAGGCGTAAGTAAGTCCATCTCCTCATGGAAAGAGCTAGACAGTGACAGAGAAGATGATACATTGTCTCCTCCTCCTCCAGGCAGTGACAGCTTCTGAAATAGTCGTGATACACATTTCAATTTTGTGTGCCAGGTATTGGTCCAAATATGATATTCGGGTTTCAGATGTTATGTAGTGTGTTAAATAAATGAGTTTTCCACAACGGGATAGTAACCACTATATAGGATTTCTGAAAGTACCTTTGCTCATTCTCTTCGCCATTCTCTCTACTGTATTGATAGCAATTGACAGAGACCTGAATCACTAAAACCAACAAGTCAAGTCTTTTTGGTTTGGTCACTTTTTAGTTGATTTAGTTTCGCTTTTATTTGCGTTGTAAATAATATATTTTTGATTACTATGAAACGATTCTTGCTTAATAACTCTTATGGTACTTTTTGTATGAACATAATTTTTACTAAACTAAATAAAATCATAATCAATACATAATTACTGCGTTCAACAGATTAAAATGTCTCTGTAGTGTTTTGTCTTTTTCACAAAACTGTCTATCTATTTAAATTCTTACTCCCATGTGAATTAGGGTAGAAACAAAATACCACTTAACAAAACTTTCTAGTTTCTCCACTCACAACTTTTGAAATGGCAGGTTTAAAATAGTCCCATATGATTGAATCAAGTAAACACGAACACTAGTGGTTTATATGTGCAATTCTATATTAGGATTTAAACAAGCATTAAGGATTAATTTAAATTATAACAACAAAATCTAGAATGAAACAATCACTTTACCCCCATGTACAGTATACACTTATTGTTAGTTTTTTTTTTTTTTTTTTTTTTTTTATAATTTTTTTGAAGACTTATGTGAGGTCTTTTAAAAAAAAGCTAAAGATCTGCATTTTAGATTTAGAGCATATATAGCCCAGCTGGTTAATAAACAGAGCCGGTTAATAAACGAACAGAACCGAAAATTTACGAAGCAAGTTTTTTTTTCTTATACCTGTACGCTCGTGATGAGAGAAATTTTCATAATTTCGGAAGGAAAAAAAAAAAATTTAAAAACTGTAGCTAGGTTTAAAAAATCAGAAAAATTCGTAATTCGAAAGTAGATAAACTTATATGAAGATAGAAAAAGTTTCAATCACATGCACCATTTGAAAAATAAAGGTTATATATATTTTAGTGCTAACGGGTTAATTATGATTAACTCGGCAAATTATTTGTCTTTATAGCTTACGTCATTGTATCGTAAATATTAACAACAATCAACATTGATGTTTAAATTTGTATAAAAAATTTAGAAGAGTTTTTTGATATCTGCCCGAAACAAAAGAATAATTTTAGTAAATCAAAAGGTATATTGAAGTAACACGCAAATGGCGATTTTGAATGTCATTACAGAAAATATTATAAATTAAATATACATGCAACAGATATTCACCAACTCAACACTGAGTATTGTTTTTTTCTGTTGTTATGATTATTATTTGAATGAACGCAATCAGATAATCCAAAGTTAACTTTGCTAATATGATGAGATACTGTCAGTCAGAGAATGAGTTGGCATATTTTTTTACCTCAAAGAAATATAATATACATTTTCAACAACTTCTGATGCTAATGTCATGTTCTATAATATAACTCAAAGTATTGTGCTCTATTTGGTTATTGTGATTGATCTCAATACATAAATAGTCTAGATAGAGCAGCAAGCAACAGTTCAGTAAACAAACATCATGGAGAGCAGAGTAACAGCTATAAAATATGTTAGAAAATTTTATGCTACAAAAACCATCATATGTCGCAAGTTGATTGTTAACTCGAAAGAAACGTTTTGGTCAAATAAACATAACTAAACTTATTAATTCAAAATTTAGCGATCGATATTATTATTGAATCACTGCATATTTCAGTTATGATGAGTCGAATAAAAGCAGTCCCTCTCCGATTTGACTTTAAGCAAAGTGTGGAAGCATTATTTTCGAAAAATATTGATTCATATCCAAAAAATTAAAATAAGTCAACACCGCCACGCCCAGGAAATGAACTTTCCGTAATTTGATCATAATCATTTTGAGTAGGAAAAATCATTCTCTATTCGATTTAAGCCATGGCTTAGCCGGGAGTCCTCCTTGTAACAAACACAGAACAATGGGGCTCATTCGTCTATTTGTGGTTAAAAATTGTAGATATTCATCTCCTTATTTACTATGTATGTAGTACACATATCATAAAAAAATGAATCCAAAAGACCTTACATAAGTTTTTTCGTCAACTTCAAAATTATCATTTTTAGTATAATTATCTTAAAACCAATATTGAGAAATATTCGAAAATCATTTTTGCATAATTACTTAAAAGTTAAAAATACAATATTGTACAAATAATGGAATCATTCCGAGCACTGATCAGTTATAATCCCTATCCCTATCCCTATAAATTATAAATTTGAAAGTATGGATGTTTGTTTGTTTGTTTGAGGGTTTGTTGAGCTTTCACGTAAAAACTAATAAATAGATTTGAACGAAGCTCAACAATAATATAGCTCATTAATCAGAACAAGGTGAAGGAGAACAATTTATGGACATCTGTTCTACAAAGGTTAGCAGATTATTTGATATATATACTTTTATCCTTATAAAACTCTTCTCTTGATTTATTTCCATTTTTATCTCATGTATATATGAAATATACATAGAGTATTAAGTTTAGTCCAAAGTTTGTAACGCCTAAAAATATTGATGCTATGAAAACAATTTTGGTATAGGTGTTCATAGAATCACCTAATTAGTCCATTTCCGGTTGTCTGTCCGTGTGTCCGTCTGTCCGTCTGTCTGCCAACACGATTACTTAAAAACGAAAAGAGATATCAAGATGAAATTTTTATAGCGTACTCAGGACGTAAAAAGTGAGGTCGAGTTCGTAAATGAGCAATATGGGTCAATTGGATCTTGTAAACCGTTAGAGATAGAACAAAAGATTAAATGTAAAAAATGTTTTTTATAAAAAAATTAACAACTTTTGTTTGAAACATTTTTTTGTAAACATCACTGTTTACCCACGAGTGCGCTTATTAGGTGCAAATTTTATAGTATTCAATAATATAGGAATATCAGTGTGTGTGTAGCTATTTAAAAGTGGATATTTTTTTTTATTTACGTGACGTCAAAAAACATTCAATAATATAGGAATATCAGTGTGTGTGTAGCTATTTAAAAGTGGATATTTTTTTTATTTACGTGACGTCAAAAAACAATCGATTGCTTCATCAACACTGTCTATACATGGTATTTCAACAATTAACTCAGTCAATTGTTTGTTTTCACTTGTTTTAACAAATATTAATATATTTGTAAACAAATTAATTGAAAGGGTGAAAGATATAATTTATGGCCTTTTCCATTTTATACGTCACCTGTTATCTTCATATATTTGCACCGGATGGAAGAACATATAATATTAAAAACATCAATTATAATCGAGAGACCATGATGTAAATAAATATCGTATGCATGATTAAAAGTAAACAACAACAAAAAGTAATAATAATAAATAAGTGGATAAACAAAGTAAAAAATTTGAGTTGAAAAAATTTCACTCAGTGTCTAGTTCTCGAATAGCCTTATTGGTAGGGCGCTTGACATGAATCTAAGAAGTCCGAGTTCGAGTCCTGGTTCGAGTGTATTTTTTTCAGTTCTCTTTAATTAGCATATAATAGAGTTTACGGAAACGTCCTAAAATATTATTCTGTCCTATAATATTATTAACAGGAATTGATTAAATAAACATATAAACCGAACTACTCAATCATAATTACTGAAGTTTATGTGTAGCTTAGTTAAGTAAAGCGCATACAAATTCCTTGATATTAATAAATTATTTAAGAGTAACATGCAAACAAAGGTAATTTCTCAGTCCAATGCTTAGTCAAATGAAAAGTATTCCAAATTCCAAATATTTTTGATAATATTAACACAAAACATAAATTCAAAACATTGTTTGTTTTGCTATTTGTCTTCGAGTATCTAGATAAAACACAACTTCGGTCGTGTTGTAACCTTTTACATAATGAGTGTAGTAACAGAAGCACACAATATGTGGCGGGCAAAAGGAATGTTTTTAGTTCTATATACTTATAAAACCTAGTATCTAACAAACATAGTCCACCACCATCATTGTATCATTGTAGTAAATGTCACCAATACCAGTTACGTCATTTTTGCTGTTGTTCTTAGTGTGTGAAATGTGATGTATTTGTTGTGTGATCTTAAACATGTATTTCATGTAGGTCTGCATTGTCTGGACATATTAACGGAGGCAACATATAAACCCTCAAAATTCTTATTTGTAGAGAAAATGTTTAGAAAATATAAAGGAATTTTTACAGCAATGAAAAATTTACTTTGACAATTAAATATTTATAAAATTTACTTAAATGGAGTGGAAAACTAAATTTTGCAATATTATTATTTATTAACTTGATAAGCCCCGTCCTTAGAGAAGTTATTATTATCCGATTTAAAAAAAAAATGGTTTTCAACATTTTTTAAAATTTCTTTCTTTAAAGTGGAAATAGCATCACAACATAATTTGGAGAAGAAGAATGTGTGTGTTTACGTAAATACGAGAGTGGAATTTTTTTTTCCTGATCAATGTTTTCAATGAAATGATTTTCCTCAGAAACATTTTTTACTGATCTTTTTTGAGGAATTTCGAAGATGGTTTCTTAACGGATTCATAGTCTCGTAACCAAAACCTTAGATTGTAAATGAAAAATACTCTCTCGGACATAATTTTAATTCAAAATATCATAATTGAAGATGGGCAATATTATAACCACCATGTAATATGGTAGCTAGTTAGATAACGAAAATAACTATAAGTGTTCAGATCATTTCATGAGACACAATAGTCACAGCTGAAAAACTACGGTTTTATTAAAGACACTACCGACATGTGTCTATAATTTCACAACTACAAGGTTTGAATAAAAAAACAACTTGTTGGAAAATTTAAGCACCTTGGTTAGTTTTTACAACTCTCCAAATAGCATCAAAATTCAAATATTTTGAGTTAAGACAAATGAATTTGATTTTTCACTATCTATCTTGCCGTGGTTAAGGTCAACGAATATCTAGAGTACATAAATAGTACCTGGGGCCTGATTCTGTTACGATTTTTGTGTTCAGCGACTTCAATAACCCCCGAGTTTGGACCGATTCTTAAACGAATTTTCCAAAAATTCCAGGAGACGACGTTTACCCTGTGTCCCAGGTACCTCAGAGTCAATTCTGACGCAATATTCGTGTTCGGAGACCCCAAAAACCTCCGAGTAACTAGTTTGGAATCATTTTCATCACTATTACCCGTATTGTGAATTCAGTTAATTTATAATGCAATTATAAAATGCATATTATTTAAAGCAAATTGCATATTTTTAATTTCTTATAAATCAATTTAGGCCACAAAATTGTCTGAAACTAACGGATCCAATACCGAAACCAAATCTGACTCACTGTTCAAATTTTTCGAACTTTGACCGTTTTTAGTGTTTCGTTTCTGCAACAATTAATTATTATTTCTGCGACTCAACTAATAGGCCATACTCCGCGAGGAGCAGAATTTAGTTCTTAGACTGCAGTAAGAGTGATTACAAGAATCTTAGAATATACGGTTATGTGATTTTTCCACGTCAAAATGTCCGATTTTGAATTATATATATGGTCGCATTATTCTCATCGTAGAGTCTGTTCTGTTGTTGCCTGTATTATTCTGTTGCTATTATTCAAAACATCATTTGCATACTCCATTATAAAATAGAAAATCTAATAAAACCTTAATATATGCAATAACAACTAGATCAATTTATTCTTGTATAAAATATTCATAGTTTTCAGATCAATTTTATTTAAGCTTGTCTACATTGCAGCTTTCTATATTTTTTGTTGTTGTTTTGTTTTATGGAATGGATAGATATGCTACTGCATCAATTTCTTTCAACTGTCTGTATCTCAAAATGCATCAAGAAAAATATAAATTGGAAATATGTCAAATAAATCTTTTAAAGCACACATTTGAATAAAATATGCTACTTTTCAAATACTTTTGACAAACAATTAGGCAAACAAATTTTGAATGTATTCATTCTGAATTGAAAGAAATCCAGATAGCCAAACTGAGTGTAAGATGGTGAAATAGGTAACAGTGATTTAAGGACTGTGAAAATTGAATTTTAACAATGGATTTGATTCTACCTTTTATACCGTACATGGCTGCCCAAGAACTTGGTAAATAAAGACAAAAGCTATTCGTCACAGCTGACGCTAAAAATTCAAATGCACTCTTTGCATGTATAAACTACTCCTGAAAGCAACATTGTTTTGACAGCAGAAAGTGGAGAAATAAACATATTTATGATAATATAATCAGAATAGAATTGGAGGTATTCTGAAGACATTGTGTCTCTTCGAAAGCTTACTATAAGCAAAAGATATTCTATCAGCAAATACCTATTGTAAGTATTTAAATTTAACAGTCTCTCTAATCACGCCCACTGCAAAAGCTTCCATAATGAAGAGGAAGAAAAAACCATATGTGACCTTCTCTGTCATGCTCTTACTAAAATAATATTGTGACCTCTAAGAATTGAAATTTGGGGACTTTAAATATCTATTTATAATTTGTACAGGCGAATTTATCAAAAACAGCGTATGTTAAAGGACACCCAAGCTATATTCATTACCAATACTTCGCCTGAAGCAGAAATAAAATAACAATATTCTGATTAAAAGCCAGACTTGTAATCTGAAATATATAGAAAATGAGAGCGAACCTAGAGTCTAAAAGTAAAATTAATAAAACATAATAGTTATAACCTTCATGTAATATTGTTGAATAAAAATAATGGCTATACCAATTAGTCTAGAATAAATTATGAATCTAAACAAACAAAGAAATAATGGCGTTGAACATACAAACTAACACACACAAAAACATTTAAAATTGTTTTACATAAAATAGATTTAGAAATACCTATGATATTTATTAAATAATAAACATTGTGCCAAAATTCATTTCAAAAAAGACAACCATTTTAGATATCTATAGACAAACAACACACGAGTTATTGTAACATACTTGACATTTTATAAGATAATAAAAGATAGATATAAAAAGTGTGAGAAAATGGATTAAATAGTTCAAATGGCGATTATTTTCCCGAAATTTATTTCGATTAGTTTTTATAAGCGATTCGTATTGAAGTTAAATTTATTGCTTTCCATCAAAAAATTAAAAAAGCAGTTTATTGACTATTTATATGTAAAAAAAATGCGCTGAATCGATCATGGCAAAAACTTTGTTCGCCTTTTTAAGAAAAACGGTGTGCCGGACAAAAATTTAGAAACAAAACAAGTGTAAACAAACAATTGACTGAGTTAATTGTTGAAATACCATGTATAGACAGTGTTCATTACTGTTACAATACACAAAAAACGTTTCAAACAAAAGTTGTTTTTTTTTTATAGGGAACATTTTATACATTTAAACTTTTGTTATATCTCTAACGGTTTACGACCCAATTGACCTATGTTACTCATTTACGAACTTGACCTCACTTTTTACGTCCTCAGCACGCTTTAAAAATTTCAACTTGATATCTTTTTTCGTTTTTGAGTTATCATGATGACAGACGGACAGTCGACAGACAGACAATATTTTGAAGCGTTACAAACTTGGGACAAAACTTAATATACCTTAGTATATTTCATATACATGATATAAAAATTAAGATTTTTATGCAACTGCAAATCAACAAAAGTATTTTAAATGAGTTCATTAGTAAACGTTATAAACGAAAAAAAAAACAACTATGAAACCCTTCCTTAATTTTGCCGAAAAATTACAACAAGATAAACTAAAATATTGATCCATCAAAAAAAAATAAAATAAAAATAAAAATTAATAAACAATTGAGATGGGCTTTATCTTTTCATCTATGGCTTTGCTGGTCGGGTTGAGGGAACAACTTATGCTTAAAATTTTCCTTAGATTTTATCTTTCATTAGCCGCATGTTTCATCTTGATACGACTTTCTTGAGTCAAGATATTTGTCTTTTAGCCGTTCCGAGCTTGTCTTTTTTATGTCTCTTTATGCAGTTTTTAGTTCTTATTAATATGTATGATCATTCGGAATGGGTAGTTAAAATATGTCACAGAGAGTTGCAAATCCCTTATAAACAAATTAGTTCCTTAAAGATCACCTTCAGATAAAGTGGTGATAAATAGCATAATATTGTAGTGTAATAGAAAATCCTTAGAAGTTTTATGAAGTTCTTGATACATTGAAGGGTAGTATCTGTGCGTATATTTCCTGTCACTTCGCATATATATAAAAATTGCATGTTTTTTATACGATTGGACAAGTTCTGGAATTTTTCTGGTTGGATTTGGCTCTCTAGTTCACAGTATTGTGAAAATTCGACCTTTATGAGACACCCTATACATTTCGTATCGATTCTGGTATCGTGAGGTTAAACGTTACAATATAAATCATTTTTTGATAAAATGAATCATAGCTTTCTTTCTATGACTGCTTTGTCATTACTTTGCCCATCCTTGTCAACAAGCACCACAAAATATATTCTTTCATAAGTTTTCGAGAAATGACAATTATCATTTCCCATTAAGGGCATCTTCAATTTTCTCGTGACAAAGTAAATTTGAAAAATTTGCATACAGAAGTGACTTAGAGTAGTACCCAGCAATCCTTGTAGGAAAAGTACTCGTAAAATCAGCACACACTAAAATCTATACTGAGGAACTTTTAGTATATTGCTTTTTGCTTGAAGTTTTTGGGAAATTTTTCTGAAAGTATCGGATATATATCGTATTCTCATCCATTGCATATGATACATTTATTTACATTTACATTAGATACTGTTTGATACATTAAAACAAATTATAAAGTAAATGAATTATGATAAACAGTGATAGAAATAATTATTAGACATTACAAAAGCATATCTACAGCCCAATGGCATTGGCCAAATTTCAATTTGTGATCTGTCAAAATTCTGTACGATTTGGTTAATTTGGTTTTACTGTATTTGTTATTGATTAATTACTTGTGTCCAATTAATTATATTCTTATTTTCTGACAAATATTTTATTTCCTTGAATGTTTCTCCAATTTTGTTCAGTCCATATTCATAAGGCATGGTTTTAAATTACAAAAAAATCAATTTTAAGCCAAGAGCAGAATTAGAGCAGCGACTAAAATATTGAATATATTTCCAGACTTACAAAAAAAATTTAAAAATTTTTTCTGATATACTTAGGATATTTTTTTTTAAAGTTTCCAGCTAATTAATTAAAAAATGGATTGGAATATCAAATAACGGTAAATACTTCTTATTTTCGGAAAGATGAAATGATTTGTCTAGTTTTATTTTCCCAGGACGCCTTCCGGGTTAACGGTGGTCAAATTTCTTTTTTTAAACGGACCTATGTATTTTCGTTGAATATTGTAGTGCTTTATCTTACAAAACATTTTTCCAAAAATTTTTTTCAAGTCCTCAATTTTCCGTGTCTGATTTTACGTTTAAAAGGATGAATCATATCGGGCTCGTTTTATCGGTACAAGTGTTAGGAAACTATCGGCTAGGACGCAAAGGCTATAATATATAACTCATTAGTCAAACACAATGATTTCTACTATTCGATTTTTTGCACATATGTGTTAATATTGATTTTTGGATGAAATTGTGAAAATTGAATGCAGTAGCATTTCCGTTGACAGTATTATCAATGAATAATTACATAAAGTTATTTTATTATTTGAATGAAATATATGTTGCATTTATACTAAAATATATGTACTAACTAGCTTGAAACCCGCCTGATTCACGATGCTTAAAAGTAAATACCCCCGCTTTATACCTCCATCTATCTTGATCTCACTTATCCCCCTTCCATAACACTCGAAGGGATCGTTTTACACATCTACAATATAAGCACAGTTTTCAATTTTTTTAAAGTCTAAAATAGTCATAATTCATTGAGTTTATCAAAAAAGATATACATGAATTGTTTGACATTTACTATTTTAAATTTTTGCAGAAATCTTAGATTTATTGTTCAAAATGACGATCATAGATGGAGCAGTAAAATGCCAGATTTTTTAATTAATTTTTTTTTTTTTTTTTTTTAAATAATATATATCTTTATAAATTAAAGCTCATGTGTTCTATTGTATGAGCTATATTGTTGTACGCTTTCATTAAAATCCATTCGCTAGTTTTTGCGTGAAAGCGTAACAAAAAAACAAACAAACATCCTTACTTTCACATTCATAATATATATTCAAGTCGGTCATGTATGGGGAGGGTATATATTTGAATAAATTATGGTGCAGTATTATTTTCTTTTTATTCAAAATCAGTAATGAGACTTGTAACAATAATTTTAACACAACATCATCTCGCTTCTTATATTATTATTATATTTCTCAAGTTTTGAAACTTCCTTATAATACAACAATAATTTCGATCAAAATGGTACGTGACCATGTTTTCATTCCAATGAAATCTATGTGACTCTAAAGTATAATATCTGATTTTAGACTTCGGTAAAATACTCTGCAGAAGCTTTAGATAACTGTTGTATAACTGGTTTTGTTAAAATGACTCGAGTATGATGAAATCACATAGAACTTAAATTTAAAAGTTGGTAAACTTATATAAAGCTCGTTGATGTGAGTAGTGGCGAACAAACCGTATGGAATTCGTCTCAGCTGTATATATTTACGATAAATTATATGTTTTGTTCAAATACTGCTCTGTTTTAATTTTGTGCGACTTTAATTGACATCTTTTGCAAACCATGTGCAACTAGTTATATACGTGTAAAAGAAAAAAATAGTTCGAGGAAGGAGACATATGCAATCGTGCCAGGCGGAGAGAAGATGTTATAATCGGCTCAAAGGATTTCAGAAACATTAAAACGTGCTTATCTTGTGGAAACTCGTATAATACTACATAAATGCACATTAATCTCTGCCAGAAGATTTTAGAGGTAGCTATTAGAAGTATTATTTAGGGGTTTATTTGGTCCTAACTGAAAATGTACCTGCCTCTTGCCTCCACCTGAATTTTGAATAGAACTCAACTTTCTGAACTAATTATTTTTTAAATTCATCGATGGAAGTTGATGATTTTATAAGTAAAACCTCATTCTGTAAGATCGAATTTTATTTAAAAAAATAGAAAACGATTTTTCGTTTCATTTTTTTTAAATCTCAATTAACTGAATGTTTTAGTTTTGACATTAGATACTTCCACCTATCATAGATGCACGTTAATACATTTTGTATCCACTTTGCATATCAATTTTGTTAATGTTGAACCAGCAGTTTAGCTCGTGATAAAACAAATATGAATTAAATCCCCGTCAGAGCTGCAGTAAAGGAACTTGAAATTTGCATCCGGTCTGCAAAGTTTTTTAAGACGTTTATTAAGTTATTCATGACGGTGGTTAATAATCAAAATTTTATACTGCTGATGGTTTTGACACGAGAAATTGTAGATTTTGATACGGAGTGAAACATGAACAAATATAATATTTGAAACAAGGGCAGCTATATAATTGACAAATATATTAGTTGTCATATTTAGCAGAAATTATGATCATTAAACCACATCGTGTACACACAGTAAAGGATATATTTCTATATAATAATGATTATAATATAGTTCAGTTATCCTTCATTATATTATCTCTATTAACTTTGATTATCATTTTAATATCAATTATGGAGGATATGGATATTGTACGAAGTTGCCCTATCTTTGTTTGTACAGGATGACTTTTTCAAATCTACCACCATTCGATAACGGAATGAAAAATCAAAAATAGTAAAACACGTATCACGTCAAACAATGGTCAATTTTGTTTTTCAATAGTAGTCGTTTTTTTTTTTTTTAATTTTTTTCCCTAGACTTCAAATAACATTTTTCGTCAGCAAATTCTGAAACTAATAATTTCTTTTACATATTTTTATTTTTAATCGAATAACAAGTCACTTTTCCCCAAAAAATCTTTCCTATACTTTTTTTTATAGTTTTTAAACTCAAACCCTAAAACCAGGTACCGAAAATTGTGATCTAGAAAAAATAATTTCATGCCAAAATTGCTTTTTTAAGGTAAAAAATAAGAATATACGACAAAAATATGTAGTTCCAATTTAAAAAAACCAGAGGTATCGTAAAACACCCGGCTAGAACTATGTTCTTATCGCATCGTCGTATATTATAAATGTAGCGCCTACTTTTTTTTACATAGATTTGCTTTGATTTTTTTGCTGGAATTTGATTATTCACATGTTCAATTTTGTAAGCTCATTTTGTGCTTTTTTCTTCTGTCTATTTTTTAAAATATCCAGTGTGACTTGTAGTCGATTTACTATAAAAAAACCACAATTCCAAAAAAATGCAAAATATACAACAAGATAAAAATTATTTTGAAATACAAATAACTGAATGAGTAATTAATTATAAATATTAATTTTGTGGTACGCTACCTTGCAGGTTTAGTGTAATTAGTTTCTTGGAAATGTTTTTTTTTTTACTTTTTCTCTCAGGATACTGTTTGCGTTTTTGTGCATTGGTAATTTAAGGTTTAATTTTTTTTTCATTTTTTCTTGCACGATACTGTTTGCTATGTATATCTATGTATGAAAATTCTGAAAATTTAAAGTATCAATTTAAGAAGTCAAATACTTGTTTTATAGTTGAAAGGATTAAATATTAAAGCTCCTTCAATTCTATAATTTATGAATTAATCGTAATATTAATTTAAAAACGACATACTTTTGATTTAGTAGTCTACCCAATATGAGCGTGCTCTTCCTCCATTTGGCTTGATCAAGATATTTGTTATGTATGTAATACCATTTTTTTATTCTTATTTAAAATTATCTGTATTATGTTTAATTTCTTCTGATAACTAACAACTCATTTTTTGAATGAAAAACATAAACTTTGGGTAAAAATATAAATTGACAGATTGTAAATTATTTTCAAAATTGTCTTAAAATTCATGATAAGCTGAATCGATTAAAAAAGTTTTAGTTTCCTAGTTTTAGTAACGTGCGATAAGGAAAATAGTTCCAAAAAAAAATCAAGTGAATCCGGTTCGGCCAAGTAGATGAATAAATTAACTAAATAATACTGTATTTTAAAAATGATACGCGCTTTCGCGTCTTATGATTTTCCATTTTGGTTCCCAAATATATAGGAGGAAACTATTTTAAACAGCACCGTATATATGTCTATCTGTTATCGTTCCTATTATTCATTATTATATTAGTTTTGATATTATATAAATACGATTTATTAGTTTTTGGAAATATAACTTCCTCATACGGTGTTCGAACACATTTTCATAAGAATATTTCAATTAAAATGGCTCCGGACCAAATAATTTTCTAGATTTTTTTGATTCTTGGGCAGATTTAAGATAGTGACTTGACGATTTTCTCGCTTATCCTTCCGAAAATAATGAAATAAATATAAAAATTAGTCTTATTGAAAACTAAATTACGTTTCTTATTTTATCTTTCTTTATTTTTTCTTTTAATATATTTTGCGGCATAATATTGGAGAGAAAGGTGCTATTAGATTTCACTTTTGCCTCCGAAAACTCACTAACAGAAGAAACTCATGTTGATAAACCATATAAAAGACCGAATAAGTGAAAAATCAATTAAAAATATTTTCACTAAAGTCTATTCCACGAGCTAAACAAAAGCACCGCTAAAATCTATAATATAAAAATGAATCGCTAAAGGTGTTTCTAAGCGCCATTAACACCGTAGACAATGTTAAATCAACTGTGATTCTAATCAATTCAATTCAATAAATGACAGAAGCAAGACTTTGCTTGTCTTATATATTGGAAGATGAACCAACCGAGCTTTATAGCTCACTAACGGATCTCGCAAGAAACTTATTGATTCTGTACCGCAGCCACTGACTTTCCACTCCGAACAAATCAGTCATTCTTAAAATTGTGTTGTTTGACGTCCAAGATGACAATCCCTCTCGTACCACAACTGAAAATAACTAATTTGAATTAGAGAATGTATTACAAAATATCGAATTCTAGTAAGAGAGTTATTCGCGTCAAAAAAACACTTGGTTTTTATTCCCCTACTTATAAATTTAGAACCAAGCAAACCTATATATATTCCTAAAATACACAACGATGTTGTTAATCCAAATGATCTTACTAAAATCATTAAAATAATTATTATTTGTGATGAATAATTTAATTTTAATCTCCCTAACTTAGTATGCAAAATAGATCTTTTAATAATTTGAATGCAAGGACACAAAACATATGTGGAATATCTTAAACATATCATATTAATAAACTTATTTTTAGCTCTATATACTTGGTAATATCGAGGTAACCATTATTTCCACCAAAAAATATAATTATGTATTTATTTTCAACGAATCTTTACGTTGAAAGTTTCCCTGATTCCCGAAATACTATTTAAGCAAAAAGAGTTATTGATAATTCAAATTTGATACATAATTCAAGCAAAATATGGAAGTCGATTTAAACCTGCAAATTTTTGTAGGTCTGGCACAAACAGTTTCAAATTTCTTACCAGGCCTACTTTTTAATTAGAAAAAATTTTTTCCACCCGAAATATATTTAATAAACGGTATCTCACATATAGCACAGCCTTTCCAGATTTAAATAAATTTTTATACGTTAACTACACTATATATAACATTACATAACATATAACATTTACATAACACGATTTCAAATCGCTGTTTTTGACACCCTTTTATCTTTGGAAAGAATGGAGAACTAATGTTGTGCTTCACAATACCGGAGTTTCGGGAACGAATAATATCCAACGTCAAGTTAGCGTCTTTTATAGTTTCCGAGCAATAACGTCTCAAAAATTCACCACGCCTCAAATTAAAATCTCTCACTGATACGAACCTACAGCAAAACTCAGAAGTGCTTCTATGATTTACTTTTCTTTCAATCTTATTAGAAAAAATCATATTACAGAAACATTTTGAAATTTCAACATTTTCAAAGGGAAATGGAAAACTTTGATAGTGAAAGTTTTATTTTTGCCCTGTTACTTATATGAAATAACTGATTGGTTTACACAAACTCTTTTAACGAATGACAGCAGAGAAAATAATAGCACAATTGTTCTGAAATTCTTTGAAACAATAAATATTTGACTACGTTCCTTATTACATTCATTTTCATCTCATACATACAATATCAAAGTATCAGCATCACAAATGATGTATATGAAATAAATACAATAACCAAATTCATATTTTACACATTTATGAAAATTTTAAGAGCTAAGAATGATGATGATAATATATCATGATTCAAAATTGAAATTTAAAATTTTGATCACTAATAGTCTATGGGTTGCTTGTAATAGAAATTTTTAATTAAGTAAACGGTTAAATTTTTTACGGGTCGAATACGTCCCTTAATACATCGTAAGAAGTCGAATTATTTATTTTCCTGACAAAAAAGCATATAGGTAGATACTACAGGCTAGTATAAGCGATATTACTTTATTATATCCTGTGCACGGTAAGAAATGTATGGCGCTTACTACAATGCTGGTATGTTTATATAGACAGATTCTTTCGTATGTCTGTTAGCATAAGTAATATTACAGTATTAAATAAAGCTGTCTGCCAGGAGTATTGTGCGTATCGCCAAACAGTATAGACATGACGCTCATACTGGTTGGGTACAAAAAAGTGTATATATGAAATATAATATCAAAGAATACAAAGTTTAGTACCAAGTTTAACGCTTAATAATATTGATGCTAAGATAAAAATTTTGGTATAGGTGTTCATAAAATCGCCTAAGTAGTCCATTTTCGGTTGTACGATTGTCTATCTGTCCGTCGGTGGACACGATAAATAAAAAAAGGTAAGAGATATGAAGTTGCAATTTTTATAGCGTGAACAGTACGTGAATAGTGACTTCTAACTTCGTAAAAGAGCAACATAGGTCAAGGTTTTTTGTCCGTATGATTCATTTTTTAAACCGTTAAAGATAGAACAAAAGGTGAAATGTAAAAAATGTTAATACAAAAATAAGCAACTTTTACTCGCGCAAATAAGGTTAGAACATTATATAGTGTGAATTATATAGGAATATCAGTTACGTTGTATAACACACATGTATATATATATACTCCTTATATTTTAAACTTATACGTTAGAACAAATGGCGACTGGTAGTGTTTGCTTTCTTCTTCTTTAATTTTTTTTTAACTTCTCTAATTTATGAAAAATAATGTAAGTACTGATATTGTAATAGGGGATATATAAAGAATTAACTCAGTCAATTGTTTATTTTCACTTGTTTTATATTTATATTATATCCAATCAGGAATTCATTGAAATGTATTAGAAAGTATTTTTAAAATGGATACCCATTTTAAAAATACTTTCTAATAACATAATGGTGTCATCAATTTTCATTATTTGACATATAGTCAGACAAAAATGTCTTTTATTGATTCAGACAAAAATGTATTATGAATATATTTAATTTTGTTTTATTTATGAAATAATTTGAATACAAAAACTAGTGAAATAAGTAGTATCAAAACGAGGTACATTAGTCAAAGAAAATATGAGACAATGCTAGTGAGAAAATCAGATGTGTTAGATGTGATTTTAGAGGCCACATAAATAACTTCTAGATTAAGTTACCTAATGTCTTGTAAATTATTGTAAAATCTATTTTCAACAGCCTCTTTTATGTGGTAAACGGAGATCTTATATCTTACTATCTTTAGCAAATTTTTTTGAAAGAATTCTAGAGAGACCGATGGCGAATGTCCACAGCTTTTTTTATTGTGTCCATGTGCGTTCTAGCAATGTGTTCTCGGTTTCTGATATTAGTTTTGATATTCATTATGCAAATTACTGGAATTGGAGTCAAATCCAAACTTGCATTAAGGCACACGGGGTGAGAACAAAAGAAGGGGCCATATTACATCATATATATGGTCAAATTATTTATTAACTAACTATAGTTAAAAGTCTTGCAAATACATTCATCATCGAACTATAAAGACACAGAAATGTTAGTTTAAGATATTCCAATGAAGCACAGATTGGGTGTTCACACGACTGCTGCAATTAAACCATACCGCTGATTTCTTTGTTGGAACTCACATTTTAGTAAATTTTCTAACTGAGTAAAATGAATATATTTTCATTGAAAATAGTTCTTAATCTATGAAAGAAATTGGTCCCCAGACTAACTGTTGTCAAATATTGAATTGTTTCTAGAAGCAAGTAAAGTTGAACAGCAAATTTTTCCTAAAATCACAGCACACACGAGATTCAGAATGATGTTTAAAGAAAAATAACAAAAGTTACAAATTTTTTGTCCAAAAACTTGATAAATTAAAACACCACTGTGTATTACATAAAATGTTATAATATTACTTTATATATACAATTCAAATAGAAAATATATTTGTCCACAATGGTGTCATTTAGAGACATCCAGTAATAAATATAACATTACGTTTGTTACATAAATTCTTAGGTCGAAAAATTGGTTTTGCCTTTGCATGTATGCTACTTCATTGCCTTTGCATGTATGCTACTTCATTAATAATTTTTTTTTTTAATAGTCTTAAGATCTCCATCTATGTCAATCTATTTTCATTGATTTTCCTAATGAAAAGAATATTTTAACCCGTCGGCACTCCCGTTATAAATAACTTTTATTTCTCAAAAGGCATATACAGTTAAAACTTTTTATAACATGCATATATGTAATATGCAAGGTATGCTAAGTTTAGTCCCAAGTTTGTAACGCTTAAAAACACTGATGCTACCAACAAAATTTTGGTATAGGTGTTCATAAAATCACCTAATTAGTCGATTTTCGGTTACCCGTCCTTACATCTGTCAACTCGATAATTCAAAAACGAAAACAGATATCAAGCTGTAATTTTTACAGCTTACTCAGGGCGTATAAAGTGAGGTTGAGTTCGTAAATGAGCAACAAAGGTCAATTGGGTCTTCGATCCGTAGGACCCATCTTGTAAACCGTTAAACATAGAACA
Source organism: Chrysoperla carnea (assembly GCF_905475395.1). Taxonomy (NCBI): domain Eukaryota; kingdom Metazoa; phylum Arthropoda; class Insecta; order Neuroptera; family Chrysopidae; genus Chrysoperla; species Chrysoperla carnea. The sequence continues at coordinate 68,584,432 of NC_058337.1, read as the reverse complement.
AGAATTTAAATGTAAAAAATATTCCTTATAAAAAAACCAACTTTTGTTTGAAACATTTTTTTCGTAAACATCACTGTTTACCCGTGAAGGCGCATATTAGGCGTAAATTGTATAGTATGTATTATATGGGAATATCAGTTATGTATGTATGACATGTGTGTATGTGTAATCTAATGGAGTAATCAACAATGTCTGTGTATGGTTTTTCAACAATTAACTCAATCAATTGTTTGTTTTCACTTGTTTTATCTTATCATATAATATTATCTTTTTTCGAATTATGAATTTTTCAGATTTTTCAACTTATCTACAGTTTTTTTAAATATATTAAGTCGTTCAGAAATTGTGAACATTTCTCTCAACGCGAGAGTAAAGGTGTAAGCAAAAAAAAATTTACTTCGAAAATTTTCGGGCCTTTTTGTGTAGGAATTATTGCAATTTTATTTATTTTAAAACAAAATATATTTTCATTAATGTTCATTGCTAATATGTTTCAAATAATAACTCGTAAAAACTTGCAAAAAATCCTTCAATATTCTAAATAAGTTTTTTAACAATTTGATTGAAATGTAAGAAGTTCCAGGTCAATTATTGAAGATTTATTCATTGTACTACATTGTATTTTGTGGTATCAAAATTAAATTCATTTATCCAATTCTACTTTAGTGGACTCAACTCTACTTAAAACTTAACTTCAATTCCCTCGCTCAGTTTGTTTAAAAGGCTACATAGTTACGTTGATTCGACAGACTTGTGTGATTTATAATTCTATTGACTCAACTTCGACTTTATCAAGTCCACGCGGAGCTGTCGGGATTTCATAAATTTTTCTCGGTGTATATTTTTTATAAGGCAGTATCTATTGAAAAGTGAGATAACAATAATATTTTCCGTGTTTTCATAATAATATTGAGAATACACAAAGACATATTATTTACATGATGGAATATATAACGCTGTGAAGACAATGAAGAATAAAAAGGTTCTTTTTTTCCTAGTTGAAGGTGTCGTATGTCATCATCTTTTAACATACACACAATTAATGGAATACGTAGGTCTTATGACAACATAATAATATACACTTGTATAACATATAGGTACACTAGATTGTCTTCATTGGTGTTCTAATAATATGTTATTAAATTATCATCTTTACAAGCAGACTGACTTATGTAATACTAGAAAATGTGATCATATTTTTCTTATTAAAGAAAGTAATACTTCAGTATTTATACGGATACCAACTTTTCCGTCATTTAAGCCGTGTTATTTCTAGACTTTCCTTAAAATGATTTATTTTTTCTACACTGGTAACACCGTCCAGTGGAAAAAGCTTTTTACTGGAATTTGATCTTTTTATTATTTTGTAAAAGCATAGATTACTCCTTGACAAAATACGGTTTTTGTCTACAAAACTTAACTTATTTCAGGAGTTTAAGTTTGAAGGTTATGTTTATTCCTTCGCTCTTAAAAAAATATCATGGTTTCACCTCCAGCTTACTAAATTGGAGGGTTGCAATTAAAATACCCTTAACTTAACTAAATTCCAGGGTTAAGCCAAAAAGAGATTTAAGGATATAATCATCACATTGTTCTTCTTGCAATCATTATTACTAAGACAACAGCTGTAAAAGCACATAACTTGCTTATTGATGATAAAAAATCAGAAGCATTTCAATTAGATTACGAAAAGTTTTAAGTCTTCTTTGCCCAGAAAAAAGTAATTTTAAGTTTATGTTTATATATGCAACTCACAATGAATGGTGAGTTTTAAACCTACCTGCACTATCATAAGTAACCCTCATTTCAATACAAATACTGTCTTGTGAATAGCTATATATTCCGAAAAGCTACAGAATACTCAAGATACATAAAGCCTAGGTGCTACATCTTATCCTTTTATTTTGATTATTTTTCATAAACGTACAAAAGTCAACTTTAATACTACTCCAAATTTCTCTTGTCCAGTATTTTTGATTGTGATTGGAATTTTGAACACTATTGCTACTACTTAATAATTATTTATCTATGCCTTGAGTAATTTTAAGTTAAGCTATCAAAAGATTAAAAAGTTAAAACTAACACCGCCAGGATCTTTGAAAATCCATTCTTGAAAAAATACTGCTATTGACTAACTAATAATCTCTAAATATATTGACAGACGAAATAAAATAAAACTTTCAGTAGAGCTGGTATTTTATGACACAACTGGCTTAAAAATACATTACGAGTGTTAGCAGACAGAGACAAGTCTATTATTTATTTACATTATTATTATATTGATCGTATTTTTGTTGTTGTTGTACCTTAAAAAGTTTTCCACTGGGAAAATTGTTAGTTGTATACGTAGTCGTATTATAAAATGAAAGTTAGTAAAGATAAATAAACAAACCAAGAGCAACAAAAAGTTTTTACTTTTGTTGTAACTTTTTTCACACTTTTATTTACATAATGTATAAAAATGGTACAATTTTACGTTGTACTCAGTTTATTATTTGTTTAATGCGTGAATCACACTTTTTTTGTATAAAAACATTGTTTCAATGATCGTATGCAATATTCGCATTATATGTGAGGAATTTAAAAATTGAGATCAGAAGTAACTGAGGTAACATGGTCATTACTTCTGATCTGAATAAATAATCTTTTTCAAATTATTTTCCATAGGAAATATAGGTAAACAGAAGTTACTGTTTTCAAAAAGATAAAATGTAAACTTTTTTAAATAATTTACAATAAAATTCCTGTATTTTATAATTTTATAATTGGAATAAATCATTTTCGATGTTGCATTCTTTCCTAGAATTGTTTCTGTAAACATAGCAGAGACGAGATTATCATAGCTTCAAAAACAAAATGATTTTTTTCGACGTTATTCGAAAGATGATTCCCCGATTCTTCTTGGCAACCAAGACCAAAGTTTATATAACTAAGTGACAAAATTTTAAATATTTAAGGAGGAGATGAATCTGCAAACCATAATATTATATTAATTTATTCCAACTGAACTGCTTGAGTTTTATCTTGGTTTTCAATAGGTTAAATAGACAAAAACTATTGTGAGAGAAAGTATTGCTAAATTAGTGACTTGATCTTGCTTTTGCTCATTACTTTTTTATTTGAATAGATCTAACGAAATGAAGGTAGGGTTAACGTATTCTTCCTCTTAATGGCTTATACGGTCCAGTTTTTAATTCTTTATTCCATCCGAGTTTGCATTTCCAGGTTCAACAATTAATCACTTAACTAAACACAAATTATCTAGTAACTTCATGGAATATTATTATTTCTCCAGATTCCAGAAAAATAATATCAAATGAGCTAAATTAATTTTTTTTAAATACAAAATTTATGTCTTAACAAATAAAGGCTAATAAAATTTTTTGTTGATCTCCTTAGACTTATAGACTCAGTCATATTTATTTGTCTTTTATATAGTCACAATATTAAGAACATTATTGCGTTAAAACTGTTTCTACGAACAAGAAATTTAGGCTGGGCTCCTTAAAACTTTATTTAAAGCCAATTTCACATTTTTTTTGTGGAAAGTTAAGAACTAGTTTTATTTTTCCACGAATAATATTGTATAAATTTTTCGATAAAGAATAATGTTTTTGTGTAACACGTAAACAGTGTGATGTAACCGTAAATAAGTGATTGATAACTGTTTCTATCCACATATAAAACTAACGCATTGAAAATCTGATTTTAATGTCTTTCTCTTCAGAGATTTATTATATTACACAAAATTTTAGTAATATAATATGAGGAAAAAAAAATTTGGTGTGAACATCACATGACCTCTTCGACATTCACACTAAAAGAGCAGATTGGGTTACAGGTTAACTCATCCAAACGGCTAAACAAGCCGAAACAAGCGTCGACATTTTCTAAATTTTAAATAAAAAGTTTATAAAAAAAATTTATGCTTGTTAGTGCTACATAATAAATAAATAGAAATAAATACCATTTTAAGAGTATTTCTACAAGATCAAATACATATACTTTAGGGAGGTAGAGCACAGTGGAACACGGGGCACAATGTAATGATAGTAATATTTGTACCTTTTATTAAGAAAATTTGAAACAAGTGAAAAGAAACAATTGACTGAGTAAATTGTTGAAATACCATGCATAGTCAGTGTTGATTTCTTTATCACATTACACATACAAACATGTGACACATACATAACTGATAATCAAGTATAGTACATATTATAAAATTTCCGCCTAATTGGCTCCCTCACGGCTAAACAGTGATGTTTACGAAAAAATGTTTCAAACAAAAGTTGTTTAATTTTTGATAAGGAACATTTTACATTTAAACTTTTGTTCTATCTCTAACGGTTAACAAGATGGGTCCTACGGACCCAAGACCCAATTGACCTGTGATGCTCATTTACGAACTTGACCTCAGTTTTTACGTCCTGAGTACGCTGTAAAAATTTCAGCTCGATATCTTTTTTCGTTTTTGAGTTATCGTGTCCACAGACGGACGGATGGACAACCGGAAATGGACTAATTAGGTGATTTTATGAACACCTATGACAAAATTTTTTTCCTAACATCATTATTTTTAAGCGTTACAAACTTGGGACTAAACTTAATATACTATGTATATTTCATATATACATGGTATAAAAACATTTATTCCTTAATAATTGTGTGTATTGCACGTGTTCCACTATGCTTCATATATTTCAAATTTCTTTTACGGAGTATAACTTATTACATTAGGAATTGTTGTCTCGTATGGGCTTTTCCCAAAAAATTTTATTTTGTGTGCATGTTACTTAAGAATATAATAATAGATTTACCATAAAAATTTGAAGCCGACTGACCATCTCTAACTCGAGATAAATTCATTTAAAGTTCTGATAATTAACATATAGAGCTTAGGAAAGTTTGTGTTTTTAACAAGTTTTTTAATTCTAGAAAAGAGAATAGATTTAAGATATTTTCAAAAAACTAACTGAAAATTAATGTATTTGTTCTAAGTTCCAAGTAAAACAAACCAAAATTATTGACTGCTTCTTTCTTGAGATATACACTCAAAGTTATTTAAATTTATTGTATAACAGAAACAATTATATTTAGAGGATATGTAATTTAAGAGAGATGCCTATTATATATAGAATTACAGATATCTTTTATCATGCAGAATTACCTGATGTACAACAGTAGGACATAACAACAATATAAATGTTCAGAACAATGAATATTCAGATAGTTTTATTCAAATGTCTTAAATCTGGATTTTTTTAGAATTAAAAATTTGTTAAAAGCACACCAAAACAAAACTCAAACTTTCCTATGCTCTCCATGTTAATTATCCGTAAGTATATTATTATATTCTTAATAAGTATACACAAATTTATAATTTTCCGTCGATATGTCCATAGCAAGGTAATAGCCTTAATAAAGTAGCACATTTCTGTCTTAGAAACAATGAACCAAACAACTACAACTTAGATTTTTATCCTCCAAAGCTGTTAAGCCTAGAGATTAGAGGAGAATCCGATACTTTTTGAACTCTTTGTTTATAATCGGATACATGCAAAAATTGGTTAGTTGTATTTTTTAACTTTAAATGTGTATGTATATACATTATGCAATGATTGTGATCTAAACTAATTTACCTGACATTTAGGTATTATACAAAAGAATATATAAGAAAGCGAATAATTGGATAATGAATGTAATAATTCGACTAAAAGTAGATTTGTTAACTTTAGTTATTGATTTGTTGATACACATAAACGCTTTGACCTACCCAGCTTTTGGCTCAAAGAGGGGCAAAGCAGAAATTTGTGGCCTTAAAATCACACAGCTTCCAAAACAACTTACTTAATCAACTAAATCAAGGAAACGGATAGGGTAGCTGAGCGTATTCCTGATCCATCTCCGCAGTAACTTCTTGCACACACAAGCTCGTACAAATTGTGCATAGAGGTAAAAATCTATCAGTCATTGTTCACGCAACACGCTTACTTCAAGCTCGCGTACTTTATCCAAAGCCACAATATATATTGTCATTTATTATCGAATGTAATATATGAACTTATAGTCTTCGTAATAAAAACTTTATCTTATAAATAACGAAATAAATGCTCCAATCTGATCTACTTGTTTTGATTATGATTCTGTTCTAAGACAAAGACAGATAACACATCCTAAGAAACTAAACCAGTTTTGGAAATGAAAAGTACAATAATTTATTGTCTAACAAAAGATATATCTACCTGGATCGCACGAACCAATACTTGCACTTGTTGGCAGTTATTTTTTTAAACATGGAAAGTTTTGAGTTTTTTAAGGTAGTACTATCGGTAATAGACTGCAGTCAGAATTTAATGAAACTTGACATAATTGTCCATTATTATACCATAATTAATCACTTAAATTTTTAGGGGCCTATTGCCCCCTGAATGCAGAGTCTATTACCGACAGTACTACCTTAAGCGAAGGCGTTTATGGTTCTAAAATATTACCCTTCAATTTACGTTCTTTTACTTTTATTTACGAATCGTAAGTCGTCAGGTTTTTTTGGTCACATTATTAGGGAAATCTATACTCAATTATAGTCTTATTACAATAACAATAGTATAATTAGTAAATGACTTATTTATTGTTTTAGAATTGTTGTTATATCTAGCTGTGACCCTCGTTTGTTGGTAGTGAAATCGGAAAATTCAATTTCCAAAATTCAACAGAAATAGAAAGATCCATTTTGAATAATATGTATTATGTTTCATGTCAATTATCAGATTCTTATTTATTCCTATGTTTGAAATCAAAAACTGTACAGAAAAAATGGTCGGTTTTAGAATATAAAAAGAATAATTTTTCCAGATAAAATTTCTTGCGGCAAGAAATCCTTTCTGTCTGTCTAATAGACTCAGCTATTATACAGTTTTCAATCATTGTAAACCGGTACGGTTTCTTTTCTTCATATTTTCATTAAAATTTATATACATTCGATTTTCGTTATAATTTTTTTTGCATGAATTACTAATGTTTTGAACGTACCTACTCGTTCGTACGTATTTACTTTTTCACAAATTATCTAGTACTGGAAGTTACTTAAAAGTTTAAAACTTTCGATATCAAACAAAAAAAATAAAAAAAAAAACAATCAGGTATATTTGTAAACCAAAATTGTTTTTTATAGCATATAGTCATTAATTTATAAACCAAGATAATAAAAATCTAGAGGTATATAAATAAATAATTATTCTTTCAAAAATAGAAAATAACATTATCGTCTAACTGTTATTACCGTTTTTACTATGACATCATAAAAAAACTACCTATGCTTGTTTTTGAAAAAGGTATCACACAAATCTATCCGAAAAGAGTATAAAAAGTAATAAAATTTTACTCCTTTCCTTTGGCAGTCGAGAGTACGTCGAGACTTCGATATTCGATTGTATAATATATATTTTGTAGTATAATAAAATTACATGAGTAATATAAAATGTATATATTGCAATGAATAGACTAGCTTTGAACGGGGGGTGGAAAATTGACAAAAAGAAAAAGGATAGAAAAATTTACCATGCCTTATTCTATTCACATTTGATTCAGTTTGAAACATATTTTATTATATAATTATTTTATAATTTTTAGGGAAATTCAAATTATAGTAGTTTATTTTACTTAATATATATATAACGGGACCTTGTTTTTTTTTTAATTGAAAACTTCTTTAGCGAAGTTGGGCACCTTTTGGTAGGGGAAAATGTTATGGGTTCGCGTTACCGATATGCTGTGCGGGCCTCGACATGCTAATAGCGGTATATCTGTAGCTATACGTATTGTGTAACATTAGTGCTGCGTATATAACAAATACATTGAAATTTATGTAAATACAAATACTTTCCACAAATCATATGATTGTATATGAATTGTTATTTCAATTGAATTTTATTTGTATTTTGTCATAATCTTGTACAGCCCGTAATATATTTAAATAATTAAAAACATTATTTTGTTGTTTACTTTTAATCAAGCATACGATATTTATTTACATCATGGTCTCTTCGATTATAATTGATGTTTTGAATATGATGCATACAGTGTAAACTAAATATTGACAAATATCTTGTCTAGTAATCTTAATAAAAGAGAATTGAAAAAAATACACTCGAACCCGGACTTCTTGGATTCATGTCAAGCGCCCTACCAATTAGGCTAAGTCAAGATTAAAAGTGAACTCTTGCTTAAATCTTGTAAACTGAAAACTGGAAAGCTTTAAGAAAGTTTTTATTTGTAAAAAACTCTTCTTATTTCTACGTTCATTTATGTTTCGAAAAAGACAAAAATTATGTAAAAAAGAAATGATGTAAAGTTTTTGCACTTCGATAAGACTTATTCTAGAAAATTTTCAAATTATATACGAATGGAAACTTAAAATATAGAATTTCGAATTCAATTTTTCACAAATCTTTTCAATTGTCAAAAAACTGTGTCAAACAAACGTTGTGGGTGTATTAAAGGTTGTACATATATATATATATATATATATATATATATATATATATATATATATATATATATATATATATATATATATATATATATATATATATATATATATATATATATATATATATATATATATATATATATATATATATATATATATATATATATATATATATATATATATATATATATATATATATATATATATACCTATAATATAAAATATATATACTCACGTTCACTTGATTGAAAACAAAAGACAGCCTGATGCGCAGTACAAAGTACGCAACGACCGACAACAATACCTCGCTCAGATATGCGCCTTTTTTCCTGCTACTCTCTTCACTTAAGTTTCACGTCCTTTATTGGTTATTGCTTGATTTACCTGGTAGCATTTATAGCTTATATTGGATAAAATCCGAGGCTTTGGTGGAACATATGAGCACATTTTTATGTTTGTGTGTATGGTAGCGGAATTACTGGCTTAAGCTTAGCGGAAGCTTCAGGTTTCAAAAAATCATCAAGTAAAAATTAAACGATGGTAATCACATTATTTAAAAGGCCAATTATTATGATCTAGCTTTTTTTTTTACATTCGATGAACATAAATTGCTATTCCAACCAAATTTTCCACGTGAAATTGCATGTTCATCGTTGTTTTTCGAACAGAGACTTTGTTGTTTTTGATTTTTCATATCTGTACAGTTTCCTCCAATAAGTACAATCACATTGTATACACTATGTATCACACTTTGTCTGGTTTCTAGTTGCTACACCCAAACTGCTCAATGCAATACTCAATTGTGTAAACTCATTGTTTTTTCGTCTAATCCTCTATTTTAAAAAAGTTAAGCTTTTAGCATTGCTGCTGTCTTTTTTCAACAATTTACCGATAAAATAGGGTAAAATTAAAATCAGTCAGAGTTATTGGTCTGGGTTTTTTCTAACATTCTGTATATACTCAATTCAATTTACACAACCGAATCACCCGGTGAAAAAGCACACTAAACCACAATTTTTCATATTTGGTTGAAGCATGCAAGTTAAAATTTTTTTAATTAGTTAAATAACATGTTTTCAAACAAATGCTATGTACCTAACCCAAAAAAGAAGGAAAAACAAAATGTGGTATTTTTTTTAAAGTTAAAAATGTTTTTTTTTTCATGTTTCCCTATAAACTTTTCTGTAGTAAAAAGTTTTCTACCACGAAAGTTTTTGTTAAAACTAAACAAATATCCAATGCCATATTTAATTAATGATGATTATTCTGTCAATTTTGTAGTCTTTGTTTGTAGATTAAAAATTAAAATCATTCGTTAGTATAAAAAAAGTTGTCTGATGTTTTATTATTAGTTCTAAATTTTCCTGCATTACATATTTGTTTGTACAACAACAACGCCGATATTATCCAAATATTAGGCGTATAGTTACAAAGTTAGTTATTAGCACTGCAATGTGGAATACATACAACATATGATATATACAAACTTTACAGTGAAAATAAAAATTTTAGGTACCTGCTATAAAAATCGGCAAAGTTTGGAAAAGGCTTTAATGAAAAGAGTAATTTAATGGAGAGTGTTCTTAGATATGTTTCAAGTGCGAGTTTAAAGTTCCGTAAACGGAAAAATTTGTCGAGGGTTTTTTAAATTTTGAAAATTTTACTTGTTTTATTGTAATTGTCAAGATAAAAAAACACCCTAGATACTAATTTTAGAAATTGTTTTTTCATTGAAATGCTATAAATGAAATATTATTTCATTACATTGCGAACTTTTTAGTTTGTATTTGTAGATTTAGAAATTATAAATAAAAAATCTCATGTTATTACTACTCAGGAGCACGTCTTCTAGTCCATTCGATGGCAAAATAAAGACAGGAAAATAAACTTTTGAATTATTAAGTGTAAAGGTTGTTGTTTCAAAAAAAGCCCAAATTTAGTTGAAAACAAATTTTTCAATCTCCTGAATCAATGCAGGATGACTTCTTTTTAACCAATAAAAGGATACTACCTTCAGTTTCCTAAAAGTGAACATTTATTCATCTTCTGCAACCTAAAGCCATATTTGTTATTTTGTATGATCTAAATGGTTGTAAGTTTTGCATATTTGATCAGTAGTGTACTATAATTCAATTCTAATAATTTGTGATACATGACCAACCATTTATATCCACCAAAACACAGTTATATCTTGACATAACTATTATTGTATTTTAGGTATGTTTTCACTAATTAACCAAATTTCAAAAACGTCGAGAATTTATTCCATAGACTCTATATAGTTTATCTACTTGAAAAATGCTTCACACTGGTACCAGTAATTTAGTTTTACCAGAGATGCAAAGGACTAAGAAAAATTCATAGGACAATTCATTCATCATATGCGTAAGTTTCCGCGTGTTTAAAACAAAACTATGGAAGGGAACAATATAAAAAATATGATAAATACTAAATGAATAAGCACATTTTTTGTAATTTTTTGCTGTAAAGAAAATAAATAATATGACAGTACCTACAGCAATCTGACATAAAAAAGAATAAAAATACGGAGAGAGAGGTTCTAAATTAAAAACAACCTTGATTTGTAAAACTTAACTAAATACAAAGAAAATAAATAGTATATTAACGACCCTAGGAGAGTTCTACACACCTTGGCCAGAAATTTAGATTTACTTGCGTGTGTCATATACAGATTTATATCACACAAACCAGAGCCAACAAACATTCTGGCCGTGAGTTGTACACTATTTTTCATTATTCCATTGCCGGAAGTACTAAGCAATCGTTTAAATAACTCCGTACAAATTATTTTAATCATGGAATGCTGTTTAGTTAACACAAAAATTGGACTACGAAAAATGATGGTCAGTTGATCTGTATATTCTTTATATCTGAAATTATCATTAAAAGGCTACCCTGTATACTAACATACTTGCACTTGTATTAAAAAATTTACTAATTTTAATGGGAGAAAATTCAATAAAAACTGAAAATATGCAACTATTAAAAAAGTATTTAATGAATAATTATTTAAAGCATTATATTTATAAATAATGACCCAGCACTGAAGTACGTTTAGGTGAGCGCTCCATCTTTTGCGCCCTTTATTTCAAAAACGGTTCACCGTTCCAAAAAAAATTTCTGACAAAATTTGTAGAGTTGTATACTCTTTAACTTTTATGATAAATGTTAATACGATTGAAGGCAAAAAAAACGAGGTTTTCTTAAAAAACTGATTTCCCCGATTTTTGACCTTGAATATTTAAGGACGCGCCCACGTTTCCATATGTGACTTTTCAGACAATTGCACCATCAAAAGACCCGTTTATAATAAAATTCAGCTTATTCTGTTAGATTCCAAAGTTGACGTCTTTTTCTTACAAAGTTGATGGGTTATTTATACTTTTTATACCATGTATATGAAATATACCAAGTATAGTCCCAACTTTGTAACGCTTAAAAATATTGATGCTTTGAGCAAAATTTTGATATAGGTGTTCATAAAATCACCTAATAAGTCCATTTTCGGTTGTTGTCTGTCTGTCGTCTGTCATCTGTCCGTCTGTCATCAAGATTACTCAAAAACGAAAAGAGATACAAAGGTGAAATTTTTATCGCGTGCAAAGGACGTAAAAAGTAAGATCGAGTTCTTAAATGAGCAACATAGGTCAATTGGGTCTTGGGTCCGTATTACCCATATTATAAACTGTTAGAGATAGAATAAAAGTTTAAATGTAAAAAATGTTCCTTATAAAAAAATAAACAACTTCTGGTTGAAACATTTTTTCGTTAATATCTCTGTTTACCCATGAGAGCTCAATTTGTATAGTATGTATTATGTATGTATGTGTAATATGACAGAGTAATCAACACTGTCTATACATGGTATTTCAACAATTAACTTAGTCAATTGTTTGTTTTACTTGTTAAGTTGCTGGATGAAAACTGTTATTTAGGTATTCATTTTTTTATTTTCTAATCTTCGAAAAACCTTTACGGAGCAATAAATTTGTCATCCTTTTTTAAATCCTTTCAATTATCTCTTCAACCGAATTTTCAACAAGTCCCTGAAATTCTTAATGTACTTCTCTCTTTCTTTTGCTAGTATAAGCATTTTGAGCTTTTTACATTATTGGTCTATAGATGCATCGCCCTATTTATGCACACTAAAAGTTTAACGCATAAATTTAAACATACCTAGGTATTACATTTTGTTTGTATGTGTGTTATGTATAATATATTTATATGCATATAACATAATAAATATGGATATATCTGGATGCCTTATGTTTTAGTTTGCACTGTGCCATTTCATTTTAATTAATTCCAGATTTATGTTGTCATCAAACTTTTGTAAACATATATTTTTATTTACAATAACAATCATAATAATCATATTACTATAACTAATATAAACTATAAACGGGATAGAAAGTGAGACAAACATTTTTTTTTATACATTTTTAGTAAAATCGTTAACAATATTCACCCATCTGGTAAATATCATCGAATATATGGCCAGTTGTCAGAAATTATCAGTTAAATAAATTTGGTAATTTGAACTGTGATTTGATGTACAAGATTTTATAATTCATCGCTAATATTTATTTTATAGCCTTGCTTGGTTTGAATTTTTTCATGGAAAACTTCAGACTAAAAATAAAAACCAGACCAACCCAATTTTGGCCGTACTGGACTTAGGCTGGAATTAGATTTGTTTTTATCCTATACAAAATTACAGATCGCAAGAGATAATTTTACTAATTATCCTATCTTTTTTTTGTTGTTTTAAAAAAAAAACTTCTGATCACATCAAAAACTGCATATTTGTAGTATTATTGTTTATATATAAAAAAAATAAATAAAAATATAAATTAACTAGACACTTAACACCCGACTGCGTTAAATAAGTCCAGCAGTTTACATAGCGACTTTAACCCATTATTAGGAAGATTTTACTGGGACCTGACTGTTCAAGTCACTATGAAAACTGCTGGCCTTTTTTTCATAGTTCCTGGAGTTTTTAAACAAATTTTGTTTTTATTTATGTCTGTTTTGTTACGATTTTCAAATACCTATTTAACGATACTCCATTTACCATAGTTTGTCGACTTTCATTTTCAGCCTCTGCATGTTTGGTCCTTTGAGACTTCCTGGAGACAAAATGCGTAAACCGATTTTAATGATCCATTACGTTAACCCATTTGTCTATTTAATAGCTTTTCAATGATACCCCTTGTCGACATAGTTGGTCCACTTTCATTTTCTTTTTCTCAATATCGACATAATGAATTTTCATTACTGATATATCTTCTCAGTAGCACTAGCAAGGCTAAGAAAAATCGATTGAAGTTAGAATCATCAAAATCAGACCATGCGTTTGGCCTCTAGTGTGCCATATAGGAACACTCATACATTCTTTTTTCACAATATGGCGTCTGGTGGTCGCCATACTAAATTTATATTTCTGCCATATCTTCGTAGCATTCGCAAAATTAGGCCAAATTGATTAACGTCAAAATCATCATAATCGGCAGTCGCGTTTAGTCTCTAGTGTGCCATATAGGAACACACTGGTATAGACTGATAAACACATTACTACTCCTTTGCGTTGCTCACTCGGGTAAAAATAGCGGTAGTATTGCCAGAAAAATTTCAAGGAATGGATTGCAATTTTATAGAACACAAATTCGGTAAAAATTCGACTAAAATATATTAGTTCTTAGAAAATCTCTTTTTGTCTTAACACCATCTTACAAAAGCTCTTTTTTTTATAAATAAAAAACAAATTTGTTAATCGGTAATCACGCGGTTCACTTTCCACCACTTTCTTTTAGTCAACACTAATATATAGCAAGCATTTTTGGTTATTCTTATCGTCAGCACCAGTTTTTTATTTCCAATTGATATGAGCTAATTGATGAGAGGATATGTACTTCAAATATAGTGATAGTATTTCTTTAATCAACCCTTAGGACACGAGCACATAAAAATCGATTAAACGAACCTATTTTTATTCTCGTTACATTAAATGTGATTCTAACTGTACAGTACATTGGAGTTATACGAATGTTTCGAATCAATTTTTTCAAGCTCTTTATGAAATTGGTCTTTAGCATTTTTTTTAATAAAATTTAATTAAATTAAAAACAATATTTCATTCTAATGGTATTTATAAAAAATTTTTATACATTAATAGGCAGTGTTAGTCAACTAAAATGCAACTATAAAACTAACTATAAGATATTGTTAATTAATTAATGGTGCCTACACACACAATATTACAAAATTATTTAATAAAAACCTTCTTATATGATTTTAACTTACTTTTTACCAATCCTGTAAATGTTTCGTAATTGTTTATACAATCACAAAGTAGTATCTTCTATTCCAACGTGGCCATATTCAGATAACCATATTCAAAAATTGCAGGCTTCAAATAAGGTTTCAGTCACAGCCACGAAAAACTGGAATAAATTAGGGAGTTTAAATTATTCGTTAGCTATACAAAATAAAAATAAAACATAACAATAAACAACAGATATTGTGTGTTATGGTTTGGTTTCAAGTTTAAAATATTATCCTTAACACCTTCCTATATAAATATGAAAGTAAGGATGTTTCTTTGTTTGTTTGTTACGCTTTCACGCAAAACTAGTTTATTTAAAAATAGTAAATGTAAAGAAATTCATGGCCATCTTTTCTGTTATACTCAATGAAGTAAACTGTACATATAATTTACCTATGTAAAGCAATTCCTACCATTATTTTGAGTCTTATGGAAGGAGAATAAGTGAGAGCAAGGGATGTGAAGGCTATAACGCAGTGGTCTTTACCAATCTTTACTTTTAAACCCAGCGAAGCGGGCGGGTATGAAACTAGTTGGATATAATATTTGTAATTACCCGCCAGTTTAGTAATATAGAATATGGGCTTTTTTTTCTTATTCGGTGCCTGTAGTCTTTGATAATATACAAATTTCAAAGGGTCGGGCCATGAACGTGCCACTTTGTCGATAAACAAACGCTCATAAATTAAAAATGATCGGGACGAGATAGTCAACTTTTAATTTAATTTAAAAAAGGACCCTGTTAATTTTGTAAATAGAGAAAATACACGTGCATTTCAGATTACAATGTAGGCGAATTAACATCACAAGCCTATATTGTAAGTATATTATTTTCATATCCTTCTTAACATAAATATTGGAAAAACACTTAATAATGGAAAATATAATTGATTTGATTAAGTGTTACTACTATACCTACTATATTTAAATGCCATTTTAAGTATACCTACATATATTATCACTTCAAGATGATGAAAAATGAGTTTTTCATTATTAAACAAAAAAAATTTGTAAAATTCGATTTTTTTTTTTCGATTAAGTTCTTTTTGAAAAATTTCTTTTGGTTTTATTTCTTTTCTTATCAAATTAAAACAAGACCATATTGACAGTAGATACTTGGTAGAGCACATGAAGTTTTCACTTTCTATCTGGGAAACTTTTTCAGTAGGTTTTGTATTTCCGAAAATATTTTATATTTAATTTTCAACTATTATAGGCAAGCTGCTTTAACCTACTTTCGATAGAGGAAATAATAACTTTTGAAATAAATACCCAATGAAATAAATCTATACCTATTATGTTGTATATTCAATAAATGAATTTGCCCAACCTGGGTCTTTCGTCACCAAAGCAGCAAATACAAATTAACTACAAACTAGGTTCATTAGCCTGGGGCAAGTCAAGGTTTGGGTAAGGCCAAGAGTCTGGAAAACCGATCAAATTACCCAATGCTGGCTAAACCTATTGGCAATTTTTTTCAGCTCCTACTTGGATGTGAATACTCCAACTTTGTCAGATTGCAGAATAAGATGTAGTACTAAGAGTCAAATGTATCTTGAATCATTCATAATTTCTCTGCAGATATAGATAGTATATACTGAATAGTATCTTGAATCATTAGTGATTTCTCTGCAGATATTGATATTTGCTAAATAGCATTTGCTTTTGTTTTCGACTAAACCAAAAACAAAATTTTTGTGTCAAAATAGTGAAGAAATTTGATTCTCTTGGCTGCCCATTGAGAACCTGATGTACCTTGAATGTAGCATTCATACATGCATTCAATTTTGCACTTGCATTCTTGTGACTTATGAATTTGTTCGTATAAATAAGCGAAGTATAAGTGGGAAAAAATTTGATACACCCATAGACTGCGATTACATACTGAAAACAGCCCCTTCAGGTACAGCCGGGGAAAGGGGCTGATTTTATGTACAGTAGGCTGTTGACCATGGAAATTTCCATTGTGATATTTTAATGTGAGAACACATAAGTATAAATTTTAATTCTAGATAATCCTACTCACTATTATTTTTTACTATTTTATCTAGTAAAAACTGGGATGTACTCGGTTAACAAGTTGAATATAACTGAAACAAGTAATAAAATTTATACATTTTTATTTTTAATTAAGCTAGTTTTAATTATAAAATTGTAGTATATACACATGTATTTATTATTAATAATAATAATTATTATTTTGTTATTTGGTTGGTGGTGGTTGTTTTGAATACTTTTAACTAACGTATACTTATTGCTTAGAGAAGGTATTTAATTCATGTGCTTATTTTAAAAAATTTTTTAGTTTTTAATCACTTTTGCACTTATTTAAAAGTCTGCAAGTTTTAAAATATTTAAAAACTGATTTTATGTATGAACCTACAAACCAAGGTAAAAAAGTCGCCAAATTTTATAAAAAAATTAACTGTACCCAGCATCCGTTTCATGTACAGTAGAACTCCAATTATCCGAACTCCGACTATCCGAATCGCCGATTATCCGAATCACTTTCAGAAAAAAATTTGTCCAAAAAAAGTCTAAAAAACCTAATAAAAATCATTGTCATTAAAAACCAATGATTTTTATTTCTAAACTTGTACATAAGTACATTTTATTTATATTTAAAACATGTGAAAATATCATGTTTCTTTCATTTAATTCAATAAAAAAATAGTGCAATATCAAAACGTAGCTTTTTTTCTCTCCAATGGCAATTTTTAAAAAAAAACTCCGATTATCCGAATATTTGATTATCCGAATGGGTCCCGGTCCCCATTAATTCGGATAATTGGAGTTCTACTGTACAAGGTTCATGAAGTGAAGAAGTTTTCGGTTGTTTATTCTTCTGTTTATTGAAATGGTTTTTGTTACAAAATATTTTTGGCTTTTCCACGTGATGTGTAAGCGAATAAGTCAGACGGTTTCCCGACGCGTGTGCAAGCTACATACAATTGTTGATGTGACAATTTTATTGCAATTGTGTTTGTCCTTTAATTTTTCAATGGATGTATGAGTTTATGGTCAAGTCGAGTGAAGCCCCGCCTCAGACTTTGTACAATTGTAAACTGCGCTCACGCAAATTTTTGACTTGTCCAAAACGCACGGAAACTATAGTTGTTTTTGAAATGAAGTTTAGGAAACAATTATAAATAAGTGAAAATAAACAATTGGCTGAGTTAATTGATGAAATACCCTATATAGGGAGTGTTGAATATCAGTTTTTTTAGAAGTTTTTTTGCTTTTTGCAATTTGCAAAAGTTAACAAAAGTTGTTTACATATTCATATGAAACAGCTTTTGCATATAAACTTTTGTTTTGTCTCTAACGGTTTACACAATTTTTCCGACGGACCCAAAACGACCTTTGTTGGTCATTTACAAACTCAAACTCCCTTTTAAGGTCATGAGCACGCTTAAAAAATTTTAGTTTGATATCACTTTTCGTTTTTGAATTATCTTGTTGACGGACAGACAGGCGAGCATAGACGGAAATAAACGAATTGTGAATTGTGAATTAAATGAACGCTGATTTGATGATACCAAAGTTTTTTTTAGTAGCATCAATGTTTCTAAGCGTTACAAACTTAATATACTCTGATATATTTCATACATAGGGTAAAAAATGCTTATAAGAGAATAAAATAATATTTCAATAATAGCAACGGATATTTTTACTAAACATATAATTATGCATCCGATGTCGCAGACACCAGCTAGTATAAAATAAAATAGCTTAAGGAAGTTCCCTCACCAGTAATAGAAAAAAATAAATTAGTAGAAAATGATCCAAATTTTTAGTAAGTTGTAGTTAACGATACATATTATTAAATCAAAAAAAAATTTGGGTATCTTATCGATCAATTAAGAGAGTAATTAATTAATTAAAAATACACTAAATAACATAGCATGATATGAGGATGGTATGTTATTTAGTGTATTTTTAATTAATAAAAACTCTCTTAATTGATCGATAAGATACCCAAATTTTTTTTTGATTTAATAATATATATCATTAACTACAACATACTAAAAATTCGTATCCTTATCTACTAATTTATTTTTTTCTATTACTGGCGAGGGAACATCCTTAATTAAACCAATAAAAACAATTTACCTAGATTTTAATTAAAATATTTTTTTTTTTGTTCCAGGTAATCATTATAATTTAGAAATTGTTTTGTGCTGACAATCTGTTTGAAATACAAATCACAGTTTTAATTCATGGATAGTACGAGTTCATTTGTAAGTTTTTTAATAGAATATTTTATAAAACTAGCTAAAAGTATAACTTTGTAATGGCTCACGAATGGTATCATATAAAATAGATATTTCTGAAATAAAATTATATTTCAATTATTGACAAATATTTTTTATTTGATTGTTCCTCAACAAACGTTAATTTCTTTAAAACATCAGGTTGTAAACCAGGATCCATGTTATTATCCGCTGTGAAAATATTCAATTCATTTTTTATTTTAAATTTATGACTAATACAACAAAACCCATCTTTATTAATTTGCGTACATTTTAAAATTAATATCATCTCTTTAAAGATATAATTCTTCTTGATCTTGTTTTCGTCGTTTCCGATGATCACGCATTAATGATTGATTACGATCACGTTCTTACGACCCGTCAACGTACGACGTCGTGGCATTTTATTGCTAAAATAACAAATAATTAATAAATAACTTTAAAATTATAATAACTATAATTAAAATTTTTTCATTACTTGTTTTAATATCACTTAAATTTTTAAGTTATTCTACTGTAGAACTGCAAAAGATAATTGTTTATGTTTTGTTATCACTTTTTTTGTATTTTTCATTATGAAGTTTTTTAATACTTGAAAGAATCTACAGATGACCGCTCAATTAAAATTAATATTAAATGTAGCCACTTATACATTAGTATTAGATGTAGCTCACAGATAGTGCCACTGTCTCTACATATATATAGATGTATACATACATGTAATAAATAAAAAATACTGTTTTTTTTTATTATTTATTATTTATATAATTTTTTCTAAAAATAATGATTGATAACACTTCTAGACATAAATGGATCTATTCTAGACATGGAACTACAACATTTCATTTCATGTCTAAATCTTTTGTATTTTTTTTTACATTTTAACCTAGTAGAGGCTCGCTTCGCTCGACTCGCCTGATCATTTTTATTTTTATTAAAGTTTAGGTTTGAAAATCTTTTTTCCTATTCATTATTATTATTAAGGATGCTTGGTACTTAATACGAAAACATGTTAATTTAAGAGACGAAAACGAAAAATTCAGATTTTATAAATGGATTCCAATCGTCAAACGAGAGAATTCTTTACTTTTTGAACCGAATTTCTCTGTTGTTCATAAAAATATCGTAATATTTTTCACTTTCGGTATAGCTACTCAACTATTGGATGGGGAAAAAATAAGCTGAGAATACATGGACAATGGAATTTCCAGGTGAAAAATCTGGTTGCTCTGAGGAAGTATAGATTTGATGACCATCATCATATGATATCGTTGATAAATAAAATAATAGAAATTCTTATGTAACTCTTTTTTTTCGTAATTGAGGCATACCTCTATAAAGAGCCTGATAAAGTTTTGATTCTGATTTAAAATTTTGAAAATTGATTGATGTACTTATATTCATTTTTTTAAATTGTCTTTTAAGAAGATAACCGAATAACGTACGAAAAAATCATTATGTTCGACACTCGACAAATATTGTTATTGCCCCAAGTGTAACTTTCTAATGCCTGATTTATTATGGGATGTCAAACAAATTGATTTTTTGCTTTCAGTCAGTTGGAATAACTACGAATATTTCTCTAAGTTTGTCACGCAATCAAAAGAAGTTGCGTGATTTATGGCGAGTATGTGGTATGAGCAAAAAATTAACCTTTGACCATCTTTTATAATGCTAAAACGTTATTATATATAATTTACTTAGTAAATCAATAAATAATATTAGAAGACAAATATATAAGTATTTGATGAAGTGACCAAACTTATAACGACATAACCAACATCCTTAAGAATCACGATCATACGTTTATTTTATAATTAAGTAATTATCAGTGTTCAGTAATAGAAAGAAGTAAATTTATGATAATACTCTCCGTACATGATTTTAATTTCAGACAGATACCATAGGGTCGCTACTATGGTATCTTCATTAATATATTAGTTCTTCATTAATATTTCTATCTATGCTACTTCAGTAATATATTAGTCGATGAATTAAATATGTGCTTTACATAAAAAATTTAATGCTTTTTTCTAGCAAACTGAAATAAGTTATGTTAATTTACATTTTATAAATATTATTTATGCAATTTCATCTCTTATTTTCACAATTTCTGTTGCAACAAGTTTAACTAATTTTCAAAATTGTTATTTTTAATTTGACATTTGCTTTTTCATTTACCTGTAAACGATTAAAAATTAGTCATATTTTAAATAAAACGTATGATTTATTGCTAATTTTATAAGGTAACAGCGCTGTGGCTGATTCAACCGTCTCTTCTACTTACTATGCTCTCTGTCAATAGACATCATTTTGTCATGTCATCAAGAGACTATTTCATTTGAGCCATTGAAGTTTATTTCAAAAATTAAAGTAAAATTTTTGGTAAATCAATGTTTGGGGTGAAATTCTTAAATTGTGAATAGTTTTATCAGTTTTTACACAAAAAGTGAGAGAAATAAAAATTTGACATACTAATAATAAATCTTTTTATTCTCATGTTCAAATGCAGTACAACTTTAGTATCTTTGGTAAATAATATTATGTTCTTTGTGTCCTAGAATTTTGTCCCCAAGATTCTAGGTATTTATAAAGTTTGCTCTGTAGAGTTAGTTACTTTTGTAACTTTTACTATGGTAAACTAACTAGCTACCTGAGTCTTTAATGTGCCTACATAAGCCCGAAAGTGAGCAAAAAGTACTTATAAATTCTACTCGATAGAGAAGGACACATTCTGAAAATCAATTGTTTGTATATACAAAGTATATTACCATTTTCAATCGTTTGGATATTTTTTGGAGTTTGGACTAAGCTTGGATATTTTGCGTAGCGCTAAAAAGTTTGAAATTGGTACGCAAGGAGAATTTATTGTACAAATATTTGTAATGTTAAAAAATCTGCTACAAATATACTCAAGAAGGCGAATGTAGTAATGTCCTAAAATCTGATAATTTTCTAAAATGAAAATGATAATGAGAAACAGAACGGGCTCAAATGCCGTTCTAAAAAAAAAACATATTATATCAAACCCCTTTAATGTATACAGAGCCATAAATCTTGTAATATAATCTCATTAAAAATTTATGGAATAGTCATAAATATTTATAATACCTTGAATCTTTCTTTCATAGAAGTTTTGTCTACCTATTTGAAAAACACAATAATAAAAATGGCCTATGAGGGCAGGGTCAGTCAGAATTATTTCAATAAATAGAATTCGTAAAAGAATCTTTCCTATCTGTAGTAGCTATACATTATTATGTAGATTTAATGTACTTAAATGTATAACATGTTAAATAAAGATAGGCATAGGATATTCAATGAATACAAATAGAAACAAGAGTTCACAATTATAGATGGTTTGTAGAATTTGGGAGGCTAGAATTAACTTTAGTACCTAGTTATTTTTGTAAGTTTAAAAAAGAGTCTTTGATTTTCTCGGATTGTTTTCCCTGATAATAAGTCCTTCTCACACAAACTTCGTTTCAAAGATTAATTTATGGGGGAGCATCCAATGCTAGCTGTATGGACCATCTTTGCCCCTTCAATCTTTGAAAAAAAAATTTCATTGAGTGAAATTTTAATAATAATTGTCACACAAGCATAAAAACCCTTTAATATTATGAAAAAGTTAATAAATATTGCGTTATAATAATTGATTTATATTTATTTTATTTTCTTGTAGTAATTTTTTTTGACAAAATAATCTGGCAGCATGTCGATATCAAGGCTCTACTGTTCAAAATATGAGACAAATCATAGTTTAGTTTTTAAATTGTACTATTAAGCTCTAATACGCACTTTAAAGTTAAAAAAGTTGGGCTCGATAATACAACTCAAGTATAGTATTGTATAAAAAAATTGTTGTGGGAATTCCTCTGGGCCCAAGAAAGATTTAATAAATTATTATATAAATTGTTTCCCAAGTTTTTACGAAACAATGTTATGATGTGAATACTTGTTCAATATTTTCCAAACTTCATATAGAAATATTTTATATGGATAGATTATTAGATATCGAAGGAAATGCTTTACTTGGTGAGTTGGTGACGATAGTTATTTGAGATGAAATGTAACCTACTTGAATACACAAACACACATGCAAATACATACATATATTAAAATGGGGAAGATCTATAGAATTGAATCATTATAGTTATGGACGGTTGGGATTGTAATAATGTATTATGTGGTTACATAACTTAACACTTTACTCTACTGCAGGAAAGGTGAACACATAGATAATATCTTTGCTTGTCTGTGTTGGCAATCTATTTGACTCTCTATAATCAAATGACACCATCCTCAACATAAATGATTTTACTTTTTAACAGAAACTATAAAAATGTTATGGAAGGTGTCTTTAACAAATTATATTTATTATCATGATTTTTGAAAAAGTTTTGCCAATTTTTGTTTGAGGGTAAGTAAATTTTTACTTTTGGGTGGCCTTCATTACATTAAGGAAATATGGTCTTATGAATTGAAGCACCATCAATACTTTCGAAGTCTTAGGGTAATGGATTGTTTATTGAAGAACACATGTACAAGATACAGGTACTTTGTCAATTCAAGGCAAATATGGCATCGAATTATTATAAAACTCCTTTAATAAATAAAATATGTTGAAAGTTTGAAAAAAGGCCTCAGTCAATTTGTAAATATAAGGGAATTTCCTTTGTTTTCAAACTGTGGACTTGGAAGTTTGTTGAATAGAAAAGAATCATCAAGTACTAAACTATACTGGCATAATTCTGACTTTTCTTAAAACGTTTACATTTATAGTTTGGTATAAATAACATTAACAAATTTTCTTGTATTGTAATAGTGTTCAGGTCATTGTTGTACGATTACGAGTCTTAAGACACTCTCATTTACAATATTTCGCTTACCATTTGAATTTTTTTTTTTTTGAATTCTTCTATATTTCTGCTAAATTTAAAATAAATAGTGGCTGTGTAATTTTAGAAATTAGGTTCTTATATGTCATATTAAAACAAGTGAAAACAAACAATTGACTGAGTTAATTGTTGAAATACCATGCATAAATAGTGTTGATTACTCTATCATATTGCACATACAGATACAATTTATATAATACATACTATACAATTTACGCCTAATTTGCGCCCTCACGGATAAACAGTGATGTTGACGAAAAAATGTTTCAAACACAAGTTGTTTATTTTTTGATAAGGAACATATTTTAAATTTAAACTTTTGTTCTATCTCTAACGGTTTACAAGATGGGTCTTACGGACCCATAGGTCAAGACTCAATTGGCCTATGTTGCTCATTTACGAACTCGACCTCACTTTTTACGTCCGGAGTACGCTGTAAAAATTTCAGCTTGATATCTTTTTTCGTTTTTGAGTTATCGTGCCCACAGGCGGACGGGCGGACGGACGGACAACAGGAAATGAACTAATTAGGTGATTTTATGAACACCTATACCAAAATTTTGTTGCTAGCATCAATATTTTTAAACGTTACAAACAATTGGGACTAAACTTAGTATACCTTGCATATTACATATATGCATGGTATAAAAATTAAAGAAGAAAAAAATAATTATTGTTGCTTTTGTATAGATGCCGCTGAAATTCACATAAAAAATCTCTCAAAACGGTTCGATGGATTTATGTATGGAAGAATGCTTCTGACACAAATAAATCAATCGAAATTTTAAAATGTAGATATATTTCGTGCATTTCTTAAACAAATCAGAGGCAGGCTTTAATTAAAAATAAATAATAGAAAGCAGGTTCAAGCGTCGGGATCTCGAGAAAATAGGTTTTGTAATCCGTTTGGAGGTAAGCTTTGATTGGTTTTGAATTCAGGTGACATTTTTTGGATGTATAAGAAACAAAAAAAATGGCTCTCCTATGGGTCAATTTTTTTGTAAATTTAAATTACTTTTATACCTTTTTGGTAAAATCGCGAAATTATAATTAGGAGTTAATTCTAACATAATAAAACAGTTTTAAATGACAACATATAAAATTACATTTTATCTATCGTTTTGATTGTAAAAAAGAAAATTCCTCCTTGCGTTGTAAAGCATTATTTATAACAACAACAATACAAAGAATTTTATGTGATAAAAATAATACACTATAAAAAATATCTTAGTAAACTATATGCAGAGTATTTCAAAAGTTACGAAGAGCAGATTAACGACAGATAGAAGCTGGAATTCTTAGACCAATAGTCCTGTGGCGGTTTTCTAATTTTAAGGTTAACGGTTTAGAAAAGGAGAGTAATTCTCTAATTTTCTAATTTGTTAAAAAAGAAAATTGACTACAATTCAAAATAAAATATTTAAATATTCTGAATATTAAATATTTAATTTTTAAGTTTATTTAATTTTCACCGAACCTTTAGAATGGACCATCCAATGGACCTTCCAAATGTAATTATTACTTTTGGAGCACTCTGTATATATTTATAGTAAATATATAGGACACACACGTATGTTATAAGCTGACTAGTAAATTGTTCGTTTGGAACCATGGCAACGTTTGATTTATTGACTGATTTCTTTTTGCTTTCATAAGAGTTTTGTTATGTTTTTTTTTTTTTACTCCTGTATATAAGTTTACATTGTCCACTATTAATTGTCATCTAATATTAATTCATCGTAATATTATTAAATAGTATAAAAAATCAATTTATTACTATTACACTAGATACAAACTATGTTTCCCAAATTGGGGAAATGGTACTCTTTGAAAAGTAGTTTTATAGTCTCAAATAACCACAAAGCGCAAAAGTTCTTAGATTTCGAAATATTTTATATAGAAATTGAAAAAACAAAAATACGGAATCTTTATTTGGTTGGCATTTTCGGAGGATATACTCTACAGCATCGGTTTCTAGATTCTATCCTCCGAAAATGCCAACCAAATAAAGATTCCGTATTTTAAGTGCGAATATATATATTTTCCACAACATTGAAAAAAGTTATTGCGAGCTTGGACATATCTAATAAAATACCGGACCACAAAAAGGACGTTTTTAATCTATACAAAAATTAAAAGCATTTCTTTTTGATCGACGTTTGTAAGATCTGAATGACATTTTAATTTAAGTAGCAGTTTGATGCAAATAAATTACTATTATTATTAGTTATATAATAATTAATTTCGAGTTTTGATACGGATATGACTATTCGTTTCTTCCAAATTTAATGTCTTCAAAAGTTCTTCGCCGATTATTTTTTTGGTCAAAATTAAACTTTGTTGGTCGAAATTAGAAGTTTGTTTAACGTACAGCTCTCTTAAATTATGCAGATCTACTTTTGACTTGTGCAATATTTAATTATTTTTTGTGCGGTAGAACTATTGAGAGTCCTGGTTTTAAAAATATTTATTCTGCTATGTTAGGCAGTATGTAGTTTGTTAAGGACAATTTCTACACTGGTGGGGATCGCCGAAAAGACATAGTCAATTTTTTTAACTACAACCATACACCGTCATTTTATAAAAGTTAGATGATTTCATGAGTCTTTACTTGTCCTTTTGTCGAAGTAGCAAAGGGTCAAATGTTAACCATTAAAGGTAGCTGTTCTTTATGATTTTTGAATGATCTGTATATAGATGTCTTATAGAGAAGTTTTTTTTTGTTGTTATAAAACATATATCGGAGAAACACATTTTATAACATAACACCACACATGAGTAAGGAGATACAACAGAGGTACCCTTTTACCTTAGTACAATACATGTGATGTAGGTAACCAATCGATCGATTCACCTCCACGCTCCACCTTAGAACAACGGAACGTACGAGGTTTACTAAAGTGGAAACATAATAAATTTTATTTTTCAGTGAGTTTTTGTTGTTATGTGTACATGTTTAGATAATTGATTATGTTTTGTCGTTATAATGTTTTTGTGCTCCTTTACGCTGATTTCCCTAATTTTTATGTGTATTTATTTCGTTTGTTTTCTTTTCTATCTTAAAGTTAGAAATGACAATTTATCGTTAATAATTATTAAAAAGCACTCAAAAAATGTGTTCGTTTTTAAAAAGACCATAATATGATGATATGTCAGAGTGTCAAATTATTCTCTCTTCTGCCTCGAAGGGAAAAGTCAATCTTGATTTAAATCAAAAAAATTTTCCAGGTTTCGTAATCTAATTAGTTTTTAATCCCTTTAATCCCATGAGGTCTGCTTAGACACGGTTGTGGAATACACACATTTACATTTATTATCACTTTAGTTATTTACAGCTTTAGTAGACCCATTTCATGAACTCGAGAAATGTGATATTTGACATCGCATCAATGTCAGTTATTCTAACGATAGCTTGACTGCGCAGCCTATATTAATGTACACCTATATGTTATGCAATAAGTGCGACATTTTTTTGTATTGTAACTTTCAACACGTTTTCTTACCTTTGTTTTAATTCATAACTATCGGTTGGTGTAGATCATTGCCCAAGCCAGAAATAGCAAATTAAATTAAATTATAACAGGGTATTAGTTTTACGACACGCTGAAATTGCTTATTTTCCATTTTATGTGAATCGGGTGAAATTTTTTTACATTTTTTATTCCATTTGGGTAATAGAATTACGAAAATCGAACATTCGTAAATTGTAATCTTGTGCAGTAATAAACAATTTTTAGGACCTCCAAAAAGAAGGTCAAAGAGTTTTATAGAAAAAAAATTCGTTAGACTAAGCATACCTTAGCGATAATTTCTACAGGTTTATTATCAATAATATTTATTAATAAACAAAATCAAATATGGGGTGCTCGAAATGTTCAGGTATTTTTTTTTTCTGGCTACCAATATACGCCAATATTTTTGTTGTATAAATGGAGAACAGGTCAGGCTACAAAATCACGAACAAAATTATTTTTTTACAACATGTATTTATAAATTTAAGGCTAACATGACGCAGACAACTTCAATTTGCTGAACTGCGAAATCAGTTAAATACTGACATTCTAACAAAATTTTTTTTTTTGAAATTTAAAACAGTCTCCTTATGCGTAAGCAGTCTCCTTTACTAGCGTATAATTAGTTTAGTATATTTGTTTAAAGGAGATTGGGCATCTGGATTATATAACATGTATTGAACCTATTTTCAGAATTATAGAACAAAAATTATTCTCAACTATAATTAATTAACAGAAATTAACTGGTACTTTTATTATGTGCTCTAAGATAAGATGTAAACTCTAACAGTGTCATAGTTCAGGTCAATATTTTGGCGTATGGAATTGACAAAACCTGAGAAATCAAATACTGAGCTTTCGGAACGCACCCTATTAACTTCAAATTTTTGATTTATCAAATGTCATCTCTACACAATTTCAATGGCTGCATATACTAGAATATTTGGGTTTATGTTTATTTGGAATTGATACAAAATTGTTAGTTAAATGGGTGGCACCCCAAATTGGTAATTTATAATTATAGAAAAATTTGAGATACAAATATCATGCAATGCAATTTTTGTAATTCCGTGTCCATTAGATTGAAAATACCTCAGTAAGAGGGTCTGTTGATGTAATTAATAATAAGGAACAGTACGCCGTAAATGTCTGGTCTAAAATAGACTAAGTAAAAAAAGAAAGACATTATATGAAAGAAAAATTATTAAATAATGGTAAATATGTCTACACAAGTTTACCTTTAGAAATAAAACTTAGAAAATTAGTAACTCCAGCTTGTTTTGTTTTAAACATTCAATTTCATTTGCATACGAAATTTTAAATATACAAAAAAATATGGTCAATTACTACGTAAAATATATGTATTATAAGGCCCCGTGTTCACGTTTTTTCCTCGAAGAAAGCTTGGAAATGTCTAAAAGATTGCTAGTACAGAATAAAAAGTTTATAAATATACCTGTACTGTGTATAACATTAGGTCAGCCTTTTTAACAATGCATTTTTAAAAACTAGCTGTAAAGTTTTAATTTTTTCATACTTCTGACATCTGAAAAATCTATCCTGTCGGGGATTCGAAATTGATAACTTAAAAAGTTGACAATTAATTTATAAAACCTCCATTCAAAATCAACTAGACATATATATCTCCGATTCCTATATCAGGAATGAAACCATTTTAGCTAGGAAAAATATCAACTTACGGCTTTTGTAAACAAGCTCAATTTATTAAAGTGATGTAGCTACATATTTGTACTTATCATTTCATTAAAGAAATTATAAAATTTCAGTTTCCCGAAAAATAACTTTTGTGGAATATGAGACCTTTAACTATTTGGAAACAACGTCGATACCTTTTATGTTGCTTGGCTTTTTTTGGATTCTTTTTTAATTACTCAGCGAGAGTAATTTTAAGTGTAGCCGTTATTTCAATGGATTCAGACACAGGTAGCAAGGATGTATGTATGTAAACTTTACATTTCAAAGTATGAAATTTAAATTTAATGTTTTTATCTTTTTAATGAAATTTTTTTCAACAGCAGACATTAATATTTATGACTCATTGGCAAAGAACAAATTTATTGGGATCATTCTTTTATGGATATATATTAACTCCAGTACTGGGAGGGTATTTATCTGGCGTGTATGGTGGTAAAAAAGTCTTATCAGGCAGTGTTTTTATTAGTTCTGTTTTATCTTTGTTAACACCAGCAGTTGCAAAGATTAACTTCTATGCCCTTTTGGCTGTACGAATTGCATTAGGAATTGCTCAAGTATGTTTATTATATTTGAATATCTTAAGGTACTTTCTTGAACAAGATGGTTTCGAGTTCCACAAATTAAATTTACAAAATTTAAAAAACCCAATCAAATACGACTTTTCTCTCCACACTGAACCCTCTCCATTAAATTATCTTTCAAAAATAAAATAAAATCGGTTTATCCGTTTAGGAGCTACGATGTGGCAGACAGACGGGCAGAAATACACAACAAACCAACTCCTCCCACACATTGCTATCAAAATTATAATACTCCTCTTTTTGCGTCGGGGGTTTTAAAAATAAATTTTGATTCAGTGAAGTCTAGTTAGAACTTTTATGATGAATTACAAATACTCACATAACGTAATTCTTAAGCTATGTGAGATTTTAAAACAAATATGGAATACTGGGGAAACGGACGCGCGGTAATACCGAATTCAATAGTTCTAATAACTTGTTTTGCGATTTTTTACAGCTTTGTTTTTGAAACTCACGGTTATATTTTTTGATTTAATTTCTTTAAGAAAATCATTACAAGAATGCCTCTGCCAATAATTCCACTGCATTATTTTAGTTTCCCTTAGGTGTTCGCGTTTTCCCAACTTTGCCTTACATTAAAGATATTCGAATGAAGTTAAGGCAAAAAAAAAATCTTCAAAATTTTATTGTGAGAAAAGTGAGAAAAAAATTATGTGCCTAGAATCGATGGATTAACTTCAAAAAGCCTTGTTTCACGATAAAACCATTAAAAAAAATTATGAAACATTAGAAATAAAAACTCCTAACTTTTAATTCAAATTCTCCCACTCTGACATATTTGAATAGGTTCTTCTCCATTACATCACAAATTGAGTCCTATTGGACGTGTGTTTTTCTTGAATTTTAGCAATTAAAAAATTTAATACTTTTCACTTTGTCCCAATTTTAGACATTTCTAAATATACTGGTTCTGCCATTCTATTTCGTACTATTTACTTTATTGAAGCAAATCAATATTATTTTTAGGGTGTAATGTTTCCTTGTGTTTATACTATTTTGGGAAAATGGTCGCCACCTTGGGAACGAAGTCGGCTACTTATAACAATATTTTCAGGAACCTTTATAGGTACTGCCGTAAGTATGCCCTTAGCTGGTGTCATTTGTGATACTATTGGTTGGCCATGGGTGTTTTATTTGTGTGGATTATGTGGATGTATATGGTGTATCTCCTGGATATGTTTAGTGAGTGAGTCTCCGCGTACGGATACCAAAATTAAACCTGCAGAATTAATAATCTTGCAAGAAGCATTGAATAATTTAACTGAGCATTTAGATCTTCAAACCCCATGGAAGCGAATATTTTTATCGTTACCCCTTTGGGCAATAAATGCTGCCCAAATAGCACATTCCTATCTATTTTTTCTACTCATCACGCATTTTCCATCATATATGGAAGGTAAAGTAAAATAACAAATATATTATTAACTTTATATTATTTCATTGCTGTATGTCCCTGAAGAAGTTGTAGTAATCTATAGTAGAAACGACTTTTTACATTAGTTTCTGTTCATTTAATACTAGATATACTTCATAAAGATGGCCCCGAAAATTGTTGATTGAAAAAGGTTTTTTAAAATACGGTGTTTTCGTTTATGAAAGAGAAATCCGTATAAATCATATTTACAAAAACAAAATGATATTAAGAAAAATGTTGATTTTGAATAAACTAACCCCTTATGAAAATTTGGTTTTTCCTTATATTAAGAAGGAAATTGTTAAAATTATAAACGATAATTAATGAAGCCTTATCTCGTTAATGATACCTACTTTATTTTAACTTGGTGAGTTTATTCTCCAATGGCCACGTAATATCTTATATATATAGGAGACTTTCTATAGATATAGATAGTCACTCATCACGATATCTCTGGAACTATAAGACCTAGAGACTTGAAATTTGGGAGGAATATTCCTTTTGCCAAGTAGAGGTCAGCTAAGAACGGATTTTACGAAATTCCACCCACAAGGGGGGTTGCGGGGGTGTTCATGAATAAAAAATTCATATTTTTAAATTATGGCTTTTAATAGTTCAAAACTTGGTCAGAATGTTTTAAATTACATTTAGAAATTTTTTTAACCTTCGGAGGGTAGAAAGTTGTAGCGAGAAAGTGGGAAGGAAATATCGAATATTTACAAATATACCTAAGTGGGGTATCAAATAAAAGAGCATGACGTGTACATTACAAAACTGTTATCCAACGCAAGGAAATGTGGCGGGAGGGGTGCAAGTGGGGATGTTGCCCAGCAAAGCGGGTATATTTTACGCCACGCAAAGCGGGCGGGAAACAGCTAGTTTATATATAAAATCTCGTTTTTTATGATTATATGCTCATTTTATAATAAATAAATGTTTAATTTTCATAAATAATGTAAATAACTATCTATTTCTCTAATATAGAAAGCTAATATTGACATAAGATTGATTCACCCATGTACAATAATGTATATGAGTGAAATATACCCAGTCACAACGGACTAGCCCCAAGAGAATATTAATATTTCCCAAATTAATTAATATTATCATGAAAAAAAAAATTGATGCGTAAGAAAAAAATATATTAAACAAAATTTTCGTATTTTTGACGAATGAAAACCAACATGCCCAAAAAAAATATTCAGTTGATTACATTTGATAATGAAACCTCCCACTTATAAAAAAAACCTTGATATCGGTAATGACTTCTTCCTACTAAATGACGAAACATGAATATATGTAAAACAAAACGATCGATCAACTTTTTTGTTTTTTCAAAATATTTTTAAATCTATCAGGTTTTAACTTTATTTTAGATATGTACGATTACGACATACAGAGAGTTGGTGTGTATTCAGCGATTCCGCATTTGGTAATTACCATAAATAGTTTGTTGGGTGCATATTTAGCTGATATTTTTATTAAAAAAAAGTATTTATCACCAACTGCCACGAGAAAATTATTTACTTGTACTGCATTACTGTTCATGGCAATGATGTCTTTTTTCAACATAATTTGGAGAACTCCATTGGGTAGTCTTACTTGTGCAATTTTAATGGATGGAATCGGAACTGTTGGTTGGGCAGGTTTCTGGTAATTTTTGTTTATTGTGATTCTTGTGTATAAACAAACTGACTATTAAAACATTCATTTTGACCCAACATTTTGGATTGTGGGAACTTTATTAAAGCTACAATCATGAGGCCATAGTAGATCCTTTACGAAACATAAATAGCAACAAAAAGTCGTATTGTTTACTTAAGAACCATATGTAATATTTTTCATAATAAATCAATTATAATATCGATTCCTTTTTCATGCTAAATTCGCCCGCAAACTACCAAAATTCGATCTTTCGGGTGGTAATTATAATCAGACAATAAATAATAAGGATCGGTTAATTTTTTGTTTCTTCTTTGGAGAGGTGCCGCACCCCCTCGCCTTCCTTGTCGTATTGTGTACATTTTCACCATAAAAGTATAAAACCATATTTTTTTTTTAGTGTCAATTTTTTTGATATTTGTCCACAATTTGCTCATATTACAATGGGAATATCTACTACATTTGCTGGTGTGTCTGGAATAATAATGACAATGCTTGTTACTCATTTCGTACACAATGAATCTGTAAACGTAAGTAATACAAGTTTTTTAATTAAGAAATTAGAATCATGAATGCATCCAAAAGCTTCCTAGTCAAATAGCATAAATTGGACGAGAAAATAGCAAAAATTTTGAAAATATTATTATATGGTTGTTCGTTGAGTCCTGCAGTAAAATATAGAAGCTACGAAAGTTGTTTGGTAAGGAATTGTTTAGAGTGTTGAACGTGGTTTATGTTTAAAGTTATATTCCCGTTTTTTCGAAAAACTATGAACAGAATATCTATATATTATGTAAAATAAAGAGATAAGATAAATAGAAGTTATTTTACTCGATTCACGAAAAGTAGGGCTACAAATTGAATCTATTGTGTTTGGTATTCAACCATAAACCTTGAAGAGTATATTCCACTAATTCCAAATAAAATATAGTCTTCAAAACTTGTTTTCCCTCTACCTTTTACGAGAGGCGTAAAAGGAGCGTAATTTTATTTTTTGGCAAATCATATATGTAATATTGGAATTTCTCATCAAAATCTTTTTAATACCAAACACAAAATATATCATAAAACTTAAGCTTTTTGCCCTAAGCTTTTAAGGGCGTAAAATGGGGTTGTTTTTCATTCCGTATCCAATACAATACATTTGGTTCCGTATCCAACACGAAAAATCTGTTTCATTCTTATTAACCTGTTACAGGTCTCGATTTCACATTGTAAAAACGCTACTCAATGGGATATAGATTGATGCTACTATCTTATAGCTCAAAATATCAATTATTTGTATAAATAATTGTTTTTTTAGACTGAATTGGGGTGGACAATTGTATTTTCAGTTGGAATTTGTTTATGTTTAATTGCAACTATAGTTTATGCAATTTTTGCCTCAGGAGAGAGACAATCATGGGCAATGAATTCTTATCGACGTAGGAGCAGGACTTCTCGATTGAGTACAGAAAATTCAGGATCCTATGAATATAATGATAAATTTCCGGAAAGTTTGTTATTTAACCTTCCTAGTACCAGAAACAAACTATCTTTGTCTGTGCAATATGATGAGAACACATATAAAGATAAACCAAACGATAATAAAACATCTGATGAGAAAACATCTAATGAAAAAACATACGATGAAGAAATATCTCAGGAGAAAACATCCAATGAACAAAAATCTGATGAGAAAACAACCAATGGACAGACATCTGATGAGAAAATATCTGATAGAACAAAATCTGAAAAAATAACCAATGCTAAAACAATCGATGATGAAACATCTAGTAAAAAAATATACAATTAATAAGTATCTGATGAGTAAAAAATTTCTGAGTTTGGCTATGTCGACTTGTTGTTCGTGGGATTTCTAAAATATTTCTCTTGAACATTGACACACAATATAATCGTTCAATTTATACGTATCGTTTAATCCACCGTATGTAGTCCTCGATTTTTTTTTGTCATGAACTTCATTAGGAAATAAAACTTTGATGTGATGATCTTATGATACTTTATAATCATATCCAATAAATGACTAAGCAAAAAAGGGAGAGGTTTACTTCAAAATTATCATGACCATCTTGGTACTTTAAGTCTATAAATTATTTGTTATTGATGTATCATTAAAAGTATATTTTACAGAAAACAAGGTTATACATTTGTTGACTTTTTGGATGATAGTATTATCATAACCATAATTCATGTTTTAAAAGTTAATTGCGTATAAAAGTTCGTAAATTGACTTTGCAAAAATACTCAATATAACATATATTTTAATTTAAAAAAATGAAACAACCCAAAAAAATTGTCAAATAATAATAATATTTAAAAACAGGAAAATGAATTGCTTTTAGCGCTTTAAATACAAGGTGCCTGAGGCGGAGGAACCTCTTCTACTAACCCAGGGCGCCGCAATTTACTTGCAAATTCTTCGACTGAAAGGATATTTTTTTATTGCTGTTACATTAATTTATTTTGTTGTATTTTTCATATGTACCCCAAATAAAGAAATATATTTAAAATATTTTATAAGGCTATGTCATTATATTACTGAAGTGAGTTGCGTTTATTTAATTCGACATTTATGTGCCTGAACGATCGGAATACAATCGAGAACTTTCGAGTGAGAATCAAATTCAAAACCTCTGTACAATTCATTCATACCTTCGTCGTAAGGTATTATTAATTATAGTTGATCATGCCAAAGAAGCATGGAACGTAGTAGGCTTAGCATAAAAGAATTATAAAAATAAAATGTCATGATATTTGAACAAAAACTAAGGTCAGAGATGTAATAGTCTCTATAAAAAAACTAAAATGGAAATGAGCAGGACACGTGGCGAAACTCAGAGATAATCGTTGGACTATACGGAGCACCATATGGACACCATATAGTTCTAAAAGAACAAGAGGCTGTCCTCCACGAAGGTGATGGGATAAAATGGTAAAATTTGCAGGTGGTCACTGGATGAGAAGTGCGTTCAACAGGCAAGAATGGTTGTCATTAGAGGAGGCCTACGCCCAATATTTGGGATAAAACTATTATTATTATTATATTGTTATTATATAGATATAGCTATAATGGATTATCATATTACTCGATGGCTTGGTTCTTGGAGCTAAGGCTTGGTGAGCCAATAGCTGTGGTTCGACATTTTCGCCAGTGTATTTTCTATCATAAAACAATGAAATAAACATTTCCTTTAATGGCTTTTAGTTTAGATAGTAAAGTAACTATTAATTTGCTGTCTTAGTGTAGATATCAGTGGCACGAATTTGATGGAATTATCTACTCCATTCTGCTTAATTGAGCCTTGCATTCTTCTAAGAAGTCATGCTACGATGGTATCCTTGCCGAGGAGCGGGGACGTGTGGCTTTTATTTTAAAAAACAGTTTATAACATTATATAACAAAACTCCCACTTAGTAAAGAATAAAATTATGTCTAGCATTACATTCTGATCACATGGTATTACTTCTAGAAATTAATCGTTATTTTTATTATTCTGTAAAATATCCGCCTCCTTGTAATCGGATGATTTTGTCTGATTCCTTATAAATAATGTTTGCTAAATTTAATTGAATTGATATAAAATGAAACAAAATCGAACAAAAGATATATTCAGTTGATTGAATTTGTACTGAGCGCTAAATTGCCCGAAAAGCAATGATTTATGGAAAAAAAAAAAATTCTCTTGATTCACGATCACAGCTTAGACGTAATTATCAACATTAAATTCAACAGCGACCCATGCTATAATCTTGAACCTCATCCTTAAGTGAATTTCAAGCTCGACTTTGGTTTTTCAGGTGGGAAGTTCTATGTTTATTGGCAGAACCAGAACTTGTTACCATTTTTCGATAGGAAGTTCAGTCTTATGCAAGGTCAGAGTTCTGTAAACATTAAAAACAAAGAATTTTTCAAGTACAGAGCTATCTATAATTTTGAGTCTTTTTGGCGAAATTAATTTTGACAATTGAGAAAAAAATTAAAAAGAGATTGGATTTTGATAATTTTTGTATCGAAGTACGTTTTTATTTAGAAAGCACAATATGGTAGTTACTTGATGTCGAATTTGCTACTTTACTCATAAAAATGTAAATCTAGACTTGATACCATAAAAAAAATTTGAAAGTAAGATTAAAATTGATTAAAAAACGAAGAAGTTATAAGCATTGAAAGATTGTTGCCCATCTCTTTTAGCAAAACAAAATTTTATATGTAATTTCTATGGTGATACTGTGCACTGACGTCACTAAACTATATCTTCTTCTTTATTTAATTGCATACTGGTAAAGATTTTCAAAAACCAACTTTACTTTTCTGTCCGTCCAGTGAGAGGGAAGTCTTCACCTGAAGTGATAAAAAAAAATTTAGTCAAAATTACAGTTGAATATGGTTAAATATAGATAAAAATTTCCAAAGTTTTTTTACAAATTTTATTCTACTAATTATCCTCATTCTGGCAAGATAACTGAAATAGTGCCCAATGTGTGCCATATGTGAATGTCTTTTAAAAGAATAAAAAAGCTATACCTACATGTATGTTATGTGAAAAAGGAAAGGTGAAGAAAATTTGTTACTTAAAAGGGAAAATATTCTTTACTTACAAGTCTACTACACTGCGAACAAAAAACAAAATATAATCAATTTATACAATCAATTTGGTAAACATTGTTTTTTTTTTACTAGTATTTTCACTTACAATAATATGTATATGGTGTTGAGGATTTTTTTTATTGGGTTGGTATTTTGTTCTTACCTTTTGCTATGTTGTATTTTGTTTTGAGTGAAAAGGTACTGTTTATTCAATTAGATTTGATATTGACATGTTTTTATTGTTGTTTTTATTTAAAACGATTAGTTTTATTTAATTTCATCAATTGATTTCTAGTAGCTAAAGTATTTCTTAAACAAGGTTCCTCGTACGTTAATGTAATAAAATAAAATTAACAATTGTCATAAAGGTTTGAGGTGTATTACTGGTCGTTTCAAAAATTGCTTCACTTGTGGTTTTACAATATCCTAGAATATCCTATTTGTTTTAAAACCGTAGACTACTTTTTCGCTAAAATTGTACAAGTCAATTATTTTTTTATATGCACCGAGTAATTATTCTGGTAGCCTGAGTGATATCACTATGCGTTTTAGGGTAATGTAACTTTGATTCGCACAATATTCCTTGCACCCTACTTTTTTCCTACAGAGATAATAGTATGGCAGACCTAATGCGACCATATTATTACAATTATTTCAAATAAGGGTAAATATATCGGGGGCAAAATAAATCGGAGAAAGCTGGAAAAGGTTTTAAACTTTGCGTGTAAAAGAGTTTTTTTAAGTTTTCGCCAATTTTCTACCTTTGATAAACGAGTGGTGTCTGAACAAGTAAAAATTTTCGAGACTTTGAGTTTTGTCTTTGTCTTTTAAACGAACAAATTTTTTTAATATAAATAAATGGCAGCCATTGAACAGCAGCTTTCGAATACTAATTAAAAGTATTAATATGGAATGCACTAAAAGCCGAAATTCTATGTTTAAAAAATTATTTTCAAAAAAACTTTGACCACATCTACATTCCTTGATTATCATATCATTCATAACTTTACCATGAAAAAGAGAATTTGATCTGAAAACAATTGTAGCAAATAAACAATTTTCACGAAAAATTCAAAAATTGTTTTTATTTTACATTTAAAATGAATTTTTGTCAAGTATTGACCCAATCAATGCAAACCGATCAATTTAACTTCTTTGAAAACCTCTTTGATTAAAAATTCCTTCATCGTATTTTGAACTATGCTGTTGAAAACAACTATAGAATTATTCGAAGATTTACTATCTTTTCTAGTTGTATTAGAGGACTTTGTAGCCAGTATATATCACACCTACAGGCTATCAAATTCGACCGATCTTTGTTAGGATAGTATTATCGGTAATAGACTTTGCATTCAGAATTTAATGAGACTTGGCATAGTTGTCCATTATTATAAATTAATCAGTTAAATTTTGTAGGGGCCTTTAGAGAACTGAAAATCTGAACGTCTAGTTTTGTAAAATAAAATAAAATCTGTGATTTCCCATAAGTATCAATATTAAAATATCTTTAAAATATATTTTTTTCAGTTCTCTGAAGGCCCCTAAAAATTTAACTGGTTAATTATGATATAATAATGGACAACTATGCCAAGTTTCGTTAAATTCTGAATGGAAAGTCTATTACCGATAGTACTACCTTAAGTATAAGTGATTGAATGATCAGTTTATGAATGTATTTCGAAAAGATTTCTTTCATAAATTTGAAATTTATTGCTTGGTATAATTTTTTACACTTAAATTCTGAAATAAAAGTTTCTGAAACCAAAAAACGAAAACGGCTTTATCAAAGATCAAATGAAAAAGCAATCCTTTTATTGTACCACGCAAATATAAGTGCGTTAAAATAATACTAATATATTCGTAATATTTCAAATAACAGTTCGTTAATTTTATTATTTGTATACGTTTTAATAACATTTAATAAAATGATTTTCTGTTCCATTTTAAACAGATATACTAAGGTAAAATGTAACAATCTTATGAATAAAATACTTCTATTTATAAATATTCAACATTATAATTATAAATTAAAATAATTTGAAATATATAAATTGGAAATGTTTGAAATGAATTTTAAATTAGATATACTTATTATTTGTTTTATAATTATGAACTTTATGATAAAATTTTATAAATTTTACAGATACTTGAGAGAAAATTAAATTCTTTCATTACTTTTTTAAGGTTACTTTTATCTACTTATAGGAAATTATTAATTTTATCGACTGTGTTCGAGTTTTACAGGGTGGAATACAGAAATGTTTCATATTGACAACACCGTATAAAAAACACTCTATCGCATCAATATTTCCATATTGTTCTTTTACCACTTTAAATATCTTAAAAAGGAAATAACTTATATATTGTTAACTTAATATGGTAAATGGGGATAACGACAAAATTTTTTTTATCACTTCAAAAAATCTTTAGAACTATGCAAAATATGAACGTTTAAACTCATAACTTAACAAAGAGGAAGATATAGAATAGTGACGTCATTTTACGGTATCGCCATACCAGATGGCATATATTAAACTTAGTTTTGCAAGAAAGAGACAGGCAACAATCTTTGAATGTTTATAGCTTCTTCGTTTTTTAATCAATTTTAAAACAACTTTCAGTGTACTTTTACATTTTAAACCGACTTCAAACAAAAAAGGAGGAGTTTATCAATTCGACTGTTTTTTTTGTGTGTTACCTCAGAAATTTTGCCTGGGTGAACCGATTTTGATGATTCTTTATCTATTTGAAAGCTGGTGCTTCCCGTGTGGTCCCATTACAATTTGGTCTAGTTCTGACAACGTCATCCATGAGAAACCCATAAAAGTTTTAAATTTGTATTAAGTATGCACGACAAGAGGGCGAATAACTCAATATCACGCCAACCGATTATGATGATTCTTTTTATAGTGACAAATTAGTTAGTGTACTTCAGATTCACTAAAAATCACAAAATAAAAAAAACTTTTAACAAAAAGAAAACCGACCTCAAAAGAAAAACTTTTCCAAAACAAATTAATATGCACTATAAAGTGAAAAAAATAACGATAATATAATGTAGTTAAAATTATTCTTATTTTTGGAGTCGGTGTCAGCTAAGCTAAAGTAGCAAACTGTTCTGTCAGAGTTGTTTCTTTGGCTGACACTCCAAAAATAACAATAATTTTGACTACACTATTTTTTCTTTTAAAGTCGGTTTTCTTTTTGATAAAAGTTTTTTTTACTATGGGTAATATGGCAAATTTTATATCAGTCATCTACTTCCATTTTAATATAAAGTAAATTAAGTTAATTTAGTTAATGCAGTGTAACTTCTAATAAGTCTTAATGTCAATAAAATGACGTCTGTCGTGATGTATATACACATTATAGACAGGTATTGAAGTTCAAAACAGTTATCTTTGCACCATCTGCGATGCTAAAGTTGTGAATGAAAGATTACGTGATAGACGAAAGGAAAATATGGATCACTTTTTTCCAATACGTAATTCACTTAATTAATTTATTATCTTGATAAAGGGGATTAAAAGGTTAATTTTACCAAAAAACTTTTATAGTAACCAACAGTGCATTTTCCACGATTTAATTTCTACCACACACTTCAACCACAAAGTTCTCTTCAACCAACAAAATGACAAAACCGATACAATACTTAAGGCTCTTTTGTTTATTTTGTATACGGTGAGAAATTTTTTGTGGATCGGTCAGGATCGGTGTGGGCGCCTACTGTATCGGTATGAACGCCATACTGTATACTGTATTGTGAGAATAGTAACATTCTAGCATAGAAACTATTTCTAACTGTCTCTATACCATACCATCATTGTAGTAAACATCATGCATTTCTTACCGAGTAGTAGAGACTACATATCTAAAAAGTGATGAATAATTCTGAAACAACCCCTACAATATTTCAAACTGTGATAAACAAATTTGTTAAATGTTTATTTAACATTGATTTGTAGCCTAATTACAGTAAGCTGGAAATCGTTTTCATACCTTCATTTGGTTCTAAATGCGTGTAATTCGAGTTTTCCACATCCCAGGAGGTGTGCATAGCTTTTGAAAGCCAAATAACTGCAACATTTTTGCTTTTTTTCAGTTATTTGGTTCCCAAAAGTTATGCACGTTACACGCATTTAGGACCAAACAAAGGTATTAAAACGATTTCCAGTTTGCTGGAAATTATTTCTTCAAAACGCCTTTTATAGATTCATTAGAATATAGTGCTCTAAAATTATTATTGATTAAAAAATTTTTTTATTTATAATCATTTGATTTGAAATTTTTGTTAAAATATTTTGAAATATATATATATATATATATAATTTATTAAAGAAAACTTTTACGATTTTCTTATATTATATTTCTCGTTCAGGAACCTTGTTTAATTTTATAAGCTGCCATAAATTTAATTTAAATGCTATTAAAAGCCGGAGTGTATAAACTATGATATAACGGTAGTATAAGTATGGCAACAAGAAGATATTTATGATTTCCAGATTGAATAAATTTTGCTTCATAATAGTTTCCACATCTTTAAACGATAGCTGAACATTGGACGTAAAAAAAGGGTACGATTTTGTGATCATAGTCTTTACTATTGGGTCGTGCTGAACTTCTTTCTATCTATCTCTTAAGTATCCTCTCTTAACAGCTATAGAATTAAGGTGACTGAAAATCATCCATAAATTCAAGGGTGCTATTAAATGTTCTCCCAATGAATACACAGCATGAATTTTGACAGTGGTCATTTTGCAAGAAGATCTTTAATTTCTGAGATCGGAAAAATATCCAATATTCATGAAATGCATATAGTATGATACATTTACTAATTAGTTAGTTGGTATTCTTTAACCATAAATATGTAGGTAGGTATATGTAGAAACAATGATTGTGATTCGAAGTGGCTATGAGAAAGTTTAATACCAGACTGAAAATTGGTGCCTGTATCCAATGTGCACACATAAATATAGAATTCGTCCATAAACTGGCACACTATACGTATAACTCATTGAATATTCTCTACCCTCATATTTCTATACACTTTGCTTTTGCATATTTAAAAAGACACATAAACCAAACGGAAAATCCTGTTAAAAAATTAATTGTATATATTTTAAATCCAAATTAACTGTAGATAATTTGTAAAACTATCTAATTTGGCTTATAAAAAACCTAAATGTTACCCTTGAAAAGGCAAGCAGCATTATCAGGTAAAACAGGAACATTTAACAGCAACCTCAACTAAGCATCAACAAGTATGCATTCGGTTTACCCGCAAGTAGGCACTCGGCGTTCGAATATAGAAATTTCTAAAGGAACAGGACACAGTGTGGCCCAAGTGGTCACCCATCCAAGTATGTATAGAATTTATTATTTATATCAATTTACGAAATTTTTACGAAAAAGTTTGTTACGCAATGGTGAAAACCGTTTCAAATTCAAATATTTTTACAGCAAGGGTACGACTTCACGCATATATATATATATACTCTTGATACTAAAAAAAACGTTAAACACGTCCTCCAATATGATTTTCAAACAATCAAAGAATTATTACAATCAGTTTTAGTTTTTGAGTAATTCGAGTTTTTCGCTGTGATCTCCATAAGTCACGCGTTACTAGATCTTAAATTATTGTGGTTTTAAATGAAATTAATGCTACAATTGGAAAACAATCTTAAATAAAGGAATAAAATGCCCAGAAAACTTAAATGATGCGCGAGTTCAAATGTGTTGTCAATCAGGGAGACAAAGGAATTGTTAAGTAAAAGTGATAACTCCTTTATCTTACTGCGATTGAACTTATATTTATTTCACAGTACATATTATTGTAAAACCAAGTACATCAAGATGTGGCCAGGAACTACGGTAAAATATTGGAACTCCATAAGAAATACATTTAAAAGTCGGTTCAATAGGTACAGAACTACGACAACCTACTCTGTTCCCTATGAGGATCCCTTATATCTCTATTATCTCTATATATTATAAATGCGAAAGTAAGCATGTTTGTTTGTTTGTTTGTTACGCTTTCACGCTAAAACTAGCGA
The DNA here is from genome assembly GCF_905475395.1 of Chrysoperla carnea. NCBI lineage: Eukaryota > Metazoa > Arthropoda > Insecta > Neuroptera > Chrysopidae > Chrysoperla > Chrysoperla carnea. The sequence goes on along the minus strand of NC_058337.1, from coordinate 68,540,909 downwards.
ATGGTTTTTAATAAAACTATACAGCAATATAGCTCATATATCAGAATAACACATGTGATATAATTTATAAAGATATATTAATTTAAAAAAAAAAAAAAATTAAAATTAATTTAATTTGACATTACGAAAAATTACAGATTTCTGTAAAAATAGTCAATATAAAATATCTCACGGCCATCTTTTCTGATATACTCAATGAATAATTACGACAATTATACATTTAAAAAAATAGATAACCATACATATATTTTACCTGTGTAAAACAATCCTTACGATTATTTCGAGTGTTATAGTTAGGGGATAAGCGAGAGCAATCTTTATCAATCTTTACTTTTAAAACCAGCGAAGCGGGTGGGTATCACTCAAGTTGTGTATTTACCATCTATGCCTTGTACCCTGATTATAATGCTCTGAGACTTCTATGTAGATCATATGTACAAGGCTACAAGATACTGAGGTCCATATAGGAATCACTTGGCGCCCAGTGTGTTAAAGTAGTTGTAACTATCTGTTCATCAAGCATAACAGTTTATAACGATTCCAATTTTTAAATAGGTGTCTTTCGTTATAAAGGCTGTTCTAAAAGAATATGTGCTGTGTTGAGATACGATCTACATGCATCCAAAATTGGTAGTACTTCAAACATGAGACAGAGAGAGATGCAGATATTTATATAAATGATTTGATATAGCCACATGTAAAACTGATTGTTCTGTTTATGAATTTGAATAAAACCAATGACAAATAACTAATTACCACTTACAAAGTTTACTATATTACATATTCACATCTAAATTATATAATCATGTTATAATTGTTTTATTTAATTTATTGTTATTATTTTAGTATATTTTATAATAATTTAATGGTAATGATGATGATTTCGTCGTTCGTCGAATATGGTAATTCATTTTATTATTTTATTTATTAGTAAAAATTATTTAGAGCATGTAAAAATAAAATTTTGTTTATTACACATTACAGTTTTTTGTTGCATATTAAATTTAATGTTAATTATGTGTTGATTATTTTTGTTCATTTAGCCTTGATGATTAATTTTTTTATTTGATTATTCAGATACTTCGTTTCTTTTTGTTAAATTAAGTAAAAAAGTTAGATGGAACAGCTCGGTTGGCAGTGCCGAGGCATACTCTGGAAAATCTGGAGCTTATTGTGTTGTTTTTGGTTAACAAAGTCTACTAGTCTCTCATAAACCCTAGAAAATCTTGCCTTAAGGCACGTTTCCACTACAGGTGTGGTTTTATGGTTTTTTTTTTTTTTTTTTTTTATTTTATTTTATTTTATTTAAGGTCGCTTTTAACGTCTAGGTCATTAGCGACCGCAGAGACTTATACATTATGTTTTATGGTTATTATTTATTTCTTCCTCTCAGTCTTTACACTTTGTAGAAATTGCCATTTTAAATCCACCGTCTTTTGAATTTTCTATCGACTTTTTATAGCTATTTCTTTAGAAGATGGAGAAATTTGCTGACTTTATTGTTATTCTTCTTTTATGTAAGTATGTGTGTATTCGCTTACTGATAAATAATTTCAAAATTTTCTAATTTAATTGCAGCATATTCTTATGTACAATATCGCATAACCCGGCAAGCAGTTATCTTTTCCTGTAAAATTTAAAAAACAAGTTTTCGCGAATTTCATTTGATTGCAGTAAACGAACCAAAAATGGCAAATTTGGAAAATTTAGATCAAAGTGGGATCATGTTACGTTATTTAAAATTCGTGATATGCTCGGAAAGACTAGCACATATGTATATAATTTTTATATTCTTTTTATTAACTCGATATTTATGTTTTCTTTTTTTAGAATGGTGTCACAAAAATTTATTTAAAATTATACTTTAAAAGTTACTTATCTTATTATTTTTTTCGTGATTCTAGAATAGTCTTACATAAAATACCGAAATATCGTTTATATTTTACTAATAAAACAGATACCATATTTAAAATAAAAATAGACGTAAATAACAAATCATGAAGTACGGAAATTTGTTTTTCTTTTTCCATTTCCTCTGAAATACCACAATGAGTTACCTCCATTTACAGGATTTTTCCGTAAATGAATTATTATTCAAAATTTAGATAATGACTTTTTAATCACATTTTATGTTTAACTCTAATCACATTATTTTATTATTAACGAGTAGCTTATTCAACATTTTTAATTAATTATTCTATTTTAAAATGAAATACTTTAATTAACTATAACTTTAATTATTCATAAATTTTAAACTTTTTTAGCTTATTTGGTTTATTTTCATGTATAATTAATTGTATATTCAATTTTTTCAGCCTTAGAATATAAATTCACCTTTAAATTTGCAATTTAATATCATTTTTGCATATAAGGCAAAGGTTTTAAGTTAATTAAAACTAATAGCCTTCAAAGCTAGCTATTAATAAAATAAATTTTTTAAACCTTAATTGGTATAAGAGATTTATTTTCTCATTAATAAATTTACAGTTTATCGCCTAATCTTCAGCCATTTTGTCAGTAAAAATATATCCTAAAACGGGTTTCATTAGAATGGAGGCACTTTCTCTGCCTATTTTTGTAAGGATTTTGTGCATTTACATTCAGTACGTGATACTTAACATATTTCAATAAAAAAAACTCCTGTAATTTAATGCAGAAAAAAATTATCTGTAGTCTGAAGTAATAGTATGAACATCTGTTAATATGTTAACAAATTAAAAAATTTTAATTGAAAAATATTTTTCATTGTAAAAATCATAAATGACAATTTATGGATGATGTGTATTATAATTTATTTTTATATAAATTATTTTTTTTTATTGCTATCTATTTTAAAATTGTTTGTCCTTTATTAAAAAATAAATTATAATATACAGAAATGCATGTGTAATTTAACTTGTAAATAACGAGAAATTTAATAACCATTATTTGATAGTAAATTTAGTGTACCTACATCATGAAATGGATTTATTTCCGTGACATATAGGTTGTATAAATATTGCATTATTTCGAAATATTATATGAATTAAATTGGAAGCTAGATGAATTTTTACTTTGTTATTGTGAATAGTTCGGCTTAATATTCACCACATGAGATTGGAAGTTTCAAGTCTAGAAAGTTAGAAATTAACGCTTCGATCTCCTGCACTTGAGTTCTATTTCTACGTCACTACTATTTTTAATTACAATCAAGTTTCTCATTTTCTATGCATAAAAAAAGGTAGTACTGCTGGTAGCAAATGTAGTCAAAATAATCCCATTTTGATTCAGTTTCTTCTAGTATTGGTGATGGTAGTATTCTAAGAGATGATTAGAAGACCTATTTTTTCGAAAAATATTTATTAAGTTTCGAAGAAAATGTTTCTATTATGCTTCATGACTTTCTCACATACTTAGAAACTAATCAAAGGGAATTCAGAGCTAATCCAAAAATATTTTTCTGTTGAAATCTGAAAATCGAATATTGCTACGTATAAAAAAGTATAAAAGGGGAGATCCAAAACTATATGCTACCACAGCCTCTAATATTTCAATTATATGGCTGATGATTTTAAAATTCAGACTTCAGCTTCCAGCAAGAAACTGGTCAAATTGGATGCAGAGATTACAAAAATACACATTTTCGTAAGAAAAGTCAACATTGAATATTTTGCGAAACAACACTTCCTTTACTTAGTATGGAATGCTAATGCAATATAATAATAAGCAAATGCTATTCATTTTCCTTTTACGGAAGAATAAGAGTGGAAACGTTGATTTATTTTTCAATAAGGAGGAAAAAAGTTTCGATTCTCTCGGATTAGCATCACCCAAACTCTAAAATCTAGTGCCATCCCGTACAGCACACTATATCTTTGATATGATATGCATTGAAAATGTGAGTTTTAATTTCATCCTCGTCTGAAATTGTCTTGTTTGATTCCTTTGCCACAAAATATAAAATATACTAATGTTCTATTTGACTTCGAGCTTGGTGGATAAAGAAAGAATATTTTAAGCGCGGCGGCGGAACATAAAATGCTTTGATTCGAAATATTATATGAAGAAATATATAAATTATTTGTATTTGGTCTAAATTATTCTAATTTGAATAAAATTATTCAAATTATTAAATATTCAAAACTATTGAACACCATACTAGCATCAGTTCAATGAATATTATTTCTCGTATTACATAAAATCATATCAATTGAATGCTTGCTGTTGACTGATTCCGTTGTGTATTTGTACATATGACATGACTGACTTGTGCAAACTAACTGAATTATATTATTGTCTGTCTTTGTTTCACTGCTGATGCATCTCTTTCTCTCACTATATTTATATAAAACATTATTATTATCTATATGTCAATCGTACTGCCAAAGGTACGTTCATTTGGATGTAAAGTACTCTAATCTAAATTATGCATTCAAACAATTAGTACAATTAAACTATAAACATCTAAAATGAAAAAATCAATGCATCTTTGAAATTTTCGACAGTTATATATTAGGGTGTAAACACTTCGTAAATAAAAGTCGACCTCTCAGGGGCGTACCCAACCCCTTTTTGGGGGTAGTTGGGGGTTCTATGCAGTTTTTTTCAAATTACAAAAACGACTATGCATAAAATAAATAAAAAAAAAGTTCAATTAAAATTTCTAATTGAAGAATTTGTGCACATTTTCGTTTTTTTTCGACATTCTAGCTTCAAAGTTGACCGAGTTATGCCAATTTCTAAATAGAATTTTTTTGCTCATTCAATCAAATGAAAAAGTATCCATCTTGAAAACAGTTTTTTCCAGGTTAACTTCAACTAGTGGTTTTGTGAAACAATCTAGAAAAACAAAAAATTCCAGAAAATACTTGAAATTTTCGAGTATTCTGGAGACGCCCTCAGGGGTAAAAATATTTCAAAAAAAATGTTTATTTTTTTATAACAATTAATATTTAAACTTTTGTTTTATCTCTAACGGTTTACAAGATGGTTTTTTTTATACCTCTTTACCCGTGAGGTCTCCAAAATACTTCGAAAGTATTTTCTGGAATTTTTTTTTGCTTTTCTAGCTTTCAAGCTTCTAGTTTTACAAAACCACCAGTTGAAGCTTACCTGAAAAAAATCAACACACTTTGTTTATATTTTTGGAAAAAATGGACAACAAAGTATTTTCCTAAGTTGCGTCCTCACAGCTAAATAGTGATGTTTTCGAAAGAATGATTCAAATAAAAGTTGCTAATTTTTTTATAAGGAATAACTTTTACATTTAATCTTTTGTTCTATCTAACGGTTTACAAATCTGGGTACTTTTTCATTTGATTGAATGAGAAAAAAAATTCTATTTAAAAATTGGCATATCTCGGTTAATTTTGAAGCTAGAAAGACAAAGAAAAAAAAAAAAGAAAAAACGAAAATGTGTAGAAAACTAATTAAACCACCTACCCCAAACCACCCCTCAAAAAAGGAGGTAAGGTACGCCCCGGAGAGGTCGACTTTTCTATACAAAGTGTTTACCTCCTAATAAACAACTGTGGAAAAATTTCAAAGATGTTTTAATTTTTTCTCTATTACTATGATATTCTATTTAATTTTATAAGACTTAATTAAGAGAAGAGTGGTATATTAGGATGAAAATTTCATCAAACTAAGCTAAAAAATCAACGCTGCACAATTTCGACCACTTTTCCTTTATAAAAAGCTGCAAATTTATTGATTTATTATTAATCATACTATGGTCGTTGTTGATTTCCTGCATGATAACCACTTAATGTACTTTCTATTTAATCGATCTTCATTAAAATCCAACCACGAATTTTAACCAGTATTTCTCCAGGCAAATAACCTGTATGAGGAATTAACGATATATTTATAGATATAAAATATTTGTTCTTTTTAGCTTGTTAGTACACAAAGTGTAAATAGGACAATATGGCTTGTTTAAATTTTAAGCTTTGGCCCGAACAGTTTTTGAATATTTCAGTCGTGGAGAGTCGTTATTGATTGATATTTTGTTATTCTCGCACCAGCAAACTTTACTGGCTTTAAAAAATGAATTGATGTATCCCGGGCATTAATACACTATAGAGTACTTAACGTGACTAGTGTCATTTTTAGTCAATAAAATAAATGTATGTCAATATTAAATGTAGAATTGAGTTGAATGAATAGATGATATTTTGTTTGTTTACATATATGAATATTTTATTATGCACACGTTATGTACAAAATGTTTTAAAATTAATCTCTATATAACATACAAAAGGTAGGTTGGTAGGTAGGTAGGTAGCTAGATAGGTACTACTAGCTACTGATGCTGATGCTATGCAGGCTGTGTGTATGCATGCATGTATTGGAAATAAAATTATTTGTTGCAAATTATTTCGTATTATTTTACAATTTAATACATAAAACTATGAAATAAATACGACGGCTGCTTGTTGAAAATTTTACTACTAATAAAAATTTTATAATTTTAATAATTTCTAGTAATTTGATATTTTAAACATAGAGTTTGTTTTCAAAATACTTTTTAACTTTAGTCAACATATTATGGGATTATTTTATTATTCCTGACATGGTATGTTCATTAGATCAACGAATTTTAAACCAGCTTGCGTAATTAACGCGATGAAGTCACTTAAAATGTTATTTCTAAATTAAGTGAAACAAACAATTTACTGAAACACCATGTACAGACAGTTTTGATTTCGCAATCGTTTGTTTTTTCACGTCATGTAAGTAAAGAGAGATAGCCAGCCATACATACATGTCACACACATATGACTGATATTCCCATATAATACATACTATACAATATTCGAACATAATTTTCGCCCTCACGTGTAAACAGTGATGTTTTCGAAAAAATGTCTCGAACAAAAGTTCTTTGTTTTGAGAGACCCAATTGACAATGACATGTTGCTCATTTACGAACTCGACCTCACTTTTTACTAACCTATGTTACTCATTGACCTTGACCTATCGCCTTGACCTATGTTGCTCATTTACGAACTCGACCTCACTTTTTACAAACCTAAGTACGCTGTAAAAATTTCAAATTGATATATTTTTTAATTTTTGAGTTATCGTGATGACAGACGGACAGATAGACGACAAACAGACAGACAGACAACCGCAAATAGACTAATTAGGTGATTTTATGAACACCGATACCAAAATTTTGTTCATAGCATCAATATTTTTTGCGTCACAAAATTGGCACTAAGCTTAGTATACCTGGATATATTTCATAATCATGGTATACAAATTTATCGGTTTTTTGTTTTTTTACATAAAAACCATCAAAATACAAGCAACATAATACGAATCTGATTGAAAATAACAAAAATTAAGCGACTGAAAGTATACTAGAGTAGAAATCTATCAGCGCAAGAACATACTGTACCTACTTATTTTCTCTAATATATACATCGTCTACAGTTTGCCATACATTTTCACATACAAATACATTATTAATATTGGGGAAAAATTTTTGATGGACCAATCAAGTCTCTTCTATTTCTTAAAATATTCTTCTATTTCTTATTGATTGCGAATTTGAGTTAAATTTTCAAAAGCTTTGAAAAACAAGATTAAATTTAAGATGCATGTATACCTGCTGCTTAAACCAAATCATTTTTTGCTTGAAAATTTTTCCGTTTTTACTATTCGAAGTGCTTTTCGTGATATATTAAAATGGCTCATCCAAAATTCAGTGAAGTCACTAAACTTGTATCTAAATAAATCAAATTTTGTGTAAAATATAATGAGGAAATATTTTAACCTATAAAATAATAAGAACGTTATAAAAATTCATCCATTTCAATTGATAATAATTTAGATTTGGTTATTCACAATACAATTACTATAAAGAAAAATAGCGAAAAGGAATGGATACAGGCATGGTTGGATATTTAATGGCATTGTCAGTTGGCAGTATTCTATCGACTCCTTTGTATTTTCAATTTTATTTAAATTGAAAATATTATCAAAAGAATAAAGCTATTATAAATAATTCTGCCTTAGGCGGAAAGAGTCCGAATTAATTAATGACCTTAATTTATATTGAAATTAATTAGATATTATCATTTCGGTAACACTATCAGAGGTGTAATGGTATTGTCAGTTTGCACTATATTATCGAATCCTTTGTATTTTCATTTGTATTTAAATTGCAAATATTATAAAAAAGAATATAGCTATTATGAATAATTCCGCCTTATGATAAATTAATTAGATATTATCATTTTGGTAACACTATTAGAAATTGATAGGTATTTTTAGGAGTCTTTCACTATTTTTTAAAATGAAAACAAATTTTTTGAAAGGCTTGAAGCACTTTGGCCAATGAATTTATATCAACAAACACTCGTGAATTTTATTCAAATTGTTTTTTAATTAATTGAAATACGACCACAGACACATACGATATGGTAACATTTACACCCACTATATGGAAAATCAAATCAATATACGTACCATACTTACAGTAATAGTTTCATATTACAAAACATATTTTAGTACAAAATCAAATATCAGCAAGACAGGTTACTAAATTGGTAAAGTTTGATTACCATACAACATCAATGTCATCACTGAAAATTGAAATATCTATAAATTGATTATTTTATGGATTTATCATCACCTAATAATAATGCATACGGATATCGTATGGACAAACAATGAAATGTGATAACTTATTCAATATCTAGTTAAATGGAAATTTTAGTGAAACTTAAACTTACAACTTTACTCTTGCTTTCTGTGAACTATAGTTGATCAGTTAGCTTTCTATGAACTATAGTTGATGACTTGCTTCATACACGAGGTCTTGCAAAAGACTGAATTTGCTCCTTAAAAAAGACTAAATAAATTTGTATATGCAGTCTATAAAGATTTGTGTATGAAGTTCTACCCTGCCTATGGGTCATGTACTCTAATAACTTCGGCAACATGTTCTCAGCAAAGATACCCCACTCAGACAGGATTGGGATGATAACTTGGCCAAGCCAATAGGCGTGGTTATTTCGACGGGTCGAAATTATAGAGAAGGGTAGGTTGTGAGATCTTCTTTGAAAATCTCGATTCGCCTGTCGTATTACTGTAGCGTCTATCAAGCGGAAATGATGGCTATTCACGAGGTATGTGAATGTACAAGACTGAACACTCTCCGATGCAGTGACATTACTCATCTTCACGACAGCCAAGCTGCTTTCAAATCCTTCAGCTCAGTCTATCTAATCTGAAAAGTAGCACAGGACTGCCGCACGTCCTTAAATGAGCTGGCGGAACAAATTAATGTAAACCTGGTATGAGTACCGGAACACAAAGACATTCCAGGAAATTGTGAAGCCTTGCTAGAAATGACACAATGCTATCGGACAATAGCATCAATAAGCATCCGGGAGTTGCGCTCACGAACTGAAAGCTGCTGCTTAAAGAAGATAGCTTAAAAAGTAACATACTTGTAGTACTACAAGGCAGGCATGATCTGAGTACAAACAGGCGCTCCGATGATCTTATATCGTTTCCTTGGGCCCGTATTAGCAAAGTTTCTGATAAAAGCGAACTGTGCACTCAGTCTGTGTCTGTAAAATTAAACAGAACTGTCAGTTTGCTTATCAATCTTTCTGCATACTGCACCTCATCGAAATAGTGGGTGCTGGTTATAAATGAGGCGAGCACTCAGTTCGGCCATTAAACATGTAGCCAATTTGCACAATGTCTTAAATACTGAAGGAAATATTGAATTGAACTATCCTAATGAAATCGATTTAGGGGAACTTTTTCAAGTCTGTTTATAAAACTTCTAGCTTGTGTATTTGTCTATTAAGGTATTTTACTCCATTAATTATTTTAACAAAGCGTAATTTCCATTTTTGATCGTTGGAAGGTAACGAATAACTAGACGAAAGGCTTTATTGAAGAACTTACTTTAATTGATCATTTTTATTTCGGTTAATATGACAAAAACTAAAAAGTAAAAATATCATATAATCAATAACCTTCGTGAAACAGACAGGGATAAAAATATTTGTTTTTTTTTTTTTACTTGAATTTTTTTTGACTACTATCCGAAATAGAAGCTAATCGGTATTAAGGTCTGTAAAATATTATTAGGCATAACAAATATTGCTGAATTTAGAATTTAAACAATTTTCTGATCATTGGGTATTGGGTAAGTATGGATGTAAACCATATTCAATGCTGTACACCTATTTAATGATCTATATTTTGTAAATATAATGATCAACACTATTACAATTTATGTTTTATATAACTACTGTAGCAAATTCTATATAAAATGAACCTCGCATTAGTTTCTTTACCTCGAACTAAGAATACCAGTTAGTTTAAAGTCCAATGAGAAAATAAAAATCGTTATAATTTAAATTGAAGCCAAGGCGTTAATTTTTGAGATGTGGAAGTCTTAATGGCCCAAGCTTATGGTCTCGAAAATGACCGAATATTGAATTTATGAGTCGAATGATAACAAAGTTTCAATTTTGACTGTCAGATATTGGCTGTAGCCTGGTTTTCAACGGGTTAACAATTCAGTTGAATTCTCCAATATTAGACACAATATTACAAATATTTTGGTTAATAAGGATAAAATCGTAATAACCCTATATATATTAATTGTAATTTATAAAATAAAAAAATTTTGTTTTAATTGAGTACTTTCTGTTTTTATGGAAGTCCTAGTATCTATTTGAATTTCTAACATTTTCATCAAAAAATTATGAATTTATTTATCATAAGCAAAATGTACAAAATAAGTTTACTGTAATTGATTAATGAATTCATAATGAAATTTATAAAAGATATGATTAATTAATTACTCCAATTTTTTTCAATAGCTGGTTAATTAGAGAAGTAAAGTTTACTTATCAGCTCAGGCTTTGTGAAATTGAATCTATTGAACACTGCACAAATTAACTAGGCAGCAACGGAATGAGTATGTACCCATGATAGAGGTTGCTAAATAGATTTGTTATTTGAGTTGTTGCATGAAAGATGTGTTTAAATTTATTATTTCCGTTTAATTTCCGATTTGTTGAAATAAAAATAATGTTTTTTTGTTGATGTCGGTGTTGATGTTAGTTGCCAGAGGACGTGTATATAATTATTTATTTACATCGCTTTATCGGTGTTTATATTTTGTATTTCGATTATAATATAGTGTGCTAAATACAAACAATACAATTATTTTTATGCATTAAAAAAACGCTTTCGTTTTTAATTCAAATAGCATTTATTTAAAAAAAGAAAAGAAGAAAAAAAAAACAATTTTTACTAGTTTGAAAAAAATAGCAGGTCTGTTTCTAAATACGATCCAACATGCTGCCCATTACTGATTGTCTTTGTGATTTCTAAAAATTAAAGGCAAGGACGATCGTGATGGACCGTATGATGGCATTTAGGTACAGAATTACCAAAGAAATAGTTCGAGGTCAATGAAGAAAATCATTTATCTATGAAGTTTCTAGAATGCAAACTACACTTTACATATGATGCACACTTATGATGTTGCAACTACGTACAATTCACACTAAATACTTATATTAATTTTAAATTTTTTCAATGAAGCGCCATTGAAATTAGATTTCATTAAAAGAGCATATAGTTAAGAATTTGACATGCATCTTTATGTAAAAAACCTTATCTTTTGATGATTTGGAGGGTAGATAGTTGATGATAAGTCAAAAATTTTCATTCCTTTTGCTTGGGTTAAAATTTTCATTCTTGGTTACATGCTTGGGTTACATGTTTTTTCTCGTTTGTATGAATGCAGGATTATTTTTTACCACGTGGCATCCAAACATAAAATGAATTTTATTCATTGAGCTTGCGTTAGATTTTCCAGACCAAAGTATTTTTGGATAGGTGATGTTTTTCCGTTTTACATTTAAGAATATAGCTAAAATATTTTTTCAGACGTCATATCGCAGACTAAAAGTCATGTCATTTAGTCTGTCGAGATATATTTGATAATACCTCTATAATAGATAAATTCCATACTACCATTTGCATACAATGTATGCAAATAAACTACATATAAAATTACATAAATAAACAGAAAAAACATTTTCAAATTTACAAATGGTCAAAAAATTTTCACAAATCGATGCTTAATGAATTAAGAAGGGGAGATTCATGAATTTTGACCAACCACATATAAAGGAATTACATAAATATACTTTCACTACAAGTAAAAAGTATTTATAATCAACCGATATGATTTTTGGTAATGATGATTTTCAAATTTTTTGTTATTTGACTTGCATATTCTACATTAGTAAAGTGAAATTACGCCTTGTGTATGGATTAAAAGTTCGAGCAGCGAAACTTTGGGGTTTTTCTTTTCACATCAAAATAAGTATTTTTTGAAATTTTTTACTATCCCGGAGTGGTGCAACATGTTTAAAAAACAAAATGGCGTCAAAAATGGAATTTTTTTCAGAAAGCTTTAGATGTTTTTATTAATATAGCCCTTTTTACAACATCCACCCCTCCCCGTCCCGCTTTCATATTTTTGCAAATTCAAAACTTTTATGACGTATAAAAGGGTTTCTGGGGTCGCTGATCTCGAATTTTGCACTTGATTATCAAGAAAAAATAGTAATATTTTTAGAAGGTGTACTTATTTTGAATTTGCAAAAATATGAAAGCGGGACGGGGAGAGGTGGATGTTGTAAAAAGGGCTATATTAATAAAAACATCTAAAGCTTTGGGTTACTTTAGCATTTTAAACTATTTTGACCTCTTTTTAAAATCTTTTAAGATACATTTATTCCATACACCCCTTCCCCCTAACAGCGCGGGGGTTAAAACTTAAAAATTTTGCTTTAAACCATATAGACCTCTTTTAAAAATAGTTTTCTGAAGCCAAAGCAAAAAACATCCCCCAAAGCCAGTCCATACACCCCCCAAACAATTATTTCCAGAAAGTGTTAAATTTTCCGTTTTTCGCAAAAATATGGATCAAGGAGTCATTAGACGGGTAAGCCACTTATTATAAAATCGAAAGATAATAAAAAATGCTACAATTAAAAAAAATATAACCTCGTAGGACAAAATGGCATAAAATGGCAGCCATTTTAAACAATTTACTAAATTGGAAATTTTGGCCAAACTATGAAACGGATTTCGCTAAAATTTTAACCGAAAGTTGTAAGTAATGAAACCTACTATTGATATTAGTTTCATTAAAATCAATCAAATATTTTTCAAGTTACAGTCAAATGAACTGTTTTACCATATGTATGTATACATATATATATAACTGGGAGGGGAAGGGACGAAACCCCCCCAAAAAAATATGAGGAGTAGTTCTTAACATTGACTACAAACCTACCAAATTTGGATATCCACCGAGGTCCCCTTTTGGGAATATAAAATAAAAATGATAAAATTTCTGAATAAAATTCCATTTTTGACGCCATTTTGTTTTTTAAACAAAACCACTCCGTTGCACCACTCCGGGAAAGTAAAAAATTTCAAAAAATACTTATTTTGATGTGAAAAGAAAAACCCCAAAGTTTCGCTGCTCGAACTTTTAATCCATATAACAGCCTTTTTTTGCTTAGATTTACTCCAGTACATTGAAATAATAGTTTTAAAATTACGCTCGTTCTAAAATTATGTTTTTCTAAAACGTGTCTTTGTGAAACACTTTCACTTGTAAGGAACTTTCCCTTGAAACTCCAATGTGTTACGATTTAAGAAGTAAAAGCGCCCAGAATTAAAATGAATATTCGAGAAATTGAAGCTATCGTTTCTACTACAATCTTTCATTTCAACTTTTTTCTTTCATTTCCACTTTCGCCTTGGCACGCACATTAATAATTGCATAATTTCGCTAATCTATCAAAAATATTCTGCATCAATTTTTGTGATAAATTGAAAAAATTCTTGAATTATTATTAATTTAAAAAAATTTGTAATTATAGTTTGCCACTTCTTTTTTTTTTTTAATTTTCTTTTGCGCTATCGCATTCAAACAACAAATGATAAGAACGCCAGAATTGGGTTTAAATTGCAAATGTAAGCAGCAGCGATTTTTTGCAGATGTCGCCGATTTTCAAATTTAATAATAATTTTATCACGGGCCGTGAGTGACGGACTATATATAAAATAAAAATTTCAAAATATTTATTCAAACACGTATATAAAAATGATTTTTAAGATATAATTAGTTTAAATAATTATATTACTTTGTCAAAAATAATATCTATTAATAATTATTGTATTTGAAGGTTATTTAAAATTATAATTACTTTTAATTGTGGAATGTATAAATGAATTGAACCAAACAAGTCAAATAATAATACATTGATATTTATTATGAGCTACAGAAAATTTTTAAAACTGACTCTTGATTAATTTAAAAGTATAAACACTCACCGGTACGGAATTTTCTGATAGTACAGTTATCAAGAAAAATATTCAAAATTTCAGATACCTGTATTTGGCGTCCATTTTCTCCAAAACTATTAAAGATAGGGAGTTGAAAATTTGTAAGTAGCTTCATTTAGTGAACTTGCTCAAAAAACGAAAAAAACTCTATAAAATTTTAACGTAAGTACCTACTTGAAAATGTGTTGGTTTTTTAAACTCTTCTTATTTATAAACAAGTGAAATTTACAAAATTTAAAGAACCCCCCACAAATTTCGGGTACGGTAACCTGAGCTGGCACTTGAAACGTAACGGAACCCTAAGATAGCACTTGAAACATAGCTAAGAACACTCCCCATTAAATAACCTTTCAAATGAAACAAAAAATATCCAAAATGGTACATCCGTTTAGGCGCTACGATGCCACAGACAGACACACACACATAGCGGTCAAACTTATACCACCCCTTTTTTTTGGTTCGGGGATTAAAAAATAATGCACGCACTAATATTCAACACTTTCTATACTGGGAATTTCAACAATTAAATCAGTCAATTGCTTGTTTGGATTTGTTTTCACTTTTCTATTGTTTTAAACATCTAATTTAACTTGTTTGTAACACCTCATTAATTTTTGTAAGAGATTGTTCGATTTTTAAAATAATTTAAATATAATTTCTTACATATACACATCCTTAAATACAAAAAAATGCTTGCTTGAAAATTACAATATTTAAGAGAGTCCTACTATACAGTGCATACAAGTGAATCAATTGCTGCAACTGGAAAAAAAATGACGCAGGAAATTAAATTTTGGAATAAGTTTCATTTTTAATGGCGTAACAGGAAATATTTTTAATTTTTAAGGTGCTTGCGCATGGTATCGTGTCAAAATTGGGTTAATTTTTTTAATTCACACGTGAACTAAGTTATAAATAGAAGCTTTTATCACTCGAGTGTACCTAAAATAGACACTCCGCACGAGCTAGATTTTTTTCTCTATATCTGCACTATTTTCTAAATAAACTACTACCGTTATTCGTTAGATTTTTCGTGATAAAAACATAAAATCACTCATCTGACAGCTTTAAACCGAACCCTGATTTCACTACCCCAAACTTCTCTGGGCACGTATTTTGATACAGTTTTTAATTTTAAATAAAATGTAATTTAGGAGGATTATCGTCAACATTCATGTAAATTAGACTTAAAAAAATAAACACAAATGTTTTCAATATTTTATTTATTGATTTAATTATTTTAAATAATATAAATCTTTGTAAAACAAACAATTTATTTTTATATCGATTGTTCGAGTAATAAATTAATAGTCAAATGACCATATATACCATATTTATTTCTATTTATGTTTAACCTCTATGTAAAGATAGATTAGTAAGCAATATACGTAAATAGTTTCCGAGTTCGCTATCAGTACCGAATTATCTCCCTTTCATCACATCGTTACATTTGGAAATTTTGCAAAATAAAAAAAATATACGTGTAAATGGTCGGCCCTATATATATTTGTATCACTGGCTTTTTCTTTCTTTTTAAGGATATTACTATTCCTAAATATCATAAATGTGAAAGTATGAATGTTTGTTTGTTTGTTTGTTTGTTTTTTACGCTTTCACGTAAAAACTAATGAATTTATTTTAATGAAACTTAACAATAATATAGCTCATACATCACAATAACACATGAGCTATAATTTAAAAAAAAAACTTTAAAAAAATTAATTAAATTTAATCTGACATTTAAAAATAGTAAATGTAAAAAATTCATTTCCCAAATTTTCTGATATACTCAATGAACTATGACTATTTTGTTTAAAATTTAATTATTTTGTTTAAAATTTAATACTGTACATATTATTATTGAAGTTATGGAAGGAGGGTAAGTGACAGCAAGGGAGGTGAGGGCTATAACACGGTAGTCTTTAAGAAATAATAATAATGGGGGTTTAACCTCCGTTTTTCTGACATACGTCTTATCACAGAGGCCATGCACATCACTATTTGTTAATCTTTATTTCTTAAATTGCATTCATATTTACAATTACATTTTTGATGTGAGTGGAATCGGTTACTTCGTTCTTATCCAAGCGACGACAATGTGATCAATCTCACAGCCTCCATTAATTATAGTTGTTCACATTGCCGCTGCCTTGATTGGAACCCGCCAAGTCTAAGTAGTCACCCGGTCAACGCCTTAGACCACTCGCCCAGCTAGGCTATTCGGTGGTCTTTATCAGTCTGAACTTTAAAATCCAGCGAAGCGGGTGGGTATCAAGCTAGGTATAATTTGTTTTTGATTACAATTTTTTTAACAAATCTTGTGAGAATCTTTATTGATGTTAATTTTGTAAAAGGTACTTTTGAGTTGTAAGTTCTGATACGAATAAACAAAGATAGTAATCCATTTTAACAAAAAAACAATACATTTGGAATCTTCGGCTCTACATTGGCGATATGTGACGTTATACAATTTTTTTTTAATATTCAGCTTTCATAAACATAACGTCTGCTATTTTGTGAATATTTGTACACTTTTATTGTTATGAAATTCGAAATATCCAATATTTTATTAATTGAATTTATAAATAAATTACTAAAAATGAATGTTATGAATGTAATGAATTATTTGATGTTTTTTATCTGTTTTTTTTGTTTTTAAATTTGATAATATTGTGTTATTGTTATATTTGATAATATTTCATAAATAGCCATGCATTACTTACATTTCATTGTTGCGTGTGCTCAAAAAAACATTATTCCGATTATGAAAAAAAATTCAAAAATTAGTTAATATGTTTATAACAATTTTAATACTCTCGGTTTAAAAAGTGTGTAATCAAATTTAATGTGAGAAAAAAATATTAACTTAATTTTTTCGTTGGCGTTTGGTTGAAAATAATCTGTCTGGGAGGCCCCAGAAATCTTTTTATGCAATCGGTATGTCAACAAATATTATGTAATTTAAAGCTCTTTCCTGAATAGTTGTACAAATAATCCGACAAATAATAGTACAAAAGCCGAATAAGGGTCAACGTTCACCCATCTGTTTACCGAATGTTAAGTTAATTTTTATATGAAAAATATTAGCAAATATAATTGTAGTGGGCTGTCTAACAAATATGATCAAGACTACTTTTAATAAAAAAAAAGCAAAACTTGGAAACCTTGTGATCTATATTTGTATACCATGCATATATATAATATGCAAGGTATACTAAGTTTAGTCCCAAGTTTGTAACGCTTAAAAATATTAATGCTTTGAAAAAAATTTTGGTTTAGGTGTTTATAAAAATTAGTCCATTTTCGGTTGTCTGTCCGTCCGTCCGTCTTTCTGCCAACACGATAACTCAAAAAACGAAAAAAGATATCAAGCTGAAATTTTTACAGCGTACTCAGGACGTAAAAAGTGAGGTCAAGTTCGTAAATGAGCAACATAAGTCAATTGGGTCTTGACCTATGGGTCCATGGGACCCATCTTGTAAACCGTTAGAGATAGAACAAAAGTTTAAATGTAAAAAATCCTTCCTTATCATAAAATAAACAACTTTTGTTTGAAATTATTTTTTTGTAAATATCACTGTTTACCCGTGAGGGCGCAAATTAGGTGTAAATTGTATGTATGTATGTGTAATATGATAGAGTAATCAGCACTGTCTTTGCATGGTATTTCAACAATTAACTCAGTCAATTGTTTGTTTTCACTTGTTTGACTGAAATTTTGTGGGCAATCATATGCCGTACTTGCAATTAAAATATCTTTAAAATGCTACAAGCAAAAATTATTCAGTTCGAAGGCGGCAGCTCACAGGCACCTTTCATTGGACTTTAATTTTTCAAATCATTTAAAGATAAAGATAATAAAAACGTTAGACAGAAATTACAGTAAAAATTTGTTTTGATAATGTCTTAATATGAATATTAAACGATCGTTAACAATTATTTTCAATAAATAAATAATTAAGAAAGCGGAATTACTGCAAATAAAAATTGTGTTTTTATTATTAATCAATAAAAATATACTGAAACTGAGTGAGACCATAGAATTTTGACTAAAAATTTGATAATTTTGCGTTTTGGGAAATTTTTAGAACATTTTAGAAGTTGATATTCTTGAATGTTTTAGAAGCTGTTTCTCTTTTCAGAAGCTGATTTAAGAGTACTAGAAAAACTCTATCAAATGACAAAACAGACTGACAAAGACGTGTATATATACAGCTAAATTCTATCGTTCAATTTTGCCGAATAATTTACAAATACAAAAAATTGTTATTTCTCAAAGTAAACGGATTTAAATTTTCGAAGTAGTCTTGAATTGTCTTTTGAAGGAGTTTTAATAATGATGAACATTAACTGCAGATATCGAACCCTTCGTCATCCGTATAAGATACGTAATAGTTGAGATATTTAGTGATCTTTGAATACAATTTCTTCTAACGAACATGGAATACGCAGAAAATAGCCCAATTATTTCTAAAAAAATTTTTTCAGAAAATTTCAAGCAAAAATAGATTAAAATGTTTGTCCTGAAGTTGTGTCTAAACTATTGATTGATGAAAATGTTTCAACATTATCTCCCGTCTTAAGATTCTTGTATATATTAAGATTATTAAATCATGTTCATTTAATGCATCACAAAGTAACTACATAATTGTTCTACATCTTTATACTCTGGCGTTTCACTTCTTCTTCGAAGCTCTTGTGGATTCGTTTGCCATGTTTTTAAGTATCTATCGATGATATAACATGTATACAGTATGTTCCATAAGTCCGTAGCCCCCCCTGTAATAAAATATTTCTTCTGAGGTAAGCCAGATACCGAAAAATATTTCAAACAAAACTTTTTTGTATTGAAGTTTCACCTGGAATTGGTCCTTGATCTTCAGGGTCATTTAAAGGTATACACGATTTTGATACAAGGAATAGATAGAAGAAAACTTGAAATTAGAAAGTTGCTTTTTATAAAATTAGGAACTTCTTTTTTGATGATGAGTATCATCTTTCCGCTTGGTTGTTGTATATTTTTTTTGGTAATGATTTTGTAAAAAGGGACTATTTGATTGCATTTATATTTAAATATAACACCTTGTGTGTCTACAATAAAACAGCGTGTGTGTGACAGCTTAACGAGAAAGAGAAGAGGAAATAGAGAAGGAGAACGCAATGTAAATATGTAATTGTGTTGTTCCTTGAGGTACACACAACACCAGGTAGTCATAGCCTACTTCAGCTAAGAAACCAACCTAAATCACTTTATTGACCTGCATTGATTTTCCAATGTACTGAGCTGCCCAACATAGTGAGTCTCGATTAAAAAAAACTAACTAATTAATTACACAGTTAATTTTTATGATAAATTTCTTCATTCTCAAATTACTGCCGATGTCAATATAATATTTTGCATTGTGATTAAAAAAGATTCTTCGATTACAAAATAAAACTAATTATTTACACAGGTAATTTTGTTTTTCTGTAATATTTCTATAATTCTTAAACATTTACTAAGCTAATTAAATTTTGTTATATTCCACAACATATGCGACTACTGTAAGATTCGCTTACTTTTTTTGAAATGTTTTTTTCGAAATATAATTAGATTCCACAGAAATTAAATGTAAAAATCCAGCTTTCCAAAAAACGCACTTTGACAGTCCTGGGACATACTGTAAAAAAGATATAAACCGATTTCAATTAAACCTGATTACATAATTAGTTTGATTATATGTACGTAGATGATGTAGAAGAAAACTTTATCATTAATATCTGTACACCATCACAAATAATGCCTGTAGGCAATCTTTTATATTCATCAAGGATTTTATTATTGTCTGTATGGATGAATGACGGGGTCGTGTTGATGTACATACATACATAGTTAGGAAAAAGGACCGACCCACGCCCGACCGATCTCGATCGCTTTTTATCGTCATATAATGTAATTGTAAATTGAAATTTAATTAAAGAGATTCGATATTCGCTTGTGTGTTTGTGTCAATTTTATATAATAGTCGTCACAACGATGTAGTTACTTTGAGTTATATTGTTTTTATGTAAAGATGTGACAAAAAAATATTTTATGTTCGGTTAGTGACATTATCAAGATAATTAATTTTCTTGATTAGTTTTCAATAAATTTAACCGAGTAGTACGCAGAGTATTATGGAATATTGGCAAGCATAAAACAAATTCAAGTTATTTAAAAGGAACTGCGTTTTTATAAAAATCCCCTTGCTTTATTGAAACACATTTCATAATAATTCAATCAATAAACAGTGAAAATGAACTAAACCTCATAATCTTCGTATGTAGGGCTGATTTAGATTTTTGAGTTTGTTTTTGTACCTTCTTTAATTGTTCGAGTATTAATTCAGATATTATTATCGTTAATCCCGTCTTGAAAATTCAAGAATCCTCTGAAAATTATGAAAACATTTTGTCACGCTCCTACAGTTACAGACGAACAGGTATTCTGCCCGTATAGTGAATATACTGTAAAATATTATGATTCATCTTGGATTTCTCTCTTCACACGAAAGAGTGCAGAAGACGACACATTCACCATATCTTCCCATCTTCCCTCTTGAAAGAACTTATATGTGATAACACATAAGAGCAATACTTTATACTCATGCGTGTGGAATTTAAGAAATTACTCCCATCTGCTCACAAGTATTCCGTTTTAAAGGATTTAAACATGAAGCGATACTTCATGCTCTTAAATGGTTTAAAAGGTAACCAAAAATTTTGACTTCGCATTGCTTCCACGATTTTGATAAAAAACACATTTTATCCATCCAAGTCCTTCCCATGCACGTTATATCATCAAAGAATTAGTACAGTATAGTATGACAGCAGATCCTTGAACTTCTTAGTCATCGATTGGGTTTAATCCTTGTTCGTGTTGGCGTTTCTTAGTACCTTTAGTACCAAACATGGAAATTAGGAAATTAATATGGAAATTTGGTGCAAAAAGATAACAAATTTCGTGATGCTACGGTGTGACATTTGCGCCGGGTAGTCTTAGCCTAAATTAAAATTATTTTCAATTTTCCGAGATAATTGATGTATTTTATATATTGAAATCGTAATTACGAAGTTAAATACGTGACTTTTACATGATTTGGTACTAATCACTAGTATAAGAAAAGAAACAAATATTTCTTTTAAATTCTTTACACGTTTAAATTAAATTGTAAAGTTTTTTTTTTGCATAATTAAATTAAATAATTGCAATTAATATAAAATGAAAAAGAAAACATGGAAGTGTAAAACGCAAAATAAACGAATAAGGTATTCGAAATTAATGAATTTTTGCCAAATTCTTCAAACGGTGCAATCAATATTCTTAAATACCTATATCAAAAATAAAATGAAGAAATATCACTTCATAATTCATGATATGGTGTTAGAAATATATACCCCCTTGTTGATGATAAATTGCAAATGAGTTGCCTAACTAAATTCAGGCCATTACTGATAATCCGAGTCATAAATAATCGTAACTTTAATTAACTTTTTTTGATCAACTACTTCGAATTGTCATTGATGAATATCGAGAAATATGAGTTACCTACTTTCTCTACAGCATAACTATGAACTCATAAATGTTCCCTCATCAGTTCTTTAATTGAATTTTTTTGAAACGAAATGTTATTTTATTCTTTATCCAATAATATTCGATTGCTTTGTCAAAAGTGTGTCACATCCATGGTTTCGCGGGCCACTATATGCGACTGATAAAGATGCCCAGAGTTCTTAGAGATAATTTTCCTATGATGGAATCGGGCTCAATTGACTAAATACTATAATTAAGGTTGATCTGATATTAACGCAAAGTATAGATAAACTGCTGAATTTTAAATAGTGATAAATCGATATGAACTTTTTATAAAATAATTGTTTGATAAAAAGTTTTTGTGTAATTAACTATCAAAATGTTAGCTGAAAACATATTTTTTAAATAATCTGGCTGAATCCTCCCTCTATCGATAAAAAAAATAAAAAACTATTATGTTCAATTAGTTGCAGGGTTTTATTATTATCTTAATAGAAATGATTTTTATTCACATTTATTTACAAGTAAAAGTGAGCTAGTGATAACCAGGAGAGAGGCAGCATTTGCGGATTTTTTTGCGGAAATTGTAAATTTTTTTTTTAAGTAATAAAATTAAGTAATAATAAGCGATTTATTTCTTATGAGTCTGCCTGAACTGAGTATCAGGAGTGAGAGAAACTGTACCAATATTGTATTACCGACCATCGATAGTAGAAACACTGAAAGAACGGAACAGAACAGGATATTCAAATCCTATCAAATGTAATGAATAACTTGATCGTCTGGCAGAATGTGTGGGCTTGAATGAATGTCGTCTGACTGATGTTATTTTTTAAATTCAATTATCAGCTAAATTTAATAAATTATTTTGAGTGCTCTTTTATATACTTTTAGGTGTTAAAAAAGTGTTACACCAAATATTTTAACATAGTAAAGAACAAGTGAAAACAAACAATTGACTGAGTTAATTGTTGAAATACCATATATAGACAGTGTTGATTACTCTATTACATTACACATATACATAAATGATAATCCCATATTAACACATACTATAAAATTTGCATCTTATGTGTGCCCTCGTGAGTAAACAGTGATGATTACAAAAAATGTTTCAAACAAAATTTGTTTATTTTTTAATAAGGAACATTTTTTATATTTAAACTTTACAAGATGGGTCATACGGACCCAAGACTCAATTGACCTATGTTGTTCATTTAAGAACTCGGCCTCACTCTTTACGTCCTGAGTGCGCTGTATAAATTTCAGCTTGATATCTTTTTTCGGTTTTGATTTATCGTGTTCACAGACGGAGGGACGGATGGACGGGCAGATGGACGGACAGACAACCGAAAATGGGCTAATTAGATGATTCTATGAACACTTGTACCAAAATTATTTTCGTAGCATCAATATTTTTAAGTGTTACAAACTTGGGACTAAACTTAATGTACTATGTATATTTCATATATACCTTCATGGTATAATAATTTGGAAAAATTGGTGTGGTTTTGTTTTTATATTTTATTCCTATTTGAAACTCTGATTTCTCGTAAATCAAATAAAAATCCAAAGTTGGTATTTTCATAAAATTCTAATTACGATAATAGTCTTTAATCATCTCTAGCATTTACGTAAGAGTACTTAAAAAATTTAGGACGACCTTAATGGCTTTATTAATTAATCTCGCTTGTGAAAATGGTTCCAAACTAATGTGTTTTTAATTAATCTTATAAATTCAAGTATTATGTAAGAATTAATTCATTTTATTTACAAAAAATAAATATATATGTATAATACTCATAGGCGTATTATAAACAAGTGAATATAATTTTAATTCATGCGTAACGAATCAAAATACTAGTTAATATTATTACATTATTATCACACGCAACAAGGGCCATTGAATTAGAAATATTTAGTTACTTTTTTAGTTCATGTTCTTCGAATATGAACTTGATTTCTTTTTATTAATTAAAATTTAACGTAAATGCTTAACAAAGGCTGACAGAATAACTGAGCCGTAACCTGTTTTTGCGCCTTATTCTAAAATAATATTTATAAATGTATATTAAATTTTGGAAATTGGGTGTATTTGAATCAACATGGAAAAATCAAAAAGTTTCCGAAAAGAGGATGTTTTTCTTAAAACTTTGTAGCTCTTTAACTTTTAAATTTTCTCTTAATTGTTTGTATTCAATACTTACACATAAAATGGATATCTACTCAAATTAATTTACTTGAAGTATTAATTTTGACTAAAAATATCTATCTTAATACATTTTTTCATCTAGATTTATTTAGACTCTTGCTCGCAAGGGAGGTCCCGTATTGACCCCTGTGGCAAACTCCGCGTCACAGAAAAAATCATTACATGAAAAAACCTCTAAACATTTTATCAAAAAACCCGTATATTTCTTTCTAGCTTCAAAATAAGAAAAGAGGTACTTTAAGGGGTGTTTTTTACCCCCGATTTGGGGGATTGTGATGTGGGAAGTGAAATTTTTCGAAATATTCGGTTAATTTGACTTTATTTTGGGTCGATTGGTTAAATTCCATTTTTCTGGCAAGTATAGAACAGAAACACGTTGGTCTTTTCCCATTTTTGGGAATTTAACATTATTATAAAGTTAAAGTCGCATGTTTCAAGCAATTTCACGTCGAATGCATCTTTTTAATACGTCTAGAAGTGCCCTAGAATTTGTATTAGTATGTCCGTGAATCAACTTCAAATGAGACTATGTAGTCTTTTAGATTATCACGGATGTTTACAACATATTTGAACCTACTGCACCGGTAGCACTTACTTATTGCATATTTGAGGAAAATGATTAAATCATTTAATTCAAATTTTAAATAAAAAAATTAGATAATTCAGCGTGACGGTCGGGAAATATAAAACAAAAAGAGAGTATCTTTTGGTTGCGGATATTCTTTATTTGAGCGAGCAATTTCCAAGGTGTTTTTTTTTTAATATTTTTTTTAAGGAAATGAATAACCTTTTTTATATTTAACTCGACCGTTAATCTTAATAAATTAAAATAAATATTTAACGATAGAAATAATTCTTCAACCTGTGATGCAAAATTTGATTATTTATTATTATACATTTCAATTAATAAAAATCCAAATTTTAGTGTCTCATTTTGTTTACAATCTAGTGTATAATTATTTCAATATTGAATGATTATATACCGCATTCTATGTCGTAGTGTTCGCTCAATCGGAATGAAATGCACCTTCATTCTTTTAGTACAGAATAAATTAAATATACCTATCTTTGATATTTAATACTTAACAATTTTAAAAATCAGGAAAAATATTTCCATGTGTATGAGTTTTTAATCAATTTATAATAACGGAAAGATATTGATATTTTTATGTAAACTTAAACTCCAGTGAAGGTTATCCTATCCTACTTATATAATAGACCGGCAAGTATTTATAGCAATTTTATCAAACTGCGTATGGCCTTCGACATTTCCTTTATCTCAAATGTCAAAGGGAAGTCATTGGCAATATGTTTTACTTAAAATAAAGCTGGCAAAATGACTCTCACCTCGTAACAAAAAAAACGTAGTCAATTTTTTAGAATTTGCCTATGATAGAGGGCATGCAAAGCTGCAAGCAATAGACCTTTTCATCGATTTGCTTTTGTTTCGGACAGTTGTCAAAAAACTATTTAACCTAAGAAAGTTAAATATATTATATCTTTTTCAAGCAGTGCTTTTTGACAAGGGTAGAAGATATAAGATATGTCTTTACTTGATTGAAAAAAGTCGGAAACAAAAAAGAATCATTTTGTAAATGAAAAGCCCTATAGAAATATGTATAAAATAACATTAATAACGAATTAATGCATAGTTAAAAATGCCATTCTTGGAGTTCTAGGAGTCTTTTGGAAGAATTTTTTCAGTTCGACACAAAAAAAGTATAATAAAATTATTGTTATTCACAGTTATGAAAATGTCTATGTTAGACGAAACTCTAACATTCTCACTAACCCGAGTTTCTCGCTAATGCAGGTTCATGGGTAGCGTTTCTCTTTTATAGAGGTATGCAGCAATAACAAGTCACAGCAAGTACGAATGTAGTAAATATGTAATATGATAAAATGACCGTCGCTTATAGAGCTATAAAATGACTGTCGCTTATAGAGATATAGATAAGTAGCAGTCTCACTTACGGAGGTCCATGAGGGAAAAACGACTCTCTCTTACAGAGGTTTCTGTTTCTCGCTAGTAGAGGTTTTGGGAGCTTAAAATGACGGGTCCTGGCTATTATTCTTACTTATAGAGTTTTCTCACTTATCCAGTTCTCACTTACCCAGGACTGTATATACGTTATGTGGCTACCTAACTAATACCATTCTTTTATTTTATCAGTTTCGGTAACATTATGCGGTGTTGAACAATTACTTAAACTATCGATCATGAAAAACATAAAGTTAAGGATTTTATTATTATTGTATGAAAATAATTAAAATTAATTATAAAACAATTGCGTTAACTCATTTGAAAACATTTGGGTCAAGGAGAATTCAATTAAACAGAACACAAAAATTAAAACACATAAACCACCACGTGTATTATTATTAAAAGAATTACTTTAATAAATTTTTGTTAAGTAAATCAATCAATTAATAAAGGTTAAATATTTTGTATTGTCCTATTTTTAACCAAAATTAATTGTCCATCTTAACAAAATTTTTTTTTAAATCTAAAAAACATGCTTTATTAACTGCTTAAATAAACAAAAGACCCCAACCACATTGAAAACACTATTAATATTTCCTGATAAAAAACTAAACTTTTTATACCATGTATATGAAATATACCAATACTAAGTTTTGCCCCAAGTTTGTAACGCTTAAAAATATTGATGATATGAACAAAATTTTGGTGTAAGTGTTCATAAAATCACCAAATTAGTCCATTTCTGTCGTCTGTTTGTCTGAAATCTGAAAAAGCTTTCTTAAAACATAAATTTAGAGCAAAAAGGTTTCCTAAATTACAAATTATATTGACTTTTTTACGCATTTAGGTTCCACTTGTTTCTACTTTGTATCTGTAATTAAACATAATGAAACAATATGCTTCTCCTGATTCCATAGCTGAAAGTACGATTTAAGTGATTATGCATTTAACTCCGAGACTAGGTACCATAGCAACACTTTAGGCAGTCACAAGTTGTTCTTTCTTGAGTCTTGATGTATGAGATATACTATATGTTAGTGCTAAAATTTTCACTGAATAACCAAAAATATTTTATAAAATTATAAAAATTGTAGCAAAATCTACTAAAATTATTAAGTTTAGAGTTATAATAGAAATCTGCGAAAAGAATGTGTTCAATAATATTATTTTATGCTCTTATTAGCCACACCTTTAAAATTATTTTAAAGATGTGGCTAATAGAAATTTTAAGACAAAATCTGACCCTCGATCCCCTAGATAAGAGTAAAATACCTATAAGAAGAGCATTTAGACTAATCAATCAAACAAGTATAATTTGCCTGTGTACAGATGTCACATTATAATTATACGCTTTTTAAAACATTTTAGTATTTACTTCAAAATAATGACTGCCAAAGGATCTCATGCTGAACTTTATGAAACAGGGATTCTAATTTCTTGTTTCTGTTTGATAAGCAGATTTCCACTAGCACAAAGTCCTAAATATTCAGATTTTTCATATATGGCATTCAAGTTCAAACATGGACAAGATTAATGTTCGATTCCATGGGTTCTGTACCTAAAGTATCAGTAATATCTATAAAAGCTTGAAAAAATGTAATAATAATCATCCATCAGTCACTCTTTTTCTCTTCCGTCATACATCAGCTCCTGACGGAGTATGTTTTAGCCCGTATTTGAATTTTCTGTCTCTTCGCTCATGTCTTAAAAAACATGAATATTTTGGATTTTCTGCTTGTAGAGTTTTTCAAGAAATACTGCTTAAGAACTATTTGATCTTACATGTAAGTTTATACTTCTGTTTCAGAAAGTTCCGAAGGACCGAAATCTGTTTTCCATCAAAATCATGCAGCATCCTTTACTTTATTTAAAATGTCATACTGTGTGAATGAAATTTCCATAATTTTTTCACTGAGTATCGATTTTTATAATATATCAGAGATAAAAAATAAAAGAGTTTTGAAATAATACCGGCGTACAATTTGTGTCTACTATTTATTAGTTTACACAAATGACATTAACAAGCATACAAATAAATATAGCATTGTGCAATCATGTAACATATAATATCTGTACTGTGTTACCATCTGATCCAATAACGAAATACTGGAGTAAATCTAAGCAAAAAAAGGCTGTTATATGGATTAAAAGTTCGAGCAACGAAACTTTGGGGTTTTTCTTTTCACATCAAAATAAGTATTTTTTGAAATTTTTTACTTTCCCGGAGTGGTGCAACATGTTTAAAAAACAAAATGGCGTCAAAAATGAAATTTTTTTCAGAAATTTTATCATTTTTATTTTATATTCGCAAAAGGAGGCATCGGTGCATATCCAAATTTGGTAGGTTTGTAGTCCATGTTAAGAACTACTCCTCATAATTTTTTGGTGGGGTTTCGTCCCTTCCCCTCCCAGTTATATATATATGTATACATACATATGGTAAAACAGTTCATTTGACTATAACTTGAAAAATATTCGATTGATTTTAATGAAACTAATGTCAATAGTAGGTTTTATTACTTACAACTTTCGGTTAAAATTTTAGCGAAATCCGTTAAATAGTTCGGCCAAAATTTCCAATTTAGGAAATTGTTTAAAATGGCTGCCATTTTATGCCATTTTGTCCTACGAGGTTAAATTTTTTTTTAAATTGTAGCATTTTTTATTATCTTTTGATTTTATAATAAGTGGCTTACCCGTAAAATGACTCCTTGATCCATATTTTTGCGAAAAACGGAAAATTTAGCACTTTAGGGAAATAATTGATTGGGGGGTGTATGGACTGGCTTTGGGGGGTGTTTTTTGCTTTGGCATGAGAAAACTATTTTTAAAAGAGGTCTATATGGTTTAAAGCAAAATTTTTAAGTTTTAACCCCCGCGCTGTAAGGGGGAAGGGGTGTATGAAATAAATGTGTCTTAAAAGATTTTAAAAAGAGGTCAAAATAGCTTAAAATGCTAAAGTAACCCAAAATTTTAGATGCTTTTATTAATATAGCACTTTTTACAACATCCACCCCTTCCCCTCCCGCTTTCATATTTTTTGCAAATTCAAAATTTTTATGACGTATAAAGGGGTTTTTGGGGTCGCTGATCTCGAATTTTGCAATAGATTATCAAAAACAATTGTAATATTTTTAGGGGATGTACTTATTTGGGCCAAAAGTTCGAGATCAGCGACCCCCAAAACCTCTTTATACGTCATAAAAATTTTGAATTTGCAAAAAATATGAAAGCGGGAGGGGAAGGGGTGATTGTTGTAAAAAGTGCTATATTAATAAAAGCATCTAAAATTTTGGGTTACTTTAGCATTTTAAGCTATTTTGACCTCTTTTTAAAATCTTTTAAGACACATTTATTTCATACACCCCTTCCCCCTTACAGCGCGGGGGTTAAAACTTAAAAATTTTGCTTTAAACCATATAGACCTCTTTTAAAAATAGTTTTCTCATGCCAAAGCAAAAAACACCCCCCAAAGCCAGTCCATACACCCCCCAATCAATTATTTCCCTAAAGTGCTAAATTTTCCGTTTTTCGCAAAAATATGGATCAAGGAGTCATTTTACGGGTAAGCCACTTATTATAAAATCAAAAGATAATAAAAAATGCTACAATTTAAAAAAAAATTTAACCTCGTAGGACAAAATGGCATAAAATGGCAGCCATTTTAAACAATTTCCTAAATTGGAAATTTTGGCCGAACTATTTAACGGATTTCGCTAAAATTTTAACCGAAAGTTGTAAGTAATAAAACCTACTATTGACATTAGTTTCATTAAAATCAATCGAATATTTTTCAAGTTATAGTCAAATGAACTGTTTTACCATATGTATGTATACATATATATATAACTGGGAGGGGAAGGGACGAAACCCCACCAAAAAATTATGAGGAGTAGTTCTTAACATGGACTACAAACCTACCAAATTTGGATATGCACCGATGCCTCCTTTTGCGAATATAAAATAAAAATGATAAAATTTCTGAAAAAAATTTCATTTTTGACGCCATTTTGTTTTTTAAACATGTTGCACCACTCCGGGAAAGTAAAAAATTTCAAAAAATACTTATTTTGATGTGAAAAGAAAAACCCCAAAGTTTCGTTGCTCGAACTTTTAATCCATACACAAGGCGTAATTTCACTCTACTAAAACTCACGTAATTTTTAATAAATGCATGAGATTGATAAGTGATAAACTAGCCGACATTGAGTAAATTCAAACCGATGAGCAAGTTTAGGAACACTTCTTTTGATTCAGAGATTAAAGTGCCTAATGATTAACAATTAATTCTATTTCTGATGCTGCTTCGAAATTTCATCGTACACAAGAAATAAGAATCCATGTTTTGAAATACTCAATAGTGAGTGATATGTAATACTGTTTGAAAAAATACTACTGGAATCAGCAACAGAGTGAGAACCACGTCTCAAAGTAGATTGACAAAGATAATATTTTCGAAAGCATGGTTATTAATGCGTCTTAATATACAACAAAATATCCTAGCACGTATTTACAACATAATAATTTCCATTTAATGAATATTATTTAATAATTAAACTTTACTAACCTGTGATACAAATATTCCTTGCAAATAAAACAACTACCCACCGTTTTTTAGAACTTTTATATAGAATTAATTATACAAACAGTAACTGTTGAAGCAGCTGACTTCCGTTAATACGATTATGCGCATTTAATACCATGCTTTCGTATTGTGTTTCTCTGTCAGCTGTTTGAATATTGTATTTTTGTCTTTGTTAATCTACTTTGTGAAGCCAAAATAAACATATTTGGTATACGTTGAGCTTATCTATTAAAATATATGATCTAAGGTAATACTCTAAATGCGGCAAAAATGATTGATTGAAAATATATGAAAATTTATAAAATTTGACAATGATCAAAGATTGCCAATACGCATTTTAAAAAAGTTACAAGTTTGTGCACACTCAATTCCGGATTCTATCTTTTATGACAAACTGAAACGATCATCAACAAACCAAATTATACAAACATCCATTGACCTATGGACTAAATAATCAACTACATACATTATACATACGTAATAGGCTTTTGTTATTGTGCATCATCTCATAAAATAAATATTATTAATATATATCACAAAGAGGAAATTGCCATGGTCAATATTGCTTCTATGTTAGTATGATAAAAATGGTTATGGTGAAAAAAATGAATTTCATTGTAGTTTTGATTTCAAAACAAAAATATTATAGTTCAATCCCTCAATGGGCCAAAAAACGATATAAGATTTTTAGACGTACACACTTTGTGACCAAGTGCGATGGTGGGTTGTGCTTATATTTGCCTCAAACGATCTTTTTGGCAGGTTTTTGAAAAATTTTGAAAATAGGCGGGTTTCGGGAAAACAACTGAGTTTCGCTGATAACATTAAATGGGAAAGTTGGATAGACTCAACCCTGTATATTTCCGACCTGTTCTCTTTATCAAAAATAATACACATGTTTTATCGTTCTAAGTATTATAACTATAACACTTAGAACACATGTGAATCATATGTAATGTTATAGTAATAACACTTAGAATGGCGTGCGTTTTTAATTACAATGAGTATTTATTAGTATCGAAATAATTTAACTATTAACCCATGTTTTAATGAAATTAAATTTGTACATACTATTTATAATATTTTTAATATATTCTTATCTATTTAATACAACCCCACATGATTTAGCAAAAAATATGTTATATAATTAATTGTACCTGCATTAACTAGATTATATAACTGATGTGTTTTCTTAGTAACTAAAGTAACCCTCGCCGTGACAGGCAGTACAATGGAGCATAATAAACTTTCTACTGACTAGCACAATTTACCCAATTGGTCGCAAATATAATTATACGCATTTTTATGTAGGTATAATGCATATAAAACTAGATACTTTCGTACCTGCTATATATCTCACCATTCTGATGTAGGTACTAATTTTATTTTTTAACTCTCTTTAATTTATGTTCTCCAACATTTGATTTAGATTTTTTAACTCTTATAAAAATAATGTGTCACCCTGAAAATTTAAATTCAATTCAGTTTGGAGGTCTCTCAGATTTTATAAATACATAAAATTTGCAAAGTTTGACTAGACCCTAGTGTGGCTAATGAATAGGAAAAACATGTGATAGGGGAGAATGAGATCGTTTGGCATTTATAAGGTATTAGTGAAAACATATCAAATTTACCTTCATTCAAAATGAAATTAATTTTTTTATCTTTGTGTAGTGTCTTTTTATGCTATGTAGAGTTATATTGTTGTTTCACAATACATTATTGTGAAAATTTCAGGTAATTATTTTTTCATTTACAAATTATCTGTCTTAGAACAAAACACACCTGCATGGAAGTTAATGAAGATCGTCTATCGGGGGGGGGGGGTGATGAATTATGAGCGACACATATGTACGAATGTACAAACATCTCTGCGAAACAAGTCAAAATGGATTCAAACTTTCGAAATTTACGTTAAAAGATCAATACCAAAGTTTTTCGTGGTTGTAATAAAAGGTACATATACGAGATACAGCCAAGTGAAAGATTTTTAAAAAAATTTTCTGAAAGTTTGAAGTATTCAGAATAACAAATGCACAAATGATTACCATGGTTACTTTAACAGAAGTTTCTGTTAATTTCGTTGGTTAATTTCACGGATATAGTAATTATAGTAGGGATGTAGTATAAAGTCCTACTTTAGACGACGGGGGTGTATCACTCAGGGGGGAAGCAATGTGCCTATTTTTGATTGGCTGCGGCTCTCTTTTGCGGGAAATTCAAATAGAACGATAATATTTCGTGTTTTTTAGATTTTAATATTTCTATATCCATGGTTTTAGATTGCCTCAATCAATATGCCTGCTTTTGATTGACTGCGGCTGTTCGCACTCTAAATTGCGGGAAAATTTAAATGGGTAGCGAATTCCACGTGTGTTGTACATTAGTCCGAGCAAAAAATCTTTCTATTTAAAGTAAAATCTTTTACACTAAAGAAAAGATGTATTTTTTTTAAATACAATTTAGAAATTAATTACAAATATAATATTTTAAACTAATTACCCTTGGATGAAGGAATATGCCTTTAATATTCCTATGACCGACTAATTACTTAAAGAATATATCGTAAATAATTCGTAAAATAATAAAAATAAAACTTCATTTATTTAAATTAAGATTAGGTTCACGGGTACATAATTCAATACATAAATAAGTAATAATTTCCCTAAATAAATTTTTACATTAATTTCATATTTAAAAAATTCTATAATACGTTGAAATTTAGTATTGAAAATTAATCGACGTATTTTCTAGACATTCTTAAGCCTTCTTTTAAATTTTATTATTTAACTTATAGTAGTCGTAACACTAGGATTGAAGATTGAATATTCACTAAATTGAATAGAATATTGTTGCGTTTAGGTTACCTGTATCGTTGAAAAAATTGTTTCAAAACAAGCATAAATACTTCACGTATTTATTTTTCTTTACAAATTTTACTTTTTTTTGAATATAAGATTATATATTTATGTTGTCCACACACGTCAACCATATGTCAAACATGTTTCCATGCTTACAAACGAATCAAAAACACTTAATAAGGCTTTCAGTATGCGCCATATTATTTATAAAATAAATTAATATTTTTGAATAACTGATAACAGATATTATAAATGATTTCGATTCCAAATTTGCGATGTGCTGGACCTCCTTTGTTTTTGTGGACAAGACTTATTGTCAAAAGCATTATTAAAATACACATAGAAATTAATACATGTCGAACAGATGGAGGAATGGTGACATTTTACATCAAATGTACCTTTGCAGGCCCTCCTGCTGCCAACAACACAGTGGTTTTCTGAATACCGAACATACCATTACCAACAATTCACTGATCGTTATTCCGGTGGATTGTACTACATCGTCGATATAATTTACTTAACGCACTGTTCGTCTGTCCGGTGGATTGTACTACATCGTCGATATAATACACTTAACGTGCATCATTTCATCACCAAAATAAAATGGACCAAAATAGAGAGCCGAGTTTTGTTCGTGATCTGTAGTCCTCTAAAAATTATGTAAATTGTTGCGTCTGAAACCTTTTTCAGTAATGGCGAGTAAAACCCCTGATGCGTGAATGGAGGGTACGGGAGGGAGGGACAGGCAGACTTATTTTCACATTTATAATGTTAGTAAGGATTTGTTGATTACATAATATATGGCTTAATGTATACATTATTTAATAAAAACTCCGAACTAAACTAACATCTATTACATTATTATTAAGAAATGTCCATGAATTGTATCTCCTTCACCCTGTTTTATGAAATGTCAAACAAAACAAAAAAATGTAATTTTTTAATTTTTTTTAAATTCTTTATTAGACAAGGCCTAACAACATATTCCATATCCGAGCAGATTCTCACTTCTACCCTCGCACCCTCCACCACCGCATCAAGGGTCAAATGACGAGCAAAACTCGACTCTATCTCTTCATTTAAAAGTATATCAATATATCCAAATTGTATTATTTATAAAATAAATTATTATTTTTAAATAACTGATTCATTATAATATTACTATGTAAGTTTTGGTATTTTATTTTGATTGATTTTTATTTTTAACTAATTTGTATATTTTATGTATATATATCGAGGTGACATGACGATTTTAACCTATTCTAACGTTTCATGTTTTGTTTTAACGAATAAAACAACGCACCTTTGAGTATGCTATTGTGTCTTTGTAAAGATAAAGACAAAAACGAAGAAGATGTATATCAACAATAGTAATTATTTGTACCTATGTGAAAATGTCTTCTTTATTACATCAAAAGAAATGTGTTGACAATCAAGAAGCATTTAAAAGAAGAATAAAACTCTAAGTATAGGTAAATTGTGTATGGTAACTCTTAGAAAACATAGTACCAACTAAAAGTGGTATTTGAGGATATATCAAAAGAAATTAATGGTTTTTCTTCTATGTACAGACTTCACAGTTATAACATAAGTTTTAGATTCAAGTCATAATATAAGTTTTTGACAATGTACTCACTGAAATCTTTTTTTGAAATTATCTATCTTATTTTGGTTTCCATTATTTTTATACCATGTACATATGAAATATACACAGTATATTAAGTTTAGTTCCAAGTTTGTAACGCTTAAAAATATTGATCCTACGAAAAAAAATTTGGTATAGGTGTATATAGAATCACCTTATTAGTCCATTTCTGGTTATCTGTCCGCCTGTCTGTCAACACGAGAACTCAAAAACTAAAAGAGATATCAAGATGAAATTTCATAACGGACTAAGCACGTAAAAATTGAGGTCAAGTTCGTAAATGACCAATATAGGTCAATTGGGTCTTGGATCCGTAGGGCTCATCTTGTAAACCGTTAGAGATAGAACAAAAGTTTAATGGTAAAAAATGTTCCTTAAAAAAAAATTAAAAAACTTTTGTTTGAAATATTTTTTCGCAAACATCACTGTTTACCCGTGAGAGCGCAAACTGTATAGTATGTATGTTATGGCTGTATCAGTTATATATGTGTGATATGTATGTTTGTGCAATGTGACAGAGTAATCAACACTGTCTATACATGGTATTTCAACAATTAACTCAGTAACTTGTTTGTTTTTACTTGTTCTAAATAATTTTAAAAAGGGTTAATCGATTTTGAATATTTTTCACTCCCTGCTCATCATTACAGAATTGAAGGGCCATGAAATTTTTCGTTTCATCATGTAAAATCGATTAAAACAATCAGTCATCTAGCGACAGTAAATTCAATTAGAATTTAATAAAAAATACTGAAATAATATTTTATAGCCGTATAATTTCCCATGTACCCAACAAATAACAACCGTGTCGTGTCTTAAGAGTATTGACAAAAACTGATGTAATGAAATAAAAACGGGAGACGTGGTTGAATTTCTTTGTTATCGTCAATATTATTCTTTCATCTGAGGTTTTAGTCTAAGAGCTGGTCGTAATCATTTTTTATAATTGGGAAATATGATAATTCTGGTGAGAAAAACATAAGCAAGCAGAGAAAATTAAACTTTTTGCAAAATCTGCTTTTTTCCAAATAGTATATATATATATAGATTATAATAACTATTCAAGATTAAAATTTACTGTTAAAAGTTCATTCGCATATCTCAGTTGCATTTCGAAAGTTTTTGCATGCA
Organism: Chrysoperla carnea; assembly: GCF_905475395.1. Lineage (NCBI taxonomy): Eukaryota > Metazoa > Arthropoda > Insecta > Neuroptera > Chrysopidae > Chrysoperla > Chrysoperla carnea. Next base: position 68,504,542 of record NC_058337.1, on the reverse strand, counting down.
CATATGCATTCATTATTGCCAATCTTTCAAGCACGCTCACTTGAATCATTCTCAAAGTAATACAATAACATTTTGCCTTTAGCCTCTACTTATTCTCCCCCCTTTGACTCCGTTACTCCTTCTTTTTTTCTTAATTCTAAGGAAGATTTACGACCTGGCTTCGAGCTTTGGCTTTTTTAGTACGTTTTGAAGCTGTTGAGAGCTTATTTTCGGGAAAAAAAATCCTTCTATTTATCTCCTGATCTTAAGTTGCCTCTCCCCCTGAAATTCATCAAAATTTCTCGGGGCTTAGCTCTGAAAGGCAAGCGGACGGGCAAAGTTAAAAGTCGTGGAACTGATCCCCACTCAGCTTTATATTCAGAAATTACGTTAGGTTTAATTTTTGCAAACACGCTCCTTGGCTATGACATATTTTCTTCTTATTTTTTGCTTACGTGTTGGAGTGGTTGTTATTGTTGTATTGGTGACCAATAACAAATAATAAAGATCGATTTTTATTGTCATGTTGGGTGTTGGAATTGTTGTATCCTACCGATGATAGTAGCATCCATCGTACTCCTTTTTTTATTATATTTTTTTCGCATAGAATAGTCTATATTGGTAAGATAACTATTGATTTTTTTTTCGATTTTACAGAAAATTATAATATACCCGCCCTTCTGTCTGTAAACTATACAAACTATAAATGCTTTTGTTGTGAATTAATAATCAATAACAAAGTCTTTTTTATAAAGCTCATTGTCCTTTATTTTGTAATATGTATTATATCCACTTGTTTCCATTAATGTCGATTATAATTATTAGAGCAACGGGCTATGAGCTCAGTGACCACTCACAATTCACGAGTGAACGCGAAATTTTTTTTTGAATTGTATGAAGTTTTGATTTATGATTGAAAAATCTTTGACCCAATCGTGATTTCATTCAAATGAGAAAATTTGTAGCTCACAGCCCGTTGCTGTAATGTGAGTTCATCATGAGGATTTGAATAGAAGTTTTTGCAACAATAAATTAAACTCTTTTATGAATTCAACATAATAATTTTGACTGAATTTAATTCTGAAATTTTTGTAGCCGAGCTTTTCTTGCACTAGACATGATTTTGATTAACAGATACGCCAATTCATTTCTCTCTATGCAATCAGCAGTACCAAGTGAATATAACAACATACCCTCATTCTACCCTAATAACTAACCTGTTGAAGCGAAACCTCGACGACGAAGAGTAAATGTGAATGTATGAGTGTTGTCGCAATATAAATAGGATGACGATGATAATGTCGCAGCAGCAGTAAGAAGCAATAGCAACAAGCGTTGTTGCGACACTCCTATATCTCATTCCATCACCTAACTCTACACTGTGCCAACGACATTCAGTTTATTACTATATATGACATAGTTACAGTACGCTTCTTCTATCATCACAACATCTTTGGCGTAGATGGTGGTTTGCGTTCATTTTCTTCTTGGATTTATTCTCTGTATTCTCATACTCCATCGCTTAGTCCTATGATATAGAGTTACTTCACATTCCTTATATATTTAAGTTCGTATTTTAGTTTGTGATCCGAACTTAACGAGATCTGTCTTTATCGCACTGTACATATTCTTTCACTTTGCTACTACACAAGTGTTCAGTAAAATAGAACTGAACTAGATTTTTTAAAAGATTCATAAGCCTATTTAATAGGCGATGTCTTCTTTTCACAGAACAATCTAAGGATTGTTAATAATCATAAAACGTTAGAAAAAGTTTTACATGACATTGGTCTGAAAAAGCTTTTATTTAGTAGCTCAACCAATGAAATTGTCGGCACTGAGGCCTATTTTTAAGAGCAGGACAGTCAATTTTTTTTTCACTCTAAGATCTTGGTCGGTTTTTGCGACCTACGATAAGGCTAGTGCAACATAAATTGGGTATATGCAACCATGATTATATAATAAAAAATTTTGAAAATTAGAATTCACTTAGTTTATAGTTAAAAGTGTAGCTTTAAATGATAACGTAGTTGAAATTAAATAATATACAAACCAAGGAGTGGATCTGGTGCGACTCTTGAGGTTCATATAAATAACTTCCTAGTATAATAAAAAATATATAAAATAATAAAAAACTCGTCAATATGTTACAAAATTCTTTTTGGATCAAATTTTCGTTAATACGTTTCGATTGATATTCCAACGAAGTTGATACCATATTTAGTTCGCGCGATATTGATCAGGGAAAAAAGAACACGAACATACATACACACACACACACACACACACACACACACATACATAGTTCTTCTCAAAGCTGGTGTTAATGCTTTGTCCTGGCCATGAAACGTAAAGATATGTTGGTAATTTGGATTTCAAAAAAATCCAAATTGGGAATTATTTTTTTTGCATTGTTTCTACTCATCACACAGAATATGTTTCACAAAGTTTCCCTTGTTCTTACATTTTTTTAGAGGGGAAATCTGAAGATGGTTTCACTATTTGACGTTTTTATTTTTGAATTGGTTATATAAACAGGTATTTAAACAGGCAATCCAAGAAGTTTTATGCATTCAAGATTGATAGTAAAGTATATAGTACATTGTTTTTTAAATTTAATTTCTTAAGTAGAATTTTTTTATAATTGATGCACTAATTTGCTCCTGATAATGATTTCTGTCGAGAGAGGTCATTTCTTTTATCCCTGAGTATACAGACATGGAAGCTCAGATGCTCAATTTTGTCAAACTTCTGTACAAGGGGGTAAGAGATGACATCATGATTCTACATATGTTTCCGTTGTGTACGTCATTACCATATTGTTATCTCTTTCCTGTATATTGTAAATATCATATGTGCGTACTTTCTTTAGACATTACGAACTTTTTTAATGTGTAAATCTGTCTCTCATTTAAATCCATTTTCCATTTAACTATGTCGACACAAGAGTACACGGAGAAATATTTTAAACACAGAAAGCTATTAAAACGTGACTATAAAAATATATTTAGAATTTTTAACTAAGAAAGAATGAACTATTTCGACAATGGCTTACTTCAAACACGACATTGACCAACGAAATAATTAACGAATCAATAAAATACGAAAATTCATTTAAGTATACATAAAACCGTACCAGACCTTATGCATACCATTGTGCCAAAAACTCTTAATGAAAAAAACTCTTAGTGAGAAGTAATTTCTAAAACTTCTAATCTCATTTCTATTAAATTTAATGCTTTATCTTTACCAAATTCAAATATCTATGTAACCTGTGTTATTGGTAAATCTAATGTTGAACGAACGCACTATCTAGAGAAGAGTCTGCAGTTTATCAACTGGCCTTGCCAATGTAGGGGATAATAAAGTAGAGAAAATACGATACACAGGAAAGTTTATAGATTTTTCTGGTCCAATGTACCACTTCCGAAAAACTCTTTCATTAACTTCAAGAAAACACAAATTTTAAGTAATAATTCCATTAGCATATTTTAACTATTCTGGTTGTATTGCAACTTACTTTAGTTTCCATAGAAAATTTTTAACGTCGAGCACTCTTTTTTCTCTCTCTTACGGAAATGAATAGTTTCTATAGAAAAGGAAATCATCACTATAGTATAAAACAAAGTATATACAGTGCAACCTTAATATAACGAACCTCAATATAACGATTTCCTCGATTTAACGAATTTTTCGTAATCCCCTTGAATTGTCCATAAGAGTCAATATAAAATATACCTCTACATTACGAATATTCTTTGCGTACAACCTCTATATAACGAATTTTCAACTATCAAGAAATAGTATAAATACATAGCAAATACATATACATATGTAGTAATTTGATAAAAATGTGTTATCATTTATTAGTATAAGTACGTAATACATATTGAGGTGAATAAAACTATTCTTTTACCTCTTTATAACGAATTTTAGACCAATCTAACCTCAACATAACGAACCTCAGTTCAACGAATTACTTGATATAACGAATATTTACTGGTTCCCTTCAGATTCGTTATATCGAGGTTGCACTGTATACCCCTTTGTATGCTTAGATCTTTAAACGCGCAACCAATTTGGATGCAGTTTTTTTAAGACATTCTGTAATATATTAAGTATCAGCATTGCACCCGTGCGAAGCCGGAGCGATTCGCTAGTGTAATAATAATTAACAACTTCTGATTAAAACAAATGTCAAGGCCCTTTATGTTAAGAATTATATATATTAAGTAAAAGTTACAAAATTTAAAGAAGCTGCACCGACAAATGTTTCTCTCTCCATTTAATCACATTCCAAACTTACAAAAAATCAAAATCGATTCATCCGTTTAGGAGGTCCGATGCCACAAGACAGACAGCAGGCAGACACATGTAACGGTCAAATTTATAACACTCCTCCTTTTGGTTGGAGGTTGAAAAACACAGTTAGAACGCGATCTTTAGAGGGCACTTTCTATATCTGAGTCAAATTTTAATCGAAGCGGATATTATTTTAAAATAGAATGTAAATATTTGTAGTTCGAAAAAATTCTTCGTGTATGGCGACGACCAATAGTAATAATACTTTTAAATAATAGTTTTAACGAGGAAAATTACTTAGGATAAATGTGAACATAGTAGATATTGTAAAAATGATTTACTTAAAAACTGCTTGTTGAATTCGGTTTTACGTAGAATGGGCGAAAATATTTAATTGGTGACGTACAGGCACAAATTGTTGATTTTCTTGAAGAATGGAATTTATTATACCTATCATAATCTTATATGATTTTACTTTTCTAATTGATAAACCTGCATATTGCTATCCTCTAAGAAAAAAGCTATAAAAATTATGAACCAAATTGAAATCTTTTTTAGTCTGAATATAACTATGAAGTCCAAAAATACTGCCTCAACTAAATAGAAACTCCGGAATTGTACCGTTGATAATAGCTAGTTATTTATTTATTATTTGCAATAATAAACAGAATATTATCAGAGTACAAACGAAAACAAAAATCTGGAGCCAAGAAGAAAAGGAAACACCATGTTAAAAATGTAAATTTTCCAAGGGAGCAAAAACAAATATTTTAAGTTTTTGAGCTTCTTTTCTTTCAAACCTTTATAATTATTATACTTTTTCGACGAAATACTGGGATTAATATAATTATTTTATTTCAGATATTTCGTTTAAAATATAATTTGGGATAATATTCCTTTAATAAAATTTCATGATGCATTTCATACTTTTCTTTTATATTAAAACACGATGGTCCGAACTACAAAAATATAAAGATACATTTTTGAAGTTAGCATATCATATACTTAAGTTATGTTAAGCTATAGCATGTATTCGAAAAACGCTTTCAGCTATAAATATTTTCCTTTCTGGTTATATTGATTCATGTTTTATTTACTTACAAAAATGATATAAACAATGGATATTATAGTTTCGTCAGCATATGTAAAGAAAAAACGCACGGAGCGTTTTTTTTTCTGTTTGTATAAAAAATTTGAAAATTTACATAAAAAAATGTTCAATAAATTTCTATTTTTAGAAATATATGTACGCCTGTTTACATTTTATTGAATTGATGATGTTCGCTCTTTTTTGTCTTTTACGCGTTTTTCACTAAAATCTAGAAAAATTTATTCGTTTTTTGTTGAAAATTTATCTCTCTATGTTTATCTTTAAATGTGATATCAAATATGCAATGCTTATATATCGACTAACGAAAATTTAAGGTTATATTGCTATCGGCTAATTTATTACGTGCAGCTTACAATCACATGATGTAACAAATCAAGACGAAGAAATTGATCTTTCAAAAGTTGCTCTACAATAATTTTCATCAATTTTACTAAATAAGAACTTTATAGTCAGTTAAAAAGTCGGTTTTTTTTATTTTTATTAAGTGTTTTTTTTTATTTTAATTCAAGTGTGACTTAGATATCCGAAATGCAAATAAGCTCTATTGTGTTTAATTTTTCTGTATCAACATATTTTTAATTTTCTGATAAAAATTATGTCTACGCTTTCGTAGGTTAATATTGACAAGTAATAAGTGGGCATGTAAACTAAACATGGATGTTTACTTATGAACTGCAATCAAATTTGACTGAAATTAAACTTGTTTTTTGCTCTATTTAATTTCGATTAATGTAATTACATTTTCAATTTTCACTTGTTGGTTACAATCATAAAGAGAAACTTTACAGTCAGGTAGTATATATTCCTAAAAGCTTAGGCTTATTATTCTATTACAATATACTCTTTCATTTCTATAAAAATAGAAACACGTTATAAAAGATTTTTCTTAACTGACTGCCCCCGAAGAAGAGAATGATATTTACTTCATTCAAATAATATCTACTTAACAAAAAGGTTATATCTTCCAACGAATATATACGCATATATTCAGATGGTTAACCTAGTTAGAACTAAAGAACGTAATAAAAAATTCAATTTATATCTTGTGACTACAAATATATTTTTTGTACCTACCTATAATCACAAAATACTTAGCATAGAATATTCATACAGCTTTTATTATTTTCTTGATCGCCTTAAAAGGATATAATTTTACAAAATATTCGGACACTTTTAGTTTGAGAAAAGGAAAATCATTGTTATTTCTATATCTGCTTACATGTGAAATTATCATGCACATTCGATATTTTATGTTCTCTGTCCAATGATTGTCAGGGTACAAACAACAAGCGTTATCCGTCCCAGGCTAAGCCCTGGGAACATCATGTTCAATAATATTTTTAGTGCTTGAAATTTAAATAAAAACAAGTGAAACAAACAATTAACTGAGTTAATTGTTGAAATACCATGTATAGACAGTGTTGATGACGCAATTGTTTGTTTTTTGACGTCACGTAAATAAAGAAAGATATCCACTCTTAAATAGCCTCACACACATAACTGATATTGCCATATTAATACACACTATAAAATTTGCATTTAATTAGCAACCTCGTGGGTAAACAGTGATGTTTACAAAAAAATGTTTCAAATAAAAGTTGTTTATTTTTTTATAATAATCTACGGATTCAAGACCCAATTGCCCTATGTTGCTCATTTATGAACTCGACCTCACTTTTTACGCCCTAAGCACGCTATAAAAATTTCAGCTAGATATCTCTTTTCGTTTTTGAGTTATCGTGCTTACGGGCAGAAAGATGAACAGATGGATAGACTGACAGACAACCGGAAATGGACTAATTAGGTGACTCTGAATAGACTATGTATATTTCATATATACATGTTATAATACTTTTTTAAATACAAGTTTTATTCAAGCTTAGTACTAAAACAACGTACGCACATCGACAAACAGTGGTGGAAGCGCTATTTTTTACTTCTATTTGTTTTCAATATTTTCATTTATTTTGTCGTTCTGTGGGGCTGTATCTTTACTAAGTGGTTTATCATTTTGACAATAAGCAATAACATTGGTCATTTTTTCAACAGGATTTCGTAAACATACACAATCTATTTAAAACGTTATCAAAATGAACAACAATGATGCAACCCATATAACTATTTTAACCTCTCATATATATTATAATAGATAAATATACAAAAGGCATAAGACGTCATCATTGACCACCAATATTAACCCACAAGAATGAACACTTATTATTATTAGTAACTCTTCTGTATACACATTACATATAGAATAATAACACAAAGGATACCAATAATAGCTAAATGTAATAGGAAGTAAAACTTGTAATCAATTTCAAACAACGCAACTTTTGTGTTATTAGTTATTGAAATTATTATTATAATTATTATTATTATTATTATTATATTATTTTGAGAAAGATTGGTCAGTTGAATCAAAATTTACATTTCATTGTATATAATATAACTATTGCACAGAGGAGAGAATAAATACAACCCGATTTCCTTAAATAAAATTTGAAAAGAGAGAAACAGGTCGAGTAGTCTACATAACGCTTATAACATTCGGGACCTATTATTGGGACGATTTAAGCCGGTCTAGATTTTAATGGGTCCTGACTGTTAAAGTCGCTTAGTAAACTACTGGACATGTTTCCCTCCTTTAATATTTTTCTTAGTCGCAGTTTTTTATTATTTTAATTATTTGTATTTAAAGGCAATTTATTATTATGAAATATACATAGTATATTAGGTTTAGTCCCAAGTTTGTAACGCTTAAAAATATTGATGCTACGAAAAAAAAAAATTGGTATAGGTGTTCATAGAATCACCTAATTAGTCCATTTCCGGTTGTCTGTCTGTCTGTCTATCGTCTGTCCGTCTGTCATCACGATAACTCAAAAACGAATAGATATCAAGCTGAAATTTTTATAGCGTGCTGAGGAAGTAAAAAGTCAAGTTCGTAAATGAGCAACATAGGTCAATTGGGTCATGGATCCGTAGGACCCATCTTGTAAACCGTTAGAGATAGAACAAAAATTTATATGTAAAAAATGTTTCTTATAAAAAAATAAACAAATTTTTTTTTGAACATTTTTTCGTAAACATCACTGTTTACCCGTGAAAGCGCAAATTATGCGCAAATTGTATAGTATGTATGTTATGGCTATATCAGTTATATATGTGTTTCATGTATGTATGTGTTATGGGACAGAGTAATGAACACTGTATATATGTTGTTTTTCAACAATTAACTCATTCAATTGTTTGTTTTCACTTGTTCCTAATTAAATTTAAACATATAACTTAATAGTTTTGTATTCCCCTTTTCATTCCGTTTATTTTGATACCCTACTCGATAGGTTTGGTTAAATTGTTTTTATTAACGTATTTCTATTTTGCGCTAAAAATTCGCCTTTTCAACCAACTATTTTATGTTTTCCACGATTCATCTAATGATACTTGGGTTTGAAAGATGAATACAACGATCCCTTAGCTATCGAAATCCATCAAGCCGCTTGGAAGATACGAAAAACATAACCCTTCCTTGACAATCGTGTAAAAACGCAGTTATTCCAAAGTTTTAATTAAGTTTTCACTTCTGTCGGTAAGCTGCCATGATTGCCTATCATTTTTTTATCTTTCTACATTTTATATGAAAATGTCGGTTGGTATCATTTTTCTATATTTTATTACCCTTTAAATTTCTTCTTAACAATGAGCTCTTTACAAGATTTTAAAAAATTACGATAGCAACCGATAAACTTCTAACTAGCTATATTTTATTTTATATTTTAACAAATGCGTAAAAATCCTAGTATGCGGTCCAAACCTTACAAAACTGTCCCTAAGAATAATAAACCACGAACGAAGCTAATGGTTATCGTAGTAGAAGGTAGACAATCCGTATAAGTTAAAAAGCACGGAATTTGAAATTTTTTTTCCTAAAGAACTATTAAGTTCAAATCTTTGCTCAATTGGTCAAGAACGGATAGTTCTTTATAAAATTTCGAAAATCGTATTCTCTATATGAAAATAAACTTTCATAACTTAAAGAAAATTGAATGTTAAATTTGCCCTAAAGCAGTGATACTATGCAAAAAAGCAATAACATCTTCAAGAAAATCAATAAATTTAAGAATATAATTGGATAAATTTGAAATACTTATAACCAATTAAATTTAAATAAAAGAGATATAAAAAATATTAATGGAATCAATAAAAGAATATAAAATAAATTATTCAAATCGGCTTAAATTTTAACTATCATCAGAATCAAATCATATTTATTTTAAAGTAGTGTTGGACTGAAAATTTTGATTCAGAAATTGATTACTTTAATTCATTTCGTTAAAATAAATTATTTATATTTGTTTAATTTCTTATGTACTAATATGGTGTGAATATTTCATTTAATATTCAACACAAAAAACGCTGATTCTTTTGGGAATAAGAAAATAAACTAAATTAGTAAATCACACCTCTTGTTCACCTTTGTGAATCTTTATTATGTTACTCTTTGATCTAAACTTGGCTATGAGTATAATTACTACTTCCTGCACCAGTATTTACATTGTTCGAAAATAAACATACAGTACATAATCAAAAAGAAATCGAGTAACGAATAAAATGAGAGGTGATAGTGGGAAAAAACCCTAAATCTGTTTTTGACCCTAAACATATCTGTTTTTAACCTCGATCGCTTTCTTTCTTTTCTATTCTCTGACACTTTGTTTCTATGGCGAATTTATATTTTATCGGTGTTTAGTTTGTTTCCTACACAACTCGCGGTTGAGAACAACTGGGACAACAATATGCATTGGTAATCAATCCTCAGACATCTATTTATGGCCACTAGATTCCCTCTTAGAAGTTGCTTGGCTATTTTTTACGTTTCCATTTTGGCAGTTTGAAAATTTTATATTTCGCAGTCATACTTTTAGTTAGTAGGATCCACATATTGACTAATTTTTCTTTTTTTTTGCCGTTCTAGTGCTGGAGATAGAAATTTTTATAATGTTTTAACTTTAATTAGTGTATTTGAAAACATTCTACGGTAGACAAAGATAAAAAGGTAGATAAAGGTAGATAGGTTTTAAGAATTATCATCTCAGATCGGAAAAAGGGATCAGTATGGGTCCAAGCTGAAAAATAACACACTTATTACAAATTTTAAAATCAAAATTCCAAATTTGTTTGTTTTAAAAATTCGTATAATTTAAGTAGAATTGCGTACCCACTATAAACGTATAAATTAACGTTTATTTTAAGAAACCGTTTTTACTTATATAGTTCTGGTTATATAGTTATTCGCGCGATTTTTAGCTTCCTGAGATGCGGTTACTGAAATCAGGGGTTTAATTTTTCAGTTTTTTCTAAACGTTTCTACGAAAAAAAATTGTGACAAAATCCACCAAACTTTTTTTGTTCTTGCAAGTTCAGATAATTCTGAATGAGCGAGTGTTGATTCAGATAATTAATTAAAAAATTATTTTAGTAAAAGTTATTGCAGTAATACATTATTCATATTTATTCCAAACTAGCTGAGCCGGCGAACTTCGTAACGCCTGACAGTCGGTTTTTTTTTTTTTTAATTCTGCTATTCGGGACACCGGTTCAGTTAGGACATTATGGGCCTGTCTTAACCGATTATAGAAATTTGTAGTTTTTAGATTAAGTAATATTATAGCTGCAGAGCAAAGAGACGTTTACATTTCAATTGACATTTTACCACAGACAATTGACATTTTACCATAGACAATTTGTTTTTGAGTAATGTTACAATAGTATAAATATTGATAAATAAAGACATTAATATTTATACGATACTAACGTTACTTGTTTTGTTTTGTTTTCCCAGAATCCCTAACTAACACTTAAACTTTATGGTATGGTATTTAAGTTGAAATTGACTTTTAATTATTATTATGAATCTTCTTTATGGGAATATAGAAAAGTGTTGTTTTTTGACTTTTTCAAGCAATTTTTTAAATTTTTCTCTCCTTAAGAACCATCCTCGCTTAGCAACACATTCAGCGATTCATTTTTATATTATAGATTATTTTATTAAATGAATCAGTTATTCAGTTTCCTAGTCTTACACTATTAAACAGAAACATAATATTAAACTTCATTATATCATACTTAAGTGTATAAAGTTTTTTCAAATAAAACCAAAAGTAATCATAATTATTTTTATCGATTTCCGTTACTTATTATTAATTGTATGTTTTCTGAACGGTTCTTGTGCAGATCATATAATGAACGTGCGTATTATTTTTCTATATATATCTTGGCATCATCGTTGTGTGTGTATATAACAAGGCCGAACATTTCAACGAAGAAAATGCGTACCAATTTATTTAGGGAATTTAATCAGAATTACTTTCAGGAATTCTTAATATACCTAAAAAGTTATTTTACCTACACTTCATATGTATGTATGCTCACATATAACGCCTCCGTGTTCTTTCTTTGTTTTTGGTTATCATAGATATTAAAATTTTGATGAAATACGTGTGCTTGTACACATTTGGAGTTATAATTGGTATTATTTAATAAAAACGCTACTCATTAAATTTTTCTGGTATTTTTTGAATGTATTGTATTTATAGATTTCTTCTACGATCATTTTCAAATACTTTTCCAAAGTCAAAAGTTATTCAAAATGATAATATAACTAAATTAAAAAAGACGGATTTTGTATTCAAAAGTTTATATAACGATAACATCTAAGCGCGTAGCATATGTGCATGCATTTGACCCAAGATAAACTCCACATCACTAGATTTTTATGGGATCCAGTGGAAAATGTTTGTCTCAGTGTAAGTATTCAATAAAATCGTATTCAAGGCTCCGAAGTATCCCAATTCCGGCCAACACATTCTTTTTATTTAAAACATTCAAACAGCTATTGGATTATATATTTTGGACAATTTTTAGAAAGCTCATTATTGAGGAAAATAAAGATTATTTTGTGTTTCAAAGGAATTAGTATTGTTAGCAAACACACCAGGTCATACTCAAACACAGCCAAACACCATCTCTGGTTACTGCGATGAGAATAATATTATATTTAACACCGAAAAAAAACAAAAGTAAAAACAGAAAAATTAACTATGAAGAGCACGAAATTAAAATTGTGAAAAAATATGACTACCTACAAAAAACGTTTTGCTCATCGGGTTTATTTTCCGAAGCGCTGAACAGTTTATATACCAATGATGGAATATCTGGAAAATTGATCAACATACTCTCGAAAACCTTCTGTCAAAATGAGAGCTCTCGCTACTGTCTTTTCTTAAATACGGTAATACCATTTTTCTTCTTCATTGTTCAGAAGTTTGGGTAATCCTAGATAAAATGGAAAGGATTCAATGTCAATTTCTTTATGACTGAAACTTATATATTCGATAAAACAGCTTTTTTTTTACCAAGTTTTTTGTATCTGGGCAAGTAAATCATTTTAATCGAAATCTAACTTTTTTGTATATTCTCCGAAAATTACGAAATAGGTGTCATTCGATTCGTAATTTTATGTAGAAAGTTTACTGAAAAAAATGAAATGGCGCTAAAAAAATTGCAAAAGTTATAAACAATTAAGTGAAATAAAATAGGGGGTTCAGTTTTTTTTGAATAACTCAAAAAATATTGAAAATTTTCGAAATCTGAAAAAAGATCCAAAAAGATGAAGAAATTTCCTAAAATAAAGTTTCTACTGCCGAAGTTGTATCTCTAATATTTATAATTTTTACAGAGCCTTGAATATAGCGCAAAATATGACAAGTTTGGCTCTCGCGCGCGTTCTATCTTTGAGACCTACTAACAAAAAAAATTATTTAAACATATAAAATATGAATATTAATAAATAACAAAATTAATGTAGTTTTGAGATACATGAATAAACAATAATCCGTGGTTGAAACTACATTAATTTTTTTATTGATTTAAGATCAAATAAGTTTTTATTAAAATATTATCATTAAAGCAAATTGTAGAAAGTAATCTACACTTCAATTTTTCTAGTTTTTATGGTACATTCTGATGTCCACATTATATTTTTTGCATGCATGCAAGACTCTTGTCATCTTGTACTTACAAGATAAAAGTTTTGCGAGTTCAAAGGAAGCGAATTAAAAAGGAAAGTATTAGCAGAAAATACAGCCTTTAAAACTATTGCATTGGAAAAATTTTTATTGATATTTGCTTAAGATTTAAGATACTGAAACGTACAAACTCCAAACCATTGAATGAACAAAACAAAACTCGAACAAATCCTTCGAAAATTTCGTTCCACAAACGATTTTTGCTACCTCAATGAAATTCTATACAGTATAATAGTGAGTATTATACCACTTACCATGAAAATGTTGACACAAAGGAAAGATTAGAACATTCCTTTTATCTATAATAGAAATCTTTGTACGAAAGTTTGAATCTTCCGGGATATGTTTTTATGATTATTATACCTGGTGTAAATTACATCGACTGTGTATTGTATATGTCACCGGCAATGTATATAATTAAATTATTCTATAGATGGCCTATTTCTATATAAAATAATCCTGCAAATGATGCTACAAAAGCTTACCATTAAATTTTTTTAAATTGTGTAGTTATTTTATACATTAAAATGAAATTGTAAGGAAGGGAAGTTTAAATTTGGGAACGCTGGAGTAAAATTTTATATTTGTCATAACTTTAGTTTGACGGTTTAGCAAACAAAAGTTTTGGGCGGACAAACGTGGACAAATCGTTGCCAAACGAATGGCATCTGTATTTTGTAAAAATTCACATTTGGGGGTGCTGATTTCAAACTTTAATTTCCTCAAATTTTAAAATTGAAGAGTAAACGAACGAAAATTTTGGGAGGACAAACCTGAGTAAATATTTTTTAAACGAATGATATCTTCATTTTATGAAAATTTGCATCTGGGAGTGATGATGTAAAAATTTTTAATTGTGCCATAAGTTTCAATTGGTGGACAAACAAAAACTTTGGGTGAACAAATGTGGACCAACGATGGACAAACGATTGCAATCATTTTACGAAAATTCAGATTTGGGGGTGCTATTTTCAGGGGCTTTTACATTACATAGTCAAAAGTTGCATTATGGTAGATTATTTTATACTATAACTACAAGAGCAGACGAGAATTCTAAAGAATGTTTGCTTTATCTACTTTACCGGTAACATATATTTCTACTGTGCTGTAAATGTTCCTATATATAATACTATGCTAAAAGTTGTACATAGAATTTACAAAAAAAAATTTTTATCTTTATTTTATATTGTTGCATTAACAGCCTGCATTTCTTTCGAAATAATATTAAAAATCCAGTTTGCATTATAAGCAGGTGAGCATATTATATATACGCGTATGGTGGCACGATGAAACAAATTTTTTACACATAAATTGGAGACTAAACACGCCTCAAATGGCAACTGGCAAATACCGTTTGTTAATGCCTGCCATACCGATTAGAAGCTTAGACGGTGTTAATGTAGTAAAAATAAAATTGCTGCAAAAGTTAATGAAAACATACATTGATAAAATACCTCCGACATAAACAGTTATCTGAGGAATTTCAAATTCGCCCCCAATGTCTGCACCAAGTTTTTAATGAATGGTACAAACGTTTTTGGAGTACAACCTAGGCTACATCAGTGTGAATTACCTAATCGTAAACAAGGCGGGAAGTGGATCTGATGTGACCCTTCAAGTCCGCACGAATGGCTTGCCAGTATAATAAAGATTTATTAGAAAAAAATTAATTTTTCAACTCATTTTTCGAAAATTTTTCGAAATCGGCTCGATGAAATGTTAGGAAATTCTTTTCGGATCTTACTGCTGTTAATACGCTTCGATCGCCACCTCAACGAAATCGAGATCATTTGTTGTTCGTGCGAAAAAAATGACCACAAACACACACACACACACACACACACACAAAACAATCACAAACGCACATACATACACACATCTTTTTCTCCAATGCCTTGTCCTGATCATGCCACATGAAGATATGTTGAAAATTTCGAATTAGAAAATCGGACCCATTACAATAACTTCCTATACTGGGAATAATAAGGGTCGAGTAACATATTTATTCGAGAAATAATTGTGTTGTCTCTTAATGTTGTGCTCTTTTGAAGTACATGGTAGACACATGATAATATAAATGGGTATAATACGAACACAATTGTGAAAAATTTGCTGTGAGTATAGTAGTTTTTAAGGATTTCAAAGAAATTTTTAAAAAGGGTTATTGTTTGTTAAATATTTTATTCAAACACAAATACGGGTATTAAAGTATTAGATGGTAAATTTTCATATTTTAGCTTATGATTATTTAAATAATCTATGTTACGTGATTCGGCTGCTCTCATTTTTTTACCTCCATATAAACAGACTTTCTTGTAGTGCGTGATACGAAGGTTACATTTTAAACAGTGGTTTTCAATTTGTACGTATATCAACATGATATATCCTGAATTAAAACATCAGTCAAATACAAGTCAGACTTGAAGAATTCTATACAAATTTTTGCTTAGATTTTCCTGTGAAGGGTTCGTTAGACACTATATTATTCTACTTATTTTTCCTCAAATTTAAAATTAAATAATATCGAAATTGTGATAGAGACAGGTGATTCTCTTTTGAAATTAGAATAAATTATTTTTATGTCTCATAAACCTTCCATTTGATACATCACTTTGATGCACTAGACAATAGTTTATTGTTTAAAATCCCCAACTCTGAAAATGTACCAAATTTCAAAAATTTTTGTTCAGTAGATTAACACTCAATAGGCTTTAGTTGATAGGCTGTGAAAAATTTTCTGCTTGGGCTATTTAATGTACGAAATCTTAAAAACTTGGATATTCCATATATTTAATTGAAATTTTGTTTTTCTCCCAATAGAAACTTTTCTTACCAAAAAAGTATCCTATTAAAATTATTTAAATTTCTCTTAATCAAAACAGTAGATACATGCATATTTACGACAATTAAGTAGAATATATTTTATTAATGGAAATAATAGAAAATATTACAGTTTTCATACTTAAAATATTTAAAAAACTTTCAAATTTTATATTATTATATCCATGCATACATACTGTGTGTGGCTTTATGTCCAAATCACAATTTATAAAAAATCGCAACGAATTTATAAAAACAATGTTGCATACCTAAGTAATTAATATACACCTTATGAACTTATTCGCAAAAAAGTTAGTTTTTTCTGACGATAGGGAATATTCAACAATTTGTTTCACTTATCTTAACAAAATATGAAAATATCGTAAAAGAGATGAAAGGAAGTGAAATTTTAATTAAAACCTTCCGAGAAATTCGCATGATATAAGGATTTTAAACTACTTATAAGATAGTCGAGAGATCAGACATCGTATTTGATGTCATAGTCTAAACTGGCCATAAATATCTATGTTTAATTCTGTTTTGCTAGAAAGAGATACAAACAAATCGTTGATGGCTTTTTGTCTTGGTTGTTTTTATTCGATTATTTTTAGTTATTCGAAAAATTATTTTTGTCTGTTCTTTGTTACATGAATGAGTTTTTATTAAAGAAAAAAAAATCATAAATTTTCCCTAATGTCTTTTTATTTTATTGAAATAAAGCAATAAATATTCAAATTTTGCAACAGGATATAGTTTATTTCCTTTTTGATGATTCTATAAAGATAATATTTTTATGAAATACGTTTATTTTATTGAGAAGACAACGACAAATCAAAAAAATATGCTACATTGTTGCTGAATCTCAGGTTACAAATACAAAAATTGAATTATTCAAAATGTATTTTTTATTATTTGAAAGAAATTTGTGTTATACAAAATAATTTTGGGAACAGTGAATGATACCTATAAATATTTATAGTTCTATACATTTAAGGTAGAAGATACACACTGTACTTAAAAATAAAAAAAAACTTACATTGTTAAAACTAATATATGAGAAGAAGGGGAAACTCGTGTTTCAGCATAGTTCTATGATGGCTTACATAGAATTCGAAATTTAGTAATATATTTGTTTCGTGTTTTAAATAATATAAAATTACATATACAAAACTTTGAACTAATAAACCATACTACATATTTGTATTATGTTTTTATTATTACTTATTTTAGCACATACAGTGTGTTGTCTAATAATGTGCTACAAAAAAAAAAAAAATTAAAAAAAATTAGAAAAACGATTAAATATTCTCATGGAAAATGTAACAGCAAATGTTTAGTAGTTAGTGTATGATAAAATATTGTTTAATTTGCATCTTTTTTAATGCGAGACATAAAAAACCGTGATAATTACAAAATTAAACCATCCTTAGTGAATTCTTCAGCGGATTTTCTTCCCTAGATATAAAAATCTTTCAATAAATTTGTAATAATTCTAAGTAAGACCAAAATAATGGAAAAATTTAAAATGCGAATTTTGTCATGAAACTATATATATAAAATATTATAAGCTACTTTTTCTATTTTTTTTTTTCCATATCTCTAACTATCTCTGGTGCTTGGCAAAATATTGAAAATCGGCCTTATTTATCAATTTGTAGTAGGCTTAAGTTTAAAGTTAAGATTTCGGTTAAGTATCTTAAAAAATGTGACCAACCACCCTGTATGACTGTGCAAAATTTCCATTCGATATTCCCATAAATAACAAAAATATGGGAGTGTCTTCATCTTAAATGTGACACACTGTATAATTATTATCGACAGAATTGAAAAAAAGAGTAAGGTTGAAAGAAATGATTTTAGAAAAAAATTAATAAGGTATTATTCCTTTTGACGTAAGTTGGTCAAACTTGGGAACTATCTCATGTTTTAAACGGTCAAAATTTCTGAAACTTTGGGGTTTAAATAGTAAGGCCCTATTAAGTTCTTAAATTTAATTTATCGTTTAATTCTGTGCAATGGTTTAAGCAGAGGAACTGCATATACCTTACAAAATTAAAACTGTATCCCTTAAGTAATGCTATATAGTTTGTGAGAAGCGTCAAAAAATTATTTTGATGTTATAATTAAAGCAAATTACTAATAAAGCAGCAAAAAGTTAATCGTAATTTGCAAAAAAATTTGCTGCCTAAATTATATTGAAGGACATGGTACGCTTAGTAGAAATTTAAAAATCAATTCATTATTTATTACAATAGAAAATTTAAATATAATGACGTAAAGGAAAGGAAGAATGAAATCGGTAAACTTTCCGTTAATTCGAATTTTAAACTGCCTGTTTAAAATGTTTATGAATGTTATGTGCAAAAGTGAAAAGTTAAATTTTAGTGTAATTTAAACTAAAAGTTCTTATTTTTCATTACTTGGAAAAGTGTTCGTATAATTTTATGTATTATTATAGAAGCACGATTTAGAATATAGAAACACAGTATAAGGAAAATATGACGGTCGATAAATATTTTATATCACTTTGTAAATGAGTATTTATATTTAACCTCTTGGCTATACCAAACATAGATAGATAAAAGTCTGATGTACTCTTGTAAAATATATATCTAAATGTAATATGGTAACACAGGTGAATGTTTAAATTTAAATACCGTGTAATCATACCGAAATTTTTCCTTTATAAGAACGAAGTTCTTTGTCTTATTTTACACATTTGGCCGATATGGGCGAAATCGAAAAAAAAAAACGTTTCTACTGTCACGAAAATTTTCAATGTAATCCATCTTGTAAGTCGTTAAAGGTAGAACTAAAGTTTAAATGTACAAGTTGGAATATGTTCCTTGTAGAAAGTAAACATCTTTTGTTTGAAACATTTTTTCGTTTTCGTAAACATCACTGTTTGAGGGCGCAAAGTAAGAGAAAACTTTGCTGTCCATTTTCTCCAAGACTATAAAACTTGTCTTGTGAAACATTCTCGAAAAACGCAAAAAAATGTAGAAAATTTCGAAAACCAAATAAATGGCGGCCTGTTGGCTTTAACTTTTCTAATTAATGCAAAAACTGACTGCTCTGGTATAGATTTGTAGGTGCGTTATGTGTAGATGAATACCACAAATAAAATTATATATAAGAAGGCCGAGCGGAAATTAAATTAGGGCGCAGCTTTATTTTACACTTTGTCTCAGAAGTAAAAAGTTTTATAACTTATATATATACTAACATATGAACGTTTTCCTTCTTTGTTTCAAGGAGCCCCTGCCCGATGTTTATATCCTGTATATATGAAATATATATATCAAGGTATACTTTATAGGTATACTTTAGTCTCAAGTTTGTAACGCTTAGAAATATTGATGATCCGAACCAAATATTAGTATAGGCGTTCCTAAAATCACCTAGTTAGTCCCTTTTTGTTTTTCATCCGTCTATCCGCGTGTCATCACAATAACTCAAAAACGGAAAGATATATCAAGCTGAAATTTTTTAACCGTACTCAGGACAGAAAACGTGAGTTCGTAAATGAATAACATAGGTCGATTGGGTTTTAGATCCACAGGTCCTATCTTCCTAAATCGTTAGAGATAGAACAAAAATGTTCATCTTAAAAAAAATAATAACTTTTGTTTGAAACTGTTTTTTGTAAATGTCTTTGTTTTCTCGTGAGGGACCAAATTAAAACTATAAAAAATATAGAGATAAAAACTTGCAGGTAGGTTCAACTATTAATTCTTATGAAATATTTTGAAAAAAACAAAAAAAAATTTGTAGAAGTAATTCGAAATTCTCAAAACTAGAACAAATGGAAGGCCGCCGCCACAAACGTGTTTGCTTTTTCAACTACTCGAATTTATTAAAAATAATTTAAGCATTGCTTTCAGCATTGTCTATAGAAGGTATTTCAATAATTAACTCAGTCAATTGTTTATTTTCACTTGTTTTCAATACATTATACATCACCTGTATTACTTACGATCAATGCCATGTAGTAGTACTACCGTGTAGCAGAATGTACCTAGATAATAGTAACATATTTACCTGTGTCTTGTGATGTGTATTCCTATAGACTACGGTGGTACTATATTTTAAAATATTGATTTTTTTTACCCTACAATATCGCATCATCATAAAATATGTGTGTTTGTTTGAATTTGTTGTTGAACTTTCAGTTTGTTCCACAGTTTGTACTTACAATATTCTACATTTACATTCGGTCATATTGAAACGTCTGTGTACATTCAGTGAAAAGGCAATAAAAAACACTGCCAATGTCATGAAGTTTTTTATAATTTTGTTTCAAACTCTACTCTTGCCCACTTTCAAAATAAAACCTACTTTTTTGTTCAAGTGTTTTTTTTCAAGCATAAACTATAATTCTTATAAAAATAATATCAAATGCCATGATATTGGGTTTTGTGGAGAGTTAATTTTATATTATTTTTTGTTTAATATGATTGGGTAGTCCGTAATTGCTTGGAATGAAGCGTAAATTCTGTTTGGAAGATGCGAAAACCTTGCATTACTACTGTATCTAGTGACAGTCAATTTGACACATGATTAATGTTTAAAGGGTTTGCTATTCCCTTGTTAATAAACCTATACTTTAATAGGGGGGCTCAAGAGGGAATTTGTGTAGTAACTCAAGAGCGTCAGATTAATATATAATTGGTTCCTTGGGCATCCCCTCTCGGGCTTCTCTATTACTTGAAAAACGCTTTAAAAATTTAGAAAAATTGGATTATCTGTGTGGCCTAATCTTAAAATTATATATTGTGGAGAAATGGAAATCTCTAGATTCCGCCGATAAACTACTATAAGAGATAAGGAATTCAACAACTACCGTGATTGATTTTTTTTATGTTTAATTTAGATTTAAAGTCTATACCTTGAAAACATTATATCAACTTACTTCATTCATTCTTAATTGGTGTTCTCCTACTTTATTTTAAATGCAGGTTAGAAAAAATTTTTGGAATTATTTTAACTTATTTTTGAGAGAAATTTGAGTGACTTATATTAACTGTATCTAGAAAGAGTCACAAGATTATTGAATTCTTTTATATTTCGATTATAGTAATTACTAAATATTTCGAATATAGTAAGTATAGGCTTTTAAGAAGACAAAAAAAATTAACTGCAGATATTTTATAGAACCAAAAATATAGTTTCATTTTATCCAAGCATTCTATGTCATTTAAGTTCATGGGAAAATTCATGGGAGAAGCACAATCTCCATACAAACTTGTATGCATTTTGACTCTTTTAGGAGTTTAATTTCTTTATTGGATTAGAAACTTCTGTTACAATCTTCGACGTTGTCTTACAATTTGAGGAAGATGGAAAAAAAATTCTGAACCAAAGCATACACAAAAGGGATTTTTTGGGGAAAAAGAATTAAAAACCAAGTAAATTAATGACCTTCTAATAATGTTGTTATGTCGGTAGGCTATCGTGTAATTACAGCTTATTGTGAACAATTTTATAAGTTGGTCCTTTCTGACGTATTCGTTACCGAACCAGATTAATCTGCTGAAACTGAATACAAAAGTATCAGTCTCTTTAACGTCTTCAAAGGAGAGAGCCGTCGAAAATTATCTCTGATAGAAGCCGCGTTACACCATTTTACTTATTTTAAACTATTACAAAAGTCTTCGTAATCATTATGTTAAGAATAAATAAATTCGTAGCGTAGGAGTTGCGTTAGCTAAGCGAATTCCCTCAGAGATTGTAAAATAACACATTTTTCTTAAAATCGAATATTGTATTTTAAATTTTTCAAGAATTTTTATTTTAAAACTAAGCGTCTAGATAAAAAATCACAAAAGTGAAAAAGTTAAAACTGGTCAAAAAACACAAAAATATTTTTTATTTTGAAAAAATTCAAAATTGTGTACTTTGCGCACCCCCTTTCCCCTTGTTTATTTGTAAATTTTTCTTATTAACGAACTTAATATTTCAAATACCAAATCCCTTCTTGACACCAAATTTTATTCAAATCGGACTTAAATTGCGACCGCTAGAGAGCGTTCATATTCCCCTTCTTCAAACTTGTTTTGTGGCTTATATGGAAATTATTAAGAAGTTTTCTAATTTCCATATTAGACACTTTATTAGTCAAGGATAAAAAAACATGTTTAACTAGATTTCAAAATAAAAATCGAATTCTATCCGGCTAAAAATGAAGGAAAAAGGATTTTTATTCAGCCATAGAAATTGACATATATATTTAAAATTTAATACTTTTTTCATATAAAAAAATATGTTTCTATGTACACATATCGATTTCTCATTCTTGTTCACCATGGGGATTACATAATGAATTTGTTGTTTCATGTTTACTTTTGTAATGACGTAAATATTGTTTTCTTGATCTATATTGTATTGCGGGGGACTTTTTTTAGGGTTAATTTGTAATTATTAATCAGTTTTAATTTTTTAGTCCACATCATTAGTTAATTGGGGAAAACAATCGAAAAGTTGAATGTTTTTTTTATTTTTTAAAGTTGACTAAAATTTACTTAAAATTAAAAAAATTGGTGCAAATATTTGATTTTATATAATTTTACAAAAAAATGCTAAACTGCAAAATTCAAAAACAGTGACGTCAACATATCGCGTTAGTAATGCCAATGCACGGAAAAATAACATGTAGGGTAATGGTTTGTCTCTCAACTTGTTTTTACTATGCTAAAACATAATTTTTACAAGCAAACAAGCCAAAAAATGTAAATTTAGGATGATTCCGATTGACTCCCAGGCTCAACGGATAAGACGTCACAACCAATCACAACTATTTTTTATTAATAACTAGCTGTTAACTACCAGCTTTGCTGGGCAACATCCCCACTTGCACCCCTCCCTCCACATTTCCTTGCGTGGGATACTTAGGTATATTTGTAAATATTCGATAATTCCTTCCCACTTTCTCGCTACACCTTTCTACCCTCCGAAGGTTAAAAGTAGATAAAAACAATAGATCTTTGAAGCTGGTTGTATATCGTGTCAATATTTGAGCTTAATCGATGCACAACTTTTTTAGTTTTTGAAGCATATCACTTTCAACCCCTATTTCAACCCCTTACTCTACTATAATATGGATGTATTATACATAAAAACCTTCCTCTTGAATCACTCTATCTAATAAAAAAACCGCATCAAAATCCGTTGCGTAGTTTCAAAGATTTAAGCATACAAAGGGTTTTTTAAGCATATCCCTTTCAACCCCTATTTCAACCCTTTACTCTACTATAATATGGATGTATTATACATAAAAACCTTCCTCTTGAATCACTCTATCTATTAAAAAAAACCGCATCAAAATCCGTTGCGTAGTTTCAAAGATTTAAGCGTACATAGGGGCATAGGGACATAGGGACAGAAAAAGCGACTTTGTTTTATAATATGTAGTGATAATTATTTTTAAGAATGGAATTTTTTATTTAATAAAAAATTACTTAAATATACTTTAAATGAATTCTTTATAAGAATTTTTGGCAAAAAAAAAAAATACAACTTCTCTTCTAGTATTAAATTTAAAAAGATCTTGACCTATAGGTGTGTACATGATTTACTTTATCATTTTTTACATTCATTAACAGCTTCAACTGTTATTTTGATTGACTCGGGGCGAATTACATTACTTTTTCTATGCTTGTAGGTACTTTAATAACCCATATCAAAGGAAGGAAAAATTAACTAAAAATTTGCATAGAATCATATATCATGTATAAGTGGTACAATTGTAAGATCCATAGAACATGGCGATGTGCATCTTGGCGAAGTGATTTTGAAACGTTACCTTCTGGTCAATATTTTACGTTTTAAACTGAAATATGGTATTAATAATACCCAACAATAAGTACTGAGTTAGGTATAATGTGATTTAAAACACAAAATTTATTACTCGAATAATAAATAAATTATTGTTTATTTTAAAAAATTGAAAGGTAATACAGGTTGATATTCACTCTCTAAATGGCTTACTTTCTAGTAAGTAAACTTTGCCTTCAGACCTATATTGGTACTAAATCTCGGTACTAGATATATCTGACGAGAAACTAGAAGGAGGAGAATGATTTAAATAAAATGAATCCCGGCTAATAAACATTATCCTAATATTAAATTTCGAAAAAATTATAAATAAATATATGATTTTCGGTTTTTTAAACTATGGACACTTTTTTTTTACATTTAGGATTTCAAATTGTCTTATGTGGTATGCAGATAATAGTATTTAAGTATTGTTTCTAAGAATTCCCTTGTAGCGTATTTTGGAGTTTATAGGGCCCTTTTGAATGCTAAATATACATTATTACAAAAAAAAAGCGAGGCAACTCATGTTCATTGAGTCGCAATTCCAATTTCGGAAATCAAAAAAAGTCTTTTATTTTTTGGCATTGTCTGTGTATAGCCTGAAGCATTTAAAACTGTATTGTTGAGTTACTTTGCCCTTAAAACGTATATATGTAGATAACAATTTTTAGATCTGAAGTGGTTTAAAAGCAAGACATTGATGATAATATGCACATCAAATATTTTCAAACTATCGCGGCCATGAAACAATTGTGCACCAGAACTCCAGGTTAAAATTGAATGCATTTATTTAGCATGCCCATATAAACTCGAAATTCGACAACAAAGATGCTCTACTACAAGCCCACCACGCTAGACTTGTCGTGTCTGCATATACCGTACGTATATGCAATAACTCACTGGGGTATTATGAAAATAGACTTTCATATAAAAATATTTCTTGTATTGTAGATAAATGTTTATAAAAGAAAAATAAAAGTACACAAGATACAATTTTTAATGTTTTAAAATAATCATGGGAATTTTATTCTTATCTATTATGTATCTCTTCTGCATTTCGACTTATGTAATCTTTAACAAAAAGAAATGATGTCTTAGTAAAAATCTTCTTTCAAAATGTTGTAAATTTTTCTTCAATTCTCATAAGGCTACCATTCTTTAGTTACACCTAAGTATAAAATGATAGTGCTAAGAAAGTGTTAGAAGGTTATCTTTTCTACTTACACTGATTGTAAAAATGACCCGATCATCTTAGTCAAAAAAGTGGTCAAACCTTTATTTTGATGATACAAATGGAGACTCAAAAGTCACATATGGTCACGTGTGCGCTTCCTTAGATACTTAATGTCAAGGTCACGAAAATCAGTTTTTTGAGAATATCTCGTTTTCTTTGCCTTCAATCTCAATCCCTTTTATAGCAAATGTCCTTGTCCCCCGCCCGCCATCTTGAAAAAAAGGGGTGGAAACATATTTTTAGCTGTAACTTGTAAACTATTGATTTCTCAAAAAATTTGTAAAGACATAATTTGTAGCAAATCGTTGTGACTACAATTTTGTTAGTGTAACTTTTTGTGATAAACTTAAAATTAAAAAAGTTATGACAAAAAAAAGTGACAAAATTTTGTCAAAAATTTCTTTTTTTGCTTGTCATTTTATCATAAAATTAGCTCAGAGCAATATTATAGAGAATACGTTTATGAACATTTCCCCGCAAATTTTTGTTTATTTTTAACGTAGTTTATCAATACGCATGATAACTCGGCTAAAACAACATGTTTACCTACTAAAATTCATAAAAATCCTTGAAAAACATCCTGAACTAGCAGGTGGTTCAGCGCTATTCCTCAATGATAAAGTAGATCCGTCTTTGCGCAGTCTAGTTGGCGAACGTTTTCTCATTGCTTTATACGGTGGTAACAAGGACGATTCTCTAGACACCATGAGGTACAAACAATTCTCCAAAACAGTAGCAAAATTCATTCAGTTTATTATCGCTTCCGCCAACACAGGATGCAGCCCGTTTCCACAGTCTCCGAGTATATCACCCGGTCCAATCATGGCTTGGAAAATACAATAATCCTGAAGATTGGGGCTGGAAAAAGCATGGAAACATTTGGATGCCAATCCAAAGTTCGAAGCCTCCAGCACCCCCTGTGGAAGCATGTGCGGTTGCAGAAAAGCAGGGCTCAAATACTCCGCAGCGTGCCTCCTCTGCTTGGAGAAACCTGTACCAACATTATGGAAATAACAAAATTAATTGAAGAAAATGAATTTGAAGAAGAATTACAAACAAGACTTCAACTTTGACTCCTGTCATTCCTCAAACCTTCACATTCAATGTTGAATTACAATCTGAGCCACAACCTGGAGAACCTGAGCCACAAGTTGGAGAATATGAACCACACCTTGGACCATCGAAGAAGAGTAGAATGGGATATCTAGCTATTCTATTTTAGTAGCTGATTAATAATATGATTAAGTCGAAGATATTGGAGCGCTGTAACTACGTTAAAAATTAACAATTAATAAAATTTGCGGGGAAATGTTCATAAACGTATTCTCTATAATATTGCACTGACCTGATTTTATGATAAAATGACAAGAAAAAAAGTTATTAAGCAAAAAAAGAAATTTTTGACCAAATTTTGTCACTTTTTTGCTCATTACTTTTTAAATTTTAAGTTATCGCAAAAAAACACATAAACAAAATAGTCACAACGATTTGCTACAAATTATGTCTTTACAAATTCTTGAGAAATCAATAGTTTACGAGATACAGCTAAAAATATGTTTCCACCCCTTTTTTCAAGATGGCGGGCGGGGAACAAGAGTGCCAACCCCACAAACTTGGCGTCCTCTAAAAAATGTTCAGTTTGGCTCTAAAATTGCTATAAAATGGATAATTGCTGTAAAAGTTGCAGAGGATAAAATTTTCTACAATTTTTGGCTGAAGCCTTTTTTTTATACATTGGGCTGTTTTTGAAATAGAGGGAGCGCTCAGCTATACATACCTTATAACAGAGTCAATATTTAGAAATATAAGGAATAATTAGTTTAATGAGTAAGCTATATTTAATGAATAATAACGTAGAAAAGCCGCATATAAGGCTAGGATTCACGATTAACCCTGTCTATTATACGATTTTTTTACTTAATTATTCATTAAATACTACTTAAGGATTTACAAGCGCCAGGGCAACGTTGAATAAAACGCTTGATTTGTAGTTGGACTAAGTATAAATCAATCATAAAACTTTAAAGGGGGTTGCCCGATTATTTATATAAATTATGTTATTACTTGATAATATAAGACGAAAAGTAAGAATAAACTTTTTCGATATCTGCATTCTGTATTTCGAAAACGAAGGCAGATATCGAAAAAATGTATTTTTATTTTTCGTGTACATTTATGAAGTTATAACAAAATTCATTATCAAAGTTGAAAATAAGGTACAAACTATTGTAAACTTGTCCTAGAGATTATTAAATATCTTCTTTTATTTTAATTTATAAATATTGACCCACCACTATAGTACGTTAATTTGAGCACTCCATTTTCTGCGCCCTCTATTTCAAAAACAAAATTTAATGAACAAAAATGTTCTAGGCATAATTTGAAGAGAATTTTATTCTCTACAATATCTAAATATAAATACGATTGATGGCAAAGGAAAAGAGATATGATCAAAAACATGATTTTTGCGACGTGAGACCTTGAATGTCTAAGGAAGCGTACGCGTGGCCCTATGTGACTTTTGAGACAGCATTAGTACTATCTAAATAAAGATTATTATAAAAATTCAGCTTATTCCGTTAGATTCCGAGGTAAAACCCTTAGATAATTTTAGTATATGCAAAAGAAACCTATTATTAAAAACACGCTACATACAAGTTTTTTTGTAACTCAGCGTACGCGCACTATGAAATGAAAGTTTTAAATAGAAAAGCGAACTTTTACACCTTGCGACCCATTGCAGTGCCGTGTGTATAGATTGAAAAGTCTATATTTCAAGTAACGTGAAATGAACCTCATAATCAATAAGAAAGAACTATATCCAATGTAGGATTATCTAATTAAAATTCAAATTTAAAAAAATATGATTATCTTATTTTTCTCAATGGTACTTAAGGAAGAGCTATTTATAGATGCAAAAATTTCCATATAAATATGCAAAGTGTCTTATATTATTAAATTATGTATTCAATAAAATATTTTATTAATATATTCATAGGTTGAGTTTGTAATTCTTTGTTGTAATACATAACCTACACGTAAATAATTATTTTGCAACTGTCACATTATAGAGAAAATAACACCCACAACAAATTTAACAAAAAAAAATTTTAAACTCAAAAATATAATTCGTAAAACGTCAAGCTTCTATGTTAACTATGCTTCAAATAGTGAGTCTATTGATTTAAATTTCAAAGACTCCATAGTACTTTTTATACCATGTATATATGAAATAAACATAATATTTTAAGTTTAGTCCCAAGTTTGTAACGCTTAAAAATATAGATCCTACGAAAAAAATTTTGGTATATATGTGTTCATAGAATCATCTAATTAGCCCATTTTCGGTTGTCTGTCCGTCCATCCGTCTGTCACCTCGATAACTCAAGACGTAAAAAGTGAGTTCAAGTTCGTATATGAGCAACATAGATCAATTGGGTCTTGGGTCCGTAAGACCCATCTTGTAAACCGTTAGAGATAGAACAATAGTTTAAATGTAAAAAATGTTCTTAAAATCAAAAAATAAACAACTTTTGTTTGAAACATTTTTTTGTAAACATCACTGTTTACTCACAAGGGGCACACATTATATGAAAATTTCATAGCATGTATTAATATGGGATTATCAGTTAAATATGTGTGACATGTATGTATGTGTAATGTGAAAGAGTAATCAATACTATCTATACATGGGATTTCAAAAATTAACTCAATCAATTGTTTGTTTTTACATGTTTAAAACAAAGAGGTACCCGTAAATAAATAAAAACTGTAATTTCGTTTTTTAGCGTTTTATGATTTCGAATCTATTTCCGAAAAAAAAGGACGTAAAAAGTGAGGTCGAGTTCGTAAATGAGCAACACAGGTCAACTGGGTCTTGGGTTCGTAGGACCCATCTTGTAAACCGTTAGAGATAGAACAAAAGTTTAAATGTCATTTCTTACTGTCATTTATAAAAAAAATTAACAACTTTTGTTGAAACATTTTTTTGTAAACATCACTGTTTACCCACGAGGGCGCTAATTAGGTGCAAATTTTATAGTATGTATTAATAGAGCAAGATCAGTTATGTGTGTGTGGCTATTTAAGAGTGGATATCTTTCTTTAGTTACGTGACGTCAAGAAACAAACGATTGCGTCATCAACACTGTATATACATAGTATTTCAACAATTAACTCACAACAGTCAATTGTTTGTTATCACTTGTTCTTTAAATAAAACTTCTCTGAAGAGAAATTTCCGCGGATTGACCAAAATAAATCACCCGATATAAATTAACTCTTCTTTTTACACTAATTGTTACGAATTATTCTTTTTGTGATTATTTATAACTAAAAACATAACTCATTTTCTTCATCCTTGCCATTTTCCAACGATGGTATGATGCCATTTTTTAATAGTCATGTACAAATGGTTTCGAGTAGTTTGTACGTAATAATTTTCACTTGAAGAGCTTGGAATATTGTCCATTAAGTTTATATTTGGTTTAAAGCAAACTGTTGAACAGAGTGGCAAATGAACAGTAAAAACTGTATTTTAAATTAAATATCTCTGTAATATAAAAAATTAATTTGTGTAATTTATTACGTTAAATGAATATAAATTATCTATTATAACGCTCGTTTTTCTAACGTTTTATGTGGATGGTACTCGGTTAGATATCTATAAGAAATACAGAAGTTATGTTTTTAAACCTGTTATAAAATAGTGGGTAAAACATCACGCTACACCTATATGATATTGCTGAATAAACGAAATTTATGTTTTGTAATTCAATCCGCTAATAATTTTGATTTCTTTTTATGTTTTGTGTTTATGACACTATCCATGAAAACTGTTGCATGTTTGTAGGTAAATATCCTTAATACTCCAGTTGACAGGTAGGAAAAAGTAGGCTTAGATGGAAATAAATCGAAAGTAAATGAAACTTTGAGATGTTGTTCAGGGATGGTTACTTAACATTTGCTCAAGCATTCGACCTCGAGGACCCTGTACAAAAAAAGAAGGGGAAGGAGGACTGCAAAATTTTTTAACTAACTCCTGTTTTGCTCAAAAACTTTTTTTCTTACGCCCTTCGGAAAAAGCATTCCTTAACTTTTACCGAGATATGGCGCTTCGAAAAATAGTGATTTTTCAAAATTCGCTAAAAAATGCCAAAATATGCAAAATTCCACCTTCTGTGTTATTTGTTATTTCTTCTGTTACAAAAGAATTATTATGAAATATTGTTGTAATTATGGTTTCTGGTTGCAATCAGAAGCATTGGAAATCGAATTTTATTTTGCCTGCCATGTTTAAATAACGCAGAATGTGCTAATAAACAATATATTCCTCTTATAAACCGGTAGTCGTAATGAAGGATCATTTTTAGTGAAGAAGTGTGAAAAAGCTAAAAATTGCACCAGCTGGTACACCGTACATTTTTTATCTTTGATTTATAGTTGCAAATAACCGTAGTATATCCTCCTTCAATATTTGCATTTTCAAGCCTTTTTTTCTCTCAAAAATTTCGTTTTCATTTAATATTTCAAAACCGGACATTTTTTAGCGGGATATCGCGTGAAAAATTTTTCGCATAGAAAAACACGTAGTTTTTATGTGTTATTTTAGCATTGCAGAAATCGCAACAAATTTTTGGGGATAAACCTAAATACGTTGATGGAAGTAAAATAATATTTATTGAATTTTAACCCTTACAAAAATAAAACTCCCGTGTGCCCTACAAAAATACAGGTTTAGAGTATAGAACACATTCGCTTTATACCTCTGTTATAACGAATAAGGCTGAGTTTGTTGCGTGCAGCATCGAATTTAGTGCCACGCGGGAAAATTTTTAAATTTTCTGTTTCCTTTGGTTATATTATTACTTAATATGAGTTTTCATACAATGTTTTCATGTAATGAGCCTACCTTTTTTTTTTTTAAAAAATAGCCTATATTATTACATATATAAAATAATTTTTGGAAAACTTATGTTAATAATATGATGGAAAAACATAGAACTTAATTTTAGAAAAATTCCCCGCCCGGCTTAAAATTCGATTCTGCACCCAACGAATAGGTATGTACATTTTATACTTAGTGTATATGTTTGTAGTATGCTATTTCCGTAGTTAGTAAAAACGTATCGAAACGGTCCGATTTGTACCGACTGAATAACGATGATGCAATTTTTCATCACAGTGATTTCCTGGCCTGGTTCCTACAAATAAAATTAAATATCCGATTCCTTTGGGTTAGTAGTAGTAGTTGTTGTAAAAAGAAAATTGTTTGTTTCTTTATTATGCTTATTTCTTTCGTAAACTTGAATTTTATTCATTCTTTTTACTTTCTTCCTTTCTTTTTATTTCTTTTTATTTCTGTTTTTTTTTTTATTATTATAAATTATTTTCATTTTTTTTTTCTAGTTTTTGTGTTGTATTTACGCGAGTACACCGTGCCATTCTTCGTGTCGTTTTCTTATATATTCTATTGTTGTTCTTTAAATTACGTAGTGACGTCACTAGAGTATTGTTATTTTAGGGTTGGTTATTTATTATACAGCCCAGTTGGATGTATCAGCACCTACTCTGGTTAAAATAACTTTACCTTTTTTTATAAGGGCATAGTATTATTATTAAGCATAGGTACATTATAATAGTGGTAAAGTTTCCATTTTCATAGTTCTCCATCTTGAGCCCCCATGAATGTGTACCGATAATCAATTGAATTATTCAGATGGTTCTTCTTCCTGCGAACAAATTCTAATATCAATTTTTTTAAACACTTCTATTTTAGAGATCTGAAAAAATTTCTTCCATACTTAACTTTTCTGAATAAAAAAAATATTATAGATATTGAAGAGTTATATTTTCAGTTATATCAGTTATATATAATTTTCAACGAATCGATTTTTTTTTTTAAATTTCCGGAATGTATCTTGCGGGCAACAACAATGCAGTACGTTATATACATCAAATATACTTGGTGGCACTAAACATATTAAAAAATGTTTATTTTTCAACCATCAATTATATCTGATATATAAATAAGGTAGTGTTGCATTTTTATTGACCACTTACAGTATATTTTTTGAAAATTCAAGATTATCCGAGAAATAATCACGAAGATAGGTTAGATAGGTTAGGATACCATTTATGTATTTTACAACCTTTCCGCTGATAATTTCATTTATCAGCTCCTCAATTTCAGAGGCTTGAGTGCACCTCCTCCATGAATATACCATGCATTACACGAGCCCATCCCAACTATTAATTAAATTAATTTTGTTGCGACGGCGGGAATCGAACCCGCTACCAAAAGCATACCGCGGACGGAATTGTTTACGCCTTAACCAACTGATTCATGAAGACTAAGAAGACATAAACAAAATCGAGTGTTAAAAACGTTTGAAACTTTAAACGCGTTTTCTCGAAAAGACGTTTTCAAAGTCGGTGTGCATTATTTCTCCAAAACGGCTCAATCGATTGGTTTCGAATTTTTACACAATTTTTGAGCCATTTTCTCGAGGTATTAATCGAAGGAATAAGATTTCTGAAAATTATTTCGATATTTTAGACTACTTTGAAGTTGGAAGTATTTTGTCAAAAATCATAATTTCGACTATTCCTTAGATTAATATCTGTATTCATCTATCGACAAAAAAATTTTTTGTATTTTTTCATTTTAAATAATCCAAAACAGAGATATATATGGTGCACATCGCCGGACACCTTTTTTAATTTTTTTTTAAATTAAAGAAATTTGTTATATGTATATTGTATATGTTTTTTATATTTTTGTTAAGGTCTTCCCCAAAAAAAAAAAAAAAAAATTGTGGTTTCCAGCACTCCCAACTGGTATAACCCCTTAAAAACTTTTATAATAACCCTGAGCTCGTTATGAGACAAAAATTCCATGATTCCTTTGATCTATCTTTTTGAGGCTTAATAAAGATAGGTTTGGTAACAAAGAAAGTTTTACTGTGGCTCACGTGTCGAATTTATGCAGGTCGAACTCTCCAACGTTTGCTAGAACAACACTATTATACCAAACGCTCGTTACTACTGATTCTATCTATGCAGCTTAAAAAATTGCAAATAAGGATAAGTAATTAATTATAAACAATGATTCAGAGGCGTAAAAAGTTATCTACGATACTAGTGGGATGACAGCATTATTAACGTACGCCTGCAAAATTTGCACAACGAGAACGTAGCACAAAGTGGACAATCGCAGCAGTACGTTAATAATGCGTTATCACACGTACATCGTACAAATTTTATCTACGCCTCTAAAATGTAAAAATAAGCGATAATTATTATTTAAAATTTATCATGGCTTATAGAGAAAAATAGAAAATTATAATAGTGGTAAAAAAAAGTTTCTATAGTAACTGAGTTCATTACCGCTCTAGTGCGGGAATGTATTTATTATCACACTAAGGCGGTAATGAACTATTTTTCCCACGCATATTGAATGAGAAAAGTACTTCGTTCCTCCCGACGAAGGAAAATAATGAATTATTCTACCGTTTAAGGTAGGTTTCTTCAATAAAAGAACAAATCTGAACGGATAAAGATACAACGGATAAAGATGGCGGAGCAAACCACCCTTTGCCGCTGTTCTAAAAACAGAAGTGTATTTAATAACTAAATATCGATCTAGATAAAGTGGACAATTCTCACCTCTTTGGTTCGGATAGTTTCAGCATATTTTTAAATGGAATAATATTTAATTTTTATATCATTGAAAATTATTAGTAACTGCACATAAATTTATTTAGTTTCAAACAGTTAATAGAATTGTGTTTTCTTTTACAGGTAAATACATTTCGAAATGCTATAAATTTTTAAGAATTTTACAATGGAATCGAAATAGCTACGGTAGGTACTGTTTCTCGTGAGTATATTAAAACAAAACAGAATTTATTTACTAATGTGCTCTATGTGGTTCTTCTTTTGTTTTTTCGAAAATTTATAATATTTTGTTCTTTCTACCTCTAAAATTATAAGTTATTTTGACACGCAATTTATATGTTCATGTGTAACCACCAATGCGAACAATCAAATTTTGTGAAATATTAAAATTTTAATAGATATTTATTTTCCATATGGAACGTATAATTTTATTGTTTATAACAACAGCTCACAAGTGTTATAAGTTATTTAAGTTTTATAAACGCACGTGAAAATATGATGTCTAATTTTATTTATATGAAAATTAATTTTTTTTTTGTTGGTTTGTACCACATAAATATCATAAATATTAAATATTCTCACGGAAATATTTAAATTTGTATTTATGTGTGTCTTTATCATATAAAATGAATAAATTTTAATTTAATTTTGTATAAATATTCCTTTTTAATTTTTATCATGATACTCGAATACTTCTTGACACAAAAGTTGTTTGTTTAACTCGCGATCACAACACGAAATGCTTTTAGTGTTGGGTGGTTATAGTTTTGAACTGAAATAGGTGGGTAATACTGCAAAGATTTAGATTTTAAGAGATACAACACTTTAAATTAGAAAGTTGATCCTCAAAAAAAAAATCTTCAAAAATTCAAAATAACTCAAGTTTTGAAAATGGCTAAGAATCCTACTCACGGTAAAAATTTTCATACGATGTTCGTGTAAAACCATTATTACAAAAATAATATCTTCTTACTTGATTTAAAATAAATTTTTACCCTTTTGTAAAAATCGAGAAAAACGCAAAAAAAATTTTTGTTTAAGAATTTGATGAAACTCGGTGGATGGGGTAATTTTGATCCAAAAAGTATAAATATCAGGTTAATTTAATGATTGGATGCAGAGTTTATGAGATATCGCAATATTTGGACCGATTTTAGCCCGTATCTCAAAAACTATTTGACCAGTCATCAAATGCACCCAATTTTTGTACTTTTGGGTCAAAATGACTTTATATATTGAGTTTTATCGAAATTGGAGATAAAAAAAATTTCACGATTTTTTGCAATTTTTTTAAGGGTAAAAGGATACCCCTTTGTAAAAATCGAGATAATGACTGTAAATATGCTAGCTGTTAATTCTGCGTGGTTTTGAATTTTCTCTCGGTCTAGAGGTCTCAGAAGACATAATAAAAATTACCATTATAGATGTTCCTTACACTTTAAAAATGCAAGGAGTATTTCAATGTTTTTGTGGTATTTTGTCGTAAGATCCATTACTAATAAGTTATCGATCGTTATTTACAATATTTACCATAAAGTATTGTAAATATCACCATAGCCATGGATCTTAAGGCAATACTACAAAGAGTATTTTCAGATACTTTTTGAGTATCTGTCTTTTTACCAGCATTGTAATAAACGCCATACATTTCTTACCGTGTATAAATCTCGGTATCTCTCTTATTATTTCACTGTGTTCCCACATATTCATTAAATCTTAATGTCTTCAATTTGCCAACATAACAATATACAAACTTTTAAATTCAAAACTGGAATTTAACTCATTCAGTGTTTGTTTAAGATTTAAAAAAGATTGAAAAAATGTATTTTCTGTCTTTTGATTGGGAAAAGGTGAGACCCAAGTAACTAACTAAAGAGCCTATAACCAATTCTCCTTTTCTCTCTAGTGCTCTAAACATATCATTATTGCCATTTCATTCAAAGTGGAACCATTCTTATTTTTATTAAAATCTCTAAAGTTACGGCCAGGCACGAACCCCCAAACAATAATGAAAATAGACAACTGCTGAACAGAATATCACATCTCAAAGTGAATGCAATACATTCATTATATGTTAGCCTATTTTTGGTATTGTTTGATATTCGTCTTGATGTCTGGCCGCAACATAAAGTGCAGATATTTATAATAAAAGAAACTCATTGATATCAACTTATCAACATTAGACAGATTTAAACGAGCTAACCGACAGCTAGATGGTAAAGGACATAGCTTGTTAGTTTAGTTTGAATGACGATGACTTCCAGAATAAGCATCAGTTGAATTACAATACAATGGCTAAAATATATTTATTATTATTATATGAATTCAATATAAGTTTCATTTTCCGTTAGATATAACGTAAATAAAGGATATATTTCATTCAATAATACTGAAGCATAATGAATATTAATTAATACATACATAATATTAAAATGTAATTTACATTTCAAATAAATTACAATGTTGATTCGATTTGATTTAATGTAATTTGATTGGTTGGATAAAATTTTCATTTTCTTCTCTTTATATTATAGATTTTAACATTTACATTTTATATCAGGCTGTTAATTTTTTTAAATATACTTTAGTTTCCTACAAAGGAGCTTACAAGGTAAAAATAAATTATAGTTAAAACACTAGTTTTGTAACTAGCTGTTGTTTGTATAAGTATAACTAAAAAGCAGAAAATAATTTCTATCAAAAAAATTATTTTATCGTAAAAACGTGTGGGATGCTAGATTTCAATTATTGTAAATACTTTATTGGCAGGTATTGGTAAAAGTAAAGTCATATAAAAAATCTTAAAAACCACCCCACGTTTTTAACGATATAACGATTTTTGTTATACAAATTATTTTCTACTTTTTAGTTCAGCTAGTTACAAAAGTATGTTTGTTTTGTTTTTTAAACTATTATTTATGTTTTGTTTTTTAGTTTTTTAAACTAAATTATTTATTAATCAAAAATTCAGTATAAATATGGTGGAAGCGCAAATAAATGTACATATTTTCTGGTATGGAAATCGCTAATCCTGAAGATCTTGATCAGAAAAATCGGACAAACTTATTGAATAATTGTATTGTCATTGGTCCTTAATAAGGGTGCGGGGTTTCAATTAAATTCGACGTTTTGAAGTAAGTGAAAATCACGTTTTCACATAGATACATAAATACAAAAATTTCGTCACATAGATTCGTATCAAACTTATAAAATCATTTAAAAAAGGATAGGATAGAAAAAAAAAGATATTATTATAAAGAATAGCCGATGAAGTAAGATTAATAATGTGTCGAATCTATAACTAACTGCTCAGAATAGAGAGCAATGGAATTCGCTGACAACCAACGTCCATAAGCGTACCAATCTGAATCTGATTACGGTGTTTTCCTGAGGTTAAGTATGCTATATTACGCATAAAAACAAAGATGATAAATCTGAAAGTGAAATTAAAATTGATTAAAAAAACGAAGAAGTTTTGAAACGAAGATTGTTGCCCATCTCTTTTAAGCAAAACAAAGTTTTATATGTATCTGCCAGTGCAGTGTGAATTCTATTAGCAGAGAGCACGCCGTATGGTCGATCGGACAAAATTTCGTTAAATCATACTCACGTTAATTATTATTAATATTTAATATAATATGATGAAATGATGAAATGTTGATAGATGAAATTATATTGAAACTTTTATTTATTTGGAAAATTATGGTTAGGTTAGGTTAGAGTGGCAGTGCTGGTGTGGGACACACTTAGACCATAGGGTCCGTTGTGATACCGAAAAAGGGTTGATCCAACCCCGGCCACGACTCCATGAACCATTTGGAGCTGTTTAAGAACAGCAGAAGAGCTTTGACGTCAACTGACTTTAGGTCGGAGAGGTCGTCAAAGAGAGGCTGGGTCAAGTAAGTCCATCTCCTCTGTGTCGAATCTATAACTAACTCCTCATGACAGGAGCTGGGCAGTGACAGAGAAGATGAAACATTGTCTCCTCCTCCTCACCACTGAGACAGCTCCTGCAGTATTCGTGTTATTCTGCTAGGCCCAGGCGTTCAGCATGCCTCCCGCCCTACCGGTGTCCTGTAATACCCGCAACAACTTTGCGAACAGAGGCCCTTGGAAGTGATATAAGATCTTCGAACGCCTGCGACTGTATTCGGACCATATCTGTCTTATAGTACCACAAGTACGTTCGTTCCTCCCTCCATCTAATGGAAGAATTTATATTCTACTCTTTTTATAAATAATATGGCTTTAACACATTAACTAACGTTTTAGAGCATGATTTAATGTTGTCGTTAGATGTTGTTTTCATCGAAATTTTTCGCTGTCTATGAATTCCTGGAGAGATAAAAAAACTTTATAAATAAAATATACCTATTGAAAGAAATCGGCTTTTTTTATGAAATTTATTACTCAATTTTTTAATTATTTTAATGAACGAGTTTCTTGATAGATTCATATATTTGTATCTCTATAAAAATGTATATTGTATTAATGAATATTGACAATTATATTTTTAAAATAAAAATTCATTTATTCTATTTAATAAGAAATTAACATTATGGTATCAGAATATTATATATGTCTTAATGTATATTTTCGTTATTTCATTGTTCATTGCTTTTATTATGCTGAAGTCTACATTATCATTTTCGAAAATTGTTAACATAACTTCAGTTGAGAGATTATATTTGATAGCTCGAAATTAAAGGATGTTAGTACACATAGATTTATACATCTTTATGGTAAAGGTATACCAGCATGATTAAAAAAAATTATTATTGTAATTATTTCAATATGCCAAAAATTGGATTAAACCAATCTTATGGAAATGGAATCTCCGTCATATTTGCTCATATTGTGCGATGCTGTAGCTCTTCTCATCCAGAACAAGAATTTCAATGGGCACTGTAATCTATATTCAAACGTTTATGAGTTATGGGTAAGTCAATTTGAAATATTTCCCTTTTTTTTTGTATTGGAGTGTGAGTATTTTTACACAGTAAGAAATTTTTTGCCGATCACGGTAAGAAATATTTGGCGTTTACTACCATGCTGGTATGATATACTTACAGATACTGTAGTATCTATGTTGGCATTAGAAATATTACATTATATTTCGAATGTCGCTCTTCGAGATAACAATATCAGATGCATCTGTAGTCAATTAAATCCACATAATTTAGAGTAAAAGATTTCGAAAAAGTTGGCTGTGCTCCTCTTTATATCTATTTGTTACGTTGCCATCCAAGATCATTGTTTTTCTGTGTGTTGAGAAATCCACATCGTTTTGTATTTTATACAATTAAATGAAAATGAGTAAATCTAAAAAACAGAACTATTCAAAAGATAAAAGGAACATTTGAAACGGAAAATCTTAAAGTTAATGAATAAAATGGAATAATTAAAAAATCGATTATCGGCAAGAGATCGATCAGCGCAAAGGGAAACTAAATCTCACCGCCCAAAAGCGTCCATACAGAGGATTTACAGAGTTATATCTATAATTTTCACGGTAAGTGAAATTAAACGAGACGACCAAACGTATTTTTAGGTCGTACTCATCAGCTGGTAGACCTCATCCATAGGACAGACACGCAGTCTGTTTAAAATTATAGATTTAAACAAACATATAAAACGAGGCGATCAAAAGTTTTTTTTAGAAGCGTACTCATCAGCTGGTAGAGCTTATTCTAAATCTATACGTGTACACATTCGTCAAACCGCATTTGGTAGTTTACAAAAAATAATTATTTCGATTTATATTAAAATGTTTTCCAAAAATTGTATTTATATTTTTTTGGTATTAATCCAACCACAAAGCATTAAAATTGAAATTATATCTATCAGCCTAAACAAATCAATCAGTAATTTATTGTATTTGTGCTACTAGGCGGTTGTTGGAGAGAGTTCGTTTTGATGGTCAATATTATTCACTTCGATGAGTAGTTTTGAGTGTGTTACAGTCAAAATTGATTAATATTTTATATGTTATTAATAATATTATTGAGGATTTAATAAATAAGGATCTTATTTCAATATTATTTATCGAATGTATTAGTTGGCAATATTTCCTTTGTTGTTCGTATTTGTTGGATACAGAACAGAGTTAGCACCAGGGGTCTTAAATTTAGCAACTTCATATTATTAAAAATAATTATCATTTATTAAAAATATAGCGATAGTAGAATATATACATATATATTCGATTTTACTAAATTTTTTGCTAATTTTTTCACTTGAGTTTCAAGGAATTTCAGTAATTTGGTAATACATTAGTAATTCTACTTCGTAGTTCCTACTAATTATATAAATGCAAAAGTTTGTATGTTTGTTACTCAGTCACGCAAACACGACTGTACGGATTTTAATATTTGGGATAAAAAAATGAAAAACGTTTATGTAGCCATTTTATCAATTTAAAAAATATAATAAAACAATTCTTCGAACTACAGAGCGATGAAGTGGGGGCTTAAAAAACACAGCACCCTGGTTGGCATGATTCCAGACTGTGCACTGATCCGAATCAATAAGGATAAATTCTAAATTAAATAAATGGCGTCGAAATGAAAACAAAAATTTGGTTGACCCCTTTTTTTAACTTTTTGAATTTTTAAAAATGTTCAAAATTAAATTTTTTTAAATTCAAAGTTCAGACGATAGAGATATTTATAAAGAAGATTCTCAACAAATTTTAAAGGAATCGGTTGTGTAGAACTTGAGGTATCATTTCGATCACGTCGAAAAATATAGTTTCAAAAAAAAAAATATATATATATATAGTTTCAAAGTTATTTTCGAACTTCGTTACCAGAAATCGGCTGTATCTCCGAAAGTAATTCGAATTTTGAGAAGTCCTTTTAAGAAGGATCTGACCTTTAAAAATATACAAAATACTCAGCTCATAGTGTTTTGCTAAGCAGCCTGAGTGAATATTGAACCTATTTTATTTATACAGGTCGTGTGTGACAAACTTTTATTTATAATTTTAAGTAATTTATGTGTAGACGTCTCGGCAAGATTTAGTAACATTTGCTTACACTGGGGTTGTGAACGGATGATAACTTAAGCCACTAAAACCTTGTTAAACAGGATGTTGGATATTTATACTGAATTATGACAATTAATAAATAAAAATAATAATTTTCCAGCATTGTTATAAAGTTAATCATGTTTGTTTGTAGTGTTTCTGTCTGTGAAATGGTGTGATGAATAAATTTTAACAGTTTAAGTCATTCATTCATTTTACCAGTCAGTCAAGTCAATTTTAGTAAGTTATCATTTGTATAAATTTACTGAAGTAAAATAATAATTAATTATATTAAAATATATACTGCACACACTAACAAAATGCCTCGTAATATCTTCATATTAATCTCCTTAAAGCTTTTAGAAGGTACCTTTATCATTTTCTTCCATCTTATTCTACGTCTTGTATTTCTATTAAAAAAAGTTTATTATTCAAACTGATGTCGAAATAAATTAATTCGCTTCCATCCAGTTCAATTTTGTTTTTGTAGTTGTAATATATTGAGTGACTGACTGAAATTGTCTGCCACTACATTGCTGGCTTATAAATTAATAACTAATTTTGGTTGTCATTCTTTTTTCTTCATTTTGAATTTATTATTTTCAAATTGAAGCCTAAATGTTTATCCACCAGGTACCATATCTATAAGAAACTAGCTGACCCGGCGACCTTCATACCGTCTAACAGTCGATTCTTAATTTTTTTTTATTAATGTTCTGCTATTTGGGACACCGGGTTAGCTGGTAAGATAAAAAAGGAACAAGAAAGTTAATATAGTCTCTTTGCTGTGCATCTATAATTGAGTAATATTATAGATGCACAGTAAAGAGACGTTTACATTTCAATTGACATTTTACCACAGACAATTTACATTTGACCATAGACAATATGTTTTTGAGTAATGTTACAATAGTATATATATTGATAAATATTGACATTAATATTTATACGATACTAACGTCACTCAATTGTTTTGCTTTCCCGAAACCCCTCTACTAACACTTAAACTGTATGGTATGGTATTAAAGTTGAAATTGACTTTTAATGATTATTACGAATATTCTGTATGGTAATATAGAAAAGTGATGTTTTTAGACTTTTTCAGGCAATTTTTTAAATTTTTCTAACCGTAAGAACCATCCTTGTACTTCAAGGAATATTATAAAAA
Source organism: Chrysoperla carnea (assembly GCF_905475395.1). Taxonomy (NCBI): domain Eukaryota; kingdom Metazoa; phylum Arthropoda; class Insecta; order Neuroptera; family Chrysopidae; genus Chrysoperla; species Chrysoperla carnea. The sequence goes on along the minus strand of NC_058337.1, from coordinate 68,462,317 downwards.
AAAAATTCGAAATCGATTCAGCTGCTCTCGAGGTTTGCGCTACGCAACACATTCAGCGATTTTTGTATTATAGATTATTCATTTTTTTAACATTTTACGAAAAAATTTATAATGATTACTTAAAAAAATGATATGTTGTAGTTTAGCACTTCCTGATCAAAATCTATAATATACAATTCATTTTCGTAACTGACTTACTCATAATAAATGGATTCTGAACCCCCCCCCCCTCTTACGATAATACGCTTGTTACTTTAATTCTTTTCTATACATGTTAGATAATTTATTTTTAAACACGAACCTGTTTTATTTTTACCGGAAAGGCAAAATCAAAGATTTCAATTGGCAATCTTTTATGTTCTATAGTGTCATGAAAAACCTCTGTAAACTATACATTGGCTGATTACGATTGGCCGAAACTATAGCTACCGATTGGTAAGTTTCAATCTTTCATAAGCGCTCCTAAACAATTTATCTTTAATTATCGTGTTTAATTTGGAAAATTTTTCGACAAGTGCCTTCCAACTTGAAATTGTTATAGTTAGCAAACATGCTGAAAATAGAATTAACTATTTATGGATATTTGAAGCTCTAAAATTTTTTATTTGATAATCTATATTGAATATCTTCAAAATTTGTATTTTAGGACATTGCACATAAATACCACCTCCGTACCTAAGCTAATTGTTAAAAGATCAGCTTGGCTAAAATTTTTTAATAAATTCGTGTATTTAAGTATAAAATAGAAGTAATTGAATACGCTAAAAAAGAAGATTACATTTTTATCACCTTGAAATTAATGTGCGATTGAGTAAATGCTGGAAAAAAAAAACAAAGCAAATTTGTGTTAAAATAAATAAATAAATAATTGGATAAAATAAAATGAATTACTATACAGTATAAATATGGCAATAAATTTCACAATCACAACATTGTTTGATGATTCATTTTATTTCACTTTTTTTTTATTAATATTATTTAATATTCTTTTTACATAAACATATTTCTACTTAATCCAGTTAAATACTGTATGCCACTATTGAAAATGTTTTTGAAAGACTTTTTCACTTTTGAAAATCGAAAAATTTCCTTTGTTTTAAATGCATTAATGCATTTTTTTATTTTTATTGTTCAAAATTCTACAAGGGTAATACACCTTTTCGCCTTTTTATTGTTTATAAACTACTTAAGTAAATTATTAACTCAGGGAAAAGAAAGTGCCACATGATTGAGTGAAGCAACAATGAGGGAGAAAAGAACGTCGTGTTTTTATAGTTCACGTTGTATCTTCAAGATTCAGAATTTTTTTTACTGAATAAATTTTCTTCTAATGAAACCATGACGGAATTTTTATATTTGAAATTAACGTTCAAATTTCCAAAAATGCTTTCTTAATAAATTTAATTGCAAAAAAATCACAGTACCTACTTAGCAAGGAATATAATACTTAAAAATTGAAATTTACAAAGCAGCCTTAACTCGCACTTCCAACATAACTTAGAACACTCTCCATTAAATAACCCTTCAAACAAAACAAAAAATTCGAATCGGTTCATCCGTTTAGGAGCTACGATGCCACAGACAGACAACAATCACACATAGCGGTCAAACTTATAACACCCCTGTTTTTTGTTCAAATTTCCAAAAATGCTTTCTTAATAAATTTAATTACAAAAAAAAAAACACAGTACTTAGCAAGGAATAAAATACTTAAAAATTGAAATTTACAAAGGAGTCTTAACTCGCACTTCCAACATAGCTTAGAACACTCTCCATTAAATAACCTTTCAAACAAAACAAAAAATTCGAATCGGTTCATCCGTTTAGGAGCTACGATGCCACAGACAGACAACAATCACACATAGCGGTCAAACTTATAACACCCCTGTTTTTTGTTGGGGAGGGGTTAAAATACAATGCTACGTACAAACACAGGAATAAAATTTGGGCAATCTTTTGAATAAAATTAATAATATTTTTCGAAATGCCTGTGCACACTTATACTGATTTTCACTATATTTAATTTATATTTTGTATTTTTAATTTTAAATTGTCATGATTTGTTGTAAATCAAAAAATTTCCATTCAGGAATAATTCTAAATATTCATACTCGAATAATGATCTAATATGAAAAAACTGCTGTATTCTTCTAATTATTTGCAATACTCGTATCGGTATTATTACGATAATACAGCAAAGAGCGATAGTTCTTTTATTGAATGTAACAATATTCAACAGCTTTTGGTCATATTTATTCCAAGTAACATTAATTTTTAAAGAAATAAACACACTTTTGTACATGCAGTGTAAACATCAATTCCTAAATTTTCCTATAAAAATAAAAATGGAACGGTTTTATAATTGTGACTAGTAATTAATTAATTTAATTTTCCATTTATTATTTGAAGTTTATTGTTTACAAAACTTTTAAAACTGTTAGAAGGATTATAATTGCTAGAACTATAAAAATTATCATCGATTGATATTTAATATGAAACAAAGTTGGTAATAAAAATGAATATAACAACCAAACAAATATTAAAAAGTTATCATCATTATTGTAAGTTGAAGCCACAAGTAAACAACATATTAAATATTTTTATGGTTATTAAATTTACAATCAAAATACCCAACATATTATACCCGTTATTAAATCTCTCAGAAAAAGTTTACAAGCAGGATAGTATTTTACGTGTTGTAGTTTTCAAGCATTTTATGGAATATGTATAAATTGACAAACAAAATGAGTCACTTTTAGCTGAAACTTTTGAGCATAAATATAAAAACGACAACTTTACAATCTATGTTTTTACTATTTAATTTAATATTACTTCTTGTTCATAACAAGTGAAAACAAACAATTGACTGAGTTTTTTAACTCATGTAAGGGAAGAAAGAGAGCCACTCTTAAATAGCCACAGTTGTGTTATATATACATACAAGTGACCTGCCTGGGCTTCGCACGGGTGCATTGCTGATACTAACTACACTAAGAATATAACAGAGTCGTTTCCAACTGTCTATCCATATGTCCCCTATGTATGCTTAGAACTTTAAAACTACGCAACATATTTCGATGTGGTTTTTTTGTAATAGATAGAGTGATTCAAGAGGAAGGTTTTTTTTTTTATATAATACATGCCTAATATAGTGAAGAAACACTGTTTATTTTACAGGTTAAAGAAAATTGTGAACAAAAGGAGGGTAAATGACGGCATATGAAGTGAAGGCTATAACAAATTTTTGGTATTTAAAATTTAATTTGTCCAGCGAAGCGGGTAGTTCACAGCTAGTGTCTTTATATACAAAAATGTGTTCGGCATCACATAAGAAACCTCTAAAATTATCAATGTTTCTCTACTAAATTATGCATGTATTATATATATAAACCTTCTTCTTGAATCACTCTCTCCAATAAAAAAAGGTATCGAAATCCGTTGCGTAGGTTTAAAGAACCTAGCATACTTAGGGATAGACAGACAGCGGAAAGCGACTTTGTTTTGTACTGTGTACTATAACATGACTGTGCCTTAGGAGTAAACAGTGATGTTTACAAAAAAATGTTTCAAGCAAAAGTTTTTTTTTTTTTTAATAAAAACAGTCGTGTTAGGACAGATAGACAAACGAACAACCTGGAATGGGAATTTTCCAAAAGGGAAAATGCGTGGCCCAGTTTTACCCTGAAATAACGTGATCACATATTAAAAGAAAATTCTTAATTTTTGTTTGAAAGTAAAATATTTTATAAATATTATAGATTTTGTAATCTTCTCTTAATTAATAAATTCTCTATTAATCTCTCTATTAATAAATCCAGAATTCTCAACATATTTAGTGAGCCATTTTCTTTGTTTACGAGTATAGGACATGAACAAACAAAACTTTTATCTTTTAAAACCCGTACTCTAATACTTGAAAGAAAAAAAAAGAGTAAAAATAAACGCGAAATAACTTTCATGAAAAATAAAAAGTATAAGGTTATGTTACCTAAGTTTTATTTTTTTAAACAAAATGTAGATGTTTTCTTTGATTTTTCTGTGTCTGTAAGAATGGGCCATCTTTGAAGAAATTGTCAGTTTAATATACAAAATGCTTGAGAAAGTTACCTGTTTTCTACTTACTGAGAAAAATGATTGCGAATCGTGCACCTAACTCCTATATAAAATGCTTTGTCCTTAATGACTGATGCACTGACTGGCCGATCAACGCACAGCCTAAACCGCTGATCATAGAGACCTAAAATTCGGAGGGTGTGTTCTTTGTATAAGGTAGGCATCCGTAGTATTTTCCGAAATTTTATTCCTAAGGGGGTGAAATAGACGATAAAAGTTTGTATGAAAATCTGTCATTTTTTGAGTCCACTACTTAAACGATTTTTAAAAATTTTTCACCTTTAGAATACCTCATTGTTATAATGGGCTGTATTTTATTTTTATTTAAATCAGGGTTCCGCAAAAAAAATTAAAAAAAACCCACTAAATGGCGAACAAAAGGGGAGTTAAATGGGGGTAAAGGAAGAGAAGGCTATAACGTGGTAGTGTTTGTTTTTAAAGTTGATATTGACCAGCGACGCGGGCGCGTAGCGGCTAGTCTAAAGTATTGATAGATTCATCAATATGTCTAGCTTTTGCCTATTATGTTTTCATAGATAGGTGATATGTTTGTTAAGATATGAAACATTAATATATATATAAAGAACTATAACAACTTGCTAAAAATAAATACATAGATAAAAAAATGATAGCGATATAAAAGTAAATAGATAAAAAATGATAAAGAAAGAGATTATTTCAAAATTTTCCTAATTAATTTGAAAAAAAAAACCTATTTGAATGTCTAAGCGTTGTTTAATAGTGTGACCAACAGGCCCATGGTATTTTAAGACACAGGCCTTGATACAATCAGACAATTTTTGAAAATAGCTGATGAGTTAATGCTTCATCCTTTATCCTAATGCAAGAAGTCCACAAATTGACTACAATTTAATCTTTTGGTATAATGTACGTATTATATATTTTGTTCTTATACAAGTAGTTGTAGGGTATAGAAACAGGACCGTCTTTAACGTATTGAGCTCTTTCCAATTCTGGGGTGCCTATGACACGTAACGACAAAAATAACCTGTTGTACTACGTAATGTGCAAACTGACTCTGCTGTAATTATAGTCTCTAGGGATCGCGGCGCCCAGGTGGTAATGCCCATGAGAGGCAATAGCCTATTTAGATATGCACTTATCAAGAGTATTAGTTTCTTTATTATGCTTGTTGATTAGCAGCATATATCAGCTGTATCGATTTGTGTCATGTATTTGGTGCTTTGGTGTTAGTGCAGGGAAGACTCCCAAGATTAGAAAATATATACTGTGATCTTGTTTACCAAATATACAATAAAAAATTGTTTATTATATAAAATAAACAATTTGTATTGAAAGGCATAAAGGATACAATTCACCAACAGATCTTCTTCCATCGAAATAAAAAAAAATTTCCTATCAATGTGAAAATGCATGCCATAGATATATTCTATGTGTGTGTGTTACATACACATATTATGTGGGTACTTGCGCGCTCTTATTGCAAAAACAAAAATTCTTTACACACACACATGACGACGACGACGGACGCGCGATGCGATCCATCATCGACGTCCAACTCCAACGATTACTACACGAAGAGACTCACTCACTACAGTGGAGATCGCACAGTTTTACTACATACATAGAAACACTGACTGCCTGTATGAGAGAGAGTGGTGCGCCACTGTTGGTTATATAGTCGCGCATTGAGCATACCTAGCAGCAAGAGATAGTTGTTGTGTGTTGCATACATTCAGTTATCATACAGACGTTCAACTGTTAAGTACATACCAATAAATACAAACAAAACATCTATCTCTACATGAGTCGTAGACTTAATCAAAACTTCAAATCAATTCACTTTCTATTAAGACAGTGAATACACACATATCAAAATTATACGCGTGGAAAACACCGTCGCGTCGCGTCGCGTGCCACCAAAATATTTCTTAAGAAAAAATTACCCAAAGTTTTCTTCAGTTTTTCCGATCCAAATCATTCAATTTTTTTTAAGTGAAAGTTTTTTTCTTTTGTGATTTTTGTTTTTATTTACAAATGTGTTGTTATTGTGATCACGTGTGAGTCAAAACATACCTAAAAAAAAATCGAATGTAGTTCCAAAACAACCAAACTTTGAAACCAATAAAAGACATTTTATGTGATATTTAATCAATAAAAAAGAAAAATTTGTTATTTTTTATTTATTTATTTTTTGTTAATTATTTTGAAAAATTCCACCAGAAAAAAGACATTTTTTCAAAACTAGATCTTTTATCTTAACCAAAGTACGATTTTCCTAAAAAATTAAGTGGTAGTGTTGGGTGGTAATGTGACTAATTTCAACGCTTTTTTTACGGAAGAGAATTTTTTATTTTTATTTTTTGTGAAGTGAGTTTTTTGAGAAAGAAGGCAGCATAATGCAACACCATACGGGATCATGGTATTTACCTTGGGGTGTATCATTACAGAAAATGTTGGCATTACCACCAATGCATCCAGCGGCGGCTGGTGGTAATCCTTTGTTTAATCCACACCATCATCCAGGTGCCACAATACATTTGCCTGGACCACATCCACATCATCCACATGCTGCCGCAGCACATGCAGCTGCGGCTCACCATCACCATCATTCAATGTTAACGGGATTACCATCACCATTGACAACGCATACATTACATACATTTGTGACAACAGCTGCAAATGCACCACCAGGTCCATTACAAGGTACACCATCCAGTATACCACAATCAAATGGACCACAACATCAACAAACACAGCATCAAACTCCATGTGGTGGTGGGCTTGGTGTATCACCACCAGGGTGTCGTGTAGGTGTTGGTGGTGGGAATGGTGTCACAACGAATGGTGCTCTTTTAAATGGTACTACTTGTTCACAACAAAATGTTATGCAAATACAAAGAAAGGTAAGCTTGGTTTTCCTTTTTATGGATAATTTTGAAAATTATTTTAAATCAACAAATAAAAAGAAAGACTTATTATTATTAAACTTCGTTTCATAATATTATTAACCAGTTAAGACTGAGAATGACAAACTGTTAATAAAAAGGGTTAAATATATACATCTATACCCATATAAAAGAAGTGAATAATTCTTATTTGTATACAAGCGACTAATAACATAAGCAATGTGAAGAACGCAGGACTCGATAAAAGTCCATAACAATCATAACATCTCAATAAATTTCCCGTCGCTAAAGTCGCTTCCATCTGTTCTCTTTACATTCTCTTAAATTAATTTCAGTCTAAGTCCAATTTATTTTAAATGTATTCCTTTCTCGTATTTTTTAGCCTATGGAATATTCTTCAAATTTCATGTGTTCTCATAGATAAGAAAAGGCAAATTATAAATTTTTGGCATAATTATTATCCTAAGAACTTTGCTTCATTTCCAAGGTGTATAAAAAGCTACCACTTAATGAAGGCATTTAAAATCTAAAAATATTCAGTTCTTTCTGGGAGAAGGTACTACTATAAGGCATGGTCGCAATCATTGTAAAGCTGTTTAGCATACAACCTCTTTGTTTATTAGGAAACAGTAATAAGAATGGGCAAACTTTGTAATTTTCAAATAAAAGTTTCTAGTATATATGCATATTTTTTGCTCTGAAAGAAAGCATATTGTGAATTTAGAAAAAAATAATCCGAAAATAAATAGAACCAGGAAAAATTGAACGAAAAAATTTGCTGTTTCCCATTTTAGAACGCTAGGGATAAAAACTTCAGAACCCAACCAACTCCACTAGAGTTGACAAACTCAACCCAACCAAATCGTAATTACATCAATAGTACGGGCCCATAAAATTTTCGATTTAGTTTTTCGGTCTATTTTTCCGGTTAACGTAACACTTATCTAGACACCAATCTACTACATAATACATATAATGTTGTGTCAGGCCAAAACATTATATATGAGTTCAGAACCCATTTTAACTAATTTTTGAAATACATTGCAAATTCCTAATCATCTTCTTAATGGTAAGTAATAATTTTGAGACGAGAGATTTTTCAAATCTCACATTATATATCTCGTTTGTGATAAGTCTGAAATTTTTGAGATAAAAAAATCTGACAATCATGTTTCTTATAATTGAAACAACAAAAGCCTCTTTGTAATAACCGATTGCCCATCCATTTAGCAAGCTTCTAAAAGCATTCCATTAACCTAACTTAAGTTGTGATCAATGGTGTTATTCGTTTCATTTCTTAAAAAGTATCTTTTGCGGGGAAAATATCCTTAAAAAATGATCTTCAAAAAAGAGTTAAAAGATGAGAAGAAAATAAGTTACATAACAGTAATAGCGTTTCTTAAACGTATCTACTTCTTTTGAAACATTTTTTTCCTGGCTAAGTATTGGTTATGACCATAGCAGTTAGAAACACAGTAAAAAAAATAAATAATTTTAACTAAACGAAAATTTTACGAAATTTCTCGAGTTTTTATAAGACTATTCATAGATTTAACGTTTACATAAATTACATTGTTGGTGGTTCAAAGAAAGTTTTTCTTTATTTTATTCAAAACTTTAAGTTTTGACTTTATTAGATTATAAATATAAAAGGTAAACTTAACGCTTGATAAATTGAAATAAAGTGGTTTAATTAGAAGGTAGTTTTTAAAACCGCATAGTAATGGCTGACCACATACAAGATAAAAGCTAAATGAAAAAGCATTATTGAGGAACATTAAATCTGCAAACCTTAAATTAAATGTTGATAATTGAAAACAAAATGGAAAGTACAAGTTTATACAAAAATTTGTATAAATTTTTTCATAGACAATGTGAAAAGAAATTTGTAATTTCTTTTTCAACAAAATTCATCGAAATCTTAGATATAAGTACCTTTCAACTTCTACAATCAGTATATGTTATTTGACAATGATAATCTTCCATATGGTAAGAAAATATATATATTTATATCCAGAGAATTAAAAAAACAATCTTAGATGAAAAAAGAAAATTTAATGGTAGCTAACTTTTGGTTTAAAGGAACAATCTTCGAATCTATAATAAATGTTAAATCAAAAATTTTAGATTTATTCGCGACAATTGTTTTGAGATCGAAGTATCTTTTTTCTATAGAGAAGAGACTGGGATTTCGAAACGAGTATCGAAAATAAATAATTTTTACGAAAAAATAGCTTTTTATTTTATATTTAAAAAATTTTCTTCAAGTATCGACCCAATAAAAAACATTATTTCTAAAATATAATAAGTTGCATAATATTTGATTATGGAATTACCTTTGACCTACATATTTTAAAATTAAAACATATGTAATACATATTAAGTGTTCTTTGTTAGAGTTTAATTAATATCAATTTTTTTTATATGTAGACATCAAATGTATACTCTCGTCTAAAAATATAAAATGTATTTTTAATGTAAACCCATTAGAGTCTTTCTTGAATATCATAAGATAATTATAATTTTGTAAGTTAAAGTACTTATAAAAAAAAAAGTAAAAGCAATAATAAATTATTTAAGATGTGTTTAAAAATAACTTTCTGTATAGAAATAATAAAAACTTATTACACAAGTTTTTATTTATTCATTGTAATGTAGTTCAATATCGCAGAATCGTCAATTTACAACATTGATTTTGTATATTTTTCGATAGTTTCAAATATCTCACATTTTTCGGAGCACAATGATAAGTATTTTGATAATTTAAGAAATATGATTACTCAAATTTTTGAGTAAAATGTTTAAAAAAATTATTGAAGTATTGCTTAATGAATCCCTGGAATGTGGTCTACGATATTATTGTTATTTAAATTCGTATTAATTCGCGATAACATTTTAGTCTTATAGCCACTATGGTAACTGTCAACTGAATCAGGGGGCACGGTAGTGCCCCCGCCAAGTCGAGCGCGAAGCAAACACTGCCATACCATCCATTACTGGAACCATTTCGCCGCATTTTCAGGCCCCTATTTGAAAATCTCTGGATAAGAGCAGAAAGCAAAAATTTTCGTCATCCAGTAAGCAATAATCACATACTTAAAATCCAAAATTTCAAGTGTGTAGGTCATTTAGTTCCGAAGTTAAGCGGAAGCAAAGTTTCGCATTTTTGACACTCACTCACTCATGATCATCAGAATAGAACTAGTACTTCCTATAAACTCAGAGAGCTGAAATTTGGTACAGAGTTAGGGTTTAATGGCCACATAAAGGGAAAACTATAAAAACTAGGATAATCGAAAATCTGGAGTACCGGACGACCCTGAAAAAAATAAATCAATATGCCCATGTTTCTACAAAAAGAAGTGAAATCCCACCATAAACATTCTGTAAAAAACTAGCCAAGTCTCGATAGAGCTGCTTGTTTATCTATAAAAAGTAATGAAATCTAGACAAAGTCGTGCCAAGTCTAAGATTCCTTACTGTGATTTCTTTATTATTATAGTTAATGTTGTGTGACTTGGCCGTGGACGTTGACGTGGTCTCAGATTGGTGCAATGGTGTCATGGAGACCCTGGTTTTGTACTCTTGTGTATCCTTCAACGGCCAAGTCACACAACATTAACTATAATAATAAAGAAATCGCAATAAGGAACCTTAGACTTGGCACGCCTTTGTTTAGATTTCATTACTTTTTAGAGATAAACAAGCAGCTACATCGAGACTTGGATAATTTTTTACAGAATGTTTTTGGTGGGGTTTCTTTTCATAAAATGCAAAAGGTAAGATACAAGAGAATCAGAAGATAAGGTACATCATGGCAAATTTCGACGGCCACTACTATGTTTATTGTTTGCACCATTTTTCTTATAATTTATTTCCATACATACAAATTTTCATTAAAACTAAATCTAGCCCCACAAAAGCTTGCAACAAATTTCATTATATTTCTATTTTCGAAGCGCTGAAAATAATGCATTTAAAAATAAATAATCATTATTGTTCTCTTCACAGCGCTTCCACCATTCAGATATAAGATACCTAATAAATATAAAACTGATTCTTTTCAAAAAGATATCTTGTTCGAATAAATTTTAAACCCTAAGATAATCAAACTTTTAAATAAAAAGACATCACATTTAAAAGGCTCCATTAGGTAGCTACAAACAGATAAAACCACAATTTTTGCAGGGAGGCTAAGAAAATTTTAAGCATATACTATATGAAAATGCAGTTTCCAATAAAACCGATTGTTGTGTTTGATGTTTAGTCATTTATAAAATAAAAATCTTCATTTCCTGTATTTGTATATTAGTATTTCATAAATTCAATGCCATTTAAAAAAATATATAAGTAAAGTTTTAGTATTATGGAAAAATCAATTCAGTCTGTTTAGTGGCCCCGATCTTGATAAAAAAAAACATTTGCATAGTATTTTTATGCATATTAATAAAATACAATCAATGTCCTAACTTGTGACTATAAAAAAGATAATAATGAGACCCAGACATGTGGGCTTGACAAAAAGTATTGTTATTATTGCCATTATTTCACATTGAGAAACCACGTTGAAATAATGCGATTGTATATATATAAGGTGTTTTAAAATTTCACGGTGCTGTTTTAGGTTTTAGGTGTTTTCTACCTCAAAATAAGGAAAAACTTGCATTTAAACTATATCCGAAAATCATATACATAGTCTCCCAAAAACGTGTATATACACTTTGCGTGATTATAAAACTAGTATATATTTTGATAATTTACAGATTAAAAATTCAAATTAAAGCAGACACATGCTAAATTTGATTAGTCAGCGTAAATGTTGATGCCTATTTTGATCCAAACATTGCTGATAACGCGAAGTAATGGAATCGCAAACTTGGCGAATCATTTCATTAGAAATTGCGTTGCATTCTCTATGAATTACCGACTTGACAACAATGGATCGACGTGAAGTCTGGAGAGACCGGATTTCATTCGATGGCATTTCTACGCCCAAATCTTCTGCTCGACAGATTTTCATTGTGACAAGCTCTCGCATTACGATGATAGTGGAGAGATACTCCATCTCTCTGAAAATAATAACTTGTACCTAAAATAGTTTTTGAAACATCCTGTATAATTAAATTTTATTTAAATACCGTCTTTAGAGCAGCAAAACATTGTCAAACAAAACGCACTGAAAATCATTTCAACTCACACTGATCAAAATAAACAAATTTTGCTTTGGAAATTTGAGCGTAAACGTTTCGTTCAAGACATATTGACTTGGTAAGTTATACAGGTGTGTCTGGCATAGTGACCAATCACCCTTTTCCTCCTGGTATGCAAGTCTGAAATACTCCTGATACCGAAATCTGACTGACCACCCTTTTCGTTAGGGGGAGGGATCGTAACGACTTAAAATTTTAAGAATGTCTTTGTTATTTGAAGACTTCTCAAATGAGCTTCCCCACAGCTCTTTGTGCTATTTAACACCTAATTATTCTCCTAATTTTCAACACCTAATTATCCTCGTATCTGGAGGTCGGGTATGATAGGTATCCATGTACAAAGAATAAATATAAAAACAGATAATTACAGTTTCATTAATAAAATTTATTAATCATTAATAAAAATAAATAATTTAATTTTTCGCTTGTTGTTGTTGTTTTCTTTTTTTTCATTAATTTAATAAGTTGAAATATTAAGTTTTAGTTAATTTTGGTTTGCTGTAGTAATGAGAAAGCTTAGAGCTATACTTTGATGAAGTCTACTATTTTTAATTTTGATTTTTTTTACTCATAGATCTAACTATACAATTTTGATAGAATATCACAACATTTTGTAACAATTAAAATCGAATTAAAAATTTCTAAAATCTTAAATCACTATTAAGATAAAACAATTTTTATCTCCCCACGTCCACCAATAAATAAAATTAAATGCTGAACATTCTTAAAAACCTACATTTTACAAACGTATTGTTTTGTGATAAAATCTAGTTTCACATTAAATAATTCTTTTTTTTATTATTACAGAAAAAAAAAAAAAAAACAATTTGCACATGTTCTCATAAATTATAAAACGATCAAGTGAGGATTTTTTGTAGGGTTAAGAATATCAAATTTAAAATTCCAAACAATTGTTCAAAATTCAATGAAAATTATTGTTTATTATTTAATAAGTAGATAGTAACACGATTAAAAGTGTCGTTCATCGTCTATTAGTCTCTTTCTGCAGAACTCACTCAGGTTTTCGTAATTTAAGATCGAAAGATAGTAAATACTTCTGATCTGATCTTATCTTTATTATCAAAGTACTTCAAAGTGTTAAAAGTTTTTGTTTATAACAACAAAAACGGCGCCGAGGAGTAAATAAAATGTAATATTCAAAATAAAACTTTGGTACGGTATCCTCATATAAAATAGATCGTCACAATTGTAACTAAACAGCCTTGTGACATTTCGATATACTGTTTTTTTTCTATGATAATTTAAACCAGACATAAAAGAATAGATTAGGTTTATTTTTAAAAAAACACTGCCAACTGGTTTCTTACAAGACAGAAATCACAAGAAAGTTATGTGTGCGTGGATTTTTAAATTTAGAACATATTATATTATACAAATGTTTTGAGTTTTCTTCTATCCGATGCCGTCTGCTTTTCTTAATTCGCTTTAACAGAACAAACTCATAAAGAATAACCGTTCTAAAAAGAAAGACTTTGGGTATATATTTCTGGAGAGTAATTTACTAATTTACGCCTATTAATTGTTGTTTATTATAAAGAAAACAATGCCAAAACAACAAAAATTCTAAAGATATAATAAATATTTAATTGAAACTTCGAAGTAAAATTGGTAAGATTAGTGCTCCTTAAATTGCTATAGATGTTCATCCACAAAAGCTGTTTCAGTGACGAAGGTATGAATGATATATGAAAAAAAAAAATAGTGTGGTCATGGGACCCCCGGTAGGAGCTTCCTTACGAAACCTGTACAAAAACAAATGTAAACGTTAAATAAATACTTTTATTTTATTTAGTTACTTTTCTAAATCTGTATTATACATATAACCTGTTTTTGATTGCTCTACAAAATAAAGATATTAAATAATTAATTATTATAATTTATTAAATAATAGACGTTTATAAAATGTTGTTCGTTTGACAGATAAACAAATGTTAAAGTTAAATAAATACTTATATACAATTTTATTAGCTTACTTTTCTAAATCTGTATAATACATTTAATCTGTTTAATACATCTAATTGTTTATAATAATTTATTAAATAATTAATGTTTATAAATTGTTGTTCGTTTGACAGCTAACAGAATTGTAATGCATTTGGTTAGTGTCAAATAGGTGAACATATACCTAGTGGTTGCATGGATATGACACACCCACACACACACAGCATATCTCACACTGTTACGTGGCAATTTCAACCAGTTAGCTCACTATGGCAAGCTGCGTTATGGTATATTCTTAACATTTGCTTCTAATAGTTCTTTAAAAATAATCTAAAATAATATCGATTCTTGTGCTAAAATTCAGATATCTTCAATTTTTCAACAGGCTTTCTCGATCCGTAATATAATAGATTTAATATACAATAAATGCTTATCGTCGTTGTCAAATCTTGATGTTAATTATGACAATATTATGTCATAATTAAGATGTTTCCATAATTATTTAAAATGATGTCTGTCTCTCAAAGGTATAATTTCATTTTCTGTATAGTTTTGAATAGTGATTAAGTCGCTATAGTTTTCATTAGTTTAATTTCTTTAATTTATTATGAAAATTAGTGTTAAAATATATATTTTAATGTCATTGATATCTACATTTCAATGTTTTTTTGAGGATTTTTAAGCCTATATTTTTCATAATTTCATATATTAGCGGAAAAGTATCCTTTAGACTTCGAAGGCTAACAGCAATTTTTATTTAAATTTATGACCGATAAGAACCTATTTACTTGATTCAAAAGTTAAATACACTCATTAAAATCATATTTACAAGTTATTCGATTCATATATCAAGTCTAAGTAACTTGTTATAAACAAACTAGTGCGTAATTAAGTAGTAGGAACTGAAATAACTTGTAAAAAACAATTAATCTTACTAGCGAATATGTTTATATAGTTTGCAATAAGAAAAGTAGTTTGGTTATAGTTGAAGTCATGGATATGATCATTTAGTTTTATCCAGGTGGGGTTTTTCTTGTGAAGGTTTGTTTTTAGATAATAAATTTTTTATAAGCTAGAATTGTGATTTTGAAATATACGATCTTTCAATAGAATGAGACTCTCCAAATTTGAATGAAAAAAAAAAACAACTTCGGCTAGGATACGTATGAATGTAAATTCTGTTTAATTGTGCGTCTTTTCATTGTGAATAAAATACCAACCACAACTAATTTCTATAATGACAAAATCGGACTTATTTGACTATTTTCCTAAAATTCGGCTGAAAAGTGAAAAAGATGTGAATAATTTACAAACAATAGAAGATTTAAAAAAAAAAACATTCAATGTATATTCCGGTTATAGAATTGGTGTAGTTGAAAAACTTTGACATTTGAACGAGATATAAATGGCATTTGCACACAACGTAACTTCAATGTATAATCTTTAAAAGAAAGCACAATTTACTTTGAAACGTTAGATTTCTGTTTCAATTCAAATTTTAAAATATCGTTCTTATTGAAAGCCATAATCTTATGTAATTATGTTATAATATATAACGAACGATTTAAGATATCATTGAATCAAACTACTTAAATTAAAAAAAAATGAAATAATAAAAAATAAAAGGAGAGAGTTAATATTTGAAAAAATTTGACAGAACGTATTGTGTCGGCAATTTTAAATTTGTGATCCTGCTAATTCACTTGATAATTTCAAGCGATCCACTTGAATTCCAAAAATAAATTTTAATTATAAAAATAAAAACAAATGAACAATTGAGAATACAAACATGAACAATTTTGAGAATACATAAAAAGTAATTATAGTGTTTCGGATTGATTACAGTGTAAGTTAATAATAATTTGGTTACAATTTTATGAGCGCAATGAAATTAATTACCCCAATTTCTGAAGAGCTTGAAAGAGATATATTAAAAAAAAATGAAAGATATGATAAATTAATGATTTTGAAAATAATATGAAAAGCGAAAAAGTTTCAACCACATATACCACTGACAAAAAGAAGTTATTTTAATTTTCATTCAAGCGTGAGCAAAATGCTTACAACGCGATTGCTGACGGATTATTCATTTTAACAAATATTCATTGTCATAGATGGAAATTGTTTACATAAACAAAACACAAAAAGTAAGTGTATACATTTTTTATTTTTCGATTTTAAAACAGGTCTTGTCTTGTAATTGATTGCTTTTGCTATGGTAAAGAAATTAAAGACAACATTTTATCAATGACAATTCAACTAAACGAAAAGAAAAATCCCTAGCATATATACATACAACCAGAAAAGATTGATTTCAAAAAAAAAAAAAAAAAACTAAGCATAATGAAATAAAAGTAGTGTTGATAAAGTTGAATTAGAATAATAAAACTTTTTTTAAATAAAACTGATAATAGAATTTTTGTATTCTAGCAGGGTCTTCAAATTTTTATTTGAAAATGTTTCCTTTTTTTCCATATTTTTTGTCGCTACTTTCTAAAATGACTACTTGGTTGTAATATAAACATCTTGAAATTTTAGGTAAGTTAATGTATCAGGAACATGTATCTCTGCGTATGATATTTTTTTCGAGATTTTTTCTTCTCTTTGGTTTTTTATTTTCTTAAGAAAATTTGTCTTTGAAACAAATTATCTCTAAACTTATTGAACTAAATCTATATATAGAGGAAAAAAATAAGCCATAATTAAATATTCTAAAAAAACAAATTATTTCACTTAAATATTAAAATAATTATTTACTTCAAGCATAATTAATTAAAATGAGTTCTTTGTGTGTTGTTTCTAAGACAAAACCACACGCGTGTCTAAAATATTATGTATCAAATGATGTATGACCTATGTCAGCCCATGTGCTAGTGCTGTTTGACACAACAATATTATTAGATATGTTTTTATTTATGTTCTATTAAAAAACTTTGGAACAAATGACTAATAAATTTTAATAATATTATAAAATGCGTATCAAAAGAAAATGAAAGAAGAATTTTTGTTTTAGCTCATCTATAATAGAAAATAATTTAGTAACTATTTGTTTGTATTATAACATGTCCATGAAAAACGGGACGACATCACATTTAACGTGGTTAGACAGACATTTTATAAAGGCGATGAAAATAAAACACATTGGATCAAATTATATATAGCAATAGCACCAACTAACAAAAGTCTCAATCTGTTCAATAAATGGTTTAGGATGTATAGTCAAAGCGATGAAGGCAAACAAGAATTAGAAAATCAAAAAACAGCCGATGTAAATACGAAACAACTACAACCAAAAAACTGTATATCGTGAAAATTATTAAAGTGACGGGAAAATATAACAAATTATAATTATTTAATTTAATCATTAAAAATGTTGGGCCTAAATAATATTGCCATTGCCAAAGAAGTTTAAAAAATACGGGCTCAGGAACAAAAAAACAAAAATAAACAGACCTTATGAACTGCATCTGGAATATCAATGCTTGTTTTAAGGGCTCTTTTTAATAGTTTGGTTTATTACAAGAAAATTCAAAATTTCTTAGAAAATTTTAGTTGACCTTGAACCAACATAGAAGAAAATTAAATCTAAAGAACTAATACGTGGCCCAACCGTGGCCTAATCAAATTTTCCTTAAGATTCATGCTTACTATCAATAACAATTTTCATGACGTCATCGTTCAAGAATAATCTGAACGCCAAAAGTAAGACATAAGATTCAAACCAAGAGATCACGTTTAAACTGATTGAAATTTTGGAAAATATTAATGTAAAGACCTTAGCGCCTAGACTATATTGAATGTAGTAGATGTTTGAAAAAGTCGTGAACATAGACAATAATACAACGAACATATCACCCAGGCTAGGAATGTAATTTTATTATTTTGTGTAAATTTGGCGTAGGCCCAATTAATCAACTGTTGAACGAATTTAAAACGTTTTTGTGTTTTATATAATATTTTTCCGTAAGTTTTATATACATTGTATTTATTCTAATCGCATGAATTTCACAGAGAGTTTTTAAATTATTATGGATGAAAATTAATAATTTTAATAGTTCTGTGTCAAATGTCGTAAAAGTGCAACTAATAGAGTAGACTATATAATAGTTACAGTGAGGTGCATGAGTAGGTATACAGTTATATAACGTGTTAGTTTCTTTGTTATTAGTTTTTATAGATTTGTTATCCAACTGAATCTGTTATATTTCTTGATTTCTATATATCCATGCTCTCGATTTTCAAAGTCTCTAATAGTTTGTTAGATATAGAAATCGGACTGACTGATTCACTTCCTAAGCGATCAACGCACAGTTGTAACCACTGGGTCTAGAAATCTGAAATTTTTCTCAAACGTTCCTTTAATGGCGTAAGTATGTACTTGGAAATTCATTCCGCTAAAGAGTTGAAATGAGGATTGAAAGTTTGAATGAAACTTGTTCAATTTTGAAATTAAAAATGTTGAAAATGATATATGAGCTCATAGTTCGCAACAAAAGTTGAAATTTATTCTTCAAGTGGGTAAAATAGAGTGTGGAAGTTTATATGAAACTTTGCCATTTTTGAATTTAGGAATGTAAGAATTGATATATGTGCTTATGGTTTGAGAAAAAGTACTGTATCACTTTTTTAATGCAAATCCATTCTTTAAAGACGTAAAGTAAGGGATGAAATTTAAAATGGCAGACATCAAAACTGCCCCCCTCAACTCAAGAAATTCTAGGAGATAAAAAATTAATGAGGTGTTTGAAGTAATAAATTTAGATTTTGTTGAGAAAAGAAGAATGTCAGACCAAATTATTTTTATTAATAAGTGTTCCTCAAAAGAGCTGACAACAGATGGAATCACATTTGGAAAAATAGAAGTGTTGTGATCAACTGAAGAACAACGATATTTTCCAATTCCCAGTACAGTACAGTTTCAATTGATTGTATAGTAGATTCAGTAGTTCGGCTAGCAGCTATTAGCCAACTCAAACTAACAATCAGCCAACGAAGTTTCTATAACGATGATATACTATATATTTGCTGAATACAGAACATACGATACTGTACAAACCGAGATTCCGAAGAGTATCATTATTACACTTTGAAAATTCTATGTCTATTGTGATCGAGTGATTTATGGTTGAGTATTTTTATAGTCTATTTCATATTAACTGGCATATTAAATGAATATAAATTAGGTTCTTTTTTATTTTCTTTTGAAGGTTTTCTCAGTTCAATATTTAACTTAATGTCTTAAAAAAATTGTTGATTTTTGGAAATACTAGCATTCTTTACTACGAACATTTTCGTAGTATTACGATACTACTAAAGTTATAAAACTTTACTCAAAACTCTTTATAGAAATTTTTTTTGGAACATGTTGTAAAATGATTATTAGAAAAGAAAAGCGCTTATGACGTGCGTTTTCCTACAGTTTGAGATTGATAAGCAATATCTCTTAATTGTACGATTGTAAAATACTCGGTTCGAAGTAGTTTCAACGAAAAATATTTTTCTCGTTTCTAGACCAAAGAGATTTCTTTCAAATCACCTATAATTTCGAAGAAGTTAAGGAATTTTGTCTCAAGTTTGACAGCTTGGTATGGAAATCATCAAATCATATCATATTTAAAAAACAATATTTTCCGATTAAATTTCTTAGAAACTATAAAGAGAAAATTTGCAAAACGTTTTTGAGATGATATCGTAATGATCTTGTCTTTTTCAATCCGATCTTTTTTGAAGAATAACATTATCCGCTCCCACTCTTAGAATCATTCGATTGCGTTGTTATAATATTTGGCAATATTTATAAGAAGTTGTGTACAAATTTTCATCGGATCAGAGTTTTGAATTTTAAAACTCTTTCAAAAAAAGTTTTCTAAAAAATAATTATACTTTAACCCTTTAATTTAATTGAAATTTTTTATCAACCCTAGTTCTTAAATGAGAACTATTTTTCTTTCCGTCAACCTCTACATCGTACTTTGTCCTACTAGTTTGTTTTTTTAATATCACAAATCATTTTGATTTCACCGGTGTGTTTATAAATAAATTCAATGGGATAATTATTAACGTACACCCTTTTTGTTGTAAATAGGAAAATGGATAAAATTAGGACAGTATATATTTTATAAAAAATACTAACAAAAAAAACTTTTTTGGTTAATTTATTTTTATGTTGATAAGTTTTAATATTAGCAGTTAAAATAATAAATTAAATTATAAAATAAAAAATTAATTATGTATGCATTTTTATTTATAACAAAAAAAAAATTTTAATTTATTTTATAAATTTTGCATTTGTTAGGTATTGTATTGTAATAACATTGATATAGGCCAAGATTTAATTATATGTATATGTATGCAATTTGTATGGAATTAAATTACAAGCAGCTACCCACTCACTACGCTGGACCAACTTTCCTAAAAAATATTTTTAAAAGTAATGTTGAGAGTGATTAGACTAAGAAAATTATACAACCAATAAAGTTATCCATCTATCCTCGACATTTTACAAAAACAACTCACAGTATCTATACCCTCCTTACCAACACTCTTCAATCCATCTTTTACCCAAACTAACCCTTCTCAAGTTTTAAGGTGGACTACAGCGGTGCTTTGCGCGTTGACTCAAAGCTCGCCAGAGCTCGCTTTTCTAGCCTTAAAGTATATGTATTTAGATTTAGAAGAGCTTAGGTAATAATCATAAATTAATAAAAATATAAAGAAAGACTTTTCAACTTTATAAATTTTCAATTTAATTCAATAGATAATCTGCAATAATTAACTATATAGGTATAATATGATATTTCTAATACAAACAAAAATTTAAAAAGAAATTTAGATTCTTTAATTTTATTAATTTCAAGTTTAGTTGAGTAATCTCAAGGAATTTAAGTTTAGTAAGACACTTTTTTTTATCAATAATTATCATCGGATTTTATCTCTTTGAGATTTTATCTCATGGTATCTCTTAGGCCCCATGGTATACTTATTTTGTACGTGGAAAGCGTAAGTCTTTTTAAAAGAATGTTTATTCATCCAAAGAGACAAATTTTGCGAGTTCTTTTTCTTAATTTATTGCACTCCTTACTAGTCGAAATGTTTCTCATTAAAAGTTGATTGGATCCCCGACTAAACACGTTATTAGTATGTAGTAGATTGTATTTATTACTATTTAAAATATAAAGCTCTTACACGCACATGGCAAGTTTTGTGTTTTTCTTTTGTTTTATGGTAACAACACAATTGTTTTAGATAAAATTAAAATTGTAACTAAATGTAGTTTACACCTACAATTTTAAAAATAACATGGTATACATTTTCTATTAATATGAACTCTGCAATGCCTCCATATAAAATGCTACACTCAAAAATAAAATGATATTCGTAGAAAAACAGCTTCACCATTCAAGTTGTATTTTCTTGTCTTCAGGTACTTCCTTATTTATTTACGACGTATTTTTATACCATATTTTTATGAAATATATGAAGGTATATAGAGTTTAGTCCCAAGTTTGTATCGCTTAATAATATTGATGCTATGTACAAAATTTTGATGTAAGTGTTCCTAAAATCATCTAATCAGTCCATTTCGGTTGCCTGTCCGTCCGTCCATCCGTCTGTGGACACGATAACTCAAAAACGAAAATGGATATGTTTACGAAAAAATGTTTCAAACAAAAGTTGATTATTTTTTTTATAAGGAACGTTTTTTGCACTTAAACTTTTGTTCTATCTCTAACGGTTTACAAGAAGACCTTGACTTATGTTACTCATTTACGAAATCGATCTTACTTTTTTTGTCCTGAGCACGCTTTAAAAATAAGCTGAAATTTTTTGATGTTTCCCTTTGGCATCTTCTCCAATTTGCTGAAATCAACCGTCGTGCATTTCATTATTTTAAACCATCCAGCATCCCTATTTGCTGAATTTTTGATCAATACATCTCTCCTCCTCATTGATCTTCATAATCTTCAATACTGTGCATAAGTTCAGTACTGACAAGGAATTGCATTAAGTTCAGTACTGCAAGGAATTAAGTACTTTTATCATTTTTGTTTATATAAACCTAATAAATTATTTATTCTCTTGGATAAAATATTCACTTGGCATGAATCCAAGAGACCCTTGATAGGGCTGGCGTTCAATAGTCCACTGAAGAAATGAAATGCTGAATACCTACCTTGGAAAAGTTACTGTCTTTTATTTTATTGCTGTCCTTTGTATATGGAAGTAAAAATTTTTCTTTTTTATTTAGTAATATTTTCTAATATGATAAGTATCAGCAATTAACAAAAATGTCATATTATCAAATATTATAATATTTTTATAAATGTTATAAACAAACTGTTACATATTACGCTGGGCTATTACGTGGACCCAATTTTACCTACGTTAACATTATTGTGAATTATATGTAAATTTTGTAAGATTTTTTCTGATTAATGTGATGACCTAATTTTTTTTCTGATTTAGTAAAAAAAATGTAAATGAAGCAAAATTTATTTATTTTATTTTTATATTTCTGTAAGAAATAATAAAAAATGATTATTACACATAGTCAACAATTGTAATAGGCTGTAATATATCTCTATATATTATGATTGCGAAAGTAAGCATGTTTGTTTGTTTGTTTGTTACGCTTTCACGCTAAAACTAGCGAATGGTTTTTAATGAAACTGTACAGCAATATAGCTCATACTTCAGAATAACACATGAGATATAATTTATAAAGATATATTAATAAAAAAAAATTTAAATATTAATTTAATTTGACATTACTATAAATTACAGATTTCTGTAAAAGTAGTCATTTAACATTACCATAAATTACAGATTTCTGTAAAAATAGTCAATATAAAATATTTCACGGCCATCTTTTCTGATATACTCATTGAATAATTACGACTATTATACATTTAAAAAAAAAAGAAAACCATACATATATTTTACCTGTACATTTACCTGTGGGTATCACTCTAGTTACATATAGTTAAATATTTGTTTTATACTTTCCAGTTTTCGTCTATTTCTGGGCCTATATCTAACTCTATCTCTATCTAACATGTTACTTTTGAAGTCCGGCCATATATATGGCATACATCAGCCACAAAATATGGCCGTGTTGTAGGGTTTACAGGTAATATGCGTTATATGTAAAATAATGAGTTTGTGTTTTACTCATAGTTTCCAACCAACATTGGCTGTTTCTCTGTGAAAATACACATGCAGTTGGATATTCGCTTAGTATAGATAGATCATTTCTCTAATAAAAGGTCAGTCGGCAGGTAGTTTCAGGTGGAAATAAATCGGAAGTTAATGAAACTTTGGGATATGTTTCAGGGATGGTAAATTAAAATTTTCTTAAGTTTTCGACCTCGAGGACCCTGTGCCAAAGAGGAGTATTAGTTACATTTTTAATTGATGTGTGAATCCATTGTGCTATATGTTTCTTTACTTCTTTTGCACCAAGCTATGCTTTCTAGAATAAACACTAGAAACATTACACAGAAATCGATTAGCAACTCAGGAAATGGTTCATTGTTTCAAATATTTGTTCATTTATAGGCCTTTAACTCAACAATTTCCGCCGTTTATGTGTATTCTATTAAAATAAAAAGTAGTAGCGATAAAAATAAATTATGCTGCCATTTTTTTAGTGTAAGTTGGAGTTATAATCGAGAAAAATCTTCAACTTTGTCTGTTCCTGGTTAGGAAAAATACTGTTTGTAGAAGTTCCCTACATATTTTCTACGCTTAATATTTTTCAGCGACAATTAGTGTTTCTAATTTATTGCAGGGTAAGATATGTCAGATAAGAATTACCTACATATTTTCTATAAAAAAAAAATTTATAATTTTATTGTATGAAACAAGAGAAAAGTTGTTTCAATTATAAATTTAAAGGAAAATCTTGTGCATTATGTTTCATAATATAACCATATCAATTTTCCAAATACTTTTCCGTATTTTTTTAATTAATTTTTATTGTTAACTTTATCAAATGTATTTTTATTAAAGTTTCTTATAAAATTTATATTTATAAAAAAGCTGTAATTTCAAAAAGGTTGTTCATCTTAAATTAAATTATAACTTAGGATTTTATCATCTTAATATAAAGTCATTCAAGAGATTGTATAACTTTTCGTTTTTTTGGGTATATTTTCATGTTTATATATTTTTTTTCACAACTGGCGATGTGCTTATAAAATGAAAAATAATAAATATAGTTTAACAAGCTGCAAAACAAGCTTGTTGCTTGCTCTAAGTATAAATGTATAGTACGGTTATCGGTAGTATAATAAATGTATATAACTGATGATGTCCTATGCATGGATATGTTATTAGAGAGTTACATACAAACAAACAAACATACATAGTTACACACATACAGGTAAAGCTTATATAAGCGTGTTAATAAAATATGTTCTATGTAAAAAATGTCAGTACTGTGCCAATGCCATGAATTGTATCCATTGCAAGAACTTCCTATCTTGGGAAGCTAAAAAATAAAAAAAGTTTAGTTTTAACAAAAAATAAATTTTTTCACACGGTTGTACCACTTCCTGGATTTCGATTCACTGTGAAACTATTTAATTGGTAATACGGTATAGCCAGCTGACTTCTAAATCTGAAAAATGATAACGTTCTCCGTATACGAAGTTTGAAAGGACTGCGTTCGTTCACAGGAGATTTGCTTTGTTCCTTAAATATTTACGAATATGTTTAACTACATTATTTCTTTTAAATTCACTTTTTCATAGGAATTTTTTTTAAATTTGAAATTGCATTTTAATCACTGTAGTAAATAATTTTTAACTATTAAACTTCGGCGACACATTTATGCTCATTAAATATTCATAAATTTTGTTAATTGAGCATTTAAGTTAAATGTGAATAATTGAATATTTTATATTCACGTAGTCATAATGTTTGTAGTCATGAATAATAGTCACTGACAACTAAATATTCAATTTGTATGTTTCACTTGATTTGCGAATATATTAAAAATATGTTAATGAACTTACATATATGCATTACTTTTGTTTTCGTTTTTAATTAAATATAGGTACGTATTAAATTTGATAAAAGAAGACCATTTAGATTGGATAACTTCATAATTTCCAAGTAAGTGATACGGTGACAATTTTTATCTTCGTTGAAATAAATACCCTGCATAAGTTGTAATAGTTATTATCAAATTGTATAAATATCTTTATCTATTGTGAGCTGAAATTTTGGCAAATATAAAATGTTTAAAAAAAGTTTTTTACAAAACATATGCTGTTTAAAAAAAAAACAAATTGGTGTTTTTTGTATTTAAACTTTTCTTCCGTTCCCCGTCGTTAAAAAAATAATCTCTCTGAGATTGCTCGTTTGTGAACTTGAAGTAAAAATATCTTTAAACTATCTGAGCTTATATCATCTGTATTTATTAGCGTTAGACTAAAACTAATTTTTATATTGATATTTTCTTTTGGTTGTCTGGGTAATATGAGTCGTATATTGTGTATCTCTATCCACGTAGATTAGCGAATGTGTTTTGCTGTCCAATGTCTGTCTATCTGTCTGCTTGGCTTTCTTGGTTAAATGGCCGAGTCAATTCTAAAGAATGACTCTATGGATACACTTTGAACCATGAGGGTGAATAGGGACTACTTTGTTATCTGAAAAGAAACCAATAAAAATATGCAATGTATGTAGATAGAATTACCTGGGATATCTAGGATATGCTAGAATGAGACTGGGATTTTAGAAATTTAATATTTTAATAATTTCTTACGTTATTGTAAAGTTTCAAAAAGAATAAACGTCTTTATTATCCTAAAATATAATTCTCCTTTGAACTCAAATAACATTGAATTTTTAAAATGTAACCAATACTTTTTAAATCATAATGATCTTTTTCAATGAGGGAAGAAATCACATTGAAAAAAAAGACTCGCGGGTAGCAGAAGCATAGAGATATGAAAATAGAGAACGCTGGCCTGTAAGTGGATGTGATATGCGAGGCGAGAGAGAAGACGGTCAGTAAGTGTCTGTGTCCTTGTCTAATACATCCATATGTACATATGATTATGACAAAAATACAGGCGAACTCACTGACAGTCTTCTCTCTTATTCACCATATCGCATCCACTTACAGGATAGAAGATACCTCGCGTTCTCTACGTATAATATTTTATGAGCAGAAGTCCCACAATGTGATCTGTTTTTTTATTTTTGAACTCAATAAATTTTTACATAAAATTATACGAAGGGAGAGTTAACGCTATCAAAAAATAAGTTTTCGTCAATTAAAGTGCTAAAGTCCAGCATTCAAGAAATGGAAATATAAAAGAGATTATGAATATGTAGATTTAACTTTCGATGTTTTGAACCATTTTGCAAATGTTATAGTTAAGAGCTAAATATTGCTAACTCTTATTGCATCCATTAAATTTGTTCTCATATTATAAAAAAATATTTTGTTATGATTCAAGTAACAAATTTCTATTTTTAACAGTTTAATATTGGTTAAAAACCAACAAAAATGAATAAATATTAAAGTAAAAATTTCATAATTTACATACTATTAGCTAATTAATAACCAACTAACATAGTAATATTAAGTATATTCTAATTTTTTATACTGTGAATCTCTTCACATGGTTAAGTGGTCATAATTTTTAGTCTGTCTCACACAAAGATATAATTTTTGTCGTATTCGTGCATTCATGATTCTTGGCTGATAGATTGGTTTGTAAATTGTCGAAGTTCAGAGCAATTTATAAAGCCAAGAACGCAAATTGTTATTTTTCATCATTCAAGTCAGTTGCAATACCATAGATAATAGGCTTGTTTTAGGTGTATTATTTGGTAATTAGTAAACTATTTTTGTTATCAATGTCTCCATTTAAAATTTAAAAAATTGTTATTCCGGGCTATTGTTTATAGAGATGCGCGGCGAGTAATATCAAGTTTACAGGGCGGGCAAAAGACAAAAAAGACCCTTAATTTGAGAGCTCCTGATTTTATGTTTATAGAGAAATGAAAGAGTTTTTGTTAAATTTTATTAAAAACAAGTGAAAATAAAACTATTGACTGAGCTGAATGTTAAAATAGCCTCATAGACAATGTTGCATATCAGTGCTTGCATTATTTTTCATAAATTAGAGGAGTTAAAATAATCAATTTTTCTATTTGAGTATTTGCTAGGACTTCTTTTTAGTTTTGTCAAAAATCTTTCGTAAGGCTCACCAGTTGAAACTACAAGTTTTCACCTCTCTACTTTTTATAGTTTTGGATAAAAATGTACAACAAAGTTTTGCTCTCATTGGCTCACTTATGAGAAAACATTTGTGTTTTCGAAAAAATGTGTCAAACAATTGTATCTCTAACGGTTTACAAGAACAGTCCTACGGACCCAAAACCCAATTGACCAATATTGCTCATTTACGAACTCAAACTCCTTTGCGTCATCTTTTTCCTTTACACCATCTTTTTTCAGTAAAAAAATGACTATGTTTCAAAATTTCTTATTTGTGAATTTTGATAGAAAATTTTCAATGATTTTTAAGCCATGTATATTATTTTAATGCAATATTTTGACTATGCAGTTCAAATCTGTAAAAATATAAACTTTCAATTTTTGACAAAAATGTCTACAACAACTTTTGGTAATATTTGAAGCTAAGCAGTTTCGAAAATTAACTTCCAGCACCTAAGAATACGTAATAAAGTATGTGGTTTTGAAAATATTATTTTTTTCGACCAAATTCTGGGCTTAAACATTTCTAAGAAAAAATGATCATTAAATCTCTATTTGTCTTGTGACACGTAGAGAAAAAAATCTGTTTTTGCTAGCGGGTAACTGTACTTTTTACACAACATTGTTAAAATTATAACTTTTTAATTTAAAAATAATATTTTGAATTCATTAAAAAAAGAATGTTTTTGAACTTACCAAGTGAATACATGTGATTTATTGATTTTCTTTGTAAATAATTACCTACTTCCGATATAATATATCAACATGTATGTATATTTCCAATGTGTGTGCGCTTGGAAAAATATCTAGAATGTCCCAATTTAATTTTATATATTACATAATAATGTAATGTTTTCGTGTACACGACATAAAATTACTACCCGTTGTTAGTCAGAGGGTTATGTAATATAGGTATAATACGTATTGTTCCTATACATATATGTTAGAGTTAGGTTATTACAATATCGTAAATAATTTTGTTAAGCAATAAACAAATCGTTTTTATGACTATAAAAATATTGTTTGCAGCTATAATACAACCTTTTAAATGATTTTAGTTTGGCAGAAAGGTGGCTTTTTGAGGAATTGAATAAAAAGTGTAAACCACTGATGAAAAGAGCTGTAAACGTGTGTGCGACCCTTATGGTGTATACATTAAATTTCCTTTATGATGAAAATAACTTTTGCCTGACTACCTCAAACACTGTCATTGTAACAGAGGTGTTTTAACTTATAAAGGTAAAATGCGCGCTTTCTATACAAAAGGTACTCAGATAAATAAAAATTTTAATGTTATATAAATTTATAAAATCATTTACCAATCGAAAATA
Organism: Chrysoperla carnea; assembly: GCF_905475395.1. NCBI lineage: Eukaryota > Metazoa > Arthropoda > Insecta > Neuroptera > Chrysopidae > Chrysoperla > Chrysoperla carnea. The sequence goes on along the minus strand of NC_058337.1, from coordinate 68,433,570 downwards.
TTTCTGTGAATGATTAGTTTCAAAGAAAAATGATCATAGAATACATTACATTGTGTAAATGATTTTCTACAACTGTACTTATTATCAAAATTTTTAGTTTCTTAATATAAACAGAAAAAATTAAGGTCTTTTTTTCTTCTCTCAACGCACTCTACTTTCTGCTTTATCCAATATTTTCAGCACATCTTGATGTTATTACGCAATGGTTGATACAAGCACCAGAATTTTGCTATTACCTTTCATTCACGAGAAATCGCACAAACATGCGTACAGACAGAAATCATTTTAAAAGTGGTGTTAATATGTTGTCTTTCCTATGAAAAAATCCCTTCTTCTATTTGGATATATTCGGACCGATTTCAAGAACTTCTCTATGGATTCTACGTTATAACATTCAATTTTTTTCTACCCTTTGCTGGATTGATATTGAAAAGTTAGAAAAAAGTCGAGGTTTTAAATGTGCCTCAGCGGGTACTGTGTTAATGGAATTAATATGTTTCGTTTTTAATAATTTGGCCTTAAGAAGGCAAAACAATTTGGCTTAAACCCACAATTTTCTTCAGTTATCAATTTTCTTAAATTCTTTTTTATGCAGTTTAAGTCAATGTTTATAGCGTTTAGTAAAAAGGGGATTTGACAAAATTGATGGGATTTAGTTTTAAACCGTTTTGAAGAAGCACACTTCTCTGCTCTACCCTGGGCATGCGGTAGACAAAAACCATTGCATAAATAGGCGCAATTGGTTTGTCCGCCCTTATTGATACAACGACATAAATCGAGACTCTGTGGGAATTATATTAAAAAAAACAAATCGGAAATTAAACCCATTTACGGCCGTTCGTGCACGTTTGTTAGGCCATTAAAATAGAGAAATTTTGCCAAGAACTAATAATATCACTACCTACTGAGATATTTTGAATTTGAAATTGGCCGCCTTTTATATTTTAGGTGGAGGTTGTCGAAAACAAAGTAAAAATTTTTCATAAACAATTTATTTTAAACAGTTTTTAATAGATACATATTAACCAGTAGTTGCTTTATTCAATGTAAATAATCATTTGCCAAAAACCAAGCAATGTAAAACTACTTTAAAACAAAATTGATTCAAGAGATTTTAGTATGTGCTAATTGGACAATGGTTGGTGCCAGGCTGGGCCTGGCAGTGTATCACGACTACTGCAGGAGCTGTCACAGTGGTGAGGAGGAGGAGACGATGTCTCATCTTCTCTGTCACTGCCCACCTCTTGTCATAAGGAGATGGACTTACTTGAGCCAACCTCTCTTTGACGACCTCTCCGACCTGAAGTCCGTCGACGTCAAAGCTCTCCTGTTGTTCTTAAACAGCTCCAAATGGTTCATGGAGTAGTGACGGGGATGGGCCATCCCCTTTTTCGGTATCACAACGGACCCTATGGTCTAAGTGTGTACCACCCCAAAACAGCCACTCTAACCTTATCTTATATGCTAATTATATGTTAAAAAAATAAATACCTGTTGCCATTAGGAAAATTAATTAAAACCTTAAATATTGTTGGTCATATAGGTACTAGAATGCTGCGGCTAAACTATAAAGTGGGATCAAATCATATTCAGTACTTACTCAAAAGTAATAAAACAATAACATATATAAAATTTAGATATTGTTTTCGTTTCATAAAATATTGGGTTCGAGCATCATTTCGTCATGTTTATCTACTGAAAATATATATTGATGTTTGTTTGTGTAGATAAAAAAAAAAAAAAAATAATAAAAAAATTTTCGTATTAGTTTTTTCCCTGATATAATTTATTGTTTTCACAACAATATTGACAATCTAAATTGGTTGGTATTATTAAGATATAAATGTTTTTTTGTGTTATTTTGTTTTTATATTTTCACTGTTTTTTCTTCTTCTACTAATAACACTCATATTGTTTCGCAACAGGCAAAAAAATGTTTACAATTTTTTATATTATTGTGATTTGAACTGCCTTTGGTGTAGGCAGATGTTAGGCTTACGCAAAATTTTTGTAGTTTTTCTGTAATTAATTTATTTTATTTTTTAGCTCAGAGCTAAAAGGGGAAAGATGCCATAATTGTACTCCTTAACTTAAAAAAAGCAGAGCATCAATCAAATAATACCCTATTTTTGTGTCTATATTTTTTCCGAAAAAATGATAAACCGTGTACCGTGTGAGTGCCATTTATAAAACTGGTTTCAAAATCAAACTTTTTTTGTTGATATTAGAATATTTTTAATAATACACAATTAATCCTAAGCCTGATTGTTTATTTGATAAAAATTGAAAAATAAATTAATAAAAAATTCTAAATAAACTTCATTTGTATGTTTTATGTGGAAATTTAAATTTCCCAGCTAATAACGAACGAAATATGAGCACCGTGAAAATAGCACTCCCAAATGCGAAATTTTTTCATTCTCATTTTTTTTAACATTTATCCACCGTGAGATCATTCATTTTACATAAATAAAAAAGAGCATATAGGATATTTCTTTAATTTTAAGATCCATCCCTTTAACCGATTTCAAAAATTATGGTACTGCTCTTTTAGGCGATGTATTGGAGGTCCTCTACAAATAGGTGTCCGGCGGTGAGCACCATATCTCTGGTTTGAATGATTTAAAATGAAAACATCCAAAAAGTTTCTTAAGTCGATAGATGAATACAGGTAAAAGTATGATTTTTGACAAAATGCCGGCTTCCAAAAAAAAAGTAAAATTCTTCAAAACATTTCCAGCTTAAAAGTGGTCTAAAATTTATCTCTTCTTAAGTATTTTTAAATGACTTAAGTATTAGCCGTAACTATTCAGTAAAAAAAATTCAATTATTCACAAGTGATCTAATTTAGGGTAATCATATAACTTTTTGCGGTTTGATAATAACCTTGATAAATAAATAACTTATTATTTTTAATTAAAAAGATTTCACTTGTAATGTTGGTAAATCAAAATCCATAACGTAAACTGGTTTTAAAATTAAATTCACATATAAATTTTTTTTTTTTAAATATTATTATTTAATGAATTATTTAATAATATTAAATTGCAACATTTTTTCCAAAATTAATATTAATTTAAGTTTATATTAAATATTCTTCGGTTTAGTTAAAAATAACCCTCCATTAATAGGTTCCATCAGAATCGAATTAAAATTTAATTGAAGATTTTGTGGAGCCTGCAATGTGTTTGATATAGATATTTTTACTAAACACGTGCTACAAAATTGAGAGATTTGGAGACATTACTTTACCACAAAAAAAAAATTATCTTACTACCTAGCTATTAAATTTAATACGGCACAATGTCAAAAAGGCCTAACCAAGCGAATTACACGATAGGCCACAAGAGATAAAAGTAATTTTTTTTTTAAATTCGATCTACATAGTTATTGATGTACGAGTCGATTGCCCAAAAATAATTTTTCTTCTTTGTGTACAAAATAACTTCATTGCATTCTTGTAACTGGTCACGAAAGTTTTATAAAAGTAAAATATACGTGAACGGGAAATGATAGAAATTGAAATACCGGAGCGTTTAATAATTTCCCAGATATTAAAATACAAAATAAAGGTAGAAAAGTAAAATACTTTCAAAGATTTTTTGGTTGTCACAATGTCGCACACTCTGTTAAATATAGGCTTTTTGAAAAATATTTTTCATTTCCATATGTCTGTCGTCAATCAAAAATCACTTTACCCTTTCATAAAATTTCTCATATTTCAACAAAAAAAACATACACACGCATAAAAGTGAATGCATATACATAATATGTTCACTTGACAGTAGCGTAAAAACGACACGACATATGGAGAAGATAAGTATTAGAATAAAAATCAAATATTCTAAAAAGCCCGTACTTTTTTAATAAAAAATAATTGTTCATTTCGTGCAAATTCGGTATGTTCCGATTTTATTCGTTTACACACAAACGAAAATGGTTTGTTAAAAATGTGAAAAACTGAATATATAATATATAACTCAACAATTTTTTCAAATTCGATTATACCTTCTCTGAAACGAACCTTTCTGTTTAATATAAATTGAAATTCTTCAAGAAATGTAAATTTTGTAAAGCCGTATTTTGCGACCTCTTATAATTTTGTGAAAGGTACGTGTGTATGCCTAACCGCATATCTTACCGATATGTAGCCACTTCATAATTTGGCTGTTCTAAATCTTGGTTCAATACTAAAATGAGTAGTTTTCTGTGTCTCGAAAAATTAACAAAAAAATAATAATAAATCCGACTACGTTAAATAAAATCTGAAAAGAAAGAAAGAACTTCAGTAGTTTACATTAACAGTCGGGCTCCATTATTGTGAAGATTTGAGTCTGTCTAGGTTTTAATGGGCCGCGACAAGTTAAAGTCGCTATGTAAACTAGTGGACTTGTTGCTTCCTTTTCAAATTTTATTAAAACTTTTAAATCAATTTATTATTCCTTATTAAATTTAAACATATTACTTATATATATTTGTAATCCCCTTTTTATTTCCTGTATTTTGATACCCTACTCGATAGGATTTGTTAGTTTTTTTTTATTAACGTTTTAACATTTTGCGCCAAAAATCCGCCATTTTGTTTTGTTTTTCCAAACCCCTTCCTAAGAACATTTGGGTTTATGAGTCTAATATAATGATCCCTTAAACGTTGCTGTAATCCATTTAGCCGTTCGGAAGATACGAGGTAATAAAGAAATATACAAACAAATATAACATACGTATACATAATATAATAATGGGGTTTAACCTCCGTTTCTCGGACATATGCCTTAACGGGGGCCACCCACATCATTATTTGTTAATCTTTATTTATTAACTACATATATACAATTACATTTTATGATGTGGGTGGAATCGGTTACTTCGTTCTTATCTCAACGACGACAATGTGATCAATTCTGCATCCCCATTAATTATAATTTGTTCACACTGCCGCTGCCTGGATTCGAACCCGCAACTTCCCAGCCAGTAGCCAAACCGTCAAATATTAACGCCTTAGATCGCTCGAGCACTGAGCCGGTAACATACGTATACATACATACATACATACATACATACATACATACATACATACATACATACATACATACAAGATACACGGGAAATCATACCTTTTCCTTGACAGTCGGATAAACAGGAAAAATTTCTCGTCTGCCCTCCGGGCGAAAATTGTCAATTTTCGCCCCGCTGCGCTTAACGAAGTGGCCTCCGTCGGGAGAAAAATAATATACACACCACGGGAGCAAGTAAAGAATGTCTCAAATCTCTTGTTCATTGCAGTCCGATGCGAAGTCAAGGGTGACAAACTTCTTTCCAAGTGTGTAATATACCATTTCGAAAATAATATGTATTTAAGAGATTAAAATAAGAACACATACATACATATTTTAAAAGCAAAAAAAAAGTGTCATTTGAAATATTATTCCTGAAGGAATTCTAAATAACTTTTTCATAAGTGAAAAAAATATACGAAAATTTTGTTAGTAAATATATATAAATTTTTTTCGATAAAGTTTAACAAAAATATATCAGAAAATATTAGCCCCCATCCACATTCTCTTGATAAAAGAAACTTTTTTCTATATGTAGCAAAATCTGGTGGAAATATGATTTATTTTGTTTTTTTTTTCTGCCGAAAATTTAGAAATTAGATTATAAAATGTTTCTAAGTTTAGAAGTTTAGTATAAATATAAGCATATTTAATGAATTTACGGTATCTTTACTCTAAGATGATATAACTTAAGATACTTGCAACCACAGTAATAAATGTTATTTGTCTATTTGACTTTTGGTAAGATGAAATAATTAAATAGGCAGATTTACTAGTCATGCTTGTTACCAATATTACCAACGGATTTGGAAAGATGACTTAGAAAAACTTCTCGTAAAGTAGCGAGAGTTCAGAAATCCCTGAAGATACCAGCCGAAGTAGCTTAGTTTCTTCTGATTTTCTTGACCTTTACTTGCTCCTCGAAGTGTCCAGAAGAGACCCAGGTGATTGGACAGACGGACCCGACCTTTAAGAAAGGTCTGTAGTCTCTTGATATTGTATAAATCGGTAAAATTCGACTTTTCTGCCTTTCTAGTAAATGGGAATTTTTTGATTTTTTTGGTATATACTTGTTTCTCGAAGTAATTGGATAGACGTTTTTAACCCGAGTAGTTTTGGAAATAGAGATTTCATTATATATCGGAGTTTAAACATTTAAAAAAATAAAGCTTATCAAATTTCTAGTTACAGGAAGAAAAGAACTGTGTTTAAATATTAATTTAATATGTTTTAATTAATTTTGACACGATTTTATTTTTTATGTCTGGCCATCATTACCACCTTGGTAGAATACCGACCGCTGGTAATTTCAGGGTCATAAATGCCTGATAAAAGATTCAGGAACTTTAAATTAAAATAGTTGTTAGGAAAATACAAATTCGTAAAACTCCACCCTATATAGAATGAAAAAATCTACTTCTTCTTGGTTTTGTATAGAATTTTTGCGAATCGTATTTTCGAAGAAATAATTAATGATAATTCAAATTACAGCTGTTAGACTATTTTTTTAACAACTATTTTGTAGTTTGCAATTTTTCTCGTTGTTTACAATAACTAAAATTGTATGGAAAATCGTTCTTTCATATCGTTGTGTTAGAGTTGATTCTTAGACGATCTTTAACGTAAAGAAATATTTAAAATCTTCAAAGGATATCTCTTTTCTTGAAAGCATTTTATTTGGATTATTTATTATAAAGGATCCGTAGCAGATCTTTTCAGAATATTCAGAATGTGCATATTATTATTTTTCAAACGTTTGTATTTTTTGACGATTTATTCCCCTTAAAACTTCATCAATTTTAATGAATGTGGTGTCATTTTAAAGGTTATTTGTAACAAAATATTAGTAAGGAAGTCGAACATTATTGTCTTCAAATCGAAAAAAAAATTGACAAGCCGAGAGTATTGTATGATGCGGCCTTTGGATCAACAAGAATGACTTTAATAGTTTTTTGGAATAATAAATTGGTTTTCACTTATAATGAATATTTCCGCATTGCCAGTCTATGTCTTTAAAATATGTGATATAAATTAAAGGAAAAAAATTATTTTTTAAACAAAACATTATGTAATTTCTTTATTTAAAAAAAATTATCTTTTTCCGATTCTGCGATTTTGCCAAAAAAAATTTACGTCACTTCCATGCAACCTCTATGTCATAGCTACAAAAACTATGTTTCTGTAAAAATCAATTGTATTATTTCAACTCCATTTTAGTTTCAATTCTAATTTTTTTTCAAATTGAAAACTACAGATTGAAGTATAATCTTTCTTACTTAAAAATATTAATTTCAAATTTTAAAAGAAAATTATTTTAACTTTTCAAAAAACATATTTAGGTATATATTTTTCTATATTTATACATGACATTTTAGAGCTTACGTAAGTAATTTTATTTTAAATGATTTTTTTGAACTGTCACGTGTGATTATTCTTATAAATGACATAAAATTTTTTAATGTACACATATGTGAAAAGCACATGTGAAAATTTAATAGTACTACGTTACTTTGTGTTTACTATTTCAATGTATAAAATTAAAATAGTTTTAAAATTTAAAAATTTTTTATGTCATTTCTGATTCCTCTTATGTAAGGTAAATTAACATTTATTTTGTTTGTTTCTATGTATAGATATCTCACAATGGGCAAAATTAAATAATATTTTAGTATCTTTAACGAAGAAAATGTGAATTGCAGAAATTTTGGTCATATTGCAAGCAATAATCACTTGGTTTTTTTATTTTTGTCTTTTTGCTTCTATTGAGATTTTCCTATTAACAAGTGAAAACAAACAATTGACTAAGTTAATTATTGAAATACCATACATAGACAGTGTTGATTACTCTATCATATTACGCATATGTATATACATAACTGATATTCCCATATAAGACATACCATACAATTTACGCCTAATTTGCGCCTTCACGGTTAAACAGTGACGCTTACGAAAAAATTTCAAACAAAAGTTTTTTTTTTTTTTTTTTTGATAAGGAACATTTTTTACATTTAACTTTTTGTTCTATCTCTAACGGTTTCCAAGTTGGGTCCTACGGACCTCACTTTTTACGTCCTTAGTACGCTGTAAAAATTTCAGCTTGATATCTTTTTTCGTTTTTGAGTTATCGTGTTCACAGCCGGACGGACGGTCGGACAACCGAAAATGGACTAATTAGGTGATTTTATGAACACCTTTACCAAAATTTTGTTCGTAGCATCAATATTTTTAAGCGTTACAAGCTTGGGACTAACCAGTTCACCTTGCATATTACATATATGCATGGTATAAAAAGCCACAAAAAAATATATTTCGGCAAGATAAACAGTCTTTCTGGCTATAACTAAATAAATTAAACTTTAAACCTTTCATATTCTCGCAAAATCGTTGTCAGCCATTTTGATGACGTACTATTGGTAAAAACAACAGTCTCAAGATGATGGTAACATATCCTACATATTATTTTTGCTTATATGATGTCACATTATGGCGGCTATTCAGATTAAAAGCTACGACTTTTAATTTTAATATAATAAAACAATAATGTGCTTTTATGACTTAAAATCAGAATATTTTTTTATAGTTGGTTTTTCCATAAACCTTAAAGCCTTTACAAAGATAATTTTAAAAATTTTCCACGGGAACTAATGTTAAAACATTTACTATTCTGTCCAGGAGATTTTAATCTACCAAATCTTGACAGCGTGTGCTTGAAGTAACTAATAAAGTCAAATACTTTATCAGTATGAACTCCCGTTGTTGGAACAATACGTTCACATGCACGCAGTGCGTATATAGAGGAAACAATCATTAATGAAATAACATTTCTTTGGTTTTCTGACAAAAGAACTAAAAACTCTAAAATTTTATTATAATTGTAAAATACATTAAAATATAAGTTATTTTTAGGCTCACATTTTTATTAAAAAGTAAAACAATTCACAAAACAATTCTTAAACTATCTATACTTGTGCACATTCAAAAACAGATCTTTTAGTTTTTCGACGCCAGGTGACATTTGAAAATATTTTTGAGAGGGTCTTAAAATAAATTCAAGGATGTGTCTAAATATTTACTTAATTAGTTTTAAATATGTCTGATTACTTCTTATTAGATTGTATTATAATTCCTTGATTTATCTAGACTTCAAAATATCTCACAAATGGTATGCTGGAATAGAGTCATTTACTTATTTTTACTTAAGAAAACCGTAATAAAACAGGTTTTAAAAAAATTCTCTTGAATTTCGCGACCTTTGACCTTGAATATCTCAGGACGCACGCGTGACTGTATGTGACTTTTGAGACAACATTTGTACTATCAAAATAAAGGTTTGTACAAAAATTAAGCTTATTTCGTTAGATTCCGAGGTTAAATCATAAGATTATTGGAGATATATTTTATTTATTTTCTTAAAAACCACTATTTTTTCGATGACAACGAAATACTCTTATTTTGTCACCTTTGACCCCGGATAATTTTCGTAGCGGCATTCGGCTCGATGGGGACTTAAAGGATTTTGTTGTGAGCCACAAATAGAAGGTTCACGCAAAGATCCAGCTTTCAGGAAATTTTTCCGAAGTGAAAGCATCGATTCCGAGATTGGATAGGATAGTCTGATTAAACTTACTGTTTCGATAGATTCATTAAACGTTTTTTACACTACAGTAATTTAAACCCATACCCGCTGTTTCTTTATTATTCTATAATGCTGGGTAAACTTAAACTTCTGCGAGCTACTCACAAACCCCAATTGAATCATCCTTGCATCCAGCCTTGCCTACGCACGTGCAAAACTAATAAACCATTACGGTAAATTGTTCAAAATGTAAGTATTGATATTTAAAATATTTAAAAAAGTTTTGTAACTCACTGCTGTTGAATTTATGGATTAGGCCATTGTAATATATGTTTCTGCTTCTCCCATTTCGTACCTTGTTAATTAAACTCCATTAGTCGAGGAATGATCAAATTTTGCACTTTTTTGTTAGTAGCGATATCCAAAAGTTTTTATTTTCATATTTCAATTTCATTTGAAATATTCATTTTGAGTATATAAATAATCCATACCAAACAGTAAATAGCACAAGTCATATGGTGTCCAACAGATTCTTTTGTATTTCATTAAAAGTATTTATTGTTTTTATAATGTGAATATAATAATGCAACAACATGTTTACATTTAATTTTTTTAATCTTGTTATAAATTATTTCATAAACCTGTTTTAATGATATATTACGGATTCAATATCAACAATCATTTAACAGATCTGTCTGTCAAGTTATCGAAACGTTTGTTGCAGACGTTGTAATAACCCATATTTAAAAAACAACTTTTTTTTTCAACCCACTTTTAAGTTCAAGGTAAATTACTGAAACATTTGTTTGTGTTTTTGTAATTGGTAATATTTAATGATTTTATAACAAAAAATATATTTTGCAATTTTTCTTTCCTAACTTATGAGAATGAACCATGGAAAATCCATTTTAAGACCACCTATATAATTGCATCATTATGATTTTAAGTCTTAATCATTTTTTGGGGGATATTTCTTTTCACTATAACTATTTTCCCTCCTGTGACAAATTTCAGTCACATTTCTCAGTCTAGGTAGGTACTCAAAAAATTCGAAGGATTTAGTCCTCGCTTTGGATATTCATTCTTGGCTGGATTTAAATTTGGTTTTCGCCATTCGATTTGTTAGAGCGTCAGGAAATTTTGTGACTTAAATTGATTTATAAGAAATTAAAAATATACAATTTGCATAAATAATATGCATTTATTTTTTTGCGTTTTAAATTAATCGTAAATAGATTAAATTTACAAATCGATTAATAGTGATGAAAATGATTCCAAGGTTGTCATACGCTGTTTTTGGGGTCGCTGAAGACGAATATCGCGTCATAATTTGTCTTCAAGGTAGCCGGCGACCAGGTTAAACGGTATCCTCGTTGTCTCCGGGAGTTTTCGGGAAATTTGTTAAATAATCGATCCAAACTCATTACCTGGATGCTTTTGGGGACGCTGAGCACGAATATTGTGCCAGAATTGTACTCCAAGGTACCTGTTGCCCGATTCTGCCGCGATATTCGTGTTCAGTACGTCTAGTTTTTCATGTAAATTTATAAACGAACACGAAAAAAATTGATTTAAGAAACGTGATTGTAGGAATCAGAACAACGACAAGAACACTGCATTTATCAAATAGGTAAAATTTTATGATTTTTAAGACTCTAATATCGTTGTCAAGAAAATGAAAATACTTCCGAAAAATATTTCTATGCCATAAAACTAATATTCAACATGCATATAAATTTTTTATTCTTCAAATCTTTCTTTCCATTCAAAAACATGATTTTATTACTTGAATTGAAGGAAAAAAAACAATTGCCTTTTCTTTCGTTCTATATGATGTGCACTTGTATCGGAAACTTAAACAAGTTTTGCTCAACCCTTTTTATATTACAGAAACAACTTTATATAGTATCAACATTGAACTAAAAACAAAGACGGAAAACCTAATACGTTTCAATTCAAATATGTAATATTATACAGGATGGAGCCAATGAGCCTTGCTACAAAAATTTAATTTTGGTTTAGGCATGCGATTATTTATTTTTTGATTTCGTGCAATAAGTTTCGGTAATTAAGATTGTTAAAAGAATAATCGAGAGATAATTGGCTGCATTTTTAATTAAGATTTAAATAAATTATAATTATGATGTCATACAAGAATAAATTTTTTAGTTATCTTTTCATTTAAAACATAATTTACTAGATATTACTAAATAAAAGTCTGTTTTGTTAAAAAAATAAAAAATCAAAATTGGTTCATCCGTTTAGGAGCTACGATTACTCAGATCTGATTGTGGCATCATAGCTCCTAAACAAGAGAACCAGTTTCGATTTGGGTTAATTTGGGCCAGCCAAAATTAATAAATAGCTTCTACTTATTTTGCGCGATAATGGTTCCTAACCTATTTGATATTTGTACTGTTCCGTTTGTCGTAGCATGTTGCATGTTATGTGATATTCGCCACATACCTTTGTGCATTTTTATGGATATAATTAGTGTTGATGACCAAGCTCATTATAGTCGACTTTGTGTCCTTTACATATTATATTTTCAGTTAAAAAAATGTCTTGACTATAACACTATTTTCGCTTTTTAATTAATCTCTACCAACATTACATAGAAATACTTGAATAAATACACATTTAACTTTTTTGAATTATTCCAATATATACTGAAATGGAACTTTATTTTTCAAATGCGAGGTGTGAAAGAATTAACTAAAAACTGCCATTTAATCGTTTTTATTTCCCGTAATATTAATTTGGTTTTATTTATGTAATATTTCATTATCTTCCCTGCTTGCTAAAATTGCATTGCCCCACCCTATATATTAGCAACACAACAACACAAAGAATAAAATGTAAATCCTATGTATTTTGAAATTGTACTGAGAACTTTTATTAAAAAGCAGTTTGTATTCTTTGCTTTAAAAACTCCATTTGGTTTTTTATACCAAAGAGTAAGAAAACGGTATAGAAAACTTGTGTGTAAGTTTCCACAGCCATAGCATTGCATGCCTTAAGTATATGATTCAGCAACAAGACTCTTTCAGGTTATTGAGATATATCCTCATATTATTAGGTCCGGCTAGACTTGTGATGATTGGCACATAAAACGTTTTTAAAGATGTAATGCATGCACTTAGCAAAAGGAATGGATTCAGTTCATTTTGCGTTATGTATTTGACTAACCATGGTTCATTGCGTTTTGATTATATGTTTACATATAAAGGATACGTGGTAAAGTGTTATTTAATGTTAAGTGTCGTCGAGTTATTTAAGATTTAAGGTTCTGGTAGAACAAAGTATGGGAAATCTTAGACAAGATCTTTTGATCCAGGAATTATATGTTTTATTTTTTAGACTAACGATATGAATCTAACGGGTAGTGATAAGTTTTAATTCTGCAAGTATCTTCCCATTTCTAAGCAAATCGAGTTACAATGACTTAAGTTATTGAGTAATAAATTGTGTTGGTAAAACTAAATAAATTATTGCGGTCGTGGGACTCCCGTTAGGAATGAAGTACAGAAACAAATGTTAAATAAATACATATATGTAATCTGTTCAATCTGTAATGTGAAATAGGCAGAGTTTCAAGACGCACATAGTTATAGTACACGAATTTTGCCATTTTTGTACTATTTACTTCCTGAACTAGTTATGCATATGTACCCATAACTAGTTTTGGATATAAATGAAAAATTCGTGTTCTATAATAAATAGAATAATACAAAGTAGAATAACATATCGTGGTTACCATGGATATAAACAATAAATTTGAATAATCATCAGCCGGGAAAAAGATTATATTTGCTTTTATTATGTTTGCTTAAAACACGTTTGTTTTAAGATAGTTTTCGGCTATGAAATAAATCGTTCCTATCTTACCCTCACTTTGATGTCCAAAATTAATTAACTAAAGGCATTCAAGAAGTCATAAAACCTATAATATTTCTTCGAAAGTATATTGTTTTGCGCTCTTGAACTAAAGACGGCAATAACGTGCGAACTGTTGCCAAAAGCTATGCCTGTAGCTGAAGTCTTTTTCTGCAAGTCTATATTCTATGTTCAATATCTATGATCTTAAAAAAAACAAGTGACAATCTGAATGTCACTTCAAGAATAAAATAAATTCTAAACTAAAAACATAGATTTTCTGTGAAGAATTATTTAAACGACAATCGTGGTTTTATAAAACTATTCATTTTCTTCTTCCTTTTTACTCTAAATGTTACATACATTTCTTTTAACTCAAGTGAATAAAATTAATTAATTTTGTTGAAGAGTCCCCACTTAAAATATGAAATTAGGAGAGTAACTTATGTGGTGTTATTAATTTCGACGATATTCATGTAAAAAAAAAATTGTTTTATTCTTTTGTTTACATTCTATTGTCAAAACAATGTTTCCTCTCATTTTAATCTGATTCATTTTTTATTTAGTTGTCTTTGTTTTGTGTGATGATACAAATTATTATTATGATGAAAATAGCAACTGAAATTGAAAAAGTTTGTATGAAGCATTTAATGTTACGTTTACATTGAGGAAATTTTGAAAATTTTACGATTTTTCATGGTTCACATGATGGCGATCGAAAATATAAAATTTTCTAATATTTGTATGATTTCTATTAATTTAATTAATCGATATCGGGATTTCAACGGAAATACACGTTCTGATTCCAAAAAAGGGGTTTTTAAAAAATGTTGCGTTCGTCGGTATGTCTGTTACCAAGCTGGAGCCTTCAATTTTCAACCGAATTTTCTCAAACTCGGTACATAGGTTCAGTTTGGTCATAATTCCAAACGATTTTTTCCCTAGGCCTTTTTTCAAGGGTACTGCCCTCTAGGCCAAAATAGGATTTTTGAGGTTTTCTCAAAAACGGCTATTACGATTTCGACTAAACTTGGCACACCCCAGGGGAAAACCCTTCCAAATACAGGAAAATTGAATTTTCTAAGGAGAGGCTGAGGGGACAGCAGTGAAACTTGGTATCAGGGTTTATATTAACAAGGTCCTAGGTTTGATATAAATCCTCTCTATTAATAGTAGATCGGTTACGGAATGGAAGTGTTGCTTACATCGGATGATCTATAAGAATAGTGTACTGAAGTTTGCTTCAGAAAAGTTCAATAACGGGTATATTTCGATTTTCATATATTCGGAATTTAATTATGAAGCTGAATAACACAGAGAAAGGGGAATGGCTCAACCTGCACTCAGACCTGTCTTATTCAGAAGTACTTTGCTATACCTAACACTTTCCAATTTGAATGCAAAGTGTAGCGTCACTAAGCAAGTACTCAGATCAGTAATGCCATTATGTGTAACGAATGAACGTTTTAATTGGAGGAGCGATAAAAATATTTGCTGGTTTCATCTTGACTTCCCTTGTAAACTCGACTTTAAATCAAAAAATGTTTTTGTTTTGTATTATATCAGACATAATATATTTAGAAAAGTATCCAAAAAAATGGAAAACAATATACTTTCACATCATGTCTTTTATGTTCATAGAATATATCCTTATTTATATTTTTGGAGACTTCTATTGTGTTTTAGATGATATATACAATTTATTATTTTATTTATATATAACATAAATCTATAGTCGTGTGCAAAGAAACCGGAACGTAGTAGGTATACTTCAACTATTGAGGGTACCTATATGCAACAGATCTTAAAACGGGATGATTTTCGTCATTTTTGTTTAATTTAGTCCTACAACCGAAAAAGCTCAATGAATATGGTAAATGTAAAGTTGGTAAAATTTCTTAATCTGTCAAAGACAGATGTTCCCCTGGTAAAGTCTTTTTTTCTATCTGCGTCAATCTCTAATATGAATCAGCTGGGTTAAATAAAATTTTTTTAGCGTAGTGATTATTCGAAAAAAATTCCCTACAATTTATTTTCTACCTTGTAATTTCTATTCTACATTCTTTCAGTATGAAAAAATTATTTGTCATCACGAAAGCTAGCTCATAACGAAATATTTTAGTAAAAGTCATGAATGAGACCTTGCGCTTATCTATCAGGCGTAAATTAATCCTAACCGTGCAAGTAAGATGCCGGATAATAAACCAAACACATTTAATAAAAGTTACTTATATTTGTTAAATTAAACTTGTCTCAGTTTCTTTGTCCTTGGGTATATTTTTGTTAAATTAATTTTTTATTGTTGTTGAGTACATTATTATGTGGGTTTACATCAGTGTACCAAAATCCAAGTACATCGTCCCATAAATATTACAATTACAATTTAATATGAAAATGGTTTTTATAGATTGTTAATATTAAATAATCAATCTTTGTTAACAATTTTAAATTTTTTGTCGAAAAATTTCTCAATATATATATTTTATTCGAGAGTTAAACTTAAATATATTTTTATTTTGTCTGGCATTCCTTTTTATACAGTCGAATAAAATCAACTATCTAGAAAACGGAAATTTGCTTTCGGCAATTTACTTTTTTAAATAGCATTTTTTAAATATATATACCATCCCTCAAATGAAATCATGAAATATTTTTATTTCTAAATCGTTAATACAATGATAGTGAATTTCCACTTGGAACAAATAGAAATAGTAAGTTCCCGATATTGCATTAAACTTTTGATAAATCGATTTCTGTAAATATGTTCACCTTAGCCCAAAGTCAATTTTTGGAAGTGCTATCTGCCGCTCACCCACTGTAGAATAATAGGGATGCTGTTTTTCTACTAAATCAAAAATTTTTCCCAAATAACATGAAAATCATACATTATCTAATCGATATAAAAGTTTGAAACAAAACTAGCTGATACATACGACCCTTTTGTTATGCTACTTTTCAGTAGATACTTTTGTGAACATGATTTTAAGCGCAAAACTCGAAAAACGTACATTTAATTGAACGATTGTTAATTAATGAATTATTAAATAATGGTCTCTATTAAATAAACCTTATTACAATATACCATTTATTTTCTACATTCATGAAAACACCTGATACACAATACAAATTACTCCACCTATATTTGGTTAAAATTAATTTTTTAAATTAAGCAAAAAAGAAATTAATAACATGTATAAAAAGAATCAGTATTTTTAAGTAATTAGTTTTTTCTGTCTGTCTATTCGTTCCAGCATTGTTTACAATTATTTTTTGTATACAGAATGCAGATGAAATTTTACGTTTTTTTTTTTTTTTTATTATTCAACAACAACAAAACACCGTTTTTAACCTCTATATAGGTATAATAACACAGTTTGTTAAAAATATTGATAAAAAAGGTGAAAACAAACAATTGACCGAGTTAATTGTCCAAATACTATGTATAGACAGTGTTGATTACTCTGTCACATTACACATGTTACACATATACAACTGATATTCCCATTTAATCAGATTATTTAATTTGTGCATCAAAATTTCAGCTTGATATCTCTTTTCGTTTAAGAGTAATCGTGATGACAGACGGACAGACGACAGACAGACAAACGGAAATGAACTAATAAGGTGATTTTATGAACACTTATACCAAAATTTTGTTCATAGTATCAATATTTTTATGCGTTACAAACTTGGGACTAAACTTAGTATACTTTGGTATATTTCATATACATGGTATAATTATGGTATAATTAACACGCTTATATTAACTTCACTTCTAACTAACCATGTAATAAAATCTTAGAAGTAAAATTTAATCTACAAAACTAATTGTCTACATAACTTGAAAATTTGGTCCGATTACAATAAAATAATTTAATGATTTTATTCTAGTATCCTGAAGAGAATAACCATGATAAAAATTGATTTAGTATTATTATTTTTAAATATTAATAATATTCTCAATTATTGAATGGTGTAGTCGTTAGGATACTTCCTCCTCATACGAAAGATCGTAAGATCGGAGCCCATTCAGGTTAATAGAATTTTATTTTTTACCTACTTTGCTCCCAAAAGAGTATAAAATCTTTCACTTGGCAAAATTAATAAACAACAAAATAAATTATAGTTTAAAAAAAATTATAAAAACATGTTTTATTTCACTAAATAGTGGATAATAACTTTAATTGTCATGTGGAATTTAAAGCGTGGGGTTCTCTCTACATTCTTAGTTTAAATTATTATCCACTTTTTAGTGCAGTAAGCGTGTTATTTAGTTTTTTTAATACTTTATAGTTTTACTTGGCTTTGCCAAATATATCGGAAAAATTTAAGAAATAGACCAAGTATAATTATAAACCAAGACTTTGTTTACTATATTTGGTTAAGGTTTGGGCTTAAGTGCTTGCAATCAGCATTTAATTTATAATTCTTGGTCGAGGCAAAAATAATAATCCAAGGTTCTCTGAAGCCCCTAAAAATTTAACTGGTTAATGATATAATAATGGACAACTATGCCAAGTTTCATTAAATTCTGAATGCAAAGTTTATTACCGATAGAACCTACCTTAAGCTATTTAGCCTTCGAATCCCTGCCCATTTCCAAGGCTGAATCAAATATTACGCCAAGCCTTGGATTATTATTTTTGCCTCGACCAAGAATTATAAATTAAATGCTGGTTGCAAGCACTTAAGCCCAAATCTTAATTAATTATGATATAATAATGGACAACTATGCCAAGTTTCATTAAATTCTGAATGCAAAGTCTATTACCGATAGTACTACCTTAATGCTCTCCAAACCTCGATTCTATCGTCAAGCATGATATTTCCAATTACGAGTATACTTCTATATCCTCTATATAGAGGTTTGATGGCATATTTTGTTTGGTATAAGGTGTAATATATTTCTTTCGAATTTTTTTCTTTAAGATTTTTTCTTGTTACAATAAATACATGAAATGAATAGAGTTCGTATTGCGTAATTTATTTAAGTAATTAAAATACTATAGTTTATTTTTTTTTCTTTCATTTGAGATGAATTTATGTAATTAAAAATCTACGCCGTATGTATTAATTTGAAAAATTTCTTTCTTCATATACATACTCCGTACCGTAACAATTTTAATTTTAATTTTTAATATCAAATATAAACAAGGGGTAAATATATGTACAAGGGATACAAATCATTATTGAAATACTGTTTGTATACTGAGTGTTTCAGTTATGGCAAATTTATTAAGTCTCAGCCCAAACAAAGTCATGCCATTTTAACCCTCAAAATTTGTTGATGATAAATAGAAACAAACAATATGCTTGTAGTTTTGCTTTTTTTATGTTTTTTTAAGGTTAGTTTAGGTTAGGTAATAGTGGCTGTCCTGGGTTGGGACACACCAAAGGGTCCGTTGCGGTATCGAAAAACAGTTGGCCGATCTCCGGCCACTACTTTATGAAACATTTGGAGCTGTTTAGGAACAGTAGGAGTGCTTTGACGTCAACGGACTTTAGGTCGGAGAGATCGTCAAAGAAAGGTTGGCTCAAGTGAGTCCACCTTTGAGTGAGTTCCACAGTGAGTTTGTTGTAAGAATCTTATTAAGAACTGAATCTTCCTATGCGAGAAAAAACTGTGGATGTCAATTCTAATGATTTTTTAAAGAATTAAATTTGTTTATCCTCAAAAATCATAAATCACGCCACAAAAGAAATTAACCATTTTCTCGCCCATTTTTAGAGCATAGCTATATTGAGAAATGATAATTGAAAAATAGATTTTTAAAATTTTTTTTTCTTGTTGCAGGTATGGTTTTTGTTTTCAAAATTCAATACTTTATTTAAAACCAGGTGGTAAGTTTGTAAATAATAACATACAACAGAGACACTTATGTCGGTCTATTGTTCTATAAAGTATTATTATTTACTTTAGTTTTGTTACCCGCTGATTTTAACACTGGTTTGGTTCTGTCAGATCTTAAACTATTTGAATAAATTTAATATTTATAAACAACACTTTTGAGAGGCTTCCAATAATAAAGTTTGTTATTGTACTTTTTTTGTCAACCATCCTCGTACTTCAGGGAATTGCGCTTAGCAACACATCCAGCGATAAATTTTTATATATAAGATTGATGGTCATCAACAACTGAAAGTAGAAAATACCGGAAATGTCTTAAAATATTATAGTCAAATATTATCGTAATTTGAATTAATTCAAGATAAACAATTTGATAAGAAATTTTAAGAGTGCTTACCTGAAAATTTCTATAATTATTCTACCCTTTTACTATTTTTGGGTAATTTCGACTTTCTTCAAAATTCAAAAATCTATTATCACTTGGACTTTGTTCCATCCATGACTCATAGTTCATTTTTGCAGCTTGGAAATAATTTCAGCATAATCATTATCCAAAATTTAGGACCTGTTAAATTTTGATCTTTGCTGGATTTCGTTTCCTCTTAACTGAACCTATACCTTTATCATTGGTCGCCTTTATTTTGAATAGCGCACTTAATATCCATGAAGTTTTAACGACAAGTTTTTAAGGGAAGGGTACATTGACTGCTGTTTGGCAAAAATGATAATTTGGAGAAATGATTGATAATTTGAAGCACTTCTTGTGACAATCAAGTGTTTTGAAATTGAAAAGGTGGGGTTATTCGTAAAGCAACCCTCTACCATCTGTTATTTCCTGTATATAATATCTGCCTTATGCAAGTTGCTCAAAATTTGTAGGTTGCAACATTGGTAGGGCTGGATCTTGATGTACAGAGAATCATTAACACTCTAAAATTTTACCGGACCTTTAACTGTAATGTTTCCACACATAATACCATTTTTATTTTATTTTTGTTAATAAGAATTTTTAATCAATGTATAAACCTATTTCATTTTTTTTTTTTTTTTTGTAATCACTTAAAAACATATACATTTTAATTTAGAACTGTAATAATAAAGTAATGCCCAAAATATTTTATAACGATGTTGTATTAATATATAAATTAAGATTGAACATTGAATAATTAATCAACTTCTTCTTTATGTTATTAATAATGGAAGAAAAGAATTTTTTTTTTATTACAAATGTACTAGAACAGGCTCTGGGTGGGGTTGATTGTGCAAAATATGAGTACCTTCCGCATTTTGTCAATTGATTCTTGATCAGAAAAGCTTACAGATTAATACTGTGAATCTTGCCAGAAACCCTATTGGTCCAATTTTTGTATACCCCCCCTCCCTCCAAAGAAACAGTTAAATGACATTTTTTTTAATCAAGTATAAGTTACTCTTGATTCTATGGGTTATTTAACGTCAAAAAGGCTCTTTGTGATTTGTTCGTTAACTTCTTCGTTTTCGAGATATTAACAGTTTAATGTTTGGAAAAACTCCAAAATGGCCATTTTAAAAGCTAAAAAAACAGGGCATAAAAGTAGATTTTTAATAAAGATCTGAAGACTAATACAGATAACTTCATTCTAGAGGCTCATTTTTCAATTCTTAAGGAGATGTTTAATTCCCATTATTAACAATGAGTAAGACAGAGATACTAAATATTTCAGTATTACACACTGTTACTGATAAGAATTATAACATCTTTAAAGTATTAAAAGTTGAGGCATTAGAATTAAGGAATCTGTAATTTCTCTTCAGAACTTCATAAAGAATGTTCAAACATTATTTTAGAATTTTGATAAGCTCTAAAATATAATTTTAAGAGCATTTTAATAATTTTAAAACCTGAAAAACGCTTTTAACATGTTTTTTTTTTAGTTTTTCCAAAGATTAAACTTAATATCTCGAAAACGAAGAAGCTTACAAAAAAATCACAAAGAGCCTTTTTGACGTTAAATAACCCATAGAATCAAGAGTAACTTATACTTGATTAAAAAAAATGTCAGTTAACAGTTTCTTTGGGGGGGGGGGGTATACAAAAATAGGACCAATACGGTTTCTGGCATGATTCACAATATTAATAAGCTATTCTGATCAAGAATCAATTGACAGAAGCCGGTACTCATATTTTACACACTCAACCCCATCCAGCGCCTGTTCTATACGGTATATTTTATACTGTTTACATAAGAGCATTATCTGACAAGTAAAGTTTTTTACTATTATTTTGTGTCGTTAGGGTTTAAATTTATTCCTAAAGCTTTTTATGTCTTATAAGAGCCATTCTAATTGATTAAAATAAATAATGAATTTATTCTTTCCTCCTTCTCTAGGGATAATAACAGCGAAGGAAGATCGAACCACTGACCTCGCAAGTAGATATTTTACTATTTATTTGTGAATAAAATTCACAACTTTAATAGTCAAACTATGATTCACTTGCTGTGCTGATAAAAGTCCAACTTTTGCTTATATCAAAGTGAGTGAAAGGTCTAGTGAACTTTGGGCAGATTATCGACTAATGTGTCCGCTCTATTTAGTGTTATTGTATGTCAAATACTTATATTACATCTGATGTCAAAATATGTTATTGAAATACGACATGTTTCAGATGTCACTAGCCATTCTTTTATGGGAAATGTCTTCAAAGTTAACTCGCGTTCGATGATAAAAGAGAAAAAACTACTTTAAAATAGAAAGTTGTTCATTTAAGAATATCCATTTTTCTTAAATCAGCTGTAATTTGGGCAAAAATAGTACTTATTTTGAAAAAATATTTCAAATAAAAAATATTATTTATGTATGATGGGCTACTACTAGGTGCATCTTTACAGCTTAGTATTGTTTTAAGCATTGCATGGGCAAAATTGAGATTTTTAAAAATGGCTTCTATTGTTTGCTAAATTGGCTAAAAAAAATTGCATGTTTTTCAAGTAATTTAATCTTTGCTTTCCTAGTGAAGCTCCCGGTTACATTTGACCAGTATCATAAATTACACAAAATGCCATAAAATACTCTATAAAAAAAATTCATTTCATATACAAGTTTTTAAATTAAAGTTTAAGGTTCTTTTATTTTAAATGAAAAACCCTTTATTAATTTTTCAAGTGTCTTGTGGAAATGACGCCAATTTTTATCGATACAAATATTAAGTAAATCAGAAGAAATTTATTAGTTTTGTGCATAAATATTTTCAAACAGACATTCTATTAAATATAATTAGGTATATAAGTCTGTTATACACAGTTATTGAAAATCAATTAATTGTGATTGATTTCACCTTGAAGTATTATTATTTTTAAATTAATAATTTTGATGCTTCTGGTAAGTATTAGTTTATTTATGTACATACCTAAAAACAACATGTATTTAGTAAAGGCGCTTTGCTGATGGAGAAATCAATTTTTACACTTTCTTCTTTCTATTCTAGTACGGCTGTAAGTAAATTTAAAGAAATCGAACAATAAAGACGGCATCTTTATCTGCACATTGAAAAACTCTTTAGTTTGTAGGGTAACTGTGGTAACAGCAACAACCTTCGACTATGAATACACTTTGTATTCATATCTTTCTTTGAATGTCTCGATATTATGGCTGTTTCTGTCACACACATAAACGGCCTGCTTTACTTTATTCGAGAACATATATTCATCGTTTTTATATATATGTTCGATTGTTTTCAAATCAGCGATTTACATTTTTTTATTTATTCCAGATATTTCTAGCATCTCTTTTCTTTCGATGCAACATACTATATAAAGCAGAGCAGGCAACGCTTTTAGTCAGTACAATATATAAGTTCATTTTAATCAAGTTAACAATCAAAGAAATAGTGCAAGCTCTTGTGAATCAATTATTGTAGTGAAATTTTTTAAACGTCAATAAAACAAATAGTTTT
This sequence comes from Chrysoperla carnea, assembly GCF_905475395.1. Taxonomy (NCBI): domain Eukaryota; kingdom Metazoa; phylum Arthropoda; class Insecta; order Neuroptera; family Chrysopidae; genus Chrysoperla; species Chrysoperla carnea. The sequence continues at coordinate 68,410,279 of NC_058337.1, read as the reverse complement.
TTTTTGTGATATAAATTGTTCACTACAAGTTCAAGATTCTAAAAATATTCCAATTTTTCCATTTTACAATGAAACATCCAAAATAAAATGTTTCTTTTGAAAATACAGACTGCCCTCATCTCATTTTAGGAACGATATGAGCCATTTCGCTTAATCAGATCGAATGTTGTATCTTGTATGTACGATTTTGGTAACAGCTTCACTATCCATTGGTAAAATCCATGCTCTACCCACGTTGACGAGGCAAGAAATACATAGTGGATTTTCCTCGATCCTACCCGCTAAAGTAAAAAGCATTGAATAAAAACTTAAAAAACGAGGCTATTAATGATATGGGTCTCAAGCCTCAAGCTTTATATTGTAAAATTCTGTATTTTCAGTAAGTTCAGTACCCTAATTGAAAAATCCAAATATTTCAAAAGCCAGTCTAAAGATACAAAAAGAAGATTTGATTCTTGCTGTACTATTTACCTCTCAACGCCTGCACTAATATACTATACCTACATGAATAAATATCCACGTGTTATGTTATAAATTCAAGCAAATACTGGAAGAATTTTAATAATTGAAATGCTTGAGTTATATAATTATTAAATATTTATTATTATTTTTGTTCGAATATTTTACTGAAAAAACTTGTCATAAAATATTATTCTATACTATAAAACGTTTATTTTATGTAATTTATCAAAATGAACATTTTATATTTCATAAGTATAGAATGCAATATTTGATATGGCACAGAAAAAATTTAGAATCAATTTATCTTCATTTTTTTTTATTCTAAAAAATTTATATTTTAAATTATTAACACGATTGCATGTTGATTCGTATACAATTTCGAATTAAGATTCTTCAGCTGCATGGAATATTTTTGGTAAATTTTATGTTTATTATGGTGCTAAATCCAACAACAATATCCAGTTACTTCTACCACGTCGCAAAAATAATTTTAATTATTGAAGGAGCTAGTAGGGCTGATACTAGCACCTGAATTGCCAGTTTTTTTCTGCCTGAAGCAAATTTACTTTTTAGTCTTTCAAAGATTTTCTTTTTCTTCTTATAATACTTGGAGCACGTTTTCGCTGTTAATCTTTTGTTTCTCGCGTTCACGCAAAGTAATTCAGTATCGATAATTTGTTGAGATATGATTAATTGACAATGTTCTTGATTGCGACGTGCTATTTTGAGCAATCGTTTTATCTCTTATCCCTTTAAATTCCTTGAATTTTCGATACTTTAAATCAGTTTGCAAGAAAGTCCGACATGATAGAAGTTTCTTAATTTATAACGCAGTTTCAGGGAGTAAAAATCGATAAGAAGCAGTTAAAAATCCTGTGCAATTTTTTACTTGCTGGCTTGAGTAATTATTGTCTGATATTAAATTGTAGCTATGGAGTAGAAATTGTCTGTTGAAAATATAAAAAAAATTAACCACCTACCTGTTTCTTTATTTGAATGCGATGCGGGAATGAATAACCAAAAATTTCTGAGGTTTTGTTTCTTATTATATTCAGAAAAAGTTTTATATTTTCGCCTGTAGAAGGCCATTTCGAAAACAAATTGATATCATGAAGCTATTTTCATACATACATCTTCATACATTTTCTAAACTTTTCATACGCCTCTTGAAAATGTGGTTAATCATTAAATTGGGCATTTAATAAAAAAAAAGGGGCCATCAATTTTTCACCGCTTTTCTTTTGTATTCTGAAAATAGGTATCTAAAATTATAGACATTTAATTTGATTATTCATAGTACGTTCCCTATAAATTATGTTAAATATATGTTTTATGTTTTAAGACATATTTTAAATAGACAAGTTACAAAATACCTTATTTACTCATTCAGAAGAAGATATTTTCGGCTTTTGAAAATCATTTTAAATTTAATACTGTAATCTGAATAATGTTCTACAGGACGGCCTGCAAAATAAGACACACTTATTTTTAAAACTAAGCTTAAATATCTTTTTAGAAAATTGGTTGAGGTGAATACTTGTATTATTTTTTAAATGATTTTCCTCTTTTAATATTTTGATGAAAATTTTTATATGTTTATTTCTTAAATTATTTAACTTTTGATTAAAAATTTTAAGTCATTATATGTTTGGTATATCGGAAAAATATCAAAAATTGTAGTCAGTCCTTAAAAACATTCCTGTATTGTTTATTGGGCTAGGGACATCAAGAAACGTAATGCATAATTTAATGATCAGTAAGACGGCTACCAATTTGCTCTTCCCCACCCACATAATTTAGCTTAAAAATTTATGTAGTGTAATCAGGCGAGCGAAGCAATCCTCTACTATTTTAAAAAGTAACTTTTTGGTGGTAAACTTTACAAAAAAAATACAAAAGATTTAGATATGAAATGAAATGTTGGAGTTCCATATTTATGTGTAGATGTGTTATCAATCATTACTTTTAGAAAAAATTAAAAGTAAAGTTTACCACCAAAGAGTTACATTTTAACCTAGTAGATAATGGTTTTAAGAAATGATTCTAGTAACATCTGCTAGAGACAGATGTATCCAAAGAACGAAGGTATAACCCTATCATTATTATTATTAAGATTATCATTTTTACATTCTGAACTTTTTTACCATGATTTATTGCAAATTCAAGAACATCATTTTATTCAAATACTGGGATATTTTTGTTGTATAGACAAACCTTTCTGTATACATAAATTTTATTTAAAACAGTAAAAGAAAACTCTTCTGTAGTGATTATTCTATTATACATGCATGGAATATTTTTATTCAAAGGTAAAAATTATTTTCGCCTGTTCTCTCATTACTTCCAACATTGAAAATCATTATGATAAGTAGGAAGATAAACCTATCTAAAATAATAAATTTAAGGTTTTTATTTTATATCAAATTTATCTCTCAACAATTTAATGAAACTCTTTCAGTAAATTGTAACTATGTACAATTCTAGATACTACTACACTGTTGAAAATTTGCTAAGCTTATGCAGCAAGCACGTTTTCAATTTCGGAATATTGCCACTGTAGTTTTTGCCGTAATTTGGAAATGGTATCAATTTTTTGTAGCAATTTTGAAGAACTATAAGGCTGTAACGGGTTGTTTTAAAACAACGAAGAGTATTTTCAACTACAACATTGTACTCTCTGATTGTGCATTATTTTACTCTTATTGATGTTCTGCTTTCAGTTGATTTCAACTAAGTAAGCGCACTGGCATTAACTATAGTAATTAAGAAAAATTTATTTTATTATGTTATGACTGTTTGATGTACAACATACTAATTGTACAAATATGAGACACTGCAATTATAAACTAGTTAGGGCCAAATATTAATATTTGAAAAAAAATTATATATCCAAAATTTGCTCCCGAAATGATTAATAGTTAATTACTTATTACAAATCAAGGTAGTGGAGATTAAATGACAAATTAATTTGACGCTTAAAACGTCAAATATTTTTAATAATGTATAACTAATTAACTGTTAATTATTTAATTGGACCAATTATATATTCTGATTATATATTCCGAGAATTTCAGGAGCAATTTTTTTATAAATAACTTTTTTTAATATTTACGATTAAAATATGTAAATGTAAATTGAGATAGTTGGTAAATCAAATTCAATCATCATGAACAACTAATTAACTATTAATTATTATCTAAGTGGATCAATTGCATATTCTGAAGGAGCACTTCAGGTCACAATTACTCCCGTATGTTACTCCCAGTTTTTATTAGTTGACATGAAATCTGATTGACTTTACTCAATATGATAACAAGTGGTATTGATATAAGTAAAAAATATAAAGTGGAGTTTAAAGAGAAGTTCGTACAGTCGATTTATTTTAGCAAGCCGGGAAATCATCACCTGAAGCTTCTGCGGACAATTTGTCAGTGTCGATTAAAAATGATCAAGTGTACACTAGCTGAGTTTATGTTAGAAAATGTTGCGTATAAAATAAAATTTGTTATCCCGGAAATGGAAAGTGACAAACGTGGATAATAATTTTTATTGGACATAGAGATAAAGAAAGCCAAAGGTACTTCAATAAACTTTTTAAGTAGCATTTTAATGGAATTTAAAATTTAGGTAAAAGATGTGCTTTCAACAGGAATCATTAAAATTCTTACCTTTTACGTAATAGCCAAATTGGATATGGGTATCAACTTTACAAAATTTACCAACAATACTAATATTACGTTTCTAAAATCATGCAAGGATCCAGTGTGCCCCGACTTAACATGTGAACACGTTATATTCAGTATGTGAATGTGTTTACCATTTGAAACTGTATGTATTTAATAATAATAATTTAATATCAAAGCTAATTAGTAAGCCATTTAAATTGCTCTCTAAACATTATTAGTTTGTAAACTATACCCTGTATGCAATGTAACTGGGTACAACTGGGTGTACAGTGTAATATTACAAAACGACATATAGCACAAGTAATACAGAAATAAATTATCTCGGAGTTCAAAAGTTTTAGGGAATTGATGATAATTTTGCTATAGTTATTAAAAGGGGTCAAATCACTTGCCTTCAAGTTGCAATTAAGAGGAGCTTTAGGAAAATTGAGAAAACAAGAGTTAGTAAAAAAGTTTTCTTCGAACAAGCTGGCGGAATTCTTCACAATTTCGCTTTTTATTCGACTTTCTAGTATACAAATTAGCTGTGATACGCCAAAAGCCGTGTGTTTTTTTTTTAAATATTAAGTTGGACTATGTCTTAATCAGTTCGGAAAATTTTAGGGAGACTAGCCCGATTATTTAAATAAATAAATGATTTCAAGAGTCAGCATATTTAACATTGATCTTATTGGAAAACGGCATATGAATATGTTTTCAAAGATTTCTCCAAAACTAGTCGGTGGGAATTAAATATAAACTATACTTAAATTAAACTACTTTAGTTAGAACCTTAATAAATCATTGGAAACAAAAAAAACTCCGTTGTGCCCGACTAATTGAGGATGTATGAGCACGGTAGTAGGGGCCCAAATTTAAAAAATGTATATATTTTCAAACTTGATGGCGAATTATGTTATAACTTGACAATATAAGACGAAAGGTAAGAATACAATTTTTCGATATCAGGAGTAATTTTCAAAATATCGAGAATTAAAAATTTTGTTTAACTATTTAGCTTTCGATATTTCGAAACCACTGGCATATATGGAAAAGTTTTAAAAATGACAATAACGGAGCTATCCCGAAAATAAAACTTCTAACGCGCTTTTTGAATAAATGATGGTACATTCAATAGCGCGAGAAGAATTAATTTTAAAGAAAAGAAAAAACCAAATGTTTATGTTTTTTGATGAGTTGTGTAGTGATTGCACAACTTAAGGTTTTTGAGTCTTCAGCAAAATATTGGGGTTTCGGCCATATCAGCCTATATACTAACACGAAAAAAAACGGTAGAAAGTCGAATAAATAATGAATTACTTCAACTTCAACTTTTACAATTGACTTTTTTCAGATTATTTATCGATTTTAACTTGTTGTACGAAAACTTTTTTTACTTTTTTATTTCCAGGTATTGCTAAAGCTCCACGTGAAAGGAAGTTATTTTTTAAAATTTTTGTTTCTTTCTAAAATTTTGGAGCTAAAAATCTCTATTTCTTGCACTAATATATGCGTTAATATTGGTTTTGTTTCTATATGAGTAAGTGTTTAATTATATACATACATCTGTTTGTATTATAACAATTATCCTGGAACACTATAGTGAAAATGTTTAACACAAATACAGTGATTTAGTCAATCTAAAATGTTTGACTAAAATTCATAACTTCGCTGTTTGCTAACGACAAATCACAATTCTATTATTAATCATTTCTTCGTATATTGTAGCCGGAATAGGTGAGAAATATATTATAGCAAAAGCAGGAATTGTTTATAGGGCCATGGAAATAGACCTTTTTCATGAAAAACAGAAATTCTTTTTGTTAATTTTTTATGAAAATATAGGTCTAGTAGAGCCTGTAACTCGAAAATTACGCATTTTTAGCAATAAAAACACTATGGAAAAAGTTGTAAAAAAGTCACAATATTTGATATAATTTAAAACGATTTTTTTTTGGCTCCACCGCACACGTGATCTGGGATTTTAATCCGACAAGCAATGACAATAAAACAGTGTAAACAGTCGTATACATTATTATCAACTTTAAATGACGTCACAGCGTTATTCGTGTAACTTCGTGTGCCCATTTATCAAGACATTTACTTTTATTTAAAAAAAAACAAATGTGAAAAAAGTCTGTTCCGATATTTGTTCAAAATTCTTTTTTGAATAAATAATGAATAATATTGACCATATTACCATTTCTCATCAGAATCAAGACGATTGGGAAAGTACATAAATTTCAGAATGCACACATATAGTTGTTTTCAATTTCTGATACTACATATTAAGAGTAACTACTAATTAATAGTCAAATGTAAGACTGAAATTTATCGAAATGTTTGATTTTTAAAGACATTTTAAAAGATATGGGAATAATTATACCATGCATATATGAAATATACATAGTATATTAAGTTTAGTCCCAAGTTTGTAACGCTTAAAAATAATGATGCTAGGAATAAAATTTTGTCATAGGTGTTCATAGAATCACCTAATTAGTCCATTTCCGGTTGTCCGTCCGTCCGTCCGTCCGTCTGTGGACACGATAACTCAAAAACGAAAAAAGATATCGAGCTGAAATTTTTACAGCGTACTCAGGACGTAAAAAGTGAGGTCAAGTTCGTAAATGAGCATCATAGGTCAATTGGGTCTTGGGTCCGTAGGACCCATCTTATAAACCGTTAGAGATAGAACAAAAGTTTAAATGTAAAAAATGTTCCTTATTAAAAATTAAACAACTTTTGTTTGAAACATTTTTTCGTAAACATCACTGTTTACCCGTGAGGGCGCCAATTAGGCGGAAATTTTATAATATGTGTACAAACTATACACTAAATGTCGGTCGGTAATGCAGAAACCTATAAAGTCATTTACATATGTACTATACTTTATTAGTTATGTATGTGTCACATGTTTGTATGTGTTATGTGATAAAGAAATCAACACTGACTATGCATGGTATTTTAACAATTAACTCAGTCAATTGTTTGTTTTCACTTGTTGGTATATAAGTTGCAACTCTTGACATCTATATAGTGTCTAACGGAAAAAAACAATTTTGGGGGAATTTTTATAATTTATCAACTTTCAATTGATCTCATATATTTTGTGTATTTTTAATTCATTGTTAACATCGTTATAACAAAAAAATAAAAATAAATACTGTTTAGTAATGCTGTAATTAAGTGTAAAAAACTATTTAACATAGAGAATAATTTTGAGATGTTTAAACGCAGTCTTTTGGCGCTTTTTGTTGATGACGTATTAATATGTGACCTGTCAATTGGTGATAGTTCAATGTTTAATTTACACTTACAAATGAATTTACAACACAGAATTTACACTCGCTATTTTTCAGTGTTCTAATTAAAAGTCATAAAATAATATAACTTCATGTAATTCCATACAAAATATAAGTTATTAATACCAACAAATAAGTTATTATTGTCAACAAATTTTACAAGCCACATATTATCACGTCACGTCCTTTTTCAAATTTGAGTTTTCGATTGAGAAATATGAATTTCTCTCACTGAATTTGTACTATTATTAATTAATTTTAAGTAATTAAATAGATATTAATTACTAAAATCATGGTTTAGTTCAAATGTCCAGAATAATAAACTTACGAGAAAAAAAAATTTGAAACAAATTTAAATTTGATGAATATTCCCTATTGGTTCTATGATGTTAAAGTTGGTGATAAAGCGGTTTCACTGTCAACATTATGTTTATTTTGAGCTCAATATTAATAATGTAAGTTATTTCACTTTATAAAACTAATTATTAATATATTTATCAAATAATTATTAATATATTTACAAACAGTTGCAAGGTAATAAATAATATAATACGAGTACATTAACAATTTATTATTTACCCTTAATAGTTATTATTGCTTTGGATTGTGGTGATACCTACACACCACATATAGGTAGTTATTTTTCAGATTGAAGTTCATATAGAAATTCCGTTGTATATTTTGCATGATCACTTTACCTTTTTTGCATAGTTAAGGTAATTTAGAGTAGACTAGTAGATATTCGCCCGCTTTGCTGGGCAATTTTCCCTTTTTTAAAACAAAGAATATCACGTTATAGCCCTCACTTATCTATCCTCCCTTTCGTTCACAATTTTATGGATTTTAAATATTAACTTTTTTGAAAATGAAGTTTTGCCCATGATACTCGCTGACATTGTAACATTCTATAAGTCCAATCATTAAATTAACCTGATTTTTATACTTTTTGGATCAAAATTACCCCGTCCTCAGATTCATCAAATTCCAAAACAACATCTTTAATTTCGATAAGACTGAGTATATATGGTAATTTTGACGAAAAAAGTTATAAAATCGTGTGCATTTGATGACTGGTCGAATAGTTTTTGAGATACGTACTAAAATCGATACAAATATTGCGATATCCCAGAAACTCTGCATCCAACCAAATTGCTTATGTTTTCTTATTTCTCAAAATTTTATTTCCAGTCATATTTCAAATATTATCACTAAGTGGTTCATGGTAGGTTAGAACCATGTTGCGATTCTCTTCATTCCTCTTGGCCCGTAAATGAAAATTAAATTGAAAATGGTTGACTCGTTTGGTTTGACCGATTCAACCGTTTTAGAGAAATATACCTGTATACTGCACAAATTACCCAACCTTGACAATTTACCTCGTTTCGTTTCCTTCCCACCACTGTCAAACTTCAAAGAATTGAATTAAATCTTTCTTGAACATGAACCTTCGCTTACAATCGCAATACTTGTAATTCTTACTAGTTGAAAACCTTGAGCAAGTTTTTCCAATAATTGCTTAAAATAGCTCTTTACCTAATATTTTTGGAAAACATTTAGTTTCACTTCTGAACTATGTTTTTCCTTCGTATTACATAAGCAGAAAATTGATCCAAAAAAAGATTGCGGTCCTGGGACTTCCGTTTGGATCGAAGTTCTTTATAAAGCCTGTACAAAAACAAGTGTAAACGTTAAATAGATACTTATATACAATTTTAATAACTTACTTTTGTAAATCTGTATTATACATATCTGTTTTATACAAATCTGTTTTGATTGCTAACCTAAATGAATTTATAAACTAATTAGCTATAATAATTTGTTAAGTAATTATAAATTGATGTTCGTTTGACAGCTAACAGAATAATAATGAACTTGGACACATAATTATAGTACACGAATTTTATCACTTTTGTACTATTTACATCCTAAACTATAGTTATGCATATGCATATTATGTAAAAAAATGACAAAATTCGTGCTTAATAAATAAAAATAATATAAAGTAGGTGAATATTGATTGCCATCGATACGGCACACATATAGCATGTGTCACACTGTTACGTGATGAATTTTGCTAGTTCCAAAAAAAAAACTATTTTTACATGTAAATGAAGAAATTAAAACCATTTCCAGTTTTTCGCTTTGTACATTGAAGTAAAGTGATAGCACGCTTTCAGTTCACGGAACTAGTGAATCAAACATTTTGTAAACGTTCATCATTAGTGAGCAACATAAAAAACAACTAGCAAACTTGATTAACTTTTTTATATTTTGATTCTTGGTACTTGATTTTAATTATTTGAAGATTGTGTTCACCATTTTAATTGATTTTCATAATATTCTGTGAAGGTCGCGCGATTATCTTAATGAGTATGTTCAATGATTAATTCATTTTTACGCCTAAGTGTATAAATCATTTTATGTACAAAGTATTATATTTATTAATTATTAAAACAAATTTTATTACCTCATTGATTCCATAAACATTGTACGAATGTAAGATGAATCACTTGTTCTGTGTTGAAGAACCAACATTTATCGTTCAGTATTTTCTTTCTCGGGAAATAAGTTGTAATGAATAGTGTTTTTTCTTTGTTTTTTAACATTTGATTTTCGTAAAACACCAATAATCTGTGTTTACAGTTTGAAAATTTGGATTACGAACATGCAGCTTTGTGGAGTGTTGGAAAAGGCTGTGTACAAAAATTATTCATCAATTTTAAGCTGGTGGCTCATTAAAAATTTAAAAAGTGTGGCTCTCCTCATAATGCCCTTTTTCAGTATTGAACTATCTCAGACACAAAAGTCCAAAAAATTTACGCCAATTTTACTTGAGAATTGAATCACTTATTTTTTAATTTTGTAGAGATAGATTTTGAAGGAAATTGATTCTTTCATGAATTTTTTTCCCCTTTCCCAAGTCTGCCTACATTTTTCGGGCCAAAGCCAATAATATACAGGAAACTAAAACATGTAAAAAATTGAAAATGGTGAAAAAGGTGAAAAGCGGTTTATATTATATAACACATTTTTCTTATAATCGAATATCGTATTTTTAATTTTTCAAAATTTTTTTTCGAAAACTAAGCGTCTAAATAAAAAATTTTTCTCTAAAACTGTTCAAAAAATATAAAAATATTTTTTATTTAGAAAAAATTCCATAATTTGTACTTTATGCGTACTCCATTTCCTTCGGAAATTTGCTAAAATCGATTTACAAATCGAATGAGTATGTTAACAATAAGAAACTAAAAATTTTGATGGTAGTGATGTTCATCACTTATAATTAGAAAATCACGTTAACAATTATTTATCCCCTGATCAATATAAATTTTCTGTAAAAGATTTATTTACAATAATATTTACGATAATTCATTTTATGAATTTAACATTTAGAAAACATCTTTCCCCAATGCCTTTTGATCTAGTGCCCCTTTGCATAGCACGCGAGTATGTAATCTCTAGGCTACACATATGTCTGTTCCAATATAAAAATTAATATTACATTGTTTTTGGAAGTAAGGGAAAGCTTTATTCTTCATATGAGAAGTTAAATGTATTAACCATAATATCTACATTTGAAATATATTTCGAAATGTATTTTTCACATTTATCGGATTAGGAATTAATCAATTACATAATTATTTAAAATATTGTCACTGAAGGTAATGAATGATAACAATATAATTATGCAAATGACAATAACAATATATATTATAATTATTATTATTTTTAAATAAATTTTTTTAAACATTCCCACTACTTACAGGCAATTATAATTAATTAAAGACTTTATTTTATATTATCATTAACTAACAAAAAATTGTTAGCATATTTTGTTATTTTCCATTTAAATTACTTTACAGTAAATATTAATAATAATTTAAATTTTTATTTTTATTATTTCATATGTCGACACAGGTCCGGTGTAACTCTTGAAAGCCATCAATTAAAATATAAAGAAATATAAATTCAAGAGTTGGCTGCAAAACAGACCTAGCCCCAATGGTAGCCATCTTCTCGCTTCGACTTCATGTTCACATAACGAAAGTTTTTTGCAATTATTAAATTTATGGACAATATTGTTACAGAAATGATATAATTTTTGTGTAGAAATAATATTTAGAATTTACTAAATAAAAATTTTAATGATATTTTTCACCTACAATATTACAATTCAATACAACAAGGAACATTGGAAACAATTTTTTTTTAAATTATTGAAATAATAATTTACTAATTTCATCATAAAATATTATGAGATAGGTATTTATTTAAATAACGGTTATTTATTTGATTATTTCTCGCAAAATAATATATTGTGATATTATAAATATTTCTAAGAGATGACGCTTATTTCCTTCCTATACCTACATATCAAATATTTTTAAAATTTTTGATGCATTTTTGATTTCTTTCTTCATGGATTCTTTCCTTAAAAAAACTCGACATGTAGGTACTAAATTTGCCTTATCTGTCTACGGATAAATTTTGTTTCGAAAAAATTCGCTGCATATGTAATTATTTCAACTTATGCAACTTATTTCAACATATGCAATTTTTACGAGCTAGGTACATTGTTATAGTTACTAATCATTCGAAACTATGTAATAATTATTAATAGTAAAATTACTAATGAAAATGATTCTACGAGCAGATAATCGAAATAATTACAATCGTAGTTATTAATTGCATAAATAAATTATATGTATATGGAAAATTATTATTTATATCGATGCTTTTATTATTAGGAAAGAAAAATCACGAAACATATTAGAAAATTAACGATATAAGTTATTATAAAACTCACGGCTACTATACCTACTCTTCTTTTAAGATGGTCTTTCGTTCGGGAAAGAAGTAAATTGTACATTGGTTGGAAGTAAATTGTACATTTTTTAAAAGCTTTTATTTAACTTGCAATGTATGTATGTTACGTTGGATTCTTTGAACTCAATTTTGAAGTAGATATCTTCAACCGGTTGAGCTGAAATTTTGCATGCACATTTAGTTTGGATGACAATGCATGGTAAGGTTGCGCCGTTCTGATTTTCCCATCGCTTCCACCATATTTTATATAAATACATTTTTTTAGTCTTAAATTAAAAATTTTAATAAAAAATACTTTTTAAGGTACAAGCTTTTACTGTACTAAAAAGTAGAAAATAATTTTATCTATAAGTCACTCATACCCGACTATTTGTAAAAGCTTGAGGCGCTTAATATCAAGGATGAATCGAAAAGTAATTAGGTATGTGGGGTAGATGAGGCGTTCCGATTCATTTTTGATATTTTTAATTAACCGCCTCAAGCTTTTACAAATAGTCGGGTATGAGGGACTATAGGTAAAATTATTTTCTACTTGTTGTTAGTACAATAAAAGTTTGTCCCTTAAAAAGTATTTTTTATTAAAATTTTTGTAAAATTAACATTGGCGCGGCGAAAGGATTTCCTTATCTCAATAATTATAAGAATTTGAATTCTTAAAGTTTAGCAAGAAAATATTGTCTTAAGGTAGTTCCTCCGCGACCGTCCAGTCAAAAAGTTTTGGACTAATACTATCATTCAGTGCATTAACTGTGCTATGACTATTATACATATACCATATATTATTTTCACAAGACTGTAGTTCCTCACTACTGTTTCTAGTATACATATAAACACACACACTATGACATATGCCTTTAACATTAGTCTTCATATCTTTTCCACAAAAATCATCGCTAAAACGAGTTATTTATTTAAGTTTTTTATCGAAACTATATGGTAAATAATTTTTATTTTTATTTATATATTTTCTAAATATAGTATTCTACATTATATTAGTTTTTCATAGAGATGGTGGACGTCATTCATTGGTAAATAAATATAATATTTGTAAATTTGTGTATTTTTATACACTTCTCCCATGTACACGTACAAATTGCGTCACTTTTAATTGCTAATATCTCATGTATGGCATGGTAAATCATCTTCTAATTTTAACAGCAAGTGTATTATGAATTAAATATTTTATATTCTGAGTTTTGAGAAATTCTTGGAATATCACTTTCGTGTAGGTACTACCTTAAATCAAAGTATTTACTTGCTGCCTTAAGAACAAATTTTCCTGTTAGTCCTTTTTTTCAGTTTATTATTTATGCCTCACTTAATTTCACGGGAACTTACATATTTTAGTGCAAAAACTGAAACCTGAATATTTCGAAAAACTAATTGTCAGTTTTTTTTTTTCACTCCATCTAATCGATAAAATGGTAGTATAATTCAAGAAAAGTTGGTATGTTGTTCTCGTAAGACTCTTAACAAATGTTATTATTATAAATAAAAACTTAAACTAGTGTAAAAAAATTTCTTTTCCTTGTAATTTAGTATTGTTATTAACATGAGAGGCCAAAAGACGGAAGGTTTTGTAATTTTGTAAATTTTTTTTTTTTACATAGATGATGCTTGATGATCATTTTGTCTCTTGTAAAATTCTGAAAATAGTGTAATTTCTTCATAGAGAGAAATTTTACTAAATTAAACTAAAAATTGACCAAATACTCAATTGAAGGAAATCAAATTCCGCGGATTCGAGCTATTCATGAAATTTTGTGTAACGTGTTCATAGATAGCTGGAGATTGAAAATACCTACATCATGGTTGGGTATAGGTACAACTATGAAAGCACCCTTATTCTATAAACCCTAGAAAGTTATGACTTTCTTTTCCCTATTAATAAGTTTGCAGTTTTAACAGTTTTTGAGAGGAAAAAACAACATCGAACATCGGACATATAACGACAATTTACTATAATACTATTACACTGTTTAATCAAACAATTAATACAAATTATTATGAACAAATGAATTTTCATTCATTTTCTTTTATATTGATTTTCCATCTGTAAATTATATTCTGTTTGGTTTAGCAATTAAATTATATCGAGTTAAAAATAATTTAATTAATTTTTTTATATAATAATATACTTTTTTATCATTTATTTCATAATTGTCTTTTTTATAAATTAATTAAATTAGTCGTAATTTCTTGACAAGGACTTATTTAAGTGAATAATTTTTGTCTAAATTGAAAGTATTTGTACGAATAAAGTTGAAATCTCCCTTTTATGACAGCACCTAGTGAAATGACCTTATGACCTAAATTGATTGTAAAAAATTTTGAAATACAAAAATATTATATATAAACTATAGTTGCAACTTTATTAAATATAATAGAAACTATAAAATGTACCGAATTTGCAATTCTTCTAAGCAGCCATTAAGGCAATATGCTCAACATATTTTTTTCTTCAAAATTCTAACACTCTTTATCTATTTACTTTTTCGACTTTAAATATATTTAAGCTTTCTTGGCTTTAAATGTATTTCAAGAAAGTCATTATTTTAACGTTATGTATCATTCATTGAAGTCCTGCTATTATATCTTTCACCGCCCTGTATAACTAGATACAATGGTAATAGCAATATTATCGTTTATATAAGAATATTTAAAAAAAAATTTTTTTATTTAATGCCTCTTCCTCATTTTTGTGAAGTAGCAGTTATTTTTCGTGAAGTGGAGCGATGAACGAGAATATGATGGTATTACTTGTGGTGTCTCGTCTGTCCTCAACGCGAACTGTCGGACTTCGCTAAGAAGGTGGTGTTTTATACCCAATCAAAAAGTGCACGAGCACCCATGCGAATACAGGCGAGTGAGTATCATCATATTATCAACAAATCAATGTTATTCAAATGTTCCCATTTGAATGTCAGCCAAAGCCATTGGATATTTCCAACGTAAGTTGGTGAAAGGTTCTCTTCAGCTAACTTTGGAGAGAATACACCGCGATATTGTGGTTGGGGAATTTAGTAATAATCGTAGATAATGTAATCCATAATTGTTAAAATCTTCCTAACATAAAATTTTTTTATATTTTAATGATTGATCATAAATACGGTCTCTCTCATTTGCTTTCTATTCTTAAAAACATGCGTTTTTAAGCTTTTAATTATCGTTTTGTCAGGAAACTGATCGTTGAAAACTACTGTAATCGTATCAGAAACAAAGGCAAATATTTATTTGGCTATTTTCTTCTGGTACACTTATCAATATCAATAAGAGATATTGATATAGTACAGAGATAATCATGTAAGTAAATAGGGCCAATTTGGAATGCTGTTGGTCTTAGAACTTGGTCTTCCTTATTTCTATTTTCATATGTTTTTTTTAACTTCTCAGTGTGGGAAATTTTCAACATATATTTAAGTTTCGTGGTTAGGACAAAGCATTATCACCATTTTAGAGAAAAAGTATGTGTTTGTGTGTGTACGTACGTTCGTGGTAATTTTTTTTCCTGATCCACATGCGAATGGATAGATGACTGATACCGCATTTGCCACATTACACATTCGATTATATAACTAGAGATACCATACATAACACATTCGTTTAAATTGAGTATACACCCGAAGTGATTAAAAAAATTAAGTCATCCTCACTAATGTTTGTAAATATATAAATTTTTTTTGAATAATGTCTCTTTTTTAAAATATAAAAATTGAGAGTTTTTTGTTTTTTGTTCCCATTAAAATAACATTCTCTACTAAATATAATTAAAGGATTTCAATTAAAAAAAAAATTACAACCATTATAGAATATTTGCAAAATAATTTTCATTAAACATTTTTTAAATGAAAATAAAAGAATTTTTACCTTGACATACATCTTAAAGACAAAATGGATTTTATGTTTTAATTTAAGCAATTTATATTAATGATATTTTAAATAATAATGGTATACATAGGCAATAGGTACACTATAGAAGCGCATTTTAATAGACCTCTTCATAATGTAACCACACCATTGATGAAGTTTAGTATATTCTAATAATGAAGTATAATTCCTTAGATAATAGACATATAAACCATAAAGAAATTAATTACATTGAATAATTAATAAAGAAACCACACATATAATTAGTTATTATTATTTTCAATTATAATTATTATGTGTTAACCGAAGAAGTTGCACTGTTACCCGTTGTAATATTATGTTTGCATCACATACAATAGTTATTTACGATACTAGTGGGATAACAGCATTATTAACGTACGCTTACGAAATTTGTACAACGAATGCATAGCGCGAGTTGTTCAATCGCAGAAGTACGTTAATAATTCGTTATCACATGTATATCGTACAAAACTTTCTCTATGCCTCTAAAATGTGAAAATAAACGATAATTTTTTTTTTAAATTTTGTCATGTCTTATTGAGGAAAAATAGAAAATTAAAAATATTACTACAGTAATTGAATTCATAAACGCCCTAGTGCAGGAATGAATTCATTATTACGCTAGGGCGGTAATGACCTATTTTTCCCACGTGTACTGAGTGAGAAAAGTATTTATTTTCTCACCGGCATAGATAAATTAAATTATAGTAGTCTACATCGTTATGCTTATTTTGATACCATGCATATATTAATATGCAAAGTATACTAAGTTTTGTCCCAAGTTTGTAACGATTAAAAATATTGATGCTACGCACAAAATTTTGGTATAGTTGTTCATAAAATCAATAATCGATTTTCGGTTGTCCGTCCGTCTCTCTGTCGATAACTCAAAAACGCAAAAATATATCAAGCTGAAATTTACAGCGTACTTAGGACGTTAAAAGTGAGGTCGAGTTCGTAAACGAGCAACATATGTCAAATTGGGTCTTGGGTCCGTAGTACCCATCTTGTAAACTTTTAAAGATAGAACAAAAGTTTAAATGTAAAAAATGCGTTTCTTATCAAAAAAATAAACAACTTTTGATTAAAACATCACTGTTTACGGGTGAGCGTATGAATTAGGCGTAAATTGTATAGTATGTATTATATGGGAATATCAGTTACGTATGTGTGACATGTATGTATGTCTATGCATGGTTTTCAACAATTAAGTCAGTCAATTGTTTGTTTTCACTTGTTCAAAATGGAAAATAGTCAAAATGCATTAATGTTTTGCGAAAAAGTTTTAAGACTATTCAAAGTTTTCATTCAGGAAGGGACTATCAGAAGCTCTTGGTGTTATTTACAGAGAGAGGGGATAATAAAATAAGTCACAGATAGAGTCAGCCAGATAAAATTCTGTATCTTTGACGATTGAATTGTCGTTTTTTGTTCGAACTCTCCCATAATAATTAACGCGACACCTCATACGTCGCGCGTTCTTAAGTTAGGTTTATATGGAAAACTTTTCTAATATAAAGTTTTCGAAAAAAAAAAATTCTTTATAAAAAGTTTTGTTTTCGAAAATACTAACATTCAGCTATTCACTTTTGGTCGTTTTGAAATGTAGCCCATTTAGAACATAAAATAAGGAAAACGGTTCAAAAGATCACTATCGAGATATGTAGGAGTGTATTTAAAAAAATTTATGAAAGGCAAATTACAAGTATTGAACGCGAAGGTGGATACGTTGAGACAAAACCGAACTGTTGTAATATTTAAGAAATGTTACTATTTTCGAAAGCAGATATTTTTATAAAAAATAACTTTTTTTCGTGAGCCTTACGTATTACACATACTCCATCTAGAGAATTCGTGTAAAAAACAGTATTTATAAGACGAAATATATGATGGCAAATAAACTTATGTAGCAAACAAATATTATTAATGTTAGGTTCATAAATTTTTTATGTAAAACACAAAAATGTTTGGTATTTTCAATCTGTTTGGTCGGTATAAATTATAATCACAAACATAACAGCCCTGTGAATAATTAATTAAGTATGTGTATATCTCTACTACTTGTAATATTATGAACTAATGATTAAGGTACTTGTTTTTGCTATTGCTAATTGTGAAATTTCTTGTATGTATAAGTAATAGATAATTTTATACAATAAAAACAAGATTGAATAAAATTGTGTCATACGAACAAAAGATAAAAACGCATGTACTGGGTGATGCATTTATTTATTTCTTAATAGATTTCTGTTAAATGCATTTTATCTCATTTGTTGCTTAAGGTTCTTCGCCGTAACACGATGCTATTTATTTTAAGGATTTTCTTTGTGGAATTTCTTTGTAATGTAAACTACTTAGAAAGCTTGTTTGTTCATTAATACCCTTTTATTAACTGTATTATTTTATTGTATTAATGGTGGGTGTAGTAAACCATATTCAAACATCCACAATAATAGACGCCAAAAATATGCGCCGTAGACATTTCTCGAAATTCAGAAGAATATTACCTTAATTAATATACATACTATTGATAATATGGTATAAAAGAACGATGATATCCACGACTGTCTGTAAAGCTGCTAACTTCTTCTAAGCTACGCATCTAGATATTTTTTTCGAAAAGTTTTTATATTTAAGTATAAAATATTTTAATTAAAATTTCCATAGTGTGTAAATAATTAAAATTTCGTATTTTGTGTAAACAATCCCTTTATATTATAAATGTGAAAGTAAAGATGTTTGTTTGTTTGTTTGTTACGCTTTCACGCAAAAACATGCGAAAGGTTTTTAATGAAACTGTGCAGCAATAGCAATATAGCTCATACATCAGAATAACACATGAGCAATAATTTATAAAAATATATAAAAAAAGAAGAAAAAAATTAAAAAGATTATATTAATCTGACATTTACTATTTATTAATAATTTTACAGAAATCTTTAATTTATAGTTCACAATGATGATTATAGATGGAACAGATCGAATGTTAATAAACTCGAATCTAAAAACTTTTCAAGAATTAATATAATTCGAATACCTCAACTTTGCAAAAGGGCAAAATATTTGTGTTTTTACTCTTATGACAAATACTAATTTTTTCAGAAAATTGGTACTTGTCGAAAAAAAAAGATTACCTTGCACTAACTTTGGTCATACTCATCAGAGTACTCATAGCAATTAACAAAAGAATCTGTCTGAATAAGGATGAAGAAGAACTGAACACTAGAGTCATAAAGTTAATTTTTTTCAAACCGAGATGATTATTTAAGATTTACTGGTAACGATCACCCAGTACTTAATTATAACGTTCAACGTATTTATTTCATTAAGTAAATAAAATAAAATAAATAATAAACACTCAATCGACCCCATTTTATATAAATAAGGTGATTTCTTTAATGAAATGTTTATTTTCATATAAAATGTAATTCTTTGTAATTTACCATCATTTTATGGAGAAAAAATTACAAACTACACCGTTTAAAGTAATATAATATACTGATTTAATTTGGGTCGTGTTTTTAATTACGTCATCATTACCCATGCAAAACATCTGTTTCAAATGATTTACATATTATTATACCTTGTATATGAAATATATCAAGGTATACTAAGTTTAGTCTGAAGCTTAAAAATATTGATACTAGGAACAAAATTTTGGTATAGGTGTTCATAAAATCACCTAATTAGTCCATTTCCGGGTGTCTGTCTGTCGTCTGTCGTCTGTCCGTCTGTCATCACGATTACTCAAAAATGAAAAGAGATACCAAGCAGAAATTCTTATAGCTGGCTTTGTACGTAAAAAGTGAGGTCGAGTTCGTAAATGAGCAACATAGGTCAATTGCGTCTTGGGTTCGTAGGACCTATCTTGTACACCGTTAGAGATAACAAAAGTTTTAATGTAAAAGATGTTTCTTATCAAAAAATAAACAACTTTTGCTGGAAACATTTTTTCGTAAACCGAACTGTTTACCCGTGAGAGCGCAATTATGCACAAATTGTATAGTATGTATTATATAGAAATATCAGTTATTTATGTGTGACATGTATGTATATGTAATGTGACAGAGTAATGAACACTCTCTATACATAGTATTTCAACAATTAACTCAGTCAATTGTTTGTTTTCACTTGTTACATTTAATTTTGAAATATGAAACTTAAGTAGTTTGTATTTGACTAAAAATTAATTATCACTGTAATTTATTCAAATTTTTAACTTCCAATGATAAAAAAACAATACATGATTTTTAGAGGAAAAAAAAGCATTGACATCAATTGAACATTTGGCAAAGTTAGCAATAGCTTTAATTACTCGTGAATATTGGCTAGGTGCCAAAGTAACTATTCAATTTCATACAATTTAAAAAATAAAAACTTGTAATAGAATAGATAAATAAATCGATAAAAAATCGAATTTAAAATAAACTTTGAATAGATTATTAGTTTTTAGAACGGAAATTCTTTACACAGAAATTAACAGTGAATAATATTTAAAATTAGAAACGTAATTATGATTCTTTTTCAGAAAATTATCATAGTCTATAATATCTATTATAGACTAGGGCAGACTACAAAATTAAATATTTGCAGCGGAACTGCAGCTATTTCAAACTGTCGGAAAATTAAGCGTTTGTTACATAGCATAGCGGCCAAGAACGGTACGTTCCGTGTTTAGAGTTAAACCTTTTTCCGCCATTACTTTTTCTTAGTATTTTGATCCGCTGATTCCGAATTTTGATTTCGAAATGTCCAATAGTGGTAGCATGATAAACAAATTTTTATAAATAATGCAATTATTTCCGGATTTACTATCAAAATGACGAATTGAAATTTTGATAGATATTTCAATTATAAGCCAGACGTATTTGCGAAATTTGAAAAATCTTTATTAGCTAAAAATTATTGCAAAATAAAGGTCATGGGCGTTACTTACTCTCGTTACGTCCACTTTTTTGCGCATATTGTAAGCTTGGGAGTGGCTTTTAGCTACTGTATTTCAATGTCACAAAAAATGCACCGATTTCCTACATATATCACTATATGTAATCCGTGCATTTTTTGTGACACGTATACCTACTGCATAATTACAGCCTTAAAATGCCAAAAGTGACAAAAGTCAAAAGTTTACTTTTTAATCGTATTTTACGTCGATTGGAATCGTAGCAATTGTCTTTCCAAAGCCATAGCTTCGAAAAAATTTTAATTCTGAAAAAAAAAACTACTTGTTGTACATTTTCCTATATCATGCATAAATTATAGCATTCATTTCGAATAGAAAGATTCGTCTTTCTTATAGAATTATAAAATCTTACAAAATTTATATTATGTTTATTAAAATTTATATCTAGTGAAATTAACATTTTATTTTGCTTTCAAATATAATTAAATCTATATATAATTGAAGTTACGCACAATTTAAAATTAATGAAATTTTTAATTTTATGATTCAAATTTCAAGGTTTATAATATGATCTTGGCAGGTCATTGCATCTATAATACTTTTAAATAAATGTTTTTAAATATTAATTTACAAATTGTTTTTAATAAAAGAAAAATTGTTAGAATTTTGATCAGAAATGCAAAGTTTATGTTGAAAAACATAAAGCTCTATATTATAGCTCTAGCACAAAAAAGACTTTAAAATCCATTCATCACATTTGAAAAAGATAATTACCTTCAAACCTAGAATTAGAGGATTGGAATCGTAAAATAATTCCAAAAAATTCAAAAGGAAACTAAGAAAACTGATTTTTTTGGAATTAATCAGAATCAGTTTAAATTTCTTTAGCAAGAAATATTAGCTTTTAATTCTATTAAAAACCAGCTTTATCGTAGCGATATTTGCCATGTTTTAAGAATATCTGTGCAGTTTGTAGATATTCCCCAGTAGAAAAAGCGATCTCTTATGACGTTTTTAGGGCCTTTCTCATCTCTAACGGTTTAACGTATAAAAAAACTCAAAATTTTAACATTTCCGAAAACCATGTAAATTTTTCAAGCATCATATTTTAAAAACTATTGACATATGGAGCTCTGGTTTGGCTTCAATTGTTCAAATGTAATGTACTTTCAAAAGTTCATAGATTTTGAATTGAATGAAAAAAATTTTGCTGTTGTTTTTCTTTTACTTGTAAAACGTAGTTACAAACTCCCCTTAGGGATCCAAATAACATACCAAAAAAGCAGCTTTACAACGCGTTTTGCGATTTTAATGTAGAATTTGACTGGCTTATACATAATAGTCTACAGTACAGAGGGTATGATTTCGTGACTAACACACTCACGAAACTTCGTGAGTGGCTTCATTTCAGTGTAACTTGCCGTAATTTTGTGTAATTTTGCCGTTTTCAATATGGGAAGACGGGAAACATGTCAAATAAACGTCCTATTGAAAAAATATGAACAACCGTTTGCTTTTTTCTTGAATGTGGCCTACAAAAATATTTTAATACCGTTTGGTTGTGACCTCCACCCCCAACATGTCGGAAAACGGGGATATGAAAATTTATGAACAACCGGCACAATTGTTTAAGAAATATAAGTAAAATTAAATGTACATACTGGCCTACATATTTCATGTCGTTTTCTCAGATCTACGCCTTAAACATGTCAGTTTAACGACTATATGTTTTATTATGCTAACACCCCAATTTCCAAAGTTTTCGAAAATAAAAATGTTGTAGGTAGCACTAAAATGAAGGCACTAATAATTTTTAAATAATAATAATAATAATAATTTTTTTTTCGTGTATGACTTGTGAAGAATTTTTAATAAACATTTCATAATATGCTTGCTTAAATTGTTTGATTCGATTTAACAATAAAGCAATAAAATTTTCTAAATGTGAGACAAATAATTATTATTATTAAATAATAAAAAACACATTTAAAATAGGTATTGGCATATAAACATATAATTTAAAGTTGAATACCTTGAAATCAAGTTTTTTGCGTGTAGACCAAGAAAGAGATATTTTTATGTGTATAAAAAGTGCAGTTCATCAACTTACGTAAATAAGTACAAGCAGACATACGACACGATTTAAATCAAATATAAATTCCATATATTATTGATGTTATATAGTATTCCAAAAATAACCATGATTAATTATTATTTAATTTTATTTTTACCGAGTTTAAAGAGTACGAAGTTTATTAATGCAGCAGATGGGCCATCTTCACACGAGCAATTCTTTGATACATGATGAAATTCGTAGTAGAATGTGGCTATTATTTCTATGGATTAAGAATATTTGATTTATTCAGATAAGTGGCGATAAGAAATTGATAATAATTTTAATTGTAAAATTCACAACGTGGAGTAGCCAATATTTATCAAATCAGTTCACTTAAAAATGAATGTCGAGACCACCCTAGACCTTAAATTTTACATAAGAATTAAATTTGTGAGCCACTTTTTAGTATTAAATGTCTGAGCTTCAAAATTGAAGTAATTTTAATAAAATAATTTCCCGAAAAAATATAATTGCTATTAGTTTCTCAGCTGAGATAGGTAAACGTATTGGTATGTAAAACAAAACTTTTAACAAAAAGAAAACCGACTTCAAAAGAAAAACTTTTCTGAAATAAATTAATATGCACTAAAAAGTAAAAAAATAACGATAATATGATGTAGTTACAATTATTTTTATAAGTCGGTGTCAGCAAAGGAAATAACTCTGACAGAACAGTTTGCTACATTAGCTTGGCTGACACCGACTCCAAAAATAACAATAATTGTAACTACATTATATTTTCGTTATTTTTTTACTTTTTAGTGCATATTAATTTGTTTAAGAAAAAATTTTCTTTTAAAGTCGGTTTTCTTTTTGTTAAAAGTTTTTTTTTTTTTGTTGTTGTTGTTTTTTTTAGTGAGTCTGAAGTACACTAACTAATTTCGCTAAAAAAAGAATCATCGAAGTCGGTTGGCGTGATATTGAGTTATTCGTTCTCTTGTCATGCATACTTAATGCAAATTTAAGACTTTTATGGTTTTCTAATAGATGCCGTTGTCAGAACTGGACCAAAATGAAATGGGACCACACAGGAAGCACCAGCTTTCAAATATACAAAAAATCATCGAAATCGGTTCACCCAGTCGAAAGTTCTGAGGTAACACACATAAAAAAAATACAGTCAAATTGATAACTTCTTCCTTTTTTGTTTGAAATCGGTTAAAAATGAAAAATTGTTGAGCATTCAAATTTTAAATGAATTAAAATTTTCCTTAAAATTAACTGCTCATACAGGGTAAGTAATAATTTTAACCAAACCGAAAATTTTTGGTTCTTGTCAATAATCAAAATTATCCATATTGAATACATGAATAGTAGTATTTCGGTAAAATGAATGGCTTTTTCTTAGTTAAAAGTTTTTTTTTTTTTAGTATAAAGTTTTTGAATTCGATTCCAATTATTTTCTTACACAAGAAATATTTTTTTTCTTAGTTACTTAATATTTTTAATTTTTTGTTGTTACAGGTTTATCGATTAAAAAGTGAAAATAACAATAATTATTGAGGTCTTTAGTACGAATGACCTTAATGCCATCGAGCATACATATAGGTAAAGAGACGTGCATATATATTTACAATATTATGGGTATTAATTTAATTATATTGGTTGCACAATAAGTCTATTTGTGTGTTTTAATATTTGTTAACCGTATGTGTAGCCAAAATGCATGTTGATTGCATTTATTAACTTTCTCTTAAAATCAATTTACGAACCGCATTAAAACATAATTATAGTTTAACGTCTCTTTTATACTTTTCACTCAAAATAATTTTTTGTTTTCTATTTTTAGTAAATTTTTTGACTACTATATTTTTGTAGAAAATTGCGAAAACTGTTACTTGCCGTTATTATTAAAACAATTACTAAAGTACAAAAAGTTCATGAAGTATCCTAAGTACCCGGGAGGATCAAAAATATATTATGTATTAAATAACTAGCACTATGTAATAAATTAACTACAAGGATTTATAGTAATTAAATGAAAAATAAATGAAAGAATGGTAAAAAAGTTGTAATTGCTAAGTAAGTTTTGAAAAAACAATTAGGTACTGACATTATCCGTTTCGTATCCTGCTGAATCGAAATACAATTTTGAAATAAAACAGAGTAGCGTTATGGTCTTCTTCCTCTTCCATTCGTCGAATGTGTAACGTGTAATACAAAACTTCGCTCCCATAATATAAAAATCGTCATACTATAAATGAAATTTTTTTAAAACAATTTTACTTCAAAAAAATGCATAATCCAAGTTTTGGTATATTCATTGCTAGATCAGAATACCCTGTTTGTATTTAGATTAAATGTAATAAATGGTATTATCGTCATATTATTCTTTCATTTAAAATTGGTAAAAGAGAACTTTTTTAAATACTTCTTTTTGAATAAAGTAAGTAGGTTAAGGCTTTTTGTGTTTATTGGACAACCAAAAATAAATCGTGATACTTCCTTTGATCATATAATGTACAATGAACTTACATTACGTATAATAATCGTTATAACATTAAGATCATTTCATGAAAATTTTGTAAAAACTTTTTCACACTAATTACTTTACATTAAAATTCTCTAACTAATGGTTTTCGTTTGTACAGAGTGATTCACCAAAAATAAAATTGTTTAATTGAAATAGATAAGTTTAATTTCCTTGAATATGTTCTACGAAACTAGAACATTTCATCACTACAATGACAAAACTTCATAGAAAGCGAAAGTTGTCCCCTCCCACAAATTGCTGAAATAGACCCCCGCTATTATAGTATCGACCTGTCTAGTAATCAAACCAAAATAATGATATAGTTTTAAGTCGCATTTCCTTCGAATATTGACGATTTTCGAAAAAATTAGATGAAAAATGTTAGTTTTTTTTTTTTTGATAAACTTTCTAACTTGTTGAGAATAACTCTTAGTATTATTCTATCTGTTACCGTTTAGGATTTAGATTGGCTATTAAATAAAAACGAAAACGAGCTATTAGCCACTATAGGCTAAAACAAACACACCCTGTATGACTAGATCAGTTTGAATATTATGAAATTTTTCAAATTAATTTTCACACATTTTCGTGCTGAATGGTTTGACATTAAATTTGAAAAGATAATGACAGTTCGATAAATGGAATTCGAAAATATACGAAATTTATATCTGAATGGTGGAGGTTACAGGAATGGCAATTAGCGCTGTCATTTAATTTTTTTCCTTTCAGTAAGAATTTTTGGTTTGGAAATTTTATGTCAATTCTTAAAGCCAATATAAGTTCTACTCATAGTTTTTGTTACCACTTTTAATACTAAAACAGATAAACCAAAACAACCTAAACATAAAGCTTTGCGTAAATCAGTTTCATTCTGGATAAATCATCCAATAATAAAACCTCGGTATAATATTACGTTATGAAGAGTAAAATCTATTTAAATTCTACATACAACCAAAAACTATATTACATTTAATTATTATGATTATGATTATTACTATTGTCTTGTGAAAATTAGATATCCACACACCAAACACCACCACCGCGCACCGTATACAATCTACATAACAGTAACACTGAACCGCGTAACATCACAATGTGAATGAATACAACGAACGGCATAAGATTAAATTAATAACCATAAGCAAATAATATAATATTTAGAATTATATTATTAATATAAAATTTTACATTACATAAGTATATACATGGATTTTCTTGTCTCTTTATAAATGTTCGGTTTGGTATGTGCTATATTTCTAATGAAGATTATTAATAAATAATGCGTTACATAATTTATAATATTAAATCATAAATGTGATTGAATATTTTACTTAATATCATTTAAAGTAACACGTGGATAAAACAAAACATTTGGTTACTATATTCAAAAAGAGTGTGTATTCAATTGAAGGTTCGAGTCCATGTAAATAATAGAATGTAAAATATTAAATAAATATATATGATAGTTATATGAAGAAGAAAGTATTAAAGAAGAAAGTAGGCGCGAAAAAATTCACGAATTTTTTACGATGCTACTATCATAATATTCTTATATATTATTGTAACGCTGGAATATACTTTTAGAAAAAAATTTTTACGATAAACTATCGTAAATTTTATTCTTGAAGTAATGCTACAATAAGATACTAAGGGCACAATAAGATACTAAGGGCAAATTATATAAACTGTGTTAACAAAAATTACTATACACTATCGTAAAATGAACTAGTCTTAACTTATATTTTTTTAAATAATTAAATCCAAAACGCAAATATAATATTGAAATAAAAAAAGAAGGTTAAAATAGTAAAAATTATACACAATTATACACTATTTGTTGTAAGTTTCAAAGTGCTTCAAGTACGTTACTCACGCAAAAATATACCCTTAAATCACCTGCGAGGCTATTAAAGCCCCCCACCAAATTATGCCAGGCGAAGATAATTCGTATAATTGAATATCAAAATTTGAAATGTTGTAAGTTTCAAAGTGCCTCAAGAATATCTTTTGGATAGAAAAAATTGCAAATTAAATAATGCATAGCTCACTAACGCCTCCCAATCTTCCAGCCAGGTTGTCGATTTCACCATCCACACATTTGCAAGTTATCAACTTTAATATTTTCAATCTGCCTCAAATATGTACTCAAAAAACCACTTAGCTTTCCGACTATAACACAATATGTGTTAAAGAGATGTTACAATTTTTATATGTATACGCTCAAGAAGCACCATATCATGAAATTGTGACAACATTAGTCAAATAGATATTTACAATCCAACTATCGTAATTTTTACAATAGTAGTATTGATAGTGAATAGTAATAAACCTTTTAAAAACAGTAAATTTTCGTGTGTTATATTTGAAAGTTTCAGACAGTAAAAGTATAGTCCAGGATAACGATAGTAGTATTGGAAATTTTTATCGAATTTTTTCTCCATGTACACTTACGAAATTTATTGTATAGTAATTAAATATAAAGTTGTCATATTTGTTTATTTATCTGTCTATTGAAACTGATATTTTCATTTTTATGTTAACATATAAAAATCCCGTGTCACGAAATGCTTAAAGAATTTTATTAACAATTTGCCATTTTTCAATGGCAATCAGTGGTAGCATTTTTAAATGCTTTTATATCCTTTTATCCTGGGATACGACACGTACAAAAGGCATAAACCCTAACTTTTTGCTGTGTGGTAAATAATCTCCTGAGTCGATGTAGAGCATTTTTTCTCATTGGACATATATATATGGCAGGCCAGCCATTTTCGAGATAGTTAGGAAGGGGAAATAAAATTAGTAAAAATTAAGAAAAATTTCTACCCCTTACCAAATAAGCTCCTTGATGATCGTACAATCATAGTAGCCATTGTCAAAACTGAATCAAATTGAAATGGGACCACACGGTAAGCACCAGCTTTCAAATAAAAAAGAATCATCCAAATCGAATCACCCAGTCGAGAGTTCTGAGGTAACAAATATAAAAAAAATACAGTCGAATTGAGAACCTTCTCTTTTTGAAGTCGTTTAAAAACATTCCTTATGATGGATGCACTTCAGTATTAGCCAGAAGCATATTACAATTAGAGGTAAAGAAAATTACAAAATTTATATACTTGGCCAAAAAAATTCCGATGTAATTAATAACCAGAAGCATATTACTTAAAATTTGTAGTAATTATTATCATTAGTAATTATTATTATTAATAGTAATTATTATTATTATGAAATTAATGCCTATCTGATTGCTTTCCATTCTTTTCTACATATTTGTCCATGGCTACGAAATTTCCTTCTCAAGTCATTGAAAAATAACAACGCATTATGTTACTTGGGCATAAATTAACAATTGTTAAAATTATCTTTGAAATTTGATCCCCGAAGGTGTAAATAACATTCTCGTCTTTATACATTTCGAATAATCTGACACTGAGTACACAATCGAGATATATTACAATAATTATACACGTACCTACTAGATACGCATTGATACAAATATTTCACATAAGCTAAATTATATTAATTTCGACTATTGTTTATATTAATGCGTAATATTAATCTAATTCTAATACTACTGGTACATAATATCTCTCCAAAGTGAAAAAATTTCAACATAATTATATTCCAAGAATTATCTTGCCGCAGTATCTTGTATCTATAATTAATTATACCGGTTGCAGTATTGTTATAGGCGACACGGCGCTAAGGCATGAAATGGTTTTTCGGCAGAAGTTATTCAATCGTATTCCGCCTGGTTTTGGTATTTGGATTACCGAACCGTCGTGGCTAATTAGTCATTAAAAACCGTGCGGCTAGAACGCGAAGAGGAAATTTAGCTTTTTTACAATTAAATTTCTTATTTTGACACATGCTATTTATTGGAAGGGTTCTACCTCTTAGTTGGCAGGGCCTAACCTCGATATAATAATAATGGAGTTTATCCTCCGTTTTTCAGACATCCATAACAGAGGTCATTCACATCATTATTTTTAATCTTGGTTTATTTTAAACTACTTCCGATAATACAATTAAATTTATAATGTGGATGGTATCGGTAACTTCTGATGGAGTCAATTAAAGGCAATAGCGCTATTACTCGCTTGGACGCTCAGAAACTTTGCCTTAAAATCGTTAAAAATTGGTATTTTTACACTTCATATTTACAGCTTCTCTAATGTTTTCTCAAAATCTCAGATTATAATATGCAAAATACACAAAAGTTGTCAAACACATCGGTTTAGTTACCTTAAAGGTATCTCGCACTATCGACACTCGCTTGGAAAGCTTCTACTTCTTGTAGTTCCCTGTATAAAAAATCCATTAACCACTCGAATAATTAAATTTCGTTTGAAAAAATTTTAAACTTTCACAAAACAGTTCTGTTCTCCCTGTCCATTTTGGCCCTTCATTTTTCTGTGCTCTAAATAAAAACAATTTCCTCTCATTACTTTTTCTCCTCGCTTTCTCCTCAGCTCTTGTTATTTGCAATTTATTTACAATTTTTCCCTTTTAAAAGTCTATCATTTTCCAAAGTTGAGCATAACTTTGCAACACTGCATTCATTGTGAGCAGATAGATAGATATATATGATAATAGATTAACATAATATATCTGATCATAATAGATAGATGCCATCTATTATAATAATAAAGCAACTGATAAATAGATAACAATATTACTATATTATATACCTATACTATCTAATTAATGTATTATTATTATTAAAGGTGATTGTATGGGTATTGTATTACTATTTGTGGCTCCTATTACGAAACTATTAAAATAACGTGTGCAATGATCTGTTTGCTTTGGTAATTTTAAAAAATTATTATTCCCAGTATAAGAAAGTTCTTCTCAGCGGCACGTAGAAAGAGGACCGTTGGAGGGAGACAGACAAAAATTAAACTACAAATGTTTCTGTTAATTAAAAAAAAATTTTGGTAGTAGAAAATCAATTGAACAATAATTTACCTATTGACTATTTTTTCTTTAAAACTAATATTTACAGAAATATTTTTCAGTTCTGAATATTCTCTAAGTTGTTCTAATCTTAGTATATCTTGCATAGAAATCACATTTTTAACCTTTACCACATCTTTGCTGCAATACAATTATTATTATTGCAGTGTTTTAATTAATTAGGGTTTCATCATCTGGGAAGATGAATGTGTGGAACTTTTTATATACAGTCATTTTTTTACATCAACAAGTTTTTATATACAGACAATGTTCTTACAAAAAGATGTGTAGGTAATTGGTAAATTATTGGAAAAACAGTTGATAACATTAGAGGCTTAATTTTAATAGTAGACCTTAACGTTAAAAGTTGAGTACGTCTTAGGATAAAGTATACTCTATGACATTAATATCACACCGGTTATAACATTCTTATTGTCATTATCAATGGCCACCGAACTCTCAGAAAGTATGATCGATCTACATATATTATTTTATCATGGCTCAAATCTATACTAGCGACTTTGGTTGCTTATATAATGTTTAAATTCAGCCCGAAAGTAGTTCGGCTTTTTGAGTAATAAGCACAATAAGCACAGTTTTGTGACCTCTTGTGAGGCGAAATAGTGAATAATTTCATTTAAAAATTGTGATTTTTAATACAGTACCTTCTGGTATAACTCACAATAATGTTAATTGTACAAAAATTAATCGGTGAGCTACAAAAAAGTTTTCGTCTTAAAGAAAATTTATCACAGATCCTGTTTATGCAAAACTAAAAAAATATTATCTTACGGCGCTTTCCAAAAAGAAAACATAAAAAACTTTTATACGTCAAAACTTATCTAATTGACGTATAAATTTTAACCGTTAGGATATTTTTGAAGCATTTAAAACATTTACGTGATACAAATATTATTTTTATTCATAATATTAATTTTATTCATAACTAGGATTTTCATTCAATGAATATAAATTAGTTGCTGACTTGACTAGTCATGTGACGGCCGAACTACTTTAAACATAGCATATAAATATTTTTGGAATGGCAAGAAGTATTTTAAGAGAGTTTTATCAGAATGTGTCAAATTGACTTTAAGTTACCAACGAACTTTATAATTAGAATTTTATAACATTAAACAAAATGGATCTGTGAATTAGTTTCTGTAGTGATTAACATGAAGTGGTTGTCATACTTGTTACTCTCTCCATTCACACTGAAGGTTATCTAAGAAAGTAATTAGTTTATCACACA
Organism: Chrysoperla carnea; assembly: GCF_905475395.1. NCBI lineage: Eukaryota > Metazoa > Arthropoda > Insecta > Neuroptera > Chrysopidae > Chrysoperla > Chrysoperla carnea. The sequence goes on along the minus strand of NC_058337.1, from coordinate 68,378,423 downwards.
ACAAGATCAAGTATTTGATTTAAATTATAATATTTTTCTTGGAACAAAGAATAACGTTTATCGTTTCAGTTCGTAATTTCATAATCAAATCAATTTGTTTCACCAATTATAAAACAGAACTTCATCTTTCTACTTTTTTTAAATACAATAAAACAATCTAAATGAAATTATCTTTAAAACAATGCAAGGTTATTCTTAGAAGTATTAGTTTTTATTCAAAAATAAAATGAATGTCATGATAATTTTATTTTTCTTCATATTGTGCATTCATGCAAGTTTTATAATTTCATTCACTATTATTTCTAATTTATTATTATTTATAAAATTAAAATATATTCTTTAATCTCTATATACACGGTGTTCTGTTATTCACTGCAGATCGTTGGCCTACAGAATAAGCTCAAAAGACGAAGGAAAAAGTTATTTACCAATTTTGGATCTGAGCCCTAATTGTGGAGCTACAGGTATGACAAAAATTGATAAATAAAAAAAAAAAACAGCCATTGATAATCAGTAGATATTAGTAAATTTCATTTAATAATATTTAACTAAAGAAAAGATTTTTTAAAAGTATTAACTGATTTAATTGGATTATATTATTTTGAAAAAAACATTTTAAAAAAAGCATGAAATTATTTAATTATTTAATTGGTTTGGTCAAATCCCACTTTTTATATTTTTGTTATACTTTTGCAAGAAAACATTATATTATTAGTAAAAAAACAAATTACGTTACAATAGGCGTGGTTTTAATTTAACAAACAAACAAACCACAATTATTGTGACGTTATTTGTTTTTTACGTTTTTGTAGAGGTGTGAATGAAAGAAAAATTTGAAACTCTTGTCTTTCGTTTAACTTGAATGAAAATTTTGGAAATGGATTAAATTTTATGTTTGTAGGACTCTCAATAGTGGGTTTTGAATATCGTCCAGAGTGTCTGGTTTTTAAATACTTTTTTAGCATGTAGATAGAGGCTGTGAGGTTTGCACACCAGATTTTTTATATTAGGTATTATTTAATAATGGAATAAAAAAGAGTGTTTACATTAATATTTTACTTTTAATATTTCTAATGCTTAACAGTTTCATTTACTACAAAAACACAGAGAGGAACCAATTTAACATAATAATATAATAACTATAAAGAATCGGAAACAATTTGACTGTACTATGGAAAATATTGAGCTCTCCAGCTAAGAGTAGGGGAGCGGAGGGTAATGCCGTACACCTAACTTTAAACGTGTATTTCTTCGAGCCTACTTAATAGAATACAATGCTTTATGTATCAAGCCATCATAAATTTAGTCTAGTTTTATATAAATAATCCATAATTGACAGTGTCCAATATGACAGTGTCAAAATCAAATTATTCTATAAAGTTATTTGTACGGAATTACCCGAGACTTGCGTCTAATTCCGTACATAATTTTAAGAACCTAAAAAGCCTGAAAAAAGGTATTTTTCCTCAAATAAAAAAAATAATTTTAATTAACTGTGGGTAATCTTTTATTTATTCACAAAATACACAGATATAATCGTCCGCATAATTTGCGCCACTACACAAAGCATGTGCCCATTTCTCACATGACACACATCTGTACCATAATTCTATATCCTTACCAAATTCATTACATATTACACACAATTCATGACTCCTCATATTTCTGATTCTAAATTTACTGCTTCTACTGGTGAAATAAGTTCATGTGATATCTCTGATTCTGCATTTTCTGCTGCTTCTGGAGAAATAATTTCATGCAATGCTTCATTGCGGGTAATACCGTACAGTGTACGAAAATTCCCGAAACCGAATTCAAATTTCAAGAATGAGTATTTACCTAAAAAAAAATTGATTAAAGGGATTCTTTGATCAAAATCTTATTATAAAGATATTAATAGTCCGAAATATAATAATTTCATTATAAAATTTAATAAAAATAGGTACTTACACTTATTTTTTTATGTTTAAAAGTTATAAAAACGAGCGCCAAATCACATAACATCTATTTATACCAAAATTATTACCCTTAATAGCACAGTAACTTAAGAGGCTGCACTAACACTACTGCGCTAATGATTGACACCAAGCAAACGCACGCAGCTCAATTCCTTCAGGATAAACAGTGATGTACGGAATTAGCCGCTGTACGGTATTAGCCTCCGCTCCCCTACTAGCTACATTTTTTAATTAGAATCCACATCGTCGATAAACAAGCTGTTGTACACGATAACAATACAGATTAGAACTTTTTATAACAATGTTTTATTATTTGGCAAAACGACATTGAATCTTGCGAAGGGGAAGAAGAAGGGGAAGTTCGAGAAACCATATGTTTGCTTATGTTGGGGAAGGAGGGATCAAAAGTCGTTACGTAATTAATGAATGGCCCCTTATAGGAAATTAAATATCGAATAACTATATAGTTTTTCATTCAATTCACCACTGTTACCATCCTTGATTAATTTGTTTTTCTTCTTTCAGGTAAGATTATTATTCAACTTCTTTATGAAAAAATCATCTAGGGTAAGTTTTAATATTTCTGTACTAAATAATTAAAATAAATGGAGATTGATTTTTTAAGGATACTTAGTTACTAAATTTTTTAAATAACATGAGCCCTAGACTCAAAATGAAATAGAAAACTGATTTAGTTTTTCCCCATTTTCCATAAAAGAGTACATTGACCTCAATAAACATCAAGTGACTACTCATCATACAGAACGCGATGCTATAACTTATTTAAAAAAAAATTAAATATACTCCACCATTTCACTTGCACAATGATATTCATTTTTATACGACAGTCATTTACATAAATTACGTTTATATTAAGCCAACGAAGGTATAGGTAATATAAATGACATTTTATTGTGCGATATGTGTTACCTTATGTGTCACGAAATGCAAACAAGTCTATCTTCTCAAAATACGTCTACATGTTTATGCCTGCCTGCCTTACAGTTGCATAAATAAAAAAAAAATAATTTATCAAAAAAAAACCGATTTCAAAAGAAAACTTTTCCAAAACAAATTAATATACACTAAAGAGTAAAAAAATAACGATAATATAATGTAGTTAAAATTATTGTTATTTTTAACTCTGACAGAACAGTTTGCTACATTAGCTTGGCTGACACCGATTCCAAAAATAACAATAGTTTTAACTACATTAAATTATCGTTATTTTTTTACTTTTTAGTGCATATTAATTTGTTTTGGAAAAGTTTTGCTTTTGAAGTCGGTTTTCTTTTTGTTTGTTTTTATTTTGTGATTTTTTGTGAGTCTGAAGTACACTAACTAATTTGTCACTAGAAAAAGAATCATCGAAATCGGTTGACGTGATATTGAGTTATTCGTCCTCTTGTTGTGCATACAAATTTAATTAAATTTTAATGCAAATTTAAGACTTTTATGGTTTTCTCATGGATGCCGTCGTCAGAACTAGATCAAAATGAAATGGGACCACACGGGAAGCACCAGCTGCCAAATAAATCATCAAAATCGGTTCAACCAGTCGAAAGTTCTAAGGCAACAAACATTTAAAAAAAAAATACAGTCGAATTGAGAACTGCCTTTTTGTTTGCTTGAAGTCGGTTAAATATCATAAAAATGGTTTTGGTTGAAATTAATGATATTTAGAGAAATGCCAACGTAAGCTTTTTTTTAGCGAGACAATATTATATTTTGAAAATAAATTACACCCATCATGTTAACTTCCCAATATATAAATTTTGTTGAATTTAAAGTAGTTTTTAAGTATAATTGGACGTTTTGAGTTTTCTGTTAAATCTATTGACCTGATAGAATACATGTAGTGAGTGCTTAAATTCTTCCAGGGAGGCTGATACCGTCTAAATAGATTATTTCTGAAAACATTTATCCATCATGACAATCAAATGTAAAATAAGAAAATTAACTCAACACAACAGTTAATTTCCACAACAGAAAGCAACTGTTTGTTTTTTTTGAAACTGATTTTTTTATTGATAAATTATAATTAAAATTTAGGGAGAGTCAGCTGTATAATCTATGTTTCCACATTGATAATAACAATGCCCCTGAGCATTTCTCAAAAATAATACATACAGCTGCCTGTCTTAAGTTTTACTTCCTTTCTTTTAACTCGTAGTGTCTGTGTGCCTGCCGAAAAATCTTTGGATCGATTGTTAACCATTTTCCCGTAATCAAATTGAACTGAAACTTTGCAGGCAAAATCGTCGCAACGATAAAGCGAAAAATTTTTTCCAAAAATATTTAATTATAGTATAATATTGAATTTTGGATTTCTTGATAATGATTACGATTATATTCCTTCCCCATTACTGAGGAATTCACGTACATTTCTTATATACACACATGCACTGATTATTTTCCATATATTCTACATACTATAAAACGCAGCGTTTTTATGTCGGTGTTTTTAATTCTTTGAACATTATTTATTGGACCAATCATTTGATTTATTTATAACTAATTTTACTCAGACCTAAATTTCAAAGTCCTAAATTTCTTTTTAAGGGGATATATCACCTTGGTGAGTTGAAAAAAATGAAAAATATAAAACTGGTATAAATATACAGTCTTCTTTATTATTACATATACCTATTAGTCTAAGATCCCAATTAGGATCGACCTTCACCCATCTGTTTACCGGATGAAAGTTATTTTTTATGAAATATAAAATGTTAACAAATATCCCTGCAATGGGTTGCCTAAAAAAATGTGGTCCAGACTACTTTTAGTGAAAATATCAAGAGTAAAATTTTTAGAAATTTTTCACTGACTTTCATATCTAACGAATTTTGATCTACTCGAAAGTAAAAGCCATAAAGAATATGCAGCAGCTATGCTGTCTGCCTCTTTTCGTTCACTATTTTCGCATTTATACAAGTTGTGAATAGTAATTACGTTCATCTGTTAATTCATTGCCTCACATATATAAATAAAGATAATTTTATTGCAAATACGGTGCTATATGATTGTCCACAAAATATCAGTCAAAAAATAAAATTTACAAGCTTTCCAAGTTTTGATATTTTATTAAAAGTTGTCTGGACCATATTTTTTAGGGCAACCCACAACAGGGATATTTGTAAATATTTTACATTTCATAAAAAATAACTTTCATTCGGTAAACAGATGGGTATGAAGGTCGACCTTAATTCGGATCTTGTACTATATATTTTAAGATTACAAAAAATTTTTGGCAGACTTTGTCTTCACATTTTTTCTTTAGAGGACACAAAAAATAAATGTTTTTGTCAACAGTTGCCCTAATATATCCCGCTATTGGATATTAGGATCGTTATTTTACGAGTAATGATTGGACATAATTTTAAAAAATTGAAAAGAAAAAATGTTACGAATTTATTTTTCAAAAATTTGATTTTAAAATGCTATAAAAAAAAAAACAAAAAAAAAAAAAACAAAACAAAACAAAAAAATTTCTCTCTTTTCATACTTGAAGAAACCCAAGACGAACAAAACAAGAACAATTAGAACAAAATCGATAAACTTGACAATCAGTTATCAGGGCAGCAATTTTGTAAAACGGGAAGCTGAGAAAAATGCATTTAAAGAAAAAGAAACCCGATGATTTACCATACATATACAATATGTATATAATTATTATATGAGTATAATTTAATAAACATAAGGATAAGAAATTTGTCGTTTGATTTTTTTTAATGCAAATTTTTAGTTTTTACATATTTGCGAATTTGATCTTACATCTGCTTACATTGTCATCAGTTTCTACATGCATTAATTCACTCCTAATAAATCGTAAAAAATAATCCACGATTATCGTTATGTCACGATTTCTCTTCGTTATACATATTAATTAAAATTAATTAATCACGACACATTTGACCGATTTTGATCAGCCGGTTTTATTTTTTTATTCATTAAATATATATCCAAAAAGGTCTACTATTTTATATCCTTAAAAACTCATGAAGTCATAATTGTGGGATATTGTAAAATTACTGAAAAAAATAATAAATTTTAGATTTCCAGAACAAATGCAGGAAATTTTAAAAATTACAAAATAAATTTCCCCTAAGTGAAATACTTCAACAAAGCGTATTACGTTTCTTATTTCATAGTCTGGACATTCCATTTTCTAGATTAGTTAATAAAGAACTAGAAAAACAGAAAAAAGATATCACAGCGAAAAGTTACCTCCGCACACAATGGAATCTAATAGGCATTGCTATTATATGTGCAATTTTGCAGCACTTTTTTATAGCAACCGTCAAAGAGCCAGACAAGACAATTCTGATGGTTATCTGCTTTATTACAAGGAATAATGAAAAAATGTGGTTGTCACACTTTTCGCTGGCATTTTCGTCTCACAGCAGTGATTTAATCGCGACTGGGTATTGGAGCTAGAAATTTATGGAGGATAGATATAATAAAATCAAGTTCTTGAATCAGAACTGCATAGTACGTCACGACTATATTATTACTTATAACTAACATTATCAAGAACTAGTAGGTAATACTTAGGAAATCGTACTGAGAAGAAACACATAATACGTTTACCATGTGACTGCAATAATGAATAGTTTTGTAAATACATTTAGTTTACAATTATATCTTATAATAATAATAACGTAATTGAAATAGTTTTGAGGAGTTAAGAACAGCAAGAGTACACTTGCTAAAGAACTCCCATACCAATTTAAAGTACTCCTATACCATTTTAATTGTCATGATATGTAATGATATATCCAGTACATTTAATTAAATGTTTAACAAATATGAAATGCATTAGGGAATAAGTTTTATTTTTATAATAATTCTTAATTTGAATCAAATAATATTAAGTTCGATCAAAAGTATTAAAATGAACAAGAAATGGTTCTTCAGTACATTTTTTCTTAGTTTTTTTGGATAGATTATAGATAAGTGTATGAAAAGTTGTGATAAAAAAAAAGATATTAAGTTAAATTATGCATAAAATAGAAAAAAAATCAATTAATAGTTTAAGTAAAAACAATAAAGAAACAACAATTTCATTGCGATTTTTTCAGTTTGGACTCATTAATGGGAAGATTTGAGACGCTAAAGACTTTTAAGCGGCCCCAACTGTTAAAGTTGCTATGGACTTGTTTTACTTAAAGTTCACTTTTTACGCAATTAGCCACTCCCTCACAATTGAATTTTTGCCCCCAATTGACAATCTCAATTCCTGATCGAAGTATCATTTTTATAGAAGGCGTTTTTACGTTGGGATAGTTTTTATGAGGTGTCAGTGTAAGTGTATACATGAATATAAAATCAGCGATTAATTGTTGCCAGCATGACTTTCATATGAATTTTTATTATTTGATTTTTGAGAATCATAATAAGTCACAAATCAAATTTAACAAAATCATATAAAATTAGTACCTAAGCTAATAACAATTTTTTAGCAAGCAGTAATAATTAGTATAATTTTCAGTATTCCTGATTTTACATTGAACAAACTAAATGTGTTATCCTTCAAGGTCTAATAGAGAAAGGTAAACAAGATATTAAATTTAGCTTTTATTATGTTTTCATATTTTTCCAATGTTCAAATAGCATATAATTTAATTATTTATTGATATATATCAACATAAAATTCTGTAATAACATTAATTATAATATGCACTTAATTTCATGTTTATTTTATTACCTACATTCGTCATTTTTACCACCAGATGTTCAACTACTGGAAATTTTTACTACTATCCTAAAAATTGAATGAAGATACAACGTCTTGTTGGTTGGTTGAACATTTGTAGGGCTAGATACTTGTGCAGCTTTGATATCCTACAATAGTGAACAATAGTGGTTTGAAAATAATAAGGTTTGAAATTTTCTTGAACTCAGAATTGACCCGTAGTTATGTTTGCATTTAGTATATATTAATATTATAAATGCGAAAGTAACTGTCTCTCGGTCTGTTACGTTTTTACGCCTAAATCACTGAACCAATTTTGATTATTTCCAGTAGAGAGATAAATAGAGCCTTGAAGAAAGGCAAAGGGTACTTTTTCCCGAGAAAATAAGAGTTTAAAGAAGGGTTAAAGTGTAATAGAAAATGGTAGTTTGAATGAAAATCTACTTCAGAGTTGAATATTCTCAGCGAATTCTATTTAGTTTAAAATAGAAATTTAATTATATGCCATATGGAACATACTTAATGGAAAATTAATTTAACAGTGGGAATTCCCCCTCCAAATATCACCCGATTTAACTAATATATTAGTATTCACAGATATATATAATATCGGGTGATACTTCGAAGGGGTGGGTTTCCGGTGCTAAATTAAATTTCCAATAAGTGTGTTCCAACTTTAACAATCAAAATGTCATCCAATTAATATATATTTTAAATTAAAGAGAATTCTGCTCTGTTAATTGTTTTTAAGATATGATTCAATTGGCAAATGAGAAATTTGACAGAAAAATGAATAATTTGGTTATCAGGCAGAGCCTTTTCGAAAACAAGCGTTTCCAAACAAAGACCATTCTTATTAAATTGTATCAATATTTTTTTCCTTAAGTCAAATTAATTTTTACGTGGTTGCAACACTGTACCTTAAAATTGAGGAATGTTTTGATGGAAATATGTAAAAAAATTTTATTCATGCAATTTTATGTGAAGCAGTAAAATTTTGTTTTTTCATTCATTGTTTTTTGTGTACCTATGAAAAATTTCTTCTATGAATTTAAAATTCGTGGCATACATAGAAAACCGGCTATATAAGGAGAGGATGGAGCAATGTAATAAAAAAAATGATATGTGATCCACGCAACAAAAAATGTATATTTTTTATATCATTTTAGTACTTATTTAAAACCATATAAAGTTTAATAAACGTAATGGTTATATGATAATAAATGTAATACGTGTTGATCTCTTTGCATACAAATTTACGAACATCACTATAGGTGTGTTATATGTATCAACGGATAGATAGGAATATTTCATTTCGTTAAGGGTTTATATATGGTACCGTGTTACACACATTTTTCGATTACATCATTGTATTGAAAAACCTGACGAGTAAATAGCCATTTTATTACTTTATATTTATTGAGTGGCTTCAATAAGTCCTTTGTGATTTTAGCAATCACAAAATAAAAACTAGTAATTTTTATTGAGTTTTGAAAAATTTAGTAATCATAATCGCAGATTTGTAGGCTTGCTATTATTAATTGTAATTATTATCATTTACTCATTTTTTGTTTGTTTCTTATTTTAATTTATTCGCTAAAAATATTATACGCTAAAGATATAGTGCAGAGGGCATGCCAATGTCCAAGCGGTATTTTGGCCTGCTAATTTTGAGAGTGGAATATCCAAAAGCGATGGTATTAATTGTTTATAACAAATTATTTCTAGCAAAATATTAATCGATATTTTTTGCCATAGATATGTCAATTATAAAACATACCTACGTATTTAAAATTTTTCAAAAATTTCTCTTAGTGCAAAAGTTATTGCAAAATAAAGGTCATATGCCTTCGCAAGTTTTTTTTCAAAAAATATTTCAAACAAAAGTTTCAAGAGGATAAATAATCTATTTATTGACAATAATGATCGTCGGAGACCCTACGAGGTCAACTTCAAGTAGAAACCCCAACCAAGTTTTTTATAAACATAGAAAAAATATATTTTATACTTTAATTCGAAAATAGTTTTAGAAATCAAAAGTAAAGTAGTGTTTAGCATTTTTTTAAGTCGTTTTTTAGCCATTTTCAACTAGAAACCTATTGATTCTTACTTTAACGTTGACATTCAAATAATTTGAAGATAAAAATAACAAGAAACTCATTAAATAAAATACCCTTTTGTGCATTGTCAATCAAAATGGAGGAACATTTTACGACTGATCAATGAATTCGTAATTAAGATCATAATTTATTAGATTCCACGGTAATAATTATTTAAGAAAATATATTGGCTCTTGAAAAATTACTTTCCAAAAAATCCGTTACTACTACAACTTTATCTACCCATAAAGTAGAGTATTCTACTACCTAATGGGTTGAATTTACAAATTGATGCAAGCGAGGAATCTATTCGAGCTTGTCATTCTTATTAGTCTAAAAAGATTGTGTTGGGAAAAATTGTTTTTATGCGGAACTAAAACTTTAAAAAAGCTTTAATGTTAAATAAGTAGGTACAGAAAATTTGATTACACTCACTTATAAACAACTAAATTAACAAATATTAATTTAAAAAACAAGTGAAACAAACAATTGACTGAGTTAATTGTTGAAATAGCATGCATAGACAGTGCTAATTACTCTATCACATTACATATACATCAGTATTTTAAAGCGTTATAAACTTGGGACTAAACTTAGTATACCTTGCATATTGCATATATGCATGGTATAAAAACTATTTACTAAAATAGCTCATCTGAATCGAATCAAATTATGTGCATTTCACCTTTAAAGAGATAAAAATATTGTCTAACACTTTTCTTTTGGTGATTTAACTTGCTTAATTGATGGATTATAATATTCATTACCTACTTAAATGTTAGGTCGTTTAAATATGACACTAACTGTCCAATGTTTAACAAGACTTTATGAATTACGCTAAAATGTACAGTAATAATTTGTACGAAATATATCTTCTGATTTTTGGCACAATGCCCTTAAAAAAATAAACTAACTTCATAAAGAACCCCATAAATGAATTATTAAAGTTTATGAAAATTTATACCAAAAGTGATAAATGTTTCTCATTTAAAAGTAATAAAAAAAAACGCATACACTCATAAATAAATAACGGAGATGAATGTATGTTTTTATGACTGCAAGAAATAATTTTATTTTTCATATTTTTAAAAGGAAAAATTTTTATACTATCTATAGGCAGGTTGGTTGGTATTTTCTCTAATATAGGATGTCCCTTCGTATATATTGAAATCAATTTTCATCAAACATCCAATAAATATTATTTTATTTATTTATTAGTATTATTACTATTTACGTTATTACTATTTCAGAGATCTTAGAGAACCGTTGACATGTCATCGTCCAATTTTAATAATAGTTATACGGATAGGCTACGGGACTTCTAAATAAATTTCGAATTTCTTAGATCAGTTTTTTGTATTTTATAAATACGTATTTCGACTACCAAGTAGTCATCATCAGTATGAATTAGCTAAGAATTTGATCCGAAAAACCAAATTCAGAATACAAAGAAACATATTCAACAACATTAAAACAAGAACAGAACTGCATCAATAAGAATAAATGGTGTAAACTTACAAATTTTCAACCATGCATCAACAAATTAACAAAAGAACTGGGAGAACATAACCGGAAAAATAGCTCCCATCAGTAGAACTAAATTGAAACAATTACTTGAAAATCCGAAAGATAAAGTAAACAACGAACAACAATCGGGAATATATTGCATTGGATGTCAAAATTGTTCGAAGAAATATGTAGGTCAAAGTAGAAGACAAATTATTACAAAATTCAAAGAACATGAGACATATAAAAGATGAAAGAATAAAAAAAAATCATGTGTAGCCGCCCACGTTGTCGAAAATCACCATAAAATTGACAAATCGAACCTAAAACTTCTAAAATCAGTACCCAATCCTTGTGAATTAGACGCTTATGAAAGTATCTACATTCAAAAACTGGGTAATGAAACAATGAACTTGGACAAGGGACCTATTCCAAATTCGGATTTAATAAAAATTGCAAAATCAAGGTTGAATTTCTAAAATTGGTAATACGTGAAAATAAAATATTATTTACTTTCATGATTTATTTATAATTTTTTAATTTAAGTTTGATTTGTAATTTATTATTTTAAACGTCAAAAAATACTTTAATGTCGTTGCTTAGAATGATCATGTTCATTAGCCAAGCACTAGTCAACTGAAGGAAGATGATTGACTGATGTCAATGACACTACAATTTGACAGATACTTTGAACAGTATAAATTGTAGGTACACGAAAACATCGATGTGCAGTCCGCCACCAAATTAGCAACGAGTAACATAAGAGTAATAACGACTAGCTAATTCATACTGATGATGACTACTTGGTAGTCGAAATACGTATTTATAAAATACAAAAAAGTGACGGGACTTCTATTCGTACTAAATTTAAATGCATTTCGATAATTATAATTTGGAAAAGGCCAAAGCCTTTCGGTTAAAATTGATTTCTGATACAATTGCAATGGCGTATATATGGACAAATATATTGTCAAGAAATTTTAATTAAAGATGAATGAAAAAAATTCACTCGCACCAGGAGTGGAATCCGGATCTCTTGGATTCATGCCAAGCGCCTTATTCAGTTCGATCATACGAACTCTAGACACAAAGTGTAATTTTTTCAACTCATCGAATATTTTTATTTTTTTTTAACATTAACTTATTTATTTATAATTTATGTTTTGTTTACTAGATTTTGTATACAATTTATTTATTTTAAACAATTGTTTTTTAAATGTCAAAGCCTTTCGGTTATAATTTCGATTTCTTCAGTAGTTTTGTGTAATTTGTACGATAATATAAAAAAAACATAATCCGATATTATTTATATAGATAAGTTCATTTCAGTGTACACTCTTTACTTGATTTCAGTTCGATTTTATAAATATATTAATCTTCTTAAATTTGAAAATTTTTATGTTATATTTTCAGCCAAGAACTACTTAAATAGAAATATCCTATATAGATTGACGATATGCACGTAAAGGGTTTTTCATTTAAAATGAAATTTAAACTTAATTTAAACTTGTGTGCGTAGTCATGGTAGTGACAATAAAATCGATGCCAGCGCTTCCAGTGAAAATAAAAGAGGCTGTTTTGACGATAAAGGAGACTGTTTTGACTAATTTGCAGTTCTTTACATGTTAATCTTATATGTCAAAATGTCAAATTAAAATTATTGAAAATCACTAATTAATTAACCTAATGCATTAAAAAATGTGAAAATAAGAAATCAAATTGCACAAATATTATTTTTCAAATGTTAATTATCATAATTATTTATTTAAATTTGTGAGACAATAATATTAAATTTTCAATGTAACTCATTAATGCAATCCATAAAATTATATATGCATCCATATAATTCTATAATTAAAGTAGTGTATCCTTACCATGGAAACGCCCCCTATAATACTCACGCACGATGCGAATATAACTATTGTATGAGATATAACGAGAATTTTTTTTTTTAAATAATAAATTTTATTATGACATTTTAATGAATTGTATGATGTACGTGCCTGGTATACCAGCTAAATAAACTAAAACAATTCGCAGCCTCGCTGGACAGCGCAATACACTTAGTATTGGAAATCATTATGCAACATTGCTTGCAATGCTGAACAACTCATGCAAGTTATTGAACTTTTTTTATCAAAATAAGTATTTAGTTTGAGCTACTTACCGAGTATCACATGCTTTTCAGTGGCTCATAACCTCAATGAGAGTCGGTGTTTTATTTTGTCGTTCGTTAAGAAATATTAAATCAATCTATAAATAAACAAACAACATGTGAATGTTATCATATTGTAAGGTTTGATGGAGTGTCACATACGTAGGTGTCGTACATAATTTACCAATTAGCATGAAATACTCGTACAAACAGGAAAAACAAACAATTGACTGAGTTAATTGTTGAAATACCATGCATAGACAGTGTTGATTACTCTATCACATTACACACACATACATAACTGATATCCCCATATTAATTCATACTATACAATTTATGCCTAATTTGCGCCCTCGCGGGTAAACAGTGATGTTTACGAAAAAATATTTCAACCAAAAGCTAGTTATTTTTTTTATAAGGATTTTTTTTTACATTTAAACTTTTGTTCTATCTCTAACGGTTTACAAGATGGGTCCTACGGACCCAAGACCCAATTGACCGTACCCTGTAAAAATTTCAGCTGAATATCTTTTTTCGTTTTTGAGTTAGCGTGTTGACAGACAGACGGGCAGACAACCGAAAATGGACTAGTTAGATATTATAAACACCTGTATCAATAATTTTGTTCATAGTATTAATATTTTTATGCGTGACAAACTTTGGACTAAACTTATTATACCTTGCATATTACATATATGCATGGTATAATAAACAAATTTTCGTGATATCTCACAAACAACTTGTTTTATTTAAGTTTAAAGTTGTATCATTTTAAATGAAAAACTTTTGATATACTTAGATACTTTATATATTTCTATGATTTAAGGATTAAATGTGCTTCTTGTTGATGGAATAGTTGTGGTGTCTTGAAAATAACATTTAAGAATGTTTTCATCAGATATTTAAAAATGATTTTTTCATTTTATCTCTGTACAGGGTGATTCAAATAATTTTACAAACTTCGAGAAAACTTCAAGGAAAAAAACATTATTAGAACAACAAAATTTAAAAAAATTTATTTATCATCATTTATTTTGTAAACAACAATTCCTTGACCATAAACATGTTTATATTAAACTCTTTCTTCTTTCTTTGGCGTAAGGAGTCTGTTTCCTAAATTTTTATATCATTCTGTCTTTATATATATATATATATATATATCAAGAAAAGGACGTAGCCTGACTGCGTGACGTGGGTTATGTATGCTCCCTTATCGCATTCGAAGCACACTGTGTCATAAAAAAATGAATTAAATTTCTTTTCAGTTTTTTAATGTTTATTTATTAAAAACGAAAAATTAGATTTCCTCACATGTATATAGTGAAAAACTATAGAGATTTGTCTGTATTCAAAGCCTTTTTGTGCGAAAGTTTCAAAAAAATAAAGTATGGACATATTTTCAATCGTTTTTTATGTAGTTTACTTTAAGTGAAATAATATTTATGTTTACTGATCTTACAAAATACAGCATGCAACTTTTCATTTTCAAGAAAACTACTTGAATTTTTTTTCGAAAGTTGTGGTCATTAACTTCATCTCAAATTTATGGTTTTATCTGTTTATATTTCAAATACGTAGTAGAACAGGACAATTAAAACGGTATTTTTGGCAGAAAGGGACCACAAACTTAAGTAGTGCAGTATTTTAATTTCTATTTTCTCTTTTACGTTCTTATTTATACTTTTACAAAGGTAAAATTGAAAATAAAAATAAACAACTAGAAAAAAAATCATAAAATGAAATGTCTGGAATTATATTATAGAGGTTTCTAGGGGTCAGGTGAATAATACAAAAACAAGTAGAATATGTTTTTTTTTCTTTGCTTTCACCAACGAGCATTAATGTGTGTGTATTTTCACGAGACGAAATACGGTTATGTATTTCAATTAATTTTAATGTCTTCTAACACCTTAATACGTACAATACGTTCTATGTTCCACTGTTATTTAATAATATATTTACTTCCTTTGTTACGTAAATGTATATGGTAAAACTTCGTTAAATTAAATTTTATTTAAGTATAATAATTTCTTGATATTATACTTAATACTTTTTCGTTGCCCTTAAAACTCTTGTTTTTCTTAAAAAAAGGAAATTACATTGACATTATAACTTTCTATAGGTCCAATCATTGAATTAACCTGATTTTTATAGTTTTTGGATCAAAATTACCCCATCCACTGAATTTCATCAAATTCCAAAACAAAAATCATTTTTGCGATTTTATCAAAGGGATACATACTCCTTAAAAAAAATTGCAAAAAATCGAGAAATTTTTTAAATCTCCAATTTCGATAAAAATCAGTATATAAGGTAATTTTGACCCAAAAAGTACAAAAATCGGGTGCATTTAATGGCTGGTCGAATAATTTTTGAGATACGGACTAAAATCGATCCACATATAGCGATATCACAGGAACTCTGCATCCAATCATTAAATTAACCTGATTTTATAACTTTTTGGATCAAAATTACCCCATCCACTGAAAAAAGTAAAATAAACTTTTGTCTCAAACCATGAGCTCGCTCATATATCAAGTTTTATATTTCTAGCTTCAAAAATGACATAGTTTCCTATAAACTTTCACCCCCTTGAAGAATGAATTTTTTGAAAATAGTAATACAGATTCATTTTTGTAGTGAACCATGCTCATATATCATTTTGTACATTTGTAACTTCAAAATTGACTAAGTTTCATGCAAATTTCCAACACTCACTTTGACTCCTTTAGGGATTAATTTCCGTAAATCTTTTCTTAGTACACTTTCAGTTTATAAATGAAACTTCCTTACATACCGCTTGTGCGAAGAATAATTAAAATTCTTTGTAAATATATATAAACCACATAAAGTTAAAAAACTATAGTAACATGACAAACATGCAAACATTGATCTACATTTGTCTATACAATTATTAATCTGGGTTTTCCATACACAAAACTCCCATCCCTTTTTACACCCTTAGGGGTAGAATTTTCAAAAATATTTTCTTATTGGATGCCTACGTTAAACAAAGAACACACTCTCCAAGTTTCAGGTCTCTACGATCAGCGGTTTAGGTTGTGCAATGATCCGTCCGTTAGTCATTCAGAACAAAGCATTATATATATATATATATATATAGATTTTACTTTAAATTTGTTTCTGTACAGCTTTGTAAGGAACTTTGTTCCTAACAGGGGTCCCACGACCGCAATCTTTATTTTATTTTTGCTTAGTATTGTAGTAGAATTTTCGCTATAGGGAAAATTTAATTCACCTAATATGACAACCTTGTCGGTCGTCGGTTAGTCGACACAGTATAAGAAGACATCCACTTTATTACTTTAAAAACAACGCTTTTACATGAGGTGTGTTTGTATGTGAACTGTTAACTAAATACTCGATACAAAATGTAAGTATCTGTATATTTACTTACTTTTGGTAAAGAGAAACAGTTATATCGCAAAGAGATAAACGTATTTTGTTTTCTTTTTCTCTGTAAATACCTGGAGTACGGTTTTGTAATGTGGGCGTTAAACCAATATTATCATTCATGTTATCTTTCACTTTTGCTACTTTACGGCATAACGACATAATATAAAATGCCTGGATAATTATTTATAATATTTTTAGTTGAATTTTATTCGGTCAAATCAATTGATTTAAGGTGTGTCTCTCACAAAAATTAATGTCTAGAAGCATAATTTGTGAATAAATACATAGCCGGAGAGCTGGTGACACAAATTTGAGAATGTGTTTTAGGCAAGTTAAAATTGCAAAAACTTACTAAGCGGTGAATCCAGACTTCTGATTCTAGGTGGTTTGCTGTTATTTTGCTACTGTGCAGCTTATGACATTTGCGAAAAAAAGAATAAAAAAGGATGCTTTAGGCAAATATTCAGGAGAGTCGGGTTAAACTTTATAACTCAAAAGAAATTTTGGCATTCTTATTTCTGGCTTAAAGAGAAACTAAAATTGCATATTAAACAAATTTCAAATTGCCCTAAGACATATTTTCTAGGTGTCATTATTACACATATTGAGGGGGGTCGGGTTGTACTATATAACCGAAAAATAATTTTGGCATTATCATTTCTGGCTTAAATAGATGCTAAAATTACTTATTACACAAATTTCAAGTTGCTTAAAGCATATTTTTTATATCATTATTACACACATATTCAGAGGGGTCGGGTTGTACTTTATAACGCAAAAAAAATTATGGCGTTATTATTTGTGGCTTAAATAGATGCTAAAATTACATATTACACAAATTTCAAGTTGCCAAAAATATGCCGAAAGCATATTTTTTCGGAATAATTATCATATATATTCAAGGGGGTCAGGTTGTACCTTAGAACCCAAAAAAATTCTGGCTTTAATATTTCTGGCTTAAATTTATGTTAAAATAACATATTAAACATTCAATTTGCCTAAAACATATTTTTTGTATTTTTTTTTTCGCAAATGCCATATTTTTTGTTATTTTTACATGCCTAAAGCACCTTCCTAAATTTTTGTCAAGAACTTTTGGCTAACATATATACTTAGATACTTTTTAAGCTTTTTGTGCACAAATATAATGGAATGTTTTAAGTAAGTATTCACTCACTTCCAACATACTAACATCTATCCGATATAAAAATGAAAAATCTATTAGAATGGGACCCTCCAGTTGTGTTTTAAGGAATTTCTCTAAATAATTTTAATATTAATAACTAATATCCTTTATCATATAGACACGTGTTCATCTTATTGATTTTTGACAAAATATCTACTTAAATGGAAACTGATTCTATATAAATTATATCGTCTTGTCTTAAAGAAAATTGATTTTATGAAATATTTATTAATAAAATTAGTAAGTAGTTGTTTATGAAATTATTCGATGAAATTTATTGTTAGAAATCATTTTCAAAGATATAATATATGAGTCTATTATTATTATGAATTACACCACCACTCTATACAGCCTTTTGCTGGAATTGGTTCAAAAGCATTCGATTAACTAACAAAGTTCATGCTTAATAATCTCCTAACGATTATCCACAATAAACAGTGAATTTTGCATAAGGATAAATCAGCGTTTTATATAGCAGCAATAATAAGCAAGAACTGAATAAATACCGTGAAACAATCGCCCTAATTATCGAATATAATCTTGTAGAAGATAGTCCAGCGGTCGAGCTGCCGTTTCCGAATTAGGAAAGTAATACTATCGCAAATGGCAGCATCAAATTGCGAATCAGAACCTTATCGAATTTCTAAAAATTTGTGATTAGGTTTAAAGTTATTGCAAAATAAATGGCGGGTTTATGTATTGTACATAAACTACAAACCTTGACTTGTGTAATTCAAACTAATTAATGGTAGATGAGTGGTATCGAATTTGCCACATTACACATAAAAATGTAAAAAATATACTTGATACCATAAAAAAAATTGAAAGATAAATTAAAATTGATTAAAAACAATTATATTGTCAAAAACTATTAAAGAAAAAGAGTTGAAAAATTGTAGGCACCTTCAAATAGTGAGTCTATTAATTATAATTTCATAGTACCTAAACCCATAACCGATATTATTTAGTAAATTTGAAGGGGAAATTTTTTAATTTAAAAATTTGTTTCAAAGAATGCAGATTCCAAAAAACAAACAAAAATTCCTTGAAAAATTCTATAAATTTGCGTGAAAAAATGGCCATCATTTTATCCTACATGGATGTTTTTGTTTTTTAATCCCCGAACTAAAAAAAGGAGGTGTTATAAGTTTGATCGCCATGGATGTGTGTCTGTCTGTGGCATCGTAGTGCCTAAACGGATGAACATTTAATTTTTTTTGGTTTCATTTGAAAGGTAATTTAACGTGGAGTGTTATAAGCTATGTTTCAAGCTTTCTTTATACAGCTGATAAAGCATTCGTATATTATGGATTTCAACAATTAAATCAAGCAATTGTTTATTTTCATTTGTTTTTGGCAATGTCTGTGCTCGGCCTACAGTAATTATGCATGTACTTGTTGGTTAGCATAATTTCCAAAAATTTTTAATGGGTAATAAGAATTGGTTTATTTTAATCAAATCAAATGTTTAATCTATTAACGTTGATTTTTCATTGCGGAACCACTTTTTTGTCTGGAATGCGATCATTAGGAAACAAGCATATAATTCTATAATCTGAATCTATTATTACAGCTTATTAAAACTTTTATAATTTGGATCACTGCAAAATTGCACATTGAAAAACGTGAAGAATCCAAGCTTATAAAATATCAGCTCATACTCCAAATGAACCCCAATTTGATTTTATAGGATTTTGAAAAATAATTCACAAAACATTTATAATTATCGTCATTATTCAAATAAAATTTTTCTCTCATCATCTACCTCTAATGTTAATTAAACGAGTGTGTTATAGAGTTCATGCTTGATAAATTTTTATGTAACAAAATTAAATGTGGCGCATTAAATGTGTAATTTATTAATACTCGATTACATACTTTAAACACTCGACTGTCGGTGTTAAATATATGGACACAGGCGAATACGATATTTAATGAAAATATTTTTTATCCATACGGACATTAAATACTCAGTTCATTTACATTTTTATCTATAATCAAAACCGATTTCAAATTACAGTGGTCGGGTATATTTGATTTCCATGTATTGAATGTTTGGTTAATATATTTGAAATTGCTTGACGACTAAGACGAATTTACGAATTAGAATAGTTTTTGAATTTGGCCAAATATTTAATTTGTTAAAATTCGTTTCAAAAATTTATATTCAAAAAATATTTTATGCAGAATATTAAGTACTCGATGCTGCTGATCGATCTTTTATAATTTTAGAAAAATTATCTGGAAATCTTCAAAATGTTGAAGATGTCATTTTCCATCTATTTTTTCTAAAAGTACCTACAAGAGTTAGTTGTCTGAAATTTTTAATGATTTTTTCATACAATCCAATCGTTTTTGGAGTTCAAAGTTTATTTTGATATACCTATTTAGCTTCTTATATTATTGGACGGAGTTGGTATATGAAATTGAGTATTATAAAAATAATAATGGGGTTTAACCTCCGTTTCTCTGACATCGTTATTTGTTAATCTTTGTTTATTAAACTACATTCATAAATACAATTACATTTATGATGTGGGTGGAGTCGGTTACTTCGTTCTTATCCAAGCGACGACAATGTGATCAATATTACCGCCCCATTAATTATAATTGCTCACACTGCCGCTGCCTGGGTTCCAGCCCGCAACCTAAGTCTAAATGGCATACGGTTAAAGTCTATCGCTTTAGTAAACAACTCGAAATTACGTATAAATTTCTCTATAGTACTTAATAAACCTTTAACGGGTATTTATTTAGAATAAAGAAATAGTAGTGTAACCGAACAATAAACCATATCAAACAAAAAACCATTCTAAAAGGGAATTCAAAACCTTTCTATTAAGGTTTCATTACCGCGTTTTCATCTCGTACATATGAACAGTCTACGGTACATTTGAAAAGTCTCATTAATCTTTTAGAGCCCTAAAAAAACCTTTAATTTTTGTTACATATATTCCACGCGGCTTCATCTTGGACAAAAAACGTTTTATCAAGTATCTCGTGAATCGTGCATCGTACGACAAAAATAGAAGAGATCATTTTCGTAGATAAAATTATTTCTGTAAAATGTATAGGTATTTATTTATTTATTTTGATATATTTAAATATCATAAGTTTGGAGCGCTATAGATAACATCCTGTACATTATACAGAAAATAGAAATCGAAACGTTTTTTAAGATATACAAAAAAATATCGAGATATTTAGCACTTTTGATGTCAGTTTTTTATATTTTGTTAAAAAGTTATATACATTTTTAGTACAACAATGATAACACATAATTCACACAAATGGAAAATTTGAATATGTATAAGCTTCTAATTCATGTTACTGTCGAAAGTCTGTAAATTGTATCTGAAATTCGCCCTGATATTGAAAAGTGAAATTAAATATAAAGATTTGAATAAAAAATTTATTACAATTGTTGTCATATTTTCAAATATTATGAAATTTAATAGGAATGTTGAGCTTTTTATGATAATTTACTTTGATGTTGAAGGGAACCTTTGTTCTTGACATTCCTATCTTAAATATAGGACAAGTAAAACGATAAAAAAATAAAATTCTGAGAATTGCTAATTTGTTTCACGATCATTTTTATTTTATTGAACTGAATATGAGTAAACATTTCTGAGCGGAAAATTGTTACTATACTCAAATGTTTTTTTTTTTTGACTTCCATGTTCCTGAAAGCTTATATGCTTATTGAAATTAGCTTCGGGTGATTGTTTACCTGTGGTATTTATACCATTTTCTCCTAATCTTTAGCATAGTTTTCCTATACATGCGTTTTATTATAATAAAGTTTTGTACTTCATATTGATTTTGAATATTTAATATTAATTTCACACTCGATTTTGTAGAAGTATGTGTGTGTGTGTGTAGTATCTTGATCGATATCGCGCGAACAGGAAATAATGCCCACTTCATTGAGGTGTCGATCAAAGCATATTACCGGTATTATGATCCGAAAAGAATTTTGAAACATTTGGTAGAGTAGTTTCTAATAGGTCGAATGTTTTTAAAATTATTTTTTTGTTATAATCTTTATTATACGGGGAAGTTATTTGAGTGGACCTCAAGGTTCGCACTGGAACCAACCCATGGCTTGTTTTAATTGAATGTTTGAACGAATATCAAATTACTTCTAGATGGTGTTAAGTGTAAATAAAACAAATGAAAACCAACAATTGACTGAGTTAATTGTTGAAATACCATGCATACACAGTGTTGATTACTCTATCACATTACACATATACCTATACATGTCACATATACATAACTAATATAACTGATTTTCCCATATAATACATGCTATACAATTTGCGCCCTCACGGGTAAACAGTGATGTTTACGAAAAAATGTATCGCACAAAAGTTGTTTTGTTTTTTATAAGGAACATTTTTTATATTTGAACTTTTGTTCTATTTCTAACGGTTTACAAGATGGGTCCTACGGACCCAAGACCCAATTGACCTAGGCTGCTAATTTACGAACTCGACCTCACTTTTTACGTCCTGAGTACGCTGTAAAAATATTATCTTGATATCTCTATTCATTTTTGAGTTAACGTGTTGACAGACAGACGGACAGGTGGACAGACAACCGGAAAAGGACTAATTAAGTGATTCTATGAACACCAATACCAAAAATTTTTTCGTAGCATCAATATTTTTAAGCATTACAAACTTGGGACTAAACTTAGTATACCTTGCATATTACATATAAGCATGGTATTATAAAAGGGTTTTTTCTACTTTCAGGATAGCATTTAGCTCAGTTGCTCCTTAAACTTAATATACTTATACTTAACATAATATAGACCTGATAATATAGAAAATATGATGTCTTTCAACCATAAATCGTTGTAAATATCGATGGTCGGAGAATTTATGTTAAAGTTTTCTGGAAAGAGTGAGAGATGTGAATTTAAGTTTATGTTGGTGAATAATAGAACATCATTTATTTAACCTCGTTTTATACTATTTATTGACTACGGGTAGTATGGTGGTATGCTTTGTACCTGAGATTCGTCAGTTAATAGTCATAGATAAATAGATAATATATCAATTCGAAAATTATTATATATTCTAATATAAAATCCATGTGATAGTTGAAAATATAATGACAATTTTATTATACAATAGTATGGCATAAATAGGTATAATTGATTCTAAAATATCTACAAAACTTTCTATTGATAAATGGTAAGTCCACTTTTATTTTTATTCTGGATACTATATGCCGTTCTTGGTAGAATTCTAGTTCTACCATGATGCCGTTATATTACTCTCCCCTTGGTGGACCGGAACAACGATCAGTGTGTTAAGTATATCATATTTACGATGTAGTACAATACACCGGAACAAGGATCAATGAAATTTCTGGAAGCAGGCTTTGTTGCTGGTTCGATGTAAATTATCCAGCTAAATTGACAGGATAGAAGTTCTATTAAAGTAACCATGATAATCATCAGAGCATTTGTTTTTCTGGATACTTGATGAAGTTATAAATGCTTCATTTCCATTATTTCCACAATAATTTTATATCCATTTTATTAAAATATATCCCCTACAAGACCAACAATAAATTTATTCAGAAACCATTTATAAAAATATAGTTTCATTGTGGGCCCTGGAGGCGATATATTTTAACAAAATCCATAATACGTCCCGCAGAAATGCTCATCTTAATTTGAATAGTAATTTTATAAGTATAACCTGTTTTAACTAATATTAAAAACTAGAAAAAAAATTATTACATACCCGAAAAAACTAAAAAATTGGCGATGATCTCAAACTGAAAATCAATTCAGTTTGGAAAAGGCACGGCAGATAATTTTAACATATAAATAATTACTATGGAAATGAATGTTCAAATAAACCTGGCTCAATTAATTTCGAAAAGTGAAATGGTAAAATAATTAGGTAATTCAAAAGAACAAAGTCAACTCAAATATTTCAATTTCAATTAAAATATTTCTAAAAATTTGTCCCAAAAAATAATAGCTCTCTAAGTATCCGTTTCATCTCACCTGATGTCCTTGACCAACACTTTGATATTAATTTAGGCAGGAGTGTTATGAGTTTAAGGTGTTTATCTGTGCGTCTGTGTGTTTCTCAGTGGCATCGTAGCTCCTAAACGGTCGAACCGACTGAGAACATGTTATAGCTTAGTTTCCAAAAATCGGTTTCCAAGTATTAAATCGCAAATGTCAGGGTTTTTTTTAAATTTTGTAAATTTCACTTGTATTGAAAATGTGTTGAATTTTTGAATCTACTTATACTACAGTGGTATATGTATTGTTCAATCATTTATATAATATGTAGGACAATTCAATTGACCCTTATATTTTATATAACGATATTAAAGGTTAACTATTCATAACAATGAATAATGATCAATAATGATGATGATAAAGAAATATTTTCCATTGAAATACGTTGTCAATTGATGGAGATTATATTTTGAATTAATTAAAATATTATTTCAAATACTCGAATGTGATTAAAATTATTGAAAATTTTACGACTACAGGGTTTATGTTTGTTTTAATTAAAAAAAAACAATTTAAGCAATTTTCGAAATGTTTATTTAACTGGATGTTTATTATTGACGTCTTTGTTTTCTTCTGAATAGGGAATCATTTTGGGAATGGGTACACGTGCACAAACACAATCTGTTGGTGCATAAGCAAACGATTTATTTCTCTTCACCTACAGGTTTGTTTAGCATAAGCCAACGATAAAGTTTTAGCGAATATTCTAAACTAAAAAATTGTGAGAAAATCAAGTTGTTGTTGGAATAAAGCAGAAATTTCGCAAACGTTATTTGAAATTTTTTTTTTTTCAAATAAACTTATATCCAAAATCTTACAAATAAATTTGCCACTTAAATGTACTTTTCCTCTCAGCTCTTTATAAGAAAATACGCAGGTACTGGTATAAAGGCTTTTAATACGTTTTTCTTATAATTTATTTTAATTAAGGTTACATTCTAACACCCCACCTTTATTTAAAAAAATTCACAATTTAAGACTATACAATTTTTGAATGGTCAGGCAGTTTTTAAATATTATTTTGAGGAGATGTAAAGCTTGATCCATGTTGTTCACCATATGTTATCTTTTTCATACTGAAGACGTATGTAAAAATTATCCAATTAGATCGTTTTCTGATTCTTGCATTTTTACAATTATTTTTAATCACATAATAATAATAATAATAATAACAATGGGGTTAAAACCTCAGTTTTTCATATATCTGTCTATAACAGAGCCCGCCCACATCATTATTCTTTTAATCTTTATTTATTTTACTTAAAACTACATCCAATATACAATTAAATTTTTATGACGTGGGTGTAGTCGGTTACTTTATTCTTATCCAAGCGACGAAAGTGTGATTAATTTTACCGCATAATTAATTATAATTGCCCACACTGCCGCTACCTGGATTTGAACCCGCAACCTCTCAGTCAGTAGCCGAACGTTCTAAGACGATTTGAGATCGCACGACTACTGAGCCGAGTAATCACATATATTAATAATCAAAAGGATAATAGAGTATGTATTAATTTCCAACAAAAAATTTTAAAATAGATTAAAAATTTTTTTTAATAGCACTCGATCTATACTTTACAAAAAAAGATCTTTGAATCCATTATTCATACAAACGTTTATACAAGTTTCTGGCAAAAATTATTACTACACATTTCATACTTTTATCTCATTAAAATTGTAACATTATGTAACACATGATGTAGTATAATAACATTTACATAATATGGAAGTAAAATAGACATCAAATATTACCATACCAACCACCTAACAACAAAAAAACGGAGAAAAATGAAAATAATAACCATTTGCGGTGTATATGGGAAAAAAGGGTTATAGAAGAGAGAACATCATAACATTACTTAAATAAATAGCAATAATATAATTCATATACCACAACGAGCAAGTCTTGTACCTTTGAACGATTTTAATTCCTGACATCATCACTTGCAAGTAATCCTCATTTGCAAAACACCACTTTCAGTGATAATTGAAAAGCATGAATAGTAGTGTATTTTCGAAATTTCAACTATATTTTGTCAGTTGATTAGTTTACAATCAACGAAATGTCAATAAAGATGTTTGAATTGAAAACTAAATAAAGTAGTTAAAAGTAAATTTTTTGAATTTTTATATAATATAATTTATGTTAATTTCGGTGCTACAAGTAAAAACAGTTTGTAGCAGTACAGTTCGTAGTTACTGTGCATGCATTTTGTTTACTTTTTATCTAAAAACAAGTGGCGACAAGCAAAGTAAAGAAAGATAGCCACTCTTACACACAAAGTAATAAGAGTATCTTTCTTCTCTATTTCATATATACATGGTATCAAAGTCGTTTATGCTTGCATGTGCTTTTACATGTGGTTAAATATTTATGATTTTTTGGTTTCAGTGTGATATAGAAAAATCAAATTTGTGATATTGTGTAATCGATAAATGTGATAACTTTCAATTTGATAGTTTTTTCTCACTAAATCTACTTGTAGTACTAGGAAAATGTTACCAAATAAAATGATCTCAAAAGCTAATTACTATTAAGAAAAAGGCTGTTTTTAAAAAAAATAAATACATGATTATGCAGATTAATAGTTTTATTTTTATCCGTAAAAAGCTATTACACTGTCATTATCGTTCAAAGGTACACGTAGAGGGGGGGGTGCCATTGAACAAAACTGCAGCGTTTTAGAAAATCTTGGTTTACAAAAAATTATAGTAATTATCGAAAAGTGGGATATTACGAAAAATACTGAAATAAATGTGTAAACTCCAAATCCCTAGCGCTTTTAGTTTATCGTTAAATGACTTTCAAGGTTAGATTTTTTAAAAAGGTTTAAAGGTACATGAGATTCCCTTACATATTCGATACTGCCATGCCATAGTAAGCCAACCAGCCAGCCAAGTAGTCTGACCCATTTATAATATCCATTATACTAACCAGTTACCTACTATACAGGATACAGTCAGCAAAGAGGACATTATAGTATAGGTAAAAAAATTGATAGGGAGATAGAGGTAGCTATAGAGGAGTTAATTTTTAGGTGTGGTTTTCATATTGCATATGACATCCCTTTTATTTCTACGAATACAACACACAACTAAAACGTAAAACGTACTTTTTATAAAAATGTATGTTTTATGTTATTACGTAAAACGCATGTATATAGTACACATATTTAATTTGTACCGGTTGTTTAATGCTTTTATTTAAGTTCATTTTTAACAAAATAATGCAATAATTGACTGAGTTGGTTATTTAGTACAGCATGGAGCTATGTGCGAGCGCAAAAAAGTTTTTTGTTTAAATATTAAAATAAGGTCCTGAAAAAAGTCAAAGTAAACTTGGACTATCACTTCAGTAAACGAGGCTAAAACACTTAATTCTTTCGTATAGTTCCGATTCATCTGATTTGGGATTAAGCTTTGTTCACCCTCTAGAAATACATTTCGAATTTTGCCCCAATTTTCTAAATGGTGGCGGACTGCACCAAATTAGCAACGAGTAACATAAGAGTAATTACGATTAGTTAATTCATACTGATGATGACTAGTTGGTAGTCAAAATACGTATTTATAAAATTCAAAAAACTGATTTAGGAAATTGGAACAAAAATCGAAATTTATTTCTAAATATCCTAGAGTTCTTATTTATTATCTTTGATAATATTTATATTAGCCTCTAGATCAAAGTTATATGGTGCCTTTGCCTAGGGGGTGGTAATCACCCATTCTGGTGGTGGAAAAATATATGTTAAAGACGGGAGTCTTTTCCGAGCTATTGCCAATTGAAATTCGGAGTATTTAACTTTAAATAACTGAAAAATTGGGCGTTTTTGGAAAAAGTAAATCATACACTTTTTACAGTACTATAAAAAACCTTAAACATGAAAAAATTTTTAAGTCGTTAGCATGAAAATTAACGGAGTTTTAATGAAAAGAATGTTTCTCGTTCCTTTTTCTTATGTTTTACTCAGCACAAAAACTGATGTTTTTAGCACCTGAACTAAAACTAAAGCTTGCCGCCAGTTTACCTAATTTAAGTACTGACAACATGCTCAAAAAGGTCAAGCCATTTCGGAAATTCTGTTTCCGAAATATTGCAATTTAAATGCATATAAATTTTTCGAAAAAAAAAATTTTTTTTATTGTTAAGTATCTCGAAAAATAATAAATTTACAAAAAAGCGTAGAGGGCAAAAATTTAGCTCTTTTTCCGAAAAATATTTTACTGTCCAAGCTTTTTTTGCAACTTTATTATTTTTCGAGTTACTTAACGATAAAGAATTTCGATTTCGTAAATTAGACACATTACAATAACTTCCTATAGTGAGAAATAAAGGAAGGCTAGTAAAGCAGATCATAAACCCTGGGAAAAGAAACCTTATAATATCAGCCATGCGCGAGATAGTTAATTATTGCCAAACTGAAAAATACTCGTGTATTATTAATCACTATGCGTAAATCATTCGCTTTGATTTACGTAAAATTCACTCGCCGCTTTTAAACGAGGAGTTCAGAAAACGGAAGTCTTGGTTAGAGATATGTTAAGCGCATACTAATTAGTATAAAAACTGTTGCTTTTAAAGAAATTTTTAAGTAATGGTTAATTATAATCACTGGGTATATAATTTCATAAAATATTAAATTTATTTATCAAAGGGTCCGTAATTTATGTGGGTAATAAAAAAACTATATATTAAGTTTATATGAACAATTTTGAGACTTCATATACATTTGAGTCGATATTATATTTCAGAAATAATACCTAACCATTAATATACAATCCGTTAACAAGTAAAAAGCAATATGTTAAGTTTGAATACAAAGTGAAGAACCAAACTATTACGTACATAAAATTAAATTAATAGCTCTTAATACATTATTAATAGCTCTTAACATGTTATAATTATTAATATATATTTTAGTAGGAAATGAATAGCTAAAACCCAAATACATACCTACATTTTGTGATTTATTAACTAGACCTTTAAATGCTACTCTATGTCGTTAAATATATACCTAAATCAGAAATATGTTTAATGTGAATTATATTTGGAGAGTGTACATTTTCTGAAAAACATTTTGTACTACTGAATCCGAGATTTAAAAAAATTGGGATAGCTAATTATGCATTTTTTTGCATTTTAAAATTAATTAAAAGGCGAAAATTTTAAATTTCTTAATTTGAAAATTGAAAAAAATAGCATTCCAGAGAGTTGGGACTTTGACTGGTACTAATTGTCCTGACTGTTGAGTAAATAAAAACAGTCTAGAAACAGTTTAACATTTATATGAGTTTCATTCTCTTTTTCAATTATTTTTAAATATACGTCTCTGTGAGATCTGCGAGATGCAAACAAAATATCTATAAAGAATATGAGGTACAAAATCAATTTCAAGTCAATTCATAGACTGATTTTTATAGTTTTGCGGCCATAAACATACGGAAGCTTAATTTTTATAGAATACAATGAGTCAAAAAAAATACTAAAAGTAATAAATAGGCAACAGCATACCTTGTTCTTCAGTGGTCTATCTTCCAAGTATAGACTTTGATCAATATTGCTTAATTCAGTGATTTTCTTTTCTTCAAGAAGAATTTTTATTAATAAATAACAAGTGAAAACAAACAATTGGCTGAGTTAGTTGTTGAAATAACATGCATAAATAGTTTTGATTACTCTATTACATTGCACATACATATATCAATTTATATAATACATACTATCCAATTTACGCCTAATTTGCGCCCTTAGGGGTAAACAGTGTTGTTTACGAAAAAATGAGTCAAACAAAAGTTGTTTATTTTTTGATAAGGAACATTTTTTACTTTTAAACTTTTGTTTTATTTCTAACGGTTTACAAGATGGGTCCTATGGACCCATAGGTCAAGACCCAATTGACCTATGTCGCTCATTTTTTACGTCCTGAATACGTTGTAGAATTTCAGCTTGATATCTTTGTTCTTTTTTGAGTTATCGAGATGACAGATGGACGGATCACCGGAAATAGATTTTATGAATACTTATACCAAATTTTTGTTGATAGCATCAATATTTTTAAGCGATAAAAACTTGAGACTAAACTTAGTATACCTTGCATATTACATATATGCATGGTATAAAAATGCAAATAGGCTCAAGTTAGTAGGTCTACGGCTCTGTCGAATAGAACAAAAAGTTTTCCAATTTTTTTTTTCAAAAACATTTTTTGGAATTTTTTTTTTGTTAACTAATACATCGGTTGGAGAGCTTGGATATTTCGCTTGAATTTTTTGTTAAAAGAGCCTCTGATAATCGATATCTTCTCAGCCAATGATCGCACAGTAAATTAAAAGGTGGTTTCCAAATATGGACAAAGTTTTAATAAAGTTTTCAAACAAAATTTTTTCATCATTGACATTAAAAATTTTTATAATAAGGTTTTTTTTTATGTTTTTTAGAAAATTCACTGTAAATTGTCAAGTGGAACCACCGGACCATTTCTTTTATTTTAAATTATTGAGATTTTGTAAACAGTTAAAGAAATAAGTTTGAGGCTTTTTTCTTACATTGTATAACTAAAGATCATTTAGGAAACTATACTGTTATTCATCGGGGCATCTGGATAGAAAACCAATATAGTTTATTGTACTCTATCTCTGAAACCATTTATGAAAAATTATCTTGGAACCTTTCTCAGAAAAAAAAAATTGCTTCGGGACTTATTTACTTAATCTTGCCTTCATCGCATTGTATTATTGTTATTCCCCACCTGTCAAATATTATTATACAACAAGTGAAAACAAACAATTGACTGAGTTAATTGTTGAAATACAATGTATAGACATTGATTACTCTATCGCATTACACATACCTACATGTCACACACATATAAATGATATACCCATATAACACTAATATTTGCGCAAAATATGCGCAAATATTACGGGTAAACAGTGATGTTTACGAAAAAATGTTTCTAACAACAGTTGTTTATTTTTGTATAAGAAACATTTTTTACATTTAAACTTTTGTTCTATCTCTAACGGTTTACAAGACACAATTTACCTATGTTGCTCATTTACGAACTCGACCTCACTTTTTACGTCCTCAACACGCTATAAAGCTTGCAGCTTGATATCTTTTTTCGTTTTTGAGTGATCGTGATGACTGACGGACAGATGACAGACGACAGAAACAGACAGAGAGAAAACCGGAAATGGATAAATTAGGTAATTTTATGAACACGTATACCAAAATATTTTTCATAGCATCAATTTTTTTATGCGTTACAAACTTGGGACTAAACTTAGTATGCCTTGGTATATTTCATATACATGGTATAAAAAATTGAAATGAAATAGCGTTAATATTGCTCAAATTGATAGTGAAAACTTAAACTCATTCAGTTTGTTATTATATTCATGTGAAAAAAACTCGATAAAGTGTGGCAAAGATTCAAGTTTGTTGTAATAAAATCGTAAATCATTTTTCGTCACGTTAAATTTCCTCAGAAAATTGAACATTTTAAATCAAAACCATAATAAAATGGATGGATTATTTTAAAATGATTATTTTTCCTTTTATTTCCTTTAAAAACATGAAAAATCTAATGTGAAAAACGAGAACAAAAAATACATATGTGTTTTTTTTCTATATTTATTTATATATTTTTATTTTTAATATTGTATTCATGATATCAGTTTTCATTTATCTATTTTTCATTTATAAGCATCCCCAACGTTTCATTTCATTTAGTCTAATATAATTCCGAAATCCATTGTTTTGATATTTATAGTATTATTTATTAACTAATTGTTTCAAGAATTTGAAGTTTTCTTTTTTGTGATGTAAATATACTTTTTTATTGTTTTATCAGAGCTTATGTACTTATGTATGGATTGATTAGCCCAATAGGGCATATCAAATAAATAAATAAATAAAATATAAGCATCAAGAGTTCTCTAACAATCGATTTTTCCTTGTATTATGTCGTGATAATATGATGAACGAATTGACAATAACTATATCCATGTCAATTGCAGATTTTCCTCACACATTTATTGAGAAGATATAAGCACGTGATTAAAGAATATTCTATGATATGAACGTTATAAAGGTGTTTCATTTTTAACTTGACTTTTTCCTCAAGTTGTATTCCTTAAATAATGTAATTCTAAATAAAATATAAATAAAAAGTGTAAGTTATACCTTTTCACTTTTACGGAAAATCCACCATGTACATATTATTTCTTCATTTTCAATCAATGGAAACAAATTTTTTTCTGAATTAAATTATTTTTAAATAATGACGGTTCTTCACACATTTTGCAACGGGGCGTGAAATCATTATTTGATTGGCATGAAACTTTATAAATTTTTTTAAAACTCCTCTTAAACATTCGTTGGTGGACAAAAATATTTATAAAGAAAAGCGGTTTTCCAGATAAGAATGGTTGAAGTTTCAATTGAATTTCATGCACTGCGATTATACCTGTTACTCTATAATTTGGATATGTTATAGGTACTCATATTCTATCTGCCCTGGTTACTTTATTTTTCGAAAATCCTGGTAATTTTTAACAATTTTCATTGTTCAAATCCATATATAGTGGAATATGAAAACTAAGTGTAAACAATGAAAATTGTGAAAATTTGCAGGATTTTCACGCCAAAGTTGCACGCCAGTCAAATAATGATTTCACCCCGTCATGAACAATGTGTGAGGAACCGCCTTTTTTAAAGAAAAAAATTAAATTACAAAAAAAAATATGTTCTCATGAATTTAAAACTTCCAACCACCAAAAATCCAACCATTTACATTCTTTTACAAAAAAAAAAAATCTCTCCACTTGTCAAAATTTTGGTGCGCAATTTGAATATTCGTTTCCAGAAATAATAAAGAAGAGACAAAGGGATATCCCTGACAACTAGTATACGTCCTAAGGTCACGTTTAATAAGTGGCACCCGCATGCAGAAAGGCAGAGGAGTGGGTTCATGCTGTTAATGTTTATACCACTAATCCATAAAAATATACAAATTCATTTTATTTTGAAAATTTACAAAAAAAAATTCAAACTTTTGTTTTTACTTGGTCAGAAGTGCATGGCGTTTACTATAATGCTGGTATGGCATAAAGAATGGTATAGTATCTAAGTTAGCATAAGGGGGCGTCCATAAATTACGTGAGGTGTTTTTTTAAATTTTCTGTCCCTCCCTCTCCCCTTGGTGAGATGTCGTGAGGTTTTAGTCAACCCCCTCCCCCGTCCCCCAATCTCACGTGAGATTTTTCAGAATGTGGGTTTATTACGTAAACGCGTTAGATTGTTTATTGTAAAAAGAAAAAAACAATTTGGTTTGTGCTTTTATTTACGACTAGTTAAGACTACCAATCAATATTGCTGAGAGTTATAAATGTAATAAAAAGTTAAGAATAGAATACTTAAATTATGTCTACTGTGATTAAAAAAAAAGAATTACTCTAATTCAGTCCATGGAGAATTATGCGCGGTCTCAAGAGAGACTATTGGAACCAACATGTCCATATGATTTTCAGTAAAATCATCCGCTCCTTCAACTTCGTTCTGACTTTGTTTCAACTTTGTTTCAATCAGAAAAAAAAATTGCGTGATATTTGTCAAGACCCCCCCTCTCCCAACGTGAGATTAGATGATATTTGACTCGACCCCCTCCTCCGCTTAATCATCTCACGTAATTTATGGACGCCCCCTAAGTAGCTATCCATCAGAGGTATCGTGCGTATCGCCAACCAATGTGGGTTGGCGACCATACTGCATTAACTCGTCCGACTATAACTATTACAAATTCTACTATTCTTTCAATAGAGTACGAAGTATGGCGTTCATATAAAAAATAATTTTATTCTAAACAGAGAGAAGCTTTTTTTTAAATAATGATGAAAATTTAATCAGGCATTTAAAGATGCTCTGCTCCTTTCCTAGTTGTGTAGTCTCTGATGAAAATATGAAGGCGCCTGTATAATGTCCGCTGTACGTGATAATAATTAAGTAAAAATTCATTGTTCATTGTCAAAAACAGGCATCATGTAACTTTTATTCCATACCATTATCTTTTCTTTTTTGACACAAATGTACAAAAAATGTAGATCCACTTCTTTCTTTGATCTTTAAATCTTGAATCATTTGTACTTTGTACTCTGCTTTTAAATAACAATGATCATCCCATATATTTTACAGTTTTCCAAGAATATTAAATTCAATTTTATATGTATGAATACGACTCTACTAGCTAGTATTGCATTTACTATTGTGCATAGAAGTACACAAGTATCCATACTTCAGACATGCACAGGATGTCACACTAATAATTTATAAACGCATTCTTCTCTCAATTCCTGAAAGTTATTGAAGAGAATAACACTGTAGTTCATCAAAAATTAATCTTTTTTTTACAAATATCTAAGAAATTTAGATAAAAAGAATTTTTTTTTTTTTTGGAGAACGCTGTACTTTAAGTAAATTTTTCCCCATTCTTTTACAATCATTGTATTTTATTATATACTAGCTTGATACGCGCTCGTTTCTCTAGGCTTAAAAGTAAAAAACACCGCTTTATAGCCTCCACCTCTCTTGATGTGCACAGTTTTCAATTTTGTTAAATGTAAAATAGTCATAATTCATTGAATATATCAGAAAAGTTGGCCATGAATGGTTTGACATTTACTATTTTAAATTTTTACAGAATACTTTAATTTCTGGTTACAAATGGTGATTATAGATTTGCTCCATCTATAATCATCATTTTGAACCATGAATTACAGATTTCTATAACAATTTAAAATAGTAAATGTCAGATTAAATTTTATTTTTTTAAAATTTATCTTTATAAATTATAGCTCATGTGTTATTCTGAAGTATGAGCTATATTGCTGTACAGTTTCATTAAAAACCATTCGCTAGCTTTAGCGTGAAAGCGTATCAAACAAACAAACATCCTTACTTTCCCATTTATAATATATATATTGAGAAGGAAACTAAGTTTAAAATATTTAAAATTTTCAAGGTTGTGGGTAGATAGAAACAATGGCACCGGTGATTTTCAAAAATTTGAGAGACTAATAACGGTATATTCTTCAAAACAAAATTATAAGATTTAATGACAGCTCTGCTTATCCGCTGTTATACATCGTAGAGTATCTCACGAATGGAAAAATTAGTCTTTAGGCGTCCGAGTATGACTCATACTACATTATGTATGTTATATTATTTATATTCATTCCTATAGAGGAGTTGGTTGGGCTCTGCATTTTTAAACTCTTGCTTTCAGAAATGGAATACTATTACAGAAAACGGAGATTTTATCGTGAAATTAAATTCTAGTAACATTTGATCATGTAAGTCACACTTGGTATCGACAGCTCAAAGCCTAATTATTATTGTCGCGAGACGGGAGAATCGCATTCTCCTAAGACAAAACTAACTACTGATTATTAGAAGCTATTCATTTTGAATAATTTGTTAAAGATCCTGATAGAAACCAGACGAAATGAGAATAAGTGTAGAAACGATTTCAAGCGAGAGTATAATATCTGTTTCTAAGTGCCCCAAAAATTTACGTTTTGCTTGTGAGACCACCCTTCCTCGAATAATATTACCAGTTTTCTGATATCACTAAAAGTAAGCATTTCAGGATGTTGGCGCTTTTTTAAATGTCGTAAAAATCGATACTTTAAAATTTTGAGTGCGCCAACGTTTCAAAACAAGTGTATTGTATAGCTTAACTTTACAATACACTGATTTTAAGGACACTATTGGTCATTGCTCTAAATAACATTCAATTGATTACTGTACATACATATTGTACAAAAGGTTAGATTACGAATTAAAAAACCATAGCTACGAAAATTTAGATATATTTTTCTTTGGTATCCAACATCTCGAATGAAAGTGATAGCTTTAAATTAAACTCATCGTTTGAGCAATAATGAACTTGCTTATCAATTCTCGAAGAGATAGTTTTGATTTTTGCGACATCCTATATATTTACAAATAGCATCATACAATTTTCCACTCATATTTTTATTTTTGTATAATATTTTTATCCTTTTTGAAAAACTATTTATATAAAATCGGAAAATTGCATTTTATAACTATGTTATTCAGTATTTTAAACCATCGCTTGTAGATATAAAATAGAAAAATTATTACTATCATACAATGTTACAAGAAGAAATTGTTGCTTGTTAACTGCTTTGTTAGTTTATAAGTGTTGTTGGCAGCTTAGGAACGAGACTGAATTCTAAGAAAGTTTGTTGGTATCGAGGATTATTATTATTGTCTTGTGTCGTGTATAAGAATGTTTAACACGCCTTTTGCTTATCACATTCCTTCTTTCAAGTACACTTACAAGAATAGAATTAATTTAGCTAAGCATTTATTAAAGATGGTATAAATTTTTGCAGAGTAAAATTTTTAACATGTCTTTCGTTAGCGAATGAAAATTGACTCTCGGTTAACTTTTGTTACTCTTGTACAGACCATACTTGAATAATTAATTGTGACTTGTATTGGTCGTTGCAACTAGCACTAGTAAACATGTTTTAAATGTTATTCGTTCTAATTATTTGTAGTTGCTAATTTTTTAAGTGCTAAGGCAAATGGAGCTTATTGTATGGGTTATCAATCGTTATTGATTTCCAAAGTTTTTAAAATTGTGAATACTTATGCTTTATGTGACAGATTTCACACAAAAATTGAATAAAATAAAACATAATTTAAATAATTTATAAACAAAAATAACACATTTTATTGAACCAAAAAGTGGATAATAAGTTAATTGTAATGTAAAATTAATTCAAAGCGTGGTGTGCTGTCTACATTCATTCTTTAAATTAGCTGATCTGACAGATA
This sequence comes from Chrysoperla carnea, assembly GCF_905475395.1. Taxonomy (NCBI): domain Eukaryota; kingdom Metazoa; phylum Arthropoda; class Insecta; order Neuroptera; family Chrysopidae; genus Chrysoperla; species Chrysoperla carnea. Next base: position 68,341,478 of record NC_058337.1, on the reverse strand, counting down.
TCCAGCACCCCACGCTTTGAATTTTAAATTAAAATTTAAATTATTATCCACTTTTTAATACAATAAAGCGTGCTTTTTTTTAGTTTTGTTTTAACTATTAATTATTTTCTTATTTTTTTGTTTCGCTAAGTTAAAGATTCTGTACTTTTGAGTAACAAAGTAGATTTTATCTACTCACTTAGATGGGTTTTGACATCATGACCTTCCGCATGAGCAACGGGCATAATCGCCACTACACTGACATCAGCTTGATACGAGTGCAATTTTTCAACTCAATCAAACGTCTAAAAGTTGGGGAAAATTACGTTAACGATTTCGTTACTTACATTTTTTATACATACATACATACATACATACACACAAATTTTGTTACAATAATCTAACAAAATTGTTTTCTATTCCTAAATTAATTACACAGATATTTCGAATACAAATTTTAAGTCTGTGTTCACGATTCATGATGTTGCTATTATACTTCCCGTGATATAAGGAATCGCCAATAGGCCACGTAGGAAGTTGGCGATAAGATCATAAAATTGGACTTGTAATATAGATAATGTTTGTGTTTGTTATCTTAAAATTTACAAATCAATAATTCATTAAGTCTTGTTTCACTATAATCAAATTTTCTGATTACAGTCTACAACAAAATAAATATATTTTTTTTTTTATTTGATTAAAACTGGCTTCAGAAAATCTGCTAATACAGCTAAATCTCTTTTTAAATCCAGATTGATGTAAATAGGTAATTATATGCTTTTTATCTTTTCTATGTTCAATAAAAAATAAAAATTTATGCGCATTACTCATTAGTTATTTATGAGTATTTTCTTTGATGCATCTTTAGAAGGGTTTTACTTGAGAACTGTTTTTTACTAAAGTAGTTAGGTAGTAATTATTCTTCCTCTAAAAAATTTGTTAATGTTTAATTTTGAATAATCCCCCTAATGAATGTTTTAAAGAGCAGTTTTCTTACTTTTCAAAAATATTTTTTTATTGTTGTTTAACATGAAGAACGAACTGTAGATTTTCAATAAAAAGAATGACTAAAAGAATTTCTTTCACATAATTTAAAATCGATTATTTTGACATTATCATAGCAATAGAACATCACAGCAATATTGAAATGTAAAATCACAATTTTTGTTTTATTATTTGTATCACAGATTATAATTTATTACATAAATAGAAGGGCTACTCTACTGAACATGAAATGCGGTCCAAAAAGCACCCTGGAATAAGGCACTTTGAGTAAACTATTTTTTTTACTGGTCTTCTAATAAAATAATGTGAGATTTATTAAATAAAATAACTAAATAGCATTTATTTTAATATAAATATATTTAAAATTAATTACTAGTTTGATGTAAGTTAAATGCAATGTATAACATTTTAGTTCCTTAATAGTCAATTATAATCAAAAATAAACACGAAGTAAAGATGATCAAGACGATTTATAAGACCGATTTATCCGACAAGCACCTAGGTGCCTGGAGTAAGGCAGGACTAAAGAGAACTAAAATATTAAAAATTTTTCAAGGAGTTGCAGATCTGTTTTAAATTAAAAAGTATAATCTCTGATTTGTATAATAAGGCTTGAGAAGTGACACATTATTTTATTTACCAAAAAACATTTCTTTTGTTTTTAATTTATTTATTCATTTTTGTTACAGGTAAGAAACTCGTCAAAAAAATTCGGTCTGTAGTAAACAATTTGGTAAGCTATTAAAAGTAATTAAATCTTATTTTGATTATATTATTTTGACATAATATAGAGTGTTAGTCCAATTAGTTCTCGAGTAATAGAGTCCTGCTTCCTTATTACCAATCGCATTACTTTGACTTAGCCTCAAAAATCTGGTAATAAGGATGAGTGTGAAAACAATTCGACGTACAGTTTATGCAGATTGATTCTTTTTGCTGATTTGTGGCGAAGTGATCATCTCGATCACTAAAATCAAAATGGCATTAAAATTTGAATGTTTTGCAGACTAAAACTAACTAGAAATTCCATAGTTAGAGTCACCATCTATGTGTTCGTTTTGGGAATTTAGGAACCACTTTATCTGGAGTAAATTATATCAATAGACTTTAGATTTAATTCCAGATTCCATTCATTTTCACTTCGTTAATTATTTCTTCAAAGAGTTTAAAAAGCATTGAATGCATCAACATAAAATATACATTATATAATAAATCAAGTAATTTTATAGCATTCAAAGATGTGTGCCAATCACAAATAACCTCGTTTAGATTTAAAATGTATAATAGGGTAATAAACCCCCATATACCTACAATATAATAATATATATTATATGATATAAAATAATTTTAGTTTATTGTATCGTACGATCATATTATATCGTGTAATAAATTTTTATTATTAACGACTTTAAGGATGTACATATACGATATGATTATTTTGAAGCACAGTCATACAGATTAAATAGAAGCTAGTTACTCTTGTCCATAATGCACTAAATTACAGGAGTTATTTTATTATTTAAATAGCCTCAGTATCACGTACTGCATGTAAATGCACAAAATTCGTACAAAAATAGGCGGGGGAAGTGCCTCCATTTTAAGGAAAACCGTTTAAAGATAAATCTCTATAACCGTACACTTGAGACCAAAAGTGGTAATAACCCTTATAGTAGATAATTAAACTACCTACCCTTTTTGTAAACTTGTATCATTTTTTTGTATCACTTACCGTTTATGACTTATACGACTATGACGATTTACTTATTGACTATTTGACCAATATGTTTTCTAATATTTGTTTAAACAAGAAAATGATTATAACTTAACTTTTAAATTTACAAATTTCCTAAAACATTTACTATAAACTTTTTATCTAAAATTAATAATTATGAAGTTATAATGCGTTTAATGTTGCAACCACCGGGTGCAAGATTAATAAAAAAGAAGTATACATAGCGTAATGATAGAAATTCAATAAATATATGAAAAATGTTAACGTTAGTTACATAATGAGCAATAAATAGTTTGCCTTCTCACTTGCAAAAGCAGCGACCACACTTTGAATTTTTTTTTAAGATTAAAAAAAAAAAATTGACGATTTACTACATAAGTTTTCTGTATTACTATTTTCAAAAAACTCATTCTTCAAGGGGGTGAAAGTTTATATGAAACTATGTCATTTTTGAAGTTAGAAATATAAAATTTGATATATGTGCTCATGGTTTGAGACAAAAGTTTATTTTACTTTCTTCATAAAAATTCATTCAAAGAGGGTCAAATTGGAGATGAAAGTTTATATGAAACTCTGTAATTTTGGTGGTGAAAAGGGGATAATAGTTTGTATGAAAATTCGTCATTTTTCAATTAACTACTTAACCGATTTTAAAAATTATTTCACCTATAATAAGTTTGCGTTTCTGAGATATCGCAATGTTCGGTTCGATTTTAGTCCGTATCTCAAAAACTACTCGACCAGTCGTCAAATGCACCCGATTTTTGTAATTTTTGGGTCAAAATTACCTTATAAACTGAGTTTTATCGAAAATGGAGATAAAAAATCTCTCAACTTTTTTTGCAATTTGTTTAAGGGGTATGGTGTTATATCTGTAGCTATTTATCTATATTCATAGCATGTTGATGACGTGAAACCAAAAGATTTCACCCTACCAAATACTATTTATTATACATATGTTACATATCGTCTCTCAAGCCTCTATTGAAGTTTTCACTTCGAAAATAAAACTTATTTTTACTTAGTTCAATTGATTTGTCTTGTGTTATTTCTTAATTTACCCACATAAATCACAAAAATTGTAAATGTTTCTTTGTAAATTGTTCACATTTACTGCACACCCATGCTGGTTTAATTCTGCACTAAATATAATATTTTGTGCATAGATGTGTGCAATATTTAAAGATTTTTATAATATGAATGTAAAAGTGCAATAGAAATGCTTTTTCAATTCTATTGAACAAAAATTGATAAAAGTGTTTGATGTTTCTATTAAAAGCTTTTGAAACTAAAAAATAAAACTAAAGTAATAATAATGAATGTAATAGTTTATAGGTATTTTGTATTTAAAATAACTTTTATCCGAAACTGTTATCTACAAAGTGCTCTAATACAAAGTGTAGGTAATAACTTAAAGTTGAACTATGGAAAATGAATCTTTATGTTTTATGTTTTATATTTACATATTTTATAGTCTAATTCAAGAACTTCGAAAATATCTGTGGTTGCTCTATTTTTTTGGTAAGATACTACTTTAATCGATTTTAATTAAGTATATTCAGAAATCATTTTTGGGAAATAAACTATTTAAAAAAAAAAAAAAAAAAAAAAAACTATTATATTTTGAATCATTATAAAGTAAATGTAATTAAGTAGTTAAAGGGCAACTATGCAATTTAAAAACAAAAAAAAAAAAAACATAGAAATCCATCGGGCAGTAAACGAATGTACTTATTTTCGCAATAACTTCTTCAAGCATACGTAGTATAGTAAGCCAACTGACAAGGTTCCAGATTTGGCTGCTAGTATAACTAGAAGTTACAGTTTTCATGTCCAAAAGTTGATGTCACTTATTGATGCAAGAAATATTATTATATAAATCCAACTTGGGAATCACTTCCGTGATAAATGTAAACTTTGCACTCAACGGTGATGGACACAATTTTTGCGAGTTTAATTCAAAAGTGCTGTCCTTTGACTAGGGAATATCGAATTTCTAGAGTCTTTTCAGCAATTTGTAAGGGATTTCTAGGCAAGAAACCGTTTTTTCCACACTTTTGTATATCTTGTTCTCCGAAATGAACTGGGGAAGGGACCGCAAATCGGTATGCAGGTAAATTAGTGTCAAGGATATGTCTTCTGAGAGTGTTTACTTTCCAGCATCTTAAAACTTTTTATTGTACAAAATCAAACTTTTCCGCGGTTTTTAAAACTTTTCATTGTGGGGGCAGTAACAAGCATTTCATGTTTTTGACAAAAGGCAAAAAACCATTTCTATAATAAATACGAAAGAAAACACTAAATTAGAAAGGAAATATGACTTGTGATGAAGCTCGTCTGTTGACGAATTTTCACTAATAACGTCTTTATGCTAAAATTATGGAAAACGTACGTTTCAAGTCTTACTTTTAATTAATTAATCGCAATAAATGTGTATAAGTATATGTTTTGAATATGAAAAATATGCCTGTTTCCAATTAAATATGTGAGAAAGCAAAATTTTGTTGATTGTATTGATTTAAGCATTAAAAGCTACTTTTGGTGATTTATAAAGTTATCAAAGTTGTAAAAAACCTTTTACTACTGAAGTTTTATTTCGATTCATAGTTTTTTGGTTTGAGATTTCTGGATGCCATTGAGTCAGCTTCATGGCCATTTGACCTAATGATGGCCACTACTTTATGCTACATCACTAATACATAAAAAATTTAAACCAAAAGAGTTTTATGTCAAAGTCTTCTAGACTATCTTCCGGTTTAAACTCCCAGTTTAACCTCGTATGAATGCGGGTTTAGCAATCTTAATTGATTCAATATAAGCAAAAAAATAGCTTATTTCAATAAAGTCATTTCTTTTACTATTAACTTTTTTGTAACATTTTGTACTTTTTCAAATAGTTGATACACATGAAAAATGTCATGTCAAGTTGGATTTTCAGTTTCAGGTTAGGTTAAATAGGTTACATAAACTTTGTGTTGTTTGTTACACATTCAAGTGTGTTTATATCTATATGCATGAAGTAGGTATATATGTTCAATTCGTTCAATGCTCTTCGTTCGGTATACATTCATTGTTGTCGGGTTTTATTTCATTCTTTTAAAACATGAATGCAATTTTTGTTGTTGTTTTGGTAACTTTTTTTATCCATACAAATTCAAACAAATATATTGTGTCTAGAGCTCTTTGCTAAGTCTATGTTTTATGTTTGTTGCATGCATGATATAAACAAACAACGAATGGAAAATAATAATGAAAATGATTTCAATCATACTGGTGGAAACAAAATTTATATGAAATGTATACCTACAAATGAATTTAATCTGAGCAATATTTTATTTCCTAATCAAAAGTTTGTACAGTTTTCATATGGACATGTGTATTGTGATATAAATCTTTTGTACATAGCAATAGAAAGCTGGTTTGTGTTATTAAAGAAAAGGCTTACATTGTTCTTGATCGATCGACACCAAAATCTAGGGCACTGGTGGTTTGGGTGGTATCTTTCGAACGTCCGCCATATGGTAGTGTTGGCTTTAATATTTTCTGACATGATAAGAAATGCATATTACAACGCGGTTACAATTCTGGTATGGTATAGGGGCAGTTAATCAAAAAGTATTTGATAATATTTCATATAATATTGCCGTAAGAATCATAGCTATTGCGTTATTTACAATTTTGTATCTTAAATAAAGCCACAGCAACATTATTGTTGCTTCAAAAATGTAGACCGTGTGAAGCTAGTCTCAGATTATAAAATATGTTCAATAATTTGATTTAGTTGCGGTGTAAACGGATAAGCAACATAATTTTGAAGCTATAAAGCCTTGAAACCTTTTGCATAACTTCACATTCTAGCCATAACTTCACAATTTTAATACTTGTTTATTTTAGTCAGTTAAAATTAAGTATATGCTTAGAGGTGGTCAGGGAGTAGTCAGGGTCAATCATTAATCCCAATTTATTATGCGGTTTTTTTCCATAATTATTCATTGAATACTATTTAAATTATTATTTAATACTTTATATTTATAAATATTTACTCAGCACTGATGTATGTAAAACTGAGCACAACACTTTGTGCTCCCTCTTTTTAAAAAACGATTCAACCGTAAAAAAAAATAAATTCAGACTAAATTTATAGAAAATTATATCCTCTACAACAGTAAATGTTAATACGATGGAAGTCAAAAGAAACGAGATATTCACAAAAAACTGATTTTCGAGACCTTTGAACTTGAATATCGCCCGCGTGGTAATATGTGACTTTTGAGACGCCATTTGTACTATGAAAATAAAGGTTTGTACAAAAATTCAGCTTTTTCCCTTAAATTCCGAGGTTAACCACTTATTTTGACTTAGATGATCGGGTTATTTACCAAACGATTTTTCAAAAAGGATATTCGGATCATATGAGTCACATTCAATGTCAGTCAAATAACAGTTTATTGCCCGGTTTAGTGTGAATATAAATAGGTATTATACAGCTTAAAATTGCGGTTAAATTATTTTTTATAGTTTGTTTTTTCTAACATTTTATTTGTTTTTTGTGCATTGTAATAAGTCAGTTAAAATTGTGTTAAATATATGTTTCATGTTCTCAAATGTGATGTCAGACTTTTTTTTTATATTATTCTGATAGGAAATTTAATCCCATTTTTGTAATACCCATATAATATTTTACTTTTTTTGTTTGACCTTATTTTTTATGCTGAAATCATTTAAAAATTATAAAATTGTTTTTTAAGACACTTGAAATGTTTCAAACTTTATCTAAAATTAAAATCAATAGCATGTCATGTCACACAAATTTTTTTGCCTTGTTTTATTACTAAAACGATTTATTGAATTGTTTTTATGTACCGAGTAATTCCTTGAGAGCGATAAACATCAAATGTCTTGTTAACTGCATTAAATGCAAAAGCAATTTTATCATTTGAATTTCATTTAAATTCTAGAAAAACATCGCTTGTGATGTAGAACTTATCCCATATAGGCTACAGAGATATTCTTGTGACAAAAGTTCAAGGTTGGCGAAAAAAACTTTTGCATATAATGTCAACAAGATATTTGATGTTAATCATTTTCAATGAATTACTCGGTACATGAAAACCATTCGATAATTTGTTTTACTAGTAAAATAAGGATAAAAAAAGTTTTAATTATAGAATAAAACTTAAATTTAAATGATCTTTGATAATATAAATGATGTAAGCTGGTTTTTTAAAGCCAGATTCTTTGACGATTATGGCATCAAATTATACGTATAAATATGTGTTATCAATAATATACGTTACCAAACAAAAGTTTAATTATTAGAATGTAAGGGATTATTCGTTTCTTCCCCTTTCGTCGGGCATCAAGTTTTTAAATCCTCTTAAAAATTATAACGTCAGAAATACTAAGATATTCTCAATAAATAATTTTAAAATAAAAACAATAACAAATAAAGAGATCGGGATTCCCAATTTGAAGTTTCTCATTCGAAGTATTTTAGTATTAAGTAGTGATGAGTTAAAAGCGCCCTATTAGCTCAGTTGGTTAAGGCGTAATCAATTCGTCCTCGGTATGCCAGGTTCGATTTCCGCCTTCGCAACAAAATTAATTTAGTTAATAGTTGTGATGCCCATGCACTACACCACCACTTAGTGCACCTCCTTCATGCATATACCATTATATGCATGAAGGACGTGCACTAAGTCCAGTTTCTAGGCTATATTCACTTAACATTCTTAATTAAGTTTGAAAATTAAAAAATAAATAAATAAAACTATACCTATTTTTGTTTTTCATTAGAATAAAAATACAAAAAAGAGAAACATGCTTCCTTATTTTTCTTAAAGGTCATTGAAGATTAACGAGAAATATCTACCGTTACTTAATAAAGTATTTCTCTGCCAAATCAAAGAATCCAACTCGTCCTGAAGAATGTGACGTAACAAAAAAAATAAAATATAACATAAATTTAAGGGATAAAATTGTATCTGACGTGAATATTTGATTAATTCTCTGTTATTCACAGGATTATTATTACTACATAAAATGCGTCTTTCTCTTTTTATCTGTGTGTGTGAAATGAAAAAATATAAAAAGAAAGAGCTCGAACGAGAAGGTAGAAGGTTTCGGAAAAAAGCAAACTTACACGAAAATTGTAAACGACATAAATAAAGACCTTTTCTTGTACTATTATCCTTTCTTCTAAGCATTATAAAAATTTTTTTTCAAGAAAATTTTTATATATTGTAGCAATATTACATATTTACTACAGTTTTCGTTTCTTATAAATGACAACAGAACGGATTGGTAAGCCCTATTTAAATTGTTGAAGATTTGTCATCCTTTAAAACGGTCATACGTTTTTCACAAAAAAGTTTGAGTTTAATCATCTGATTTCATAAGCTCTAATTTACTATTATAGTTAAGAGATTTCTATTGAAAAAAGGTAATATAAAGCTTGTCCTTAAGCTGGTACCATATATCTAGATTTGTTAAGACTTATTACTATTTGTTAATACTTGTTTAGCATTGAATGATTGGTCCAAAAACTGCATGAGTATCGACTTCGACGATCAACTAGGAAAATTTTTGAACAATTAAGAATCTAAATATATATACATGGTTTAGATTGTATTATAGTTTAGTTTTTGTGTGCTTATATATAAGGTAAGGTCTAAAATTCTCATTATTTGTTTTTTATTTATGTACTAGATTGATACACGCCCGCTTCACTGGGCTTAAAAATAAAAACCATCGGTTTATAGCCTCTACAATCTCTTGATATACACAGTTTTCAATTTTGTTAAATTTAAAATAGTCATAATCCATTGAGTATATCAGAAAAGTTGGCCATGATTTGTTTAACATTTACTATTTTTAATTTTACAGAAATCTTTAATTTATGGTTCAAAATAATGATTATAGATGGACCAGATCTATCTTAAAAAAGGTTAAATGTCAAATTAAATTTAATTCAATTTTTTTTTCTTTTTAATATATCTTTATAAAATAAAGTTCGTGTGTTATTCTGATATATCAGCTATATTGCTGTACAGTTTCATTAAAAACCATTCGCTAGTTTTAGCGTGAAAGCGTAACAAACAAACAAACAAACAAACAAACAAACAAACAAAAATGCTTTCACATGTATAATATATAGAGAGATAGGGATAGGCATAGGGATAGGGATTACAATGGAAAATTTTCTGAATTTATAACACTTCTATTCCTTCGCACTATATATATTATGAGAATTTAACTATTCAACAACTGTCGATAAAAAAAGAAAGGTGAAAACCATGGTACATGACGTGTAAAACATTATATGTACCATAATTATCTTGCATCACCTCCACCGATTATACTTGAAGGTATAATCCGGCCCGAATTGAACACTAGTAAGAAGCTTGATCAAATTTCTGCAGTCGATAACACTATACTCTAACAAACTCCTTCCCCCTTCCTTTCCAAAGTGGATGCCTCACTGATCTACTAATTGTTCGCCTCCTGATTCTAATGTGCTCTGTGATTTGATAGATTTATTGATTTTTCAATTAACAAATAAGTGAAGAGCTTTTTCGTTCTTCTTTCGTAGTATAGTTTTCTAGGGTCAATAAAAGAACACAATGTGTAATGTGATTTTCCCACCATATGTCAGTATATAAAACTTTCGTCTATTCTGAATTTTTACAGCTTTTTATAAGTATAACTTAAGCTATAAATATTTGCTGCATACAATAAATTCCGTGTATGTTTGCTCTTTCATGTTTTTAAAATTGTAAGTCATTATTAAAATTAAAAATTAGTTTAATTTCAAGGAAAATTCTCTTTTACTGGATATAAACAAATATATTTCTGGTTTTGATGGTTATCTGATTGTTTTACTCTGAGAAACAAACACATTCTTGAAGAAAAATTACTGCTGTTGTTGAATGTTGTGAAAAATGTCTATAAAAAGCAATTTAAGTCCCTTATTTGTTGGAGAATAACAATAGTATATAGCAGTCGAAAATAATAATGACATTGAAGAAATTTAATAACTCTTAAAGATTTCTTCTCAATTCATTTTTTTTTTCATCTACAATCATTGCGAATTTTTTCGGTGTATGTGTGGCATATTTAAAGGATATAATAATAAAAATGATGAAAAGAATTCTGACATTTTCAAATATTTTCATTATACATATTCATTTTTCATTTTTATTTGTTCGTATATGTTCGAAAAATGCATCATCGAATTTCGAGAAGAATTTAGGGTTTATTAATAATACATATTTTCATCAAAATATCCTGTGTATGTTTTAATCGAAACCATTTTACCATCCAATGATTTTATTGGATTATTTAACGTATTGTTAATTCAAATCAACAATAGTTAATTTGAATAAAAATTATTCTGAGAATAATGTAATTTTCTTTTTTTTAAAAATATACAACTAAATTTTTTTAAATTTTATAATTAGCCATCATAAAAGTTTAAAAAAAATATATATATATTGCAATTTTTCAATGAATGAATAAAATAATGCTTAATGAATGATTTTATAATTAATGAGAAAAAATAATTTTTTTTATTGAACTAGGTTAGGTTATATTGGCTGTCCACGAAGGACATACTTAGGCTATAGAGCCCATTGTGATACCATATATGTACGTATTACCACCTTTCCGTTGATAATTACATTTATCAGCTCCTCAATTTAAGAGGCTGAGTGCACCTTCTTCATGCATATACCACTACACCAGCCCATCACAACTATTATAAATTATTATATAATAATATAATAATAATAATAATAATGGGGTTTAACATCCGTTTTTCTGACATATACGCCTACAACAGAGGCCACCCACATCATTATTTTTTAATCTTTATTTTTTTAACTACAAACATATTTACAATTACATTTTGATGTGGGTGGAGTCAGTTACTTCGTTCTTATCCAAGCGACGACAATGTGATCAATTCTGCACTCCCATTAATTATAAATTGTTCACGCTGCCGCTGCCTGGATTCCAACCCGCAACCTAAGTCTAAATGGACAAACAGACAAAGACAAACGCCTTAAACCGCTTGGCCATTTAGGCTCTATTAATTATTATATTTAATATACAGTATGTCACAAATCATTAATTTTTTAGCCGACAATACATTTTCTCAAAGGCATATTTTCTCCATTGTTGGCGTATTTTCTCAAGCTAGAGTAGTTTTAATGAAAATTAAAGATCTAGGTTCGAAAATCTAATTCGCGAATAGAAAGAGACATTAGGAGTTAAGAATGACAGTAGTTTAAAATAATTTGTTTTGCATTTATGCTCTGCTGTGCAAAAGTCTTGTGATCTTTTTTAAATCTATTGCCTCCATATGAATGAGATATTCCTTAAGAGAAATATAATTATTCTATAACACTTTCTGGACCTGCAGCAATCTCTGTGCAAAAAATTATTATTATTTAATCTGAATCTCTGTGGGACGTGAAAGAAACAAGTAGAAGCTTCAAGCGCTCAATTTAATTATCTCAGATTTCTCTTGATTACCTCAGATTTCCATAATATTTCCTTTTAGTTTTACCACTTTTAAGTCTATTAATGTCGTTCTAAAAATACTCTATTAATGACATTACGATGTTGACATAGAGTAGTGCCATAACTACCTCAGACAAGAATCTACAAGTGATTGCATTACAAATCCGTGTAAAGCAATGAAATATCATCTTACTGAGTCGAATAAAAAATAAGATGTTTAGCATTCAACACAATACAAAAATCAAAATATAATTTTATCACACTCAGTATGAATGTATTTTTATTTATGTGCTCTTTGACCGTTAAAAAATGAAAAATGAAGAAAAGGAAACGTGTGGAACACATAACAGAAAAAAAAAACCATCTCACAAAACAATTCACATATTTCTGTCCGTTAAGATAGACATACTCGACGAACGTACAGATAGACACATACTGCTCCTTCATCTTGTTATTTAAAACTAACGGACAGCATGCCTCTGATAAAATCTGCTCCGAGTCGGAGTAGTATATTTTCTCTTATATGGTATTGTGTGTCGGTCGTTGTCGTTGCTGCTGCTGGTTGCATATATTTTTGTTTTATATAAAAATGTTAGAGAAGAAAATATTTTATGGATGGTTTAAAAACATTTCCCCGCATCCCCACCCCCCTATATTTGTGTACACATACACAAGAGTCAAGAACAATGCAAATATTTTATCATTATTATTTTTACTATTTGCACAAGTATGTAGTATGCACAAATAATGTTGTACCCATGAATGTTTCAAAAACTGTCTTAGGCTTGATTTCGTAAGACTTTATCTTAATCCGTAGTCAAAAATTCTATCAATTTGCGACTTCAGTTTTTATATTATATAATAATTAACCGCACTCTAATATATTTTTTGGGCTCCCAATTACTTACACACAATTTTCGTAAAAATTTCAAGTATAGCTTTCTCGCAAAAAAACATAATTTTTTTTATGTAAGTTTCTAGGATATCTGTAAAAATAGATTGATTTTGGATGTTCTACTGTGTTATTCTCTTCAATAGCTTCCAGGAATTGAAAATTGAAAACTTTGTTTAATTATTTAGCTTTCGATATTTCGAAAACCAAGCGCTCGTACTACCTTAAATATGTTGAAACTACATATTTGTATGTACTGCACAGCACAGACAGTTATGATCTCGGTGGTTGTGTGAAGAAGACCTTATTGTGTCCGGAATATACTTTATCTTCTTGGTTGTACAATTTTCCGTTCCAAGATATGCATATCTTAAGCTCTTATTTTACGCGTTATATTTCCAGTTTGATCTTGATACTACTTATTCATATACGTTGTGTTCGGTTGCTCAGTGTTCATTAAACTGACCAGTTGCTCGCTCAACTTCGGTTGCTCAGTAACTACAACTTGCTCAGTGTTCTGAATTAATGATTCTTCTTTTAATGATTTTTCTATAACATGGTTAAGTTTGCTTTACAACATTTAAATTATATAGTCATAAAAATTATTAAAATGTTTTTGAGAATCATACAATAAACAATAAACTGCCGTATTACACATTCACTAATAAGTAGGCACACATACCAAGCAAGTCTTTCCCGTACAATTTGGTACATCAAGTGATTTTTTTTAAATGGTTCCCAACTTGTATTTCTAAAACATGAATCAGCTCAGTAGAAAGGGAAAAGCCGTCATGGTAAAACAGGGGTCAACTACATATTTTTCTTGGCAGTTTATTGTTCCTTGTAGCAAACAAAAAAAGCACTTTGTTTGAAAATTTTTTGCATGTACCTCATTTCCATTCCGTTTGGAAACATCCTGTATCCAACAATAAAACAAATTTTGAATTTGTTGTTTTAATTTATAACAAGCCGTAGAGCAGAAACTACAGCTCCACTATATAAAATTCTTTTAGTAAAACAAAATATTGAAACGAGTCTGTGAAATTGTATATGATCTTATTTATTTCAATATAAACTATAAGAATGGAAATATTCCTTGCACAAGCCGTCGAGTACAAGTCGAACTTGGTATCAAAAAATATTAAATTGTTTTTTATTTTTCGTTGCTATTTTCTTTTTGATTATTTATTTAATTTTGGCTTAGGAAAATATATTCTTATGAAAATAATTCTTAGGAAAATTATATTATGATACTATTAGACCGTTAAACGTAGTAATATTTATAGTTGATATAATACATATATTCTCTTAGTAAACAAAAATTGAAATTATGCAAGTGAAAACAAACAATTGACTGAGTTAAATGTTGAAATACCATGTATAGACAGTGTTGATTACACAATAGTTTGTTTTATATGTTATACATACATGTTACACGCACATAACTGATATTTCCATATAGCACGTACTATATAACCTGCATATGGGTAAACAGTGATTTTTACGAAAAAATGTTTCAGAAAATGTATCAAAGTTGTTTGTTTTTTTAAAAGGGACATTTTTTACAATTAAACTTTTGTTCTTTCTCTAACGTTTTACTAGATGGGACCCAAGGCCCAATTAATCTATGTTGATCATTTACGAACCTGACCTCACTTTTTACGACCTAAGTACGCTATAAAAATTTCAACTTGTATCTCTTTTCGGAGTTATCGTGTTTGCAGACAGACAGACAACCGGAAATGGACTAATTGAGTGATTTTATGAACCGCTATAGCAAAATTTTCATTGTAGTATACCTTGATATATTTCATATACTTATACCTGGTATACAAAAGGAAATGGCAGAAACAATTTGAAAGCAGAAGAAAACTTAAAACGGTAGTTACAAAACGGAAATACAATTTTTTATGATTTTCTGTAGAAATTGGTTCACCTTATGCTAAAATCAAATTGTATGTCAAATTTTAGCTTTCTACGATTAAGAACCTCTTTGAAGTACAGTTGATCACAGTACTCCAATTACTATACTTAGTATTATACCGTAAATAAAGACAATCTCAAGGACGCTTATCTTAATTTTTATCAGGGCCATAGTCAGAAATTTAGTCCGGATGGACGAAACAAGCACGTTGTTAATTGGCATCTCTTTAAGACATGATTTAAATCAATAAGAAAATTTTTGAACTTCTATAGCAAAATTTGAAGGGCGGTGTGTTCCTTTTGGGCACCGTGGTCGACTACGGCCTTATTCTTAAACACGAATTTGTAAAAGACAGCAGATATCAGTGTAGCACAATTAAATGTAATTACTAAATTTTTGTTATTTGAACTATGTTTTTAAGAAATTTATTTAAAGATAAGAATTCATATCATTTTACACTTCTATAGCATACAATTCCTCTTTACTTAATCTTTTAACACATATATATTATATATATATATATATATATATATATATATATATATATATTTTGGAATATGAAAAAGATAATGTTTTATAAAGGTACTAAAGTGTAGTAGTAGTAACTCTTTATAATCTGTATTACAACATTCTCTATAATATTCATTTGTATCGTATTTTATGCGAGGAAAACTCGTTGAAAGAAACAAAACTATACCCAATTATTGATTTAAATTTAATTATTAAATGAAAAAAGGCCGATATAAGATGTACATAATAGAACCGAATATATTTTAACGAAATAAAGAAAACACAGACGATTTAATATTTAAGAAAAAATCCGTACCGCAGGAGCTGCGTTTGCTAAGCGAATTCCTCCAGAGATAGAAAAAAATAATACTTTTTTTTTTTAATTTGAACATTGCATTTTTAATTTTTATTTCAAAAACTAAGCGTCTAGATAAAAATCACAAGAGTATTTTGTTGTTTAAATCTGATCAAAAAATACAAAAATAATTTTTATTTTGAAGATATTCAAAATTTTGTACTTTGCACAATAACTGCGATATTTCCAATTTTATATTTCTTTCTAAGAGCTTATTAAAAAAAATGATCGGTGTGAACTTTCCACATTTTTTTTAAATCATTGATTACATTTTGGAAATAATAAAGTAGTAAGAGAGAGTTTAATTGACAATGTTAAATACAGTTGAAGTAATTTTATTTGTAAAAACAAATATTTTTTATTAATTCTAAATATTGAATTCAAATCGATTGAATTATTTTTATAGATATTAAAAAGAATGGGTAGTCTTTTAAACTTTAACACTATTTTCAAAACGAAGATTTTGAGACTTAAGATGTTTGTTTAGATGTCCCCATTTTTAGTGTTGTATCGATATATAGTTTGTTAATTTCAAAATTATCCACCCTTATTTACTTTTAACCTGATGTGATTATTGTTTTGAATGAAAACACGCCGATTAAGATATGAAGGGGGAAGTTCAAAACTGGTACCTAGAGAATTTTAGATTTCATCCCCATTCACCCTAACTTTGAAATTTCAAATGGCACTCCTAACCTTTTCATACATTATTAGAATGACATAAAATATTCAATCACGATAAAAAAAATTGCAATCGATCGATTAGTTCCTAAGATACAACAAACAGAAGATAGAAGGTACCCACCCTTAATAACTCTTGATCTGCTGTAATTATTGTCTTCAGTGAAAACACGTCGATTAAGATATTCTTCAACCCCAGCCACGCCGACTTTAAAATTTCAAATCTTGTGGCATCTCTTTTTAAAGGACATAAAATTCTCATACTATCCATTATGATAAAAACCATGATCAACCATGATAAAAAAAGGAAATCAATCGATTGGTTCGTCACATCAGGTCGAAAGTTATCAGGGTGTATACCTTCCATCTTCTGTGCGGTATAGCTTTGGAACTAATCGATCGATTTCAAATTTTTTATCATGGTTGAATAGAGAAGTTTATATCCTTTCTAATAATGGATATAAAATGATGTTAATGAATATTGGGTTCCCTTTGAAATTTCAAAGTTAGGATTTCTGGGGATAAAAGGATGAAACCTAAAATTCTCTGGGAACCGTTTTTGAATTTACCCCTCGATATTTAAATCGACTTAATCTAGGCAAGAGTTATTAAGGGTGGATACTTTCGGAATGAACACAAAGTATATGAAACACCCTGTGTTTATAAATTTATTTACAAAGATATTTCAATGCAAATTTTTAACTACATTGGAGCTTTAACATAATGGTTGTACTAATTATAGTGGGATAGAGAACATCAAATATTCAAGTAACATATTTATATTAGGATAATATCTTCTCTTTGATATTATGTTATTACTGGAAATATAACCAGAGCAGACCAGCAAGATGATGATTTTCCTCCATGAATCACGGTTAAAATAAAATAAAATAATAACGGAAGGCAAAGTATATACAAAAATGAAATGGTGTATCATATTTATGATTATTATTACGATTATGAAGGATAATAAAGATATATTATTTTTATACGTTTAAATATTCATTTATTTTTAGTATAGACATGTTACAGGGCATCCCAAAAGTAAAAATTTTATCGAAATAATCTTTAGTAGATATTTTGGTTTCACTGGATAAACATTGTAATCACGACACGAAATCTGAGTTCTCTCTTTTCCATTTTCTGTTAGTTAAGCGAAAAAGCTAAGACTATCGAAAAAAAGTTTGAAAATTGCATTATTGTGTTCTTAATGTCACATTTTTCGACTTGATGGTCTTGATTTTCAGCAATATTATCTTAAAACGATTTTGTTTCTTGCCGGACATTGACTCTCTTCAATCACGATTAGGCTATATTCAATCACGAAGTGATTTGCACGTAAATGGCTTTCTTTTCTCTTTTGCAATACAAAATTTAAATCATATTTTTTTGTGGTATTGAATTTTGTACCGCATAATGTAACAGGAAACAGTTTCCATTATGTAGAAATTCTTAATCAAAAGACATTCATTCGGAAGATATGGGGAAATGTGAATGGGAATGTGAGTTTGCAGTGTGGGTAACTGATCCAAAGAATGAAAAACGACCTAATAGTTATTTACTAGTGGCACAAATTGCATACTTCAATGGCATAACAAAGTTTTTTGCAAAATGAACATACTGAATCACATTTTTAGCCTTCGGTTTTATACAACGATATGTCACATGGGAAATTCTTACAAAAACGTTTTTACTATGTGTTATGTTTACGTCAAAATCGAAAAATTGCCGACCCAATTTCTATTTTATTTTATTGCAACGCATTTTTAGATAAATTTCTAATTTTTAAATCTTTGTTGCAGGTAAGAAAGCAAAAGTTTTCAAATTAAAATTCAAAGAGAAGAATTAGGTAAGAAAAGGAATTCATCGGTGTCATAATATTGGGCTAGAATTTTTTTTTGCAATATCAAGTTAATTAAACTATAAGCTTTCTAAAAATAGTAGTTTTTCATATCAGTTTCAAGTTGAAAGTTTTTTGTACCAGAAAGTTTGAAACTTGAACTTAAGCAATGTATATTAAAAGATCACACCGTCCATGACAGATATTCAAAATGACAGATATGTCCGCATAGTAAACCAATCCTTGTTTAACTAACATGTCTACAGAAAGAGGTCAAAGTATCAATAAAAGTTTGTTGAATGAACAAAGAACTTCTTTCATATTTTATACTATTGAAAAGAAAAATCGAAAATTGTATCCAAACCTTTTATTAAGTTTTTTTTTTTTTTGTATTTTTCTTGAATGGTACAAAAAAAAACATTGAATAATACAAACAGTGAGTCATTTAGATAGTGCTTATGTTAGAAAAGATAGTCACTAGGGTCATACGATAAGGATAGTAGTGTTATTACGATAGTTTTTTGGTATCTTTATTACAAATACAATACTTACTTATTACGTCTATACCTTGTAGTTCAAATACAAATTGAGAAATTGAGTGTTCAAAGTTTATCTAATCTTGCATAATGATATGTGTCATTTTTTAGTAAATTCAAATGCAGAATGACCTGCGTACCGACTGTTAAAAATAAGTATAATTTAATATATTCAAGATCTAGTTTTTTATAAGCGAAGTTCCGAACGAAATAAAGCTATTGTTTTTGTACTAATAATGGAATTTCCAAAAAAGGTTTTTGGATCAACGTGTTTTCACTCAAAACAATAATCACATCAAATCAAGAGTTATTAATTCTGTGTAGTCTATCTTGGGAACCAATCGGATTTAATTTTTTATTCATGATGTATAGAAAATTTTATGCCCTTTCAAATGAATAAAAATTTAGGGAGTGCCATTTGAAATTTCAAAGTTGAGATGGCTAGGAGCGAAGGGACCAAACTTAAAATTTTCTAGGTACCATTTTTGAACTTCCTCCCCGATATCTATCTAAATCTACGTGTTTTAACTCAAAACAATAATCACATCAGGTCAAGAGTTATTAAGGGTGGATACTTTTGAAATGGTCACACTGTATATAGATAGATAAATAGATTTCCAGCATACTACAATCTTTAGAACGTGTTGTACACATATACTTTATACATGTGAGATTCGTGAATGTTGATGATTCATTCATTCATTCATTCACTTACTTCAAATCTTTTAAATCTCTCTGCCTGTACGTTCGCCTGCCAATCTACTTAGACGTCTGCACAGTATATCTTTGCTTATTGTATAATCTTTTGCCACACCGTTGGGAGTTGTATACCTACCTATACATTTTGTACATGAATATAAAGCGATTCAAAATTTCTACGAAGAAGGTTTATTTGATGTGCAATCAAACTTATTTCTGGGAAATTTTCAAAAAAATTTTTAAATTTAATTAAATTTTCTTAGAAATATATAGTTGTTTACACATAAATTTATATTAAATTTTTCATAATTTATCCACTTCTACCGAAGGTTAATGTAAGACCGTGAATCTAAAAATAAAACAGTAAAAAGATGCGATTATTTTTATATGCTTTTAAGAGAATTGACGAACAAAAATTGGACCCACATTTCTGCGTCATGAAAATCGAAATAGTCACTTTTAATATTTTGTATTTTTAACATCGGATGCATGCAGAAAGCTGTTATAAATTTAATGTGTAAGATCTGTGTGTCAGTCTGTAGCATTATAACTCCAAAACGGATTCAGTTTTTTTAGTTTGAAAGTGAACTTGAACCAGAGTGTGATCTATGATTCAATAAATCAGTTTGGAGGGGGAAGATTTTTTTTCTACGTTTTTAAAGCTTTGCTCCACTCTACAGCCTCTAAATTGAGCTGAAGAGTTGAATGTTCGTATGAAGGTTCAGCTAATGTCAAGAGTGTATCTTTAGGAGATAACAACTTGCTTTTTCCAAAGCTCCTCCGCAAGCATTTTCTACTAGTAATTTACAAAGTTCAAAAGTATGATAAAATTTTCGTTAATGTAGTACGACATTATTTGTACCTACCTTATTTACAACTTTGATGATTAATTATGTTATAACTTCATGAATGTAGACGAAAAATAAGAATAAAATTTTTCGATATCTGGGTTGGTTTTCCAAATATTGAAAGCTAAATATTTAAACAAAATTTTCAATTTTCGATATTTTGAAAATTACTTCAGATATCGAAAAAGTTTATTCACACTTAACTGTAATTTAAATAATTTTTTATTTATTTTGCACCTACTAGTTTTGGAGAAATCTATGAAGACATATCATCCATATACCGTTTTACCATTAGACCAATGTTTTAAATATGCCTATACTTTTGAAGTTATTTATTTATTTAAATAATCGGACAACTCCCTCCCCCTCCTAAAATTTTCAAAATTGATTTAGGCTTAGTCCAACTTCATATTAAAAAAATAAATCAAGTCTTTCATCAAAAATTGCTAAGGAGCTCGTATGTCCTTAAAATTTAGCACAATAGAAAAATATGTAAAAAGTACAAAGTAATATGTATTGACCTTTTAAGTTTGATGTTACTACATACGATAAATATTAAAGTTACAGGGTCAACAAATAATTATTTTAATTTTTATATTTGAGAGGTTATTTTGTGTGTCGGAAGTTTTACATTTTAAGTTTAATTTTATGTAATTTAATTAAACACTTATTATACATCCATAACTTAAGTAGCGCAGCTCTCGCAATATCACCCTTGCTCGGAGTTGTCAAACTACCGAACATCTAGACAAATTTGTAGCTATGAAAAAATATTTTCAGAAAATGTTCGCTGGCTTTTAGACTATAAGAAAAATGCGTTTCGTTTTTGAAAATTTTATTAAGAACAACTTTGGGATTCAGAACTGTACGCTACTAAAAGTGTTTTAGATAAAAGTTCGCCTGTATATCTTTCGATTTTAGTATTTATTTATTTTTTTCATAGAATTTTCTTTATTCATTCAGTAGTGTATAGATAGTAGTTTTCCATACATAAGTGTCATGATTCTGTTATAATGATAATGATATTTCAAAAAATGGAATGAATGATGTCTAGTGAGTGAGAAGTATATGCTAAAATCTAAGTGATTTCTAGACTTAAAGTGTTTCTGATTTTTTTTTTACTAAGTGCATTAAGTAAGAATTCTTTTAAATTAATATTATATAATGTCATTAAACCGTCACTTAGGTACTACGTAATCTAAATTATCTTATATTTATGATCAAATTTGTGTCTTTTTAACTCATCAGGTAATTTGTCTTATCAAGTATTGTTGCTTTCGTTTCATAATCCTTAACCGGCTGAATTATATTGGTATTGATATTCGAGTTACGATACTTTCACATAAGTCATATATACAAACTCATAGCAGTCAGTTTTGTACTTGTAAGTCAAAACACAAAGGTTAAAATAATGATTACAGATCTATTTATTTTAATACTACGCTTTATAATGGCCTTGTTTGTTCTGACTCTTGTTTTTTTCTAATATATATATTTTTTTTAATAATTAGACGCAAAAAAAAAAAAAAATTTAGCAAAGCAACTAGTGCCGTATTATAAAAATTTTGAATATGATTTTTTTACTCATTGTTTAATTCTATTAATTTTATCTTGTTTTAAACTATTGAATTATAATTATTAAATTATAATTAAAATAATCAAAGTGATTATTTTTAAAATTAGTTTTGAAACATTCATAAACATTAAACCGTTGGACACCACGTTTTTTTTAAATG
The DNA here is from genome assembly GCF_905475395.1 of Chrysoperla carnea. Lineage (NCBI taxonomy): Eukaryota > Metazoa > Arthropoda > Insecta > Neuroptera > Chrysopidae > Chrysoperla > Chrysoperla carnea. The sequence goes on along the minus strand of NC_058337.1, from coordinate 68,319,219 downwards.
TTAAATGATAAATACATATTTCAAATTTCGTGATTGGATTCCTTTTGACGAGTCTACCAAACTTTCCATTACAATTTTTTTTTTTCGAAAGTGTTTCGAAATGTGTTGTTTCTGGTCATATTTGATTTAACGGTCTGGAAAAACGGAGCAGGGTATTTGTAGGACACTTGACCACTTTATAACATTAATAATTACTAAACGTTAAAACCTTTTTGTCCAAAAATACTGCAATGATGAGCTGTTAAAAAAACTCGTGTTGTCCCACGATCTACATGTTTTGTTTTATACGGATTGAAGAATATTTTGGTATATAAAATTGGATAACATGGTATATTCATATTATTGCCTTCGTTACGCTTGTTTTAAAACACACAAGGAATATTTATTTCATTATATACAAGTTAATATATGCTCTTTTTCATCCAACATTGTTAAATTCTTTGATTTACTCCTTTTGGACAGGTTTTTTAAATTAGATAATATTCCCTTTCTAAACATCTAGTTAATTTAATTTATTCTCCAAAGATGATTAGATCTATCTTTAAAAGATTATGCGTATTCTGTGAGTCACGAAACTGTATTATATGTAAAGAAATTTTGAACATTGTTTTTTTTTAACAAACTTTGTAGATTGAACAACGTTTTTTTAACAAACTAGTTTTTGTTTTCTTTTAAAGAGTATCAATTACATCTTTAAAAAAAATATATTAAATTTCATAATAGAAAACATTAAATTATATCATTAATAATTAATAATACCATTTAATTTTCTATAAAAATACAAAAAAAATTTTTTGTCAATTACATAACACAGTAACTTGTTTTCACACACGAAAAAAGAAACAAATATTTGTAAAAAAAATGTTAAATAAAATTACAATATAAATTACATTACACACATCCGACAAACAATTCATTTTGTTAAATTCATCTTTTGCTATAAAAATATCTGAAAAAATCTGGTTAGAATAGATCAAGTATCACCCATATATATTGACAATTTACTTCTAGATTGTAATTATTATAAAAAATTTCGATAATACTTCAATTTTCGGTGATGTTGACACAATATCATCAATTTAATGTTTATCATTACAAACTAAACATGATCAAAAGATCTAACAAGGATGAGTGAAGTTTTGACTTCTAAGCTTGTATCCATTGATTGCTTTACAAGTTTGGTCCAATCTTAAATATTTCCTTCTTGTCTCGATCTGATAAACAAATGTTTGTGCGAATGTGTGGTCTATTTCACGGCGATTCCTCTTTTGAAAGCTCAACATCGGTTTTGAGTAATGAAATCGCTACGTCAATTTCAATTTTAAATTATAATTGTATTATATAGGTGTCGATGGAAGAGATGTGAGATGCATAGCCAATATGTGTTGTAACCAGACTGCCTCAATAAAGGTTAATAATAAAAGTACTGAAAATATATTTATCAAAAAAGGGGTCAGGCAAGGTTGTATTCTCTCACCCATGCTATTCAACATGTATACCGAAAGCATCTTTGAAAGATTGAAGGATATGGAAAGAATTAAGATAGGTGGTTGTATCATAAATAACATCAGATATGCAGCTGATACCATTCTGATAGCGGACAGCGACGAAAAATTAAAGGACATTATAAATAAGGTGTGTACTTTGAGTGAAGAGTTGGGAATGTTCTTAAACACAGCAGTCATGGTTGTAGCAAACAAACACAAAAAACAAAACTTAGTCCAAAGACAAACAACGAAGAAATAAAAATGATTGATAAACACATATATCTTGGAACTCTGATAACCAACGATGGAAGGTTTGCAAACGAAATAAAAAGACCCATTAATCTCTAGCGAAAATAACTTTCAACAAGTTTAAACGAATTTTATATAATAAAGTGATAAGTTTAAACACTAAACAAAAAGTTCTACAATCGTGTGTGTGGCCAGTGTTAACTTATGGATGTAAAAGTTGGACAATTAATAAAAATTTGGAGAAATCCTTGGAAGCGTCTGAAACATGGTGTTGGCGTAGAATATTGAAAATAAAATCGACTGATTATACGTCGAATGATAAAGTGTGGAGAAAGGTTGGATTGAAAAAACAAGTATTAAATGATGATGATGATGTGTCATGTCTGTTTACAGACGTTGACGGATATGCTCTTCCATAGTTTTCGGTCGTATGCCGAATGTACGATATCGGCTGTTGTTAAGTTAAGTGGTAGGTTTTCTAGGAAGCTTCTTCTTCTTCTCCCTCTCCCCCTGCGTCCTTCCACTTTTGTTCGTACATTCCACGAAGCAATATTAATATTCCCTTTATTAGTATTTAGTTTGTTTTTTTGTATTTTCTGGGATTGAAGAGCATAATCTTCCTGAGCAGTTTTGAGTGGGGGTTTGCCATTGCCCTCCACTTGAAGTTTTTTCTGTGTCCATTCATAACCTTTTCGTAGCCTTTTCGTCATCGTTAAATCGTTTTCGGTTTTGCTTGTCAGTTTTTTGAGCCATCTCCAATATTTTTCCTATCTACTTCACTCATTGAACTACTTCTTCTCAAAAAAAAGTCAATGTGCCTTTTGTCTTTAGAACTTTCTCCAATTTTTGGGTATTTTATTTTTTGTTTTATTAGAGAGGGTTGTTCACAATTTTCTTCTTCTTTACTATCTTCTCTTTTATTTTTTTTATATTTTTGATTTTCATGGTCTGAGTTTGGGATTTTTATTTCTTCTTTTTGACCACCGAACTCATGCACCAATGCCTTTGCTGATTTTACATCATACAATCGTTGATTATATAAAAGTTTATCTTTTCTAAAGGTCGCTTCTTTTCCCTGTTCTTTTAGTTCATTCATGATTGGTATCAATTGCTTTCTTGACTCTCTCATATATTCAGGCATGTCATCTGTTATGTATATGTTTGTGTTTTTAAGTTTATGTTTAGATTGCATAATTAATATTTTTTTTCTAAATGCAATCATGCCAACTACAATTGCTCTGGTCTTCTCTTGGTCTTTTTTTCCGATTCGATTAACAAAGTCAATATCTTCAATTGAAACATTTAGCATAAGGGTTTCTCGTATCAACTTCATGACCTTTTGTTCAAGTTCATAATAATTTTGTTCTCCCTCTATCAAACCGTGAATAATAAAGTTTCTTTTTCTATTTTCTCCTTCAATTATTTTAATTTTTTTATCTATTATTTCTATTTTTTCTTGATACTCTTTAACATCTAGCTTCAAGGTATTGAATTTTTCATTCAAGTTATCGTTAACTTTTTCTAAACCCTCTTTTAGCTCTTTAAACATTTCAATAATCAGCTTTTGATCCATTTTTATTTATTTTATATTTTGATTGTTTTTACAATTTGTTTGCTTTCCCTAACACTTTCTCAATTAATTTTCACTATTTTATTTTATTTTATTTATTTAATTTTTTTTTTTTTTTTTTTTATAAACAAAATGTAAGTAATACCAGTCTCTTTTTCAAACAAAATGTATAAAATGTACCTTTATTATTCGTATTCTGACATAGAATCAGCAAAGGTATGCTAAACTAATCTGAACAGAATATAGTTATTTTAATTCACCAATTCACTAACCAAATGCGTTTAGCATATACACACAGCACTTTATTATTATTTTTTTTTTATTAAACAGGTAACAACATATAGTTGACAAATATGGCTTTTTATTGAAAACAACTCACTTGAACAATTATTTAAAAACCAAAATTTACTCCGAAAAAATCAGTTTTCCAGAATAATTTTTCGTTAAATCGTTGAACAATTTTTTATTTATAATATAACACAGATTTTATCAAATTTTAAAGGCGCTAAGATACTTTAATTTAGCAAAAAATAGGACACAAAAATAAACACGTCTAACTTAGACAATTATTTTTTAATTTTTTAAGTATTAAATAGTGTTCACAAAAGACAGCTGGAATTTTTGGGACATATCATTAGGAAAGGGAAATTAGAATTTGTATCACTATCGGGAAAGGTAGAAGAGTGTAAAAAACGAGGAAAAAGACGATTAAGGTACCTGGAAAGCTTGCCATGTGAAAACGCAAACGCCAATCAAATTATTCATTTCGCATACGATCGATTTAAATGGAAGAGCATGTTGGTTAACGTTTGTAATGTACAAACATGACACTTATTATTATTATTAATTGTATTATAATATCTTTAACAAGTATACAAAAATTTAGAATATTCTGACACTGTATCCATTAGTATCCAAACAATTGGTACCAAATTATTGGTATTAAACTTATCCTTGGTTTGACAGACTAATAAGCGGTCCTTTAAAACTAAACCTTAAAAAAGAATATATACAATTTATGTTACACTGAATGAGTTGTCTTTATATATAGAGGTAAAAAAGAAGTGCTCACAAAATTTGAAAGTTATAATAAAACCATTTTTTAATATTATGTAAAACTTGAAATAAATAGGTTAGATTTTTAAGTGCAATTATTATTATTATTTGTATTTGTGATTGTTATACAAAAAAATAGATAATATTTAATGATATATTTCCTGTTGTGTGATTTTTTGTTCACTGTCATTTATATTAATATTAATTTCATAATATATTTCATATTTTCTAAAAAAAAAAAAAAATACAATATTTAAAATTAATAACTTTTTTCCGTGTCCCATATTTCGTAGCGAGATTATCACAAATGATACCAAGTCACTCGTAAGGTGATTTAAATAAAATTTGTAGCGCAGGAGCTGTGTAAGCTAAGCGAATTCCCTTAGTGATTGGAAAAAGAACAAATTTTTTTTTAAATCGAATATTGCATATTTATATTTTCAAGAAGCGTCTAGAGAAAAAATTACCAGAGTATTTTTTTGCTTAAAACTGATCTAAAAAAAAAAAATAGAATAGAGGTCAGATATATGCTATCGAAACGATAGAATAACGATAGAAATAAATAAGATTCATTTATGATTTCCGTGGTACTATAATGAATTTGTTAAAGCTGATTTTTTTTTTATTTCCAACCTTAATAAATTCATTTCAATACCACGGAAATCTTTACTGAATCTTATTTATTTATTGTACATACAATATGACTGACTGACCAGCCCTGTTCTAACATTTAACTGACTGACAATCATAACTGTTATTTATATGCAATATACAATCTGTTCAATAATTTTAACTTAAGCAAATTCATTTAAATTCCACGAAAATCATAACCGTTTCGTTTCGATAGCATATATCTTAATCTTCGTCTATCGTCCGCTTGACTGACCGTAGTATGTATGTGTACACAACTTTGTGTGTACGCAACTACTATAAACAATCCTCAAATGATTACCTTTAGTAAATTCAGCGAATTTTTGTTGGCCTGGCTCTCCCATTATATTAACATATTACCTACCTATCTTCTTTTAAATTTTTATTATTATTGAACATAATACGTGCTTTATAAATTTTATTACGTAGTTGAAAGTTGAAAGGTAAGATACACATATTTGACAAAAATGGTAAAAGTAAACATTCATTTGAATTTATTACTTAAATCTGTTACAAAAAAAAAAAAAAAGAAAAAAAAAAAACAAGTTTTTATTGTATAATTACAGGTATTTATATCATCAATTCAGTAATAATTTTTTTATGTTAATAAAATTATTACATGGGTCTGTGAACATAAAGAGAAGGCGTATTTTGTTATAAAACATGCTTCTTTTTTTTACTATTTTAAGATGTATCATTATAGTAAGATTTATTCATGGTTTTCATCAAATTGCCACCAATTTTAATTAAATACCTAATAATTTGAAAATTAATAAATCATACGTTTTTAAACGATACTTGAAAATAGCAACTATAATAAATTGACCAACCTTCTTTCGAAAGCAAGGTAGTAAGTTTATAATTTTTTATTGAAACGTAACTTGGGGTAGTTAGTATGGTGATAACAGACCAGATGATTTGCTTCGAATTCACATTAATTTTCAATTGAAGTTGCTTTTAAATTGGATCTTCTTATAAGCGTTAATATTTAAAATAATAAATTTATTACTATATTTCATATCAATATATTGAATTTTATAAATGAAATTTAAATTATCCGTTTAATGTGTCACACACAGCTGCCGCAAACATCCCGCATTAGTCCCATCTCATCAGAGCCTCATTATATATTGTGCTAATTGATATGAAAGTTTCATTTTTTACTGGGTAGAGGAAAATTATTGTTTTTAAGTACATATTTATGTTCTTTTTACCCGACTGTCAAGAAGTGGTTACATTTCTCGCGCACATGTAAATTTCTTTTCTAAATATTTCGACAATAAAGATACTGTTATATTTAAAACCCGAAAAGTTCCTTATATATGTGTTTGAAAAAAAAAATTAAATGACGGATTTCTGGCGTGAGTTGCGTATTGTAATACGTTCATAAAAAAAATTAAAAGGGGATTACAAATATATTCATATATGTTTAAATTAAATTAGAAATTATTAATTGGTTTAAAAAGTTGTAAAGAGTATAATAAGAAGATTTTTTTAACTAAGAATTTAACTTAAGAATTTTTAACTTAAAATTCCAAAATAATATAAATAATTTTAAAAAAATCAGCAACTCGATTGAAATTAAATAATGTCTAAAAAGACCGAAAAGATTGAGAATAAAAAGAAAATTAAAATTAACTACATATAAGCGCAAAGTAATTCGTACTACTTTGGTTTAACAGACTATACAATGTGGTGAAAGTCTAAGTTAAATGCTCGCATTAAGTATTAAACAAGCGAGAACCAATTGTAAATTATAAACCGAAAGCAATTTAATAGGTTCCGCCTGCTACTAAGCTTAATGCGGGTTTTCAACTTAGGCTTTTAGCTCATAATATAGTCTGTTAAAATGAAGTAGAGTTTATTTTGTTTATAGGTTACTTTAATTTTGTTTTTTATTCTCAATCTTATTTCGGCCTTTTTAATGCGTAATTTAATTTTAATCGGATTCTTTAATTATTTGTTAATCTATAGCCAAACTATTACTTGTGGCCAATCTTATATGATGGAATATTTTTATATTTACGCATTTTTTTAATTTTTTTTCATTCATTTATATTTGATCCTTTTAAAATCATAATATAATTAATTATTTTAAAACCTAATAACATACTTTAATTACATAAATTTTTTTCCCCAATACAAAAGGTCAAAATGACAATGTATTATAAATAAATTAGAAATTCACTGACCACTCAATTAATCCAATTTATCAAAAAATGTTTATCATTTGTAAATATTTACACAATTGTTTTTTTAACAATTGTAAGTTATAATTAATAAAAACAATTATAAAATAATATCGCATAATAAGTGTGGTTTAAAATTGATTTGATAGGAATTTAATTTTAAAACTGTTTGTTTGAATATTTGAATTTATATTGTATTTTTGTGGTTTTTGGAAAATTAGAATTGAAATAATTGATGTATTGAAATAAATTGACATGTCGGTTTTATCGTATAATACGCGTTTAATTAAGTTGACTCCTTTATGTATTTGTGCAACCAATTTTATTCTGTTTTCTTCTTTTTTATATTTTTATAAAAAGGGTGGAGCATAGTAGTGTGCAATTTTAAAAAGATCGTAAAAAGAAATCCTACCAAATTATCTTTTTATCACCTTTAACTACCTAAAAAACGAATTTACGGAAATTAATGAAGTATTGCACAAAATTAATTTTGTGTTGAAGTGAAATTATATTTTTTTAAGTCAATTAAGTATTGATAGCTGGGATTTGCAATTCGCCAACTGGCGATAATAATTCGTTCTAATTAAAATCAGAAGAAGACCATTCACCATTTACATTTTTTTAATCCCAATAAAAATATTCAAATTCAAATCAGATAAATCTCGCCAACTGGAGATAAAAATTTGTACTACTTATCAGGAAGTGGACCGCTTTTTCAGTAGTTCCAATTTAGACCACCTGATTACTGACTGTTTATCAATATTGTATTTGAAACCAGCAGTCCATGTTTTACTTTCATATATTTCTGCTATTCATTAATATGCATTTCCTTGTGCCCTTACGCATTCATGTACGAGCTGCTTTTGACCAAGTTATGCTCTATTAAAGCAAATTGTGCTATATCGAAAAATATCCCTTTGAACAGTTTACAACGTTTAGAATTCGCTTGTACGGAGTCTGGCTCGATATTTCATTTTGCATTAGAAAACTTCACTTGTCTGAAGCAAGCGTTTTTACTCTTGGGTGAGCCTTTTTGGCTGCATTACGTACTGTTTAAGCATAGAATAGTATCAAATTTACTCTCACAGTACGAAATTAAAAATCTTTAACGATAATCGATAAAAGTCCGTACGTGCTTTGACTGTACGTAACTTCAAAAAAACAAATCTCGTACGAGAATATATAGAATCCCATTCGACAGAGAAATGCGACTTTAAAATGCATATATATTTTGAATTTCTTGTAAAGTTTCTGCATCCAGTCTACACTTTCAAAGTTTGTAGGTAATATTTTCTCACTCTTCAAAATCTTAAAACAAAGTAGTGGAAAGCCATACAAAATTTTGTTTTTCAAAAATTAAAAAGTACGAGAATTTGAGTTGGAAACGATCCCGATTAGACTGACCTTTTTTCTCGGAGATACAATAATTTAAACTTCGCAAATATTTAAGTGTAAAAGGGGTGAGTTTTTTCTTGTTTTTTAAACTTCTCTTAAGCTTTTTATATCTATGACGATAGTTATAGTTTTATTTTGAAATTTTTGACTATGTATTATTATGAAAAGACTACATCATTTATTTTCACATAATATTTTTATTTATAACAATAGCAAACACAGAAAATCCATCGAAACATTAATAAAATAAATTGTTATACTTCATATGAGAATCGTATTTATTTAAAGAGTTTTATTTTTGTCTGAAATGTATTTTTTCATATTTTCATCATTTTCACCAAAACTGTTTTGTTGAACACTTGCTTGTTTAATGATACACAAGTAAAGAACACAAACTTTAAAACAATATTTAGGAAAGTTTAAATACATGATGGCTTTAAACACGAAGAAATGAAAATATAAAAATTATTTTCTTGGAAAACTGGTACGAAGAAACATGGATCGGAAATTTTGCATCAAATACGTATGTGGGTGATTTTGCTACTTCTTGCCAGCGACGAGTTACTGGAGCAATTCACCATTAAAATTGTAACGCAATGAGGCCGATATTGAGTTTTCGTAAAAATTTATAGCACATATTCACATAAAAGTGTCTGTGAGACCAGATTTTAAAATGCCAAAAATACAATCTAAATAAATTATGAAAAACGTTTTGCGACTGTCATATAATGAAATATCGTCAATTTTTTTCCAAACGATACTAGGGTAGCTAAACTTGCTAAGAAATTCAAAATAGTATAAAAGTTTTGAAAATCAAATTCAATCGATCCAAAGTTTAAAATCAATAATTATAAAATATTGTACAGTAAATTTAAATTATTATTATCATTATTTATTTATTTATTTAAAGTCGCTTTTTTACATCGAGGTCATTAACGACTATTATTAAGTTTTAAATTATTATTTTTAGTTTTCTTAGTATTATAAATTATCTTATATATATATTCTTAGTATATAAAGCAAAATTTTTATATAACTGTTTGATTTGAGTTGCTGCGTTAGCTAATCTAATACCTTTTTGAGAGAATTTTTCTTAAAAAAAAATTCGATATCGCAACCACAATACAAACACCAGTTGCAGAATTTAAAAAATCGAATAATGAATTTTTAATTTTTCTAAGCATTTTTATTTCTTAAGATTTGTTTTTTCGAAAACTAAGCATCTAAAGATAAAACCAAAAACATTAAACTGATCAAAAAATATAAAAATATTTTTTATTTTGAAAAAATTCAAAGTTTTGTACTTTGTGCAAACCCCCCCCCCTCCACACCTTGTATATCGGTCGAATTTGCTTATTAACTAAAATGACCTTTCAAATACCAAATTTTAATCAAATCAGACTACATCTAGGCATTACGGTTTACATTCGATTTACATCTAGGCATATAAATATTACGAGTATGGCAGAATACATGCGTTAAGCAATGCATCTAAGTGAGAGGTACTATATACATGTGTTGAAGCTTCGATATGCGTTGAGATAGTTGTAAGACGCTTGGAGAGTGGGGGTTTCTTAGTTGAATAAATGAACTACAACAGATAAGCCTCGATACAAGTCACTTTTGCAATTTCATATAACATCTATAATACCTCTTACTTAGATGCATTGCTTAACGCATGTATTCTGTCATAATCGTGATATTTATATGCCTAGATGTAAATCAAACATTCTGTATATATTATGCTGTCCATTTTATGCCTCTTAAGTACTGAAACACTCTGTAGTTATATTTATATGTTGTAATATATACATGCAATAATAACTGTAGTCAAGATATATAAGAAGAATGATTGAATGTATAACATTAAAATACAATTTTCATTTTTCGTTTTTCATCTCATCTTCGACTCATTTTTCATCTTATTATCCTTCTTTTCTATGTTCATGTATCTGTGTATGTTCACATCTTGTGCGCCAAATAACATCATCATCATTCTTGGAGACGATCAGCTAGCTGTAAGTTAGAGTGGAGTTTGCTACCACACATTTAACAAACATCATATCACTTCTACACCACCGTATGTTCATACAGACAGACATCATTCGAACATATTAAAATAGACAAGAAATTTTTACACAATCATTTTAAAGTTTATATTACAGTGTGATCGATCTATGCGTTCAGTTTGTAGTCCTCAAAATTTTCACTTTTTCCCCTTTTTTCCAATCATTTTAAATTTTACACATATATTTCAGAGATTTGTTAATCATTTGAAAATAGCATGGTTTGATATGTGCGATCAGTCTGTAGCCCCGCAAATGTGAAGAATCGTAATTAGCCTTTGTTCTTAAATTTTTTATTGCTTCAACGGCATTCTTTATCGAGTCAAAAACATCATGTGAAATAAATTTTTGGATTACATCAATAACTACGAAAATATGAAGGATTTAAATGTATAAGTAGAAAGAATGGAAAATAACACTTGGCGCCGTCATAACCTGCAACTTTCTTAGAGACTACATATCAAAAGTTGTTTTCCAAAAAAAAGAGAGAAAAATTATTTAATATAGTTTAAGCTTTTAAATCGATTTTAATTCTGATTTCAGATTTTGTTATCTATTTTCGCAAATTTTCAAAATTTAATGAAAGAAACATTGAAATCTATGTCAGGAAAAAGGCCTATTATGAGTACTATTTATTCGTAAAATTTACACGAAAAAAAATATTCTTTGAGAATAAATATATGTTCTTGTTTCAAGAAGTTTTTTTTTGTTGAAAAATTTTGATTAACTTTCTATTAAAATAAACCAGGCAGAGCGTTGTATGTATCTGTCTAAGTACATTTAAATTCAATAAAGATGAAAAGAAGGATTCAAAAGGTGAAAGAAACGAAGACTCCTCTCTTATCAATAAGAAAATCAGTTTAAACGTATTCTCCTTGAAATATGCTTTTACAAATTCCTACTATTCTGAAAAATAATTTGTGCTATCGACTTAATTCTTTGGACAACTTGTTGAAAATATCTACAACCTGTTCCTAAATGTCCAAGATCTGTCAACAAAATAAATTATTTTTTATTGACATTTTTATATCATATTGCTCTTTTTTGTTGTTTTTCTTATTATAACTGATTTTGACATTTAGATACTGGAAGAAAATATTACTAACAAAATTTGTTTGGTCTTATTTGTTTCTGATCACTAAAAGCGATGATACTAGAGTGGTAATACATTCACAAACCCTTTTAGAACTATCATCGTAAGCGTGTTGTTAACATGCGTTTTTAGTCGAAAAATATTTTAATTGTTTTTTGACTATAAATAATTTCTTAAAAAGCAAAAAGGCCTTTTATATTAAATGTACATTCTCAATGAAGTCGGCCGACTTTTTTTTGCTAAGATTTTAACTTTTTAAAACACCAAATCTGGCAATTGAACAATGTTGAAAGCCAATTATTTATTGAATAATAGACTAGCTTCCATATAAAAAAAACTATTAAACTACATATAAAAAAACAATTAGAGGTTTTACGGAGAAGTTACTATAACTCTGCTTTTTTAACTGTAAAAACACTAGAAACTCTTGCTTCATTTTCTCTTGTAAAATTGAAGAGTAATCAATCAACTGGTACTCAAATCAAATGTATATATATATATATAATACCTAATAGGTATTATACTGGTACCAGTGTTATAAAAATAGTTCTCACATCATATACGTGAGTTATATGCGTTAAGAAATTAAATATGAACAGAGCTTGAAGGTGTCAAAATATCAAAAAAAATATTGTTTTTAACCTCTATGTATAACGAAATCAATTTTTATTTGATTACTAGAATTTTAGTCCACACCTTAAAGAGTTTTCTATGAAAACAAGTTTCACAAAGCGCCTCACTTCTGTTAGAATAGATACTTGACCGGATCCGCAATTTTGGTGGTCAATACAGTTATGTATTGTCCTGAAAATAATACCTAAATGAATTTTTTGTAGTATGAAAAATTATTTAGTTTAACGAAGTCTCTTAAATTTGACTTAGTTCGAAATAATGAATAGTTCCAATAAGTATTATAGTTTTATATTTAGAAACAGAAATGAGTTTTTTTTTTTTGAGAGAACCTAAACGATAAAAGAAAATTTTTTATCTAAATTTGAAATTTTGCAATCTATAAAAAAAGAAACATAACTAAAATATTTCAGAAGATACAATTTGTTTATCAGCTAAAATTTGGCTGTTTCTTGGCTAAAATTTGACTATGTTTATGGATAATAGAGAAGCGAAACAGCATAATAAATTTGATTTTGAATATAGAAATTTTTCAATGCCATTTTCATAAATAAATATTTCTATAGGGGAGTTACAGGGGTGCAAATGCTTTACACTCTTTGTGCTCCGATTAGTTTTTGTAGAGTATTACTTACCTATACCTATATACCATAAAAATTTCATCACAGTACGACTAAAATTGAGGACTCGATGACTTTTTTTTTCGTAAATCCTTTGTATGATCACCCATTACATGAAAATGTGAACCTATCTATGGCAGTGGAAATGGTGTATGTGAATCGAGTTTTTTTTGTCTACTAGTGATAATTATGAATTCATTCATCAGTTCGTATTTTTTTTGGAACGAAGTTAATAAGACGTTAATTTTTTGGAACAAATTTATTGCGTTAGATTACAAAATAAAAATTTTGCCAAAAAATGATCATTTTTTAACTACGCTTGTGTGTTTTAAACATTAAAATTTATGGAGGAACAATGTTGTTTAAATAGTATTAGAAAAGTTGAAAATTTTAAATATGGGAATTTAAATATAATTAATTTTAAGTCGAAAATATATAACTAAAATCGTATATTATGAGCAATTTTAAGCTTAACATATCCTTGTGAAAGGATAGAACGTTTTTCTCAAAATAATATCTTATTCTATCCATCTCCTCAGTTAATAGCTTCATCACAAAAATAAAACATATTGTAATTTGTAAACATTTCCAATCTTACGGCAATTCATTCTTAGAAAGAGGAGGGAAGGTAATTGATTGAAGTATTCAAATCATAATCAATAAATGTGGAGGCGGTTAAAGTTACCAAAACTGTAACTGATAAGCTAATTGATTTAAAATAACGTCTACAAACGTCAGTTATGTTCACTTCATTGATAACTGCTTTTTATACTATGTATGATTATATGAAATATACATGGTATATTAAGTTTAGTCCCAAGTTTGTAACTCTTAAAAATATTGATGATACTAAAAAAATTTTGGTATAGGTGTTCATAGAATCACCTAATTAGTCCATTTCCGGTTGTATGCCCGTCTGTCGGTCTGCCTGTCAACACGGTAACTCAAAAACGAAAAGAGATATCATGATGAAATTGTTATAGCGTACTCAGAGCGTAAAAAGTGAGGTCGAGTTCGTAAATGAGCAATATAAGGCAATTGGGTCTTGGGTCCGTAGGACCGATCTTGTAAAAAGTTAGAGGTAGAAGAAAAGTTTAAATGTAAAAAATGTTCCTTATAAAAAAATGATCAACTTTTGTTGAAAAAATTTTTTTGTTAACATCACTGTTTACCCACGAGGGCGCTAATTAGGTGCACATTTTATAGTGTGTATTAATATGGGTATATCAGTTATGTGTGTGTGTCAGAAAACAAACGATTGCGTCATCAACACTTAACGGTATTTCAACAAATAACTCAGTCAATTGTTTGTTTTTACTTGTTATTTTAAAATTTACAAGATTTTTATTTTATGTGTATACATACATATAGAGATGCTATGAGTATTTTATATCCAATATTTTTTGGCTGTGTTGTTTAAAAAATACATTTTGTAAAAATGATTTATTTCAATTAAATATACTGGATAACATCCTATGTTTCAAATAATTTTATTAAAAAATTTCAATCACGTGTCAATAGATTAAAAAATTTGTGTGTTTTATTTAATAATGACTGTTTGGCGCTCGCCTGCCTATCAATCCACTTGAATTAAATTTAACAAAAAATTTTGGTGTAATCTAACAGGCTACATCTATATACATGTATACATAGAGTATACTCGAGTATATATGTGTTTTGAGATTTTTGTATATCCCAAAGTTCAGTATCTTTGGGATATGCTTTGTTTATATGATGGTTGCTGGACTGAATTATGCATGGGTAGTTCAAAAACAATCTCCAAATATACATATACTCGAGTTATACACAGTTTTCCATATTTATTTCAAGGAAACTCGAAAACTGAACGGATGATGAAATGTTTCAATTTGTAAAACGATTTTATAGATAACGATCATATACACATGTGTTCAATGTTACAGTTTCGTGTCATTTCTTTGATATAAATTTGTGAACTTCCCACTATAGGAAGTTAATGTTATAGGTTCGATTTTCGAAATTGCGCCGCTTCGAGTCGGGCGAGGTTTATCTTAAATTTTATCCTAATTAAAATCGCGAGAACAAAAAATGATATCGACTTTATTGAGGTATCAATCGAAGCGTATTAACGGCAATATGATCCGAAAAGAATTTCATATTCAGTCGTTTTGAGCCGAGCGACATTTTTCTTAAACTTTTTCCTGACCGATATCGCGCGAATAAAAAATGATATCGAATTTGTTGAGATGTCGGTCGAAGATTATTAACGGCAATAAGATTGAGGAGATATATTTTCTTAATATTCATGTCTTTCCAAAAGATCAACTCTCCATCTGACATTTCCTTAAAATACTTATACCCCTTCTTAAAAACTATTGTTCTTTCAAGCTTCACTTTAGAAAAGTAAGAGGCAAATTTCAATTTACAACATCGATTTTTCTTTACTTTATGCAATTTGGTTTGAAAATTATATACCTTGACGTTGTGTGCTACTCTGCATCGCACAAAAATAGTGTTTTCGAAGATTCAAACTTGAAAGTTTCGTTGACTTGAAAGTCGGATACGTTTTTTACCATTACATGACCTCGACAAACAATACATTGGTATGAACATACTACATAGAGGTATTAAAATCATAATTAATTTAATTTAGTTTAAAATATTTTTAAACAGACATGAGATAGCGTACTCTATGGAAAATTAATATTCATATAATGAATTTAATTTTTTTTACAGGAATAAATTTAAATTTGATTATCATAGTTAATTAGAATATTAAATATTTTTTGTGTTAAATTTACACACAAAATTTTTTTGTATATCATTTTAAGCATGGTCTCATAAATTTAAAAATAATATTACCCGTATTGCACTTACTTGTGAGTGGATTAACCTGTAATATTAAAAATTTAATTTTGATAGAGACGTTAAAAAAAAATTAACTTTGTTCCACTTATTATTTAACTTTATGGCAAGTTTTTGAAACAAGCTGTTTATGTGAGTGCTACCCTTATATGTCACACCATCAAGTTCCCAGATGAGGAAAATAGCCTTATTTGAAACATAAATATATAACTTACTTTATTAGAACAAGATGTGTAGCTTTGAGGTAATGGGTAAGCTCTTGATTTTCCAAGCCATTCTCGCAGAACGAATACTGCTTAATTTAATGGAAGACGATGATTTTCTGTTAACTCATTACGCCAATCTACTAGCAAAGCTCAATCTTGGTCAATTTGTACATTTTAAAATTATTTATAAAATGTCTGGAAAAACGCATTTTACAACATTTTTCGAATGGAAACATTTTCCGAAGGCTTATATTTCTTTGACTTATATTAATCGTTAAAATTAGGTTTCGTCTTTGGTCAAATTGTACGTTCAAATTTTGTTTTTTTACGACGTTTCGTTTCCAAGCCATATCTGTTCTGTACTAAAACGTATACAGCTTGGAACATCATTAGCTTACTGATGTATTGGATCAGTATAATCGATAAATTGTGTTCTCAACATTGGTCAAATTGTGCGAAAATTTGTGCCACTAGCTCCCCTACCGTTATAATTTTACAATCCATAGTAATATTTGCAAACATGATATTTGGTTGTTGTAAAATAATTTGTAAAGAGTGTACTATACAAACTTTAATCGTTATTTAACGGATTATTAGACCATACTTTCGGATAGGTGATACAGAAAAACAGTACAAACAGTGTGTAACAAGACAAAGCTTTCTGGTCTAGAGGGTCGTAATATTCTATTTGTCCGAATGTGCTATTTTGTGCACCAACTGCCTGAAGCATATCTTGCAGAATCTAGACATTGTTAAACAAATTTGACGCCACCCTATATTTATTATAACTTGGATAGACAATTTGATGGCCATTGTACATTATAAACTTTAATTAAATTTTCAGGTAGTTTTAAATAAGAAATACATTATATAACACCTTTATACTCTAAGCACACAAACACACCGAATAATATACGAGATAAAAACATTAGGGCGTTAAGTAATATATTTGAGGTTAAAAACCATTTTATTTTAATAGTTGCTTCGTATGCCACCAGAGAGCAGCCAACTAGCGTTTGTTCTAGTAGATTCTAGTGTGAATATACCTAGGTAAGTTCACTGTAGCAATGAACGCAACCTACACAAAAACATATGTATTTATGAATTAAAATAATTAAAACACATTTTAAATGTGTTTATTGTTTAACTTACAATAATTTACCTCGTAGAATATAATTGTTCAAAAAAGAAAAAACCGGTGATAAATACATTATACATGAGTTTGTAATTTTTATCGACTCATTGTAACATTAATCGCCTTAATACAGCTATAACCAGTACAACCAGGGGATATACAGTTATAACCAATATATATTAATTTACGCCCTTGACATTACCTTTCTCACTCACTATGTGGGGGAGGGGATAGTTCATTACCGCCCTAGCGTGGTAATCATATTATATTATAATTATAAGGGCGTCGATAAATTTTTGCACAACAAACGTGTGATAATTCATTATTAATGCACCTCTGCGATTGCCCAACTGATGCTAATCACTCTTAGTGCAAAATTAGTGCAAAATTCTCGGCAAAATTAGATAAGAAATGGTTTTCTGTGAAATTATGTGGGCGTGAGAGCTTTTGATTACAATGATTCGAAGAATATTTTGGGGGCAGTTTGAACATGTTCAAATATGTTCATATATAATCTTTGTCATATATGTACTATAAATATAATATATGTGTAGTTTTGATTGCCCGTAACTGGAAAACTACTCATTAAAAAGTTTTGTTCCGATCGCAATTTGCTTGTCCGGAATTGAAATGGAGAAATATCAATCTTAATTAGGAAATAAACCGAAAACAACACGTACATACAATCCGTAACTCTATTATAGACGTAATTCTAAGTATACACTCAATTAAATTTTTTAAAGGATTGGCTAGACCAGAAAGGGCGAATTGTAAAAATTTAAACCTTTTACTTCGTGAAAACTCTAGTTCAATAGTTTATTATTTTAAATATACTAACAATAAACCGAAAACGTACCAGGAGTAGTAGATAAAGTATGTGAATTTAAGTACAATATAATTAATTTAACAGAACGTTGTTGGAAAAAAAAACATATTGCCTTGTATTTTATAATTAAAATATTTAAAATAATTATATTTTATCGTCGTTAATTTTAATAAATATTGTCCTTAGGGTAATAATTGATGTGGCTATGTTTGATAATTAAAATTTTTTTTTTCTTGTGATAAGTAGGTTAATTATTTTTGTTGCAGTCAATTTGCGTTTAGAAATTAATTGCAGCCATAAAACCTGTGATAAAAAAATAGCTGAAATTCCCTAATTATTAGAATAGAAACAATATTAGTAATACTTTGTTCATAATCAACGAACGAAAATAATGGAAAGTAGTACCTACAAATTGCAAAAATTGTTTATGAAAAAAATTATCAATTCCCAAAAACTATGCATATATCTGTGTGCACATTTAAAACCTATCGACATAGAGCTAGGTTTTATTGGGTTGACGTTATTTATCTATCGATGTACCTTGTACCATTGTCAATAACTACATGGGAGGGAACAAAATTCAGTGAAATATAATTTTCATGGCACTTGTAGAAGAAAACCAATACGTTTGGGATCGAAATAAAAATAAGCGTAAATAGCTCTCATTTATGCCGTAATCAGAGCCCCATCATATAAACAGTGGTGGTTTAAATGAAAGAAGCGCTGAGCCGGGTACTTAGAGTGTAAATTTTTTGACTTTTTTTTTTATTTGTTCTAAAAAATGATATTGTTACTCTGTTGAAGTTGATACTTATTGATGAATTGTGTTAATATAATTTATCAAAATCATCAATTTGCGTTATTGACTTAAAACACATAATAAATAAGTTTAACAATAATTTCGATTTCAAATAAAAATATTTATTTACAAAAGAGTTGAATGCATCCAGCGCCCATATTTCTATTTTTTATTCTGATTTTTTACATGACATGTTTAACAATAATCTTATTAACATGGCTTGGTAGACTTCAATGTGTTAAAAAGTCATCGTTTTTATTTACCATAAAAGAATTAAAAACAATCCTTTGGTAAACTGCATTATTATTCATCTATAAAATACGATACTAGCAAAATCGATTTTCTGAACATTTTATATTTGCAAAGAGTAGGTACAGTAAGTACTATTTGAAAAACTAAAAAAAATTATAAATTCACTTGAAAAAGACGTTAAACTATTTTACAAATAACAAACTTTATCTCTAGACGATAAATTTACATCGATGGAGAACAGAAAAAAAATGTACTTAACAAAAAAACTTGGATACATTGAACAGACGATGTTACATAAAGTTTTTAAGTTGAAGTTTTTTCCAATTTTTTAAAAATAAAGCCTGACTTTTCTAATTTAAAACGTGTTCAAAATATTTTTCACTTAAAACGGTGGTACTTATGTACCTATAATATAATTTATTAAACAATTCACATAGTTTTTATTTAATATGTGTTCTCATCGATTCTATTAGCAAATTTCCTTTTTAAGAAAAACAGACTTTTAAGTTTTTATATCGATTATGGGCGTAGTTTTAGTCATTTCTGATTGAAATTTGATATCTAACTTGTGTTTGGTATTCAAATGGCAAATTTTGATGACAAAATTGTTGATGAATAAACTATATGGATAAACAAATCTAACAATATCTATGGAACCAACCAACGTCAACGATAATGGACGTGCAATTTTAATTTGTATATGCAAATTTTATTATAGTACGTTTTGTAAACATTAATTTTCCACTGTTATTTTGTGTTTACAAATTAAAAGTAAAATCATTTATCTTTGACGTTTATATTATTAAGTCAATGTTCCTTCCAAAAGTGCAATAACGTATTTCAAACATAAATGATTACTTGAAAATAATTAATTGCTATCTATTTTTTATTTTAAATGCAATGATTATTTCTATAACTGAATGTTTTATTTTTGTTACAGGTAAGGAAAATTAAATACTGTAGTTGAAAGTCGTCTAATGGGTAAGATATTTGATAAATTAATGGTTGAAGATAATTTTTGTTCTTTTAAACATTAACAAAATTTTCAATTTATTTGAAAACAAATAAACATGGAGAATCATTTACTACGTTGCTTGGCTTTATAGCAATTCGCTATATGCTGGATGAATCTTCTTCTGAAATAAATGTTGAACTCCCCGAAATAATAAATACGTCTTCAAAGTAATAATTTATTAATCGGAATAATAATTTATACAAATTACCATGGTAGAACTAGACAAGTTATGCTCTTATGCAGATAGGAGTAGGATGGGGACATTCTCTCACTCTCTCGCACGGTACCGTGCCACCACCATATTGCTTATTTGCTGATAGTGTAGGCGCTAAGTAGGTTTTGTATGCATTTACAGGTCTTACCGAACAAGGAGTGCATTTCGATGTATTTTGATCCGTTGATTCCGAATTTTCAGCTTGCTCATCACTCAGAATGGAGGAAAGTTTGCTATAATCAAATTAATTGTTTATATTTTATTAAGTTATTGAAAATTTACTGAAAAAATACCGTACCATTTTATTCTACATGAAAAAACAAATATGTTTTTTTTTTCGTCTTGATAGGACGAGATATGGTTAAAATTGTATACCGTATGAGTCTATATTTTAATGTTATAGACATAAAAATATGTTTTATGAAATAGAAACGAAGCTAGCACGATTGTAAATGCTAAGTTTTATCATTTTTTCGTACCTCTATTAGTTTATAAGTCGAAAGCGAGCCCTTAGCGAAAGAACCCCACATAATTATATATGAGAAAATTGAAAATGTGTTCTAGTTTAAGAATTATTTTGTAGGCACTCAGCGCATACACTATTCTGTTCAAGCTGTCAAGTTGGTCGAAGTTTTAAAAAAATTGAAAAAATCTGAGGCGAAAAAAATTTATTAATCATTAATTAATTCATTCATTGTAAGAAACTATTGTTCACACAAACGTATTCACGTTTTTTACTACATTTGAATCAAGAAACGGAAACAAGCTAAGATGGCGTCGACTGGGTACGTGCGCCAACTGAACCAAAGCTCGTCCTCCATCGAGCATACCTTCAAATTACGTTGTAATGGTTAATGCAACGGCACAGCCTTCATTAATTTATGACAAATCATAAAATGGCATGTCAAACATGTTATTAATACTTGCATAGTTATGCTAACAGAGAGAAGTAACTGTTACAGTGTGTCGATACGGTTGCTACTTCATATCTAGTGAGAAATAATTTAAATACAAAAATGGAATTGGAAATGAAATTTTCATGTAGCATTTGATTTCTCCTTGATTTGTTCGTTTTTCTAAAAAGAATATCTCCTGTTTATTTTTCAACAAGCATTTCGTTTTGTTTTCCTCTTGTTATTATTATAATGCGAAAGCTTTCATATACTAAAAATATCATGACATGGGTGGACTCTATCTTTCAACAAATTTAATATATTATGTAAGGACACGGACTACAGAGTTCATTGTAACAAGTAAACAAGTCATCTACTTACTTTAGGATACTACTCTCTACTTACTCTCTTTAAGATGTGATTCAAGGAATGAAGTATATGAACATATCTGTCTATGTATCTTCTCTAGTCTAATGTAAATGTTTATTCTATTAAAATATACCCCATGTGTACGTGAAGAAATGTTGAATTTACTATACTGAGATTATTCAATTATTTAACCATAATGTTTTTCTAGACATCTTAACAACAAGTAGTCAATAATTTACACTCTAACACAAGCACATTGAACCAGGATCGGATTAATCATATTGTTAGTCAAATACCTAACTATATTTTGTTTGCTTTAGTCGACAAACAAGTTTTAATTATACAAATTATTAATCAAAACAATATGAAAAAAGAATCATAGTAAGTAAAAAGTGAAGTTATTTGGCAAGCGGCAGAAATTTTTGATCAGTTTTTACTTACTTTGTTTTACAGCACTTTTCGAGACTTCTTCCACGCGATTTTGAACTATCCTCATACTACCAATCTGCCACTATTTTATCATAAAAGAACATATTTTTGTTCCTAAAGTTTTAATCAACACAAACATTTTTTGTCAGTGTAATATCTCTTATCCTTCTATATACTAGGGGGTCACCATCATATTACGATCTCTAAATAACGGTACCGGTGATTATTAGAAATCAAATGATTAGCAGCTACAATTTCGTCCGCTTAGAATGGGCTATGCAATAATATAAAATTTCCCGGGGTGTATAGACGTTAAAACATGTCTTTAACTCTCTTTTAGTTAGTGAAATGCTAGCGTGAATAAATACGAGAACGAAAGTTGAATAAAAAATGTAAAATCGTTTTGCTCAATACTCAATTGATCATTATCCGGCAACTTAAAAATGACGATTCCGTGTCGAAGGAAACTAATTTTGCATTTGTGTTTAAATTTAAAGAGTTCAAAATCTTTCCGAGCAGCATAATAGAGAACGTCACGAATTACTGTATATAAAAAAATTGTTTAGCTAACCATAATTACACAATTTCCACCAATTCCAAATATACACCAATTTCTCGGGGTATATTTACAACAGCAATATATGCTGATGGGCACCTGTGGGTAGTAAAGATAAAATATAATGAATATTCCTTTAACGTAGGTTTATGTTTCACAACATAAGTTTTACTGTAAAGTGGTTATACATATAGACAGAAATAAGTATATAAAACGTAGTCTAGTTATTATAGTGATCAAGTTAAGTGCAATAGGAACTTTTCTATGTTTCTCAATGATTCAACTGGGCGCTCTGACACAGCTTGTGAGTTGTGTTTCCATCGTCTTATTATATTTAACAACTACAAGCAAAGCTCTCGTAAAGCTTTACTTGTACATAATATATCTTAAAGAACTTATATTATTATTATTATTACTTCTTAAGATGACAAAAGCAACACTGGAAAGAGAATCATTATTGTAGCCAAGAAGCATAACTGTGGTACCGTACCTTTAGTAAAATTCATGGTTGTATGTTAATTGTGCACTTTTATCAGGTAAATTAAATTGAGCGAAGAATTCGTGAGGATTTAAACAAAAATGCACTAACTTTTTATGTTAAGGTATCAAGATATACAGTATCCAAATAATTTATAAGTAATTTAGGAATTTCATTATCAATACATAGTATAAAAGACAGTTACTTCCGCCTGTCTTTCCCTAATCCCTATGTATGCTTAGATCTTTAAAACTATACTTCGGATTTCGATGCGGTTATCTCTAATAGATAGAGTGATTCAAGAGGAAGGTTTTATATTTTTATGTATAATACATGCATAATAGTGTAGAGTGAGGGTTGAAATATGGGTTTAAAGGGATGTGCTTTAAAAAGTTCCTTGATTATGCTCAAATATTAACACGATATACAACCAGCTTCAAGGAATGTTTTTATTTATTTTTAACCTTCGAGGGTGGAAAGGTGCAGCGAGAAAGTGAGGAGGAATAAACAAATATTTTCAAATGTACCCAAGTGGGATATCAAATAAAAGAGCATGACGTGTACATTACAAAACTGTAACTCTAATGCAAGAGTATATGGGAGAAGGGGTGAAAGTGGGGAGGTTGCCCAGCAAAGTGCTTAATTCACAGTTAGTTAAATATGAAAAAGGAATCTTAAATTTATGTAATAACCCTCGGAAAAACCCTCCAAAATTACGTTTTTCAGTTACATGCTAGAAAGATTCGGTTTTCACAAATCGACACACATATATAGTCAAATTAACAGAAAATAAGGGTCCCGGAAAAGCGGAACCCTTTCCCCCAAATAACGTTTTCCAGTAACATGAACTTTTCATTAATCGATTTTCCCCCTAGATTTCATGCAATTCGCTTCGAATGCAAAAAACAGCATCTTTCTAATATGCATAGAAGCATGCATAGAACTGAAAATAACGGTAATTTTGGGGAGTTTAACGTAATTTTGTGGGCCGATTTTCCGAAGGGTTGCGTGCCTAGTTTTCGAAAAAAATTATTATTATTATTTTATTAATACCGAGGATATCAACTCTCTATCTCTCTCTATCCTATACAATTATCGAACGTATAGTGAACTTGGAATTAGACAGTAAATTTGATTAATATGAGAATATAAAATTTCTTGTAAATTCGGGTTGTATTTAAAGTGATAGTCCCAATTTTCATGAGTATCATTATATTTCATTTGGAAGTCTCTGAAAGAAAAATCCAAAATTTTGAGGGAGTGTTCAAACATTTTTCGTTACTCGATTCTATCATTTATTTTTAAGTGGGAAAGTTTATAGAACAATGAAGTAAAAATTGCTCAACTTACGTTTAGTTCATTTTGTATATTGGTTCTCATTCCCCATAGTAATATACTCAGTACAAGGTAGAATGATGATGATAATATAACTTTTACTCTGTGAACAGGACAAAATATCATTATTGTCTTTTATAGTTAGTGAAAGGCATCAAACTACAAAACTTTCTTTATGTGTCAAATTACTTGATGTAATTTTCGAGAATGGATAAAGCTTTCACAACTATTGATTGACAAATGTTATTTAAAGTATGTTATTATTTGCTTTTGTATTTATTTAACTGAAATAAAAATATACTTTTTCAACTGTAAGAAAAGCTAGTCTTGAAAAAGAGATGATGCAGATGCAAATAATATCCCATCCCTTCCAATTGTGAAGCTAAATAATTCTTTTCAAAGTTATTTTCCTGAAACATGTGTTATCCGTTAATTTGGTTATATACTTTATAACCAAATATCTTATACCTATATACTTTAAGTATTTACATATTTTAAATTAAATTTTATACATATTTGTTTCAAGTGTATTTGGTTTTGAAATAAATAATAAACAAAAGAATACTGAAAATAAAAGAAACCAATCCAGTAATTTACGTAGCCAGTTAAACAGTCGGGACCAATTCTTTTATGATTTAAACTGTTAAGGTAGTTCCTCCGCGACAGTCCAGTCAAAAAGTTTTGGACTAATACTATCATTCAGCGCATTAACTGTGCTATGACTATACCATATATTATTTTCACAAGACTGTAGTTCCTCACTACTATATCTCCTATACGTATACACACACACACTATGAAATATACCTCTACTATTAGTCTTTATTTCCTCTCCACAAAAAATCATCGCTAAAACGAGTTATTTATTTAAGTTTTTTATCGAAACTATATGGTAAATAATTTTTATTTTTTTTATATTTTCTAAATATAGTATTCTACATTATATTAGATTTTCATAGAGATGGTGAACGTCATTCATTGATAAATAAATATAAATTTGTCATTTTTATACGCTTCTCCCATGTACACGTACAAATTGCGTCACTTTTAATTGCTAATATCTCATGTATGGCATGGTAAATCATCTTCTAATTTTAACAGCATGTGTATTATGAATTAAATATTTTATATTCTGAGTTTTGAGAAATTCTTGAAATATCACTTTCGTGGAGGTACTACCTTAAACACGCTTTGCAAATTACTGGACTTGTTTTTATTTTTTAGATTTTATTTAACGCAGTCGGGTTTTTTATTTTTTTAATTAATTATTTTATTTTATATTTTTTTGAGTCCCAGCACCCAAAAATATTCCTAATTAAATTCAAACATATAAGATATATATTTTTGTAAACACCTTTTAATTTCCTTTATTTTGATTTCCTACTCTACAGATTTTATAAACTTGTTTTAATTACGTATTACTATTTCGCTCCAAAAACCCGTCATTTTGTTTATTTTTTACAAACTCCTATCTAAGAATACTTGGATTTTTGAGGCAAATATAATGATTCCTTCATGTTCAAACCCATTGAGCCGTTTGGAAGATACGAGGTAATAAAGAAATTTACAAACAAATAAACATACATAGAGACATATATTCAAGAAGCAGGCGAAAACACAACCACTCCTTTACAGTTGGGTAAAATAGACTAAATTAAAGAATAAAATTTTCGAAAAGTCGAAAGCAAATTAAAGGGTGTAAGAGAGAAAATCGTTGTTATTAATTTACCGGACCAGAGTGTCATGATATGAAACCAACCATTTAGTTTTATGCTTTTTTCTTAAATCATATTAAATTTATTTTTCCAATCAATCAGTAAATTTTACTTCTTCTTTTGTTTTTATTTTGCTAACAATTTTTTTATTGCAACAAAATGTTTTTTTTGAACTGCATCAGAAAATTCTAATTAACTTGATTAGTATGTATAGAAAATATTTTTAAACCAAATGTTGCTAAACAAAATGTGTTTTTGCTGCATCAGCGTGTGTAAGCTTTTAAACTATACTCACAAATAACACATAGGCGTGTGTGCGAAGACGCTATAAATACAGCCTTAACAAATATAATAAAATATTGTTATAATAACAATGAAATTAACTAATTGAAATTATCATAGACTTAAAATAGTCAATTACGTATTTCATATCCACTTTTTGATTTTTGTTACATCAACGACCTTCCGCAACTATTTCCTTTTAACAACGTTGGTGGAAAAAGTGGTGTATTTAAAAATGGTTATCACAAATTTTTTCGTGCTATTGATTTATGAATACATTTTTCATGATCATAAAACATACTTGTTTTAATATTGTTTAAAAATTATGTTCTTTGATCTAAATTTACTAACAACCCACTTTAATTCATAAATTACCTAATTTTTTTAACTTATTTACAAACATAAAATAAATTTTTTAACACTTTTAATTCTATTAATTTATTACTAATATTTAAAATAATATTAATTTAATAATGTAAAATATACTTTTTTCTTTTTGACATAATTCATATATGTTTTTTTTTAAATATTGAGAAAATGTTTTAAAAATATTACAAATACTTCAATGTTTCAGTTACATTTATATTGTTTAACTTCCTGAATAAGACGTGTGTTAATAATCAATTAACTTGCTGTTGTGAGATGCCTAGTTCAGAATTAACTGGCGTCAAAACAGATGGTCAAATGACTTTAAATTATTCTCCACCGAAGCTCAGTTTCGATTTTGATGATTTCGCACATCATATTCATACCATGCCGCAGTCTGTTTCTAAAGATAATATAGGTTTTAATTATGAATTACATCGTTCATTCGTCTAGATGATGTTATTGTTACACCATTATTTTTGTTTTTAAAAACAAAATCCGCTTACATAAAACCTTTTTCCTTTCATGAAAAGTTATAATTTTTGTAATTTCCGTTTATTTACTTAAACACTGCTTTTGTACATTCATAACAGTTTGAACAAGTTGTGTGATGCGTAAAAATGTAAAGTTTAAACTTAACGAAACGATCTACAAGGTGTTACAACATTGCCGCATTTTTTGATGTTCCTCTTATTTCGAAATATCTACCTTATTTCAATTTTGGGAATTTAGTCTACTTAATTCTGAAACAAATATGAAATCATTCGATTGTTGGTAATTTTGCCTCTGAAAGTTTGCCCATGATTTGTCCACATAAATTGATAGTAGGGAAAATCATTTGGGACAAATGTCAATCCTAAATCACGGTTTGCCAGAGCATTGACACTGCTTGATCACAAACCACTTTTGCACCACCATCGTGCGTACGATCATTTTGCCGGTATCTTTAAAATGCGATTTTTTTTCCGATATTTCTCCGTGTTTTCTTTGTGGTAATAATTTTAGATAATCCGAGGTCCCATAATCCATAAAGGTGAAAGGTATGAATCGCTGTTGAAAAATGTCTGTGACTGTGATTTGGCATTCTCACCTTGTTAGATAAACAACGCTTTACGAGCAAGTGCTCCATTTTGCATCTGTTGACACCTCGATATGAAAGTTTGACTCGTACCAAGCTTCATCGCTTAACTACGATATGCAAAGTTCCTGGGCCCATTCTTTTACACGATAAATAACAGAATAAATAATACGACCTATTTTTGTTAAAAACTCGATTTTGTTTTGTTGAATAACCGAGTAACAGTCTTATACCAACTCCCTATCACATCAGATACCTAAGGCTGTTGCAAATAGAAAACAGTTAAGTAAATGACATAACATTTGAAGAACTCTTTTTACCTATACAGAAAAGTAATAATAAAAAGTCATTTATTCAATTTCATATACAAACTTCATTACTAAAACAATATGGCTGAAAGTATTTTTTATTCTACTAAGAAAAAATAAACTTTTTCCTACATTTATTATTGTTATACTCTCGAACACCTTATTTTTATGAGTGATAAATGGATTGTAATCAATCTTTGTCCGTTTACAACAATAAATATACTTTTGGGATAGTTTATCTTTATTGTATAATGTGTATAGGTTAAAAGGGATGCTTGCATTTCAATAAACTTCGTGAACGAAGTATATGTTTATGTTGTTTATTAATTATTTACCAATCAAGATTTTGATAAATGTTTAAAATTTTCGGATATAATACAGTATTTGTTTCTTGTATTTTAATATTGAGGTTTATATTTTTTGAACGCAAACTTTCACGATTCAAGCTAATTAAATTGTTACACCATATATAAACTATTTAAATCACAATTCTAGTGAATTAAATTGAACCATTTGTAATAACAATATGTTTTGACATCTATTATTAGCTAACTATTTAAATTAATATACCTTGAAAGAAAGCGCGTTTAATTTTAATTAAAAGATATAAATTCTAGCTTTATTAATCTGTACGTACTAAAAGTAGTGAAAAATAAATTATGAAATTTAAAAAAATTATTTATGTATAGAAATATACTTAAATATTCTGATTTTGAGTCATAAAAGCGCATTATTGTTTTATTATATTAAACTGTATATCACATCACCTAAAACACGAGCCGCCATCATGTGACATCATATAGGCAAAAATATTATGCATTAATTACTAATTTGTTGATGACTATCATAGTAATTGTAGGTTTTGTTACCATCAATTTTATTTATACATTTAATAATTACATACACGACTGTTGTATTTACCAATATTACGTCACCAAAATGGTTGAATGGATGGCGTTTTAGCGACAGTAAAAAAGGTTTAAAATTTCATTAAATTTTATGGCATCAAAGCCTGTTTATTTTGCCAAAATATCTATTTTTGTGGTTTTTTATTAGAAAAATCAACATTTTGGAGTATTTTTTCAAAGATAGTAGAATACCCTATTATATTTTCAAAATTTCATAGGACATTTCTACATAACCCACCAAAGTTTACTTCTTCATCTACGTTTCGTCGCATGTATTTAATCCTCAATCTTATATTATGTAGATATCAGCTATTTATGTCTGATTAAAGTCAGGTATAGTTTACGTTTGTAACATTTTTATTTTCACTTAAAATGGGATAATGTCACAATTATGGTGATTGTATCATAATAAAAAACAAGTGAAAACAAACAATTGATTGAGTCAACTGTTGAAATACCATGTATAGACAGTGTTGATTATACTGTCACATTACACATACATACTTGTTACACATACATAATTGATATTCCCATATAATACATACTATACCTACAGATATTATATAGGAATAAACGGATAGACAGTGACGAAAAAATGTTAACAAAAGTTGTTTATTTTTTTATGAGGAACATTTTTTACATCTAAATCTATTCTATCTCTAACAGCTTACAAGATTTGTCCTATGCATCCAAGACCCAATTGACCTATGTCGATCATTTACGAACCCGATCTCATTTTTTATGCCTTGAACACTATATAAAAATTTTATCTTGAGATCTTTTTTCGTTTTTGAGTTATCGTATTGACAGGCGGACAGACAGACAACCGGAAACAGACTAATTAAATAACTTTATGAACACTTTAACCAAAATTTCCTTCAGAGCATCAACATTTTAAGCGATACAAACTTAGAACTAAACCTAGTATACCTCGATATATTTCACATATACATGGTATACAAATTTGTCAGGTTGGTATCATATATCATCACACTCATTTGCATAGATTACTGGTTTAAAAAATGTGTGTATCTCATGCACAAGTTGTTTAAAAGTTTAAAGTTCTGTCATTTTAAATGAAACACCCTTTATTCATATTGTTATAAACTGTATGAGCAATTTCCGTCTTATAAATACCCATTACTTGTGGCTTTTGTGTTTAATATTTGCAGAAAGTGAGATATATATTATTGTTTTTGTTTTTATGTGGTAAAATCCAGAAGTGATCAGTGTATCCAACAATTTTCAAAACATGTAGTATATATTTTAGTGGTATACATCTATATGGAATCTTCAAAATTAATATCAAAGAACAACAAATGGTTTCAATAGTCATATGCAATATTTAATTCAATGTCTATCCTCTGTCCAATGTACTCCGTTTTGTCTTCAAAAAACATATTTATATATGTTGGTAATATTTGATTTCTAGATTTCTAGATAGGTACCAGAACTTGTAAGACGATTGCAAATTATTTGACTGAAAAATGAAATTTTTTCATATACAATACAAATATAAACTAATGTTATATGGCCATCTTGCATGTCTATATTATCTGTATTGCTTTTTCAAAATTTATTATAATCTACTCTGTCTTTTGTCTCAACTTCCAAAATTGCTGGGGTACAATGTTACAAAGATGTATTAGGAAACGATGTAGGAATTCGAAAATACGATATAAAATAGAAATTCGAACGGTTCATGACGCGGGAAAGCTACATATTTTTGGTTTGAATGAGCAGTATAATCTTTTTTATCTATTTTAAATATAGGAAGTTTTACAATTAAATAAACAAGCGTTATTAATATGTGAACTCGATAACAAGCGTTATTATTAAGTGAATATGTGAAAACATTGCAAAATAATTTTAACTATAACTATAACTTTTACTTTAAGTTACATTAAACAAAAATATCATATGTTGATCGAACGGGTTTTAACAAGTCCATTAATAATATTTTCAATTAGTGATGAGCAAAATATAACTTATTTTTGAAAATATTAAGGTACTTTAGTAATGCCAGATTATAAATTCAAGACCTCAATCTTTGAAGCTATACGAATGTATAGCTTCTTATACTATGTATGTGTGAAATATATCAAGTTATACTCAGTTTAATATCAAGTTTGTAACGCTTTAAAATAGTGATGCTACGAATAAAATTTTGGTATAGCTGTTCATGAAATTACCTAATTAGTTCAGTTCCAGTTGTTCGACTGTCTGTCTGTGACACGATAACTCAAAAAGGAGACATCAAGCTGAAATGTTTATGTTTAGGGCATAAAAAATGAAGTCGAGATCATATATTAGCAATATACGTTAATTGGGCCTTAGATCCGTGGGACTTATCTTGTAAACCGTTAGAGATAGAAGAAAAGTTTAAATGTAAAAATATTATAAACATCACTGTTTACCCATGAGGGCGCTAATTAGGTTAAAAAATTAAATAGTATGTATATAAGTTATTATGTATACATTTGAAATTTATACGTTACGTATATTATGTATGTGGTTGTTTATTTAAGCTATATCCACTGAGAAACTGAGTAGAAAGATACTCTTATTACTTTGTGTGTGAGAGTGACTATCGTTCTTTACTTACATGACATAAAAAACAAAAGATTGCGTAACCAAAACTGTCTATACTTGGTATTTCAACAATTAACTCAGTCAAGTGTTTGTTTTCACTAGTAAGATTTTAATTTTTTCAATGCTAATCAATAATTTTAGTTTTTTGTCCTTGAATTAA
Source organism: Chrysoperla carnea (assembly GCF_905475395.1). Classification (NCBI taxonomy): domain Eukaryota; kingdom Metazoa; phylum Arthropoda; class Insecta; order Neuroptera; family Chrysopidae; genus Chrysoperla; species Chrysoperla carnea. The sequence continues at coordinate 68,287,453 of NC_058337.1, read as the reverse complement.
CGTGAATAGATTTCAAAAAAATTAACTCTTTTGAATCTTTTCCAATTAAAATACAGGAAATTCTAAAAAATTATTTCCAAGTTTCTCCGGTTTTAAGGTAGTGAACAAATGAGAGTAGACTTTTTAAATTCACAGCGTTTATTTTTAATTGATTGTTGTTTTTTCTTTTTTTTTTTGGAACTGTATTGAATTCAATTGACGCTCTATGATTTGATGTTTTCCATTAGTATCAGTCATATTTCCCCATTACCAATTTTGAAAATTTAATAACAATTTGAAGTACAACAATTAATAGAAATCTCTTGAAACCATGTTAACGTTTTCATGCATGTATGTTCATATAAATATGTGTACATGTTTTGAAGCAATATAACAAATCACCATTATAATCATCTCTTTCCTTCCCTCTCTTTATACCAACAGTACTTATGGAATACAGAGATGAGATTTTCATGTGCTCTATCTGCTATCGTAATACTATTTCCATTTGTATCTACCTGCACTTTCATAGTATCAAGTTTAATAAAAATATGATATGGTATGTTTAATGAAAATTTGTAATTTGACACGCTTGTCAAGGCTATGCCTGGAATGATAAAGAGCGTAATGACAACACCATTTCAATTTTACCCCTACACAGTAACAGTACAGTAGAGTTGGCGACAAGTACAGGATTTGTTTTCGTTAAAAATTATTGAAGTATTTTTAACCGGCTTTGTAAAAACTTTTCAATCCGTATGTAATGATTTGTCAAAAAAAAATTATTTTCAGACAAGTTTTTATTTTGATTATTTGAAAAAATCCAATGAGCAATGTTTCAAGTTGGTGGTGGAACTACATTGAGTTATTCATCTATTCCTTGTGTGCGTAGTCATTGTAGGGACAATAAAATCGATGCCAGTGCTTCCAGTGAAAAATTTTGGCGTTAAAGCAGGCTGTTATGACTAATTTGCAATTTTTTACATGTTAATGTTATAGAAAATGTCAAATTAAAATTATTGAAAAACACTAATTAATTAAACTAAATGCATTAAAAATTGTGAAAATAAGAAGTCAAATTCAATCCATACAATTCTATAATTAAAGTAGTGTATCGTTACCATGGAAACGCCTCCAAAAAAACTGGAGGCACGGTGCGAATAATAAAATTTAAGTCTTAAGTTACTTTTTGTTTTTGTTGTTTACTTTTAATTATTTTTCAATTATCCTTAATTAAGTCTTAAGGTTTTTGCATTCAGCCAATGCAGTATAGGTCGACCTTGAGATACCTTTGGTAGGTACCTATTTTTTTTTTGAAAGTTGTTTTACACTCTTCGTCTGTCTGTCTTATGATAAAAATATGTTTACGTATGTTTCTAAATTCTTAGTAATACAAAAGAGATAAGTTAGAAGATAGATTTTCGAGATATAGAAAATTAATTTTTTCTTTATTATATCATATATATCAAAATAAATGAAAGTATATTAATTTTTATGTCGATTATATGAAATTTTCCTCGAAAACTATTCATTTTTTATGTTTAAAGCGAAATTTAAAAAAAAAACACGTATGAAATTTTTCATTTAGCAAAAAAATAAATTAAAACTATTTAAATTTTTTTAAACTATAATAATTATATCGATATTCTAATCCGATGTTTATTTATAACAACAAGCATGTATAGATCCTTTAAAAATGTTTGTAGCCATTGATACCATATTCCTGCCGGAAGTAAGAGGAAAACTAAAAATTAAAAATTTGTTTAAATAAATTGTCTGATACAATCGGACCGACTAAAGAATAATAACCTGGTTAGTTCTTCTAGCCAATTTTTGTTAAGAAACACCTCATATATCAATTATTTTTGTTGTTGTTGTTCTTGTTATATAACTGTTACGTAATTATGAATCTCTGTGGATATAAACTAGATTCTAGTATTATTTCACCGTTGTCATGGCAAATATATTTATGTAGCGCATTATTGTAGGCTGAGAGGAAATGAATGTGTAAGGGTGAAAGCATTTTTTTGCTAAAATTAATTATTTACAAGTATATCATGCCTATATCTATTACTGACTAGAAAATACCCAACAAAGGGTGTTTGTTAAAAGGATTTGGCAACCTATTCCTTATATTAATACTCGAGGAATCCATATAACGCAGTTTTTGTAGGTGGCCTAGAAGTTTGTGATACCGATCTTTCGAAAACCCATTTTAGGGATTGAATTAAATCACTACATCACCAAAATATCCGTCCTTATTTAAAAAATTTATAGTTTTAAAATGGTGTTGTTTGTTATTTTTTCATAAAGCCATTTTCCTATGAATATGCTTAAATGATGATAATTTTTAACATGGTTCTTTTAAGGGAAGTTTTTGATGGATAAGGCCTAATTTCCACCACTTCAAAGCGCGATACTAAAAAGAAATTTTTGCAACTTGTTAGCATCAAATCACTTGCACTTCCTTCTGGCCTATTATTATAAAATAATTCTCCTGTACTAACTCAGACATGAACAAAATATTATATGCAATTCGTACAATTATAAATGGGAATTTGTTTTTGTTTTATATTTTTGCTTTATTATAGCTTGTAAAATATTAATTAATTTTAAATATTTTCTATATATTTCTAAGTATTTTAATTATATGAACAGGTTGGTATTCCATAAGTTATTTGAAATGAAATGACTGTATTTGGTTGCATGATTTTTAGTATTATTCACTGTAAATTGAAGATGCTTGACGACTGATTTGGGACATACACTTCTAATTATTAATAATTATCATTTATCCGAACACTCCGCTGAGCAAAACAAATACAGTCATTTCAATATTTTAATAATATACGTATTCTTAGAAAATTGAGTATTATCGTTGTATCTTAGGCCATTAGGCCGTTATTGTAGCAAAGTAAATTATAATTTTAGTTACTTCTAGTACTCACCTAGTTGTCTCTTAGTAAAATATCAGTCTAAATCAAGTTGTTAGTCAGACATTAGTCAGAACAAACAGACAGGCAGCCAGAGAAATTGACACATTTTATTTATTTGTTAGATGCATAGATTTCATCACACTTTCTATAAGGAAACTTATCATATAAGTACTAATTTGTCCTTGAAGCTCCGTTTAAGTTGACCATCCTTTTAACCTCCTATACCTGTTTCCTCTAGACTTGAACAGAACAAAACAAGACTCTCCCATTCTCAATTTATATCTCTCTGACCTAACTTACCCTCTCTTCCTAACTCAGCCTTAAATCCGATGGATCTAAAATTAAAATAACAAAAACCACCACAAATGATTCTCCTCTGTGCCCTCCAACTTCTTTGACCCCTTTGATCGGACCATCCCTAAACCGCATTTACTTGATCCCTTAAGTCTCTATTGTCTGAAACTAAAAAATCAAAAATATAATTATGTACATTCGAATCGCAAAACATTTAAAAAAAGCAAATCGGTTGATCGTTCCTAAAGTAATATCATTTTTATTTAAAGATTATTGAAGGATAATTTTAAACATGTAAGCTTTTCGAAATTTAAAAATGCTATATCATTCTTTATTTTATAAAAGATGTGGAAGTTATCTCAATTTTAATCGCTTATTGGCCGAGTAAAAAAAAACGAAAAAAAAATACCTTTTTGTGAATAACATGCGTAAGTATTATTCATATAAATTATATAACTATTATGTATATATAATGTGATGATTTTTACTCAGTAGAAAATATAAGAGCAAAAAATTTTGAACCCCCCCCCCCCTATGCCATGTTGATTGTTATTCATTTTCACTAAATAGCTGAGAATTGTAAAAAAAAAAAAACAAAATTATATTTGAATAAAAAAAAAAAACCAGCAAGTCATCATGGCATTTTTTTAAATGATATGTAAATTGATAGTCTCATTCATATACTCCGTATATAATAAGTTAGATAAAAACATAATATATTCTAATTTTAAAATAAATAGGATCCGATTTTTTAAGATATCGTAGCATCAGTACAATCAAGGAATATATAGTATTTACGAAAAACCTGCATCGCTTTCATTTACCAAATATAAAATCGAGAGAATACTTAAAAAATAAGTTGGTTATAAAGAGACTTGATTCCGGTACCCGAAAATATATATATATATATTTTTTTTTTTTTTTGCAATGACATCCGCTTAAGGAAATAAATCTCAAGGCTTAAATATATCATAAAAATGAAATGTTCATTAAACAAAGTCTAAAATGAAATAAATAATTCTAAAATTCAAAAACTCGACTGTGTTAAATAGAATCTGAAAAGAAAGAAGTCCAGTTATTTACAAAACGACTTTCACAGTTCCCTTTAAAATATCTAGACTGCCAAAGTCCCTGTGTACTGGGCTAGTTTCTTTCTTTTTAGATTTCTTTAAACACAGTGGGATTTTCAAATTTATTTTATTTTAGACTTTAGAATGTTCCGGCACTAAAAATACCCTCTTATCTTATATATTATTACCCTAGAAAATTTTTTCTGTCCTGTCCTTATCTTCCTTATTCCTTTATCAAATTCCATCGCGCCTCATTTTCAAGCTTATTATGTCTAGGTTTGACGGAAAACATACTCACGGTCTAAAAATGTACCGCTTGGGAAACAACACGCTAGTCAAATAATTTATTTGAACGAAAAATATCATTAATTTAAGTAATAAGTTTACTAGGCAAACATGTTAGCCGGAACAACAGATATTTCCAAATATTAAGCTATTTTTATGTAAAATATTTTTTAAACCTATTCTTATCTAAGCTAACGTTTGTATTAGCTTACCGAGCCCCTATATAGTGTCACATGCTTCGCTACTTATTCGTTTATTTTTTTCTTCTATTTTTTCACGTAAAAAATTATTTTATTCAATTTGATAAAAAAAAAACATTCTACACTCCGTAAAGGAATCCCAACAATAATTTAATATTAAATATATATGAATATATAAATAAGTATATATTCCAAGAAAAGTGTGCCGTAATTTATTCTTTGTATTTCGGGTAAAGTAGAAATTTACTTTCTTTATCTACCCTCTTCAATTTTTTCATTTTCCTTACTTTTTTTTTGTTCTAAATCATCTTATTAAAGTATATGAACGTATGGGTAGGTAGAGTAGTGGTAGGTATGACGACGTAATCGGATATTTTATTCATTCGTTATATGTATGTGACAATAATGATAATAGTAATAAATCAATATGTTCAATTTGTTTAATAGAATGAATGGTTCTTATATCTATGGAAAAATCGACATATTAATTAAAAATTTATTCTTGTACATTAGGTGTTTGAACGTTCCCTAAACCATTTAATTACACATAGGGGCATTTTTTCTTGGTGACTAGGGAGGAAAGGTTTATTGAAAAAAAAAAACGATAAAGCGATGATGATATGAAATACGTGAAAGTTTTTAATATAAACTTAGCTATTTATATGTTATGGTAGGTTTTAATTGTTATAAATACAAAAAGCACTTTTCTTACAGCAAATTTTGTTATTTTTAAGAAATTTTTGTTTTAGCGAATTTTAAAAAGAAATAGAGCCATTGCTTTTGTACTGGTGATGAAATTTTCAAAATTTCTTCAAATGTGCTTCGATACTACCTAATAGATGTTAAAAGAACCATCGTATTGTACTTTTTAAAAAACAAAGTAGAATCTCATGTATATTATAATAGATATTTTAGTTAATAAATCAAACTGTTTCCAAACCTTTGACGAGTTTTCTTAACTTGAAAATTTAGCTCCCTATTTTATATTCAAGTCAGCTATTATCTCTGAGAAATATATATTACACCATCTGATTAAAATTTTGGAAAATAATATTATTCACTCAAGTTTTATTATAAAATATTTTCATTTAATATATTATACGAATTTTCCTTTTGCTATTTTCCTATTATTATGATGAAAACTATACTACTGTACTTTATATTAACATATATAGAAGGACTATAACATACACACTATTGTTCGAGTTACATAAATTACAGATTGTGTGTCATGTGACGTTGGGTGTTGTGTGATAGCAATGTTTAGTTAAATATTAAAAGTGTTTAAGCAATATTCAAGGAGAAATTATTCATGAGTTTTAACCTGTAATTTCAAAGTCATAATTTTTTTTCATGTAACTAATTCCATTCATCTTCCGCCATCAAGAAAAGCATGGAAATGAAGTAAAACGCCTCAATTATTGTTTTTAGCAACTCTTTCGAATTGAAAACCAATTTTTCAAAATTTAAGAGATATACACGAAAAAAAATGTAATATTATTAGCTTATAAACTTATCAATAAAGGAAGGAATCCTAGTTGCTCAGTAGGTTAAGGCGGAACCAATTTCGTTTGCGGTATGCCTAGGGTAGCGAGCTCGATTCCCGCTGTCTTAACAAAATTAATTTAATTAATTTTTGTGATGGGCTGGTGTAGTGCATGGTATATGCATGAAGGAGGTGCACTCAGCCTCTGAAAATAATTGAGTAGCTGATAAATGAAATTATCAGCGAAAAAGGTGGTAAAACACTTATATGGTATCACAATAGACTCTAGCCCAAGTTTAACCTAACCAAACCAGACAATAAAGGAAATTGAAATTAATATATTGTCTTTATAAGCAATAGTTTGTTAGAAAAAAATATATTTTGTCTTTCGATTTTTCTAAAATAATGATTTACTTAAAAAATATTCTAAATTTCAAGTCTTGAAATGTGTTAAATTTGTTGTATCTTTTTGAGATATTAATTTTGTTTACATAATATTTATTTTAAAAGCTTTTTGTTGAATACGGTAAATTTTTATTTCTTTCTTTTTTAAGTTTTTTAATTAAAACTAATTATAATGTTAAATTCAGCGGAAAATTTGAATGCAAGTTATTGCCACTTTATAAAGAGCTGAATCGGAGCATATGATTTATCTTTTTTTTATTATCTATACTTCCAGACGTATTTATAATTTCCATATCACGTGCAACATATTTCACCATATTTTAAATTTAATTTGTTGTTTTTCAAATGATGCCATGAAAAATGGAATGCTTTTGAAAATTATTAAATATTTGTTATTGTTGGGAATAATATAATGGTATTTTCTGTAAGAAAACTTAATTAAATTATTAATTTCTTATTTGTTTTCTCTTTGTTTTACAGGTAAACATGCTGATTTTCATGAACTACATTTCATTTCGTATGTAAGTAGGTACTAGTAGTGAAAATATATTCAAACTAGATTGATACCTGCCCGCTTCACTGGGCTTAAAAGTAAAAACCACCGCTTTTAAGCCTCCATCCTCTCTTGATATACACAGTTTTCAGTTTTGTTAGATGTAAAATAGTCATAATTCATTGAGTATATCAGAAAAGTTGGCCATGATTTTTAAATTTGACATTTACTATTTTAAATTTTTACAGAATTTTTGAATTTATGGTTCAAAATGATGATCATAGATCTGCTCCATCTATAATCAACATTTTGAATAATAAATTAAAGATTTCTGTAAAATTTTAAGAAATGGTAAAAGTCTAATTAAGTATAATTTTTTTATTATTTATTTATTTATTTTTTAATATATCTTTATAAATTTTTGATATCTTTATAAATTTTTGATATCTTTAAAAAATCAATTAATTAATTAATAAGGCAAATTTATAAAATATCAAAAAATCAATTAATTAATTTATCAATCAGGCAAATCCACAAAATATCAAAAAATCAATCAATTAATTAACCAGGCAAACTAATGAAATATCAAAAATCAATTAATTGATTAATCCATCAATTTGTCAATTCAAACCAAATGAAATTCATTTCGACATGTGCAATAAAATGATATCAAAACAACACAGCAATTATATAACATATTTTGAGTCAACAAATTCAAAAAGTTTTATAATGTTTGTATTTTGTTCTTGTTTCAAATAAATTTCAAAATTAAATTTCAAAATAAAATATTCAATTTCAATTTCAAATTAAATAATGGTAATTAATGGTAACCAAACAATTAAGTAAATGTTCACTCTGGCATGGCAATAATGTATCCCAGGGAATAACAATAAAATGGGAACGGGATTCGGCTCAGACAGGACCAAATAATGTTGGGTACGAAAATCAAATTAGGAAAATTAGCTGGTGCTTACCTTATTATTATTCCTTGGAAAACATAACTTTCTTTAAATTATTATATTGGCGCGATATCGTCCATAAAACACATAAAACTTTATATAACACGTATATTGTTTAAACTGGCTTTAACTCAACGATCAAAAACGTATATTGATTAAACTGGCTTTTAACACACCACCACGATCAATAATGTATATTGATTAAAGGTGTGTCTAGATCACGCACATAATTTGCACATTGTGCGTTTGTGTAGGCACCAGTGTAAAGGGAATGGTTAAGATATCCGTACCATAAGGAAAGTCCATACAATAGTTCATGTGTTATTTTGATATATCAGCTATATTGCTGTACAATTTCATTAAGGTAGTTCCTCCGCGACCGTCCAGTCAAAAAGTTTTGGACTAATACTATCATTCAGTGCATTAACTGTGCTATGACTATTATACATATACCATATATTATTTTCAAAAGACTGTAGTTCCTCACTACTGTTTCTAGTATACATATAAGCACACACACTATGACATATGCCTTTAACATTAGTCTTCATATCTTTTCCACAAAAATCATCGCTAAAACGAGTTATTTATTTAAGTTTTTTATCGAAACTATATGGTAAATAATTTTTATTTTTATTTATATATTTTCTAAATATAGTATTCTACATTATATTAGTTTTTCATAGAGATGGTGGACGTCATTCATTGGTAAATAAATATAATATTTGTAAATTTGTGTATTTTTATACACTTCTCCCATGTACACGTACAAATTGCGTCACTTTTAATTGCTAATATCTCATGTATGGCATGGTAAATCATCTTCTAATTTTAACAGCAAGTGTATTATGAATTAAATATTTTATATTCTGAGTTTTGAGAAATTCTTGGAATATCACTTTCGTGTAGGTACTACCTTAAGAACCATTCGCTAGTTTTAGTGTGGAAGCGTTATAAACAAACAAAGAAACAAACAAACATGCTTACTTTCACATTTATAATATATAGAGATAGAGATGATTATAGATACCTATCTTGAAAAAAAGCCGGACATTCAAAAACCTAACTAATTTAATGAAGATGTTATTCATCTCAATCTGTCATGCTCAATCTAAATATAAAAGGCAATCTAAATATAAGGGTCATATTAAGGGTCAGGCGATTTTTTAAGAAATAATTTTTACGAAATATATTACGAAAATATGTTTTTTTGGCACTACCTACCTACGGTGGATCCCCTCGATTATCGACCATTTTTTCATTTACACGCGGTATATAATTTGGTACTATTTCGAAAAACATTTTAATTGTTCAACCTTCATTATTAAAAAAACGTATTGTACCAAAAAGGGATTTCACTAAAATGGTGAATGCAACCGTACATTTTAGAGAACTATTATTATTGTTTAGATGACAGGATTATACAAGGGGTGTAATACCTCAGGTATTATTCTGAAGTCATATATTGTTCTATCTATTGTTTTTTGGATGTATATTTCCATTTTGTCATGTAGATATTTTCACCGTCAGGTGAAAAGAGCTAAGTCATAAAGTGTTAGATTCGAAATATTTTATAGATAAAACTTTACTAAAAATTTTTTATTTCCTCAAGCACAGATAGGATTTCTGCTCGAATTCTCGCCTCGAAAATACTCGAGAAATTAATTGTTAGGCGAGACGGGAAATAAAACTCAATTCCTCGATAACTCGAAAAATGAATTTCATACCCTAGGTAACTAAAAAAAAATACGCATATAACACATAGATAATAGATTATTGTTCATATATAAACTAAAATTAGAGTTCAACCGAAGTTTCTGACATCGCAAATCAAAATAATAAGGAGGACCTCAAATTCGATAGTTAAAACTACAGACAAGACCAGTCTCACTCATATTACTACAAAGTAAAAATGAATTTAAATTATTTGAGCCTACTGAGCTTCGAACACTTTTTGAATTTGCAAAGCAATAGAGAGCATTCAGCCGACATCGACGGAGAATGAACGTGTTTTCTCATTATCGGGAAACATTGTCACCAAAATAAAAAACCACCTATTAGATGCTGCTGTTCGTCCTCTTGTATTGCTGAAGGTCTATTTTATAAGGAAGTGCTTTGAATTCAAATTTGATTATTTTGCGAATTGCGGTTTAGTTTTAGTTGCCATTCTATCCTCAAAATAAAAAAATAGTATTGAAAGTTAACTTTAATTTGTGATAATAATAAAAGCATTTTTAGTTTAAATTGTACTAGTAATTTTTTTGATTTATTTTTACTAACTATTTTTTACCATATGATTGTCGTAAATTTGGGAACTGGTAGAGTCCCAACAATAATAAAAAGGTTAGATACTACCCTACTCTTTAATTTTTATATAGACCAGCCGAGTATAGTTTGTTTAATTTATTGTTTTTTATTGTATAATTTGAAAATAATATCATGTTTTATTATTAATTTCAAAATTTCTCGAGATACTCGAAAAACTCGGTAAATTCTGGTGGAGAATAGTGGTACCTCGAGAAATAAAATTCAAGAAACCAGAAACCCTAATCACGGATAAATGGTATTGGACAAGATCTCCTAAACATGCTTTTCATAAAAATACCATATATTACTATTTCTATGTTTAAGTGAAAGGCAGTTAACTGGTTTAGATCCTAGGTTAATCAAAAACTTAGTTTTAAACGATTGGTTAATTGATGTTGATTATTTATTACGAGTGGTAAAAAAGAGTGATGAAAAGTGGCTCATAATGGCAAAAAATATATTTATTTGCAGTAGTTTAGTCGTATTAAGCGCTTATGAAAAAATTTTAAGGCCATTTCCCTTCACGAATCCTTACGATCGAATAAAATAACTCTGAATATAGTAATTTTTGCCGTTTTTATGTTTGTATCATTACACATTGTAGAACTTGATTAAACTAAATTACTTACGTCCTTATCTTAAAATATGCATTTTATGACTTAATACCTTTTTACCTGGCGGCGAAAATATAGTAGCACAGTTTGTAGTATAATATTTTACGAATTGCCTTTTAATATTACATCATCATCCCTAAGAACAACATGATGACGACTATGAAATGTAAAGACTGAGAGATCACTGTTTAAATAGTTCTATGTTAGTGATTTTGTCATTTTGAATGTTAATATTTGGAGACTTGGAGAATTTAATTAAAACATACTTTCGAAATTTAAAATACTTCGAAAATATTTGACACTGTCTGATATTCGAAAACGCAAATAGCATTTCAAATCTGTTATGTTTAATCGGTTAAGAAAAGGTGTATTCGAAACAGAATCAAAAAAGATGCATTGAGCTATGTATGTTAGGTGTCCACGAAGGACAAATTTAGGTCATAGGGTCCATTGTAATACCATATATGTATTTTACCACCTATTTCGTTGATAATTTCATTTATCATCTCTTAAATTATTTTTAGAGGCGAAGTGCACCTCCTTCATGCATATACTATCACAGCCCATCACAACCATTAATAAAATTAATTTTTTGTTGAGACGGCGGGAAAAGAATCCGCTACCGTAGCCATACCGCGTACGGAATTGGTTACCTACGTTTTAATCAACCGAGGTATTACAGTTGAAAAAAAAAATGTAGTCACAAAAAATGTTATTAGAAAAATTTTCGTGATAATTAGTAAATAGGTATTTGTGATGAAGCTATATGTTAACTATAAAATTAACTTCAAATCAAAGGTAGAAATTAATGTTAGTTAATTCTAATGGAGATATTGATTATGAAAAACATTACTTCAAAGTATAAAATATATTAAGGTAGTACCAGCATGAAATCACTTTTCGACAGATTTGGCCGAATTTTTTTTCTCGGGTTTATAATAGCTTTATTTATGAATTCCTAAAATTTCATAATTTTTGACCGTTTAGATCGCGAGATATTTAAAGACAAAGTTCGCGATTTTGAGGGTCATGTCCCATTTAAAGCATGTAAAATGTCCGGTCTCTCCAACTATTTTTTATGATATTATTATATATTGAAGAAAAAGTAGAAAAAAATGTTTATACAATACAATTCTAAAAAAAAAATTTAGAAATTAATTTTCACTTTCGAGATATTAATTTTGACGTAAATTGATCGAAATTTGGACGTTGGCATAATTATTTCCCATTTTAAACGGTCAAAATTTCTGAAACTTTGGGAATTAATAGTAAGCATTATTAAATTCTTAAATTTAATTTTTCGTTAAATTCTGTCGAAAAAAAAATTGTACCATTGCTTTAACATAGAAACTGCAAATACCATGCTGGAACATCCTTAAGGATATCTTATCCATTATCATATCTGTGATTGGAGCACTTAAATACACTTTTAATAAAATTTTATTTCAAAATATTTTGAAGAAACTGGATGGTAATTTGTACGTCTTTAGTACTCGTTTAAAATGGAAATTATTTTTTTAAAATAAGCTTAGCTTAGTTTAAAATAAGCTTTGTCTCACCTGCATTCAATTTATTTGATTATAACTTATATCAGCGATTATTAATCTAAATTTACACTTAGCCCGTCTGCTAACCCACCCGCTGTAGCCCATCTTCTGCTAAGCATGTCCGCTAAACATTAACTTTACTCCTTTTTCTAGGACAATTAGATCTATGCCCCATTTGCGCGCATTAGGGATTTTGAATTGCAAAATGTCCTTTCTTGGATGATTTGTCCTTACAATGATAAAATATTTATTTTTTTCGGAAATTCGGATGCCTACGTCATACAAAGAACACACCCTCCAAGTTCAGGTCTCTAAGATTAGTGGCTTATGCTGTGCGTTGATCCATCAATCAGTCAATCAGGACAAATCATTTCATTAACTTCTGATTTTCGATCAGATTCTGTGTATATAATCGTGTGAATATAATCAAAAATGTTTAAAAAGTTCTTTCAAAAGCATTTTCCTCTCTAATGTCAGAGTAGCTCCAAATAGAGCTAGAGTATATTTTTGAATAAAAATAATATTATGCCTAATTTTCTCACATCATCAAAGGTAGGAATGAATAAATGTCACTATAAAATCTTAAATTAATTCGTTATCGCTATTCAAACAAAACGCTACTTTATTTAGTCATTTTGAATTTAGCTTCCACCGATATTTCACGATGTCTAAACGACGTATTAAACTTAAATTATGAAAAATTTGTTAATTTGTCTGTTTAAATAGTTAACAGAATTTTACTAAGATTGGCAAATCATCCTGGTCTTCGCATCATCTTTAAATTTGCGTTGTGGGTATCTGTTTTAACTTACTTTTTTTCTTACAAACAATTGCATACTTAAATTCGTTGCGGGTGTAATTGTTAATTGCATGCTTAAACCGTAGCTTAAGGGTGGAAAATATAAAATATGTAATTCCGTTTCTGATTAAAACAAATTGGTTATAACAAGCTTGGTTTTAAGTAGACAGAATTGTAGGTATTAGAATGATGCAAAATGAATGTAAATTATAATCTTGTTTCTTAATTGAACCACACAAAACGTAAAACCACAATCTAAATAAAATCAATACAGATTATCAAGTCTATTCAAAGTATGTAGATATACATACAATGTCAAGAAAAGTGATCTGCGTGTACTTTTCTTCATATCTAAATCTATGCACAAATGTTAAAAATGGTCAGTTATATTACTTAAAGTCATTCATAATAAGTAAACGCAAGTCGTAAAGGTATTATAATCGTGTAGTGGAGGGAGAAAACTTTTCAGGCAAAAGTAGCAACCCTTTTTTTAAATTCAAGGATGAAAAATTTGATTGAAATGTGTTGAGCGTCCCGTACCTAACATTTAATTACTAAGGTAGTATACTAGTTATGATTTTTTTACTTAATTTCTACTTTTGTTTTTCAAAAAAATGTCTACCCTTTATTTCGGATCAATTATAAAAAAAATCGATTCTTACTTAGCATTGGCCAAGTAAGTGAGGGAAAATTTATGCATAGTTCAAATAGTAATGTTGCGAAATGCTGTCGTGTTCAGTAGTAGTGGCTTAATACGAGAAAAATTGATCCTATCAAATGTATGCATGCTAAACGAATAAAAAATACAAATTTTTATTGATAAGAAAATCGTTCCAGATAGATGGTTTGTTTCGAATTTTAGTAATCCATTGTAAACCGTGGGACAGAATTGGTGGTGTGTTAAATGATTAATACATACTTGAAACTTCGAGAGTGGTTGCTTTTGGCAAGTCTACCAAACTCCTCCTATGACTTTTTTCGAATGTCCTGCGTTTTTAAATGAGCATGATAACGTCATATTTAAGCTATTGGTCTGAAAAGACGCAACAGGAAATTTTTCGGACACTATGATCACTTGATAACATTAATAATTATTAAGCAATAAAATACTTTTTTTAGTGTATATACATACATACATACATACATGGTTCACTTTTGCTGAATTGTTTAATAACTATCAATGATATCAAGTGGCCAAAGTTTCCGACAAATTCTATTGCGGGTTTTTTTAGGATCTCTAACTCAAACATTCCGTTATCTGATCATTTGTAAACCTAATACTTTCGAAAAAAAGTCGTAGAAAGAAGTTCGGTAGACTCGTCAAAAGAAAGCCACTCACGAAGTCTCAATCATGAATAAAGCATCGTTTCTGTCCCGTGCTCTATAGATTTTAAGGACAAAATGATTGTTTTAATTTAATCGTTACAATTTTTTTGAACATTATTGTTGAACATTATGTAAACAAAATTCACATAAGGGATAGATACGGAGGCTATCCCTCATTAAAATACAGGTATATAAAGTTTACCCTATGCCATATGGAAGAGAATATCAATTATATAAAATAATTTTACCTCTATATACGTAGCAGCACAAAGGATTTTTCCACTCGACAATTGTGTATATGTGGATGTCACCAAATTATTCGCAAACAAAGAAGCTACGTAATTCAAATTTCCTGCATAAGTTAATAAGAATAATATAGGTATGTAGATCTTTAGTTAGAACCTTTTTTCTAGAGAATTTTACGTTTTTCAAATCAAATCTATATAAATAGTTTTTGCATGTTTATTATTTCCCATTCTAAGTACTTTCGTTATCGTCGTTTTCAAAATGGCTCATATCTTTACAACGAAAAACCATACAAATGGAATTGGTTGCTACACACTCTCTTAAGTATGAAATAGTGAAAATAGTAACTATTAGAATTATACTACTTTTTCAAATAGTGGTATACTTCTCACTAGCAAATAGTGAATAGTCACTGAAAAATAGTGATTTGTTATATTTTTTACTGTTTTATTTTTAGAGAGCACAAATGGAATGGAGAGTAACAATAAAGTTTTTTAAACGTAATAGCAGTTTTCAAAAAGCTGCAACAATTAATAAAAATATTTCCCATTTACGAATAGGATCAAATGGGTGATTTCCATGACCACACTTAGAGTAGGTTTATTATATAGAGTAGGTATATTTTTTACCGTCATTTAAACGCCTAGGGTTGGCGGTGAACATCGATGAATAGCTTATCATGCTTATCATATAGAGGCTTTGTGGCGTTCTGAGCATATATTTTTTCTGTGTACTTTGTACTTATTAATTAAAAAATAACAAGCAGCAAATCAAAACTTTTCTCTGATATAATGATGACATCATATATCATAATATTGTCTAACTACTAAAAACAAAAAAAATCTGTCGCTTCGCGTTTTTAGATTTATAAAGGATGTCCTAGAAAGGATTTTCATATTAATGGTAAACAATAAACACTTGTATTGGTTCTATGAGATTGCAAAGTAAATTTTGAATAAGGCCGTTGATTTTCTCGATTTCTTTAGCGGAGTAGACGTAAAGCCTCAGGTGTTTCGGGTTATAATTTAATTGGGTAGGATAATTTTGGTCAAATGCATGTTTTTTTGAATTATGATTTCAAAAATAATGTTTATTCTGTTCCCTGCATTACTGCTATTAATTAATTTTTTACAGATTTATTATATTTAAATTTTGACATAAAAATTACATACTGAACAAAATTATATCTTTATATTATTTTCCTAGTCTCGTTTTTATTAAACGACAGTTTTTTTATCATAAATCTATTTTTCGTCATTAGGCAGCTGGAAAAGCTTTAAAATGGGGATTAAATCCTGAAAATTGATAAAGGAATAAGGAAAATATCTCTATGTGACCGAAAAACAGGCTAAACAAATAATGTATATAATTGATACTGCTAGAAACTGGCTGCCACGTTCCATAAAATTCTCCCTTCAGTTTCTAAGTTGATTTTTGTATATTTGCGCAAATTATTATCGATAAAATATCTGCACAAAAAAAAATATATTAATAATATGTCAGGCGGCTTGATTTTAAATTTGTTGTAGTGCCAATTCCTCTTGCTGTGAGATAACAGCAAGTGACTTCAGACTGTTGGGCTCTTTATATTTATATAGAGATGACGTAAAATTTTGACTTTGTAGACAACGACGATCAAGATGCTCACTTGTCAAAAATTTTTTTACGCTTCATTATCAGAAGAATATCTTAATCCCAGATATTATTTATTCTTCAAAATATTTACTCCATGCTAGACAGACATTGTTTTCAGTCAAAATGAGTGTAGGTACTGACGAACAATATAGTTATCTTACATAAATTTCAAAGTGGATAGATAATATTAGTTCTAGATCACTCTTTATTAATTTTTACCATATTGTAAAATCATGAAAGCAAGAGGCATGAGATTAAAACAAATAATTAAGGTTCATTTTTTATACGGAAAACATATTATTTTTAAATTTTATTTTAATTAATTTTTTTTGTTTACTAATTGAAATAAAAGAGATGCTTAATTGCATGCATTCTACTTATTCATAATCCACAATTCAAAATAAAATTAAAAGATTCTGAAGTAAATACTGATATGGGAAACATCTGGACAAACAGGCCCAGATAAGAACCTTTTGAAGTTGTTTACGAAGATTATATTCTACATCTATCGCAGATAGAGTGCCGAAATAGCTGATTTACATAACCTTCGTTCTTTTACAAAACATTATGAAAAACAACTTATAGAATTTAATCGGTTTTTGATAATAACTAAACTTTAACATACAAAATCAATCAATAAACGTTTTGCATTTATCAATGCAGCGGGGTCGATGATTAGAGGTTAAGTAGATAAATAAAACATTCAAAATGCTGTGAGGTTAGATTAGACGATATGTAAATCAACGTGAAATGATTCGTCATATTGTCAGATAAAATTGTCAAAAATTACAAATAATCGTGACTATTCAAAAATTAAAATTCAATCAATGTATAAATAAATGCTTATTCCAGACATTGCTACATAAATTTAAGATTGAAAAATAATTTATCAAGAATTTTTAGAATGGGAACTTATTTTTATTTTTGATTATTATTTTATTTAGATTTTGTAACCTAAAAATCTTGTTTTCTATTGTCTTAAGCTGTTGGTTTATTTAAACTTCAATTAGTTCAATATATTTGTTTGTATTATGAATAACTGTGTGTCTTGTTCGAATATTTATGAATTAATTTTTGATTTAAAAATATCATTTTTTTCTAAAAAATAAACCATACTGCGTTACGTGAGGCAATGTTATTTACCTCTTCCTTTATTCGTTTAGAATTCCATCATTTCAGATATGGATAAATTAAAAAATTATTTTTGAAAAATGCGAACAAATCCATAATTTTATATTATTCATTAAATTATGATTGTCTTTCAGAATTCGATGAATTATGATATGTCTCTTAACAAGTGAGAAAAGTTCGACTTTATTAATTAATTAAATCAATTATTTAACGCCACGTTGGCAAAACTGCATTATGGATTCTTCAGGAGATCTGCAATCTCGATAGCGAATGTATCTACCTAATATATATGGATAATAATTATAAGAAAAATTATTGCTAAATGTATAATAATTGTATAATTATATAATCAAATAAATCCTATTGCCAATAGGCTGTTGTTCAAAAGTTATACTGCACCATAATTAAAAGTGTTAAATAAGTTTAAAAAAATCTTCCATTTTTTTAATTGAAAACGTTTACTGTAGCGTAATTTGTAAAGAAGACTTTGTATTTTATATCGTAATTTTTTTTCAAAAGAATTAAACGAATTAAAAACATACTTTACGAAAAAAAAACGTTTTAAATTCCTTTTTTTCTTTTTTGTGTCCTATATTTATCTGAAAAGTAACAAAGTAAATAAAAAAAGGTATCAGTTCTCGTTGAGTGGTCATAGCTGTGGTTGAATTCACATGACTTTCAAAATAAATCAGCTTTTAATTTAAACCATTTCAGACAAACATTCCCCAGTTCTTGTTTGAGGGTAGATTAGAGCTATACGTTTAGCGACCATTGAACATTCTTATATCTACCTCGGTAGTGTAAGAGCCGCTGACAAAAAACACTGAATATAATAATGACTTTCACTACATAATACTGTGCCTCTATTGAAGTTGCCATTATTTCCCTATCCCTACTGCTTTCGTATTGATTTTGTGCATCTAACCAGCAAGTTCAAATAGTTTTAAAGAGCCTATTTGATATGGTTTGAATATTATTAGAATATTATATCATACAGAGTGGACTATTTTAATCTTTTAAAGATGATAGCTTGTTTTGTAGCGGACCGATCAAAATATTAAACAAAAGTTGTAAAGTTTGATGGGAGACATGTTTTGACATCAGATTAATTCACTTCTTCGAAATGTTTGAATAGCCAATGTAGATCCTAAAAGAGATACAAATAACACCTTAAATTAGAAATTGATCCTCATAAAAAACATTTGTTTTTTAAAAAAAAATTTCAAAAGTTGTTCGATTTCGGAGGAAATGCGACTTAAAAAAATTATTATTAAGTCCAAGTCCAAGTAAATTTTCAAAATAATTTGAGGATCAAGGTCAAATGACGTTGAAACTAGAATTTCAGATCAAAGTCATGGATACAAGTAAATGTCCTTTATTTCTATTGACCTACACTAAAGCGTTTTTCTGTAGTTAGCGTGTTTTCTTTCGTCTAAATGCAATTAAGAAATATTGTTAAATCCCAATTCTTCCGAAAGCTAACAATTTTCGAAAAAATGTTTTTAATCAAAAATGTTAAGTTTTTCTATGAGATCCAACTGTCCAATTTAAAGTGATATTCTATCTCTTACTTTTTAGGATCTACATTGGCTATAGAAGCAACCTGGAGAACTAGGTCTGATCTGATGTCAGAACACATGACATTTCACATCAAACTCTGCAAATTTTGTTTTCATCAAGTTTTTGGATTGGTTAACTATAAAACGAGCTATTAGCTATAATGGATTAAAATGGTTTACCCAGTAGATTAAGAACATAAAAACTGATGATTGTGACATCGACCAAAAAAAAAATTTCAGACAGAACTACATCTGCCCCACACTTTATTTTCTAATCTCTGCTCTTTGCTGCAGCATTCTGAGTACTCCGATTTTTCTGACCTGTAGCAAATTGTCATAAATAACTACCTTAAATAATATTTAACTATTAAACCATTGCATCGTAGTGTGTACCGAAAATTTAATTTGTTGGGGAAAATGTGTTGAAAAACGGTTTGGAATATCAAAACGAAAAAGAAATATATTTGCAAGTGGCTCTTAGACTACTCATATTGTTGTGTAATACGGCGCTGTTTTCTATATCGACACAATGTACACTTTCATGTGAAAAGAAATTTATAGCTTTAAGCTATAATAATATTAAATCGAATTTATACGATATTTTCTTATTGACATTTTATGTGATGAAACAAAAAACGAAAATTTTAAATGTGTTTTTTATGTAACTTTCTATGATGGTTTTTTGGAAAATCCCTGATGTATTATTACTCTTTTATCATCTTGTATTACATTCATTAATTCATTCTGATTTTTGTCGAATTGACTGTATACAGGATGGGTTGTGTATAGAGATATTAATTTTTCTTCACCGTTTTCTTCGTTAAGAGTTGCCATTATTAAGTCTTATAGATGCATAATGAAATCGTGAAACGGTATTGAAAAACGGTGACGTTTTTCTTTCTTTGAGATTTTTAGTAATAGTTTCAATATAGTTTCTAAGTAATAGTTTCAATATAGTTTTAGTATAGTTTCAATAATATAATCTCTACAAAAGTCCGGGTGGATTTTGTAATTAATTTTAAACTAACTTTCCGCTTTTTTACCGTAGCTCAGAAGAGAATGACAATGCCTGAAAATGTGAAAATGAGAAGCAAAATTTAGTATTTCATACTTTTTGGCCCGTTATAAAAACAGGGTACATTTTTTTTCGCTCCTTTCGAATTAATGTTTTTAATATGAATACTTCTCAGCTTGAACAATTTCCCCAAAAATTTTTCATTTACCACGCATCAAATCAAGAGTAGCGAAAGAACTTTAGGTCATATATATAATGTTTTCTATTTAGATCCATAATGAAGATTGGAAATACTTAAATACAGCAGAACTCAAAATTCTTTGGAAACAAAAATAAAAAATTTATTGAAGTATTAGAGATCGTTATTTGTTGGCTGCAATATGAAGCCGGATCGAAACTCTGATCCACACTCTGATTTCTGACTTTTGTTTTTTTATTAATTTACTTTTTTTCTCTTTTGAATTTACGACTTTGATATAATATATATTCATTAGTTCATCCATTCGTAACAATCCTAAGATATCTTTTATAAATGTATGCATAAAGTTCCTTTTTTATGTTGATGTTTTTATAGGCCGCGTTGCGCTACTTAACAAAAAAAAAAAAAAGACAAAAGCAACAACCACAACAACAAAATACATCTAGCTACTGAAGGCTTTCTTTTACTAACATAAAGTTACCATCGAAGGAAAAAAGATATAATAAACACAAAACAAAAAGGCTTTTTTTCAAACAGAGGTAAAAAATGAAAACCACATAGCAGCCAACATAGGATACAAACTTGTAGAATACAATATGATTCATAGTTTATAGTGGTATATAGTATCGGCCATTTCATTTTATCCGCATAAAATCACTACGAGTAGAAAGGATGTGAATCAAGAAAAAAAAAATTTTTTTTTAATAAAATTTGTTTTTTAAAGTTTTTTTTATATATTATTTTCAATTCAAGAATTATTCTTGCACTTCCATATGTCCACTTTCATGCTGGAAACAAATTTCTATTCTGTGACGTGCTTACTTTGGAGCATTTGTCGCGAAATTTGATATACCTATGGAAATATATCTTAGCATTTTAAAGCTCTAGTTTCTTTACAACTAGCTAATATTTTTATAGTTTATCTGGTAGATTATTATTGAGAAGATATTTTAAGATTTTAAGAATTTAATTGGCTCCAGAAATAATAAGATTTTATTGAGATAAATATAAAAGTATATAAATCCTTTTCCCTTGTATAGTTTTAACCATTTGATTTAGATATCTGAAAAATGTGTCGATAGTAATACTCAAGAAATAGTTTCAGCGAAAATTATTTTGAACACGATATTTAACTAAGAGCAGAGTGGGAGACCAAGATATAAAAACCCATTAAATAATGTATAACACGATGTTGCTTCTTGATATTATATCTTGCAAATAATTCTGATCAAATAGTTCTGTGTCGTTACTCTCATGGATTGTTGTGATTTATGATTTATGTTTATAAAGTAAAATTTAAATTATAGGTACAGTAATTGTGCAACATAGAAATTATGTATAATTTCACTTTCATAAAAAAATATTTGTTTGCATAAAAATTTCAATTATTCCAAATATGTGCAAATTACGTATTATGGATGACTTTAAAATAAGAAATGGAAATAGTTACAAGGGATGTAGTTTCTCTTGAACCATCTCCACTTTAAACGAAAAATAATTCTTAATTTAAAACTGAATAGGTTCCCTCGATTTTTGGTGATCCATATTTTTACAATTAAAATTGAAGGAATCGGTGGATTAGTTGCCAATTCTTCTGATTCTATTTTAAGAGCTACCAAGACTGAATTACAATGATTAAACCCTTGGCGGAACCCTTTTATTTGTGTACGGTATGCGATTGGACCTTTTATGCGTGTAAGATATGCGATTGGGTATTTATATTTTCTAATACAAAACTTTTCAAAGAAATAAATTTGCGGCACCTCTTCTCAGATTCTATTTCTCTTAATCATTCCGATAAAGTATTCATAATCGTCTTCTGAACAAATATGACGTTCCATCTCTTGAAAGGAAAATTGTGTTCATACTGTAAATGAAATTGACAGACTTATTGCATAGTTTGTTAAGTAAGTATTATTAAAACAATACTAAGATCAAAGTACTAAGTAACATAGTGTAGCACATAAATATAAGACGATAAATAACGATATAACATTACGAAAATATCAAACATAATGAGTATGTCAGTCACATTGTCGCCAACATGCACAATAAATATAATATGTAATGAAAACAACGATATAATATGTGCTTTTCTAGTTTTCTACGTTTATTTCTACCTGGTAGTACTTCTCTAATCACTAGACTATACCTTCTAGATGGGAATGTATATGTAATAATAAGTCATAAAGCAACAACATTTTCAAGTTAAGAAGTCATAGTATTTAACTTGAATAAAATAACAAAAAACTCCATATATACTACACTTGATGATGGTAAAATAAAGAACTCTTCATCACGCCATCATATTACGTGACGTTGTTTAAATGATGTTAACGTATGACGCAAAGTGTTTTACAGTTAATGTGCATTTTCCAGTAAAATACTGTTACGAATCTGGTATTGTATCATCGAAAAGTATTAAATAAAATCTGGAATCTAAGGTAACAATGCAAAACCAAATTAGTAAATGGCTTTTAAATAATCATAGAAATAACAAAACAATTCACTATGGACAATTGAAACGGATGGTTGATATTAATTGTGAATTTATTTGAAAAATTAAGCTTGTAAATTGATTTTGTTGAAGAATTAATGTACCTTTACAATAAATAGTAAAATATATCAAAGTTTTCAAAGCATCAAGTAATTATAGCTTGTAAATGTTAAAATAACAAAACAAAAACAACAGGCCTTTTATGTCAGCTTTTTTACTGTCTCTCTGCTTAGGTAATAGTATTATGTATACATTAATATAAACCCTAACATCGTGTATAAACAACCATGTTAGCCATAACGTAATTTCTAAGAATATGCAACTTACCTTTTGTTGCAATGCACGGCATGTATTCTGAGATCGTTATCCTCAGAACTTCGAATTCCTAGATCCTCAGGACTGAGATAGGATTCAGGCGACTGGAGTTTTGTTCTATGGAATTTCAACCAATCCATTATGTACAGAATTCCAACCGATCCGATATACTGAAAAGTAATGAAAATCAGCTCCCATTTAATGTTAAAAAAAAAGAGAAAAATAAGTGCTACCTGACACGATACTTCATACACCTACTCATTTTGTGGAAAAAAATAAACATTCCTTCTATTTTGTAGCCACATACTGTACTGAACATATTGATTTATTTTACCAATCGAAGAAAATAAAGTGAACAGATTATTCTTATAGCAAGCCTACTTGTGTCAAAAATTTTTATGGGAAGAAATATAAAAAAAAATTTTCTCTATAAAATTCGAAGCAATATTGAGTTTTAATTCCAACAATAATCTATCTTTGAAAGTTGAAATTTTATACCATCTCGTGTTGTTTAGTTAATACATGAACATAAAACAAGTGAAAACAAACAATTGACTGAAGTAATTGTTGAAATACCATCTATAGACAGTGTTGATTACGCAATAGTTTTTCTTTTGTATATATATTTTTTATAAAATTTTCTATAGACAGTGTTGATTACACAATAGTTATTGATCGAGTGCCTTTAAAAGTAATGTACGAATATCTATGTAATACTCCTAGTCAAGCTGCGACTTTAATTTGACTGGAATCATATAACATACTAATCATTTTCATAAAATAGTCTCAAGCAAAAAAAATGTGCATGATATAGTATACAAGAAGCGTTTAATTAAAATTCATTTTAGATGAAAAAACCCTTATAAGACTTTGTTATTAAAATAAAAGGTTGTAGGTTATAAGTTTTATGGTATCACACAAAGTACTATGTGTGTGTGTGTGTGAGAGGTTTTTCTTTTTACATTTTTATTATTTTTATACGTCGGCTACTTTTATTTTAATATATGATCATTATCATTTTAACACATTAATGGTAGTCATGGGAAGTTATACGTATATTAAAAAATATGTTAAATAATATGAAATAATTTGGTAACCAAAGTTTCAAAAATTGACGCTGCCCATATTCTGATATATTCAGAGCCTGGCCTTAACAAGAGAATATACTTTCCCATGAAATATCAAATCTTTAATGTCAAAATATTGGATGGATTTTATTTAAAGAATTTTTTGTGGCCTGGAGGAGGGACTGGAGTTTTGTTCTATGAAATTCCAACCGATCCATTAAAACTGTTTGGAAATTTAAAATAATATGAATAATAATATTTTAAAGATCTTTCGTATGATTTAAATGAAACACTTACAACCCGAGATTATAATTAGTAACTTTTTTCAAGTAATCAGTTCAAATTTGTTTTATACGATTTTACATACTTTGAATCACTGTTGTAAGAAATTTTCTATATTTATTTACACATTATTGCAATTACGTTAATAAATTGCCTACTTTACATCTTATTCAAAAAATTTTGTGTTTTTCTGATTAGAAAATTCATTGATCAATAAACCGTAAATATTATCTTACTGGCAGGCTGTGTATGAGTTGAGGGTAGTTTTATTTTTTATCTTCACTTTAAGATGATTGGAAATACTTATGGGTGGCTTACTTAATCGATATGTTTATAGCTTTGCTGATTGTAATAAACGCCTTTTTGAAGTGAAAGCTTCCATAGTAGCGTTAGATTCGGATTATCTTATGGATTCGCCTCAGCAATGCTTCGTCATCATCGTCAGCAACATGATATGAATTTAGATATAAAACCGTAACCTAGGAAACTAAAACTTTTTTCAAGCGAAAAAACGACACCTTTGCAATTATAATTAAACCTGTGTAATTAATCTATTAACTAAGTTATATAGAGGGTGTACATAGATGGTGATACTTATAATTTAATAATAATTGTTAGAATAGTTTTTTATATATTTATTTGTGTGTATAAAAACTTAGCATCAGCACTAGTATATAAGTCTATCTTAAATATATAAGGTCAGCCAAATAATACAAGTAGCTAGACGACTATGGCATATTTTTTTACGGAATTTTTTATTTTATTTTGAATATTATGTTAATTGCATACTGAGTGTTATATTATTTTGCTATACTTATCTATTCAAACTAGTTCCAAACCAGGCACATAGATATCTATGAATTTTTATTTTGGTATTATAAAAAGAACAGAAAAAATGATTATATTTTCTACTTTTTAAAGTACAAAAAAATTTTCTAATGTGTTGTAAAGTTATAAAAACACAGGCAATGAAGCAACCGTTTCAAGCTTTGAAAAATGTTTTTAACTTTTTGTAGATTATAAAAAAATCGCTGAATACTTCTAGTCGTTAGACTTACTGTATATCGAAAAACAATTTTCAAAAGGGACCTAACCACACTGTTAGATTTATTAAGCATTTAAGGATGCATCATAAAAATCGCGTGTACTTTATCTACTATCTTATTTATATCTAGATAAAATTGAATATTAAAATTTATCTTGTCTAGCAAATAAAAAAGTTTTCCATTTTCTTCAAGATTTATTTAATAAAATTACGATGTTTGCATAAATATAATGCAAAATTTAAAATATTAACAAAATGACAGGGTAAAAAAAAGAGCACTGAGAATGTTAGTAACTGCTACTCTTAGTAGCAGAAAGCACCAAGTACCATGACAAAATGATATTCATCAGATTTGTAAATAAAATTTATTTTTTAAATTAATTTTTTGTATTCATGATATTCCAAAACGTTGGTCAACATCTTAACAGTTAGGTGAATTCGGTTAATAGTGATGATAATGATTCCAAACTTGTTACTCGAGGGTTTTTGGGATCGCTGAACAAGAATATTGGACAAGAAATGGTCTCCGGGGTATCTGCTGCCCAGGGTACTTTGCGTACCTTGCGTATCCAAGGCACCAGTTACCAGGTGCCCTATTCGTTTGTAATATTCGCGTTCAGCGACACAAAAACACCTGCGTAATGAGCTTGAACTGATTATATAACGTATTCTTCGAAAATTTCAGGAGACGCCGGGGATACCGTTTACCTTGGGCACCAGGTACTTTGAAGTCGAAAACCCCTGATTAACAAGTTTGGAATCATTTTCATCACTATTTAGGTCACAAAATGTTCAAATTTTTCGATCTTTGACTGTTTTTTGTGAATCGTTTCCGTGACTACGGGCAAATCACTTATTAAAAACAGAAGATGGTTACGTTTATATAGCAAGTCAGGTTCTTATTTTAACCCTTGTGTCACTTGCAACATTTGTCCCTACCGTTTACTAATGCTCATACGTATGCTTCATTAAGAAAATATATATAAGGCAATAATAATAATACGCATTTTTTCGAAAAGGGTTTCAAAATTCTGGCCATGTAGGAATCGAAAACTTCCTATATTTGAGTCAAAACTGATATAGTTTTCAACCTCCTGCAAAGTGGAAACATGAAAATTTACCCCTCGATTTATCATCTTCTTTCTGACTAAATTAAACAGAGCATCCTACTCAAGTGCATTGTATTGTGTCAAGATTAGAATGCTTTGAATATAAACATTAAACTATATTTCGTCTACCTCAACTAAAAACTTATAAAGTTGGATAGATGGATGAATGAATACATCTTCTTCATTTCTTTAAAATAATATTTAAATAATACATGCACAATACAAATACCTATATCATCATAGTACAAGTACACATTATATATAGTATATAGGGTAAGATGTAGTACCTAGATTGGTATTTTATCAGAATGTAAGTAGGCTAAAGATAATTTTCGAATAATACAAGAAAATTTTTTTGTGAAAAATAAAAATAATTTGTGGCTCCTGTCTGTCCATTTACAAGCTGAGAATTACATGCAATTTTACCAATCATACAGTTATTAGTAAGTTAGTTGTAATACCTCATTTTAGGAGTTCATGTTTCAAATACGCAAAGTACCTTGAATATAGCAACATTATGTATATGAATGCCCTAAATTTTAAATAATATCCTTGTTTTGACCCGACTGTCAAGGAGTGGTTATATGTTTCCCGCACGTACATTGTCTGCAAATTTCTTTATTACCTTGTATCTTTCAAACGGCTCAATGGACTTCAAAATTTAAGTTTTCATTATATTTTCCCAAAAACGCAAGTATTCTTAGGCAGGTGTTTAAAAAAGGAAACAAAATGGCAACTTTTTTGAAATAGTAATACGTTAATTAAAAAAAAATTAACCAAACTTAAATAAAATTTACCATAGTTGTATAGTAATGTTATATAACATCTGGAAAGAAATGAATATTTCAGTAGCTTATATAGCGACTTAAACAATCCGGGCGACTCAAATCTTCCCAATGATGGACCCCGACTGTTAAAGTCGCTATATAAACTACTGGACTGGTTTCTTTCTTTTCAGATTTTACTTTGGTTTTTTTTTTTTTTTTTTTTTAAATTATTTATTTTATTTAAAGTTACTTTGTACAACAGACGAAGTATGGGAAAAAATGTTCATTAATTTCAAATCATTAAACATACCACTGAGAGTAGTGGATGTCTGTAAGATTAACGTGTATATTTTTAATGCAATGCTTCAATAACATACATTAAATAATGCTGTTCCTTAAAATTAACAGTTTCGATTTCATGTTGAAGAAAGTTTCTTCAATTACCAATGGTGGGCGTGATTCAAGACACATTAGAGTTTGAACTATGGTACATCATAGTGTTGTGCCATAGTTCATACATCACTACCAAGGTTCATACATTATGAATACTTAATATTTATTAATTTGCCATAAATTGAAGTAATTTCCATGATGGTATTCTAATGCATGGCTTTTAAAAAAACATGTAATTGTGAATTTGGATTCTAGCTATCACACTATCCCCTACTTAGTAAATAACATTATTTAAATTTATGTAAAAATATATTTTTAGAAATATATACTACATATAAAATATTTTTTGTTTATTTATGTTACATTATAAAATAACTAAAAGGTCTGTTTCATTAGAAAAATAACAAATGTATATTATGTTATTTTATTTATTGCTATTATTGATAATTTAATTTAACTTTATTGTTAAATAACAATTGACTGTATTTAGTCAATGATTGATTTATAGAACTTGTAGTAGATCTACTTTAATGATATTCTAATAACTAATCAATATAGTAAATTATGTAAAAAATTAAAACAATTTTTTTTATTTAAACAATTTAAACGCAGCCCACGCCTAATAGACTTTTTGATTACGTCACCATTGAGACTTTCTTCGTTCATTATGTCTACGGCCAGCGTCTATACAAAAAAAAACTTAACAATTTTTAGTAGCGGGGGTCGGTCATGTTCTCATGTTCACGGAGCTCGGAAAACTATTTATTTCACTCGAAACATTCAAATTGAAAGGTATTCACTATTTTGTTCAGAAAAATAATCGAATAACAAATGAAACATCTTTTTACCCGACCTTCAATATAGAAGAATGTTTATTAATCGGTTTTTTAAATGTTATTACAATTCGTATTCGATTATGTTTCTATAAGAATAATATAAAAAAGACAGATATCTTTCAATGTGAGGCTAAGGTGTACAATCAAATTCTCTCCAATCACTGTGAAAACGAACGCCCCAATATTTGTTTTTGTAAAACTTGGAACGCAAACAAAAACTCAAAGACACAACGGTGATGTAATTTGTATTTTTTTTTTGGACGTAGGCCTGCATACAAAATGATGGATGCAGGAAAAGTTGGCTGCATTTTTCTGTCTAGTTTCGGTCTAGTAGTCCCGTAAGTGTTTACTATTTTTAATTAAACTGTAGCATTAGATCTGACGATTAAACTCTCTTCACTTACGATAGTTGTGTAAAGCTTTCACATTCATTTAAAGTTCAATTTTCATCTAGTTTAGAGCAAAAATTAACTCCACTAGAACAAAATATTTATATCTTAATAGTCAATTATTTGAAGTAGATGATAAGTTACTAGTCTAGTACATTACTTTAAAAAAAAAGCTTTTAACAAAAAGAAAAGCAACTTCAAAAGAAAAACTTTTCCAAAACAAAATAATATGCACTAAAAAGTAAAAAATAACGATAATATAATGTAGTTAAAATTATTGTTATTTTTGGAGTCCGTGTCAGCCAAGGAAACAACTTTTTTACAGAACAATTTGCGACATTAGCTTGGCTGACACCGACTTCAAAAATAACAATAATTTTAACTTCATTACATTCTCGTTATTTTTTTACTTTTTAGTGCTTATTATTTTGTTTTGGAAAAGTTTTTCTTTTGAAGTCGGTTTTCTTTTTGTTAAAAGTTTTTTTTTATTTTGTGTTTTTTATTGAATCTGAAGTACACTAACTAATATTTCGCTAAAAAAAAAAGAATCATCGAAATCGGTTTGCGTGATATTGAGTTATTCGTCCTCTTGTCGTGCATCCTTAATGCAAATTTAAGACTTTTGTGGATTTCTCCTGGATGCCGTTGTCAGAACTCGACCAAAATGAAATGGGACTACACGGCTTCAAATATATAAACAATTATCAAAATCGGTTCACTCAGTCGAAAGTTCTGAGGTAACAAACATAAAAAAATAAAAATAAAATAATATACATTCGAATTGGTAATCTCCTCCTTTTTTGTTTGGAGTCGGTTAAAAATACATAATATTTTTGAATATAACAAATGATATATTTAATTATAATGTTCTTGCGTAAAAAGAGTAAGAGTGCCTATAAAAAGAAGAAGAAAAAAGAAATCCCTAATAATTTTGACAAATATTTAACATAATAAAAACATAAATGAAATTCTTTGTACCATGTTTAAATTTTATGCAAAAATAAGTTTTCCACATTACCTTTAAAAAAAAACTTTTTAATGAATAATGCTTCTGAGTTTCACCGTAAGTGCTTAAGAATATTAAAAAAGTAAAAATAGCTGTATATCGTCACCATATCTTTTTACTTTGAAGTCCTAAAAGAGTACAAAACAAAAATTTTATTTTTTTTGGGATAAACTTTTTTCTTTATCTAAAGGGAGTTATTTCACAAGGTTTATAAAACACATTT
The DNA here is from genome assembly GCF_905475395.1 of Chrysoperla carnea. Taxonomy (NCBI): domain Eukaryota; kingdom Metazoa; phylum Arthropoda; class Insecta; order Neuroptera; family Chrysopidae; genus Chrysoperla; species Chrysoperla carnea. The sequence goes on along the minus strand of NC_058337.1, from coordinate 68,257,039 downwards.
ATTACATATTTTCACATCCATATTATAGAAAATGTAAATTCAGGATTCCAAAATCAACAATAGTAATTCATCAATCATCGGACATTGATGGCGTTTGCGGTCATTTATCTAAAATTTTTCTCTTGCAATTGGCAATATTCGTATTTTTTTCCCTTCCGAGGAAAGTATGTAAAAAATTAAAATAAACGATGATTTCTTTTTGATAATTAAATCTTGCATTCTTACTGACAAATCCTTGCCCATGATGTAATTAATTAATCATCTTTACAACTATTACCATTAATTAATAAACATTTCTTAACCTGAAAAATTGAAATTTTAATCAAATTGAGTTTGTTTGAATAATAACAGTTGTGGTAATATGATATATAATAACAAGAATCCATTGGATATTTAATATATTTTGTAATTTTGCTCTAATGGCCAGTGCGCTTGAGAGTGCAATAAATTTATAAAAAGAAGTAACAGTTATTATGTGCTTTGTAAATTTCGATATCATGAAGTAAAGTCCCTGTTATTGAAATAGTGTAACAGAATGTGTCGCGCGCTTGGCATTTGACAAATGATTCTACGAAACCAAAGGGTTGATTTGTTTAAAAACTCGAATTTAAGAATAAATTGAAGGAAAGAAAATAGCTTATGGATCTCTTTTTTACTTCCAACGAATAAATAAGTTTGTCAGATTTTCGCTTGTACGGGCTTTATTGAGAGGTAAGCTAAGATCTCAAACTGATTAACACTTCGAATTTTTCATATTTTCAATCTAGATATGTATACAGAGGTTGTTTGGAATTCATGCCAAATTTTTGAAAGCGTTTAGACATTTCATGTATGTAAATAATAACATTACTATTATTATTGTTAAAAAGCTTATTATATTCCACTTTGATCTCATGTCTATTGAGCGTTGTTGAACATTTTTAAATTAGATTGAAATGGGCATACAGACAGACTTTCTTCTTCTCATAGAGATGTCTACGATATAATATAAATCTATGTTTGTACGATATAGAAATCTCGTTAAAAAACAACAGTAAGTATTTAATTTATATCTCCTTTTCTCACGAGGATAAAAAAGATTTTGAAACGTTTGTCAGCCATGGTTAGTATTAAGCTTAAGTGAACAGTTGTTTGAATGTACCAACGTATTTCTCAACAGTCAGATAGCAACGTTTGCAAAAAAAATTTTTTCACTGCTTGCAGTGCTTGCCGATTTAATATATTTTCTTTCCCATACGAAAAAACGAGTTCATAATCCTTGGATTCTAGGGGTTTTAACCCCCACTTTTCTTTCATAAAGTTGAGATTTTGTAAAATTTAATAAAAAATAATTTTGTTTCTTGTCTGAACAAATTTTCTCTTTAGGCTCTTAAAGTTATCGAAAATAAAACAAAAAATATTCACTTCAGTTTTGATTTACGAATAGGATAATCTACTATACTTGAAAAAGTACTTCAAATTGTTGATTTTGCTAATAAAAAGCCACCAAAAATTTATTTCGGAAAAATACACACGCTTTCTTGCCAGAAACTTAAATTAAATTTTAAACCTTTTTTAAACTCTCAAAAACGCGCGTATCCAATTTGGTGATGTTATATCGGTATCATTATATGAAATAACACAGATAAATTTGGCAGATATATTCATAGTCAAATAATTATAATAAATATAAATATTTATTATCTATGGATATATTATACCCTGCTGTCTACACTAAAATAACTGATGGTCTATGGTTCATATCGATATGACATCACAAACGCTTGTCCGCGTTTTAGGTCACGTGATGTACAGTATAAAAATTATGATTTTTAATTTTAATATTATAAAAGAAAAATGTGCTTTTATGACTCGAAATCAGAATATTTTTACATAAATTTTAAATTTTTTCAAATTTCATAATTTATTTCTCACTACCGAAAGTACCCTATTGTAAAATTGAACAACGAACGTAGGACATTATACAATATTACTAAAGTACGTACACTATACATATAAGTATCTTCTTATATAAGTTTACACAGACTTTATATACATCTATGAATAAATATCTTATGTAAATTGAATATATACGTTTTATGACGTCACAAAGGTTATTTTTAGAGTATCGTATGTCTAAAAGAAATACTGTTGTTGTATAGCGAAGAAATGGAGAAAAATGAATTAAAATATATTGAGTTTTACGAATAGTAGTTTTCTTTTATAAACTTAATAAAGTATTTTTCCATGATTTAATTTAATATACCTACCCCAAAAAAGCAAATATTTGATACTTAAGTGATATTTTATACTGGCTTGTCAAATTGACTTTAGAGAAAGAATACAATTATATAGAAAATTGAAATGCATTTTTCTTCACATTTTAGGATTTTTTTACTTACAAAGTTTTCATAAATTATCTTATTTAAATTTATTTTCGCTACCCTTTATATATAAATACCACATAAACCTACAAATTTTTTAAAGGCATCGGAAAGTTTCAAGTTTTTATACCATGCATATAGGAAATATACATAGTATATTAAGTTTAGTGCCAAGTTTGTAACGCTTAAAAATAATGATGCTAGGAAAAAAATTTTGTCATAGGTGTTCATAAAATCACCTAATTAGTCCATTTCCGGTTGTCCGTCCGTCCGTCCGTCTGTGGACACGATAACTCAAAAACGAAAAAAGATATCGAGCTGAAATTTTTACAGCGTACTCAGGACGTAAAAAGTGAGGTCAAGTTCGTAAATGAGCATCATAGGTCAATTGGGTCTTGGGTCCGCAGGACCCATCTTGTAAACCGTTAGAGATAGAACAAAATTTTAAATGTAAAAAATGTTCCTTATCAAAAATTAAACAACTTTTGTTTGAAAGAATTTTTTCGTAAGCATCACTGTTTACCCGTGAGGGCGCCAATTAGGCGGACATTTTATAATATGTACTATACTTGATTATCAGTTATGTATGTGTCCCATGTTTGTATGTGTAATGTGATAAAAAAATCAACACTGACTATGCATGGTATTTCAACATTTAACTCAGTTTTGAAACTGATCTAGGAAATTGGGGCAAAAATCGAAATTTATTTCGACATATCCTAGAGTTCTCATTTATTATCTTCGATAATATTTATATTAAAAATGGCTTCCCGGCCAGCTGAGAATAATAAATTCCGCAAATTAGCGGAAAAACTTCATTTAAAACTGATCTAGGAAATTGGGGCAAAAATCGAAATTTATTTCGACATATCCTAGAGTTCTCATTTATTATCTTCGATAATATTTATATTAACTCAGTCAATTGTTTGTTTTCACTTGTTTTTTTAATTGTTTGTAAATTGAAAATATAATTTGAAAAATTATTTTGTATTTCAATTGAATTTCAATATTGTAGCATGGTCCTTCTTACAAAATTGAAAAAAAAATATTAAATCAATTTTTTATTCTAAAAATTTTACTTATATATATATAGATATATTTAACTATTTCAAAAAAAGTACTTCGCAACTCAAATCCCATTTTTTGATCCAGAAAATTTTACCAAATTGTTTTTTTTAATGGAGGTAATTCGAAATCAATCATGGACAAAGTCCCGAAACCGGCTGTAAAAAAAAAAAAAAAAAAAAAAATTATGCCACTTACCAAATAATTTCCATAAAAACGTACAAACCTTATAAAATAGACGCAGACATTTTCCTCCTCCCCTCAGATCCGTCCAAATCCAATTTGCATCGACTCTTTAGTCTATTAAATTTCTTATCAATATATTTCTTCATACTTTTAGTCTTAATTAAGAAAAATTTTGTTTATTTTTCATGCGATATTTATAAAAAGCATTTTAACCTATTTTCATAGATATTATGACTGGTTGTCTAATAGTTTTAATATCATTTATTTTCGTGGCCACGTTATAAATGATATTGACGCAGTTTTATAATATAGAAATAGTTTAAGGCCACTTTTTTAGATCAAATTTCAATTAGATTTTTCTATTTTCATGTTGACAAGTTTTTTGATTAAATTTTTTTCGCATAAATATGAAAATTGCGTACAATAAATAACTTACTTTATAATTAAGAAAATTTAAAATTAAAGTAATTTAAAAGAATGCCTATTCTATCAGACGGTAGCGTCATTAAACTTCTTCCTCACACGTGAATTATATATAAACGAACATTATTATTTAGAGGCGATTAGATAGGTAAATGGCTTTCTGTGAAAATTGTTTAAATCGCCCCCACAACATGTTCCTCCGAGAGTTCTTATCAAATGCTTTCACGACCACCCAATTTTTAACGAGTGACTTTCGAACTGTGGGAGATCTAATTCACACATGTATTATTATACCCTCATAATGATACATAAAACAAAACAAGAAAAGACAACACAATATAATACACGAAATAAATATACTACACAAGGCAATCATCATCTCTATATATTATAATTGCGAAAGTAAATTTGTTTGCTTGTTATGCTTTCACGCAAAAACTATTGAAAGGATATGAATGAAACTGTACAATAATATAGCTGATACATCAGAATAATGAGCTATAATTTATAAAAATATATTTTTAAAAAAGATAAGAAATTACATTTAGTCTATGTTACATATTTCGCTACGCCATCTATGAGCATCATTTTTGAAATCTGTACATATATTTTATCTATGAAAAACAATTCCCACTTCTATTTCGAGTGTTATGGAAGAAGGATACGTGAGAGCAAGTGTATATATATATATATATATATATATATATATATATATATATATATATATATATATACTTAATTATTTTGTTGGTAGATGACAACGACTTACGTTAACGTGTGAGTAGTCATTTCCGTTAAAAAATGGACCACAACAAGGAATATAAATGGTTTCTATTAAAAGAATTTTAACTAGTGATCAGTTAGTGAACTAGTGTATATAGGATACTGTTGTATAGTTTTTTGTGGCGTTGACAATTAAATATTGTAACAGATTTATAGCTGTCAAAATGTGTGCCAAATTTTAATAGACACACGAAGACAAAACGCCATAAAAAATAATCTGTAAAGAAGAATAAATATTGTTAGATTTTCTAATAATAAATTTCTATTACTAAACTTTTTGAGATCACAATAATTTTTTTTATAATCTATTTCATATATTATTTTAAATTAACTGTTGAATTTAAATTGTCCAATGAAAGTTAATGCTATTTTAATGATTGTGCAAAGACGTATTAGCGTGAAAAATTTATGAAATAATAATATAATAGATAGTTATTGAAATAAATACCACGATACTCGAAATAAAATTGTATATTAAGAAATTCTATTTAAAAAATACAATTAAAAAACATATAAATAAAAACAAAAATAGAAGCATATAAAAAATAGCTATTGGTTCATTTCAAATGAGAAACGGACAACCGATTTGATTCGTAATAAAAAATAAAAGAAATAGCTTTCCATATTTGTATTTTGTTTGAAGAATTTTCATCCTTTTACTCTCAGACTTGTATCAACCAAAATTATCGTCAAATGAACAAAATTTTATGATTTGTCTATTTTCCTGTTTTATTATTTTTGCCGACTTTTAGTATCGAAAATAAATATTGGTATATTGCTTGGCTCTGGTGCAATAGAAGTTATACACTTTTTCTAGTGTTATAAGACACCTACTTTTACCCTAATTTAACTTCTTTATCTAAAACAAACATGCATTCTGTAATTTTTATAACAGAACTAAAAAGTATAAAATAATAAATAGCTATTAAAATACTTGTAAGATTGAAAACGAAAAAATGGGGCGCATTTAGCAGACACTAAACTCTTTATAGTTATGTATTGCATGAGCTATATGTTTTTCGTTTCCAATATTACGAGTATTTTCATAGCCATTTATTATTTTATACTTTTTAGATCGTTATTAAAAAAATAGTATCTACACTTGTAAAAAATTGTTTATTTATTTATTTATTTTTTTTTAGTTTAGTTTTTAAATAAAATTTCTAATTGGAGTATTTATCTTTGTTACAGGTAAGAACTTCATAAGGAACTTTCTTGGAGTTATATGCAAATCATGAATGTAGTATCTGGGTGAATTAGTTTAAAGTTAAAGTTGTTGGAAATTTGTAAATTTAAAAGTATGGTTATTAGCATTTTATTGTTTAAACAATTATTCGAAGAGATATCGGTCAAAAAGTCAATAATCAAAACTTAATAATTAAAACTCGTAAGTGGTAAGTGATAAAAAAACATTAATTAATAAAAATCATAGAAAATTTAACTATCTACAATAACTGTAAACATAATTTTGGCCTAAAGTGCTCGATTACAGGAATATAGACCGAAACAGTTTTTTCAAAATAGCGGTTATTCTCTCCTTTTTTTGTAAGAATTTTGTGCATTTACATTCTGTACGTTATGCTAAATCTATTTTTAAAAAAACAATGCTATTGTAATTTTATGCAGGAAAAATTATCTGTAGTCCTGTAGTAATTATATCAAACGAAATCGATCAATTTATACATTATAATGTGAGAAAATACCTCCAACGAATAAAATGGGTTTTTGTTCTTCCGTATACAGCTTTTTTTTTTATATAAAAACTGTCACATTTTAAATAGATAACTACTCCAAGTAAGTGGTAACTATATAGAATGGATGATACTTCTCTGCTAATACACACACTACAGTCACTCTCTCTCAATTCCAATAATATATTACAATTATTTTTTTTCGTTTTTACAATATGGCCCAGCTAAGAGCGATTTCTATGTTTCTTTTATTCGAGTCAGTAAAGAGATGAAAATGATGGTAGCTTTATGATTTAAGCAGAACTACAATGAACTACTAATAATCCTAAGAAAGTAGAATCAAATTAGACCGATTTGCCCACTGTTAGGATTCAAACACTCGAGGTGTTGTTAAGTGGTTAGAGACCAAGTGCCTAGGCAAAATACTATTTTATGAAAGTCCTAGCCAAGAATTTAGTATTTATAGTTATATGTCGACTAAGCATCAGTCAGATGTGTGTGTTTTGCCTTAATTTGAATAACCTTCTTATTAAAGCTGTAATATCGGTAAAAGTATGACTTTTGAATTATAAATAACAGGAGAAAACAAACAATTGACTGAGTTAATTGTTGAAATACCATGTATAGACAGTGTTGATTACGCAATCGTTTGTTTTTTAACATCATGTAAGAAAATACGTGTATATATAATAGGACTGTGGTGTAACACACACATAACTGATATTCCCGCATAATGTACTGTGTAATACTATAATGTTCTAATCTAGTTTGCGCCCTCACGAGTACCTCAACTTTTAACCTCACTATTTACGTATTGAGCACGCCATAAAAATTTCCTCTGCCTGTCTGTCCACTGACAATAGTGTCTTAAGTTCACTGCTCTACCAACTGAGCTATCAATGGTTGTTTCAAAAGTACAAAAATATCGTATGTATTATAAAAATGATCTATTAGTTTATTTCAAATTCTCTATCTTGTAGTAACAGCAATCTTCGTGCGGTTGCCTAGATCACATAATGGACTCACGTATGAACTAGACATGATAGATATGTTTTCGTGCTAACCTAATTCTATATTTAAAGCAAATGTAAAGATCTGTTATTTTAATTTGTTTATTCGCTTTATTTGCACGATTATATATTCCAACTAAGTACAATTTTATTATCCATCAATAAAATGCATGATTTTTAACTAAAATCAATCTGTTTCATAGAAGTAATGATTTTGTATATTTAACTTCAGTGATTTTGTACCAATGAATTCATATTTTAAATTCTATTCAATTTTATTGTAAATACAAATATTTAGCTGCACTTTTTCCAATCATTAGAAAATGTTTGAAAGTATTTTTACTTTATGAGTATTTCAATATGAAGCGGCCAACTTCGGGTTGTCGTTATTATAATTTTTTTTCAGTGTAATAAAATGTGAATTAACTGAAATTAACATTCGTATCTGGATATACTGCCGTAGAATGAGAGCTAGTTATGTGTGCAAGTGCACATACCTTATCAGCTAGTATATTGATATTCCACGTTCTCCATTTATCGCAGTGCAAGCATCACCTCATGTATACTCACAACTGATCAAAAATACTTCGTGTAGCTACATTAGTCCGCGGGCCTATAATGAAGCAAAATTTCTAAGATTATTTTTGTTTGTCGTTTTGAGGCCACATATATCGTTGCTCGAGAGACGAAATCGAGTTTTTGGCTGCCATTGACAACACAATACGTACAAAACAACAATAACAGTTTACAATTGCTGAAAGGAATGAAAAATGGTGTGCAATTATAAAAAACAAAACATTTTCAATCCATTCAACAGTTGTTCAAAAATAATTTTCTCTATCTTGAAACTTACTTATGCCAATCCCTTAAATGGGTAATAAAACGAATCGTACAAATTTCGCTTCAAGGTCTATGTAGCTATTTCCACATCCACGCTTTCTACTGGCTCATATTGTACAGATAAATGAGTCTGTTGACTCCCTGTATGTTCATTCCATAATGAAAACATAGACAGATTTAAAAATGGGTAAAAGTTCATTTTGTGTATATAAATATAATAGAATTTTAGTTGGAGCGTACAACATAAAAACAGACAAAAAAATGTTATACGGTTCGAAATAAACATATTTCTACTGTATAATAATAACAAAAAAATTTTCTAACACATTATTTTCATGTAAAATGGGTATTGTATTTTTCCTGTATGAGCAGCTATATAAAAAGCTTTCTATACATTTTCTCGACATCATCCTGTTGACAAAAAAATTTGCCAGGATACATTATTGTTGTATAATAATTTGTTGTCTTTTTTTTTTTTTTTTATTTATTCCTGTCGTTAAGTTATGGAGGGGATAATTATTTCATTTGATTAATTACTTTAACAGTTTTGCTTCTTTTTTATATGATCTTTTTCTTGTGTGTTGTTTAATGTGTTTTTAAACTGAATTCAATTACGTACTGTGTATATGGATGTATAAAATTTTAAGTTTTAATCTTTAAGCGAGATACTTTCAAAAACGTGGATTTTGATGGATTTGTATAAATATTTCAAGAAACATTGTTCCAAGCTATGAAGTGTTATTTGTTAACAACTGCTTTATAATTTTTAGTGCTCTCTAGTCACAATGTTCATAATTCAATAAGTTTAAAAGTTGAATACAGTAATAGCCCCATTATTTGCATTAAAATTCATTGACATAGGTCTAAATTTTGAATACAGGTAAAAAATGCGAAAGGTTATATATATGTAGTCTGCCTTTCAGAACGTTTAAATCGCAAAAGCTGTATCTCAGATATTTATATCTCAGAGACATTTTGACTAAAAGGTTGAAAGAGAATTACAAATTTTAACATTTTATCATTTAATTTAAAACATCATTTAAAAAAAGGCTAAAAATTTGTAAAATATGGGAAGTTAATTTCAATAATAACAATAGATAGAAACATAACGTGGATAGAGTGTGGTGCGACCCTTGAAAACCACCCAAAGAACTTCCCAGTGTAATAAAAATTTATAAAAATTTAAAAAAATAAAAGCTCGATCGGCTCGAAACGACTCGATCGAAGAAATTGATATTATTTTTGTTCGCGCAATGTCGATCAGGATAAAATATAAGAAAAAGGCTCGCCCGACTCGAAATGGCTTGACATACATACTTCTTCTCCAAATAAGTGTTAATGCCTTATTCTAACCATGAAACGTAATCATATGTTGAAAATTTCGATTTCGAAAAGCGGACGCATTACAATAAATTCCACTAAAGGGGAAGTTAATAATTCAATATTGAGATAAACTTTATCTGGTAAAATATTCGCTTGAGGCAATGACTCACTGAACAATTTTTAGCAGTATTTTTAAATACCTATCCTATTCGAAAGCATGGCTGCTTGGACTTTGACCTCTTATACTACAAAATCCTGAAATTATCAAGACAATCCATAATTTCAGAAAGTTTGACCGATAGCAGTTTCCATTAGAATAGGGATGTTCTTTAGAGAAAAGTCATAGTGTATGGTATAGTGTCATATAAGTCATACTGTTAGAAAAAAATAAACTCAAATAAAAACAAGTGAAAACAAACAATTGACTGAATTAATTGTTGAAATAACATGCATGGACAGTGTTGATTACTCTATCACATTACACATACATACATGCCTCACATACATAACTAACATAACTGATATTGCCATATAATACATATTATACAATTTATGCCTAATTTGCGCCCTCACGGGTAAACAGTGATGTTTACGAAAAAAATATCAAACAAGAGTTGTTTTGTTTTTTATAAGGAACATTTTTTACATTTAAACTTTTGTTCTATCTCTAATGGTTTACAAGATGGGTCCTACGAACCCAAGAATCAATTGACCTATGTTGCTCATTTACGAAATACGCTGTAAAAATTTCAGCTTAATATATTTTTTCGTTTTTGAGTTATCGTGTTGGCAGACGCACAGACAACCGAAAGTGAACTAATTAGGTGCTTTTATGAACACCTAAACCAAAATTTTGTTCACAGTATCAATATTTTTAAGCGTTACAAACTTGGGACTAAACTTAGTATACCTTGGTATATTTCATATACATGGTATAAAAAGAAATATTCATTTATTATATAATTTAAACATTAAACTTTATATTACAAAATATAATATAAAGCTAATAGAACGCCAACTCCCTCATATATTAAAATAATTGTGAATAAAAATGATCATTGTGTACATATGATAGTATATAGACTTAACGTAATGGCGCTACTAGTAGTAAAACAAGTAGTATATGTGTGACGTAATTTTACAACTAAATTTCACACTATTTGACGTGAATATCACATATAAGAGTTGTAATCATTTTCGTATTTTAATGCGTACGCATATATGCTTTTTTTAAACTTTCTACTACTTTTAGTGCAGACGCTGGCTGTTGCGTTGTTGGTGAAAAAAGATAAATAATCGAGATACATTAAAATGTTCAACATTGTCTACGGAACAGCACAAATTTTTGAATCTTTTCATACAAAATCGAATTCGCGCCTATATAGCGGAAATCATTATTTAATAATTAACTGAAATTTCTCTACATTCCTGTAATTAGCAGATGTGAATCTAATGAAAATGGGATACATGGACAATACAAATTTCTAAATCATTGCCGCCGGTCCGAATGCTTAGAATAGTCAACCTCCATTAAAATACTATAAAATAGTTTTATAGTATTTTAATGGAGGTTGATTGATTTAGGTAAATAGTTTTTTCTATGCAGATACTAAATACAAAATAAAAGTTTATTTTCTTAATTTTCAGTTAATTTTGCTAATTCTGCAGATACTGGCTCTTATCTGCATGGAACGCAATGTTATTTTTCAACCTTTAGAGACTGAGATACTGTTAATTTTTTATTTTAGTTTTTTGTATTATAATGTATACTTTGTAATTTGGTCAAGGATCAGTTAATTTTTAACACACTTTGCACTCCAAAACTGTGATTGAGAGATCTAATCCTAAATATTTAATCTACCTGAAATTTTATAATACGAAAATTAATGAAATTGTCTTTGCTGTTTGAAAATTTTGTTCCAATCAAGGGCTTTTCAAGTTGATATTAAATTCATTAAAAATTTCTTAAAGGACCTCGCAATATTAGATAGGAAAATGGCTTTCTGTGAAACTTTTTCAAACCACCCCAAAATGTTCTTCGGATCGTTTTGATCTAAAGCTCTCAGGAACACAAAATTTTTTAACAGGTAGGTTTCGAACAACGGCTATATAAACATAATGAATGTATTAGAGATTTCGATCAGGATATAAAAGATTTTGATTATGGCGATCCTAAGGATCTTTTTGGGGGTGATTTGAAAAATTTTCACGGAAAACCATTTTTCAAGTAATATAGGTATACTATAAATATAATATATGTGTATGTATATATTTGTGTGGAATTTTTGGTCAGAATAATCCAAAGAACATTTTAGGGTGGGTTAGAAAAAGTTTTACAGACAGTCATTTTCCTTTCTAATATTGCGGGGTCCTTTTTCAAGTGGAGTATATATCAATTGAGCCAAAAATATTTTTCGAAATGTTCAGTTTTATTAATCACTGTGTATTTTAGAAAAAGTATGTCCTCCACATTGCGAACATATAATAAAGACCAACGCTTCGCCTTAACTATACAACCAGACAGTATCGTCTGTGTTTAGTGCGTTTTTTTTTACACTCGTTGAACACGTGTTTAACTGTTGCCAAAAAAATAAAAGAAAAAAGTCGCAAAAACTTACTTTTGTTTTAATAAAAGAATGTGTGTATTTTTATTTATAGCGTTGACGAGAATACTTCTGCTTAATTTTTTTTTTGTATAGTGTACAATTTTTCGATGTCATTGGAATAATCAATCATTCTCCATTTTAATTTGAAATTTAATAATTTTTTTCCCATCATCCATTCTTAATGTTTTTTTTTTGTTTTATATAAAATAAGGGACTTGCAGTATTTCTAATTATCTAATTTTTTTTGAAAAAGCATGTGGGATTGCTGTCAATCTCGTTACATAATTGAATGTTTTTTGTACATTCAGAAACTTCAATCTTACTATTCTTGGGATGAATTATATTTTATGAATTTAAGAAAAAATATCTGGATGACCGAGCTTTGCTCGGTATTCTTAAAAAGGCACAAATTTTATCACTAATAGAAGACCGTTTTAAATGTCTCCACACAAATACCAATTTGAATCATTAACTACGATATACACCAATAGATGTCAGGAAGAGTTATAATTTGCATTGTATTTCATTAACTACGATATACACCAATAGATGTCAGGAAGAGTTATAATTTGCATTGCCGGTTTCAGTTTTTCATGAAAAACGTTGGAGCCATTTCCAAGATCGTTGATATATATATATATATATATGCAAATTATAACTCTTCCTGACATCTATTGGTGTATATCGTAGTTAATGATTCAAATTGGTATTTGTGTGGAGACATTTAAAACGGTCTTCTATTATATATATATATATATATATATATATATATATATATATATATATTGGCTATTTTCATATATAATGGCTAATACCTCGATTTGTAGTAAACCCATTGAAAAATAACTAGAACAAAAATTGTAGAGTTTGATGGAAGAAATTATGTTCTGACATCGGATTGAACCTAGTTCTTTGGGTTGATTCAATACGCAGTTTAGATTCTAAACGGTAAGACAGATACTTTAAATTAGATAGTTGATCCTCATTTAAAAACTAACAATTTTTGTTTGAAACGAAAAAAGTTAGCTTGTGGAGGAAATACAACTTAAAAATATATCATTATTGCATTAAATCAAAAGAAAACACGCTCACTACGGAAATATGCTTTGGTCAAAAATTGTCAAGGGAAATAGAGGACATTCGCTTTTGTCCATGACTTTCACCTAGAATTATCGATAAACTTTAAGCGTATTCTCCTTCGATTAAATGTAAAAATGACACATTTTTAAGTATCTACGCCGAAAAAAGTATGATAATTACAGTTTTGAAATTTTTGTGTGCTTGCGTGGCTGTCCTTGGCAACAATGACCATTTTTTATAGCATCGTCCGATTTCATTACATTTTAGTTGAAAGACATTTTAGTTGAAAAAAAATTTCATAATGTCCCAACAGTATACAGAAAACTAGAGCACATATTTAAAAAATAAAGTTACCAAAAACAAGATCCATTTTCCAGTTAATCAACCACCTAATTTGTAACTATAGTTGTAAATAATCTATTAAACGATGTCAAGAAGCTAAATTCGATATATTTAGCTCCTCTAGTATTTATTCATATTATTAAAAACGTCCCAAAGCCCAAAAATAATAGTTTCAATGTTCCTAATTATATTTAGTAAATTTGATAACATTTTATGTATTTGACGAAGCTTTTTCCGTAAATTTTCAAAATTGGTTTGCAAAATATACTTTAGCTTTAAATTGTGGTAAAAATGATATAGATAAACTTAACTATTTTGAAAGTCAATGCCTAGGCTAACTTCACATTAATTGCAATTCGTCAGAAGGGTTTATTTATAAGGAAATTGGTCAATTTAACGTCTGAAAGACGAATAAAATTAGGTCGTATATTTATAAAACGAAAAAACTTATTTAAATAAAACAGCTGACATAATAAAATAAATCAACTTATTTTAAAGTATTAAATATAAAAGTTTGTATATGCTGAAAAAAATGTTAAGTCGTCCCCAAAGTCACCTTCAACGACTGAGTATTCGAAGGTTTATGTAAATACGTTTCTTTCTTGAAAGATATCATATTTTATTATCCCAAGAAAAAAATGTATAAAAAAATTAAAGAATGGTCTGCTGTCCACCTTTTTTTATCCATAAGAATAGTAAAAGATCAAAACATGATTTACCCAAAAAAATGGAAAATATCTTGAACAAAAAAATGTTAATAATAAAAGGAAAAAGTTTATTTAATACCCTCAAGTGTAGTTCATATATCTTATACCACATTCACAAGACAAGTGAATATCTAGTCTCATTCATATCATCCAACTAAACCAACCCCCTTGTCGTATCTACTACCCTCCTTAAGGTTTGTGAAATATTACTTGTTACATAAGTCCTTGTCATATAGAAAATTTCTTTTATTTAAATAGAGTAGTTTTTAGGGTTGTGATATATTTTTAAAACATATAAATCATGTTTATATTCGCTTTTATTATTTCATGTAGAAGACAAATTAGGTGGTTGATTAACTGGAAAATGGATCTTGTTTTTGGTAACTTTATTTTTTAAATATGTGCTCTAGTTTTCTGTATACTGTTGGGACATTATGAAGTTTTTTCATTAATGAGAGTAATTACACTAGAGGTTAATAGAAACTTGTCTTCGAGCATCTTCGTAAAAAATTTATTCTTCGGCTTTAATAATCAAATTTTTATATAAATAAATTTAATTTGAAATTTTTTCAAAAAATTTGAACCTTATGTAGTACGTATACCCTCTTCAAAGCTTTACTTTACTACACTAGCCATACTTTCTGCTTTAATGTCCAACAGGTAATTTAATTTTTAATTTTTTGATGGTTATTTTTCTATTTGATAGATTCACGTGTTGTCCCAGTTGGTCCAGGTCTGACAATGGTAGTCTTAAATTTGTATTAAGTATGTGCACGGCTAATAGATGAATAACTCAATATCACGCCAATCAATTTCGATGATTCTGTTTTTATTGACAAATTAGTTAATGACTCACTAAAAATCAAGAAATAAAAAAACTTTTAACAAAAACAAAACCGACTTAAAGAAAAACTACTTCAAAACAAATTACTATGCACTAAAAAGAAAAGAAAATAACGACAAGTTACAACTATTGTTATTTTTGTAGTCGATGTCAGCCAACTTAATGTAGCAAACTGTTCTGTCCAAAGTTGTTTCCTTGACTAACACCGACTCCAAAAATAACAGTAATTGTAACTACATTATATTCTCGTTATTTTTTACTTTTAGTGCAAATTAATTTGTTTTGAAATAGTTTTTTTTTAAGACGGTTTTCTTTTTGTTAAAAGTTTTTTTATTCTAATTTTTAACCGACTTGATTGAAAACCACTGATTGCCAGATATAGATCCAGACAGTAAAGATTTTAATTTATTTTTTAACAAAAAGTAGTTTGTTATTTTTTGTCAGGTAAAATAGAAACCCTTTTTTTAGCAAAGTCGGGTAAAATAGTAAACCCTTTTATAAAGTTTGTTTGGAAATAAATCAGTTTGAGAATGACATATTTTAAACAGAACGTAATATAGTGAGACCATAAGAATAGTGTGCATCAGTTTCTTCTTGCTTTAAATTACTTTAAAATTAATGTAAATTTGAGGGTAAATGCAATACTCTTTTGATCATGTTCTATCCCTCAGTTAGAAGAGGGAAGAAATGGAGCAACCTAAATTCTCACCGATCTTATCGATCTTTACAAGTAATTCCTTGAAGTTTAATAAAGTAACTATCTCACTGTTTACTGCGGTTACCGTAAAACATATGTTGACTATTCAGAGAGTTAAACATTCCAGAAAATTGGACTTGTAAATTAATAGATTTTTAGGTAAATGCTAAAGCATCTATTTAAAGCTTGAACCATAAAAAAATACCCTTTTTGTTTTTGCATTCAAAGTATCGTTTTTGATTTATAACATAAAATTGAAATTATTTCAAAGTATTTCAAATACAGGAAAGCACGTGTTGTAGAATTATCTAACGATTAAATCTTAGATATCAAATATTTTACTAAAAGCTTTATGGTTTTAGAACTTCTAAAATATCCGAGAAAAGCAATACACACATGAGAATAAATTAATGTATGTTGAGATAGAAATATGGGTTGACTTCGTTGTCATCATGATTTCAAATACTGCAATATAGACGGAATTCTTAAGAATCATAATCGTGTCGTCTTCTCATCCACAATTCATTATATTCTCTGCTCCTAGTTTATTTTAACCTAGTATGGTTATACATATTATACTCTTTATTTTTAAAATACAAAATGGCTTGCAAAAATGTTCTGGAGAATAATAAATGCTTCTTTGTCCCGTTTCTATACACACTGAAACAATTAACTCATCAAAAGTATCAAAAGAAAATTGCTTTATATGCATACTTATCAATAAAGGAAACTCGATAGTTTGCATAGTTTTCTTGAACATGAGCCATAAAAAGCTCCAGAGCAAGCTTTTTGGACCAAAAGGTTTGCTTTCTACTGTGTCACACACATCGCAAACATTTCAAAAAACATTTCATTTTTATTAATTCACATAAACCAAACAAAATCGATAAGAAAAAGTTACTATTAAATGAAATTAAACTTGGGAGCTCTGATAGTAATTTTCAAGTATTCAAATTAGCGTGATGAGATTGATCACTTTTTCACAAAATGCCAGCCATTATATTGTTTTTCAAAACAACATGTAAGCGTTTAAAATAAGGTGGTTTAAGTTTTCGAATAATATACGACAAATTTTAGTGGATGATTATTATTTCAGAAGAGACAGAACTCAAAAAGTCAAAAATCTAAAAGTGCCAGTTTAGGATCTAAATTTACAATTAAAGCAACCCAGAGAATTGGGACCAGTCTGATACAAAACTAGCTATTAGCCATTATAGAATATAATGTATTATTTTTATTAACCTCCGAACCAAAAAACAAGAAGGCTATAAGTTTGACCGCTATGTGTGTCCTGTCTGTGGCATCTAAGTGCATAAACGAATGTTCCGTCAGTCATTCAAGACAAAGAATTTTATAGATATAGATAAATGAACGAAATGCGAGGAAAATAAAAATTACACCCTGGCAATAGAAATAAGCAAAAAACATGAAACCTCAAAATGTTGAAAAAACTGAAAACACGTATTTATTAGCAACGAGTATTAGCAGTAATTTTGTTTTTCTCTTGGGAAGCGGAACTATTTAATTCCAATGGATTGGGACAACATTGCTCTTATTTTAATTTCTTGTAAAAATGGGTAGTTTTTGATACCCATTATGTTTTTTTTGACACATCATACACCTATGTATTCATTAAGTTAACTGGTTAGAGCACTAGCAGTAATAAGTAAACGCGAAGTGAGAGAGATATTTCACTATATGTATATACTGAACGTCTTCTGTAAATGTGTTTTCAACTTCTTTGTGTATTTTGTTCTGCTTCGAGTTGAATTTTAGAATGATGTTGATGGTTTTTGCATGACTCTACTGCTCCACCATAATAATAATATCTTTTGTACATTTTCTTATTTTACATATCTTTTCATATTAAAGTTAATTAAAATTTGTGTTTCAAAATCACACTGAGTGTAAAAGAGATATTCCGTCAGTACACTCTCAAGTTGTAGTATATTTTTTGCGTGTTCTTCATTTTTTAACAGACAAAAAATCATAAGTAATTAAGTTGAACTTTTATAAAATATTATGTTTTTTATTCGTCTTTTGAGACATAATTAAAAGTAGATTTTTCGTAATTTAATCATTTACTGGGAAAAAAGAAATAAAAAGGGTTATTAAGTTGACGTCGGTAAATGCAAGTATATCACCATAGAGTAGTCTTCCCACAGAAAGGAAATACTTGTGAAGATATGGTTTTTTACTTTCTCTATTGTCATTGTTTCCTAAATTCATTAAAACTGTCTCTCAATATACGCGGTATGTGAACAAATTTTGGTACAATACAGAATTCGAATTATAGAGTCACTACTTCAAAAAAATGGCTCCATTCCTCAGTTTTGATTCCAGGCACTTTTGAACTCAGCTATTTTGTTTCAATACAAGTAGGCTCTTAACGGTTAAAACAAAGTAACTCTGTTTTGATAAAGGATCCGTTCGAAGAATAAGAGGGCATTTATAACAGTTTAGAAGAATAGCCAACAATGTCAAAAAGCAAGTTTTTCAAAGTGGGTGACATTTTTATTAAAAAAGTTCAGTAAGCTTTTATTCAAACTCAATAGACCTTTGTCCTGATGTCGATTTCAATATATGTTTCGTTAAAATTTGAAAATTTGACAAAATCGTGCTTATAAAATATTTTAATCTGAAATTGTAATGATAAGTAAAATCGTCATTACAGTCGGGGACCTCTAAGATTATGAAGTTTGCCACAGGACGGAAAAGAGGTCCCCCGACTGTAATGACAATTTTACTCATCATTAAAATTTCAGATCAAAATATTTTCTTGTTTTCAACTTTTTAAGAGCACGATTTTGTAAGAGAGTCCGAGTTTTAGTTTTTGAACTTTATTTTATTTCATCTTGCAATGACATTTCATTCGAAAAAATTTATTTTCCTGAATTCGTATCAAATTTATGTCAAGTAAATTCATTAACTTAATTTATTTTTTCAGAAGTGCAATTATGACTTAAAACAACACGTAAGAAGGTCAAAAAAGAAAAGAACCTTTTGGTATAAAAACAGTTTAACTTTATTTGAGTTTTAGAAGATGAATATTTTACTCGTAACGCTTTAAACAAAATATGGTTTAACATCTTATAAACTTTCTCTCTGAAAATATAATATTATCGCATCATTATGAACTTTTTTTATACGTCGAGGGGGCTAATTATATGATACCTGTGTTGTAATAAATTATATTTCTTGTACACACACGACCAAGCATACAAAGTCGAAAATCTTTCTACTTATTAACAGAACAACACAAAAACACATCAACAACAAAAAACTTATTCCATTATTATTATTATTATGAAACGACAAAGTCCGTAGTGAAGAAAAAGTTTTTTTTCCCACCTATTCTTATTTTACATTTGAAACTTTTACTTTTGGACCTCTGATTGTAACGAAACTTGGGTATAACTAATAGAAATTCTATGTACTTTGTCAAGGGAACCGATTTTCTCGCTTCTACTTCAGAGGTTGTTAAAAAGTATTCTAGCGAGAGCTGACACACATTTCATGAAGTGTTGAATTTTAGAAGTGTCAATCGAAAATATGAAAGTAAAATTAAGGGAGAGATAGAAAACAAATTTTAGTACCTTCAAAAACTTTTTTCTCTCAAAATCGGTCACTATCATACAGTCTCAAACCGCAAGAGTCGTAGTAAAGAATTTTGTTTTTGTATCCGTTGATTTCCAAACTATATATTCAAATGAACATGATTTATACACTCAATACAGAGAGAAAATCGGTAAGTTTTAATGAAATTTCAAAGCAAAAAGGAATCTTGAGAATCTTTGAATCCATACTGAATATTTTCGTCATTATGTCCATACGTCTGTAAGCTTCGTCAATATATTGGTAACATCAAGTCACATTCTTAGTGTTCTCATCGTATGTAATGCTATTGTAATAACATTTTGAATGTTCTAATTTGTGCATTTTAATGGCATAGAGTATACGAAGCTATGTACGTATGTAAGTACGCAATTTGGTATAGGTAAGTCATGTGAGGTTTTATGTTAGCGTGTACATATTCCTGTTTTGAAAAACTTTTTACTTCTTTAATCGGAATGAGAATAAGTTTGCTTTTAATAGGCTTAAAAGTAAAAATATACAATTTAATTATGACAACAAAAGATTTAACCACCAACCAAGAAGCAATATTGTGAATTTTTATTCAAAAGTCGAAAATAAATAAGCAAATTGATTTGTTTGTTTAAAATATGAAGTGCAAAATATACATCCAGTTAGCATATTCTTCATGTCGTTAAAATGTATGTCGAATTTTCCATTGACTTTTGGCTTTTCATATAACAGGGTAGTTCAATACATGTTACTGCGTAAATGATATTGTTATTGAATTATAAAATTGAATAATTTTATAAAATTTAAAATTACCATTTTAACTAAATTTTGAAACATAGATAGTATGTAACAAAATATTGTATAAAACAAGGTAAATTATTGCCACGGTAAAGAAAATAAAAGTGGTATGATCGTTAGATCAACTTATTTGAAACTAATCTGGTTTTTAAAAATCTCTTTCGTCTAGATTTAATATATTTACAAAAACTAACTAAACATGTATTTAAAAAAAAAAACAAACAAACAAACAAACAAACAAACACCAAAATTATTGACCGTTTCATTCTCGAGATATAATAACTCAAAGTCAATTAGTTTTATTGTTGAACATGATACGAAAGAAGAAGTTTTTTTTATAAGCCGAATTTTTTTTGTTCCGAAGTCTATTGAAGTATTTGTAAACCTAAAAACTTAAATCTCTTCGTTCTTAAACAAGATACTTCAAAATAATTTTCGAATAGTCTAAATTGGTTTTGAATAATTATTACTTAATTTTATCGTTTTATTTAGAAAGTCTTTTCTACGCTAAAGCTCACTTTTAAGCGAGGGGGTGATAAAAATTATGATAAACCAAATAAATTTTATGCACAGTTGATAAAACAAAAAAAAAATATATATATATATAAGGGAATATTTTTAGGCTTCTAATAATTAACCGACTTCAAACAAAAAAAGAGGAGGTTATCAATTCGACTGTATTTTTTTTTTTTAATGTGTGTTACCTCAGAACTTTCGACTAGATGAACCGATTTTGATGATTCTTTTTTTAGTGACAAATTAGGTTAGTTTACTTCACATTCTTTAAAAATCACAAAATAAAAATAAAGACTTTTAACAAAAAGAAAACCGACTTCAAAAGAAAAATTTTTCCAAAACAAATTAATATGCACTAAAAAGTAAAAAAATAACGATAATATAATGTAGTTAAAATTATTGATAGTTTTGGAGTCAGTGTCAGCCAAGGAAACAACTGTGACAGAACAGTTTGCTACAATACTTGGTTGACTACGACTCCTAAAATAACAATAATTTTAATTACATTATATTATCGTTATTTATTTACTTTTTAGTGCATATTAATTTGTTTTGGAAGTTTTATTTTATTTTATACATAATATTATAATCTAGACGAATAAAGTGAAAATAATAATAATTTTATGCGCCTTCCATTTGTTCTCTTTATAATTTTCACGTTACATAATAATATTTTCTTTTATATTTTTTTTTTAACTCTGTTGATTTTATTACTTTTTATTTATGAAATAATTAAATTTTTATACTTAGGTGAATTGATTAAAGAAGTTTTTTCTTCATTTGAATTGTAATATAACTTTTTTTTGGTATGTCAATAAAATTTTTTCGTTTGATATATATATCTACAGGGTAGATCATTTATTTTGCCAACACAAATTATTTCAAAAACATAACTGATATCTAGTTAACCAAAAATAAACTTGAGACAGTTTTGTGCGATGTCAAAAGAAAATACTTTCTGTTTTAGCTAAATTAATAACAATCTTGAGAAATATTCATTCTTCATTAATTGGAAGGAATAACAAGAACGTGTTTTGTGAATTTTTCTTAAAATTTTTCAGATTTTATTCTTGATATAGAAAAACTAGTTTTCTTTTATATTCTTAATAGTGTAACACTAACTTTACCACAATAATATAAATATATAGGGAAATTTGAGTAGATTTTAAAGAAGATAGTAGTTTTTTCCGATTATCTCCGAGATAGTTGCTTTAATTAAAACTATTATCATCAATTTTAATTTTTTTAAATATACTTAGTAGTTTATATTTTCTCTCCTAAGTTTGAAATAGTGAAAATAGTGACTATTCACTATTTGCTAGTGAGAAGAATACCACTATTTGAAATAGTTGTTATATTTCGCAAAAAGTGAATAGTCACTACAAAATAGTAATTTCTTATACTTTTCACTATTTCATTTTTAGAGAGTTATGCGTAATTTTCACATATTTTACCTTTTTATGTATATTCGACTCTTCGCCTTAAGCATGCCTCCGACATGAGATTTTTCGCTCAGCCTTTGACTCCAGTGCCTTATACACATTTAGTTTTTAAAATGTATTCGCCCCTTTATCCTCCGTTGACACTTTTTATTTTTTGTATTTGACCACCAAATAATTCTCCGCCCTGACAAGAGGCTTCAGCCTCAGGGCTCACATTTCTTTGTTAGTGAAAAATACCCAATAAAATCTTTTGAAATCTGACATGATAAAGTAATTTAGAGGATAAGGAAATGTAACTTCGTATGACGATTGACGAAACAAAAATTATCATATAAGGCAAGCAGTGTAAAATTTTTAGTGTTACCAAAAACTATGAACACGCTGTATATGATATAAAAAAGTACTTATTTTAAAATTATACATCAATGATGAATGTTTTTTAGATGAAAGCTTCTGTATAACGAATAAAATACATAGACCACCCATCATAATTTTTATTTCTTTGAAATAAAAATAAATTTTTGAGTGTTTTCAAGTTAATTTCTAGACACATTTGAAATTCAAATAAAATTACTAGGCTATGAGTTCGCGCATAAATGTACTTCAATAATAATAAATATACATACAAATTATTTATAACGAGTGTTTTAGTCCACTCGTAGTCCAGTAGTAGATGTGCCTAATCTGCTACTAAAATCCAAGGTCGCGTAATGTTAAAACTAAAAATGTCTTATTAGTAAATACGATATTGGATCAATTGGACATATAATATGATTCTGTTTGGAAGCGGACCATTTGAACTCTCAACCAATTTTTGGAAAAACAATTACGATTGCGAATTATAAAAACTTGAATAAGAGTAAGTTTAGACATTCGATTTTTGTCGAAAGTTTATGTTTTTCGCAGGAATGCTTTGAATAATAGATTTTGATTATTTTTTTAAAGGATAACTGTTTTATTTAAAATGTGTGTCTATATCATACCAGTTACGAATAATTCAGAATCGATCAAAGCCAGAAGCCAAACCTCTTCAATCGTTACGCCATGTTTGATTTAATAATAAAAAATTTTATGTTTCGCATTTCGTAACTTACGATACTTTTAATTTTAGAGGTGGTGTTTGGTTGGTCTAAGAGACTCCATTTATTTATACAGGGTTGGCATTTTAATTTATTTTAATCTATGCATCTAAATATCTCGCTAGTAGTGCCACCTAAAAAGTGACTCTAACAAAAATAGTAGAGTTTGATGGGCGACATCATGCTCTGACATCAGGACCTAGTTCATCGGGTTGATTTTATAGTTAATTTAAATTATAAGTGGCAAGCGATAGAATACCACTTTGAATTAGCTTCCAGAGGAAATGGGGCTTAAAAATATGTCATTAAAACACGCTAATTACGGGAAAATGTTGTCAAGAGCAATAGAGGGCATTCGCCTGTATCCCTGACATTTTCCTACAATTATCCATAAATACTAAGCATAATTTTTTTCGATTAAATGCAATAATGACATATTTTTAATTCGCACAACCCTTTAAATTAGAAAGTTGATCGTCATAAAAAACTAACGATTTTTGTTTAAATCATTTTTTTCGAAAAACAGTATCTTTCGGAAGAAATGCGGTATAAAGATATGTCATAATTGCATTTAATCGAAAGAAAATACGATAACAACGAAAAAAGCAGATAGGTCCGTTGTGATACCTGAATCAGCCTGGTTAATATCCAGCCACTATCTCCTGAACAATATGGACCTGTTGAAGAATAGCAGAAATGCTTTGACGTCAACGGATTTCAAATCGAAGAGGGCTTGCCCAAGTCGGCCAATATTCTAATGAAAAGAGAGCAGTGACAGAGAGGGTTATTAAGGTTTTGGAAGTAAGACCCAGTTGAAAGGGAGAAGTCTGATTTGTGTTTAGCGGGCGTGCTAAGCGGGGCTAAGCTATAGTATAGCAGCTATTCACGAATAGGAGCTGCAGCTTCAGTAAGATTAATACTAGCTAATCAAAAGTTAGATTCAAAGAAATTGTAGGTGGGACGAGGTTCACCGTGCCAGTTATTTGCATTATTTCCAAAATGCATGCGTGCATTATTTCCAAATTAATACGATTTATATCAAAAATATTTTATGATTTTTTTAGACGTTCAACTCGTATGCATAACACTGTTTTTAAGATTGCATTTTAAAATACGAAAAAATTTATTACTGACAGTGATTTTTGTATAAAAAAGTGTAATCACAAAACTTTTTATAACAAGCAGGACGAGGAAAATGTGTCATGAAACTCAACAACGTAAATTCAAACTTTTTTTTACAGATTTTACGATAATACAGCCATACGAAAATAAATGTCAAGTAGACAGACAGACATGTAACGATAATGTTAATGATATACGCGGCAAAAAATAAAAGGTATGTGATACACTAACTACTGTAGTAACTCTGTTATTATAGACAAAGTTTTAGTTGTTGACGCCACACAACCCCTATGCATACGGTTGTGTAATATCCGATTACCTTAAATTCACTTTTCTATGTATCTGATTGTAAAAGGAAAGGTAATTAAGGAGGCTATCCCAAACTCCTGGGCCTAGAATGGTGCATGTGTGTTTCGTTTACACTGTAGGTGAGAACTAAGGAAGGGTTTTTGAAAATTTTACTCCTGAGGTGCTGAAAAAGATGATATAAGATTATATGAAAAAAAGTCATATTTTAATCAACTACTTAACCGACATTAATAATTATTACACTATAGAAAGCTACATTATGAGAGAATCAGATGGCCCGTATTTTATTTTCACAAAAAAATTGGCGTTCCGCACTAAAAAATTAAAACCTACCAAGTTGTGAACAAAAGAGAAGATATGTAATTGCTAGAAAAGCGGGCAATCAAGATGCCGATCTAACGATATCTCATTTGTCATTTTATGATAAGCAGTTTAGAAGCTAGGTCCGAAAAGATGAACATACATACATATCGGTCAAACACATTAACCTTGCTATTGTATAGTCGGAGTAAAAAGTGAGGTTGATTGTGCAGATCCACCGTCATCGAGTTGAACAATCTCCAATTGGTGTAGTAACATGATTATCGCCAAAAAATGTACTTTTTCTGGAGTAAGTGGTTTTAATAATACGGTGGTATTTTCAATCATTAACACAGTAAAATATTTATTTTTCCTCCTGGTGTATTTCTCAAAAATGTCTGGTTGCTCAATAAAAATTTGCCTCTAGTTCAAAGAAAAATATCTTCTGCAAAAATAACAAAATCTTATAGCAATTTAATTAATAATTACTTTGCTCTATTTTACGAATGTTATCCATATAACATAGAGGTTACACAGCAAAATACATCCAGGTTAAACAAAAAGTTTGGTGATCATCATCATACCACTAAAGTTGTCAAACATATGTTTTACATTGATTACATTCTGAATGAGGTAGATGTAACTTTTTTTGTATTTTTTTCTTTTTCCTTTTAAAAATTACCTTCACGAGTAGATATTCAGATAAGGTTGATTCGAAAAAATTTAATGTTTTTTTCGGTGGAAATAAGATGTAAGGTAAAAACAAATACTAAAATTATATTGGTCAATCAAATTTAACAGTTTTTTCTAAAAAAAATGTATATTTATAATGGAGACCGTGGCACTAAGAAAATAGTTTCATTTTATAGCTCAACTTGTATTCCTCAACATTATTATTATTATTTTTAATATATTAATTCTCGAAAAAATTCTCGAAAAACTATCGATTAAATCTATATATATATAAAACAAAGTCGTGTTAGTTACACTACTTATAACTAAAGAACGGCTGAACCGATTTAGTTGATAATTGGCAGGGAGGTAGTTTAGAGCCAGGAGAATAACATATGATACTTTTTATCCCGTTCGACAGCATTCCCGTGGGACTTCATAACTGTACATATACCATTTATTTATTAAACAAGGATAGTTCAAACCTACTTACATTTAAATCTTATATGTCGATCTTTATTTATTAAATGTTATCTGTACTGTCTATATCTATTTAATATATGTTTAGAGCTATCTTTGTTTAGAATATTCATTTTATAATTTAGTGTTCTCTTACAATAAATTCTAAATGTTTGTATTTTCATTTTAAAAATTGATTACCTTTTGTTTCGGACAGTTTCTTAAAAAACTAATGTAATAAAATGAATAACAAATATCTTGGGTCCTTGTCCAACTTATTACTGTGTGTCCGAAACAGTAATGAATCGTAATTGAAATGAAAAGGACAATTTCGGAATAATTAGATTCAATGCAGAATAATTTCAGAAACTGAACGGAATGAAAATGTTGGCTCTACAGTCAGATTCATAAAATATCTCGAAAATTACTCATTTAATGGTCAAATAAACACGATTTTTGTAATTTTCGGGTCAAAATTACCTTATAAACTTAGTTTTATCGAAATCGGAAGCAAAAACTTTTTTTACACTTTTGCAATTTGTAAAAATCGAAAAAATCAAAAAAAATTCAAAAAAACACAATTTTTGTAATTTTTGGTTGGGTTGGGTTAGGTTGGGATAGGTTGGGTTAGGCTGGGTTAGGCTGGGTTAGGCTGGGTTAGGTTGGGTTAGGCTGGGTTAGGTTGGGTTAGGTTGGGTTAGGTTGGGTTGGGTTGGGTTGAGTGTGGGTGTGGGTGTGGGTGTGGGTGTGGATTGAGTTGGGTTTTTTTTTCAATTTTATTGATCTGTATATATAAAAATAAATTGCTGTGCGTTAGTCTCGCTAAACCGATTTTCAAAATTAAACTAAACTAAATTAAAAAAAAAAAAACAAAAATTAAACTAAAGAAATCAAAATTTATTAATTTTGTATCGGAATCGCTATTGTTACGCTTGATCCTCAAGGTTGCAAGAGTGTACCAAAATTGTTCAATATACATATAGGAAGATACGTACAAGTATACTGCGAAGTTATACTATTTATCTATATTCAGTTTGTAAAACATAACCAAAAATTTCAAGAAGAAACTCAAGAAGAATGTTTGTCATTACTTTTGTTTTATTTGTGTTTATTCCCATATTGTTTACATTGTGTATGTTTATTAACATACCCGTGCGCCTGGCCTTTGCGATGATCATAAACAAATCGCAAGGCCAGTCGTTGGAAGTGTGCGGGATTAATTTAGAATTTCCATGCTTCTCGCGTGGACAACTGTATGTCGCGTGTTCACGTGTAGGAAAGCCATCGTCTATATATATATTTATGCTCCGAAAAACCAAACTAAAAACGTAGTTTATCAAAAAGCTTTAAATTGAATAGATATATTTATTATGTTTTGTTATGTATTGATTATATTTTGTTGTGTTAAAAAAACACATAAAACATGTTAAAATGACCAACAAGTTTCATTTAATAACCTAATACCATTTTAACCGTAGATAATACAACCAGTGTTAATTTTTGACAAAAATAAATTAGAGTCTAAAGGTTGACATAATCACGAACCAAAAGTTGTAAAAAAAAAAGTTGCAGGTGATACGAAGTTCACCGGGTCAGCTAGTTATTTAATAATTGAAAACTAATGCACATGGATAATATTTTCTACGTTGCTTCCATTTTAGTAACTTAATTTTATAATATATCTTACTATATAGATTAAATAAAGATGTAGAAAACATTCTCTTTTGAAGCTGGATGTGAAAAAGGATGGATAATTAAACCTCCTAGTAAACTGATATAATTAAAAATGTTTTTAATATTATTTCAATATATCTTATTTTTTTAGCTACTTAATTATACTAAATGATGATACTTAAATGGGTTTAAAAAAGAGAAAAAGTTAATTTTTAATATTTTTAATTTTTGATGCATGTTGATTATACCAATTACACATTTCAGTGCACGAACGGCACCTTCAGTTCTGTTCAGTACTAACGGATACGAATTTTTTGTTAAGTAACAAATTTAAGTGGAAATGACAGAAAGCACATATCAATAATATACAACTAAGTTGAGCTTCGAAGTTTAACTAGCAATTACAATAGATTATAAATTACAAAATAAGTGCGTTGATTTTGGGTGGAAAAAATGATTGTAAGCCACCAGAAATTATATATTTTTGCTTTAATAAATAATTTTTCAAAATTCAAAGTCCAGTGACGACACACTATCGAATTACTCAGCAAATGTGAATTTGAATTTGAATATATGAAGTGTTTCATTTTTTAGATAAAATTCATTTATTATCAATCAGTCCAAAATAATATATCGATTCATTTTGTTTTACAACCTCAGTTGTTTATGGCTCGCCATTTTACTATTTAATAGGCTAATTTTTATCGAGAAAAAAATTAATTAATTATTTTTTTTCAATCAGAAATTTTATATTTTATATTTTGTAAAATAAATCTTAGTAAAAGAGAGATTGATATAAGATAAGATGAGAAAAGAGAGATGAAAATTAAAATTATGATGATAACATAATAAAAATGTATTATTATTATGTATCATCATAATAATAATGTATTATTATTATAATGATACATAATAATAATACATTTTTATTATGTTATCATCATAATAAAAATGTATTATTATTATGATGATACATTATAATAAATCAGTTAATTTTATTTGAATTATATTTAAAAAAATGATTGAATTAAAATTATGTACATAATGGAAATAGAGAATTAAAATTATGTACATAATAAAAATGATTGAATTAAAATTATGTACATAATGGAAATAGAGAATTAAAATTATGTACATAATAAAAATGATTGAATTAAAATTATGTACATAATGGAAATATATGGCACGCCGTTTTACTATTTAATATGAATTAAAATTATGTACATAATAAAAATGATTGAATTAAAATTATGTACATAATGAAAATGATTATTATTATGATGATAACATAATAATAATGTATTATTATTACGATCATTTTTTTCGGACATTAAATAGTAAAATGGCGTGCCATAGTTGTTAATAGATTAAAATTTTCCTGTTGATAATTCTCAATATCAACAATTTTCTAAAATGATTAATAATGAAGAATCAATTTTTTTCCATTAGATAATAAAAATGTAAAATAAATAGAATGTTGTTTCAAAACAAGTATGTATATGTTCGAATGCTGTTTATATCTATTGCTACTTTTCCTCAAACCTATTTTTCCAATATATAATCTTCAAACGTTTTCATCAAAGTTAATAATAAGTAATCAAATTACATGTGCATATAAGAAAAAAAAAACCGAAAATGTATTGATGGCGTACCACCAATTTTACGCGAATGGAAGTTTAAACAAAACAATGTCGAAGGCGAACCAAATTAAACGAAGGATGTGCAGTGTATCGCATTTAAGTTGAAGACACCTCTTTATTTTCGTTGTTTAGAAGAATACCGATTTGGAATTTGGAGTCATACAGCTGATGGGTCACATTTTTTAAGATACTTAACCGAAATCTGAACTTTAAATTCAGCCTACTATAAATTGATATGGTTAGAAATATCGAAATAAATTATAAGAAAAATTTGCTGAAAATATTTTTTTATACCCATATACTGATTTTCTTGACAAAATTTGAAATTTTAATTTTTTCATTATTTTGGTCTTTACTCAAAATTGTTACAAGTTTATTTTTTAATTTGATAAATATTGAGTACTATAGAATGTTAAAACTGGACAAATTGATAATTTTATAGTGTTATGTATTCGAATTTCAATAAACTTGCAATAATTTTGAGAAAAGATCAAAATAATGAAAAATTAAAAATTAAAAATTTTGTCATTAATATCGGTATATGGCTAAAGAAACATATTCTACGTAACTTTTTCTAATAATTTTATTCGATATCCCTTACCATCTCTAACTCTAGGCAAAATATTAAGAATCGGCCCTATATGTCAATTTGTAGTAGGCTGTAGTTAGTATATAGTTTAGATTTTAGTTAGGTATCATAAAAAATGTGAGCGTATGACTGCAAAATTTTAAATCGACATCATTATAAATATCGAAAATATAAGGATGTCTTAATCTTAAATGCGTCATACTGTATAAAGGAAAACATTTTATAAAAGAAAATTTTATTTTTTAATATTAAAAAATATCAGGAAACAATATCTTTATTACTTTTTTTGATTGTACCAAAAAACAACACATACCAACCACGTATATATATGAGAATGAAATTTTCATTCTTCAAAGACTGAGTGGATCAATTGATTTATTAACGAACAGCTGTTGGTTATTTCAAAATCGAAGAAAGAAAACTTTTTTTATTGATGTAGACAGACAATAACAACGACGTTTGTTCTTGCGTATACAAAAGCCAAAAAAAATTAAAATAAGAAAATACAGGAATTTCAATATGTGAATAACGAACGCATTGCTATATGATCGACAACACAGAATTACGTTTACGCAGCGTCTATAGACGTACGTTTAGGCTAACATATACACAGGTACTACGGCTGCAGAGTTACAGATGCCAATATACGTAATATGTATTTTATAGGGTGGCCTTATCCGAAACTTAAGGTTGGTATAAGATTTAATTAGGAAGCTTCCAACTTTCTTAAATATTGGTTTTAATGTTGTCATTTCACAATAAACAAGTGAAAACAAAGAATTGAGTGAATTGTTGAAATATCATGCATAAATAGTGTTGATTACTCTATCACATTGCACATACATATACAATTTATATAATACATACTAAACAATTTACGCCCTCACGGGTATACAGTGATGTTTACGAAAAAATGTTTCAAACGAAAGTTGTTTATTTTTTGATAAGGAACATTTTTTATGTTTAAACTTTTGCTCTATTTCTAACGGTTTACAAAATGGGTCCAGCGGACCCATAGGTCAAGACCCAATTGATCTATGTTGCTCAGTTACGAACTCGACCTCACTTTTTACGTCCTGAGTACGCTGTGAAAATTTTAGCTTGATATCATTTGACGTTTTTGAGTTATCGGGCGCACAGACGGACGGACGTTACGTTAGGTGATTTTATGAACACCTATACCAAAATTTTGTTGGTAGCATCAATATTTTTAAGCGTTACAAACTTGGGATTAAACTTAGTATACCTTGCATATTACATATATGCATGGTTTGGGCCATGGCGTTGTCCATGTATAATATTCTATGCAAATAATATAATCAATTATTTTTAAAATAATTTGATTCTTTTATTTTTTAACGAATTGCTCCTATTTTCGACGGACGACGAAACAGGCGACATCTATATAATAATTTAAGTTTAAAATAAACATTATTCGTAAGGCTACCGTATATCCAAAGCGAAATTTAAACAATTACAGAAACTTTTTTACAAATATTAGTCTAGATTAGGTTATATTGGCTACCCATGAGAGACACCCTTACACCTTAGACCATATATCATTTATCTCCTCAATTATTTTGGGAGGCTGAGCGTGCCTCCATCATGACGGTGGTAATCGAACCCGGCATACCGCGAACGGAATTGTTCACGCAGTTAATTAGAAGGTAAATTAAAAGTCTTTGTAAGATGTTTTTTTACAAAGTCTTACAAAGACTTTTAATTCTGCTGTAAAGGTACACACTATATATTTATTAATACCTATTGTTTTATTTTCATTCTTTACTGTCTATATTAAATTTTTTCCTTTTGCTAGTAAAAGCTGTTTTAAAAGATAATTTTTATTAGAAATGTAAACGAAACTGAACTAAATAATAATTTATGACTCTTTGAATATATATTTTGGTTTTTATTTCGATTTGTAAATAGATTTGTTTAAAATGTGGTTTTTTTTATATATATTTGCTCGCAAGCTTCTTTTTGGGGAAAAGATTATATCGTGGCTCACTGCTATTTTTATAAATAACGTTTTTTGTTTTATTATATCAGGGATTCCTAAAATTATGTGTTTTTTTATATATTTTTATTTTTGTAACAGTTTGTTAAAAAAATACCAAAAATTGATTTCTTGAAAATAATTGATTGAAAAATGTATTTTTTCGTTGGATAGGAAAATTTTCATATTTTGTATTTATATTGTTTATTTTTGTTGCAGGTAAGATAAATGCGAAAATGTTCTTATGCCCATTTGGAATTATTATTTATTGTTAGTTTGGGTAAGTTTTTCATTGAATTAAAATGTGTTTCATGTAAATATAAATAAATTTTATACTAATATCTATTTTAGAAATGATTTGTTTTATTCGTTGGGTGCTAAAAGGTTACGTAATATGTATTTACTCCTTCAAATTAGTCCTATCAAACGGCATATGATTTACTAAAGTTTTAAGTGCACTAATTCGAAATATGCCAATTTTTAGCTTGTTACCGAAAACTATGTATTTTAGAGGAAAAAGAAACAAGAGTATCGGACGTGAAACTTCCGATCGATTTTTACTTATAAAATTTTTTTTATTTTTATTTGTTCTGAAAAATTTATATCAATGTAAAATTTTTGGGTGTTTGTGTGATTTTTGAATTTTTTTTAAAAAACATGCATTTTTAAGGAAAAAAATACAAATTTCCAACCGATCTGGTATATTTTGATTGCCCTCCAATCTTTTGCATTTTTGTTAAAAATCAATATTTAAATAAAATTTTCCACGTTTTACATACATCTAAAAAATGGCCTGCAAATTATTCATTATAATTTATTTTTTGTAAATCCATAATGAGTTTCTTTGACAAAATATTTATCAATACTTTAAACAAGTTTTTTTTCTTTCTTTTTAATAAAATTCCATTATGGTTAGTTGTATTAAGTTTAGGATTTCTTTATTGGTTAAAGATATTCTCAACCGAGAAGCAGGTTAGTTTAGGTTTAGATCCGGATAAGTGTATGATGGATTAAAAAAAATGAAAACGTCAGTTTATTTTCAAGCCATTTTGTTAGTAGATTCAGAATTATCTGTTTCTATATCCAATGACGTCGATTTAATGCAAATGCCACGTAAAAGCTTATAAATTTCTTTGAGAATTTTAAAAGAAACATGCTTTAATTTAAAATAAAACATATAATATAATAAGTAAAACAAATAAAGAAGAAATTGTAAAAAGCAAAATGAGAAATTGAAGAATCTGTAAAGCTGCCATAGAAAATGTGACTCATAAACCATATGGATTTTAGACACAATATGATCGTATAAAATTGGTGAATTATTCCATAGAAGGATGCAATTTTTAATATTCGTCTTAAACGTACAAGCTGGATATTTTACTTGAGAAAAAAAAAGCTACAAAAATACGTTTTTAAAAATTATTGGAGGGTTAAATGAATCAGTACTATGGAGCAGGGCTTTCGAGGTTTCAACTCTTGTTCATTACTCTTAAGAGACAGACGTATACTTGAAACTAGACAGTTATCCATTCTTAATAAAGAATACAACTTTTGGCCGAAACTTATTAAAATAAATCTTAATAATACGATTATATTGAACGGAAAAAGGAAGAAAACTCAGCTGTTGCATATTAGTTTTGCTTTATATTTTAGAAAAGAACCAAACTCGTTAGTCAAATAAGTTAGAGGAACACAAAATTGACTCTTGATATTAAACTCATCCTACAAGAAAATGAAGATCAATCCTAATTCGTATCTTAGAAATTATCAATTTTAACGCAAGAGAAGGTTTTAAAAACTATGTTAACGTAAATTATCGACTTCTTCTATACTCCGTATGTATTGAATTATGTAAGACAGTAATGTTCAGCTTTATAGATCTAAGAATTGATAGAATAAATTTATTTATAAATAAATACGACCGATAATGTACGTATAGTAGGTAGGTATGATAGTGTTGTAGTATTACAGAAGATGTCGCGGTATTTATTTATAAATAAATTCGTATTTTACTGTCTCTGTGTCTATACCATTTATTTGGTTCGTTTAATATTTTACTATTTGAATCGTCTACGTCTGTCTGGTCTGATCCACCACATCCACATCACGCCGTTATTCTATGTTCGTTTGTTATACGTTCTCATATGCCATACCATTATGTATTTTATTTTACGTTACTATTTTATACACTTGTTGTTAGTGTCCTATTATTGTATATATATATATAATATATAAGCATATATTTACAGATTTTTGTTCTTGTTCTATTATTTTCAACATAACTACTTCTTCATTTCATGTTTATGTATTATTACATATACATATACGTAGATAATTGAGAATTTATAAAAAGTAGAAACGATTTTAAATTACTTATTGTTTTCAGACTAAATACT
Source organism: Chrysoperla carnea (assembly GCF_905475395.1). Lineage (NCBI taxonomy): Eukaryota > Metazoa > Arthropoda > Insecta > Neuroptera > Chrysopidae > Chrysoperla > Chrysoperla carnea. Next base: position 68,222,502 of record NC_058337.1, on the reverse strand, counting down.
GCTAATATTTCTGATCTAACCATCGTATTTAGATATAACCTCGTTAATTTAAAGAGATATGCAAGAGTTGAATAATACTAGGGATTTCAATAAAACTTTATAAATACATTTTTTGATCAACAGAGTACCCAAAATCACAAAAAATTCCAAGGTCATCGTGCTTTTTATACCATGTATATATGAAATATACATAGTATATTAAGTTTAGTCCCAAGTTTGTTCATCTAATTAATCCATTTTCGGTTATCCGTCCGTCGTCTGTCAACACGATTTCTCAAAAAAGGAAATAGATATCAAGCTGAACAGCGCTATCAGGGCGTTAAAAGTAAGGTCGAGTTCTTAAATGAGCAACTTAGGTCAATTGGTTGGTAGGACCCATCTTGAAAACCGTTAGAGATAGAACAAAAGTTTTTATATAAAAAAAAAAAAAAACTTTTTATTTCGAAGTTGTAGAAACTTTTTGAAAAAAAATGTTCACAATGAAATCAGCTAGAACTTTTATTTTTTTGTAATTTGTAAAAAACTTATTTAAAAACCCAACTACTCCACAAAAAGAGTTTAAGCACCCCCCTCCCCTCGAGTGATCGATTTTTGGGTTCAAAGTTTTTACAATCTAAAATAAATAAATAATGGGATTAACCTCCGTTTCTCTGACATATACGCCTATAACAGAGGCCAACCGCATCATTATTTGTTAATATTTATTTATTTAATTACAAAAATATTTACAATTACATTTTGACGTGGGTGGAGTCGGTTACTTCGTTCTTATCCAAGCGACGACAATGTGGTCAATTCTACCGCCCTCATTAATCATAATTGTTCACACTGCCGCTGCCTGGATTCGAACCCGCAACCTAAGTCTAAATACACGCACAGTTGAAGACAAACGCCTTAGACCGCTCGGCCATTTAGGCTCTAATTTACAATCTAATAAGCAACTATAAAAATTTCATGAAGAAAAATGCAACATATTTTCTTTTTAGATGTTTAATTGTATTGTACTAAAAATCATTCGTTTGTTAGCACGCATCAATTGACTGTACATTACGTTCTGCGTGCGATCAGTATTCCTTATCGTATGGTGTTAATAATCGAGTAATCTTAGTTTTGCAGACTATGACAGCCAACCTTTCACAAGATTACTTCTCGCATTCAATAACTATGAACAATGTCCGCTGTTTAAGAAGCGAAGTTAGATGCATGATGACAACTAACCACACAAGTTTGTTCCTTCGTACAATATACTTTTGATGTCACTTTTTATCCCTTATTGTGTATGTGTTACAATTTTATGATATGAACAAGGAGTGTATTATGATATCGCGAATATGTTGTCTGATGATCCCTAGCAAAAGATTCCAAGTAAGTGTGACGGTATATTTTGTAATGTATCTTATTTACTATACTTTGTATTTGTTTTAAAGAAAATGAAAGAACATTTATAACAATAAATGTCACACAAGTACATACAACGTACACAATTCACTCACTTTATATTTCGCACATATTTAGTTTTTGTTTTATTATTGTACTTACACTCTGGAATGATATACCATTACTATCTGCAATAATCATGTTCACTTATTTTAGTTTTATATACCTACAGCATGATTTTACTATTTATTCCAAGCAATTATAAGCTTCTACATGTAGTTTACGAATCGGCAGATACAAAACTCGACCAACTCAGTCTGTAATTGGAATTTGTAGCGAATAATAAATAATGAAATTAGCGTTTGATTTGCACAAAATTTTCTTGTCTGAAGTCTGAAGACTCATTAGCATACATGACAACTCTTATTTCGATTAACGCAAAATTACGCCAGTTTTAACGAAATAAACATGTATCTTTCGCCTGCAACAATCAATTTTATTTGATCTTACGATGCGTGTGTGCTAATCCACGACTAAGATCGAATTCTATTAGGAATTAACCACAATATCAACTTTTTATTTATTAAACTGAACTTCTGGCGCATGGTCTTCTATAGAGTAACAACTATTGAGTAATATATGAAATGTATGTAATTTTTTTAAAGAAAGGAGCTGACGAACTTTTTTTCTCGGTTGTACAATATTGCAGCCGTCAGATCTACAAAAACTCTATGTTCATATAAGTAATATTACAGTATTGAATAGGGCTATACACCAGAAGTATTGTACGTATCGCCAACCAGTATGGGCTTGACGCTCATACTGCATTGACTCGTCCGCCATAACCATTACTGGCACCCAACCACCCATAAGTTCACTGCTATCGAAATATAATTTAGATATTGTAATTCAGTTTAAAAGTGTAAAATATCAAATATATCAAAAGAAATGAGGTGGTCCAAAAACTTTCAAGGGTTAAATAAAAGTAAAAGGGTTCAAAATCGAAAAAGATGACTAGATGTCGGTGTACGCCAAGTTCGGACGGCAGAGCCAAGGTCAAACAATTGAATTTGTAGGTATTAGTATTGATCTGCGTACAGATTGCTTTACATATGCCTTACTTTATTACTTTTTAAAGTGCCAAATGGGTCCTGAGTGCCGAATGATCTATTTCAAATCCAAGAGGTTTAAATTGACAACGAGCTAGTCAAAGAACAAAGGCGTACATACAGTGTTATAGCTTTTGTTGTTGAATCAGGTAAAGGAGGCTCAAGGTTGATCAAATCAAAAGGGTTTTAAAAGCAAAATGGAATTTTGTGTTTTGGTATTGTGTACAGTTAGAGCAACAAGAGTTCGTATGATCAGATTCACCAATGTTTCTTTATACCTCAGCTGTTCAGTCAAATTTCAGCGAATCTAAGAAAAGACTTTAAAAAAAAAAAAACAAAAACAACTAATTTTTACAAACTTAAAATAAATCACCCTAAGTACCAAGTAAATATGAACGAACTCTAACTGTAATATAAATGTTTATTGGTTGGCTCAAAACTATAAGCTTAACTATTATAGCTTAGCTCAACACATTATATCGACCTTTCTTCTGTATACTGTGTATACTGTTTACTGTACATTCGTACCTACCTACACTCATATAGTGTTATATTCTATTCTTTGATTTTATTTCATTTGTTTTCACTATAAATAAATTCTTTACATACATATATATTGGTATCAAAATACTATTTCTATTAATAAATCTAGGATTTTACTTTTTACTTTATATCTGTATCTATCACTATCGTAACATAAAGTTAGTTAGTGCGGTAGTTTAGTTCTTTATAAAATAAATAAAGAATTGAGGGATCGTTATCAAAATAATATAACTAATATAATAAAAACTTTACACAGGAAAAACATTATTTTTATCCTTTAAAATATAATGTGGATTGTATTTTATTTTTATTATGTTGTTAAATGTAGCTACCATTTGCACTTTAAATCCCATTGTTTCTAAATGTATTTTCTATACTAGCAGTTATCCATCTGCTTCGCAAGTCAATTCTAACTTAAAAAACAAAGAATACCATGTTATAGTCGTACACTTCTCTTATCTTGATAATCTTCCCTTTTGTTCACAATTTTATGACTTTTAATTTTTTGGTGCAGAATCTATACCAAATTCCAAGTGGATACGTCGTGTCGTTCGTTTTTGTATAATCTCACAGGAACCGAGATAAAAATTTGACTTAATCCAGGTAATAAATTGTCTGTGTGCAAAATTTCATGGAAATTCAAACTTTCAAATTTATAATATTAAGTAGGATATACGATGTTCACCCCAAATATTTAGTTTAGAAAAGTGTTCAGTATATCGGCCACGAAGAAAAAAATTAAATTTCTTGTTTTTGGCCTACAATTACTTGCGAAAGTATCGTTAAAAAGGAACAACACTTTTGTGGGTCATGTGATATACTGTGTATACAAAAAGAACGAGAGTTGTCGCGGGACCTCCAATAGACACTATATTTCCTTCGTACTTGGTACAAATGTAGCGCCTAATTTTTTCTGAAAATTTAAGGTATTCATTTTAGAATTGTGAATTTATAAAATTGATTGCTATAAAATTGCTATGATTAGTGAAAGCTATTATATCTAGTTAAGGCTCGAAAAAAGACTACCAAGGTTGAATAGGACGAAAACTGAATGGACCTGAAATGGGCCTTGTTCTTAAATTTTTTTATTGCTTCAAAAGACGTTCGCTATCGAGCCAAAGTATCTTGTGTAATCAATTTTTGGATAACATCAATAACTACGAAAATATGTAGGATTTAAATAAACAAATAGAAAGAAAGAAAAATCGTGACGTAATAACCTTCAAAGGCTATAGAACCTGCAAACTCAGTGTAAATGCAGATTGTCTAATAATTTTTTTTTTTTTTTTTAAATTAAAGAATTTATCTGGGAAAAAGTGTTATTATGTAATATAAATTTAATTTTTTTTATAGAATGTAAAGCAATGGTCTTTTCCATTATTAAAATCACTTACAAAAGGAAAATTACTTTTAATTTTTTCAATTCAAAGTAACCCTCGAAGAAGTTCAGAGAATGAATAGCCAAAGAAAATTATCCTCAAAAGCAATATCCCCACCCCCACCATCATTGGCATGTGCATACTAAATTATATACCTCTTGTAATTCTTTTCACAGTAAGCTATTTTCTGTTTAGATTCTAAATAGGTACCACTCTGTATTTAAACTATTTTTAACACTTCGGAACATAACTTTCTTGTTAAAAGCCATATAAAGTAGACCAAAGTCAATTGTAGCATATAACATAGTGTCAAGTTGCTCCCAATGAATTTAGTCCTACAAAAATTAACTACTTAGGAGATTTTCTCCAGATCAATGCTAGTGAAGAAAATTTCCTTAGACATCTAAAAGGGTAGCTTTGTAAAATTCGTCCATTTAAAGCTTTTTTTTGCCGAGATATAAACTATTTCATGTCACGCTAAAAATGTCAGTTAGAACGCTAACGAAGCATGAAATCAAAACAACACTTAGGATGATAAACTACCTACTTTGATATAATTGTGAAATATGTTCAAGTTAAAAGATACAATAATTATATATCTTTCATATTTATGACACATTAATTAATTATTTTTATTATTATTATATGTTGTATAGAAATAAATTGACCTTGAAATACATATTGCATCATAACATCAATAAATATAATGAAATAAATTGAGTGATATCAAGTAATAAAAAATTGCCATAATATTACTTTAATATTCTTATTTGCAATTATTCATCAAGGAAAATAATACAAAAACAATTGACCTCATTTTATCCATATATCACAGTTTTATACCAACGTATTGAGATTTATTGGTCTCATATTTATTTACTTATTTTTATAATAATAATAATGTTGTTTTATAACAGCAAAGGTTACAAGGACGCTGGCAGAAATTATAAAAATCCTCCTTCCTTAAAATCGAAAAACTTTTTCTATCTTGTTGTATTTGCAACTTTAGTAACGCCAGCAAAAAGTGTAGATAACTTTTTTCTTTCTCTCTTTAACAGAGATCCGTAAGGTATAAATATGTTAAAAGCTCGGAATCCAGGGATAGTCAATGAATCTTTATAAAATCCAGGGATAGCATTAATTTTAATTCCCGTGGTAAGTTCATCAGTTTTTGAACTAAATAAACATAAAAAGAAAGGTCCGAGAAACTTTGTTTTCATTATAACTCCTACAATTTATTGCAAATGACTTGAAACTTTTTCCATTTTCATAGTTTTTATATTACCTAAAAAAGTTCAGTTATTTGACGTTAAATACTCCGAATTTCAATCGCAAATAATTCGGAAAGCATTGACTTTTCAAAATATACTTAAATGACTTTTTTTGCTTAGAATTCATCCTTCTATCGATTCCCGTTGTCATTTTTAGCATAAACTTTCCCACCTCCAAGAAGGGATGTCTCCCACCCCCTGGACAAGATCTAAAATAATTTTATAGCCGTCACCAGCGTAATAGACTGGGTAACCTATTTGATTGTTAGCCCGGTAATTATCGTAACACATTTGGATACCTGCTTTTCTCCTCTATCATTTGGCAAAAAGTATTAAAAACTTAAAAATTGCCATGTTTTCTTTGCAAATGAAGTCTATATTTCAACTTTTTTGCTTCTTACAATTCTTGTGTCTATCGGTTTCCGATTCTTGTTTCTATCATTAAATTTATCTATTATAAAATGGAACAGTTGCTAAAACTATTTCAAACAATTTAGTAAAATTTTGCGTTAGCCAAGAGTAAAAATCATAACTGATATACCTTTAAACTCCGTCCGATACGGAAATGAGAGAATGCTCTTACAGCTCAATTGGAATGACTCCTGATCCAGTTTATATTTAATATAAATGTTAGGTTGAAAGTTTGTGGTTTTATACAAATTAAAAACAGTTAAATAAATTATTCTTTTGATTATTTTTAAATTAAATGACAATTGAATAATGACATCCATTTTATTAATATAAATTTTGATTTATATATTGGTTAGTGGTTGCAAAAATAATTGATATTTCTCCGCAATGCATTAAAATTATAGCTGCAGTTGTTTGTTATAGCAGTGTAAAACACCATTTACAATTTTTTATTTTACTATTTTTTCTATAAGTATAGTACGGACTGTGAAATTTTACTTACTTTGTGTGAGCCTCTATTGACAAGTGACATAAAATGTATTTACTAACTTATTTTGAGCGGTTGTCGCTTTTCACTGTCATCTTCGTTTTTCATTTTCTTTTAGTATTTGCAATTTGAGTATACTGGGGCCGTATAAAAAAACTATACATTATTTTTAAACTTATAGTAATTCATGAATCGAAACTTTCTCTGGAATTTTTTTAGTTAACATAATACAATTACTCCACTATCTTCGCAGTATAAAATGTTTGGCAAGTAATTTTTAACCGATTTCTAGATCGAAACTTTCCATGGGTTGAATGACAAAGGTTTAGACAAATTCCTACCAAACAAGGATAATGGAAAATGCATAATTCAGCGAAAGATGTTGAAAAAAAATCGCTCACTGTGCAATATGGTAAATGCATTTTACACTTTTAAATAGTTGCGGGCATAAAGCAAGGCATGGCAATTTTTACGTTCGGCTGCCGTACTAATATGATGTGTAACAGATTACTATAACACAATACTTTGTTTTGGTTCTTAAACATAATTAATTGCTTTTATCATCAGGATAAATTAGTGGAATTATAATAAATCTATCATTGATTTTAATTGCTTGTTGACAGACAAAATTGATAATTATACTTGTAAAGAAGATACGACAATAAAACGACATCTTAACCTTACAATATACAAAATTTCAAAATTTTTAAAGAAAAATATTCCAAAACTAATATGTGGTGAGACATTGCGTTAAGAAAAGTTTTTTAAATATAATTCAGAGTAAGAGTTGTTTGACTTGAAGGAGGCATTGGGGTACCTTGAATTTAACCTTAGCTATTGGTTTGATTAGAGGCTTTTGAAATATGAAATAATCAATGGGCTCTTTCCTACTCTTAATCTTATCAGCAAGTGAAAACTTATTAATATACTTGTTTTGCAGGAAATTGTGTAAATTAACTTATTTTTAATTAACGGACTTTAAATATGCAATATTTTAGTGACATCAATCTTAAGTGGTTTTTATAAATTGTTTGTTTAGAAAACGTAAAGATATGTTCAAAATTTCTTTGTATAATATTAGTAGCCACCACCCACCTTGTTGGACAATTTCAACTTAAAAACAAAAGCAACCTCTTTATGGCTGTTATCTACTTTTTTGGCACTTATCCCCTCCTTTATAACACTCGCAATATAGAAATTTCCAATTTGATAGACAAATTCACCGTATGCTGAACACCGCTTAGTCAGCCTCCTAAACAAACATATACTTTAATTCTACCTCTTGGACATTTAAACAGCCTTTGGCCGCAGAGGTCGCTGCGTTCGCCCTTAAGTGTAGTCATTAGTTTAGAATGATGAGTATAATGGTTTAATCATATCTAGGTATTGTTAGGAAAGTTATTTTTCTCGTTATATCTATCGTAGGAAGATTAATCCTTTTCTGTTACATAAGCTATGCAGTTTCAGCAAAATCTGTTCAGTAGTTTTTGCATGAAAGCACAAAAAACATACATACATACATCCATGTATCCATACATACTCACAAACTTTCACGATTATAACAGTAGTAGGGATATATGTACAAATTGCAGTCAAATATCTTTAAATAAGCTTCTTTCACTTCTTCAAACCGATGTTTTAAATTAGAATCAAAGCAAAATAACATCACACAAAAAGTTTCTATGTCGATATTTATATTATGATGGTAGAGAACAGAAAAATGTCAACCATTCAACTAAAAACTTTTGCTTTCTGTTTGTGTCTTTTGTTTTACGTAGTTTAACTTCCAATAAAAAGAACACAATAACATTTTTTGAAATATATATTTACTTCCTTGTGTGTAATAAAATAGGCTGTAATGTTATCGTGAAAAATTCCTTATTCAGTTTTGTTGACAGAATTTCATTTTGAACATTCCTGATTCTATTTTGAATAGTTTCGGCGGGATGCCTCTACACAAATACCTACTTTTATTTAAATTGCGTTGAACGTGTCGTCGAATGTTTAAATTTTGGACTTAAGATTTCATTTACATGCAATTGTGCATATTCCCGCTTGCTACTCGGTGTAGCCTTTGTAGACTACGTTATGAAAAAATTTTTGGTTTCAATAGAAATTTCTCTCATGAACGTACAAGGAAGTTGTGTGGAATCCCCATCAAATTTTTTAATTGGGGAGCTAGATTTCGAAAAGCAGCCTATATAATTTTAGTTTAGAAATTTTATAACTTAAGATATTTCCAGCATGAAAGCACTTGTCGACAGATTTGGCCTATTTCTTTTTCACAGGCTCAGAATAATGTTAGCTGTGGGATCCCGAAGTTACAGCATTATAGGTCGTTTAAAACTCAATTTAGTGGATTTTACCATAGCTTTAGCTTAGGAACTGCAAATTTTTCATGCTGGAAATTTTTTACGTTTAATAAAACAAATATATAGTTTTATAACACCCAAGATTCCCTTTTTTGTTTCTTTTTTTCTCACTTTCCATTAAATGGTTTGTTTACTTAATTAACATTCAATTATTCTTTAAAATTTTGTTGAAATCTAGAAAGAACGTATTGTTTTTTTCTCCGTCTGATTAAAAGACTAGTAGCATTAAACTTTAAATTTTTTTCAATGTGGTTTTGAAAATATTTCACTTGAACGAGGATAGCAATGATACATTAAAAAATTATTTATGTGTGTATTTCATTAGTTAATTGTATGTCGTACTGTCTGGTGTAATTTTTTTTGTTATTTGTTACTTTGGAAAGTGAAATCAAAAGTGACACTTTTGAACCTTACTTCCACAATACATATAAAAAAACATAAATGTTTATATTTAAAACAAATATTTTCGAATATATTATTTTCAAAAACAGAGTAACACAGTAACAATAATGCACGTGTTTAAAATATAAATTAACATATAATTAAGTATAATAATAAATATCTTTATTTATTTGACCGGTGAAGCACGTTGAAAATCAATGGAGAGGTATTACTCTACACCAGGGCTTCTTAAACTATGGGTCGCGACCCCATTTGGGGTCGCGTAGCAAAATTCTGGGGTCGCGAGAGGTAAGAATACAATTTAACAGAAAATGTTTTTTAACTTGTAAAATTATTGTTATAAAGATAAAATAACAATTATCGTAGATAAATATATCATAAAATCTTCTAGTTCGGAAAGATTGTTTGTACCTGCATTTCTATTAAGAGTATTATAATAACTTGAATAACATTTACTATGAATTATGAAATGTTATTGGAATTAATAAAAAATATAAATTTATTTTTGTCAATCTCTAAAAGCCGAAATAATCCCGAGAAATAATTATCAACAAAATTTCTAGGTATTAATGCTGAAGAAACAGCTTTAACACATATTAAATCCCAATATCGTTCAGCGATAAAAAATGTTGAAGAGGTTTTACGTCCAGCAGTTTCAAACATTCCACCAAGATTTGATTTGTTATGCAATAAAAAACAGGCACATCCATCTCATTAAATTTTTAACTTTAATTTAATACTTACCATGCATGTACTTGAATATATTTCAGAGAATTAAGAAGGTCAGAATCCACTTTTATTTTTGAAACTATAATAAATACAATTTTATAATTTTTTGTGCAATTTTTAATTTTAGATTTTTGTATGTTTCAAAACGAATTCTAAACTTATATATTTTCATAGGTATATGTATATTGTTACCTAATAAATAAATCATCAAAAAATATTAATTTATTTTTCTTTTATATTTGTATGGGGTCGTCAAGAAACTGGCAATCATAAATGGGGTCGTGAATTACAAAAGTTTAAGAAGCCCTGCTCTACACTCTACAGTAAATTTTTATATGAAATATTTTTAGACCCCTCAAATTTGTAATAGTATATTAAAGTTATTATTTTATTGTATACTCATGAAAAGTATTGAAGTACTTTAAAAAAAATTTCAATCATACTGCATTCCTTCGAAAAATCCTCAAATTTTCAACCTCCATTGTTTATGTAAAAACTTGTAATTGTAGTTTCCAAATGATATGAGATTAATCTTAATGCGATAATTATTCAAAAAATTCAGCATTTTAAATTCAGAAGTGTCAATTTAACTAAGAAAGCTTATACCAATCGTACGGGGGTTTTCAAGAAAATAAACAATATTTGAGTTTTATTAGTAGATTTATTGTACAAAATGCCAAGGGACTATACAAATTTTCGAGAATATATTCAAAAATTAGAAAGTACAATGACCAATTCAGGTTCCAAATTCGATACATTTTTATAAAACAAAATTTTGGAATAGGTATTCATAAAATCACCTAATTAGTCCATTTAAGATTGTCTGCCTGCTTGCCTGTCTGCCTGTATATCTGTCTGTCTGTCTGACAACACGATATCTCAAAAACAAAATATCAAATTGAAATGTTTATAGCGTGCTCAGGACGCAAAAAGTGACGTCGATTTCGTAAATGAGAAACATAGGTCAATTGTGTCTTGTAAACCGATAACCGTTGATTCTTCATGTAAACCGTTAGAGATAGAACAAAAAGAAATTTTCCTTATAAAAACATAAACATCTTCTATTTGAAACATTTTTTCGAGAACATGACTGTTTACCCGTGAGGGCGCAAATTGGGTTCGAACAATGTATAGTATGTATTATATGGGAATATGATTCATGTGTGCGTGGTATGTATGTATGGCTGGCTATCTCTCTTTCATTTCATGACGTGAAAAAACAAACGATTTCGTAATCAATACTGTCTATACATGTATTTCAACAGTTAACTCAGTCAATTGTTGGTTTTCATCTGTTTAAATTTGATACTAGTCTACATATCATTAATTGGATGCTATCTATATTAAATTGTGTCTAGTAACGCTAAGAAACATTGATGTAGAATGTGAAATTTTACTGTGGGTGTTCATAGAATTACCTTACTATTCCATTTCAGTTTGTCCTTCGGTCTGTCTTATCGTGAATACGATAACTTCAAAAAGCTAATCGACTCTATATACCTAAAAAGATCCTTGTGAAAATAATTTGTGTACGAGCACAATCCACCAAGTATAAAAATGCTAGTATTCAATATAAAAATTCATTTCATGAAAAGTTATTTTCAACCCTCTACAAGGACTTTGGGTTTTTCTACTGATTGATGTCTGATTTGGATATTTATTTTCAAACATAAGTTTTTTTTTTCTTTTTACTCCTTTATTTATTTTACTGATTTAAAGACATCGAACATACATCTACATAAAAACATAACAATAAATATTTTTATTATTTTTCACCTATTTATAGATACGCTCCTTAAAGTCAAGGGTAATGCTAAGACTTTATTTATTGAGTATTGTAAATATTTTTATTTTCATTAGTCATTCTTCAGTGTGGTCTTGTTATTATGCTAATCTTAATCATTGTTTACAAATAATGACAAGCAACCATCTATCGATCTAAAGAACCATACGTTATGCTTTCAAATAATCAAGCCAATAACTTATTTTAAATGACACCTGATTCAACAAATCAATTCACCAAACCAAAAAATTTTCAATTTTCGCTCAAATATTTGCTCTGAATGTAGGAAGTAGTAGTAAAAACATCCTATTTCTATAATAATGACTTACATACAAGAATGAAAGAAGTTTTTTATTCATGAGAATAACTGTCACCTAAATATGAAATAATTATAATATGTTAGCATGCATTTTGAATGTGTGCCGAGGCTCGTATTTAACCCGCCAGCACTCGCATCAATCGTTTGATTATCTTTAGGCGCGTGATGAACGCTTTGCCGCATGTTCTGCGCTTGCGTCAAATATTTTATATAGAAAATATTATATGCTTATTTATAGGTTATGTATTATTATAACATAAGTTTTAAAAAAGACGTACTATCAATATTATCAGCATTTATTATTTTAAACTTAATATTAAAATTAATTAATAATTATAAACTATCATTAAAATATTTTCACTAAAATTTTAAAAAATTATAAAAATGACATTTCGTTCATTCGTAACGAAATTAATTCGTAAACGTACTCCTATTGGGCAGCCAAATAAACATTCAACCAACGAAAGTACGCGAACACTCCCGAAAATATGCGAAGATAATAATTTATCATTGCGTGTTTATGCGAAAAAAAAAAAAATACCACAATTTCTGAAGAACAAAAATATGTTTTTAAAACCTGTAGGTTGGTTGAAAAATCTGAAAAACTCGAAAGTAGATAAAATTATATGAAGATAGAAAAAGTTTGAACCACGTGTATCCTTTGGAAAATAAAAGTTATTTTTGTCTTAAATCGTGAGATAATGCTCATAACGCGATTGCTAACGGGTTGAAAATATGTCAAGCGATTAATTCAATCTCATAATGTTTTGAGAGTAATGAGATAATGACCGCTTTTGCAAAGTTTGGCCCATGACATACAAAATCGAAATGAAATTTGAATAAAATAAGAAAAAATTGGGACAGTCCCGTATTATCTTTTTTTATTCATTTTGAAGGTAGATTTTTGACAATCGAGTCAATGGAGTTATAGTAAATTTGGTGAATACCGTTTGAGAATGATTCACTTTTGAAGGCGCTTTTCAAACACCTTGAAAGTTACTATATTACGAAAGTAATTTATCTAGAAAGTTAGTTATTATACTATTACCATTGAAGTTACTATTTCATAGTGATTAGTTTTATAATATTTGTTCCTATCCTATGTGACGCCTATCTTTGCAATAAATTTTTTATAAAATAAATATCATGTTTGGGATAATGAGTAATTTAATAAGGGAAAAACAATTAGATATAAATCACTCATAACTATATGTAATAACATAACGATGATAAAATATCATATTTATTGTACGTTTATTACCCACAAAATAATGAGTTCCATATAATTTATTATATATTTTTCGATAGATTATACTACAAACTATAAATATTATATGTAATAATTTATGTCTATATATACAAATAATTATTTATGCTCGAAATATTTTTTCTAATTTGAACTATTCGTCTATCTTTAATCATTTTCGAGACACATTAAAATGAAAATTCTGGTCAATGTGCGCAAATTGTTTCTTTGACTTTGCATTACCACCTTTTATTTTTTTCCTTTTTTTATCCATACGCCTTACTAGACAGACAGTTGTTTTGGTGAAATATAAGTTTTCCAACAAGTTTTTAAAAGTATTCAATGTCGAATGGAAAAAATCACATCCTACTACCATACTTAACAGTGGGTTGGAATTTTTATAGAAGTAAAAAGACTATTTTTGAGCGTGCTTGTTTGAAAATTTTTTTTTATTTATTTATTGGCTTGATACCCGCCCGTTTTACACTGAGCTTAACAGGAAAGGCCGCATTATAGCCTCCACCTCTTTTGATTTCACTAATCCCCCTTCCATAAAACTCGAAGGGATTGTTTTACACAGCTGAAATATATATGCATAGTTTCAAATTTTTTAGTGTAAAATAGTCATAATTCATTGTGTATATCAGAAAAGATGACCATGATTTTTTTTACATTTACTATTATTTTGTTAAAACTTTTTTTATTTTTAACTTTTTACAGAAATTTAAATTTATGTTTCAAAATGGTGATCCTAGAGGGAAGAGTAAAATGTCAAATTAAATTTAATTTTTTAAATATATCTTTATAAATTATAGCTCATATGCTATTCTGATTTATGAGCTATATTGTTATACAGATTCGTTCAAATCCATTCGGTAGCTTTTGCGTTAAAGCGTAAAAAAGTATACAAACTATACAAACTTCACATAGTTTTTCAGTACCATAAATGTTCAAGCGTCCCTTTTATAATATGTGATTATGCCCACCAAAACTAAAAGATTAGAATCAGGGACTTAGTAAAAATGGAAAAAGCTACAAGCAGGAATTAAATTCACGTCGTGGTTTTAATTTTAAATAGATGTATTCAAAATTTGTTGACAATATACATTCTACAAATCGAAATATATTTTCAATATTTAATTAAATAACAGGTGTTTCAATAAAAACTTATGTACTTGTATATGTAGAAAAATTGTGCAAGAGCTTAATTACCTATCATCCAAAGAACTTCTTTTCAAGTAGAAGCACACGAATTACCTTCATTGTTTATATTAAATTTTTACTTTACTGCGCTTCCACAATAACAATTTAGCTAAATATATTAAGCACAAAAATGCTGTCTCAAGATAAAAGTAATTTTAATTTTCTAAATTTTAGTGCAGGCGCTGAATGAAGATGAAGGGAGGATATACGGTGAACTTTACGAAAAAATCTCAAGGAATCTTTTTGACGCCAAATGACCCAAAAATCTATAGCAGCTACACTTGGTTCAAAAAATTGTCATTAAACTGTTTTTGTGAGGTGGGGGGGGGTATAATAAAATTAGACCAATAGGGTTTCTGGCAACATCCGTATTTGCACACTCAACTCCATTCAGCGCCGGGGCTATTTTACTAGTTTAAACTATCGTTATTCGTTAGTATGGTTACTGTCTTTACAACTTATTGAGTATTCTTTTTGTTTAAATTCATAATTAATATTTCAAGTGTTTTAATAGTTCGATAAATTTTTATATTATCTAAATGTACAAACGAACCATTCCTGTTTTTATATTCGAAAACATCAACCAAAAACTCCAAATTTTTTGTTATACAAAAAGTATCGTTTATATAAAAAACATTTTATGATGGTGCTCGCTTTACTTCATTACAAAAGTTTTTCATTTTAATTCATTTATAAAAACAAACATTGACAGTGAACGGAGGAAAAGATTTAAAAATAAAAAAAATGCAACAATCTAAATCCTTAGATAATACGTTTTATGTTTTGTTGGTCTGGTCGTTGCTTCGTGTTTCTACTAGATACCTATGTTAGAAATGATTGGTTAGTCGCAACCATTATACAGTTCTTTTTGTATTTTCTTTGTACACTTTTTAGTTTTTACATTCGGTGTAAGTAAAAAAATGATAGCATTACCATTTTCTACTGATACCGAATGTGAATTTAATTTCGTAGTGATTTTATTTTATAGATTCATTAGGTTAAGTATTACGTTATCTTGGCTGTCCACGAAGGACACAGTTTGGCTATTGAGCCAAACACACAAAATTTTTATTTAAGTGAAAGTAGTTATTTTTGTATTTTTTATACCATGTATATATGTAATATATATCAAGGTATATTAAATTTAGTCCCAAGTTTGTAACGCTTAAAAATATTGATCCTACGAAAGAAATTTTGTATAGGTGTTCATTGAATCACCTAATTAGTCAATTTCCGGTTGTCTGTCCCTTTGTCTGTCTCTCCGTCTATCTGTCAACAAGATAACTCAAAAACGAAAAGAGATATCAAGATAAAATTTTTATAGCGTACTCAAGACGTAAAAGGTGAGGTCGAGTTTGTAAAGGAGCAATATAGGTCAATTGGGTCTTGTAAACCGTTAGAGATCTTGGATCTTGTAAACCGATAGAGATAGAACAAAAGTAAACCACTTTTGTTAAAAACATTATCTTGTAAACATCACTGTTTACCCAAATAGGTGCTAATTTTATAGTATATATTAATATGGGAATATCAGTCATGTGTGTGTGGCTTTTTAAAAGGTGATATCTTTTTTTATTTACGAGACGTCAAAAACAAACGATTGCGTCATCAACACTGTGTATACATGGTACTTCAACATTAAACTCAGTCAATTGTTTGTTTTCACTTATTTTATTTTAAATTTTGTCGTTCTTTCGATAAAGTAAGTCACTATATAATTTATAATCTGCGTTCTGTAGTATTAATTTTACTGTTTTTAAATTAAATTTAATACAACTACTTACATTAATAGAATATGATTCCAAGAATTTAAACATTACGGCTTTTAATTTTGATAGCTATAATAATTAAGGCTATCAAAGTGCGATTGGCATTGAGGAAATTCCTTTAGGTAGCCAAGGGCACCTTTCGGAGGAAATATTAATATAAATAATTTCCAAAAAGTTTCAACAATGTTCTTCGAGTGGTTGAAAAGTTCCTTTAAACATCAAACCCCTATTAGGGATTTGAAAAAAATACCTAAAATATTGTGGTATCGCACTTTTTGTTATCCAAGATATCGAAAATTGAGAAAGTGATGTTGAAAAAATCAGTGTTTTGAAAATATCTTACTATTTATTTGACACCATTATTAGATGTAGATGCTCATTGCACACAAAAAAGTTCTAGAATAAAAGGAATAGTTTTAAAAATAAATTTTGTTTCATTGAATCGAGAAAAGTGGTACGTTGTTCAATTGTTAAAGTTTTCATTAATAAGTTTTCAAAATTTAATAATGAACCTAATTGTTTCGAATACGATAGTTTTAAGCATTTGAACAATGTTACTTTTCATTTTATTTTTGTTTTTATTTTTCATTATCTCGAAAACCACCTAAAATCGGTCATTAAAAATGGTTTACTTCATATTCCAATTTTGTATCAAGTTTTCGGAATAGAAATCGATAAAATATGAGATAACCAGATTCACAATGTTATAATAAAAGAATAATCAAACTCATTCTTATAACTGTATTTATTTATTGTATTAGTTTAAAATAACTATTTTGGTTAAATAGCTTTCCATATCAGCTATGCCAGCGATGAAACAAACAAAACTATGATTAGATTGGCATTAATCAAACGTTTCAAAAGTTGAAAATTAAGGCAATTTTAAGAGTTTATTATTTCATTTCGGCTCAAAACGAGTTTAATAGATCAACCATTAGATAGTTCTATAAAACTTCTACTATTTAATGATTGGATGGCTCTGTTACTGTACAACATCATACTATGATGACATTTGTCGTTTCTGTTTAAAAATGATATAAAAAACAGAAAAAATATCAAAAAATAAATATAAAATAGCATAAAATAACAATTATGGATTTTCTAGTATTATAAAGTTTTGATATTAGAGCCTACATAATATATGTGTTCCCCATTTTATTCGGGAAGTAAAGGACCAAACAGCTTTGATAATATTTTTTTGATGATGTTTTTAAAAAAAGTTTTTATTTTCAATCTAAATATTTATACATGTAGGTGAAAGTATCCTTTCACCCACAGAGTTTGTTGTGTGAAAGTGTACAAATCTCAATGGTATTATAAAATTTTTTTTTTTTGGAAACAAATTATAATTTTTGTATTTATTTAAGGATGATCATCACTGACATTCCTGTCAAATCCTTTAGGATGTATATATTAAATTCTTTTTTATTATATACAGAACGATTTGTGATTTTTTTGAAAATAAAAAAATTTTTCTATATAAATTTTTGATGAGTTTATCTGTTTTTTTCTTTTTTGGATGTGTGATAAATTATTTTATGACAAAGTTGTTGTATTTAAAAAAAAAGTTTGTAAAAGGTAGTAACTACTAAAAATATATTTTTAGAACAAGTCTATTAATTATTTTCGTTGTATTACATTTCTAATTTTAAGTGTTATCAGGTATTATATGACTTTTTTGGTGTTCATTTTATAGTTTTTCTGCCTATCATTAGCAGATTAAATTTTAACGTTCTCTAATGTAAAAGCTATTACCATCTTTAATTCGAAAAATTCTTATACCCTGTATATCTCTATATATTATAAATATGAAAGTAAGGATGTTTGTTTCTTTGTTATGCTTTCACGCAAAAAGTAAGTCAATGTAAAACAATTCATGGCCAACTTTTCTGACATACTCAATGAATTATGACTATTTTACACTTCAAAATATAGAAAACTGTACATATATCCTACTGAGAAAAACAATCCCTACCATTATTTCGAGTGTTATGCAGAAGGTATAAGTGAGAGCATGGGATGTGGAGGCTATAACGCGGTGGTCTTTTCCAATCTTTACTCTACTACAAACCCAGCAAAGCGGGTATCAGGGTATCAAGCTATTATGTAATATATATATATATATATATATATATATATATATATATATATATATATATATATATATATATATATATATAATATATATATATAATATCTGGATGACCGGTCTTTGCTCGGTATTCTTAAAAAGACACAAATTTTATCACTAATAGAAGACCGTTTTAAATGTCTCCACACATATACCAATTTGAATGTCCCGGTAATGTATTTAATTTCATTAACTACGATATACACCAATAGATGCCAGGAAGAGTTATAATTTGCATTGTATTTCATTAACTACGATATACACCAATAGATGTCAGGAAGAGTCATATTTTGCGATGTATGTTTCAGTTTTTCATGAAAAAACGAATAAAACGACGTTTTTTTTAAAATGAAACCTTGTTAGATCGACTTATCGGACTTATCGCCCCAAAAAACCCCTACATACTCATTTTCATGAAAATCGTTGGAGCCATTTCCAAGATAGTTGATATATATATATATATATATATATATATATATATATATATATATATATATATACAAGAATTGCTCGTTTAAATATATAAGATATATATACATATATATATATATATATATATATATCTTGTGTATATCCTGAGATATAAAAGGACGTAAAAAGTGATGCTAGTTGCGTAAATGGGCCACATAGGTCAGTTAGGTCTTGGATCTGTAGGACCCATCTTGTAAACCGTGAGAGATAAAACAATAGTTTCAACGTATAAAATGTTCCTTATAAAAAAAAAAACGACTTTTGTTTGAAACATTTTTTCGTTAACGTCACTGTTTATCCGTGGAAGCGCAAATTAGGACGAAATTTTGGTATCCATTTTCTCCAAAACTATAAAAGAGTTTTCTCTATCTTTAAAAAAATATAGAAAATATTTTCGAAAATTTTTCTAATTTAAAAAAAACTCTTCTAATTTATAAAAAAAGATAGCGCAAGCACTGGTATTCAACACTTTCTATATAGGGTTTTTCAGCAATTAACTCTGTAAATTGTTTTTTTTTTCACTTGTTTTATTTTGTTTATGATCTTTTCAAAAGCACAATCGAAGAAAATCACTGAATGGGTTGATTATGTACATTATGACAAAGAGATTGATTGAATTGACATCTAATTTTACAATTTTTTTAGTAATTATTTAGTATAACATTGTTGCAAAAAAAAAAAAGAAAAGTGATATTCTCAAATTAAACCAATTTATAAAAGAGTCAATAAATGCATGCTTTTATAAATATACGAACGAAGTTATGTGCACAGCTAATAAAGTGGTAGTTGATTATTGATTCAGCTACAACAGTTTTACCTATGTTCAATACATGAATTGTTTTTATATGTTTTTAAATTAGAAAATTTTTGTACATAGTAAATTTCAAAATAAACATTCAGTCAAATAGAAAAACCATGGGTAATAGTTACTAGACGAGTAATGACAAGTTAGTAATTTAAAGTAATAAGTTGTAAGTAAAAACCACATCACATTTATACATACTACATGCTATGTATATCCTGAAGAAAACCCTTATAACTGTAAATACTTTCTTGACATGGAAGATAACATAAATTTGTATCAAACAAATTTTCATCTAGTACATTATAGTGGAAAAGCTGTAGAGCTAAAAAACTGCCATTCATTTTTACAAGTTGTTTGAAAAATTGTAACTTACTTCAAACAACACTTTATAGTAAAAGCAAGATTGAACAAATGTAACCTTATATTTTACAAATTTGTTGTGTAAGAAGTGTGTATCTATCAATCAATTGCTATTATTTTTGCCAAAGTGTGTAAAAATGCTATTAATTATTAATAAACCTTTATAGAAAACTTTTTACAGATTGAGAAAGTGTGCGAGATTTGTCGTGGCGTCAATCAATATACTCTTTCCCCCTTTTTAAACTGACTTCCCCCTTTCTAAACTGAAAAAAGAGGGCGTTCTCAATCCGACTGTGTTTTTTTGTTTTATGTTTGTTACCTCAAAACTTTCGACTAGGTGAATCGATTTTGGTGATTCTTTTTTTACTTGAAAGCTGGTGCTTACCGTGTGGTCTCATTTTAATTTGGTCTAGTTCTGACAATAGCATCTATGAGAAAACTATTTGGGTCTTAAATTTGCATTAAATATGTGCGCTAACCAATTTCAAGGCTTCTTTTTTTAGTGACAAAGTAATCAATTTACTTCAGATTCACTAAAAATCACAACAACAACAACAAAAAAAACTATTCCAAAACAAATTAATACGCACTAAAAAGTAAATCAAAGTAGTTATAATTATTGTTATTTTGGGAGTCGGTGTCAGCCAAGGAAACAACTGTGTCTGAACAGTGTGCTTCATATTTATGTGTCAGTAATAATAAAAGTTATAAGGTTTGTTTGATTGCTAGGTATATTGTAGGGTTTCCTCGGCTGACATCGACTCCAAAAATAACAATAATTATAACTACATTATATTATAGTTATTTTTTTACTTTTTAGCCACATTAGTTTGTGAATAATTTTTCGTTTGAAGTTGGTTTTTTTGTTATTGGTGTTTTTATTAATTTTACCTCTCTTCCTCTAAAATTTGTTAAATTATTTAAGCATGACCCCTTAGCGATTATAGATGTCATGTAAGTCATTCGTGTCATTTAATGTCGCAAAGTTATATGTTTGCACTTTAAAAATTGCATTATATTAAAGAAATGTGTTCGTCTCAAAATTATAAAAATTGCTGCTGGCTTACTCCTAGAAAGTTTACTAATTACTAATTTGACTAATTTGCTCTTAGACTAATACATATATTTAATAAATTATATTATATTGGTTCGGTTAGGTTGAGTATTCGTTGTGTGCGTAGTCATGGTAGGGATAATAAAATCGATGCCAGCGCTTTAAGTGAAAAATTTTGGAGATAAAGTGGGCTGTTATGACTAATTTGCAATTATTTACATGTTAATGATATAGAAACTGTCAAATTAAAATGATTGAAAAACACTAATTAATTAAACTTAATGCATTAAAAATTGTGAAAATAAGAAATCAAATTGTACAAATATTATTTTTCAAATGTTAATTATCGTAATTATTTATTTAAATTTGTGAAACAAGAATATTAAATTTTAAATGTAAGTTTTCAATGCAATCCACACAATTATATATGCATCCATTAATTCTATAATTAAAGTAGTGTATCGTTGTCATGGAAACGAAATTCACGCTCGGAGCGAATAAGGTGTTTCTATGCATTTTAGTGCAACAGTGAATATCAGAGTACTACATTGACTTGTTCGCTCATTGCACTGGATGATGTAAGTACTGAGAGACAGACAAGTGCGGTGTATGAGATCATAACTGACTTCTTGCTGTATAACTTACAATAACTTTACATGAACTCTTTCACCTAAAATGTAATATACTTCTACTGTTTAGCAAGTATACCAAATGTTTACCGCTTGTAATGTTTTCGTTATATTACATTCTCGGTGAAAGAAGTTCAACATGGTGTACTAGGTGTTTCATAGAAATGCAAAAGTAATTGTATTTAAAAGCTTTTATTTTACTGTTTTCTTATGTCTGAATTTCTATCCAGCTTTAAGCTTGAATTTAATAAGATATTTGCAAAAAAAAAAACCCGACGAAGTATCTACTTGAATCAATAATTTCCTTGTGAGTAATTACGCTGTGAAGTCGACGCCACTGAATTAATTTTAAGGTAAGGATATGGCTACAAAGCGCAATTACTCACAAGTAAATTATTGATTGTATTAGCTGTGCATTTTAAGCCGGACTTATTTTAGATAACGTTTAGAACGTCTGCCTTCGTATATTATAAACAAAGTCACTTACAAGAATTATTAGTCCATATTTTGAAACTACTGAAGTTGTTTTTATAAAACAATTATGATACCTAGAGATTTCAAGGAGAAATCGGTGAATATACATAAGAATCGGTTCATAGTTGAAAATTCAGTGTGTCAACATTCAATCATTCTCAGTTTTTCTATCCTTCGGGGAAAATTTTTTTTCAAATTTATATAGTCCAACTTTGAACCATACCCTATTTAATAGAAAAAGATTTATCAAAATCGAAATACTCTGCAATAAGTTATGCGTGGTTATATATAAAAATAATTATATTATTAAATTAATTAATATATACGGGTTGACTTGAGAAGTTCCTCTTTTTTCGTTAGTTAAAAAATAAATACTTCCCGATAAGATAGGAAGCAAATCTTTTTGACTAAAAAATTATCCAAATCTGATGGTAGCGTTGCAAAATTAAATTGATAGTGCATTATACGTTGTTATAGAGAAAATTCTGAAGTATGGGGGTGAGAGGTTATCAGCGCCTAAAAAGCAACATAGATAAGTATTTAAAATTTGCCTTAGTAGAGGGCCGACATATGTCCCACCTTCTAAGTCACTGTCCAGTTCTTGCTATGAGGAGATGGACTAACTTCTGTTTTTCTCCAATGATTTTTGGGAGTAGTGGGCGAGGATGGGCCAATTTTTTTTTTCGATATCACAACAAACCCTTTGGACTAGGTGTGTCCTACCTCAAAACAGTCACTCTAACCTAAGTCAGTATAACCTTGAGGACCGGTGTGTAGTACATAAAGATGCTCGTGTGCATCCATTCCCATTGATAAAAAAAACCTCTAGAAATACGTAGCTTAGTTAGACTTAGCATAATAAGTTCTACCAAGAAAATTTTCAATTAGTAGAATGTTGTAGAATATGCCAGCTTGTTGATCCTAGAAGGTTCAGAGTCTTATCAAATCTTCCAGAAGCTTCACAATTTTAACATGTACCTTAAACATTTAAAATAACTCCCTGTACAAAATATGCTTGGAGTATATTATTATCAGTCGACATGTTGATATATGAAAACTTTACGAGATGGATATTTTCTCCGTAAATAACAAATTATTATTGTTTATCTCATTTTATTCTGAATTTACTACTGTTTTTGACATCATAAAGGTGAAAAACGTGTGATATTTCATCTTTACAAATAATATTTGTACTAAATGGTTAAGTAAAAAACAAATAGACCGTGAGACGATGACCAGTCAAAGGACCTTAATTTCCTGAAAAAAAGTATCTCTGTACTTTTCCCTCTCGTAAAGAAACTGGTATTCTTTTGTTAAGAGTACTAAAATTTACTCCCCATAGCCATTCGTAAACTGAAACAAAATTTGGTATATCTGTGAGCCAAGTACCAAAATTATTAATTGCCATGGAGATTTGATGATTTGATTTGGTTTTATTTGATACAACACCATCAATGTTAACCGTGTAACAAGAGAAAAGGATGGAAATCAGAGTGCAACCATACTAGTTTCCGTGGTAACATGTTTTTTCCCGATGTATTGGTATTGTTGCGGAAAGTATACCAGTTTTCTAACCTTAAGAGTGCGTATATAAACAGCAGAAGCACTCGCTCGAAATCATTTTGTATCTTAGGTACAAAAATCCTTTTTTCAGTGTATTTGTCTAAGAAAACAATGACAATTTCTTGAATTTTCCAAATATTTAAAAAGAAAGTCAGTTCACTCGCATTTCATTTAAAACAAAATTAAATTTATTTTTCTGCGTTTCCTAAGTGTGTCTGCGTTGGGGAGGAGGATCTAAAAAGCAGGGTTCTCAAACCTGTCACTATCTTAGGGTCGGGTACTTATTTTATATACTAACAAATCTAAATCATCAGATTCCACACTGTCAAAAATAAATTTTCATGCTCTTATTATCCGAGCCTAATTAGAATAAAACAAAAATGATTTGTTGAAGACAAAATATTGTAGAGTTTTATTAATGTTAATTACAATATTTGTTATTAAAATTATTTGTTATAATTTGTTTGTTTCAGGTAAGAAACATGTTTTCCATTTTGATTGCGCTTGTCGATGTAAGTTTTTCATGGATTGTAAATTTGATATTGTTTAAATACGTGATTTCATGGTTTTTACTTTCCGGTGCTTTGAGCGAGATTATTCTGGTAAACTTTTCTAGACTTTTTGATATTTCAAGAAATTTTTTATTTTAATCTTATTTTCTTTGTATAAATTGTCTTCAGCTTTGAATTGTTAATCCTAAATTATAAAACGGTAGATAAAGATATATGATAGTTTGGAAGCTACGACGCAAAAGTATTTTTGTAAATATTAAGGACATCCACGTATTAGATTAACACGCCTTCGTAGAGAGGTAAAGTTTTCATCATCGAGTTTTTATGGAAAATTTTCTATAAAAATCTGCTCAAGGTTGTATAGCAATTTGTTCTAATTTCGATCATAAATTTACCACTCTTACAGATCGAAATGGTAATTATGCTAATTCAAAACATGTATAATTATTATAACTGTAATTTCTGCTTCATTACATATTAATCAACGCTAATTATTCACTTTTAATAATTATTTTAAAGCTAATTAAATGCTATTTACTATTTTAATATTTTTGTCAAATATTACATCAAATATTTATTGAATTGCTGTACGATAATATTTATATGTTAATTTAATTATTATTAATTAATTTCGATATTTGCATAAAGTTTGTTTTAACTAAGCGCCCTGCATAAAATACATCACGAAAAATTTTGTCTTGTGCCTCTGTATTCGTCAAACTGTGTCTTATTTTCTGTAAGCATCTAACAAATAATATAATAACCCCCAATAAATAATCTAAAAATAGACAAAATATAATTGACAATGAACTAGAAACGTCACACTTACCCTAATAAGTGTGTCTCTTCCCTTCCTAATCCCCTAATCCCATTTGGTCAAGCTAATTTGTATTCCACACTTCTTTCATTTGTTTAATGAAGTAAATAGGCGGATTGCTGAAAAAAACCACATATGTGAAAGAATCTATTTTTCTAAGCTAAAATAAGCATTGGTAGCAAATCAATAGTGAATAGAAAACAAGATTGATTAAAAATAATGAAACAATGAATCGAATACATTTTTTACCTTTTTTGTAGGTATTTATTTATCTGTATATTTATGCGAATAAGGAATAACATAAGAAAGTACACTAAAAAACTTAACGTTAAGAAAGTTATCTAGTTTTATCAAACTTGGAATTTTCAAAATAAACTTCTTCGATTGCATGTTCTATCCACTAGAAATTGACCGTTTATAAATGTATCTAACAGATTTACCTACTTCTCCTCCTTTACCAGCAAGAAATCCCTCGATCTGGCGTCTGCGTACTTCGTTTGCGCAAAAATTTTTTATATCACGCTTTAAAATTTGTTTCATACATTTTTTTTTATTCCTGTTCAAATGTTTTTTGTAATTTTTTTTTTTTTATAACTTGCTATAACTTTTAGTATAGAAATTTATTGTAATGGGTCCAATTTTCGAAATCAAAATTTTCAACATATCTTTATGTTTCATGATTAGGACAAGGTTTTAACACCAATTTTGAAAAGAATTATGTGTGTGTGTGTGTGTGTGTGTGTGTGTGTGTGTGTGTGTGTTTGTATGTGTGTGTGTGTGTGTGTGTGTGTTTGTATGTGTGTGTGTGTGTGTGTGTGTTTGTATGTGTGTGTGTGTGTGTGTGTGTGTGTATTTTTTTTGTCGTCGATATCGCGCGAACAAAAAATGATATCGTCTTTGTCGAGGTATCGAACGAATTGTATGACAGCAACATAATCCGAAAATAATAATATTCGGCCAAGTCGTTTAGATTCGGTCGAGTTTTTATTATTTTTATTTTTTTAGACTATTTATTATGATGGGAAGTTATTTGTGTGGATCTCAAGGGTCGCACCAAACGCTATCCACGGCTTGTTTTATTACGAACACATTAATTTGCAACTATTAATATAAGTCATTTGCGAAGAATATTATCTTCAAATTCAGACATATCAAGGAAGATGAAGTACCCGGACAAAAAATTTTAAATTTAAAAAAAGGCAGCTTTCTCAGTATCCCTTGGTCGGGGCTTACACAAATGTTTGACTTGTTGCAAATAATTGTACAAAATTACGCTTAATATCATACCCAGTTTTGCTACTAGTAGAAACAGACCATCATTGATTTTATTCAACAACATATTATTCCAAATGGTCACCTACATGATGTGGAATTAAATAGGGTAATATTTATATTCGTTAATGGTAAACACTGATAAGCTAGTTTGCATAAATAAATTTTATAAACATTTTCAATATAAATTGATGTAAAATGGCATTGTATTGTGTACGCTTCAACCTCTATATCAAGTATGGGCAAACGTGGCTTAGAGAAATCCCTCAGACTTCTGTACTTAACATACGAGTAAGACAGTAATAATCTAAAAATTTTTCGATATCTGCCTTGGTTTTTGAAATATTGAATGCTAAATAATTAAACAAACTTTTCAATTTTCGATATTTTGAAAATTACTCCAGATGTCGAGTTATTATTTTTTCCAGATTATCGATATTGTATAATTCACCAGCAAAATATTTTTTTAAATTTCTGCCCCACTACCGTGCTTATGCGTCCTTAATTAGTCGAGCAAAACGGTTTTTTTTTTTCAATAATTTATTAAGACTTTATTATATATTTTCAATTTCGGTGAATTATGTTAAAACTTGACAATGTAAGATGAAAAGTTAGAATATAATTTTTCGATATCTGGAGTTATTTTCAAAACATCGAAAATTGAATTTTTTTTTTAATTATTTAGCTTTCGATGTTTCGAAAACTAAGGCAGATTTCGAAAAATTTTATTCGTATTTTCCTCTACATTCATGAAATTATAACCAAATAGATCATCAAAGTTGAAAATAAGGTACAAATAATTTCAACCACAAGTCAAAACTTGCCTTGGCGCTCATACTTCCTTAATTGATAAATAAATTTCAAATAATCATTCGTAATTTTTTCCAAACCAAATAGAAAAAGCAAGCAAAAAAACTTTATTAAAACAAAACACTACAAAAATCCTTAGTCATTATGAAAAAGCGATTAATTCTTTTTATTGAACGAATATGTTTATGTCATATCCCTTTTTCACATAGAGATTTAGGATTAGTGTGCTATAAATGACATTTAACGTAACGCAGGACATACTCCCACATTTATAACTAGATCCTGTATGTATCTGTATGTAAATATAAAACATGTCCTCTTTTCATATTATAAAGTAACTTTGACATACAAAATGAAATGCGAAGGTTCTTTAATCGGTGTTGTTGTTGTTGTTGTTTAGTTATAAAAGCACGACAAGCAGCAAGCAGTACCAGAGAATATTTTAAATCCATATAAATAATTATTATTTAGTGAGACAAATTTTACCTTAACAAAAATATACTCGTGGCCAAGAAAATTGGATTATTAAGTAATTAAATTGAAAATTTTCAGTGATATGTTTATGAATAATAATCATAAAATATTTTAATTGTTCAAGAATCCCTCCCCCATCCCTGGCAGGTATACAGAGTCATACATTTTCATTTCTTCCTGCCACTGGATCTAGAAAATTATTTGTTTTTAAATATATGTTACTCATAATTGGATTTGATTTTTTTGATATTGTTCTTACAAGGTGTTTATTTACCATGTATATGAAATATATCTAAGTTTAGTCCCAAGTTTGTAACGCTTAAAAATATTGATGCTACCAACAAAATTTTGGTATAGATGTTTATCAGAATCACCTAATTAATCCATTTCCGGTTGTCCGTCCATCTGTTAACACGATAACTCAACAACGAAAAAATATGTCAAGCTGAAATTTTTTCAACGTACCTACTCAGGACGTAAAAATTGAGGTCGGGTTCATAACTGAGCAACATAGGTCCATTGGGTCTTGGATTCGTAAGACCCATCTTGTAAACCGTTAGAGATAGAACAAAAGTTCAAATGTAAAAATTGTTCCCTATAAAAATTTTTTTTCGTTAACATCACTGTTTACCCGTGAGGAATATCAGTTATGTTTGTGTGACATGAATGTATGTGTAATGTGATAAAAGAGTCATCAACACTGTCTATACATGGTATTTCAACAATTTACTCAGTCAATTGTTTGTTTTCACTTGTTTTTTTGTAAATTTTATAGCAAATGTCAAGTTAAACTTATTGAAAAATAACAATTAATTAAACTGGTTGCATTAGAAATTGTGAAAATAAGAAGAATAAAGAACAATAAATTTAGCAATATTTTCATTATTTAACATATAAAGAACAACTTTCTAATTGAAAGCGTTCATCTAATGTTTGTCAGTTATGGCTCACTCTGATCCATAACTGACAAACTTTAGACGAACTCTTTAAATTAGAATTTCAATTGAACCTGAAAACGATGCCGGGTATAATTGAATTCGATGGCGGTATAAGATGTGTCCCTTTGAAACAAAAAATTTTTGTTTGAAGCATTTTCTCGATTAAATTTAAACCAACTTAAACAAGTGAAAACCAACAATTCACTGAGTTAATTGTTGAAATACCATGCAAAGACAGTGTTGATTACTCTATCACATTATACATACATACATGTCACACATACATAACTGATATCCCCAAATAATACATACTATACAATTTACGCCTAATTTTCGCCCTCACGGGTAAACAGTGATGTTTAAGAAAAAATGTTTCAATCAAAAGTTGTTTATTTTTTTATAAAGAAGATTTTTTACAATTGACCTATGTTGCTTATTTACGAACTCGACCTCACTTTTTACGTCCTGAATACGCTGTAAAAATTTCAGCTTGATATCTTTTTTCGTTTTTGAGTTATCGTGTTGCCAGACAGACGGACAGACGGACAGACAACCGAAAATGGACTAATTAGGTGATTTTATAAACACCTGTACCAAAATTTTGTTCATAGCATCAATATTTTTAGGCGTTACAAACTTGGGACTAAACTTAGTATACCTTGCATATTACATATATGCATGGTATAAAAAGCATCTTATATATGGTATGAGTGTAAAGGATGGCTAGTATTATTTTTAAAATAACAAGATCGGGCCCGGATTAGATTAGATTATCAACTGGCGTGATCAGATTAACGTCTGGCAAATATAATTTATATTGCTAAAAGACCATGAAAAGTAATTTGATAAAATTATTTTAAAATGATTTTAAATTTAGCAACTTTTCGATAATGCGCCCATAAACGCAGTAAACGCAATTCCAAAATTCAGCCGTCTCGAAATCAACTTTTATGACGTTGCTAGTCATATGGATACTAATAGTTAACTCTTTCAATAGATCTAGTTATTTTATATAGATCACTGATGTTTTTTTACGAATGACTGCTTATGACTGCTTGAAGTCATTAGTAATTTTTCCAAAAGAAAATTGTCATTTTATAACCAAAACTGTCCTGATAAAAATCAGATAATATTTTATGCAAAACAGTCAAGAAACGCCAAGGTACAAGGTTTGAACTACAAAATACTCGTTATTATGCAGCATATAATAATTATAATTATCTTTTAATTGTTGGAATTTTTCTTAATTATTTTATTATTAAATAGTTTGTTATTCAAAATTGTATATATCTTTAAAATTAATTTTTTTCCTTTATTTTTAATTGTTTTTAATTAAATTTTTCAAATAATTTTTCCGTGATAAATGGTATAAATGGTATATATTAATAATTTATACAAAGTTAAGAGGTACTTTATCAGATGTTCAGACTCCTGAAAATAATTCAGGAGTTGATAAATTAAATTATCAGCGGAAAGGTGGTAAAACACATAATGGTATCACAATGAGCCCTCTGGCCTAAGTATGTCCCTCGTAGACAGCCAATATAACTTAACCTAACCATATCTGATGTTTAAGAACCCATATCGTCGATCAATACACATCAGTAGTTTCAAAAAACTTACCTACGTTGAGGAATCAAAATTGTGTTGCTTTTTTAATTTTCTAAATATTTGTCTAAAACTTTCAAAACTCATAAAAGAAACTTTTTGTACGTCGAAAATTAGAAAAAAATAATTATTTGACTTAAATAATCATAATAGGCCTTTGTCCTTACGTCGATTTCAATATGTATTTCAATAATCTTTTGTTGAAATTTGAAAATGTGCGAGAATAGATGACAAAATCTGATATCAAAGTTAAAATCGATTGATAAAGATATAAGTAATTAAATAATTTTTTCTTGCAAAACAACTTTTGATATGTAGTCTCTAAGGCAATTGGAAGTTTTGACGTGTTATTTTCCTTTCTTTCTATTTTTATATTTAAAATCTTCATTTTATCGTAGTTATTGATGTTATCCAAAAATTGATTTGAACGTCTTTTGAAGCAATAAAAAAATTTTAGGGCAAAGGCTCATTTCTAATTTTTGTAATGTTTTGTTATTCTGTTTCTATGGTGTTGAAAATATATTTTAACAAAAAAACTTCTATTTCATCTCAAATCGAATTAATGCCATAAAAATTAATCGCTAGGCGTACAAAATTTTGTAAACAAAAAATCAATGTTTTAGCGAATATAGTGGTCGATATCTGACATTAATGAGATAAAATCTTAATTAAACAAGTGAAATTTACAAAATTTAAAAAAATCTCGAGCAAAGTTTACAGAGTTTGATGGGAAACTTAAAGCAAGCGATTTTTGAATAAATATTTTAAACAAAAATTGTTAGTTTTTTTATGAAGATCAACGTTCTACTTTAAAGTTCTATCTCCTACCGTTTAGAATCTAAATTGGCTATTAAATCAACCCGAAGAACTAGGTCCAACCTGATGTCAGAACATGATATTTCCCATCAAACTCAAAAGTTTTATGTTATTTTTTTAATGGTTAACTACAAAAGGAGTTTTTAGCCATTATATATTAAAATGACACATCCTGTATATTTCCTGTGAGAAAAATGCTCCACATTAACTTAGGAGCTTACTTACCGCGTGGCAGAAGGTAAGGATTCATGGATTTTTTCTAGCATGCGATATCCTAGAATATAACATGAGTACAAAAACCTGAAAATAAAATTGGGTTTATTCAATTAGCATTGAATCGTAATTTGATTCAACAATATGAATTTGTCTACATAAACCTACAATAGTTTGTACTTACTAAATTTTTATTTCGTCATATAAATGAACCAATCAGTCAATGGTTTAATCAATCACATGACAGCAACTTAAAAAAAATTAAACTTTAAGAGTTTTAATACATAATCCAAGTTTTTAGTAAGATTGTGGCAAAATGATTTATGCAAAAATCGATAACTATGACATTATTTTTCATACTGTCCAATAGCCTTAGTATTAGAAGTAATAATAAAAAACCAAGGACAAAACCAAAAAAAAAAAAATATGAACAATTATCATTCTTTCAAGTCGATGAATTAAAAGCGATCCGGTTTCTTTGTTCATGTATGTATGTGTGATATATAGCATATGTAATATATGAGGTGAACCAAATAATACGTGCAAGTATTTATTATAGTACCTAGAGCGAAATAAAATAAATAATTTTGAATACAATAATTTTGATAGCAACTATCTAAAATAATAACAGCATTCGAAAAATTATAGTTTTAAAATGTTAACGAAGTACGAGCTGAATAGCAACTTTCAGTAAAAGGCTTTGATTTTTTTTAATTTGTAGTTTAAGTAAATTTAAATGAACTCTGAAAATTTAAAGGGAGAGGTGGGGGGGGGGGTGCTTATCGAATTATTTCAATAAATAATTGACTTCAAAAGTAAGCATATTTAACATGAAATATAATTTGAAGTAGTTTCCAGAAAACTTTGTTTTTGTTTTTTCAACAAATTTTCATAAGGCTTACTAATTGAAGCTAACTACAAATTTTCGTTTCTTTACTTTTATATTTTTAGAGAAAATTGACACCAACGTTTTGCCGTAATTTACCCATTCACGAGAAAACAATGGTGTTTACGAAAAATTGTTTCAAATTTTTGTAAAATAACTATTTTTACATTTAAAATTTTGTTCTATCAGATATAACGGTTTAAAAAAGCAAAACTCAAAACTTTTACATTTCTGAAAACCAAGTAAATTTTTCAAGCATCATATCTCAAAAACTATTAGACATACGGAGCTGTGGGTTGGCTATATTTGTTTCAAATTTCATATACTTTTAAAATGATGACTGCAAAAATTGAAAAAATTCCGAATATTTTTTCACACTCTCCTAAGGGGTCCAAATAACATACCAAAAAAGCATCTTTACATTGCGTTTTGTCATTTTAATATAGAATTTGACATAATAACATCGTCCACAAACTTATAATTAAATATAAATAATCTTAAGAGTCTAAAGATATCGCATGTATAGAACCTACCCTATACAAATAAATAAATAAACCAACCCTTCCTTTTACTTGCTTGCCCTTAATAAAATATTTTATTAAATACATTTTAAACTTCTTTATGTATAAATATATATGTGTACCGAATAAACATGTGTTTTAATATGTTGTCAACCTAGTTAGAATATTAATGGTTTTAATTTCATTTTACTCGAAACTTAGAAATTTTCGGTTAAATGTAGATTTTAATGTTGTGTTTGTGTAGGTATATATATTTATAATATTACTAGAGTAATACCCACCCGCTTCGCTAAAGATTGATAAAGATTTCTCTCGCTTATTCCCTTTCTATAACACGCGAAAGATGGTAAGGATTATTTTTTTAAATGTATAATAGTCGTAATTATTCATTGAGTATATCAAAATAGATGGCCGTGAAATATTTTATATTGACTTTTTTACAGAAATCTGTAATTTATGGTAATGTCAAATTAAATAAATTTTTTAATTTTTTTTATTAATATATCCTTATAAATGATATCTCATGTGTGATTCTGAAGTATGAGCTATATTGCTGCACAGTTTCATTAAAAACCACTCGCTAGTTTTAGCGTGAAAGCGTAACAAACAAACAAACAAATAAACATGCTTACTTTCGCATTTATAATATATAGAGAATTTAGTATGTTTA
Source organism: Chrysoperla carnea (assembly GCF_905475395.1). Taxonomy (NCBI): domain Eukaryota; kingdom Metazoa; phylum Arthropoda; class Insecta; order Neuroptera; family Chrysopidae; genus Chrysoperla; species Chrysoperla carnea. The sequence goes on along the minus strand of NC_058337.1, from coordinate 68,189,078 downwards.
TTTTCTAAACTAAATCCTTCACTCACAACAAACTGGTGGTTAGTTGTGTGTAATAAATGGTCTTTTTTAAGCTAAAGAAGAGCTCACTAATGATATAATTATTTCTTGTATAACGCATAATAAATGAACTATTATTATCTGCCTTTGAGGTACAGTTGAGGATATTATTTAAAAAGACATTTCTATTTATGAACATAAAATTATTAATAAATTGAGACATATATATTGATGAAGTACGTTTTGAAAAAGGGAAATGGTGTATAGAGAAATTTTGAAAATTGAACCCTTTGTGTTTAGAATTTCCGAGAACATCTTTCGAAGAGAAAAACATGTAATATCACTTATTATTTTACAGAGCAAATATGTAAAAAAAAAAATAGATGGTTAGTCATGGGAATTGTCGACGGAAACGAAAACTGAAAACTTGGGAATAACTGTTTTTTGATTTTTTTTTTTTTTTTTCAATTTTCTAATTTATTATAGTATAAATAATTAAAATTTCATAATTTGTAAATTAAAATTATTAACGTGTGTATAAAAAACTGTTACAAATAATAAAAAAAAGCAACAACACACGATGTTTTCAAGCAGTCAACCATCCTAGAACTAAGAGTACTTATGTTGCTTAACTTCAGTGATCGGGCGAGAACCTTTGTTTTCAATGTAGTTTCTATGGAGCGTTCGGTGATGATGGCGCGAGCCCCATGATTTTTGTTCAAAATCATGAGGCACAAAAAGTGAGTTTCAATAATTCGGGTATTTTTACTTTAAATTCTGAAATATTTTCATAAAATCCCGATTATATTCTGGCCATGCTTCTATCCTTACCCACCAATTTTTATCCCTATATATTTTATACATTTCCCTTCATATGTTTGTTTGTTTGTTTGTTTGTTAAGCTTTCACATACAAACTTCTGAATGGATTTGAATGAAACTCTACAATAATAAAGCTCATATGTCAGAATAACACATTAGCTATAATTTATAAAATAAATTTAAAAAAAATTAAATTAAGTCTGATATTTCACTGCGTCATCTATGAGCATCATTTGAACTACAAATAAGTTTTCTGTAAAAATAGTAAACAAGATACAATTAATGGCCATCTGTTCTGGTTACTCAATAAATAATGATTATTATACGTTTAAAAAAAATGGAAAACTGTAAATGTGTAAAACAATCCCTGTCCCTAATTCGAGTGTTATGGAATTTGGATAAGTGACAGCAAGAGAGGCGAAGGCTTCAACGCGGGGGTCTCTACCAGTCTTTACTTTTAAAATCAGCGAAGCGGACGGATATCGTGCTAGTAATTAATAAAATACCCATCCTTCGACATTGTTTTTGTTCCCTCTTTGAGTTGCTAGGTTTAATCAGAAATTGTTACTCTCATTCTAAATAACAGCTTGTTAACTCATGAAAGCTGCATGTTTATCAAGTTTAAACAGAAAAAGAAATATTTCTAAGAATTACAGTATGGAAAGTGAATTTGTTTCACTAAATAATTTGATTTTTCGTTTTTTTCAATAGAAGATCAAACATATAGGTACTGTGTAATAATTTTTTGTTCGCATTTTTACAAGGTTGGAAATTTTTATGTCTCCAAAAAGGCCTAAAGCTAAAGATACAAATATTTTTGTTATGTTTAAACACATCTTTTGATGTATGATGTTTGGATTAGAGGCACACAAATACTTTGATTTTGTTATTTTAAGCATTTTATTTTATTTTATTTATTTATTTATTTTTTTTTGTGTCAAGCAATTTTACGATAATTTTTCAAATAAAATGTTTTAAAATTTTGTGATTCGGTTTATTTGTGATTGTATACACAATGTTACCTGTTACCTACCAATAACTGTGGCTTAGTCTTATCTAAAATATGTTTTGGAAGAGTTAAATTCTAATACTGATGGATAAAATTCAAATATTACAATTTTGTTAAAACTAGTAAAAAATAAAACACCTGACATCGAAACGGAAAAGAGAAGAGGAGTCTAGTCATCATACTAGTTAGTGCCCCAAAACAAGTGATTACTAAACTAAATATGATTATTTATCAGAATTTATTTTTACCAAAGCTGAATCAAATGACAATAGGGCTTTTCATTTTAAAATCACGATTCACATTTGTTTCGTACTAAATGATTTATAGCCAATGTGATAAAATGAATAACAAATATCTTCTATCTTAGTCCTACTTATTGCTGCCAGTGCGAAAAAATAAACTCTGCACTTGCGCTTATGACATGATGAAAAAGCCTATTAGGTAGGTACAAAAGTGAATATATCAAATTATTTTTTATAAAATTCAAAATACCTTAAGCTATTATCAATGGTATTTTAGTAATTGTAAAAAATGTGTAATTACATTATTGTATGCCACCATAAAAATATCCTAGCTAATAAAGCTCCCACTAACAATGCAAAAACACGAATTACATTGCCAAAAAATGTATTTTCACGAGGGTATCTCTACACTTTAAATACTTATAAACATATACCAAAAAAAAAAAAAAACATTATATGTTTAGTATTTAAACATTTTTAGTGGTTGGCACCATTGTATTTGAGGGGTTGCTTTTATAAATCTGACACTTTTTCTACAATTGTACCAACATTATATATACAGAATAATATAGTTATCACTACTTAAATTAAGTTATAGTTAAAGGTTATGTAAATTAATGTTGTTATTTAAGTTATTATCTGTTAAAATAATGTTTTGATATTTAAACGCCAATTTAAGTGTCTTTAAAATATGGTTGAACTAAATTTAACGGTAGGTTTTCTGAGTACAAAATAATTATGTAAGTTAGATATTATTTTCATTGGCTTATCAATTTTCAGTACTAAAAAATTATTCAATGTTTGAAAGTGTTAGTTTTATTCATCAAGAACCTAATAGCTAATGACCGTGGAAGTGTATTTTCATAAGCAGTTTCCTCAAAACCAAATCTTAAACTAGTTTTTTCGTTACGGCTTTCTGAAATCTTAAATTTACACTGATCAACGAAAAACCGCATTCATGAAACTTGTAGTGACTACTTTTTTGAGCCATTATAGTGGGATATTTGAGGTATTGAATTGAGATATTTTGTTTCAAAATATCTCAATATAATATGTACTCATATCATTTCAATGACATGTTTATAAATTTTATTTGAAATATTGAGTTCTTACTTTCTTACTTTATCTAGGATATCCTTTATTTGATGTATATTTAATTATCATTAAAAAAATTTGTTTTACTTACTTAATAGTGCTTCTTCTCATTCATCAATATTATTTTAAATGAGTATTTTTTAATCATTTTCTAAAAATGTATCAGAAAGTTATTAAAATTTATATGACCTAATTATTCCATCTCCGTTTGTCCGCTTTTTCTGTTCGTTGAAATATTTATCTGTTAGCTGAAATATTTATAACGTGCTCAGTACGTAAAAATTGAGGTTGAATTCCTAAATGAGTAACATAGGTCAATTGATTTTTGAGTCCGTAATCACATCTTGTATAACGTTAGAGATAGAACAAAAGTTCAAATGTAAAAAATGTTTTCAATAAAAACTGAACAACTTTTGTTTGAAACATCACTGTTTTCCCGTGAAGTCGAAAATTAGGTTAAAATATCCTATAGTTTGTATTAAATGGGAATATTTGTTATGTGTGTGTGACCCCACAGTCGTGTTATTTATAACATGACATATCGATACATAATATTTCAACAATTAACTCAGTCAATTGTCTCTTTTCACTTGTTTTATAATGAAATAGATTTCTCACAATATATAAGTAATGTAATTTTATACTTTTGATACAAAATGTAAAAAAGTAGAATAGAAGAAGTAAGGTCTAATCGTATAATGCTATGAATTACATACAAATACAAATAATGTTTTTGTTGTGTAAACGACTCAATGGCGTCAAGTTTTTACTTCATACAGTGACTTTATTTGTAAAAAATTATTGAAGAAAATTTAAAAGTTTATTTATTTTGATTATAGAAACTGTTAGAAGTAGAATACTTCTTATAAGATGGTGGAAGTGTCAGGCATTATTTATGTGTGCTGATATTAAGATGGCATCTTTCTTCCACCCACTATTTAATTTCTTTTAAGATTTATCGATGTCTTTAGATGTATTAGAACAGTAATTTCGATAAAACGTATTTTAGTCTGTTTTTCTTGCGTGCGCTTTGCGTACTGATCAAGTCTATGTTGACTTACAAACAAACGTCTGTCAAGCAATATTTGCTTAAATGTTGCTATTAAAGCAATTTTTTTTCTTGGCTTCATTTCTGTTTTTCAACAATTCGTAATAAACTCTAAAAAAATAATGTCTTAGGCATAAATTCCATTCGAGTCACATATGGAGTACATTTTCTGCCGTATCTTAAAAGGAAATCGTTAGCAACACAATTAACAAACAAGGCTCCAAAATTTTTGAAAGGATGGATAAATTCACTTTAATTTAAATATTATATTTCCATGATTTTCGATCTCGACGGCAGACAAAAATTAATCATTAAAAATCGAAAATAGAATTATCCATTTCGTGCTCAGGTCTACGGTTTAGTATACCTTCATCATTAATTAACACCTTTGCATAATAAAAATCTTGTAAGGCATTCGCTAGTTGATCGGCACGAAATTTCTGTTCTTTAGAAATAATTTTTTTTTTATATAAAAGTTAACATTGAACCAAAAATATTTTGTTTGAAAATTATATCTAAATGAAAAAAATTATGTGTTAAAAGTGAAAATCAGAAGTGAAAAAAAACAACCCCAGGTAAAATTTTTAAGTCACTGTAACATTGTATAACTATCAAGGCGTGTATGTTTACGTAATATGTAGTTAGGTAGAAATACCTATATGCTATGCCATACATGCATGTGTATACATCCAACCGACAAACCAGTTAACCGATATCGTTCATTTATGTTACCGTTTGTAATGCGTTTTTTTTCCTCTAACTTATAGGGTGGTTTTTACATATACAAATAGTGGTTTGACGGTATATATGCTGTATGCTGTTTTCCCTAGATTTTGAATGAAAAAAAAGATAGTATGGTAATACTATTTACTTTCATATTTAATACAGAATGTGCTAAAATTTATGGGCCAAGTTTATCAAAAGTTTAGGCTTAAGTTTTAAATAGCTTAGACCGACTCATTCAAAAAGTATAGTGTAGTTTATATTTTATAACTAAAGGCTAATCAGGTAAGAGTTATATACATGTTTAAATCAAATAAAAACAAAACGGTATCAGATATTAATAGGATTTTTTTTTCATTACAAATGCAATATTCGATTTTTTTAAGTTTTATTTTTTAAATCTCTGAGGGAATTCGCTACGCTAATGCAGCTCCTGCGCTGCGAATTTTTTTATATACGAAAGTGTTCAAATTTCTTTGTTGAAGCAGATTCATTATTTCATGATCTAATGCTAAAATTTAAAATAAATCATTTAGATGGAGTTTCCTTTTATCTCGCATTGTAAAACGTATCATCCCAAATTGATCACCCTATACGTACAGGTAAGTTAAGCGTCATTAGCTTTTGATGTGATGGCCAAGAAAAAAATTTATCAATAGCAATAGTTGATTGCCTTTTTCAATTAAGGTGCATTAAATACTTATTCCACCTTGCGGCTAGGATCCAAGTAGCTTTAAAGTTTGTAACTAACTTTAAAGTTTTATAATGTTCATTATAAAAAAATAAACTACTTACATTTAAAACTTCTCTAAAACTATAAAAGATAGGCAGTTGAAAATTTTCAGGTAGCTTTAACTAGTAGTTTTGTGAAAGACTTTCGAAAAATGAAAAAAATTCTAGAAAATACTTTCGAAAATTTCGAAATTGTGTTAGTTTAATTTATTTAAAATAATGCAAGCACTGACATTTAAAACTTTATATATAGGATTTTTCATCAAGTACCTCAGTCAATTGTTTGTTTTGACGTGTTTTATTATATTATTTTCTACGCTAACTAATAACCCTTGCAATGGTTTTCATATTTCCATAATTTTGATTCTTATTAAAAAAAGTTTGCCGTTTCTTTTCGCCAATTTTTGACAGAATTTGTCATCAAAATTGAAAATCGTAATCTAATTGTGATGCACACACACTTTTCTATCTGAATTTTTGAAAAAAAATTTGGTTTCATCTCTAACTCTTTGTACTTGTACGTACACTTATTACGTATATATTGTATATGAAAAACGTATTTACGTTACCTATATACGTTTGCCTAGCTTTTAGTAAAAATACAGGGGGAAATATTTTAAAACTGTCGGTGGCGGCGTGGCATATAGAACATATACACATAGCCTCAAACCTACCCTATACTATTGCAATGTAGGCAATACTTTACCATACTTTATACCATCGTCATCCTTGCTAAAAGTAGGGTAGAACGTTGTACTTATAACATAAATGTTTGACTAAATTCTTTACAAAATTTCCGTACAACAATTGAGTGAATATATATTTATAAATATAATTTTTCATCTGTTTTACCTTTCACTTTGAGGAAGGTCAAAGCGAATAATAAAATTTGTTAAATAATAGAATGCAGACAATTAAATTTGCATATTTTCCTATAGAAAATTATCTTGCATATAAATTATTTGAATTTCTAGCTAGAAAATTGAACCAAATATATAATTCAAACAATAGATATAGTAATATAACTAAAGATTGCCTGTTTACAATCAAACACTATACGAAGCAGAAGGCCCAACTAGCTTTTTCGAACCCGGCGGTACTCTATTATCGACATAATTCTACAAACTTGAACGAACAATACTACAAACTTGAACAATTAAAGTAACTTATGATTTATATTTTAATCAATCCAATCAAACTCAATGAATTTTTTTTTGAAAATAGAGAGGTGTTTTATCTTTTGAAAAACAGAATTATTTTTGTCAGTTGGTTTTTACGTATTCTCGTATGCTCGTTTACAAGCTACAATTCAAAATCCGAACCAATTTTGACAAATGTGTTGATATTGATTTGTAAACTGTCGGAATAGAAATCATTTTTTCATGATAAATGACTGTCATCCCATTCTATTTACGCATAGATTTTTATGATCTTAAAATTAAACGCCGAACTCAAAAAGTACTTTATATGAAAATGGATATTACTATTTTCATTCTTACCTAGTAGTCATATGATTGGGGCTAGAAATAAAATCAGTAATTCTAAACAAGAGTTAAATGAATTGATTGTTTTTCTACTGACGATTACCAACAAAAAAGTAAACTTAATTTTAATGGATATATTTAGATCACTATGCTGCAAACATATCATTCCCTTTTCGTCACAAAAAAGCCCCATTGTGAAATCACTTAAAAGATGTAAAGATATGAATATTTTGTCCCATTTACATACTATATAAGTGGGCACTGTTGGTTTTATCAACAATAATTAATGTTTGCATATTAATAATGCTTGGATATTCCATTTATGTAAAATTTAATCTATTCTTTTCTTTTTCTAAAATAAAAAATCGTTTTTGTTTTTGCCAAATTTTATACCAAAAATGTAGTTATCTTGTGTTGAGTTTGCGCTAGATACAAAGGTCGAAACCAAGTTCAAAACAAAAAAGAAAGTCTTCGGTTCATATTTCAAAATCACTGTTTCACTTTGGGAAGCAAATTCATTAAAATTTATACTTTCTTCAGTATCATGAAAGCAAAAACAGACTTTGTAAGCATGTTTTGTGTTTAAATAAAGTGTTGAAATATAAAATAAAATTTTATTCAAAAAAAAGAAGAAAAAAAATTTTTATATACAACACATAACACAACAAAAATGAGAATATGAAAAAAAAAAAGGGAATTTTTATTCATGACAGTTTCTGTGTGTGTGTTTTTTTCAGTTCTATGTGTGTTACGTTTTTGTTGTTTTAAAATTAAATAATATTTTTGTTTTGAATTAATTTTTTACTTCTATATACAAAGTATGTATAAAGCAGAGACTTTGACCTTAATGCCATTTTTTGAGTAATGGCCTGTATATGACGAAGGACAAATGTTTTCCGTTGAAAGAGCTCTAAATGATAATCGAATTAGATGTGAGTCTAAAAAGTTTTTAATTTTGATAATTTTTTTTGCGGATAATTTTTGTAATTATTATTCTTGAGAATTGATACTTATATAATTAACTTATAATTTTGTTTAGAACAGGCGCTGGTTGGGGTTGAGTGTGCAAAATATGAGTACCGCATTTTGTAAATTGATTCTTGATTAGAAAACCTTATAGATTAATATTGTGAATCTTGAAAAAAAAGTTATCTCCTGATTCTATGAGTTATTTAACGTCAAGAAGGCTCTATGTGATTTTTTCGTAAACTTCTTCGTTTTCGAGATATTAACAGTTTAATGTTTTGACAAACTTCAAAAAGGCCATTTTAAAAAAGCTGAAAAACGGATCTTAAAATTATATTTTAGAGCTTATCAAAATTCTAAAATAATGTTTGAACATCCTTTATGAAGTTTTTCATTCTTTAATTCTAAAGCCTCAACTTTTAATTCTTTAAAGATGTTATAATTCTTATTAATAACAGTGTGTAAGACTGAAATATTTAGTATCTCTGTCTTACTCATTGTTAATAATGGGAATTAAACATCTTCTTAAGAATTGAAAAATGAGCCTCTATAATGAAGTAACCTTTATAAGTCTTCAGATCTTTATCAAACATTATTTTAGAATTTTGATAAACTCAAAAATCTAATTTTATGTCCTGTTTTTTTAGCTTTTAAAATGGCTTTTTTGGAGTTTTTCCAAACATTAAACTGTTAATATCTCGAAAACGAAGAAGTTTACGAAAAAATCACAAAGAGCTTTTTTGACGTTAAATAACCCATAGAATCAAGAGTAACTTTTATTTGATTAAAAAAAATGTCATTTAACTGTTTCTTTAGAGGGAGGGGGGTCTATACAAAAATTGGACCAATAAGGTTTCTGGCAAGATTCACAATATTAATCTATAAGCTTTTCTGATCAAGAATCAATTGATAAAATGCGGTACTCATATTTTGCACACTCAACCCCATCCAGAAAACCTACGGAAAACATTTTGAACTTTTATTCCATTGAAAAAATATGCATGAAGGTGTCATTCATCCTCTGAAAAAAATTAAGGAGTAGTTGAAATAATCAGCGAAAAAGGTGAGAAAACACAATAGACCTCCGACATCAGAATAAGTGTCGTTACTGCCGAATCTGCACTTCAACAAAAAAAAGTTCTACCTGTCAACAGAAGTTCCTTGCATTACTTAAATTCAATACTCGTTAGCAAGTATTCGTATTTCATTTAACGGTTGCTTTTATAGACTTTTGTCTGCAGGGCCGGATTAATCCTCAACGAGGCCCTAGGCAACCATCAACTTGGGGGCCCTTTTTTCACGTCCGTTCCCTTCTTTTTTCGATTAAAAAATACAAACTTAATCTGACTCAATGCAAAGTATACCTAACATCTCGAATCGCTCTTGTCGCGTTGTAGCTCTTTCAGCAGCTTTGATTTTTTTTTAATTGCGAGAAGGATCGTTCGGCAGAACAATTTGTGATCATTAATGTTAAAAAAATCCGAAGAGCTATTTCTGTGTTAGGAAATACATCGGCTAATTGATCTTCCATTAGAATCTTATACAAATGACTATAAGTTTTGTCAAAGTAGTCGGAAATGTCCTTTTTAGGAACTTAATTGTCTAGTTCGTCGGTCGTCGCCTTTTGAATGCGGCCAATTGAGTTTTATTTATTTGAGTAAAATTTATTTTCAGTTCTGATTATATTTCCTTTCACTCTGTAGAATTTTATGTTTGTAAGAAAATTTTAGAAGGCTTTTTCATTTTTTGGGGGCCCCCTAAAATCGGGGGCCCCAGGCAACTGCCTATTCTGCCTACTTGTTAATCCGGCCCTGTTTGTCTGTGTATAGACGTTGTATGGCGTTCACACTGTAAATTTTTTTCATTCATTTAATAAAATTATGTTATGTTATATGTAACGGTTGCTTTTATAGACTTTTGTCTGTGTATAGACGTTGTATGGCGTTCACACTGTAAATTTTTTTCATTCATTTAATAAAATTATGTTATGTTATATGTATATTCTAAATGTTATTATATGATTTAAATTGTGTGTTTATGGATTAATAATCTGTTATTTTTTTGGATTGCTTTAAATTTTAATTAATAGTAAAAGTTATCATTTATACCTTTTCATTTATTTTTTTTATACCTTGTGGCTATTTATGTAATGTAATGTAATGGAGGGTGTTTTCTTTTAATCGAAATAATAAACAATAATTGGTTTGTAATATATATTTTTTGGTAGGTGTAGTACACAGTATAATGCCTTTTTTCATATTAATATATTCCACAACCTATCTTAACTTATTCGGCAGCTTAAGCCGAATTACTTTATAAATGATACTCGAAAGGACTTTGATCGTTGCTATCGGATGCCGATTATCCTACCTATAATTTTCTATAAGTTTGAACAAAGGTATATACTGGGACAGTTTCTAACAAGTCCAGCCATAGCTGCTTACGTCTATCATTTGCTTTCTCTTATTTTATTACATTCCATTCTGTTCAATTTTAACATACAATAATTTAATGCGGTTTCCTAACTTTGTATCCATGAATATTTAGGTAATAAAATATAAGAAATAAAAAATGTGTCAACAATATTTGTTATGTGAACTGTGTGAACTTTTACGTTAAAAGTCCTTTTCTGTAGAAAGTCCTGGATATATGTTGGAAGATTGCCTTTTATGTTCCATTTTTTTAGACTTGACAGTATTTTGTATTGCCAGGTGGTGTCGAAAGCTTTTTCGTAATCGAAAAGAACGGCATATAAGTTGGAACGGTTTGCAAAAGCATTTTTTATGTCTGAATCCAGTATGGTGAGGCAGTCGAGTGTGGACTTGTTTTTTTCTGAATCCATATTGTTTTAGTAGGATTACATACTTGGTTCAACAAAATTGGATAAAGTTAAAAATTTTGATTTTTTTGATAACACTTATTGATTAAAAAACCAACATTTATTACTACTTCTTCATTTTATCACCCTGTTAAAAAGCTGTTTCTAATTATTAATTTATCGTAAATCGAACTGAGAATCGATTTGAAATTTATACAGAAGACATAATCAATAATCATTAATTGACACAAAAAATTTCAATTTTTTGGTAACACTTTGATTTTGGTCTCGCAACCCGTTAAACAGCTTCTGCAAATACATATTTATTGAATCTATGGATACAAAAATACTTATTTAATTCATGGCAACAATAAATACAATTAAATTATTTTTAGATTTCTATATTCAGATAACAATGTCTGACTAGGTTTTTTGTCAGTATTTTAAGTCTTCTATCCCGAGAAAATTGAAAAGGTACAATCGTTAAAACATAAAAGCAATTAGTTGTCGACAAAAGTACCTCCATACCTTAGTCTTAGAAAAAGATATATCCCTGCTAGCGACAGAACTCCATCACTTAAGATACGTTTTCCTTACATTACATGCGTCATATTTTCGTTCGCAAACCCTTAATTACCTCAAAAAAAATATTCTGCATAAACGAGAGGTTTCAGATTGAGCAAATAATAATCTCGAATGATACTCCTTCACAACTAATTTTTTCAATTCACATACATACTTTCAACCTTCTATCTCAATTAGGCTAAAGAGGTCCGTAAGCCATAAAAAAAATTAAAAATTATCGATTTTCCTCTAAGAATACCCTCGATATCACTGAAAGCCCTAAGGTATTGTTCGGCTAGTAAACAACCATACATGCCTAGTATCATCTAATTTGAAGCGGACCAATGTAGGAGGTGTTCAAAGCAGACAGTGGAATCTCACGTTTCGATTTTTGATATTTCTTCTGCTAAATTAATATTTGAGACAGTCAATTTATTGAATCCTTCCATTCATACATTTTTTTTCGAAAATATTCAAAAATATTTAATTTCCATTCGTTATAAAGAGTCGGTTTGACCTACTCCAAGAAAATGGTGATAAGACCAATCTGTGTATAGAGGTTATAAGACGTGTTACTTTAAAACATTTTTAAATTTCTTTCTTCATTCGACGGATTCCTGTAACAAAAATTCCATTATGTTAAAGCAAAGCTGTTTTCATGTGTAAATTGATTACCTATACCAGATCACATCTTATTATAAAGTTGATGAATTTAAATTAAAAAAATTCCATAGACGAGGAAACTTGTCACCATTTTATTTAATAAATGAAAAATAAAAAAGATATTTTCTAATTAAATTCTTTAAAAATAGCTTTTGAAAAATTATATTAAATTATAATTATTTAATATTTGCGTTGGTTAATCAAGTAGAAATATGAGTTTTTTTAAATCAAAAGCATAATTAATTTAACTTTTTAAACATCCATACTTCTGAAAATCTAGCTAACTAACCAGACAGAAACGCATTTATATTTACTTCAGGAGTTGAATACTGCTTCAAGGGCTGAGAAAGGAAGTAGTTATTCAATCATTTACACAGAGCTATTATTATGTATTATGGATGTTCATTTTTGAAAATTTCTTGTTGAAATAAGTTGAATTTAGTTTGAATTGTAAGAGTGTGCAAAATTTTATCAACCTCGAAGAAACCAGAGATTTGTGTAAAAAATAAACCAAGTTTCAAATTTAAAAAGAATTAGACTTAAAAAAAATGCAGGTAACTATATTGCGTAATAAAAAGGTAGAAAGGCTGATTGATGGACAGGTTTTATCGTAGCTCACTCGTAGACCAGAGGCTCATTATGTTACCCTATGTGTTTTTACCATCTTTTCGCTAATTATTTGATCTTAACTATTTTGAGAGGTTGAGTCCACCACCTTCATAGATTTGCCTTGCTCTACCAACCCAGCTTAACATTTATTGTAATTAATATTTATTCCGTCGGAATCGAACGGTTTTAATAGAGTTATAAGGGTTGGCTAGGATAGTTAAGCAACTGTAATTTTAAAACTATTACCTAATAAAATGTGCTCAAAAAGTCAAACTTGCTATAATACTGTGTCCAAAAAATAAGGTGACATTTGAATTTAAACTGCGCGCGTTTGTTGTGCATTATGGATTCCTTCCGCCCGGCCAAACAGTCAACAAGGAATATTATTTGAACGTTTTGCGTCATTTGCGTAACGCTATCCGCCTAAAAAACCGGGATTGTGGAAAGACAATTCATGGTTTTTACACCACGATAATGCACCATCCCATTCTGTACTCATAATTCGTGATCATTTCGTCAAAAACTCAATCCATATCGTTCCGCAACCACCGTATTCACCTGATCTGGCGCCGTGCGACTTCGGGCTGTTCAGCAAGCTCAAAAGACCGCTCCGGGGACATCATTTTGATACGATTGAGAAGATTCAAGCCGTAGCGAAGACGGAACTGAAGAAAATCCCGGAAAAAGACTACAACCAGTGTTTCGAAGATTGGAAAATCCGTTGACATAAGTGCATTGCATCGGAAGGGGATTACTCTGAAGGGGATGAAATTGATTTGGAAGAATAAATAAAGAATTTTCAAAATAAATACAATGTCACCTTATTTTTTGGGCACAGTAGTATGTTAAAGAAGGTTCTTTAGTACAAATGTATAAATTTTCAAGAGTATCATAAAAAAGAAATTTTCTCTAAAACTACTTTAAAAGCGTTTAGCATTTAATATTTCTTTTTAATTTGACTTCACATTTTATGATGAAACTTCTTAATTATTATAAGTATTTAAAATATTATATAAAACAGAAAAGAATGAAAACAAAAATTTATGTGCATCGAAGCAACAAATAATAAAGTTATTTATATAGTTAAAAGTAAAGTGAAGTAAGTTTTTCATCGTTATCCCATGGAAAAACTTTATTTGTATATTTCTTTTAGTTACTTACTTTAAAATGTCATTCAAATCAGTTTTGTTAGACGACAAATAACATACTTTTTAAAAATAACTTCTTCTCATTTAGTTTTTTTAATTAATAATTCTGACATTTCTTTTTTGTGCTTAAAAATAATTTTTGTATTTCATTTTCTTTTGAAATACTTGTGTATTCATTTTTAAGTTTTAAATATTTTAGAAAAACAAGTACTTTGAATAGATACGATACTGTCTAAATATATATTTTATAAAATAACACGTCATAAGGTTAACAATTGAAGCATTAAAATAATGGAAAAATCTGATTTTAAAGGCAAGAAAATCGTATTTGTAAAACGTTAAAAAACAATTATTTTAAAAATTTAGTTCTTCTTCTTTTAATCAAGTCTTAACAATAATTTTTTTGTGGTAATTTTGGCGAAACATAAATCTCTTTAATTCACATAATTTCATTTTTAAAAATTTTTATAATTTTAGATAATGTTGACCTATATATAAAGAAAAACTTTTCCAAAACAAATTAATATGCACTAAAAAGTATAAAAATAACGATAATATAATGTAGTTAAAATTATTGTTATTTCTGGAGTCGGTGTAAGCCAAGGAAACAACTATGACAGAACAGTTTGCTACATTAACTTGGCTGACACCGACTCCAAAAATAACAATAATTTTAACTACATTATATTATCGTTATTTTTATACTTTTTAGTGCATATTAATTTGTTTTGGAAAAGTTTTTCTTTTGAAGTCGGTTTTATTTTTTATTCGGCCTCTTGTCGTGTACTTAATACTTAAACCAAATTTAAGAATTTTATGGTTTTCTCATGGATGTCGTTGTCAGAACTGGCCCAAAATGAAATGAGACCACACGGAAAGCACCAGCTTTCAAATAGATAAAGAATTATCAAAATCGGTTTACCCAATCAAAAGTTCTGAGGTAACACACATAAAAAAAATTCATTCGAATTGATAACCTTCTCCTTTTTTGTTGGAAGTCGGTTAAAAAATAGACATTCTGCCTTTTCACTGCTGACTAATACGAATCGACTAGAAAAAATCTTCTTTAGAGAGGATATCAACAAGCAAGTCTCAATTTAATGAATTTTCAAAATACATATTATCTCCCAGAAGCTATGAGATATGGAACAATATTTCACACAATTGCAAAAATTTTATGGTTTTGAGTATGTTCTTAGACTTATACGGTACGCAAAAGTGAAAATGGAATCGTTATATATGAAAGACTCTTGTTTGCCTTTCTCTGTTTTTCGCTCATTTTTTTAAATTTTTTG
This sequence comes from Chrysoperla carnea, assembly GCF_905475395.1. Classification (NCBI taxonomy): domain Eukaryota; kingdom Metazoa; phylum Arthropoda; class Insecta; order Neuroptera; family Chrysopidae; genus Chrysoperla; species Chrysoperla carnea. The sequence continues at coordinate 68,173,864 of NC_058337.1, read as the reverse complement.
ATTTTTTAAAATACCGTTGAAATATAATTCATATTTTCTTTTTGTTGCAGGTAAAAACAGTTGATCTCATTAATCTACCCGTTTGTAAGTACTTTATCTACCTACCCGTTAATAATTAATTCAAATGTCTATTTAGTACATTAGTTTACATACAATGCTGTTATGAAGGAAGTTGTTAAGTTCTTCGCTGGACCTAGTAAAATTTTTACTTGATGATGATGTTATTTTTCCAATTTAAATTGTTAACAAAATTATGAACTAGAAAAGATTTGGTCAAAATTTTAATAGATTTTCTTTTGAATAATCATTTGTTTCCAAATTTTCATTTTTTATTTGAAAAACATTACGCTTCAAGCAAGTTTAAGAGTAGTTTTCTTTGTCGTCTACCAAACAAATCAAATTAATATTCTTAACTGAACGAAAGTGACAAAAAGTAATGAAAATTGAAATTCTTAAAAACTAGGTACTCTTCCAGAATGATTATGTTAACATTACATAAAAGTTTAACAATAACACTTACAATAACCCATTATATTTTTTTTAATTTTTTTCAAAAAATTTGAAAAGTGCACAAAAAAAAGTTTAGAACCTACTTCAAACAACAATCATAACTTTAGCTAAAAGCGTAATTGCTCACAAGAAAAATGTTGATTAGAGTAGGTACGTTAGTGCATTTTTCGTTGGTTCTGAAAAAATTAAATTCTAAGCTCAACGAAAGTGAAAAAATATATGAAAAATTGAAATTCTTAAAAACTAGGTACTCTTCGAAGAGAACATCGGTAAAAATATGCTTGTAGAATTATCTGTGAAAAAATCTCATTCGAACTTGCGCAAGACCCTTTTTCTTGATTTCAAAAAATAAAGTGTTGACAAACAAGTCAACATTTTCTACTTATGCCTCATCGTTACCAAATTATGGATATATATTTAATGAAACGATACCAAAAATCAAAAAAAAGATGGGAAAAATGTCTATGGCATCGTGTGAAAAAAGTACTTAAACTAACAGAAGGGGGGAATTGTACTTAAAAGTAAGGAGACTTAAAGGTTTAAAACTATGAAACTTTTTTCGCATGATCCCATTTTATAAAATGTTGAAATGGATTGAAGTTTTAGACTTTCATTTTCACTAAACAATATCATGAAGTTAAATCACTACCTATAAATTCTTCATTTTTCTCAACAAAGTTCGTATTATCAATAAAAGGAATCTCTTTAACAGATAGAATAAATCATATGCCGAAAAGGCCTTTTATATAATACATCTATACACTTCACAAATATGTGAAAACTTCTAACACGATAAATAGAAGAGTAGGTGATAAAGCCCCTTTAATTCGATAATCTGTACGTTTCTCTGTTTTCAAACAATACATTTACCGAGTGTCAACAAATGCATTACACATACTCCAATTTTGTTAATACTAACCATACTTTTACTAAACACATTTCATTTCTGAAATAAGTTATTAAAAACCATGTTGCCGTGAGATAAGTGTAGCGTTTGTCTGGTATTTTCTCGACTTTTAAAAGCTTGCGTACGAAAAAGTAATTACTTTTTGTCGTAGTCGGTTAAATAACTTTAAGGGAAATAATGAAATAACCTTAAAATGGTTTCTACAAAATTTTGCACTTTATGAGCAGTAAATTTAAACAAAAAATTGTTATTATTAACAACGAGAGTGATACCCAGCCGCTTCGCTGGGTTTAAAAGTAAAGATTGATAAAGATTGCTCGCGCTTATCTCCTTTCTATAGCACTCCAAATACTGGTAAGGATTGTTTTACACAGGTAAAATATGTGTATCGTTTTCTATTTTTTTAAATGTATAATAGTCGTAATTATTCATTGAGTATATATCAGGAAAGATGGCCGTGAAATATTTTATATAGACTTTTTTTACAGAAATCTGTAATTTATGGTAATCTCAAATGATTACTCTTACAGAAATCTGTAATTTATGGTAATGTCAAATTAAATCAATTTAAAAAATTTTTTTTATTAATATATCTTTATAAATCTTATATCATGTGTTATTCTGAAGTATCAGCTATATTGCTGTACAGTTTCATTAAAAACCATTCGCTAGTTTTAGCGTGAAAGCGTAACAAACAAAAAAACAAACATGCTTACTTTCGCATTTATAATATATAGAGATAGAGAGATATGGGGATAATGATTTCGTTGACACCCGTTGTAGGGCTATCTCAAACACTTTAATATAGAATTTTCCAGCTGTGTGTTTATTATATATAAACGAGTAGGTGTGTGAAAAATTTTTATTTGCCGAGTTTTCACGATTATATATCATATGCGTCATCTATACTTCATTTATTTAATCGAAGCTCAATGCCAATTTATTGGAAAAAATTTAGGTTCCATTCTATTATTAATTGAAATATAAAAAATCTTTTAATTGTAATGTTTATTAATTTTGTTCGAAACATTTAATGAAAATCATATGGACTTGAAACAGAAATTACATTAAAAGCAAAAAATTATATCATTTTCTATCGTAATAGAGTATACTTGGATATCGCTACTGTTTTTGTTTTTGAATATTTCTAACGTTGTGTAGTTTCGAATGACAGCACACTTATCATGTCAAACTCTTAAGAAAAGTAGCACCTTAGAAAAAGATATTTAAAGGAATTCCTTTAACTTTTCGTCGTATATTACTATACCGCACTTAATATTGTTTTAACTCGATAAAAAAATAATGAGCTATAAGACATTAGATGATAATGATACTGATGACAGGTTATACCGATTTTAATTTGTAATTTGATATTAATTTCAGCATGTATGCCGTTAAACTTTTGAAAGCTCTGTTGAAAATTTTTGTAAATAGAATGGATCAGCTGGTTTAATGCATGGTGTATTCATGATGTGCTTAGCCTCACAGAATAAATGAAGAACTGAAACAATTAGCGCAAAGTGATTATTACAATTGGCCTAATGGCTAATCTTAAAATGGGCAACCAACCAAGTCATGCCGCTTATATTTCGTAGTTGCGTTATTACAATAAATATTATTATACCATGAATATATATGAAAAATACATAGTATATTAAGTTTAGTACCAAGTGTGTAACGCTTAAAAATATTGATGCTATGAACAAAATTTTGGTATAGGTGTTCATAAAATCATCTAATTAGCCCATTTCCAGTTGTACGCCCGTCCGTCTGTGAATACGATAGCTCAAAAACGAAAAAAAATATCAAGCTGAAATTTTTACAGCGCACTCAGGACGTAAAAAGTGAGGTCGAGTTCCTAAATGAGCAACATAGGTCAATTAAATAGGTCAAAACTGTTTAGAATTTAGAACAAAAGTTTAAATTTAAAAAATGTTCCTTATAAAAAAATAAACAACTTTTGTTTGAAACAGTTTTTTATAAACATCACTGTTTACTCACAAGGGCACACATTAGATGCAAATTTTATAGTTTGTATTAATATGGGATTATCAATTATGTATGTGTGACATGTATAGGTAAATGTGTAATGTGGTAGAGTAATCAACACTGTCTATGCATGGTATTTCAACAATTAACTACGTAAATTGTTTGTTTTCAATTTTTTTTTTTAAATTTCTGGTTTTATACACTTCACTCCCCCTTAATAATTTACCTACACACTTCTAAAAATGTCAAGTGAATAAAATGTCATAAAAAAAGTGAATATTGAAAAAAAAACATGGTTTATAAAATGTCACAAAACAAAAGCACAAACAAAATTTAAAAATGGTTTTATTTACAAGAAAACGGTTTTATTTATCCGACACGGAAATTTAACAAACATAACATTAACCACTTAACTTTTTAAAATGAAGTACGGACGTCATTTAGTCATTATAATTAAGTAGGTAAAAAAAAAGAAAAAAAAAAACACTAAAACATTTAAAAACTCGTGTCTAGCAATTTTCTGTATTATTCTCTCTTTTCGTACTATGTTTTTATTTATCATGGTAATTATATTTATTCTAATAATTGTAATGATTTCGTAACATGAAACAAACTAATTTGCGTAAATTAGTGTTGGGCTAAGAAAATCAAAAATTGATTCCTTCCTTGAACATATCCAAAAAAAAAAAAAAAAACCATTTGCCACTATTGTATTATGTGTAAATAAATAAAAAAACTTTTAACAAAAAGAAAACCGCCTTCGAAAGAAAAAGTTTTCGAAAACAAATAAATATACACTAAAAAGTAAAAAAATAACGATCATATAATGTAGTTAAAATTATTGTTATTTTGGGAGTCGATGCCAGTCAAAGAAATAACTCTGACAGAACAGTTTGCAACATTAGCTTGGCTGACACCGACTCCCAAAATAACAACAATTTAAACTACATTATATTATCGTTACTTTTTTACTTTTTAGTACATATTTATTTGTTTTGGAAAAGTTTTTCTTTTGAAGTCGATTTTCTTTTTGTTAAAAGTTTTTTTTATCTTGTGATTTGAAGTGAATCTGAAGTACACTAACTAATTTGTCACTAAAAAAAGAATCATCGAAATCGGTTGGCGTGATATTGAGTTATTCGTCCTCTTGTCGTGCATACTTAATGCAAATTTAAAACTTTTATGGTTTTCTCTTGGATGCCGTTGTCAGAACTTGACCATGAAATGGGACCACGCGAGAAGCACTAGCTTTTAAGTAGATAAAGAATCATCAAAATCGATTCAAGCCGTTCTGAGGTAACAAACATAAAAAACAGTCGAATTGAGAAATTCCTTCTTTTTGTTTGTTTGAAGTCGGTTAATAAACAAGGATGGAGGTACTAATTATTGTCTACATAAAACTACGCATTTAATACTCGATGACGAAGGAATTGATGTCGTATGTAAATTTCTAACATATACTCCGAATGTATAATTGCGATTTAAAGCAGTTAAGTTTTTCCTGGTAGATAGAATTCTTGAATTTTTTTTAAATTTCCGTTTATTTTCGGGCTTATTATGACTGTCATTTCGTTTTTCACCAATCCTGTCCTCTAAATTAAGGTCGATTTTAAGACAAAACATCCAGAGATAAGAATATCATCTACTTTGTGAAAAAAGGCTATACGCTACTAATAACTTTATTACGTTACGTGTTACGAATTTCGAAATAAAATTTTAATTCGATATTTTTGGTTTCTATATAGTCCAACACTTTTGTAAATAAAATGTAAATTGCATTAATTTTTCAACAAAGTAAAATAGTATTCATTACCTTATCATTTTAATATTCAATTGTACTTGTAATAAAGCGGCATTCATTTTTTAAATATGACATTTCATTCAACCAATTTCGGATAATAATATTTCTTATTAACCTTATCTTTAGACGATAATATTGAGCAAATTATATATACTTAAATATTTAAATACTTTGATTTTTCAATTGTGACAGGTCCGTGTTTTGGTTATTTTTGCTTCAAGTCTATTAATTATGTCTTTTATAACTAGGTTAATATACGATATGAAATTATACATCACGATATGAAGTAATACATTAAGTTATTTTTGGTCGTAAACAATTCAATCAAATTGTAAAATATAACATATACTAGGCTTAGTGTTTGCAATAAATTTCATTTCTTTATAACTCCTTTATAGGTGCCTGTATTTTATTTTGTAGATATATATTTAGTACATAAGTATCTACTGCATACATGCCAATAGTTACAAATAATTCTAACAACTACCCTAATATTTATAGCCCCGGTACCCATCAGCATATATTGACACTAAAAAAAATACTTTTTAGAACAGGCTCTGGATGGGGTTGAGTGTGCAGAATATGAGTACCGCATTTTGTCAATTGATTCTTGATCAGAAAAGTTTATGGATTAATATTGTGAATCTTGCCAGAAACCTTATTGGTCCAATTTGTATACCCCCCCCTCTCCAGAGTAACAGTTAAATCACATTTATTTTGAATCAAGTAAAAGTTACTCTTCTTCGTTTTCGAGATATTAACAATTTTAAAAGCTACAAAAACAGGGCATAAAATTAGATTTTTTTGACCATTCTTTAACAAAGATCTGAAGACTAATACAGGTTACTTCATTCTAGAGGCTCATTTTTCAATTCTTAAGAAGATGTTTAATTCCCATTATTAAAAATGAGTAAGACAGAGATACTAAATATTTCAGTCTTACACACTGTTATTAATAAGAATTATAACATCTTTAAAGAATCAAAAGTTGAGGCTTTAGAATTAAAGAATCTGTAATTTCTCTTCAGAATTTCATAAAGGATATTCAAACATTATTTTAGAATTTTGATAAGCTCTAAAATATAATTTTAAGACCCGTTTTTAAGCTTTTAAAAGGGCCTTTTTGGAGTTTTTCCAAACATTAAACTGTTAATATCTCGAAAATGAAGAAGTTTACGAAAAAATCACAAAGAGCCTTTTTGACGTTAAATAGCCCATTGAATCAAGAATAACTTTTACTTGATTAAAAAAAAATGTTATTTGACTGTTTCTTTGGAGAGGGTGTACAAAAATTGGACCAATAAGGTTTCTGGCAAGATTCACAATATTAATCTATAAGCTTTTCTGATCAAGAATCAATTGACAAAATGCGGTACTCATATTTTGCACACTCAACCCCATCCAGCGCCTGTTCTATTTAAAAGTTCGTGTGTGGCTTAATTATAAATCTCTGAAACTTCATTCAATTATTTTTTCTTTGTAAGCATCACTCTCGAACTGTAAGATCACTCCTTTCTGTTAAGCTTGACCTGTTTTCTCTTAAACTATTTACTCAATTTTTTTTATTCAAATTAATTTTTTTAGACTTTTGGGTCACTTTACAAGGTAAAAGATATTCGGAAATAGTAAACGTTTTTCAAACATTTGAAACTTGTAGTTCTTTCGTTGAAAGATTTTCAAGAAGTTTGTTTTTTAATAAACAATATGAAATAACAAAAAATTGAAAATTAAATTTACTATTTCGCTTGTAAAACAGTATCGGTGGATAAGAATTACAGTTTGGAGACTATAAGTTTTCAAAACCGGGTGAATAATTTATAATATCCCTGTATTTTAAACATAAATCATAAATCATAAATCCAATACAACCACAGATTTCTTAAACGTTCTGTTCTGCAATAAGGTATAAAAAAAAAAATAAATAAATATAAACTACATTATTATACTCAATAAAATCATTACATTTAAATTTATATTTCACTTACATCGCATAATGCATTTAAATAAGTTGCACGGAATGAAAAAGTAATACCATCTGTTTAAATAAAAAAAAGTATACAAAATAAATAAATATTTAAACATATTACATTACACGAAATTTTAAATGTAACAAATTCCCTACTTTTACTGTTTCAATCGAATATATTAGTAGTACAGTCAAAGTTGTAACAGATTAAGGAAAATGAAGAAAATCGCTCTCTTTTGGCTAAAACCTGGTGCAATGTGTTTCTTAGATGTCAAATATAATTCGTAAATCATAAGATAGTTGACGAATCTATGAAAACATTTAATCCATCTACTGTTTTCCCATAAGACCAATGTTAAATATGCCTACTTTTGAGTTATTTATTTATATAAATTATTAAGCAACCCATCCCTCTAAAATTTTTCAATGGATATAGACTAAGTACAACTTTATATAAAAATAATCAAGGCTTTTATCCAAAATTGCCCTGGCGATCGTACGTCCTTAAGAAACACAAATATTCAGATATACCACTTCCTCTTTTTAATTCAATATTCGCATATTTATATTATGTTTGTGTATTATTTGTTATTATATGGGCGCAAATAAGTATTTTTAATCAAAAAAAAACTTCTTTACCATAAATATATGTAGATATGTAACAAATTTGCATGCATATTTTGTTGTATGTATAAATATACTTGTTACCCGCTTATATGTATAAAATACATTATACGATTTTATTATGTGTAATATAATATATACTATGGTCTTATACATTTACTATTATATTACAAACTAATAACTTTTTACAGAGTGCTCTTTGTTAACCTACTCTGAGTGACCTATATTTTACATACAGATATCTAGCAATATAGATACGCTGATGGGAAGCAGTTTAGTAACCTCAAATTACTTTCAAATAGTTCAAGATAAAAAGTTGAAGTTTTTATAAGTTCAAGAGGGGTTTTTACAAAAGGGAACGTTTAAAGACACTATCATTCACATACTCTCTAGAAGGAGGGATGGAGGCAATCTAAATACCTCTTTTTTTAAAAGAAAAGAGTGATGGCTCTTTTGGAGGGTTTCTCAAGTTGGTTACAACGGATTTTCAAAAAATTCACTATCACGTTTTTTCCGCGAACTTACGGTGATGGTAGTTGTTTTTAGTTTCACGCGCATATAACAGAAGGTGTTTACAGTAAATATATAACGTGGAAACGGCATTAATCAAGTACAAGAAACACGTTAGTTTTTGACTATAAACTCGCTCAGGTGTGGGCGTGTTTTTTATTGCGCTAAAAGTAACAAAAACTGCTACAAGGTTGCGAAATAAAATCCTAGGGAATTTTTCAAAATTATTTGTCTTTCAAATAAACCATTTGACCGCATTTCATATTTATATAGAAAGGTACTATACCCTCCTTTAAGGGCTACGTGAATGATATTGTCATAAAACGTTTCATTTTATAGCTCTTTTGAATTCATACAAATTTCAACCCTTTATCATAAACCGTTTGAAATTACTTTGAGAGTTATCGGTTTCTTATCACTGTATATGTATGAAAACTTGCAACCAAACTTTTTGTTTGAAGATAAATTAGACTCAGTTTGAATTTAAGAAAAAGCCATTTCATTTTATTACCATTCTTTCGACTGATTTGACCTGCCTGCTTAAAATTCGCTAATGCATTTTAACAATTCAATAATTATTTGTTCGATATTGGAAGCGACGGGAGTAAAAATTTTAATGTCATTAAGATTGTTTCCCGCTTTCATACTAAAATTATAATAATTAATATTCACGCTAGGTGTGCTAGATTAAGGTTTTAACAGTCAGATTTAAAATTTAGCTTTATTTAATATAATAATTAGATTAAGGCAATTCTTATACTTAGTTTAAGCATATTAAGGTGATCACCAGTGGGTAGATTACCGTTCAAGTCAAACTTTTTTCGCAAACAATTTTCAACTCTTAGTTTGTTTAAAATATAAATTAGCAATGTGTGAGTTTCCTAGCTTATTTTAGAATTTCGTTATAAGTGCTGCCTTTTTGATAAGTGCCGCCTATATATTTTTTTTTCATATATATTATATTCTAGAAAATACTCGAAAAATAATAATATTAATATAAAGTTCGAAGTGCCATAGAAAACCAACTTCATTCCATACAAACCTATATGAGAATTGACTCTGAACTTAGTTAACTACTTTTTTTAGTGCGGTTTTTAACCTAGAATATCAACACTATTTTCAATATAATAATATAGGTTTTTAATATAATGTATACAGTATGTCTCAAAAGTCGTTTACCACCCCTTAATGAAATCGTTATTTTAAGGTAAATCAGATACAGAAAAATGTTACAAGCAAAATTTGTTTCAATCAAATGGGGGCATTTCATGGGTACATTAGATTGAACTTTAAATTAGGAAGTCGTTCTTTATAAAAAGTTATTCTTAGTATGAATCATTTTCCAAAATATGAATTGACTCCATAGAAATTGAATATAAAAATCTATTAAATTTTTACTTCAATTTGAATTTAGAAAACAGATCAAACAGAGTTTCCAAATTCCAAAACATTTATTAGAATAGTCTTATTAGAAGGTTGATAAGGGCTTCTGGAGCATACTGTATATCTATTAACATGTAATACTGAAATATATTTTTATAATAAGAGCTCTAGGTATATCCTTTAGGTGTATCTATAGAATGCAAGGAAAATGTAATGTCGATTTTATAGGCCGATTTCCATTGAGATCACGTACAAAATAATTTTGTTTAGATTGCACAATAAGTAATTAATTCAATTTATAAATAATACCTTTTAATTTAAATTAAAATCATGCTTAAAAGCGTTTAAAATAATGCTTTTAAGCTAATAAAATTTAAAGGCCTAAATTACGGGATTTTAACGCTAAGATATCAGCGCCAAAAGTAACAAAATGTAAATGGTACCTGTTCGACTCAGCTGATTTTTTCATTGACTGAAAAGATAAAAGATACCTCATTCATTTTACATTTTAATATATTGTGCCATTTTGGCTTCCTGAGTCTTTTATAATTGTGAAAGTTTCCCTACTTTTTTATATAAACTTTGTAGTTTGTGATCTTATATAAACTTCGTACATTACAATTTCTATATATTTCTATTATTTATGATAGAAGAAGTATGTTTTTGCATTGTAAACACTTGAAATAGAAATCATGCATCGTGCAGATAAAGAAATGTTTTATCATAAAAGGTACATCTAATATGTACTGTCTCAATGTTTGGCTTTATAATTACTGATTTTATATTTTGACATGCTGTTTGGTTTTCCACTATAAATGTAAATAAAAAAATTTACTTCAAATCTTGAATTGTATTTCCCTTTCATCTTGTACATATGCTGTAACGATATAACGTAAGGTGTAAGTTATAATTTATACTAAGTTGTTATATAATCTAGTTAGTTTCCTGTTTTAGCTTTCATATAAAAACTTACAAGATGAATTTTTTAGGATTTCGTTACAACATAATTAGGCAAAGATAATAAATTAAACCGTACAATTTAATTTTACCTATTCTTATGATTATCGAACCGACCACAGAATCATAATCGTACAAGCTGAAAGAATGATATAAATTAATATTGGAATAGATACCGACCCATTAAAAGTCATTAATTTGAAGTTTCCGATTTTCGATTTATTAAGAATCATTCCTAGCATACTGCTTGCCAGAGTAATAATTAAAATTCTCCTATGTAAATATTATAAACCACATGAAGAAATTTTAGCAAACATTGATCCATATTTGTCCATAAAATTATTTACACGGGGTATCCATGTACAAACTATTATTCCCTTTTTTCACCACCTTAGACTGGGGATAAGAGGGTGAAAACTATACTCTACGACCTATTCTCATACCTACCGAATAGAATGTATCAAATAAATTTTATTAAAATCGTTGTTTTACATTTAGTTTAGCTTTTTTTTTTACTTTATAGTTAGTTATGTACCTACAGAATCTTCTACTGCGTATGATTTAGTACATGCCATACAGATATTGGTACGTGACTTAACTAAAAATTACTAAATTAAGAATAATCAGATAATAATTTAAAAATTTGTTGTATATGTATGCATAGAACGAATTTTCTATTCTCCCAAGTACAATAAAAAGAAAATCAATTTTTTTATTAAATTATTTTTTTTAGTTGAATAACTTGGAAATAATTTATTAGGTATGCATCTAAGAGATAATCCTACAAACGTATAACTGTTATTTTTAATTAATCGAGATAGTATATTTAGATAAATTTTATTGATATTTTCATCAAAAAGATTGGTCATTTGGTCATTGAAGTTATTTATCGAAATATTTCTATAATTTATTGCTTTAACATAAGAGCAAAATGCTTTCATAAATTTACAGTGTGTTTTAAAATTAAAATACTACTCTTTTAAGTCAAGAATGGCTATAATTCGTGAGACAACTTCGAAGACAAGAACACTGACCTGAAGGATTTTATTTTTGCTTGACTATAGCTATCGGTGAGAATGTTAAGATCACTGCCCAATAGAATGTTCAATTAAATTCTTTCGCTCAACGGCCGTTTTTTCCGCGTGATATACACGGATTGCAAAGATAAGTTTAGATCTGGTTTTTCAGAGCTAACTCAGACTACTTTATCCTCTACCATACTATTATTTTAATCTACTTATTCATCGGTAACTGTACTGTTTTGCTTAAGCAGGTTGCCCTCTTATAGTTAAAGAATATTTTGTATTAAACTAATGAAGAAAACGAAGGGAGTGGCCAGCTAGTTGATTTACTAATTTTTTTCCCAAATTCATTTACCTTATTAGAAGTCTTGAAGCGCCTAGACTCTATGGAAGCACTAACCTCTGGTGGTGAGCGAGTTTCAGATCTAGACGAAAACCAATACTGTATTTGATTATTCTTCTGTTACATACTTAGTTGTATGAGTTTAGCATCTTTGTCTTAATTATTTGTCTTCATCATGATGTCTTGTTTGAGCCTGCATATACGTAAGAATAAGGTCAAAGTACACCTTCAAATACTCAAAACAAAAGTAGTTTAATTATAAAAGGGTCCAGGATCATGTATAAAAGAAACAGCAACGTGCCAAAAACCATAGTCTAAGTGTTTAAGATTAAGATAGTCGAATTAACGTTTTAACATGTTCACGAAGATAGAAGAGTTCACATATTGTTCATCCTTGAAATCGATTATTTTTTAAATGTCCGGTACATATTTCAATTTAATGATATAACCGATTATAAAATATGAAATTTAATAATATTGGTCTCTTTTAAATGTGTATTATTAAAATATATAATTTATATTTTCATTAAAGAGGTATTTTCAATTATCCCAAATTTCTCATAAAATAATTTTAAAACGTATACCCTAATAATGAGAGTGTTTTTCACTATAATAATCAAATAACAATGCTTAATTTGTGGAAATATAGTTATAAATACTATTTAACACTTTAAGATTTCATCTGATAATATTTAATATTAAGTATGTATAGTTTGGGAGTCAGTTGTAAGATTGAAGGCACTTATACTACCTTTTCCCCAATAGCATGGGGTTTTACGTGACTAAAAGATGTATAATAATCGTAAAAAATTATGTTCATGAAGTCTATGGATAAATAGAAATCCAAGATTGTTAAGATACCACGCGCTATTCACGGCCCTGTGGCTTTTTCTTACTTTCTTTACTTTAAATCAGAAAACGGTCGTGTTCTGTTTGCCGGCAGAAGCGAGAGAAATGTTGAAAAATTTGAAATATCTCATTTTAAAAGGTTTCAAATAATCGTTTCTTCGAACACAAAAAGAAAATATGCTTGAAATACATGATAAAAGAATAACATTATAAATATGGTTATCATACAGAGTCTCTGGTTCTTGAACTATGTAAAAGAGTTCAATAGGAAAATTCTTCAGAGTATTAAGCCGTTAACAATAACAATAATATAAGCAATAAACATCATCATTTGTTATAAATGTGGTTTGAAGTTATTTATTGAAATGTTCATCTGTTTAGAATTTGTACTTTTGAAAATATTATATCTTGTTGATTATACAAAGGATTATGTTTTACATATCTAAACTTATTCGAGTCAATTTAACCAATTTGCAAATAACTAAAATAAGATATAATGTGTTTCTTGTATTGGTCTAAAAAGATCAGAATGCGAATTGTTTTCTTGCAGTTTAAATACATACCGGGTCTAGAATAATCAGAACAATTGGATAAGGGGCACTAAAGTAAAAATGGATTTTCCACCTTCCTATAGAACCCACCTTCCCATAGAACTACAGACTTTAGAAATTTTGCATCCGTATCGAATGTATACCGAATTCGTTGGTTTGCCGAAAAATTGTTTCAAATAAAACTTGTTGGTATTTTTATAACAATCTTAAGATTTTATAACGGCGAGAATCGAACCCGCCACCCTAAGCATACCGCGGACGGAATTGGTTACGCCCTAACCAATTGAGCTAATAGGGCGACAAATTATATAATAATCTAATACATTTTTTTGGAAATTTTTTCTTGACATCGATTAACGTATGACTCCGTTATAGTAAAATTTGTTAAAACTGATATCATCACTTTAAATGTTGTGTTTGTGTGCGTACTCAAAAGTATTTTTCCTCTGAGTCAACCATAGAGAGTATATGACTATTAGAAATATGACTATTAAAAATCAAGCGTTAACGTACTGGCGACTCAGAAGAGTGTGTTTCGTTTTTTAGTTTTTGATTGAAGGTTAGTAATCAACAAAGAATCAAGGGAACTAAAGACGGAAATTTCAAAATGTAATGACAAGGAGATTTTTTAAATACATATAAAAATCCATACTTCGTCTTATGAATTCAAAGAAACATATTCAGGAATACCAAGCGTCCAAGCTGATCAAATAAGTTTTTCTTAATAGCCAATTAAGAATATAAAAAGAATTATATGTATTATAAATAACCCCTAAATGAAAATATTCTAAATGCTTTTTAATTATTACTTAAGAATATCATTAAAAAGAGGGTGGGTGAGTGATGACTGTTAAGTAGAAATTGTTTGTGAATAATCTAGTGCCTTTATTATTTTAAAATGTTCCGGGTAGTTTAATTATCTGATTATTTACACAAACTTATAATTATAATCGTTACAGAACAGAGGTAATTTATTTCACATGTAACTAAATAAAATGTTTTTCATAAAATTATGTATGTTATACAAAGTGTCCAAAGATGGGCTTGAGCAGAGACAAAGCAACATAAACTGGGTCGCAGGACCCAGTACAGAAGTGAAACTTCACTCTCTTTATATTAGAACACAATTTGTAGAAATTTTAAATATTTATGTAAAATGGCAATAAATGGTAATAGTTCTTGTATATTAATTAGTTTTAATTAATTCTTTTTCAAATTTAATATGTTCTTGAAAACGACTGACATCTATGAATGATAAATAGAATTATTGTTAAATTTTAGTACTCGATCACCGCCTGTTAATGAGAAATAAGACTATCGGTTAATTTAAGTACACGAGCACTATCTGTGAATGGGAAATGGAACTGCAGTACAATCTCACTAATTGGACACTTCAATATACCAATACGTACAATAATCCAACACCCTTCGATAATCGAATATTATAAAAAAGGTAACCAAAAAAAGATTTTCGTGATGATATTAACTATGCATTTTTTTGTACAATCTAGTAATTCTTAAAATTTAGAACACGAGCGCCATTCGTGATTGTGAAATAAAATTATTGTTAATATTACACAAGGAGAAGAAAAAGGGGCAGAGTTTGAAGTTTCATAACATTCCAATGTAATGGCGTTGTGTTTTTTTACCGACTCACTCTCTGTATTTCTATTGCAAGTGTGTGACTTCTAACTCGAATTTTAATATGTCAAATTCAAGCCTGACATACTTAGTCTTACAACTTCATACTTGCCTCTTTCTTACAAGAACTAAGTGTCGAAGTGTGTATAAAAATGTAAAATAGTGCTCATAAAAATAAATAAATAAAAAATACTTGTTAGAATATCAAATCGGAGTAAAAAGTATAAATAATTAAATTAATATATTTTGTTTATTAGAAAATAAAAATGTTTCTGTACGCAGCACTCATAAATCCGTGTCTAAACACTTCTTTGTCGAAATTTTACGATACCGTTTTATTCAAATGTGGCTGAAGTTTATTAATTAGGGATCAATTTTCTCAGTATCATGGATGGAAGAAATCACTTTTTGAAAATAATAATAAAATTTTTTCTTATTTTATAAACCCCTATTCGTGAACTCACTGTATATTATTTGATGACTCTCCCTTTGGAATATAGTAATTATACCTATAATTATTTTGTTATTAACATTTATTATTTTTATTTTTTTAAAAAGAAAATTACTTTATTAATTAGGTTAATAAATATATTTTCTTAGTCAATTAGTAGTTCTTTTGTAAGTCTAGAATAATAAACATTATTTTATAGTTTTATAATGAAGCTATTTATGAACTTTCGTTAAAACAAATTAGTTTTTATTACATTTATTCAAGCCTGTTACGTTAATATTTCGCTAAATCTCATTAATATAAAACCATTTGAGTAATTTTTCTTAAAATTTTGGTAAATAATACTTAATTTTCCGAAAATATGAATGCAATTTAAGTTTGGGTGCTGACACTGTGAGTAACAAAACAATATTTTCCGAATCTCCCTTAACTCGTTAATGACATAAACATCTGTTCTCTACGAATCTTCTCGAAGTTATTCCGCACTTTATTAAGATGGGTGAATTAAACGTTTTGATTTTTTTAATAAAGTTTTGAGAAAATGTTTTCCGAAACTTGTTTTTTGAATGCTAATCAATTTTGCTTGTAATTGAGTTTTTTCAAAATAATTAGTTAAACTTTTATCATGCACCGATTTTATTATGTTTTGGAATTTTTTGGTCATTGGCTCGTTACAGGCTTTTCTGAAATATGCAATAAATGCAATTAATCACTTTTATTACTTAAAAATAATTCAATAACTGTAATAAAACAACTCATTAAAACGATTCATTATACCATGCATATATGAAATATACATAGTATATTAAGTTTAGTCCCAAGTTTGTGACGCTTAAAAATAATGATGCTAGGAAAAAAATTTGTCATAGGTGTTCATAGAATCACCTAATTAGTCCATTTCCGGTTGTCCGTCCGTCCGTCCGTCCGTCTGTGGTCACGATAACTCAAAAACGAAAAAAGATATCGAGCTGAAATTTTTACAGCGTACTCAGGTCGTAAAAAGTGAGGTCAAGTTCGTAAATGAGCATCATAGGACAATTGGGTCTTGAGTCCGTAGGACCCATCTTGTAAACCGTTAGAGATAGAACAAAAGTTTAAATGTAAAAAATGTTTCTTATCAAAAATTAAACAACTTTTGTTTGAAACATTTTTTCGTAATCATCACTGTTTACCCGTGAGGGCGCCAATTAGGCGGAAATTTTATAATATGTGTACAAACTATACACTAAATGTCGGTCGGTAATGCAGAAACCTATAAAGTCATTTACATATGTACTATACTTTATTAGTTATGTATGTGTCACATGTTTGTATATGTTATGTGATAAAGAAATCAATACTGACTATGCATGGTATTTCAACAATTAACTCAGTCAATTGTTTGTTTTCACTTGTTTTTTAATAAAATAAGCTTTAGTGGATATGAATTCATAGAAGTCAAACATTTCTTCGTGATAAAACAAACTAAGTATTTATATTCATTAATAAATTAAAGCATCCATTTTACTTTATACTACCAAACAATTACAAATTTGGTACTTTTAAACCACAAATAAATTTGTAAAATGATATAGAAAACATGATCATATATCAAAATAATTACTAAAATAATGAGTAAAATTAATGTTATTTTGCTAGAGGTAAATATACTTCCATTTTGGTAATGTTGAACTATTCATTTTATGTGCTTTTTAAAAATATTATTCGATCTAATTTGACTTCAAATTGGATTGATTTCGTACATAATCGAAGTTCAAGATCAAAGAACTAAAATATCTTGCAAAAAATATGTAATACTTTATTAAGACCAAATAAGGTAATAAAGATCATAAAATTATTGACTTTAAATTTTCAGGATGAAAAAAATGATTGGTATTATACAGTTATTAAATATTATATATATTCCAAAACAATCCATTTAGTATAAAAATATATTTATTCTAATTAAAATATTCCATTAATTAATTTTAATATTTACTTTTAGAAATATAATAAATATAGAAATATTATTATTATTATTTATTTGAAAAAAAGCAATTTTAATGAGATATAAATTTAATGCGATTATTTATATAATCCAACAATAATTATTATTTTGTAATTTATGACAGTATTTATGTTCATCATTTCAATAAATAAATAAATAAATAAATAAAAAAAGTATTAAGAAGAGCCACACGACGTCTATGTAGAGCTGACATTGTGTAGGCAATTATTAACTTCCGAGTATAGGGAACTAATCGGTGCGAGAAAATCCAAATCGAAATTTTCAGCAAATGTTTACGTTTCATGGTCAGGAAAATATATTAATACCACTGTTAGATTGACCTCTGTGTGTGCACTATGCACGTGCGTGAGTCTGTTTGAGGACATTTTTCGTTAAGATTTCTCGCGCAATCATGAATAGTTAAACAATTTTTTGTATTTATGCTAAACGTTAGAGGGGTATGAATGTTCAACTTAAAATCAAAAATCTGAATGTAGGTTAGGTTATATTGGCTGTCCACGAAGGACACACTTATTCTATAGAGCCCATTGTGATACCATATCTGTGTTTTACCACCTTTCCGCTAATAATTTCATTTATCAGTTCCTCAATTTCAGAGGTTGGGTGCACCTCCTTCATGCATTTACCATGCGCTACACCAGCCCATCACAACTAATAATTACATTAAATTTGTTACCCTAAGCATACCGCGGACAGAATTGGTTAAGCCTTAACCAACTGAGCTAATAAGGCGACGATCTGAATGTAACAATTGATAATTTTTCATTAGAGAATTTTTTATATGTGTTTACTAGGTGTCTCTTAATCGGTCGCTCCTATATATATAGCACGTTGTATGTGGAGGTTTAAATTATTAACGCTTGCTTAACGAATGACGACCTTCTTCGTATAAGAGGTGTGGGTGGACAGGAAAGACAGAACACACGACAAGTAAACGTGTAAAAATTTGCGTGTTAACATTTGTTTGTGAGTAATTTTTCATTAAGAAAGATATGAATCTCATTGACTTATATTAAATTATGTTTATTATATTTTTCGTGACATAAAATAAGAATTTGTTGTAATTTTTTCTTTGTTAAACGATAAGTATTATAAAAAAACTTTTCATAGATATTTATCAAATCGAATCGAAAAAATTTCAAACTTTGCTTATAGTAGAAAACATGCTCTGAAGTTTTTTTTTTTATAACTTTAACTGTATATACTTGTATAAAAATATTTATTATTTTATTTCAAAAATAAATTTAATAATAATTTAAATAAAAAGCACTTTTTAAAACACAAGCTTTTATTGCACTAAAAAGTAGGAAATAACTTTGTAGGAGTCACTCATACATGACTATTCGCAAACCCTTGAGGCGCTCGATATAAAAATGGAGTTACAAGATTCCATCTGAACAAGCATAGCTACATACATACATTGACGTGCTCCGAATCATTGTTGATATTTTATATTGAGCGGTTGAAGCTGTCACAAAATGTCATGTATGAGTGGTTCCAACAAAATTATTTTCTACTTTATAGTACAATGAAAGCTTGTGCTTTAAAAAGTATTTTATATTAAAAATTTTATATTAAATATATTATATTATATATTAACGTATATTTTATATTAAAAAGACTGAAAAAGGCATTGATATCAAGTATTACGGCAGCGATGGGAAAATTAAGACGCCACTTACCATGCATTGTCATATCTTACCTTACCATGCATTGTCATCCAAACTAAACGTGTATAAAAAATTTCAGCGCAATCGGTTCACCCTAATTGCTTCAAAATTGAGTTGCAAGTTAAATAAAAGCTTGTAAAAAGTAAAGAAAAGTTTATATTTTAAATGGAGATTTGTTATTCAAAGATTGATATTACAGCTTAACTTGTGAACTTGGAATACCGCAGCCAATTTGAATGAACTTTAGGAAGGGAATCACGTAGTGAGTTTGTTTAAAGTTTTAATATAAAACTTAAAATTTTAAGGTTTAGTAGAATAGAAAATAATAAATAATAATAAGAAATAATGTTGTAAGAAATTAATTTTAATATAAATACCTGCATACATTTTTTGAGAATTCTAATATGCAAAAATCCTTACGATTTTACTACTATTATTAGATAATAATTCAAAATATACATTTTATAATGCTTAACTAACAAATTGCACTATACAAAATTCGTAGCGCAAGAGCTGCGTTTGCCAAGCGAATTTCCCCAGAGATTGAAAAAATAACACATTTTTCTTAAAATCGAATATTGCATTTTTTATTTTTCAAGAATTTTTATTTCGAATACTAAGCGTCTAGAGAAAACATCACAAAAGTTTTTGTACTCCTTTTTTTTCTTCAGAAAAATATAAAAAGTGGGATAATTTGTACTAATATGTACTGATTATCCGTGGCTAGTGGTTATCGAATGATAGTCAGTGAATGAACAAATTTATCAATTTTTGCCATACCAGTATCTCCCAAACTAGGCCTCAGATCCAAATTTGGAAAAAAGTTTTTTTATTTCCCTTGATGAGCTTATTTTGGTAAGCTGGATTTCTGCAGTCAATAACAGAACACGGTGTATATGTATATATAGAATGGTCCTTTTTGACCTATTATTTATTATTTTATCTATCAGGTAGGTTAGATGAACGTTTGAAAAATTATTTTCAAAATTCCATCATCAACACAACAGCAATAGCGCCATTTACGGAAATTCGCTAATAGTATAATAGGATATTTAAATCGTTTCTGAAAACTATCTCATATTAATAGATGTTATTTATAGAGCCCATAAAAAGTATTTACTATTTGTGATGTCGTAACCCAGCAAAAACATACAATGTTCATATTTATAAGTTAACAAAGGAAGAAAACAAGGCATGTTTCTTTTCGTTTTTCCATCCCGTTGTAGAATATGCTTTCTTGACTGAAAAAAAATTTTTATATCATTTTCTTTGAAAGTTATTCTGAATGTTTCAAAATTTTAGGCCATTATTATGGCACCAGGATTTAGTATAATAAATATCTTGACTATTAAAACCAGCAACTTTTTGTAATGTCACCCATCAAATTATTCCTGATAAATGACCTAATATTTTTATCACACGTAAGTAATTAAAATATTTCCTCCTACAATATTTACTTACTGATTCTGTTCAGTAATTTATTTCATTTTAATTAAATCATAGGGGTATATTTTAGTATATAGGGGTATATTTTAGTATTAACGATAATTATTATTTAATTGGATTTCATATTATATATATTAAATAAAATAATTATCTAAATAAATTTTTTTTTATATTATATATTTTAGCTGCAATCAATCAGAAGCCTTGCTGGAATAACTATTTTATGAAATCATACTGATTAAATAATATATTTTACTGATTAAAAATCTACAGGGTGCTATTGGAATAGTCTAGGAAACCAATAATTAGTACTGAAATAATTCATAATTTTTTTAAGCCCTTTAAATCCGATAATGCATGTATAGTATTTTATTATAAAAGATATGATATTTTAAAATAATTGTTCTGTTTTTGTAAACATTATTCACGTTTTAAGAAAAAAACTTTATTTTACTGAAAAGTAAAAAAAAGTAAAGTATATGACTACTTGTTAAAGTTTGAAGTACTCTGAATCATGTTGATATTTTAAATTGAGCGCCTTAAGCTTTGACTTTTTAGAACTTAGATCGATCGGTTGAGAATAGCTGCTTTAAAATTCATTTTTGACCCAAACAAATTAAAATAAAAAACACTGCAAGTTAAATAAAATTCTAATACAAACCAATGTAGCTGTATCCAAATATAATATCTATTGGAAGTATGTTCCTTATCGCACGATATTTGTCTGCTGGTTTAAAAACAAAAACACTGCCACAGACACCAAAAACCGAAATCTAGGTTACCGAGAAAACTAAAACTTTTACAATCGATTCTGGTTTTCATGAATTTTAAAAAAGTGCAAAAATCTTTTTATATCTGTCAATTTGTAGTTTTGTCAAAATTTTATGTTTTGTTATTTAAAAAAAAATGAGTTTTGAAAGTTATCAGAAGTTAAAGAAAACAGAGATAATTTAAATGCAATTTTTATGTTTTGCCATAGTAAATATCCTAATCAAACCAAACGTAATGTACTCACATATTGGGTTGACTAATAAATCAGAAGTATGTCTTTTTTAAACCAATACTACAATTAATTCTTACAGTAAAAACTAAAAATAGGTATAAAATTAAACTTTAAAGAATCAAACAAGTATTTGACTTCTAAAATAAATACTTAAGTATTGGACTTCTAAAATAAATAAATTTTTTTTTCAGAAATTTTCAGAAAAATAACTTGTAAATAGAAAAAGTAAGCGCTATATTTATAATGTACCCAGGAACGAAAGGGAGCGCTATGTTTATAATGTCCCAAGGCACCACTCGATTTTTTTAAATTATTCACACTTAAATTTTCAGAAAAATAACTTGTAAATAAAAAAAGTAAGCGCTAAATTTATATGTACCAAGGTACGAAAGACTCACATGACTCCGTATATATTGTTAATTAAGCCCATCAAAAACTTTAAATGAAAACTCCTATTTAAAAAATTGCACTCATTTAGAATTTTTCATGATTTGTCCTTAAATATCCTGTAATAAAAATTTCATCCTGAACTTATCAGTGGTAAAAACGTTCCTTGTTTAAATAAACAGATAAAAAGTTTCTGCTAATACCGTGACGGCGTTGCGAGACATTAACAATCATGATGGTTTACAACGGTTAGGATTGAATTATTAAAGTTATTTTTAAAATTTTAGCTCATCAAATTCTCTATTAAAGGGTCACTTTCGTTTGTCAGTAGTCACAATGCGTACAAATTATTTTAACATAGTAAAACGGAAGTATTATAATACAAAGCATACCAAAATAATAAACGAAAAATTAATTATACCCTTTAAAAAATAAAGAACAATTTTGTCCGTACGAGTTTATCTCATATCAGTCGTGGGTGAAATTTTGACCCATATTAATTTTCAAACAAAAATGGCAAAAACTAATGTTCCATAATAATGTTAAACAAACGAACAATTATACTCATCTCCGATACCTGAAAAAATCAACCACATAATTTTAAGCAAAGCTTTTTATAAATTATTTATCTGGGCTGCATACTACGTATGCCTTATAAACTTCGCTGCTCTGAGCTCATTGACAAAATGTAATATAAAACTAAATGCGATTTTTACCCGACTGTCAAGGTGGAGTTATGTTTTTCGCGCATTTCTTGTATGAATGTATGTATGTATATTTGTTTGTAAATTCTTTTACAATCTCGCTTCTACCAAACGGCTCAATGGATTTCAAAATTTCAGTTATCATTAAATTTGTGTCAAAAACCCAAAAAAAAAAACAAAAAAAAATGGTGTTTGAAAAAACAAAACAAATGGTGGATTTTTGGAGTAAAGTAGTAAGTAATACGTTAGTAAAAAAAATTAACATAACCTATCGGGTATCAATATAAGAAAATTAAAATGGGACTGCAAAAATATAAACTGTATGTTTAAATTTGATAATGAATAATAAATTGAGATAAAAGTTTTAATATAGTATAATAAGAAGATGTTTTTAGTGCTGGGGAACTAAAAAGTCTAAAATAAAATAAATAACTAATTGAAAAGAATAAATAAAGACTGGAATTGTTTGTTGGTCGGGCTTTGTATTATTTTTATTTAATTATTTTATTTAACTTCGAGGTGAGAATTTTTTGATACTTGGTCTTATTTTATTTTATTGTTAACTTTACCCTTCAGACACAAACATTAATGACACCTACATTCGTTGAATGTTGGAAATTTTCAACAATAAATATATTTTATAATAAAATATTATTCTAATGAAGTTGAACTTTCCGATGATCACATTCGGAAAACTTCTAAATAATAATTTTATCACAAAGTTTTCTAGTTAACAAAATTCTATATTAATATTTTGTATTTTATATTGTTATAAAATGAGGCTGAATGTAGTATCAATGTAAAAAAGTTGTTCAAATTTCCATAACAAGCTTAATTAATTTAAAAATGGGAAAAAATTTTACCACATGAAAATACGTAATTTAAATGATCCTTAAAAGTTATTTTAAAAGTAAGAAAACACGGTGGAACATCGTACAGACCTTTGAGCCAAACACACTATGTAGATATTATAAGCATGCTAAATTGTGCTTTAAATTATTGTTTCAATAAAATAAAATAAAAGTATATTTATTTATACTTCAATTATTTTTGCTGCAACTAAAACTAGGCAATATCACCTCCAGACAAGGCCACATATTTTGGTTAGTCTATTATGGCATCATATAATAATTTATGTTATAAATAGTGAATAATGGAACAGTTTTTTTAAAAGAAAGTTTTTGTTTTCTCTAGACATTATAATTAATATAATTAACATTAATTAATAAAAGATGTCTCATAGAAATAAATTTACATTTAAAATTTGATGTTCGCGTGAAAGATAATACTTAAACAAAATTCCAATAATAATAACACATTGAATTTAGTCGTTAAATATTTAAAATAATAAAAACAATTATTACCAAGGAATATTATCAAATTAAAGACAGGTACAGGATGAGGCATTCTTTTGAATGAGGCCTTACTTTTAGTGTAATGGTTCTGACTTAAAAGTTATCTTTTTCTGTAAAAAGTAATGTTTCTTAATTTTTAAGGGCTTTAGTTTGTGAGAGCTTACAAAAAAAAAATTCGCGTTTTCTCAATCAAATCGATCCTTTGCTATGTTTTAACATGATGAACGGAAAATTTAACAAATAAATTATTTATAAAATAGTTTTTGAGAAACATTAATGAATCGGGCAATAGACTTCAAGCCCATGCTAAAATTTTTAGGGTGAAATAGCTCAGCAGGAATCATGTTGAAAAAGTTTTCATGTCCTGTCATTTTCCGAAGCTCTGTGATTTAATTCTGAACGGAATTTTTGCAATTCATTTCGGATACTTATACAGAGCTAGCATTCAGCAACATATTTGCTGATGCTGGGGTTTCACACCAAGGTGTGCGGCATTCATTTTTTCAACTGTGCCGCGGTACGTGTCTGTCTGTCTGTTTGTCTGTCTGTACGTCTGTATGTCTATCTGTCTGACCAATTTTAATTTTTTGTTTCTTTTGTAATGTAATTTAGTAGAGAATGTTCTTAGCTATGTTTCAAGCGCGAGTTTAGGGTTCCGTATCCGGAACAACTAAAACATAGGAAATGATCCTCAAAATCGCCTCAGTTTATAGAAGACTCTAAGGAAAGGGATAATTTATAAGCGAGTATTCTTAGATATGTTTCAAGTATGAGCTTAGGGTTCTGTACCCGAATAAAATGTAGGGGGTTTTTAAAATTCATTTGTATCAGAATGTAGGTAGTCTAAACTGGTTGTGAAATTTTTTTTAAATACAAATTTTTTCGCGAAATTTGATTTTTTTGTCTGGCTATTTCAACCTGGCTATTGCATATTGTTCTTTAAATCATTGGTTATTGTTGAGTAACAAAATGTTAAATTTTGAGAAAGTAAAGTTGCAAACACATCCAAATCAAATATCTTGAATCAATGCACTAAATTAATTCTGCAATATATATTATTGTTTTTTTTTTTTATGGGTTACCAAGTTTAGGTAAGATAATAAGTAGGAGAGCAAAAAAGCAAAAAAATTTCATTCACCTCTAGTCATTAAAAATACCAGTTGAAACTGTTGGTGGACAGTCAGAGTAGTGAATACCCGAAAGAAAAACATATACTGTTTTCAATGTTTCAATCATAAACATTTTTATGATGCTGTCCTCTGGACTGAACTGACATGTAATCATGTTGAAGAGAGCATCTTCAGTAAAAACGATCCGGATGATTGAGGTGTTTTCCGGGATACTAGATGATATTTTACCATGAATCGCACTTTTTTTTGTCAAGAGCTGTTTAAAAACTAAATTCGCCAAAAATACATTGACCATTTTTATGGTTTAGACAGATCATTTTTATGGTTTATTTAAAACATTTAAACAACACATAACATAGGTAGCATACTTCGTATTTAATCTGTTCTCTCTTTCAGAAAAAATCAATACCTAAGAGCGTATTCTTTGTATGTACTCAGTCTAGATGCAGAAAAAGGCCTGAAAGTCTGGTTTTTCAAATATTCTAATGCAGATTTGTTGTTAAATTTAATAGTAACCACTTTGATATTCTATTTGACTATCTCTGTAGAACTTTAAAATTTACAAATGTTAATAGTTTTATTATATTAGTTACAATAATTATCATCGTTATATTATGAAAGCAATAATAACTAAAATAATATTATTTTATGAAAACTATAATATAATATGTGTAACTCATATTAGTGGAACTGTTTAAACTTGCACTGTTCATATACACTAAAGCATAATGAAATCGAATCACTTTCATTTTAAACTTCACGAATAAGCATTAATTTTACTTCATTTAAACAAATTCTGAAATGTTCAGGAATTAATAACTGATGATTATATGTTTTACTGTATTTTAGAAATCTGCTCTACGGAATATATATATTTATACATTCAAACAGGACAAGTATGTACTAGTAATGTTTGACGAACTCAAAGTAACAAATGTTAAATTGCGAACCGATTGATTACATTTATTACACGCGAAGTTACCGGATACAATCTTTTGATTGCGTAAACTTTAAAATCGAACTTAAAAAAAACTTAATTGTTTCTTGTTAGAAAAATCGCGCTTTTCCTCCGAAGAAAATGAAGGTATTGCCTTTGTACTGATGATAGAATTTTGGAAAAATGTTTGAAATGTTCATCGATTCTACTTTATAGTTGTTAAAACTATTTGAATAAAATTTGGTATCAAGAAGGGTGTTGGTATTTGAAAGATCAAAGTACAAAATATTTGATTTTTTATTAGTTTTAAGCAGAAAAGTACCTACTCTTGTGATTTTTTTTCTAGGTGTGTATTTTCTAGATGCTTAGTTTTTGAAATAAAAGTTCTTGAATAATTAATGATATAATATTCGATTTTTTAAACACACACACACACACACAAATTTCTAACGTTTATTTTTCAAGAAAATTTCTAAAAAATTCTGCTACTGGTGTCTTGTGAATTTTATTAAGAAAAATTTCTTATTTTTTCCAATCTCTAAAGATGGAATTCGTTAGCTAACGCAGCTCCTGTGTTAAGAAATTCTTGTCTAGAAGATTTCTACGGAATCTAATCAACTTTCAAAAACAATTTTCCGAAAAAAAAAAACAAAACAAAATTAGGATTTTTTTTTCTTTCAAAAACCCTTCCTTGAAAATATTTGCAGCCAGTTTGTTGGGTGAAAAATAGAACATGTGGGTTAGTTATTGTAAGTAAGGCAAGAAAATTTACACTAAAATGTTAAAAATTTACACTTTAAATTTTCTCCGAAAAAATTAAATATTTGTGATTCAATTTATTAGTCTGGGACATTACAATGCTGCAATGGTATGTAATATTATGCTTTATTTGTAACAAATGATTCGAATTAAAAGTTGGATGTTTAAAAGTTCGTAAATGTGTTAAAATGATAAAATACCTTTGTAAAATTGTTATTTTAATGAAATTAGTTCTAATTTTCCTGGAATATTAAAAACTTGTAAAAGCAAACATTAATTGAAACTGATTGTAGTAAAATTGTTTATTTTTCACATTACCTTATCGTATGCTATTGAGAGATCTTAACGCCTTGTATGTTTTATATTATTCACACTGTCATAATAACCGGATTTGATTATAAAATATCGAATAGATCAGGACATTAATTATAAACTTTAATCCTTGAAGTTTATTGTTAAAAATATTTAAAAACATTATCTTTTAAAATACAGTTAGTTAGGTATATAAATATATATTTCATGAAATCATATGTGAAATAAAAAAAAAATTGATATATTTTTTTTTAATCAAATGGAAGAGCAAAATAAAATGTTCTAAAGGTGATTGAACCAGATCGACCAAATTTGGTGAAGTGCACATTATTTAATTAACCTCATTTGAATATTTATTAATTTATTGAACAGAAAAAATCTAATTCATAAAACAATATATTAAATATTGTTTACTTAGTTGATTGTGTATTTATTTAGTTCAATAAATATATTGAATCAATTATTGTTAATTTTTTTAATAATACCAAATTTCTATCTTTTAGGAACTATTTTAATCAATTTTGTGTAAACAATTGATCTTGATTTTTAAACGCGAACAATAAACAAGAATTTTTTTTCGATTCTTTTTCTATTTTCGAGCAAAAGAGTCTGACGGTGACTTTTGCTATTCTTAAATTCCTCACGATACAACAGAAAATTCGTTTTTTTTAACCATGTTCGCACATTATCGTTCTAATTTGTTTTTGGGTTGGGAGGTAAAACCAAAAAAAAAAGTGAAACAAAAAAAAAATAAAAAAAAAACACAATAAACTAATTTTACCCTAGGTCAGCCTGCCATGAATTTTGAAAATATGCAAAATATTTTCATAATTTGTCAATTTTAATTTTTTGTTTTTTCACTAAAAAAAATGAATTGTGAAAGTGAGCTATCAGAAGTTAAAGATAATAGAGATAATTAAAAGTAAGTACAAGGAAATTTTATGTTATGTCATACAGTATAAAGTAAAAGTAGCTATAAAATTAAATTATTTAAAGAATAAAAAAAAATTGACTTCTTAAATTAATACCTTAATTTTTTTTAAAAATATCTTGTAAATAAAAAAGTAAGCGCTAGATTTATAATGTACGAAAGTACGAAAGGCACATAGCTCCTACTGGGTGTCCTACGATACCCATCAATTTTTTTTACCTCTTTTATATGTAAGTAAAACAAGGCTGAGACGAATTTGATAGAGTCTACTGTGATCGATACAGAAATACCTATTTTAGAAATTTTGATTCTGAAATCTTACAAAATTATAGCTATCTTTTACTGTTTTACTTATTCACGCTTGAAACTGTTTATAAATTCATGATTTTTGGACAAATAACAACTGGTTTTTTCGATTAAAAGCCGTAAATAAATATGAACAAATTTGTTGTTCTGATTGTCTTGTCTATCGTATAATTAATTCATTTAATCAAGTATGATAGAATAATGTCTCATGTATCGAATTTGTTACTATCTTCCCTCTGATGCACCAAGCATATAAACTTGCTCAAGTACATGTTAATTTTTTTGAAGCCGAGAAAATTAGTTTAAAACTGCTTTACTGAACGTAGTACCATTGTAGGTAATAGTAATAAACTTCGTATTATGATATCTGTATAACAAAACTTTTACTTAAAAGTCCTTAAGGAATGAATTGATACATATCTAAATTTGTTCTGCATTCTAATTTCTAATGTCTAGTTTTAATAACCTAAATATCTGTATCATAACTTTGTTACCAGGGGTGAATTTAAAGATAAAATAGTTTTAAGAATGCCTTTTAATAAAGTAAAGTCTAACTTTTTTTTATTTTTTTGTTTTATGGTATCTTACTTTATCACCTGGATGTGCAATAAGAAAGGGTTTTTAAAAATTCATCTTTCCGAAATGGCTGTCGTTTTATCATTTAAATTGAATTTAATTAATCTGTAGAAACCCCAATATCCTATGAACCTAAAATTTCATTTTAAAATTTTCCTAAAGTTAAATATATTTAGAAGCTAGGGATCAAAGAAAATAGAATAAAGCGAATTCTCTGGTAAAGCGAGCTGGCAAAATTTTTTATTTAAATGATCAAAATAATCGTTTATTATTTATTGTGGAAAGTTATGTTTATTCGTTTAATTATCATATTTCATATTCATACACATAGCAGTCGCAATAAATCTTGTATGCTATTTCAGTATATATAGACAATACTTTTGCTTAATTATCAAATATATAATTAGGTACTTTATGCCAGGGCATGAAGTAGCTAATTAATAAAGACAGCGGTTTTGTAGTTTGAGCGCTTGCTAACACTCATTTCGTGCGTAATTAACTGCATATTTTGTAACCAATTTTAAATGCGTAGGTATAATAAGTATATTTTAATTTCTTGTCCATTTCTATGAATTAATTAAATTTTAATTACAATTTGAATCATTACAGTAATATTATTTTACACCTACCGAATTTTTAAGTTTATAAAATTTAGACCTCAGATGGTGATCTTCGCCCCTGATTTTATTAAAAACTCCATATATGAAGTAGTAAACTTAATTTTCACTATTAAACGTTTGTAAATGTTTAATCAGACTATTTTCTGTTCTTATATATTTCATATACGTTTACGAGTCAAACATTTAGACATGGAAAAAAACAAGATCATTATCTACTTAAAAAACTCAATCTATTAGGTGTGCGATGACCTGACATGAATGGAGTTAGAATGCGTTGACCTTTTTTACACTCTAAATTCATAAATATGAATTTTTATTATTCAATGAATATTGGTAAATAAAAATTAATGTAATTATGGTTTGTTAGTCACTAACCTAAATTATTATCGATGTCAATGAAATATCTCCCTGGATGCATAATGAATAACGTAGTCACTGTCCTTGAAAGTTAATAGGAGTGGTTTTCTTGGGAAAGAAGGTCACAAATAAAGTGTATTATATTTTTTAATTTTTTATTTGTCGACGTTTCGACCTCAATTTGGTCTTTTTAGAGCCTTGAAAAAGACTCAATTGAGGTCGAAACGTCGACAAATAAAAAATTTTGAAATATAATACACTTTATTTGTGTCCTTCTTTCCCCAGAAAACCACTCTCATTAACTTTCAAGGACAGAGACTACGTTATTCTCAATTATTATAATGGAATATGAAGAAAAAAAATTTTATAATTTCAATCCTTCGCATATATTTAACGAATAATGACAGACTGTTAATTCGATAATTCACACTATTTATATTCAGAATAACCATATTTGTCATTCTATCTACATCACCACGGGGAGGGGGTGGTATCGTAAACTGTAAAATCACTAAAGCTTGAATTTAAGTGGACCACTTACCACGTGTTTTTTTCGGCAATTATTCATAAATGCCTGAATAGTGTGACCAACTTAAATCATAATTACATAAATCTTAAGTATAGCTTTTTATCCACGTTATATTATTTGAACGTCTTATATGAAAAACACATACTA
This sequence comes from Chrysoperla carnea, assembly GCF_905475395.1. Classification (NCBI taxonomy): domain Eukaryota; kingdom Metazoa; phylum Arthropoda; class Insecta; order Neuroptera; family Chrysopidae; genus Chrysoperla; species Chrysoperla carnea. The sequence continues at coordinate 68,143,183 of NC_058337.1, read as the reverse complement.
CACTAAAAGTTATTTAATTTGTGTTATAAACTTTCTAATATAGACAAGAAGACACTTAAGCTAGAACTATCTAGCAAGTAAGCTAAACATGAACTAACAATATATATTATGCAGGGTGTTTGGTAATTAAATGACCACCTTGATGGTGCTTTTACTTGAACTCATTTGCAATAAATTGGACCCTTAACCCCATGTCATAAATGCACGATTCTCGAGCTAAATAAACTTGTAGGTTTCTTCATGTTTCACATTTTTCAACAACAACAAAAAAAACAGTTTTTTTGAACCCCCAACCCAAAGAGAGGACTGTTATAAATTGACCACTATGCGTGTGTGTTGGTCTGTGGCATCCCAGCTCCTAAACGAATTGACTGACTTTGATTTTATATTTTTGAAGGGTGACTTAATGCAAAATGTTCTTTGCTAAATTTCAAGAAAGTCGGTTCAAGTTGGATAGCTCTATGGTGATATCGGACAATAACATTACTAACCTATATCTTCATCTTTGTTTAATTAGGAATTTTAAACGTTCATATTTTGCGTACTTTGAAAGATTTTCGAAAACCATCTTCACTTTACGGCCCGTGCAGTCAGAATTGTTCCCCCGAGGTGATAAAAAAATTTTGTCAAGCTTAGTAGGTTCGATCATTATATAGTATGTTTTATTTGGGAATATCAGTTATGCGTGTGTGACACCACAGTCGCAGTATATATATACACGACTGTAGCTACCTAAGAGTAACTATCTTTCTTTACTTTCATGACGAAAAAAAAACGATTGTTGTTTTAAAATAATTCTTAACATTCAATTTATCGATATTCATTGATTTTATTAGGACATTAAAAAGAAAAGCCAATAATATTTATAATTTTGGAAAGGTTATGAGTTGAGAAAGTTTTTTCTGAAATAAGCACGGCAAGACGCCAACTGTGTGATAATTTTTTTAAATAACTTTTTTTTTTAAATATAATGTAAAAACTTTTTATGGGTCCTGTGTTTTCTTGCCCGTCTTCTTTCTCCATGTGAAAACTTGAGTCATATATAATAGTACTATTTTAAAATACAACTAAGTAGTATCTCCCAAGTGTAATGACTTTTCTTTTTACTTTGCAAAAAAAGCATATGAACTTGGGGGTCGTGTATTTCTCACTTTCGCTGTTTAATTATCAAACTTTCAAGGGTGACCATCGAATTACCAAACATCCTATAAATAATAATATATTAACAACAAAATAATTGTGTATATAATAGCTAAGTAAATTTTCATATTTATATATGTATCTGTATGTGAATGTATTATACAGCGTGTTCTGTTATTGACTGCAGAAACCTAGCTTCCGAAAATAAGCTCATCACGAGCAACAGAAAACTCTTTTCCCAATTTGAATCTGAAGCCTAATTTGGGAGATACGGGTGTGACAAAAATTGATACATTTGTTCATTCACTGACTATCATTCGATAACCAGTAGCCAATGATAATCAGCAGATATTAGTAAGTTTCACTGAATAATGGAAGGGATTTTAAAAAAAGTATAAAATTATTTAATTGAATTTGGTCAAACCGTCCCATTTTTTATATTTATATTCTATTATTGTGAGAAAATAATAATAATTATAAGTAAACTTTTTACCATTGTACGTAAATAAACAAACCACATCCATTGCCGCATGGATTGTTTGTTTACGTACAATTATCTTATGTTTTTTTCAAAATCATATAATCCAATTAAATCATTTTATGCTTTTTAAAAAATCCGCCTTTAGTTGAATATTATTAAATCATATTTACAAATATCTACTGATTATCATTGGCAGCTGGTTATCGAATGATAGTCAGTGAATGAACAAATGTATCAATTTTTTCCATACCAATATCTCCCAAATTAGGCCACAGATCCAAATTTGGAAAGAGTTTTTTGTTGCTCTTGATTTGCTTATTTTCGGAAGCTAAGTTTCTGCAGTCAATAACAGAACACGTTGTATATATATGCATGGTATATTAGGAAGTGAGAATCATATTATTATTAGATTATAATATTTATAAGCTTTCAATTAATATATTCAAATTTGATAATGTAGCTGTTATCTATGCTAATCTTCTTACATATAGGTATAGGTAAAATAGATACATTCTAATTGTCTATCCGTCTTTGGTATGGTTTGGTTCCTTATATATTTGTTAGTCGAAGATGAATATACACAAATACTGAACTAATTTCGATACGGTTTGTTTGTTATTAAGTTTCTAGATTATTATTACACTTGATGAAACCTGTTATTGAATCAAACTATACAGCTATATTGCTGTTAATTCCTCAACCGCATTAATACTACTGAGAATTATGGTGGAAGCGAAGTGTAGTGTATACATCTTTACATTACACATTGCTCAGAACCATTTTTATAAATTGAATGCAGTAGAGTCTCGAAAATCGCGACTAAATTAAAACCAGTGTTCCGACAACTAAATTTGTTCCGATTACTTAGATTGTTCTGAATATATAGTGTGTCGCATTTAAGATGAAGACACACTCATATTTTCATTATTTATAGGAATATCGATTTGAAATTTTGCAGTCATACAGGATTCTGAGAATATTTTTATATACCCATATACGGATTTTTATGACAAAATTCGCACTTTTAATTTTTTCATTTTTCACCCAAGAATTTGTTCAAGGAACAATTGTTTTCAAGTCAAAAATCTTTTTCCGTGGAGTACCTATCATAATATTTCAATGTGGGTGGAAGTCAAAAATATTTGACCGCTGAGTACTTCCATAATATTTAAGTGAAGGTATACGATCATCGAAAAATCCGAGTTTATACCATCGCTTTGACAGACCAAACTCAATATTAGTTTAAATTATCAGAACGAAGCCTTGAGCTAAGCCAGTTTTACTGGATTGGGAGGGAGCGGGGTAAATAACTGATATAAAAATATTTTTTATTTAAATCAGTTCCTCACATTGTTTATACGCATAAAGTATAAAAATGAAAACAAACCCCTTATGTCATCAAACTATAAGTTACTTTGCAATTAAGCATTAATAAATTATAAACTTGTTTTCATTTATTTAAAACGCAAATATTCATAGCCTTCGTACCAAGTGATTCATTCAACTACAGTTTAATTCACAAATTAAATTAGTTCACTTTTATTGATGACTTCTTATACTTACAAAATTTTGGTATAGGTATTCAAAAAAGCTCTTAAGTAGCCCACTTGCCTATCTGCCCGTCCGCCTGCCGACACGATAACTCAAAAGCGAAAAGAGATATCGAGCTGAAATTTTTATAGCGTAAAAAAGTTTGAGTTTGTAAATGAGCAAAACATAAATCAAAAGTTTAAATGTAAAAAATGTTCCTTATATAGAAATAAATCAACTATTGTTTGAAACATTTTTTCGTGAACATCACTATTTCCAAAGCAAGTAAAGGCTTACCTCGTGCGGCTACTGAGCCGCTTAAGATCGAAATATTCTGTACATAAATGATACCTACGAAAAACTTCGGGAAAATGGAGCTTTCAAATGTCGTTGACAGTATTTTTTCAGAGAGGTTGGCATATATTAAAATTTTTTTTTCAACCTACCCTGAACTTATTACCTTGACAACTCTTCCAGTCCAAGAGAATATTAGAGCGTATCTTAAGGTTCAATTTTTTATTTTTAAAATAAACCCTGATAGCGCCTTAAAAAGACAAGTAAAACATCCACCGATGCATCAAATATTCTCTTTTATCGACGGAAATGTTGAAGGAAAATGTTGAAGAAAATGTTGAAATGTGAAGGAAAGGAGAAAAAGGACTTTCTTTTGCTGAGAAATAAACCTGTACAAATTTAAAAATTTAACTACAGGTAACCGTATGAAATTTAATTAAGTTTAACACTACTTACATAGAATATCCTAGATAAAAACATATGATTTAACCAAGCAATATAATGTACCAAACACAACCCATGAACCAAAGTAATAAAATATGGCGTAATTACATAATTACAATGCCCATAGTACGACATACACGCATGTATAGGCTGGCATTAGAAGTATAGGGTGGCTTCTGAATTTACATACACTTTTACTTCTTGGTTCCACATAATACAAAAACAAAGTTTCAGCGTTTAAAGTTTTAAGTATTGTGTCAGTTTTTGTATGCAAATTGTCTTTTCGGTTCAATATTTTTAATTGATTTTTTGGTCACTTCCAATTCTTATCTTTATGACCACAAAATGGCAATGCTGTCTATAATTTCTGCTGAATGAATTCGGTTGCCGAAAAATCTTTTTCCAATAAAATAGAAAAGCGTTGTTGTAGTGACCAAGTTTCTAATTTAATACACACTATTCTTGTTTTTGTTATTTACGAATTCGAGTCGATTATATAAACTGATAAATCAAGAATCCTAAACATTAACCAGAAGATATGTAGACAAATTTAATCACAACAAAGTTGGACTAGAAATATATCAAATCAGAACATAACAATTGATCCATTTGCACTTTTCGTCTCTTTATTGAGACTTCTTCAGTGACAAAAAATTATAATTAACAAAATTACAATGTAACCTCTAATACATAATTACTTAAAAAAAAAACTAAACAAGTAAAAATTCAGAGCTTAATAATATAAGTTCTAAATTTTTATTTGTTTAAGTATTTATGTGTCAGAGATAAATATTTTAATTGATAATTATAATTTGTAGTTGCTGAAGAAGTCTCAAGAAAGAGAAGAAATGTCCAACTGGATCAACTGTTATGTTCTAATTTGGTATTCCTGATCCAACTTCCTAGTGGTAATGTTTATATACTTTTCGTTTTGGACGTCATAAACAATTATAAATTGACCAGCGTCAAGACCGCCTCATGGTTTTATATTAATATATGCTTTTAATTCATTATTTTCTACTTTATACTTCATTAAAATAAAAGTAAATAATGATCTTGTGTCAGTTTCTCAACGGTTCATTTTCAAAATCAAAAATGTAAATGACCACGCAACAGTTGATAAATTTTTGATCAAATTTTATCAGAGTTTCCTGAATGTTTGAAGTGTTTGCGTTTGAAATGTTTGTTTTCTAGTAAAATTATCACTGTAAATATAACTCTGTATATGTTCATAAATTATTTATATATATTTTCTACAAACACACCCAGGTCATTTTGTGAGAAAATATTATATAGACAATCGAGAAAACCCTTAAGATGATGTTTACGTTGGTTTGGCTTGACCAGCTAGCTCTTTGAATGTAGCATACATTTTATTTATTGTGGGTATGTGATGTGATCTTCCTACAACCAACAAAACTAAATATAATAATAATAAAATAGTTATATTGCTATCAGTTTGTCCTTGTGTGTGTGTGTGTGTGTGTCGTTTGCGTACTTGAAACTATAAAGGCATATCTTTATTGTCCTTTATTTTATAGGCGACATTTATATATTATGTATTTATATAATAAACATGACCAAAAAGTCCTCAAGGCACTAAATTTTTCCCGCTGTTTTTAGAAAAAGTACTACAGTTGGGCAAAATACTGACGTCATACATTGTATTCAATAGATATATAAATATCACGATATAAAATTCTTACCACACAAACTCATGAAAATTAAACTCTTTTGCAAAATTCATTTTACATCCTTGGTTCTTTATACGTAGGCTGTAGTTTTTTCTGGAAATTTACAACAATTGTAATAAGCGCTAGTGTTAAATATGGGTACTAACATGAAATTTTTAAGCGAATTTATTAAATTTCTATCGAACTTACACGGTTAGTATTTACCTTCAAATTATTTTTCGATAATTTGTGTTTTAAAAAATTTAATCGAACATATTTATAAAGCTATACAAAGCAATAACATCTAGTTAAGGCGTAGTAAAAGCACTAGAGGTTTCACTTGAACTCAATTAAGAAATGTTTATGAATAACTAAATTTGCCTGTACCCTAATGTATAAACCTCTTTTAGTCCGACATCCATTGTGGTAGATGTCGGTAATAATAGTGCAAAAAATTTGGTTAAATATACGTGCTCAGCGTCCGAAACTTTTTGAAAGATTGTTTTTTAAAAAACGTGACTTTCATTTTCCAAACCACAAAATTAAATTTACTATTAAATTAAATTTCAGTACAAAAAATTTTAATAAAATTACTTTTGTTACAGGTAATTATGCTTATTTTCAATTCGTATGCTACTCGATAGTAAGTAAAAATACTTTATTAATTTTTAGTGGAGAGAAATTTACAAATTCTGCGGCATAAAACATCAAAACTTTTTTTTTTTTTTGCTTCACGCGTTAAGAGTTATATAACCACAACCATTATTTATGAAGTGGGGAAAGTTTAAATTTCATAACTGCACTATGAGTTCACATTCAACTTATGTACATTTCACTAAAACTAGTAGAAGAACTACGATCTTCAAACGGAAAACTTAGCTGATCGTGTATTTTCCCGATTTTTCTAAAACATACCTTACCAATTAAAATAACTGTCAAATCAGAATTCCAACGCAAGTATGCTAAACGATAATTCATTTTAATAATCCATCTTGATCCAACGAAGCACCTTAAGGCAAATCGGGATAAAAAGTAGTCTACTTGAGCCTTATCTTGCCTTTCAAGGTCGTTTAAAAAACAACTTCTATTACTTATAAGACAATTTTTTAAGTTTGTAATGCTTAACAATGTTGATGCTACGAACAAAATTTTGGTATAAGTGTTTATGTATGTGCTTGTTTGTTTATTACTACATCCATTGAGGAACTCAGAAGAATGATACTCGAAGAATCATACTACGTGTGTATGAGTGACTCTCTTTCTTTACTAACATGACGTAAAAAACAAACGATTGCATAATCAACACGTCTAGATGGTATTTATAACAATTATTCCGACAATTTTTTTTTTCACTTGTTGTTTTTTAAAATTAGTAATTGGGTGCCTGTAACATGTACATAACTCCCTACTCTTTCCAAGTAGAACTACTTTTCCCAAAAAAATTTCGTTGAAGAAATAATAGGCTGATCAGTTGTAATGGATCGCACTGTTTATATTTTATGCAGATAGATAGTTAAGGTTAAAAATATTACATAGCTTGTATGTGTTTCCAATGGATTATCGGGTTTTGGAAATCAAATTTTTTCATACCGAATTAAAGTTGAACTATAATTAAAAAACGGTCATTTACAGTTTACACATTCCATTTATATCCGATCAGGCAGAATAACAAATATAACTTTCTGGTCATACCTGTAATCTGTTATAATATTTACCTATTGTATTTATGTGGTTATATATATAATGTAACCTGAAGGGTCTTCTGTTGTATGTATATTATATAATATGCCTATACATTTGGGGTTATAGATGATAGTCAAAGGTGGTAGTAGATACCTCTAGTGCTCTAGAGCAGGGCTTCTTAAACTTTTGTAATTCACGACCCCATTTATGATTGCGAGTTTCTTGACGACCCCATACAAATATAAAAGAAAAATAAATTAATATTTTTTGATGATTTATTTATTAGGTAACAATGTACATATACATATGAAAATATATAAGTTTAGAATTCGTTTTGAAACATACAAAAATCTAAAATTATAAATTGCACGAAAAATTATAAAATTGTATTTATTATAGTTTCAAAAATAAAAGTGGATTCTGACCGTCTTAATTCTCTCGAATATATTCAAGTAGTTGCGGGGTAAGTATTAAATTAAAGTATAAAATAAAGTAAGTAAAATAAAGTAAGTAAGTATAATATAAAGTTAAAAATTTAATGAGATGGATGTGCCTGTTTTTTATTGCATAACAAATCAAATCTTGGTGGAATGTTTGAAACTGCTGGACGTAAGACCTCTTCAACATTTTTTATCGCTGAAAGATATTGGGATTTAATATGTGTCAAAGCTGTTTCTTCAGCAATAATACCTAGAAATTTTGTTGATAATTATTTCTCGCGATTATTTCGGCTTTTAGAGATTGACAAAAATAAAGTTATATTTTTTATTAATTCCAATAACATTTCATAATTCATAGTAAATGTTATTCAAGTTAATTATAATACTCTTAATAGAAATGCAGGTACAAACAATCTTTCCGAACTAGAAGATTTTATGATATATTTATCTACGATAATTGTTATTTTATCTTTATAACAATAATTTTACAAGTTAAAAAACATTTTCTGTAAAATTGTATTTTTACCTCTCGCGACCCCAGAATTTTGCTACGCGACCCCAAATGGGGTCGCGACCCATACTTTAAGAAGCCCTGCTCTAGAGCTAGACACACTTTACTATAGCATTGAGTGTAACTAAATAACTTATTCAAATAGCATATTGTAGACATAACATTCCGCTAACACAAATAACAACATGTTCCAATGGGAATAAATTATAGACAACATTACATTAAAAAAATATGACATAGTCATAAAATAAGTAAGGTCAAACATAACGAGATATTATTTTCTTGTTATTAAACAGCTGCAAAAATCTGATACAAGATTCAATTTCGGACTATATTTCTTGTTTAAAATACTTTTTAAATTATAGGCGATGTTTTACTCTAGTTTTTCTATACTTTATTTATGATTTTTCTTTAAGAATAACAAAAAACGGCTATCACTGAAATTTGGGGGGCAAAAACAAAAATTTTCCTGACTCCTTGAAATATAACTCTTTGCGGTAATTGATTTGTAAGAGATAGTCCAACTGAACATAAAACACACAGTCATATACAAGCTCTAAACGGTGATGTAATTAGAAAGCAAATTTACGCTTGGGCTATACTAATTCATGTATGGTTACAATCCCATTAACGATGCATGGAATACATTAGCTTCTTACGATTTTTTATTTAATTTAAAAATACATATTAATCTGAGATAATAGACATAACATTTTAGTAAATTGGAAAATTTACTTTCATCCATGATATTAAATAATTGTGATGGTGATTTATCAGGAACTTGGACAATGAATAAAAACAAATGTTAAATTGTCAAATGTTGCAACGTTTCGTTGTTATTTACAACTTCATCAGACAATCTGTGTACAAAAAACAGTAGTATAATATAATAAATAACATGTAAAAAGAAATAATCTGAAAAACTTCATCGTTAAACAAAACTTATAAGTGAAGTAAAATAACTTAAAATAGAGCACGTTAAAAGAAACTTTAGAGAAAATAATTGTAATAACAATTAATAAATAATTACTATGATAGAGTTAGTTCAAAATCAAACAACCAATTTGGTAGAATTCGTTCAAAATGAAAAAGTGGCACCGAACAAAAGAGGGTGCAGATATGAGTATGAGTGCACATAAATACACATCATACACTCTCTCCTGCTCTAACTCTATCATAGTAATTTATTTGTCACCTGATTCATATAACACTGTTTTTTATGAATCAATTAGTTAATTGTTATTACAATTATTTCCTCTACAGTTTCTTTTAATGTGCTCTACTTTAAGTTATTTTACTTCACTTATAAGTTTTGTTTCAATACAATCCATCGATTACTTTGAGAACACAAACATGCGGTTATTCCATAGAAACTGAAGACCGGTGAGTCCTCACCAATCCTGAAAAACTGTAAGCCTGTTGGTCGTAGGCTCTTTGACCAACCAACGATTTTATCTTGTAAAAACATAAAACTATGCATACATTATATCAGTAACTTTTCTTGCCTATATACACTTGTAAAAAATATACATAATAATTCTCGATTATACATCCAGGTAAACATAAGCAAAACTTTTTCTCGTGGCTTATATAGGTTCTGACACTATACTATTCCAGACGAAACACAAATTATTATGTTTAATCTATTCGAGGTCTTAACCATAACAAAAACTAGTTATTATAACCACCATTGGCTAGAACATATAGTGGTAACATTACCTTCCCCCACCCTATTAAATAACCATCATCATACCACTAAACACAAATCTTATTGTTTATCTTATTTAGTAGATTATGTTAAATACTCTCTCTACACATTGACTTTAGAGTATAGAAGCGTATAATAATACAATCAGCATCACACCAGCCAGGCAAGAAGAAAACACATTAAGGTTGTGTACTCGTTTGTTATTCAATCTAATTTATATAAACAAATTTGATAATATATTCTAAAGTTTGATATTGTACAGAGTGTTATGACCCATGTAGCACATCACAATTTGTTCAATTTTGTTTCAAGTCTTAGAGGAGATTGTTGTGGATTTGGCTAGGTTTGAACCGAGTTTTAGAATAGGCTCAGAAAGTCGCACTCAGCGTACTCAGAACGTAGCGTACTTAGAACGTAAAAAGTGAGTTTGAATTCGTAAATTAACAAAATAGTTCAGTTAAATCTTGTAAACCGCTAGAGATAGAACAAGATTTTAAATATAAAAAATGTTCCTTATAATTTTTCTAAACATCACTGTTTACCTGTGAGGGCGCAAATTAGGGCAAAACTTTAGTGACTATTTTCTCCAAAACAATTTAAGATAAGGAATTGAAAATATGCAGATGGTTTCAATTAGTGGCCTTGTAAAAGATTCTCGAAAAAAGAAAAAAAATATTCTAGAAAATGCTTCAAAATCAAAACAAATGGGCCATAAATTTGTTGATAAACTTTTATAATTTATATAAAATAATACAAACACTTTTTATACAGTGTATTTCGGCATTTAAGTCAATTGTTTATTTTCACTTGTTTTAAATATTGTTCTTTATCTATAATGTCGTTAATCCGAGCTTAACATATGGTTCTTTAGTATAGATATGGATAATTTTGGCCTCGTTGAATGCTCTTCTCTTTGTTAACAAAAAACGCCTATAATCACAAAATGGTTTTAGCTTTTTCATTGAAATTTTTAAAATTTTAAATATGTACAATATCTTTATAACTATTTAATTTTTGGCGGAGAAAATCTAAGATTGATTCAATCATCATAGAATTTATATGCTTAAAAATTTGAAATAAAAAAATGGTTGAAGTTATAGTATATATAGTCTTTTTCTATTCAACAGAAAGAAGCTTAGACTAGGAATTTTTTTTCTAGTTTCCAATACCTCCTAGACTATTAAGACTTGAATACAAAACTTTTTTTTTCGTTTATAGGCAATCTGTATGTTTGACAGTACATGAATATATTTTATAAATAGTAAAATTTATGGATTAATGCCAAAATTGTAATTAAAAGTAAATAAGTATTTTAAATTAAAGAATAATATTTAATGATTATCATATGTTTTCTTTTTTTCTTATATAATATATTATATTATAATACAAATAGGCAAACCAGACTCCCGTTTTGATGGTGTATATAATTTTAATTCCGGATATTTTATATTGAATTTAAAATAAAATAGACAACATATATTTATAATTCTAAAAATAATATTCAATTTTATGTGATTTTATTGTGTTCATAATTTATGATTAAATTAAATTATAAATTCATTCAGAATATTTATAACAGAATTAAATTTTTTTAAATTTTCATGTCAACATAGCTTTTAAAATCTACCAAAAAGGTCTCTAGATGTATCTAACAATAAATTATTAGTACAGTAAAAGAAGTTACCAAAATCGGCAAATAAAGGAAAATGAAAGAAACCGTTCGCATTTTGCTAAAACCTCATGAAATATGTTTTTTGGGTGTTAAATACCATTAGAAACGTATGAGTTGGTGGCGGAAATTTTTCTATTTGTTATTACACAATAAATTTTTAATTCAATGAAACGATCAATGTTAAAGTTCACTTAGAAAATTAGTAATTATTCCACTTGAATGCCGTAAATGTTAAGTCTTTGTCAAATTATCGAAAAATATTATTCATGTGTAACGTATACGTAATTCAAGTTGCTTATTTATTAATTTTGTAAGTCACCTTTAACATTAACCGTAATAATATTTGGCACCTAAGAAACGCATTTCATGAGGTTTTAGCGAAATGCGAGCGGTTTCGTTCATTTTCCTTATAACATCTTTAACTGGGTGCCCCATGTGTTTTGTGAAAGTTGTAGAATCGTTTTACTCGAGTAAATCACACATTTCAAAAACCGCGATGCTTAAATTCAATAAAGGAATTTTCGAATATTACTATATTCTTGAGGTATCGAATATTATCATTAAATTATTGAATCACTCGAAATATAATAAACTTCGGCAATTAGTAGCTGATTTTTTACATCTTGTTATGAAGAAGCTACATGAAGCAGTTTTTTCGCCTACCCACTGCTTAGAGTAAGGTAGAAATAATTGTATTTTTAATATTTGTGATTCAATATTTCAACAATGATTTAGTGTGTAAAAATCTCTTCGAAAACTTTTAGCTTTTTAGGTTGATTAGGACCTAAAGCACAAGATGTTGTGTTCCAATGTTTTTAAACTGCCGAAGCAAATTGCGGAAGTCTTCAATTTGGCTGTTAATTTGATTTAAGACTACGAATTAGCCACTAGATTAAAATAAACGTCTTTTGCGATAAATCCAATAATGCTCCTATATCGTAGTTCATGACGAATATCAGATACTAGAATAAAAAACACGAACACACTTTCATACACACACGTACTTGAAGCTCTCATTTCTCGTGGCAACATTACTCCTGAGTAATACCACAATGAATAACTTACTCCTGAGTTATAATAATACAATGAATACTTAATCGATATTTTATCTACATCAAAATGAACTAATTCTTATAACAAGCAAGTATTATATATACTGCTGTTTAATAACACACTAAGTAGGATATTGTTCGTATATAATGTATTATTATGTGCTCTAATTTACGATGAATCAATATATTACATATTTACAAATTACAAAAGTAGTATATTTTATAAATAACATACACATAGACTATTATTACATTTTAATATCGGGTTATTAATTATTTTTTAAAAACTATTAATAATTCGATTTAAATTTTTAATATATAGGAAATCATTTTTTATTTATATGGTGTTTAATATCTAATTGATTTTTTATATTCATATTATTCTACACTTTATACAAACATGATCGACTTTTCTTTTTTGAGATGTATTTACGATGAAAAAGATCGATTATATAATTATATTAGTTCATGGTCTGAGACTCGACGGAGAACAAAAATATTCACTCTCAAGTATCTCTTTGTATATTCTTCCCATATCTCAACAATGAAAAAGTCTTTTTAAATATGCTTACATCAGTTTTTGAAATGTAAACTTGCCGCGTTGAGCGACTTTATTACAGTAGTTTTCTAGTAGGGGGTAAAAATTCTAATTTGGTGGTTACCAAGTTTGGATCGTCAGCTCAGAATTGATATGCATACCACGTGAAATAAATACCACGTTAAAGATGGTTTAAGGCCGATCTTTGAAGTTAAGCAGCATTGGGCAAAATCAGTACTTGGATGGAAGACACCTTGAGAACATTATCGGCTGATGCCTTTTAATTATTTCTGATAATGTTTATACCTATAATAGTCGTAAACACGAAAAGAAGTTGATGAATTGACTTGAAATTTTGACAGGTCGGTGCATTTATAGGCAAGAATGCTTATATATAACTTGCATCTCAAAGCTATCATTGGAACTAATATTTAAGAATGAAAAAAGAGATGCAAGACATATAATTGCAAATGTGTTTCTCTTGACTATTTTTATTTACTCCTCTTATAATTAATATTGGACAAATCCAAAGCGAAACGTTTAACCAGTATGTTAATAATTTCAATTTTCATACTACTATTTATTTAAAAATTAAAAAAAAGAAATTACATAATTATTTTAAAATTTTAAAATGTTCACTTCTTTCGACAGTCCACATAACCAATTATTTTTTAACGGCGTTAATGTAATTTAACGGCTTGTCTTGGATGGTAGATAGTTAGTTCGTGTAAGCGCATGAACCTGTGGGCTAAGTCACAACTTCGATACTCCAAGACATCATAGATAGCACTACACACTGTAATGGCCTTTGAAGAGATTAAAACATCTATCTACACGGTATAAACAAACAAAGAATCAAATAGCATAATATATTTTAGATTATTCACAAGATAATGTTTACACCCTCTTCAACCCCCTTACAGTACTATCTATGGTATTATGAGGTCGCGAATAACACGTTTCTTATGTCATGAACTTTCAGTTATATATAAATAACTTAAGATTTCATAATACGTCGTATTTTGATTGCAGAAATGCTCAATTCTTCAGATTAAAGTTTTAAGTTTTTACTTCTATCGGCAGTATCCATGACTACCTATCATTTTTATTAATTAGTTTTTTTTTTAAGGTAGAACATATTTTTATACAGCCTGTACAGAATGTATTAATCATATTCATTTTCATATTAAACTAGATATTCTCAACATTTTAAAAACAACTTTAAAAATAATTGACTGAGTTAATTGTTGAAATACCATGTATAGACAGTGTTGATTAAGCAATCATTTGTTTTTTGAAGTCACGTAAGTAAAGAAAGATATGCACTCTTAGATAGCCACACATTATTTCCATAGAATACATACTATAAAATTTGTACCAAATTGGCGCCCTCGTGGATAAACATTGATTTTTACAAAAAAAATGTTTCAAGCAAAAGTTTTTTATGTTTTTATAAGGAACATTTTTTACATTTAAACTTTTGTTCTATCTCTAACGGTTCACAAAGTGTGTCTTACGGACCCAAGATCCCATTGACCTGGGTTGCTAATTTACGAACTCGGCCTTACTTCTTACTGTTTTTGAGTTATCGTGTTGATAGACAGGCGGACAGACAGACGGACGGACAGAAAGATGGACAGACAACCGAAAACGATCTAATAAGGTGATTTTATGAACACCTGTATCAAAACTTTGTTAGTAGCATCAATATTTTCAAGCGTTTCAAACTTGGAACTAAACTTAATATACTATGTATATTTCATATATACATGGTATAAAAAAAGAGACTCTTATTTGAATTTTTTAACAATATAGTGTAAAAATATCCCACAACAATAAACTACTATTATGAAAAATATATTGATTTAAAGGTAATTCGGTCAAATTTTTAATATGCATTAAACATTAATGTACCTATAATTTTAACTAATACCATTAGGTAAATAAAATGACATTAGATCTCCCAAGGGATTATAAATTAAAGCTTTCGTTATAGTATTCGATATTCAATTTAATATTTATATTAGGTCACATGCGATTTCAATATGTATTATTGACCATTGGAGGTTTGTAAATCAATTGACAATATAAAAGCTGCATTATAAAGTATACGATAATAAAGTTAATTGACAATATTAAAGCATACTAAAATATACGGGTATACCACGCTTATAAAAACTCCAATTTACGGAACATAAAATTTATATAGACATTTTTATTAATACAATTATTTTTTGTTGCAGGTACTTACACTTATTTTCCATTCGTACTCACTCGATAGTAAGTACAAAAATTGTATTAATTACTCAGATTTAAAAAACAAAAAAAAGTTGCATTTGATGAAATTATTAATTTTCCAAAATATTTTGCATCGGGTGTTGAAATTTTATATATATTTTTAGTATAGAATCACTCTAAACTAATAATAAAATCTTCAAATATTCCTAAGTTTCCATATTTTGTCAATCAGAAGGAAAGGAGCTGCTATCGTCCAATGACTGCTGAAAGAAGATGGTACAAATTGGGCTATTTTTTGAACAATAAAAATGTTTATGAGACTTAAAATTGTATATAAAACTTATTTCAAAAATATGACTGTTAATTTATGAAACACACCTATCGTTTTTCAATCCAAATCTATTTCAGAAACATTAAGCATCGTCGTCCATGATAATTTGAATTGTAAAATAATTCCTTAGATTGTAAATAACATATTTAAGAATGAGGTAATAATTAAATGTTATCAAATATTAAGAAAGGCAAATAATATATGTTATAAATTTAAAAAAATTAAATTACGTTGGCTTAGTAAAAAAATATTTGGGTATATAATTTTAACGAGGAACAGTTCTGATAAGGCATAATTTTAATAAAAAAGTCTTATTAATCAATCGTTTAAGATACTGTGAGCAGTATTTAAATGTATTTAAATCTTACAAAATACTGTTTGTTATACATTTCACAGAACCTGTTAAAGCCTGCAACGTTACACCGTACTGCAGTGAAGGAAAATGTATTTGATAAGTAATGTAAGTAATGGTGGTTGTTTAATGTAAATTTAAAGCCGATTTATAATAATAATTTTCAACATTAATATTTGAAGGAGTGACGATAATAACTTCCATAATATGTTATAGTTACATTAAAATTGATTTTAACTGACAGTTTATAAATAACTCTCATATTCATAAATAATTACCACTTGTTTAAATTTTATAAATGTCAAATTTATTTTTAGTTTAATTTCGTCTTGTACAAGCTTGTTTTTACTCTCTCGGCTACTTTCTACACTAAACTTGGTTCATTAGATTTGTTTGAACCTTCAGTAAAGGATTGAATTTATAAGTCTTGCGCTAGATTTGCGCAAACATTGACAAATAAATAGTTTATTAGATTTCTTCCATGTTTGGTCAAGGACTGGCAAAGCATGACTTAATGTTCTTCGTCGAAACTGGACCAGAAAATGGCAAGCCAAGAATTGATTCTTAAGATTTGATTGAGTCTTGAACAAGCTCTGTTTCCTACCTAAAATAATCATCTGTTTTATGAATAAAAATCTATTATCCATACCCTGTATACAGTGCTTACAAATTATTTTTTTATTTCAAATTAATGTGAAAAAATAACAAATAAATTAAAAAAAACTCATATTTCAGACTTAAACATATAATGTTTCAAATTTAATTAATTGGTTTTGTATAGGAATTTTTTGTGTAACGATTTTTTTAATCGATAATGGATAAAACTATTTTCAAATAATTTTTAATAATTAGTTAAATAAATATAAAAATTTTTTTTATAAAAAAAAATTCATTTAGGAAATAAACGATTATAATTAAATAAAATTATTTATACATTTGTAAATATTTTATCAACGTCCGAATTTTTTTATAAACCTAGTTAATATACGGTGCTTCTTTAAAAGTGTTAAACAAAAAAAGTAATAGGGAATATTCATGAAATTTAAATTTGGTTCAAATATTTTTCTTCCGTAACTTTAATGACTGGACATTTCAACTAAACCATTATTTTAGTAATTAATATCTTTTTAATTACTTAAAATTAATTAATTAATTAATTAATTTTAAATTTTTATACGGACGTGACATCAAAGTACGGGCTTGTCAAATTTGTTAACATACTGTTTAATATTAATTACTTACATTTTATATGGTATTTCATTAAATTATAGTATTCTATGGCTTTTTATTAGAAAACTTAATAATAACGAGTGTAAATTCTGTCTAAAAACTGTCAAAAATTGACAGATCACCTACTTATACGTCATTAATAGAGAGCGCCAAAAAACTGCGTTTAAATATCTCAAAATTATAATGTATTTTAAATATTTTTTTACACTTAAATACAGCATTTTTAGCAGTATTTTTTTTTTACTTTGTTATAACGGTGTAAACAATGAATAAAAAATATAAAAAAGATACATGAATATTCCTTATTGATGTTTCTCTCTATCTCATGTTTCTTTTTATGCGACTCTTCTGTTAAGATAATAAACCATCGGGACAATTCATTCAAGAGTAAGTAGAGTCACTTCACATTCAATAACTCAAAAATTAATGAGAGAAATGACACAAAATTTTGATGAGAGAATGGATATCATATTAAACTAGATATTATCTACTTATCAGTATCAAGACTTTTCGAATCACCTAATAATAGTATATTTCACTAACAATCTTCGATACACAACCCTCTCGTGCTGGATTAATTTTTTTGAGTACACCTTGTATAAAACCAAATAGTATTTTTTCATTCGACATAA
Source organism: Chrysoperla carnea (assembly GCF_905475395.1). Taxonomy (NCBI): domain Eukaryota; kingdom Metazoa; phylum Arthropoda; class Insecta; order Neuroptera; family Chrysopidae; genus Chrysoperla; species Chrysoperla carnea. Next base: position 68,125,234 of record NC_058337.1, on the reverse strand, counting down.
TTTGAATATTAATAATAACATTAGTAATATAATGTTAAACATTAAACACCTCTGTATAGAAATTACAGAGGTGTGCAATGAGTAAGTAATATGAGTAAAAACTAGAAAAATTTATCCAAAATTGAATTGTTGAACACAATTTTTTTTTTTTTGTTGTTAAAAAATGGAACGATATAACAAATTTTTTAACAAAAGCATCAAAACTATTTTTATTTATTTTTTAATTTGAAAGCTGCATACAGCTTTAAAAGGCTTTCAAAAGACGATAAAAAATTTTTGTACAACCACGTGTGACGTTTACAGTCGAAATAACTATCAAGCAGATGGAGCTACAGTAAAACGGCGACATTTATACCAGAAACGATCAAAAACAATTAAATTTGAACAAAATAATTATCAATTTGATTTCAATATGTTGTTACTCTTCCGTACATAATACCGAAGAGAACGGATTTTTAAAATTATATGAGTTACAATAACAGAACATCAATTGGCATCTATTTGAAAATTTACATTCTTATACTCTTTATATTTAAACGATAACTATTTCACGAACAAGGCAAACCGTAAACACAAAAAGGTTTATTATCGGAGAATATTTTTGGAAATTTTATTAACTTATTTTTTTAATTAATTTTTATATTTAACTATACAAAGCTTTAAAAAAAGTTTTCTTGGCGAATTTCAATATTATTTATAATAAAATAATATGATTATTATTTAATCAGTAACCTAATTTGAGACCCGGTAGAATGCATGGTTTTTCATGCTTTATTAATTTTAATGACCATTATTATTTGTGATTTTTAACGTTTTTCGCAGTGATACTGGTCGAATCTTCAAATTAACTTCTCTTCCTCAAAAAATAAACCTTGATAGAACCAAAAAGACCAAATAAAACGTCAAATAAGTTAATATTGTCTTTTACCAACGAAAAGTGGCTTTTTTATTATCAATTTTATCTGCAAAACTATTCGTATATCCATTATAGTATATGTTTATTGTGGTCCTATAGAATTTAACATCCTTTTTTAATATTATTTTCGTAAATAAAAAAATAATATAATGTGTGTCATATTATTTTGATTGATTTATAAATAAATTACAATGTCGTTTCAAATTATTTACATATGAATTATTTGAATATTTTACATACACAGGATACTTTCTATTTAGGTATACTTTGATATTCAAGCTATTATTATAAATTGGAGAATTTTGAGTCAACTTTATGTCAATAGTGGCTTTTCTGGATCCTATCTCTAACTAATAAATAGTATCTGTAATAATAGTATCTGGACCCTATCTCTGTATCCTATGTAGAAGTTTACAAATATATATATATATATATATATATATATATATATATATATATATATATATATATATATATATATATATATATATATATATAAACAAAAGCCCGACTGTATTAAATAAACTCTGATACAAAAAAAAAAAACTAGTAGTTTACAACGCGACTTCGGGGCCCATTATTATCTAGACCGGCTCAATAATGGGCTTTTCCAATAATAGGCCGTTAAAGTCGTTTTCTAAAACAACTGGACTTGTTTCATTTTTTTCAGGTTTTATTTAATACTGTCGAGTTTTTAATTTTTTTAATTTTGTTTTTTTTTTTCTAAAAATGTTCTTTCAGCTGCCTAGATTTAAGCGTGACAAACTTGCAAACATGAAAAATGGTGGCAGCAATGTTCTAAAATTACTCGGGTTGTATATTATAATACGATTGTGTTAAGTACCACGAAAAGTTTGAATTTGTTCAGGCTCTAACTTCGTTAACAAATTATAGTATGTTTTTTCATGAATTATAGTTATTTTTCAATAATATTTAATCCATTGTATGCCAATGGTACCGTTTTTTTATCTTTGAAGGAATCACGAATAGAACTCTATAGTAAATTTTGTATTTATTTTTATGTGGCGCGTACAATGAATGGATACATGGTCCTATTTTTAAAAAAAACCTATTACAAAAATAGAAATGGTCTGTGAATCTGAATTAGGTTTAACAGAAAATGTTGTGAAAAATCTAATTCCGAGGAGCTAATTATTAGGATTTAAGGATAAATTACTCGATGTAATAAAAATAACATGATATAACACAGAAATTAAAACTTGAGATAAGCTTTTTTAACCAAGGTGAGTTAAAAATGTTTTCGTAAATACCTTTTGACAAAATAATATTTTGTTTGATTTCATTTTTGCATGTTGAGCAGCTGTTTAAATGCGATTGTATACGCTACAAACAGTACTGTGCAGAATAATCTAAGCTCATAAGTCGTTTTTAGTCATGCTAAAAAACAAATAAAATAAAAATGATTGAATTCTACAAAAATAAAAATTAATAACCATAAAATAAAAATTAATTATTCCATTTGGGATTACTAGCTCCATGCAGATACTCTACTAACTATATAGTAGCTCCATCCTAAGTCGAATGAGCATATTACACGTTCATTGTACTGCTGTTGAAACGTGTGTGGGAGTTCATGCTTTTTTTGTATTCGTATTGTTTGTTGTGTAAAATAAAATGAAAAAAGGACTACATTTTTTTGCTATAAATGTTGATTTTTATCTAAATAGTACGAGCTGTGTATAGAAGATAGTACGAACGTTTTACCTCTATGTACAGATTTCAAACTTGTATGAAATATGGAGGTAAGCTTTCAAAGATTTTAAAATAGTGCGCTTGAAATCGATACCAAAATTTCAAAAGATCAACTATCGGTCACGAGGAATTTCTCTTTCAGGATCAGCTTCAAATTTGTGGGAACTCATTGAGAACGTTATTGAAATTAGAAGATGATAGAGAATTTGATTTAAAACAAGTGAAAACAAACAGTTGACTGAGTTAATTGTAAAATACCATGTAAAGATAGGTTCGATGTCCTGAGCACTTCATAAAATTTCAGCTCGATATGCCTTTTTTTGAGTTCTCGTGTTTTCATACAGACAAGCGGGTGGACAAACGAAAATGGACTAATTAGGTGATTTTTTGAACACCTATGTCAAAATTTTGTTTGAAGCTTCAATATTTCTAAGCTTTACAAATTTGGGACTAACGTTCAACGTCCAGAGACTCCACCTTTTTTAATGGTCGGGTTTATCTGTCCAATTACCTGAGTCTCTTCTGTACAATTTCATACCAAGAAAATCAGAAGAAAAAAATTCCCTTCAGCTTGACAGACTAAGTTGTTCTTAACTTTGCACCTTCACTAAGTTGATGAGACTCCAGACCTTTTTTAAAGTTCAAGCCCGTCTGTTCAATTACCCAGGCTTCTTCTTCCAACTTTGGAGAGCAAAAACATACCAAGAAAGCTAGAAGGAAATTTGACGTTAAAAACAAATTTTAGTTGATCTTAGCTACTTCGGCTGGTAGCTTCAGGGGCATGTTGATAATACAACCATTTTCATGGAATAATAAAGCCACATAAAGTAGAGAACTTTATCTTCATGACGAAAGAAGATTATTCAGAATACCTACATTTCAGTTGCAGATCACGCTTTTCTCTGGCTTATGTCTAGTGATATGATTTTTGCAAAACTTTTCTTAAAACAGACCCTTTTTCACACCAACTGCCCACCTTTTCCCTTTATTTCAAATGTTGAGTTGAGTTTTTTATAAGAAAAGTTTAGACGAAATTCTGTTTAAAACAGCCACATAACCTCAATAGACAGACTTATGTATATACAGGTTATGTTACTATTTGAACCAGATTTTTTCTAAATAAGAAACAAAATTCTAATATACAATGCATACACATATTCACAAATAATCGTGACTTTTTCTCAAGAAATAAAAAGTACAGACTCAAGGGATTTTTATTCTTTCTCTGTTTTGTATCTCTCTACAATACGATTAACAAGCAGGATAATATTATACAGCTGAGTTAGCCTGTCAACAATATTTACGTAGTTTAGATTAAAATATTATGTGTGTACATCAGTGAAAGTGGATAATTTGTTACAAGCTAATATGTTTTATTTAAATATTGACTGTGTGTTCAAGTATCAAGCAATAGTATATTCTTCGCCTCGGGCAACAATAAACGTGGAATTTGAGACATTCTTTACTTGCTCCCGTGGTGTGTATACTATTTTTCCTTTAAAATGATAAAGTTTTTAATATTTGAAAATTGATGATCAATTACTTTCTGTTAATTTTCCTGTACTAGTACAATTAAACTAAATATCTTAAAGGAACAAAATTTATGCATCTTTGAAATATTCCACAGTTGTTTACAAGGTTGTAAAAACTTCGTAAAAAAAAGTCGACCTCTCAGGGGCATACTTAACCCTCTTTTTTGGGGGGTAGTTGGAGGTTTTAATCTGTTTTTTACGAATTACAAAAAAACTATGCATCTAATAAAAAAAAGTTCAAGTCAAAGTTCTACCTGAAGTATTTGTGCGCATTTTCGTTTTTTATATGCCAATTTAAAATGGAATTTTTTGCTCATTCAATCATATGAAAAAGTATCCACTTTGTAAACCGTTACAGATAGAACAAAGTTTAAATGTAAAAGTTATTACTTATAAAAACAAATTTCCTAATAGAACCTAAGTGATTGAGCGGTCTAAAGCGTTAGACTTAGACCGTTTGTCTACTTAGACTTAGGTTGCGGGTTCGAATCCATGCAGCGGCAGTGTGAACAATTATAATTAATGAAGGCGGTAGAATTGATCATATTGTCGTCGCTTGAATAAGAACGATGTAACCGACTCCACCCACATCAAAAATGTTATTGTAAAAATATGAATTTAGTTAAATAAATAAAGATTAACTAATAATTATGTGGGTGGCCTCTGTTATAGGCGTATGTGCCAGAGAAACGAAGGTTACACCCCGTTGTTATTATTTAAAAATATTAACAACCAACCAACATGATATGTTATTTCCCAGTGCTTTCATAAAATACAAAAATTTTTAATATTCCATCTATTTCCAAATTAATAAACAATCACTAGTAATTGTACTACATTTACTATACAATGTTAATCATTCCCTTCATAAATGTGTCACAATCGTTAAAAGTACACCGAAGTACTTTTCTATGCATAATAAATGAATAATAATAAAATACCAAGCATCCAACTCTTAGAAAAAATTACTGTTCTCGTATGCATGAATAAATAATTTTGCTGACTACAAATTGAAAGAAGAAACAAAACTGTGATCTAAGAAACTTTATATTAAGTATTAAGACAACAACAACATAAGCGAAATAATAGAACACAAGCAACAAAAAATTGAAAATTTAAACATGTCTTATCAATTTAATCAAAGTATTTCATACTAATAAAACAAAAAATTATGAGTTCATAAATATCGTTTTACATGTGACAACATCACACAGCATCTAGCAGCAAGCTGAATGAGGATAATTTGTATGTGGGTGATGTTTTGCGAGGGTGATTTTGTTACTACAATTGTGTATTTGTTTGTTCGTGTGGTCATTTAAAAGTATTAGTTGGGATAAGCTATGGTATAGAATCAAGAATGAATGGCAAATACTTTCTTCTAGAAGTAAAATTTATTTTCGAGACAATGACACACACGCATACACACACACACAACTTTCTATTGGTTTGATGTACAAAAATTTGAGTTTACATTTTTCAAGGAATATCAGATAAAATTGACAATTTGTGAACATTGTGTCAGTACATATCTTTATGGCTTTTAACAAAAAAGGTATGTTCCGAAGTGCTAAAAAAAAGTTTAATTACATGAGTGTCTACCTATTTGGAATCTAAACAGAAATTAGCTTGCTGTTGATAAAACTATTAGAAGAGGATTTTTTAATTTACTTTATAAATGCCAGTGGTAAGGTTTGGGGGTGGGGAAAATCTTTTTGGGGATAATTTTCTATGGTTATTCATTTATCTCTGAATTTCTTCGAGGGTTACTTTGAATTAAAAAGGATTAAGTATCAAAAGCAAGTAATTTTAATAATGGAAAAAACCAACCAGAAAAAGAGGTTGTTAAGTCCTAAATTTTTTAAATAATCTATACGCTGAACGATAACTATTAATGAAACATTACGTTAGGATTTCTTACCCAAAACTGTTTCTTAAACCATATTTTTGTTTTTGTTGAAAGAAAAATTTTAAAGGAAGAAAATCTATTCTTGGAGCGGGAAGAAATTCACTAGTAAAGTTTTTTAGCGCTTGAATTTTTTTCTTGTGCCAAGAAAATTTGTAAAGAGTAAATTAGGTTTTTTTTCTTCTATACTATAAGAAACATTATCTTCAAAGCATATTTTCTCTGCATTCACAATTCGCAAAATTGAGAAAAACTGTTTAGTATTGAGCTTGACGGATTAAAGAGATTCGTAAGTTTGAAATACAAAACATTTCGAACATGCTAAAGAAAGTTTTTACAGCTTATAATATTTTTTATCTACTCAAGAAAGGGAGGAGAGGAAGTATATGTCTTATTAAGGAACAGTTAGAAAATAGTTGTTAGCCTTAAATTTAAAAATACTTGCTTTGAAAAACAATTTTTATATTATAAGGACTAAAAAATAAAAAATATTTTTAAATGTAATGATCATTTATAATGTAATATTACATTGGTTTATCGATGAAAAACTTTATGCACCGACATCCTCTCTATTTGATGTTTGTAATATCAAAAACTTCGAGTTTTGCTTCAATTGAACTCAATTTCTATTTCTATCTAACGATACCTCTTAAATTCACTAGCTGTTATGAAAAGTGATTGGCTTATGGAATGGCTTATAAAAAACCCGTTTTCGTGCTGAACTAATTATATTTGACGCAAATCTGAGAGTAAAAAATTATTTATTTGGTACACAAAGCACTTATAATCAGACAGTCCGACATAGTGGTATTTTTTATTCTATAGTGGAAAAAAAATGTGTACAGTTTTATAACTAATGTTTTTTAAAGAACGCAACGCAGAAGAGAAGAACATTTTTCTCATTCTTTAACATTTTTAGTGTACGAACGTACGACATTTTCTGTAGCACCAACAAATAATATATAGCACTATATTACATTCATTCGAAACACGTATTTTTGCAATGACTCTCTGGATTACTGGAAAATCTACTACATACATATGAATACGATGTTTGTGCTTATATATTGCCAGGAGAAACAGTTATTGTCTGGAAGAAAAGGGTATAAATACTCTCTGTACATGAAAGATGTTATTAGCCCCTTCAGTTAATTTTTTGATTTTATATAAAATTGTAAGTAAAGTCTCAGTTGCTAGTGTAAAAACGTGAATTTTATATAGTGTAGGCGCTGAGTGGGTTTCGTGTGCATTTACAGGTCGTACCGAATAAGTAATGCACTTCGATGTATTTTGACCCGCTGAATCAGAATTTTCAACTTGCTCATCGCTCAGAGGGGGGAGGGGTTGTTATAAAGAAATTAACTGTTTATACTGCCATAGCTCCAAAACTATTGAACATTTTTCGAAACAATTTTTCACCATTTTATTCTGCATGAAAAAACAAATATTTCTATTTATTCTTCATGATACGACCAACTGAACCGTAAATATGGTTAAAATTGTGAAAAAAAATGATAGTGCATGAGGGCAGCGCTTTAAGGTACTCATTTTAGATGAGTACGGTGATTAAATTCACGGGGGGAGGGGGAGGATTTCCCGATTATTTCAATAAATAAATGATTTCAAAAGTAGGCATATTTAATATTGGTCTTATGGGAAAACTGTAGATGGATATTAGTTTCTCATAGATATCTCCAAAACTAGTCGGTGAAAATAAAAAAAAAAATATTTAAATTAAAGTTTAAACCTTAATAAGCTATTGAAAACAAAAAAAAACCGTTATGTCTGACTAATTCAGGGTGAATGAGCACGGTAGTGAAGACAAATTAAAAAATATATTTTTTCAATTTTGGTGAATTATGTTATAACTTGACAATATAAGACGAAAAGTAAGAATAATATTTTTCGATATCTGGAGTAATTTTTAAAATATTGAAAATTTTTTTAAATTATTTAACTTTCGATATTTCGAAAAACAATTTGCGTCTACATTCATAAGTAGGCGTATTAAGTTATAAATAACAAAATTAATTATCAAAATTGAAAATAAGGTACAAAAAATTTCAACCACAAGTCTAAACTTGCCTTGGCGTTCGTATTCATTATAAGAATAAAAAATGCAAAAGTCATTTTTTTTCGGCACGCAAAAGACGAGATATCCATTAATTTAATCCGCCGTTATTTTAACTCAGTCGAATTAAAATGAAATCATAAGAAAGCATTCAAATTTTATGAAAGCTTATATTAGGTTAGTACCCAGATATAAACTAATATGGTTCTATATGGTTCTATTGCAAGCTAAATAAATAATTATTGATTTTTCCTTTGAAATCCTTGTTAATGATTTTATTGTAGCTCAACTGTTATATTTCTTTAAATGTATTATGTGCGAACTTTATAGTTGGTACTCATTTTTGTTAAGCATAACACGTTTTATCTTTATATTAATAAATATTTTATCAATATTCTACGTTTTTCTTTTCTCCTCTTTTTATGTCGAATTTCTCATATTTAATAAATAAATGAAAATCCTTGTTCGAGAAAACTTTTTAATACTTTTTTGTTTGTTTCTGGTTTTATTATCAAATCTGTGTTTAATAAATAATAGTTTCAAAAAACACGCCTTTGTAACTAGCTGAAATAAAAAGCAGAAAATAATATCTATAAGTTAAAAAACAAAATACAGTGATTGATATCGTAAAAGAGAATGGATCACTAGATTTCAATTATTATTAATATTTTTAACTGACTTCAAATTAGAGAAAGGAGGAGGTTCTCAATTCGACTGTATTTTTTTGATGTTCGTTACTTCAGAACTTTTGACTGGGTAACCCGATTTTCATTATTCTTTTTTTATTCGAAAACTGGTGCTTCCCGAATGGTCCCATTTCAATTCCAGTCCAGTTTTGACATTGGCATCCATGAGAAAACTATATAAGTCTTAACTTGCATTAAGTATGTGCGCGACAAATGGACGAATAACTCAATATCACGCCAACCGATTTCGATGATTCTTTTTTTAGTGACAAATTAGTTAGTGTACTTCAGATTCACTAAGAATCACAAAAAGTAAAAAAATTACGATAATATAATGTAGTAATACAATTATTGTTATTTTTGGAGTCGGTATCAGCCAAGTTATGTAGCAAACTGTTCTGTCAGATTTGTCAGGTTCCGTGGCTGACACCGACTCCAAAAATAACAATAATTTTAACTACAATATATTATCGTTATTTTTTTACTTTTTAGTGCATACTAATTTGTTTTGGAATAGTTTTTTTTTCAATTGACAACATTTATAAAAGTAGTCTTTATAAAATATCTTTAAAAGCCTAAAATGTACTCAAAATCACACCTAAACATAGTGCTAGGTACAAAATTATCAAATTATCATCGAGATTAATATTAGTTTTAAGCTTTGAATTTCGTTTTAAACATTAAACAAGAACCTTAAAACAAACAAAACAAAATCTCTTCAGTAAGGAGGCTTTAATTTGATCAATAAAATTAAATTAAATACCTAACGAATAGAAGCGACTTATTCCAACATAATGAGTATAGAGTTTATTACTAACAAAACTTCAAGTTTAACATTTCTTCCAATTTACATTAAAGTTTATGTTAATGATAACATAAAACTAATAAAAAACAAGTGAAAACAAACAATTGACTGAGTTAATTGTTGAAATACCATGTATAGACAGTGTTGATTACTCGGTCACATTACACATACATACATGTCACACACATATAACGGATATATTCATATAACACATACCATACAATTTGTGCATAATTTGCTCTCTCACGGATAAACATTGGTATTTACGAAAAAATGTTTCAAACAAAAGTTGTTTATTTTTTTAAAAGAACATTTTTCACATTTAAACTTTTGAGCTATCTCTAACGGTTTACAAAATGGGTCCTACGGACCCAAAACCCAATTGACTTATGTTGCTCCTTTACGAACTCGACCTCACTTTTACGTCTTAAGCACGCTATAAAAATTTCAGCTTGATATCTCTTTTTTGAGTAATCGAGATGACAGACGGACAGACGACAAACGACAGACGACTGACGACTGACGACAGATGAACAGACAACCGGAAATGGACTAATTAGGTCATTTTATGAACACCTATACCAAAATTTTGTTCATAGCATCAATATTTTTAAGCGTTACAAACTTTTGACTAAACTTAGTATACCTTGGTATATTTCATATACATGGTATAATAATAATATCTTTATCTTCCCAGAATCAAATCACGCCTTTAAGATGTTTTTAAGCATAGTTATTAAGAAAAAAAGAAGTTTTGTTTTTCTTTGACATAGGAAAAACACACAATTTTCAATTTTGTGTTAAATAAAGTAATAATCATTATTTTCCATTATTATGTGAAAATATAAAATATACAACAATTGTGCGAAAAGTTTTCATTTTTTTGGATAAGTATAATATTATTTGCTCTATTGAAGAATGAAATAAAATCATCTAACTTTTCGTTTTTCACATTTTGCTTTCTTTTAATTTTTCTTCTTTTTGTGTCAACGCATCAATGCTTAGCTACATTGACTTTATTATTAAATTATTTCCACTATGAAAATGTACGCATTTTCTTGAGAACATACGTTTTTTTATTCAATACTAACTGTCCCCCGGTATTTTGTACCTGGGCTTTCTTGTGGGATTGTCAAAAGGAAAACTAAGACTCAACAAGTGTAGCTATATCACTAGGGCTGTGGTGTAAATCCGACGATACCTCATACGTTCTTCTTTTTCATAAGACTATTCTTTAATTGAAGCCGTCAATTATTTGTCGGATGTCTGATGATGGACGCATGTGCAATATAAAGCACTTTTGACATTTAAATAATCTTTACTGTAAAAAATGTCAAACAAGAAGGCTTAAATAAGCTTAAACAGTTTATAGAAACCCTGAGGGAATATCCGTATACATATAAGTACATATACAGGTCTTTCAAACTGAAATGAGACTGTTATAGAGAAAAGCTTTCAATTTAATTGAAATCAATTTATTCATTCTTTCTTAAAGTAATACAAACATTGCATTTAACATATTATAAAAGGAATAGAGAAAATGAAAAGAAAGGAACTATCCCGGTATTAACCTTTGTGCAAACCCAATGAAAAACTATAGAAACCATAGGTAGGGTAGCCGGCATCTGATACTATCAAATGCCTTCCGAATATCACCATGGTACTAAAGATCAAATCCCTCATTCAGGCCTCCGGCGGTGTATTGGCGAGAAAGTCTTTAAACCAAATCTAACTTTACCTAAAGAAAGAAAATAAATTTATGAAACACTCTCTTTTTATCATTTATCTCACTTTTATTAGTTTTATTAAACCACACCCAGTAATTACCGTGGTATGTCATAGTACTTATAGATTACTGGATGAAAAATGAGATAGATAATATGATAATTAAATACAACGATAAAGACACCCTTCTATTTCTAATTGGTATGGTTAATTATCTCGGAAATTATGCCTCAGATCAAAATTTGGTAAAAATCTTTTTCGTTCGTCTTTATAAGTTTATTCGGGGAGTGGAGAGTTATACAGTCAATTATAGAACACCTTATATATATTTATATATCATGAACAAACCTCATTGAGATATACTCAAAAATATTACTATACTTTCTAGGGAGTTAAAATATATTTTTTAATTCATAACAATTATTATAATATATTCATATGTTATATTTATATTCATGTTTATTAATGTTTTAAAAGTAAGTAACAAGATTAATTTCATATGTTACACAAAACAACAAAATAAATTCAGAAAATAAGATGAAACCAACCACACCAGAATATACTAAAAATCATTTTTTGAAAACAACTGGTAATTTTTTTAAATCGTTGTTTTTTCGCAAATAAATTTTGTGTAACACAAGCGTGGATTTGTAAAGTAGTAGAGTACCAATAAATATTCGTGTTTGGAAGAAAAACTATTTTTTATGTGATATTTTGAGAATTTTTGTTGTATTTTTATTTGATAATATATCTAGGGTTTCTAATAAAGGCATTTAAATAATTATCAGTTTTAGGGCCATCGATATGAATAATAAACAATTGAAATTTAAAAAATCCCCGACAAAATTTTGGCTACGGAACCCTAAACTCGTATTTGAAACATATCTAAGAACACTCTTCATTAAATTGTCTTTTTCCTTAAAGCCTTTTCAAAATTGAACCGATTTGGAAGACATCAACAATTTTTAGGTTTTTTCGGGTACGGAACCCTTAATTCGCACGTTAAATTACCTTTCGAGCGAAACCCAAAAAATAGAAAAACGGTTCATCCGTTTAGAAGCTACGGATTCCACAGACAGACACACAGACACACACAGAAGAGAACAAAAAGAAGAATTATCCCTATATAATATAAATGTGAAAGTATTGTTAAGTTTAAAACTTAACAATAATATAGCTCATACATCAAAATAACACATGAGCTATAAGTTATAAAGATACATTTAAAAAAAAAACTAATTTAGTCTATGACATTTCACTGATCCATCTATGAGCAACATTTTCAATCATAAATTAAAGATAACTGTAATAATGTTGAACGAGATAAAATTCATGGCCACCTGATCTGATACACTCAATGAATCAAGACTATATTGTATAACAATAACAAAAATTGAACTCTGTACATATATTTTACCTGTGTAAAACAAACCTTACCCCCATTCCGAGTGTTATGGAAGAAGGATAAGCGAGAGCAAGAGAAGTGGAAGCTATAACGCGGTGGTCTTTACTTTTAAGGCTAGCGAAGGGAGTGGGTATCAAGCTAGTTTTAAAAAAAAAGTTATGAAAATATAATTTCTTAAATTGAACTTTTTCTCGAATTTTATGTTTTTACGTTTGAAGTACATAATAATAATTAATAGAAAGCATGGTATGTTTATTTTACAGCAGTTTTCCTTTTACAATTTTCTTTAGAAATTTTGCTTATTTACTGTTATTATAAAGCACTAAAGCTTCAACGTTTTGTACATTCATTTGCATGTATCAATTAAATTAATCAATTTATGCAGAACATAGACAACTAACAAACTGAATGGTATGTATATGTTACGGTCAAAGTTGGTGATTTGGCAAAGTTAGTTTTATAAAGATAAAGTTTAATCTAGCTCAACGAAGTAGTCAGTTGTTTTGAAATACATAGTCAAGTCAACTTTGCTTAGTTATAGTCAACTTTACCTATTCTATTTATTAAAAGTGTATTTAGTTTTTCTTCTTTAATGATGGTGCACGCTTGTCTTTATTTTGACAGTGAGTAATAAAAAAGGCAAAAATAGTAATAGACCGAAAAAAAAAAATAAAAACAAGAGCCTGAAAAAGAAAATTACAATTGCAACGAGAATGGAAATGAAATTGATGAAAACAATAAAATTTATCTTATTTAGTTTGTTTGTCCTTTTTCATGACAAAACCAGAACTTTACACCAACGTGTAGTTCATGAATGGAGAGTTGTGGGTTATGAGAAAAAAGTCTACTTTCAATTCTGAACAAATATTTAATTTATCCGAAACGATTATTAGATTTTAATCAATTCTATTGAAGGTACTGCTTTTTTCCTCAGTCCGACTAGAGTAGCACTTAGTTTATTAAGACACAGGCAACCTTAACTAGTCAATATAAACTAAAATGTTTTATTATTTGTTTATGGTCAACTTCGACTAAAAAAATCATGTGGAGCAGGCGTGGGCGAGCTATTTTAAGTCAAAGTCACCATTGTTATAAGTTTATTGCGTGCCTTAAATTTATTGTGTGTCTCTTTATGCAAGTACGCATTGCTCATAGAGGAAGAAGCGAGACAGGTATACGACTCTTTTTCTTATCTCAGTTTCTCTAATAGTAATGAGATTGGTAGAAAAAAAATATTGTTTCTCTGTCTTACTCGTTTTATTGGTTGACACTAGTTAGGGTATCACTGTCTTACTCGTATGTTAGATACAGAAGTCTGAGTGTCTTCTCTAAGCCACGTTTGCCCATGGATGATGTAGAGTACTCTTAGACTTGGCAAATTCAAGTATAACTAAAAAAGCAACTTTACCCGTAACATGCATAAATATTCACTTTGCATGCATTCTTTTAATTAATCAATTTGTATATTTTTATACATATAGGCAAACAATGTTTGAAGAATAAGGCTAGAAATACATTTGTTAATAAAAAATAAACATGTTTATATTATACTGGCATGCTAGTAGTGTCTATGCGCATACATATTTGCGAACTACAGCTTTGTAGCCATAACTAGCATATTTATACGTACAGTAGTTTATATTTATTATAGTCCTGTACCTGCCTTAATCCATGGACGAATAATCGAAAATAAAAATGTAAACTAGTTATCATTTTCTTCGAATTTTTACGAAATTGATGATTTTCATAAGATCAACCTAATCAACCCTACCGGATATTATAGAATGCAATAATACCCTATTTGAAGCTCGAGATAACAACTAATTGTCTAAAGTAATATTCAAAAAATAATACAATTTACTTCGTTATTATGCTGTTAATATTTCTAAGCTTCAGTAGTTAGTTTTGTTAATATCTCTTTCTTAAATGTTGTACAACTCCTAAGGTGTAATTTGGGGATTCCTCAAACAGCTCTAAAAATAAATTTGTTCACGGCCACCTTCAAAAATGCAGTGCTGAATTCTATAGTTCAGTTTTTTACAAAAGTAAAAACCTGGACTTGAGTAATTTTCTGACGATTATCTCCAAAAATGCAATAATTTATTTTTGGAGATAATCGTCAGAAAATTACTCAAGTCCAGGTTTTTACTTTTGTAAAAAACTGAACTATAGAATTCAGCACTGCATTTTTGAGGGTGGCCGTGAACAAATTAATTTTTATAGCTGTTTGAGGAATCCCCAAATTACACCTTAGGAGTTGTACAACATTTAAGAATTGTTTCTATCTCTTGATATTATATCATGTAGATACATGTATTACCAGAATACACATTATTATATCGAAATAATTGACTGTGCTTTCGAATATGAATTGTATTAAAATAGAGATACGAAAAGTAGATTTCATGTATATCTACATAAGCAACTCCCATGATTTCATAGATATCACAACGCAATTTAAATATAAAACAAAAGAGACATTCGTCCGAAAACTTATGTTTCAAATTATTCCCATTATTTATAAACATCTTTCCGAAGGAAACATGTTTTTATATAGTCTGAATTTTGATCTGATCTTATGTGATACCGTGTTTATTCATTGAAATGGCTTTTCGGAGACTCTTAGAAACGTTATTGACCTTACACACAAACAAACCTTCGTGATCGTTAACCTGTGTAATTTACATAACATTTTTATGATTCCCGAAAACGCATCAACATATAAAAGGCAGTAGATATTTCTTTTGTTTGTTTTTCTTAAGAGTTTTTTAAAGAATTTTTAATTTTTTTTATAGTGGAAAGTACGAAATCTTTTTTATATTACTGCCATTTAAAGGCGTATATAAGAAGTAAAATTTAGAAGTTTTTTTTTTTAATATGAATTTTTCTACTAAGTACATAGAAAAAATTATCATGAATGGAAGAAAATCGTAAGAAACGTAAGAATAAGATTTATTCCATTTTTCGAACGAACCAGGTATGTAGAGAAAGAATGAAATGTTTTGTTTTTCTTGGATTTTTTTGTAAATTTATTTATTTGTCGTGAAACTTCTCTTGGCGAGCGGTTTTTGCTCATAGTTTTCGAATTTCCATGTTGACTTCATGAAACTATAACGTTGGTTATCCTTTATTACAATAAGGGGAAGATTCATGTTGCTTACGAAATATATTACGTAGTGGATTTTGGAATGACATCATGAAATTCATTCTTTGAAGCCATATTGTTGTATAGGCTTTTGCCCACTACAAAAAATTCGGTTGGATTAAAGTTTTCAATGATTAATCAGTTGTTAACAAAACACAAAATTAATTTTTATAAAATATACTGATTATTATTTAAGCTTACAAATACATGTAAAATTGCAAATACTTGTAAACTTGCATATACAAATATGATTGCATGTCACGGTTTGATGTCATTCAGTACGCCGTGACACTCTACACTGTTTTAGAAGTAAATTTTGATTGGTTTTTTAAAATGCAAAATACATAAGGGAGAAATAGTATTTTTTTTAAATAATACTTTCTTGGTGTAAATCAGATAATAATGTAACTTATAAACCAATTTTTCAAATTTAGGATGAAAGCCTATTTCTTTGACACTGCATACATTTGCAAATTTTCAAATTATATTTGCCATGTTAGTAAGTCAACAGTTTAAATATTAATCCCGATAAAATAGTTTAAATAATATGGAAGTAATATTCTTTTATTTTATATAATATTTCGGTAACATGTTTGCTCAGTGTTAGAATCAATGTCATTTTTACCAACAATAATCTCTTCTATATCAAATATATGTGGATACATATATACGTACATAAACATACGTACGAACGCTACGCTTGTCACCTGGGGCATGAACTTATTTAAGATGAAAATAATATGATGAGAGTTTTGTATATATATATATATATATAACATACAGCACGCTTTCTTAATATTACTGTTCAAATAACGTTTGTTGAAATATTTTTTTAAAGAATATTTTAGCAATACAGTTGCGTAACTGAATAAAAAGACTTTTGTTCTGTCTTAAATCAAGATTCACAATTATATGTTAAATTAAATTACGAGATTTTCAAAACGGTACAAAATGTTATCTCTTGCTCTATATCATATTTTGTCATAATTTTACAAAATGGTTTCCTAGCACTTCTTTTTTCAATAATTTAGCTACTTTATTTTTATTATTTATTATCTATCCGATGGTCGATTCATGGTTAAAAGAATATGAGTTGACTAACGACAGAATATTAAAAACTCACATTTTGTCACAATCATAATACGTGACGAAATTTATAAATTATCTCTTAAATTATTATGTTTTCGAATAGAAAAATGAAAATAAATGGCTTCCTAAAATGAGCTGCCAGAACAAATGAATGTAAACCTGGTATGGGTACCGAAACACAGAGACATTTCCAGAAATTACGAAACCGACGAGCTTGCTAGATATGGCATAATGCTGCCGGACACAAGCATCAATAAATATCCGGGGGTTCCATTTGGTAACTGCAAGTTTCTTCTCAAAGAGGATATAATAAAAAAGGCCAATCTTAGATGGAGGGAGGAACGTACTTGTGGTACTACAAGACAGATATGGTCTAAGTACAATCGTAGGCGTTCCGAAGATCTTATATTACTTCCAAGGGCCTCTATTAGCAAAATTGTTGCGGCTATTACAGGACACTGGTTGGGTGGCAGGCATGCTGAATACCTGGGCTTAGCAGTGTATCACGACTACTGCAGGAGCTGTCGCAGTAGTGAGGAGGAGGAGACAATGTCTCCTCTTCTCTGTCACTGCCCAACTCTTGCTTAGAGAAGATTGACTTACTTGAGCCATTCTCTCTTTGACGTCCTCTCCGACCTTAAGTCCGTTGACGTCAAAGCACTCCTGCTGTTCTTAAACAGCTCCAAATGGTTCATGGAGTAGTGGCCGGGTATGGCCCAACATTTTTTTGGTATCACAACGGATTCCATAGTCTAATAACAGCCAATCTAACCTAACCTAACCTAACCTAACCTTACCTAACCTAACCTAACCTAACCTAAACTAACCTAACCTAACCTAACCTAACCTAACCTAACCTAACCTAACCTAACCTAACCTAACCTAACCTAACCTAACCTAACCTAACCTAACCTAACCTAACCTAACCTAACCTAACCTAACCTAACCTAACCTAACCTAACCTAACCTACCTTACCTAACATAACGTAACCTAACCTAAACTTACCTAACCTAAAAAATTCGATATAGGAGCGGCGTTTGTTGGTGTAGAAATTTTCCCATTTTTGCCACCAAAAAACACTATAAAAGACTCTTGACACTATAAAATCACTTTAAAAACTACTACTAAACTTTCAATATACATTCTGTTTATTATATATAATACATCTAAAACTGTTTTAGTAAAGCGGATAGACAGATAGACTTCACTTGTGTTGTTCACCCGTAATATTGACTGAATTTTATGAGATTTTGCGTCCTTTGTTGTATACATTACAAGCAAGCCACTTACACAATGAGCTGTTTTTTATATCATATTTCTTTTTAATAATATTAGAAAAATTGTTTATCTATATATAATTTGATCCTGTATTGCTCGACCGAGGCTTTATTGTATTTCTATTACTTTATTTTTCAATTAGATAGTGCTTACATTTATGTGACGAGGTTAAACTGTTTGATCAAAGCCTAAAATACGGATTTTACAATAATGGAAGTATACCATGGCGTGTATCATCTGTATTTTCTAAAAACTTAGTGTATAACTTGTGCTTATAGAAAATTGAACCAATTTTACACTTTTGACTTTTAGCATACCCCCTCTGATTTTCACTGTATACATTCTATTGATTTCACGATTACAGCACTGGATATAAACTCCAGTGCTATTTATGTGTATATTTGATCGGGTTAAATTTTGAATTTGAATTTTGAAGCAATTATCCTCAACCGATTGAGCTAAAATTATGCATACACGTTTAGTTTGGATGACAATGCATAGTTAGTTGAGCATTCTTAATCTAAAATGACGTAATAGTTTTTTTTTATGCATGCCCATGTATTGAGTATCAAAGGAAAGGATTTGGTGAGAAGAATACGAATAACCTATGTAAATCACAATTTTTTTTGTAATAAAATTTTAATAAAAATGATAAGCTTTTACTGTAATAAAAAGTAGAAAATAATTAGTTCTGCGAGTCTCTCATACATGACCATTCATAAATACTTGAGGCGCTCCGAATCATCCTAGATATTTTAAATTGATGGGGGACTCATAGAAATAATAATTTTCTTCTTTTTATTGCAATAAAAGCTTGCTCATAAAAAGTATTTTTATATTAATTTTCTTATATTTTCCTGAGCGTCATTATTGTCATTCACATTATTATAAAAGGTTTTTCTGTTTTTAAATTTTAGATTAACATACATAGATAAATTTTTGATTATATTTTCATTGATTACTTTTGAAGATAAAAGTATTATATATTATACATTTGATATGATATCAATGTCAAATATGTCATTCAAATATACATACCTATTTGAAAATTTTGTCACTCTGAAAATCTCTGTATATTTACATTGCATCAATTTGTGATTTATTCATTATTAATGGACACCAGAAAGTTATTATTACTAAAATGTTTTACAATCATACATTATATTAAATAGAAAAATGTTAAAGGTGGTAGCAACTAAGTTACTAAATGATATTAAATAATGATATTAATCTTCTATATAGATCCTAATATAAGAATATTCATACACATTTAGTATTCATCAATCAATATTCGTATACTTGCCCAGTTTTGATACCAATATACCAATATTATTTTAAACCATTTATAGTATTTCAATATAAGTTTGCGGCCATCAAATAACAACATTTTTGTTTGCTGAAGTTCCTTTTTGAACAATATGCTGAAAGTTTTAAATACACTGAAAAAAAAAATTATTTATAACAACCGATATGAGGTTGTCTCAACCTCATCGCGAGAAAAAATATGGAGATTGGTGCCACGATTGTGATACAACTTCCGTACTGGGTTGAGTGGTGAAGTTGATACAAACGCATGAGTTGTTTGTAAGAAAGTAATATACTGTCTAAAAAATTTCAAATATTGTTGTTTTGAAATGCAACATAGTTTTAAACAATCTTTTTTTGATTGGTTAT
This sequence comes from Chrysoperla carnea, assembly GCF_905475395.1. Lineage (NCBI taxonomy): Eukaryota > Metazoa > Arthropoda > Insecta > Neuroptera > Chrysopidae > Chrysoperla > Chrysoperla carnea. The sequence continues at coordinate 68,105,291 of NC_058337.1, read as the reverse complement.
ACCACTTATAAATATTATAACAAAATAGTAATGCGATTGTCACAACTACATGATCATTAACATAATTTTATTATATCTCGGTTTATCTTATATAAAGCAAAATTTTTAGAAATAAATGTTAATTTCTTATTAATTAATATATTCTTTTTGTTACAGTTATGTGGTGAATCGAATAAAGGTTTGCCATCAGCGAATGGACCTGGTGGAATTTCCGAAAAACGGAAAGCAGACGATGCTGATACGAATAAGGATTTGAAAAAGGTAAGTTTTAAAAAAAATATCTGAACATATTTTTTGTATGTTTTATTTGGTTTTGTTTTTTTTTTTTTATTACTGCATGCTCTCATAATGTGTGATAACGTTTATGGAAAAACGTTTTGTACGTTGATAATATGACAATGAAATGTTTTCTATTTTTTTACTTTATTTTTTAATTTATAGGCAAAACTTGAAACGAAAGCGCTTAAAGCAAAAAGACCTGGTTTCACAGATGACCGTTACAATGAAACATCATACTATATTGAAAATGGTAAAATAATTACTATATTTTCAATTACTAATTATTATTTCTATTAAGTACTATTAATTATGCATGTGAAAAAATTACACACACTGATCTAAAACTTAATATGTCACGTATATAATTAGATATAGTAGAAGTTAATAAGTACTCACTTAGAACAATATAACTTTCGAAGCTATGAAAAAAGTTTATACGTATTTATGCAACTTGTAATATTTAAAACTTGTTATGATCGATTAATCAAATATGTATTACTAAGATCGATTAATCATAGGTTAATATTATTACAGTAGAGTCTCAATAATACGAACACACAATAGTCCGACACGTCCAGTAATCCGAACACTTTTCAACCGCCGTTATTTTATTTATCATTTAATCCGATCAAATCCAGAAATCCGATATTCCCTTATTTTTAAAGAATCCGGATTAGTGAATCTTTTTTAAAACTTTATAAAAACTAACTTTCAAGCATTGATTAACTAATTTAGATTAGTTTTGGAACTTTGCTTAAGTACTCGAACTTAAAAAGTAGTACAAAAGAATTTACCCCTGCCATTTTTGTCACATAATTGCTAGATTGTACAATGGTTTGGTGGTTTAAACATTTTTTATTACAAACACTAAATTATTTGTATGTTCCAAAGTTCAGTCAACAGAAATTTAAGAAGCAAAAATGGGCTGATGTATGATGAAGAAATATTGAAATTAATCCATACAATTGAAAATAATTATAAAATTATAAAAACCGAAGCTCGGTTTGTATCAAAAATCGACGTGGTCTTTTTGGAACATTCGATACTAGATTTGTGATTTGTGCTACTATATGAATAGTTTATCTCGAAAAGTACGGTGGATATTGCAAAATTTGTTTCCTAATTTTTGCCTGATTTTACTAGATAACAATATAATAATATATCATGAACATGGGAAACTTCAATTTTAAATATTCTCATACTCTTATTTTTGGGATAAATACTTCCGAGATGGGTAAACTTCAATTGAATAACAATTTTTTTTTTTTCATAAATACAACAATCAATATCCACCTTGACATACAGTGTATCGCATTTAAGATGAAGACACCCTCACATTTTCATACACCCTCACATTTTTAAGATGCTTAACCGAAATATGAACTTTAAACTCAACACACTACAAATTGAAAATATCAGACCGGTTCTCAATATTTTGCATAGCGTCAGAGATGGTTAGAAATATCGAAAAAATTATTAGAAAAAGTTGCTTTGAATATGTTTTATACTCATATATCCATTTTTAAAAAAATCTCTAGAAAAATTGATTTTTTTTAACTCTTTCGAGAGGATTAAATCATGGGACAAAAATGATCTTGATCAGTGTGTTAAATTTATGTAGAATTTAAAAGAATTTTTAAAACGTTTTTTTTTTTACAAATTATAATACATAACATTTACATTAATATAAATAATGAAAAATTACTTAACTTAAATTTTCTCCTGAATTTTCATTTTAATTAATATGAATGTACGTAATGTTCTTACAGACTTGAAGAATGAACAAATAAAATTTAAAATAATTATCCTAAAATGCTTTTAACGAGATTTGAAAAAAATTCTATAAAGATTTGGTTTTTCAGTTCTTTTATTAAAAAGTATCAGAATTCTGCCATGAATAAAAAAAACGTCGTTTTTAAAATTGATACATGTAGAAACTGTTGTTAGGAAAAGGTAAATTTTTCCTGCTTAAAAACCGGATTTTTTTAATAATTACAAAATCAAAACATTAAATTTTCAAACCCTAAATTATAAATAGACCTAATGTCTGTTTCAGTAAATAAAATACATTTTTGAACCTAAAATTATTCTGCTTTTTTTTTTTTTTTATTGCACGAATGTGTATTACAAACATGTCATTGTCAAGCGTAATAAATTTTACTTAAATTTAATCCTCCTACACTAGGTAAAATTTATAATAAATTATATGTTTGTAATTAATTTTGTATTGCAATGCATTCACTAACATTAAAAATAATTAGTAGTGTTATATGCAGTTTATTTTACCATGTGCAATACATTTTGCCTATCAGAATAAATAAATGACATTTAGTCTGTTCAAATAAATTGAATGTGCAAAAATATTATATTCCATTTCACCTACTTAGTGACCGCTTACATCCTAAATTCTTCAAAGTACATCTTAAATTCCAAAAAAAACTTTTAACAAAAAGAAAACCGACTTCAAAAAACTTCCAAAACAAATTTATATGCACTTAAAGGTAAAAAAATAACGATAATATAATGTAGTTACTGTAACCGACACCAAAAATAATAATAATTTTAACTACATTAGGTATATTATCGTAATTTTTTTACTTTTTAGTGCATATTAATTTGTTTTGGAAAAGTTTTTCTTTTGAAATCGGTTTTCTTATTGTTATAAAGTTTTTTTTATCTCAAATAGTTTTTCACATCTTGTAAGATACTAATAGAATAATTTGTAAAAGTTAATGCACCCAGTATATTTGGGCACCTTTATGAATTTTTCTAAAATGACGATGATATAAAGAATTTTTTCTCAAATATATATAGTTTAAAGATTATTATAAATCTGAATTCTTGTTTTCTTAAACTTAGAAGGATTCAATTCCTTATGTTATCCTTAAATGATATGCCAGTTCGGTTCAAATTTTTAAAGTGTGCTATTACTGGAATCTATTTATAATATATGATATATAATAATTTTATGTTTTATAATTAACAATATATTATAAAATAAAAACGTTTTAAAAATGAAATTTTATAATTTTTTTTATAAAACTCAATATATTTAGATGAATTATTATTACATTAATACAGTGAAAACCGTTTATAGTAACTTTAAATCGGTATAAAAACCCTTCAAATACAATAATAAAATAAAATTCTTTTGGGAATTATTTTTAATAATTCTTTTTTAAATTATTTTTTTAAAGTTTTTTTAAATTTGTGTGGGAGTCAGTTCTAAGATTGGAAACAAGGAAAAATTTAATTGCGCCATCAGCTATTGATAAATATCCGATTTTGTTTTGTTATTAAGGGGCTGTACTTAAATTACGTAACAACTTTAGGGGGGGGGGAGTCAAATCATAATATTACTATTTGTTATGTTACGGGGTAGGGGGTCCTTCAACGCCTGTGCGTAATTCTCGAAAAAAAAAATTTGATGAATTAAAACAAATTTTAATATTTTGAAAGTAGTGTGTTTCGACCGTTTTTGATATTAAGAGATTACTAAACACACACAAATTGGTTAAATGCTTAAAGATTTTTAACCATAATATAAAATTCAAAGAAGAAAAAAATTACGTACAAAACAGGTTGAGGGGGTTCAATATTTTGTTACATTCTGTTACACATGGTGGGGGGATGGGTAGGGGTTTGAAAAGTCTAATATTTCAAATTTTCATGTTCCTTACAGTTTACCAATGAGACGCTTAAATAGGAAAATATCATCCCTTCAATGTTGGTTTAAATAGTTTTCACTGTACTTTTTTTAAACAATAAATATTAGAGTAGATTTTGTATTATTTTCGTTTTTTTTTATTATGATTATTTTGTACTTCATAAAATATTGTCATGTTTTTTCGTGTGCATTTAAACTTTTTTTGAGTACAAGTTTGAGTACAACATTTTTATCTGAAAGTGTGTGTTTTGTGTCTGTCTATTGTATTTAAATTAAAAACTTTTATATTGTTCTTCGTAGCTCTACATCATAACACTATACTACACTTTATTTTGAAGTTTTTAAGAATTTATAAATATGTAGTTATAAAAAAAATTTCATTCGCGCAGAAGCTGCATATTCTTAGCGAATTTTCTGAAATGAATATATTTATGAATGATGTCAATTTAATTGTATAAATGTGTTCCCTCGGAATAATTATTTAATAGGACGAATTTTCTTAATATGGCAACTATTTAATTGCCCATATACTCTCTTTCGATCAAATTCGATTTTAATATGATTCGTTTTGGTATTTGGAAAATTTGAAATTTCACGATAAATTTTAACTAGCGACAAAATTAAACAAAACTTTACTTTTTAATTGAACTCTTAAAAAGGAAATAATTTTTTTAACCATAAAATTTTTAGGGAAACCATACAACAAAATTCTTCTTAAAATCTCTTCCTGAAAAACTAAATTTTATCGAATTATATCATTAGTACAACCTCAGTAGCTGCATTTCCTTTGAGAAAACTCTCTTAGGCAACCATGCAGTATCTTGTTATTTACTACAAGCTTAATACATGGAATATATTTCTGGATAAACTTTTGGGAAAGAAAATAAATAAAGTTTTACAAAAATAAAAAAGTATAAAAAACATATTGCAATTTTTAATAAAACTATATAAAACATTCTTATGAATCGAATTTTTTTAAATTATATAAAAATATTGGTAATCGGAAAAAATATATCCGGAAATATAAATTCCAAACACATCGGATATTGATTTTTGATAACTTTGTATTGTTTTAATAACAACAATACAGAGTTATTATCGACTATAAAGAAGTTTATTAGGTTCTGAAGTTAGCCCTTGCGTTCAAAAATGGGACATTAGAATAGAAAAAGTAGATATCGTATACGATATCTACCCGATATTTTCTCTGTGCAAAGAAAATAGACCGGAAAAATAGATCCGAAAATATAAATCTCAAACACTTCTGATTTTGATTTTTGATAACTCTGTATTGTTGTAATTATGACCTAGTTGGGTTGAGTTTGTCGGCCATAGGGAAATTGGTTTGGTTCTTGAAGTTTTTAGCCCCGGCTTTCAAAAATGGTACACTATTACAGAAAACAGAGATATTACCGTAAACGACATACACCCGATATTTTCTTTTTTGCAAAGAAAATTGTTGAATTTTGATTTTGATATATAATATTTATTATAAATAATAATTCAAACTTTTTTACTATATAAATAACGATGTTGATTAATCTATAAAGATTATTTTTCAAGACAATTTCACACTCATTACTATCGAATGAATTCTTGCTTCAGGTGTTTTTATCCGGACTCTTTTTAAGAGTCTATTTTTTTCGGATATATTTTTCCGTGTCTATTTTTTCCGTAGCGCGTGTTCCCGAGTTTATTTTTCCGGATCTATTTTTCCGGTCTTTTTTGTCGCTATTATTTTTGAGTATATTATTTCCTAAATTTAAAAATATTAAGTGAAAACTGAATCATATATATTGTTTGAGCGAAACTGAAGTTCAAGGAAACTAGGTATCAGAAATTAGCAGGTACATACATTATTACAATTTCATGAAAATTAGATAATTCATAATTTTGATGAATTCGTTTATACATGAAAATTGATCAAGGATTGGGTCAAATTGAAAGAATGTTTATACTCGAAAAATATTTTTCTTATGTAAAATTCTCATATAAATAAAAATATTGTTTTTAAAAATAATTTTTTATTGATAATTGTTGAAAAACAGTTTGCATTTATTTCATTTTGATTAGCAAATTGTTGGTAACAAATTAGTTTGCAACTATAGTTTCAAACTAGTTTACAACCAAAAGTTCCGGTATGCAAGGGGGCGGGGGGTCTTTTTAAATAAAAATTGACAAACACACTCACACACACATTCATACACACTACTTTTTCAATTGTTTTTAAATACATATATAAATATAAAAAATTTCAACATATGTCGTTTTTATATAGTAAAGTAGACACATTTATAATAAATCAAAATATTTTGAAACGGAACATATTTGTATTTAAAATTATATGTTTTAAAAATACACACAAAAACGTATCACTTTCAGTAGGTACAGAATGTTAGTATATATTTATTGTTTGAAAATATGTTTTAGGAAGTTCTTATTTTGTTTGAAATAATTTTATATTGCAATATGGTTCACAAAAATATTTACTTTTTCGTATTTATATTATTATTACACTTTCTTTTTCTAAGACAAATTAGGAAAGTACTTTGTTTATACAGAATATAAAGGGTGTGGCAAAGTAAACAGTGATTTTGGAAAGGCCGTAAGAAATTCCTCAATTTTTCAAAATATTTTTCATCACCATAAATTAAGTACATTAAAAAGGAAAATGAAGATAATTAAATAAATTGGATTTTTAATTCAAGAAAATTAAGTGAATGTAAATAACTTTTTAAACTCGGAGGATGGCATACTTCCAAGTGGGTTTTTGTAATACGTCACATTCCGCAGCAGTACAAGTGGGATTTGAACCACTTCATGTCAGAGCAATTATTTCAGTACCGATCTGTTTTTACTCAAAAATTCGATTTACAATTTTATTAAATACATATGATTTACAATTTTCTTAAAATTGTAATTTACATTTTTTGAGATTCTTGTTTATATATTTTAACATGGTAAAATAATTTAAAATATTTCATAGAATTTGTTTTTATAGTCTTTTCAAAATCCTTTTTCATTCTGCCCTGCTTAGTATTATGTTTATTATCCACCGTGAATCCATTTTTAACTCAAGCCTATAATATTCAAAATAATTTGATCTTTTTTCAATTTGTAAGCAGAAGTTATAATAATTTACAGTCACTATTCATAAAAATATCAAAATAATAAAAATAGTCTACGCGTCCAAATCTCCATTTATACTTGCGAAATAAATTTACTTCATCAAATTTTTATAACCGTTTAGCCCAATTTTCAATCATAAACCTTTATTACAAAATAGACTGGCTGTGGTGCAAATTTCTCTTGGATGCATGCTGGTACTTTGTGGGCATATGTGTAAAAAGCTTTTAGTTTTTATGTACCATATTGTAATGATAAAATGTGAAAATGGTAGACAACCGGAAGAACATATATGTAATGTTGTCGTTATAATATTTGATGATTTATTGGTGTAGTAGTATAGTCGTGCGTCTGTAGTACGTCGGCTAGTGAAATTTTGGGTGTAGGGTGTGTCTATCGTTTCGAATTTTACTGCTGCTAGTGGGACATCTCTAGTAGGAAAATCTCCGATACAGACATTTTCGATTATGTAATATCTTTTTTTAGCGATTTGAGGTTGTGACTATGGTTGAATTTTTGTAGCTTCTTGTTTTATAGGTGGATTTTTTGTCCTTCCACTTAAGGTACCAAAGTTCCTGCAAGGCAGGTGAATATGCAGAAAAATTATAACATCTTGCGGGAAAAACCAATCAACAAATGGCTGATAGAATGAGCAAGCTTGCGGTCTTCAATCGTAGATCTCCAAAACTATATGACTCAGGGTGCATATAATAAATACAAAGTAAAATTTACTGTAAAGAAACTTAAGTTTAAATTATTTCAATATAATTTAAATAATTTTTCATATTACACGTGAAAGAAATACTTCCGCATAAACTGAAATAAAAGTGCATATAATTCTTTAAATTTTGTAAAAAAATAAACGGCCTTTAGATGGGACCCGATGATTTTCGGCCCAGGTCCCATCAAATTTTTGATCCAGCTCTGTTCACAATTTCAATTATGTAAAACCACAAACATACAATCTAAAATCGCTATGAACACAATCTAAAATACACACCACATCAAATATACAACCTAAAATCGCCATAACTTTATTACATGATCCGAAATTTCTATTATGGACATGTCCCACTCACAGATCTAAAGGAGTTGATTTTCGTATCCAGTACCAAGAATACAACAGGTAAAATCAAGGCGCAATAATGGTCACATTCCGCATGTAAAATACCACTGGCCGACGTATTACAATTCATGAGGAACATTTCTATAGCGTTACGTTATTTTATATATTATACAAGCGTTAAGAATACGTTATAATGTTTATAATCTTTATCTTATTTCATTTATTTTGTAGGTTTACGTAAAGTATATCCATATTATTTTACATTTACAACATTTACAAAAGGACGTTGGGTAGGTGATAAGATATTAGATGTGTTTGCACGCGAATTTCGTGCACATCCTGCTGAAGAATATGAACGTTGTATTGAAGCTGGTACATTAACTGTTAATTATGAAAAGGTTTCAACTGATTATAAATTAAAGCATAACGATCTGTTAGCGAATGTTGTACACAGGTTTGTATATCATTTTAATATTTCTTTATTTTAATACATTTATTAATTTTTATGCAGGATGTCTTCAGTTAACAATTTCTTTCTTTTAAGACCAATTTACAGCCCCAGATTTAGACAATAACCATTACGTTGAAGTTCCGGGAAAGTTTAATAGTTATAAAGATGTTCCCAGGCATAATTTAAAGAGCTTTCAAATTGAACATTTGAAAAAAAAATTTGTTTGTTTTACAATGAAAACACTAGTCGTTAAACCAAACAAAATTTTCACAAAGTCTCACAAATTCAAGTATTTTTTTTTCAAGTTTATAACTGCATAAATATTCCAAAAGACCTCGCACAAATTAGATGTAATCTGTATTTCGGTCAAACCTTATCAAATTTTGGCAAATGATAGTTTAAGTCATTGTAAAGCAAAGTTCCTATAGTCACAAGTCATGAAAATGACAGAATTTCATGTTATAGCTAAATTAAAGTTGAAAATGTACTCATTTGTATAGTATATGCCTATATGTGTATAGGCAAATACATATACAGATATGTATAACTACATTCATACTTGTGTTTTCCTTGTAAGGGTGTTGTTTTTTGATTATTGTTTTTTTTGAAGGATATGTTACGAAATTCAAAGAAGTAGTGTTAAATGTTCAGTGGATCAATAATATGAAGTGTTAAGATCAATATTTTCAGCCACATATACATACATGAATTTTGACAATAAAATTACAATATTTTTTTTTATACAAATGAGTATATTTTCCAACTTTAATTTAACGATAACTTGAAATCCTCTCATTTTCATGACTTGTGACAATTGGAACTTTTATTCAAAATGACTTAAACTATCATTTGCCAAAATTTGAAAAAGTTTTCCCAAATTCAGATTAGGTATATCTAATTTGTGCGAGGTCTTGAAAAAATTTCAAAATAAATGTTATTAGAAATATTGAACAATTTTTGTCGTAATGATGAACTCAATATGGTTTAAAATAATTGAATAAAATAATAAATAATATTAATTTTGATACTTAGTGGATAAAAAAGTTATCTCAAGGATATTTGGATATAGTATATTATGCAACTAGTGCAACAAATTATGAATTTCACACGAGAGTGTGAGTAATTTAACCATTGGAGTGAGTGAAAAAATAATATTTTACATGAGAATATTTGGAGTTTGTAAACATTCCACACGACTTCTATACGCTGTGTTTTTTAAAAATGCGTTATTGATTAGTTCACTCTTTTACTGTTACAATTTTCCGCACAACAAGGAAATTAAGTACACGTTGTGGGCTGTTAGCTATTTTTCGCTTCAGAAAACAGTGCTGAAAGAGAGTACTTAAACTACATAAGTAAAGAAAAATTATGTTGAGACTCCCTGCATAAGAAAGAAAGTTTTAACCATTTTGTACCTTTGAACATTCGAGATCGGTAATTTTGATTAAAATTTTGTATTATGGAAAAACTATCGCGTTTCTTTTATAGAGAAGAAATAAGGGTCTCATTAATTTGACAGAGCAAAATTTGTAAGCCCCTTGAGAATTTCTAGAGGTGTATTTATCAATGCCAGCGTATATTCCAGGCACTTATAAACCTGTAATTGAAGCTGTTACCAGAGCTTCAAATAAACATTGAGGCTATGAAAATAAATTATTTCATAAATAATTTATATAAAATATTTTTTCCATTTTCTTTGTATTTTTATGTAAACTCTAAAATGTTTACGAGTATAGCAAAGTGGGTTGGTTAACCCTTATTTATATGTATAATACACATTCCCAAGTTTACCACAATAAATAAGTCTTTTGCATAGTAAATATACATATAAGTTGAGGGATAGCAAACCAGACCAAAGAAGATAGTTAATAAAATATTTATGTGGATTGTTTCAAATTATTTAGGCACGAAGTACCAGTCACTTGTCAACCAATCACCGTTGTTCATATGGACGAAGATGTGGTTGTTGTAAATAAACCTGCTTCTATACCAGTAAGTATACTAAATAAATTTTCACATTATTATGCATTTTCTTTTTTTTTTTTTACCTAACTTCTTGAATTATGTGCGAGAAAAATTATTTTAAGTATGTACGAGCACCAAGACAATTTTAAATAAGAAGCTTGATTTACTTTTATTTGAAGTCTTAATTAATTCTGAAAATTTTTGGGGAGTTGCCCTATTATTTTAAGAAAGCATATTTAACATTTGGTTTGATGGCAAAATGTTAGGTGGATGATATGTTTTCATAGATTTCTCCAAAAAAGATCATTTTCATAGATTTCTGTGGAAATAAAAAAAATAAAACTATTTATATTAAAGTTAAAACATTAATAAATTATTGAAAGCAAAAAGACCCCATTGTGCCCGACTAATTAAGGATGTATGAGCTCTGATACTTTTATCGTAACCATTTCTATTTCGTTCATGTATAAAATTTTTCCTATTCAATTTTCATTTTTGACATCAATATTATTTATTATAAAAAATACACTTGAACGGGGATTGAACCCAAAACGTTTATTTAACCTTTGGATCACTACTGGTAGAGTGCTGGTCCGACAACTAGCGGCTGTTGGTTGATCAATGGTCTGAGTGTAGACTTAATAATATCCAACATTGGTATCATTAAAAAAAACGTCACCTACGTTGGTAAAAATTACCTCCGTTGGTAAAGGTCCATCTTTGTAGGAGACTTTTGCTAACAATGGTTGGATACAGATTATTTGCAAAAAAAAGGAAAATATATATCAGGCCAACAAGTAACATTTACCAATTAGGCACATTCAGCCTACGCGATCGCCAAGACTAAAAATTTTTGGCCAACGGGCTTTCATGTGCGATCTCAGATATAATTAAAAAGGAGGGAGGGTAAGCGTTTGGGTGACCCGTAGGTTTCCACGAAAAATCTGGCTTAAAATTTATAATACCATTGTCATGAAAATTTGAAGTGCATTGACCGTCTCTAACTCGAGATAAATTTAATTAAAGTTCGGGTTATTCACATGGAGAGCAGGGCAGGTTGTAAAAAAAAGCTAGATTTAAGATTTTTTTTTAAAAACTAAGTGATCATTGATGTATTTTTTCTGAGTTTAAAAAAAATCAAAATTGACGTCTAACTACTGAGATATAACTACCCAAAGTTAATGAATTTTATTGTTGGAAAGAAACGACGATAGTTAGAGTATAGATAGTTGAAGAGAGCAAAGAGACTGTATTACGAGAATACACTGCTTATTATAATTATAGTCTAAAACATTTTTGCAATAATGTACGGGGACAACAGCCTTAAGTGCACAATTGTTAGTTTGTAAAATCGTAAATAATACGCAGTATTAAAAAGTTTACTAAAAATTTATTTGCTGTTAAATCTGTTTTTAGAACCAAAAATCTCCAAAACAAAAAATGTGAAATTTATTATGTCTCAAAGATTGTCTCAAACGCTTGTTGTTTTTATTTTTCTAGGTACACCCATGTGGTCGATATCGACACAATACAGTTGTATTCATATTAGCTAAAGAATACAATTTGAAAAATTTACGTACAATACATCGATTAGATCGTTTAACTAGTGGTTTATTGCTATTTGGACGTTCACCAAAGAAAGCACGTCAAATGGAACATCAAATACGCAATCGCTTAGTGCAAAAAGAATACGTCTGTAGGGTGGAAGGTGAATTCCCTGAGTAAGTTTTTGGGTCTTATTTTTTTGGTCTCATCGAAAAAGAAGCTTCTTTAATTTTTAATTTGCTTTGTTATTTCAGAGGAATTATTGAATGTAAAGAACCAATTGAAGTAGTCAGCTACAAGATTGGTGTTTGTAAAGTGTCTCCAAAAGGCAAAGATTGTGTAACAATATTTCAAAAATTAGGTTTTAATGGAAAAACAAGTATTGTTTTATGTAAGCCAAAAACAGGGCGTATGCATCAAATTCGTGTACATCTTCAATATTTAGGTAAGTACAATTTATGAACTTTTATTCTTTATATTCAATAGCTACAGATAGAATTGTGAAAGTAATACAACAAAGATTCTAGCGAAAATATATTTATACTTTTTATCCATATACTTTTAAAGCGATTTGAGTTGGTATGAAAACACGGGTGGTTGGAAATATGTTGGTATAAAACAAAATATCTATTTTTTTTACATTAGGCTTAAAATAAATTTTTTTTTTTTATTACTTAATTTATTTAAAACAAGTGAAAACAAACAATTAACTGAGTTAATTGTTTAAATACCTTGTATAGACAGTTTTGATGACGCAATTGTTTGTTTTTTGACGTCACGTAAATAACGAAAGATTTTCACTCTTAAATAGCCACATAACTGATATTCCCATATTAATACATACTTCAAAATTTTCACCTAATTAGTGCCCTCGTGGGTAAACAGTGATGTTTACAAGAAAATGTTTCAAACAGAAGTTTTTTATTTTTTTACATTTAAACATTTGTTCTATCTCTAACGGCTTACAAGATGGGTCCTACGGACCCAAGACCCAATTGACCTATGTTGCTCATTTACGAACTCGACCTCACTTTTTACGTCTTAAGCAAACTACAAAAATTTCAGCTTGATATCTCTTTTCGTTTTTGAGTAATCGTGATTACAGACGGACAGACGGACAGACGACGGACGACAGACGACAGACAGACAGACATACGAAAATGGACTAATTAGGTGATTCTATGAACACCTAAACCAAAATTTTTTTCGTAGCATCAATATTTTTAAGCGTTAGAAACTTGGGACTAAACTTAATATACCTTGGTATATTTCATATACATGGTATAAAAACTGTCATTTCATTTATTTATATCATAAGATATTTTGTAAAAAAATATTATTTTTCTTCCCTTTCTATTTCTAAATAAAAATAGGGTTAAACCTACGTTCCTCAGACCATGTCTATAACAGAAGTTATCCACATCATTATTTTTAATCTTTATTTATTTGTTAAACTAAGGTCTTCAGATTTTTTAAATTTTAAATACAAAATTTTTATACATTTAGATTTCGCAGAGTGAAAAAAAATTAGCTTTATATGCTTCAGAAATGATTTTCTTTGGTTCCATTTATAAAATTAGGATTGTACTAATTCGAACCCTACCAATCCTATAAGCCTAAAAAACCGCATTATATATTCAATAACAGTAAAAAAGGTATTTACTAAGAGTAATGCCAACTTATATTTTTATACCAAGTGTATATGAAATATATCCAGGTATACTAAGTTTAGTCCCAAGTTTGTAACGCTTAAAAATATTGATGCTACAAACAAAATTTTGCTGTAGGTGTTGGTTGGCTGTCTATAACTTAAAAACGCAAAAAGGTATCAAGTTGAAATTTTGATAGCGTGTTCAGGACATAAAAAGTGACATCGAGTTTGTAAATTAGCAACTTAGGTCAAATAAACAACTTTTGTTTGAAATAATTTTTCGTAAACATCACTATTTACCCGTGAGGGCAAAAATTAAGTTAGGCACATTGTACAGTATGTATTACAGGAACCTTTAGTATATATTTTAAATTTATACGTTACATATATCATGTATGTGTTTGTTTGTTTATTACTATATCCACTGAGGAAGTGAGATGAAAGATACTCTTATAACTTTGTGTGTAAGAGTTGCTATCTATATTTTACTTATATGACGAAAAAAACAAACCATTGCGTAATTAACACTGTCTATACATGGTATTTCAACAATCAACTCAGTCAATTGTTTGTTTTCACTTTTTTAATCTAAAATAAACTATATCCTATATAAGTGAGGCTGGTTAAATCAAACATAAAAGCATTTATTTCGAATCCTCTTTACATTTATTCATTCAAACATGCTCTTTTTCTTATGAATTGAAAATAGAAATATTGAATTTTTTATATTGAAAATTCATTTATCGTTTGCAATCATCTTCTCAAACACACAAATTTCATATATTTTTAACAATGGTTAAATCGAATCAAGAGACGAAAAGAAAATCATTACTAAAATACAGTTTTATGGTTAGAAAAAGATTGCATATATACACGCGAAATAAATAATATAAAAAAAATATGCTATTGGACACATGTGTATCTAAACGTAATACAGGAGCGCGTCTACCAAAAATGATTTTGAGAAGGAATTTGATAATTTTAGGTATATGGAACTTTTACCACCTTTATAGTTTAAAAGATTTAATTAAAACTTATCTTTCAAAGTACAAGCTTTATTACACTAAATTATTAGAAATAAAACTTTTCCCTGAGTCACCTATAGATGCAAATTTATTAAAGCACACATTGAGACACAAATATTTAAAATATTCAAGATATTAGAATCCTAGTTTTTTATTTAGCTAAGTCAATGTGAAATTGAAAGTGTGAAAATCGCAGCAGATGTAACATTATAAAATCCTCGATGAAGAAATAATATAAACATGGTAGAAGTGTTGTAAAACTAATGGTATTATTTGTATTCTTATAAAATAAAGAGCTGATAATAATTTACGTAAAAAATATCTAAACTTTTAATATAATACTAAAAAAGGGTGTAAAATTTTTTTTTCATTTTTTCAATGCTTCCACCTTATTTCTATTATTTTTTCTCTAATAATATTGTAATCCAGACCCAAATCCTTTACTGAGTGCTATAAAACATTTCATTTTGCAATTTAATAGGACACAGCGTGTGTGATCTATTTAAAACTAGCCTAAGATTTCCGTTTCGTAAAAATTTTCTAGAGTTTTCACGGGTTAGGGTATTATGGGCTGGACTTTTCCTTCCAGCTTGTGTTAAAAGTGTTGTTATGTATATGTTTTAAAAGTTTTTTAATCCAAACTAACACATAGAACGATTTCAATCTTACATCCTTGTCTCTAGGGGTGCCCTTTTTTTAATGTTTCGTGCAAGATTAATACTGATTTATTTCCTTTGGTTAAAAATATGTCACTTTTGTTCGAAAAATTTTTTCCAAGATTTGAGAACCAATTCAAAATATTCTGACATTTTTTCTTAGTGTAAATACAATCAGAATAAAAAAATTCATTATTTTGAACGAATTTTTGGAGAATCTTTGAAAAAAATGTTTCGAATAAAAGTGGCATATTTGTTACCAAATGAAACAGATCAGTATGTAATCTTGTACGAAACATTAAAAAAAAATGCACCCCGTGGGAAAAAATACCCATTAAAATGCATCACGTTGTATAAGTATACAAGGATGTAATATCGAAATTGGTCTGCCTTGAGACTGAACGAGATGTTTTTGATTGGTTAACTACAAAACGAGCTATTAGCCATAATAGGTTAAAATGAGTAAAATATATACCCTGTATATATCACTACACGTAGCGCTGTTCTAATCACTCTCCAATCCATTCACAACCATTTTAATAATTTATTTTTCGTAGTGGCAGATACCTTTTTATAACAAATGATAATTTGGTCCATCATGGTTATCACTGTGCTTTAATTCAATCTCCTCCAAGTTTCTTATTTTATATATTAAAGTTATTCGAATAAATTAAAATCGATTATATCCATGTCAAATGGGTTTTGATTTGCAACGTGTAAAAGTTCCAAAACCACAGTTCTCCTCTTACAACAAAATAAAGTTTTCAGACCACATCACTGATACTCTGACTATACCACACACTAAAAAAAAAACCTAAAATGTTAACAACACAGCAGATAGATATACGAAATGAAATAGTATAGAATCGACGATCTTACTGCTGTTTGCTGCTTACTATATTTATATTTAATGATATTTTGTATTCAGGATATCCAGTAGTAAATGATCCGTTATATAACCATGAAGTATTTGGACCGAATAAAGGAAAAGGTGGTGATATTGGTGGAAAAACGGATGAACAACTTGTACGTGACTTAATAAACATTCACAATGCTGAAAACTGGTTAGGAATGGATGGTGATTCTGATCTGTCTATGTTCAAACCACTAAAATCACCACTTGATGATACACTTGTTGGAAATTTAGTACAAAAAGGTTGGTATAAGCTTTGTTTCATACTCATATAATACTTATATTCACACATAGATACATTAATGCTAAATGTTTTTTTTAATGCCGTGTCGTAATGATTGTTGGACTTGAAAATATAATAACTACCAGCATATATTATTTAATATCTTGTACAATTGTACATTTCTGTATTTTGTTTTTTTATATACCTGGTGTCCCAAATAATTACAAACTAAAAACTAAATTTAAAAAATCATAAAACCCGTTGAATTGAAATAGATCGAGAGGTGTTGTGGCACACCCGATAGAAACTATATTCCCTCGTACATTATTAATCTAGCGCTTACTTTTTTTTATTTAAAACATATTTTTTGGAAATTTAAGATATTATTTTAGAAGTCAAATACTTATTTGATTCTTTAAAGAATTTAATTTTATAGCTACTCTTAGTTTTTTTTCACTGTATGAAATAATTGTAGTATTAGTTTAAAAAAGGCATACTTCTGATTTAGTAGTCTACCCAATATGTGAGTACATTACGTTTGTTTTGATTAGGATATTTATTGTGACATAACATAAAAATTGCATTGTACTTACTTTAAATTATCTCTGTTTTCTTTAACTTCTGATAACTTTCACAACTGAATTTTTTTTAAATGATAAAACATAAAATTATGACAAAAAAATACAAATTGACACTTCTAAAAAGATTTTTGCATTTTCTCAAAATTCATGGTACAAAACTGAAGAATTTTTTGAATGAAAACTTGAAGTAGAATTTTACTTTGTCCTGTATGCAATTATCTCCCTGACCACTCTGTATATCTACGTACGGGTACATTTTATCTAGACACATAAAAAAAATTAAATATGGTTTCCCATTCTTGGTACATATATTTAGACACATTTAATTTAGATTCTTACTACATTTAAATACACGACGCAAATAAAATAGATTTCAATAATTTTGTTTTTAGTAAAATGGTTTTTACCTTTCTAATTTCTTTCTATGATATGCCAATAAATGCAATTAAAAGAGTTTTTCTTAAAAAAAATTAATCACTCCAAAAGTGGTGGTCATTGAGAGAGGCAGACTTTGAATAAAGAGCAATGATGTTAGCTGGAACATGTCTTTTGCCAATTCTTTCAATGTATATGTTTCACTTGGCATTTTGGTTCAACAGACGAAACTTTTTGCACGTTTTTACTAAACCACTTTTGTGCTTTAAGAAATACTGCCACGAAGGGCATGTTATACTCTTTCGGAGAAGAATAGAAAAAAGCGTGCTGTGTTTCCTGCAAGATTAAATATCATGAATTTGACCATTTACCACACAATCCTATGGCAAAACGTAGAGTTTGTAAGATGTGATAAATGTCATATTCTATGTCGTAAAAAAAGTTCATGTTCCAATGTAAATATTTGTTTTTAAAAGCACGGGCTGTTTTAATCCCACTTTATTCTTTGGGCTTAAAGCATCACGTTATTTTGTGCAGGAAAGAATATCAGCAATAGGAAATATTTTGTTTGTAATTTGCGTTACCTTCTTTCCTACAATTAAGCGTATTGATTTACGTACAAATTCTTACATGCTTTCCATTTTTACTTTCCTGTAAGAAAACACGCTCAGTGATGCTAGTTTTTGAACAGTCACTTTAATTCGTTTCCAACCCTTTCGCACACGCTAATGAGTTAAAATACTAAATGGGTACACACACAGGATTATATTTCTTCTTTACTTTTTAGTTTTCTCATTAATTGATTAATAAATAGCTATTTGACTCTATGCCATATAGCCATATAAAATCTGCTATTTATTTTTAGTTATATTACTTTCCTTTATTTACACATTTGTTTAATTTATTTGTAATTTAACAAAACAACAACAAGAACAACAATATCTTAAAACAAAACTTAAATATAAAGTATTTATGCGTCAGTTCATTTAACGGGGTTGTTATTTGTTGTTTAAGGCGAGAGAGTTTGTAGCGAACTATGTATATGATATCATTAATCAAACCAATTTTAATTAGTTTGCAAACATTTTAATAAATATATCTCTTTTTACAAAAAAAACCATCCCTACTCGTATTCAACCTTAGTTCATTATTAACAAAGTTATAATTTTGTCATATTATTACAAGATATTTTACTTTTAATTATTTTAGAATTCATTGAATTGTTGTGGTTTTAATTGCAAAATATTTGAAAACAAATCACTTTTTATTAACCCCTGAAAAAGATGGATGTGAATGATAAGTTTAAAGTGAATATCTATGTGTCTGTCTGTGGCATCGGAGCACCTAAGCGATTGAACTGATTTTGATTTAGTATTTTTGTTTGTTTGTTTGATAGGTGACTTTATCAAGAATGTTTATATGATTTTAGCTGTGTTTCGGAAAATCGGTTCCATTTGAAATTCTCAGTGATGTGATTTCCGGTTTTTTAGAGGTTTTTTCAATAAATTAAATTTTGTAAATTTAGCTTGTCGTCTGCAATGTATATACTGTCTCAAATTTCTAATAAATATGGTTGGGGATAACCTTATTTGAGGGAAAATTAGTTTTTTCGATATTTTAATGAAACAATGAATCGGAGGAGTAAAGGTAGCTAACTCTAAGTGAATTCCTCGTCGTAAAATCAGACAAACCGTTTTCTTTTCCAACATTCACCGTACAACTACTCAAATATGCAAATTCGAATAAAGGGTTGAAAGCTTCTGACGGCTTCTTGTACATACCAATAAAGTTTCCCTAGGCTTTATTTGATCGCTAACATTAATGTGCCATTCTATTATACTGTATTAAGAAGCATTTTAAATTTAAAGCGAAAAATTAAAAGCAGAAATTATATTTAGTGTAGCAAACTTAAATATACTTTTATAAAAAATCAATAATTAATGTCTTTTGTTTTTGTGTAATTAGATCGAGTACTTAGCGACGAAGATGATGTTGAATCTGTATCGCGTGAACCATCACCATGTGAAGGTGATACATGTGACACTTTAAATAGTACGACGGTGTCAGCTGCACCACCATTATCACCTGTACAAAGTAATATTAATACTACTTCTAGCACCATTACTGTTGCTAATAATACATCTTCAACACATCCACCAAGTAGTAGTCAATCATCGCCATCCTCATCATCTACGTTACCACCAGTGACGGCATCCACATCAACAACAACAAGTTCAAAAGTAACAGTTGCAACACAAACTGGACATGAAGCTCCAGATTTATCATTTAGTCCTGATAAGATGACAGTGGATCGACATTGTTATGAATGCAAAGTACGATATCGTGATCCTAAACCACAGGATTTAATTATGTATCTACATGCTTGGAAATATAGAGTATGTTTTGTCTTTCTTTTCACATTTTTGGTTATTTTCACACGATTAAATCACTAATGTTAGTATCACATGACACTAATATACCAAAAATTATTATTTCCAATTGTTTATTTAGTAATCTTTTAACATTCAAAATTTTCACTTTTAGTTAACATTAGCGAAGGCTTTTTTAAATAATATTTAAGATTCATCAGCTTTACGATAAGAATTATTTACTAAACCTAACCCTGTATTACCGTATCTCGAATATCTCAGGGTTTATATGAAGTGATTTCCCGTTTGTATCACTTCAAACCGTAAATGAGTACTGGTTTATTCCTAGATTTTAGCTTGGAGTTATACTTATAAGATACCTATATTTATATAGGACTAGACAAGGTCGCAATGATTTTCGATCAAAGTTTCTGAAACTATGAATTTTAAAAGCACTTCGGCAATCACTTCTTAAGTTAAAATAAAAATTTCGCAAGTACAAAAATTTTAATGTGCGTTTTATAAAAAGGCCATATTTATAACGCCTCAACCGTTTATTCGGCTAAGGACTAAAGTCGCTAGAAGATTTTAAATAACCAGCTTTTAATGATATTTCATAAAAAACAGGGCAAGTTAAAAAGTTTTAACTCTCGTTTTTATCCACAAAATTTTTATTTTGTGGTCTACACATTGTGTGAGTTTTCAATGTCTAGGCCCTTAAAACTAAATAGAAGACTAGCTTCAATTTTTAAAATATCAGTTCTTAACTAAACTTTGCGAATATTGCCTCAGCTATAAGCTTACGAAGGAGTGCACTATGGATCTGATCATCAAGGGTACTGAGTCCACAGTTAAGAAAGATTTATCCTTATCGTTTTCTATAAGGATTATTTGGGATCCAAACTTTTATAAAAAATTAAGCATTAAATACAATATTACTTTTTAAATTCTTTACCGTTAGATCAGGCAAACAGTTCTAATTCAATGTTTTTATGAATCGAGCTAACGTCACAAAGAAATTTTCACTTAGGTACCTACTTGGTAAGTTGGTAGTATACTTTGGCTAATTTTCATGAACATCGTATCAATGGTCTGAAAATTCAGTTGTGTCGATTTAATATGGAATGAATGAAGTATATATATTTGTTGTTGAAGTGTGATTTTGCGGAGATCTAGTTGAAAGACTGACTGAAAGAACGAAATTGCAGATTTTCTTGAACTTATACATTCAATTTCAAGAATAATTTCGAAAATTTTAGTCAAACTTGAGAAACTGTTGACTTCTTGTTCAACGAGGAATTTCTTCAAAAAAACTCCGAGCTTGGAACGTCGTACCTAAATCGTGTGTGAATAACTTAAGAAAATGTATCATTAAAATAAAAATATTAATATTTTATTGAAAACTAATCAAATTTTTTTTAATCAGGGTCCAGGTTGGGAATACGAAACAGAATTACCAGATTGGGCTCGACAAGATTGGACTGAAGAACAAGAATAATGACAAATTTAACAACATATATAAAAAAACAAAACAAACAAAGAAAAAACATTAGATAGTAAAAATTAATTTTTCATTTAAATTTTAAGTAAAAGAAAAAAAGATAATTTTATACCAAACTGAGCTTTTATGCTTGTGTCTCTTATCCAACTGTCTTTCCTAGTTAAAAGAAAAAAAATATCAAAATATATTAAATCAGTGTGTATTTTCATTATTATTCGTTATAAAAACAAAATAGAAATTAACTATTAAAATGTCCACAATTAAAAACAAGAAAAAATAATTAATTTGTAATTTTTATCTATGTCTTGACCAAGTGTTTTGGTTAAACGAAGTTATGTTATTAGAAATTGACAGGCAGATAATTCAATAAATATTTTCTCGTTAATATGGAAACCAAGAATTAATTTTCTTTGAAATTCATTATCAGTTTCAGTTTGTAATATTAGTTAGGTTTAAGTATTTTATGTATAGTTTTCTTTAAGTTGTTTCTTTTAAGTTAATAATTTTTGTTTTCTTTCTTGATGTTTGTGATGTTTCGAGAAAGAGAAAACGATTTAAAAATACCGTTTAAATGAAAGACATATAGTTTGTATTTGTTAATTTGTTAAGACGTATTTAAATGACACTTATTTTTAGGTAAAATATAAATTTTTAATAAATAAAAATTATACAAAAAAATAAAACTAAGAAAAAATAAAAGAAAAAGAAAAAAGTGCCATAAAATAATATTCATTAATGAAATTATTTTTGTGGACATTTTTTGGGACAATATTTTGAATTAAATGTGTATAAAAATATAATAGAATATTTTTTAGTGAAATATATAATAAATATAATACATATAATATAATGTTGTCACGTCATGTCATGGTGATAATGACATTGCTTATCATCGGTCATTATCATTAGTTTATCAGTCGGTGGCATTAATCATTAACACATACACACAAGGCAGGGTCCAACAACAATCAAATTTGTTAAAAAATTTATCAGATTATATCGATTTAAGTTAAAGAAATGTTTTGTAGAAATTTTATTTTTAAATTGATATAATCTTCGATCATTGAAAATCACTTGAGGAGCAAGTATTTTAAAAAAAAGATTCTTTTTGTATTTGTAATTAAAAATATTATTGTTAAGTATAGTATAAATGATAACATGTAAATGTAATATTTTTTAGCTCTTTCATCCCTAATCTACAGACCTAAGTTTGATTAAATAAAATGTGAAATATAATCGTACCTCTTTGAAAAAAAAATTTAAAATTTACTTATTAATAATTGACACGGTCATTTATAGAATTGGCATTATTATACAATTTAGAAAAAATAGCACCAACTCATTTCCAATTATTAAAGACTTAATTATAGATTTACTTGGTAGATGATCTAAGACCAAATATTATTTCCTTTAATTGTTTGAATGTATTAACTTAAATACTTTATTTTTGTCATTATTTTAAATAAAATTATTAAAATACGTTTACATTCATTGACTTTTGTATTGATCTGTAGATACCATAAAGTTTAAAACAGTAATATCTTGAAATTACACGATGGGTAGGGCCGAGTGCCCACCACGTATGTAAAATTAGCGTAAATTGAGTAAGGACAATTCAATTTATTACTGTAATTTAATAATTAGATCGATTTATTTTATAAAAATAGGTTATTGGACCGTATGCAAAATAATATCATAATTATTAATATCTGCATAGATTATGGATTTTGAAATAAATTTTTCGTAATTCGACAAGAAAATAATTTATAATTTATTAAACAAATTCGAAAATTCACTTATAAATAGAGCATACCTCATATTGTGGTGGTGGTTTTAAAAGGAAATTTAAATCGAGTATATTGATTTGTTAATTTTTGAAGAAATACATGAAATTATGAAAAGTAACTACTTTTTATGGATTCTATAAGTAGCATCTAATAATAATTTGAGATGGTTTGCAGGAAAATAGCTATTACATTAAAGAACTTTCACACATAACTTTTATGAAGGATGATATGTTAATTCACATCAATTAACAACCTCTGGCTTTTGATTTTGATAAACGAATTATGTACTACTATATACTAAGTGCAATTACACTAGTATCTTTAACACGGCTCAAAATAAATTTGTCTAGCTAAACTTACACATTACAAAGTTTGCTTATACGACCTTGAAGTCGTAATTTTAAAATCGTTTTTTCGTAATATCTTTAAAAAGGATTGTACGATTTTGCAAAAATGACACATGTCGACACAGTTTTATCGAACAAAATTCCATTACAAATTTATGAAAAATATCAATTTATCAGCGAAGAATGTAGGGTTTTTAGTGGAAACAAGGGATTTGAAATATGTAAATTTAGAAATTTGGATACAAAAATTACGAACAACTATGTTTAAATCTAAAATATTTAAAACGCAACAATGCAAGAGAAAATACTTAGCTTGTTAATGTAATATCGGAAATCGATAAGAAGTTCATTTCGAAAGTTTTCGTCTCTAACCTGTTCGCTCCGTGCGCACTACATGCATCATAAAGTAGCAATACAAATTATGCATTAATACTAGACGTTCATACGCAAACATTTCAAGGTTTATGACTCAATTGTAATTTGTATTCAATTTAATGTAAAAATATTCCCAAACAGGTATATTGTTTTAGATCTTGAATATAAGTAAGAATAATTATTTTTAATTACGACATGTCTGATGTTATTATAATTTTTCAGTTTCAACCCCAAATGATTTTAATCAAAATTAACTTGAATAATATTTTATTTTATCAATCTTAGCTATTAAAAAATCAGGGACAGTTATCCCTTATAATCATTGTTCGGACTGTTAAAGGCCTATTTGTTAAAATTTTAATTTTCATTATATTAGTAAAATAAAAAACGGGATGTAAAAATTTAAAAAAAATATTACATACACACACCCTATTTATAAAAATCTTAAATGTAAATAATTGTGACATCATTTCCAAAAAACTTCTGGTACTGTAATATTTCATTTGTGCTTATTATCATGTAATATTAAATATATTGAATAAAATAATGGAAAACAAAGAATATAAATATAAATTTATACCAGAACAAAAAAAAAATAAATAAAATAATTATTAAAATTTATGTAATTTTTATTCAAAAATATTATAGAATTACAAATTTTTAATCAACGCGCATTTTTTATTCATAATTTTATTTGTATGATTTTATTTTAAGTATGTGTTGTAACCTTGAACTTCTTCATTGTGTCTGCTTGTGGATGGTTTAAAGAACTGATATGTATGGAATTCGTTCTAGAAAAAATTATTCACATAGGTAAGTATTTATTTTCCATTTAAATGGAAATTTTTAAGATTCATTTCAACAACATGCAAAGGCGTATTATTTTAGATCCGACCGTTAAGAAATATATTGCGTCTACATATGAATTCGAATACATAATACAATTCTATATTTCAAACTTACAGTATTTTTATATGTTCCCACATTTACGTGTTTAGATTTCCATTTTACTTTTACTAATATATTAAAGCAAAAGATTATTATTATTCACGGCGAAATACGGTGGCCTTCACGGCGAAATATCTGCCCGAATTTGAATCTTTGATAAAACGGGCGTTTATGACGCAGGATAAACATAAATCTTTTATGATTTTATTTAATCTTTAATTTTGTTTACTTAAATTGTTTGTGAACAATGGGTTTGTATTTATTTGGATTTGCAGTTTTATTCCAAGATTGATTCTGATCGAAAGTTCAGAATTAGTTCAGTTCACTATTCTCCCTGAAAAAATTTCTAACGTTTTAAAATAAGTAACATTTTGCCTTCTTGACGTTCAAAATAGAAATAAAAGTTATGTCTTCAAAAAAATTAAATCTCAATTTGATAAAATTGAATACCTACTTATGCTAAAAAGTTAAATTTTCACTCTTATTATGTTAACATTTTTTATATGGAAATATAGTAGGTAGACCTTCTGTTTCATTTATGAAGTCATTGTTAAAACTTTGTTTATAATGACTTATTATTTATAGTGGTTATTTTTTCGTTTTAGTAGAGGAAAGTAAAAATTTTAAACATTAAGAAAGTAATCGATAGTAATAGTATAAAATGATAACACTTATTATCGATAGTAAAAATTTAAATAATAATTTTTACAAGTTTAAAATTAAGAAACATCGAAACATATTGTTTAGTAACGCAGTTGTATAATAGTATACAGTGTAGTAAATGCGTCAAAATTAGCCATTGCGCCGTAGATCGAATTCATAACTTTTATCTCTAGAAAATGTAAGAGACAATCCGCACAGTATCACAAACTATATTTATTACTTAAATGTGAGATTAGTTCTACCTTCCTCACGGTTTTCTGTGAAATGGCAAAGAGCTAATTGTCCATCGAGTGAGATGAATTTACCTGCTACAAGTAAATTAAAGGTATCTTTCATAGCAAATGGTGTTTTAGAGCTAAATTCCAACCTGGAAGTATGAATATTGTACTCTTCGCCCTATTTTAACTATCACACAAGATTTAAAGTATACTTAACCAAAGAAATATGACGAAATCGATTATTTTAAATGGGTCAATTAATGAGATAATTAAAAATTTGTTTTACAAAAAGGGACAAATTTTAAGACAAAGTAATTTAAGTTTTTTGAAAACTGTTTAACTTATGATACTTGTAATAGGTTGGCTGATAAGTCCCCGGTCTGACACATAAATGGCGTCGCTAGTATTAAATGCATATTATTTTTATATAGTACCAACCTTCAAATGATTCGTGTCAAAATTTGACGTCTGTAAGTCAATTAGTTTGTGAGATAGAGCGTCTTTTGTGAAGCAACTTTTGTTATTGTGAAAAAAATGGAAAAAATGGAATTTCGTGTTTTGATAAAATACTGTTTTCTGAAGGGAAAAAATACAGTGGAAGCAAAAACTTGGCTTGATAATGAGTTTCCGGACTCTGTATTTTTTCCCTTCAGAAAACAGTATTTTATCAAAACACGAAATTCCATTTTTTCCATTTTTTTCACAATAACAAAAGTTGCTTCACAAAAGACGCTCTATCTCACAAACTAATTGACTTACAGACGTCAAATTTTGACACGAATCATTTGAAGGTTGGTACTATATAAAAATAATATGCATTTAATACTAGCGACGCCATTTATGTGTCAGACCGGGGACTTATCAGCCAACCTGTTATATGTACAAAATTTAAACACCTTTATTTTAGTTTTTTTAATTAATAAATCGATATATGCTATACAGATTACAAAATTTGTATAGTATTTGCCTAGAGCTAAATGCTCTATCTACAGTAATGCGAAGGACGAGCGGAAAATTTACCTATATAAGTAAGAGTATATATATAATAAGAGTTTAATAAATCTAAGATTGATGGCGCATAGAGTAATGTGAATTGGAAAATTGGCCAAAAAATTGAATAATCTTATATTAAAAACAAAAATAAAAACATAAATGACTACAGTTTTATATATTTTTTAATTAATCAAATCCGCTTATATTAAAAACATAAATGACTACAGTTTTATATATTTTTTAATTAATCAAAGTTTGTTGCTAAAAGTAGACTTGATACCATAACAAAATTTGGAAGTTTAACTAACATTGATTAAAAAACGAAGAAGTTATTAACATTCAAAGATTGCTGCTCGACTCTTTCTTGCAAAACGAAGTTTTATATATGTAATTTCTATGGCGATACCGTGCAATGACGTCACTATTCTATATCTTCCTCTTTGTTTTATTAGAAGTTTTAAATGTTCATATTTTGCATAGTACTAAAGATTTTCAAAAATCAACTTCAATTTTCTGCACGTGCAGTGAGAATTGTTTACTTGAAGTGATAAAAAAAATGTAGTAGACCTCATTACGACATGAATGTCAAGAGATGAAAAAGAAAAAATTACGAATAACTGTAATGTGACAAAAAATTATATAAAATGTTTCAAAATATCTGTAACTTGGTTAGATCGTGTTTAAAAGTGAATGTCTGCATTAGTATTTGTTCTGTTAATAAAATAAAAAGAACTGAAATAGGAATTTTGGAACACAAATCGGAATCCTGATAATCTTCAATCATTAATTTTTGTGAAAATTAATGAAGATTTCCATTTTTTTTATAATAAAACATAGGTTTAGATGGAGTTTTGAAACAAACATTGCATAACGCTCTATTCACAAACAGGATTCATAATGGAACCTGGTCACTTCTAAGACGTTTCTTTAACATTTAGTGCACTAAAAGTTGTCTATTGCATTTTATGCTGTTAGTTTTTCCTTCATGTGATTTCATTGTGTTTTATTAATGAAATAAGCAGGGAAAATATTTGAACTAATATTTAATTTATTGAATAATTTAATTCCGTCTATTATTATAAAAGTGAAAGTAACTCTAAGTACCTGTCTGTCAGTCTGTTACGTTTTTACGATTAAATCGATGAATGAATTTTTATAATTTCCAGTTTAGACATAGATAGATAGCACGGGAAAACGCGGGGTGCTTTTTTGGCAAAAATAAAACATTTTTGATTCATTACAAATCATTTATATCTTGAATTAATTGAAATGAATCATGAATTCGATCGAAACCGCGGGAAAAAGTTAGTACGTATTTATAAATTTGTTAAAAGAATGTGTAAAATGCGCATTAATTAATATTAATCAAAATGTTTTATTAAACTCAATTATACCTGGAATTACAGTTTCTAATAACTTATTGTAATAGTTATGATACTATTTGAATTATTATTTTACCTACAATGTTATTAAAATTGAAAATGCAATTATTTTTTTTGATTTATGCATGGATGAGTGAATAAGAGCTTTATTATGCATAAAAGTTTATAAGTGCAATATTAAAGGTTCAGTCTGATTTTTTAATTTAAAAAACCCCCAGCCATTATTATGGACCGTGGGAGACCATGGCTTTTTTAAATGATGAATAAATACTTGAAACTTCGTCATTGGTTTCCTTTTGACGAGTCTACCAAACTTTCACTACGATTTTTTTTCGAAAAGTCTTCGTTTTCAAATGAGTTTGATAACGTCATTTTTGCGTTACCGTTTTGAAAAAAACGCAGTATGGTATTTTTCGAACACTATGACCGCATTAGTTGATAACATTAATAAATACTTTCTTAATAAAATAAATCATTAATTATTCAATTATCTTCTTTTTTAAATATGGTCTGAATATATTCATGAATGAAAATTTGTATAAAGACACGACCTTGACAACGGCTTGTAGAGGTGGAAAGTCAATAAATTTTCTAAAATTCGTATCAGCCCCAAAAACTGTGAAATTTTTTTCAGATGGTGTAAGATCGTCAGTAGTCGAAACCTATGATAGACAACGATAATTTTAAATAAGTCTGGCACACGGAGAATTTGATGGCTGATTTCTTTTCAATTTTCGGGCATTGCCAGAGGCGGATTTAGGCTAAGGTCCATGAAGTCTGGACCTAAAGCGTAAATTGATGGTCGGTCAAAATTTAATAAGTTGCTAATATTTAAAACGTGTCGGAAACTTAATAATTTTCCCTTTATAAGTCTAAATTAATAAAGTTTTTCAGTGAAATAAATATTTAAAACTGTGAAATAAATTTTTGAAAATCAGATATCAGGATAAACTGGACAGGGCCTAGGCGACATCGAATATAAATGCGCCATAGGGCATACTATCTTTGTTTAAAGTGTTTTAAACAAATGAAGTGTTTTAAACAAGCTGTAAAAGGTGGTGTTGATAAGGAAACCACTTCGTATTATTTGAGTGATTATATGTGTAAATGAAACTTCTCATAATCCAAACCAGCAACACACGTTTTAAAATACATCTGGTCAATTTTTTTTATACTCAAAATCGATTAGCATCCGGTCTAATAGCAGGTATAATAAAAATCACACAATTAAAAAAAAAATTTACCAAGTATTTACATAGTATCAAAAAATTTGATTGAATTTTACCTTCAATTATTTCTTCCTTAACAAATCTGATCTATCATATTTGCCAAAAATAGTTTATTTCGTTTAGTTCATTATGATGCAAATCCAAAAATCTAAATGACCTAGGTACGTTTGTATCTAATCTTTCGCGTATGCTTAAAAAAATAAATTTCAAAATTGGCTAATAAATTCGCCTTGAAATGATCACTTACCTTATATTTGTTTAATAATATTTTGTAATTAAAATGTTAAGATTACAGATTACAACAAAAAAAAAATTTGTTTTTTGAAAAACCGCAAATTATATCCTTGTAGTTTATCTGACATTTCCTTACTCTACCCTTCAATTCAAGTTAATATCAAACATGATATTTGGTTTTGGTTTCGTATTTTTTTTCAAACAAGCTAAAAATGAACGGATCTTAAACGACACAAATCTTTGGAATGGAAAAATGTCAACTAAAATGAATGCACAGTTAATTACGTACGTAGAGAGAATTTATCTGACATTAATTTTCAAGTTTTTTTTTTTTTAATTTGTTATTACATTTTTGATGAATTGCCTAAAGTAATGGAATATTTATTGGATGTACACGTATAAAGAAAGATACATACAACTGTGAAAATGACATGGAAGCAAGCCGGACAAAGCGTTTTCAAAGTAATTGTTATTAAATAATTGTTATTATTTTAAATATTGTTAATAAGCGTTTTCAAAATAAGTTTCATTGAAAATAATGCTTTTGGCATGACGCTGGGTTCAGACTAGAGCGACGGATGACAAACGACATATTTTCCAACTCTAAGTTAGTGTTGCTTAACCGTTTTTTCGCTGGCAATTTTCTGCTTTAAAAACAATGACTACCGCGCTATAGTCATCGCTTTTGCTGCCCTCACTTGTCTCCTATTTTGCTCATATATTTATGGATTTAATTTTTTGGTGAATAAACCTAATTTTTAGAATATAAAATATAGCCCATGTTATTCGCTGTTAATCTAGCATTCGGTAGACAAAATTTTTAAAATTGGTTAAGTAATGGACTCGTTAATAATAATAAGAGATTTTCATAGAAGAGAGAGTTATTCTACTATTCGGGACGTTGACAAACTCAGAGATAATTAAAATCGGTTCAGACATTTTTGCGTTATAAATTGTCTAACTAATATGACTTTGTTTTATATATTTAGATAAACAGTTGTTAGTCAGTATTCAGATTCTTTTTCATGACACTGTAATTCTGGATTCCTGGTTAAGTTAAGTTATTTAAGACATACTACTATTGGCTTTTATTGTTTAGACCAAAAGTGAATTGATCAACCTTTAATTTAATTTTTATTCTATAATACTTCAGCCAGAACTATTGTTTTTTGACCATTCAAAGGATCAAGGTAATCGCGTATCTATATGTTGAAAAACTGACATTTTTCTCGCATTATTTTTGTCTTTCATACTTTTTTTAATATAAGTAATGTTTAACTTTACTATATATTATTATATTTTGTTCATTTTTATTTTATTCTTTATCATACTTACATAATTATTGACATATCTTTTCAAATAAAATTAATTTCAATTGTGGAAGGTGATGATTTTTCAGTACTTCTTTTATTAAAAATACAACGTTGGGGATGTCAGCTGAGATGAACCGATAATGAAAAACCACGAACATTTCATCAACCAATTATCGGCCAGCTTTCAGAGCTAAGCGACAACCCATGTATTTTTAAACTGAAAACCCGCATTGCAAAATTTTGGTAAACATAAATTCAAAATGTGTCGAAATATTTTAAAATATTTTTTATATTTTATAATTTCTGTTGTCAGAGAAAAGGTCTTTTTTTAGTCACATTCCCAATTAATTATAATAATTATTTCATTATTAAAGATCTCGATGTAGATAAAAGATGCAATTTTAGTATTTTTAAACCTAATTTATTTGGTAGAAAAATGCACACAGTTACACTAATAAAAGCCTATAAGCACCTTATACCCCTTATAATAATAATAATGGGGTTTAGCTTCCGTTTTTCTGACATATACGCCTGTAACAGAGGCCACCCGCATTATTATTTGTTAATTTATATCATATGAATGTTATGAAGCTTATAAGTAGCTGGTCTATTCGATTTACATGATTATGAGATCGAAAAGGAAGGTATAAAATGAATAAAAGCACCAGAAATGAAAAATCGATTTAGATAGTAACGTAGGAATTTTAATATAGTTGTTTTAATATAGCTATAACGAATCTCAACTATACATTACCTGAATATTATGTAGATTGGTGTGTTTCTTGCGTTAGTACCTACCTGATTGTGGTGTCCGTAGCCATACTTCAAATCCGTTAATTTTTCTCAAAATTAATAATTTTTAACTTCAAAGGATTTTAATAAGGATTCAAAAACAAACCCTTTAACTAGATTGCCAACTTTTTATGATTAAAAGTTTTCATCCACGTTAATTATCATTATAATAACTATTATCGTCCCCACTATTATCTAGATTTCTGTAAAAATATTCTAGAAATAAATAGATATTTAGAGAAGATAAAAAGATTTGCTCTTAATTTTCGTGGGCTAAGTTTACAAACGACATTTATTAATATAATTTTAACTTATGTGTATGTTTTATATGAAAATTTGAAATAGAGAATTGTCTGTTTTGTCTGTTCTATTGAAACCTTATCCTACTGAACTTGAAGAATAATTGACGATCGATTTGACCATGAAAATTTTGTAACAATGTTTCATATATATATTTTTTATTACATTATAATGATAATTTGAATAAATCTCTAATTAATTCCTAACATTTCTTAATAAATTTTTATTGTATTTACAATTAATTATTTTCTTTAACATTTTAATAGTTAAAAAATTTACCTAATTATGTTTATGGTTTTACGGATAAATGGTTATTAATAACTTCATTATTTAAAATATAAGCAAAAAATATAATTTTTCTTCCAGAAAATCATAGAATAAACAAATTAATTTAATGAAGAATTGCATTCGTATAAATTTCAAGGTAAAAATAGTACATTGCATTTGAAAATACCTCTATGAATTCTGTCTGATATGAAATACTCACAGAACCACAGATTGTACAGACTTATAGAAGTACTTACTGACTCTTTTAAAAGCGGTCGTGATGATTTCTTCATTTACTTGGCAAACAATTTGTATTTATTTATTAGACGGTAAAGTTTTATAATAATTACAAGTGAAATTAACAAAATTTAAAAAATCCTTGACAAATACGATTTATTTTTTGTAAACTGGAAAAATTTTGGAAACTTAGCTATAAAATGTTTTAAATCAAGTTGGTTCGACCGTTTAAGGGCTACGATGTCACTGAGAAACACACAGACGCACAGATAAACACTTTAAACTTATAACACTGCTTCTTTAATGAATATCAAAGTGATGGTCAAGGACATCATAGCTTTGAGGTTGCTTATCTCAACAGTTTATGTACTGCTGAGATTTTCAGTACATTTGTAAAGCGGATAAAAAATATTGTTTATTTATCCTTAACATTCACAAAAATTTACACCCACATCGTGTTTATATCCACAAAAGATAACAGTTTGGAGTGTTTTTGTGTTGGCAAATCTAAATGGCCTATATTTTTTGCATAAGAAAATACCCGTGTTGTAACCCCTAAGAGGCGTTCATTTATATTATTAAATCAATTAAACAAAAAAGCATATTGATTTGTCATAGCGTTTTGCTTTTATTTCAAATTAAAAATGTATAAACCCAATTTAATCACCTTTTATTATTAGATGAATATCATTGATGACACAGTGACACAAAATAAAAATAAAATTAAAGAGGAAAACAAAGATTGAATAATTGTTTTCAAGAGTCTATTTTTCGGGATCTATTTTTTCCGGGATTATTTTTTCCGAGTCTATTTTTCCGGTCTATATTTTCTGTCGATTTTTCTGAAGCTATTTTTCCGATTACCAATTTAAATGACTAGGCTTGACAAGTAGTTAAACGGTATTGATCCAAATAATTTGCCTATTTTGCCTAGGCAATATCGTTCAAGCCTCTATGTTGAACGCCGCAGTTTAGTAATAAACGGTCCGAAACATCGGACAAGACTTTAATATATTATAAAATTGATATATTATTCTTGTAATATTTTGATTAAAAGCAGCCAATTGTAAGAATTATGTAAAAACAAGGAAAAGCTTAAGTTTCTTAACTTCACTAATTTGGCTTAATTAAGTTTTACGTTAAATTAAGGTCTTTTTTGTTATACGAAGTTTCACTGCAGTCCTCTCAGCCTCTCCCTAGAAAATCCCATTTTCCTGTATTTTGAAATGTTTTCCCTAGGGTGTGGCCTTCTCAAATTTTCCCGGATATGTGCCTTTACCAATCCTAGGAACACCTTATGGTTTAGCCTTGTGCCAAGTTTAATTGAAATCGTTGGAGCCATTTTTGAGAAAAGCCCAAAAAAAAGGTTTTCCCAAGGGTGTGGGCCTTCTAGAATTTTCCTGGATATGTAGCTTATGCCAATCCTAAGAACACCTTAAGGTCTAGCCTTGTGTCAAGTTTAATCGAAATCGTTAGAGCCATTTTTGAGAAAACCCAAAAAAAAAGGTTTTCCCAAGAGTGTAGGCCTTCTCGAATTTTCCCGGATATGTGGCTTATACCAATCGTAGGAACACCTTAAGGTCTAACTTTGTGCCTAGTTTAATCGCAATCGTTTGAGCCGTTTTTGAGAAAACCCCAAAAAAAAAAGTTTTTCCCAATGATGTGGGCCTTCTCGAATTCTCCCGGATATGTGGCTTATACCAATCCTAGGAACACCTTAAGGTCTAGGCTTGTGCCCAGTTTAATCGAAATCGTTAGAGCCGTTTTTGAGAAAACCCCAAAAATCCTGTTTTGGCCTAGAGGAAAGTACCCTTGGAAAAAGTCGAAGATTGTCGAAGATCTTTCAAATCGGCTCAGTTTGGAAAAGGTTTTAAGAAAAAAGGCAATTTAATGGAGAGTGTTCTAAGATATGTTTCAAATGCGAGTTAAGGGTTCTGTACCAGAAAAATTTGTCGGGAGTTTTTTAGTTTTGTAAATTTCACTTGTTTCGATGGTTCAAATTGGATTTTTTATGTTATTTTTATCTCTTACTACTTCGAGTTTATATTTTTATTTTCGATAAATAATGTAGGATTATTATTATTATTGTTATTCATCAGGACTTTCATATCAAGTGTTGTTTGATAATTAGTAAAAACAGTAATAATGTTTTTTAATAAACTTCATAATTCAAGGTTTCATTTAGAGAATAGGTTTGGAGAACAATCTTTATAACCTCAAGTTATTAGACCTCTGTGCAGCCAAGTTATATTATAAAAATCAGTTTTGCCCTCTTATTTTTTCTCCAGAATATATTATCCAAGCATATAAAATTGCATTTTGTGGGTTAGATCTTCGGCCAGGCTTATTTATTAGTCCTATTCCCCGGAAATATAGACTTATGTACTAATGTACTGTAGTCAAGGTTAAAGAGAAAGGATAGGGGATGCTATAAATCTGATTTACGGCCCATGCATCACGATTTTGTTTTGAGAATGTTTGATATTTGTTTTCATTCTGCGTTAGGGCACTTCTAGTGGCCCCCTTTGATTCAAATGTGCTGAAATTCGGATGTACACTTCGGATGTATCGCTGACAAATTAATTTAAAGCACTAGTAAGAGTTCGTCGTTTTTCTCAAAAATATGTACTTATTTTAAAAATATATCGAGGTATGTTTAAAGTTTAAAAAAATATTCCGTGCAACATCGAAGGAACCACTCACTAACAATGGAAAGTCAAATAAAATGAACTACAATAATTATATGGTTTAAAGGGTCTTTTCTGTTGAGTTAAAATCACTGAAACATTTTAAAGTTAAGCCCTCCTTCCAAATGGATCTCAAAGTTTATATCCTACGATTAACCTGTTTAATTTATGTGTAAACATCCAACCATCTCGTTAATTTCAATCAAATAAAAAGTCCCGTTCTTTTATTTCGATTTAAAAAAAGCTAAAAATAAACATCATAAAAGTATAAACGTTAATGACCTCACTTTAGAATGTCAATGTAAAATGAATCCCGGAACTTGTTATCTGTTTGTAAAAATGTGGAGATTGGTACAAGGATATCCGTTTGCGTTACCAATTGCGGAGGAAGATGTTGATTTTTTAAACATGCTTTTATTAACTCGCTTTTTGTATGTCCGGGTGGAATTTTGTAATTGATTTTAAAGTAACTTCCCGATGAGCTAGAGACTTGAAATTTGACCATAGCTCAGAAGTGGACAATGCATTCACATAACTTAAAAAACAGGGAAAATTTTTTTTTGTTATAACTTACCATGTTTTTATAACGGTCTAAAATAATAAATAGCTCTCAAAAGACTTGTAAGATTGCAAACGAAAAAAATAGGGCGCATGAAATACATAAATACAAAGAGTGTAGTATCTGGTGCATGCTCCCCATGTTTTTCGTTTCCAATCTTACGTATTTTAAAAGGTATTTATTATTTTTTACTTTTTAGTCCATTGGAAAAAAATTTCTTTTTTTTATACTTAAAATTAAAAATCATTGTGTAACAAGAACCTTATTTCCACATCACGTGAAATTCTTTAAAAAAAATTACTTTGAGTACAAAGTAGGTGATATTGCATGTTGAAAATGTCAAAAGAAACTATTGAAATCAACTGACGTTGAATTTTCAAAACAATTTGCCCTGGCTCTTTGGAAAAAGTTCAGTCAGAAGCATGGTGTTAAGTTTAAAAAGGTCATGCAGGCAGAGGAGCCTTAAACATAAAGATTTAAACGGGCACCTTTGGAAATTTATCACTGCCTATGTGTGCAAATATTATGTACTTATATTTCAAATTTGTGAAAAAATAAAATTTTCTGACGTAATAATTAATCTATAATTAAAACAAATAAAATTATATTAATAGTTAATAGGTGTGTAATTATTTAATATTAACTATTAAAGATTATTAGTAATATTCATAAATGATTTTAGATCTATTGGAAAATAACTAGCATAAATATTTCATGTATGAAATATGTAAACAAAAAATACAGTTTAATTAAATAAAAAAATTATTTCATTTCTTTGACGTGTTTCATCTTAATTAACATCACAATACTTCCATTATTACAAATAATCAAAACTATTATTATTTTCTTTATATTAGCACATATTATATGGGTAGGTATTTATATTTTATATTATTTGGAAAAGAAATAAAAAAATTTGACGAATAAGAAATTGACTTGAAATAACTTTTATAGAAAGTTTCTTTTCGGTATATAATTATATTATGATATAATAAATTATTTCCAAATTCATTTCCGATCGAATAATAATTTATTAATTAATAATGGAAGTATAAATGATGAAATAATCAAATTCATTAGTAAAAAAGAAAAAAACATTGAGATTTAACAATAAATTGTAGTAAAATAGAATAAATACTGTAAAATTCTCACTTTTCTGAACGAACAAACAAATCTTCCTAAGAAATAAATGTTGCAAAATATAAAAAAAATATGATGAACTTAATCAGTGCTGGATTAAGCCTTATCGGGAACACCTAAATTCACCGGGACACCTAGTCAATGAGAAAATCAGACGGTGATCTTTTTTTTTATAGACTTTGAAAATCAATTGAATTTTGGATCTTTTCCATTGTGTGGGTCCCTTCTCATAAAAGTTTTTTTTTACTCTTTCTAAATCAACTTGGCTTTGAAAATTTATTCTTTTCTCATTTGATCTCTCTTTGGAACCCATAAACAATGCTGGGTTCTAGCATTTCGGGGTCTACCTAACGGTTAATCCGCCACTGAATTTTATGAACTCTTTAGAAGCCAGCTTGAAAATATGAACTCTGCGAAAAGCGGTATGCAATATTTTTGGTCTGAAATGCCTGTTGACACTTAATTTTAATAAAAAATACTTAAGCGGTAAAGTGATGAAAGAGTGCCCATTTTTCGATTTTATTTTATTTAATATAAATATTATCGAAGATAATAAATGAGAACTCTAGGATATTTCGAAACAAATTTCGATTTTTACCCCAATTTTCTAGATTAGGTGCTGCAGTCCGTCACCAAATTATCAACGAGTAACATTCATAATAATAGTAATTCATACTGATGATGACTACTTGGTAGTCGAAATACGTATTTATAAAATACAAAAAACTTATCTAGGAAATTGGGGTAAAAATCGAAATTTATTTTGAATATTTAAATTTCAATATCAGTCTTCAAAATGCACAATCAACGAGGATAAGAGTGCGCATCACATAAAAGATTGTATCACTAAAAGTTGCCATATTTATAGTTTTCTATGTCAACATAGTTTGTGCATTTTTCGTTCCATCAGTTCTTGTATGCTGTCTACAAAATTTCTTAACAATCTGGATAAGTACGTACTTTTTGGGAGCTTTTTCCCAGTAAATACAAATTTTTGTAATGGGTCCGAATATCCAAATCGAAAAGTTATGTCTATCATTTAGGAAGTTGATGGTGTAAAACATATGGGTCGCACTCACAAGAATTTCTTGTTTATTATTTGTTTTTCACTGTTCATCGTAGCTTTTTTTTAAGACTGCCAACAATTGCAAAGCTATAGTAAATCACTCAGCTAATGGTTT
Organism: Chrysoperla carnea; assembly: GCF_905475395.1. NCBI lineage: Eukaryota > Metazoa > Arthropoda > Insecta > Neuroptera > Chrysopidae > Chrysoperla > Chrysoperla carnea. The sequence goes on along the minus strand of NC_058337.1, from coordinate 68,067,246 downwards.
TCCTGTAAAAACAAAACCCAAATAAAAACAAAATCATTGATGACCTGTCTGTTTTCGATTTGCAATAAAGTTTATAAAAACAAATTTTTATTTAATCAAAAACATTTATTATGAAAGTGTGAATTTTGTTCCCAAACTCCTATACTCCGTATCTTTAAACGTTAGGTAAGTGACTTCAGCGGCATAGCTTGTTGGGTTGAGATGAATTAATACATACTATTATCATCTTGTATGACTTTTATTATAGAGTTTGTATGGTAATGAATCAGTTCTTTATTAAAGGTAGTCAAAACAGGAACTCTGCCTTAAACGAATTAGCAGTGCTACGATTCTGTATCAAGAATTAACGTTTTGTGCGTAAGCGGTGATTTGTCTAACTCGAACGAGTTTTAATAAGCTGAGCTCGCACGCCGGAGTTAGTTGCACATAGGCCCCTCATTGTGTGATATGACCATAGAGATACATATAAAATTTTTTTGCTAAAGGGAGATGACCAACGATCTTTGAATGCTTATAACTTCTTCGTTTTTTAATCAAGTCTAGTTTTACATTTTATTCGTAAGACGGCAAATACGACATCAGGCAGTATAAAATAAAGTCTGTAATTCAATAATCGCCTTGGGATCATGTCTCGGTCAATGTCATCATTTTTCTTTCAATAATAACGTAAATCGAGATAAGGTCTGTTGACTATTATTTCATCCACATTTCTGAATAAAAAAAATGTTGTCTGTGGAAGTAATATTATTAATCTTGATATTATTTTAAGATTATTTAATAAGAATATAAAAATATTTATAATAATAGTATCAGCAAAAAAAAAAAAAAAAAACTTAATTATATTTTTAAGTTCTAGATTATTCAGTTATTTGCAGAGGAATTTCCACAATGTATTTAATTTACATTATACAATTGTTGTTTATATAATATCCTTCCTATAATAATGGATTATTTTTTAATTATTTATTTATTTATTTTTTCATTAAAATAAAGATAATTTACAAAGTGTTATTCCATTGGTCGTAATTAATAATTTTAATATTTTTCTTGTTTACAATTTGTATAAGGTCTTTTTATCAAGTTCCTATTAAATTTTCAATTATTTAAATTAATCATTTATTTTAATAAAATTGATCAATCATTGATACATAATAAAATTGATCAAGGTATATATATTTTCCAATAGGTACCCACAAGTAATATAATTAAATATTTATGATATTTCAATTTGAAAACTGGAAAATTAATTCGGATTAATGTAGCATAAACTATATATTTTTATTACCATTTTTATTATAACAGGAACTACACATTTTTATTATATCTTGCAATTCATCAAGTTGTGTTTATTGGCTCTATTTATTTTTAAATTTTGTTGCTTCTCTCCATCGCATGATTTTGAATTTTTAATAATTTATTTAACAGCCTTGTATAAACTTAAATTTATCACATAGCTACATTTGTCGAGATATTGTTGAGAAGGACAGATTCAAGTCACATTTATTTTGAGTTTTTTTGGATGGAATTTGAATTAAATGAAATCCCTTCATTACACGTTGCCAAAAGCCCTGTCATACGTTCTATTTTTGGTTGAATTTCTTGAAAATATTAACAAGACGAGAGAGGATTTAGTAGAAGTATTCAAAAAAAAGTGCTGACATTGTAAGTATCCCCCGCCAGTTGTCAAAGTTCTTCAAGTTGGTTTGTACAATGCAATCATTATTCATTAATCGCTCTTGCTGTAAAATTATTTTGTCAATATTGGCCTAATTCAAGTTTTTACTTCATTTACATTTTTAACTCAAAATAATTTGCATTTACTTGATATTTTGCTACACCGTCTAATAGTTCGGAGCATTATTTGTCGGGAAAATGTTTTCATTTTACACTTTTCTTAGGTATCCGAATATATTTTTAAGATCTCGGCGCCACTATAGTAAAAAAATTAACTTTCCATTAGGCATCCAGTTGATCATTTTTATTGAATAAAATATAGAACGATCATTTGGTATTATTGTGTTTAAAGCGTGCTTTTGAGTATTGACAGCTGATTTCTTTCGTTATTTAAAAAGATTGCCCCCTATTTGTTTTGCCCTCCTGTGTGGTTGACATTTGTAATTTTTTGATAAGTGCTTTTTTGGTAAATTTTGTATTTCAATCACATGTGTTTTTAAAATAAATTTTGTACTTTTGACTTTTGCGTGTTTTGTGTTTTTAACCCCTGAACTAAAAAAAAGGGGGTGTTATAAGATTGACCGCTATGTGTGTGTGTCTGTCTGTGCGTCTGTGTGTCTGCCTATCTGTGGCATCGTATCGCATAAACGGATGAACCGATTTTAATTTTTTTGATTTCGTTTGAAATGCAATTTAACGAAGATTGTTTTTTACTATAATACATTTGATATTATTATTATTATTATAATCTATTAAAAGGTATTTCGATTTTATTTTCAAAAAAATTTTTCGGTTGTCAAAAAAAGCCAAAAGTATAGCTCAAACAAGACTGGTTGTCAGCTATCACAACTGGCCTCAAATGATGGTGATAGCCAGACGCAAGTACAAAAAATTTTTAATTTTTAAATAAGAAAATTAAAATAATAACTTTAAAATTTAGTTTACTATGATATGATCTTAGTCCATATATATTTTGAAAAAAATATGTGGTTTCTTGAATTGAAATAAGTAACAAAATAATTATAGGTATAAAGAATACACTGACAATTGACACAGAGAGATAGGGACATTTAATTCCAAATATCTCGAAAATTATTCGTGTGAAGCCTTTTTGGGTCAATTTACAAGTGTAACATGTAAACCGTTATTTTTTCAGGAATGAAAAGTGGTTAAATCTCTTAGCCATTTTATGTCCTGGCAAAGTGGTAAAATTTCGTGTTTCGTCCATTTAAGCTTATATAGTAACATACAGCTTATAAAGTAACAATACCCAAAAATATTTCTTTAAATTTTCCAAAGAATAATACCTACAGCCGTAAAAACTATCACAAGATTACAATAATTTAAAAGATAAAATTTTATAAAAATATAAAGAAATATTTCATAATAATAATTACTTTAGCTAATAATTTTCATATTGTGAAGTGATTATAAGGAATATTTCCATAATAATTATATAAATCTTGCTTTAACCAATGAGGTTCAGTCTTTTAGATCAACCTTATTAAATATTTCCAATATATACATTAATTATCAACTGATCATTGCGTTTATTGATTTTCCAATGAGCTTTTAAAAACTAATAATATCAGGATAATTTTTTTTTAATTTCTCAATCCAAGAAAATATATTGTTATATGAAAAATAACAAATCTGCTAAATTCAGCTGGCCTGGAATTAGGATAGATAGATAAGGCAATATATACAAGGTGTTGTATAATTGACTGCAGAACTCTTGGCTTCCTAATCTCCGAGATAATTAACCAAATCAATTAAAAAATTTATCCAATGACAGAGCACAGTCTTTATCGTGACTGGTTGGAGTTTTAAAAATTTTTTTTTAAGTGAGTTAGATAGTTTGATAGTTAAATGCAACGATAAACACAATAACAATAAGACAGTAATTATTGCTGTCTTTATCGTAGCATTTGATCAAATTATCTATTTATCGTTGCATCAAATTATCTATCTAATTTTTAAATTTTTACTAAACCCCGCCCAGTAATTGCCATGGTATGTGATAATAGGCATAGGTTACTGGGCTAGGTTTAATAAAATATAAAAAGTGAGATAGATGTAAATTAAAATAATACGCAGGTTACTGGGTTGGGTTTTATAAAGCAGTGAGACAGATAATATGATAATTAAATGCAACGAGAAAGACATCCGTATATTTCTAAGTGCTCTGTGATTGGATAAATTTATTCATTGATTTGGTTAATTATCTCGGATATGAGGACAAAGATCGAAACTCGGCGAAGAACTTTACAAGCTTATTTAGGAAGTCAAGAGTTCTGAAGTCAATTATAGAACAACTTGTAGACTTCTTCTATTGAAAGAGTCAAAGATATTAAGCAGTAAAAATTATTTGTTTCCCAGTTTCTTATAAAAATAAAGACCGATTGTGAAAAGACTATGAAAAATCATATCAATTTTTCCAAATTTAATATTGCCATCCTAAAATGGAAAAGAAAACATTTTAGAAAATGACGGAAATCGAATTTTTAATTAAATTGTAAATTACATTTTTGAGTAAAATAAGTTAATTACATAAATTATAAATTGATACAACGTTCGACTTTTTTGTGGGATTACACAGTCTCAGATTAAGGCATGGGCTGACTAGAATGGCTCCTATGGCTCCACTAAAATCAAGCTCCCTCAAAATAAAAGATATTTCTTAGTATTTTATAATCATCCAATTATATATTAGTTAATGAGCAGTTCAGAAAGTCGATTATCTAAATAAACAATCGGATGTTGAATTCAAACTCTAGCGATTTGAGAAGAAATCCCTCGTAGTTGTAAATTTTACATCGCAACCGTTTGGAGAAGTTGCCCTATTATCTCAATAATTACGGTAATATATAATTTCTTTCCATTATCGATATGTATACTAACATTTCAAACCAATTATGCTGTTACCTTATAGTCAAAATTTGACGACCAGCTCTTAGTCTTAAACTAAAGGAAGGGATCTGATAGAAAGTGGTTCAAATATCAAATTGCACTGATAATGCTGGGGAAAGTTATAAAAAATTTCAAGACTGGCTTCAGTTACTTTTAAAACTTAGTTACAGACACTAAACAAATTTAACGTTTGTTTTGAAATTTTGTTTATTAATACTCTTACACCCTGTTAGCATAGAAAAAAATTGTATTTATATTTTTGTATTTACTTCCTTAAATTAAAGAAAAATAATTTTCTGGAAAATACAAATGATTCAAACCACAAACTTATAATTCCATTTGTATGTTAGAAATATTTTTTAAAGGATACTTAACATTGTCGGAAACACATTCGCCTAATATCATTATTGTCTAAAGACACTTTTGACCTTTGGTACTTAATTTTTATTTTCAACAATTTACTAAAGTGTGGCCTTGAAAAGACATATTGATATGCAAGAGATTTTAAACGTATTTTATTTAAAAATTATTGTAAACTCCCATGAGGTGGATCTGCGCTAAATTTTTTTAATAAATAATTTAATCACAAACATTGTAATTATAAACAAATGTAAAAATAAAATTAATAAACAATAATATTTAAAAAAAAAATTATTAGTTTTTGCATTAATTTTATACGCGGTTTTCTAAACATGATTCTGTTTCTTATCTCTATAATTGTTATGATGCCTTATACCAAACATTTGAAGTCAGCCTAAGGTGTGTAAGAGGAGCCATAACAAGGTCGATCACTTGCCTATTAATAATATGAGTATATTTGATTAACTATAATTAAAATATTTAATGATTTGTCAATCAATTATTGATTCCGGTTTATATATTTAGAGCAAATGAATATTGATATGCAGGTACTTCAATGTAAGACCAATCAAGCCGTAGTATATATGTCACAGTCAACACTCTTAGGCAATCAAAAGTACATTTAACTAAAAAAAAAAAAAACAGGCATAAGTACTTTTGGCTGCACAGGCTGGTCAATCGTGGTTTTGCTTGAAGGCTATTGGTGAAAAGTGCTTATGACTGTAAATTTGCCGCCAAAAGTAGATTCTAGTCAAAACTAGTTCTAATCAAAAGAAGAGAACCGTCTGAATAATTCGGTATTTAATAATAATGGTCAAAACAACTCGGTTATTATAACTTTAATAAAAACAAGCCGACACAAAAACAACCCAGTGACAAAACAACTCCGATCTAAACAACTCGGTATAAAAAAACTCGTGTTAACCCTACGAGTACGCTCACTCACTAATCCACCGATTGACTTTAATTAACTCTGTGATTGTGTTTATTCACTGATCCACAGGTTGGCCATGCCTTTAATGAAGTCAAGTTATCACGGGTCTGCGGGTTTTTTGGCTTTTTGGTAAATCCTGTGATTTTGTTTGTTCACTAAAACACGTGGGTCAATTACCTTAGTTTGATGTGTAGCCTCGCTAGAGAGACAATAAAAATTAGTTTAAATTGTTTGAAATGAAAAAGGGTTTATTATATACGCTTGGTATTATATTACTGATCCAAAGAAAAGAAACAAACTTAAAAAATGGAAGTTAAAATAACTGAAGTAAAAGTAAGCGAAAATCAGTTATTCAAAACCACTTTTGACCAACCTCATTGGGCAAAAGTACTTTTGACTGATTTTGCCAGTTAAAAGTAGCTTGAAGAATTTTCATTATACCTATTTCATTTTTGTTAATTTAATTAAAGAGAAGATATATTTCTTTATTTGATAGATGATAAATAAAGAAAGTTTATAATCTTTAACATAAAAATATCAATTTCACTAGTTTTAGTCGAGAAATTTGAAATGTTGTTTTTCAACCACTCTATGGCCTCCTTGTATACACTCCAAGGAAGTACACTTTGGAAACCAAAACTTTGGAATAACTGTGTTTTTTTTAGATAAATTTTATAATTAATTCTACAGCTTCAATTATTATAAAATAGGTATCGTTTTTTTGTATTGAAAAAAATTTAGTAGCCTTGGTTACAGTGCTATATCTGTAGCTATCTACCTACATCCATAGCATGTTGATGACGCGAAGCCAAAAGATTTTACCCTACCAAATACTATTTATTATACATATATTACATATTGTCTAACGGGCCTATATAACTTTTCACTTCAAAAATCTCAAAGCTGAAAACGAATATTTATTAAAACTACTTATTTTTAAATTTTTCTTTGCCTCTCATCTTTTAAAGCAATATAAAGCGTGAAGTAGCTATACAAATAATAAATTTCCATTCAATTAGAAATTACTAGAAAATTTAATTAAAATCGACCCAAGTACTAATAACTATAATTGTTTACTTTTAATGAATTTTCATTAAATTTTTCCATATAATATTATTCATAAATACAGTGGCGTGCTTGGAAATTTTGCAGGAATAATAATTAGCAAAGATCCCCCCTCCCCTTAATAAATGGCGGTCGTTTGTTTTTGCATTCAACAAAGTAAATATAACTTACCTTATAATTAGTATAATTAAGTAAATTTTTATTTATCTCGTCTGAAATTTTGTTGCATTAGTCACATTGTGTTGAAATTATCGCAATTAATAATAATTGGAATATCGCGATTAATAATAATATCTATTATAAATATTTTGAGTGTGTAGATGTTAATCACTGTACTCTTCCTAAGCGGGCGGACCGATTTTGATGAAATTTTTTGTGTGTATTGAAGTGGATCCGATGATGATTTAGACCATTCGGTCCACTACACTACTGTTTTTAACGGTTCCGCCCCAAAAAAATTAAATTTCATTAAATGGTGGGAGCGCATATAAATCATATATTACATCATATTATTATAACTTACCACGTACAATGTATTTTTAATAGTTTTGAGTAATTATTTATTATTATTAAGGTATTGTGAATAGGCATTTATTAGAGCTATAGCGAGTACAGCAAGCTCCACTGCCGAAGGCTCCAGCAATTCCGAAGGCCAAACCAAAGGCCGTAGATCAAGCTGTGACCTGTCTAATAAATATTAGTAAAATTAGGGTTTAACGGGATGGATTCAACGGGATGAGCTTAGTAATTTCACCACATGCTTTTCTTGGATCTTTCAAATTGTTGCTTTATTAATGACTATTATTTACTTGAGAGTACCTTAAAATAAGCTCTATGAAGTTGAATTTTTGTAAATCAAATCAAGGAATATCACGTTAGGACGTCGATTTCCAATTTGAGTCTTATTTATACTTTACCACATACAAAGTTTATAGGTAAAGTTAACTTGTCCTGAAAAGGACACATTTTGGAGGAAAAACTTCATGTTCTAAAGTTAGTCTAGTCATTAAGATCAAATTGGTCAAATATAGAGATAATGAACGAAAAATACGTGTGACAGCTCGTTGGATTCAAAGTGATGTCTAGAAAAGTGTGCCGCAAGCGTTTTTAGCACATAAAAATTACAAAATTATAAACAATTAAAGATTAAAAAAATGGCATTTAAAAATTTAAAAAAAAAAAACGAATATTTTTAAATAAATTCCAAAAGAAAACTCTCTCTCTCGGATTCATCTCCATTGTTTATAATTTTAACTTAGCGCTGAAAATATATCTTCGTGCGTTATTTTTAGATTGTTGTAGAAGCGACAAAAATGAGTACGTCACACCAAATAATTTTTTTAAGGTATTAAATAGTAATTTAATAATTTGGTTTTTTTGAAAAGGTAATTGGGCCCATCGTTGACTGTTGGTAATAAATTTCAGTAGGTATATATAAAGGTTGATTTTTTCAGTATATATAAAGAGTAAAATTTCCTGCAAAATTTTTCCAAAGAGGATTGAAATATCGTAAAATGGTAAAGTTCGGGTTTTTTTTATTCGGGAGGACGAGTGGGGGTAATTAAAAAAATGTGTTTAGTTTTTTTTCTTGAAGAATGCGCCACTGAATAAACACTGTATAGTACCAAGGTACTTCATTCATTCAAAAGTTCATTGAAACAAAAACAATTTCAAAGTTGAGTCAATCAGCTTTGCATGATGTTGTTTTTACTCCAAATATAATCAGAAAATTACCATTAATTATGATTCTTATTATTATTTAATAAATAATTAATGTTTAAAGTAAATACTAATAGTAAATTATGTTTTTCCATAATTTATTTTCAGTTTTTTTTATTTATTTTACCTACTAATCAAAGTTAAGGACAAGAGAGATGATGACTAGATTTTTTTTTACCACTTCAGGTGAAGAATTTTCACTATATGGGCAGAAAAGTGAAGTTTATTTTTGAAATTTTTTGAAAATATGAACGTTTAAACTCCTGATTAAACAAAGAGGAAGCTATAAAATTGTGACGTCATTCAACGATATCGTTGTAGAAATGGCATATATATAAAACTCTGTTTTGCAAGAAAGATACGAACAACAATCTTTGAATGCCATTACCTTTTTCGTTTTTTAATCAATTTTAATTTAAATTTCAAATTTTGTTATGGTATCAAGTCTAGTTTTACATTTTATGTAGCAAATTCGATTTCATTCATCTATCCAATTATTTTTTTGAATTTATAAAGTTAGTTATCATTTAACTCTTAGAAATTTCATTTTATTTGAAATCTGTGTGCGGCTATGAAGCTTCAAGTTAATATTATACTTGGATTTGTATAGGAAATCAAAAAGTTAACCGCCCACATACAGTGGGTAAGATTCTACGAACATTAAAGTCTAAGGCTATCTGAAAAGGACTCAAAGTTCCAACAGTAACCAAAAACAAAAGATGTATAATTTCTCAACATCAAGGTCGTGAGAACTTATTAATTATTATTGAATAAATTTTTAATTTTCATTGTCGCATGGTATTAATTACCATATAATACAATTGAGTGATTTATTAAAAAGTTCAAAACCTTAACACTATCCTTCGTTAATTCATATTTATATGGACGATAAAATTTAATAAATGTATGCCATGAAAAATCTCTTATGTAGTATAGACATAGCTCAGGAAAAGCAGAACCAAAAAAATTACCGTAACCATATTGGTAATTTTTATTTTTATCCTACACGTAATGTAAATTATTTTTTCCTTTTAAAGATGACTTTCAACATACTGTATGCGAAAAGAAAAAAAATAGAGTTCAGTCGAAAATTTATTACAAACTTTTGACTGTATGAAAAAACGAAAGTTGTTTGTTTTTACAAAATAAATTGCTTGTTTTCTGTATCTCTCTCTCTGTAATAAATTTTCTGTATCTCTCAATGTTTCAAAGTTTTGAAAAGAACCCGCAACCTCCCAGTCAGTAGCCGAACGTTTTAAAGACGATTTAGAACGGACAACCACTAATCTGGTTAATAAAATTTAATGTTATATATCATTTTAATTTCCCTGTAATCTTTATCAGCCAATCTACCATCTAACACTGAAAAAAATTTTCTGAATTATTTCTTATGTTTTAAACTTGAGTATTTCAGCTTTAATGCTTTCAGTTTGGTCTTGAAACTCTGTAAGCTTATAAATTTATAATATGGTTATTTATAAAAATACAAACAAATGTTGTTTGCTCTTTATTATTTGAAACCACTCTAAAAATGGTTAAAAGTGTACAAGTATCGACGTCATATAATTTACGTCTAATTTAAATTAATTTTATTTCAATTTGGTAAATTGTCAAATATTTTTTGTATTCATCACCTTGAATATAATTTGCATTAAAGGTATACATTTTTTGTTGAAACAATAGGAAATTAATTTAAACAAAATCCATTAAAATCATTCACTAAATATTTTTTTTTAATATTAATTAATTTTCTGTTTAAATCTCTGAGTGTCTACGTATTTGTCAGTTATCAGAGAAATTTTGAGAGCTTCTTTATTTATTCTTATTTAATTAATCTTTGTACATAACATAATCGTTATTATTATAATTATAATTTATTTTAATGACGACAAAAATTTTTATTTGTTTTATTATTTATTTTCATTTTATTTACTACACTAAAATATGGAATTCAAAGTACGAGAAAAATTATTTTTTAAACTGAATGGTATACGTGCATTAAATGTATTGAAAGATCAAAACTATTTTTTTATATACAGAGTGAAAGTGAAATAAAGTTTCAACAAATAATTGCTCTTAGGCAAATGACCAGCAAGAAAATATTAAAACATTTTCGATTTTTGTTACGATGCCATCTGTAGATACATCGATCGGTCCACAAAATTTAATTTTTCATACCCTTGATGTGATAGATTATTTTGTATAGTTTTCGGAGTGCTAAATTCGAATTCGGCTTTTCGGTTACATTCGAAATTGCGTAAAACCAATATGTAATTATTATCTCATATGGAAATTGGAAGCTATCCTTTTTTTCCCTCTTCTTTAAAAATACTTATACGAGTTTATCCGATATTCCATCTGCTCTTCGAGAAATCATATAATATTTATAACAGTTAAAATACATATATGTGTTACTACTAATATAAATATATAGTTATAATTAATTCCATTTAGTTTTTTCCCTAATGAGGGGCAAATTTCTCGAAAACGTGGCGTGTCGAAGCAAATGCGCTCAGATTCTTATTCAGCATGCCATAAAGCTTTGATAAAGTGTACTCTTGTTTCGAGAATAAAATAAATCACTTTTTCCAACCACTTTAAATTAAAACCTTTATATTTAGATTAAATGATTATGCAGATGCATGTACCTACCTATTTAAACTGATTTCACACAGGAAGTATCATTTACATATAACGTAATATAAAGGCCCTTTTTACGTACTTTTTTTTTTACTTTAAGGCTCTATTTTACAATATGTAAAAAGTCTATGACACATGAGCTACTTTATGTAACCAATCAGAAAATAATATTTAATAGTTTCAAAAAAAGTTAATGGCTTTTATTACCATTTTCGAATATTTTATTAATTTTATAACATTCTGCCAAAATTACTGCAAGTTGAAAGTTGGATCTTTTAAAGAATGACCAAATCTTCTTTAAAAATCTTCTTTAATATCGCAGTAAATGTTGTGCAAACTTTTATAGGCGCGTCAACATGCTATGAATATAGCTATAACACCGTAACCTAAGTAACTAAGACTATTAAAGCTGTACAATTAACTATTAAGTAAGTGATTCTGGTCTTTGGTAACTTCTTATTACCGTTCATAGATGGCATTTTTTTTTTTAAATAATTATTTATAATAGTTTTTATTTATATACGATAAAAATTCAGTTTAAAAATTATGAAATTATTTTAATTCATAATATAATTAATTAAAAAATTTAAAAAATACACAGTGGTTTCAAAGTTTTCACTTCCGTCAACAGTCCCAATGACTGACTATCTATTTTTTTTGACCGACTGGTTCTTATGGAATAAACATGGATTTATATAAAATATTCTAATTTTCGAAGACATACAATTTTCAAAATATTTCATTAGAAAAGGAAATTAATGGTACCATACTTAATGTTTGAGAAAATTTTCCAAAACCAGTTATGACATCAACTGCATGTGTGGGTAAACAATTTTTTTATTATAATAAATAAATTAATTAATTCATATTCAAAATATGATAAATGATGTTTTTATATAGTCTTTGAACATTAGTAATTACAAACAAACAAAAAAGGTTTAATTTTAACAATTTAATAAAAAACTCATTTTATATATCTTTATGAGAGGGACATTTATGTCCTTGTGACTGCGATCGCTTCGATCAATATGGATAGATTTTCTATAATTGGCATTTGAAAATCAGAAAATTTCATATTTGCACTCTAAGTATCTCTCAAAATCAATTCGAAATTTTAAAATTATGTTTAAACATGGTGGTCAGCTCAAAATAATGTTTTTTCGTGAACTTATTCAAAGATAAAAAAAGAACTAAAAGGAAGGTTTCGGCATCTAGTTAAGGAACCTTTTAACGCGCAGTCTCAAAATTGTTGGGGTTGTGTTAATTAACGCTATATATACATAAAAGAACCATTTTTGGCCAATATCTCGGAAACCATCAACTTTATGAGAAATAGTTTCAAACAAAAATTGTCGGAAATATTTTTTCCTAAAAAAAATGTAGAATCAAAAATTTTGATATTTTTCAAAAATCGGGAAAAAACAGCCAAATATAATATTAAATATTAGAAGATAATTTGTATTACAGTATGGGGGCTTAAGGAGTATCCTTTCTAAGGATCGTCTGCATTTTTTCTTACATCTTATTTAAAAATTGGGTTTCATTTTTAAAAATCCCTCCCAATTTTAGGTTTGGTGATGGGAGAGAAAATCTGTTCATCATGGGAGTTTGCGATCATGAGGACTTTTATCAAAGAAATTCAGAATTTACGATTCCATCGTATACATTGAAAAATTTATAGTTTGTTTATAGTTTAACATAGTTTGATAACATCCTTGAAAGCTTAAGCATGACGATGAAAAATCGCATGTAAGTATTGGAAAATTAAACATTCAATATTGATTTTCTGATTGTTTGTATTTATATTTCTTCATATTATATTAGTAGCAAACTATGATAATAATTAATAATACAAATAAATTATTTGTAAAGTAATCGTATGCTATTTTTTTCATATCGCGTGGGCATTATTTTAGTATACATAATTACGGTGGTAATTTGGTATTGCCTGAAGTCGCTTTGTTCATCAATAATTAAAATATGAAAATCTCTGATTTTTAACCCCCGACTAACAAAGATGGGTGTTAGGACTTTAATGTTTCTGTGTATCTATGTCTCTGCCTGTGTCATCGTAGTTCTAAATAGGATGAAGAATTTTGATATCGTTTTGTTTGAAAAGTAATTTGACCGAGAGTGCTCTTAGCTATGTTTCAAATTAAAGTTGACGGATACAACTAGACACGTTACCCGATAATAACTATAAAGGACGTAAAGATCTACAAACAGCTGAGGAAATTTTCTTGAAACAAAACTAAGAACACTTCGATTCATCCGCTTAAGAGCTACGATACCACAAACAAATCGATCAGACTCTATTTTGTGTCATCGTGTGAAACGGATAAACCGGTTTTGATTTTTTCTTTTTGAGTTCTTGGCTATATTTCAAGAAAAAAATTATAGTTAGTTTATCCATTTAGAAGTTACGAAACAAACAAACTGATACCTGATTTTGTGTCGGGGGTTCCTTTAAATTCATAATTCAAGTTATTAATATTTTCTATATACAATTAAGAATTAATATGCATTAACTTACATCATTCTTATTTAGTTTCTCATCTGAAGTATTTGTCTACGAATCCGAAGTATTGGTCTATGCGCCATGGCGTAAGGGCAGCGGGTAACAAGGAGCGGTAGACCTAAATTTTCTTAAAGCTTCTTGATTTGATATTATTTTTTAATTCAGTTAATCTTTGCGTGTAATAATTCTTGAAAAATATTTGATAAACAATATCAAGCGCGAATCTAGGAAGAATCTAGGAAGATTCATGGCGGTCATGATGGTGCGTGAATTCATAACTTAAATATGGTTTAGAAAATTTCTTATCACTAAGTGCTTAAGGGTGAAATTCACTTAAAGCATAAAATGTAATGGTCAACTTGAAAATTGTTTGAGGTTGCTCTTACATTTGATTGCTGAAATGTGGAGAGGAATGCAAACAACTTGATTGATGTCTTGTCCTCTTTCTGAGGGTAATTGGTTCTTAGCGTAACCAAATTAAGATATTCGAGATGGTAGCCATGAGTCTTATTAATCTTGCATAAGAACAAAAATAAATAAGAATTGCAAAATAAATAGACCTTTTCATTTTAAAAAGTGATTACCTTTTGTTTCGGACAGTTTGTAAAAAAACTAATGTGATAAAATGAATAACAAATATCTTGTATCTTTGTCCAAATTATTTCTGTTTGTGCGAAACAATAATGAATCGTAATTGAAGTGAAAGGATCTATTAAAACCGTATAAACAATATCTATTGCTTATTCTACAAAAAATTTAATTTCTATTACACTCGAAATAAAAACACATTGATAACCTCTCTGCTGCCTGTTAAGTAAAGTTTGTTTTAATATAATTGCTCGAAGATAGCATGTTCAAGAAAATTGTGGGTGATCTTCGATACATTATGAACAAGGTACAACAGTTCTACAATTCGGATCTAAATTGTTGGTGAATCCGCACAAAGTAGTTTTCTTGAAGTTCGAATAATTTTCGTTTTTACGAACTCAATTACGATCTTAATAGTTTTCTTGTATTTTTTCTATTAAAGATATTCTAATTTTGTAAAAATGTTCTATCACTATCTATAGCTTCTTTTGATGATCAAATCGGCTAAAATGTGAAGCAATAACTAATTTTATTTTAATTACCATTGAAGACCTTTTGAATCGACTCCTTTGAAATTACTGTTCTCTCAAGTTTAAGGACAAAGTAAATTCTTTTAGCTAACTAGAGTTGATTTGAATTTTAAAATTAATATTCATTCATATCTAAAATAAAATGATTAAATACACGAACTATTAATGTAAAATAATTATTAAAGATCGTTTGACACTTAAGTATATGCCTTAGCACTCTGACTATTTTAATATTTTTGACAGCAATGTTGGATATTATGAAAAGTAAATTCGGGCAGTAAGCCAGGAGAATAAAGGTTTTTCTGCTTAAAAAATCCAAGTGAAGTTTTTTCATCTTTATTGGGATGCAAGAAAAGACCTATGAAAAGTCCGTTGCAAAATCATGTGCTCAAAACAAATTATTCAAGGTCAAAAGTCGCGAAAATAGGTTTTTTCAAATATCTCGTAAACTATTGAGTTTATGGCAGTTTTAACTATTATAAAATTTATTTGAAACTTTTTTATGTAAAATTAACTGACAAGCAAATTTTATAATAGTTAAAACTGCCATAAACTTAATAGTTTACGAGATATTTGAAAAAAAAAAACCTATTTTCGTGACCTTGGTTTTGCAATGGACTTTTCATAGGCCAATTCTTGCACACAAATAAAGATAATCTCGGTGAAAAAACATCAATTGGATTTTTAAAGCAGATAAGCTGTTTTTTTTTTTGTCTTATTTCCCTGTGTTAGCAGGTGTCAAACCCACATCCTTTAGTTTATCGTGCAAGCGTTCTATCAACTTAGCTATCGATCTGTTAGCAAACCTAATTTGGTTTTTAGAACAAGTATTCTTCATGCATATTTAATCAAACAAAAATAAAGATTCAAAACATGAAAAGTACTATGTAGATAATAGCTAAATTATATTTCAACTGTTTATTTCAACTTTGGACCCTTGACGAATCATTTTGATATAATTAATACTTTTAGCTTATAATAAATAATAATAATGACTATTCATTTTTTGAAAAAGACCCCAGGCAAACTTTTAACCAAATAGCAAAAGTTTTTTAACAGTCATCTTTCCTCTTAATATATTAGACAATTGTATACAGCCAAAAAAATAAGGCAAAAAAATGAATTTTTTGATTTTTTTTTAAACAAATAATCTTCAGTTTGAGATGGTAACCATAATAGAGAAAAATCATAGTGTTAAAAATTAAATATAAAACATTGATTTTTCCAATATTTTATCGTTCTTTTTCTCCATATTAAATTAGTAGTAAAGCTCGAAAATAATTAATTACTCAAATATTAGCTTAATTTATCGTGCTTATCCACGCCTCGCTTTGTCCGATGTTGCTTAAAAAGCGGTTTTTTTTACTTTAGTCAAAGGCAATACAAGGTACCAAAACGAGTTCAGTTATGCCTCATCTCCACATTCTCGTGATCCCTTGTGTAGTTATTTTGGCTTGTAAAAAACATTGTTGTGAATTGATAATGGTGTTAACAACAAAATTTTGTAGTGATATTGATGACCGTGTTGCCATTTCGATGTCAGCAATTGGATTATTGCGAAGTAATGGGCCCCGACTGTTAAAGTCGCTATGTAAACTACTGGACTTGTCTCTTCCTTTTCAGATTTTATTTAACGCAGTCGGGTTTCTTTAATTTTTTATTTTCTTTTCTTTTTTTATTATTTATTTTATTTTACACCTTTTTGTGTCCCCGCACTAAAAATAGCCCTGGCATTATACTATATTGAAACTTTTAAACCAATTTATTTTTCCTAATGAAATTTTATCATATTTTTTATATATTTTTTTTGCAATCCCCTTTTAATTTCCTTTATTTTGATACCCTACTCGATGGTTTTTGTTGATTTTTTATTACTATTTCGCTGCAAAAATCCGCCTTTTTAATTTGTTTTTTCAAAAACCTATCTAAGAACACTTGATTTTGACATCCTTAAATGTTGAAATCTATAGACCCGTTTGGAAGATATGAAATAATAAAGAAATTTACAAACAATTATACATACATACATACATACATACATACATACATACATAACCACTCCTTGATGGTCGGGTAAAATTTATGCTGGAAATAAGCCTTGTGACACATAACACACGTGTCTTGACACATGCCTCTAATATTTTACATATTGACAAACCGGAAAGCATAAAAAACTAATTTACCTTGTACAGATTGTGGGGAATTTTGGATAAGATAGAGAAAAGGATGCTAATTTGGAATACTGCAGGTAATTTGTAATACTCAGGTAACTCAATTAATGAAAATGCCATCTGTGTTTGAGGCCGTAAACATAACGTCACATGACATTCAAAGTCAATGAGTTCTGCTGTGGCCTACACGAGAACAAAACGTCTGCTTTGAAAAGTTTTTCGGCAAGAATGCAATCCTTGATAATTATTTACTACATTATGCAAAATCTCCATTGTAATTGTTTAAATTATTCAGTGACCTTTTTAGTTTATTATTTCAATTTGATTTTGTGAAAATTGTTGTTGCAATGACGTCAGGCTAAAGGAAGTCCTTAAGAACCATTGTGACCTGTATGAGTCCCACAGGAATATTTGTCCCTCCAATGATAAGTTGTCCGCGACAAAATGTCTGATGTCCATCGGGATGGATTCAAACTAACTTATTCATGGAATGGTTTCATCACTTCGTAGAATTTGTAAAACCAACAGAAGCACCACCAGTGCGCTTGATTCTCGATGGCCATTACCGTCATACCAAAAATATATTAATTTAATAATTATAAGTAATTATCAAAGAAAATAGGCGAATATTATTTGGAATACTATATTCCAAATTACCTGCACCATCAGTAAAATCACTCTTTTCGAAATTATTTGTTTGATGGTATTTTTGAGAAGTTTCCTAATTTTTGCTTTTTTTTATTGTTTGTATTATTAAAGCTAAATAATTTTAGAAATATTTTATGCATTTTTTATTGGGCTAACCCTTTTTCTTTCCTAATAATTAAGAAAAAACTGGTATTCTAAATATGTTTCACTTCCTCTACTACAGTAAGGTCAGATACTATTTTCAGTCGTCAAATAATAACCGAGTATTTTCAAAGTAGGCTAAATAGAAACCAAAGAACCCAAAATCAAATATTCATGTTACACAAATTAAACAAAATTTTTATTTTATTAAAACAAATTTTTTTAAATCCTTGGTTTATGATTTAATTTTTCTATAGGTATAATATCGTTTTTAATGCCAAATAGGATCGAATTTTTTGAAGAATATTTTCGATATAAGTAAATTTTTAATAATTTTCATTGTTTTCATCTGATTTGTAATTTATTTTACTTTTGATATTTTTACACTCTCTGTAGTATTTATAAAAAGTACACATTTTATTTAACTATTAATTTCCTGAAGATCATACGTAACAAGGTGAACAAGCTCAAAAAACTATAATAATGCACTCTGTTGTTTAATAAAAACTACAATATACCATAGGCTATTGAACTAAACCACGGTTATACTAAAATATATATTTCTACTCAAAACAAAAATTGCAGACACTAATTTTACCTATCTTCCTTCTTTTTTTTTAAAATATTTTTAAAAACAATTTAACATTCGGGAGATAACAGTATTTTTTAAACAAGCAAACAAAGGGATGTTTGAAAGTGAAATACAGTGGATCCTGGTTCAATGAGACATCAGGGAACCTGCAAATTTGTTTCACTTATAAAGGCATTCCACTTACCCAGTGACTAAGATATCCAGGTATAAAGAAATATCTGTCTCATTTACAGAGGGTTTCATTAATATAGGTCAGAATACAATTTATTTCAGTTATAGAGGTGCGACTATTAAATAAAATAACGTATAAAATAATAAGTTTTAATCAGATTTTCAGTTCCTGCCATAATAGCACCCAGAAGTATTGTAACGTGCTGTTCAGTAAGTTTTACGCCATGACTGGACTCACCTTTAAAGGTGAAAGTTTTATCGGGTAGATACATATAAAATGAACCCACTTCGCCTGCGTTAAAAATATCATAAATAGAATAATTGTCCAGAAGAAATGACTAGTCATCAACCCATTGGCTAAATTTGTTAACATCAACAGCGTTACTTTCTCCACAAATTGCTTCGAAAATTATACCGTTGCCAACAAACCTTTTTGCGCGAAATCTTGTGCCTTTTGTTTAATCATCGATCCACTTACCGGAACGTTTTGTTGAAAACACTGTTCAAGTTCAGGATAATCTATTAAACGTACACGTTTTAGTTTTCCTTGTCGTCCAGAACATTGTGATTGAATTTTATTTTTATTCTGAATTATTCTACAAAGAGTAGATTTTGTCACATTAAATTCGACACACACTTCATCGCGTGTCTTCCCACTTTCAAAAAAAGATATTAACTTCAGTTTTTCACGCACTGATAACGATTTGATCCTTTGTTTCGGAATTTTTGAAATAATCATCCGCATGATAGTGTAGCAAAACCAAAACATTAGGCTCAAAATTAGTTAAGTGTGGAATTTGAGAATACAATAAGAATAAGTAAGTAAACAAACAAACAAAACGATGTTAGCTCAGTTACAGAGGTTAATTCATATAATATCCACTCGATTTCTCGGTTATAGAGGTAACTATGACGATAAAATCGAAATAACGAATCCCAGATATAAATTTGCTTCGACCCACTAACAGAGGTAATTCAGTGCACAAAGTGTTGAGACCTCAGCATGAGCTCCAGCTATGGAGTTTTCTGACTTATCCAGGTCCCACTTATCCAAGTTCCACTGTATTATCCAAAAAAAGAAGATTCATTAAGTACTTTCTAGGAAAAATGTATTTGTCATTTTGATGCAAATATTGGAATAGAATACATTTTAAAAAATATTACAAGGTGAACCACTTACTAAATATATTTTTTAAATAGTGTCTGGGATGGCTAAAAATTATTTATTTTTTATAAAAAAAGTCTTACCTTTGTTATAGGCTGTCAAAATAAAATAGCCAGGTAGGTATGTTGTTAATACAACTAGATTACATTAAGTCTAACGGAAAATTTTATTTATCTATATATCACAGAAAAATAGTGTACAAAATAATAGCAAAAATAGTATGTGTGTTTACATTTTATTCGACGAACAACGGAAATATATGTGTATCACCTGTCTGTGGTTGGCCTTTTAGTTGTTCCACTGTATATTTTTTGTTCCAGTGGATATTTCTCAAATAATCAATATAGCGACTATCAGTAACAAAATTCCCGAGATATAAAAATTATTTATGCCTTAGATGATAAATCAATGGAAAGCCTTTCTCCTAGCATTCTAAAATGAAATTACTTTTTTATGCACATTGTTTGCCAACTTTAGCTAAAAAAAAGTAATATTTTCATTTTCGGTGTTCCACTATGTGGCTCAAGTTTCTCAACTAATTTTATAAAATATATTACCGTTAAAACTATTTAAATTAAAGTTAAAACCTTAATAAATTATAGAAAACAAAAAAAAAAGCCGTCGTGGCCGACTAATGTATGAGCACGGTAGTGGGGACACAAGTTAAAAAAATATTAATTATATTAAAAATATTTTCAATTTCAATGGTGAATTATGTTACAACTTGACAATAAAAAACGAAAAATAAGAATAAAATTTTTTGAGATCTGGAGTAATTTTCAAAATATTGAAAATTGAAAATTTATTTAGCTTTCGACATTTCGAAAACCAAGGCAGTTATCGAAAAATTGTATTGTTATTTTTCGTCTACATTCATGAAGTTATATCAAAATTCATCATCAAAGTTGAAAATGAGGCACAAACAATTTCAACCACAAGTCATTTATTCACTTAAAATAAATATCAGAAAACTATACAAATCATTTAAGGTAGTACCAGCATGAAATCACTTTTCGACAGATTTGGCCGAATTTTTTTTCTCGGGTTTATAATAGCTTTATTTATGAATTCCTAAAATTTCATAATTTTTGACCGTTTAGATCGCGAGATATTTAAAGACAAAGTTCGCGATTTTGAGGGTCATGTCCCATTTAAAGCATGTAAGATGTCCGGTCTCTCCAACTATTTTTTATGATATTATTATATATTGAAGAAAAAGTAGAAAAAAATGTTTATACAATACAATTCTAAAAAAAAAATTTAGAAATTAATTTTCACTTTCGAGATATTAATTTTGACGTAAATTGATCGAAATTGGGACGTTGGCATAATTATTTCCCATTTTAAACGGTCAAAATTTCTGAAACTTTGGGAATTAATAGTAAGCATTATTAAATTCTTAAATTTAATTTTTCGTTAAATTCTGTCGAAAAAAAAATTGTACCATTGCTTTAACATAGAAACTGCAAATACCATGCTGGAACTACCTTAAATGCATTTAGCTCTCTTGAATTCGAAATCTTTTCTTTCGAAATATTTCAGAATTTTTGTCCGTACCGAATTTTCAATGTATTTCCATTTTTCACCAAAAAGAGTGAAAGTTTCACCAAATGAGCGTCAGTTATTCTTAATGATTTTTGTTAACTAATCATATTTGTTCTGACATCCAAGAATTTGAATATACTATTTCTGCGACAATTCGAAATTCGTCGCATAGTCGCTATTTGGAATCGTCGGGAAAGTATGATTCGATGATTTGCGTGAATGCGAGAAATCTTCCAGTATATCGGAAGGGTTGTTTTCGATCAGCTTTGTTACTATGGTTGAAAAAATTTTGAATATGAAAATGAATACAATTGTCGGTTCCAGAATATAGTTAGCAATTCTCAATAAATTAAAATTAATTTAATTATAAATTTAAATAGTATGGAAAGTAAAATTGAAATTATAAAAAGGATTACTAATGCAAAATTTAAGTATTTTTAGTTGTCTGAATTAATATTTATGATTAATTTTTTTCATTTTTTCAATACTAAATATTAATATTTTTCAATAGGTAAATATTTTTACTGAATTTATATCCTTTAAAAACTGCATTTTGCAAGTAAAGGATTATATTTTTAAGATTAAATAATTTTTTATTTGGATAACTAATAATCAGGCGATTAATCTTTTAATTTACATGTCATCTCTATATATTATAAATACGAAAGTAAGCATGTTTGTTTATTTGTTTGTTTGTTTGTTACGGTTTCACGCTGAAACTAGCGAATGGTTTTTAATGAAACTGTACAGTAATATAGCTCATACTTCAGAATAACACATGAGATATTTAATTTATAAAGATATAAGTATTAATAAAAAAATTAAATAAAATAAAAATTTATTTAATTTGACATTACCATAAATTACAGATTTCTGTAAAAATAGTCAATATAAAATATTTCACGGCCATCTTCTGATATACTCAATAAATAATTACGACTGTTATACATTTAAAAAAATAGAAAACCTTACATATATTTTACCTGTGTAAAACAATCCTTATCATTATTTCGAGTGTTATAGAAAGGGAATAGGCGAGAGCAATCTTTATCAATCTTTATTTTTAAGCCCAGCGAAGCGGGTGGGTATCACTCTAGTTAAAACATAATCTATATGCTCTATGAATATATTACGTCAACATTAGAATATATACTTGACAAATATACAAAGTTTAAAAAATATAGTTGGACGCCGAGCCGCCAAAAATTATCGGCGTATTTCAAAACCAAGAAACAGTAATGAATTTCATAGCGATACAAGTTTTAAAGTTTTTGAATCCTTGCATCACCATGGATAGTGAACCACAATCAAATTAGAAGCCACATTAATACGCACAAATACACCTTACGAAACTTATCTTCGGAGCAATCGAGTTAATAAATTCTAGTTTCTTAGTCATTAACAATTGAAGCTGTTGCTAGACGCTAAGGATTGTGGATTCCTGTAGAGAAATGAGTAAGTTTTTCAATTTTTCAATAGCTATTCTATGATTGAGTGAATTATAATGATTACATGTTGAAGGGAGTACTTTCAGCTACAATCGGTGGGGATAATACTAGGTACATTAAGGTGTCATTTACAAAGAATTTTCAAAATTTAATATTGAAACTCCCGAAAACAAATATATATATATATATATATAGTATTTGAGCGATAGCAGTGCTGCCAAGCATAGATAAGATCTTTCCATTGTGATATTTTAAATTCGTAGTTCATATTGTCAGGCCTTCTAACTAATAAATTTCCAAAATGGGTTAAGGAAGAACAAAAATTTCTTAATTTCGAAATAATTGTTAAATGACTTGTGCCAAGACCAAATTTTGGCCATTCGATTTATCGTAAAAAATAGAAACTTAAAAAGGCTCAGTAAAGAAGCAGAACTCGCTTTCGCACCTAAAAAGGAAATCCTCTCTTGACAATATTTCCATCATTTTATGGATATATTATAACCAAAACTAGTAAGCACCGAAAATGATTACAGTCTTCCATTTTGTGTGTCACAAACCTACTTACATTATAGTATAGTCAACAAATAGTGGAAAAAAACATAAGCTCTCGCACCTCAATAAGAATTTTTAATGATATTTGGTAAGCAATATTTTTCTTGGCAAAAAAGGCTCAAAATATTTTGAACAAAAATTATAAAGTTGCGGATTTCAAATGATATATCCTAAAAAGCATTTTTGAAAAAAATCAGGGCTATAATTGATAGAAACCATTCATTTATAATTGTGGTAAGATGTATGAGTTTTTTCGAAACCTCTTAGAAATAATAAGTATAGAACCGTTGAGGAAAATTGATTTATTTTTTAAAGTAATATTTTTAAAATTGTACGCAACAAAAAATTTAATTATATGTAATTATAATTGTGCTTTTCTATTTTTCAAGGTAATAAATATCAATTTATAAGCAAAAATACTATGGTCACTGCTGGATAGGTATTAAAACTAGCCTACACGTGCAGTCTTGTAACAGCCATGGAAGGCTCTATGAAGATCAACTATTTCAAATGGAAAACCCCAATTTTGTTGTCGCTTTAAGAAAACGATATACGATATAAAAGGAAATATATATATTATTCGGAAAAATTTTTATTGCAGGCTGAATAATTGCAGCAGAAATCGAATGCAAAATTCTATGGATAAAGTAACGAAATTGTTAAATGAACCAATTTTAAGATCTACTTGGAAAAAAAATTCCTTTTGCACTTTGGCAGTGCAAACAGTGGCATTTAAATAAAATTAACCACCTGTTGATTTTCAAAAAACCTTGAGAATATCCACTTCAAGATCCAAATTAAGGTCACCATTAGATTCTTCTTGGAAACTTACGTAAGAAGATTATTAGAGTTTAAAAAAATTGGTATTGGCTTTAAAAAAAATGTATACCAAAAATACATTTATCGAGGCCAAATTTTTGAACTTTAAAGTGTGTTTTCGAGTCTCATAGTACGATTTAGCTGATTCGAATTTGCATTTTTGCTAAATATAAGTTTTTTTAAATAAGAATTATAAGATCGAACTACTAAAATTAAACTGTGGACTTTGAAATATATTTTATTTTTTTAAATGTTGGGCCCCCGATAAAACAATTCTAGTATAGGATAGTAAATTTTTTATTTTATTTGTAAAAGTCTAGTTAAGCATCGTGTTTCCTGCCAGACTGTTTCATAGTTTTTTGTGCACAGTAGAGTTTTGAAAATATTATATTATATTGTACAGCGGACTTTTGTTCATTAGTTGTGTTGTAATACTACTTTTGGTGAAACCATATTCTGATTCATTGGTAATCTTACTACGATTTTGCGAAAAAGTGGTTTTGGGACTAATTGTTGAGGTGAAAGAAGTTTCTCTTGCCTGAAAAGGATCAAGAACTAAGGTCGGGATTAGGTTACGATGACAACATTGATGATTTTGACAAAACCACTCAGAAATTTGAAATTTGAACGAATTTTGGTTTTCTGGCGATAAAATGCTTTTTCGTTTTCTTTCATAAATTTTATAATCCTATTGCTTATATTTCGAAGGCATTATTATTAAATTCTTCTTCAAATTTTCTTTATTGAGATTTGCTGCGCTTGGAAATATAGTTGACTGTAAAAAATCCTGATGATTTAGTCTCCCTTAAAATTTTGGTATCTAATAAACAGTGGCGTAGCTCGCCTTATAGGGACCCTGTATCAAAATTAGTTGGGGGGCCCAAATTAAGGATAAAAATTTATCACAAATTAAACAAAAATGCATTTATTGATTAAAAGTTATCACTTTCTTCTAGGAGTTAAACAAGTCAAACAATTCAAATTAAATATACCTATACTTTTTTTAAATATTTTTTTCGGCAAATTGATTTATTAAATCATAGCTGAAGACGATTTCAATTTTTCTAAAATTTCTCTCTATAGACAATAATGACAAGTCTGATAACCTTTCCTGTTCCATCGAAGTTCTTAGGTTATTTTTTTTCAGTTTTAATTTTGAAAAACTTCTTTCAGCTGTTGCTGTTGTATCTGGAAGGGTCAATCTTCTTTAATGGAATGCATTTTTTGAATTTTAGATTTTAAGCATGTTTTTCGAGAAATTAACTGTTCATAAAATTTTACTAATTTTTGCTTACACTCGTTAGGGGCCTCTGTAGCCCGGGGGCTCGTATTATTGATACGGCTGATACGGCTGATAAGGCCGTAGCTACGCTCCTGCTAATAAACAACGAATTTATAATGTAAGAGTTAAGAGCAATAAAAATTAAACAGCCATTCTTAGAAAATATGCGAAGTATATTAACATCTCTGGATACTGTAAATCAAATACTTGGATACAGAAATGTTGATGAAGTGAAATGGATTAACCTCCGGGTACAACAATCGCAAAAATGTTCATTGTTTAATTAGGTAAGTACTATATGTTTTATTTATAAATGAAATAATAATCATTATAAAATTTTATTTTATTTGTTTGTGAACTAAAAACTCAATGAATCGAGACAATAATTTAATATCTTTTTAAATTGATAATATCGCATATATTAGTTGTAATATCAAAATACTTCACTTAATTACTATAATTAACAAAAAATAATTTAAAACTATTGAGCAGTAAACGAAAGGAAAAGTATTTTTTACCCAACAATAGATTTTTGATAAAAATGAAAATTACAAAATCGCTAATTTTTTAATCAAGGTATCGTTTGAAACTAAATGCGAAATCAATATTTACAGCAAAGTTCAGTGACTAAAAATGAGTCAGGTGAAAAGTGATAGATTTTGAGAGAACTGAAAAACCAAAAAATAATTCCCCGTTCGTTAAAGTTAAAGCTACTAATACAATTCCGAATAAGAATTGAGGCAAATATTTTAATTTTAATATATCGTTATAGTCTTTTATCAAATTATCGAGTAATGGTCATTTAAATTTACCACTAATGGATGGACTTCAAAACTGTTTCTAACTTATCCTTACATATAAACTTGAAAATATTAACAAATACTCATCATTTGTTACAAGACAACCCTAAATGGATCTAATTTTAGTTGAAATTGAATGAACAAACGCAAAAAAGCTGGATTTTTGCTATCAATTACAGTCTAAACTACTCGGTTTACAAAAAATGTGTCAAACCAAAAATTTTTGACTATTTCTAAAGAACAACTTTCTAATTTATAGTTTCATTTGTTTGTCAGTAATGAAAAAGAGTGATATTTTAATTGAACCTGAAAACTTAGCCTCCAAGCATTTTCCTCGATTAAATTTATTTATCGAGTTTCAAGTATATGTCAACTAAAAAAGATACCCTGTATATGGAATGAGTGAAAAGGGTGAAAAATATTATTTTTTGCCCGGAGCGGCTAAATAGCTAGATCGAGATCTGTCGCACGTAGTCAATGCGTAATCCCATCAGCCTATTTATAGGCATTCAGACAGAATTAAGGCATAAATTACCTCGTGTTTTGAACGGTCAAAATTTCTTAAACTTTGATATTCAATAGTAAGCCCTTCTCTTAGCCTGTTAAAAAATTCAGTAGTTCAAGCATAGGAACTGGAACTACCATGCTGAAATTACCTTACGTCGTCACTATATGGAAAAAAAAAGTTTTTGACCTGCACTTTCAAACCCAAAATTGGCTTTTTGCAAAAAGCATCCTTAAGTATATAAAACTGATTATAAGTACGGCATATTACGACGGGTTAAGAAAAAAATACGTTTGAAATATATTTTTTGCTTTTAGTTATATTTTGGTCATCTTATTACATTATCATATTACATTATGTGGGTGTTGCAATAAAGGATGTTTTAAACACCATTTTGACTTTGGGTAATTATATGTATAAAAGACAATGAAGTATGAATTATAGATATTATAATTATTATTTATTTTGTTGAATCATCAATGTAAAACACTAAAAAATACTTTAAAAAAACACACTAGATAAATATCAATGAAAATTGAAAGGGGGAACTTTTCTATGAATGCATCATTGTTCATATTTTTATATATGTGTGTCCTTGACTCCACGAGTTGATCCGACGATGAGGTAGCTTTATCAGCAAAAGTTCATAAAAATTTGATTTGAATTTATTAATTTACATGCTAATAGTGTATAGCAGAGATGTGCTTATAGTTCCTTGAAAATTATTCTTTCATGATGCCATATTTGAGTTATCGTTCTGAAAATGATTACTCAATAATATTCAATAATAATTAATAAATAATAAAATATTTTGTCCTAAATAAATACTGCACCGATGAGTTACGGTTCTCTTTTGCAGAATTGGATAATAATTATTAACGTTATAAAGTGATATTAGTTCTTGCTACGTTTTTTCAAAACGATATCTCAAATATGACGCATTTTGCTCATTTGAAAACGCAGCGTTTTCGAAAAAAAATCGTAGAGGAAAGTTTGGTAGACTCGTGAAAAGAAAGCCACTTACAAAGTTTCAAGTATGTATTCATCATTTAAAAAAAAAACCGTGGTGTCCCACGGTCTATTATGTGTATCCTGTGTAAAAGAATCGTGTTCAACTACAAGTTTTATATTTTTATATTTGCATGATTCTTTTTAACAATAAGCATTAACCGAAACAAATCCAAAAAACGTTATAGTACTATTTATATTTTTTTAACCTTCTGACATGCGTATTTTAAAAAAATATGCGCGAAAACAAAATTGTTAACTATTAAATTTTTATGAATAATAATATTATTAAAACATTATATAAAATCGCATCACATGCAATTTTTAACTGACTTGTATTTACCTTTTTCTAAATGACCTAGCGAATTTGACCTTCTACCAGCTGAGAATGAAATTCCTTCAAATATCAAACAAAATTTTTTCAAACTATTTTAAAAGTAAATAATTTTCACAACAATTATTAACAAAATATTAAATCCATAAAACTAGGCGAATACAATTATGATGAGAAAATTTATAATCAAGAAATTGTAGCATTCAATATCTCCTGGATGACATTTATCGTTATCGTTAAGCTTAGCTAACGATATTATCCTTGATTTACACGCATTCATATTGAAATGACGAAAAATGAAACACTAATGTTAGTAAAACTAAGTCAAATTCAAAAAGTTACATTTAGAGTTTTAAAAGTCAGATAATGCAATTTTTTTTGGTCAATTAAGCGTAGAGTAATTTTTTACGGTTGCGATACGATTCAAATTAGACTAGCTTGGCTGTTGCTATATAAAATATGATAAAGTTCTTTGACCCTATTTAACTATTTAACTATTATTAATGAATTTTAATTTTGTACTTCAATATTAATTGTTATTGTTAACTCATGTATTATAAATATTTTTAGCTGAATGATAAATAAGCTTTTTATGAATTTAAATATGTTAAAATAATTAGATACTTGAAAATCGGTTCAATGTAATTTTCATATTCACAGGTCATGGCCTATAAAATGCGTAAAATAAAAATAAATCAAGGTATGCTATTTAAAAATTCAACTATTTTTAACACATTCACTGCCGACCACAAGATCCCTTTTAGTAATTGACTGTACCGATATTGCTAGTTACGAAATACTCGGCTGTTCGCGCTAGACGTTTTAGATTATATCTATAGGCCGCATGTAAAGCCCAGAAACTTTATTCTGTGATTTTGTTTCGGTTGTAATTGAATAGTAACAAAAAATAGCAGGGTAAAGTGTTGTACCTTAAAAACAAAGTACCTTGGTTCACTTATCAATTTCTTGAAAGATTGCTGTCTCATAGATATATGAAGACATAGTAGTAAGCTTGCCAGAAAGCAAGTAAAATTTTTGCTTTCAAAAAAAAATAGAAATGAAATTTTTTTAGTACCAAGAGAAAATAAGTATTGATTTTAACTATTTATTTATTTACAAAATTGATAATTGAGTTGGCGCAAGCAGTAGAAATTCGGATATTTTTCACAAAAATTTTTGATTTTGATTTTTTTATTGAGGGACTGAATTGTAAAATGTAGTATTTGTAGTAACCATTAGAGTTTTGTTTTATTAGAATTTAATTTAGTGGCCTATTTAAAAATTTGGTTGTTCGGATTTGGAAAATTCGAAAAGAAAGTTTGGAAAATTCATTTTGGCAATTATGTGTTTTTATATTTTATATACAATACTAAAAACTATTTAGTATTGCATATAAAATTCAAAAATATTACTGAAAAAATTACAGGAATGATTCCTCTACACGCGGAGATCTATTAAAACTTTGCCACTTTAAAAATGGCTTTGGCACCATTGTGTTACGGTCTGGGTTACCGATGGTCACACAATTATTCAGATATGCTACTTCTTCTGTTTACTTCCATATTCATAGATTTTGAAGAAGAATAAATCATTATTATTAGAGCCATATTGGCAAAAATAGCATATTCTTTTAAATCATTTGGCTGTTGGTATTTCCTTATGCCATATTAGGTTTTAAACGTAAAATATTGCGGAGAAAAAAGTTGGAAGGGCGCTCCGTCATGTACTTTTAATCAAAAGAACCTACTGCCTATTGTGAACCTATTCTGTTTTATAATGATTTTATGCTTTGTTGTAGGTTGTGCATGAATATGTTATCGTAGAACAAAAACAAGTGTAAAAAAAATGCATAACGTTGGTTTGGGACAGATTAAAATTTTATATGAAATTCATTTTATTTCAGAATTTATGTCCACGAAAAATGAAAATTAAATTCAGATGATTGAGAGAATGATTGGTCTCAAGATATTGTGTCAATAAAATTCCAGTAAATTTCTCTTACATGGTAAGATATTTTTTGAGGATATCACTAATGCCTCCATTATCGGTGTGAACGCCATAGTGTATTCTGTATTGAGGAAATAGTAACATTAGCTATGGCTATGGCGGGCGAGTCAATGGAGTATGGGCATCAGGCCCATACTGGTTGGTGATACCCACAATACTTCTGATGGATAGCTCTATTCAATACTGTAAATATTAATAATGCAAACATAGATATTACAGTGTATGTCTCTATATACCATACCAGCATTAAAGTAAACGCCATGACCCCTTATAGACAGTTGGCAGTTGGATTGAAAGTTCCCGAGGTATAAAACTATTAAAATAATTCAAGTTTCACGTTTATTATTTTTATTTTGTTTTACATAATAAATTAAAAGAAAATAAGTGAAAACAAACAATTGACTGAGTTAATTATTCAAATACAATGTATTTCTAACTTAATTTGCGCCGTGACGGGTAAACAGTGATGTTGACGAAAAAATATATAGAACAAAAGTTGTTTATTTGTTATATGGAATATTTTTATTATTTAAACTTCTGTTTGTTCTATCTCTAGCGGCTTACAAGATCCAAATCCCAATCGATATCCTTTTGTGTTTTTGAGTTATCTTGTTGACAGACAGAGAGACGGACGGACAGACAACGGAAAATGCCAAAAATTTTGTTTGTAGCAACAATATTTTTAAGTACTTGGGACTAAACGTAGTATACCTTGATATATTTTATATATACATGGTATAAAAAATAATATTTCTTTTCAATTCAGACATTTTAATATCATAAGATGGTGATAGGTGTAGATGATTTTCTCGAGTCTGTTTCGGAGGGCGCTGAAATATATATTAGAATTAACTAAAATAAGGAAAATTTTCGAAAATTCTGCGTGTCTTAGAAATTAAAAATATGTTTTTCATTTTTCGAAACAGCTTGGATTTTTACTGTTTCCTGAATGAAACTTATCATCGGAAAACCTATTGTTTTTCTATAAGTATTGTAAGTGGCAAAATGCTATATTAAAAAAAATGGTTTTCTATACGCAATGTATGCGAGATCTACAATAAGTTTTGATTTAAAAGGTCAACGAATGATCCCCAATAAAAGTTGACATATGGTCAGTCCCAGACAATGGGAAAGTAATTTTTGATATTTTACCTACCCTGTTTACTTAAAAATTATCGTAGCAGAAGCGATGAAATTAGACAGCCAAGTTTGTATCACGAAGCTGTAGCAATTTGTACTACGAGCCTCTTGATTAATCCAAATTCTCGAAAATATAACTATTTTTAATTATTATACACAAATGAAATAAAAATTAAAGAATATTTGCGCTTAACAATTAGATGTTCAAATTTTGATTCAGTAATTGGCTTAATTGTTTAAATCAAAAATTGAAAAGAAAAAAATCTGAATTGAATAGAGGCATGGTGGGGATTGATATTAAAAATCTGTTTTCAACATGCACCTGTACCTGTGTAATACTACACAAGTTTATAAGTAATATTACTGTCTTATTTCAAATACATGGATAATAATATGTAAATCTTACTTCACATATATAATAGAAAATTTATTTCATATAAATATCATTCGTAGTGTTGGGTCCGTTCCATAAGGAGCAAAGCAAAATTTTTATTTAAATTTTAAAATTTAAAACAACAATATCAACAACAAAAATATATATATTGGATATTTTTTTAATGAAAAATATTTTAAATATATATTTTATTTATTAGTAATTTATATTATTTAATTTTTCTTAATAGTTTTAAGTGAAAAATTAAAGTGAATAAAAGTGAATTATCCATTTATAATTATTTTTGATAATAATTTTGACGGTAAGTTTTAAATAAAATTAATTTTTGTTTTTTGAAAGTGATTCAGCAAAATTTTGATACAAATTAAATTATTATTTTAATAAAATTAGTGCTTGCATCCTACAAATGAATTTGATACGAGATAATATGTATAGTTCGGGCAAATTTTTATGGAGCTCATAAAATCAAATACTTTTGTTCATTATTTGAGTACCGAATCAACTCATAAAAACATTTGGAGGAGTATTTAATCATAATCATTTATAAACATTTTAATCAGTCAAGTCAAATTTAAAAACGAAAGTGTTTTTTTTTTGTAAATAATAGTTTATTTTTTTGTAATACTAACTGATTTATTGAAGAATCTGCTCCAAGGTTTTTATTGTACAACAACTCGACAATAAATTAAGATAAAAAATTACTTCAAAGACTCTTTTCCTTGCAAATTTTTTTAGAATATATTTTATAAGGTAAAATGTAACAAAAACAGGTTTTTTATTGGTATGTAAAAAAAAAATAACTTTATTTTTTTAGTATTCAGTAGCGAAATAATCATGCTCAAAATACTATTTTTGAAAGAAAATTATCTGGTCAAATTATTTTTATTAATTCCCTTTGAAGATTTTCCACAGATAAATTACTTATTGTTATCGTAATTACGGATGAATAAATTAAAGATTTTATTTCATGATTACGTAAAATTATGTCTGTACACACATATTGCGTGGTTTATGTTCATACGGAAAGCTCTATTTTCTTAAATAAGTCGATACAAGTGACAGTGTGTAATATTTTTTATTTATTACATTCACCGGAATTACTGCAATGCACTTACCGAGTATACGCACTACAAAAGGTAGTTTACGCATTCATTTTTTCATAATAGTCTCCAAGGGCGTATTAACACTTTAAAATTACATTAAAACAAGCATAATTAGTGCAATGATTATTACTTAAAAAAAATGTAATTAACTAATTAATTATTTTAATTTATTAAATTTGTTATACGGTTGTTTAATATTATTATAATATGACGGTTGAAAAGAATTTAATATTTTTAATTTTTTTAAATATTATTTATTAGAGCTAGTGTAAAATTGATTGATGCAATAGTAACAACAATATATAGTTTATTGGTTTAATATTTGTATATTGGTTTAAGAAATAAACGAATTAAGTAGCCCGTTAGTTTGCCCAAAAAATGTGACAACACTTGGTACAACGGTACTAACACCACTCATATTAATTGATGAAATTCTTCCAAACAACAATTTAAGCCTACTCGGAATATTTTCATTCAATTTTACTTCGAGAATACAACGACTAAAAATTTTCAAGTTTGTAGTTGTTAGTATTTATTAACGATATAGTACATTATACAAATTAATTACTTTTGAAAATTGAAAAAAAATAATAAAAAATTGCAACAACAATAACACTTATTAACAATGACAATGCAAAAATAATAAGAATAACAGTTAAAGAAGTGAACGAATTTATTAGATGATTACGGGTTATGATGAGAACACAATTATTAAAAACTATTAAAAGTTTGGTCAGCGTTTATATCAATTCAGAACAGATAGCCTTTGATAACTGAAATATGGGTTCATCAATCTGTGTTTAATTTGAAATAAATTTTTAAAACGTTGGGAATCTGACATACACTGTAGAAATAATATCGTTCTATTTACATCCAAGTGTTGAATCGAAAAAAACTTTGTTATGTTGTTAGAAGCTGCAAACAAAATTTGAGGATAGTTAGAATTGACCTTCCTTAATATTTTAATTTGCATTGTTAAATTAAATTTGTTTGTAAACAAAACGTCTGAATATAACTCTATACCATCAACTAACATATAAGTTATACTTTAAACATATGTAATGAAGTGAATTATGCAAATAAATTTGGAATATGTATAAGTGTTGGCGCCCGCAACCGAACTGATCTAATTAATCAAAGATTAGATAGACATAAGTGATGTATAAATTCCGATAGTAAATATCAGCTCTTTTGAGGCATGTTTTACAAGGTTGTTCGAGAAAAGTACTTTTACTGAGTTTGTAAACAAATGTACTATCTAGAAAGTTAACTTTCATCAACTTCTAATTATTATTGTTGTATTGAATTCAAACTCGTTATCCTTATGATAATGCAGTAATAAGTTGTACCTCACAAAGAAGATTCCTTTTTGGCATTTAAAGCATGTCATATACAAGGCAGTGCTGGGAAATTTAAGTAACCGCTGATAGTCTTTTTAGTACCTATGTGGACTGTAACACCGAGCGATTAGGAAAAAAGTACAAAACTAGATTATTTCAAATTTAATGTTTTTTAATTTTCGACAAAAACCTTCTAATTTTTAATTAATTTGAGAAAATACGTTGAACAAATATGTTACACAAATATTTCTTATCGCACTAAGGAATAGCAGGATTAAAATTTTTTTTTTAATGGTAAATTAACGAAAATTAGGATCCTTAATTTAGTTTTTCCTCCAGTTGGCTGCTTGCCGTGTCTTTAATCTCGTGTCTCTTCACATCAATAACTAAAACACATATTTTTATCTTGAAAAGGTGATAAACCGCCAAGTAGAATTTTGTGGCCCAGGGACTAAGCCAACTAACTCGATTCAAAGTTAAAAAAATTTCCTTTACTTAATTTCAACTGTCAAATAGAATACTCTTACCTCAGCTGGAAGACACTTAATTTTTGTCAATCTTGGGTAAATGTTAACAACTTTGCAAACTTTCAGCTATATTAAAATGAGCCAAGACCAAATGGCATCTCTGCATGGAGTGAAGTCTCTATCGCGTCTCAATGTTTTCTCATAAGCATTCAAAAAAATTGTATTTTATCGTCATTAAAATGTCCCTGCAGAAAAAAGTATCTCAATATCGAGCCAGCGGGCTTAGTCACCACATTAGAAAAATTAGAAAAATTCTACTTGACGGATAGTTGATAAAATTCCAATACCAAAGACATCCCGAATTTCTGGCCTTATTAAAATGCATACCATATATACCAATCGCCCACAGGACTCACCTTAGTAATAAAAATAAAAGGCGGTTGCTAAAAGTACTACAATAACCAATGATCCTAACCCTAAACTCTTATGAATTTACACAAACTCTTATAAATGTTTAAAAAGTAAAATATATTCTGTGTCGTTTTGATTTCAATGTTAAATATGGTTTATAGTCTATTTCATACTCTTTGAATAATTTTGATAATAAAGTAAGCCTTTATTAAATATTTTATAACAAATATTCGGGACATTGTAACTTTGTAAAAGTAGTAAAAGTACCATATCACAATATTAAATAATTTCCCTTCTGGGCAAAAAGATATTGAGTTATAAAATGTGTTTTTGGAACCTTGAAAACAAATAAACTAGACCAGTTTATTTTTAATTATCTTTATTTAAACATAAAATTACTCCAAAAAAAATATAAACATTGAACAAAAAAATTATTATACGATTAAAAGTACCTATTTTTAGCATTTAACTTATGCTAAACCATGAAATTTAAGAAGAATCGTACGCTTCAGGCATTGCCAATTTCGTCACAGTTATTAAGATTAAGAGATATTCACTATCCGGGTGGATCAAGTATTTTTTTTACATTGAAAATCAATCAATTCAATATGGATTTTAATATAAAACGCGTAAAAGGTCAAACTCGGGCTTGGGAGTGTGAGAGTGTGTATTTGTTCATTAATATTCGAATGACTCATATTTGAATTTGAATGACAACGTCAATATTTTTAAATACTCATCTTCAAAATTTTAATAAATATTTATATTTAGCATACCTGCCAAATTATTATAAATACATTAGAGTTAAAAAATATTTGAACGATTTCAATCAATGGTTTATGGTCAATAGTCAATTTATCAAAAGCCTGCATGGTAAAAGATAAAGGATCCTGCACTATTCTTTTGAGAATAAGGTCTCAGTTAAAGTTGCTAATATTGCAAGATTTTTAAGATATTGACATCATGATGAAAAATATTGTTTTGGACGTTTTTGAGAAAAATTGGAAAAAAGGTTCTGTGTCCAACTTGCGATTTTTATTCCTTTCAAGAGTGTTTCCTGAGGGCTGACATATATTAAAATATGGGTGTGAATAAGCTTTATAAAAAAGTTAGCGATAGGTATTCGGAAATTTAAAATAAAAAACATTAGTAGAGATTGAAAAAGTAACACATTTTCCTAAAAAATTGCTAATTTTTCAAGAATTTTCATTTCGAAAACTAAGCGTCTAGAGAAAAAATCGTAAGGGTACTTTTTTGCTTAGAACTAAACAAAAAATACAAAAATATTTTTGATTTTGAAAAATTCAAAATTTTGTGCTTTGCGCACATACCCTCCCATCCCTTGTTTATCCATTTCCTTTTCCAGAGCTTACCCTTATTAAAAATATTAAATAAATCTCATTCAAAGATGTTCTAACTTTTGTTAGGGCTTTTGGTCTAGAAAAAAAACATATTAATGCCAAATTAATATTTTTTCTGTATAAA
Source organism: Chrysoperla carnea (assembly GCF_905475395.1). Classification (NCBI taxonomy): domain Eukaryota; kingdom Metazoa; phylum Arthropoda; class Insecta; order Neuroptera; family Chrysopidae; genus Chrysoperla; species Chrysoperla carnea. The sequence continues at coordinate 68,030,780 of NC_058337.1, read as the reverse complement.
GGAATAGTACTCCAAGCATGCCCAAACATTACAAACAATGGGTTTTAAGTATATATACTTACAAAGTTGTAAGAGATAACAATCACTGGCAAAAATTTTGCATTATTATTGATGGAAATTTTATTGCTCAGAAGTAATTTGTTTTGTGTTAATGAATTTTCTGATAATAAAATGTGATTAAAAGCTCCTGTCGAGTTAATTAATAATTATAAAAAATTCCATTTTAAACAAAAATTTTTCTTCATTAATACAATATTTTGCTGTTTTATTTACTTTTTTGAATTTCTGAATACATAGCCTAATAAATAATTTTACTTCTATTGTTTTTAATTTTTGAACAATTTAGCTGCGTTGTATCACTGAGATACAGCAATACGCAAACTTCCAAACATATTATATTTACAAAGATCCAATTAAAGTTTATATGTATATATAATCCTACTTAATAATAGGTACAAAACTAACTGAAAATCAAGTTTTAAAAAACCGATCTTACAATTTATGGAGTGCCTGTGTAACAGTTTCAAAAAGTTCATTGTTTTCAAAAAAAATTAAATTTTAAAACAAAAAAACAATATAACCATTAACTTAAAAAACATAACTTTTCACATATAACTTGTTTTAAATATTTTGATCGGAAGTATACTGTTAATTATTTGCATATTTGAATATTTTATTTCAATAATTTTTCACCCACTACATATTAGCCAATCAATAATCGACGTTCACCTAAAAAACCGGTGTCCACATGTCTAGCACAATTTAAAAAAATATTTTTTAGTTGTTTAGATAAAAAATACTCGAAACTATTTAATTCCGTTTTCTGTGCCATTGAACTTATTAAACGACCAAATGAACTAGAATTTGTTTTAAATGTGAAAATTTTCCATCAATAATTGAAACTGGTTTTTATTTTATTTAAACTAAAAAAATTAAAAATAAATTGATAGAAAAAAAGCAATTACTTACTTACTTAATAATAATGATTATTCTACGTATAAAAATAAGATTATTTACACAAAATTTTCTAGAATATTTTTTTCACCAGTTTAAGGTCATTTTTATACGTAATAATGTTCGTAGTTAGTTATCTCGTGCGTAAATTAGCTATAAGTATATATTTGAACTTTGGGATTCCCAAGAATGATCTTCAGGTGACTGGTTTAATGTGGGGTATTTCCGCTAATAATACATATATTAAAATTAAGAACCCGTTATTAAGCAAATAACATTTTTAATTTTTTAGGTCAATAATCTAAGCCATGTCCAAATTATTTAAATTTAAAAAAAAAGAAGAAATTATCGTTCTTATTTTTCAAAAATTAAGTTAGCAATTTATTTCAAATTTTTATAAAGATTTTACGAATTTATTAATGTCTAATAAAACCCGTGCAGATCAAAAATTATTTCGAAGTAAAGGGAGCAGGAAAGAAAATGTCAAATGTGTAAGAAAATCAACATGAAATCGAGAAAAAAAAAAATTTAAAATAGATTATAGCTATTTTAACATAAGATACAATAATTTTGTTAATGTCAATACTGAACAATAGTTTTATAGAGACGTTCCGAAATTACAACCGTCTTATTAGCTTTTTTAACATACCATACGTAATAGCCTCTTAAAACTACTTAAAAACCACTTAATTAAATACCCAGTGAATTTGTAATCATTAAATAAATAAATTTTAATATGTACCTATCCATAGGAATAATTAGTACCCTTCATTTTATTTCGATTCTCCCAATTTTTTGTTAAGTGGCTTCTAATCTCTGAGACAAGTAGACTGTCAGTGTCAGCAATGAAACTGCTTCATGATTCTTCCAATTTTTGAATAAAAACAAGCCCTGAGATGGATGTGGTGCATCTCTCGATATCCACACGAATAACTTCCCAGTATAATAAAGAATATTATAAAAACAAAAAATTATAGAAAAATACTCGACCAACTTGACCGAATGTTACGCAATAGCAATGTCAAATAGCATTTGAAAATAGACCATCTTCTCACATTTTCCAATTCGCACCGAGTTTTTTTAGAGGCGCTTCCATGGTAATGATATACTACATTAATTATATAATTGTATGGATGGCATTGAAAATTTAATATTATTGTCACATAAATTTAAATAAATAATTATGATAATTTACATTTGAAAAATAATATTTGTGCAATTTGATTTGTGCAATTTTTCCCTGGAAGCGCTGGCATCGATTTTATTGTCCCTACCATGACTACGCTCACAATGAATACTGTGAACACAAAATTTAAAGTTTTCAAAATATCATTTATTTCAAAACAGTAGACAATACAAACATTGAAAGTTTACAGGTATAGGTAACTATAACTAAGAAATGGGTCAATGAATATTTTTTTATTTGTAATTCTAATAACAAAACATTTTTTCACAGTTCTTTGATTGCAATAATTATATACAATTATGCGTATTTCATAGCGTAATACATTGTACATAGTACGCATGTTTAAAATATTAATTGCAATCTTTTATTGCCGTTTTTTAAAAGTTTTTTTTATGGTCTTATCTAATAAAAACATTAATTAAAAGACAAATCATTTTACAATATTTTTTTTAATTGAATAATTATTATGAAATCCATTTAGAAATTAGCGTATGGGAATTATGGTTCGATTACAATAATATAATATTTACACATTTTCTAACTAATTAAACAAATTAATTAACTAATGAATTTAATGTACGTACTTACAAAGTTAACTTTCAATGACCATCAAAGAAATAATTAAAAAATGTGTTGTTATTATAAAAATAAATTATTCTATATTGTTAACCATTTATTCTAAATTGTTAATCATAATATAAAAGTTAATAAGTTTATTAAAAATATGATTATTATTATTCCAAACATATTATAAACTGTAAACTTACATTATTTTATAAAGTTTTTTATATTCCTAAAATAAAATAAGTGAAAAAAAAATTGACTTAACTGTTGAAATACCATGTATAGACAGTGTTTAAGATGCAATCGTTTGTTTTTGACGTCACGTAAGTAAAGAAAGATATCCACTCTTACATAGCCACACATTCATAACTGATATTCCCATATAATACAAACCTTAAAATTTGCACATAATTTGCGCACCCGTGGGTAAACAATGATATTTGCATAAAAATGTTTCAAACAAAAGTTGTTTATTTTTTTGTAAAGAACATTTTTTACATTTAAACTTTTGTTCTATCTCTAACGGTTTACAAGGTAGGTCCTACAGACCCGAGACTAAATTGGCCTATGTTGCTCATTTACGAACTCGACCGCACTTTTTACGGCCTAAGCACGCTATAAAAATTTCAGCTTGATATCTCTTTTCGTTTTTGAGTAATCGGGATGACAGACGGACAGACAACCGGAAATGGACTAATTAGGTGATTTTATGAAAATCTATACCAAAATTTTGTTCATAGCAACAATATTTTTAAGCGTTACCAACTTGGGACTAAACTTAGTATACCTTGGTATATTTCATATACATGGTATAAAAATCTTATTTTTTAAATATGTTCCCCAGATGTCGGTATTTAAATGATTCTGCATTTACTATGAAAATATTAAAATAACCCTTCTTTAAAGATGGATCAAATGTAGTAGATTCCAGTTTTTTGGAACTTAATTTGAGTGGATGAGTATTTTTATCTGACCAAATTATATAACATGTCAAATTTCATTTCAATTGCATAATTATTTTTGGTATTGCCTTTAATATCTAAGTGAACTGCGATTCGATTAAACTATTTATTTTGTATTAATATTATATTAATTTATTTGATTAATTATCTATCAAAGTACGCTTCAGATCGAAAATTAAACTTTTCCCTTCGTCTTTATGAGCTTATTCTGTAGGCCAACGATCTGCAGTCAATAACAGAACACTCTGTATATTGAATTGATTGCCGTGTTGTGACTAGATAATTTCTTGATACATTACATAGGTATCAAAGTACATAACAGGTACCGTCAATTTACGGTTAGCCTTGTTAAAATTTGGTTTATAATTAAATAAAACAAGTATGATTGTCAAATATTTATTTCAAAATTTCATAAAATATATATTTTTTTCTTAAATATGCAAATAAATATAACAAAAGAACAAGGCCACAAAAAAAAAAACTTCACATCAATTGCGCAAATTATAAGAGGTCATTAATAATTTTTTTATGATTTCACAATTAAAAAATCATTTTTTAAAAATCAATAGATCATTTTAATTTAAATAAATAAAAAAAAATCTATACGCACATTCACAAAATATCAATAGAAAAAATTAAATATTTTCCATGCATAAAAATTTTTAAAATATACCCAACCCTTTCCCGCTTAGATTTAAATATAAAAGTAAATAAACACCGCTATTATTGTTTTATTATTAAACAAATGTTGTTAACCTTTAAAATCAAAAAAAAAAAGTAATAATAACATCGTAATTATTAAAAATTTTTTATTTATTGTCAATGATTCGTGTAACCTTTTCATAATGTTTTGCAATGGGTAATCGTAATCTTTTTAGGTGGTATTCCAAATTATACCTAAGTAAAGATAGGATTTTATATGCAATAAAAAGCTATACTTTTCGATTACCAATCCACGGATTCCAGCCCATACCCAGTACGAAATTCAGAATGACCTGTTCTTTACAATTCTCCTTCGGTATAAGTGAAATTTAACACATTGTATTAGATTCAGACTAAAAAGTACAAGTTTAATGAACAAAAAAAATTCAAAAAGCGTGAGATGCTCTCTACATGCATTCTTATAATTTGACTATTTATCAGTAATCAGGCTCTCCACGCTTTTAACATTCAATTTTATATCAAGTATAATACAAATATTTTACTTTGAAGCCTCATGTTAATTAAGCTTTTAAAACTACGATATTTTAAATTTAAGCCTTCCTTACACTTTATTATTCAAATTTTCACTTTGTTTCGTATATCCAAATTCCGTTATAATATAAGGCCGATGGTATTATTCTACTGTTACCGACAATTTATAAACCTGAAAATTTTCTTATCAGGCAGACGTCTGGCAGTGGGTGAAAATTGAATTGAAAAGTTCAAGGAAGCAGATTCTATTCGTATTTACAGATCAAAATATTATAGAGGAGTTTACAAGAGCATTCATTATACGATGGTTATCTTGAATTTTTATGAATTATTATTCATTTTTTGAAAATTAAATTTCTCGTACGATGTAATTATAAAATGCTTAATATCAATGCTTATTTGCCCACTACCAACGAGAAAATGCTATAGAAAAGAAAAGAAAAGAACGACAGGTGCCGTGGGATACCCTGTATGAATTAATTGTAGTATTAGTTTAAAAAGACAAACTGTTTTAGTAGTCAACCCAATATGTGCGTAGATTACGTTTGGTTTCATCAGGATATTATGACATTACATAAAAATTTCACTGAACTTACTTTTAATTATTTTTAGCTTTAACTTGAAAAATAAAAATACAAATATTTTTGCATTTTCTCAAAATTCATGGCAAGCGATTGAAAAAGTTTTAGTTTCCTAGGTAACCTACATGTCGAATTTTGCTGTCGTTTTTTTTTTTTTGCACTTTGGTTTTATCTCCGAACCAGCAAACAAGTCAGAACAATAACATGCGATAAGGAACATTGTTCCAATAATTTGCTTTCTTACTCGACTATTCATAGCTGACGGTTAGTAATTTAGGAAGCATAGTTTTCTAAGCCTCCTGAAAGACTTGTCTGAAGTAAATATTGAGAGAATAATGAGCTTTATTTAATTTGGAAATTTTGCAATGTAAATGTTTAAGAGAGGCTACAATGAACTGGAAAGAAATACCCTGTGGTCCCTTTTGCTTAATTAATGTTTAACGGCACACACAATTTGCAAATCATATGAATCTAATCTCTATTTTTATGAATAATATCACAAAAACAATAGTGAAATTTTGAGTGAAATATCAATTTTATTGCCATATAGTAGTAGCCTTGTCTTAATATTTTGTGTATTATAAAATACTAAGTTTATACGAGTCATTGTGTTGGGTGGTCAAATATAAATGATTGCCTATATTATTATCAATAAATGTATAAACAACATTGTTTTTTATACTGACTTGACTTCATCAAAGTTAATAATAATATGTATACAAATATTTTTAGAATTACATGGTACGAATTAATTTTATTGCATTTTTGTTGTGTTGTATTTTGGATCGTAAAAACATGTGTACCACTATTTTAAATATGGTCGTTGGCAGCCCAGCTATTTACATGTTAAACTATGTTCTTAATTAATCAATAATGGAAAGATGTTATTTTCGATTGCACGATTTTATCTACATATTAAAATTATATTTGACACTTTTGACAGAATACTTTTTATGTGCGAAGAAATCAGGGTTAATTAGGTAGAGTTAAACGAAAAGACATTGTATTTTAAATAATTTAAGTCAAAAATACATTCAATAAAATTCAAGCATAAGATTTGTTGAGTTGAAAGGTATAACGTTTACTTTGCTTTTTCTTAATTACAAACCGACGCGACTTTTCGTTTTTAATAGAAGAAGAGTTGTTGAACATCTTTAAGGCACGGGTAATATATATCAAATGGTTCCAATCAAATCTAAAGCTCCTCAAGGTTATAAAAGATAGCTCTTAGCTTATCATTGATAATAATAGAGTTTAGAAACAGTATCTGTGTGCGGGTTTGAGTGGGTAATGCAAAGTTCTTAAAGTAAATGGTGGAAGCGATGGGAAGGTAAGCAAGTCTATAATATAATTATATAATTTGAGCATAATAAAAAAACTCCACTTTGGATTATTCCAATCAGAGATTTGTGAATAGACTCAATGGAGAAAAGAACGTACAAATTAATTCAGACAGTTTTGGCATTTTCGAAAGTTTTTTGGAATTTTTGATCGATGCTCAAAGAGAATAAATCAGAAATTAAAGTCGTATGTTTACAAAATATATAAATAAAATAAAATTTTGACGTGTAATTTTTTTAAACATTATTCACACGTTAACTTGTAAGAAGACATCTATTAAGTACTACTCACATGTTAATTAAAATTAACATAATATTCAAATATTTATTGCATTCAAATAAACACGCAAAAAATTTCTTTTTTCACACATTTTTAATTGGATAATAATGATTTTCATGGTTTATTTTTTAATATTATTAAGATTTATAACCTTCAATTTGATTGGGTATATCTGAAATTAGTTTATTTGGTTTTTGTTCCTAAATCTAAGTATGTATAGCAAAATAATTTAAAACATGTGAAAACAAACAATTGACTGAGTTAATTGTTGAAATACCATGTATAGGCAATGCTGATTACTATATCACATTACACATACATACATGTCAAACATACATAACTGATATTCCCTTTTAATATCTATATACTATAAAATTTGCGCATTATTTGCTCTCTCACGGGTTAACAGTAATGTTTACGAAAAAATATTTCAAACAAAAGTTTTTTTTTTTTATATAAGGAACATTTTTTACATTTAAACTTTTGTTCTATCTCTAACGGTTTACTAGATGGGTCCTACGGACCCAAGACCTAATTGACCTATGTTTCTCATTTACGAACTCGACCTCACTTTTTACGTCCTAAGCGCGCTATCAAAATTGTAGCTTGATATCTCTTTTCGTTTTTGAGTAATCGTGATGACAGACGACACACAGACGACAGACAGTCGACAGACAGACGACAGACAGATGAGAGACGACAGACGATAGACAGACATACAACCGGAAATGGACTAATTAGGTGATTTTATGAACACTTATACCAGATATTTTTGCTTAGCATCAATACTTTTAAGCGTTACAAACTTGGGACTAAACTTAGTATACCTAAAGAATCATTATTGGCAACATGAGGCGGTCTAGATTTTTAATGGGTCTCGCCCGCTAAAGTCGCTATGTAAACTACTGCACTTTTTTTTTTCGTTAAATTTATAAGTATATATTTCTTGTACCTTGTATCTGTATCTAGATACTATTATTTTTGAAGTATCTGTATCTGTATCTAGATATATAACCCTGTTTCTGGTACAGTTGGGTAAAATCTTTTACCCGAATATCGGTTATATTCAATCTTCAAGAATTGTAAAACATATAGAGAAAACCATTCAAAAATTCTGATCGTTGTACATACAACTATGGTGCTTTCGTTATTATACAAAGTTACTAACAAGTTACTAAAATAAATAACAGCTTTTATATTAGTTTTGACAATTCAATTAACAACAGAAAGAAATAAAATTGATTTATTCACCACAAAAATAATTAAGTTAATTATTTTATTTAATTATAAATTTATTATATTAACATTGCCTATTAAATTTTCTCTCATATGATAATTCATAAAACACATTTATTTCTTCATAAATAATTGAATTTAAATTTTTTTGTAGAAAATATTATAAAACGTATTATTTTATTAAATAATACTATTTGTATGTGTTGAAATAACTTCAATTAAATAATAATTATTTATAATTTGCATTTTCACATTATCGTAGGATTAGTTTTACCTGCCCCGCTGTCTGTCTGTAATCAAATCTTGCAAGTCAAATTTGATTTCCGATTGAGCTAAAATTTTGCATGCACATTTAGTTTGGATAACAATGCAGGGTAAGGTTGTGGCGTTCTGATTTTCCCATCGCTTCCACCATATTTGATATTTATACATTTTTTAAGTCTTAAATCAAAAATTTTAATAAAAAATATTTTTTAAAGGACAACCTTTTATTGTACTAAAAAGTAGAAAATAATTTTATCTTTGAGTCACTCATACCCGAGTATTTCTAAAAGTTTGAGGCGCTTAATATCAAGAATGAATCGAAAAATAATTAGGCACGTGGAGTAGATGAGGAGTTCCGATTCATTTTTGATATTTTTAATTGAGCGCCTCAAGCTTTTTCAAATAGTCGGGTTTGAGTGAGTGTTGGTGAATTAAGTACGGTGTTTTGAATGGGATTGAAAGAATGTTATTATAATATGTTAAAAGGTTGCTATGGCCACTGAACTGTTAATGTGATTTTGGCAGGGAATAATTTACGCACGAACTAGTGAATGAAATATTAAAATCAATTGTTTTAAGTAGATATATTTACACTTACTTTCAATTTTTTTAAATTTTATAATTAAAATTCATTAAATGTAATTCAACTTAAAATTTATTGTAATCAATAGTACTTTTTCTAGAACCACTGTTAAATAAACGTAATTACATATTTAAAATTGAAAATTTATTGATAAATCGAATATATTGAAGTAATATAAAGGTCCTAAAAATGTGTATAAATACAAATGTCTGCTTACTCATATTCTTGTGTAAGAATTTTGTAAGTATAAATTTTAAAACACAAAACTTGATTTAAAATGTATTTGTCTTCAAAAATTTTATAAACAGAAAAACTTTTTTATGATTAAAAGTGCCTTTTATTTGTTTGTAATATTGAAAGACTTGATAGAATACATAAAAATTTGAAAAAGTTCGATCCAAATCCGAACAGAATCCTATAATAATTATTAATAATAAAAACACAATTTTTATTTGATAATATAATTATTAAAAATAATAATTAAAATAATAATAATAATTAAAAAAGCGGAATTAATGCAAATAAAAATTGTGTTTTTATTATTAATCATTATGGAATTCCACAAATTAAGGCTCAATACAATTAATAAATCCTATAATGTTTTTCGAGATCATACAAAGTTAAACAAAAATAAATTTAAAGCGTGCTTCGATCTCTCGGAGAAGGGTTGATAAAAATATTCACCCTATAAGTTAAATGTACTTTATTAAATCATATCAATTTATCTATTTTTGCGTCAGATATTTATATTTATACAGGTAAGTAATATTTTGCAAGATTTTATAAAGACAAGATAATCTGTCTTTGGTTTTGTTATAAATAAAATCAGAGACAGGCAAGAATTTATGTTAATATCTTTAAAATGATATTTAATCGATGGAAACCAGTTCAGTGTTTCACTAATTAACATAAGAATATTTAAAAATTAGTAAAAACTCGATTTGTACAATGTATTTAAACTATTCATTTGAATAAATACTTTTAAGCACGGTAATCTTCGGATCTACCGTACAAAAGTAAGTTAGAAATTATAGAATTTTTATTTGCAGTTTTTGTTTGTCATTTTTGGCACAATTTTTGAATAAATCTTTTTTAAGCACCATGAATCTGTTCAGATCAAATATTTAAATTAAATTTAAATGCATTCATTTGAATTACAAATTACTATCTATCAATAAGTGTTTTTTTTTAAACATTATAGTATGTTACACATTTTTATTTATGTGAAGAATTTATTAAATAAATATAACTAAAGCACGCTTTTATGCACATTCGCGCTCAAATCAAATGCGACACTTAGGTACGTATATTTTTTGAGCGGCAGTGTATCTATATGTAATGGAATTTTCACTAGTTCAATTACCACACACTCCTGGATGTCTGAAGGAATTAAAATTGTATTAAGAAACAGTGACAATAAAATAATACCGTACGATCTACAATAATGGAAAAATTGATTAAAATTAATTTAATTAAAAATAGCCATGAATACTTTTTGATAGGAAAACTATGATAGAAGTGTTTAAAAATCAATAAAATTTCATAAAAAAATATGTCTCATCTGTCTGCCAGGTCGGTGAAAATTGACCTTATACCGCCCCTTGAACTATAAGTATTTTTTAGGTATGCAGTGTGAGAAAAACTCACCTTACAACTAACTCACTTTCCTGAAGTAAAATACAAACGTATTCCCTCGAATTAAATTAAATTTGGCTTCTGATAATTAGACAAGTGTATAAAATTGAATAGATCCTAATTATTTTTTGTTTTAGGTTAGGTTAGGTTATATTGGCTGTCCACAAAGGACACACTTATGCTATAGAGCCTATTGTGATACCAGATATGTGTTTTACCACCTTTCCGCTGATAATTATCAGCTCCTCAATTTCAGAAGCTGAGTGCACCTCCTTCATGCATATACCGTGCACTACACCAGTCCATATTGTTGCGACGGCGGGAATCGAACCCCCTACCCTAAGCATACCGCGGGCGGAATTGGTTACGAATTAACCAACTGAACTAATAGGGCGACATTTTTTGCTTTAAATACACTTTAAAAAATTATTAATAGAATAAAATATAATAAAATATATTTAATTGATAATAAATTCTTTAACAGCATTTATTACAGAATTTGTTTTAGGTAAATTTAAGTACCTGGTTACCTTCTTATTCTAACAGGATTTTAGTTTATTTATAATATTTCAATATTATTTAATATTTAGTATTATGAAAATAAAGATTGCATAAAATACAGATAAAATTTCTTAATCTTGATTTAAAAAAAAAAAAAAAAAAACGATTCTTTTTTAATGTCATATAAACATAAAATTATAAATCATCTAACGGAATATACCAGCTCAGTGAATACATTTATAATTGATTCTTTTTTTTACTTTGATTGAACCTTTGAACTATCATTATAAAATTAATAGTAATAATAATAATTAATTAAAATACAATATAAATTAAATGACACGTGACAAGGCAGGTTTTTTTTAATTTTTTAAATAATAAAACAATAATTAGTCCACGGGACAGCACTCTTTTTAATACTTGATCAATACATTATGAGTTAGTTATAAGATTAATACATACTTGAAACTTCGTGATTGGCTTCCTTTTTGTGAGTCTACCAAATTTTCTCTCTACGACTTTTTTCGAAAATGTTTATTTTTCTAATGAACAGAAAAACATCGTATTTAGGCTATCGATCTAAATCTATGACCACTATGCTATAAAACTACAGCACCGTTGAGCTTGTCTACCACCCCGAACATGCTATGCTTAATTATTTTTGTTTTTCAATATATACATAGAACACTTTTACTGAATTTTTTTAATAATAATTAATGTTATCAAGTGGCCATACTTAGTGTCAGCTTAATTGTCTGCTGCGTTTATTTAGTCCGATAGCATAAATATGACGTTATCATGCTTATTTGAAATGTAGCACATTAAAAAAAGCCATTAAAGAGAAATTTTGGTAGACTCGTCAAAAGAAAGCCACTCACGAAGATTCAAGTACGTATTGTACTACGATAATTTAACAAAAAAGGTTCTGTCCCGCGGACTAAATTTAATAATAATAATAATAAAAAATAAATTATATTACCGTGTAAAAGCATTTCCTTTTAAAAATACCTACGAGTAAATTACCTCGCTGATAGCTTCATATTCACGGAAATTTATTGAATAGCTTAATATTTTCTAAAAAAGAGATTTTTAGAAAGCTTAATATTTTTAGTCACTTTTATTTGACGATTTTGTGCTCTTTCAAACAAATAAGTTATATCTATATGGTTTAAACTAAATATTCCCGTAAATTATCGCCACTGCTTAGGCTCTAAGAAAATAAGCAGTTTTTTAAACCGTGATATTTTTAATATACAATTCTAAGTAGAACGATCTTTAAGATTTTTTCGATCCGATGTATAAAAGAGAAATAAAGCCTCATTAATTATAGTTTTAATGATGAGAATTTTCCAGCTTATATTCATCAAATGGAAATTTTTATAATCATTAAAATTTTAGGCAATAAAATGTAACACAATTATCATCTAACCAGTTTCTCAGGTATTTCAATCTTCCAATATGAACGGTTTGAAATTTTTGCGAAAACATCGAACTTTTTATTTTGGGCTATGAATGTAAATTACCATTATAGTTTTATTCAATAAATTGTAATAAATTTTATTTTCTACTACTTTATTTATTATAAAAGTTTTGTTTTCGCTTATATTAATCTAAACAAATTCTATCACTTAATTATCCGAATCTTTTCAAAGAACAAAACGAAACAAAACATTTATACTGTGCTCAAAAAATAAGGTATGACATTGTATTTATTTTTCAAAATCAATTTCACCCCCTTCAAAGTAATCTCTTCCCTATGCAATGCACTTATGCCAACGGATTTTCCAATCTTCGAACACTGGTTGTAGTCACTTTCCGGGATTGCCTTCAGTTGCCGTCTTCGCTGTGGCTTGAATCTCTTCTATCGTATCAAAACGGTGTCCCCGGAGCGGTCTTTTGATCTTGCTGAACAGCCAGAAGTTGCGCGGCGCCAGTACATGTGAATCTGTTGGTTGCGGAACGATATGGGTTGAGTTTTTGACGAAATGATCACGAATTATGAGTGCAGTATGGGATGGTGCATTATCGTGATGTAAAAACCAGGTATTGTCTTTCCACAATTCCAATAGTTTTAGGCGGATAGTGTTACGCAAATGACGCATAACGTTCAAATAATATTCCTTGTTGAATGTTTGGCCGGGCGGAAGGAATTCATAATGCACAAAAAACGCGCGCAATTTAAATTCAAATGTCACCTTATTTTTTGGACAAAGTATTAATTTTTTTGATATTGTGTTGTGTCTTATAAAAATTTCCATACAGAAGAGTAATAATATTAATACAAAAAACTCTGCACCTCATTAAAATGTACAATTCTAATTGGATAAATTTAAAAAAAATACTCTTCTAAAAAACATACACAGCTAGTTTTAGATCGTGATTTCTAACAGTTCAACACAAAAAGATATCCCTAACAAAAAATATATTTTTAAATTTTAAAGTTAAATCACTATCTACGCCATTCACTATACACCCATAATTAACATAAAACTAACCTTGAATTGCAAACCGGACCATTAAAAATTTTAAAAATATTAAACCGGAAACGAAAAGAAAATAAAAAAGTTTCATTAATTAATGTCAATAAAACAATTACTTATTTAAAATATTTTGACAGGTTATCAAACTTAAAATATAAACAAATAAAATGCAAAATTTAAAATATATAAGCGATCTTAATAACATAATTTTCAAATTGATTGACAATAAAAATTTCAAACTTTTAGATACAAAAACAAATTTTTTTTCTTATTTATTTATAATAAATAATTATTTATTCATAATAAATAATTCAACAAGTGGTTGTAGTGATCTGAGTTTCCCCACTACTCGTAAGTGATTGGATACTGAAGAGATTTTAAAATTTAAAAAAAGTAATAATTTTGTTTTATAACAATTTTTCAGTTTCAATGAAATGTTTATTTTATTATTATTGTAAACTTTTTGCATATAACAATAATATTTTTTTTTATTATTATTTTATATAATTTTTTAATATTTTGAACATAATAATGATAAAAAATGTTTGGTCAGCATAAATTTTAAATGAACATACATTAGACCTTAAATTATTACTAAAAAATTACAATTATTTTATTAAGAATTACTCGTTAATTTTAGTTTAATTTTTATTATTTTTAACAAAGTGGTTGGTTGATTGATGTTTAATAGTTTATTTTTTATTTTTCGAAACAATGAACAAGCATTAAATTAGTGTATATTGTTGAACATAAAACACCTTCGGTTTTAATTTTTTTGGAGGTATGTTTCTTTTATTATTTTTATTATTATTTGAAAAATGTTTTAAACTCGAATGATTTAAGTTGTAACAATTGTACAAATAGTTTATAAATTAAATTTTATTTCTTAAATTTGAAAACGGACGGCTATCAAATACCATTTTTAAATTTTGTTTAATTTTTTTAAATTTAATTTTTAATTTTTGTGAATTAAAAAGTGTTTTGTGTGTTATAATTATTTTATTTTAATTTTAAAAAAATATTTCTTATTATTTTTTTGTTCATAATTACGTATATATAGTTTCCGTAAATTGAAAATTTTTTGTTTATTAAATCAGAAGTAAGTTTTTTGAGTATAAAACATTTTTTAAACATTTAGGTATTCTTATTTTAAATTTTTTTCATGATTTTCCAGTAAGACTAAATTATCAGTAATCGATAAACTTAAAATTTTAAATTAATTTTTGTTCTAAATTAAAAAACATATGCAACAAATTTTGAACCATGAATGTATGGTACGATTCTTCTGGCTTTATGGTCAGTATCTTTTCTTTTTTTTTTTACATTATTCATATAAGTGTTATTACTATATGTTTAGAGGACGCTAGAATCTAGAACTAATGTAAATTTGGCTCAAAGAACAGATTTGTATTTATTTGGATCGACACAATTAACAATTTTTATTTTTACTTTTCGCTTAATTGCTAGTTTGTTATTTAAATGGAGTTTGTAAGAATTTTTTTCAATGTTTATATATTTATTTGTTATTATCTATAAAATGTTTTTAACAATTAAAACATTCTAAATACTATGAATTTCTACACAAAAGCTCTATCATTTTTGTAATAATAATGCCTATATTTTCTTAATAAATGGAAATCATTTTTGTGAAGTTAGTAGCCTTTGGCTAAAGCTATGTTTTGTATGCAACGATTAATACCTTATTTTATTGTTACCTGGTAGCTTTGGAATAATATATGATAAATATGATTCTACTTACAAAGCTTACCTAGAAAAAATAAATACAACATTTTTTTTAACAAGTTTTAAAATAAAATTAATTTAATTAGACATGAATTTTAATTAATATTGATAGTATCCAAAAAAAAATTTTGTAAATGTTAATAAATATACTTAAAATTTATAACCTACCTTGACCAAAATTTATTTATTTTTTTTAAATATATAGGTATGAACAAAAATATACCGCTTTATTGATAAAATTAACTAATATTTATTTAAGTTATTTTGATTTAAAAAATAAATAATAAAATGAAATCGAAGCAACTAGATAAAATGCCATTTTAGATGACACAGTTTTTGATCAATCACTCACTCACTAGTTAACTATTTAACCAGTATTTTAGACCTTGATTTACTAATAATATTTAAGTATTTTTATTATTATAATGCATTTTGAAATATACCTATAAAATTGATATGTGTATCTATGTGTGTAACTATACCCATAAAATATTACAATTATATAATTGAAATAGTTAATTAATTGTTTTTCATATAGCACACATTTAGAGCTGCATTAAAAATGAACCTTCTTTAACTATCATTGAATATAAACTGTCTAATTAAATTTCTTTTCTATTTTTCATATTTCGCGGTTTATTTAAAATAATTCATTAGTTCATATGTACAAGTTGATTTGTATTTACTGTTTCCTACCGAAAGAAGTTGATTCTTTCCAATGAAAAGAGCTTAAAACATTACAATTCATTTACGGTTTTTATCCAATTCATTCGGCTTTCGAAAGAATATTTTTTCCAACTTTCGGACAAAAAAAAATTGGTAATTTTATGAGAAACATTTTACTCTATCTCCAACAGTACTTTTAGAGGCAAGGCAAATTCTTCTTAAAAATTTGTTCCAAACATTTTATCGAAGACACAACATGTAAGACGCAAACCAAAACCTGGAGGGGCTTATATCAACTCTTATAATGTTTTATTGTCAAGAATAAGCCCCTTTAAATCGGCAAAATATGTTCTTTATGTTAAAAAATTTATAATTAAATTCGCAAAATATCTATTAATTATAGACGAACAGAAATATTAGTCAGATGAAAAATTTTAATCAATTAATTTATAAGGTAAAAAATTTTCCATTCAACATTTCCTTTACTATCCGGGAAACAAATTTTATTAAATGATTGTCAGGATAAATTTCAATTTACTAGTTTTTCATGTTAATTCACGCCTTGAATTTTAACCACGAACCGACAAATACACACATACTTACATCATTTTTCAAATATTTATATTTATACAAAATAGGAAAATTTGAAAATTGTTCAAAAAAACTAAAATTTTCCACGTAAAAAATTTTTTTTACTAATTTTTTCTATCAAAACTTTAATCTATACGTTTCATCCCCTTATACATACCTGCCATGAATTTTGAGCAAATGCAAAAATATTTTTATAATTTGTCAATATGTATTTTTTGTTAAAATTTTATATTTTATCATTTAAAAAAATTTAGTCGTGAAAGTTATCAGAAGTTAAAGATAACAAAGTTAAGTTAAAGTAAGAATAAAAACAAGGAAATTTTATGTTATGTGATAATAAATTTTCTGGTCAAACCAAACGTAATGTACGCACACATATTGAATTGACTGCTAAATCAGAAGTATGTCTTTTTTAAACTAATATAACAAATAATTTATACAGTAAAAACTAAAAGTAGTTATAAAATTAATTTCTCTAAAGAATCAAAAGTATTTGACTTCTAAAATTAATACCTTAAATTTTCAGAAAAATGTAAATTAAAAAGTAAGCGCTATATTTATAATACACCGAGTTCCTACCGGGTGTCCTACGACATCCCTCATTTTTTTTATATTATATGTATGTTTTTATAATATTTAAATTTATTCAACACAATATTGTAGGTATTTATTTGACCAATCAATCAATATCTAACACAATAATACTTACACGTCATTAATGTAATTAATATTTAATAATATTAAATTCCAATATCTAGTCTACTACTTCTAGTAAATTGTAGAAAATCATTTTATAAACAGTATTATACCACTGTTGTCTACTGTATGCTGTATCTCTGACCGCTACGCGTATGGCTGAACTTGATTTTTGTGGTATGTTTCATAATATTTTTTTAAGATTTAAGAAAAAAAAACTTAATTTTTTACCACATATTATTACGCAATTAAAATTATATTATTATTTTTAAAAGGCCAACGTATTCAAACCAAATTATTTCCATTAATTTATTATTTCTTTAAGTTATTTTTTATTTCTATTTATTGTCTTAACATTTTTACAATTCAAGGACGCCCTCGATTTAAAGAAAAAAAAAAGTTGATTATGTTTTAAGAATACTACAATTAATCACATATAAATATTTCACACCATAATAGTTTTGTTACTAAGTTTGTACGATTTTTTAACATATAAGTGTCTTTTTTTCAATTTTCTGTGAAATACAAATTCAAAAGAATATATTTTAAGTTAGATCAAACCTTAAAATTGTATTACTAGAGTTCATTACTTTTATTTTGAAAATTGTAACCATAATTAAAAATCACCGGTTTGAGAGTCTTTTTGTATTCGCACCGTGCGTGAGTTTTATTGGAGGCGTTTCCATGGTATCGATACATTACTTTAATTATAGAATTGTATGGATGCATTTATAATTGTATGGATTGCATTTATGACTTACATTGAAAATTTAATATTATTGTCTTACAAATTTAAATAAATAATTATGATAATTTAGATTTGAAAAATAATATTTGTGCAATTTTTATTTCTTATTTTCACAATTTTTAATGCATTAAATTTAATTAATTAGTGTTTTTCAATAATTTTAATTTGACATTTGCTATAACATTAACATGTAAAGAACTGCAAATTAGTCATAACAGCCTCCTTTTTCGCCAAAATTTTTCACTGGAAGCGCTGGCATCGATTTTATTGTCCCTACTATGGACTACGCACACAACGAATAGGTCAATAGGTTGCTAAAGCAGAGCTTTATTTATCTCACCACTATTATATTTTTCAATATTAACTCAGGACTTTTGTCTAAAAAATGAAACTACTTTTCAATTACATATTATTCGTTTAGAATACAAAAAATTTGATAATTCTACTTGCTCAAATATACTTTAATCTCCATATATTATTATTTCTCAAAGGTGTTTTTTTTTTTTAACTTCAGATTATTATTTTTATTTTCAGTTCCGGTTTTAACTAAAGTTCATTTCATTTAATTATTTAAGGTCAATATTATTTTTATAATAATCACTTCCTCCTTGAAAAGATTTTAAGTAGTAATTAAATTGAATTTGGTTATTGTGTTTTGCATGGTTAACTTCTTAACCTTATTTTTTTAATCATTATTTTATTGCTTTGATTATTTTTAAGATGGAAAAAAATATATATTTTTTATAGACGACTTAATTGCAGTTTAATTTATATAATATTTTTATTTGATGTAAACCTTCGATCAAGGATAGTTCATGGGAGTTTATTTAGCAAAAGAATATCAAATTTACATATGTCGTATTGCCAGAGTTATTTTAATTAAATTTTGTATACAAGTTGTTGACACTGGTGAGCAACCCATTGGTTCGCTGTTATTAAGGCCGGGCCAATTATGGCAATATTAATAAGCGTTATTTATAAAAAGTGGAATAGAAAACCCAATATTTGTGATTTGTTACATATGCTCACCATTGTTTATCATACAGCGCATGTCTGGTCAGTTTTAAAATTTGCCTGTAGTCAATTGTATCGAATTTTGATTTAAAATATAATAATAGCAAATATACAGTTTTTATATAAAATATAGACAAGATAGTTTTTTACTTACGAGGTAAAAAACTATCGCATTAAAATTATTGGTGATATATAGGGCTTCGTTAATTATTATCACTATTTTATACAAATTATTTTTTAGCATATTTTATGTCTTTTAAATGTTTCATTTTCATGGAATTCTTTACGATTCAATGTTTCTAAAATACAAGATTCTAAGATGATCCAATGTAATCCATTTTAATTTCTAAAAGCTTTGTTTGATAACAAACTTTCAATTTGGCCAATATTAACCGTGAAATTCTCTCAAAGACACAAATGATTTGCTAGGGAAACATTTGTTCGATGATTTCCACATAAAAAATGTGTGACCCGGCCTTAATAGTAAATCTTTCAAAGAAAGGTGTAAACAAATAAGTGTCAATTTTTAATTTAATAAATAAATTATTATTCAATAATTAAGGTCATCTATAATATTTTAGATGAATTTAAATAATTTTCATATTAATAATTTTATTTGACATTACCAAGTTCAATATTTAAAAATATAAACAAAATTGTAGAAGAACATTTTCAAGTTGTATTTTTTTTTTTTTGAATGACGATAGTATAAAAATCCGACAAAAACCGACTTTAAACAAAAAAGGAGAAGGTTATCAATTCGACTGTATTTTTTTTATGTGTGTTACCTCAGAACTTTCGACTGGGTGAACCGATTTTGATAATTCTTTATCTATTTGAAAGCTGGTGCTTTCCGTGTAGTCCCATTTGGTCCAGTTCTGACAACGGCATCCATGAGAAAACCATAAAAGTCTTAAATTTGCATTAAGTATGCACGACAAGAGGACGAATAACTCAATATCACGCCAACCAATTTCGATTATTGTTTTTTTAGTGACAAATTAGTTAGTGTACTTCAGATTCACTAAAAACACAAAATAAATAAAAATTTTTAACAAAAAGAAAACCAACTTCAAAAGAAAAACTTTTCCAAAACAAATTAATATGCACTAAAAAGTAAAAAAATAACGATAAATACAATATAGTTAAAATTATTGTTAGTTTTGGAGTCTGTGTCAGCCAAGCTAATGTAGCAAACTATTCTGTCAGGGTTGTTTCCTTGGCTGACACCGACTCCAAAAATAACAATAATTTTAACTACATTATCTTCTCGTTCTTTTTTTACTTTTTAGTGCATTTTAATTTGCTATGGAAAAGTTTTTATTTTGAAGTCGGTTTTCTTTTTGTTTTTATAGAAATTTGTGTTGCACTTAAATATTTCATACTATTTGCTGCTACATGACACATTTGTTCATAAATATAGCTTATCTAATTGATTATGATATAATTTCCCACACTTAAAAGCTCATTTATTTCTAAGAAATTTTATATAATTTCTGGTTTTATAGAATAAGGACCAATTATTAAATAATTATGCATAGCATTCTTGTACAATTAATTTATTTATTTAAATATAATTTGAATATTCATTAAAAACCCGTGAATATTATTAATCATCGATAATAATTCAATTGCCGCGTGTAGAGAAAACACACAAAGACTGTTAGTCATAAATAACAAAAAATTAATAAATATCCTTTTCGAAGGTAGACTACATATTGGCATAAATATTACATTTTACAGTTAAAATGACATGTAAACTAATCGTTTTCGTGCAGATATTGTCACATAATAAGTAATCACATAGATATAAAGTCCTGTAAAAAGAAGTCATATCGTTTATTGGAAAAAAATCTCTGTGTATTAGTTTCGCGAACTTCGACTACACTGCTCTGCATATCTTTTTTAGATATTTACAGTTAATGATTTAATTTTTCAATTCAAACAAAGGAGGTGTAAGAAAAGTGAGCTTAATTATAGAAAATTTTCTAATATTCAGAGAGTTGAAAAAAATTAGTTTTTGTATAGTTAATTTTGTTTTGTATTGTATTTTAATAGCTTTCTTTTATATGGAAGATAAAAAATAACCAAAAAACACAAAAATTAAAAAATTCTATTTCTATAAATTTGATATTGAGCTACAGTTAAAATTTCAAATTTCTTTGTTCCTGAACTAACTTATAACAATTTTGAAAAACGCTGATAGAAAGGATCAAGTAATTGGAACATTTTACCTCATTAGAAAAACCTTTTTTCCCAACCCCTCACCATTTTCATTACATTTTATAGAATTTTAACGACTGGAAAGCAAATCCTATATCATTGTATATTTTAATGAATTTCGAACAAAAATTGATTTATTCAAAAACATTTTCAACAAATTAGTGTACAAATGATTTGAAAATAATACTAAATAGTCTAAATGTATGACATAAACACTTGTCTATGCAGTTATGGGTAAATTATATGTATTGTGAAGTTGTTGTTGTTATTTTGTTAAAAATAAAATACTTTTTGTACGATATGATTGTATCATAAAAATTTTCTCTCTGTAATCATAACATAAATCTGGTTTACCTTCCTCGATAAGTACAGATATACTACATATGTACCACCTCTGACGAATGAAATATGCGTACATTCTGCATACATGCTCATAGATTTTTATCTTCCGGTGTTAATTTATTTAAACAAAATGCAATTATTATTATAATTATATTTTTACAAGGTGGAGCAGAGAAATGTACGATTTTAAAAACGCTGTAAAACGAAAAATTTATATGTTTTCAAGACCCTAAATGAGGCATGGGAAAACGTGACTTACAGAAGTCCCTCGGACTTCTTATTTAAAATACGAGTAAGCCAGTGATAACCTAACCAGTGTCAACCTAAAATACAAGTAAGACAGAGAGACAACTTATTTTTCTACCTCATCTCATTACTATTAAAGAAACTGAGATAGATAGAAGAATCGTTTACCCGTCTCGTTTCCTCCTCTATGAGCAATGCGGACTTAGGATAAAGAGTCACATAATAAAGTTAATGACACACAATAAAGTTATCACAATGGTGACTTCGACTTAAAATAACTCGCCCATACCTGCTCAAAACTACATTAAATAGCATTTTAAAAAATTGACTACCTACCGAAGAAAATTATTTGTGGTTTGAAGTAGGTAAATTCATATACTTTAAAGTACATTTAGTTAAATTATTCACTATATAAGTATTAACTCTATATAGTGACGTTAATCTGACCCTGCACCATTTTAGCTGAATGAAAAACGTGATACATGAATGATAAACACGACCAACTGATTTTCAATACAATTTACTTAATTAACAATTCACATAAGAAAACAATACAATTGGCATAAAAACACAATTAATTTTCTTCATAACATGGTTCATTTAAAAGCTTTTTTATTCAGTTTAAGGTGGGAAAAAGATAATTTGAGAAAATTTATGGAATTTTTTTTTACAACATTCTTAAAATCGCACACTTCTCTGTCCCCCACCCTGTATATGTATTGCAGTTTTTTTCTTAAATGTTTTATTATGTATTAACATAACCAGTATTTCTTCTTGTGGAGTATTATGACAATTTTCATTTTTTTCCAATATACATCATAATTTTATTGAATGTCAGATGTACGACGTCTTTTTTTCATATTGTCTACTATTTCCAATTTTTATATATAGGTACTTTTATTTATTTACATGAAACATACTCAATTCAAAGTTTGGTGGTGGTATATCCATCCATTTAAGTTGTACTTTTCCGTCGTAAATGGTGAATAGCGGCTAAGTTTATACTATCAACAAAGTCAATAAAAGAATAAAAATCTGTTATACTGAAAATAATAATAGGCGCAATAACATAGGCGCTAGAAATTAAAGCAATATATTAAACTTTTCATCTACCTGTAAAAGTTTGGGATATATTAATATTATTTTGTGAATTCTTCTTTAACAAAAATATGAGTTTTTTGCAGAATAAAAGTGTAGAAAACAGTAAATAAATTGCTTTTTAACGGGTATTTCACATACAGTTTATAAAAAAATTTGCAAAAACTTTTAAATCATTTTGACTGTCTATAAAATATGAATAAAAATCGATAATAACAGCGCAAAAAAAACATTGGTGACCTTAAATGGCCTGACCTCACTGACATTTAGCAAAAAATACTATTTTCTAATTCCTAAATAAATATTTTAACTTTAAAAAAATGAATGAAAGAGACTAAGACTGAAAAAGCGAATAAGAAGGCGAAAGAGCAAGATAGACGTTTCCACATTTTTGTACTGTTAGAAAGGCAATAGAGTCTCAGTAATCTGAACACTCGATAATCTAAAACTCCAGAAGAGTTTTAATAAATTTATGTATTAATTAACGTTAAAATAAGACCCAAAAAATTATTTGCAATTTTTTTAAATTCGGTGCTTATAAAGTTGTAAGTAAAATATCGTTAAGCAAATACCAAAAAAATTGATTGTCAAAAATTTAGAAAACAGCTGATTCTATTTGGCATATTTAGAACCTAGTTCCGTTCATTAACAAAATCATGATTTTACAGGTCATAATTAAACTATTTTGACATATAATAAATAAAATAAATACAGATTTTAATTGAATTTCACAAAATCAAATGGTATTATTTATATTTTTTTTTATTAAATTTAAACTATCTAGATTATTTGTTATTAAAAAGTACATACTTAAGTCTGTCAAAATCTCTTGAATATAAAGATCAAAAAATTAACCACATGGTCACTTTAAATTTAGTGCTTAATCATTTCAAAAACATTGTCTATACAGAGTGGTACTCAAAAAATTATCCGCTAAAACATTATTGATATCTAATTATAATAATTTACAGGTAATATTAAAATTACAGCTATATCTTAGATTACAGCTGGTTTCGAAAAAAAATTCTGAAAACCTTGTAAATTTTAATATAGACTGTAAGCTTGCTTGCTCCTGGAATATGATTACTGATTCCTTCAGTGGTCGCATGGACATACGATAAGTTATCCAATATATCGTACAATTCGTTTTTTATTTTTCAAACTTTAAATGCTACTTTGTCATTCGCAAACTTTATTTTAATACTTTTTATGGGTCTAGCGGTATATATTTTCGTAAATTCCAGCTTATTTCGTAAATTTCAATCATCATAAAGTCTAATATTTTCCTGTGAATTTTCGATATTTATTCTGTATCGGACCCAGCAACCACACAAATTTGAAACAATCGAACCAATAGCTTTCACATCTAACTAACGAAAATTCTTAAATGTGGCTTTTCTTCGCCTTCAAAAAACAGATTACAGAATAAGTAAACGATAAGATTAAGACTGGATCATTATTTTCTAGAAATATCTCAGGCTTTTTATTAATAAAACAAGGATAAAATTTTGTTAACCACTTTGTAAATCTAATTAACGGAACTTATTTACGATCAATAATTATTATTTTTTTAAACTGTATTTAAAAATTTCATAAGTAGTCCATATTTTTAAAACATTTTTTTTTTTTAATTTAATAATGACATCTGCGGCTGTTTAGATTTTGCAACAATCAGTATTACAATAATACAATAGAACAATAATTAAATATTTGTTAAACAGTTCTATTCTATTGATAGCGAGATTAATTTATAAAATATAAAATAATCGAGGTTATTGTTATTTTCCTTTTGAAATGAAAACAATGGTAAATATGAGAGAATTTTTTTAGTTCATTATCATACAAACAGTTTTAAAAAAATACTTATTCTTATATAGGTAGTATCTATGAAATTTTTAGCAAATATACTAAATCAAAACTCATTTTAGTCTAATATATTTAAACTAGCAACTCTTGTATACTACTGTGCCCAAAAAATAAGGTGACATTGTATTTATATTGAAAATTCTTTATTTATTCTTCCAAATCAATTTCATCCCCTTCAAAGTAATCCCCTCCACATGCAATGCCATTATGCCAACGGATTTTCCAATCTTCGAAACACTGGCTGTAGTCACTTTCCGGGATTGCCTTCAGTTCCGTCTTCGCTGCGGCTTGAATTTCTTCTATCGTATCAAAACGGTGTCCCAGGAGCGGTCTTTTGAGCTTCCTGAACAGCCAGAAGTCGCACGGCGCCAGTACATGTGAATACGGTGGTTGCGGAACGATATTGGTTGAGTTTTTTGACGAAATGATTACGAATTATGAGTGCAGTATGGGATGGTGCATTATCGTGGTGAAAAAATCATGAATTGTCTTTCCACAATTCCAGGATTTTTAGCCGGATAACGTTACGCAAATGGCGCATAACGTTCAAATAATATTCCTTGTTGACTGTTTGGTCGGGCGGAAGGAATTCATAATGCACAACAAACGCGCGCAGTTTAAATTCAAATGTCACCTTATTTTTTGGACACAGTATGTATACTTCTTCCTTAATATTTTAATAGGTGAAGTAATAAGTGCGAAAAAAATTTATGTTTAAATATATGACTGTAATGTTTAAATATATTAATTATGACTGTAAGATATTACAGTTAATGCGTAATATCCACTTATTTTACAAAAAAAAAAAAAAAAAAAAAAGACGAAATGAATAATTAAAAACAGTATTGCAATAATAATATAATATTTATTTTTCAATAAAATATTCATGAATATTAAATAAATATGTAATATAAATCATATCTAAAGTATTAGTGGACATAACATAAATTTTTATTATTGAACTTTAACATCAGCGTTAAAACTTAATATATCTATTTAATTTAAATTGGAAGAGATTTAGGCTAATAAAGCTTAGATGAAATTACCCAATTCGATTATATAGATATGGTATTTAAAACTACGGATTAGTTTATAATTATTACCTACTAAAATTGATATACCACAAATATAGTTATTATTAAGGGCGTACGCTCATGGAACGAACCGAGTAGAGTACGCCCACTAAAAATTCAATGACCTTTATAAGATTTCTAGTAATATGAATATCATTTATTTTCTAAATTATAATTTTCTCGTAATATCTCGTAATATTAGTAATATTAATCTATTTTCTGTATTTGACAACAATTTTTCTGAACAATTATAAAAATTAATTAATCTTTTTCGGAGAGATACACAGTTTGATATAAATGATATTTATGTTTAATAAAAATTGATTAGAAATAAATGTGGATAACATGCTTATGATTTCTTTTTAAAAATTTAACAATCAGTCTTAAAAATTATCTATCTTCTTCTATTTATACATATAAAATGCTTCGTCCTGACTGACTGACTGACTGACCTAAACCGGTGATCGTAGAGACCTGAAACTTGGAGGGTATATTCTTTGTATGACGTAGGCATCTGATAAGAAGATTAACCGATATAATACTCCTAACAGGGTGAAATAGTCATTTTTGAGTCCATTCGTTAACGATTTTAAAAATTGTTTCACATATAGAATGCTGCATTGTCAGCAAGTAACATGTCTTTGTTTTTAAAGTTGAAATTGCCCAACGACGCGGGTGGGTAACTGCTAGTAATAGATAATGCTGTTGATTGAACAAAACGTCAATATACAAATAATTATATTTGATGTCATCATATAATAATCAAACATTTTGTCTTTAAACCAAACCATTTTGTTAACTTTTGTATTAACTTACGATTTTGTCCGGTATACATTGATTTCTATTAAAAGCCATGCCAAGTTTTACGTAAAAACATTTAATCTTGTGTTGGCCTAATCGATTAGTTTGCTCAGTAGGCACTATTTTATCGGCCGCTCAAAGCAAGAAATTCTTATCAGAAATATATATTTTATAAATATATAAAATAAATATATATTTAACTATCGTGTTCGTATTACCTTCATTCAATGGTATAAATATCACTTAAGAGATGTATTAATATACGTCTAACATATTATTATTAATTAATTATTACTTAAACACAAAATAAACAAAGTACTCTTAACTTTCACTATTAAAAGTATTTAAATTATTATTGAATACTATTTTTGAATCATATATTTATTACCTCTATATTCAGGCTATAAATATCGTATTTAAGTAAAATTGCAGCTTGTAAAAATTAAATAGCTATATATTTTGTATAAATTTTTACAAAATTCCAACATACCTACATCCGAAAACTAATAGCAAGGCTTAGAAATGGAAAATGTTTAATAGATGGTAGATGGTAGGGTAGTTAAAAATTTTCTGGCCCCGTACTTAAAGATTATTTTTTCAATTGCACACTTTCTTAATGTTATTTGATTACTTGAAGCCGTACAAGTCAAACAGAAGGAATATTAAGGTTGAAATATTACGTCCATTTTATTAGTGATTGTTTAAAAATACAAATATTTCTAGTAAAAATGTTTTTTTTTTTACTTTAGATTTTTTAATCAAAAGCTTATTCGTTTAATTTGTGTATACTTGCAGGCATACTTTGTATGTAGAGGTTTTATGACTGTTTCCACCATATTTTTTTTTACATAAAACGCATCAGGTACTTTACAGTTTAATAACCATATTTAAAACAAATTTAACCCAATTAGAATCTATTTTAACCTTCACAAGTTTTTAATAATTTTTTTTTCAAACATTAAATATTATGTAATAATTTTTTCCAATAAATAATTTTTTTTGTATTATTTTTGGTGGTAAATATAATTTCATCTCTTAATGTAGCTCAAAATTGCGTAAAATAATTGGTTTGGTAATTTTTTTCGTGTATTATAAGTATTATATTTTTTTTTTTGCAGAAATAATTAATATGTTATTATATTAATTATTTCATGGTTAAATATGTTATGAAATATTTAATACTATTTATTTTACAAAAGAAATTATTTGTATTGAAAAATAGATTATTTTAAACCGTTTAAAGATTAAATTCGTATTGAAACATTTTATTCTTCATAGATTTAATTATATTTTGAAATAATATTGTACAAAATAATTTTATTAATTCGAAAAAAAGTTTTCAATCGCAGCCGTTTAAATAATTACAATTTATAAATTGTCAGCTGAATTATACAATTTTTTCAAAAACAACCCTTTGATCCTCGTGACGGACTTCGTATTTGGCTCGGCGATCATGTATATAGGACATAGAAACGTAATTTATTGGTTTTTCCGATTTTCTAGGGGATTGCAATGAAAAAACTGAAGTTTTTCTTTTCTCGTAGTTTTCCAGCAATTCCGCATCGAATGCAAGAGCCTGCATCTTTCAAGCATGCCTAGAAATTCAGCCTCACTCTTGGCTTTATAGTATTAAAGAATAGAAATATAACAGAATGAGTCGTTTTGTTTTTACTATATCAGTTTTATTATTTGACCAATATTCGATTAATATAGTTAATAACACCATTAAACTGAATTATGGGAAGAATTCGGATTCTCAAAATATGGAATTTAATAAAAAATTTTACATTTCATTTAATACATGGACTAAAATACACGTGGTTTTAGCATGGTCGGAAAAAAAAAATTTGAGTATAAAATTTTCAAAATATCTCACGATTTTACATCTAGTTAGGGGGGTGTCACTAAAAAAATTGTATTTTTTTATTATAGATTCACTGAATAAATTTATTCAAGTAATGGATACCTTCTCAATATTTGACACTTTGACCTTCTCAATATTTGACACACACAAAATAAAACATTAATAATTCTGGAATTTTTTTTTCTTTTTCAATTAAAAATTGCATAGTAAAAAATGAAAATAAACAATAAATTGAAAAATTTCCATCACAAACAAAACAACATAAATAATACAGTTCCGCAACGCTGAAATTAAATCATCAACAAATATTCCACAGCTAAGAATTTTTTATGGATAACAATTTTTTAATAGTTCCATCAATTTAATTTTTCAGATAAATTATACAGTATGAATATCATGATTAGCAACTTGTTTTTTTATTCGTGATAATAATTACTTTTCAAACAAAAAATTCATTTAATATTTTCTAAACACTATCAAAGCGTGTTCCACTCTTCCACAATGAACACATTTTTGAATTGTTTTAAAAATGTCAATTGTTCATATTTAAAAAATGCAATATTTTTACTAATTACAAATGATTTTTAAATATATAATTAAATATTTATAAAAATAATTACTTTTTAAATAATAATTCAAATATGCATTTATATTGCAATCTCATGGTAGGTATATGATATGTTGCATAAAAAACAAGAGCCTGAAGTATTTAATTATTTTATGTGTTTAAGTAAAAATTTTCCGACATTAATCTTTGTGAAACATTTAGCATTAAAATTTTCCGCTATAATGTTGAATAATATAGAACAGAAAAATTGGTATAACATCTAGAAAAAAATGTGAAACACAAATATCAACTCGAAATTTATCGTAACTTGTATTTTTTTTAACATCAAGAAATAATTGTTAAAAATTCTAGAACAGTTTCAATAATGAATAAGGCAAAACAAAAGCCTAATGTACGATTGTGTCTCGGGCGGAAACAAAGTAATCTCCATTGATATTAAATCTTCGGCAGAACTCTTGCAGCAACGAAGTTACTGACTCGCCAAACTTAACAATTATTCTCGAATATGTGTCGTCGAGTATCCAATATGATGACATGTATAATGACGTCTAGATAGTAAAACAAAAAAATTTTAATTTTTTTATCGTAGTAAATAAAAAAAAAAAACAAATTTTAATTTTTTTATAGAAAAGGAAATATAAGTAGAGTCTAAGAAAAACTAATTAAAATTGAATCAGTCAATAGCATTACTTAAAATGTAACAACTGAATCACTATCACTAAACAATGCACATTCTTAACTACTGAGTTGTGGCAAGTTAATTATAAACTAATTTTTGTTTCCTTCATTGTTACAGACACGTGCTGGTATTGTAAAATCAGCGTAAGATTTACTGTTTGTTTAGCACATCATACAACAATATTCACCAAAAATGGCGCAAATTGTTCGAATGGTAATTGACGGTTACAATGATCTCATGGACAATAAAAGCGGTAAGTGAAAATAATCTTTTCCAAATTTTGTACACAACATAAAACCCTGTATACAATTGTACAAGGTGAACCACTCATCTTATAAAAAATGCATGTGCGTTGAAAAAAGTCAACAAAGATCATGATATTCAGATAATTAACATTTTTTCTGAAGAAAACACGCAATGCAATTGACCAGTTTCATTTTTGAATTGTGAATATTATGACGAAGTATACTATCTACCTCTGTATAATGGGTAGCATGAAATGCGGACATTTAACCTTTCATACTATAAATTAATTTTTTCATCAAATGTTTTGAAATCCTTTAAAGCCGAAAATAACGTTTTCGAGTGCTGGCAGTACGGAAAAAGAAGTCTTTAAAAAATCGGAATCTGTTTATAGAGTTTAAAAAGGAAAATTATTTAATGAAATAGTTAAGCAGTTTTATACCATGTATATGAAATATATCAAGATATACTCAATTTAGTCCAAGGTTTGTAACGCTTAAAAATATTGCTGCCTGTCTGTCGTCTGTCCGTCTGTCATAACGATAACTCAAAAACAAAAAAGATCACAAGTTGAAATTTATACAGCGTCCTCAGAACGTAAAAAGTGAGGTCGAGTTTGTAAATGAGCAACATACGACAATGGGGTCTTGGACCCGTAGGACCCATCTCGTAAACCATTAGAGATAGAACAAATTTTAAATGTAAAAAATGTTCCTTATAAAAATAAATAAACAAATTTTGTTTGAAACATTTTTTTGTTAACATCACTGTTTACCCACGAGGGCACGAATTAGGAGCAAATGTAATAGTATATATTATATGGGAGTATCAGTTATGAATATATGGCTGTCTAAAAGTGGATGTCTTTCTTTACTTACCGTGCCGTCAAAAAACAAACGATTGCGTCATCAACACTGTCTATACTTGGTAATTAAATAATTAACTCAGTCAATTGTTTGTTTTCACTTGTTTTTGTTTTTAATTCTGAAAACAAACCTAGAATTATCATGATATTCGTTCGGCTTTCGACATTTTGATAAACATTGACGTATTATGACTAAAATATAATATAAATCTCAGACAGCGGTAACAGTAATGAATTCCGCTTTTAAAAATTATACTTTTCTTCGAGAATTTCATTGATGAGTTGGTATTTTTTTAAATGAGATTTTTATACAAGCCTTCTACACAACCTCTATGTATAAATTGTAGCTTGTATATAGAAGTTGTAAGGCATTACACAAAAATAAGATTGCTATAACCTTCATCAGGACAATTTCTCATTGTGTATTGTGTGTTTTCCCAACAGATTTTTAAATTTAATTTCTTGTTTTTTTACAGACCCACGTGTCAATAATTGGCCTTTAATGAGCTCCCCATTTCCAACATTATGTATATGTTTAACATACGCATTTTGTGTGAAACGATTAGGACCCAAACTTATGGAAAATAGAAAACCATTCCAATTGAAGAACACACTTATTGTTTACAATTTATTTCAAGTGATATTTAGTACATGGTTATTTTATGAGGTAAGTTTTGAGCTTCTGAGCTGAATTTTCTTACATGATACGTTGATTCTATTCATAGTTGAAATTCCCATTTACCAAAAATTACCAAATTATTTTTAAACGAAAGATATTAACGAATACTTGCATTGAAGTTTAAAAAGAGAAAACTTTCATACTGATCTCACAGCTAATTAAACGCTAAAACTAAGAAAATAATTCTTTTCTAAATTCAAATTCCAGACTAGACCGGAACTAGGATTAAAATGAAATTTATATGAACTTATACAAAATAATTTCCTCTTAAAGAATCAAAAAAGATTTTCCATTTAAAGAATATAAAATTTGGATTGCAGGGATACTCTAACAGCTCTTTTTTTAATGCTTAAGGTAGTACAAGCGCCAAGGCAAGTTTAGACTGCAATTTAAGTGGTTGAAAGTATTTGTACTTTATTTTCAGCTTTGATGATGCATTTTGTTATAAATTATTGAATGTAGACGAAAAATAAAAATACAATTTTTCGTGCCTTAGTTTTCGGAATATTAAAACCTAAATTATTAAACAAAACGATGTTTTGAAAATTACTCCAGATTTCGAAAAATTTTTGTCTTACTTTTCGTCTTACATTGTCAAGTTATAAAATAATTCACCATCAAAATTGAAAATATATATTTTTTAAATTTGTGTCCCCACTACCGTGCTCATAAATCCTTCATTAGTCGGGCACAACAGGTTTTAAAATATTGATGCTACGACCAAATTTTTGGTATATGTGTTCATAAAATTACCGCAAATATAATATCGCAAACCAAGTTATCATAGACTACTGCCTTATATTGCTTGATAATAACTCTCTTTATTTTTTTTAGAGTTGCGTTTCTGGTTGGTTAACGCATTACAGTTATCGATGCCAGCCAGTCGATTATTCTTACAGCCCGTTAGCTTTACGAATGGCAAGAGGATGTTGGTGGTATTACATATCAAAATTCACAGAATTCTTTGATACGGTTAGTGTGTAAATTACATGTTCATCTATTGCAACCTGAATATAACAACAATTTGCTTTTCTTTCTGTAGATATTTTTCGTATTAAGAAAGAAAAATGATCATATTTCAACCTTACACGTTATTCATCACGGTGTTATGCCAATGTCAGTATGGTTTGGAGTAAAATTCACCCCAGGTGGCCATTCATCATTCTTCGGTTTCTTAAACACCTTTGTACATATTATTATGTATTCATATTATTTATTTGCTGCCCTTGGACCACAATTCCAAAAATATTTATGGTGGAAAAAATATTTAACAGCTTTACAAATGGTAAGTTTCTTTCATTATCTATTCTTAACATTAGTTTGTATTGCTTTGCTGTAGGTATAAATAAAACATTAAGTTTTACAAAATTTGTCTCTTCGAAATACATCGAAAGACTTATAATGTAGTAAATAAACAATAACTTAAAAACTATAATTCAGTTTTTCAAATGAATAATCTAAAATTTGAATGTCCAAGTCATCGATGTTTTTTTTTTAAATGAATTTGTTCTTACAAAAACTTAATTATGGGTAAAATATGAATTCTTATGGAAAATCACACACTCATCACGTTGGTGGCGGGGCATGAAACACCCTCAAATATACCCCGTAAAAATAAACAACGAATTGCGAACTTTGAGTTGCGAAATTACGTGGAATCATTGAATTTAACGTATTAACGGATGTAGTCTTGTAAATCGCAAATCGATTATAATATGGTGGAAGCGTCGATAAGAGTAAAATATACAACCTTATATACTGAAACTTTCATAATGTATTACTTCTTTGCGCTTCCACAGAATAAAATAATATAAAATTTCGACGCAAATAGGTGCTATTTCACACATAGAGTTTTTATTTACTTTAATTAGAAAATTTAGTGTGAAATAAGAGTAAAATCAAAAGAAAACTTGTATTCTATTTTTAACCTACCCAGTCTTTAAAGATGATTTAAAACTATTCCCTGGTTTTTCACAAATTTCCAGTTTAGTTTTATCTTTTCTGGTTTAATGTAAATTTTAGTTATTTGATTTTTTTAAGTAAAATCTTAATATTGATTTTGAAATGACTAAAAAAAATTAAGATAAATTAGGATCTCAAAAGGATAAAAGTGGACAAGTTGAAATTTTGCTACCTCTATAACTTAAGATTTGCCTATAGAGTTGGAGTCACCGGAGGAATTTTCCTACCTTTGACAGGGTAAGGTAGGCGCCAGTAATGGCACCTGTATAATTAACCAATTTGATGTTGACTAGGTATTTGTGATATCGATAATTTTTATTTCAACCTGAGAGTCAAATAATCGAGACTGTAACTAATATAACTAATAAATATTTTCTATTTTTTAGGTTCAATTTGTTGCCGTAATGGTACATGCCTTCCAACTATTGTTTACTGATTGCAACTATCCAAAAGCATTCGTATGGTGGATTGGATTACATGCTGTTATGTTCTATTTCTTGTTTTCTGATTTCTATAAACAAACTTATAACAAACAAAAAACAGCATTACAGAAGAAGGTACAACATTATTTCAATTCCGCTTACAAAGTAGGACAAAAACTTTTTTTTACTTTTTCAAAGTTATTAACAATAGTTTATGACGCATACATTTTTACATACTAAATTGGGATACATTACGTTTTAAAAGTTGTCTTTATTACCAGAGGACAGTTTACCACAATTATGACATGTGAATTGACAATTTTTACGACTACATACATTCATTGTACATAATTTTCATAAATATCAAAGGGGCATTCAATGTTCAATTCTTCAATGATTCATTTAATTTAGGGGTTGTCCATAAAGAAAGTCACGCTTTTTCTGGAAATTTTTGACCATTCACCCCCTTTGTCACAAATTGTCACAGTAGTAAAGACCCCCCCCCCTCATGTGACGTCAAAAGTGGCGCAGCTTTTCAAGCAAATGAGTGTTAAAACGCGATTCATTCCGTTGTACAAAAGCTTTTTCATGTTTAAAATGAAATTTCGGAATGAGCTAAAAAGTATAGGTATTCCAAAAAAGACGTCACATTGCAACAACCACCCCCTTTCACCCGATACTGTCACAAAAGATCACGTTTTCCGAAACCCCTGCCCCCTTTAAAGCGTGACGTCCTTTATGGACAACCACTTATGAGGATTATTTTAATGTCCATTGTAATTTATAAACGATCGAAGCGCGTATATTCCCTTCAAGGTTTTTATTATTTGGAAGGTATTGATAATCATGCAAATATGCCAAGTAAATTCGAATTTTTCGAATTAGCCACAGATGCCGTGCTTCAAATTTACTTCAAATAAAATAAATTAGGTATAGAAATAAGATATATAGCACGAAACTATTCACATGAGGTCAAACGTTCAAATAATATAAACCCTGAAATAAATACATGGTTTGATTGTCTCTATAATTCTGAAAGTAACTACCGATCTTCTAAATTATCTTATTTTATTCACGAGTATTTAAGTGCTTATATGCAGATATAAGAGCGCATTTTTAGCACAGCAAAATTAAATACAAAATCATGGTAATGCTGAATTAATTGTTCATATTTTTGGTTGATTTTAATTTCACAGTTATTCCTTATAAAAAAATAAACAACCTTTGTCTGAAATATTTTTTCGTAAACATGACTGTTTACACATGAGTGCGTGAATTATGACAAAACTTGGGTGCCTATAAGATAAAGAGTTGAAAAGTTTACAAGTTATATAGCTTCCACTATTGACCTTGTGAAACATTCAATTTTTTGCTCTTTCAATCAAATGAAAAAAATCCATCTTGTAAACCGTTAGATATAGAACAAAAGTTTACATGGTAAAGGTTATTTCTTATAAAAAAAGAAAAAACTTTTGCTTGAAATATTTTTTCGTAAACATCACTATTTACCCGTGAGGTCGACTTGAAAATATGTATAAGACTTTCAAAAATTTCGAAGTTTTCTAATGTATTCTCTAGAATTTTTTGTTTTTCGACAATGGTTCACAAAACCACTAGTTGAAGTTACTTACAAATTTACAACTCTGAACTCCCTATCTTTTATAGTTTTTGAGAAAATAGACACAAACGTTTTGTCATACTTTGTGCTTTCCCGGGTAGACGGTCATGTTTTAGAAAAAATATTTCAAACAAAAGTTGTTTATTTTTTTATAAGAAATAACTTTGACATTTCAACTTTTGTTCTATCTCTAACGGTTTACAAGATGGATTTTATTTCATTTGATTGAATGAGAAAAAAATGCATTATTTTAAAATTGGAATATTTTACTCAATTTTGAAGCTAGAAAATCAAAAACAAAACTGTGCACAATTAAATCAACTAGAACTTTATTTGAACTATTTTTTAATGTGATGTATAGTCATTTTATAATTTGTACAAAAGAGCAAAATCTTGATCTCTCTTTCTAAATCATGAGTTTGATTGAACAAAATTGATATGTGCATTTTTCTGATATAATTTAATAAAAATTAAATTTTACAATTTACATCAACATCAACACATAATATCATTTAGACATGTTTTTAAGTTAGAAACGAGTAGTAGCGACAGTATAGGTACTTTTGTACTACCAGACTCCGAACATGTAACTACCTATTGTTACTATATACTAATGTACTAAATGTACCTATGTAACTATCGAAACTGGTAGTCCCAAAGTACCTATACTTTGTCTTTTATTTCTGTTTGTTGTATTCATTATTTGTGTTGATGAATCTTTATTGATGTATTTATTCATTTCAGTTTAATAATAATATTAAAAAATGTTTGATCCGTTTCGGAGACTAATTTCACGAATGTAGCGAGACGGTAGTCCTATAGAAAACATGATACAAAAAATTTACTTACCGTTTAGCTCACTCAGGATCTCCGCAACCAATAAAATATCTTTGTATACCTTCTTGTACTTTTTGCCACACGGAAGAAAATCAAAAAATTATTTGTGTTTATTCCCCTTACGTCCACATAAAATTATCATAAATTATTTGTAGTCGGCGTCTATTATTCTTAGCTAGTTACTAATCGGAAATTGTTATATATGACTACCTCAAAACATTTTGTGAAGCAGGCTTTATTATTAATTTGAAGGGAAGGCTTATAATAAAAGTAGTACAAAAAGATTAAAATTTTGACAAATTTTTTGTTAGTGAAGACACCTATATTTGTACACTATAAACAAACTATGATTTATGAAAGACTAATATTTTATCAGAGTTATCTATAGTTCATTGAATATATTCTTTTTCTCCTAAATGGATGATTGCTTTCAATGGAAAATTTATTCACTTGCAAAAGTTCCATCTTTCATTATTTTCATTATATTGTTTGGGGCCAACAATAACTCCAAAAGTTCGTAGATGAAAATGATTTAAACTGTAAACGGTATTTTTAAGTGAACTTATTTTGGAATTTTAAAATTTTGCTCTGCCTACTGCCTAAATTTTTTGAAAAGAACATTTAGCCAAATTGAACAAATGGACATGTTACTTACCTAATCCATAGTATACTCCGACATCTGACATTGAATACAGAAGAACGAACCCTCTATGTAGATAAACCTTACGCATACTTTTAAATTCATCTAGACTGAATAAATAGAACATTTTTTTAATTATAAATTTTTTTGCTTTTTTCAGAACGAAGAGGCAAACATGACTAATGGTAACATCAAAAAAGCAACTGAACAAATTGGTATCTGTTTTACATCACAAACAGCCTTATATCAATCAACAGACATGGACGTACCAAAGGGTTACACATCATCACAGAGCAGTAACTCAAAATTAAGAAATCGAGCGTTTATTGATAATTCAAAACAATAGTCAAATATGTTAAGCAGCAACTCAGAATGCAAAAGAAAAATTTACCTGTGCCTTAGCCATAAAATTATTTTTAATACATATATGTTTTTCCTACATATGTGTATTTTTACAATATTTTTTTTAATTTACTTATTTTATAAGTAGCTAGTCCTCAGCGTTTTATTTATGTATGATAAACAACTTTTATTTTAATATCGGGTGGTCCTGAAGCGCTAACGTACTTTGTCTATGGCTACCACAGTGAAGTTTGTAAAATTTTATTTGAGAATTGGGATATTGAAAAAAAAATTTTTGGACAAAAATGGAAAAATCATTAATTCTTATAACTGTTTTTATTTTTTCATGATAATTTTAAAGTTACAGACAGTTTTTAATAAAAAGTTTTCAAAAGAGAAACGAAAACGCCCGACAAAAAAATATTCGTAAAAGATCGTGTAACGTCATAATGTTAATTAATAAGTAGATACAATGTATACTATTCAATTAACATTATGACGTCACAATGATGTGTTACGAACATTTTTTTTGCCAGGTGTTTTCGGTTCTCTTTTGAAAACTGCCTGTAACTTTAAAATTATCATGAAAAAATCAAGAATAAAAACAGTTTTGTTACAAAACTTATATATGATCTTTCCATTTTTTGTCAACATCAAAAATTCAGTTCAAAATCCTGTAATCATAAATTCTGTAATCATAACTCTGCCATCCTTATTTTTGGTTATTTTAATGCACCAGAATCAAATTTCTTCCTGAAAGATTTGTTTATCCTTCGAGTATTACATCTGGCTATCTTCTGTTTGAGAAGAGAACAACAGTTTAATCTATCGAAAAATTTACTACAATCCCCATAGTCACTATTTGTCAGTATTTTTGAAATTTATGAAATCTGCATAAATTTTCACCAATATAAACAAACTAGTGTCTGTACAGCGTGTACACAATTATTCGCCCCGAACAGTTTTCCGATAAATCTAAAATCATTGCCTGAAAGCAGTCAGTTTGACTGAAGTCCTTTTTTTAACAAATTTATTGATATTTTTGACAATTTTATAATTATCGTGGAAAAAAATTTTCCCCCCTAAATTTTTTGTGCAAACCACACTTAACGCACTTTGGATAACACAGCAACAACGCGGTGTTTTGAGTTGTACGTTATAATCAACGGACTCCTGAGCCCATAATAAACAAACTTCACTGTACGAGAAAGTACAAAACATCACCATGACAATAATTTATTATCTCTACGTCTGCGTCAAGGTTTAAAGGATTCATTCGATATAAGAATATTAAACCTTGGTTAAAGGATTCACTCGGTTTAAGGACTTCTAAAAAATATATAACTTGAATCTTTTATCATTCATTTTAATTAAAAAATAAAACAAACTTGTGATATTTTTAATCGAAAAATAATAATTAAATCCTTTTAAAGGTTTTAAATATTATTTATAATTCCATAATATATTTTCATAATTTTTCATGTAGCTATTAAAAAGAAAATACACCAAATACACTGCCCTGATGGGAAGTTTTTGGGTGTCTTATATAGATAACTGTTTGTTGACTATTATTTTCATTTTCTGTTTTTAGTTATCTTCTAATTTTGTTTATATAGTATATTTTTCTTTAAATTCTCAAGAAATGTGCTCAAATTATAATGTAATTTTTTTGTACATATAATGATAGATTTAGACTTAATTATCGTAGAGTTTCTATTTTATTTTTATATCATATTGTGTATCAATTTCTAGCTTTGAAGTGTTTTCAAATTCGTTCTTAATGTAAAATTTGTAAATATAAAAACAAATAACTGAGACATTTACTTGATCAAAGCTATGTTCTTTAATG
Source organism: Chrysoperla carnea (assembly GCF_905475395.1). NCBI lineage: Eukaryota > Metazoa > Arthropoda > Insecta > Neuroptera > Chrysopidae > Chrysoperla > Chrysoperla carnea. The sequence goes on along the minus strand of NC_058337.1, from coordinate 67,991,345 downwards.
TTGACATATTTAATTATCTAAATGTCTCAGTTTTTTGTTTTTGATAGCCGTCATATTTTTACAACAAAAAACGACAAACTCGAATTGATTGTATAAACTTATGCATGTATCTGTCATTGGTGTAAATAGTATTGCCTATGTTACAATGAAAAATAAAATAATGTTGCTATAAATTGTTACACAAGACTAACTCAAAACAATCAAGGCCCAAATAAAACAAATTTTTTTTGATAGTTATTTAATTTATAAGTCTCCTCTCTTAGTATTTAAGTGCTTCTATTTATTGTAGTTGAAATTTTTAATTACTATGTAAAAAATTAAAAATTAAAATAATAAGAAATGAAATTCATTTCATATTGTTGGGATTCTCTGTTTTTTTTTTTGTACGATATGAAATAAAAACAACTCAAATTAATATTCTGTGTAAACATACTTTATTTTTCAAATAATATACAATTTTTATTATATTTTTTTAAGAAATAGAAAATATTAGATACAAATTTTACAAATAAAAAAAATACAAATTAATAAATTTACAATTGTTTTTTTCTTTGTGGCCCACCTCCACCCGCTTTTCTTTTGAAAAGCTCCACAGTTAATTATTTTACATATTTAACTAGGTATATATTTTAAAAATACGTAAAGTAAGTAAAAAGTTCAATTTTTCGGTTTGGCTTATAGCCCAACAGTTTCTTAAATGAAATTAGTTAAGTTTTGATCATTAATAAATAAAATTGAATCCAAAATAGAGTTTAAAATAAATAAAATTTAATGGGTTATTTTTATAAAAATCAATTAATGTTACAGCTATTATTATCATTGATTAAATTATGGTAAGTTATTATAAACTTGGGCTATTTTTGCCATGGGTTATTCTTGTTTGAATTTTTTTGTAACAGGGTAATGCTGCTAAGATTTTCTGATTTTCTATGTTAGTACCGTTGTATAGCGTTCTCCAATACCTTTAAACTTCATTAGTAAACCATTGAATCAGGTTCTTCTTCTAATGTTATATTTCGTCTAATAAATTCAAAATATATTTTGAAAGAAAATTTTATAGCCGTTAAAAAGTTTCGAACTTTTTCAACTTCTCTATTCATGTAATATTCCAACTGTTTCATAAAGTATTTTTAAATAACAGTTTATAAAAAATCCCATAGTTATATTATTTTTAGCGAATTGTTGAAGGAAATGGAGCTATTGCTTTTGTACTAATGGTGAAATTTATAAAACATTTCTTCAATGTTCATCGATCCAACCTACCAGATTTCAAAAATGACCAAAAATTTATATATTTGTGTGTGTGTGTGTGTGTATGTATGTCTGTAAACTCTCTAGCAATTGCAATTTCATTACGATTTGAATAAAACTTGGTATCAGGAAGGATTTTGATATTTGAAAGATCAAGTTCTTTAATGCGAAAAATTAAAATTTTGATTTTTTTTGGAATAAAAATTCTTGAAAAATAAAAATTTCAATATAATTTCAATATTTGAGGTTTATAAAAATGTGTAATTTTTTCAATCTCTGCGCTTCGTATCCATTTCCTTTTAGCAAAACAAAGCTTTATATGTATTTCTATGATGATATCGAACAATGACATCACTAACCCTTATCTTCCTCTTTCTTTAATTAGGAATTTTAAACTTTCATATTTTGCGTACTTCTAAAAAGATTTTGAAAAACAAACTCCACTTTTCTGCTCGTGCAGTGAGAATTCTTTACCTGTGATAAAAAAAATTAGTCAACATTGCACAATTCAATGAGGCAATGTGTTTATCACAATTGTAAATATTATTGCCTACATTTCATTTTATATTGAAATATACGTATAAATATTCTGCTATTTTTAATGGCCCACCTTCACCCGCTTTTCTTATTTTTATATTTAATGTAATTTACTTTATTTTTCTAAAAATCAGTGAATCAATTTTTTTTCCTTAATGGTAATGACTAAATCATGTTATGAAAGTAATTATAGGAATTGAGTTTATAATAAAAAAAATTTAATGTAGTTATTATTTTTATAAAATTCTACTATTGTTGGAGCTATTATTATCATTGACTAAGTCTTGGGCTATTTTTGCCATGGTTCTTGTTTGAATTTTTGAAGCGGAATAACATTGGTTAGATTGTCTGCGTTAGTACTGTTGGATAGCGTTATCTAATAGCTTTAAACTTCAATTAGTCAACAATTGGATAAGGTTTTTCTTTTCATTTTATATTTCAGAAATTTTATGACCGTTAAAAAGTTTCAGGCTTTTCGTAACATCTCTATTCGTGTAATATTCCTCCTATCAAATGTTTCATAAATAAAGTATTTTAAGGTAACAATTGATAAAAATTCTCTGCGGTTGCCAATGACCTACATGTTAAAAAACGACCTTAAATAAAACGAAAAAAAAAAAATTATAAAAAATCTTATAGTTTTATAATTAATTTCATGAGACAATGTGTTTATCAGGAATGTAAATATTGTTGCCTACATTTCATTCTTCTATTTTTAATGGCCCACCACCACCCGCTTTTCTTATGAAAAGCGCCACAATTTTTTAATATTTAATGTATTTTACTTAATTTTCCTACAAGTCACTGAAAGATTTTTTTCATATTGGTAATGACCAAATCATGTTATGAAAAAAGTAATTATAGGTAAGCAACACATCGTTAACAACCTTTTTTTATTAAAAACTAGCTTAAGTAAAAATATATTTAATTACCTATTAAAAAATTTCGAAATATAATTCAATTTATTTAACATTTTTAGCATAAAATTGCTTAAATTAAGAATAAATTCAATAACCTTTCCAGTGGCGGATTTAGAGATTTGCCGCCCGTAGGCTATTCAATTTTTGCCGCCTCTAAATTTTGATATCTTAGTTCACAATCATATCAATTATCTATCAATAAAATTGCAACTTTATGATTTGTGCTCCATTATCCTCATTACATCAACTATTCCCGTATGGTTAGTATCATCGAGAACTATGGTACCGTGTTAGATCCTTGATTATTTTTACAGCAAAGAATTATCAAAAAACAATATTTTATGCAAAAAATATCTCAAACATGTACCAATTTTAAAGTAAGTTAAGGTATGTGTTAAAACTATACAATACTTATGTAATAGGAATAAAGCTTACACAAAAAATCTATATTTGGCGAACGTTGATAAATATTTATTATTACACTTACAGTTACAAAACAACACAATAAATATATCCTTTCTTAATTATTTGTTAGTATTATAATTCAAGTCAAATTATAAAAGCATTACAATACTATTTTGCGACACTTTGAATTCGCAAAATCATTTATTATATCGTCGTACGAAATCTTGTTTATTAGCTCTGACTCTATGCACAAGAGAGCTCTGGATTGAATTGTGTAAGGAGATCTCATAATTATTAGGTACACGGAGAAAAAATTATAGTAATTATCAGTGAAGAAAATATGTAAAAATAACTAAATTTCGACTATAATATGGAATCGCTATTGCGATATTCTAAAAATTCATGATCATTACATTATAATCAAAAGCGTTTAGCAATTGTTTATGCAGAGATTTTGAGATATTTATTATTTAGCACTGTATATAGGACTATATTTCGGTTTTTGTTGAATATTTTAATTCCTCTATAATTTTTGAAATTCGTATTTTGTGTGTGTATTATAATTTTTTCTAAATTTTATCAATCGAAATAAAAAATTTATGAACTAAATTTGCCGCCTCTTAAAATTTGCCGCCCTAGGCTCCAGCCTACTCAGCCTGCTGGTAAATCCGCCACTGAACCTTTCATCATTACTACGAACCTTCAACATACACGATTCCGTTAATATTTTTTTTTTGTTTTTGGTAAAGTATATTTATGCAACTTGTTAAACATGCGTATAAAGAGATTGTTTATAATACTTAAAATTACTTTTCCCCAATAATGTTATCTATACCAACATAATATCCCTCTATATTGATCAAAATTCGTTGAAAAATACCAAAACATAATAAACAACCATGAAACGAACAGTCAGTTTTCATTAAATATCTATTTCTACAAATTTTATTTCCAATCTATATACATTTTCAAAATTGATTCATAGAGATACTGTATACCCAAATTTGTTTAGGTATTCATAACAAATTTGGCTAATTTTTTATGATAATGTTTTTTTTCGAAACTTATGGAATATCGATGCTTTTAATAATCTCTTTATATTTTTGACGTGGATATGTTTAGGATTTCGTTTTTCTTAAACATCTTTTCTTGTTCTTAAATAGAAGCATAATCATTTCGTTTTACGAAGTAATGGTTATCTGTTGGTGCATAAGTGAAAAAAGTTGGTAAATAAGAGATCTGCTTTATTGACAATTACTGCCAATCAAGACATTTCTATGGTGGAATCGCAAAGCAAAAAACTTTGGATCAAATAACAAAATTCTAAGAATTCTAAATTTAATATTATCTACTAGAATTGAAGAAAAAATTAGCTACTAAATAACAACCCTAAGACAAAGACCAGGTGTCCATAAAATGTCGGTGGCGCTAAAATACGAAAGATGTTGCTATAAAACGCTTTTTTTTTAATATTAAAATTGTATCTCTCATCGAATATAATATGGATATCATATGAATAAGAATTGATCATTATAATTCTGAATATCTATTTGTTAGATTAAGATTAATACAATTGCCGTCAGCCGCCATTTTTGTTACATGCATTTTTATCTGATCGATTAGGGGATCAAATAAAAATTTATCTTTTTAGAAAATACTATAAAATTTGATATACAAAATTTATAAATCTTTTAACGAAATGCCACTGACTGACTGACAGACTGACTCATCACGAGATCTCTAATACTATAAACTTAAAGTGAGAATTGACTTGAAAAACATAATTACTCATTTTGCGATGCAGACGCTCACTAAGAACGAATTTATGGAAATTTAATTCCTAAGGGCGTGAGAAGGGGTGAAAATGTGTATGAATCCACATCATTATCGATTTTTAAAAATTATTTCACCTATAGAGTGCCACATTTCTAGCAAATAACATGGGCTGTATTTTATTTTCAAAAAAATTAGAGTTCAACACCAAAAAATTAAAACTCGTTAAATAGTGAACAAAAGAGGAGCCAGTGAAGACTATAATTATAAATCAAAAAACTCTACTGCTTAAAATTTGGATTGAATGCGTAACCTGAAGTCGAAAGTTGTAATATTTTCTTTCCGATATATGATGAGTAAGTAAGTTTTGAGCTACATGTCATCATCCTTCAGTTTAAAATTTAGTGGTATTATCAATTTTAAATAATTTTTTTAAGTACTTTTGTAGGCTTATAGTTATCAGAGGTAGGCTTCATTTACTTTTCTTTGATTAAGCTTTCGCCTTATAACACTTTTCTTTATAAATAAAAACAAAAAATTATTATTAACACGTTTTTTTAATGTAAGAAAATGTTTAATAATATGGGAAATTATTTCAAGAAGACTATATTTAATTAGCCATGAAGTAAATATACTTATTATTTTAAAACCTTGCCGTCACATAGGGTGAGAAAATTTAAACTATCCTTATAAAATGTTGTTTACTTTCTTAATTAATATGTTAATTTTGTTTAATTAATTTGATTCATCTATTTCTTGATATATAATTACGTCATCAAATAATTAGTTCTAGACTATAATTTTCTGTACACAATAATTATTACTAAATTCTCATTCAACAAAGTTGCTAGAACTATATAAAAAAAACAATATCATTCATTCATTCTCGCTGTAAAAGAAGTAAAAACACTAAAAAGAAATAAATACTAATTTATATAATCATTTATTAGGTAATCCAAATAGTATACGTTCGTTTCGGTTATAACAGCCAATATTTATTAAATTATCTACTTACGAAGTTATTTTTTGCCAATATTTTCGTAACTAATACTTACACCTAATGGAATCTTAACAAAATTAAAGTAGTAGGTAATAATTTAAACGTAATGGAACAAATTTGTTTGTTTGTCTTTTCGGTTATAAATAATTCAACAACAGTGAATAGGGTCGTCCACAGGATTAAAAATTTTTCAAGCGTAACTAAAGTTCAATAAAACAAAACTTAAATATTACTTTTAAATGCTACAAGGATCGAGTAAGCCGATCTTATTGGCTCTTTGTTTCAAAAAATAAAATGAAAGAAGAAAGTAATAAAGCTAACGCTTTATCCAAATTTCGGCTTGCACTATAGTAGGTACCTCATGAGTTAACGAATGCCTTTCGTGGACTCCGTGGATTTTACCGAATGGTAGATATCTTTTCATTTCTTATTCATGGATTATTCAATCAATCATTGAGCAACACTCCGTGTCGCTATCGGGTATAGAAAATTTATCTCTTAACGGACGACTAATAGTGTGTAGGCGTTAGTCGAAATTATTCCTGCTTTGATATTCCGAAACTTACTACCATTGGAAATTAAAATTTGTCAATTGTAAGTTTGTAACATAATATTTGTAAAGCAAAAGTCAAGTTATTTCACAACACATTATTTCGATTATCTTTTGATATTTTTTTTTGTATAAGGCCCAAAATATTCATTAGAAGATACTAATAGACAACAACACGAAGCTGCCTGAGCAACAATCGAACCAATTTTTTAAATATCGTAACACTTTTGGCTTTAATAAAACCTTTATAGTTTCCATCAATAAAAATAAGGTACGGAAATTAAAGTTTTGATTAAAAAATTTAATACCCCTAATTTTTATTTTTTTTATGTGTTAATTTAAAGATTTTGCTTCTAACATGAGATTTCTATTTAGATTTTAACGTGTACGTAGAGCATTGTCGTAAACTGAGCGATAAGCAGTAGTTGAAACTATACATTGTGTTTCAATTTCCTGCTTATAATGATAGTTTCCATACCTCTTCGGATGCATTATAATAAAGCAATACCAAATTTGGTCAATGGCCCAAACAAATTATGATAAAATACGCCAAAATCCAAAAATCAATTATATATTATACAAATATGATTTTTTTATTAAAATTTTTTTACGTTATTTTGTGGACGATCCCATTAGAGTACCATAACCTTCCCAAAAAACAAAATAATATGATAAATGTATTGCTTACCTCGAAAAATGGTCTCGATAAAATACTCCTAAACAACTTTTTTTTTTATGTAAAAAGTTTGTAAATCTAAAAAACTATGAAATAAGGTTAAAAACTAGTTCTTGAAAATTTCTAAATCGGTCTTACCTTATTGTTTTTTTTTTAATATTTAAATGTCGATATTTTTACAGAAATTTTAAAACATAATTTGTTGTTATGTTAATTACTGAAATATAATTTATAAAAATTTGTATTTTCTTAATAATTATTACTAATTTTAATTAATAAATAATTTTCATTATTAATTACCTCTAGAATTTATCTGCTTAATAATTTTTTCAGGGTAAATTTTTTATTTACACGATTTGATGATAATTATGATTCTTCTTATGAAATCTATGGATAAGATAAATATTTGTGTAAAAATTATTACTTAATTACTAATTAAATGAATAAATATTTAAATAATTTTTCAGGAAAAAAGGTCATGGCTGTTTTTGAAAAAAAAAAAAAAAATATATAAATGAAAATTATAAAACTGTTGTTGATTAAATAAACCTGATTAAATCATTCGTTATTTCATTTTGTCTTTCAAGTTCATGATCGAGAATTTTCTATATTCAATAAAACAACAATTATTTTTGTTTTGACCATTCGTTAAAATTATTATTTACTTAATAAATAAAAATTATTTAATAAAAATTATTTTGTATTTATAAAGTTTAAATTTAAAAAATATTTGCATTCTATTTGATGTATCAATGTAACATTTTTAACTGATAATTCTTAAATAAATTAAAACTTTACAGATTCTAAAATTTTCTTTGTAATTGTGGAAAATATTTTTGAGATTTAATTAATTTGATCTCTTTAAACTGACAAAATACACAACATTAATAATAACCTTATTTTTATTTGCGTACTCAAATTTCAGTAATTTTGCTGTAATTTATTGTTTTTTTACTTTCGTTAATTATGATATTCGATTATTTTTCTATTTACCAAACCCTTCGTTTTAATACTTAATTCGACGAATAGCTTTCCGTTTTAGTGAGATAGGTGTACCATAACTACTAAGCTGTACAAACATCTCTCGAAAATTGCGGATATTCAATGATTTTTTTTAAATTTGATAATATCTTTTATTAAAAAAAAGAAACTTTTGAACTTAGAATTTGACATTTTAAAATAAAAAAAAGTAAAAGTTTCATTAAAACTACAGTTTAATTTGATTTTAAAAAATCGAATCGAATCGAATATAATCTGTAGATGATAAAATCATAATAAGTACCAATTAATAATAATAGGATAATATTATAATAGGATATTATTAATTATATAATAGGATATTATTTTATTTTTTCTCTCCTACTTTCTACGTTCCTTTTTCACTTTTAATTTCTATAAAGCAATTACTTAATTTAATAAAAAAGAAAGGCATTTCTATTTTTTCTTTTAAAATTAGAGTAAAATTGAAGCATTTGTATTTTTTTACCACTCGTAAAAATAATTTTTTTGAAATAATAATATGTACTTAAGAGTTTCTCTAATTGACCAAAAAGTAACTTTACTAATAATTTATAAACAAAGGATATTTTTTTCGTCATATACGTACAGAAGCTCCTAATTTTCTGTCTCAAATTTTCAGCATACAATTTTTTTTTAAATTATTTATTAGTTTTAGTTTTGTACTATTATTTTTACCAATTTGTAAAAGACACGAAACACATTCATTTCAAAATTCATTTTTTCCAGCTTTTTTTATTGCGTAGATTCTATTTTGAATAAGACATATAATTTTACAGAAAATTGCTAAATGATTCTGGTATCAGAAGAAGGCGAATTATATTTTCGAAATTGTAAAGTAAAATTATAAATATGAAAAACAAAAATTTTATGTTACATACCTGTTTTAGTTGGATAGAATTCAATATTAATATGTATTTATTAAGTAAATAAATATGAAAAGCTAATATTAATTACAGAGTATTAATTTTGTGTCAAAGTTTTATTAGCTAGGAAAGAGGAAAATTAAATTTTATGTAAATTCGTATAGGTGTACCGTAAAAAAAATTTAAATGAGAGTCGCCAAAAGTGCAAAAGATTGCAGATTAAAATAATTTATTATTATTTTATGGTAATTTATTATAGAATGCATGTTTTATCTCCTACACTCTATAAGTTTATAAATTGATACTTACTCCTATAAGCTAGTGAAATTTAGTTTTTGATTTTAAGAAATCACATTGCATGCATACCTAAATTTTCTTAGAACAGTATCCGAAATACATGTTTATATCTTTAAAATGAAGTGTCATAAAAAATAAAAATCTATGTTTGAAAAAAAGAGATAGGTATTTCATTTATTTATATTTTTGATAATAAGTACCTAATCATTCTTTCTTCCTGTAGATAAACAATTTTCCGAAAAATCGAAGTTTATATAGAATTGATTTTACTTTTAAAATCATGAAACAAATTTTTTTTAAATTACTTATTACATAAAATAATTGATTATTTAATACGTGTTCAATTTTTTTTTCTAAGAATTGATAATAGCTTCTTTAAATTAATTTTATTACGTTTTTGATAAAGTATTCGTGTAGAAATGTAGGTATTAATTTAAAATTGTAGAATAAAATAAATTTTTGTGGATAATTAATAACCATTAATACCTGAGGCCAATCTATTTACGCTAATGGGTTCTTTTTTATATTTTATAATTAATTATGAGAAAACATAATATACATTGATTCTTGAACTTAAAAATTTATTTCCTAACACTTCCGTTTACTTTGTACTTTGTTTTTTTTTCTAATTAAACTTGAAGTAAGTTAGCCTTGAAAATTTTCGAGACAATACAATGGAATATTAAATATGTAACATTTAATTTATGCTGAAGTACAATGGGATTTTTTTTAAATATTAGACTCTCATTTTCATAACATTATTTTCTATTAAATGAATTTCCAGATGACTGTTTTAAATTACCTCAACTTATTCTTATTTAAGAGCCCGTTTTACGTTTACATAAAAATTTAAAAAAATTCTAATAATGTCATTTCTAGTTCCATGATCCCAATATTATATTTTCTAGCACCCACATTTTTTTATTAATTTTCAATCTACCTTGATATTTCTTTAATGGGAAAAGTTATACACTGTATCGGACTTTCAGAGTTCGTTAATCAATTTCAAAATTTAAAAATATCTTAAAAAATCATTAAAACAATTTCTAGGTATTCTATTACTTATCACCCAAATATATTTTTCAAAGCTCAAACTTTTTCTTTACTATACGCACCTGGAAATAAATCCAATTTAAATATTTAAAAAACAAAACAATCGACCCAAATATGGAAATTTTTTTTAAATTAGAATAAATAAAGATTGCAAAAATTCCACCATTAGCTTTCTATTCAAATTTTCAAATTTTTAACAGACACAAAAAAATAGTTTAAAATAATTTTCTTAATATATTTTTAGGGTTCGTGAGTTTAATATATGCATGATAAACATCTTGTTAAAAACAATTAACATTTATTCTTAATTTCAGGAAATCTAATATGAAGGTCTAACAAATATCATAATTTTTGTCAAAAATCATATTTTAATCATGAACTACTAATTTAACAATTTAATTTAAATAATTTAATAATTTATATATTTACATTAATTGTATTATATTCCATTCGCATATACTTAATATTTAATGAAATCAGCACTCAATAAAATATGTAAATATTTGACTTTTTGTTATGTTAGAAACACACAAAGTTCGTTCCTAAAATGCAAAAATTATTTAAAATGAATATTACTTCCTAAAAATTATAGAATAATCTTAAAATTGAATCTGATTGTTATTGAAATTTTGTTGTCCTAATTATACAATATTTTTCGCTATTTGCAATAACAAAATGCATTTATAAAGGCAATTTCAGCTTAAACTTCTTTTATCACATTTACAAAAAGGAACATATAGATGAACTAATGTAGGTTGTAATAGTATAAAGTTAGATCTCAGTGTAAAAATTTTCGGAGATAAATATTTTTTGTTTATTGTGTATGTGATAATTTTGTTTATTATTATCTACATGTTTTGTCAACTGCTTAGTTTCAAAGTGAATTCAAATATAATCCTTTATGGATATTTAGTGCAATTTTAAAAAAATTTTAAATTCTACCACTTAAGATAGTTCTATTCCAGCAGTTTAGTCAAAAATTATTGGCTTATTATTCATGCTATACGTATCCACATAATTAAAATGTTAAACGAATTTTCTTTTACTGTTACTGTTCCTATATACATATTGTCTCACACATATACTAGGAATGAATGCACATATACTCCCCTCCATAAATAATCCTTTAAATATTATATCTAATTTAATATTTAGAAAACTAAATAATTAACAATTTTCTTTTTTTTTAATGATTCGAAATATAATATTCTTAAATTTTTGTTTTTTTTTTTTTTGTCAAATCGGTAAGCTGTAAAGTTAAAAAGATTGCCATATTTTCACGGTTCTCCCATGCTACGTGTGTTAAAAATGTCATTTTTAATTGCAATATCAATTATCAATCATGTTAGGCGTGGTACATTGTCTTCAAAATTTAACAGAGTGTGCATAAGCTTTTAACTACTTATATTTAAAAATTTCTTAAGATTTTGCTTGCGTCTGACTACCAACTATCTTAAAAGCACCGTCTTGCTTTTTCGACAATTGTTATTGATTGATCATGTTTTAAGTTTACAAACGAAATTGATGAGCTATAAATAAAACTTGAAATTATCAAATTATACTTCAGGATATTCCAAACTTACTTTTCCATTAAAATTTTTTCAAGGTTCTTGGCTAGCTATATAAGAATATTGGTAAAAGGAACTAGTAATTTAATTTGTTTAAATAATTCCAATAAAAGTATAAAAAATTTAAATTATAACACAAACGGATTTTTTTTGAAAAGGTCAGGATCTATAATTTAATGTTTTAATTCTATTTTTTCATGATTATTAATTTTATTGTAAATTTAGGATTCCGTAACTACAAACTATAAAATGATTCCTTAATTTTCATACAGAAATTTAAAATAAATTTAATATTTCTACGAAACAAATTTCATTGGATATACAATTTGTTTACGCAAATAAAAGTAAGTTTTCTTTAAAGATTTTTATAATTCTATAAGCAAATAGGGAAAAACATTCCTTATAAATAAGAATTTCTTAATACAATATTTGTATAGATAATATATATAGCATATAAAAACTTCTAGCTATTTAATCTCCATAGTTTGTATAGTGGAAGGCCTTGATCTTAACGAATGCAAATTGAATTTACCAATCAACACATTTTATAATGACGTAAAAATATCATTTTCTTGTTAGTTGGAATATTATTATCTTATTAGATTTATTATTATTTTCATTATTAATTTTATTAAATCTATTGCAATTAGATTTTAATTGCAATTGCATTTAATTAACTTTGATTTTTTTTTAATGTAATATAAAAAATTACCAAGATATTTTCCAATGAAATATTTCATAAGAATGTTTCTACAATAAATTATAAAATTATTATTTTTTTAATTGACGTTTGATTATGACGTTCAAAATACGTGCTTAGTTTAAATTGATTTGTTAAAAGGCAGAGAGGTGAGAAACAATACTTTTAAATTAGCTTATAATATAAATTTCTGTTATTTTATAGAATTTATTATTTTTGCCTCAATCAATCCTCAAAACGAAGTCTTTTTTTATGTGTCAACAAAGTCTGCCAATCAACGTAACGAATTAGATATTCACATGCAAATTACAACATCTTACTCCTCCATTATGCCTCGGGAACATTTTGTGGGTTGAGTTTTGGCATTGCGACGTTAGATTAACCGCAATTTAGATGCCAGACTTGATTTTACATCCTAAGAATTGTCTACTCTGTAGTTTGTATCACATTTTGAAAATGTTTAAGGGTAAAATGTCAAGTCTACCTCGGCAAGTGACTGACCAAAAATATGAAATCAGCTCCTGTACTTTTACTTGTGGATTGTTTTGAAAAATTATTTAGCTCGTAGAAAGTATTTCTGGATTAAAAATAAATGCTAGTCTATAAACACAAGTATTAAAAAATTGCTTCAGCAAACCTTCTTGGAAAAAACGTTTTAATAAAAACGTCAAAAAAAATAAATCTCATTTTTCATAAGCGGTTGGGAAATCCATTTTGCAAATTTTATTCAACTAAACTTTCGATGATTTTTGTACTCTGTATTGGTAAGTGAAAGTATTTTATCTTAGTTGTTTCTAGTTACCAGTACCTAAGAGGTATTTAGAATGACTTAATTTCTATAAAAAAGTTTAACGTTCGTCAAATAATTTTTTGAAGCTGAGAAACCAGTAACAATTGGCAATGGATCATTTATGATTCACTAGTTCAACTTGTTTCAAACAATAATATCCTTAGCGGAGAAGGATTATTATAATATATAAAAATGTATTATCAAATTATATTATGAACAGTAAAAATGCGGAACTACTAAATAATTGTATCTACTGTATTTCCATTGAATTATCATACACAAGCTTTACAAATTAAAAACTAGCGAATTTTCATGAATATGTAAATTAGCATTTTCATAATTCATTGCCATTATTTTTTTCAAAATTTTATCAAGGATTTTATCAAATTTATTACGATAACTTACTTGATCAATATATTTTGATATCAACGTAAATTCTTTCAAATTTTTCATTGATAAAAATAAAAAAAGTTACGTAATTTTTACCATAATTTTATTAATTTTTTAATAAAATTTTTGTAGCGAAAAGTAAAACCGGACTACCTTTAATAAAAATATTAATCTTTTATTATATTGAAATATATTTTTTATAATTTATTTCGCTTATAGTGGGTAGATAAAATAGAAAACGTTTTCCTGCCCTGAATATATAAATTAATTTTAATATCCATAAAATTCAATTATTATTGTTTTGGTTGCTGTTTGAAATTGATAAAACCGTAATTTGACGATTCCTTTATCGCAACTATAAAACCAAAGCCAGTCGTAAAAATTTATATTTTGTTATGTTAGCAATTTATAAAGACCAATTTAATACTTTTGATTTGAGTATATTCTGGCAGTTAAACAGCTTATTACACGTAAAAAGTACCTACGATTAAGTACTTTAAATTCAACAAGATGAAAAATGATTAGATCATTTTAGTTGGAAAAACTTCCGAGAGTGTCGTTCGTGAATTGTTACTTAGTAATAATTCACCGCTTTTACGCAAATTAAAATAGGATTTATTTATTATCAGACTTAGTATTAACTTTCGCACGAAATTATGAAAAATGTTACAGAAAATGCGCGTAAAAAAATACTAATATAGGGTGTTTTTTTTTAACTTGACATTTGCAAAAGAATTAAAAGATAAATCAAGTACAGAAAATTGTATCAAATAAAAGTGTGATCATTTGAAAGACACGATCAATTCCAAATGCATGTTTATTTTTAGGTGGATAGGTTCTAAGCTAAACGTTGGTCAACTTCATTTTTTCAAATGGGATTCTATATTTTTTGTAGATCATTCGTATTTTATAGAGGAAAAAAGGTAACTTTTATTTGAAAAAAAAAAAAGTTCAATGCATATTTTTTATAATCTGAACAAAAAAATAAAAGAGAGTTTGCTATAACTATTGCTTTTTGCTTATGCGATAACTGTTACTGCAACATTATCAGCAAAATATATTACAAATACGACATTAGGTAATATTTTACACTAAGCAATAAATAAAGCACTGCATCTTTCAATATTCAACAATATCCAACCTGAGATTTTACTTTTTAGAGAAGCTTGATATACTCCAAACATTTTTACCCCGTACTTTCAGTTTTCATTTTAACTTTGATTAAAAAAGCAAATTAAAATTTTGAAGCAAATCATACAGAAATTAATTTAAATTTAATAAAAGAAATACAAAATTAAAGCAAAATATTTTTTGCATGTTAGAAACTTTTAAATGTATTGTATGCAAATCAGTAATTATTAACAAAAAATTTGATAAAATTTTACCACAGATATACAAAATTGTATATAAACAAATATCCTCGTGTTCACTATACAGGACCGTGGATACCTGGAGTCCGTAGATACCTACATTATTTGGTATATATGAAAGTATCAAACTGAATGACTTAACGTCAATTAGCGGCCCCGATATTTTAAATTTTTTGGAAATTTTCCTTCCATACCTGAATAAACCACTTTTATACATACTAGAAATAACATTTCTAACTGAGGGATATTAAATTATTGATTAATTCGACCTCTCTTTTCATTGCACACTCTGGGAAATCTTTTTTTTTGTTGTTGTTAAGTTTTGGAGATTTTTATTAATGTTTTATTTTAATTAATTAATTTTTTTTAATTAATGTTTCACTAAGTCAACAACTTAATTTTTTATAATTTGCAGTCCTGTTGCAGAAACTGTAAGCAACATCGTATCATCCGCGTATCTGATATTATTAATCATTAGTTTGAAGATTGGATGCATAAAAAAAAGATTCTCGGCAATTAAAGCCTGTGGAATTATCTCCAACAGATTATTTCATTGCACTGTACAAAGTATGTAAAACTGCTCATACCGATAAGAATTTCTTTAAGTGATTATTAATAACAATTTCGCACCAAAGGGTCGAGCCTGTCCATTAATTGTTTTTAATAATTTTATTAAAATATGTAAATAAAAGCTGTTAAAATGATTTAAACATATTTTTGTCTTATTTTATATCTTGGTTAATTTACGTCATCCACCCGAAAATTCGTTATTTGAGAATCAAAATTTATTTTGAAAAGTTTTAAAATGACAAATAAATACGGTACAAATATTTTTATGTAAAAAATATTTAATATTCATTAAAATCGCATATAATTTGATGAAGAATACACAAATTTATAAAATATTTTGTTCTTGTGGAATTAGTACTTTAAAAAGTTGAAGACAAATACTTTTATTTGTTAACTTGAATCAATCTGTGTTTTGCGTGCATCTCAAAACAAGATTATATCTTAAAAATTTTAATTTTTCTATGGAGATATTATTCCTGTAATTTATTCTTTAAAAATTATTTCATTTGAGACAAAGAAAAAAAAAATTAATTTAACAGGCTCGTTTATTTAAACTTTAATATAGATATATACCTAGAATTAATTGACTTAAGTCATTGGTTATCTTCAATAATATATTACCACAAAGAATATGATATATGACATAAAATTAATTTTTTTAACAAACTATTAACTAAATATTAATCATAATTTATAATTCTACTACAATAGCGTATTTTAAAAATTTTTTATAGACAGTTATTTTTTTATAGATAGCTTATATTTTAACTAGCTTTTACCCATGATTGGGAAAAAATTTAGTATGATCCCTGATTGAATTGTTTTTCATTTTCGTACATTTCTAAAAATTTACCTTTTATTATATTAGATAAGGTTTGAGTTGGGAGTTAGTCTTAGAAGATCCTTTTACTACGACTAATTCGTCTATTGTACCTCCCTTTCTTCAAAGGTGCTCCAGAAGCTTTAATATACTTGACGATATTCGATAAATGTATATATATTAATAAACTTAATTCAATTCATTTTTCAGAAATCAGTTATTTCCTCAATAAATAATAATAAAAAGAATTCATAGTTATTTTATCAATAAATGTGAATATTAAATGTTAATATTATCCCCAAACTTACTAGGGGAGATAGGGAGGAAATGATTCCACTAAGGGAAAATATATATTAGATATTCGAGATATGCATAACGTCGAAACTTTAGGTTTATTTATTTAAATGTTGTAATATTAGCATGCCATTTGTTTTGCATTTGTATACCTTCCTAAAAATTTTCAATTATTTCTCGAAAAGGATCATTTTATCCAGCTAATAATAGGTAAGTGAAATGATGCCATTGAATGTTTACCCCAAAAAGTTTATATAAAGTATTAATTATCTTTTTATGTTGCATCCATGATTAATTGATCACAAAAATAATCTAAGACAACATATTCAAGATCCGCCAACTGCTAAGTAATTTGGGGTTTATTTTACCCATTACCATGAGTAGCATGAGTAAAACAATCACTAGCCGAAAACTAACACACAAAAAAACATTTTTTCATTGAAATTTATCATAGATCAGAAGAGACCACATACATCTTACATTGCCATAAAACGTTATTCAACGATTAATTGATACTCAGGGAAATCGTTCCTCGATAAATATAATAGATGTCTTTAATAGATCACTTAAAACAATTAGAGGTCATTTTACCTCGAGGATTCATTTTACCATAATCTGTCCTTCTATTATTTTAATAAATTCTTTCAAAATTTTTCTAAATATAACAGTTGCATCAGCAATAGTAAATTTTAAGAACTAGGCATGCCTTCCTGTTTCGTTAGTGAACCCATGGTCCATACGCCACTGCATTGCTTGTAAATAAATAATAATAATTATATAAATTAAAATAATTATAACATAAATAAGTGAAGGTATATTGATAGATAATCTATTTTTTAACATTCTTATTAATATAGTCCGTCCATTTAAATTGAATTTTAATTTAAGTGTATTATTTTTATTAGCTAAATGCTAATTATTGAACAAGTGCGGGAATTATAAACATTTCATTCAGTGTGATTTGATTTAAATTAAAAGGTAGGTTTTTAATTTAACTAGAATTCACATAGATTGCATTTTATTAAACACTCATCGGCTTTGATTAGGAATTTTATATGCATCAGGAATATTTCTATAAAATTGTTGTGAATTTCGATACGTTTATGTATTGGCAAATTTTATTTTCACCAAATATATTTCTAGGTATCATCTTTAATTTATCATACTATTAGTTCAAAATCTATATTTACTCTCATTTTGAGATTTGTTATATTTAAACATCATTTATTTTACTTTCCCAAATGATATAATTTTGTTAGGTAGCTTTCTACATAGATAATATTTTGAATTACTTTGAGAATTTTGAATGAAAGAAACTTAGTGTGAGTTAATTCCTATTTTAGTATGTAAATCGTTTCCTAAATATTTGAATATTTTGAGAGATATATGACCATCTACACTAAGTATAGGGGTAACTAATATAGGGTAATAGTAGGTGACACTAATATAACTCAAATTTGGGTTGTTATATAGGCAGCCTTTATCGTATTTCTATAGTGATGCTTGAACAAAGACTCGTTTTATGCGATGTACGTACATATGCATAAAATTATGATTAGGGCTAATTATTTCCAATTTTTTAAGCAAACAAGCAATGTTGTGTCAAAACACCTTTTGAAAAAAATTATTAAAATTTCTGCTTTTTATTTCTAACAACTATGTGTTTAACTAGTATTTAACAACTATGAAAACGGTAGTTTTCATTTATGAGGATTATTTTTATTTATGTTTAAAATTTTGATTCGAATAAAATGGGAGGTTTAATAAATAAATATGTAATTTTAATAATTATTTATTTAAAAATGAAAAATAAAAATTATTAGTAAAAATGCGCAACCTAATTTCATAGAAAAATTTGAATAATGTAAACTTTCATTCATATTTTAATGGAATATTTTATAAGTGGAAAAAATGGAATTTGAAAAATTTGCATTTTTTGTAGAATGTTCAAATTATTGTATTGATAAAAAATATTTATAATAAATCTCATCAATTAGAATAATAATCATCATAACCTAAGAATTGATTCTGAGAATTTAAAATTAATTCACACAAAAACGTTCGATGATTCTTTGGTGTACCTACTTATGGTTTATGACATAAGGCATTAAATCATTCTAAATTAAATATAGTATCTACAATTAATTTATTTACATAAAACTACGTTTAGACCTTTGTTCAATATGATCATTCATTGCCCATTGACCCGAAAAAGAGACATTTTTCCAATAATATAAAATGCGCTAATATTACGTAACTTGTCGCCATATACGCAGGTAAAAGCAGTAAAAAAGTTTATATTTTGATCAATGTTCAATTAATTTGCTGATGGCTAGAAAACTTCACAAGCTACCTTGGCCTTGGTGATTTTAATAAACAAAAAAAAGTAAATATTGCAAAAACTAACAATTATATAAATAAATATGCCGTGTCTAAATTTTACGTGTTCACTTAAAATGCGATCACGGAAGCCCGTGTACCAATTATTTATTTCAAAGTAATGCATGTTTTCAAATAATAATTTTCAAGATTAAAAAATTTACTTATTAACATTAATTTTAAATTAAAACGCTCAGGTTGTACCCTGGAGGGGGGGAGGTATATTTAAATATAAGTTGAAACTTAATAATTTAAAAATATAGGTCGGAAAGCTTAAAATTTGACTTATTTCAGACACAGACTCCCTTTTATAGAAAATAATTTTCATCAAGAAATTGAATATTCTAAAAGTGTTTATTTTCGGTATCAAATTCGTCTAATGCTAATTTTAATCAATCTGTAAACAAAAGAAAATGTTATCCTAACCTAAAATCAAATTCTTATACTTTCGACGTTAATAATATTTAGTCCAAGTTCATCTGAACTTTCTTATATTTTTTTTGAGAAATTTTGTTTTTTTTAATGCAAATAAACAATTATTCTTTTCAATAAGAAAAAAACGCTGACATATTTATAATTATATGAAAAAATTTACTGGGTCATTTATTATAATAAAATACATTGAATTATTTAAATAAAAATATTATTTAATAAATAAATATTGCTTAATACTTTTTGTACTTTTATTACGGACGATTAATTACTGAGGTAATTAGTTTTATTATAAAGAATTAAAGATGCATTTAATGTAATACAAGGGTAATATTTGACATTAGATGATTTCGTAAATCTTGGGTAACACCAGTACCTACACTGTTGCAGTGTTTATATAGATTTTTTCACCAAGTGTTTCAACAACATTTGTCTCTATTTTGTTATGAATTTCTTGAACTTAAATAATCTCTATGTCTATATATTATAAATGCGAAAGTAAGCATGTGTGTTTGTTTGTTGGTTACGCTTTCACGCTAAAACTAGTGAATGGTTTTTAATGAAACTGTACAGCAATATAGCTCATACTTCAGAATAACACATGAGATATAATTTATATAAATATATCTTAATTTAAAAAAATCATTTGACATTACCATAAATTACAGATTTCTGTAAAAAAGGTCAATATAAAATATTTCACGGCCATCTTTTCTAATATACTCAATGAATAATTACGACTATTATACATTTAAAAAAATAGAAAACCATACTTATATTTAACCTGTGTAAAACAATCCTTACCATTATTTCGAGTGTTATAGAAAGGAGATAAGCGAGAGCAATCTTTACTTGTCTTTAATTTTAAACCCAGCGAAGCGGGTGGGTATCACTCTAGTCTACAATAAAAATGCATTGTTCAAAACCATCATTTAGAATAAACTAAATATATCAGTTTATTTATATCCGAGTAGAAACTCCAAAAATCATTTTGTATTCACTGATAGAAATTGGATGTTCTAGCAGTAAGATGATAGGTGATACCGTATTTTTGGAAGTTTCCCCAGCTAAAACTATTTTTGACTCGTCATAATAAACCCATACGAGAACATTCAAATTTATGGTAATTAACAGTCATTTTGGATAATAAATATTTTGACATAGTAATTTAAAAACAGTTTCCTTAATCATCAATTGTTTATTAAAATTTTTTTCAAATAGGTGGAATAGTTAAATTGAAACAGGGCTGTCTTGGATTCTAGTATATCTTTGTGAAAACACATAAAATTGGACTTTGGAACAATAAAATGAAAAGAAATCTAAAAAAATTATTGTCCACTCCCAGGTTGACGGCTGTGATATTATCAAAAACTTGTCAAATTTATGAAAGAAGTATTTTAATTAATTATAGTCAAGAAACTATAATTTTAGTTATCTTTTGATCTTAGCTGAATACTATAATTTAATAACTCGATGAAATCATTAAAACTATTATCTCTATATTTAAATTAAATCAAAATTTTTGGGTAGTGAGAAAATAACAAATTATCTCATATTATTATTTTTACATAATA
The DNA here is from genome assembly GCF_905475395.1 of Chrysoperla carnea. Classification (NCBI taxonomy): domain Eukaryota; kingdom Metazoa; phylum Arthropoda; class Insecta; order Neuroptera; family Chrysopidae; genus Chrysoperla; species Chrysoperla carnea. The sequence continues at coordinate 67,970,113 of NC_058337.1, read as the reverse complement.
ATCAATTAATTATAAGATGAAAAATTAGTTGTTAATTAAATATCCTTGAAAAATTTGCTATTTATCAAAATAGAATTAATTTTTATGTTCGGTATTTTTAACAACTAAATTACACCCACGCTGTATAAATAAATCAAACAAATATTTTTAACTAATTTTTATTATGATAATTATAGTTTTTTAAATTATTAAAATAATGGTAAAAAATTAAATTATTAAATAATTGACGATTAGGTTATTAATATTATTTTCTTTTTATTCATCGTAATTATTTTTTATAAATTATTTAAAAATGCTATACAAATGATTAGAACAACTATCGATTCCTCCAAAAAAAAAATACATTGGTATAATTAGTACGCACAACCAGGAACAACCAGCTCAGAGCTTTTATTAGAAATTATATATAGTATTCAATTGAATTCATAGAAAACAAATTTCTTGATGTTTAATAGGATGCTTATACACTACTCTTTCCCCTAAATAAGAGAGATCTGGTAAAAACATTAGAAAGTTTATGTACCAGAATGGTTACTTTCCTCCCCGAGATGTTTTAAAGTTATTTGAGGCATAAACTGTACCCATCTTACTTTACGGCTGCGAAATATGGACACTGAATGCAGACAAAACAAAATCATTTTAAAATAATAAATACAGTAGCGTACAATTTCTACAAAGAATTGTTGTGTGTGTCCCAAAGTCTTCTCCTTATTCTGCCATTACAAAGTTACAAATAAGTTGTATGCAGAGATTGAAAAGTTTTCACCAACTTTTTTGTGAATACGAGTTGGAAACTCATTAAATTAAAACTGAATGAACATTCCCTACAAAATTCCCTTCATGATAGTAATTTAAAAAATAGCCGAAACTTTTACAGTGGGCTTGATCAATATGAGGACGGTGCGCGGTACTTACAAGTATAGACTTTACTGAACTTTTAAATGGGAAATCCTAAAAGTTGAGGGAGTACGATTGTGTTCATTGTGCGGGAAAAGTGCTAAGCATCTTATCGAAGATTGTCGAAGTATTTTAGGAAATGAACGAGATGTATTGAAAGGGCAAAAAAATTAATAATGAATGAAGGCAGCTAAATACTTGCGCTTTATTTCGAATAGAAGAGACAAATACTTGCACTGATACCGCGAAACATTTCGACAAGTGTTTTTGTTTTCTAATATGGTTCTGTTGTTATTATAATAATAATTATTATTATTATAATTATTATTATTGTTGTTAATATTATTATGTTATTGTTATTATAAGTTTTGGTATTTATATGATTGTTACTGTTATTAATATTACTGTTATTCATAATTCTGTTATTGTTATTTTTATTATCGTTATTTTCTTTGGTCTAATCTATTTCATTCATTTTTACTTAATGACTAAAAAAAGATTAATAAATTTTATTTTCAATTAAGATAATTCAATAATTCTAATATAATATTTCTTTTGATAAAAGCGTAAATTTTAATTTAACTTTAAGAACTATCAGAAATTTAATTACATAAATCTTTCTTTTACTTGATTTAAATTTTGTAAATATGCTGTATTTTTGAATAGTTCATAAGCTTTAAATTCGGCTCTAGTCAGTAATCTGCGGGCTTTCCCTTTCCATGTGCTAGAAGCATTCTGGTGTTTCTACAACATATTTAAATATAGATAAATAAATTTTAAAAAATCGCATAATTCTGCCTAGAAATAAATTATCTAAGAGATAAATTTAGTTTTCAAAAACCAATTAAAATTTTAGTTTTTAATATAAATCCGGAACTAGCTTCTCGCACAAGACTCTTACCAATTTACAGTTTTTTGTACTGAAATAAATAATAAATAATGTGAACCTTTTTAACATAAATAATTACAGAGATAATGATGTTATTGAAATAATAAAGTCAAAAAAAAAAATTTTTATATTTATTATATAGTAGCATGCATGTGCCAATAATATGGGTCTTTTGATAGACATTTTTTTGTAGCCACAGTGTAAGTGGAAACAAATAAACAAATTTGCAATTATATTAATTATTTTTATTTACGAGACATAATTTATCCTGTCTGTAATAAATTAAAATTATTTTATTGTTTTTTATATATTTTTTTCGAATATCAAGATCTTATAATTTCATAATTAAATTCGAACGACGTTCAATCGTGATATACAATATCATATTTAACTATTATACTTCAAGAACAAAAAGTTCCATTTTCAATTACTTTTTCTCAATTTTTATATTCTAGCTATACGTTTGTTTAATATAATATAAATAGTTTTATATAATTATTAATTGCGTGCTTTTAATAAAACCTAAAAATTATTAATTTCAAATTCTAGAAGGTGAAAAGCCATAATTGATTGCAATAACTTCCTCATTAAATGAGTCCTACAAGTAAATTGCTCCTCTCCTTTTTTGGGCCAAAAATTTCTGATTCCCCTCCCAATCCGTAGGTCATGCTGGTTGTGTTATATTGAAATAGACTACTGATTTTCGCCTTTTTGAAGCACAAGCTCGTTAGATCAGAAAAGGGTCCAAAATGTGTGTTGAAATATCTAGATGCTATCAATGGTAAAGAATCAATGCTTAAGGTATTTCCAGCATGGTATTTGCAGTTTCTATGTTAAAGCAATGGTACAATTTTTTTTTCGACAGAATTTAACGAAAAATTAAATTTAAGAATTTAATAATTCTTACTATTAATTCCCAAAGTTTCAGAAATTTTGACCGTTTAAAATGGGAAATAATTATGCCAACGTCCCAATTTCGATCAATTTACGTCAAAATTAATAACTCGAAAGTGAAAATTAATTTCTAAATTTTTTTTTTAGAATTTTATTGTATAAATATTTTTTTCTACTTTTTCTTCAATATATAATAATATCATCAAAAATAGTTGGAGAGACCGGACATTTTACATGCTTTAAATGGGACATGACCCTCAAAATCGCGAACTTTGTCTTTAAATATCTCGCGATCTAAACGGCCAAAAATTATGAAATTTTATGAATTCATAAATAAAGCTATTATAAACCCGAGAAAAAAAATTCGGCCAAATCTGTCGAAAAGTGATTTCATGCTGGTACTACCTTAAGTGATACATTTTAAAGTTTACTTATACAACACAGTTACTCTTCTGGTTGAATATTTGACCTTGAAATGAAATTTTTTTTTCATGTGTTTCTTTTTTCAGATACGTATTTGTATATGTCAATAATTATTTCAAAATAAAAAATCCATGATATTTTTTTGTATTTAATTACTCTAAAGTAGCCGAAAAAAAATTCATAAGATTTAAAATTATTAAAAATATAAATTATGGAAAATTTTATTATTTTGAACTTATTTATCTTTTAATTCATTGCTTTAAAATGCTTTGCTCTAATTAATTTTGATGAAGGTTTAGGAATATTTTTAAGGTTGTTGATCTTTTCACTTAACTAATAAATTATTTAGTAAAAGAAGTTATATGAACGAAATTACTAGAGATGTTAGCATAACACCGTAATAATGCAAAAATAATACACTAAATAATTATTTAGCCATCTCGAACGCACAAAAAAACATAGAACTTTAGATTGGTATTTCAAAATAATAAATTATATTAATTTTTATCTAGCTATTCGATTTTAACGAGTAAAATAAATGTAAACCATACTTTAAACACAAACACTCCATTGATTTTTCCATTGAATAAAAAGGCTAAAGATGCCTACTAGACTACTTACATGTAAATGTGCTGTGCCATATTTGCTACCCGAGTCTTTTATAATTGCGATAGTTTTGCGATAGTTTTGCGAAACTTTTTTATATAAACTTTGTAGTTTGTTTTGTTATATACATTTTTTACATATAATTTTTTCATACAAATTTAGGATCTTTTTAAAATTTTTTAGATTAAATGTTTTCATAAAAATTTTTAGTTTTACTTTTATAGTTATGTGTGAAATTTTTATTCCCTCACTTCAAATTTGGAAATTTATGAAAAACTAGAGATTTACTTTTGTAAACGACATAATGATCCAAATTAAAATTAAAACAATTATTTTAATGTTTTATGTAATTCTTTAACAAAATTTTTGTTGTAAAAATTGTTGCTCTTTTTTATGTTTGTATGGTTTACAAGCTTTTAAACACACATTTCTGTTAAATATTATGTATCTTGCAAACTATAGATCTTTTATTATCGTTGGATAGAGCCTTTCCAAGTATTAAAATCCAATTCGAGTTACTTTTTAACTTTAAAACCAAGGCTTTGAAAACTAACAAAAAACGCAAAGTTTCTCCTGCAGAGCTTTGTTTTATGTGTTTCTAAATATAATTTCTTTATTTGTTTTTGCGAAGTTTCAATTGTTTTGTTTCGATATTTTTAGAAGGATATTGTTCGTACAAATAATCATAGATTAAGAACTTAACTCCAAAAACTATTTAGTATTAATTTATTTTATGTCATTTGAAGATGCACTTTCCAAAATACGATAGTCATGTAAGATTTAATCAGGGCCACTTTTATTATGATTAGAACAACTGATATATGTAGTACAAAAAATGTATCGTTTTCAGCTTTTAATTAGGTTACTATTTCCGTAAACTAGGCTCACCTTAACCGAGTTATCAAGAAACCTTGATTTTGAATATGTTTTGTGCATATTTGCAATTTTTAGGAATTGCAAATTTTGTTTTACTGAACTTCAATGTAAAAATTTTTATTTACATTCTGCATGTTTTATTCATTTCAGTACACAATCCAAACAAATCGCATCGTTTTAATCTACACATATACCCTAAAAAATTAAATTAAAACACAAAATTGCTTAACACTCGTGTTCTTCATTTGTATCTTATCTTTGGGTTGCACTGACGGGATGTGCGTGCTTTATTTTGCAAAATTAAAATCACGAGGCACCAAAACATAACTTGTGTCGAAATTTATTAATTAAATATGTTAAAATATTTATCCATTTTTTTTGTTGTAACAAACGTTCTATTTTGATTTTTGAATATCTACTCTAATAAATCTCTTGATACTCTTGAAAAACCCAAAGGTTCTTTTTATTATACTGGAAAACAAGTTTGCTGAATTTATTAGCCAAGGAGGAGGAAATATTTTGTTAATTACAAATTGAATACCTATTTATGTTTATTTTCTCAAAGCATTTAAAACGCGATACGTTCAAAGCGTGAAACTTGTTTCTTGCTAATTAAAATAAAAACTGGGGGGGCTCAATTCAGTATGGTTTTTAATATCCACTTATTTTCTTCGAAATTTTTGGGCCACTTTGCAGTATTGAAAGCTCCTAAATAAGGCCTCCCGAATGTTATCGATTATGTTTTAAATATTTTATTTTCAAAAAATCAAATTTTGAAAAGCAAAACAATTGTCTTTTTACACTCAAACAATAGTCTTTTTACTCAAATTTTGTACTTCTAACGTTAACTTTTAATTAGTACAACGATAAATGATTCGAGTTCATAACAAAAATATAAGAAGCAGTCGTGGGGACAACCGGCAGATTTAAAAACTTCAAACTTTGAAATAACTGTGTTTCTTTCTTAATTTTTAAATTTATTAGAGTATGATAAATTAAAATTTCATAATTTTAAAATTGAAATTTGGAAGTAAATAAAAATAATCTAAAAACGCATATTTGACATTTCTGTGATTAGCCTCCCAGTTTTCAGTTATTTTTGGAATGCAAAGTATGTATAAACATTCTAATTGGTTAAAAATAACCCGACAAAGTTTTCAGGTACGGAAGCCTTAACTCGAACATATATAAAAAATACCGTTCTTTAAATTACTATTTTCCTTAACGCTTTTTAGAAACATACACACACACACACACACAGCGGTCAAACTTATAAGTTATAAGTTATAGCACCCCCTTTTTGGTTCGGGGGTTAAAAAACAATTATAAATAATAAAAAGGCAACATCTACTTTTCAGCAATATAGATATTCACTTCAGTCATAGTTGAAAGTATCATCTTATGACATGAAAAATTTCGTCAATTATGTAATCATTTTAATTTTCGCAAATTAAACAGACTCTTCATATAAATGTTAAATACTGCGAGTCTTACGAAATAAATAAATTAACGCTGAATAAAGTAATTGCCCACTCATATTACGAATGTGCCAGAATATTATTTTCGATAAAAGATTATTTTCTGAAAATAATTTTGAATACTTAATTTGAAAATAAAATTCAACGAGAATTGAAAAATATGATATTACTATCAAGTAGGTGTGGGGTCTGAAAGTTCATATCTTTCAGATATTATTTGAAGGGAAGGAGGAATTTAATTCTTATACACTTAAACAGAAAACCTTGCAGATTTATTTTCCTCCTTTAACAAGTTGATGACCGAATTGACATATGACCTCTAAGATATTATCTTATGCATTGTTTGAATTATAATACTTTTAACAAGTTTATCGCTATGAAAGGATTTTATTACAATTTTTTTGAATTATTCTTAAGCAGTTGTTTTGAATAGTAAGAGGAAAATTAGAATTATTTTAAAAAAACACCGGCAAATACGAGGTAAATTTATATCATTTATTTTCATGGCGGGTTCATTGAAATGCACCATATAGGAACGCGTTTTAATTTAAGTCAAAAACCTTGAAACAGAATTATAATACTTTTTAAATTAATTTGTTGTGAAAATTAAGGCGGTTGGAGTAATAGAGAATTGTAAAAATTAATGCAAATTATATCTATTTATATATTAATGCAATATATCTAGACTTATATACACAAAATTTAAAAATTTATTTATTTTCGAATTTTTTTAATTTAAGATATTTTAAATTTAAATAAATACCAATAAATTAATTACTAGAAATATTAGATCGCAGTAATATTAAATCCATGCTTTAACCGTAACTAAATTATTGATTTACCTATATGATGATGTATACAAGGGTTAATTTTGATTTATTTTTTTACATCAAAGGAGTCTTTCACGAAATACATCCTTTTTTTAGCTCTAAACAATTTCTTAATTTCTATGCTTTAATGCGAGACCTACTAAAGAGAGAGCAATTTTTTAATCAATTTTATAAGATAGTTTCAAGGTATTCTTATTAGTGAATTTGACGATATTTTGTAATCTTTCAACTCAGATTTTACGATTGTAACGAGCGAAATTTAGATTTATTTTGACAAAATAATAAGCCGTTTTCGAAATATAGATTTTCTTATCATAACTTTTCACACAAAAAGGGGTGAACTTTTATTTATTTTTTCGATATAATAATTGATTCTGAAGATAGATAATTCTTAATTAACAATTTTGCTAAATAAAAAATCGGGGGCAAGATTTTTGTCAAGTTAGTTATATAATATCACTGTTTAAAACAATCAGATCATAATCATTATAATGTATATTTACATATAGGGTCTTATCAAACTTCTTGTAATGAGTTACCGGTGCATTCATGAAATTCGTCGCACATATGAATAACCTTCTAAGAATCCCTCTATTTCATGATAATATATGCAACTATTAATATATTGAATGAAATAAATGTTGAACTCAAATTACTCAGTCCATTTCTGTTAATAATTCCGTTACTTAATTATCCTTTTAGAACTTAAATTTCAATATTTACACATGTTTATATTTCATTGTACATCCCTAGTTTGCATTGCGTTAGGAGCTTTTATTCCTTTACTAATTTCATCTAGTTTATATTTTGAAAAAAAATTTGCATTTTTGATTTTTAGACCTTGCGAACCTGAAACTTTTTTGGTGAGAAATATTTTTCCAAGGTATCAGAAGTGCTCACTTTTTTAATTTAATTATAATATCTTTTTTTAATGATCTTCTAAGGTTTTTTATGAGCCTGTAATTTGAAAATTAAAGTAATTATAGTTATTCTTTATCTGTAGGTAGAAACAGAAAAATATTTGTCAAAAAGTTACTGAGCGAACGCCTTAATACACGAATACTAATCGTGTACAAATTTACGTCTTTCAAATGTAAGTCCAAATAACTTTTTAATCTAAAAAAATTAATGAATTTTGAAGGGAATAAAACCCAGACATATAAAACATATTAAACCAAAAACATATTTTATCGCAAGAACCTGTTTAAGAGTTTTTTTATTGGCGCATTATTTTAAAATAAATTAGACAATTAATAAAATATTTGATCGTTTGATGGACACTATGTTTAATGGAACCAGTTTGAGTAAAACTTGACTACAGGTCCGTAGTAAAATCTCACTAGTATTACGGGCACAAAGTAACAAAAGACGGGCAGGAGAAATTTAAAAAAGAAAATTTTCTCCCCAAACCTAAGGAGTCTAATATAGCAGTAATTTTTATTGATTATTGGGGGAATTTTCAATGGATTTTGGATAATTTGGAACTTAGTATAAGTCACCACAATGATACATTGACATTTCTTCGATATCAACATAAGCTCTCACTTTTGCATCTTTTTCAAAAATGTATAAAAAACAATAAATACGGGCTAACAAGTCGCTCTTACGGGCATAGCCCATACTTGCCTGTACGTGGCTACGGACCTGATTGACGGTTTTCATTTGTAAAATATTTATATTTTATTCAAAAAAAGAATTCAAAGTTTTATTGAACCCAATCAAATCAGTTAACAGTTATATTTTTTGGCATCATGTTTGGAATCGTAACATTAACAAACAAAAAAAAACACAAAAAATTATCTAAAAAAACCAACGGAATATTTCCATTAACTTTATTGGAATTAATTACTGTACATAATGGAGTTTTTTAAAAAAATTTTCTGTTCTATTCAATAAAAAAAGGTCATTTTTCAATAGAAAATATTGCAGGGTATAATTTTTTGAAAAAAGTTTGACATTATTAAGGACATACATTACTAGTAATGCCCGTGTATCAAAGCTTTGTAGACCTTTCTGTTCTTTGCCAGTTTGAGAGTATATTCTAAAATATTATAAATAAAATATTTTATAGGAGCATTGTTTTATTAACGTTCCTTGGTTAATAAAATTTTGAAAAATTAGTTTTCAAATGTTTTTAAAAAATTGCCCAAAAATAAAAAAAATGTGCCTGAAATATTGTGCCTCATTTATTAGATATTATATTAAATTCAATTTTCATATGAATTGACAAAGGTTAATGTACTTTGAAATTAATTTTGATTAATTGCTTTAAAAAAGTTAAATAAAAAAAATTAGAAACTTCTACAGTATTAAATTATATTCAGAAGATTCTCTTGGATATTATATTCAACATGTATGCAATAATTTTTTTCTGACTTTTTATTTAATCTTTATATCTACGAGTATTAGTTAATAGTGAATTACATTATTATTTATTATTTTCTTTTGTCTCAAATTAATAATTTCCATTTTCTTGGAAAAAAAATTAATTATACAGAAATTTCAATGTTATTCGGAGTTATAAAAACGGTAAAGGCCACGGCTGTGGAGTATGAACTTGTATAAATAACTTGAATTGACGTTAAACATGTTTATTTTTTTTTTTAATAAATTCATTTTCTTTACATATCTTTATTATTATTTTTATTTTAAATAGTTTTTTGGTTGTTCCGTATAAACAAAGGAATATTTTTATAATTAAAATTTTTTGTCCTTAATTTAAAAGTCTAAGTGCATTTTCAATTACAAAAACTAATTAGGTTTTTCCATAATTTTTAAAATGTAAATATTTTCATGCAAATGAAAGTCAAATACGTGTCGGTACGCAAACTATACAAAAATTAAATTTAAATTTTCATCCAAAAAAAAATTATTATTAGTTTTTTTGAAAAACTACAAAACAAAAATATTGGTATTAGCTTATGATCCATTGTGGATTATTTCAAAACTGTTATATCTATAAATATATAGGAGACTTTCTATAGATATAGATAGTCACTCATCACGATATCTCTGGAACTATAAGACCTAGAGACTTGAAATTTGGCAGGAATATTCCTTTTGCCAAGTAGAGGTCAGCTAAGAACGGATTTTACGAAATTCCACCCACAAGGGGGGTTGCGGGGGTGTTCATGAATAAAAAATTCATATTTTTCAATTATGGCTTTTAATAGTTCAAAACTTGGTCAGAATGTTTTAAATTACATTTAGAAATTTTTTTAACCTTCGGAGGGTAGAAAGGTGTAGCGAGAAAGTGGGAAGGAAATATCGAATATTTACAAATATACCTAAGTGGCGTATCAAATAAAAGAGCATGACGTGTACATTACAAAACTGTTATCCAACGCAAGGAAATGTGGAGGGAGGGGTGCAAGTGGGGATGTTGCCTAGCAAAGCGGGTAGTTCCCAGCTAGTAATATAATAAAGACATATATATCCTTTACGAATTGAAGTAACATATTACATAAATACTATCTTTTACGACCAGATTTTAATTGAATGACTATATTCAATATCTGATTTCCTTTTTTATATATCTGATTTCTGTGAAAGCTAATTTTCAATACCTTTAAATTAGTTTTAAATACCACGATCTTTCCGGACACCTAACAATTCCGAATAATACCTTTGATTATATCATTTTAATACTTTTGAATATATCTTTGAATATCTCTTGATAACTTTAAATAAGCATACTTATATCAGTAACATTTTTTATTTACCTCTTAAAGCTTTGAAGTGTACCAATTACTTTTGAATATTTCTACCTTTAAACCTTTGAACATATTTTTAAGTATACAAAAACAAATTATTTTAATATCTTTGAATATACCAATTAATTAAGAACGTCTTTCAATATAATACATTCAGGAATATAATACATATGTTCGGGTTCGAGTTCTGGTTCGCGTGTATTTTTTTCAATTCTCTTTAATTAAGATTACTAGACAAGATATTTTTCAATATTTAGTTTACGCTATATGTATCATATTAAAAATCATCAATTATAATCGAAAGACCATGATGTAAATAAATATTGTATACATGATTAAAAGTAAACAAAAACAAAAAGTAATAATACATATGTAGGTACTTTTAATACATTACGTATTTCTTCTAATACTTTCGAGTAGGAACATTTACGAATTTCTTTAATACCTTTATATTTACCTTTTCTACACGTTTTAATAAACTAAATTTAAAAACCTTTGAATTTAAATATGGAAATCTGTAAGTACACGGTAAGAAATTTTTGCCAATATCACTATATAAGTGTAGACGTGAACACAATACTATAGAAATATAAGTGGCGCAAAGGTTTTTATACCATAAAGTATTGTTAAATAACGTCATAGTTATGGAGCTTACGGTAATATTATATAGAGTATTATCAGATACTTTTTGAGTAACTGCCCCTATACCATACCAACATTGTAATAAACGCCATGCATTTCTTACCATGTACATTGTCATATACTAATTAGAAAAATCTACTAAAACCTTTGAGAATATCAATCAATGAACATATCACCTTTATAGTCTTCGACTATACCTACGAAATCTATAAATACTTTTCTATATACTAGCAATAAATATTTTTGAGTATACCAAGATTATGTTGTATTTTATCTTTACCTTTGAAATTTACCATCTTGAATACCTTTCAAATTCAACCTTTAATACCTTTGAATATGTTTACAAGTAATAATTAACCCAATTAGAGGATACCAATGTCACATACCTTTTAATAATTTTTAATATTCTGCCTTTGAACATACCAGCCGTAATACCTTTGAGTTTGTTACCTTCAAATAACTTCCACAATTTGTACTTCTAAGTTACATCTTTAAATTTTAACACCTTTAAAAATCTTTCATTTCGTTATTTCGTGAATGACTTTGGATTTATCACCTTCAATTGCTTTGAATATATCTACCTACAAATGAAATCTGTAAATAGTTTCCGATTAACAAAATAATTGCATGTTATTATTACCTTCGAAATATTTCAGTATACCATCTTTAATACCTACTTTTAACTATAGTAAATACTGAATACCTATTTCGAGATGGTATCGGGAGAGCATACCAATTTTTATTGTCTTTAACACCCAAAACTAAGAAAATCTAAAGTAAGGTATTATAATAATCCTGCAATGCATGACATTGCAGTTGTTAAAATTTAACCTAGGATAATAATTACTCAGCATTGCAAAAAATTATTTCCATCAATCAATTATATTAATTACTTGAAAATATTGACACGTTTCCCATCATGCATTACAGGATGAGAATACCTAAAACTATAATATACCTATTATCTTAACATAAACCGGATTCGGTATTTTGTTGAACCTATTTTTAAAACTTGCGTCATTCCTAGATCAACTTATTAAAAAACAAGAACTATAATTAAACAAGTTATTTTAGAAAAAATTTTTAATTAATGAACTTTTATATAGGAAAAATGTTCAATTGTAAAACTTTTTGATCTACCAGCTAGGAATATTCTGAATATCCAAGAATGTTTTTAACGAATTGCCGAAGGAAATGGAGCTATTGCTTTTGTACTGATTGCGGTCGCAATTTAAGTCCGATTTGAATAAAATTTGTTATCAAGAAGGGTTTTGGCATTTGAAAGGTCAAGTTTGTTAATGAAAAATTGACAGATAAACGAGGGGTGGGGGTGGTACGCAAAGTACAAAACTTTGAATTGAATTTTGAATGATAAATATTTTTGTATTTTTTTTTTATCAGCTTTAAGAAAAAATGTACACTTATAATTTTTTTTGTAGATGCTTAGTTTTCGAAATAAAAATTATCGGAAAACTAAAAATGCAATATTTGATTTTAAGAAAAATGTCTTTTTTTTTATCTCTACAGGAATTCGCTTAGCTAACGCAGCTTCTGCGCTACAAATTTTTCTTCAATTAAATTTCTAAATGCTCTAACGGAAGTATTAACATTTTGATAAATACATAAATTTCAATTTTATTCATAATAAAAATAGTAATAACTATTACTACAAGTCTTTACAAAAATAATTTATTCAATGTAAAATGATCTATTAACAGGAATTTTTTTTCGCTTCTTTAACACGGGAAATTTCCATTTTACTCTTGATAATAAATAAAACCAAAGGTTATATGAATATAAATTAAATAAAATTAACAAAAAAAATGGAATTAATTAATATAATTAAATAGCCTACACAGTAGATAAATATTTATTTATATTTTGAAATTTCCTTATGCTCTGCAATAATATTTATATCAAAATTCATTTTAATCTACATAAAAATATTTATTTAAAATTTAATGCATGATATTATTAACATTAGTAAACTAAGACCGTATATACATTATATACAAATAATACCATTGAACCCAACTTAAAAGGTGAATAGAATATTGTTCGATTAATAATTCCAGAAACGATTAGCATTTCAACAAATGGTAATTACGCATAGAAAATTTAAGTCGAGGTTTGTAACCATGTTATTGTTACCTTAACAAATATCAATGAACTTTCTTTTTTTGTAAACATATGAATAAATTTATTAAGGTGTTTTGTTTTTCGTAGTACGTTTAGGAAGGGGTGGTAATTTAATTTCATAACGTAAATTCAACTTTTTTAATAATAGCTTTGAATATTTCTTTCTAATATATTGAAAAATTTATAATTAATCAATTTTGAGATATGTAGGTATTCAGCAGGTATTAATATTATTTTTAAGAAAATTATTCTAGTTTTAAAATGATACAAAGTGTAAGATAAAATCGAAAAGTCCATTAAGTTATTTATAAAAAAAATTCAATAGGTACTCTCTTAATTATTCAAAAAACTTGGGGCCTAAAAATAACGATTATTTGAACTTATTATATTTAGTTCCTTACCTAGTCTTTACTTACAAATAACTAGATTTTTTAGTATCTTAAAATTAGGGAAAAATTTTAATCTAACAAGAAAAAGTTTAATTAAAAAATTATGACATATAGAGATGTTTTTTGAACCGAACTGATTATTTCAAAAATAATAAACATATCTATATTAATACACTTATACCTGAACCATTGTATTAAAAATAAATTATTTAATAATTATTTAATAAAAATATCATAGCCTTGATGTTGTAATAAATCTAATTTAATATAGTATTTAGGTACTACACGGCTACTATGCTGAACAATAGTTAATATATTGATTATTCCATGCTTTACGGTAATTTAAAAGCTTACAAAAGTAATAATATTAATCAAATGGTATATTAATAAATAGGATCCAGAAAAATTTTACGAAAAATGTTTATATTTATTATTACCGTATTCAATTGTCCTCTTTTTATATTTAAATATAAATTTTTTAAATTAAATTAATACCAAGTGTATAAAAGGATAGTCATTCTAAAGGTCTAATACTTAAAAAACGATTACGCAACGATTTGAAATACCACAATCTGCTTTTATTACTATAAAGTATAAACCATACCAAATATTACTCATTTTGATACCAGATTCAATTATAAAAACTTGCAATTCTAATATCTTTATAACCATGTATTCGAGATTTAAGCAATTAACCGTATTCATACTACTATCAACAATATTGCCTGCACTCAAAATAAAATCAATTCTTCTTATTATACAACAGCCAAATAAACTAAAACATACGTATTCAATATGATATTAATAATTAATCAGTAAGTGATACTGCTAAAACGATTATTTACTTTTTTAATCATATACTACCCTTTCCAATTCTTGTATATTACTATCCAATAAACCATTATTATACAAAGAGACGGTTTCATACCCATATTCAATACTTTCTTACACCAACTGTACATATAAAATTATGAAATTATCCAATTCGTGATAAGATATCCAATTCGTCTTAATATATATACTCAATTCGCGGTAATACGTGCAGTATTACCGCGAATTAATATCTTCTTAAGCCAACATTTAACATCAAATAATACTATAATATAAATAATGAAAACGAGGTAATGGCAGTATTTAATACCAAAGCACGCCAAAAAACTATCAACATCAAATAATATCATTATTAAATACCTTCATTCGCCTTACATCAATATTAAGTACCATTTCACACCGACTGTCAATATAAAAAAAACCAGAGGTGTCGTGGGACACCTGATAGGAACTATATTCCTTCCGTACCTTGATACATTAAAAATGTAGCGTTTACCGATTTTAATTACTATATAAAGATATTTTTCTAAAAATTTAAAGCATTAATTTTAGAAGTCAAATACTTGTTTGATTCTTTGAAGAATTTATTTTTATAGCTACTATTAGTTTTTACTGCATGAATTAATTATAATATTAATTCAAAAAAAGACTTCTGATTTAGTAGTCAACCCAATATGTGAGAACATTACGTTTTGTTTGATGAAGCTATTTATTATGACGTAACATAAAAATTTCATTGTACTTACTTTAAATTATCTCTGTTAATTTAATACAATTATGACAAAAATACAAATTGACAATTATAAATAATTTTGCATTTTCTCAAAATTCATAGCAAGCTGAATCGATTGAAAAAACAAGCAAACTGATAAGAACGATAACATGCGGTAAAGAACATAGTTCCAAAAAAAAATTATTCAATTCGTTGTAATATACTCAATGAGTAGTAATATCAATATTCAATACCTTCTTACATCAACTATTAAAATCAAATAATGCCATCATTCAATGCGTCGTGATATAAACACTCTATACGTAATAAAACCAATAGTCAATACCTTCATACATACGACGTAATATTAACGCTCAATACGTGGTAATACCGGTATTTAATACCTTCTAACCTCAAGTTGGAAACATCAAATAATACCGTTATTCAATACGTCGTGATATAAACACTCTATACGTAATAATACCTATATTCAATACCTTCATACATACGCCGTAATATTCATGCTCAATATATGGTAATACCAGTATTTAATACGTTCTTAAGTCAACTTTGAACCATCAAATAATACCATTATTCAATACGTCGTAATATAAATAATCAATACGTGGAAATACCACTATTCAATACCTTCATACATATGCCGTAATAGAAAAACTCAATACGTAGTAATACCAATATTCAATACCTTCAAACATACACCGTAATATAAATACTCAATACGTGGTAATACCAATATTCAATACCTTCATACATACGCCGTAATATAAATACTCAATACGTGGTAATACCAATGTTCAATACCTTCATACATAAGCCGTAATATAAGTACTCAATACGTAGTAATACCAATATTCAATACCTTCATATATACGCCGTAATAGAAATACTCAATACGTAGTAATACCAATATTCAATACCTTCATATATACGCCGTAATAGAAATACTCAATACGTAGTAATACCAATATTCAATTGGTACCTTCAAACATACGCCGAAATATAAATACTCAATACGTGGTAATACCAATGTTCAATACCTTCATACATAAGCCGTAATATAAGTACTCAATACGAGGTAATACCAATATTCAATACCTTCATACATACGCTGTTATAAAAATACTCAATACGTGGTAATACCAATATTCAATACCTTCATACATACGCCGAAATATAAATACTCAATACGTGGTAATACCAATATTCAATATCTTCATACATAAGCCGTAATATAAGTACTCAATACGTGGTAATACCAATATTCAATACCTTCATACATACGCCGTAATATAAATACTCAATACGTGGTAATACCAATATTCAATACGTTCATACATACGCCGTAATATAAAAACTCAATACGTGGTAATACCAATATTCAATATCTTCATACATAAGCCGTAATATAAGTACTCAATACGTGGTAATACCAATATTCAATACCTTCATACATACGCCGTAATATAAATACTCAATACGTGGTAATACCAATATTCAATACGTTCATACATACGCCGTATTATAAAAACTCAATACGTGGTAATACCAATATTCAATATCTTCATACATAAGCCGTAATATAAGTACTCAATACGTGGTAATACCAATATTCAATACCTTCATACATACGCCGTAATATAAATACTCAATACGTGGTAATACCAATATTCAATACGTTCATACATACGCCGTAATATAAAAACTCAATACGTGGTAATACCAATATTCAATATCTTCATACATAAGCCGTAATATAAGTACTCAATACGTGGTAATACCAATATTCAATACCTTCATACATACGCCGAAATATAAATACTCAATACGTGGTAATACCAATATTCAATATCTTCATACATAAGCCGTAATATAAGTACTCAATACGTGGTAATACCAATATTCAATACCTTCATACATACGCCGTAATATAAATACTCAATACGTGGTAATACCAATATTCAATACGTTCATACATACGCCGTAATATAAAAACTCAATACGTGGTAATACCAATATTCAATATCTTCATACATAAGCCGTAATATAAGTACTCAATACGTGGTAATACCAATATTCAATACCTTCATACATACGCCGTAATATAAATACTCAATACGTGGTAATACCAATATTCAATACGTTCATACATACGCCGTAATATAAAAACTCAATACGTGGTAATACCAATATTCAATATCTTCATACATAAGCCGTAATATAAGTACTCAATACGTGGTAATACCAATATTCAATACCTTCATACATACGCCGTAATATAAATACTCAATACGTGGTAATACCAATATTCAATACGTTCATACATACGCCGTAATATAAAAACTCAATACGTGGTAATACCAATATTCAATATCTTCGTACATAAGCCGTAATATAAGTACTCAATACGTGGTTATACCAATATTCAATACCTTCATACATACGCCGTAATATAAATACTCAATACGTGGTAATACCAATATTCAATACGTTCATACATACGCCGTAATATAAAAACTCAATACGTGGTAATACCCATATTCAATACCTTCATACATACGCCGTAATATAAATACTCAATATGTGGTTATACCAATATTCAATATCTTCATACATACGCTGTTATATAAATAGTCAATACGTGGTATTACCAATATTCAATACCTTCATACATACGCCGTAATATTCAATATCTTCATACATACGCCGTAATATTAATACTCAATACGTGGTTATACCAATATTCAATACCTTCATACATACGCCGTAATATTCAATATCTTCATACATACGCCGTAATATTAATACTCAATACGTGGTTATACCAATATTCAATACCTTCATACATACGCCGTAATATAAATACTCAATACGTGGTAATACCAATATTCAATACCTTCATACATACGCCGTAATATAAATGCTCAATACGTGGTAATACCAGTATTTAATACCTTCTTGCACCAACTTTCAGTATCAAATAATACCATTATTCAATACGTCGTAATACAAGTAATAACTTCTTACACGTACTTACTCTCAATATTTTCAATATGAAATAATATCTAGAATTCTACATATATGCTATATATACTTGGATTACCTGCCTATAGATAGATATATTCAATTCGTTTTTACACCAACTTTCAATATAATTATCTTTTTCAATGCGGCGTAGATACTACATATAATATTTCAAATGTTTTTATTTTAACCTTCAGTATGGATAACATTCTAGTTCAATGTTCCATACGTATTAAGAAATTAACTTAGTCCATTTAACTCTCGAATCACCCAGTTTTTTCAATTCATTTCTTTACATAGTATTAAATTATGTCGTATACCGTTTATCCTATCAAATAATAGCATATTATATTAGTACCTCTTTATTCCGTTAGTTAATGTTAAAACATTTTCAGTACGCAGCAGTATGTTTTGTTTATTCTACTTTAACCTATATCGTTTAAATATGGAAATTATCATTCTCAAATTTTCTTAGAAATAAATTTAACTATCTTTTGTACCCTTTCTTTACATTAACTAATTTTAAATTTTTCTCTTAAATAACATTAAGTGATTCTTATTTACCTATAATCTTGCAAATCATGGAAAACTGATTTTCTATAAATTATATTTATTTGTAATCATTAAACAAATATGTATAGCCTAGAAGAACGTTTTTCTCTGATTGTTACATGCCAAAAGAAATTGATAATATTTTAATTTTTAAATATTTAGTTTACGCTGTATGTATCATATTAAAAACCATCAATTATAATCGATATACCATGATTTAAATAAATATCGTATACATGATTAAAAGTAAACAAAACCAAAAAGTAATATTTTAATTTTTGTTTCAAATTGTTTCTTTTATTTGAATACAAGAACGGATTAGGAGCGAATTTTGATCGAGGCTTATAGTACTCTGGCTATTATATAAAATCATAATCAATAATTAATCATAATCAATAATAAGACAATTGAGATCACTCATATTTTTAGATAGGCATTCAGTTTTCATAAAATTATTGAACTTTAAAAAAAAAATTGTTTTATTATATTATTGTTTATTTTATTCATAAATTTTTGAAACAAGTTTGGTAATTTTATTTTGAACAATTTATCCAAAATACAGTCAACAGTGTTGTCTTTTGATTCATACGACAACCACTTTAAATTGATAGAAGTCTGGTAGATGGCAATTATGTTCTTATACCTTTCTTATTCCTAATTTGGGTCTAAAGAAGGTGTAATTAAACTACAAATGTACTACTATTAATATAATTCATTTAATAAAAAATCCAATTTTAATCAAGAAGTATTTTATTCATCAATATAGTTAAAAAAAAATAAACAATATTATAAAATATGATGTTTATGTTTTTAAAATTAAAGATGTATCTGAAAAAACAAATCAACTTTAAATTATAATATTTACCTACTTAATTAAAATGTTAAGAACTATTGATTTTAAGAACCAAGTGTTTAATTTCATTAATAAAATAAATAATATATTATTATTATAAGTACCTACCTAATACAATTAGCTTAAGGTCCGATTAGTTAAAATAGCAATTACATACCTATAATTTAGATAACTACCTTCCTATAGTCAAAATTTGAAAGAAGAGCTTTATTTTTATTAAATTTTAATTTTTTGTAATATACTTTAATTAAATCCCTTTAAACACACCATCTACCTATGTACTTTCTTCAATGAATTTACGATAATGTTCAAAATATCTTATTTGATCTAAACATCCATTAAATAGAGCCTACTCTAAAAAGTAGTCATCTATACCTCTTTTTCATAGGGTCAAATATAGAAGATACCAATATAAAATATTATTCACATTTGAATATAATAGTTCTCTATAAATTGCAGTACATATATACTTATTATGACATCTTGTCGCTGTATACAGAGTGTACTTTTATACCTGTTAAATGCGATATCCATGTTAATGCCTTTTTGTACCTCTATTCTTGTACCATACCAATTTCAACGCTTTGTTTTCCATATACAAATATTCAATATTCTTCAATATAACAATCACAAATACCTTTAACGTTGTAATGTAGGTCAATATTCATTTCATCTATAAATTTTACGCCACATTTTACCACAGTATCTTAATTAATAAAAAACCCTTTTTCTTTTTTTTCTTTAATATAAACCAATAATGAAAATCATTGGAATTACTGTTTTCCACCTTTAAACTTTTCAATACTCCAATTATTATTTGTATAACAATTTTTAATATCCCACTCTATATCAATATCTAATCTAATATTGAATTATCAACAATGGATTTTCCAAATAAAAGATACTCTATCTATCGTTTCAATAAGATAACACATCATCTCCAAATTAATGTTGTTGGCATCAAAATCAATACACATCAAAAGTTTTTAGACACTTACGTGTTAAGAAGGGCAATATAATTCGATTTAAAAAAATTTCAATATTGTTAATTTTTGCTTTCAATGAATCAAAGTTGTATTGTATTTTAAATTTTCTAAATATTTTATAAATCTCTGCGGTCGCTAATGACCTAGACGTTAAAAGCGACCTTAAATAAAATAATAAATAAATTTAAAACATCAAAAAATTAAAATTTTAATGGGCAGAATTTATTATATTTTCCAATATTTGCTATTTTGTATCTATGGTATTAAAAATGCATTTTGACAAGAATACATTTATGATTAAAAATCAAATGAATTCGATAAAAAATATTCGACATTATGACAACCAATTTTTGATTTAAAAAATGCGCCTTTCTAGAGTGTATATGCCAAATTCTAAGCTGCTTTGTCCTTGCAAGTTGTCTATGTCCTAGCTGCGTTAATATTTTTGACTCTCCATTTTATGGAACGATACAAATATTACATCCCTTTGCCCCGTTGTACATAATAACAGATACACGAATTTTCGATTTTTCAATAAGTTTCTATCATTTAATAAGCCTCTTCTAACTCTCCGTGTGCATAAAAGTTCGACACCTTTAAATTGATCAATGTATATTTAATGCCTTTATACATTCAAATGCCTGTGTTAAACAAAACTTCTGTAATTTTCAATATACTATATCTAGTTCTAATTAATATGTTTTGGGTGTTCTAATTAATATGTTCTAGATATATTATATCTAGATCTAATTTAATTGCCCGGAAGTCCATTTTTATCAACTTATCATGATTTAAATCGAATATTATCCAAGGAATAAACATGCAAGTGAATAATTAAAAAAATTTTTAATTTACGAAAATGACAGAAAAATATTGAATTGATTTCATTTACGTAAAAAATTATCCACAATAATAAATCATTCTTTTAAAATCAATTTAATATATCCATAAATTTTCCAAAATAAATATTTTATCATAAATTAATATAAAAACATAATATTATAGACATTTTTTGTAATGTAATATCCGGATCCTTAAGGTATTAATATAAAAGACATCAATACAACACGTTTATTAATGTATTAATGCGTCATCAAAAATGTTTTAAAATTTTACAAGGCATAAATTATAAAATTAAAATGATTAGCCAAAAAAAATTATTTTCAAGTCAATAACCAGTTTCTTGTGTATACAGATGGTAAAATTTTTACAGGTGAAATATTTTGATCAGTTATAATCAGCGGCAAGAAACGTGATGATATTATTAAAAATAAATTAAGTTTAAATAAAAATTTGTATCGTTTTAGATTTTCTAGTCTTCTATCGAACGAAATTTATACGGAAATGTTTAGGTTTAAATTTTTAATTGTGGGCTGGGTACAAGGCTATTTATATACCAATGTTTATAAAATAAATGATAATTTTTTTTTACTAAATTAAACCACTAATGTTATAATTTTGGAAGTATTAATGTATCTCATTAAAATTTTCCAACAATAATAACAAAATGACGTAGGTGGCATTTTATCGTATTATTCAAGGATTGGGTATAAACATTTTTTTGCGTTCATCAATTTCTTGTGGAATATTTTGCTTATTTTTTTAACCAATCTTAAATTAATTTCTTCATGTTTCATCTGTTAAACGTAGCACCAAGAAACAACAGTTTTTGGCTAGTAAACAAAATTATATATTCTTCCAAAACCCCAAAGAGAGACTCCTCATTTTAAACAAGGAGATATTCTATCGTCAGATTTAATCCAAGTTTAGTATCTCGGAATTCAATATTTAATAATCAGTTTGAATTTAGACTATTGACCTGTAAAGATACTATTTTCAGGGAAATGGCGTGGTCGTATTTATAGCATGTACTGAGGCGACGAATCCGGGGTAATCCAACAGAGGATGTGATTGACAAATATCTGTCTTGCTCACTAGAAGGTCAGCTAATACGTGACTGTGGAGAAATTTCTAGTCTGTGGACACAGGTTAGAAAGGCATGCCACCGCCTTAATAGAAAAATCGCAAGGGATTTTCATTAGTACGCCGAAAAGCTTGACGTATCTGTCACCATGAAGCTACCTGGGAAAACGCGTAGCTTGTTAAGTTTTCACATGTTTTGTCCAGTTTCTACGTACCGTTGTTCATTTTTCATCGCACATGTGCCATGTATTCTATTCATTAGTGCCGACTTATAATTCGTAACATACCCTCAAACTCTACCTAGGGTAACCAATAAGAAACAACGTAGTGTTTTTAACTTGACCCAATTATTAATTTCGTTGCTAGTTTTGTCGACGTTCATATACCTCTACCCTCAAACATCTTTTTATAATTCGTAACATAATGTCTCATTCTACTTTGCGTTAGCAATTAAATAACAGTTATTTTCGTAGATTAGTCCAATTTTAAACTATTGTGGCTAATTTTTTCGGTTTTTCATATACTCTACGTACTTTAACTCTACTCTCCAAGATGGTTTTTATGGTTAGAATAATTAATTTTTCACATTTTATCTCTAATTTAGTTAATGATTAATTTTATCGGCGTTCATAAATAAAAAGTCTACCTTTCAATTTCATAGCGTTATTCTAGCTTGCGTTTCCAATTATTTCGCTGTAGTTTTCGTAGTTTGAGACAAATTTATGTATCGTAATTGATTTTATCTACGTTCTTATACCAAGAAACTCTATTCTCCAACATCTATTTTATAAGTCATAACATATCCACAAATACCGTCGCAGTTTTCATAGTTTGACTAAATTTTGAAGCATTGTTACCAATTTTATCGGCGTTAATATGCCATACACCTCTTTATAAATGTTTTATATTACGTAATATACCCCATATTCTACGCTACAAATTAATTAGTCTTTTCGTATTTTCAGCCATGTTTTGACTATCATGACAAAATTTTTTGTGATGTGCCAGATATCCGTATTTGTTGGTCTGTATCCACGGATATCAGCCATAAATAAAGTATCCGTTTCCCTATCTTTTTTAGTGGATCTCATAAAGAGTTTGCATTATTTTTTATTTAGTGCATAAAAGAAAGTAAAAAATAAAAGCACACAAAAATCACAATGATTAGATATCACACCATGCAAGCATCCTTCAAGAACACAATATCTTATATATTTTAACTTTAGGTCTGTCTGATCTAGTAAAAGCACACTTCAAGCGAAATCCGCGTCTAAAAATAAAAAATACGATTCCTTACCCGCGGATGATCTGTACCCGTAGTCTTATCCGCGGAACTACATTTATAACTTTTCGGTATACCTTTATACCTAAATCGAAGTACATACCCATATTTGACTTTGCGTGAGCAATCAATTCGAAATAAATAAAGAAGTTTGATCTAACTTTCATAATAATATTTCGTATACCCTTCAATAATAATTTTTATTATTTTTAATATATACTCATTTTCTACCTTGCGTTATCAATAAATTTTTCACAACTTGGTAGTTTGACACAATAATTTTTAACAATTGTGAAGTCTAGAACTCGCTCCAATATAATTATATAATTCATAAATACACTCTCATATTCTACCTTGCGTTATCAATGAATTAAATGAGGATTTAATTAGCCGCAGTTTTCTTAAATTTAACTTTCACAATTGATTTAATCGGATCTCATATACTAAGTACTCAACCTTTCAACATCATTTTCATAAATAATAATATAACATCATATTCTGACATACACTATTCCTTCGTGATAGCTTTCGTAGATCCAATTTTTAAATTTGCGATATGTTTTTGTCAGCGTTCATTTACTTAGTACTCTACCCTTAAAAATCATTCGCAGTTGACTATTCGCATTTTACACTAATATTCTACCCTTGCGATATCAATATACTTTTCGTACGTTTCGAAGTTTGAGCCAATTTTTCCTCAAAACTACTTATTATAATTCGTATAATAAACCCTCTAATTCTCCTTTGCTTTAAAAATTAATTCGTCTTAATTCCCATAATTTAGTAGACAAAAATTTCAACTTTCATGATTAATTCTATAAAATCTCATAAACAAGGTCTTTACCCTCCAATATCGATTTTATAATTTATAATATACCGTTATATTCTATCTTGCTTTAGTAATTAATTTGTCGTAGTTTTCGTAGTATTATCCAATTTTTAACTATACAGTCCGTTATTCACTCTCACCTTCTACCTTCTTTAAGCAATTAATTCTTAAACAACTTTTCAACATCGCTTTTAGAATTTGTAATACACATGCATAAACAATAAATTGATCATAATTTTAATAGTTTAATCCTACGTTTTAGATTTCGTTTTAGATATTATCGGCGTTCGTATGCTAAGTACTCTACTTTTCAACTTATAATTCGTTCTATACCCTCAACTTCTTCCTTCCGTTCGTTATCAATAATGTTTTCGCAGTTTTCGTAGTTTGATCTAATTTGGAGCTATTAAGCATAATTACTAATCACCCAAACTTTAGCTATTGTGGTTAATTTAAATTTTATAAACGTTCATTTACATAGGACGTTACACCAATACATCACTTTAATAAATCGCTTAATTAAACTAACCCTCATTTTTTACCTTGCATTATAAATTAAGTCGTCGTAATTTTCGTACTTATACTCAAACTTTAGATCTTATGATTAACATTATCGTCGTTTATTTATCTAGAACTCTTCTCTTCAACATCAGTTTTATAATTCGTAATATACCTTCAATTTCTAGCTTGCATTATCAATTCAATCGTCGTAGAATTTCGAAGTGTAACCCCAAATGATTAATTTTATCGGCTTTTATTTACTGAATACTCTACCCTTCAACATCAATTTTATAATATACTCTCAATTTCTACCTGGCATTATGCATAAACTCGTCTTAGTTTTCGTAATTTTACCCAAACTATAGCTATTGTGATTAATTCCATCGGCGTTCATTCAAATACTCAATCCCTCAACATCACTTTTATAATTCGTAACTAACCTTCAATTTCTATTCGGCAATACAAATTCTGTCGTCGCATGTTTGCCCACATTTTCGACATTGTAATTCACTTATTATCGGCGCGGCGTTCTTTAACTATGTACTCATATATAATTTTTATAATTTGTAACATTCCTCCTTTCCTACTTTGCATTATCAATTCATTCGCAGGAGTTTTCGAAATGTAACCCCACTTTAAGCTATTGTGATTAATTTTATCGGCTTAATTTAAAAAGTACGTACTCAACCTTTCAACATTACATTTATAATATACTCCCATTTCTACCTGGTATTATCAACTGTGTCATCGAAGTTTTCGTAATTTTACCCCAATTTAAGCTATTGTGATTTATTTTTTCGCGTTCATTTACTAACCATTCTACCCTTCAACATCACTTTTATAACATACCCGCATTTCGACCTTTCATTATCAACTGTTTCGTCGTAGTTTTCGAAATTTTTCCCAAATTTAAGCTTATGAGACTTATTTTTTCGACGTTCATTTACTAGTATTCTACCCTTCAACCTCACTTTTATAATATACCCTCATTTAAATTTAAGCTATTGTGATTTATTTTTTCGGCGTTCATTTACTAAGTATTCTACCCTTCAGCATCACTCTTATAATATACCCGCATTTCTACCTTGCTTTATCAACTGTTTCGTCGTAGTTTTCGTAATTTTACCCAAATTTTAGCTATTGTGATTTATTTTTTCGACGTTCATTTACTAAACATTCTACCCTTCAACATCACTTTTATAATATACCCGCATTTCTACCTTTCATTATCAACAGTTTCGTCGCAGTTTTCGTAATTTTACCCAAATTTAAGCTATTGTGATTTATTTTTTCGGCGTTCATTTACTAAGTATTTTACCCTACAACATCACTCTCATAATTTACCCGCATTTCTACTTAGCTTTATCAGCTGTTTCGTCGTAGTTTTCGTAATTTTACCCAAATTAAAGCTATTGTGATTTATTTTTTCGGCGTTCATTTACTAAGTATTTTACCCTTCAACATCACTCTCATAATATACCCGCATTTCTACTTAGCTTTATCAACTGTTTCGTCGTAGTTTTCGTAATTTTACCCAAATTAAAGCTATTGTGATTTATTTTTTCGGCGTTCATTTACTAAGTATTTTACCCTACAACATCACTCTCATAATTTACCCGCATTTCTACTTAGCTTTATCAGCTGTTTCGTCGTAGTTTTCGTAATTTTACCCAAATTTAAGCTATTGTGACTTATTTTTTCGACGTTCATTTACTAAGCATTCTACGCTTCAACATCACTTTTATATTATACCCGCATTTCTACCGTGCTTTTATCAACTGTTTCATCGAAGTTTTCGAAATTTTACCCAAATTTAAGCTATTATGACTTACTTTTTCGACGTTCATTTACTAAGTACTCTACCCTTCAGCATCACTCTTATAATATACCCGCATTTCTACCTTGCTTTATCAACTGTTTCGTCGTAGTTTTCGTAATTTTACCCAAATTTTAGCTACTGTGATTTATTTTTTCGACGTTCATTTACTAAACATTCTACCCTTCAACATCACTTTTATAATATACCCGCATTTCTACCTTTCATTATCAACAGTTTCGTCGAAGTTTTCGTAATTTTACCCAAATTTAAGCTATTGTGATTTATTTTTTCGGCGTTCATTTACCAAGTAATTTACCCTTCAACATCACTCTCATAATATACCCGCATTTCTACTTAGCTTTATCAACTGTTTCGTCGTAGTTTTCGTAATTTTACCCAAATTAAAGCTATTGTGATTTATTTTTTCGACGATCATTTACTAAACATTCTACCCTTCAACATCACTTTTATAATTTACCCGCATTTCTACCTTTCATTATCAACAGTTTCGTCGAAGTTTTCGTAATTTTACCCAAATTTAAGCTATTGTGATTTATTTTTTCGGCGTTCATTTACTAAGTATTTTACCCATCAACATCACTCTCATAATATACCCGCATTTCTACTTAGCTTTATCAACTGTTTCGTCGTAGTTTTCGTAATTTTACCCAAATTAAAGCTATTGTGATTTATTTTTTCGACGATCATTTACTAAACATTCTACCCTTCAACATCACTTTTATAATTTACCCGCATTTCTACCTTTCATTATCAACAGTTTCGTCGAAGTTTTCGTAATTTTACCCAAATTTAAGCTATTGTGATTTATTTTTTCGGCGTTCATTTACTAAGTATTTTACCCATCAACATCACTCTCATAATATACCCGCATTTCTACTTAGCTTTATCAACTGTTTCGTCGTAGTTTTCGTAATTTTACCCAAATTAAAGCTATTGTGATTTATTTTTTCGACGATCATTTACTAAACATTCTACCCTTCAACATCACTTTTATAATTTACCCGCATTTCTACTTTGCTTTATCAACTGTTTCGTCGCAGTTTTCGTAATTTTACCCAAATTTAAGCTATTGTGGCTTATTTTTTCGACGTTCATTTACTAAGCATTCTACTCTTCAACATCACTCTTATAATATACCATCATTTCTACCTTACTTTATCAACTGTTTCGTCGTAGTTTTCGTAATTTTACCCAAATTTAAGCTACTGTGACTTATTTTTTCGACGTTCATTTACTAAGCATTCTACGCTTCAACATCACTTTTATATTATACCCGCATTTCTACCGTGCTTTATCAACTGTTTCATCGAAGTTTTCGAAATTTTACCCAAATTTAAGCTATTATGACTTACTTTTTCGACGTTCATTTACTAAGTACTCTACCCTTCAGCATCACTCTTATAATATACCTGCATTTCTACCTTGCTTAATCAACTGTGTCGTCGTAGTTTTCGTAATTTTACCCAAATTAAAGCTATTGTGATTTATTTTTTCGGCGTTCATTTACTAAGTATTTTATTTATTTTACCCTTCAACATCACTCTCATAATTTACCCGCATTTCTACTTAGCTTTATCAACTGTTTCGTCGTAGTTTTCGTAATTTTACCCAAATTTAAGCTATTGTGGCTTATTTTTTCGACGTTCATTTACTAAGTATTCTACCCTTCAGCATCACTCTTATAATATACCCGCATTTCTACCTTGCTTTATCAACTGTTTCGTCGCAGTTTTCGTAATTTTACCCAAATTTTAGCTATTGTGACTTATTTTTTCGACGTTCATTTACTAAGCATTCTACCCTTCAACATCACTCTTATAATATACCTGCATTTCTACCTTACTTTATTATCTGTTTCGTCGTAGTTTTCGTAATTTTACCCAAATTTAAGCTACTATGACTTATTTTTTCGGCGTTCATTTACTAAGTATTCTACCCTTCAATATCACTCTTATAATATACCAGCTTTTCTATCTTGCATTATCAACTGTTTCGTCGTAGTTTTCGTAATTTTACCCAAATTTTAGCTATTGTGACTTATTTTTTCGACGTTCATTTACTCAGTATTCTACTCGTCAACAACACTCTTATAATATACCCGCATTTCTACCTTTCATTATCAACTGTTTTGTCGTAGATTTCGTAATTTTACCTAAATTTAAGCTATTGTGATTCATTTTTTCGGCGTTCATTTACTAAGTATTCTACCCTTCAATATCACTCTTATAATATACCACCATTTCTACCTTGCATTATCAACTATTTCGTCGTAGTTTTCGTAATTATACCCAAATTTAAGTTATTGTGACTTATTTTTTCGACGTTCATTTACTCAGTGTTCTACCCTTCAACATCACTTTTATATTATACCCGCATTTCTACCTTGCTTTATTAACTGTTTCGTCGTAGTTTTCGTAATTTTGCCCAAATTTAAGCTAATTGTGACTTATTTTTTCGACGTTCATTTACTCAGTGTTCTACCCTTCAACATCACTTTTATATTATACCCGCATTTCTACCTTGCTTTATTAACTGTTTCGTCGTAGTTTTCGTAATTTTACCCAAATTTAAACTATTGTGACTTATTTTTTTGACGTTCATTTACTAAGTATTCTTCCCTTCAGCATCACCTTTATAATATACCAGCATTTCTATCTTGCTTTATCAATTGTTTCGTCGTATTTTTCGTAATTTTACCCAAATTTAAGCTATTGTTATTTATTTTTTCGGCGTTCATTTACTAAGTATTCTACCCTTCAACATCTCTACTCTCCTAATAATTTTTATAATTCGTCGTTCAATCTCATATTCTACCTCGCGTTAGCCATCAATTCGTCGTAGTTTGACCCAAATTTTAACAATTATGATTAGTTTTAAGAACCTTACTTTATTACATGATTTTATAATTAGGAAAACATATCATCATATTCTATCGTGCATTATCAATTAAGTCATTGAGGTTTTTCGCTAATATAACCGTTATATTTTTATCAATTTTAATTAATTTGCCTTAGAAATGATAATTGCCAATTTTAATCGAAGTTGATATTAAATCTACAATTTTTGCTTATTTTTTACG
This sequence comes from Chrysoperla carnea, assembly GCF_905475395.1. Lineage (NCBI taxonomy): Eukaryota > Metazoa > Arthropoda > Insecta > Neuroptera > Chrysopidae > Chrysoperla > Chrysoperla carnea. Next base: position 67,939,907 of record NC_058337.1, on the reverse strand, counting down.
AAGCTGTTTAAAAAAAGAATGTTCTGAAGGTATCAATTTTATCTGACTTATTTTTATCAATTTTAATCGTATGATATTCCCCTTTAACACATCTATAGTTGCCAATGTTAATGCAAGTAGTTTTCAAAGAAGACTCGCTCGTTAAATTATCATTTTTATCTTATGTTTCTATATTAAAAAATATTCTAGCCAGACATATCCACCCATCCTCAGATAGTAAATTGCTTAGAATCTCAATTGTTTAACTAAAAGCAATTCTTTCCTCAAGAATTTTCATATTATCTACCGATTCTACCAAAGTTGTTTTAATGTGTTCTTTGTTTTTAATTTGGAAAACGTATCTGCTGTTGGAAAAATTTATTAACACTACGCAATCGATTACAGCATTAGTTCGGAGATAGTCACGTTAAATAAAACTGTCTAATGACCCTAGAACTACTTGTAACAATACGACATAAGTTATAATACACCACTACTTGAGGGGCAATTACAAGGTTAGGTAAGGTACTATTTACGTCTTATATTTACGTTGATTATTCAAATGGCTAAAACCAGTCATAACAAATTTTTAAATCACATATTTTGGCATCACATTAAATTTTTCCTTTTATTTAGAAATCTCCTAACAATTGTAATTTTCTCAGCTCACGCATCTATCTTTTCGTCGAACTTTGTATACCTTTAAACCTACATAGTTTTTTAAGAATTCAACAATAAAAAATTCAGTAATTTAATTTTGTATAGCTATAATGAATTCAAAATTTATTTACATGCATGAATTTTAAGGGAAATAAGAGAAACTAATATTAAGGTATATCGCGAACTATTGTCTAGCCATCTGTGAGTGAATTACAACAAGTTGTCAGAAATCTTAATCGTTAAAAATAAATGTCTATATAGAAACATTTATATGAATATGTGGGAAAATATAAGTATGTATTCACCTAAAATAATAAAATTGCCAAACGCGAGAATTTTTTCTAAGCAGGGTCAAAAAAACTTTTTTATGTCTTATTTACATTATTTTTTTTTTAGTTTTGAATGTCGAAATTATTTCATTAGGCTATGTAAAAGTTAGCATTATTCACTTTCATTTTCAGGAAACCCAAACGCAAGCAACTGTTTTCCTTTACACGTAAGATATGTGTTTGTTAAATAAAAATCTATCGTTCTTTAAAATGTAGTGAAAAACTGTTACTATTATATAATGAGTATAAAAAACATTAATCCAATATAATTATTTTCTTGTGTAGTGCCTACTCATTTTAATATATAAAAATCCCGAAACCACTGAACCGATTTCAATGAAATTTTGTAGACAAATATTTTTTGGTTCAACTTAAGAGATTTTTATGTCGATTAGTGAATGTAAGGTTTTTAATTATGCATTTAAAGAAGTTAAAGTTAAAAAAGGTGAATTATTAAATATTGGCATCCTTATTCGGTATAAGAAGTTTCTTGTTATGGATCTACTCAAACTGCTGTTTTCTTTTATTACTTTTTGATTACCGATTTAATAATTTTGCAATAGGTTTTGCATTTTGACTTTTCTACAAATTACTTTTCTATTATTAAAGACTTTCGATCGTAGTGATTCGATAAATTAAATGATACAACTCATTATCAATAAAATATATTCTATTCTATTCTAAATCGGTATGCGAATATAAATCCAAAAGAGAATAATTATGATTGGGAATGCGTATATTTAAGAATAGCCGTTATTTGTCCGCTTCACCGCACAATTCTATTTTATTTTTGTTAATATTACTCCCCTCTACTCCCAACGCCTGTTTATTGTCATGGTGGTACAGAAATCTAGATGTAAAATTTGCGCTTGATTTCCTTTCTAAATTTTGACACTGGCTATAATCTTTATGAAAAATTTAGTGATCAAACGCCTTTAAATAGTAAGAAAACATTAAATAATTAATATTAAACGTCGCATTTAAATCCATGGATTATTCTCTAGCTAAAAGCACACGTGAGGCCAGATTAAAACGCTTTTAACCAAATTCAATCATTTCAATATATTTATGTGAATTGTTTACTCATTAAAATATTTCATGAATCCTATACGTAGTTTGCATTATCCTCTGAGATTGAATTTTCTTTGCTTCAATTCTTCGTAAATTGCTCCCTTTGAGGCAAGTTTTTCATATTAATAATAAGCATTTACAATTTTAAAACAATTACCTTTTCAGGAAATCAAAAATAATTAATAATTTAATCAAATATCAATCAAAGTTTTATATAATTAGTAATTTATTTACGTCAATATAATATGCGTTGCTTTACAGAAAAGTTTCCAAATGATGGGAAAACTTACATCTAATTACAAACACACATTCAAATAACTATAATTATAATTAATTTTAAAATTATATGTAGTAGTTACCAACATCTATTCTACCTATTTAGCATAATTCGCATGAAATCAACAGGCGTCAGTTTCAAGTGTTACAGTCATATTCAATGATTCTACTTGGATAGAACAATTTCAAAAGAATATTTCTCATTTAACACGCACCTTGCAACCTTTTCCATTTACAGTACTAATTTAAATTTTCCTTTTTTTTTATTCGACGTATTCATTCACAATGCATCTATAATTAATTACTAATGACAATCGAAATAGTTTCATCTCTAACGGACTCATTTATTTTTTACTGGCATATTTCCACCTGATTAAAATCTATCATCAATGTTAATCCAAAAAGTTTTTAAATAATTGATCTATTTTTTGATATAATTTGAACTATCAAGTACCTATTTAAGTACTATTTGAACTTTGAGTATTTTGTAATTTTTAAATTTTATATTGTCGTAATGAATCTAGAATTACTTAATTTGAACTTTATCAGATATATATAATCGACGTTTTAGATAGATAGATTAGTTTAGATTAAATTTGAGATAAGAATAAGTTTTATAAAATCTTTTATACTTTTTTGCTTGGAAGTTGCTTCAGAAGTCCTGCAACTTTCCTTCAGAGAAAATCTCAAGTATCGTTTGAGAGAGATTTACTACAGAATGTGAATTCCAATTTCCTCTTATTCATGACAAAATCTGTATAGATCGTTACCTGCGCTTATGCTAAATGAGTTTAAAATGGCGAGAAACCAATAAGTACCCTCAAATAGTTTTTTTTTTAAATTGAATCCTCTAAAGCCATTTTCTAGAATGAGTCTTTTGTAAGAGCTTTTGCATTGTCTTGGTCAAGAACAGTGATTGGACTCGTTTACTTTCCTTTATTTCTTTATTTTTACTGTACTCTTCGGTAAACCGAGAAATGGTTCTGGGCCGTTTACCGGAGCCTTTACACCCACTAAAGCTACTTTATAAGTCTCTTTGTTTAGCTAATTTATCAACCTCTTCTTTACCTAATTTTTCAGCCAGTCAACAATGACTTTATTATGTTAACCCAAATTTTTTTAGTTTTAAGGTAAGATTTTACTCTGTTTTTGAGGTGTCAAATTGAACTTTTATATTTTTTGTTTTTAATCAAATTTTCCCAAAAAGTAAATCTATGATTACCAATTTTCTCTAAACAAAAAAGTTTTTATTTGAAACTCTTACATTTTCTTTTCTTTTTTTTTTACAATAATAAGTGAATTAGTTTTAAAGAAATTGGACTATTTTTTTATGTAGAAAATTTAAGTACTGTTTTTTATCAATTTTAATTTAATAGGTAGAAAAATAATACGTATGTAAATATTTGTGAATGGAAGTAATGACCCTCACTAGCTGGACGATTCTATTTTGCCAAAATCCAAATTTTCCATAATATTTAATTGCATAAAATATCTATTACATTAATTTGTATTGGTATGAATAAAAATAGAATTGGTACGAATTTGAAATTTAAATTACAAATATTAAAATAATAGTTCAACCTGTTCCACCGCAACACCAAACAAATATTCTTATTAAATTTTTTCATAATTGATGTCAAAAATAAAAATTTCCACATATATTAAAAATTAATTAAAAGTACGTCATATAAAATTAATGTCATAATTCATCAATAATTACAATCACAAAACTAGAAATATACTCTATATAAAATAAAGAAATACAAGGTTTTGTGAATATGCAGGGTGTCTTATTAAAAATGTATATGCATGAAGGGATGGAAGAATAATTAAAAATAGATAAGCATGAAATTTAAATTTTAAAATAGAAAACTTTAAACTATTCGTATAGGGTGTATAAAAAGCATCCTACTAAAAATTGCTTGACATTTTTCAAAACAAATTGAAATTTCTTATGTGGTTGCTATTTGGTGGAAAGGATAGTTAAAAATCACATCTATTTTTAACAAAACTGAATATATTCCTTATTCCTATCAGATTAGAACTATACCTATTAAGGTAGTATGGTCATTTTTAGAGGCGGCAAACATCATTCTTTTTACTTAAGACTGTAAAGAAAATTCAAAATATTTTTTTCTTGCAAACATTATACATAATGTAATAAGGATCATAGTCCATTTAAGTAACTTAAGTTTTTAGGTATTTAAAAAAATTTTCTATTACTCAATTTTGTCTGCCATGCAAGGGGTGGCAGTCAACCGTGGCGTAGAGGCGGAAAAAAATAAGTTCGTCTATAGTTAATAGTTATAATACCCAAGTTCCTAAAAACATGCTCATAAGTATGTGCATTATTTGTGACAACAGTCATGGTATTAGCACATAATAATGAAACGTAGTGTGTATACATAGGTACTCAATGGACTCACAACTGCATATTTATAAGGGTTTTTTATTTATAGTTGCAACAAATCAATTTAAACAAGTGAAATTTACAAAATTTAAAAAATCCCCGACAAATGCGATTTATTCCTTGTAAACCGATTTTTGGAAACTTAGCTATACAATGTTCTCAATCAATACGATTCCACTGAGAAACAAACACACAGACGCACAGATAAACACTTTAAACTTATAACACTCCTTCTTAAATCAATAACAAAGTGATGGTCAAGGACATCAGATGAGATGAAAAGAATACTTAGAGAGCTTTCATTTTTTGGGACAAATTTTTGAAAATATTTTAATTGAAATTGAAATATTTGAGCTGACTTTGTTCTTTTGAATTATTGCTTTAAATTATCTAATTATTTTACCATTTCACTTTTCGAAATGAATTGAGCCAGGTTTATTTAACCATTCATTTCCATAGTAATTATTTATATGTTAAAATTATAGGTCATGCCTCTTCCACTGAATCGATTTTGAGGATCATCGGCAATTTTTTAGTTTTTTCGGATACGGAAACCTAACCTAAGCTAAATTATCTTTCAAATGAAACCAAAAAAATTTAAATCTGTTCATCCGTTTAGGCGCTACGATGCCACAGACGACAGACACACAAATATAGCGGTTAAACTTATAACAACCCTTTTTTTTAGTTCGGGAGTTAAAAAGATTTTCATTTCTAAATTTTCCTAATAGAGAACTTCCATTCATTTTTTACCACAAATTTATATAATAAAAGCATAATTCGTCTAAAATCTTTTTTACACCCTATGAGGCTGTGAGCCCATCGGAATCACGCTATATTTACATTTTTCAACTGATTTCTATGGAAAACTACGTTATATTATAGTGAAAGCAAATTAGGGATAAACCATTTATTATTCCGCATTTTATCATCTCTCCATACGGTGGTGTTGCTAAAATGCATAAAAAATAGTAATCTTAGTAATTTTTAGTAAACTTTCGAAAAAAATTAAATTAAAAAACATGCGACTTCTCTATTAATCTAGTATTTTAGAGCATTCCCAATATGGTTTTAAGGATATACACGAAACTTTTCTCTCGTTTTTTGTACTTTACGGCCTGCTTGCATGTAAATTATGTAGGTACAATATAATTTGAATTATTCTTCAGAAAAGTGACTTCATGGTCAAACTAATGTACTTTGTATTCAATATGTGTATAAAATTAAAAACTTGCAGTTGTTTTAATTCAGAAGATTTTTAAATTTGTTAATTTCATCTTTTTACCAATTTTGAGTCAAAGAAACAGATTTTTTTCCAAACAAAAGTCAAGTGATTTTCAGGATAATATAAAGCTTACATTTGCAGCCTTTATATGTTAATTATCTACTATCCAATTGCTTTCAAAAGAATGGTCAAAACGTTTTAATTAAATTAAATCCAAAATATTTTTTTTATTAATTTCAATATTAATTGACGTAGTTTTGTTTACTAAATAAGTAACATACATTTAATTTAATTTTACATAATCAACCTGTAGAATTTCAATTAGTATTATTATTATTGTTATGATTGATACACAGTAAATTAAAATGTTATCAAACACAATATTTCATAAACCACACATTATCAATTGTTTTGTAAATAATATTATTTTGTATTTAATCAACCCTCACATATGAATGTGGCTGTCTACCATTCATGTGTGTCTGTCTTTCTGTTTGTTATTACTACAATAATTATAGTACCTATAGAATTTGTTTATATTTTCCCTTGTGACTGAAAGTACCTGTACTTAGTAAAATGTCAATGGGATTTGTACATAATATATTCAAACTAAACAGTTTTTAATTCTATTACGCCAGGCGTGAACTACAAGACGGGCGTCAACTAAATGAATCCTCTTCAAAAATTCACTAATATTAATCGAAAAAATTTAAATCTATATTTTTCAAAAATAATTTTTTTAAGGGAACGTGAGATAAAAAAACAGAAAAAGATTAAAAATTCATTGTCCTCCTCTATTCTTGTTCACTTCAGTCCCATGCTAAAAAATGCATGTCTTGTCATTAATTAAACGTATATACGCTCAATTAGTCAATGAAACCAACCACATTTCCACTGCTTCCAGAAGTTTTGTTCTTTTTGTCACAGTCCACGATTCATTCACATGCAGCATATAATAAAACAGGCCACACATAACATTTTGCATCCAAGTCTTTAGAAATATTTTTGTTTGACAGTAACGAGCTGAATTTATTAAAAGCTACCTTTGAGGGTCGCATGCCTCTTGTTATTATGTACACATCTACCATCTTCAACTTCAACTATAAAAGCTCCAAACATCTTGATTCACTTGTTCCACCATGGTGTTATGAATTCTTAATCCGCATTTGGTTTTTATGTTTGCTTATCACCATGCACTTTGTTTTACTAGTGTCTATCTAGAAATAGCTTAAAAAGCTTTCGAAAACTCAAATTTTTGAGAAATATTTCCAAAAATTTTAAATCATATTTTCTAACGTAATTATTAAAAACTTCGAAAATCGGTATGCTTTGAACTTTGGCTACGAATATCTTTTAAACGCTTAAGCATTTTTGTAGATCTTTTAATTTTGTTTTAAAATATTTATTGCCCGTTTTATGAGTTTTATTAATTAGCAATTTTATTAGTTTTATTAGTTCTACTATTTTTGTTCTTCAATATCTTTTAAATGGTTACATTGATGGTAAAAATGTCAGATACCTCATTTGTAGAACGTTCAAGGTTCAACTTACAAAAATATATGTTGAAATTTGCTGTAGGTACGTTCAATAAATGGCAAGATATGAATTTTTTCATAATGGGTTGAAGCAAAAATGAAAACTTTAATAAGGAGGACTTTTCTATTAATATTAATATCTAATTTTTTCGGTATCGAAAGAAAGAGATGTAGTCGATTGTTTTTGGCCCACCCAAGTGTAGATGCAGAGGCACCCCCTGGATATAATCCCTGCGGCGATTATGGCTATATGCTAGTTTGGGAAACTCCAAAAAAGTTGTTTTTCTTCAACCTTATAGAGCCGGTTTTCTTCAGCCTTTGTTACTTCTAACTGACAAAAGAATCAATAGTAACATAATTTACATTAAATATGTGGTCGTTTGACGATATTACTAATAAAAAATTCAGAGTTTTTCTATCGCCTCTACCAATAAATAAATTTGCATTAGCATCATTCCTTCTTACTTTTAAGTTAAATAGACAAAAGTTAACTTTTCAAAGAAAATCATTTTTTCCAAAAAAATTTAACCTTAACGAATATTTTAAAATAATTACTAAATACCAGTTACTTTTGGTTTACTACACCCAGTCAAACAGAACAGGGCTTTCTGATTGTTTAGTGTGCTTGTACGATGTTTTTCAATTTTATTTAGAAAAATTACCTAGCTTTCCTTATTCATCGGAGTGTTATTTCTTATATATATATCGATCGGTAATCAAATCAAATATTCATCAAATTCAATCAACTTTCATTAAATGAATTTATGAATTGAAATGTTTGTTGTTGTATAGTTTGATTTTTATAAGCATCGTTTTTTAACCAAGAGTTGTCATCATTTGTAAAAGCTCCTCAAGTTTTTTGTAATTTGTATCCTAATTACGTTGGTGGCTTAAAAATAATTATTCTGTATGATCAAAGATGTCCATAAATTGGAAGCAAAGCCATTTTTAGGGACAGGTTCTATTAAAGTGGTTAAAAATATTCGATATCTCTATATAGCTTTCTTCTCACCCAATGTTTGCCTTAACGTTTCAATGTTATGATTATTAAAATATTCTACAGATTCTTGTTAGTAAACTGGTACAAATAGTCTGTTTTATAAGTACAAATAATATAAATATAATTAATTTCATAATAAATTCGAAAAATAATTTCAAATGAATTTTCTAATATCCTTAATTATGTATCAATAAATGATACTTCAGCTGACATCCTACAAGAAATTCTATCTCCCTTCTAAACTACACCTTCACAAGCGGTTTAAGATTTACTGAGTCTAGGCTTGCCAAAAAATATCCAGATTATAAAATTTAAAATTAAAACAAAATTAGAATCGAAACCAAAAATAAAATATTTAGGTACTCAAAAATGCACACCACAATCCAAAAAAAAAAAAGCTTAAATAAAAATATCAGTTAGTAATATAAATTTCCCACAGTCGTAAAAATTTTCTTTGCATCATATTCGAAAACGAAATTTTCAAATCGTTATGGTTCAAAGTTCAATTACTCACAACAAAATTGTAAATTCAAGGCTACTAACACTTCTAATTAAATAAATAAAAATAAATTATATTTTAAAATCTTATGAGAAAAATAATTTTTCCTATACATTCACATTCAAACACACCTCGAATTTTTGTTTTTTAAAGTATTTTTAAGCCAAGTAATATATTCTTGTTTTTTATTATAAAAATATTTTTTAAAGAATCGTGTTTACTGACGTCGTGGGTAATAATTTTTCAAAAAACAATTCAAAAATTTTCCTAGATAAATAAATAAAATAATTATTCAAATTCAAGTTCATGAACAATAAAAATTTATGGTAATTTAATATCAAAAAATACCAAAAATTACGTAGTCAAATCAAATAGAAAAAACAAAAACATGCGTCGCAATTTAAAATTAAAAAATCAAGCTTTACTAATCACTTCACGCAGTTTACCAAAAAAGCGCAACAATTGGATTCATTAAATATCATTGTTGCCGTTGCTACAATGATGACATCTTACGAGCTAATCAATAACTACACACAGACGCATTCAAAAACGAAATATGTTTTAGTTCATAAATAATGATGGCGCTCAAGTATAAACATTCTGTACAAATAAATCGATGGAGCAGGCGTATTTCCCGCCGTGAGTCGCCAAGAAATAAGTTAAATAAAAACAGTGTAATGTACAAATGTGTGTGTTAAAAAAGAAAAGATTTATGGTAATACAAGCCATTTCATGAAACATGGTATGTAATGTATGACCAGTTATTTTGTATTTAAGTGTGGTGCGCAGACTTAGTCACATTCAGTCAAAGTTGACAAGTCTTCAAGAGAAGATAAACACATATACTAAATAGATTAAAAACCCCGTTTTGCGGTTACACCTATTTTAACAGAACTAGGAAGTAAATCGAAAAATTATGTATTATATTGCGAACATTTTTCTAAGAGAAAAATAAAAAATATTGTGTTTTTATATGGTGCAAATATTAGTGTGTGGAAATTGAAAAACTGAAATTATTAAAAAATTTTCGTTATTTTTACTTTAAAATGTTAGTGTAATCTAGGTAAAAACCGTATTAAAAGTGGGATTTTGTGTTGTGAAATAAAAATTTTATTTTATTTTTATCCCCTGTAATTTAGTTTTAAGGTAAGTTTATTTCAAAACTTTTTAACTAATATTTTTTCAAAAACATAACCTTAAACTATAGTCGGTCGTCATGGTAACCCACACACTAGTTACGGTTAGCGAGATGTTAATGGCTAGTTAAATACCAATTAACCTTCAATTCTATTTTTAAAACTATTATTTAGAAATTTAAATATTATTTTATTAATAACATAAACAAATTTTGTAATAATTTTATTTATAAATGGTAAGCAAAAAAATTTTTATATATAAATATTTAGGAAACAAAATAAGACATTATTTTAAAAACGGTAAGAAGGTTAGTAGGCCACTCTTTAATAACAGAGACACTATACAAGTTTGCACAAATAAATTCACAGCCAATGAACTTTTTTTTATTTAAAAAGACAATATTAATGCATTCAAAAAATTACTTAAATTACAAGAAGTCTCATCTTTGTTTATACAAACATTAAAAAACAGGTTTCAAACAGAAAAAAAATACCGTTTTAAAAGAGAGTTAATTTAAAAACAAAATTATGTGTACGGAAATACACGGAGACACGTGACTACTTGAGGAATTTGACAGCGATACCTTTATGTTACAAACTTAAAAATACATTGAAATAAACTTCATACAGAAATATTTCAACTAATTGAAAAAAACAGTTAATTGTTCGATTAGATATTTAGAAATTATAGAATGATTTTTTGACGTCTAAAATGATTCATCCTATCACAAGTATTAAATTTCGTGACGTCAGTTTGTTTAACATAAAAATCTAATCCAGTTTGGATTATCTATCGCTCTAATCATTATTATATTATGATACAACTTATTTCGAAAAAAGTTATGTATAATTTTTTTAATTAAAAAAATGTATTTTTAAGAAATCTAAAATTGTAAAAGGCTGATGCAACTTAAGTAAATAATATATTGAACTTTGAACTATTCGTAACGCCCATATTTATATGAAAAACGATATTTATAATTGATAGTACATTTTTTTTAATTTCTTAGTACCCTCAATTCCAAGCAAAAATATTTTGCATTTTTTCTGACGACACAATTCTACAATACCCATTCATGTCCGCTTTGGGGTAAAGACAATGGATAAATCCAATACGTTCTATATTTTGTTTTATAACTTTTTTCCAAATATTCGGCAAGTGCCTGTAGAACTAATTTTAATGAACCCAAATATTTGTAATAAGAACTCAGACATGTATTTTTGTTATAACAATTAATTCTAGTGTAATAAATAATCGATTATTTTAATATTTGTATTATAAATATTTATTTAAATTATATAGAATTAAATAATTTTTCCTCCATTAATAAATATTTATACCCTAACATAATAAATGTTAAATAAATCTTATAGCACGATAAACTCCTCATGCCTCGCTTCTTTTTGGCTTTGTTCATTACTTGTTGCACAAAACGGTTAGATAAAATATTATCGAAATAATAAAACAAATTTTTTTTATTGTATTTATGACACTTTGATAAAAAAACAATTAAATTTGTGTAGGAGGAGTTTCTTTATTAATAAATAAATTCAAAACCCGCATTATTACATTAATTTTAAATTAACTTGGAATGACTACAATCACAGGAAAATCAGTTTTGTGTTTAATTGATTAAATATCATAATGGTTTATTGTACTCTTAACTGCTAATGGATCGACTTTTTTAGCCTGTGACAGGACACTATTAAGTCAATAAATTAGCCCATAATTAAAAATTGATATTAAATGGGTGCCCTTTCGAAGCCGATTTCCCCTTCTAAATATAATTTGGTTTATTAAGATAAATGTGTCGTTCCTGAACACATAGCCGGGTTTATTAAGCTTTTTTACTTTTAGACCTTTAACTAACACCCCTAGCGAAAATCGAACCTGCAACCAACCTCAAATGAAATGGATAGAAAACGCCGGCTTTATATTCTACCAACTTTACTATCAAGCTATTCGCATATTCTTTATCTGCCTAAGTAAACCTTACAATTTTCTTGTTGGAAAACTAGTGGAAATGATTTTAATTATTTTCGCTTTAAAATTTTTTCAAATTAATTTAACTAAATGGCAAAAGTAAAAAATATTAAAAAAACTACATCTATAGCAAACTTTTGGAAGTAAACATAAAAACTAAGTTTTAATTTATTACACCCTTGAATTTACTCTATTAACCTTTCTTACACATTTAATTTTTAAAATTACCAATAAAAATATAATATACATTGGGTTAACCTAGTTTTTAACACACATTTATATACTACCAATAAAAATATCAATTAGAATAAAAAAAATACTTCGTGCTAACCTAATTTTGAACTCAAACTCATCCAAAGTATCCTCTTGACTTTTTTCTTAACCTCTACTGTATATATCTTTTAATTTTTAACAACAGTCATAAAAATGTAAATAACACAAAAAAAGACGCCGTCTTAACCTAGTTTAGAACCCAAATACTTTCTATTCAATATCATAAACCAATTGACATTTTTATGAGCCGCCTAAAGAAAGTGGTAATCAATAAACCCAATTTTACTTATTTGTTATGTGTGTTAAACAATTCATTTGTGGGATTTACTTGAATGTTACGAAACAATACTAGAAAAAATTCCCTGAATACAGGTATATGTAATATAGTTCCGTAATTAATAATGATGTTATATAATTAATAAACCAGATACTTAAACAACAATAATAAATAACTTTTCTGTAATATGCAATAATAATTCTTGTTTGTTAATGTTTGTTCGTCTTGATACAGTGAAAGTTATTATTTATATCGTACACCAATTATTCAATATAGAATACTTTAGAATATTCTATCATATTCTTCCTTTTATAAAAATGTATGTAACCATGTTCATTCTAATAGTCTTAAAAAAACCAGTCTCACTTATAAATATAAAATGTTCACTTTATGAATATTTAATAATTAGCATATTTATATAATGTGTTTACATTACGTTTTTTTTTTTTCGTAACTAGAATTTATTTATTTTTTGTTAAAAAAAGAAATAATTTAACTCGGAAGAATATATTTATTTAGTTGTTTGCTCTGTTGCTAACGATTTTTATTATTTTTTTTTTTTTAATCTCATGAGGATAATTAATCCTTGACATAACATTTCACTTTGAATATTATTATACGGCATGATAATCCTTAGATTATGACGACAGAGAATTTCATTCCGACCATTCTTCGCAGATATTCGTGAATACTATTTGACCGGATGTTCAGTATCGAAAAAAATGATACCCAGTTAAAAAATATTTTGTCAGTCTATTTTTGACACGTATATGGAATTGTTCCTCTACAGTACAACTTGAATAAAGTTTATAACGTCAAATCTGGGATATGTATTATGCGTTATTATCTCTGTAAATTGATAACTCGCTTCACATAAAATAGAAAATCTTCAACTTACGTGGTTATTTTATTTTTTAGAAATGAAGTACTTGCATGTCAATCCTAGTAGCTTAGTTGGTTTAGGCGTAACCAATTCCCTGCGCGGTATGCCTAGAGTAGCGGGTTCGATTCCCACCGACACAACAAAAATTTAATTAATAGTTGTGATGGGCTGGTGTAGTGAATGATATATGCATGAAGAAGGTGCACTCAGCCTCTGAATATAATTGAGGAGCTGATAAATGGGATTATCAGAGGAAAATGTAGTTAAACACATATGATATCACAATGGAGTCTATAGCCTAAGTGTGTCTTCGTGGACAGCCAACATAGCCTAACCTAAGTACTTTAGCTAAGAATTTAAGCTAGTTATTCAATTAAGAATACTAAGTCCCTTGATTCTAATTCATACTCAGCAAAAATTTAATCCTTAACACCTTTTCCAAGTTCAAAACTTAAACTTTCATTTTAAGTAAAACTTTGTAACGACAGTTTGTTTTAATTTGGAGCTTTTGATCCGTTTTTTTTTTCTTTGTTTCATTTTTTTCGTTTGTTCAAATGGTTTCCTAGCGTTAGATTGTCTATTTTCAAAATAAGTATGTCATAAATTAAAACCTTTACCTATCTACCTATTTTTTTAGTGCTATTGTATCTACAGGTACAATACATTTTATTTATATAATTTTTATAATAAGTGTATCATTTATCCCTGTGTTAATAAATTTTTTAATAGACGAGTCTACCTTGGTTTAATTTGATGATGTTAATTGGCAGTAAAACGGATATCCCCCAAGTAAAAATACCAATACTTTCAAATTTTATCTAATTTATTAGTTTAGACGATTTTAGAAGACATTTATTAATGTAAATATTTGGATTGATTATGATTAATTTCCGACCAAAAATATATAGGTACTAATTAAATATACATTTTACAAGATCTGAAACCAAAAAACAAGAATCTTGTTTATTGTGCAAAATTAGAATCTTGAAGGAGAAACATACAAAGACTATTTTATTATTATTTTTCTCGCCTATTTACTATAAATCGAATATGTATATTATATTAGATTGATTTTAAAATTTTAAACAAAAAATCGAATTTTTCCTTATCCGTTTCAAATAGAAAGCCTTCGTGAATATTTTCGGATTTCCGTTAGTAATAATTTAACCTGATTCGAATTATCTGCAACGACATAGCCTTTTGATTCCTTCTTTATTATTAGGAAAAATCTTAGAAGAATAAAAACGGACGATTCTCCTTTACAAGTTAATTTATAAAGGGTATAACATAATTTAACTTGACTTTTCAATAACTTTCCAAACTCTTGTGTCCTATTCTAACCTATTCCAGACTGATAATATCAATGTAACTGAACATCTTTTCTCGCATTTTATAAATTACAGTTAACGAAACTCCTACACATCCCAATCCTAATTTCCTTCCCCGAAGTAAATCTCATCTGCCATGTCACTATCTTATTGAATGTATTTCCAAAAACGCTTTAAAGCGATTTTTTAAAATAATAAATGTCCTTTTCTAATTATTATATACTAGCAGAGTCACTTCGCTGAGTGAATACAGAACACTTTCTCCATCAATTTTGTTAAAGAATATTTATGCAAAATTTGAAGTAGATTGCACCAAGGAATCAAGATTTCCCATACAAATCCCCCCCTGCTCCGTTTTTCACGCCCTTGGTTAGAATTTCGGAAAATTCTTTCTTATCGATTGCCTACGTCATACAAAGAACACACTTTCCAAATTTCAGGTCTTAACGATAATCGATTTAGGTTGTGCGTTGATCCGTCAGTCAATCATTCAGGACAAAGCATTTTATATGTATAGATTACTGGAGAAACCTAATAAAATTTCAAGTTGCTAAAAATATAGATTATGCTACACTTTAATATGAGTCACTCATGAGTCAGGGTATGTTATAGACATAGACCTATTTTCAAAATGATATGGTCTAAAAATTTTCGTTGTATATTTCAATAAAAAATTTTATTCAGAAAAAAGAACAATTAATTTTATTTGCTAGTGTAATATTGAAATTCCATTTTGATACAAATACTTATCACATTTGTTTATACATAACTAAAATGGCATTTAAGTGAACTCATTACACAGACACCTGTGTTTTAGTAGTTATTAGATTAATGAAACGATAACTTTTAAATTAAGTAATAAACTATTTTTTTCATTAAGTAAATAACTTAATTTCAATCAAAAACATATTACAACAAAAATATATAAACATACGCAATGTTAATTGTGAATAAAGAAACATTATGAAAAATTTGTCTACAAGGCCACCCACTAAGCTATTATACTACTCTATATTCACGCAATTAATTCTAGATGACAAATTTCGATATACTATAGGTATTTGTAATCGAAATTAATTTTTTTTAATTAACTTTCATTGAATGATGTATAGTTTACAACCACGATTTATTTAGGTTAAAAAATTTTCTGCTACCGAGCTCAAACCCCTTTTACAATACTACATAATCTTTGATTTCTATGTTGTTTACATAAAATCGAGCGATTTGTCTATATTTTCTATCTGTATTATGATGGCAAATAATTTAATAAGCATAATTCGTCATGTGGTGTTTTTTAATTAGGAACGTGTTGAATTACTTTTAAATACAAATTGTCAAGGACTAATGTCTCTAATCATATTCTAAGAAATTTTTTAATTTTAAATTATGTAAAATTTAAATATGTGTAGTCAATAAACTACACTGATTAAAAAGTGGTTTTTTACATAAAATTTGTTTCAGCCCTAGGTTATCTTATATATTATTACTCTAGTTAATTTTTTTTTTGTCCTACTCCTAACTTCCTTATTCTTCTACCAAATTCCATGATTCACTCCTCATTTTCAAGTTTATTATGTCTAGGCTTGACGAAAAATATACTCACGGTCTTAAAATGTACCGCTTAGGAAAAAAAAAATGCTAGACAAATAATTCGAACGAAAAAATATTTATATATATTTATAAAGCTCTCCTAATACTCATGACGTATGTATAATTATATATTAATTATTATAATTTAAGGGCTTTTGACTTTTCTAACAAAAATTTGTTGTGTTGTTTTTAGCAACGAGTACAGGGTAGCCAAAATTAAGACAATATTGACTATTATTTCTTCAAAATGTTTTAACTTTACAATTATGGATATTGACAGTGGAATCCAATATTAAATTAATTGTTAAGTACTAAGAATCTAATTAAAATCAAACCTAACATCACAGGAAATTATAATACAAAGTCTGAAATATCCAAAATGTTGATATTGTTTACAAGTAGTGTAACTTCTCAAAATTTAATTGCATTGGGAGTCGAACCCAATATTTTTTTTTAATTACAGTGGTTTTAATGCTAAAAAACCCACACTACAGTAATATTTTATAAGAGAACCTTAAAAATTTTTTTCTTGAAATATCAAAACTGTTGATATTATTAACTGATCGGAATGACCATTTTTTTATTCTTATTTTTCTATTGTTCCAGGGGAAAATTTTTTCCTGAATGATAATGTTTTTTAAAATTAAATTTTCGTGTCCCAAACGACTCTGACTTTCGTACATTATAATAATAATGTGGTCGTAATTAGGAGAAATTAAAAGTTATAATGAGGGGAGGGGCGCTAAGTCAAATTTAGAAAAATAAATTCTATTTAATTTTTTTTTCTATTTATAGAAACGTAAAATGTTTTTCAGAGAAAATAAGACTGATTATTTCCTCTGACGAAGAGTGAATAGAAAGAACTTTTTCATGTAACGCCGGAAATCGTGAAATTTTTAAGACATTTTCTTTATTGTTATACTATTAAATCCTTATTTGGGATTCCATTAATATACCTGTCATATTTGTTACTAAAATTATTTTTGCTAACTCAATATTGACTACCTTCGAATCATTTATGTAATCGATAGTTACCCCACTTGACAAAATCTTGATTGTTACTTAAAAATATTTCATTACTTATAGCAAGTAATAAATACAAGGCTATTCAAATACGATTTGTTCATGACTTACGTTTAATACTTATTTAATATTCTACGTACAGTGGTCTTATTTGTTATTATTAGTCAATAAATATATTTTAATTTATCAAAAGAATTCTATTATATTCTTTGATGCGATGAAGCAACATTTCAACTATCAAAACAACGAAGCCATTTTTTTTTCCTAAACAACCAATATAATTATTATAAAATTTTTACTTTCATACAGAGATGCAACTATACCAAAAAATATTTTCATTAACCTGGTTTCGTTATGTAATTACTTTTTTTTGCTTCTAAACTTAATTTTTTTTGGAGTACATTACGTAAAATTAACTATTGTTTTTTTTTTTAGGGGGGAATATCACTTATTAAGCACTTAAAAAAAGATTAAACAATTTTTCTTTTTTATTTATATACATTAAGATAGTATCGCAGTATCGAGGGTCACAGTTAACTACTTTTTTTTAAATTTATTCAAAAAATCATAGTTATTTCTAAAACTTGAAGAGAAAAACATTTTAGCTTATATTTTTCAGTAATACACTAATAACAACTGAACAATTGTACGAAAGTTGTAACTGCTTAAATACTAGTTAAATTAATTCATATAAATTTTATTTTTTTAATTTTTTGAAAATAGTTGTTAAATTCAACTTCTGATACATTATGGAAAAAATTATAAAATATGGGAAAAAAGTTTTGGCTGACTTGACTAGAGTGGTATGACTTTGATACTGCTATACTACCTTAAATTGACGATTAATGAATGATTTTGAGGAGACTATCTTTACTTTTTTTGTTTGAAATATGGCAAAAAAATTAGATATTTATTTTAATGGGTGTCTTTATTAATAATCTATTTCGTAAACTTAATGACATCAAGTTTTTTTTTTGGAAAGAGATGATTTTTGCTATGAGTCACGAAAATATTTAAACATTAGTTTTAACATTTAAGAAATATTAAATTTCGTAAATGTTTCTTTTTTTTGTTACCCAATTACTGTTAACGATTTTTCTTACAATATCGTTAAAGTAGTGGTGAATTTTTTTTATTTACTAAAAAATATTAATTTTTATATTAGAGGGTATTAAAAAAATGTACGATAATTATAAAAATTTATTTTAAACTCTCAATACATAGCAATAAAACTAGTGCTAAAAGTTAAGCAATTACTTAGTCAAAAATTTGATTGCATTTTATAGCTAATTAATTCTTGCTATTTTTTCGCATTATGGGTCATGTGAAATGATGAGAGGCTAGTTAACGTCATTTTTAATATTATTGATTAAAATTAATATAATTTTAATAAATCTAAGGAATCATTATGTTTGACCTCCGATTTAATAATAAAACACTGTTGTCAAAATTACAAATTTTATTTAAATTTTTTTGTACATTTGCAGTTAAACTTGACATTTTGACACAAATTTGTGAATTAAAATTTTGGTTCAAAATGAATCCTGATCACGTCTTTGATCCGAATAAAATTATGTTTTTTAAAGAACAGATTTTAATTTTCAAAAACAAATATATAGTCTAAGCCAATTAAATGTAGAATCGCTTTGCTACAATCGCTACAATTTCAAACTTAATTTATTATTTCCAAATTCTCGAACTGACCAATGTTTCAAAATTATCATTTTCTGGCTGAATATTTTTTATTTAAAGTCATGATGACCTTTTAGTACAAAATTCCCTCATATAATTAATTCAAATTTAATTATGATTTATAAATCGGCAAATGTAAATATTTAAAATAATTTTTTTACTTTTAATTGTCCAAACCAAATAGTCTACAATTAAATGTCTAACAGCTTTGCAACAATTTGTAAGTTAATTTATTTATTCAAAATTCTCGAACCGGTTAATGTTCGCAAATATTGACATTTTCTGGCTGAATACTTTGTTAATAAACTGGAGTTGTTTCCTAATATTTCCTGTGATTTCTCGTAGGCAAGATAAAATTGGCAATTGTATTTCTCTTTGTATCATCAGTTATTTTATTGAATTTTTAATGTTCCGGAATGAGTGATATTCATCTTGTTCGGTGATTAATAAAATTTCCTAACTTTAGCCTAATTTTTCGATCCCTGAATTCAAATATCTAATAAAAAAGAATCGTGATTATAAATTTTTGTTTTCTGTTCGACACTTTTTAACACGATGCTGTTCGACACGATGAATATAATATTCCGGCTGTCCAATACCCTTGAAACTCTCAAATGATTGGTGATTTAATCAGTAAGTCTCAAATTTTTTTTCTAAGAATTAATTTTTTTTCGAAAAAACTGATTTCCTGACTGGTAATTTTGCATGATAAACAATTTAAAATGTTCAATTTTCCCCGTTAGTAGAATACTTGAAAAATTGAATGCTCGGGACTTTTCTCTAATTTTGCTCTACAGGTTCCCTTCCCTATTTAACTGTCAAAAACATAAGCTCTTGATTGTATATATTTAAAAATGGTGAATCTTTTCCTTCATTACCCAATTATCTAATGATAAGTCGCTACCCAATATTGTCAAATCATTAACTTCATTTTACAAACTTTCAAATTCCAAAAAGTCAATTTATGGCTACATATTATTATCCATTTTATCAGTTAGGATACTTCCTGATTGATAATTGTCGTCGAAAAGTGGCACTTATAGTTCTTTTTTCTAAAAACTTATTTTTGGCTGTTTAATTAATAAAGCTTTATTTATTTCATTTTTATTTAAAAAAATTGCATTTTTATTTCTAATTGAAAAAATTAATCATGATCCCAGACTCCGAACTACAGTTCGAATAATTTTTGTGATTTTTTTTCTAGATTAGACCATTATTTTGTCAAAATCATTTCGAAAAAATAAAATTACCAAAAAAATGAACTTCCGAGTGAGGCTTCAGATTTTTATTAATTAATTATATATGTATTCAAATCTAGCACACGAAATATTTAATGTAATGAAACATATGCTTTACATAAATTTTACGGGTATACATTTTAATATTAAAAAAAATAATCAATTTATTACTTCGTTAAATCATTATAATTATTAATTGGGTCAGTGCTATCAACTCGAGATTTAATTAATTCATACCTTATTTTTAAAGTATTATAATTATTAGATTTTCAAACTTTATTTTTTACTTCAAAAAAATGTACCATAAATATTGTACCCCCCATTTGACTTTGAATTTTATCAAAAGTGTATCCACGTATATTTGAGTTCGTTATCTTTATCAATAAAATTAACCCAATTATTTATTTATTTGGTATATCATTTCATGATAAAATTCAATTTAACAAAAAAAGTAGATATATTTAGAGACATAATGACTAACAAACATGTAATGAAAAATTCAACCAAGTTTCTTGACGCCACTTAACAAGACGTCTCGACGGCGATGTTAGGCGTCTACTATGTCTGTACACATCATAAATTGCATGTTAAAGTATGATATGAAGAATTCAAATTGCCCCAATTATTGCGTAATACGGTCATGTCATAATATGACTCATTCTAATACTTAATATTGATTAATATAAAACCACACATACTTTATAATAAAAAACAAAAATGGCGTTATCACAACTAATATTCCCTAACCTTAACTTCTAAAATATATCTAATAAAATTTAAAAATAGAATATGTACTTACTTCACACAAATACTTTTTAAAGACACCTTTGTATACTTTTTTCTAAAAGGCTGTAATATAAAGTTTTTGAGGGTTTTGTATAACAATTGTGCAAATAATAAAAAAAAAATCGATAATATATATTTTGATCCCTCCTAGAGAAATCTCTAAGATTGATTAAAATTTTATTTTGCAATATTTTGTTGAAATTTTATAAATACATCTATGAATTTTTTTAATTTGTAAAAAAAAATATATACTTAAAAATCTAGGGTTATTCAGTTTATCACTATATATCATTAAACTACCTATTGCGCAAGTCCACTAAAATAACACATCATCAATGGCGTTATAAAAATAGGAATATTACTGCCTCACTGAATCAAGATCATCGTTTACATATTTCTTTCTTTGTTGGATTCACTAATCCCATGTATGTTGAGACAATACCCTCTCTCTCGATGTTGTGGAATTTTTATGTCCAAATTTTCTAAGTACCTTGGCCAAGGATTTCCTCTAATACCCTTTATTATTAGGTATAATAGCTTTGAAAGATATATATATTTAGGGATATTTTTTTAGAATTTTAATTCCACGAAGTATTCAATTTGTCGAATTTTCTGAGGAAAAAGTAAAAAAAAAAACAGAACCCAAGTGTTCCAATACTTATTAAATCAATAAGAGTTACATTTATTCATTATAGAATTGTCAATATTCAATATGGCGGTAGCGTTAAAAATATGACGCAATTTACTAATATTGATTTTTTTTCATATTTTAAGTGAATAAATATAACTTTAAATACCACAAGATTTTGTATAAATTTACTACGAAATAAAAAATTACAAGCTAAATTTTATTCATTACAGAGGTAAAGAATATTCAAAATGGCGATTGGCGTCTTGTTAAAAAATATGACGCAATTTAGTATCATTGATTTTTCTCATCTTTAAATTGAATAAATATAACTTGCAAGATTAAAATTTGTATAAATTTACTACGAAATAAAAATTACAAGCTAAATACTTAGCTTACGATGTTCAATAGTTACGAAATTTTGATGAGAATCCCTCGACGTACGAAGTCCACATCCATTGCAGATGCATCCAACAGCTTTTCTTTCATTTCCATAATAAAATATATTTCACTTCAAAAATATTATTACTTTTGCACTACTTAAAAAAATTTTAATGAACTTTAAACATAAGCTTCTTTTTCTTTGTTCGCCTTGGTCTTGAAAAACGATGTTGCCTCATGATGTTGAAAGTATATATGTGCCCGGTTGAGCAGCGAGCTTCGCCTTATATATTCTGCACAAATGTTCTAGAATATTCTTTCAATCAATTACATACAAGGGAATGTGCTAGAACTGTGCAACAGAGTAAATAAATACATTATAAACATATACTTATCTATATTGATCTCTTTGTCTAGCTTTATTTGGGTACCAATGACGACACACTTATGACATGTTCATAACATGGATGGGCATGAGAAATTTATTATATTTTTTTTTACCTAATTTTGATAAATTTTTACGTTAAGTATGTAGTATTTTTTCGAATAATTGTGAATAAAAAAATTTAATTTTTAACTAATTTCTTATTTATTTATTAAGTTTGGTTAGATAGAATTCTAAAACGATAACCAATATCTGAATGGAGTTGTTGCACACGCCCATAAGATAAAAATTTTTTAAATAAATTTTTAAGTAGAAAATAGTTTTGAATTAACCTTAAGGTAAATTATGATTAAACTGACTTAAGTAAATTACATCGTTTTTAAATTGGTTAATCCAATAATTATCCCCACTTTGTGTAGTGTTGTTAAACATGTGGGATTCCTCATTCAATTTACCCCACTACTCATGTGATTTTTCAACGGATTTTTTAAATTTAAAAATTTTGAATATGTTTTTTTTTTCTGTTTCAGATAAATTTCAAAATGGCTCATCTTGTTACAAGTGTAATTCACACATACCATGATATCCTCGACAAAAAAAGTGGTATGTATCTCTCGTCTCTAATTAATTTTAATTAATTAAGTTAAATGTAAATTGATTTTTAGAAATTTTTTTTTATTTTAATAAAAACTATTTAAATATTAACTTAAAATTTTTTATTTAAATAATTTATAACTTGCGTATTTAGTAAAATCAATATTTGAATTACCCATACGTATTAAGAACAATCTTCTAGAATCTTCGATAGTGACCCATTGAAGTTAAAATACAGGATGGTCAGAAATATTTTTAAACTTTTTGTTTAAATATTTATTTCCATATAAATTGCATTATATCATGTATCATGACAGTATAGTTGTTTATATACTTACTGGCAAACAAATCGATTCACTTTAAAATCAAAACGTTTAATGATAAAAACATTCAATTGTTTGTTTCTAAGTTTGAACAATCGATATTTTTTTTATCGGTTGTAAACGCTTCAATTAATCATAATAAATCAATTTAATTCTGAAAATACAATTTATATTAGAAATAAATAACAAAAATTTTCTAAAATTATTTTAATTTATATCAACTTAAAATATTGAGTTTTTCTAAATCAATTATCGTTGCTCAAATAAAATGTAAATAATGCCGATAGATGATATTATAGTAAATAAATGGTGAGGATTAAATTGTCCAGGAAATTCAGTCATACTATGTCATATAAATTTATTTGCGCTCCCACCATATTTTTTAAATCGACTTCCATGGAAGATGCAATTAATTAACCTCAGTCAGAGTCGAGTGGTTTTAATTTTTAGTTACAATGCTTCTAATTACCTGCCTATTTTAATTAATTGCTAACTATCCGCGCATAGAATTAAAAAAATAGAAGAGCACTTTTCGTGTTAGAATTTTATTTTCTACCTGATGCAACCAAAGCGTGCGAGACACCTGTATATTGATACCATTCCCTATCAACGCCACACACTGGTTATGTTTGATTTAATCCCCCACAGAGTACTACTATAATCGATTGAATAAATCGTTTCGAAACTCAATAGAATCGATTAATCGCTTATAATAAATAATAGACTTTAAAATTCATTAATAGAAAAAAAACATTTCAAACAAGATATCAATTAAATAAATATGGTAGGAGCTCAAATAAATATATGGTAAATTGCGCTATCAACATTTATTTATTATATTATAAGATTCAATGCAATTCTCCAAAAACGAAAAAAATTTCTAGAAAATACAATTTTCGAACCAATATATAATTGTATCGGTTTTTTTAAAGTTTTGTAATTTATTAAACATGATACAAACTCAAATTAATAATATGATAAAACAATATAGAAGTTATAAATATTACCGCTAGCGGCGCTAAAAACGATCCTGCACACTCGTGCTAATAATTTTTATTATTTTTCTTCTCGATTTTTTTTGATAACTAACATTTATAAACAAACTTAAATTTATTGGATTAAAAAGAGTAAAAAGTTTGTTATTCCTTTTTGGGAGTTTTATTCTTCAGCGTAGTGAAAAGAAAAATGGTCTATAGTTTTTATTACTAAAAAGAAGCGCGACAACTTTTAAGTCGATATTTATATTTTATTGAATTGAGAGTTATCGATATGTTATCATTCTTCGTAAATATATGGAAAATTTGCAATTTACTTAATGTCTGGGTTTCTTTGTCTGTGAGTATGAGCACAACCGGAAGAGACGCGACTTAAACACCAGTTTTGTAGTGACATAGAAAGTGATTGACACCGATTTATAAAAATAATCATTATTTCAAATATATTGATTTTACGTCATTAAATTGAATTGAAAAATTTTTAAGGCATGATTTTTACGCAAATCTTTTTATTTCAAAACTAATTGAAATTCTGTACAGTTTTTATATATTTTTTTAATATATCTTTAAAAGCTTAAAAGTTTCATTTTTATTGGCTAATAATTTTTTTTGTAGTAGTTTTGAAATTATTTCAAGGTTGATATTAAATATTCAACACCAATCTCTTTGAATCCTGTGTAATGTTTTAATAACAAACTGTTTTAATAAATTAAAATAATTGTCTTTATTAATTGAAATAAATCATGATTTTTTGACGTTCAACGTCCATCAACGAGTTTGACCAATGATAATTTGTTATACCAAGATTTGTTGAAAATTGTTATTTTTTTTGACGTAAAAATAAATCAAAAATCAAGATCATTGTGAAGCTCTTCCCTCCTACTTTAAATCAGACCATTTTAAGGAAGACTACACAAAATCAAGTTTTTATTAATTTAAATTCCACCAATAAAGATGGAAATGAATGGAATTTTAAAATGATCAATATAAAAACTCAAATATTTTTCAAAGCTTTGAATGCGCTTTCTTTCTTTTCTCTCTTCTGAGGCTGCAAAGTATATCATTGTTAACTTCCCGGCGTTTCCCGAAAGTTGAATATTTAAATGCCCGTACTTTGCTTTTGACAGATCTATGCTATGCCCATATTTTTTGTGGGCTACAAACGATATCATATTTGATGTTTTTTTAATAGAAGAGATGAAAAAGACAAGAAAAATTTCCAAAAGCATGAATAAAATTCCATTCAAGCTCATGTATTTATTTCATCTCCTTTACCACTTATCTTTTCTACGAATTTTCTAATGCAACGGTTTTTCTGAAAACATCTTTTTTCGGAAATAATCTCGTCAAGTTTAAAGTTATTTTTATTATGGAAGTGCAATAACACACATTAAAATAACCAATATTGAGATTATTATGTTTTTCTTTTCCCGGTGCTTGCACATTATCATATTTTTGGCACAGGAAACAAACTCAACAAATCGATAATCTTCTGATTAAAATTCCATCAAATATAGCCTACAAACATTAAATAAATTCATTTTCAATTGAGTAATAAAAAAATATCTACTATTTGTCTTGGTACTTTGTAAACCGTTAGAAATAGAACAAAAGTTTAAATGAAAAAGATATTTCTTATATAAAATAAACAACTTTTGTTTGAAACATTTTTTCATAAACATTACTGTTTACTCGTGAGTGCGTAAATTAGTTTAGAACATTATACAGAATGTATTATATGGGAATATCAGTTACGTGTGTGCGGCACCACAGTCGTGTTATATATTCATAACTGTGGCCATCTGAGAGTCACTATATTTCTTTACTTACATGACGTAAAAAACAACGATTATGTAATCCACATTGTCTATACAATGGTATTTCAACAATTTACTCATTCAATTGTTTGTTTTCTCTTGTTTTGAAGGTAATATAGAATCGCATAAATAAAATCAGAAACTATCGAAAATAAACATCATTTGAAATTGATCGTGTACGTGAAAAGTGAAAACAAATACTTAATGTGACTGTATCTGGTTTGGATTTTTCTCGCTCATGATACCACTTCTGTCAAACGCTTAGACTCTTAATATACTTCATTCTAATTGATCTGCCCTCAAAACAAATAAGTGTTATTCCTCTTTATCTTATACCTTCTAATTCCTACGCATATGAATATTGTTCTTTTTACAAACGTAGGCATAAATTAATTTTGATGATAAAATAGTTTTTTTTTTTAACTTATAATATTTATTTATAAGATAATCACGCACAATGTTGCAGACTAACGGAATGTGAGACTACTTATTTATATTTTGTATGAATATGTAGGAAATCATTATACCGGAACTTTGTAATAAAAGCAATGTTATTGTTATTATTATTTTGAATTTTAAACATATTATCTAGTATTTATAATTTTATTTATAATATTTACCTAAATGTCTTTTTGTTGTAAATATTAGTGACAAAATTTTAAACATTATTTAAATCAACTTCCGCTTTAATAATGTGCAGTATTTACTTTACTTGTAAATTATAACGCAATCTTTTTTTTATATACAAATTGTATTATTGTTGCAATTAATTGGATACTTGTAATTTAGTAATAGTATGCAAATTTCTTAGGTAAATAATACAAATATTCTGTTTATACTGTATACTTATATGGTACTAATTTTTTATTTTAAAATCTGAAATTATATTTTTTAAATCAGCTACGTTTGTTATGTGTTGAGGGCTGAATAATACTGATGTCAGAAATATCAAATGCAGCAACTAAAATAAATCGTATATGCAATACATATTACATAAATGGTCAGAAACAGAACAAAATTATATCACTTAATAATATGTATTGCATATTTGGTAGTTACATTCTATTTTAAAAAAACGCATGATATTTAGTCGATAAATTTGCTACTTTGGGGACTAGCTTCTTTAAATTTAATTAAACTGACGTGCATTAGGTTAGATCAGCCGGGCCGGATTTACACAAAGTGTCGCCCTAAGTTTCTTCAGCTAGATCTTTATTATAAATCTTTTTGATCGATGCTATAGGCTTAAGAATTTGTCATTATTTCAGAAAGCATATGATTCATATTTTAAAAATTATACTTGAGAATATGTTTGTGAAATTCAAAAGTATAAAATTTTTTCAACATCTTTCTTAATGTCATTCTTCTGACTAGGTATTTATACAGTTCTTTATTTTTAATAGGATACTTGAAGTCGTCTCCAATATTATAACATCGATGAATCTAAAAATAATCACAGTAAAGTTTCAGTTATATCTTCCATCTAGGGCTATGTAGTTGAAAGGCTTTGCATATTCTGCTTATGAAATATTAGCATAAGCATACTCCTACTTAAAAGCGGCCTACCAAAACTTCGAAACTCTACCTAAACATGAGCGACAATACTTTTCTGACTAGCATAGACTGACGGAAACCAAGATCGTGAAAAGGAGAAGAGCACTCAATAGCCAACCAGGGGTGCTAGAAAACTGATAATGTTTGTCTTAATCATTTGTCTTTGCCCCTTTTCTGATTGGAGTCAATCTTATTTTGGAAAACTTATAATACAATTTATCTCTTTTAATTTTTAA
This sequence comes from Chrysoperla carnea, assembly GCF_905475395.1. Lineage (NCBI taxonomy): Eukaryota > Metazoa > Arthropoda > Insecta > Neuroptera > Chrysopidae > Chrysoperla > Chrysoperla carnea. The sequence continues at coordinate 67,911,800 of NC_058337.1, read as the reverse complement.
GTTTCAATTTTTTTTAAATACAATTTATTCAAGAAATATTTTTATTTTGTTACAGATCCTAGAGTAAATGATTGGCCCATGATGTCCAGTCCATTACCAACACTAGGAATATGTTTATTTTACGCTTATTTTTCAAAAGTATTAGGACCAAAAATTATGGAAAATAGGAAACCATTTGACCTTAGAAATATTCTAATTGTATATAATTTATGCCAAACGTTATTTAGTGCATGGATATTTTATGAGGTAAGCATCTTTTTAATAGTACAAGTGATTCTAATAATTGTTTGAAATTAATTTCATTTTTTTTTTTTAAATTTTAGTATTTACAAAGTGGATGGTGGGGTGATTATAGCTTTAAATGTCAGCCAGTCGATTATTCGTACAGTCCTATTGCTCTTCGGGTAAGTGCTGTTCTTAATCTTTCAAATGACTATAACATCGGTTCCCTCTAACTTGTAAATTTGATTCCCCTTGAGGCGTAACGTGAATATATTTTAACATTTAAATCAATCAATATCTCAATAAAATAAATATCTTTCTTAACATTAAATTTTCACTTTAATTTATTTTTACTTGTCAGGAATTGATATCAATAATATTACAATTCAAATATATTCCTTAAAACATACATTTATTAAAAACAAATAATTAACTAGGTAATTCAATTTCCCAGCCACTATTCCTTAATTAATTAGGATAATCTTACTTTTCAATTATTTCTCTTCCCTATAGCGATTATCAATAAAAGTAAATTTTTATATTTTTGAATTTTCAGATGGCCGCTACATGCTGGTGGTATTATTTCTCCAAATTTACAGAATTCTTTGATACATTATTCTTTGTATTGAGAAAAAAAACTAATCAAGTATCAACATTACACGTTATTCATCATGGCTGTATGCCATTTTCTGTATGGTTAGGTTTAAAATTTGCACCAGGCGGGCATAGCACATTCTTTGCTCTATTAAATACATTTGTACATATCGTTATGTATTTCTATTATATGGTCGCTGCTATGGGTCCAAAGTATCAAAAATATATCTGGTGGAAAAAATATTTAACTAGCTTCCAAATGGTAAGAGAAAAGTTTATCTTTTTGCTATGTCATTTTTAAAAATTGATTTATTAAATTGGCAAAATTTCATTTTATTACAGATACAATTTGTTGCAATTATGGTACATCAATTTCAGCTATTATTTAGAGAATGCAATTATCCAAAATCATTTATGGTATGGATTGCATTACATGGTATTCTATTTCTTTTCTTATTTTCTGACTTTTATAAAGTTAAATACTCAAAAGAAGAAAGGAGATCTGCTAAAAATACCGGATTCTGTATGGTAAATATACATTTATTTATTCGTATTTTCCCCTTGAAACTGGTCAATTTTCCCTTATATGAGAAATAAGTCAAATCATATAGATATTGAAAATCATTGAAGTAAAAAATTGTAGCATTATAAACCCTTAAAATTTATTTATGATGACGCTATTAACTTGTATGTAAATATTTTAAAAACGAACTAAAATTACTTCAATACTGAAAGACCTGAGAGACCTTATAACAATTATGTTTTAAGAAAATTACTGCATTTCTATTACATATCTTAAATGTTACAATTTTTATTTATCAACTTCAAAATAACACCATTTTATGAAAAATTCATACGTTTTGTGAAAAGTGCTTGCTTATAGACAAAATCGCTGCTGCTATTTTTTGCCCTTCAGTAATTTTTAGAAATTCATTATAACTTAAGATTATACTAATTAAAACTATGGATCAAAGAAATTAAAACAACACTTTTTCATAAAAACTTTTCTTGTCAATTATAGCCTGTATTGGAAGCAGATCATAAGCACACGAATGGTAGTGCAAATGGTAAAGTACAAAATGGTTTCAGCAACAGTAATGGCCATCTGAAATCGTCATACGCCACCGGTGAATATTCAAAAATTGTACAAGAAGGTTATTCAAATGGTATCAATAGTGGTTACGTCAGTCAAACACAACAAAATGGTACAATCAAAAAAGACCAATAATATAATAAAAACAAGCAAATGATATTCTTACAAGTCTACTTTGTCGAGACTTTATGTATGAATTATTTTTGAATTTTGTTTTGTTTGCGCGAACATTAAGAGATCACGAACGATTATTTAGTTTTGGATCCTTACGATTAAATAAATAATTTTGTTGGAAATATGAAACACAACATATTTTCAAGAACAAAAACATTCTGTGCTTCACACAACCTGAACACAACACAAATGAATTTTTTATTTTTTAGTCGAATTTTACTTTTTTATATTTGTTATATATATAAAGGTGATAAACATTGTAAATATATAAATATATATAAATTATAATTAATTTGTAAGATATTAATTAAGATAATTAATTAGTTTTTTTGTTTGGAATTGAACGAATGATTAATAATGCTTTTTTGATAATTCATTTTATTATTCAGCATTTGTTCATACAATTTTTTTTAACGTACAAAGTACCATTATCCATTTATATCATCTGGTGAAGATTCGGCGGATTGTAATTTTTGCTCCTTGTTTTAATTGATTAGGGTGCTATAAAATTTTGGTGCGGGGTTTATTTATAAAAGGGATCGTTTAAATATTGACAATTTACAATCCAATGCCTGATGATAAATTATCGGAAAAATTTTGGTCCTACTCCAAAACCTATGAATAATTAAGGCATTCAAGAGTCACGGTTATCATGTAATCTTAAAAAAACTGAAAATAGAATTCAAATACGGGCATATGTGATTCATAGTCAGATATATTTACATATTTCATAAAAATTGTCAACTTTGATTGCTATATATCTTATTTGTGAATCTATGAAGCCTAATATTTTTTCTCTATTCAAAAATTTGTATTTCTTGTTTTGAAATTAAATGTTTATTTGGCTGAAAACCTTATTAACATATTCTATAATGCCTTTAGAGATAAAACTGGAGGTTCCTTGTTACAAATACAATACGATCCCTATAATTATGGCTGCACTATTTTTTAGACAGTAATAGTGTCATTAACAAGTGGTAAAAAAAAATTTTGCATTTAAATGTTTTTCTATCTCTTTTTATAAAGAATCCTTAAAAAATTGTATATAAAGAACGCTTTTTAAAAACGTTCATGTTTTCATTTGATAACAATGTGTTATGCATAAAATGCTTGAATATTATTTTGAAAAGAAAATTAAGTTTGTACATTTGTCCCTGATTGTTCGTTTATTGTCTCAAAGATAAAAAAACATGTACACAAAATATTGAAGTACGCATTTTTGTTTTTATATGTAAAAAAAATAAATAATAAAAATTTTTTATTTATTTATAATAATTGTAAATGAATTTATTACGTCTGTAAAAATATTTTCCTTAAAAAATATATTTAAAAAAACCAACAATGGCTTTTCTTTTATTTATTTAAATATGTATACATAAGTGGAAATGACCTTAAACGGACATAGTCACGTTTATAGAATGGAGATAAGTATAAACTGCAAAGTGCAAATTCACTGCTAATAAACTTCCGCAGTCTAGTATCCACAGTGCTGGATTTAGGCTTAGGCCCGTGAGGCCCGGACCTGTGATTAAAAAAGGAGAAAAATTAAACTCTTCTTTCATTAAATACATCGCTATTCGTAGATGCTATAAGATTTCATAGTTCGGAGGCTATTCTCGATTTTGATCCGACAGCTTTAGGTAGGTCTATATATAAGATGAAAAATGAATCCAAGTTTGTTAAAAAATATGTTAATAAATTGAAGGAATAGAACATTTAAAGAAGGAAAGCAAAAATGTGCTGTAAGGAAATAACGTTTCTGCACTGTTAGTGATGACATAACATCATTTAACACCAATCTCTTTAAGCACAATTATATATTTCTACTAAATGTTACAATTAAACTGAGTAGTTTACTGTTGTTTATATTAATAAGCAACATCAGAATTTATTTTGTTCCATTGGCAGTGCTGGATTTACACTAGGGGCAGTCGGGGCTAGCGCCCAGGGCGGCAAATTTTCTAGGGCGGCAAAATTTGGAAAGTGAGAAAACATTTTCTATATCAATATATAAATAACTAATTCTTTTAAATAAACATTTGATCTTTCAAGAAATATAATTTATGCATTATGTATCAAATTTAAATTTAAGTGAAAACTATTAAAATAAAATTAATTTATTTCCATAAAGGTTTGAACAAATAAAATTTGATACTTTTTTTTTCTGGAATTGATAAATTAATATAGTTTTTTTTGAAGAATTAAAAAAAATTTTTTTTCTCATGTTTATTGAGAACTCTAGACATAAAGCTGAAGATTTGCTAGTTGCTGTATTATCTGTTCTTCAGTTTTTTGATCTTGATCTCTCAGATTGTCGAAGTCAGTCATATGATAACGCGAATAATGTATCAGGGATTTATTCGAGCTTACAGGCAAGAATTCATGAAATTATATCTTGCAGAACATGCTCCTTGTGCTGCTCATTCTATGAATTTAGTTGGAGTTCACGCAGTAGAATGCGCCCCAGAAGCTGCGTCATTCTTTCATACAGTACAAACTTTATACAACTATTTTACTGCATCGACGCATCGCTGGGAAGTCTTACAGTCTCATACTGAAAAAAGAATTGCGTTAAAAACTTTATCTGCAACCAGATGGTCAGCTCGTTATGAAGCGGTTCTTTTTTCTGCAATTAATTAGTTATTCTAATTCTTAAAAAATAAGATATCAAACCTATTAAAATAAAATTTCAGTCATAGGGCGGCATTTTCTTCAGTGCCCCAGGGCGGCAGAAATTTAAATCCGGCCCTGTCCATTGGCATTATAATATTGTAAGTTTCAAAATAATATATCAAAATATTTATTAGTTTTATAAAATAAAAAATAACTTAAAAAAAGACGGCTGGAAATCAATTATCTTTTTGGATTGTACCTTTTTTTTCAACTGCAGCAAAAAAAGGTGAAATAAAATAAAATATTTCTATATTTGAATTACGTATAGTAATTTGTAATTTTTGTGAAAGAATCGTTTTATTTTATTTGTTGAGACAGACTTGACCGTGAATGTAAGTATACACCATATGAAATTCTCACTGCTTGTGTTCATTTTGTTACACTCTGTATATAGACCGGTATCCAAGACTCATATATGTTGGAAAAATCTGGAAAATTTTATTTTATGCAGAATTTCGCCAGGAATTTGGGAATAATTTTTATTCGATCAGTCGTCGCCTTCATTTGTTTTTTAACAATTTATAAAAAAAAGTGAACATTTTTATTCAGATTTTTGCTTATATCTTCGCTTCTAGAGATCGTAGAGTACTCAAATTAAGTTCAAATTGTTCGTTATAAAATAAATATAAAAATGAAAGCGAAAAGTATGGCTCCAGTAGATTGGCAATAATAAAAACAAATTGGGCTGAAAGTATTAATGCTCAAGTCTTACAAAAATACTTGATAGTGTACGACTGTAATATCCTAAATTCACTTACATGTGGTAGATACATGGGCTTCTTAAAATTGTTCATTATAAATGCAACGATATTTCATCATTTTGTCTTTAATAATAATCATATATTAAACAACAAATCAATAAAAATTCTAATTTCGTTAAAATAAAATTACTAATAATCGTATAAAGTTTGATTTGATCAACATATTTATTTTAACCATTTTTAGTGATTACATGTTGACGAAACCAGAATTGATCTGTTGTCTAATATACTTTAGTTAAAGAATAAATGACGAAATATGGTTTGCCTTGTATCACATGTAAGTGAAGTCAAGATATTCACACTCATCTGACTTTCGGTGTTTTGACCATGTACATTGAAGACTGCAGCTCAATTTTACGTTTCTCTGCTATTAATTTTTTTCTCTATATTTATTAACCCCAAGCGGGCTAATAAAATATATGCATTTTGTGGGTATATACAAAGATCGACATATTATTTACATTTTCCTAAATATCGCGCAACAAATCTATTCCAATCAGGACCTCAGTCAGGAAAAGATCAAATAATAGTAACCTTCGTAACTTCAGTAATCAATTGCCTGAATCCTTATAAAGAATTTGCATTTCAGGAGAGAAGACAGAACAAGATAAATATTTTAAAAACAATATATAATTCTTCAAAAATAATTTAACAATATAAAAACTAAGATAGTAAATTTCAATAGTTTAAATTTCCATTAATTTATCATCGGCAGTCAAAATTTCATTACTATGGTTTGATCCTTCAGGTATTGTATGGTTATTTCCAACTAAACAATCTTTCAATTCAACTTGTGATTCTATTGTTACTCCATCACAAATAATACAATTTTGAAGAAATGCACTGAAACAAAAGAAGTAGTTTTCGTAAAATATCAGGAATTTAAATCAACTCATTTTATAAAAAACGAGTCAAGAAATTTTATAACGAAATTTATCATTGGTTTATTATCAGATGTGTTTTTTATGAAATTAGAATCAATAGACTTATTACTTGAAGTTATACCGACACATTTTCAACCTTCTATCAATAGTTTTCAACAAAAGTTGTAAGGAATAATTTTAGTATTTAAACTTTTGTTCTACATATTACTGTTTACAAGATGGATCCTACGAACCTATGACCCAATTAACCTGTGTTGCTCGTTTACGAACCCCTAGTCACTTTTTACGTGCTGAGCACGCTATAACACTATAAAAATTTCAGCTAAATATTTTTTTTCGTTTTTGGGTTATCGTGTTCACGGACAGACAAACGGAAATGGACTTATGAAATGATTTTATAACACCCATATTAAACAATCAAGGCTCAGGTGAAAGAGGCGTTTGGAAATTTTATCGCGCCAAAGAGTGCACTACTTCATTCCCAACAAAAAACAATAATTAACGAATTTCATCGTTAAGGGTAAGTCTCATCGAAAAACGCCAAAAGACTTTTCATCTTGGAATTTCGTAAGGAATTCATAGTTTCTCGGTAGTCTAATGATTTAAGGCCACCCTGTATATGATACCACAACGGATTAACGGGTAAATATAAAAATTTCGAGAGATTTCTCCAGTTATCACATACACATAAGTAAAGTAATTTCAATTGGATGATATAAAAAATCGTAATAGAACTTAACAACGAGAGGAATCCGGTTTAAATGTCGGTTTTAGCGCAACTTATGGACAAATAATATTTTCTTTATCAATAACAGTTTTCATAAAATATAAGTTTGCCTTACAATTGTTCAGTTTTTAAAATTTTAATTTATTTTAGGAAAATTTTTGAGACATGTCATTTTTTTCAGCAATTTGCAAGATACTTACATTCCTAATATTCGTACATTGTTCATCAGAATACAATTAAATACTCTAACTTTACTATTTACCACGCAATTAGCACCAATAAATGAATTACGAATTGAAGTTTTCTCTGCAATAACAGTTCCTTCACCAACCAAACATTGTTCATCGACTTGATTCGAATGAATTTCAGCATTAGAATGAATGCGAACTAAATCTGTGATATTTGTTGATGTAATTACATTCCATTTTTCCAAAATTTTTGCATTTGCTAAACAATAAGATTGTAATGTATTCACACGAATCCCAAAATTATTATTCACAATGTGCGAATAACATTTAATAATATCTCCATGGTATGTTGGTTTTAAGTCACCACTGTGGTCATTGTAAGAGCTTGTATTGCGTACTTTTTCATCTAGCTCATCTTCTTGAATGAATTGATATACATCATTACGTACTTCAGCATTTACTATTGATTGATTCTTATCAGCAGCGTCAGGTAATTTTGGTTTTTTTGATAATTGTTTTTTTACAATGTGAGGTAGTAATTCTCCTTTGATGGTGGAAAATGATTTTTCGTGGCTAATATAATTTAGTACCCAGTGTTTGATAATATAAAAATGAGAATCTAATAGTCGACTAAATATCGTGATGTTCGGATGTTTACGTATTAATTTCTTGGAGAATGATACAAATTCGTCGAAATCACTTGAACTTGCTTGAAATACTAAACGATTTGTGTTTAAATCAATTCCAATCAAATCGCGCTCTAAAAACGAGTAACAAGTTTTTAAACAAGGTCAAATTAAGCAAAAGGTAAACAGGGCTAATATGCTTCTACATAAAATAACATAACGAAAAAATTAACACTTCTTTTTAATAAAAAATAATGTCTTGGAATTTATCGATGAAAAACAGGCATTTTTTGCATGCGGACAACTTGGAAAATTGACATTTTCAATCGCGAGTAACAGAAAAGAGTAAAATTCAAATGATATTTTAAAAATAACTTTATAAAATACTTTTACCTTCTCTTTGAATTTATTTTTCTATCGATTTTTGGGTTTATCAGATAGAAAATTTCTAAAAATAAAGGATTTTCATTAAAAATCTTAGAACTTTAAACTTAAATTAAAGAACTTGCGTATGAGATATCATAAATTTTTTTATGGAAATTTGTATATTAAATGATACCAGCCAAATGTAATCGCATTTTTGCTTGGAGGTTTATCAGCGAAAAACACAACTTTCGATTATTCGACCGCATAGATTTCGTTTGATAGCATCGATGGCATTAATTGCGCTTAATTTTAAAGGCACTCGATCAAACCTCACATTTCGTCGACGCACGTTGTTGTTTAATCCGGTTGGTTACTGAACCCAGTTGATTTTAAATTTCTTACTGAACGAAGAAAAGTCAACTCATATTGTTGATATGAGCTAATACATATTACATATTGATAATGTGATACATTGTATATAATGCTGCATGATGTTACTGCCATTTGGCCAGTGTTACACTGTTTCAAATTTTTTTTAAATTTTATATCTCATACTCAAATTTCTTAATTTAAGTTCGCTATCACTCTTAACGGAAAACTCTTTAATTTTATAGACAAACAGAAGAGAAACAATCATTTAAAAGTTTTTTTCACAATAATACATTAAAAAAAAATTATATTACCTGGTTTATTCTTTGTTTTGGGGCCGGGTAAAGGCACTGGTTCTTGTTTATCTTCAAACAATAAACTGACAACGGAAGCATCATGACGTCGAAATAGATCAAGTACAGGATTTAAATTTAAATCGGTAATGAAATCACAGGATACTACAATTATATCGCTCACTATTTTATCGCTAATTAATCGTAAAGAGTCGGCTGTACCTAAATCTTCCGTCGATGGAATTGTTACATAGTCAATTTTGATTTTTAAGTCGGTTTTATCGACAACTTTTTGAATTTCCACTTTCTGGGTTTCCAACACCACCACAATTACATCTATAATCATACAATTGTTTAACTTGAAACGAGTACGCAATACCTGAGATATGATAAGGGTTATTCAAGAATGCTATAAAATGTATTCGACCACTAGTTTTTTTTGGTGCATAAAAATAAAAATAAAATATTAAAATTCTCGCGAATGCTCCATTGAAATTTCATAAACTGTTTCCGAGGGTATATTCATTTTGTCTGCCTATACTCAGTGGCGGATTGGCCATTTAGCAAGTGTAGGAAATGCCACCAGCTCCGCGCACTTTTCTCTGAATGATAATTCTAAAGGACCCAAGTAGATATAAGAGTGCGTTAAAATGTTAAAATGGTTTTTTAAAATTGCGAAAAATGTTTCGAGAAGCTTAAGTGTAAGAAATAAAACCAACCATTCATCGTTAACCAATTGTTAATGATTTAAACCATATTTTACTAACATTTATGAGAAAAAAGATCCATTCAAGAACGGTAACGTAGGCTTTAATTATATAAAAAAAAAAAATTATCGTTCTCGAAGTTTTATTAAACATTAGTTATTTCGAATATTTTAAATTACTTTATTTTTACCTAAGAATCCAGCTTTTTCCAACATTTGTAGAGGATACCAAATTAATGGTTTATTGCCTATAGGTAATAAGCATTTCGGACGGCTTGAGGATACTTCAGGCATACGTGACCCTTTCCCACCAGCCATAATTACAGCTTGAAATTCTGGTTTAATTATTTTCATTTTGAGTTATTTTTTGGATAAATTTTCAAATTACACATGCAATTACAACCTTGTTACAACACTTTCGAAATTGTCAAATAAATATTAGTTATTTATTTTTTTAAAGGTTTTTACAGTTTACAGCACTGCTTGTCAGAAACAGTGTATACTGAAAAATTTACAAATTAAAAATTGGTTAAAAATCGAGAGTATAAACAAAAATATACAATAAAAAAAATTCAGTATTTAATCGAAAATATCTTATTGAAATAAGTGAAACTTGAGTAATTGAACATAATTTTAAGTTTTCATATACAGTATACAGTAAAAGCAAAATATGGGACGTCGAAAATCGAAAAGAAAACCAGCTCCAAAAAGAAAAGCAATTGAACCACTTGATCAACAATTCAATTGCCCTTTTTGTAATCATGAAAAATCGTGTGATGTTAAAATGTAAGTTTTATTCAATCAAAAATGGCTTCTCTTTAAAATAATTAATTATTCATGTTAATTTTTAATGCGGGTCAACGATATGTTCTAGTAACTAATTTAAAAAAATACCTGGCTTCTAATAACAGTTTCGTTGCGGCTTCTTATTTTTTAAAATTTCACTGTTAAATTTATTTCATAGGTGAAATTTTAAGAAATTTATGACCACTAGTCAATTAGTACTCAAGTAAACTAAGAGTAAAAATTTACGCGGTTTTTTATTGGCCTCGCCCCTCCCTCTTTTTCCCTCTCGGTAATACTAAATTCACATAAAATTTATTCTACAATATATCATTAATTAATTTTTTTACAGGGATAAAGGACGAAATACGGCTCGGATAACATGTCGAGTATGCCTTGAAGATTTCCAAACAACAATAAATTTTCTATCTGAGCCGGTGGATGTGTATAATGATTGGATCGATGCATGTGAATCCGCAAATTAATATAACTGTTTTAATTTTTAAGAATTTATTTTATAGTACAATATTATTATAATTTATACAATAAAAAATTTTATTGGTTGATTTTTCTTGTAAAAATATACGAAAATGAACAAACATTTTTTGATTAATTTATGTAAATTAATCGAACTTGATTGTACACGTCTTGTAATTAGAAAGATTTTTTTATAGTAAAACGATTAATAAACTAATTCTTGTAAATGATTATTTTTATATATTACATTATTATATTATTTTAAAAATATTCGTGATTTAAAGTAATTTGAAACGCCAAAAAGTAGTAAATCAATCGAAAATAAACATTTCGAGCCTATGTTATCAACATTTTTGTAGTCTAGCGTGACTACTTTGAGCTCAATTCTGCGATTTCTATATCTGTCTGCATTATTTGGTCTGTCTATTTCATCACTGTGACAAGGCGTATCCTTTAATATTTCAATCCGTGCTTTCTGCAGCTCGCAAGTATTGGTTTTGCACCCACTTCCACATCTGTACGCTATTGTTGTGATAATTTCTGCTGGGATCGTGTGCTCAGATCTACAGTGTGGGAGTAGATGCCATCAATTTTCCACCCTTATTGTTCTGGATCACCCTCATGAGTTTCCATTGTTTGCCATCGCAAAAAATACGATATGAGCGATTATCTGCAGCACCCTCGGTAGGTAGAAGATTCGAAATGACGACCTGCATGTTGAACTTTTCAACTGTTCAAATCTCAAATCACTCAGAGATAACTTTGTGTATCGTATTTTTGTTGTAAAAAACTTGAAATTTGGAAGCTGTAACTTTCGCTTGTCAGATAATTAACAAATTATTTTTACCTTGTTTAAAGAAAGAGGATGTTGTGTCGCAGCCTACTACTATATAAAATAGTCTAAAATATTATGTGTATATAAAAAATTGAAAAAATAGTCAAAAGACTTAACAGAGCAGATCGTTGCCTTATCCTATGAGGCAATTGCCTTTTTCCTCAGCTACACAATTGTTTAAATTTTGCAAATTTCATAATAAACAAACAAAAAATTGCTAAATTAATTATTTATTAAATTTTAAAACAATGGAATATACAATTCGATGTAATTACATATTAAATTAAAATATTGTTGTTGTACTTGGGTACCTGTACCTGTATCCTAATTGTTTTTTATAATGAATGTTTCAGCATGGTAAATATCCCCTATGACATGTGTTACAAAAACTAAAGTTAGAATAAACACAATCTGTAAATATAAATACTGATTGTTCTAAAACTTAAAGCAAAAACCACAAATTGACCTAACTTCATAGTAAAAAACTGAGTAACCCAAGCAAAAAGTTAGGCTTAAGATTATTTATTAATTATAGGAACTAAATATTTGTAAACATTTACAAGAAATTAAATTCAAATTATGTGCACAAATTATTTATTGGCAATGATTTTTGTTAAAACAAAAAATATGTCTCGTAAAAATTTTTATTCGAGAATAGTGGCAAATTTAATAATTTTAGTGTTAACAGATAAATTGGTAAGTAACAATCTCACTGTCCGGCAGTCCGACAAGAAGTGGTTAAAATCTCACTAGCAGTGCAGCGACATGTGGTGACTTACTTCAAAATTAACTTGCAAAATTAGACGGTCTTTAATAAGATGACTCCAGTCTAGGTCGTTAAAACTTATAAGAAATTAAATGAATTTTATGATTTTTTATGTAATTTACGTTGATCAGAAGATAATATTGAAAATTGATGAGATTTCTTTTTACAATGTTTTCAAAATCACACACTTTTCTGATTTATCCTGTACATCAATTTTCAAATAAAACAATACTATTGGGAAAACCACTACAATCAATATAGTTGTCATAGGCTACATTCAACTTTAATTAATGTTAGAAAAAAACACGAGCTTTCGTTTTTCTTGGTCAAAATTGTGCATTTACATTTTCTTCTTGTAGTTTTTAACATAATTCGCTCTTGTTCAAACTCTGGGAGTTGTATAACGAACGAAATCCTGGATCCTCGCTTGTTTCTTAGGATGAATAATTATTCAATAAATTTTACTACAGTTTATCATTTTACTATTTTTTCAGAATTTCGGGAAATACAAAGTTTTTTTAAAATCTATTTTAAAGTGTATACATTGGAATTTCCAAGGTAAAAAATATCTTTGTAAATATTAAATTTAGAAAAAAACGGACGGATGAATAAATTGTAGTTAAATTTATTTTCTACAGCTTTGCTTATGGCAATTTCCAATTTCGTAATATTAATCGAGAAATTTTCTGTTAAAAGATATCTCGCAAAAGTAAATAGAATGGAAAGAATTTCTAGAATCTTTTCGCTTTATTTTGACTTGATGAATTCTTCCTGCAAAAATTCAGTGTAACTAGAGAGTGTGACTTACGATACCCAATACACTCTGTGTTTTGTAAAAATCATTTTACCATACGACTACCAGTGAAATAAAATAGCTCTATAATATTTAAAAATCATGGTAATTTGCAATTATACTTCCCACAATGATTCTGAAATTTTATTGTGTATTATAAATATTCACACAATTTCGATAAGGATCATCGATCTGGACTCTATATGGAACGATGATGCCTTAAATAAAATAAATTATGACCGTGATGCCTAAATAGGACAAAATGGTCTTGATTCTTTACAAGAAGAAAACATGTAATATTTTAATAACATTTTGAAGTAAGCAAGCATTTTACACAAATTTAATGCAGGTTATGATATGGCCATATTGATTGCACTGATTTTCTCAGTCCTCCTTTTTTGAATCGACATTCTCGCACAATTTTTGCATATAAACTTTACTGCATCATCTGTTAGACGCGGCCACTAAGATTTATAGAAGGATGTGTTATGACTCGACTATTCATCCGAATAGTTAGAGACTTAAAATAACTTTTATATCACACCATGATCATAATCAATCCCGTAGGATAAACAATTAACACTAAAATTGGTAGATACTAATGATTATAATTATAAATAATGACTAGAAGAAAGCCTTTTTTTAAAGATTATTTATAAAAGCCATTTTATAATTACACTAAATGTTAATCAAATTCGAAGAACATTTGCTCGGTTTTCATATAATATAACCACCAATCCGCCATGAGTAAAATAAAAAATCAAGCAAATTTTTGGAAGATATTATTTGTTATTTACCTATTAATTGTTATATTAATCGAGAAAGTTAAAAATTATTTCATTGCAATTTTCAAAGAGGTTTATGGGAGCTATTCTAAAAATAGTGTAATCTAAAATGGTTTAAGAATTATAGTTCATAAAAATTATTTAACATTTATATTATACAAATCTATAATACACTTAATATTTAATATTTGTAAGGAAATTGGGAAGTTTCTTTATACATTATTTATTCAAGTATCTTTTAACGTCCGGATCAAACGCATTTAATCTGTATTATGAAAACTATCATCTTTTTTTTTTAATAGATAGTTTTGAACAAAAGCCTTATATACTCTGAATGCCCGTCAACAAATTATTATTGATAGATTCACCTCTAGAAATTCTAATGGTTTAATTATGCTTAATCCAACAACTCTTTCCTCTTAGAAAATTATCTTAATCGTGACATTCTTTTTCGGAGATCGGATAATTTTTGATTGCGTGGGCAAGCTTAAACTTCAAGCAGATCAGTTCACACATCATAGTGTTAATAGAAAAACAAAAAAACTAATAATCAATCAATTTTAAGATTATCCACACATTCAAACATTAATTCGGACTTCATGAAAGAGAAAGCCTTAATTAAAAATTGATAATGTAGTCTTACATACATCGGAATTAAAAGACATATGCTACATGGATTTATTTCATTAAGAGAAATTTTATGCTATCTTTGAAATTTCTACTTTTTCCAAAATATTCAAATTGAATTCGTTATACTCCAGATCTAAATAATTTTATTATAAAAATGCATGAGAAAACATGTGTAAAAATTATTTAACAATTGGTATATAATCCCAAAAAAATCTAAATAATCTACAAGTATATATTAATATAATTATTGTGTTAGGTTTTCATTATTCTAAAAACTAGATAAAACCTAATTTTTATTTCAGATAAACTTTGTTTTATTTATTCCAATAACTGAAAAATCGAGTTAATTCAACTAATTATTCACAGACTTTGACACTCTTGATTTTATGTTACAATTAAATTACGTATACAAGTAGAAATTCATGGATCATTTAGGCGACTTTCGAATTTTTGCATACCGAAGCATGCGAAAATTATTAAAGCTTAAATACGCCAAAGCTTATATATCCCATTAATAAGAGATGGAGTTTTCAAGGAAGCAAAAATTGTAAAATAAAAATACCGATCGAAATGAGTAAAATATGATGATATAGGCTTAGGTTCAATAAAGCTTTTCAGGGGACAATCGAAACATTTTTTTTCTTTTCACTACTGTATTCTAGATTTTAAAAAATATGGCGGTTTCTATATAAGCTATTCACAGCTAATAATAGGCCTCCTAAATTATGAAATTATAAGGGCGTAGATAATATTTTTTGTAATCAATTTATGTATGTTAAATTTGGTTTAAAAAATGCAAAAATTAGGTTGGTTTGAAGAACTGTGTCAGAGATACGCCCACTTCGTATAAAATTTCAGACAATATATAAAAAAATACATCACGCAACACGAATTTTTTGTTTACTATTATCAACTATGGCATCATATTATATAATTTAAAAATTGTATCCGATATGTTACCGTGTTATCTTTTAGAATAAACCATAACAAAAGGCCTATAAAGCCTAAAAATTATTTAAATTTTGCAAGTTAAAGAGCTGAAATGCATCTTTGTATACAAATCCTAACTGTTTCATGGTTAGCAGGTTGATAGTTGGTGACTTTGAAAATTCACTGTTGGTGATAAGACAATACTTTTGTTTCCTCTACATTTGGCTGAGAAATTCGGCGTTTTCTCTAGAATATTCCTCTAATCAACTAGATTTTTGGTATGAAACAATTTTATTATCTATGGAACGTGTTAGCCCACAAAATTTTTATTTGAATAAGGCAAGACGACTATAAAAACACCCTATCCGCAGTAAACGGATTATATTATAATATTAACCCCAAACAGAAAAAACCCCGAGAACAATACTTATGATTATATATATATATATTTTTTAAATTTGTATACTTTTTACTCTAGAAGAATTTGTTCCTCGTGTGCCAGAGTGTACTCCAAAAAAAAGCTGTTTCGATTGTTATAAATAGAATAACATTCTTGATCCCAATCGACTCCGTTAAATACGATATAATAAGCTTTGTTTTTCCACTTTTCAAAAAAAAAAATAAAAAAAGAACTTATAAACAAAGTCAGGTTAAAAATAAATAATTAATTCATAAAAGTGAGTATGAAAAATGAGTAGAAGTGAGTATGAAAAATGAGATACAAGTAAGTATTGATTAAGATACTACGTTAATAAATTAGTTGAGTGAGGAGCGAAATAAACAACATGGCTAATGTTACAATCTAACATAATATGATTGCATTAATTTTTCGTTGTTTCTTGACCTAATTTTATTTCTTAACTCAATTCTTAGTTTATTAGATTTTTCCGAAATAGATCGACAGCTACAAATAGAAATTTCGTGTCGATCGAATCACAAAGGCTCTTTAGGATTTTTATTATTAGAAAGATACTCATTGTGATTGGGGTATAATAAATCGCAACCTTGGGACCAAAACGTATTTTTCAAATTTCGACAAGTTTTTCTCTGCTGTTAAACAAAAGTCATTAACAACGAAATTTTGAAATTATAAAAACGGTTGAAAAATGGTGTACAATAGGAAAAAAATTATTTTATTTGTTTTTTGAAACCTTGAGTATATTGCAAATTTCATGCAATTTTTTTGATATTTTGTGTTGTTAAAAGTTTTTGTTTAATATATAGTGGAAAATACATCGTTGAATTACGAAAATAACGATTTGGCCCTAAGATTGCGATCTAATAAAACCCAATTATTAATCAGTACTTGTCGCACGAAAAAAGACATGTTTACCCAAATGGATAAACATTGTGGATGTTTATCGAAAAATACTCTTTAATTTAGCAATGTTTTGACTCTTTTATCGAGCCTTCATCAGATTGATGATGGAAATTCTATATCTACTTTCTTGCGAAATTTAAATCTATTAGTAGCTATTAGTAGTATTACTAAATATGGATGCAAATGATTCTAATTAATCAGTACCTTTCAAATAAGTCTAAAGCAGGACATTTCTATTCAATTGACAAAAACATTTCTGGTAATAGCTGCTGGTCTTAATTGATTAATTGAGATTAATTGAATAAAATTTTAATTGAGTTTCTTTGTTTTACTATCACTAAACTTTTGCTGCCCCTTCCTCAATGTTAGAAAAAATATTAAAAAAAAATTATTTACTGGAATGTGTTGAAACTGTTTATAAGAATTATTTACTTTACAATAATGTTTCTGTGCAAAAACGATTCTCTATAAATGTATACCAAAATTTCTATTTTAGACAACATTTTATAAAAAATTTAACAATTATTGTATACTTGTTTAGGTTAATATTTGTTTATTACTGTTTATTGCAATTACGTTTTGTTAATCAAATCAATAATATAAAATTGTAATGTAATTTTTTTAATAAATACATTTTGAATAATATTCCATTTACTTACAAATGTTAATTTGAACTAAAAAATAAGTACTGTTGTTTGCCATTATAAATTTTGTTCTTATTTTAAAATGTTTTCAAAAAGAAAAATCACACTGCTATGGAGTTAAGTTTTGATTTATTGGTTTTAATAAGCTAAATCGTCGATTTACAAAAAAAGTTCAAAAAGATACAAAATGAATTTTTAACTTTTTTTTATTAAAAACCAGATTTCTATCAATTTTTCAAGGATATTTTTATCTCAAATTTAGCAATTACCGCTAAATCGACGGGTAATAATATTATGCGAGTAAATCGACGAAATTTTTACATCCTAATTTGTGAATATACATTATACAGGGTTGCTTGGAGTTTTTCATTATTTACCAATTACATTTTGGTGAAATTGGGTAATGACTTTTCTTGTAAATTGATAAAACATTTATTTAAATTTTTTTGTATGATTCTAAGAATTTTTTTCTCTTTTTTACCAGTTACTTCTTGTTGAATTAATATTGGACACTTATCTTAGCAGAAATTGTTTGTAATTTCGTTGTAAGAGTGGGCGAGTAATAAAATTAATAGAAAAAGAGGTACAATTGATGAAGACTAGCATGTATAAAATTGATAAAATAAAAATTAAAATTCTATTGCAAGTTCATTTTGAGCTGATATAATTATACATATAGTACCTGGATGACCGATACACTTTGCTCGGTATTTTTTGAGTTAATTTTAAGCATAAGTGCTGTAAGAGAAAAGAAAAAAATGATTACCGTCGAAATGATATTATCCCATGTTTGTATGATTCACCTCCCTCCCAAAAGCAAATTAATAGTACACTTTATGAATATTCAAATTTTGCATTTAACCCCGGTTGGTCAGATTAATTTGGTCTGGGTCAACTTGGTCAGACTTAAGTTTTTTATTTGGCATTGAAATACTTCAAATTGTGTAAGCAAATCGATTTTGTTTGCGTTATGGCTTTGGGGGTAATTTTTTTAATGAAATTTTATAATTTTTACCTATAATTAAAATATTTGACTAAAAATAGTTTATACTCCATTCTTTTTATAAAAATATGCCTTTTATGCAATTTTTTTGTGGATCCATCATTGCAATAAATAAATATACTGCTATAACTGATTTGGCAACCCTGCATTTCTGTATCATGATGTTTCTTCTATACATAGGATTCTTCTTTTATTTTATCACATCTGAATTATTGGGAAAAAAATATTTGAAGACTAAAATTTTATACTAAAAATTTTTGAATGACTCCAGATAAAATAGGCCCTATCATTTTTTTCATTATATATATTAATCAGTAATATAAGCAGCTATTTTTAAATTTATCTAATTATTATATTCAATCTGAAAATCTAATTTAGGCACGCATATTGAAATTGATTTATCTGTAAAATTTACTTTTTTTTAAATAAATTAATAATGACTTAGTAATCAAATTTTTTTTTAGTTATCGAGGATAAAACGAAATTATTTAAATAATATATTAAATAAAATAATGTTTTTAAATAATACAAAATAAATGGTTAAAAAATAAATTATCTGTTTTTATGTTATCACAGTGTAATCTTCAAACTATACTGTGCTGGGTTTGTTGTAGTGATTGATTTTTAATGTACAATATTGTTTTCTGGTTTCATCTCACACAATGTGCTATTATTTACCGTACAATTCGGTAACACATTATTATACATTGTTTGCAAAGGTACATGAAGCATTTCTATTAATTCAACATAATTTGGTTCTAAAAACATAAACAAATCGATTACTGTTAGAAATACAAGTTTAATTTTTGAGAGAATAATAGTCTACAGTACACAGAAGGGGTATAGTTTCGTGATTAACACTATTACGAATTTTTCTTTTTTTTCTTACTATTACGAAACTTTGTGAGTGGCTTCATTTAAGTGTAACCTACAAGGTTTACATTTACGAAAACTTTGAAATTGGTGCATTTTCAATGTGGAAGGCGGGAAACATGTCAATTAAACCAACTATTGAAAAAAATATGAACAACCGTTTGCTTTTTTCTTGAATGCACGATAAATGATTATAATAAGAGAGAATAATAAAGGCTCATCTATTAAAGAAATTGTGAATTTCTATTTGAGTGTTAAACCCGTTCCACTTTATTTTCGTCTGAAAAAATACAAACGATACATAATTACAGTCACTAGAGAAGTTAAAATGCTATTGCTGATGTAGCATTTTAACTCTGACGTGACCGTATCATTTGTATTTTTTAGATATAACTAAATACCCCGGGGTAAAATGAAGAAATTCAGCATTAAATGCATAAATTTTGCCCTGCTCTAATGAAATGGTCCTTAATGAAAGGAATTATCGAATATAGCGCCCGCTTCGTTGTTTCATTCCTCAAAGTCAAAGCGACCGCTGAAACATAACTGTGTAGGATGACGGAAGTATCTTTAGATAGAGGTTAGTGGTTCTTTTGTAAGTGGCGTAGCTACCCCTTAGTAGGCCTCATTTCAAAATTTATACCTGGGGCTCTTTTTGTCAAAGTTTTGCGAAAGTTCAGCGTCTTAATTATTAATAATATCGAATATAAAATAAGTTAGCAAATATATTCCTATAAAAACATAAAATTAAAAATTTTAACAATTAAAGGTCGATTTAAAACAAAATTCCAAAATATCTCTTATTAGGGATGGACTTTTACTTATGAATAATCTTTTTTATTTAATTTAATTTAAAGCTAGGGTTACCTCATTTTCTGTCGGGTGTGGGGTCCTCATATCATTGCTAACACATG
The DNA here is from genome assembly GCF_905475395.1 of Chrysoperla carnea. Lineage (NCBI taxonomy): Eukaryota > Metazoa > Arthropoda > Insecta > Neuroptera > Chrysopidae > Chrysoperla > Chrysoperla carnea. Next base: position 67,891,370 of record NC_058337.1, on the reverse strand, counting down.
GTGGTCACTATTTTCCCAAAATGATTTCCCTGACCAAATTGTACTTTTAAATTGTTTTAAAAGAAAGTGATTTTTTTACAAATAACGAGCATGAAAAATGTTAATACTAAATGTGATTCAAGATATTCGATTACATGCAACATTTTTTTAAACAATTCGAATTGTAAAATAAAATTATAAAAATACTTTTAGAACCCTAATTTTTCTCTTTTTTCACGCAATTCTCTGACATTTCCTTGCCTTTTCTAGTAGAATTTGAATCATTTACAAGTAATTATTGATTTTCCAGTAATGTGGACACCAAATATCACAGATATGGCGGTTTCTACGTCCCTGTTTTCTTTAATGGGGTTATGATATAATTTACAAGAGGTCTATCGCTATTTCTGCAGCCAATAAAAATATACTAACGATTTATCACAAGCAGTTCGAAGCTACTAACAGAAAAGGTTCAGTCCGTAGACACGCTACAACATTTGCTAATGTATTCATTTCCATCAATGAAGCCATAGATAGAAGAGTTATGAACCGGACTCACCATAAAAAATTCATTAACCTCTATCTACAAAAATTAACGTCAGTCATTTCATCAAGCACAGTCTCAATTTTCGATCAACCAAAAACTATTGGGTCAAAATAGCGCTTTGCAACGCGTTGGGCCTTTGAATCTTTTCGCCAAGAAAACATAAAATAGATATATTATTCCAAAATATTAAATTAAAATCTACTTTTTTTAAGATTTTTGCGAGATCTTGGCTTGCTTAGTTAAAAATAAATAACGTTAAAACACTATGAAATTTACAATTAATTGCAATAGTTACCTGTTTCAGCATTAATAATTCCATGTCTAATAAAAAAATCGAAAACAACTGGAACACTGGTTAACTTAAATTCTGGTGTTAAAACTTTTTCTAAACATTCATCAGCAGTAAGTAACTGAAAATTTTGCACTTCACCATCTTGATTTGATGGTATAAAATCTAATGGAAGTTCTAGATCAAATACGAACTCAGTATTTGGAAACAAACCGCGCTCGCATTTATAAAAAAAACTAAAAAATAAAAAAACTCATAACATAATTTAAAAATATTAATTTGAAATGTTCACTTACGAAATAGTGCCAATATTGATTAAATTTTTCAAAAGTTCTGGTGGAATTGATGCCTCTTCGTTGGCTTCTTTATGGGCTGTTTCAAATATGCCATAACCAACCGACAATCCACCTCCAACAAGATTATCCCATTTATCTTTAAAATAATTTTGATTAATATTTTACAAAATTTTTTAAAGAGAAACCATAATATTCACCAGGCCAAGTTTGTTTTGTGGATGAACGTTGTTGTAGCCAAATACAAAGTCCTTTAGTTGGATGCCGAACATAGCCATTAATATAAACACCGTATTTTTTTATTCCAAATAAACATGTAGCTGATCGTTCCATTTTCATTAAACTTTTACATGCATATTTTGTACGTACTTCATAACACTGAAATGCATCAAAAAAAAGTTAAGCACATCAAAATTCGTATTCGAATATTTTCCAAGAGAATCTTAGTTCACAGGAATATTTAAATTTCTACAATGTATACTGCCAATATGACTTTTGGGTTTAGCATAGGCTGACTTAAGTTAGCTAGGCTTATTTAAAATGTCATTTCTGATAGAATTAATGCAATTCGTGCAGTAAAGTATATTCTTTCGGAAGCTTGTAAAAAATTACAAAATTCAGACCTCAATATATAAACAAGTGAAAACAAACGATTGACTGAGTTAATTGTTGAAATACCATGTATAGACAGTTTTGATGACGCAATCGTTTGTTTTTTGGCGTCACGTAAATAAAGAAAGATTTTCACTCTTAAATAGCCACACACACATAACTGATATTCCCATATTAATAAATACTACAAAATTTTCACCTAATTAGCGCCATCGTGGGTGATATTTACAAGAAAATGTTTCAAACAAAAGTGGTTTATTTTTTTATAAGGAACTTTTTTTTACATTTAAACATTTGATTTATCTATTTTTATATATATATTTTTATATGTTGCTCATTTACGAACTCGACCTCACTTTTTACGTCTTAAGCACACTATAAAAATTTCAGCTTGATATCTCTTTTCGTTTTTGAGTAACCGTGATGACAGACGGACAGACGACAGACAGACAGACATACGGAAATGGACTAATGAGGTGATTCTATGAACACCTAAACCAAAATTTTTTTGTAGCATCAATATTTTTAAGCGTTACAAACTTGGGACTAAACTTAATATACCATGTATATTTCATATACATGGTATAAAAACAAAACGAAATACATCAATAAACAAGTGAAAAGAAACAATTGACTGAGTTAATTGTTGAAATACCATGCATAGTCAGTGTTGATTTCTTTATCACATAACACATACAAAAATGTATAGACAGTGTTGATGCGCAATCGTTTGTTTTTTTGACGTCACGTAAATAACAAAAGATATTCACTTTTAAATAAACACACACACAACTGATATTCCTATATTAATACATACTATAAAATTTGCACCTAATTAACGCCCTCGTGGGTAAACAGTGATGTTTACAAAAAAATGTTTCAAACAAAAGTTTTTTATTTTTTTATAAGGAACATTTTTTACATTTAAACTTTTGTTCTATCTCTAACGGTTTACAAGATGGGTCCTACGGACTCAAGACCCAATTAACCTAGGATGCTCATTTACGAACTTGACCTCTCTTTTTACGTCCTGAGTACGCTGTAAAAATTTCAGTTCGATATCTTTTTTCGTTTTTGAGTTATCGTGTCCACAGACGGACGGACGGATGGACGGACAACCGGAAATGGACTAATTAGGTGATTTTATGAACAGCCATGACAAAATTTTTTTCCTAGCATCATTATTTTTAAGCGTTACAAACTTGGGACTAAACTTAATATACTATGTATATTTCATATATGCATGGTATAACAAGGATGACTTTTGAACTGACTTGGCTCATATTAAGAGGCATTCTTTCAGGGCGTAGTTAAGAACTATAAAATTCAGACCCACTATAAAACTAAAACTAAACGGAATATATCAATAAATTTTAATATTCATTTTTTTTTCTCGTGTTTGGCAAAATTCTCTAGTTAAATCACGGGAATCACTATATAGAAACTTTTAAAATTTTAATTATTTAATTATCGTGAAATGCCAAAGCATTTACAAATTTAATTACCTCTTCCCTCCACCCTTTTAAGGTGATAAACGCTTTCTCATCACGTAATTCTCGTAGAACTCGATCAACTTGTTCACTACGTTCATTATAATCACGAAATGCAGGATTCAATTCAACATAACTGTCATGGATATGGAAAACCTACAAGTTTTTAATAATAAAGAGTAAGTATAATTTTACAAGCTTACTATAGATATTAAGCACATTACCTGCGGATAGCGTAATAATTGTGTAATTACATGCTGTTGAAGTAATCCAACTTGAAACCCTCCAACAAAAAATGGTAGACATTTTCGAGTTTTAATTTCTGTAAGAACGTAATCAAAAAATTTTATTAATTGGTAAAAGCAAAAAAAATTTGAATCAATTGTCAAATGAGAAAATTGACAACTAAATCGATACCCATAATAAACAAAGATATTTACACTTTGATAATGAATTTTGTATAATTATCAATTAATATATTTACTAATTATTTGATAAATATAATTATTTATTAAATTTATTTATTACCTGTTAAGTAAAAACAATTAAATGTATGTGCTAATTTAAAAATCTTTGACATTTTTAATTCAGTTGTAATCCGATATCTAAAATCATAATTCTTTAAATATGAGCGCGCATCCTGTATCGTATATATTTTTTTATTTTATTCAAAGTATTGGCAAGAAGCTTTAACTAATTTACCATTATTATCTAGTTTCTAGTTTGTGAAGCGTTATCAATTAAAACTTAGTTTATGTTTAATTAACGTTAAATTTTATCTTATCTAAATAGTAATTACAAAACCACAACTTTTTTTTTTTTTTTTTGTACAGGGTGTGCATATAAAATGTACCGACAAGTATTGATTACTTTGTCATAAATTCAATATAATTTTATTTTATGAAATAAAGTTATCATATTATTTATCGCTAATTATTAATTCACAAAATTAAACGTATCATATTTGTCATGTATTTATATATAATTCTACGAAATAATAAATTTTAATTTACAATGTGAGACTTAAACGTACACTGAATTATAATTGTGCGAATTTTAAATAATCCGAATGTGTACGCAGATATACGAACGCAAGAGACGCAATAATGACTATATGACGCACACCAAACGACGCAATGCATTTATACTTATGATATTCAGGATGTTAATTTTTTTATAATTATTCAAAAAATATTTTTCCTCTAGAGATTTAATATTTCAAATTGTTTCGAAATAAATTTTACATAATCTGGCTCATAAACAACTGTGAAGTACAATATCAATAGTATCTTTTCCGGAAGCCACATCTGATAAATTGAGTTCAATATTGATAATTATAAACCAGTCTAATTATTTTTAGTTTACGCACTTACCTGTTGCTAGTCTTTGGCGCTCTTTTCATTTGCTGAATTCTTGCCGCCCTATTATACCAGGAATCACAGATTATAAATTTTTTTGAATTAAAAATTATAATCTGTGCCAGATTCTCAGGCAAGGAAAATAGCTAATTGCCAATTCAATGCACTAAATTACCATTTTTGTTGCCTGCCTATAAAGGCATCGTTGATTAAAATTTGAAACACCTAGAGTTTTTACCTAAAGTACTGGGAATAGACAAAGCTTCAGTATTTAAACTTTAATATAATAATGGGGGTTTAACCTCCGCTTTTTTGACATACGCCTCATCACTTTAATGTATGCTGTTTCGCAAGCGCTGACTCTTAGACTCATTAGCGTCTTGGTGTCTATAGATAAATCGATCCCTCAATGTTAATTGAAACAATAAATAATAAGATTTCTGATAATCAATAATTATACATATTTATTGCTAAGCTGTAATTTATTGCCAATTAATCAATACTAGCCAGGGGCAGATTTTTCATTAGACAATGCAGGCAACTGCCAAGAGGTCTTACATCAGCTAGGGAACACCAGCGCTCGAAAAAAAAAATTTGTAAAAGTATCTTCGAGTGAAAAGTAAATTTAAAGATTTGTATGTACCACTCGACCCTCGATATTAATGACAATATTAATGCTTTAGTTTTTTAAAATTACATTGTTATATTTCGGTATATTTTGAAATGCATTTTAGTTATTAAATAATAATAATATATTTTTTAGTGGCGATTTTAACGCTGATTAATCAGAAGAAGGCGTTTAGGGCAGCTTTTTTAACGCAACGCGTTTCAAGAACTTTACATTGTGAATCTACTCTTATCGCAACATGCACGAAGTGTAAGAAAAGGTCCCATAATCTTTAGCCACTCTTTTACAAAGTCTTTCTTCTAGACGAGGTAAATCAGATACAGAAAAATCGTTCAAACAACGGTTGTTCTTACCAAAGGTGGGCATCTCATACAGATAAGATATTAAAAAGTTTTTCCTTTTAAAAATACGAACATTTTTGTTTGAAGAATGTTTTAGAAATATGAACAGCTTCCACAGAAACTGAATGTCAATGTCAAGGTTATTTTCAGATAATTCAGTCTAAATCAAGGAACTTTTATTTGAAAGTATTTTTCTTAAAAATCTTTCATTTAGAGATATGAAACATTTAAGACTTTAAAACTTCCACGTTCAAAATCTCGAAAATTAAGAGCTTTTGAGTTTTGCGCCCATTGACACTTTTGTTCTAGTTGCCAAGAACTCATATTTTCCCAAGTTACGAGGTACTTTTTAATATTATTGACTGTAAGTGTAAGTTTGTTTTATTAACAATATTTTATGAAACGAATACAGAGGTATCATCTTTGATTTAAAAAAAGTCGTTGAACATCGACTCAATTAAACAATTAATAATTTGATGGATATCGACATACCATATGCAAACATATTATCAGGCGTATATATTGTACGAATAGAAATATGACGTAAATATAGGTATTGATCTAATTTTCAATATGAAAAGCTTTGGGCTTTATTCCAAAAATATAATTATATATCCTGCCAAAAAATTATCCTTATCATAAAATCAAATATATTGAAGGGAACAGTAAATTTATTTTATATAAAACTATTCACTTTCTTTTCTATCTAAAATGGTTGAAACCGATTTCTTTGAATGAAAATCAAATACGCTTCTAATTTCACCACTCACTTCATAGTCTATGATGTCTGCTGGTTCAGTTGTTTGATATCCTTCCTCTTCTTCTGCTGCACCTTCTTGTACTGATTTAAATACAGCTTCATCTATACTTTCATTCGTCATAAGATCACGTTCGTCTGAAGATGATATCGTCGACTGTTCATATTCTTCCTCATCAATTTCAGGTTCTTCTTCAATACTTTCTTCTTCTATTCGTTCAACGTGTTCGTGTTTAACAAATGGTGCCATTTTGGTTAAACTAGATGAAACGCTTGTGTCTTTATCAAGAACATTTCTTACGTAAGTATGTTTTTTCACTTTTGGTAATAGCACATAGCTTAAATCCTCTGCATATGGTTGTACCTTAGAACTAACAGTTGCCATTGAAAGTATACGAGCTGGTTCTTCTTCATCAATACGATCCAATGTTTGTAATAGATGCCGGAACTTTTTCCGTGGATTACTTATAATTTTATGTTCCATTATCTTATGAATTGTGTGTATTACGCAATAAACGATGTCTATAATACGTTCATTTTCTACTTTCTGATTCATGTATTCAGTTTCTACATTATATTTATCACATTTCACTTGATGTACAAACTGTTCTAATTTTGAATTTTCAGCTTTTAGCCTACCAATTGTTTTATTGCATTCATACAATTCTGTTTGCTTAGCTTCCAATTTTTTTTCTATGTCTTTTGCCACAGTTAATTTCTTAACCATTGAATCATGTTCACGTGATAGACGTATTATAAGATTATCTTGCGTATTCGCTTTCTCAAAAATTTGTCTTTTCTCCTCATCTAACAAGTTTACAGATAATTTTAATACTTTATCTTCGGATTTTAATTTTCCATTCTCATCTTCAAGACGTTGTAACGTTGAAAAAATTAAATCAAATTCATTATTTAACGCAATATTTTCACGCATAACTCGATGTGTAGTTGCGGCAATTCTCATTTCAGTTGCTTTTTGAAAATCAGTTGAAAGTTGTAATAATCGGTTTTCCATTTCCTTTTTTAATAAATCTTTACCTATGATAAATTTCCGTTCAGCTTCGTATAACTGTTTTTTATGACGTTCTTCTTGTTCTTCAATATGTTTCTCTTGTATTTCATATTTTTCCATTAAATCATTGCGTTGAGATCGAAATTCTTCAAGAGAATTCAATTTGCCCATAAGTAGTTTTATTTTAGAGCTTAGATCTTGGCGCATAATTTTATACTCTCGTTCAACTTGAATTACTTTGTCTTTGTATATTTGAATAACAGCATCTCTTTCCTCTTCCATTTGAATAATTTTAGCAGTTAGCTTAGCAATTTCTGTTGTTTTGGCTGATAATGTACGTTCTAAAAACGCAATAATCTCAGCACGATCTTCATCCAGCTTTTTCAATTCCTCTTGCGTGTCGGTTAGCTTATTTTCGATTTCATTATACGATTGACGTAGACGAGCTAATTTTTGATTTAAATCTTTTATTGTAAGTTCGTGGAATGCTTTATTCGTTTCAGGTGTTGGAAATGATCCAGGTTCGCCTAGTTTAGTTTTTCCTGCCCCTCCCTTCTTCTTTTTGGGACCCATTATGTAGATTTATGATTAAATTGAGGAAAGAAAACTTTCCAAAAAAGCATATATAAATGTAATACAAATAATGACATTTATACAAACACAGAATGACAGATTTTTGATAACTCCCAAAATTCGCAAGTAGGCGGATTAGATAAAAAAAAAAAACAAGGCTTATTTTCAGGTTTCTAAAAAAATAAAAATCCGACTGCTTAATTAAATGTGAAAAGAAACACAGAAATATTTAAAGTTGCAAGTTTCCATAGCATAAGCATCCCTCCTCAAATACTCTGATTGGATTAAACTTGTTAGATATTCTCTTATATACCAGGTGTAGATTTTTGGCGGTCCAAAGCAAAAGTGAGTAAAAAATTTTTTTTAAATCTTGATTTCTGTATGTTTAATTATGCTATCGTGGCATCCCGCTATTGTATTAACACATAATATGTGTTATATCTATAAAGTGAGCTGTAAAAAGGTTTCAATTAAAATCGGTAGATAAAGTCTTCCTTAGCAGGATTGTTGAAAGAACAATTGAAATTCTGCCATATTTTAAATAAAGTGCATAATTTATTGCAAATTTTATAAGATAACAGCGCTTTGGTCGATTTGGCTGCCCTCTTCACCTACTAGACTTCCTGCCAACATGATAAAACTTTTATGTAGGATCGTCGGAGAATTCAAACTACGAAGAAATTAAGGTAATTCGACTATTCTTCTTCTTGATTCGATAAATTACGAAGCATCTAAATATAGAAATGACAGGCTTAAGCGAAATAACGTTTGGGACGATGTCTCCTATGTCAACAAGTCCGCTACGTCATTTCCGTTAGCGCCAAAGTGATTCGGTACCAAAATATATATATATATATATATATTATATTATATATATATTTAAATATATATATATATATATTATATTATATATATATTTTGATTATACCTGATTTAAAAGAGCATAAATATATCTTTAACTATGATAAAAAAATGTAATCGGTCGATTGGTTCTTAAGATAGACTACACAGAAGATGGAATTCATAGTTTCATACCTTCCATCTTCTGTGTGGTCTATCTTAATAACCAATCGATCGATTTCATTTTTTTTATCATGGTTGAATTGAGAATTTTATGCTCTTGCAAATGAGGTATAACAAGATAGGGGGGTGTCATTTGAAATTTCAAAGTTGGGGTAGCTGGGGGTCAAGAGATGAAACCTAAAATTTTATAGGTACCATTTTTGACCCCCCCCCCCGCGGTATTTAAATAAACATGTTTGCACACAAAACAACAATCACATCAGATAAAGAGTTAGTAAGGGTGGATGGATACTTTTGAAATGACACACTGTATGTATACAACATACATTGCGCCATATTTACACAACATAAAAAAATCGTAAAATTGTTTCCGCATCTTAAATAACTAAAAATAACTACAGTCAAGCACTTTGTAATGACATCGAGTAATAACTGCGTATGAACGCGGTTTAAAAAAATAAACGATTGTCATTAATTTTTAAAATTGAATAGGAAATGATAAAAAAAATTAACACTTTTGTCTCTGTGATCAACGGTTCACTCCACATGATAATAGAGATATAGTCAATTTTCCTTTTTCCTAAGCTACGATACAATTTAAAATATTAATTAAATCCTATAATCGATAATGGTTATGTATTATGTACAGTTGCCGTTTGTACATAGCAGCATGTATTTATGAACTTGACTATAAGAGACATTACACCTTATCAATAGGTGAATAAAATGCACATTTCGAGAATAACAAAAATTAAGAAAAACCATGAGAAACTAAACGATAAAAAATGAGTTCTTTTCAAAACATCTCGAAAACAAACGGACGACTTAAAACCATTCAAAATTATTAAAATTCTAATGGTTCTGAATTTTTGCAACCAGGGCCGTAACGAGGGTACATAGCGCCGGTGGCATGTATTTAGTTTGCGCGATATATATCGGGATCGGTTCTAAAGATTTTGATGAAAATTCGTATACTGATAGTATTTAACATAAGAGTAAAAGCAAAATGGGGGAGAGTCGCCATAAACGTGTCATTTATTCAAATGATAGAGTACTCAATTAAAGTATTGATTCTTCTCTGCGTTTCCGAGCAAAACAAGGAACTCATTAATCTCCTAAATGGTTCTGGGGTCTTTTGCATAAGGAACTGATTAACCTACAAAATCGATATTTTGTTGATGATAAATAAAGTAAAATAATACAGAGTAATACAAACAAAATTGGATTAAAATTGTAATTATTATTAATATATTCACTGTTCATTAAAAGGTATCAAAAAGTACCATATTGACAATTTTGATGAATATGAACCAAGTATGTAATCCTACTAAATTGGGGTCTCATTTTCTAATTTGTGATCAATTTAACCTAGCTCTAATAAGTTTCAAGAATTTGGTGTCCTGGTCCCAGAATTTAGCATATAAGTGATAGATAGCAAAAAATTGACATCACAGCTGAAAAGAATGATCCAAAATTAGTGTGTTTCAAAAAAAATTCCAATTAGAATGGATCAAATTTGCGTGGGGTATCAAAAAAATCAAATTTTTTAACTTTATGACGTCACCAGAATAAAAAAATTTAATTTTTCTCTATTACATCCAAATTTTATGCAATTTTGATAAACCAAGTATGTAATCCTACTAAATTTGGGTCATGTGGAATCCTGGTCCCGGAATTAAGCACATAAGTGATAGTTAGCGAAAAACAGGCACCACAGCTGATAAAAATAACCCAAAATTAGTGGGTTTCATAAAAAATTCTAATAAAATCAGATCAAATTTGCCTGTGTTATCAAAGAAATCGAATTTTTTAACTTTATGACTTTATTTAAATTAATGACCGCCTTTTACATGATGCTTTACTAACTTTTTGTTTTACGTATAAAACATACTTTTTGTTTTGTGCCTATATTTCTTATGCGCCGGTGGCGGGTGCCTCCTTTGCCACGCTCTAGTTACGAACCTGGTTATAAGTCGTTTTTCTTAACCTGGGTTAAAATCGGTGCCAGCGGTTTAATAACCACAATTGGTTAACATGAAATAATAGTGAATATGAGGGAAATACGAATGAAGTGAATGTCGTATGTATTTCGTGTAATTGTAATTGAAATAGAAATCATCCATAAGGATTACTTGCACGGCACAATTTTCGGTTGTTTATTTTTTAAATTCGCGTGGGCGAAAACGGCACATATGTTTTTGGATGGAATTAAAAATGTGTAATATAAACTCGGTATGAACTTTCAGGAAGTCATTATCAACTTAACTAATATGTCATGCAGTGTAGTTATTAGCAGGTTTGACTGTAATTATTATAAATAAATATAAACTCACTCATTGCATCGAAACATATCTTAATATATTTAAACACTTTTTTTTTTATAAAAATTACAAAATAAACTATATTTCAAACAATGAATATGCTCACCATATCTGTGATGACGTCGTCCAGACAAAAAATTTCCAATGTCGTAAAGTTTTTAATATCCTAAGAAACTAAAATGTGTAGATTAAAAAAAAATCATGATTATTAAATATATTTTTTGATAAGACTGAATCAAATTCTTTTGAAAAGTACCACTATAATAAAATTGTAATTATTACAAAAAAGGATAAATACTTTTAAAGTCCTGGCATAATATATGCAATATTATCAAGTGTTTTCGCCAATTGTTCAGGTGGACTGCCATGTTCTCCAATCTCTGGTACTTGTTGTGTAATACATAATAACGGACCCATAGCACATAACAAGGAGTCTAGTAGTACAGATAAGCTGCCAGATACTGCAATCTGTCCCTTTTATACACAACCAAAATAGTTATTATTATTTTCAAATTAAAATATTTACAGAATTCTCTCAAATTGATAATTTGTATATTTGTGCTATTCAGTATTCTGAAGAAAAAAATTTCTTTAGGTGAAATATCAAATGAATGATCAAATTGGGAATTAATCCGCTGTTATGTACCAACCTGTACTGCATTCCCCGTATTCCCTATTTTACTAACAATAAGTTTTTTTTTTTTTTAATAGGTAACTTAAATTTCAATTTTTTGAGAATTCTGCATGTTATTAAAATACATTGAATAACATACCTCGTGTTCTTTTAACCTTTCACCAATAATCATTAAACTTTCTCCTAGTAACTTTAGATGAGCTGCTACATCAACGGGCTGCGTTCCAGACACCTTAAATAAAGTAGTGTTGTCGCCCACTAATTTTTTTGGATCCGGTGGTGAAATTTGTATATTTGTGCCAACAACTGATGGTACACCAAGTTGTAATGATGGTGGTGACGCCGATGGTGATGTCATCTTTGGGTGACTTCTTTTATTAATAAATTTATTATTTTTGCCTGTATTTGCAAATTTAGTATTTATTGGTATGGATGTTTTAGAGTTGAGCCTCTTTGCCTTTTTACGCCAAGTGAACTTTTTATTATTTGGCACGGTGGCCCAAAGTTCACCTAACTTTTTTGACATTGTTGAAAAATCAATATTGGGCGTATTTTGAAATAATTGATGACGTACCTCTTTTGCCCATAACATGTACGCAGTACATCTGGTCTTACCTTTATCTTTCCGTTGAGTTTTTGTTCGGCCAACTATTTTTCCATCTTTTATAATAAGTTTCTTCTTTGATTTCTCTTGCATGTAAAGACTTTGATTTCCATGGCTGGGTGTTTCTTCTGCATGATCATCAAGACGTCGAAATCCTGGTGTATCACTTGCTTCATCGCCATCACTTCCCGAATCGCTTTCGATGCTTGAAGCCTCATTTGGTTCCCCATAATAATCATTGTCATAATCTGGATCTTCTTCATATTCTTCATATTCATATGATTCATTCCGTATTAAATCGTCTTGTTCTACTGCACCTTGCGCTTGATAATTTGGAGGTGCAACAGGTTTTCGTACTGGTGTAGATTGATGTAAAAGGGAACTGTCTGGTGACATTTCTGGAAATTTGCGTTGAGGAGTTGTAGGAATATGTCTTTTATATCGATTATCTAAATCATCTGGTGACTCGAAATCCACCAATTTTGATGATTTCTTTCGAACTCGTCCACTTCGCGATATTCCAGTTACTTCCAAATCACCTACATAAAATTGTTTATATGTAAAATTGTTTTTATCAATGGTCTTATGGGAATCACGGTAATATAAAATCTAGACAAGTTTGGTAAGGGCTTCACAACTGATTTGGTGAATATAAACATCATAAAGGGAGATCTCTATAGAATTGCTCCCGATCTCTCGATTTTCGACACTTGATTCCGGGGAATGGAAAAGAGGGTTAAAAATTTTGATGGTAAATCTAATAAATTGTCTAATTAGTTGTCGAAAAATTGTTTTGAACATAACTTATTATTGAAAATCGAATAAATGCACACTTTAATTTAGACAACAGACAAAATTTTTTTATTCATTTCCGGCGAAGGTTTACGAAAAAGTGTTTTCATTAAATGTCGTTATTTTATAAAGATTAGCTTTCTTAAAAAATTTAGTGTATCTTTTATTAGTCATTGCCATCAATTAATTCCAAAATAAAATATTTTTCTACAAAATCTTATATCAAGATATTTTTATATTATAAGATATTTTAAAAATAAAGAAAACTACTTATTTTCTGACATTATAAAATCAAAATCATATTTGTTTAAGGTCGTCTCCAAAAAATCATGTTTTCTTCTTCAGGATCATCTTTAAATCGTCTATATGCGTTAATGCCCTTTATAAGTAGGTAAATTTTTTAATATCCCTTACGGTGTTAAATTTTTAGATTTAAGCTGTAAAAGTTTGCGTTTTTAAAATGTAAATCCTATTAATTTGGAAAACTAATATTATATTTCCTATCCTATCCTATAAAAAAATTATAATATGCGACACTCGTTTAAAGTGATGAAATGAATGGCATTTGTGTGCTATTTCTTGTATAAGTGATTTTCTCTAAATCTTTAGTAGTACAATTAAACTAAATATCTAAAAATCTAATGCATTTTTGAAATTTTTCACAATTGTTTAGCTATTAGGCTGTAAAAACTTCGTAAAAAGTCGACCTCTCAGGGGCGTACCTAGTCCCCTTCTTTGGGGGGTTTTAATCAGTTTTTTACAAATTACAAAAAGCTATGCATTCAACAAAAGAAAAGTTAATTTAAAAATCTAGCTGAAGTATTTGTGCAAATTTTCGTTTTTTTTTGGTCTCGTTAATCTTGCAAGCCGTTAGAGATAGAATAAAAGTTTAAATGTAAAAGTTATTTCTTATAAAAAAATAAACAACCAAAATTTAAAGCGCAAGTCTCAAATATACACTCTCATACACTCATTTGGGGACGTTCTTAAGTTAATACTTTGTGATTCAGAAAATAATCATAATCTTATATTTGTGATTCAGGACATACTAACACTACTCATAAACTTATGACTGAAATAAAGATTTAGATAAATTTTGCGGTTTAAGTTTTTTATGAGACCATATCGTGAATAAAGTTGAAAGTTTCGCGATAGATATATAGAGACTATCTTATGATGGAAACCAGTGCAATCTTTAGCGACGTTTACTCGTGAATAGTTAATTTCACAAAATTAAGATGATAATAAAAATAAGGGTTCAGAAAAGAATCATAATCTTATATTTGTGATTCAGGACATACTAACACTACTCATAAACTTATGACTGAAATATTTAGATAAATTTTGCGGTTTAAGTTTTTTATGAGACCATATCGTGAATAAAGTTGAAAGCTTCACGATAGATCTTATGATGGAAACCAGTGAATAGTTAATTTCACAAAATTAACATGAAAATAAAAATAAGGGTTTTTTGAATAATTTACTCAAGATGTAATATGAAAGTTTTATTTAAAAAATACATAAATTTACAAAATATTAACAAACTATTCATCTTCTTGTTTCCAACCGTCTTCATCGCTAAAAAACCGACGTTTATGTGCTGTATTCATATATGGTCGTAACACCCATTCATTTTCAGAGGTATCTTCTACATCTAAGGTTCCTAATTTAATTTGATACAATTTTAATACAAATCGAGGTCCAACTTCATTTAACTCAACTTTTCTATCTACAGTTTTATACGTATGATGTCGGAATACAATTAGATCATCATGGTTAGCGAAAGTAATTACACGTTTCGAATCCTCTTTAGGTACTGGGAACAAATACTTCAAAATATTCATTGTTCGTTCGGCTAATTTGGTTTTAAAATTATGAAATATTAAATGTGGATACTGTTCGGACATAGTACCAATGTCTGGAATGTCGTGACGCATTACAACATCCGACATATTAAAATATGCTGTTGGCCCATATGGTAAATGGCAAATTACTAAAGCATCTGGAACACCCCGATGTTCGTGAACAATTATAAAATCTGTAACATCGTTTGCCCGACAAGCATTAACCAACTGTTTCATTTCATAATTACCACGGTTCATACGCTGTGCATTTGGGAATATTAAACGTAATTCTTTAACGAACATTTTTAATCGAGAACTTGGATCACGGGAGGTTGTTATAACAATTTTCGGATCTTCTACCCCAGCATATCGATATTCATCATCTTGAGAATTTGCAACTGCACCTCCACTTTCACCACCAACTAAAGCGGCTAGCTCTGGGCCACCATCTTCCCATTCGATTTTGTTTTGATAGTGTAAAGCTTTTGATTGTAAATCACCATGAATTGTTTTGTTTTCTTCTAGATGATGTTTTAATCTATCCTTTTTATCTTGAATTGATTTTTGTTTTGCTTCGACAGTTTTTCTGTATAAATATTCTCGACGTAATCTTGCTTGACGTCGCAACATTTTTACGAAATTGTTTTTTTCTTTTTTAGTGCTGCTTTCGAAACATGTGCTTCCAAAAGTTTGACAAAATATTGACGTATTTTACTATTTTACAATGATACCAACTTAAGATTATTTGGAAAGAAAAAACTAAACATCACTCACAAACTTATAAAATGTAAATATAAACAAAAACGCAAAAATGGAAATACAATTTTACTCTAACGCAATAACGTAACATTGTTTAAAATACAAAATTTTGGTATTTTTAAACTTTTGCGAATAAGAATTAGCGAAATAAATTAGAAGCATTCCTGAAATTATCATATCAGTCACTGCACCGCAGATATCGACAAGAAAAACCACTTCGCCATATCTTTAAGTTTATGATTTTACCTAAATAAACATTTTTCTCCTAGTAAATTTATTTAATTTAGCATATTGCAACTTTTAAATTATGTAAAATCTTATTAATTAAAAATAATTAACAATAGTTAGAAGAAAATATAGTTTTAATTTATTGTTATACCAAGTTCCCACTTTGTATTAGATAAAATTTATTTAAAAAAAAAAATTTAATTCTAAATATAAATAAACTTACCTTCAGTTTTTAATTTTTTTTGTGGATATCCTTCCATTTCCGAATCAATTTTCCAAGGTGTAGAATAAATATCCCGGGAGCTGTCAAATATTAATAAACATAAATTTATTTTTTTTTCTGGGGGAATTTTAGTTTTTGCAACATGAGCGTATTAAGCAATAATTTTTAGAAATTTATTAAATTTTATAAATATATAATTGAATATAACCTTTTCTATTTCTTTATAATAGAAAAGGTTTCATAAACTTTAAAAAAAAGTTTTCAATACTTTATATACATAATGAGCTTGTGGTATACTTTCATTTCAATCATTTGTGAGGTTTTGAGCTCGAACCCGGCGTATTAATAAATTAAGATTTTTTTTCCAAATTTTTTGTGTTATTTTATTTTATATAAAACTTGTATAAACTTTCATAATGAAAATGGATGACGATTCACCTCCAAAAAGAGGCCGGGGCCGTGGTCGTGGAGGTCGCGGGCGTGGACGTGGACGGGGTCGTGGAAGAGGACGTGGTAAAAAGGCAATTAAAAATATAATAGAAAGTGATGAAGAAACAGTCGAAATTCAACAAGCAGCTAGTACTGAAAATGTTGATACAAAAGCTATGGAAACAGTTGAAGATGCTCAAGAATCGACTGAGAATATACAAGAAAATGATGAGAATGCACCACCGAAAAGTAATCATTTGATTTTATATATAAAAGTTAAATTGTTTTATAATTGAATTCCAATTTTAGTTGATTTAGAGGCTGATATATCGCAATTAGAAGCACCTACTTTTACAACGCTAAATCGTGGTCCACCAGAACCAATGTTACGTTTAGATTGGTCGCATAAAGTTAATTTAATAGGTGAAAAAGTGTTGAATCCTATGATTCACTGTTGTGACAAATGTTTGAAACCAATTTTGATTTATGGACGAATGGTAAGTTTTCTTTATTAATTTTTCCAAATACTTAAGTATTTTTTCTGTAGGAAGTTTTACATAAACTTTCACAGGTTTAAATATTTCAGAGGAACTACCGGTTTCTTAAAAAATTTTTTTAAATACAAACTAGCATATTTACGAGCATTTTAAGCTGATGCTTCAACTGATTTGATAAGAAGTTGCATGCGGACTCGATTTTCACTAATTGTGTATACTTTTGTTGTTACATTAATTATTCTTTAAAATTTACTCAGACATTTCATCAAATTAACGTACTGCTAAGCTACCTTAGCAATTATCTATATAATCTGTATGCGAAAAAATACATATATTCTAAGTAAATGTTTGTCAAATAATATTATTTTACTAGCAAGACAATTTCATGCAACTCCTGTTAAATTTTAAGGATTACCAAGTTCATAACGCTTTATAATGTTAAAAAACCATCCGTTTAATTCCAGATTCCATGTAAACATGTATTTTGTCTATGGTGTGCTCGACGTGAAGCTCAACAATGTCCTAGATGTATGGAAAAAGTAACTCGTGTTGAACAAACTGGTCTTGGGACGGTATTTATGTGTACTCATGCGGGTACACGCTATGGGAATACTGGATGTAGACGTACATATCTCTCACAGGTATAAAAATCCATTTAAAAACTTGAATTGAATTTAACGTATTTGCCATTTTGATAGACAATTTGCAAAAATTTAATATTCATTGAGCGTAAATATATTTTAGCGTGACTTACAAGCACACATAAATCATCGTCATTTACCGTCTGGTCAACAAACTACAAATCAACCTCCAACTTCCCAAGAAATATATGCGGCTATTGTCAATAAATTACCACCGGCACCAGAGCCACCTGTAGAAAAACATCAACAGCCTCAACATACCACATCGGTGCCGCCACCAAGATTGAAAACGGTATGCAAAATTACAGGGTATCACTTAAACGTGTTGAAAAGTTTGTTCTTGGTCCCATTAGTATTCATAAGACCTTGATAGTTTCTTTTGTGACGTAATACCATATAAAAAATTTAAATTCATACACGTTTTAAGTTGAATCCTGAATAGACGAAGTTTTCGTTAAAAATATTACTAAACATTGTTTTTCCATTTTAGCAAATGATTCATCAACACATGAGTCAAATGAATTTAAGTCATGATCCAAGAAATAGTGCTCAACAAGCGCCTCAACAAGCTCCCCAACAAGTACCACCTCCAACAGTATCAAGCATGCACGATGTTTCAGCCTCACACCAATCACATTTACGACATCGTCCTCCTCATTATTCGACCCCTACAATCACAACAAACACATCGAACACACTACGAACTAACTTAATCACAGTTCCAATTCAAGAAACAGCTGTTGTACAACAACCAGCTCCTATACATGAAACATTACCTCCACAGAGCTATTATAATCAATACCCAACAACATATGTAGCTCCAATGGCACATCCCGTATCAAATCTCGCCCATACCACTCCTGCCATGACTCCACACCCGGCTGCTAATCTTGTACATACAATACCACCTCCGACAGCTCAACCTTTAGCTCCACCTGTACAACCCATGATGACTCCGATTCATAATTTAACTATACCTCCGCCACACATAGCAACTACGCAACCTCCAGGTGCTGGTAGTTACTATGCTGCCCCACAAACGTATCAAACAGCTGGGTATACGACACCAGCACCACAATTTGCAGCACCAACAGCTCCCCCGCAGTATGTACCAGCAGCGGCACCAGCTCCGTATCCACCTACGGCTCAAGCTCCTCCAGCACCTCAACAACGTATAGGTTATGAATATCAACCTAATCAACAATGGACTAATAATCAACAATACTATAGGTAGTTGGATCTATTGCAAATTATTAGAGTTTTAAATTAAATATAATTTTATCTAAATAATAAGTTATTGTTTTTCTTCAAAATTGGTATAATAGATTTTTAAATAAAAATAGTATGATTATAACAAATCGAAACCAAATTTGATACTTCTAACTTTAGCTAAGGTCGAAAACATTCGAAATCAAATTTCACTAAAAAATAAAATTATTTGTATGTAGGAATTACGTGGCGATATCATATGGTATTTACGAAGTGTAATTAATTTTTATTTCATTTCATTTGTCTTTGCCTTTTAGGGCGAAATTTTGGATTTGAAAATTAAGATAGTTTGCGATGTATTTTCATGTATAAATTGGTTGACAATACAACTTAAAACTGCTCTTTAGAACTGTTAAACAAAATTTTTTATGAAGATTCGGGAATATTCTACAAAATTTTATTTAAATCTAATTATTTTTAAAATTTTCTATTTTTCCTTGAATTTCGGGAACTAAGCATTGAAAATATCTGTAAATTTTAACAAAAACAAAGTATTTTTTGTTTGTTTTAGTAATTTGTTAATTATATACCGTAATAATAAATTAAAACCCCGGTTGTATTTCACTCTTTCTTAGACACCCATTTTTTACATAATTGTGAACATTAGACATGGTACTCTAGCTCATAACAATTGAATGTATTAGAAAGACCTGTACAGATTTGACAAAGTATTAATATTAATAGTTGACGAATAATTAGTATATACTTTATCAAAATATATATAACGTTAAAATTTTGACAATTTCTTAATACACTTATAGCCGTTCAAGCTTTTTTTTACGTGCAGGGTGTAGGAATTTGTGAAGAAAATGTTAAGAAAAAATTGGAAATTTGACAGTATGAGCTGAGAATTCTTTACATTTCAGGTTTGTGGTGATGAACTTTGAAAACAAGGTAGAGATATGAGTGTGTGTGACCATTCTGTTTCGAGGATAAATTTTCTAGCGCTCATGACTTTTAAATACAATAACGTTAACACTGTGTGTCAAATTTCCAATTCCATGCGATTTTTTTTTTTAATTTCAAACATCCTGTAGATAGAAAAGAACACTTCCCTAGCTACAAGTGTATTGAGAAATTCTAATTATTGAACGTTATCTATCGTTTGAGGAAGTCTTGCTGTAATAACGCGGATCTTAGGTATAATTAAATTCAAATATAGTGGTCGTAAAGATTCTGATTAAAGTGTTTATAGAGACATTGGAGTTTTAAATTCTATAATCGGGATTTAATGAGACATTACGTGTATGTTAACATAATCATCCGAAAATATATGACAACTTTTAAACCAATTAAGGACGTTCATTACACATATAAGTTATTTATAAAAAAATTTTTAACCATTGTAAAAATGGATTAGAAAAGAAAAGTATATTAATTTTTTGCTACTTTTTATTGTATTTTTTTAATTGAAAAATAGAAGATTTAACACATACGTTAATATATTATTTCTTGAAATTGTGATTTAAAAAAATTAACTTTATAAATTTTTCTAATTTTTTTTAATCAACAGATTTTAATTATAATTAAATGTCACTAAAATTTTACAATACCTGCCAATTATTTCTATGAGAAAAATAAAAAACTCATTTTAAAAATCTGACAATGTTTATTCTCATATACACCGATACCACCATCCATGCGGTAATATCTTTGCGTTCCATCTCGCGTCTGCAAATGTAATGAACGTCCTTGTCCAGCGCATGCGTAATTACTCTTTCGGTATATCGAAGAACATAAGAAAATGATGTATAGGGCTGAAGCATGGAATATAGAGGTAGCACTCAGTACTTGATAAAAGAGCCTCAGTACTTACATATTAAAAATTAGAAGAACCAAAATATAAATTTTCGACCAGCATATGTTTATTTAGAGAAATTATAAATATGATCCAAAGTTTGCATTTTGTATCAACAGGCGTTCCCAAACTCTATTTAAATGTATCCCATTGTGTATAAAAAAGATAATCGAAATAAGTTATGTATACAGCTTATTTCAAATTTAAATAATTTTAATAAACTTAAATAATGATTTTTTTTATAATTTACACAAAACTGAATTTGTAATATATTTTTTTTAAAATACAAAACAAAATCACTGTTAAAAAAGCAGAGTTTAGTTTTTAGAAAAACAAAACTATTTTACCTCATGATTAAAAAACCGATGTCAAACTTTTGTTTTATAATTTTTTAGGTCTGGATGATTCTTAGAATATTGGTTTTTTTAAATCGACAATAGTTCTGTCACTATATACAACAATATTTTCTCTCTTTTATATACAACCACACATTTACTTTTGTAATTTTCGTGAGCGAACAAACTAACATTTTATAGTTTTATTAATTTACTAGTGTTCGCCCCACGGCTTTGCCCACGTGAAACTATTCGTTCAAAATTCAATGAACTCAGTGGCTAAATGCATTGTTTGAAGGTTGCATATAAATAAAAATTGTGTGCAACATCTAAATACTAGCTAGTTTCGATTTTTCGAGCCACTTAAATATATCATAATATGCAAACACAATATATTATTATAATATGCCAACAATACAAAGGTTTTAAAATTAGAACATTTTTGAAACCATTCATCCTTATATTTATTTCAAAAATTGTATTATATACAATATGTAATTATAACAAAATATTTAACAAGTATCATCTTCATTATATTTTTAGAGAAAAAGAAAGGTAACTTAAATGATTACAAAAAAACTTGTTGGTAAGTTTTCAATAACATACCATCTTAATAATTTTTAGGTGAGTAAATATTAATAAAAAATTTTTTTTGTATAAATAACGTGGATTAAATTTTAAAGAAGAAACAATTTTTTTAAAACAATAAAAAAGACACAAAATATAAAATGGTTTATTCGAATACAAAAATTAAGATTTTTGTAATTTTATTGAATTCACTAGATTTAATTTTGTCTTTGCAACAAAATTGTCAAGTTTTGGCAAGCCTCATTTGCACCTATTCAAAAAAAATTAGTTTCTATTATAAAACATAACATAATTCCAGAATAACTTGTTTCAAATGAAGCTAAATTATTATCACAAGAATGCGAAATACTCAACTCTATCAAATATCTGATCATAGTATATTGTGGTCAGTAGATAGGTTCATTTGAAGGGCATAATTTGTAGGGAATGCATTCAGTAATCACTTGACTAGGCTAGATAGCAGATTTTTTTTAATGTGCAGTTACTCTAGCCGCTAGCAAGAATATAAAGGGATTTCCAACATATTCAGAACATTTCCTGTGTTTTTGACTCGTAGAATCGATTTTGATTTCGAATAAAATTATGAAAAAACGATTCTACAGGTAAAAAAGGGAATGTTCTGAACATCTTTTTAGTGCCTTTATGCGTTTGCTCGCGACTGGAATAACTACAAGTTAAAAAAGTATTCTAGATAGAACAGCAGAATGATCCAACTAGTATTGACTATTGGTTAAATTCGATAAATTTTACTATTACGTGACTGTATTATTCATTTGGATTAATTGTGATGTTGTTTATTTTTACTATAAAAATTAAATTCAACTATTGGTAAACACTTTGCAAAAGAGTCTCTTCAGAATAATAGTAAAATGTTAGCCATGTTTAGCTAATTTTATATCGGTGTGCTGCATTCATTTGTTTTTTGCAAAGAATTTTCTATCAAATCCAATAAGTTAAAAAATCCATCATTGATTCTATTATGGTCCAAAGTGGTGTACGAAAAAATATTGACTTCCTGCCTTCACAGGACAAATTTTAAAGAATTTAATGCAAAAAGAATTATCACCTTCATATTAATTTTTAAACATTATTAAGTTTATAAAATGGTGATAAATTTAAGGATTTCGTTGTTTGTGTGAAGTTGGAGATCCTGTATAATACTTTATATTAACCTAGTTATACTTTAGTTATTTTTTATTCCGTATAATAATAATGCCCTATTAAATTTTTATGATTACTTGAAAAAGTTGAGATTATTTAAAAACTTTCATATTTAAATGCGAATGAGACAAAAATAAGTAAGACTTTAGCAGAAAACCATTTTAATTCATAAATGGATGGATGAAATATAATAACCATATATTTAATACTCCTATAATGCTGGTAGGGATCTGAAGCCGGGCGAAGCCCATACGATGCAGACATATATCCATTTATCCTTCTCGCGAAACGGCGAGCCTTATACGCATGTCCGCATGTACCATTAGTTTGTATATGACAGCTTATACATAAATGTGCATTATGTTGATTTATTTGAATATTTTCGACAGAGATAGAAACAGCCATTTGCTGTGTCTTACGGTCTGATATTTCCACTTAAGGGTGCTAGCAATTTAGGAGTATTAAGTATATGATAAAAAAATAAATACTTAATACCAACATAAAATAAATTAAATTTTTTACTCAATTTGTATTTACGCTCTCAAAAATTTTATTCGCGTAAATTTTCCATTTTTTAACAAGAAGGGATTGGATTTATCAATTAACCCTGAATTAGTATTAAGTAGTGTCCTTATAGATTTACAAATTTACAAAAAAAATTTGCGTTATTTATTTTTTTAGTACTTTTATTAAATTAAAAATCACGTTTGTTCGATGTTTATATTTAAACTAGGTGCTGCTGAGGTTGACGCTGATGATGTAGATTGTTGTTGTGTCGATAAAGATGAAGGTATTGTTGATGGCATAATTGGAACAAATGCAGTATTTGGACTTGGTGTTACAATACTATTTTTATTAGGTACTGAAATTGGGAGATTTCCTTGCAAATTGGGTTGAATAATTGGTTGTAATATTTTTTGATTTGTTTTTGGTATTAATGGTTGCCTGTCTTTACTTGAATGTCCTTCAGCTGTCCTTGATAGTCTTTCACTTAATGCTTTCAATGCAATTTGCCTTTAGAAAGAAAAAATAAATAAATAAATTGCTTATATTTACAAATCTCAATGCTAATGCTAAAAAATGCAAAAAATATCTGACTTGCCCGTAACTTTTTTTAACCAATATTTATTTCAAATTTCCCAGTTTTTGATTTGTTATCAGAAAGTAACGAAAAATAAGAAAATTTGCTTTTTAGTATTACAAACGTTTTCTAACCTCTATACGTACGTTTTGATAAATTAAATGCCAAAAACTATTATAGTAAAATTTAAAAAGTAAATGTTTTAATTAGTTTGAATCAATTTATATATTGTGCACTTTATGACCCACCCCGTACTCAATTAAATCACTATAAGACATGAGAAATACAGTATCCATTATGGTAATTCTTATGCATCACAATTCTAATTATCTTCGCATTAATTTTATCACAAGTTTCAACATACTGCATGCGAAAGAAAAAGAATAGACTTCAGACGAATATTTCTATCGAATTATTTATATTATGAAAAAAGCAATTTTCAAACAAAAGTTGTTCTTTTTCTAAATTTCTCTCCGTTTAAAAGTTGTCAATTTTGGGTAGTCTGTAAACCCCCCCCCCTCTCTCGGTTTTTCCCAAAAAAAAGAGGCTATTTGTCTCCTTATTCAACATGCATATACTAATTATATTACCAACAATTAAACGGTAGAGCCCGTGGCGTGGTTTTTCGAAATTTTTTCAGAATGGCTGTTGATAATAATTCGTAATAATTAAAACAGGACGTGGATTCGTTTTCAGTAGTACCAATTTAGACTTCCAGAGTACTTACTATTTATCAATAGTAAATACATTGTTACGCACTCCTGATTTTCAGGGGTCTTTAGAGCAGAAGCTTAACAGAATCTAGGTACACAAGAATAGAATTCTTAGCTTATTTTTGTATCTGTATTATATTCCCTCACAGAAGACTACATGGTTTGAGTGTTGAAACTCATTAAACAGATCTGCCTACAAAAGTCCGATTAAATCGAAAATTAGCTTCAATACAAGTTATTCCACGTACAAGTCATCAAATCAACGAGTTTTTGTGAACTTTAATCATCATACCTTCGTCTTTCCATATCATGTGGGTCAATTCCAGGAAGTGTAACTGTAACTCCAGTTGGATTTGCCATGTCATATCGACGAACTACTTTTCGGCAAAGCCCAATGCGTACAAGTGCACTGTAAACGGTATTACTGACAACTGCTATCGGTGGTTGCAGGACATTTGGAAAGAAACTGTAAAAAAATTTAACAAAATATGTTAGTATTATCGTCTTGAATATCAATTTTTCTATACGAGGGAACTGTTTCTTAAAATTGGTTTTTGAAAAACCAAACACTAAAACGGTTAGTTAGTATTAATTATTCACTTTTTTTATATTGGGCTTTAAAGTTAAGATCTTAGCGTCACAACATAAAAAATTTAACCAATCTTATTAATCAAACATGTTGTATATTTTCTTAGTGTACTTTTTGCCAAGAAAATCTGATTTATATCGAATCACTTCTTATCAAATTATATTTTTAAACTTAAGTAAAAGCTAAAATATTACCACTATTAGTTCTTATTTTAACTACTAAAAACACCAAACCAAAGAAACCAAGCATTGTTAGCTTTTCCAATTCGTTTTTTGATTTGGTAAAATTTGTAAAATATTAAAATAGTAATACCCCGTCATTATAAATTAGCATACTTTCACTTCATTAGCTAACAGGCATAAAAGTTTTGTCCAATTGCAAGAAATTGTTTATGTACGTAGCTCAGCAATTAAAAAAAGATTAAAGATTTCGTGTTCCATACCCAAATAAAGTAGTTGATTTTTCATTATTCTATGGAACCTAATATAAATTTTATCACTATTACATGGTAAACAATCAGACACGTCATTACGTGTTAACTTTTATATATGGAAAAACTGATCTAAAATTCGATTTATTTAGAATATTTACCTGGCGAAACAGAAATTATCGTTCATATCACCTCGGGATCCATTATTATGTCTTTGATAAAATCTTAAATAAACCCATCCCACAAACAAACCATTAAAAAACATTGTGGGGTAGCGTCCTTCTAACAATCCCACTAAATATAAAATCAATGACATCATGCCACATGCTAACGGAATATTTCTATTCTTAATTTTTCCAATTGGACTCCGGAATAGAACATGATCAGGCATTATTTGTTTTACCGCCACGGATACACCAGCAATATATCCAGCCAATCCATGTATGTGGACGTTAAATAACAAGTCCGTATTAAATGTACACATATACAAGATCAAATAAAACACTGTACTTAAAATCGCAACACCAAAATTAACAACCGCAAAAAATATTAACATCTCGAATTGACCCCATAATGGTTCAATTAATTTACCACATAAACCTACAGTTATAATATCAACTAATGCTTCATAAAAATGTACTTCTAAAAAACAGAATGTAAATGCTGTCCATAGCCAAAATGTTGGTGGTAACAGGTTTCCTGGTGTTACCGCTAAATAATCAATTGCTGTTTGTGAAAAAGATAACAAATAACTAACTAAAACCACAACACATATTGATTTAACTGTTGTACTTGTATTGCCTAATAATGCCCCAAATTGTTGACGAAGATACGGTATATTTCTACTAAATGCCCGTACAGTGGCCATTTTCGTGGCCAACTGTCAAAATGAGCCAACCCAATATTTAAATGTCAAATGATCTGCCCGACTAGATTTTTTTATGTAGAATTATAAAGTTGCGTTTAAATGCGTAATTACATTGCTCATGTTTAACATTTAAAATTAATTCGCTGTTTGTTTTAATTATAAACTTTACAGCTAATTTTTTACCGTTTTGCTCTTAAATAAAATTATTTGAAAATAAATTAGATTTTAGCTAATTATATTTTATTTTTAAATTAATAGCATTCCGAAAGCTTCTTCATTCATGACAAACTCAAGGCCCTAAATAGATGCGCAATGTAAAATGTGTTGGGCATAAAAAGAATATCCAAAATGTAAAAATAAGGAAATTACATAAATTATACGATAAGAGTTTATTAGGAAACTCGTGGAAACTTCTGCATTTTTAAGTTTTAATTTTCTATTATACATTTTTTTAACCAATTTCAAAAAAGGGGAAGGTTCTCAATTCGACTGTATTTTTTTAATTTTTTTTTAATGTTTGTTACCTCAGAATTTTCGACTGGGTGAACCGATTTTAATGATTCTTGTTTTACTGACTAATTAGTTAGTGTACTTCAGATTCACTAAACATCATTTAAAAAATAACGATAATATAATGTAGTTACAATACAATTATTGTTATTTTTGGAGTTGGTATCAGCCAAGTTGGAATGACAATTGACAAAAAATTGTAGTTTAAACGCTGCTTAAATTTTGATTTGAAATTAAATCACAGGCCCTGATTACAATCAAATTCAAATTTTTTTTTTTTTTTTGGAAAGCAATCAAAATTTACAAAAAACAATATTTAAAAAAATAGAAATTCTTTATATCTTTTTAAGAAAAATAGCGTATTTTTGAGAATTAAAAGTAAATTAGCAATTTTCCCAAATAAAGTCTATGCTTTTCAGCTTTTGTCAAAATAGTCTTTACGCATATAAGCTTTTAGGGCAACATGAATATTTTATTTTTAAATAATTTTATATAATATAATTTAAGAAAAATGCAAGTTAATAAAACTAAAATAACTCAAAAATGTGCTTTTAAAATTTATGTTTTCACCAAGCTTGAGTAGAAAGAAAAATATTTGTCTCTTAGAGACTAAAAAAATAACCTAACTGTCAAATATACTATTTTATATAAATTTCTATTTTTAAAATACTCTTGTGTTCCAAAATTATTAGTCCTCATAACATTACAAAAATGTCTTAAAAATATTTGTTCGTATTTCAAAAAGTATTTGTATTCGATGTAGTAGTTTTCTTGAATTTTGTTACTTTTTTTCTTACAAAAAAGTAATGGCTATGTCTTATTTTAATCATGAATTATTTAGTTTATCGGCTGTTATTGTTAATATTAATGTTAAATTGTGTGCTAGAATTGAGAGTGGCGTTAAACAATTACTAAGCCTTGTAACAAGGTATGTCCAAGAACCTTTTTTAAGTTTGTTTTGATTATATTATTTCCTTTTACAGCAATGGCGAATTGGTTTTACACTATGTTTTTGGGGGTTTAAAACCAATCGCAAAACGAATTCCATGGTTTGAAGAAACGAAAAAGACTATTCAACATATTTGTTTTGACCCTACGGCAACTTGGCTTCTTGTACTCAGTAAGTTTTAGAAATTTGGATATACCAGTTATTAGAAGATTGTCGTTTGGCACGATCAGATGATAAGATTTTATTGTATTTGCCGGAGTATTTAAAATAAAATTAATTACCTTAACTAATAGAAAAAAATCAGAAAGAAGCTATTCAAGTATAATATAAATACCTATTTTTGGGTGTAAGAAAAGATTAACGGATTGCTTCTTTTGCTACTAATACACTCGTTTAAGGCATTATCTCATTATACGATCGCTCCATAGGAAACTTTCTTTTAAAGTATTGAGTTCAATTTTTAGTTATATGAATGATCTTTTGTTTTAGCCTTAGATTCATCCTTGTATATAGTACCTGCATTAAAAATATTAGATCCTGACCAAAAAATCGATTGCAAGTGGTCCGTAAATGATTTAACATACTTTCCAAAAACAAACAAAACTCCAGATGCAACACCAGGATGTGTAATATGGTGGCAAACACTCGAATGCAATCAAAATGCGATTATTGGTTATGATAGTGGTGAAATATGTTTTGTCAGTTTAACGGATGGTCAAACTATCGGGACAACAACAATTACTGGACCTGTAGTCAATTTACATTTGTGTCAGGATAATAGTTTAGATTCTGTAACATTGTTAATAACTAGTGAAAGTAAACAACAATGGCGGTTGTTATTAGAACAACGCTCTACCAGTTACATTTGGGCGTCTGATTGTAGTTTCATACCAAAATTATCAAATCATCCCGATTTATCGATTCTCACCAGTAATTTTCAATCGGAGAATGAAATTAAAGGTAGTACACGATCACGATTACAAGGTTTAAAACAAATGAGCGTGGATAAATTGGCTACGTTACGACAAAAGTTAGCTGAAACACGATCAAAAGGAATTAATTTAACTCGAAAAGGTATCAAAGATTGTATGTTGTTTTTTATATTATCAAGCTTTAGGTTTAGCTTAACGCTTCGTTAGTTTTAAGTTGAATAGTTTAAAAAATCATTGATTATAATTTTTTTTATAGACTCAATGACAAATATGCCTGAAAGGAAGTATTCTGGAAATGAATTTACTGGCCAAGTAAATGATATTACTGTACCAGAAAAGTTAACAAATTTAGGTGAAACTTTTTTACGACCACAGTATGCAAAAAATCGACATTTATTTTCAGGATATTTTAATCCAACAAGTCTTTTAACTGTATGTATATTTTATTCAAACTTTTAATAATTACTATTGATAAGTGGTAGTTGCAACTCGCCAACTGGCGATAATAAATCGTACTAATTAAAATCAGAAATGCACTCGAATTCAGTAGTTACAATTTTGACTACCAGATGGCAATACACGTACTTACCATTTTTTAATGCCTATACAATTATTCAAATTCAAATCAGATAAACCCCGCCAACTGGCGATAAAAATTTGTACTATTAAACCAGAGGTGGACCGCTTTTTCAGTAGTTTCAATTTAGACCACCTGATTATTTACCATTTATCAATTCAAACAATATTTAACTCAATAATAAATTAATATATATTAACTGTTTAATGATATCAAATTCAGACGCGTTAACTGTGGAGTCTTAGTTAAAAATGGATATAAATCGATCTACAGATTTTAGTAGCCCGAGAAAGTAATCTAAATAAATTAAGACCAATTTATGCATACGTTAAGACACATCCGGAAAAGTAATGATTCGACAAATCAGTTCTATTCAGGCATCTCTATACAAAATAGAAGATAATTTGATTGAATTGATCTTGCCGCCCGGTCACAAAAATGTGTAGATCGTCCTTATACGTATTTCAAAATAAAACAATAAATTTATCTTTCAAACCGTGAGAGATGAAAGAAAAGGTGAAAGATCAAAAAAATTTTCATTTTTAAAATTAAATAGTATTATTTCTAACTTAAAAACTATTATTTATTTATGTTAGTTATTATAGACCTTCTTTTAAATTACAATAAAAACAAGTAAAAACAAACAATTGACTGAGTTAATTGTTGAAATACCATGCATAGTCAGTGTTGATGCGCAATCGTTTGTTTTTTTGACGTCACGTAAATAACAAAACATATCCACTTTTAAATAGACACACACACAACTGATATTCCTATATTAATACATACTATAAAATTTGCACCTAATTAACGCCCTCGTGGGTAAACAGTGATGTTTACAAAAAAATGTTTCAAACAAAAGTTTATTTTTTTATAAGGAACATTTCTTACATTTAAACTTTTGTTCTATCTCTAACGGTTTACAAGATGGGTCCTACGGACCCAAGACCCAATTGACCTATGATGCTCATTTACGAACTTGACCTCACTTTTTACGTCCTGAGTACGCTGTATCGTGTCCACAGACGGACGGACGGACGGACGGACAACCGGAAATGGACTAATTAGGTGATTTTATGAACACCTATGTTAAAATTTTTTTCCTAGCATCATTATTTTTAAGCGTTACAAACTTGGGACTAAACTTAATATACTATGTATATTTCATATATACATGGTATAATAAATAGAGAAGAGGGGGTGTTACATTACAGTTATTTTTTGTGAAGGTCAAATAACTTTTGTAAATTTAATTTTTTAATTGGTTATTATTTATGTAATTGTTTTTGGTTTAGATCCATGGTGTCGAAGTTGATGGAATGCCTTTATATGTGCATAAATTACATTTAAATTGTCGAGATATATTAATGACCGATCGATTCTTTTACACTGTTGATCAAAATTATAACAGTGTTTCAATTGTCAGTTGTCAATTGTCTGAATCCCGTTTGGATGGAGATTGTGTAAGTAATTTTTTAAATAATTTATATCTTCGGAAATTTATATTTTTTTTAGTCATTTCATCAAAACCAAATTATTTGGGTCAGATATGTAAATTTTTTTGGTAGAATTTATGCGGAATCTAACATATTCCGCATTGTTTTTAATAGTGCAGTCTATTTATGTAAAATCAGGGACGAGTATCTAATTTTTTTGAGAAAAATTTGAATAAGATGTAACTGGCTCATTTTGCTCTCCTTAATTGTAAACCCCCGTTAAACCACCCGCAAATGGTTAGTATTTTGCAAACAGTAAAAAATAGAAAATATACCTATGTAGAGGGTTTTCAGGACCGCTGAAGTTCGCCAACTCAAAAAAAATGTGAAAATTCAATATGGCGACTGGAAATGCCGTTTTTCGCTGAAAACAGTCATTTTTATCACCAAAATGTGGCAAAAATAAGAAAAAAGAACAATAGTGAAATTTTTATTTCGTTTCAAAGGTAATTTAAAGAGAGTGTTCTTAGCTATATTTCAAGTACGAGTTCAGGGTTCCTTACCCGAAAGAACGAAAAAAATAGACGATTCAGTTTGAAAAATCAAATCGTTTCAGTTTGGAGAAGTCTCTAAGGAAAAAGGTAATTTAATGGAGAGTGTTCTTAGATATTTTTCAAGTGCGAGTTTAGAGGACCGTGCCCGAAAAATTTGTCGGAGGTTTTTTAAATTATGTAAATTTTCTTGTTTTAATTATATGTATAAAATTTGGAAAAATGTATTTCTTGCTCATGCAAGAAGGGCTGTAAAAATGCTTGTGGATGCAGAAAGAAAAAATTTCATTGTCCAGTGGCTTGCATTAATTGCCAAGAAAATTGTTCAAAAATTCCTATCCCAGAAGCAGAAGAAGAAGAAGAAGAAGAAGAAGGCGTTGAAAGTGAAGGTGCAATTATATCAGAAAATATAACTTTAACTATTTCTGAATATAGTACAATCTTAACTAACGATGCATGGTGGTAATCCAGAATTTAATGACTCAAGTGCCAGTGAAAATTATGTATTGATAACTGGGAGTTGCAACTGGCGATAATAATTCGTATTAATTAAAATCAGAAAAAGTCTCGAATTCAGTAGTTACAATTACGACTATCAGAAAGCAACACTTGTACTTACCATTTTCTAAGGCCAATAAAAATATTCAAATTCAAATCA
Source organism: Chrysoperla carnea (assembly GCF_905475395.1). NCBI lineage: Eukaryota > Metazoa > Arthropoda > Insecta > Neuroptera > Chrysopidae > Chrysoperla > Chrysoperla carnea. The sequence goes on along the minus strand of NC_058337.1, from coordinate 67,859,051 downwards.
GATAAATCCTGCCAACTGGCGATAAAATTTTGTACTATTAATCAGGAAGTGGACCGCTTTTTCTGTAGTTCCAATTAAGACCACCTGATTACTTACCATAGACCTTTTCATCGATTTGCTTTTGTTTCGGACAGTTGTCAAAAAACTATTCAATCTAAGAAAGTTAAATATATTTTATCTTTTTCAGGCAGCGCATTTTGACAAGGATAGAAGATATAAGATATGTCTTTACTTGATTGAAAACAGTCCGAAACAAAAAAGAATCATTTTGTAAATGAAAAGCCCTATTGATCAATAATAAATGAATAAACGGTTGAAACAACAACTTGCATATCTTATATATATAGGAGACTTTCTATAGATATAGATAGATAGTCACTCATCACGATATCTCTGGAACTATAAGACCTAGAGACTTGAAATTTGGCAGGAATATTCCTTTTGCCAAGTAGAGGTCAGCTAAGAACGGATTTTACGAAATTCCACCCACAAGGGGGGTTGCGGGGGTGTTCATGACTAAAAAATTCATATTTTTAAATTATGGCTTTTAATAGTTCAAAACTTGGTCAGAATGTTTTAAATTACATTTAGAAATTTTTTTTACCTTCGGAGGGTAGAAAGTTGTAGCGAGAAAGTGGGAAGGAAATATCGAATATTTACAAATATACCTAAGTGGGGTATCAAATAAAAGAGCATGACGTGTACATTACAAAACTGTTATCCAACGCAAGGAAATGTGGAGGGAGGGGTGCAAGTGGAGATGTTGCCCAGCAAAGCGGGTATATTTTACGCCACGCAAAGCGGGCGGGAAACAGCTAGTATCGTATAAAATTGTTCACTTTTCCAAATAACTTTTTTTCTGCTCTTATGGATTTTTCAACTTTCCGGCTGTAGATTTGAATTAAGCGGCCTCGAACCCCCTGATTAGCGTAAAATTTTCATCAACTTTTTATTATAATTTACTATTATTTTGAAGTAGCGGCATGTGCATTTTTGGCTAGAAATATAATTTTCCGGCCACCATTTTGAATTTTCACATTTTTTTACTTCAGATTTGGACCGACCGACATTGTATTTTCACATTTTTTTGAGCTTGGATTTAAATTCAACGATCCCGAAAACCCTCTACATATATTTATTTTCTATTTTATGTTTTAGAATAGATAAACCGTTTTTGGGGGGTAATGAAAGGAGGGTCGTGAGGCAAATTCTAAAAGTATGGATTTTTTCTAAATTAAATTACGAACAAAATGAGCCGTATTACATCTTAATCATACTGTTCTCAAAATAATTAGATTTAAAAACTTTATTTGCCTATACTATAATACATTCAGTACAAATTTGGAATTTTTGTTATAGGAGTTCAATCCAGATGCACTAATTGCAACATTCGAATTACCAAATAAAAACGAAATAGTCTTAGCTATTTACAAATTGACTGATATATCATTAATTATCGATCGTGGTAATGTTGATTCAGGAACAAAATCAGATCCAGTATTTACTTTACCCAGAACTGTTAATGATTTACATATCCGTAATCCAAAAGTAGATACATGTGTTATTGTTACAAATTTTGGAGTTTATAAAATTATACTCAAGTAAGTTTGTTTTCTATAATAAATATTATTATTACTTTGAAATTTTAATTTTTTTTTTTTTTTAATTTAGATGTTCTATTATCCAAGTTTTTATGTATTTTGTATGTGAAGAAAATAATATTGAAAAAGCAGAAAAATTAGCTTTAATTTTTGGACTAAATTTACAACAACTTTTAGAATATGCTGGTGATTTGTTACTAGCAAATAGTAGATTTATTGATGCAATATCTTTGTATAAATTATCGAGGGTAAGCTAAATGACAATTAAGATATCGTTATACTAAACATATTTTCGAAAATAAAGTATATTATTTTCTATTTTTGCTCTGTTATGTACCTCTATATATTTGGTATACTTGTCCGATTCTGATTGTTAAAGTTATATATCTTTCTTTAAAAATACACACAACCACAAGAGAAATTGAATTTTAATTTATGAATTTATAATTTTAGTGCCGTCTTTTAAAATCAGTGTTAAAATTTGCGGTAGCGGGCAATGCGAATGAATTATTAACATATATTCAAACATGCTTAGCAGCACCAAATATTGAAATATCGTTACCAACAAAAATTCACCTTTCAAATTTAGCTGTGATGTCATATACCGAAAAACATTTACGTCTTGACAAATTTTCACGATTAAAAACAAAAAATTTAAAAGAATTCGTGTAAGTATTTTGATTGAAAATTTATTAAAAATGGGCAAAGTGTGTGTACTACACTCATAAAAGGGTTCCGTCATATGACCTATGAGAGGAACAATAAAGAAGTATTTTATCGGATTTTTCACCGGATATAAATATAGCGAGAATATAAACAAGTGAAAACAAACAATTTGCAGAGTTAATTGTTGAAATACCCTGTATAGAAAGTGTTGAATATCAGTGCTTGCATTAATTTCGTTTTCGAAAATTTTCGCAATATTTTTTTCATTTTTCGATAATATTTAACAAAACCACTAGTCCTAAATTGCGCCCTCACGGGTAAACAGTGACGTTTACGAAAAATGTTTCAAACAAAAATTGTTTATTTTTTATAAGATCCGGAAATGGACTAATTAGGTGATTTTATGAACACCTATACCAAAATTTTAGTGAATCCTGTATATATTTGTATTGTGGAAAAATAATAAAATATATATTTTTTTATTTATATTACATATATACAGGGTATAAAAGCAACATCGTATTGTTGACTGGGTCTCTTAAATTCATTAAAAATTTTTCAAATAACCTATTATGTTCGAAACCATGAGTACTAATATCGACACATTTTTTATCTTTTTACAGCTTAAAATTTAGGGGGTGGGAACACATTTTTTTCTTTGGGAGCTTATATATCAAGCAAAATTGACGCGACGCAAAAATGTTACTGAACATTTATTATTTATCTTAATCTTTTAAAGATGTATCCAACCACAAACTAAACGATGCGCTTCATTTAAAAAAATTGGCTTCTAAACTTTTTGGGCTAAGCTCCCACCCCCACTATCGAAATTTTTTTCAGATTTCTATGCCGCAGAGCTTACAAGTTAAAAGCGGTGGGGGCGGGCACAATAAAATATTTATTAACCCATGACATATTTGTTAAAATAAACTTTCAATTTACTTATAAAGAAGAAACTATTCCATTTCAAAATGATTTGTTGTGACTATATGCCTCCTTTAAACAAGATGTTGGATTTAAAAAGTAGTATGGAAATTTTCATTTTTTACTAAATCTTATTATAAAAACGCCTAACACGAAAGTAATAATTCCATGGAAAATTGCAAATTAATTCATCTTAAAAAAATACCGGTTTACCTAGCCAACTCATTCTCCTAGCAAATAAAAGTAAAATCCTACCGTTAGAAAGAACGTCTGCGAAAGTCTTTTTTGTTTATTGATTAACGCTGCTGGCTTTTCGTAACCTGCGATCAGATAGTTACTTTTATTTAGAGAATCTTGACTAATATTTAATAATTATTTTTTAGGAATTTTTTGTCAAAAAATGAATATTATGATCAAGTATTAGCTGTAAATGTACTTTGTCAAACAGCCTTATGGACATTAATGACAATTTTAGTACGCACACGTGGTTTAGTATGTGATGTATTAGAGACAATATGTAAATTAATAAAATCAACAAATTGTGGAACATCTGTAATGCCTTCAACAAGTGATTTAAATGATTATTTTTTGTATATATGTCTAACAGAACCATCAAATTCACAATGTCTTCTTGTTAAACCTGCAATAGCTAAAATATATTTTAATTTTATACGTAATAGGATAGATCATTTAGAAGCACAAATTTTACAGGTAAATAATAATCATTCAACTTCAGTGTCGGATTTACTTTTTAAAGGCCCATAGGAGGAGTTTTTGTGAAGGCCTACTTGAGACGAAAATTTTTGATAAAACGGGAAAATTAACAGATTTTTAGTTGAAAATTTTTTTATTTACTAATAAATGAAATGACCGATACTTCAAGTTGATTAAAAGTTTACAAAATATTATTTTAAAATCATTTTCCGACTCTTCTGCTCACCAAACTATCAATAATTTCATCAAAATATAATTTTCTCAGTAAATCAGATTCCATGCTCATGGCAGTCTAACTCGTTAATCTATCTGGCCTCATGCACGCTCTGAGTTGTCCTTGAATTAATTTCAATTTTGAAAAATCTCATCCGCTCGCACAATTCATTGTCATTAGAGTTAAATAAATTTGTAGAGCAATATTTACATTAGGAAATGATTCATGTAAATCATTGTCACATAATAGTTTATGAAGTTTTGCCAAATTGTCTTCCAAATCTTCAGTATATAGTATTCAGTATATCATATTTTTCAAATTTTTGCATTTTTTGGGGGCTTATAGGTGTCGCCTAGTCCGCTTAAATGGTAAATCGGGCAAATTTCAGCTTTTATTCCGTTTTATTTTGTAAGATATTAGTCTGAAACAAAAATCTCCTGACTTTCTGTTTTATTTGATTGATATTGATTCCAGTCTAATTCCTGAACAAATTTCTTTCTAAAAATTGTCGCTTTTAATACAATTTGAAACTACTAAGTTACATAGGTTAGGACTTTTAACAAATATTTTCTTTTACCGTTTAATCGTCTAATGAAATTTTCACAAAAAATGATTCTTTATAATTGCGGTTTAACTAAAAATGTATTTGAATATTTAAGTTAAATTATTTGTATTATTTCTAGCGCCTAGTTGAGTTATTAGACCCAACAAATCCAACTATCAGACCAATTATCTCCAGGCTTTTTGAAATTTACAAAGTTCGTCAAAGGACAACATCAACTGGTTTAGAATCAACTGTGGATCATCAAGATTCACTTGAAGCAAATGTAAGGTATTATATTTCGTGAAAAATTACAATATTTCAAAAATGTCATTTTATTTTAGGATGAACAACTAACAGCTTTTCAAGATCTAATGGAAACGTTTATTCATGTAATGTTAAAACGCATTCTATTAAATTATCCTTCAATAGTTTACGATGATCAGTTAATGGTGTTATCAAAATGTTCATACGCAGGCAATCAAGATCCGATTGTATTAAATCGTAAATATCGGACACTTAGTGCTGGCTATGGACATGTTGCATTAGTTCGAAACAATACAGTATGGACATGGGGTATCACTGCTCATGGATGCCTGGGTTTAGGCCCGTTAATGACAAAATTCCATTTACCACAACCGATTGAAGCTTTTAATCAGCTTTGGTCAGATATTATAAGTGTGGCTTGTGGTAGGACGCATACGCTAATTTTAACAAATTTTGGTGTATATGCTTGTGGATCGAACACCTATGGTCAATTGGGCCTAGAACAAATTATGCAAACTCCATATCCTATTATGATTGAGAGTTTATCATCCGAATTCATTTGTGATATTTGTGTTGGGCAATATCACTCATTAGCATTAACTGCGTCGGGAAGAGTGTATTCTTGGGGTTGGGGTGTACATGGACAATTGGGTCATGGTAATATTGAAGATGTGCGGACACCTACATTAATAGAATATTTTAAGGATATTGTAATTGCACAAATTGCTGCTGGTCATGCGCATACATTAGTATTAACTTCGAAAGGTATTGTTTATAGTTTTGGATCGAATTTTGTTGGACAATTAGGTATAGGAACAACAAGAAAGTATAATGTTCCTCAACAAATTACAAAATTGCCGGAAAAAATTGTTTTAATTAGTACGGAATACTTTCAAAGTGTAAGATATTTTTAAATAATATTCTAGGAAACATCGATGATCATATGTCATAGCTCATAATATTTTAGTGTTAATAGTGTGCCTGGCATGGAAAATCTTGTTAGCCTGTTCACATCAGAGAATTTTAAATTTCTTGAATAAGAGAATCTTAGTCGTGGTTAGATAAACGTTAAAAATGAATACGATCGAATTTCTAAAATCTGGCCATTCAATCATTTTAATTCGGATAACCTAGTAATCTGCCGTTGCGAAAAGTATTATTTTATCGCAGGGAGTGAAGAAAAAAATAAAAATAATTGTATTTTTCGATATTATTAAATTTCTTTTTCAACTGGTTTATTTTTGTTTTAGTAGACAACTACTAAGATTGTTTTTTTTTTTACATAATACTTTTGATTAGATTAGAAAAATTTGCCTGTTTCGATCCAACTGAATATGAAATTCATCTCTGTTTCCTGGAGTATAATTTTTAATTTATTTATAATTACAAAAATTTTCATTTATAGTTTGCAGTTAGTTCCTCAAATAAATTGTATACGTGGGGTGCCAGTCCCCAAGTCTTACGACTTGCTGCACAAGCACAAAAAAAGGCTAAGTTACTTAATAATTCGAATATATCTGTTGGCGATAATACAACAGTGAATAATCGTAATGAAATTATTCCTAATAATATTGATAATAATGTGCCAAATATTGTGGGAGAAAATTTGAATGAGAAATTGTCAAATGCAGGTGATATTAGTTCTGATTCAGATACGGATATTACTCAAAAAATTGAAAGTGATGTTAATATCGAAGGTTGGTTTTATCGACATTTCTAAATTAATAAAATATTTTTATATTTATTTTACTCTTACAGTGACACCACCGATACTTGATCCAGAAATTCAACCACATTTACAGCCAAAACTTGTAAATACATCTAATGTAAACGGTATTATTGTAAACGTAAGTAAATATGGTTATAAAATTGAAATTACGTTATTTTTATCCGCCCAATTTTTCTAGATAGTAGAAATCAAATAAGCAAATTTCATATTTTATTTTTGATAGATAAAATGAGACGATAAAAAAGTTACATATTTTAGTAAAATTGCCTCGCGTTTATTTACCTTGACTTTTAAGTATCATTAATCCACGGTGCAATAATGCATATCAGAAAAGTATAATTTAACAATAGATTATTATTATCTTAAAATTTTAACAAAACATTGAAATAAATAGTAAATAATAGCTGAAGACTGTTGATTGAATGTAGTTTTATCCATTTTTTACACTTTATATAGTAGTATTGAATTTTGGGTGCCATATGTTTTAATAATTCTACTTTCTATAATATAAATATACACATTGTGGTAAGAATAGAATATCCAAACCGTAGATTTCCTGACTTTGCGTTACTACTTGGGCTACGAGAATATTATGCAGAAATGTAAATATTTCTTCGCTGTATTTCGCTTATGTATTTGTAGTTTTAATATTTAATTAACCAAACTACATAATTTGTTTTTTTAATCTCCATCTACCCATTATTCGAGTAATTGTCATTGTTATTAGTAAAGTTTACTTAGATTATAATGGATAGGTATTAATTTATAACAAATAAAAATGTGTAAATAAATAAAACTAAGTGATAAATGCAAATACATTTGATAGTGAATTTTGCAGTGGCTCAGTTAGTAGATCATTAGTCCTGGATGTCAAAAAGGTTAAATTCTTTCTAAGATATGTATACTTTTTTATTTCAAATATTTATGTTGAAAAAAATTGAGTTAGAAAAATTATGCCTTTTTTTAATTTTAGGTGGTATCGGGATGCCACCACGCTGTACTTCTAACCAAAGATGGTACAATGTATGCTTGGGGTAAAAATTTAGATGGACAATTAGGTATTGGTTCACGAAAAGAAGTTTTAATACCAACGCCAGTGAGAATCAATTCTGCAAATTTTGTTAGCGGAGTGAATACCCCTGTGAAACAGGATGATGTGAATTTACAAGAATTAAAATGTAGTTATGTTGCATGTGGTGCTGAATTTACGGTGGCTATTGACTCAACAGGACGTGTTTTAGCATGGGGAAATAATGCTTTTGCCCAGGTATTTATTCAATATTTGAGAATTATTTTACCCTCACATAATTTTTATAACGGATTTTTTTATTTTAAGTTTATAAGGAAAATTATAAATTTGAAATTAAAATTATACACATAAAAATAATGTCAATCGTCAGGGTAATAGCTTTAGTTATAACATTTATGTTTAAATATAATTTTGGGTCTAGGCTTTCTAATATAGCCAATTCGTGGCGATTGGCAGTACTTTTATATGTTTAATTTTATTTTAAAATTTATAGCTTAAAAAAACTCTCTTTTAAATTTGATCTTGCGACCATTGGCTGAGTTCGTATTTTTCCGAACTGTATTACTTTCATCTTTTGGTGACCACCGTATAATTTTGTAATCTTTATAGCTTGGTAAACTACCCGATGAGGATCAAAAAGGCCTAGATGGAAAAATGGTACTACTAAAAACAACTAAACGGATTATCAAACTACCCAGCTCATTTCAAAATATATGTGATACACCCAAGGAAATCATGAATATACCAAGCCAAGTAATTTCTTTTAAAAATAACGATAAAAAACAATTTTCCAACACAATTCCAACATATTTTTATCCATTATCAAAAATAGAACTATCCGAAGATTTAGCTGAAAATAAAAATGTGCTTACCTATGGTCCAAAAACATTACATTTTGTTCTTGAAACATATCGTGGATTTTATGATTCAGATAAAATAATGAAACTATGTTTAAAATATAAAAATTACCAAGCGGCAAGTAAAATATCATTTTTGGAAAATTATTTTACCGATAGTTTAAATTATCAACTAAAAGGGCTGGAAAATTTGATACTTAAAAAGAAAAGTTGTACGGAAATTATAAACGAAATACCAGTTTGTAAGAAACTTGAGGTTGATACTCCAGTAGCGGGGCTATCGAATGGAGTTAAAGAAACGATTAATAGTGGTTTCGTGAAAAAGTTTACGGAAAATGATATTAGTTTTAGTCCATCTTTGGAGAGTATAAAGCAATTTAATGATGATTTTGAAGAAAGTCAAGGTGGTCAAGAGGAAATGTGCGAAGTAATTCCTGAAGATGTTACAACTAAATTTGCGAACGTTTCAATCGATATCGATGAAGATAAGAAATTATTGGTGCGCAATACAATCTTAGAATATGTGGACTCAATCGACAGAAGTCTTATTGACGATGATAAATCAATCGTACAAAATTTAGAAAATAATTTAGTAAATCAAGAAAATAATAATTGTGATGAGAAAATTGGTGATGAAAAACTATCATCAGATGTTGAAAATCATAATGGACCAATGGTAAATGATGATGGTAAAATTATACAAATTACCGACACAACATTGGTCGATTATGCATCACATATTTTAATGTTTTACATAGAGAAAACTCAAAATACAGAAAATCATATTTTAATGCAAAATATTTTGATAAAATCTATGGATTTTTGGTTATCAAATAATTTACCAGTTGAAATATTAGAGAATATTTTGTTAAAAAATATGGCAAAATATTTTTATCCATTATCAATATTATTATTTTGTAAAAATTTTAATAATAATTTAGGTGAAGCAATAACTAAAACAGATGAAACTTCTACATCGTCATCAACGTCAACGTCTACAACAACAACTCAATCAGAAAAATCATTTATGTTTTTAAAACAATTATCAACAAAATTCTGTTTACAATTATGTTCGATGGTGTTGAAAAATGTAAATAAATCACAGCAATCGAATAATACTGATAAATAAAGGTCGGAAAAATGTGTGTTCAAAATAAAAAAGTAAAACTTTCTTAATTTTTGTTTGTTTTTGAATATCTTTTAAATGACGGATGTCTATACTCTACACTAGATGAATAACCGGAAATTCGCATTGGTGAGCATACTCACAACTTTATTTAATTTTTTTTTTAATATTTAGGTATTCTTAATTAAATCAACAATTAAAATAAGTTAAGGTTGTACGGCCATTACAGTCATGTTCTTGAATAGTGAAAATAATATTAATAGATTACCTTGAAATCTTTATTATCAATAATCTATAATTTTTATTTTCCAAAGTGTCGGAGAGATTACATTTGGCCCTTTTTTGTAGAAAAATAAAACCAGAGTTTACTTAGAATGTATATCTGTGTCTTAGATTGTAGAAAAATTACAAAGTGTTGTTACCGTGTAGTTTTAAAGATAATTCTATATAAATAAGTTGAAAATTTATATACTCGCATGTTTTATGTGAGGAACTTTAAAAATTCTAAATAATTTACCTTGGCTAGTATTTATGAATATGACGATAACATTTTACTTTATTTAACAAACGTGGCTGTATTACCTTAAATTTAAAAAATCCTAATCATACATGGATTGTAACCGAATACAGGCGTTAACTTGCTATATGATATTTGATACAGGCTAATGTTAATTTAAAAATTAGTTAATGGCTTTGCTCGAAGTTTTAATATTCAGGGCTATTTGCAGTAAACATCATTACAAATGATATAATTTTTACAAATAAACGTTAATATTAATATTTCTAATCCGATAAATAAATTTGATCCAATCTGATAAATATCGAATGTATGCACATTTGACGTTTTTATGTCGATAGACATGGCGTTCAATGACGCGCACAGTCGTTTCAAGCTCCTTCATCCGCATTAATTGATGGCATATAATTTGCTTTAGCATCAATGAAATGTGTAAAAACATCAAATTTTAAAATTTATAAAAATTTGTTCTTGCACTCAATCAATTAATTTTTATAAAGACAGGGACATTTTGTTTGTAATTTTAATTGAAAAGTTGAATATCTTTCAATTGATGTCTATTATTATATCTTTTTTAACAGTGACTACTTAATATTTCAATCGGAGCGGATGCAACTGGATTTTACTTTGAACAATGAGAACCTTGCACAAATTTTTAATTTATTTAAATACTAGATACTAGAATAAGAAAAGTAAAATTCAAACTTTAAAGATGTGAATTATATTTTGGAACTGTCTATATAACTGGAGGGTTCATAGAAAGGATATTAATTTTATTGTGCATCGATATTCGTCTTTTATTTTATTTCCATTTAGATCATATTTTCAGAGAAAAAGAAAATGTAAAATATGCAAAACTTGTAACACGATTATTTATATTTTGTGTAAATATTGAAAAAGTAAACTGTTGGACACAATAGGTACTAAATTGTGCCATGTAGTGTATAATATAGATATCCTAAGATCTTAATAAATTCAAAGTAATATGAAAAGCCTTTCTCTGTGAAAAATTGGTAGTAATAATGTATTTTCCATAAATAACTTTCTATATACATATAATATATATTTATAGGTACTTTTTTTACCCAAATAAAAAATCTTATAGGAATTTTCCCTATAAAATTCCCATATAACAAAAAGAACAAGTTTAGGAATTTATCTTAACAATTTTGTGTTTTGTATTTATTATGTGTAATATTTACTGTATTTAATTTTATTTACGAAATCAAAATGACAAAAACTTGATTTCAATTTATTTTTAATCTAGAAATGGTACTTATAGTAGGATATTTATAATTTAAATCTTGTGTATAAAAAACATAAAGAGTCTGTCTATAAAGTGTTAAGATAGAATATTATAAAATTTTAAAAACATGTTCTAGTTAAATCCTTTTTTTCAAACGATTGTTCGATCTAAAATGATATAACGAGTGCATTTGACGATCCATAAAGCGCTTCTAAATCCATAACCATAATACTATATAAATAAAATCCTAAAGTAAAATACGTGCACACATCGTTACTATTAAGGATTTAAGTATTCAGAATCTGTTTTGAATATTGCGGTAATTACTGTCCTTTCATATTTACAGCTTCAACTGATAATGAAAAAGTGAATTATAGGTACATTAAAGAATGGTTAAAATTGTAGTATCAGATGTATTGTAATATGTATTTTAGAGCAATTTAATCTTCACGATAGGCAAAACAACTTCATGTTAAACAATACAGGGAGTTATATAGGATAATGAAGTCATTTATGCGATAATGCAGCAATATATTTCTTAGTTTGGCTGGTTTTTTTTTTTTTCATTATTATCGAGATATTTACGATATAGATATTTGTGCAAGACTATGACGATGCCGAATATACAAGTGATGACTCTCACCTTTTAAACGACTATGAAATATTTCAGAAGACTATTTTGGTGTCACTTTTATGAAATATACTTAAATTTATTTTGATATTTGGGAGGTGAAAATAAAAAAAATTTTACATGCTTTTTCGATCAACTCCACGATGTTTGATATATTAGGTACCGTTAATAGAATTAAACAATATTGCATTGTTAAGCAACCATTTATATCAACCATAAACGGATGTTTCGTTAAATTCAACGGCAAAGTGTACTTATCATATTTCGATTATTTTAGTTGTTTAAAAAGGTTCAGTTGGCATTAATTTGTACTTATCATATTTCGATTATTTTAGTTGTTTAAAAAGGTTCAGTTGGCATTAATTTGTACGATTAAATTTTTCATAAAATGATCGGGTCTAGTGTAACCGAGCCAAAAATATCCCATTAATCATCGAACAGGAACTGAAAAATGAGTTAATACTTGAATCTAGGATAATATACAATGTCTTTATGTATTACTTTACTTGAATCGATACAGATAATGACATTTTTCTTTCGTTTTATAATATCAGTATTAAAAACATGACAGTTACTATATAAGTTACCATAAGTTAGAAAAATGACAAACTAAAAAATCATTAATGCTATGATTTTCAAAAGATATGTTCGCATAGCTGTAAAATACCAATGCATTTTAAAATTTATGAATATAAATTGAATAATATTATGTAAAAATTTAAGGCTTGCTACATAAATATCCTACTAGCAATACCGGACTTTAGTGGACTGTTTTAGAAACTCGAAAAATAAACACACTTGGTACTATATTCCCTGTTTTGCAAACTTAGTAATTTATTTAAAAAAAGAAGACTTAGTACTGTGCTTAAAATATTTAGATAAACAAATTAGGTAGTGAAAAATTATTAGGTTGATTTTACTAATTATAGAAAAAATATATATATATATATGACCTAAGATTGATAATTTTGTGATATTTAAATAACTTATTAAAGAAAATTATGGATATTAATTCTTATTGGCGAAAATACTGTTGAGAATATTAAGAGGGTTGCTTAAGTTTGTTGATGATGACTAGTCAAAAAAAAAAGTTATGACATTAAAAAAGGACATGGATTTAAAAGATTAAATTGCTTATATATTCATTAAATAAACAAATATATTTCCAGCATATTTATGTTGGTTATATACTTTTGCAATTTGGATCTTTTAGATCCATATAAAAAGGGATCTCGTCAAAATAATATGTTACAAATGTTTTAATTTGTTTTATTTTAATATATATTTACATTTTTTTGTTTTGTTTTGTTTAGTTTAACAGTTTTGGTACAAATTATTTTTTTTGACAAATAATAAAATAATATTTTTCTGTTGAATCTTTTGTTTAAGATTCTTCTGGTCATTTGGAAAATGTGAATTTTTTTTAGTATATTTATACATGTTATTATTACCTAATTCTTAGTTAAAAATATATGCGTGTAAAATTCTATAAAAAATATTATATATATATACACAGAAAAATTGAATTCATTTTCTTTACAATCCCCATTCAGGACATACTTTACAAAGGTTACTTCTTACAATATATTATTTGGTATTTTATTTGTTTCACAAAAATAATTAAAGAAATATAATAATTTTAAAGATTTTATAATATGGTATTTCATTAAAATTGGAGATGTAAAAACTTTTATCAGAATAATAGGGATAAATAAAATAGCTTGAATAACAAGGAACTCACATAACATTCCAATAACTAAGTCAAGTGTAATATAATTTGAAACACCAATCAGTGTTAATTAATATAGATACAAGTCACACAATGGATGTGGCAACACGATATTAAAGATATTATTACACTTAATCGATAAAAAAATAAAATTTAAATATGCTATTTATATCTGTTTCAACAATGTGTTAAAGTTAAGTGCAAGTTCCCTATTAATTATGTTGAATGAATTAACTGTGTAAGAAGTCGCCTATGTTAAGTAAAGAGGATGTATTTTGTAACAAACATAGCTGCAAAAAACATTAATTATTGTTACAAAATTCATCCTGATCAATTGAATACTTAGCATTTAATGACTTTTTTAATGATTGAATTAATAAAATTTAATTTTCAAAATCGTGATGTACCATCGAATTTAAATTGGCGGGTTATTCCAAATTATTTAAGAGAAATCTTTAAATGTGATTTGAATTGTGTGTTCAGTAAGTAGAAGTTAATTAAGTTAATTTGAAAATATCGAATTATCTCGAATTTGATTTATCGTTTATTTTAATAATTGTGTGCATTTCTAATTCTCGTATAATCTACTATTGCGACATTGGAAGACATTAAGTAGAATCATGCCACTAATTGAGCTTACTATCATTCTAATTACGATCTGTACATATAGGTCTGGACAATAATTTAGTAAGATTTTATATTCCATTTGGATTAGACGCTTTCAAACAGTGAAATTCGTCATATTGGTAATTCGAGGGATCAATATATTACGATTGTTAAATAATTACGATTAAAATCGCAAATGTCTTTGTAAATATTTAATTCTATCAACATACAGAAAAATGATCATCTGGCAACAAATAATTATCACAATACTCGAAATAATTTTGTAAATTTATTTGTAATTTGAGTGTCTCAATTTGAAGTCAACAACATTATAAGTAATTTTCCCCAAAATTTATTGTCTACAACTTTACAACTTTTCGTAGGATATAAATTTTTATTTTAGAGAAATTTAAATCTTTGTTTTCCTCTTCCTCGAATTTAAGTTTTTTTACAACGCGTTTAACTTGCTAACAAACTTTTCATTTCTTTCAAAAAATTGGGTAATGAATAATTGCAATCGATTAGAACACTAGTCACGACTCATTGATAAAGTGATATGGGTTACCATTCCCCGATGTTAAATGGAATTAACGTTATTTCCAGACCTGTGTATACGATTATGCATCTAAAACGTTTCATAAAAACAATACAAAAAATATTTTTCGATAAATTTAACAACTATAAAAGTTTCAGTCTCTCTTCATCATTGAATGATTTCTGTAAATGATTTATAAAAGATTCTCGAATAATATTGGTAATTTAGAATTTTTTTTTAATTAACAACAATTTTTTTAATCAAATATGGCAATAATTTTTAATTAAAATATAATTTTGTTTTCTCCCTTTGCAAATCATTTTTATTTCGCACTATAGTGTGAACCAATATTACTAGAAGGCCCTCTGTGTTGTTTATGATGTGGACCACTGTATCGACTACCTGGCCGTGAATGTACAATTGCATAATGATCACTATGAGATGATATTGATCGTGTGGAATTCATAGTAGAGCCACCTGATGTGTATCCTTGTTTTGGATTTGGTGCTCCATTTAATGAGTATCGAGATCCATATTGACTACCATGCCAACTTCTGTATGGATCGTAGTCTTCAATTATTGAGGGCTCTTTTTCAATTATCTGAAAAAAAAACACAAATAAATTTAGGTTTTTTATAATTTAAGTTTTAAAAATTTGA
Organism: Chrysoperla carnea; assembly: GCF_905475395.1. Classification (NCBI taxonomy): domain Eukaryota; kingdom Metazoa; phylum Arthropoda; class Insecta; order Neuroptera; family Chrysopidae; genus Chrysoperla; species Chrysoperla carnea. The sequence goes on along the minus strand of NC_058337.1, from coordinate 67,843,459 downwards.
TTTACCTCAGTTCTTGCACATGCGCATGTCATTGCTGAACATAAGAATATATTTATAATAAGCATAATTAGGAACATGATCCCTAAAGCAATACAAAGCCATAATAACCATGATGGACGGATTGTTCCTTCATCACATAATTCTGATACCACTAAAATACAAAATTTAGAATTTAATAAATAAATTTTGGTACCATATTCTCTTAAAAATAAAATTAAACAAGCGGAAATCAACAATTGACTACGATCAGTAGTTAATTGTTGGAATGCCCTATATAGACAGTGTTGAATACGAGCCCTTGCATTTTTTCTTATAAATAAGATAAGGCGAAAAAAACAACCCGTAGAATAAAATGGTGAATAAATTAGTATTGTATGGCGTCATGAATCCAAAAATTGATTTTACAGTAGCAAATTCATAATCCATGTTAGAGCCTCCAGGCAATATAATTCTCCGGAAGCCCCTGGCTGATGTGAAAATTAAAAGTCGCCGTAGCTTTTTTTAATCTTCGTAAATCATCTTGGCGTCCTCTTGTGTGCGATTCTTCTCATAAAAATTTGTCTTTTCCTCCTTTTTCTTTTTTTAGTCTTCGTAAATCAACTTAACTCCCCCTTGTGTGCGACCCTTCTCATAAAAATTTGTTTGTTGTATCTTCGTAAATCAACTTTCACTCAAGGCGTATAATATGACGTTCACTGGCCATATTTAATCCTATTTTAATAAACATAGGCTAAGTTTCTTAATCCGAATAAACAATTTTTTTGGCAATGAGTACCTACTTTTTGTTTTAAAATCTTAAATAATTATTTTACTGCTACTTATTATATATTCTTTATGGTATAAGAGCCCATAACAGAAAAAGACACCCATCTAACACCTCAAAATTATAAATTAAAAATGACTGTTAGAGATTTACTTTATTTTATTTAAACAAAAGTTTAAATATAATAAATGTTCCTTATTAAAAAATAAACAACTTTTGTTTGAAACATTTTTTCGTAAACATCGCTATTTACTCGTGAGAGCGCAAGTTAACTTAGAAACATTGAATAGTATGTATATAATATTTAAATAAATAATGGAGTTTAACCTCCGTTTCTTTGACATATACGCCTTATAACAGAGGGCACCCACATCATTATTCGTTAATCTTTATTTATTTAACTACAAACATATCTACAATTACATTTTGATGTGAGTGGATTCGGTTACTTCGTTCTTATCCAAGCGACGACAATGTGATCAATTCTGCACCCCTATGTATTAACAGGTACCTATTGTTTATACTTTAAATGTGTACGTTACATATATTATGTATATGTTTGTTTGTTTACCTTTCTTTACTTACATGACGTAAAAAAACAAACGAATGCGTAATCAACACTATCTATACATGGTATTTCAACGATTAGCTTAGTCAATTGTTTGTTTTCACTTGTTATATATAGATATATGTGGTTGTTACTTACATGGAGCCTGGCCAGGATCTAAAACAAATACTGTTGTGGAAGCCATTAAAGCACCCTCATCATTTGAAGTATATACATTATTTGCTAATGAACGTGAAGCACTTTGTGCACTTGGTAAAGGTTCAAGATCTGAGTCACATGATATATCAATACATGTACCACGACAAATACCAATATCACATTGAAAATGTACTTCTGTACTTTCTGGAAACTTGAACATGGAATGGAGTGTTGCATCGGCAAATCCTTTTTTCTCGTCATACTTGAAATGTGTGATAACAGGATTTGCTGGACATCTATTTGTTAGGAAAAATTTTTAATTATTAGTCTGATTAAGTTTTACTTTTTTTTTGTTTATAGAATAACTTACCCTCTTTCGTCTATTAAAGGTACACTTAGGTTACGTTTATTAAAGGCGAAGCAAGATTTTACTCGAATTCCATATGTACCTGTAAAAAAAACAATAGCCGTTCATTTAATAGAAAATTGAATTTTTATAAAGAATTATGAAATATAGTCATTCTCCTGTGCAAAAAGAGGGTTCTTAGGAATGGAAAGACTACTGTCTGTCAGCGCGTGGTAGGTATTTATTTAAAGGCAGATTTAATCGATAGGAATAATAAAGCTATTCTTTATGAAAATTTGTAAGCCGCTCAAAAATTAGCAATTTTTCTTAGTTTGAGTAAGGTTTTTCAAACGAACGAATCTCTAGTGTACAACGTGATTTTTTCTTACAATAAATATTGTGTATGAACTATGAAGTGCTGTGTTAATATAGATATCCGTCTTCAACCACCAATACTCTAACTAATCGTTTCTGTTCAACAATAAAATTGATTAACTTTTCGTTATTATATCTCAATAATGAAACGGTCATTAATTTAATTTTTTTTTAAACTCAGAACAAACACATCAATACTCAGTTATATTTTTGAAAATATGTGAAGAAGTTGGGTGAAGAGAGAGATGCCTCAATGCTTAGCTTAAAATTTGCGTGGCAATTCGCAGTGATCACGTAGAAGAAAATAAGTGGAATGAATTGGATGGACTCCCATTCATAGCCTCGTTTCCTTTTCATTCGATTGAATAGCAACAAAGCCATAATTAGCTGTTTGTTAATTTGAAATTATACTTTTCCAAGCAAATATGAAATAAATTTTATTAAAACTCAGGTTGAACAAAGTAAATAGGAATCGGGCTATATAAAAGTTGTCTTTTATTCTTAGCACGTTAACGATAGTTTAGTTTTATCGTTGTTTGTGTAAATATGGCAATAATATTAATATTTTATGAACGACACTAACGACAGTGATAAAAAGTCGGCTCGACAAAATATCGTTGCGTACGTTTTGGCCTTAATTACAGTAAGTATTTTGAGCAAGAAATAAAATGGATAAATTAGGAAGTTAATTGATTGAAAAGTCCGCAAAAATCAAATTTAATTAACTAGGAGTCCTCCCCAATTGTGTTATCTATCTGATAAATTACTTTAACGTGATTGAAAAATTAAAAACAGTTAATAAATTAAATGTGAAATCAAAAAATCTAAGCCAAAAGTACTTATTAATCGAAATAACAAAAACCGTTATAAAAAAATATTTATATTAGTAGAACATAATAAATCTGTATTGAATAATAATCAAATCATATAAGATGATAAGTGTACCTATTATTATTTTTAATTCATTGTTTCAAATAAAATAAATAATAAATAATGCAGTTCAAAATATATTTAACCATCCATAAATGACTATTATAATCTTAGATTGCTAAATCACGATAGTATCAGATACTTTTTAAAAGTTTACTTATGTCACCTTTCTTCGTAAAGTATCCATAACTTTAAATCGATTATTTTCTCTCATATGTGGAAGGCCTTAATTGTGGTGTTTATTTATTTATTTTTTTTTTAAATATTTCACCCGTTGATTAGTATACTGTTCGTTTTAAATGTGGAGTCCTACTTACTTATTTGTTTTATATTATTTATTTTTATCAATTCTATTGAAAATGTTTTTAAATTTGTACTACACTTGTGCGAGTATTTCTTGCCTATTTTTAAAATTTTAATCTGTATTTTTTAAATATTATTTAAATAAAAAGTTCTATCAACATTATGTAAATAAACACGATTTAAAAAATTGACATCAAAAGTAAATTTTTTAAATACAGTGCCACCTCAATAATCGGGCAATATTAAAAACCAGAGGGTGTTGGATTATTGGATTGTTCGGATTACTGGATTGTGTAGAAAAATGCATTATAAAAATCATCACTGGCACGAAAGTCATCTTTAATGGTAATTATTTTTATAATTAGTATAATTTATAAAAATTATTTGTAAAAAATAAATTATAAATATTAATTATTTATAAAAATAAATAAAACCGGAGGGCGCCGGATTATTGGACATATCGGTCTATTGAAGTGCCGGATTAGGGAGATTGTACTGTACCTATATAGATAATGTTAACTTCTGTGTTTCGTAACTGCTACTACCAAATACATTTTGGGGCAGCACAATTTGTAATTTAACTAATGAATATACATAACTTTTTGAATACAGTCTATCTAAAATTCGTTTTCGTCATTTTCGTTAAATTTGAGAATTACGAATACATTGTGGGCAACAATGTACATGTATATATATATAGCTGTAGCTATGCAAAAGGTTAAATATTTATTATTTTTGTTTCGAAATCGAAATCTGGGTAATCGATAATGTGATTTCCATTAATTTCAAAGTTTTTTCCAGCTAAATCTGTTCGTAGCATTAATTTATTACTACAAAATAGAATGATCTCTACAAGTAGTTAATTATTAAGAATAATCCTGGGTTTATGGTTAAAAGGATTTAAAATTCGGAAATATAAAATGCTTATATTTTTATTCCTAAAAAAGCTTTTATACCGTGTGACCAAAGGTACATTGATGCTTGCCCAAAGGTACAAGCAGACATTATACTTTTGGATAAAAATGCTGCGTTTAATTTACAAAAAAATGGTGACACTTCTAGAGAAGTGAAATATTACGATAGAAGTGAAATATAGAAATTAATTCGCTATGATTTAGACTAAACACAAGATCTCAAGGACATGAAAAAAAGAAATACCATAAACGTAAGTACTTATGAACTTAACAAGGAATATTTTTTTAAATATTCTGGTAAATTTTGTGGGTCATCGTAAAAAAATTTCCCACTTCTTACACCATTTTGTAAAAACATAGTTTCCTGCAAAATAATTAAGATAGCATAAATTGAATAGACAATTTACCATCTAAGAACTTATTAGGATATTTTAATATAGAATTTTCTCTAGATCTAAAATCTACGTACTCTGAAACATAAAACCCAAAAATTTGAAGGGGGCTGCAATTTTTTTTCCTGATTCGACTATAATAATTTTTATTTATCGTTTTCTACAAAAACGGGAATAGGAAGTTGATCAGCTAACTCAATAAAAATTGAAATAAAATAAGCACGCGCTGTATGGTTGTTGATAGAGACTTATGTTTAGTGAAAACATCTATGATACTATCATACATTTGTTAACTTAATTATAAATTTTGCACAACGGTATTATTTTTAATACCAAACTAATAATAGACCTAATGCGGCAGTCCAGTATACATATAATATTTATACAATATATAAATTTGTATTGTGTAATAAAACAAAACATCATAAAAAAAAATTAAATATTCAAATGTGCCGCGAACTGGAAATTATAAATAATATACTTGTCTATAATATCTGATTGACCGACCGACCGACCGTCCGACCAATCATAATTTAAATATATTGTTTGTTGTTGTTATTTCTGATGCGCTAACGATGTGCACTTTGCATGATTTGCATAAAATGTGTATCATAGAGAATATAATAAGTTTAATATGCCGCTTTTGTAGTAATTTCAATGATCTTTTTAGTATATTCTTTTGTTTAGTACATCGATCCCTACAACTGGCTACCGAGTATCGTGGTTTCATACTGGTTGAAAAATTTGATAGTAAAGAAGCAGCTTCTTGGATTCTGATAATTCCGATTAGAATGCCTACAAAAACAGTGTATTTTTAACGAACGAAAAAGTGTTGCGTTTTTGGAACTATGTTCCTTATCGCACGATACTTGTTTGCTGGTTGGAAGTTAAAACCAAAAAAACTACAACAGCCAAGAATTTTGAGAAAATACAAAAATATTTGTCAATAACTGTCAATTTGTCAAAATTTTATGTTATATCATTGAAAAAAAATTGAGTTTTGAAATTTATCAGAAGTTAAAGAAAACAGATAATTTAAAGTAAGTACAATGCAATTTTTATGTTATGTCATAATAAATATCTTAGAAAAACCAAACGTAATAATGTACTCACATATATTGGTTTGACTACTAAATCAGAAGTATGTCTTTTTTAAACTAATACTACAATTTTTTCATACAGTAAAAACTAAAAGTAGCTATAAAATTAAATTTTTTAAAGAGTCAAACAAGTTGAACATTTGACTTCTAAAATTAAGAGACTGTATATGGACATTAAGTTCTACCGTGTGGATACCGTATAACTGTACCCAAAGGAAAGGCCGCTGGTCAAGAAGGGCTCTAGATAGGAACGAGTGGTGTATTCTTGCCCAACCAATGAGATGAATGGCTCCTATTATTATCATAAATTTTTAGATCTTTGTCTGCTAAACCTGCTAAGGTATAATACTGTGTGTCTCTTTAAAAAACTATAAAATAAAATGAAAAAAAAAGCTGCATTTGGTTCAGTTGTATAAATTGTATATACTAGAAAAAGGAGGAAATCAGCATATTTCTTACCATCTGGTCGAGATATTTCTGCTCGTAAAATATATGGATGACTGTAAATGGCTTCTTGCACTTTTCTGTCCTTTTCTTTGTCAATTAGTCGAAGTGATACCAAACTTGTTTCATTTCTACAAATGCAAAATAAGATGGTGGTATAAGATTAAGAAATTTTAACTTTTCTGTCTTAAAATTTAACAACATACCTTGCATTTTTAAATCCAGCTTTACCACATGTTATGACATAGAATTTATCGTCAGCTAATTCTAAAGTTTTGTGTATTCGAACAGCAACGGGTACTGATCGTTCTTCGGTTTTCTGGAAAAGAAGAGGAAAACAATTTTATTAAGAGATTCTTTTATGCAGATAGAAATGTTCAGATTATACTTTGAGTTTAAATATATTCTTTTTAGGAAAACTTAAAAGGAACAAAAGTAACTGAGTGGAACAAACTAATATATGCAAACGGTAACACATGTAAGTGTTAGATTAAATGAGACTGTAATTAACTATGTCAAGTTTACTATAGGCCAAGAGCCAGTGACCAATTTTAGGTGGGCATTTCAAAAGTCACGAAACTTTTCATTGTAAAACCTCAATACCTACAGATACTGAAAAGCCACTTCTAGCAGCCATGTGTGGCCGGGGTGGACTACCCTAAATTTTTAAAGAGGGTAAGAAATAAGGCTTATTTTTGTTAAAGTATAAGTCATAAAATTTTAGGAAATTACTTTTGACAATATTTTTATATAATACAATTTTTGCCAGAACATTTACATCCCTCCTAATTGTTGCCAGAACGCTATAAATAATTATTAAAAAAAAAACCCAATTTTGTCATTTTATTGTCAGTCTTGAAATTTTAACAGAATAAATAAAATAAATTCATAATTCATAATATTTAATGCCAGAACGAAATTCCATCACCAACAGTCTGCCAGAGCAAAAAACAGGACCGTGCGAGTGCGAGCCATGCATATACAAACCCGTGATTGACAGGGCTTATTGGGCATTGTTGCATACGATTCGACATCTCAGTAGTCGTTTACGAACATTTACGAATGTTTACGAATGTTTTACTTCAAATGCTAAACAAAAATATACTCAGGTGTAATAAAAAAAGGGCGCCGAAAAATTCTCTGGAGGTTTCATTAATTATTTTCAACAATAAGTTTGATAAAAGCCTTGTTATGAGCCTTGATCTTGCAGAGTTAGGTCTAGGTTTCGCAGAGTTGGGTCTTGATCTTAGATAGACAGATAGGGTCTTGGTATTGGTCTTGTCAAAATGGTACTATATTGGTCTTGGTCTAAATCTTGAAAAATTTGCAAGAATAAGACCAAGACTGCAAAACTGAAACCGATTTTGCTCATCACTATACAGTTTTTATTTAAATAATAGAATTAAATAGATCTATCCTATCAATATCAATGCTTGTTGAATAATTTTGAAACTAGCAGATTACGAATAGTATGTTTAAAAGGGGGTTGTGATTTCGCCCCTTGGTGCCCATAGTTATACAATAATTGGGATATTTTTTCCTATAAATTCTGAAAATTTTTCTAAAAATCCCGATTTTATACTCGCCATGCTTGCCTTTATATAGGTACATAATTTAGCGGGTTGTTTAAAACATTCTAGCCAATCGTAACTAATTCCTATCCCTATATATTTTATATGTTTCCCTATACAAGTCAATATTAATTTTACTTATTTTAAATCAAAAAATATTTTCATTTATGTTTTAGAGCTAACGTAATTAAGCCGCTATTGAATCGAAGGTAAATATCGGAATCATCGGAATCGGTTATTTTCCTTACTTTTTTATAGTATTCAGCTTTAAATATACTTACACAAAAAAATAGGAAGACATAATTCAAATTGCCTGTTCACTGTACAATGAGAGAAATGAAATGGAAATATGATGAAACAGGAAATCCTGTGCTTTAAACTTTTTAATCATTGTTAGAAATTTAACTTTAGTATATATATATATCAGTGATTGAACCACATATGTTAAAATTTCAAGGACATAAAATTAAAAGGGGATAACTTAAATTCACTGTACAGTAAATGATTTTCCAAACCTCCACAATACATTTGTAGCCTCCACACATTTAATAATTTCAATAACCGTAAAAATACATTAATTTCAATTATTAAACAATAAATAAATACATTATTTATTTTATCATTTAATTATTTGTCAAATGCGTAGGTGATTTATTATTAAAATTTACGTAACAATTCAAACTAACAAAAAATTATTTGCTGTTTAATATTCAGGTGACCTCTGTATACAGGCATAAACAAAACCCTGGAATGACTATAATCAAAATTCTTTTCTATTTAAATTTTTAAATATATTGTGTGAAAAATCTATAAATTCTAATCGAAAGATTTTTACATTATCAAAATATTTGTTTGCTGTTTAAAGCCACACATTTTGATATTCACGAATTGATTTGTGGTTTTGTTGAAGCAGGATGCATAATGGCATAAAAATATCTATACTTCAGACTACAGAGAATTTTTTCCTGCATTAAATTACAGGAGTTATTTTTTTTTATTTAAAAAGGTTCAGTATCACGTAATGAATGTAAATGCACAAAATCCTTACAAAAATAGGCGGGAAAGTGCCTCCATTTTAAGAAAACCGTTTTAGACTATATCTTCATAACCGTGCACTTTAGACCAAAAATGGTAATAACTTTTTTTTTGTAGATAATTAAATTTCCTATCTCTTTTAATGTTAAAAAAACTTCAACGGGTGGTCGCTGCTTTTGCAGGTAAGAAGACAAACTATTTATTGCTAATTATGTCACTAACGTTAAAATTTTTCATATATTTATTGAATTTTCAAAATTAAACGCGTTATAACTTCATAAATATTAATTTAAAAAAAAAAATGTTTAGAGTAAATGTTTTAGGATATTTGTAGATTTAAAAGTTAAGTTATTATCATTTTCTTGTTTAAACAAATATTAGAAGATAGATACATAGGTCAAATAGTCAATAAATAAATCGTCATAGTTGTATAAGTTATAAACTGTTAGTGATACAAAAAAAAAAATGGTTTGCAAAAAAGGTAGGTTTTTCAATTATCTGCAATAAACGTTATTATCATTTTTGGTCTAAAGTGCACGGTTATGGAAATATAACTTAAGACGGTTTTCATTAAAATAGAGGCACTTCCCCCACCTATTTTGTGCATTTACATTCAGAACGTGATACTGAACCTATTTAAATAAAAAAATAACTCCTGTAATTTAGTGCAATATGGACAAAAGTAACTAGCTTCTATTTAACCTGTAGTACTAGTAAGGTATTGCTTATCTGACAATTCCGAATGAGATAAGCGACGGATTATAAATTCACTTAATAGAAGACAATCATATGGTGTTCTGCCACAAATGACAAATTAAGATTTCTATACAAAAGAGAAAAAAGTTTATGATCTTCTAAACAAATTTTCTATAACAGTATCTTAGAGATACTTTTAAAATTTCTTAGGTTAATTAACCTTTTTAGTACACATACTCTTAAATTGTACCAGTTTTACTTTTACTAACATTGCTATTGCCCTTGATGTTTAACTATTTTCATTTGATATCATTTTGAAAACTCTTTAATCAATTAAGCTGTGCATTTGAAGAAAAAAAGCTATAATGTTCTTTGTCGAAGTTTGTGAGTTCAGGTCAGTTCAGTTATATTGTTTTTGCTATACATCATCGATAGAAATTCTAGGTCTGAAGAAAGTCTAGGGTAAGGAATTACTTCTATTTATATGTATAAACATGGAGGTAAAAATATCTATTTTATATCTGAATGAATTTATTTTGTTTTTAAATGAAAAATTATATTTAAATATAAAAAAAAAACTAGTTATGTGATGTCGATTAAAACGAGAAATTGCGTTGGTTTTCATATATCTTTTAGCTCATATGTTGTTGAAATTTACATAATATTTATTTATTAATATGTCAACAATTTGATCTCAAGGTAACTAACAATATGCTTGCTTGCTTTGTGTTTTTAAAACAATAATTAATAAATTATACAAATAAGTCCCGTAATCATTCGTGATTTATAAGATAACATTTTTTTAGAGGTTCTAAAACTGGAAGATTCGGTGTGATATAGGTAATATTGACAAATATGGATCGATTTAAGTGATTTGACTGCCATCTGCTGCGATTTTTATACCTAGAAATTTTGTTGAGTGAAGCTTTTTCAATTTCAATGCCTTGCTAATTTCTTGGCATAATTCACTCTCACCCCTTCGTATGTCAATGAAAATAATGTAACTAGGATGAATGAATTCATAAAATTGTATGCTTAGTGTAATTTTTGAAACTTTAAATTAAAAGTAATAGTTTGTTGAAAATGGATTTCATTTCTTTTAAGAATCTAGGAGCAGAGTAGCAACTTAAAAATTATGACTTGATTTTTGTTATATGCAGTTGAAATACATATAAATCAATTATTAAGGTTTCAGGGGGGGGGGGGTGTGGCTTTTAATTCATTATTCAAGGTTAAAGTTGAAAGTTTTTATAATTTTCACTTTTAATAAAAAAAAAAATTTTTTAATAGAAAGTAAACATTGAATCATGAAATTATGTTTATCTTATCTTTGATGATGAATTTTGTTTTAACTTCATGAATCTACACGAAAAATAAGAATACAATTTTTGGATACCTGCCTTAGTTTTCGAAATATCGAAAGCTTAATATTTAAATAAAATTTTCCATATTTCAAAAATTACGCCAGATATCGAAAAATTTTATTATTACTTTTCGTCGTATATCTTCAAGATAAAACATAAATCACCATCTAAATTGAAAAAATATTTTTTTAATTTGTGGCTTTTACTGAAAGTATTTCACTTTTTATTCGTGTTTTATAATAATTGGTGGAAGCGCGGTGAAAAAAATATTGTTCTGTAAAGGATTATATAGTACTAACAGTTTCTCATCCACTTTGCTAGACAATTTCAACTTTTCTTATATATTATTTCTCTAGTCTATTATTAGTCACGGGTATCAAACTGCGAAATTCCGCACGGATCGAGCTAGTTATAATATAATTGTACTCAATTTAAAGAACTGCTACTTTGTTTTTTAAGTGTATTTCAAAGACAATTACAAATAAGTATAAAATAGATTATTATGATATATTCATATCTCTTAAGTAATGTGCTACATGGTTTTCTTATAAAATGTATCTTTATTTATGTTTCATTATGTAAGAACTTATAATGAAAACGCATCTGTCTAATACTATAGATTATAGAAATAAATAAAAATAAGTAAACAATATTTTAAAAACCTAAATACCAGAAAACTGTTTTTTTAATATACCTACTTTAAAAGAAGTACATATTGTGAAAAGAATATCAAATTAAATGATCTAAATATTTCCTTCAATTTTTTTATTGTTGATATTGTTGATAGCTGCCTTGACAATTTTTATCATTAAAGTGTGAAATTTGTGATTTAATTATAAAAATCAGGTCAAAATATGCCACAGTTTAATTTTAGAATTTTTAATGAAAAAAAAAACATTTATTTATTTATTTATAAAATTTTAGTTATTTTTAGTGAATTCAAAACAATTTTTAAGATAAAATCAGAATAGTGTGATGATAATTTTTTATTAATTTGCTACAAAAGTAATATTTAAAAATAATTTTGATAAAATCAAGTGTGAAGATTTTTTATTAAACAAATTGTAGGAGTACACTTTTATGCTTAAACTAGCAACTCGTTCGATTTGCTTGAAAATGATAACAGACAGTCTGTTAGACACATAGACGAATATATTTAAAAGTGTTTTCGGTAGCTAAAACTGGTGGAAGGTGTTAAAATGATTTAATATTTTATAATGCAAAATTTGAATTCATAACTTATTTATAAGGAGGATGGCTAACGGTTAATTCTAATGGGAGTAGTATATTGCGGAGTATTGGCTATGATTTTTATTCATCAGTAAAATCTCAAAAGTTAGAAAATATATGTTTAGGATTCGCGAGTAGTATTTGAATATAAATATATGTCAGAAAACTTTGTATTTTAACGTACAATGAAGTTTGGAAAATTGTTTATCTAGTAAAACGGTTCTGCCAGCAAAAAAATGATATTTACGTGTCAGTATTAGATTTGAAAGTGTGAAATTAATGTTACCGCCAAACGTTGACATCTTAAAAATTTGTTTTCTCTTCACTTATTTTAAACAAAGTTTGAAATGTTTTTTACAATAAATTTATGTGTCAATGTGAAAAAATCTGTTTTAATATTTATTTTTTTTAACTCCACGATCACGGTATTTTGTTATTTTAATGTTTTCTTCTCTGCACTTCTATAATTTTTTCCACATTTCACAAAAAAGGTTTGTTTTCTACGTTGGACTTTTTGGATTTCGAAACCATGTCCCTTATTGCACGTTACCGTTCTGATTTGTTTGCTGGTTGAAAGGTAAAATCAAAAGAAGTGCAACAAAAACACGACATCAAAATCCGACCATTTTCACCTAGGTCACCTAGGAAACTAAAACTTTTTTAAGCTATTTAGCTCGGTATGAATTTTGAGAATATGCAAAAATATTTTTATAATAGAGAAGTTGCATGTTTTTAAATTCTATATTTTTTCGAAAGTTTACTAAAAATTACTAAGAAAAATTAAAAAAACATTTTTTTTAAATTGATTTTTCATGTAATTTTACAATTGAAAATGGTTTTTCTAAACTATAAATTCAAACGGCAGTGGCGTCAGCCCATCGTTTTAGTAACGCCACCGCATGGAGAAGTGATAAAATAACATGCAGAATGATAAATGATACAATTTGTTTCCATAGAAACAAACTAAAAAATGTAAATTTAGCGTGATTCCGATTGGCTCACAACCTCAACGAGTGTAAATACTGCCGTTTTTTTTATTTAACATTTTTTAATTAATAATTAATAAAAAAAAATGTATTAATTTAAAAAAAAATTACTTAAATATACTTTAGATGAATTATTCTTTAATTGATATATGAATTTGTAGTCAAAAAAAATTTATGCAAGTTCTCTATTTGACAATTTGTTCTACTATTGACTTCTAACATTAATAACTTAAATTTTCAGAAAAATATCTTGTAAATAAAAAAGTAAGTGCTACATTTATAATGTAAGAAGATACGATAGGAACATAGTTTCTACCAGGTGTCTCACGAGACCTCTCTTTTTTTTATTTGTTACTTTGTCGAAACGTGCATCAAACTAAGCGTTGTAAGTCGCAGGATTTATGAAGATTACAGCTTTCATTTAGAGCGAATGTGTTTAAATCTCCAATCGACAAGGAAGATAAAATATAGTAATTTTCAAAATTTTTTATGTTAAATAGGTTGGTTATTATTCTAAAACTTTAGTTTGGTTTTTTGTTATGAATTAACATAATATTAATTTGTTTATATTCAATGTCATTTGAATATATTAAATATACAAAAATTATTATATATTCAAGTCACGAATAAAAATATTATTGAAGTTTATAGCCATCAACTAACAATGCTTACTAATATCACTAAAAGGACACTTATATTTCTACAATTTTTAATACCCGAGTTGATTCACTCTTAAAAATGTCAATTTTTACAATTTTTCCATTAGACCGTAGGTACAGATGAAAACTAACTTTCGATGAATTGAAAGTGTATATAAACAAATTATACCCTAAAATGTATGATTTTAATTTAGGTTATATTGGCTGTATACGAAGGACACAGTCTATAGAGCCCATTGTGATACCATATATGTGTTTTACCACCCTTCCGCTGATAATTTCATTTATCAGATCCTCAAATTCAGAAGCTGAGTGCACCTCCTGCGTGCATATACCATGCACTACACCAGCCCATCACAACTATCAATTAAATTAATTTTGTTGGAATCGAACCCGCTACCCTAAGCATACCGCGGGCGGAACTGGTTACGCCTTAACCAACTGAGCTAATAGGGCTAATAAGATTTTAGAATGTAGAAAATTATTATTAATTTACAATTTTCATCCCTTTTAAAATCTTTTATTTTACGTCACTTATGTCCTAGAATTTTGCAATAAAAATTGATTAATTTTGCATGCATATGTAAATCGGATGACAATGCATATTTATGGCAAGCATAACCTGATTTTCTCACCACTTCCACCATATTTGATATATATACGTTTTTAGTTTTAAATTAAAAATTTAAATAAAAAATACTCCTTAAGGCTATTGTCTTGTACTTAAAATTATACTAAAAAGTGAAAAATAACTTTTCTTAGCCTTTGGCTTTTATAAAAATATGATGTGGATACCAGATGTCTTTCTTGTACACTAATAAAATAGTATTCCCAAAATTTGCGATAATTTTTCGTAGGAATAACGAAATAGGAGGTGCAAACTAAATAAACAACAGCCCTAATTCTAAAATTTAAATATTTCACGACCATAGTAGTTTCTTTGCGTTGAACTAATTACGAATTTGAAAAAGCGTTCGGAATCTAGTCTACATATAAATTTTGTTGAATTAGTTAAAATGTAAAAATTGATTGATATTTTTTCATCGATGTAAAAATATCATATAAAAAAGCATATCGTTCTTTGAGTAGAAACTGTATCGATATTTCTATGATGTCTAAGTTGGAGCTATGATCCATTTTTCAGGCTAGATACCGGTCTAAAAACAAAATCATAGAATTTCATCTAAAAATCAACAGGGGAAAAATTTTTGGTAAACTTACTCGAATAATATGAATAACAACCGTATAAATTATTTGGCTTCAAACATAATTAAAATTCAATCATCAATATAAAAAAAATCCATTGATCAAGTCATTTCAATGGTAATAAAATATTTGTTGTATGACTAAGAATTGAAGTGTTTGAATTTTTTTTTATTAATAAAATACTGACCGGTGGCCTGGATAGTTATGATAATGATATAAGAATTATAATATTCATTACGGGATATAATATGATGGCATGTAAAGGAATTTACAATTATTGAAATTAAAATTAACTTTCAGTTTACAGGGTTATTTGGAAAAATATTCGATATATAATCTAATGAACCGGTAGTAGTTTCCTATCTTAGATTTCTTATCTTAGTGAGAAGGCAATATCAAAAATAAACCTATGTTTACTGGAATAAACTCCAGGTTTTTCCAGATTATTTTTCCAATTCATCAGAATAGGAGAAAATGACTCTCAACGAAAATATTTATAATAATAAAAAGGGGGATATCAGAAGATCCTTCAATGTCGGACAAAACCATTTGAAAAAATGAGCATCGGTCAGAACATTCTCCTAGGAGGCAAACATGTGTTGGTTTCTTTTTTAAAATTACACAAAGCTTCACCAGATTTTGTTTCAATACTTACATAAAGCATATTCAAAGCCACTGCTAAGTACACCTACTGTTAATTTCTTCTGTAACTTTAAAGTTTCAAAAAATTAAAGAAGATCAATCAACTTCAAATTTTTAGGGTAATTGTTTTACAATATCCTTAATAAGTAAAAAAAAAATTAGAATTTTCCGACAAAATGCCCAATACGAGACAACAACCTTAATACTTATTTACTATTACTTGAAATGTGCAAAAATATTTACTATGATTCAGTCAGCAAAAATATATGCGGAAAATATTGATTAATATATTATGGTACCGATTTCACGAACTAAACTTCCATATCTAATTTCCGTATGATTAAAAACACTTCCTTATTTCTACCACTACTTGAAAAGTTAAAAATTATTAATGACATTATGTCAATTTTAAACGAACAATATAGAATATATATTTTAGACACATACACGTATATATTATATGGAGACTGCAACGATGCGTCACAATGCAAACCCATTACTTATTTTTTTAAATAATTTACACACTGTTACAAAATTGTGCGTTTTACAGTGTTGCTAGTAATAGAATTTTAAATATTGAAGAAATATGAAGAAAAGTTTAGTTATGTTATTCCGAAAATATTTTGTCTTCAAATATATTGTCGGAAAATTGATTAGAAGCTCGGAATTTTTTGTTTGTGAGATAATATTTTATATATGTAGATGTTATTGGATTCTATTACAAATGAACCGTAATTCATCCGTATTTTGTAAAAAAAATCGTAGGTATATCAATTCTGTATACTTGTGCATCTCGCCTCGCAATTATAAAATGTTTACAATGTTAATATTTTAATATCGATTAAGAGAATTGTGATTGGTATGGCAATAGCTTACATATATGTAATGTCTTTTAACCTAAATATGATTAATTTGCCCAGTTATAACAGAACGCTTTATCTCAAGATATAGTTAATCGAGTGATATAACCTTTTTTATAATTTATGTTATAAATTGCGAATTATTTAAGAGGAATTAACATAGAATACAGATAAATTTGACGACCTAAAGATTGAAGTTTTCGATCATATAGAGGATTTTAAATACTAGGCTTCAACTATAATGGAAAAAAATTATGCCAGCTTTGAAATTAAATTAAGAGTAGCTGTTGAAGCTTTACTAATGCTCTGATAAAGTTACTGCTCAGGCGTAGGCAGCTTATTCTGGGTTCTTAATATGGATTTTATCAGAGTGCTATAGACTTGAGAATAATATATTGTTAATTGAAATTAAAAGATAGTGAATAAAGGACGGTTAACAGAATACGGTCAATGGTCGTACAAAGGATAGGAGAATCCATATAAAAATAACTTGATGACGTGGAAGAAAGCCTAAGAAGAAAAGGGACCAGGGGCTGGAAGAGGAAAGTATCTCCTAGAGTAGACGAATGTCGTTCGAGGTCATGGCTTTCCGAGAGCTGTTGCGCCATGGGATATAATTGGTAACAGTTCTACCATTTCTTAAAAATTAATATAATTTTACAATATTTTGTATTTGATTTTGCTTGCATTTAAAATTGATAGTTTGGGTTGATTGTTTGTTGGTTGTGTTGTGAGTTGTGACTTATTGAAATATTTTCCATGAATGCATTTTACTTGATTTCATTATAATAAACAACAACATGATTATCATGCAATATGAAATGAAATAAATATAAATAATTAATAATAATAATAATAATAAATAATAAATAATAATGAATTCTTTTAATAAATAGTTTTACTTAGGTATATTTTATGTTTACTAATTAGCTAATTCGTTACTCATCACATTACAACATAATCATAAACTATCTGTAGGTACTTATCAGATTCAGTCAATAAAAAAGTTTTTATTTTAAATGATTATAGACAGAACTATAAATTGATTTTGTTGAAAGATCTATGATGAAACTTATAAACTCTGTGCTATTATGAGACATATCAATAACTTTTAATAAGAATAGAAGTTTGAATATACAGTAATATTTTTAAGGATGTAAGTGCCCCAGTCGTACCCCAGTCGTAAAACAAGTCGGTGGAAATTTAAAAAAAAAAAACTATTTAAATAAAAAAAAACTCATTGTGCCCGACTAATTAAGGATGTATGAGCACGTTAGTAGGGACAAATTTAAAAAATATATATTTTCAATTTTGATGATGAATTTTATTATAACTTGACAATATAAGACGAAAAGTAAGAATCAAATTTTTCGATATTTGAAGTAATTTTCAAAATATTGAAAATTGAAAATTTTGTTTAATTAAACCAAGGCAGATATAGAAAAATTGTTTTCTTATTTATCGTTTACATTCATGAAGTTATAACCAAATTTATCATCAAAGTTGAAAATAAAGTACAAATAATTTCAACCACAAGTCTAAACTTGCCTTGGCGTCCGTCCTACATTAATTGATTCAATTCATCAAGAAACCAACACATTTAATAAGGGTTTTGGCTTTTGGTAACAATTTCTTGAGACTCAAGATGGTGAGAATATTGTCATCCTGATCAGAAGCACAAATGAGCAGTTCCCTATATAACTTCTAAAATTAAATGCAATGTAAAATGTGTACGGTACTTCAAACCCTAAAGAAACTCGAGTTGAATAAAGAATTTGAAATCTTTTTTTGTTTTAATTTATTATTTTTTCTGAAATATCGATTTTTTAGGAAGTCGGAAGACGATATATGTCACCGTTTTGAAGAGGGTCGGTTAAAAGATTTTACCTTCGTTATTCTATTATACTCTTATTATTAGTGGCGTAATTGAAAATTTATCGGATTCTTATACATCTGAATTATAGATAAAGAGTTTTATCGTTTTATAGAAGATTTATCTGGATTAACGGTGGCCGAAATTATCACGATAAAACCACATTTTCTTACTATACATAGATATTATCAAGCCCTTATACTTATACATTCTAAAATAAGGCCTTTAATTAATTGCAAGCGCAACGAGCTCTGTAGCCGAAGGCCGTCTAGTTGTCTAAGGGATGGAAATAAAGCTGGTGTTTTGGCATCGGGATAAGCGGGAGCAAGTGAGTTGAAGGACAGCAATATTCTCAAGTAATATTCTTTTATAACTTTAGAGTGATTTATTTATTTTGGAAACTTTGCTTTTTTCGATTAATATCCCTTTTTAACTTTTTTTCTTTCATTAATGAGGTCTATTACTTTGTAAAGTTAATAATATATTATAATATTTTGTATACTGTTGGTGTATAAATAATTGGTAAAGTGCCAAGCAGGTTAGTATTCTTGGTTAAATTTTAATCAAAATAAAGGTAATGCAACAAAATGTAAGTAAGTAACACACATTCTTGTTGTTCAAATTTGTTTAGTAGGTTTTAATTTTCCGAGCCGTTTATTTTACGAACTTTGAAAAACACCATTGATAATATTTTACATAGAATAATATTCACGATAATATTAATTCAATGAAACTATGATTTTTGAAATAAAGTGCACCAAAACATAATTTACAGATGTTCAAGTGCTTTTAAGGTAGTTCCTCCGCGACAGTCCAGTCAAAAAGTTTTGGACTAATACTATCATTCAATGCATTAACTGTGCTATGACTATTATACATATACCATATATTATTTTCACAAGACTGTAGTTACACACTAATTTATCTCCTATACGTATACAGACACACACTATGATATATACGTTTACCATTAGTTTCTATATCCTTTCCACAAAAAACATCGCTAAAACGAGTTATTTATTTAAGTTTTTTATCGAAACTATATGGTAAATAATTTTTATTTATTTTTATATATTTTCTAAATATAGTATTCTACATTATATTAGTTTTTCATAGAGATGGTGAACGTCATTCATTGATAAATAAATATAATATTTGTAAATTTGTGTATTTTTATACGCTTCTCCCATGTACACGTACAAATTGCGTCACTTTTAATTGCTAATATCTCATGTATGGCATGGTAAATCATCTTCTAATTTTAACAGCATGTGTATTATGAATTAAATATTTTATATTCTGAGTTTTGAGAAATTCTTGAAATATCACTTTCGTGTAGGTACTACCTTAATATCTGTAAAAAGTATATATATACTGTGTCCCCTATTTGAAAATCAAAAGTTGAATGCTGTATCTCCTAAGATGATGGACCAAACAATAATAGACTATGTTAAAAATGACTAATGCATATATTTTATTTGTTCATAATTTTCCACCCAAAGAAAAACAAGGGGATGGAGTGTTAAAATTAGTCACCAAGTATACACTCGCGATTTTGAAATATGACACAAAAGCAATTGAAGACAATTTTCTAACCTTGACATTCCATAAGTTTGATTTATTGATGATGACATAATTATAGATTTTAAACACTTAAGCAACATTTATTTTAATTATAATGTAAAGTAATTGTCTGAGGTATGCTGTTAAATATTAAATATGTATTATTTGTATGGACTGGACTTCCCCACCATTTTTACAGATTATGGATTATATTTTTAGAACATTTTATATTACGAATTGTATTATTTTCAAGAAAATAATATTACGAATTATTATGACGAAGAATTCAGAGATATAATGTGTTAAAATAATAGGGTAAAAAGTTGTGCCTTAGACCATCCTAAAGTAATTTGAAAGATATTAGATAAATACAAAATAGAGGTACGATAATTGGCTCAAACTGGATGTCATTGGGTAGCTTTTTAAGAGCAACCTATCAATAGAAGTAGTAAAAGGATAAAAATTAACTATTTAATAAAAAATAGCCTACTTTTTTATGATCTAATCATTCAATAGAGCACTGTTGTTTTTTTACGATTTAAGCTTACTTATGGCTGTTGGCATCATTAGTGATTTTCTCAATCAAAAACAAAGTTACCCTATTGGAAAGCAAGAAACTGAGAGAAGGGGGTTTCACATCCTTTTATTTCAAGTAAAATAGACATAATATTTCTGGTACAAAAGTAAAAATTTATTCTTACATTTGTTTATTTACAAGATGATTATTGTGCCTTGTGTTTTAATTCAAATTTTACCCAAATCACTGTTTATTGATGGATATTCCGTTTTGCTATATTTCAGTATTAAACATGTTTCCAGGTTATAACATACAGAATGCTGAGGGGATAAAGTTTGATAAGCCACACCGTCATGTATCTTGGATTAAATAACGTGCTGTATCAGTGATCAAACATCGATACTTAATGTGATAATTATTTTATCCTGTGCTAAAGAAATTGAAGGTGTTACTGAATGTTCAGAGATGAGAATGTTTAGTAGAAAACTGAACTGTGAAGATTGTACCGATTGAACCTTAACACTTTTAGATACAGTCAATGAGGGTGATCCAAAATAATTGGTGGGTGTGATCCATGGTACATTATGATATTGTATTATGGACTAAATATTCATAAAATATAAATATATTTTTTATCGATAGCTGATTATTATTTAAAATCTCAAAAAATTATATGAGTTTGGGAATGATTGTGCTACGATGGTCTACCACGGTACGATGGTCTACCGTGATGTTCTATACGAAGTGTTGTTGTGCTCATGTTTTTTTAATTGTTTTGTGTGTTAATGTCATTATGCATGTAAGGTTGTTGTTCAACAATTCCAACTGTATATTAAAATAAGTGTCATCAATATAAATCATTGAAATGAATTTTAATTTCATGTTCCATACTACCAAGTGGTTACTAAAATATTATACATATTTTGATCAAATTTTAGGTTTCCTAACCAACCTTTTGGTTCATCTAATTAAGGTTCTTAGTATTGGGGTTCTTAGTATATGGGAGAGATAGAAAGACAGTAAGACTATATTAATTTATTATTCTATTTCTATTCATTTTAAATCATAATTTAGTATATGCGATTGCGAAAAATGGATGTGACCGAGCCCAAACTTTATAGAAAAAAATTTAAAAACATTAAAATAATTTTTTTAATTCATTATTAAAGTTTGAAATACTTATAATTTTGATCATTATAAACAAAAAAGATCCAAAATGGTGATCAATTTATGCCATTATTTTCTTCAAAGCATCAAGGGATTTTGGTTGCAGCTGATGATTGATCGATTGTATTGGTCGAAATACTATTGTAAAATACCAAATACAATTTTTAAATGTCGTTAAACAATGTATTAAAAATCATTAATGTGATTAATTTGTACATTTTAATTAATGACATCTAAATAGAAAAAATTTTTACTAGAAAATTTGAGTTTGCATCAGCCGGAATATTGCATTACTTATATAAAATTAAAAAAAAATATGTGGATTACTTTACTGCAAGAACCGGAATTAATATATTTTAATTTAATATTTTAGGAGGTTTAAAGTTACATAAAATTTTCTTAAAGTTTTTCTTTATCAGCGAATTTTGATGTATTTTTTTAGGCCGCATAGGCTGTATTTATTTATTTACACACCCTAAAATGCATTAATGAATGCCTAGATTAACTTAGTTGTAAGTTAGGTATACTATGGTGGTATTCTTAGATGACCTATGACATTCATTTTCATTCATTAAAAACCAAGTTTACCCGTCCTTAGGCATTACTTCATGAATTATTTAAACGCAAAAGTCTTTGGATATAGTGAGTCACTTTCTTATAGCTAAAACTTATCAATGACAAAGAAGATAGTTTCTTACTTCTTAAAGTGGAAGCTTCTATAATAGCCGTGGTATACAGGCAGTTAGAGTTGAGAATGGTTAAGTTTCATCTAGTAACCTACCCTGTTGTTCGCATTACTGCTTATTATAAGGGCCCGTCAAAGGGAGCCGCTAGAAGAATTACTAAGTTTGCAGCATTTACATGAAAGGTTTGTTGAATTTCCTTTCAGAATGTACCTTAACTGCCTTTTTAAACGTACTTTTATTACTTCGACTTGTATAGAGTATAGATTCTTTTACTTTTTATACATGAATGTATTATCAAAAACAAATTACAGATTATAAAATTTGAGTGGTAGTGGCGACGGAGAAGACATGCGTTTTATTAGTAGAGCGCTAGGTTTTAGTAAGAAGAATAGTTTGATCTCTTTTTGCAATATACTGTGTATTAATTTTGAAAACCAATCTGACCCTGTCTTATATAAAATAAATTATAATTTGATCAATTAAAAGCAATTATTTCTTGCATAAAAGACAAAACGAAATGGTAATAATTAAATTTACCTAAAATGAAAACAAACAAAAATCTTTAATTTATAAATTTTGTAACAATAATTGAAACATGTCAAGGTATTTCTTTAAACAAAATATATAATAATAATAATAATAACTAAAAATAAAAATTACTTAAAAAGATGGTCTAATTAAGTAACAATAATAATTAAAAATATAAATTAAAAAAAGAAAAATCAACTTACATTATTGACTAAAACACCACAGTAGTCGGGTGAACCATGCTTTGCTAATAAATTGATACCAAGTTGCACAAATTGACTTCCGTTTCCTGATGTCATACAGGCTGGTGTCCGGAAATCTCTAGCATGTACTGCTCCTGTAAATAATATTATTTTGTATAAATGAATTGTAAAATGTTTTGATTACAAAATTTGTTTTAAATTTACATTTGTTTATAATTTTTTTGTTGCAAATCATTTTGTTTTCTACTTCTATGTATATAAAAATGACTAGCCTGATACCCGCCCGTTTTACTGGGCTTGTAAAGACATTACAATTGCGTTTCTATCGAATATATATATACATTCGATAGATGCGACTTTGCTTTATAGACAAACATTACCTAAGCAACGCCTGTCGTTTGTACTCCAGATAATTGCGGAATAAATTCTCATACATAGTTCTTTTGGTTTTATTTCGTATTTTATATTTCAGCATTTTCAGACGTAAGAGCAAACTCTTACAGACTTAAAAGTAAAAAACACCGTATTATAGCTTCCACCTCTTTTGATGTGCACAGTTTTCAATTTTATTAAATGTCATAATTCATTACGTATATCAGAAAAGTTGGTCATGAATGGTTTGAAATTCTAATGATTTTATCGATTTTCCTATAAGAAAAAAATATTTAGTATCGTAGAATATATTTATTTGTAATTCGATACGTGCCAAAAAAGCAGATAGTTTATAACTAACGAAGGGGTTGAAAAATAGTACTACTAAAAAGTAAGGTTTTTTTAATAATAGATGATGTTATAAATTGTGATAATAATTAGAGTAACAAATTTGATTCGTAATGCTGTTTATTTTAATAATTTTATTTTAATACGTAGGTTTATAAGTTTTTACTAAAAAACAGTAAAAACTGTATTATTATTATTATTATTAAAGAAATATTTCAAAGTAAACGAATATTAGTCATGCTTTAAATTTTAATACGTATTAACATATGCTCCGATTATTATATAATGATGATTCTTGTATGTATCTGAAAATGTTTTTGGATTATGGATCAATGTAGTTCTGCGGTTGAAATTAACATTATATATTAATATTTACAATAAGAAGACTAAAAAATAAAATAATTTTTTACAATAAAAAAACCGACTTCAAAAGAAAAAAATATGCACTAAAAAGTAAAAAAATAATCTAGTTAAAATTATTGTTTTTTTGAAGTCGGTGTCAGCCAAGGGAACAACTCTGACAGAACAGTTTGCTATATTAGCTTGGCTGACACCGACTCCAAAAATAACAATAATTTTAACTACATTATATTATCGTTATTTTTTTACATTTAAGTGCATATTAACTGGTTTAGGAAAAATTTTTCTTTTGAAATCGGTTTTCTTTTTGTTAAAAGTTTTTTTTATTTTGTGATTTTTAGTGAATCTGAAGTACACTAACTAATTTGTCACTAAAAAAAGAATCATCGAAATCGGTTGGTGTGATATTGAGTTATTTATCCTCTTGCCGTGCATACTTAATGCAAATTTAAAGTTTTCTCATGGATGCCGTTGTCAGAAATGCGAACACACGGGAGTCACCAGATTTCAAATAGAATAATCAAAATTGGTTCACCCAGTCGAAAGTTCTGAGGTAACACACATAAAAAAAATAAAGTCGAATTGATAACCTCCTCCTTTTTTGTTTGAAGTTGGTTAAAAATCATCAGATCTTTTCTAAATCAGTAGAATTATTATTTGGACAAAAATATTAAACATTAGAACATACAATTTAATTATAAATTAATAGATTGCCAATAAATAATTAAAAATATTTAATTTAATTAGCATGTATATACAATGCTTAATAAAAATTTTATTAAAGTATACAATTTTTTTTCTTTAAATTATAGATAATAACATTGTAAGTATAATGAAACACAGCAGTAATCAAAAATATTCAATAAATTCTATTATATGGGTTTATAGTGGTATTATAATGTTGTACTATAATCAAACATTAATTGAATCTAGGCCAAAAGTCAAGAAAGTTCGTTTTGTATCCATACATAAGTTTTATCATTAATAATATTAATTTACCTACTACTATTACCTATTGCTTTAAAAAAATCCATTAATCTGTCATAATTCTTTTAAATAAATTTATTTTAAGAAATATTTTTTATTTATTATTTATTTTCTGTATAAGAGGAATGCATTTTATAATAATATTTTGGGTCTGTTTTACTTCAAAGTATGGAGATATATTGATCACTGTAATTTTATAAATTTATAAAATTTTATAAAAAAATAAATTGGCAGTACATAGTCGGTCTGGTACTGAAGTCGTGTTAGTGCAACCCCTGTAGTTCACACGACTAACTTCCCCGAGAGAAAAAAACATTAAAAAAAGGATTTGTTAGCCTAAATAGACTATTCTTCGAACATGAACTGCAGCTTATGCTGGAACGATCATTATCTCCATAGATAAATGATGTGTTTTATCTACTTTTCATATTCTGTTTATTCAGTTTTTTCCAGTTTTTTATGACCATTTAAAAAACGGCTCAACTAATTCTGCTGAAAACTCTTTCAGTTCTTAAATACGCGATTACGCGTCGAATAAGGCCAGTGTAAGTCACGTGTTAATGTTATAGCTGGTTCGGGAGATAATTGAGGCGAAAAAATCCGAACGAACATACGCACATACGTACACACACACACAGACATCACATTGAATTGAAAAGGTTTGATTCGGATATTGCGGCCTTGAAGCCGCGGAAATATGTAAAACTGAAGATTTTCAAAATCGGCACCATTACATTAACTTTCTCTGGGAAGTTAAAAAAAAAAGTAAAACAGAAAAAGTAGATCTTAGATGCATGTTTTGTTGAAGTTGATTTAGACTGAAAACTAAATACATTTCTGTTAGCCATTTATAAAATTTAAAAAAAAATTATTACAAGTAAAAGATAATTGCTACCTCAAGATTCTGGGAATTTTACACTAGTCTAAAAATCAGAATGTATATTATTAAAGCGAAAACAAAGATTTAAAAGCCACCTATAAAACGCATCAAAACTTTTGACATTGATTTATAGATCAACTAATTTTAAATATTCGAACATGTAGGTCGTAAAATTTGAATATTTAAAACTATTATATACACAGATTGTTAAGTTTTATTATATTTGTTATTTTTTTAAAATTATTTTCAGCGTTAAGGGTGACTTTTGGGAGCACGACGTTCTTAAAAAATTGGCCAATTTCACAAAATATTAACACCCATCTTCTCCGTAGTCGAATTCCAAATAGTTATTTTATTTATTACTAACTGGCCCGGAGAACTTCTTACCGCCTAACAGTCAATGAATGTTGTTTTCGCTGAGAAATTTCAACTTTAAATACAAAAATTAAAATGCAATTATAACCTTCACCTTGTCCTCACTTATCCCCTCTTTTGTTTACAATTTGATGGATTTTAACTTTTTAGTGCGGAACCTGATAGGTCATGTTATTTGCTGACAATGTAGCATTCTATAGGCAAAATAATTTTTAAAATCGGTTAAACGATGAATTAAAAAATGACAGATTTTTATACAAACTTTCATCCCCTTCCTCCTTTGTTTGGGGTGAGGAATTTAAAATAGTTATTTTGCTATTCGGTGTGGTGATGAATCCAACAAATCAGAAATCATTAAAATCAGTTATAAATGGTCTTACTAAACTGTCTTTGCTTTATAAATTAAGATTTATTGAGTGAAATACATTATTTAGTAGGGTACGGATTTTTAATTTTTAGAAGATTATGGAAGCCTTCTCCACACTCTCTCGAAGTATCATAAAGTCGGGCAAGGAACGTAAATGTGGAGGTGATGTTTGTGGTTTCTTGCGTTGCCCGACTTCGCTATATGGGTGGTTTTCTGTACTCGAGTTAAAGGCGACACGAGACACTCCGATGAGCTTTATTTCCGCAAATTCTCGTGATTACTTGTGCAGTTCAGTAGCTATTTTTGCTTATATCAAACATTATTGTTTTATTGACAACGGTTAATTTCTAAATTACGTTTTTTCAACATATAGAATAATTGTTGCTATTAATTTTAAACAAAACATTTTTTGACTGTAATAAATAGTACTGGCTATTCACAAAGATAGCTACTAGACTGAGATTGTAGAAGTGAGTGCTTCAATTCGACTAATTTTGGTGAGTATACACGGTAAAATTAATTGTGTCCTGGTATGATCAGTAAGATGGGTGTATTTTGCCCGTCTTCGAATTCAAACTTAAAACTATTAACTACGATTGACTTGAATGATTTATGCTAAAAATTAAGAATACGATTAATTTAATTTTAATGCTACTAATTGAATTAATGGAAGTTAAATAAGTAATTTAATTTATTTTCTATTAAGCTGAAATAAGTTATATTTTATATTAAAATTTATTCTTACTCTTAGCACAATAAATACTTTTTTAGTTAAGGAAAAGATAAAGATAAATCTTCGTGAGAAATAAATAATTTCGTATTATTTCAAGTTTGATAAATACAACTTTGAGACATTAATATTTCCATTTAATGCCATGAATTGCAGTTTATTATTATTACCTAAACATATTTACAAGCTTGTAATCTTGTAATCTTTCCACTAAAATGACTATAACAACAAAAATATTTAAAAGAATAATTTTTATTGAATACCTCCTACTTAGAATTATTTACTGAGAGGAAGTTTTTGTTTTCATGTTGAAAATTGAAATAAAAAGTCATCAAATTGGTATGCAGAAATAAAGAGGTTTGATGGAGTAGATACAAAACTTGGAATTTAGCTTTTAATATTAGAAAATGGCAATATTTATTATTGGTAAAATTGTAAAATCGCAAATATCACTGTTATTTTAGCCACAGTGATATTTGCGATTTATAAATTTGTAAACACTAGTAAGTAAAATTAAATTTTGTTTTATGTTTACGCTAAAAAATTTAACTACACTGTGACCACAAAAATGATCAAAATTTTAGATTCTTTTAATTTGGAACTTCTTGATTAATTATAATTAAAGTTAAATATGTATCATAAGTAAAAATAAATTTTACTTTAATTCATCGAACATATACAAAAATATGGCTATTGATCTGTCTTCTAAAACCCAAAGTCATATCACAGCTTGTTATTATTTAATATAAATAATAATTAATATTTGTTTATTTAATTTAATTATGATTTTTAAAAAAAAATTACGTAATATACAGAGTGGCGTCCGTTTCAATAGATAGGTACAATTAATATAATAGCAAAAAATTAAGTTTTATTGATAAAAACTATAAATTTTACGCGAAAAACCGCAAACATTATTTTTGGATTGTATATTTTAATAGTTAAGCGTACTATAATAACACATTTAAAATTAATTTGACTTAAACTGCTTTGAAGTATGAACTTTTTTCTATTAAATTTATGTTCCTGTTGGCATGATATTTGTTTGCTGGTTGGGAGTTAAAACCAAAAAAACTGCAACAGACACCAAAAACCGACATCTAGGTTACCTAGGAAACTAAAATTTTTCAATCAATTCGATTTTATTACAAATTTATGTTTTATAATTAAAAAAAAATTGAGTTGTGAAAGTTATCAGAAGTTAAAGAAAACAGAGATAATTTAAAGTAAGTACAATGCAATTTTTATGTTATGTCATAAAAAGTATCTTGGCCAAAACAAACGTAATGTACTCACATATATTGGGTTGACTACTAAATCAGAAGTATGTCTTTTTTATACTAACACTACAATTATTTCATACAGCAAAAACTAAAAGTAGCTATAAAATTAAATTCTTTAAAGAATCAAACAAGTATTTGACTTCTAAATAATACCTTAAATTTTCAGAAAAATATCTTGAAAAATAAAAAAGCAAGCGCTACATTTATAATGTACCAAGGTACGAAAGGAATATAATTCCTAAAGAGTGTCCCGCGACACTTCCCGATCTTTTCTTTAAAGTACTTATATTATTTATGAAAAAAAACAAAACAAGATTTTCTCCACCATTTCGAAAGCATTCCAAACTAATTTTTTGGTATGGAATTCGAAATTTTGTGCACTGCAATAAAATAGGAGCCACTCTATAAAATTTATTTTTAAAAGTTCCACATGAATGTTTTTGGTTTTGTATTATGTATGGTTACAATATAAATAAATAAACTGTTTTTTTTGTTATGACAAAGAAATTAATGATCGGTTATGATTTTACAAAAGTATATCGATTAAGTGGTGGACATACGCCATATAATTTATGGGGTATATTGTATAAAATATTGTTCGTTCCTTAGGCAATATAATACAGTTTGTTTAGTACTTACTTGTTACAAGGCGTTATGTGCATTTAATGTGTTCGAGTACTGCTTTAGGATTTGAATTAAGGATTAAGTTCAGGACTTTATACGTTAGTTAAGTATTAAAATGGTTTCTCGACCAATCATAAATTTTGATAACGAGAAGTTTTTGTATTTTCAATGGTTTATTATCTAATAATACCATGTATATGAAAGATACCAAGGTATACTAAGTTTAGTACCAAAATGAAACGCTTAAAAATATTGATACTATGAACAAAATTTTGGTATAGGTGTTCATAAAATCACCTAATTAGTCCATTTCTGGTTGTCTGTCTGTCTGTATTTTGTCGTCTGTCCGTCTGTCATTACGATTAGTCAAAAACGAAAAGAGATATCAAGCTGAAATTTTAATTGGGTCTTAGGTCCGTAGGACCCATCTTGTAAACCTCTAAAGATAGAACAAAAGTTTAAATGTAAAAAATGTTCCTTATAAAAGAAATAACAATTTTTGTTTGAAACATTTTTTCGTAAACATCACTGTTTACCCGTGAGAGCGCAAATTATGCGCAAATTCTATAGTATGTATAATATGGGAATAAAAAACTGAATCCAGAATCGAATTTTTAACAAAATTTGTGTACGGCTTCCAGTACTTTTGGAGAAATTGTCTACAAAAAGTTTTAAATATTACTGAATAAATTGAGAAAAGTTTTTATGGTAATATTTCATAATGGACGTTTGGTAATTATACTTTTTTTTTACCACTTTTGTGAGTAAAAAGTTTAGTAAAAGCAAGAACAGATTTGTATTTTCAGAATAAAATTGTGTGTTTCATCTTTCATCAGGACCTTCTTCTTAAAACTACCAAAGAAATTTTTACAGTGTAGCTAAAAATTGTTTTATGCCATCATATTGTTATAATAATTTAATCATCAGAATTAAAGATGTTACAATTTTCAGTATGATCAGTATGAGCCCACCATATACAGGTGGGTTATTTTAATCTCTGCATCTGAATATCTCTCCAGAGAAGCCACCTATTAAAAAATAACCTCAACAAAAGTTGTAGAGTTAGGTGGGGGACATCATGTTCTGATATCAGATTGGACCAGGTTGTTCGGGTTCCTTTAAAGTCAATTTAGATTCTAATCGGTAAGAGATAGTATAACACTAAATTAGAAAGTAGATCCTCAGAAAAAAACTAACAATTTTTGTTTCAAACATATTTTCGATTTGACCGAAGAACTAGGTCAAATCTGATGTCAGAATATGATGTGCCTCATCAAAATCTAAAATTTTTTTGACGCCATCATTTTTTAACCGATGGAACCTCTAGCAAGATATTCAGATGCATAGATTAAGGTATTTCCAGCATGGTATTTGCAGTTTCTATGTTAAAGCAATGGTACAATTTTTTTTTCGACAGAATTTAACGAAAAATTAAATTTAAGAATTTAATAATGCTTACTATTAATTCCCAAAGTTTCAGAAATTTTGACCGTTTAAAATGGGAAATAATTATGCCAACGTCCCAATTTCGATCAATTTACGTCAAAATTAATATCTCGAAAGTGAAAATTAATTTCTAAATTTTTTTTTTTAGAATTTTATTGTATAAACATTTTTTTCTACTTTTTCTTCAATATATAATAATATCATAAAAAATAGTTGGAGAGACCGGACATTTTACATGCTTTAAATAGGACATGACCCTCAAAATCGCGAACTTTGTCTTTAAATATCTCGCGATCTAAACGGTCAAAAATTATGAAATTTTAGGAATTCATAAATAAAGCTATTATAAACCCGAGAAAAAAAATTCGGCCAAATCTGTCGAAAAGTGATTTCATGCTGGTACTACCTTAAAATGGCTCACACTATATTTGAGTCTGTTCAAAAGCCATGTATTCAAAACCATTATTTCATTTTTTTTCGTTCAACTACCAAATGAAGCTAGTTTTTAAGTCAAGGTATTAGCTATTTAAATATGAAACATTTGCTTTGGTTTTAGCTAAATACGAAGGCTTAGTTTACTTTGGTTTTCACCTAGGTCTTCACCAAATATTGAAAGTTTTTTTGTCAATAAGAAATTTTAAGGATATTTTTAAGGGTTCTTGATTCTTGGTAACATTTTTTTTTATTTTTTTGAAAAATATAAGAAAATAAAATTAAAATACATTTTTCAAATGACTCGCGTACATTATTATTCATTAAAAAATCATCACCGTGACAAAGAAAAATAACAGAACTAGCTGTGCTATGAATGCTCTTGTATTGTTTAACAATTAAATAAGCTATTTTCTTTTTTTTTGTATGTACTAGTAATTACTGTCTTCGAATGTACTATTATTAATGACTTTCAAATATTAATGCATTATATTAGAAACATGCGTTGTTATAGCTGTACATAAGAATCATAAACACTACAAGCCCATGCTGAAATTTTTTTCTGCTGAAATGACCCCCCCCCCCAGGAGTTATGCTGAAAATGATGCTCCTATATATAAAAAAGCACCATGCCGTCAGTTTTGCGCAGTACAGGTGAGTACAGGTGAGAATATGAATATCACTCTGCATGAGTATTTGAAGCGAATTTCATTAATGCCGTACAGAAATAAATCCGGTTACTTCAGTATTGGAAGTTTAAAAAATTGCGATCTCCTGCCAATTTCCGAAGCACAACGTGATTTATTTCTGTACGACATTTATATAGTTCGCTTCGAATACTGAATTAGTATCGAGCAACGCCGTGCATATTTGCTGGTGTAAGGGTGAGACACCAAGGGGTGAGACATTCATATTCTCACCTGTACCACGCAAAATTAACTCCATGGTGATTAAACTGACATTTAGATATAGGTGCATTTTTTGCATCATGATTCCTAGTGGGTCATTTCACCCGAAAATTTTTAGTATGGGCTTGTAGTCTAATACTATCAGTGATAAATAATAATGGAAAACAATTGAAAATTCGATTGTAAGTTTTTAGAAATTCTTTAAGTTTTAAGGTTCTCTATATTGCAAAGCAAGAAGTGGAGTTTAATCTTAGGAAAATATCTTAAAAATTGACCACAAACAGCACTAGCAACTTCCTGAAATACATTACTTTATTGAGATTTATTTGATATATACAATTTTCTAAAAACAAAGAAAAATGAAATTCTTCTTAACAAAAAAAGTAAAACATAAAAAAATTTATCTTATGAAATTTCCAATAAGGAGTTTATAAATGTTTCATACCTTTTTTTGTTGAAACATTTTTCTTTGTATTTTTTTTTATTGTTTTAAAGATAAATTTACTTGGGGAAACACTCCGAAAGTTTCTAATTATTATATATCTTCCCTATATCTTTTTTCAATTTTTCCTATTTTTATAAACGTATCACAACAGGGTGTTCTTAATCCTTGAGAATTGCATAATACAGTCAAACCTTTGTAAGTGAGAACTGGATAAGTGAGAAAACTCTATAAGTGAGAGTAATAGCCAGGACCCGTCATTTTAAGCTCCCAAAACCTCTATTAGCGAGAAACAGAAACCTCTGTAAGAAAAAGTCATTTTTCCCTCATGGACCTCTGTAAGTGAGACTTATCTATACCTATATTAGCGACAGTCGAGCTTCATTTATTTATATTATTTAGTAGAAACTATAGCTACAATTTACTACATTCGTACTTGCTGTGACTTATTATTGCTGCGTACCTTTATAAGAAAGAAACGCTACCCATGTACCTGCATTAGCGAGAAACTCGGGTTAGTGAGAAACCTCTATAAGCGAGAATGAGATTGTGCTCCCTTGAACTCTCGCTTATCCAGGTTTGACTGTATACATAAAAGTTCATAAAAGTTAAATAAAAATTTCGTTACAAACTTACCTACAAAGCTGGAATTAAAAGCAATTTTAATTGTCATATAGCCCGCTTTACATGTCGCTGTAACTGATGGTGAAAAATCTGTTTCAACTAATTGTCCATGACTTATCTGAAACAAAAAATAAAGAAAAACTATTTATTACTATTGAAACAAAAAAAAACTATTTATTAAAAGAAAAAGTTTTGTATACAAAAAAAAAGTTCTATATTTTTATTGATTGTATTTCTGTTTTTATAATGTAATTGTTTAAGTATTTTGTTGAATTTATAACTTTTTCTTTCTCAATGGCATATCATTGAAATTGAATCATATTTACTTCTAATAACTAACCAGTAAGAATTCTTTTATTCTAGAAATAGAAAAAAAATGTTTTATTGTAAAAAATATGGAACTGTTACTTTTCTTTTAAGGGCAGGTATTTCTACTTTATTATTACAGTTTCTAATTGTATTTATTTTCATTGAATAATAGTTAAGGTATTTCGAGACCTAATAAACATGTAAATCTTTGTTTATACATCTATTGTAAAAAATACAAAATCGTCGTCGATTCGCTGTTCGGTTTATGGGAAAAATTAAACAAAGTTATCAATTTTGGTTTAAGAACTGTTTTTTTGGTAAAACACTGATTTTGATAGTTCACTTCTCATAAACTGTACAGAGAATCGACATAAATTTTTTACACAAGTGTATAAAAGAATCATAAATGGATAAATAAAATCTTTTTTTTGTATTGTTTTCAACTCAAACGCGTATATTCACATCGTGCATGAGTGTTATTGGAGGCGTTTCCATGGTAACGATACACTACTTTAATTATGGAATTGTATGGATGCATATATAATTGTATGGATTGCATTTATGACTTATATTGAAAATTTACACAAATTTAAATAAATAATTATAATAATTTACTTTGGAAAAATGATATTTGTGCAATTTGATTTCTTATTTTCACAATTTTTAATGAATTAAGTTTAATTAATTAGTGTTTTACTATAATTTTAATTTGACTTTTCTATAACATTAACATGTAAAGAATGGCTTAACATTAGTCATAACAGCCTCCTTTAACGCCAAAATTTTTCACTGGTAGCGCTGGCATCGATTTTATTGTCCCTACCATGAACACGCACACAGCGAATAGGTTCTCGATATATGTCACACAAAACTATAGCTGCTAATATTTCGATTGTATGGTATAAACTAATTGTTGCTATTGATATAGGTATTTAATTATTGTAAAAGATAATGAATAGAAATAATTTCGAATCCCACCCTATAAATAATAAAGGCTAAAACCTCATTTGTTCTTAATAAAATAAAAATATTTCTAGTTCCAAACATTATTCCTTAATACATTCAGCAGAATTTAATACGGAAATGTTGCGTACATACAATATTTTTTAATACTACCGTTCTATGTTTTTCGATAAAAATTTCAACCAATTTAAATCATATTGCTATTAATTTGTACTTTTAAGTAATCAACCGTTACAATACAAACATTATAAACTTAATAAATTCTAATTATAACGGATTAACCAAAAATAAAAATTCGATTTACCTATACATACAAAATATTTTTAATGAATTCCGGAACCAAATGTAAAATATTTATCTTATAATATTTAGATCAAATTTAGATTAAATAATAATAAATATTGTTATTGTTAAATAAGTATCATTTATGGAATGAAAAATAACGGATTTTTATTTTATTTTGGGTCGAATCAAGATGTTTTGTACAAGTTTTACCATATTGGTTTATTATCTATTTATCATTTATAGGTAAGCATACTTACATATTTGTATAATTAAGTAACTATACTTCCATTAGTAATATAGTAAAACCATTAAGTAAAGTACACTTAAACTCTTAAAGAAGCATTTTTATTGCTCTATTACAGAACTAAGATCTATTAAAATATCGAACCTAATGCCTAAACCACTATTTCACAGAGCCTTGAGAAGTCGCACACTAGTACAGTAAATTGACAACGTTATAGTAATATATGTATAACTCAATTTTTGCAAATTTCTTTTGTTTTTCTTCCTTTTATTATCGTTATTGTCATAGTTTAAAATAGTAATGGATCCCTAATTCTACGAATTTTGAAATTTTCGCCCAAGATAATTAACTTAAGATTTCGTAGAAAATGTATAAACCTATGTATTATGTTGAATATTTGTGCGCCCATCATGTTTTAAACAATTTAAAGAAGGCATGGGCAAATGGGACTTACAGAAGTCCCTCAGACTCTTTACTTAAAATACAAGTAAGACAGTGACAACCTAACCAGCAACAACCTAAAATACGAATTAGACAGAGTCTCGCTTTCTCCTCTATGAGCAATGCAGACTTGGATAAAGAGACACACAATAAAGTTTATGACACACTAAAGTTAAAACAATGGTGACTTCGACTTAAAATAACTCGCCATGCCTGATTTAAGGCCATTTGGTTGGAAAGAAAGATTATGTTTCCTTATTTTTGATCAATAGAGAAGTTGCATTACCTTTTTTTGGCTACAAATTCATATAATTCCTCTGTTATAGGCGTGATCTGAGAAACGGAGGTTAAACCCCATTATTATTATTATTACAAATTCATATATAAATGAAAGAATAATTAATTTAAAGTATATTTAAGAAGTACTTTTTTTTAAATTAATAATTCCATTTTTTTATTAATTATTAAGAAAAAAAAACTATTTCTTATTAGTTATGACGTATTTACATACGTTGAGGTGCTAAAGCAATCGGAATAACGTTAAATTCACATTTTTCGACTTGTTTCTATGGAAAATTACGTTATAATATAGTGATTGCAATAAAATAATATAGTGTTTTTTTTTTATAAAATGAAAAATCAATTTAAAAAATTTGGTTTACTATTTTCTTAGTAAACTTTCGAAAATAATAAAATAAAAAAACATGCAGCTTCTGTATTCATCGATTAAGATAGAGCAAGACTATCAATCCGCAAGGTTTCTATAGGTTTAGAAGGTGGTAGTAACTTACGTTTGTGCGTGATTTTTTAGCATTTTCACGTCTACATTGTATAAAATTGTGCCTTTTTAGAAGTAAAAAAAGCAATATATTAAAAACTCAATTTTTATTTAGTTTTATCAGTTCTGCTATTGATATACCTTTATTTTCATCTATGGAAGTTAAACACGATACATTTCATTATCCCGTCGAGTTTATTTCATTTTTTTTATGTAATAAAACTAACTAACTACACCCATGATTATAATTTCAACAACAATTACTTTGCAAGAAAACAAAACGTACATTACATTATCTGATAATATTTAATTGAAAATTAATCTACTAAATAACAATAAAATTATATAAAGGACCTTAATTATATGATTAAAGTCAAGACTATGGGAATACTAATTTTACACGAATTATTTCTATAAAGGAATTCCATTATAAAAATTAAATTATTATTATATAATTAAATATGGTAGCAGTGTATTATAAATTTTAACTCTAATTTTAATTCTAATTTCGGTGTTTTGTTTGTTTGTTTTTTTAACAAAATTTAAAAGTTGTTTTTGGTTATGGCTTTATAACTATTACTAATTTCTGAAATCTTTGCCAGTGATGTGTGTTCAAAAACTACCTCTAGCGTTGTTTACGTATGCGTGAATGGAAAATTAGTAATTTTTTTACTTTCCCTGCCTTTTAAAAAATAACATTCTGAAGTAACGTCATAAGATTTTGAAGAAGTACAATTCTATCTTGGTGGAAGTTACGGGAAAATTTTATTTTAAAATTTTATTAAAATAATACATAAATTAAAAACTTTTAGAAACCCTCGAAACAAAATCAGACCTTATTGATTCACTGTAGCATTGTAGTGCTTTAAACGGATGAACCGTTTTTGATTTTTTTTTTCGTTTGAAAGGTAATTTGATCGATATTGTTCTCAACTATGTTTCAAGAAAATTTCCTCAGCCGTTTGAAGATCATAGCTATCTTTTCTAGTTGTTATCGGGAACGGAATTCTAAACTTGAATTGTCTTTCAAATAAACAAACAAATAAAAATAGATTCATTCATTTAGAAGCTACGATGCCACAGACACATTAAACTTATAACACCCTTCTTTGTTAACCGGGGGTTAAATAATGAATTTTTTAATTTAAATCGAAGACTATCCTTGCTTTTATATTACACGAAAAACAAATGGGGTGTTCCCTACCAGTATTTTCTTGATTTCTCCATCTCTAAAAATCTGAAAATATTCAGCGACGAACAACTTATAGCATTATATTCTAATACTGATTTCATTAGATTTAAAAATTAAGAAAAATTCAATAAAATGCAATAATTCAAGAAAGGTTTTGTTGAAATTAGAAGTCTTATTACACTGATGGAGCAGATCTCTTAAAGTTAAAAAGTAATTTGTAACTATTTCTAACATTATTCAACTGACGAAAAATATATAGGTTTGTTCAATAAGATAGTACCACTTAAAGGGTACTACATAGCTCTTTAAATTTCTATTTTTACAGAAAATATATAGATACTCGACTGACTTTGTTCTACCATATAAGTGGAGATATGTTGAACAACCCTGTATAAACACATGGTTGAGAATTACGTTTTTTAACAGATAAAACGTTTAAAAATTTGATATCCAAATTATACTATCCTTTTAACAGGCGTTGTCTTTAAGTTTAAAAGAAATTTAAATATTTCATATTTGAATAAGGTGTGGAACCATAAAGAATTATTTTATTTGTTATTATGAAATTTGAGCATATCTTATTTAGGTGTGGTCAATAATAAAAATATGCCATCGATAGGCATTATTATAATATGATTTGGTTTTGTTTTAAACTTAGTTATTTAATTATACAACTATATTATTTAATAAATTGTTTTGTATTTTTATTACCAATCACGTGGTCTAAATCAATATGAGATGTTTATGAAAAAAAAATTCAAAGTAAAAATCATTAATACACGGAGAAATCTCTTGTTTGATCATTTCAGTCATGTTGGCTTTATTTCTCTTAAAGTTTAAAAATTTACTGTGCGTCAAGCTAAAATATACAATATACAATTTGATAACAAAAGAATATAATTATCGAAGCGTATTAACGGCAATATGACCGAAAAAATGTCACAAAATTAGGTCGAGCTGTTTCGAGTCGGTTGAGATTTATTTTTTTAAAATTTTTTATAACTTTTTATTATGCTAGGAAGTTATTTGCGGGGACGTTTTGATTACGAATCTGTACAATATAGGAGAAGTAGTACCTATAGTCTGAATTTCCATTTATGTTATAGTCATGCATTAAAATATTATTATGAAAACTAAATGACAATATAAAAATAACTACGTATTTAAAATTAATATTTTTGCAAATTATTTTTATAAAAAATTCTCCGTGTAGTAATAGTGTTTAATTTATTTATTATTAAAATAGTAGTTCAATATTAAATCAATTAAATTGATCATGTTTTTGTTCTTTTGTTATTAACACAAAGTAGTAAAATAGAACTTTTAATTTAAATAAATATATATAAATACACCATGAAAAAAATGTATACGTGTGGCTAATGAATGATTTTTTTTATGTATTTGATTAAAAACAGATAAACACGAGTAAATAAACAAGTTAAATGGAATTAAAAAACATGCAATCAAATTAAATTAAATTTCATTTAAGTTCCTTTCGTTTATCAATGTTAAAAGTTTATAAGTAAAAAGTAGTAAATTGGAACTTAATTTATATGGAAATATCATAGGTGCATAGTCAATTATTTTGTATTTTTGTTTAATAAAAAATAATTCTGGTACTTCCTATGCATATTAAATCGCCTAAATAAAAATCAATTAATTAGATTTTAATGTCGCGTCTATTTAAAAGATATATTTTGCATGAATTAATACATTTTTTAATGCATTCATTAATATTTTATTTCTAAAATAACTTAATAAATAAAAAGTTTTAATTAATAAAAGTTTGCTACAGTAAACATGTTTCGAACTATACAGTTATATTATGGATCAATA
This sequence comes from Chrysoperla carnea, assembly GCF_905475395.1. Taxonomy (NCBI): domain Eukaryota; kingdom Metazoa; phylum Arthropoda; class Insecta; order Neuroptera; family Chrysopidae; genus Chrysoperla; species Chrysoperla carnea. The sequence continues at coordinate 67,804,174 of NC_058337.1, read as the reverse complement.
TAAAATATAGTTGGATAGATAGTCAATATAGAAGTTTTTATGAAATAGAAATCAATGTTTGTTTGGAAAATGAGGTTTTCAAACGATCGGTAATATCTAGCCGTTTTTGTTCACACAAAGAAATTATTTTCCATTTCTGGTTAATATAACTAAATTTGAATTTTCACATATCAACGATCTAATTAACAATTTTTACAAAAACCATGTATAATGATTTTGTAAAATTGTTTTGTGAAAAATAGATTTTCTTGTTGTTAAATGTCGGCCTATGGTATTGCTATTATAAAAAACATGGAAAATCAAGTCTATTTGCAAAAATTTGGTATTAATTTATTGAGTGATAATTACTATCAATCGTATAGATCAGTCGATTATAAGGCGAAAGGAGTCTACGATAATAAAAATAAAACTAGGGGGTCTGTAGAATAGAAAGACGTCTATGCTAGCAAAAATGAGAAAAGGAGGTAAACTATAAAAAATTAATTTATTGTACATTTTTTATAATATTTACCTACCGAGTAGCTACCATTTATTACTACAATTATAAAATAACTATATTAACTATATCTTAAATAAAACTTTGCTAAAATTTATGCAAACAAATCGACCTTGCAAAAAAAATAATTTCTAGGATATATGCAGTAAAACTAACTTATTATTAATAAATTCTAAAACAAGTATTTATTGATTATAAAAATGTTTATATTATTATTAATAACACAACAATTAAAATATAACAACATTTCCTTTATCAATATTTAATACAGATAATTATTGATTTACTAAGAACTTGAATTTTTTTTTTATATAATTATTAGATATATTTACATCATTAAATTATACAAAAAAAAAAAAATCATTACCGATCACTTTCTAGAGAATTTTTTTGAATCATTGTTATGTTATGTTAATAAATATCTTGTTGCAAATTTACTACGAATAGTTATTTTAAATGTTTAAAAGGAAATTGACTCATTATGACCAGAAAATGCTAATTTGTTGTATATTTTATTGCTTTAGTCACTCTAATTAGTCTGTTGCAATGACGTGAGTTTATATCACGAAATATTACTACGAAAAATTACCTTTACTCGCGTAAATATTTGAGCAATTTGGTTGGTTTTTAATATGTAAGATAATTTGTAGAGTCAAATGTACTTTGAATCAGTCAAAACTTTCTCGAAAGATATTAATATTTACTGGGCAGCATTTGTTTATTGAAATGAAGATATTTTTCATAATGCAGGTGAGACTGGTTATAAATGTGGTTTTGTTTTCGAATATACTAAAAAGTAGAATTTCTTTGGGAAAAAATACAATTGTTTTGTATTTTTTTGGCTGCCTATTTATATTTGCCAAGTTAGTTATTGGTGAGTAAGTTGCAATACCATATTACAGTTTTAAGCACAACGTTAATTTTTGAGAAGATAAAGTTTCAAATACGCGTATACGAAAAGCCGTATCTTGAGGATTATGAAGTTGGCACCCCCATGAACGAATTTTACGTCCTTTGTAATGTCCTTTGTCCTATTCACGATTGAAATAATTTCCCATAGCCTCCACCATAAAATGTCATTGTAGGTTTTCATCATGAAAATGATCAAGTATTTCTTACTTATCGATTGAAAACGCTTAATAATCAATCGATCACTCAATGCATAATTTCATGATAATTTCTCTAAATAATTATTTTTCTTCAGTAACTTCACTTGTTAAAATACAAAACAAAAATTTATTGAAATAATTTTGTTAAAATAATCAAAAGAGATTAAAATTATATGTTTTTATCATCATATTATTACAATTATTTTATACAAATATTTTTTTAATATTTGATTATTATTTCAACGAAAAGTACAATCTATTTAGATCTTAATCAATTACTTTTGCCTTTAAAAATCTCACGAAAAAATTATTATTGTAATCATTTTTTTCATAACTTTTGAAATCAAAAATTTTCTGTGAGAAAATAATAATCCAAAAAATAAAGATTGCATAAATCGAAATGTTACACTTTATATATGCAAAGTAACCAAAAATTATATTCAAATGTGTTTTGTTATATTGGACATTACTTAATTTTTAATTTACCAATTTGTAATAATTAATAATGTAATAAATTTTATGTGAATGTCTCACGCAACTTCTATATAGACATTAAAGCTTGTTTAGCAAATAAGATTTTTTAGAAATTAAAAAAAGAAAACAGGAAAAAATTAAGGATACCTCTTTTCATCGATTTGCCTTTCTTTCGGAAAGTTCTCAAAAAACTATTCAATCTAAGAAAACCCTAACATATTTTATCTTTATCAAACAGCGCTTTTTGACTAGGATAGAAAATATGTCTTAACTTGATTGAAAACTGTCCGAAACGAAATAGAATTATTTTGTAAAAGAATAGCCCTATTGTCGAAACTTTTTAGCTATGGTAACTGTTATCAATCTTGTTACGTTTATGTACACCTACTCGAATATTATTATCTAATTATTTATTTGTCATGCCCTAATAATCCATTTGAGTGTTTTGAATCCATTTTAGCCAATTTCGTCGGTACGTCCGTACTATATACGTCCGTAATACCTGTAGTACCTAAGTACGTACCACACAGCTCAAAAAATTCTTATCGTAAGTTTAGATCTAGGACCTTTATTACATCGAGGTAAACTTATTTTAAACTTAAACATAGTAATAATTTACTAAAAACAATTGAATTCATTTTAAATATTAAATTTGCACTTGTAATTTTTAAATAAAAAAAATTAATTAAATTTATGTCTAGGTATTATATTTAACTATAAAATGTTAACAATATTATAAAAGTTATGAAAATATTTATTTTACTACACGAAAATCTAGCAATAAATCAATTAAGAAATCAAATTACATGAGTTTTTAAACTAAATTTTATTTTTATACAGTACTGTCAATTTAGTACTTCAAATATTTTTATAATAAAAAGAGTTTGGAAATATTGCTTCGAATGTTTTCCCTTAGTTTTTTTTTTCAAATTTGATCCGGTTTAAATTAGATTTTTACAGAAAATAAGTACCTAGTGATTTTGTTCGTAAAGTTGATAGATTTACCGAGCTAACATAAGCATCATGAAAATTTGGAAATATCGATTCAATGTTTTAACTTACATACTTTACATAAAAGACTGAAGAAATTAGATTTTTAAATAAAAGATGTGCCTAGTGATTTTTATGCCATGTATATATGGAATATACATAGTAAATTTAGTTTAGTCCCAAGTTTGTAACGCTTTAAAAAATTGATGCTATGAACAAAATTTTTGTATATGTGCTTATAAAATCACCTAATTAGTCCATTTCCGGATGTCTGTCTGTCTGTCGTCTGTCGTCTGTCGGTCTGTCATCACGATTACTCAAAAACGAAAGAGATATCAAGCTGAAATTTTTATAGCGTGCTGAGGACGTTTAAAGTGAGGTCGAGTTTGTAAATCAGCAACATAGGTCACTTGGGTCTTGGAACTGTAGGACACATCTTGTAAACCATTAGAGATAGAACAAAAGTTTAAGTGTAAAAAATAAACCTAATAAAAAAATAAACAACTTTTGTTTGAAACATTTTTACGTAAACATCACTGTTTATTTGTGAGAGCGCATATTATGAGCAAATTGTAGTATTATATGGGTATATCAGTTATATGTGTGTGACATGCATGTATGTGTAATGTGACAAAGAAATCAATACTGTCTATACATGGTATTTAAACAATTAGCTTAGTCAATTGTTTGTTTTCACTTGTTTTTTGTAAAGTTAATTAACATGAAAATAGAATAATACTTTTAGTATCAGGTAATACAAAATTCAAAATAGTTCAAAAAAAAAAAAGAAGAAATTAATCCTATTTTATGGCTATGTTATTAGCTTGGACCTAATGTGATTTCTTATGAATTACTTAAAGTTATTGACACACTGTATATAAATATTCCGCATTTTAATTAAAAATAAGTAATAAGTAAAATTTAATTGTATTAAAATTTGACCTTAGAAGAATGTTAAAAAACAACTAATTCATAGTTAGTAGTTGTAGAATAGTTTTATGATCAAATTGTTAACTTTCTAAAAAATAAAAAAAAAATCATCAATAAATTAAGTGAGTAGTTAAGTTATTCAATGGTAAGGCACATGTTATATTACTTTAAATAATTTAATTTCGGTTCTAGATGACTTCATTCTAAAACAATAAAGTGTTATTAGGTGTGTAGTTGAGGTATTGAATTTAACAACTTGAACATTATTGTTCAAAAACTATGTATTATGTATGCTCAGGTATACTTCATCATATTTACAATATTTAATTATTATTATTCTTTAATAGTTATGCAAAAATATATTTCGAGTGTGTGTTTGTACTATAAAATATATTAATGATGTTTACTTTAAATGTGTAAATTTATGAGCATGGCACCAATAATTGGTTTAAAGGCTCACAATTTTTTACTCAAGTTACATTGGTTTATTAAATATCGAAAGATGAATAATTAAACAAAATTTTCAATTTTCGATATTTTGAAAAATACGCCAGATATCGAAAAATTATATTCTTACTTTTCATTTTATCTCGTCAAGTTATAATATAATTCACAATCAAAATTGAAAATGTCAATTTTTTAAATTTGTCCATATTTTTTAAACGACCATAAGTACAATGAGAACTGTGGTTTCTGACAGAAGATAAGTCAGTCCACATTTTCCGTTATGAAGTGAACTATTGTCGCTCGTTAATTTTTTTTCCTCCTCCAGGATAAATTTGGTAATGCCAGGAGATGGAAAATTATCATCATTAGAGCTGATCTCACAATAGCCAGATTTCTAATATATATGTCGCAGCCAACTAGCTTAATTAGCCGTTCAATTAGCCTTTTAAACGCCGCCGTTCAACTAGCGATTTGGATGATAATTTCAAGAAACAAGATACGATTTATACACAAGTTTCAAATAAATAAATAGGCGTCAAACTGTTTTCCCATTTTTATGCTTTAAAGTAATTTACAAAATAATTAAATAATACTGTTAGCTCCGATTATTAATGCACTTTACAAGTGATGTGTGTACCTTATTCTTTATATTCATATAAATAATTACTACTATTAAAACTTAAGTATCATATTACAAAATCTTGTTGCTAATTAAACATTACCAAGTGTACCCATTTATTACGTCAATAAAATACAGCATGATTCATTATAATATGAAACATTTTTTTATTTAATTATAACTTCACGTTAAGTGTACGTTTTCCAATAATAATATTACTGTTCTTTTTTCGACGAATTATCCAGTAATACTTTTTTGATAAAATTAATTCATGTTGAGAATGTAGTTAAAATATTTGACAAATACTTGTTAGGTTGAATATCGAAAATCGGCTATCCTACCTATGGTTTTCTATGGATTTCCATTAGGTTTGCACAATAGTAAATACTGGGGTAGTTCCTTACAAGGTCAGTCATAGCTGAATATCTCTCTTTTCCTTTCATTTGCCGTATCCTATTTTATGTCATTTTCTGTAATGAATGCATTATTTAAAAAGAATGAATTAAAATTGGATTTAATTTAATTTAATTTTTTTTAATGGTCAAGAAGAGATAAAATATACATCCATCTGGAATTGAATGGCGCCGGAATTCTCGTTTTCTTACGGAGCGTTTTAACCACTGTCGGTACATATATTCCGTGCATCTTCGAAACGTATACGTACATTTAAGCTTGTTTTATATAATAAGCCAATTTTTTATTGTGTTAAAAACTATCATCAGTAAAAAACAAGCATATTCTACCGACTGAATATATCGATTCATAAAACAAAAAATTGTCATCCAATTGTGGTCTTATGGTTAAGATGCTCGAAAAAGAAAATGGGACGTTTAGATTCAGGGAGCGATTCATCGCAGTTTATAATTTTTTTCATTCGCCACTCTTTTACTGTAGATAAAGAATTTTTCGATTTCCATTCCTTACTTTCAAGATATTATCGTGTAAAATAATTGGTAGTAGTACAGTTTATTTATTCTCTAAAGTTGAATTTTAAATCAAACAAAATTTAAATATTTAATTAATGCTCAATTAACAGTGTTGAATATTGATAAGGTTTTAATAAATTTTAATGAATTTATTTATAGAAAATACATAAATAATTATTATTCACTTTCTATTAGGAACTATCTATTCATATGGTTATGAGATAGAAAATTGTAGTTTGAATCACAAAAAAATCATAGTTATAATTTATGTATTTATATATGGGGTGTCCATATTCATGCGCTCCGCCCATTCGATAGAAAAATGGCAAAAATTTGCACTTTAAACTACTTGTCTATTCTAACCTGTTCTTCGTGTAAGATATTATCAAATTTGGTGATAAATTATTTGAGATTATCGATTTTTAAAATAGGCACTTTATATCCTGATAAATGAATTGTGTTGAAAAGGATAAAAAACAAGAGGTCTGATTAAAATATATTGGATAAAAATTGGATTAGATAAAAAAGTAAAATATGGAAATAATAGAATGAAACTTACATTAACTTTCAATTACTTCCAAAATTCCGTCTAGAAAAGATTTGTTCATAGATCTTTTTATATCATGTGTATATGAAATATACATAGCATATTAAGTTTAAAATATTGATGCGAAGAAAAAAATTTTGGTATAGGTGTTCTTAGAATCATCTAATTAGTCCAATTTCGGTTGTCCGTCCGTCCGTCTGTGAACACAATAACTTAAAAACGAAAAATGATATTAAGCTGAAATTGTTACAGCGCACTCAGGACGTAAAAAGTTTGTAAATGGGCAACATAGGTCAATTGGAACTTGTTTCCGTAGGACCAATCTTTTAAACCGTTAGAGATAGAACAAAAGTTTATTTGTAAAAAATATTTCTGATAAAAAAATAATCAACTTTTGTTTGAAACATTTTTTTGTAAACATCACTGTGTACTCACGAGGGCACACATTAGATGTAAATTTTATAGTATGTATTAATATGGGATTATCAGTTATGTGTGTGACATGTGTGTGACATGTATGTATATGTGTAAGGTGATACAGTAATCAACACTGTCTATACATGGTATTTCAAAAATTAACTCAGTCAATTGTTTGTTTTCACTTGTTTGGAACAAAAATTTGGGAGATGCCTTTCAAATTATTTCTTGTTAACCCATACCTCCCGGTAACCCATCTATATGACATCAAATACTATGTCTAATCTCTCTGTTTTAATCTCTCTCTTTAACGGTATTTTCATATTTTTTTAAGAAACCCAATTACTTAATACTTATCAAGTTAACACTCATGATATTTCATGTAAGAAAAAGCATTTAGCTTAAGCATATATCAACGTAATGCGTAATGTGCGACTGGACTTTGTTGGATTTAAACTTTTGAAATGGCAACGATTAAAATGAGACGTTTTCTAACCATAAGTATGTAGTGGATTGTAGTACGAAATACATCCAAAAATTTAAGAATTTCAATTGTATGTTTTCAGTTTTTTTCTCAAAACATTTCGACGAATTTAATATTGAAAAATTCAGTAAATCATCAAGCTCGAATATGGTTATTTGCGAATTCTAGTCAAGACTATGAAATCTCAGTAAATTTCGAAAAAGAGAAAATTATTTTTGAGTTTAGTTCTATTGCTAACTCCTTAAGATTTACATTCATGAATATTGGACAGTATCTTTATTAATTGTAGAGAGCTTTTCGTTGTGGAACTCCATAATTAAGATAAAAAATAAAATTTCCAATTTACTTTGCTAAGTCCACTTTTATTAATTTAATATTTTAAAGGAAAGTAAATTGGAAATTTTATTTCTTATCCTAGTATCTTTATTATTATTAATCAATTAAATGTATCAATAATTGTTATAATATTTAATTGTATTAATTAAAATATTTAAAACAATTTTATAAAATATTATTAAAACCAGATAAAATTAAATTAAAAACATCTGATTATATATGTTAATAAAAAATCTTAAAACAAACATATTAAACATGAAATAATAAAATTGAATTTTCATACATTTTTTTCTTTTATTTCTATATAATATAATCAAAACGATAATAATAAAATAAAATAATAAAATTTTATTAAAGTAAATGTATTATTTTTAATTAACAATATTTATGATAATTATATATATTATTATTATTATTATTATTATTTTATGAAAGATAATTTATTAAATAACTTTTGTAAATTATCTTTGTAAGAATTTGTATATACTTAGATGTGTGGTATTATTATCAAATTTAATAAATGCAAAATGCAGAAAATATTACATTAAAGCATGAAATTAAAGTAAATATAGAATTTATTATAACTTTTAATATGTTCTCATAAAATCAATAAATCATTAGTTTGACATATAACGTTAGGAAAAAAGTTAAGTTCCATTCGAAGAATTTAGTTGAGGAAAAATGTTTTTGTATCGAAAAATTATTTTGTCTTTGTTTGCAAAATCTCAGCTCAATTTTAAATTAAAACTATTAATAAATCAATCAATATGGTTCGAAAACAAATTTTGAAATTAGCATACCATAAACTTTGTAAGTGAGTAAAACATAATTTTAATTTTTCTTTATAGTTTCATAAAAAAAGTATTTATTATATTTATTGAAGTTTTCGCCGGATTTGTTATAATTTTTTATTATTTTTGAAACTATTCAAATCTTTCAATTGTTAAAAGTACCCTGCGTAATCTTTATGGGGAAGAATTTGTAAGTCTCAATGGCCTCGAAACTCAAAAAACTTTTACTTATATTTTTTTAGCTATTTAATCCCCGAACTAAAAAAGGGGGAGTTATAATTTTGACCGCTATGTGTGTGTGTCCTTATCAGTCATCATAATCAATCAAATCGATTCAGTTTGGGAAAGGCATGACATATAAATAATTACTATGGAAATGAATGGTCAAATAAACCTGGCTAATTCAAAACAATAATTCAAAAGAACAAAGTCAACTCAAATATTTCAATTTCAATTAAAATATTTCCAAAAATTTATCCCCAAAAATTATAGCTCTTTAAGTATCCTTTTCATCTGATCTGATGTTCTTGGCCATTACTTTGATATTGATTTATGAAGGAGTGCTATAAGTTTAAAGTGTTTATCTATGCTGTGTCTGTGTGTTTCTCATTGGCATCGTAGCACCTAAACGGTCCAACCGACTCGATTGAGAACATTTTATAGCAAAGTTTCCAAAACTCGCTTTACAAAGAATAAATCGCATTTCTCGGCGGTTTCTAAAATTTTGTAAATTTCACTTGTTTATTTTTTTTCTGCCCTACCCTTATCTTCCTTATTCCTTTACCAAACTTCATGATTCACCCCTCATTTTCAAGCTTAATATGTCTAGGTTTGACAAAAATATACACACGGCCTAAAAATATACCGCTCGTAAATTTATGTCAAAATATACCGCTGTTTTTCACTTCACCACTTTCTACGAAATTTGTTGGTTTGTTATTGGTAACTACGGGAGCGAATTCCACACAGGTCAAGCTAGTACTTATTATTTTTCTAAAATTGCTAAAATTTTAAATTAGTTTTTACGATTTGAAGTTAGTAATTATGTTGTTTTGTTAAAATAATTTTTATAATTAATTTAGATGAAAATTTTCTAGAAATTATATTTTATATGAACATAACATACTGTAAAGTACATTCATAAACGTCATTAATGCTATTAAGTGTAATTGTTTAATTTTTATTTTTTTTAATGAATAAATTACAGTCATCAACTGGACTGAAACGCATTTATTTATTTAAACAAAATAGCATAAGTGTGTGCAGTAGGTAAATGCGAAATCATATGGACCGAAGATCCTCTCATATAAAACATAAACGATACGTATATTAAAGCTAGTAATTTTCTCTAATGCATTTCAAAACTAAAATAAAAAATGGAGTAATTGTATTGCAAATTTTATTTATGTAAATATCGATACAAAAACAAATTTGGTTTCCAAATAAATATTGTCATACGAAAAACGATTTTGAAGAATGGAGAGTATTTTGTTAAAAAAATCGAAGAAACAGAACCATTGCACTCGCAGTCTTGCATTTTTAATAGTTTCAGAAAGAAAGCAAATGGGTTTTTTGGATAAGCATTTTAAAATTTTCTTCCTTTTAAATGTTAAATTTCTTTTTTCGTACTTGATTACAATAGTTAGATTTATCATTTTCCAAAAAACAAGAAATACTTTTTGAAGGAGTCATACACAGGTCCGTAACTAGTAGAAAGAAATACTATAGAAAATTCTCCAAACTCCGAAATAACCATGAATATTTATTTAAATTTGGTCAGATCTTATTGGAATTTTTTTTAAAACCTACTAATTTTGGATCATTCTTTTCTGCTGTGATGTCAGTTTTTCGCTAGCTATCACTTATGTGGCTAATTCCGAGACCAAGACTCCACATTCTTGAAATCTATTAGAGCTAGACAAATTTGAAAAGAATGACCCAAATTTAGTGGGATTACATACTTGGTTTAACAAAATTGGATAAAAATTGGATGTGATAGACCAAAATAAAATTTTTTGGATTCAAATGTACAGACTATTTAAGATAAAAGACACAATTATGGCTACCTTACCCAATTTTGACTTTACTCTTATATTAAATATAATCAGTATACGAATTTTCATCAAAATTGTTGAGCCAATTCCGATATATATATGGCGCAATCTAAATACTTGCCACCGGTGCTATGTACCCCCGTTACGGCCCTGATTATAGATCTATGAATCCGTTGAGTGAATTTGTTAATTCTAAAATTATCAATCTCGCTAAGAAGTGAATAATTTTTTCTTAGAAGATAATATGAAAATTTCAACTCGCTATTTTAATAATTTCTTTACCCGTTTTAGGATTTAAGTAGCTAAGATTTTAGTTAATTAATGGCTATTCTGTCACTACGGTGAACTCAAAAAAAAAAAAAAAAAAAACTTTCGGGATTCAAAGTAAACGAATAAGTGTTCATTATTTGAATAAAAAATGATCGCAATTTGGAAAATAAAGCAACCACTGAAATTTTTCTTCAAATCAAAGTATGGGTGTGCTAACCTTCACACATCTAAAATAAAACATTTTTACTATAATCTGAGTAGCCTTCAAAATAAGTATTTTATAGCATCCAATAACATAAAATTCGTGCGAATTTTTATAAAAATTGTTTATAAATATAAAGATAATTGCATTTTGTCATTGTCTTTATATTCTCGTTCTTCTCATCTGTAGGTAGGTAGGTATAGGTTTGATGTGTATAAATAAATGTAATAATATTATGTATTATATTTATTTTACCTATCTGTGTAACATTAAAGCCACATCAATATCACATTAAAACGATTTAGAAGGTCAATTTCAGGGTAATTTTCTCATTCATTATTTTATTATTCAATTTTATATGATAATAATTTTAATGTTAACTGAAATATTGTATGATTTTTGGACTTTTATTGTAGTTTTTTGCACAATAATTTCCGGAATTATGACAATCGTGGGAAAAATATATCCGTCATTTTTTGTGCCTGTACATTTTTGAGATCATTTTCGGGACCTTCACTTTGATAGACATTATGAAAATATAGGAATATTAACGTACCCAAGTTTATTATATCATACATTAAACGTTCTCAATGCTCCTTTCAAAGTTTACAAGCTGTTTTCAATGACCGTAAGTTGAGTTAGGAACCTGCGACTTTACCAAATTTTAGAATTAATGAACGTGGCATATTAGATATTGCTAAAGAAAGTGTTGGAATTGAGAAAAATTGCGATCTATAAGCCGATCTTTGAAAACATTTTTGTTTGTAGGTCTTCGAAATGACAACCAAGTCTTACGAGAAGCCTTTTAAGGTAAAACATGTTATTTCCGGTAATAAAATCCCAATTCAAAAGTTTAATTCTATCTTCCAAAAATAAATTTTAAGAATAATATTCTTTCAAGAATAAAAATAATAATAACAAACACATTTTTATATCCTTTATAGAGATTAATATCACCTGTCATCTACCTAGTCAAAACAAAAAGTCATAGAAAGCCCATTTGTTAATAATTTTAACCACTTAAAAGAAAGAAGGGTGTTATGGATTATGGTAAAAGACAAGTATACCTAAGCGGTTATGGTACCGTAATTTAAAAAATGATAGACCGATTTCAATACGTGTTTAATTTATGAAAGGACTAGCTTGATACTCGCCCGTTTCACTGGGCTTAAAAGTAAAAATCACTGCTTTATAGCTTCCGCCTCTCTTGATCTCACTTATCAATCTTCTACTAACACAATAACACTCGAAGGAATTGCTTTACACAGCTAAAATATTTGCATAATTTTCAATTTTTTTAAGTTTAAAATAGTCATAATGCGTTGAGTATTTTAGAAAAGACGGCCATGAATTGTTTGACATTTACTATTATTAATTTTTACAGAAATCTTTAACTTATGGTTCAAAATTATTACCATATATGGAACAGTAAGTAAGTAAAAGGTCAGAATAAATTTAATTTTTTTTTTTTAAATATATCTTTATAAATTATAGCTATGTGTTGTTATTCTGATGTATAAGCTATATTGTTGTACACTTTTTATTCAAATCTATTCGCTAGTTTTTTCGTGAAATCGTAACATTCAAACAAACAAACAAACAGCCTTACTTTGACATTTATAATATATAAGGATGGTTCTTTCAGGATGTTTAATTTTATTTATTGAAAACATGCCCAGCCATGTTTAAAAAATTATTTTTTTAGGATTGCTTTACATAAAATTGAAATTACAATTTCTCATTACTTATGTAAATTATATGTATATTGAATTGTAGAAAATACTGCTAAAAATTTGTTATACCTAAATTTTTCAGAAGATGTTTTCTGTAACGTCAGATGGTTTGTATGAAATTATCTAACAATTAAAATAAAGAAATCGTTTAATTAATATATTTACACAACCAAAACCACAAAACAACAATAATACACACTTTAATCTAACCAATAGAGATATACATTCACAAAAAGAAAATTTAAATCACACATATGGTTGATAAACTTAATTAGCTATAGTAAAATTATTTATTTTTTAAATAATGATTCTTTATATCTATTTGTATGCTAACGTAAAAGTTGTGCACCTATAAGAGCTTGATGCGCTCAGACTATGAAAACCACATAATATAATAACAATGTAACTAAAATTATAATTGCAATTCCCTGTTAATTTCGCATACAAGTGAAACTAAACAAAGTTTTTAGTGTAAAAAAACATTAGAAATTAGTTAAATTTTACTCCGCTTCCATCATAGTTAAATTATAGTATTTTTTGTCATAATATTGTCATTTAATTCACTTTGCGTCTGCCAACCGCGATTTTTAGGTCTTTTAAGTCTCATCGTATTTTCAAAAATGATCTGTTGAAGCTGTTTTTAAAAATAATATGAAATAAATTTGGACTAAAGATAAAGTTAATGTGGCAGAGTTACTGTGCTGAACTTTGAAAATTCGTTACTTAAAGTTTATATTTTATGCCTTTTCTATCTATTTTATGAAACCAATCACTGTTGAATAACGTATTCCAATCTTACCTAGAGTATTATGTTCTCTACTAAACAAGTTGAATAAAAATGGTGGGAGCGCAAAAAAATGAAAAAACTATGGATTGATATCATATTGCGTTATTTTATCTGCACCTCCACCATTATTTTTTTGTTGATCTCATGTACGACAAATAAGACATGGTCGACATTTTTCAAATTTAATAAGTATTTCAAATTCAAGCTAACATAAATAATATTAAAACGGGCATATTTTTGCCTGTCTTTTGATTAATGTAATAAGAAACATTTCTTCATTCTAATAAATCCTTGGTCATAAAGATCCTCTTTTCTTACTTTTGTTTTTTTTTCCACGCTCTTAATTGTGTACTGTCGAAAATATACTTCCATTGGTAATCTAAACGTGTAAACAAATTTATAAAATTACTTCTAATGTTAGCGTGCAAATACAGAATAGCTTTTGATAATAGTAATAAAATTAAATCATCACTGTAAACCATATTATAAATGAAGAAAACGTATTGTACCATTGATTGCATATTCAAACACGCATCTTGTATGACTGACTTAGGTACTAAAGATTATTATCAACAGCTACATCATTGACTAGGTATTTAACTTTTTTTTTTTAAAACTAAGATACCGTACCAATGTAAGTAGTTTACTTACAAGCATATACGAGTGAGTGCAAGACTATAAGACAAAATGGACCAATTACTGGAAAATTTATTCAACATTTTTAATATTTGAATTTTTCTTTTCTACATTTTAGTTAATTTTACTGTTTAACTATTTAATTTACTTTCTAATGAAATCGTGTAGTTTCAGACAATCTCTTATTGGCTCCAAAATTTTCCACATTTGATAAGTTAAATAAGACATAGATGGTAGCTACGAAAATAAATTACTATTGAATGGATATCGTCACTATCTGCTAACATTACCTATTTGTGAAAAGTCGCAGTAATTAATTAAGTCCAAATCAGTTAGATCGACATTGGGGGGGGGGGTCAGCAATCATGGCCGGTATAACGGATAGCGTTATAAGCGATATGTACTTTTTATATATTAAATAAAACGAAAGTGCGCACATAATAGAGTTAATAAGGCTGAAAATAAAGTTTATAGTTTTGTTGTACCTGCGTTAGTCGTTATAGTCAATAATTCCAATGAATATTTTGTAATAGCCTTCATACATGTGCTTATATAGGGATTCAGAGAAGGCTGTTCAATTTCGTCGCTATAACCAGTTCGTCGTTATAGCCGATGTCTATATAATCGATTTTGTATTTTTAAATGTTTTTGATGTTGCACCCTAAATGTACTAAAAAATAGGAAATAACCGTTACGAAGAATATATCGCATACAATATCATTTTTATTAATTGACTTTATGATATCATTGATACGATGTCATAATATTGTAAATTTATTTCAACGTATTTATGTTTTTTTGTTTTTGAATATTTTTGTTTGTGAGTTTGCTGTGGCGTACGATATGAAAATTTAATTCTCTAATAAGTGAAATTTTAAACAAATTGTATAAACTTATATAAATTGAATATTTTATTATGACTACCAAGGAGTGAGGGAAATTCATACACCAGGTAATTTTTGACGAAGACATTTTAAGAACATTTCGATCAAATGTAGTGACTTTTTGACCAAATGGAATGAGAGTGGAAGAAATGGAGAGAGAAAAAGAAAAACTTCTTCTTGCGGTTGTACATATTCAAAGAACTTATTTATATATCAAAGTGAGGTTAATTTCAAAATATACATGCCAATTTCCACCAGGTTTGGTCCGGTACATTTCCTTGTGTATCTATGAACGCAGGGTTATGCCAATCATAAGCCTTGTTTTCAGCTCTTGCACTAAAATGCAGAGAATCCTCAAACCACACTGCTTAAACTACCAGATGAAATTATTATTCAATGCATTAATTTTCACAAAATACATTATAAAGTGTATTATATTTATTGAATTATACGAAAGCAGCCAATAAAAGTTTAAAGATTTTTACCGTAATAGAAAACTTGCTTAAGTTTAGAAAAACCATTTTCAATTGTAAAATTTTTAAAAAAATTTTTCTTAGTAATTTTTATCAAACTTTCGAAAAAAAAAACATAAAAGTTCTCTAATAAATTTGAACATTTTATTACTCTTTCTATACAATTACCTGTATTAAATTACAGTTTGATCGTTTTTATTGTTCGGATTTTCTTTCTGTATAGTCGATTGTAAGTTATGTAGAAAATAAAATGGCATTTTATAACTTCGAAATTTTATTGGATACTTTAACCTATTTAAAACAAAATATTGTTTGACAGTTGACAAATTTGAAATCTATCAAAATTTTAGTACTATAAAAATTTTCATTATTCTTTTTCCAAGGATTTTTTCCGATACTAAAAAAAATTCAAGGCGCTTAAAATACTCTTCTATGTGTAGTTTAGGCAGCTTTGAATTGATCACTTATTTATTGATCCTTATTTCATAAAAAATACATTCGATAATGTGGGACAAAAAATCAAGTGGTAACGGTGTGTGTTTTGTTTTAATGCAACATTTTTCTTAGCTGAAAAATTTTCTTTTACAGCTGTGATCAACGAATTGTCATTTATTTAACGATTGTTTTATTTGGAATAGCCAGTCAATCAAATGACTCTACTTCCACCCAAGACACAATCGTATAATGTGTTGGCTCAATAATGAAAATAATCTCCAATTTCATCATTGATCCTGTTGTTCAATGCGGAGTTCAATGCGGAGTACATGAAGATAAAAAACACTTGTTTTTTATGCTTCTTTAATTCATCGCTAGCCTTAAGTTTTGCCAACACCTTTAGCAATTCAATCATTCGATCACTTGACCGATAATTATTTTTTAACCATCATGAATGAGTGTACGTAGTACGTACCTATAGATGATAATATATATTTCAAAAAACTTTCTCTTACATACACACTGCTGAGTTTGTTTACAAAATAAAAATGTAGATATAAAATAAAAAAATCTCACTTTCAAAAAATTATCATCATCATGTGTGTGAAATATTTTTATTACAATATGTAACAAATAATAATAATGTATGTATCTTCTTTTATTGTTGTGGTTCTTGTTCTTTTAATTTTTACCTCTGTATAGAAATATTATTATTACATGATGACTAGCAACAGTACTGTATTTACCGGTAGGTCGAGGACGACCTGGAGGAGATCACATAAACTGTGTAAAATAGCAGTTTGGAAAATATGTCAGTCAAATAAGAGTGTAGAAGAGACTGGGGAAAAATGATACGTTTTAAGTAATATAGTTTACTAGCAGTTCCGACCAGGTGTTGCTGTGGCTAAGGTTCTTGTTATATTACATTGTAGTAAACTATTCAAGAGGAACAATAGAAGAACATCAGTCATGAAGATCGTAGCACGTGGCCGGCTATGCTAACACCAAAAATTGAAAAAATAAGAACAATGGAATTTCACTGTATTTCTTTTATTGAAAAATAAATTTAGGTTATACTTTAGCCTCAGAAACACGTGGTGGTTATGCTATTAAATTGTAGCTTATATGTAACGTTTGTATTTTTAACATAGCGCCATCTATTGAATTCTCACTTAATCCAGTCAACAGATTTCGCCATCTGTTAGAATCGTCTGGAGCTAACAGATAATTGTGACTGTCAAATAATAGACAAATAATTTGCAATACAATAATATTGCGACTATTAATTGAGATGTAAGCTATCCTATCTCTCAAGTTGGATCAAATTGCACACGGCGTCCAAATCAAATTTAAAATTGGTTTAGTAGCTTAGGAGTCCATCGCGGACAAACAACGTGATACGTAATTTATATATATATATAGATTTATCGATAGACGACTTCCACATGTTCAAATAATGATTTTGATATTTTTATATCAACCGATATTGAAGCAACTAATGACTGATACTCTAATTTATTCAAATAACATACGTCAGCAAAGTCGAAGACCTGTGTCTGTATATTGAAGTAGTATGAGTTTTTACTTCTGATTTGTGACGTATTATGTTATGTTTATTTGTTATTTTTAGTAGTTTGTGTCTTCTCTAATGGGTTGGTAGTCCTAACATGCACGAATATTATAATGGACCATAATGGTCGTGTAATTCAGTAGTAAAACAATTTAAATGGTATATATTTTTTTAAGTTTTACCTGAATGCAAAATTTTAATTCTAATTAAGCTGTTTTCTTAAATTTTGAATGTAGTTGAGTTGATGATTATTAAAATTTTATTCAGATGCGTAAGTTATATCTGAGATTGTAAAGTTTAGATTGATCACGTTTTAAGAAAGTCAAATTACTATTATTGTATTTCTGTAGGCAATTTTTATGTTCATGGAAATACAGCCTTTATATTGTTCATCGTTTCATGAGATTACCTAGTAGGTACTTCCATGATAATCATATTGAAATGTGTAGATTATATAAAAATATTTATTTATTCATCTTAAAATGACCCAACCAAAAACTTAGATATAGAATGGTCTTTTTGTTTCTTGATAAATCATTTAATTGTAACAATCAACACCAAATTAATTTTGAACGTTCTTATTTCTCGCTAGATTTAGCGATTGAAATTTTTAGGCGTGACAGGATAACCTAATAACAAAAATTTATGCACTTGGTATTGGTCATTCTGAATAAATGTTTTTTAATAAAAGTTTTCTTCAGCGATCCTTCAAGGAATAAAACATTCACTAAAAACCATTATTACGTCATGCCTAAAGCATTCTATGAATAAAGGAGTAGAACTAGGATTATTTTTTTTAAACATAAATATATTTTTTTCTGTTAATATAATGTATATGCTCCGATTTAGAGATTTTTTAGAATGGCTAACTCTCTAACGAGATAAATCAAAAATATTACGAAATCTATTAAAAATTAGAATGACCAAATCTAATTTCGAAATTCAGCCCATTAACCTGAATTTTCCTTTGTTTATGATTTTTCTTTTGCTTACAAACTAAATCCCTTTCTATTATATAGTTTTAACTTAAAAATATTTCTAAAAGGCGGAGAAAGGGTAATAATAAGTGGCAATAATAAGGGGTAAATAAAGGGTAATAATAAGGTAATAAGTGGGTAATAAGTCCATCAACTGAGTACAATAAAGATTTGGTAAAAAAATCTATAGATCTAAAAATATAACTTCGTTAAACATTTTAATCAAATAATTAAAGGCTATAACAAAATTTTACTTCTATTATTTTCGAAATAAAAACTACTTTCACTTTTTACCCGCAATATTGTCTATAATATAGGTATAACGCCATTATTTACAAATGAAAACATTTTCCAAATGTGACAGATTAGAAAGCATTACTTTTGATTATTCAGAAAAATAAAAATAACCATATGGGCATTATATTAAACAATAATAGAAAACAATTATTTTCGTTTTCTATAAATATATTATCATATATCATAAAGTTAAGTAGAGCAAAAAGTCGCGCCCTGAAGGTTAGAGATAGGTACTCTAACTGAAACAATTAATAACTAAAATATCGATATGAAGAAAGTCAGACGATTTTTATAAATTTACTTTCTATAATTCAGTAGTAAGTACCCTTTGTATACGCCTACATATAAAATACTAAATATTGATTGCGACTTTATAGTTACGGGATTTGAATATGACAACAATCTTAGGACACCAGTAGGTTAGTTTATTATTCAAATGATACAGGAAAGTTTTTGCTATGATTATAACTTGCTATGATTGTGAATACTATGTCAGTTCGTGTTATTAAAGATTGAGCGCGAATTTTATTACTTGTATCGATTAGTAAGTAATAATCTGATAAATATTATAATCGTGAAAGTTTGGATGGATGGATGTATGATGTTTGTTACTCAATCAAGCCAGAACGGCTGAACTGGATTAAATTTTGCATAGAGATAGATTAAAGTCTGGAATAGTACATAGGCTATATGCATTTTATTCCGGTAAATTGTTTGGTTTCCTTGAAATAGATTTGTTTAAATTTTTCATAGAGCAAAGGATCGACATGATTTTTTGCAAAGTTAGTGGTAGTTTAGACGCCAGAAAATGACAAGGGCTAATTATTATTCCGGAAAAATACACGATTCCTATAAGATAGTATAAGGAATCGTGTTAAAAAGTTTTGTAAAAGTTCTTGATAAAATTTTTTAGCGCATTTTTCTCAAAATGACTTGATTAATTTACGCAGTAACGATGAAAACTCTCAATATCTCTTTTAATCGCAGTTAACATCAACAATGGAATATAAATTCACCTTTCGAGATCATTTTATTATTAGTAAGAGATATTTATATACGAGGACCTTAAAAAACGTATAATCCTTAAAATTTTTGGTTATTTACATTTTCTAGTCAGATCAACAGCGTGATTAACATTATTTTACTATATAAACAAAGAATACATGTTAAAATACAAGCCTTTATTTAAATGAACGAAAATAGAAAATAATTTTACCACTTTGTTGCCTACTTATGACATTATTAATGCCCTCAGGTATAAAATATTCAAGAAATTGGTACAAGCACCGTTTTATTTTAACACGTTTTTATAACTCTAGGTATGTATATCTGTGTAACGGAATCTTTGAATGTAATTTTCATCCATTTCAAAACATTGGATTGAACTGAAACTTACCAATTTTCCGATAATAATTCATAACGATTTTATACAATTCTGGTGGAAGCGCAGATAATTTTCCTTAATATTAATAAATAATAGTTTAAATTGTAGCTAGCTGTACTAAAAACTACAAAATAAATAAAAGTTTAAAAAAACATGCTTTTGTAAGAACTAAAAAAAAGGAAAATTATGTCTTTGAGTTGAAAAAAAAATACTAAACATAGAGTAATTAAGAAAAAATCATTTTATTGTAAAAAAGGGTGTAACGCTTTTTTAGATATTGCTGTTTAACACACTCATATCAGTATGTTAAGGTGACATCTTACTAAAACACCACCCTGTAGACACAACGATAATTCAGGCAAAATATTTATTTCATACTTTTTAGCCTATTGTATTTTTTTAATTTATCAATCAGAATAAATTATAAACGGTTTCTTAGTGCTTCCACCGTATCTCTAGTGTATTTTACATGTTGAAAGTTACAGTTTTTTCATGAATATTTTTATAATTTACTAATCAAATTTTTGAGTAAAAATTTCAGGTTCATGGGAAATATATAGTAATCAAACAGATTCAAAATGACCACATACATATAGGAAGTATGCCAAATTACAAATCTTTTGAAAAGTAAGAGTTTAAGAAAAAAGATCGGTTCAAAATATTTATTTGGATTTTCTACCTTGTAATATTTCTAATATAGTGACGTATTTACATTCTTACCAATAATATATGAATTATGCTTCTCCCCTCAACATGGTAAATAAAATCAATTCTCCAACACGTATAACATAAATAACTCTTAAATTAACATGTGTTTATCATGAAACTTTTAACAATTAAAGAAAAAATTATATTAAAGAAAAAAAAAACAGCATTATTTTAAAATTGTTTACCATAAATGGTTATCCCAAACATAACTGGTTTTACTAATAATTAATGAAAAATATAAAATAAAAACAGAACTCATGTTGTAATATAAAATAATAAGATTAAGTATACAATCTGGATCAATGTCGATCAATTTTTGGATAATCATATGACACTGTGACAATTAAAACTGATTTAGCCATTAATATAATGTATACCTACCTAAATAAAGTTGTTTTTTTTCTGTCCAACTGCCTTTGCAATGTTAGTGACCCTTACTAAAATTAACATAATTTATTTT
Organism: Chrysoperla carnea; assembly: GCF_905475395.1. Lineage (NCBI taxonomy): Eukaryota > Metazoa > Arthropoda > Insecta > Neuroptera > Chrysopidae > Chrysoperla > Chrysoperla carnea. Next base: position 67,782,738 of record NC_058337.1, on the reverse strand, counting down.
ATAACAAGTGAAAACAGACAATCAGCCCACAGACGGACGGACGGACGGACGCATGGACGGATGGATGGATGGACGGATGGACGGACGCACAAGCAAAAATGGAATAATTAGATGATTCTATGTACACCTTTACCAAAATTTTTTCGTAGCATCAATATTTTTAAGCGTTTTAAACTTGGGACTAAACCTAATATCCTATGTGTATTTCATATATACATGGTATACAATTATTCTATGAATAAATACTATTTCTTTTCAAATTTTCTTAAAATCAACGTATTTTTCATTTACTGGGGCATAAGATTGCTTTATTAGGTGTAAAAATAGATATTGTAGTTAATATTCATGAAACAAAATTTTAAAACAGAAGTTGGAGAAGTGGGCGCCTTGTCTATTTATACATGGGTAGCAATTCCTGATTTGGTTAGTGATTGAGAAATTTTATGTATTTAACTCTCCAAAGAAAGCATATTGAAGTACAAATTCAACAAACCCGTGTAGTGCTTCATTTTTTATCTTCTATGTTTCATGAATATTAACAACAAAATATTTTGAAAATTCCCTGCATAAAAATAATAGAAACAAATTTAGATAAAGACTCTTTGTTTTCGAAATATACTAAAGTTTAAAAATACTTTGTACCAAAAATTTATCTGAAGTCTCTGACCATATGTTATTACAAATTTATTCTTATTTTTGAGAAAGATAGGTATTTCACAGTTTAAAAAAATTAATATTCCATTTTTATATTTTGGTTCAAAGCTTTATGATCGTATATCTTGAAAATGATTTCCCTCGAACATTATCGGACTTTTATGAATGAAAATCCACCTTCAGTATTAATGATACCTAAATTTTATATAGAAAAACATTTCTTCACGATAAAATAATAATAAATATTTTCTTCTATGATTTTTCCATTAATTATTCTGTAATTTCTCTACAACATTTTTTGTTCTGATAAATTTACCGAATCAATTTTTTCGGACGAAGCTGAAATACGGACGAAAAAAAAAAGAATGATTCTTACTCTTCATTTTAACATTTACTTCAAATGCTCCCTTAGAAAATCGAAAAGAAAAATTTAGAGAAAATTTTTTCTTACTGACTTTTCAATACGCTATTTTATGGCTCTGATTCATTGCATTAACTCACACAAATAATTAATTTTAATTTCTGATAGATAGATCCATAAAAATCTTTATTATTTCATTTTATTCGATAAATTAAGAGTATACAAAGATCCATGAAAATTAAGCCTAAATCCACCCTTTCTTCGATAAATTAAGAATACTATTATAATATTTTAACTGTAAGTGAAATTATAAAATGGAAAAGAATAAATCTAAAACAAAAAAAAAAAAAAAAAAAAAAAACTAATCCACCTGAAGCTATTAAGGTGTTGATTTCACAAATATATAATTTAATCTTCTTCAATCATAAAAAAAATACAATTCTGCAACATTTTAACTACTATATTTAAAAGTGAGTATATTTTGATTAAATAATTTCAACCTTTAGGCAAATATAATTTTTAATATCATATTTTTGTTTTATTAGTTATTTATTCAATCAATGAATTCAGTTCTTGTAACCTTGAATAAATTTTTTTTTCTAATTATGATTTAATTTATTTCAATTATATCAGACCAACCACCTACTTAAATATCTAATGAAAATTTTAATTACATTTTTTAGAGAAAAAAATTTGATTTAAATCTTTGATAAATGTTATTATTGCTTTGTTGAGGTGTGCCAAAACTATCGCATCAGAAGAGCAAACGAGGTGAAACAAAGGATAAGTTTCTGGGAAGAAAGTATCTTTATAGTTTTCGAATCCCGTGTAACTACTAACAAAGTTAATTAGGTATTAATTATAACATTATACAAAGGTAGAGATAATAATCATATTGAAAAAATAATTTTTGGCTTTTCTTCAATATTTTAAGCTTTCAGGAATTCTAACCAAATTTTCTGTTAAAAAGTAAGGTATGAATGTCCTGAAAAAGAAAGATTTGGGGTTAAGAGAAAAAACTTCATGTGTATTGTCAAATTTTGGATATATTTTTTGCTCATTTTTCATGAGCTGAATATACTTATTTTGTGAACACTCTAGAGGCCTTAGCTTTTGACTGTTCGTATTATATTCAGTACATGACAATATTCAAACTGTTTTTGGGAATTTTCAGAAAGGAGGAAGGGTAATTTACAGGAGATTCAAAACTTCAAACTTTTAAACGGTGAGTAATATAGGAAATCTTGAAGAACAAGACAAACTACTTCTGTTTGAGAGTTTGTTCAAGCCATCAATAACTCAATTGAAATATTCAATAGAATTCTGTTTTCCCTTTCGCATGCGGTATGTTGAAACTTACTTAATAAGGTTATGGATTACCAGTATTTTTCATGTCTTATTATACAGTTTTAAAAGCATTTATCAAGTTCATTTTACAGCGTGGATCATAAAGTACACACGGGCTAAAATTCTTCAAGCTAACTTCAAACATGTTCAATTTTTCAATTTTTAATTGTAGTTAAGCAGTTTTACGCTTCAAGTGCTCTCATATCCAGAAATTTTTCTACTTGGATTTTTAAGAACATAAATTGTAGCAGTTTTTTCCTAATGTAACTATCGCCTAATAAAAAGGAAAAAACCTTTCACAAACGGGGCGAAGTTCTTTAGTAGTCCTGCCTATATATGTTTGAAAAGCATACCAACCGAGAGGGAAAATAAAGAAAAACACTAAAATTGTAGTATTTTGCAAGTTTTTGAAAAATTCTTCTTAAATAGTCCCTTTTTTAAATATTTTTAGTTTTTGTCTTTTTATATAATATGATTTTTAATTTTTATGACACTGAATAATTTAAAATCGTAAATATAGTGTCTTTTGAATAAAGAAAAAACATCGGTGATAAATCGGCGGTTTTTTCATTCCAAAGTTTAATTTATATTAAACACATTTAACGGTCGATTAAATTCAGGTGTTCGATCAGTATATATAAACCTGCATAAAAAATTACCATTTTACCAAGAAGGCGAATGAAAAAAATGTTGAAGAGTATTTTAATAGGTTTTTTAAAAGAAATTAAGTATTTAAATTTGCAAGATGATGACAGTAATAAATAATTTACAATTATAGTTCGTTTTTATCGTTAAATATTCCTTATACTAATTAACTTTTAGAAGATTTAAATACAGGTTGGTTTACTAAAAAATCTGATCTTCATGGGAAGATTATTCACTGATCCAATTTTTATATATAAATGTGCAAACTTTCAATTTTCTAAATAGAACTTTTTATTGTATCCTACCACAAAAGTTAGGAATCTCTACTGGTGTTTGAATCTAATGACGTCCCAAGGTTTTATGGATGAGCAGAGAAGAATAAAGTGTCTAAATGTGAAATGTAGGAATTTACATGAGTACTCATCTTGAAGTGGTAGGATCAGAAACGAATGTATTCACTTCATATGCTGCTTCTGTTGGGAGGCCGTAAGTCCCACATTTATGCTTGGAATCAAAACATAAATGTCAGACTCGATACGTACTTTCGGCAAAAAATAAAGATAAATAGTATACATCGCACGGAGAAAAAGTTTAAGAGCCCTGAACTGCACACTATGATCATGCCGCGCTGTGCAGGAATCTTAAACTTTCTGCCTTTGTAGTGTAATATATATATGGCACACTTAGGGAGCAAATGTAATTTGTCTCGGGCGAGAAACATGAGATCTGTGCAGGAATCTCCAACTTTTTGCCTTTGTAGTGTAATATACTATTACGCAATAATCACAGTGAGGAATAGAATATGGCACACCTAGGGAGCAAAATAATTTGTCTCGGACGATAAACATGAGATCTGAGGCATTCTTTACTTGCTCTTGTGGTGTGTATGCTATTTTCTCTCTGACCGAGGCGGGAAGCGACAACTTCGTTTTGCACAGTGGGCAGATAGTTGACACTTTTTGCACGGAGGTGAGAAAAAGCATTTTTGTTTCACCGGTAAAAAAGTGTATTAATTTAAAAACAAACAAAAAAAGTTCGAAATTTCCTTGAAAATGCATTAAAACGCAAAGTTTTCCAAAATTCAAAGAAAAAAGCTCGAAAATTAATGACTTTTGATACTTGGAGTCGTCAACTCGTCAACTGCAGAACAGAACGTTAAAAAAATGTTTTTCTCGATATTTTAAATCCAGAAATGTGTACAAATCATAAAGTTTTTCTCATAATTGTGTACTTGATATTTGTGCTAGAACACTTTGTAAACGATATAAAATTTTGAATATTGAAGATGTCATTTGGATTTCACACCTTGGCATTATAATTTATGCAGTACATTATGGAGTATATTTTTAAATCACTAAATTTCACGCGAATAATAATTCAATCGTGGTTTCTTAAAAATTCTCTCTGATGAGATAATAAAATTAATAACAATTTATACTGTCATTTATATGATTTTATTTTATTTTTTTAACCTTGGAATTGTGTTCAAAGTAAAGAGGAATGAATGAATAATGTTTATGTTAAAAAAAAGAAAAAATTTAATTTAATTTTACAGTATAAATTATTTTATGCAAAAAGGTAATTTATTTTGTAACAATCTAGTAGAATTATATTTTAAGTAGAATGTTTCCTAGTTAAGTAAAAAAAATTTAAGAGCATATACGTATTTTTGAAATAATTTTATGATTTCAAATTAAAATATGTTCGCTAACACGTGGCTTTTCACAGAGAAATTAAGTTTTAAGAAAAAATCAAAATAGCATATTACAGACCTAAAGAGCAAAAGTAAAGAATGTTTCACATGTGAGACATCCTTTACTTGCTCCCGTGGTGTGTATACTACTTTTCCCACGACGGAGGCGGAGCGACAACTGCGTACGTTTTGCACAGTGGGCAGAAAGTTGACACTTTCTGCACGGAGTTTTTTCTACAGTTCAAAATTCGTATCTTTCTGTATGGAAACAGCATGAATTTTTTCTTAATCACAGGATATTTTCAATGGAAATTTTCCAAAAAGTTGATTTTTAATGTTTGTTATTTTGTATACTAAGAATTTCCTGTCGAAATGAAAATTTTTCTTGGAAAAATTTCTTGAATAGTTTAAAATAATATTCATTATAGATTTCTTGTTATGTTTTTTAAATAAACTGTGCCCGAGGCTTAGTTGAGCGGCTTACAATTATTGGTTTTTAACTGAAGCAAAGAAAAAGATCTTTTTAAATGACGCTTAATTCGAAAGATTTTTGTTTGGTGAGAAAGATTTATAGATGGATTCATCGTATATTTCATATTTCAGGTACCTCGGGTGACCCTCCTGAGCTGATTTTATATTTCATTTTAAGTCACTTCAGACCAAGAGTAAATTTTTGATTGACGGGATATGCAATAGATAAATTAATCCATATAACATCTAATTTTGTTAGCTTTATCTATTTATGAATGTGAGCAAATTTTTCAATTATTTCTTTATGTCATATTTATAGAAATACGAATATGAACATATCGGGCATGTTTGGTTAGTGATCGGGTATTTTTTAGCCGTCAATTAAACTAAGAAAATACACTTTTTCGAAATTTATGAATAATTAATATTACTTTTTGGCCCACATGTGCCGATTGCTTCTAGACTAATTTAAATTATTTATTATTTTTGAATAACGTGTGGTTTTTAAATGAAAATGAAAATTTAAATAACTTTAGATTTATATTTGGTGAAAGATAAATATTCTATTAAATTTAATATTTGAGATTATTAAGGTGTAAAATTTCATAATTTATATTATCATCAAATTTGAGTAATAATTTTTGTTTTTTACTTATAAAAAATTATATAAATTAAATATAATTTTTTTAAATATACAATTTTAGTCAATTATAATGCATCTAACTATTAAATTAGCATCTAATAACAAAATTTAATAAATCGTATATAGTAAGTTATTAATAGAAAATGAAAGTTTATACAAAAATTAGCTCTGCCAAAAAATCGGATTATTGAATAAATATTCAAATGGTCCGATATAAAACGGTGTGAAACTACGGAAAAATAAATTTACTTTTGTTTTTACTTTGAATAAACCTAACGAATAGCTCGATTCCAATGTATTCTTATTTCACCGGTATATTGTTACTTTTAATGAAAATGACAAAAATGATAAAGGTCCAATCGGCACAATAATCAGAATGTAAACGTTTTTTACTATGAGCGCTGGAATATCAAGATTCTTTATCTAAAACTATCCAAAATCACATTCCACAACCCATCAAATATTTTTGAAAAACACGTAAAAAAACTATAGTTTTACATACACAGTTTTGATCAGCAGGGCAAGATCAGCAAATCCAATTTCCGTAAGATTATTGCAAGGTCTTTTGTCTGCCATGTATGTTAAAAGAAAGTCATTGACAGCATAATATGCAGAAAAACAAGGATAGAATGATTTCTGTCTATGAAACTAAGTGTTGTATGTTTGTAACCACTTCCGTAGTAGCAAACGTCTATTCTCAATAACTTTTTTTTAGCATAAACGGCAAGCGAAATAAAATGTCAAATATCAAAATGCAATAATATCGAAGAGTTCTTTCTTCCATAAATCCAACACTCGAGTCACGGTTTTCTTTTCTTGGAAACTTATTCCACTTTCTCTAAATGGTGGACAAAAAGAATTATAGAAAGTTCGCTTGGTTTTGGGCTTACTAAATTAGCTTTTAAATTAAAAAAAAAAACAGACAACGTATTATTATGCCATGATTTGTTACCATAATTTTCCATTAACCACGTATTTGACACACCCATGCTCTCTCAACCTGGATTAGCTAAAACATATGCAGACACTCCATAAAAAAAATTTTACATTACACATATGTTATGTAAATTAAGTAAACAAACTTATAATAGTATACAAAACCAAAATAAATTTTTGCGACGAACTCACTAATTAAAAAAACAACATTTTTGAAATGTCACGGATTACATATGAAAGTGTTTGGTGTTAACTTTCTTTATAAAATAAATGAGTAACTCTTCTAAAAATTGAATTCACATTTGGTGATCATTCTATCGGTCAATAAACTAAAAATTGATGAGAAAAATATGTCTGATTCTGAAATATCCAGCAGCACTTAAAAATTATATTATTTCACTTTTTTGTATATTTTTGTTTTAACCAAAACCGGTTAAGTTTTTTTAGAAATGATCAAAGGTTCGATAATACCAATAACTGTACTCTTTTTTTGTAAGGATCGACTCTTACCATAGACTTATTATCAACTTAAAAAGTACGGTTTGGTTTAGAGAGTGATTACTCTAGACACTAGCAAGGATTCTATGGCTATGAAATGGTGGAACAGACATTTAGATCAATTCCAATGTTTAGCTTATTTTGAGGGGTACAAAACACCTTTAATCCGATTGACCAACACAACTCTGATATCTGATGATATTTTTCTAAATCGAACCGTTTTGGAGAAGATATCGCCCAAAATAAAAACAAAACGATTTTTTGCATGTTATTTTGAAGCAGTACATACCTTCGAATTAGATGATATTGCCTTGATAGCAACTACCAAATCAAATGAAAATGTTCACAAAAATAATTTTGTAAGATTGCTATACTTTTTGAACTTTCGATTCCTGTAATTTCCAAGCTTTAGCAGAGTTTTTATGATCCGCGAAGGGATAAAGTCGTGAGAGAGATCATTTCTAATTTTTTTCTCACATAGAATCAATTTTGAGAAAAAGTTTAATTTTTAGAATTTTCAAAAAAGGTAAAACTAAGTTTGTTTGTGCAACCTCCAAATGCTTCGTTGAAGGCTTATCGTTTTTGTGAGACTAAAGTTTCTTATAATATTTATTCAGTAAATAAATAATATGAGTCGTTAAAATTGCAGTGTTTCGAAAAATGGAAAGCCAAGTTTTCGATAAGTTAACCATTTCGCTTTTTTTACCTCCATTTTAGTAACACTGAGTTATTTTTCAGTTCTCGCCGAGGCAGAACTGATCAATGAGGCATAATAAATCAACATGAACTAGTGCGAGTTACTGTCTGTTCCAAAGTGAAGTATTTGAAAGTTTGGAGTCATCACCGAATATCTAGAGCTTCAACGATTAATTCTTCAAGAAGAGCGTCGAATTCTCTTCTCTAATGGTTTGGAACCCTAAAAGCAATCGAATTTTATATTTTTATTTCGTTTTTTAATTTTGTAACTTCAAAAACTTGTTTCAAAATATTTATTTCATGAACAAGACAGCTAAATACAATTTTGTTTGTAGGCAACAAGGATAAATATAAATTTTTGAATTAAATTTATATTATACACAGTTTAAGAACAATTTTATGTGGGCAGTTATTGTGCAAGAATTGGTCGCCTGATAATACACGGTGTGTGCGGAGTTTAGTTTGCTTTTTAAAGTAGGCTGTGCAAAAATGCAATAACTAGCTTTTTGAAAGAGAATATAATATATACCTGTACTAAAACTGTTTTAAAACTGTTGTCGTCTCTCCAACGCAAAATTCGTGGTTTTTTTTTGTTCAGGTTTTTTAAATAGTTTTATTTTTATGTAATTTCCAAATATGGTTGGCAATTCAGAGAACTTTTTCATTTGTGTGAATCTTATAAATTTATTTAATACCAAGCTGGGTGTTATTTATTAATGATAATTATAATGTAATTAATAAATTGATACCTTTCAAGGTTAGAGTTATTTTTAACATTTTGAAAATGGCTTTTAGTCTGGTTTTCCTGGAAATTCAAGTATTATTGCTTCAAGAAATCTGAATGAATAATTATATTGTTGCATTGCTATCAATAGTACAGTGGATATAAAAAACATTTTGCTACTCATGCAACCAATATTCGCCAAAATTCAACTTCAATTTTTTAAGAGAATATCACGAGCAATTTTGTTATATGCCCAATCATGCAGTTCTTGTAAACGGCGTTTTTTTATTGAAATTTTTTATTAATATATTTTATTAAAATTGCATAAATTAGTGAAATCGGTTAATAATAAAGTTAATAAGCCGGAAAGTACCATTAAATATGGAAAAGTGGTGGAACAGCTCCGATAAATGAAAAAATGAGGGTAGTTTTCCCATCCACAAAGCACTTCAAATAGTACCAGTGATTAAAAAAAAATTTTACCTCGGAATTAATCTCTTTAGGGTTTTCGAGGTCACTGATAATGAATTAGAGGTTAAAAAGCAACTGGATATGGTTGCACCCTCATTAAAATCATCCATAGAAGTAATAGAGGAAAAAAATTTATTAAATTCAAAATTTCACCTCGCTAATCGTCTTTTTGGAGTTTTCGGAGTCGCTGTTCTCGAATCTGAGGTCAAAAACTGAGGATGGTTGCAACTCTATTAAAACAAGTGACAATGATAAAAAATGTTAGAAAATACTAAATTTCACCTCAAAAATTAATTGTAACCACATTAAAATCACCCCATAAGTAACAGGAGAAAAAAAATTGTTTAGATTTTTTAAATCATTTTCACTTCTGGTGGTAGTTTTAATGGGCAAAACCATCTTTAGCTACCTGCGACCCTAAAAGTCCCCGAGAGACAATGTCCGGGGTGAAATTTTGAACTAAATTTTTTTAAATCTCTATTACTTCTTGGGATAATTTTAATAGGGTTGCAACAGTCTTCAGTTGCCTTTAGCATCGGATTCATGAACAACCTCGAAAATCTCCCAGAGATCATTTTCGGTGTGATATTTTGAATTTTTAAATATTTTTTTATCACTGTTATTGTTTGGAAAGCTTTGGGGGTGGAAAAACTACCCTCATTTTCTTATTTTTCATAGTAATGCGGAGGTTAGTGTGGCTGAATGTTCCCGAAAGTCTAAAGAACACATACAAACAAAAATATTTGAAATTGGAGATATTCCACCACTTTTCCACATTTTCCGGCTTATTATGTGTACTATAACGTTATAAATTGCCACAATCATCAAGATTTTTCTGTGGTCGGAAGTCATCACGTGTTTTACTCAATGTTTTGTTTCTTTTGAATGTATATAACAAATACAGCCCAAACACTATTAATTTAAAAAAAAATCCTGGTTATGATTATTATGTATTTCTTGTGTGAAAAGAATTTTTAACTAGAAATTGATTATTAATAAAAAATAGACTATCGTATTAGATTGAAAAACGGTTGTTACAGTGGATTGGTCATCATCAATAATTTAATTTTGAATTTTGCAACTGATATATCTTAGAATTGAATTATCTGCTTTTGGAATTGAGATTGATAATAATCGATCCTCTAATAAATGTTCAAAAAATTCACATGTTTAATGTATGAATTTCTCCACTAATCCTATAATCATTCCTATATGCTTTGAAAATAATTATGTCTAAATCAGGAAAATGTAAGAAAATAGCTATGCATTATACGCAAAATTCCCATAAACTTAATCATTGAATTATTTCTATGTTAAAGTGTTAAAAGAAGAAATATTTCGTATTGGAGAGTAGGGAATATATTTATATCCTGTTACTTCGTACACAAAATAAGATATGTAGAATATACATTCAGAAAATTTGCATACTTTTTCAGAATATCTGAATATTTTTCAGATTATAAAAGAGTTGAATATTTTTCTTCAAAAAACCACCCATGTTTATTGAAGGTTACGTACCTCTCTTTACATGAATATTTTAACTAAATTATTACTCATATCCCAAAAATGTAGAGATAACAGGTTGCTGTTGTTGTTTTTAAGAAAGTACCGGCCCATAATTGTATGTGGTTAGCATCAAAGATAACATGAGTTTAATTTATCTAAATTATTTATCTTATTTTATAGAATTATAAATCATCTCACGTTTATTGTATTAAAATCCTTACATATATAATGCATGTAAATTGTAAAGGTCTGTTTTGATTTCTTTTAAATGGTTTTATTGAGGGAAAGCAACCATAGAAAAAATTAATAGTCAGAATTCAGAGGGTGCTTTCTTAGAACTTCTTCAGTGTGTTTATTCAAATTCTAGGAGTGGAAGTTTAACAAACATAAATAACCTAGTTTTTAATTCAATATTATATGAATAAGTTCGAGTTAACAGTGTATGCTAGTAAGTTTTTTGTAATTTTCCTTCACAAGCTCCAGACATATGTAAAAAAAGGTTCTATCAAAAAGTCGAATGTAGACATATAATTTTCCAATAACATATCTTTCCCAATCCTCATTACAAATGTCATGAGCATTATTTTATATTTTTTACAAGCTTTTATTTAGTTTGGATGACAATGCATGGTAAGGTTGTGGTGCTTTGATTTTCCCATCGCTTCCACCATATTTTATATATATATATATATATATATATATATATATATACATTTTTTTAGATTTAAATTAAAAATTTTAATTAAAAATACTTTTTAAGGGACATGCTTTTATTGTACTATAAAGTAGGAAATAATTTTATCTATGAGTTACACATCCTCGATTATTTTTAAAAGCTTGAGGTGCTTAATATCAAGAATGAATCGAAAAATAATTGGGCATGTGGAGTAAATGAGGCGTTCCGATTCATTTTTTTTATATTTTAAATTTGATCGCCTCAAGCTTTTACAAAGAGTCAGTTATGAGTGACTCATAGATAAAATGAGTTTCTACTTTTTAGTACAATAAAAGCTTGTCACTTAAAAAGTATTTTTTATTAAAATATCTTTTACACATAAAAGCGATGTGCAAATGTAAAAGTAATCTTAGCACAGTGTAAATCGCTCTAATGTTTATAATTGCTCTAGGTATATTATTGAACAAGTACATCCTTAATGAAAATATATAGAAAATTATCACAATGTAATTTACAATATTATAAGACCGGCTTGGTAGCCGAGCTTGTTAAGGCGTCTTAACTTGCTTTGACTACTGGCTGGGAGGTTGCGGATTTGATTCCAGGCAGCGGCAGTGTGAACAAAAATGTAAAAAGGTAAATTGATCACATTGGCGTCGCTTGGATAAGAACGAGGTAACCGACTCCAACCATAATGGTAGGGGTGGCTTCTGTTAAAGTCGTGTTCTGAGGAACGGAGGTGCAACTCCATTATTATTATTTAATTTAGCTTATATATTAAATAATCTTGGAGATTCTGATGGAAGAGGTCGACGAGATGCAAGTTGCGATTATTGGTACTTTGTAAAAGTAACGCAAACCACTCATATTTGAATATAATAATAAAATACTATATTATCTTAAAATGACCATAATTTTAAAATTCTAAAATAGCTTTCTAAAAATTCTAATAATCTTTTATATAATTTATTGCCTGTTGCCATATGGCAACTTTAGACTTATATGTGTAAAACAATTTGGATTATATTGCTTTATTTGTACTCGTTAATCTTGCGGTGTCTGAAATAGTTGACTTTTTGGAAAATCATTGTTAAATTGAAGCAAAGGAAATATTCATTGAACCATAAACTGTTGTTGAATCTACAGGCAAAAACTCTGCGAAAAGATTGGAGAAAAATGAAGAAAATTTCGAAAAATGAAAGAAAAAGCACTTACTTTCTAGATAGCAATGCTTAAAAATTCCTAAAAACTAATGCTTAACAATGAATGGAATTTCATAATATACTCAAAAATGATTTAACAAAAACTATTTAGTTCCTAATGGTCTAACTATTTGTTTCTTTTCGAGAACATAAATGATTATTTCGATATGAATTTTTTTTAAACAGTTTTTTTGAAAATACACAATCATATTTCCGACTAGCATCTACATTGTAAGTAGTACATCTAGATGCATAAATTGCTTAACTAGACATGCACTTATATTTACAACGGGATATTTCGTACAGAATGAAATGAATACATTTAAATTAATAATTAAAGGTGGAAAAGTACTATGTTTCCTATGTATTAAGTTAAAACAGACTTCAAATAAAACTTTTAACAAAATATCAACAACAATTTGAAAAGTACCTTTTGAAACTTTAACTATAATATCATTTTTATTGCGTGATTTCAATGAGCGTGTAAGAAACGAACCACTATTATCATTTTTCTAAGTTCATTATTTCTATTTGAAATAACCTTAAAAGTTATATTAAGTAGTTTATATATAGAGTTTTTTAATAGTTAATAATTTTCTAGCATCACGTACAGACAATAAAGAATTTATCGAGTGCAAAATTTTTAGAAAAAAATAAGCAGTAGTTATCTTAACTACTAATGTGTGTATAAAAATGTTCATATTCTACAATAGTTGGCGTCATATGAATCATGGTCATTTGATGTGTGTTATAAAGAGTGTAGGATACCCATATTCGTAGCTTATCCAAGGTTTTGTGTTTGTTTAGTAAGTGTCGTCATACACGCCACCCCCATCATTTTTAAGTCAGTTATAATAAGTTTTGTATGAAATTCGAAATACTTATATTTAAATGATGACAGATTTGTTTGCTGCAAACACAAGTAAAAAAGGCTTACAAGCACGTAGAGATTATATTTTTGTGAGACTAATTTTTAAAAAAATGTCGAAATATCCATTATCAAATATTTTCATAAATGTAAATTTTATACTTTGTAGTGTGCATAATCGTACAGTTGAAACTGGTTAACTAGCTGGGAATAAATTAATAAAGTAGTCATCATTGCCTTAAGTAGCATCATAGTCAATCTTAGATAGCCACAGTCGTGTATAATTAAACTAATTTCGACCCTCACGAGTAAACAGTGATGTTTAAGAAAAAATGTTTTAAACAAAAGTTGTTTATTATTACTCTATGTTTTTGTTGTTTACTTTTAATCATGCATACGATATTTATTTACATCGTGGTATCTTCGATTATCATTGATATTTTTAATATGATGCATATACAGCGTAAACTAAATTGAGAAATATCTTGTCTAGTAATCTTAATTAAAGAGAATTGAAAAAAATAAAAGTTGTTTATACATATTTTTATAAGAAATATTTTTTACATTAAAATTTTTTTCTATCTCTAACAGTAAGATGGGACCAACGGACCAAGGACCCAATTGACCTATGTAGCCCAGTTACGAACTCGACCTCACTTTTTATGGCCTAAGAACGCTATAAAAATTTCAGCTTGATATATCTTTTTGTTGATGAGTTATCGTGCTTACGGGCAGATAGGCAGATAGACACCTTTACCATAATTTTGTTCGTATAGCATCAATATTTTTAAACTTGGGACTAAAATTAGTACACCTCGATATATTTCATATTTACATGGTATAATAAAATGTCGTTAACTAAGATACCCGTATTTTCGCGAAAACATGCACCTTCAACTTTTTTAGCTCAATTTTGTCGACTAAAAATTTGAACAAACCGAAATTTTATATATTCCGTCTCTGAGATTTTAAAGATCAAATTTTGAAACACACTCACTTTCAAAAATAGATTTAAAAATCTAAAACGGAGGTTTGGGTTTGTGGTGATATATTGCTGCGACTCTCAAGGCTGATTTTTATTGAATCTATCCCACTAAAACTAGATTAGAAAAGAACAAATGGACGACAAGCCTGTGTCACTAAGAAAACAAATTTAATCAAATACAAGTTATTTGAATAGACACTTGTTTTATAAAACGGTACAGAAAACTGAAAGATTTCATTATATCCTATGCTTAATAAAAATTAAAAAGAACAATTCAATAAAATTTAAAGATGCCGTTATTTAGTTTAATTCTCATGACGTATATTTTTATCGAAATTATTTATTTTTACAATTTTTCGATCAAAATACCGATTAAGATTTATCATTTAATTTATAAAATAACCACATGCTACATAACCAGATCCATACGTATTGACTTATCCTCTAAGATAATTTTATATTAACTTACTGTTACTAATTTTATTAGCCGTGACAATACATAATAAATTACCTTACATGATTGGAAATTTCCTTCAAGGTTTTAAAAAATATTTAGGAAACGTGATTTATATTAATAGTGGATTGGTAAAACATTACGGTTTATTTAATCAATCCAAAGTTTGATATTATTTTTTTGTAACTTTGATACAATTAGCATGTATCTAAAAATTAACACTTATATGTTAATTAAATTTTAGTTACTAAAGTTAGTTTGGGCAAGCGAGATGTAAAAATGAAATTAAAGTTACAAGAGGTCATATTTTTAAGCGATTGCTGGTTTGTATGTCTTTTTTTTCTGGCATTGTTTGCCCACAACAGTAGTCGGTTTTCATGCGATATATTCTACGGCACAGAATGTAGCAGGGACATATAGTTCTATCTATTTTCGAAAGACTTCAAACGAAAAGATATTTTCAAAAACAGAAATTTTTATGACATGCTCTGAACCTAAAAAGTGACTTTAAGTTTAGGAACATTCAAAATTGTAGATAAGAATTCAAACATTGATACCGAAATCTATCAATGATAGACTTCGGGTTCCATCAATGATAGACTTCAGGTCTCGTTAGGTTTTTAAGTCCTTTAGTTGTTACGTTTACTTATAATTTGACAGCAAGGTACAATGCGATGATTGCTAGATTTATTTTTAATAAAAATAGGGATGAGTTTCTTAAATATGAGTAGGTTTTCCCTTATTAAAATATTCTATTGGAGTATCATAATACCGGGAGCGCAGTTCAATGTGTGAAACTTATTCTTTTGTAATAAAACTGAATGTAACCATAGCTTCCACCAGAATATAACAATAATTGCTTATAATGTTCAAAAATTAAATAGTAAGAGATTTAATGGTTTATGTTGCGCTTTAAATTCTGTAAACGTTATTTTTTAATTAAAGATAATTGAAAAAATACACTCGAACCCGGACTTCTTGGATTCATGTCAAGCGCCCTACTAATAAGGCCATTCGAGTTCTAGACACAGAGTAAAAATAAGAAAAAATAAAAATTGAATTAGTTAGAAAAATTGCACTCTGTGTCTAGAACTCGAATGGCCTAATTGGTAGGGCGCTTGACTTGAATCCAAGAAGTCCGGACTCGAGTCTCGGTTCGAGTGTTTTTTTTCAATTCTCTTTAATTAAGATTACTAGACAAGATATTTGTCAATATTTAGTTTACGCTGTGTGTATCATATTAAAAATCATCAATTATAATCGAGAGACCATGATGTAAATAAATATCGTACACATGATTAAAAGTAAACAAGAACAAAAAGTTATTATTTTTCTAATCTCTAATATTAGGTAAGGAAAACTCATTTAATTGGTGATTAAATAATAAAAAATCAAGAAGAAAATTAAAAGAAATAGATTTTCGGTTATCGGGATCTAAATAAATTGTTTATATAATAATTCAGTAGTACCTAAACGAATATTCATTAGGTGAAAAATAATACGTCTGATCAAAATTTTGATATTAATATAATCGGAATGTAATCTATATCAAAATAATATTAATATTTTCCAAGGTATTACACCAACCACCTTAAGTCAACAATATTATACTCAAAATTGTAAGAAGTTAAGTAATATATTTACACATACCTGCATAAAATTTATAATTAATAACAAATAAAATAAACTTTTAAACATTATAAAAACACCATTTTTAGAATTTAAACACAAAAAATTCGATAACATTGTTCGTAACATTTTCGTATAAAATATATCTGAAATATTTTTTAACAACAAAGTAAAAACAAAACAATTAAAATGCGCGGTAAAATTTATAATAATAACATATTTAATTCAAAACTGGCAGCAATCAAAAAGTCACTTTTGTTGTCACTTTTAAAACTAGAATATTCGAGATCTTATTTTGTTAAATATTTTGGTTTTTTTGTTTTTACATAGTTAATTTATTTACAAAATGTAAACACATTACACACAAGAGCACCGTTATATTACGAATCGTAGAGATTTTGATATGCTTCACAAATAAAAAATTCGAATGCACTTTTTAAGTAAGGTTTTGTTTAACTTGAGTCACTTTGTTGAAATGAAAGTATTAAATGGTTGTTGTGTAGTTTGATCTCACTCTCTGGTTGGATAGTATCATGCATGGTACATAAAAAAACGCGAAGAAACTTTACTACTTCCAGTTATATGAACACGGTGGAATATATTGTGTAGATTTTCCATAATGAAATGGATATTTTCTTATATTTCCAAGATCAGGTTCTAGATTGAGAAATTTTATGCCATTTTGCACCGATTGAAAAATGGAATTTACAATTTAAAAAAAAAAAATGTTGTTAACAATTTTCTTAGTGCATGTAATATTTATTACAGATTTTTTGTTCCATTACTTATACTTGGCAAGAACCTTCAAGATGTATCGAAAATATCAAAATACGTTGCTTTTTTTACATTCTAAATGGTAAGCTAATACCTAAGTATTATATTCGTTGCGTGCGAAATCGAACTAAGCGCCGCACGCTGGAACATTCATTAATTCTATATCTTTCCATTTGAGTCTTTACTCTTCATACAATGATTTCATCTTTCATTTAATAAAAAATTGACTATATTTTTATGTAAGGTTTTTTAGGCAATAATAAATAAATTATGAAATAAATAATTTTTAATATACTGGTAATAAAAAATTACCAGTATATTAAAAAAAATTCGTAGCGAAGGAGCTGCGTTAGCTTAGCAAATTCCCACAGAAATTGAAAAAATTTTCTAAAAATCGAATATTGCATTTATTTTTCAAAAACTAAGCGCCTAGAGAAAAAATCACACTAGTACTTTATTGCTTAAAACTGATTTAAAATACAAAATATTTTTTATTTTGAAAAAATTCAAAATTTTGTACTTTGCAAATCCCCCCACCCCTTGTTCATCGGTCGATTTGTTTCATTAACGAACTTGACTTTCAAATACCAAAACCCTTCTTGATACCAAATTTTATTTAAATCCGACTTAATTTGGGTCCGATTTTTCAGACACATAATAGATACATATGTATATACATACATACATAAATATCTATATAAAAAATTTAAACGATGGTCATTTTTGACATCTAGTAGAACAATGAACATTTGAAGAATTTTTTCCAAAATTCCACCATCAGTACAAAAGCAATAGCTTCATTTCCTTCGGGAATTCGTTAAATGGCTAAGATTTTTGAATAGAAAATACAATAATTTGTCCACTTTTTATTGAATTAAGTATACTACACCTGTAGACACCTGAACATAGTTTTATTCTAAATAATACCATATTATACAAATTGCACCTTTATAATAGTATTCGCTAAGGTTTAAAATTGGATACAAGAGCTTCGTTTGATTCATTTACTTTTTTATGTAATTTCTATGAATATTCTTTATTAAAATATTGATGTCTCTTATTATTTTATTATAACACCAAATATATTATCTTTGTTCAAATAATGAATTGGTATATACCTCTATACACACCTCTACTACTCTGCCGTTTTCGGAGTTGGAATTTAAAATAAACGTTTTCGATTTGAAGATTGCTAATAATGTTCATTGCTATATAATTTTTTATATGTGGTATTAAAAAATGTTTTTACAATCAATTCGCAGGGAAATAAAGTTCACCAATAACGCGATTCCTTTAAAATAAGAAAAAAATTATTTATTTTCAAACTCCTGACACATGGATTAGACATAGTTAAGAATTATGAAAAAGCTTCATTGAAGTTGTTCTATCTGTTTCGTAAACAAGACGTAACACTTAAAATGGCAGCTTCAAAAACTTGTTTACAAACATAACACTCTATTGTCAGAAGGTAGAAGCTACCTGGTTTAACAATTGAAACCTGTGTCACGTAGGTTTAATTTCAAAATTTCAGTACGCAAGAGCATGTCCTTGATTAAGTGTGTCAGTAAAATATAAATACTATTTTCCATCGTATAAAACTTATTTTCCATCGATTATATTTTCAAATTTTTAGAAGTAGCATGTTGTCTACAAAAATTCATGAAAAATTTAACAGCATTGTTTTCTCGCATTCGTTTAAAATAATGTACCATGGAACATAATGTCGTCAAATCCTTTTCGAATAAAAAAAAGAACTAATAAAATTTAAATAGAACATGTTATGTGCAGGTTTAAAGTTAAAGCGCTTTAACGATGGTAAACCTTAAATCCAAAACATAAAATTTACTCCCACATACATATATTCATATCTCAGGAGGGAATTCGGAAATTCCTTATAGCTTGGTTTCATAATAGAAAATATTCTCAAAAAAAAAAAAAAAAAATGTTTTGAAATTGAAACTATGAAAGAAAGAAATAAAATATTTTTAAAGTTCGCTGAAAATAATGCTTTAAAATTTTAAACATAAAGTTTTTCCATTAAGAGCAACTTATCATACTATTAGTTAGAAAAATTTATCATATCAGGGAATTAATTGTGATATAACTTTTTACTTTTAAAGGCATGTAATATGATGTTTTAAGAAAAAATTGTGTAACATACTACATAGAAGTTGTATGAGTAATTCAAACCAGATAATATATCGGTAACCATTACATCAAACAAGTCCCTTTTGCAGATCCATCTATGATGAGTTTTCTGCGTCACTCTATAAGAGAAAATCTGGTTTAAGTATTGACTAAATAAAAAAATTTTTTGTTGTTGTTAAAGTATATCAAATCAAATCATTTTCACGATATAATACTTAAAAATATAAAAGTTTTTCTGGAAAATGAGCGAATTCTTGACAACAGTTTCATAAATTTTTATTAGTGAATCAATTTATGACGCATGGCAGATTTTTATTTATTATTTTCCTAGTACGATAATATGGCGCCACCATCGATTTATATTGTGAGTGAGCAACCCTCTCTCGTACAAATCATCATCCCTGTTGTAAGAAAATGATGTGTATTTTGTTCAGCCACCCCGTTGTATAATATAACCGTATTCATGCGCCAGTACAATTTGTGATATCTATTTGATTAAACGTGCTGTTACCATTTTTCTTCCCTGTCTGTATTTTACAAAAATTAAAAATTATTTTTCATTTCTTGGAATTAACCAACGTTCTATCAAAATTTCACGACAAATTTTTCTATTCAAATTTTTTTTCCTTTTTGGATTAATTGGTGTGATTGTAATTTTTGGTATATATTTTCAATTGTTAAACAACAGGCGAGGTTTAACGACGTGTTGAGGAGTTCGTTCATAAGTTCACTTTTTCCACACGGAGGTCAATAAACTATATATAGTCGTTTTACCTAAAGCGGTAAGTTTTACCTAAAGTTTTTAAGTATTTTCATCAAAATGAAACTTTTAATTATTAAAAATATTATTTTTAATATTCATTTGGTGCACATGGTTTGTCAAAAAACTTGATTAAAACATTTTTTTCTTTCTAAGTAATAGATTACTGATAAAAATAAATTAGAAAAATTATTCAATAATTAATTTTTTTTTGAATTTAGAACACTATATTGTATATTGTATATTGTAGGCAATGTGCATCACATATATGCAACAGTTTTTACATATAAAGAAAATTGTAATTTTTTCGTTTTATTTTTGTATAGAAGATGACATTGTTTTAAACTTTTTGTCATAGTATATATATTTTCACGTACAATAAAAGGGCGACTACAGGTCTATCTACAACCACAAAACTCTTTGGATCAATAATCGGCCACCCACACTCGCGTTCTCCTAATATGTTATATGTACATACTATACAATGTTAAAATACAGACAATGTTCACTTCTGTGATATAGTATTTCATCTCTTTAGAGTAGTATTAGTAGTATTTTCTATAGAATTTTTCCTCAGTTGTAGTATTTCCTTACTTTAATTACAGTTTGTAAAATAAGGTATTAAAATTTTATTTTCAATTGGTCTTAAAAATCTGTGTTATTATTTTAACTTAAAAAGTTTTATAATTATGAGAAAATTAAGTAAAAGCAATTTTTTATTAGAATTAACTTTACTGTATGTTTTATTGGCTATGCAATTGCGTGACGTTCATGTAAAACAAGTTGCATATCAGGTCATAAAGTTTCATAAATTAGTAAGCTTTTATATGGATTAAAGAAACAACAAATAACAAATCAAACTTTTATGATTAAGTTTCGTAATTTTACAAGCAAATTTTACAATTATTATTGCAATAATATTATATACATATAATCAAAGTTGCAAGTTATTTGTGACCGGTTTTATTTATTTATATGACTAGATGGATTTATTTTTTTTTACTGCCAAATGATTAGTTTTTGTAAAATCTTGCAAAATATTTTAAAATTTATTAAATCCTTTATATTTACTGTCGGGATATAGGAATTAGAAATACTGTTTAAGTACAGGGTAAAGCAATTATTTTTTTAAAGTTAATTCGAATATTCTGATTAATATCAAAATATTTTTTTTGGTAAAATCTATTTAATAACCAGAAATTATCGTTGCTTTTAGTTTTTTTAAGATATTTCAACAATTGGCTAAAAGAGCACTAATTTAACTTTTCGTTTATTAAATAGACATATTCTGTTTTAATCTCATGATTTATGATGTAATAAATACTATTTCTCCTCATAAAGCGATTTTATAGAATGTTTTTTGACCATTAATGTTTTTTGCTAGTCAAAAGACGCTTACAATAAATATGGCAAAATAATATATCTTTGATGCAAGAAATTTGTTTTCCTAGAGATCGATTATTCTTTTCGTAGCAGGATGTCGATCTATATATTTTAATTTTAGGAGTCCTATAGTTATAATGAAATCTGTTTGTGATTCAATTCTATCCCAAAAAGTGATAAATTTAGTAGTAATTATATTAGTTACTCTTTTCTGAATTACCTAGATGTCTAAACTCTACTAAACAAAACATCTACTATTTGAAGTAAGAATTTGGCATTTGAAATATCAATCACTCCTTGGTAATGATTTATTAAATACAAATCTCCGAAAACGGAATTATGAATTGAAAAAAGAATTAAAAGTTATTTAATGTGAACATAAGTACTTACGTCTTGAATCATTTTGATGACCAAGGGAGCGACTTAGTTTAATAAGGAAGTTTCCAGTTGTTACAATTGTTAGTTTTTTATCGTTATTTCGTAATAGAATGAGAAACTAAAAAATGCCAAAATTTTTCGATACCTTTAAATTTGACCAACGTTAATGATTATATTTATACTAAGATTAGTTTCGTACATTGTTTTTTGGTTAATTTATGATGATTTTCGAACCGCAGATCACAGAAAAATGCTAAAATAATTAATGAAATATAAATAAATTGACATCAAAATTATTTTTGATGTTAATATATAATTGACATTATAACGAATATTTATTCGAAAATACAGTAAACTGTTGATAGCTTAAACTTATATAAAGTTAAAATCTCTATAAAATAATACATTTTTTTGTTCCTTTCCCCTCAGAGCCGAAAACTTGTTTTACTTAAAACACAAAGCCTCTATAATTTAAACGAATAATAATAATTTCGGTGTTGGACCTTCGTTTCTTCAAGAAATGTTTTGAAGTCCTCTATAACTTAAAGCATCTATATTTTTATTCATTATATAAGTAATTTTATTTATTACTAAGTTTAATGATAGTAAATGATAATACATACACTTAAAAAAATAAAAAACGTTTAAGTTAAAAACTTGATAGCTCAAAATATTTAACATTTCCCTTGGTTTTTAACTTGTCGAGATTCTACTGTATATGAAAACATAATATTTGATAGTTTTCATTAAAAAAAATTTTTTTCTGATTGTATGTAACAAAACTATTTAATGAATAATATATTAAATATCTTCTACTTTTGCCAAACAGTGCTGTAATAAAGATAAAATATCTTGGGTTTACTTGAATAGTTTTTTTGACTCTCCGACGCAAAAGCGAACCGATGAAGATGTTTATTATTGTTTAAAGAATATATAGTCATGACAGAGTATATTAAAATATTTATATTTTTAACACGCTTATATTAGCTTCACCTGTATGTATGTATGTCTGTTTGTATGTTTGACTGTTAATTAATGACTGTTAAAACCTAAATCTTAAATCTAGCACGTTTTGTCTGTTTAATCTGTTCACACTGTCACACTTGTCAAAGAGTTTGATCACTTTCGATGCTGCTCAATGCGCGCCACTTCGGGACTTCGGTGAATATCGTCATTAACACATATCACGGGGAATCACTAATTGCTCGCAACACTTTTGATTGAAATCGTTGCAGGATTTCGATATTACTATAGCCAGCAGTTCCCCATAGCTGAATGCCATAGGTCCACACATGTTTAAGTATTGTTTATACACTAACACTTTATTGTTAAATGATAGCTTAGAATTTGGACCTAAGAGCCAGTATAAGCTAGAAAATTTCAAGTTTAGCTGTTTTCTTTTCAACCAGATGTGTTTACGCCAAGTAAGTCTTCTATCAAGGTGTATACTCAGATATTTGACTTCATTTGACTGTGGAAAACTGACATCGTTCATTATAACAGCTGGACACGTTTCTTTTCTCAAAGTGAACGTTCTTTGAACCGAAGCAAAAGCGACTCAATGAAGATGTTTATTATTATTTAAAGAATATATCATGACAGTGTATATTAAAATACTCATATTTTTGAAATGTATATGTCTTGCATTTGATAAATTAAGACTTCCATGTTGGATTAGTTTCTCTCGTTAATAATGAAAAGAAAATTTTTCATAAAGTGTAGTTTATGATGAAAGAATTAAAGCACGTAATTGGATAAAAGCACGTACAATGGATTAAATTATAAAATTATTCCTTTATCTTAGATTTACATAGACTTTTAAATGTAAGTATATGGAATCAAACAAAAGGAAGGATTGTTCATTCTTAAGTTGTTTGTAATTGGTATATTATTTGTTTCTAATTATTTTAATTATATTACCTAATAATTAATTTGATTACTTATAATATCAATCTAATTAACTTTTAATTGCTATAAACGAATGTTAAATACCACGAAGAGCAAATATATGATCTTAGTTTGTTGATTTTTCATTTTAATTTCCTAGTTAAGTTAATAATACATTAATAATTATCTAAGTGAACAAACAAGGCATTAAAAGTTACAATAATTAATTTTAGAAGTTGTAAAATTAATAAAGTGGCCTCTTCGAAGCAGATTTTATAAAGACAACTTTTAATAAATAAAGACAAGATGTGGGCTTACACCCACAAATATGATAAACACTATAGCTGCGTATTTTAAAGGTAGACTTATTAGGTATAAAGCTACTGTTCACTTTTGGACTTTTGTATCAAGTGAGAAATGTGGGAGTCCTTAAGTAATCTAACAGCTACAAGAAAGGGTGATATTGAGGGAGCTACCCTTATTCATCTGGCACATTTAATATTTTATCTGCTATATATTTTGAAAAATTAGCTTTTGTTTTGTGGTCCATTAGTAAATTGAACATCGTTAGCGAGAAACGTCGTGAAGTGAAAAAAACATTGCGGTGCCTTATCCAGGTTTCACTGTGTCCGCAAAAAGTTAGATACTGTAGTGTCATCATCGAAAAATTTGACGGCTTAAACTAAAGTCTTCAAACCATTCTTTAAAAAAAATTTGTATATTCCATTTCGGAATCACGAACAAGGGGAAAAAATTCATGGTCGCAGGTTGAATTATTTAAGATTCTTTTTTCTTCCATATTCTCCGCATATATCTTAATTTTATCACCCAGATTAGCTTTTTGAAAACAGGCAAGAATTAGACATAATTTAATAGGAAATTTTCAAAGATACGATATTTATTTTTCCTCAAGTACAATGATTGAAAGTGATATTATTCCTCACACCCAAGGTCATAGATACATTTTAAAATTAAACAGTAATGGTTGATTAATTGTGAAATGACCTGTGACTACATTAAGGACATGGTGAACATGGAAGCTAAGTCTGGATGGAATCACAGAGAAAACGCAAAGGCAAAAAATGCAATGGCTCATGCTATCTCGACTCCACTAGAGTCATGAGCTACACGCGGATCAGAGAGAGAACAGAACAGTTATAATAGAGAATTTATAATAGATCTACATAAAACATAATAGCACGAAATATTAAAATTTAAGAGTGTATTATCTTCGAGTAACTTATCGCGGGTGATTTGATTTACGAGTGTATTGTCACCGAGAGAATAGTCGCTGGTGAATTGTTGTTTTGGGTGAATAAACGTTACAAAAATAATGCAGTAAATTGTAAATTTGAAAATTGTAAATCTGTTACTTTATAAAGCACAATATTTAACATTGTAAAAACTATATTTATAACAAAGGAGAGCATGTATTAGTTTATTCCGCAGTTATTTATCAACTTTTGGTAGTCATTCATATTTTGTTACTGTAATGATGTTGCTTTGAAAAATATACCGCTTTAGGTTATTGTTGGAAATTGGAATCTATCGGTAAAAACTTTATCATTTCTTGAAGTAATTTCGATGTATACAGTTACATAACTAACTATCTACCTTGAAATATTATAGTTATTAATTTTTATATCGAATCCTTTTTAGAAAATACTTCACACTTAACGGTTTTTGAATATTTACATTGTAATTAATTAATAAAGCTGTACCAATACCAGTTTGTGCTGTCTTTACAGTTTTAAGTGTAACTATACCTAATAATAATCGATATACTTAACAACATACCATAATAACGACTGCAATACCTCTCTTATTTAAATGACAACTATGGAAGAGAATGTAAGAAACAACAATGAAAGAACATAAAAAAATTTACATGAAAGATAGATACAACCTCTGTGTACAAAATCAAAAATGTATTTCGTAAGTTATCTATGTTTTTACTCATTTTCGATACCTTGCATATACATTCAAACTTATTTTAAAACAAGTGAAAACAAACAATTGACTGAGTTAATTGTTGAAATACCATGCATAGACAGTGTTGATGACTATCACATTACACACACATACATAACTGATATTCCCATAATTATATACTATATAATTTACGCCTAATTTGCGCCCTCACGGGTAAGCAGTGATATTTACGAAAAAATGTTTCAAACAAAAGTTAGTTATTTTTGTATAAGGATTATTATTTACATTTTGTTCTATCTCTAACGGTTTACAAGATGGGTCCTACGGAACCAAGACCCAATTGACCTATATTGCTCATTTACGAACTCACTTTTTACGTCCTGAGTACGCTATAAAAATTTCAGCTTGATATCTCTTTTCGTTTTTGAGTTATCGTGATGACAGACGGGCATACAGACGATAGACGACAGACGAAAGACAGACAGACAACCAGAAATGCACTAATTAGGTGATTTTATGAACACCAATACCAAATTTTTTTGCTTAGCATCAATAATTTTAGCGTTACAAACTTGGGATTAAACTTAGTAGACCATGCATATTACATATATGCATGGTATAAAAACTTAGTATACCTTGCATATTACATATATACATGGTATGATTAGTTCCTAAGACTCTGAAGTATCGATGGTATAAACAAAATTTTAATATAGATGAAATTAAATAAATTTATTACTTACTATTACTATTACTAGCTTTAAGGATTAATTAATATAGTTTGCCTAGAAAATTTAAAAAAACACTCTTCATTGCACTACAAAGTAGATAATAATTTCAATTGTTATGTTAATACAAAGCGTGGTATGGTTTCTACATTCTTTGAATTAACTAGTTATACAGATATCGATCACCCCGCACTTTGAATTTAACATTATAATTAAAAGAATTATCTACATTTCTGCAATAAAAAGCATGTTTTTATACCATGCATATATGTAATATGCAAGAAAAGAAAGAAGAAAAAATATTGATGCTAAGCAAAAAATTTTGGTATAGGTGTTCATAAAATCACCTAATTAGTCGTATGTCGTCTGTCGTCTGTCCGTCTGTCATCACGATTACTCAAAAAAGAAAAGAGATATCAAGCTGAAATTTTTATAGCGTACTGAGGACGTTAAAAGTGAGGTCAAGTTCTAATATGATAGCCACTACAACATTTGGCAGTAGTTAATATTTCAAGATGATATTAAAGGAGGAAATTTAAGCTCGATTCTCATAGAAGTAAACTAACCTTGATTTCTAAGATTATTACATTGATAATTACAAATGATGTAAATATAAGCGTGTTAAAAAGGAACTTTGAATTCGTGAACAGACAAAATCCATATCAATATGATTCTTTTCCTCCAGGTTTTTTTATAGCAGACTCATGAGGATATACATGATTAATATGGATACGATAATTTTCACTTTTCGCTAATATATGTGGGAGACACTTGCTTAATTGATTTTGACAAGTGAAATTTACAAAATTTAAAAAACTCCCGACAATTTTTCGGGTACGGAAGCCTTAACTCGCCCTTGAAACATATACAAGTGCACTCTCCATAAAATTACTTTTTCCCTTAAACCATTTTGAAGATCGTCGCCAATTTTTAGATTTTTTCGGGCACGGAGACTCGCTCTTGAAACATAGCTAAAAACACTCTCCGTGAAATTACCTTTCAAAGGAAACCAAAAAACTAAAATCGGTTCATCAGGAGGCGCTACGATACAACAGATAGACACACACACATAGCGCTCAAACTTATAACACCTCTTTTTATTAATTCGGAGGATAAAAATAGAACACAGAACATCTATCCATATTAACAACTTGATTTTAGTTAGTGTATGGAGGTAATAAGACGTATAAAATAAGAGAAAAAAAAGTTGAAAAACATTTTTCATGGGTATACACCTCACTAGAGGGAGAATCAGGGTGTTAGAGCTTTCTTCTTATAAATGACATAGAATGATTGTTATGTATAATATATATGTTGCTATGTATTACAAGTAAATTCACAAGTAATTCTTACGTCAGTAAAATTTATATATGCGGATACAGGCTGTTTATTAAAGAAATAAAAAACATAGGAAATTATAAATTTACCATAACTTTTCTGGGTTTGATATCCGACAGTAAGATTTCATCGCTGTCGTAAAAAACTGTTTGTTTATCACGTCACCTATATGATTATTTTCATTGAATTTAAAAATAATGGATTTATACTTATTTTATCGATTTTGCTACTCATTGTATTTATTATTTACCTTACTTTGCATGTTATAAAACTTTAACTTAGAATATTAACGAAGTTAACAATTCGTCAGCCAATGATATCACGCGGAGTTTATTTAGCGATTTTGGTATGTATATATCATTAATGTTTAGTTGATTTACAAAACTAAAAATCGGTTAAAAATTTAGGCGTTTTAAATTAATGTTAATTGTTTTTATTATAGCTTTTTATTTTTACATTTTACAATCTTTTATTTAGTTTCACCTGCCTTGTTATCTGTCTGTAATCCAATCTTGCAAGTCCAATTTGATCCACTTCCCACCTTCCGATTGAGCTGAAATTTTAAGAAATGTAACTTTTCAAAGGACAAGCTTTTATTGTACTAAAAAGTAGAAAATAATTTTATCTATGAGTCACTCATACCCGACTATTTGTAAGAGCTTGAGGCGCTTAATATCAAGAATGAATCGAAAAATAATTAGGCATGTGGTGTAGACGAGGCGTTCCGATTAATTTTTGATATTTAAATTGAGCGCCTCAAGCATTGACAAATAGTCTGGTATGAGTAAAAAGTATTTTTTATTAAATTTTTTTTTTTGCACACTACGTAGAAATCAAGTCTTTTCTGATGAAGACATCTGAAACATACACAAATATCAGAATTATTAATTATGAACTTATAATGTTGCCTGACATAGTTCATGGGTCGTTCATTTCCTGAAATAATCACCAAAAGGAAAAAATAACAAAAAATTGTATTTTGTACAACAAAATCTCACACAATATGGTGCCCAAAAATAATTTTTTTCGAGTTTAGTATTGTTGTAAAAGGTCTTGCCAAAAATTATACTTCAAATAACCTTTTGTTTTCTTGAGCTGTATATTCAAAAAATAAACTTTTTCGAATATATTTTTAATATCTCTGTTGGTATATAATAAGTATGTGAATTTTTGTTTTAAATTTATGTTCTTCAAAACTTGAAGGTAATAGACATCAAAATAAGACAAGAAGTTCATTCAAACAATAGTCCAAAGGTTTTTTGAACATAAAATCATTGTAATCTCGTTATATGTCTGATACGAAACGGTATTCCAAAAATAATGAGTATAACACAAACCTCTGTATAAAACGACTCTCAAAGGAATCACTGTTTACAGTTTGTAGTTTACCCTATATGTTTATATATAGATTTTTTTTATGTTTTCTAATTTATATAAATTACTGAAAACACTTTCTATATAGAGCAAATAACATATGACATGATATAGCACATGGAGGAACACTGCTAACACACGGCATATATGTGTTAATTAAATAATCGTGTCATTTCTAAGCTTATAATATGGATTATTTCTATTTTTCCTAAAAAAATTCTATACTGTATTTTCTATAAGGGAGGCGTAGTACCTAGATTCAAAATTTACATTTATGTGTTTTTTAAGGCCATGCATTAAAATATCACAATGGAAATTTATACCACTCTAATTTCGCAACACCATGTTTTTTTGATAATTTAAATATGAAACTATTGTCGATAAAAACGTGTGAACCATACTACTAAATGTATGACAATGGTACAACATCATAATATACCTTGGTTTGGATGTTAATGTACCTAGAATCACCTCACCGACTGTACTTGCTGCTCTTTTTAACATGTAATCGTTCACACTAAGAAAAGCATCGTAGAATTTGTAAGATTTTGGAACATTGAAAACCGTACACATTTATCTTACAAACATCCACTACTCTGATCATCATCAACTATCTACAGCATCAGCAACAAATGGATTTTTTACGACTCGGTGTTTTGAGCCTTTTAATTCCCAATTCTCTAACGTTGATATAACACATATACAACTTACCATGTATAAATAATACACACAAGGTACATCATGTTGTAAGGTTCAAGGTACATCACTATGCGTAGTTAAAACTTTACCCCCTCAAAATCCAACGTTATGTTAGAAAAATTATTTTTTACCTTTTAGTTTCAACTATTTAGCTATTTACATAGTTTTTTAAACTATTGTTTATTAATATTATGGAATGTCATCTGCGCTTCCACCATCAAAGATTTTTTAGTGAATTCTGAAGATCCTGAATACGATATTCGGACAAACTTATTAAATTATTGTATTGTAATCGGTCCTTGATATGTGTGCGAAGTTTCAATATATATCAACGTTTTGAAATGGTTAAAATCACATTTAAAGAAATAGATCGGTGTTAAATTGTGTTCAAGGTTAATTAAATCTGTGTTAAATTGTGTTCAAGGTTAATTAAATTAGAAGATAAAGGACTAAGTCAAAAATATTAACTTACAGAGTTTTGCAGCTGAAAATATCAAAAATTGGCCGTAATTTAAATTACCATTGAATGACATCGCATTTAATTAATTTTTCTTTATGACTTTATCAGATATCACCAACTATTAAATCGTATTGAAATACATTCAAGACTTTGAATCGGAATAAGTTTTAGTCGGAAAAAATAGCTATATTTTTGTTTCAATTCTTTTATCGAATATGTTATGTAATATAATATTGTTTGGAAGTTATACCAGTTCAGAATCGGAAATAATTTTGTTTGCTGCTTCAAATTTTTACTCATTATATAAAATCATTGTATGCAATTAATTTTCGGCCATCAACATGTCATTAATTTAGAAATTAGTATACAAGTACGATTTTGTATATTTTTACTATTTCTTAAAAGTACATTATATTTGTAGTATTATAACCTTAAATGGATAGAGCAAAGTCGTGAGCTTAACAATTAAGCAATTTTGGTACTGAAACAATTCGATTATTTGGGTAATATTTCTTATTGAGCTAAAATATTATACTTGTATAGTACTTTTATGAAAAAATTTTCACAGACACACAAGTCTATAACGAGGTTACTGTACTGATTACTGCCTTTTTTTCATCTATTTCTTGGCTGAAAGAATATAAAAATATCAATAGGTTAAAGATTTATTTTTTTAATAAATATAAAAAATACAATATAAATTATGTTATTTTTACTTCTTGTTTATTTGCCAACCATGTTATATAAAAGAAAGTAAAAAATTTCATAGATTTAGTATTGTTTTTGGCACTAGAAATTTTGTGTACAAACTTTATTAAAATATTTATTTAGAACGAGAAAATTTATTTCTTATACAGATTTGCTCCCAAACGATATTATTGTCACTGTCTTATGTATATGTAAGTGAGTTCTAAACTTTAAGAAGAGGAAAATGTTGGGCATGAGGTCTGTGTAGGAAAGTGAGTCTAACTAGATTAGATTTCGGTCTAGTTAGATAAAATCTAGTTATATGAATGGCTGTGGAGAGGCTTACCATCCAAAATAAACAATAATTAAAATAACTCCACTATAATAATTATGTGATCCACCTTCCAAAACTTTGTAAATACAAATCATGCCTGCTAACTTAAAAACTTCAACTGCTCGAACTTGTTGACGTTCTAATTATTTATAGTATGAATGTCTTAAAGCTGAAAAAGCCGCTTTCATGTTGCCCGTACTATTTATATTTGTCTCTACATAGGAATAACAATATAACTGATTGGCTGATTAACTTACTGACATGAGAGTTTCTTTAACACTGTAGTTGAACACAAAGGAAAGATTTTTGGATATTTTACTCCGTAGGTGGTCAAGAACGGGATGAAAGTGATTAACACATTAAAAAAGAAAAATTGGGAAATCTCTTAAACCTTTCTTGTCACAACCTAGTTTCCCGGTAGCTGCTTAACGGCACTGGAAAGTACCTCTATTTTAAAGCCAAATTTTCCCTTAATATATTAAATTTTTTATCATTAAACTCTCAATGATACTTTCAAGTGTATTCTTTAGTAACTAAATTTTATTATTTTATCGAAGTTGATAACAGTACAGTGATTTTAATGTCATAAACGCGATTGAAAGTGTATTGTTTCAACTGCGACGAAATTCGGGTATTGGGCCACAGCCTGCAAAAAAATCCGGTTCTTTAGACAACCGCCAGGCAGGAAAGGGTTAAACGTATGTATATTTCATATATACATGGTATAATGATAAATCCAATAATTTACAAATTTATTCAATTGTAATTATTTATACAATCATTTAAAACAAATAATATAAATTAAATAGGTAGTCATAAAACTACATTGTATAAATCATATTTATTTAGCAATAACATATTACAGTAAATTTGGTGAATACATTTGTATCATTTAAATAAATTACTTGAGAATTAATTATTTAAAACGATTTGAATTATTTATAAAATATTATATCTAGATAATAATACCCTAAATCAAGAAGGTATGTTCAATGTTCAGTATGACACGGTATACCTACATATGAATTCGTATGAAATATTTTTACAATTTTCAGATAGAAAATTTTATTTTTAATTCTAGCTTTCTAGGATATTGACTTAGCTGTACAAAAACTCACAATAACTATCCAAAAAGCAGCCAGAGAATCCACCCCTGACATTAAAAGCCTTAAATCTAAAAGTTTACTCCCACAAAACGTTAGGCAGCTTATCTCAGAAAAGCGCAGATTAAGAAGAATCTGGCAGCAAACAAGATTTCCAAATGACAAAAACAGCTTCAACAAAGCGTCACAAAATTTAAAACGCTTACTTGAAAAACTAAAAGAAAATTGTATTCAAGACTATCTAGAAAACCTATCTCCAACAGAAGCGACGGATTACTCACTTTGGAAAGCTACAAAACGTTGCAACCAACCGCAACAAGCTCTTCCACCCTTAAGAAATCAAGATCGTTCATGGGCAAGGAGCAACAAAGAAAAAGCTGATCTTTTTGCTCAAGAATTGAAAGATACATTTTCCAACTCACAAGATGCACCCGACGAAGAAATTGATCAGTTCTTGAGTGCTCCTCTACAATTATCCCCACCAATAGAGGCTTTTTCTCTAAACGAAATAAGCGCGGTAATTAAAACACTAAACCCAAAAAAATCACCAGGTTTTGATCTTATAACAGCTAGAATTTTAAATGAGTTATCAAATAATGGGATAATCATGATTCGCAATATTTTCAATGCGATTTTGAGACTGGGCTATTTTCCATGTCCTTGGAAAATATCACAAATAATTTTAATTCCAAAACCAGGAAAGCCAATGAACGAAGTCAAATCATATCGACCTATCAGTTTATTACCAACACTATCTAAACTCTTTGAAAAATTATTTCTACAAAAATTAAAGATTATACTGAATGAGTCGCAGATCATACCAGACCACCAATTTGGGTTCCGTGAGAAACATTCAACTATAGAACAAGTGCATCGAATAGTTAACACAATAAACAAAAGCTTTCAAGAAAAAAAATATTGTACAGCTTCATTTCTTGACGTCAGCAAGGCGTTCGATAAAGTATGGCACCCTGGCTTACTTTACAAATTAAAACAACATCTTCCGAGTACATATTATTGTATTTTGAAATCTTATCTAGAAGATCGGCATTTTCAGGTCAAAGTTCAAGAAGAGTTATCTGACTTGTTTCCTATTCAATCTGGCGTACCACAGGGCAGCGTTCTGGGCCCAACTCTCTACTTGATATATACCGCGGACTTACCAGCCGACGGAAAGAATACCATAGCTACTTTTGCAGATGATACTGCAATATTATCCACAGACGTGGACCCAAATGTAGCTTCACAAAGACTACAAAATAGTATAAATAAAATACAAAACTGGTTACAAAAGTGGCGTATTCAAGTAAATGAACAAAAATCAGTTCAAGTAACATTTTCTTTAAGAAGGGAAACTTGTCCAGCTGTAAAAATGAACAATGTCAGTTTTCCACAGGCAAACGAAGTGAAATACTTGGGAATTCACTTAGACAGAAGGCTAACTTGGCGCAAACACATCTGGTCCAAGAGAAAACAATTAAATTTAAAATTTTCGAAACTTTACTGGCTGTTAGGTCATAAATCTAAGTTATCATTAGACAATAAAGTGCTAGTGTATAAAACAATTTTAAAACCTGTGTGGACTTATGGGATTCAAGTATGGGGAACTGCTAGCAACAGTAACATCGAAATTATTCAACGGTTTCAATCAAAAGTGTTACGAACAATTAGTGAATCTCCCTGGTACGTGCGTAATGACGACATTCACCGTAGTCTTGAAGTGCCCACAGTGCGCGAAGAAATTACGCGGTTCAGTGAAAGTTACTTAACTCGCCTTGAAAGGCACCCAAATGTTGAAGTAATCAATCTCTTAGACAATAGTGAAAGAGTAAATAGACTAAATAGACAAAGTGTTCTAGATTTAAGATTTAGATTTACGTAAATAGTTTTAATTATAGGTCACATACTATAAATTCGATTAGGTGACTATCACTGGGTAGTTGCCGTTCATGTTATCTATTCATCAGACCTATTTATAGTTCCTTTAGGAACTGATAATAGAATATTAGGATACCAAAAAAAAAAAAAAAAATTCTAGCTTTCGGAATTTATACCATAAGATTGAATTTAACATAAAAGAGACGATTGTATAGAGAAAAAATGGAAACTTGTGGTAGCTACATTTGAAATTAAGAAATAACGTATACCGTTAAGAATGTTATTTATACCATTTTAATTATTTTATTAAACATAGTCAGGTTATCTATTATTCTATATTGATTCAATATTAAAATAATATTATTGTTTTTATACCATGCATATATGTAATATGCAAGGTATACAGAGTTTAATCATAAGTTTGTAACGCTTAAAAATATTGATGCTATGAACAAAATTTTGGTCTAGGTGTTTATAGAATCATTTAACTAGTCCATTTTCGGTTGTCTGTCTGTCTGTCCGTTTGTCTGTCAACACGATAACTCAAAAACGAAAAAAAATATCAAACTGAAATGTTTACAGCGTACACAGGACGTAAAAAGTGAGGCCGAGTTCGGAAATGAGCAACATAGGTCAATTGTTGTCATACATCACTGTTTACCCGTGAGGCTGCAAATTGAGCGTAAATTGTATAGTATGTATTATATGGGAATATCAGTTATATATGTGTGACATGTATGTATGTATAATGTTATAAAGGAATCAACACTGTCTATGTATGGTATTTGAACAATTATCTCAGTCAATTGTTTGTTTTCACTTGTTTGTACTATATTTAATGTATTCTGACATGAGACAAGTAAAACATTTCGGTTAGCAAAATAGTAATATATAATACATTTGATAATGATTAATGATTCTAAAAGAATAGATGATTAGAATAGAATTTGTGACGGGGGTTTCTTAGGACAAATATGTTGAATCACAATTTTTATTACTTAGATAACCCAAAATACGCATCGTAAAGTTATGTTTAAGAATTGTTCCCACGGGGCCAAAGTAACCGAGTGTGAAGTTTTTCTCATTACTTTCTCTGGAATTGTCTACTCTGATAAACATACGATATCAAATATCTCCGAAAACAAGAAATGTAAGGAATGTAAAATTTTCTACAAAATTGGTTCCAATCAAAATTTTCTTATTTTTCACAAAAATAGAATAAAATGCGATTGAGCATAGCATATTAATTGTAACTAAAACTTTTTAACTCGACTGTTAAGTGGGGGTTTTGTTTTTCGCGCGTATCT
Organism: Chrysoperla carnea; assembly: GCF_905475395.1. NCBI lineage: Eukaryota > Metazoa > Arthropoda > Insecta > Neuroptera > Chrysopidae > Chrysoperla > Chrysoperla carnea. The sequence continues at coordinate 67,747,109 of NC_058337.1, read as the reverse complement.
TGTGTATATGTAAAGGTATGTATGTATATTTGTTTTTAAATTTCTTTATTACCTTACAAACGTCTTGATGGAGGTACCAATATATTTGTCTCAAAACCCAAGTGTTCTAACATAGATGTTGGAGAAAACAAAAAAAAAATCGCGAAATTTTGAAGCGAAATAGAAATGCGTTAAAAAATAAAATAACAAAACCTATCGAGTATGGTATGAAAATAAAGAAAATTAAAGGGGATTACAAAAATATATATATATGTTCAAATTTTATTCGGAATAATAAATTGGCTCTTAATTTTAAATATAGTTTATTAAGGGGGTTGTTTTAGTACTGAAATACTAAAAGTCCAAGTATTTCAGTAGTTCTTCCAGTAGTTATTCTAAAACTTCCCAGTAATAGGCCGACTGTTAAAGTGCTTTGTAAACTACTAAACTTGTTTCTTTCTTTTCAGAATTTATTTAACACAGTCGCTCTTTTTATTTTTTAAATTATTTATTTTATTTTACTTGTACTCACTTGAATAAATAATTAGGTATCTACATATACGTAAAAATTTCGATTATTTTTACAGCACGTATGAATAAGTTTAGATATTTTTTTTTCGTTTGAATAAGTTTCGATAGGATAGTAACGAATTAATCTGCACTATATGTGGATATACACCTATGCGTGTATTTAACAATACCTTTGTTGTGGAATACATATTTATAATCGATTAATATCAAATCAATTTTCTATAATGGTCATATAATAAACATAATGATTTGAAGTATCATTTAGGTTATTAAACATATTCAGGTTATCTATCATTCTATATTGATTTAATATTATAATAATATTATTGTTTTAATATAAAAAAATTCGAATGACAAAGTGGTTGTTGTTGGGTTATAGTTAACTATTCACGGTAATCCATAAATTGTCGCATAAGGCACTTAGTTTTAAAAAAATTACGTATTATTTTTCAAGAAAATAAATACAGGTGATGAATTTTACTAACCAAAAAGTATTAAAGTTTTGAAAAGTAAACATATATTTTAGATATTGGCCAATTTTATTGAATTATTTGATTACAAATCTGTGTCAATTTACACGTAAAAACGTAAATACACGTTATGTAAAATTAAAAATTTAAAATGCATTATCTTTACAGGAATGAAACTTTGTTATCCTTGGATCTTTAAGGCTCTGCCACTGCCACTGCTCGAATAGTACCGCTCCAATATACCTATTCTAAGACTCTAAGTATTATCATGATAATCTGAAATTCATCTTGAACCGAATCACGGGTCTCCTTCAATTTGTAAAGGGTGGTTAAATAATCCTTACAATTAAAAAAAATTATAGAAGGTTTACATATTATTTTACAAATTAAAATTCCTAAAATATCGATTCATACAAAATGTTTCTTATTTTTGTACACTAAAAGTATACAATTGCCCTTTACAAATAAGATAATATCGTGGGTGATACGTGCGGTGAGTCGGACAGAACAAACATTGAACTTTTTTCCATATTACAAATATTCTTGAATTGCTGATTTCTACGACAATACTTTGAGTATTAGAGGCTTCAAGTTCACGTCTTTATTCTCAAAATGAGCTGTGAGAAGAAGTATTTAAATCGAAAGAAATCATCTATCAAGTAATACTTCGATTTTGAAATTAAGCGTTTCACTGATTTTCAAAACGCGCAATTATTGCGAAACATGTAGTAGAAAAAGCTTTTTTTCTTTTATAATATCATTCATAACAGTTCAACTAACTACAATAAGCTTAATATAAACAATATTTGAATTAAAAGATGAAGAAACACCTTTGCCAAAATAAATAAATAACTTACATGTGTTACTAAGTGTTTTTACCACAGACATAATACAGATAAAGAACGCCAGGGATCTGCTAGCCTGTTAGTGAGAGAATACTAACGGTGAGTTCATCTGTGTCCTTCTAATAATCATTCATTCTTCTCTCTCGCTAGGCATATCTTAAGTTTTGGCCCCTGGCAAAACAGTTTTTGAGGACACAATTACGAAAGTTACAAAGTAACTATTTATATATTAATTAAGAATTAGAGTTTTTTAGAATTAAAAATTTGGTGAAATCCTTGCAAATCATGAAATTCCTTAGGCACTAGAAAATGACTTGTATCAATTGCAGATAGTGTCATTTTGTTTTCAACAACTTAATTTTGTGTTCTCTTTCGTTTAATATATACGGTAGAAAAATAATCGTTGAAAAAAACGAAAATCGCTGAAAAATACAGATAAACACTAATTTTTACTTACTACCAAACTTTAGGAACTATTTTATTTATAGGAACTTTGCTTCATTATTGGTCCAATTCAATATAGAATTCGAAGAGCATACTTAAATTTCAATTTTATTATTAAAACCAGAAAGTACCAGAAACAAGTGACCTATTTTAAAAATAGGAACACATTTTATCATAAAGAATTACAATAAATATCTATTCAAGACAAGAAACATGACACATATCATCTAATAATATAATAAGAATAATAGAGTTTTATTTACGATTGTTAGTTATTGACACAGATATTTTATGGACACCATCAAGTTATTACAATTGATTTGTCTAAATATGTGTCATTTCGAGACATTTTTGTCTAACAATAGAATAGAATACAGTGTAGGTCAGAGTAGTGGGTAATTTTGAAAAAGTTTTGAAAAACATCCCATAAATTTTTCGAGATTATTCTTTTATCCCTTTAAACCATTTCAAAAAGCTTTTAAAATTATATTCATTATATATATTTCTTATGTGTAAATGTTAGTCACTGTACTCCTCCTAAGCGGATGAACTGAATTTGTAGATATTTTGAGTGTGCGTGTTCTAGTGGATTCGATGATGGTTTAGATTCACAATTCGGTTAACTACAACTGTTTTTGAATTCTGCGCCAAAAAAATTAAATTTCATTAAATGGTGGGAGCGCACAAAAATAATATATTTCATTACTATTATTATTATTTATTTAATTTATTATTATTCAGGTATTGTGAATAGGTATTTATTAGAGCTTTTTCGAGGGCAGCGATCTCCACTGCTGAAGGGACCAGCCAGGCAGAAGGCCAGGCCAAAGGCCGAAAGCCAGGCCAAAGGCCGAAATTCAGGGCGTGGATGGGAGTAAAATTTGGGTTCATTTATTTCTCATGGGATGAGATTTAGCGGGATGGGTTTAGCGGGCAGGCTAAGAATATGTATTCATGAATTGTAGTTACGTATCCAAAGGACAACCTCTGTAGGTGAGCTAGTTGTTTTATAAATAACTTGTGTTGTTAGGTTAATTATAAAATGTAATTTTACTAAATTATGTTTATTTCATAAATTTAATCTTATTTTTAATATCATTTAACGCTAAGATGACGTACTCTTGGTCATAGAAATTCTTAAGTGATGTATTAAAGCAATTCATCACGTATCGTTTCATTTTCAGTGGCATTTGAAGACCTCTTTCTGAATCCACACGTTGAGTACTTCGAAATCGTTTTAATAAAATGCTTTATCAGAGTAACAGCGATGAATTACAGTACCCATTATTTAAAATCATAATCAATTTTTTTCAAAACTTCATGTTTTTAAATGATTTTGTATGAAGTTTAAGATGATAAAACGGAAAATTTATCCTTTTTTTAAAGTCGCACATTTCTCTGCCATACCATACTCTCTAGAATATCCTATGGCGCCACACTTGTACCGCCATGTATGTAGATGTAAGTACCTGACATAAACATATTCGAGGAACAAAATTTTAATTCTAAATTTTATTATTTCTTTTATTATTGGGCATAAAATGGCTTTTCTTCTAAACGAGATTTTTAGTAGGAAAAGTTTACTACAGTTTTTTAATATTTTTATGATAGTCATGAAATAAATTAAGTACTTGGAATTGTACTCGGTGTACTCAGTGTGATTCTCTAAAAGAGTGAGAACAAATTATCTTTATGAATAACATATTTACTTGTTTTTAATCATACACTTTGAGTGGTGCTTTAAAATATTAAAAATATTAAAAAAATCACAAGAATATACACAATTAAAAAAATTATAAATTCAAAGAAAACAAAACTTAAATTACAAAAAAAAAAAAAAGAGAAAATTGTAGCTTGAAGCACATTGTGCCGAATACTATTTCTGGTAAAATTTTTAATAATCTCATCTTGGGCACAAAATCGAATAACCTATTTAGATGCTCCTGATTTTCGAGTGTAAGCACAATCATTATGTCTACATTAAAGTAATAACCGAAGAACAAATTATCTAAAATTAAAGCAAAATAGTATCAATAATAATCGAGAACCGCCACAAAGAGATATCTAAAGCACAGTCTAGGCCATTGAAGATAGTTACAAAAACAAGAACTAGTTTTGTGAAAGAAACTTCAAATCAAATTTAAAAAACTTGTACAACCGATTTCAATCTGCACAAGTCAATTTAATCCCTTCCAGACTAATATTAATATAATTAAAAATAAGGCGTCTTTTAGTTACAGGTGCCTTTTTTCTAAGAAACGCTAAAAATTCCTTATATAACTACAGATATTTTCCTATTTTTTGACCATCCTAGACTGAATGTTTTCCATTAACAAATCAGATACTTGTTTTCTATACGGAAATAAATTTCTTTGAAAAAATTTTTATACAACTTATATCACCAGTCTTACCTTATTGATTGTAATAATAATAATTACATGAGTATTCACGATAATAAAATCTTATAAAACAATACCTAACTCCCCAGGATTCCAGAATAATTCCCGTAAATTAATTAAGTACGCAAACTATTAAACTTTATTAATTATTTATTATGGAATGGAATATATATTTCTCTAACTGAAAATTTTTTAATTTAGAATATAGAGGTGGCTGTTATTTTAATCTAAATTCAAGTGAGTTATTGAGAAATAAATTGAAAGCATTTTTTAATAGATTATAAGAAAATTTATCGAATCATACAAAAATTAAGTTTGTTAATTTTTGGTCATTATTGCCCAAAGAAGTAAATCATGCAAATTGAACGAATCTAAAAAAACAATAATTTTAACTACATTATATTATCGTTATTTTTTTACTTTTTATTGCACATTAATTTGTTTTGGAAAAGTTTTTCTTTTGAAGTCGGTTTTCTTTTTGTTAAAAGTTGTACGCTAACTAATTTGCCTCTAAAAAAGAACATCGAAATCGATTGGCGTGGTATTGAGTTATTCGTCCTCTTGTCGTGCATACTTAATGCAAATTTAAGACTTTTATGGTTTTCTCAGAGATGCCGTTATCAGAACTGGACCAAAATAAAATGGGACCACACGGGAAGCACCAGCTTTCAAATAGTAAAGAATCATCAAAATTGGTTCACCCAGTCAAAAGTTCTGGAGTACCACACATAAAAAAAAAATACAGTCGAATTGATAACCTCCTCCTTTTTTGTTTGAAGTCGGTTAGAAAGCAGATTAAACTGTGCAATTTGAAAAAAAAAACTCGATATTGCTGAATAGAAAACAAACATTTACATCAAATAATATCATTTATATATTTTTTGCAATTAATTGTATTATTAAATAGAATGACAATGACTAATTTATTTACATACTATAATATTCTGGTAATTCCATGGAACAATGAATCAAAAATAACACAAGATACTGGCGTGCTATACACATGCAATCTTATAAAGCGGATGATTCAAAAATCACTTATTTGCTTATGCTTGAAGTATTTATCCAGTAATTAAGTCAATATTTTTTTAGAATGTAATGATTTTAGGACTCAATTTTAGGATTTCTATAAAATTAGTAAAAATTTCTTATCACATTCATTGTTATTAAGTTTCACATGGCACTAGTCCCGACGTTAAGGAATAGAAGAACCTTAATGAATAGTGAAGTACTTATTATAAGATGAAAAAAGTCGCAGTACATTTTCCGTATACGCCACAGTCATATTAGCGAGCCACGAGCTACTAAACAAATATAGATAAATAGATGTTTACTCAAGCTTAATGAAGTTAACTCTACTAAGGTGGGTGAATATAGGCTTAGGACAGGATAGTTGTATATAATATATCCTTTTTTGGATAGCACGCAATAGAAAAACCTGAAGAAATGTGGCTCTGACTTATAATAATATAATTATTATAGGTTAGACTTTAAAAAATGCACTTGGTCACAAAATAATTTGGAAACAAAAAAATTTCTAGGCAACAAGAAGAGTCCACCCCGCTACCGAAAATATACTTATATAAAGTGTCCAACGGGACTTAAAGAACACTTATACGAAGTCTTGTAAAGCCTGAAGCCTATGTTATAAACAGCACTTTTAGCCATTAAGTGGCGCTTGATTGATTTTGTAAAGTGAAAATGAAAACTTGTATACTGGTTTGGAGATTTCTATTGGATTAAAAAAAAAAAGGTTGTTAATACATGTAAATGAGAACTAACATTAAGGATGTAAAACAAATTTGGCTAAGACTAAGTGTGCAACACAAACGCTACGGGTTTTAGACCTTGGTTTTGCTTTTGTTTATTTTTCTACAGTCGCTTACTTTAATCGAAAAGTTCAATCTTTTTTGCATAATGAGTGAAACCAATCTTTTTCGTATGTTTTTAAACTGATATGACAAAAACATAATGAATAATGGCATTAATTTAGAGTTTTGTTGGCTCACATCTTCGGTTTCGTCTTAAATATTGTACATCAGTTTGAAATCACCTTGATATTTTTGGGCCAACTTCACATTATTATGTTCGAAAGGAAGCTAGTGACAATCTATCGAATCCATTATTAATATGTTAGTCAATAAATAATACGACTAGAAAAATATTTACAATGTGGCATATTCATTATTTACAAAGAAAATTTGTTGACACACACGGGAAATTTTTTATTTACGTTTATAGAAAAATTATCAATATATGTTCGGTAGTTCCGTATACAATTTGTAAAAAAATGAAGGTAGAATAGATCTGTTCTTATTTGTTTATTTTGTTTGTATCTATTCAGTGCTTGTAGAATCGTTTTTAGCTTTGCTCATGGAAAAACTTAAAATAATTTCTATATGGTTTCATTATTAAGTTGAGTTTCTACACAATAATTTCAATCATTTAATTTTAACTAATAATATTTTATATCTATAAACAATATCATGATTTAATAATGTGGCTAATATTATTATATTTATGATACAATTGTGCTATTCTCGCTTCTCAGTTCTGTGTATAACGATTAATTATTAGATACCATGCCAATAATTAATATTAAAGTGATATAAAATTTCACATTTTTGTATTAGACATTCGAAAGTCTCACGCCAGAAAGATATACTCGCCAATTTTCCAATTTAACCGGTGCATATTCCAAATGTTCAAAAGTACATCGTGTCAATTTTTAGGGGTTTAGCTAAAACATTTACAAAGATGTAGAATGTTAATCTTGGGGTACAGTATACTACACCAATTTTTCGTGCAAAAGGACGTATGTATAATTTTATGAAACTGATGGTATAATCGTTCTTTTAGAATAAAGCAAAGTGCTTACAAGCGGAAACAGTAACGAAATAGAAGAGCGGACTTGAGTAATAGTCTATTAACCAATAAACTATTCAAACATTAATAAGGCAATAAATAAATAAATAAATGTTCATCTACTCGATTAGAAATTTTGGTTAGGCTTGAATGAGGCATTAAGAATTTCCCGTTTGGTACGAATAAGGTAGACACATAGGACCAAACGTAGCGCACGTACATCTCCCCGCCTAAATAGGAATGCCTAAGCCACACTTATATGAGCGCAAACCTTAATAATATTAATTGTAAAAAAGTTCAATCATCCTAAATATTTCTGTAAATATAACTTTCAAATTTCTACATGTAGCCTTCGTCAATTTTTTCCAACACATCCTGATATTATTACGCAAGGATTGGCGCAAATCCGAGATCGTTATCGCAGACATACATCAAGTTAAAACTGGTGTTAATACATTGCCTTTGACTATTTAATAAGTAGAAATTGAAGCAAACATCCACTTTGTTCAATTTATACACCGTCTCTGTTAATTTAAAATAATATAATAATTGCAGGAGTTTTTGGGCGTTTGCAGGATATCTTCGTAACAGCACACTTTAGACCAAAAATGGTAATAACCTTGATTGTAGATGTTAAATTTCCAATCTTTTTTATAACAAAATTTTTTTGTAGCACTAACTATTTATGGCTTATACGACTATGACGATTTACGTATTGGCTATTTGTCCGGTATCTCTTCTAATATTTGCTTAAAAAATAAAATGCTAGTAACCTAACTTATAAATCTACAAATTTCTTCAAAGGTTTAAAGTAAAAGTTGTTGATTTGTAGGTTAAAAAGTTACGTTATTAGCATTTTATTGTTTAAACAATTAATAGAAGAAATATCGATCAAAAAGTCAAGAAATAAACCGTAATAGTGGTATAAGTCGTAAACGGTTAGTGATATAAAAAACATTATTAAACAACAATGATAGGAAATTTAATTATATACACCAAAGATAAATACCATTTTTGGTCTAAAGTTCACGATTACGGAGATATCGGTTTTTCTCAAAATGACTTTCGCCCTCTTTTTTTAAAGATTTTTTGCATTTACATTCAGTATGTGATACTAAACCTATTTAAATGAAATAATAACTCCTGTAATTTAATGCAGAAAAAAAATCTTTGTTGACCTTGGTATAAACTGCAGTAATTCAGTCATATGCAAAAATTTTTTTTACGTTTAGTTTATAAGATAATTAATTTAAAAAAATTATAAATACTAACATATGAAAAGTATCTTCAAATCACTTTCAGTTAACCACACCATTGCCATTATTTCCGAAACTATGAGTACGAACCTAAAAATACTTTTAGTAAAACAAATTGTTAAATAAATATTGAATAAAAAATTTGTTTAGGGTAGAAGAAAATATATCGCATACATTCACCAAGAGAAAAAACCTTTCGAACAGTTTGATTATTTTTATACTTGCCTGCAGCTCTTCAGTACAAATTGAACATCATTTTAAGAATGTAGGTTTTTCCGATATGTCTGCAAGGCGTATTATTGAAACATATTATACAATACTTTTATGTAATTTGTAAAAATTATGTTTACATTAAAAAAAATTTTATTTTAGCTATTATTTTTAGGGAATTGAAATTTATTTTTTTTTTATTTACAACCAATATATTGATTTGCGAAAGTTTTACTATAGAAAAATGATAAAGAAACATTACGTGATTTATTGATTGAACCACTAAAAAAATGAGTAAAAATTATCTTGAGACTTTTAAGTTGTAAAAATTGAAGTCGTTGTTTTCTATTTACTTCTACGTTGCAATTTTTACTTACCTAAATTTTAATAAATAAATACTGAGCTTAATACGAATCGTTTTCCAAAGCTTCCAACATATTAATTTTATTATTATTTATACCTATATATAATCATTATCATCCGATTTACACCTTCTGCAACTTTTAATCCTCTATCTCACCTGAGCACTCACCAACTTTTAATCCTCTATCTCACTGAGAAGTCCTTTAATTTTCCAATATTGGAAAATTAAAGGAAAAATTTCTTAAATTAAAAAAATTTGAAAATTCTATTAGTTTTACCAGCAGTCCTAAAGCCATTAAACTTTATTTTATCGTGTCGTAATCAATATGCCTTGTGCAAATTATATCTTTAGGATTACATATTTGTATGTCTGGCTCGTAATATTTAGCAGATAATGAAAATCGATTAAACATTTAATATTAGATAAAAGTTGTCGAAAAAAACAATAAAACAAAAAACTATATTTTGTCAAATTATAATTGTACTTGTATAAAACTTGAAATGCTATAAAAATAATAGCAAAACTATAAAGAAATCCACTTCTATTTATGATTTGGTTCATATGTTATTATTCGATTTAGTTTTAAAAACGTGGATATAAGTTTTATTAAAAATACAACTAAATAATAACAGAAATATAAAAATATAAAATTGAGACAATAAAATTAATAAAAAAAAAACTCATATGATATCATTTCATATTACATGTACAAAAATTTTTAGTAAAGAATCGTTAGTGTTTATAGTCCAGGGAGTTTATAAATGACCCAATAATAAAGCTATAAAGCATGCTATGGAGAAGCCATTTGGTCGAGTATAAGACAATATTCTAAGAAAGATTGCGTTTTTTTGCATTTTTCCAGCTGGTGCAGACTATGACCTAAAACAATCGGAAACAGTTGAAAAAACAAATTAAAAAAAAAAAAACCCATTTAAAAAAAAGTTTTTATCTAAATTTTTTATCTAAAAAAAAAGTTAAGCGAGAAAGTTGTAGAGAATAAAAAATCATATCGAATAAGACTTGTGGGATACGATTTCGATATATTTTTATTATAATTATATGTAATTAACACAAAAAAACCTCTGCCGATTAGAAAACGTTAACCTCTGCCGATTAGACTTTTTTTTTGCCACTTTTAAGAGCGAATGTTCGGTGTATTATTTTTATCGGCCTTGGAATGAACTGGGTCCTTTAGATATTCGATCTAGCACGTAGCCAGCAATAGAATGTCTGTATGTTTTATGTATATGATATACAACAGATTCCCCCTGCTCATATAAGCGATATAAGCTTCATATTTTTCTTATGAAAAACAATTTTAGTTTCAAATTTTTATGTTCTGCATGTCACATTTAAGATGAAGATACCCTCATATTTTCGTTATTTATAGGAATATCGATTTAAAATTTTTCACACTAATACAGGGTGATGGATCACACAAGTTCATAAAATTAGAAAATAAACTTATTATTAAGTAATTCCAATAAATAACGTTAATAAGTTATTCCTATAAATAACGAAAATATGATAATGTCTTCATCTTAAATGCGAAACACTGTATATAAGTCTCTCAAATTATTAAACGTTCTTGTAGCTATAACCTTGTGAGGTTAAGCTTAGATTTTAAGGAAGTAGGTGCTGTAAAAAAAGCCCGAATATACCGGGAGTGAAAAATCTCAAGTTTTACAAAAGCCGCTCGCTTTCCGTAAATACGATCGAGAAGGCCGTACGTTCGACTAGGGGTTAAAGAAAAGTGATATTAAAAAAAAATTCATTTGATTTTATTTTGCAATGCATAATTATTCTTTAAGAAAATTCTAGGTTTTAAATTTTAAACAAATTATCTTTTTTAAATTTCATTAGGAATGCCTCTATCCTCGTATGATTTAGGTATAAGATATATTTTAGTGCTAATATTGCTACTGAATAGAAAACAGAAGCAATATTTTTAAGTATAGAATAATACATAATACCTACGGCGTCGTATATTGTTTGTAACCATAGGCAACGTGAACAACTTGCTTCTATTATTTTCTACTATACATATTGGTATAAAGAAATAATATATAAAGCAATAAAATAAAGTACATATTTTAACTTGACATACAAAAAAATAAACGGTTAAGCATGTATACTTTAAAATATTATAAAATAGAGATACGTTATGGCTTAACAGATTTTCTGTAGAAGTACTGATCTCACACTTTTCGATTTTAAAGTATTATGATTAACACTTTTTGGAGAAATCCGTGAATAATGTTTAGTTTATTCGAAAGAGTCTAGGTGAAGGCGTAATGGATAATAAAGCTACGGCCAAATACGACTACGAGCATCCCACAACATCGAATATTTGCAAGAATTGATTCTAGCAAATCTTTGATGTTGTGTGATGTTCGAAAATAACATCGAATTGCGTCGTTATATACTGTTTGCTACTTGCCAATCTTCTTTGTTGTGTGATGGTCACCTTCGTGCCTTAAAGTGATCCCCAAGTAATCCCAAGAGTACAACCAAGACTGTAAATTTCCATCTTTATTTAATGATCTTAGTGTTATGAGTTTGGCATCTTTGTCTTATTCATTTGTCTTTGGTGTTGTAAATGTTGTTTAGTTTTCACTCCATGTGTGTTGGAAGAAAATCAAAGTACAGCATAAAGTATAAAAGGCAGTGATGGCAATTTATAGAAATATCATAGCCAATATGTGAGAGAAACGCTAAGCACATGCTTCAGTGTGTTAGATAAAAACAATCAAATTAGTCTTATTTTGGCCTTAGTGTTCATCGCTAGTCAGCTTAATACTATGGAATAAATTAATTGTGGTGCTTCTCAAGTTATAACGGACCATAAAAATGTATTTTATATGCGAAAAATAAAAATAAAGTATATATCATTGAAGCTGGTGAAGAAATATAAGAAAAAGAAAAATAATAGATAATACGATTATTACAACGCCTTTCCAGTTTTTACTCTCAATAAAAAGAAGAAGTAGTACTGGGGCAACAAGTAATAATATATAATAATGTTTCTTGTTCTTATTATATTATATAAAAAGATTTTGATTTTTCTTTCATATAAAATATTTTTCAAATGAAAATATTACACACTTATATAATGATTATTTATTATATTTATGTACATGCAAATCATAGATTAAATCTTATATTGTGGAAAATTCGTATATATTTCCACATTCATTTTAAATATAGATGCTTGCACTTAAAAAAGGTCAAGTATACGTATGCATTTCAATTACCTAATTATTAAAGAAGTGTGCGATTATGAAAACGAAGAAAATATAAAGTCCATCAACTGTTCTTAATTATAATAAGTATTTGAGAAAATTATATTAATTGAATTATTAAGTAAACTGTAAATTATATTTTTTATTAAATAAAGTAATTAAACGAAATTGGCAATGGGTAGTTAAAATACTGTGGACTGTGATGAATAAAGTATCGGGAAAAGTATGTACGCCGTTCAAAAAATAACTCCAGTAAGATGACATTGAATTATTCGAACGTAATTTAATGCATTAAACTTTGGTTATTAGAAATATAATTACTACATTTAGTTAAAAATACAATGTATAACACACTTGAAAATAAAATTTATGTTATTTTCTTAAATGGATGAGCTTACAGCGTTTTCAAAATCACAAAGTTCTCTTCGCCATTCTGTATAGACACTGTTTCTACAAATATGCAGTGCGTTGAAAATGGAGTCGAAAATGTATCGTGATGAACGTTTCTAAAAGAAGAACAAAAATTATAGTTAAAAAAACAAAGATAACTGACTTTTTTTGAAATAAGTACCAAAAAATAAAAACCATTTTTAAAAACGTGATAAAATTAACCAAGGAGCTAAATTTGCTCACAAGGTTACATTCCTGGTGAGAGAATCGAGGAGCGGGAAAAAGCGGTGTTTCTATAGCACAAAAAATACACTGTAAGACCACAGTGATGATTACATACAGATGCACCAACGATTATAACTTATTATAACTTATATAAGTATAACTATAAAATAAATCATTAAAAAAAATTTTAATTATACTAATTTTTTTCTCTCTTTTGTTTCAGATATTCTCCATTGGAATAACATAAAACTACCCGCATTTACATTTAATTACAACACAAATTTTCATTAATTTTCATAAAACACAAATCATTTCCAATCGTTTCAATCAATAGTTATTTAGAAAAGTACAGTGTATACAATCAGGGTGTGGGTAAAAAACTCCACATAGTAGCGTTCATTCAAAATTACCGCGAACGGTTGTAATAAATATTGTGGACCCGCTAGTGGTTCATCCGGCCCCACAATTTCGTTCTCAAGTTTTCGCCAATCATTCACATCAAATGTCAATTACCTGAAACGACGGTAAGATATATTTTGGATTTTTTATGGTTTGTAATGGCTAATATATTATTTTTGGCGTATCTTCTTCTTATCAATATAGTTCTCTTTCAAGATTCAGCTCCGGGGATTTATCCTCGGAGTGTGACGATGGTGATCAAGTAATTGATCCATATGGACAGCCACCGTCACAGCCACCGCCACCTTTGCCACCAGGAAAACCATCAACAGGAGGACCAATACAAACACAACCACAACCACCCTCATCTAATCCACCTAATGCGCCTATAACAAGTCAGCCGCCACCTGGAAGTGGTAAGTACCTAATCAGGTTCATAAGTCACAACGGTTTGGATCAATTTTTTTTAGTACTTCATCAACTTTGAATATTATTAAGTAAAATTATCTATTATGTAAAAATCTCCACACTTTCGATGTTATTTTTTGTATTATGTAAAAGCTCCACAGTAAACAAATTCTCAAAAATCAAGGCACCATTTGGCATCGAGTTTGAGAAGTTGACATAGACACCATGCCCCTCAGAACAAACGACCATCCCAGAACAAAAATTTTCTTGATTAATTATTTCGCATTTGCACTAAGTATTTTTTTGACCCAATCGCGGTTTTCGAGCAAAATAGATCTATACCAAAATTCGTTTCAAATAATGTGGTACATTCGAAAAAACATATTCACCAATTAACCTTTCTTTTGTCTTTTTCCCTTATAATTTTTGATTGCAATAAATTTTTATGGCAAATTTTGTTTAGGCTACGGTTTCTAAAACGAGTTTTAATACATATTTTTGTTTAAACTTTTACCTAATCTTTTAATCTCATAAAAACTATTAGACGAGATTGATATGATATTAGAATAAATAAATCTACCCTGTTAAAAAGATCGAGAGGTTTAGTGGGGCACTCGATAGGAACTATATTCCTTTCGTACCTTGGTACATTATAAATGTAGCACTTACTTTCTTTATTTACAAGATATTTTTCTGAAAATTTAAAGTATTTTTCTTTAAAGAATTTAATTTTATTTTTAGTTTTTACTGTATGAAATTAAATTGTAGTATTAGTTAAAAAAAACATACTTCTGATTTAGTCAACCCAATATGTGAGTACATAAAAATTCCGTTGTACTTACTTTAGATTATCTCTGTTTTCTTTAACCTCGGATAATTTTCTCAACTCAATTTTTTTAAATGATAAAACAAAAAATACAAATTGACAGTTATAAAAAGATTTTTGCATTTTATCAAAATTCCTGACAACCTGAATTGATTGAAAAAGTTTTAGTATCCTAAGTAACTTAGATGTCGGCTTTTGGTGTCTGTTGCAATTTTTTGGGTTTTAATTTCCAACCAGCAAAAAAATATAATGTGATAAGGAACATAGTTCCAAAAATTTTCATTTAGAAGCGTCTACAAAACATGTATTTAAATTAGGTCGATTTAAAAAAAAAATTAGCTCCCTGTTGTTCGTATTTCTCTAACGATAGTGTCTTTGTCCCAAGTTAAAAAAAAAAGAAAGTATATTCTCTTGTATTCTTTGAAATATAAAACTATCCTAGTTGAAAAGAAACAAGTAAGTGAAAACTTTTTCTTTCACAGGATTGCTTGGGGGATTCAGAAATAAAAAGCTTTTTTTTTAAAGTAATTTGTGTTAATTAGAATGTCTATTTGTATTTGCAAGGTACTTGCTAGTTAGCACTCCAGGGAATGACACTTAAATGTATTAGGATGTTTGTACACACACTACACTGACAGTAATTAATTAATTATTCAAAATGTGACTGCTATATGGGGTGTCTTTTATTTTGGTAGCGGAGCTGGTGATAGTTTTTATGTCATCATTTGAACAAGATTTATAACACATTTTATCGATGGTACTGACCCAATACATGAGGAAGTTATTGGTCTTCCAAACCGTAGGCGTTGCAAAGTCCCATCGTAGGGCCCGAAATGTCGTACAAAAATTTTTAAATGTACAATTTGACCAAAAATGAAACTTATTGTGTTAGACATTGCAAATATAATTTTAAAATGTTGGTGTTATAAGTAAACGGAAAATCATCTTCTTCCATAAAATTACAGTTGCAGACATCGTTTTCCAACAGCTTCAAGTCTTCCCAGGGGTTAGACCTTGCAAAATAAATTATGCTAATGCTGAAAGATCCAAAGACACAATATACCCATCGTTATATAAATATTTTAAAACAAGAAAAATACCGGAAAAAGCAATTGATCCAAAAATTAGTCGAATTTAATTATTTTTCCAGTATTTTTCTGGTTTTTAAATATTTATATAACATAACGATGGTATTTTGAGCCTATGGATCTTTAAGCATTGACATAATTTATTCTTAAAAGAAGACATCGAGAAAACTTGTCTCTTATGTTTTTAATGTAATTATTTTGGATTTTATTAGTGTATTGTTACTTATGTTTCCCTCTGTAGAGAGCTGAGAAATTTAGCACAGTTGACGGAACGTTGGAGAAAAAACAAATTGTACATAAGATCTTTGTCTAGCCCCCCAAATAAAAATAGGGTGTTATAAGCTTGACCACTATGTGTGTGTCTTTCTGTGGCACTGTGGCATCATAGCCCCTAAACAGATGAACCAATTTTTTTTTTTGTTCGAAAGGTATTTTAATGGAGAGTGTTCTAAAGTAGGTTTAAAGTGGGATCTTCGCACCCGAAGTGGGCGTTCCGTACCCGAAAAAACTAATAAATTGGCGATGATTTTCAAAATCGGTTCAGTTTAGAAAAGGCTTTAAAGAAAAAGATAATTTAATGGAGAATGTTCTTAGATACATTTCAAGTGCGTATTTAGGGTTTCGTATCCAAAAATTTGCCGTAGGTTTCTTAAATTTGTAAATTTCACTTGTGTCCATATTTCCCATTAAATTACAATGGATGTAAGCATGCTTATTATTATATTATTATGTTATTGTGGTAATTATAATAAACATAATTTATATAATATTGAATTTTTTATGTACCAAAAAAAAAAAATCCTAGATAGAAAGGATGTATGGTATTTTAAGAATATAAAGAATAATTTCCCGCACCTGAAAAGTTTCTAGTTTTATATAATATAAAAATACAAAGATTTTAAAAAAGAAATAATCAAAATCGGGGCTGTTCTCTATGACTTTCAAAGATTGCCTATTTATGTATTCATTGATACGACTAAAAGTCTAGGTTTCACTAGAACTTCAGAGACATTTCTTTCAAGTCTTTTACCATTTCAGAGTCATCAAGCCTCGTTTAGAATTACTTCAAATTTGGCTCAAAAACTTTTTCATGTTGTTCATTGGTATATATGGCGTCTACAAAACCTTTTGAACATTCCATGATAATGAAGACTAAATATTTTATTTTAAACAGAAGAATATTTTCACTTAATAATATTTGAATAATATTTTATGGAAATAATATATTTACCTCATAGACCATAAACCCTAAAGTTTATTTGTTTATCTAATTTATCTGCCTTCCGGGAATGGTTATATTATATACAAATATATATTTTGTTTTGAATATGTATAACCGGAGTTTTATTATTTGTTTGCTATCCGGATTACATTTAATATATAACATATGATTTTAAAGCGTTTGTATAGTGTAAAAGAAAAACTGAAGTTAAAATATATTTTTCTTACTATAACGACTAGATATGTATGATTTAAAAAGTAACCCAACAAAATTAAATAAAATTAACTTTGTATTTCCCGAGATTTTATCTCAATTTCCTTCGATTTTAAAACGTTTATAAAGTAAAAGAAATATTTATAGTAAATATTGTAGTCGTTTTTTATTTCTAACTAACAACATATATGATTAAATATGTAATACCTATTAAAAAATTAAGCAGCGTTAATTTTGTAGTTCCCGAGATTTTATTTATGACTCTAACACCTCCCTTAAAATTCATCTTGTTTTCACAAAGTAACACGTACAATCCTTACATATAAATGGTTATAGTTTCTAAAAATTTTTAAATATATGAATCAGGTCACCGTTTATGACCGCATAATAGGCAAGTGAAAATTACAATTGACTGAGGTACAATTGTTGTTACAACTGTTAACATATCCTACATAGACATTGTGAGTTATGATATATACCTACATTATTATTCATAAAACGACGATTTTTCTTTCTTTCTTAGTATACCTTTTGTAGAAAAATATGATTTTCTAATAAGTTGCTTTAATAAAAGCTCACTCACGTAACAAACGCGGCAGCGTCAAAGATTTAAGATATAAAAGCCATCAAAGATTTGTTTACCTCTCTTTCTAACAAAATAGAATTTAACATTAATTCTCACGGCAAACTAAGTGTTTAATGTCAAATGTGCGATCGCAGATTTGACCTAGTTAATGTAATCTTGTTTCATATCAATATCAATTCATTTACCATTCAAATTTGCAACATTCTATCTTTCTTAATTTTATAGTTTTGTTGAAAATGAAAACTAAAGTTTTCCCCTAATTTGCTCCCGCACGGTAGAACATTGTTGTTTACATAAAAAAGTTATCAAAGAAAAGTTGTTTCTTTTGTCAAAAGGGACGTTTAAAGAAATACGTTTAAATTTTTACCATCTCTTACGGAAGAAAAAGTAGATGGACCAGTTGTATTATGTTGTATTATGTGTAGATGAACCAGTTGTTTTATGTTGTATTATGTGTAGATAAACCATTGTTGCTTTAGTAACTCTAATTAGGATTTAATTATTTTATGAACACCAATATCAAAATATTATCAAAACTTTAAACGTAACTTGAGACTTAAATTAATGTCGTACTGATATATTTCACATATATATTCAGGTGGTCAGTTTTTAATGCTCCAACTCCTATTTGTATTTTCCGAAATTTTGATAAATAAAATATAATACGGCAATTGTCCTTTTTCGATTTACTTCAAAATAGCAAAAACTAGAACTAGCTTTTTCATAAATAGCATGCGGTGTCGTTTATATTTTACTTCTATTTTTTGCAAAAAGAGATAATATAAAACTGTTGGAATCGAATCAGGTGAAAAAAGTTTAAACAAAGGACATAAAAAATTTTCTACGGCTGTGAAATCATTTGCAGCGATTTCGAATTGACTTCTTTCAAAACTTCCTTTTTTGCCATGAAGCGCAAATATATATTATAAAGTAAAGTATAAGGAAAAAACAAGAAATGAAAATGTTACGCCGTTGGGAAATTACATAATAAATTATCTCATTTAATGTAATGCGAAATAATACCTTGTTTTATTAATTCACAGGTGCGCATCCAGAAACGTTAAATTTAAGACCAAGTTCTAGAACAACTAGTGCACCTAGTAGTCCAGCAAAAACCCGAGAATCCTTGTTACAACGTGTTCAAAGTTTAACTGGACAAGCTCGGGATCAAGGTGCCTCAATTTTAGGTAAGGATAAGATTTTATTATATAACCGTCTTTATTTAAGGTTAATCTTTCAAATATTATTAAGTCGCAAAAACTAGCTTTTTATCTCATAGCAGAAAAATTTTTTTAATTTTTCACGCACTTCATTCAATTTGTGTAAGAAAACGATAATAATTATTATGAAACTTATTTGTAGGAACTCTAATATCTATGAGTGGTGTTTTTTCTTAAAAATTACCAAATTTTTTTTTTCGAAGAACTTAATTTATACAAAATACACAAAATGAATTAAATATTGTATGTACTTTGTAAATTTTTTATTTATTTTCATAAGCGTATAAATCTAGCAACGAGTATTATTTTTAATTTTCTAATAAATAGCTAAAAACTTTTTCATTTTAATAAATGATATGGGTTATATTCTATACAACAGTTATTTTGATAACGTTGACAGTTTAATACATCCTAAGGTTGAATTTGTGTGAAAATTTATAATTTTTCCTATGGTTATCTTTATCTTATCGTTCTTTGTATAATTTTAATTGAAAATTATAAAACTTTGAGAAAATCAATATTAACTTATAAAAATTAACGTAATCGACAAAATTTATTTAGTATATATAGTATATTTATTATTATATTTAATAAGTATATTTATTCGGAGACAACTTCTTTACTCGCATTGATCGATTTTATTATAATAGTTTTTTAGTAAGGGTAACAATTTTAATTTGGTGATCAGTGTTCACCATTATTTAGGAGTAATTTTTGACACAATAATTTCTGATATTAAATCGAAGTTATGTGTTCGCCTACAAAATACATTCCAGCTTTATTTTATGAAAAGTTTGTTTTCATATTGTAAAAAATCACTAATTTTTTACCACATGAAACTGATGCGCATTTTAAAATGTGACTTGATTTTAAGAAATCCTAGTTTATTGGAATGATAGAGTTGGTCGTTGTAATTCAGCGTCACAATAATCATTAACACATTGTTATTTACTAGTGCACTATGGGTACTACTTTTTACCTGTTGTGACTACCCCATTATATAACAAAACTTCTTGTAAAAGTTTCATAATGTAATAATTTCATCACAAAATCTAACTTTATTTTAAAGATACGTGTGCATACTATAATTAAATGATCCCATTATATAGGATTGAAAACTTTTCTTTTAATTTATATAAAAAATCGTTCGCGCAACAGGCAAAAAGGAACATTTCTATGAAATAAAAAACAAACAGAATGTTCGATAACGAAGAATACTTATAAAAAAGATGTTATTTCCACTACAATAATTTCCTTCCTGGTTACAACCTGTCTAAAATGAATTAAAGATATCTGCAAGACGACGTATTGTATGCCTACACGTTCTAAACTAAACTTTCTATTCATTCGTATTTTCATTCGATTGAATTACCGATAAACTTTGATCAGTTCTTTTTTATTTTTAAAACAGATTTTAATAAAATGTGTATTTATCTAAGCAAATGAAAAGTTTCCTGTTTTTCTTACATGAAAATTTTATACGCTGTGTAACAAAATGACTTATGCATAACGAAGTTGTAATTTCAGTGGTAGATTTCATTAATTCAAATATCTTATGAATTTATCAATAAAGTGGGAAAACGTGATCCTTACGCAATCATCCATACGCGACACAATCAATGGAAGAAATCTCCTCATTTTTTCATAGCTACCACGAGCAAAAACATTCTTAAATAAGATGCCAAAACCCAATACGTACACTCCATGTCCCAAAAAAAAAATCCATTTTATCAGTTTTATCAATCCAAGTGTAGTATCTCTAACATTACATAAGAATTACATGTAATGTTATAGTTATAACACTTAGAATGCTTAAGCGTTAGTTTATGTTTTGCGTTTTTTTTTACTTAGAGTATACGTAAAATTTTTTTAAATTACTGATCTAAAAAAATGGTGTCGATTTTAAGGAAAAAATCTTTTTTTAACGAAAAAGTCGGTTATTCAGAAAATGTCATTATTAAGTTACAGAAAAATTTTAACTGGATGAAGTCTTTAGTGTCAAAATCTTAATACACGCAATATACGCCACACCGAAACTCAGCTAAAAAATCTACATTTTCGAAAATTTTAAAATTTCTCCAGCACATAAATGCTTTTCTAGAGCATTCTTTGACCAATTAGTTCGAAAGCGATTTAGATAATAAAAAGAATTGAAAAAAATATTATCCTTTTTTAATTTGTAAAGCGAATTTATTTCATAATTTTTTTTGAAGAAATAAATATTTAAAACTGTTGTTTTTATGATGATTGATTGATCTTGCATTATTATTAGTTTAAAAAGATAAATTTTGTGTTATTTTCGGTAAAAGAAGCCCCCCATAAGAAAGCTATAATTAAATCATCGAAATCATAAATTTTGTAAACAATAGTTTCATTTTATAAAATGTTAAATAGAAAATTGTATTTCCAAACATATTTACACAAATTCAACATTTTTTTCTTTAATACGTTGATGCAAAAACTGAATTTCTTGTGAAAAATTATATTAGGATTTATTTTTTAATACTCGATACATACAAATTTTTGGATAAAAAATTTCTTAACCGTTTGTATATAAAAGAGATCCATCACTTAAGAAAAACTCAATCGTAATTTTTTAGGTCACTATACTCAAATAATATAATATAAAAGACGAAGAAAGATGTTAGTAAAAAAACAGTGAAAGACAACCAATTTTCTTGTTTTTATATGAAAACAAATACAAAAATCAATAGAAATATTAAAAATATAATTTTATTCAGTACATTATTCTTGGCAAAGTTGACATTTTGTCTAGACTTTTTCTAACAAAATTCTGGAACATTTTCAACAAAAAATTTTCTTTTTTTGTTACGTGTACTTCAGCTATAACATTTATGCAATACAAGTTGTCTAACTACCATAATTATGTATAGTCACAGAAAGTTTATAGTTCCAGAGTATTATTATAACGGTTTGTATTTAAAACAACAAAATGGGATGCTCTTGTACAATAATAATAATGATGATTGTGTTTGCTTTAAAATATTTTACAGGAGCTGCTGTCTCAAGTGCCACTCGTCCTTCATTTAATAAGGATCGTTGTTTTACCTTACTTGTCATTGATGATCAGAATACGGATTGGTCCAAATATTTCCGGGGTAAACGCTTGCATGGAGATTATGATATACGTGTTGAACAAGCAGAATTTAAGGTAAAAAAAATTAAATATTTTGTATTTTCAGATAAAAGTTTTGTATTTCTGAAAGAATATCCTTCCTTATCAAAATCTTTCGTCGTCAAAACAGATTTTTAATGTTTGTATTCTTTTAAAATTCAAATATTAGGTACACTTTATAAACGGTGTCTGCAAGAATAATTTAAATGTTAAACTTTTCCAAAGTTTTGTGTGTAATAACATTTAAGGCCTAAGGTTTGAGCTTTAATTTGTAATATTAAGGTTTTAATTGCTATTATTGTGATGAACGAGATATTGAGAGTTTTAGATCAACTTTGTAAATGTTTCAACAGTTTTTTGTCTGCCGGTCTTTGGCATATTCCCAACTAAAGCAAGTGACTCCAATTTACATGCCAAACATTCGATTGTTTTCTAATTTGGACAGTTAGGACGGCTGAAATAATCTGAGAGAAATTTAATATATTCAATTCTCAGGATATTATTTCGTCTGTGACCTTATAATAAATGACAAACCAAAAAATTAATTAATGAAATGATACCTAGATCATAGAAAATAGAAATGACGTAATTATTAAACTGACGTTTTTTTGCACCGTCGGGCATGGCTGACATTTTTAGATATTCCTTTGAGACCAGATAATTCCTAATAGAGTAATCTACTTTTTTTTATCAAGATTAGTTTATTTTTTCAAATCGTTAATACAGTATTATTTCTATATTTCTATATTTATTTGTTTATATATAGTCATATAAACAAATAAAATATAAGCAAATATTTAACTGAGAAAATATTTTAGTTTGACTTATGTAATTTATAGTTTAAAATTTTATATACTTCATCTAAGTATCCTTTGTTTTTCACATCCTAAATCGAATCACACTATGTTGGTAACTTTATTTGAAAAGACATATTTCTAATATCAATTTTATTTCAGGAATTATCTTTAACTGCAAGTGGAGAAACTGGTACAGTGGTTTCCATGGCAGTATATCGTAATGGTACAAAAGTAATGCGATCATTTCGTCCGGATTTCTTATTAATCCGTCAAAATTTAAAGGATGCTGGTGAGGATAATAAACATTTGTTGTTGGGTTTTAAATATGGCGGTGTCCCAGCAATAAATAATTTAAGTGCTATTTATAATTTTCAAGTGAGTAAAAATTTTTTATTTTAAAATGAGGTTGGTATGCATTTTGTTGCCAAACCATTAAATTTGATTATACTTTTATTATATATAGATATTTTATGAGTTAATGTTTTGATATTGCAGAAAATTTCATGTGCCATTATCATATTGAATAAATACTAAGCATTAATAAATTGCATAAGGGTACCGAGGGGAGGGGGGTTAAATTGTCTATATGCTCATATTAGGTTCTTCTTGGCGAGAATGGGCTGAAACCCATTCTTACGTTTCTTAAAACCCATTCTTTCTTATATTTTGTAAATCGAAATTTAATACATGAAATCTAAATCCAATTCGAATGCCGAAAGATTTTCTTCGTTCTATGATTTACATTTCGATTTACATCCTGTTATACATTATTTTATTCTTTATTAAAATTTTAAAATCTTATGTGTGTTCATTTATATCTATTTTAAACATTATAAATAATAGTAATATAGTAGTACATTCTTTCCGTGTATTAATATTATTTTATTTATTTGGAAAATAATGATAATAATATTAACAATAATGGGGTTTGACCTCCGTTTTTCTGCATATGCCTATAACAAAGACCACCCAGATCATTTTTTTTAGTCTTTGAATTTAACTACACACGTATATATACAATTACATTTTATGATGTAGGTGGAATCAGTTACTTCGATCTTATCCAAGCGACGACAATGTAATCAACTCTACCGCTTCCATTAATTTTAATTGTTCACACTGCCGCTGCCTGGATTCGAACCCGCAACCTCTCAGTCAGCAACCCGGTGGTCAAAGACTAACGCCTAAAACCGTTCGACCACTGAGTCCTTTGGAAAAAACAAAATACAAAATACATTGAAAGATTAAATTTTTTTAAATAATAATTCCAGTCACATTAGCATATAAATTTACTCAAGCTAAAATTATTTTATAGCTATAAGAATTCCGCGTAGTCCTCATGCTGTTAAAAAAATGGCTCCTTAAACCCCACTCTCTTTCACTCTCTAATACAGTCCGCGGACACGTCATTGCAGGTGAGATGCTGCCTGCCTACTGAAAGCAAGCGAAAGCGTTTGTTTTCTCAATGCGAGAGTGAATTGAGGAAACATCGTATTCAGAATAATGGTTATGGATCTGGAAGGATCTTAAAAAGCAATTTAGAAGTGCAGAGCTGCATAGTACTGTTAATAAGATTTTGGATACGATGGCTGAGACAAAAAAAAAGAGCAAAGCCTAAACTATCTGTTAAAAAATAAAAATCTTTGATTTACGTCAAACTGCGAGTGTTAGTATAGCTTATTCTGTTCAGTGTTGTTTTTAAATTTTCAACCTTAAGTCAGCCATATTTATTAAGCCATGCCTCTATATCAGTTGAAGTTGAAAATTGTAATAATATAATACCAGATTACGACATATTAACGTACTAAAAATAAACCTAAGCTAGTTGACACAAGCAAAACATATTTTATAGGACTGTTTTAGCACTAATTTTATAAGAAATTTGTTGAATGTACCTATATTGCAGTTGGACAGTATTGAAATTAATTAATGTCAAAATATAACTTTCGACACCAAATATCTTGAATTAAACAATAATAAAATTAAAATCCGTTTAATATTTTATGATTGTAGGTAAACTTAACTAGCCTTTATTTTATTTAATCCAACTTTTACGATACTAGATTTCAAATTCAATAGATTCTTGGCTTTTCTTTCATTTGTTTCATTTGAATTTTTTTGCAAAAGCCGTTTTTTTAATGCAAAAATTTTTGTTTTGAAGGATAAACCTTGGGTGTTTGGACATCTATTGCAACTACAACGGAAACTTGGAAAAGAAAATTTCCCATTAATTGAACAGACATTTTACCCGAACCATCGTGAAATGGTAAGTGATTTAAGCGTATTATATTTACAATATTGATGTTTTTTATAATTTTGTTTAGGAACATTGATTGTCAATCTCTTGACATTTTATTGATTTATTTGTACCTTCCCACGTGAAACCCCATTAGCAATTAACATAAGCATATATACGTTATAATTTTTTTTTTTTTTGAAAGTAAACTATTTTCGATTAGGTACTATCAAAATAAAACAAAATATAAGTATTCCATTATTAATATTTAATGATTTTTGACATATTAATTTTTGTTGTTCTTGATTAAATAAAATTTTTATCTAGATTAAAATAAACTCATGTAGATACATAAATTTTTTTTACCTCTATGTATATACAAGATAAAATCCTGTAGATTATGAAGTCTTGAAATAAATCTTCTTCTGGAAGGTGAAATCTGGTTACACTAAATAATAAATGAAACTTCAAAGTAAGAATTTATTAATCAGAATAATAATTTATACAAATTATGCTGTTATGGTAAATGCAACGGCATAGCCTTCACGGACGCCGGCACAACTTGTATAGAGATTCGGTGTTTAATGTCTGAAATAGAGTTATGATTTTGTATCTAGTTTAAACGTTTTAGATTTTTACACCGAATCTGGTTATTTTCCTAGTCGAAAGGATGTGGGAGAACATAATAATTAATTTATATCTTTAGTTCGATGTTGTAAATGGAAGTTGGCATAAGTGGAAGTTTGATGGCAAAAAATTTAATTAAGTGCAATATATATGTTATAGGAAAAGTTGATCCTCCAGTAAGAGTTGACTTTTCCTAAGTAGAGTGATCTATTACAGGCCTTTTCAGTAAAAGTTGATTAAAACCAAAAAGTGTTGATATTTGATCAACATTACTAGTCAAAGTTAACTATAGATATGTAAAGTATATATCGCTGTCTTGAGATAGAAAAAGTGGATTTTTTGCAAGGAAACGGTCTACTAGATTATAAAATAAAAAATGAAAGGCAAAACAAAGCCTTTATCCAATAAGTGTTCATGGAAAAGTTTAAAAAAACTAATGAAAATTACTAGGTACGGAGTTCTAATATGTTGACATTAACAAGTTAAAAAAAACCAATAAAAATTACTATAAAATCAAAAAAAGGGTTAGGTTATATGGACGCTATCGTGTATTTAGCGTGAGTCTCGCGTTAACATAATTTCGAGTAGATGATTAGCGTTAACAGAATATTATCTTCGTTTTTTAAACTTTTCGCAGATTTTTTGAGGATCAGTGAATGAACACAATCACAGGGTTAACCATAAAGGCAAAATTTCGTAAGCCTGTGCTAACTCAACCCTAATAAAGGTATGGCCAACCCGTGGATCAGTAAATTAACGCAATCAAAGGGAAAAACCATTACTTTTTCTTCAAAACAAACGCGATATCATGGTGCATAAGACGAGTATTATGCACACGAGTATTTTTACATTCTTGAAGTATCTACATAAAAATTTATGACATTACTTAAGTTCCTTTGAAAATGCTCTTGATGCTGCAACGATATATATCCCTTGGCTTCGAAAAGAAACTACGTATAAACATTATGTTTGTCACTTTTTATAATGTATATACTATAGAATTTTACTGCGCTCTCACCACACTTATAAGAATCTTACTTGCCCGAGATATACAAAATTTTATGATGGATTTCCTGTAAAACCACCGAAGATTTATTGAAAGTTTTGCACTAAAGCCGTGTCATTCTTATTGTAATGTTTTCTTGGGGTAGGTATACATGATTGTTTTGAACTACTTTTTATTCAGTATATAGAGGATGCATGGAGTTCATGGCACATTTTTTTAAATGTACATTTAAGTGTTTACAGTAATATATTTTTACATAAACATTCGCATGTTACTTGGTAATAAAAATTAAGAGAGTGTTTTTGACCTGAATATAATGTACCTATACGATAATGTTTCTTAGCCGATATCAAACAAGGAATTGAATGTCTTTAAGTCAAACATTAAGTGTAACGATTATTCAATGATTTTGTCTAGATTTTAAGATTTAAAACAAAATTTATTATCTAGTCTCAAAAAAGTGCTCTTATAAATAATTTCCTTGTGAAAAATAGTCTCTGAACTTACAAGAAAATTATTGTTAGAAATTGCTATGTCTTTTGTGGCATTTTTGGAGTCCGGCAGATTAGTTTTGTTTCAAAAGTTTTTTATTTTGATGGACTTATAAATTATAAAAATGTCATCCTTAGAAGTTATTAGCCAATAAGTATAATGCGAGAGAGGCAATAAAATACTTGAAAGTATCAAAGAATGTTGATAAAATGGACTACTGAAGATATGGGCGAGTTATTTTAAGTTGAAGTCACCATTGTTATAACTTTATTGTGTGCCATAAACTTTATTGTGTGTCTTTTTATCCAAGTCCACATTGCTCATAGAAGAGGAAGCGAGACGGGTATACGACTCTTCTACCTATCTCAGTTTTTCTAATAGTAATGAGATAGTTAGAAAAAATGTTGTCTCTCTGTCTTATTCGTCTTTTGTGTTGTCACTTGTTAGGTTGTCACTGTCTTACTCGTATTTTAGATAGTCTGAGGGAATTCTCTATGCCACGTTTGCTCATGCTTGGACTACAGTTCAGATGAGCAATAAACTGGACTCTAGCGTCAAAATATTTTTGAAACAACAAATTTTAATCTAACATAAAGGGACTTTTTATGTGAATTTCATTTTTTTAAATGTAGTTGGTTATAAAGAATGACACAATATTGTTAGTAGCCTACAGGCGTCGAATACTTTAGAAGGGATCTCTGAGTATCCTCATTTTCAATTGTATGCTGTCTGTATACAGGTAAAAAAAAGTAAATATATAAAAATGAAAAAAATCTAGCAAATTTAAATCTGTGAACATCGTATTAAAATTTAAACTGCCAACCATTAAAAAAACCATTTGTACAACAATAAATTTTGGAGATAATATATTTAGGTCTCATAACAATATTATTTAATGAGAAAAATACTTTTTAAAATATTATAAAAGTTTTTTTTTTTAAACAAAAGCTGCAAGTGTTAATTAAAGAGTGGAACATTTATTTAAGAACATTAAATTCACTTCACTGATCTTTAAACATCTGATTCGCTTGGATGCTGGGAATGAGAGTTTTTACCTTTCATTACTTATTAGCAGAAAAAAAAAGTGTCACTACTAATTAATCATAGTTTATAAGTTTAATATATAAAATAGAAACTATATAACAATCAAGAATTTGTTGTATTCAAATAAGAATTATTTATAGACCAGTGCCGAAGCCTTCAAAAATGATAAAAAATTAAAAAAAATTACAGTAGGATGAAACCCATTAGAAAAGCAGGGAAATATGATAAAAATGAGAGGAAACATAAATTACGGTCGATCCGAGTTCGGGAAGTGGGAGGGGGTGAGCTTTTAAGGGTAAAAAATGGTTTATCTTGATTTCCGGCAAAACTACAAGTCTTATGGAAAAAAGTTAAATGGCAAAGTTGTAGGCAATAAAAAGATCTACAACTTCTGTATTTGCAATTTTTTCACATAACCTCAAAATTTAGGTGAAAAATTCAAAAAACCAAGTTTTTGGTTTTTTATTTATATCTTTTTCAAAAAAATTTTTTTTTCTACGAAATTTGCTGAAAACTTACCATATTATGTCCCACATACACTGTAATTTATTTGATTAAAAATATTTATTTTTTCGCTTCATTTTAACTTAATATCAAAAAAACACCCTAATTTTCAATCGAAAATTCTGACGTCAAAATATCAGCTTTTTTCAAAAAGTTTGGGGGCTTTTTGTTCGTTGAAATATCTACTTTCTGATGGTGTAAAAAAAAATATACATTACTATAGAAAATATTCTTAGAAAATGCAAAAAATTGAAAAAACCTTTTTTAATTACTATGTACAATTTCATCAAAAAAATGTGATTGCTGCAATTTTTTTTTAGTTAAAAAGTTTATTTTACTCGATATTCATGTCATATTGGAGCAATTTTCAGAACCATGACAATCTGTGCATAAATTTGTGCATTTTAAACCATGTTTTCGGCAGCCACATTTTAAACTGTTACATCCAGTTTCACAGCTGCAGCAAATAGTTTTGAGCAATACTTCCGGAATTAAATCCTTTTCTGTAAATTTGGGCATAATGCCACGCTGATGTTGTTTCCAGCCCCAATCTGTTGCTGTCAATTCGTTACCCAACCAAATTTGAAGCTGATAATATGCTCTGTAACAATGTTGTTCTGCTGCTCCTTCTGTGGGTGGAAGGTTTGCCAAAATGAAAGATGATTTAATTTTTGCCAATTGATATTTTTGAAACCTTAATTGATTCAGTGTTATTTTTTCTTTTTAACATTTATAAATAGATTTGATTAATTGTAATCCATTTTTTTTTATATTTTCTTTACTTTCATCTTTTTTATAAAAAACATTGGCCAAATTTGACAAATTTTTCGCGTCTAATATAGAATTAACGATACTTTTCTTTCCTTTTCCGACAAATCCAGATGTTGTATCGCAACCAGAAAAACAATGCAGAAATGCAACAACATTTTTGAAGGATTCATGTTTGAAACTATTAGACGTGAAAAATAGATCCTTTCCATTTCCAGAGCCTGGTTTGAGAAAATAAATGTCATGATTATTTGAATTTAATTGATTTAAAAGAACCAAAAGATCAATATCTTGACCCACAACTATAACAGTTTTATTAGTATCTCTGGCCACTTCTATCGAGGTCTTAATTATGTCGGCATCAGCATCTTCTTCTTGTTTACAGGAAAATCCTTGTGACTGTAATCTTTTCATTAAACTTTTAATTATTTTGTACGCAATACGAATTGACAGCAACAGATTGGGGCTGGAAGCAACATCAGCGTGGCATTATGCCCAAATTTACAGAAAAGGATTTAATTCCGGAAGTATTGCTCAAAACTATTTGCTGCAGCTGTGAAACTGGATGTAACAGTTTAAAATGTGGCTGCCGAAAACATGGTTTAAAATGCACAAATTTATGCACAGATTGTCATGGTTCTGAAAATTGCTCCAATATGACATGAATGTCGAGTAAAATAAACTTTTTAACTAAAAAAAAATTGCAGCAATCACATTTTTTTGATGAAATTGTACATAGTAATTAAAAAAGGTTTTTTCAATTTTTTGCATTTTCTAAGAATATTTTCTATAGTAATGTATATTTTTTTTTACACCATCAGAAAGTAGATATTTCAACGAACAAAAAGCCCCCAAACTTTTTGAAAAAAGCTGATATTTTGACGTCAGAATTTTCGATTGAAAATTAGGGTGTTTTTTTGATATTAAGTTAAAATGAAGCGAAAAAATAAATATTTTTAATCAAATAAATTACAGTGTATTTGGGACATAATAAGGTAAGTTTTCAGCAAATTTCGTAGAAAAAAAAATTTTTTTGAAAAAGATATAAATAAAAAACCAAAAACTTGGTTTTTTGAATTTTTCACCTAAATTTTGAGGTTATGTGAAAAAATTGCAAATACAAAAGTTGTAGATCTTTTTATTGCTTACAACTTTGCCATTTAACTTTTTTCCATAGGACTTGTAGTTTTGCCGGAAATCAAGATAAACCATTTTTTTCCCTTAAAAGCTCACCCCCTCCCACTTCCCGAACTCGGATCGACCGTAATTTGTGTTTCCTTTCATTTTGATCATATTCCCCTCCTTTTCTAATGGGTTTCATCCTACTGTAATTTTTTTTGGTTTCAAAAATTATCTACTCTGGTCTATTAATAATAATATCGCCACAGAATCATCCTGTGACTGCCAATCAAGTATATCAACTGTGATATAGTCAAATGTTACTAGATTTAAATTTAATATTATTAAACTTTACTTTAAATTAAATAGTGTTTAATATTACATATCTCCGTTTTCTGTAATAGTGTCCGTTTTCTGAACACAAGGACTAAAAACTTCAGAACTCAACCAACTCCTCTATGGTTGACAAACTCAACCCAACCAACCCTTAATTACAATAATACAGAGTTAACAAAAATTAAATAAGAAATGTTCAAGACAACAAAAATGAAATTGATTTTAAAAATCTAATAGAAGTACATATGATAATAAATTTTAAAAACAAAAATGAGACTTCTGCTGGATTCGAACTACGTAATCACTAAAATAACAAATTATATAGCCACGCCTTTACTAACTTAGCTTAAAGGTTGATCTATGTGTATGAATGAACATGAACTATATATAATAATTCTCTCTTTTGGGTTTCTCAATTAAATGATCTTTTAGCTGGTTTATTTGCTTTGGCTTTTTTACTTCAAAAAGACGAATTTTATTTTTTTTTAAATTTGTGTACATAATTTATAGCGAAAGAAATATAGTCTCTATTGGGTGTCCCATGCACCTCTCGCTATTTTTTTAATACTTTTAAACAGGACTCATGCGTCACGTCATATGGAGTCTTTTCTGTCTATAATAAACTTTGATTGAAAATATCTTTAAAAATGTACAAAATACAAAAAAAAATTATAGAAAACATATGAAATTTTCGTATCTAATAATATTAGATGAAAATTGTATATTAATCCATACATGAGATATATGACACAAGAAAATAAAGGTGTAGTTTACCGAAAATATTAAATTTAATGCTGCGTAGAAAGATTTGTCGTGCATATTTTTAATGATGATGACATTTCTCAACAGTTTAGCTTGATTTTTTGCAATTACTTACATACTGATTAAATCAATATTATAATTTTCTTTAAAATTAATATATAAATAAAAAAAAGTGTATAATTAACCGCCTCATAATGTACTAAACAAAAAATTTCTCTGTTAATATTATAAACAGGTATGATGTGATTACATGATTATAATAATTATTATCTAATATATTGTAAATAAAATATTAGAAAAACTATTGACATATTACTCATAGAATCGTTAAAATGTTTATAATTTTTCTCTTCCTTCTCAACGTCTTAATTTCAACGTCCTACTTTTGTCTGAATTTTCAGCACCCTTTGATTTCATGTCATTCACGAGAAATCGAGAGTCCACAACGTCTGTATTTTAACGTGATCATGAAAAATTGTTCCCGATTTTTGAAATGGATAACCATCCAATTATTTGGTACGTTAGTGAAGGCTGAAAACACATTTGTAAAATTTTCAAAAAACATTTCCTATGTATTATTTGCATATTTTTTCTGAACTTCTAAATCTAACCGTTGATATAATAAAACATTAGAATACTGACAAAATTTATAATGACATTAAAAATGTTGTTTTAAAATATTATTTTATTGTTCTAATAAATAATTTTTTTATTGTTCTAAATGTGAACTACATTCTAAAATTGTTTTTTAAACACTCCTGCGAGTATATTGTTATCTAAAAACATACCCAAATTATAAATATATTATGTACACTCTGTGTCAAAAAAACGCACATTTTAATATTACTCATCCGTCCATTTTTTTTTTTTTTTTTTTTTTTTTTTGACACATATATACATACTTTAAATATGTGGTATAGAATTAAATAGGTAAATTGCATATTTTAATCAATCTATATATAAATAAGGCAATGTCCCGACTGGCATATCAACGCCAAGCTTAAACCACTAATGATAGAAGTTTAAAATTTTGATTGTATATTGTAAAGAAATATTTTTTGAAATTCATATCCTAAAAGGGTAAAACTGGAGATGAAAGTTTCTATAAAAATCCATCATTTTTGAAAATTTTTTACTTTACCAAAAAATTTATTTGATTCTATTTGAAAACAAGAGATCAGGACAACCTTTCTTCTAGTTGCTTGCCTTCTGGTAGGTTTGTTTTCATACAAGATTTGTACCACAGATATAAGAATCTTGCAAGAAACTGAAGGATAATCAAAGATACATTGTCATTAAGAAAGGTACAACAATTTTCCTTATTGTTTGAACGTTTCTAATGTTCTATAAGTTTCGTAATATTTAATAAATACATTACCTTCCCATTATATCTATAGCTGCAGGGAGTACTATGGATAAGCTTCATACATAATTTAACCGCGTTAATAGAATACTTGGCTCGAATTGTTTTTCAAACATTGGCTGTGTCATATATTAGAATAAGAACATGCAATCTATAAGAAGAATTAAGTGCTTTGTTTTAGCAGAATACATTTTTAGAGTTGTTTAGAAAAATAACTTGAATATAGTCTAAATATAATATATTTGTAATAACTTCAGATTTAAGCCATTTTGCTTCTTCTTTAACTCAATAATATTTGATAAAATTTATTTTTGGTTGTCTTCATACTTTATTTTGCGTTAAAGACATTATAATATCGAATAAAAAAAGATACTAGTCAACTAATAAATTTTGTATTATAAAATCCTTTAAATGAGTTGTCCTTAGCAGAATAATTAATGGGTCATATATGATAAACATACAGGTTTTGGAAATGGAACCGTTATTAATTAATCAAAGAAAGCTGCAAAATACTTCTCAGGAACTACTAATATTAACGAAAAATAAAAATACGAAAATTGAAAGCATGTAATTTCTTTAATTTGGCGTATAGTTGAAGACATCCCCTTGGAAGGAACCACCTCTCGTGATTCAAAATGAAATGGGACCACACGGGAAGCACCAGCTTTCAAATAGATAAAGAATCATCAAAATCGGTTCATCCAGTTAAAAGTTCTGAGGTAACAAACATAAAAAAAATACAGTTGAATTGAGAATCTCCTTTTTTTGGTTTGAAGTCGGTTAAAAACAACTTTGCCTTACAGCGCTTTCCAAAATGAAAACATAAAAAAATTTGCCCAGTTTACGATATTCTTAAAGCATTTTATTACATTTACACCATACAACTTGTCTAGTTTACGATGTTTTTATTTAGAGCATTTTATTACATTTGAGTCATATAAATTGCCTAGTTGACTAGTTGATTAGTCACGTGACGGCTGAACATTAAGTCAAATACCCCTATAGTATACTTGATGCCCCTCTCCGAATTTTTTTTCAAAAACCCTTCATTGAAAAAATACTGACCTGGAGAAATTTAAAAAGGCACAATTCATTTGAGTGAAAATTAAATAAACCTTTTTTATTGAAAATTCTTAATGACATTTTTATCCGTAATACCTACTTGTGTCAAGCAATATTGATTAATATAAAATGCTACTTGGATGCATTAAAATTTAATAGCGCATAAAGTATTGTGATTTCATTAATTCATATTTTCGATATAAAATTTACAATGTACATATCTTTACTAGAAGTGACATTGTTTAACGTTGGGTGAAATTTGATTTTATTCATCACATTTATATTGTTTCAACGTACATAAATTCAATTAACAATTATGTACACAATATAATATAGTAAAGTAAACAGTAAATTGTAAACTATAAGCTGAAGGCTTAAATAACAAATGACATATCGAAATGAAATACGTATGTTGCTCAGTCATGTCTAGCAAATTCTATGATATTCGTCCAATTCATTGGAGAATAAACAATATCGATATTAAAGAGTGGGTATTGGGGTTTAATATTCTGATGAAAGCAAATGGACGATTTGTTTCTTTCATTTGATTTCGGTGCAAATAGTGAATTGGGAGTTTATTGTATATAGAAAATATACAAAATAATTTATAGGTTTTAACATGGAAATGAAGAAATTCCTCTGTGGTAGTCCATAGAGACTGTGGCAAATTTGTGTACATCATTTTCTCGTCTTTTTGCGTACGAAAGGGATAAATTATATCAATATGCTTATATGATTATAAAATATGGTAATTTTCTGCGTTTTAGAAGTTACTTCTAATTGAGGATATAAAAAAGAACGAATAAATGAAAGCGGATATCGTTATGTAAAAAAAGTATGAAATAAGGTATGAAAATGGTATCGATATTCATGTGATTTATTTGCAAATTTCCCCTCAGTCAAGTCACTCTCCGTGGTAAATGCGAGAAAATGAGGATAAGGATCTAATTTTTAATCCAAATAAATACCGTATTTCTGAAATTATTGAAAAGTAAAAATTGTTTGAGTTATTGGTTGTTGCCTGTAAACTTTCATTTTAATGTTTGCAAAAGTGGTTAGGTATTTTATTAGTTTTGATAAGTTTTTTAGTTTAAGGTAGTACCAGCATGGTATTTGCAGTTTCTATGTTAAAGCAATGGTACAATTTTTTTTTCGACAGAATTTAACGAAAAATTAAATTTAAGAATTTAATAATGCTTACTATTAATTCCCAAAGTTTCAGAAATTTTGACCGTTTAAAATGGGAAATAATTATGCCAACGTCCCAATTTCGATCAATTTACGTCAAAATTAATATCTCGAAAGTGAAAATTAATTTCTAAATTTTTTTTTTAGAATTGTATTGTATAAACATTTGTTTCTACTTTTTCTTCAATATATAATAATATCATAAAAAATAGTTGGAGAGACCGGACATTTTACATGCTTTAAATGGGACATGACCCTCAAAATCGCGAACTTTGTCTTTAAATATCTCGCGATCTAAACGGTCAAAAATTATGAAATTTTAGGAATTCATAAATAAAGCTATTATAAACCCGAGAAAAAAAATTCGGCCAAATCTGTCGAAAAGTGATTTCATGCTGGTACTACCTTAAAAATAGTTCACACTCTCTTTCAAGTGACCAAAGATGTACGCTGTGATTCAAATTTTAGCACCTGTGTAGTTTTAGCGAATTTTACGAGTAACAAGTGAAAACAAACAATTGACTGAGTAAATTTTTGAAATACCATGCATAAATACCATTGATTACTCTATCACATTACACACACATACATGTCATACATATATAACTGATATTCCCATATAATACACATTATAAAATTTGCGCCTAATTTTCGCTTTCACGGGTAAACAGTGATGTTTAAAAAAAAATGTTTCAAGCAAAAGTTGTTTATTTTTTTATAATGAACATTTTATACATTTAACTTTTGTTCTATCTATAACGGTTTATAAAATGAGTCCTGAGTACGCTGTAAAAATTCCAGCTTGATATCTTTTTCCGTTTTTGAGTTATCGTGTTGACAGACAGACAACCGAAAATGGACTAATTAGGTGATTATATAAACACCTATACCAAAATTTTGTTCATAGCATCAATATTGTTAAGCATTACAAACTTGGGACTAAACTTAGTATACCTTGCATATTACTTAGTATATATGCATGGTATAAAAACAGAAAGTACTTAAACCATAGCATAAAACACATAAGCACCTTTACAATTGCACCCTCTATCCCGTCTTAAATTCCTATTTTCGAGAAGAAATTGTTTTAACGAAACCAAAAAAAAAAACCTTACTTGATATTTTTTTATTGTCATTATTTTGAATCTGCGGCTATTTTTAAAGTAAAGATGCAAAGCATAATTCCTAGACATCCTATAAATAAATTTAGTATTTTAATATTACTGACGATACCACAGTCTTACAAAGTTTCTTTTACAATCAAAACATTTCGAAAACTTAATATTTGATTACCGGTAAAGTTTAAATACGATAACGAACTATTATATTAGAGTTTCAGTATATTACTTTATATTTACTATTTCTTATGAAATTCAATATCTTTGATAATTATATTCAAGAAATTATCAAATTATAATTGTTTTTGATACAAATATCAGTTTCAATATATTATAAGCAGGCACGTATTTAACCTATTTTATTTTCTGTTCCGTTTTCAAAATATTAAGGTGGAAGCTTCATAAAAATTCCTTGTATTATCAATATGGTTACCCGAGTTAAAAAATCAGATATTACACAAATACCTCCCACCACCCAAGTTAAAAATTAAAAAAGTATATTGATGGTTCTCGAATCACGGCATCATACTTTACCTAGAATGTGTGACTTGACACTGCCAAAACGATGAAATACCAACCTCAGTATTCGCACTTGTTCCAATTTATAATAAATCATCACTTGTTACTGACGGTATATATTTGTCTGAATTTCCAATTTTTCTCAACAAATACTGTTTTTCAAGACGCTGGACAAGCCTTTACATTTGAAGTCTTTGTGAATAAATAACGTACGATCGATGCGGATAAATAATTTCACTCATCAGGCCATTGAAATTCAATGAGGGAAAATATCAGGAAAATAAAAGGTCAACTGTCGGGTTGAAAACGAGGATAGCGAAGAAAAATTTGGCAATTTTTATCACATCATTACATAGTGTATGGGGATATCTTATCATTTTTAACCGACTTCAAAAAAGGAGAAGGTTCTCAATTCGACTGAATTTTTATTTTAAAGTTTGTAACCTCCGAACTTTTGACTGTGTGAACTGATTTTGATGATTCTTTTTTTTATTTGAAAGCTGGTGCTTCCCGTGTGGTCCCATTTTTATTTTGTCCAGTTTTGACAATAACATCCATATGAAAAGCATTCTTAAATTCTTAAAGTCTTAAATTTGCATTAGGTATGTGCGCGACAAGTGTACGAATAACTCAATATCACGCCAATCAATTTCGATGATTCTTTTTTAGTGACAAATAAGTTAATGTACTTTAAATTCATTAAAAATCACAAAATAAAAAAAGTTTTAACAAAAAAAAACCGACTTCAAAAAAAAAAAAAAACTATTCCAAAACAAATTAATATACACTAAAAAGTAAAAAAAATAATATAGTTACAATTGTTGTCATTTTTGGAGTCAGTGTCAGCTAAGTTAATGTACCATACTGTTCTGTCACAGTTGTTTCCTTGGCTAACACCGACTCCAAAAATAACAATAATTGTAACTACATTATTTTTTTACTTTTTAGTGCATATTAATTTGTTATGGAATAGTTATTTTTTCGAAGTCGGTTTTTAATTGTTAAAAGTTTTTTTTATTCCCTTTATATCTAAAATATCACAGTCATCATATTTTGTTTTTGTATTCTTGTTCATATATCGTTAACCAATCAAGACAAAGATTCTTCAATAAATAAAATCCATCAAACCGTTTGGATGTAGCCCTTCATTTTTCTGAAATCTAAATATTAGCATTAATTAATTATTCCATTAAAAGTTATTCCATTTTAAAATATGTGCCTGACTTTTAGACGCCAACCTGTATTCGTAAGGTTTTGTTGGTAAATGAGTATGCAAAATATGAGGAACACGATCTGTTGACTGATGCGTTACTATTCATATATAGCTAGATCGAATGTTTCTAATGATTTACCAATTTTTATTCGACAAAAGTTTTCCTATTGATGAATACATTTTACAGAAAACGCTTAATGATGACGTGATTAGCTATAGTGAAACTACCATTAGAATACTCTCTATAATAGTGATAAATGACATAAATCAGAAGTTAAATCAAATGAATTATATAAAAACGGTTTATTTATAACGAACGTTTTAATAAAACAATCGAACATGCAAATACGGAAATATGCATATTTTTCTAACCTGGAATGTAACGTGAATAGAGTGCTGATCGTGGACATGGATAATACCTATCGATGTTACATAATTCTATTAACTTTGTGACATAGTATTTGCACATAGTTGTCTACACTCTATGCTAATAACTGTTATGACACTATGATTACAGTACAACGTGTTTCACAAAATACTATATATTATTGATTTGAACATTGTTTTTACAGTGAAACTTATTTAGAAACTTCTTGCTATTATTACAATAATTAATTCTATCTCTAACCGTTTAAAAAGATGCAATTTTGCGTATAATCGTGTAACATGAAAAAAATAGACAAACTTCGAAAAGCTGTATCTCCAAAACTATTGGTCCTATAAAAACGTTTTATCTCAAATTCTTGAAAATTTAACCTTCTTAAAATTATTTAATACAATTTTTGAGGAAAAACTAGTCAAAATTGGCAAAAACTGAAACAAGGTAAACATTTTTGAGGTTTTTCTTATTTTTCGGCATGATCAGGTCATTCACGAGGTCGAAAACTTGAATTTAACATTGCCTTTACATTGCAAACAACATATAAAAATAAAATAACCTGATTTGATACAAGGGTCCAATATTTTTATTTTGATTGAGTTAAATAACATGCTTGTTTTTTGTCTTTTGGGAAGGCCCGAAGACCATTGCATTACTCTATAATATAGTCTATACAAGGTGTTCTATAATTGACTTCAGAATTCTTGAAATTGTAAAAAAAGCTTATAAAGACGAACGAAAAAACTCTTTTCCAAATTTCGATTTGAGGCCTAATTTTCGAGTTAATTAACCAAATCAATCAATTAATTTATCCAATGACAGCGCACTTAGAAATAGAAGGATGACTTTCTCGTGACTGGGTAGGGTTTAATAAAAATTTAAAAAGTAAGATACATAATTTGATAATTGAATTCAACGATAAAGACAAATTATTATAGTCTTTATAGTTACGTTTCATTATCAAATTATCTATGCCACTTTTAAAGTTCTATTTAGTCCCACCCAGTAATTACTCTCCCCACTTTTTTAAATTTATATTAAACTCTATCCACTAATTACCATGGTGTGTAATAGTACACAGGTTTGTCCTTATATTATTATCTAAGTGCTCTGTTATTGGATAAATTTATTAGTTAATTTGGTTAATTATCTCAGAAATTAGGCCTCAGGTCGCAATTTGGTAAATTACTTTTCCGTTCCTCTTTATAAGTTTATTTAGGAATTCAAGAGTTCTGCAGTCAATTATAGAACACTTTGTATATCTTATATACAACTCTTAAACCTTTGCGCTAAAAATTTTAATTTTTTCCTCTTCGCTCTTGGAGATAGATTAGAGTCTTCGTTTTTTCGCTTCTTTCTTGGAGAAAGATTAGATGCATGTGTAGTGTCACAATACTTACCTTCTCTTTTTATATCCCTAAGATTAACTAAAGTAAGTGCACCTGTGTAACTGCTTTTCCCTACATGCTGGGACTGATTATTTTATGAAATTATACTGCTTCAATTCAAAGATCATTTTTAAATCTATTTTAAAGAAGACTATGAGTCAATATCATTAAATATTTATTATAAAACATGACTTAGTCACCTCTGAAATGCTGTTTAAATATTAATAACATCCATTAAAAGGATAATTTTTTTAAATATTAATATCAATATAATATTTATGCAAATATGGTAACATTATTTCGAAGGCCAATTTTATATACCTACATCTTTGGACTATTTGAAGAAAAAAAAAGTCCAAAGATAAGTGCACATACTTTTATTGATTTGATTAATTCCAATCAGGGAAATAAATATCCATTGTGTATGATTTGACCAAGTCAAATCGAGGATTTCATTTCAGTAAGAGAAGTCAATTATCTGATTTCAATCAATTTCCTGTTTTTGAGTGTCTTACAGTATTCTTAAGAAAAATGCTCGATTTAAATTTATTTATGATAAGTAAATGGAAAATTATTCTGGTTTGGCTCTTAAATTTGTCGTGAAATATGTATGGGCTATCTATCTTGATGAACTCAAAGCTGTGTTGATATATCTGAGAAAATTAATATTTATAGTTGGAAATATAAATAGTACCTTCGCTAGACAATGTTGAACGACTCGACATTTCGAAAGCTAATGTATTGAATTATGTACCATTAAAAATATTTGATTGGGAGTTCTAACCCATGTTAGGGTAAAAATTGGAATTTAAATATCTACTCTTTTTAACCGACTTAAAAACCGATAAAAATTTTGATGATTATTTTTCTGTTTGATATCTGGTACTTCCCGTGCGGGTCTATTTTAATTTGGTCCAGTTCTGGCAATGGCATCCATATATGTCTTTAATTGAATTAAGTATGTGCACGCCAAATGAACGAATAACTCAATATCACGTCAACCGATTTCGATAATTGTTTTTTTAGTGAAAAATTAGTTAGTGTATTTCAGAACCACTAAAAATAAAAAAATTTTTAACCAAAATGAAACTGACTTAAAAAAAAACTATTCCAAAAGAATATTGGAATTGGTAGAGTGTTTGTTTGAAAACATAACATTTTTTTGTTGCTTCTTAAAAATTATTTTAAATTCAGTCTGTATATCTATAGCCTATCTAAGTCTGTATATCTATAGTCTGTATATCTTAGCCTATGATTTGTTATATACATCAGCTAACTTTTTAACTAATCTCGAAAAATATCAACTGTAATTATCTCGGTATTATCTCGGTTGATTATCTATTCAGGCTACAAAACCATACAGAAAACTTACCATACAGAAAAATAATATATCACACTAAGAATACAAGTTTGTATGAAATGAATCAAAACAATATTAATATTCGAAAACATTTCAACATTTTATTTTCAAAAAAAAAAGTACTTAATAAATTAAATTTTACAGAATACGACAAATACTTATAAAAAAAGATAGGAAAAACAGTTTTCTTTTTTTCATCTAAACATTATACAATAAGGTACATATGAAAAACTTACGTGCTAAAATTGTTACGCTAAAAATAAACAAAATAAATAAAAACTTGGCAAGCAAATTATATAAATAAACTGCATTATGCAAAAGGTATGCAAAAGAAATGCTACAAATAAAAAAATGGAAAATTGATTCAAGCTACAACAGTAGCTTTATTGTGAAATCCAAAATTGTTTATCAACGCATTGTTAAAATTGAGGAATTAACCAAGCGTACATTTCTTAGACTTATTTCGATCAAGTCTTTAGATATAGTCTATCGACACTAAGCAAGGTTAATATTGATAGAGCCGCCCTATTTAAGTTATAAATTTAAAAAAAAACCAAGGTACATCTATAGTCCGACAGTTGGAAAATATCCAATATCAAGATGCTAAAGTGCCAAATTCGATTTCAAAAAATTTACTCTGTCTTTGTTACCAATATTATTGCAGAAAATAATAGTTTGTAAATGAAAAATAAATTTAATATGCAAAGTAAGAATAGTTAATTATTGTTATTATTTCTGCAATGTAAAAAAAGAAATAGCTACAAAACTAGAAGGTGATTAAAAGTCACTGGTCATTTTAAAATGCAGTATGGACCAAAAATAGCTAATGATATTAATTTAAAATAAGAAAATCATACAGAATTTAGATAATGGCCATACTTGAATAATGCTTTACTTCAAGGCCATCTTGAATTCATTAAAATTTGTGCTTATTTACAAGGCTATCTATTTTTAACACTGTACTTTTATTAACTATAAGATAATGGAAGAGCCAGGCCAAAAAAATTCGTTGAATTAACTAGAGTTGATCATTTGAGGTTTGGTTATAGTAATTGTGTACAAACATACTGCGGTCAGTCAAGCGAGTCAGATATATGCGATCGAAACGGTTAAGTTTTATGTGATACTAAAATGAATTTACTAAAGTTGAATTTTGTTATACAGATTGTATATTACATATAAATAACAGTTATGATTGTCAGTTAGTTAGGTGTTAGAACAGGGATTGTCAGTCAGCCCTTATAAACATAAATAAGAGCCGACTGATCAGGCCTGTTCTAACATTTGATGGACTGACTGATATTACTGTTATCTATATGCAATATATAAAAGCTGTATAATAGCTTTAATAAATTCATTTAAATACTACAGAAATCATAAATGAATCTGATGTA
The DNA here is from genome assembly GCF_905475395.1 of Chrysoperla carnea. Taxonomy (NCBI): domain Eukaryota; kingdom Metazoa; phylum Arthropoda; class Insecta; order Neuroptera; family Chrysopidae; genus Chrysoperla; species Chrysoperla carnea. Next base: position 67,704,116 of record NC_058337.1, on the reverse strand, counting down.
TATTTTGTTCATAAATAAGGGCTGACTGACCAGCCCTGTTCTAACCCCTAACTGACTGACAATCAAAACTGTTATTTATATGCAATATAAAATCTGTATTACAATATTCAGGTTTAGTAAACTCATTTTAGTATCACGTAAAACTTAACAGTTTCGATAGCATTTATCTGAACCCTGTTCTATCGTTCGCTTGGCTGACCGCAGTATGTGTGTGAACACAACTACTATAACCAATGCTCAAATTATCAGCTTTAGTAAATTAAACGAAGTTTTCTGGGCTGGTTCTTAATCCAAGAGACTTTCCTTTATTTTCGAAAGCTCTATGTACACATCCTTCCTACCTGATAACAGAGAGCCTAAAAATTAATATTATTTTTGTTTGTTAAAAGTTATTTTTTATTTTTATAATAATAATAAATATAACAAATAATAATTATACATATAATTAATAATACATGGTGTGTCAGGAAGAATGCACCAAACGTTAGAAACATATTCTACACATGTAAAATAAAGTGCTTAAAATCCAAATTTTGCATTATATTTAATTTGTGTTCAGGTTAAAATAAATTTTAAAATATACTTAATATCATGTTTGGTCATGGTGTATACTCCCCTCAGCTCACCCCATTTAAAAAATATTAACAAGAAATGATTTTGTTCCAAAAATATCAATTATATTCGTGGTTACATGATATCTGATATTTTGGTTTGATCTCTCTTTGATGCTCTCCATTCTTCCCAACATTCTTCTTGGGAAATACTTTGTGACCAATTACATAGGCCATTTTTATCTGGCATACATATACCGTTTCTTAGTGTACACACGGATGATATGGAATATGGACAACCAAGTTTACTTTGTTCTGACTCTGGTTTTGAGTTTGTTTTTTCCAACTGAAAACAAATCATATTGTCAATATCAATAACTAAAATCTAAATCTCAATAACAAAAAACTTCTAAAGTCTAATAAACTATAATTAATCGTTATTTATGGGATGCCTACATACAAACGTACAAACTCACGCAGAAAGTAAATATCACACCGCAATAAAAATAAAACTTTTTATGAACTCGCGCATAGCCATAAACATATTTATTTAAAGAACGTTACACACTTAAATAAGAAGTAATAATTTCGGTTAGTGCCTTTCCTGGGTTATATCACTGTCATCGCGGCCGTTGTAATATTTTGAAACTATATCAAATATAAATATCTATACCGGATGAATCAGAATATATGATAAATAATCTAGGCGATGATAAGATTCACCTAGCAAGCATTCTTTTGAAGCTTTTGTTCCATCTTCAATAGTTGTTTAGTAATTTTGCTATATCTCTCACAATCTGTTAAAGATAAAGCAAAAATACCAACAACTTTTGCTCAAAATCCATTGGACACAGAATAGAAAATTTTTAATGCCTGTAGCTCTGATGGGGAGAATTTGGAGAAACATGTTCCATATACCAAAATACTTGTTTGGGTGTACCATATCATGCCCTAGATTATTGATCCTTTATTCTGATACACCTGATATAATATAGCTATGTAATAATAGGTTTTAACGATATGATACTAGGTTTATTTACTACATAATAAAATATAAGTCCTGCGAGACAGCGGGTCCTGAAAAATTTAGTACCAAAAAAGAGGTTTCCGCCTACTTTCAAGAATCAGATTTTATATTATTGAGGCTATTTATTTATCACAAATTACATTCTTGAACTGTATAAAAACACAAAATTTATAATTTTCTTACCTCGCAGTCACATCCATAATAGTACAGCTTTTTGAAGCCTTTCTGTTGTCGCTTAGTAAGATGTTGCCATTTACGATTATAGTTACACAAATTCATAACTAACTTCATTGTTTTGACTGTACCTCTTACAATTTGTTTCTCACCATATTTTTCAATATGGCATAAAGATTCGGTTTTGTTGATTGGCTGCAAACCTCTAAAGGTAAACTTTCGTCGGGATCGTTTGGATATCTGTAATTAAAAAAAAAAAAGTATAATAAAACCTAATATTTATTACAATCAAAATTTTTTATTGAGGAAAAAAATTGGCTTAAAATAAAACTACAATACTATTTAAACTAGATTTTATTAGGTTTTGAATAAACACATATATAAAGAAACCATAGTAATTTACAACAATACCTTTTAAATAATTGAATGAAACGTCTAAAGCCTACTCTTTTAATAATCTAATCATGCTACAAACCACTTCTGATATATCAATTGGGACATTAAAAAAAATTTTTTTAACTTAAGTTATGATGGAACCCCCTCCCCCCCTAAAGTTTTCAGAATTTGTTTAGACTTAATCCAACTTCATATAAAAAAAATGATCTTTATTAAAAAATTGACCTGGCGCTCGTACATCATTAATTGATATAAATGCTAATTTTTTCGCTAAATATGTGAAAAATTAAAAGTTTTCTTACCTCGCATTGGCATCCGTGCTGTTTTATATATTTTTCAATGTGCGCTTGCTTATAATTTTTTTCATGTAATAATTTGGTATGTGGCACTGTACAAATATGACTATTAAAGTTTTCTCTACCATATGAAACACGGCCAGTAACTAGATAAGTTTGTTTTGGTTCAAACGTATCCTTATATAAACCACACATCGATTCCTCAGAAGGCGCTAAAATTTTTCCATATTTTAATAAAGCTTCAGCTTCAGGTGATGCCTAAAAATTAAATAGGAATAATTGAGAATATGTTAAAAATAATTTTAACATTTTAATAAAGCGTAACATACTTTAAAAATCTTTCGTAGTCGAAATTTGTAGGCTACTTCATATTCACTTATTTTGGATGATCTTTGGAATGTAGCAGCAATAACTGAAAAAAATTTAAGATAATAAGATATATTATTAATTATATTGGCTTATATTTTTATATATTCGTGAGGTGTCTATTGAATATACGGGACACGTGGTTGACATTTTGTATGAAAATACGCAATTTTTGAATATACCACATTCAAACATAAAAAAAATTTTCGCCTATATAATGTGGCCGAAAGGGTGGGAAAGTTGTGTTAGTATTTTTGAATTCTTTTAACACTCTCTATACAGGGTATTTAAACAATTAACTCAGACAATTGTTTCTGTACAGTTTTTTTTCACTTTAGAAAAAGTATAATTCGTTAAAAAATATTCAGCAAATGCTGTTTTTTTTTGTAATTATCGAATGGATATCGTCATCAAGAATTATATTTAGGGATATTATTTTTATCTCCGGGTAAATTGTAGGATATATCACTAAAACTAATCACATACTTCCTTCAATAAAAAAACATTAAAAGCTATTATTAACTAAATGTGTCTTGCATTATTTTAAATGTTTATACTATAATTGCAAAGTCAAGAATAATAGGAATCAAAGCAAGTAAAAATAACAATTTAAAAGCTTTCTATACATACCAAAATCAGCTTTGCACGCATGGAACTGTGGATGATCAAAACTACACGAACAGGCATCACTTATATCGATTAATAAAAATGTAACCAAAATTGCTATTAAATACGCATTCATTTTCTGTTTGTTTCGATAACATTGTCGGACTGCTTCTATTGTTGTATATGGTGAACATGTTGTTCTCATATTTTGTTTGTTATTGTGCATTGATTTTCGATTTTGTTCTTCCAATAAAACCATTTTTATTTGATTCTTTTCTGTAACAATAGGAAAGAAAGAATTGATTACTTTATTAAAGTCAACAGAAGGTTAAATAAAATTTAACTTTGATTTTTATTCTTATTTGTATTTTCGTTTGTATTTTATATAATTTTAAATCAGGATTTTATCACGTCTAACTTTTTACTTTTTAGTTTTTTGGCTGGTTAAATAACATACTACTGTAGAAAATTACGTAGTAGTTTGCTCTAAAATATGTTATTTTCCTCAGAAACGAGTTACTTGAAATTAAATATAATCTACTGTTTTTCGAATAAAAATTATTTTATTAAAAGTAACTTTACACTTACACTCTCTCAAAATAATTTTAATAAATCTTAATAATATATAATTTTATAATAATATTCTGCATAGTAGACAAATTTTTGTCAGAAATGTGTCACATTGGCAGTAATTTTTAAAATTACCATGTTTTACTCTCACTTCCTTTAAGATATTAATTTATTCTTCTAAAATAGACACCTATTGCAATTCTTTTAAAACGGAACTTTGTTAAAATTAGAAATATTTTTACCTTGATAAGAACTACGACTTTTATTTATAATATTTAGATAAATGCAGGTAAAAATTTGTTAATTAATATTAAAGCAAAATATTTTCTACTAAGGTTTGTAAAAATTTTGATTTTGATATTTATGCCCTTATTTGAATCAAATCAAGTTAAAAAAAATTCTTTGTTTGAACTTTATTTTAAAACCCTAACGATTTTAATTGTGAGAGCAAAGCCACACTCACTTTTAAAATAAAATTTTTTAATATTTACTTAAATTTTAAGCTTTTTACAAAACCTTTTAGACGCTAGTACCTTCCAAACAGATGTTTATGAAGTATTTTATCAGAAAATTGTAAGAAGTTTTAGATTTTTCTACCAACTATTCTATGCGGTAGTTTAAAATTAAACCTTAAACTCCACTGCGTATTTGACAATATTGGGTAATAATTAAACAAAAGTATGAATTATTATTAAACATAATAAATGTCATTTAAGTTTAAACGGCGCGGCAATAAATAATAATTAATGTCTTTTTTTTTAAATTTATTTATTTTAAATAAAATTATTAAATAAAATTTTCATAAATTTAAATCAATTTATTTATTTGAATAAGTACAGTATGATTCAAAATATTCAATAATTTGAAATAATTTAATTTTGGCATTAAATAGTGGCATTAATTTTTCCCTGTATTCATTGGAGAAAAATTTAAAACGAACTAATCAATTTTAAAGAGAGACAACACAAACGTAAAAAAAAGAAATAATAATGTATTTCCTCATAGACCTGTGTAGCGTTTATATGAAAATATGCATCCTTGTGTCTTATCTTGATACACCTACCGACTTGGAGTACTCAGCAAGAAAAACTTTATTAACTTAATTTGACTTAAATTATCGTGTTGACCGTCCATCAACACGATAACTCATAAACCAAAAGAAATATCAAGCTGAACTTTGTATATTATGCTCAAGATGAAATAAGTGAGTTTGAGTTCGTAAATGAGCAGCATGGTCAATGAGTTCTTGGGTCCGTAGAGCCCATCTTGAAAACAGTTAGAGATAGAATAAAAGTTTAACTCTTTATAAAAAATAAACAACTTTTGTTAGAAAATTTTTTTCGCAAACATAACTGTTTACCCGTGAGGGCACAAATTAGGACAAAACTTTGGGGTCCAATTTCTTCAAAATTATAAAAGATTGGTTCAAAAGTTTCAGGTAGCTTCTAATAGTGGTCTTGTGAAAGATTCTCGAAAAACGGAAATAAATTTAGAAAATACTTTCGATAATTTTGGCAAAACAAATGGTGGCTTTTCGTCCGCCATAATTGTTTTTTAAACTTTTCTAATTTATTAAAAATAATGTAAGCGCTAACATTCAATACTTTCTATACAGGGTATTTCAACTATTAACTCAGTCAAATGTTCACTTGTTTTAGATTGGGACTAATTAAAATTAAAATTTTCCATTTTTTTTAAATTAGTTAAATCAAATAAATGTTGATTCCTTACATTCAAAGAATATTCCTATTAGCTAAAGGATAAAGCATATTTTTAATGGATCTCCTGTAGGTATATAATATGTGTAGATATACATGCAATTACTACACGTTATTGAACATTGTAAACAATCAAAATATTTTAATGAAAAGAATGTGGCTATATTTAGGATATTTATTATTTGCTGCTATGCTCAGAAAAAATTCTGATAACAGTCGAACTTCTGAATAAATTGGTGGTTTATCGCTGGTTTTAGGGCGTTCGCCTAAAGTCTACCTCAGCCATGTTTATTTTACAAACAAAAATATACTAACAGGAAACACATTCTGTCTTTGTTGTGCTCGGTCTATTATTGTCTGTCGTATTACCACGAAGTATCGTGGCAGAGATTATGACATGAAGAATGACTAAATAATCAAAGTTTTATAAAATTCTATTTAATGTTATATGATTATTTGAGCAGGTCTAAATAGACATACTATTAGCTTATATTAAACTATCCATTAAATTACATCTATCACTATATATTCATTAAAAATAATTTAATACACGCGTGTACACAGTATCTAGTTAATTACTATCATTTTTCTTATGGCTGGCTTACTTTCTAATCTTAAATTTGTGTAGGCATCACAAGGTATGTCATTATTTAGTTCAAATTTAATCGATTTTTTTGTTAATAAATCGACTATTAATGTTTTGTCTTTATCATCAAATTATCCTTCGTTTCCAAATTGAATTATTTTATTTAGTTTAAAAATATATGGCTTAGCAAATTTTATAAGCCTTTGTGAAATATTTTTGCAAAGATATTTGAAACTCTTCAAGAGCAGAGGAATGAATTTATCTTTTCAGAAAATTGAATGTATCTTATACTTCTATCAGCATGATTTATTATTGAGACGTTTTCAAAAACATTGTTCCGGCCATAGCCTATTTATTCGACTGTTTTTATTGATTTACATTACGAGTGTTTGAGGGAGGGGTGGCATAAGTGAGAGTAAGGAAGATGAAGAATATTATTTTCCTGCGGCGGGAAAGCGGTGTTTTTCTGCGAAGAGAAAGCATTGTTTTGTTGTTCATTTTGGACACTATTGACGTGGCGATCGATTCAGTTCAAACAAAGCACCAATAGCTTCGAAATGTATGGGTCGATTTTATGTCGTATTGACTCTTGTTGGGTTTGTTTGTTCTTAGTGATGATCTAAGTCAGTTGCCTGTATGCCTACCTTTAAAAATTGTTTGCTTTAAAGGCATTTAAAATTTATTTTTGCCTTTGTAGTGGGAAAATACATTTCGAATCTGACATGAAACTTAACAAACTGATTTTTAATGACAACAAAAATTTTAAAAGTAATAAAAAAAAAATAAATATGTATAAACTGTTAAACACCATATTAAGACATTTAATTAATTTTTGTAGCGTAAAATAAAATTTAAAACTTTATTTAAAAGTTGTACTTGTGACTTTAAAAATAAGCAATTAATTTTAATGTACTATAATATTCCATTAAATATTTATAACTAATTAAATTATGTATCGACTTAAGGTTATTCGATTAGTAAATATACACAATAAAAATGATGAGAATTAAAATATTTCGATGATTTTATCTATTTACATGATGTAGCCAGAACATTTTTTTTTCGAGATTAAGTTTATTTAAAAAAAAAAATCACCAACTCTTAATCAATTGATCTAATATCATAAATAATATTGAAATTCGCTAAAAAGACTTTTTATTGTTTAATATATATTTAAATAAAACGATTAAAACAAAAATTATTCCCTAAGAATGTTTTCATAGATTCAGTGTGCCATGTTTGCGTGGTAAAAAGGATTATAAAAACAGGCAAGCTATTTTAAAACAATGTAAATTAAATTTATATTTACTACACTTTTTAAAACATTGTAAATTAAACGGATTACGTCACTCAATGATTTTTATTTGAGCATTTTCGTTCCTCAAATTTTTTAATCTTTAGAACTGCATGTACCTTCCAAATATTAACGAAAAAATAGAAAATTAAAACAGTTTCGTGTTAAAAAATACAAATATACCTACTATTATATCCAATTTTGAAACAAAAAATTTTGCTGAATAAGCCGATATTCTAGGATTAAAACAGTAATAAGCGGATTAGTTATTAATTTCTTCCCCTTTAAATTTTGGGAAAATCGATTGGAGTTGGAGTTTTACTAATTAACGTTCATAACGGATAAAAACTAAATATATTTTAAAAAGGTAGAACATGAACAATAACTTCCTTGAAACTTAAACTACCTGTCCAATCTGAAATAAACTAACTCTAATTAGTATGGCTAATCAATCGAACATTTTTTTACTTTCTAAATAAAAAATACAATAATGCCTGCAGGATATTAATAATGCCAGGAAACGAAAATACTTTATAAAAAATTCACATTTTTGTGCATTAGTGATCTAATAACCTTATAAAAAAAAAAACCAGTAGCATGTAGTTTAAATTAACAACTTTTCAAAATCTATTTCATTAGCTATTTTTATTGACTTTATTATGAAAAAAAAATGTATTTGCTACAGACTGCGCATTGAAATGAATTAAATCCATTAAGATAAAATTGATATTATAAATCTTTCGATTTCTTTCAAACACTTTTACCGCAACAGCTTTATATATATTAGTAATAATTAATATTTATGGGCATAAATAAAAACCATTACATCATAATCCTTGACCTTACTTTATTCACTAAAAGAAATTTATTTTAAAAACTTATTTCAATTAATCAATTTATAAAGTGATTCAAAATTAACGGTATTACATAATTATTACAATTTTCACTTTATGATACTGAAAAAAAATTTTGCTATACAATTTTTGAAATTACATTTACAATGGGTTTTCGTCAATGGATTTATTGCCAATATAAACCACAATGTTTAAAGCCTTGTCTTTTTCGAGATATACGATGGTAAAATCGAATAAGACCAAATTTAAGTATTAAATAAAAAAATTGTTTTGTTTTAAGTTGTTATTCCTTTCTTTTTAAAATAAAAGATATTAATGACACCCTATATAAAAAAAGGTACTAAAACGTGTTTGATATACCTTCTAAACTATACACTTCTTTGCCTCGGTTGACAGGGTTATCTAGTGGTTGGAATATGGCACTAGGTCACTCATTGTTATTATAGTCTGTTAGTAGTATCTCATTTACCCACCAATTGGTGGTTGGGGTTGGAAGTATGAGATGAAAATTTCTTTTTCATCGTAATTGATAGAAAATGTTCAAAGTATTGACAGTTACATTTAAGTAAGTTTTTAAAAGTGGATGACTATCAAATTAACTAATGCATCTAAATGTAAGATTCTTGGGGCTTATTAAGGCTCAAAATCAAATACTCAAAAAGATGTGTTCCTTTCTTTATATTTAATTTTTCTATGATAAAGAAAGATATGACAAAATGGCATCGTGTGTGCGCATAAGGTTTCATTCTCACAGTAAAAGAAGTATGGATACGCATGGCTTATAAATTCAAATTTAATAGTATTAAAAGTAATAATTAATTTTAAAAGAGATTAATATCTTTAAAATTTATAGTAATTGGGATTTAAATAGGCACGTGTGTCAAATAGGTTACGAGGATAAGAATATATGTTATTCGAATGACTAAATATTTCTTTAATAGAATAAATAATACACATACTTAGTAAATACATTTCTATGAAAATACCATCTGGTTTATTTCAAGTATAATTTATTACGAAATTTATATGCTTTGAGTACATGCCAAAAATTTTTCCGTAATAATTAATTTTTGAAATATAAATATTTGATTGTTTGGAAATTTGCACACGTAATTTTGTGTATTAAATCATTTTCAAAAATTGTTAATTGCAACAGTATACAAAAAAAAATATAAATTTATTTGTGAAACAATTTCTGGTATATTAAAAAAAAAAAAAAAAAAAAAAAAAAAAAAATTGACCAAGTGCATAAATCTTTCTAATTCTGAAAAATTCGCTTGACAGTGAAAAATGTTCTGCACTAATGGAAAATTGTTGCGGATATGGTCTCTTTTTTAGTTCTACCTTGTCGTATACATAAACAAAATTTTGAAAATTGTGTCTTTCACGAATACATAAAATGTTATATAAAACTTTTTTTTTTCGTTATGTTTATAAAAAAATGATCACGTTTATTTTCCATTTCCTGGAAATTTAAAAACTAGTAATTTCCGTTTAGATATTCGTGTAATCTTTCAATAAAATCCAATATGCTGTGTTGTATGATTTTTGGTGATAAAAGAGCAGAATGGTCAATTTTCATAAATTTTCCACACTATACCTACCTCCAATTTAAATTATGAAAAATATCATCATTTTTTTTTGCTCCTCATCAAGATTTATTTTGGTTGATATGTCACATGCTACAATTTGAAAAAGTATACTCACCTAAATAAATTACCCCTCAAAATTAACCAACCTTACTATCTTTAAAATCAAAATATAATTTTTAGTACTCAATAAAAACCAGGAGGATTCCAATTACTAGCATGAAAACTTTATTATAATATTATTATTACTATGAAAAATTTATTATAATATAAATCAAATAAAGCATATTAAAAAATAATTGGAATGTATGTATTTTTAACCCACGAACTAAAAAAAGGAGTGTTATAAATTTGACAACTATGTGTGTTCCTGAAACATAGGTAGGAACACTCTCCGTTAAATTACCTTTCAAACGAAACCAAAAAAAAAATTGGTTCATCCGCTTGGGTGCTACGATGCCACAGACTGACACACATCACATAGCGGTCAAACTGATAACACCCGTTTTTTTTAGTTCGGGGAATTTAGTTTAGGTACGGTTGAGCGAAAAGTGTTCTAATTCCTGGACATTTCCGATTATCGAGTGTTCCTATTATAGAGACTCTACTGTATATAAACTTTTTTTTATTTATTTTTTTTTTTTATTTAATAAAATGTTAATTTTATTCAACTATGCTTCTAATCATAATGTAGGAAGAACATCCAACCTAAATGAGAATTTCTACATTCTTAACGGGTAACCTTTCTTTCTTTAAACGCAAAATATCTTTGAAAAAAATAACCAACACTCCAAAAAATGAAATATTTCACATAGTAGCTTAATATATAGAAAAACATTAAGCTACAAAAGTTGCCTGGAGAAATAGAGAAATAAAATATAAATTACATTATAGAAAGTAAATATAAAAAATGAGAACAGTTTTTCATTTAAAAACTGTCGGAGGTAAAATGTATGTTGTTTTTACTTCTGTTTTAGTATAACAGTAGATATTTAATAATATTGAGGGTTTTCCTTTAGGACGTGTCATTTCTTAGTTACAAAATACGTAACTATATTTTTAGTTCAGATTTCAGTAAAATTATCAATTAACTTGTGGAACGCGATATCGCTTAAATAATCGTCACGGCAATGGTACATGGTAAGAAATTTTTTGTGGATATCACTATGTCAGTATCGGTGTGAACGCCATACTGACTTGACCATTGAAGAAATAGTGACATTGCAATAGTTATGGCGGATGAGTCAATGCAGTAAAAGTTTCAAGCTCATACTACTTAGTGATACCCACAATACTTCTGGTGGATAGCACTATTCAGTACTGTAATATTACTTATGCTAACAAAGATAGTGTAGTATCTGTCTCTATACCTTACCAGTATCTGTCTCTATGCCATTGTAGTTAATGTTAGTTAAATTTCGATTTTTTGGAAGAACTATATTATTGAGCCGCATATTGGCTGTTGTCTTTCATGATTGTTAGCCTGAATATTATCTTTGAGCACTCTAATTTTGTAATATTAAAATTTGATCTTTTAACTAAGTACGCCTCGGCTCGGGCTCGCAAAATTTTTTGGGCTCGCAAACATGTTGTCGCAAAATTTTCAGAATATCCCTATCTTTGGCAGGACAAAAACGGAGCGAACTTAAATATTAAACCTCTTAATGGGAAACCTCGCATTCAAATAAAAATATACCTACTAGAAATGTTATATATTAATAAAAATAATTATATCATTTATGTGAGTGTATAAAAAATTAATAAAAAATGATTGTAAATAGAGTATGAAACAGCGATGACGTTTTGAAACCACTTTTGACAACAGTTTTTATAAATGATTGACTATATTTTGAAGCCTTAAAGTTGCAAAAATAAAGAACTGTTTGTACGAATAAGGAATCGAAAGAGTCTGTTTTAAAATTTTTTTGAAAAAGCAATACAACACTTCTTTACCAGCCCATTGAAGATTTCTACGGTTTTAGAACTAAGGTGATGAAACAATTCTACTTTTTGAACTGCAACAATCCACGGTAATAATCATTCAGCCTTATCGTCTGCTGCACTTATAACGGTTTTAGTTAATTATCACCATTTTTTAAACTGTTATCAAACTGTCACCTCATTAATACCAGGAAAACTAGTTTGACAAAAAAATTAAATCTAATCTTTCAATTGTAGACCAGGTAATGGTTTTGAATATTTTAAATTTTTTTAATTAAAATTTAAAATAGCCTTTTGTTGTTAGAAGAATCCATGTTAGAAGCACATCATTCCCGAAACATATACTTTATTGAAAAATATCTTTTTCGATGTAAAGGAGATAACTGATACTGGATTAAACATGAAATAAGCCTCTCGTTATGTAGTTGAAATTCAAACTAAAGGTTATATTTAGGATTTTGTAGCGGAATAAACATAACATATTTTTAAAATGATTGTTTCAAAATGTTTCATAAGCCACTATATTTGAAATCTTGTAATTCTTAAGAAAATAAGTAATAATAATTTTCTGTAACAAGTTATATTTGTTCAGTCCTTTACAACGGAACTGTATGAAAGTTCAAATCTGAAAAGAAAACCTCTCTCCAAATTATTTCGAAGTGGAAGATATTTTGAAGTACTAAGAGAAAATTGAACGTCATAGTTTTGAATAAATCTTAATTTTATTTTTAAAAATATAATAAAAATTTTTTTGAATTAATTTCAAAAGAAAATTTGGCAAAACCACCAATGCCAGACCTGCGTGGACTAAGCATTATTCAACGCTCGGTTTTTATTATTATGATTGCTCATAAAACAATTATTACATTATAATAATTTAATTCTTTTTTTTTTTTTCTTATTTAATTAAAATTTTATCTTTCGTGGTGTAAATATTATTTGTATGGCATTTCTATTAAATTTTTCATGGAAATTAATGTTCATATATAGTATATAATTATCTTTTGTTGACATATATAGCTTTATTATAGTTATATAATAAAAAAACTTTGTTAATCAAAAGTTTTATTATATTACTACATACTACCTTGGTATTTTGATTAAAAAATTGTTTTTAAATAAGTAAGCAAATTTTTTGTGATCTACAATTAATTTTTCATGTAAGTATAGTGAGAAAATGAAAACTAGACATCTGCCTGAATTAAACTCCGAACTTTTGGCTTTCTTAGCAAAAACCAATAAAATTGCTTGAACATTTTGGTTAGATAGATTTGATAGATTTTTTGTAAAGTTATTTGAGTTGTTTTTTTATATCTTGAGCCTTTTGTATATTGTAAATTAAGCACTATATATTATAAATGTGAAAGATATAAATGTTGTTTGTTTGTTTGTTACGCTTTCACGCAAAAAAGTACTGAATGGATTTGAATGAAACTTTACAATAACAATAATAATATACCTCATACACCGCAATAACACATGAGCTATAGTTTATAAAGATATATTTAAAAGAAAATTAAAATAAAAAAATAGTATGGTCAATTTATGGGCATCTGTTTAACCAAGGTTATCAGATATTATACTTCTTACATTTCAAAATGAAATTGAAAATTGATTATTTTGACACTGTAGGTGAGCACTAACAAAGAATTTAAAAAAATTTAACTAAAACTTAAGAAGGTGAAAAAGAGGATACAAGTTTGTGGGTACATTATAATAGAATGATTATTCACTCAAAAACTAGGTACTTACCCGATAAGAAAAATTATTTAACGTATAGAACGCTTCGTTATCAGCGAATAACATGCTGTTTCCAAAAAAATTTAATTAAGGCGAAAGAATAACTGTGGAATGTTATGATTACAAAAAATTAATTAGAGTAAAAAATAGTAATGATATCATTTATAAGATTACCCATGCATTTCTGCTTCTTAAAATATATCTAATGACTTAGTTTTTAATGTTCTTAAAAAACAACAAGATGGAATGTATTCAACGAAGAAAGAAATAAAGAGTTTACCAATGTTTCGCTAAATAAACAAAATTCAATAAAAAAGCCATTTGAATTATTTAGCTCAAGGTAAAATCATTGAATAATAATGCCTCGAATGTATACGCTACATAAATTTTACAAATAGTAATGCAATAATAAATAATCATCGTTACTGTTGCTGGTTGCATACGTAGCTGTAGTATAATGAATAAATTAATATATTGGAGATGTGAATGTTGGTTGCATGCAAGTAGGAAACGCAATAAAATTATATAAGGAGTGTTTAATATTTATTGAGTTTGGAGAATAAATGTTCTTTTTAACTTCCCCGATCCTGTAAACTGTCCGAAAATTTTTATAAAGATAACATATCCTTACGAGTCATAGTCAGTGTGCGTACGCATGGGTGAGTGTTTGTTGGAAAAAAATTTTCCTCATGATATAATGGTAATAGATAATAGTAATCGTTGTGTAATAACATCAAGGTGTGCTGAAAAGACTGCCTAGAGCGGCGCGTAGAAATTGGGACTTTGGTAGGACAAAAAAAAAATACTTAGGGAGGTTAACATTTTTTATAGTTCTAGCCTAAGTTTGTAAAGCTATTGATTGACAGATTTTATTTACAATTATTAAAAAAATTTTTTGATTAATTTTAGTCTATATTTAAATATAAGTAGGTTTTATTGCTTTTTTTTACAAGCCCATGTTAATTAAAACATTCAGCAATTTTAATATTTGTGTAGAAAATTCTTTGTAAATTATTAAAATCATACCTTATCTAGGAGCCAAACTACAGAGCTCGTAGCTGATAGATGTCCATGGCTACATCAAAGTTTTTATACCATGCATACATGTAATATGCAAGGTATACTAAGTTTAGTCCCAAGTTTGTAACGCTTAAAAATATTGATGCTAGGAACAAAATTTTGGTATATGTGTTTATAAAATCACCTAATTCGTCCATTTTCGGTTGTCTATCCTTCTGCCCGTCTGTCTGTCAACACGATAACTCAAAAACGAAAAATGATATCAAGCTGAAATTACATCGTACTCAGGACGTAAAAAGTGAGGTCGAGTTCGTAAATGAGCATAATAGGTCAATTGGGTCTTGGGTCCGTAGGACTCATCTTGTAATCCGTTGGAGATAGAACAAAAGTTTAAATGTAAAAAATATTCCTTATAAAAAAATAACCAACTTTTGTTTGAAATATTTTTTCGTAAACACCACTGTTTACCCGTGAGGGCACAAATTAGGCGTAAATTATATAGTATGTATTATATGGGAATGTCAGCTATTCATGTGTGACATGTAAGTATGTGTAATGTGATAGAGTAATCAACACTGTCTATGCATGGTGTTTCAACAATTAACTTAGTCATTTGTTTGTTTTCACTTGTTTTTAATGTATTTTTATGCACTGAATGACTGAATTCAACTTCTAACCAAAAAAGGTATCTTGGCACCAATTCAGAGCCAAGCTCCTTTAAAATAATATATACAAGAAATTTTAGTGCAGTCATAGACATTCAACGGCTACAAAAAGTGGCTAGACACCAAAACTAATATTTAAAAAAAATTAGTATTTCATTCCACAAATAAAACTATTATTTTAATCAAATACTAGCTCTGATTAAAGTTAATGAACATACACGAATTTTAATAATTTATGTATTTCAGATGAATATGTTAATTATGATAATTTAATATTTTTAAAATACCAACAAAAATAATAATGATAAAAATCATATAATTTACGTAAGTATAGCCCCTGCGGTCGGTCAATCGATGGAACAAATTTCATTAAAACGAAAAATTAATTTTGTTAAACAATTTTTTTTTAAATTTATTATTGTTTTAATCAGAAAAAATTAATGAATCATACACTGTTGATTTAATTTGTTGTAAAAATTATATAAAATTTAAATTATGTTTTTTTAATCATTTTAATTATCTGTAACGAATTTTAATAAATTAATTAAAACAAATAATTGTATACTTTATAACTGAAATTTGTCATTTATTTATTGAAAATTCTCGTAAAACGATATAAAAATATGCAAATCCCAGATATTAGTCATTTTATTGGCGAATAAAATGTGTAATGTCGGGAAGGAATCATAATAAAATTCTAAAAAAAGACTTTATTAAGATAATTCTGTTGAAAGCTATTTTATGAAGGGGTCTATGAAAAAATAACTTAACTAAAATAAGGCTTAGTAAAATAATAAAACAGTTATTTTTTAAAAAGCACTTAAATGTAAAAAAAATTCTTATTATCGTAAAAGCATATGGTGTACATTGTACTTTCTGATTACATTTGTTCAAAAATATTTGGAGATTTATTTTAATATGTAATTCACATTGTCAGAAAGCAAATTGAAACTATCATAATTAGTAAAAAAATCCATTTCTTCAATTCGTTTACTTAGAGATAAGATATACCATAGACATAGGCATAGAAAAGACATAGACATATACCTATATAGACGTAGAAAACACAATAAGTTAATTATTGACCGCAGTGACAGAGGTAGTACGAGACAGTGTTGTAGACGTATAAGAGAGACGAAGACAGCTATACATGCCTACTTTATATGGTCTCCCAAATACGATCAACCATTTTGCGGTGACATTGCAGCTCTAAAGTATTATCTCTATGTTACAATACATATATGACGGTTTAATCAAAGCTTAACATACATTAAGTATAGTTAAATACTTAAATTTTTGATTTCAGTATTTAGTAGAATATACATGCACTTGAACCTCCCTGTCGAGAGTATATCTATAAATTAATAATATCATTATACCATGTGTGTTTGTACCATCTAGGCATATACATATCTGTAGTATGACAGATTACATCCGATTAGTAATGCATCTAAGCGAGAGGTATTATATACATGTATTTAACATTAGTTGGAAGACGCTTGGAGAGTGGAAGTTTTTTAGTCAATTCATAATATTTGTATGCAACAAAACTCCCACTCTCTGCATGCATACAACAGAAGATTAGTCGTATAGTATCTGCAGTCTTACAATACATGAATATAATACCTCTCGCTTAGATGCATTACTAAACGGATGTATGCTGTCATACTACAGATATGTATATGCCTAGATTGTACAAACACACATACAGTATAAAAATACAGGCACTGTCATTAGATTAACGATACAAACATTGCATGCTTGAAAACTGAGATGAATAATACAATTAAACGATATAGAATTTCTTACCAATAAATATTACCGGTAGTGGCGCGGAATTCGGTATGCCTACTCACTTCCGGGAGTTATAAGTTTGAATGCTAGGGGAAACGAAATCCATTGGTATAGTGTGTAAATGACATGTGACATGACTCATCGTATTTTGTAAAGATATATCTTTTAAAGCAACTTTTTATACATGCATATAAATTTTTCAAATATGAACTCACTGATGAAGTGATCACTGATCGGATTGGCACACATATCCTTTTTACAGTAGTTCGTGGCGTGTACCTAACGATGCCTGTAAACCTAAAACATTCGTAAAATCATATTTTTTTTTTTTAATTTTGACGTTTAGTGAGGAATAAACGCCTATAACTTACAGTTTTATTCAAAAAAGAATTTATACCAACAAAATGTTTGAAACGAACTATTTACATAAAATTCTGATAAAAAAAATAAAATCATCATTTTTTTATTCCATTAATTAAAAAATATTCATAAAAGGCGGTTTTGTGAAAAATAAAATAAATAAACAAACACGTTTTTTTTAGAAAAAAAAACAAGGTACATGATTATAAAAAACCAAATACAGGAGATTCAAACTTCATTGTACATTTTATGTTTTTTTTTTAATTGGTCAGGTCGGCTCCAACAGATCACCTGCAAAGATGTTCTAACAGTTGACCAAATTAGGATTTGAAAATTTATATGGAGTTCTTACGCCAGAGTGTTTCCTTTCAGTGTTGTTATTTTGACTACTATGGAGATGGAGTGACATCTCCACCACCACGGCAACTCTAATGTCGGAACATCAAATCTTGTAAATCCTTAGCCCTACGACATAAGTAATTTCAGCCTTATCTTTGGCAATTTCATCACAAAGGATTACGGAAACGTAAGGACTTTTATCAAGAAAATAGTCGGGAGACATGGTATTGTCTATATTGCGAGTGTTAGGAAGAGGGAATAAGGGACAAGGCATACAAGGCATACAAAGGCATGCTAAAAATTGCTTTAAATATTGAAATTTCCTGCGAAGCAGCCGAATAACTGCTAGTATAAAGTAAATTATACGAACTTTTAATTGCGTGCCTTTTGTCGAAAAAATTAGAAATACTATCAAAAGGATTTGTAGATATTATAATTCAATTCGAATTGAGAGGTGATGGTGGATCTCGGGCAGTTAATAGTTCTACAGTAGGAGATTATTTTTTTAGAAATCACTTTCTATTAAATATTTTTTAAACCCGCTTTAAATGGCTATAAATGGAGTTCTATAGAAAAAAAATTTTTCGATTCGTTCCTTTGAAATTGAGTTGAAATCGATTCGAAATTTTAAATGTAAATAAATGAGCATAAAATTCATTGCTTTTTCTTATAAAATTCATTGGAAACTGTAATTTCCTTGACCAAAATACAATATACCATGTTTCAAATTAATTATTGATTTTGAATCATGCTAAAAATTCTATAAACTAACACATATTACCTACAGCTAATTAATTCATTAAATCGTCCGTAGGTACGCATTCGTCTCTGTATTTTACGCCATAGCGGTTTATTACGTCACAGAATCATACGTCATAGCGGATCTTTGTAAGATTAATTTAAAGAATTTGTATCTTTATCCACAGCGGCGAATTTTAATGGCCAAATATTCCCATTTATAAATAACCATTAAAAGTAAAGTCTTTGTAAAAAATTTTTAAATACTTGAATTAAATTTGGTTACACCAAAGTGTTAAATAAATTTTGAATCATACATAGACCACCTGGGATTTAGTTATGTATTATTAAAAAATTCATTGGAATATTTCTCGTTTCATTATTAATTTAATAGAAAAAAACAAAATTATAAAAGAATATTCAAATATAATGTCAAAAGGTCGTATTACACTGGCTGACTACCATACTGTTTATGCATGTATGTATATGTATACATAGGTTCCGTCTGCTTTTTTTTGTCAAAGGTGTAATTAGTCTAAGAGGTAGTGACGCATGTTATGTGCTAATTCATTAAGTAATTTTATATTTCGTGTCTTCTGGAGGCATGATAGAAATATATATTAGCAAATATAACTTGCCTTGTTGTTTGGAAATGAGTTTCCTTAGTCAGAAATATTAAAAAAAAAAGTCATTACAATACTAACTTACAACCGGAGAAATGATACTTTTTCAAATCACAAAAAATTTGATAAGCGATAACGAAAATTAGTATAAAATTCCTCAAAGGATTTTTTTCATTTTATTATGTAGATGATACCATCTGCAATCAGTTCAGTTGTAGATAATTTTTCGAGGAAAATTTTTCGAAAAGGGTTCGAATCATATATTATACCAAACAAATTTTACATGGTGTTGTTTCATTTCAACAAGTGCAAAGAGACCACATTTTTAAGCAGTAAAATACGTTTTCGAAATATTCGATGACCTAGTAAGAGAAATCTTGGGAGACTCTTTATCAATTCTTATCAATATCTCCTAGACTAAATTGAATTTTTATTATTTTGTTTTTCGTATAGCAAAATTTCCGTATATTTATATTTAATAAAATATGTATAAGCTTTGTATCTTAAATATAAGAAAAGTTTTGATACTGCAAAGATCCTTTTTTATTAAAAAACTTCAAATGAATTAAAAAAGCATTAAGTTAAGAAACTATCGTCTAAAGTAATTTTTATCGTCCTTCAAAACTTTGTTACATATATGTGCAATGTGTTTGTTCTCTGGATATAAAAAAAGTTTTGATATTGCTAGAATATATTAAAAATTATTTCTTTTGTATTATGAAAAGCTATAATTAAGAAAACAATTGTCGAAAAATGGTGGTTAAAAGTTGTAAAAAAAGTTTTATGTCATAGCACCTATTGGTAAAAATTACACGGCATTACAAAGAAAACTGAGAAAATTAGGATAGTTTTCCCACCCCAAAGCACTCCAAATAGTAACAGTGAAAACAAATCAAAATTTCACCACGAAAATCGTCCCTCGGGTTTTTTCGAGGCCGTTGAACGTGAATTCAAGGTTAAAAAGCAACTGAATAATACCGTCGCAAGCCCATTAAAACGACCCCTGGAAATGACAGAGATGAAAAATTTATTAAATTCAAAGTTTTACTTAAGAAATCATCTCTTGAGGAGCTTTTAACTGAGGATGGTTGAAACCCCATTAAAACTACCCCTAGAAGTGCCAATGATAAAAAAATTTTGAAAATTCTGAACTTCACCACGCAAATTGTCTTTCTGCGGTTTTCGGAGTCGTTGAGCATGAATTTGAGGAAAAAAAGCAACATTTGTTCAGACCGTTCAAGTACCAAAATGTTAAACGCATCCTTGGTCTTTGACAGATCAAGCATTGAGTTTTTGACAGATCAAGAATTAATAACCATTAAAAATACGTGTTACTGGCACTCAGGGAGTTTCATTTTCGTTCTGTGTGGAGACGCAACGATCATTAACAATTTGAGTTTGAAAATTTTTTCCGTAAACATGATTGGTTTCCCATAAGGGTAAAAATAAGAGCAAATATTTAGTTGAAAATTGATACGTTTCTTTAATTTATCAGCGTATTGACCCTGAAGATAATATCAAAGAGATAAAAAAATTTCAGAAAATACCACGAAAATTTTTTGGAATTTAGAAATGGTGTCTGATATACAACACTTCCTACGCAGTGTATTACAAAAATTAGCCTGGTTAATTGTTTATTTTCACGTTTTGTCATTAAATTACGAGCCTCAAATCAAACGAGTTTCCACAGGGTAGACTTGAAAAAAAATAAAAACTCTATGTTAAGAAAAATTACTTTTATGCCATAGAAAGCTCTCCCAGCTTTAAAAACAATGTAAAATATGAGAAAATCGATTGCTCTTTAAATTATTTATGTATAGATTAATCAAGTTTATGAATAAATAAAGTTAATCAAATTTTCACATGCAATAAGAATAATTGCCTGTTAAAACAGTCTCAAAATTTATGTCATTTAAATGAAATAAAAGAGTACCTAAAATATATGATTTATTATTGTTTAATTTATAATCGGTTTCTACTAATAAATAACGAATTATTTATAATTCACATCTGTATAATTCACAATCAAAACTCAATAATAATAAAGTTGTCATGTTTTTATGAAGAATCAGTGTGGTATATACAATGAGTACAAAACTTAAAAAAAAAAAAACCCTAAAAAGTAAAAAATAATTTGAGGCTGGTGAATAATTCCCTCGTGAATTATTTGAATGCAATGCTAAAGAGTTAATTAGTAGTCCGTTAAAAAATCAATTTTATAAGCTTATGTGATAAATTAACAAAAATTATGATATAAGAAATTCTATTTATTCTATTTAAATTAATTTGAACAACGGCGTATATTTTATAAATTATAAAAATATCATTCGATTTTCGGGGATTATTTTCTTATTTGCGCTCTTTACAAGATAACAGTAATGTTTAGAAAAATTTTTTGCAAACAAAAATTGTTTATTTTTCTATAAAGAACGTTTTTGAAATTTGATATAAAATGAATTCTGCGGACCCAAACACTCAATTAACCAATGCTGCTCATTAAAAGCTCAAACTCAAATTCTATGTCATAAGCATGCTATAAAAATTTCAGACTGATATCTCTTTTCATTTTTTGAGTTATCGAGGGATGGACAAAAAGACAACCGGAAAAGGTCTTAGTAGGTGATTTTATTAACATCTTAACCAAAATTTTGTTCGTAGCATCAATATTTTTAAGCGTTACAAACTTAGAGCTAATCTTAGTATAACTCGTAAATCAATGTAAATATTAATAATGTTATTGTGCAAATTATTTAAATCATGTGTATTTTTAATGTTGATGCCGCGAAAACTAAGAATGAAAATACAAAAGTACACATTCATTTGTAAATTCCATAGGAAAATCAATATAAAAATTCATAGGGCCGTATTCAGATAGTTAACAAGCCGAGAGACTCAAAGCATATAATTAATCAACAAATAATTAAAAGGAAACTTATACTTCTCATAACTGCTTATCCTCTTATGCAGTATTCTATACATTTGATTCTAGCTAACGGGTAAAATTAAAAAGAACTTGATGCACAAGTCGATTTCTTTCTTTCTGGGGATACGATAAATGTCGACTTCAAAATAGTGATTGAATTTGTTAATCACCAAATTTTTCCCTTTTTAAAAAAAAAATTTTATTTTCATAGTATATTTCGTTAGCACAAATCAATCTTGAAATTTGTAGTACATCTTGTTCATGTGACAATTTAATCAATAAAAAATAAATACATTCTGAAAAATGGTTTTTAATATAATTTTTTATTCGTTATATTATTAATTTCTTATGAATAACACTTGTAAAGCTTGCTATTCTTTTTTAAACAATTGGTTTTTTAGGTAATTTCATTATTTTTTGGAACTTTGTTCTTTATCAAATGAACGGGAGCTGAACATTCCGTCGAATGGGAGCTAGACCAAAAAAAAGTTTCCGGTCGACCAAAACTTTTTTATTATCTAGAAATAGTAATAATATTCTAAATTCTGTATGATTCTTCTTACGGACGATCGTCAGGTCGGCACATATCCTCGTCTATAAATTTAAAAAAAAATTCTACTTTTGATTACCTCATCGGATCACTGAGGACTTTTAAGAATTCATTTATGATAGTGTTTTGAACAATCTTATCAAAATTCAACCGGATGCTAATTTTTGAACCTTCACTCATATATTTTTGTTTATTTTGACCGGAATATAGATGAACTACAGACCGGAATATAGATGAACTACACATATATAATTTAAATATACACAACCAAAATATTAAAGGAAAATTTTTCAAAATTTCAAATACCTGTATCTCTGCGATAAATCAATGAATTTGTGAACGCCTAGCACTCATTTGAAAACATGTACTTTCTAGTTTTGAAATAAATTGCTCAAAAATTGTAACGACTACTTGCCGCTATGCATGGAAGTTTAAAAGTTTGGGAAATGTTATACCTAAATATTATATGAAGATTATAATTTTACTAAAACTTTTTACTAAAAATTATTTTCCAACAAAATTGTTAACACTACTCAAAATCTTCTTATTTGTCTGGAAAATGAGCTACAAAACACTTCCTTGCCATTTTTTTTGGAAACATATTCGCTTTCCAAGCAAAATTGACACTTCTGGATTTAAAATCCTGTATCTATTGTGTTGCCAAAAAGTTTATCACTCTCCCACTGATTGTTGATATAAACCCTGATACGAAGTTTCACTGCTGTCCCCTCAATCTCTCCCTAGAAAATTCCCTTTTCCTGTATTAGGAAAGGTTTTCCTTAGGGTGTGGGCCTTCTCGAATTTTGCCGGATATGTGGCTTATACCAATCTTAGGAACACCTTAAGGTCTAGCCTTGTGCCAAGTTTAATCGAAATCGTTAGAGCAGTTATTGAGAAAACCCCAAAAATCCTCTTTTGGTCTAGAGGGAAGTACCCTTGAAAAAAGGTCTTGGGAAAAAATGAATGAAAATTCGTCTGGAATTATGACCTAACTGAACCTTTGTACCGAGTTTGAGAAAAGTCGGTTGAAAATTGAAGGCTCCAGCTTGATAACAGACATACCGACATACCGACGGACGCAACATTTTTTAAAAACCACTTTTTTGTGAATCATGGACCCTCAAAATGTGTATTTCCGTTGAAACCCCGATATTGATTTTGTTTTTCGATCACAATAGTTTATTTTATTTAATATAATAAAGTAAAAATATAGACGTAGCAAAGAATTAAAAAAAAATTTAAAACTTTTTCAATTTACATATCCAGTGTAAATAAAAATTTCTATAGCTATTGAAATTTTTTACAATATACCAATTTGAATATAAATCAATCTAAATAGATATTCTCGTTTTCTATGCATACAAATTTTTCCTATATGAAAATATTACATTAATATTTGAGGTGGCAGTTTTTATGGAATATAGATAAATGTTTGTGTATTTTTTTTTTTTTTTTTTTTTTTTTATTGATTGAATGGGATAATTTATTATTGATGATGTTGTTTTAACAATGTTTAGTTTATTTCATTTATTAGTATATAAATCACAAAAAAATATTTCACTTTTTTTAATTACATATAGACACGTTTTACCTCTATGTGTAGGCTACAAACCTTTAATACGATTACGATAAGTTATATAAAACAGATTAAGATGAGCGTCAAGGGAAGTTTAGACTTGTGTATGAAATTATTTGTACCTTATTTTTAACTTTGATGATGAATTTTGTTATAATTACATGAATGTGGACGAAAAATATGAATAAAATATTTCAATATGCCTTGTTTTTCAAAATATCGAAAGCGAAAGAATTTTAAACAATGTTCAATTTTCGATATTTTGAAAATTACTTAGCTGTCGAAAAATTTTATTCTTACTTTTCGGCTTATATTGTCAAGTTATAATTCACCATCCAAATTGAAATTATATATTTTTTAAAATTTGTGTCCCTATTGCCGAGCTCATACATCCTTAATTTGTCGGGTACAACGGTTTTTATTTTGTTTTCAATAATTTATTAATGTTTTAAATTTAATTTAAATAGTTTTTTTTTTATTTCCGCCGATTAGTTTTGGAAAAATCTATAAAAACATATCATCCATCTTCCGTTTACCTATGACAAATGTTAAACATGCCTATTTTTGAATTCATTTATTTATTTAAATAATCGGGCAACCCCCTCACCCTAAAATTTGAGAATTCATTTAAACTTCCAACTTCATTTAAAAAAATTGTCCTGGCACTCGTATATTCTTAACTATGAACACCTTATAAACATAGGGTATAAATGACCATAAAACCTGATAATATCTAACAATATCACTGGCAAATCAAGTATTATTGCGGATTGTGAAATTTCTGTCTTATTCGCCATACTGACAAAAAATCATTTTTTTAAGTCAATAAGCCAGTGGCCGCATACCAAATTTGTTAATGATTTCGGTAAATATTTGATCGGTGGTTACACTTTTAAGCACTAAATATTTGTGTATTTTCGAATTTTAAACTTTGACATATTTTATTCATTTACTTTATAAAAACACTTCTTTGAAATGTTCAAAATTTATGATAAACAGTATCTCATTTCTGAAAAAATTAATTTTCCAAGGAAAAAGTGTTATTTACATTGCTTCTGTCTCTTCTGTATATATAGAGGTTATATGACGTTTTTATTTTGTTTTAATTACATACTGACACGTTTTCTATAATAATATGTCATTTCCGGGTGTTTTATTTTTCAAACCAGTATCGTTAATGACATTTAAGTAATTATAAAGTTTAAAGACCTTTTTAATTAATCAAAAATATTATAGTTTATTTTGATTTATTTTATAACTACGTCCGACGCATTTCTTAACCTAATTAAAAGAAGCTTAACGTTTAGCTACGCTTCAAATACAAAACAACTGCGTTGATAATAATTTCTTAGTTTGAATTTTTTATATGATTTAAATCAATATTAAATAATTATATATAAGGAATATATATATATATATATATTTATATATATATATATATATATATATATATATTTATATATATATATATATATATATATATATATATATATATATATATATTTATATATATATATTTATACCATGTATATGAAATATACCAAGGTATATTAAGTTTAGTCCCAAGTTTTAATCGCTTTAAAATATTGATGCTATGAATAAAATTTTGGTATAGGTGTTCATAAAATCACCTAATTACTCCATTTCTGGTTGTCTGTCTGTGTGTCGTCTGTCGTCTGTCATCACGATTGCTCAAAAACGAATAGATATATCAAGCTGAAATTTTTATAGCGTGCTTAGGATGGAAGATCAATTAGGTCTTGGGTCCGTAGGCTCCATCTTGTAAAACCGTAAGAGATAGAACAAAAGTTCAAATGTAAAAAATGTTCCTTTTAAAAGAATAAACAACTTTTGTTTGAATCATTTTTTCGTAAACATCACTGTTTACCCGTGATAGTGCATATTATGCGCAAATTGTAATATTATATGGGTATATCAGTTAAATTTGTGTGACATGTATGTATGTGTAATGTGACAGAGTTAATCAACACTATCTTTACATGGCATTTCAACAGTTAGCTCAGTCAATTGTTCGATTTCACTTGTTTTTGTTTAAAAGTGAATATTTAACAAGTAGAAAATAGACCATTCTTAACCACTAGCACTAGCACTATAGAAATCTTGACAAACTTTTTTGTTTATTAATTATTGAAGATTAAAGCATTGTTTTAAGTATCTTTAGCGATCATATTACGTTAGTAGAAGATACTTTATTATAATAAAAATTTGCCCTTTAATCAAATCTTGTAAAAGTGTATAATTTGTTCATAGCTGTCTTGTTTTACAAATTTTTCAATTTACCAAACGTACAAAAAGAAAATTTTTTTTCCGAAATAAATAAATTAATTTAAAGGATCTCACCATGATGTAAAATAATTACAAACCTATAAAAAAAGATACCTACGTATTTTTTTAATTATCGTTTTTACTTTTGTCTGCTTGTTTTATTAGTAGCTAAGTTACTATATATATCAAAGTAAAACCCGTTGAAAGCTCAAAATTTATTTTTTTACTTCATGTTTTATGAAATTTATTTTTTAAAACTTTTATTTGCTACAGTTAAAAAAAAAATACACAATGAAATGAAATACAAACTTGAATGGAGGAGTTGGTTGAAGAAGTTTATTTAATGGGCATGAGTGCTGATTTTTTGTCCAAAATTTGAAACTGATGGCTTATAATATAAGAAAACACGTTTTATTGGACAATAAAGTACAAAATATTTTTAAAACTAAGGTAAAATATGTGATGCTGTTTACATGCATTCTCATAACAATTTTACTTAACAGATATCGAGCTCCACAAGCTTTTTAACATTGAATTCATTTTCGAAACCGTTAATTATTTTTTAAGTGGTCTTTTTTGGTTATTTAATTGTTTTTTTTTTTTTTTTTTTGGGGAATTTCCAAACGATTAGACTTAGTTCAGTATAATTTTGAATTGAAATAATGCATGTATTTTTAAACATCTTTTCTTTAGAAAGTGATAAAGATTGAATAATATTTTAGTAATAATTGAGCTATTTTGTGCTTGATAAATAATTGGTCGCATGATGAAGGTTAAATTGAAGGTAGCTCGCTCGAGAGATTTTTGAAGGTCAAAATGTGCTGTGTTTTTTCTTATTTAATTTTCTGAAATATTAGCTTATTTATTTAAATGTGAAACCATAGAATACAAATTCAAAATGGTAAATATCTACTCCACACATCATATTCTACCATTAAAAATAGAAAAATTTTGAGAAACGGAATATTTAGATAATAATTATTCATTTCTTAAGGTTTCAAAATTATAATCGAAGTTTTTTTCCGAGAAATATTGATTTATTTTCTCCGTTTAGTCCCATATATAACCCTGCTTTTGAAACCAATCCAGCCATCAATTCGATAATAGTAAATGATTTCTTTGTAAAATCATTTAAACTTTTGTTTTATCTGTATATAATTTTTTATTTGTCTACTAAGATCGTTGACGCACGAAAAAGGATTGCCACAAAATATCTTCGTTGTCTTACATTTTCGGGACATAGCACGGCATTTTACATGTGGACCTTCAAATAAATCATTTAAAAACATTTATAAGAACCAAACACGTAAGAGAAAATAATTAACACTGAAAAATTCCTGCTGAGTAAAATTAAATTTAAGGAGTTATATTATTAAAAATATAACAAAGATAAAGGTTCTCTTCATATACATTATTAGTTTCAATCCCTGCAGATTATGAACATAATTAAATTATATAATTAACAATTTAGGATAAAAGTACAGATGCAGAAAAGGTCTTTGATCTATCTCACTATTATATAATTACATTGTGGCTGTTTTTATATGTATAATACAAGTTTTATCCATCGTATTATCATTTATAAAACTATTATAGTAGTATTGAATTTCATTAGAGATGTAGTTTTAAAAATACTGTTTTTATACATTAACAACAGTATTTTATCAAAACACGAAATTCCTTTTTTTCCATTTTTTTCACAATAACAAAAGTTGCTTCACAAAAGACGCTCTATCTCACAAACTAATTGACTTACAGACGTCAAATTTTGACACGAATCATTTGAAGGTTGGTACTATATAAAAATAATATGCATTTAATACTAGCGACGCCATCTATGTGTCAGACCGGGGACTTATCAGCCAACCTACTATTTGTTTAAAGTATAATTCTGTTTTTATACATTAATTTGTATATAAAAAAAGCTAAAACTGTAAGCTATTAGCACAGGCAACGTTGTAAAATGAAAAGTAATTTTTAATATTTTTCTGTTTGAAAAAAATTGATGATTTTAATTGACCAATGAAACTTTTATAGAGAAATATAAATTTATTTTCAAACTTAAACCATTATCTATATTTAAAAGTAGCATTGCAAAATTTTGATAGGAAAATTCTTTCTGAAAAAAGCTTTGAAAAGTTAGATAGTTTATCTAAGCATTTGTCTATAATTGGAGAGACAGTTTATTTTAATTTAATCTTGTTTAGATACGCGACTAAACGTATCTAACTTTTTAAAAATATTATGATTTTTGGCTCCAAATAATTTAGATTTCATATTTTCCATTTCTTATTTTGACTTGTGTATTTTTGAATTGAAAACTTATTTAGGCGCATTGGACACTTTTGGGATAAGTAAAATGCACTGAACTCACTTGACGTTCTGGAGACGTTAATAATTTCAATTTACAAATTAAGAAATTTTATGACTGACTCTGTTTTTTTTTTCATTCAATTTTCCAAATGTGTATACCATTTTGTGAATAATTATTATTTATTAGCAAAAATGTTGCTTTCTATCTAATCCGGATGGCTATACATTCGTAATAAGTGAACAAAGCACTGTTATGGTTTGTTCGCGGAAATCAATTATTATAGTTATTATAAAATCCGTTTATGTTTTTTAAATTATTCTATTATCCAAATGAAATCGTTAAAAAGTTAAGTAATTAAAAAATATGTAATTTAAAAAAATTGACATACCAAGTTTGATAAAAGTTGTTGTAAAACACCAGAAAAGGTAAACTAAAACGAACATTTAAAATTGTTATCGTTTTAAAATATAAAAATGTATCTCATAAATGCATTGTTTTGTAAAAATAGCCTTGAGGAATAGTGAAAAATATAGAATGCTATTTTTATGAATAAAAGTGAACTTAACTTACTAGGTTCTTATAAAAATATGACATGAAATAAAAATATTTATGAAATAGTTTCTAAAAGGGAATTCAAGTGCTATCTTAGAGCCTATTTATATATGTTATTATGTCATAAATTCTATACGTTCAATGCACATTTATGTAAGAAATCTAATTTATAAATTCATCAATTCAATTATCTTAGTTATAGTAAGTTCACCGGAATTTGAGATACTCACCTCTAACTTGTATAAACTTGTATTTTGACATACACATTGCGAACCACAATCACTCTTGCAGTTGTCAAATATTTCGTTTAGCAATTCGGGGCAAGGTGCTAAAATGGACGTGATAGGTTCCAGGAATTTGATATGCATTATCCAACCCCATATTTGGGATTCCAATCAATGCCTTCTTTTTATACAGCTTTATAAATTATAGCTCATGTGTTTTTCTGATGTATGAGCTATATTATAGTCAAGTCTCCTTCAAATCTATCGAGTAGTTTTTGCATGAAATCATAACAAACAAACAAACAAACATCCTTACTTTCAAATTTATAATATATTTTTAGGGATTATGTATTTATCAATAATTATTAAACTTTCTATGGCGTGTTTTTGACCGCGACTACCGATTGACCTTAAATGATGCTTAAACCACACGCTCTCCACCCTCTATCTCGGAAACGATTCAACGTATAAAAAAAATTGCTGGAACAAAGTTATTAGGAATTTAATCCTCTTCAATATTAATAATAAATACAAATAGCGAAGAACCCACAGGAAACAAGATATTTGCAAAAAAATGTGCAAAAATATATTTTTGTGACCTTTGCCCATAGATTTTAATAGACTCGTACACTCAACCATATGTAGGTTTTGAGGTAACATTTAAGAGACCAAAATACAAATTCTTACGAGTTTACAGCTGGATATTTTAAATTCCGAGATACTTACCTAATTTTGACTAAGATGACTGCATCAATATAAAACTTTTATTGTTCATAATATTACTGCCAATTCTTGTAAAATTGACGCCTCAGTGTGTATTGTGAAAGACCGCCACTGTACTTTTTATTTGTATTAAAATTGCCCTACAAAATAACAACATTAAAATTGAATTGATACCAGAAGCGAGATAATAATTTGTGTGTGAGGTGTTTTTATTACAATGACACAACGAACGAACTGTGTGTTTACTTGGCTGCCTGCCTTGCTAGTTGCTGGCTGATGATCATGAGGTTAACGATATTGATCGTAAATACATATAAACAAATCTACAATGTATGTAACGGATCAGTATGCATACAAATAATACCTATTCATATACATATATATATATATATATATATATATATATATATATATATATATATATATATATAAGATATCAATAAGAGACAGCAAACAAACTATCTTTATCAGACAAAAGTTGTAGAGCTAACGAAGTTTTTGTAACTAAACTAATTAAGAGTCAGTTGTAAGTTTAATTAGAATGATATAAAAAAAATTTTTAGTTGAGTTTTATTTTAGTTCTTCCTCATAAAAATCCGACAACTTTTCTTCGTAATAATTTTCTATCAATTCTTTTATCGAAATAACATTAATGTATTTTTCATATCTGTATGTATCTGTATGAAGATTTTTAAATTACAAAGTTGATCTGGTTAAACGGAAGAATGAATTTTAGTGAATACATTTTTCGAAAGCTATAATCAAGCTTAAGGTAGTACGAGCACTAAGGCTATTTTATATTTAGGGTTGATGTTATTGGTACCTTATTTTCAACTTTGGTGATGAATTTTTTACTTTAATTTAAATAGTTTTATTTCCACCGACTAGTTTTGAAATTTATGAAAACATGTCATCCATCTACCGTTTTCCCATAAAACCAATGTTAAATATGCAAACTTTTGAAGTCATTTATTTAATTAAATAATCTTACAACCCCCCCTAAGATTTTCAGAATTGATTTAAACTTAGCCCAACTTCATATATAAAATCTAGCTTTTTAACCGACTTCAAACAAAAAAGGAGGAATTTATCAATTCGACTGTAATTGTTTTTTATGTGTATTACCTCAGAACATTCGACTGGGTGAACCGATTTTGACGATTCTTTATCTATTTGAAAGCTGGTGCTTTCCGTATGGTCCCATTCGAATTCACCGACTCCAGAAATAACAATGATTTTAACTACATTATATTATCGTTATTTTTTTACTTTTAAGTGCATATTAATTTGTTTTGGAAAAGTTTTTCTTTTGAAGTCGGTTTTCTTTTCGTTAAAGGCTTTTTTATTGTTTAAAATTCCCTTGGTGCTCATATATCCTTAACACAAATTATTCTTCCATTCTGTCACTTTTCTAACACTTCAAAGTATAATATGAATTGTAACCTGACTTTGCCTTTTTAATAAGTATACAACCTGTATTAAGGGGTTCAATTATGCTTAACACACAAATTACATACACGATGTGTGTGGTTTTTACCTTACTGAATACAGGTAACATGGCTTTTCAATATTATTATGTGTTCATTAATGTTTATAATTTTGGAAAGGATTTTTATTTTTATTTTCATTAAATTTTATTTTGTGGTTGATCTGATGAACTTAATAAAACGACATTATTGTATGATGTGACCGCGATCTCCATTCCTTAGGTATTGTGATTGATCGATGTATACATATACATGTAGCTATATATAATAATTATGTACTTGCTGCTGTAGAAGTAAGGTATGTTTATAATTTTGAGCACAATGAACTTTTATGATATCGATAAAATTATTACATAAGTTGCAATTTTGTATTTATTATGATTATTATTATTTGAAAAGAAATATTGCAAAAAGTTTATCATTTATATACACACAGGATGTATTATAATAAATCAGGGGCGTATTTAATTAGCACTTTTTTTTAAAGTAAATTTTAACCACTAATTTTGGAAAAAAAATTTAAGTGATACGAAGACAAATTGACTAGAATTTGAGTAAACGAGTAAAATTCGTATTTTTATCCATATTTAACTGAATCTATGAGATTTTAAAGAAGCCGAAAAATTATGATTGAATTTCAAACTAATAACAAAATAAACTTAAATGATAGCGACTGCGCGGTGGACAAAATTTTAAAACAATTTCATCAAAATTGTCAAAGAAATACGATTTTTTGCTACACCTGGGTATGAATATTAACAATGTTTAGTTTACTTCCATACTATGGGGTCGACCACTAAATAATCATGATAAAACTTATAAGAATATTAATAACAATTTTTATATAAGTGGTTACGTTTTTAAAAGAACTTATTGACTGAAAACCAACATTTATTTCCATTCCTCCATATACTAGTATGAAAAAAAAAATTTTTAATAATTAATTTTTCGTAAACTCTACATAGAATCAACTAGGAATTTTAACAGACGACATATTAACTACTCTCTATTGAAACATTAATGAAAAAATTTTTGGTAATTTTTTTAGTTTGGTTTCGAACTCAAAGCTATTTCCTGAGCAACTGAATATATGAGAGAATATTGTTCCTTAATAGGGTATTCGACTATTTTTGAAAAAGTACCTCAAAATGTTGATTTTGCTAATAAAAAGCCACCAAAAATTTATTTCGGAAAAATATACACGCTTTCTTGCCAAAAACTTAAATTAAATTTTAAACCTTTTTTAAACTGTCAAAAAACGCGGGCATCCAATTTGATATCGGCATCACTATACAAAATAACACAAATAAGTTTGACAGATATATTCATAGACATCTGATTATAATAAATATAAGTACTTAGTATCTATGGATTTATTATACCCAGCTGTCGAACTAACTGATGGTCTATGGCTCATACCGATATGATATCACAGCAGGATTTGCCCGCGTTTTAGGTCACGTGATATACAGTTTAAAAATTACGATTTTCAATTTTAATATTTTAAAAGAAAAATGTGCTTTTATGACTCGAAATCAGAATATGTATATTTTTACATAAATTTTAACTTTTTTCAAATTTCATAATTTATTTCTGACTAACGATAATACCCTATTGGGGATAATCGGCAATGACAAATACTTAATTCTCCATTCAGTGTGATAAACTTTTCACACGTACAGTAATGGTAGTGTGTCGAGTAAATTTGGCACATTCAATGTTCAATTAGCTATTTGTCGCACAGGAAACAAACTCGAAAAGAGATGATTTATTCTGCATAAGGAAAGAAAAATCTTAATGATCATAAAAAGACAAAAATTTAATAGACAAAGAAAAGAAAAACATGGGTAGTAAACCAAAAAACAATAAAAAGCTCGAATAAAAATATTGCAAACGAGTTCGAGTGTTTATATTTATAGATAATTATAATTCGAAAAAAGGTTAATTAAACTTCGTTCTTGAATAAATATAATTAAATTTAACGATAGAATTATTTAATCAAGAAAAGGATATCTATTAGATTACACAATTTAAATGGGATATAAAAGTATCTATTTATTGTCACCTATAATTTAGAACCTGACGAAATAAATTTCTACAAATGATTTAGCTATATCTGTTGTAAGCATGAAATAATTTAGGTAAATAATAGATTGCCATGGAATCTATTTTTCTTGTCACAAGGAAGTTCTGGTTTCAAGAAAAAATTTCTTACGTTATGAAATACTTTTTTGCTGTGTATGGTTTGTTCAGTACCTAATCGTAGACCCAGTACTGTAATGGCAATATACGGCGAATATCCTGCGATTTTATCTGACAAATAGAGTGTACCCGATGTTTACTTTAAATAAATAACATGGAGATACAAAATTTTCAGCATTTAAACACACATTTGTCGCCCTGGTAGCTCAGTTGGTTAAGGCATAACTAATTCCGTCCGCGGTATGTCCAGGGTAGCGGGTTCGATTTCAGCCGTCACCCAAGGTAAGGTATATGCATGAAGGAGGTGCACTCAGCCTCTGAAATTGAATAACTGATTTGGTAAAACACATATATATATATAATCACAATGAGCTCTATAGCCCAAGTGTGTCCTTCGTAGACAGCCAATATAACCTAACCTAGCACACACTTATTACATTCAAAGTTTAATGTATATTTAAAAAAAAAACCTATTTTTGTACCAATGTAATGGTATCTACTTCGGCCATCAGCTTTTTTATTTAGTTATTTTATATTTTGCCAGTTCGAAATTTCTAGGAAATTAATAGGAATATTCTATCGAAATAAGTGTGTCTAGTTAAATAAGTATTTTCTGCATTCTTTTTCAGCTCACCATAAAACTAAAGTATATATACGTGAGTGATGAGTTAATATGGAAGAGAAATAATTGGCCATTCACCATTTCACCACTGTTACTTGATGAATCGAAGCTTGTATTGTATTTTTGTCTGTAGTAAACAAGAATTTAGCTGACTTAAACTGAAAGTGGTATTTTATTTTATTTTTTGTATTTTTTAATTCTTTGCAATTAATACTTTTATTTTTTTATTTATACTTTGGAGTGTTTTTTTTTTCTTGTTGTGTTATTTGCTTTTTTTTTACGGCATCACGAATTCTTTTAGAATAATTAATTTTGTAATTATAACAGTTTTGGATTCAGGATGTTTAGATCAACTATTTTTATCTTTACACATTACTCTTTGAAAATTGCTGTAGAAATACATATTTTTAAGCGTTTAAACCAGCTTGGCAATGAATTGCTTAATTTAGCATACAATGCTCATATCGTAATTTTAATAGCAATTTCTTTCACTTTACGGAACAAAACTTAAGCACTCTGTAAACTTGATCGTATGCATTACGTTAAGCACAAGGTTTTCTAAAACGTTCAGGCAGGTCTTGATAAAAAACTTTGAAATACCGAAAACAAAATTTTTAATTCTCCTGAATAAAATGTAAGATTTTAACCGACTTCAAACAAACAAACAAACAAAAAATTGGAAAGAAAAACTTTTCCAAAACAAGTTAATACACTAAAAAGTAAAAAAAAAACGATAATATAATGAAGTAAAAATTATTGTTATTTTTGGAGTCGGTATCAGCCAAGGAAACAACTGTAACAGAACAGTTTGTTACATTAACTTGGCTGACACCGATTCCAAAAATAACAATAGCCTTAACTACATAATATTATCGTTATTTTTTTATTTTTTAGTAAATATTAATTTGTTTTGGAAAAGTTTTTCTTTTGAAATCGGTTTTCCTTTTGTTGTTTGGTGTTTCTTTTATTTAAATAATACAAACTATTGAAAATTTGATTGTTTTTTACTGATGAAAATATAAATGTTTTTTTTAAAACATAAATAAAATGTTAAACATAGCCGATGGTTAACTGTAATGACCTACTGTAATTAATAATTACATGCTCATTGATATTTAAAAGTGTATACAGGTATATTTATTCATTTAACAGAGGTTAACTACTTCAACAGTTAAGGTCACAGTCAGTACCTTCTATGATATACGAACAATTGTATTCGATCGTGAATATTGTTTTCCAATGCAAAGTTTAAATAATTTATTGTTCACAAAACAAACCTTAGTAAATGGACCTATATTTTATTCCAAACATCCAATGAAATGTTTTTTTAGCTGCGAACATTTACGTAAAAACTATTGATCTACTTTTATTATAGGACTTATTAAATGTTTCTTTTTGTTCGATGTAAAAAATCGACTTTGGGGCTGTTCTATACACATTTTGAATTGGCTTGAAATCATTCGTTGATTGCGTGAAACTTTATAATTTTTTTAAGGCTCCTCTTAAATATTCATTGGTGAAAAAAAGTTACAATTGAATTTCAAGCACTGCGATTATACATACCCCTTATTCTATCGATTTGAAATTTGTATATGTTATAGGTACTCTTATTCTACGTGCCCTGGTTACTTTTCGAAAATTGTTTTAATTTATCCAATTTTTATTGTTCACATCCAAGTATAGTGGAATCAGAAAAAGTACCTGGATGTGAACAATGGAAAATAAAAGTTACCAGGGCAGATAAAATATGAATACCTATAACATATCCAAATTTCAAATCAATAGAGTAAAGGGCATAATTGCAGTGCTTGAAATTCAATTGTAACTTTAACCATTCTTATCTGGAAAACCGCTTTTCTCTATAAATATTTTTTTTCGAATGTTTAAAAGGAGTCTTAAAAAAATTATAAAGTTTCACACCAATAAATAATGATTTCACGTCATTGAAAAATGTGTATAAAACCGTCTTAAGAACAAAGTGAAACAAGGTAACAAGTGAAATTTATAAAATTTAAAAAGCGCCATATTTGGAAACGTTGTGTAGAGTCGTAAAAATATCGAAAAAAACTGTTTTTCTCATGGGAATCCATTCTAAATTACCTTGTATACAACGCTACATATCAGCTCGTTGGAACAAAAGTGTGCCGTTGGAAAAGCTAAAAAGGTCGAGACATAAATAGATAAATATAAATCGTGTTTTTGTGGTCTGAAAAGAATTTATAACAGTGGTTAGTATTTATTTTCGAGGGAAATATTGTTTAAAAGTATATAAAAAGTAATTTCCCAATTATTATATCAAAACTAGCTTACCCGGCAAACGTTGTTTTGCCATGTATATTATTTCTAGGAAACATTTTTTTAGTTCAATAAAAATAACTATCTACTATAAGTGTTCAAGACAAGAGATCGGCTTCGTTCTCATTCCTACTCCGTGATATTTGCTGGATGAGAGGTGACAACAATAGACATCCAGCGGGGATAACTGATAGATTGATAGTTGGTCGGTTATCGACCGGCGAAGGCGAAATATCAATTTGAATTGAGAATAAAATCATAATTGAAGGAAATTATTAAGAATAAAAATCGTAAAAATGGAAAAATAGGCGTTGATTGTAGAGGGTTGAAAATTCAGGGTTGTATGTATTTTCTAATGCTGTATCATAAAAAAATAAAATTATCTAGAAATTAAAATCCTTAACATTTAGGGGGATTTTGTCCAATTCTCAGACCTACCCAATATGCACAAAAAATTACATGAGAGTCGGTGAAGCCGTTTCGGAGGAGCTTAACCACAAACTCCGTGACACGATAATTTTATACATAAGATTATGCATATGATTTGTATAATGGCATAAAAGTACTTCCATATTGTAGAAATATCATAGAATCTGATTTAAAATATCCAGATTTAGAAGAATCTCGTACTTGTGAAAATAAGCGACTATGAGTGATTGGGGTCAATATGAAAAGTGTATAGACTTCATAAGTGCAAATTTCAATTTTATGTATTTTAAAATCAAATGCCTTATAGATTTTGGTACGGTTTGTTGGCAAAGGTTTCTTTACATTTAAAAGGCTAAAAAAATTTCATTTTGTTAAAAAATAATAATAAACTAAAACTCATAAATTTGTTTTCAATATCTTACAATCAATCATATTTTACTTCTATTCCAATTATAATTGTTTACTATATTTTATGAAAATAATTAGTATGTTAAAAGTAAATAGTTTTTACGTTTATTTACGGCTTTGGTCATAAAAACAAAGCTACAGTACCAACACGACAAAATCAATTTAATACAAGATTCTTCTATAATAATAACAATTTATTCTCTCAATCGAATAAAAATATGTAAGCACCTTTCTAAGAAATTTTTATTTAACATTACTCAGAAAATAAATCATAAAAACTGTTCGGAAAATGTGCACATAATATGGTACACTAAGGGATTCGAAAACGTCTTAAGTAATCTAATGTAAAGCTGTTCGTAAATTATTCACCGAAATGTATGTTTGAAGTGCCAACTAGTAGAACAATGTGTAAAAATTTATAGCTCCATCTGTCAAAGATTCTATTAGCCAAAGTAACCTTTTTAAGTATTTTCTAGTATATTTTAACAGGAAAATAGGTAGAGTTACAGAAAATCAATCCCTATAAGTTTTCCTTGAAATATTATTTTCAAGTTTTAATTGAATTTCTCTTTAGTTTCTCGCCGTAAAGTTAAGTAATTAGTTATAGCTTATTGTTCAATTTAATAATTATAATAAGACAATAATATTTAGCTACTTATTAAGTTACGTTACCCATTCATTTCAGTTTAATTCGTTGAAATAATTTTTTTCCCATTTTATCCTTTTACATTAGCTTTGGCTAGAGCTCTTATAAATAAATCTCTGCTAATTTTTACAACAAATATTATTAGAATATATTTAAGCAGAAAAAAATTGATAAGAAATTTGACTCCTTGTTATCCACTTTTAGTAGAGCGTTTATTCGGAACAACCTGCAAATTTTCAATTTTCTTTCATAATTTCGGAGAAAGAGCGCTGTGAAATGCATGAGTTTTTAATGGTTCTCAATTTTTAACTACAAATCTTAGTAATATGTTAATCCTTAAGAACTGTAAGTGAATATGTACTCTTAAATTAGTTTAAATACATAATAACTACATAAGCAATAAATTCGTTAC
This sequence comes from Chrysoperla carnea, assembly GCF_905475395.1. Classification (NCBI taxonomy): domain Eukaryota; kingdom Metazoa; phylum Arthropoda; class Insecta; order Neuroptera; family Chrysopidae; genus Chrysoperla; species Chrysoperla carnea. Next base: position 67,665,220 of record NC_058337.1, on the reverse strand, counting down.
GTACATTTAATGCTACATACCAGGTACACTTGTTATTATATGTATTTTAATACCTACTCACTTGTACAAAGTGTATCCAATATTAAAATGTTACACATCCATTGAAGATAGCTATATATTTAATGGAAAGATAAAACTAATAGAGCAAATAATATACAACAGTGTAATTCTCGTTACCTGATGAAACAGGATAGAATCGGATTCCCAAAATGATTTCTGTGCAACAATTACTTGTCTTGCTCAAATTACAATATGCATTACAATTCGAGTAAATTTTACGCAATCAGTTAATAGTAAGCTATTTCTACTTGTATAGCAACTCGTGTATAAAAAGTATTTGACATTTTTCACCTTGTTGCACAAACTAATACGAGAATTTGACCAATCAACTGTTAGCGATTTTAAAACTACAACAAATGAAATACACAAGGCTTTTAATTGAAAAAATGAAGAATGAGTGTACTCAACTTATCCTGAATCATTTAAGTTAGCTCTACGAGTATTTTGTGTTTATGTTTTTTTTTTCAGCTTCACGAGTTCTACGACTCGAATTAAAAGAATGCATTGAATTTATTTTGGGATACCTTCTTCATGCTTTAAGGTGAAGAATAATATGAAAGCTTGAAGGAAGAGAATTTTGAGTTTTTTGTTAATATAGCTAAAATGAAAATATTACCATGTAAATTTTAATTTAATGAATCACTGATAAATCAAGAAGTATATACGAAAGTGTATACAATAGGGCACTCTACTATATTTGAAAAAGTACTTCAAAATGTTGATTTTGTTATTAAAAAGCCACCAAAAATTTATTTCGGAAAAATACACACGCTTTCTTGCCAAAAACTTAAATTAAATTTTAAACCTTTTTTAAACTGTCAAAAACGCGGGCATCTAATTTGACGTGACGTAATATCGGTATCATTATACGAAATAACACAGATAAGTTTTACAGATATATTCATGAACAACTAATTATAATAAATATAAATAATTATGATCTATGAATATATTATACCCAGCTGTCTACACTGAACTAACTGATGGTCTATGGTTCATACCGATATAACATCACATCAGGGCTTGCCCGCGTTTTAGGTCACGTGATATACAGTTTAAAAACTACGATTTTTAATTTTAATATTATAAAAGAAAAATTTGCTTTTATGACTCGAAATCAGAATATTTAAGTATATTTTTACATAAATTTTAACTTTTTTCAAATTTCATAATTTATTTTTTACTACCGAAAGTACGCTATTTCTATGAAAATATTTTGGATACAGTATTTGCTATGTGGAGAACATAAATAAGCCCACATAGCGCAGAAATTATTCTGTCAATTATAAGAGGTAGATAGGCAAATTATTAATATTATCATAATTATTATTTATATTGTTATTTATTTTATAATTACTTACTAGTATTATTATTTCAACAAGGTTTGCAAGTGTTTTTCCATTCTAATACTTATTATGTGTGAAAGAAGAAAAAAAAAAAAGATTCAGACTTACTGCACAAAACTTATATAAATTCAAATTCTTTTTCTGTTTGTTAGAAAACTGATATTTCTGACGCTAGGTCTGTTCTGCCCCCAACGAATACTAAAATATTTGTTATGCAAACTATAAAGTTTCACTTCTAGTTTACAATAAACTTATTGAAGTCAAAAGTTTGCATAATAATTTTGTATATAAAATTTTTGAACAAAACAATGTACTAAGAAATTTCAGAAAACAAACTTTTCTGAATCTATTCGCTACCTAGAATAAAATAACTTGTTATTAATATCAAAGAACCTTTTTATAATCTACTTTAATAACTTTAAAATAATATTAATATATTATGTTATACTTTATATAATAAATGTTCATCCGTGTCGAGAAATATATTTAAGAATTAATTTTTTTTTATTTTTTAACGAAAATAAAATTCTTCCTCATTTATTCTTCAGTGTTAATTACAAGTAATTTATTCATTTTTTTCTTAAATTACATGTTTTATAAATAGGAAGGTAATCGCTATAATTTACAATGAATATGTTTTTGGTTTATTTTTATCTTATTAATAATAAACTTTTATAATCAATGACTCTAAGAACTTTTTTCAAAACAATTGCAACTCCATTGGATTTTTATACCATTTATATATGAAATAAGCATAGAATATTAAGTTTAGTCCCAAGTTTGCAACGCTTAAAAATATTGAGGCTACGAAAAAGAATTTGGTACATAGAATCATCTAATTAGTCCATTTTCGGTTGTCCGTCCGTATTTGAACACGATAACTCAAAAACGAAAATAATGCGGCTGAAATACAACGCACTCAGGACGTTAAAAGTGAGTTCGTAAATGAGCAACATAGGTCAATTGGATATTCTAAATCGCTAGAGATAGAACAAATGTTTAAATGTAAAAAACAAAAATAATTTTTGTTTGAAACATTTTTTCGTAAACACCACTGTTTACTCACGAGGGCACACATTAGATGCAAATTATATAGTATGTATTGTATTAATATGGAATTATCAGTTATGTATGTGTGACATGTATAGGTATATGTATAATGTGATAGAGTAAGCAACACTGCCTATACATGGTATTTCAACAATTAACTCACTTTCAGTCAATTCACTTGTTTTTACCTATTTCTTGTTGTCTTTAACATTTCTTATTTTATTTTTTGATAACGTATTGTTGTAATTACGATATATTTGGACAATTGTAAAATTGGAATGGAAATGTCGAATTTTACGTCCTGAATGCGCTGTAAAAGTTTCAGCTTGATATCTTTTTTCGTTTTTGAGTTATCGTGTTCACAGACCGACGGGCGGACAATCGAAAATGGACTAATTAGATGATTCTATGAACACCCATACCAAAATTTTTTTCGTAACTTCAATATTTTTAAGCGTTACAAACTTGGGACAAACTTAATATAATAAAACTTAATAAAAACATGCTATTAAGAATTCGTATTTAGGTGTTCGGGTACAGTTGCTACTAAACTCTTGTTTAAGTTTTTTGGTCGATATTTTAATGGCAAACGAAAATATTTCTATTCGTTTTCATGGAAAACATTCGTTTTAGTATGTTATGAATTTTATTTTTACGTGTGGTATTATGTATTATTAGTAAGTGTGAAAATAGTTCTACACACTTATGTATTAAACAGTCTAAAGGCTCGACAACATATGCAATGATTTAAATCAAGTAAAAAACAACATTAATTTGATTTAAATACATTTACAATAAACTCATCCATCAATTTCTTTAAGTTGTTTTGAAATAATGGGATTCGACTTCATGGAAAGTTTTCCTTTGAAATTTCTAAAACCTTTGATAACCAATCACTAAACATTCAAATTTCATCCAAAATAACTAAAAACCATTTTAGTTCAACTAACTTTCCATTGTAAAAATTAATTGAAGCTAGTGAAAGCTACTATCTAACATGGACAAAACAGGAAAACAATACCAAAACCGCGTAAGACTGAATACACCCTCTGTTTGAGCTACATATACACACAAAATGAGCTACAAGTCATTCTGTGAACGTTCTGAATACTTGATTTCCCCAACTACAATTCCAAATCAATATTAAAATAATTATTAACGGTATAACTTGGCAAATATAAAGCGACTAGACGGTATATTGGCTTATGTTCTTACGTTAAATAATTTTACTGGTAAAAGATGTTTAGTTTATGCAAGCAAACAACAAACAAAACTGTCTTAGATACAAGCATTTAATTATTGTAAAAGATAATAATTATTTCTGTATTTGGCGCAAATGCCTAGAAAAGGGCTCATAAATGGTAAGAGGAAAATTTATTAAAAAATGTAAGTTATTAAAAAATGTAAGTGTAAATATAACTTCCGAATGATAGTTTTTGATGACATCAGACTCATCTACGAGAAACTGATAAAATTTATCTCTTCGCGCATAGCAGCTTTTCTTTTATATTTACAAAAAAAGTAGAAATTATCGTTAAAAGTGTGTATATATCTCAGCCAATTTTAATGCTAAAAATCGAAAAAACGAAAATTTGAAGAAAAATGTCAGCTACAATCTTTGAATGAAACTTTATAGAGGTTCATTATTGTTTTACATCTTTTAAAAAACTTCTTCTTCACGTGAATTTTGAGCTCAAGGTGAATATTGTCTGTACTAAATCAATGGTAGGTAGATATTTTATTTTATTTTAGACAATGTAAAGTGTTGATTTTATTGAGACATTGAAAAGTTTTTTAAGTGATATTAAAATTTTAATCTCTGTGTTGTTGAAACTTTACAAAATAACATAAACACTAATAAGTATCAAATAACTAACTACATACTTAAAAATAAATAAAATACAAAATAAATACTTGTTACGTTCAAAATAATACGTGTTAAAAAATATTAAAATTGATTGTGTAGCTGTAGAAAGAAAACTAATTTTATTTAAAAAAAAAACTCGTGAGCAACACTGCTCGGTCATGAAGGTCATATTTCCCATCATTAGACACTTCTTGGTATTGAATGTTTTCTATTGAAATGAGATTTGTAGAGGACCGGAGAGTCGACACTTAGAAAAGGCACTTGTTCAATTTGGAGAACTTTGGAGAAGGCACGCACAGTCTTAAAAACAAAAACATGATTTTCCAGTAAAAAAAAAAGAAGTGAAGCGGGGATGGATAGTTGGCACTTCCAAAATGCACTTCTTTCATACTTTACCGACATACCAATTTTTCATCTTCTAGATCAAGGAAGAGGCTGGAGAGGATGGAGATTGAGAAAAATTTTAAAAATGATAAAAGATGACTTTCTCCGGGAATCCCCTACAAATTATTGGAATAAATCGACCCTTTTACAATACCGTTCTGTCTAGTAAATAATCGAATTTCAGCTCATTTGAACTAAAGGAAGCTGCTAGATGTTCTCTAAACTCCATCCCTCGCTATTCACTTTCGATGTAGGGCATACGTCTTTATTTTCGTGGAAAGTATGTCTAAAAAACATAAGTAGGTAAGTTAGAACTGTGTAATAATATAATATTTTAAAACTACATTATTATATAACGCAAATAATATTTATATAGAAATTATTTTATATAAACAAATATTACATATACGTGACGGAAGACTTATTGACTTTCAGTTTTCGCATTATGCCTAATAGTTTTTTTTTTTGTATCGAAACTTTAAACGTATTAGAGCTTTATACCGGTTACTTGATGATATGTAATAATAAAAGTTGATTATTTAAAAATAACGCTGAAATCGTTGATTAAAATTGTGCAAAAAATTATATTCAGTATTTTTCAATAATGATGTTACCACGTTAATGAAAGACGTTTTGTTCTAAAGATGTTACCACTTCATTCGATGGCACGAAACCTTAATTTAAAAATTAACCTAAATGTCTTCCATTTATGTGGTAACATCTTGAATTTAAAAGAAATAAATAATGGGAAAAGTTATGCGCAGTTTTAAACGCTAATATGTATCTTAAAACCATCTTTTTAAAAATACGCATTTAGTCGTAACCAGGCATAATACTTACCTGCTGGCAAATAAGATAAAATAGTATTTTTGTTGGGTTTAATCCTTTCTTTAATTCATACAAATCAAAATCATACAGTTTCATATTTATCTTTTCTGTTGATTCTCATATATAACTTGTGCGTGTGTGTGTGTGTGTCGGTCTGTCTGTCTGGGGCATTGTAGCGCCTAAAGAGAGATCCGTATCCGAATTAGAAACTAAAAATTGGCGACTATCTTCAAAGTCGGTTCACTTTGGAAAAGTTTTTAAGGATAAATTTATTTAATGGAAAGAGTTAGCTTAGATATGTTTCAAATACGTGTTTAGGTTTCCATACCCGAAAAATTTGTCGTCAGGTAGATTTAGCAATAAGGTCGTAAAAGTTTACATAGCAATTGTATCAATTATTTTTATTTACAATACATATTAAAACTAAGCAGAAAATTTTTCCTTCTTCCTATTTTATTTATTTCTTAAATTTTATAGATCACCTATGTAGGAAAATTTGAACAGTTATGACCTATGACTATACCCTTTGAATGGAAATGATAGAGTAAGGTCGTAATTTATAACCTATATTTTTAATGTGACTATCTGAACAACTTTCTTGAAGATTATTATGCAGTAGCTAGACTACGTGTATCCTTCGACTTGAACTTCATAAAGTAATACATACTTATTTAAATTATACATCGGTTGAATGAAAATGCAGTTCCTGGGTCAACGAATCACTCAAATCATTTCAAATGTTTTAAATTCTAGTGTACTTTCTCATACAGCAATAGTATCTGACATCCAACAACTATTATTGTTATTAAAGTAAAATGTTTCCAACATGAAATGTTAATACTATGTAAATTTCTATTTATAAAGATAAGAAAGAAATATTTTTTATGAATATTTTTTCTACTTATTAAATAGTAATTATTATACGTTTATTTATTGTAGTTTAAGTGGTTTTCATTAAAGAAGAAATAATAAAAATAATAAATATTTTCATTAAATATTTATAAATCGTAAAGTTGAAATCATTTTAATGTTTCTAATAATCTATGTTAATATTTAAGGTAGTATAGTTAAAATATAAAAATAAACAGTTAGCCTTGTATTATATTAAAGATATGATTCTAAATAATGTTTTATTCAAGTTTGAGGATGCCTTTTATCGACTTTTTTAATGAAATATTGAAAATTAAAAATCGTAGTTTTTACATTGACTCAATGGGATCCCTTCTTTGATTCTTGTATAAAGAATCAAAAAATATTTACGATTAATCATAATTACCGTATGTTTCATTAAGTATGATAACAGATGTCGTTGACATCGGTTGACAAGTTAATTTAATCTAAAAAAATTGTTTTTATAATCTAGACAATCGACTCCGAAAATTTTACAGAACCATAACTCGGCGCTTTAAACCGTTGTAACGTTGAGAAATCTATTATTTTCATTATGATACAGAAGATTTCTCTAGTATAATATGTCTTTAATATAGGGATTATAACTACAATAACTAATAAAATGAATGGTCAAAATACTATTCATTTATTTATTTTTTTGTAATAGAATTTTATGTATTATTAATTGTTATAAAATCAGTTTAATTATTCTGATAATTTAAAGTAATGAGTTGACGACCCATACTACCTTTAATATAAACTTACACTTTCGGTCGATTCAAATACCTAACATAAACAGTGGAAATTCTTTTTAAAATTTGCGTGTTTTGAAATTTTTAAATGTTTAGATAATTTAAAAAAAGGTTATTTTCTTAAAATTACTTACTTATTTCGAGAAAAACAGCACTAAATCTGGAATATAAATAAGAATTGATTATAGTTACGGTTTTTTAAAAAAAAAAATTTTTGTATAAAGAGCAATTTTTTTTAAAGTATACAGCTAATATTTTCGAAAACGGATTGGAATATCAAACAGTGGTAAAATCTCTAAGGTCTAGAAAAAAAATTTTTCAAACAAAAGGTGATTTTTTTTTTAGACAAAAATTTTTGTGAGATGTTAACTGTTAATGAGATAATTATTACTACAAGAAAATATTTGTTTCCTACGGCTATACCATGAAAAGAACAAATTTTCTTGCAACTTATACTTTTTTACAGTATACAAATATAATAGAACACCTTATCCTAAAGCCTTGAACTTTATATAATTTTATAAAAAATTACCTATGCATTATCTGGTATCAACTTGATAAAAAATGTCAACTTCTGGCACACATTTTTTCTGTTTATAAATGGGAAAAATATTTGAAATATGATGAAAAATATAGATTGTGAAAATACTTTACTAGTTTTTATTTTATGACGCTTGAAAATCATAAAAATTTGTTATAGCTCACAGTAACAATCGAAATATTTTTATTGAAAAGTTTTTTTTGTCTTGGACGATACATTTTATCATCAATTCCTGTATTATAAATAGGTAGGTACATTATTTTTTTAAGTGAAGTACTCCAAGTTCATTTTATTTTATCTCATCAAATTATTACCTTCCTATATTATATAAAATAGACATTAAATCTATTTAAAAAAAATTCAATCAATAAAAGAATAACTGAACAGAATATCAAACTAATCTACTGCCATTGGGGAAGTTTTCTAATTTGAATATTGTACGTTCGGTTCGTTCTGTATTTTTTTTTATCAATAAAACTATTATTATCTAGTATTACATTTATAAATTTTTGTATATAGTTTTCTATATGTGTTGCTGTAACATATTGTAATAAAAAGGCCCGGTTGCTTTGTCATGAGTGAGGATATATTGTAAAAAAGCTGTTTAGTTGCCAAGTAATTGTAGTAATGCTTTGGTTTTGTAATACATAATAAATAAAAACAATCATGTATATGCAATTCCATTTATTTTTAAATATTGTTAAAGAGAAAAATAATTGTGAAATCAGTGAACGTAGTAGGGTTCATGGAAATTTTTCCTCTTTTGGAATGGGGAAATTGTATAACGTTTGAGAAGACGGTATAATATTATTCTATAATATCATTCGATTTTCCAAATCGATATACAAGTCAAATTCTCGATCAGAGATGCACCATTTTCAGATATTCCTACGTCTCCCATTGAGAATAAGAGCAGTTGGATCGGTAAATGGGAGTGAGTGAGTGATGAAAAACTATTTTTAGTATAATTGTATAACCAAGTATATTAACTCTTTTTCATACTTAATATATTAAGTAATGATTCTCATTTGAGAAGGAAGAGGAGTGATTCGAAATTAACGTGTTATTAATAATTTTTAAGAAACTATTCAGAATATTTTTGAATCGACTTAGTTGCTGAGAAACAAAATGCACTTCTGAAATTTCAATACATAATTTGTTTATCCTTCATATTTTAAACAATTTGGATCACTAAAAAACGTTACTTACTTTATTTCAGCTTTCAGCGTTTGTAATTTTATATCTAGAAAGTAGCTAATCGTTTTTGTTAAAACTCCCTACCTAATTTTGATCCAATAGAAATGATTTAAATTCCTTGAAAAAAAAATTCACAAATTTCGTAAGAAGGACAATATCAAAACTGATTGATTTGTATATAAAATTACCTGTAATCTCTGTTGATAAATCACACACTGCACATTGATTTTAGAAAATAAAAAATGTAAATATCGCTCAAAAAATTGAAGGAGAGGTGTCAACTAATTTTTCTATTTTTTTGAACGGAACCATAAAAACAAAATTTGATAATGTGAATAACCTCTTTATATTTATTTGAAAAAAAAAATTAACCTTGACTTGGCATTTTAAAAGTTGGCAAATATTACATGAGAGACAGAAAAAAATTTATATCATTTTAAATTACTGCTAAATTGTTGTTATCAAAAACAAAATATGTATCACACGAAATATAAGTAGATTCCTCTGTCTACATTAAATGAAGTCCCTAGTTCTAGTGGACTCTAAACTTATTTTAAATAGCACCTAAATAAAAAATCAAATTTAAATTTTGAAGTTTTCGAATTTTAACATGCGGAAAACTTTGTAGTAACACTTGAGTGTCAATTTGTATACACTATATATGAAATATTTCAGAGAATATTAAGTTTAGTCCCAAGTTTGTAGCGGTTAATCCTATTGATGCTGCAAACAAAATTTGGGTATAGGTGTTCATAAAATCACATATTAGTCAGTCCATTTTCTTTGGTCCATCTGTCCAATTCGTAACAGATAGAACAAAAATTTAAGAGGACAAAATATTCCTTATTTGAAAATAAACAATTTTTGTTTGAATCCTTTTTTCGTTAATATCTTTGTTTTCCCGTAAGGGTCCAAATTAGAGCAAAACTTTCCCATTTTCTCAAAAACTATAAAATATAGAAATAGTTGAAAATTTGTAGGTAGCTCCAAAATTGATTCTAATTCTATGCTTTACTCAACCTATAATATTAGAAATTCAAAGGAGACAATTTTAAAAGTGAAATTTTCGAAAAGTGATTGCGGCATATAAAATCGAATCGAATGACGATTAATGTCGTGCACTCGTATACGTCAATTCACGCTGACAATGAACACATGCTCGAAGTATACCGAGGTCATCTGACTGTTCTACACCAGATATTTTTCATTATGTTGCTCCTGGATATACACAATTTTGCACGACAAAATAAAATTGATAAATAAAAGTCTCCCAAATAAAAAAAAAATACAACACAACAACAACAAAAAATCAACGAAGACATCATCTCATCGCCTCATACAAAATTCATACACGATACCTCTTATTTTTTATGAAAAACATAAAAAATAGTATACAAAACATTACAATATATTCGGAGTTTTTTTTATTTTACAAATATTTCTCATATTAGGTTATTTTCATGTCATGTTATTTACACAAAAATGTTATTGTATAACACAAAAAAAAAAAAAAAAAGATGAAAAATAAATGAAAATATTATATTTGCAAAGTTGAATTATTACATACATAGCAGGTTTTTCGCTACATATTTTCTGAATATCAAAATATGCCCTGCTCTTTCAAATTTCAAAATATGAAAAGCCCCCTTCAAAGCTCGAAGCTACAGATGTTACCAGAACACCATGACACCGTTTTGGATTTTTACAGTATCCATTAGTTTTTGAAAGCAAGGTTTCGAACAAAAAATGTTAGAGAAGACGAAATTGGATGGAGTGGTTGAAGACACGATTAAAGCTCAACATATAAGCGAACGTATCTTTGCCCAAATAATTTTGATGCATTCTTTAAATGCATTGTAAACCCACATTTCATAAATAAAAGTGATTAGCGTGAGGGAAAGTAGTCCTGTCGGCAACTTTTTTTATTACAAAAACTGCAGTCAGGCACGAAGGCGAAAACTGAAAGACAACGAAAAAAACTTATAGGTATAACAATACTTATTTTCTATTTAGTTTATTGTTGTTTGTTGTTTGCCTTCGTGCTTTGCCGCAGTATTGGGCGTACAAATATAAATATAAATGACAACAAAATGACAAATATAACAACCTACAACAGTGTTGACTTGTAGTGTTAGTTGTTTGTCAAGTGAAATGTATTTTAAAGAAGTGTTGTACAGATGAATGCTGCTAATACTAAAAATAAATCATTTAATTAACTATGATGAAAAATTTACTACCGATTTTACTCTTTAGTTTAAGTATGTCATTGTTTTTTTTTTTTTTTTAATTATTTTATTTTATTTTTTATTTAAAACAATCTTTTAATACAGGATGAACTTACTTAATAAAAGCTCTTGTATATAATTTAATGAGTCAAAAACCATATAAAAGGTTTTTGTTATAATTCATTCACAAATCATTTCCAAAATCTGACTTAGCATAATTAAAAAATGGAATAAGCTGCTGATTTGACAGCATGTTCTACATTAAAGAGTGTGGTCGAGGGCGTAAAGTACTCAATCAGTTAATAGGTTTTTAGTGTAATGTCAACGCTTGCAATTATGGTATAAATGCTTGTGAAAACCTTAAAACTCAACTTGCTGGATAGCCTATAGATAAGGTTGACATAAATATGATTTTTTTGTTATGGTAGTTTGATTTCAGCTGAATTACCTTTTTTGGCTAATTTGATTCCTACACCTATGTAAGAGAAGTTAATTTTCACTCGAAAATTTACGTTGCAATAACGTTAATTTTAGCCGTATTTTTGAAATATAAGATACACCTTAATACTTTATTAGCTATACTAGCTTCTTTCCACTATTTTATCCGGGTGTTTTATTTCAGCGTAGAAGAATGATAAAATTTAATTTTTTTTCAACCAATTTTTATGAGGTAACGTTTTCTTATATAATCTAGAGGATCCGAGTTCAAGTCTCGACCTCTGTATATTGTTTTTCGTTTCTTCCGGATTGTTCAAATGAAACTATACAATCGTATTTGTTGTCTGTACAAGTTTTTTTATACAATTTTGTACCGTCTGTTTTCCAAAAAGAAAATAACAGCAACTAATTGTAGGCAGAAAACTTTCTTTGTATACCATCCAGAAAATATTCCAGCTAAATTCGTAAAAATAAAAAACACTAACAAATTTCTGGGTCATTTACTATGTTTACGCTATTTCCAAAAATACTACGCGATACTACTTTTTATGTGTGACGTATTTTTCAAAATACTTGATGTCTACAAAAATATTGTCAAGAATAATTAAAAACTATTGCTTACATTTCTCTAACAAAAAGATTATTCTTCTTGAAATAATTATTTGAAATTAATTAGTCCATCTACAAATTACTTTTAATTATTGTACAGAACCATATAATACTGCATTTGTTATACTTAACTGCTTTCTACTATTTACTAAAATATTCGAATGTAAAAAAAAATTATATTCGAAAGTAAGAAAAAAAAAGAAGTAATTATTCGCATTCATATTGTATTCTTTATACTATGCTCTAAGTATTTCAAAAATTACTTCCTTACGCCTAGTTAAGAACAATTCTTGAAATGACAAGAGTTAATAACTCTCACCACAAGATTCATGAAAATGTTTACCTTAAAATAATATTTCCTACATTTTAACTAACAATCATGCATTAACATTAAGTGGGTATAATTTATTTTTAATATATCTTCTATTCTAATGGATTACACGATACTAATAGGCATGAAAACGTATTCGCACCGTGTATGAGTTTTGTTGGAGGCGTTTCCATGGTAACGATACACTATTTTAATTATAGAATTGTATGGATGCATATATAATTGTATGGATTGCATTTATGACTTACATTGAAAATTTAATATTATTGTATCACAAATTTAAATAAATAATTATGATAATTTATATTTGAAAAATAATATTTGTGCAATTTGATTTCTAATTTTCACAATTTTTCATGCATTAAGTGTAATTAATTAGTGTTTTTCAATCATTTTAATTTGACATTTTCTATAACATAAACATGTAACGAATTGCAAATTAGTCATAATACCCTCCTTTATCGCCAAAATTTTTCACTGGAAGCGCTGGCATCGATTTTATTGTCCCTACCATGACTACGCACACAACGAATACAGAAATAGTATCTTTTAATTGCTTAACTGAGGAAGAAAGCCTATTTTATATTGATTAATTTTTTAGTTTTCAGGTTAAAACTTTTTTGAGCGATTTTATAATAACAATTTTTTAGTAGCGGGTAAAAACTCTAGTTTGGTGGTCACGATTTGGTGTTTACGACCTATCACTGAAGTAAAACAACATTAGAAACAGTCAGAAATTGGATGGAAGACCGCTTGAGAATATTATGTGCTGTTGCCTTTTTTTATTTCTAATAGTTTTTTTACCCTTTGTATATTTTATACAAAAATTATGATTACGTATGTTTATGGCCGCAAAACTCGAAAAGTAGTCGATAGATTGAGTTGACGTTGTATTTTAACCCAAGAATATCTACATATCGTTTTCATCCCAAAGTTCTCACAGGAACAATTATTTAAAAAAGAGATATAAATGTCAAATGTGTTGCTAGACTATTTTTATTTATTTCCCTGATACTTAATGTCAGACAATTCGTTCCTAGTAGCTCAGTTGGTTAAGGCGTAAAATAGCTTGAGCATGTATCCAACACACACAGAGGAAATAGCTCACATAATAGCCGCCTTACCGAACACAAACTCTACCGTTGTGTGCACATTATCGCTGAATTATTATGTCCAATTTTTAATAAAGTTCTTGTAACCGGTATTTTTCCAAGTTGTTTGAAAACAACCAAGGTTATACCCAAGGTTATATTATTAAAAATTACAGACCCATTTCCTTGCTATCTGTATTTTCAAAAGTTTTAGAAGAAAATAGTATATAGCCGAATAAGTAATTTTTTTGATAAAAATCAAGCTTTGTATTACAATCAGCATGATTGATGACTTGGCGAATTTTTTGTACAATGGAGAATATGTTTTGGGATTATTTTTCAAATGGGCGTACGCGGTACAGCAAATGATTTAATACGTTCCTATTTGAAATATAGAAAGTTTTTTGCAGCGCACTCAGGACGTAAAAATTGAGATCAATTTCGTAAATGAGCAACATAGATCAATTGGGTCTTGACCTATGGCTCCTTAGGACCCATCTTGTAAACTGTTACAAGATGGGTCAACAAGAGAGGTTACAAGAGATAGTACAAAAGTTTAAAATTAAAAAAATCTTCCTTATCAAAAAATAAACAACTTTTGTTTGAAACATTTTTTCGTAAACATCACTGTTTACCCGTAAGGGCGCAAATTAGGCGTAAATTGTATAGTATGTATTATATGGGGATATCAGTTACGTATGTATGACATGTATGTATGTGTAATGTGATAGAGTAATCAACACTGTTTATACATGGTATTTCAACAATTAACTCAGTCAATTGTTTGTTTTCACTTGTTTTAAAACATAATTTTTCGAAATTTATATGTGCTGAAGTAGAAATTCTTTCATAAATACATCTTTCCAGAAAAAATCGTAACCCATATCCGGTTTTATAGATGGTGACATAACGTTTCGTATTAAAGTTTATTGAAATCACAATTTTAGACATTGTTGTTGATATTAGTTTGTTTATTTTGGAATGTTATGAATATAAAAACTACACGAAAGTAATAAATAGATAACTGCTATTATCTGATGATGTGCTTATAGTATCATAGTATGTGTAACGACTTATTCACTTCGCATGATCTATCTATGGTGTATGGTGCTTACATTACGATCATCGATATGCTGTGTGGATAGAATGTGTGCGTATAAAATATTCGTGCGAACTACTTGAAAAATAGACATTAAATTCATGGAATGCGGCAATCATCTTCTTTAACTAGGCTCTAATATTCATTTTTTCCACTATTTTAAATGTGTAGTATTATAGCATTTATCTCTTTCTAATATAAAATAAACAAATACATACTTAAATCATTTATTTACTTTTATATTTTTGTATTTATATTTATTATCTCTTTTTATTACTTAATTTATTTCCGTCATTCATGAAAATATACAGAACGGTTAATTAAAATTTAATTAAAATTCGACGAAGTGTTTTTATAGCATTCATATATGTAATATGCAAGGAACACTAAGTTTAGTCCCAAGTTTGTAACGCTTAAAAATATTGATGCTTTGAACAAAATTTTGGTATAGGTGTTAATAAAATCACCTAATTAGTCCATTTTCGGTTGTCTGTCCGTCTGTTCGCCTGTCCGGCTGTCTGTCAACGCGATAACTCAAAAACGAATTTGGTCCCAAAAACGATCTTGTAAACCGTTAGAGATAGAACAAAAGTTTAAATAAATTTCGATTTTTGCCCCAATTCCTAGATCAATTTTTTGTATTTTTAAAATACGTATTTTCGACTACCAAGTAGTCATCATCAGTAACATTCACTAGCTAATTCTTACTGATGATGACTACTTGGTAGTCGAAAATACGTATTTTAAAAATACAAAAAATTGATCTAAGAATTGGGGCAAAAATCGAAATTTATTTCGACATATCCTAGAGTTCTCATTTATTATCTTCGATAATATTTATATTAAAAGTTTAAATGTTAAAAATATTCCTTATAAAAAAATAACCAACTTTTGTTTACGAAACATTTTTTCACTGTTTACCCGTGAGGGCGCAAATTAGGCGTAAATTGTATAGTATATAGTATATGGGGATATCAGTTATGTATGTGTGACATGTATGTATGTGTAATGTGATAGAGTAATCAAAACTGTCTATGCATGGTATTTCAACAATTAACTCAGTTAATTGTTTGTTTTCACTTGTTAATTTAAAAGTTTTGTAACTTGTACTGGAAACAGAAAGTAATACATATTCAAGGAGACAAACTTCATACTTTCATCTAGTACACTCCAACTAAAATTTTTTAAGCCGAAAACATTAATGGAGTGCAAACTTATAAGTGGTTTAAGCAACACTACTAGATGTGTTTTTCTACACAAATTGAATGTAATGAAAGTTTAATACTTAACAAAAGTTTCATAGTAGTACAAGTTTTAAAAAACTTTTTTGCGTTCATACATTTCTTAAAACTCAATAAACACTTTATATTTCTGTACAAAACCACATTAACTGACAAATCATATTCTTAATAGAAGCCAAAAGGTAAATAGTACTTACGTAGAGTATTAAGAACAATTTACTTTTAACTATCAAATAGTAATAATAATGGTAGATAGTATTTATGTGTAGTCCACGCAGCAGAATCAATAACTATAATTAACGATTGGGATAGTAGATTCTAGAGAAAATGCCAAAATACAAACCCAAGACCAGCTGTTCAGTGAGTGAAACCTTATGGTACACAGTATCAACTTCTCAGATGATGATGAAAATAATAAGAAGAAATGCAGTTTTGACCTAAAATTGAAAAATTGGTTTATAGTTACATTAATATTTTATTTACAAGAAAAAAGTTTTATTTAAAAAAAAAGACTATTTGAATTATGTAATTTGCATTTGAAAAAACTAATTCAAAATTAATTCGAAAACAGAGTTAAGTGTCATGCCGTCTTGGGTGATATCACAGCTTGCCAAAGAAATAAAAATATTGTATGACAATAAATCAAGTAACCTGCTTCATTCTATTTAAATGTAAACAACATTCATAGCGTTTGGAAGGGGTTTTTTCGAAAAATGATAATAATCATTATCTTAATCTCAATATACGTCGATTTTGTCAGTTTTTTCAACACATTTTGATGTTTTTACGATCAGCTGAAATATGAGAGTTTTTATCTTCCATTTACAAGAATGCCTACGAGCGAACGCATGCATACACACACAAACATGAATCTAAAAGTGGTGTTAATATATTGTCTTGACTATGAAAAATTCCATTCAAACTTTTTCGTAAAGATAACTGTGTTGAAAATTTTAATTTGAATTTTCGAACCTTTTAAAACTTATTTTCATTATTTTTTTGATTTCTTCTTATAATATTTCAGGCTGTAGTAGAATATTGCCATATTAGTAGAGTTTGGGGGCTATTTTCGTCATAAAATACATTTCAACAACTGTAATTTTTCTAAAAGATTTCAAACATGAATGTTTATAATTTCAGATATATTCAGTTTGAGTCGTATAATATTCCCAAACGCTAGGTCCCAAATTTAGTTCTATAATCTTTTAGGAATTAAGAAGAAATCAAACTTGTAATAGCTACCGCATAGACTAGTAAAATACTCTAATCGTTTTTAAAGTCTGTCTATTTGTATTAGGTACATCTGAATAGATTTATGTCGGCGATGTGAGTGTGTATCTTCTTTCATTTTCGCATATTTTATTTATTGTGGGTAACCACAGAAATGTCGTACGCCAATAAACATTACAAAAAAGGTATGCAAACATTTTATTAGTAAAAAAAAAGATTTTTTAAGCATATAAACAAAAGGTGTGTGAAATAACAACATGGTATCTACATACGTAAGACGCATTTAAACAACGTCATAGCCCTTTATATATAATATATATATATATGAAGGTATACTAATTTTAGTACCAAGTTTGTAACGCTTAGAAATATTGATGATACGAACAAAATTTTGGTATAAAGGTGTTCATAAAATCACCTTACTAGTTTATTTCCGATTTTTCGCTTGTCTGTCTGTCTATCTGCCAACACGGCAGGACGTAAAGAGTGAGTTTGAGTTTCAAATTGAGTCTTGTAAACCGTTAGAGATAGAACAAAGTTTTAAATGTAAAACGTTTAAAATGTTCTTTATACCAAAATAAACAACTTTCGTTTGAAACATTTTTTCGTAAACATTACTGTTTAAGAGCGAGGGTGCAAATTAGGACAAAAAATTGGTGTTCATTTTCTCCAAAACTATATAAGATAGACAGTTGAACAGTAATGATTTTATGAAAGATTTCCGAAAAACTTTGAAATGAAACCACAATAAGCTTTGAAATGAAGGATAAATCATGGAATTTGACAAAGGAATAAGAAAAATTTTATGGTCCAACAGAAAAAAGTCCCAAAAAAATAATATATAAGATAATTGACAAACACAAACTTTTTCTAGTTTAAAAAACACACCTTAAACACATGTGGTATGGTTACTTTGTATAATTAAAAATAAACAAATTCTAATCAACACATTATCACATGCTTGTTTCATAATTAAACCAAGCAACGATGCATGATGGGTAATGTTTATAAATTAAATAACATGAATAACCACAAAATAGACTGCCTATTACTAAGCTATAAATGGATTAATATACATACGATGATTAACCATATAAAATAAAGGGAACTGCTCACTACACAACAAATTTACTAAACCAAAGATAATAAATCAATTTTGGCAGTTGCTGAAGCCAGTTTTTTTTAATAAATAAATTTTAATATAACAAAATGATTCATCATACCCACACAAAGGATCGCATTAACGTGAAAAATCTTTTTTTTTACTGATAGTTTGTTGCAACGCCGTTAATCCTTGAAGACCGGGTATGGGATCTATTTCAAATCTTTTATTGATCAATTTGATTTTTCAGGAATAACAAGGAATTTATTTTACAATAAAATTTAGTGGAAAATACTTATTCGCTAAACTTTCTAATTTTGGATTATGTTTGGATTAACTTTGTATTCTTGAATTTTCAAAAGGTACGAATTAGTTAAATATTCGCAAAGAGATTAGATTAAATATTTCTTTGAGTTTTAGTAAATTATGTACTGTGTCCAAACGAACCTGTTTTTATCCCCCAACTAACAATGGGGGATGTTATAAGTTTAACATATCTGTATACCCGTGTGTCTGTCTGCGGCATCGTAACTCCTAAACGGGTGAACCAATTTAAACTACAAAAGAGGCGATGGTCTTCAAACGGTTAAATTTATTTTCTTGAACGAATGAGTAGGTATATTTTCAAACAAAAATACAAAAATCGGTTCATCCGTTAAGGAGCTACAATGCCACAAACAAATTTTTCTGACCTGATTTTATGTTGGGGGTGTTCTTTAATGTGTAATTTAATATTATGATATTTGAAACGACCGAATATTACAACATTTTTCTTATACCATAAAAATTTTAACTATGTAAATTTACCTGAAGCCCATGTTAATACAAAGGAATCACTCAACAGTATTAACTTAATGAAAAGGTTGGGACCTAGCATAGAACGAAATTTGCGGATTCCAATCAAACTTAGTTGCTAATATATTTTTTTAATGGATTTCTAGAAATAATGTTTTACGTCGGGATGTTTTGTAAAATTTAGTCTTTTAATAAAATCTTATAATCAAAAAAGTATTACGTATAAAAAAAAACAACTCTGACAGAACAGTTTGTTGCTACATTAACTTGGCTGACACAGACTCCAAAAATAACAATAATTTTAACTACATTATATTATCGTTATTTTTTACTTTTTAGTGCATATTAATTTGTTTTGGAAAAGTGTTTTTATTTTTTATAAAATTTTTTTTTTATTTTGTGATTTTTAGTGAATCTGAAGTACACTGACTAATTTGTCATTAAAAAAAGAATAATCGAAATCGGTTGGCGTGATATTGAGTTATTCCTCCTCTTGTCGTGCATACTTAATACAAATTTAAGACTTTTATGGTTTTCTCGTAGATGCCGTTTTCAGAAATGGACCAAAATGAAATGGGACCACTCGGAAAGCAGCAGCTTTCAAATAGATCAAAATCGGTTCACCCAGTCTAAAGTTCTGAGGTAACATACATAAAAGGAAAAAAAATACAGTCGAATTGATAACCTCCTCCTTTTTTGTAAGAAATCGGTTAAAAATCGAAATAGTTGTGACATTATGAACTTTCAAGAAAATTATTACAGAAATTGAATGTTAGCTTATTTATTATTGTTGTTAAAACGATTTTACGAACACTATATAATTTATAATTTTATTATATTTACGCATCACTTAAAATCATTTGATATATTTTAAAATCACAAAAAAATATTTATCGACTGCTCAACACTATATTATAATAGGTATGTATGTACTCAACTTTAAATGGTCATAAATAAGTTCTCTTCTGGGTTATAAATACTAAATTATTATTATTATTATTACTAACCCGTTCTCATAATGTCTACACCGTCTACATAAGTGTATAATGTAATAAATATACTCCAAGAACACACGATTAAGCTTCTATATGTAGTAAAACTATACCGCAAAGTTCCAAGAACTTTTTGTTCTTCTAAAGCGTTTTCTTTAAAGATTCCTTGAATAATTTTGCAAATTTTAGGTCAGTTTATACCAGGCGCGGATCTAGAAATTTTTTTCGAGGGGGGGGGGGGGGCGTAGGGTTTTTGTCATTTTTGTTTTTCAATAAAATAACAAAAAAACCAAATAAACAAAGATTTTTTTTTGTTTTTCGGTTTGTAAAATATTGATTCAGTTCTTTTTTTTGAAATGCGGGCTGTTTTGGGGGGGAGGGTCATGGCCCATGTGACCCCCCCCTTAGATCCGCGTCTGGTTTATACAAGTATAAATAGAACGCCATTTCACCATTGAAGGATTATTAACATTTGCAATAGTTATGGCGTACGAGTCGAAGCCGTATGGACATCAGGCTCATACTGGCTGGTGATGAGTATTTGTGGTGAATAGCTCAATTCTGTAACTGTAATATTACTTATGCTAACATAGATACTATATGTATCTGTCCCTATATCATACCAGCATTATAGTAAACGCCATACATTTCTTACCGTGTACACTGCGGTATCCTTCGGGAATTCACAGAGGTATTTCTGTGAATTTAAATTTTCGAAATTTAAATATGTTTCCAGCATTTGCGAGCGTCTACTATGAAATGTGGCTTAATACTAAATAATGGCAATACTTAGTTTGCAAAGTGAAATTCTAAGCAATATGCTAATGGTGATTTCACAACTTTTGGTGAGCATGAATTTAGATAGTACCTATGTAGTTTCATATCCCACTTGGGGGCTCCCACATTAGGGGTGAATATTTTGAATGGGTGAAATTCCTAATATCCTGATGATGCACCCCATATACAAATATTTCGTATAAACACAACTTTGTCGTAAATCGTTTGAGTAAATTATTTTGACAATTTTGGAACAAAGTTTTTTATTTTTAAATTTAGAATTTTGTAAACTATTCTTGGACTACGTCAAGTAATTTATGATGAGAATGAGAACACAGGTCCAGTTAAATATAATACTTACTACATTATATTTTGCAGTCTCGTAAAAAAAAATCTCTGACATTTTGCAGATAATACGTATTATGTTTATATACACCTAATACTTAAAAGTTATGTTTGTGTTGGTGTATGTATGTGTTTATGTTAGTATACAGTATATGCGCTTACTTCAATAAACATTAAATGTGTTTGATATGAGAGAAAATATTATTATAAAATATAATATTATCGTTTTGAAAAAGTATTGTTCGTGCCAAATAGGATGAAATACTTAATTGTGCTTGATATATGTCAACTTTTGTATCCAGTGTTGTTTGTAGAGGAGGAATATATCGAATAATATTGTTTTTAAATTTTTTTTTTTACTTTCTTGTGTACTTTCTTAAAGCCAATTCTTAAAAAATTTTTATATTAATGAACTATTAAAATTTAATTTGCTAATTTGTTAAAATGAAAAAATGTCCGGAGTAAACTTACATAATCCAACAGCCTTTAACAAATGTAGGTAGGTACGTGATATATTTTTATCCAGATTAAGTAGTCATCATTTTGGCTCTGTAGTTGAATTTATCAGGTTTATTATGAAAATGGCGAACACTTTGGAAGAATTACATGTTCTTAGAAAAATGATTTTATCGTATTGAGTATCAAATTAAAGATAGTATTATTCCTTTTTAAAAATATATTTTGTCTGCATGAACAGAAATAAACAATTTTATAGTCCATTAAAGGATAAAATTACTTTTCCCACATCCATCACATTTCAGTATAATAGATGTTAAACATTTGAAAAGCTTAATCGAAATATAAATTTTTTTTCAAATTAAACTACAATTTATCATTTACAATGGCAGGAGAGGAATGTATTATAACACTTTTATAACATATTAACTTTTGATTGATAAATTATCGCATCAGAAATCAATAAATGTTCGCAAATCTAATATATAAACTAGGTATCACATACTTTTTTCTTGATAATTTTTTCTAATATGTGGCCTGTAGGTATGTGCCCTTTTTTGTCAAAGACCGCTAATAGTAAATGTTTTATGGGTTTCTTTTCCAAACTATTTGATACGTATGCTTTCTACATTCATACATACTTGTACGAGAATATCTACACTAGTACAAGAAATACAGACTTTTAGTTCAAAAATTTTAGCAACTCGCTGAAAATTTGGTCTTAGTTATTTAAAAGCATGTAATGTAAAATAACATAGCGGAGTTGCTTTCACGTGGAGATTTTGGAAAACTGAAAAATGGAAAATTTAAATTCCATTCTTCGACAACCACTTGAAAGCTAGGCATTAACTGAATAAAACTTAATGTCCAAAATCGTACCTGGAATAATTCTGAACAACTTTTTATAAGAATTAGCTGAGATGCTACCTTTTACGATCAGTTTTTTTTTACATACTATTATGTATTTAACAGTTTAACACTTCTTGGCGGATAAGTCTAACACCGTATATTCAATCGAAAAAGTATGTTTTCACTATAAAGCTCATAAGAGATTCATCGTCTCTGAAAAAGCTAGGTATGGATTTTCAGTTTTGTACATCTACAGCTACAGACATCTATTACAGCTCATATTTTGAAGATCTTTTTACGAAATATAAATAGGAGAGTATGAGTTTTTTTCAAATGATATTCCATTTGTGCAATATTAAACGTTGTGAGATTCGATTTAAATTGTCGGTAAAATGCGACGTAATCGAAAACAATGGTTTTTTGTGGAATGGAAAGTAATCGAATTTCTCGGTTATTTTATGTTCTTTATAACGAAATTACACTTGTTATGGCATAATGTGCGATTTTTTTACTATTCGTACAAAATTGATAAAAGCAATTACATTTATTATACCTACTATTAAAAAAATATTTTTGGTAAATGTTAGCATATCTCAGTCAATTTTGATACAAGAAAGTACAATAAAAATTTAAGATATACAACATCAGGTACAACTTTTTATAAGCTAATGATTAACTTTCAAGTCGTTGGAGGATGACAGATTTTTAAATTTTAATTTTCTACTACTCATTTTTCCAAAAGTTTTAAGTGATATCTACTTTGCCATGTTATTTTACATCCTTTCAAATACCAATAGCAAAATATTCACCAAATTGTTAAAATTAATAAATTAATTTCTCTATTGCGTGTGCTATACGTATAATATGTATAAATAATCAACTTAGACAAACATTATTAGATGAAATAAAATAACTATACCTATATACATTCATATTTATAATAAACATTATAATAATATATATTTTAATATCAAATATTTAATTTATAATAATTTGTACAATTAACATGACATAGTTATACAATGAGTTTCTATACTAACGAAAGAAATACTTATACATCAGTTTAAATTTCACACCGTCAGTTTTACTTTTTTAGCGACGTTTAAGAATATTATTAGAGGGAATTCATACTCGGAATCCCGTGAAGGTCGTTAAGTTAAAGCCATATTTTGAAAAGACTATAAATTACCGCTCGTAGCAATGTATTCTCCTGATCTCTACGCATATTATTTATTATTTTCGAATTCCTTAATAATTCCTAAATTCAGATCATTTAGACCCATAAAATTCGATCAAGCTTATAAAAGAATGCTAATAATTAACTTGAATTCTGTATTTTCAACATTCAAGAGTTTTTACCCGACTGTCAAGGAGTGGTTATGTATTTCGCGCGTATCATGTATGTTGTGTATGTATTATTATAAAAATGGCGCCTCCAGGTGCTAGTGGTGTCTCAACACGGAGTGAAACAATTAAATCTAATGTTGATTACGAAGCAATTATTTCTCAAGTGCTAAAGAATAGTTTAAATAGTGATGAATTTACAACTATTTTCAGTAATATCGTGTCAAAAGTAGTAGAACAAGCTGTGAAACCCATACTAAATGAACTTAAGGAGGTTAAAAGTGAATTACTACAACTAAAAAATTTGACAAGTGAATGTAAACAAATGTTTGAAGTGAATAGAGCTGATCCGGAAGTCATTGAACATTCAATTAATAAAAAGGGAAAAGGACCTAAAACAAATCAATATAGCCGATATAAAGAAAAAAAGATCACAGAATCGGATAATTTAAATCAAATCGAAATGCAAACATCAAATCCAGGTACATCGCAAAATCTCAATAACGAATACTCTTCCATAATTAATGTCCAAAAGGAAAGAGAAATCGAACTAGAAGATAATACTGATGGATTTACATATCCTAAGTATAGAAAACGTCGCCGAGAAATTATTACTGGAAATAAGGAAGCTGAAACCGAATTTAAAGCAACTGATAAAAAAATATGGATATATGTAGGACGTATAGAAAAGGGAACTACTGTGGAAACAGTGATGGATTACCTCACAAAACAATATCCCACACACTCCTTCGAATGTGAAATGTTAAGAAGTGTCCCTGAAAGCAAAAGCTGTAGCTTCAAAATAGGGGCCTGTGAGGAACTTAAAGAGAAATTGTATAGTCCCGATAACTGGCCAAAGAATGTTATTGTGAAACGTTACTTTTTTCCTAAAGGAACAGCTAGATTTTAAAGAACCTGATAACAAACACAATCTGATTAATATTTCTGAAAAAGTCAAAGCACCACCTAAAAAAATAAAAATTATTAATCAAAATATTCAATGTATAAGCAATAAAATTGCACAATTAGAACTAAGTATTAAAGTTAATAGCCCAGATATAATTTGCGTAACAGAACATTGGCAAACTAAAGAATCCATAAAAAGTATTCAGATAGCTAATTTCACATTACTGACAAGTTTTTGCAGAGAGCGATTTAATCATGGTGGTACTGCTATATATGTTCATAATGAAATCGTCAAATATTGTAGCATTGTAAATACATTAAATATTTGTGATGAATTAAACTACGAATGTGTTGCAATAAAATATAAGTGTCACTATACCAACTTGTATATATTATCAATCTACAGGTCCCCTTTAGGTGATTTGGGTAGCTTTATGCATGCACTTAATGAAACTTTTCGACTTATTGATCCAATCAAAAATTTGCATGTTATAATGGGTGATTTCAATATAAATTTTTCTAATGATAGCTCGGAAAAAAGAACACTCTGTGATATATTTGAATCAAACAACAGTGAAAACTTCATAACTGTGCCCACTCGAATTACTCCATACACTAGCACATCTATTGATTATTGTGTTGTAAACAAAGACATAACAGTGAATGAAATAAGTGTTGAAAATCTAAACTTAAGTGACCATCTAGCTGGAATACTTACCATTGAAATTCAAGTTAAAGAAACATTTGATGAATTGTTTTATAGGCGAAAAATCAATAACGTAAACTTGGAATACATGAATTGGATGGTTGAAAATGTTCAATGGACTGAAGTTTTTGAAGAAAACATCCCTCATGAAGCATTTCTGAAGTTTTATACTGCCTACACTTATTGTTTTGAAGCAAGCTTTCCGATTGTAAAGGTTCAAAATAGAAAAAATCGACAAAATAAAGGATGGATTACCAATGAACTTATTGCTGAAGGTCGTAACTTAAAAGATCTATACCAGATAAAAGCATCTGTACAAGATTCTTACGTTGATTTTGTATACAAGCAAATGAAAAAAAAACACAATGCTAATATAAACCAAGCTAAGAGTAAATTCATCCAAGCATCAATTACTAAAGCAGATAACCCCGTGAAAGAGAAATGGAGAGTGATCAGAAAGGCAACAGGTATGCAAATGAAACAATCTAAAAAAATATCATTGAAAAACATTGATAATATTGAAAAATCGAATGATTTGGCTGTAGCTAATGAATTTGGAAAATATTTTTCAACATCAGCTCTAAGCAAACTAAACGCACATTACAATGGGATTCCGCAACGCAATGATACAGCACGTAAAACCAGTGTCTCTTCAATATACTTATATCCGGTATCAAACAAAGAAGTATCTGACGCAATTAATAAATTAAAAAACACAAACTCCACTGGCATTGACAACATTCCCTCGAGAGTATTAAAATACACAACTAAAACAATAACGGTAGTGCTTCAACATCTTGTTAATCTTTCTTTTGAAAATGGATATTTTCCTGATGTGTTAAAAACAGCAAAAGTTAAGCCCATCTATAAGAATGGAGATTATACATGTGTTAATAACTACCGCCCTATATCATTATTATCGGTGTTTGCTAAAATTTTAGAAAGCTTGATGTACAACAGACTAATGTCGTTCATTACAGAACACAATCTTCTGTCAAAATGCCAACATGGATTTCGACCAAAATTTTCGACATGCACGGCGTGTATCAACTGCACAGACTATATTTTAAGAAACTTAGACGATAAGAACTACGTTTGTGTGCTTTTCTTCGATCTAACAGCAGCATTTGATACTGTTAACCATAATATCTTATTAAAAAAAGTTGAGAAGCTGGGTGTAAGAGGAGTTGCTCTTAAATGGTTTGAGTCGTACTTAGAAAATAGGAACTTTGAAGTGGAAATTAATAATTGTACATCTCATAAATATAAGAGTACTGTCGGTATACCGCAAGGAAGCAATTTGGGTCCAGTACTCTTTTCGCTTTATTCAAATGACCTTCCAGATCATGTTGTAACTGGAGAAGTGATTATGTATGCAGATGATACATCGGTGCTCATATCTGCAGATACGTCAGAGAATCTCAAGATAAAGATTGATAAGGTGCTAGAAGAATTCCATAGCTGGTGCTACAATAATCAACTCATTATCAATTTATCAAAAACTAATTTCATTATTTTTGAACGAGGTAATAAAAATATGGATGATATAAAGATATCATACAACAACATTGAAATTGAAAAGGTCATCCAAACGAAATTCTTAGGAGTTATTATAGACTCAAATATGAAATGGAATGCCCACATCGATTGTGTCTGTAAAAAATTAAACAGTCACTATTACTACCTTAAGTGCTTGCGCACAATTGTTGATATCGACACCTTGCTATGTTTTTATTATGCCTTTTGTTATAGCACCATGAAATATTGTATTGCTCTATGGGGACATGCCGGAGAATGTACTAGAGTATTCAAAACCCAAAAGCGAATATTAAGATTAATTTTTAATACTAATTATAGGGAATCGTGTGTTCCATACTTTAAAGAAAAAAAAATTATGACCTTCTACGCGATCTACATATTTGAAGTACTGAAATATACTAAACAAAATCTAACAAATTTAAATTTAAACTCAGACATATATGAGCATAATACAAGAGCTAAAGACAAAATTCATATTCAAAAGTATCGAACAAAGAGATATAGCAATAGTCCGATATGTAAAGGTAGTACATTATATAATCAGCTGCCTGCCGACATTAGAGCAATACAAGATTTCAACAGATTCAAATGTTGTTTAAAAAATTATCTAATTGATTTGTGTCCGTACAAGTGTGATCTATTAAATGTACAAATATGATTTTCTTTTCTTTGTATGACATATTTATACTCTTATTGAGTCAAAAATAAATTGATTATTATTATTATTATTATTATTATTATGTATGTATATTTGCTTGTAAGTTTCTTTATTACCTCTTATCTTCCTAAGGGCTCAATGGATTTCAACAATAAAGATATCATTATATTTGTCTCAAAAACCAGAGTGTACTTAGTTAGTGTTTGAAAAAAACAAAATATCGAATTTTCGAAGCGAAATATAATTACGTTAATTAAAAATAATCATGGTGAAAGGTATAAAATAAAGCAAAAATTAAATTACAATAATATACATAAGTTACATGTTTTAATTTAATCAGGAATAATAAATTGGCTTAAAACTTTTAATATAGTGTAATAAGAGGGTTTTTTTAGCGCTGGGACACTAAAAAGTATAAAATAAAATTAATAACGTAAAAAAATGTAAACTATTCTTTTCACTAAACACCAAAAATAATTCGAAAAAATTTCTTTCATCGAACTACTTGTATCCAAGCGTCTAACAATTCGAGGTACTCTCAAATATCCCCATTTTATTCTTCAATATTTTTGGAACGCATTTTACATATTGAAGATAAAAATAAATGCAAACTCACATATTTAATTTATTTATAAATACATCAAAACTTAAAAAATCAAACGTCAAAAGTTGAAAATTTCAATGTTTATTTTAAATTAGAAAAGTAAGATTCTTAACTATGGACATAATATAAAAAAGTTAAGAAATTGTTTTTATTATTATCGGAATCACATATAGACAGGTTTTTCTCCATTACAATAAATATTGATTATTTAATATTTATTTTGTCATGGTTACCCCATATGAGCATATTCTTTCTCATTTAAACTATCAATCAATTTGTAAATAAAATTGGAATGTCTGTTTGTGATTTTTATATAAATGCTTATTTATGTTTATTCTATTACCGATGCACCCGTAGTATATTATCGTTATACCTAATGGGATGAAAGGGGTAGATTGAGAGGTGTAAGATGCTTATACCTAAGGAAAGAAGGATACTGCGTGTTATATGTGACATCATAATATATTAATTTCCGACTGATTGTAAACTGACGAGTAAAATTGTAAACTTAAAAAAAGGACCAAAAACCACAGTAACCGGTGTTAACTCGTGCCAGACCAATGAAAAATAACACATAACTACTGGTTTTTCGTTAATAGGTTTTGAGTTAGCGCTAGTTGGAGTGATTTTTTGTAACCAGTTTAAAATCTGACCGAAATTAGAATATTACTTTGGCATATAGGCTAGTAAAGTAGAACGCAATCTCGTGTTTCATTTTGTAAACAGTGGTTATTATTATTAATTTTTATAAAATTAATGATGATTTCCGACGTAAAAACTTTATTTACTCTTATGTACTGCCATAAGCCACTTTTTTTTTTCTGATTTCTGACGTAAAAACTTTATTTACTCTTACGTACTGCCATAAGCCACTTTTTTTCTCTCTTCATAAGGAAGAGGAAAACGGTAAAATAGCAATTCTGGATTATAGCTGGGAGTGTTTTCGCAATCAACAACACAAAACTTTCCATTCGATCGTTTTTACTCATTTTATTAATTAAATATTAAATCATTATTTAATTCCACTTGTAACATATGATAATGATGTTTTATCCCGAGAGCAGGTGGACATTTTTGGGTAGGTATTTGAGCCATTCTGAATATTTGCCAGATATCTCTCCCATAAAATCATAGTACAAAAATGCAGACCTAACTAAAGTGTAGCGATATTTTTAGAACCCCTATATTATCAAAAATTCAAATTTTTTAGTTGCAAACAATATCTTTGAGGCAACGTGTATTTTTTTTAAGTAAACTTAAATATTGAAAAATGAAGAAAATAAACAAGCCAGGCCATTTGCGAGTGATTTTAACTTATAATTTTCTTAATCACCTGACAGATTCTACCTGACAGGTAGAAATTCCCACCAAAATGACCTGCCTCTTTTAGAATATTTATTTGTAATACCTACTAAATAATATCCTATAAAAATTTCATCTTGTCTCTAACATATTTTTGTGTTTATATGTAGTTTTGCAAGCACCTTGCAGGGTTAAAATCCTTCGCCAATTTATTTTCTTCGCTTGTTTATTTTCTTTTTTTTTGATATATAAGTTCATTTTTATATATGATAAAATAGGGGTTCTAAAGATACAGCTCCCCTCCAACCAAGTCTGCATTTTTCTATTAGGATATTATGAGAGACGTATCTGGCAAATCTACCAGCTCTCGTACTATTTTTGCTGAAGCACTGTTTACAAAAAATAAAACACGAGATGGACGAGAAGATCATCCGTCGAAAATACCTTACTAGTGTATATATCAGAAGGGCAATTTTGATTATTGTTTATTTTAGTACCTATATCCAATTATTGTTTATTTTTAAATTATTTTTTTGAAGTTTAACGCCGTAATAAATAGCTAAATAAGTTTAATTTGGTTAAATAAACTGAAAAGGTATCGGTCAATGATCAATTTTCTGCACTCCATAATAAATTGAAAATAAAATATCTATAATAAAGATTTAATCAGGTATAATTAGTGGATGATTCATTTTAAATTATTTTAATTACCACAATTTAATACTGATATAGTATTTATAACTCCGATTCGTAATATATTCAACATTCGATAATAATTAAAAATTTGTTAGATTGGAATTCATTTTGTGGTTTTTATAATAATATTATTTTGTATATTGGTGCGGTGCGGTGCGGTTAACAACCAGCGTTTACACAAAAATCACATTACTACGATCTTACTCATAAATATGAATTGACATTTATAGGAATTCCTTATCAAATTGAATAATTATTTTATTGATAATGATTATTAAAATAAATCAAAATTATAAAATATTACAAATTTTATTTTAAAGAATTTATCAACATTATCGCGAATCGAGATAGAACGTCATTATCAGAAATACTTATTCCTAATAAAATTCATAGTTTCGTTCATAATCCGCAGGCCCCCGCTCAAAAAACTTACTGATTACACCAACTTTAAGTCTTTGTACCCATATGTATTAGCGAATTTTCGAAGAAAATGGAGCTATTGCTTTGTACTGATGATAGAAATTTGGAAAAATTTGTTTAAATGTTCATCCTACCTAATAGATGTTAAAAATTACCATCTTTAAAATTTATATACTCAACATATATAACTATGTATCTATACGATTATGTGTCTGTAAACTCTCTAGCGGTCGCCATTTAAGTCCGATTTGAATAAAATTTTGTATCAAGAAGAGTTTTGGTATTTGAAAAGACAAGTTCGTTCAAGAGAAAAATCGATAGATAAACAAAAGGCAGGGGGGGGGGGGGGGTAAAGTACAAAGTTATAAATTTTTTCAAAATAAAAAATATTTTTGTATTCTTTTATAGATTCTAAGCAAATAAATACTCTTGTGATTTTTTCTCTAGGCACTTAGTTTTTTAAAAAAAAATTTATGAAAAACTAAAAATGTTTTAAGATTTTTATAAAAATGTGTTATTTTTTCAATCTTTGAGGGAATTTGCTTAGCTAACGTAGCTCCTACGCTACGATTTTTTTTCATTTTAAATCTTGAAGAATAGCATTTCATATTTTAAAAAATGTATGCGTCAGTCCAAAACTAACAGCGTCAAAAGTGAAACTTTTTATGTAATTCAAAAACTGTCAATGAGTGTACAAAAAAATACATTGCAGCAAAGAAAAATTGACTGGAAATTATAATAAAAATGATTTATAATAAAAATCAAGAAAAATCTACAGACTATCCCGAATTAATTACTACGGAAGTTTCACTCGTACGTACTATTATTTACATATACATAAAACTATATACATATACGTACAAGTGAAACTTCCGTAGTAATTAATTCGGGATAGTCTGTAGATTTTTCTTGATTTTTATTATAAATCATTTTTATTATAATTTCCAGTCAATTTTTCTTTGCTGCAATGTATTTTTTTGTACACTCATTGACAGTTTTTGAATTACATAAAAAGTTTCACTTTTGACGCTGTTAGTTTTGGACTGACGCATACATTTTTTGTATCTTCATTGACAATAACTGAGAATAAAAACAATATTAAAAAATTTTTAATATTGATAACATTTAATAAATAAATAAAGATCGACATATAAGATTTAAATGTAAGTAGGTTTGAACTATCCTTGTTTAATAAAAACGCTAGTGTCCCATAAAAAGTTTCACTTTAATAACATTTAATAAATAAAGATCGACATATAAGATTTAAATGTAAGTAGGTTTGAACTATCCTTGTTTAATAAATAAATGGTATATGTACAGTTATCAAGTCCCACGGCCTCTCTCACTCTGCTGGAGTAAATGGTAATAAGAAAGAGACAAGGAGTTTAACAGTTTTGTTAGCTCTACGAGTTAACTCTCATGACAAAACGTCCCATAAAAAGTTTCACTTTAAAAAACTGGATGCCTCCAAATTGTTAAACTAAACTTCCGATCACCGTAGAATTTGAAAAAAAGAAGAATTTTATATATCCTTGTCTTTGTTTAGTTTGGAATGTTAAACGTTAATACTTTAGGTATTTCTTAAGATTTTCAAGAACTAACTTCACTACTATGTACGTAAAACATTTGTCACATTCATCTGAAGCTAAACAAATATGTAGCTATAATCCCTATAGTCTCGGTAATGGGGTGTTCTTTTATACTGATTTCGTATTTTTTCTATTCTAACAAAAATTTAATAGCAAATAAAATTCATTTTGCACTACCTTCAATAAAATGATGTGACCGTTGAAAATCGAAATGGTGTCGATTAACAGCACCGGTTATACGGAAGGTCAATGAAAGTAATTTTTAATTTTTTTTATTTCGTTCTATTTGAATAGATCACAAAAAGACCGATATTTTTCAATTTGAGGCTGGTGAGCACAATCAAAACTTTCCCGAGCCCCATAAAAATAACGCCCTGCTATCGAGAATTTTTTATGAAAATCGCCTACCGCCAAGACATAAAGAGTAATAATCAAATTAACTATTATTATTAATACAGACCAGATATTAAATTGTATTATTATCAAAATATAATACATTGTATGTCATATTTGATATTAAATATTAACGATTATGAAAAAACAATTTTATTTACTTTTGTAGCTGTAGCAAAACTGCACCACAAGCTTAAAATCATAAACATCCGTTGAAGGCGATACTAAAGGTGATTTAATACAAATACAATAACAATTTTATACGCCACTTTTCAAAGCAGGACGACCGTCTCCCAAACCCTGCGAAGTTTTAGCATGTTTTTCCATCATCAAATATAATGTTTTTTTGCCTTTTTTGAATTACATTCATCGTTGAGGACGATTTGAATATTGTACTCAACGTATACTTATCAATAAAAACGTATACTTGCAACGGAGCTCAAAATTTGTCAACCTTCTGAAAAAGAATTTCCCTGCTTTTAATAATGCTTTAATAATAGCTTCTTCAATTTTAGTCCTTAATAATGACTTGCCAAGATGTTACTTGTCCTATTTGCCTATACCTATTTTCTGAAAGTAACTCATTATTTGTGGTTAGTTTATTTTTGGAATCTAAATGTTTGGAAAGAAGAATTTAAAGATATATGAAACAAAAATAATTTCTCACACAAGTCCATAAAATGATTTCCTGAGAAGAAGAGAATATTATAGTGATCCTAAAGAAACTAACAAAAATCAAAACTTTTTTTATAAATAAATAAAGAGGTAAGCACGCAAAAATTGATAAAAATTATATTGGCTACGCATCTTTAAGTATGAAATCATCATTCTTTCGCAGAATTAGTTTTATGTTCAATTTTGATCATTTTATAAGCTATACCTATACCTTACAAAGATATCAACATCTTTATGTCATAAAATTTGTTCATTATATCGGGGTTTTGTTTTCAATGAGATAATTCAAAAACACCCACAGATATTACAAGGAAAAAAATTACTATATTTGCAAATCGTAATTAGATATTTATGAATCATAAATGGTATTAAATGTATGTATGGCATTGAAATAAAACTGAAGTTTTCGAAGAACATATTAAATTTTATATAGTTTGTTCACTCAAAGATTATCCAAAAAAATAATGACTAATCTATTTAAATTTTTTAAAATTTTTGAAAAAGTATATCTTTTTTACAGGGTGATTGAAAAAAAAAAACTTCCACCCGTATATCGACGAAAACGGAAAGGAAAATTAAAAAACGGAAAAACGCATCTCCCCTCATTTTTAAGGGAAAAGAAAATATAATTCTTAATCGAAATGCAAATAGAGTTTTAGTTTTATTATGCGACGATGTCTTCATCGTTTGTTTTTTTAAATGGCTATATTTTTTGGAGGGCAACTATTTATTATTCAGTGTTTTCAGTTGAAAAAAAATCCGCCACAAAAATCTTAAACCAGAAAATTCTCCAAATAAAATAACATATTTTCATTTTTATCAAAAAACAATTCAGTTTTGTTTACAAAATTATGTTCCTATACTATTCCTTTAATCGTTAAATTATAGGTACAGAAAATTGAGGCCTATAAAGACTAAATACTGTATTCGCATTCATATACATTTAAAAAAACAAAATTTACCTCTATTTGACCTTGAAGAAGGTCCCCTATGAAAACTTAATACTGTATTTTCAATTCCCCTAAATATGAACTGATATTAAGTGTTTTGCATTGTGTGTTTGTGTCCATTCCGTTAACGAAACATGAAGAGGAAACACGTTTTAAAAATCATCTTGTACATCTTTCAACAAGATCATAACATTTCATTGGCTTTTATCTAAATTTACACTCAAAAATTCCATAAAATATAAAAAATAAGTGTATACAACTATTTTTTTCAAGGAAATTGTACAGATTATTTGAATTAGATGATATATTGAAATTCTTTTCTTAAACGATGATCTCGTGAAAAACCACGCACTTACTTTATAAGTTTGGGATTACGGTCAAAATTTAAGTCTGTGAAATTCTATAAATTTGTGATTTCTTTTGGCGTCCAATTAGATTATAATCAACAAGTCATTAAATGACACTTTTTAAATAATTCTATGGCTTAATTCTGAGATATTTGTGAATAAAAATTTTCTCATCCTAGAAAATATTAAGTGAAAACCTATGCCTGTCATATTATAAATAATATTAAATTAAAGAAAGTAGTTTTGTTGTTACGATATAGATTAAAAATTTTATTGTAGGTCAAAAGCATAAAATTATCTGCTCCTCGACACCAAATTATCAATAATGGATGCTTTCCCTACACAGAAAATACTATCGAATACTGAAACAATGGATGGTGTGTGTCTTTTAGGAGCCGTACTTAAATTACGTAACGCATTTAATCACTACCCCCCCCCTATTTAACAGATTGTAATAAAATGTTGACCCCCCCCTGGCAACAGATGGTAAAAAAATGTTGACCCCCACATATTTGTATGCAATTGTTATTCTTAGGAATTTTAGAATATTATGGTAAAAACCATTTCTACATTAACATTCATGTTTTCGTTTCGTATTGTATTTACGACATTTCATTACGTTATCTACTAAATGGTTCTTCGAAATTCGTATTAGACAGATACTATATTACTGTATTACTGTAACTTCTTAAAAACTGTATCAATTTTCATTTCAGAAAGTTATTGAAAATTAAATTGAAAAATATGAATTGATAATTGTATTATATCTCAATGCATACAGATCAGGAACTTACTAAAAAAATGTGGTGATAGAAAAGACTTTTAAATTTTAGAAAATTCATTTTCAGTATTATGATCGTAAAGCACATCAATAAAATATCCTATAGCTGGCATAAATAACTCTTAGAAGATTTTTAAACAAGATAAAACAGATTCCAAACGCCATACAAAAGACAGGTGTGCATATAAACTAAAAAGAAAATTCAAAGATAAATCCATTTAGAAAAAATAAATAGTCTTTCATATATGCATGAGAGAAATCTTCTTATGTCGTGTGTTGTGCAATGTGTGGTGGTGTATGGTTTATATCCAATTTAAATTTATACTATCTATAAGAGATTTCATCAAAACATTTGTTTTTCGTCTCTCCATAATAATTTCGAACTTTAAGTATGAATTTTTATTAAGTTGATTTATCGTCTTCGTTTTTGTGTAGCTTTTACCGTAAACAGACATATGTTAAATTGATTGAAAATTAAATGAAGTAGAACTAATTTTATTGACAAGCGATGTAGAAAAATAAATAAATTAATTTTTAACGTAAATATTTAATTTTATAGCAGAAAAATGCCAGGTGTATTTATGTATGCAGACTTTAGACTTAGGATATCGTATGAGTTTGTAAGAGGTAATTGCTTTGTTGGGGACACTAAAAGGTTTAAAATAAAATAAATAACTAAAAAAATCAAAAACCCGAATGCGTTAAATAAAATTTGAAAAGAAAGAAGCAAGTCCAGTAGTTTAGATAGCGAATTGAACAGTCGGGACCCGTTAAAATTTACACCGACTCAAATTTTCCCAATACTAGGCCCCGACTGTTAAAGTTACTATGTAAACTACTGGACTTGTTTCAGATTTTATTTAACGTAGTCAAGTTTTTGATTTTTTTAAATATTTATTTTTTAATTTTAAAACTATTTTTCAACTATAAAATTAATATAATTTTCCAGTTCTTCCCATTACCAATCCCATATAATAACATTATTGATATTTTGCATTCAGTATAATCTATACTATACATATTTCTATAAATATCTGTGCATATTTTCATCATTTTAATCCGATACAATAATTAGAAATGGCTTAAAAATGACACGATTCGTTTACAATATTAGTTTTATACTACTAAAGTTAATAAAAGCGAGAAGAAAAGTAATTAAAATCCAAAAATGATGCATTTATCTTGCCTGTAGCGATTAGACCGACTTACACTTAACAATATATTCATTGAAGTGTAAACATTCAATTTTTTTATTTTAAATCTTATTTATTTAATCTGAAGGTCAAGTTTAAGGATGTTTAATGTTTACATCACATATCACACTATTTTAATTCAACACAGATAAAATTTCTTTGAGAATAAAAGTTATTTTAATTAAAAAATGTGTGATAAGTACTAAGTGTACCAAATTATTTGATCTTACACGGGAGAACTAACCTAAATCATAAATTTTTACAGATAACATAAAATTGAAAAAATAAAATGCTGCGTAATTGCAACCGAGCTATTAAAAATTGTTAATCAACAAACGATATGAACAACTATTGCTCAATCCTAAAATGGTTGGAGAAAAATGTAACTTAAAATTTTTTTGTTAATATTAAGAAACTGGAAATTTTAATAATTAAAAAAGTTGTAGAAAATCACTTTAACAAAAATGTCTCTCCTGATCATTTTTCCTCTAAAACTTATATTTACAGACGATGTTTACAGAAATATTTACGTCAGTTGATTTTAAAGAATTTATATAATATTAAAAATATTTTTCACAAGTACCGGGTACATCTCAATATCTTTCTCCCTTCTCAGTACCTTTCAGCTATAAATTTCTGCCCTATATAATAATTATAATTGCAACATTTTAAGTAGTTATAGAAAGTTATTTCATCGTC
This sequence comes from Chrysoperla carnea, assembly GCF_905475395.1. Taxonomy (NCBI): domain Eukaryota; kingdom Metazoa; phylum Arthropoda; class Insecta; order Neuroptera; family Chrysopidae; genus Chrysoperla; species Chrysoperla carnea. Next base: position 67,627,922 of record NC_058337.1, on the reverse strand, counting down.
TGAGAAGTTGAATGTGTGGAACATAAGGGTCGCACTCACATGAATAGATGCGTACGTTGTTGGTTGACAGTATTACAAAGACGATGAATAAAATTGAGGCACCCAGTACTTTTAACACGTCATATAAATTATAAATACATGTAATAAAATATTAAAATTATGTAGGTTGTAATTTTAAGTATTTACATATTCTAAATAACTCTTCTAAAAGATAATATTATGTAATGAGCAATGGATTACACACAAAGTTATTTTGCTGTGATATCTAGATACTACATCTGGGGATATTAAATAAAAACCATTACAAATTATTATTAGGCTATTAAAATATTAATATGTACGTGTGTGTATGTTTTTTAACGAAACGTCGTTTGTTGGTGTCTCATATTTAATATTTTAAATGTATAAAATAATATGCAATCATTATTTTTAACACAGGGTCGTAGATGAAAAACGAACATCAGACATTACACTAATTCTTGATTTACTTAACTGAAGGTTGGTAATGTAAAACAAATTTTAGTGTTTCCTACCTCAAATGGACGTCAACATTATTAAACATATCGATTAAATAGTTAATTGTGTATGTTTAGCTCCGCCCCATTTCCATTTGCAACAAAACGAAGTTATAACTTCCTTATTCTGTTCATTGCACAAGATGAGAAAATTCACAGTAAGAATAAAAGCATGGAACCCTGAAGGGGACTTGAAAGGATGGACAGCTGATTTCTATCAATAATTGGAAAATTATTTATTTAGCTACCACATCAACAAGTTTGGGTTTGATTGTTAAATTAACCGACCTTCTAACTTGTGGATTTACAAAAAAAGAAAATTACATGCAAATTTTAGCGGCAATAGTCCCAGGAGCTTGGATTGTGCATTGATATGTCAGTCAGACAGTTACTCTTTTGTGTATAGAGCCAGTTACTCTTTTACACAGTGTGTGGCATTTAAAATGAAGACATTTTTTCGATATTTATCGGAATATCGATTTGATATTTTGTACAGTCATACAGGGTAAAGGATCCAATTTTTTAAGATACTTAAAAGGAAATCGAAAGGAAAAGTTGCCTAGAATATTGTTTTATACTAATATACCGATTTTCATGACAAAATTTGCATTTTTAATTTTTTCATTATTTTGGTCTTTACTCAAAAGTATAACAAGTATATTGAAATATTTTATACATAACACTATTAAATTATCAATTTATCTAGTTTTTACATTCCATAGCACACTAGTAAAATTTATAACTTTTAAAACTAGTGTGCTATGGACTATAAAAACTGAACAAATTGATAATTTAATAGTGTTATGTATTCAAATATTTTAATAAACTTGTAATAATTTTGAACGTAGACCAAAATAATGAAAAAATAAAAAAATTTTCATAAAAATCGGTATATGCGACACACTGTATATTACAAATTTGGGACTCCCGAATACAAAATATTGATTTCTAACAAATTCACTAATTCTACATTGACGTACATGAGTCTACTACCTCCTGATGAAATAGTTACTGGTGTTATATTCATCATGTTAAACAAAAATTATTCATGTAAGAAAATATTTTTAAAATATAGTTCGCCAAAATAAACAAAGCCCACTTGTTACATGCAACGATGGTGCAACAATTTAATAGCCACAATTTTGTCATAAAATTTTTTTATATCATTTCATTATTATTATTAATATTTTAAACACATTGTATTATTTCGTTCGCGTATAAAATTTTTCACTGCATGCCATGAAATATTAATGTGTGTGATTTTTGTAAATTTTTTTTTTGATTGTGCAATCCAGTTTTTGTTTTTTTGTTACCATATTTATATATTTTTGAAAGTTAATCATATAAATGGTTGCTTGTTTTCGTTTGGTTGGAAGGTATATACTTGAATACCAAATATGAATGATTTCTTCAATGTGATAACACTTGACAAATATGATATTTTAAACGAAGATTTTGAAGTTATTTTAAGCTTATTTCATAACATTCTAGATGTGAATACAGGCAAATGAATGCTCTCAATTAAAAATTCATTTAATTGTTTTTCGAATTTTAAATCGGAAAATGACGTATTTGACGAAGATTATTTCAATACCCTTAATAATAGATTTAAGCATAAAATACGGAATGCTTGTTATAAACTTGTAGAAAATTACATAGGTTACTTTTTTAAAAAAAAAGTAAGCCATTTTTTAAAAAGGCTAGGATAGATTTGACCATACTAAACATATCTAATCGATTCAAGGTAAATCAGATTAAATGAATATTTTCAAATAATTGAAAGATAATTAATTCGAATATTCATATAATATTCTATTCAGCCCCTATTTGGGTGAGAAGAACCCATGAAAAGATATTTTACCTTAAAAAATTTTTTAATTTAGTCGTTTTTTTGCTATCCTACTTTCAATTTTTACATTTCTATACTGCAAGAGTTAGTAGTTTTTCAATCCATACTGCAACATTCGAATAAAGGAAATCGTTTGAAATCGTTTCTTGTAGTTTAAACACCAAGTTTTAGAATAATTCTTAGAAGAGCTGTTTTTCGAATGCAAAATTATTTTATTGAAAAACTAGCTTTTGCCTACGGCTTCGCTCGTGGTAGCGATTCATTTCAATGTATTCCATAAGTAATTTAATGAATTGTTGATTCACTTAGAGATTCAATTTTAAAGACTTAGAGAATAGACTTTACCTACATCCCCTTGGAAAACAACGTGGCATTCGTGGAGCTCGAAGTTCTCTCTTAAAGAATGAAATAAAAAGTGATACAGTATAATTTTCTCTCAATCGCTTGTGTTGTTCTTACAAATTGATGCAGGACGAAATAATTTATTCGAGAATATGACGTAAATTGTCTAGTAATGCCATAAGTGTTTATTTGATGAACTCATAACAGAGAGTATTGTTAACTTGAAGAAAACTCGGCATGGACATAGACATATCTCGTGAAGAAAGCACCGACGAAAGTACACATTAACAAACTGACTCGATATGTAAACTTTGATAAAAATTAAGATGAAAAAATATTCTTATTTTTCCAGTCCGATTTTGTAATTCACAAATATTTGCGAATAATTTACACAATTAATAATATTGACTTTGTTTAAAAGTTATATGAAATGTATGTCACCAAAAGAATTCACTGTCTCACAACAACGAAGAATGACCTTAAGAATTATATTACACACTCCACAAAAACAAAAACCCGACACTTTTTGTTTCGTTAAAAATACAAAATATTTACATGTTTATTTATTTTCTGATTCTTTTTAACTCTAAAACTCGGTGTTGTTCAAGACCATTGATAAAGGGGAAAAAAGCGCGCTGTTTGTCGTATGTGCACGGCATTTTCATAATTTTTAATAATAACTGTTATAATCCTATAAAAGAGTCTTATTTTTCGTCCCCTATTTGGTGTGCGTTTTATAGCCGTTCTATTTGGCGTTGCAAAGCTACGTGCGATTTTGTAAGAGTTGATTAATGATGCCTTAATACATACAATAAATTTAAAGAACGTAAAATATTCTATTCGTTGTGTGCGTAGTCATGGTAGGGATAATAAAATCGATGCCAGCGCTTTAAGTGAAAAATTTTGGAGATAAAGTGGGCTGTTATGACTAATTTGCAATTCTTTACATGTTAATGATATAGAAACTGTCAAATTAAAATGATTGAAAAACACTAATTAATTAAACTTAATGCATTAAAAATTGTGAAAATAAGAAATCAAATTGTACAAATATTATTTTTCAAATGTTAATTATCGTAATTATTTATTTAAATTTGTGAAACAAGAATATTAAATTTTAAATGTAAGTTTTCAATGCAATCCACACAATTATATATGCATCCATTAATTCTATAATTAAAGTAGTGTATCGTTGTCATGGAAACGAAATTCACGCTCGGAGCGAATAGAAATGTATACAAAATTTTTCGTATTTTTGTAACTTCCCACTATAGGAAGTTATTGTAATGGACTCGATTTTAAATTTTCAACATATCTTCACGTTTCATGGTTAGAGCAAGGCATGCGTGTGTGTGTATGGTCTTTTTTCGTTTATGGTTCGGTTTTTATTTTTTACAACTATTATATTATGTTGGGTTATTTCTGTGAACCTTAAGGGTAACACCAGACTTTAAATAAAATTGTACGGTTTTCGCTTACAAATTTACTGATATCTCGAGAATGAGAAGTTATACGGAAATATCCATCAAATTCGAAGGCAAAAATAGGACTTGCTAATCATAAAAGGAGCGTGGCTAGTGGCGTCTGAAAAATTTTACCTCTTTTAGAGTTTAGACCAAAGAGCTTTTGAAATTAGCACTGGTAGAGCCCGAAAGGACCAAGGATAAAAAAGTTACATGCCTGCAAATACTGAGTACTTTTTAACGAAACAAAAAGTGTTGCATTTTTATTCTTGCGGAGTGTATTATTATTATTAATAAGAGTCACTCATGAGAATTGTTTTGATTCAATAAAAACACTGCATAGCTAGTCAATATAAATATTTATTTCTTCTATACATTCCAGTCATATACATTTATATTTATTTCTACATTCGTCTTATATTATGATTTTGACCTTCATTACGTCACCATTGTATTTGAAATCATCGTCATAGGGGTGTTTGTTGTACTTAATTAATTTATTTGATTTCAAATAGGATTCGGATTATATTTTATGACACTATTGTTGATAAATTTGTTTTAATTTAATTAAGAATGACTAATAAAACTTTAGTCAATGAATTTTTGAATGTTTTATGTCTCGACTTTTTAATGTATCTTAAAACAAATTGGTGGGTTAGGTTAATTCAATTAATCTCTTATTTCAATTAATTTGATATGAAGAAAATAAGTATTCAATTATTATTTATTGTTTGTGATTTGGGTTTTTACCAGTCTCCTTGTTTGACCATATTTATCTCTCCTTGTTTGATAATATAGACTGCAAGCGTTTAAGTTTGACCCGAAAGTATTAAAGTGTTCTAATTATTCCATAACGATTCAGGAGAGATATTAATAAAAGGTGTTAACAATCGTTGCTATAAAATGACGAAGCTGGGTGTGGTATCAATTTATCTGTGAAATGATTCTTTGAATTGGATTTTTTGTTTTGTTACCTGTATATTTTTTGTTAAGGTATCAAAACATAATTTACATTCTCAATTAGCACTTACTGATAAAATACTTAATTATAAATTTGGTTAACAATAACATCGAAATAATGATTGACTTTTTAAATGCAGGATTAAATTTAGAAGAATTTTCAAACTTTATAACATATTCGTCGGTATCTTAAGTTATTTATAACACTAAGTTATATAAGTGGACGTGCATCGAGAGTGGTGAAGTTATTACAATAGAATTTTGATATCGAATTCAAGTCGTGTATTATCTTTAGGATTTTTATTATTCTAATGATACTGACATTGTAATATTAAGCCATACGTTGCGTTAAGATAAAACGTTCATCTGAATTTTTTGAATTACTCATCTCAAAGTTGAGGCTAAAAACCAATCTTGAAAATAATTAATAAAATATTGAATGTAACTGAGGACTCATTAGAAGCCACAAACACCTGATAAAATGACAGATTTTGATAGCGCGTTCCATGTTTCAAAATAAGGGTAATAAAAATAACTAAAATAAAAAATAAAAATAATGTTATCACATAATCACTTCGAAATATTTATTCAATACATTTTTTAGTTATTTTCTCGAAAGTTCTAACAGGCTGCTTTTTGTGCGTGAAGAACCGATGAAATTGTTATGATAAGGAAAATCGTCGTTACAGTTGGGGAACCTCTAAGATTTAACAGTTTTTCACAGGACAGAAAAGAGGTCCCCCGACTGTAATGACGATTTTCAAAGTATGAAGTTATAAAATCAAGTGTAAGTTAAAACCAAGGCATAACTTAGTCATTGCCTAGGTACGTGTAAAGAAATGTACGAATTAACAAAATCAACGCAGAAGTATTGTAGTCCTCTATTCGCTTTTTTTCCAAATATATGTAGCATATGAAATGTTATATATTTTTTAAAACGGTCATTTATCTTGTGCATTTGAAACAAAAAAAAAAAAAAAAAAAAAAAACTAGGGTAAATTTTTCATACACCGAAGAGCCGATGCTAAATGAACAGAATAAAATATCTGAGAGTTTTTTCGTTTACAAGTGAGAGAAAATCAATAACTACACAGAAGTCATTGGCATGAAAAATGTAACCATCTTATCTCATATTTGTAATAGGTATGCCTATATAAGGCAAGTTTGTTAAACAATGAAGGTATTAATATGCTTTTCAAGAATATAGTGATTTTTCATAATTTATGTTTCTGTATTAGTAAATAACTATACAAACATTTTAATGGATTTTTCTAATTTAATGGAGAGTGTTATTATAAATGTTTCAAGTGCGAGTGTTGGGTTCCGTAACCCAAAAATTTGTCGAGGCTTTTTTAAATTTTGTAAATTTCACTTGTTTTAACACGATTTTATCAACTTGATCCGTATGTATGTAAGAGTGAGTGCACCGATGACTATTCAATAATATTGTACCTGATATCATAACGGAAAGGTGTTTTTAGCCTTAAATTTAAAATACAAATTGTAGATTAAAATTGATTCCTTAAGATTTATAAATAACTTGTGAATCCAAAAATTTTCCATTATGGATAGATTTTCAAGATATTTGACCTACAATAAATGAAAAACCTGCTATAAAATAGTAAAGACTTACTATAAAAGACAGTTTTGAATCGAATGACAATGAAGGTAGACCTAGAAGATTTTGTTTAAAAATTGATACAGAATTGCTGTTATTCCTGTACTGTAATCAAATCAACTCTTGTGTCTGTAGCATCCAGCCATGGGTGTTTGTTGATATCAATATTTTTCAAACTCTCTTTAAATTACTATGGTGATAAATTATGTAGATATAAGTAGAAACATTGTAGAAATGAGAAAGCGATACATACATATAGGATTATGGAAAAGGCTTGTCTATGAGATACCTACAATAGGTTCATCAGAGCTATAGTTATTATACGGTTACTACCACTACAGTGAACTGAATTTTCAATTGTTAGCTAAAAGATTTCTTTCAGCTAAAGTATTATATAGCCAATATACAAAATAAATTTCCATAGAACTTAAAATCAGCACATAAATATAATTTTGCAATAGAGAATTGAACTCTTAGTTTGTAATGTTTAGAAATCTAGAAATCACCTAATTTATAGGCTAACTTTCAAGATTGAAAAGTTTTCATAGCTAATTTGTACGCAACATGTTCAGAACGAATTTCATTATTGTTCCTCACAATTAATGTAGAAAATATTTTTTCGAAAATAAAAAACATTCAACAGTATTCAATCCCGAAAGTAAGGTTTCTGACTGGTCGAAAAAATTTTACCAGCACAAACTGGCTGATTTTTTTAAGTAATAGTTTTCCTATTTAAATTACTACTGTCCTTTCTATAGGTCATGAACTTGGTTAAAAACCATAAAACTTTGGTTTCGGACAAGCAGCTTGGTCAACCAGCTTTTGTTTATGTTGTTTATGATTGTAGATGTATAAAATATATAAATAATACTTTTGGTCATTAATAAATTTCTATCCTCAATTTGTATCGTACCTGCATGGAAATAATATTTTTACTTTTTCAACAATATTTGTTTTTGAGAACTATCATTTTATTTCAACAAAAATAACATTTTTATGTAGAGTAATAAAATAAAATAATTTAGATAAAAAATTGACGTTTTTACTTTTGACGAATTGTAGGGCATACTCAGTTAAATAAATAGTTTTCATAGTGAAATAAATAGTTTTGATATAATAAATAGAACATCACACGACAAAGAACGTAGGCAAATAATAAATAACTCAGTATATGCAGTAGTGATGGGATGAATGTTTTATTTTGTACATTCGCGAATGTGAATCTTTATTTCGAATGCGAATGTTAACTTTTAAATGAAGCGCTCGAAAATTGTTATGTAATAACTTCATACATACAATAATACAGAGAATAAGACGGAAAAAAGTTCAATGTAAGAAAAGCTGGGAAACAGTACTAATTTTCATGAAACTTTTTGTAACGTGTTTATAGAATCACCCCCCTCCCAAGGAATATTCAGCCAACTAAACCTAGTTATAGAAGGAAAAGAGTTCCAGCAAGGGAATATGTATAATGAAGCGAGTTTTATAATTAATCCATAGGTATATTAGGTAAGTATATGTTTAAAAAAAAGTTATTGGGAGGAAAGAAAGGGTTGAAAAATGTTCTTGTTAGTTATGCAATTGCACTCCATTTTTCGATCCTCTTCAACAGTTCGAACACATACGTCGAAAAATACGAAAATTGATCAACTTGATTTTCATAAATTCAACCCTTGAGTCACGATTAAAACTTCAAAAATTATTTTCATCAAACAAACCTTTATCAACCCTCAAAAAGTGATCATGGAAAATTGTCTTCATTATATGTTTCAAGATCTTTATTTTTATCTTTCTGTATTTTTTTTTTTTAATTTTTTTTTTATAATTAAAACTAATGTTAAAATCACTATCTAAGGTATTGTATTCCGAAAAAAAAACTATGGTTTGCACTCATAATATGTACCCAAGGGTCCATTATACTAAAAAGTTACATCTATGTTACAATACAGAAGGGATTTGGATTTTTAGAACGACTTTAATGTGTTGCAAACGTCGTAATACACGGTACTATATTGTTCGAAAACACTTTAAAAAAATCAGAGTTAAAATAAATTTATGTTAGTTTCATTCACATGTCGTTAATAAAATTAATTATTTACATGTATACACCACTTTTGACTCAACCAAAAATACTACTACTAAGTCAAGATGTTCTATAACCTTCATGGTGAAGATAATAACTAACAGAATTAAATGTTAAGTACCATGTAAAGCATAGATAATAAATATTTATATTATACTAGTAAAGTATGACACCGTATTATAGCTATTAAAAATTGTATTCATCGAAATGAATCAACTTTTGCCACAAACAATTAATTTCAAAAATGTAACCCTGAAAAGAAAAACGCTGTGTTAATTTAAAATGAAACATCCTGTATATATTGGATACGGACACAAGAAAGGGTCCAATTTTTTTAAGATCCATTTGATGATCCCAAATTATATTTTTTAATTTTATTTCAAAATTCTTTTTTTAGTTTGATTGGACTAATTTAATGAAGTAATGTAATAACTCCTACACAAATATGATTAAACAAAAATTATAAATTTTCAATGCCAAACTTTTATCAAAATACGAAAATAATCAGTGAATTTGATAAACCAATTTAATTAAAAAATGATATAGTTTATGTTATATTACATTCAAATAATAACTAATAATAATAATTTAATATAAATAATAATTTCAAGCTATTCGTTGCGTCTTGAAACGAATTTATCGCCGTCTCGCAAATATATTTATTTATTGCTTTAAATTACCAGTTTATTGATTAGACAATATTTATAATGATTTTTTCTAACGTTTAAATTCTTTTTATTGATTGATTATTCGTATAAAAATTAATAAAACAAGCCGTGTATAAATAAATGCATTAATAAAGAGTTATAAAAAAATAATTTTACAAAATTCTTTTCGGATCATATTGCCGTTAATACTCTTTGATAGACACCTCTACGATCTGGAAAAAATGACCACGACCGTACGTACACACACACACATGCCCCTTCTCAAAATTGGCTTTAATTCCTTGTCCTGACCATAAAAAGTAACGATATGTTGAAAATTTTGAATTCGAAAATCGGATTCATTAACATAACTTCATATACTTAGAAGTTAATAATATTGTTAAAATTAAAATATTCTTAGTACTATGTAAAATTCATAGGGACATTCTGAAAGTTGCTCCTCAAAGAGGATATTTTAAAAAGTGAAAATGTTAGATCTAGGGAGGAACGTACTTGTGGTACTACAAGACAGATATGGTTTGAGTACAATCGCAGGCGTTCCGAAGATCTTATATCACTTCCAAGGGCCTCTGTTCGCAAAGTTGTTGCGGCTATGCTGAACGCTTGGGCCTGGCAGTGTATCACGACTACTGCAGAAGCTATCACAGTGGTGAGGAGGAGGAGACAATGTCTCATGTTCTCTGTCACTGCCCAGCTCTTATCATGAGGAGATGGACTTACTTGAGCCAGCCTATCTTTGTCGACCTCTCCGACCTAAAGTCTGTCGACGTCAAAGCTCTCCTGCTGTTCTTAAACAGCTCTAAATGGTTCATGGAGTAGTGGCCGCGGAAGGGTCAACCCTTTTTCGGTATCACAACGGACCCTATGGTCTAAGTGTGTCCCACCGCAGGACAGCCACTCCAACCTAACATAACCATGTAAAATTCATTTAATTTAGTACTAGGGTTTCCATATCAAAATAATTTATAAATTTTAATTATTCATTAAAAATAAAGAGAATATCATTATTACAAGATATAAACGTTAGAAAATAAAGTTATATAATTATTACAAACTACAGTATAAACACTATAAACGAATAATTTTAATTGATTTGAGTTTCATTTACTGCATAAGTGTATAGGATACATACTTGCTACACTGTTCATTAAGTTAAAAATTGCTCATTATGGGCTCTTAAATGATTTAATAATTTATATGAGGTTTCATTACCTTAACGTATGTGCATAAAAGTAATGGAATTTTTAAAATTCAATTTTGATCTTTATATGCGTAAAAATCTGATAGAATAGAAGTACACGAAGCAAATTAGAAATTTATTTATTAATGGTGAAGATGCAATGAAAACATGCCATTGTTTAGCTTAAGCAGTGGTTTTTATTAGTCAGGTATTATTAGGTTAGTATTTTATTTTAAATTTTTTGTATAACTTGAAAAAAATAAGAAAACACGCTTTATTAATATGTGAACACATCAGTGAAAATTATTTCTAATGATACAGTAAAATTCAATGTTAAAAAGGTTCGAGATCTGTTGAATAAGCTAATTGATAAGAATGCAAGTAAAGAACATCTCACACTTTCTAATATTGAATTTTAAATATCATAAAAATTATTATCTACTTGTAGTCTACATGATAATTGTTTTTTTTAGTTTATTGGTTTTTTTTTGTACTGTATTTAATTATTTCATCGAAACGATACGGGCGATATACACAATCCGACCAAACTATATTAAAAAAATTAATATTGTTTATTAGTTTTAAGATTTTCATAAAAGCATATTACAGTTTGCACGGGTTTGTTAATAGGTACTCTGATATTAACTTTTTACAACTTTATAATTAAATATCATACGTTTTATGTTTACAAACGATGTAATGTATTTTAATTAAATTTAAACATATTACAAGTGAAAACAAACAATTGACTGAGTTAATTGTTGAAATACCATGTATAGACTGTGTTGATTACATACACAACTGATAATACCATATTAATACATCCTCAAATTTGCATCTAATATGTGCCCTCGTGAGTAAACAGTGATGTTTACAAAAAAAACGTTTCAAATAAAGGTTGTTTATTTTTTGATATGGAACATTTTATATTTAAACTTTTGTTCTATCTCTAACGGCTTACAAGATGGGTGCTACGGACCTATATTGATCATTAACGAACTCGACCTCACTTTTTACGTCCTGAGTGCTCTGTAAAAATTTCAACTTGCTACCTTTTTTCGTTTTTGAGTTATCGGGTGGACAGACGGGCGGACGGCCAACCGAAAATGTACTAATTAGATGATTATATGAACACCTATACCAAAATTTTTTTCGTAGCATCAATATTTAAAGCGTTACAAACTTAGGACCAAACTTAATATACCTATATTTAATATAAACATGGTATAAAAAAACCTGATGTGAAGTCTACCCAACATCTATACACATAAACGTTTTCTTAACCGCTTATCAAATATATATGGTATTATTCAGGCAAAACCCGCTTTTTCCGTATATATTTTATTTTTTCAAAATTTTGCACCGTAAGAAAAATTAGGTGGTGGATCATTAAACACTCTGTATATTACTACGTATATGGACGTAAAAACCGTAAACTTTGTATACAAAATTGTTTACATTTTAAAATATATAAATGCAAATAGTCCAGAGTCAAAGTAATATTATTATCGTATCTGTAGCTATATAAATATAGGAAAGTCTATTTTATGTGACATTGGGATTAAAAGTAATAATAGAACAAAAAAAGTCCATCTAATTTAATTAAATTCAAAACAACTGGGAAAAAAAAAAAGATTATGTAGGAAAATAAACCAACAGGTAACGGTGAAGTAGTATAAAGTACCTGCCAAGAATGCAAGCAAAGATCATCTCCTTTTTCTTAAATAACTTATAATCTTAGTTCATCTATTACCTGATAATAGTACAACCATCTTAAATTTTCTCTTTTCACTTTTTGCTCAGGTATAGGTACTTTTATTGAAATAAAAAGTTTGATGAGTAGTATACTGATTTCTACAAAAACTGTTTAATAATAAAAGTAATTTCCTTGTCAAAATTTTCGTATTTATTCAGAAAAATATCATTAGACTTGATTTTTAAAAATCTCAATAATAACACCTCAAATTTTGAGGTGTTATGTTTCATATTTTGATACGGAATTCTAAGAAAGAATTCATCTATGATCACCACCATCGTAGTCAAATCTAACAACTGCATTCTTCCATTTGACATTTTTTTTTGTTTTAAAAAATAAAATTTAAAATCTCGTTATCACTGTCAGATATATATAAATTGAACAATGATGGACGATAATTTACTTAATATGCATTTTAATATAAATAACGTGGGTGACTTTTTTTTATATGTATTAGTATAAAAAACATCCGTTTCCGAATATAGAGGTGTTTTAATTTTAAAAATAGATTATTTTGTAATAATAATTATTGATAATGTTTTTTTTTCTTTTAGAATTTATTTTTATATTTCCAGTAAATCTTTTTTTTTTTTATTGTTTGTTTAATGTGATCCAATTTTGGCGCTTACAATATTTGCCCTTTCGTCATTATTTACATTTCAAAAGGGGTATTCAAAGTTTATTTTGTATTAACTACAAGTCGTGTCAAAATAAAAATCTGGATTGTGGATACCTTATATTCTCGCTTCTAGTCTCGGAACTGGCTGAAAAGTGTTCAATTGCTGACTAGAATGAAAGAGGAAATATTTTCAAGGTTTCCACGTGCACAATATATTAAAATATTATTTCTTCATTTATTAAGCCCATAATTTTACCTCGCTATTCACAAAACTTATATTATTATCTTACGATGACTATACGGTATCTATCCACTTGTACACTTTTGAAAGACACAAAATTTCAAAAATATTTCTAAAACGCAGAAAAATTTTTCTTCAGAAAGATATCAAGTCCTTATTTCAAAAATTTTGTCACTTGTAACCACTCATTTAGTACAAAGACAAATACATTTTCGATATATTAACCCAACGAGAACTGTTTTTTTTTTTTTTTTTTTTTTTACTATTACTAGTAGATACTGACTGTTATTTATTAATATTATGGAATGTTATCTGCTCTTCCACCATCAAATGTTTTAGTTAATTGTTAGCCCTGAAGATCCTGATCAGGATAATCGGACAAACCAATAAAATTATTGTATTGTCGTCGGTACTTGAAAAGGGTTTACAAAAAGATTTATTCACTCAATAATTTTTTCCTTGAAGAATGAATTTCAAAAGTTTTAGATTCCTTTTCAAATGCAAAAAAAAAAAACATTTATTCTGTGAATATTCCAATATCTGAAACTTCATTCAAGCTTATAAAATCTGAGCCTGTTGTCAAAACTATTATTGTAGTACTCATTTTCAAATCAATTTTAGATAATTTTACAAAGAATGGTTTAATTACTAGTAATTTTTTAAAATGCTAATTATTTTTATTATCTATTTCACCTTTTTTAATTCAGTTTGCAACCGCTTTCGGACGTCTGAACGATCTTAAGCTAAGTACTAGAAACTAATGTTGTTGTATTAGGAACTGATCGCAATACAATGATACGGTTTCATCTTCCTGATATTATAACAGGATTCGTAAGTACTTTACGAAACACAAATTTGAGTGGTCACGGTAAAACATATAAAAAAATTGTATTAAAAATTACAATATAATACAATTGTGATAAAATCAATGTTAAAAATCCTAGGATATTCGATATCTTTTAAATAAACTAACTATAACAATGCATCCCACGCTTTTTATTACTAGAATTTTAAAATATAATACAAATTACTTTGTTCTTTTTTTCACGTGTAAAAACTTTTTTTCGCGTGTTTTCTATATTTTCAGTTTATGATTGGCCATTTTCTATTATTTCAAAACAATTTCATTTTTACATGTCAGCTACATTGTTAGTTTAATAACTAACAATTCTAGCAGCCTGAAATCACTAAAATTAAAGTCTGTTATTATAATCAACATATTAAATAAAAATTTGCCAATCTTAAATCGTGATTGAATTGATTTATGGTAATGAATCGACTGCAATGACCTTGGGTCAATTTTATTAAAATAACATATAAATAAACTTTAACCCTTAACATGGTGGCCGCGGTTTTTCCAAAATAAAATTCCTAACTTTGCCAGGTTTTCCAGTTGAATAATTTAAACATTCCTTAAACTACTACAATTCCCTCACTTTTCTCTTTTTTTACGGAATTCCTTGATATTATTTACGTCATTTTTTAGTAGAATTTGAATTCCTTGGCATTCTCAGGTTTATGGCCAGCTGTGTGACCACTATGAACTATGACCTTTTGTTGAAAATTTACTAACAAAAATATACAGGATGGTCTAAGTTATAGCTGCAATACTTCGTAAAATGGTAGATAGCGTTAAAATAATAGCAACTTCACGCTAAATTTATTTTCAGGAAAGGGTTCTTTAACCTTTTACAGATATATTGTTGGAATTTGGAAGAAATATGATAATTTTTAAAATACAAATCATTAAATTGTATCAATAAAAATTTATATTTCAAAACATTAAATATAACCGTCTTTATAGTAAGGATTGTTACATAATAAGATGTTCGAATAATTTGTGAAATTTTAGGTCAAGTTTAAATTTTTTTTTATCTAATTTAATTTTTATTTTGAAAATTTCTGAAGTTTTTTGGGAAAATGCTTAAAATTTTACAGGACGTGTTTATCGACAAAATGTTTTTCTCAATATTACTAATTTTCGAAGTTAATATGTTTTTGCTATGTTCTAAAAAGGGTAGGAAAAATACACTTAAAAATGTTCAAAATATCGAAAAAATAAAAAGAAATTTCAATAAAAAAAAATAAAAATTTAAATGTAAGTAAGAATAACCTTACTTAAATATTCACCAAATATAGTCAAAGAAAATAACATTAAATTTACATATATTAAAAAAAAATGAGACCTACCTATTTATTTGTATTCAAATTCAATAACACCAAAAACAAAATCTTCCCACGGCCTTATAAATAGTATAAATATATTTATAAAAATAATTTTTAAAAATTCTTCACTTTCACAGCTGCATTTAAATAGGGACCAAAATTAAAGAATAATAATAAAAAACTTTAACTCACTTTATTTAAAAAATTAACACTTTATAAAAAAAAAATTCTTTATTACACTACGAATATAAATTTGGCGCGATAATAATTAAGACGTTGAGCGCGATGTATGATCGCGAGTGATTGTTGTAATAAAGACAGACCTGCTTCACTGTTACTTAAGCGCGTGTACGTTTGTACTAAACACATACGATTCAAATACAACGTACTTAAGTAATATAAAGTAATCATACATCTATCTCACACCGTGTGTTGATAACAGTAAAATGAATTGAATTCGTTTTTTACAGTGTAAATGAAGAGTTTGAACATTGTTGAAGGTGGAAATACGTACTACTTTAAAAGAATATAAATATAATTATTTTTAAGATATATTTTAGGTTTAAAGTCGCCCTGGTAGCCCAGTTGGTTAAGGCGTAACAAATTCCGTCTGCAATATCCCCAGGCTAGCGGGTTCGATTCCCGCCGTCGCAACAAAAATTAATTTAATTAATAGTTGTGATGGGTTGGTGTAGCGCATGGTATATGCATGAAGGAGGTGCCCTCAGTCTCTGAAATAGAGGAGCTGATAAATGAAATTATCAGCGGAAAAGGTGGTAAAACACATATATGGTAACACAATGGGTTCTATAGCCTAAATGGGTCCTTCGTGTACAGCCAATATAACCTAACCTTACCTAGAGGGCTAAAAGAAACGGATGTAAAAAAAGAATGCACATTAAATTTTTCTTGATTACTTTTATCAAAACCTGATCTAAGAATAAAGAGCAATCACTGGCGGTTTTCTTAAGAATTAACGTTTGAAATTTACATTTCAGTTTGGGATTAAAGTTTTATCTACAGATAGATAAACGTTTGACTCTTCCTGCGGCTATTGGCCTTATAAAAATTATGAAATTTATATTTTCTTCTAATTTATATGAAAACGCTGTTAAAATATTTTTCTAAAGTCAACAATTTATGAGAGCTTAAACTTTAGAACGTTGATAAGAAAGCGGCACTTTTTTAACCGTGGCGGAGAATCGATTATCTTCTTATTAAAATCTAAAAAAGTACGCTACCTTTTCAATTAAAATTGTTAGCCAAAAATGGTACGCTGCGTATATACATATAGCTTAAAATACCTTTTTATAGAAAGTTGGTGGTTATACCAAGCTAGGTAACACATTCATAGATTGTTCTTTAATATAGTTCTACTTTAAGATTCAGTAATATAGTTGATTTAAATATTTTTCTGAGTATGATAAAAGCGTTTCAACAATTTTCATTTTACCAGAAATTTTATGAATAACACCGCTTGGTTTCTGGGTCCTCTCGGTAATTTCATAAGCAATTTATACTAATAATGACAATGATTTTATGCCCATCGATTTTATGTTAGGATATGTTGAAAATTTTGCTGAACCCGATATGTTTAAAATGTTGAAGAATTTGCTGAAATTTTCATCATCTTCTCAAAAAAAAGAGACAGAAATGTCCCAGATGCATATTATTGCTGTCAAATTATTTCAAGTTGCTACAAAACTTGTATTTGTAAGTTATATTAATATTAAATTTAAATAATTTTGAAAACAGTATCCAACGTTTAACAAACGTTTAATAAACTCTCTGTACAAAAAATTCTTAAAATACGATCATGAGCAATATTAGAAGTAAATAATATTTAGATACGAAGTAATTAATTTTCAAGGAAAATAATCAATTAAAGAAAATTTTGTACGGCTATTTTTGGTTAGATTTTTTTTTTTAAATTCTACGTAGAAAAGTTATTTTCGATGAGTTCATTTTTAATTGAGAATTTATTTAGAAATTGCTATTTATTTTTGTATAATTTTATTTCGTATTTGAGAAGGATTAATTTAAATTTTCTAGGAAAACATGTGGGTCGCTTTGACAATGATTCAATCAGATTATTTTTAAATCATGTAATCACTTTTATCATGCAGGATTATAATACTGTGTTACGTATAAAGGATAATAAATTTGTTTCTGAATGTTTGCATAATTTGTAAACAAGAAGTATGTTTTTAACAATATTATTAATCATTATCTTGCGGAGGCTTAGATAGAAACGAGATACCTTTGAAAGAAAACTGAATGTGTTGAATAGCTATGCATTAAATTAATATACAGGCTATTTTATTTAACTTAACATATAAAAAAATAAAACTTTTAACAAAAAGAAAACCGATTTCAAAAAAAAAAAACTTTTCAGAAACAAATTAATATGCGAAATGTAAAAAAATAATGATAATTTTATTTAGTTAAAATTATTGTTAATTTTGGTGTCGGTGTCAGCCAAGGAAACAACTCTGGCAGAACTACATTATATTATCGTTATTCTTTTTACTTTTTGGTGCATATAAATTTGTTTTGGAAAAGTTTTTCTTTTGAGGTCGGTATTATTTTTGTTAAAAGTTTTTTTTTGTATTTTGTGATTTTTAGTGAATCTGAAGTACACTAACTAATTTGGCACTAAAAAAAGAATCATCGAAATCGGTTGGCGTGATATTGAGTTATTCGTCCTCTAGTCGTGCGTACTTAATACAATTTTAAGACTTTTATAGTTTTCTCAAGGATGCGGTTGTCAGAACTAGGCCAAAATAAAATGAGACCACACGGGAAGCACAAGCTTTCAAACAGATTTTGAAAATTTTGATGAGAACCATCAAAATCGGTTCACCCAGTCGAAAGTTCTGAGGTAGCACACATTAAAAAAAATATTGTCGAATTTACAAGCTTCCCCTTTTTTGTTTGAAGTCGGTTTAAAAAATTTATGATTTGAGAAATTTAGTGTTTAATAAGAAACACTTTACATTCTAAGAATTTTCTTAAAAAACAATAGGTCTCGCATGAAAATATTTGTTATTTTTTGCTCAGATCACACAAAATATGCATTAAAAAAAATTTTTTTTCCTATAAACTACGAATCATGTACAAAAATATAGGGTTCCATTTGAAAAAAGTGAAATTGACCACTATTTAACTTATCCACCTATAAAAATAAACAAGCATTTGGAATTCATCGAGGCTTTCAAATGAATTTAATAAATCTTTATTGCTTTAATTAGTAAGGATTTTCTTTTTCAAGCTGATTACATAGTTGCAACAATTATATTTAATGACAAAAATTTCTTTCGTTAAAAATTACATTAAATAACAATCTAGATTCTACGATTCTAAGTGTCTACGAAGGATTTTTCTTTCTTTCTATAATCTTTCATTTGAAAAGATTAACTAAAACCATTTTGTACATATGTTCAACAGATCCAAAAGTTTACTTAATCATGTGGTACTTTTCGGACAGCCTGTGCAGAGAGGAAACAGTCTCGGTTAGGCTAGGTTATATTGGCTCCTCAATTTTAGAGGCTGAGTACACCTACCATGCACTACACCAGCCCATCACAACTATTAATTAAATTAATTTTGATACCCTAAACATGCCGCAGACGGAATTGATTACGCCCTTACCAACTGAGCTAACAGGGCGACCTAAAACTTAAGTTTTTCCCTTAAAACTTGAACATCACGTGTAACTGAGAAATAGTTCTAAACAACAGTGAAAAGTTGGAGTTAAGTGTCGATTTGGATGGTTGAAACTGTTGTGGCCTCTTAAATTTCAAATTAAAAATTATTTTCTTCAAAAGAGGGAGGACACTCTGTACGAATTACTTTCGCATGAAATACCTACATCAACGTTTTATTAATTAAGATTTTTTTCGTTTTTTTTTTTTTCATTTCAAAAAAATAAAAACTAATTTATCAATTTCTGTTGTTACAGTTGAGTACACCACGTTATCCAGTTGTTTTAAAATTAGGCCACGCACATGGTGGGCTTGGCAAAGTAAAAGTTGAGAATCATTCTGATTTTCAAGATATGGCTAGTGTTGTTGCATTGACAAATACATATTGTACAACGGAACCGTATATTGATTCCAAATTTGATATACATGTACAAAAAATTGGCAATAATTATAAAGCATTTATGTAAGTATTCAATAATTTCAAATTAATTATATTTTATAATAATTATTCAAACAAGTTACATTGCGACACTACTTTATTGCAATTTTGGACCATGCATCAAAGCAGATATTTGTATTTTTTTTTATATGTTGTTTGCAATGTAAAGGCAGTGTTGAATCCAAGTTTCGACCACGGCAAACGAACGGATCATGCCAAAAAATAAGAAAAACCTGGAAATTCTTGACATTATTTCAGTTTTTGCCGATTTTGACCCGGAAGGACTGGTTTTTCCTCAAAAATGGTAGTAAAGTAATTTCCGGCAATTTGAGATAAAACTGGTTTTTATAGAACCAACAATTTCAAAGTTTGTAAACATCACTGGCTTTCGAAAATTTCGAATACTTTTGAACAAGTATTTTCTAACGATTTTTCCAGATTGTTTCATAAGACCACTAGTTGAAGCTACCTGCAAATTTTCAACTCCCTATGTTTTATAGTTTTGGAGAAAATGGACACCAAAATTTTGTCCTAATTTGGGCCTTCCCAGATAAACAGTGATCTTTACGAAAAAAGTTTTAAACAAAAGTTGTTTATTTTTTGATAAGGAACAATTTTTATATTTAAATTTAAATTTAACCTTCTTTAAAAATAAATACCTACTACGATTTTTGATGAAAAATCCGTCCTCCAGGTCATGCTTCGGTCGTTTGCCGTGATTGAAAACTTGGATTTAAAATTGCCTTTACATTGCAAACAACATATCAAAGAAACAAACATACCTGATTTGATGCAAGGTTCACCCCCTTTTCATGTTTAATATGACTGCATCACCTTACACAATAGAAAATCTAAAAATAAAAATAAAATGGACACTTCCACAGTTTTCCAAATATTAACTAAACCACAAAAAAAAGCCATTTATAAAATTTCAAGGATTTTCTTTATAAACACTTATAAAAATAAATGAGAGAGTATCCTTGGAGTGTACTTTAATTATATTTTATTCAAGTTCATAGTTAAAAATTTATGTTTTATGTATTCATAAAAAGGTTCTTTTATAATCTAATTTTCACTTGTCGGCTTTTTTTTTATTACGAGTGTAATTACATTATAAAGTTCACATACATTTGGAAAGTTAATAATTTTCACGTGATTATTTCCTGTTAATACGAATTTATTAACATTCTAAAGTTCCGTAGTTATTTAACCAAGAGCCATTTGTTTATAGTTTGAAAAATGTATTCTATGGCATTACAATTTGGTAAATTATTAATTTTTGGCAGGATCATATAGGTATTACTTCAGGCTATCTTGAATTAATCTAAAGTTGTATAAAAATTCCAGAATACAAAAACATGTTATGTTGAGATATCGTGTACTGATTTTTCAAACCAGGTTCTGATGGGTTTACAATCGAATAGAACAGTTAACTTTGACTGCTAATATAATTACTTTGAAGATTCGAGCTCGAAAACTGCACAGCTTTACAGATCGAAACACAATACTTATGACAACGCAAACCGTCAACTTATTTTTCTGATTGACTTTCAAAACTATTTTCCATCTGAAAAAATGGTTTTTTCACGATGAATATTTAAAAAAATTTTAGGTATCTATCTTATTATTTCCCTTCGTCAGGTTATGTTCCGTAAATTTGAAATGTTTTTATGATTAAAGAGCCCTCACCCCCTTTAATCTTTTTCTAATATATTTATTCTTTTTAAGTATGAATCTTTACAACCGCTGTTCGTAAGGATATTCAGTGAATACCAAAGGTACCCAATGGAGTTGGTTCTCCTGTCTTCGTATTCTCATTTCCCTAAACATGTCTCGTATTATTTGCAACTGATACCATGGGCCCAATATTTAAATTTTCTTTCTTTTAAAAAGTTAATATTGGTTTTTACAAAAAATTTAATAAAATCCGCTGGATAATTCTGATATCAATGACCGACCGTTTCTTTAATAATAGACTGTAAGATAGTAACACTTTTGTTTGCTACATATCTCGTTTCTGGCTTGGAAAGACTTGACAAGTAGGTAAACAGTAAATAAAAAAGGACAAGTTGCAAGAAAATATGTTTTTAACATGATTGCAAGTAAAGAATATCCTAAAAAAAGATATATTTTTAAGTGAATGCATTTAATTCAAGCCAGTAATTATTTTACTGTGTATATCAGCATTGGCTGAAATGAGTAAAAATTTGAGAGTGAAGCTAAGAAAGAGAATGAAGATAAGAATATATCAAAAAATTATTTTCCTTTTGTGAGCCCCTTACTTTTACGGAATTCACTTTGTTATTTCAGTTGTCTATACACTTCGAAAATATTAGTTCTTAAATGTGGCACATGGCTTGCTTAATAATAAATCAGGTACATTTCAACCTTTTTGTTACTTGCAACTCTAATGTCTATCATTTCCGATGTTAAAGTCTTCCATAAAATTTAATTAGTAAACATAGCAGAGTTGACAAAATCGAAGCTATTCTATGCTAAAAAAATCGAAAAATGTTATCTGAATTTTTTGATTAGTGAGCCGCGTGGAATACTCGGAAAATAAATTATAATTTTATGGACATACGTCCAAGTATTAGTTTGAACATACGAACCACGAGAAAATGTATTACACACACATAAATGCAACATACATCCATCCATATGTTCAAAATTTAACGATACAACAATATTCAGGAAAAAAGAATTTCATTTGATTCGGAATACAAACCTTTTTTTTGAACTAAAACTTTAACTTTCAAATTGTTTCAAATTTTCTCTAAATAATTTTTTTCTGAAAGGAATGATTTCCAATGTACAGCTGCGACGAAAAGGTTATTTTCTATTATTCTAGAAGTATACTCATGCAGTGAATAAATATAGAATTCGATTTATAAGTTTCTTTTTTTTCTTATTGCATAGAAAAAGGTTTAAATGTTAAATCATCTTGAACACAGTCTCTAGAGGGTTTAAGCAAAGAAAAAGATCTGATCATATTTCGTTATGTGTTTAGTATTAAGTATTTATGTCAGATGTCAATGTTGTTAAAAATCATCTTATCTAGAATATTTTCGACATAATTAATTCAATTTTTTTCAGTGGTTTTGTAGTATTCTATTTTTTCAAGAGCTTTATACTATACATATAATAATACAATAGATAAGCTGGAAAATACCATAAAATGTGGAATAGTGGTGGAACAGCCCCGACTTCAAAAATTCTGGTTTGTACCTGTTCCTTAGACCTTCAAGGATTCTTCTAGTCTATGCATTACCATGAAAAATGGGAAAATGGGATTATTTTTGCCATCCCCAAAGCATTCCAAAAAGTAACAGAAATAAAAGATTTA
Source organism: Chrysoperla carnea (assembly GCF_905475395.1). NCBI lineage: Eukaryota > Metazoa > Arthropoda > Insecta > Neuroptera > Chrysopidae > Chrysoperla > Chrysoperla carnea. Next base: position 67,604,973 of record NC_058337.1, on the reverse strand, counting down.
AAAAAATCTAAACAAATTAAAATTTAACCTCGGCAATCATCTGCTAATGTTTTCCGAGTTGACTAATCATTCATTCTAGGTTAAAATGCAATTAAAGATGTTTGTATCTCTATTAAAATCAACCCTAGAAACGACAGAGATAAAACCATCGTCAGTTACCTTTTGATCTTGGATTCGTAATCAGCAACCCCAAAAACCCCCGATAGACAATATCCGAGCTGAAATTTTAAACCACATTTTTTTATCTCTGTCACTTCTAGGGGTGGTTTTAAGGGATTTTCAACCACATTTATGATTAGCCCCTCCGAAAACTGCCGAGAAACAATTTCCGAGATAAAATTTAGGATTTTCAAAATTTTTTATCATAGGAATTAGGAGCGGTTTTAATGGGGTGGCAATCATCCTCAGCTGCTTGTTGATTTTGGATTCGCGATCAGCGACTCCAAAGTATTCAAAAAACGATCTCCGAGGCGAAACTAATCTAAAAAAAAAATCTTCAGTTGCTTTTTGACGTCGGATTTATGAATATTCACCTCGAAAATCGCCATGAGATCATTTTGGGGGTAAATTTAAAATTTTAAAACTATTCTTTCGACTGTTACTATTTGGATTGCTATGGGAGTGGGAAAACTACCCTCACTTTTCATAGTAATGCAGAGGTTAGTGCGGCTGAAGGGTTTCTAAAGGTCTAAAGAACACGAGCAAACAAACATGAATTTTTGAAATCAGAGCTGTTCCACCACTTATCCACATTTTCCGGCTTATGAAATGTAATATAAAAAGACAATGATATTATTTATGAGATGTGCGCTAATTATTCATGAAATAGTTATTGTGCTATCAAGCGAGCTAATGAGTAAATTTAAATATAATTTGCTTACTATTTTTTCTGAGAAGGTATTCCTGAGATTTTTCAATGTCAAGAGATGCTTTGATATATCAAATAGAAATTGTATAAAAAATAATATTCTAGCATAAAATCGATTTGACAACTTTTCGCCTTTTATAAACCTCTCATAAATTTGCTCCCTGCAGCAAACAAGTTAACCGATACTCAAAGACCACCCACATTGTTTTTTTATCGTCTCTATATCATAATATAAATTCAATTTTAATATAAAACGTTATCATTATTACTTTGAAAAAAATTATAATAACAATACATTTTATTCCACTTAAGGCGTAAATCAATATCGGGCAACTGGAAGACAAATACTGGTTCAGCAATGTTAGAACAATTAACAATGACCGAACGTTATAAATTATGGGTTGATGAAGTAGCAGAATTATTTGGTGGTCTAGAAATATGTGCATTGGAGATAATTGTTGGTAAAGATGGTAAAGAATATATAATTGAAGTTAATGATAGTGCATTAACGTTAATGGGCGATTCACAAGAGGAGGATCGACGACATATTGCTGAGCTTGTCACTCATCACATGCAGGTAACAATTTATTTTATATACTACATATTAAAATAGTAATTGATTTATAATTTTTACTGCTACTACATTTTAAAATTAATTTTCATTCTTTGAAAACTTGTAATATTATATTTTAGCTTAGTGGCATTCTCATTTATACAAAAAATGATTAGGTACCTAAGTTGAAAAGTCAGGAAATTTAACTTCTCGATTCAGAAAAAAAAGATTTTAATCATCTCAGATTTTAGTTTTCGTTTCAAATTATGAAGAATTCAAAAATGCAAATACTCAGCCCAATTACACCTTTTCGTACCAATTAAATTTGATAATCTGCAGATTATTAAAAAGAGGATCAAAAAAGAAAGATCTGAGAGAACGGATGGAAAAGGTCATCTTTATAGATTTTACAAATTATTAATTAAAAGTTTCTGAATGTTTAGAATATTGAAGCCAATTTGTATTATATAAACAAAATATCCCTAAATTTTCATCACTCCATTTTTGTTTAAATTTCAGAACACCTTTAAAATAAATTACCTATTTTCCTTCGTTCCGAAGAGACGTCTTTATGTTTGTAGAAAGGATGTTTTTTTAACACCCGGTCCATATTTCGATTTACATTAAATAAAAATCAGAATATTTCAATTAAAAAAAAAAAAACAGTATATTGATCTTCCTTAATTACTATGCGATTTCAATGACATCAATTCTTGATTATTTCCTGCTCGATCGGTAACTCATTGTTGGATCCATACATATCAATTTAGTTTCTTAATATTGTACTACGTTGTCTTATGTATGTGCACAAAAATCACGTCACCTTAAAACCACCATTGCATAATAAGAATTAAGATAATTTTTCTATTGCTGCTGCGGTAGCAATAAGTTTATTGTCCTATTGCAAATTACAGCTTGCAACAAAGACGTGAAATTATTTGAAATATATTGTTTCTTAATATCTAAAATCGACCCTAGTGTAGCGGGTGCGATTCCCGCCACCACAATAAAAATTAATTTAATTAATAGGTGTGATGGGCTGGTGTAATGCACGGTTTATGCATGAAGAAGGTGTACTCATTCTCTGCAAATAATTGAAGAGCTGATAAATGAAATTATTAGCGGAAACGTGGTAAAATACGTAATGGTATCACATTGTGACCTGTGGCCTATTCATTCCTCGTGGTCAGCCAATATAAACTATGCATTATGTTAAAATATACCCCCTAATTAGCTATATTAAACATAGCCAATAGCTAATTAATAGTAATTTTATAATCTAGCTAAATATTTTTATTTTGGGTCCTGAAGGTGATATATGTTAACAAAATGCATAATACAGCCCATAGAAATGCTCATCTTTATTTGATTAATATAATCTAACCTAGCCTAATATCAAAATACTGATAAATTATGAAAATAATATTATCCGATAAAAAATGTGTTAATATTTTTATTTTCTAATACATTTATGTTAATTAAAACTCAAGGATTTATAAAAATGTCCGCAACGCATTTCAAATAATGTTATAGCTAGGAGTGAGCATACAATAAAAACATGTGAAAACAAACAATTGACTAAGTTAATTGTTGAAATACCATGCATAGACAGTGTTGATGATGAAATCATTTGTTTTTTGACGTCATGTAAGTAAAGAAACACACACAGATAACTGATATTCCCATATAGTACATACTATAAAATTTGCACCTAATTTGCACCCTCGTGTGTAAACAGTGATGTTTACAAAAAAATGTTTCAAGCAAAAGTTGTATATTTTTTATATAGAACATTTTTTACAATTAATTTTTGTTCTATCGGTTTACAAGATGGGTCATACGGACTTATGACCTAATTGACCTATGTTGCTCATTTATGAACTCAACCTCAATTTTTACGTCCTAAGCACGCTATTAAAATTTCAACTTGATATCTCCTTTCATTTTTAAGTTATCGTGCTTACGGGCAGACAGACGGACAGACGGGCAGACAACCGAAAATAGACTAACTAGGTGATTCTATGAACACCTATACCAAAATTTTGTTCGTAGCAGTAATATTTTTAAGCCTTACAAATTTGAGACTAAACTTAGTATACCTTGATATATTACTTATAATACAATGTACCTTTTTATAGAAAATAATGATTTAGCAATAATTTTGATGAATTGTAGTTAGTTAAGAAGGTATAGGAAATATTAACTAGTAAGCGTTGTGCATATAAAATAAACTCTTGCTTATAAAAAAAATTATTTTGATTAATCAGCTTTCACATTTTATTTTTTAACAAAATATTTTTAAAGCTAATTATTATTATTTTAAATACAATGCAACGCAAAAAGAGATGCCATTTAGAGATTATACTTTCTCTCATTTTATTTAAATAAGTATGGTATAATTAAACTTTAAGTTCCCAAACAATTGCTGAGTTTGTTAGCATATTGTGCTAGTGCTAAAGTATATTAGATTTTATGACTCTTAGAACACGATTATTGGCCTTTTGGGGATTTCTGATATACAGAATGTTCAATCTACATCTAGGCATATAAATATCATGAGTATGACAGAAAACATGCGTTAAGCAATGCATCTAAGTGAGAGGTATTATATACATGTCTGAAAGTGGGAGTTTTTTAGTTGAATTGATGAACTACAACAGATAAGCCACGATACAAGTTACTTTTGTAATTTCATATAACACCTATAATACCTCTTACTTAGATGCATCGCTTAACGAATGTACTCTGTCATACTCGTGATATGTATATGCCTAGATGTAAATCGAACATTCTGTATATTCCAATTGGGTGTTTAGTGTTATGTTCTAAGCAATTCGATGTTATAAGGATGGCGATTGATTTCAGTATTTTGGAGAGAATTCCCTTTTTCAGTTCCCCATGTTTTTCGTCTCCATCTACTGTCCATCCAAATTAAGTTAGAGAGTGTAAAATCAGTATATAATCACTATAAATCCCCTTATTTGTATTGAAATATCACAGATTGAAGCTATTTGAAAGAACAGGACCTTGTATTTATTTGTATCCTTGTATAGAGTAATTTATTAAATGTAAGCAAGAAGTCTCTTTCATGAGGAAAAAATAATTGCAAATCTCCTCCCTCACCTCCGGAAAAATATCACAAAAGAGGTGGGTAGTTTACCTATACTTCGAACATTCTTTTCTATAACCTTGTTTTCCAAGTTATTTTCTTTGAAAACGTCCTATCCACAGTATTAAAGTTAATTAATATGTACCTATTACAAACAAATTGAATTTATTTTGTTTAACATCATACTAGGCCATCGTTTTACGTCATTTAACGTTTAAGATAGTACTATCGGTAATAGATTTTGCATTCAGAATTTAATGAAGCTTGGCATAGTTGTCCATTATTATACCAAAATTAACCATTTAAATTTTTAGGGGTCTTCAGAGAACTGAAAATCTGAACGTCCAGTTTTGTGAAATAAGATAAAATCTGTGATTTCCCATAAGGATCAATGTTAAAATATCTTTAAAATATCTTTTTTTCAGTTCTCTGAAGGCCCCTAAAAATTTAACTGGTTAATTATGATATAATATTGGACAACTATGCCAAGTTTCATTAAATTCTGAATTCAAAGTCTATTACCGATAGTACTACCTTAAATGGAATTAGACTCATAGCTAATTTTAATTTTAATTTAGTTTTCTTAGGTCTTTGCTGAATTTTTTATTGTGGGTCTTGGGACGAGGGAGTCCTAAAAATTAGTTTTAAAAATACTTAAAAAACCACCACCTGTTATACTGACCTTATAGTGTGTGATCTGCAATTGCATTTCCCGCTATCCATAAATGTAAACAAGCCGTTTATATTTATTTCACACATTTATATGTTGTTTATCTAAAAAGTTTAAGGTATAATTTATCTTAAGTTTGTTAGACTATACAATCACAAATAAGTATTTCTTATGCGTTCAATAATTATGATCCAATCTTATAATATATGTTGCCGGAGGTAAAAGGCTATAATTTTTACACTTTTTAATTTAATTTTGTAACAGATAGGTATATAGAACAATGAATCATTAGCATTTTGTTTCTTAGAATTTCACACGTGATATACATACCTATATTTAAACAAAACAGGAGTCATGTATTCAATGGCTTCTTTTGAATTTTGCGTTAACCTTTCCGAAAAGTGGAAAGTAAATTTTAGCATCGTATATTTCAAAAACGAAATTTTTATCTTGCTCCTGGGCAAGAACTTTCCTTCAGTTTGCAAAATCTTAAAAACTATCCTTAAATAAGCAAATAGCTGTAAAAGAAAATTTTAACCACAAATGCACCAAATAAAATTTTAATTTGGTCTTGATCTTCAGGATGATTTACAATTGCCATTTATTGTTCATAACTAATAAGAAATACAAAAATATTTATAAACAATGCTATGTAAAGACTTCCGAAAATGCAAAATCTTATAGTAAATACGGATCTTCACCCATCGACTTGTAAAATGAAAATTAAAAATGTAAACAAAAGTTTGTCTAAATGAATTTTTGCCAAGGGCTACTTTAAATAAATATTCCAAAATTTCGAATCATCAAGGACAACCATATTTACTTTATTTTCATATGCGATTCTGGAGGTAGCCGAGTATTATCTTGATCTTTTTACTTGAAGTGGAAATATATATCCGTCAAAATGCCAATTTCACCATTTCGCCATTTCAACTTCTCAGGAGTTAAGTTACTTAGAATCTAAATTCCGATTTCAAGTATCAATATTCTTTACTTACACAGTTCTCCGTCTAGCAGGACGAGGATATACAGACGATAGTGAACGAAGAAAAGCAGGGAACTCACTGTTTTACATTCCTTATGCTTTCAATTTTTGAATAGGCCAAAATTTTTGAATAGACAGCAAACAATTAAGCGAAAACAAACGTCACTCTTGAAGTAAAAAGTATTCATGTCTATATTTTTTTGAGAATCCATCGCAAGAACCAGGTGGTTGAAGGTCGACCTTAAATTGAATCTTATATTATATTGAATGCTAAAAAAGGTTCGTTATTTATTTTGGCTTCATACCGACAGTCAGAGTGATTCAATTTATATAATAAAGAAATAATAAACTTTTATGACATCATTTGTAAGATTTTTTTTCTCTTCTTTAAAACCGATTTTAAAATAACTTTTTGATAATGAATAATCTAATTCGCAATGTAATACCAAAACATCCGTAGACCATTTCAAAACTAGCACCAAAATAATCCTTGGAACATGCCATGTATAATGATCATGCAAGGTTTTTTATGCTTTAGAGAAATGAAATGAGAAAGTACGTAATTTAATTCATATGATTCAAGAAGATGTAAATAAAATGACAAATCGTGATACAAGATTTGAATCAATATCACGTCATTCTTATGACGATGATACACTTTATGTATGTAACCAAGCCATTCAAACCGCAAAGCATATGTAAGGCACAATATTTATGTAAATACTTATTATTATAATGTTATTGTTCAATATAATAGTTTAATATTTATAGACCAGGCGCGAGGGTTTTGGTCTCATGTAGAGCTCTATTAGTGTGGGTAAGATCGTTCATAATTTTGGTCCAATAAACCCAAAAATATACCCAAATGCTATTTTTAAGTAAGTAAAGGTAATTTATTTTAAAGAATATAAAAGAATATATTAGAGTTTTTATAGACTATCTTATTGAACTGTGATTCGATAAAGTTATTTACTTTTTATTAATATTATTTTACTACTTTTAGTTAATTATCTCGCAACTAGGCCTCAGATTGATAAATAACTTATAAATAACTTTTTCTGTCGTCTTTATGAACTTATTCTATAGGCCCACGTCATGCAGTCAATAACAGAACACCCTGAATAATAAATTTGAAGAAAAATGGCAATTATATTCCATAAATATGCGCCAATATACATGGTATATTAAGTTTAGTCCCAAGTTTGTAACGCTTAAAATAATTGATACTATGAACAAAATTTTGGTATTGGTGTTCATAAAATCACCTAATTAGTCCATTTCCGGTTGTCTGTCTGTCTGTCGTCTGTCTGTCCGTCTGTCATCACGATTACTCAAAAACGAAAAGAGATATCAAGTTGAAATTTTTATAGCGTGCTTAGGACGTAAAAAGTGAGGTCAAGTTTGTAAATGAGCAACATAGGTCCATTGAGTCTTGGGTACGTAGGACCCATCTTCTAAACCGTTAGAGATAGAAAAAAAGTTTAAATGTTAAAAATGTTCCTTACAAAAACATAAACAACTTTTGTTTGGAATATTTTTTCGTAAACATCACTGTTTACCCGTGAGAGCGCAAATTATGCGCAAATTGTCTAGTATGTATTATATGGGAATATCAGTTATATGTTTGTGACATGTATGCATGTGTAATGTGACAGAGTATTCAACACTGTCTGTAAATGGTATTTCAACAACTAACTCAGTCAATTGTTTGTTTTCACTTGTTGATATTGTGAATAAATTTTTTTTAATTGCCTATTTTTAAAAACAGTATTTGAGAATATTTTGTCTATTTTTTGTCTACTCTAGTCTCATGTAATGCAAATTATTACTTCAAGAATACACTCTTTGAGAGTTGGTAATCTTAGTTTCTACCTCTTAGACTTATAAAGAAAAGCAGAACTGGAGAAACAGGGAGGTAATTATTTGAAATAGAAACACAAATAGAATTTAAAAAGAAACGTTTGAAATAGAAATTGTATTGAATTAACAAGAAAAAAAGCGTATACAAACAGCTTTTTTGCAGACTTACCGTTTTTTTTTACTAAAACTGTACAATGTGTTAATATCATCATGCTTTCAGACTAGTCCCATTTTTGCGTTACCAGAGAAGTTTTTTTGTCCCATTCAATGATTGAGGTAAAATTATTTGCTGTAATCTGCTTGAAATTTTGTCAAAAAGCATAACGAAAATTTCATTCAAACAATCCATAAGCAACAGAAACCATTCCCTGGCGTATTTTCATATATTTTAATATTCTACGAAAGTTCATAAAGAAAATTTCCATTTTTATAGAAGAAGATAATAACGTCAAAAGACGATAATAACTTATATATGGAGTTGTGATTATCATGTGTTTTTTTTATCAATAAGACAAACGTATCCATCTAATGAACAAAGTAAATTTGGCTACATTTTCACTGAAAAATATTCAGATCGCTGTTATCTGCATCTGCAACTTTCAAAGAACAATTTTGTTTAATATTTGTACCTAGAGCGTCTGATCTAATACAACATACCATAACTATCATGTATTCAGAACATCGGATAAACGTATTTTTATTTATTTTTTTATTAAACGTATAAGTCATGATTTAAGTTAGTACTGCAAGTCAGTAAGATCCTTCATGACTAAAATATTTAAATTATTACTTTTTATTTATTTATTTTTTTAAATAAATATTTTTTTTATATATAATTTTTTAATTCCAAAAATGGAAAATACATAGAATGCGGGAGGGCTCTAGTTGAATGACGTTACACCTACATGGTATAAATTATTCAAATTTTTAATTTTTAAGTAACGAAATACTTGGATGTACTTAAAGATTTATGGACCGATCGAATATTTATTACCCTTTTTGCCTGCGTGATGTTTAAAATATATTTTTGCTTGCTGAAACTATCCAGGGCTTCAATCGAAGGGTTTTGTAAAATTAATGACTATACAAATGAAAAATATCTGAAATGTTTTATAGAACTGAAAAACATACCGAAACTTTCAAATATATAAATTTAAAAAATTAGGTTAATGATACAGAATCTAAAAAAATATATTTATAGAATTAGAATTTTAAACTAGAACAAAGTTATTAGTTTTATGGAAAAAATTAAATGAATTTCTCTCAATTTTGTAGATTTCACTTTGGTGTGAAATTAGCGTATCCTGTTTATTTAAATCAATTTTATTATACTTGAATACTTTCTTTCCCTACTATGAATGAATTTCTATTTTTAGCTTTACCTGTTAGTTTGGAGCTTTTACAATTTTTATTTTTTCATGAAAAGTTACAGACAGTTTTAAAAGAACTTTTCAAAAGAGAAACGAAAACGCCAAAACGCCCGACAAAATAAAAGTCAGTAAAGCATGGTTGTGACGAAATTATGTTAATTGAATAGTACACACTTTATAAAATTATTAATTACTAGCTTGATACCCGTCCGCTTTACTGGGTTTAAAAGTAAAAACCACCGCTTTATAGCCTCCACCTCTTTTAATCTCACTTATCAACGTTCCATAACACTTGAAGGGATTGTTTTACGCAGCTAAAAGATATGCACAGTTTTCAATTTTTTTAAATTGTAAAATCATTTTGAACCATAAATTAAAGATTTCTGTAAAAATTTAAAATTAAAAAAAATTTTTTTTTATTATCTTTTTAATTTATAGCTCATGTGTTATTCTGATTATGAGCTATATTGCTGTACAGTGTTATTAAAAACCACTCGCTAGTTTTTGCGTGTAAGCTTAACAAACAAACAAACAAACAAACATCCTTACTTTCACATTTATAATATATAGGGATTAATTATGACACGAATTTTTTTTTTGTCGGGCGTTTTCGTTTTTTCTTTTGAAAACTTCTTTTAAAACTGCCTGTAACTTTAAAATCATCATGAAAAAATAAAAAATAAAAACAGTTTTTTTATAAATCTATATATAATGTGCCCATTTTTGTCAAAAAAAAAAAAAAAAAAAGAAAATATTTTTTTTTTCAAAATCCCAAATACTGGTCACAAAGTTAACGCATATTTTTTGCTTTCAAATAAAAATTTTCATAAAACAGGTATGTGACTTGTTAATAACATCAGCAACAAATATCCATGAAAGCGAAATTTGTAAAACCAAAAAAATCTTGGACTTAACCACCAAATGACAATAAGTTTCGTTTCTAAAAATGAATAAATGGGTTAAATGAATCTATGAATGGCACTGGAATTACATGACGGTTCCCAGTGCTCCCATTTTATAATTTACATAATTCAATTGACAAAACAACTAAAGATTTTCTAGTAGCTTATTAGTTCTTTGTTATTTTGGTAAGCGTAAATAACACTTACCTTCTAAGTAAAACGTACGAATTGGAGCAACTTATTATATCTATAGTTTAATTACCTATACTTACATTCTGACAAAAAATGATCATCAAACGAAAACTTTTAATAAACGTATTATAAAATCTTAATTGAATTTTTTCAATTGTTATTATCTTTTCTTGTACTTTGATCTAAGCGACGCTGAACACAGACATCATAGATAGCATCATAAAGTTTTCTGGAAATTCGATTAAATTCTTTAAAGCATAATTTTTTTTATGCATATTAAAAAGTATATTGTCGTCTGTGAAATATTTTGTAAGAATATTTAAGTATGAATCAGTCAGTTCACTTATAAATACGTTTAACTTTACATATATAATATTTCTATTGAAAATTAATGAAAAACACGTTGAAAAATCAACAGTCTTCTTTATCATTTCAACCTAATTGAATCTACTATTAAAAATGAGATAATAAGTAAACAACAATCAAAAATTACAGTATAAAAACAGAACAAGTAGGTACCAGAACAGCAGAAAAACTGGATAAAAAATAATTTTAGAAAAAAAATTTTTTTTAATGTTGCAGCGATAAAGAGTTGTTTGAAGTTGTTCAATACAAATCTTGAAATTTCTGCCTACGAAGTTAGTCTGCTTGTTGGAAATATTTTTGACAAGTAAAGAACAGAGAGCAGGGGACATTCAAACTATATTAACATATAAGATGAACAAGATCATTATAATATCTGTGTTATCATTGTCTGTTGTCTTCGTTGTTTGATGATGTAATATTTTGTGCAAAACAAGATATAATATAAATAATCCATAAATGGTGACTTTGTGTACGAAATACTATGGTCTAGGAGAAAACGGTACATTCGGTACATACGGAGTCGAACATTTTTTGAATTATCTCAAAAATCTTTGGAGGTGTACAAGCTTATGTTTTGTAAACAGGGTGCGCATTACTAAAGCACTCTTAAAGCATTTATAGTCGCGGACGAAGCGCTGAAGTTCGAAAACAGTAAGTTTAACAGTAAGACGGATTTAAATGCGGTTTTCCGCATTCGATTCGTTAGAGCGTCAGGAAATTTTGTAATCTGAATTGAATTATAAGAAATTAAAGATATGCAGTTTGCATAAATAATATGCATTTTATAATTGCATTATAAATTTCCCGTAAATCTACTAAATTCACAATTCGGTTAATAGTGAGGAAAATGTTTCCAAAATTGTTCATCGGGGGCTTTTGAGGTCTCTGAACACGAATATCGATAAACAAGTACTGGTCTCCGAGGTACCTGGTGCCTAGGGTGAACAATATCTTTGTCGTCTGTTCATCACTATTAACCAAATTGTGAATTTAAAATATTTACGGTCTATTTAAAATAGAAATAAAAAGGGCATATTGTTTATGCATATTGTATATTTTTAATTTCTTACAAATTAATTTAGGTCACAAAACTACCTGACGCTCTAACGAATCGAATGCAAAAATCCCACTAAAATCCGTTTAACTGTTCAAATGTTCAAACTTTGACTGTTTTGAGTGTTTCGTTTAAGCGACTTTTTAAAAATAGTTTTTGAGATTTCAATTTTAAAATGTGGCACTTTTTTTTCTAAGCGTGTTACACAAATGTGCTTTACCATGAAAACAGTAGATTGCTTATCAGTAGGTTAAACTTTTAAACTTCTAAAATTTTTCAAATCAAATTTAAAATGAAATGTCCTTGAAAATGAAAAAAAAAATGGTCCGATAGAATAAAAATAGGATTAAAAAAGATTTATCACTTCTCAGTAAAAGATAAAGAAAACACATCAAGTGCAACAACGATTTTGTCGATAATATCAAACATCTTTTTAAGGATTAAAGAGAATTTTTTTTAAACTAATGCAACGTTTGTTCCTAGACTAACTGAGGAAACATCTTTGCATGAGTGTGATTTACTTTGAACACTTGAATCCATGCCAACCTATCTAATAAGGAATATAATTCCATGATATTGTGTTCAAAATATAGATTTACAACTGACCTGAATATCGATCGTACAAATACCTATGGATTAGACACAAAGATCATTTCGTGCTTCGAAATAATAAATGTTCTCGTTTACTTAGAGATTAGGCCTTAAAATGCACAAAGGCTGCTCGTATCGTACAAATTAATTACAACAAAAGCAATCATAATAATGTGGGCAACCGAATAATAGCAGCATGCCTTTTTACTATTTAAACTTTAACTGAAAACAAAACCATCAATGTTTTCGACTACTTACGAACCTTTTGGTGTAGATATCTTCTAAATTAAGCACGCTAACACCAAAAGTGGCTTTATGTTTAATGATACTGCTAATATTTACTAAATCTGAAATTTGATTCCTTTAAGTCGGTTTTTAAAGTACTACTTCTCAGAATTTAATGAAACTTATCATAAAAGTACATTGTAACAAGATAATGGACCTGTTAATTTTTTAAAGTGCTACAAAGAACCAAGAAAAAAAAAAAAGATAAAATACTGAAATTTTTTGTCTCTAACATTAAACTTAGTGAGAAACCACAGATTTTATTTTATATCACAAAAAGTATGTACCCTTCAGATTAAAATGCAAGTGGAATCATCTAGAAGAACAGATTTTTGGAACAATTTAGCTACACTTATAAGCCAAGCGTCAGAGCCATGTGATAAGAATAATTAATTGGCAAATCAATATGAAAAATGTATGCAAAGTTTTGAGAAGCACATGTATACGAAATCACAATCAAAAGTGACTGAAAATTTAGCATTAAAAATTGGAAAGCTTATCAACTAATATTCTTAATATTAAAATTTTTTTCATTTTCTCAGCTCAATGTAAAAGGTTTTACAATGGCATTTTCCATATGAGCTTGCAATAGGTATTTTGGCTAATTTTTGGAATAATAATTTTGTGAAAAAATGTGTCGTGTTTCAATTTAAAAATGCGTAAATCAAATCATTTAATCATTTTCCAGATTCCCACTAAAACGCTATTGAATATGATTACGTCACTGACAAATAGACAAGCTGAGATATCTGCTATAATCATAGAATTATACCAGCCGAGACATTGTTTCTTTCGATAGTTTGTTACAACTTAATATTTTACAATTTTTATCAAAATGGAGGCGGGATTCATAAAAGTAAGTAATTGTAACTTTCCCCCGATTGATTCTTTGATGATAGCAAATTTCTTGAAACATGAAAGTATACCTGTAGTAAATGTTTTATCCCAAAATTCACATGGAAAAGGCGTTTTTTCCCTGCTGTGAGTTTGTTTAGCTTGAATTAAACTCTTTCTATCAGTTTTGTCATCAAAAGGTTCATTTCCAGTGGGGATGATTTTATGTTGAGTTAAACTGCTTTTTTTCAGTAAAGGTTTTAACACAAACATTTATATGAAATAGAATTAAATACTGATTATTATTAATATACAGATAGATGATCATTATTTCTATAAATTATAAATGATTATGATAAAACAATTACTTGGAAAATCACTTTAATTCCACATAAACGAATTCATATTGGAGAAACACCTTTTTTATTATATTTTCAATATTTGAAATATTTTCATAAATATTGTCATTATTTCTATTTATATTAAAACTCATAGAAGCAGTTTAATTGAATCTAAACAAACTCATAGTGGAGAAAAAAAAACTTTTTCATGTGAAATTTGTGATAAAGCATTACTACAAGTAAAATTATGGATACAATGATATTTTCACGTTTCTAAGCTCCACTTCCCAAAAATCCTTATTTCTAGCAAACAAACTTGTTATCATAAAAGAATCAATCGTAGGCAAGTTGCAATTACATATTTTGATGAATCTAGTCTTCATTGTGATAAAAATTGTAATTTATTATTAATATTATGATAAAAATTGTAAATATTAGGTTGTTGTAACAAGTTATCGAAAGAAATTATGTTAGGGCAGGTTATATTGTTCTATGCTATAAATATTGCAACTTGTTGGTTAGTGACGTCATTGCACTCTAATTGGTGTTCACAGTCAAGTGATAATGGATAATAAATAACGCAACTTAAATCGATTTTATTTAATTAAAGACGTATAATTACGGTTTTAAAATATTATTTAATGTTTTTCATATCATGTATATGAAATATATCAAGGTATATTAAGTTTAGTCCTAAGTTTGTAACGCTTGAAAATATTGATGCTACCAACAAAATTTTGGTACAGGTGTTAATTAAGTCACCTAATTAGTCCCTATTCGGTTGTCTAACCGTCTATCCGTCTGTCTGTCAACACGATAACACAAAAACAAAAAGAAACCAAGTTGAAATTTTTACAGCGTGCTTAGTACGTAAAAAGTATGGTTGAGTTCGTAAATGAGACACAGGTCAATTGGGTCTTGTGTCCGCAGGCCCCATTTTGTAAACCGTTAGAGATAGAACCAAATTTGAGGTCAAAAAGTAACTGAATGTCACAGCATCCTTATTAAAACCTCCCCTAGAAGTGACAGAGATAAAATTTTAAATTTGAATTCTCTCCTTAATATCGTCTTTCTGGTAATTTTGGTTGCGCTGATTACGAATCCAAGGTCTAAAAGTAGCTGAAGAGGGTTGCAACCCCAAAAAACTACCCCCAGATGTAAAATTGATAAACATTTAAAAAAATTCAAAATTTTCAAATTTTTTTAATCATTCACACTTTTAGGGGTAGTTTTAATAGGGTTGCAACCATTCAAGTTACTTTTTGACCTTAAATTCGTTATCAGCGATGCCGAAAACACCCCGAAAGACAATATTCGATTAAAAATTTTAAATTTTAACACTGTATCTTCTAGGGGTGGCTTTTAGGGGTGGCTTGGAACAACATTCAGTTGCTTCTTACTCTCAAATTCATTATTAACGACTTCAAAAACCGCAGAAAGTCAATTTCTGAGGTCAAATTCAAAATCTTCAAAATTTTTTAATTATTGACACTTTTAACCATTTTCAGTTGTTTTTAAACCTTGAATTCATGATCAGCGACCTCGAAAACCCTCGGAAGACGATTTTTGAGGTGAAATATTGATTTGTTTTCACTGTTACAATTTGGGGATGGGAAAACTACCCTAACTTTCTCAGTTTTTTTTCTTATGCCAAGGTTAGTGCGGCTGAATGTTCCTAGAGGTCTAAGGAACACGTACACAAAAAAATTTTGAAATCGGAGCTGTTCCACCACTTTTCCACATTTGATGGTATTTTCTGGCTTATTTACTGTAGTATTAACATGAATTTGTAACATGTGTAAACAAACATCCCTATTATAAATTTTCATGCACGTTCACTATACATACTTTTTTAATATTCAAGGATATGATACTATACACTCAATAAACAATATGTTTTACTACATGCTATAATGTACCATTAAAATAAAATATGCTAGAGAAGGACAACACTATCAACCAATAATAATCAATGCATATCCATATCTTTCTTCTACGCACGTTAAATCGAACATCAATGCTAAGGAAAATGTGATAGGAATATGAATAAAACATGAGGAAATCTGTTCTGTGGTGTTCATTTGTTTTTTGTATACCTCGAATGATGATGATATTGTGAATAGTAGAAACATCTAGAAAAACATTATATTTCTCTCTATAAACAAGATATTTGTTTTGTTGTTCTTACACACCTTTTCAACATATCCTGCTATTTACTAAAATTGTATAATTTGTTTGAAAATGGTTGTTTTTTATTGATTCTGTTAGTGTTGGACAGTTGAAAAAAACTCCTTATCCCTATCCCTATATATTGTAAATGTGAAAGTAAGGTTGTTTATTTGTTTGTTTGTGACGCATTTACGCAAAATCTACTGAATGTATTTGATTGAAACTCTACAAAAATATAGCTCATACATCAAGCTGTGATTTTTAAAGATATATTTAAACCTAAAAGATTTCTGTAGAAATGGTAAACGTAAAAATGGTAAAAATACAATTCATGACCATCTGTGCTGATGTATTCAAAGAATTATGACTTTTTTTCATGTCATAACAAAAATTGAAAACTGAACATATATTTTATCTGTGTAAAACAATGCCTATCCCTTTTTCGAAAGAAATGGAAGGGGAAGTGAGAGCAAGGGATGTGAAGACTATATCATGTTGGTTTTTACCAGCCTTTACTTTGAAATAATGTGAATATGACCTAAATTCTTGAATCTTTCGTTTGAATATATAATTAGAAATTTTTTTGCTCTAGAAAATTTACGAAGTTTCAAAACTCTCTGGAATATAAGATTTTGTCCAAACTTTTCGTCACACATAACGATAGACTTTGCTCTTTAGTTAGTGCTTTTATTCTAAAATATTCTGAAAAGCTTGGAAGTTCTCTTAAGATATAACAATGTATTAACAAATTATTTTTAACATATTCTAACACCCATCCACCCACAGATACCTCGTTTAGAAAGAGTCAAATATGAAGCTTTTTTAACACGCTTTGTAGGTAAATCTATTTATCTATGTACGTATGTAACGGGAATGTTTGAACGTGATTTTCACCCACTGAAAACGTCATATTGAATTGAAACTTCGCAAGGACCGAGGACAATACAATAATTTAATAAGTTCGATTATCCTGATCGGCATCTTGAATGAACTTTTCACATTGATTTCATCATTATTGCAATCAAATTACTCATATTTTTTAACGTGAAAAACTAAATTAATAATACAATGAAAGATGTAGAGACGATAAACATTTCCGCACGCGGTGCCTAGCTCGGTTCTGCACGAAACGAATGAAAAATGACACAATTTGATTGAAAATCAATAAAATAAATATTATTTCAAATTTAATATTTTAATAAATATTGATATTGGAATATGCCAAATTATTCATACGTTATATGCTACCTATATTTTCAAATTTATTTCATCATTTTGATATTATATTTTGATAGGTATAGTACGGTTCCATTTGGAAGAAACCAGAAACTTTAATATCGGTGCGTGTAATGTAGGGTAGGATGGTCTAGCATTACGCGCTTAAGATTCAAATTGTTCAAAAATAAAAGCATATAATTGTAAATAACCAGCTTAAACTTTATTTTGAACTTAATAATCACATAAAGATATATATATATATATATATATATATATATATATATATATATATATATATATATATATATATATATATATATATATATCTTAATATATATATTTCTTGTGTGCGTGTGTATGTAATTGAACTCCTCCTAGACGGCTGGACCGATTTTGATGAAATTTTTTGTGTGTGTTCGTGGAGATTCGAGAATGGTTTAGATTTACAATTTGGTCCAGTACAACTGTTTTTGAGGGCTCCTATGAGGGTATACTATGTGTACTATGTATTTTTAACAGTATTCAGGTATTGTCAATAGGCATTTATTAGAGCCATATGCGAGCGCAGCGAGCTCTACTATCAAAAGTCAGGCCAAAGGTCGAAGGTCAGGTCACTCCAATAAATAGGAGTTAAATTGGGGTTTAGCGGGATGGGTTTAGCGGACAGGCTAAACGTAGTATAGGTATTCATGAATTGGAGTTACGTTTTTACGGGACAACGTCCGTCGGGGCCGCTAGTATATATATATATATATATATATATATATACCACTGATCGTAGAGACGTGAAACTTGGAGAGTGTGTTCTTTGTATGACGTAGGCATCCGATAAGAAATGATTTTTCAAAATTCTACCACTAAGGTGGTAAAAAGGGGTTGCGAATTTTTTGCATGCCACGTTTGCATGTTTGTCATGTTACTATAGTTTTTTTAACTAGAGTTTTTGAGATATCGCAATGTTTGGATAGATTGTAGTCCGTATTTCAAAAACTATTCGACCAGTCGTCAAATCCACCTATTTTTGTACTTTTTGGGTCAAAATTACCTTATATGCTGAGTTTTATCGAAATTGGAAATAAAAAATCTCTCGATTTTTTGCAATTTTTTCAGGGGTACGTACTCCTTTGAAAAAATCGAGAAAACGAAAAAATAATTTTTGTTTTGAAATTTGATGAAACTCGGTGGATGGGGTAATTTTGATCCAAAAAGTATAAAAATCAGGTTAACTTAAAGATTGGATGCAAAGTTTCCGAGATATCGCAACATTTGGATCGATTTTTGTCCGTATCTAAAAAACTATTCGACCAGTCACTTCAAATGAAGTGCAAAGCAATGAAGTTAGCCGCGTATTGCAAACAAGATAACGGTTATTGGGATTGTTTACTCATAGATCAGACTACCCTACTATATAGAATTAGTTATGGAAACAGTTTTTCTTGAAAAACTTCCATTCTATGTATTCTATTAAAATATTAAATTAAATATTTGTTTCTGTCTTAAAAAATGAATGATGAGCTAGTATAAAAAATCTGATTTTTATCCCTGTTATTTACACCGAAGGAATCCCAACGTGTAATAGATAAGTGAAATTTATTGAAAATTGAAAACAGATAAAAATGGTTAAGATAATTACCAAAGTATCTTAGGTTATGGTTAGGTTAGGTAAGATTGGCTGTTCACAAAGGATACACTTAGGCTATAGAACCCATTGTGATACCATACATGTGTTTTACCACCTTTCCACTGATAATTTCATTTATCAGCTCCTCAATTTCAGAGGCTGAGTGCACCTGCTTCATACATATACCATGCACTACACCAGCCCATCACAACTATTAATTAAATTAATTTTGTTGCAACGGTGGGAATCGAACCCATCTAGGTTACCCTAAACATCTCGCGGACGGAATTGGCTACGCCTTAACCAACTGAGCTAATAGGGCGAATAGATACAAAAAAAATTCCTTTTGAAAAAAGTTTTTAGTTGTAAGTTAATGCATGAAAGCAATTTGACTAACTTTTAGGTGTAATTTGATTAAGATAAGAAACGGCACTAGTGTGTATTCACCAAAAAATTACTCAACAATCGAAAATAACGACCCATGGTCTCATTAAATATGTATTATTTTATTAATATTTCATGTATCTATCTGTAAATAACATTTCTATCAAAACAAATCATGAAACTGTCAATCAATATTATTATTTTTTATCAATATTTGTTCCGTACAAACTTTTTCACATAATATTCAAATTTTTGTTGTATTAACTCACATCAGTGAATGCAGAATACAAAAAACAATAGAGTAGTCGATGAAAATATGCCCTAGGATGATTTTTTGTTTAAAGAATCTTTTCTTACGTTATATCAAACATTTAAATGTTATTTAATCGAGTTTTCAAAAAGGCTTTTTGGATTGTTAATGTAATTGCTCCAAAGGTAAGATTTATTCCTTTTATATCTAATGATCCAGAGACTTCAGGGGCAATATTTTCTTTCTTAGCGATTTCCATAATCGTTTGAGATTCTGTTTTTAAAAAGTTGACATTTCTAACAAAAATTCATGTAAGATAAAATGGCAGTCTTATTTCCTCGAAAACTTCGAAAATTTTTTCTAGGAAAACTTATATATTTATGAAGAAAAAAAATATATATTTATGAAAAAATCTTTCAAACAAAATTGGTTTATTTTTTAATAAAGAATATTTTGGAAAAAATATGTAGGTGCATACGATGAATATTCCAAAAATAGCCTCTTAACTTTTGTGTAAAATATTAAAATATGTGAAAATTATCATTGAGTTAAAATATGTAAAAAATATCATTTTCTGCCATTTTAAATTATATTTTCTAAACCTATTTATGTACACATCGAAAATTCTAAAAAGGAAAAACATCAAAGAGATTTTCATCAAATCATGACCATGAGCAGATAATTTAAAAAAGATTACATACTATTAGGAAAGTTTAAGAGAAAATACATTACCCCACAACATATTAATTTCCCAACAAAATTTATGAAACCTCTACAAAGTGGGTGAAAATAATATTGCATTAATTATTTTGTGGGTAGGTGTAAATATTTTATTTGGATGTATATATGTAAACCGGGTACTTAATTACCCGACTGTTCTTTACAACAAAAATAACAATATCTTTATATCAATTCTAAATAGGGAATATTCATGAAATTTAAATTAGAAAATTGGTTGACATACTGTATGGTATTAATTACTTTCATTTTATATGGCATTACATTGAGTTATATTATTATACGGCTTTTTATTAGAAAACTTAATAATAACGAGTGTAAATTCTGTGTTGTAAATTCATTTTTTTAAAGTGTAAATTATACGTTGAACTGTCACCAATTGACAGATCACGTACTCATGCGTCATCAATAGAGAGCGCCAAAAGACTGCGTTTAAACATCTCAAAATTATACTGTTTTTTAAATATTTTTTTACACTTAATTACAGCATTTTTAAACAGTATTTATATTTTTTACTTATATAACGGTATAAACAATAAATTAAAAATATAAAAAAAATACATGAATATTTTTTTATTTTACACGAAAAAGAGTAAACCTAAAAATTGGATGTAGATCACATGCTTTCTAGGCACATTTATAAAAGAGTGGGAATGGATTCGAGAAGATAATGTTAGATCGAAACATATTATGCTTTGCTGGACTAGCATACTTATGATATTATGAAACACGAGTCGAACAACTCTCAAAATCCGTAACAATAGCCTACCTACATTCTTTGTAATAAAAATATTTTTAATTATTCAATGTAATTTGTAATTATTTATAAGATCCAAGCCTATTTATATACATAATATCCGGTACTACCAGATAAAACCTGCTGAGTGGACAGATTAATTCAATTAATATAATTATCAAAATTGATAATTAATATAAAATATTGTCTAATGTTTATGTGGCTTAGCAGATTCCCACTTCTACTTGATAACATCAAATCATTTACCGTCAAATCCTATTAATCTGTTCATTCGATTTTTAGTTATAATGCCGCAGACAAATATAAATAAAGGCTTCAAGCTCATAATACGCTTTTTACGTCGCGTTGGGGACTTCGAAGAATATCTTTAATGAAAAAATTTCTATTGGAATATAACCACTGTAACTATATGGCTATCTTGTTTTTCATATTTTGGTGTATGCGACAGAGAGTACAATACTTACATCAATGTGAGTTCTGTAGAAATATAAACCAGTTGCGGGAATGAAAATTATCAAACTATCAAATGAATGGTAGCTGTAGGTGATTCTTCTATATATCTCTCGTTTTTATTTTTATTTTATTTTATTTGATTTCTTAATTAAATACGAATCTAGTTTAAAAGGCAATTAAAAAGCTGAAATATTCAAAAATATTGTCAAAAATTTTTATAAACTTAACAAAATTAACACGATTTTTCCGCTTTGTCAAATTGTGTTATCTGAAGATCGTTTCCCTTTCCGAATTCTAAACATTTTACTTTAATATTATTTTAGCTAATCTGACAAAGATAATCAAAGTAAACGTATACCAATATCTTAGTTGAAGGAATAAAAGTACTGCCCAGCTTAAATACACCCATCTCAGAACTCCAATGAAATAAATATTTTAATTCGTATTTTTACAAAATGTGTCGTTAATTCTAAGAAAGTATGCAAAATTATTCTCTTAACTTCGTCTAAAAAAAATGTAATAAGTATATCTGAGGATGTTTCATCATTTACTATTCGTGTATAAACTTTAGACGTAAATATGTTTTACTCATTGCAAATTACTTGGAATCACTTAGCTATTTTAATCACAATTATTTATATGCAAATATGAATGATAATGCTATAATTAAATTGAAATTGTCACATTATGAAATAAATATGAATGCATTAATCATATTATGATGTATTTATGCAAATTCATAAAGTAAGTTATGAATTATGAATTGGTGCCACCTTTCATAATAGAAAAACTTCGGGAATAAAAAAATCTTTCTTATCTTTCTTATGTTTTGTATTGTAGTCACATTGATGGCTACACTGAAACTAGCACACCACAGGCTAATGCTCAAAATATCCACTGATTAATTCACCATTCCGACTGTATAAAACAACTTCATACACAAGAAAATTTTCGGTAACGGCGCGTTTGTATTCCAAATATTTTTTATTTCGCTCTTTTGAATTTTGTTGGATATTCTTTTTATTTCTAACAAAAACATCATCGAATAGTAACTGAATAATCCTCTTGCTCGACTTTCAATAGAACGGACTATCAGCCCGCTGAATGACCTGTTGAAAATTACGATTCTTCTAGTGTTGGTTAATTAAGCGGTTTATGGGGTAAAACTCTCAGAAAATTAATGTCGGACAAGATAATTTTTCCTTTTTTTCCCATCAATTTGAGACTTGATGGATCAACCAAAAACTTTCCGAGCAAGGAGAAACAGAACGTTCGAGACCAAAAATTTCTTATGTTAAAAGTTGTGCAATTGGTACTATAAAGAACTGATACAAAGCTTGAACAGTGATGCAAGTTTTTTAATCGTGAGCTTGCGGTCTGTAGTAGCAGAGTGAAATATTTTGTTCAGTCAGTTTATTTAAATTTGGGTGTATCTATACAGACCAGTCCTTATATTTCTCCAACTAAGATAAATATATTCGTATACTTTGATTATCATTGTCGTATATAATATGCTAACAAAATACTAACGTAAAATATATAGAGTTCGGAAAGGTAAACGATCTTAAGGTAACATAACTTGACATAACATGAAAATCCTGTTAATGTTATTAAGCATTACCATCAGTCAGTGTTCGAGTATGAATGAACTTTTAATGAAGATCCAATGATAAACGCCACAACGGCGGCGATTGCAGTCAGATCGAAATGAGCAAAGCATATTTTGTTGACTATTTATGGAAGTTTTAATAACGTAAAATCATAATTTAAAAAAAATTCATTTTATTCCAGTAATATTACAAAATTTTCCTTGTAAAATGTCTGATGCATACTTAATACATCCTATTTATATTTAAAAAAAAAAAAACATCATTACAAATCAAAGCAATTATCATGAAATCAAAGTAGTTGTTTTTATAACTAAATAATTTAATCACACTTAGAAAATAAAATTAATTCATAATTTATAATTAAATTAAATATTTTAATATATTTCCTTGATATTTATTAAATTATAACATGCGTTTAATATTTATAACTATCTATATATAAATAGTTTTTTTTCTTTTTTTATAGCAGATTAATTTACTTAATTTTAATTTCCTTGGGCGAAACAAAAGTGTTGCAGTCGCTAAAAGAATTGGTTTTGGAGTTGAGATTTCATTGAACACTTTTTTTGAACATCGTTAAACTCATTTTGACTAATACAATTTTTGTCACAATTTTCTGAAATTTTATTAGTGCACAATTTACTGAATCTGAATGCAATACTTTCAATTTTTACCTCCATGGGAATGGAATTATGAGGTTTTAATTGGAAAAACGAACAACTCCACCGTTCTACTCCAATGAATCGATGCGACATTAAATTTTATATGAATTTTTTGTGCGAGTCCAAAAAACGATTTCAAAATTTCAACTCTAGGACTACCTATAGTTCCTAAATGAAGTAATTGGGTACAAAGTCAATTTAATCTCAATTGACTTATTTTGAGTGATATATCTGGTAGAGTGTCGTACCGAACTTTTTGAGACACCCTGTATTTAAATGATACGCACATTCAAAACGCTTATTTAATTCGAGTTAGATAATGCTCTAATTATCTATGAATCACAATAAGAGCTCGTTGTTAATATTTGTAACAATAAGAGCTCGAGATGTAATGCACTACTAAAACCTTTCTTTGTTGAATACTAAAACCCCTCTTTGTTGGCTACAGATTGCATTTCAATATCGGATAAAGCAACTATAGAAGATTAGACACAGGGTGCTCAAGAAGTTCCAGATCTCCGAATTAAATAAATAATGATTGAAAAAAATAAAACTAAGACACTTAGTAGAATTTCGCTCGTATAATCTAATGGTGGTCTTGAATTTGGCCTTGAAAATGAAGGTTAAGTTGGTTTTATAAAATGAAATCGAATATTTTTAACCCCTGAAATCGATCAGTGACTCAAGATCGCTGTTCACAACAAGTGCTTAAAGTTTTCCCGTTAATAGTTGGACAATATGCAAGCTTTCTATAAAATTTAAAATCAATTAATCTCTTGCACCTTCATGGTAAAAGTTAAGGTCAAATTCAAGGCATCCATTATATTGCCCAAGCAAAATCCAACAATTTTTGTCTCAGATATTTTTCTCAGTCATTATTTTCGAAAATTCAGAGGGTGTCTCGAACTTTTTAAACATCCTGTATAATTAACTTTATACATTATTAGTTATATAATAATAGTTAATTAACTCCATACATATTTGATAATGCTGTAAGTCTCAATATCATTATATGCTACAACTAATATGTTACTTATGTGATAAACAGATTTTGATGATATAAAGGAGGTTAATTAATTATCACCGATTAATCTTGGAATAGTAATTGATTCAATTACTATACCATTATAAACGAAGCAAAGGGATTTCAAAATTCTCATCAAACAACACAAAATTTTACCAAAATATCAAACAACTGTAAGAAAAAAAAAATCATCGAATTTGGAACATCAATAAGCTCGTGAGCTAATAACATTTGAAAGTCGTCAATTTCCTCCGAGTGATAATGGAGGTCTCTACATCACTCCCGAAATTTTGCTTTCCAATGTGGCTTTGTACTGGTTTCATATTTTACAAGAGGTATCAACTTCCAGAACCTCTCGGGGGATTGGAAATTATCTGGTTACGTGTCTTGTAAGCTAATCTACAAAACCACAAAGGTGTCTTTGTTTTTGATACCTTCAATGCTACTTGGGAAATTAGAAATCGTATATAACATTGTGGTTCTGGCCTGACCTACAATATCGATGCCTAGTTTTAGGCAGCTGGCAACATTCAAGTAGCTCTCAGGGTATGGCTTTTTGCTTAAGGAAATAATTTGGTACATACGAAAAAGGTTTTAGTAACATGTATTTTTATTGTTCTATACTTATAGAGATAATTCCAAAAGTACTTAACCTGTCATCACTAAAAAAAATTACGTCATAAGTTTCAATTTTTTTAAAAGCCTTTTTAAGTATAAAGAATTTCGTTTATAACAAAAATACATTTTTATTAAATTACAAAGAATTGTATGAATCCATTAAATAATATTCGTTACGTTGTTGTAGTTCAAGGTTAAATGTGGGCGAATATCATTTTCTAATTTTATTTTTTATTTTTAAATGTAATAAATCGTTTATTGAACTGCGGGATTAAAAATAATAAGTCAGACTGTTGTTGTTATTTATTTTAATATAAAGATTGGGCTACCAAAAAGAAACTTTATATATAAAAACATTTTATATGATACGTATATACTTATACAAACATTAAATTTGTATATTTGGTTTCTTCGGCAAGGTAGTCAAAAAGAAAATTTTATTATGTCTAATAAAATATATAGCAAGAACAATCACAAAAACAGAATTATTTCTAGTATGGTATTTCATACTGTTTTCTGATTTCTTTAATTATTTCTAAATAAATAATTATAGTCTACGGTACAGAGGGGGCTATGACTTCGTGACTAACACACTCACGAAACCTCGTGGGTGTCTTCATTTCAGTGTAACCTACATCATTTTTATTTACGAAAACTTTGGAAATTGGGACGTTAGCATAATAATATAGTCGTTAAACTGACATGTTTAAGAAGTAGGTCTGAGAAAACGGCTCATGAAATATGTAGGCCAGTATGCACATTTAATTTTACTTATATTCATTAAACAGTTGTGTAAAATTAGCCAGTTGTTCATAAATTTCCATACCTCCGTTTTCCCGACATGCTGGTCACATCAAACGGCTCAATATTTTTGTAAGCCACTATTAATCTTTCTTATTATATTCATTATAAAAAAATTTATGTACACACTGGCCTACATATTTCATGAGCCGTTTTCTCAGAACTACGCCTTAAACATGTCAGTTAGTACATACATATCGTAGACACGATATACTAACGCGCACCAATTTCCAAAGTTTTCGTAAATAAAAATGTTGTAGGTTACACTGAAATTAAACCACTCACGAAGTTTCGTGAATGTGTTAGTCACGAAGTCACGAAATCATACCCCCCCCCCTGTTCTGTAAACTATTACTAGGTGAGCTGTGTGAAATGTTCGCACCTCAAGTAGGCATCACCGAGTATGTACCCGGTTTATTCTCACGTTGGCCCTCAAGTTGCCATTTTGTATACACAGAAAAATTAATTTTTATAAACTTGTTTACCAAATTTGTTAAAAGATGCATAATCTTAATATATATATTTCTTGTGTGCGTGTGTATGTGACTGAACTCCTCCTAGACGGCTGGACCGATTTTGATGAAATTTTTTGTGTGAGTTCAAGGGGATTCGAGGATGGTTTAGATTTACAATTTGGTCCAGTACAACTGTTTTTGAGGGCTCCGTACCAAAAAAATGAAATTTCATTAAATGGTGGGAGCGCATATAAATCATATCACATTATGTATACTATGTGTACTATGTATTTTTAATAGTATTCAGGTATTGTCAATAGGCATTTATTAGAGCCATATGCGAGCGCAGCGAGCTCTACTATCAAAGGTCAGGCCAAAGGTCGAAGGTCAGGCCACTCCAATAAATAGGAGTTAAATTGGGGTTTAGCGGGATGGGTTTAGCGGACAGGCTAAACGTAGTATAGGTATTCATGAATTGGAGTTACGTTTTTACGGGACAACGTCCGTCGGGGCCGCTAGTAAAATTATAGAAATATATATCTCATTTTAATTTTGTCAACTCATATTAGTTTTTGTCAATGATGGTGAAAATTATCTTGGCAGTGACATTACATTCATCAAAATTGAAGTATTAAGGGAGCAAAAAAATAAAAACAAAAACACCTTTGAGAAATATAATAATGCAAGCAGCGATAATCTTAACACTAATGAAATTCGTGAAGAACCAGAGAACCAGCGTTATTTTAGTAAAATTAGGTACCTATTCATTTCCCTGATAAATTGCCTTTAATTTCAGTAATTTCTCTCACTTATTTCACTAATTCTCTAATACATGGTTTCTCAGAGTATTTTTAGAAATAGGAATGCAGCATTTTATATTTCTTTTCCTCATTTACGATGTTTTATTACTTTTTTAACGTTCCTATCATCGTTCCTCAGAATACAAAAAACAATTTCTTTTTTTTTAATACTTGCGTTTTAAAATTTAGTTTAAGATATTTTTTAGTTTAAGATTATTTTCTAGAAAAAATTTTATTATATATATTTTTTTATATGACCAGCCTGTAAACAAAATAGCACTGTCAAAATTTTTTGATTTAATAAATATTACTAATATTCTGATTTAATCGATATATTTATTCATTATTTACAGTAAAACTTGTTTCAAAATCAAAATTACATTCCATTTTTATACACTGTATAATATGTATTATACATATATCAATATATACTAAGTTTACTCCCAAGTTTGTAACGCTTAAAAATATTGGTGCTATAAAAAAATGTTGGTATAGGTGTTAATCAATCACCTAAAGAGTCCATTTTCGGTTGTCTATCTGCCCGCCTGTCTGTCCGTCTGTCTATCTGTCTATCCGGCTGTTAACACAATAACTAAAAAACCAAAAGAGATATTAAGCTGAAATTTTGATAACATGCTCAGGACGTAAAAAGTGAGGATAAGTTCGTAAATGAGCAACGTAGGTCAACTGGGTCTTGAATTTTGTAAACCGTTAGAAATAGAACAAAAGTTTAAATGTAACTAATGATAGTTGACAACTAAGAAACACATTCCACAAGTTCCTTTTAAAATTTTAATTATTAGATTTTTTTTCTTAAATCCGCTTCGTCCATTTTGTTCGTATATTTTATGTTGAGATCCCTGTGCACAGTATTAGAATGTGAACTGATAGACATTTGACTGTATTTTTAAACAAACTTTTTAATTATAATTCACTAATGAGAAATTTAATCCTATCTATCAAATTCAAAAATAACAAATTGAAAACTAATCAATCTTCTTTTAATTAATTAACGAAATAAAACTATTAGTATAATATTTTAAGTATTCATTTCTCAACCAAACAAATAAATTTAATTTTTTGTTTATTGATTTTGTTACAGAATACATGTCGACCACAAACAATGACAAAAACAACATCACGATCAAGTGTATCAAGTGTAAGTCAATCGCCAAGTGAAGAGCGTCCATTGAGTGCATTAGGTGGATCAATTTCAGCATCAGAACCTCCGAGTGTACCTGGAATTCCTGAAACTGGCCACCCATCATTAAGTAATATTGGACGTCGTGATTCACAAGGTAAAATAATAAAAACCGAACCTGTTAATAATTTTCTATACTAATATTATAACGAGGAAATATTTGATTGTTTGTTTGTTTGTTTGTAATGGATAAACTAAAAAACTACTGAACTGATTTTAAAGATTCTTTTTATTTTATTTGAGCTGTAAGGGTGCATAATTCGTACCAAGAGACACTTCAAGCAGAAGTCTTTGTTTTTAAAATTGAAATTGCCCAGCAAAGCACCCGTTCAATAATCCGTTAATATAAAAAAATTTTCAATACCCTTATTCGAAAAATCGATCAAGACTGTGAAGTGGGTCGCATTTGTACCATGACAGATATTCTATTGAGATTATATTTGCGTCCCTTAGAGCAAGCACCCCTTTATACATGACTAGTTTGATAATTAAATGTCAATTTTTTTAATTTTTTCAAAAATATTTGTCTATCAATTATAGCTCATGTGTGATTCTGATGTATGAGCTATATATTATTGTTAAGTTTTATTCAAATCCATTCATTAGTTTTGGCGTGAAAGCGTAACAAACACAAAATCAAACAAACAATCAAACATCCTTACTTTCACATTTATAATATGTAGGGATTCAACTATTATTTAAAAAAATTTGTGATTATGTTATTGAAACTATGATTTTTTAAAGCGTTTATAAAAATTTTTATATAAAGGATAACTATCCTGCTCTCCCAATAATAAAATTTACATTTGATATTATTTTTATTTTAATCGCGAAAAATTGTTCCAGAAATGTGAAACTCGGCATATCATATTCCATTTTTTTAAAACAAACGGGCTCGAAGTTTTCAATTTTGTAGTGCATAAAAATTATGATTTAAGACTAATTTTTTTATTTTAGCCTCACAGTCGAGCACTATAAGTAGTGTCAGCACTGCAGCTTCTGGTCGTCGCGTACCCGGTGATGATACAACAACAACATCAAATACACCATCACGCGCAGGGAGTGTATTTAATCGCCAAGGTTCACAATCACAAATTGGTGAAGATACTGAAGATACAATGAAAAATTTAAGAAAAACATTCGCTGGTATTTTTGGCGATATGTAAAAACAGCAAACATCTTAATAAAACAATATCCCACTAAGTGGCCTATTTCATAATAAAATGATGTCACTTGAATTTTATATTATCATATAAATTATAATATTTAGTTGTTTTTTTTTTGTTAATATTTTTATTAATTTTTTTATTTATTGTATGGTCGCGCCAGAATAACTGCAAATATTAAAATAAAAAAGTAGATTATTAAAAAAAAATGGATTAGTTGAAATTATATTATTATTAGTCTTTATAAAAAACAAAATATATTAATGTTATTAGAGAATTTTGCAATTAGATAATGTGTTAATATCCAACAAATGTTGTGTTCCATTTTAAAATAATGAATCGTGAAAGTAGGAGCAAGTTGTAACTTTTAATGAGTAAAAGTATCGAATGAGTAAAATCTAGGAAATGTTTACAAAGTTTCTTGAAGGTTTACTAGATATAGAACATCGTGGAATAGTAATAAAACAATTTTAGTATCATGCATAAATTAAATGAATTAAAAAATATCGGTCAAACTGTCAAATAAAGTTTATAAAAATCGAGCTCTCCTTCTGACAACTAGGGCGGAACAAGTTGAAGATTGACCTACTACGAACTCAACAGGCATATGTAAAGAATTTATCTTGCGTAGTTACTTCACGTACACGTACCTTCAGTATTGGTCTACGCAGTTTTTTTGAAGAAGACAAGGTCTAAAATTCCCAATTTCCAACCGATTTAAATTAATTAATAAAGTGGCAACAAGAAATTTAACAAAGTCTGTTAAGGCTGTTGGATACTTTTGAGAGAGATAAGCTGTTGGTTGCAGAAGAAAAGCACTTTAAAACTATTGCTAATTGTATTCTAATTCAATCGAATTTAAACTTCGAGTAATGCATTATTTGCCATTACGATGTTTAGAGTTGAATCATCTCAATAATGGTTTCAATAGCGTTTATCACACTTGACACCCTCCGTGTTACCCTAAACCAGTGGCTTTACAGTTGATAAAGTAAATTGAGGGTCATTTTTCTCGTGATCTGTTGCAGTAAGGGGTGAAGTGAAATTTTTAAGTATGCATGATTCCATTGCTTTACAAATTAAAAATAATTTTTCAAACATCTTGCAAGTATGGAATAGTAAGTAAAATCAAGAAAATTTAAGAATTAATATACTTGAGGTACGGAATTAAAAATGTACAACAATAAACTCGTTAAACATGAATTGATGATTTCCTTAATAATTTAAATAAACAAAATAATTTTCTTGTAATGTTAAGTTTCCTGATTTTTGAAAGCTTTATTTGCATAATGTGCCCATAATATAAGGTCATTAATAACATTACAAATAATATATGCAACTTGCTTTACTCATCTGATATGTTTATGTATACAAATATATTATTTATGCAACAATATAACAACGATTCATTATTATTTAAAATGGAATGATAGATAACAAAAATGTTTAAAAAAATTGAATCGAAATAAATATATTATTCTATTTCATTGTGGCTTTAAATATATATAATTAATTAATACTAATAATATTAAATTTAATGTTGAAATGGACAAATCTGTTTTAAGCATTCATCTGTTTGTAACTTACGCCGTATATTCGAGTGAAAATGCTGAAGTAAGTACTAACTAGGTACTGAAATTTGCTTGCGGAACATTGAAAAGGCGATTGACTATTTAGAATACCTGTTTGCATATAAGTTGGATGTATTCCAATTAAAATTTACGAGAATTTCTCAAAAGAGAGAAGAGTCAAAGAATGGGAAATTAAAAGATAATTTCACACTGGAATATTTGGATCGAAGTACTTAGTATTAAACTTCGTTTAACTAAGTTTGTTTTGCGTAAAAGGTCACTATAGGTTGCTATAGTAATACTAATAAAAAAAATATATTAAGGCATTTTTAATCGGAAGACATTTATTATCGTTGGATTCGCCAGCTAATTTTGTTTACGAAAATTGAAGAAAGGAGGAAATCAATTGTAAATTTAATTTTCATAAAAATATTACGAACAATGTTTAGTATTTTGTAAGAACAACTTAACATTAAAATTTCAAAACTGAATTCATATTTAAAGGAATTTCTCCATCTGTAGATACTTTTGATAAGAAAATCAATTGAAACAAGTCCTCTAACAAATTAATTTGATATCATTCTTTTAACATCAAAACAGAAGAATCTTAAATAGAATTATCCATTTCAACACTAATTTATTGACCATTAATGCGCTTATTGTTTTTCTGTCAATTTGATTCAATTGAAAGAATATTTTAATTATATTAATATCAAATTTATTAATTAAATAATCATGCATATCTCACTTTGTCTTTGCAAACAAACCAAATAATGTTAACTAAATGAATTTACATATTATAATCATACGTATTTTAAGTTTTATTAGATTTTAATGATTTAAAGATAGCTATTAATTATAATTGTTTTAAAAAAGTATATTGGAATTATTGCTCAAATTGTTATCATTATTTACTGTAAATTTATTTTTTGAGTCATCTTTTAAACAATATTTCTAAACTAAATAATGACGTAATATGGTATGTTTTACTTCATTAATTTTATTTCTTGTTATTTAAATTATCGTATTGTTTGTTGTCAAAAGGAACCAAGGTTTTCTGAAGAAAAAAATAATTGTATAAGAAATCAATTCTTTTAATTTTAAATGAAGGGAAACGAACGGTAAAAATATTTAAGAGAATTAATTTCTTAAAAAGGGAGCGGTATAGTCTTAAAAAATAAGAAAATACAAAATAGACCTTTTCTTTTATCTTCTGTCTTTGTTTGAAAGACTATATTATTAAAATTTTTATTTATCAATTCTTCAAAGTTTATTTAATTAACTAGGAAACAAGGACCAGCTTCAAGCTGGAGCTTCAGGGAGACGACAGTAGAGGAAGGAAGATAAACTATTAATTAGTAACTTTATATTGCTGTTTGATTAGTTTTAAACATTTTGGAAAATCTTTAGGTACTTATAAAATTTTAAAATTAAGAACAATATGTTTAAACGCTGACAGTCCTGTTAACGTTAACCTAATTTTTTGATTTGTCAACTGCTACCGTGACCTACCTTCCTCTGACGTTTGTCGCTATAAGCCGCCTCAGTGAAGTTCCTGCTTTTTTTTAAGATTCTGATGAATAAATTTTATAAACGATAATATTCAAGTAGGTACCCATCCAGATCATCCTCTACTCACTTTTCCAAATAATTGACCAATCACTATCTTGAGTAGGGCCTATTGGCAATTGAGTAGGATCTTTGAAATTACTTAAAATTGAAAAAAAAGAATGGCATTTTTTTTTCGGAATGTGTAAAGAAAATTTACTTTTTGTTAAAAAATTTTTTGTCATTTATTATTTTGAATAATTTTTGGTCAATGTTCTCAATGTCTAAGCATTGTTCCCTTTTTCTCTGCCAATAATCACGCTTTGTGCTTGTACAAAATTTGAAACGTGATTATTATTGTCAATTTATAATCTTGCTATTTTTGAGAGCGTGAAGTAGATTGACTGTGAAGCTTGTACTTTGTCAAACTACTATGTACTGCCTCAGTCACATTATTATGTGGGTATTCAGGATCGAGTTAGAAATCTTGTTTTGAAAATTTGAAACTACAACTTCAATTGTAAATTTGAAATTACAACTTTAATTGTAAATGTTGATAAAAATACTAAAAGTGACACAAAGCAAATCGAGAAAATAATGAATAAGCTGTTAGAAAAATTGTGGAGTAACATGCTATAACTGATATGAAAATTTAACATGTGGACCCACATTATCAGCTCATTTAGCCATGCAGTTATTTTTTGACAAGAAGTAGTCTCTTTTCACTCCATCCGTGTACTTACATTGTGAGTAAATGGAACTCAAGACGTTTTGAAGGTAAATACTAATTTCAATTAAAACATTTAGGATTGCAAAAACGAAACAGATTTTAATTCTTTTTACTTTTTTTTAGTGTTTTATAAACTGATTTTAAATAAAATATCACACCATTAAAAAACAAAATTATAATAAATGATATAGCAATAATTTACAAAAAAATAAATAAAGGTTACAAAATTAAAGAGAAAATAAAAACCCTATTTTTTATCATATTTTCTGTTTCTGTTATTGAATATCAAAAATTTAATTTTTCAAATGAGTGTGATATTTTTTTGGAAATAAAAAAATTTAATTTTCAAAATGTAATATGACAATATTTAAATATGCACTAAAAAAATAAATGTCTATTAAAATATATCAAATATTTATAAATATATAAATATATACATATTAGAATATAAATAAATTTATTAAAATTATAATTATATTAAACTACCAAAAACAAAGTCAGCCAGCCAACATTTTGCCAGTTTTATAAAAAAATAAAAATAGTTCATGCAAAAATATTCAAAATTGGTTCGAATAAATCGATAGCCTTTTTACATTATTAAAAACAAAAAAGCTTAAGTCGTTGCTGCATACTTTCAACAAATGGTTAAATAATGAAAATGGCTTTGGTCTGCCTTTTAAAAATAAAAAACCAAACAAATTTTTCAAAAAAAACCAAAATGAGTCAAAAAGTAAATTCTTAAAAACAACTTTTATTCGTAATATTTTGTCAAAAAATTAATTCTAAGTAAATCGTCTTTAAGATATCAGACACTTTAAAGGCATTCTACCTTTGATCGCAAGATAGCACATAAAAAAACATCGACGAATATTTTAACGTTAAAATGACATCAACCTAAGCAGGCCAATTTAATTGATGTTACCATCATCAGCACGAGTTGAACGCAAAATTTGAATGTTCATAAGATTTACCATTTTGGTTTTTGGGAAGGAATTATAAAAACAAAGGTTAATCAAAATTTGAAAAGAAATTTAATTTTTCTCTTTTGTAAGGATTTTATTTGGAGCGGAATTTGAAACTGAAATCCGTTTTATTAGAAAACTTCACACTATCTATTATATTTTATTTTATGCTTTGATTGGTACTTCCTTTTTTGAAGATAATTTCTAAATCGATCGCATGATGGCATTATAGCTTGAAAGTATGCAGTAGAAAGGATATACCTAAAATAAACCAACAATTCCACTCTGTATTTTATACAAACATTCATATCCTTTAAATGAAAATTAAATCTTTTCAAGATAAATTGAATTTATTCGAAAATCTGAAATCCATACTTAAAACATTCCAAATAAGTAAAAAACATAATTTGCAAATTGTATTATTTAGATATACATACATAACTAATAAATAACCTATTTAAAATACTGCCTTTTTAACCAAAGGTCAGTAAATGTTAACAAACAAATTATGTAGTTTAATTTAGTAGAAAGGTTTTTGTAGTTTGTAATTTTAAAAAAAAAAAAACAAAATGTTACATAAACCATTAAAAAAATTCCAAAAAAAAAAAGACAAAATATTGTTAATACGCAAAACAAATGTAATATGTTTTTTCTCTGTGATTTTAGTTAAATTTAAGAAAAATTTTCATCTGCAATTATTGCACAATGGAAATTTTTCTTCTGTACAATAAATGTAGCTTTTTTCGGCTAAATGAAACAAAAATACAAAAAGTAAATGTATTATTAACCAAAAAAAAAAAAAGTTTTTGTAATTTTCTCAACGATTTTTAATTAGTGATAATACAACGATGAAAATGAAAAAAAAAAAATTTTATAGGTTACAAATAACCGCATTTAATATATAAGGTATATATATATTACACAAATTATTCATAGATTTTACATTTTCAAAACAAAAAAAGAAATGTAGTTAGATAGTATTTAGAAAACTACATTTAAAAAGAAAAAAACTTTTTTTTGTAAATTATGCCATCGTTTGTGTTTTTACTTTAAGGCATCTGTTTATACATTGATGTTTAATCGATTGTAAAATATTCAGCGTGATCAACTTGTAGTTTTTTCGTATTTAATTCTCTGATACGTAATTGGTAGAAAAAATTATTTTATTTAAATAAGACCACCAACAACACCGGACCATCAAAATTAACGAATTCCATGTTTAGATCAGAAGTTTGGATGCAAAGAGGATGCAATATAAATACATATCCAAATATATTTATGGGCTTACAAAAATTATCATTTTAAAAATTGGACTAATCATAAACTTTTAATAAAGTAAACTAACCAATAGAAAAGTTTTTACGTACCAAAGTTTATAGATGGTTACTTTCATAATTATTTTTGCCTTTGAAGAATTGATACAGTAAGGCATGGTTTAAATTGAATAGTTTGATCTTCGTATTGCTGAGTTGTTTTTAGAAGAAAATCATTGATAGCAACATAATAAAATGAAACAAATGGGTAAGATGTTTGCAGCCGTCAAAAGAGTTGATAAATGATTTTACATAAACGGTAGAAGAAAAAACATCAAAGATAAAATCGAATTCCATAAGTTCGACACTCTAGCCATAATTAAAACTTCATTTTCTTGATCGCCAAACTTATCTTTATCTATCCTACAAAACGTAGACAAAAATAATCACAGAAATTTCGCTTCATTATATACTCACGGTCTATTATTGGAGTTAGCTCTCGACAATTTTACATATACTACTTGTTGTCACGAGAAATACTATTTTAATCAATCGTTTTTACATCAAAGTCATTTACATTGCCTATATTTCTATCAATTTTAATTTTTTAGTAGGTTTTTTAAATGAAGGAAGCCTATTAAACATTTAATATAATATTATGTTATTGTAAAATACGAGGCACTTTGTTAATAGAATTCGCACAATAATAGTATTTAATTATAGTTAACGAATTTCTTTTATTTTTGTTGTGGTATAGAGCTGGTCGCGAGTATGAAGAAACTTAAACGATAAAAAGTGTATTATCTATTGTTGTAATACAGTTTATTCCACTGCCGCTTCGAAAAATCGACTTTGTAGAAATATTTTCAAAAATAAATGAATTTAAATCATATTTTCTAAGATAATAATTAAAAACTTCGAAAAACAGTATGCGTTGAGCTTTTGTTACAAATATCTTGTAGATCACTAAATTTTCTACAAAAATATGTAATGCTCATTTTATGAGTTTTATTAACTATCTCTTCAAACTTTGACCTCCAATATCTTTTAAATGGTTAGATTAGTGGAAAAAGTGTAGTAGGTCTCTTTTGTAGAACGTTAAGTTTTATACAAAAATAATGATTGATTGAGATTTGGTGTGCGTTCAATTAAGGGCAAGATATAATTTCCTTACAGTTAATATTACAAGCTTACATTTAAAGATATTTTTTCGGTAACGGAAGTATAAAAAAAAGATATAGTCGATTGTTTTGATCCATCCTAGTGTAGGTAGTGTACATGCACTTCTTTTAATGTAATCCTGGCGGAATCATAAACTGTATTCAACTCTTTTTATTCTCACACCTACCTACGGCCATTCTTATCATTAAGTTCTTTGTTTTGTTTAAAATGATTAATTAAAACTAACCTGATATTATTAAATAAAAAATAAATCTAACATGTATTATTAATTGTTTATATAGCTTTGCATTTATTTAAAAAAAAAATGTAATGGATGTAAAGCGATTTCTATTAATTATTATTACAAAAAAAAATATTTAATAATTATGTATAGTGTTATTGATATATTAAAAATAATATCGTTGATGGACAAAAATAAAGTATTGGGCAATATTGGAACTTTTTTTTTTTATTTACTCATTGAAGACAACCTATTTTACTTGGTTTTTTTTGGCACGTCATCTCCACACTCTATCTAGATTTTAGATTTTTCAAAGCTGGACGTTTAGTAAGGCGGTAGACTACCATATCAAAGAGGAGAAAGGAACTTTATACGAGATTCCAAATAATTTAGTAAGCAGTTTTTGTCGAAATGTGCGATAATGTTTGAAGTCGAGCAATTCCGAACACAATATCTCCCACGCTTCCATAGGTACTGAGACTAAAAAATCATGCGATTGGAGAGCCGAGGATACTTTTACATACGCACATTAAAACAAATATGGCGTGCGACGGGTAGTTACATTACTTGTAAGGAATATGAAAAATTAATAATTTTAGGAAATACATTTTTAGAGCATTTCGAACGAAAATATGCCTAGAAATTTAAAATTTATGAATCATACAAATTTATTTTATCACTTCAGGTGAAGAGAAAAAAAATTCCTAACTAAACAAAGAGGAATACATATAACTCTGGTTTGTAAGAAAGAGACGGGCGACACTCTTTGAATGCTTAAAATTCTTTCGTTTTTAATTAGTTTTATTGTATAAAGTCTCTTTTTACATTTTCAAGGACAATGTTATAAATTCTTTATCAGTCATCTATTTAATTGAACAGGCGGAACGAGTGGAGTTTAATGTACGAACGATGTGAGTTCCTTTACCACCTGAGTTTGGTGTAGACAATCGGCATTGCAGCCGCTACTTTTCATTACAAATGCGGAATTAGTTTTTATTTTTACAGGATTTTCCATATAAATAGCTTATTACTACTCTAGCCGACTAATTTACTTGTTTAAAAATCCTAAATCAGGACATAAAGGAAAGACGACCTCCGACTACAACTATTTTTAATGCAAAACATTTCAAATGGAATGAGGACTTTTGTAATTTTCTATTTGTTATGTTGTGTAACATTTTTTGGTTGAGTTTTATTTTTTTAACTTTTTGTGTAGTCGAGTTCTTTAACTTTTATTTTATTTAGCATTTTTTAGTAGAAATAAATATTTAATAAATAGGTAGTGTACTAATATATCGTTGAAATTTTCTGACGTAAAAATGACTCCTTGAAATAAATTCGAGTCCTTGCTATATAAAATTTTACTAAAATTTGATCCGAAGAAGGGACCAAAGAAAATAAAAACGATTATTTAGCAAATAACAGCATAGTTAGTAATCAATAGCATCACTAATTTTAAACTCTTTTTACTGAACGTGCACATCATGCTCACTGCGCGAAGGATTATTTGTACCAACGATCCTTTTTCATATTGTTAAAATTCTATACGCACCTTATCCTTTTTTTAACAAGAAAGTATTACGAACGATATCCAGTTTTTCACAATGTTTTTTTTAAGCTGAACTTTTTGGCAATTCCTTCGGACAAATACACTATATGACGAAGTAATCTTTACAACAAAATCAATCTTTGATTGACTAAACTTCATGAATAGTTAAATGGGTAGGTACCTCCTTAAAAGTCATTTCTTTAGTCTGAGTTTGTTCACGGTGTTCCTGAATGATCAGTCAGATCTTTCCTGAATGATTGAAACAATAAGTTAAACATATAATTTTTTTTCCAAGTTCAAACAAAATTTACCCTTGAGATTTGTTGTTGAAAGTTTTCATACTTTGATTAGAAATACAATAGTCATGTATGAGTTATCGCCACATAACTTCCACCCATAGTTTTTTTGTAACAAAACGGATTGGGTTGGCTTTTGCAAAGATTACGTTTAAATTTTTTAGGTAAATATGAATTCATACTTAAAATATTTAAAATAAAAGTTTTTTTACTACATCAAAAAGTAAATTACTGTCGTTGCAAAGACTTGAACCATTGTGATTCAAAAGCACTTCTTGCTTCATTGCGAATCAAATATTTAGTTATTACTGTATCCGACAGCTTAATGAATTTCTGGAAAATTCCTCACATTTCTTTGAATTTATGTACGGTAAAATGCCCATATAATGTTTACAATAACATTTAAAATTTGTTTGGAGAAGATCGGTAGTCACGTGTGGTACCCTTGAGAGATAAAATCAGCCAGAGGTTTTATCCATACTTAACTATCGTTTAGGATAGTAATGCCATTCCATTTTACTAAGAGTTTCCAGCATTATCCATCCAATAATCTCGTTAATGGCCATTCAGAATTGCAAACTACACTAGAGCTGCCTTCCAATCTAATGAACCAAAAAAGTCACCAACTTAGCACAAGCATGTATATAGTAACCAATAAAATATTTGCGATAACAGGTTTGAAGTTGTACAACGTTACAGTTGTATTCGGGTATTTTCTAAGTAAAAGTTTCTAAAACATATTTCGATCCAGAATTATCGAATAATCAGTGAGAATATACCATTTGTCTCTTCAGAGAATAACTTCGATTTATTCTGATGATTACTAAAAGTTGTCCAAATATGTGCCTATTTATGTTTGTATATGTAACTATTGATCTAGGTATCAGATTGGAATACAAATTTTATTTCTATTGGTTTTATACATAGAGGTAACTATCAAAAAACTCAAAAACTACTCTGTTAAAAAAAACTGTTAATTTACCAACATTTATTAAACAAATTATCGCAAAATTAACCAATTGACTCTATCAATATTAATTTACCATTTATTTTAAATAATATTTCACAAAATTATTGAGATAAACCCTTCTTTTATGGCAGGGGTGGCCAATCTTGAAAGATTTTTTGGTGCTGTAGCTAAATGTACCCGAGTACCCTTTTAATTTTTGTGTTATTATATATTAAAGAAATATTATCGTTCCGCATGTGTTTCAAAATGTCTTTTAAATTACTACCAACAAATATGAATGACTATGTGCAACTTTGAAACAAATTTCATTTCCGTCCAAGTTAGGAATGATATGATTCATCGCAAATTGCGCCAACGAACATAAACAGTGCCGTTATTGTCCGTAATCGACCGACTCCAGACCGATTTCAAAAAGGCTGCTTGTAGAATTATTTCAATATTCGGAACAACGTACTTATATATGAATCATTTTATTCCACTTTAAAATTCGTGGAATCCAAACTGATCAGTATTAACTAATCAGCATCTGAAAGAATTACTGAGAAGTGCTGTCACCAAGTTTTAAAGAATTATCAATAGAAGTAAAATAAATGTAGTTTTTAATATTTAAATTCAATAATGACCCGATCATCTTAGTCAAAAAAGTGGAAGGAGTAAACCACGGAATCTAAAGTAATAAGCTGAATTTTTGTACAAATATTTATTTTGATTTTGAAATTTTGTCTCAAAAGTCACATATGGTCACGCGTGCGCGTCCATAAATATCGAGGTCAAAGGTTGTGAAAATCAGTTTTTGTGGATATCTCGTTTTATTTTTCTTCAATTGTATTATCATTATTGTAAAAGTTTTTCTTCAAATTTTGTCTGTAACTTTTTTTCCTACCTTGAGCCGTTTTTTGAATTAGACTATTAGAGGGACGCAGAAGATGGAGCACTTAGCTAATTAACGTACTTCAGTGCTGGGTCATTATTTATAAACATAAGGTATTAAATAATTATATACTGAAAGGTTTGAAATTTTATGAACACAAACTCACAGACCATGATTTTATTTTCATTCAATAATTGTGCATTACAGCTTCCAATACTTTTCAGTAAAATTACCAACTAAATTTTTTACAGTGTATTTAACAAACTTTTTGTCAATAGACTATTATATAACACATATAGAAAATTCGATATTATTTATTTATAATTATAATAAATGTGGGTAATTTACATAATTCAATACAAGTTTAAGCATAAATTACAATTAAAACAAATAAAAAGGGTTTTGTAAAATTTAATTAATTCTACTGTATGGTATCACAACTAAAAACAAACATTTCTACTGTAATTTGTACGAACCCTTTTTTTATATTTGTATTTTGTTTGATTCTTTATCAACAATTTGTGGCTTTTGAACATAAAATACATAATAACATGGAAATGAAACAATTTTTTAGAGGGGATTTAAAAAAAAATGTTATCACTTTTTAATAATAATAAAAATATAATCGTATTGTTTAGTAGTGTAAAACCGCGATATAAATGTTTCATACTCTATGAGCATTATTTTTAAAAATCATGTGAAGTTTAGGTAAATTATGAAAACTGATTAGAATAGCTTCAAGAAGATGTTCAAAGACTAGCTTCTGCTATGCTGAAAGTGTTCAGAGACTAACTGTAAGATAAGTAAGTTGAATATGATTATATTTTTATATATATTTTTTTTTAAATATATAACAATCAATTTTAAACACCGCTAGCTCACTCAGATCTCCT
Source organism: Chrysoperla carnea (assembly GCF_905475395.1). NCBI lineage: Eukaryota > Metazoa > Arthropoda > Insecta > Neuroptera > Chrysopidae > Chrysoperla > Chrysoperla carnea. The sequence goes on along the minus strand of NC_058337.1, from coordinate 67,563,021 downwards.
GAAACTTACTCGATAAAAAAATCTAGTTTAATTTAATTGACTGTAGTTATATAGAAAATTTAGGTAAAATTGAACGTTAAAATTTGAATTTATCCCTGACAAAAGATGAAGTTTATGAGTTACAGCTAAAAAGCAGATTGACTACAATAAAAGTTTTCTTTGAATTCACGAAGTTGTTCGATTTCTGAATTACTTGCTGGTTTACGTCTAGGACAAACGTCTATACTTTATCATTAAGCTGTCTATAATTGAAGCCTACAAATCGTTTAAACCGGTAAAGTTACTATACCGTTAATTTAATTAATTACAGCTAACAGTATTTAACTAATGCTATTAATTACAGCAAATTGCTTTCATTCTATAATGAAATTACAATTGAAAGATTATACGTAAATCGCAAATCTTTTTTTATATATTTAAAACAATCTTAGAAACGGCTCCAACGATTTTCCTGCAAATAATTTCTTGGGGCGAAAAATCGATTAAACTAGGTTTCATTTTTAGAAAACGTCGTTTTATCCATGTTTTCAGGAAAAACTGCAACATTGACTGCAAAATATGACTCTTCCTAACATTTATTGGCGAAGAAATAAAGTAAGGAATTTAAATGGTTCTTATACTTGTGATAAAATTTGTGCTTTTTTAACACAAAAAGTACAGAGTAAAGCTCAGTCATCCAGGTACTTAAATATTTTAATCAAGACTATTTAGATATTTTTAGGTCTCCATTACCTAATTAAATACCGGAACTCTAATACGTTTACTGTTGTGCCTTATAATCTGGATGATCCTTATAATTTCACAATCTATTTATTATATTCGCAAAGTAGGTAAATTATTTTTATTCTTTTGAATAATATTCCATTATCTTATATGGTTAATTACGAATGTGGAATTGTAAGAATGTTTTCCAATTTTTATTTATGTAATTATTATTATCAGAAAATGAAAAAATAAATTTTTTTTGTTAATCATTCAAATATCTTAAATTCTATGTCATAATGTTGCCTATATTACCTATAATGTTTCTAAACAATAATTTAATATATTATGTCATGCCGCCCTTAGTTTCTTCAGCTTGCTAACTTCTCTGATATAATAAAATACAAATACAATTTAAACTTTAAAGAAAAATTCCACGCAAATCTTTTTTATCGATGCAATGTGCTTAAGAATTTGTCATTATTTCAGAAAACATATGAATCAGGATTACTTACAAAGTATACGTTTAGTTCAGAATATGTTTGTGAAATTCAAAAGTATAAAATTTTTCAACATCTTCAACATTTTTCGTCATGTCTAAGATCAAATTCATATGTACTGAAAATATTTAGACTTTTCGATCAATTTACCGCCTAGGACCTAGGGCCATGTTTCCCAATATGTATATCCAAACCTTTCGTTTCGAAGATATTTAGAAAATGTACAAAATTTGACGATTTCTTTCACTTTATCTACAAAACCACTCTTGAAACAAAGTTTAAAAAAAAACAGTATTATTCTGTTAATAAAATATAAAGAAAGGAAAGAACCTTATACAGGGTGTAAAAAACCCCCCGTTACTTCAAATACTCAAAAGTGAATTCTAACATTTAACCATAGATTAACCATATATGAGGAAAACCATAAATTAACACGTTTTTTTTGGTTTTTTTAACAATAGACAGAATAAAAATCAATTTTCCTTTACCATACATAATACGACTCTTTTCCACGCGAATAACAAATAACGAAAACTTTCCACGCGAGTTTTAATTGCATGTAAGCATACCCTTCGCAATTACTAGTAATTGTACTACTCAAACAAAAAATGCATTAACACTTAATATTTTATGTTATATGACCGGATACCGATTAATAATGATTTTTCATAGGTATGTATACAAATTAAACCTTTTACCTTCAGGTATTATCTGTATTGACTACCTTCATACTGCAAAATAATTCCCATGACATTTGAATTATCAATGATAAAAATGAACAATTGTAAACATTTTGCACATTGTTTTTGTGATATTGGAAAAATGATAAAAAATAAATAGACACGAATAATTAATTTCGCCTTATGGGTGTTTTAAATTTAGTTTTTAATATTCTTGACTCGTGCCTAGTTGAATTTTGTTGTTGTTGAGAGTTTTACTATTTTGATAATCTAAAGTTTTCTTCATATCGTAAGTACAGATTACGTTAATTTTTAAATGTCTAAGGTGTCCTAGTCGAATGTTTATGAGCTTTTCCATTGTAGATAATTTAAAATTATGTACTTATTTCGCCGTAATCGTAAGGAGTTCTATTCATGTTTTAAATTTTATTTAGCATTTGTTATTGACTAAGTTATTTAAAACTAATCCTGACGTGGGTGCTGGGCCGTTCAAAAATTCTAAGAAATTTAGAAGACGGCGAGCTAGAAATGGCACAAAGCGTACTATTTGCAAACTGAGAGCTGCCTTTGATTGAAAACATGCAAAATCAAGTGGTGGTTCCGCATTTCAAGGACCACTATACGACAAATAGCTATTAAAAGCATTGTCTGCAATGGCAACATACTGAGTGTTTCAGCCTAGAAATGCACCCCTACTATTACAGCGAAAATTTCAGTAAGCGGAAGAAGCAATAATCTGTAGCTATCGGGGTCTTACTATTAGAAGATTAGCCCGGATTCCATTTTTTGACAATCTCTGAAAGTTCGGCCAACGCCCAATCTCTTTTGCTATTCTTGAACACATTTAAATGGTTCAGGAAGTGTACAGACTCCTTAGATTGCGACAAGGGTTACCAACTATTTTTTGACAAAAAAAGTATCTTATCGCTTGAATAGAAAAAACATAAAATTGAAAGAAAGAAAAAGTATTTTTCTATTTATGTTTTAAATCCTTTAAAACAAAAGAAACAAGTCCTGTAGTTTACATAGCATTTAACTGTCGGGGTCCATTAATGGGAACATTTGAGTCGGTCTAGATTTTAATGGGCCCCGACTGTTGAAGTTACTATGTAAACTATTGCTCTTGCGTTTGTTTCTTTTCAGATTTTATTTGAAAATTACTTTCCATATTCAGAGCTTAGTGATATTCATAGGATCTCCGATTATTTCATCGGATTGTTTCATCAGTTTTACTTCTAAACAATCTCTGGACCAGAGAGACTCTGGTCGAATTTTTAATGTATTCTTTGAAATTATTTTAATTATAAATACGTATTCATTTAAAATGATAGAACTTTAAACATAAATCAAACAATTTATGTTAGCTATATCATTAAATTTTTTTTTATTTCGTTATTAAGTTTTTATAGCAATTTATGTGATATTATGACACCTACCAAAATAGCAATAGTTGCTTCACTGGACAATATAACTAATATTGGGAATTATCATGCAACAACATTTGAACGCCGAACAGTTTGACTGACTGCCCTGAAATATGCGGAACATATGTTGTCGAGTAATCAAAAATTTTATTTTTCGAATACGGCTGTCCTAACGAAACTCTCAGCTTGGCGTCTATCATATATACTATCGTAAAATATTTTATAGAAAGTTGTTTAATTAAAGTAAAAAGTATTTTCATTTTAAATGAAAAACCCGACAAAAAATTTTCGGTTAAGATTTAATAAGGCCTGAATGAGGCATTCAAAAATCCCCCTTTGGTACGAATTAAGCAGCCACATAGAACCCGAATGGACAACGTAGCACACGTCCATCTCTCGACTGAAATAGAAACGCCTAAGGTGGCGTGTATTTGGAAGCCACACTTGTGTCTGACTAGAAATTTCGATTAGGGTTTTATAAGATTTAAATGAGGTATTTACAATTCTTCGTATGGTATTAATAATGCAGCCACATAAGGTCCGAATGATAAATGTAACGCACGTCCATCTCCCTGCCTAAATAGGAACGTTTAATGTGGTAATTCCACACTTGTAACCTTTGGTAAGATCGAATTGGATGTTTATGCATTTTTATGAAAAAAAGAAAAGCAAATTCTTTATAAACTATGCTAAAATTTTAAATTATTCATTACAATATCAGTTTGTACAACCTATAATTAACCCCAATTACTCAAGGAGATGCAAAATGAAATAAAAACAATTAACGCATATCTAATAATAATAATTTTAGTAAATTATAAAATTTTAACGTTATCAATCGCAAAATTAAAAAAAGTTCGTAGAACAGGAGCTGCGTGATCTAAGCGAATTGCCTCAGAGTTTGAAAAACTAACACATTTTTCGTAAAATCGAATATTGCATTTATAGTTGCCCATCCCAACGGATTTTATAAGCGGGCACACTAACCATTTGGATGTGAATCTATACTTCTTTTATTAACGAAATGTTTAATTTCGATTGGATATTTATTGTAAATTTTTCAAATTTTAAATATGAGAATATAGTGTCAGTTAGTGAATACAAAGATTTCCACATCACCCATGAGGTGGATTTAAAAGTGGTCGATTAATACTCTCTGATATCCACTAGCTTAAGGGATAAGGCCTTAAGGGACTGGAGATCCCACCACAATAAATAAGGGAAACGCATCCCAATACACAATACCTCATGGGTGATGTGGAAATTTGTGTATTCAATAACTGGCAATATATTTTCATATTTAAATTATGAAAAATTTACAATAAATATCAAATCGTAATTAAACATTTCGTTAATAAAAGAAGTATAGATTCATAACTAAATGGTTTGTGTGCCCAGCGAATCGGGCGGGAATTAGCTAGTATATATATATATATATATATATATATATGGGTATGGGGGTTAACGGGCCATGCTCGAGCATCGGGCCTCGAAGCAATGGTTCAGAGCACCTAGCCAAATAGACCCTTGTACTCTATCCCCGCTACGCTTTTCAGTGGCTATTATAACCAACTGATGTACTGAAACCCAGGATTTGCCTAGCGCTGAGTTTCCTAATTTCTTCTGGTTCGACTATGGCCATATATATATATAAGTATGTATAAAAATTTTAACGATGGTCATTTTTGACATTTATTAGATAGGACCGATGAACATTTGAAGAAATTTTTTCCAAATTCCACCATCAGTACAAAAGCAATAGCTCCATTTCCTTCGTAAATTCGGTAATTAATTCTTACATTCGAGAAATTTTTCTATTGACCCATATTTAAAAAAACACAAATATGTTGTGTATCTATAGAAACATTTCACCATAAATTTCAATAATAGGTACAAAAATTTTAAAATACATCGGAATAATATGTTTAATGTTTTTAAACAGAGAACGAAGAAATCAAATGGTCCAATGATGGAGAATAAAATCATAATCAAAACAATTGATCCGAATTTAGAAGAAGTTAGAAAAAATTTAATATTGATGCAACAATCACCAACCCCACAAACGGTATTAAAATGTGAAAAATTGTTCGATTTTTACACCGGAAAATTACGCACAATTTCACAATGTGATTCTGGATATTCAACAGCAGAAAGTAGCCGTAAAAGCAGTTTAGATACTGAAGAAAATTCCGAAGAAATTTCACAAGTACAAAAACCAAAAATATATACGATAAAAAAATCTTCAAATGAAATTGAAGAAGATCCGAAATTACGTACAGAATTTTTAATGAAACAATTATTAATTGATATTTATGGTCGACCATATTCAGAAGTAACCGGCAATTACGATAATCCAATTTTACAAAATTTGGAAAGTGACTGTACATCGATTGTGTCTACGAATGACTTTGATAGTTTTATTACGCTGGATTACAATTATTTATCGAATTTAGGTAAGGGAATATTTTTTATATTTATAGTAATAAAGCTAGCATGTATTCTTGCTGGAAATTTATTCAAAGCTAAATAATTGTCGAGACAAAGTTTGGTAGTGCAATAACACAGAGCAAGGGCGATTGAAATAATTAACTGTAAACATTTGTCGGACACTTACAGTGCCGTAGTCTGGCACTTTGAAATTTGAAATTTTCAAACTTTATCATCTATACAGGATGTCTCTAAAGTCTGTACTATCTGCAGATTGATCGATTTATGAGTGCTCTCGGAGAGTCGATTGTCTTTCTATTAAAATAATAAGAAGAAACAAAAATATTCAACAGTTTGAAGCTGGCGGGTCAATTAAAAATTTGTAATACCTAATAACTTAAGAAGTGCAAGTATCTTAATGGCGCTTTTGTTAAGTGCTATTGAACTATCTAATAGCTTCACATGGGCAAATTTTTATTAGGGCCGAAATCAAACTATTAGGGCCGAACAATTAGATAAAGTAGAAGTTTTTATTTCGTAAAAGGCAAGCGAAAGCTGTGAAAGTTTTTAATGTTGTAATAATTATAAACAAATCTTTCTAGACTGTAAAATTGTACTTTATCGAGCAGTTAAAACACGAACTTATATGTATGCAGTCGATTCTTTAAAATCCTTATACATTATCTTAAAATTATTAGGAAGTTTATGAATAGAAATGAAATATCTCGTTATTCCCCTAAACATCTTCGAATACCATGAAATTGACCTTATTGTTTACAATATTTACAAACTTTCTCATCTATACAGGGTGCTCTCTAAAGCCTGTACAACGCTCTATCATTAATAGTAGAGCTCTAAGTCGATTTAGCTAAACTTGCATTAGTACCGAGTTGCTTCGTTTTGATCGTAAATCCATTAGCGTGGATATTTATAGATTTCAAATTCCTCTTTATCTACGCTCACGGAGGTAAAGGATTGTCATAAGGTCCTACAGAAAGATGTCACAACCAAAAACGTAGATAAATCAACCAAAACTGTGTTAGCGAAAGATATTGTAATAAAACCCAGGCGAGATAATAATCTCAGTTAGCGTATTTTGCCGGTAAATGGTATAGATTAGATTGATGTAGATAATTGTTTTTATTAGTGCAAACATATTACGACAAAAACATTTTTTTCATGATAAAAAATACTTTATTGTGAATTTTAATTATATCGCAAGAAAACTACGTATATACCTTGTATTCCTCGAAAATATTATAATTTAAATTTTGTCAATGTTCTAGATATAAATGAAATTCGATTAATATTCGATGAATTCACTGAACAAATTACGTATGCGGGCCAAGTTTTAATCAAGCAACTTAAAAGACGTGATAAATTAATGTTACGCCGTGAACGCCAGTATGATATAATTACTGCATATTTAAAATCAGAATTTTCAAATGATGGTAAGTACAAATAAAAAGTTAATATCTTGTTTCATTATATTTGCATATTTTGTTTAATTTTTATCCTTAACTAGCTGTGAACTACCCGCTTCGCTGGGCAACTTTAATTTTAAATATACAATGATTATTGTGCTATATAACCTTCACTTTAATGCCGTCACTAATCCTCCTTTTGATTAACTATTCGTTGATTTTATTATTTTGATTCAGAAGAATCTTGTCGACTTAAAACTTAACACGTAAACTTAAAACTTTAGAATAACTGTGTTCACGGCTTGGTCTTTGGCCTGGCTGGAAACTTAGGCAGTGGAGCTCGCTTATAGCTCTAATACATACATATTCACAATACCTGAATCATAATAAATTATATTTTCGCACTTATAATATTAGTAAGGATAATAAATGAATTGCATTAAAGAAAAGAGAAACGCGATTGAATAAATTTTACTACTTTTAAATGTAGAAATTTCTAAATATAGGTATTTTCCCTCATTTTATATTTCAATTTTACTTTTAGAGATTAATCGATTTAAATCTAGCATTGAGCCTCAACTGCAAAGTCGGTTCCAAATTTTTTAAAGAAATCTAAACTCATATTATTCTCTTTGTTTATTGGATTGTAAACGTATTCGAAGTTATTAAAAAATAGTTAATTTTTCGTTAAATGACAGAATTTGAGTTTATTTGATAAATTGCCAAATGATGAATTAAAATTAAGTACCTTAAATTATTTTCTCCCTTCGAAGTTTATTATTATTCTTAATAGGTTTAATTATTCAATGCTTATAAGCTATATTATAGACTATAGTCACCTTATAATTATCCAATTTTATCACTTTAGCACAAGATGCTCCACTCTTATTATTCGGCAGCAGGTGGAAATAGGGATAAATTTCCTTGTTGCATTAAAGTTGCAGATTCAGTAAATTTTGTAATACTCATAATATTTTATGAAAAGCTGTATAAGAACTGCATTCCTAGAATTTAAACCAATACACGATATCTTTTGTAATCCTCTGTTGTTTGTTGTTTTTCTACAATCGATATAGAAAATAATCTTTGAGTTATTTTCTGTAGTAGAATCTTGAAGATAAAATATTAAACGACTTCCATCATTCGCATAACGTTTTTCATGTTTAAAGTTTTTCTTAAACTTAAGGATATGTCAATACTTTCATACGTCACAGCTATTCGTTGTGTGCGTAGTCATGGTAGGGACAATAAAATCGATGCCAGCGCTTCCAGTGAAAAAGCGTTTTGGCGTTAAAGAAGGATGTTATGACTAATTTGCAATTCTTTACATGTAAATGTTATAGTGAGAATGTCAAATTAAAATTATTGAAAAACACTAATTAATTAAACTTAATGCATAAAAAATTGTGAAAATAAGAAATAAAATTGCATAAATAGTATTTTTTAAATGTAAATTATCATAATTATTTATTTTAATTTGTGAGACAATAATATTAAATTTTCAATGTAAGTCATAAATGCAATCCATACAATTCTATAATTAAAGCAGTGTATCGTTACCATGGAAACGCCTCAAATAAAACTCACATACGGTGCGAATAGAAAATTAGCAAATCGATATTTTGGATAAAAATTTGGGAGTGATCGATATAGATACTATTTTATACGATTTTGTATCTACAAATTTATTCCAATATTTATTTTAGCTACATTTTATGCAATAAAAATTAAAATTTTAAATCCTCAATCAGAATATTTCGCTTTAAAATTTTATTTTATATCTTAAAATTCACTTAACATTGAAATTCGCATACATTTTAATGTTCATTTATATACTAGCTGACTAAAATGCATAGTCTAAAAGCTGACAGAAATAAAATCGATGGAATTATTGAAAGCTTTATAGTTTACCAAGAAAAAACTTTTCTGTTATTTTCTTTTACTATATCATTTTACTAAAGGTTATTATTTTATTCTGGCCTGAACACTTATAGACACGCTGTGTGTGTATTCTGTGGCAGTGACGATCCTTCAATCATGTAGGAAGTTAAATCAAACTGTTGACACATTTATTAAAAAAGCAAAATGGCTGTACTTGTATAGAGTTTTTTGTATTATCCACTCATAAACTTGGTTTGATCCAAAAGGCTTAATTATTATTTCTTGTACACTCTGTGTCACAAAAAACGCATATTAAGAATTACATAGAGCATATAGTTAATTTGTGCGTTTTTTGTGACACAAAGATACCTACATCGTGTAAATTGAATAAGTTTAAGAATACATTGTTGCATCCGTTTTCAATTGCTGTGCATCCTAATCCGTGGTAAAGTTTAAATAATTAATTTTTACAAAAACAACTAACAATGTTCGTATAAAACTTTTTTTCGAAAAATAATTAAACTGTTTGCGCAAACAATTTTATATTATACGAACTTCGGATCGGCTCTTATGATCGTGAAATCATTGTATTTTCCAGAAGAGATCCTGAATACTCGTTTCTGTTAAAAAAGCTATATTACAAGCTTGAACGTCCATTTGGATCAATTTTTAATCGATATGGTTGTTGATTAAGTACGTTTAATGAAAATAATATGATCGGACGTTTAATTGGTTATTTGCTGAGTTGTGTAGGAGGTCTTTGATTACTATAAAGAAGATCCGGATAAAACAAAAAATGATTAGATGAAAATTTGAAATACATTTTCCAGAAAAAAAAATTCATTCACAATGCCTTGCCTCAATAAGATCTCTTCAGCGTCCAATTGATTAACGCAAAGGGGGGCTTTCGCCTTAGTATTCAATGTTCTATTCACTGTATTTCTACTCTATAACTTTAGAGAAATTCAGTTCTAAACAAATTATCGAATTCATAAATCCATTCAAGGGTTAAGACTTGTAATAATAAATTTTCAAGCATGTAGGTTTTTTAGGCCTAGCCGACAGCCCCTAGACTAGTTTGTTCAATGCTATATATATGCAAATGAGTATATCTGTTTGTGAAGTATTTCAACGTACAGAAGACAAAATGTAATTTATTTGAAATTAAATCCATTCTAAATACCAGCTGAGATTTCTTCTTAACATATTATTAACAATGTTATATTTTAAATACATGTAGGTATATTCAAATCTGATTGATTATTTATTTATTCGCCAATAGATAACGATTTTAATATATAGCTTTCAACATCATTTTACCTATAATAGAGTTCCTGGAATTGGGGTAAGGGAAGGCTGGACGACTAGAGCTAATAAATATAACAAAGTACAAACATTGTTACCGAATAAAATTTGGAAGCTAACTTTCGTCAAGTCTATTTTTGAAAATAATTTCTACCACACGGATACAAGTAATTTTCATATAGAAACACCAATTTATAATTTAAAAACTTGCTGCTTTACAATGGCACAGAGAAACGTTCTTGAAAACGCAATATGTTGAAATTGAATACTCCCTTTCCACCATGTTAATGATTATATATTCATAGTAAAAAAAAATTGATTCTTATAACTATTTCACAATGGAAATTATAAAATTTTGCAACTTTCACCTTTGTTTCAAGTGAGCATTCAGATTTATGAAAAAGTGAGGTGACTTTCGCGTAACTTTTTTAAAATACCTTATTAACACAGGTATGTAACAAAAGCATTTCGCAAGATTTTTTGACTGCTTCTTATACATTTTTACCTTCTCAAATTCTTAAAACTGATCCCTAAAAAACTTCTATCAAGACAAGTTTTCTAGAAAACAAGCTTGCAAAGCTCTAGAGAACGCCTCGCTGTCTAGGGATTAGTTGGTCGTATCCGAACAAATTAGCGATACCTGGTTAGTTTATAATAACCAATACGGAAAACAAAAGATGACAAGCGAAAACTTGCTCAGAGGAGCATTAAGAAGAAGAACAAAATATGTATAAGACAAAAAAGGGAAAACTGGCAGTTCTGGGGTTTAGTGTTATCCCTTGTTCCATCCAATTCAATTTAAAGGGCCAGTACCATTCTTACTAACCCCTTCAATGGAAATTTTTTTTAAATAACTTATTTAATTTATGAACGTAATACAATTATTATTATTATTTTTTTGCTAAAAATAGAAAGTTTAAGAATATAGAATTTTAGACAAAAAATATATAACAAATGAAAATTTCTTGAATAATGGAATTTTGTTTGTATATGCTTTTTTAATCACAAACTTCCTCACCTTAACATGTGAAAAAGTTACTTCAAATTTACATAACGAAATTACATAACATTTCTTTACGAGGTGACATAACATTTCATTACGAAGCTACATAAAATTACATAACGAAGTTACATAAGTATTTTGTAACATACTTATACAAAAAAATTTAAAGTTCGTATACTTATTACACTAACGTGTATATATTTCTGACTTTGATTGGAAGCAGTCATGAACATCTAGTGCAAAACCACTTACTCAATACTCGAAAAATACAAATGCTGAAAAAACTGACTGATCATAGCCATTTTAATGTCTTTAATATTTTAAATGTTAAAAACTTAAAATCAGAGAACTAATAATGTTTCATTGCTTATAATATAAATATTACTAAAATTATGTCTAACATGGAGAAATTGATACTTGATACCTATGTAATCATATTTCATATGAACGTCATAAATCATAAAGTATATATTGATTTTACTCCGACGAGATTGTTTAATTTTTTGAATAAAAATTGATATTGAATTTATTGAGCAGAATAAAAAATATGCAACGTGATGAATGCCTGCTATTGAAATATAGAGATAGAAAGAAAAAGTCAGATATATTTTCAATTCGTATTTAAAAAAAAAATTTTAAATTCGTGTATTTACTTAGAAAGATCTTTCTAATGCTCCCGATATCGGGAATTTGAAATAAGATTGTGCGTCCTACGAAACCTTTTTAAAATTTTGATGAGAAAAATTAGTTTTTAACGTTTCCAGGAACTGTACATCTGTAAAATTGACTTTTGAGCTAGTTACATTATTAATTTTTTGCTTCATGGATTTACTGATGGAATGGAATTATTTTACCATAAATAGAAGAAACCAAAGAAAGGAGGCTGGCTGTTCGCTAACGTATAATTCTTGAATGCCAATTATTTACGAAATTCATCTGAATAATTTTTTGATATGCCCGACACTTGGTACATAAAGTATTAAACATTTATTTTGACTAGAGAATAGTGTAGTAAAACGAAGTCAATAGTTTTTCCTGCTATCTTACAAATTACTGTTATAATTTCTGAGAATTGTTTGCAATATATAGAGGAAAATCATGTATAAAAATTATAATTTTGTACTTGATAAAATGAAATGCTCAAAGTACGTGTCGCATAAAATGTTTGTAATAATGTTACTTCACTCTATTTATCATTTCTTGAAACTGTTTAGCAGATATAGTACAAGTCATGCTTGAAAATATAATAAAAAAAATGATTCATCATACATAGTGGACTGAATCGAGTCTTCGCGCAACAGCCTTTTTATTGGATGATAATTCAAGTGAATTAGTACTCTTCAGCGCTCTTTGTAAGTGCTGAACAAGTACACTGTACGATAAAACTAACTGTTGAGATTCATGAGCCCAGCGTTTTAAGTCAGATTGGTAAACAAGTGCCAGCACTACAGTTCAACATGCTCCAAGTAAAGCAAACCCTCGTCCACATTTTCAGTAAAGAAGGTGATAACTAAGCCGGACTTTAACCAAGGCAGTTTATAGTATGAATTACTTTTATGCTAGTATTTTACCAACCCACCCAATTTTTAGCTTGGTCCTTTTCTTAGCTTGCTCCTGGCAGCTATACTTACGTACTTACCTACGAATTATGGGTATAGCAAAACACTGATTTAAATTTTTATTTCTATTTGACCCTTATTAATATTTAATTTAAATAGTATGAACAGGAAATGGAAAATTAGAAACTTCATTATTTCGTAAAAATTAAATCTTAAAAGTATTTTAAATAAATGTTTTCTATTTACCGGAAATAATTTCAAATTGATTTTATGATAAATCTGCAGTAATTATTAATTAGACTAATTGGTTGGTTTCAATTTAGAGCCTGTTACTATGTGTGTATGCTTTCACGCGTTGTGCACAGCGGAAGTAATCTTCTTACATTAGAGGTGTATGTATACAGTCTGTTCCGACAAAACTTGTTCGTGTAAATGAATACCGATTTCTTTAACAATTACCCAACGCGAGTCATAAAAAAGGGTACTTACTTGAACATCATATGTTTTTAAGTTTGTTTGCGTGACATAGGCCTTTTCTTTAAAAAAAAAAACAAAAAACATTTGAATAATGAAGCTTTTATACCGTGTTTGGTGTCAAATAAAAGAACAAATGAAATTTTAGGTACTATCAAATTAGTTAAGTTATTATTGAAATGTTTTAATGCTACTAAAACCCAACTACGTTAAAGACGAAACAAGCACAAAATATATTGGAAAAACAATTTCTAATTTTTGGTCTCCAGAGGCACATGGTATCCAATCGTCGCTATTTTACAGAAATAAATCAAGTGTGAACCGTTTAGTGTATATAATATTAATATCAAGTTAGCGACAAGTAACATACCAGTTCTCAATAAACGAAATGAATAGGTTACCTCGATTACCATACAGTGTTTTTAACCGACTTCAAACAAAAACGGAGGAGGTTATCAATTCGACTGTATTTTTTTTTTATTTTTTTTTTATGTTTGTTACCGCAGAACTTTTGACTGGGTGAACCGATTTTGATGATCTGTCTGTCTTTATCTGTTTGAAAGCTGCTGCTTCCCATTTGGTCCCATTTCATTTTGGTCTAGTTCTGACAACGGCATCCATGAGAAAATCATAAAAGTTTTAAATTTTCATTAAGTATGCTCGACAAGAGGACGAATAACTCAATATCACTTCGATGATTCTTTTTTTAGTGAAAAATTAGTTAGTGTACTTCAAATTCACTAAAAATCACGAAATAAAAAAAAACTTTTAACAAAAAGAAAACCGACTTCAAAAGAAAAATTTTTCCAAAACAAATTAAAATGCACTAAAAAGTAAACAAATAATGATAATATAATGGAGTTAAAATTATTGTTATTTTTGGAGTCGGTGGCAGCCAAGGAAACAAATCTGACAGAACAGTTTGCTACATTAGCTTGGCTGACACCGACTCCAAAAATAACAATAATTTTAGCTCCATTATATTATCATTATTTGTTTACTTTTTAGTGCATTTTAATTTGTTTTGGAAAAATTTTTCTTTTGAAATCGGTTTTCTTTTTGTTAAAAGTTTTTTTTTATTTTATTATTTATTAATTATAAATTTTATTATTAGTTATAAATTTTCGAAACAAAATGAAATTGGATTTATTACAGGATTTTCGTTCTAAAATTTTTAGTCCGCTCGCATGTACATTCTAGGCTATAACCAAAGGAAAAAATAAATAAAAAGCAAGGATAAAATTTTGTGTGCAAATTTTTCATCTTGTATCCGTTGTATAGAACGTTACTGCATCCCAGGTAGATGAAGGTACGACTTTCCGTATCTTACTTTCTCAATGTTAAATTAGATTAGACCACAAAACACAATAAAAACTTTAAATAAGTGTCAAATTTGAATCACTAAGAAATATTTTTGATATTTTACTCTAAAACAAATTCACATGGACAATCTTCATCCTCTACGTTGCTTGCCTTTTAGTAACTAACTTTTTTAACAACTAAACTCTGTCTTCATACAGTAGCTCATAGATAACAATGTCCATCGAAAAACTAGAGATAAATTAAGATATATTGTATCCCTGGTACTTATAACATCTTACTCTATGCATTATTTTATGGATCAACCTGTATGAGAGAGCAATGATTTGAATTCATTTGACTTGATAACGTGATGTGATAACGAACTGATTTTAAACAGAGTTGTATCTACTGTGTTCAATAAATTTTATTTATAATCCTACAAAGAATGGATTGTAGAAGTATATAAGAGGAATATGATAGTTAAATGACCTGCGTAGGTTGTTGGGATACAAACAAATGCCTTGCTATATAGGACAAATCGTCTCTATGCCTCTTTTGATGGGTATTAATTTTCTTTTGTGCTTTATATATCAATATGAGAAATTATAAACCGCATGTCTCGAATTCAATGTCATCTACATCGACAAATAATTATCACATGTGCCGAACAAGTCTACTGTACGATGAAACTAAAAGTAGGGATTCAAGAGCCCAGTATTTTAAGTCTGGTGAGTATATTAGTGCCAGAACTACAGTGCAATTTGCTCCAAGTTAACCAAACTCTCTTTGTTATTAAGTCAGCAATTTCAGTAAAGTAGGCGGTAATTAAGACGGTAAAACCTAAGCCAGACTCTATCCGGGGCGGATTATAAGATAAACTACTGTTAGGCGAGCAGTTTACCAACTGAACCCATACTTTTTATTTTTGTGTGTGCAGTGCCAGCAATGCGTAAACTGAATGCGTATAAAGATGTAGGCAGTTCTGGCTACAAGCGAAAAATTTTATCACGCAATCAATCATTTTTAGTATTCATTTTTAGTAAACAATCAGCATAGGTCTATAATGGAACGGTTCTTGATGGGCGAAAAAGCTGACTGACATCACTCTAAGACATTGCTAGAAATGCTTTGACTGACGGTATTCTCATCCAATAAATACTGCTAGATATAATAAACCTATTGCCAAACTAGATATTTATTGAACATATTGAAATTAGTACTTAACGCCACATCGTTTGTTTTCCCTTCACATATTCGAACCATTTTACATCGTAAAAGCTCGTCTCGTGTAATACCAATTTGAACAAAACTTAATAAAAGAATACAAATTCTTTTGAAATCTGATTAAAAAAATGCTTTTATGCTTGTAATTTTCTTAGGTTACTTTGTTATTTTCTACTATATTGTTCACAATTGTATTTTTTTTCTTATTTTAATCATCATGAAAATAATCTTTATTTAAAAAATCTTCAAACAAATCTATAAAAAAAGAAATCTCTGCTTAGAAATTTAATTAATAATAAAACAAGTAAAAAAAAAACAATTGACTGAGTTAATTGTTGAAAAACCATGTGTAGGCAGTGTTGACTACTCTATCACATTACACATATGCCTATACATGTCACACATATATAACTAATATAATAATAAATATTAATACATACTATAAAATTTGCATTTAATGTGTGCCCTCGTGAGTAAACAGTCATGTTTACAAAAAAGTGATGTTTCAAACAAACGTTGTTTATTTTTTAATAAGGAACATTTTTTCGATTTAAACTTTTATTCTATCTCTAATAATTGACCTATGTGACTCATTTTTTATGCCCGAACTCGGCCTCACTTTTTATGCCCTGAGTGCGCTATAAAAATTTCAGCTTGATATATTTTTTCGCTTTTGAGTTATCGTGTTCACAGACGGACGGGTAGATAACCGAAAATGGACTAATTAGATGAACACCTATAACAAAATTTTTTTCGTAGTATTAATATTTTCGAGCGTTACAAACTTGAGACTAAACTTAATATACTATGTATATTTCATATATACATGGTATAAAAATTTAATCGAGTTCTTAAAGTATAAAATTTATTTTCTGAATAGAGTAGAATAAAAATATATGCATGTATTGCATATTTACATAATACCTAACATTAATAATAATTCTCTACAAAATTTAATTTTATTACCACAAAATGTTTCAAAATAATCATAAAAGTGTTTAGAACATAATTATTTTCATTCATATCCGATGCTCAACGCCCGCCTAAGTATACTTCCAGGTTCGTAAAAAGAACAATTTAACATGCTGCTAGGTATGTTGTTTTTCTACCATAGTGTGGTGTAAACGCTCTATGCACTGAGCAGTGGTGGATTTACACTAGGGGCAATCGGGGCTAGTGCCCAGGGCGGCAAATTTTCTAGGGCGGCAAAATTTGGAAAGTGAGAAAACATTTTCTATACAATATATAATTAACTAATTCTTTTAAATAAACATTTCATCTTTCAAGAAATATAATTTATGCATTATGTATCAAATTAAAATTTTGTATATTATGATATAGCAAATTTAAGTGAAAACTATTAAAATAGTTTTATATTTATATTTATATTATTTTTATATTTATATCTAACTTATTAATTAATTTATTTCCAATAAGATATCAAAACTATTTAAATAAAATTTCAGTCATAGGGCGGCATTTTCTTCAGTGCCCCAGGGCGGCAGAATTTTAAATCCGGCCCTGGCACTGAGTGTAAGTAGAAAAGGGTATTCTTACGGTACTGCCATAGCACTATTCTTCCCTATTTCACTCAGTGTACTGAATTATTGTATCAATTCAACTTTTACAAAGTAACTCTTTGTGTAATGGCAGTGTTTGTTTTGGGCACTCATCGCGATACAAACTTATGTTTTTGGTGTTTAAATAAATTGCACTTGAGTTCGTGAGCATCTGTTTGCGTCAAAAGCGTATAAGCGTCCAAGACGAACATAGTCGATATCTCTTAATTACAATAAAAAACATATTTTTGGAACAAATGCATTGTAGACAAAATTTCGGAGTAGATAGAATTGTAAAATACATTAGAGTATCAGGACTCTGAAAGCTCTAAAATCTGAAACTGCCAGACTAAAATCATATATAATATACTAGCAGTTGAATTTTACCCAACGAAACGATTTTTTTAAAGAATATGTTTATTTCATTGGACCAAGGAATCACGTTGTCCAATACAAACTTTAAGTAAGTTTATTCCTTCAATTAGGGATTGTAAGATTTTCAATGGTTTTCAAATGCTTAGGGATATAAATAATAAAGTACATGATGTAGCCCACAAATGTCCATTTAAAAATAACTATCCTAAGTATAACTAACATTTTGTTAAACTGTTATATATCTCGTTAAATATTTCAATTCGAATTGACAATAGTACAGAGACAAGGCAAAAAAAAAAGCCATTCACTTCAATTTGTAGTATGTTTATTACTCAA
This sequence comes from Chrysoperla carnea, assembly GCF_905475395.1. Lineage (NCBI taxonomy): Eukaryota > Metazoa > Arthropoda > Insecta > Neuroptera > Chrysopidae > Chrysoperla > Chrysoperla carnea. Next base: position 67,544,846 of record NC_058337.1, on the reverse strand, counting down.
TTCAAGTCAACTACCCATACATTCAAATACACTGTTGTACAGGGAATTCGTTAATATAGTCATAACGTGCTTTTATCAAATAGTCACTTGGATTAGTTGGGGTACAGTTTTCTTAACAATATCTTCAAAGATGCGAAATTAGTAGAAGTGAAAATTTTAAAAATTTTCGAGAAATTAAGTTTGTTGTCCAATTATAGTAGTGCGTTTCTAGGCGTTGTCAGTTTTGCGTTTTCAAACTGAATTTAAATTCCATTCCATTCCAAATTCCAAGGAATATTTAACATTGTTCAAAGAATGTCGTCTTTAAGTTTACGCATCTAACTTATTAAAATAACCTTACAAATGTGAACGAAGCCTTTGTATGTATCATACTTGTATATAAATATAGTACAATATATAATGGACTAGCGTGGCGTGTGTGTGCTGACGGATAATGGGGATTCCTAGGCAAATGTCTGTCGTCCCTGTTTAAACCCGGCTCTTCATTTTGCTATATTATAATCAATACGGTATGTTTTCTATTGTAGAACATAGTTTTGTGTATCATGAATGGTGTTGTAGAGTAAAGTAAATCCGTTAATTGTGTAATAAGTATTTGTGATTTGTGAATAAGTATGTGATCAAAAATTTTTTCAATTTTTCATTTCCATGATTATCACCGTATAGTTTTGGGTTTTATTTAGGTAAAAAAAACTAACTTTTCAGTAAAGAAAGAATTATTTCCAAATGATTTTATCGTCTCCATGTAAGAAATTAATCATAGTTACCTATTCGCAATAATCGTTACAATATTTCTGCCCAGACATAATCGACCTACTCACGATTTGACCTTAGATTTTTTGATTGATAGAAACAATAATAACATGGAAAATTATCACATTTGCTTAGATGAATAGATTCTTATCCAATACTTTGCGATAAAATCTTATACAAATAAAACTATTTTTCTTTTGTGAACATGTAAATGAATTTTACACAATTTCACGCATTTATTTCTCAGAGTCCTTTGGAGGCAGATGAGAATAAATAAGATCCCATAGTTTATAGGGTATATGATGATCAATTTGTTCATTTAGAAAAAATTCATTAGACCTTTTTCATGAAAAATTGAAATGATTTTTGCTAATTTTTTATTAACAGAGTAGAACCTGTAACTCGAAAATTACGGATTTTTAACAATAAAACACTTTGAAAAAAATTGTTAAAAAGTCACGATATTTGACCAGTGCCTTCGATATTTCCGAATTGCTTTCGCCAATTTGAATTATAATGATTTTCATTATTTTTTTCTTCGGTCATATGGCTCAAGAAAAATCGGGGGGGGGGGGGGGGGGAATTAGCCCTTTCATCGAAACATTTACTATCATTTAAAAAAATGGGAAAAAGGTTTATTATTTTTGAAGTTTGTCTTTCAATTTTGTTAACAGGAGATGTTTCCAGAAGGTTTTTTGATTATTTTGCTTCGGTTCAATAATCATATTTTTCTAAATATCATAACGTTTGCTCGAAAAACAACACCCAAAACTGTATTCTACATGATTGTGTCGTAAATTGTTGTAAATAAAACGCATGCGTATTGAATTGTATAATGGTAAAGATGAAAAGAAAATACATGTATATATGTACATATATAAGGCTATCTCTACTTATATTACGAATTTTCCACAACTAAACACATTTGATTCATGAAAATAGCGCAGCACAACTCTATAAACAACACATAACTGAACAAAACCGAACATATACGTCGTCGGTTGTATGTACAAAGCACACACACTGCTGATTGCGCTGATGATTACATTTTCTCAATAATATTGGTAGTAGTTCCTGAAATGCCATCCTGACAACACTTTAACCAACATTTTAAATTTTATAATTTTTTATACTACAAAATCAATCAAATTTATTATTATTGTTATCCTTTTCTAATTCATATTTTTATTTATTTTTATCTTAAATACACACGGTACGTTATTAGTTAAATTTTTTTTTGTTTTTTTAATTGTGGCGGGAAATAATTTTTTCGTACAGTGGAAAATATCAACCCTGAATTAAAGAAAATTTTTGTTTCTGTGTTTTTGAAATATTTTCAAATTTTTGGAATTTATTTTATACAGTGGCAGTTGATTATTAAGCAATAATCAAACAAGTAATGAATTGGCAATTTCAAAAACTATATAAATAAATAAATCTTATAATGTCATAAACTCCGGTCTCTGTTTAAGAGCTATTTTTAAAGTTTAATACTCACGATACTTGTTTATTTATAGAAAAAAAAATTACCTATATTATCAGCTAATAAATTGATTAACCGGATATATGTTTTCAATATTAAAATAGATTACATATTATACTAATAATATTTATATTAATCAAACCACATGTTATCGGAGGGGGGTCCACATTGGATCGTTTTACGTAATTTTTAATAGAAAAGTTTTTTTTGTTGTTGTTTGTTTTTAAATATGACGTAAAAAATAAAAAATGGTTATTTTTCGACTACTTTTAAAAATTAGAAACTAAAAATTAAATAAATTTAATACCAAAATTTAAATGCAATGTATAGTGAAAGTTCTGGTTTTTTTCTTTGTAAATAAAATGTGTCACTTATGAGTGGAATATTGAATTCGTTAAAAAACTTAGCCACTGGTGCCGGAGGACCTGGTGGAAAAAATTCAGGTAATTTTCTTTGTGTATATACATTTTCATTTGAAACAAATATTTTCTATTAAGAAAAATGTTTGCTTTTTTAGAACTTTGTTTTTCTTAATATTTAGGTGGGTGTGGGTTCAAGAGAGAAATAAGTTTGAAGTCATGCGAAAATACATCCAATTTTTGAATTTTTAATTTGTGTTAGAAATATTTCGTCGCAAAATAGATCGATTTTCGTAATTGCAAAATAACAACAAACATACTATCGTTAAGTACAAGCATTTTAGCTTCCTTATTTCGAGCCAAATATTCCAAAATTTGTAAATAGTGTAGTCTTCACGGTGGCTTTCATCTTAACTACTTTATTTATTTTTAAAACATTCCAGCTGCAGCAATGTATACCATTTGTTACAAATAGTTAACTGACGTCACTGGATATATCCATCTGATTTGTGACGTTGGTCTTTAAAGCAAACCTCAATCTTACAACAACAGCGAACGATGCAGGACCGAAACGATCTTGAGATACGAGATCAAGAAAATGACTCACTTAGGAAATTTTTTAATAGCCGGTATTAAAAAAGCAGAATTATGACTGAAAATCGTAGTTCATGTACTTTGGATTCAACACTCTTTTTTGTAATGATGATGATGAATAAGGAATTCTTAGCCACAGCCACATTGGGGTATTAAAGGTACATAAGTGTTGACTTAAGTGGACAGAAATTCTTTTAGAATCAGATTAAACTATGCTAGAATCAAAGGTTTGAAATAAGGCGATGTGTTATCGTAAGAAAATTTAACGTCTTCCACGTTGTTTTAATTTCTGCCAATGAAAAGAATGTGAGATGATATCGTGATTATAGTCAATCTATCGCAGACTTTATAGCAGATACTAGAAACAAGCGGAAGATTTCCATGTTTCCTTACAAAATCATATCTATAATCCATTTATTTGGCCATTTGAAACCCTTAGTCTTATTGCTTTCAGATGCTCGATTCTGTCATTAATTCATTCATTTTTGTTATGGAAACCAGAGTAGGAAATTTTCATCCCGCACGGTCCTCTCCTTAATCTCTTCCAAATTAAGTCAATAACAATGTCCTTATTTTTCAGACCCTCCGAGGCAGAAGGGAAAAAACGAAATACTCAGGTCTACCACCACCTTGTAGTATATATTCCTACAAAATATCACTTTCGGTGAAAAAATCGAAAACATTTGATATGCATTATTGGCTTGTGGTGTGTCGGACTTTTGTTCGGGCGATTATTATTTCTTAGAACTATAAAAAGTACATAAACCATAAAACAATTTCTACAATAAAATAATTTTTCAAATTTTCTATAAGAACAAATCCCTTTGTGTGGAGGATTTTGTAAAATGAGAAAAATAATATTTAAGAAAGGGAAATTTTACAATTTGATAAACAAAATGGAAAACATTTAGCGTTCGTTACATTGTTTTTTCTATTCTCTATCAAATGCACTCTAACTCTAATTTAATAATTTTGCATAGCATAGTAAAGAAAAATATTGGTTTTCCATGTAGGTACGTTTCAATCAATTTTCGCTAAAATGTGTACACAAGACTGCAAATAACGTACAGTGAAGTTCATTTATTACGATGTTAACTCAATATTTTAGTAGGTGCTTACTACAATCGTTTTGTATTTCCAGCTACCACTCAATATCGATGAAGAGGTAATCCTTTTAGAGATCCGTTTTCGTGAATCAGATTATGTTTTCTTTGCTATTCAGGCAACTACTTATGCTTCTATGTTGAGCACTGTGTCACCAGATTGGAAAAATGAAAATTAAAGATGCATTGCATAGGTATAATACAACGACACGGCTCCTCCGTTTCAGAAAATCTGAAAATACTGGTTGAGCAGACAGGTTTTTACCATTTCCTTACAATACAGGCAATTGGATTTATGGAATATGTATATGGGTTTATTAACTTAGAAACTCAAAAACTTGAGAAAGTTATGTTTCATGCATAATATTTTGAATAAAACTATCTCTGAAACTATTATTTAACTCGCTTGTGCGAGCTGCATTTTCTATTTGACTCTGAACGAGTCAAACACCTTCCCCAAATGACCAAAGATGCATAACTATTAGGTTGGGTTTTTTCAAAAATCCCAAAAAACATGATGTATCTCCTGTTGGAAAACTTCTTAATTCTCTAAACCGGGGTGTTCTCTTTTACGGGTCTTGGAAAATTTTGATTTTCCCTCTTCCCCGTTATTAAATTAATGAACTTTGTTCATCCAATTTCCTCCTAAGGAAATGGAGCTACTATTTTTGTACCGATGATGTATCAAATGTTCAAATTAAATATCCGATTTCACCAAATAATTGTGAAAAATGGATATCGTTTCTTTTTTGTTAAAACTTTTAATACAGGGTGTCCTCATTTCCATTCTCATCTCCTTTTTAATCACGGAAGTTTGAAGAGGGTCATATGATTTAAACCTTATTTTAACAATGCTCCGTCATTGAAAAGTCGACACTATTTCATAACCGAAAAGAGATGTCTATCATGGCAAGGGATAGACAGATTAGAAATTTGTTCTTTGAATAGAGCCAGAAACTATTGACCCATTTAATTATATTATACTCGATATTTCGTCCGGGACGTTCTTATACAAAAAATGACCTGACTGAAAGTTAGTCCTTTCTAAAATCTTCGCTCTAGGGGCTACAAAGTAAGTGAGAAAAATCGGTTAATAAACAAGGGGTGAAGGAACAATCAAAACATAAAATTTTTAATTTCCTACCGAAAGTTAATTTTTTTTACTTTTTCATTTTTTCGTCTTACGACATGTGTATGGAATTTCCTTACTTGGGGTTTGACCGCTATGTGTGTGTATCTGTCTGTCTGTTGCATCGGAGTGCTTAAACGGATGAACCGATTTTTTAAATTTTGTTTGAAAGATAATTTAATGATGAGCGTTCTTGGCTATGTATCAAGTGCGAATTTAGGGTTCCGTGCCCGAAAAAACTAAAAATTGGCGATGATTTTACAAATCGGCTCAGTTTGGAAAAGGCTTTAAAGGAAAAGATAATTGAATAGAGAGTGTTCTTAGATATTTTTCAAATGGAAGTTAAGGGTTCCGTACCCAAAAAATTTGTCGGTGGTTTTTTAATTTTGTTAATTTCACTTAAGGTAGTACCAGCATGAAATCACTTTTCGACAGATTTGGCCGAATTTTTTTTCTCGGGTTTATAATAGCTTTATTTATGAATTCCTAAAATTTCATAATTTTTGACCGTTTAGATCGCGAGATATTTAAAGACAAAGTTCGCGATTTTGAGGTTCATGTCCCATTTAAAGCATGTAAAATGTCCGGTCTCTCCAACTATTTTTTATGATATTATTATATTTTGAAGAAAAAGTAGAACTTTTTGAAGAGAAAGTTTTCACTTTCGAGATATTAATTTTGACGTACCTAAATTGATCGAAATTGGGACGTTGGCATAATTATTTCCCATTTTAAACGGTCAAAATTTCTGAAACTTTGGGAATTAATAGTAAGCATTATTAAATTCTTAAATTTAACTTTTCGTTAAATTCTGTCGAAAAAAAAATTGTACCATTGCTTTAACATAGAAACTGCAAATACCATGCTGGAACATCCTTAACCTTCCTACTGGATTTTTTTCTTAACTAAAAGTAAAATATTGCAATTTTCTGAGTTTTCTGAAATTTTCCAGATTTGAACGTTACCGAGTCTCTCAAAATGATATATATACACTCCCTTGAAATATGACGATGATAAAGTTGCACAATAAAAAATATTATTTTTTATTATATTTCCCAAAGGAAAGTTGAATTTTTTGAACGAACGAATATCACTGTACATTGTATGAAAATATGCAGTACATATGAAAATTTACACATTGCCAGAGGACAAATTGATTTACCCCACATATGTATGTATGTATTTTTTTATATAAACGATTTGAAAAAATTCCTTCTCTTGTTCTAATCAATATCGATGGATAAAAGAAAAAAGGAATAATTCACATATAAAATACCCATTGGAATTTCATTTTCAAATAAAAAAAATCGAACTTTACTCAATAATGGTGGGTATAGAATGAGTGAAACAGTCCCAGAAGCATATGTTTTATCATTGTTGTAAAACTTTATTTAGTCAACAGTAGCATCAAAAAAATAAATATTGGTTTATATAATTGAGTACTGAAGTACAGATTGTTCGAAAAGTTCGGATAACTTTTTTGGATACTAAGGTTCAAAAGCACCAGTCTTCAAAAGACTCAATTCTTTAACTGCCAAAGAAAGTTTCATTTCCTGCTTGCTTTTATACTGATGGTGGAATTTTGCGAAAATTTCATCAAATGTTCATCGATTCTACTAAATATATATATATATATATATATATATATATATATATATATATATATATATATATATTTATATATCGCAAGAGCTGCGTTAGCTAAGCGAATTCCCTCAGAGATTGAAAAATAACACATTTTTCTAAGAATCCAATATTGCATTTTTATTTTTCAAGAATTTTTTTTTCAAAAACTATCCGTAAACTAACTCAAAACTTTGAATTCAATTCGACGATTCGGATATGACTCTTAAAACGATTGATGTATGTGCGTAATGTGATTATAAGGTATGTGTCGGAATTCTAGACGATTTCAACGAGTATGGTTTCTATTGATTTTTTAACTACGTGAATAGATCCAATTAACTTCCTGATAATTGAAAAGTCAGTTTAATATTTCTAAACTGTAATTTCGTTTATATGTACAAATTTTTATTATTTTTTAAAACAAAGTTTAGAACTGAATCATGCCTCCTTAAATTTCATTTTTAAATAAGAAAATTAAATTTCGATCCCTCACAAGCACTTTGTTTTCAATTTCAAATTGAGCACGTAGTTTAGGTTTAAAATGGTTTTTTATTTCTTTCAATAATTATCTAATCGTAAAAGATCAGAAAAATTTCTTGAAATGTACAACATATATACAAACTTAGCTCAAAAACACAAGTCTATTTTTGTAGTCGCTTCTTGGACATAGAAATTTCTAAATCCATTGTAATAGATATAATTGAGTAAATATATTTCTCACTACATGATGAAAATGTTTTTCCAATGTCGAACCAATGGGAATTAAAATTGAAGTTTTATTTGATGTGGTGAGGTGTGGTGTTGTGGTATACTTAACAAAAATAATATTACATTACTCTGTTTAATTTGTTTACAGAAGGGACTTTTCTCACCTCACCATAGACAGTGAATTCACTCATCCGTCATTATGTCAATCATATTAATGAGATTGTGTGTGTAATTAAAATGTGTGTGTAATCTAACTTTACTTACTAGTTCCTTACTACCCTTAAATTATATTGTTTATTTAATTCATTATTCATTATACCATGTATATATGAAATATACATAGTATATTAAGTTTAGTCCCAAGTTTGTAACGCTTAAAAATAATGATGCTAGGAAAAAAATTTTGTCATAGGTGTTCATACAATCACCTAATTAGTCCATTTTCGGTTGTCCGTCCGCCCGTCTGTGGAAACGTAAAAAGTGAGGTCAAGTTCGCAAATGAGCATCATAGGTCAATTGGGTCTTGGGTCCGTAAGACCCATCTTGTAAACCGTTAGAGATAGAACAAAAGTTTAAAAAATGTTCCTTATCAAAAATTAAACAACTTTTGTTTGAAACATTTTTTCGTAAACATCACTGTTTACCCGTGAGGGTGCCAATTAGGCGGAAATTTTATAATATGTACTATACTTGATTATCAGTTATGTATGTGTCACATGTTTGTATGTGTAATGTGATAAAGAAATGAACACTGGCTATACGTGGTATTTCAACAATTAACTCAGTCAATTGTTTGTTTTCACTTGTTAATATTAAATTTTATTTTAGGGTTGAGCAATATTTGAGCTAGCAAAAAATAATCTAATATTCTGTTATGTTTTACAGAGTGGATCATTTAAATCTATAAAGGCTAACAGCTGGTTTTGTAGTTAACTAATTAAAAAATAATTTAGACAAAAGATCCAGTGCTTGACGGGGGAAATCATGTTCTGACATCAGATTGGACTTAGTTCTTCGGATTTCTTTAATAGCCAATTTAGATCCCAAACGGTAAGAGAAATCAAATTTCTTTAAATTAGGAAGTTGATACTCATACTAAAAAAAATAACATTTTTTATCTTAAAAATTTTTTTGAAAATCATCAGCTTTCGGAGGAAATGCGACCTCGAAAGAAAACACGATAAATACGGGAAAATGCTTTAGCCAACAGTTGTCAAGGGCAATAGAGGGCATTCAAATGTGTCCATGAGTTTGACTACAATTATCGATATACTTTAAGCGTATTTTCGTTCGATTAAATCTAATCATAATTATATTTTTAAATCGCATTTTTTTCCGAAATTAAAGTTTTTCGAAAAAATGATCTAAACAAAAATTGTAAGTTTTTTAGAAAATTAATTTTCTAATTTTCCAATTGAAAGTGTTATTCTATCTTACTTTAGATAGAATTTAGAATCTAAATTAAGGCAACCCGAAGAACTAGGTCCAATATGATGTTAGAACATGATGTCCCCCATCTAACTCTGTAACATTTGTTTAACTTATTTTTTGATTGGTTAACTACAAAACGAGATATTAGCTAGCATAAATTACAATGACCCACCCTGTATAGCTGTAATGCCTGTAATGCCCTACATTGTAGAAATAAGTTTCATATCTACATTTCTAAAACATTCTGTCATGAACTTCAAACTGATAATCAAAATTGAAGAAAATTCTCGAATGATTCAAACAAAACTTCCTATAGAATATTATCTTGAAAAACATTATTTACATTTTCACAGCCGGTATACTTTTCTTCTTTGGCTCTATTAATATTAATAATGTAAAAGTTTGAATGCTCAAATGTATGAATATTTCGCTGTTTGGATTTTCTCTCCTAATTATAACACAAATGATCACTTTTTATCCTGGAAAAATGTTAGATACCTTTGGGATTATTTAAAAACGAACTACCGAACATCTCTCTTTCTTTAAAATTTGGTATAAATGTGTCTTATGGAGCATGAAATTGCAATCAAAAGGGGGAGGGATACATTGATATTCAATATATTAATATTCGATATCCATATTCGATATATCCATAATTTAAGTATCGAAAATTTGAATATCTTTATATAAAAGAAAGAAAATAGTCGATGTCGATAATATCGATGTTTTTAGTTTGCGAGTTTGTTGTCGAAGTGACTGTGAACAAAAATGATAATATAAATTGTAATAATAAAGTGTAGTTATGGGAAGCACCATCTGATTTTCGGCAAAGTGGTTACTGTAAATAACAAGTCAGTTAAAATATGGATAATAAACAGTCGATATAGTCGTTCTGTACGGGCAGTCATTATGTACAGTTGAAATAACAGTGCAGTGTGAACAGTAATTGTTGAATTAGTGTTATTGGTTGTAAATATTATAATTTTGGAATTAAAATTGTAAATTGATTTTGTGTGATAATTAATGAAACTATGTTTTAAACATTTAAGCATAGTATTTGTAGGAGTAAAATTTCATGGGATTCGCCTGGTGGTGTTGTATTATATCGAATCTATTAAAGTTAGGACGTTACAATATAATAATATCGATATTATAATATCAAATGATATCGATATTAAAATATCGTTGTCATTCTTCCTAGTTATCATATTACGGTTTGTTTTAAAAATAATTCTCATTTTATTACAAACCATACTGGGTAATTTTATATTTACTACAATAGCACGTTATCACAACTGCAACTTCAGAAAAATGGGTTTTATCTCATAGCAACACGTATTTAATATTAGAAACATCCTATTTAGTCCCTAGTCACATAAACATAGAATTAAATACATAACTTCGTTTGTGTAATGATGGTGAAAATATTTTAGATCTCACACGAATGTTTTAAACTGACCATACACAGAGTTTTAGATCAAGAGCCAGCACAAAAAAAGTTTAAATATATTCTAACTTGCCACGAAACTATATTAGTTATTCTGATATATGAGCTATATTATTGTATAGTTTCAATTAAAGTAGTTTTTGTGTGAAAGCTTCACAAACAAACAACCTTGCTTTCACATTTATAATATATTAGGATAGGGATAGGGATTAAAACAATTCCATATCAGAGCTGTCATGACATTTTAACTCAATATATTTACTCTTCTTCGTTCAATTTTAATGTATTAATTATTGATAATTGGTAAACTGTCGCTGATGGGATTCGTTTCTGCAACGACCTGGTTCCTAGAAAGCAAGTGAAATGCATACGACAGCTCGAATGTAGATCTGCAGTTGGTACTTTGGTTGTTTTGGCTTGTTTATGGTGTCTGTTCAGCTGTTTTTCGAAAATTAAATATAATTTATGATATTTCTTTATTTATTTATACAAATAAATTATTAGAATATAAATGAAAATGCTAAAAGCTAAATTATAACGACTGTCAACAGGGTTTTGTACAGCGTTATATAAATAATTTTAAAATTATATGTAAAATTAATTACAATTTTATTATTTACAAACAAATATTTATTCAAATATTCAGTATTACTGCATCAAGTGGGCCATCCAACCATAGAAAGAGAAGTATGATGTTTAAAGACTGAAGGTATACGGTATAAAGATTTAAATATCAGAAGATATACGCTAGAAATATAAAATATTGATTTAATTAAATTTGCAATAATCGCAGGGTGTATTTGTGGGTTCAAACCAAAGGGATACGCCTTTCATCGTCATATACCCCTCCATTAGAGTCTCAAACATTCATCAAGATTTCATCTTTTTAAACTCTAACTCCCTCCTCGTCACAGCGCATCACTTTTTCTACAAACCTCTTGCAAATATAACGTCATATGTACTAGAACTTCCTCCTCTATAAATAATTAGACATATAAAAAAAAAACATACAAAACAAAAATTAATAGAAAATCGGCCAGGAAAACGCATGTCATCTTCCCTTGCAGACTTTCTTCAATATCCCACTACAATACGCTAAGTAGTACTTCTCCTTTTCCTGGGATAAACGACGTATTTTATAAATAGCCTCCTGAGGAAGAGAAAATTCGAAAACAATAATATAGATTCACGCTGGAGTAAGACCAATTAAGATCACGCTTAGTTCTCACGAAACACTTCCGAGTTCGAGTAAGTTCTCTGTAAGAATGTCAGCTTTAATTGGAATTTCTTGTATTGTATCGTTCTGCATATTTAATATTAAACATTAGCCATAATATATCTATATATAAAAATGTTATGTTGGTTTGTGTACGCTTCAAAAACTCAAAAATTTCTGCATCGATTCAGCTCAAATTTTTATACGATATACAACCCGCTTAGAGGATGGTTTTATCTATTTTTACCCTCGGCGCAAGTGGGTTATGGAGGGGGAAGAGGGAATGAATAATCAATTATTTTTAAATATTCCCAATTAAGGTATAGAATAAAAGGGCATGACGTGAACATTACCTACATAACTATAACCCCCGACGCAAGGAGATATGGGAGTGGAATAGAAGTGGGGATGAACAATCTGAACTCTTTTATCGGGAGTTTGTCAAATTTTATAAATTTTACAAACTGTTAAACGTGAAAGGGTGCAGCTAGTTTTTTATAATTAATAAGAATATACAAAATGAAATTATGTATATATTTCTTCTCAAATGTTTTCTAAATTCATCTCTTCTTCAGTTTAAAAGTTGAGTCTCCATTTTGAAAAATCGAGTTTACGCCATATAAGTTCATTGCGCGCTTATATAAACCAGTAAAAATTGATTCCGTAATAGTCAACATGCATGTTTCTGTTTAAATCTGTTTTAACATAGATGAATATACGAATTATACTTTTATTTGCAATCTGACTATACACTAAGCAAATGAGTGTAAATTGAATATAAGGCGTTCAATTTGTATTCAAAAAAATTTTTATTTCTAATAGTTTCGACATAAGTACGTGAATGAAAGCATACAAGCGTACGAACAGACGTCACACCGAAATTAGTCAAAAAGGGTAGCGGTATGTTAAAAATTACTTTTTTTCGTTGAAATCTTGATGCTTATGCGATATGCGATTGCAAAACTTCCTTTTCTTTGTACGTAGAAGTAGAAATGGAATGATTTATATTTATCCCCAAAAGAGGTGGGTTGTGTTTCACATCATGATGTACTATTTCTCATAATTCTTATGATATGATATAATTGAAACATAAATAACAATATTATTCTTATCTTGTCAGTCTCAGTGAGTCTTCTTCGTCATATTCCTTAATTTTTTTTTTTTTTTTTAGAACATCTTTATTATATTTTATTAAATTAAATGATAAAATTTGCTTACTTTATGGTTGAAAGTGCTTGTTTTCATCCCGAAAATTTATTTCAAAAGTCTTATTTATATCTTTACGCTTTTAGAGGTATCAGTAATGCTATAAATATTATCGAAGATAATGTGCAGCCCGCTACCAAATTAGCAACGAGTACAATTCACAATAAGAGTAATGAAGATCAGCTAATTCATTCTGATGATAGTCGACTTGGTAGTCGAAATACGTATTTATATAATACAAAAAATTGATCATGGAATTTTGGGCAAAAACCGAAATTTATTTCAATAATGCTGTACATTATAAAAAATGTATACCTTCACCACGAGCTAGATTCTTTTAACAAAAATTATACGCAAAATAACACTGATAATCTTATATTTAAAGCTTATCCGCTCAACAAACGCCCCACTTACGAGTATTTTCGATGAGGGGAAAAGTAGTAAAGTATAATTATGGCGCTCAGTAGTTTCTTAAGTTACTTTTTGGCTGTGCGTCCATCCATTTTTTGTCATTAAAGGTTTCTACAAGATTATACCATGACTATCAAAGGTGATTAACAAAAATAATTACAAAATAACAGGAAGAAATGGAAAATTCATAATATTCCACGGCCTTATAGCTCAATTGCTTAGAGTTTGAATACTTTAAAAATGTCAGAAGTTGGGTTCGCGATCCTTGCTTATCATATGTAGCTACAAGTAAAACATGTAACCATTAGGCTTACTTATAAAGGCCATATCCACCACGACTTGTTTCGTTCAAAATTTTACGAATTTTATCAATTTTGTTATTATTTCTGCTTTCAAAATATAAATATAAATAAATAAATAAATGAAACAATTCCACCTCATTGCCAACCCACGTTTTTTTTACGAAAAGGTCAATTTTAAAGGTTAAAATATACATTATTTGTAGGTACTATATAAAACAATATTACAGTCGAATTTCATACATTGTTTGGGGGTTCGGTTTCTGGTGCGGTGTATGATGGTAAAATTTGCCCAATAACGTAGATGGGTAATGAAAAAAATTCATACCACGTCAAATACCGAATCTGTTGCATTCGGAACCCCAATTTTCTTTTAGTCCAAAATAAATCGTAGACAGAATAGTTTTGAACGAAGTAACAGTATTGAAAATTATTTTCTGAAAAAATTTAAGATAAAATACGAACTACTAAATATCGTATAATTTTATTTTATACAAGACTATAATATTATTATAAAGTTAGAACTTGTTGGAGTAGTGGATATAATTAGACGAAGAAACAAAGCAATAAAGTTCGAAAAATTTGAGTAGAAAATCGGATTTGAATGCGGCTTTCGACATTCAATTCGTTTGAGCGTCAGGAAATTTTGTGACCTAATCTGATTTATAAGAAATTAATAATATGCAATTGCCATAATTAATATGCATTATAAATTGACCATTAATATTAAATTCACAATTCGATTAAGTGGTGAAAATGATTTCAATCTTGTTACACGGAAGTTTTTGGGGTCGCTGAACACGAATATCATGACAGAATTGGTCTCAGAGGTAAATGGTGCTCAGAGTTAACGGTTTCTCGTCGTCTAGTGGAGTTTTCGGGATATTTGTTAAATAATCGGCCCAAACTCGTTACACGGGGGTTTTTGGGGTCGCTGTTCACTCGGAGTTTTCGAGAAATTCCCAAATCCTCCCGCTGCATTTTTTTGGACTTAGATCATTTTTTGTGCTTCGTTTCTTCGTCTAAATATAGAATTGTTATTTTAACATTTTGCAGAATTATGTTTAATTATGTATATTTTAATGTTTGTATTATTATCCTTATGTTTTTACTTTTATTTGGAATATTGTACTAAAAAATTAATCAACTTTTCAACTTTAATTAAAAAGAAAGCTTAGTTTATTTTTTCGTATTCATTTTTGTTTTTCTTTTATGATTTATAACCGCAAGCCCACGCTTAAAAAATTACTGATTACATCACCTTTGAGACTTGTATAAGTGTTTGGCCAAAAAAATAAGAAAATAAAATAGTCGATCTGCTTAAATAATCCAAGTGAAGTTATTTCTCTGAGATTATCTTTATTTGGATGTAAGAAATAACCTTTGAAAAGTCCTTTGAAGTATCATGTGTGCAAGAAAAAATATACAAGGTCAAAGGTCGCGAAAATAGGTTTGTTTCATATACCTCGTAAACGTCGTATACTAAGTTAGTTTATTGCAGTTTTAGTTAATATAAAATAAGTTCGTGAGTTAATTTTACATAAAAAAGGTTGTATATAAAACATCCATAGAAGCAATAGTTCTCAAGATATTTGGCTGAAAAAATATCTACAAAATATTAAAAAAATTTACAAAAAGTATTTATAATATTACAATCGTTTTATCGAATAGCCGTCAATTTTGAGCTTATCCTATGATAAAAAATTACCCGGGTCTTGTGAAAGACAACGTTCAACTTACGAGAATTGGATTCAAATGTTTCTAGGTTTAATATTATAAACCACACAATAATTTCTATAATTTCTAAGTGTGACTAATGATGCGGAACCACTTTGAACTAGCACTCACATTCGAACTAGACTCACACTTGAGAGATTATTACGAATGCTATATATGAAGAAAAAAACTGTTGAACTTTAACATTAAACTTGAAAAATAATAACACTAAGGAATTAAAATAAATGAAAAAACTATATATAAACTTTACGAATCGTTTTTAAAAACTCGTTAATTTGCATTATTTTTGTAACTATTGATATGTAGTAAAAACTTATTAAATTATAAAATGTGACCCCGAAATGAGTTGATATTTTTATTTGGGTATCAATAGCATTTTTGTTCTATTGAAAACGGAATGATGAGGTAATGTGAGGTTTTTCAATGATGAGGTAATGTGGGGTAATAATCTACGTCAAAAGTTCCTAAAGAAAAAAAAAAAACAAGTAAAAATCTGTTTTTGATCCAAACAAAATGTGGTTTGAAAAGCGTTTTGTTTTAATTAACGGCATCATAAAGCTTTATAAAATAGATTCGAGTTGGTAAAACCTCGTACTACTCGAGTAAACGACACTTAAACCTTTAAATTCTTTTCTATAGCTTCGATTGACCTGAAAATTTGGAATTGAGCTTTGCTCATCCTCTAGATCAAAAGTTATATGGTGCCTAATGATGCTTTTACCCAGGGGATGGTAACCATCCCTTCTAGGCGGTGGCACATATATGTTGTAAATGGCAAGAGGAATCTATAGAGCGATGAAATTTAAGCAAAAAGTGGCATCAATACTATCCGAGTTATTAGTTATCATATAATAATAACTAAATCTTGAAAATGAAAAAAGTTTCATTTTCAAGTGCTATAAAAAATCTTGAAAATGAAAAAAGTTTCAAGTCATTTGTACGAAAATTAACTAAATTTAAATTTAGTTATAATTAAAAGAAAGTTTCTCGTACCACTTTTTTTATGTTTTATTCAGCACAAAAACTGATGAATTTACTAAGTGAACTAAAATTAATGCATAACGCTTTTACTTTATTTAGGTACTGAAATGTTCAAAAAGTTTTAACAGTTCATCCTAGGGATTTAATTTATTGTAGAAATTTCAGCCGCGCTTGACCATTTCTCCATACAATATGTAAAAGACAGAGATTGTGCCTAAACTCCAAATTTTATTTTTTCTTCTTGTCGATAAATTTTGCACTTTTTATATCTTAAAAATAAATAGATTTTTTTCCTCCCGAGTGCGTTTAAGTATCATATTTTAAACAAAAATTAGAAAATGTGTCGTCAGTTCAAATTTTAGAGTTTTCAAACCAAATACTTCAAAAAAAAAGACATCAAAAACATTTAATGAAGTTCAGATAACGTTTCAAATGAAATCCAAGTGAAAAAATTGATGCACAATGAAAACATTCAGTAGCCTTTTTTAAGCAATTGACATTGACAACTGTTACGTAGGTTGTCTAAGGGGCAGTTCTTATATTGATCGTCCACAAACAATTCGATATGACCTAATTTAGCTAAGGAAGATAAAACCGACCTTTTTATAACAGCACTACAATAGAAACAATGAAGAATTAAAAAAATAAATATATAATACTAATATTAACGAGCTTTTTTGTTTTAAATTCCAGAGATACAAATTTTTTAGTATATCTTTTAGGTAATTATGAGATAATGAACATAACGCTTGTACGTCATACAGGCTATATATTGATATCCTGCTCGTACAAAGTATTAAAAAAGTTTTTAATTTTCAAGTACCTAGAAAAAAAACTTTTCTAGTTTTATGCTTATTTTTTCTATTTGAGAAGTAGTATATTAGTTAAATTTTCATTATAAAAAAATTAACATTTTTATACCATGCATATATGAAATATACATAGTATATTAAGTTTAGTCCCAAGTTTGTAACGCTTAAAAATAATGATGCTAGGAAAAAAATTTTGTCATAGGTGTTCATAAAATCACCTAATTAGTTCATTTCCAGTTGTCCGTCCGTCTGTGGTCACGATAACTCAAAAACGAAAAAAGATATCGAGTTTACAGCGTACTCAGGACGTAAAAAGTGAGGTCAAGTTCGTAAATGAGCATTATAGGTCAATTCGGTCTTGGGTCCGTAGGACCCATCTTGTAAACCGTTAGAGATAGATCAAAAGTTTAAATGTAAAAAATGTTCCTTATAAAAAAATAAAAAACTTTTGTTTGAAACATTTTTTTGTAAACATCACTGTTTACCCACGAGAGCGTTAATTAGGTGCAAATTTTATAGTATGTATTAATATAGGAATTGTGTGTTGCCTATTTAAAAGTGAATATCTTTTGTTATTTACGTGACGTCAAAAAACAAACAATTGCGCATCAACACTGTCTATATATTTTTGTATGTGTTATGTGATAAAGAAATCAACACTGACTATGCATGGTATTTCAACAATTAACTCAGTCAATTGTTTCTTTTCACTTGTTAAAGTTATTTTAAAAATATTTTAGGAAAAAAAATATAAAGAGTGAAAAGAAGAAGTCATATGAAATTCGGTATACAGGAATTAAATACGGAATGTATATGTAAAAGAAACACCGTCATAGAACGGATATTATTTACACTCATTAATTTTTAATGATAACTTTTTTTATTTAAACTTTTTATTTTTCTTTTGAATAAACAACATAAAAGAAAATGTACTTATCTAAAAAAGTTATACCAACTAATTTTCTACTTTGAACAATGTATGAAATCATTCTTGTGATCTTGAAATTGTCCTTGTATCTTTCGCTTACCCTATCATCATTTAACCTAGAACAATGTCATTTTCATCATAATGAAAACTCTGTTTAAAGTTCCGTACCAAGTGAGATTGCCCTTCTTCTTAGTTATCATATTGCAGATTTCTTCTTCATCTATAGATGACTTCGATTTTCTTCTAGATACTTACAAAAAATAAAATTAAACTGATTCTTAATTATCATTATAAACACACGAGTTGAATTAAACGTCCATTGACATTTAAAAAAATACAGATTCGAAGTGACCAAAGGCCAGGATCTCAACTGTAAAACAGAAATTTAGTGTCGGGCTATCATTAAGCGTAGTTCAACTGACATTTTGCCCAAATATTACCGTTCACTCCGTCCTATACCAAGCCAATAGCCGATGACAATACCAATCTCTGTTTGATCGATATTTTTTCAAAATATCAACACTCAGTTACAGACAATTCGTATACTAATCTGTTCATAATACCATCCGTCTGATTTAAATTGCGTTAAAATATTCGTAATCTTCTAGTTTTGAAAATTATCTAACAGCATTCAATCGCTAAGAACCTAGTTTTTTCCAAGGGGTTTTTTACGGGGTTTCAAAATATATATGGAGTAATCATTTAAGATAGATGTTCTTTGATAAAAACAACCACTTCGGAGGATGGAAAGAGATAAATAACCTAAAAATCAACATGGGTATCACTTGAAAGGTTTGTTATAGTGATGAGAACCAGGACCAAAACCAGGTTGATTTTGACTGTCTTTATCTTACACACTAAGGTAAGAACTTTGCTCTATGTCTTACACATTGGTCT
The DNA here is from genome assembly GCF_905475395.1 of Chrysoperla carnea. Classification (NCBI taxonomy): domain Eukaryota; kingdom Metazoa; phylum Arthropoda; class Insecta; order Neuroptera; family Chrysopidae; genus Chrysoperla; species Chrysoperla carnea. The sequence goes on along the minus strand of NC_058337.1, from coordinate 67,525,726 downwards.
TGGCCCTGCCTAGCATACTTGGTGTTGTACTTTGATCTTGTTATTAATCATATGTAAGACCAAACAAGACTTACAAGACCAAGACCAATGAGTAAGACAAATAGATGCTAAGCCCATTATACTAAATTTTTAAAACAAATACGGTCATGGTTTTGGTCTTGATCTTGGCCTCGCTCATCACTAGTTTATCGGGATGTCGGTCACGTAAACGTCATCAATTTTGAAATTTAAAACACTTTACCAACGACAAAATTTTAAAAATTTGAGGTTATGAACTTAATAAACTATTTCTCACACGGACAATGCTACATACTACGTAGATTAATCGCGCTTAAGCTCACCCAGTACTTTATTGGTTTTTGCCCCAGCTAATAGATTAGTGAAGAATATTGTCTATAAAGAAATTTATAGTATTTTTCTATTATTATGACTATATTCTTTGAACCTAAAATTAAAAAGCAAATATGACGAGAGGGACTCCACGGAAAAAGCTAATAGAAAATATAAATAATTGTTTGAAGATTTTTCTTCTCATACTTTTTTATCCTTTCTTCACGTCTATCGTTGAAGGCGTTGCTTGCGTTTATACATACCTTAAATCGGTGCTGGACGGAACATGGGGGCAATAAATGGTTTGCATGCGGCCGTGTAGTTTTTGTTTGAAGGAAAAAGCCTTAAAAAATTTGGCCAATTAAAACTCAACATGTACATGCTATAATCTAGTTCATTAAAATAAAATTAAGCGTATCTTATGAGACACCTGTTAGTTGTATATTAAAGCCGATAATACCTAAAATATAATGAAACGAATATTCCTCGAAAAATATCAAATATATTAGAATATATAGTTATTTCAGTTGAAGCAATATAATAATAATGCAAATACATATCATATGATACGAAGCCTTTGGTGTGGGAATTAAATACACACTTGGCCAGTTTATATAAGTAATAAGCATATATATACAGACAGTTTAAGGAGGCTATACAAATATTATAAAATACTTGTTTTTGTTTTGAAACCAAAATCATAAAGCAAGACCACATTATGATGCCACATTTAAAACGTTCAGCACCACGTGAAATTTCCTGGTATACAATATTGTATAACGACTGGTGAGATGCTGAAGAATCCAATGAAGATCCAGCTGAAGGTTCTTCGTATGTCAATATTTTCGTAGTTTCTACTCCTCTTTAAGTTTTGTTAGCTATATTTCAAAAACGCAGACCTAAAAGTTGGATATATGTTTCTTAGAATAAAACTATCCATGCAACGTCCTCAGTATTTACAACTACTCCTGAGATCAGGGCTGGATTAATGCACGGGGTCGATTGGGTCCATGGTCATTGCCCCCCAGTATTCTAGAGGACCCCGAAAATCAAATGTAAAAAAAAAATCAGCAAATGGCTGATAGAATAAGCGAGCATGTAATCTTCAATCGTAGATCCCCAAACCTGCTTAAATCAAAGTGCTTAAAATAAATACAAACTAAAATTTATTGAAAAAATCGATGGTCAAAATAATTTTACAAATTTTAACATACAATGAAACCTACGTTTGAGTTATTTCAATATAATTTAAATAATTTTTCATATTATCTACACGTGATTTCTTAAATTTGTAAATAAAAAGTCTGTCCTTACATGGGGCCCCTATAATTTTCGACCCAGAACCCCTAAAATGTTTAATACGGCCCTGCCTGAGACACCTTGCATTAATCTGTAAACTTTATTCATTTTTCCGAGAACATTTCAAACCATTTTAATATCAAATGCACGTTTTAATGATTACGTGTACAATGAAAATTTACCATGTGTAACAAAAATTAATATTGTGATGAAAATAATTAATAATTTTATTTTCAAAATGGCACATAGTCTTTTATGATTGGTGGTACACTTTTAATAAAAATAAAAATATTATATGAATTATTGTGTTGAAAGAATTTATATGTTTTGTGAAAACGTATAAGCTGACTGCTACGATAGACACGTAGACCCTTATTTTAAAACATCAAATATGTTTATAAATAAATGAAAAATATTTCTTGAAAAGTCGTTAAAGTGGTTACATGTAGCTTTTCAAAAATAAAAATAAATTTACTATCTTACTGAGAAAAAAATTCAATTTGAATCAAATAGTATTTGCTCCTACCAAAATCACTACTGAAAGAAGTAAAAATTTGTTCTCAAATCAAAATCTTCCCGACGTGATTTTCCCTTATTAAACAAACTTAATTTCAAAAAATTTAACGAACACATGTATACTTCTTCTCCAAATTGGTGTTAAAGCCCTGGTGTTTAAAGAAACGTAAAGATATGTTGAAAATTGCTATTTTGAAAATCGGACCCATTACAATTACTTCTTATTTTAGGAAATTAATGCACTAATCTTTGAAATTTTTTTTCTTTATGATGTTTTACTTTTGATGCATTCATTGCAACTTACTCGTGATTTTATAGGGCGCAAAAACCAAAATCTAAGCCTGTAAATTTCAAAACACTGCTTTGGAAAATAATGAGATATGAACAGCTTTAATAATACTCACTGAGAAAAAAGTTTTACCAAAAAAAGGTAGTTTTACTAAAAAAAATTATAGTAAAACAAAATTCTTTGTACTCAGCATAAGTCTGCTGAGAGAATAAAATTTCGAAGACTACTTTTTAGTCACATTTCCCTGAAAGACTTCAATAGACTTATGCACTGTATCGAAGGTGAACGAGCAGGACAGACGACATGTTATAGATCCGTTTCATATCTGAAACATGATTTACAGAGTTTTTGAGACAACAATACAAATGTACATTAACTACGGAGAACAATGTTTTTTTCGAAGTTTTTAAGCCTTGCCTCATCTGTGCTCTGCCCAGCCCACATTCCAATTGAGCTAGAGAGAAAATTTGAAGGGGTGTGTCCCTTTTTTATGTCGAAATATAATATTTTTGTTGCAACCTGTTGCAACCCCACAAATTGAATAGGGAGAGTTCAACCGAACCTTTTAGCTTCAACCGAAAAAATTATAATGTAATGCTACACTTCCTTTCATTTCCTATATCAATACGTTCTTAGCTCTTAGGGAATATTTGGAGAAAACAGTATCATATCATATTGGATAACTATCTCTGGCGTTGTTTTGTCTGTTATTCTTCCAGACATTTAAAATATGAGGTTTATCATAAATTTGAATTTTTTTTAAATAAACCAAATTTGTTTAAAATTTAAATATGTACTTTTAAGATACCTTGTAATAAAATATAATATTCGCAGTCAATACTCCACAATAAATGTGTAGAGGTAATCTGTTTGTCTACAACGACTGGCGTTATAAAGTCTGGTAAAATGGGAAAATATACGTATATCACATAAAATCTATAAATATATCGCAAAACATAATTCAAAACCGTTTTATTATTATGAATCTAATCATTTATTTAAGAATAAAAAATTAAAATTAGTATTTCGGATTTCTCCGTTTTCGAGTAATATAAAATGATCGCTCTTATTTCCTTATTATGGGTGAAAAAATAATGCAACAAAAGTAAATTTTTAGTTTCCGAAATGCTCAAATAATCTTCGAAAAAATTTTTGCTATGCTTTAAAATACTTGTTAAATACAAATGAAAATAAATTTTCTTATATATAATTATGAATATCATATATATGGTGTATATTTTATTTTTCTTTAAGCCTCAATCATCTCAGAATGATTAGCATAACATTTGTCCATGACGGATCGTCAAAAATAATAGTCCGACAGAGAATAGTATTTTAAATATTAACTTTTTTTTTGATAAATGAAGTGTTGATGTAAATTTTGAAGTTTTCAATACATTCAATAAGACCCTTCACCGAACAATCGTACATCAATCATTTCGTTAGAACTCTGAGCGATGAAATAACAGTATTAAAAGGTATTTAAAAAAAATCTTTTACAATTTTTTGGTTTTTAATTTTTTTTTATTTGCTAATGTTTCGATCTCAATTGTGTCTTTTTCAAGGCGCAATATTCTGCTGATAAACGTTATTAATTGTTAAATTTGCTGTAGATCCTTGAAAAAGACCAAATTGTGACCAAAAAGACCTGTTATTTTACCCGCTGTCTACACTCGGTGAAAATTATGATTGATAGATAACTTGTAAATAAGTTATAAGTTATTAGTATTATATATAAATTTTATTAGAGTTATTATAATAAGCTAACCTTGATATAGCTCCGACATATATATATATACATTTATAGCATTCGTACAGTTTTCGTTCAGCGATCCCTCTCACATTTCCCTTTCATACCATATATAATACCTGAAATATATCAAAGTATACTAAATTTAGTCCCAAGTTTGTAACGCTTAAAAATATTGATGCTACGAACAAAATTTTAGTATTGGTGTTCATAAATCACCTTAATAGTCCATTTTCGATTGTCTGTCCGTACGTCTGTTTGTCTGTGAACACGATAACTTTTAACACTGTGAACACGATAATTTTTATAGCGTATTCAGGACGTAAAAGTGAGGTTGAGTTTGTAAATGAGGTAAATAGGATCTTGTAAACCTTTGGACACAAAAGTTTAAAAGTAACAAATTTTCCTTATAAAAAAATAAATAACTTTTATATGAAACATTTTTTCGTATACCTGACTGTTTTCACGTGAGGGCACAAATTAGTTTAGAAACATTATATAGTATGTATACAAGTATACTCAATGTCAAAAATGCTCGTTTTAAAACATTCTAAGTGTTGCTATTATAACATAACATATGATGAGTACGCTTAGAATGTTTTAACTGTGGCATTTTTTTTGACAGTGAGGTACCTATTGTTTATATATCAAATTTATACGTTACATTTATTATGTATGAATTTGTGTGTTTATTACTATATCCAGCGAGGAAGTGAGAAGTAAGATACTTTGTGTGTACTAAAGGCAGTCGTTAACACTGTCTATACATGGTATTTTAACAATTAACTTAGCCAATTGTTTGTTTTTACTTGTTTCTTGGTATTTTTGCTCGTTTATCATTATGTATCTAATTTTTTTCTGTAACTCCTTACATATAATAATTCTTCATCTTCTTAGCTATTTTGTGATCATCATTTGCTGTTGGGTATTTATATCTATCCTCTTATACATCTCCTTTTCGTTCCAACAGGATGTTCTTTTGTATTTAATAAATATTGTTGCAATATAGTATCTTGATATTTTAGACTATAATATTTATATACAATGAAGGTTGCTTTACTTACGGATGTATGCTTTTAAGTCCCATATTTTACTTTGATTATTACTTTTCTTCAAGTTGTTTATATCTTAGTATTTTTCTTTTCTACGTTCGAAGCTTGAATATAATTTATGGCGTTATAGTTCAAACAATGATGACCGTTCCAAATCTACAACAATCAATATGTTAAGTACAGGGTGGGGTAGAGTATGGAATTTTAAAACTTCGTAAAAAGGAATTTAATAAATTTTTCAAATTAACCTTTTACCATCTTCAACTACATTAAAGAGAAAATTGATTGTTTTTTAAGCATGTTTTACTGTGTTTTTAAGTCACTAATGACCACGTTTTTGTTGTTATGCATTCGGAATTGAATACTAACAACAATATTGAAGAACCGAAAAAGTGGATCGTACAAGAAGTGGTTCAAATTGCAAATATCTATGGCGAAACGGACGTTATCCTACTTGAGGGAAAGTTTACATTTAATTTTCTTTAGTATACTTAATTTTCTTAAAGGTTTTTTATGCAATGTTACGCCAGTAGAATCTTACAAAAAAAAACACCTAAAATTGCAAAACACAATGTAAAGCTACTTTTTGGTATGTTATTTGAACCCCTTAGGGAAGTGTGAAACTACGTTTTGTTAGCAAAAAAAAGTTGTGCTATTTGCGTTATCCGTTAAAAACTGCAAATTTTTCGGACTTATTTCAGTTTCTGCAATTCAAATCAAAAACTATGAGGTTTTGACATTATTATAAAATTAATATCGAAAAACGGTGGCATAAACAAAATAGAGATATCTAACATTATACTCACGTTAAATATAGAAAACAAATACCTAAATACAAATCCTATTATTTAATCGATTTCTTGTGTTTTTAAAATTCATGAAGCAATATCGGAATATTCCTTTGAGAAAATGTTTTCATGGAATTTTTATTTATTTAACATTAGACAAATACATATCATAAATATTTTGATCATAAGAAAAAACAGTGGAAAAAAATAGATTAAAAAAAATGAAAAATAAATGTTGATGTTGTTCTTATACCGTATACAGATGGTATTGTATTACTAGCTCCGTCTAACTTAAGCGATATTCCTAAATGAGGTGACACACAGATATCTAAATGGGGTATCAAACTTTCACGTTATAACTACATTTTACATATACTTTGGCGCACCGTAAGTAAATCTTTATTCTTAATTATGACACTTTACAATTTATGGCTATTTGACGAGTCCACAAAATTATAGCGTTTTCGTCCGCCATCTGTAATGGCCGCGCACGATAAACCCAATCACTGTTTTGAGTGGCAACATGTTTCTTTAAACCCCGAACAAAAAAAAGGGTATTATAAGTTCGACCGCTATATGTGTGTCTGTCTGTGGCATCGTAGTGGATGAACCGATTTGGATTTTTTTGTTTCGTTTGAAAGATAATTTAATGGGGAGTGTTCTTTGCTATATTTCAAATGCGAGTTAAGGTTTCTGTACCCGAAACAACTGAAAAATAGGCGATAATCCTCAAAATCGGTTCAGTTTGGAGAAGGCTCTAAGAAAAAAAGGTAATTTAATGGAGAGTATTCTTAGATACGTTTCAATTGCGAGTTTAGTGTTCCGTACCCGGAAAAATTCTCAAAATTAAGAATCAAAATGAAACTAATATTCTCTCTTGTAGAGACCTTCAATAGCTATTAAATAATTTTAATTCATAGAAAGTGCCATGTTCCCTTAGAAATAAGGTCTTGCTACAAAGTTACAGAAATGAAATAATAGACTTTAGTTTCTGTAAAAGTGCATTACATAGCATTATCTTTATATATATAAATATATATATATATATATATATATATATATATATATATATATATATATATATATATATTTTATATATATATATATATATATATATATCTTAATATATATATTTCTTGTGTGCGTGTGTATGTAATTGAACTCCTCCTAGACGGCTGGACCGATTTTGATGAAATTTTTTGTGTGTGTTCGTGGAGATTCGAGAATGGTTTAGATTTACAATTTGGTCCAGTACAACTGTTTTTGAGGGCTCCGTACCAAAAAAATGAAATTTCATTAAATGGTGGGAGCGCATATAAATCATATCACATTATGTATACTATGTGTACTATGTATTTTTAATAGTATTCAGGTATTGTCAATAGGCATTTATTAGAGCCATATATAGCCATAGAGCGCAGCGAGCTCTACTATCAAAGGTCAGGCCAAAGGTCGAAGGTCAGGCCACTCCAATAAATAGGAGTTAAATTGGGGTTTAGCGGGATGGGTTTAGCGGACAGGCTAAACGTAGTATAGGTATTCATGAATTGGAGTTACGTTTTTACGGGACAACGTCCGTCGGGGCCGCTAGTATATATATATATATATTTCGTGTGTGTGTGTATGTAACTGAACTCTGCCTAGACGGCTGGACCGACTTTGATGAAATTTTTTGTGTGAGTTCAAGGAGATTTGAGGATGGTTTAGATTCATTAATTTGGTCCAGTACAAGTGTTTTTGAGGGTTCCACACCAAAAAAATGAAATTTCATTAAATGGTGGGAGCGCATATAAATCATATTACATTATATTACAACTTACTATGTGTACTATGTATTTTTAATAGTATTCAGGTATTGTCAATAGGCATTTATCAGAGCCACATACGAGCGCACCGAGCATAGGTTTTAATGAATTGGAGTTACGTTTTCACGGGACAACGTCAGTCGGGGCCGCTAGTCTATATATCATATCATAACAATGTATTTTGCGACATTTAAAACATGTTATTACGTCTAACATTTTTCTAATGGGTTAGTTGACTTTTACTAATGGTTTGTAAATTCAACAACAGAACACGATTTTTTATCTTTCATTTCTTAGATGTTTCTCTGTAGTGCCATTTTCGATGAATAAAACCTATTTGTTTTGACTCATTTTCAGTAAATTGACTCATTTTTAGCACATTTCAGCAGTCTATGTAGCAAATGATTCAGCCCTGCGACAAGCTCAATAATATAACAATTGACAATTAATTTTTTTTTAATGTGCATTCAAATGATTGTGATCTCATGTTATTACATCAACTTAAATTGTGTCAAATGGTGATCTGAATATTGAAAATACAAGTATATAGCGTGTTTTTGATTGGCTCTCAGTGGATATAATGACATTAAAACCAATTATAAGTCTACTTTTTTTACACCAAAACTCATTTATTAACTAAAATTAATTAATAAAAAAAAAGAAATTATTAATAAATGTGAAAACAGACAAATGAGTTGAATTGTTGAAATACCCGGTATGGAAAGTGTTGAATATCAGTGCTTGCATTATTTTTTATAAATAAGAAGACATTAAAACACAATTATGGCGGCCGGAATTTTTCGACGAACACAAGTATTTTCTAGAATTTTTTTTCGTTTTTCGAAATCATTTCCTAAGACTATTAGTTGAAGGTACTTGAAAATTTTCAACTCCCTATCTTTCATAGTTTTGGGGAAAGCGGACACCAAAGTTTTGCTCTAATTTGCGACCTTACAGATAAACAATGATTACGAAAAAATGTTTCAAACAAAAGTTGTTGTTTTTTTTTTTACATTTAAACATTTGTTCTGTTTCTAACGGTTTACAAGATGGCTCTTACGGACCCAAAACCCAATTGACTTGAGTTATCGTGATGACGGAGAGATGTCTGGCAAACAGGCAGATAACCCAAAATGTCAATTTAACCCAAAATGAACTAATTAGGTTTTTTATGAACATCTATACGAAAATTTTGCCTCAATATTTTTAAGCGTTACAAACCTGGGACTAAACTTTGATACCTGGATATACTTTACGTATATACAGGCTAAATAATTAATGCAGCTTCTCTATTGGTGAGAATTTCATTTATGATAAGTAAAATCATAAAATGGGAACTCCATTTTTTATACTATGGCGCATAGAAACAAAATTAAAATAAAAGAATAACTATTTGATGTTTATCATTATCTTTATAAAAACATATCTCTTGAAGTTTGTTTATTATTCTTTTTTTATATTTATTTATTCAATGTCTGTTTTTCTTCATCGTTTTTCGTTATGGTTTTAACAACAACTGAACTGCTGTTTTTAAGTAACACATATACTCACTACATATACTTTTCCCAATGGAATACTTGTATGAGCATACGTTATTTTTGGTAACACTTCATCAACTTTATTTCACCTCTATGCAAACCTTTCATAGTAAAGGGTTTTACTTTGAAAATGATAGAATTAAAGAAAATTCATACACTACAAAAATATAACATTTCGATTATTCAATCGTATAGATTTAGTCCGATATCATCGATGATATGTTTTTGGTTACTTTTAAGGGCAATCAATCGAAACGTCAAATTTCGATGATGATTATGTTGTTTGATAATTTATAAAACCGGTTGATTTAAAATTTCATATCAAACAATGAATAGCTGACACAACTGAGAAATAATATATGAGTGGAGTAAGTGTCAAAAATTTGCCTTTTGGGGATAGTAATTTCTCAAACTCTCAACTCCCTTTTTTATACCACAAAATCTTGTTTAAAGGTATTTCCAGCTTGGTATTTGGCAATTTCTATGCAAAAGCTATGGTAACATTTTTTCGGCAGAATTTAACGAGAAATTAAATTTAAGAACTTAATGTCTTCAAAACGAAATTTAATATCTAAAATTTTTATTTTATTTTATTCTAAAAACATTCCTTTCAACTCTTCTACTTTTTTTTCAACTCTGGGTAAAAATAGTTGAGGGGACAGTGAGTTTTACTTTCTTTGAATAGGGAAATCGCGAACTTTGCAGCTGATTATCTCGCGATCTAAACGACCAAAAATTCTACAACTTCGGGATCTTCTTCGTCAATCTCTCAGCTAACATGCCTTTAATGATGAATGTCTGTTAATCAAAATTTTTGTTTTTTTCCGTTATAGTGAAATATCTTGTGAACTGCATAAAACTTTAGAAAGCAACATAGTTTTCAAGCACAAATCATAATTTTATACAGTTCATAACACATTTAAAACAGCTGTGGTATGGGTTTCAAGCTTCAGCCTAAAGCTTAAATAGAAATAGAAAAAAAATTTTCACACAATTTCTGATGGGTGTTGAAAATCTCACGAGAAACACAGAGTTCACTAGAAACAGAGACTTTATAGTCTATACTTTAACAGTCATTCATTTCACTTTCAGAGAAAATCTCACAAAGTCTATCATAGTCTATACTTTCGCAGTCACTCAATTCCCTTTCCTAGAAAATCTCACTAAAAACACAGAGTTCACTAGAAACAGAGACTCCCATTGGTATCACAGTCTATACTTTCGTTGATACCAGTTTCAGATCATATCTTTATTACTGAAGTGATGTGAGTCATAGAAGATATTCTCAGAATAAATTCAAATTAATTTTGAACAGGTTTTTCACGTAAAATTTTTTGTAAACCATAATAAAAATTGTTTTTAAAGGATGATCACTCCACACTGGTATTTCGAATTTATTGCCAATTTTTTATAATGCTTTTAAGTTAATGGTATACTGATTATGTTAGTGTGAATTGAAAATCGAAATGTAAATATCATTTATATCTATCTACTTTTTTCATGTTATTATTATTTTTATATAGGGTGAACTTTTTGAAAGCTGAAATCTAAATAGCTCAAAATATACACACCAAAAACAAGTGAAAAAAACAATTGACTGAATTAATTGTTCAAATACCATGTATAGACAGTGTTGATTATGTGACCGAGACATTACACATACATACATGTCACACATATATAACTGATATTCCCATATAATACATACTATATAATTTGCGCTCTCAAGGGTAAACAGTGATTTTTACAAAAAATGTTTTAAACAAAAATTATTAATTTTTTTATAAGAAACATTTTTTACATTTAAACTTTTGTTCTATCTCTAACGGTTTACAAGATGGATCCTACGGACCCCAGACTCAATTGACCTATGTTGCTCATTTACGAACTCGACCTCACTTTTTACGCCCTAAGCACGCTTTAAAAATTTCAGCTTGATATGTCTTTTCTTTTTTCAGTAATCGTAATGACAGGGGGACAGACAGACAACCGGAAATGCATTAATTAGGTGATTTAATGAACAACTATACCAAAATTTTGTGCATAGTATGAATATTTTTAAGCGTTACAAACTTGGGACTAAACTTAGTATACCTTGATGTATTTCATATACATGATATAAAAAAACGAGAGGTGTCGTGGCACCCAATATTAACTATGTTCCTTTTGTTATAAATTATAAAAAAATAAAAAAAAGCACAATGAAGGAATGGGTATAAACAATTTTTTTTAAGTTTTCAATAGACATTTTACTATTAATTATTATTATTAAATATATTTTAAATTATATAAAAATATATAATTTATTCAGAAATATCATAATTTATTTTTCACTACCGAAAGTACCCTATTATATTAGTACATATTTGTATTTATGTATCATTACCTGGATTTGTTTTCCGACAAATTGTAACTCAGATTTGTCTGAGTTGGAGTCCGTGTTACTTTCGTAGATGAATGGATGTTTTTAGAACATTAGAACATATAACGAAACTAATTCGTATTTAATTTTATAGGATTAAAAAAAATCACAAACAGATTACAGATACAACACAAATAAGTAATATATGGTTTTAAAAACAAACAAAAAATAAATAAATAAATCTAAAAGAAACCATAAAAAATTAAAACAGAATAAATAATAATAAAATAAAATAAAAACACAATTTTCATTTCATTAATTAAATTTATTAATTAAAACTAAAAACACTTTCATTTTGATATTGTTGTTTTTGTTAATGTTTGTTGTTTTATTTACGAAGCTCTTTAGGTTGTTTTTGTTTTATTATCTTCATGCATTTGTATTAAAAATCTGGGCTTGTTCATTCAAATATTTTCCCATAAAATACCATGTTAAACAGAACTTAAGAGCTTCATTCGTGTCAAATAATAGAGGTTAGTACCTATTGCTTCACAAAAATTCAAATTAATCCACACGGAATTTTGTCCACTCAAAGTAGATGCATGTACTGATCCAAAAATGCTACAGAAAGAAAAATTATCATCAAAAAAGATCCTCTCCAATAATTACGTATTTTTCACAGGAATTGCATAAAATACATTTTGCTCACGCTCGATCTAAAACATAAATAACTTTTTTTTCAAACGGTATATGTGGTTGAAACTTTTCCTATCTTAGATTAGGTTAGGTTATATTGGCTGTCCACGAAGGGCACACTTAGGCTAAAGAGCCCATTGTGGTACCATATATGTATTTTACCACCTTTCCGATAAATCAAATTATCAGCTTCTCAATTTCAGAGGCTGAATGCACTACTTCATGCATATACCATCATCCACTACACCAGCCCATCTCAACTATTAATTAAATTAATTTTGTTGCGCCGACGGAAATCAAACCCGCTAACCTAAGCATTCCGTGGACGGAATTGGTTACGCCTTAGCTGACTGAGCTAATAGGGCGACCTATCTTCATATAATTTTATTTTTTGCGAACTATGAGTTTTTTTTAACCTATCAAAACTTTTTTTGAAAAATATATTTTTTTCAAGACCTTTAGAAATTGTAGAATTTCCACCATCACGAGAGTAACGATGTTAGTAAAAAATATTAACTTCGGAAATTTTCGAGCCTGTTCGAAATTATTAATTTCGTTAGTTTAATATAAATCGTAAAACTATTTTTCATATTAGCTAGGGCATTAAAAAATAAATTATGTAGAAGTTATTGTTTACAAAGTTATAGAATATTTAACGAGCGAAATATTTAACGCATGAGCAGAACGCGTGAGAAAATCTATCATCAGGCGCCTAAAATTACCGAACGGTAAACGCGAGTGCTAACCGATTGAAGCTTGTTTGAAATTTTGTTATTATTTTTTAGTATGCTAATTTTGTATTAGGTATACTCCAATTGAAGAGCGTAATGGAATATGGGCTAAGTTCGCAAACTGTATTAGAAAAACGTTAATAATACATACAAATATATAGTTTTTCAAGAATATCTTATAATGTGTACTTATACTTTTCATAATTTTTTAATAATTGGGATACATTTGAAACACCCAGTATTGTAATTAGATCTTAAACTTATTTAAACAAAACCCGTATAATATAGAAAGACGACCAAATTTTAATTAAGTATTATGTTGTCCTGACAATAATTGAAGCATCCATTTTCGAAAAACACCTGATGATGTTTTAAGTAGATTTTGTAAGATAATGAGAACGGATTCAGGATGTTGATAGTAATTATTTTATTATAATTAGCATACATGAGTGACGTCAATAAGATAATATTTTATGTTTATAATATCATATAAAATAAACAAATCAAATCTATATTTCTCTTTAAGCAAAAATGTAGATAAATAGATAAACAAAAATTTAAATGAAACCATTTATGAAATTTACATTTATTATAGTTGAAAAGTAAAGTTCTCGTTCGTAGAAAAAAATTTTCATTATTATTTTGTTTGCTGTTGGCAATTCTGTGTTCTATTGGCAATTTGGATAATTTATTGAAATCCATTTTTGAACTAACGCCGTTTCATGAAAGTGGTTAAATTGTTTTAGAATGACAAGCATCTCAAACAATTATAATTATTTACATGTTCAAAAATTAGCTTATATTATTGGCAAACGTTTTCCTAAAAAGTTCGGAAAAAATACATGACTCAACCTTTATCGTATTTCTTCGTATCGTATTTCTTTGTTTTATCTTTCAAAAAGATTATATCACTACTAGTATCTTTGACAATAAATTAAAATAGGCTAGAAACCTTACCAAATGCTCACGAACCCAAATTTTGGTTTTTGACCATAACTAAGCGAACCACCCGCAGCTAAATTGTGGATAACGGTTACCAGTGTCGGATTTACATAAAGGCATTTTGGGCAAATGGAGGACGGGATCTCCACAAATGGAAAATTATGATTTTTTTTATCAACTTTTTTAAATAAATTTATTTCAGATTGAAGCTTTTTAACTTTTTATAAGATTTCTCAACCCTTAATCCGGAACTGATTGTTGGACGGCTTAACTACAGATAATGGCTAATAATTTCAGCTTTTCACTGAATTCTTGGTCACCTGAGGAGGCATTCATAAATTACGTGAGCTTTTTTTATTCAATATAGACCCTCCCATCCTTAGGTGAGATTTGAGGTACAAATTTTTACTGAATGTATACGATTATAATCTGCATTTTTTTGTACTCTCGAAATAAGCAGTTTTAATAATAGCCATGGGATTTTTTTAAGGCGGACAAAATAAGCACCCGGGCAAAATAAACAAGCGGGCAAAATAAACACTCAATATAATTTTTTTTATTATCTATAAAATAATTCCAATTTTTTTAAAGTTGACTTCAGATTTTTCTATTATGAACAACACTCCCCCACCCCACCCCGGTTCCAATGAGATTTGGTGAGAGTATTTATACAGGTGCGCACGATATTTATAATATATGATTAAAATAATCCCAACAAGCGTGTGAAAAACACCTTTCATATGAAAATTATTATTATTTATTATTGTATGGTATCAAAGATTTATGTTGTGCGTGATATCACATGTCGTATACTTCGTATTCCGTAATTCATAATAAATATTTCCGGAGCAATGATCCTATTAAAAAATGTCATAATTGATTGAATAATACAACGAAATCATAACACAAGAAGCACTAAAACCCAACAAACAAAATACCAAGCTACATTTTTCAAAAAGTTTCTGTATCTATATCTATATACTTTTTAAAAGTATCCTGTGTAAAGTTAAAAGAGTAAAATTTATGAAGATATACTTAAGAACTTATACAGAATCTTTACATATAAGATATTATTTGATTCAGCAAGATGAAAATCATTTGAATCAGTCTTATGTTTTTATTCCAATCGAATCTGCAATGCGGTTTCAATCGAATTTCCTTTAGTGAGCTCACACTGTATACAGTTTTTCATGTCGTCTTCTAACTGAAACGTAAGATATAAACAAGTGAGAACAAACAATTGACTGGGTTAGTTGTTGAAATACCATGTATAGACAGTGTTCTTTTACGTCATGTAAGTAAAGAAAGATAGTCACACATACATACATGTCACACACATATAACTGATATTCCCATATAATACATACCTACCATATAATTTACGCCTAATTTGCGCTCTAACGAGTAAACAGTGATGTTAACGCAAAAAAATGTTTTAAGCAAAAGTTTTTTTTCTATATGTAAAATGTAAGGAACATTTTTTTTCTATCTGTAACGGCTTACAAGATAAGT
Source organism: Chrysoperla carnea (assembly GCF_905475395.1). Lineage (NCBI taxonomy): Eukaryota > Metazoa > Arthropoda > Insecta > Neuroptera > Chrysopidae > Chrysoperla > Chrysoperla carnea. Next base: position 67,510,116 of record NC_058337.1, on the reverse strand, counting down.
CCGTAGGAAGATTCAAGACCCAATTGAACTTTGTTGCTCATTTACAAACTCGACATTACTTTCCTGAGTACGCTATAAAAATTTCTTTATAGCTTGATATATCTTTTTTCATTTTTGAGTTATTGTGTTGACAGACGCACAGATAACTGGACAGCCGAATATAAACTAATTGGGTGATTTTATAAACACCTGTACCAAATTTTTGTTCGTAGCATCAATATTTTTAAGCGCTGCGCACTTGGGACTAGACTTAGTATACCTTGATATCTTTCATATAAACATAGTATAATTACCAACTAACAGTAGCGGATTTAAGAAAAAAGGCCCAATGGGCAAAATCTATAGATAGTATCTTTTTTTTAGTTTTTGTTTTCACCTTGATATTCCCTTTGTGGTGCCCTTTAGTACAAACTTGTCTTTTTCCCCTTTTTTTAGTCTTCCTTAATGATCTTTGTGTCCACTTGTACAATTTTTGCCTTTTTCTCCCTTTTTCCAGACTTTGTACCCTACTTACAGGGCTCAATGCTCTGAAACTGCTCCCTCTGCACCCTTTAAATTTGCCACTGCCAACTCACTAGCTTCTATAACCCCCAAATATGAACTATATTCAAAAAAAATGTACTGTTTCATTTAACCTATTGTAGAAGATATTTTAGATAGGTAATGCATTAGCATTTTAGCCTATCAAAACTCCATCCCTCCCAGAAATAAAAACCATATTGATTTAAACTGCATCCAAGCATCGAATTTTTGGAATCTACTCAAATATTAATAGCACAATGCACTTTTTCGTTATTTACGCGTCAATTTTCAATTATTGGTAAAATACTTGAAATAAAAAAAATATATAAAGCGTCAGCAAAAATCTTGATACTACTCAAATCATATTTCATTTATACAGGCAATTTTAATGCTAATGAAGTTTCTTTTACATAAATTTATTAAATTAAGTCGATGTTTTTTGATATATTTTTGCATGGTCTAATAAAAATAACGAATAGTATGTTTTCAACTGACTTCTATATACAGACCAGATACGATATAAAAAGACTATCTTGTTTTAACACGACATGAATATAGAATTCATTTGCTACAGTGCTGGGAAAAAGTATGGCAACCCTCATATTACTTTCAAACGATTCAAGAGAAAGGCTTTAAACAAGATTTTTTTTAGTTTTTAAAATTTTTAAACCCCTTTTATCCACAATTCTCTCAATTATGCTTAGCATTTAAATATGATAATAAAAGACAAATCAACCCTTCCGATTGGACGCTTCCGGCTAAATCTTATTTTCAGATTGTGGTATAAAAACGTAAATGTTATGGGATTTACACAAAGATACAATAACTTTTTGCAAAAATACTGTTTTTATATACCAAATAATAGAAAAAATAAATTGAGAATTAACAACAAAAGTTTTCATCCAAAATAAAAATATTTTTTTATCGAAAATACAAGTCTCTTTATTACACTATGTTTTCTGTACATAGATGAAAAAAATTGAAACCTGTTTTATATTCCATGTAAAGTTAAACGTTATGGCTTTTTTTTAATCAAATAAGATAAAATATATATTTTTTTTTTTGCTGTGTGAAAAGAATTTTTCCTTACGAATTTTTCACAAATCAGGATAACATATACTACTGACTGACATTATTATAGACCACCAATACACGAACGTTCTTGCATTTATACAGACTTTAATCTAAAAATGGTGTTGTATTATCTTAACCATAAAACTTAAGACAAGGTGGTAATTTTATTTAAATTCTCTCACCCATAACAATAACTTTTCTGTAACTGGGAAGTTAATTATTAAACTTTTAGAATCAAAATGTCCTTCGTTTAGTTTCTTTAACTAATTCGTGACTTTTTTGTTAACAGGTGACGGAGGTGATACAGCAAATATGCGTTTTTCGATGAGTCCATCACCTGGTGATTCGGGTTATAATCAATGGTTGGATGCAATGAAAATGGTTTCACAGTTACCTGGTGGTATACCACCTGAGTTTCGTAAGCGTGTAAGTGTTTATAATTTATACCGAGTGTAAAAAAATACTAGTACCCCAAAATTACTCGGAAAATCATTTTAGAAATAAAAAGCTATTCAAATGTTGAAGGGTTCAAATAGTTGTGGCAGATAATCATCTTGAACTCTTGACCTTGAAATCGATTTACAAGGTCATTTTGATCGTAACTTGATCATTTTTAATACACCTTACGTCAAAATATGTAAACGTGTCTCGGTGTAACGTTGAGTCTTAAAAGAGAAAGGTCTTAAGAATCGTTTTCAGGGACTTAAAAACGGTGAAAATCGACTTCGAAAATTTATTTCAAAATTATCACGTATAACAAAAATTCTAGGAAAAAAATTCTCAGCTTTGAGATATACCTTGACGTCGATTTTCGACGTTTTTTAAGTTCTTTTTGATAAATACTGAATAATAGGCCATTGTCATTGACCTTATCTTGTTGCTATTCGATAGATAATCAAAATTCCAAAAAAAGATAAACAATAAACACCAACTCACCCTTGTATTGGTAGGGGGTTGCATCTTCACCCTCCACCACGTAGTTTTTTTTTTAAATAAAATACCTTTATTAATTAAAGAGAATTGAAAAAAATACACTCGAACCAGGACTCGAACCCGGACTTCTTGGATTAAATGATTCATAATTAAATGTGAACAACAATAATAAGTAATAAAATACCTTTATTTAAATTGTACTAGTATGCAACTTATGGTGAAAATAAATAATAATAATAATAATAATAGTAATAATAATATCAAGGTCATCGCCTATAACAACTCTCTGAACCTTTCAATTTTCATATTTAACTTATTTTCTAAAGCTATTATTGTCCTAGTTATTATGGTATACTGGTATTGTTTTACACCCTGGATATTAAAAATATTACACAAATTAGTAATTAAATATAAATAATAACCACAATTGTATATAGCTATGGATTACTTTAGCCGAACGATATTTACAAACAAAAGGTGTAAATTGGTCACAAACAGAACGTGCATGTTTTAATGAATGGTCAAATCCAGATGATACTGAATTAGGTGTACAAATTGTTAAAGTAAGTATATTTAATTTTGTTTAAATTATACTGATTGTTAATAGGGAGTTTGCATGTTTGCAAATTGTTTATGAATTATCCTACAATTTGTGATAAACGTAGAAGAAAAGACAATCATTTGATTTATCCTACACCCCTTGGGCTATGTTTGGTATATAAAACAAAATAGTTCATACGTCATCATGTATGTTTGCCTTTGTTGTCTAATGGAAAATTCTCTATCTAAAACTTTATTTAAATATAGGGTTTATATTTGTGTTTGCCTGTTTTAGACAAGGAATCTGGCAACAGGCTAGTCTATTGAGTGCATGTAGATTAATCCATAAATTAAATCATAGTTTCGACGTTTTTATGCCATGTTTATATGTAACATATATCAAGGAATACAAAGTTTAGTCCCAAGTTTGTAACGCTTGAAAATATTGATGCTACCAACAAAATTTTAGTATAGCTGTGTTCATAAAATCAACTAATTGGCCCTTTGCCGGTTGTACGTCCGTCCGTCCGTCCGTCTGTAAACACGATATCTCAAAAACGAAAAGAGTGAGTGCGTGTGTTTCGGAGATATTAATATGTGGGATAAAACCTTTAATTAAAAATTTTTTATTGAAACTACAATTTAAAAGTTCTTAATAAAAAAGCACATCTTTAACTTTTTAATAATTTAAAAATTTGATATCAATTTTCTAGAAAATTTATTGTCATTTCAAGGCTTTTTTCTATAGATTTACTTAAAGGTTGTATTTATGTAGGCGAGAAGTTCTTGAGCTTTTTTCCTTGGGTATTTCCTGTACATGTATGACATCCTTTATTGAGCGAATAATAAAGTTCATAATTCAAAAACAAATATAATAAATACGATACAACAATAAATTTAAATTTAATTTTAGTTAATTAAATTATTAATTAAGATACCGTAAAATTTACTTAATGTTTCAAACTGTTTTCAAATGATAAAACAACATAAATGTAAATGACAGACAGATAGACTCATAAAACAATACATACTTAAAGAAAGTTCGTAAATTGAAATAAGTTACAGATTTTAATCTATAAATAAGTTAGAATGTAAGTCACGTCACATAACTGGGAAATGGATTCCTTAACATAAATTTAAAATAAAGAAGGACAAAATTTCATTTGAGCCTTCTTTAAAGAGTTATAATCAAATAAGGTCGATATCATTTGAAATGCATTTTATTTTATTTACGTTGAAATTAATAAATTGCTACGCACTATTTCAGAAAAATGAATTTCTTACGTGAAAATATTAAAAAAACAGAATGCTGAAACTTTATTTATTTGAGCCTTTTTTAAAAAGCTATAATCAAATAATGTAAAAATAGTTTAGAGTGTAATTTTTATACCATGTTTATACCACTTTTGTTTGAAACAATTTTTCGTAAACATCACTGTTTACCCGCGAGACCGCAAATTGTATAGTATGTGTAATGTGACAGAGTAATCAACACTGTCTATACATGTTATTTCAACAATAAACTCAGTCAGTTGTTTGTTTTCACTTGCTTTAAATGTTTCCAAAAATTCCAATGACCAAATTTCCCAATTTTGATTTTAGAACTTAGAACTAACAGAAAAATGTTCAGATGATAAATGGTCTCTAAATTATTTATGCTTCCTATAACTTTGTTCCTAACAGTAATAAATATTTTAATTTTTGCAATATTACTAGAAAAATTAAAAAGGGTACATCCAATCGAAACTTCTGAAGAATATTCTACTTGCATACTTTATGATAACACCCTGTATACATGTTTATGTCACAGATTTAAACCAGTCAGTCTAGAAGCTCGTTTATTATATAGTTTAGCAACCATCTCGTTAACCATTTATAATCTACTAGCAGATACCCGCCCGCTTTGTTGGACAATTTCTCCTTTAGACTACCACGTTATAGTCCTCACTTATCCACCCTTTTGTTCCCAATTTTATGGATTTTAACTTTTTGGTGGGGAACCCTAACTTTTTGAAAATGAAGTTTTTCCCATGATACTCGCTCACATTGCAGCTTTCTATACGTCTAATCATTAAATTAACCTGATTTTTATACTTTTTGGATCAAAATTACCCCATTCACTGAGTTTCATCACATTCCAAAACAAAATTTTTTTGGCTAATTTCTCGATTTTATCAAAGGGTACCCCTTAAAAAATAGAAAAAACTCGAAAATTTTTTGTATCTCCAATTTTGATAAAACTCAGTATATAAGATAATTTTGACCCAAAAAGTACAAAACTCGGTTGCGTATTTATAAGATATCTATAAATATATAGGAGACTTTCTATAGATATAGATAGATAGATAGATAGATAGATAGTCACTCATCACGATATCTCTGGAACTATAAGACCTAGAGACTTGAAATTAGGCAGGAATATTCCTTTTGCCAAGTAGAGGTCAGCTAAGAACGGATTTTACGAAATTCCACCCACAAGGGGGGTTGCGGGGGTGTTCATGAATAAAAAATTCATATTTTTCAATTATGGCTTTTAATAGTTCAAAACTTGGCCAGAATGTTTTAAATTACATTTAGAAATTTTTTTAACCTTCCGAGGGTAGAAAGGTGTAGCGAGAAAGTGGGAAGGAAATATCGAATATTTACAAATATACCTAAGTGGGGTATCAAATAAAAGAGCATGACGTGTACATTACAAAACTGTTATCCAACGCAAGGAAATGTGGAGGGAGGGGTGCAAGTGGGGATGTTGCCCAGCAAAGCGGGCGGGCAACAGCTAGTAATAATTAAAATAATAAATAATGTAAATATTATAAACCACATGAAGTTAACAAAACCTTGGTAACATTACAAACATGCAACCGTTGATCTATATTTGTCTATTAAATTATTAACATGGGTTTCCCATATACGAAATTCATATACCCTTTTTAATCCCTTAAGGGATGAATTTCCAAAAATCTCTTCTTAGTGCTCACTTCAAGGAACGTGTATACAAAATTTCAGGCTTCTAGACCCAGCGGTTTGAGCTGTGTTTGATCAATCAGTCAGCTTGAATTCTTATATATATAGATTAAGTATGAAGAGTATAATATATGAAATAAGACGTTCTTATGCATAAAACAAAGAAAACAACACAGCAGCGTTGTATGGCAATCATATAGCAGAGCAGGTTTGGTGTGTTTATTGATAGCGATCATAATGCATAGGAGACAGTGCTTTGAATAAAACATTATCGCTGTTAACAGACACACCAAACCTGCCTTGCTACACAAGGCTTTGTTGTTTTCTTTGTTTTATGCATGAGAACGTCTTACTTCGTATATTATACTATTCTTACTTCATATATTATAAATGGTTAACAAAATGGTTTCCAAACTGTATAATAAACGATCTTCTAGATTGACTGGTTTACCATTATTAAACTACCATTGGATAGGCACTCTCTAATATTAAAAAAATATCTAGCCATAATTTTTCAAAATTAAATTAAAAAATATTTTTTATCCACAATACAATAGCCATAAATAAACTAAGCTTTAAGTATATTAAATACATTCAATAAAAAAAAGTTGATTAAAACACAGTGATATCCTATACGTTCAGGGTTTCGTTTTTTACATGACATTTTTATAGGGAACTACCTAGAAACTACACTCACTGGCACAAAAATTGGTCCAGATAGAATTATCAACAAAATAAAATTAACATAATTTCAGAGTCCTAGTATGCTCGGGAGAACTGATTCGCCCTTGACCATGACAAAGCTCATTCGAAAGTGTACACTTTCAACTTTTTGTAAATTCTCAAAATATTTATAAAATATTCCTTTATGTCATTATTTTATTATTTATTTATGAAACTTTTTTTATCAAACTTGCTTGATACCCGACCTTTTCGATGTTTTTAAAAGTAAAGACTGGTAAAGACCACCGAGTTATAGCCTTCACCTCTCTTGTTCTCTCTTATCCCTCTTCCATAACACTCGAAAAAAGGGTGTTAACCTAAACTTAATATACCTTGATATATTTCATATATACATGGTATAGTGAAACTTACCTCACTGGGGTTCTGTCATTTTCATTTATATTGTGTCTTAATGTTATTATTTTTATTGTGTCCTAATAGACTTGCACCCTTCGGTTATCTAATTTGATATTTTTAATACTGAATCCTGGTGAACCCATTCATAGTTGTAGCTTCCCTTTAAAACTGATGGCCATTGTAATTATCTGAGTAGTTGATCCATAATGTAATATGTGTGCACACAGGTACAAAAAAAGCTTATTGTTTACGACGAAAAAAGCTCGTTATACAGTTTTATCAATGTTTATGTATAATTCGGATTTACATCCTACACACATATATTACATTCATGCATATGTAACAAAAACGGTCCACTGCTAAAACTAATAAAAAAAACCAAGAACTCTATAGTAAATGAATACGACGTATCACGATTTAAAAAGTAAATGTATAAATGTTCGCATAACAAGTGAAATTAATAAATGAGGTTTTTTTAACTCTCCAAACTAAATCGATTTTCTTAATACATATCTAAGTCTCGGTCAAGTCATCTTTCAAACAAAAAAACCGCATTCAAATCGGTTCATCCGTTTAAGGTAGTACCAGCATGAAATCACTTTTCGACAGATTTGGCCGAATTTTTTTTCTCGGGTTTATAATAGCATTATTTATGAATTCCTAAAATTTCATAATTTTTGACCGTTTAGATCGCGAGATATTTAAAGACAAAGTTCGCGATTTTGAGGGTCATGTCCCATTTAAAGCATGTAAAATGTCCGGTCTCTCCAACTATTTTTTATGATATTATTATATATTGAAGAAAAAGTAGAAAAAAATGTTTATATAATACAATTCTAAGAAAAAAATTTAGAAATTAATTTTCACTTTCGAGATATTAATTTTGACGTAAATTGATCGAAATTGGGACGTTGGCATAATTATTTCCCATTTTAAACGGTCAAAATTTCTGAAACTTTGGGAATTAATAGTAAGCATTATTAAATTCTTAAATTTAATTTTTCGTTAAATTCAAAGAGCATAGGATAGAGGAGAAGCAGCCCATATGAGCTAATGTAAAATCGTAGTATACGAGTTTCAGCGCCTCTACCGAGTCAGGCTTTCAAACTTAATAGTTAATAGTCACCCCCGCAAAGTAGTTAAACTTAATAGCCATACCCGCAAAGGCCTACAAACTTAATAGTTGATCGCCTCAGACTCCAGATGTCACTTATAATTATACTTCTGCTTCTTGTCTATCCTATAGTCTTTGGTTAAATTCTGTCGAAAAAAAAATTGTACCATTGCTTTAACATAGAAACTGCAAATACCATGCTGGAACATCGTTAAGAGCTACGGTGCCACAAGCAGATAGACCCATACATATGCATAGCGGTCAATCTTATAACACCCCTCTTTTTGCGCCTAGGAGTAGAAACCAAATTGCGTAAAAAACACACATACAAACATTACGCGCCCTTTATCACGTTCATAGAAACATTTTTTTGGTATTTTCGGTTGTATTCTGAAATTTTATCGACGCTTCCCTTAAGTTTCGAATTATTAAACATCAAATTCAAAATCTTACCTTTCTGTAATATCAGAAGTAAGTCAGAAATTCGTACAAAAGTAAATTAAACATACTACCTGAAATGTACTAGAAGAACATTTACCAACTTAAAAAGTGAGTTCACTTACGCACTGTAGCTTGCCAGACGATCAAACTACACAATAGACGAATAATTAACTACTGAATCAGACCTCATTTAATTTGTGATCTTGGTCTTGCAGACGGTTTATAATCCCATCTACTTGTTCGTAATTATATCCATACTGAAAATTCGAATCTAATTTAATTAAGACAATTCAAAAACATTTTTATTTAGGAAAAATTCTCGAAAATAAAATTATTATTTTTTAATTGAATTTATATTTGGGTTTTTGGTAGTACATGCTATATTATAATAAATAATAAAATTATTTTTTATTATTTTAATTATTTATTATAATAATTTTTTGTTATTTTACAAAACAGAGTGTCGGTAACCTTGCACGTGAAAAATTTTGATTTTTTTTTTTTTGTTTTAAATTTTGAGTTTATCGGATAACTTTTTTTTTATAATGCCGAACCATTGGTTTTTCCTATTTAATCTTTGGTTATCTTATTAAAATAATGAAATAAAAAGACGTTCAATTTTCCAGAATTTTCCCAATAAGACAGTTTATTAGGTTCGCTGTAACGAAATCACGTTTTGGCCTAAACAAAACTTCAAGTAATTCTTAACCTACTTTTAATTATCGCTTATGAAAAAAGACGTGAGATTGTAAACTAAAGTAGATAATAACACAGGACTAGAATAATTTTTTATGGAACACCTTGTAAGTTATAATAATCTCAAAATCAGTACATTGTAATAGGTACTACTAATCTGTTGTATTGTGTTATTATTATTCTCTATAGGGAAATGGAGACACAAGATTTACATATATGATGTATAAAAAAATTAATGGAAAATCTTATTTTCTTTACATTTTTGTTTTTGTTAAACATGATACCACCAGTCATTTATTATTCTACTGTTTTCATTTTATAATATGAAAACCATCATTTTTACACCTGCATGAAATTTAATCCTATTGTTTTTTGTGTATTTGTTGTAAAATCAGAAGGAAAATGTGATTACAAGTCATTGTATCTTTCTTGTCTCTAAATAGAAAAAAGTGATTTGATACCTTTTGAAACCAAATTAATTATGTAGAGTTTGTACCGCTTTGTTACTTTTTTATTATTTATAATAATAATTCAAAATTTTATAAAAATACAGTTAAAAATTTTATAAAAATACAGTGTATGTGTATTCATAGACAGGGCCGTAACGAGGGTACATAGCTCCGGTGAGGAAGCATTTAGGTTGCACCTTATATATATCAAGATTGGCTCTGACGATTTTGATGAAAATTCGTATACTGATAGCATTTAACATTAGAGTAAAGGCAAAATTGGGGAGGTAGCCATAATCGTATCTTAAAGAGTATGTACATTTAATTAATAAACTTTTAAAATTTATTCGAATGATTAGTATCAAATTAAAGTATTGATTTCACTCAACGTTTCCGGGCAAAAAATATTTTTAAGCAAACTCATCACTCTCCTAAATGATACTAGGGTATTTTGCATAAGGAACTTTCAAAGTCGAAATTTTGTTGATAATAAGAAAAACTAAATAATACAGAGTAATACAAACAAAATTGTATTAAAACTGTTATAATTATTAATATATTCGTTGTTCATTAAAATGTAGCAAAAAGTACCTACTAAATCCTACTAAACTTGGTCCATACTCAAATTTGTGGTCAAATTAACCTAGCACTAATAGGTCTCAAGAGTATGGAGTCCTGGTCCCGGAATTAGGCACATAAGTGAGAGCTAGCAAAAAACTGTATCAAGAAGATCTTTCCAACTTTGACAATTCCATTCTTATTGAATGTTTATCCGAGAAAATAAATTTTCTATTTAATTTTCTATACTAGTCCACAAAAAATTATTCTCGGATGGTACATGTTAATTGTTTTATTATTATTTTCTTTCTTACGTTTTTTTATAATTAGAGCTTTTGTTCAAATAAAAAATGATGCTATAATAAAAGTACACGGATCTTCTTGATTTTTTGTATAGTCATAATTTTTCATTTCGAGTAACTTGCCTTAGTAACATTTCGCCAACTTATAAAAAAGAAGGATAGTTTACCAAAAATAAAAATAATGATTCCAAATTTTTGGCTTCCCTGTACATAATTAAGAAGTTTTAAATATACCTACATACTTTTCAGAATAAGCAAAATTTCTTATAAAAGAATTTCTTTAAATGCAAAATAAGGAAATTTACAAGTATAGTTACCTCTATCCGGGGACACACTATATTTATATGAGTACATGACATACATAGCCACTTAACAATTGTAATATTGTTGAAGTAACCTTGATGTTAGGTTACTCTTATTGTTAATAACTTCCATTGTAAAAAATAACAACGAAAGTAACGTAACGGTTTAATTGTTAATGATAAATTTACAGAAACAGAGACTATAAACACAAACATAACGAGAATTAGCTCTGACGCTAGATTGATAAAGGGTGTCCCAAAATTAACGCAAGGAGTTTCTAATTTTGATAGAAAATACAGGTTAATAATTAAAAGTTCTAAATTTTTTATAGATGCATAAAGTATACAATACAGTTTGTGTTTGAAGCATCTAGGGATATAAATATGTCTGTAGTATGACTGAATACAGAATACATTCGTTTAGTAATGCATCTAAAAGAGAGGTATTATATACATGCATTGAATTATTTGGAAGACACTTGGAGGTGGGAGTTTTTTAGTTACATAGTTAATATTTGTATGCAACAAATCTCTCACTCTCTGCAGGCATACAACAGCTTGTCGTATCGTATCTGTTTATCGTATCTGTAGTCTTACAATACATGAATAATACCTCTCTTTTAGATGCATTACTAAACGGATGTATTATGTATTCAGTCATACTACAGACATATTTATATCCCTAGATGCTTCAAACACAGGCTGTATAGTGTTGTATATGGAATAGCAAATATAACTCTATACAGGGTTAATCTATATAACTGGTCCATGGAGGCGGAGTTTACATACATAAGGGCTTACCCTTATACAAAAATTTTTAAATAGTAGGATATTTTTGAATCATTCAAAATTGTAATTGACCATTTAGATAAATTTTAACCTTTATAATTCGTTTTAACATGAAATATTTATTGCTTTATTGCTTTATTGCTTTACAATGAGACAGATAATATATTTGAAAAATATAGTTTTATGTTCCCGGAGCCAGGCATATGATAAATGAAATTACATCAAACAGGTAGTGTTGTAAATGTGTTTTTTTGTTGGGCATAAGCAAATGTTATTTTCTTTTAATCGCTTTTCATTAAATATTAATTTTTGAGGAAAAAGAACATTTTTCCGGGAAAAATATTTTACTTGTTGGAATTCTTCAAATACAAAAAAGTTATTATTACAGACAATTTAGTCCTTCACGGTTGAATTTTTTTGTATCGTTTAATAAAAATATATAAATTAAAATAGTAAGTTGACAAATTTTTTTGTGACTGTTAGACGTCGGATATCTAAGAGCTTGTATATCAATATATTTTCTTAATCATTTCCGATATAAATGCAAGCGTGTAACATGCCTGATTGCCTGTTTGGATAAAAGTAGTTAGCTTTTTTAAAACGCATACATATATATATATTTATAAGCCATGGCTCCAGGATTAATTGTTATTATTTTTTATTATTTACAAAAATCTCCTACTATTGGATATTTGTATATCCAATGAAAATATTAAATTAAATTAAGGCGGTCAACTTAAAATACTCAATGTACTCTATATGTTGGCTGACCCTGTATATATAACTCCCTGGCTTTGCTGGCGCATATAAACTTCGAGATATTTTTTTGTCGAACTTTTTCTGTTTTTCAAATATGTAACTTAATTTCATTTATTCAGCTTTAAATTTCCACCCTCAAGGCGTGAGTTGTTAATATAAACATCCCTTTTCGAAAAAATCCGAAGTAAATAATTCAACAGTGTAAATGGCATGATTTGGCAGGTACTTTCTAGATTCTCTGATTTTTTTTTAAATTTATATTTTCACATTCGATGAAGGTAAATTACAATTCCATTCAAATTTTGTGAAGAATTTCAAACGAAAATTGCCTTCATTATTAATAAAACTATGCTCAACAGTGAAAACGCCTTGTATTTTCGTGTAGCCCTAAACGCCTTGTATTTTTAATAATTATAATAATTTTTTTTTAATTGTTTTTTCGTTGTCAACAATTGGTTGCACAAATGATATACAATTCAAATATTGCGTTTATTTTATAATGGCTTTGGTTATTTGCCACTCTGACATTTAGATAATGTTTCGACTCTATATAAGTAACTATCTGGGAAACACCCGCTTCGCTGGGAAACTTCAGTTTTAAATAGACGGTTATTGTGTTATAATCTTCACTTCATTCGCTTCACTTATCCCCTTTTTGATATCTCGCTTCCTTTGCCTTCAATCATATTTGCATTTATGAAAGTTGTAGAGGATAAAATTATGTACAAATTTTGGCTGAAACTTTTTTGTACGTTGAACCGTTTTTGAAATAGAGGGCGCAGAAGATGGAGCGCTCAGCTGAACGTACTTTAGTGCTGAGTCAATATTTATAAATATAAGGTATTAAAAAATTATTTAAGTAGTATTTAATGAATAATTATTTAATATCTTATACAATTTATAAATATTGATCCGGCACTAAGGAACGTCTAGCTGAGCGCTCCATCTTCTGCGCCCTCTATTTCAAAAACGGTTCAATGTATAAAAAAAAGGTTTCAGAAAAATTTGTAGAGAATTTTATCTTTTACAACTTGTATAATAAATGTAAATACAATTGAAGGCAAAGGAAACAAAACCTTTGATATCTAACGACGCACACACATGATGAGACCATATGTGAATTTTGAGTCAACAATTGTGAATTTGTACTATCAAAATAGCCTTTTGTGCAAAAATTCAGCTTGTTCCGTTAGATTTCAAGGTTGATAACTGTTGACTAAGATGATGAGAGGTATTTCTTATACGTGAAATAATTGAAAGGAGGTGATGATCTTCAAACGGCTGAGCAGCTATTCTTGAAGAATACCTAAGAACACTCTCGATCAAATAACCTTCCAAACGAACAAAAAATAAAAATCGGTTCATCCGTTAAGGAGCTACGTTTTTTTTTTTAACACTATCCCACATTTGTTCTTCAAACTCACGAAAATTCATTGTTGTCTATTATAAAACCTTCTAGCAACACTGTTTTCAAAACATTAGGGAATATAAAATAAAAGTTATTTCTGGAATTTTAATATAGAAACCCCTAAGTATCATAAAGCTTTCATGACGATTTTTTGCCATTCAAACATATTTGATGATACTTTTGTGAATTTTCAAGAATCAAAGCCAAAAGAATCTTGAAAAATAATAAAAAATATAAAATTAATGCTTAGGTACATTTTATACCCTGTGTATATGGAATATATATCAAGGTATACTAATTTTAGTCCCAAGTTTGTAACGCTTGAAATATTGACAAAATTTCTGCAAACAAAATGTTGGTGTAGGTATTCATAAAATCACCTAAGTAGCTCATTTCTAGTGTTTGTCCGCCTACCCGTCTGTCCGTTCGTCTTTCATCACATTAAATCACAAACAGCGCCGGCCCAAGGGCAGAGTAAGTTCAGCGGGTGCTCTAGGCGTCATTTGGCAAGGGGCACCAAATGGCCAAATGCTAAAAACAATTTCGCATTTTAAGTGTTGATTATTCAAATATAAATTAACTTTTGGAAAAAAGGCACCGATAAACAATCTCGCTCTACCTTGATTTAAGGCTAGATCCGGCGCCACACCCAAACGAAAAGAGATAGCATGCTGTAATGCTTATAGCGTGCTTAGTAAATAGTGAATTTAAGTTCGTAAATGAGCAACATAAAACAACTGAATCTTGAATCCGTAGGACCTTTTAAACTGTTAGAGGCAGAACAAAAGCTTAAATACAAACATAAACAACTTTTGTTTGAAACATTTTTTCGTAAATATCATTGTTTTCCCACGGGGGAGCTTATTACGGAAAAATTATTGTTTCTATATTTCCTCCAAAACTATAAAATGTAGAAACTTGAAAATTTGTTGACAGCTTCAACTAGCGAGGCTTGTAAAAGATTTTTGAAAAAAAAAAAAAGGAGAAAAAGTTTTCTAGAGAACACACACTTAAAGTGTGTTTTTTTTGGCAACTTCTCTAATTTATTAAAAATAATGCAAGCACTGACATTCAACAGTATCTATGCAAGGTATTTCAACAATTAACTCAGTCAGTTATTTATTTTCAGGTGTTTGAGTTAAAATTGTATCCAGGTCATGGTAATGGACTGCACGACGGTTGCTTGCTCAAACCCAAACCCTTGTATTTACTGACTGAACTAGAATTGATTTGTTTTAAAAGTTTAATTTTCAAAACTATTCATATAGTTCTGTTATTACTGCCAACGGAAGTAATCTGTATAACTCGATACTTGCAGCAAAATAAGTTATGTTTTAAATGCAATCAATAAAATCACAGAGTTTCGAATAAAACATTCAGTAATTCCATAGAAAACATATGCAAGAGATATCGTTATCATAAAAGTTCATGCTTATAATATGTATGTTACAAAAACTATTTACCTCTATGTATGTATGCATCAAAGATTTGTTTTTACTTATTTTAAAAAAATCTTTGGTATGCATTGAATTCGTTGTCAATAATCTATATGAAATACATAGAAATATCTCGCTAATTATGTACTAACTCTTACAACGGGGGGTGGTGCCTCGTTTAACTCAATGATTTTCTCGTCTATAATGGAAATTAAATGGTCGCAATATTTAATCATACGTCAAAAAATGTTTACCTAAACGTTTTGTACTACAGAAGTCAATTAACCTATATTAGTTGACTTTAAAAAAGCCCTTTAGACACCTTCAACCCTTTATAGACACCTGTAGACGTTAGGTATTGGTTTCACTACTAGTGTTCCGTGGTGTAAATACATATTTTTTGCTGTTAAATAAGAAAGTTTCTACAAATAATACTGGTTATACCATGTATATGAAATATACCAAGGTATACTAAGTTTAGTCCCAAGTTTGTAAAGCTTAAAAATATTGATGCTATGAACATAATTTTGGTATAGGTGATAATAAAATCACCTAAATAGTCCATTTCTGGTTGAAATTTTTATAGCGTGTTTAGGACGTAAAAAGTGAAATCGAGTTCGTAAATGAGCAACATAGGTCAATTGGGTCTTGGGTCTTTAGGACCCACCTCGTAAACCGTTGGAGGTAGAACAAGAGTTTAAATATAAAAAATGTTTCTGATAGAAAAATAAACAACCTTTGTTTGTCACATTTTTTTGTAAACATGGTTTTGTTTACCCACGAGGGCGCAAATTAGGTTCAAATTATATAGTATGTATTATATGGGAATATCATTTATGAATGTGTGGCTATCTATCATCAACACTGTCTATACATGGTATTTTAACAATTAACTCTGTCAAATTTTTTTCCCTTTTTTTTCATAAGTATAAGTATAATTAGTCACTCATACAGTGGATGTTTTGAAATATAAAAATCATTGAATAAAAGTACAGCATATTCTTTCATAATTAAGTTTTACTAACGACTATTACCATCAAATTTAAGAAGATCTTGATGAATTGCGAACTACGTACACTAAGTTGGTATTTGTTATTTTATTGAAACTATACGCCATCATACTAGCATTCTTATGTATTATATAGAAGTTCTACGGCATTTACACCACATTTTCAGAACATTGTTATAATAGTTTGGTCATATGCTTTATTTCACATGGAATGACATCCCTTCATAAAAAAAAATGAAAATCACTTACACGCCACGGTACCTAAATTCTAACTACTCTAACCATTCTCAACATTCATCATTTCTCTCTGGAAATATACGCTCTTGATCAATGTCCGTTTGCACTCTGGCGCATGATTTAATATGTATTCTTACTCTGATAGCTTATAATAACTGTGTAAATTTAATCTCAGTAACGTTACAGTTGAACAAATAACCATGATAGCAGAGATCTTTTTCCCAATTCTCGAAAAAAAATCAAAATAGTGGGGTACTAATACCTACGTATAAATTTTCAATATAAAGGAGTTTTCAATATAAAATATTTTTTTATTAAATCTAGGTAAACAAGTCGGCATGACCATAAGTAGTCTAGTCTACAAAGAGTGGAGGAAATATAGTTGACAAAAAAATTATCTCATAACACCTCGACTTGATCTTATTATACCATGTATATGAAATATACATGGTATAATACAAGGTATATATAAGTCAAGGTATACAAAGTTTAGTCCCAAGTTTGTAACGCTTAAAAATATTGATGCTATGAACTAAATTTTGGTATAGGTGTTCATAAAATCACCTTACTAGGTAATTTCCGGATGTCTGTCTGTCTGTCTGTCGTCTGTCCGTCTGTCATTACGATTACTCAAAAACGAAAAGGGATATCAAGCTGAAATTTTTATAGGGTGCTGAGGACGTTAAAAGTTAGGTCGAGCTCGTAAATGTGAAACATAAGTCAATTGCGTCCGTAAGACCCTTCTTGTAAACCGTTAGAGATAGAGATGGGTATATCAGTTGTATGTGTGTGACATGTATGTTTTTGTAATGTGATGACAGAGTAATTAACACTGTCTATACATGGTATTTCAACAATAAACTCAGTCAATTGTTTGTTTTCACCTGTTTTTGAATCTAATACGCTATTAGACTCTTAAGAAAATGCCGCCAAATTAAACGAACCTTAAATTACCCTTAAAAATCGCTAAATTCATATTAAATTTTCCCACTCATATAATTTTAAGAGAATATTATCAATTTTATATCGTTTAAAGTTCATATTTTTTCGATTTATATCGATCTGTTGAAATTTTAAAATATTAGTAAAACAACACCTAATATAATTTCACATTATGATAGAGGACAACTATAAATAAATTTCCAATTACACAATTACTAGTTTGAATGGAAAATTAAATCCATAAAACATATGGTTGAATATCTGTTATAGCACCGATAAAAATAATAATAAATTTTCCAATTTTTATTAAATAAAATACAATCCAATTATAAATTCAACTTACGTGAAATGGACTATTAAAAGTTAGCAGCTAGTCAATAAAATTGGTTATCAGTATACGAACAGATGCAACATTTTTAATATATTATGTATTATATGTTACTTTGCTCTACACATATATGTAATACAAAAACACTCTTACGAAGAACCGAACACAATATCGAAACCGAATCAATTTTTAATTTGGATTATGTTTTTTGAAGAGGAAAAAAAGACATTGGAAAATAACATAAATAAATCTTGTACCTATATTTCGTAACTTTCATATAAGTCACAATTATGAACATGATGGCACAATAAAACTCCGATGTTAAAATGCCTTAACGATGGGAAACCTAATATCTAGAGAAGCTTCTATCTCTATCTGCAAATAAAGAAATGTACTCTCTCATTTTCGATTTAATATACAGTGTATCGCATTTAAGATGAAGACATCCTCATATTTTCGTTATTTATGTGGATCACATTTTTTAAGATACTTAACCAAAATCAGAACTTTTAATTCGGCCTACTACAAATTGGTAAATAGGGCCGATTCATAATATTTTACCTAGCGTCAGAGATGGTTAGAGATATCGAAAAACACTATACGAAAAAGTCTTAGGATATTCTTTTATGCCCATATACCGATTTATGTGACTTTGGTCCACGGTCAATTTTATTAAAAGTTTATTGAAATATTTGAATACATAACGCTATTAAATTATCAATTTGTCCAGTTTTTACATTCCATAGCACACCAATTATAAAAGTTTATTTTTTAATTTTATAACTAGTATGCTATGGAATGTAAAAACCGGACAAATTGACAATTTAATAGTGTTTAAATATTTCAATAAACTTGTAATTATTATGGATATGAAACTAAATTAAAAATCTTCCCAAAACCATGAGAGAAATCGCTATTTTTTCCAAAATTTTCTTAATATTGAGAAAAGAATTTCTTATTTGAAGCATCTGTAGACCAGAAACTCCTGTTTTGGCCTTTCTTGTGCCAAAACTTTCATGAATATAAAGGTAGTTACTTGAAACTTGATATATATTATTGGAAAGTTTGCATTTGTTAAAACACGTATTTTACAAGGATTCAAGCAATTGAAACATTAATGGGGTAAAACAGATTCCAAATAAGTAAACTTGTGCAAAGTCGTAGAAATATTATCAGAACGAAGTAAATCGTGCCTACCAATTTCGAGTCAAGTAAAATAGCTGACGAATGAGATGTAAATAAATTTTAAACATTTTCCATGTTACACATAAACTTGCTATAAAATTATATTGAGCACAGCTAGGTACTTATTATTAATAAAAATATGCTGGTCATGTGAGTTTTTTATTCACACATGAATAGAATGACTTTATTTTTCATACAATAAATTTTCTTTCACAAATATATTTTTATATGATGGATAAGGCAAAATGTATGTACAGCAACCAGTCAATAATGTATGAAAAATAGTGGGTTTATGTTTTTCCGTTTTTATAAATCGGTTTGCTTATAGAAAACTGTTTTGTTTACAGATAATGTATGATATACCGGTACAATGTATTATGTGAGAATAAACATTCTATATTATTTCTATCACTTTTCATATATATTCAGACATTCTATGAAACGTCTATCTATTTTTGACAACGATTATTATTATTATTATTATTATTATAAACAGTAATCGAATGTCAAAAATTTCCAATGAAACATTATAATTACCCATACAACAAAACCTATATACAGTGCCGGCTTTTAGGGGGAGAAGCGACGACCGGGGAGCCAGGTTCTACAGAATGTCGCGTGCGCCAGCTCAGCTTAGCTACCTAATTTGAATAACAATTTCTATCGATCTAAAGGAAAACTAAACTCAGCGTATTAACTTTTATAAACTTTTCTCGTTGTAATGAGTGTGAATATTCAGCATGTCTAACACGACTTGTTAATTAGTCGTATCTCTCACCAACTAGTATAGCATGAAAGAGACGCTGAACGACAAGCGAGGGATGGCAACTCGTATTAGGCCACTTATATTATACTTACTTATCTTAATTCTCTTGTTACATACTCGTAATTTCACAAGAAAATCTACGCCCGATAACAGGCAAATTTGATCCGATCTTATTGGAAATTATTTTGAAACGCACTAAATTTGGCCCATTCTTTTCAGTTGTGATGTCAATTTTTCGATAACCATCACTTATGTGCTTAATTCCGGGACCAGGACTCTACATTCTTGAAACCTATTAGAGCTAGATTAATTTTGATCACAAATTTAAAAAGTATGACCCAAATTTAGTAGGATTACGTACTTGGTTTATCAAAATCGGATATAATTTGGATGTGATAGAGCAAAATTAAATTTTTTAATTTTGATGACGTCATAAAGTTAAAAAATTTGATTTCTTTGATGACACAGGTAAATTTGACCCGATCTTATTGGAATTTTTTTTTGAAACTCACTAATTTTGGGTCTTTCTTTTCAGCTGTGATGCTAATTTTTTAATAGCTATCACTAATATGCTTAATTCCGGGACCAAGACACCACATTCTTGAAACCTATTAGAACTAGGCTATTTTGACCACAAATTTGAAAAGTATGGCCCAAATTTAGTAAGATTACATACTTCCATAAAATTTGGATGTGATAGAGTAAAATTAAATTTTTTGGATTCTGATGACATCGTGAAGTTTGATTTTTTTGATAATATAGGCAAATTTGATCCAATCTAATTGGAATTTTTTTGAAACTCACTTATTTTGGGTCATTCGTTTCAGCTTTGATGTCAGTTTTTTGCTAACTTATATGCTCACTTACATCATTGCTAACTTATATGCTCCAAATTTTTGAAACTTAATAGAGCTAGGCTAATTTTGCACATATTTGAAAAGTTTTACCCAAATTTAGTAGGATTACATTCTTGGTTTATCAAATCGCCAATATGGTACTTTTTGATACCTTTTAATGAACAGCGAAGATAATAATAATAATTAAAATTTTAATACAATTTTCGTTTGTATTAACTCTGTATTATTTACTTTATTTATTATCAACAAAATTTCGATTTTGGAGGTTAATCAGTTCCTTATGCAAAATACCCCAGTATCATTTAGGAGAGTAATTAGTTCCTTGTTTTGCTCGGAAACGTAGAGAGAAATCAATACTTTTATTTGATACTATATCATTTGAATAAATTTAAAAAGTTTATCAATTAAATATACAGACTCTTTGAGGTGAAATGACACGATTATGACGACTCTCTTCATTTTGCCTTTACTCTTATGTTAAATACTATTAGTATTCGAATTTTCATCAAAATCGTTAGAGCCGATCCCGATATATATACTTGCCACCGGCGCTATGTACGCACCCTTGTTACGGCCCTTTCAGAAGGTCAGGGTTTTTGAGGCTTGAATCCATAAGAACTTTTGATCAGCCTGATCCAAACTACCTTAATCCATAGTTTTCAAAAAATTTTAACTGAAAACAAAAATCGTTCTAGCAGGGATGACTCTCTCGGAAGGGAAGGGTTTTTGAGGGGTGAATCCATAAAAACATTTGATCAGCACCATCAAAACTACATCAATCCAAAGTCCTTTTAAAAAATATTCATGTTAGAAATGTTTTGATAGTTTTTTTCTGTACATTTAGTATAATGTAAGTACATACAAAGATAATACCTACTCATGACTGATGATGATGATATTATGTGTAGTATGTAAGTTGGTACAACATAATAACACTTAACCATCAAATTTACAGTAAAACTTGTTTTAAATAATGCGAGAATTCGCTAAGTACTTGAGAACGGTTGCAATAAGTAACTAAGGATAACGATCCAGATACTCTTCAGAGAGCTACGTCTTCAATTACTAGAAGAGTAATAATGTGTTGTGAGTCAGCAGAGGGACATTTTGAACCAAAATTTTAATTACATGGCGTTAGCAATAAAAAATTTTTAATTAATTAATAATAAAACATCAAAAACTACTTTACCCAAGAATGTCTTTACTTTTTTGGTTAAATTTATTAGTGCACATAACTCTTTAATTATCGGGTTTTGGTCAAAAGTATATAAAGCACTTTCGACTTAAAATTGTTGAAAGAATACGCTTTTTAATCAAGCCACGGAACATCCTGTATGTAATATAAACCTGGCAGCTTTACTAAAATTATTTGAAATGTTTTTTTTAAGCTTTTAGAATAACATCTGGTTCAGTCTTTACGACGAACTACGAACAAAATTTTGGTATAGGTGTTCATAAAATCAGCTAATCAACCATTTTCGGTTGTCCGTCTGTCCGTCCGTAACACAATAGCTCAAAAACGAAAAGAGATATCAAAGTGAAATTTTTATAACGTGGATAGGACGTAAAAGGTGGGGTTGAGTTCGTAAATGAGCAACAAAGGTCAATTTGATCTTGAGTGCGTAGGACCCATCTTGTAAACTGTTAGATATAGAACAAAAGTTTAAATGTAAAAAATGTTCCTTATTATTAAAAATAAACAACTTTTGTTTGTAACATTATTTCGTAAACCTCACCATGGGAATATCAGTTATGCGTGTGTGACCTGTATGAGTGTGTGGGTCGATTTCTTTCTTGACTTATATGACGTAAAAAAACAAATGATTGCGTAATCAACACTGTCAATACATGGTTTTCTCAATAAGCTCAATCAATTGTTTGTTATTTCACTTGTTTAAAATCATTTTTCATGTCTTTTTCACTCTCATGTGCACTTGTAAACGCAACCGTCTATTCTGAGATAGACTTACTGCATCTCTACTTAAAATTTAAAAAAAAAAATAAAATAACCAAAATTCAGACGTCTTAAAATCAACTTTTTCGAGACGTTGTGAACCTTTTACGATAAAATATTAGTTCATTATAAAAAACCTAGAATATACTTACTTGTAGCAAAAATGTAAATATTATATGGGAAATGGCCCTGCTCAAATCAAATGAAAAAGTCTTTCATTCATTATCGAACAATTTAGTTTTGTGCATGCCCCTTTGCAAAATTTTAAAAATCCTTAATGTAACACGACTATAATCAATATAAACTGAGCGTTCAAATTACTTAAATGTTATTAAAAAGTTATTTTTCAAAGTTATCAATGTAAAAATTCGAAGATCTGCTTCTTTTCATCACCTACGCTTTCTTATCATTCATCTCCTTACACAACTAGAAAAAGGTCGATACTCATCAAATGAGTAAACGGCCACACAATTTTTCATCCCAGGTGGCCAAATATGGTTCCGTTTAGCATAGAAATAGATTTAAAATTGCATATATAATTAAAAAATATTTCACTGAACAAATTTCCAATACTTAATTTGAACCAAAATTAAAAATAATGATTGTCATTTTCTTATATGATTAAATTCTTTATAGAGGATTTTTACTATAGTACCACTATAGTTTTCTATCCATTATATAATACATGATATAAAATGATAATATGAGGCTTTTACTTTATATATATATACATTTATAACGTGGGAAAATGCTATGACAAACAATGTTTACACTTAAAAGAAAATTGTATGTGTTTTCTTATGGATTTTATAGGATTTACATCGTACCGGTTGTAGCTTATTTTGTGGTACAGCTGGACAAGAAAATCAAGCATTATTGAAACGTGTACTATTAGCATATGCCAGATGGAATAAAGCTGTTGGATATTGTCAAGGATTTAATATGCTTGCAGCATTAATTTTACAAGTTATGGATCGATCTGAAGTTGATTCTGTTAAAGTATGTATTAAGTTTAACTTATTTTTAACACGCTTTTATTAACTTGGTATATGTGTGTATGTTTCCATGTGTCTATGTAACGTAATCTTTAAACGTGATTTTCAACTTGTTCAAAAAGTCAGATAGTCGAATTCAATTGATATTTTGATATATCCATATTATGTAAAGGCCACGTAGGTAAGGCGTACCACGTACTAAGGTGTGTACCGAAGCATATGTGACTTAAAAAAATTAAATAATTTAAAAACTAAAAAACAGGCTATTATAGCTATAGATGAACTAAATAATAGTTTTTAAAAAAATAAAAAAACACGCTTTTGTAACTTGTTAACATGCCCCTATGTATGCTTAGTTCTTTAAAACTACGCAATGGATTTTGCGTTTTTTTAATAGAAAGAGTGATTTGATAAGGTTTTTAATATAGATAATACATACATAATATAGGGGTTGAAAGAGATGTGCTTCAGTAAGGGGTAGCAAGGGGTCGAAATAGGGGTTGAAAGAGATGTGCTTCGCAAAAACTTAATAAGTTGTGAATCGATTAAGCTCAAATATTGACAAGATATACAGCCAACTTCAAAGATTGAAAGGGGATGGAAAGGTGGAGCGAGGAAGTGGGAATGAATAATCGAATATTTTCAAATATTCCCAAGTGGGGTATCAAATAAAAGAGTATGACAATACATTAGAAAACTGTAACCCTACGCAAGGGGATATGGCAGGAAGAGTAAAAGTGAGGGTGTTGCCCAGTAAAGCCGGTAAAATGATTCTTTTCTTAATCACGTCACTTTCTTTTTTGAACTTATTTTGAACAAAATCGTACTTTTTTTAGTTTTTGAACTATTATTTTTTTATTTATGGGTCATTTTTACAATTTTTTATTTATTTTCTTTTACAGGTGATGATTTATTTAATTGAAGGAGTTTTACCTGAATCATATTTTGCAAATAATTTACGTGGTTTATCCGTTGATATGGCTGTGTTTCGTGATTTATTACGTTTACGTTTACCAAATTTATCAAGACATTTGGATGCGTTACAAAATGATGTTCATGAAGGTAATCCTCTTAGAATACCTAAATTTTATAAATATATTCTCCTTTAAATATTCCACATTTTATAATTTGGAAAGTTATTATTTATAAAATAACAAAATTTTTCTGTTGGACATCTTTTCGATGTTATTAATTGAATAAATCGACAGCAAAAGTCTCTTTAAAAAAAATTTTTTTTAAACTTTTCCAGCGAATTAGGTTTTTAGAAAAAATGTCCAACGAAAATTGTTTGAACACTTCTCTCCATCTTTTATCAGTTACGAAGGATATCTTGAATTTTTAACAATCCTCAAAGTTGAATGACTTTTTAAGATGAACCTCTCTAAGTTAAATAACTTTTATTAGGATCATTATTTCCATAACGCTATAATGAAAAAAAAATTAGCTGAAAGGATTAAAATGATACTGTATAAATAGTTAATGATTAATTAAGTTCTAATAAGGGTACACGCGATAAAAGAATCAGAAAGAAGAATATCTTGCCTCGAAATTGATTTAATTAGCTATAACATTTCAATTTTGTATTTTTCTAGGTACTTCATATGAACCACCATTAACCAATGTTTTTACGATGCAGTGGTTTTTAACATTATTTTGTAACTGCTTACCACAAATAACAGTATTACGAGTTTGGGATTTAATTTTTTTAGAAGGTAATGAAGTATTATTACGTACAGCCTTAGCAATATGGGATGGATTGGCTGAGTAAGTATCATAATTTCATAAAGTTTTTCATTAATCTTTTTATATATAATTTATAACATCGCTAAAATATTACGAAAGTTTTCTGTGCAAATTTTTCCTTGGCCAATGGTGTTCTTATAATATTAGGAGCCGTTCATAAAATTCGTTCGCATTCTAGAGAGGAAAGTGTTAGTTTAACAAGATATGCAAGGCGGGGGGTCTAAGAAAATGTGACGTTCGCACGTTCGAAATTCATCAAAGAATTTTATTTTAATTGTTTTCGTAAATTTTTAATTTTATTTGTATGTCTTTATAGAAAAGTCGTTGGTATTGAATGTGTATATATATATATATAAGTATATTTACGAACTATTATAAGAGAGAGAGGGGGGGGGGTTAAGGTTCGAATTTTGGTTAAGTATTTTTTTTTTAAATACAGTCAAATTGAGAACCTCCTTCTTTTTTTGAAGTCACTTAAAAAATGTAATCCATCACCCTGCATGACTGTGCAAAATTTCAAATCAATATTCCAATAAATAACGAAAATATGAGAGAGGGTGTCTTCATCTTGAATCCGATACACTGTATATAAATACCGAGACTTTTTTCAGATACTTTTTTCAGACTATTTCAAATTTATACAGAAAATAATTTCTGTATAAATTTGAAATAGTATTCCTTGAACTTCTATTTTTGTATCTCAAAACGCACTGTACAAATTTTTAAAAAAAATTAATTTTCAGTCGAATTTTGGCTGTGAATAGTGCCGATGAATTTTACTCAATAATGGGTGTATTAACACGTGAAATGTTAGAATTTGGTTTTATGGATGCCAACACACTAGTTAAATCAATTGTATCAATACAAGTTTCACAAGAATTACCTGAACTGCGTGATAAATATTTGTACAATATTACACCATGGACTCAAACTGTACAATCTGCAGCGAAAAAAGGTTTTAGATTATTTTATTCTGATGATGATGATTTAGATAGCGATAATGATGAAAAAATGGCAGTCACAACTGTGTACGGAATATCATTACGCAAGCGACGAGGTACGTTTCGTTTATAAACAAAAGTCGTTTTGTAAAAGCAAATGTAAGTAAGTACTCGATCAAAATTAATTTTGTGTGTTTTTTGTTGTTCTAATCATAAACAATAAATTTTTTTGTGTGATTAACAGAAATTTTCCTAATAGATAGTACATTACTAATCCAAATTTATTAATGGTAAAGGGAGTTTCGACAGGTATGTCGAGTTCAATTTGAAAATAAAATACAGTGTAAATTGAAATATTTTTATTTTTCATAAAATAATCATGTAGATCAATTGTAGGCGCCTAGAGCAGCGGTGCGCAAAATATGGGTCGCAACCCACTTTTAGCTTGTATAAAGAGTGTTTTTAGGTTGCCAAATTTACAAAAAAATTATTTGGCAATATAAAACATAAGCTTTTTTTTCAAATGATAGAGTAGTAGCCAAGCCTGAAAAATGGGCCGTGCTTTTATCTGGACGCCACTCATTTGGTTCGAATCGATTACTTTGAAAAATAACGATTTAATGATCGCAAAACAAGCAAGGTATCAAGCAAAAGTTTACGTATTTCAAATTCTCGGCTCTTATTTTTGAATCAGTTTTAAATTTGAGTTTGAATAGCTAACGCATATGTAATTTATCAAGCACTTTCAGTATTTTATTGATACAAATGGCTTCCACATTTAATAAATCGTTGTGCTTCAAAATAAACGTGGATAAAAATTATTGGAGTAGACTAGAATTGTTTTTTGAAGGGATTCTAACTATTGATGCGAGAAGCGTCCAAATCAGAGTTCCGGATAATTTTTCGGAGCAAGGATCTATTAATTATTAATATACGCATCGTAACTATATTGGCGGTTAAAACAATGCTTACTAAGTACTTTTCTATGGGTCGCAATAAAATTTGATGCAAAATTAGTGGATCGTGGAAGTAAAAATTTTGTGTACCACTGGCCTAGAATACTACTCCAGTGCACTTACGGACTGTTCCAAAAGTTTTGACACTAGATATTTTTATTCATTTTTATTCATCATTCATTATCCATAGGACCCATCTCTTAAACCTAGAACAACTAGAACCTTTTAAGGTAGAACAAAAGTTTAAATGTAAAAAAGTCCCTTAAAAAAATAAACAACTTTTATTTGCCACATTTTTTCGTAAACATCACTGTTTACGAAAGTGAGGTCCCAAATTAGGTTAGAAAAAACAAACTGTTCCAAACAAAAAATTAAGTAAAAAATTTTTTATTAAGATATAAAAATTGAGGTCGAGTTCATAAATGAACAACATAAGTCAATTAAAGCTTGGGAGCTTTTTTCTCAATTGTAGCGTGTACTTTGACATAAATGAGTTTCAAGATAAAACGTTGAATCGCAAAAAAACATATGCTCTCGATGAATCATCTATGGATAAAAAAGGTTAACATAGAATTTGAAAAAATATCTTGACGAAGGGTTTTATTATGATCTTAAGAGTTTTTATTCATAATTAACCACAATTGTAAAAGTGCCTTAGCTAGTAGCCATATTGAGTAGAGGCAGCATTAGTAAACGAGAAAGTACAACAGTAGAAAAAGTACCTTCGTATCCAAACATTTACATGAGACATAAACAAATTTCTGTGTTTAATAAACTTTTACACTTGTTCTATTCATTAAAAATGCAACAAAAGTAAAGTGATAAATTTTTTTAACATGTATGTTTTTTATACTAATAATCTTACTTTTGCTTTCACATTACGCACCTTAGAATACCTACCTAGCAAAATATTACGATCTTGAATTTATTCGACATTACTTTGGCTTCATAAGTTATGGTCGAATAACCTTCATATTGTAAACAGTTTTCAATATTGATTTTAAAGCATTAAAGTATTAATAATTTTTTTAATGTAGACTCGGAAAGGCGGCCATCTACTACTACAAGTACAATACAACCGTACGCTTATGGTCATCCAGATCGTGAAAAATTAGCATTGGATATATCTGCTTTAAAACAGCAATATGCCAAACTAAGGGAGCGTCAACGTCAAGCACATATCATTTTAACTGCAGCTTGTGCTCGACAACCAATAAGTAAGTTATATCACTAACAAAATAATTAATAGTGTAAGAAAAGAAAATGGTTGAATGTTTCGCAATTCATAAAATAAGATATTTGCAATCATTCCCTATACAACAATCGTAGACGATTCTTTTAAGCTATATAACTTGCTGTGTCCAATCCGTGCTCTAAAATGTGTTGTGGGCTCTTGGACCATATAATAAATGATACTACATAAACTTAATACAATATATATAATCAATAAACAAAGAACATAAATAAACCACACTATATAAAAATATCAAAAAATTAAAAACTTAAACGCCCTTATTAGTCAGTTAAAAACTCGATAAATCAAATTATTTAAGATTTCTCTTGGTTTTTAATTTATCGAGATCTTATTATATTTGAAACTTTAGAGAGCATTGTATCCTGTTAAATACCAGCGAACAAAAAATTATTATGAATTAGCTAATATTTTCAAACTATTTTTTTCTCTAATAAAAATAGCAACTAGCACACTTTCTAAGGATATAGATTTTGAACTATAATTAGTCACGAGTATTTTAAGACGAAAAACAAGCCGATCCGTTAAGTTTCCACAAAATTGGCGCTCAATTTGACACGACTAACAAGATTATTTAATTAATTAATCGTTTTTTAAGATTTTTAAAATTGTTATTGATATTTTCACTATGTTTATTATCATTTTCTTTTATTATTTTCTATCATTTTAAACATTTGTGTAACATTCAATCATTTTTTATTCACTGTGGCTAGTTATTTACCCCGAAAAAATGGATCTGGAAGCCACACAAATCAATTATTTTCTCACTTATTGAGATTCTTTTAAACAACATTCACATTTACTGCGAAATAAAACATCTTGTATTTTTTTACCGACTTCAAAAAAGAAGAAGATTATTTTACTTTATGTATGTTCACCGATTTCTCCGCCAATAGGCCTTTTCATTTATTTGCTATTGTTTCGGACAGTTATTTTGTGACATTTGTCCGAAACAAGACAAAACCACTTTTATAAATAAAATTGTCTGAAAAATGTTCTGTTTGGAAGGGTATACTCTCCAAGTGGCTCCATAATTGTTTCCCGATTATATAATCACTAATTTCCTTGTTAGCAATTACGCTTTGTAAACTTTTTGATAATATTGTAGCGGAGAAACTGTCTTAAAACAAAATCCAAGACACGGAATATCTACCCTAAAATATAACGAATTTAAAAAGGATAGCCACTTATCAGATTTTTTCAGTTTTGTATTAACCATCGTTGATGAAAACGGTGATTAGATCCAATTTGCCAATAAATAAAATGATTATTTATCGAAGTGAATGAGAATGAAAATGATCGGAGTGGGCCTGAATTACTGTTTGAAGGAATTTTAGAAATTGATATTAGTGGCGACCAGATCAGACTTATGTCTCAGATCAAAGTTTTTCTGGCTGTATACTTTATAATCGAGGAGACACTGGATGGATATTTTAATACGTTATAATTTTAGATCACTCTCCAAATCCAGCACCAATCGCAATGAATCACCTGCTCTTGGGTAAAAGTGCAATATTAAGTGTTCGTGGTCGAAGATTAGGCCCACCGCAAGGAGCTGTTCCACCATCCCGTTCACAAAAGAAAGCCCAAAAATCATCATCACCAAAAGAAAATGGAGAAACAATACATTGGAAAGATACAGCTAAACGACGCCCATCACGACAATATTCACAAGAAGAATTACAAAAGGATCGTATGCCGCAAAGTAATTCAGCAGAAACAATTGAAACAATCTCATCACATCACCATAGTGGTGGAGATAGTTCGTCTAGCTATTCATCGGATCAAGACGATGACGAAGACGATGCAAGTAGTACTTCCACGGAATTGTGTGATGAGCCCGGGCGTGTTAGTGATATTGACGATTTAGCAGATATACCTAGTGATGTAATAATAGATAGTGATGTTAACTTAAGGACAAACAATTCATCTGACGTTATAAAATCTGTGTCAGAAAGTAAATTAGATGAAGTGAAAGAAATGGCAAATTTAATTACACATTCATTTTCAGAATCAGTATTAAGACCGGAATGTACCATGACTGAATTTAATGAGAATCGAAATTTAGAAAACATTGAAGAAAATGAAACATCTTCCGAACCAGAAAAAAGTTATTTGAGCAATATATTAGAAAATGATGAAGAAATTAATCAAATTTTAGAAAAATGGAATTCCCCGAAGAAGGAAAATGATGAAATTTATAAACCGATTTCTGATCTTATTGAAACGACACCTGACCCAGTTGCAAGTTCACCGCCAAAAACTCCTGTAGAAATTTTAATAGATTTCGAACAGGACGTCTCAGAAATTAAAGAGAAGGATATTCAAAAAAGTAATGTCGATATAGTACAGTCTCCACAAATTGAAGCAATAAATAATGATGGTGAAGCAAAATTGATACCATCACCCGAAAGTGTGATTAAAGTGAAACCAAAGTTTGAAACATCTCGAAGTATAGAGGTTTTGCGTGAAAATCAAACAATACTGGATAATTATCTAAAACAGCAAGGTTTAAAAGTAAAAGAGTCTGATGATGAAGAGGCAGATAGCCAAGAAAAAAGTGTATATTCAAGTTTATTCTTTTCTGAGACATTATGTTCGACTAGCAACAATAGTGATAGAAAAAATATTATTGGACAATCTGAAAAAAATTCTTATGATAATAATGTGATCCTAGGGGATACTACAAATAATTTAGACATAAATAATAGTGAAACAGAGCCAAATTTTGATAATTTTGTGTTACAAAGAAGTGCTTTATCGTCAAATACTTGTGTAAATAAATCTGGTGCCTCAACTCCTGTTAATTATTTCGATTTTGCAAAATATTTACGAGATCGTGGAATCGATCTATCCCCAGAAGATATCTTAAAAATTCAACAAAGTCCTCCTGATAAAGTGAACGATATTTTAGAAAAATTAACACCGATATCACCTAAATCATTTCCCCCGCAAATTGAAACAAACGATCTGAGTAGAACATTGGAACCATTTAATTTAAAACTAAATACTCCAGAAGAAGTAAGTAGTACACCGCAAAGAGAAACATCTGATTTTGAAAAATTTTTAGAAGAGCGTATAAATCTCATCAAACAATTAAGTTTAGATAGTATGTCTTCAACTAAAGTAAGATTTGATAGTGGATCCGATTGGCATAAAACGCCAAGTACAGATGATCAGTGTACAGACCGAAAATTTTCAATATCCTCAGAAACTGGTGAAGAGAAAGATGATGTTTTTGAACATAATGAAAGTTTGTCACCAAAACCTTCATCACAAGTGGAAGCTAGTTCAGATCTTAGCCCAGGAACATTAGAAATAATAAAAAAATATGAGGAAATATTTGATAAAAAATCCGAACAAGTTAAAACACCAGAGGGCTCAACTTCACCAGATCAAAAGCCAAAAGCAAGACTGAGTTTTGAGAAACAAATTTCTTTAGATAGCCTTAGTATACCAGAAGAACGCTTAGAAACAGGACGACGTAATAGTGAACTAGCATTAAAAATCATACAAGAAAATTCAATGATCTTACATAAAATTCTACAGTGTCAAACACATTCAATCGACGAACTTGATGAAGATTTAAAAAAATCTTCTCCTGAAATTGATGTAAAGTCTACGAATTTATATCAAGCAACTGATGATGAGAAATTAAGACGCAATTCGGAAATAAAAGATTTCGATGTAACATTTAAATGGGATCCTGGAGTTTATGACGACAATAATATCGAAACAGATCAACGGTCTACCACGCCTACTAACAATTGTGAGCCGATGGTAACATCACCAACGAATGAAATTAGTGGTAGCAACACCTTATCTAGACCAAGTAGTTTTTCCCAATTACAATTTCCATCATTGGCATCACCAACAAATAAAAAGAAGACACCCTCACCAATAGATAATTTTAATCCATTTCCAGTTCGCTCCACAATACGACAACATAAAGATGTAGGCCTTAAATTAGGCCTTTATAAAGACTTAAGTCCTCTGAAGTCACCGACAAAATAATAATAACTTTATTGTGTTCACAATAAATAAAGAACACACTTTTTTAATTGCATAATAGAGAATATTTTTTTAATTTTATCAAAACGGAAAGAGAAAAATTTCTCTTTGTAGATATGATTTTTAAATGAGTACCTTAACGCTTTACTTATCAATTCGAGCCGTTGTACTACCTACATGAATATAGTTCATACTATTTTAGAAAAAGCTTTTTGGATTTTGTGGGGATTTATGAAAACACGAAAGGAAATATGAAAAAGTACATATACTATACATTAATGTAACGGTTACCTACCGTAAATTATTTCGTTAATATCGTTTAAAAATTATGTGTAAATGTTTCAATTTCGGAAAACATGTCATAGTATTATTAAATTTAACTTGTTGTGGCGTAATAAGTTTGTACAAAGAGAACGCTAATAACTAATGCATAAAACACGATATTTTGTATTATTTAAACTTTAAATGTTCATTGTTTTTATCCTTCGAATAAAAAGTAGGTTCTTAATAAATTTTATGAGTTCATTATAAATCCCGATAAAATCAACCGAAGTTAGTTTTGGGAATGGTCTTGTTACGTTTTTGTTTGCCTATTAAATACGTGTATGTTGTCAGTTAAACCGTTTGTATAATAAAAAAATTGTTCGAAAAAATAAAAATACATAAGATGATAATCTATGAATAATTAATTATAAACAAACACAATAAATAATATTTTTGGCTCAGTTATTAATAATAATAATTTTATTTTAGACAAGATTATACATACCTATATATATTATATAAATAATTAACTTAAGTTCTAAATAAACGCCATATTTGAAATAAAAAAATATTTTGCATTTTTATTTTTCTCTAACGAAAGAATTTAAAAATCGGGTAAAATCGGTGGACATGTACATACTAAATGTTTATCTCCATAAATATCATCAATGCGTCCAACAGTTGGCCATATTTTATTCTCTCCTTTTACAAAAGGCTAAAAGAAATAAAAATTTTAATATTTTCAAATTAAACTAAAAATAATTTTAATATACTCACAGCTGGAAATGCAGCTTGTTCCCGTGAATACGGACGGTTCCATTCACTAGCCAAAACTTGTTCTTGTGTATGAGGTGCCATTTTCAGTGGATTTATTCGAATATCCATTCGACCTTCTTCAATTTCACGAATTTCTTCACGAATACTGATTAACGCTTCACAAAAGCGATCTAACTCGTCTTTATCCTCAGATTCAGTAGGCTCAATCATTAAGGTACCGGCCACTGGCCATGACATTGTGGGTGCATGGAAACTATAATCCATTAAACGTTTGGCAATATCGGCAGCTTCTATATTTGCAGTTTTCTTTAAATCACGTGTATCAATAATGAACTCATGCGCAACCAAATTCGATTTAACCCCTTTAAATAATGTTTTATAGTGATTTTCTAAACGTTTGCTCATGTAATTTGCATTTAAAATTGCTACTTGTGTTGCTTTTCGCAATCCTTTAGGTCCCATCATTTTAATGTACGCCCAAGATATTGGCAAAATTGCGGATGATCCAAATGGTGCTGCACTTACAACACCAAATGATTTAGCTTCATCGCCCAAATCAGCCATTGGATCAACTACGGGATGGCTTGGTAAATATGGTGCAAGATGTGCTTTAACTCCAATGGGGCCCATACCAGGACCACCTCCGCCATGAGGAATACAAAATGTTTTATGCAGATTTAAATGGGATACATCACTTCCATAATCACCTGGGCGGCATAAACCCACTTGAGCATTCATATTTGCACCATCCAAATATACTTGTCCACCGTTGTCATGGATAATACTGCAAACATCAGCAATAGTTTCTTCGAAAACGCCAAAAGTTGAAGGATATGTAATCATCAAACATGATAAATTTTTCTTAAATTTTTCCACTTTAGCTCTTAAATCTTGCATATCAATAAGGCCATCTTGTGAAACTCGAATAGCTTCAACTTTCATACCCGCCATCTGGGCACTAGCCGGATTTGTTCCATGTGCACTAACTGGAATTAAACAAATATCACGATGCCCTTCACCCATTGCCTCATGATACCCTTGAATTGCACGTAATCCAGCATATTCACCTTGTGCTCCGCTATTGGGTTGGAATGATATACGATCGTATCCTGTGATTTCACATAAATCCTTTTCTAATTCCTTAAACAGCTGGAAGTAACCGCGTGATTGTGATAAGGGAGCAAACGGATGAATGTCAGTAAAATGATTAAAGGAACAAGGCATCATTTCTGTAGTAGAATTTAATTTCATGGTACATGAACCAAGGGGTATCATTGTATGAACCAATGAAATATCTTTATTTTCTAAGCGTTTCATGTATCTTACAATCTGAGATTCGGAATGATGGGCATTAAATACTGGATGTGTTAAATAGGATGAACTACGTTTGAATTCACTATGCATTAAACTGTAATTCGATACTGCTGGTAATTCGGAAACTTGTTCAATAGATTTAGTACAACCAAATATTTCTAATAAATCGGTTACATCTTTAAGTGTTACAGTTTCATCTAAAGATATTCCTATTGAATTATCCTCGTTGTACCTTAAGTTAATTTGTTTTTCATTAGCTTTATCTTTAATTTCATCAATTGAAGTTTTTGGCACCACTGTTATAGTATCAAAGAATACCCCTGTTTTCACTGTATGTCCAACATCCTTTAACCCAGCATTCAAAATTAAGGTCATATTATGAACACGTTTAGCAATATCTTTTAATCCTTTTGGACCATGGTATACAGCAAACATTGCTGACATGTTGGCTAACAAAGCTTGGGCTGTACAAATGTTACTGGTAGCTTTATCTCTTCGAATATGTTGTTCTCGTGTTTGTAAAGCTAATCGATATGCATCGTGACCAGACGCATCTCGTGTGACGCCAATCATACGACCAGGCATTAACCTTACTAGTGATTGGTTGCAGGCAAAAAAACCAGCATGAGGACCGCCGTATCCTAGTGGTACGCCAAACCTTTGTGATGTACCTACAGCAATATCTACGCCAAATTCAGCTGGTGGGCGAAGTAAAGTTAAGCTTAATAAATCCGTAGCACAGCATACAAGAGTCTAAAATAAAACAGACAAAATAAAAAATTTCTTTTAAGCAAAATGGGTTTATTAATTTAAACTTACGCCATGATCATGTGCAGTTTCAGCCAATTTAGTAAAATCTTTAACACATCCTTCGGTATCTGGATACTGAAATAAAATTCCAGAAAAGTCACGATTTGTTAAATCTGCTTCAAATACATCACCAACTTGGACACTTAAACCAAGTGGTGCCAAACGTGTTTGGACGACAGATATGGTTTGAGGATGCAATTTATTGGACACAAATAGTTTTTTTCGTTTATTCTGCCTGAAATATGTTGAAAAATTGAATTCCTAATCTAAAAAGTATTAATTGCAAATTCTTACCTGTAACATAACGACATTGCTTCGGCTGCCGCAGTACCCTCATCTAGTAATGATGCATTCGCTACTTCCAAACCAGTCAAATCAGCTACCATTGTTTGATAATTTAGTAAACTTTCTAACCGACCTTGCGCTACTTCTGGTTGATATGGAGTATATTGCGTTGTCCATCCAGGATTTTCAAAAATATTTCGCATAATTGCGTGAGGAACACAACAATTATGATATCCCATTCCAATATATGATCTCCAAATTTGATTTTTTTCCGAAATTTCCTTAATACCTTTTATTAAATCATATTCGCTCACTGGATCGTCAATATTTAACGATCTATTTAATTTAATACGATTTGGAACTGCATTATCAGTTAACTCATCCAGTGTCTAAAATAAAATAAGGTTCTAAAAACGAAGCCTCTATATTCAAATTCTCTTAACAACCAAATTCTTCAGTGTGTATTTCTCGGTCGAGTAGTCGAGTATTCGTACCGTGTATGAGCATTCTTGGCGGCGTTGTCCATGGTAACGATACACTACTTTATTTATATAATTGTGTGGATAGACATATAATTCTATGGTTTGTATATACGGTTTACGTTGAAAATTTAATAATATTTTTTATCAAATTTAAATAAGTAATTATTTACATTTAAAAAAATTTATTTATGCAATTTCGTTTCTGATTTTCACATTTTGTAATACAACAAGTTTAATTAATTGGTTAAACAAATTTTGGTTAATACATGACTATAATTTATTAGTTTTATAAATTCTAGAGTTAAGGAATATAATTTTCTAACATTCTGTATAAAGGTACAATTATATCAAGATACTCACCTTGTAACCTACTAAATCCAACATTGCGATAATATCATGTTCACGAGGTCCAATATGACGACTTTGAAATTCCTCACGTGTTGGGAATAACTTTTGTAATTTTTCCGATTTACTGCCATCACAACTAATACACCGTTTGGCTACATTTAAAATATTTTGAAAATTAGCTCCAGGTAATTGATCACGACATGCAACAAATAACGTTGCCGTTAATTGACGATTTGCTAAAATTCGCTGCATTTTTGTTAAAAATAATGTTCACTTAGTTGGAGTAAGTATCTTACTACTTATTTTTAAGAAATATGGAATAATTGATAAAGCAATTATTTAAATTTGATAAGAGTTAATTTTATTATTTGTTTTTTATTAAAATTTTATTCTGAATGGTAATCTCCATTATTATTAAGGGTCATCTCATTCTCAACTATAATATTATGTAGTTTGTTTTTTTAGTCAAATTGTTTGTGATAAATATTTCACGGAGAATTTGTTATTTAATGTAAAATGTTTGAAAAATATTTTTGTGTGAAGTATTGAAATAAATATTTTTAAATAGAATACGTAAGTCGGGTCGTTTAATTTAATTTGCCAAAAAAAATTTACATATTAACTTATTATTATTAACCTATGATCCTTATGTGATAACAAAGGCCTATGACATATTGAGTAATATTGAATTTAGATTTCAACATTGGGAAAAATTGGATATATCAGGGGTGGATTAACATTAGAAACAATAAAAATAAATGTTTACATCGTAAAAGTGGCGATCGAAAGATATCATTCGTAATTTAATTGAAATTTGAACTCATTGTAAAAAAATTTAAGAGGATCCAAAAAATACGAATTGAATATCGTATTGATTTTGATGGATATTAAAAAATATATTATTTAGAAAGGATTCAGCTAATTAAAGTTTTCGAGATGCTTCGAAATTGCCAATTTATAATATGAAAATTCTATGGATTTAAGCTGAAAATATAATTTTTAGGGTATTATTTTTTTTTATTTGCTGAAGAAACGATAACTTATAGATATTGTAACAGAAAAAAGTCAAAATAGTCGTTTCATCGTTTTTTTTTTAAATCAGGATGCAGTAATACTATAATCTGAGCTTCATAGCCTACTATTTTACTTAAAAAACCAGCTCCGCTCTCTTAGTCAATTGTTGGAATTTTAAACAAAAACACCAGAGAGAAGTTTTTTGATGTACCAGGGTTTGTATTCATGATAAATGGTTACGTTTATGTTACGTTGCAATTTGCAGGGTTCTATTCTCAAATATTACTTCTTCAACTTCCCCGGTAGATAACACTATTTTTATGTTTGTGTCTTTGATAAATTGTTTATGATGGAGAAATAGCCGGTTTGTCAAAAATAAAATAAAAGTCAATTTCCAACCACAATACTTTTAAAACATTGAAATAAAATATTCTTTTTAATTATTTAAGATTTTAATTAAATGCAAACGATATTATAATAAATTTTACAAAATATCAACCAACAAAATGAAGCTGGTAAGAACTACGTTGCACAATATTTAAGTACAAATATGTAAAAATTCTTAAATTATTTTTAAAATAAAATAAATTTTGATAAAATTTCTATTAGAAATAAATACCTGAGTAAGTTAAGAAAAATTACCAGATTATTCAAATTGTAGAATTGCTGTACGCTTCAAGAAACAACAGTTTGATAGAATGTGCAATTGTATGAAGCACACTCCACTTAAATTTTTTGTGTGTTTTTAGTATTGTTTAAGCAGCGACCCAAATAAACCATGTTCTGTATTATGTTTCAACGAGTTAACAGTAATGTTAGATTGTGGACTTTCGTCTCAAACAATTTTAAACTTTCTACCAATGCCATTAGTTCCAAACGCAAGATTAACAAATTTACCAACTTGGAATTCAAGAGATTTAGGTGAAACTCAATTAGAAGGCGTAAGATAAACTAAATTTGACTTTATGAGCTTTAAATACCTTAATTATTCATACCTCTTAAAAAATATTTGTCATTTGTAGGAACTAAAAGAATGTTGTGGGAAAGTTTTCGTCGATTCACAACCGGAGTTCAGTCCTCCATTGGATAATTTAATTGATTTTTCTCAAATCGATGTTATTTTGATATCAAATTACATGTGTATGCTTGCATTACCTTTCATTACCGAAGGAACCGGATTTAATGGTGTTGTTTATGCTACCGAACCAACTTTGCAAATTGGAAGGTATACTGCATTAACTTGGGGCGTTAATTTTTGAATTAATAGAATTGATTTAGATTTTTTCTAGAAGAATTAGTTGAATTCATTACACAAAGTCCAAAATCGACACATGCAACACAATGGAAAAACTTATTACATATTTTGCCTCCTCCGTTGTCTGAAAGTTTACGTCCAAAATCATGGCGTCATATTTACAATATGGACGCAGTGAATTCATCATTGTCTCGTGTACAAATGGTTGGATATGATGAAAAACTAGTAAGTTTTGTTAAATAATTGCTCTGAAATATTTTCATTAATGCTTACTACAATTTTAGGATGTGTATGGAGGTTTACAGGTAATCGCTGTTAGTTCTGGATATTGTTTAGGGTCGAGTAATTGGATAATGAGTACTGAACATGAAAAAATTGCATATGTTAGTGGATCATCTACATTAACAACACATCCAAGACCTATGGATCAAGCGGCGTTAAGAGCCGCAGATGTGCTAATAATGACTGGATTAACACAAACTCCTGTTTCAAATCCTGATGGAATGCTTGGATTATTGTGCATGACAGTTGGTAAAAATAAAAAAAATTATTTGTTTTTTGATAGCTTTTTAACTATGAACTTTTTTTAGCAATGACTTTACGGGCTGGTGGAAGTGTATTAATTCCATGTTATCCGTCAGGAGTTGTGTATGATTTATTTGAATGTTTATCTTCAAATCTGGATAGTGCTGGAATGTCTACCATACCCATGTATTTCATTTCACCTGTTGCTGATACCTCTTTAGCATATTCCAA
The DNA here is from genome assembly GCF_905475395.1 of Chrysoperla carnea. Taxonomy (NCBI): domain Eukaryota; kingdom Metazoa; phylum Arthropoda; class Insecta; order Neuroptera; family Chrysopidae; genus Chrysoperla; species Chrysoperla carnea. The sequence continues at coordinate 67,470,268 of NC_058337.1, read as the reverse complement.
TATATTAGCGGAATGGCTTTCAACTGCAAAACAAAATAAAGTCTATTTACCAGAAGAACCATTTCCACATGCATTTTTAGTAAAAAATTCTAGATTGAAACATTTCAAACACATTTATTCGGAGGGATTTAGTACTGATTTTCGACAACCTTGTGTGGTATTTTGCGGTCATCCTGGTCTTCGATTTGGAGATTCTGTTCATTTTATTGAGATGTGGAGTAATAACGCACAGAATGTTGTTATTTTCACTGGTAAAAAACAGCAAATCTAATTTTGTCTCCTTCATTTAAGCTCTTTTTTTTTCCTTACAGAACCAGATTTTGATCACAACGAAGCCGCAGCTCCATTTCAACCAATGGCAATGAAAATTCTACATTGTCCTATCGATACTTCATTAAATTTTACACAAGCAAATAAATTAATACGTGATTTAAAACCTGGTGCTTTAGTTGTACCTCATTGTTATACTTTACCGCCAGTTACTGCACCAAATCGTACAGATTTAGTAATCGATACTTCCGATAGGCCAGTATTAACATTTAAAAAGGGCGAAGTTTTAACATTACCCATAAAACGAAAGAAAAGTCGAGTGTATATAGATCCAAACATTGCTTCAAAATTATTTCCGCGTGAAATAAAAGCTGGTGTTAATTTATGTTCAATTACTGGGCATTTAGATGTTAAAGATAATTTAATAAACATCGAGGTAAAGTCAATTTTATTTGTAGTATAGAGGTAAAATCTAATTATGGACATTTTTTGTCGGTTTTTTCTTGATAAATAAAATAAGCGAGAAAAATTGAAAATAAAATAAGTATCTGGAACAAATGAGATAACTTTGTCGAAAATCAACCATTTAACAAAAGTGTGTATATTAAATCTTGATCCTGTACAAGGACGTACTGAGGCGAGGGCTGGACATGACAGCCTTGAGCATTTATCATTGATTTAAATCGTTAAGTACATTCTTATCATAAGATACTGTTGGATTTATGAAATTTTTTAACAAATCATGTATGATTTGCCACTCTGCAGACCTGTTTTGCTGGTGTGAAAGTTCCTGTTTTGCCTCTACCCCTTCCTTGAGTCAAGAGCTGATACGTCTATTGTTCTACATATGGAACTCCATTCTGCCTCTACATAATGTGTGATTTTTTACACGTTTTACGAAAACTGTGTTTTATCTCCTTAGCTGTTGGTTTTTTCGAAATATTATACCCATAAAAGTTTTTAGAATTAAAACCTCCTGTTATCGTAAAAAAATCCTCTTCTCATTAAAAAATGGTTTTCTTAAAGACACTTGAAAAAAAAAAACGTGTTGGTGGGGAATTCATGTTTAACATACATACCGTTTGTATACGATTGATTTCAACTCATTGTTATCTAATTTTTTTCGTGTTAATATTTATCTCATTTTCAAGAACAAAAAATTCTCAAATTAATCAATATTTGTAAAAGGTTATTTTTCGAAAAATGTGATCAACTTGTTTATTATAGGAAATTAAAATCGAAAAAAATGAAAAAGATGATATTACGTTTCAAAATACGGCCGATATCAAACATGAATTCGGATCTTTGGATGTTAACGATTTTGTACAAAGATTGTCACGTGAAGGTATTAAAGATGTAAAGGTTGAACCGGGACCAAGTGGAATTTTTATACATTTGGTAATTATTTAAAATTTTAATTTATTGAATATTTAAGAACTTTTAATTTATAGAATATTTGTTTTTATAGCCTAATGATGATACTTTAATTCAAGTTGATGATCATTCAACACACATTTTTTGTGAAGGCGAGCCTGAATTACGAATGTTACTACGAAATACTTTGCTGAATTGCTTAAAAAATTTTTAATTTGTAATATTTTTGTAATAAACGAAAAAAATTCAATTTGCTCATATCATATTTTTAAAATTTGACGAAATTTGAAGGAATAATCCCAAAAATAATTGAAGAAAAATAATTACTACACGAAAATGGTACAATAGTTGTTGCAATTTATAAATATACCTCTAGAAATTTTTGTATGGCTTTATTCAGCTTCCGTCTTTTTTCCTCTACGAAAATTGTGGTAAAATGAGCGTTATCTTTGACGAAGTCTAGAAAACTTGTTTATTGCGCCACAAGTTTATTATAATTGACGATTATCCATTTCCTTTTGTTATTGTAATAAGATTTTGTGCATCATTCAACAAAACACTCTTATAAAGAAAACATTATTGCGCATAAAAGTTCCTCTTAGGGTATCGGACGACGGACATCCAGTTTCAACAAATGTCGGACAAAATGATTTTTGTATTTTTTATTTAAATATTTTGATTTTAGAATAACCAAAATAAAATGGATACCGTAAACTGTGATTATTTTTAGTTATCAAACTTTGTGATAACCACAAATCTTGAAAAATAATGGGACATATTACATTACACTTAAAGATATTACAAATAAAGAAAAATGAAAGAAACCGCTTGTTAAAACCTCATGGAATGTGTTTCTTAGGAGTCAAATATAATTAGTAACGCATTACTTAGTGGCGAAAATGTTTCTATTTGTTAATAGACAATAAATTTTTAATTCAATGAAACGGTAAATGTTAAATTTGACTTAGAAAATTAATAAATAGGTAAGTTGAATTACGTATTCGTTATACATGTATAATAGTTTTCGATTATTTGACAAACTCTTAACATTTACGTCATACAAGTTGCTTAATTACAAATTTTTTAAGTGAACTTTAACATTGATCTTTTCGTTGAATTAAAAATTAATTGTTTATGTTAATGAATAAATAGCGTAGCATATTTGCGCCACTAACTCATGCGTTACTAATGATATTTGACACCTAAAAACACATTGCATGAAGTTTTAACAAAATACGAGCGGTTTCTTTCATTTTCCTTTATTGGCCGATTTTTGTAATATCTTTTACTGTACTAATAATTAAATAAAAACTAAAATTTAATGGAGTTTTCTTTTTGCATATCTATCATATATATATTGTGAGTGTTACTCCATGTTTAGGAAAACTTAGTGTCAGATTTTGGAAGGCTACAAATATTTTAGTTCGTATTTTAGATTTCAGCATTTTCAGATGTGAGGACAAGCCCTTACACAATTATAAGAATCTTCTTATGTGACAATGTAGCTCCTAATGAATAATTATCTAAAATTGAGTTCCAATCTTTTGTAAATTAAAAATATTATGTAGGAAAACTAAAAATTTCAAACATCGGACACAATGTAGCTATAATTCACTGTGATATTCGTCTATTTTACAAAATTCTTCAGGTCTCGTAAGAGGGGACGCCTTGGTACGGCAACTTTCGTAGAAGAATAAGTTTTGAAGGCGTCTGTGACAAGAATTTTCGTAAAAGAAAATAAAATTGTTTTAAGAAAGGTATATTATTATCAATTTTTACTTTATACAAAACTTTTATAAAATATACATCTGTTAAACAAAAACTAAATTTAAAAGAATCTTGATACCTTTAGATCGCGCATCTGAATTTGGCGGCGCTGATTATATCTCACTAATAGACCTTTTCATCATGTCATATGCGCAAGTGCAGAATTTATTTTTTCGTACTGACAGCAATAAGTAGGACTAAGATAGAAGATATTTGTTATGCATTTTATCACATTGGTTATAAATCATTTAGTACGAAACAAATGTGCATCGTGATTTTAAAATGAAAAGCCCTATTATTGCATGAAGTACTCATGGAACAAATTAATTTTGTTCTTTAATATCCGATAATTATAAATTGTAAACAACTTAACAATCACACAACGTATAAGATTACAGGCAAGAACAAATAGAGTGATGTATTGTATTCGGTCGTTGCGTACTTTGTACTGCCCATCAATCTGCATTTTATTTTCAATTTTTGTCTTTTGTTTTCAATCACTTAACATCGCTTTCTCTCTATATTCTGTACTTGTAATTAGTTTGGTTTGTTTTGATTGTTAAAAAGTTGTATCTTACATATTATATATATACAGTAGAATCTCGATAAGTTAAAGTCCAAGGGAAACAAAAAATATTTTAAGTTATAGAGGTTTTTAGTTATCAAGGGTCTATGTTATTGAATGCATCAGAAGGATGGGATGTTCTAAATTAGGGAATTCGGCATTTTTTTGTCTTTTACATTGAAGATTTCCTCCTGATTCTTGTTTCTTCAAGATTTCAGCTTCTTTTTAAATGATGAGAGACAATGTACTCTCATGTATTCCAAATTGAGCCGCAACTTCTTTCCTTTTCAATCCATTTTTCACTGCTTCTATAGCTTTTAATTTATCAGCGTAGGTGAGGGTTGTTAGTTTTCTTTTTGTACTCATTTTAAGACAGTTTTATCACACAGTAAGTAAACCGATGTTTCCAGAACAACAATCAAAAAACTTATGATGCAAGTAAGTCGTTGTCACAAAGCTAACCACCGCAAAGCTTTGAAGAATTTAGATAAAGCAAACAATAGGTAATGTTATTGTTTACGTTAACAAGTAAAAACGTGCAAGCAATAAATATCGAAACCATTTGTTTTGACACTCTTTCAAAATGACTCAATTTTATGTTATAGAGGTTGTGGAAACATTTCTTTTAGTTACTGAGGGCCTAACAGAAATTATTTATTTAAGTTATAGAGGTTGCGTATTTTAAGCTATAGAGGTTTTGGGCTCTGATGGGAAGGGAACGTAGTATTTTTTGAAGTAATTAAGGTTTTTATGTTACCGAGGTTTAACTTATCGAGATTCTACTGTATATATATATATATATATATATATATATATATATATATATATATATATATATATATATATATATACAGTTTCGGTCGGACACTAATTATTTCATTATACAATACACACGCACACATAGTACAATACACACACAATATACAACAGTATACAATACACACACACACACACAGATGTATAATGAAATAATTAGTGTCCGACCGAAACTGAAATTTCTACCGAAACCGAACCTTCAGTATCTGTCTCAGTTTTGGCCGAAAGGCTATTCCGTTGACAGATGCAACGAAGTTTCTCAGAACTAATTGCATGGTTCGGTCGATGGGCGTTTTGGGCCCATCGAATCCATTGCATGAGATCAAGAGTTAACTCTCCTTTTCTCTAGTCTTCTTGTGGTAAATAAAGGTCACTGTTAAAAAAAGTTAATTTGTATAGAGAAATTAATAATAAAATTGTGTACCTTTGCTGTAGTTGTAGTTTGTAGTGTAATCCATCCGTGGATACTCTTTTCGCTATGATATTGTGAGGGATTTATAGAGATATAAATATACCTATATATAGAAATTTGCAATTTTAAAACTGTTATAAATAAATTATAAAAACAATTGTTGAAAAAAATTATAAAAACAATTATACAGAAATAATTTCCCAAATAATATTTATACACACACACACACACACACACACATATATATATATATATATATATTATCTACAAATCATTCATCCAAATATCATTTGATTGCATGAAAATGATATAATAATCATTCTCCGAAAGTTCTACGATCGTCCCAAACCAATTGTATCATCCGTATGATATTTTGATGGCCGATGGACATAAGGTAAAGACCATGTGAATAATACCATCTGACAAACAAGAGTCGATATATATGTTTTATTTTGTATATATCATCTATGTTTGCGAAATCATTGAACTAGAATTGTAAAAATATATTTGTGGTATCAAATGGAAAACAACGCCACACTGTATACAAAGGGTACCTAATATAATTGTTTTTATCATCAACTTATTTAGATTCAACTATACGTAATAAAAATATACGCTTTTCGATTTTTTTAAAGATAAAAGTCACTGGAAAACTTTTTTAACCCAACAACTACGCCTCCATCACCAAAACTACAGAATATTAAATTAAAAAAAAAAAAACTTATCATAGAATTCGCCTCTTATAGTTTACAAGAAACTCGAGGAAACTCAAATTCATAGGAAAAATTTTTCTGTTAAAAATGCTACCTATCGGTTTTAGAGATGATATTTTCTGATACAAATACCTCCTGTCTCTTTTGTCACTCGACAGTAAAAGATAAGACAGATTTTAGCCAGACATAAATTCAGGGGCACTTTTCAGCTCATATATTCTTCCACCGTGAAGTGAACTGGCAGAACTGGCAGTTTCTAAATTCTCAATAATTCAAACTTTAGAAATAACTAAACTGACATTAGATAATTGGAGGCACAATATTTAAAATAGTCATGGTAATTCTAGTTAAACGAAAAGTATAGTTTCTTTTCCGTTGTTGTTTCAAACTATTTGAAACAACAATTCTACATTATAAAAAAATATGGCGGCAATATTTAAAATTTTTACCATATGATATAATATAATTACATTAATTTTATACAATTTTTGTAACATTTTTTAATTTTAAGGAAATGTTTCTTTATTTTATATGGAAAAATTTTTCATTATTTCAATTTTATGAAATTTATATTAGGTATTAATTATATATACATTTAAAAATATTTATTTCAAACATAATTAACATTTTGGGGGCACTCGTGCATCTAACACAGTTTGTAATTTGAACAGCTGAAAATACGATACTCTTCGGCCTTCAAATATCAATTTTTATTAAAGTCATATCAATATACTTTTATACAATTTACATTATTTAGAAAAATTTAAAGATCCGATGAGTTATCGTGTTGACAGACAGGCGGACAACCGAAAATGGACTAATTAGGTGATTTTATGAACACCTATACCAAAATTTTGTTCGTAGCATCAATATTTTTAAGCGTTACAAACTTGGAACTATACCTTGATATATTTTATTATACATGGTGATGGTACAAAACTTGGGATTGGGACTAAAGCTACTTTACTTTGATATATTTCATATATACATGGTATAAAAATAATAGTCAATATAAAGGCTTTCTAGCTGAAAAGAAATGCGTAACGTTTTTTTGTTTTAGCTGCGCTTATTGTACACATCTATTCAGTTACCAAACCAAGATCTCGTTTTACACAAAATTACGAATTTCATGAAAAGCAGGAAGAAAATTATAACTAACAGATCTGTTTAAAATAATCAATTTTCATATTTGACAATCAAAACGATTTTAAAAATCTTTTATTTACCCCCTCCCTTCATTTTGATTTTCCTCCCATAAAATAAATGGAAGATAGGTAAAAAAAAATTGATTTGATTGTCGTTGAAAACCAAAAAATATGAAAAAACGAAAATGTTAGTTTTGTTTAAAAAAATCTGCTCTTTACAACTGTTACTAGCTAGCAGAATTTTCCAGCTGGAAGTGAAGAAAACGGGGTTCATTAATTTTTTTAATCTCTCCAGAGTTAAATTCGCACCTGCCCGGTTTAAGTTATACTAAAAATTAGAACTCGATTCTAGAGGTTCTTATTGTCCTCATTCCCATGTCTGTAAAAGAACCTGCAACCTCACAAACAAAATCTTTGATTTGTTGCTTGTTGGTTTCTGTTATCCAACTTACGTTTAAATATTTCTACCAGACTTCGATATTTAACATAATGTTGTACGCCTTACTCTTTGAAATTAAACATGTAATTTTATTTGGTACGCATAAGAATTACACCTATGATAACCTGACATATTCGCGTTACATACGCATCGTATGATTTGTTTTTGTTATATTCTCTCTCACTCACTCTGAAAATGGGTATATTGTTTACTTTAGGTAGCTTTGTTGATAATTTTCATTAAAATGCCTCTAGTCCACAATTCATATATTGTTTGAATATTTCTTACGCTTCAATTGATACTCAACTCAATTTTTTATTTATTTCATGTCTGATCAATTATTGTGCATGTTTATAATTTTTATTTTTCCATTCATCTAATATTGATACCATATGTTTTGTTTTTATTTCTGAAATCATTCTAGAAAATAATAATTAATTCTAGAAATATTTATAACTATGAATAGTCTACTCAACAAGACGTTAATGTGGTTAATATGAAAATAAATGGAGACAAAATGGAAATATTATTAATTTCGCAGAATTTCGTTTATTTATACGTACATTGAGAATATTATATTATTAAAAAACTAAAAAACACGCTTGTTGCTTGTTCTAAGTATATATGTATAGTATTACTGGAGTAAATCTAAGCAAAAAAAGGCTGTTATATGGATTAAAAGTTCGAGCAGCGAAACTTTGGGGTTTTTCTTTTCACATCAAAATAAGTATTTTTTGAAATTTTTTACTTTCCCGGAGTGGTGCAACATGTTTAAAAAACAAAATGGCGTCAAAAATGGAATTTTTTTTAGAAATTTTATCATTTTTATTTTATATTCGCAAAAGGGGACATCGATGGATATCCAAATTTGGTAGGTTTGTAGTCAATGTTAAGAACTACTCCTCATATTTGGGGGGGGGGGTTTCGTCCCTTCCCCTCCCAGTTATATATATATGTATACATACATATGGTAAAACAGTTCATTTGACTGTAACTTGAAAAATATTTTATTGATTTTAATGAAACTAATATCAATAGTAGGTTTCATTACTTACAACTTTCGGTTAAAATTTTAGCGAAATCCGTTACATAGTTCGGCCAAAATTTCCAATTTAGTAAATTGTTTAAAATGGCTGCCATTTTATGCCAATTTGTCCTACGAGGTTAAATTTTTTTTAAATTGTAGCATTTTTTATTATCTTTCGATTTTATAATAAGTGGCTTACCCGTAAAATGACTCCTTGATCCATATTTTTGCGAAAAACGGAAAATTTAACACTTGGTAATCTAATGGAGAATGCTTTTAGCTATGTTTCAAGTACGAGTTTAGGGTGACGTACCCAAAAAATTTGTCGGGGGTTTTTTAAATTTTGTAAATTTCCCTTGTATTAGAAAGTTAACTCATCGATACATTTCAACAGTTTTGTAAATTAGTTTCAGCTGTTGTAAGTTGCTATGATTTCTTAATACTCATCTATTTATTCAATGCCTAGCCTGCTGAAACCCAGTGTAAGCCTATTAATATATTCGATAATTTATGATACAATTAAGGTATCTTTACTCAAAATACATTTAGGTATATATAAATTAAAATTTGCATAAAAAACAATTATTTTCAGAATATAAAAGTAGATCGTATAGGTAGGTAGGTACAGGTAACTTAAAAGACATTTTAAAATTTAATGAACTAAATATTCTAAAATATAAAATAAATACTTTATAAATTTAATCTAAATTTTATATAAAATAACGTCTATTAATTAAAAATGTCTAAATATATCATATTTATGTTATCATATAAATATTATTTTACTCTTGAACATTCTTTGTCAGGTGTTTTATGGTCTTTCAGTCAAAATGACTTTAATACTACCAGAATCTTAAGTTAGAAGGTCTGACGTTTAATGTTTAATATTCTCAGTATCAATTATATCAGTTCCAATCTCTCTTTCAATAATTAGTCAATGATATTAATTAAAGAACAAGAAATCAAGAAAACTTTACGTTATGTGTATTACGAATGTTACGACGCAAATAGCATATGGGTTGTATTATCTATGTAGGAATTTTTATTGATTGTATTATAAATGCAATGCATAGCTATGGACTGAAAATGAAGAAATAGTGCAGGAAACGAATGTTAAATCGACTTAATCAGGATCGACTAACTAATTGTTTTGATAATGAAAAGACTTTTATGTTTAACGTCTCATTTTGTTCGAATTGCTTAAGTTAGTTTGTGAACCTTAGTTACTCCCTTTTTCGGAAATTTGACTTTTATGCTCCCGAGTTTCTGAAACATATTTAAAAAATAAATGTGGATGAAAATACCATTCTGGAGGCTTTGAGTTTAAATAGATATATTAAGAAAAAGAAATGTTGTTATGAGAGAACCCTTAATCTGAATCTGGCCATAAAAAATATGAAAATTAAAAATGGCGGCCGGAAAATTCAATTCAATTTAACTACTTGATTAAAACAAATATATCAAGAAAATCATTTATCCTGTTGGTTTCCGAAGTCGCTGAATCTTAATCAACACTTAAAAAGTTAAAAAACTCACAATGGTGGTCGGAAAACTTAAAAATTGCAAAATGAATATATCACAAAAATAATGCTACCTAGGAGGTTTCCGTGATTGCTGGATCCAAATATGTACTTAAAAAATGTGAAAATTCAAAACAACGTCCGGGAAATTCTGTGTTTCGTCAAAAACCAAAAATGTTTTCTTGATAAATTTTGTTTTAATCTAGAAGCAAAAAAAAAAAAAATGAATGTTCACATTTTTATGGCCAGTTTCGAATTCAGTGTCCCCAAAAGCCACCAGATTTGTATTTTTCTTCTTATTCATTATTTTTAGTAAAAATCAAGCGTTAAAAGGACACAAACTAATTAAAGGTACTTTTTCCAAATTCAATTACGAACAAAATGAGAAGATAAGATTGATCTTATCTTCTCATTTTGGTGAACCGATTTTGAAATCGGTTCACTATAATAAGCCTTAATTTTAAATACATTCATTTCTTAAAGAAACAGTTCTTTGAAACGATATATGTGGCTACTTAGGTAGTCACATGGAGGCTACAAAATATATGGGTTAAATAAAAAAGAAATATCAATCATTTAGGTAACGAGAGTTTTTCCATTTTGAATCAAAGTCTAAATCAAGGTATCTGTCTATTTGTTTATGTATGTGCAGTATTATAAAATAGGAAAACTAAATTAATTATTGTTTACTAATTAAATAATAAAAGTCTGTATCAAAATGATTTTGGGTGATAATGTTTTATGATCACATACATCGCCACTGATATGGGATTTGTGATGATAATCATGTCATCGATATCCATGTTTGTATAGTATACTCTGTTTTTCTATTTCAAATAGAAAATTATTTATAGGTTATTGTACAGAGTTTTCCATTAAAATTGTAAATAATTTTTCAAGAGGTAGCAGGTATTTACAAAATTCTTCCGGCTAATGTATCTCTTTTCTGATAGTGCAATAAAGTGCTCTGAGTATTTTGAGTATAACAGAAGCCTTCTTTTATAAAGTAGTTGAAACTATTGAAAAAAAGATCATCTACTGGACTCTTTTTGTCTTTACAATTTTATTTTCCTCATAGATATACATACATTAGTGACCATCAGAATCATAAAAATTTAATTTTGCTCTATCACATCCAAATTTTATCCAATTTTGATAAACCAAGTATGTAATCCTACCAAGTTGGGGTCATAATTTTCAAATTTGTGATTCAAATCTAGATAAATTAATATAGCTCTAATAGGTTTCCAGATTGTGGAATTCTGATTCCGGAATTCAGCACATAAGTGATATCTAGCGAAAAACTGTCGTCACAGTTGAAAAGAATGACCCAAAATTAGTGGGATTCAAGAAAAATTCCAATTAGATCGGCTCAAATTTGCCTGTGTTATCAAAATATTCGAATTTTTTAACTTTATGACGTCATCAGAATCAAAAAAATTTAATTTTGCTCTATCACATCCAAATTTTATCCAATTTTGATAAACCAAGTATGTAATCCTACTAAGTTGGGGTCATACTTTTCAAATTTTTGATCCAAATTTACCTAGCTATAATCTAATCGAACAACAAATGGCAAATTTGAGTGAAAAAGACGTGTGATTCCGAACATTTTCTTATGCAAGAAATTGCTCAACAGGGCATGGGATAAACAACTCAAGTTTTTAGGACTGAAAAGGATGAAAAGGAATCTTTTTCGGTATTTATATCAATATTTTCAAATATTTCCCACCCAAGTTTCAATAATCTTCTTGTAAATGATTCACACCTAAGGGTAGGTAAATAGAATTGTGGGGATGAATTTCATAAATAAACATTTTAATAAAATGACGGACAATCTATATCTATATACTAACGCATTATATATAATTTTGTAGCAAAATTTTGTAACCAAAATTAATATTCAGATTTATGGTTAATGGTATGAGTTGTGGGTGAAAATGTGGTGACATTTAAACAGATTTTATTTAAAATTTAAAATTATTATTACTATTGTATGTATGATATGAGTATTTTACTAATATGATCCACCAAACAACACTCAACACTATCATGTCATCATGAACATGAAAAACCTTTCAATGTTTTATAAATTTACTTGTGCACAAGCATAATAAACATTATTATGTATGGCCTATAGTTGCAGTTGTTTGCAGTTTTCTATTTATATAGTTAATATATTCTTTAAAACTATCCTAAAAAAAATTAGTTATTATTTGTAAAAAATTCTGTTCGAATGTGATTATAAGAGAATGTTAAGATTAGATTCAGTGGCGTAGCTAGGTGGACAAGCATTTCGGTACATAGAGAAAAAAGCTGCCCACACTCCGCCTATCCACGTAACAAATAACGATGCATATGACAATATAAAATATTTATGTTACAGAGGAGGTCAATAGAGGGTAAAAACATATTCAACAAAATTCCCACCCAAATTCAATGTGTGTTTCGCACTCTTATTTTTCCAAATTCGTTTGCATCCAAGTTTGGTGCCACCAGTTGCGGATTTAATTAAAAAGGCCCAGTGGTCAAAATCTTTTTAGCAGTGGGCCTCTGAAACTATTGTTTCAAGCATTACTGAGCACTGACTGCAGTACACTTCGTTCGTTTTTATACCAAAGGATATATTAACATTTTTTTGAATCCTCTGGGGGAGAGGGGCACTAGGCAAATGCTCCTTTGCTCACCTGTTTAATCCGACAGTGAATGCCGCCTAGTTTTCTGTCACAATTAAAATCAATATCAGTTAATAATAAGATATAATATAGTGTCTATAATAGGTGGATATTATCCACCATTAAATTAACCAAGATATTTAATATGACCGTAAACTTTTTTTTGAGGCAAATGACCTATTATATACACTATATTATATCTTATTATTAACTGATATTGATTTTAACTGTGACAGAAAACTAGGCGGCACATATTGGGTTGACTACTAAACCAGAAGTATATCTTTTTTAAACAAATATTACAATTAATTCATAAAGTATTGAGTTAAAGTAGGTAGTTATAATATTTAATTCTTTAAACAATAAAATAAGTATTTGACTTCTTTAATTAATACTTTAAATTTTCAGAATTACTAATGCACAGATATGCAAACAGACTCTTTGCGTGTTTCTTTGCGCTGAAAATGTACAACTATTAAAATTGTATAATAAAATTATGTGGATAGGCGATATAAACTTACTTTATGGGATAGACATAAAAAACAGTATCTATTAATAACTGGTTAAAGAAAACTATACGTAAAGCTGATGTAGAGATAATATCATTTATTAATATTTTTTATCTATAAAAACAGCGCAGCAGGGTTTCTATTTGATTTGATAACTTCAAGGCCAAAAATATTAATTTTGATGATTGATAACGTCACACCAATTTTATTGCAAAAGGTCATTATAATATTATTCATTTTTAAAGGAAATAGTGACAGGTGAATACCAATAATAAATTTATTATTGATATATTTATTTATAGCTAAAATAATAATTTATAATGTCTGATAGACGAATTTGGTTTAAATTTTAGTGATAGTAGTAGTATGGTCTTCTAAAACTTCACACAAGTTCACAATCAAAACTGCAACTAAAACAACTAAAATTTTGAATTTTAAAGTATAGGTAGATGATGTATTATTTATAGGTAATATTACATAACACTATGATATAAATATGTTATCGTAAAATATTAATATTTACAAGCATGTCACATTAATTCAAAATTGTTGTTTGATTTGTGTTTTTGAAAATGTTTTCAATATATAAATACAATATTTATTTGCAAATAATCAAATATTATTATTAATGTTATTGTTATGTATAAATTATTTATTTGTATGTACTTTATTACTAAACTTATATGCATATAAATAAATTATTAATATTATTGTGATTTTAGTTTTTCATTTACATAAACATTAATAATGTAATAATATATCAAATATTTTGATTGTTTTATATATTTGGTTTTCTCTTGAAAAATTTTGTTAAATTCAAAATTTTAGCGAAAAATTTTAGACTTAGCTGAGTAGAGTTTCACTGAGGCTACGGGGAAGCCTCGCCTCGTGCTTTATAACCGAGGCAGCCTCGCCTCACCTCGCCTCGTGCCTCGTAACCGAGGTGAGCCGAGGCAAATAGTCCCAAAAAGATATAATTTTTAAATAAATGATATAAAAGTTAATAAATACTCCAGAAAATTTTTAAACAATTTTTTGTTTATAATTTTTTAAAACTAGCTTTTGCACACGGCTTCGCTCGTGACAATGATTCGTTTCAATATATTCCATAAATGATTCATCAAGACCCACTCGCTTAGGCCTCCCTTTAAACATCAACTTTACATACATCCTCTTGGAAAATAGGGCGGCATTCGACCATGGAGTTCGTTGTGCTCCTTCAAAGAATGAAATAAAACAGTGATACAATATACTTTTTATACTCTCATTCGCTTGTGACAATGATTCATTTAGTGATCCAATACTCCAATCTTTACATTCATTATCCCCTCTATCTACTGCAATATACACAGTGTCAACTTTGAAGACCCGAATGCTACCCTTCAACCGTCTTGTTTTTGCTTAGTCCGCCCCCTTCGATTAACTTTACTTAAATCCGGTTGCAAAATAAGGCGGCAACCGGTGACGAAGTTCGCTCTGCTGCTTTAAAGAATGAAATAAAAGAGTGATACAGTATCTTCTGTGTCTCAAACCAGGAGCTCATCAATTTGTATATTGCTACCTGAAAAAATGACAAAGTTTCATATAAACTTTCACCCCCTATTTTAACCCCTTGGAGAATGAATTTTATGAAAAGTAATACAGTAAAATTTTATTTCGAGCCATCTGCTCATATATCATTTTTTTGCAATTCTAACTTCAAAATTGATAAAGTTTCATGCACACTTTCAACCCTATATGGGTTTAGTTTTTCCGGCGCCTAAGGCTAGAAAATACCCCTTTTTTTATAGGTTACCTGAATATCAGAAGTATAAATTAACCTACCATTTCCTATGAAAAAATATGCATTAGTTTAAAAGTATGAATAGTAATTCAATAAAACAACTTTAGTAAAAGATGCAATATAGCATTTGTTTTGATAAATTTACAAACAATTATTGTAAAACAGTGTCTGTAAACATACATCTCAAAATGGTCACATTTCTATGCGAAAAATATTCAATGTAGGTATTTTTCATAACGGAAAATTTATATATTAAGTGGGTATTAAAAATAATAAAAATGTGATCATATCGGCACGTTCTATTTTATTATAGAATTTTTATTTATTTCTTATATAACAATTTACTGAAAATAATGTTCGGTACAGTTCAATTCAGAAAAACTCGAAATGTATGATATTCACAACCAGAAAAAATTAAATCTAGAGAAATGTGCGTTTGAATATACAATTCTGTTTTAAAACTAAACCTTCATTCGCTGAAGAGTTATTAAAGAACATCTGAATTACTTATCGTAAAGCAAATTACGATGTTGATTGTAGAGAGCTTTTTCTATGAATTTATTTTTCTGTGTATTTGTTCTTCCCACTTGTGTCATTTGTAATATTTTGTGACGCAGTTTTGGACTATGAATCCATTTTCAAACTGTGGATTAAGGAGAATTGAGGATTTCTTTTTTGATTTTATGTAGGTATTGCCGTTTTAGAACCCACCAAATCATGCCAGCCGATGATATTTCGTATGATTGAATATTATACTTTAAAATGGTGTAGGTTTCAAAGTGCCTCAAGAACATTTTTTGCATAGGAAAAATTGCAAATTAAAAATTTCATAGGTCACTAACGCCTCCCAACCTCCCAGCCAGGTTATCAACTTTAATATTTTCAATGTGCCTCTAATATTTTAAAATATCAAAAAAGCCACTCAGCTCTCCAGCTACAATGAATATATAAACTTTCTCTTGCAAACTCTCAATTAGTCTAATGTTGCTAATATATCGAGACACAGAAAATCAATAAATAAATAAAAATTAATAAAAGTATACTAAATTATCTAACATAAATACCTACCAAACATTTTGTTTAAATTCCAGCTGGCTCAATATTTGTGAACTGCTTATATTAACTTTGAATATGTTTTGAATAAATACCATAAGAGGTATTGTGGGGTCAAGATGAAAATGGACACTGAATCATCAACAATATTATACTCTATATAGTATGGAAAATTGAATGTGTCTATTGGGAAAACTAACTGGACTATGGATATGAATATATTGAATATAAATAGTCTAATAACGTTCAACAAAATAACTTAAATATTTATTTACTCAAATATTTTATATATTGGTTTATATGTTTTGAAAAAATACTTTAAAGGATTAGTATTTTATTAAAATTGTAGTGAGTTAGTTTTATAGGTAATATTTATTTGTTATTATTTAAAATAATGAAAGTAATAAAGCATCTTCTTTACTTCGTATGCAATTGCAGCATTATAGCGCATCGTTGGTTCAGTGGTAGAATGCTCGCCTGCCACGCGGGCGGCCCGGGTTCGATTCCCGGACGATGCATAAGTTTTTTAAATTCTTTTTTTTTTATTAAAACAGTTATTTCAGAAATAATAGTAATTATTACATACAAAAATTTGAATATCTTCTACTAAAGAAGTGAGATATATTAAATTAAAAACTCCGCAGCAGAATGCTGCAAAGTTATAAAGTATATTGTGTATATTTGTAAATAGTGCAGCCATTTTGGGAGCAAAATCTCACATATCGTATTTCAGAAAATCATAAAAATCCGTCAAATTGCGGGGTGCCAAACTGCCACTCCAAGCTAAATGGTTTTTTACGAAATATAAAGGTGGAATCATTAAAAAAATCCCGTATATTTAATTAAATTTTAACAAAATATATTATATTCAAAACTTTTTTAATTATACAATAATTTTTGTATTTTAATAAAATATCTGTTAATAATTTAAAAATAGCTGAGCAAAAGATGTCATACGGAACATATATTGCATGCAACCAACATACAGTAAAATTTTATTTTTAATTAAAACTGTATACACGGTACCTTAATTAACTTTTTGATATAATATTTTTTTTGAAAAGTTTATCAAAAAATTTGTTTATAAAAAAGTTTTAATCTTAAAAGTGTACTTACAAAGTGTATACAAAAGATTTTGAAAAAATTAGCTACGTTTATTTTTCGCGCATTTATGATAATTTGAAATTAGGTGGCTTTTGCAGTATTTTGTTCCATGAAATGCAAAAGAATCTTTCACAAAACCACTATTTGAAGCTACCTGAATATTTTCAGTTCCCTACCTTTTATTGTTTTGGAGAAAATAGATACCAATGTTTTGTCGTAATTTGTGCCCTCACGGGTAACCAGTGATGTTTACGAAAAAATGTTGCAAACAAAAGTTGTTTATTTTTCTATAAGGAACATTTTTTATATTTAAACTTGTATTCCATGCCTAGTGGCTCATTTACGAACTCAACCTCACTTTTAACCTCACTTTGATCACGCTGTAAAAAGCTTAGTGTCCACAGACGGACTACCAGAAATGGACTACTTAGGTGATTTTATCAACACCTATTCTAAAATTTTGTTCGCAGCATCAATATTTTGCAATGTCATGATAGGTATATATTACGTATATACAGGATATAACAACTAAAATCGACTACTCTTAAATCATCGTAGGTCGGCGAAAAAAGAAGTCTTGAATTTTTTTTAAATCCATTGTATTTGTTTTGAAGAAATCTTTCAAAGGAGCAATCACTTGATCCCCGTTTCATTTAGTAAAATTTCCCCCCTTTTCCTGCAACACCTGGGAGAGGGGTGCGGTATTGACGTTAAGCGATCCATAATATAGTACTCTAGAACTCAATATTAAAAATTTCAACCAGTTTTCTGGAACCGTTTGAAAGTATTTTGAGGGTTGCCGAAGTTTTTCCAGCCACTGTATACACGCATTTTAATTGATAGTTGAAAAATACAACGGACAAATATTAAATTATTTGCAAATAGTTTTACTATAAATTATATGGAATCAGGTGTCCTCATTTAGATTAGAAAATATAAAAAAACCTAAATAGATTAAATAACGCAAGTGAAAATAAACAATTGACTAAGTTAATTATTGAATTAGCCTGTACATACAGACAGTTTGAAATATTCGTGCTTGTATTATTTTTAATTAAAAAAATTTTTTTTAAACATTTTATTTATGGTCGCTTTTGTTGCCTTTTTTTGTTATTTAAGGTCGCTTCAACAAGTAAATCAATCTTTGTTTTTGTTTTCGAAAATTTTCCATGTTATACTATTCCTAGTATTCGTATTGCCTATTACTATTTTTAGTATTTTCAAGTAATTTTTGTTTTTGAAATCTACATGCTTTAAACTGAATTTAAAAAAAATAAAATGTTTCCCCTGAAAATTGACCCCTTAATGTTTTCAAATGGTTTTGATGTGGAGTTTACGTAAAGAATAAAATTAGAACACAAGACTCACTAGATGGAAAAATTACAAATTTCCCACTCTCTATCTTTTATAGTTTTGGAGAAAATTGACTCTAAAGTTTTTCCCTAATTTGGTGTCCTCACGGGAAAACAATGATTTTTGGGAAAAAATGTTGCAAACAAAAATTGCTTATTTGTTTATAGGAAATTATTTTTATATTTGAATTTTTTTTCTATCCTAAGAATCCATGAACCAATCAATGTTCATGGATTCGTAACGTTACGCATTTACAAACTTAAAGTATAGCTCGTAAAGATCTTTTGGGGACACCCCGTGTAGATATAAAATATAAAATTTTAAACTAAAAATTACCTGGCTTACTTGGAAATGGTAGCCAAATATAACACGTAGCCTTTAGTAATTGATGAGAACTTGTAGAAAACCTTTCGTAAATTGTTACCTTGAGGTTAATTAATTCTCTAATAAATTTTCAATTCTGATATAAACGTGTCTTGTCTCTTGTATTCAGTAATGAATTTTTAATGTAGGTAATACATCATACCTTAAGCAAAGTCATCCTACTACTAAATATTTATAGCCATATTTGTGGTTGATTTCAAATTAACATTAAAACAAGTAAAAACAAACAACTGACTAAGTTAATTGTTTAAATACCATGTAAAAACAGTGTTGATTACGTTTGTTTTTTTTACTTCATATAAGTAAAGAAAGATAGTCAAACATATATACATACATGTCACACATACTTAACTGATATTATCATATAGTACCTATTATATAATATGCCCCTAATTTGCGCTCTCAAGGATAAACAGTGATGCTTACGAGAAAATGTTTCAACCAAAAGATGTTTATTGTTTTATAAGGAACATTTTTTATATTTGAACTTTTGTTCTATTTCTAACGGTTTACAAGATGGGTCCTACGGACCCAAGACCCAATTGACCTATGTGGCTCATTTACGACCTCGACCTCACTTATTATGCCCTGAGCACGCTATAAAAATTTAGGGCCCCCGCAGACTGCAGACTTTTTATCGGCCGATAGTTTGGTCGGCTTCTTAATCAGTATGGAGAGGAATGCATATGCGCACACTACAGCGATTCAGTATCGGCCGATAAAAAAGTTTGATGGGCTACCCGATTACATTCAAACAAATCTGTCGGCCAACTATCGGCCGACTGTTTAATCAGTATTGGCGCATACACGCCTGCGCATACATGACGATTGTTTAGTCGGCCGATAGCTCAGTTCGCTCTGTGATTTGGCTCTTCCACAGGTATAGAAAGTCTTAAATTTGTATCCTCCTTCGCTATTGCTGGTCCAATTAGCTTGAAAAGTTCATTGAAGCTGGTAATGCTCATTCAATAATAGGAAATTTTTTTCGGGTAATCAAGTAATTTTGAATGCATAGTGTAAAATTTTCCACTAACTAATCTATCACTGAGAATGGGATGCACCCGATACACTCGGAATCTCTTGTTGATTTTCCTCCTCCGGAGTATGATGAGACCAATAATTTTCCTGGCCAAAATTTGCATTGTGCGACCGCTTCAACAGTCAGTTACAAACTAGTTCGAGAATAGTCGGCCGGCTGTTGGATAGTCTGCGCCCTGTTCACCAACCAAACTGTTTAGTTGGCTCGGTGTGCGCACTTTCAGCCCAACCCGACTAAACTATCGGCCGATAAAAAGTCTGCAGTCTGCGGGGGCCCTAATTAGTCTGATATTTTTTTTCGATTTTGAGCTATCGTGTTAACACACAGACAGACGGACAGACAACCGAAAAGGGACTAATTAGTTGATTTTATGATCACCTATAACATAATTTTGTCAATATTTTTAAGCGTTACAAACTTGGGACTAAACTTAATATACCTTGATATATTTCATATACATGGTATAAAAACTATAAATTAAAAAAAATTTAAAACAAGGGAAAACAAACAATTGACTGAGTTAATTGTTGATATACCATGTACAGACATTGTTGATTACGGAATCGTTTTTTGTTTCACGTCATGTCACACACACATGACTGATATTCCCATATAAAACATATTATATAATTTGCACCTAATTTGCGCTCTCATGGGTAAACAGTGATGTTTACGAAGTTGTTTATTTTTTTAATGGGAACACTTTTATATTTAAGCCTTTGCTCTATCTCTACCGGCTTACAAGATGGGTTCTACGGTTCTACAAAATCCAATTGACCTCTGTTTTTGAGTTATTGCTTTAACAGACAGGCGGACAGACGATCAGACAACCGAGAATGGACTAATTAGGCGATTTCTTTAACACCTTTACCAAAATTTTGTTCGTAACATCAATATTTTAAGCGTTACAAACTTGGGACTAAACTTATTATACCTTGATATATTTCATATATACATGGAATAAAAATACACACACACACACATGCGCCGTTACCAACTGAGCTATACATGCTCTAAGCATAATGTAGACGAATTATTTTAAACGTGCATAGTAAAAAAAGTGCAAAATGAAAAAATTTTTTGTACCTCAACCTATTGGACCAGTTTTTTTTAAATGTTCTGGAAGGCGCATAGATCAAAATCTACATCTAACAACTTTAGAACGCCAGAAAGTTTGGCCAAATGAACCAATTATTGAAATTCATATCTGCAGGAGTGATTTTTGAAAATATTAAATAAAATATGCCATAAAAGTAAACACGGGGGTTTTCAGGTTCGTTTATCACGATTTCAAAGTCAGTTTTCCGATATACTCCCCCTTCCTGGGGTAATTCGGAATAGTGATCAGCGATCCCAAAACCCCCGAGTTTTCGTCTCTGGCTCATTTTGTTGTATATTGTTAAAGTTTTAAAATTTTCGAAAATCACCTCGAAAATGGATTATAGAGATTTGCCTATCTGTGCCATAGGAATGGCCCAACTTTCTAGCGGCACAAAGTTAGATGTTGATTTTGATGTATGCACCTTCCTGAATATTTGAAATGCTAAAATGATGCGACTTACGTGTAATTTTTGCAATTGAACCTTTTTATTTGTTTTGTTTGTCAACATTAACTAATTTATTTATTATTTATAGTTTGTTTACAAAAAGTATTATCATATTGCAAGGACAACGTTTAATCAGTTTTATTATCATGACTTGGATGCATGTCTAATTTTAGTCAAACAGTGTTTCTGGTCTTACATATTTGTCATTTGTCTAGTTATGTAAATAAAGAGTAAAGTCCAAAAATTAAAATCTGACTAAAACAAAATCACGTTCGAATAAGTGTAAAACAAGAAAATATTCTCATCTGAAATTGTTATGATAAATAAAATTTTCATTACAGTCGGTGAAGGGGGCTGTTCTGTGGAACATACTTAATCTTAGAAGTCCTCCAGCTGTAATGAGTAAACTTCGCTGGAATTTTTTTATAATTATTCATTTATTAAATTTAATAACATTTAATATAAATGAATATAATTAGTACATTTAATTATACAATTATTCATTTGTATTTAAGGCAACTACATTATCAATTATTTTCGTTTGACAAAAAAATTTACTGTTTTCTATGGTATTTTTTTGTAGAAAAATATTCATAAAATATTCGCTTTGTTCGCAATGGGGCTCCGACCTTGTTGAAAATTATAGACATAATTTTTTACTCCGAATGGTTAAGCTACTGTGGTGATAGGATGCTTATTTTTTGCAAGTGTACACATTTAGACGTTATAATTAAGTTCTAAATTTACAGACATTCTACGTTGAATGCAAAAAACACATCTTTCTAGCATGTGTATCAGTAAATGGGTGGTTCTTGGGGTCGTTTTTTTCCATTTTCAACTAGAGACGCTCGGCAAACGAGCCTAACATGCTAACCATTACTCCAAAAAGCATATTAATGATGATTAAGGTAGTACCAGCATGAAATCACTTTTCGACAGATTTGGTCGAATTTTTTTTTTCGGGTTTATAATAGCTTTATTTATGAATTCCTAAAATTTCATAATTTTTGACCGTTTAGATCGCGAGATATTTAAAGACAAAGTTCGCGATTTTGAGGGTCATGTCCCATTTAAAGCATGTAAAATGTCCGGTCTCTCCAACTATTTTTTATGATATTATTATATATTGAAGAAAAAGTAGAAAAAAATGTTCATAGAATACAATTCTAAAAAAAAAATTTTGAAATTAATTTTCACTTTCGAGATATTAATTTCGACGTAAATTGATCGAAATTGGGACGTTGGCATAATTATTTCCCATTTTAAACGGTCAAAATTTCTGAAACTTTGGGAATTAATAGTAAGCATTATTAAATTCTTAAATTTAATTTTTCGTTAAATTCTGTCGAAAAAAAAATTGTACCATTGCTTTAACATAGAAACTGCAAATACCATGCTGGAACATCGTTAAGGCATCAAATTCTTTTAGTCCATGGCTTTATGTTGTTTAGATGGCGCCAAATTCTATCAAAACTATATGGCATCAATATTTCTAAGCGTTATAAACCTGGGACTAACCTTAATGTAGGTACTATATATACAGAATATAAGAAAGATATTTAATCTTATCTTTAACAGTGTGTCAGATGGAGAAACACCAAAGATCATTTTAAAATTTCGTATGGATCTCGTTGTTTCAGTTTGGTCCGGTGATTTCGAGACACTTTATATGATTATATTCAGATTTTGCCAAAAAAATTGAATAACTAATTAACGAAATAGGTACTTTGCATAAAAACAAGAAAAAATTCATATAAACCTATTATTAAAGATCGTTCATTTTCGAAATAACCAATTAATATCATACAAAATCATTTCAAAGGAAAAGCAAAAAAAAGTTCAAGATAAAATGATTGGTCAGAAACTTTGCATTTTCGAGTTATAAGATGACAAAATTAATTCAATCCTTTGTCATCATTTTTCTTAATAAACCTTATTTTACCTTTCTTTTTTGAATCTTTACCCCGAAAACGAAAAGTTATTAAGTTTCATTATTTTTGTGCAAATTATCGCTTAAAAATTTTTTTCTTGCAATCTAACGGATGCACCTTATATTAGTCAAAGGAATATGTGTCATTCTCCGTCATGCAGCAGACACTGCAGCAGACACTGCTATGAAAATAAATACAGAAACTGAAAAGTAAAACAAAGTAATTAATTAAATTAAATATTAACAAACAGATTTCAAATTATATGACCTATTTAGAGATACCTACTTATCGTTATTATTATATAGTTACATACAATTAATAATTAATATAGTTAAATTACATACAAAAACAATAGTTAATAGTTAGATGAAAATTAAAATAATTAGACACACGTGAACACAATAAACAATAAATAATTCAAAATAAAAGGAAAAAAGTAGTGGAAATTTTCTTAATAATTGATGGTACTGTGATGTTTTTTGCGTGTCAATAAATTACTTTATTAGTATAATGTCTTTATCATAGAATTTTTTTACTTTTTATTAATCGTAAAATTTTCCTCTTAAGGTCGTGACTGATAATAGTCCGCAAAATAAGTGCACATAAATGGTACCGTAGGTATAAATAGCTATTTCTTATATTTATAAATAGACAAAAAAAAAAACATTTTAGTAATCGGGCATAAATAATACCAAATTTTTTTAGACCTCGGGCAAGGTTTTATTATTTTTGATAAATGAGCACTGGGAAATAAAAAGATTAAAGAAATTATACTCCTTTTGGTTACCCAGTACTTTCATTTTGTCATTTACTAGATAGCTACATAACTAGGAAAATCAGAGAATAGGCTTTAGGATAATACTAAATCAGTTTTTATATTAGAGAGACTATAATGTAACAGACATATCAGATTTATAACAGCTCCCTTTTTGATGAACTGTGTTAAAGCCTGACTACAAATTTTCAAACCAACAATTTTTGCTTGTGTAGGTACTTACGTCAAAATTCAATCGGTCAATATTTCATTAACATAGTCCAAATTCCCATAGGCATACCAAGAGGGATACGTCAATGATAATCTATTAGGAAAATAGTAGAAAGAATGTTTAAGGTTTAGAATTCTAGGAATGTATAATTTTTATATTTATTATTTTTGATAAGCAGTGCCTACAACCTACCTCGAATATACTAATTATACCTATACTAGTATACCTCGAATATACTACTTATAATCCTACGTGTAAATGTCGCTTATAAACAGAAAGAGCTACAAGTTTTCGTTTATTTGTAAAGTAAGTTTAAGTGAATAACATCCGTAAATTTGTTTATAAAAGAATGGTATAACTAATAAAATATGCATACTTGTGATAAACTGATTTTGGAAGACCCTGTACCTAAACATAATATTATTAAATATTATGAATATTTATTATAAAATATTAAATATTATAAATATAAAAAAAAACATTTTCCTTGGAAAGAACTTACCTAATTGCTTTTAAGTATTTGCGATTAGTTGCAAATCATATTTAAAGACGATTTGAAAACATTAAGTAACATTTTAAGTGTTTAAATATTTGCACAAAAAATAATAAACAATAGCAGTTTATGATTTGTGAATGCAAGTGAATGAAATAAGTTTCGACTGTATAAAGAATTGGAAAGAAAGTAAAACAAAATTTTTCTCAAAAATTTGCAATTAATAGAATGTGAATCCGCGACCTTTGGCCTCTCTCCGATCAGATTTATGTTATTTAAAAAATACTAAAGGTATAAGAAGTGAGTAATAAAATAATTTAAAATTAATATTGTATTAAGAAAATTCATGCTCATCAATGCGGTTTATGTGCGAACCGCTAAAAAATAAGAAAGTTTTATCATATGGAACATTTTTCCGGTGTCTTCGGCGGTGTGAAAGCTTTACACAGCTTATGCCGAATCCGTAACGTTTTCGAAAAAAGTTTATGGTATAAACACCATAAAATTTTTTCTCATACAAATATGAGAAACATTTTTATAGTATAAATTTTTGCTCTATAGCTATAAAAGTTTGTTAAAGAGAAATCATGTTTGGTCTATCTCTATGAAACAGTTAGTTCTATCAGAAAAAAATGCAGGCATTACAATAAAATTTCGACTTAAAAATCAAGAGCTTTCTATTTTCCAAAACCAAGTTTCAAAAATCCAATTGATTCCATAATAATCGGAAATGGCCCTACTTGAATGATTTGGATACAATGAAAGCGTGTTTGTTTAGATTTTTAAACTATTATTTATTTTGTGTTTTTAAGTTTTTTTGATTATTTTTTGTTTATAAAAAATTCAGTATAAATATGGTGGTAGCGCAAGTAAATGTATATATTTTCAGATATGGAAATCATTAATCCTAAAAATCTTGATCAGGATAATCAAATAAACTTATTAAATTATTGTATTGTCATCAGTCCTGGATAAGTATGACAAATTTGAGTTAATCCGACGTTTTAAAGGGGATAAAAATTATGTCCAAAGCTTCCGTTACATGCTAACACACTAACATACAAACATACTAACATACATGTGAAGCTAATAAAAGCGTGTTAAAAAGTCCCGCTATTTTACTAATAGTATCTTATAGAAAAAGCTGTACGTTGATTTTCTATTCCCACATTTCTCTAACTTTAACATTAGATGTACCGAATGTAAAATTTAATAACAATTATATCTAACTTTTGCCTTGTATAACTGCACAAAATTTTGGCAGTTATGCTGTCCTAAAATTGTTTAGTTAAAAACTGAGGTTTTTGGGTATCATTATCATCATTTGAGTCACTGGGGAAAATTTTGGTCGCACCTTGAAATTCTTCTAGTGAACAGCATTTCAAAATGGTACACAATCCCAAAGGAATATTATGGTAATGAACGCGGTTAATATATTTGACCCTGTAAATCTCTTTGGAATATTATTTAGTTTCAGCCTTGCACAAATAAACAGTCACACACAAATAAGCAAATCTTAAATAATTGTTAATTAAAACCAATTTATATACATATAGTTCAATAAAGGTTTATTAATTAATAAATAATTCATAAATTGCAAGTATGCTGATAAATTTGAAGGTGTTAATTTATGTTAGCTATTATCATAAAAGAAATCTCATTAATTATATATTTTATAATAATAATTATAATAAACTTTATTGATATGCCGATTTAACTAATTGAAATAATACATTGTAATAAAACATAATTGAACACATCCACAAAAAATGAAAATGGTAGGAACATTAATTAAATCGCAAATCAGACATAAAATGAGTAAAATGTAATCTGGCCACAAGAACAACGAGGAAGAATACTGAATTTTATACTATTACAATGGACTTAAGAAAAATAGACCGAAAAAAATTTCTGTAACAGTGTCCCATTTTTCAACGCAAGGGCTAACAACTTCGGACCACAGCCTCCATAGAAAAACGAAAAACTCAACCCAACCAAAATTTTTTTCACCACTTTTCTATAGAATTTATGCAAGTTGAGTTCGGATTAAAAATTAAGTAAAGGCTCAAAATTCTCGAGAGTATTGTTGTTAAAAAATGTTTGTAAAATTTATTTCGTGTTAGATTAAATTTCAAGGTTGGAGTCTATATTTTTATAGTAGTAGAGGACAGGAGTGTCCAATGACATGTATTAAAGCATTTCAGCAGGTTGGCAATATGCTATGACAAATATTTTACTATGCCTATGTTGGAATCACTTTTAACTTCACAAATCTACTGTTTGACTTTTCTACTTTCTGTAGAAAAAATTGAAAAGAAAATTTATATGAATTCTAGGTATTAAGTAAAATTTCAAATTCATCCCAACCCTTAGATAAATTTTGGTATTAATAATACGTTTTTCGATTACAATGTAATCATTAAGAAAGAGTATGAATTAGAAAAATCGTAATTATTCTCCTGCGAGATGTAACTAAAAATTACAAGTTAATCAAATAAAATATAGTTGGGCACTACTGCCGATTAATTTTCAAGAAAAAGATTACCAAAATATAATTGATCACAAAGAATATATTGATGGAACGGATTTTTTCCTTTTTAAAGTTTTTTTCCATTATTATAAAATATTTTTGATTTCATGGATATATTAAATTAAATATCAAATTAAGGGGGGAAATGGGCATTTCAATGAGCATAATAATATTTGTCAAAGAACTGTGACACAAGTGGTGCATTAGAGCAAACATTGAAGTTTTTGCCTTTTACAAATGGAGTATATTAAAATAGCGCATTTTCAAGCTCACTTCTTTAACCTTAAAATGAGTCCTAATAGAATCTAAAAGAACCATGGATAACAAAGTTACATATATGCAAAGATTGTGATGTATTTTTAACGAAACAAATAGTTTACTGCTTTTATTTTGCTAAGTGTAGTGCATTATTTTTGAATGTGGTTAATTGAGAGCAAAAATTTTGGATACCCTGGATTTAGAATGTTGTTGAATCTACTAATAAAATAATGAATTACTAGATAAAATTTAGTAATGTATTCAATTTCATAATATTAATTTTAAAATAACAGTGGGTACATACATTAGAACTCATATAATAATCATTATAAATGTCATCGCATTATTAGCTCTCTAAAAAGAGGAAAGGGAAAGTTTTGTTAGTTAAAAATTTATTTAAATTAATTTCAATAGATATTAATACTCACGGTTTTTTTCCTCCTAAACAAATCTAACTAAATTTGTATTTCCCCAGAAGATAATTGTAACTTATTTTTATTTTTTTAAATAAATTAATACTTAAATAATCTGATTAGTCATTTCAAAAAACAAACTAATTATGAACTAGAAACTGATGCTATTTGTGTTTGAATGAGATAAAATTGTTTTTATTTAAATCAACACTTATTTAATGAGAGTTGGGTAATTAGATAATTTTTTTTTTTCACGTGATGATTTAATTGTTATTTAATTCTAATATTAAAATTATTATTTAATTCTAATATTAATATCTTTTTTTTTTCTAGGTCAAAATGCCCAAAATAACAAAAATCAATCCACAACAAACAAAATTAGAGGCTGATGAACAATTATGGAAATATTTTGTTAATGATTTTCGTAAAGGATATGTGGAGGTCACCGATAAAAAATTTATATTACCCGAATATTATGTAGAATTTATGGATAAAATCGAAAATTTTGAAGTTTTTGATACTGATGTATTTGTGATAACACATCCAAAAACCGGCACAACATGGATTCAAGAAATGGTGTGGTGTTTAGGACATAATTTAGAAGTGAGTGATGTATTTTTACCTAAACGTTTCCCATTCTTGGAAGTAACTACAATGTTTGATATACGAGAATGCCCTGAACAATTTGAGGAATTTGCACAATGTGAATTTTTTACAAATTCATTGGAGTATACAAAAAATTTACCACAACCCAGGTATATTAAAACTCATTTACCTTGGGATTTGTTACCGAAACAAATACGAACGGGTGAACGTAATCCGAAAATTATTTACGTGTATCGTAATCCAAAAGATACAAGTGTTTCATATTATCATCATTGTCGAAATGGGGAAGGGTATGCTGGAGACTTTAATGTATTTATGGAACTATTTTTAAATGGTCGATTAGCATTTGGACCGTATCCCGCACATGTTTTAAGTATTGTCGAGCAAAAGCAACGTGATAATGTCTTAATAGTTAAATATGAAGATATGAAAAGTGATTTAAAATCAGTGATAAAACAAGTGATGGCATTTTTAAACCAAAATTATTCAGATGAAGAAATTTCAATACTTGAAAAACATTTGTCGTTCGAATCAATGAAAAATAATAGCGCTGTGAATTATGATACACATTTTAAAGGTGGAACTTTCATGCGCGCAGGAGTAATTGGTAGTTATAACTCTGATATGACACCTGAATTAATTAAACGTTTTGATAAATGGACCGTAGATAATTTTGGACATTCTAGTGTTTTAAATGACTTTTTAAAATGAAGTCAATTTTAAGATTTAATATCTGAGGTGAATTAACTTTCACTTCAGATCAAAACGAAATCCCAAAGGTATTCTTTATTATGTGTGTCAGTTTTATTTTTATTTTTTCTGTAAATAAATATAAATATTTTGTAATATAAATAAATTTTTTTCTAAAAATAAAAATAAAGTCGTTGAAACATGTGTTCTTGTCTAAAAACGATAGTTCTTAATTCCATAATAGTTTTTTTAATTTATTTTTAGTATAACAATATAATTATAATAAAGTCAGAAAAATAAAGTTTAAATTCTCAATGAGTGAATCCCCGGATGGCATATAGGAGAACGCTAATTGGTTTGGACTATTTTACCTATGGGCAAGGAGATTGTTTCTCCTAGACCAAAACTTTCTGTACACGGGAACCAAAAACCATCAAACCATATGTTTCTATTTATGGAAGGTGCAGAAGTGGAAGAAAATATTACGTTGCAGCTTCCTTTGAAAGTCAGCAAATAATTAGTTGCCGAGAATGGATTCCATTTTACGAACCCCGTTACGGGGGTCTCAGTCAGATCGGCACCGTCAAATATAGCTAACCGCCTAGAACAAAAAACGAATGTGTAAAGCTCATTTATTTGGCTGCCACTGAGGGTATCACGAGAAACCCCGGAAAGATCGTACTGAAGGTGCAGGAGGAGTCTTTGAAAGGTGGAGAAAATTCGTGGCGACCTTAAAATCGAGGTAATTTCTGCCAAGCAGGCAAAACAACTTATGTCTGTGTCAAGATCGTGAGATCAAAAGGTAAAGATCCTTTCTCACCACATCTTGAGTTACAATGGGTGCAATTTTCTCCCCAACTGTTTGCGAGATCACAAACGAGATGGACAGTTGGGAGTTTTCACGGGATTTGGGCCGTTCGTAGACTATGTATGTAATGTATACTTAATTTCCGTAGGATTGTAAACTAAAATTGTAAATTTGACTTCCAGAAAAAGGGTCAAAAAACCCAACCCGTGCTAACTCGACCTAGACCTACTAAACATAACGCTTTTCTATTCAATTACTTACTAAGTACTTACATTAATATATGGTGGAAGCGATGGGAAGCCATAGCCATATATAACATTTCCTTGGACATACTTGTTTTCTGGTCGCAATTAATTTGAAATCTTAACTGATTTCTGGTACAAATTGAGTGAGCTGTGTTCTTGAGAAAATTTTTTTGCATATACGAATCTCATGGCGTACATTGAAAGTAATGAACCATGAATTGATTATTTGTTTCTTTTAAAATATCCGATATTTTGTTGATATTTGAGGCATTAGAAGTGAAATCTATGTTATGGAAGATTTTTAAAAGATCTAAAACCTTGACATTAAACAAAATAATTGATATAAAAAAAATTTAGTCAAGAAATAAACAATGCTGCTGCGCAGGGGATTTTGTATGGTATCAATATTGTCTTCAACATATTTACAGAAATGTTAAGAATCACGTCTATTAAAACTATCAAAGTTTCAATCAAAATATTTCTTTCCTATTTTTTTTAAGCTCAAAAGGTGTTTTGTGGAATCTCCGAATAATTTTAAACTTTGTATTTGGTGAACAATTTATGTTAACAGTCTAATCAATGCCAACCCCGATACTCAGTTTTAACTAAAGAACGGCTTAATATTTTCTCTTGGTATTATCATCGCAGTATTGTGGCATTGGCGTTTCATGACTGAATTCTTTGTTTCCTTTTTTATTAATAATAATTTTTACCAGCAATTATCATGGAAATAAAAAGGTCATCGATGATTAGAGTAGGAAAATATTTTTTTTTAACTTCAATAGCAAGTAATTTTGTATTAGTAATTAATCGATAATAATACATAATATAATAATTGCATTTTATTCTAATGAAGTGCAAGTGGCTTAAATTATAAATTTTTCTTGAAGGAAAAATTAATGAATATATTCATTGTCAATAATATTATTATTGAAAGCGAGAAAATAAAAGGTTCGATAGGACTCGGACTTAATCGAATCAGATTATGGGTATGAAGAAAACAAGAAATGATAATCTTGGGCAAAACCAAATATCAAGTGTTGTTATTGTATTCCTTTTATAAAGATTAGGTTAGTGCCCAATGTGAATATTAACTGATAATGTTAAATGCATAATAGTAAAATCATCCATCGTGATCGGAAGCAGACTGGCATTACACTAAACCCACGATAAAGATTTGGAAAAGCTCCGGTTTGAAGACTGTATAACTACTACTTGTCTAATACAAAAAAGTTAGTGTTTGAAATCTGTATCTCTTCTATGTTTTGTACGTTAACTTAAAAGGAAAAACTTCCTCTATCTTAAAAATAACCACCGCCTAAACGAATTACCTGTGAAACAACATAAAAGTAATTCAACATCGATGCATAGCATCTGTCATCGATACATATGGTATCAACGATATATATATATTATTTTTCAAAAGTGCATTTCTGTCTGTAAAAAATGAATGTTGTGTCATTTTGGCAATAATTTTCACCTCGATATGACGAAAAATAGAGTCCGGAAATTATTGTTTTCGTTCCAAAGACAATATTTAAAAAATTAGAGACACTTAATTTTTTACTTGTTACTTTAACATATTTTTGGATGTAAAAAATTAATTCCGGATGCTTACTTAAAGGGGGGTGAGGGATTGTGCGATAACTTCACACAGATCAACTAGTTAAGTAAAATAAAATTTCCATTGATTTCATATTGTCGCTGATGAGATAAAATGCAGTACATGTCACAGTCAATTGTGTAATCCTTTCGATTCGTTATAAAATAATCTTGTCTAAACTTATTTACAAAGTTTTAAAGTAAGTAAATCATTTTTTATAGTGTGATCAACTACAAAACTGTTTTGTATTAATAGCAGTCATCGTAGAAAGAATTAACTTCCAAGAAATGTTTTAGTACTTTTCCGCTTTGACCTTGATCTAAGAAAGGTTTTTTTGATACGGAATTATAATTTTATATAACAAAACAAGTTTTGATTATTATATACATAATTAGGTACACGGTTCTAATAAATTCAAGCATATTATTTTAATTTTGATATTTTTTGAGTTAATATACAATTTTTATCGAATACAAAAGCAATGTTTAAAGTTGGATACTCATAGTTGATACTCAATGTTAATATTTATATTGTTTTGATGTGTTGCAGTTAACAGTGAGGTACGTGCATTTATCATTTTCCAACAATAAGCTAGTGTGTTCATATTTGTATTGTTATCAGAGTTTTTGTCTTGTTTTTAGATACCGAAATGCCTTCAATTACAAAAATCGATCCACAATTAACAAAATTAAAATCAGATGAAAATTTATTAAAATATTTCATAAATGATTTTCGTAAAGGCTACGTTGAGGTAACTAATAAAAAATTTGTTTTACCACAATATTACATGGAATTTATGGACGAGATAGAAAATTTCGAAGTGTATGATACTGACGTATTTGTAGTAACACACCCCAAAACAGGTATTACATGGGCTCAAGAAATGGTCTGGTGTATTGGACATAATCTAGAATGTAGTAATGTTGAAATTTATCGACGATTTCCATTCTTAGAAGTGACTTCGCTATTTGATACACGTGATTGTCCCGAACTATTTGGAGAGAATGCTGAGAGTGACTTTTTTAATAATTCATTAGAATATGTTCGAAATTTACCACGTCCAAGGTATATAAAAACACATTTACCTTGGGATTTATTACCGAAACAAATACGAACGGGAGAACGTAAACCGAAAATTATTTACGTGTATCGTAATCCAAAAGATACAAGTGTTTCATATTATCATCATTGTCAAAGTGGAGAAGGATATTCTGGAGACTTTAATATCTTTATAGATTTATTTTTAAGTGGGCGGTTAGCGTATGGTCCATTCCCAGCGCATGTATTGAGTATGATGGAACAAAAAGATCGTGAAAACGTTTTAATTATTAAGTATGAAGAAATGAAAAGTGATTTGAGAGCTGTGATAAAACAAGTGATGGAATTTTTAAGTAAAAATTATTCGGATGAGGAAATTTCAAAACTTGAAAAACATTTGTCGTTTGAGTCAATGAAAAATAATAAAGCTGTAAATTATGGCCAAGATTTTGGTGGTAATTTTATGCGTGCTGGAATTATTGGTAGCTATAAAGCTGTTATGACACCGGAATTAATTAGTCGATTTGATAAATGGATTGAGGATAAATTTGGCAAGACGGAAATATAGAATAAAGATATAAATTTAATTACTTTAATAAAGATAAAAATTTAAATGTGTTTTTTGTTTAAATTTCAAGTTTATTTGAAGAAAAAAATATCTTATTTTAAACTTTACTAAGCCCTTAATAGATATTATTAATAATATGCAACAATTTTCCAAAATTAGTCAAATCAATTAACCCAAACAAACAAATTATGAGAAACTATGTTGAAACTAATGTTTTATGAATGTGAGCCCCTGTGATTTTATTCTTGCATATTGACTCTTAATAAAATTACTACAAATAATTCAATTCAAACGGACAAAGTTTAAACATAGTAATTTTGAAGGTAACCAATTTTTTTATATATAAGGTAGTACGAGCACTAAGGCAAGTTTAGACTTGTGGTTGAAATTATTTGTACCTTATTTTCAACTTTGATGATGAATTTTGTTATAACTTCATGAAGTTATAACAAAAAATAAGAATAATATTTTTCGATATCTGCCTTGATTTTCAATGTATCGAAAGCTAAATAATTAAAGAAAATTTTCGATATTTAAAAAATTACTCTGGATATCGAAAAATTTTATTCTTCTTTTTTGTCTTATTATTAAGTTATAACAAAATTCACCAACAAAATTGAAAAAATTAATTTTTTAAATTTGTGTCTCCACTGCCGTGCTCATACGTCCTATAGTAAAAATTATCTGTTAGCTCCAAACGATTCTAACAGATAGCGATATATGTGGACTGGATTAAGTAAGTATTCAATAGAGGGCGCTATGTTAAAAATACAAACATTTCATATAATCTACAATTACTGTTCTCCTTGAATAATTTACTACAAGAACCATACCCACAGCAACGCGGGTCCGCTGGTTATAATTTAAATTCTTGAGAATAATTAAGGTACATTACGAATGTTGACTAAAAGAATCAAAAAAATTATCTTAGAATAGACGATCGATATTGTGGCCATGAAATTTGTACATTTATACTTTAGCTGAAAAATACTGTTTATATTCGAAACAATTTTTCCGTGTTCATTTTAAATGGAATTTTAATGAATAGAAATTTATAATTTTAAACCGTTGCTTTTTACTAATAACGTCTGACCTATTTGCATTTTCAAATATTTACGCAAAAGTAACAATTATGTATTCGTCAAGCACTTGTGGAAACTTTCTGGATCTATATTATTTATGACAGCCACATTGACATATTGATCCCAATGCACTATACCAACAATAGTAATTGGGTGAGGATTGATATTAGAAAGAAGTCTCATATCAATCGTACGTGAGAGTCCCGATTTAAAGCTTGCCTAAGCAGGAAATCTTTGTATTTTCACAATTAAAATTATCACCTTTCAAAAAACAAAAAAGATTTTGAAAAAGGTTATTTTTTGTTGTTTTTTACAGGAGCTCAAGTATTATCAAAATATGCAAAAAAAAGTAAATAAAATGATCTATTGGAAAATCCAAAGTTAAGATCTAGATTAACAAATGATAAAAAACAATGGACTAGGAGTTAATCGTTGAAATACCTTGTATAGAAAGTGTTGAACGTCAGTGCTTACATTATTTTAAAAAAAATTAGAGTTTAAAAAAGTAACACAACTATGGTAGCCTTTCGGTCAACATTTATTTTGATTTTCGAAAATTTTCGGAATTTTCGAAAGTATTTTCTAGTACTTTTTTTTTATTGATCCGAGATTTTTCCACAATCCTACTAGTTTAAGCTACCTGAAAATTATAAACTCCCTATCTTTTATAGTTTTGGAGAAAATGGACACCAAAGTTTTATCCTATAACTTGCACGATCATGGGTAAACAGTGAAGTTTACAATAGGCATAGTTCGCGTTCATTGAACCATGGCTTCTAATAAAGAAAACCGTTTTATTTGCGAAAATCTACCAACTGATGGTAAAGTAGCTGAAGTTAAGGAAAAAGTATTAAAACCATATTAAAAAAAGCGCGACGCTTACTCTACCTCAATTAAGTAACGTATTTATTAACACTTCGCTGCGCTCGTACGTTGAAACTATTTTGACGACAAAAATTCTGTAGTCATAAACTGAAGGAATTTTTTTCTAGTTTAATTTTATATGGCGGCGCGAGTGGCAAT
Source organism: Chrysoperla carnea (assembly GCF_905475395.1). Classification (NCBI taxonomy): domain Eukaryota; kingdom Metazoa; phylum Arthropoda; class Insecta; order Neuroptera; family Chrysopidae; genus Chrysoperla; species Chrysoperla carnea. Next base: position 67,434,499 of record NC_058337.1, on the reverse strand, counting down.
GATACGAGATAGCAAAAGGGAAATTCGAAAAGAGCAGCTCAAAATCAATAAAATCACCCATTTTCAAAACTCCCGGAAAACTTTCCAGGTAAAACTACCAGATGACTACTGCTTAAAATGAAATAGTGTCTAGATTTTTAAACTTGTTAGTTTATACATACATAAAAATCGTTTCGTGATATTTACAAAAAAATAAAGTAAATTGCATATAAAATGCCTTATCATTATTATTATTATGACAGAGTTATCAAAGAAAGATAAACCAACATGTGTTTTTATTTATTTATTTTTCTAAAAACAAAGATTATTGATCTTTGAATTAATAATGTAAATTCAATTCATGACACAAATTAAGTTCAAATATAACAAAATGTACTCTCAACAAAGAATAATTATTTCTAAAATTTTTATAGTTACTTGTTTTCTAAATAGCAGTGGCGGATTTAAGTAAAAAAATCTTGCTAAGGGCCTGACACTTTAATTTCAGTTTCCTCCCCCCATCGAAATTTGTGCTTTACTCTCTAGTTTTTATCGAAAGTACCTAAAAGGTAAGTTTGAAGAAATAATGCGTAGAAAATATTTTATATCAATTTATTTAGCACTGACTGTACGCTTCATTCGTTTTTATACCAAGTATATTCACTTTTTTTTAAATTGTCTTGATGTTTTTTTTTTTTTTTTTGTGCATAAAACTTTGATGGCTGTATCCAAGATGGACCCAGTCTGCAAATGTTTCTTTCTAATGCTATCTGCTTGTTAAATCCGTCACTGCTAAAGGTCTTCTTTGGATTAATGTGAGTTTAAGAATAAAATATAATTCAAATAGGTGAATATAAGTCACCACTAGATTCGATCCATAAAACTTCGAAAAGAATTGAAATTATTATTTTTGCATAAGTATTTTGACTTGTATTTTCACTCAGTAATATTGAAAACTATGGAATTTTGCTTTTACTATCTAGAAAAAAAGCAAGATTGTATGAAGAAATTTAAATTCTCCATACAATGAATTCCATTAATAATTAATTAATTTCCTAAGCATTAATTATAAGTATTTATTATTAATAACATACTGACTGCAATGAATTTCCATTTGAGTCAAAGTAACTTACTACCAATTTATTATATAATAAAACTATCATCAGATAGTTGGTATTTTTAATGAATCGGAAGAAAACTATCGATACTCTAAAACATAGAAGATAAACATTTGTAATTTGTTAGGTTTGTTATTCGGGTAACAATAGAATAGATTATTAAATTGGAGACAGTTATAATATAATATAATAATGTAGATTGGTTGTAATTAATGTAAAGTTTTTGCAACGAAAATATTGATTTGATAGTTTCCTTAAAGAAAACCAAGATTCCTAAGCAACCTTTGAACATTCTTACGGAAAACCCTGAAGAATAATTACGAATTATTCCATTTTTAATTTAAAACAAATCCTTTTCCCAAGTTCATACAGTACATATTATTTTTAAATTCCAAAAATTTTCTTTTTGATCGCATAGAAGGTTTTTTGGGTTATTTTATACAAAAATGTGCTTTGCTATTTTTTTACCGTTTCCAAATGAGAGATATATCAATGATTGACAAAATCAATAAATAGAGTATGTAAACCCATTCTAATCTTTTATGCAGGTCATTTTTCCGCAAAGCTTTGTTGAAGAAATCGTCAACAAGACGCTGTTTGACGAACAAAATTTGTTTTGGGGTTGGAGGATGTTTATGAATTTGTCTGGCCATCGTTTAAAATTTAAGATATTCATAAATATCATCAACGATTAAAATTTTGTGTGGTTCATGGTAAAATGAGTCGGACATTTTTGAATTCGAAAGCTGTTCTTTATTTTTACATGAAAATCGAATAAATAAATCTATCAATCAGATTTTGTTTTTCTATTCAATTAGTACGGAATGTAGGTAACTGTCAAAAAAAAAAGGTTTTACTTTACTTAAAATTTTCTTTTAGTAAGGAGAAAAAGGGTTCTAACTGTACGGTAAAGGTGGCAGTAGATGTGGGTGGGAGGGTTGAAGAAAATTTTTTTAACTGTGTAGACCACGGAAAGGAAAGAAAGTAATGTTTTATATCTTCCAAAGTGATATATGTCAGTGGATGGGAGTGTGTGGAGAAAATCTGTTTTTAAAAGCTAAATATATTACTAGATGGAAATGTGGGAACCTAACTGAATGTTGAATGTTTTGTAAACTTCGAGACGCTACTTGAATTTTTGAGAGCGGCTCAAAGAAAATAATATGAAAATGAATTTACAAATTAATAAATATTATTTTGAAAAATATTCCAGGATGTTTTAAAAACTTTTGAAGTTTACCCAAGATACACCGAACATAACAGTTAGTTCTTTTTAAGATATTTGAATTAAACTTTGATGAAGAACGTGTATTTTCAAAAGATTAACTCTTATAATTCTTTATAAATCGAAAACAGTTCATTTTAAAAACGGCAAGAAACCTTGATGTGTAAAATAACCAAAAACTCTATAAAAAAATCACTTAAAAAAAATTGTGATATAATTATAGCACGCCAAATGATCCAAGTTCAGCATTCAAGTACAAGTAACAAAATTGTAATACATTTCTAAAAAAATTTCACTACGTCATTTTACGTAGACTGCTATTAATAGATGAATGGTGAATAAACGAAATTAAAAACGAAACCAGTAAAACAAGTAACTATTTTGATAATTGAATGAATTGTTTGTTTTTTTTTTTTATATACTAGCCCCTGGCATATAGCGAAATTTGGATTTCCATATCAAAAGTAGCTAAAAATATGCCGAAGAAAATACTTTGGACCTCTGATGAAAGTCTATGAAAGTCCAAGTAAAAAGAGCCCAAAGAAATATTGAACTTTTCAGTGAAAGTATATCGAAATCGGATTGGTCGTTTTCAAGGAAAGGTACAACTAGACAGACAGATACTTCAATTCTTTTAATATATTCGCTCCGAGCGTGAATTTCGTTTCCATGACAACGATACACTACTTTAATTATAGAATTAATGGATGCATATATAATTGTGTGGATTGCATTGAAAACTTACATTTAAAATTTAATATTCTTGTTTCACAAATTTAAATAAATAATTACGATAATTAACATTTGAAAAATAATATTTGTACAATTTGATTTCTTATTTTCACAATTTTTAATGCATTAAGTTTAATTAATTAGTGTTTTTCAATCATTTTAATTTGACAGTTTCTATATCATTAACATGTAAAGAATTGCAAATTAGTCATAACAGCCCACTTTATCTCCAAAATTTTTCACTTAAAGCGCTGGCATCGATTTTATTATCCCTACCATGACTACGCACACAACGAATACCTATATTAATGTATAAATATACAGCTGTTCGTTTTCTGGCAAAGGCTCAATTGACCAAAAAATGAAGATTAAATTTGAGCTTTGCCTTCGAGCTCTAACGCCGAAGGCCCAAGCTAGGCCAAAGGCCATCTTAAATTATCCAAGAGATGGAGGTAAAGTTTATGTCTAGCGGGCGGGACCAAGCGTATTATTGCCATTAATGCATTGGAGCTGCAAGCGAGCGTAACGATCTTAAAAAGATAGGTCTAATGGTTCACGAGATAGGAATAATGGTTGTGTTAAGTAGGCGAGATAAGCGAGGGGTTGGTCTAGCGTGTGAGATAACCGGACTTAGCGGGCGCGCTAAACATAGTACAGCTTTAAATGAATTGGAGTTGCGGGTTAATTAAGATTAATAACCGCTGATCAAAAGTAATAATAAAATAAATAGTAGGTGAAACGAAGTTCACCGAGTCATCTAAAGTTAAGAACATCAAGGACCATAATCACACTAAAATCATACGTTTTAACTAGTTTTAATAATCAAACGTTATCAGGTTATAAAATAGAATCTGAGATCATTATCGTTGACCATTAGCTTAATAAGTTTCCGGGCTGAACTGCTTCAAGTAAGGGTATACATGTCTCTTGTTGTAAGTGATAAAAGTAACTTACAAGACACAAAAATTCTAAACATAGTTTTACACATGTAGCGTATATTGGAAGTACTTTTATTGCATCATGTGTTGTTTAATATTTATTTAAATTTTTTTAATATGGTTTTTTGACGTTCAATTAGGCAGTCTACTAAATATTAGGTCATGTGGTGGCAATGAGAACTAAAAACAAACATTAGAAGTATGTGTTTGAAGTTAAAACTTAACAATAATAATAATAATAAAAATAATAGTATTAATTATAACATAAATATAGTTTAAAAAAACCAAATAAATAACAGAATATTATTTATTTTAAAATTAAAAACAATTATATGTAATTTTAAACATAAATCATTTTAAATAAAAGTTAAAAAATTGAATCAAGTTGCTTAACAATCAATATTTAATTTATTTAGATAAGATACTTTGCAGTTTGTTTAATCAGTTGAAATTAAATTTAATAAGAGAGGAGAATACTCTACTATCGCGAATAAGTTATTAAAAACTGAAAGTACGTTAAAAATGTCAACAATAAAATATAAAACAATCGATCCAAATGAATCAAACAACGCAATTGATAAAAATTTATATAAATATTTTATAAATGATTTTCGTAAAGGTTATATTGAGGCAACCGACCAAAAATATGTCCTTCCACAATACTATGTTGAGTTCATCGAAAAAATTGATAATTTTGAAGTGTACGACACTGACGTATTCGTGGTAACACATCCTAAAACAGGAACTACTTGGGCACAAGAAATGGTTTGGTGTATTGGAAATAATTTAGAAGTAAGTGATGAATATATCTATATACGTTTCCCGTTTTTGGAAGTAACTACACTGTTTGATTTACGTGATGCCCCAAATGCATTACCAGCATTCTTTTATAAGGAGTTTTTTACAAATTCCTTAGAATATATAAGAAAATTACCGCATCCAAGGTTTATTAAAACACATTTACCATGGGAATTGTTACCACGACAAATACGAACTGGTGAACGTAAACCAAAAATTATTTACGTTTATCGAAATCCAAAAGATACGTGCGTGTCGTATTATCATCATTGTGTGAATGGCGAAGGATACAAAGGAGATTTTAACGTGTTTATGGAATTATTTTTAAGTGGACGTTTATCGTTTGGTCCATATCCATCGCATATTTTAAGTGTTGTTCAACAGAAACATCGTAACAATGTATTAATTTTAAAGTATGAAGAAATGAAAAGTGATCTTAAGGCAGTGATAAAACAAGTTTGTGAATTTTTAAATAAGGTTTATAGTGAAGATGATATTGATAAATTACAAAAACATTTGTCCTTCGAAGTAATGAAAACAAATAAGGCTGTGAACTATGATTTATTCTTTGGTGATGGAAAATTTATGCGAGCTGGTGTTATTGGTAGTTATAAAGTAGACATGTCACCGGATGTTGTGGCACGCTTTGATAAATGGATTGCTGAAAATTTTGCGAATACAGGCACTTCATTTTGATTTTCAGACTTTTATACTGGTTTTTTTATTTACATAAACTTTATTATAATTTTTCGGTATGTGGGGAAAGGTGAACGAACATACATGAATAAAACAGCAAAATTAATTAAATTAAAGTTTAATTGTAAACCCAAGATTTTTGAGGGAAAAAAACAAATAAATTAGAGTATAACTATATTCTCCGTACTGCCGGTGAGTGTGAAAGCCATACTGTATGGCTTATCGTCATTGGCGGACGAGTCAATGCAGTAGGTTCATAATGGTTGGCGATACCTACAATACTTCTGGTGGATAGCCCCATTCAATACTGTAATATTATTTATGCGAGCATAGCTTTACTATGTCTGTCTGTCTCTATACCATACCATCTATTGTAGTAAACGCTATGCATTTAATACCGTGTAACTTCTTTTAATTTCAATTTCTTCCAAAACACGTGATTGAGCCCTTGCACAAATTGAGATGCTGTTTTATTTAGATGGTATTGCATTTTTCATAAATGAGATTCGCACAAACTCGTTCAAGCACTAATTGATATGTAGCTTGGTCACTTGGCGCAGTTTGTAAGCCGTGACTTTTTATTTAGTCAAACCGTAAAAACTGCATCTCAATTTGCACTCGGCCTTGTATTTGAGTCCAATTCATGATTACGCAAAAAAAAGTTATTGTGTGTATGGGCGTAGTAGTGATAAATAAGACTACATATTATTTTTGTAAACGCATTTTAATAATTTGTTATTAGTTTATACAAATAATGTTTATTGTATAGTGTTGTGAAATAAATTCCATAAAATTACGCTTTATTCAAGCATTCCTGTTATAAACAGTGACCTTTTCAAAAACTAATTAATACTTGAACGTATATTTATTTTTTTATTAATATGACATTGGTCAAGTGTTCAATAATCCAACGACATGAATGGTAGTGTTTTATAACTATTTTTAAGGTTCTATATGAATCGTAAAACTGTTAACATTATGTCCAAGTTTCATAATTTACTACTCTTCTGGCTTGGCACCTAAAAAACTTGAGTTGTTACTTGTTAGGACTAGCTATTTCCTGAATTAATAGCTTTTGGTCACGTTCAGCAACAACAGGACATTTTGCGGCCTGTTTATAAATTTTTATTTTGTAATGGTCTTTAAATATTATAATCACCCCTTTTGTAAAAAGGGCTAACCGCATGGGTAAGTATATCCTGCCAAAGATAGCAGTATCAAGTATAATGAATATAATATGGTCAAATTTTACTTGTACTAGCAGGTAGCGTATACATTTTTGAGTAGTTACTCTTGCAAAGCATAAGTAGCAAGGTGAAAAATTCAATTCAAAACTCAAAATGCTTGAAAATTTACTAAAATAAAGTCCATTCTTTGGGTGCCACGTGCTTTAATCAAGGATCTAGGACAATCACGGAGTATTACCTATACCAATTAGTTACACTCGCTTAGACTACCCTGCGATTGTCTTAACCTTTAAACCAAATAACTTAATAACACACGTTGTAGCAATGCAATGCAGCTTATTTTAATAAACTTATCTACACTGAGCATACGCTGATTTACGGGCTACTTCTGTATAGGAAATAAAGAAATTTGTTTCACTTAAATTTTTTTATTTTTCGAAATGTTCCGTGATAACCGTAACTGCATAGCCAGATTATCGATAAGGCCAAGTAGGCGCGTGCCTACTGATGCGAGGTTACAAAATGGCGTAGGTGTGGAAGTTTTCAAACATACATAAAATTAATTGTGTAAGTATGCAAAAAAAATTGCTATCCGTTGATATTGACATTTAAACAGTTATTCAAATTTATTGACAGTCTAATTCATATAATTTCGTTTTTAAACAATTTGAACAATGAAGAAGTTCACAATAGAGCAATTATGTTATTTACGATGTATTCTGGTAATTTAAAAAAGTACTTTTTGATGAATGTATCCATTTATGATCATATTTTACAACGATAGCTCTAATCGGAGAACTGTCCCAAACTACCAATGTAATTTCATAGGTTCGGAGAAATAATGAACTAAAAAAAAGATCTCTATTGATAGATTTTTATTTGGGGGATTGCTAATTTTTAGCCTACGGACGCACAATTTTTTATTCCACCTCTGCGTAAGTAACCAATCAATTCCACAATAATATAGAATGGGAAACTTATTTAATATTTGATATGGGACACCGCATTTATTAATACAAGGTAATTTACAATATTTATAATATTCACCTTGGGCAGTATTGAATCCATGATTTATAAATAGTAGATAACCTACTATGCTTGCTCGACCTGTCACAAACAACTTCATATCTTATACTAATTAAAATTCTGATGACAAATAAAGAAACAATATATATCATATTTGATCAGAAAATTTTCTCCCTAAGAATTTTCCTGTAGAAACATAATTTTTTATAATACTGGACTTCACCCGAGTAAAATGTAATTAGAAATACGGGAGAGGTATGAAAAAATATTACTGCAATAATTTGTAAAATTTTATTATACTTCAGCTGGAAAAAGTAAAAATAGGAACAGTTTTTTATATTTTATTTTATATCTACCGCCTTTTTTTTTATTGATGTATAAATAAAATTAATATAAATTTTCTTGGTCCATTAAATAGTAAACACCCAAAATGTGTTATAAAGTCGTTATTTGTGTATAAAATTTAAATCCAAAACATTTTTCTTAATGTTCTTTTTCAGTAAATTTCATCTATGGAAAATTATTCAAAAAGATGTTTTCTTTGTTTCGAATCACAATTTCTGTGTAGCGGAGCATTCATCTCATATTGGTAATAATTTGTAACTATGCGTATTACCTATCTACATTTGATGCTACCGAAATTCTTTTAATGTCTGAAACATTGACGTAAAACTAAAATTAATGAATTTTACGACGTAATTGGGTAATAAAGAAAAATCACAATAATCAAGTTTGATTGAATCAAAATAAAAAATCATCGAAATAGATCCCTCCTTTTAATTGATATGATTCAATAGGCAGATATACAGACAAGAACCAGAAAGACGTTCAAACATCCTTCTTACATTTTAATTTACGAATTTCTTATTCATTTATACTGTCAGATACGCCGTTCTACCGCCGTGAAGTAGAACTAACATTATATATCACTTAAAAATTAATTTGTTTCCGTTATTTGCTACCTTAGACAAATGATCATGATCGAATGTCTTTTATCATCATCTATATCAAGCGTTTCCAACCTTTTAGCTTATCTGGGCCATTAGTCGACTTTAATAACTTTATATAAACATTTTTTATCATTTATTCCGCTGTACGCATCTGCAGCATACCCATGTTGATTATGCCCTTAAAATATATTTTACTAGATTGATACCCGCTCGCTTCACTGGGCTTAAAAGTTAAAACCACTGCTTTTTAGCCTCCAAACTTTCTTGATATACATAGTTTTCAATTTTGTTAAATGTAAAATAGTCATAATTCATTGAGTATATCAGGAAAGTTGGCCATGATTTGTTTGACATTTTATCTTTTAAATTTTTACAGAATTCTTTACTTTATGGTTCAAAATGATGATCATAGATCTTCTCCATCTATAATCATCATTTTGAACCACAAATTAAAGATTTCTGTAAAAATTTAAAAAATGGTAAATGTCAAATTAAATAAAATTTTTAATTTTTTTAAAATATTTCTTTAAAAATTTTAGTTCATGTTTTATTCCGATATATCCGCTATATTGCTGTGCAGTTTCATTAAAATCCATTCGCTAGTTTTAGCGTGAAAGCATAACAAACAAACAAACATGCTTACTTTCACATTTATAATATATAGGGATAGGGATTTTCAGAACTACGAAAACTTCAAAATTTTTCTTTCTTTTTGTTACGAAAAACTTATATTTTTATTGTTAAACCAATTTTTGTAAATTAAGCGATTCACAAAATATTAATTCCATCTTAAAATGTATCACATCTCACAGTTTGCTCGCACCATGGATTTAGACTCTGTAGTAGTAAATGAGACAGAAATAACAAAAAAATACAAAGATCTATTTTTTCAAAGCCATTCAAAAAAGCACTTCATGTAAATGGTGAAACGAATTTAGTCAGCTCATAAATATAAAGAAAAAAAAGTTCAAAAAGAAAATGAAAAAAATAAACAGGAAAAAAATACATTTAATAAAAGGCGTGCATTTTATTTTATTTTTTTATTTGAAAACATTTGAATTAAACGTACATACGTTTTATATTTGGCCTGAATGTAAGGATGACAATTGTATTTAACAAATGCTTAAAAAATTTATTACAAATTTATTCCCCAAATGAAATAATTTTACACACACTTTTTTTGTTTTTCGCATTTTCCGCTTCGAGTATGTGTTTTTTCGTTCAATTGTTTTCATTGTGTTTTGTTTTCAAAAGTGACGTTAATTATTAGATATAATGTTATTATTAGGCCGAATTTTTAATAAATATTTTATATTTTAATCACAAGTTTTTCATTAAAAATTCATTCTCAAAATTTTTTCCGAAATTCGTTTTTAAGTAAAATTTTAAAGTTCTCAAATTTACTCAATTTTTAGTCAATTTCAAAAAAAGTCTTTGGATATTGTGCTTCACATATCAATTTTTGTTAAATATTTACTCAATTTCAGAGAAAAATCAATCAAATTGTCTCATTCTGAGATGAGTAAATGCAGTAAAGTATGAAAGCTATAAAGGTAAAATCACCATAAATTTTTATATTGATTTGAAATACTTAATTAATTTGTGTTGTTGACAAAAAAAAAAAAAAGAAAAAAAAGCGTGTCATATCTACTAGTATACGAAATACGACCTTAGTGTTCTGGAATAATCTGAACCTTTTTTATAAGAAATAACCTCTTTAATTTTTTCAACATTGAGGATCTGTTATTTTTTGTCCAGTTGTTTTTGGTTTGATACTTTTCTATACTGATTTCCTATAATAATTAAATGATAAAGCACAGGAGAATTACCAGATTTATTTATCTCTAAATTGTTTTCTTTGATGACGTTTTTTCGGTTTGAGGCGAATAAAAAAGGTATGGGCATGGTTTGATAGCAGGCAAGGTCGATGCAAAATTCATAACAAACAATTATATTTTTATTCGCCTCAATCCGATCAATAGAAGCAGGGGTATGCAAGAAAACGTCACCAAAGAAAACAATGTAGAGATAAATTGCCCCAAAACGGCGTGCAGAAGGTCGTGCGGTACATTCCGGAATTGGAAAAGCCCTTTTTTCTGTTTTTTACAACGAAAAAACTAAAAAAAAAGCATACTCACAAATTTTCCGAATTGATTATGAAATTCCAGTATATTTACCCCATTAATTAAAAGATGTTATCCCACAAAATCATTGTTATCGAAAATTGATAATTTTGAAGTGTATGCCACTGATGTATTCTTGGTAACACATTCTAAAACAGTAAATAATTGGGAATAAGAAATGGACTGGTGTATTGGAAATAATTTAGGAGTAAGTAAGTGGTGAATATATTTTTTACATACGCTTTCCAGTTTTGTTCGGTTAGGTTTGGTTGTATTGGCTGTCCACGAGAAATACACTTAGTATTTAGTATATGTATTCTTCTTAATTTTTTTGAGTGGCCACGCACTACACCTGTCCATCAAAACCATTAAATAAATTAGTTATTGTGACGGCGGAAATCGAACACGCTACGCTAGGCATATCGCATTCGGAAATTTTACTGCAAGTTACTGTACAGGTATGAATAATTAATTACTGTTACTTTAAATTTTTTCACGAATTCAGTGGAATGGTTAAATTGGCGTTTATCGTTTGGCTCATATTCTTTGCATATTTGAAGTGTTGTCCATCAGACAGATCCTAAGAACTTTTAATTTTTAAGTATGAAGAAATGAAAAGTGATATTACAAGATACATTGGGAATTTTTAACTAAGAAGCGTTGTTTAAAATATTAGAAATATTAGACAACTTGCATATCATATCCGTATGTTACCTATTAATGACAAAATAGTAATATATATTGCAGTAAAAATATCTTAATTAACGCGTAAGAGTTTGTAACAATTTTTTAAATAATTTGGATATAACGTATATATTGGATCCGGTCTTGATAAAATCTTCAAAAATTTGAAAGCAAAACAATATATAGTTACTTTTAACAGTAATTTATTTCTTATCCTAATTTTTTTCTGAAAACCACGAAGACTATTAATGCGTTACAGGGCCGTATTTAGACTACGAAGGCTATGAAAAAAAATTCGGTCGAGGCCTCTAAAATTTGTAGTATATAGTGGAGTATACTCATGTAAAATAATATGATAACGTACAGCATATGAAAAAGTTTTTTATTGTATTATATTTGCACCCTGACAATCGTTTATTAATTCTAACTAAATTTAAAAAAAATTGCGCTATTTATTATTTTAGCAAAAGTGTTGACAATATCATCAAAATTGATATCATGGAGAATGTCGCTTTTCAAACTGAGAAGTATGAGATTCGACAAGCCGACAAGCGTTCGCAATCTGTTCTTTATAATACTTAATAAATGACCTTTCCCAACTGCAATTAGTTACCATCATCGATAAATAAATAACTGCTAGGTACTTCTGCATTAAAAAAATTAGATTGCATATTATTTGGTAAAATTATCCGATAGGGAAAATTTCATTAGATTCACCCTTTTTGATACGTATTGTTGCAAAACTGGCAAGTTGAATCAATTCGTTAGCTAAATTCAAATCTAAATCATCAGGGAAATGATGTACAAGATTTTTGGCCTTTAGTACCAACTGAGAAGGTTTCATTGTGGTCATCTCAGCCAAGAAACCGAATCGTCCTTCAAAAACTACGTACGCTGAAAGTCGTTCAGTCTACGATACGGTTGGTTGGTCAATGACAGGAAAGATTGATTATGTTTGAAATATGTCTCTCGGTGACTGCTGTTCAATATCCGCTGTTCCATAATCTAGACTAATCTTTGTTTCTAACGAATTTGGGATCAATTAAAAAACATAACAATAATTTTTCTATTTTATTCGATTTGGTGGTGGCCCGGGAACCATATGGCCTCGCTCCTAAACTCCCTGATGCGATAACTTTTATAGATATTGTGTCTTATTATAGATGACAATAATATGTGAGCAAGCTGTCAAGCAAGGCCCTAAGATAATAAATTTTTCAAGAGAATTTATTAAATCATTTTCCAAGTCAAACTTTACGGTTATCAAGAAAGAAAAAAAATTACATTGGAAAAAGCGGAAAAAAAGACAAATAAAAGTTATAACCTGGTAAAAGAAAACAAACATTGGTGTATATAAAATTTATAAAACTATAAATTATTTTCCACTATATGTATAGGGGGGAATTTTAATAAATACATATTATGCATGTGGATATTTTAGATTATAGTTAGGAACCTTATGTACATTTTTCATACCAATCTTGCAATATTTATGACCGGTTTGCTACTTATTACAGCAACTTTATACATTACAGTCTGCATCAAATCCGGTAGTTCTGATTTTTCGCAGACTTGTTTATGATGTTATTTTAATGACTTATCCAACTCATTTCATATTGAAGCAAATTTAGTCTACTTTAAAAACGTTCTGAATAGTTTTTATCAAAAAATTAGCCCTTTAGGGTTATAATCGCCAAAATCCAAAATTTTCGCGGATTTTTCGATTTTTGACAAAGTGCTCGAGGTCACAAACTTGGATTATTCATTGGAATAACGTTATAAACAAGTCTGCAAAAAATCAGAACTACCGAATTTGATGTATACTACCCCGTACTTTAAAACGACAAGGTTACTGTATTAACTTGGATTCTAAAACAAGTGAAAACAAACAATTGACTGAGTTAATTGTTGAAATACCATGTATAGGCAGTGTTGATAACTCTGTCACATTTCACATACACACATATCTGACATATTTAATTAACTGATATTCTCATATAATGCGCAAGTGTTGATGCGCAATCGTTTGTTTTTTTTTGACGTCATGTAAATAACAAAAGATATTCACTTTGATATTCCTATATTAATACATACTATAAAATTTGTACCTAATTAACGCCCTCGTGGGTAAACAGTGATGTTTACAAAAAAATGTTTCAAACAAAAGTTGTTTATTTTTTTGTAAGGAACATTTTTTACATTTAAACTTTTATTCTATCTCTAACGGTTTACAAGATGGGTACTACGGACCCATGACCCAATTGACCCATGTTGCTCATTTACGAACTTGACCTCACTTTTTACGTCCTAAGCACGCTGTAAAAATTTCAGCTTGATATCTCTTTTCGTTTTTGAGTAATCGTGACCACAGACGGACGGACGGACGGACAACCGGAAATGGATTAATTAGGTGATTTTATGAACACCTATACCAATTTTTTTTTTTGTAGCATCAATATTTTTAGGCGTTACAAACTTGGGACTAAACTTATAATACTATGTATATTTCATATATACATGGTATAATTATTCGCATTAGCATTCAATAAATGTGCAAATTTTTCCCAGGCATTATATACATACATACATAATTATGGATACACACACTGCGAATTATAAAATAGGGCTCAATTTGCGTAGTTGCCTTCTAAACTTTAAAAACAACAAAGTTAATACAAGCGAAATAGAGCTAAGGAAAATGTAAATGTTTAGTGGGAGTAATGTTCGAACATATACTTATGCACAATATCGATTGTCGTGAAGGTTGTGCAATTTGTGTATTCAAGGTTGGATCATCAAATTTCCACTGAATAAACAAAATGTAACCTTTTCTTTTTAGGAATGGGAATCATTTATTTTCTGGCTCCTTTCTCTAGTCCTTTCCAGAGCAAAGTTTAAAGTGTGATCGAACTTGACGACATAGCTTTGATTTAGGTTTGATACTATTCTTAAGAAATTTTGATCGACTGCTGTAACTTCAAAATACAAATTAAACTTCAAATTTCATTTCAAATATTATTCCAAATAATCTTATTCCAATAAGTAATATTCCAATAAATTAAATTTCAATAAACAATATTCTAAAAATATATTTGTCTATGCTTGAATGGCCTGGAATTATGCAGAGGTATTAAAAGTCAGTGGCAATACAATAGCTTGGACTGAAAATGGTTAATGGACTGAATAAGGTTACTAGGTGGTTTTTGGAGTCGCTGAGCACGAATCCGATGTCAATAAAATTTCTCGAAGTACCTGGGGATCTGCCATCTTTGGGAATACGATACTAATTCTTTTCGAAATGTATCCAATATCGTCCCTCGGCGGGTTTTCGAAGTCGCTGATCATGATAATCTCATATTCAAATAGTAAACAGACAAACAAATAAACAAACAAACAAATTAGAAAAAAAAATTAAATAAATATGATTTTTTGTATTTATTTATTTTCTTAAATTTTAATTTTGCCTGAGTGACATTTCGAAAAGAATTAATACCTAACGTATTCCCGAAGATGATCCTAATGGTCAGAATGGCCCGGTCTATTTACTCCGAGGAATTTTTTGACATCGGTTTCGTCTTAAGCGTTTTAGTTTAATTTAGTTAATGAATCTATTTTAGCGTTGAACAGATTTTGAAACATGGTTTCAAAACACTAAAAACTAAAAAAATATTTTCGAAATTAAGTAAAAAAAGGATAATTTATTAGCTGGTAGGATTGTGCCTTTTTTTTGATTGGCTTCATTTCTGGTTAACATATGAACCAAATAGTGTCACTTTATATTGACAAGGATGCTATAAAAATGTGCATTAGTCTCTGGACTATTTATGGGCATTTTATATATTATGTGCGTTGTTGTGCTAGTTTTTTATTATGTTTCACGATATGAAGAGCTATATAAATATTATAAAACACAAGTTGAGTTTTGTATCTTATGCTTCTTGTACGCTATATACGTACACTTCATTCCAGTTCAATGAGCTGTATTTTAAGTTGTCATTCTGAATTTTAGACCTCATAAAATCAAATGAATGATTTTAAAATTTATTTTATAGTACAGAAATTTTTATAGTTTTATCACACGGTTTTTTTTATCTTCTTTTTTTAAACTATTGAAATATGTAAATGAGCTTTAAAAAAAGCCATCTGGTTTTAGTATTAGGAACTTTATACTAACATACCAGAAATATTTGATGCCTCCAAAAAGCTTCTGTAGGCAGCAAGTCGACCGCAACGTAAAGGTAGGAAGTAACTGAAGTTTTATTATTCTGAAATAATGTGAATAATGTTGTTCATTTCTAAAATGTCGTTAATAATTCTTTACCAAAACTTAAATTAAAAAAAAAAAAAGATAAAATACATTGGAAAGTCATGTATTGCTTTTTTGGATTTAATTAAATTTAGTAAATGTCATTTCAGCTAGAGAAGATGCCATTTTCGAATAATAAAGTAGAAAAAATTTACAAAATCAAGCTTTTCATTTCATTCAAAACATTTTCCACATCATTTTCATTTATGCCAGTATATTCCATATATTTTCAGCGATGGGACAACCCAGACGGCAAGAATCATTTAAAACATTTTTTAAGATAGTACGAGCGCTAGGGCAAGTATAGACTTATGGTAGAAATTATTTGTACCTTATATTCCACTTTGATGTGATTTTTGTTATAACTTCATGAATGTAGACGAAAAATAAGAATAAAATTGTTCGATATCTGCCTTGGTTTTCGAAATATCGAAAGCTAAATAATTAAACAAAATTTTGAGTTTTCGATATTTTTAAAAATACTCCCGATATAAATTTGATTCTTACTTTTCGTCTTATATGGTCAAGTTATAACATAACTCACCATCAAAAGTGAAAAAAAAAAATATTTTGTGTCCCCACTAGCGTACTCATACATGCTTAATTAATCCCACATTAACGGGTTTATCTACCGTTTTACTATAAGATTGTACAATGTTTTACTATAAGATTGTACAATGTTAAATATGCCTACCTATGTCATTTATTTATTTGAATAATCGGGCAATATCCACCCTCCTCCCTAAAGTTTTCAGAATTGATTTAGACTTCTAACTACATATTAAAAAAATGCGTTTTCCCAAAATTGCCCTGGAGCTCGTACATCCTTAATTATTTCCAATTAAGTAATCATGTAGCTAAACATACTTGCTTTCAGCAGAGCTTCGCAGCATTGCAGTTAAATGAAAATTATGAACATGAGTCAAAAGTATGAGGGACCTTGACAACCTTCCCATATATGTAGGAAATAAATGTGACTATGCAGAGACGAACTCATAATTATGATCAAGTTTATTAGATTTATATTAAAAATATAACCATTTGTGATCGAATATTTTCGATTTTGTGTGATTTATTGTTGATCCTTAGAGAATATGCTTTTTTATTTCAGACGAACAAGATAAACCATATGATGTATGTAATCAATTCGATAGGGGAATTATAAAAAATATCATTTTTTTGTTTGTTTTGGTGATAAATAATAATAAACTAGGTATATCAAGTGTGGAAAATCAAACAAATAGTCTAGATATCACACATATTTTGATACAAAAAAATCATGGTATATAAAACACACGCCAGGTGGTCCCTAAGGAAATATTGTTTTTTATACACTTTAGTTTTTATTTGCAGCAAATAGACGTTAATTTTATTTTTATAAATCGTATCAAAACTAATTAAATATCAATTTTTCCCAAACGGTCGAATGCGAAATCTTTATTGGGGAAATTAAAATTTTGTTAATACTCTTGTGAATGAACGATGATTTATCTAGTGAATTTTTATAGCATTGTAACAAAAAATTTGCTTTTAGGCATACTTGATCTTAATGCAAACATTACATTTAATATGGAAAAGATATTCGCCAAGTCAAAGTATATGACAAGTTGTTAGAAAGTTTTGTATCCAATGTTCCATTAATGAGATAGAGCTTCATTAATGTTGACATGTTGGCATTTATATAAAATATATTGAACCAATCTTTAACTTCTCGAGATAGATGGAGTGAAAACTGGTTGTCAGTTTTTCAGTTTGAAACTGGTTTCAAACTCAACGTAAAACGATGGTTATTGCTGAGTAAATTGTAATATCATATCCCAGTTTTAAACATAACGTTAAAGAGACGAGTTAAAGTCTCAAATATGCAAAGTGATGTACATTGAACCACAACATAATGAACCATTAGTTCATAGTAATATGTATTCAATCAATTTTACAATTTTATTATTTACATTTTTATTAAACATTGTTTATATTTAAACTTTTCTTTTACTCAACGGTTTACAAGATGGGTCCTACGGATCCTATGTTGCTCCTTTACATACTTGACCTCACTTTTTATGGCTTGATGTATGTTTTCGTTTTTGAGTTATCGTGTTCACAGGCGGACAGACGGACAGACAGACAACCCGAAATGAACTAAATGGGTGATTTATGAACATCTAAACCAAAATTTTGTTTGAGCATCAATATTTTTAAGCGTGAAACATGGTACTAATTTTAATATACCTTGATATATACATGGTACAAAAACACATAAATGTTAATTTTGATTCTAGGTACTTCCTCTACCTTCCTCTACTATATATAAAGTTAAATCACAAATACAATTACTTAACGTTAAGAATGTGAAAATATATTTTATTTGTTCGAACATTAACATAGAATTTCAAATGAATGTATCCAGTAATACAATGTTACAGATAATTCTCATTCCATATATTATTACCAATCGAATTATCCAAAAGTTTCTTATATCATGACTGTATGTACTTACTATACTTTTTGGTATTATTTACTTTTGTTTACTGTTTACCTTACGATTTCATTATTTTTACCTCTATATACGACGTAATATGGTAGTAGTAATGTTGTCCACCAATCAAATCTTCACGTAAGATCCACTAATTCTTTAAAAAAAATTCACCCGGAACTAAAATTCTTAAAACAGCAATTTTTTTTAAAAGCAGTTATTTACATTTTGATTTAGAGGGTGAATCATAAGTTGAAAATATTGTCATAAAACTTTGTTAGTTTTTTATAACAGCAATTAGAATTTCTTAAATCTTTCCTGTACCAAATTACTTAGAATCAAAAATTGAATGACGAATTATTATACGCCTGTACATTTATAATCAGAATATCGCAAATATTTACGTAAATACAGAAAAAATTATAATTCTACTTCCCTCCTTTAGCATTAGCAGTTATTGTCAAATTCAAGTTGTTACCAAATTTCGTATTTCTATACGTAAATACAGAAAAATACTATTTCTATTTCCCTCCTTTAGCGTTGGCAGTTAATGTCAAATTCAAGCGGTTACCAAATTTACATTCTGATTGGACTAACAATAAAACTGAAACTGACTTCACAATAATTTCTTGAAATTAATTTTTTTCTTCAAAATTCTAAAATATTTTTCAATATTTGACTATTTCCTGTGCATTCACATTTGTATCGTACACCAGCTCCTTACAGAAACATAAAAATTGTTTTTACAGTGAGGAAGTTTTTATATATAGAGGCTTTTGGGCAAGTTTCAACCACAGTTTTTTGTTTTAAATATATTAGACAATGATGAGTAAATCTTCTTAAATCAATGTAGTTGGAGAATACGATTCAAATTCATCAAAATGCTAAATAAAAGTAGATATGAATAGAGAAAGTAAAAGGAAATACATTCAACACAGGGGGTTGTTGAAAAACAAACATTGAAAATAATTGTTTTAACGTTGGTTTATATGCGTATTCGTACATTACTTTATTTAAAGGTTCTATGGTTAAAAAGTCACTGAATCAAAATACAGTTCTATCATTCTTTGAATGATTTTAAAAGAGAAGTAAAGTCGATCGAACAATGACGATAACACTACAAAATCATGAAGTAAAAACAACCCAAGTTAAGCGGAAAATATCTGTGCAACTAAACAGAATCGAAGAAACAATCTTAGCAAATATGAAATTTGGACATGCTGACATACAAACATTTGCTTTCCTTCTCCGAAATGTCCCTCATATAGAACTCAGCTTAAAATTAAGCACATCCTCACGAATTGTTGAAAATTCTTTCATCGCTTACAAAATTAAATTTAACCAAACTTAAACGATGCTGTTGTTGACACCTATAACAGTACGAAGACTGTTAAAATTTAAAAAAAACTTAAATGCGAAGAAACTTTAATTATGGATTTTTCTTGATAAATATCGTTACTACAAACAAATAAATTTCATTAAAATCCATTGCATCGTTTGTAGTTTAATATGATTTTAAAAAATTGATTTTTTCTAATGCAGTCCAAGCGAACTTCAAAATTATTTTCTCATCACTACATTAAACTACAAACGATTTAAAGCAGATCTGAATACTTCTAATTACTCTATCATAATTATTCATCATCTTGCCCATAAATTATGGATTTTCCTTGATAATTGTCGTTGCTAGAAACAAATGAATTTCACCACAATCCATTGCATCGTTTGTAGTTTAATGTCATAAAATAAACCTGACTTTTATCAAGTCGAATTACATCGTGCTATGTAATTATTCATGCAAAAATTCCTATATTAAAGTATTCTGAGCAATCTATAAAAATATAGTGAAGCGAATTGCAATTTGAATTCTATAAAAGTGATCAAAATTTTAACATTGACATTTAACACCTCTTAAGGTGAATATGTCATAAATTGTTTCGCATTAAATAACTAAACATACAGACTATTAATAATAAGATGCTCAGTATAATAAAGACTTTTGTCAAATACTGGAGCAATTTAATTTCAGAAATTATTACTTAATTTGCTGCTATCCCTGAATAAATGATTTGTATTTTATGCATATCTACTAGATATTACCCACCTGCTTCATTGGACCATTCCAACTTCTAAAGTAATAATCAATTGAATACACAAGATGAATAAATTGAAGTTAAAACTATGGGGTACAATAAACAATGTTTGCCCTTGATCCTTAGCTCTCGGCTCTCTACTGCTTTGATACGATACGAAGACATAATATATATGCTTGATTCCGGCTACCACGGACTTCAAACGTGAACTTCGCACATGCTCTTTTCATTCGCAATGTAGGTTTTCAAGGAAATATTTTTGATTTTAGAAGAAATGGGCTGGTTTGATACCTGGTATTATATACACAGCCAATATATTCAGGAACCAAAATTTAACACAAAATTTTACCTAAATTTCAAACAGCTGTATCTCTTGCGAAAAATTATCGAATTTGAAAACGCAAAAGCTCATTTAAAAACTTGTACTTTCTACTTCATTCATTGCCGCTTTGCACGATGGATTGAAAGGGTGAGAAATGTTATCCTTAAATTTGATATAAAGTTTAGAATCGTCCAAAATTTTAAAAATTATTTTACAACAAATTTGTTGAGATCAGGTCCTCGAAAGTTTATTTCTCTTGAAAATAAACTATAGAAAATTGCCGTACGAGCTATTTCGCCAAGATATTCGCTTTACAAGGAAAATTGATACTTCTGGATTTAAAATCCTGTATCTTTAGAGATAATCATCGCACTGAAATTTTGCATATCGTTCGCCCTGGCATATTATCTAAGAACACTCGGGTTTTTAAGACGAATATAATGATACCTTAACTGTTGAAATCCATCAAGCCATTTGAAAGATACTAGGTAATAAAGAATTTTTCAAATATACATACATACAAGATACACGCGAAAAACATAACCACTCCTCCACAATCGGGTAAAAATTAAAAAAAGGAGGTTACAATAATTTTTCTCGCCATGAATTAACATACTTCACATTCTTCCCACTACGAAAACTAATTAAAATGGGGGAAATATTTTTATCATTCATGTTTGATTCAAAAAAAACTGATCTGTTTCATTAAAAATATACAAACTTAAACAAGGGTCGATGTCATGGTCAGTGGTACACTTAAAACATGCAAAGATAAAAAAAAACTAATAATTTTTTTTAACAAAGTACCTAATATGTTTTTTAGCCTTTTTACCAGAACACATATATTATGTAACAACATAAAATAGGTGGAGAGGTCTATATATGAAGAATATTCTATCCACAAACATAATCTAGGAATGGTCATTTATCTTAATTTTACATGTTCTAGTATATCGAATCTATGTATGATGTTGACATTTTCTCTCAACTACCAGTAAAGACAAGAAGATACTATTCTACATCGAATCGACCACTATAATATAAAACAATCGTAAAGAGAAGTCTCTTCCCCTACAATAATAATAATTTGATAGTAAATGTGTCGTTATTATGACAATGTTTATGTCAACTTTGTCCACCCTAATAGTTAATCTTATTCCTTGTTACCGATAATATTATCCATGTGAGATATTGTATGTTTATCTTCTGATGGATATCATCAATGTTGTGTCCTTGTGTCCCTTTGATTTATATTACATAAATCATCACACAACAAGTACGGTTCATATCATCCTATGTAACAAGTTAAAATATCTGAAGGTATTGTACTTTGGACATAAATTTACATTTATATTTGCCAGCATTTTTAGTTTTCCTTGAGTCGACTTTATATTTCCCGAGTTCGCGCTAGAAATCCACACGCCGTTTTTGTGAATGATAATATATTTTATCCACACAAATCTTTGCCCCTGGGCCAAGTGGACATTTCCAGATTGCATGTAAGAAAAAAGCCACCGCTGATTGTACATTGAGTGGACAAAAAAACTGGTCACCGTGGTTTCAAGATTGCGCTCATTAACAAAAAAGATGGATGGATTCCAAATTATTTTTTAGCGTTTTTCTCATTCTGTGTAATCATGGCCCTTATTTTATTTTAAATTGTTTTGTATTAGCATGGGATAAATGCATTATTAGTAGTTTATTTTTATACCATGTATATTATATATACCAAGGTATACTAAGTTTAGTCTGTTTGTAACTTCTAAGTTTGTAACGCTTGAAAATATTGATGCTATGATCAAAATTTTGGTATAGATGTTCATAAAATCAACTCATTAGTCCATTTTCGGTTGTCTGTCTGTCTGTCTATTGCCTATCCGTCTGTCATCACGATAACTCAAAAATGAAAAGAGATATCAAGCTGAAATTTTTATAGCGTGCTTAAGACGTAAAAAGTGAGGTCGAGTTCGTAAATGAGCAACGTAGATCAATTGGGTTTTGGGTCCGTATGACCCATCTTGTAAACCGTTAGAGATAGAACAAAAGTTTAAATATAAAAAATGTTTCTTATAAAAAATACGCAACTAATTTTTCTCTATCAGACCCGAATTTTATCCAATTTTGATAAACGAAGTATGTAATCCTACTAAATTTTTGTCATACTTTTCAAATTTGTGCTCAAAATTAACTTAGCTATTATATTTTCAAGAATGTGGAGTCCTGGTCCCGGAATTAAGCACATTACTGATAGCTAGCGAAAAACTGACATCACAGCTGAAAAGAATGACCCAAAATTAGTGGGTTTCAAAAAAATTCCAACAAGATCGGATAAAATTTGCTTGTGTTGTCAAAAAATCGAAATTTTGAACTCTATGACGTCATCAAAATCCAAAAAATTTAATTTTGCTCTATCAGATCCGAATTTTATCCAATTTTGATAAACGAAGTATGAAATTCTACTAAATTTGGGTCATACTTTCCATATTTGTACTCAAAATTAACCTAGCTTTAATAGGTTTCAAGAATGTGGTGTCCTGGTCCCGGAATTAAGCACATTAGTGATAGCTAGCGAAATACTGACATCACAGCTGAAAAGAATGACCCAAAATTAGTGGGTTTCAAAAAAAATTCCAACAAGATCGGATAAAATTTGCTTGTGTTGTCAAAAAATCGTAATTTTGAACTCTATGACGTCATCAAAATCCAAAAAATTTAATTTTGCTCTATCAGACCCGAATTTTATCCAATTTTGATAAACGAAGTATGTAATCCTACTAAATTTGGGTCATACTAATCAAATTTGTGCTCAAAATTAACCTTGCTCTAATAGGTTTTAAGATTGTGGTGTCCTGATCCCGGAATTAAGCACAGTAGTGATAGCTAGCGAAAAATTGACATCACAGCTGAAAAGAATGACCCAAAATTAGTGGGTTTCAAAAAAAATTCCAACAAGATCGGATAAAATTTGCTTGTGTTGTCAAAAAATCGAAATTTTGACTCTATGACGTCATCAAAATCCAAAAAATTTAATTTTGCTCTATCAGACCCGAATTTTATCCAATTTTGATAAACGAAGTATGTAATCCTACTAAATTTGGGTCATACTTTCCAAATTTGTACTCAAAATTAACCTAGCTTTAATATGTTTCAAGAATGTGGTGTCCTGGTCCCGGAATTAAGCACACTAGTGATAGCTAGCGAAATACTGACATCACAGCTGAAAAGAATGACCCAAAATTAGTGGGTTTCAAAAAAAAATTCCAATAAGATCGGATAAAATTTGCTTGTGTTGTCAAAAAATCGTAATTTTGAACTCTATGACGTCATCAAAATCCAAAAAATTTTATTTTGCTCTATCAGACCCGAATTTTATCCAATTTTGATAAACGAAGTATGTAATCCTACTAAATTTTTGTCATACTTTTCAAATTTGTGCTCAAAATTAACTTAGCTATTATATTTTCAAGAATGTGGAGTCCTGGTCCCGGAATTAAGCACATGAGTGATAGCTAGCGAAAAACTGACATCATAGTTGAAAAAAATGACCCAATATTAGCGGGTTTCAAAATATTTTTTCGTAAACATCACTGTTTACCTGTGAGATTGCAAATTATACGTAAATTGTATACGATGTATTATAGGGTAATATCAGTTATATATGTGTGACATGTATGTATGTGTAATGTGACAGAGTAATCATCACTGTCTATACATGGTATTTCACAATTAACTCAGTCAATTGTTTGTTTTCAGTTGTTTTGTTTAAGATTTAAAAGAGTTAGAATATCACGGTCAATCATTTTACTCCAGTTTAGTTAACTACATTTTGAAGAATCGCACACAGCTGACGCTTCAGAAGAGGCAATTCAAAGAAACAAGTACGCGTCAGTTGGCGTGTCAGACGCTTAAATTTGTGAGCCATGTCTATTATAATTATTATCAAATAAACATATAAGACAGAAAATCATCCGTTTATATTTGCCATGCTAGAGTTAATTTAAAGAGCCGAAAAATATAAGCAGGGCCGGATTAACAAGTAGGCAGAAAAGGCAATTGCCTGGGGCCCCCGATTTTAGGGGGCCCCCAAAAAATGAAAAAGACTTCTAAAATTTTCTTACAAACATAAAATTCTAGAGAGTGAAAGGAAATATAATCAGAACTGAAAATAAATTTTACTCAAATAAATAAAACTCAATTGGCCGCATTCAAAAGGCGACGACCGACGAACTAGACAAAGTTCCTAAAAAGGACATTTCCGACTACTTTGACAAAACTTATAGTCATTTGTATAAGATTCTAATGGAAGATCAATTAGCCGATGTATTTCCTAACACAGAAATAGCTCTTCGGATTTTTTTAACATTAATGATCACAAATTGTTCTGCCGAACGATCCTTCTCGCAATTAAAAAAAAATCAAAGCTGCTGAAAGAGCTACAACGCGACAAGAGCGATTCGAGATGTTAGGTATACTTTGCATTGAGTCAGATTAAGTTTGTATTTTTTAATCGAAAAAAGAAGGGAACGGACGTGAAAAAAGGGCCCCCAAATTGATGGTTGCCTAGGGCCCCGTTGAGGATTAATCCGGCCCTGAATATAAGAGAGTCTAACTGGACAAATTGAAAGTAGTCAATATAATTGTTCATCTTGCATTGTTTGTATTAAAAGTTCTTCAATTCTAATAAAATACAATCTTAATTTATAGACCGGTCATTGAAGACAAGTCATTGAAGACAACTTGGTTAGTATCTGAGAGTTTCAGTTTTTACTTAAATATTTTATAAATCTTCAAATGGCGGAAGCACAGGTAAATACAGTAAACATATCTCACTTTTAATATACGCGTCCGTTAAGAAAGGATTTTTGGGAGAAAACGGGAGTTCAAAATTGGTATGGAGAAATCCTTTAAAATAGATTGCTCCTCTCAACAAGTAAATAAATACGTGTTTTGTGATTTTACAAAAGCAATCCCTTCGGAGGGTAGAGAGGTAAATTGTCTAAAAATCAACATGGGAGCTATCAATGAAGATTGGTCGCAACGTTAATCATATAAATGTCATCTACTTGGAAAAAGTCCTAATTTATTATAATTTTGTATTGATCTCAAACTCAATAACAAATTTTAATCAAATATCAAGGACAGAAACTAAAATTTATGGGACAAGTGAAAACAAACAATTGACTGAATTAATTGTTGAAATACAATGTATAGACAGTGTTGATAGCTCTGGCACATTACACATACATGCATGTCACACACTTTAACTGAAATACCCATATAATACAACAATTTGCGCATAATATGCGCTCTCACGGGTGAACAGTGATGTATACGAAAAAATGTATCAAACAAAAGTTGTTTATTTTTTTATAAGGAACATTTTTTACATTTAAACTTTTGTTCTGTCTCTATCGGTTTACAAAATGACCCAATTGACCTATGTTGCTCATTTACGAACTCGACTTCACTTTTTACGTCTTTAGTACGCTATAAAAATTTCAGCTTGATATCTCTTTTCGTTTTTGAGTAATTGTGATGACAGACGACAGACGACAGACGACAGACAACCGGAAATGGACTAATTAGGTAATTTTATGAATACCTATACCAAAATTTTGTTCATAGCATCAAAATTATTAATCGTTACAAATTTGGGACTAAACGTAATATACCTTAGTATATTTCATATACATGTACATGATATAATAAACTTGAGAGAATTCTATTTGTCACTATTAGTAGCTTGCGTAAGCTCGCTCAGTAGTTTGATGATTTTGGTGCCAACTAACAGATGAATAATATTGCCCATAAAGAAGTTTTGTAGATAATATTTTTTCTATTAGTATGACGATATTCTTCGAACCTAAAATTAAAATGCTAAAACTTAAACACTAAAAGTAAAACTAATAAATAGAAATTAAAATTGGAGCTAACAACAAAGTTTGATTTTTTGGTCTGGCGCCGTAATCACTTTAATAGATTAATCATAATGACTCTTAATAATTTTTGCGGAACCTAAGTTTTATAAACTATCCAAAAAATATGGATTATGAATTATGAATTATGGATTTTTAATTATAGATTATGGATTATGGATTATGTATTATGGGTTATGGAGATAGTTATTAATTAAGGGATATGGATTTTAGCCCATGGATTATGCATATTATATTTTATATGCATATGCTATATCATTTTAGGCATCTGAAGAGCTACTTTAGGAAAATTTAATACTTCAGAAATTATTAAACTATTAAACGAACTGACAAAATGAGTGATTTATATTCAACGTTTCCAAAAGGAAAATAGAGTTTTAAAATGGTAATAGGTTCATTAATGTATATTTTGTCTCGATCCAAGTTCAAGTTTTATCGAATTCAAGACTCGCCTTGAATGGAAGATCTTATGACTGGCTTATGTGTGTGTTTTATTTATCCAACCCTTTATTTGATCTTAAAATAATTTTATTTACAAACTGTGAACACATAAATGAATTCGTTAAAAACTCGATAACTTTAAAACAAAGCAAAGAAAGAGACCTTAACGACCATACTCTTGAATGATTCTTTATTAATTAATTAATTATACAATTTCTTAATTCTATTAATAATGAAAATAATAATGATTGCGTATAAATCAAAGTATATACAACTTTTGTATGATGACACAATATACAATGTGAAAGGGGTTAGAAAATTAATTTAATATACTTTTTAGTAACTGTGAGAAGAAAAACTTTTACTTTATTTTTCTTGCGTATGTTTTGTGTTTTTCTTATATACAGAAAAATTTGTGTAAACTTTTCATCTTCTTAAAGAATATTTTTCTCATTCGGTGACGAACAAAAAGTTGAATGGTAACTTTTTAAGGTACTCAGTGTTTTTATTATTTTGCATTTTATATATATTGCTAGGTATATTTTTAATGTTAAGACATCGTGAGAGGCCTAACATCAGGCGTATATGTATATTACGTGAAGGGTGTATCAGGATAATTAATGGACAACAAAATTTCACGAATCCCTAAATATCTTAATAAAGATTGGAACATTTAAGTGAATTATATTTTAAACTATGTTTTTTCATCGACACGGTTGATAGTAGATTATTGTTAATACTCCAAGTTTATATTAACTCGCTTTTTTGCTTGACTTCCTGTATGTCAATCTATCCAATGCAAGTTCTGGCGCCCAATAAGATGAAAATAAGAAAGAAATGCGATCGATCAGAAATAAAAATATAATTCTATACAAATTCTGAAATCAAATTAAACCTGCTTATACACAGTGTCACCGGATGTAGGCCTTGAGGCAAAACTCTTTTGATAATTCTAATTCTAATAAGTCCTCTCTGATAATTGAACACAAATAGTCAACAAAATCTTGTTGATTTAGTGTAGCTTTCTAGATCTTACAAAATTGAACATGTGCATAATCAATCATTCGAACTCGCAAAAAAATCAAAGGAAATCTTAGTAAAAAAGTAAGGACTACATTTATAATCTTCGAAGATACGATAGGAACGTAGTTCCTACCGGATGTATTACGACACATCTCGTTTTTTATTATATGCGTTTAGACAAGCTAACTGGCTTTCGGCACCTACTGAGTCATATTGTAAAAGAACATTAGGCCAGTCATGTATATATAGTATCTATCTATAAAAGTGAAAGGCCTATACATACAATATTTTATTTTTTTACTTCTTAGTAAAGTAAAGCCGATCTACATATATTTGAATTGTAAAATAGTGAATTTGAATATCATTTGCAAGCTTTTTTTACAATAGAAACGACGAACGCTCGCTAGTTGATATTTTCGGGTGAGAGTGTAACAACACATCAGTACATTGCACCCTTTTCAGTTTTAAATAACGTACAGACTTTTTTTTTAGTACCAAAGCTATGCCTTGTCGATGTAATTTTTATTAAAATTGGCTTTTTTAAGTAGGTATATCTATGTGTATATGTATGTATTTATTTATACCCTCTATTTGAAGGACTGATGGTCTGCTGGTCTGTATATATGACGGTATATAACCTATGGTATGTCTTCAAAGTAAATATATTCTATTGACCCAATTTTTATGGTAAATTATTCTTGTTATGTAACCTTCAAATAATGAATTTAGGTTAGGTATATGAAATGGATATTATCATTAATCAAATTGATTTTCCAAGACATTTTATTATATTTGTACAATTTTATTGCGTTTTTAAGACTATCATACCTGATGATTCAAAAACGAATACATTGTTTGGAGAAATTTTTCCTGGATAACTTGATGACTTAAAAAATGTACTAAATAGTGATTGAGTAATCAGTGAAATTTTATCTATTATATTACACCTATATAGATAAGAAATGTTCATTATACATCTATCTTTAAGAAGATGGTGTGTGGTCTGAGGCATTTAAAGCCATATGTCATTATTTTTAACTTTCCCAATGTAAAATTTATTCAACAACACTTTTCAATTTGTTTTCTTTAATTTTTAACCAAGCTTAGTCCAAAATTTGTTACGCTTGAAAATATTGATGCTACGAACAAACTTTTGGTATAAGTGTTCAAAAATTCACCTAATTTGTCCATTTCCGGTTGTCCGTCTGTTCGTCTGTCTGTGATTACGATAACTCCAGGTCGAAAAGAGATATCAAGCTAAAATTTTCATAACGTGCTTAAAGCGTTAAAAGTGAGATCAAGCTCGTAAATGAGCAATATAGGTCGATCGAGTCTCGTCCAATGAACCTTCTTGCCCAATTCTGCCCATCTTGTAAACTAATCTAATATTAAAAATGTCCCTTATAAAAAAATAATAACATTTTTTTGAAAATTTGAGGTTGCAATAAGGTTAGAAACATTATATAGTATGGATATATCTATTGTATAAATTTTTAAATCTATACGTTACATATATTATGTAGGTATGTTTTTGTTTGTAATAGCATATACTATATCTTCTGCGGAAGTGAGAAAAAAGATACTTTATTATTATTACTTTGTGGAGAGGTTGTTTTTCTTTACTTACATGACGTAAAAAACAAAAGAATGCAAAATCAACACTGTTTATACAAGGTATTTCAACGATTACTTCAGTCAATTGTTTGTTTTCACTTGTTACTAATTAAGTTTAATTATGTATAATGGTACAAAATCTAGTTTCACAGTTTAAAAAGTAATGTGGCAAAATCTATCAAACGAATCGACGAGAAGGCGCAGAAAATTCTACAATTGAGAAGTTTTATCGAGGCCAACTTTTTGTACTTTTGAAGTGTGTTTTCGAGCCTAATAGTACAATTAATTTGATTCGTATTTATATTTTTTATAAGTTATTTTAAATCAGAATTAAAAGATCGAACAACTAAAATTAAATTGTGTGCTTTAAAAATGTACTTTGTTTTTATAAATGTTGGCCTCGATAAAAAAAAGATGTAATAGTTAATAGTTAAGTAAGATAATGTTATTACAAAACATTTTCAATAAAATAAAATTGTTATGATGATTTTCGATAATGTAACAAAACATTTTAGTAATTATTACATTATGTAAAAGTACTAGCCATTTCATGTTGTATTATTAACAATACAAGTTATTTTCATATATAATTTCATTAATACACTAAACATAGTAAAATAGACAATATATTTTCTATGTTCGAATATTATTCGATAATGTTTTATAATAATATGATGGACTCTAGCTAGGCACTCACTACAACATACTGTCCATTGTGTAAAACTATTTTGTAGAAAACATGAAATTTATATTAACCACAATTACACAACATCATTCATTTAGGTAGGTACTTAACAAAGGCAATGTTTGTTACTGTTGTTACATTATTCTAGTTTAATTCCCAAAAATGTTATTTATTTGTCCAAAGGGGTTCATTTCTATCATTTACTATAATAATTATAATTATTGTAAACAATTTTCAATTTTAATTTTATATTTTGGTTTACAATTAATTATTGGTTATATGGAATATTTTATTATTTTCAATGATTCTTTGGTTAAAACACTTTTGGTTTCATTTAGTGTGAAATATTTTCTTTAAGGCGTATTTAACTGTACCAGAATGGGTTTATTGTCACTACTTGGTGGTAGTAGTCAGTAAAAGTTTCGTGGATGGTGCTGGATTGTGTATTGGAAATCGTCAACGTTTCTCTATCAAATACGATTGTTTTCCTATTCTTAGAATATTTGTAATAATTCATACTTACTGGAATGATAACACAATTTGAAAAATCGTTGCAAAAAAAAGTGAATATGAAGCTATATTTCTAACATTTGCTGATTTGTTTGCTTCTTTCTGTAAAAATTAACTATTTATTGGTGTCGGCGCAGGGTAGTAAACAACCGTTTTTTAACCGACTTCAAACAAAAAACTAGGAGGTTATCCATTCGACTGTTTTTTTATTTTTCTTTTTATGTGTGTTACCTCAGAAATTTTGACTGCGTGAACCGATTTTAATGATTATTTAGCTATTTGAAAGCGGGTGCTTCCCGTGTGGTCCCATTTCATTTTGGTTCAGTTCTCACATCGACATCCATGAAAAAACCATAAAAGTCTTAAATTTGCATTAAGTATGCACGACAAGAGGACGAATAACTCAATATCACGCCAACCGATTTCGATGATTCTTTTTTTAGTGACAAATTAGTTAGTGTACTTCAGATTTATTAAAAATCATAAAATAAAAAAAACTTTTAACAAAAAGAAGAAAGACTTCAAAAGAAATACTTTTCCAAAACAAATTAATATGCACCAAAAAGTAAAAAAATAACGATAATATAATGTAGTTATTGTTATTTTTGGAGTCGGTGTCAGCCAAGCTAATGTAACAAACTGTACTGTCAGAGTTTTTTCCTTGGCTCCAAAAATAACAATAATTTTAACTACATTATATTATCGTTATTTTTTCACTTTTTAGTGTATATTAATTTGTTTTGGAAAAGTATTTCTTTTGAAGTCGGTTTTCTTTTTGTTAAATTTTTTTTTATTAAATTACAATAGTTAAATTTAAAAGAATTTTTTTGTAATTAAATGGCATTAAAATTTAATATGTAAAATTTTGATTTTATAAGCAAATATTACCTACTATGGTTTTACCTGCGATTAAGCCCAATTTAGATAATTTGGAAGCTGACCGTAAGATGATCAATAAAATATTCAGTTTGCTAAAAGTGTTAAATTACTTTTGCTACGAGCCTTTATTGTCTTGAAACTTTCAATATTACCTTATTTAGTACAAGGTAAAATAAAATAAAAGGTACAAAATATGGTAAAAGTTTCAAATTTTTTATATTGAAATCCTGTTTCTCTGGAATCTTCCGTTGTATCTCTATTGTCTAGGCTAAGGTAATAAAATTCTTAATATATTTAAATTATAATTCATTTGAAAAAAATTATTTACTTTAAGAAAAATTTGACTAAAAACAAAATGAAAACAAATTTTTTTTGTTTTATTTATAAAATTAAGTAAGATATTTTTTTATTTACGAATCCATTATATTTTTAATTAAATTAATTATATACATAAAAACGTAATAATTTATGAAAATGAAAAAGCTTTATATAATAGTAGAAATTTCCAAGAAAACATAATATTACGTTTACTACAAGAAAAAAGAAAACTATTTAATAAAATAAAAATAGGTTATGTCACAGTTAATAACTTTTTGAAAACATCAATTTATTAAGAGAAAATGAAAATAAATAGAAAATTTTCTTTCTGTCGAGTAGTGAGTAGAAGAGATAGGTTTTTTTTATATATATTTTTCTTCGAAAGCTATTGAATAATTCATTAAACAATGTTATTTTCTTATTTTCATTTAGTTGATATCTTTTCTTACATAATATACACATACACACACAAAAATAAAAATAAAATAAAAATTTTCTTCCAAGAAAACATGTACTTGGATTGGATACGATGTATTCTATTATCTAAACTTCTATTGGTCAACAGCTCTAAGTAGTAAAAGTCCGGTCAATATTTGATACACTTTTACAGGATCATGAAAATACTTTCCCGCATCCATATCAGGACAGATATCAAATGCCACCCCCATATATAGTCATTTTAATCTTTGATAAGGCGGAGCTACAAGTTTTTCTTAAGTTTATCTCATCATTCACTGTGTGTATATACTCAAGTACTCAGTTTTCTGTCATTAAATATATAGGCAAACATCTCTTCTTACACATAATGTATTTTATACTCTTGATTCGAATGTTGTCGTCAGTCAGACAGACGTAGAATTGCGAGAGTGGATGTTTATTTTTTGTTCGAGATAATGTTTATGAAGTAAAAGAAAAAAAAGATATTATTTTCAATGAAATAAAAACTTAAATGAGATTCTTTTATAACATAAGTTTATTTATTGAAGTCTGTAATTTGTTATAATGGCTTTATAGTCGTCATTTGTTTTAATGGATGTTTTGTACTTCAAGAATCAAGAGATGTATTAATTTTTGTATGCTCTAAAAACTTTGTTGTCATGGTAAAATTTATGCTATGTCCATTTTCCAATGCAAACACGTTGGAAATCACATTAACGAAATAATTTTATAACTATGGTAAGCTAATTTGTAGAAATCGTCAACCATTTTTTTGTTGACATACTTGACACTAACCAAATTCATTACTATTATATAAGCTGTCAAATTAACAACAATTTATAAACGTTAATTATTTAACAATTATTTACAAGTATTTATTAAACGTTTTTAATATTTGTTTTATTTGTTTTTGCACAGGTTTCATAAAGAACTACGACCACGACCCCACTCTTTATTTTATAAATATTTTGTCGCAAGCGATATTTTTTCGCTTTGGTAGTGCATTTATTTTACAAATGGAATTAAGAAAATTTAAAAAACCCCCGACAAATTTTTCGGCTACGGCTAACTCTAAACTCGCATTTGAAACATATCTAAGAACAATCTCCATTAAATCTTCTTCCTTAATGGCTTTTACAAAGTGAGCCGATTTGGAAGATCATCGCCCATTTTTAGTTTTTTCGGGTACGGAATCCTAAATTTGCACTTGAAAAAAAGCTAAGAACACTCTCCATATATGTTTCAAGTGCGAGTTTACAGTTCCGTACCGGAAAAATTTGCTTGGGGTTTTTTAAATTTCACTTGTAATCAGTATAATCTTAGACACATTATATAGCGAACTGAAGTAGTAGATAATTGATTTTAGATTTTGTGAATAAGATTGAGTTTCCGAACCTAGCAGATGAACATAAACTTTGCACTTTGCTTTGATTTTGGTGGGAGGGCCTTGCGAAATTAACTTGTTTGTATTTCTAAAAGTGATATTTTCAAAAATATGATTGTTTTAAAAGTTAAAATTTCATACTACAACAAATAATTATTCGACTATAGAAAAAAAATCAGCAATAAAAAGTGTAAAAATGATTTATTTGATGACAGTAGAGAGATAGGTGGTATCCATGACCTTTAAACGGTATAAATTATATGTTGAAAATGGCAACGGGAATCGATGGAGCCATGAAATCTAACCCATATTATCATTTGAGTATATTTCGCAAATTCAATATTTCCCGAGTTATTGGCTTCCATAAAAATCGTAGCACATTCAGCATACTTCGCTTATTTTCCGAACTTTCTTTTCGTGTAAAACCTTGTTTAGATTGCTACGGACATTAGAAATGAAATAAATTGACAAATTGGTGTGTACGTTCTCAAGTGATGGTCTTGCGAATGCATTCGCATTCGCAATTCATTCGAATGAATAAAATTTTTCTTTTATCGATACATATAGACTTAAAAATTACTTTTTTCTAATCTATATTCCAATAAAAGTTAGCTTTTAACTAGTTCTTTAGTTTAATTTAAAAATAATGACAATGGATATTTACAAAATGCAAATAAAACACGTCTATAATTTACTAAATGTAAACGTAGTATATAGATTTTAAATTTAATTAAGGACAACGAAATGTGTTAAAAAAACTAATTAAAAAAGCTCTATATGGTAGTATATTATTATTAATTATTATTAAATAAATATTATTAAAGAGAAAATTTTTATAGAGAAAAAGTTAATAGTAATTAATCATTTCGACATTGTTCCGTTTTATAAAACGGACACTAACTCCGGTAACAACCGAAACGGAAGGAAATGTAAAGTGGCCGCCGTACCGGAAGTCCGGAAGTTGCTGAAAGAATGCACGACGCTTGACGACGATGTCGACTTGTATTTTAACTAACATACGTATATAATATATAATATGAAATGAACATGCCGACATTCTGACCCTGAGTATTATACTTATGGTTCTAGCGGAGTTATATATGGAGCTAGAGTTATACATGTATGTTATCGTGTGGTCGTCATATCCGTTGACCGTTGCGCTATCGGAACATCGTTATACACATTACGAACTATTATATTTCTGTATAGTCAAGGAGCTATTAACCACACAAGAGTAAAAACTAATTTTTATAAATATTGATCATTCAAATAATGGGTTCGATTAAATAAGTAGTAGATTCTTAAAAATGAGTTAATACCACGAAAATAATCTATTGAAGGCTTTTCTTGGCATTTATGTAGAAAATGAGATTTCACTTATTTAACTACGATTAAAAAAAATTCTAAGCATCTCAAGTTGGATGATAACAATCTTGGTGATAACAATCTTTTGTTTCATATTCTTGCCATTTGACACTTTTTTAATGATTGTGTAAGTCACCTGAATGAGGTCGCGGAGCTGCCTAACATATGCAGGTACGATAATGCAGGTACGTATAGGTAAGTCGTTCATTTTTATGGTTAACAGTAATTCAATAAAAATACTTTTTAGGGACTTCTAAAAGTAGAAAATAATTTTTCTTTTTGGTAACGCTGGATGCACTCTATTTAAAACATCAAGGCTGATTCGGAGCGGTTTTTAATACAATAATCTTGCTCCTAAAATTTTTAATTTTAATATAAAAGATGTATACCCAATGTCAGAAAAAATGCTCGTTTTAAAACATTCTAAGTGTTACTATGGCACTTTTTCTGACAGTGAGTATATGTGTATCAAATGTGGTGGAAGCGATGGGAAAATCAGATCTTACTTACCATAAAATGCAATTTCAGGAAAACAAAACGTGTGGGCCAAATTTTAATCCGATAGCGTCAGTTCGTCAGAATACATATGTCTTGGAATTTTGCAACCAATATTTCACCCACATCTGGTCAACTATGTCTTGGAATTTGGAAACAATATTTTAGTCATTTGTAACGAACTGAAGCTATCGGACTGAAACACTTCATACGTTTGTCTTGGAATTTTGAAACAAATATTTCACCTACTTCTGACGAACTGAAGCAACCGGACTGAAATTTGGTACAATGAAGGAACAAATCGCTTCTTGTTTTCGTGTTTTCGTGGCAATGCAATTTAAGTAAAATCTGGTTTTTCCATCGCTTCCACCATATTTGATATACATACATTTTTTAGATTTAAATACAAGTAAAGTTAAACGAAAGCTTTTAATAATAATAATTTATAATAAAATCATCAACACATTTTTTTTGTAGGAAATTGATAACTACAAGTTTGAAAGCGATCATAATAGAAAAAGTATTTTTAATGATTGTTGAATTCATTTGTAAGCTGATCCTCACATTAATCGACAACAGTCACATTAATCGACTGAACTTTAAAACTCACTAAAAATGAGTTTTACATCAATGATAACAATTTTCTATTGGTTTTTCAGGATCTAAAAAAAAATTATTTCGATTTATTAGATTGAAGTTTCGGTTACCAATAAGTGAAAAAAACTAAAAAGAATTGATTTTAAACTTATCCTGCGGCTGAACTATAAAAGCTTTGTAAATAATATCATGAGGGTATTAAATAACTGCATATTAGATAAGTTACTTTCTGTTTACGTTAATTAATAAAATAATTAGTACAGATTTTTTTGAAATAATTGCAATTGTTTTACATGTATAAAATTTATGTACCAAAGAATGAAAATGGAAAAATTATATAAAGGAAAATATTTATGCAGTTGTTGTATACAAAAAAACCTACTTTACTATAGTATTTTTCTTCCTTTTATCCTCACATTCATAAAATATTGACCATTCTCTAGTTTTATAGAAGCCCACTTTTTATATTTATAATAAATCACAATTTTACACAGAATGATACCACCTTAATAAAATGGTTTTGCTAATAATTTTTTGAAGAAAATAAAAATAAATTTTATTGAAAAATGAAAAACCAAAGGTTTTTATTACTATTATTGGTTTAAATAAACTTAAATAATAGACATTAATAAAACTGTTTCAATTCTTTTTTTAGTTCGTTTTTGTTTTGTAATTTAACGTATTTTCGTCTAGAAAAATACCGGAAATATATTACTGGCACGATATTTCCGTTTTCATTATTTAAAATATATACTTAAACATGTATATATGCATAACATATTTACGTAATAACATTTATTTGAAAATCAATTCAATATTAAATGATTTACTTTGAAATAGAAATGAAAAAATAATTGTGATAGACATTAAGTTTCGATTTTTTCACTAAAAATATATAAATGCTTTTTAATTTATTGCTTTATTAATTATTATTTATTTAAAAAAATAAATGTTACAGTTTATAGTAATACAACGTCATAGCGTAAACGAAAGAAATTTCGATTTTAATTGGTAAGTTATTTTAGGTCCAATCGAAAGTATTAGCTCAGTTTCTAACCTGAAAAATAAATAAGATTAATTGGAATTTACCCAAAAAATATACATAACCGATACTTTTACTTCGAAAAATAACGATATGTCCATTATTTGCGTGCTACAAAAGTTGGATCTTGATGGAGTTTATACTATCGATAAAAGATGGCATCAAACTATGTCACGAGAATTTGATGTAAGCACTTTCCGTTGTCTAGGTATATTAATACAAAGCGCAATTTAAGAAAAAATCTCGAGATCCGATCAATTTTTCGGGATATGGACTTTCTTTTATCCCTTCTTGTCGAGTAATTAATAAAACAATGGTAATTTATAAAACAAATGTTTTTCAATTTCGCTATCTCTGAAAGATTTTGTCAGTGAAGAAAATTTCAGCAAATCATATTCATTATTCACATTCAAGAAATGAATAAAAAATCGAAAATTATTTAAAATAGAACGATTGATTCTTTTTATACCATGTATATATGAAAATCAAGATATACTAAGTCTAGTCCCAAGTTTGTAACTCTTAAAAATATTGATGCTAAGAACAAAATTTTGGTATAGGTGTTTGATATAAATCACCTTATTCAATTTTGATATAAATCGCCTTTTCAATTTTTGGTTGTCCGCCTGGCTGTTGACACGATAACTCAAAAACAAAGAATATATTAAGCTGAAATTAATAGCTTACTTAGGACGTAAAAAGTGAGGTCGAATTCGTAAATGACCAACATAGATCAATTTGGTCTTTAAATCTTAGATAAATATCTCCTTTTAAAATATACAATTTCTTGTTAATGGACTCTAAGCTTTACAGCGAAGAAATAAAATTTATACAAATTCATTTAACAATAAAAAACAAAACCAAACCATAATGGAGGGATCTTGAAAAGCATATAAATGAATTAAAAACGACTGAAAACATACATTTGACCGCGTTAGTTGTTAAAATACCTTGTACATAAAATGTTGAATATTAATGGTTGCATTATTTTTAGAAATTAGAAAAGTTTAAAAACTAGAAAAGATTTAAAAACCAACACAATAATGGATATTTGTTTTGCCACCAGTAGTTTTGCTACAAGACCACTAGTTGAAGCTACCTGCAAATTTCCCAAGACTCCAATCTTTTATAGTATTGGTGAGAGTAGACACTACAGTTTTGTCCCAATTTGCACCCTCACGGGTAAATAATTATGTTAACGAAAAATGTTTCAAACATAAGTAGATAATTTTTTTATAAGAACAATTTTTACATTAAACTTTTGTTTTATCTCTACCGCTAAACAACGTCAATTGGGTCTTACGGATGCAAGACCCAATTGATCTATGATTTCTCATTGCCGAACTCAAACTCACTTGTACGTCTTCAGCACGCTCTACAAATTTCAGCTTGATATTTTTTTTCGTTCTTGAGTTATCGTATCAACAGGCAGACGGGCAGACAATTAGAAATGGATTAATTTGGGGATTTCATGAACACTTATACCAAAATTTTTTCCGTATCATCAATATTTCTAAGTGTTACAAACTTGGAACTAAAGTTAGAATGCCTTGATTTTTATTTCATAAATACGGGGTATAATAAATTAATTGAAAAAATAAATAAATATTAGTTGATGAAAAAAATCAGATGAAAGGTACCTCCTACCCATCTTTTTTAATACAATGTCTCATTTGTTGATGAGATGAAGCAAAATACATTCATGAAGAATGATTTTGTATGGGGGTTGATGAAAATTAGAAAAGAAGAAGGGGGGTAGATGTGAAAAAAATTAAATTAATAGGGACGAAACAGGAACGGAAACTGATTGTATGTTGAATAAAAACCACTAAGATAGTTATCTATCACAATTTCATTTTAGTTATTACTTGTCTTTATGTACATATTGCTCATTAAGAGTTGTTCCATAGGATAAAATTGTTTTGCCACAATCTTCCCCTATTTTTTGTTACAAAATCATTTTCAATAATGTAAATTTTTTTAATTTAGTTTGTATTGTCAAATCGAACAAATTACATACGATATTGTTTTGTTTTTGAACGAGGAATGGTGGCCAAATAAAACAAACAAGACCTAGCGCAAATTGGGAAACAGCGACGTGACGAAATTTTAACGTAGTTTTTTGTATGGTCGATTGAAAAATAGTTACGCTGTTTATGCGATTACGGCCGTGGCGCACATACTGCGCAATCTCACTTTACAGAAAATTAAACAGAACTCATTATACGCATTTACGTCGTCTACTGACCTCTATCTTCGTGACACTACATAATGTCCTTTCACTAAACTGCGTCTCAATTTGCGCTAGGCCTAAGTATAAATAGCTAATCCACCCGATTTCGTTTTCTATTTCCATTATGGCCACTCAGCTTACGGTAAATTTGTGAAAACTAGAGAGCTCAATAGCCCACAAAAACGTCGATGAAATTTTAATTATCTCTGAGTTAGCTTCATGGCATCTGTCAGTTTGACGACAAAAGCATCAATACCTGACGACATGTGGGTAATGCCAGATTCTATAATGGCGTATATAAGATAAATAGGGAAAGAAAGACGGAAATGCTGCAAAAAGTACAATACAAATTATATAGGTTGAGATCTGAGCCCAAATATTTTAGAATATATGTGTGAATGGATGAGGGAGCTTTTATCGAGCCTATATATCTTTCTCGATATTTTTTATATTGTTTCTCAGTTTCACTTTTTTTCTGACCGTCAAGTCTTTATAGCCATTGGTTGATAGAGTTTTTCCATTTCAAAATGGACCCTCATTTTTGTAATGTTTCCACTAATTATTAAATTAGTAATTCCAAAAACCTGGGATTTAATTTATAAAGATCATTGTACTCACTGCCAATTCTATTTGTTTTGCTTGTGAGTGCTGAACATGAGGGAGAATAACTAATTTTACGAAAATGATTTTCGTGGTAGTCTACTTGGTAATTTGTATTTTGCTCATTCCTTTCATGTAAAGTAAAAAATTCCGAACCACAGTTATACCACCATTCCTTCTCCTATTAGTTTTAGAGTACTGTAGTTGTAGGTACTTGAAAACAATGTGCCAAACGAATTACTATTAAAAAAATTTTACGGACATCCTATATACTCACTCTTCTCATTCGTTATTATATTGAATTGATAAACGTACTTTTTTTTAATCTTAAAGTTTACTTTTAATTAATTGAATTTTTTCATTTGGAAGAATAAGACATTCAAGTTTTTTTTTCTTTTATATATATATATATATTTTTTTTTTAATACTTCGCAATCAACTCAAACTGTTCTTCGTTCTCGTTTGTGTCTGACGACACTTAGTTTCTGATACTGGCTGCTGTATGTAATTAAACAAAACACAACAATGCACTTTGATAATAAATGAATTTTTATTAAAAGAAGATATTCTTTTTTTAATTATTATTATTTTTAATTAAACAATTCATTCGTAATCAGTTTAGTGTCAACATTGAATATTTTTTCTTTTTTTATTAAAATTTTTATTTTTTGTTTGTTCTCACATTTTCATTTAGTTGCTGATTGTCTTTTTAACGAAAGCTGCTGTAGGTAGTACTTGTCTTACTCATCGCAATAGTTCCATACTTAATTTTGAAATATGCATTGGTGATCTGTTTGAGAGAGAATTACCTAAGCAAACGATTTTATTCCACAAAAAATTTTGATGACTATTTCTAATGGAAACTGTAGTACAAATTTTTTATGACTTATCAGAATAAAACGTTATATAAATAAAAGATCAAACAGTTATTTTCTATTTTAGAATAATAAAAGATTTTTGCCCGAATATATTTTCCAAAAACATACTCTTGTAAATTACCTTTTTTTTATTTGAATGTAATGTCACCTGTTGTTAACTCTCTTGAGGAACCCCAAAGTGTCAAATTTAAGCCTTAGTGTGGCTACAGGTCTAATAGTCTAGTGTATTCACTTTTGAATTTATTGTGTTTAACTATAACCTTTATTATCAAATTTTTGACTGTACCTAAAATAAATATGAACAAATAGTAAAAAATAGCAATCTTTATACGATATCAACCTTTTGTTTACACTTTCATCCAAATATTTATTTATATTCTAGGATATGGCACGTTTAAAATTCCATAATTCCTAACTTTCTACCGCGTAGTAAATAAGCTCCCCCATCGATGTCGAGCATTTTCTCTCATTGGACGGTATATGGCAGAACGGTCATTTTCGAGATAGAGGAAGGTGATTGGAAGCAGCAGTTAGTCAAAGCTTCCATTTTTTATAAACCGGGGAAAACAGTGGAAGGCAAAACTGTATGACGGTTTTGGAGGGGGTGGGGTTGAAATTAACCATAAAAAGGGAATCCCAACCGACAGGCAGTATGACAATAATTTGAAATTAAGCGTGGGAGAATTTCCGAAAACTGCTGTAAAACAAATTAAGTAAAACCTGAAAAATATTTTTGAAGCTTGCCAAATAACTTCCATAACGACTACACAAACGTTACACAATACTGGCAGAAATTTGAATTTTAAATTGTATATATAAGTTCGCTCAAGAATTTAATGATAAGATGTTAGTAGCTAAATAATTGAGCAA
This sequence comes from Chrysoperla carnea, assembly GCF_905475395.1. NCBI lineage: Eukaryota > Metazoa > Arthropoda > Insecta > Neuroptera > Chrysopidae > Chrysoperla > Chrysoperla carnea. The sequence goes on along the minus strand of NC_058337.1, from coordinate 67,392,541 downwards.
ATATCAACACCCAAATCAAATCCGCATTATATCTTGCCTACTTATCTTATACTTAGCTCGAGAGTGGAATAATCATTAATCGTGTCACTTTAGTTTGTTCCACGTTGGAGAATTCATTCAGACTGCAGTAATTTGGTAGTCGACTTAAGTTCTTATCCTTTTTCTTCTTAAAAATTTTGTTAGAAAGTAGTGAAACGTATCTAACAGTGAGCATATTTGCGAAGCAAGTGGGTGTATTTTTGGGAGAATTTGAGTGTAACCATAGTGAGTCTCTATCCAATATAAGACTAGATTCAGTCGGAGGTCCGAGCTAACTGCAATCAAATCGATCTAGTTACATTTTTGACATAAATTTATATATACATTTTGTATGTCTATTGTAAGTAGAACTTTATTTGACATCTCTTTTCATTAAAAATAAATTTTAAATTTCATTTACAAACAATAACAAAAAAAAAACTAACAATTTGTAATTGGAATGAAATAGAGATTATGATTCCTCATATAATAATAATACATAGACAACAAACGTACGTTGATTATTTTATTTGAATTACGCGCCCCTATGGTCATCAACACAATCAACATCAACATCAACTTTATAGAACAAGAGCTTTATTATATATAACTCATCAGCATCCACATGTATAGTATTTATTATATGAACATCACTTGTCAACTTTCATTTACATTTTAATAAAGGTGTTAAACTACACATTCACCATTATACGTCATACATGTATTGTATATTTATCTCTTTTTAACACATCATATTAGTTAGGTATTTAGTGGTATAGTTGGGAATATTTAAAATAACATTTGTATATGTGTGTATATGGGGGTGGTATATGGTGGCTGGGTGGATGGGTATTATAAAGGTTTTGTGTTTGTTTAGTATTGTATATTGTATTGGGTTTGTTATATAAGTTACAGTGGTGTACTAAGATAGATTTTGTAATATATTTTGCACGAATACAATATAAATTTTTATAAATGAAGGTGGACTAAGTTTAAATCAATTCTGAAAATTTTAGGGGGTATTGTCCAATTATTTAAATAAATAAATGACTTCAAAAGTACCTAGGCATATTTAACACTGGTTTTATGGGAAAACGGTATATGGATGATATGTTTTCAAAGATTTCTTCAAAACTAGTCGGTGGAAATAAAAAAATAAAACTATTTTAATCAAAGTTAAAACCTAAATAAATTATTGAAAACAAAAAAAAACCCGTTGGATCCGACTTATTAAGGATGTATGAGCATGGTATAGGGGCAACAAATTTAAAACGTATATTTTTCAATTTTGATGGTGAATTATGCTATAACATAGTTTAGTTTAATTAACGAAAACCGAAAATTGAAAATGTAGTTTAGTTTAATTATTTAGCTATCGATATTTCGAAAACCCAGGCATATATCGAAAAATTTTATTCTTATTTTTCGTCTACATTCATGAAGTTATAAATAACAAAATTCATCATCAAAGTTGAAAATAAGGTACAAATAATTTCAACCACAAGTCTAAACTTGCCTTGGAGCTTCTACCTTTAGTTACAAATCAGTTTGTTTATTCTGGCATGCCAATTTATCAATACTGGATCTACACGGTAGAAAATGTCGGGCGTTAACTACAATGCTGGTATGATATAGAGACAAATACAATTTCTATGTTTGCCTAAGTAAAATTACAGTAATGAAGCCATAACTTTTGTTAATGTTACGATTCACTCAATGGTCAAATCAGTATGGAGTTCACATCGATACTGACATAGTGATATCCAATTTCTTACCGCGTAGAAGCATTCTTTAACATTGTACCAATGCTCTAGCATCTTAACGAACTAAATAACAGCAAAAATAATTCCTATTTGTCAAAAACTATGCACAATGTTAATTACCAATTTTTATTTATATATTGATCAAGTATAAGAGTGTGCGTGTAAAAAATTGCTTCTCTTCTATTCTACCCGTAAATTTGGCGACATTACGGTTACGACAAATTTTGATTGTCTCGTACTCTAGTATATTTCGTCTTATGATTTTTTTCCTTAAGCGATTATTTTGAGAGATATAAGACGTTGCCACCGTGTATTTTTGGCTAATTTTGAACATTTTTGCATTTAGAAATACACATACTTCCTTTTGACATGTTCCAAAAATTTTTCGTGGGATAAAAAATACATGTTTTTTTCAAATTTAGTTTCTAAATTTCTGAAAGTAACGCTACTGAACATTTTAAAAATACAACAAAACGGATTATAAAATTATATATCTCATTTCTATTTACATAGATTGTTATCAGTATGAGGATGAGGAGTGAGGACGCAACTACATATAGTCAACTGAATTTGTTCACTCTTTTATGCAATCTATATAACATTCATGTATTGTTAGTAGTGTGCTGTGTATGTGGTTGTTGTTGTCGGATTATGCGAATGTTGATTATCAATTTTCTGCCAATTTGGTTTCGATTGTGTGATGCTACCTCTATACCACCACAATCTAAATTCTCTACTGTAACCACAGTGTGGTTCACTAAAAATTATATCCTTTTTTTGATAGAAAACATTATTTTTTTTATATACTGAATATACCTATAACAAAATTAATGTTTTCTATTAAAAAAGGCCTATAATTTTTAGTTATTTCAATTTTAATCGTTCCAAGAATATCTTGCGTATTGAAAATATCATTCACAATATTTAGAACAATGGCCAACGCACCCAAGAATTAGGTTCTCAAAATTTAAATATATCTCTGAAAACTTCATGGGGACGTTGACCATTGTTCTAAATATTGTGAATGATATTTTTTATACGCAAGATATTCTTGAAACGATTGAAAGACATTATTTTCGGCCATAAAATTAAGTGCTTACTGGCTATTTCCAAGTACTAATGCGAGCAAGTCCATTTCACAATCAATATTTTATAGGCTTCTTTCTTGATGGTTAAATAAAACATGAAAATTTTTCTCAATTAAGTACATTGCCAACTTTCAAATTAAAAAATGTGGTATCCGATTCAGATGGTTTTTCCACAATTTTTGTGTTGATATCTACCGTTGATATGAAAAAAGACGTCAAAAGTAAATCTAACAAAAGAGTAGCAATATTGCCTTATTTATGGCACCAAAACTATATTGATGTTATTACACCAGTCGACAGGTAGTTTGCGATCGAAAAAGGTCTGCAGTTAATGAAACTTTCGAAAGAAGATACGAAATTTTTGCATTCCCCCACTTCTTTCCGCATCCCTGTACAACATTCCAAAGTTTTATTAACTTCCGACTTTTTTCTATCTAATCTACTATTTCCTACCTGTTGACTGGAGTATATCTATAGCTTGAACCAATGAGTATAAGATAGAGGAAAGGTCGCGTATACAGGCACGAATGCCATCTGGTGTTTGGGTCCTGTAATTACCAATGTATTTACAAAAGAATCAGTACATATGTTGTTACGACATTATTATACAGAACAGAGTGGCTCAGTGGAAGCATGTTGGGCTTGTAACCCAGAATCCTTAGATCGAAACTACGTGAAAAACAGCTAACCTAATTTTTTTAACAAAATTATGGAAATGAAGAGCATATGACTGGATTCAATCACTAGTGGCGTTGAATCTCGTATCTTCTTTTTAACACAGTAATGGGAGCCCCTCCTTTATCTTTTATACTCTTTGGCTTGAACATTTTGGTAATAATATAATTGTCACCTCGTCTGCCGTATTAGATTTTTCTATTATAATTTAAGATTACATATTCTCTTAAAAATAGATTGACCTGTTCCAAAAAATTGCTTACAATAAAATAAATAATAATTTTGTTAAATATTCAATTGTAAATATCTATAGGAAACGGTATCATCTTTACTGGACCATATTGTGTATAAACACGGAAAGAGTATATGATATGTTCCCGTCATGACAATACTGATATCATTATATTTATTATATGCAGATGATCCCTTTTTTAAAATACGTCGTCCTTACACAATAGGTATTTTTCCTTCTCTTTTTGATATCATCATATAAATATTATAAAGGTGAAAAAAATTTATGGTTTCTGATGTATAAATAAATTTTAAATAATATAAATAAATACTTGAATGACTTTTTCGATGGACTTTTATTTATAAACTTTATGTTGTACTTTATTAAATGATGTTGAATTTCTGTTCGTCTAATGGCGATTGTATGCCCTTGTTTATTAATTTGTAGTTAATAATTTAAAGAAAATCTGTATTTTGACATCAATATCAGTTATAATTTATGAATAAAAATAAAGCGGAGCGGAATAGAGAGGTCGAATTTACTTGCTCTGCCTTCTAAAATAACGAATGTATTACCAAATGAACTTTCGACTGTGTACTGTAGTTCTTTCATATCTTAAATTAAATGTATTTTCACTTTGAATTGTTTTTCAATTTTTTTAAATTAATAAATCCATCCATGTTACTAAACGCCTGCTATATGACTATAGCTTTACCAACGAAGGTGTCTAAACAATTTTGACATTATCAACATTTCGTGATGTTCAAATTTTTATATTTACCCTCTAAGTAATTAATTTTTCGATAAAGTTGAAACATCGTTGCATACATAATAATATACAGAAATATTATTTAAAAAAATTTTAAATAATATTTCTTCTTTATTAGCTATTAATTACCTTCTTTTCCTTTTTAGGGGGTTTTGATGTTCAAAAACGATGTTAAGATTTGCTGGTTCGATTTAAATCAAAAAGTTGTACCTTATAGAAACACAAATAATTTTCGTTTGAAACATTTCTCGAAATATGAATTCGTTCGTCGCATAAATATGAAAATTTACAAAAGTTCTTAAAGTATGTTCCCAAATTTAAAGTTTTAGTTTCGTTTTCGGTTTTAGGGGAACTTTTAAATAAAACGCATTTTAACAATCAAAATAATACTCCAAAAATCTAAATCGCGTTTCTAAATTTCATGTCTCATGTTTAGATATATTTTTACATTTAAAATTATTCATATTTTAAAATAATGTTTCAAGCAAAAAATTTAGTTTTTTTAATTATTTTAAATTGAATTATAAGTATTTTCTTTTATCATCAGTAGTAAAAACGAGTTGGTTTTAACTGATCAGGAAAATCAAGATCCAATTAAAGTTGCTCTTGAGATATCTCCCTTTGAGTGGAGCTCACTGCGCTTGCATATAGCTCTAATAAATACCTATTCACAATACCTGAATAATAATAAATAAAATACCTCAATACTTACTATTCAAATAGTTGTTCATAATGCTGGATAAATATGGTGGGGGCGGAAATAAATACATTTGAATAGTATACATTTAAATAGTAATTATTTATATGTTTTCCCACCATTTATTTTATTGGTTTTCATTTTTTGGTGCGGAACCCTCAAAAACATATTGTAATGGACCAAATCAAAGCTATCCTCGCATCCACTTGAACATACACAAAAAATTTCATCAAAACCGTTCCATTCGTTTCGGAGAAGTTCAATTATAAACACACTCGGTGACGATGACGCAAGTTCTATGATTTTTTGTTCATACAAAAAGTGCTCAACGTGCCAAAAAAAGTTTTCACTTCGAAAAATGTTCCTTTAATACTTTAGTTGTGTATATATCTGTAAGAAAATATCCAAATAATAATCATGTATTTGTTGATTTATAAAATAAATGACTTTCTGAAATAAATATATATTTAATGAAAATGTTGGTTGATAGGTACTTTTAAAATATAAAAGCTGTATTATTATCATTATTATTGTATTGAAGTTAAACATACAGATTTATATAAATAAGGATTTTGTTATAAGGAGTAGAATAATAATAATAAAAAGGATTGGGAAATCTGATTGTGAAAATGATGATATTACCTACTACCTAATCCTACCTTATTCCACCCTCTCACAACCAATTCTTTGTGTGTACAGGATAACTCAAAAGCTGTTATGGAGTGTAGTAAACGGGTGAAATGAGACTGAGAAATAATGTGTGTTTATATTCGTAAATTGCAAAATCTTATAATTAGCTAAATAAAGAAAATAAAATTTACTACAATTTATTAATTGATTATTTTTTTGTGAAGCTTTTTTGCAGAGATATTTACGTTCAATACGCCCATCCGATGAAGATTGTAGTAATTTGAATTTCTGCAAATTTTGATCAAAATTAATACCAAAACCACGTGGTCCTATTTGGTTAAGGTTGCGTTTAATAAAAAAATATCAGGAGCATTTTCGTCAAAGAATTTGTTTCTTTATTCGCTTCCTTCTGTTCACAACTTTTGGCCCATCCTGTATATCTATATATAGACATATTATTTTCTTTACGTATATATACAAGTAAAGTATACAAGAAAATTGTTGAATATTCATTAATTTTCTCTCAAACACTGGAAACATTTATTCAATGACTACACAATTATTTTCTAGAATACTACAAACAAATATAAAATATATATATATATATATATTTATGTAATACTTTTAATGTTTTCGATGACTACTGTACTAGCGTATTTCGCGGAGGGTCTATAGAGAATTTAATCACCTCTTCTTCCACATTTTTATCATTTTTAACAAAACAATATCATTAATACTAGCGAGCGTTTAATCAAATGAAAATCAATATTGTTAAAAAAATAAAGGTATATAAAACCAGTGAAAATTTTGGATGCAAGTTTTGTTTTAGTCGCAAATTAGAGAGAGAATTTCCTCTCTTAAAAGGCATGAAAATTTTTTAATTGCTCAAGCTTGTTGATAAAAATAGTAAGATAAATTCTTTATATTATAAATGGGAAAGTAAAGAGGTTTGTTTGTTCGTGTGTTTTCAAGAACTTAATTATTGTGAGTGCTAAAACACGTCTTTCAAATAAAGTTGTAATTACATCTGCTTACATTGGGGTCGTTATTTATAAAAAATTCTTACTATACGCCACCATAATTTTTGATAAAACAAAATTTTTCTTGAATGCAGGTATATAGGGTATTCGAAAAGTATTCAAACTGAAAAATACCGATGTTAGAAAAAATAGTTTTAACAGAAGTACGGTTACCAGAATTTTAATAATTGTAAACCTTGAAGTGGACTTTTAAAGTCATTCAAAGTTAACATATACTCAGAACTGTTAAGAGGTAGGGAAAAATTTTAAGTACATATTTTGTTCGAAACATTTTTTCTACAGATTAATTCATACAATCGGCCGAAATTGAATTCGAAATTCAATTGTTTCTAAATTTATCTAACAGGATATTTTCCCTCTTTTATTCAGACCAACTTGTTATAATCACGCAAAGCAAAATCTTGTTTCCATATAGGAATAAATAGATTCTTCCATTCGGTTTCTGCATAATATATTTGTTTTCGAAAAATGTTTGGAAAAACATACCTACTATTTTAAAGTTTTCTTCTCTCCGAGGAAAAAACTTAAATTAATAAAATAAATCATGAAATTATTAATTATGAAACGATTAAAATGATAAAAGTGAATAAATGAAATTTTAGCATTACGATGTTTTGAACTTGTTAATATTTAAAAAAACACAAATTCTAGAAATGAACAATTTTTAAACTCTTTCAAAATACGAATTAAGTAGCGTTTATACTGGGGATGCTAAGAGCAGAAAATGAAACATACAAATTGAATGTTATAATTATTTAAGTCCAATGTTTAAATTAAATACTTAACACATTTATTGTATAGTTTTTCTAAATCGTCAATTCATTTTCTCCATACAGATTTAATGTACACAGATATTTAAATATTTTAAACGAAAAATACAGGGTCCCGCATTAATCTTTGGAAATTAGGTAAAATTTGTTCATGTTTTAGGTTGCGTTTTTTGAGTTGTTTTTTGCGTGGCAGGCTTGACATCCCGAGCAAATATCTTCATGATGATCCAAATGCAATCCATTTTGTCAATAATCATATATCTTTTTCTCTGTATATTTTTCTTCAGGGATAAATTCTTCTATTAATTCTTGTTTAATTAAATATAAGAAACAAAGTAAAAATTGGAAAAATTATTTACAGTAATGAAGTTTGAATTTTAATCGATATGTAAATTTAAATACACAAGAAGGTGGACCTGGTTCAAAAACCCTATCGATGTTAAAGAAAATGATAAAATTTATACAGACATATAATTCATTTATCTGGTTTCATCTTTTATTGTTTTCACTTTATCATTTCCAACACTATTTAACAAACATTATGTACTACCAGTTATAAACAAAGCATTCTACGTATATGCAATATACATTTATAGATATGTATAAACAATTGCATATAACGATAATTGTTTCATATAATATTTATAAATTTTGAATCGTGACATTCGCTATGCATTACAAGATTAGTGTTTGCTGTTTTGTATATGAGTAGGTACCTATCGTATTATAGAACTGCAAATCATCGTGTGAATTTCTACATTTGTTTTATTAAAATAGATACATACATATACAGATAAATAATATGAATGATATTTTATTAATGTAATAATGTTTTTGTAGTATTATATTAAATATATAATATATATGCATATGTAATTTATTAGCTAAAAGTGAATAAGGTATAATGTTGCACCTTAATGTTGTAGATCACATTCATTTTCTTGACAAATGGTATTTTTATCTAATTGAAAGCAATCATAGTAATTTTCAAAGATAACTTTAAATTGTAATAAAACATAGAAAAATATTTTGCATGACATGGGCTTTATTTGATAGATAATATAATGACATTCAAGTTAATACAATTAACTTAAAAGAAACATTAGACGAACGATTAATTTCACGAAATGTACAAGTTTAGGTAGTTTGTACGATTTGGTGCCACTAGATTATTTTCTCCGAATTTTTCTCCGAATTGCAAAATTCAAGGCTCCTTGAAGCCTTCTCCTCGCATGTCACATTTTGTTAGGCTAAGCAATCTATCTTCTTTATTTTTTTAACACAAAAAGTAAAAAGTTTGCTTTTACAGTACTTTTATTTAAAAGGCAAAAAGGCTTGTTTTTTTAATTCTATTTAAATTACTGTTTGTTTTTCGGTAAAGAGATATACCTCATTTTAGTTTTAAGCATAGCGTAATATGTTTAGGGGAGATATTTAAGAAGGTAAGTACCATCCATGGATCAAAATAAATTGTATACAATTGAACAAGGATCGAAGATTATGATGTAGTAGCGTTTTTAATGTTTTTTCACATAGGTACCTCTTCTCTACTATCATCAGTCTGTTAACAGTTACGATTCGGTATATGTTGACAAGAGCACCCCCAGAAGCAAGCGTTAGTGGACGGATCCAAAATATACTGAGGTGGAATCTTTTGCATATTATGGTTTTGTATCATATTAACATAATTTATATCATTAGCTGTTTCATATGTGAATTAACAAGAAGTAGAACAAGAAGAATTAGTAAGAGAGTATAGGAGTAATGATACTATTTGTAGGCACTGTTTCTTTAGTTATAATTTAAAAATTTACAAACGTAAATGGTCCAAGGCACACAAAGTTCTCCCATATTATTTGCTTTTATAAAATACTATATCATATATTTATTCGATTTAATACCTATAACAGTGTTATATTATTGAATTATTTAAATTTCGAATTAATTAGTAGTAAGTGATAACATAAATCAAGACGTAAATATTAAAAAATATTAATGATTGGTGAACCCTTTGTCCATCACGTAATAAGCTTGGCGCCGCGTTCCAAATTTTATTCCAATTATTACATCTTAGATATTTAAATATTTAAGTTTGAACACCCTGGGACTACAAAAATGCAGCGCTCTGCCTTTTTAGCACCAAAAGTATGGTAGTTGATTTCCAAATAGTACGAATCTGCTACAAAAATATGTACTTAGTTCCATTTAAAAAAACGAAAACCGTTGTTTGATCATAAAGACGCCCCCGTATAAAAAAACTAATTACTGTATTATCATTCCCCCTAAAAATTAACCAATACAGGTTTTTAAAATTCCAAACCGTTTTCGAAATATGAGGGTGGAATTTTTTATAAAATCAGCCTGTATATATATGCACTCAGCGTTTTTAGATAGGAAAGTTCTTGACCATTAGGAAAGAGAAGTTTGGACTTTGATACAATGCATTCCTCAACTGAAAGCATTTATTTTTCAGTTAACATAATGAAATTTTTTTAATCGTTAGAGCACTATACATTCTCGTAAGATTGTTTTGTTTGAAGTGGTGCATATCAATTTAAATGTCTTCGTTGACTAAGACCATCTCCTCAAGACACAGTCTAATGTTGAGTTATATTTTAATCATAAGCCTAAAATTGCAAGATAATATCTCTGTTTGGTCATTATTGAGAATCATGTTCGAAAATACAATTCCAACGTAAGATTCTGTGCTGAACAAAACTAGAGTTATTTCAACTGATAATGAATCTCCATAGGAATTCGTTAAATAGTTGATTCTTCACTATAAATAATAAAAATTCATATGCGATTATTCGTTGTTTCTAATTAAAAAACACTTTATTATTATGCCTCACCTTGTGCAAGTATTCATATGTATAATGTAGGTGATTCGGAAGAGAAAATTATTTATCAATTTTAAAGTTTTTAAAAGGGCTTGAATAAAAATTTGTTTTTAGTCAGGAATTTTTCGAGTGGAATATTGAAAATCATTGTAGTATATGAAAAAGAATTCCATGGAATAATGATGATAACTCGTGCAATGAGCATCCATAAAAGTATTACGTAATGAAATTGAAAAAGCAAATTTTAGAAAAATTAAAAAAGTAATTACTTATTTAAACACACATAAATGAACCAAAATTATTGGGTATATAATATTTATTCTATAATTTATATATAGTTTGTCGGTTAGTTAATAATATTTAAAGTATACACATCATATAGATTGAATATATATGACTACAGGGTGTACCAATTATATGGTTCGTTGAACATGAATATTACATATTTAGTTAAACCACTACTACTACTACTGTACTAGTATTGTACGATAAATATATACACATATACCCATAATATCACAAGGTGGACTTCATCAACCATTGGTGAGTGATAATGATGAATAGAACGTATCCATTGTTCAAATTTAATCATTCGTAATGTATGTTGACTAACTATCTAGGATACATGAATACTATTGGAGTAGCTACTAAATAAATAGTACTCTATGGTTCTAGAAAACGGTAGTAGAAATACATGAGACTCGAAGCTACAAAAATTCGTATTCTAAAATTTCAATCTTCTATCTCGAATGGAGCTATGAAAGATATGAAGAATGTGTTTTAATTTTGTACGAAATATGCACGTATGTATTTAGGATAAGTTAAAAATGGATTAAGGTATGCTCAAAATGGGTATTGCCGTTCAAAACTCAAAGTATAAATTTTATCAAGAAATTTTAAAGGGCTTGAAAACATAATTTAACTTCTTTTGTGTCCAATGGTCTAACTGTTTTTAAGCTGATCCTAATCCAGTTATTATTGCGATTCCATCCCCAAGTTTTTTTTCTTATAAGAAACAAAAAAGCCGATATCAAATAAAGAATAACATTTCACGACGTTATAGAATTTGCAAATATGGTACGAAATATTATATAGCGTAGAATCTGAAAGATATGAAAAGTTTAAAGTATCTCCTAGAAAGTTTCACTTCACTGGTTAATTGTATTTATGAAGAACTACAATTTGTAAAGGTAAAGAAAAAAGTGCAAACTGAAAGATTATAAAGTATCGTTAATTATATTCAATTTATTCCTTCGATTTCAAATGTGTTATCATCAGTGTGGAGTTGTTGGTGCTGTAGTTGTTTGGTGGCTTAAACAACATTTTCACCGCTTATGTAGGCTCCTTCGTAACTGCATTATTTATTTAAACTAACTTTTCTATTATATATTATCCAAGGTTTACTCAAGGTCCTTCGATGTACTGAACAGAGATTAATTTAATGTTTCTTATATTGTTTCTAAGGAAGATTAGATTAGATAGTCGCAACCATTATTTGCAATCGCATGTTATACATGCAAATATTAAATATTAATAAATATTTTTATTACTACTACCATTTTGAATCCAAATACAAATTTTTTTTTGTAAAATAAATTAGAAATATAAAGAGGGCTTATACTTTTCTCTGATACAGACAAACATTCTGCTTTAGTGGCGAGATTGAAATCTTCTAAACCTGTTGTGACGTTTCGCGACAGTATATTTCCACGAATTTCACAGCGAATGCTATCAAATTGAAATTTAACATCATCAATTGTAAAAGACTAGACTGTATAAAAAAAATTATTTCACAATGATTCAATTTATTTGAATTAAAATGTACATTATAGTTACTAGTTTATATAATTTGATGACAAAACAAGAGAGCAAGTTGTATGTATTGCTGCGTATTTTAGTTATTATTATAGGGGTGTTTGAAATGATGATGTTGTAGTTGAATGTACAGGATTATCACTTAATCAGATTTAGTAAAATTATATAGAGGACTTAAGGTATATTGTATGTATGTGTGTGTACAGGAACACGAATGACAAGACAAGGTTTTCATTGGGTGAATGAATTTATATTGTCTTCATGAATTTAAAAAAAAATTTGTCTCTTTTTATAATCAAACTAGCTTGTTGCCTGCCCGCATCACCGAGCTTAAAAGTAACAACCACCGTTTTAAAGCCTCTAAAGCACAGCTAAAATATACGCACAGTTTTCAATTTTTTTAAGTGTAAAATAGTCATAATTCATTGAGTATATAAGAAAAGATGGCCATGCATTTGTTTAAATTCATTTATTATTTTAAATTTTTACAGAAATTTTTAATTTATGGTTCAAAGTGATGAGCATAGATGGAGTCGTCAAATGTTATATTAAATTTATTATTTTTTAATTAACAAAAATATCTTTATTATTTATAGCTCATGTGTTATTCTGATGTATGATCTGTATTGTTATACAGTTTCATCGAAATCCATTCGGTAGTTTTTGTGTGAAACCGTAACAAGGAAACAAACAAAGAGATATTTACAGGGAAACATATAAAATATATAGGGATAGCAGTTGGTTCGGATTGTTTAGAATGATTTAAACAACCCGTTAAATTATGTATAGAAGCAAGAATAGCTAGTATTTAATCGGGATTTTAAGAAAATAGTTTTAAGAATTTAAAGGAAATAAGAGCCGAACTTTCAAATGTGACATGTCCTGTATGCATAAAATATATACCTGTGGGTTAGCAATTATAATTAGTTTGATACATTCATTCATCCTCACAAAATTTTACATTCATAATATACCAGGACAGTATTATCAAGATAAGAAGTATTCTGGATCAAAAAAAAAAAAAAAAAAGAACCAAAAATTTAACAATAAATCGAATTATGTTATATGTAGTTGTTATTTTTACTAATTATTCAACGCAACGGTTTGGTATGATTTTAGTTTTTGCAACCCATTCTGCCAGGAACAACGAACTTACAAACGAATAATTAAATTAGCTTCCGTTTAAAAATTCAAAACTACACTACATCGGCCGCATTTTGACAAATTATACATTAATATCATATACATTTTCAAATGATAAATAAACTATTCAAGAATGAAAAATTCATCCCCCGTTCATAACAAAACTGTTATTAAAATCACATTAAAAAAGTATACATTATCCATAATATCTACGGACTATCGTAGTAAGTATGGTTGGTGAATGTATCGCCTATCTTCAATACATTGTTGTAATGTTTAAGATATTATGTAAATGTCCAAGGATATTTTATATATTGTTATCCTATTATTAAGGATACTATTTTGTATGAAATGTTATGTTGTTATATCTGATATAATGCCTATATGCTGTAATGCTGACGCTGTTGCAATGCATGCGATAGGATGAAATGTTGTACCTTGGAGATGAATTGTTGTAGGTACGGTTAAATCACACTTTTGTTTCATACAATGCACGAAAAACTATATGAACATAAAAAGTTTTGCTAGCGTGAAGCAATCGAAGTATGAAGTAATCTCTTGATAAAATTTTTAGTGCAAAAGTATGCAATTATGCTTTTACTGTTCATTTATTTACTAGTTGGCTATTTTGAGTTGTGCTTTAAATAGTATTCTACCTTAACCATTTCAAATTGGTGAGTCCTCGTATCTTATTTGATTTTATATTTCAGTTTTAAACATAATGTAGAATGTTAAGGTAGTACGAGTGCCAAGGCAAGTTTTGTGGTTGAAATGATTTTTACTTTTTGTTAAATCTTCGTATACGAAAAATAAAAATAAACTTTTCGATATCTGCCTTGTTTTCGAAATATAGAAAGCCAAATTATTAAACAAATTTTCAATATTCGATATTTTGAAAATTATTCCAGACATCGAAAAATTGTATTCTTACTTTTCGTCTGATATTATAAAGTTATAACATATTTCACCATCAAAATTGAAATAATAGCTTTTTTTTTAAATTTGTGTCCCCGCTGCTGTGCACAGACTGCCCTAATGAATCGGGAACAACGATTTTTTTCTTCAATAACTTATTAAGGCTTTAACTTTAATTCAAATAGTTTTTTTTAATTTAATTTCCACTAACCAGTTTTGGAGAAATCTATGAACACATCATCCATCTACCGTTTTCCCATAAAACCAATGTTAAATATGCCTACTTTTGAATACAATTATTTATTTAAATAATGGGGCTTTTAATATCTTCATCTATCCTCCCAAATATTTTCAGAAAAAAAATCAAGCCGATTTATCGAAAGTTGCCCTAGCGCTCGTACATCCTTAAGAAGATAAATTTAGACGGTAAACACCGTCATGTATTTTAAAATAAAATAATATCCTGCATAGGTACTTAAGTGAAATAAAAGCAAAATTTTTCCTACAAAGGAAGAGGATATGCGTGCAAATTATTCTTGCACAGTGTTCAATGTTCCAATCACATGCTTCCCATTGTGTTGTTGCCTAGAGTGCACTGTATTGGTAAAATATTGAAGAGAGCGTCCCCAGGTGCAATAGGTTGGGTGATCCAAAGTGCGTTATGGTATGGTCAGTGGTACATTATCGTCTTGCACCATAGATCAAATAATATGTAGGTTTTTTCCGTAGCTGTTAAATATATCAATTCTCAGATACAATAATGGAGACATTATAAGGAAGAAATTGATCCAAGGTACAATACACTCTCATATTTTGTTGGTGTTAGGTTTGTGTGAGATGATTCTTCTTCCATGTAAGATGAAAATCAATCTTCATCTATCATTTTACAAACACTTTGATGACATTATAACATCAATCAGGATAAATACGAAATATAACATAAAATATTTTTATATGTATTATATGGTAACATGTTTTTTTTACCGTTAAATTGATCGTTGAGGTTATGTTGTGTGCATTTAGTAAACGCATACATGATACATACACCAAATGATTAAAATTTATAGTGGATATTGTAACCCACAGTATGCTTTAGTTGTAGTTTGTTCAAGGTTTTATTGGATGTAAAACTTAATTAGCTTCGGTATAAGCTCAGGAAAATAAAGGTTTACCTGCATGAAGAATTCAATTGTTGTTTTTTACCGGGACTATCTTTATTTAGATGTATGACCTATGGAAAAGCCATTGCAAAATCACGTGCGCAAAGAAAAATCAAGATCAAAGGTCGTTTAAATAGGTTTTTTTTAAAATATCTCGTAAGTTATTAAGTTAATGTAAGTTTTAGCATAAAAAATTTGTTTGTGAGTTAATTTTACGTAAAAAAGGTTATTTACGAAAGTTCTGTAGGAGTAATAGTTTTCGAAATATTTAACTGAGAAAAGTTAGAGTAAGTCTCCTGCTTAACTATACAAAAAATATCAAAAATATTTTTTAAATAAAAAATATTAAAAATAATCAAAAATAATTAAAATAAAAATAAAAATATTTTAAAAAAACCTTTTAATTATTAAAAATATTTGTTTGTTGTTGATACTCACGGACAAATTTCATAATACCTGAAACTGCCATGACCTTAGTAATTAACAAGATATTTGAAAAACCTATTTTCGCGGCCTTTACACTTGAATAATTTGTTTTGCGCACATGATTTTGCAATGTACTTTTAAAGGGTCACTTCTTGCATCCAAATAAGCATAATCCCGTTGAAAAGTCCTCGCTTGGATTTTTGAAGTAGATCGGCTGTTTTTTCTCTGGGATATATTTCTGGGCTGTCTCATTTCTATGGGATATAATATGATGAAATAATATAAGAAAAAATTTTTTATATATCTTTTGCTACTACACTGTCTCAAAAATAGTAAATCCGCAAGCTAAAAATTTATAGTTTAGATGATGATGATGAAACATTTATCCATGTAAGCTTTCATTTAATGATAATGATAATTAGGTACAAATGTTCGTCAGAACCCAAAGCTATTTTAAACAGGTAAGGGCGTTAGTTTTCTACCTAAAAAAAGTTTATGTCACAAAAGTTGAAAATCATGCTGATAATAGCGAACAAAAGTTGAAATAATAATGCATTAATTGATTTTTATACTACTTTCGAGCATGAAAGCAGGGCAAGATATGGCAGTTTAAAGTGTTGATTTTAGATCATAAATAATTTGGAGGGAAAAAATCGAAAATGGTTCATTTATCGAAAAACATGTCATGACAAAAAATTAAAAATTATACGAAAATAAGTTATCAGTATATTTTTCGTTTAATAGGTGCTGATAAAGTGATACTTACGTAGTTATGGCTTAGACGCTATCAAGAAATGGCATTTAGTCCATTAGATTCTAATTCGAACTGGTTTATGGATGGGTATCACCTCCTAAAATTGATTTGGAAGTATGATGAAGATGACACGTAAAGAATGCCATTGCTAAATCATAAAATGAAAGGTTAACTTAAGAAATTTGCAATTCCCCTTTAAAATTTTTTGCATCGCGAAACCAGATAGAGTAGGGAAAGTAGGTAAAGTAAAATCCCACAGAAATTTGTAAGAAATTATCAGTGATGAGGAATTTATATAATAACATAAAATAAAGGACTGGTATATCTTTTTCAGCAGAGCATCAAATGTACAAATATATCCTCCTTCACCTTGGAGACTGCAGTGTAGGAAACTTCAGTCAAAGTCAAAAAGCAAAATAAAAACCTGAAATGTTTTCTCATTTGCCTGTTGATGAAACTCGTTTTTTGTGGATCAGGGCTTAAAGAGGAAATAATGTAACTTATTCATAAACTAAAACATACTTTGCCCGAGTACTTTTCGAGATACATAGAAAAAAAAACGGTAAATTCGGTAAGATTAATTTTTCGCTGTATTTATTATTTTCTTACAAATCCAAAAAAAGTTACATTTGCTTTGATTGGTGAATGTTTTTTCAAACTGCACCTTTTATTGAGTGTGTATTTTTACTATATGTATTGGGCTTTAATTGAAGAAAAAAGATTTTAGGTTGACGATTTCTCCCACTATTACAAAGGATGTCGCAAAATATAATTTATCCAGTAATATAAACCATATAATCTTAAAAAAAATTATTTTGATTTAATTCACTTAAACTTTAAGAACGATAATAAATATAAAAATATGAAAAAAGATAATCATATAAAGCAAACATAAGAAGGAGGAAATTGGAGAAATGTTGGAAAATGATTATGCTACTTACATATTTAAATGATATGTATATTTGTATATTATATTTATAAAAAAAATAAAAATATATACTTCTTATACATCATCTTTATCAACAAAGTCGTCTAGTTGAGAGTATTTCTGGAAGATATGTGTTATATTGATGGAGATGAAGATGAGGGATGAAATTCTCTTTCCGAAACCATCATCATGTCTACATAATAAAAATTCATAGAAGAACTTTTAATTTTCACACACTTTGATCTTTGCTTGAAGCTTCGTCAGAATATTTAAGAAAAATAATATAATAATATAATATATGAAAAAAATTATATCTATGAGTTGTGAATCTTCAATGTAAGTCGTTGTGGTTCTGAAGTAATTTCTAGAAATCGAAGCTCTTACTATTTCGATTGATGCCTTTATTAATTATAGAATCTTTTGAAGTTTTCTTATATAATGAGTTTACAGATTCTTAAATATATAGCCAAACGTTTGAGATTGTTTCTTTGATGAAAATCCGCATGCTTAAAAACACGATAAGGTTCAATTTCAAACCATAATTAGGTTTAAAAAATGTGTAATTTTTTAGTGTTTTTCCGGGATATGCCGTAATTTGCCGTAATATGCCGTAAGTGACAAACAACTAAAACCATAAAGTACATGTCAATACAAAAAAAAAATGTATGTGTCAAAAATTGGAGATCAAAAGTTATAGAACAAATATAGGTCAACGTTTGCTATAATGTCATGTTACTAAGGTTTTTTTACTTTTATGTGGTTTACAATATTTACAAAAAAGAATTATAATTATCCTTCTCACATGCGGTATGTGAGGAATGATTCTTTATAAATTGAAAATCAGAAACTATATTTTATCCCTGTACAAAATATTTGGAAAAATTGGTTGTAAAGCTATATACATACTTAAAGATCAAACCGTCGGAAAAAGTCGAGGGCAAAACCATTCACGTTAGAAATTTGAATTACTTTTAAGGATTTCGAAACGAAATCAAGTTTAATAGATGTTCTTACAAAATCAAATATCTTAGACAGAATATTTGATACAGAAATACTAATAGCTACGGTTCTATAAAAATATATTGAAATTTTTTCTTAGCTGAATAAATCGCTGGGTCTAGAACCATGAAATTTTACATAAACGTTTCTTAAATGACGTAAGTGTGCACTAAAAAGGTATTTTTAGAAATTCACTCCTTAAGTAGTTAAAATTAGGATTGCAAGTTTACTAAACTTGGTCAATTTTTGAAGTTAGAAAGGCAAAAAATGATATATACATGAGCTCATGGTTCATAACAAAAGTATACTGTATAACTATATTCAAAAGTTAATTCTTCAAGGGAGTAAAATGGTGAAAGTTTATATGAAATTTTGTCGTTTTTGAAGATAGAAATGTACAAATTGATATATGTGTTCATGATTAGAGACAAAAGGTAACTGTATCACTTTTTATTTCATTCTTTAAAGCAGCGCAGGGAACTACATAACCAAATGCCACGTTATTTTCGAAGGAGATGTAAGGTAAAGTTAATGTTTAGAAGGTGGGCTAAGCGAGGACAATCGGGTTGAAGGATATACCATGTGAGTCTTTAAAGTTTTCATTGTCTACATTGCGAGTAGTATATAGAGAGAATAAGTGAGGTAAAAATGTAGATCCTCTAAATGAATCAATGATTCACTAAATAAGCATATATGTAATCCATTGAAATGAATCATTATCACGAGTGAAGCCGTGAACAAAAGCTTGTTATTCTTAAATATGAGTTCAAAATATTTCTTTTCAAGCAAGCCTGCTTAGTAAATTAATAAAATTGTTATGTGTCTCTCAAAAAAACCAATTTGTAGCTTTTTTTTAGTTTGTTATCTTTTATTATTGGTATATTCGTAAATCCAAATGCAAAACGGCAGGGCGCTCAGCCAACGACAACTGTCTCTTGTATTTAAAGTTTCTTAAGTCACTTCCCAATCAATTTTACAATTCCGACAATTTTTTCTACAATGATTAATTCTTATAATACCATACACCTTCATGTTTTCCGTAATGTGGTAGAAAACCCTAAATCAAA
Organism: Chrysoperla carnea; assembly: GCF_905475395.1. Lineage (NCBI taxonomy): Eukaryota > Metazoa > Arthropoda > Insecta > Neuroptera > Chrysopidae > Chrysoperla > Chrysoperla carnea. The sequence goes on along the minus strand of NC_058337.1, from coordinate 67,372,812 downwards.
AAAAATGTATCCTGATAAAAAGTTAAAAAATGAAAATTATAACTGTTTTCCTCTTAGTATTACATAACTTTGATCTTTTTCTCTTAAAAAGTTAAGTGCAGTCACAACAGCATATCTACTTGCTTATATACAATTTTTTTCTCATTATAAGATTTTTCCTCATTTTTTTTTTCGTATACCTACTTTAAGTGAGAAAATTCTCTCATAGTATTTTCTTTTTAGAAATAATATGAAGGAGTGAGGAAATAAAGGAAAATATGATTTGATAAAATAAAAAAGTTTGTGTTGTAATTTCTTTCATTTTTTTTTTTTGCATAATTTATTTAGTGTGGTTGTGAGATATTACTTTTTTGTGATTAATTAATGTTCTTTAGAGGAGTGTGAAGTGCTTCAAGGGTGCATTAACAATGGAACAGGTACAAATATAGACAGGAAAATCTATGTGCAAAAATAAGTTACAAAAAATGTGTGGAAATTTGGGGGATTTAAACACGTCTTACGAAACCTGTTTATTGGATTTCATAGTTATTTTTATTAGATAAGTAAAAATTATCTTGGCGTCTCTAATCTGATGTCACAGTTGCCGTCAATTGTGAAAACAATGACGAAACGTATCTAAACTTGAAATTTTAGACATTATTACTTTTTCTTTCCTATTAAGCTTAAAAGATTTCCGTTTTTAAAATCGATTTTTTCTCAAACCAATTTTAACTAAGCGAATTACGACACACGGAGTTTGAGGCAAACTCCTTGCACGATCTTGCTTGTTCATTTCAAAAAGTAATGTACTTTTTAAACACTTCTTTGGAGACAAAATCAAGGACAGAGCTACCAACTACCAACTTACAAAAAAAATTCTTTCTTATCTCTTCGACAGCCTCTCAAATTACACATTCGCTTTGACAACATTTAAGAAGATTTTCCTATCCATGTGCGAACTTTGCTTTATGGTATTGGTTATGAGTTGAGAAACTTACTCTAATACTCGTCTTTCGTCAATTAATTTACCATTTTGATACATATTTTTCAAAGAGGATTTTTCTGTATTTATTTATTTAATTTTTTTTTTTTTTTGTATAATTAATCAGTTCGATAATTAAACATCCCTCTTATACAGGACTTTTATTTAAACAGGCGGAATTTATGTTATTTAGTTTCTAGGGAGCACTGCTTGAAATTAAAATGAAAAGATTCTTAAGGCAAAGTTAATATGATAAACAATTTGGATAAATTTTTATTGAAACTGAATAAATCATAAAGACATCTACATATTTTGCACAAAATTTGTATTGACTTACTTTATATTTAACATTTGAAGGTGTGGAAGGTTTATGAAGTTGACTTGGAGCGTCTTATTAAATCAGTAAGTACCTGTTTAAAAAAAATTAAATTTAACTTCTTCTGAAACTCAGGAAATGTACGAGTTATTTTTAGTCGAAGTCACCATTGTTATATCTTTATTGTGTGCCATAAAATTTATTGTGTGTCTCTTTGTCCAAGTCCGCATTGCTAAAAGAGGAGGAAGCGAGACGGGATACGACTCTTCTACCTACCTCAGTTTCTCTAATAGTAATGAGATAGGTAGAAAAAAAAATGTTGTCTCTCTGTCTTATTCGTATTTTAGGTTGTCCCTGGTTAGGTTGCCACTATCTTACTCGTATGTTAATTTAGGAGTCCGAGGGACTTCTGTAAGCCATGTTTGTCCATGCCTGCTCTAAAATCAGGCATGAATCTAATGAATCTATATTTATAGTAAGGTTTTGAAAATCCGTTCTTTCTTTTAATTATAATTTGATTAAAATTCATTTTTGGATATTATTTACATGCATTTTTCAATGTTAAAATGGTGGAGGATACGTAAAAAATTCTATGAAGTGATTTAAAAACTTGAGAATTTTCAGTTTAGAAATATTTGTGCCAACAGTATGAGCTGTAAGCTTACTTTCTACTCTGAAAAGCATATGCTTTAGACTTTAGAGCGATTGAAAAATACACGTTTGAATCTTAGCATTCGATATCCTTACATAACACTGTTCTTCTTCAGTTCATCCCAAGCAACTGTCATAGGTTAATATCATGGACTTATCTTCTTTTGCCTTTTGAACCAACCATTTTGTACGCGTAGGGATTATTTAGAAATTTTAGGAGTATTTGATGTCATGCATTCATTTTAAATGCCTTAAGTATCTTCAGCATTCGGATTTTAATTTCAAAAGTTTTTTATAGTGGATATTTCATTTCGCACCATTTTATACCCATTATTTCAAGATTTATCTTTACTAATTGTATCACATCTGTTTTTGTTAATTGTACCAAATCCAAATGTCAAATTCATCGCCGAAGAATTAAATCCCGAATTTATTTTGACTTGTTTCGGATATGTTTTAAGAATTTACTTCTCATACAGCATTTATGTACCTGAAATTGTATTTGAGAAATACTAGGGTGAACAATAAGAGCAGCAAGACATTTTTCTACACCGAAAATCTTATGTTTGCGATTCAAAAACATTCATTTGAGTCTTATTCTTCAGTTCACCGTTATTCTTCAGTTCATTCAGGCTTATTTTATGTGTATCATTTAGAAATTTTAGTACTTCTGTGGACTCTTCGTACATCTTAAAGTCAAGTTAACACAAACTTGATCTAGGTAAACACACATAATGTTGATAAGTGCATTTTGCTAGAGGCTAAAATGCAAATTTGTGTTACATAACATTCGACTTGTTTCTAAGTTTTAACAATGTATTGATGCATGCCTGTGAAATCGGGAAATGTTCATAATATATAAACATACATATCTACACTGTTATTGGGGAAATTTGCCGACCCATAAATAGATATATATTATCAAATGATTGTGATGTGTGAATCAGACAGCTTGGTTCATCATTATCATTATCGGTGTGTTGGGTGAGATCATCTCACAATAACAACAATTTCTGGTGACATGCAGATGTAGATGTGCGTATATTATATTCGAATATAACCTCACAACTATATATAATAATATCCAAAATGATTATATCTCTGTCATTTATACAATAATCATGAATATGTCTGTTTCATTCTATGCAAATTATATGTAAATTATTATGTAAAATATTATGTAAGAGATTGGATAGGACTCTCAACTAAAATATTTTACTGTGTAATATTATTAATCAAATCAGCTTAATATTCTCGCTTAGAGTTAGATATTCTTCTTCAGAGTTTACGGGTATATATTATTTTATATCCGTTTTCTGTAGCTTTTTAACGGTGATTTTCAGTACCGTTATCGGCAAAGATATAGTTTAGTTGTTGCTACGACTTTAATTAACGGTGCTACCCATAATAGTCTAAGAGACGGTATAAGCCAATGACAGCTTATCTGGCGAGTATGTCCATAGCTACTTTTAATTAGATTAATTTTAATCAATGATTTCTTTGAATGGTTTTTCCAGGCAAGCCAATACTATTATTTCGTAATTAATTTTTCTTTCTTCTGAACAGATCGGTGTAGTTACCTATATTGGCTTACCTGTTCATATGATATGAACCGCTCTGTTAACCAATCAAAATTAGTATCAGAAGAAATGTAATTTAATTACGAAAATTATTGATTAAAATTAATTTAGTTAAAAGTAACCATGAACATTTTTCGATAGATAAACTATCATAATGGTATTTAGAAATCAATAATTTTTCTTAAAAACTGAGTCTCATCTACTCCTTCTAGTGTACACAACAAGCAAGCCGTAGAATTGCAGCCAATTAACATCACTAGGAGCCAATTAACATCAATAGAAATGGTTAATAATGGGTTCCAAATAATAGTTTCTGAGGGTGATTACGATATAATACTTAAGTAAAATGTTATGTGGGAAAATATGTTAATCTTTTGAGAGATATTATGAGATAAACATGTAGGAATAAGTAAACTTGTTATTTTTTCCAAATCCCTTAGGCAGAGATACATAATGAATTTACCAATTTAAACTAAAGATGCGTTGTGAGGCTTTCTTGAGAACTAAAATCTGTGAGTGTTGGTCCAATCAAATACATTGGTTTAATCCTGATTTCGGTAGTAGCTGTGGTTCATTCATTCATGAGACAGAAATCTAAACTATAGCCATCCTATTAAGGAGATATGCAAGGATTGGATAATACTAGTGATTTTAATAAAACTTTATAAATACATTTTTTGATTAACAGAGTTTCCAAAAATCATAAAAAATTTCTATGTCACCGTGATTTTTATTATTATTTTATCGTTCAAATTTGGCTGAAAAAATGATTAATCATATATCTTATCCTTGTCAATTGGATATTTATATATCAAAAAATCTAGAGAGTTTTATAAAAAACTATCAAAAATACTTAAACAATCTTGTAGTTTATACCTAATACCATATAAATGTAAGGTTGCCGATGATATAAAAACTAAATTTTAATTTAATTATTTTAATTTAATTAATTTAAATACGAAGATCCATCATTTGATCCATAAGAGACTATAGTAGAGTATTGGTGGTTAAAGACCGATATCTATATCATCAAATTTATAAACATCACTTGCATACAATATATTACATATTTTTGTAGTTACATGGTATTGTAAAGACAAAAATAACTCGTTACTTGACTCCAAAATATGTATTTGGTTTATATATATGTACTAACCGTACAATAAACCAAAATTTTTTTACAATACTGTAGGTTTACAATCACCTCAAGTGCAAGCTTCAATGGGAATTTCAGAATCCTAGTACAAACAATAATAATATGCTTTTGAAATAATGATAACATTGTTTGGATTAGAATTGGATTCACAATAATTCCGTTGAGATGTTTTACTTATTTTATACTAGAGAAACAATTGTTTATCTTTCTCCATTCTATTATTTTTTTCTTTCTCTGGCACATATAATACTGTATTAGTGTTATATTGTTTTATTTGTATACATACACACACATACCCCAGTCCGAATACAATCATCAAAAATTTATTCAATATTATTTAAATAATATTTTACATGCATCAAATATTTCCAATTACGTAATACCTTCGTTTTTAAATCAAATTATTTTTGGCTATTGCTTAACTTCATGGCTATTAGACGAGCACATTTCAGAAATTTATTTATATCTTGCCTCATCTTAATGTAACGACATAAGCTTGTAGATCTTTTATTCTCGTAATCAAATTGAACTAATACGCCGTATTAAAAGATATGTAAGAAACACCTTAGTTGAGAATGTACATCAGAAAAGAAGATAAGAATGGTCACTCTAAAACTAAAAAAAATGCGGCCAATTATCTATTTGCAATGAACATGTGATCTATTTTTATATAAACTGCGAAAATAAGCTGACTGATAATTTTGAACAAATGTTCATTTTTATCAAAATGTTAACTAATTATTATCTATTTATCGATAGTACGATTATTTTCATTTACGTTATGAGCTGTGATAGATATTCATTTCAATTTAACTTAGCTATGTAATTAATAGTTGATATTGAAAAAAATTTATAATACTCACTACAAATCTCTACGACCTGAAACTATTTCGTAAAAACTTTAATTTAACTTAATTATCAAATGTACCAATTTTCGCGTCTAATAATATTACGTCCGTTTTGAAATATGGCTTCTTTTTTAGATTGTTTCCCTTCTCTTTCTAATACTTTTACTTTCAAACATCATTCAATAATAAAATAATAAAACTATTTTTAATTAAAAAATTAAATGTATAAATCATGTATGAATTTAAACAAAATCTTGAGGCTATGATTTACAAATTTAAAGAATATTTATCGCGTGAACAATAAACGTTGCTGTATTGAATTAAATGTATGAAATATTATATACACATAAAAGTAGAAATGATATATCTTTTGCGATTCAACGATGACATGGCATGATGACTATTTCACACTAAAATTTATTTCATCATTCTATATCAAAATATATCTTGTCTAGGTAAAATATTTGTTGAGCGAATACAATCTGGGCACAAACTGTTTGAACGACTGGCTTCTAAAACGTAAATAAGAAAATTTTATGAGTGTCCTCAGATGACCATTGTCACTATTGTGTAGAATGAAGGTACAATAGAGTTATTCAGTAGGATGTTGTTAGTATTTACAGTCTTTGATTATATTTTTTATTACACACACTGATAAGCCCGTATTGGGAATATTAATTTCATATTATTTCACAGCGTTTCCACCATAAGCTAGTCTATATATTTTGGAATTATTTGCAATCTAAACATTCCTTATTGTAGTATGTAGAGCTCAACAACACCAACTAATAGTCCTTTTCAAAGAGGATCTGGACAATTTTAACTACACTCCTTGCCTAAATCGTAAATATCACTTTCTGTTTGCTATTCTTATGAGAAGATAATAGAGTAAAAAAATTATGCAAGAACCACGAAAATGGATGGTGGAGGTTCTAAATCTAACTAATTGCAGTTTTTAGATGTCAGTCTACTGACACACCGTTTGTGGTGCTTCAAATTTTTCCAATTGTCTGTATGTATGTGATTCGATTTGAAATGGATTTAAATGAATAATTTTAAATGTAAACCATAATTTAAACATTCAGCTGTTTTTTTCATTGAATTAAAATACTAAAGATGCCTACTCCATTATTCATTTAAATGTGCTGTGCTATATTTGCTCTAAAAGTTGGCTTAAGCTCTCAGAGTTTTCCTCCTTTTTTACATAAACTTTGTAGTTGGTTTTGTTATATGCATTTTTTACACATCATTTTTTCATACAAATTTAGGACCTTAAATTTTATAATTTTTTGTTTTTTATTTAATATTTGATCATTTAATTTTTAAGTCTTTGATCATTTTATTTAAATGTTTTCATATACACTTTTAGTATTAATTTTATAGTTGTGTGTGAACTTTTTTTCCCTGATTTTGGAAATTAATAAAAAATTAACCCGCAATTAACCTTTATAAACGTCATAATGTCCCAAATTAACATTAAAACAATTATTTTTATATAATTCTTTAATAACATTAGTGCTGTAAAAATTGTTACATTAACATCTTTTATATGTGTGTGTATCTTTTTATTATCGCTGGATAGAGTCTTTCTCAGTATTAAAATCAAACAATGATAGTATTTCTTGTCTTGTTGGAAAAACATTTTTTTTCTTTTTCATTTTCCAATTTAAAAAAAATCTATGATACGTTAATTTACATTTTTCAAATTACTATGATCAAATTATTGTCAAGGTGCTTGAAATTTTGAGTTATGATTGTAGTAAAACTAAACCTATGCAATAGCTTTTTTGTTTCCATTTAACGCTTCACACACAGTTTTGCTTGACCCCTTTTTCTTCACGTTAAGTTCCCCAGTTCCCAACAAACTAATAGAACACTCATAAAAATTGGGTTAATTTTTTCATAAAATTTTTATTAATAAGTAAAAATGCGGAAACAAGTCTGATTTTTTACTAAAACACAAAGTTGGTAGGACTTTCAAGAATTGATGACGACTCATGCAAATCTCCTAAAACTTTTTTTCAGAGGGTTTAATCTCTATATATTATAAATGCGAAAGTAAGCATGTTTGTTTGTTTGTTACGCTTTCACGCTAAAACTAGCGAATAGTTTTTAATGAAACTGTACAGCAATGTAGCTCATACTCCAGAATAACACAAGAGATATAATTTATAATGATATATTAATAAAAAAAATAAAAATTCATTTAATTTGACATTACCATAAATTACAGATTTCTGTAAAAGTAGTCATTTGACATTACCATAAATTACAGATTTCTGTAAAAATAGTCGCTAAAAAATATTTCACGGCCATCTTTTCTGATATACTCAATGAATAATTACGACTATTATACATTTAAAAAAATAGAAAACCATACATATATTTTACCTGTGTAAAACAATTCTTACCATTATTTCGAGTGTTATAGAAAGTTGATAAGCGAGAGCAATCTCTGCTTTTAAACCCAGTGAAGCAGATGGGTATCACTTTAGTAAGATATAAAACCCAGCTGACTATATAAACCGACTATTATTTACTACAAAACTAATATTGTGGTAATATTATACAAAATTCGTTTAATAAGTATGAAAAATATTTTTTCGCATACACAATTTTTATTTTATATGTTTTAATATGATAAAAGAAAAAAAAAAGCTTAAATATTTTATAACAATGTCATCGCATACAATATACTTGTATTTGAACAAAAAAAAATTGTGTGTTACACAAAAAAGAATATTTTTTTAATAAAACTATTTATGGAAATTTTTATGATTTTCTTCATTATTTTAAATGGAATATTCCTTTTTTTGAATGCAGATATATTTATCCTTTTTATAAAAAAAAATATGTTATTTAATCAAAAAGAATATGTTGTAATCATTTTTTATTACGACAGAAAAAAATTTAGCATTTTACTGAAAATTATAGTTTTATATATGAAAATATTCTTTTTTTAAATATTATTTTCTGTAAGTAAGTTTGTTTATTTCACTTTGAGATTTAAAAATATTGTGTTTTACGGTTTTCTGAATCAAAAAACAATATGAACTTTTTTTAAATTGTTTGAAATCAACGAATTAATAGTAACTTAAACAATTTATTTGTAGATAATTACAAATATGCTTCTTAAAAAATCTATGTTTTATTGATATGTGGACTAAAAAGTACAAAATAATGTTAACTGTTGTATATAATTGCTTGCGAAAAATGTAGGTCGCTCATCACATAAATTCTCCTTGTTTTTATACCATGTTTATGAAATACACCAAAGTATACTCAGTTTAGTCCCAAGTTTGTAACGCTTAAAAATATTGAAGCTATGAACAAAATTTAGTATCGGTGTTCATAAAATCACCTAATTGGTCCATTTCCGGTTGTATATCTGTCTGTCGTCTGTCCGTCTGTCAAAATTACTCAAAAACGAAAAGTTACATCAAGCGAAATTTTTATAGCGTGCTGAGGACGTAAAAAGTGAGGTCGTAAAAAGCGTGCTGAGGACGTAAAAAGTTCGTAAATGAGCAACATAGATCAATTGGGTCTTGGGTCCGTAGGACCCATCTAATAAACCGTTAGAGATAGAACAAAAGTTTAAATGTAAAAAATTTCCTTAAAAAAAATTAACCACTTTTGTTTGAAACATTTTTTCGTAAACATCACTGTTTCCCGTGAAAGCGCAAATTGTATAGTATGTATTATATGGGTATATCAGTTATATGTGTGTGACCTGTATGGATGTGTAATGTGACAGAGTAATAAACACTGTCTATACATGGTATTTCGACAATTAGCTCAGTCAATTGTTTTTTTCACTCGTTACTAAACTTAAACACTTAAACAATAACGAGCGCTTTTTAACCTTGATTTCTACATTACAATTTTTCAAATTCCATTGTGATATCAAGTAGCCCGTATGGTATTGCTCAATTTTCATCCTTGCCCAATTGACATACAAAATTTCAGTCATGCAAAAAACAGAGATGTGAAAAAAATAAAAATTCTATAACATTTTAATATTAAATTAGTAGAATGTATTAGTAATTAAGGTAATTAAATACGCAGTGAGGTCGTCATATATTTTTAATTTCAAATAACTTGCAATATCAATGAGACCTTTATTGAAATATTAAACTTTATATTACAGAGAATCAAAACAAAAAAACAGTCAACACGCTGAAAATTGCTAGTGAAGTTTTTTCACCGGAATTATCTTTATGTGCACCCAAATTTTTTGCAAAAATGCCAACAAAAAATGGACAAAAAAGTAAAAAATAATTGTAATAAAGTACCGACTCAAATTAATATTTCATTCGCGGCGATTTCAAAACGTAAAAGCTTCCAAAGAAATAATTGATATGAGTGGGTACTTTATTAAAATTTGTTTTTTTTTTTTAACTTTTTTGTACTTTTTTGTACATTTTTTTTCGATTTCTATTTTCTGTAAAACTTTTCTATTACCTGAACGTCATAAATTTTCGTTTTGTTAGCTTAACCTTAGTTGATTTTTACTTTAGAAAATAGCAACGTAGCGATTGTAAAGAAATTAAAACACTTGAGAATCCAACTTAACGATAAAAATTGATGATCAAAATCTTAAACTGTCATGTCGTGATCAATTGATTATCTTTTTGGTTTAATGGATTATAGTCATTTTACTACTCATGCCAATAAAAAATGGCCGAAACATTTAGTGAAATATTTAATATGAAATATGAATAAAAATGAATATATATAAATTTGTCAAAACTTTTATGCATACATTGAAAAAAATTTAATTCAATTTTCATCACATTGGCAACAAAGAAAAAAAAAGAAGTAACAGTAAAACTTTCCCCAAACGAGTGGTTTTACATCATTAAACCTAATATATTATAACAATATTAAGTATCTCATATATTTTTATTTGCACCCCACTCAATTCTCATCAATCCCTGTATGATCTGTCCTATGTGTATATTACGTAACAACAGCGAAACACAAAAAAACATTAAAACAAATTGTTACAACAAAAGATAAAAATATTTTTGTGTTCTTGTTTGATCTATCTCGGAGGGTATTATATGCATATCTATTGTTCATCCGGTGTACTGTTTGTCCTTTATTATAGCCTGAAATAGAGTTGATATTTATGATGTAATATTATTTAAAAGGATTGAAAAGCTAAAAATTCTTGAAATACAAATTTTTAAGCCGGCAGCATTATCTCTAATATCATATTCTGAATTTTATGCAAAATTAGTTATTTTGAAGAACCCTGTGTTGTCCTTTTTGGTTTCTGTTCGCATTGAGATCTTTATCTGTATCTTTATTAAATTTGACTTTAAAAAAGTTGATTTGGAAGTGTAATTTTCATTTCGATAAGTAATAGAATGTTTCAAAATCAAGCTGGTTAAATGAGTAAGTAGTCATTGTAGAGGTACGAGTTATAATCGTGAGAACTATCTGTAGTTTCGCTTTACGGATACCAGGCGTATGTCGACTCAGATTAATAAATAAAAGTCGCGTGCCTAATCGTATATCCTTCCAATTCCTAGCCATTTTGTAAAACAAGATTATGCATCGGAATCTTACATTATAGACAAGGTAAAAAAATGGTTTATCTTTTTTTGATGCTAGAATATTCTGGAAAAATCATCAATTTTTAGGAATTAATCACCTTAAACATTTCCTAAATAAAGCATTTCTGAAAAAGTATTTTATCTAAGTAAAAGTTATTTTACTTGGGAGGAGTTATTTTACTTGGGAGAATCTGACGGATGGTTTTTGATCAAGACCAGCATGGTAATTTAAAGTTTATAATTTTTTATTTAAGTTTTGTCGCTAGTGTCGCTCGACTGTGAATTTGTTTTCAATATTTCTAGTTCGAGAAACACCAAAAAATGCGGGTTGGAAGTATAGGCAGGGTACAATACGATGAGGAAGTCGATCAACACGCACACATTAACCGAATTACATTTTTCAAAGAAGATTGAAAATAAACATTTAGGAACTTGTTCTCACCGTGCTCTACCGGGTCGCTACCTACACAAATTTATCCTTTCATTGAATAGTGAACGGTGAAAACCACTGGTAAGAAAATACCAAGTAATTCAGCACGCAGTTGATGTAAAATATTTGCGGATGTAACCATGCCAATCCTGAGATATTCCGAGTAATTCCTATTGATTTGTTCAACGGGATTACACTCCAGAATGCACCAGAATGCATCTTGTCATCCCACCAGCTTGGTGATCATCTCCTGCCAAAAATAACCCAATAATGAACGTTAAGCATCCTCTAATGCGCAGATAAAGATATGTTGCGTGGCGGATGAGGCAATTAATTAAATCTCCTACGATATTAGTGCAAGAGGTAGTATTTTGATAATATTTTAAAAAGTGACTGTGTCAAAACAGTTGTACTTCTTTTGCAAAAGTTACAAAACGAGAGTAATTGATACTTATGTTACAGCCAAAAGGTGGAAAATAATTTCTTTAAAATTCAGTAAAAAATATGGTGGAAGGGCGAATAAAGGTATATATTTTCGGATATGGAAATCGTTATTCCTGAAAATCCTGATCAGGACATAAAATAAACTTTTAAAATTATTATATTTCCATAGGTATGTAATAAGTATGAAAAATTTCGAGATAATCCGACGTTTTGAAGGGAGTCAAAATCATGTTCAAAGTTTCTGTTACATACTAACACACTAACATACGTATGGAGCTAATAAAAGCGCTTTAAAAATTGAATTTTTATACATCGATAGAAGAAAGATTTTTCAACAGGTTTTTGTCACATTCATGTAACAATACTACACTTTTGTGTTGATTAGTAACGCTACTAGTTATTTTTACAGGACTCTGTTTCATTAATAAAGAATCTAATGTGGTTTTTGGTTGAACACCCTTCGTTAAATGGTCTATCGTATCGTTCGCGCATACTATAAAAAATATATGTGTGTACATATGTGGACAGATGGTCAAATTGTCACTGACATACTGTTATAGGCGGAGTAGAAATGTCGTATATTTAGGTATAATGATAAATGATTAAGCTATGTTTTAAGGCAATTTTTACTATTTAATTTAATGTTTTTAACTGTATGTTAGTTTTTGTGAATATTAGTAAATTGTATGGCTGGCTATTAGTACTTATTATAATGTAGAATTAATTTTTGTTCTGTTGGTTTTATTTCCTCTTTTTTAGGTATAATTTTTAGAATTTATTTCATGATAAGATTCAAGTTAAATATTTACATGACCGTAATCGGAAAAAAACTCCAAGACTAAATAATACTAAAGGAAACACAACAAGTAACATTTTTGAACTTCTTATATTATCTAGTAAGCAACTTTATCGATTGAGAGTTAAAATTGTTGGAAATTACTTGCAAACAAAGTTTGCTCTTACAAGAAGCATATTTGGAGTTTGCTCTTATAATAAGCATATTTGGATAGATCTCGGATCTATTCCTGAATTAGAAGATATCCTTTAAAAATAGATACAGGCAGATTTAATGTAGTTGTCTCGAAACGATTCTCTCAATGCCATAACAAGAGATGTTGGAGTCAAGATTAAAAATTTTATTTACACATCATAACCTAGATGGATTCGTCAACTACTTGGTCCGAATGATATACCGGAAAAATCTATAAAAGAAGGCGAGATCTTAATACGACCGTTTTTTCAACAAGACTGCATTTCATAGCCTCATTTAGAAGACAGATATAAAATTGAAAATTGAAATCATTTCGAGAAAACTTTTTTCCATGTATATCGCAAAACATGAACAGATAGGAGAAACAGGGATAATGATTAACGTAATTGTCACACCAAATTGCGTTCAAGAAATTCATGATTTTGAATGCGTACGCGAAAACTTTAAATGTGTTCGTATATCTCCCCTTGAATTGTCACAGGAGCTTTGGTACAAAGTGGTCGACACACGGTCAGAATTTTTTGTGGATATTGTTATGTCTGCGTTGGTGTGAGCGCCATACTGTTAACTGTTTTGAAGGAATAGTAGCATTAGCTCTGCGGATGACTCAATGCCGTATGGAGGTCAGGCCTATACTTTTCCATTGAAGAAATGCGTGGCATTTACTACAATGCTGGTATGGTGTAGAGACAGATACATATAGAATCTATGTTTGCATAGGTAACAAAATAGTATAGTTAAAGATGTTACAAATAATGGAAAATTAAAGAAATCGCTCGCATTTTACTAAAACCTCATGGAATGTGTATCTTAGATGTCAAATATCATTAGTAAAGCATGAGCTAGTTGCCTCAAATGTTTCTATTTGTTGATAAACAATAAATTGTCAATTAAATGAAACGGTCAATGCAAAAGTTGACTTAAAAATTATTAAATAGGCAACTTGTAATATATAAATGTTTGTCAAATAATCGAAGGTCTGTTATACATGTATAACTTATACGTGATACAAATTGCCTATTTTTTATTTTTTAAGGAAACTTTTGCATTGACCTTTTCATTTAATTAAAAATTTATTGTTTCCTAACAAATGGAATCATTTGCACCAATATTGTGGATATTGCAAACCAGTATCGGCACACTGACTTTAACTTTGAATAAGCAGCAAAAAAAAAAGTATTTACTTTTTATAGTTTTTTAGTTAGAAAAATTGCAAGGAAAACCCACAGAAATAGTCAAATACGAAATACTTCGAAAACATAATGGAAACATATTAGAGATAAATACATAAATTTTATTTACTGAACAAAGTTACATGATTCTCTATTTGTGGTAAATGAAAATAGATTTATGTAATTTGATGTTAGATTTTCTGAAATGTTTTTTCCTTCGAACATTTTTATTACATTGTTAAATGTCACTGCTATATTGATAATTTTGTTTTATTTCAATTGTACCATCATTTTGGTCTGCTTTTTTTTTCTATCTAGAAAAAGGGATTTACTTAAAACGATGTAATTTTTTCACTGTATGTTCTTTTTATATGAAAAAATGTGTAAAACTTAGCGTACATATATACGTAAACGTTGGTTGCTTGACGAAATGAGTGAAATTTAGGACGTATTCCAGAAGACAAATCAAACCTGGTAGGTGTGGTATGCTTGGCAAGCACAAATATATTTTGACATTTCATTCTATTTTGAGTTCATCCGGTGGTTGATGTGACCGATATGCACGCTGTATTCACTGTAAGTTTAGAGTTAAGTAAGTAATTCAAGTAATATTTAATTAATACTAGCTTGGTACACGCCCGCTTCACTGGGCCTAAAAGTACAAACCAACGCTTTATAACCTCCACCTCTCTTGATCTCACTTATAACCCTTCCATCACTCTTGAAGGGATTGTTTTACGCAGAGAAAAGATATGCACAATTTTCAATTTTTTAAATTGTAAAATAGTCATAATTCATTAAGTATATCAGAAAAAGTGGCCATGGTTTGACATTTATTATTTTAAATTTTTACACAAATCTTTAATTTATGGTTCAAAATCATGATCATAGATCTATTTCATCTATGATCTTCAATTCTTTATAATCAAAATCTATACCTTTATAATTTATAGCTCATGTGTTATTCTGATGTATGAGCAATATTGCCGTACAGTTTCATTAAAAACAATTCGCTAGTTCTAGCGTGAAATTCTTTAAACTAGTACATAAATATTGTTTGATTAGAATAATTTGTAGAATTTTATATTGTAAATAATATCCACGGGAGTATTCCGTTTTCACAGAGTCGCCACTAATATAAATTCAATCTCTCCACTGGTCGACGTACACGATTCGACCGCCATTCGTAGTTTTCTTGTACAACGTGATCCCGAAAATTTATTTCTATTACAAGTATCTCGATCTTTTTCTTAACACCCGGTACATGTAAATTTTATGTTTTGTATCGAAATAAACCGTATTTCATGATTCAGAACCGTCTTATAATAGCGAATCAGTTAAATTTATCTTTAAATGAAATAAATTTTTTTCTCAAATTCATAAAATATTGTAATATACAAATCTATTTTAACTGTAGTCATTTAGTGAACAAATTTATTCATTAGTATTCGCATGTGAAGAAGGGCTGTAATATGTATCCTTAGGGAGCATTTATTTATATATATATATATGTATCATGATTGTTTATACAGATAAAGCCTTCTAGCCCGTTTTTTGTACTATTATAAGATTCGAAATAAATAAATGCATATTACTGTATGTTTTTATTACAAAATAAACATTTTTGTTTTTACTGCTGTGTTAATAAACAAAATCGTTTTGTTGTTCAATTATTTTTACAGATTCTACGTTTTCTAAGAGCCATTATGAATTTCGTATTTACATATTCTCTATTAAAGAGTGTTAAGCAATTCGTTATGGTACAAGGTGATTTGCTGCTGTATAGGAAGTTAGGCATAAGAATTATTGTGGGAAAATTTAAGTCTGATCTTGTACACTCAGTAATATGTATGTTTCCATCGCTTCCAACAAATATGTATTTGTTTCGCTTGGAATACGATAAGTTATTCCCGTTATCACGTTTTCATATTGTGGCTACTTCTTAAAAAAGCATATTGAGTACTCTAGCACCCGTAAAACTCGCAATAATAACCACACTATTTGGCACAAATGTCTTGAATAAGGACGATAGTTTAAACACATGGAATCACACTAGCCAAAAGATAGATCCTTTAAAAATGTAAGTATATATAATCAACTTGTAAATAATTTTTTTAACGAACTCCAGGTGTCCTTCTACATAAGCTTAAGAATCCAGCTTATTAAAAACTGGAATGAGTTTTCAAAAATTCTTAAAATGACATGTATTTTCTAAAAAGTTCTGAAATTTGATTTTAGCATTTGCGATTGAAAGAATTTTAGAAAAATCTAGAGTGATAATAAAGGAATACGAAATAACTGGGGGTACGATGTAACTAACTATCCCTTACCACGGCTTAGAAAAAGACGACCCATTAAAGTACATATAGCTCGCTTTATACTGTGTATCGCATTTAAGGGTGTTCTATACATATTTTTTATCAATGTATTAAATTTTAGATCGTTTTTCCTACCAATCTGTTGAACCAAATATTATTTCAATTTGAAATTTGGATATGTTGTACTACTTTCAAATCTACCTGTTATGTCTAGCTTGATTTTTCAAAATTTTGATTAATTTCCCCAATTTTCATTTTCAAAACGAATATATAATTAAATTCGAAAAAAATCGAGATAGCCTTAACATAGCAAATAGCATTTGCAAAGTATACATTTGCAAAAATTTCAAAATTTTCCTTTACTTTTCATTATTGGTAGGAAAAATACTTTCAATTTTATATATTTTTACAATTCTCCTTCCTATCTACAATATAAGCAATAAAACGTTGTGTGTGTATATGTATTCAATTTCTCCTCGTTTAGTTAGGTCTGTTTAAACTTGTATGCCTGTCTATATAGAATATGGTTTGTTTTATCTTTTCCTAGTGCCACTGAGTTTTAAGTGATATTTTCATTTTTTAGTGACAAAAATTTTCAGTTTGT
Organism: Chrysoperla carnea; assembly: GCF_905475395.1. Taxonomy (NCBI): domain Eukaryota; kingdom Metazoa; phylum Arthropoda; class Insecta; order Neuroptera; family Chrysopidae; genus Chrysoperla; species Chrysoperla carnea. Next base: position 67,355,780 of record NC_058337.1, on the reverse strand, counting down.
TAAAGAGTTAAAGAAGAAGCTTTGTGTAAATTTATTTTAAAGTGTTTTAATTTGACGTGGATTTTTATATAGAAGGTGTGTACATTATACTGCTATTCTAATAACCTAATTATTTTAACCATAATTTAATAATATTTTTTTTATAAATAGACGTTTAGTTTCGATCACAGAAAACTTTTAGGTATGTTTTTAAAACAAATTTTATATATTAGCTTAAAATTTTATAATTTATTAGCTCGACTGAAAATGTAACTTTCCCTGATATTGAAGCGTCTACTAGCCGTTTAGTTCAGTCCAATTCAAGGTAATTATCTTAAATTTTTTCAGTTCCTAAAATTATAGAGTAAGACGGACAACTTGGGCATCTCCTAAACCTCTTGCTTGTAATGTTTTTCCAAATAACATCAATGCAAAATTTTGGGAAAACTCGAGAATTTGGAAAATGTTATACCCATAATGATTTTTTTTTTTAATTTTATTGTGTTTATTGGTCGAATACGTATTTTTTAACTTACATGTGAAAGTGGGAAAATGGCTATATTTCGAGAACGGTTAGTTTTCGAAAGTTTTAAAAAGGACGAAAATTTTCAGCATCTCCTGAACCTTTTGTTTAGAAATTGATAAGCTAATTTGTTTTATCGGTTAGTTTTTTATTAAATTATGAATCCACATTTATATTTCAAAAATTATGAGAGTCGCTTCACGACACACAGCATGAGCTCATTTACAAATTTTACATTGGTAAGAAAAATTAAACTTATATGAAATAAATGCTGATATGAACTTTTAAATTATAATTGGGATCTAAAATAAGGTAAGCTTATAAAATCAAGAATTGTATATAAATTATTTTACTAAAGTCCATTTAAAACCATTTCAGGTTGATGCGGATCTCTTTTAATATTAAATACAAGGGCAATTAAATATTACCTAACAAGCAGTCTGCGACTTTGTTATTTATAATGGAAAAGAAATTGTATTCGAAAAAATCGTTTGATGGTTTTTCCTACCAATCTCTTGAACCAAATATTATTTCAATTTGAAATTTGGATATGTTGTACTACTTTCAAATCTACCCCTTTTGTCTATCTTGATTTTTCAAAATTTTCATTAATTTCCCCAATTTTCATTTTCAAAACGAATATATAATTAAATTCGAAAAAATTCATATTTAATTAAATGGAATAAAATAGCATTCCTATCCAATTGGTGAATGAAAATTTCAAAATTTTTCTTTCATTATAAGAGGGAAAAACGCTTTCAATAAAAGAATAATAAGAGAATACACACAATGTTGTATGCATATACAAAATGCAATGAATATTTGTTGTGTGTTATAAAATAATGTAGTATGATATTTGTACCTCCACCTACACAACACAGGTATGATAAAAAGGAGTGTTTACAGAAAAATAATAACTATTTGACGTCGCTCCTTTTCATCGCATAATAAAGATATATTACTCTCTCTTATGTATTGGGAATTGAATAAAGTTGGGCCTGTTAATATTTGACCCCATTATTAGGAAAGCAGATCGTGTAGCTTTCGACGAATCAACCAATGAAGCAGAGAGGTATGGTATTAAACTGGAAACTAAATAATTATAAGAAAGCATTTGGGTGGAAGGATTTTAATTGTTTTTTATAGATACCTGTCGTTAGTGTCCAAATTTAATGAGGGGAAGAGGACAAGCTTAACGAAACGAGGTGAATATGAAATGCGTAGCGTTGACGCTGCTCTATCGCATACAAGTGGACCTAGTTGCCATTTAGGCCCATCTTCACCTAAATGCACGATCATTGGTAAAACATTTAGTAAAGTATTTATCAAAACGGCCAATAAAGCTATGAAAAGAACCTGATAAAAACTACGGGCCTTATAACTCCCAACCAAATATTTGTGAAGAGGCCATGTTAGAGGAAGCAAAAACATTTCTTTTACGATTAAAAAACAACGTACCATCAAAAAAAAAGTCGAGGAAGAAACAAGGGGTCAACATGACAATGCAAAATGGCGAAAACTTCACAAAAATATGTTGATTAATCGTAAAGAAACAACTTCCTCACATAATTTAGTTGAAAATTTACTAAATGAGGGAGTAAGTATTTTCAAAATCAATGGAATATGGTCGTATCAATGAAACGGTGGCATTAAATCTGTATGAAATACAGTATAATGTAGAAGTTGAAAAATGCGGCCTGTTTATTGATTTTGAAAATCCTTGTCTTGGGTCAGTCCCGGTGGTTTGGTTGGGACCGAAGACATTGTAGACATTAAATGCTTCGTTTCGTTAATAAGATATTTTGGCCACAAATAAACAAAAATGTTACACTGTAGAGGGAAATAAAAACCGGTAAGCTTTTTACCCCTACTATTATCAAATACAAGGGCAATTGATATTACAAAAAGTGAATTATGCGATTCGGTAATTTATAATGGAAAAGAAATTGCAGTCAAAAAAATCGTTAGGGATAATGATCTTTGGAAGATTGTAATGCTTCCAAAATTGCAAGCATTTTATTTAAATTGCATTATTCCAGAAATTATTGATGCCCGCATTCCCAGAGACATGAAAATTCGAACCTGTAATTTGTTTTCCAAAATAATATAGATAATAAGATAAGGCAGTAAAATGAAATGTACAAGTACATATCATATTTTTTTCAATAGTTAAAAAATACAAAACAAAAAATAAATAAAAATTTATATATGTGTGTGTTTTATATATTTATTATTTTTGTGTGTGTGATTTTGTTATTAGTGAGATATGTAATATATGTTTATAAGTAAATGAGAGAGTGAAATGACAAAGGGAATATGTATTTGATTAACAGAAGATAGAAGATTGTATCGGTAATGAATATATACACATTATTGGCTACTTGATGTTATTATAAAGTATTTCTCCTCAAAAATAAAAAAATACTTTTCAGAAGAAAGGGTAATAAATTTAACTAAAATATTGAAAATACCGTGGCGGGCTCTGGGCGGACAAAGTTTACTTTGTTTTGTATAGATTTGCCTTAAGATGAAGACACTGTCACACTTTCGTCATTAATAGGAATATCGACTTGAAATTTTACCCAGTAATATGGGGGGGGGGGGGGGTTTACATTTTTAAAGATAGTTAACAGAAACCTGAACCTTAAACTCAGCCTACTACAAATTAACAAATAGAGCAAATTCTTAAAATTTTGCCTAGCTCCAGAGATGGTTAAGGATATCGAAAAAAATTACTAGAAAAAGTTGCTTAGAATATTTTTTTACGCCCATATACTCATTTTCATAATAAAATTCGCATTTCTAATTTTTTATTATTTTGATCTTTATCCAAAGTTTATTTTTTAATTTTATAACTATGGAATGTAAAAACTGGACAAATTGATAATTTAATAGTGATATGTATTCAAATATTTCAAAAAACTTGTAATTTTGAGTGCAAACCAAAATAATGAAAAAATTGTAAATGCTAATTTTGTCATTAAAATCGGTATATGGACATAAAAAAATATTTTAAGCAACTTTGTCTACCTAATAATTTTTTTCGATATCTCTATCCATCCCTGGCACTAGGCAAAATTTTAAGAATTTGCCTAATTAGTCAACCTGTTGTAGGCTGAGTTTAAGGTTCAGGTTTCGGTTAAATATCTTCAAAAATGTGTACCATCCCTCTGTATGACTCCATCTGTGCAAATTATAAAATCTATATTCCTATAAATGACGAAAGTGTGAGGGTGTCTTCATCTTAAATGCGACACACTGTATGAACATAGGTTTTTGGTAAAATTTCTTGTGGTTATGAATCAATTGCATATTTGATCGGAAATATGAATAAACGAGATGCTTTTAGAAGAAAAAAATGAATTAAGAGGGGTGGAATAAAAAATACTTTCGTATGCTAATTATTTTAAGCTTAATATTAACCTTAACCTTTCTTAAATACACACTCTGAAAAGTAACCAATTTTCAAATAATGGTGGATCCTGATTTCTGAAGCATTATAATTTAGAAAGTTGTAGACGGTAATATACATTGTCTAGATTACATTTTTATGGAGAAGATACATAAAAATGCTAATAACAATTCGATAACATTTAATTAATGTAATGGTTGTGTTGTTGTGATGGTTTTGGTCACCAATATAATTTCCAAACAGTCCATTTAAGATTTTATTCACTTGTGTCGTCTGATGTTCAGCAACATAAAATTTATTTACATTAATTAATTAAATGTCTTTTTTGTTCAATGAACTGTAATAATGTTAATACAACAGACTGAATTGTTAAATTATTTGTAAATACCACGAATTCTATTTAATATGATTAGATTCTTTTTATTACATAAAGATTTAATTTTGGTAAAAAATACGCAAGTAATTTTATTTCCAGGCTAGTCGTAAACCATCCGCTTTCATAAGTAATTCCTACTTTATTAAAAGGGTACCACCAAAGAATATTTCAACTTGTTTCTAAAACCTTCTTGAACCCATTCTCTTAGAAATTTACCTTGACCATCAACTGAAAAAATTATATATTTTAAAACTAAAATATTATAATCTTTTTTTCAGGAAGATACTGGCATTTGTTACAATCTAGGTAACACCTTTCTGAAGTGTGAAACGAAGCTATATACCTACTCATTTTAAATAGTCCATTAGAAAAACTATTCTGATATATGCATTAGCTATTTAAATTTGTTACAAACCTAGTGTCGAAAATTTTATCTATTTTGGATTATGAAACTTTTGCTATTTTTCCATTTGAATGATTTCGAAGACAAGCCGGTTTTAAAATATTCTGCATGAGATCTACTAATGTCATTCAAAAATAATAAAATGAAAATTTGGTGGAAGCGATGGGAAGAAGTATATTTATGTAAATACTGGTAATACAATTAATGTTTTTGTCAAAATTTAAATAATCAAGGTGTCTCGAATAAGTATGGATAGAAGAAAACCAATGCTACTTTTTCTTATTGAGTGTTCGTCTTATGGCTGCCAGTTTTAAGTGAACCGGAAAACGGAGATTTAATTCAATACCCGTATAAGATGTGCGCCTTTGAAATTAATATTTATCGTTTGAAGCATTTTCCTCGATTATACGTATTTTTCGAGTTTTACGCATATGTCAAGTCAAGAAGGGCACCCTGTATATCTATGTGCACTTATATCCACACTCTCTTTTGTTAAGTAAGATTTTAGTTTGATAGAATTGTAGAATTGCTGGTTTTCTTCAGTTTTTACGTATTTGAGACACCCTGTATACATAATTTTACATTAATAAACAGTCTCATCTATTGCAATTATTCCACCTGAAAATTTCTTTAATGAACCGTTTTAGTAAAAAATGATCTCGGCCAAAGCTGTTTTAATTGGAGAGAGGTATTTTTTATCAACGCCTGCCTGTGCTAAAATTATAATATCAATACTTCAAAGAATATTCTGAATATTCCAGTGATTTATTGCGATATAAAATATGTATTCAACACATTATCTTTTACAACAGCAATTTTACAAAATTCAAATATTGAGCTAAAATTTTAGTTTAGTGCTACGCATATCTCTATGAAGAACAGTATTCGTGCAACCTTAAAACAATACAAAGAAAAGACACTGAACAGTGTTAAAAGTTTGTGACAGTATCTTTTGTTGTGTTAAAAACTATTGTATGTATATTATTTCAGTAAAAAAATTATAATACACATTATGTAGATCTTAACTTGATAAAATTACATATACAAATATACTATCCAAAAAGAAGATCGGGTCTTATGTGCTTACGCTTGCTTATTTTATATTTGGATTCAATATACACTCACGGACAAAGAAACTGGGTCACGTTTAATTCGAAGCTATTTTTAAATAATAAGTTTATTTTCACATTTTATAGGCGTAGATTATTATTACCGTACTTCTGTGATTTTTCAACTCGTGCTAAGTACTCAAATTTCGTGTGCAAATTTCGCAGGCGTACTTTAATATTCCTGCTATCCCACTAGTATCGTTAATATTATTTTTCACTTACATGGATTCTCGGAAAACCGTTACAATAAGACTAGTCTTTTGACTAACGAATAGTTTGAATTTAACAAAACTCCCCTGCCCTCCCCCCAATTTTCAGAATTGATTTAAACTTCCAACTTCATATAAAACAAAATCAAGCCTTTTATCCAAAATTGCCCTAGATCATTAAACGATAGAAAATTACAAAAAATATGTTATTCTATACAATAATAAAACATGAGTTATGATTTATGAAATCGATCTTTATTTGTATAGTTTTAAATAATTCTCCGTTTGGGAGCTCTATGTTTTTATGGGTACGACAAGTCACGCACAAAGCTTTTCATTCATGCAACTTTAATATCTTTTACAAAAGTTGTGAAATATTCTAAAATAAATAGTCCCATTAGTTTCGAGATCAGAATAGCTTCTTTTTTTATACATGCTTTTTGAAATAAATTAAAAGTTAACATTCTTGCATAGGCTCTGAAAATTTTGATTAATCGTCGTCATCCGATTTCTTTGTGCCCGAGTATAGTGTATGGTCTCATTTTTTGTGTTTTGAAAAAAGAATCCTTTTGTTATGGTTTCTCTTTTCTTATTTTACAGACATGAAACAATTGATAAAAATATGAACTTGGAAATATACTTTTTACCGTTATATTTTGCTGTATAAGGAATGTTTTCATTGCATACAGATCAAATTGCATAAAAACATGTGATTCAGATTGATAATACGTAACTATTTTTCAACATGGCTAATATTTTAACACTCTTTTTTCTACTTTCTCGGTTAAGGATCGTTTGCATACACCCTAATATCTAATATTAGCTACAAGAAAATATTTTGTTTTAAATTTTAAGTTAACTGAAGATATATTTACTGTTATAATAACATCAACAGCCAAGTTTAATTCAACCCGGTATGCGATATTTCGAAAATCAAGGCAGATATAAAAAAACTGTATTCTTATTTTTTGTCAACATTCATGAAGCTATTACAAAATTCATCATCAAAATCGAAAAAAAAAGTACAAATAATTTCAACCTATAATCTAAGGTTTCCTTGCTGTTCATACTTCCTTAAACCGTAAAACCATAATGAAGTGAAATTGGTATAGTTCTTTTTGTCTGATTTTTTGAGAATTTAAAAATATCTCATATCATTTTAAATATGTATAAGTTTAATGCAAAAAAAACTTCAGCATCCGGAAATAATAATTTTGTCAAATTTTTTGATTTTCATATTTTTCGAGTAGTTTGGCTACCGATATGGAAAGACAGTTATTGGAACCACATAATGTAAAAAAAAAGTACAAAATTTTTTTACTTTTGTAAGAGCCAAACTTATAGTAATTTTTGTAAAACTATTTGCATGTATTGTGATATAAATTTGTTTATTTTCTCATATGCGATAGAAAAAATGATACTAAAAACGGAAAACTTCGGACCTCGGATAAAATTTCTTAGTTTCTCTCTATCAGAATAGAACCCACCAATAATTTGCTGCGTCAATCCACCGAAAGGCACATAAAATGAATTACAGAAATTTCGTTGTATTATAGCACCTAAACATATGAATCTCCAAATCCAAAGTTTTCAATTAGTCTTTCTGTATTCGTTGAAAATATTATTTAAAAGAAAACCCAAACTGAATTTGAATTTTTCATACACAATGATTTTCCCACACTAGATAAACAAAAGACAAAAAATAAGAAAAACAAATTTTCTTCTGTAAAACTGAATAAAATTAGAATAATTTATAACAAAAAATGTAAACAAAGCTCACAGCTTTCATTTTTATTCTTAAAATATATCTATTATTAAAAAAAATTAAAATTAAATATTTTGTTTATTTTCTTTATACCTTTCAAAGTTTTCGTATACAATATTATCTTACTTAAATTTCCATTTCAGTATAATATAGTTTCTGGTAATATTTTTTTTCCCACTTTCGTAGATGAAACTCGAGAACCCTTAAATTGATTTTAACTACAGAAAAAATGAAAAATATTTATTATTCCTACTTGTATTTTGTCCGATTTTTGTTAATAATAATTTTTATGGTAATTTATGCACTCTCATAAAAAAATGAACAACCCTCAGTTATTTCTCAATTCTAAAACCCCTAACTATCATACTCTTTCGAGTCTAAGAAAAGCAATGCATTATGGTAATTTTAAATTTTATTGAAAGTTTTTATGTAGGTCATTGGGCCAGGAAAATCGAACCTGTAATATTGTTTAGTATGTGTATCATATATGTCATTATTAAGATCTTGTTCATCTTGATCAATCTGAAAAATGATTGAATCGATTTGTAAATTTTTGAACTGCTTTATAATTGTTTTGCTAAGCTATGATAAAAAATAATCCCTTAAATTAAATATTTACAGAATAATAGTCTAAATTGACCATTCATTTTTCCCGACGCTTCCACCAAGTATTATAAAAACATAATTCGTTCTTTATGACGAATTTGTTCATTCTTAAATGATGAATTCATCCTTTAAGACGAATTCTTTTGTTCCCATGGGTTAGTTTTGATAATCGTAAAAGCATTCCGTTGAATTATGATTAATCTGGATAATAAGAAGCTTCGAGACTAACGTAACAAGGTTTCTATTTTTTCAATTATTTTTGTTGTTTTATAAATGAAAACTTTTAAAGTCTAACTAAATTATATAGCCAAAGAGTTAAGTTGGCCGGTTAACTAATTAAATTGCCTTTGTAATGAATAATTAGGTAGGAAACTATGTAGGAAGCTATGCTTTTAAAGATATTCTATTGATAAGAAAGACTGTTGCAGCTGTAAAACCTACTAGACAGTGCGCAGAAAGTGTGGTTTGGTAAATGCTTAATACATACTTGAAACTTCGTGTGTGCTCTCCTCTTGGCTAGTCTACCAAACTTCTCTGTACAACTTTTTTCGCAAGTACTTCGTTTTCAAATGAGCATGATAACGGAATATTTAAGCTATCAGCCTGAATAACTGCGGCATGGAATCTGTCGGATACTATCACCATTTGACAACATTAATAATTATTAAACAATAAAATATTATGTCCGACAAAAATACTACACCGATGAGTTTAAGCCATACTTAAGTTTTTTTGGTTTTGAATACATGCATGGTTCACTTTTTCTCAATTGTTTAATAATTGTTAATGTTATCAGTTGGTCATAGTGTCCGATAAGCCGCGTTTTTTAGACCGATAGCTTAAATAAGCCATTATTATGCTCATTTGAAAACACAGCACATTCGATTAAAGTCGTAGAGAGAAGTTTGGTAGACTCGCCAAAAGGAACCCATTAACGAAGTTTCAAGTATGTATTAATCATTTAACAAAGTACCATTTCTCTCTCACGGTCTATATCAAGTCAAAGTCCTCACAAAGTTTCCTTATACCTACAACATATCATTGTAAGAAATTTAAATAGGTATTTACGAAAATATCCATGTTTCATATAAGGGACATAAGAAATGAAAGTGATTATTTATATTTAGAATTATTGTTTTTTAAATACAATGTGGTTGTTCTGCATACTTAACAAAAAAATAAAGTTAATTATCTAAAAACAATAATCACGAAATACAATTTATTAAAATATAAAAACAAAGACGTAAATTTTTTATTACCATAATCTAAAGAAGTGCAAACAAATTCATTTATTTCTTCCTTTTAAAACCGCCTTATGCGAATATCTAGCTCATATTAATAGATGCCATAAAGGTACATTCAGACAGTAACAACACGTACATGCCACTTTCATACACGTACATGCATCCATATTCTAATTCAAAATTGTTGGGTTGTGTATATAAAAACAATTACAGAAAACTTTAAGTTTTTTTACAAAAAAATTTACGATTGGATAATCTTTTCCTGCGTGTGCGAGCCATATAGTCCACACCATAAACTTGTCAGGTAGTTAAAATTACTTTCCAAAACTGCCTTAAACACTGCAATATTAATTATTTTATATTTAACGTAGACGTGTAGCTTACAGTCTGAATACTCGCTTTGTATGCAAAAAGTATTGAGATCAACATACGTCACTTTATTTTATAATTATACAAATTCATAAAATTTAATATTCACAAATATTTCTGTAAGTATTAGTTTTACAAAAAAGAATATCAGGGTATAAATTTAGTACAATTTATTTTCTACTACTTTCTCGACATTTTCTAAATTAGTTACTATATATAGTGCATTTTTAGCAATTAATGTTTCAATCCTATTAATAATTTTGTACATTTTAGACCATATGCTCATACATCGTATGTGATTGATTTTTTAAAACTATATTTTTAATTTAAGATAAAAAACAACGCTGCAATAAGTTAGTACTGTCTTCTTTGCGTACCCCCAACACTATGTTAGACGTAAATTTCAATATGTTAGACGTCTGGAAGAAGATGAACACTGAATTCTATTACATTCATACATACAGGTCCAGCCCAGAAAAGCGTGTTAAAAATTAAAAAAATTAACCCGGAAAAAATAGACCGAAAAAATGGATCGAAAATAGATAGGCCCGGATTATGGTTTGGTTGAGTTTGTCGACTATAGAGATTTTGGTTGCGTGCAGAAGTTTCTTAGCCCTTGCGTTCAAAAATGGGACACTATTACATAATTTATTTGTTTGTTAATATTTTCGGGTCTATATTTTTTCCTACATTCATAAACGATATTTGTTTGTCTTTAAACTTTTCTTCTATTTTATAAAATTTAAAATTAGTAACTTGTAGTCCAAATTCGAAACAATTTTAAATTTTAAAACATAAAATGGAAATTTTAACTCGCTACTTTTTTAGTTTTTATGCGTGACAATCGGAAGGAGAGATGTGCGAAAGCATGCTTATTTTGATATATATTAGAATGTTTAGAACATAAAAAGATTCTTCGTGTAATAGGAAATAAGTGCTGTTAATTTTCGAGTATGTTTACTACTAATAAAATGATCGCTTAAACAGAGTCCAAAGTCGAAAGTTTTCCCAATCAATTAAATTTTATGCCTTTTTTAAACGTGTTTTATAAAATTTATTTGTTTTCTAGTACTCTTAATACCTAACACAATCTATAGAATGATAAATCAAACTAAAAGAATCAAAGTAAAATAATAAAAAAAGTTACGTTCGTATCTACTCAAAAACAACAAAAACACAATCATTCAAGAATTCTATATCTCTTAAAACAATTTTATTTCATTTATTTTCTATAAAAAAAAAGCATCATTCACAGCAGCAAGTAAGTTACTGCTCTCGGCTGCTGTAACTCCATTTATTACAACAAAAATTCTCATCTTATTCAAGCAAAAGAAACACAACGAGTATACTTCAAACATAACCAGATATTACGAGAAAAGAAATAAAAATTTTATAAAAAAAAGTAAACAAAAAAATAGTCCGAAGTCGAACAAGAAGAAGAATTTTAAACCTAACCGGGTGGGTGTCTCTTCAGTTACAATGTACTGCGTACAGATGGAGCCAATAGCGTGTCGGCAATTGGAGTCTCTGCAAGGCGGTACTGAAGTCCGATTGGACCGACCCAGTTAGTACTCTATACAACTTTCTTTATATCACAGTATAAAACACCTACAATATTCACATTTTCAAAATATATATGAAACGAGTATAATATTTATATATAAAAGAGAGCTTTTAAAAAGAGCTTTTTTTAATCAAACACAAATACATATAAGAGTTTATATATAAAGCTTTAAGTTCAAATGTTATGGGAGAAAATTTGTAATTCAAAAAAGGTTTTAAGTCCCTACTTCAAGAGAAACGGGCGGATACGCTCGACATATACTTCAACATAGCCTCTCTTACCTATTCTCTATAAAGCTACCCAAAAAGCTTTATATATGTTTTCAATTCTGTAACGAAAAAAAAAAAACGAGTCATTCGCGTTGTTCGGAGAAGATGACTTGAGTCCCGGCCAACGTAAATGAAAAATTTTACTTTATACCTTTATGCAAATTTTCTTTTTTTTCATGCCTGGGCGATGCCTTTCCAATTGGCTTGTTTCGCTCTGATGTTTATATATAGACACTATTCATTGCTGGGTAATAAACATACAAGCTTTTTTTTTTATAAAATAAACATCAATTTGCTTACTTTGAAATTTTTATTAAAGACAATTTTATTCAATCAAAAATCAAAGTTGATTATAAAAAGTTATACACTTTTCAGTTAGAAGAAATATGGAAATTAAGACTCTTTTATTTTGAAATTACTTACTATGTTCTTAAAACTAAAATTTTTTGGATTTTTCAAATTTTATTTTTCTGAAAAATTTTAAAATACGTTTCTCCACTAAGTACCTCTATACAAAATCTGATTAATCTTAAAAATTATATTTCAAATGTCACTTTCTTTTGGAATTTTTTTGAATTTTTCACAAATGAATGTACTTTTCTTTATTTAAACGATGAGTCTTAAAATTTCACATTTGATTTTTGGTATATGTAAAAAGTCTGTTTTGAAAGCTAATCAACTTCCATGCACTATTATTGTCAGTTTAATCGACAATACCTACCCACAACTTTGATTTTTTAAAAGCTGTCTTCGATCAGGCTTATTCAAATCGATTTTTTGAAATTTTTTGCTAAGAGATTCTTTCACTAAAATAAGAAGAAAATGATTTTTAACATGTGGTCGAAGATTTTAAATTCTCGGGATATACTACGATATGTCTAGGTATCTCGAAAAAGAAAAGTCTCTGATCCTGTGTTTGAATTATCTTTACTTATTGGAAAAATTACGGTCATTAACTTTTTTTTCTTCTTCGGGTGGTGAGGAGCCTGTTGCCAAAGTTTGCAAGACTAGTTTTTTAAATATTGTATAGCATTTGAAGAATCTCCATTACTTGCTCAAAATTTAAAAATGTTGCGTAAGCGAGTGTTACTCCTAATCTTTGAACGCATTTGTTCATTATACATTTCTTTCTAGAATACGCTTCAACATATGAAAGGGAAAAGCCTCTGAAAGCCTTCTTGAAAATTAAACTATACAGAACAAAAATTTTCATTCAATATGATCATTTATTTTGATCAAATATTATGCTAATATTTGCTCATATTTTATAGTAGGTACTTTCGGCTTTTTCCGTATAATTTGGGTCATTTGGCGGTCCAGCACGAGGATGTCCTAACAATCAAACAATGAAAACGTTTTTAAACGCCTGTCCAACTATAATGTATAGTGATAAGAATGATATAATACAACTTAAGGGATGACAGTTTTCATTTTTGGGACATTCTCGTGATGGATTCCTATTTAAAAATAGAAAAGAAGTATACAGTTTTATGTATGCAGAATAGGAAACACGGAAGGATCCAAAATGACACAAAATATACGGAAAAAAGTCGAATGTACTACTGTTTTTTACTTTTTAGTGCATATTAATTTGTTTTGGAAAAGTTTTTCTTTTGAAGTCGGTTTTCTTTTTGTTAAAATTTTTTTTTATTTTGTGTTTTTTAGTGAAGTACACTAACTAATTTGTCACTTAAAAAAGAATAATCGAAATCGGTTGACGTGATATTGAGTTATTCGTCCTCTTGTCGTGCATACTAAATGCAAATTTAAGACTTTTATGATTTTCTCATGGATGCTGTTGTCAGAACTGAACCAAAACAAAATGGGACCACACGGAAAGCACCAGCTTTCAAATAGATAGAATCATTAAAATCGATTCACCCAGTCGAAAGTTCTGAGATAACACACAAAAAATACAGTCGAATTGATAACCTCCTCCTTTTTTGTTTGAATTCGGTTAAAAAAGGAGTAACCCTATCTGTGTTTTTGACCCTTAATTTAAAGCATATATCCCGGGCAATAAAACTATAAACTGTTAGTTTTTCACTTTTTTTATCTTATTAACCCCCGAACCAAAAAAAGTGGTGTTACAAGTTTAACCGATATGTGTGTGTGTTTGATTGTCTGTCTGCCTGTGGTATCGTAGCGCCTAAACGGATGAAGCGATTTTGAGTTTTTTTTCCTTAGAAAGGTAATTTAATGGAGAGTATTCTTAGCTATGTTTTAAGTGTGCGTGTAGCGTTCCGTATACAAAACAACTTAAAAAATAGGCGGTGATCTTCAAAATTGGTTCAGTTTGGATAAGACTTTAACGAAAAAGTTCATTGAATTGAGAGTGTTCTTAGATATGTTTCAAACGCTAGTTTAATGTCCGGACCCGAAAATTTGTCAGGGGTTTTTTAAATTTTGTGGATTTTGCTTGTTAAATTTAGACCAAATTTTTTGTTTTTAATTCCTCAAAATTGAAGATTTAACACGTAATTAATCATAATTTTCTAATTAATTACCACTGCACAAACAAACAATCTTCAGTTAATTAAGCAATTAAAAACAATTTTTTTAAATACTTTTTTGTTTTATATAGATAGGAAATAAAAACGAGTGAAAAATCCCTATTAATAAAACACCCCCTCTGATCTCTTAAAAAAAGAAAAAACTTTATTAAAGAACAATCCATTTTTTTAATACGTTCAATAACACAATTGTTTGATCCATTCATATTATATGTAGGTGAAGACTTACCAACACTGCACTAAATGAGGGGTTGATTTAAAAAAGCGGTTATAAAAAAAGGGAATTGTATCAACAACCCCAAGAGTCACCCTTAAATACCCTCAATTTAGTCACGGCTAGCGGCAGCTTCCCAATATTTCTAGTTCTATTGTTGGTTACAATAGAATTTTTAGTAGCCTGGTCTCATACTATGTATATTAAAGGACCTCTATATATGTTATTATTATTATTGGTGTCTATGTTCTATTGGGGAAAATAAGCTATCAATCAAAACAAGACCGGCTTATAAGTCAGTATGTATTTATTATATTTATATATATATATAGTAGTTATACAATATTTATTTTAATACTATTTTTATTCCCTTTGTGCTAGCAGACTATAGTGCAGGACAATGCGATTGTTTCATATGCATAATAATAAAAGGATATTTAAGGATAATCGTGATAGTATTTAATTAATTATTAATTTCTTAATAATATCAATTTTAAAATTATTTTTATTATATTTTAAAAAGTTAAGTCCAGAAGAAATCAGCAAGGAAGACACATCTAGATCGACTTTTTTTTTATTATCATTACTATGATAGTAATGATAATAAAAAAAAAAGTCAGTAATACTATCCCATTACTAAGACTCCGCTCTCTGCCTGTTTGTCTGTCTGTCTGCCTGTCATCTTTCTTTATTTCAAAAAATCGAAATTGTGAGATACCTGAAATTTCCACAGAAGGTGTATTTCCAATGTCATAATAACAGTATATAATAAACAAGCTTAATAAAAAAAAAAACCGGTCAAGTGAGAGTTTAATTTCGTACTTTTTTTTTTTTACAAAATAGTGCAGTAAAAGATGTTACAAATAAAGGAAAATGAAAAGAACTGCTCGCATTTAGCTAAAACCTCATGAGTTAGTGGTACAAATGTTTCTATTTGTTCATAAACAACAAATTGTTAATTCAATGAAACGGTTAATGCTACAAATGACTTAACAAAATTAATAAATAGGCAACTTAAATTACATTTACGTTATACATGAACCTATAACAGTTTGCGACAAATTGATAAACATTTGACATTTACGTAATACAAGTTGCCTATTTACTAATTTTTTAAGTGAACTTGAACATTGATCGTTGCATTGAATTAAAAAATTCATTGTTTATTAACCAAAAGAAACATTAGCACCACTTACTCATGTGTGACTAATGATATCTGACACTTAAGAAACACATTCCATGAGGTTCTAGCAAAATGCGAGCGGTTTCACATTTTGGCAGATTTTTTGATACATCCTTTACTGTATTTTTATTCAATAACAAGTGCAAACAAACAAGTGACTGAGTTAACTGTTGAAATACCACGTATAGATAGTGTTGATGACCCAATCGTATGTTTTTTACGTTATGTAAATAAAGAAAAATATCCACTCTTAGATAGCCACACACATGTAACTGATATTCTCATATAATACATACTAAGAAATTTGCACCTAATTTGCGCCCTCGCGGGTAAACAGTGATGTTTACGAAAAAAAGTTTCAAACAAAAGTTGTTTATTTTTTTACCAGGAACATTTTTTATAAATATATTAAACTATATTAAACTTTTATTGTATCTCTAACGGTTTACAATGGGTCCTACGAAATCACACTATAAAAATTTTAACTTGATATCTCTTTTCGTTTTTGAGTTATCGTGTTGACTGACAGACGGACAGACCATCGAAAATGGACTAATTAATTAGCTAATTTTATGAATACCTGTACCAAAATTTTGTTGGTTGCACCCATATTTTCAAGCATTACAAATTTGGGACTAGACTTAATATACCTTGTATATATTTCATATACAGGGTATAAAAAGTACATAGTATTATATCTTCTAGGAAGACACGGAACCCTTCGTGTGCGAGTCAGACTCGCACTTGACCACATGCAAACAGCGTTTTTAGATAGACATGTAGATATTTTCTTTTTTGTATGTATTTTTGGTTAGAAATTATACGTATGATCATTTGTAGCTTTGGTACGTGAAATAATTAAACGGGGTAAACATAATTCAAAATCATATGTCTCGAACAACATTTTTGGTACAGTTGATCGTTAACGATTTTGTGAAAATCACAGTGCTTATCCTTCCATATGGCAATAAATAGTAACATATACCTATACGTACATTACCTAACTATGATGTGTGAACTATATAACAACATATCACGTCTTCGATTGAAACACATTACAAACAATAAACAATAATAAATAGACTTCTACAGAATACAATGTGAACTAAAATACCATACAATGTGAGCTACAATACTATACTTTAAATGGTTTATTACATAGAAAGGTCGCAAAAAGGAAAATATTTTATCGGTTAAGAGCTCAAGTTGACTTTTAAAATACCTTGGATGTAAAAGTTATATTCAGGGTCTTCTTTTCAACAATTTTTGTTTGTTATATTTTCTTAAATATAGCTTATCCTTAAAATATGCAGTTCACGTTATTGTGTATAGTCTACGACTACCTTTGAAAAACAGGGGGTGTATGAACGAATAGTGTTTTTAGCGCGTCTGCAAGCTGCTCCTATTAGGGTTCGATCTCTTAATGTGGTGTTTTTGCAGATCTTTTTTCCATAAGCCTTTTATCCCCTTACTATTGTTTGATAACCTTTTGATCACCCTATAGTCATTGAGAATATAAAACGCTATGTGCTGCATTGTGTATACCAGTATTAAAAGTTAGACGAAGTGAAATTTTATTACCTGCTAACTTTTCTTAACATCAAGCTCGGTACCTGTGCCATCTCTTCGCCAATCTCATGTACATAACTTTTAAAGCACAAAAAAACCAAGTTTATCGAAATGATAATAATAATAATCATTCTCTGAATTGCTTTTGGTTTTTGCATATGTTGTTATAAAAAGTCTCAATTCGGTGTGCCTTCTGGTAAAGGCCACCTTTAAAGCTTCCATTGAGCTCTGCCACGAGCCACTCTCCTCCAGTGGGGGCCCGCTGTAAGCTTAAACTCGCCCTCCCATCTCCTTACTTGTTTTCCCCTGTTCCCCTGCTACTTTTACTATTTTTTGGGTACTAGCCTGTCACTACTTTATTCCATTTTTCTATATAAGACCAGTCAAAATATGGCCAGTCCATCTCTACTTTTGTTTGTCGATACTAATCAAGATATCCGTGACTTTGATTATTGATCTAATTTACTCATTCCTCATTTGCTCTGCTTTACTTATTCGCATCATGCTTCTCTTCATTGCTCTTTGGCAATATTGCAGAGTGTTTCTGTGATGTTTGGTGAAAGCCCATGTTTCACAACCATAAGTAATTCAGGGCAATGTGCAGGTATTAGCAAAATGCAAACTTTCCTTTCTATAGTTATTACCAGGTCTCCAGATTTCATGATCTTTTTTAGCGACCAATATTTTCGCTAGTCACAGACTTTTCTTGTGTTGATTTCTCTAGTTGTGTGGTCTTTGGGTGATATTATTTTCCCTAGATACGTGTACTCATATACATATTCTAATGCTTTTGCATCTACATTAATTGAATCATGGCTTCCAGATTATTTGAGTTTTCCTCAAATAGAATTATGGCGTCCACAAATCTAAAGTGGCTTAGTTTTTTCCCATCAACATTTAGTCCTAGTTGTGACCAGTCTAGTTTGCGGAAAACATTCTCCAGTACAGCAGAGAATAGCTTGGGTGAAATTATATCACCTTGCCTCAAACCTCTTCTCACTTTAAATTCAGGGCCTATTGTTTTAAGTTGGATTCTTGCTTTACTATTCGAGTATATAGATCTGATTAAGTTTACATATATATTCCAGGTATTCCTTGTGCAGCCAAAATTTCCCAAACAGCTTCGAGACTGCAGAATGCTTTGTTATAATCTATGAAGGCCATATACAATGTTTTATTATATTCATTGTATTTCTGAAGTATTTGTTTGACAGTATGAATGTGGTAGGTAGTGGAGAATTTTTTCCTTAAACCGACTTGTTTCGTAGGTTGGTTGTCATTTAATCTTTAACTTATTCTTTCCAGTATCATCTTAGAGAATATTTTATACAATTTGAACATCAGACTTATAGGTCTGTAATTGACTATATCCTTTTTGGCCTTTTTTATGTAGTAGAATATGAAGTTTCCCATTGTGTTGGAATATATTGATCTCTCAATGTTCTATTAAATAATTTTGTTAATACAGGGCCCAGTACATCGCCCTTTTATTTATAAAATGATCTGAACATAGTAAGATTTCAGCTTTTGCCTTGGTTTAATCTTCTAGTGATCTCTTGTCATGGCATTCTTAAGACTCTTCCATAGAGCTTTTATCTTTTGATATCTTTTTGATACATCCTGTACGCATTGTGTAAGTATAGTCTATAGCATTGTGTATATAAATATTACAAGTGAGACTAAGTGAAACAGATATATGGCATGTGTAAACGTATATAAATGAGATATTGATATATCAATAGTAAAGTGTATTGTTGTAAGACACGCATCAATGCAATTGTGTTCTGATGTGTTGTGTTATAATAGTACACAATAGTGTTTGAGTTCTCAAAATATATATTATTATATTGTTACTCAAATTTGTGTTTTACATTAAATGTATGGTTATATGTGTACATACGTATAGAATAAATTTTGAGCTTCAAATATCTTACAGTCCAATCTCATGAAATTTTACGTATATATACGATTCAACCTAGCATCATTGGGGCGTAAGTGATTGGACGAGGCTTTTTCGAACCTCTATCATCATAAACCTATCACAAGCTTTGAACTATTGAACTTCCAATCCTGAACTACAATCCTATTGAACTTTACAATAGGATTGTGATGGACCCAGCATTGGCTTTGCGCCCTTCGAATTAGCTTGACTTAACCCAATTTTACAAAATGATTGTGTTTTTTTGATGAAAATGGTTTTCCAATCGTTTTTTTCTAATGTCAAGTTTCTCTTCCAAGCCTGGAACGAATTTATGAAAACAAGGGATCATTTTTGTTATTATGGTAGTAGACACAATAGCTAAGATGGGATCTGAATAAACAGCAAGTAGGTACATGTAGGAGCTTAAAGGAAAATGTTCATTTTGTAGTAATTTTGGGTCATATCCTTTTATTGAATTTACTATCCAGCAACTTTAAATCAAGTAACTGGTTAGTGAAATCATAAGATTATTACATAACCTATTAATAAACATTAGAAACATTACCATACAAATCGCAAGCGGTGGTTTAAACGAAATGTTTCTACAGGTAGTCCGAAAAATCTGACATTCATGTTTGGCAAAACTTCTGCGATGGTCATTTTCTTCGTAAAGACATTATAATTCATTTAAAAATATATTACCGTAGGAAAAAAACATTCTTAAAATTGCAAAAACTGAAAAATTGTATCATTATCAAATTCCATGTCGAAATCCATTTTGTAATTTTTTATGCAATACAACTTACATATTTGATGTAATATTGTGTAGAAGTTGTCTCATATATGTATGAATATGAATTTTGAATACGAATTGGTAAAAAAACACATAATTTTTCAGTTTTTTGAATTTTGAGATTTCAATTCGCATACAAATTCCGTATTCATACATATATGAGACAACTTCACACTTAAAAAAACTGCAATGTCAGAAATTTTCAGCCCATACTACTGAAGCACATAGCCAAGAGGAGCTGAGAACGCTAAAAAACATACCCCCACACCCAAAATTCTAGAAAATTCAAAGAATCCAGCAAAAACTCCAGGAAAAAACTCGTAAAAAGGTCAGTGATTCATATATGCGTAATAAAAAACGAGTTTTCTATTTGATTATCAGAGTAGATATCACCTCAGCCCCCCGATTGGAATTTCTCGCTGCATATTGGCCCCCAATCTACGTGCTACGTGCTTGGTAGTGATACTGGGAGTAAAACTTCATTGCATTTAACTTGAAAATTGTGGATATATGTTTATTATACCACATTTCACCCTTTTCATGAGATGAATTATTTCATTAAGGGAGCACAAGATGCATATCTAGTTACCCCAAGTACATGGTTATTGTATGTATGTATATATGTGCTGTCTATACGTGTGAATAAACAACAATAATAAACAATTGAACTAACCTTACCATGTACCTCTAATATCCACACATACAATTAGACAGTTTGTGTGTATGTGTGTGTATGGTATGATAAGGTGCTAAACTTGTTGTCATGATTTTGACATAGTCATTTTCCGTTTGACTGATTTGTTTTGATCAATCGAACCCCCTGTATTAAAATATGTTAACGCGGTATTAATAATATAAAATATTTAGAATAAATGTTGTACATACGTGTGTATACATGCATATTTCCATTAAGGTTGTTGTCTTCCTACAATATTGTAAAAAAATTTTGGATTATATACACGGTAAGAGTATATAAGATTGTGGTGAAATAATATGTATTTTATATTTATGCAAAATCAATTATCTACGCAAAAAAAAAATTATAAAAAAAACGTGTTATTTTGCACTCGCAACTGTGTCTATTTTCTTAATCTATTGAATAAAAATGCAAAAACCATAAATTTATTTTGGGTTTGAGTTGAATCAAATGGAAAAAATCAACGTGAAAAACAAAAAACTTTTTTTGTAATAAATTTTACAAAATTCAATAGTGTTGTCACAATTTCAAGTCAAAAATTTAAATGAAAAATAAATAATCGAAAAATAAAATTTCGTTTTTTTATAGCATCAGCTGGCAGGTTGATTTTCCTTTCAGCACCGGTTGAAAAAAACTTGTTATTATTTGCGGAATGCAAACTGTAGGCAATATTCTTGGCTAAAAATTATAGAATTGTGAATAATGTAACGAAAAAATTATGTATATGCAAACACTAATGTAAAATGTAATAAACGTTGCCTAACATGTACAACTTTAGACATACAAAATATAAAGCAAACATATTAAAATATTTCTATAATTGTGTTAAATTATTATACCATGCATATATGCAATATGCAAGGTATATTAAGTTTAGTCCCAAGTTTGTAACGCTTAAAAATATTGATGCTACGCAAAAAAATTTCAACTAATTAGTCCATTTCCGGTTGTCTGTCTGTCTGTCGTCTGTCGTCTGTCATCTGTCGTGTGTCCGTCCGTCTGTCATCACGATTACTCAAAAACGAAAAGAGATATCAAGCTGAAATTTATAGCGTACTGGGGACGTAAAAAGTGACGTCAAGTTCGTAAATGAGCAACATAGGTCAATTGGGTCTGGGGTCCGTAGGACCCATCTTGTAAACCGTTAGAGATAGAACAAAAGTTTAACTGTAAAAAATATTTCTTATAAAAAATAACCAACTTTTGTTTGAAACATTTTTTCGTAAATATCACTGTTTACCCGTGAGGGAGCATATTAGGCGCAAATTGTATAGTATGTAATTATGGGAATATCAGTTATGTATGTGTGACATGTATGTATGTGTAATATGATAGAATCATCAACACTGTCTATGCATGGTATCTCAACAATTAACTCAGTCAATTGTTTGTTTTCACTTGTTTTTCTATACAGTTTCCACGTAACTAAAGACAAAAAATATAATAGCGGTGTTATGTTTTTTAGATTTTAAATATTATACTTAATAAATATCGGAAAAATATATTCGAGAAGTTTTAAATAAAAAAGTACTTAAACCAAAGTTTTCTTGAGATATTTCACCCACCAGGTGATTAGTGAGTTAATTAAAATTGAAATATCTACCTTAATGCTTTTAACAAGGATCACACTGAATAAAATCTGGGTCATAATATGTTAACACACAATTTTAGGTAAATAAAAATCATTATGGGTCAGCAACCATTCCAATGGAATGTATTGATAGTAAATCTAAATTATTGAAATAAATATAAATTATTGTATTATTCGATACAGGTTAGAAAACAGTATTAATTAGTAAAACTATTAAACTAATTTCTCTAAAACGTGCCTATAAATTTAATTAAAATCATTTTTCTACGGAAAAAAATTACTAAGTATATAAAAAAAAAAATTATTCACAATTAAATATAAAGAACAAGAACATAACTTAAGTCACATAAGAATGCAATAATTGTTATTTATTTATCTTTAGAAAAATAAAATAAAATGAATAAACTAAAAAACTCTTAAATAATTAATTATTTAGTATTACAAACAAATTGGAATTATTGTGTGTATTTAAAATCAATTATATGGTAAAATAAAAATAAATAAATAAATTGATTAAGTGTGAGGTAGGATTGTGTCTTCAGTAGTATATAAGGAAGATTAGTGGCATATAAAAAACTCGTGAGCAACTGGATTTTTGGATAAATGAATTAACTACGTAAAGGGGGGGGGGTGTGAAAATAAAGCTTGGAAAATTAAGACCTCGTAATCATTTATCAATTTACATACATTTTCCAATTTGATTTGATGAGATTGTAAAGTTTTAAACATTAGGCTCCATAGGCTTTCAGCCAAGTCATTAGTTTTGTATTTAGACATTATGAACGAACTTTGTTGTACAGCATAAAATTCTGCCCTAATACTAATCTTAAAATTTCAGGAACTAACACTCATATAACCACAAAAACCGTATTAAAATGAGCTTTCTGTTATTACAAAGTACGCCCTGTTTGCGTGATTAACGGGGATATTTTTTTCGACAAGTGTTGATGTGATCATTCAGTACAAAATCATCAACTTGAACCATAAAAGTGAAATAAAATTAAAATCGGGAAAAAGGGAAAAAGGGAAAAAGGGAGGGAGATGCCAAAATTGAACAAACTGCACTTTAAACGCGTAAATAAAAAAGCTTATATCGGGATATTTTAGAACTTTGAATAGGCTGTAGAGAGTGAAATTCTGGGTCGAAATCAATCAAAATATTTCATGGGTCATTGTTTTGAGCCCTAAATACTATCGTTCTCTCTCCAATTGAAATAATACAATGAAATCACTTGGTTTTCTGTATTACAAAGAGAAATTTTTGGAATTTTTAACGTACTTCCAACATTAGGAGTTCGGTCTGGTCCTTTCTAATGTATGTGGGTATTGATAACACAATTAAAATAAAATTGAATTTTGTGTTGTGTTTAGTTGATACGGAATACTGAATAACCGTTTAAATTAGGTTAATTTAATATAAGCCGACATAATACGATAATTTTTTTGTGTGCCTCAATAAAGACTTTGTGTTATTTTATGAGAGAATCCACACATATGTGTTTGTGCCTAGTGTTGTATGTTTTTAAATTCTGTATGTTAATGTAAAAATAAATAAATAAAATACTGCAGGTGCGCCCACTGTCCTAGCATAAACATAATAAATGTTTTAAATTTATGATATCTAGTTAATAATTCACAGGTGCATGGTATAACAATATTTAAATTTAAGTACATATAGAGCAGCTTGTGTGTTATTAGGAATTAATAAACTGGGCATTCTTTTTTAATAACTCACCTGAGGTTGTTAGGAATACTAATTGCAAAAATCATTAAATTTTATTCTTAGGTACGATTTAGTAAGTTTTTGAGTAGACAAAAATTACAAAAGCTGCAATTACAAGTTCCACCTGTCCATGGCAGCTTTGATCGAACTTCATTTAGTTTTATAAATTTGATTAAATTTTTTTTAAAGGATTCCGGTGATATTTTATTTTCATACATTTAGTATTTATGGTAAAAGTTAAATGGGCCATCATAAAAACCATTTTTTTATTGTGAGAAATGGAAAGTATTGACCTGAACGCCCTATTTGTGGCCTCACCAAATGCGGGTTCATTTCGAAAAATCCAAGAAAAGGATTTTTTTAATTTAGCATTTGTTTTATAAACTTAACTTGGATAGTTTTATAAATCAATTTTACTGAAAACCATTTATTCAATGAAAATCGAGTTTAAGATAGGGTTACTCTTGGGAACTCTTTCAATTTCACTTCTAGGTCATTCATCCAAATTTTATAATAAATATTGAATTTTGATTTAAAAATAGTGAGGTGAAAATCAGAAGAATTTTTAGAAACGGATTTAACAATAACGACTATAAGTCTATATAATCGGGATTCAATAAAAACCAGAAGTGTTCCGACTACTCAATTTGTTTCGATGACTAAGATAGAATCGATAATTTCAATAAATATAATAAGGTATTGCAAAAACAGCATTGGTTAAACACACATGCATATACCATGTGTGTTTGTACCATCTAGGCATATACATATCTGTAGTATGACAGAATATATCCGTTTAGTAATGCATCTAAGCGAGAGGTAATATATACATGTGTTTAGCATGTAATTGCCTCTACAGATACGATACGACAGATCTTCTGTTGTATGCATGCAGAGAGTGGGAGTTTTGTTGCATACAAATATTTTTAATTAACTAAAAAACTCCCACTCTCCAAGCGTCTTCCAACTAATGTTCAAAACATGTATATAATACCTCTCGCTTAGATGCATTACTAAACGGATGTATTCTGTCATACTACAGATATGTATATGCCTAGATGGTACAAACACACATGTTACAGTGTTTTTAACATCGTAACAAGAAATCACTTTAGATGTATGTACAAACAAACAATATCATTTTTTAGTGATTGGAAGAGAGAGCAAAAGTGTCCCGATAACTGAACGTTTCTGATTATCGAGTGTTTGATTATCTATATACTCAACTGTAGGCCCATTATAGTTGCAATCATAGTTATATATGTTACAGATTTTATTTGTATGCTAAAGTTGTGATTCCACATATGCATAAATTAGTTTCACAGGTAATATGCAATGAAGAAAAGATTATGTATGCTTCAAAAAATTAACGCTCAGATAAGACAGCGCCCCGTTTACAGCTTGTCCGATAATCCTATACTGAAGGATTTACAAAAAAAACAAAAAAAAAAATATTAAAAATATAAAATCAAGGTTTACGTGTATCTTGAAAACTAATTGGTAATGTGCCAAATCAATATGGAATTATTCGGAAGCGACACCACATTAAAAGTTTCATGGAAGAAAGAAATTCAGTGTTTTAATTGACCACTGTAATACATATACAGGATGTAACATAAGCCACGCCTTATATTTTGGTAGTGAATTCTAAAAAAATTATGAATGAAAGGACTCGAAATTATCAATTATTGTATACGAGAGTGGATATTTAGAAGTACGAAGTGGCAGCTTTTTCTACTCGAATGTGTAAGAGACAGTTCGTAAAAGTTTCACGAGTTTCTTTTTCACGAACAAGAAATTACTTCTTTTTTTCTGCAAAACTATCTATACAAGAACAAATAGCTTATTCTCCATTGACTGCAATGCAAATGTTGGCTCTAGTGTCACAATTGGCATTGGCAATTAGCTATTTATCACACGGAAAAAAGTGCAAAAAGAGAGTACTTATTCGTGCCGAAGAAATTAAAAAACTCTGTATCTAAAATGTTGGATTTTTGTTCCCATGAAAAATTGAACTTTTTGTGCTATGGGGTCTTTACTTCCGGATTACAGAGATCATAAACAGTCCAATCACTAGTGCCAAAGAATTATTTAATAAAGTAACCCTGTTGGTTGTTAAATTCACTTGTTAGGTGGTAATATGGATATTTTTTGAAAGTTAAAAATGCTTTCCTAATTGCGTATCAAAGAACAGACACTTCCGTCGTAATAGCTATAAGAAAAAATATCAACCAGTTCATAATTTCAGTTTTTTGTAATAAATGATGTTTGGCTGGAATAATCATCACGATCTTTAAAGAGGCAGTAGTAAATAATGTACACAATAAGAAGAAGACGTTTTTGTGATGTAGTGTGATCTTCGTGCAATCCCACGATCATACAACATAATATACTAGGAACAACGATATAGATACTGCGAGAATATGGGTAACCAACATCGATAAAAAAAATCACTGTGAACTGTTACTACTTATGTGTTTCTACTATTAATCTTCTCCACAGACCAACTATAATAGTTATCGTCATGAGAGGTAAATATCGTGGTGAGAAAGTTAAGTTTTTTTTTTTCATCTAGTTGCAATTGTTTAACGGTAATCATGTTCTATTATTACTGTTCTTTTAAAGAAACAAAATCAATGTGTTAAATTTCTTTTTAACGCCACTAAAATATGTCAAATGCTTTTGCCAATACATTGATTTCTTAAAACATACCTAGTAGTAGTATTTTTTAAAATACGGATAGTAATATAATGAAATATCGTATTTGGCGAGTCTAAAATACTTATCATTTTATAAACATAATTTTTAATTATGGAAAATAGGTATAAATCTTTCAATTGATTAATAACCTTTTATTATAATTAGTAAATAGCAAATAGATAAGTGAAGTTAGTTGGTATGTGGAAAGACGATCACCCAGTTTTATAAAATATTCTACCAAATTACTCCTATTTATTTTCTGAATATCTTTTAATTATGCTATAATAATAATTAACCAATATTATTAATTAATTAATTAGTCAAAAATTAGCTTCGCTGTTACAATGACACTTTCAGCCTGTTAATAATTACTTTTCTGTTCCTAGATTCCTTGTCTCGCATATTATTGTAGTTCTTATACGATTAATGCTTGAGTTATATTGTGTTACACAAGGAAAAGCTTCCTCCTCTTTGGAGAATGAAATCCGTATCTTTATTTATTTGTCATATTTTCCTTCTAAATATAAACTTATGCACCTTATCTTAGGTGTCCTGGGAAGTGTGGGGTTGTAAATATTTGTAAATATACGGATTTATAATACAAAGTCATCCTGTTTCGTTGACTCGAAAATAAAAAATAGATAAATGGTAGAGTACATTTGTCTATGCTCACGGCGAAAATATTACTCAAAAATATAATAAAATAAGCGGATATATAAATAAAATGCATACATTATCCAAAAAAAAGGAATACCCAGACTATAGTCTGGGTATTCTGATAAAAATATATGGACTAAAATAGTTCAAATGTCAGATTCCTTGTCTTTATATGATTATTAAATCATCCACAGCGTTATTATTTAACATTTTTAAAAAATGCCAATCGAAAAAAGGTTTCAAATTAGCTTAAAACCATACTATTCATAATTCTGTTCTATTTATCAAAGTAACACGATGCAATTTTTTTGCGATTACGACGTTAACTAACGCGAATCGAAAAAAATGTTTCGAGTAAAACTAATTTTATAATATTGAAGAATGTGAACCAATATTTCAATAATAAAAAAGGAGGTTTCCACTTTAGAAGTTGATCCCTTGGAATTGGACAAGGGATCTCGAGTTCTTCGACTGTTTGCATACTTTTGAAAAAACTTCAATTTCTTGTTCTATTTTTCGTTTAAAATTAAAACCTACTTTTCTCATACAGCTAATTTTTTGCGCGTACATATTGTTTTAGTTTTTCTCGCCTTATGTATAACTACTTATAAAAGAAAAATATAAGAAAAACTATTTACTCGTATACCTACTTGTACCATCTAGCATTAATTTCACCACAATGGTCCAGTATAAGAGATCGCAGGAAATGGAATACAAAAATTTGTTTTTTTTCTTTTTAAAACCAAATTAAACTACATGCGTCCGTATTAACCGCAACGTTGATTAATAACAGTAAATGGATAAGAGAAAAGAAAATACAATTAAATTTTCATAGTACACTTTTATTACTTTTTTTTTTTATAAATATGGGTAAAAGCGCATAATGATTCTATAACTGACAATAGAGATTTCAATATCTAATAAATTGATTTTAATACATTCAATTAGTTATTTCATAGTTCATGTTTTATAGATTTTAAAAAATTTGTGGCTTAATCGGAAACAATAATATTGGGAGAAACAATTTGATCCAGTGGCAAAGCTATCCGAATTAACCATTAATTCCTAAATTTGCGATTTTTTATTTTTTCGCTGGTTTTGCAGAATTTTCTCAAGTGGCTCACCATCACCATTCAAAAAACGTAAAATTGCTTCCTTATTCTCCTCAGTCAACTCTTTAGTTGATAAAACATTTTCCATCCATTGGGCATGCTCCTTATGGACATGATTCAAATGAAGCAACAACCACCGATTCCACGTGAACAAGTAATCACGTACGTACCTTTCAAAATATGCACGCATTTCATCGTAAACTTCGTTTGATGGCTCTTCTGATTGTGGACATGTCTCATATCGATCCAAAAGCTGTCTTGTATTTGAGTCTGTTTGTTTGTTTTTCTTTACAAACTTTTGTTTAAACTTTTCTGTAAGTGTTAATTTTTCTTTACTTGGTCGTTTTCCCTTAGAGACATGCTTTTCAGCTTCGCAAAAAACTCTTATAAACACATTTCGCTCATCTGGTGTCAAGGTAACATCATTTTTTATTGCAGCTATAAATTCGTTTTCTTCGTTTGAACATTTTACCAACCTTGCAACGTATCTCCGCATCCACATTTCATATTTGCTGTGGAAGACAGATTGTTTTGTTTCTGTGAAACTTTGAGTGCCTTCTGTGGGTGAGCATACACATATATTAAATTCGTTACCTTCTTGTTCTTTTTTTAGTGGAGAACGTCTGCATATAGATGATCTTTGGTCATCTATGTTTGGGTAACTTAGTGAATCTAAATAATCATTATATCTTGTTGAATATTTCTCGGCTATTTCTGACATTGTAGATTCTAAATTTGAATTACTTGAATATTTAGTTTCGGGTTCCCCGCCCAAGGTTTCACGATTATTTATTGAACTTTGTATCACTGGTGCATTTTTTGAGGTAAGATCGTTGCCAGAATCTGATGAACGATTATCGTAAGCATTAGTTAAAGATTTCTTCTTTTTGGAAATATTCTTTGATTCTTTTTCGATATTTGTTGCAGGGTTATCGTCAGAATCCGATAAACGATTATTGTAGGCATTAGGGGCGGGTTTCTTCGTTTTGAAATTATTCTTGATTTTTTGGTTGGTATTTGCCGCAATATCATCGTCAGAATCTGTTAAACTATTATTGGAGACATCAGATATCTTCATTTTAGAACTATTCTTGAAGTTTTTTTCGTATTTTGATACAATATCATCGTCAGAATTTGATATACTATTATCGGAGGCCTTTGATGTAGCTTTCTTTGTTTTGAAATTATTCTTTGAATTTTTTTCGCTATTTCGTTCGAGGTCTTCATCAGAATCTGACATATTATTATTGGAGGTATAAGATTCACGTTTCCTCGTTTTAAAATTATATTTGGAATCATTTTCGATATTTGATTCAAGATCGTTGTCAGAATCGGATAACTGATTATTATATACATTAGATGTACGTTTTTTTGTTTTATAATTATTCTTGGTGTCTTCCGTATTGGGTGTAGTTCTTTTTTTGGGAGTATGCTGAAGTCTATATACCATACTGATTATTTCCTTATTGAAATTTTTATCAGCCCCAGAACTTTCTAGATCTAAGTTTGTAATAATTATTGGTGGACTTGTGAACACGAATATTGGTGATAAATCGTCACTTTCTTTATCTTTATTCGTTAAAACTGCTTTACCTTTTATAAGATCTGCTGATACAATTGGAATATTAGGCAGACCATTGTCAGTTTTGGAACTTTCTTTTGATTGATTGTGCGTATTAAGCAGTTCATTGTAAGATTTGATAATTTCTTTCAATTGGTCGTGAGTAGCCAGATCATCGTAGGGTTTCAATAATTCTTTGAATTCGTTGTGATCTTTAATGGACTCATCGATATTTTTCAAAAACTCTTCCGTTTTATTATTCGTTTTATAAATTGACCTGTACGAGCCAAGTTCAGGTTCAGAATCATCATCCTTTTCAATCTTTTTATGTTGGCCATGTGCACTGTCATTATTATTTTTATCACACATTACATAAAATATTCTAGGAATACCTACAAAAAAGTCACTTACTTTTTGAATGGATAAACACGAATCTTTTTATTTGATGAAAATTATCCAAATATTCCTTTTGTGATGTATACAAATATTAAGTGTAATTATTGATAAAAATAATCAGCATTTTGTTGTTTGCTTTTTAGATTTTCATGATTAACCAAAAATTTGGTAAAATATTTAACGTCAAAATATTTCCAAGATGTGTGAATCGTACTAAGCTACTGAGGGTTACATATTCCACTCGAAGAACTTAATGCAGTATCTTTTTGATTAGTTTGCACACTTTTTATCATCCTATGGTACAATTAATTTTTGATCACATCCTATTGTGGTTTTTTTTCTAGCACAGGTTTTACAGCAGCGAGGTTTTAAAGATTACTATATTATCAATATTTCTTATTCTGGTTCTCTGAGGATCACAAAATTGGTGCCCTAATATACATAATTGGGATCAACGAGCCCAGCTACAAAATTTTTACATTAATCAAACCATAAAGACTAAGAAAAATTAAACACTTTTCAGTTGTCTGAAATTTAGGGGCTGAAGGGAAAATGACCAAAGGGATATAGAAAGTCTGAAATGAGAACGCTAGTTCTTATACAAAGGTCATACATCATTTTTTGCTTATGAGAGATATGGAAAGGAGAAGTGCATAAGGAATCACGCTTTAATAAGTATTTAATAGAACTTAAAGAAGTTTTAAGCGATTTTAAGACTTTTTTTCTGAAAGCCAATGATGAGTATCGAAAACATTTTTGACAAATTATTCTAACTGAATGAACTTCCCATAAAATTTTCATAAACCTTTAAAGAAAAACATTTTTTAGTCATAAGGGAATTATATTTTAACATTTATATTTTAACATTATTTCCACAATACAAAAAATTTATATTTTGATTAAATAATTCAAATGCACGCTGCTTCAAAGCCATTTTTGATTAAGAATTTAAATATATCATGGACAATCAAGTCAAGGTGCTTCATTTTCGAGAGTTATTCGTCGCTAATTATTTAAATTAAAATTTCACAAAAGTATTTTACCAGAAGTATTTTTAACATAAATTGCACGTTACACTTTTGCTAAAACTTTCGAATCAGTTTAAGGTACAATATGCAGATTAGAAAATTAGATAAATATTTTTATTTGCAGCTCTTTGAAATAACGATTTTTTAACGAATTATTTCTTTGTAGAAAATTTACTTAAGCACATATATCTTAAACCTCGACCAAATTTTTTCATTCGTATCTTTCTTTGTTTCTTGTTAAATGGTTTGAAATCGTCGTTCAAAAAACTGATTATAATTTTTTGATTTTCTTCTGTTAATTGGTCTTCAAAGTCCAAAAGTTTTTCAAGAAAATCAGCCTTATCGCTGTAAGATTTTTTGAATATCGATGTTATCATGGATTTTCCCATGGATTTCGAAACATTGTCTTGTACATCATTTAGATCAATTGAAAGGGCATCTTCAGTACTTGTTGTAGTGATAATTTCACCATTTTTAATTGAAAAACTATTTGCTGCCGTTATACGTGGCTTAGATTGAATTTCAAGTTTTGGTAATTGCGGATTCAATGTTAATACAGGAAAATATTGTCCTCTTAAACGTTCATAATTTGATAAAATATTTATAATGTCTACTTGTAGACTCGCTATATTCTCGACATTTTCGATATTTTCGGGTGCACTTGAACCTTCTGAATGCTCTTGAAAATTTTGATTTGTGTGTAATATTTCTACACTGTTTTCTGAAGTTGACTGTATTGAAGTAAATGTAGATGTCACACCTCCTCGGTTATCTTCTATTTCTATTTCTATATTTAAATTTGTTTTTGATGGTGAATCATCTAAAGGGATGTTGTTATTTGACGCATTAATTATTTCGTTATTTTTTTCAGTAATTACAACCATTGTCTACATAGAAAATCGAAAAAAATACGTTCTTCAAAAACTCAAAGTATCATAATTAGTTCATCTATATCAGTTTCCATTTCCAAAAAAAAAAAATTTTACAAACTTACAATAAATAAATTTTTACTTTTATTATGAATGTCGACATGAGTGGTTCCGATATTTCAGATATCAGATATTTTAGAAAATTCGGCCCAAGGCTATTTTCCGATTTAAAGTCAGAGGACTAAGTCCCAAAATCATGGATTAAAATGACTGCGCACTTTTGATTTCCCATATGACTTTAATAACTTCTTTCCATATAAGAATAATTTGTTTTGCCAAATATATTTTCTTTTTTCGTAATATAGAAGTTAATTGGTTATGAATGTCGTAATCGGTTACATAAAACCTCATTTTAATCTTTTAGCGCGTGCTAAATGGAATTCACGTGAAGGTATTCCTTTGTTTTCTCTGAAATCTGAAAATAGTTTTGTGGTTGTTGTGACTACTTTAAGAAAAGCATCTTCTCTTTCGATATTTAAAATATGTTGTTTGTGATTCAATCAAATTACACATGAATAGGGGGGAATCTTGCATCAAATTAGGTTTTTTTTTTTTTCATGTGTTTGCAATGGAAAGGTTGTGTTCAAAGCCAGAAAAGAAATTAATCGATCGATTTTTCAGAGAGTAGTGGAAGAACTTTTTGTTATTTAATGCTAGAGAAACACCGAAAATAAGACAATTTCTGCCAAGCAACGAATAGTGACCTGACTTGCTCATAGCAGTAGAACATGTAACAAATATACATGTATAAAAGTTTACTATTCTAAAGCCTAGAAAAATCATAACAATGACGATTATAAATAAGGTGATATGTTCTCTCTCTCTCTCTCTCTCTCT
Source organism: Chrysoperla carnea (assembly GCF_905475395.1). Taxonomy (NCBI): domain Eukaryota; kingdom Metazoa; phylum Arthropoda; class Insecta; order Neuroptera; family Chrysopidae; genus Chrysoperla; species Chrysoperla carnea. The sequence continues at coordinate 67,322,528 of NC_058337.1, read as the reverse complement.
CTCTCTCTCTAGATAATAAAAAATTTTCAGAATACAAACGCAAAAATGGAATTTTTATTTCAATGGATTCATAAATAATATTGGCTACTTACATTTTCCCGTAGGACGCATCCTAGAAAGTGTAATAACTGCAAAAAAATAACACGCATTTTAACAAAGTTTTATTGCTTTTGGTCCATATTTTAAAATTTGACAATGATTTTAATTATGAAAGGTAAATGTCAAATTTCGATGGTTACCATAGAACTAGTTTCTTTCTTATCTTCTTGTCTCTGTTCTCTGTCCATTAATTAATTTCATTCATATGATGCTATTTCATTCAAGACATTTTCAAATTTGTTTATAAATTCCTTCTATGATTATAACCTTTCGAAGCAATCCAGAATATGCCACGTAATTTAATACACACATACAAAGCTATATTATTAAGAATTTTATATTTTAATTATTTATGAGAAATAATTCAACAATTTGTAAAATTCTTATGATCCAATTAACAAACAATTAAAAAATTTAATCCTGGTTTTAACTTGGTAGTTCAAGATACGGTATTAGAGGGTGTAGAAAAAGATACGTTTCCCAACGCCAAATGTAAAAATCGTGTTCAATATTAAAGATCCGCCTCATAGCAACTTTTCTTTTTCTGGTAAAGGTCTACAAAATGAACCTGTTTACTGGAAAATGAATCTGACTGGAATCGAAAAATAATGTATTGTGTGCGGCATACTTTAATTCACTATAACCTATATACTTGTTAATCTAACACGCACATAGCGGGGCTATAAACAAGCGTATAAAACATAGCGGGGCTATAAACAAGCGTAGATTAGATAAATTTACTGTTTTGAAAATAGAACACTATTAAAAAATACCTTGACATTTCCTTGTTTTAGAACAACAAAAATTTTTCACAATCTCACGTAATAAATCATAAAAAATAATAAATTATAATAAAAAAAATATACATTAATTTCTATTAAATATCCGCTAATTAATTCAACAAAAAACTATAAATACGTTGATAATAAAATTGATCAAACAAATAAATATAAATAATAATACAAAAGTATTTTAATTGTAATATTACAATGTAGTATAAAAATGTATAGAAATGAGTCTTTGAATTAACAATTGCCAAGGGTTTCGTAAACAGACTTTTTGGTATATAATAAAACTATTATTACTATTTCAGGGATACTCTGCCAAGCGTTTTTAATATTCAATAATATTTTTATTAAGATCTCAGTGCCGCTGTAGCAAAAAAATGAACTCTTTGTCAGAACAGATTTATCTTTAATCTTTACGATTTTGCTACTCATTGTATTCTTGTTCTGACTTTGCGTGTTGTTGTCTTCAAAAGGTTGAATTGAAAATTAAATTATGATCAAAGTCTTCATCACAAAGCGTCGAAATTTAGATTAAAAAATCAACTAGAATAGCATTTTGCCTAATGCTGTAATACAAGTGACTCTTGGCCATTATTAACGATTATCCAGCAATTGATGTCACGCAAATGTTAAAAATTTTGCGACTTTGTTATAAATATATACAAATATATATATATATATATATATATATAAAATATCATGTATAGACAGTGTAGGAAATCGTTAATTTTTTTACGTCATATAAGAAAAGTTTATATTACTTTGTGTGTAAGAGTGGCAATCTTTCTTTACTTATATGACGTAAAAAAATTAACGATTTCCTACACTGTCTATACATGGTATTTCAAAAATTTACTCAGTCAGTTGTTTTCACTTGTTTACTTTTTTTTGTATACTAAATGAAAATTATATTTTTAGCCAGCTAAACTAATGAAGGTTTTAAAAACAGAATGAGCCCAACAATTTTTTTAACTCTAAAAACATTTTTGGTAGACAGTTATTGATTTCAATTACTTTTCTATACTCTTAATGAGGTTCTGATATTCCAGTAAAGACTTGGTAATAATTAACTATTGAACTATTGACACTTTATTTAATGCATGACTTTATTAATTAATGAAACTTTATTAATTAATACATAGCAACTATAGTTCTCTTCTCAATCGAATATAACAATTTCATACAGTTCATTACCATGTGATGGAACATTGATGATTAAGGCTCAACTTCAGAAGCTGTGTAGAATAAGACAGCGTAAGACTTTTTCTGTGTAAATTGTTTTTGTTTCTTCCATCAAATATTTTCTAGATTTTCGTAATTTTACAAAGGAGTGAGTGTTTTTCATATAAAAATATCGATATTAAAAAGCATTGAGAAGAGAAGAGTTGTGAAACGGAATACTAAAAACACTTTTTTATTATAAAAAAAAGATTTTGCGATAATTTTGTATCTAATGAAATAATATTGTATTAAATACAAATAAACCGATTTAAATGTATAATATCAAAAAATCAGGAATTACACGAAATAATAGGATAATGTAAAGTACCCCGGTTTCAATTTACCTTAAATTACTGTATAGTTTCTCGAGGACTATTGCTTTTAATGAAAGCCAACCATATGAAAAAAAAATTTACTAACTTGAAGGCATGTAACCGAAACAAAGACTATCTATTCTATCCATAGGCATTGGTTTCAAAGTAAAAAAGAATCACAGTTTTAATGTTTCAACATTGGAAGTAAAACAAATTTTGCTTTTACTATTCATTTATTTATATTCCTGAATTAAACTTAACTTCATATTTGTAGGTATTTTGTTATTCAATTTAATTCAATTCGAATTTGAATTGATCTTAACATATATTGAGTAATAATACAAGTGAAATTTACAAAATTAAAAAAAAACCCTGACAAACTTTTTGGGTCGGAACCCTCAACATGCACTTGAAAAATATCTTAAAGCATTCTCCATTAAATTCCATTTTTCTTATGAGCCGTCTCCAAACTGAACCAATTTTGAGGATCATCGACTATTTTTTTGTTGTTCCGGGTACGGAAACCTAAACTCCCGCTTGAAACATTGCTAAGAACACTCTTCATTAAATTACCTATCAATTGAAAAAAAATCAAAGTCGGTTCATCCGTTTAAGTGCGAAGATGCCACCGACAGTCAGACAGAAACACACACATAGCGGTCAAACTTATAACACCCCTATTTTGGTTCGGGGATTAAAAACTACTTAAAGGAGGCTGTTTTCATTTTATATTAAACATAAATTTAGAATTGATTCCCTGGTACTTCAGTCTCACCTGTTATTTTGAATGAATTAGATATTAGAACACAAAATGTAACATAAACATCGTTATTAAGTTTTGGTATAGAGAGATTGCGTGTTTATCGATTCAGTAAGCAAACATTGAATATTATAACAATAACATCCAATGGATATTATTATAGAATATTACGGTTATTATCAAATGTTCACAGTTATAACAAATCGAATAGCTTTACATGCTTGATGCGTTGAAAAGTGCAATGTTGTTACACTTTGAAACTTCTTGGGAGCCTTGAAAACGTTTAACTGACTTGCATGGGAACGATCGTGACATTCAAGATTTCATCCATGAAATTCGAATATACTTTTCGAATTATAAAATTTTTCCATTTTTTGTATGAATAAAAAATATAAACTTAGTCGAATTTATTATTCCACACAAAACGGCAGGAAATTTTTTTGATTATCTGTTATTTTAGGAGATAATATATTATTTTCAAAATACCTTTTGTTTATCGATAATTATTAAAATCAACCCAGTTTAATGTAAAAATTACCGTATTATTTTAAAGAAGCTGCGTAAACTGAACTCCACCAACCCTAAGCCAAGATTTGTAGCACCACTTATAGTGGTCTCATCAAGATAAACAGAAGCTTCAGTTAATCGTTGTTCAAAATCTTCTTTTGATGTAACATTTTTGTGGGAATTTAACAATTCCCACAAGAGATAGTTCGGAGACCGAAGTGGCCATTGGATTGAGCTATGTGTTCCTAACTACCTTCATGAGGCTTGTCTAAGAGTGTATAGAGATCAAGTTTAACTGATTCTTTAACTAGGTAAATATCTTAATTTTAGTATTCAGTTTGAAGTGCTATAGCTTTCGAAAAATATAAGGTAGCTTGACAAAAATTTTTCTCAAATACTTTTGACAATATAAAAAAAATAGGGGTTCATTTGAAATGAAGAGTTAGTTGTTATATCTTTTTTACCGCTTAACTAGTTGATTAAATACGTATATTTAATTTTTTCAAATAATTTCGCACTCTAATAGCGAATCATAGGGCGTTAAAAACTCGTCAAACATATTGGGTGAAATTTTATTTTACAGTTACAAGCAAAGTTTCATAGCTGTGCTAAAAGCATAGTATCGAAAAGTGTTCAATTTGTAGGAAATAAACCGTGTTTTTGACTCAATCTAAAAAATGCTTCGATGATCATCATCTAACATATCATAAAATGAATAATATCACAAAATTAATAATGGTATTGTTTTTGAATTTTATCAGCATTACTTTTTGTTTGTTTGGTAGCAATGATATATAATTTATTGTTTGAATTACTGTTATCATTTAATAATTACATTTTTTTAAATTACCAACCAACAAACTCTATGCTTTTAGGTTATTTTTTGTAAGGTTGAAGTGGTATAAAGCAGGCATGGGCGAGTTTTTTGATCCGCATTGCTCATAGAGGAGAAAGCGAGACAGGTATACGACTCTTCTACCTATTCCAGTTTCTCTAATAGTAATGAGATAGGTAGAAAAAAAATGTTCTCTCTCTGTCTTAATCGTATTATTGGTTGACACTGCTTAGATTGTCGCTGTCTCGCTCGTTATTTAGTTACAGAAGTCTGAGAGACTTCTCTGAGCCACATTTGCCCATGCCTGGTATAAAGCAATTAACTTTAAATGAAGTAAACGATAATATCACTAGTATTTTCTTATGTAGAACCAATCAAAAATTTCTATTCTTTGAAAAGTTCCTCAATAGAAATAATGCAAATAATTATTTAAGATATTGAGTACGTACGTTTTGTGAGAAAGTCCCTCTCCAGTATTTCAGCCATTTGTCACATCTCCAGTATTTCAACCAGGTAGTTTCATCTATTTTCTTTAAGGCACTGTTTGGTTGAAATAGTAGACACCTCAACTCCAGAATCTTTGTTTATTTGATGGATACTCATTCTTGCTACTTCTTTCCGACTGTTAAAAAACTTTGCCATAAGATAATTGAATGACTATCAACGCGACTATCAACAGAGAAGTTATTTTATGTTTCTGCCTCCTCAACTTCCTCATTAGGTAATCGACATAAACTCTACAGGTAAAATAAATCTCTCGAAAAAAGGAATCAAGATGCTGAAATTGTGTATGGAATATACTAGATTTGACATTTAGTTTATATTTCGATTGCTATATTTCGTATATATGGAACTTTCCGCTTAAAGCTTCAGGAGCAAATAAGTTTCTCATCCACCTGTAACTAATATATGTAGCTCGTGTATATGACTCATTAAACCACTTTTTATTTTACGATGTATTATTTAAACAAACATTCAAATATGAAATAAAATTGATTTAATAATATTTTTGTTATATAATTTCATGGTTTTTACATAGTTAAAGAACTCGTGGTGCTTTTGACTTGTGCCCAATATGTTATTATTAACACGCAACTTATATTGTACTGAATGCAAAAGTAATTGTGTAATTGACACGCTATTTTATTGTGAAAAAGTTTTAGAATTTTATTGATATGTAAATGGAAATGAATTTAGCCGTCAACAATTGATTGGGAAAAGTTTTATGGAATATCTTATGATTTGACATGTATGCATGTATGTATATTTGTTTATAAATTCCTTTGTAGCCTCGTATGTTCCAAACGACTTGTTGGATTTCGATAAATCCGATATCGTTATATTCGTCTTAAAAATCCAAGTGTTTGAAAAAAAGACAAAATGACGGATTTCTTGACCACACTGTCAAACATGCCAAGTACCACAAACAATCCCACATATTCTACTTACATGCACCAAATACAATCATCAAAAGCAAACATTACATTTATCCATGGGTATAGTAGAACTTCTTGGAAACTATACAAATACTTACAAAACCACATAACTCCTCACGAAAATTTAATATACTAATTATATGTAATTCAGAATATATAATACAAGCTGCACAAATACCCTAGCTGATGAAAGTGCAGTTAAAAAAAAAGAGATCTGAATCTGAATGATTTTTGTTTTTAAAGCCTTCTCAAACCTGAACCGGTTTTGAGGATCATGGCCTATTTTTAGTTGTTCCGGGTACGGAACTCTAAACTCGTACTCGAAACATGTGTAAGAATTTTATTAGAACATATGTAAGAATCTTAATAAACTACCTTTGTCCTTAAAGCCTTCTCCAAACTGAACCGATTTTGAGGATCATGCCTATTTTTAGTTGTTCCGGGTACGGAACCCTAAAATCACACCTGATACATAGCGAGAACACTCTCCATTAAATTGCCTTTCAAACGAAACAAAGAAACTAAAAATCGGTTCATCCGTTTAGGCGCTACGATGCCACAGACAGACAGGCAGGCACACACATACACACACACACATAGCGGTTAAACTTATAACACCACTTTTTTTGGTTCGGGGGTTAATAAAAGGAAATTTCACCGAATGTGATCAAATTTTGTGTTGAATCGGGATTTTCTTCCTTTTCTTTTATCCAAAATAGACTCCAAGCAGACTCAAACAATGGAAATTAATCATAAAATCACGATCGATATGACATTTCTAGATATTTTGGTTGTGGCAAATCGAATAAAACCATTCATTTTCCAAGAGATTCCATTTTTCAATAAAATTTGAATAATGTTTTTGTAAATATTATGAGATTTGCTGTGAAACATAAATATTTCAATTATGACGCATCGAATATAAACCACCTTTTCCTCTTCCAACACAAAGTTTTGGCTTTTCGGGTTTCATTTTTCGGGACATACCCTTTTTCCCCAAAATAAGACTAATCCGAAATCCGACATGCGAGCTGTATATTCCGTATATTTAGACATTTGGCAGGCGAATAAAACCATCCCTTACTCGAGTCATAATTTGGTTTGAGAACCTCCTTGTTCTGTATTTGTTGTGATAGGGTATCCAAACTACAGCATTTTTTTAAAATTTGTTTGTCGTTATGAAAAAAGGATTGGTTTACTCATTTTAGTAGCAAATAAATTGAGGTACATAAGGTGAAATTTTAGTTTTACTTTCTGAGACTTTATGAAAACTTTAAGATCTGTATCCAAAAGTGCAATATCAAAAAGCGTACCGACCACACTATTTTTTACAAAACCCATATAAAAACTTGTTTTCTCAAAACTCTAAGCACAATAAATAAATCAAATCGAAACAGACAGCACAACATCATACAAAAATTTATACTGACACGGTGTTGTAATTTCATAATAATGCAAACGAAAAAAAAAAGAACACAACGAACATAATTTGATAAAATGAAATTGTTAAATAATTGACTTAAAATTAAGATTTAACGATGTAGAAAATTTCATGTGTAAAAGCTAGCTGGCTAGAGAGATACATGAACAACACAGCCAAAGCAAGTTACATATACAATCGCTCTGGCTAGCTCTATATTTATGGTAAAAATATGAGATAACAATATATATTATGTGAATAATGTGTTAAAGTTATGCGGGCACAATGTTACCATGAGTGTGTGTTTGTGTATGTGTGTTGTTGCTACTATGTTATAACTTGGAAGAGATATTATATGGAATCAAGTAGCCAGCTAGCCAATTTATGGTCGAATGAAATGATCGTAATTAAACTTGTTCATTCAGTATATGTGTATGTTCAAGAAAGATTTTGTATCATTAACTTATAAAATGTTCACTATGTTTATTTTCTGAAAAATCAGGTTAAAATACGCACCGCAGGGGAAAAAGCGGAAAATCATAACAGGACCCTGAACCTTGTAAAACGAAAAAAGCACTATTTATTGTATCTTTAGAATACGCGATGATAAAGTTTGTCTACGTTGACTTGAAGAAAATTATGAAGGCGGCAAGACTAGTAAGGATAGCAGGTGGAAAATACCGTATGGACAGATTTTGGTATCACTACCGCCGATCACATTAATGCATTCCTCAATGTGCCTTCAAATAGTTTCATGACTTCTGATCAAAAGAATCAATCTAGTTTTAACAGTGTCATCGATTTTATTGATTAAATCAATTTGTACTAGTCAAACATTTTATAAGATTTTCTGGGAAATCTAAGTCGTGCGAACTTAGTGCCCATAAGTTTTTTCAGTCAAAATACTTTGTGTGCAAATTACTTTGACAAAAACGTATCAATGAAGTGGATTGAATGAAAATTGGGTGATATTTTACGGTGAATCACATTTAATGAAAAATCAAGGAAAAAGCCAAAACCTACTACAATAAATAACACAAAACTGTTTTTAATATTACTGCTCAATACCTACACTAACTTTGGCCAATAAATTTTTTTTCTGACATAAAATATTTGTTGTTCAAAAACGCTTTCTTTTCAAAGACAGTTTTCTGTTAGTTATTGTTGTTGGTGGAAGTTTTCAGATACTATCTGAACTTACTTTCAAGTCTCTATGCTTTATTTCTAATTGTAGGAGCTTTTAGACATGAGCACCTTTTTTAAAACGTCGAAAAAAGCAGTAGTTTTTCCTGGGAGTCTCAACAGGTTGTCTTGAATCATAGCAAAAAACGTTCTTGATCAAATCATTTTTGAAATTATAATCCTAAATAACAATCGGTTCATCCTTTGGGAGCTGTGATACCACGAGACAAACATACAAATACACATGTTAAACGCAAAAAACTTTTCTCTGGTTGAGTCCAGTTTTAATAAGTACGATATAGTAAAAAGAAATATATAAATCGTAACAGTATAACAAGGCTTCAATTATAGTCGAATACTTTCGAAGTCTATAGATCCAAATCATCTCTTCCATATACAAAAACCAGTACACATTATTAGAATGAGACAAATGATAATTAAAATCACGTGTGTAAGAAAGTGATGCAAAATAAATATATATAAACTCACAAGTGTGGTAAATATTTCACACATTGTGATAACTATAATTATAGTCTTTAAGAATAAATTTTGTTATTTTTATTTTTATATGTCTTAAATGTACATAACCTTACTATTGCAAATTTAAACAACTTAACCTTAATTCATGATGAAAATTGACAGTTATTATCTTTTTTTTCTTCTTATACCCTGATTGACTGCTACGATTTTAACTTTATGTATTATATATTGTTGATAATGAAGGATTTTATTTGATATAAAGAATAAATTTTCATTTTTCGCATCGATGTGTTGAATAACTACGTTGATTATGAAATAAAATGAAATTTCATATCTTCTATTATTTTAATATAAATTTTCTTTTTACCACTAAAAACATTTATTTTCTTTGAATTCACCATATTTCATTATGAAATTAATTTTTCGTCTACTGTATGCATAATCAATGAGGTTTCATCTTCGTTGTGCGGTTGGTTATTTTTCCTTGTTATATTTGTGCTCTTTCTAGCTAACCAACTCAAACACTTAGATACACAGATAGATACAGATGCGAAAGATCTGTTGTTTCTTATGTTTTTTTTTTATAATAAACTATACAGTATGAGGAAAATATAAGACAAGTAAAGCTTGGTGGCCCAAGTGAAAGGAAAATCTTTTAAATATTTTTCAACATTATTTAAAAAAAAGTTTGAGTACTTTCATATACTCTTGGAGGAAAATAATGTTAGTCGTAAATCTTAAGTGACCATGATCGTTTTTTTAAATTAAGATCAAACCACTTTTTTCACTCAAAAATCTCATTTAAAATGTCAATTTAAAACCGGCATTTTAAGTTTTTAATATATTTGTCTATTTTTCATGGAACCCCTTAAAATCAATAGCTTAGGTCAAATCCATCATGGCGGCGATGTTGAAATGTCAAAACAAAGTGTTGTTGTCATACTTGTAATTGAAGATTCGTAAGGAAAAATGTAAAGTGATACGTGATAAGTAGTATTTTAAGTCAAAAAGCGAAAAAGTTCAGTGAAATCATGATGTTTTATGTAAAACATTTTGTGAAATGAAAATTTCGTATTCAATGCATGTTTTTTTGATAAATATCCTTATATTCAATGTATATTTTTTTGATAAAGGTCCCTATACTCTTTCGATAAATGTGTTCTTTTATAATTATCCCTAGCTGGCCCAAGCAATTACCTCAGTTGCTGGCACACCTCACACTGTACGGAATACGATGCTCAGTCTATGCACTATATATATGTCAATGAGTAGTGTGTAGGATTTCGAACTTGTGAACGCGTCCTCAATCAAGATGAATTTAGGCTATATTGGTTGTCCACGAGGCACACACTTAACCCATAGGGCCCCGTTGTGTTGCAAATTTGTGTTTTAGCATCTTTTCTGCTGATAATTTCAGTCCCCCCCCCCCCAATTTATTTTTAGAAGCTGAATACACGTCGTTCTTGCATGTACCAAACACTTCAATAGGCCATCACAAATATTAATTAGTTTAATTATTGTTGTGATGGCGGGAATCGAATCCGCTACTTTAAGCATAGCGTGTTTGGAATGGGTTATGATTTATCACTCAGCCAATACGGTTGACATCCTCATCCTCAGCAAGTGAATCATAAAAGCTGTACAATATTTAGCAAGAGCAGAAAACGTTAAATGAATGTTTCAGGTTTTTATTCAACTCTACAATTTTTATGCAAAAATAATTTTAATGTAGATTAATATTATTTTAGGAATTTGAAAAAAAAAAAATTAATATTAGCTAAGTGGTTTTCAAATAAAATAACTAATTGTTAAATTTCTGAACGATAGGGATCACCGATTCATATTAAATGAAGCGAATTGAGGACTGAATGTTTATTCTCATATACTTTTCTGGATTTAAGGAGAGTGAGCAATCAATTTCCGTACCAAATCAGCATATATAGTGGAAGACGCATTTCGTCCATTTACAGAGGCAGGCATTGCTTTCTGAAAAATCAACCCCTTAAAAGATCTGTATTATTATCGAATACGCCAGAAATACTTTGGACAGATACACAGCTAAATTTCAGTAGAATCTGGTACAGTTAAATGTTAACACGATAACTTAATAATACGGTAGTCAATAGTAATCAAGCAAATGCAGTATTTGTTTCAGTTTTCAGTCTTTACGATACATAAATATAGATATCTCTACCAAAGTTCATCAGCAGCATCAGTTATCATATTACGATGAAAAATACACAACGAAACATTCGTTATTACCATTTTCCTTTCTTTCATCAAACATTATTTTTCTAATAATATTTTCTGATCAAACTAAGAAGGGAACTTCTTCTATAGTAGGTACAAGAAGAAATATATGTAGCACAATATAAAAACATCTTTAACAATATATATCTTAGATATACTCCCCATAAAAACCATTACCAACGACTTACGAACCTAACCGACTGACTATAATTTTCATATTTAATTTCTTTCTAATTTACATCCTTGAATTATGCATTTTATATGTCTATCTTTTATTAACATGTATAACATTGTCTTTGTCATTATTATATACGAAAGAAAGGCATCCATTCCAAGAGAAGGCTTGGCTTTCGTTTGTACACCTTCCTAATACGAATTTTAAATATTATGATTTATTAATGCAGTTTTTCCTTCCTTTCATGTAAATATTTTTCCAACGTACATAGAAACACACTTTTGAGTTAATGGTAGTTACCCAAAATAGAAAAATTATGCCTTGTCTTCAATGAAAATTCAATACTCAAGTAAAAATTTTCAAAAATATAAGTTTAAATCGTTTCTTTTTTTATATACATGTATATATGTAATATATGATATATCAAGGATACTAAGCTTAGTCCCAAGTTAGTAATGCTTAAAAATATTGATGCTAGGAACAAACAATGGATATAGTTGTTCATAAAATCACCTAATTAGTCCATTTCCGGTTGTCTGTCTGGCCGTCTGTATACACAATAACTCAAAAACAACAAAAGATATCAAGCTGAAATATTTATAGCTTGCTCGGGACGTAAAAAGTGAGGTCGAGTTGGTAAATGAGCAACGTCAATTGGGTCTTGGGTTCGTTAGACCCATCTTGTAAACCGTTATAGATAGAACAAAAGTTTAAACGTTAAATGTTCTGTATAAAAAAATTAACAACTTTTGTTTGAAATATTTTTTCGTAAACATCACTTTTTACTCTTGAGGGCGCAAATTGTATAGTATGTATTATATGAGAATATCAGTTATGTATGTGTGGCATGCATGTATGTGTAATGTGACGGTGTAATTAACACGGTCTATATATGGTATTTCAACAATTAACTCAGTCAATTGTGTATTTTCACTTGTTGTATTTTTAATACTCAATGTAAATTTTCAAAAGCTGACTTCTGTGTAAATGTGTTTCCTACGATTATCAGAACCTTCTGAAGTTGTGCATTTGATATCTAGGATGGGGGTGTAATATCCAAGTTGAACTTAGGCTTCTGGGGTCCTGGAACTAGAGGATACTGTGCGAAGTAGAAAGATATATAGTTGTTCCTTATTTAACTTTTGAAAAAAAAATTTCACGAATACATCGAACAATTACTGGAAGCCAGCTTCTAAATGTTTTCTTCTAGACGCTACTAATATCGAAAAATAAATAGACAATACTAGTATCAAAACTTCTGTTAAAATGATTTCTTTCATAAGGTATTGATTTTGAGAAAATTTATTTAAAAATTAAATCCACCTTTTTGTTTGAACTGCATAATCATTATTTCTCCATGGTAAATGAATGAACGCAGTTGTTCTTTGAACGAAAATTTGTGAGAAAATTAAAACCACCTTTTTTTGGAAACTCTGTTGTTTCTTCGCTTTAGTAAATGAATGATTCGACAGTATATATTTTAACTCACAAATGAATACAAACATCGATTGAATAAACTTATAATAATATTCAATGTATAATAGATATTTTCTCTTCGTTTATCATACATATCGTAGATTGTTGTAAATATCTTTGTCTACATATTTTGAATGGAAATCGTAAACCTCATTCCACCTAATGCCTTCACTGTGAATGTGATTACACTATACTACACTATGCCTTCTTCTATTCGTATATATATAGTTTTTATGTACGTAGTAATACCCTGTATATGTATGAAAACACTGGCTTGGCATATTATATATACATATATTCAATACAGACTTTTACTATACAGAATAGCCATATTAACTTGATAATTAGGTATGTTATCCGACTTGCAGATGAGCATGAAGGAGGCTATATGGATGGAATAAAAAGTGCCTTCACTTCGATGTTGTGAGGGGTACATATAATATCTTTATGTGTATGGTCCCCCCCTTAAAGTTGTATAAAATTGTGAGACCTCAATCCTCTACAATCCATTTTACAAGAAGTATATTGTAAGTGATGATACTTTGGTACACATTTTTTAGTTATTTTTTGATATATCATAATAATATGAATAAAACTGCTGTTATTTTTTTATTACAAGAATAAAAGTATCTCAAATTTTATAAGTTATCGTGCTAAACGAACATGACCTTCAAAAAAACAATCCACCACGTGATATAATAACAAAGTGTATTAAAATTAACAAATGTGTATGATATCTGCATTTAAGAAAATTTTTCACTTACTAACCAATAAAGCAAACTTAATCATCATCGACCACGTGAATGTAAACTTTAAAAAAACTGTGTTTTGACGTTGCTGTCAAGTGACCATAACCTTAAACCATTCAAGCAACCACGTGATCGAAGGTTGTAAAGTGTGTTATTTACTTAAGTGGAAATTGTGTAGTTTATGCCAATTATTAAAATAAGAATATTTTTTGATAACATAATACTGACTTGTATTAACTATTTTTAAAAGTAAAATTCAGATGTTATTTTTAAAAGAAATATAACCTTAAAAATGTGAACAGAATTTTACCGTGACAATAAAAGATGGAAATAATATTTTAAAAAGCGTTAGTAAAATATATTTATTTCATTTGTGTTAATTTTAAAAGTTTTATTTTTGCGGTCAAATGAGTATTACACTTTAATACGTAACAGTCAATTATTCAAGGATTAAACTAATATTTAAAAAAAAATAAGGTCAAAACTTTACTTTTGTCGTTGCTATAACCTAAAATAGTCAAATGACTATAACCTTAAAAATCTCTCATCAAATTACCACTTAAAAAAAGTATTATTATGTGGTTTGTGTCTTCGATACATAAATTGGTTTATGCCTTAGGTAAAGATACATTAAAAGTGAATTAATTTAGAGTGTTTTATTTATTTTAATTAAAAGATTATGTTTGATTAGAATTAATTGTGACAAATAATAATAATAATAATAATAATATATAATACATATATATTTTAATATAATCATTTGAGTATGATATTTGATAAGCTAATTGAATAATGGTAAACAATATTATTAATGAAATAATTCAATTATAAATGTAAATGATTTCAATGTTATATTTTAATTAATAAATAAATAAAGGTACACTACTGGTTTTGTTTTGTTGTGAATATTATATAACATATTTAATATAATTATTTCGATATATGATATACTTTATATTTAAATGAAAAATTAATTATATGTGGAGTTTTTATTGATTTGTTTTCCTTTTTTGTTTTTAATTAGTTCGATTTCGAATACTTGAAATTAATATGCAATTACTTTATTTGTACGGGATGATTTGCTTTAAGTTTGAGTATAAAATAATGTGTTTTAGTTTTAAGATTAAATACGGGAATAATTATATTTTCCCTTCTTTTTAAACGAAGCTACAATATTATTATTTCCTACGTTTTATTAAAGGTATATGCTAGTGGATCTAAAGCACAGGATATGTATTGAATTTATAGGTGGTTGTGTTATTCAAACCCAAAAGTAACTATTTCGTAAAACTTTATTTATATAAACATTTTTCAAGAGTATCCGGTGTGTCACCTTTTACCTGATATTTCTTTGTTGCAATTTTTTCGTAACCAAAGACTTTTAATCAAACAAGTTGTTCATTTTACTCTTATAAACACTTGTTTTATTATTTTATTTATCGTCGCTTCCACCATCTCAAATCATTTAATATTTCTATTTATGTTTAAAAATTCGTTTACTATGTCTGGATAATGTACCTTATAAAAACTTTTTACCCTGCCATTTTCCCTGGAATAGTATAAATATACTGAAAACGTACTAATAGGTAAAAATATTTGAAAATATATTTACTCCACTTTTGAAGACCTAAGATTGTAGTATTCTTCGTTTCTTTCTACATTCTTAATATAGAAAAGAAAATAGTAAAGACGCAATTTTATTTTCGAGCTTGCCTCACAATCAAAGGAAATAAGCAGGCTTGCTAAGAATCTTTAATAATTTATTTACCCATTATTTATTGTGTATTTTAAATTCAAATTGTTCTTTACTAAGCATTTGATTATGAGATATTCACTAAAAAACCAATGAAATGTTGCCATGTTTGTGTCAAATCACCAATCACTTTGGTGCTTGGTGTTATTTACGTCCGTATAAATGACAATTTTATAGATTAGCTCTTTTTGTTATTATCAAATATTGAAATAATACAGACTTGTTAATCCTTAATGATCTGTATAATTAAAAATATATATAATGTAAAAAAATGGGTTGTAATTATACATAGGGGAAGCCAGTAAAATATGTGGGGCATTAAAACAAGTATCTACTTTATAATTATAAATTAATAATAATCATAATAATGAAAAACCGTAATGATTATAATGTTAAAGTGAGACAAAAAACTATATATTTAATAACTAAGGGTATTATTATGTAATGTAATGGTACTCAGTTTATATCAGATATGTATACTTTATAATGGAACGAAAAAAAGTTTTATTTTTTTACATATCTTTATGGGAATTAAAAACAGTTAGTTAAAGGTGACAATATTAGATTTGGGGCAAGGTACAGGTTGTGTTTATGATGGACGATAAATTCGTAATTTTCGTCATATTTAATATTGATGTCAAGAATGTAAAAATTGGTCAGGCATATTTCACTATTTAAAATTCAATCAACGTCTACATAAGTGAATTATTAACCATTTACAAACAATGAATGGATAGACGTAAGCTTACAAAAAATAGTACATTTTACACACTGATGTTTCAAACAAACCTTTTTAAAAATAGAATGCAAATTGTCATAAAGACTTACTGTGGTATCTATGTTTAAAATTGTGCTATTCAATTTATGCTAGTTAAAAAATTTATCAAACAACATGCTTTATTATATGCCAATAATGCATATTTTATGATCATATAAAATTAAATGTTAAAAGAGTGGGAAGCACATATTATAATAAATCTGTTTAACAAATAACGAGCCCTTCAAACTTAAACATTAAATTTTTATTATCATAAAAAGTATTTGGCACTTTTTAGTCTAATCTTAATCATGCGTGCAATTTTTTAGTTTTTTTAAAACTATATTTTAACGCAATATATCTCTTCCTTGCACCTCCACCATTATTTTTTATCTGTGTCGTATTTCCGAAGTCAGTTTTGATACATAACTAAACCTTGACGGTGTACGAGAAATTTAGTAAGTTTTACCCCAACGACACGAGGATTGTCTGTTTGACCGGTATGTGTGTATGTTCCATCTGTTCTCTCATAGCTTCTATGCTACTTATTATAGTTTGAACAATGACATATTGTTGAAAGCGTCTTGATCGTCCGCTGCTTAAAGATCATGTAACGTCACATAAAGTGAAATATGTTACCCTATAGAGGACATAAAGACATGAACTAAAAACAAAGTTTTTTTTTTAGTGATACCGTGTACATAATCCAAACGACTAAAAAATGGCTACAAACACGCTCTAACAAGTATGAAAACAAGAAAATATCTTCATCTGAAATTGTTATGATAAGTTAAATATAGTTAAGTCAAGGGAGCACTTTTCCGACCTGTGAAAAACTTTTGAATCTTAGAGGTATCCCGACTGTAATGACGAGTTTACTTATCATAAAAATTTCAGATGTTCTCATAGTTTTTAGAGCGTGATTTTTTAGTCGATGGGGTTTTATTCTTTGAGCTTTATTTCATTAATGGTTAATTCCTTAGTTCAAAATCATATTCAACAAGGCAATAAAATTCATCTAATTTTCATGATTAATGGGAAGCTTTACCCGATTAAAAATGTGCGTATTTTTACAAATTGTTAAAGCTTACAAATTACTTGTCACAAAACAAAACATTTCCATTACACAATAAAAAAAGTATTAACTATGTTCGGTTTTTTTTTTTGTCACCGCCTTGAAAATTTCACGCCAATTACCAATAGTGTTAGTTGCTATTTTACAACTTCATGGTACCTGCATTAAAGTTTTTTCTCATATTATACTATACCTACAACAAATGCGATTTTATACAATACCGCCATCTTGATTATAACTTATTTTTTTGTGTGTACGGGTCATCGTGTCACGCGACATTTATATTATTAAAAAAAAATACAAACGTGAAAGCAGTATAAAAGTATAAAGACGGATTCAATGTTACCCGTATATATATCTCACACCAAATATGATTAGATATGTTTCTTTTTTGTAACCCTATTTTAATGGATGTGGTAGGTGAGTTTATCAAACACCCCCACTTACAATACAAATTGTTCATTTTTTCTAAATGACAGGTGATGTAATAAATTTACAGGAAAACATAAAATGACTGACCGACATTAGTAATAATTTCGTTTTGTGTAGTAGTTTCTTGTTTCAAGAAATATAACAATTGTGAATCATTTTTATGACGTGCTGATTACTGATTTGATTATTTTTGTGCTTTAAATTTAGCGTGTGATAATATTCAAATCGATTTTTATCGCAAAAATTTATTTCATGAGAAATTTGATTCGAATTTCCTCAAATATTAACAATTCATTCAAATTGTATAAAAAATACTGCAAATGATTCCACACAAACTGATTATTCCAATCACAAAATGCATTCTATTCCCGGTTAAAACTATAGATATTCCGAAAAATTATTTTTTTTTTTGCTTTTTTGCCAAAATTTTGGGCGTGTAAAATATTTTTTGATTCAATTTCGATTTTCGATTTAAAAATATATGTGTCCAAAATATATTTCAAAACATGAGCATTCGAGAAAACACTACTGCAAGCCAAGGTTGTACAGTAGGTAAAGTGTACTAACTGCCTTACGCAGTAAATCCAGAGTTGCTGATTCAATGCCCATCGTCACATAAAAAGTAATGACAAAAATGAGAATAGCTGGAATAGTTCGTGATATATACATGAAGAAAGTGCATTTTGCCTCTCCAACTAAATGCGAAATTGAAATATAGTCAGCGAAATGCAGAAATCACCATGAGATTTACATTCCAAATGTTTCTCACGTAGCCACCTACCTTAGCCAATGAACTTACATGTGACTGAAACAAATAGGTAATGAATTGAAAAATTTCTAAATTATGAGTAAAAGAGTGATTGATAAACTTTTGAAAAAGCAAAGTTGATAAATAATATAATATTCTAACTACAGCTACTATCAACCAAACAATACATTTTCCTAATCGATAACAAATGTTAAATACAAAATTTTACTCTATTCATCATAATATTTACCTTGAATTACAACTACTACAAGAAACCATCAACCTAAAATAAAAATAAGAACATAATTTTTATCAAAATCAAATCACAGCAAATTTCGTTCATATTTGAATGCTAGCAGCCAGCAGCAATAAACAAAATATATGTTCGTGCATGGTTCGTAAAAATAAAAATAATTTTCGTGATATCACATATATACAAGTAGATAATTTTTCATCTAAATATAAAAACAATTGCTAATGCCGCGCAATATCGCCATCAAAATGTACTTGAATTTAACCTTTTTGTTTTTTGTTTGTAGTGTTTGTTCTCCTTTCGTAAGTATTTTTTTGTTTTGTTTTCTACATATCTAGAGTACCTACACCAGTTTATATAACCCGGAAGTATCACGTGATGAAAGATTATTTACAATCTTACTAACTTTTTATTTTGTTTGGTTATTATATACCCTAATAAAAAAAATTGGTATAAAATAGTATAAAAAAACCACGGTGTTTTACGGAGGCAGGATTGCACCAAACGAGAACCCTTAATATACATTAATATACATTGGAAAATTGCTTTTAAGCGAAGTGAAAAAATTCAGGGACAAATTTTAGACCAGAGGTTAAAACTACGAACATAGCATCCTGGATCAAAGCGTTTGAGTTTCAAATGAACAAGGACCTGGTTCAATTGAGATATCAAGGTGAGTCGTACCTATTCCCTCCGTGCGTGAGTTTCGTTTCCATGGTAACGATACACTACTTTAATTATAGAATTGTATGGATGCATATATAATTGTATGGATTGCATTTAAGACTTACATTTAAAATTTAATATTCTTGTCTCACAAATTTAAATAAATAATTATGATAATTTACATTTGAAAAATAATATTTGTTCAATTTGATTTCTTATTTTCACAATTTTTAATGCATTAAGTTTAATTAATTCGTGTTTTTCAATAATTTTAATTTGACATTTCTATTACATTAACATGTAAAGAATTGCAAATTAGTCATAACAGCCCCCTTTAACTCCAAAATTTTTCACTTAAAGCGCTGGCATCGATTTTATTGTCCCTACCATGACTACGCACACAACGAATAGCGGTATATAAGAAATTTGGAAATTGTGAGGACATATTGGGAAAACATTGACCTTTTTAATATTATTTATTTTAATGAAACAGCCCCAGACAGCCAGCCGGAAGTCTCACAGCAACGTCTAACAATGATTAAAAATTGGGCAGATGCTCATTGAATTCTACAAAGTATGACCTTTTTATAGACTATTATACGATGGGGTCAGCTATTTCAATTAATCTGAAGTCAAATTCAAACCAATCCCTGACTCTTACCTGGATTGTGCCGTGAATTGTTCAAAGTTTCGTAAAATCACCTTGAAACTCTTTTCCTAAACTTTCAAAGAAAAAAACCTAAAGATATATAAACTCTTGGCTCTTTACTAGCTTTGACAACAGGAACAGTCCCTGAATGTTGGTCAAGAGTTTGTGGATGATAATTTATCTTTCGGGCTAAAAAAAATTAATTTTATACCCGTAAAAAAAATTCGGTGGGGTTCACGCGACGGAATGGCCTTATTCTAAGACACAATCTATCCGAATGCAAACTATTTCTCCTCTAAATATTTATAAAAGTATAATTGAATTAGACCCTCGAAGCGATCAATGACCACGCATTTGACAGATTTTTATTTTTATCATTTTACTTGTCGAGTGTAGTAATTCTTTTTTATTGTTCTTTTTTTCTGTTTCCAAGTTTCCAAATAGTGTATGTAGTGTGTAGGGGAGTTCATTTTTCTTTACATTGTTGTTAAAAAAATATATATTTATATACTACCTATAAAAATATGGTTATTTTCAGTTATGTTGTAAACGATCAACGCCACAAAGTACATTAAAGAAAATATGATGGAAATTGTGTAGAAAAGTTTAAGATAAAAAAAAAAGATTTTATTTTCGTAAATTGAAGTAATATTACACAGCGGGGAGTGATATATTTATTTGGTTTATGTAGGCTTTATTGAATTTTGGTTGAAATTCTCTTTAGAATAGTTTTTTATTATCCATCTGAATCCATAAGTTATGCTAGAGATATTATTGGAAAATACTCAAGAAATTAAATTTTTCATAATCTGAATAGTTTCCAGATTCAGATTCCGACTATAATTTCTTCGGATGACTGTGTTCGATATTTGTAACCAAAGGCGGTTAGTTGCGTCTTTGACTTGAACAAATCTCACTTCCATCATCAAACTCATTCTGTCGATGAAATAATTCACTGGTTTTTCCACTTTCTCTTAAATCCAATAAAAACAATAAAAAAATAACACAAAATAAATTTATCATTATTTTCTTTGTTGTAATTACAATTCGTCCAAAAATAAAACAGCATTTTTGAATATTCGCTCAGGCGTCTTTATACAGATAAAAGTTTTAATCAATTAAACTTGGTCTCCTTTCCAAGCCAAGTAATTAGCCCATTTTAAAGTTATATTTTATTGATTTTTCTAAGTTTGTTGGTGATTAGAAATACAGCTAAGAGTTACATCGTTGTCTATAGCCCAAGACTTAATTTGCATAAATCAACACAAGAAGCTAAAGCGGATTTCGTTCATATTTTGAAGCTTGTTTTGGGCACAAAATACTACAATTAAGCTAATATAATAGATGCGATTAGCTTCCTTTTTTAACTTCCCATTGGGATAGCTATTGTAATTGATTTTGCAAAATGAAAATTTAGACATATTTCCACGTTTCAAGGTCTTTAGAGTCGAATAATATGGTTTTTAAAAGGATGTCCGTGTGTACACATGTATGTATGTATGTATGTTCGGATTCAATATTCGTCTCGCATATCTCGAGAACAAATGATGATTTTGACTTAGATATTACTAACTTAGACTTAGAATGAAAAATTGTATAATTGCCACTATTATCACTTATCATTTATATAGTTTTATCGTCTTGGGAGGTACAGGGACGAGAGCAAGCCCCCGCTAGGATTGAAAGGAGCCAAGCCCCTGAGCGATGATAGGGGCAAAGCCCCAGATGGGGGGTCCACGGAAAAATGAAAAAAAAAATTTTTACAAAAAAAAATTATAAATATTAAAACATATGATATTTTTGTATCCTTTTCACTGGGACGTTAGTCTTGTGGACCTTTCGGTTCGCACCTAGACCGTTTTTCATTTTGGAATCAAATGACGTACTTTTAGTTCATATTATGCCCAATTTTACGAGTTAAAAAATTCACATGCGTTGGTTCATATTATTTAATACGAACTTGTACCTATATACATGCGACAGGTGTATGTCTGTATATGTTTATTGTTACGTATTTCGTTACAGTTTAGTACACACGAATAACTATTTGGACCATTAAATATTTTACAAAAAAAATTGTAATGGCAATTAATTAGATTTAAACTTTAGTTCTTAAAGACGTAATTAAAATATTGTGTTTCATATATCATTTTGCACCATTTAAATAAAATTTTACTAAAAACATAAATTAACATACGCACATATATATATATATATATATAACGGAATAAGAAAATTAAATGTAAATAATTTAATAAGGGCTCATAAATCATATTTATCATCCAATCAGTTATATTCTTTCTATAAGTTTTTTTTTGTTTCAATCGGTTGAATTTGGTGTACGATAATGGAAAAAAAGTAAATTTCAAAAAACCTAAAAATTTTGTATAAAGACAGAGCTTATCTGCATATTTTGAAAATACTAACTGGGTAGAAAATGTAAAATCTAAATTAAAAACTTTCACACGTTAATACGTTCTCATCATTAAATAGTGGAAATTAAAAATATCTCTTTGGCAAGCCGTTTACAGGTTCATTGTATGTCTTTAAGATTTAAAATACCTTAATAAGATGTTTTATTTATTTTCCTGCCCAAACAGCGTACCCCATTCGGTTATTTATCCAATTCAAGAATTACAGTCTTAAGTGGAAAAAGAAACTATGATTTTTGAACAAACAATTTAAACTCAGTTTGATTCAGAGCTTAACAAAGTCAAAAATGAACAAAGTGCTTTTGCTGGCTACATCTCTACTTTGAAAAAGGCTCACAGCTGTGAAAAGTATCAAATAAAAAGAAAATTCCAATTAAAAACTTTCTATGAAGTTTAGGTACTTATAAGCACTACTTTTCAATAATAAAAGTTAAGAAAGTAATAAACTGTTCAGTATCATTGCTGATGTTAGATTAAGGCGCTCAATTTGCACCAGAGTAAATCGTTGCATGTGAAAAAGCATTAAGTTTACACAATCCAAAAAATTTTGTTTCAGGCAGAAAATTTTCATCAGATTAAGGAAAATATTTTTAAAATAATTTTGCCTTTGCCTTATTTTGAAAAGCAGCTTACAACTTAAATATGTGATACCATGCTGCATAGGAAGGGGGCTTTGTGCAATAAGTCTACCACTTTGCTCGTTTTCCAAGACGGGTACCTAAATTTTCCAAATACACAGAGAATCAAGTGGTCATAATTTTAAAAATACTATGCTGTTCAGAGAATCCATTTAAAAAATACTGACCACTTGGCGGGTTGATTCCTGGAGCTTCATCGAACTATGTTAATCAAAACTTATCTTCCTTTGAGCAAGTAAACAAAAAATTCAGTTCTTTTTCACAAATTTTCAAGTAAAAGTAGCTGAAGAATATGAATAACAAAAAATATGTAAAAAAGCATATTTATCAAAAGATTTCTGGAAAAATGGCTTTAAATTGTCGAGCTAAACTAATTTTTCTACTTTAGGGGAAAATATAGATTATTTATTTGTCAAAATTTACAAGGCTTTATTTTAATCTTATGGTAATCGTACAAAGAAGGCTTTGGTCAGTACTATTTGGTAAAAAAATCCTCGGTTATGATTTTCAAAAAGTGTCTATATTGTAAAAAGTGTCTAAAAAATAAACAACTGTTTTTTTGTTGTAGACAATATGTTTTGTACATATTCCTAGATATTTAACTAATTTGTCTATCCAGACTTGGTAATGTTTCAGGATACAGACAATTGCATTTAAAATAAATTTGATTTCATCAATTTTATTTATATCCTTCAAAATCAAAATTATATATATTTATATATATTTATTATGACTACTCGAAAAAATAAATAAAGATATTGTGTAACGAATAACCGAACAAAATAAAATCTAAGTCAATTTTGTGTTTGATAGTATAGTCGTTATTGATAACGAATTCGTAAAGAACAGACAAAACTCACTCTAGAATTAGAGATGTTCATAAAAATCCTCACACCATCCTCAAATAGAAAAAAAAAACATACATTTATATAATAATCATTGAAAAGATACCATGTCGTTATATCATCACCAAGAGATGATGCAGGTATGGGGATGATGTCCATAATGATCAAATAGAGATGTGTGGTAAAAAGATGAGAGATCGTTATATTCACAGATCAACTAAAAACCATACCAGATATTATTATTGACTGAGCATGACTATGACGATATATGAAATAATACACGGTGAAATGCTTTTAATACTAAGTACTGTGGAAGTAGGTGTGCCAGGAAGTTTACGCTTAGGCTTGGGCATTAAAGTTTACTTCGCTCTAGTAAGTTTGTTCATTTGTTCTTAGTTCACTCTTTTTAACCGATTTTAAACTAAAAAGAAAGAGGTTCTCAATTCGGCTGTATTTTTTTTTTAATGTTTGTTACCTCAGAAATTTTAACTGGGTTAACCGATTTTGATAATTCTTTTAGTTCGTTTGATCTTTTGAAAAATAACAAAGTGAGTTTAAAAATTAAAAAATTGAAATATTTTAAAATTAAACCGACAGTTAAAATTAATTATAACTTATACATAAGTTCAGTTTATATGAAAAGCTTAAGAATTGAGGGAGGAGCTTAAGAGGGAGAAATATTTTTGTTCGTACGGGAACTACTATAGCCTATTTATGATTCAAATGTTGAAATCAAAGTCTTTCTTATGCTATTCGTTTTTAAAAAAGGTACACAAACTGGACTATTGACAGATTATTTCGATATCCTGAAATTTGAGTGAATTATTAAATGTTTTTATAATTGTACTCAAACAAATTAGATTCAATCTATGGCTAGTGATTGCATGATAAACGATTTTCCATCTAAAGTTTATGTTTAGATTACAGATCAATTACAAAACATATAAAATATTATTCCTCCAATCAAAATGATTTTCACAACAATATCTATATATTTTGTACAATAATTAACAGATACCCGCCCACTTTGTTGAGCAATTTGTCACTTTTAACACAAGGACTATCACCTTTTAGCTCTCAATTATCCTCCCTTTTGTTCACATGTTTATGGATTATAATTTTTCGAAAATAACTTTTTTGAAAACAAGTTTTGCCCATGATACTCGCTGACATTGTAACTTTTTATAGGTCCAATCATTAAATTAACCTGATTTTTATGCTTTTTATATCAAAATTACCCCATCAAAGAGTTTCATCAAATTCCAAAACAAAATTTTTTTCCAGATTTTCTAGATTTTTTCAAAGGGATACCGGTTAAAAAAATTGCAAAAAATCGAAAAAAATTTGTTATATCAAATTTCGTTAAAACTCACTATATAAGGTAATTTTGACCCAAAAAGTACATAAATATGGAGGGAGCATTTGTTGATTGGTCGATTAGTTTTTAAGATACGGACTAAAATCCATCTAAATATCTCAGAAACTCTGCATTGTAACTTATTATAGGTGAAATAATTTTTAATAATTTTGGTTTAGTAGATAATTCAAAAATGACGAATTTTCATACAAGCTGTCATTCCTTTATCAACACCAAAATTACAAAGTTTCATTTAAACTTTCATCCCCAATTGGATTCCCTTAAAGAATGCATTTTTATGAAAGAAGTAAAATAAACTTTTGTCTCAAACCATGAGCTCATATGTCAAGTTTTACATTTCTATCTTCGAAAATGACATAGTTTCATATAAACTTTCACCCCCTTGAAGAATAAATTTTTTGAAAATAGTATTACAGGAAGCTTTTTTAGTGAACCATGCTCATATACCATTTTCTACATTTCTAACTTCAAAATTGACCATGTTTCATACAACAAACTTCTAACACCCATTTTAACTTCTAACACCCATTTTAACTCCTTAGGGGATTAATTTCCGAAAATCCTTTTTTAGTGCACACTTACGTTACTTTAGGAACATGTGTATAAATTTTCATTCTTCCATACCCAGCGGCTTCAGCTGTGTGTTAATAGATTTCGTGCGATTTTTATGTTTCTTATTTTATATATATAGATAGCAGTTGCCATCCCCCCCCCCCCCGCGGTTCGCTAAGCAATTGCAATTCTAAATAAAAAGGCTATTTCTATATAAACTTCACTTCAGTGCCATCACTTATTTCCGCTTTCGTGTACAATTTTGTTGGTTTTAATTTTTGGTGCAGTATCTTAATTATTTTTAATCAAAATACACCCGTCGTGGTTATTTGCTGATTCTGTAACTTTCTTTAATAGGTAACATAATTTTTTTAATTGATTATGTAGTTTTTCCATTGATCTATTTTATTTGATGTATCCAAAATTTTTCATACGCTTTTCGACACCTTGAGCTAAATTTTTGAAAATTCTTCCCTTAGCCATCCACAGTGGCAAAAAAAAAGCTGACATTCAAATTTACAAAATTTTTTCCTTTAAGATTTTTAGTTTCATTGTACTACGAATTGAATTCTAATTTTAAAATAACAAACTCATTTCATTTCGTGATGACTTGGATGTTTAGCAAAAATAAACAGTTTGGTATAAATAAGAAAAGCTCGATTCTCAAGTTAACGAAAAATTCTCCGTGTAGCTTTGAGGATGCAGATACATTAGGATGGTATAGGAAAACTGAAGTGGGTTTTGAAATAATATGAGAAGTAAGTATCTATATATCTATCTGATTATATATACCTCATACTTCAAAAACATTTTCTGTAACGTAACTCAAAAGAGTAAACTCTTATGTTTCTTTCTATTTCGAATGTGAATTCAACAAACACATCAAAAGTCAAGTACCCATCATCAACATCATTGTCAACGTTGTGTTGTTATATTCTCTAGCACATCATCACAGAGATTCGATACGAATGAACTACGTCGTTGGTTGGGCAACTTCTTCAAGCAGAACGTAAAGCTTGGTGACTGTTGGTTGATGGTTTTGTCGATGAGGATCCATTTCATTCTCTCAAACACAGCATGTGAGTTGTTGATATATCATCGTATTTTAAGAGGATATATAAATTCTGCATATGTGTGTATGTTTGTTCGTACCATATAGGTACATACAATGTTGAGAGAGGTGAATATAGAAATTTCTAGGTAGATAATAGTACCATCTTACGTTTATATTTTTCTATGACTAATACTAAATACAAAATGAAACTGCGAGAATGTGTCAGAAGTATGTGATAAAAGGTTCTATAAATCTAAAAGAAAAGTTGTATTCTAAAGTACCGTTTCAAACACTTCTAATACTTCTTTTATGAAATTAATAGTGTTCACACTCTATCAGCCAATTTGGAAAGAATGTTCACAGTCTATAAGCCAATTTGGAAAGAAAAAAGGGCACTTTTGTTTTCGAGGAGCTTTAAACTTATCTAATTTATTTCTATGTGATACTTATATATTGAAACAGTATACGAAAGTTGTCATTGTCTTAGCATTAACTTTATGGAGGCAATTTTACCTTGAATGAATCAAGATCCGCTAATTTTTCATCAACGAATACAGTTGCAAAGTTCATAAAAAAGGCAAATTCTTCTGAGCTCGATAGTTGATTGGACTGAAATATAAAAGACTGGCAGCCCTTGTGAAATAAAAAAAATTGTGCCAACGTTCGTTGGTTCTTGTCTTGTTATCTAGGATGGCTCATTCTTTATAGTTGACGAAATATAGGTATTGAAATTATGAAAATTGTAGTGGAATATGAACTTGTGGGGGTTATAGTAGTGGAGAGAGTATTTGGAATATCTGAAAAATAAACAACACGATTGAAAATTTACCTAAATATTAAATTATCAAATGGTGATTTTAATTACTGTATCGTTCATTAATAACAATCGCAGTTTTGCCAACGCGTCAGATCTAACAAAGTTATCTATGTCAATTATGTTGATAGCGAAACATTAAGATGACCATTAAAATTAATCAAAATAATATTTATTTCAATTTGGAAATTTTGCTTATTCACGCCTTTAGCCGAAAAAGAGCTTTAACGTTATTTTATGAAATAATGGATGACTTGAACACAGAATTGTCACTTTTAAAGCTTGAAATTTCATTTGCATCTCTATGGTAAACCTATAAGCTCTTCAATTTCCTTAACATTCAGAAAAAACAGTTTGGATGAATAAAAGCTTGCACCTTTATGACACACATTTTTCTATAACATTGTCACTTGCTTAATAATTTTCCATGCATCTTAAACTCAGTTGGAGAAATTCAAATAGAAGGTTTCTACAACTTTTCACGAAAGCACATGATAGCGTGTGCTTTACTCCGCTGAAGTTATAGCGACTGGTGAAACGAAGTTATATCGACTGATGAAACAATATTTAACCTTCTCCTGTAAATGATTTCTGGCTCTCAAGAAGCTCGGGTTTGATTCTCGGTAACGGAAACAATTATAGCGATTGATGAAATCTTCTCCTGAAAATACTGAAAACCCGAAATAATAAAATCAATTTCAAAGTTTAAAATTGAAAATTAATATTTTATACTAAAAAGTTGCCATGTAAATGCAACAGACACAACCTTCGCTAATATGACCATACCTTAAAATGGCAGGCTATACATATCATTAATTACTTGGATAATTAATAGTTACCAGAACGATGTACCAATTACAAACTCTTTGTTTTTCACCGTTGCAAGAAATATAGTTCCTGAAGAACCAATTTCATGGTAAAGATGCCAAATCAGTTTCACTTGCTTCAAATTATGAGAGCATTTTCAAGTTTGGTGAACTGTTCTATATAATTTATTCGAATAATGTATTATAATTTCTAGGCACGCTTCATTTAAAGTTGTATTCCAAATTCCAATACACAACAAACGGAAAAACATATTTCATTTAAAAATTCCATACAACATATTTACTGAAGGATTTTTGAATGATATTATAACAAAAAGACGATGTTACGAAAGGGATGAATCAATGCATGTTCCTTTTTTTTTTACACATTATTGTCAACCCCACATATGATCCTGACGACATAGTGAAATGTTATTATTATCCTAGTGAATATACACTTCATATGTGCGTATTATAACATTGTGAAAATGTGAAAAAATAAACTTTTTTTTTTTTTCGTCAAACGTATGTGTGAAAATTTATGAAAATATATACAGTTTATATAAAAGTTGAAGGCGCCAACCCGGTAAACATTCCTTCATCTCTAAATCCGGTGTTATAACTCCTTTATACTACTAGTATTGCTGTAGTCTATACGCTACTAACAAGGAGAATGATAAACCCATCACATATGATGTTTAAGTGTAGTAGTTTTCCACATCCATTCAAGTGTATTTTCAGTATATAAAATTGTCCTACAAGAGGATATCTTTATTGTAATCATGTGCAGTGTATGAGAAAAGCAGTAAATATTATAGGCCTATAATATAATACTGACAATTGTATATTTCAATTCCGACGCAATATATAATATAATCTTTAATTTTACAACAGCTTCATTTAATTTTTGAAGTGAAAAGTACTTTATCCGCGTTAAGCGATTTTATCATAACGGTTTTTTAGTAGGGGATGAAAATTTTAGTTTGGGGGACACCATGATTGACCTCGGCACATACCAAGTTGAAAACATGGGCTCACGACATCACTTATCTATAATCTTATATAAAACTCTAATATTATCCTTTAAATAGGTTTTTCCTCCAGCTTTTCCGGTAAAATCACTCAAACTGAATCCCATAAACACATTCTATTTTCATTAGCGTTATACTTAGGCCTTCACATCTCTAAGGCTTACACAAAAACAACTAATAAGAGGATGGAGTAGATCGTGCATTTATCGTGATCGTTCATTAGTGTATATATTGAATTTTATGTTTATTGTTAAGGTTTTTGTAATTATTTCCTTAAGTATCCTTAAGTTAATCAACATTGGTCACTGTCCGTACTTGGATGGGAGACCGCTTGAGCACCTTGTGTGCTATTGAGTTTTTATAATATTTTTTGACACGCCTTGAATATCCTATATATTAGCTCCCGTATGTTTATGATTTTTAAACTCAAAGAGCAGTCGATGGATTGATTTGAAATTTTGACATTGCATGAAGTTCTTAAAGGAACGAATATTTATAAATAAAGGTGAAATATATATAAATAGAGCTTCCTAGACTATTAATATAACAATCATATTTATAATGATAGTAATCATATTAATAATCAGATTTATTTATTTGTTTAGATTTATTATATTATAACAGTATTATATAATTAATACCAGGCAAAGAAATAATTAATTTAAAACTGAAAAGTTTTGAGTTTTCACTTCTGTCGGCAATCTACATGATTATTTTGTATTGAATTATTAAAATTACAAACAAAAACTAATAGAAGTGCATCAGGACTAGATTACGACTCTCATTATAATTTTATTCATTAAAATTTTCTCTTTTAGTTTTTGCGCTTTTACTTTATCAAATCATACCTAGGCATGCAAAGTTAAGAACGGCATTAGGCATTCAAAGTTTTGAACAGCACTTGAGACATTAGAATTACATTACATTTTACTAATAACAAGTTGAATTTTATCAGGTTCATTTTCTAGCTTATGGTGTACATGCATTCTATTATTCTTATCTTTAACGTTTGTTTACTACATTCGAAGCACAGCGAGTAAATAACAAGATTTTCTATTTTTCACTACGTTTATATATTAGATATCCCATGTATTTTAATTTTTATATATTATATAAATTCTTAATGATTTTAATAGTTAGAAGAAAGACTTTTTCCGCTTCAGTTATTGATTTTCTCAATCATATGTGTTGGTTAGTAATTTGTGAGTTCTGTGTTTTAACAACACTTGTACAATTTCAGTGTATAAATCAGCTGATTACCAAGTTATATTTACATTTCCAGTATTTTGTGTGACAGATTGATAAATTGAGTATTGTCAAACAATACAGACATATCATAAAAATTGATACATTCATTTTTTGGCAGCAACACCTACCACTTCGTTCAGAAAAACTTCTTCGATCAGTCAAATTTGATAGAATTCAGCCACCGCCTAAAAGAGGCAATTCAAATGATACAATGATCTGGAAAATTTGCCTTGATTGTCCTTTCAAGTATATATCTGCAGAAAATAGATAATTTAAATTGGCCAATTTTTTAGAAAAATAGGAATTTTGCAATTGATATTTTTTAAGTTGAAATAAAAACTAAGTAAAAATGATAAATTCACTGTTAAAAATCTTTTTAACAACTAGTCCTATATATTTAATACACGTAATCAGGTTGGCTTATTTCAAGAAATATATTATTTTACGCAACAATATTATCATATCCGGTAAGGCATTGCACAACAGAAAAGTATCGTACGCGCAAATCATATGTGAAAAAATATGTTTCTTAACATTTATGTTCACAGTCGCATATCTTTAACGAGTTTTTGAAAGAAAATGTAGCTATTGTTGTTTCATTGATAATGACCCTTGGTAAAAATTTTTCAAAGGTCGATCGATTTGGGATAATAAATGCCATAGTCAAAACGATCATTGTTAAAACTTACAAACAGTTCGAGAATAAACAAACTTTAGACGTTTATAATCTGGAATTCATCTTCTTACTGATTTCCTATCGAAGACTAATCAAATATTTACAGAGATATTGCAATTGCTTCTAATAAAAAAAATTCATTGCATTATTGTGAACATTAGGATTGCAAAAATTGTTAAAAATTATGATAATGAACTCTAGTAAAAGATATTTTCTATCTTTTTGTTCTACTTCAATTCCCAGTAATAATTACAGAGAAATTACAAACTTGGTAAAAAACAAGTAAAAACTTAAGTAAGTAAACTTACTTTTTATACGCCCCAATCTGGCTCAATTACGAACCTGGCGTATCAAAGCCCAAAACAAATTCAGATAGCAAATTTCATTGGAATTCAATTGTAAATTGTTTGTAAACTGATACATACTGTTAGTCATTATGAGCGATATATCAAAAAATTCCTCGAATACCGCAGTTGCAAAAAAATGGACTGTTCATTTTGAAAAATATCTAATTCAAGCCTTTAATTCGACCTTGATATTTAATAATCAACTCATGTTCATAACTGGTGAAATATAAAAACATTTTAAGTACTGCTTCATAAAAAAATTTAAAAATGTAAAAATGAAAGGTCTATAAAATCAAACATTGATCTATTTACTGTAAACTTCGCTTTGGAATAATCTTGAAAATTGACTTTGAGCCTTTATAATGACCTTAAAAATTGATTTTTATGTGGAAATTTGTCGTCGTATTTCCTTTCTATCGTAACGATGAATGTGATTCCTTTCCACAAAATAAAAATGTTATTTTGCTTATGAGGAACTTAGTTGAAAATGTTATTCTGGGTTAATGACATTGAAAAACAAGGTGTCACTCTTCAAACTCAACAATTTTTATTAGAAAAATTAAAATATCTCATCTTATTTTATCTCTTTCATTTCAGGAATTTCGTTAAAACTATGCAGGTCCTGCGTGTGTGGCAAACTTTATTTTCTATCCATGGATGAATAAATTTTATTATTAAAAATTTACATATATTTTAACTGTATTTAATATTTATTCTTCTTTTAAAAAGCTACGCTTGTAACGCGTGAAAAAAAGCGGGAAACGCGTTTGGTAAAAAATATATTTGTATTTTAGTTTTTTTCTGTAAATATTTGAAGAAAGATTTATTAGATAATCCATTAGTATAAGAAGTTAAATTGTTTCTGGCCAAGGCTTTTAGTTTTTTTTTTTTTTTTTTTTTTTTTTTCATTTCGTATAATTTCCAAAAAACCATTCTGGGTGACATCTATAATAGTTTGAAAAGCTTACTTCATATTTACTTGCGCTTAAGCAAGTTGGATTAATTCATGATAAATGCAATCTTTTTTAATAGTTTGCTATTTCTAAAATCGAAACGTAAGTTTAATGTCAACAACATTATCTACCTTGTTTAATTCCTCGCAAATATAGTTTATTAAATAGGTATACTTAGTTATTGTGCAGAGCACTTCATGTTTTACGTCGAAAGGAGAGTATTCATATTTGATATTCATTTTCATAAAAAGGACACATCATTTCTTTTTGCTTCTACCATCCTTTAAACCAATAAAATGTACAAGTGATTCTAGGGAGCAAAACAGAAATGCTCATGGCCGGTAAATTACAAGTCCAAGTTTGGATAAGACAATATTTGCAATTACAATTTAGGATCCTCTTTATTTATTAGGATGCCAAGTTTGCGTTAAACTATCGATTATAAAAATTTCATCTTTTCTAAAAAGACGTAATAATGGGGTAAGTAAGATCTTGATGTCCTACGACTGGTTGCATTATATTTTATCATAAATAACTTTCATTTCCTTTACCATAGACATTGCCAAAAACAAAATTCCACAGTAAGAAGAATTCTATAGTAAGGAGTGATTAATTTTTGCTAAGGTTATTTTACAAAAAATCCCAAAAACCACACATTGTTCCAACAAAGAGAGAAACACTTTGTAAAAAAGACATAACACATAACCTGTAATACATTATGTTGTGTCGTTAAAAATGTCGTTATTATGAAAATGATTTACATAAATAAAATGGGATGAAGTGAAATTATAATAATAGTTATGACTTACACATAATTTTTTTAAATTTACCGCTTCAATAATGTTTATAACAGAGAGCATATAGAAATAAATATTGGGCAGAATGTAGTGCCAGAGATCAAAATTAGTATTTATGTGATGTGTGTTTTGGAAAGCATTTTGTAAAATGTCTCAATGGAAATGGTATATGTTTATAAAACTAATATTTCTACACACTCTGTATATTTTGGATGTTTAAATATTAATATACAGGCATCGATGAAAATTGGTTCACTATAGTACAATATACCACAGATCATACCGTAATTTACCTTGAAATATTCTCATCAATTGTACCTGAAGATTTTCTTCAACGTTTAACATTTACAGGTCACCCTTTACACACTTCATGGTATTTTAATGTGACAGAAACATTGTTAATTTGCAAATTTCTCTTACATGCATCCTTTTCTTCTAGCACCCAGTAATAAAGATTATATTCACCACTTGTAGAAAGATAACAATTCATGGTTACTTATAACAAAAGACAAAATACTTGTAAAATTCAGTTCGTAGGCAACGAATTCTGCGCTTGCGCTTGAGACATGATGATTAGCCCTATAGATAGCAATGTCTGTCAATAATCAAGATACATTCTTGAATGCAGAGCCGAGGTGCTGTATTTTACCCTATATAATATATGTAAAATGTTTTTAATATAATATTTTTTGAGAGCATTCAAATTGTTACAAGACAACAAAAATATACACAAGGTGTTGTAGAAAAGTGATAGAAAGTTGATTTTTCTAGACGTGCTTGATTTTCAAAATTTCTTTCCGTAGATCTGTGGAAAGAAATTTTTTCATTCTTCTAATTATAATAAACTCATTTTTAATTTTGGGTGTACTTTGAAAAGGTTCTCCCTTGTTGACTAAAGCATTGTATAGTTTATTGCAGTACAAGTTGAATAAACTATAAATATTTTTTACTGGAATTGATTTACTGAATTGTAAATAATAACAGAGCAGCAGGGGGAAATTTAGACTCCTGGAATAAAATTCATCGCACAAGACAAGAAAAATGTTAATTAATTAACGAAACACTTATGTGCTAAATGGTACACTTGATGATGAATGGCTAAAGGTACATGAAGGCTAAAGTCATTGATGTGCATGAATTTTATGCATGAAAAGTTCTGCGGTTGTACTATTTAGGACGGTTACGTTAAAGAGGGCGGATTAGTTTATGAATAGCATCCTCGGCAATATACTTTACAGTTTATGTAGGTTTAATGACCTATCAATTAATATCATCAAAGTTATAGACGAAATGGTACTGAAAACTTACAGATCATGAAAAATAGCTTTAAGAGAATTGAATTCGATAGAAAGTTCAAATATTTTTAAGTAGCTTTATGAAAACTAGTAAATAAAAAATATTTATTCGATTGAGTCACTTTCATAGTTTTAAACAAAGTCATCAACAGATTCTGTAACTTAACTTTTTTTCTCTGTATTTATTCCTATAATTTTACAATGTCGCAATTTCCTACATTTGGTTACATTGGTATCTCTGTAAGAATTTGAGAATGAGAATTTGGGTCGAAATTGTATTAGGTTTTATAAGCAAGATACTTTGAATGTATGTGAGTTTTGAAAAGTCGGGATACTAAGTTAGATTATCCATTATAAACAACAAAATGTTTTCTATTTAAAATGACTGTAGCACGATTTATTCATTTTACCTGAAACGTCATGTTATTCGATTGAAATGCCTTAAATATAAATGTGTAAATTATTTTAATTTGCTAATAGAATAAATTGGCGTTTATTACGATTTACATACGTAAATTGATCATGGGAACAAAATGGAGAAAACCGAAAGTTTGAAGGTTTGAAAGTAGATACGCAGATAAATATACTTGCTTGGCTTCGACTTTTCAACCGAATATTTCAAGAAGCGTATCTAAGATTCATGACATGATCAAAGTAAGCCCCTTTTAATGCAATGAAAAAGAACAATAATTCATTAAGTAATAAGTAAATAATTAATTAATAAGTAAACAACGTCAGTTAAAACAAACGATAAAAAATATTTTAATTTCATATTAAGAGGATGAACGCTGTACCTTAATACACAATAAGGACTAAAACATTATAACAGTGCATTAAAAATAACCTAGACTTAAAAACCAAAGTGGAGTCAGTCCTTTCTTATATAGACACAAACTTGTCTATATGACGTCTTCTATAAAAGTTGTCTACATTCAATATGCCGACTTATGTGTTGTTCACTAAATTGTTTACGTATTACAAAAAAAAAAAAAAATGAAAGAAATTTATAAAAAAATATAATATATTATATTTTACTAAAAAAGTATGTAGAGTGTCCTTATTTAAAAGTTATTTAAAATGTAATTTCGATTTCCCTAAAAGAGTATAAAGTTTTAAGTAGTTTCTTTCCACAGTTTTATTGTGTTACAATATCTCAAAAATACAACTGTACGCTGAATAGTTTGATGACTAATTTTGATATTTTGTTTGGTGTCTCTAACTAGAAAATAAGAACAAGTAACGTAATGTTTGAAAAATTTGGTTATAAAGCAGTTCAACTATATATTGGTTGAATTCAGATATATATATTTAAGGTTTTGAAAGTTTAATAACTCTTAGGTAAATTACAGTTGCCTATTGCAGTCTTATTTGACAAGAAATAAAATGATTTAAAAAGCATATTGCAGTCTTCTTAACTCATTTTATTTCTAGTTTATTTCCTAAAATTGTACTTGGTATCTCTGAAGAAAAATTTTTTGACCATACTCAATTTTAATAATACAAAAAGCTGAATTACATCGTTTTATTATGCAGATATTTTGAAAAAAAAAACACTTTCTTTGCTGGTCATCGGATTGTAACATGAAGATTATATACAAATACTAGAGGAAAAGTTAAAAACAGTAGGAATAAATATAATAGAAACACTCACATCTAATATTTGGACCATATACACTATTAATTTCTTAGATAATTAATAAGAAACTAAATTACCGTGTCCATTACGGGATTACAGGAAAAATTTTGGAAAATAAATGAAAAAGAAGAAATAAATTTATCAGCGAAAAATTACGATTATATAAGAGGAAATGGAAACGAAGAAAATGTTGGGATATAATGCAAATCAGACGCTTAATATTCAAATAATTACGTAGTATGCTTTGCTGAATGAGCTAATTCAAAGATTTCATT
The DNA here is from genome assembly GCF_905475395.1 of Chrysoperla carnea. Taxonomy (NCBI): domain Eukaryota; kingdom Metazoa; phylum Arthropoda; class Insecta; order Neuroptera; family Chrysopidae; genus Chrysoperla; species Chrysoperla carnea. The sequence goes on along the minus strand of NC_058337.1, from coordinate 67,285,726 downwards.
TACTCTCACCGTGAGGTGAAATGCCTAGAAATAGGCAGATCTAGGTTAAAGTACAGGTTTAGGCAATTCAATGTTTAGGCTGGTGGAATCGAACTTGGAACAACTAGAAAAGTCATTGGCAAATTAGCCAAAACAAAGAAGAAGAAAAATCCTTTTGCATTGGCACGATCAAGACTTACATAAGGGGAAGATAATAGTACAAATCTGAGTGTAAGATAAAGATTGTAGTCAAATAAGCCTATTTTGGCCTTGGCTCTTGGTCTTCCTTATTGCTAATTAGTCCATACCAAGTTCTTAGAGTTAACCCAGAAACTCGTTTAGTTGGACTTAAGTGAGCAAATGGTGTTGTTCTAAGCAATGGTTTGTTAGGGTAACTTATATTACAGTGACTGTCCGAGTGGAACCAACTAAGATTATAAGACTCACCATTATTGCTCATTATTTCTGCTTCTCGCAATCCTATGTATACTATGTACGGATATTTGTGCCTTTAAGTTAATTAAAGTTTAATATTTTATTTATTCATTTATTTTTTAATATACGTCATTAAGAAGAAATCCATTAAAATGAAGAGGACATATTTATTTAGAATAATTATCGGTTTTTTCAGAGTGAAAATGTTTTTTCTGTAGTAAGGAAATTTTAATATGAATTTTACTAAAACAATTTTTATAAAGATGTACTGTCTCCTATTAAAATATAAGGTAACACCCAATAGCTTTATTCATCAAACATCCATCCACGAGACATCCGATGTTATTGCTTTTGTTTCGAAAAAAATTAACATAATGATAGTAAAATGTGTTGTCGCCGTGTTGGGGCCACACCAACACCGCCCGGTATATGATGATATTATTATATAAAATGCATATAATACGTTACATTACAACTAAACAATCTAATATACTTACAACAGCCATCATTACACCCAGCATAAGCTAAATACTTACGCCAGCCAGTACCTTTACTTATTATGTGTTATTATACATGAAATGTATATCAAGCAATATTAAAAGTACTCCCAGATTTGCAAACTCTTAGAAATATTCATGATACGAAAAAATTTTTTGTACAGTGGCTTATAAAATCGTCCAATTAGTCTTTTACGTTTATCGCAAAATTAAGCTAACTCTAATAGATTTCAAGAATGTGGAGTCCTGGTCCCGAAATTAAGCACATAAGTGATAGCTAGTGAAAAATTGACATCACAGATGAAAAAAATGCCCCAAAATTAGTGGGTTTCAAAAAAAAATTTCAATAAGATCGGATCAAACTTGCATGTGTTATCAAAAAAATTGATTTTTTAACTTAATGACGTCATCAGAATCCAGAAAAATTAATTTTTCTCCATCTCATCCAAATTTTATCCAATTTTGATAAACCAAGTATGTTATTCTACTAAATTTGGGTCATAATTTTCAAATTTGTTTTCAAAATTAACGTAGCTCTAAAAGGTTTCAAGAATGTGGAGTCCTGGTCCTGGAATTAAGCACATAATTGATAGCTAGCGAAAAATTGACACCACAGCTGAAAAGCATGACCCAAAATAAGTGTTTTTCAAAAAAATATTCCAATAAGATGGGATCAAGTTTACCTGTGTTATCAAAAAAATCGAATATTTTAACTAAATGACGTCATCAGAAACCAAAAAAGTTAATTTTTCTCTATAACATCCACATTTTACTCAATTTTGATAATTCAAGTATGTAATCCTACTGAACTTTGGCCATCCTTTTCAAATTAGTGATCAAAATTAACCTAGCTCTAATTGGTTTCAAGAATGTGGAGTTCTGGGCCCGGAATTAAGCACATAAGTGATAGCTTTCGACAAATTGACATCGCAGCTGAAATGAATGACTCAAAATTAGTGAGTTTTAAAAAAAATCCAATAAGATCGGATCAAATTTTACCTGTGTTATCAAAAAATCGAAGTTTTAACTTTATGACTTTATGTAAATTAATGACCGCCTTTTACATGATTATTTACTAACTTTTTGTTTTTTGTTTCAAACATACGTTTTGGTTTGCGCCTCTATTTCTTATGTGCCTCTCAATAAAATTATCTCCTTAAAAAAAATCTAATTGGGTTTTCCGTTGAGGAAAACTTCGATGTCACAAACGAATCGATTAGACCAGGCTTTACGCCTGGGGTTTTTTAATTTTTAATTTAATATAATTTTGGCCTTGCTATTATGATTGACTGTTTAATCGGGATCATATGCGTCGAATTCAACGCTTCACAAAAAGTTAAAACCATAAAACTTGTTGCTCTAAACAGAATAAAATTTCAATGATTATATAAACACTTTTAATATTATTAAAAATAAATTCCGTGCAAATTATATAAATTTCTACAATACACCTGCCGCCATGCCGCCTGTCGGCTGCTTGGTAACACAATAAAAATATTATAAATATTTTAATAAAACATTCTTATAATATTTACTTTATAACTGGAACGGGTTGTTGGTTTATATATTTTTCCGTGCAACTAAACAATATTTCAATCATTCATTACCTTTAGCTTACCAACTATTCCTTGAACAACACAAACAGTACGGTTATATTGTTGTTCGGCATATAGACGATACTATAAATAAATCGCATCGAAGAAGTTCTAAATATATAACAACAACAACAAAAATGTATTCCAATAAATTGAATAATGGAAAATTTTAAATTTATATGCACATATCCGATATGTTTTTAAGTAGAGATAAGAAAAAAATAATAAACCTATTGAAAGGAAAAAAAAGGTAAAATAAATAAATTGGTTTGCAACCAACTAACTATTAAGGAATAGTATAAGACACGAAGATGTATTCGTTATCACAGGGCGGCGCTTCCAGTTTCATCGTCGAATTTATAAAAAGAACTTGATTAAACTAGCCTTTTTCCTTTGAAGATTTAAAAAAAGAGATCCGCTAGATGGCAGCACTGGGCGGAGGGGTACATATATTATGATTTCCTAAGTTCTTAGTTAACGAATACATCTTCTTGCCTTATACAATTTCTCAGAAAAGGCACGACTAATTTTAAAAAAAAAATTTTTATATTAAGGTCTCAACTTTAAATTGGCTAGCTTTTTTCATTTTATACGTTCAAATTTGAGTGCAAATTATCAAAAAACACTGCAAAAACAAAAGTTCTTTACTTTCTTATAAGGAACATTTTTTATATGCATACTTTTATTGTATCTCTAACGGTTTACAAAGATATCAAGACCCAATTGACCTATGTTGCTCATTTTCGGACTATACTTTACTTTCTACGTCCTAAGCACTCTATTTCAGCTTGATATCTCTTTTCGTTTTTTATAAATGTCTACAGACGTACAGACAAACAGACTACTGGATATGGACTAATTAAGTGTTTTTATGAACACCCATAGCAAAATTTTGTATGAAGGATCAATATGTTTAGCGTTACAAACTTCGGACTAAAGTTAGTATTCCTTGATATATTTCATAAATACATGATAAAAAAATCTGTTGCTGCAAATTTTTCTTCCCGTACTTCCTTAAGACTTTTGTAACATATTATTATGCATCTAGTAAGGCTAGCTAACACGAACGAGATCATACACTGTATAGAAATTGTAAGCTGATAGTCGCTAATGTACCATCCTCGCCGCTAATGTACCATCCGATAACAAATTTGTAGCACCTGTAATTTGTGTTGAATCTGTGTTTTCTGCATATTTTTTTCTTTTTATAAACATTTCAAGTTTATGCAGGTCAACCAAAACGTCTTTCAACGTAACTTCAAGTCGAGCTCTTTATCTAGTGACTTGCATAGCTGTTTTTCGTTATATGGGCTCATAATTCGTCTTAGAAATTTTAAATGTCTCACAGTCACCACACGGGTCAAAAATATTCTTTCAAAGATTTCCTAACCTTATAATAGATGCAGTGTAGAGAGTCTATGTTACAGCACGAACTACAAATAGTCTTATTACGGTTTTGTATAAATTAGCTGTTATTTTCCGTGACAATTGCGGGTATCGAAGTTGTTTCGTATTTGGAAAATGTAGGGCATCCGATACTTTATATTTATAAAGAAATAAGTATTGCATTGGTTTGAATACCATACCACCACCGATCACAGTATATTAGTTATTGGCGTGTGTCTTCTTATAAAAGCATCCAATTTGTTTTTCAATGTTTTTCAAATAAGTTTTAGCATCTTTTATGAGGAAAACACACAAATGCGAGTTGAATGTGTGTGTTGATGCCCAATAAATTGAAAGAGGTTTATTTTGTTTCTTCACACAATGTTTCAGAATGTGGACGGATTCATTGATAAAACGTCAACTATGGTATACATATACGTACATAGTTGTTTTTATTTTATTAAAACAATATTTAATTTATTTATGGAAAATAGCTTGAAAGAGATGCGTTATTTGTGGCGGTAAATAAAAATTTAAATATATCTATATATTCGGGTACAAATTAAAATATTTAAATTTCGGTAATGCTACAACCTACAAATTTATTTTTATACAAAAAAAAAGTTATGCGCTGTAACTATAAGCTATTCGTCTCACATCAAGATGAGAAATTAGGAAGTTTCCATTTTTTAAGCATATGATTTATTTTAGTCTTAAAAACTTCAATAGTCCTAGGAATAATCCATGCAATCTGACATTGGATTCGTAACCAGCAAACAAAAATACCTCCTACGAAAAATACTTAGTTTTCCGTTTTTGTGCCAAAAAGTGGAATTTCGGGTCAAAATTGGTACAATTTTTGGAATACGTGACAGAATTCGTGTAATCTAATATTGGATTCTCATTCATCGACCAATAATTCCTACTAGATGACAATTTAAGTTAAAATACTAGGCCCTATGCTGCTTTATGACTTGGTTTAATTGACTGAATGTTCCTTGGGGTCCTATAAACAAGTTACAGATAAAGTCATTAAAATTTCCCCACTTTTCCAGTTTCGACATTTTTCTATTCCATTTTTCCGGCTCATTCATTGTATTACATGTATACCCAAACATATTTTATTATTATTATTATTATTATCCTGTAAAATTTTCTTTTAAGGATAAATCGATTTCTGCCAGACTTTAAACTAATTTGATATTTCTCATGCCATTCGAGAAACACATTATTTTCAAGAAAATTCTTTCCGAATCTATAAATGTTAGAATTGAGTGAGTGGGTGCTACGGATAACGGACCTACTGATACTGATATTGATTGATCCTTTACTCGCTTCTTCTTGCAACCCTTTATCTCACTTACCGCTTCGTGTGTCATTGCACCTATCTTCATTTTTTCGATGTATAATCTTCCTAGTTCATTAGAAAAATCGTAATTTTATTTCTAACGTTACGAACAAATATTGAGAAATTATATATTATTTACTTCCAAAAATTATAATAATTATAGTTTTTTATATTTATGTAAACGAGAGTATTTTTACCATCTTGTGCTATTAGTGAATTATAGTTAGTTTTTTATGCTCAATTGTCTATTTTTCTAGATAGTGCATATACTAACGTTGAAAAATGGAATTCTGTTTTTACAATTTTTGTTAAACCACCAATCGTTCTAGTTAACCTTATGCAACACCTGTGAAAAGGTATTTAATTGTCTAATGAAGACGTTGATTATAATAAAAGCATATGAACTTTTGTATAAATTTGAACTTACATTGTCAATTTAAAATAGTGATGACATTAACCTAAACTAAACTTAAAACAATTCAGTAACCACAATATTTTTTTTAATTGAATGCTAACAATTAATAATTGAAAAGCACATCTCATGACCGTAAAAGTATAATAAAACACAATTCACAATGATTTTAACATTGACATTTAACTTATATTGTTTTTTTTTTTTTTTAAATTGTATTTTATACTTTATTTTGAAAAAAAAATTGACCAGTCATACTAATTTTTTTATTTGAATTTTTTTACGTTCTTGACCCAAAACAATATACTTTCAAAAATTTATTTTTTGGAGTAATGCATTTCCAATAATTTGTTTGTTAACTGTTTGTCCGAATCATCTTTTTATATTAGTTTAAGCTTAGTTGCTCTAAAAGTAATAAGATATTGTCAATGATTTTTGTGTTTTGGCCAAATATGGCAATTGCAAACATAATACCTAATGTATTACCTAATAAAAACTAATAATATCAAATAAATAATGTAATCATATCATATAAATATTATTAAAATAAATAATTAAAATTAATTTAATTTTATTATTAGTGTATGCCTATAAATTTTTTTATTTTATCTCAAAATTTTTCGAACTTGCTTTCATTCTGAAGAGATGAGTTAAATTTATACCAAATTTGTTTTTAATGATTAATTTGTATAAATTAAATTAATATCTTGAGAATGAACGCAAGAATTTTGAGATAAAATAAAAAAAACTTAGTAGTCATAGTCATACACTAATAATATAATTATTTTTTATTATTTTCATTATTTATTTTAATATAGTATGTACTACCAAAAACCTAATATAAATTCAATTAATAAATATTATTATAGTTTAAAATTTCATTTATTTTGATATTTAAAACTATTTGACAAACAGTTATAGCAGTTAGAAATAAGCCGAATTTGACGAACTTTAGAACTCTCCCTGCGTAATAATACTATATCTCATTCCATTTAACTTCGCCATTGGATTCCTACTTTTAGAAAATCTGGTTTTTAAAAAAAGAGGATTTTTTATATATGGACTTTTCTTCTTCAATTTGTTGCAATTTGAAAGATAATTTTTAATGTTGTAGATTCACAGCATTTTTTGTCCACTAACCCAAAATATTATTTACCAAATTCAAAAGTATTGTTTTAAGCCAATTCTATTAAACTTTACAATAAAATAAAAATTCATGGAATTTCAATTATAAAGGGATAAATATATTTACTATACCTATACTACCGTTTGAATGTAACGAAAAAAAATGGATATAAAATCAAAATAAATTGTTAACAGTATGGGGAAGCTATTGTGATGGGTCCGAAAATATAAATCTAAATTTTAAACATATTATCACTATTCATGATCAAGACATTGTATGCATTAAGACAACTTTTAAATTTATGTTTGTATGTACGCATTAAAGGGACACGAAAAATAAAACTTGAAATTTTTCTGTTAATATTACGAAACTGATTAATAAAGTTGTTAAAAATCAAGTCACCAATATTTTATGTCTTTTTTTTTTGTTCTACTTACATTACCAAAACTATTTTCGGTAATTGATTTTATGAATTTGTATAAAATTAAAAAAAATTATATGGTAACTACCGGGTAATTGTACACGTGTTTCTTACAGTTAAATACTTCTGCGAATCTGCGAAAGCATGCGAATCTAAGAGGTTGATGGAGTGAATCATTCGTCAGATATTCTATAATGTTTCCATATTCCTGATAGTAAAATTGTAGTGTATAACACCAATATTACCATTTTCAACGGGAAGGGATTTAAAAGGAAGTTTAACAAATTGAAAAACCACAATGACTTTTATTTGAACAACAAAATAATTTTCCCTTGTTATTTAATGTTAAATTTAATGATTTACGGTCAACCAAAGTTTGTTGTGACGTAACAAAAACATATACACACATAAATTATCAATGATCTTTTTTCACAATTCTACAGAAATATAAGATACATGGCATCGAATAGAATAGATACAGAAAAGATAGATAGACTTTTGAATTCGGTTGGGTAACCTAGCCTAGACCACTTATGTGAAATGGTTTTATATGTTGCTGTGATAATATGGTATGTTCACTGTATTTATTACCATTTATTAGCAATTTTTTTGGTCTTTTCTTTATGTTTGTTTGTTTATTTTCATAGAGAGTTTTTTTTTTTCATGTTCACGAAAACAACTTGACCAAATACAATTTTCCCCCTTTTGTTAAATGTGTAATAAATAACATGTGGAAAAAAAGTTATTTATTTTAAGAAGCATAAAGACGTTTCGAAGTTTTCATTTATCTTTCTTCGTTCAAAATTTATTCCATTTAAAATTGAAAGGATGTATTTACCATACCATACAAAAATTTCATTTACTCCAGAAAATATTGAAATACGACATGCGAGAAATTTTTGAAGATAGTGCCGTATTAATATTGACTAAATTTTCAAATAATAGAATTATCGTTATTAATATATATTTCGAAAAAAAAATTTTAATTGTCAGATAAACCTATTTTAAATAAGGGAAAAAACAATTGACTGAGTTAATTGTTGAAATACCCCTTATAGAAAGTGTTGAATGCAGTGCTTGTATTATTTTTAATAAATTTGAAATGTTTACAGAATCTTGGCTTTTCGAAAGGTTTACTAGAACTTTTTTAAGTTTTCCTAGAAATTTTTCACAACCACTAGTTGAAGCTACATGCACTAATATAGCTTCAACTAATAATATATATATAGCCTCAAGAGTAAACAATATATGTTAACGAAATGATGTTTCAAAAAAAGTTGTTGATTTTTTTATGAGGAACTATTTTTACTGTTAAAGTTTTGTTTCTTCTTTTTGTTCTCAAACGGCTTACAAAATGAGTTCTACGGACCCAAGATCAAGTTGGCTTTTGTTGCCCATATACGAACTCAAACTCATTTGCTATTTCCTATAAAGTAAAGTACGCTATAAATTTCAGCTTGATATCTATTTTCGTTTATGAGTTATCATGATCATGAACAGACGAATAGATTGACAGGTGAACAAACAGAAATAGACCAATAAACTTGGGACTAAAATTTGTATACTTTCTATATTTCATATGTATAAGGTTCAAAATATTATGAGAAAGGTAGTCAAAAGACGTTTCACGGTCAAGCAGGACTGTCTTTCACTAATTTTGTTCCAAATGATTTCTCTATCAAATGAGTATAATTTTATAGTGGAGCAACACTGTTATAAAGACTTAACATTTATTTGAATTAACTAAATAATTTAAGGTTGTATGAAAAACTTGATCTTTTTAAAAATTGTACCTTGCCTAAAACGAAGCTCTACATTGTTTTGTTTTTTACAAATCGCTGTAAGCTTCCGGGTTAACTAGAAACTTAGCTATATATAAGCTTCTTTCTTTCATATATTCATAGGTAGATGCAAGCCTCTGTTAGGTACAAACTTTTCCCCGCTTTAAACTGTTTTATAGGTCCAAACTAAAGAACTTTACTAGACCCCATCTGATCAATACCAAGTTTAACAAAAAAATACCACTACTAAATATCCACCTACATCGTTTCGCTCATAATAAAGTTCTGTTATTAAGTTTAGATTGATTTTTCTATTCATCAAAATTGCCCAAGTAGTTTTAAAGTGTTCTTAAACAAATACAAAACAGACAGAAAGGCACACAGGCTAGTCTTATTAAAATACCTCAAAATAAAAGAATATATAAGCCATTATTAGGTTGAATGGAATAAGATTCAGTTAGAAATTGAAAATGGCTATATTTTTTAATAAATATTCCTTACTGTATAAAATTCAATTATATCAATAAAGAAAACCCAACCATGTATATTATCCATGTTCAAATTGAAAATAACTCATATATTACAACAACAGCCCATAAAAGTGTATTAAATTTTCAAATATATCAACATATATACTTTTAGAAGGAATACAACGTTCCAAGGGATGTGCAGAATGAAAAACCCAACGATATAATAAAAACTATAGTAGAAAAGTAATATTAAGAAAAATGCATCAATTTTTTGGATACAGATCATGTAAATTCAAGAGAAGAACTATGTTTGGTCAGTTTGATGGTCATAATTTTTGATATTTGGTATATTTTTATGGTTTTATTATACAAAAAATATTATATTTTTATGAAATTTACACATTGGAAAAAGAAAACTTTGTTGTACGGGAAAGAAACGACAATGACTTGTTTATGGTGATTTACGAAGTTATTATTATTTTCAATGCAGTATATTTTTTGGTGTGGTTATCATATATGGGCTTTATTTTATATGGGAACGTCCGTCGAGTCTGTGTCGTTATCATAACACTTAACCAAACGAAGCCAAAAACCTTCTTTCATCTACTGCCCAAAATCATACATTTTATGACATTAGTGTTCCGTATCACAAATATTACTCTAATAAAACAAATATTGTACTTTGATGATAACTAACATTCAACTAAAAGATATTGCTTTGCATGACACCGTCTTAAAATGAAGACGCTACGCTTAGCTACCATAGGGCAAGTATTTAAGAGAATTTGTAAATGCGCAACTTTTTGTGAAAAAGCGAGAGGACTAAACAATAGTATTAGGCTATTTATGAATAATCTCGGGAAGCTTTATTTCAATTCAAAAAAAAATATATAAAAAAATTGGACGAATATTGTTTCTGGCAACATACGGAATATTAATTATAAGCTTTTCTGAACAAGAATCAATTGACAAAATGTGGTCCTCGAATTTTTCACACTCAAGTCTATCTAGCGACTGCTCTAGTGCAAAAGAATATTTATTTAAATTATACATAGTCTATTTTTTTTTTCAATTACAGGACGTATTGTATATAATAAATTTTACAATTTACTATATTAAATAAAATTTACGATTTTCGATTTAAAAAGAAGCATTTGTATCATACTGCTTGTGAGAAGAATGATTAGAATTCTTTTTTTGTAAATATTATAAACAACATGAAGTTAAGAAAACTTTAGTTACATTGAAATTTTAGCAAACATTCATCCATAAACTATCATTCCCTTTTCACCAGCTAAGAGTAGGCGTAGGAGGGTGAATCGTTCAAGCCGTTTCGGAGGAGATTAAAGAAAAACACCGTGACACGAGATTTTTTTATACTTCATCCTGAGACATAACGTAGAATGTCGGATGAAGTAATGTTTGAAAAGGCGCACTGCTTCACGTCAAGTGCTTTCCTTGATCAAAACAACGTTCTCTCTGAATCAATTCCATCGTGTATCAATTCAACAGGTATCTAAGAAAACAATTATCTTTGTAGCATCATATACACTCCAGAGAAATCGCAGTTGAAGAAGATCAAAATTTTTAATTTTCCACTTATAGGCATTCGCAAATTAGGGAAAAATGTAACTAATGATTAACAGATATATTTTCAACAAAACTGGGCTTGCTTTTTATACTCATTCAACACAATTTCGACTCATTCTAGCAGAACGCACTTTGCCTTTTCTCTACGCCCTTGATCAGTACAATTTTCTGCCAACTTAGCGCGATCTTATGAAAATAATATTTAAAAACTTTATTACATTTTTAGTGTTCCTTCAGAGTGATTGAACTTGTTTCATACATAACAGATTCTCTATTAAGTGTTTTTCCTGTTCAAAACCAATATTTTATAATGTTTTCATCTTAAATTTTATTAAAGTTTTATTATTTTACAGTTTTGATAATAATTTTTTCTTGTGAAAACAAATTTTTTTTAGTATATAATAAGCTTATTATCTTATTGCAAAAAATGACTTTTGTAGTTTCATACCTGTCTAGTAGTTATTTTGCAAAAGAAATTAAATTAAAGCAGGTGTAAAAGATATTTTTATATAATGCTTAGGTTTTTATTACCTACTTGGTGTATTAAATAATTATCATAACTACGACAAATTAAATGTAATTAAATTTAATTATCGTGAATAAACATAATACCTTTTAAGTGCATAAAAAATGTATATAGCAGTGAGATATTTTTTTACAGTGTTACTTTTAAACAATTAGATGGCTGTTCAGTTTAATCTTTATCGGGGAACAATTTTTATTTTAATCTTTGGGCACTCCTTTCAGGGAGCGATACTAATATAGGTAAAGTAACGGAGGGCTTAGTACTAGATATTGTATTTATATTTCAAAAAGGGTATTATATTAGAATAAAAGTAGGCTGAAGTTTGATTGTCCACGTGGTTTTGTTTTCGATTAAACTTAAAATAACATTTTATTTTGCTAATTAAGAAAAAAATGTTGATTCTTTTGGCTATAGATTCAGAAACTGATCATTTTTTAACCCTCGAACTAAAAAAAAGGGGTCTTATAAGTTTGACCGCTACGTGTTGAACCGATTTTAATTTTTTTTGGTTTTGAAAGGTAATTTAACGGAGAGTGTTTTTAGCTATGTTTCAAGTGCGAGCTTAGTGTTCCGTACCCAAAAAAACTAAAAAATTGGCGAGTATGAAATATAATTTTAACATATAAATAATTACTATGGAAGTGAATGGTCAAATAAACCTGGCTCATTCAATTCACTTCGAAAAGTGAAATGGTAACATAATTAGATAATTCAAAACAATAATTCAAAAGAACAAGATCAACTCAAATATTTCAATTTCAATTAAAATATTTCCAAAAATTTGTCCCAAAAAATGATAGCTCTCTAAGTATCCTTTTCATCTCATCTGATGTCCATGACCATCACTTTTATATTGATTTATGAAGGATTGTTATAAATTTAAAGTGTTTATGTGTGTTTCTCAGTAACATCGTAGCCTCTAAACGGTCGAACCGACTTGATTGAGAATATTTTACAGCTAAGCTACCAAAAATCGGTTTACAAGGAATAATCGCCTTTGTCGGGGGTTTTGTAAATTTCACTTAAATATTGTTCTATAAATTATACTCAACTAATGAATGATGGATTAATAGAAAATGGGTTAGTAAATTAAGAATAAGATACCCGACATACTAATAAAAGTGAGTTATCAGGTCGGTGTGGAAAATAGGAGAGCAGACAATCTATCTGGGTCCAATCAATGATTGGCCGGTTGCGACAGAGTGTATCAGAGCTCCGATCTAGGTTTGATTTGAGTTTATTAGTAATATGTACTTACAATATAATTTAATTATTATTTTAAACAATCATAAAAAATTTATTATTTTAAAATTTCTCTCTCAAGGGCTTATCAAAATGCAATACAACAAATAAGTTATTTTGGTATAATGTGAAATAGTTTTAACTATATACAGAAGCGTATTCGTATATTAGTGTATCTAAACTATTATCAATTTAATGTATTGAGAATACCATGTATTGTCAAAGTTAATAATGTTATCCAGTCAAATTACACTTTGAAGGTTACAAAAATTCCCATAGAGCTAAAAATTGGTATGAATGTTCAGAATACTATTATAAATGAATTGTGAAAAGTCCCCATCAGTCCCCCGTGTGCAAAAAATTTTATTGAGGAGGGGAAGTTTGCAAAAATAGGTTTTTCACGTTTTTCAGTAAAACGGTGAGTTTAATCAATCTTATTATAATAGTTGTTGACATTTGATTTTTCAATGCGTATTCGTGTTTATGGTAAAGCTGAGTGTTGAGTGGTTTTTATTATAATTTTTGTATATAAATTTTTCATAACAAAAAAATAATTTAATCCTAGAATACCGGGCAGTATCTCCAGGATAAATGATCTTATTTCTATAACTTTTAATTTAATCTTGAAATATATATAGTAATCTCAGAAACTCGGTGGTGTAGTGTTTAGGATCGCCACTCCTCAAGAGGGAGGTCATCAGGTCCTCTAAATCTATAGCGACATCAGTAGTTTTTTTTTAAAATTATATTTTGTAACTCAAAGAGTACACAATTTATAACTTAGCGAAACTAGAAATTTAGTTTCAAAAACTAAAAAACACGCTTAATTGCATTAAAAAGGGGACAACTCTTTTTAATTTTATTTATAATAAAAAAATCAAAACGTGGGTTGGTCAAATCAGCTAATTATTTAGATAAGGTATAATTGTCACATTGTCTAATTTAAAGAATGAATGTAAAGAGCACCTCACGCTTTAATTTATAAAATAAATATCCACTTTTAAGTGTAATGAAACTTGTTATTTTAGTTTTTAAACTATAATTAATTTTACTTAGCATAATAGTAATAAGTGTATCTTAGAAAGAATTTAATCTACCTACAACATAATGACAAAAAACAGTTTAAATAAGGCTTTATATAATAATACCTATCTAGTTTAAAATAATGAATACAGGTAAAAGAAATTTTAATAAAACAATTGAAACAATTTGAAAAGCCGACGGAAAGATGAAAATACGTTTGTTTTCAACAACACAAAAGTACTTCACTACATACATAGGTACAAACATTACAGACGATTATTTGCAAGTTTATAAATAGAAGTAGGTACCTCTATTTAAACCGTGTACATTTATACCGTGAGCCTAAAATAAAACAAAATTTCCATGATTATTTTTGTCTGCCTTCTCGAGAATTGATAAGTTGGTTTAAAAAGAAATTTGAAGTTTTGGCCGAGACTCGAGTGACGAATTTATGGAAATTCGAGTTTTTGGTTTCTTTGTTGTTCGGTGACTTTCTTTGCCTGCCCTATATCTCAAATAATATTAAAGAGAAAATAATTTATTTTTTGTATGTTTGTATGTAATGGATAAGCTTAAAAACTATTAAACGCATATTAAGAATTATAGTACTTATAGAAAGCTACATTACGAGCAACTTACACGGGCTATATTTTAAGACCCATGAAATTGTAAACAAAAGGGGAGATAGTGTGAACAAGTGAAGTAAAGGCCATAAAGCGGTAGTTTTTGTTTTTAAATTGGAAACTGTCTAGAAAAGTTGGTGGGTAATTTCTAGTGTTAAAATAAAGCTGTTGAGAACAGGACGGTGAAAGTGAAACCATTTTTCAAACCTTTCGACATTTGCAAACTTCCGGAAATATTTTTACACATCTTGTTACCAAAAACTTACAACTAATAAATTCGACTTCCGAGTAAGGATATTTTTTTTTTTTTAATTACCAAAATTATATTTATAAATTTTCAAATTAGAAGGCAAAAATAATCATGGAAATTTCACTTTTTTTTGGGCAAACGGTCTTATTCACCTAAGCAAAATGCTAGAGACCAGACACAATATTTTATTTGTTTGTTTAGTAATGAAGAAAAACACATGATTAAATTTCAAATAAAGCTATTACGTAAATGTAATAAATACAAACATACTATAATATCTAGATAATATAGGGTGAGTAGAGTAGTGTGTGATGGGTGGTGGACAAGAGAATGAGAACGTAGATGGATGGCAGAGAAGACAACACAGACAATGTGTACTCATACCATTCAAACAGTTTTTACCTTTTGCTAAATTTATTCACCCTTTTTTTTATCATTCCATCATCCACTGCGTATCCATATGTGTTATTGCATATGTACGGTCACAAACTAAGAAATATTTTTAATAATGACAAATATGCTCGTCCGTAAACCTTATAGTGACAAAGGCTTTAAAATACAAGATTATAATTAATGCGGAATTAAAGCGGAAATTTTTTTTCAGAAACTGAGAGTATAATTTGGAACCTTGAATTCAGCAGCTCAATTTGCACATTATATCAAATAACGACTCAATCGTAATACTACGTTTTGAAACACAATATTAAATAATTAATTCAATGAATTTAATTTTTATAATAAAAACGTGTGCTTAGCTTTTCAGCTAAAGTTTACCTATACCGAATTCTGCAAAATTATAATTATTTTGTTATATTATGCTTTTAAGATAGTTACTTTTCTGAACATGGTACCTATATTATTAAAAATAAATATTGTTTGTTTAAATTTCTTGCTTACCATACCGAGAAGATATGAAATATTTATTTAAAATGTTTAATTAACAAAAGCGTGTAACATTTATTTCTTAAAGTCAGTGATTACTAAAATATTGAGTGGTTCATTTATGACAGTTAATTATGTAACAAATTCGCTTTATTTCGTTTTAAAACGTATTTCAAAAGCAATGATAATTATATGCTAAAATTTTATCAAAATAAAAGATACTTTGAGAGTATTTTTAGTCCCGAACCAAAAAAAGGGGTGCGATGAGTTTGACCGCTATGTATGTGTGTCTGTCTGTTTGTATGTCTGTACGTCGTTTCGTAGCGCCTTATTCGATGAACCGGTTTTGATTTTATATGTTTCGTTTGAAAGGAAATTTAATGGAAAGTGATTTTAGCTATATTTCAAGTTCAAGTTTAGGATCCCGTACAAAAAAATGTCGGAAGCTTTTAAAATTTTGTGATTTTAAAAAAGTCTATCAGTGTCTCTAAAATGTGTGAACATTCCTTATTTGTACTTGATGAACATACTTGTCAAATTAACTACTCGCATTGAAAAATCAGAGACAGGAAAGGTACATGCAAGTGACAGAAGAATTTAATAGATATTTTATTTTTACGGAAAGTTTTCTGCCTTTTAGGAGCATTTAAAAGTATTGGAATAAGTTTTGCGATTTGCTAAGTATAAGTTTTCAGACTATTTCAATATATATTTTCCAATCATTTTACTGGCGAGTTTTTCCTCGTCCAAGTGAAAAAGAAGATAGTCCTTTGACAAAAGTTTGATCTTAGTTTTTATAAATATTGACTAAATTTTGAGAGGTGTTGTAAAAACTTAGAGAAGGCTATCATAATTGGAATAAAAATAACAGTTTTATTGAATATTGAAAATATTTTTAGCTTGCTAACTCTGCATACAATAACATCCATGATGCTACCTATTTTGAAAAACAACAATAATTTTTCTTATATAACAGAATGTGGCATACATAACCTTATTCAATTTCTAAATGGCTCAAACACATAAACAAGAAATATTTTTGTTAAAGCAACTCATCTATTTATTACCAACAGCAAACTCAACCAGACTGCTGTGTCCATAACAGAAATAGCGTGGTAGAGCTCTCCTTTTGAGTTCGTTCATAGCACATTTACTTACAATCTGTTTATATATATCATTTTATTTAACCATCACGGACGACTACTGGACTTTTACTTCCAATGTACTATATATGCAATAATAATATAGGGCCATTCATGACAATCGTCCAATCGTGTTTTATAAGTAATTATTTAAGCTTTTATCAATCAAGAAAAGTGAAAGACTTTATTGTACCCTATTTTCAACCAAGACGCTGTTTTATATTTAAATTTGCATCGCATGCTTGTAAAAGAAGCTTCCAATTATTGTGACGCATATCTGATGATTTTATACAAATTCTATGAAATATTCTTTTTACCTTCCACAAAACATTCCTCGCAGTAAAATACACATTTTATGTCTGCGATTAAGCTTAACTGAATGTTAACTTAATGCATAACTGATGGGGGCACTACATGACTTGTACATTTAAAAAGAACTAAGAATAGAAGGCACAAAAGAAATTTAAAAAAAAAATAATAATGAGGTTTTAACTCTGTTCCTCAGACATTAAAACCTCTAACAGAGGCCACCTATATCATTATGTTTTAATCTTTATTTATTTCAACTATATTCGAATATATACAATTACATTTTCATGATGTGAATGGAGTCGGTTACTACGTTCTTATCCAAGCACGACAGTGTGATCAATTTACCGCCCCAAAAACTATTTTTGTTCCCACTGCCGCTGTCTAGGTTCGAATTCGCAGCCTCCCAGCCAGTGGTCATAGCAAGCTAGGACTCCTAGCTGGGAAGTTGATGACAAAGCTAGACACTAGAAAATCTCTAAATTCAAGATTTTGTAGTTATTCAAATTATAGAAAGGGAGGCTGTTAAACGTTTAACTCACAGTCGTTCAATCCAAACTATTTGACACCAAATTTTTCGCAAAATACTTTCATTACATAGTGCAAGGAAGTAAAAACATTTGTAAAAACATTGACAATTGCAATTGTATTTTCTGGCTTCGCCTCGGCTTTTAAATCACATTTACATCTGGACATGGCTTTTATACTATTTTTATTCGCAAGTACGATTCTTTCGGAAACTAGAAAGCCCCCGGAATTAACAGCGATTAGAAGTTCCCAGAGCTTACAGCGACCGGGAAGGTTATTTTGACTAGGGGGATCATGAAAAATTCGTATTTTTATCAAATAGCCCCTACCTTTTTGCTTCACTGAGCTATTCCAATTTTTAAGCAAACCCAACGATATAATATTCATTTACTCTCATTTGACTTTTTTTTACTAGTGAAAATACTTACGTTTACACTCTGGAAAGAGTCAAAAAGTGTCGGCATGTGTCCTAAAAGCGCACTACGCTCATAATATGCTTGAAAGTATCTTACGATCGAAGAATCTTTCTTAAATGTCATACCGAATTGCTGAAGTTTAATAACTGTGTGTACCAAATGCTAAGAACAAAACGGTAAAAATTTTAAATAGTTATATCTCAGAAGTATCAACCATAAAATACCAAACAATTTTTCTCAGTCTATAAAATAAGACGAAAAACACTATATTTTCCGTTTGTCCAATGGAAAGAAAGTATCATCTCGAAGAATTGATGATTAATACAATGACCTTTTTTAAATCAGTTTCGAAGTAAATAATAAGGAAAATGAAAACCAACACACAGAAACAAAATAAAAATAATGGTACTAAAGTTTAAGTACGTAAGTTTTTCAAAATTAAATTTTTCTCTTAAAGTATTATATTGCATACAACTCAAATGTACAGTTTTCTTTTGTAACACAAAATACAAATCTGCAAAAAATATTGCAAGTCACTTCCGGTTTTTCCCACAAGTTATGATGATAATGTTGATGATAGGAACAAAAAGGGAAAATGATTATTTTTCATATCCAACCATGTGTTAAAAGAAAAATGATATGTTTTTATCTGTACATTGAAGGAGTAGATAATTTTCACATTTGTTTCATTTTCTTAAAAGAAAATATACATTTTATTTTTTGTTTGCTTTTATTAATAAATAAAACAAAATATATTTGTGAAGACAATTGCATATATTAACAAAAATATTATTATTGAGTGAAAATGAAGTGAGGTGTCTACGTTACTAAAGATGCTTATGTGTGTACTGCAATAATAATACAAATACTACTATGTCACTGTAATATTTTTATTAAAATCCTCTTATGTTCAAGACGAAAACAAACCTAAGTTTTCTTATATTCATGACGATGCCTAATTTGACTTTTAAATAAAACCAAATGTGTTCATTGTCGGTGAAAAATAGAAAAAGATAAAATATATCTACGTATATATATTGAAATACAAGTTGGTTTACCACGAAATCTAAATTCAAGCTGTCAAACTGTTACAGTCTCAATAGATACCCAACGCCGAAGGTTAGAAAGGTAGTATTTCTTTATTCTTGATTCTAAAAAAAAGAACATACTATTGAAAAGGGTGTTAATAATCTTGAAATACTCGGTATGTTGCAAAAGAAATATTCTTAGACAGTGAAAAAACAATCAGTTCAGGTTAGTATAAAATTAAGCCATTTGTACCAATTTCTCTAAGCCACTTTATCTATTGGCAATATTAGACCTTTTATAGTTTCGGAGATCTTGAAACAAAAATAAGTAATTTTGTGTCTTAAGGTTTCCATAGCTGTTCTCCGAAACTATAAAACGTACAAGGTTCTCGATTGATAGGTTCAAATTATTGGTTTATTGAGACTGATTATATACTAACCAGATGCTGTAATATTGTTATATTATCAGTATAAAAAAGAGTCAATTTATATTTGAGAATGCCGCCCCTCCTCAATATTATCAGACCGGCTATGAATTAGAATCTATGATCGGAAAACTCGAAGTTACGAACAAATTTTAACATTTCTAGGCTACAAGGAATGCCTTGGAGAATAACTTTCTTAATTTCATTCATTTCAGAGGGGGCTTAGTTTTTTTACCTGTCTTGATTACAGTAGGTAATTTTCTTTTATTCTTTATTTTTTTGCAAAAATATGAAATCGATTTTAAGATATATCTTGTTTGGTTCTAATGGAAGTATATTTTCGTTTTATGGCAATGAAAACTAATAGTTAAACTTTTGTAGGAAAAATCTCCATTAGTTAAAGAATGGAAATAGTTTTTTCCTGTTTCCCTGGAAATTTTTTTTAAATCAATAATGGATGCATTTTTTTGGTTGAATTCAATGATACAGTATTGAACAAATAGTATGACACCCAATACCAGGAAAAGCACTACGGTTATTTTCCTTGTACAACGGTACACAAACGTTCTACGTTCATTTCGATAAAAGAATGAATAAACTAAACTCTGTTTGTACAGATAACTTTTTACTTAATGTTTTACAATGCTAATTCAGTTTTCATCCTTGTTTCAACATTTCTTATATACTTTTTCCTTACTTTTTAAATAACTTAAAAAGAAAGATGAAAGTAAGTTATATTGAGTTTTTCCCATACTTATGACGATTCGACTGACTATATGTTAGCTTACATCTTCTTCTTACTTCTCCTGCTAAATAAATGTGTACACATGCTAAGTAAAGATATTCCCATCATTATCATCAACTTAAATGAATCCATTCGTACTCCTCCTCTCAATTTTATCCCCATAGTCAGTCAGTCGGTCACAACATCATCATCATTGGTGACTTGGTGCTTCTCTCTGAACTTTTTAAAAAGCTTATGTATATAATTTTCGCTAATGATTCTCACACAAACTTCTATGTCTGTGTATTTCTTGTTTTATTTATGCTTAAAGCTTTTTTTTTTTTCTTAAAGCACATTTACATATTTTGATATATTAAATGTATTTATTTGTATAAAATTTTACCTAAAATGTATCGTAGGGTAAGAATGTTGTTGAGCCGCCACATCGCTTTTTATTCATTAGCATAATTTAAGGAAAATTATTTATTGTAATAAATAACTTTTCTTTTTGACGTAAATCAAAATATGATTTAGTATTCTTTTCATCGCAACCTGTTGGTATATTTAAAAAAATGTAGATCCGAATCAAATATTCTTAATAAAACTTTCATTTTTCTACTGCGTGCATTTAACCATTCATACGCAACAAAGTTAATCATTCTTCTTTAATACAGACCACAAAACAAAATGATTAGAGTTTTTAAATGATTACTGTTTTTTAATGTACCCATGTTATTGCGACATAACGTTCATTTATAAGTTCTATCAAAACTTTCAAAATAAATCGTGGGAAAATATCTTTCATTTGCGTGCTAGGTGTAACACTACTTAAAATCAATAGGATTTGTAAAATTGTCTTATAATTATTCTTTTTGAAAAAAGCTACCTTGTTTCGCGTGTTATTTAAGTTTTCTATAACATATTCGACTAATGAGGGACTGAGTTTAACCAACTCTATTACTCCACTTCTGTGAGCAGTTGAAATTGAAAACTTGTTTGGAAAAGGAAACTTTTGTCTTTTGGCATTATTACTAGGATCCATGCTTTAACATATGTAAATAAGAAAGTTCTTTTGAGTTATTTATGGATTACTTGTTCTTCCACAAAAAATTCTTTAATTTTTTATTGGCTTTGCTTCTTATAAGTATAAGCACTGCGACGTATACTTTGTTCGAGATTTTCGACAACAATCAATCATAAACTGATGTTTACTTTTAAAATCGCCATTAATTCGACGTAATAAGGATGAGTCTTGAATCGATTTTATACCACATTTTCTATCACTTAATATTAAAAGGCCTATATGTATTTGAAGATAAAATTATATAGGAACAATCTCGTGTATGACGATGCAATGCTAAGTAAATAGAAGGGGAGTTTTACAACTAATACAGGATATGTTTCAAATAATTAGGCAACCAATCCATACCAAAGACGTTAATGTTTTCTATGAGAGCTGTTGTATCGCACCAAAACAAAGAAATGAATTAAGTTTTATCGGATGCTATAGCAGTTATAGTCATTTTCGAGTTGTATTAGCCATATATGTAGAATTCCACAAAAAAATGATAAAAATTTCAAATTAAGCAGTCGAACAACTGAAAGTAGAGGATCTCATGGTGATCTTTCTTAGATCTTTAGATTGATTCTTAAGGTTATTTCAAACTCAAGTTGCTTTCTTCAGTGAGTGCAAGTCGCTTCCTGATCGGAGGGCACTTTATATAATTGAGATATCTTTCTTTTGCTATTTTATTAATCACATAATCTTCAGATTTTCTCTTGAAATCCCAGTAATGAACTTTTCGGTGCCCTTTCTGTTCTATAGCTTTTGTAACTTTTAAAAGAAATTTGCATAATTTAAATAATCTCTGTATGTTATTAACGTCTATACGTATTTCGTGTGTTTGGCAGTGTAATATTGGCTACATGTTTTGCAATTACATAAAGGAAATGGTTGTAAAGGTTTTCATTTATATTATCCGCTCCGCTTTGATTTGTACTTTTAAAACTCGAAAACTTTTGTAAATATAAATTCCAAAGCTTGGCCGAAATCTTATTAGGTGAGATGTATGGCGTAACCAGTGTTACACGTGTTACATTTGATGATGATTTCAGGACTGGTATAATTTTAATTACAGTGATAACCTAATGATATATTAATCATACTGTGCAAATGTGTAGATATAATAGTTTATAATAGGAAGGATGAATGAAGATTGTTATACACAAAAGCTTCAATTCGTAATGTGTCCACTACATCTGACGTGCATAATATTAACATATATTATAAATACCTCGACTCCCCTTCAAATTCAAAGCTGTGTAGTAAAAGCTGCCTATATCACATCATAACATACATTATATCTACGTATACATTGTGTTACAGAAATCTTTAGCGTTGATAAAAGAAGTATCGTAATATTATTCTAGTAGCGATGAAAAAATGAACTTTTTGTATCAAATAAATGCAGTTGTAATGAAAATCAACCCTTGCTCAATACAAACAAAAAAAAAAACATGAATAGAAATCATAAATTAAATTGCTGAAGCTTAAATCTTAACGAAAACCAACACTGATAAATAAACGGACAAAATGATATTTTAAACACCTTTGTGTTTTTGCAAGGCATTAAAAAAAAAAAGAAAACAAATTACTGATGAATATATACCATTCTTTTCTGGTTAGCTTAGTTAGTAAAAAGTCTGGTTATACGGTTTTCCCTAAATCTGGAACTTCAAATGTCTTAGTAGCACTTAACACAAATATGAATTAACAACAAACATTGGGTCATTAGTGTTGACCAAGGTATGTGCAAGGGTTGAAAAACCAACATTAGATATAATAGCCTTTGGCAGCACTTAGGCAGCGGGTAAGGGTTTTCGAACCAAGACTTGATTACTAAGTCTTATCCAATTTTGTTAAGGATGAAAGAACCAAGGTTATGTTTATTTTGTTTGGCTGAGACATGGATAAGGACTGGAGCAACAACGGTGGATTTCCAATACTGGTTCAACCTTGATTCCAACGTCAAACTTGACCTTTTCTTACTTCGATCTTTTTAATATCCCATAAAAGTATGAGTTTCATTTAGCCTTTGGAATTTTTTTTTTCAATTTTTATTAAGTTAATTTCCAAAAAGATCATGAAATGTACGTACATAAATTACGTTATCATTATATGTTTTCTCAACACTTTAAAATAATTTCTCGTATATTTTTGTCTTGGATTTAGTTATGACATAAGCTATTAAAGTAACAAAGAATTGTGCATATTATTGAAACATTCTGTATTCTAAGTTGTTGTATATATTTGTGAATATATTAATATAATTCCTGGTGTTTCTATCTATGCTCTAGTAGTGTTTCCGACTGATACAAATAGATAGATATATGCTTTATATAAGACAAAACCAATATTGTTTATACTAGTAAGGTATACAATGTTTGTTGTTATTAATATTATCTCAGGTTTGTTTGTTTAAACTTTGGTGTTCATGGTAAGAAGAAGAAGAAAACTTCATTCCCGTGCTTGATATCGATTACCTCAATAAAAATTTAATTGATGCAAAGAGAATTAATTAGGTCCTGGGACGGAATATGAAGTATTCTTAAATGCTGAAGTCTTACATGCTAGAAGTTTAATTTTCCAAATGAGTCAAAATAACATATTTCTTATCGTTATATCCCGTTTTTTGAGTATTTAATCATTTTTCAAGTTTGTGTCTCACCTAGTCTTTGTTTAGGACTTCTTAAGTTTTCAAAAAATGGAGATAATAATTAATTGTAGTTTATTAGTTGTAATTTTTTCAATGTAGGTAATACCCTTGAGTAAATAGAAGAAAAAACTTAACAAAATAATTTTAAATATGTAGAAGATGCAGATATCACGTGAATATGAAAGATATATGAAATATATCGGCAGCTCATTCATCAGAGGCAGAACACTCACTCGGTATTGGTATGTTTCCCCCATGTCAAAACAAATCACACTATCAACAATTGTTTAATTATATTGCTTAATGTTCAAATGTAGCCTTGTAGAAATCGTTTACGATAACGAATGGATAGATAGATAATAAGCATATAATCTAGAAATATTTGTAGTTTATGGGATGCGATATGTCTTAAAAAATGATGATTATGACATTCGCAACTATAGACCTTTTGTTTAATTTCTCTCTCGCAGAATTTCGAATATGGACTATTGAAACAGCATCAACTTGTTTTGCTCTATCAGTTTTGAAAAAGCTTCGTTTGTGTAGACCGCAATATTATTTGGGTTGTTTTGGAGTTTTATAGCATTAGTGACGAAAATATTAAATTCATGTATGTAAGGAGATGGGATGGACCACTGTCTCGGTGAGGCTAGAAAGTACAGGCGACATATTTCACATAAAACGGAGTATGTGACTAGGTGACTCAATCCTCATTCTGTCACCAAAGCTGATTAACTCGGTCGTACAACTCATCTTTTTTTTCTTAGAATGGAAAGATAACGGCATTAAAATGAACAGGATTTTCGTTGATGAATCGATGGATATCGTAACTAACATCAAAATATTTAATCAAGTGATAAATATCTAGGACAAACGCCCTTCTTTAAAGATCGCACGTCAGCTGAGGTGAAACTGAGGTCACAATTTTCTGGAAACGATTATGATCTATATTCAATAGCAAAAAAGTTCGTGCTTGAAAAGGAAAGTTTTAGAATCCTGCATTCAAGCAGTCTAAACGTATAGTTTCCAGACATTACCCTTGATTCAAGCGAGAGTTAAACAGCGAAATTTGACGAGTATGTCAGACTATATATTTGTCCAATAAAATTCATTAATTTTTTTGAATTTCAACTATATCAAAACCCGGCATTCAAAAAAACTGATTAATCTAGTAGATATAAAAGAAAATGAGGATATAATCCCTAAATTGTATAGAGGTTACATCCATCTAAAAAGCAATTGTTGATTTTTATTAGTTTGGTTAAAGAAAAACGATATGGGTGGCTTTTGTTTAAAAAAAAATCAGACTTAATAAAAAAAAACATAATAAAATGCCAACAATTTTATATAAACATATATTAATCCTCAAAAATGATCATTACATTGATGCTGATGGGTATTTTACACAAGTCTTTATATTATTTGAAGATGGAAAAACACAATTAAAGAAAATCCTTGGAACATTAAATTCTTATCAGGATTTAACAGTCTCGTTGACTATTTTACAACCGTACAATAATTAGTATTGTGAATGTAATTAGACAGTCGTATATTTTGTTTTTAAGTCTGTTATAAAATGTAGGTACTTTTATTTTCTTTTATTATGTTTTCATTCGATGTAATATAATTTAACTTGAAATAAGCAAAAATAAACAAATGACTGAATTAATTGGTGAAATACTCTGTATAGACAATGTTGTATATCACTATATCTTTATTTATAAAATCAACACATTTATGGCGGCCTACTGGCCTTCATTTTTCTACTTAATTTTCTATTACGAAAAATTTGTTAAGTTTTTTTTTGGTTTCTTTCAAAGGACTCGCTAGTTGAAGCTACCTACAAATTATCATGTCTCTATCTTTTAGTATTGTCGAAAGTATTGAAGAAAATGGACACCAAAATGCCCAAATTTGCTCCCTCGTGGGATAACATTGATATTTACGAAAAAATTGGCCATTAAGAAATATAATTTAAACTTTTTTTGAGAGAAATAACAAATTGACCTATGTTGCTCATTTACGAACTCAAACTCATTTTTTACGCCCTGCCCTGAGCACGTTATAAAAATTTCAGCTCGATATATCTTTTCGTTTTTTAGTTATCGAGTAGATGGACGTGTAAGAATAAATTAATTAGGTATTTTGAACACTTGTACCCAAATTTTGTTCGTTTCACCAATATTTCTAAGCTTTAATACCTTGGGACTAAAATTGTTATACCCTGATATATATATTTCATATATCAGGGTATAAAAATAATATGTTACAATTAAAATAAGTTTTAAATATGTAAACAAATTAAATGTTTAATTGCCACCATCGTATCGTTTGCTTTCAAATTAATTAACCCTTTAACATTTTGTATTTAACATTTTTATTATTTACAATAAATATAAAGCCGGTGTACGTTTTTTGTAATTATGAGCGAAATGTTTTGGATAAGGGCGCTAATCACTTGGGCATGCTGCTTGACCAAATAAGACGGTAGTCGTAAAAATATAAAAATCTTTCTGTATGAGAATTGAAACAACAGGTGTCTATATTGTCTAACATGACATCCAATAATGTTCAATTTATTTGTGCATTTTGTCTTGCTTTTCTGACACGTCAAAAGGGATTTGAGAGCCGAAGAGAGGCGCAGACTAATGTTAATTTGATTAAATATATAACATTAATTTTTAATCTGAGAACATAATTTTTTTTTTAATACGCAACTATCGAATCGCATTTTGGCTCAGTAAACTTTCTCTTTCGTTGGCACCCACTGATATACGGCAGCAACTACCAAGTTTTGGTTGTCGATTGCACTGAATATTCCTTTATTGATTGGGATTATGTTTTCCTGAAATAGGAAACACACAATTTTTGGGAATAAAGAATTTGGTAATAAGCAACGTTCTCGCAAAATGTATATATTTAAACACAATATGGCCTCAAACTATTGGCATATGTTATGGTTGGTTTCTTGCGATTCATGATTTACAGATAAAAATCATTTCTGAAGGAGATTCATAAAAATCGCAAAAAACACTTTATTTGGATATAAAAAAAAGTTGGAGGTGATGTATAACTGACAGCCCCAATAGGCACTTCTATCGCAACCGATCGCTATTGAGAAGGACTGCAGGAATTTAAAATATTTTCACTCGTCGCACAAAGTAGCTTTGTCCCTGGGAACTCTGCAAATTGAACAGATTGTTTTGAATCATACAGACAAGCTCTGGTAGACCCAATTATATATACGTTAAATGCATATCAACTGATCCTGGTTGAGCTGGGAATTAATTATATTTTTTTTAACGATAAAACCATCAAATAAAGATTACGTAGAAATGGTGGTAGCTTATTCAATCATCAAAGTTCCTTACTCTTTTGCACAATAAATGACCAAGTAACATATAAGGGCTATCGTCTTTCACTACATCATCCTTTTTGGAACAAAACTATTAAAATTAATTTCTTATTTACTTTTCTTTTCTTTTTTTTAATCATGAACATTCCCAAATAAATTATGTATCAATTAAAACAATTAAACAATTCCTAAATAAAAACTAATAGAAAAAAGGCTTCGATCAAAGTTTCTACATATAGTTTACCTAATTTGGTCAAAAGTTATCTATATCTATTTAAAGTCAGTTACACTCAAGTTACGGTCTAAAACTATATAATAGATAGTTAGGTAATACACGCTTGATCTGCCACATATAGTTAGTTAACTAACACCAACAAATGTCGGACGGATCTCACAAAGTTTTACCGGAGATGACACGTATTTTTATGCAAAAATGATAATCGCCTACCGATTACTAGATTAATAGTTGGACAATATATTTTTTTCTCTACTACGTGTGTCATTTAAAATGAAAATAACGAGAGGTGTCGTGGGACACTCGGTAGGAACTATGCTCCTTTCGTTATAAATTATGATTATTTGAAAATACAAATACCTGCATTGTAATTCATTATAAATACCAGTTTTTTGATACGCTACCTTTCAGGTTTAGTGTAATTAGTTTTGTTGTAAATGGTTTGTTTTCTCTCACTATACTATTTGCGTTGCTGTGCATTGGAAATTTTAGGTTGAATTTGTTTTTTTTTTTTCATTTTTTTTCACGATACTGTTTTTATTTGTATATTGGTAATTCTGAAAATTAAGTAACTAGACAAGTATTAATTTAAGAAGTCAAATACTTGTTTTATTGTTGAACGACTTTAATATTATAGCTACTTTACTGTATGAATTAATTGTAATATTAGTTTAAAAAAGACAAACCACTGATTTAGTAATCAACCCAATATGTGTGTATAATACCTACATTTAGTTTGATCAGGATATTTATCATATATGTGCATCAGAACATAAAATTTCCTCGTACTTACTCTAAATTATCTCTATTATCCTTTACTTCTGATCCTGAAATGACTCGTGCAGTAATTCAACAGTATCTGTGGCTGTATGGCATGTTGCACCATCTTGTTGAAACCTCATGCTGTTGAGAACCATATTTTGCAATTAAAGTACAAAACAGTTAGGTAAAATTTCACGATAACGAGCGCCATTTACGGTTAATGCTTGCCGGTTAATACGGTTAATGCTACTGCACTTTCGAAGAAAAATTACCCGATGATACCCAAAATGCTACAATTTTGTCGATTAACGAAACCGTCGAGATGAAAATGAGCCTCGTTACAAGATATGATTTTCGTTGAAAAATCACCATCCAATGTTCGTTGTTCCAAAATCAAATTAACAAACACTCTTCCCTGCCTATGGTCCTCCTTCAGCTCTTAAGCCAATTGAACTTTGTGCGCATGAAGTTTCAAAGCTATTGTGTTTCAAATCCTGAGCTCTATGCCGAATTGAAGTGGTTGGACTTTCATCAACATTTGCACGCACTGCTGCGATATTTTCAGCCGTGCGACTAAGACAAACGCGTGCTTCTATTTTCACGCCATTGGCAGACCCAGTTTGCTCATATTTTTTCATTAATCTTCTTACAATCAGATTTTTTCTTAATCTTCATTTGGAGTATTTCGACGACCTATTGTACGTATTTTTCGAACAGGGGCTGCTAAAATTTCTACATAAAAATGCATGTCATCTCCTATTTTAGCATTAGGTATAACTAAAGTGTGTGGTACTAACTAACTATACGCCACATATCCACACTTAGTGTAAGTTGTATGTATAGTTAGCCCTTCTGTATGTTATTTTAAGTTATGCAAAATTATTCAAATGAATGTATCTGCATTGGAATCTCCATGTTCATTGTACACACATTGTCGTGTGTATTGTTGTGTTATATTACCTACAGAGAGTTAGTCACTTCACTTTCAGGTGCTGTTGTTGTTGTTGTTGTTGTTTAGTTCTGTTGATGATTGTGTGGCACTAACTACTAACTTAATCAGATGTATAGGTTGATACAATAATTAAAATCAATGATATGTTTGGCCTAAACATTAAACATTAGTTGAATGCTGGCTATGCAATTTTTAGAATTCGTTCTCTTTTCAATATATCCTCGTACTTTATTGACATAAAATGATCAATAAAAACACACACGATTTTTCAAAGAAATATAGTATCACGATATTATTCGTAAGCGAGCGTTCCAAAATTCTCGCAAATAGATTGAAATCTGTGAATCATCCACTTTAAGATACTTCTTTAATTTTTCTCAAACTTGGATCTAAATTGAATGCCTGTCGAATAAAACTCTAGCTTAAATATGCTTAAAGGTGTCACTGCATTTAACACAATTTAGATTTCTAACATTTGAAGAACAAAAAAATCGTTGTTACAGACTAATTAAGGTTGTATGAGCACGGTAGTGGGGGCACAAATAAAAAAATATATGTATTTTCAATTTTGATGGTCAATTATGTTTACTGGACAATATAAGAAAAAGTAAGTATAAAAATTTTTCGATATATTTCAAAATGAAAATTTTGTTTAAATATTTAGCTTTCGATATTTCGAAAACAGTTTTTTATGTTGTAGTATGTCGTAATACTTTCTTCTTCACAAGATCGGTAGACCTACAAATAACCTGCGGCATCGCAGTCTAGACGCTGTGAGGATATATGAAATTTAATACATACCGACTTCTTCAGTAAAACGTAGCACACACTGTACAAATACAGGTATATAAACAAAGTTGTTGCACATATATGACTGTATATAATAGAAAAAAATAAACTGTATCTTTCTACTTTGATAACGAAAGAAAATTTCAATGAGTGAATAATGAGTGGTATATGATACGGAACGACCTCCTGGGGCATCTTTACTAATTATTCAACATAAAGTAGAAAGAGATGACATATACATACAATGTTTATAAGTAAATCAACAATATGTATACAATACTTAATTTAATTATTTGCTGTGTTAGTAATAATATTTGTGTGAAGAATTACAAATGAAATTTTTAACATTTTATTTTTTGTTCTGTTCTGTTTTATTTTGTTGTACTTACCTCTTGTTTGACGTTCTTCTTTTAATCTATGTGTGATTGCCTGACTGTGACTTGTCTCGATGGACAAAAGGCAAAAAGATCACATTTAATGAGTTTTATTACCTTTTATTTTAATTATGGATTTATTTTAAAAGCGACATCTAATATGTACTGAATAGATACGATATAAATGATACCAGCATTTCTAAACCACATTATACAACTTTTTTTCTCAATGGGTACAGCCATCTCATGAAGATCGTAGGGAATTCAGCGCATCTACAATTTTTAGTAGGTTCTCTATCAAATATTCATTTACTCTTATTGAGCTGTTCTTTGTGTTTTATGGTTTTGTCTACCTTTAAAATTATAATCAAGAGTCGAATGGTTATTTTCTTCTTCTTGAAGATGGTTGGTGGTTTGCATGCCAAGGCAATGGTTCTAGGTGACTCTTCGTCTGTCAAGTCAATATAATGCGACACAACTGCAACTTAGTTTATATGTAGCAGTTGACGTAATTTCTAGTAAACGCGGAAACGAAACATTAAAACCAGTCAAAGTACGAAAAAATTGAACAATAAAACGGATTTGAATGCCATTTTCTGCATTCAATTCGTTAGAGCGTTAAGAAATTTTGTCACCTAAATTTATTTATAAGAAATTAAAAATATGCAATTTGCATAACTAATATGCATTTTAGAATTGATTTTATTTAACCGTAAATATACCAAATTCACAATGCGGTTATTAGTGATGAAAATCATTCCAAACTATTTTCCAGGGAGTTTTTGGGGTCCTTAAACACAAATATCGCGCCAGAATTGGTCTCCGAGGTACCTGGTGCCCAGGATAAACGGTTCACGTTGTCTTCTGGTGTTTTCAGAAAATTTATTACTTAATCAGTCCAAACTCGTTACCCGGGGGGTTTCGGACGTCGCTGAACACAAAAAGTCGTTATAAAATTGGTCTCTGAAGTACCTTGTGTCCAGAGTACCTCAGGAACCCTAGGTACCCCGGGCCCGATTCTGGTCTGCGACTATAGTTCTAGTAGTGGATGAGGCTCAGATTAATAAAATGTAACCGACTATCAAGCGACTCATGTTGAACGGTAAAGCGGGGTTTTTCCACAACAATAAAAAATTAAAAAATTACTTTTTGGAGTCTTCCAGTGTTTCACTTATACAAAGCAATAAATGGAGGAAATTTTCTTTAAGATGGGTATCACATGTACTCCAGGAAACTTGATACAGTGACTGATGGTAGCTTAAGACTAGAAATAATCCAAACTAATTGCTCTTAATACACTCCGTAATTCGCTTAGCCAAATAAAAATAAAAATGTTTCTAGTTCACATGTAAGCTCGAAGACTCTACAATTAATTCCAAATCTCCATTCTATTATTAGATTGAATTTCATGAATGTAAGACTGCTGACTAATGCTAAAGAATTAATTCAAATCAAAATATATTGTCAAATGTTGGGTAAGATAAAATCTTTTTTGATTAAATACTGTTTATTGAAGCATAAATATTATTTTGCGCTTGAAATTTATTTTTCGAACACCGAAATACTGAATGTAATATTTTCTATAGATATGATTTGATGAATATAAGTACTGCCTTGCTAAATGTTAATCGTAATTTTTTTAAATGTTTGCTATTTAAATACAACTTATTTCAGTTATTTTAATAATATTATAATAAAAAGTCATTCTTACTGAGCAAAATAATATTTAGTCTGACAGACAGACACACTGACACAGAAACAGACATAGCGGTCAAACTTATAACACCCTTTTTTTTGGTTCGGGGGTAAAAATTGGAAAATATTATTGACCTATATCAAATATGATTTTATTTTTCTAATTCTTTAAACAATTTCTTTTATAATGAACGCATTTATAATAGTTTCAATATAATATAGTAAATATGCGTTCACTACCTGTCTTAAGCTGACTGATTACATATTATTTTCTGCCTTATCGAATAGTTATCCCTGTTTACTGCGTGTATCGATCGATTATTGTTTAATTTTGTAGGTTTCTTTGATATTATGCCACTTATGTTTCTATTCACTTCTTCCTACATAGATAATTCAATTATGCTTGTTATCCAATTCAACTTGAATTTTTTAAAGCAAACCCCTACACGAAATCTCTTACATCTCTCAAAATGGGTTAAAGTATAACATAGCAGGTTGTCAATGGGGAAAAGGTTGTCAAAATTTTAATAAGGTTTGTATCGTATATGTGCATCGACATTGAGATAAAATGATTCATCTTCAATTCAAGGCTCTAAACAAAGCATTTGAAATTGCTAATAAAACGAACAAAACAACATAAAAAGGTGTACTAACAAACAAATCACATCAAAGACGTATTTTCAATAAACGATTGTTACAATATCCTTTTGTGAAAATTGCGTTAACAATGAAGTGAAAATAATTTAAAGATGACAAAATAACAAAATTGGTATTTTATACAAACAAAATAAAGTGGAAAATAGTAAATAAACGTAATTTTAGTTAGATACGCATAGTATAATTCACATATGTATATGAATATGTTTTGAAACAGTACAGGATGAGCTGATTTTGAGATAGAGATATTTGATGAAAAAAACAAGTGAAAAGAAAAATAATTGACTGAGTTTGTTGAAATACCATCTATAAACAGTGTTGATTACTCTGTCACATTACACGTACATATATGTCACACATATTTAACTGATATTCCCATACAATTCATACTATACAATTTGCGCATAGTTTGCGCTCTCATGGGTAAACAGTGATGTTAACGAAAAATGTTTGGAACAAAAGATGTTTATTTTTTTATAAGAAACATTTTTTACATTTAAATTGTTCTATCTCTAACGGATTACAAGACCCAATTGACCTATGTTGCTCATTTACGAACTCCACCTCACTTTTTACATCCTAAGCACGCTATAAAAATTGGTATGTCTTTCCGTTTTTGAGTAATCGTGATGACAGGCGGACAGACAGGCGACAGACAGACGACAGGCAGACAGGCAACCGATGATTTTATGAACACCTATACCAAAATTTTGTTCATAGTATCAATATTTTTAAGCGTTACAAACTTTTGACTAAACTTTGTAACGCTATGCTTTGTATGCTTTGTATATACATGGTATAATAATAATAGATCCAGAGAGAAGAAATTTTAATAATAAGCAGTTCAATGACAAGCATAGAATTTAATGAACTCTGTTAGATCAGGTATTGACTTATATTTCTCTCAACATTAGATATTTAACAAAAGGGGGCTTTTTTCTAGGAAATATCTAGATTTCATAGAACTTATTTTAGAATCATCTCAATTAAATAAGGCTTCAAATAAGCAAAAGCGAATTCAATCGGTTCAAAAAAATTTAACGACATTCAGCTTTTTATTTTAAATGTGACCAAGATAAGTTAACTCCACTACATGAGAAAAATTGGTCTGAAATCAGAAAAAAACTGATTATATATAATTTTTTTTTTCTCGTGATTCAAGAGAACAATTTGTTAAACTTTATAGGTGACACCACCAAATGAAAAAGATTTTATTTAACAATTAAGCGATTCCTATTTCATCCTGTATGTGAAGAATAATATAAGTATGTTAAAAATTCCACCCCCAAGTGAAAACTAAATATTTACATTACGTAACACGACAAACGCACACACTAAAATATATCTGATAATATATGAGGGATAGGTACTGAACCGTTTCGAATAAGAAGTCATTTTGCTTTATTTTAATGTACAAAGATAGAAACATTACGAAATTTGATTTTTAATTACGAAAACTAATGTTTATTTTGAGTGTATTTTAAAGTATTTGAAATGAAAAGTTCTAATGGTAATATGATTGAGAGTAAATGAAGTTTCTAAGCATTTCTACTTTTCATCATTATACATATTCGTTGTGTGCGTAGTCATGGTAGGGACAATAAAATCGATGCTAGCGCTTCCAGTGAAAAATTTTGGCATTAAAGGAGGCTGTTATGACTAATTTGCAATTCTTTACATGTTAATAATATGGAAAATGTCAAATTAAAATGATTGAAAAACACTAATTAATTAAACTTAATGCATAAAAAATTTTGAAAATAAGAAATCCAATTGCACAAATATTATTTTTGAAATGTTAATTATCATAATTATTTATTTAAATTTGTGAGACAATCATATTAAATTTTCAATGTAAGTGATAAATGCATTCCATACAATTATATATGCATCTATACAATTCTATAATTAAAGTAGGGTATCGTTACCATGGAAACGCCTCCAAAAAAACTCACGCACGGTGCGAATACCAACACAACTAGCTAAACATCTAGTGATCTTATTATGGTTGACTTAATTTTCCAAAAACTCCAGAACCTAATCAACTATCAGATTGCAAATGGAAAAAATTACCTAGTTCCCAATCAAATTGGCTATGCTGGTTAAGACGTTGCGGTATACGATTGCGGTAGGATCAAACATTGTCGTCATATCAAAAATTAAGTTAAGTAGTTGTGATGGGCTGGTGTTGTACCTAGTATATGTATTAAAAAGATGAACTCATGCTCTCAAAATAATTGAGAAGCTGAAATAATCAGCAAGTATGTATCATAGTAGGTCGTTCTCAAAGACTAAGGTAGGTATCACAAGGAAAGCCACCACAAACAACCAACCACCCAAGCACCAGGTAGTTGGAATTTGAATGTGTTTTACGTTTTATTCAGTCTGCATTTCATCTTGTCTATTATAAAAGCGAAGGAATTTTTCACAAGGGTACTTATTCTAGCTGTAAAAAGGTAAAGTGTTGTTGTTTACCTAGTTTATAAAGGTAAATTGGATTTAAACTATTTTACATATTTTTATGTTTCATTATGCATTTTAATTATAAGGAGGTGATTAGCATTTAGTGGATAAAAGTGCTTAAAAAATCAAGCAGATGAAAAGTTTGGAATGTATTCTGAAAGGAACTAATTTGAATTATTGATCTTTAAAAATTCTTTTTTTTTTTTAACAACAACAAAAAAAACAACCAAATATACGATATGTAATTATAATGTACAATCTGTGTCAAACTACAAAATTTATATTCTTTAACAATTGAAACTCGAAGACTTGAATATAAAATAAAACAGTTTTCACGCTAGATTTCTCGTTTGCAGATGTTTAAA
The DNA here is from genome assembly GCF_905475395.1 of Chrysoperla carnea. Lineage (NCBI taxonomy): Eukaryota > Metazoa > Arthropoda > Insecta > Neuroptera > Chrysopidae > Chrysoperla > Chrysoperla carnea. The sequence continues at coordinate 67,250,205 of NC_058337.1, read as the reverse complement.
AAAAATCAGAAAAAACTTGGTTCGCTTGTTCTATTTGTAACGTCTTTTTTGTATATATTTTATCATAAGCTCATTTATCATTGTCTGTTGCCAACTTTAAAAATATTTTGCTACACAAATATAAAATAACATCGTCACTAGTTATAAAACACCCACACTCGTAGCAGACCGTTTTTTCATGTACTGTCTCAAACAGCAGATTTAAAACGAATAGGGGTTTTATTATTGTTTGTTTCACGCGTTTACTACCATGACAAATTTTGGATGATAAAAAGTTTTTGATTAAAAAAACTGAAATGACGTTGGTCCATATACCTGTTGGGCGTATTTCCCTATTTCAATGTACATATTATAGTATCACTTACACACATCACTTTATTTTATATTTTGAGCAGATTTTTCCCTTAGGATTTCCGTAACTAGTTAAATTTTTTTAGACTAATAGGAATTGTGAGAATTTTTGACGGTTTTATTTTTTATTTTAAGAAAGTTTAGTCAGTTTTTGAATTCTTTTAAGTCCTATCTGAGATCACATTGTATATAATGTTACACTGAGAACACATTGTACATAGTGTTAGGTACAGTGAGAGCACACTGTATGCATAGTGTTCAGTAAAAATTTCGGTATAGGACTTAATGTATCATTTCAATCATTCGATCCAAAATCTCATTTTGATTAAACTGTCAATAAATATAATAAATAATTAAAAAATAATTTAAAAAAAATGTTATCATTGGTGTATGACTACAAGTTTTATTATATTATTAAAATTTTGACATTATTCTTGAATACAAAATTATTTGAAATTTATACTCAAAATAGGAGCCCGTAACACACCCTTTTCATAGTCACATGTTGTTTTTCGTATACTTCCCTTTTTGTATTTGTGTAAAATTATGAATTTATTATTTATCTTGTAGTCATACACTAATGATAAAATTATTTTTTAATTATTTATTGTATTTTAGTATGTACTATCAAAAACCAAACATAAATTGTATTAATAAATAGTCTTGAGTAGAGAGAGCAAGGATAAAAACGCGCTTAGACCTCGTCAAAAAAAGACTTAAAATAGGAAAAGCAAAAGTAATAAGTGTCCAGCAAATCAAAATTAATAAGAGTCAAAATAAAAGATGGTAGAGTGTAGACGACTAATGTACTTGCTCTTCCACATTTATAAATATCATTTTAATAAGATCTTTACATCAAATGCAAAAATTGTTGGAGATCTTGAAATGACTGAACCTTTTGCACAAATTTATAATGATTCATTTGGAAGATTTATTTATTACTAGAGTGATACCCACCCGCTTCGCTGGGTTTAAAAGTAAAGATTGATAAAGATTGCTCTCACTTGTCTCCTTTCTATAACACTCGAATTGTTAAGGGTTGTTGTACACAGGTAGAAAATATGTATGGTTTTCTATTTTTTTAAATGTATAATAGTAATTATTCATTGAGTATATCAGAGAAGATGGCCGTGAAATATTTTATATTGACTATTTTTACAAAAATCTGTAGTTTATGGTAATGTCAAATGTCAAAATAAAAAAAATTTTTAATTTTTTTAAATATATCATTATAAATTATAGTTCATGTGTTATTCTGATATATCAGGTATATTGCTGTACAGTTTCATTAAAAACCATTCGCTAGTTTAAGCGTGAAAGCGTAACAAACAAACAAACAAACATGCTTACTTTCGCATTTATAATATATAGAGATAACTAAATAGACACTAAATTTGGGTTTTACATATGACATACAAATTTATTTAAAAAAATTGAAATAGGTATGCAACAATTGTTCTTGCTTTGTACTTATGTAGTGAAAAATGTCAAATTTTGACACTGCCTAAAAATAAAATGGTTATCAAAACCCGAAACGCTCTGTACACATCCAATATTCCAACCATTACCAAATCATAAATGTTACAAGAGTAATTTTTTTATACCAAGAGAAAAAACATTTTTTTAAAAACTTCTTGGGTTGGTATCACAAATCGAATATGTGAAAGTGCATCATTATTTATGAAGCACTTGAACAATTGTTTAAATTTTTTTCAAAATGTTTTTGGTAAACGTGACATTTAGTTTGTATTGCGGATGGGATGATGCGTCGTCATTCGTATAGTTTGTTGATTCTCATATAATATTGTGGCGATGTGGATAATCGAGACGATCAACAAAAACCCGATCAACCATTCCACATGTGTTGAATATCAATCAACTTTGTTATCGTTTTATGTATTATTATAAATATTTCGAAGTCTCTTCATAAAATCAAGTGTATGATATTTTATCTAGTCATATTATCTAGCTCCGTTTTCTTAACATAGAGAAAAGTAATGACATAATATAAATAAACAAGTGCTGCGTTTGAGTGCTAGCACTACCGAATGTATAGAGAATTTTTAGATTCTTATTCAAAGAGAAAGTTAACTCACTGATTTCACCTGTCTTTCTGAAAGTTGAGACAGTGTCAACTTTCTGTTGTGTTTTGCTAATACGGTAAATACTCTAGTGCAGTTACGAACTGACCCAAATGATTGTGATACTAGATTTTTTTATTCATTCAAAGGTGTTTTTTTTACGTTTTGGCCCATATCTTGCGTTCTATTCATGAATGTTTGATGATTTTGATGTCGTTAGACTTGTCTACGTTTTATCTTCAAATCGATTTAAATCACACAATACGATTGATAGAAAAAAAATTATTCCTGATTAAAGTAAAAAAAATTTTCGTTTTGAACTTTGTACTTTGACTTAAATTGGTTTGAAGAAAAAACACAAACAAGTCTAACGACACCAAATTCAACAAATTCTAATGAATATAGAACGCAAGATATGGGCCAAAACGTTTTTGAAGATAGCGATGACAGAGTTCATTTCGCGTTTATTGACAGTACTTAATCGCATGAGTTAAAACGTAAATTTTCTAGACGATTTGTTCCATAAAAATATAGAGCAGCTGAATTGACATCCTACCTACAAATGTGCATCGTATATGCTTCTAGCAGTAGTCGACAGTTATATAGCTTATGTGCAATTACAACAGAAACATTAAACCTTACATTTTACAGCAATTCAGTTAGTATATTTTGTTAGGTCTCATTTTTATGTTCTAAAACAGAAATTTTAAGGTCGAATCGGTCAATCGAAAATGTCTATTTTAATCTGAAAGTCGGTGACGAAATTTTTTTTAATCAAATGACATCTTTTTTACTATTAAAACTTTTATATACCTATATCTATTCCTTCCTGGCCGGCATATTATAAGTTGGTGACGGAAAATTAAATCACATGAGTACCATTCACAAAGGTGTGAAAATTGCCAAAATAATGATCCTGCGACCAAAAAGATACGACAGTTAAGCAATAACTATCACTTGCATGGTATTAGTAAACTTTGTTTAAATTATACACTTGTTTATAGTTGAAACTGGTTCCGCTATCCGTAAACGTAGAATGAGACCAAATCGTGAAGGAACCATTTTTTTAATCCCCGCTTTCTAGATATAGAGACAGAAAACTGCTATAGTATCTATGTAAGCTTACATAATATTACAGTATTGAAAAGGGTTATCCGACAGAAATATTGTGATATCGCAAACCAGTATGGATCTAATGACTATCCGGTATTAACTCGTATCATCCGCCGTAACTATTGCTAATATTACTATACCCTCCATGGTAATTGTATCTCTTACCGTGTGCCTCTCCAACTGTATACTGTAATACAAATTTTAACCATTTTCTTCTAGGAAAATGAGCTATTCAAATTTCGACCGATTCGAAACGATAGCAATTTTACCAAAAATTATTGAATAAATCTAATAAGTCATGAATACTCATTCTGACGTAAGTAATCCAAATTTAAAATGAATATCTATGATCTCTTTTCAAAAGAACTTCAAAAATTTAAGAATTAAAAGAATGCAATTACGATACAAAACTTTTATTTATTACAAAATATTCAATAAATAATGCAAACCAAAGGAAAATAAAAACATTTGATACACTGTTTTAACACAAAAATTTATTATAAATTAGGTTAAAATTGATATCCTTGAAATAATTACACCTACAGTAAAAAAATAAATTGGAAAAAAAAACATTGCTATAATACAATGGTTACTAATAAACATTGAAAAAAAAAATGTTGTGAAACACTCACATAACTTCGATATATAAAATTATTCGCTCACATCATACCAAAAAAAGGAACCAAAATTATCATCCAGCTCAAAGTTGGTAGGATTGTTCACCATTATAAATGAAAACTAAAAATCCAATACCTGAAAAAAAATATGGGTCAAAACCGGGAAAAGTTTCAATTTTTAGCGTGAAAGCGTAACAAACAAACAAACATGCTTACTTTCGCATTTATAATATATAGGGAAAACTCGACCGCATCAAGGTAAAACGGATTTCGAAGCAAACGCAACATTTTTGTGCAATGCCAAAGCGCGTGAGAAAAATTTCGCATACAAAACCTTTCTACCTAAATAAATTAAAAATCAGAAGCAGTCACATATATTAAAATTTAAAATTTCAAAATTATTATTAAAATTATTAACATTAATCTTATAGTATATGACACGTGAGACCAATTTAATTTTTGTTTTTGTACCAAGGTAGATTTTAATTTAAGTATGTGATAAATGAAATTAAATAATTTATGAATTTAAACAAAAACCACAACAAAATTTAAGATTATTGTGCCAAACTCGAACGCTGGCTTCCGGTGCCGGAGTCCACTGCTCTGACAGTAGGCCACTCTACCTTTGTGTTGATGAAAATGATGCCATGACATTGCTGACGCGAATCCATAAGATAATATCCCATCAAAAATCGTTTGACGCGCTAAAGAAATTTTCCCTTCAATAATCTAGATACTTGTTTATTGGAAAATTTAAAAACCAAATTCCTTGTTTTACCTAACGGATACCACCTGATTTTTGCGACCTCTTTACCGTATATCATCTGATTTCCGAACAACACTGGTAACATATACATAGAGGTAAAAACTTAAATAATATTATTTATTTATTTATTTCATAAAAATATTTTTGTATAAACAGTAATATGTAATACAATAGAGTACACAATATAATATCAATACCAACCTCAAAACTTATACCAACTAAGTTAGGTATACCAACATAAAATACACTTTTTTTATATTTTTAAATAAATTATTATTCAAGACATGAAGAAGGTTTAGCATTGTTTCACAAGCCCAAGTTATTTTAAAAATGAACAATGTATTTACAATATATTTATATATCGAACTTGACGACTGATCCATTGAATTGTTGATTAGTAGAAAACAATATCATATATTATAGGGTGTGTCGGGGGGAAAGCAACAAATGTTAAAAATATTATTGTATGCGTAAAATTGGGTATGGTACCAAGTTATTATCAAGGCTAGGGAATAGAGCGGCTTGATGTACATTTTAAACGTCTGTCAGCCTATAAAGCTTTAAGACAAACGGAACCCGTTTCCCTTGTGATTATAAACTCCAAAGGTCTTGTTAAAAATTGGTAAAAGAGCGCTGTTTGAGATAAATTTTATACATTTAACGGATTTTTGTTCTATTCTACTATTTTCTAATTGGTGTACAATTCTGACGTTGGATTTGAAGTTTTAAAATATATTACATTTTTATGTTTTCATAATAAAATGTGGGTAATAGTTATTTATTTAAGAAGCTAAAAATGGGGGGAATAGAAACTCAGACTGCTTATCTGCAAAATATGTCCAAGAGAATATTTAGCAAAAGCTTCTTAGCCACAGAGGGCAGGCTCTGAAGAAACACTTCCACAAGTAAAACACATATCACAATGGAACACCTCCTCATCACATATGTATACCCTTAGTTACAACAATCGAGGAGCGAGCACTATTTAACAAGGAACCTAAAAGAATTTCTCGCTGACGATAAGATAACACCTCTCAAACTAAACCAATACCTGAAAAAGACAAGATTAATTAAACAGATCTAAATTCAATATATTTATTAGTTATTATATATAATATGTAAATATGTGTATAACCAGCTGTACATTTGACCTCAGTAGTTGAAAGTGTAGCCGTTAAAGGTTTCTTGACGAGATAACATAGAAGACGTTCTTTGGTCTTGTAGCAGCAACTGGTCAAAAAATAAAACATAAATTATACATGAAAAATAAACCATATTGACACTTGCAATATTATTTCTGACTCATTCTGTATACAAGTAGTGAGTGAATATACATTCTGAAATGCATCGTTAGCTTTCGATACGGGACACGAAAAAAAAATCGCAAAAATATACTGTATGATTGAAGACGACAACAATCAAATCTTTTTTGCAGTCTTCGTTCTAACGGTATCTAATACCTAATTTATTGAATGGTTACAAATCCATTTACAAAAACCTAGATCCATAAATATTTAAAAAGATCTATCAACAAAGAATTTTTTATTTGATTTTTTAGTATAAGTACCTACTTATTTTTGTGGAGATATTAATTTTTTTGCTACAAATTTAATTGCAATTAATGTTTTGAGTGATGCTAAAATAGTTTCCAAATGTTTCCATATTTGAAAATTTCAATATACAATATAAAACTTCGTTATTTGATTATTTGATACTAAAGAGTATTAGATGAAAAAATATTCAATGGGAACCGATAAAAATCAAAAATTTTATGAAAAATTGTATGGAAATGGAACAGAGAGAACTTTTGATACAATTCTTTTTTAAACAAACCGTAATTTAAAACCTAAAAGATCATGAATCTGCAATGAAATGATTATTATTTGGTTTCTGTTACATAATTTTCGTATGTTTACTGAAAAAAATGGCACATTACTGAAATAATAACAAATTGGATATCATTTACTGATGTTACTGTAAAAAGTCGAATAGAAACTATTAAATTAAATAAAAACTGATAAAAAATAAATAAAATAATTATAATATATATAAGTTTCATATAAATTTTAGAAAAAAATAGGACCGACAAGAATGCCTAAAAAAATAATAAAAATTTTTTAGTAACTGACATGATCAATAATTTCCTTGCAAGCAATTTCGTATTTATTCACTTCTAAAAAAAAACTTCTTAATTTTGATGAAACGAAATTGGCAACTCTTGGAGAGTATACCCTTTTAAATAAGCAAACAAATTAGAAAATTGGTTCACAATTGGCGTGGAAATCGTTGAACATACATAAGAATTTTCTCACATGAGAAAATTCTGTGGGTAAACAATCAATCATTCCGAATTTAGGGATTCTATGTTTTTATTTATTATTTGTTCTCATTAGGGAAGCACTTTTTTTCTAATTTATATGGTACTTGCTTCGAAATATACCCTATACATTAAACAATTAATGATTAAAATCGGATTGCTCTGTACCTTTTTTTTTTCGTCGGCTAAAAACCAGAGACTGATCTAAAATGATTAAATTTTCCTATTAGTAGAAATTATTAATTATACATGTGTTATATTTTGTGAATCATTTTGAAATCAGATAATTACTTCATTATTTTGTATCTTAAAAAATATCTTTAGCCCAATTATTATTTAAAAAAAATTAAAAGAAAAGTGAGAAGATATATTGATATTAATAAGTTAAAAGAGTAATTTCTATAGAGCTTAATATGACTAGTGAAGAAAAACCAATTTCATGAATGTAAAGTTATATAAAAATTTAGTGTAAAACGGATCTCTGCATATTTTTAAACCCTTATCTGAATTTTTTTTATTTTTTTTATTTTTTAAACTAAAGTATACAACAAATTTGTTGGACAAAAAGTATATAAAAAATTTGTTATGTTCAATAATTTAACAAATTGCTTCATAACTCAAATCATACAAATTTCCAAATCTGATTTATGGATGAAAATCAATTCTGATAATGTATTAAACTGAACTCCATTTTTCCTTAAAATTTTCAATAAAAATTACATGTTCCACTATAAAATAGAGCCAAGAATGACTGAATTGAAAAAAAAAAAAAAAAAATGAAATATGATTTTTAATTAAAACATTTTTGCATAAAATTGAAAACACCTTCCAGAAACACAAACACATATAAATAAACATAAACATTCATTTACCTACCATATTAAAATAATATTTATAAATAAAGTTTATTGTTCTTATTTAAATGTGATTTTATAATTAAATGTAAATTAAAAATCATATAATTTATTTAAAACAATAATAATAAATGCCATATTTAGGAATAATCATGGTGATAAATCAATTCTACATTGATTTTATTATTTTATATTAAAAACTTTAAATTAAGTTAGTGTGTATGCTATAGCTATACTATTTACTTTAACTTTTGGTTTATTAGTTAATATTAGAATACAATAATAAACTTTTATAACTGAAAAGGAAGGAAAGGATAATTTACATCTGAAGATTGAGGAATGAATTAGTAAATCAGTATAAAATAAATTCAACCCGACGCGACCATGCCATTTCGTTTTACTATATTGGACTACTTTGAATGACAAACTTTAAGATTACAAATCTTTCGGCACGGCGTTCGATTGATAAATTTTTTTAAAAGTATTTGTTATAAAGTTTTTAGTCGTAAAAAATTATTATTAGGATTAAATTTAATCAATATATTTTATTTATCTTTTATTGTAGATCGAGAATGTATAGTTTTGAATAAATTCATAAATTTTGAAGAAAAGGAATAAACTTATATAATTTATACCCTTTTCTCCAAAGCAATTGAAAGGGTTGGCCAACAAATATATTAGATGCTTTTTAAATGGATATAATAAATGAAGAAATGGATTTTTTCTTTGTACATTCTAGGCTTTGTAAAAATTTTCACTGAAAATTTTAGTTTTCTGCAGTTTAAACATTACCTAAAATAATAATATTAGAATTTATGTCTAACATGTATTCGCAGGGAACAAAATAAAGTCTATTATACAATAAGCTTTATAGCTAGTAAATTTGGGAAAGAGCTTCTTTTTTAGAACAGGTAAATTTTGGTAAACATTGTAACATATATTTTTGTAAATGAATTGTGCCTTTAGTTCTTGGTTGCTATTATCGAGATAAATTTTAGAAATTTGAAATTCAAACTATATTTTAAGTTAAATATGAATTTTTTGAAATTTGCTATAATTTACAGATCATTATCAAAAATAATCTATCTTCTAGTCAATAAATAAAATATATTGAGCACCTCAAGCTTTGACAGTTATTCATGTATGAGTGACTCCAACAAAATTATTTTCTACTTTTCAGTACAATAAAAGCTTGTCCTTTAGAATTTTAAATTACTACAAAAAGATATGTAGGTATATTATATATTGTGAAAGCGATGGAAAAAAAAATATAATTCTTACCACAAAAATACATTGTCATCCAAACTAAACGTGTATAAAAAATTTTCGCTCAATCGATTGAAGTTATCTGTTTCACAATTGAATAGCAAGATTCCACCTGAACAAGCGATGGGAAAATCAGGTCACGTTGAACAAAAAAATGTATTGTCATCCAAACTAAATGTGTATACAAAATTTCAGCTCAATCGGCTGAAGCTATCTGCTACAAAATTGAGTTACAAGATATCAAACTTACATAGTTACACAGTTACATAATTACATGGTTACATATCTACATGCATACATCCATACATTGCAAGTTAATTAAAAGCTTGAAAAAATAGGTGTTCATTCTTGTAATTAGTATTTAAGAGATATTGATAATGCGAAAGTTTAGTCCGCAAGTTAATACTGTATATTTTTTTAGTTTATTAAAACTATATATGGCTTTAAATGTCCTTCCTTGCATCTTCACCACTAAAATTTTTATTTCACATATTTTTGAACAGATCGAGCTTAATAAAAGCGGGTTGAAAATTAATTTCTTGTCACAAAGAAAGTGCTACAATTCTATTTACAATAACGTCTTTCTTATAGAATATTAGGCTAATAAACTATTGTGAAAGTATATGCAGCGAGTCTTTAATATATTAAGAAGATATATTTATTTAAATCTATATTAAATATTAATATTAATTAATAATAAAATAAATTACCAATTAATTACATAATAAAAAACCCAACATGATTAATTTATATATTATTTTAATTTATTTTAATGTAGACTTTTTATTTAAGTTTTGTGTTTATTTAATAAAATAATTTTTTTTTTTTTTTAAATTATTTATTAATGTAACTTGTTTTTATTTTTAGAGTAAAGAATTTTTTTATTAATGCCATTTGTGACAATATTTTGATAGTTTTCAATTTATTTTTTTCAACACTTTAATTTTTCTGTCATTCAAATATAAATCAATAAAATACTTATTTTTAATAAATATTTTAAACCTACTATTACAACTGCGCCTTTACCTACTATTATGGCAACAACATATTTTAAGTATTTTAAAGATAATAAAGATGCAAAATTGGATTATTGTTTTGGCCATCAATAATCCAATGACAATAGCCACTTGCGAACAAAGAATGTTATCTCATCAATTGAAAATTTATTTGGTAATTTTTGTACTCGCAATTAATTTTCTAAGAAAACCATAATAAATGATAAAATATTTTTCATTATTCTTAGCAAAAAAATTATTCGGTTTTTGATATGAATATTCTCATTTATATGAAGTATAGATATGAAATAAAATTAAATATATTTACATGTCTACAAACAAAAAAACCACGTTATACTACCGTCGGAGATACTGAATTTCCTATTTGAATTTTGAAATTCATCTTACTTAAACATTAGTTTTTTTAAATATTCAAATCATAGGCAGAAAATGAAAGATTTTTTTGGAAACACATTTTTATCTATGAAAAATCAATTTTTTTTTTAATGTGTAAATAAACTTTTTCACTTAGGTATATTTTGAAATTTCATTTATCATTATCACATTTTGCTGCATTAGAATTTTCCAATTTCGCTATGAGGTAGATGACATTATTATATTGGAGTATTATTAAACTCGGGTGCAGGTCACGTGATATATTATGTGAAAGCGGGTTAATATAACAATCATACAAATAGCGGAGTAAATTAAAACGTTTCCAAAAAAGGTATTTTTGAATTTTTAAAGTTCAAATAATCACAAATAAAAAGAAAAAATAATTATATATTTTTTTATTGTTCTACTAAAAAAATGTAAACTTATCGCGTAATTTAAACAATCTTAATGACCATAAAAACATACTTGAAATTCTCAATGATTAAATTGCGTGTATTTCTATTTTTAAAATAATTTTTTTAAGTGACAGCCACTGTTTTAAGCGACAAATACCAAAGTGAATTTTTTTTTTTTTTTTTTAATTGTTAAAGCTAATAATAATTTTATTTTTCCCACATACAGTCAAGTTAATGAATAATAGGAAAAACTCTTTTAATTTTTAATTTAATTTTTTGTTTTCTATCTTGTTAAAATGTCTTCATGTACATTCCAGGATATAAAAATATGTAGGTTTAGTTTTTAATCAACTATTTCTGCTTTTTTTAAAATTTTTTTGCTTGATTTATTTATAAATATTTACGTATATAGTTCCTTCCAATGTTTTAAACGAAGTATACGTCATCTATTATTCACAGCGAGATATTATTTATGATGGCAATTTTCATAAATGTGCCACAAGTACATGAAAGCTATGGGCAGGACAAATTTGCAAAATTATATCTTTTCTTTTTTGTTTAAAAAAAAATTATAACCTTTGACTTCTACAAACGATACAACATTGAACACTCGATAACGACAACTCGGTACAACATTGAACACTCGAATAATTTGAACACTCGATTTATCTCATAATGGAAATCTTTATTTCAACTCTGGCCAATTATATATAATCAGAAATCGCATTTTACAATAGTAAAATTTTAAGAAATAAAATAAAAGAATCAGCTCTGTACATTGGAAGTAATTCCGTTTTAATAACGCAGGATCAATAAATTTATTTCATCCGTCAATCTAAAATCGTATATAAATTCAAAAGATTAAAACTTCTACTAGTCTGGAAGATAGGAAAACTTAAAACCGATTAGAAATTTCAGTTTAATTCATTCATTTTTTCAATCAGAAAATTATTGCACGTTTTTCATTAATTTATGTTCAATTAGAAAATTTTAAATTTCGAAAAAAAATAAATAAAAGTAAGTAAGCAGCATGACACGATCTAATTTTAACCAAAAAAACATTTAGGTGAGAAAACTAACCACAATTCTAAAATACGAATAAATTTTAAAATCTTTCAAACATATTAAAATGTTCAATTTATCACTGCAAATTTTATTGACAGCTAATCAACATAAATCTTAAAATGTCTCATTAAATTATCCACTTTTAATTGAATTTATAACATAATTTAATCATAAATTGTTCTATTACTAATGAAATTTTTTTTTAAATAAAATATTCTGAATAAAATTTTAATTCTAAATACTTAAAATATTTTATTATTAATAACCAAAAAAAAAAAAAAAAAATTTCACAATACGAAAAATATTACGTATGGTCTTTTTTGCATGTTTTATTGATTAGTTAATAATTAGTAAAACAAATTTATTTATTCATAGGCTAGTCAAGCAGTTATTTTTTTAAATATTTATCTTATAAAAAATACACTCAAGTGCAAAGAAACTGAACAGCATATAATTCAAATTTTACAAAATAATTATAAAATTTTTTTAAAACTCCAGATATCCATTACATACATATGTAATACTACTACTGCTGTTTTGATATGAATACTATAAATAGTATATATTGATTTCAATTTTATAATTCATAATTTTCTAAAAACTATCATGTTTTCGACAGTTAAAATTGTATATAAACATTGACATTTTTGAAAGAAATTTCTTTAAGCAGCAAAAATTGTCGTAAGTTGATAATCAAAACTCTTAAACCGTAAATTAAAAGGATTTCTATCATTTTTTCATGACATTGCATTGTTATACAGATTGTCACCTGCCTTACAGTTTTTAGTTCATTACGAAATACAAGAAGTCCAAAAGTGTGAGGTATATTATTCTTCCAATATCAACCAAAAATGGTACTTGTCAAATGACAAAGGTCCGCAATAAAATATTCTTGGTACTGCGTAGATATTTTGGCGATAAAACGTTTTTTGGACAAATTTTTTCTGAAAGCTTGATATTACTAAAATCAAGACAGAGTACGCTTCACCTTGTGAAAATCACGATTCTAGTCAACTTCAACAAAATAAAAAAATAGGTTAGTTTAGGTTAGGTTATATTGGCTATCCGCGAAGAACACACTCAGACTAATTAGAGCCCATTGTGATACCATATATGTGTGTTATCACCTTTCCGCTGATAATTTCATTTATCTGCTCCTCAATTTCAGAGGCTGAGTGCACCTCCTTCATGCATATAACATGCACTATACCAGCTGATCACAGCTATTAATTAAATTAATTTTGTTGCGACGGCGACAATCGAACCCGCTACCCCATGCATACCGCGGACGGAATTGGTTACGCCTTAACAAACTGAGCTAACAGGGCGACAAATTTTAAAAAAATAGATACTGGAAATTTTGAAAGTTCGGATAGACTCGACTTTTTTTACCTATTACTTAACACGCATTATATGAAGTTACCAACATATGTAAAATCAAAATATACCAAACCTATATAATTTTATCGGTAGTCAATATCATACAAAACATTTGAAAATTATGTTCATTGACTCTGTTAAATATAATTTGGCTAAAGGAACCGTTTTCTGTGACAGTGGGTATATATTTTTTCATATTTATGTACAACAATTCTGTAATAAGTAGGTGTATGATTTTAAATTTTATTTATATTTTTGTTTAAATTTTTTATTATTTATTATTCAAAATGTGTTCTCAAATAAAAATAACTTAGTTCTCAGTATGAGGTTTAATGACTTTATAAAAAAAAAGTAAGCTCGAATCGCTGCATTTTGATTTTTGATCTACCCAAATATATATTTTTTATATTTCCAGTAACAGAATATATTTTTTTTTAACATGAATATAATACTATTACCTATGCATATTTAATTTATAAAGATTCCGGTCAAAAATTTAGATAAATAAATTGTGAACAATCTAAAAAAGAAAAGCACATAGAGTTATTCCGTACACACAGCTTTATAGCCTCCAGTTTTCAATTTTTAAATTGTAAAATAGTCATTGAGTAAATCAGAAAGGTGGCCATGAATTATGAATTTACTACTTTAAATTTTTACAGAAATCTCAAATTTATCGTTCAAAATGATAATTATTCTGATCCATCTGTGATCACCATTTTGAACCATAAATTAAAGATTTCTGTGAAAATTTAAAATAGTAAATGTCAGATTAAATATAATTTTTTTTTATATCTGATGTATGAGCTATATTGCTGTACAGTTTCATTAAAACCCATTCGGTAGTTTTTGCGTGAAAGCGTAAAAACAAACAAACAAACATCCTTACTTTCACATTTATAATATATAGGGATAATGACACTACCGTTATTTCTACTAAGAAAGAGTATTAACAATTTTCATAATTCTGTTATACGATTTTGACAAAAGATCTTCAAGTAGGCCTAATTTACAATTAGCGTAAACAGTACTTCCTTTTGTTTATTGTTAATGTTCAGTGTGCAGCGAATATTAGAACTTAACGACATGAGGACTTTTTTGTCAGCAATGAATTTTCATGCTGTATTTTTTCAATAACACACAAATTAAAATTTTAAGAAATTCCCAACACAAAACAAAATCATAATTGGTTTATTCGCTTAGAAGCTGCGATGCCACAGAATAACAGGAATCTTTCTTATATTCAGGAATTATATTATTGAACTAGAAAATTTTCAGGAACTTGATTTTTTTCTGAGCAATCAACAAAAACTTAAAATTAAAATTGTAACAACGATAATGTGTGCAATCTTGAACAAAATTGACTGAAACTGACCGTCGCCTCGCGGACAATAATACAATAAGCAATTTTATCGTGCGATGAGCATAACAATAAGATAAATGTTACGTTGGTTTTAATTTCTAACTTTTCATGAAAAACTCAACAGATCATGTAATATTAAAAAAACGTTTAAAATTATTATTCAACACATTTATGACATAATAGAACATTTGGTAGCAAGACGGTCTTAAAGCTAAAAAGCTTTTAAAGAGTTTTTTTTTTTTTAAATACTTGAAACAGGGGCTCACTAGTATGCTTTAGTTTTTTTCTTGGGTTTCTATTGAAATAATAAAACCCGTATAAAGATCAGGAGTAATATCAATTCATTCCTTATAGTGCATAATTCGAGGGTCTTTGTATCAAAATTCCCTAAGTTTATAAGTTAGAATGAAATTTTTATTTTAGTAATTGTTCCTTGTATTAGGTAGGATTTGATTTACTCTAATGAATATCATGAACAGTCTTTTAGTCACAATTTCAATCCGATGAAAGCATCGGAACCAATCCACACATTAAAAAAATTTTGTATATAACATCGTAAATAATAAGTAGAAAATTTTTTTCAATACCTTTTCGTTTCATGACTTTTTCAAAAAAATTTTAATTATTTTTAAATTTTTTTCTAAGTTCTATTTTTGAAGGCAGGATGCCTAGGTCCCCAGGTGCTCCAATAAATTTTGTGAACATTTGGTACACTTGACAGGATAATAAATGCAAAAGTTATCTCCCCATAATTTGCAATTTGCACAAAGTTTATAAATACCATCTAGAACCTAATGCAAAAAACCGCATCGTGATCCATACTTACTTTTAATTTGGCAGTTTTGACGTTTTTTGTGTTGAATATCCTCATCTTAATAAGTAATCAGAAATCTAAGTAGTGAAAAGTAATGCTTATTTATGTATAGACACTTTTTATTTTTTATTTTTTAAATTGCAACTTAAATATAAAAATTCTCCAAATTTTTTCTAAGTAGCTAGGATCAAGAACTTCTTTAATTTCGTATTCAAATAATTATAGTTTTTTTATATTTTTCAAGAAATTCATACTTTTTATTCGTGAACTTTTTTCATGATAGAATATTTTGATCCTACTTATGAAAATTCTGACACGCTATTAAACGTAACAAGGATACTATAATTTTCACATTCATTTTCAGAAAACATCAAACTTTTATTTTGAGATATGTGTTCATCAAATAAAATCTACTATTCTTTTAAATGCGGTAAATCTGATACAATTATTATTATTTCTAATGTACGGAAGCCTGAATGGCTCACAATCAATTTATGAGAAAGTGGCGCTACACTAGCTTCTTCTTTTTTTTAAATGTGTACTACCCACAAGTATAAAACCAACTTTTAAAAAGCCACTAGTTCACTTTCAACAAGTGCCCTTGTGACTTGTGGTATTATGGAAACGAACCTTTTTGAAGATGTCAGTCGGTTATTAATAATTATTTGTCCGGATTTAATAATAATTTGATAATGTTTATAATATGTCTTATGTAGATGGTTCAAAATTTTCTTTAGTATTATTTAAAAAATATAACGCTTTAATTGTTGATGTTTTTCTTTTGCATCTGCACATTTCTAATTTTTAACCTTTAAAAGTATTATCAAATATTTATTAAGACGTTATAATTAGAAATCTGCACATGACAAAATACCGACATCTTCAAAAAGGTTTGTTTCCATAATATCACAAGTCACAAGTGCACTTGTTGAAAGTGAACTAGTGACTTTTTAAAAGTTAGTTTTATACTTGTTGGTAGTACACATTTAAAAAAAGAAGAAGCTAGTGTAGCGCCACTTTCGCATAAATTGATTGTGAGCCATTCAGGCTTCCGTACTAATGCTATCTATCTAAATGTTTAAAACTTAAATTTAAACGAATTTATGTATATTTAAATCAAAACCTTGGTTTTTCGTTAATATTTTATTTGTATACTGATTTTAACCCACATATTATGCAAACTTAAAACACTTATATAATTAAGATGTTTAAAATAATTTACCATACGACCTTTAAAACATATGTGATTAAATAATATCATTTTTACAATCGTTATAACATTAAAATCGTAACGATGATAAACGAACTAACTTCTTTTGTCTTTATATTATATGTATATACATAGATAGATATTATATTAATATACACTACATACATGTACATATTACAGATGTAATATTATATCATAAACAGATACATATCTAATTTATGGAATTTAGATTAAATTATCACAATATATTATATATGTATACAATGATTATATTATGAGAAATTTTGTAATTAAACAATGTTGTCAAATTTATTGTAAACCGAAATATTAAATAAGGTAATTACGGGATCAAGTGTGGTATTTTCAAAGGTTTTGTGTATATGTGAGCAAAAAAAAAGCAGGGAAGTTCAATTATAGCTTTATATCGATAATAAAAAAGCTAGGGTTGGCCAAGCGATCTAAGGCGTTAGTCTTTGGCCGTTTACTTAGACTTGGGTTGCAAGTTCGAGTTCAGACAGCGGCAGTGTGAACAATTATAATTATTGAGTTCGATAGAATTGATCACATTGTCGTCGCGTGGATACGAACGAAGTAACCGAATCTATCCACATCAAAATATAACTGTAAATATGTTTGTAAAATGTTAAATTAATGAAGATTAACAAATAATGATGTGGGTGGCCTCTGTTATAGGCGTAACGGAGGTTAAACCTCATTATTATTATTATTATATCGATAATATTTTTTTAATTTAGACTTAGCGGGTATATATACATTTGTATTGCTATGAAAAATGATGTAAGCAGAAGCAATATATTTCCAATTTTTTTTTTTGCAGTCTCCATTTTCTTATTTACAATGTTAAACATAAGTATATTTTAAAACCGTTTTTGAATTAAGAAAACTTAGCTGTAAAATTTTTCTTTATGCAGTTAAATAAAATATCCGGCCAAATTAAATAAAAAAGTATGAATAAAGGTACCAATACCCGCACCCGGCTGGAATTTGTTAGGGTTGTTCAAGAAACCATCATAAATGAAATATAAAAAGTGTTCATCGATCCCGAGGCGAGGAAAAGATTGACGGGTGGTCAAATATAACAAAAACGGGAAAGAGTTGCAATTGTCATAATATGTATAAGTACGATATTTATATAACTGAAGCTGTAATCAAGTGAAAAATATTTTTCTATCGTTCAGTGTAACTTACATATATATAAGTTTTACTTCCATGTACCCGTTCCATTCGACGCCAGCACTAGCAGTGGACAATATAACAGGTAATTAAACTTGTTGCATTATATAATTTGTGGAAATAAGTTAAGAAATTGTATAAATAATATTTTTATATGTCACAGAATTACTGATTTTTTGTTTTCTGATTTAAAGGCATAGAATATATCCATCGATAAAATCATATAACGATTACATCTCTTCCAACTTTTTGAATCGTTATATCTCAAAACGGTGGCTCGAAAAAAAAGGATTGAGACATTTTTTACATTTAATTATCTTATCTACAATTTTCGCCTGAACTAATTTTATGACAAAACTTACCGTAAAATTTGACACAGTTAATTTTTCAACAACAAAAATGTATCAACGAATGCGTCACTTATTTAGCTAGTACTTGACCAGGCATGGAAGTCATATTTATGACTGCTACGATGGAAATAGACGCTGTAGTTATTCTGTATGAAGTTTATCTATTGGCAATTAAAAGCAAAGTTGCTGACGCCTGGTGCCTAAACATTCATAGCTAATGCAACCTAGGTTTAAGTAATTTGTCATGTTACATCTAACGTGACTAATTAAAAAAATGGAATACTGTATACACTTTTAAATTATTACTATATTTCCAAACTTAGTGACTCAATTGTTTAAAGCGTAACCAATTCCGTACGCGTTTGTCTAGTGTAGCGAATTCAACGCCGATACCGTCATCACAAAATAATTCAATTTTATTTAATAGTTGTGATAGGCTTGTGTAGCACATGATATATGCATAGAGGAAGTGTATACAGCCTCTTAAAAAAAATTAAGGAGCTAATTTATCTGCGGAAAGTTGCCATCATAATAGGTCCTATGACATATAAGTATGTAGCGCTTTTGAGACCGTATTATTTTACGAATATCAACTCCATAATACCTGTGGAAAACTGCCACACTCCTTCCCATTCAAATAGTAACATCTAAAGAATACAGTGACTGTCCCCAAATAAGGAAGTCGTTAGGATGTTAACTCAAATTGTTAAGAAAGTGAACAGTTTATGTGAAAACATCCATTTGTTTTTTAAATGGGAACAATAATTTATATTCTAAAAAAAAATATGTACTTTTTGATTGAGCTAGTGTATAAATAATGCTCCTAGCTACTACATATGAAACAAAATGTGAACAAAATTTTTGGCATCTATGTAGACAAATAAATGTAAACAAGCAAATTGAAAAAATCCACCCTCTTCCCATTGAGTAGTTCCACAAACATGAATGTAGAATATTATATTATGGGAAATATTGGTTAACTAACAAAATGACAAACACCGTATGGTTAGTACTTTAGTTAGAGGTAAATTTCGTATATTATTTAGTTACATATATTACACATACATATATGTTGAAGACACCGGAAGCGGAACTGCGATTCCGTTTCTGAGTTTGTATATGTATATATTTTGTGTTGACAATCACCATGGTATGTTATATGTTGTATTATACAGTAAAAACTATTTATGACAGCATTGCCTCGTGTAATGATAAGAATATGATAATTCAAGAAATGTACCTATATTATTTATATTTTTATTTATGTCAGTGCTTATAATATGCCAATACAAATCTGTGTCATTCAATTTTTGAAAAATAAATAAATACAAATTTGTCCCCCTATTAGCTAAGTTGGTTAATCGCAACAAAATTAATTTAATTAAGAGTTCTGATGGATTGATGCAGTGCATGGTATATGCATGAAGGAGATGCACTCAGCCTCTGAAATTGAAGAGCTGATAAATGAAATTATCAGCGGAAATGTGGTAAAACACAATGGGCTCTATAGCCTAAGTGTGTCCTTCGTGACCAGCCAATATAACCTAACCAAACCTAACCTAAATACAAATTTCAACAGTATGCATTAGTTAATTGTAATTAATCTTCTAATTTATTATACTCTTATATTTTCTTGAAATGGAAAATGTAGCTGTTCGCTTATTTGATGACTCTACTTCTGAAGATAATTAATTAAAAAAATTAAACAATCTGATAATGAAATTCAGGAGAGTTATACTACGATCTACTAATTCTACTGATTATGAATATGAAAGCTAAATTATCATAAATATTAATTTTTAGTTAAAAAGTTGATCTAAACATAGGAATGAATCTGTAATTTTATTTCAAATATCTAGAGTTCTCATTAATTATCTTTGTCAATTTAATAATATCAGAGTTAGTTCAAAAAAATGCTCCAATTTGTTCAAATGGAGTCATGTTGTTTGAACTATCTGCCATGGCCATAATGGTATTAAAGATAGCACTTTTTTAGCACTTGTAATGCACAACTAATTCTATTTGACTTATCATTTGGAGTTTGCCATTAAACTGTAAATCTTTCTTACCCTCTGCAATATAGCTAGATGCTAGTTAACTCGTTTTGACCAACCACAACGGGACTCTAGAATTAGGACTTTTTACTTTATTCACTGAAATCTCGAAACTAACAATTTGTCTTACTCCTTTCTACCTGATGCCGAAAAGTTATCTACATGCTTGCTATCTTTCCATATATTACAGTATTTGTACTGGCCGCTGGCATCATATTCGATTTAGTGTGTGGAAAAATAATAATTTTTTTAATGATAATTGTAAATGATAATATTTTTGTTTAATAATGGACTTAATCTAAATATTTTTACATCGATAATAAAATTTAAATGTAGGTACTTTAATTGGGGTTTGATAAAAGTAAAGTTATTTCTCTTTACTTCTTATATATACGGTGCTTATAAAAAGTCGTCTATTACAGTCATTTTTTTCGATCTATAACTTTGCAAGAGAAGTTTGTTTTGTCAAAAAACATACAATCTTTCTTTCAGAATTTGGAAATTAGTAATCTTCTAACTGCCAATATTAACGAAAAAATCTGGAAAATTGTTAAATGAATTTGCACCACTGTAAATAAATTTTCATATATCAAATACAAAGTTGCTACGGATAAAATTATTATGTAGAAACATTCTCTATATTTTGCAGAAATTTGAAAGCAGAAGAAATTTACAAACTACTGTCGCGCTTTAATTAGCAACTATACCATGTTTAGTTCGTATCTGTGACGCGTCGTGGAATTACCTAAATTGATTACGCAATATCAGGGAATCTTATACTGATTCATATGTATATTACCATTACAAGTAAACCATCAAACTAAAAATATTTTTGTCCAGGCTCAAGATGTATAGGTACAGGAGAATTTTTGGAACAGCAAATAAACTTCTAAGGTTTTATTTTTGATAGTTTAGTAAAATACTATGATTATATTAGATTATGCATGATTTTGAGATTATTGCATGATAAGTTGCCTTTCTTTCTAGTTTTTTATTTAAGATCAGTTTTGAAAAGTTTTAGAATAAGGTATACATCATATATATAATATCAGTAGATTATGTATTAGTTTATTTAGCATAGTATTGATTACTACTAAAAGAATTATAAGGTATTAAAAACTATCATAGATTCACAAATGTATAATGTTTCACTTGCAGACCAAATATAATAACATTATAACCAATTTTCCTTGCGCCAATACCAGCAAGTTTCTCTGACAATTCCATAAAAAAATTATTAAGAAATTTTGAACTATAAATTTTGAAGTTCAATCATAATGCAAGTTTATCAAATTTATAGGGCTTTCGAATTAAATTTTTCTATAAAAGACACACGGCCATCTCATGTTTGATAAATCAGAAAAATTTTCAAAATTAAAAATATTAACGTACATTTAAAACTTATTTTATGCCGGGCAGTAACAACTTTTGGTACCCGAATGAGCTGTACTGAGCTGAGCTGAGCAATTCGTTTGGAAAAGTTTGAGTATCAAAAATTTGATTTTATACTTTTGAAATGAATTGGATTATCTAACTAGATTATCTAATCATCTTGCTAAATTATTAGAAAGAAAATTTATTACACTTTAAAACTAGCGAGGTGGTAAATATACATTTTTGAGCTTTTTAATTTCCATTTATTTATTTATTAATGTATTTATAAGAATGCTTTCTTTCTACCTAGATAGAGATATCTAGAATTTTCATTGTCAATTCCGAAACCAAAAAGTCTTTAGCTTTAAATTGATGTTTTTTTGTCAGAAAAATGAATACAGAGATTAAAAAAAAAAAAAATTCTACTAAGAATTAATATACCTAATCAAAGTTAGGTATTAAAACAATCAAAATGAAACCATCGTATTGCAAAATAAATTCATGGGGACATACAATTATGCACTGCTTATCAACAGAATTACGTATATATGAAAAGATACGTACATTTCCACATTAAACAGAAAAAAGGTAATGATAAAAGAGCGTCCACCATTACATTAAAACACAATAAAATGGCTTACATTAGATCTTTTTTATGTACATAAAAAGACAAGCACGCAACCTAAAAACACTGTTGATAAAATTGAAACTCGTAATCATCAGAGCGCATCAGTCACATTAGTGGTAGCAGTACATATAGATACAAAGTTTATAATATAGTTCAAAAACCAAAGAGAGAAATTATTACATGTAATATTATGAGGACCTGAAAGTTATGGTCACACTAGACACCACAGAGGGAGGGAGGAAATAAAACCATGGACCGGATATACGGTTGTCATATACTATGCTATATAATTTGAACCCATAACACTGGTTAATGTAGTCATTTTTTTGTTGTTGTATTTTTATCAAAAGTAATTAATCTATAAATTTGTTATCGTACTTAGATAATCTAACATTTTAACCATTGTTTGAGAACGTTACGTTGTTTTAATGATTGGTTGAATTCATTTTTAGTTTGAAAAAGAATATAGAACTTTTTGTATAAAAATTTCACCAACTTCATGATAGAAAGATGCTTACTAAGAAAATAGATAATCGAAAACACATGGAAGACTTTCAAAATATGAGACATAAAGAAAAATTTCCTTGAAAAAAATCTAAAAAATATGAATAGTTTAAATTTCGAAATAAAAAAAATAATTTTATAATACAAGAAGCGAAACACAAGTCTGCAAAAAACTGTTCATATTTCTTTGATAATTTAAATGCTTGTTAGAATGCTGAATCCAAAAATGTCCATCACATCAGATTTCCTTGCAAAACTCATATGAAAAAACAAAAAATTGGAAAGTCGATTAATTATTCAAATTTACTTTTTTTTTGGCTTTAATTAAAGAGAGGGTAGGAGGGATCAAAAGGATTAGTTAGTTAGTATGGATTAGTGAGAACTATGGGCTAGTGAGAACGAGATCTGGAAAATTGTCAGTTTATTTTTTGTACTTTTGAAACATTTTCTAGATCCTTTTAGTGCCAATTCGAGCTCTTTTTCGCTTATATATGTTATCACAAATCAACCAGGTATCGTTAATTAGTTGAGATATGATAAACTTACAATTTCCGGAACAGCATGAAGTTCTGTCTTGAGTCAGTAGGTATAGGTCTTTTAATAATCGTGTGCAGTTTCTTTCACAACTGTGAAATTAACTAAAAACAAGTGAAAACAAACAATTGACTGAGTTAGTTGTTGAAATACCATGTATAAACAGTATTGGTGACGCAATAATTTTTAACAACTTGGGACTAGACTTAGTATACTCTAATATTTTTCACAAAGGTTCTTACATTGTATAAGAACCTACCTAGAGCGTAAAATAGCAAATCTATAATTGATTCCACATTGAAATTTACTAAGAGGCAAACTAATTAAAGAAGCTGATAAGAAGTCCTAAACAGAACATAATCCTATAGGAGCCTTTAAAAGATGCAAATTAATACATAACAACTCAATACATTTATTACAATGCAATCAATACAATACAATTCCATTGCAACTGCCAAAATCTTTACATTTTACTAGGGAAAGATATGTATTTAGTGCATAAACATATGTTCCTATCCTGATGATATCCCATGCAATAATTAAGAAACAATTACAATTTGATTAAGAAACAAGTGGACGTAATGTGTGCTCTAACTAGACCTGTCATACGATGTCATGTATTTTGTTAAGCTAAATGGATATTTAATAAGTAATAATTTTTTTTAATAAGTAATTTTACAATTAGATATAAAAATGGAGCTATTTCTAAGCCAAAGTTGTAGGTTGTAATTGAATGAGAATAATAATAAAGGAGAAGTTCTCGAAGCGTTGCAGTCTCGCTTTTCAGAGAAACTTAATTAACTATCCAGTTGTCTTGGTATGTCATAAGCAAGCAAATGTATTGAGCTATTGCAAATAAATTACTTTTTATTGAGAATTAACGGCTAGAACAACTTCTAATTAAGAATGTTTCATTTTCATTCCAAAATCAAAATATTGTGTGTTTATTTTTCTTTTGATTTTCTTATTTCGTGCTACATACATTTTTTGTAATTTTCTTCAAAAAAAACTTTTTCTTAAGTTTTTTTTCGGATCCATTGTTTGGAAATGCTTGATATGAGTGAGTGATAAATGAGTAATAAAAATCATCCTTAGATACTCATTATTTTCCTCAGAATCTTTTTAACGGGTAACGTTTACTAACGAAATTCAGTTTGTGTAATGAATAAAAATTCACAAAGGCTTATCCCGTTTTGTAATAGCGAACCAGGTCGTTGCGGGAAACTTTTTAAATACTTTTAATACCGCAATTTTCAGAAATACATGCTCTCCGTATATTCGAAAAAAGGAAAATGATTTCGAAGTTTAACTCGAACATACAAATCTATGTGCATTCATTTTTTCATTTTTTGAAGTCTGTTGTTGAAGAAATATTAAGATATAGCTGCTGTAACTTTAGCAAATAAATCAACACGACCAAGTTAAGTAGTATAAGTGATCTTCGAAATGAATATCATCTATTTTGATATGTATCGTTTTTTTAAGTAGTTTTCAATACAAGTAAAACGTTCATATCATAATCAAAATAAAATATTGTTAGCACTAGTGTAATTGTAACAAATTGTTTGCTGTAGTAGGTATGTTTTTGTAATAAAGATTTTCTTATAATAAAACTTCTTTTCGTACGCATAGCCTACAGTCTCAGGTTTTTTTTTCGTAAATGATTACAGACAGTAGGACAATTTGTCGCCTTATAAACATGAATCTTTTTGATTTTTTTTAAAACTATCTCATTTAAAAAAAAAAAATACATTTTTAATATACCTGCTGTTATAACGGACTAAAAAGTACAAAATAATAAATAGTTATTAAAATACTTGTAAGATTTGAAACGAAAAACATGCAGCAGTCACTACATTCTTTATAGTTAAGTATTGCATGGGCCTCATGATTTTCTTTTCCAATCTTACAATTATTATGTTTACTATTTATTATTTCATACTTTTAACTCCGTTTCATAAAAACATGGTACCAACATTAAAAATTTATTTTATTTTCATTTGTTTTTTTCTACAAAATACCACCGGGGCCATACAAAAGCGAGTTAATAAAAACTTGTTAATAATATGAGGGTTAATATTTAAAACTGTCTATTTAGAGCATTTCAACAATTTACTCAATCAATTGTTTATTTACACTTAGTTTTTAATTCATGAATTCATTCTTATACTTAAAATATTTGATCGTAATAACATACTTATGAGGGATAATTATTAATGTTATTTATGGTTAGAGTTTTTAATTTGATTAAAGTTCCTAATAATATCTATCATTAAACTCTAACTATTACCTTTATATAACACAACTTTCAACTTAAAAAAATTATGAATTAACAAACGGTAGGTACTGGTCTACTGGTTCATATCCTTTTAATGTTTTAATTCATCTTTTTAATTTTCTTACTCATGACACATTAAAAACTTTAAATTTAAGTATGAGTAAGAAACAATTCCATTACCTATCTACTTAAATTTTGTTTTTAAATTTACTATTTTAGTTTGTCGCAACGAATTATAATTTAAAAAACTTTTGACAAAGTTTATTTTAAAAATTATGTAATAAGTTCATGTAAATTAAGCCTGTTTAAAAAAAAATATTTGGGAAAATAATTAATTCAGAAAACAAATTTTTTGTTTTAAAAAATCGTTTATTTTTCTTATTGATCTTTTCCTAAAATTAAACATTAAAATATAAATTAAAAAGCTTTTCTATTTTCAATCCTAAAACAAGTTATTAAAAGCATATAATATTTTTTCAGCTTTCATTGTTCAAATAACTTTAAAATTCGTTCTAAATAATATTTTTAAGCACCACCACCGTTAAAAATAAAATAAAAATACCAACTCAAACAAAAACCACAAAAAAAAAATCTATTTTCATTCTATTATAAAAATATTGAAGAATGATCTACATCCCATTCCACGATTTAAATTGAAAATAAACAACTAATTTCCACAAAAAATTTTCCATCTTTAAATTTTCCCTGGAAAATTTAATCAATACTTTCAGTTACCTATAAACACCAACGGAGAGTCGAGTGTATACAACGAGTATGCGTCGGTATGTTTTACAACCATTTTACCGACGGTGTATCTATTTATTCTATATACGACAGCGCACAGTGGAAAACCTAGTCACGAAAATTCACCGATAGAGATTGCTAGGGAAAATGAAAGAAAGTTTTGAGCATTTAACTTTTCTTGTTTGTTTTTGTTATTATTTTGAAATACTCTTGAATTTATTTTCATCTATGAACGAAAATTTTCCTAAGTTTAGAAACAAAGATATCTAAATAAAAAAACTTGCTAAAAATTGAAAAAATTTTGGTTGAATGAAAATCAAATTATTTAGTAATATTTTTTAATCGATTTTTTTGACTAATTAAATGTTTCGAAAATAAAAAGAAATTAAAAACATGTACATCATTTATTTATGATATTTTCATGTCATAAATTCAAAGAAAATGACAAGTAATATTAAATAGACATTTTCAATATAGTTTGGCTTTTCCTATAATGATGTGTTTATAACGTTTGAAAATCTTAGTATCATCGCATATACAACATTAACAGATTTCCCCTTAACAATTGATGATGAAAAACTTACATTTCTCCTACAAAAAAATACCCCTTAAGTCTTGAATAAACACACATATACTTATACACATACAACATACATGTATTGTGGAGGCGTATATGTTAGCAGAGGTTCAAACCAAGCGTAACAATATTATGAGGGGAATCGTTGTATATTTCTGACACACATGTGCAGTACTTTAGTGGGGTCTATGTATGTGAAATAAGAGAAACAAAAGGCGCGTAAAGAGGAGGTGTTACAACGCGCGAGTTAAACCAATGTACATGCGCGACTGATGCTTAATACATCTTCAATTGGAAGAAAATGGCTGAATTATACAACAATAGTTGATACATTTAACACCAGGTGGTTTTAGTTTGATTATTTTTTCTTTGAATATATTAACTAAAAATATATGTATAAATAATATATATTTTTAAGTTTTTTTATTTTATTCGTTGTAAAATAGACCAACAATTGACACAATTTATGGCACGATTTGTAAAATATTGTTTAGAAAGATTTAGTTTAATATTTTTTTATTTTTTTTTTAAATATATAATAATTTATTGATTGTACAATTTTCGATATAATATATTTGTTTTTGTTCATTAAGAGACTTGGTACAATATAAAGCTTCAGTTGCAAATTTTAATTGAATTATTGGGTTAAACTTTATTTGTTTTAATTACCTTTTTTTTTTGCTGGAAAAGATTCGAAAATGTATTTTATTGTTTTATAAGTACCTACCTAAATATTCATTTTTTCTTTGTGTGTATTAAATGTGCTTCTTTAAAGATCAAAGAATTAATGTTTTAGGAGATACAGTGTCAATGTAGTTTATAAATTGGCGATTTTAGAACTTTAAACATTAATGTTGACCAAGAGATAGATAATAACTATAAGTTATATTACATATAGCGATCATATCTAAAACGATTTTATACGATACGCAAGTCGTAAATAACTTTTTTAGATTTTCTATGACTATAAACCTCAACCAAGTTTTATTTGTGTAGATAAATAACCATTTTCACTGCATTTTCCTCAATAATGAAACGAAGACTGATACAATTAAATATACCTAATGAATTTTTTGTTAATCTTGCATTGTTTGTTCAAACTGTCGTGTAGTGTCTGCTTTTTTTAATAATTTTCAGTTACAAATTATACTGCAATATACTTGAAAAACAATTTCAAATAGTGGAGTTCCTACAACTTTAAAAAAAAAAATATTAACTGCTAAGTTTCTTTCAGTAAACGGATCAAATGTCCTACTGCAATGTAAATTTATGGAAAATAGGGCAAAAGAGCACATAACTGCTAGAAAAAAAAGATAACCAGAATGTAAATACAAAAAAATATAAAAAAAAATTACAAATTAAATAATATAGCTAATGAGCCAGAATACAATTATCGTCTCTTGTTTGAGTTGTCGCTAGAAAAAATGGTTTATTGAAGGAAACTATGATGTTGCAATCATATTGATACAAATTACACTAGAATCTGGAAATATGCTCAAAAAAATTACAAAAACTCAAATTTATATTATAAAATGTTCTTTGTTTCAAATGCCTAATAGTAGTACACATAATTTCATAATTCTTAAAAATTATTAGATTATAAAAATAAGACTAACAAATGTTCACAAATTATATTAAAATATTGTTGATTTAAATGTAACTATTCAAACCAATATAATGAAGTATTCTACACAAGAATCTCTCCAAGATAAAAAGGCCACTGACTCGTAAAACCATGAGGCATTTAGAAATAATGTTTGCCACTAATTTTTTCATAATAAATATTTCAAATATATATAGCGTCGTCACGATGAATACCGACGGAAGAAAATTTAACATATCTATATTTGTAAATGATTATCATTTATACATACAGAAGACAATATCATGTTTACTCTTGGTAGGCTTTAAATGGTTACAGAAAACTGTTTCATTTGTTACCAACTAAAAGATTTTTTGAAAAAAATTCGTTTATTAACTAGTAAAGCATGATTACTGTAGCACTAAAACATTTTTTATAAAACAATCAACAAATATTAACACGATGTGCATGAAAGCGAACAATGTATACACAATGTAAAAAAAATAATATAATATTGTATAATATTCAGCTGAAAGTTCTGAGTCAGCTGTCTACCATTGCCAAGTCTCGGGGAAGTGCAGGCCGAATCGATGATCCCTTCGTGACTGGCATAGAAAGTAGAATATATTTATACATACACGTTACGTAGTACCAAACGCTTTACGTATATACATTTATATATAAAATAGTACACGGACTTCACCCATAGTCAATGTTGTAACTAACAGCATGGGAATGCGAATATACTTACTACAGTTTGGATGCATGTTATAGAATTCAACTTGAAAATTACCTCCACTTACTAATTGTATACATAGAAAAAAAAACTCGAAAAAATAGAATTTTGTTGGAGAAAATAAATGCTTTTACCTATGGAGAAATTTAGTTACAGGAGTGTAAAAGACTATATCTTCTCTGCTTTTATACAAGATGTTGTTTTGGGTATTGATGTATTAAGAACTATATATTGCAGTTTAAGTGAAAATCCAAGTGCACGTAAGCCTTGGTATAAAAATAATGAATGGCATTTCTATACTTGAATGGGACTCACCCATCCATATAAAGTAATTCTAATGAATTTTCATTGATATAAAAATATCTGAGACCCGTATATAAACAAGCCCAAGTGCAAAAAAAGACTTGCTAGAATATAAGAAACCTGGTATATATGGGACTTTAAAAATGTTTTACATGTAGAGCTTTTTACACTATTCTAACGACATTTATCTCAGGACTCACACTTATCTCAAAGAAAGGCTTCTAACAAAATATACTAAACAGACATATGAGCACCAGGTAATAAAAAAATAAAAATATGAAATGAATAAATGATTTAGAATGTACAAACAAAATGTGGTATTTTTGAGTTCTTAGTTGTTCAAGCATCTAATTTCGGTTAAAAATTACAGTTTAATCTGTTATACCTTGGGACCTGGATTTTTTTTTAAATTCCGTTTGCAAAGGAAGTCAGATTCGCCTACAATCTCGTGCGTGGCTTTATTAAGCCGAGCAATAAATATGCTTTTTCAGCCAATTTCACGAAATTGCTGTTTTTTTTACAATTATCCGGAAATTTTTCAGTGAAGTGAAAATATAGGACAATTGGTTTTCATGTTTTTTTTTGGATATAATATATAAATAATGGAGGAATGGCATTCAAAAAATAATATTTGATAATTTTTAGAACAATTAAATTTGGCGTTTGTTCTTAAATAATCATCTTATTGAAATAAAACTATACATATTTTTTTTTAAATATAAATGAAAAAAACATTGAAGGCTTCCAAGAAAAATGATGCGCCTTCGAATAATTTTTTTAAGAATCATCCCTTTTTAAAAGACGGAATCTACAGAACTATTTCACGATAGTGATATAATATAGGTACGTTTCTTATAGTGGTGTACAGTATTGCAATCTTTTTCGATTCAAAAAGTTCCTATATTCTTGATATTAGTAATAACTTCTTTTGTTATCGAAGTTTTCTATCTATGTATAAAAGTAGATAAAAACGCTCTTACTTTCGTAAATTTTAGACTAATAATTTTCTGAATGTGAAAAGAACATCATTAAAGTAAAAAAATCTTAAAAGGGCATATTAATTTTTAAATTATCTTCTATTATTCTGTCATAGATGAACTGATATATTCTGCCAACAAGTACTATATTTCTGCCTCATTCCGGAGCTAATGTCCTACCTCGCAAGCAACAGATAACCATGAATGCGATATGAGTAATTGCATTTATCCAGTATAATTTTCTTATATAAAGATTCCTTATACCGAAAGTTCTTTCATTTCTATTATTTTTGTTATAATAAATAATTTTGTAACGTTATATAGCTATGTAAATGCAATTGGATTTTAAATGTGCTCGTCAAGCAGACAGTTCATATAAAATTTAAATTTTTATCAATGAATAAGTCTATAATAAAATCTCATGTACGTAATAGAAAACTTTAATGTCTGATGAAAATGTGTCACAAAAGATTCCGTTGATTGAATCTGTTTAGTTTAAGTAATTCTACAAAATTTATTTTTTTTTTTATGATTCTTCAAAATTTAAATCTATTTTTTTTTTTTAGTGAATGAGCCCTATTATACATGTTGTACTTACATAGTCGTCGGTCGGTTATAAACGAAGACAACACAAAAAAATATAAATAAATAGAAAATACCATCATATCAGAAGTATACTATAATAATAAAGTTTATAGGGTATGAATCGAGAACCCTAGAGGGTGGCACACGATGGTGGTAGTGTTTTGTATGTGTATATATAGATGGATATGTCGACAACAGCATGAGGGACAGATACCGTCATGAATATTCATCAACTCCTGGTGCACACATACACACGTATACAATGTGAGTATGTGTATATGTGTATCAGGGTGATACAATAGATGAGAGAGGAATATTATTCAGAGTGCGTCGGTATTACAACAAACTCAATTCTCAATTGTAGACAGACACGGTACGTCTGTATGTATACCGATACCGAAATATGAAAATATATATATAAATATACAGATAATGTAGAAATGTACACGAGCAATGCATCACTCACTAACTGTATTACTTTTAAATATTTTTAAGAAATGAAAGTATTTCGAGGAACTAGAAACTTTTTAATATTAGACATTAAGTAAGTTTGTGAAATTTCAGTCTCTTAGATATGATTATAAACTTCTTATTTAAGGTTTTATAATGTTGTTGAGAAATCTAGATAATAAGCAGTAAACAGTATAGCAGAATCTATGCAGATATGACTGTGATTTTCGATTAACTAAGATTTGAAGTTAATCGTAAAATCTGAAAATCCTAATCGATTATTGATAAATGTTCGAAGTTTCAATTTAATCAAACGTCTGAAGGGAGTGAAAAACACGCTCATTGATTCCGTTACATAGAAACATATACATTTTTGATGGTGGAGGCGCAGATAACATTCCATCATATAAATAAAACACGCTTTTGTGGCTAGCTGTTCTTAAAAGTAGAAAATATATAACAGTTTAAAAATACTAAAATAATACGCCTTTGAAAGTAGCTGATCTACAGAAAAAATAAGATAACAAATAATTAAAGAGTGAAGAAAACAATTATGTTATTGTAAAAATGCGTGGGATACTTCTTAGGATATTCTATAATGCTTTTCAATTTTATCAATACCTGCCTATAAAATATTTACAATAATTGAAATCTCTCACTCTTCATTTCTCACTCTTCTTTCGTCTTGAAATTATTTTCTACTTTTTAGATCAACTAGTAACTAAAAAGTGCTTTTGAAGAAAAGACGTGACGATTTTTCATCCATTTTGTGTGCTACCGAAGCCTGAACATAGCAAAATAACCTCAAAATCTCAAAAAACCGCAGTAATCTCATTTTTCCTACTTTCTTTAATAACTTTTCAGAAAATTTAAGAAGTTGAGTTGAAATTCTGGAAAAAGAGATCACTTATGACCATAAAAAAGTGTGTTCAGTTCGATATATAACCTCGATTTTCAGAAAAACGATTTTGTTGAAAAATTTCATCAGCTCGTAAAGTTCAGGAAAATCATCAGATTTTATTTTATCTTTTAATTGCATTTTTTTTATGTACTTTCGGATAGTGCCAAGGTTTTTTTTTTTTTTTTTTTTTTTTTTTTAAAACCTGATTTAAAATCAAATCATTACAAAGCACAACAAGTGGAAGGCAATGTATCGAGCGAAAATTTACCACACTGTTTTATGATTAGGTATAAGTCACATCTTTTTCACAATTTCAGTTCCATTCCTTTATTTTTAGAAAAGTCATGAGAGACAATTTTAAATATGAGGAATTACTGAGGTTTCCTTGAGATTTTGAGGTTATTTTTGCTATGTTCAGGGTTCGACAGCAGGCAAGGTCAATGCACAAATTTATAACAAACAGTACTTTTTTATTCGTCTCAATCCTATCCAACAGAAGCAAAGATATTCAAGAAAACTAATCAAATCAAATAAAACAATGTAGAGATTAATTGTCTGAAAACCACATCCGTTTCGAAGGGCGTATCTTTAAATTACACAACGCTGTGACAATGAGCTTTCCTTTTCTGTTTTTCGATATAACACCTGTATTTTGTGTGTTATTGAAAAATTTTGTATAATGTTTCTTGCTTTTTTGCTTTTTTGGAACCAATCTGTTTAAGGCAGTGTAAAACAATGCACAGTTATATTGCGAGTCATAGTAAACGTGGAAACTTTCGGTGCTTATGCTCTGCTAGAAACGATACACACAACTGTTGGACTCAAAGATACAAATTTTGAGTGTAAAAAAACACTAGCTTAAGCTACAATATCTTTGCGACAGTACCGCTTAGCACATTCTTAATATTGCAAGGTCAAGAACACATTTGGTCTCAAGCAATTTTACGTTATACTATTTTTAACACGGGTAAAGTCTCCAGGTTTTGCGATTTATCATATATAATCAAGACATTTCTCGTTAACATTAAAATTTTATTAAGTAATTTCCAAGTTTTCAAAAGCATTAGAAATGCTTTGAAAACTAAAGAACATTGATCTCACATTTGAGAAAAGTAAATTCGTTCGTCATTGTTTATCATAGTATAAAATAATCATAAATAAATATTTGATGATATCAAACAGATAAAATATTTACTACCTAATTAAAAAATTAATTTTTATAACTGAAAAATAAAATACGCATGCGTAAAACTATAATAATTTTAGCAAATCTATTTAGAATATAGAAATCCATGTTGATATACTCGAAAATTGGATGATAGATTAGAATACACTTGGTATAATTTATAATGTTCTACATGTATATATGTGTTATGTATAACGTCGATCCAGACCAAATCTTATAAGATGGCGTATATCAAAAATCGACGCTAACGACGTGGCAAACACAAACACAGTATTTCATTTGTAGATGGTTAAATTGTAGGTGGGGGTTAGATGGATGGATGGATGAACGGACGCCTCGATGACTCGTGATATAACATACACGTATATATATACTATCGTCGCCGCCGACAACGAACACGACGTCGGGTCCGCCGTCGTCAATAGTATTATCATATATGTGTATTTTATGTGTGTATGCGTTAAGGGGAGGGAATAAATTATCACACAGACGCATGCGTATTTATTTATTAATTATTATATTATATAGATAATATTCATTAAACAAACAATATTTTGTTTTTTAATATTTTTTTGTTTTGCTCAAATCAGCTAAAAACTATGAAGAGATAATTCAACGGGAAATTAATGTATCGAAAAAAAAGTTGATATAACCTGTCTGTTTACTAGGCAGCAGTTAACTGTTGTTCAACGTGTTTGGTTCAACTTTGTAATAATTTAGTTACAAAGGTCTATGAAAAACAATTTCCTTAAACAAAAATGGATATTGTAATAACTATGCGCATATTTGTTGAGTTTCTATAAAAATATGGCGATTTTTATTAATATATTGTTTGAAATTTCAATTATGAATTCTAAATTGCCTGAATTTTAAAG
The DNA here is from genome assembly GCF_905475395.1 of Chrysoperla carnea. Taxonomy (NCBI): domain Eukaryota; kingdom Metazoa; phylum Arthropoda; class Insecta; order Neuroptera; family Chrysopidae; genus Chrysoperla; species Chrysoperla carnea. Next base: position 67,215,390 of record NC_058337.1, on the reverse strand, counting down.
TTTTTCTTGATTGATCATCAGAAATTTAAGCTATATTTTTGGCACTGATTTCAATTTGTCGTGACTGTGCTTAAAACAACTTTCGCTTAATTTTTCTAAACCAATGGCACTAAATTATTTAAAATTTATTCATTTATAAAAGTTCATAGACATTTTTACTATAGTCGATCTAGTTTAATTTAAAAGCCACGCTTACCAACTATCTCCATTAAACGTAAATGTACATTATTGCTTGATTTCCGCCCGAAGTATCTTCAGAAAACTTTAATAAGCTTTCTACGCTCTAGTCATCTTACAACACTATCTTCTTTAAAATCTGTACCAAATACTTTCCTTCAAAGTTTTAGGAAAATCACACAATCATTTGCCTACAGGATTTAAAGCTGAATCAATTTTTTTCCATACCTCTCTAAAGATGACATACCCATTAATAATTAAAGAAACCATATTATAACGATATATAAGACACCTACTTAATTTCATACTTAATTTATTTACTCTGAAATTTACTTCCACTGCTTAATTGTATATTATGTAAAATGAAATCATGAACTTAGTTTTTGAAACTAAAATGTACATAGTCAAAATTCTTACTTAAGTCTCTAAATTTTGGATTCATAAATTAATTTTTTGTTAGAGATCATTGAACCATGACATTATAAACTATAGGATAAAATAGCCAATAACATTATATAAAAACATCGAATATAAAAAATCTTTTGACTACATGCATAGAATAAAAAAAATGGATACATTCCTTTTTTGTGAGGTTATGGTTAACAAAAATAATGTAAATGATACATACAATAAAATTTCTTTATGTTGGTTTGGTTGGTAGTATAGAAGAAATTTACTTATTTAACTTGCAAAGCAGTAAAATAACCTTGAACCTGTATGTTTGTGTGTATTATGGGCTTGTGTGTGGAGAATAGAGAAACAGCTGATATGTGTGGTGTGTTTTCATTTCCAAGGCCTGTGTGTACTTGCAATGCGGGCCGCGTGCTATCCAGGGGCCGATGTACTATCTCTATGAAAATGCTATACCTACTATACTATATAACAATTCAAATGCTATGTAGATGATACAGTCTATACGAACAGTGTTTATATGCTTAACATATTGTTATAAGTTCAACAATTTTATTTTCTGACGATGAGTCTAGGACCTTCATTTTTGAGTATAAAATTCACAGTTTGTATAAGCTGGTTAGCTTCTAGTTTCAAAAAAGCAGATGTCACAAAAAGGAATTTACTAGATGCTTTATTTACTTGTGAACTAAAAAGTATAAAATAATTTCAATTATAATAAAAAATACTATATTATTAATAGATTGATACTGTCTCGATAAATTCCTGTTACTAAAGATTCTATTTTACAGATCCCATTGAATTTTATTGTTAATTTAATGAAAAAATCAAAAATAATTTCTAATAAAGAATGTTGTTTAGAATTAAATTTTCAACCACCATTCACGCTAACCAAGCCTTTTCGGTTCCCTCCAAAAATCAAATTTACTATCATTTTTTTGAACCCATTATGATATCAAGTAGATTTTGTAGTATTGTATTAACATCGAATTTTTAAATGTCTTCATAATAACAAATCGTGCTTATACCCGGAAGTTAAGGTCATATAATACCTTTTACATTATGGTGTAAAGATTCCTTAAATATTGAAGAATTGTACCTTCGAGTACATAAAACGATTAACTCAAGAAAAATCAACGTGGCCTAAAATGAAAACATAATCCAGCATTTTTTTCTACACGACAAAAAGTTTTTGTTTATGTCACTATGTCAGTGTCATTTGTAAGCCATAATGATTTGACCATTGAGGAAAGAGTAGCATTAGTAATAGTTATGGCGGGCGAGGTTATGCAGTATGGGCGTCAGGCCTTTACTGGTATGCAATATCACAATACTTCTGGTGGATATAGCCCTATTCAATATTTACTGTATCTTACTTATGCTAACATAGATACTATAATCTGTCTCTATACCATACAAGCATTGTAGTGCACGCCGTAAATTTCTTATCGTGTAGTAACTAGTTGAAGACTTCATTGCCAAATTTGTAGCTCACAAAACCAGGGCAGTATTGGATTATACACGGTAAAAATGTCTTTGCATTATTAAATCTGATATCAAATTCATTATAAGTTTCTAAAGTATATACCATATGACTGCCGAGTTAAGTCAATGTCAAGACTGTTATGTTGATTTTAATCCAGCTTTTGACCGGTAAGAATATGTTGCAGTGCCGCAAAAATCATTGATCTATTCATACGACTCTCGCCCTATACAATCCCCCATAAAATATGGTGGCTAGAGGCGAAAGTGATCAATCACTGCAAATATCTTATCATTTATCTCGATAATTTAGACACGGAATAAATCCTATTTTTGTCCTGTTGTTGTAGAATTAATGTAAAAATTATAAAAAAGACTAAAAACCACGAGGTGGCATATGTTCTGATGCACAAATGAATTGCAACTCTCGAGCTGGGCTTTTTTTTATAATATAACTTTGAAATACAAAACTTTCTATGTCTAATTCAATTGGGCAAACTTGTTAAGACATGTTATTAATGTAATATTATTGATGTATCTGCATATTTGTTGGTATTCACAATAAGTGTCGCGCCGGTGTCATTCAGATTAGAATCATAAATGTTTCTTCATAAAAACACAAACTTTTGCTGGCAAAACTGTAAATCAGAAGAGAAGAAATATCGGACAGTTATATTTTAACAGAGATCGTAGTTTGAATAAAATTACAGTAAAAGAAAATTATTCTGTAACACGGGATATTTTTGGTAAATTTATTGTTCTTATACGGTTACTGAATCCGAAAAAAATATAGGTACATTTACCTCTCTCATGTCAGATTTTCTTGCAAAAACTCATTCAACAAGCCAAATATCGAAAATTTGAAATAATGTAGAATCTTGTAAGGATAGAATAGATATCCAAAGTGGTTAGCAGGAGTTAGTAACGACCTTGAAATCCTTTTGTTTATCTTATGATTTGGATTTTTCAAATATGTTTTGTAAGAAAATCTTACTTAATAGAAATTTTTCAAATAAGTTTTGTAAGAAAATCTTACTTAATAGAAAGTTAAATCTCCTGTACAGTTTTTGCAGGCCTGTGCTATTTATTCAAATATTTTATAAGCGTCTCTAAACAGTATTTGAGTATTCATTACCACATATTTGAAAATATTGATTTCAGATTTTATATTCCTCAAAAAATCAATAGACACTAAACATAATAATAAAAAAGTATACGACGTAATAAAAAACACCTAAACTATATGTTTAGCATACCCCGAATGATCTACATAGCTCTGTAGTAGTATATCGAACACATAAAATTGTATAAAAGCAATGTTATATACATATATACGTATATAAGAGACACTACACTGGCAAAGCAAGTAGGGCTGTATGGTTGATCTAGTAAGTAATGGTTGCTTACCAGGGAGGGCATCTTATGCATTTTACATGAGTCCCATATCTGTAGCGTGTATCTGCTCAGTATTCATGGAGACGCAGACATAACCTAGCCTAACATTGAATTACAATGACAATATAACTCTCATTTTCACTTACTAAAGAACATATTTAATAGTGTCAAACCAAACATACAAAATACTTTACTTTATTATAATATTATGTGTGTGTGTGTTTGTATGTGTGTGTATGTTTGAATGTGTAATTTTTAAATAAACGGCACATAGAAATCATTCCTAATGTATTTAAAACACAACAAACGTCTTAATTATCATTTAAGCATTGGCCAAGTTTCAAATATTTCTTTGAATTTTACCATCATTAACTTGTTTATCCGGTCAATTTAAACATTCGTAGGTACAAATATTCACACCAGGCTGAAATATGGTAGGATTGATTAAAACACCATCAGACATAAAATCTAAAAAGTCCCCATCGATACGAGATGTGGAAAAAAAATTACGAATTGAAAACTAGTCATAACACCCACCTTAACGGCAAAATTATCCACTGCAAGCGCTGGCATCGATTTGATTGTCACTACCATGATTACGCACTCAACGGATATATAGAAGTAAAAACTATACATATATGTAAGTTACACTGACCTATAGAAAAATACTTTTACTTGTATTACAGCTTCAGTGATGCACGGTGCGTTGAATCGTTATATCTCAAAAAAAATTTATGATAAAACTTATCCTTGTACTGAAAAGCCCGTTTTTATGACCTTTGATACCCCGTAAATTTTTTTCCCCGTTTCGGATCGATGAGGACTTTTAAGCTTTCATTTATGAGGTGCAGGCACTGTTAGTTTTCGTTTCATTTTAGAAGAGGTATAAACTAAAATATGTATACCATATTTTGAGGACAGTAATTCAGGTCAAGGATATTTTACAGTTGTGAAAGAGGTAACGTGAAATGTTGGGTACTAATATTTGTTTATAAAATGTAATGTGTTTTGGGAAGCAAACGGGTAACGGCTAGTAATAATAGTATTTTGGTAACGGTAGCAAGAAACTGCTTAAATATACCAAAGATTTATTGATAATATTTTTGGTATCGTAGAAGGGAAGAATAAAATTTTACAGAGAAGCGCCGTTTTCGTCTTTTTCATGTTATTATTAAATTTTATAATGGATTAATCTTTGCTGGAAAGCAGACACTTTCTTAGATTTCCTTGTCAAGGATTGATGCTAAACCAATAATTTAATAAGTTTATTTGATTACCCTTTCAGCAAGTAGAATTTTCAGAAGTTTCAAGATTAACGATTTCAATATCTGAAAATATATACATTTACTTGCGCTCCCACCATCTTTATATAGAACTTTGGATAAATAAATAATAGTCTCAAAAACTAAAAAACACAAAGTTATAAAAAACTAACAAACACGCTTTTGTAAAGAGCTGAACTAAAAACGAATTTCTTGAAATTCAAAAAAATCATTTTATCGTAAAAACGCGTGGGGTATTTTATAATGGCTTTTACCAATATCGGTTTATATAATATTTACAATAATTGAAATTTAGCTCCCCACGCTTTTTAACGATAAAATGATTTTTTCGATTCTAAAGATACTCTAAAAAACTGAAAATCATCGTATCACCTACATCGTGTCAGACTACTACAATTAAATGGGTAAACGCATATTACGAATTTTCATTTACACAAGCAGAAAAAAACGAAAAAATTAAACAGAAGTTAGAAAATCTATGAATGTATTTTAAGATAATGACTTATTTTTCAATAAAATTTTTTGTCTGTCATTTTTCGAATTCTTTTTAAATTGTCTAAATTTTGTTAATTTAAAATGGACAAAACCAAATCGTCGGAACATGACCATGAGTTAAGGATTGAATCATTGATCATACTCCACTTTATAAAAAGATAACATCAAATTTAATAATTTTATGTTTATTGTCAATTTTAAAACCATTTGCGAAAAACTTTTCTTTTACCTAAAACTATTTTTATGTGTATTTTCATACAACCATACATATTGTTGTTGTTGACTTAGGAAATCTTCCTACCAATCTGATCCTATGATGATGGTGATGTATTTTCTATATAACATATACATACATATATTGTATGTATAAAAGATATAAATATACATTGAATATGAATCATCTTATATCCAATTCTTATAGGAATAGCCCAACAAAACCAAACAATGATTAGCATAAAATCAATATGGGAGGACATGCATGTCGTCACCCTTGCCTAGAGCTTGTGTGTATGTGTATGAAGCTTGTGCTTGCTCTTGTGCTATGTTACTTCATAACAACGTCTTTCAAACAAAAACTTTATTTTGATATACTTCTATTGAGCTTGATGTGTAAACTAGAGGCATTAAGAATTTTAGATACAATAAAACAGGAGTTTTCTATTTCACAAAAAAAAAAATTATGCTTCTGCTTGGAAAATTTTACTAAAATATTTTTTGATCCCTATTAATAGATACAATGCTATTAGTATAGATCGTGAACCACAATAATGTTGCAAATTCCACAAGTAGCCTCTAAAAATGTCAAATATTGTGGGAAGAATCTCAAAACTATTGATTGAGTGATTAGTAAGTATTGAAGATATTACCATGGTATTTGCAGCTTCTGTGCTAAAACAATATGGTAACATTTTTTTCGACAGAATTTAACGATAAAATGATTTAATTATTTAATGGGGCTTACTATTAAAAACCAAAATAGCAGAATTTTTGACCGTTTAAGACACGAGATAAATTTCTCCAATAAAAAAAGTCATCCGTCGACAAGTGATTTCATCATAAGATGAGATGCATCTAAAAAATTCGGAAAGTAAGCTTTGTGTCATTCATTATTTCTTCCTACGAGCATTCTTTTAATTATTATAGTCTATTTAAAAGACATTGAGCCCTCCATGCTTTTCCAATCTTTTTTAATTATTACTATTAACCTTATTTCCTGTTTTTGCGTCCATTCCATTAACAAATCGTGTTTTTTTTAAATATTTTAAAACCATACCATGCTAGCATGTTACGTGAATAGTTGACACCGTATTATTTTATTGCCAACGATACTTATTACCTGTGCAAACTTCAGACCATTTAGACACACGAACTTAAATGGACTTAAACTAAATTGAAATAAGCTTTGAATAACCTAACAATATAATAAAGAGAACTTTTAAACACACAGAACTTTTTAAACTTAAAAAATTTCAAAGCTCAATGGTTATTGTGAAAATATATTATAATATATTCAAAAACATTAAGGAGAAAACACACAACGAAAACTTGGTCCTATATACACGTACAGCTGAGTGCAAATGCAATTCTATATAAGACAAACTCTCACCGTCATCAGACAGACGGATAGACAAACCAGCAAACATATAGGAAGAAACTTTTCAGTTGTATTATTATGACATAAAAATAATGTTGATGCCAATTATGTGTTCTTAGTTATTTTAAAACATTCCGTAAATTAAAGTAAATATAAGAAGAGTTTGACTGCCATAATATTCTGGAAGTCCATACCGGATAGAAAAAATTATAATCTGAAAGTTTAAGTTGTTCTATCCATGAAAAGCACTTGTACCCTGCAATTTTGAAACTTTCCGCACTTTCTTGGAACTATAATATAAAATTTTACCCGAACTAATTTTTTGGAATCGAATATTTGAGCCTTTTCCTAAAAATAGCTTCGAAATAAACAATATAAATAAAACATAAATTGACTATCAAAATATGATTCCCATACATGAAGGTCATGGCGAACGGAATAAAACTACTCACGATCCTTAGTTTAGCAGGGTCATTCAACTTTTCGGTAATTTGGACTTTTTGGACAAGTGGAAATTCAAGATCCATCCTATAATGGAATTCCATTTCGCTAATCTCAAACAATTTCTTGCTATGGTTAAAAAACTTAAAATTGTATCGCTTTTTTATAGTATTGGCGTGTACTATTTTCTCCATAACTTTTCATTGTATTAATTACTAGCCAGGTGACGATGGTAAAGATACTATTTCCAGATGTCATAAAAATTAATCAGTAGTTTATTTTTGTGTGACAGAATATGATTTTCATGTCCAGATGCCATAAAAATAAATCATATGGTTTATTTGTGTGTGACAAAATATGAGTTAGTATTTTTTGTGTTTAGTTTTTACACTACTAGTTCAAATAGTTCAAAAATAAAAGCACATTTTTTACTTCCTAGAAGAAGTTAATGTAATGGGGTCAATTTTTTAAATATCCAGTTTTACATATTTCCGCGGTTTCAAGGCCGCAATACCCGAATAAAACCTTTTCAATGTGATGCCTGTGTGTGTGTGTGTGTGGGTGGGTGTGTACGTTAGTGCGTATGTGCGCATGTGCGTATGTTCGTTCGGATTCTTTCGCCTCGATTATCTCGCGAACCAGTTATGATGACATTAACACGTGAATGAGCATATTCGACGCATTATCGCATTTTTAAGAACTGAAAAAGTTTTCAGCAGAATTATTTGAGCCGTTTTTAATGGTAATAAAAAAACTGGAAAAAACCGAATAAACAGCATCTGAAAAGTGGATAAAGCTCATCATTTATCAGGGAAACAATCTATGGATTATATCTATGGAATGTACGAAGGATAACAAGACCCTTTTTTTAACTCACACGACTTCAGTACCACACCGTCTATGTACTGCCAATTTATTGTTAAAGTCACGATCATAAATTCAGCACTGATTTATTTAATCGTATTTGGCGGAAACATTTGGTAAAATTTAGATTTTCTTGCCAAGTTTAGGTGAACCACCCTCAGTAATGTGCCATTGCCATGTTTTCCAGATAATTTTTTGAGATCAGCGAGGTGAAAAACCTAATGAAACCTTTTTCACAGCTTAAATATTTCAAGTTTAGAGTTGTGGAGCTAGGTATAGTGTTTTTAACACTGCCATCTTAGCAACAGGTTCCGTAAGCGATCCAAGTGATCGCCGTGATCGCCGAAGTACATAATTGAGATAGAACGCGCAAAAACAGGTGTGAAATGCCCTTGAAGATAGTCAATTCTCGACAAACAGGGCCCTAGAATTACCTCCACCGAGGCAACATTTCTAAAATGAAAAAACAAGGTCTAGTGAACACGTGTTTAAAGTTGCTTCGCTTGAACCCAAAATGCAACGTTGGATCGAAATATCATCTTAACAACAACATATACACTATTACGGTTTATCTTTCTATAGAATTTTATTTAAAAAGATTGTTTACTAAAGTTATTCTCGTAACGATATTAGCTGAAAATTATTTCTATACATCGATTCTGTAATTTAGTCACGAATAAATATGTAGTGATTTCTAAGTCGAGCTTTATTACTTATTATTAAGCTATTTTAAATTCAATGAATTTTATAAAAACAATATTTAATTTAATAATTTGTACCTCTAATGCGTTACGATTCAAATCTATTTCTAAGAACTATTAAAGTTTTTGAGAAACAAAAACTTATGATAGTTTTAACCACATGATGATGCAGATATACAAGTGCCTACAGTATTATTTTGAAAACTAATTGATCATAATTTACACCTAATTTCATATTCAATTTCATTTAATCGAAAACAAGAATGAAATTACGTGCAAATGTATGTTCAATTCAATTTATCAAAAGGGCCATTATTTTAAAATACTGCAATCCAAATACGTACCTTTACAAAAATACTTGAATTCAGTTGACAACGACGATTGACAACTGGAAAAAAAGCGCCAATACTTGTTCAAATCAAATACCAAACAAAAAATTTCTTACTTGGATATTTTGAAAGTATAAAATATATGGTAATCTTATAAATAAAACTAAAATCCCATTGTTAAGATTACCATCTGATTGTATGCGTGGGGCAGTGTCGTGTTCACCACAGATGGATGAGATGAATTGTCCATCCGTCTGATACGTCGGTTAAGAATCGATCGATCGATCGATCGAGAAAAGACAATTGATTGATTCAAAACAGGCTCATCAATGTTTCGTTTGCCTTCTTATGTATAAAAAAATGGTGTTCTGTATTCACATTACTTCTATATGCAGATGCCAGAGATATCATTTGAATTGTTCTAAAAATGTCATAAAAGCTATTGATAAAAACGTGCAACCTATGGTATATGATGTGAATTCCATTGGGCAATATCATATTGTGCCATAGAACATACCCTTATCTATCTAGAAAAAACCTCGATAGTGCCTGAAGGCGCTCTTTTCAACATGCAGTTGCAAAACTTTACTCTAGAGAAGCCTTTCTACTTCATTTACCTCTACTTGGTAAACCTGATAAAATCAAAATTTATTTGTAAAATTAAGTATATATGCATGGCTATGTATTAAAGGTACATTATGTTACTATATTCAAAGTACATTACTTTACGTCTTAGGAACTTTTTTCCTCAAGAGATACATGTATGGAGCAATTGGGCAGATCAAGAAAAAATGTTCAAATCTTACTGGAATAGAGATACTTTTTATGAATCGCCTACGTTGTTTCCGGATGAAGCTAAATAAGAACCAATTCTTCGTTAATAATTTTTTTTTTCAAATGGCGGCGATCGTTGACAAACAAACAAACCTCTTCAATTTGTCTAAATGATAATCAAAATGTTCATAATGCATAGGCTGGAAGTACATCGATTATTGAAAAAGTAGAGACCCAAAAAATCCAAGAAAACGTAGAAAACGGTTCTATGGTTTAACCCGATTTGTTGAAAAAATAAGCAAAAAAAAAACCAAATTTGGCTATAACGGTCATACTGCCATAGTAGTTATTTTTATGAGTTTCTTCGATATTTCATTGAAGAATGTGCGACCCTGGTAATCAATCAATTTTATAATTCTACTGGAAATAACAATTTTTCCGTACAAGTTTGTGAAAGATCTATCATTTTACTACTCTACTTACTATAATGTTCACAGTGTTGTTTAGTTGACCATAAACGAGTCACATAAGAATTTCTGTACGTATAGTTTGTAATCACCGTGTATGCATACAGGCACCAGGATTATGAAAGAATTTGGATTGATTGATGAAAGACATAAACGAAAACTTAGAACTGCAAGTTTTTATTTTCAAATTATCATTTAACATGAGATCAAATTATTTTAGAGTCAAAAAGAGATAAAATATTACTCGCTTGTGGATAAACCTGTCAAAAGTACAAGCGTAGTATAGCATGGGAGTCCATACATAAAACTAAGAAGTTATGGATTTGAATTCCACCAATTGTATTAAAGACGACATTATATAATAAATCAGATTGTCGTTCGGTTTCTAATGTTCTTCAACTTCCAAGTTAAATATACCCCAAAATTGAGGTTCCAAATTGGTATTTGTGATGTTTAATGAATTGTTATGAAATATTCTCCAAATAAAAACAACACTTCTACATTATGGACATATTTGAATTTTGTACACGGAGGTAAAAAACAAAATACTAGAAACCAAAATGCTACCGCTACCGTAATCGAACGACGAGGTATCTCCTAAAAGACGATCACATTCCTGAATAACGTTTATTGAATACTCAAACAATGTTATTTAAAAACTATTGTTTCATTATTACAATTTATATAGAAAAAAAAAAAAAATATATATATATATATATATATATATAACTGTGATATTTTATAAAAATAAGAATAAAACAAATGTAGATGATACAGTTTTGTTTACCTCCGAGTGTGTAAAACAGAATAACTTTTGTTTAAAAATTGATTTCATAAACATATAATTTTTATCACAAAAAAGCCAATCTACCACAATCAATTGCAAACTTTTCAATTAATGAGCACTACTGGAGTATTATTATTAAGCAGTACCTACGTCAATAAAATTATGTGATAATTTACAATCATTTTGACACTTCGGTAGAATTATTATCAAATTACTAATAGAATGTTAATACTAAGAAAACTCACTCTAGCGATAGAAAAAAGAACTATAGTTTGCAGCGCCCATAGGTACTTAATATTAGCGAAAATGTTTGTGAAAATCTTGTAAATCATACGTACATAGCATTAGTGCTGCAAAAGTAACGAGGATTGAGCACCAGTATGTATTCGTTACTAAAATAATCAGTAGTCGTTACAATCGTATCGTTACTTTTGATACATATTATCTAACAAAATTTCAACTGGGAAGATTTTATGCCAGTTATAGTTCAACTGTATAAGTCAAAGTGTATATTTTCTAAATAAAAATTTGAACAGCGAAAAATGCGAGTAAACAGATAAATTAGTGAGTAAATTATAGTTATACATATAGTAATATTAGTGTAGTCCCATATCCATTTGGGCCAGTTCTGACTGGATTAAATATTAATACTAAAGCATTAAGTATGTGCGCATTAAATGGACGAATAACGCAATATCAGGCCAACCGATTTTTATTCTTTTTTTAGTGAAAAATTAGTTAGTGTACTTCAAATTCACTAAACATTACAAAATAAAAAACTTTTAACAAACAAAATAACCGACTTAAAAAAAAACTATTCCAAAACAAATTAGTATGCACTAAAAAGTAAAAAAATAACGATAATATAATGTAGTTACAATGATTGCCATTTTTGGAGTCGGTGTCAGCCAAGTTTATCTAGCAAACTGTTCTGTGACTGTTTATTCCTTGGCTGACACCGACTCCAAAAATAACAATAATTGTAACTACATTATATTACCGTTATTTTTTTACTTTTTAGTGTATATTAATTTGTTTGGGAATAGTTTTTTTTAATTCGGTTATTTTTTTTTTGTTAAAGTTTTTTTTAAAGTTCACTAGCCAACCTTAGTAGCTCAGTTAGTTAAAGCGTAACGAATTCCGTGCGTTCCATGCCTAGGGTAGACACAATGAGCCCAATGGCCCTAAGTGTATCTTTCATGGACAGCCAATATAACGTTACCTAACCGAGTTCACTACAGAAGATTTCCTTGTCTTTTATGTTAAGGAAAAGTCATTAACTAATTATGGTGTACCCTAGTCCGTTATTTCAGGTTATTGTTAGGATGCTACTACAACAAAATATTGATTTGAATCTGAAAAAAATTTCTAATAACGATTTTTTATTTATCAAACAAAACAATAATTTTTTAATGCTACTAAATTTATCAAACATATTAATGAGATAAAATAAAATCCATTTTTAAGCGAATTAATCGATTTAGTTCAATAAAAAAGCCTTTTAATTTAAAAATGTGTGAATGTAACAAAATCTGTATTGTTCAACTTTATTTTTAACTGATTAATATCAAACATTTCATTTGCTCTAGCATTAAATAATCTGGCATGCACAAAGTAAATGCACATAAACCCTCCTTATAATCTTTTTAATTTTTTTCTGGAACAAAAAAAAAGGAATTGGTTTTGTATCACATAATATCTAAATCTGTTATTATATCAAATTGTCATGATGAATAGATGAGAGAAATACTCTTTTGATAGTTTTTGATGTTATCAGGAAATGGTCGTCATCAACGTGTTGTATATGTAGCTCTTTTTGGTCGATGATCACATATACCACGTCATCATTGAGTGGTTAATTCCCTGCGGGCATTACTACGTTTCACACCCTGTGTTTTGTATGTGGATGATACTCATTCCGCACTAACGCCTCGAAAATAGGCTTAGGTGTTATGTGTATATATATGTAATATACCCTCTAGTAATGAAACACTTTGAAGTTGTGTTGAATCGAAAGTACGAATCTTGCATATTTTATTCGTCAAGAACGGTACAATATATACCTAGAAACGCTGGTTGTTTGATGTTTTGTAATTATATTTCAGTTTTATAAATAAAATTATTGGTACATAAATGGGTACAGTTTTTTTCTATTTTTATTTTTCGAATATTATTGTAACATTATTTTCAATCGAAATGTCTATGTGCATTGTAGTATTGCGTGTTTCACGTAAAATATCCTTGAATTCATTTTGTTAGGTACCCAGAGTGTCTCTTTTAAATATATCACGTCTAAAACTTAACATGGGAGGCCATAATTCTGAAATGATTATGAGAGTTTCGCATTTGAAAGAAGACATATGATTGAAACCTTATTTTTGAGCTAAAAATTCGAGTCAATTAAAATGGATCGACTGTATTTCTCAAATAATAAGAAATAGACGTACGAATTTAGGTAGAAAGTTGTAACTTTAATTGAATAGATTTGTCAGAATTTTTTTGTTTTATTAAATTTTTTGTTTCTATCACTCTTGACATTTCATTTCCAATGCCCTTGAAAAGAAAATAACCCGAATGAACGTTATTCCTTGTAAAAGAACCAACAATTTTCATTTGCAGCATCTTTGCCAAAATTCAGTAAATTTGCAATAATCAGGGAAATTCTTATCCGATATGAGAGTTGAATAATATAAGTATCTTTTTTCGACGGCAACAACAGGCAATGTACACCAAATCGCTTAGACGATTTTACACTATAAATGCATGCACTATAAATCATTTTTGGTTGCGATTTTACTTCTACCGCAGACCTAATGGTGCTATTTTTGAATGAACTTACTTAATTTTTGAAGAGGGTTTTTTCTAATTCCAACAAAAATTTTTTCTTTTTATCAAAAAACAACTTTCTAATTCAATGTACCTCTCTTATTAGTAATAATAAATTAACTCTTTATTGGCTTGCAAGGATAAGGTCAAATTCAACGAGCCAAAAATATTTTCCTCATTGTATGATTCATACCAACAATTTTCATGAAGAACGTTTTTCTTTTAAGCCCTTTCTTGATAATAAGGAAAGTAGTAAGCTGTTTATCAAGAGGTCTGAATTTAACTAATAATGGGAATGTTGTCCTGCTTTACGTACGTCGAAGAATTAACTCATGCCCATAATTTTTGTTTAAGAAAAAATTTGAGAAATCCAAGTACACATAGATCTGCGGAAAGAAAACATTTAATGCATTTTAAAATTAACAATTAGGTAAGTTGGCACCCTGCCATCTAAGTTGGGCAATCGTTTCAGGAATGAACAATTAAAACGAAAATTTTGATGATTTTTTTACAATTTTTATTCATAATTACATAATTCCAAGTCCAAAAATATACTTGCTATTTCAGCAAAACTAGTAGTTCATGGCAGGTTTTATACGGGTCTCGCTTTATCTATATTTATAATTATCTGTTGGATTCGACGTCTCATAAAGGACTCTTTTGTTTGACAGAGATAACGAATTATTACTAGCCCAAAATTTTAGACGTTCTTTTATTCTCTTTTATTTCTTACCCTATAGATCGTTTATAAGCTAACTGCTAAAAATCGTTGTTTTATCAGCCATTAAGTTAGAAGTTAGCCATTTAGTTAGCCTAACAATTAGCCTTTGTTTATTTTATAAACCAACGAAAATTAAAACAAAACATTGTAAATCAAATTGTTCCTTCTCAAGCTATCGTCAGTTTACAATCTGACTAGATTTACTATAAACTAACGATTCTTACAATAATCCGGTGATATATATATATTTGATATTAATAATAATAATAAAAGCAACAAAACTAAATAGATATATATTCATTCTCAAACAATATAATAATGTATCAAGGTTGACTAAATTTCAACACCATATGAGGTGTTACATAATCTGCCTCCGGGACAACAGCAGGAAGTCCCCCACCAAATAAAGCTAATTTGAACACCAGGGTGTCTTCTCTTTTTGCAAGTGCTGTTAATATTGTCATAAAACCATTATCAATAAAAATTTAATTATTATTAAAAGGAGAAGAATATTCAAATAAAACTATATTTAAAAAATGAAACAGAAATAATATGTTGCAATATTACAGGTCCGGCTCATCGCGGGGACTGAACACCATATTAATAAAGGTGCTAACTTTTTTAATGATTTTGTTTTTCGTTAACTACGTAAACACAAATTGATAGCTCAAATTGCGAGTTATATTTTTTTATCCATTGACAAAACGTTCAGTTATGGCTTAAATATAAACAATTCATTCGTTTATTAGCTATAAAATTTGTTAAAAAGAAAAAATTATATTACGCTGCTTTTGAGTTATCTTAATTTCAAGACCACGCATATATGAGCAATTTTATGACCGCAATGCTATTGTCCACTGTAGTACAGTCTCCACTTTTATACACGCCAGACAACACATATATAACATACAGTTTTTTTGGCAAACAGAGTCAATTAGTTTCCACTTTACTATGGTAAAACCGGGAATTTAAGTTTCTAAACACCATTCATATGTTTTCACAGCACAATTTCAATAGCAGTTCCAATTCAATTTCAACTTATTGGCCTTTTTACGCAAAGCGTGAGTTTAGAAATCGAAAACTATTGAGAGTACGATTTTCGTTATAACTTCTTAAACTGCTGTCATTAATAAAATGAGCATGCCAAAATAAACACCCAAAATGTTCTTCGTATCATCCTGACCAAAACTTTTTTACGAGTATGGTATTCGACGTATATAAGCGAAAAATCTTAAGATTTGTTGGTTACAACTTTAACAAAAGTAAATATTGAAAAATCTCATAAATTTCCTGTATTATTTATAATTCAAACACAACAAAAGCAGGAACAAACAGTTATGTATACGATTTGTAAGAAACCAACAAAGTACACATAACGTCGCGTCGCCGTGTCTTTTTTTTTTATTCATCTGGTATAGCATCTAAGTTAAGTATTTGATTCGAGACATCACATCACAATAAAAACAATATTGCAAGCCAACCCATCCATCCAGAGCCAAGTAAGCTAGCAAGAAATGTTGAATTATTATTAAATTGCATTTATTTATTATAAAATATGATTATTATTTCAAAAACTGGATATGATCATTTGTAATAAAAAAACACAAAGATGTTTTTTTTTTATTACATTTTGAAAAATTAAAATGGATTACGTGTATCAAGTTTATAGCGGTTAACACTCAACCGAGTAGAATAAAATATAAAAACAGACAAGTTTTTTAAACTAAGGCGCCAGTATGTATCATCACAACAACAATGAATGTAAGAGTTAGCTGTTAGTTAATCCATCGTCCATCGTCCGGATCAACTATTTATGCCATATTTTAAAAAATTAATTAAATGTTGATAAGGTGATTCAATTCTTAGTATTATTTATTATCAGTATAACAAGTTGTGAACTTCCAACAAAACAAAACGCACACGAGACGATGTGTAATGAAAAATTAATATAAAATTTGTTTTATATTTTTACTGTTTAAGGCTTTTGTTGTTGGTTTGTTGTAATTGATAGTTGTAACAAACAATTGCGTTGTCCATAATGTTATGGACATTAGCTTTATATAATAATATCAATAAGTTGTCTTGTTTGCTACAGTTGTGTGTTATCATCATATTTATAACTGGCGCCCGCCAAATTCATTTATATTCAATAATTTTTTTTATTATTAAATTGCCTTATCAGTTCAAAGATCAGTTTTACCGTTTTTGATCGACGGTAAAATTTTTGTCGATATAGAATATAAAGAAATTTCTTTGATTTACCTTAAAAGATCATATTATATACACTACCGGAATGCAATCTTGATCTTTGTAGAGCCCATTATGGTTTTGGTGCCAGATATAATGAGCAATTATTCAAAAAAGTGTCTCAGATTAAATTTATTCGCATTTGTGTTGCAGATATAAAGAAAAGCTCGATTTTGCGCTAAATATGTGCATCCATAGACATACTTAATCAAGTTTTTTTAATTTCCTTATTTTGACAGTGATAAAAATCAAATAAATATATCATGGAACACGAGGCCATACACTGTTAACTAACATCAGAGTTTTACCTTTACTATCCAAGATTGGTGATGACACAATATTCTTAAAAATTTTATATAACCGTTTGAAACATACAATAACACATACTAGTCTTTGATTGGGTTTTCCAAGAGTCCTGTAAAAGATACGAAAATTATGAACTACACGTAAGTAGTCCAATGAAAAAATATTTTGCCTCACTAAATAATCGTGCTTACAAGAAACACTTCTAAATTTGCAAGAGACTTCATTTTTTAATTTAGTTCACAACAAGAAATTTTTTGGTCGACGCATTTGAGTACTTGACAAATTGGTCTAATTCGATATTTCACTTGAAAGAAACCAGAAATAATCACTCTTTGACAAAAATTAGTTATTGTGTATATATAAATCGATGACTAATAGCTCGATAATTATTTCGACATAGCAATATTATACTTTTTACTATTACCTTTGCTCTGCTCTTACAAATTTCTCAATGCTTATCATAAGCGAAAATGAATATCTTTAAATTTATTTTGCAAATTTCTTATTATTATCTGAAAACTCGAACTTTCCGTAATGCCCCACCTTACCTCCAAATGCTGTTCTTAGCTTAAGTCTTTGTGCTAAGCTTAAGAGTTTCAGAATATTTACCTTTTTACGGAATAAAGAAAAGGAAGTGATCATTTCGATTCATATATGTATAAAATATTATGATCATTATCATATGTCAAGATAATCCAAATTTTATAGTTGTATTTATATATATATATATGAACGATTTTATCCACGCAATTCTCCGTAACTTCTTACTAGATTGTGGCCATTATTTTCATTCTTTAAGTTTTTACTAGTTAACAGTTACCTCAACTTAGAGAACAGTGAGAGTTACATCAAAATAGGTTCAATAGTTTTCAAAATATGAGCTGATAATAATGGCGTAGTGTTTTTTTCAAAATTTAAAAATTTCTTTCAAATGAATTATCACTTGACCCTCCGATTCATTTAAAAATATCGGTCTCATCCTCTTGCTGGGTATAATAAGGGGCTGCGTGAGCAGCTTTGTCGCTATAAATTTCGTTTTATAATCCTTTTGAACTCTTCAGCTCATTTTCATGAACTTTATATTTTGAAATATGATGAGAATTTCCAATTTTTTTCCCGCTCTTTACATGAGCATTTTTAAGAATGATTGGTAATTAGAAAACATTTCGTAATCTAGTTCATCTATTAAAAACAATTTTTCATGATTTTTCTATTTAATCTTCAATGATAAAGAAAAGTATGCGAAGGTTCTTAAATATTCTTTAATAATATTTTGAACATGCTACATGCAATTTTGTGATTTCTCGTACAATATGTGTTGTAGGTAGTAGTAGGTATGGTGATATATAAATATACATCTCAAAGGAATTCGAAAACTGATGTCCACCAAAAAAGGTGATGACCCTCAAACATTACGACTGTTGCACTGTTGATGACACGAATACTGATATATTATAATACCTTTACTTACTATAAATACGATGGATATGACGCCAACTAAGTAGAAAACTATCGAGATATCCATCTTTATATCTCATGATATGTATGTTAGTTATTCACCCCCACCATATTATATCAAGAAAAACTAATAAAATCTAGGCCTATCTTTTTATTATTCAGAAATATTCGGGTTGGTTTAAAAATTTTTATACCTTTAATTTATATCCAGGCCTTAAAAATGACATTTTCAGAACATAAACATATTCAAATATCAAATTTTACTGGAAATTGTAGGATTGAAAAAATGTATTGTAGAAGAAAGAAGCCGTTCTTGGCTTTACACAAAACAATATACATTCGCTTTGTTATTAAAAAATTTACTTCCTTAATATCACCTTAATTTCCGCAAAATAATATACCATTATTATACCATGTATATGAAATATACCAAGGTATACTAAGTTTTTATACCATGTATATGAAATATATCAAGGTATACTAAGTTTAATCCCAAGTTTGTTTATACCATGTATATGAAATATACCAAGGTATACTAAGATTAGTCCCAAGCTTGTAACGCTTAAAAATATTGATGCTATGAACAAAATTTTGGTAAAGATGGTCAAAAAATCACCTAATTAGTCCATTTCCGGTTGTCTGTCTGTCTGTCTGTCGTCTGCCCGTCTGTCATCACGATAACTCAAAAACGAAAAGAGATATCAAGTTGATGATAGCACGTAAAAAGTGAGATTGAATTCGTTAATGGGCAACATTGGTCAATTGGGTCTTGGGTCCGTAGGACCCATCTCGTGAACCGTTTGAGATAGAACCAAAGTTTAAAGTATAAAATGTTCCTTATAATAAAATAAACAACTTTTGTAAGAAACATTTTTACGTAAACATCACTGTTTACCCGTGAGAGCGCAAATTATGCGCAAATCGTATTGTATGTATTATATGGGAATATCAGTTATATTTTTTACGTTTAAATTTTTGTTCTATCTTAACGATTTACAAGATGCAATTGACGGCAGACTGGCGAGAAAATGGACTTAGTAGGAAATATTAGCAACATCTACACCAAAATTATGTTTGTACCATCCATATTTTTAAGTGTTACAAACTTGGGACTAAACTTAGTATACCTTGATATATTTCATAAATACATCAGGCTTGACCTCATAATAAATAAATCTGTACAAATGGTGTGTCTCTAAAAATTAAATAATCTGACTGAATCGAAAAAATATGGGTAGTTACGTTGAGTCAACTCTGTAAATTGCGCAAATTTAACCTGATCCGAAAAATAGACTTATTGTAGGGAAATGCTTAGAAGAAAACTATTATAAAAGTATTCTACTTGGTTCATTGACTTTATTTCTTATTCTTTCATGGTGATGATTGACTAAAGAGTCAATGAAATGGTTTTGATGTGCGAATAGGGATCAGTTTATCAGTTATGTGTTCGTATATATACCATGTATGTAAGATGTTGGCCCTGTTTTTATCCTCTTTATATGTCCACAAGTAGTTTTATTGACTGTATCGATGATCCTTTTACCTTATATTGTGTTTGACTGAGTTTATACTTACTTACTTTTATGCAATTTTATCTATTCTTATAAGTAATAAAAACTATTTTTAGTATATTAACTGATACCTAAAACTGTCAAATGTTAAACCATTCGTGAAAAATATTTGGCCATTTTGAGATATACTTGATAAAAAAATATAGTTGGAAATGCGAATATGGCCCCTGTACAATTGAAATACATACTCGAATATAGAGCATTGTTGCAACCGTAGAGTGAAGAAATATGAATTTTTACTTTATCCTTCTAAATAAACTGCTTTTTCTAATAATGAATTGTTGTCATCTAATAAGAGTATATTGAATTGTTGTCATCTAATTAGCGTGTGTTTTCTTTCCAGTTCATAATTCACTTTCACAATTATTATTGTTGTCATAATGTCCGACAAATTCCTTGCTGCATTTTTTCAGATCGATAGCTTCGATATGACGATATGATGATACCACGGTTATTTCTGTACCACTGTTTACATGAATTTTCCTTAAAAACTATGGAGTGTAGAGGTAATGGAGCACAATCTTTCATGGCTGTTTTGATTAAGCAGTCTCCACACAGGGGCTAGAATGGCGATCGAGTAGCGCAGTGGATGATCTGAACTGAACTCTATGTACCTGTTTACATAGTCCTCTGGAACACCTATGCCATCTTAATTTAATGCAACACTCAAAAAAGTATTTAAACATACCCATAATTATTTTTACCATACATTGAATACAAATATTTCTATACAGGTATTTCTCTCACCGCTAAGATTTCTGATTTCTTCCGAATAATTGAGACAGAAACTTAAAGGAGATTATATGGATACTACAAAATTTGAGACAAGTGTGATAGAAGTGTCACATAAGTATAATGAATTCTTTTTGGATACACCAAATTTCCTGAAAATTTTAACCGGGAAACCTTAAGCTTTTGTACATTGTATACATACACGTTTTCTTCACAATTAAATGGAACGATTCAATTTGAAAGCATGAAAGTGGACAGGTTTTAAAAAAGGTGCATACGATCTTTAATTTACAAAAGACAATTAGGTTTATTCATGCTATAAGAAGGAAGAACTGGAATTAATCATGGTAATGTGGAAATTAGATACAAGCGTACAAGCTTCGTTCGAAAATTACCTCTAAAAACACTTAGTTCTGACCTAGAGCCTGCGATAGGCAACAATGGTCGACAACGTTCTAACATGCATGTGATCATTATCATCATATTTGTACGCTTGACAGTTTAAGGGAAAACAAGTGAAAACAAACAATTGACTGAGTTAATTGTAGAAATACCATGTATAGATAGTGTCGATGAAGCAATCGTATGTTTTTTGACGTCACGTAAGTAAAGACACATATCCACTCTTAGATAGCCACTCATTCATAACTGAAATTCCCATATAATACATACTATAAAATTTGCCCCTAATTTGTGCCCTCGTGAGTAAACAGTGATGTTTACAAAAAAAAATATTTCAAACAAAAGTTGTTTATTTTTTTATTAGGAACATTTTTTATACTTAAACTTTTGTTCTATCTCTAACGGATTACAAGATGGGTCCTACGGACCCATGACCCAATTGATCTCCCGACCTCAATTTTTACGTGGTAAGCACGCTATTCAAATTTCAGTTTAATATCTCTTTTCGTTTTTGAGTTATCGTGCTTGCGAACAGAGGCGGACAGACAACCGTAAATGAACTAATTATGTGATTTTATGAACACCTATACCAAAATTTTGTTGATAGCATCAATATTTTTAAGCGTTACAAACTTGGGACTAAACTTAATATACTATGATAATATACCAATCCTCAGCCATAAGTCCATTCATTGGTGTCTATTGAAAAACGTTATTGCTGTAATGGAGAAATTATAGATAGCATTCATTTCAGTTAATTTTCGCATTTTGTTCAATTATTTAAGTCCACTCTTCTTTTATGTAAAAAAAAAATTTATTTTCTATTTTAAAAATAGCTGACTAAACTGAGTTAGGAATTATTTTTGAATATAAATGGTTTCGAAGCCACAAATGAAAATACCCTCACTTATTAAACAAGGAAAAAAAGTAAATGTGGAAATGTTTATATATATATGAAAATAATAATAATTCAAACGAATAGTATTTAATCTAAAGTTAATAAACTATTTTATTATCATATACACACTAACACTACTGACACTAACTTGTGTGTTGATAACCGAATACTGTGAAATAAATCAACGTCAAGGGATGAAAATGGATGAATGAATGTTTGGTTCTGGTTGTCTCTACAGTCTACACATATATATAATAGTAGACTATATAATACCTATATATATATATAAAAGGGTTGTATATTTTGTAACTGAATGAAAGGGGTGATTATCGACTCAGTTAGTTCTCATTTAAATTACATCTGTCTTCTCTTTTCTAAATCATCATCAACATTATAATCATCACCAAAACCAAATCTTGTTGACTTTGATTAATTTATTATTTATTTTAAATGAGATATGAATTGATGAGATACTTTTTAATAGTAATATTTTGGCAAATATTATAAAGAAAATATTGTTAGAAATCCTTTTTTTTTCTATTTTATTGTTTGTTTTTCAGTTAAAAATTTCTTTTGTTATGGAAAATATTTGTTTTGTTATGTTTTTTTGTGGGTTTTTTGTTTAAAAAGCTGAATGCTTTCGTCACTGACATCCCAAGCCATGAAGTTTACCGGTACATCTATTTTTTAATAAAATGAAAAAATAAATGTTTAAAATCCTAGAAATTATTTGTAAAAATTGATATTTTTAGCATACATGCACAATGCACTCATCAAAAAAATGCAAACTATCTCAAAATGACGACGTGACCTCATAATAAATCCATGCAATAGATATAAATGAGAAAATTACAATATAATGTAAATAGCAAATCAAACCAAAACATGTCTTGTGGTTTCTATTAGCGTAAAACTCGTTTCCGATAATGTATAACAAAGACAAAGCTTCAAATTGTGCTGGAATACACATGAAAAAGGCTGTTTTGATGGAAAAATTATACTCATCATTGGATGTTACATTCATAACGGCATCTAGAGTCATTAGACGAAAAAAAAAGGATATCTCGATTCATCGCCTCACGATATATATAATGGATGAAAGTCTTCACAGTTTTCACTGTTTTCACTCAGGTATCTACTTGTTTATGTTTAAAAAAAAATACAAAATAGATCTATTCATAGCCTTCTAAAAACTTGCGGCGGCTATGCTAGGCGATTTGTTGCTACCCGGGGTGGGCCAAAAGTAACTGGCCGTAAATTTACCTAGATTGACTCATATGGTTTACACGGAAAACGGAATTTGAAATTCTACAGGTGTTTCGATAGACTCTGAGCGGTATACAATGAATAAGTAATCTAAAAAATATAGCACAGCTAAAACCCCCATAAGACGCTCATGGCAGCCTTGTTGTCTTAAATGTGTCCCACTTTCACAAATACAGTTCCTGCTCATCTTCATTCCTACAATTTTATTCCTAAGAGTGCTTTAGGTTTAAGTGATTGATACCATTAGTTGCAGTCGTGCGAGTTTAGTATTAGAGATTAAGTTTTTCCTGCTTAGCCAACATATTTTAGAAATTTAAAATAATATGTAAAATATTTGCCTACCAAATTGTTTTTAAGATTCAATGACACAAATATAAAGACTTCGTACTTGTAAAAGCTTATACCTTCAAAACTAAAAAATAGAATCGTCAGAGAAGGAATCGATTTCTTATGATTCGATGTTTCGCCGAATAGTTTGAGATAACAATAAAGGCAATCATTTAATAGTATATTTAAATACATGAAACGTACACACTTTTATGGACATTATAGAGGGACTTTGTTCTTAATAAATTTTATAAAAACCATTCTTAAATCAATTAAATATTATGATTTTAAACTCAATAAAATAATGTTCACATAACCTTAAATAAAACAACAATAACAAAAAATAAAAAACCATTACATTACAAAAATAAAATATATGAACACAATTAAAGTTTATAATAAGATATGTAAAAAATGATGCACTCATGTTAAATGAAGTGAATTTTAAAAGAAATTAAAAACTACCCCCCATACCATGACAATGTCACCCTTAGAGTTATAATAAAACCGTCTCGAAAACAAAAGCGTTGGCTGGCATTAAAAAGATCAACAACATTGAGTAATAATGTTCAACTCAATTATTTTGTTGCACCACTGAAATATTTCTTTTTATTCTTCTTTCTAGAATATATAAGTTTAAAACAATCCCTTAAAGAAAAATTGTCCACCCCAATTTTTTAATAAATAAGAAACATTCAATTCAAAACCTAATTTCATTTCAATGACATGTTCAGGTCAGTTAAACTATTTTTTTTTTTGCATTTTCAACCCCTCGCTATTTTTTTCCTTTTTCATCGTGTTTTCGGACGGGGGGTGGGGTTGTACATTGCATAACAATAAAAAATGTGGATAAGACATATTCTTATGTGTATATTTATTTTTGTTAGTATTCCGTACCAATTACAATATTGAAGTACACATTTATTATATTTATTTGAATTTAAAAATAATGTATGCGACCATTTATCCAATGTAAGAAACAAACTGTTGCAAGGCACTTTTTATCCGAAATTTAATTTTTTTTTTCATTATACGAAGTTCAAAAACAAATGAAAACAAACAATTGACTGAGTTAATTGTTGAAATATCATACATAGACAGTGTTGATTACACTGCTACATTACACATTCATACATGTCACACATACGTAACTGATAGGTACTATACAATAGGTACTACATATCTACTATACAATTTACGCCTAAACAGTGTAAACAGTCATGTTTACTCACAGGTAAACAGTGATGTTTACGAAAATATGTTGCAAACAAGAGTTGTTTATTTTTTGATAAGGAAAATTTTTTATATTTAAACTTTTGTTCTATCTCTAACGGTTTACAAGATGGGTCCTACGGACCAATAGGTCAAGACCCAATTGACCAATGTTGCTCATTTACGAAATTGTTACGTATTGAGTACGCTGTAAAAATTTCAGCTTGATATCTTTTTTCGTTTTTGAGTTATCGTGTTGGCAGACAGCAGACAAACAGACAGAAAACCGAAAATGGACTATTTACGTGATTTTATAAACACCCATACCAAAATTTTCTTCATAGCATTAATATTTTTAAGCGTTACAAACTTGGGACTAAACTTAGTATAACATGCATATAACATATATGCATGGTATAAAAACTTAGTATACCTTGCATATTACATATATAATATAAAATATTTTCGGCATTCAAGTTCGACAATAGAATATGTCCTTCATATTTTGGAAAGGATGGTAAGCGTAATTAATTATGCACCTAATGTAATTTTTCCACGATGCAACTTGGTAACCGTATTGTGCTTACCCACATTTTCTTTTGAATAAGTAGAGCTAGAATGGCATCCTCTGCAGGACATTATGCTTCCCTGAAAAATCATTTTTCACAAGAAACGGTGGAAACATTCCCTCAATGAAAATAATTTTGAATCTAAAAATATAACTAGCAAAATGTTGCTCAAAAAGAATTGCTTTTTTGAGCGCTAGTATTTTTGGAATTGAAACACCGAATTTACACTTTAAGTAAACAACGTGATAGGCGTACGTTTTATAGAAATTGTTTATGGAGTGAAAGGTTAGAAAGAAAGAAATATAAAAGCAAAGAAAAAGATTAGTAATATTTTTTTTTTTAGCAAAGGCTATATTTACGGAACTATCTATGGCTCATTAAATTTAAAACTTTTTGGACACATCAAAACCTTAAGTTAAATGGGATTATCCTCACTTCTCCAGTTCTCAGACGCCGGTAGCGGTAAAATTGAAACATAAAACTAAACACTTATTTTTCACTTAAAATGTAATTTGGTTAAACACAGCGCAACGTACCTAGACATACGTTTAAAGGCAAGAAAGTGACGATTTTCTTCAAGTCGAAAATGTATTACGAACCTATTGGGTTTTATCTTCTATCCAGCCACACACTTCCATAACTTTTTTCTTGTTTAAAGTCATTCGAGTATTGAAGTATATTATCCATCTCACTTGTATTCTATGTTCTGTCACAGTTTAAAATATCTCCTGTACTACTATATACATATTGTTTGGAATTGTGATGGTATTAAAACGCTAATAGACAAACAGACAGACTTCAAATAAAATTTGTATATACAGTCAGTCAGTCCATAGTGAGTGACTTTTCTTAGTGAAAGTATATGAACGTATGTATGTATTTATTATTTTGTACTGGATTTAAAACTTGTTGAAAAATCAACAATATTTTTAATTGGCGGAAAGTACTTGACATATTTCTGAAATATTTTTCAAAGTGAGATACTTTTTCAAAGTGGTAGGACATGGTAGTCAACAGTATTTTCAATCCCAGAAAATTTTAAAATTTTCTTCAACACGATAACACAACTCCTTAATAGAGATAGACTTTAACCGTTTGTCTTCTTAGACTTAGGTTGCGGGTTCGAATCCAGGCAGCGACAGTATGAGCAATTATAATTAATGGAGCGGTAAAATTGATCACATTGCCGTCGCTTGGATAAGAACCAAAAAGCCGACTCCACGCACATCATAAATGTTATTTTATATATGGATGTAATTTAATAAATAAAGATTAGCATTTGTGTGAGGAATAAAAATGTCTGCTAAGTAAGTAAGTCTAACTGAATGAAGCGGTGAACATTTAACATCACCCCTTTCCTGTCCAAATTTGGCTCTGAAATGTTTGCAAAAGTCTTTCAATAACTTCATTGATCTTGGACAACAACATGAACTCCATCAAAACCCACTTCATATTTCAATAATCCATTCTTGGGTTTACAAAAAGTTATTCTAATGAGTAACTCGTTTTGTGTATTAAAGAAGTTCTTTCATCTTTCCCTATAATCCAGTATAAAATAATTGGATTATTACCCAATCTATACGTACATACATAGCCATACAACTACACTGCATAGAACTAATTTTTTTTACTGCTTACTGTAGGGTACACTATTACAATCAAATTCAATAAGATTTGAAGATTTCTTAAGATTTTGCTTAAATGGCCCAACTACCTTAATTTGTGGAAGTTGAAATAAATAATCTTAGGCAGCATTCTAATTTGCTCATATCGAGCATTATAGACATGGTAAAGCATTTCGGACATACATGAATATTACATACGTGATACATCATCATAGCGATAATATTGAGAGTCGTAGAACCCTTATAGATATTCTCAACGAATTGGCAAAGCACGCACAAACGAATATTATCCAAAACGAGACAAGTGGTGTTCTTTTTTGTTCATTCAAGTTAAAAACTATGTTTGTTATATACATGTCATTCCCAAGGTTTTTTTTTTTTTTTAAAGATTTCAAAATTAAAATTGGTATATATATATATATATATACTCTGTTAATATATTCAATAAATTCACTTTAGGTGATTATCAATTTCCAATATTGGATCACAAATTTGATTTATAATTAAAAAATATCCACTACTTATATGTAAATTAGCAATGTATATATTTTGTAGCTTATCTCTCCAGAGAATATCCTGTGAAAGTTGACCTCGAAAAAGTTATATTAAAAATAATCTACCAATGTCAATTTATAAAAGTAAAACGAGAAAATTTTAAAATTTTTCGGTATGTTATGCACTCACTAAGCATATTTAGTATTGAATAGTAGTATGGTACCAAATATTACAAGGCTTTCGAAAATAATATAGACTTGAAACTTTCTTGGCTCGTTTTACTTCCAATTTAAGAGATTTTCCAAACAAATTATTTGAATAATATCATATTTGTAACCTTAACGAAATTTTTCGAAACAAAATCGTATCTTTTTTGCTTACACATCATTCAAATCAACAATTTCAAAGTACTTTTTAATTATTTGAAG
Source organism: Chrysoperla carnea (assembly GCF_905475395.1). Classification (NCBI taxonomy): domain Eukaryota; kingdom Metazoa; phylum Arthropoda; class Insecta; order Neuroptera; family Chrysopidae; genus Chrysoperla; species Chrysoperla carnea. The sequence goes on along the minus strand of NC_058337.1, from coordinate 67,187,107 downwards.
GCTGATTTAATTGGAATGGATTAGTGTTTCACGAGAAACTAATTCACGAAACTAATTAATCATCTCATCATCAGTAAAGTTAGTCTTGTTTTAAATTTATGTAGTAGAAATTTCGACGCAGGATTGCTATAATAAAAGAACGAGCGAAAGTTAAAAATATGTTATAAGTTTAAAAGGTCACAGATCAGTATTAATTCAGTTAAGAATTACCATATGCAAACTAAATATACAAAATTGATTGAAATAACAACATTACGTCTTTGTATTGTTATTGTATAAATTTATTGTGTATCATTTTGTCAACCATTGTATCGATTAAATATCAATCAATCAATTGATTGATTTCATTCTACATATCATTTTAATATTTAATTTTTCGTTAAATCAAGACTACATGTAAAAGGATTCCTTTGAGAAATAAAAATCAATCATATAATTGATTTATAACATTTGATTCTTGGTAATGATCATTGTATATTATATTTATAAATATGTTTCAATTCTATCTGTTATCCCATTTTCAGTGCTAACACACGGTTGTCCAATAAAATGTTACCACGTTAATATTTTGTCAAAAAAAAGTTACCAAACAAAGAGAAGAGACACATATTGTCCAAAAATATGCTGCTATTTCAATGATGGAGATGTGTAAGAGTAATATTTTATTATTCATAATAACTTATTTTAAATTTATATATTAATAATTAACATTTTATCACGTTATTATACCATATATATGAAATATACCAAGGTATACTAGGTTTAGTCCCAAGTTTTTAACGCTTAAAAATATTGATACTATGAACAAAATTTTGGTATCGGTGTTCATAAAAGCATCTAATTAGTCCATTTTCGGTTGTCTGTCTGTCGCCTGTCGTCTGTCGTCTGCATCCAGTCCGTCTGTCATCACGATTACTCAATGAAAAGATATATCAAGCTGAAATTTTTATAGCGTGTTTAGGACGTAAAACGTGAGGTCGAGTTCGTAAATGAGCAACATAGGTCAATTGGGTCTTGGGCCCGTAGGACCCATCTTGTAAATCGTTAGAGATGGAACACAAATTTAAATGTAAAAAATGTTTCTAATAAAAAAATAAACATTTTTTTTGTAAAAATCACTGTTTACCCGTGAGAGCGGAAATTATGCGCAAATTGTATAGTATGCATTGTATGGGAATATCAGTTATATATGTGTGACATGTATGTATGTGGAATGTGAAAGAGAAATAACACTGTCCCTACATGGTATTTCAACAATTTATTCAGCTAATTGTTTGTTTTCTCTTGCTGACGTTATCTTTTAAATCCAAATCAATTTAAGGTGCAGTTTGTAAAAATCTCCGAGTTTGTAAAATTGTTGTAAGCAACAAAAAATAGAAAATTTACTGGATATGGTGGGCTTAAGAAATATTGACAACCTGTAATATCAAAATAAATAAACTTGTTAATATCACGTTAGTCGAAAAAACGAAAAGAGTATTAATTATATTCTAGATTATTTTAATTTCTTTAATAAACTTTGCTGTTGTCAAGTACAAAACAATGAGTCTTTATCTAGTTCTTGAGTCAAAATCAAATAGATGTTGTGATTTTAAATCCGATATTTTCAACTCAACTTGGGAAAATATGTCATAACTCTCTCCATACGGACGATAAGGAAGATATTGAATGTTCGTGTATTTCGAATCTTTAATTGAATTTTAACCAGTTTCAACTTAATACTATAATATTAATTTTTCATTATGTACCTGTCAAAGGATTACTTTCTGAAAAAAATCCAACAACAATTGACAATCGAAGTCAATATAAAGTCATATTTATAACAATTGACAATCCGTTATGGTCATATATTTATATTATAAATAGGTTTTATTTTTGACAGTATAGTAGTAGACAGTCGACTGTATGAATAATGTGAAACAATATTTTTTTGTATTAAATACAATTATTTTACAGTAAATATGGGGGAGTATGTCTAAACGGGGATGTATAAAGTCTTATTGTATATATGGATCATACCATACAGAAATTGGCCATACAAAGAGAGGGCTATATATAATAGAAAAATGACTTTTAGATTTTATCGATATGAATGATTTGATGATATGACTAATATGACAATCATTTTTCATAATCGATTGAAATTTTATGAAAATTTTTATCCTTAGGGCATTTAGATCAATGGCTTCAGAGCAACCAAGAATAGAAGGTGTCGTTACAAGGGACACACGTAAATTTTAAACCCTTATAAGAACCATAATACTTTCCTATGATCTTATTAAGTTTGTTTTGGTTAAATAACATTGGTTATTCTGGACATTGAAGTTTTGTAACATTTATTTTGCTGATCGAAAGTTGCCTTTGTCCAGCTTCTATTAATTCATAAACTCGTGTTGGTTCAATGATTTTTACTTATAAACATAATTTTATTTATATTAATAAAAATATTAGATACTGAATACAAATCGATTAATATTGGGAATTGAGTATAAGATGAAAATATACAAGAAAAGTGATGAAAATCATAAACTTTAAGCCAAATCATCGTTTTAAGTATAGATAAAATGAACGCTGATTTTTTATCACTTGTTAATCCTACTATCCTGCTATAAGTAAGGCTGGATTAATGCATAGGTCGACTGGCCACAAGACCAACGCTCCCGAGTGTCTGGAGCCTCCCAACAAAGGGGTAAAAAAAATCAAATGAAAAAAGAGGGAAAAAAATTGTAAAAAAAAATCAATCAGCAAATGGCTGATGGAGTAAGCGACCATGCGATCATCAATCATAGATCTCCAAACCTACATAACTCAGAGTTAATATGTACAAAGTAAAAACTGTAAAAATCAGATAGTCAAAATAATTTTTAAATTATTTCAATATTATTTAAATAATTTTTCATATTATACGTGATTGTTATATTTTTTCTTTAAACTAAGAGGGGCTCCTTAAATGGGGGGTCTCGTGTGATTTTCTGACGCAGGCCCCTCAAATAATTAATCCGGCCCTAATAACCCATCAATTTATTAATTTTCACACGACATGCAATTGTTTTTAAAATAAGAAGAAATGTTCTTATATAACATTTTCGCAAAAAATACAAGTAAAATATAAAAAAAAAGTAAGCATATGGTTAAATTAACATTTCAGAAATAAAAACGCTTAAAATTTTTTTATATATTTGATAAAAATTGTTGAAATAAAATCTTAAAAATTAGTAATAATAGCTGAGAAATTGTTTCTAAAAACTTTTTCTTGTTTCTATATTCTTTCATTGAAATCCAAAAGAGTAATTGGTATAAATCGTGCTTAAGGTCATAATATTAATAGAAAAATAAAAATAAAGTAATTTCGAGCAAATGTCCAACAGAATGATACATGATGATATTATGTTATTGCATTGCATAAATTCAAGAATGTTTATTATAATGCCTATCGTAAATATGATAAAGCTAAGAATATTCAATGTTTTTAAAAATTTCTGTGTAAATCTTTACTAAGTTATACTAAGTTAAAAAATTGAATATCATGCATTAAAGTTTTTTTATACGCACTATAACACTACAACGTTTCAAAATATTTTATTTGTGCCTCTTAAAAATCGTAATTTCTTAAATTTAATTTATAGAAATTTAATTTAATGTTAAATTTCTTTGAACAAACAAGTATAGGACCTACAACTTGCATTAAAATAGATTAATTAAAGCTAGCTTTTTTCATACAACCAACGGTCGTATACTAACCTTACAACGCAGTAAAGTCTTATAACAAAGTCTAAGCTATTAGGATAAAAAAAAGCAAATTTCCATATTCTATATTTTGTATCCAATATCTAGTTTTATAAACCCATAAACTATTGTACGAGACTATTTAAATACAAAAGTTCATTTATACAATATTTACTAACTAAGAACAATATTGAACCTCGTTAGTAACTATCCTATTGTTACAAACACACGTATCTGCAGAATATTCGTCGAGATCCCCTTCAATAACATTTCCCGTATAATATCCAAACGAAAATGACTACCACCTCTAACCTAAATAGATATTCGAAAACATTACATATATCATGTAAGTATAGTATAGAAATATTCCAAGAAACATAGACGGCCAAACCAAGTATAGATCGCTAATAATATCTTAAAGATGGTATGTTGAAACAAATTTATTATTTATTTCATGCATTTTAAAGATTAGACACTTCTATTCTATTACCGAAATGTCTTGAAATCACCAAAGAAATCAAATCAATACAACGAAGGGATAAAATATAAAGATATGCAATGAAATCTCAATTTTAATTTACAAAACCCAAAAACATTAACTCTTGAATACATTCTAAATTAGTGATCAAATGAACTGATTTTTTACAAATAATTTTACATAGTAGTAGGTTTTTAATTCGATGTATCTCTTATGAACTATAAAAAAATACACTAGACCAATGAATTAATTTGATTGTTTATGAATAAAATAATCGAGTATATCTGTAATTTTGACGCTTATTACTAATAGTAACTATTAAGTACTTATAGTAAAATTTCTCATTTATTACTCAAACCACGTTAAATCAATTGTTTTTATACCATGTATATGACAAGGGTATATTAAATTAAGTCTCGAGTTTGTCACGCTTAAAAATATTGATGGTATAAACAAAATTTTGGTATAGGTGTTCATAAAATTACCGAATTAGACCATGTCACGTCGTCTGTCTGTCCGTCAGTCACGATTACTCAAAAACGAAAAGAAATATCAAGCTGAAATGTTTATAGTGTGTTTAGGACGTAAAAAGTGAGGTAGAGTTCGTAAATGACATAGGTCAATTGGGTCTTGGATCCGTAGGACCCATCTTGTAAACCGTTAGAGATAGAACAAAAATTTTGTAAATGTAAAAAATGTTCTTTATAACAAATTAAATAACTTTTGTTTGAAACATTTTTTTCGTAAACATCACTGTTTACCCGTGAAAGCACAAATTATGCGCAAATTGAATAGTAATCATTATATGGAAATATCAGTTATATATGTGTGACAAGATTGTATGTGTAATGTGACAGAGTAATCAACACTGTCTATACATCATATTTCAACAATTAACTTAGTCAATTGTTTGTTTTCACTTGTTACTACCAAACATATATTTGCCAATCCTAAAGAAACGTGGGTAAACGAATGATAAAAACAGTGCTTCATTAGGTCTGCTCACGGTCTTGAAGGTTTATGATCTAGGTTTACCATGAACATTTATGATTGTTAGAAAGCATTTCTACATTCTAGAATTACACTTATTATTATTATACAAAGCTATAGATATGTGGTTTTTCCACAGAGACTATGACCAACCAAAGGAATTGACCGTATTAGACAGTTAGATATGGTCGGTGTAAGGTCAAATCTATATATATCTATAATTATTTTGTGTTATTGAATTATTAGAATTGTTCAGCATGTGCAACAGTTTCTTTTGACAATTATTTATTATGGATACTGTTTTTATATTTCCTGTATAACGTTTAAGGGTAGACATAGTGACATTATTTAGATCTATATTCAATCAATAATCAAAATTTATTTTTGGAAATATGGGTGAAAATTCAATTTATTTGATTCATATTTTCACTTTTATAAGATTGATTCTTTTAATTGTACTCTGGATAGCAGTTTTGATGTTTTCAGATATTTAATAGAGACGAAATACTTAGGGATGAAAAGAAAATAAAGAACCTGTAAATTTATCGGGCGCTTAAAATTTTCAGTTATTGTTTATGATCAAATCACCATGTAAATAAACAATGTGGACAACCAATGAAAATTTTTTCCAAATTTTTTTATGGTCAAATTAAATATAGAAGATATCAAACAACATTTGGTTTCAAAGAAATGATGTTACTCTCTTCACTGCCAATGTGGACAACCAATGCAAATTTTTTTTATGGTTCAAATTAAATATAGAAGATATCAAACAACATTTGGTTTCAAACAAATGATGTTCCTCTCCACACTGCCAAGATTCAATAAAGAATATTTTATACTTCAAACTCGAAGTCATGTTTTCGATGACATCAACTTGGAAAACTTGGCGCTACCAACCCCTTGCAAAACTTCCACAAAATATGAAACTGAATATATGAGGAGCGAAATGAGCATTGAATAAAAGTATCACAGTAGCCTATGCCTAAATTTTCTTCATTTGTTGAAATGTGAAAACTTCATTGGCCGGCTTGAGCTTTTTTATTAGAATAGTGTTATATAATAGTATGGAGTAAAAATTTTAGTTTGGTGGTTACCATGGTTTGATTCATGCCCATGGAAGCGACATCCATACCACGTGCATATATACCACTTTGAAAAAACTGGTTCACGGCCAAAATGTACAATATATTATGCTGTTGTTATGACGTTATTTTTTAATAAATTTTATTTCAATTTTAACGACCAATTTCTGAAATTAAGTAACATAGGGCACAGTCAATACTTGGATTAAAGACCGTTTGACCGACCGATATTTAATATATTAAATTTAATTAGGAAAAATAAATTAATTAAAAAGTTTTAATATGCTATAATACCTTAGAGGGTTTGTTTAGTTCCGGGACAATAAAAAGTCTAAAATGAAATAAATAATGAAAATAATAAAAAAAATGCGACGAATTAAATTTAAATAGAGTCCGATAGTTTACATAGAGACTTTAACAGTTGGGCCCCAATAATGAGCCCCGACTGTCGCTATGTAAACAACTTGACTTATTTCTTTCTTTCATTTAACGCATTCGGATTTTATATTTTTTAATTATTTATTTTTTTATCTCCCAATAATTAACATCAGACAAAGCTACAGCGAAAGGTACTTGGAGGTAGCGAGCATGTTAACAATTTTAATTTTCAAAATATTTTTTAATTATTAATAATAAAATTAATTTTAAAAGTCAAAATTGTTCGTAAATTTCGAACAAAAATTATAGCAATTAGGTCTACCTATAAGTACCTAATCACTTTTATTTCAAAAATTCACAGTTCATTCATGTATTTATTCTCATATTGAAACGTTTTTCCAATATTTAAAAATTCGTACACTTTGTTTATGATTTGATAAAAAATTACCAAAATGAAAATATATTTTTGATAAAGGATAAATGACATGTGTCATCTGATACCAAATAGGTACTGTATGCGTTTGTTCGTTGTGCATTTAATAAAATCGACATCACAACACGACTGATATCAATGTTCCCAGAACTACACGGCACAAACGATGAAATATTTTCATGTTTTTAATAATAATAATAATAATAATAAGGAGGAAATATTATCTATGGTCGGTCGATTTTCTAACAACGTTTAATAATAAGACTCACAGTTCAATGTTTAGTTGTGGAAAAAGGTATATAATATGGTTTGTACATACCAATGGTATAACTACTTCTCATTTTCGAGGTAGAGATGATGTGTATTAGTAGTCACAACTATATAGTTCCTTATTATTGTACTACCAGTGTATTGATCCTCTGATGGGGGTTTTCACTGCCTCTATGTAGTGTAATGTAGTAGATTCATTCCGCCAACAACAACGACGTCTATACAAGAACCAATCTTACACCTCATCCCATACCTTGATGATATTTCTACTCTACAGAGTGTTACAGGATAATTATTCCCAAATATTACAACATGAACAGGTTTGTGTATTCAAAGGTAAGGAGAACCATAGGTGATAATCAATAATTCCACTTCAAAAACAACAATCTCTCGGTTCGTTTGTTCCTTTAAACGAAAATGCGTAGTTATAGAATCACGGATGGTGTGTGACATTAAGATAAAAATCATCAGAGTAAGTATTTGAAATACCTACCACCTTTGTTAATTTTTTTTTCATTCAAGGGACTGATTAGTCAGATTATGTCAATGAGTTAACAATATAAGCATACTCTGCCTAGCTGTGTATTTTCTACCTAGCTGCGTTGTCACATGTAAAACACTAAATCAGTTGTAAATATATAAATATACTAGCAGATACCCGCCCGATTGTCTGGGCAATTTCTCATTTAGACTATCACGTTACAGCCCTCACTCATCCACCCTTTGGTTCACAATTTTATGATTTTAATGTTTGGTGGGAAACTCTTACTTTTTTGAAAATGAGATTTTGCCCATGATACTCGCTGACATAGGTCTTCTATAGGTCCAATCATTAAATTAAGCTGATTTTTATACTTTTTGGATCAAAATTACCCCATCCACTGAGTTTCATCAAATTCCAAAACAAAATGTTTTTTTGCAATTTTCTCGATTTTAGCAAAGGGTATATTTGAGAGGTACGGACTTAATTTCGTTAATTCAAAAAGACGAATTTTCATACAAACTATCATCCCCTTTTCACCACCAAAATTACAGAGTTTCATATAAACTTTCATCTTCAATTTGACGCTCTTAAAGAAATAATTTTTATGAACAAAGTAAAATAAACTTTTGTCTCAAACCATTAGCTCATTTATCAAGTTTTATATTTTTAACTTCAAAATTTAATATAGCTGTATTATCATTGTCTCAAATATTTCATACAACGATAAAATATGGGTTTAGGCTTTCAAATTATAAAGACGTTTTCCCAACATACCACTTGTGAGAAGATAGCAGAATAATTAACATTCTCTATAAATATTATAAACCACATAAAGTTAATAAAACCCTCGTTACATTACAAACATGCAGCCGTTGATCTATATTTGTCTATAAAATTATTAACATGGGTTTCCGATATACGAAATTCGCAGCCTCTTTTTAATCCCTTAGGAGATGAATTTCCAAAAATCCTTTCGTAGTGCTCACTTACGTCATTCTAGGAACGTGTGTATTCATTCAAAATTTCAGGCTTCTAGACCCAGCGTTTGAGATGTTCGTTGATCGATCAGTCAGCTTGAATTCTTATATTTATAGATAAATAGATGAAATATAAAAAGTAAGTAATGATAGGTTTCGAGATTTTGCAATTTGCATCCAAAATATCAGTCCAGCCTGAGACACCCTGTAAACATACACAATACAATGACTATGTATGTATTTTATTTGGGGGTGGGTTTGACTTGATCTCGCGCGATGTTGTTAGGCAAAAGCATTGGAGTATATATACTCTCTCAAACCTATTCGATTTGAACTTAGCGTGTGTGTGTATGTGTGAGTATGCCTTGCTTGGTGTGCTCCACTGCCTGTGGTTGTGTGAGCTGCATACCAATTACACTCATTCCACTCATATCGGTATCTCGATTCCTATATTTTCTAAACATCATCTTGTTCTGTTTCTTCTACCATTGCTTCTTCTTCATCTTCTTCGACATTTCCACGACTACGACTACGCGATGTCTTTCCAATGTTGTGTTGTGTTATGTGTTGTGTCGACATACTCACACAAAACAACATGACAGGGTCTTTTTTATTTCGCGTCCTCTTGTAGGTGGCTGTGATAACTATAACATTTTTTAAAGCATATTGTTTCAAGTATATGTAAAGCAATGAGAAGTTTGATTGAAAAAAAAGAACAACTTATTTAATTTTTAATCTAAGCGAAAGTTTTTGAATGTTTGAATAATAGTGATTTCTAGTTTTTCGACGGTCATTTTTAGACATATTAACTTCCCAACATAGGAAAGTTATGGTAGTTTTTTCGAAAATCCATATCGAAATTTTCAGCATATCATTACGTTTGATGGTCTATAGATGGTCTGTGTGTATCATTTGTTTGTGTTCGGGGACATTTTTTCGATCATGATTTCCTATGCGTAATAACATCGAAATGTCTTGAAATATAGGGCGGGATGGGTGATTTGTTATAAAAACAAATTTTTCTGTTAATATTAAGAAACTGTAATATTACATTAAAATAATTGAACAATAATTTTTCCGAAGTCATTTTTTCTGCAAAACAAATATTTACAGAATGAAATACGATAACTGATTTAATGAATTTGTAAAACAATAAAAAAAATTTTTGCTCAGTGCCAGGTATTGATGTCACTACTTCTTCCATAAAAACCGAGCCTTCAATCTCTAAGCTACACATCTCATAATAATTAATATTGCAGTGAGCTAGCCAGTTTGGGCAAGTTATTTTCATCATACAGAAAGTTTAATGTGTAGACCATGTAGGGTTGAACACTTTAAGAAAAACAAAAACTTAAAGAAAAAGACCAATTAAATTGATCTTAGTTTTGTATTTCTTGGTAACCAGAAAAGATTTTGAAAAGTTTGCAATTTAAAAATGTGTAATTTAAAAAAATTACAATTTCGATATAAACAGAACTTTAAATAATTGAGTTAAATTTTAAAGTAGAAAGGTTTATGAACATTTATTTTGCTAGTTATAACGCTTACAACAGACCTGATAAATTTGTACCCATTCTATTAAAGTTTATACCTAATACTATGGCAGCTCATCAAAATTATTTTGCACAAGGAAAACCTGTGCATATAAATTGAAGATTCTGAAAATCTCATGCTACGATAAACCTAAAACCATTTCTTACTTTACATTTTTCCTTTCATAATATAACATCTTTTTTTTAACATCTTTGTGGGCAACTAAAGCTATTTCTTAACTTTCCCTGATAGGTTTGGTCCTTTCCCCTTCGTTCTCGATCGTGACATTTCTTGCACTTAAATTGCTATAGGCATTGATGATATGAATAGCTATTTATTACATCTCAACTTCACTACTCAGCTTCTTTTACTAAAAATAATGGTAGTACCTACTACATCCTAAAAAATTCTAAACTTTTGTTTTCTATTTTGATATTTAATACTTTCTTTGTTTTAGAAATTAATGAATTTTATCCCATTTTGAGAGAAAATTTGAAATGGAATGATTTTACCAAAAATTTAAAATCCTTGATATATAGCTTCCGTTTTGTCTTAGTCGTGGATTTGAAATTGACCATTAACATACGCAACGCAAGTTTCTGTTTTCGCAAAGTAGGGAAAATTCAAAATTGATTATTAAATTATTCATAAAAACAACAATGTTTCATAAAGTCAAGGTTTTCGTAAAAAAAAAGCGGGTATACTTAGTTGCATTTATCATGTGGAATATACATACGTAAAGACTTTACATTATTATGAACAGAAAAGAAATTTAGGATAGGTTAAGGATTGTCATGCCAAGTTAAAAGAATGTTTATTATATGAAATGAAAATGATAAATGGTATGACACTAATAAACTATACAGGATATGTTTTCTAGGATCATAATAATATCAAAGAAGGTTATAATTTATTGTCGTCAGTTTCATATAATATCAGGCATGTTTTACCTATTCTGAAAAAATTAATGCATTTATAAAAATTTTTGTGATATTTTGTAATATTAATTCCAAAATGCATAGCCTTTTTGCGTTGTGAAAAAATGTGTGCTTGTTAAAAAAGATTCTTGGTATAAATAGAATATTGCCAGGATGTCTAGATAAGGTCTTGCTCTAAAGATTAGTTCATTCCTGAAAATCGACGAAATATATGCTGAAATATTTTAAAAATGACGTGAAACTAACTTAGAAGAAACACATAGTCTAATTGCGTTCAGATTTCTATGTTATTATTCTTATTAAAAGTTCCGCCAAAGGAGTTCCGACAATATCATGTCCGATATACATATACCCACGTAAATTCTACATTTACGAGGAACGCACTTGCCATTGAATTCTATTTATTCTTCATTCTTCAGGCAAAGCTTGGCAACACATAGAGCCTAAACTTGATCATTTTTTCCCAATGTCTTACCAGACAATAACAAACTAGCTAGATTGAGTTATGCTTTTGTTAAGTTTTCAAACATGTACCTACCACACAATACACTTTAACTTCTTCCAGATTTGACTTCTGTTACGTCTATCAACCGATTGAAAAAAACCAAGGATGAAAAAAACCTGGAACAAACTTTCATTATAGCATGTTTTCTCTTTCTTCATGAATACTAAACGACGTAAAAAATGCATTCCTCTTACTTCTCGTTGTCTCCTAAGGTCCTAGAAATACATAAAAATTTAGGATTCTTAACAAGTATGAGTCAAAATGATCTTTTGAAACTTAAGTCCATTTTGACTTCTAAGTAATTGATTTCAATTTCACTAGGTAATACTATGATAAATAAACCTTTAGACAATCAAAGAATGAAGTAATTTTTTAAGTAAAAAAAGGCAAAACGAACCCAAGATCTTGTCTTCTTTATTTTGATTCGATTTTCCGTTTGTATATTTGTTTATATATAGATAGTTAGTTAGACACGTGATCAATAAATAACTTTCACCCTAATATTTTTCTTTGCATTAATAAAAAAAAGAATGTATATTATATATATACATATATATACTTCAAAAAAAGAAGATGGTTCTCCATGAATTAATTAGATATCGTTATTTTTCATGCATATAGACTTTCAACATTCCAAAATGTCTTTTTGTATTACCTACCAGTCAGATTGATTATAACTTTTGACCAATGTGAATGTTACTCGACATTTTGATTGCAAAATTTTTAAAATCCTTTTCTAAGGATTTCTAATCTTAAATTTTGTATTTTTAATTTGTTATTATCAGTGGATAAAGGGAACAATAAATAATACTTTTTGTTGTTTTTCATATTTCCGAATTATTTTATTCTTAATTTTGTTCGGTCTGAGAAAGGTTTTTTTATTTAATTAATTATAGTTTCTTTGAGAAAAACATTTACAACCTTAAACATTTAAAAGTTATTTTATTTACAAAGTTTGTGTTTGGAATATTATTTTAAGCAAAGAATTCTTAAAAATCTCTCGAAGGTCTTGATCTGCTTTATTAATTGATAACATAACAGCTTAATTTATATTAGTACACTTGCAGTTATTCGCCCCACTCGCTGGGTAATTTCAAATTTTAAAAAAAATGGTGGCGTTACAGCCTTCACTTCTCCTTTAGTCCTTAATTATGCATGTGTATTTGTGATAATATTAGGGTAATTAGCATCATTATTTCTTAACCCTCAACCAAAAATGGGGTGTTATGACCGTAATGTGTGTGTGCCTGCCTGTCTGTCTGTTTGTCTGTGGCATCGCAGTGCACAAACGCATGAACTGATTTTGATTTTTTTGTTTCGTTTGAAAGATAATTTAATGGAGAATGGTTTTAGCTATGTTTCAAGTGTGAGGGTTATCTTTCTTCTATGTTTAGGGTTCCTTGCTCGGAACCACTAAAAAATAGGCCATGTTCCACAAAATCGGTTCAGTTTGGAGAAGGCTTTAAGGAAAAAGGTAATTTAATTAAGAGTATTCTTTGATATGTTTCAAGTGCGAGTTTAGGGTTTCGTACTCCAAAAATTTGTCGGGGGTTTTTTCCATTTTGTAAATTTCACTTCTCATAGAAATGAACCGCGCTGTATGCATGCTGAATGTATTTACTATGGAAATAAAACCATTCCATTATATTATATTTGAAAAAGTAATCTTCATCTAAGTTTGAAATACTCTACAGATATCAAATTATTAGTGACAGAAGTTATGATTATAAGCAATTACCACTTCTGTTACGTCAACAATTCGATTTATTACAAAGAAAAAGTTCCAAATTTCTTTTATCTTCTTTCTCAACAAAATGCTGTAATTTTTTTCAGGCATTTTTCAAATTATACCTAAAAGATTGGGCTTTATAAACCTATATATTTACTTCTTATATCATAATATCAGAGACGAAGTTCACTCCTCAAAGTCGTTTTCATTATCCACATATTTAAAGTTAAATCAAAGTGTGCATTGTAGAATGAACCCTACCTTAAAACAAAATAACTAATAACAATAATTGTGGGTTTGAAAAACCGTGGTATGATTATTTTTCCATGTTGTTGTTGGCAACCACAAGAAAATAAAACCAATCACTGCTTGTTACGCGTCTATATAACACTATTATATAATATATTGAAGTCAGACAGATGTTGCCAACCAAACAAACACAGAACGAACAACCGCACATTGTGTGTATCTATGTAGTAGGTACGACATACAGTCAGTCAGTAGTTACTAGCTTTAGTAATATTGTAATAGTAGCTATCCATACACAAAGTTAAATCCATGTTATCATCGTCATCCCTTCATTGTATAGTAGGTAGGTTTAGTACTACTATACTAATACTAATAATATCATGTGACTGACTCTTTGGTGTGATGGTAACCAGAGGTGCCAACATATGTGACAACACACTAAACAATACATATTAGTTTTGGTCTTATTACAACACATATCATCGCGCTTTTATGTATACAAACCACCTTTTACATGTTTTTAAATTTTTCTTTCATTTTCATTTTTTTCCCCGTTTTTAGTTTTTAATTTTGATTTATTTAATTCTATAAACTGAATTTGACAAAAAACACAACATGTTTACAGTTTTCCAAAAATGTTGTTTACATTTGATCTTTGAGAACTAACGCACACTAACCAAATAAATATCGCTGACAGTACAAAACATTATTATGTTGATTTTTGTATATATATTTTTTTTTTGGCTGGAATTTTTTTGTTAGCTTTTGATTGCATTAATTCCCAAAGTACGATTTTTATTATCTTTGTGCATTGAACCTGATTTTATAAAAAACGTCTTTAAGCAAAATTTTATTAATTATTTTATTCATGGCGAACATCACTCTAGAATACTTTAACGTACGTTATAATTTTGCCTTCTGATATTCAAGGTGTGAAAAATTTCTAACTATTTTGGGTTCTAAGTAAAATACAAAACTGTCAGTGTTCTCTCATAAGATATTGGCAAGAGTTAGTCTGAACATCACATTGTAGTGTACCGGGACTCACAAAATCGAGGTGAAGTGCTTATACATCACTTAAATGAATGTTGTATTCTTTTATTTAGTATGCTTAACAATTTTTTTTTCTACACTTCAATCTAGATTGCCTAGCCCTTAGATAATGGTCGTTGTATCGCTTTACCGAATCACATTGGAGGAATTTTTTAATTTGTATATTTAACTTTATTATAAGAAATAACTGATTTATAAGAAATTAAAAATATCCAATTTGGGGTCGCTGAACACGAAAATCATAATTGATCTCCAAGGGACCTGATGCCTAAGGTAAACGGTACCCCAAACTCGTTACTAGTGTTTTTTGGGGTTGCTGAGTGCGAATGTTGCGGCAGCATTAATTTCCACGGTACCTGGTGGCCACGGTAGTACGGGAACCCAGTGTACCACACTGTACCACGATCACCAGGTACTTGGTGCCCGATATCTGTCGCGATATTCATGTTTAGCCACCCCAAAAACCTCAAGTAACGTGTTTGGACCGATTTTATGACAAATTTCTCGAAAATTTGGGTTACCGTTTACCCTGGGTTTGACTTAATGTTCAAATTTTTCGAAATTAATTGCATTGTTTTTGTGACTAGAGAACCGTTACAAAATTACGTTGTACCTCTGTGTGTTCATTGATATTGAACGAAAAAGTGGTAAGTGATTTTCTGTTAAGTAATAATAATTGACCTTTTAAAATTTTCATATTTTGGACTAAAATTTAACCGAAGGCACTACTTCTCTCTGAATAACAACTGAAAGTTTATTGCGGTTATTTAAACCCCATGAATGTAACTGGATTGAAAACATTTAAAGAATTGACAGTAACATTGATGATAACTCAACTTCAAACAATTGGAAAGTGTAAAAAACGAGAAGACAAGGAAATTTGACAGATGCTGATTTTGTTTTTTTGTCTGAGCGATTATTCGATTTAAAATTGTGTCTTTTCTAGAAAATAAAATCCCTAGAGTTCATACCAACAACCCACTATTGTATTACTAGCAGAAGCAGTAGTAGTATTATTCAAAACGTAAAGTTAACGTTAACACCAAGTGAACGATATACACAATAATACTCATAAAATGAATGACATTACTTTAATGCCCTGTTTTTTCATATATGCACATGAATATACTACACCCTCTCGCATATAATCATATACCACCACCACCCTTCTTTTTTAAAAAAAAAAGGAAACAGAATTATATGATCATATGTAAATGTTGAAGTGAGCACGCATCAAATTATATCAAATTGTATTATTTAGCCTTTGGTTATATTTTTTACAATATACTTCGTTTAGTAGAGTAGTTTCTTTTATTTCATTTTTTTTTTGTCAAATTTCTATAATTCCCAATACAACGGGAGCGAAGTTACATTCATGTGTGTAGCTTGCAAAATGTGATGATTTTATAAATTTTTGGGTTAAAACTTCTCTTAGTAAAATATAATAGGATACTTTATTTCCAAAAACAACGATTAAAATATCTTTTTCTAATCTAATTTTCAATTTTAACCCACGAAAAACAAAGAAATAGGACAAATAATAAAATTTTCTATATTGAAAAACGAATATAACAGGTGCGGCCACAAGCTCCATCTGACCACAACACTGTATTTGAAACTTTAGATGAAACATTAAACATGTGACTTTTAATTCAAAACTAGTCATTTCTTACAAGAATATGGTACCTGAGGCAACAAATGGAACACTTTGGTATTAATTTTTCCGATAAATCCATTAATTTGAAATTTTGCTCAGTCATACAAAGTGATGAGTCATATTTTTTGAGAAACTTAACCGAAATCAGAACTTTAAAATCCGCCTACTGTAAATTGACTAGTAGGGTTAACTACTACATTTGGCTAGCGCCAGAGATGGTTGATTGAGTTTAAAGATCTGATTTTGGTAAATTATCTTAAACAAGTGAAATTTACAAAATTTTAAAAACCCCCGGCAAGTTTTTCGGGTACCGAACCCTAAACTCGTACATAAAACATATATAAGAACACTCTCTATTAAAATACTTTTGTCCTAAAAGCCTTTTCCGAACGAATGGATTTTGAAGATTATCGCTAATTTTTGAGTTTTTACAGTTACGGAACCCTAAACTTGCACTTGAAATAGAGCTAAGAACACTCTCCTTAAATTATCTTTCAAACGAAACAAAAAAAATCAAAAAAGGTTCATTCGCTTAGGCACCATGATGCCACAGACTGACAGACACACACACACAGCGGTAAAACTTATAAACCCCTAGTTTTAGTTCGGGGGCTAAAAACGTGACCAATCATCCTATATGTAAAATTTTATGACGATATTCCTACAAAGAACGAAAATATGAGGGTGTTTTCCTCTTAAATGTGACAAACTGTATAATTGATTGGCCAATTTAAGAAACTTTTTAAAGTTGATTCAATTGGAATTGTTTGATAATGCAGCTAAAGTTTTTATATCACTGAAATGCATTTATTGATTTAATGATATCAAAAAATGTGATATATGAAAATTTAAGGTATTATTTTGGACGTCAAATACTTATTTGATTCTTTAAAGAATTTAATTTTTTAGCTACTTTTAGTTTTTGCTGTATGAATTAATTGTAGTATTAGTTCCAAAAAGACATATTTCTGATTTAGTAATCAACCCAATATGTGAGTACATAACGTTTGGTTTAATTATTATGACATAACATAAAAATTGCATTGTACTTACTTTAAGCTATCCCTGTTTTTTTAACTTTCACAAGCAATTTTTCTAACTGATAAAAAATACAAAAAATTTTGCAAAAATCTTGACAGTTAAAAAAAGATTTTTGCGTTTTCACTAAATTCATAGCAACCTGAATCGATTGAATAAGTTTTAGATTCCTAGATAACCTAGATTTCGGTTTTTGGTCCGTTGCAGTTTTTTTGGTTTTAACTCTCAATTAGGAAACAAATATCGTGCGATAAGGAACATTCCAACATTAGCAACCAAATACCGTGCGATTTGGAACATTCGTTATTAAGAACATTTATTTAGAGGACAAACAAATGTAAAGTTCAAATATTTGTGACATTTTTTCTGGAGTGTCACAAAATATTTGACTAAACTGTAACTATATTCGAATCGAAAATTTTATGTACATGAGAGTGCGATGAGTGTCACATTTTTTCTATAATAGTGTTTGATTTAAAAATTATATACCATGGTATTGTATTGAACAAATGTAAAATACACTATACGGTCCTTTGTGTAACCACTAAACTAACACTTTTATGTCATATGTAATCTTTGTCACACACAAAAAAAAAACTGTATTTTAAAAACTATTTTCAACGTTATGATAACTGATTGTTTGATAATATTATAATACAACCTGAATTTATCCTAAATTTCAAATTTTCCTTTACTTTTAGTATCGTATTGTAATTATGTAAGTTTCGACTAAAACCATCATTATCACGATTTAGCTAATCATAATTATTTTCCAGAGAAATATTTTACTCGCCCATGGGCAGTGCAGAAATTTTGTTTTGGAAACGTGATTTTTTTGATAAAAGCAAAATAAAAAGTATTTTGCTTAAAAACTTAAGCATAAGACTTTAAATCATCGTTACGACAATTTAACTTCGTTTCTAGAATATACGTATACCATTTTTGAAATTTAACCTTTTTAAAATGAATTAAAATTGTCATCTATCCCATTTCTAACCCCCGAACACAAAAAGGGATGTTATAAGTTGGACCGCTATGTGTGTGTGTCTGTCTGTCTGGCTGTGGTATCATAGCACCTAAACGGATGAACCGATTTTAATTTTTTTTTTGTTCTGTTTGAAAGGTAATTTAATGGAGAGTGTTCTTATCTATGTTTCAAGTGTCGTACCCAAATAATTTGTCGGGGGTTTTTAAAATTTAACTTATTAAAAGTTCAAATGTATTTTTCCTAAGGTTAACTAGCCATATTCCTTCTCTTATACCAGCCATGTTATTTCTCTGGAGCTATTTAAACATAATTTAGGAAGGGGTGAAATGAGCAGACCTATGAAGAGCCATTTAAGCCATATTGAGTCCCACGATAATAGTAAACAAAACAAAATTCAATTTTTTTAAATTAATACTTACTCTAAAATGAATTTGGGTATATTTTGAAACAACAAATTCAATTTTTCGGGCTTTTAGGTTTGCCAAATTTTTAATAATTTAGTCTGTTTTTCAATCTACTTTCAATTCGATTCTTATTGTGGACAAATTGGTTTTTCTATTTTAGGTCATGGTTGATCATAAATAATTTTTTTATTAAACCAATTTAGAAAATGACCTTTCGTCTTTGCTGCTTTCACTGGTGGAGCTAAACATTAGGAATCACCGACATATTTTTAAAGTTGTGTTTTTATAAACCCACATAGCCCATGCATTAGATATACCTTCCCCATTAATATCTGATCTATTTTCATGTGTTAGCTTTTGCTCTAGATTTAGACATTTCGCTGATTTTGGTCTTTTTCTAATTCATTTCAACTTTTATTGTTTTGCAAAAATGAAAATTTGTAATTGTGTTTTGTTAACATGATCGGACTAAATTTTTCACTTCAGATGAAGAATTCTCAGTTCACAAATAGAAAAGTGAAGTTAGTTTTTAAAAATCTTTACTAGTATGCAAAATATGAACGTTTAAAATTCCTAATTAAACAAAGAGGAAGATGCCCACTAGTGACGTCAAACGTGGGCATCGCTATAGAGATTACATACAAAACTTTGTTCTGCTAAAAGAAGATGAACAACCTTTGAATACATTCTTTGATTGCTTATAACTTTTTAGTTTTTAATCAACTATAATTTACAATTTATAGGTAATGTGGCCAATTCAACATCAGAATTATCTATCCTATTGTTAGATCGATGTGTCAAATAAAAAATTAAAATTTACTTTAAATTTCGTTTGCGAATACTCTAATACGGGGTTATCCACATTCCATCTACCCTTGCATTAAAAATGTATTTTTTGAGAACATGGGTATGTATTTTCGGTGAAAACTTAACATGGCGTAGCACCTTACGCCACTACCCCAACTATACTTATAGTAAATTTTTTTTTCAGTGTTTATCTCCTTTAAAAAAATTCAAAGATGTGTTCCTTTACCGTTTTAATCTTTCAGTTTAAACTAACATTGTTCTTTGTTTACTAAGCCCAGAACCGAGCTAAAATGTGTATGTGGGCAATAGCTCTCCCGCTTGACCTTCTCTAGTAATATATTATACGTTACAATCCTTAAGAAGACGTTTAAAAAAAGTAAAAAGAAGACGTTTAAAAAAAGTAAAAGAATTTTGATTTTTATGTACCTGTGTATTCATATATTTATTATATTTTATTTATTTATTTCCTTGGTTTGATACGGTATTAAAACCTATTAATTTTCATATTACCAAAAGTCACGATCTTCTTATAAATGTTTTTTTGAATACAAAAGCTACGCATATTATTATTATTATTATTATATACCAAAAAATAAAAAAAGAGTGTATTTTGTATCTGGAAGGTATATTGCGCAGGCGTGTCAGTAGCGTCTTACACATATTGTGGTACTACTGATACTACATCTCATGATGATTCAAACCTCTGTGATGTATAATTATTGTTTATAACACCAATATGCCACTGGCCATTCATTCTCAGCGAGTTCAGTATATATTTTATACTTTAAATACTTTTTAGTCCAGGTGAAATTGTTTAAACGCTAAAATTTAAGTTTATTTTGAACTATTTCTTCTATATCCAGTCGACGGAACTCTTCTAAAATAACTGGTATTAATCTACCTTGCCATAAACAAAAAATATCAATAAATCAGTGGGCATAGTCAGTAATGCGTAATCGTTTTCGCAACACAATTGGTGTTGGGAGAAGGAGTAGTCGAATGCGTACGTCTTTTGTATATAGTGTTTAAATGACATATAGTAGGTAAGAAATTTAATTTTTAACTTTCCAGTTTTAAAGTTATTTTATTCGATTATTATGCTGTTAAAAGATTGTATTTTCATCCATGTTTCGGACGAAAATTTCACACACAGACTGTTCTTAGAATTACATACAATGCAATATCTTTCGGATATTGCATATACACGACTAGCTATTTCTATGGCACGCTTCATTATTTTTTCAGAAATGTCAAAATAATTTGTGAAACGTAAATTGTTTTGATCTGGTTATTTTGATCACTTCTCCTTTATTTCTGAAAGTAAAATTTGTAGACCTCAAAGTTATAGATCCTATATGATGGAATATTGAGTATACACATACAGATAAATCATATTTTTAACTTAGTTGTGGAATGCTTATAAAGGAAAATACTAAATTCGGCAACACCCGTGTGTCTCTAAAATGAACAGAGATTTCATTTTGAAAATTTAAAAGATATGAATTTTACAGAAGAAAACAAATTTTTAACTGCTCACAACACAATTTACTCTTCACCTTAGAACTATTTCTTCCAGCTCAGTGAAGAGCTACAATACCATTAATAATAAGAATTATACCATAGCTGACATTATTTTATTTTTAAACTGACATTATGAGCATTTTTACCTGGACTATCTTGTGTCAATGTTTTGTTCTTCATCTTTTGGTAAAAATAACTACAACAGCTGAAATATTACTACAATCTATCAAAAAATAATTTCAAAGGTATTTTTCGTTTGTTTGTATTTTATAATCGTTCGAAATTGTCTATATTTTGTCTTTATATGGATGTTGTTTTACGACATTTTTTTGTAATGATGCTGACTATTTGGAGAAAATTGACTTTTACTTGAAATATTTTTTAAATAGATAGATGAAGACGAAATAGATACACCAAGATAATATTTTAATTGCGATTGAATTAAGTTATTTTTATTACATATTTGAGTATTTATTTGTTTAAATACATCAAATAAATTTTTAACTTTCAAACACAAATATACTATGCTGAAGCAAATTAAATGAATTTGATTCTTTTAAAGTGCTCATAGCTCCATACATTTTTTTACTGGGCACGTGGGTAGAAAGTATTCATGATTTTCTGCAGAATGGAACGTCATAAATTTTACGAACACTTCTATTCTAACAGTTGTGATTACATGTTGCTTTTTAAAGATTTGCGTACTTTATGATTTTCACGACTTATTTACACGGCTATCTCCACTCTGGCTTGTTTGCTCGTTTGCAGAAAGATTATTAATGTTTAATCTAAGTTTTAAGAAATATTGTTCAGTAAAAATTAGGCAAGTCGCATAATGGCATAATAATTCATAAAATATGTCGCAAAAACAGAGGGATGGAAAGGTATTGCTCAGCGTGACGAAGTGTAATGCGAGAGAGGTTTCAAGCAAATGTTACGTTCGCTATCTAGTATGTCGCTGTATATCAGTGCTATCTAGCATATGGTTATGAGGGTAGCCCCATAATTTCATATGCTAGAAATGAAAAAAATTTCAACACCTAGTTGCTATAAAGCTTTGTACTTGCTTTGATCACTACATGATGCTGATGTTATAACAGTATGCTGATTTTAGTAAGAAACTAACTAAGATAACTAAGAAAATCAAAATTCTTAATTTCTCGCCGCTCCTTTCATTGGCTGGAATTTTTATTTCGATTTGTACGAATCGTCAAAATTTTTAAATACATGCAGCATTTGAATTTTTATAAAATGTGCGATATAAAAACATTAATTTATATTTTATAGAGTCATACTATGTAAACTGTATTTTTAAAGAAGAGCCGTTTTAATATTTTAATATTAAAATCGTGAAAGTTTGGTTGGATGGATGGATGTCTGTTACTCAATCACGCCAGAATGTCTGAACGGATCTGAATGAAATGTTGCATAGAGATAGGTCATAGTCTGAAATAGCATATGGGATACTTGAATTCCTGTAAAATGTATGATTTTTTCGGGATAGATTAGTTTTAATTTTTCATAGAGCAAAGGATCGACATGATTTTTTGCATATTATAGTGGTAGTTTAGTTAGTGGTCAGTAAATGGCATAGGCTAATTTTTATCACGGAAAAATTATCTATTCCTACGAGATAGCATGCAGGAACCATGTTTTTTAAAGGACTTTGTGAAAGTTCGTGAAACAGATTTTTAGCGCATTTTTCTCAAGAAGGCCTGATTAATTTACACAGAAACGATAAAAACTCTCAAAATCTCTTTTAGTCGCGGGTAACACCGCAGGGCGTAGCTAGTTTTTTTATATTTTTGTTATGTATTGACTAAACCCATTCGTCTCACTGGAAGGCTACAAATAAATTAACCTAAATAATATGATGGTACACTATATAAAAAAATAAAAAGAAATGTAATAATAATTTATAACAAAATGAAGTTGTCAACGTGAAAATTTCATTGAGTACATTAATTTTATCCCTAATTAAACACTGAACAATTTCAACTATTAACCCTTTATTAGCACCCCATTCAATGGATAATTGTACAATACTATCTATATACTATACATTATTTAATGTGTATACTCCATACAATAAACTAACAACATACGAATACGTAACGTAAGAGCCCCAAAAATGTATAGAGACAAGTCACAGTTGTGTTACAGAACGAGAACTATTTTGTTAAAATATACTTGTTAAATGTGCACTGAACCATTCCAATGCGTATATTGGCGCCTTTGGCAATACATAAAAGGGTTAATTTACTTTTACCAGAGAGTTAGTATAAGTAAGTAGTACATAGTACTACGATGCGTATATTATAATACAAATGTTAACGAAACATTTGTCAAAATGTTTCTATGTTCTCTTCTACTGTTGTTGGGGTTGTGTTTTTTAACAAATAATACACATTTTTGCACATTAATGCTTATCAAAATAGCCTTAAGCTTAAATTAAAAGTCTTTAAAATGTTAGCGCATATTTAAAATTTATTTATTTTATTGCAGTGTGATGAGATGAATTATGTTTTTTGAGGAGGGTTAATTGTTCGCTGTTGAAGTGTATCAAGTGTGGATGGGTTTTGTAGTTCATCATTTTCAAGTATTTTTTAAATAATTTGTACAATGCTTGTTTTTTAACATTTAATTTTACTTTCTTACAAAAAATATTCTTCAGTTTAACGGATTAAGTTTTCTATGCAACAACTTACACATCGACCAAATATATCCGTAAGATTATTTTCGGGGTCAATTTCGATAGTCTCAAACAAACACACAATTAAATTTTATTCAATACCAATAGTTTAAGATGAGAAATTTACAAAATTTAAAAAACCCCCGACTAATGCGATTTATTCCTTATAACCGATTTTTGGAACTATAAAATGTTCTCAATCAAGGCAGCTCGACCGTTTAGGGGCTACGATGCCACTAAGAAACACACAGACGCACAGGTAAGATAAACAATTTAAACTTATAACACTCCTTCTTAAATCATTATCAAAGTGATAGTCAAAGACATCTGATGAGACGAAAAGAATATTTAGAGAAGAATATTTTATTTTTGGGGCAAATTATTGTTTTGAATTACCTAAGTATTTTACCATTTCAATATTCAAAATGAACTGAGCCAGGTTTATTTGATCAATCATTTCTATAGTAATTATTTATATGTTAAAATTATACGTCATACCTTTTCCAAACTGAATCAATCTAGAAGGTCATCGTCAATTTTTAGATTTTTCGAGATCGGAACTCTAAGCTCGCACTTGAAACACCACCTTTTAAATGATACCAAAAAAATTAAAATCGGTTCATCCGTTTAGGCGTTACGATGCCACAGATAGGCAAACACACAGACACACACACATAGCGAACAAACTTATAACACCCCATTTTTAATTTGGGGGTAAAAAATATAACTTATAACAGAATTACATTTTTTGGAATACATTATGTCATTACGGAATTAAAATACCATCTATTTTTTCAAAAAAACACTTATGAGGCATGATTATTCTTAAACTACATTTAAACTTTTTATTTCAAATGTATAATTTTTTTCAAAAAATAATAATAATAATCCGTTTCTCTATATTTTTATTATATTTTATAGACCATATAATTATTTTGACATAAATAAATGAATGATCATTTATTATTTTAAAGAAGAATAATAATTTTAAAAAGTAAATGTTTGTTTCAAATATTATTTTCACGCATTAATAAAAAATAATATCATGAGAAATATTTTATATTTGTGTATTTGTGTCAATTTAATAGGAATTAACTGACGAATTAACAAAAATACTTTCTTATATTTGTCTCCTTCTTTGCCTGGTTTGTTTTTTGTATCCATTTTCTACCATATCAATGAAATTAAATTTCAAATGTTGGTGATTGAATTCTTGAAGTAAAAAAAACTTTTCCAAAAACAAATTAATATGCACTAAAAAGTAAAAAAATAACGATAATACAATGCAGTTAAAAGTATTGTTATTTTTGGAGTCGGTGTCAGCCAGGGAAACAACTCTGACGGAACAGTTTGCTACATTAACTTGACTGACACCGATTCCAAAAATAACAATAATTTTAACTACATTATATTATCGTTATTTGTCTTACTTTTTAGTGCATATTAATTTGTTTTGAAAAAGTTTTTCTTTTGAAGTCGGTTTTCTTTTTGTTAAAAGTTTTTTTTATTTGTTACACTAACTAATTTGTCATTTAAAAAAGAATCATCGAAATCGGCTGCCGTATGATATTTAGTTATTCGTCCTCTTGTCGTACATACTTAATACAAATTTAAGATTTTGTGGTTTTCTCATGGATGCCGTTGTCGGAACTGGACTAAAATGAAATGAGACCACACGCGAAGTACTAGCCTTAAAATCGATAAAAAATCAATAAAATCGGTTCACCCAGTCGAAAGCTCTGAGATAACACACACACACAAAAAAAATGCGAATTGATAACCTCCTCCGTTTTTGTTTGAAATCGGTTAAAAATATATCAGGTCATCGGGAACTACTTGTTTCCTTTTTCCCATCATACACCGAACTGCGAAGTTATTCTTTTAAACGCCCAAATAGTTAATTTTTGTTTATTGGGATTTTTCGAATTATTATTTGGGAAAATTTAAAATTTTTTTTATTTAAATATTCATCTTGATTAGATTTTGAATTAAAAAATGACTTTGATATGAGCTTTTATTGAAAATATTTTCGGCATTTAAGCTTTCAATGAATGTAAAAATGTTTATGCTCCAATAAACATGTGCGAATTTATGGTGTACTAATTGTTTTGGTTTATTAGCAGAAATGTTAATTTGATTAAATCTCAAGCTCTTCAAACACGCTAATTAAGTTAATTTCAATACAAAAATGTTTGTACTTTGTAGGAGTAAATTTTTATTTTGCATAGAGGTTTTTATTTCTTTAATCGATCTCAAAAATACGTCAATAAAGCTACTCAGAGCTCTGCGATATCAAGAGATAAACCAGAAAGTCGGGACAAAGTAAAATTATTCTAATTATACAACCGAATTATAATACTGTTAGATCTTTTTTGTGTTTTCTGTACCCTGTTTTTCCGTAACTAAATATCCGTATAATTTATGCTTCTAGTAATTTAAAATAGAAGCTGCTCAAAATTGTCGATTTTACCTGAATATGAAACAAATAATCAAAAATTATCTTTTTTTACTGAAAAATTTATGTTGATATTGGCAATTGAAACTGACTATACACGATTTCGGGAGTCTTCCGATCAAATGTGGAGAAACGGCAATCCTATTTGAAACTATTTTACATTTAATTGTTTAATTTAATTTGCTGTGATCATGACGTAAAAATATTGTGCGATAAAAAAATTCTTACCATTTAACTACTTTCTGCAATTTAATAAGTGAATGCAATTCGCTGAGATCAGGGAATAAAAATATTGTGATATCATTATAATTTCTACAAGATATCACAAATAATAATTAGATAATAAAACTATATTCTACCCCCACAAATACTGTCAGTTTAATACAAGTGAGGTGTTTTGTTGTATGTTTTAATTTGTAATGATTTACACTTACTCGAATACAAAATTATTAATTTCCTTTCTGTAAGCTATGTTAAAGATATAGTTATTCAAGTTTTCATCAACTTGTATGCAACAACAATTGCCTTAAGTGACATTTAAATTGAACAAGCTACACAAATAAATTTTTAACATATTGTGAAATGTTGCTATGTATACAATATTTGTATATTTTTAATCGGAAAAAAAACTTGGAATAAAACTTCCGCATTTGTCTGATTGGAACGACTCAATTTTTATTTTATCTTATTGAATTTTGTATTAAAAAAATTTACGGATGAATGTAGCACCTGAGATCAAATTGCATTTGTTTGTTTTTCAAAGCCACTTTTAACAAAAGTGACAACAAACAATTGACTGAGTAAATGGTTGAAATACCATGTAAAGACAGTGATGATTATGTAATCGTTGTTTTTTTACGTCATATAAGTAGATAGCCACACAAAACTGATATTGCCATAAAATACATATAAATTTGCACCTGATTTGCGTACTCAAGGATAAATAGTGATATTTAAGAAAAAATGTTTGAAACAAAAGTTGTTTATTTTTTTTATAAGGAACACTTTGTATATTTTGTTCTATCTCTATTGGTTGACAAGATGGATCCTGCGGAATATAAAATAATTTTGACCCAAAAAATCCAAAAATCGGGTTTATTTTATGATTAGACGCGTGGCTTTTGAGATTTAATCCAAAATTGGACACAGAGTGTAATTTTCTCAGAAATTATACATCCAATCAATAGGTAAACTCGATTAGACTTTATCTGGAAACATTAGCTTACAAGTAAATTAAATTACATAATTACGTCTCAAGGGTGGTGAAAGAATTTTGGTACATGCTGTATAATAACATATAGCCACTTCCATATATATAGTAGTATAAAACATTGAGGTAACTACGAATAAAAGAATGTCCTAACAAAAAAAGTAAGAATGTTATTTTTTTGTTCTTATAGTCGTTGTGTTATATTTCGAATTTGAATAGAAGTTGAAATACGTACATATTTCAACTTCGTCTACAATATAAAAAAGTAAGTAACTAAATATGTAATATGCCACTCATTCAAATCATATTGTGAATAGATCTTCTATATGTTGTGTTCTGAGTCGTACGTGTCATAAAAATATTTTTTAAGACGCTACAAATGTCAATGATGACTGTATTAAATAATACACAAGAGTAAGGGAAGATGTAGTACCTAAAATCAAAATTAATATCTACGTGTTTTTTAGAGTCATGCATTAAAAAAATATCAATATGGAAACTGTCGGTGTTAATTGCACAGTTTTTCCGCATGATCTAAAATCTGACATTAGAAAAATATACCTACATCTTGTTAATTGACAAAATAACATTGAATAGGTTTATTACAATATCAACAATTACGGAATGTAATCTCTGTCAGGATAGTGATGTTTTAATATTAATTAATTAATTAATTAATTACCTATCAATTATTTCATAATTTTATTCTTTTGCATGTGAATAGAATTCCACTATAGAATATTACACCATATTCCCAAACTTTGCTTGCCTATATTTCGCAACCTATAAAAACAAAATATTTTTAGAGTTAGGTAAGTGCGTTAGGTATTATTTCTTTACGTATTTGAAACTTTATCTCTTCTTAATTTAACGTAGAAACATGAAATATGATATGACTAATTACCAATGACCAACGATTTTTTCATCTATAATATATAGGAGACTTTCTATAGATATAGATAGTCACTCATCACGATATCTCTGGAACTATAAGACCTAGAGACTTGAAATTTGGCAGGAATATTCCTTTTGCCAAGTAGAGGTCAGCTAAGAACGGATTTTACGAAATTCCACCCACAAGGGGGGTTGCGGGAGTG
Source organism: Chrysoperla carnea (assembly GCF_905475395.1). NCBI lineage: Eukaryota > Metazoa > Arthropoda > Insecta > Neuroptera > Chrysopidae > Chrysoperla > Chrysoperla carnea. Next base: position 67,158,410 of record NC_058337.1, on the reverse strand, counting down.
TTCATGAATAAAAAATTCATATTTTTCAATTATGGCTTTTAATAGTTCAAAACTTGGTCAGAATGTTTTAAATTACATTTAGAAATTTTTTAACCTTCGGAGGGTAGAAAGGTGTAGCGAGAAAGTGGGAAGGAAATATCGAATATTTACAAATATACCTAAGTGGGGTATCAAATAAAAGAGCATGACGTGTACATTACAAAACTGTTATACAACGCAAGGAAATGTGCAGGGAGGGGTGCAAGTGGGGATGTTGCCCAGCAAAGCGGGTAGTTCCCAGCTAGTAAGTTATAAAACAGATGTTCAGATTTAACAAAAATTTTTATTTTTAGTTTAATTGGAAAAATATCTCCATTTGCAACCAGTCTTCAGCCTATTAACATTCTAATAAATACCCTCTCTTCAATTCAAAAGCTGTTCAGTTAATATCAATATATCTGTCGAGAAACAGAATGATTTAAGGTACATTTGAATTTAGGCACTACAACTTACCCTGTAATATGATTTTATTGGGAATAAAAATTTAATGTAGGTAATGAGAAAGTGAGTTTTGAAGGAGTTCGTAGAAGAAATAGATTTTGGGACAATTTTAGGCATGTGCGTTTACCTCTGTCATAAAATTTTAGTAAATTTAAATAATGTTTAAGATTTTATCAATCAAAAAATTTTGCTAGGAGAATTTTGATCATTCGAATCGCACGATGAAATACACTTATTTCATAAACCCGCCAGATGGAGTAGAACCTTTCTGGAAGTGAATAGGCCAGATACTGTAACATTTATAACACATGATGTATATAAATAAATGTTTCCACTTTTTAATCAATTAATTATAAGCTTAAAAATTCTTTTTTCACAAAGACAACTTTTGAGTAGTAAATTTTCACCTTAGAAAACTTAACTTTCCTCTCTACAAAGTAAGCCCTTATAACAAGTTTGCACACAGAGTTTAGCTTTCTCGATCGCCACATAAACACTACTTTATATAAATACGTATGAAATAATTTTTTACAGATTAAAATAATTTATGGTCTTTCTATGATCGAATATTAAATTTTTTTCTTCTGTTCTTTATACGGGGCTAAATATTATTATTGTTTTAATCAAATGGTTGGGAAGTAGGAACGCCTTGGTTTATCATTTTATTTCTTAGGTATATATGTATATATTTTTTTAAAGAAGTGATGTTGCTTTTGCCTTAGGTGAGACGAGATTAAATAATCTTTTACTCTAAGATGATGCTAAACTCACTAACTAACAATCTTCTTGTATATTTTTTTATCCGTTTTCGATTTTTTCAACTTCTTTTACTACAATCAATTCTAGCAACTTATTTATATACCAGTGATTATTCAAATGTTAATAAAATTATGCTTTCGGATTTCCAAATTGCTGAATCGTCTAGTGCAACGTAATTATTTGTAAGACCAGACCCATCCTCGTATGATATTTTTGCAATGTTTGGATTAGAATTAATCCTCAAAATTTCATACGTTTATACACACTTTCTAAACAAAGCTAAAAAGCGCATAAATAAATTTTTCCATTTTTAATTTGTATCCAAACAACAATTTATTCATTATCAGTATTCATAAATAAGCTGATTGAAATTAGTATCTTTCTATCCTTAAGAAAAATATAAAAGTCGCTACTAATTTGTTTCTCCGAAAGTGTGTGAAAATTTTAAGGCATAATATAATTAGTATTAGCTATTAAAACCGTTGATGACTACATTACAGTTAAAATTATAGTAATAAGCATTGCAGTTTTGCTTATCGCTGGAATGCTGGATCGATTGAACATATGTTTGGTTTCCAGTTCCGAAAACTGGTAGGATCATGTCCTTTTTGGGTGTGCAGGTGTCAAAACACTGATAACTACTTCCGGAATATAAAATATCACGTTGAAAATTACGTATTAGCAGGTCAAACATACCGAATAGAATCGGCATATTTTCAGCTAGATGTTCCGAGTGGAAGCATCATATTAAAAATCAACCTCTTAACTGATAGGAAGTAGAGGGCCACTTAAGACCAGAAAGTCATCTTTACGGTAGGTCTGTTTTTTATTGCACTGTATTCGTATGTACTAAGAAAAATGATTAACTAAAAATTTTTGGCGGCACTGTTCAAAATGGAAAGATATTTTTAATATTATTTGTGAAGATGAACATCATTTGTTGATGTTCCACCATTGAACCCGTTACTTGTGTTAGTTCCGTGCTTGCGGCATTAATAACCGTCTATACCAGCCAACCAATACTTATTTTTCAGACAACACTATATAATTCAAACATTGTTTTAAAAGATTTTATCTTAAACTTAAAAATTGTATAGTATGCTTTCTCGAAGTCTTAAATTTGACATATTTTTGTAGTAGGTCTTATGTGTGCAGTATTTGTAGATTTACTAAAAAGAGATGAAATCAATCGTCCTTTCAGATAACATAATGGTGTTATGTTGCTTTTATCAAACTGTACTATGATGTTAGCAAAAGAGCCAAACTAGTTGAAACTTTGATAATATTATGTTTTAAGGATAGTTAAAGAGTCATTGTGTGTGGTTTTAGAGATCGAACTCTCCATATGCATAAAAAAACTTCTATTGTAATTATTTGCCTACCTTAATTTAAAATTTGAGCGTTTTCAACCTTGCAACCATTAATTGAGCTCTTTTGTGTATTGTAAAGAAATCCAAACAGCCAAAAGAAAGTGATTCTGAAGTCAAATGTATGTACTCCGCTTTGCCACTGCATTTTTCTCGTTGGCACGGCACTTTCAATATCATTCAAAATTTAAGCTTTTGATCTTTCAATGAAGCTCTCATAAATTTCCTCTTTTCTGTATCTTAAAAATGTTCACTGAATTTTCAGAAACAGAGAAGAAATATACAACCTGCAGGTACTTATTTATTTTGGTTCATATTGATGCCTTCTTAGGAAAATCAAAACTCGCACATCGAGACTAACTTAGTTAATTAATGTATATAATGCTATTTCCGTGGTACAGCTTACACAATGTCTCTCAATTGAATCGATGAAAAATTTATTCGTTATATACGCGAAAATATTCGATATAACTGTTATAACTATTTAAATCAATTGTTAGGATATTTGTAAGTAACATTTGTAAATTAAAGTTTTGGCCTATATAAATACTTTTCAGAAAGTGTTGAATAGAATAAAACTATTCTGCCTTAACATGTCAATTATTAAACGAAAATGTAAGGGATTTTGTACAAATTCAAGGTGTGAAAGGTTTCCGAAGTCGTTGGCTTCAAAGGGGCATGTTTTCGAACACATGTTACGCGTACCAATATGCTCATCAGCGTAATGCATTACGCTGTTGATAATTGACTACATACCTGAATTGCGAATATACACATATTAAAAATATACAAGCTGCCAGTCCATAAAAGTTTTAGCCATCGCAAAATTGAATACCTAAATGGAATCAAATTCAAAAATTTCTTTAAAAATATTTTTGTGTTAACGTAATACTATATCTATTGTGAATGGTATCTAAAACAATTTGTAAAGTTTTCTTATTTGTTTTAAAACAGAAGTTATGTCAATATTGACTTATAGCATTTTATTGTTAAGGTTATGTGTTTGTTGTTTACTAAATTTTTGTCGATTTTGTGTTCTTTTTACAAATTGTATTTTAAAATCAATTTTTAATATACCTGCAATATTTGATTTCAAAATCAATAATAAAATACAAAGCTTTTAACAGTGTTACAACCACTTAAGATGTTCAGAATAATACTTTTATACGTACATTTTTGGTACAATTACCAGGTTTTTTTAAAATCATATACACAATTTTCTGTTGATTATTTTGGAAATTGCTGAAGGTTTAAGTTCTTAGACTGAATAGACTAAAATATTCAGTCTGGAAGTGGGAAAAGCAAATTAAGGATGTTAGGGCATGATAATAGGGGAACCCAAGAGGAGATCGAGCGCTTCATATTAACATATGAACGGTTCCTTGGACTTTCCTTAGTTCGTCTACCAAATATTAGCTCTAAATATGGGGGGATGCGCGTAGGGCAGACGATCAGATTAGTAAAAAAGAAATTGCGATAGGTGAATTAACTCGAACGCGTAAGATAAAGATATAGTTTTTCTTTTTAGATGTTTTCTTGGAGGCTTCCAGTTTGTCGATTAATATCAGTATTCATCTATCAACTAAAAATAATTTCTGGATTTTTCTCACCGCCGGACACGTTTTTTTGGAGCTCTTCCAGGCGATCCCCTACAGGAGCAATATCATATCAAATTTTTCAGACAACGCGATATCAAAGTTAAAAAAATGTCTAATATCTATACGTTTTCTATATTTATGTAAAATAAATGGACTTCCCAAAAAAAAAAATAAAAACAACAAACTTGTTTTTTTTTCTGGATATAACCCCAATTGATAGAGAACTCAAAACTACCTATAAGATGAACTCGGTTTTGTCTTGAAAAGGAGAAAGGGTCAATCTACTTTATTTTGCGTAAAGTTAATAATAAAAATATTATGAAATCAAAAGAGAGCTTAGAGTTTGCAAAAGTAAAAATTTGTTGTCGATGTCATTTTAATGCAATTAGTAACCTTTAAAATCCCAAGGTAAACGCATTTTAAGGTATTGCCTGCATGAGTGCACTTGCCGACAGATTTGGCCTGGAAGTTGCATAATTTTTGGTCGTTTAGATCGAAAAATCATTACGACAAAGTTGAAAAAAAAAAGTAGGAGATTTGAAAGAAAAGTTTTTAGAATAAAATTTTAAAAAAAAATTTAGATATTAATTTTCATTTTCGAGATATTAATATTGACGTGAATTAATCAAAATTGGGAACGTTGGCATAGTTATCTCGTGTTTTAAACGGTCAAAATATCAGAGACTTTGGGATTTAATAGAAAGCTCTATTAAATTCTCGTTTAATTCTGTCGAAAAAAAAAAATTTTACAATAGCTTTACCATAGAAACTGAAAATACCATGCTGGAATTACCTTAAGTAACACACTTTTCTTCAACGACAGAAGATTTTACAATAGATAGAACTGAAATTAAAAAGTTGCAAAAAGGTTAAATAAAAAGAATTTTATCGTTAAAATAAATGAATGAAGTAAAACAAAACTATTTTAATTTTATAAAATTCAATTACCATCTAAACATCTTATTAAAATAGAAAACATGTTTTTATAATAGAAACACAAAACGGAATATAATTAATTAATTATTTAATAGCCATACCAATAGATGGCGATATTGGTTTTAAATCATTGCTGTTCAATATCTGATCAATGAATAAAATGTTGTGGTTGGATAAAACAAATAAAAGATAGATCATTAACCATTGATTTAATATAATAATTATATATTAATTTATGTAATCATTTAGTATACTTAATTTCTGTATTTATTATGAATAATTATAATTTAAAAAATAAATAAAAAATATTATTAATAATTTAATTAACATACCTACTAATTAATTAAATGGGCAATTACATCGGAAATACATACTTGAGTTTTATAAAATATGTATTAGTATTTCATATTTAATATTTATATATTCATTACAAAATCAATTTTTAAAACTTTTTTAATTAAATTCAAATGAAAAACGAATAGTCGTGAAATATGGACTGCACCCGTTTTATATGCAAAATTTTCTGATACAAATCAAATTTTTATCTTTATCTTTATTATACATTAATTTATCCTTTCAATAAATCTACATCCGCAATTTAGTTCTTTATCGATCAAGGGTGTAAATTTCAAGCTTTTCAAATAATTAAATATTTAAGTTGGCACTTCAATAATACAAAAAGTACTTCAATCATGCATAAAGTAGCCTTTATGTAATATCATTGGAAATATAAAGGCTATCTTAAAAAACTTGATGAAACCGTTGTTAAGTTTGTTCCTTTTGATTCATTGAAAATGTATAAGAAAGAATCCAGTACCTAACTTATCTCTAATCGTTGACCAACTCCTTCCAAGAACGGACTTCAAATATTTCTAGATATCTTAGAGGCTTAAGTAAAGAACATTTATCTATTCAATTTTATTTTATTCGGGCCACATTTACATCATACAAACTTTGCGAGTATTATTGCCTTAATGGCAAATCGCTGTTTTTTTTTTTTTTAAATTTCTATACAACGTTCTAATTAATTTTATTATTACTTGAAAATTTTTCACCATCCTTGGAATTGACTGATATGGCTATTTAATATTTCACTGCATATGTGTACCAAAAACATAATAAGTCGTGTTACATTAAGACTTCATGCATCATACAGCTATATTACTGGATATTTAACTCCTATTTGGAAAAGTATTATACATTTAAAGAAGATATGAAAAAACTGACCCACTACCGGTTTAAACCTGGCTGGAGAATGTATTAGCATCTAAAAATAACATTTTCTTAGCGTTAGGTGTTAGGTTTTGCCCCAAGCTTGGTTTCGGAGTTTCGCCTATGTTTGAGTGAAAGTAAAAAAAACGAATTTCGCTTCGTGGTATCATGTTCGCTTTTTATGTTTTAGTAAACGAAATTTTTATAGAATGTTATACATAAAAACCTTTCCGAAAACAATTTCAACATAACGGGGAAATGTGTTTCAAAAGCCGTTGCATTGTTTAGAATAGGTTCTACTGACAAATAGGCGGATAGACGCGGAGGACTTCCTAAGTCGCTGATGGCGACTATTTATAGAATAAGTATGCATATGCTACTTATTCGAATTGTCCAGCGCTTGGCTTTGTCTGTATGTGTTTACTATAAGTATGGGCTGTGATCATGTCTTGAAAATCAAGACTTGATTGATAAGTTTTGGCCAGGACATGGGCAAGTATTGCAAACCAAGTTTTAAGAAACTTTAGTAGAATAACCAAAAAACGGGTGGCCGTTAATTGTAAGCTGGTCACTTTATTAAACATTTATCCCCCTGCTTTAAAATCGTTTACGTTTATATAAAGTTTCAATGTATTAAAAAAATTTAAAAAAAAGGGTACTTTCAGTAGCCTTATTTTTCCCTTATTTACCCCTTGCTGATGCAAATCATAGAAAAAAATTTTGTAGCTTATGTATGACCTTTTATTGTCTAATAATAACGAACCTTTAGTAATCGGCTTATTGTACACATGTAACCTGAATTCTTGGAAACTAATAGAAAATTAACCATTAATTGTAAGGAAATAATTTTAAACGAAATTAAATCAAGTAAAATACCATCTAACCAGCACACCTGAAGGCAATGGAGATTTTTCATAGCCATAACTAAGACATAGAAGAAAACTCGTGAATCCCCACACTGTATCAATATACATATATCAATTTATTTATGGAATATTCCATAAAATATACAAATCACAAAAGTATATAGGTAAAAATAATATCTACCTATTTATTTCAATACAGAGTGGGGTAAAAGTAGGTAGACTATTTATTTCTTACGTATTAGTGTTTTTCTTTTTTTTTAATTCGTTAATTTGTATCATGGCTTGGTTTTATCAATTAGCAAGCCATATGAATAAGGACCTTCATGACAATTCTACTCATTAATTGAAATTTACATGAAATTTTTCCAAGAGTTGAAAAAATTATGTGTAATTTTGGTTTTCGTTTTCCCTTCACGAACACATGCATACATTATTTCTGCACTCGAGATACTGAGGTAAATATTGATTTAGAAATCCGAATGTCCTGAAAATTTATATACAAATATTCAGACAGTTAACAATAAAGATGAATAAATTGTATAGTGTATATCCACTTTTGCTCCAAACTGTATATAAAATAAGAACTAAGCTACATGACTAAACAAGCTAAGTTGCTTAGGTTGGATAACTACTACTGCTGTTTAGTTGCATAGTAAATAAACTACTAACTTGATGTTGTTTTGTCCTAAGTTTTGTTTTCGAACACATAATCATATGTGTGTATATGTATACATTGTATATGTATATGCATGTGCAAAAATAACAAATGAAAAGTTGTATGCATTCCATTTCCAAGGTTATCTTGATGATACCAACTTGTATTTATAACATATCTAGATATGTGTACATGTATGTATGAATGTGTTTCATTAATATTGGTTAGTTTTTCTAAAAAGAATTTCATCATTGTAAATAGAATCAATTGAAATTTTTATTTTATTACTTCAATATAAATACCATGCAAAAGGAAACACAGAAGCAGGCAATATAAAGACAATGTAAATTTTGGACTCTCTACTACCATCTATCGAAATAACGCGTGAGAAGGAATATCTGACAGGAAACATATGATTTGATTATTTCTTGAAATTTGTAACGGAAGAATCATATGGTTAGGATAAAAAAAGACTACTGGATTCCTAAATATCCTAGTCTGCATAACAATAGAGATCTTTATAAGAAAGCAGGCTCTCAAGATATCGTCAAAAGTGCAGGTTCATGATTTATCATTAAGAGGCATCTGTATGGGTAACCGGCTCATGAGTCAGTCAGCCTAGACACTCAGCAAAGTGAATACCTAAAACCTGAATATGAAAAGTAAAATATGCATAAAAGTCAGAAATAAACAAACGAAAAAAAAAAAGTTGACTGAATTAATTGTTGAAATACCATGTATAGACGGTGTTGAATACTCTGTTACATTACACATAGGCATATCATACAGATATAACTGATATTCCCATATAGTACACACTATACAATTTGCGCATAATTTGCGCTTTCACGAGTCAACAGGGTTGTTTATGAAAAAATGTTTCAAACAAAAGATGTTTATTTTTTGATAGCGAACATTTTTGATATTTAAACTATTGTTCTATCTCTAACACTCAACAAGATGGGTCCTACAGTCACAAGACCCAATTGGCCTATGTTGCTCATTTACGATCTCGACCTCCCTTTTTACGTCCTGAGTACGCTGTAAAAAATTAAGTTTGATATCTTTTTTCGTTTTTGAGTTATCGTCTTGACAGACGTACGGACAACCAGAAATGGACTAATTAGGTGATTCTATGAACACCTTTATCAAAATTTTTTTTTGTAGCATCAATGTTTTTAAGCGTTACAAACTTGGGACTAAACTTAATATACTATGTATATCCTACATGGTATAAAAATATTGCTTTATGTATTTTAATCACAACGTGATTTTTTTCTCACTTTACATGCTCAATATTGCAGGAACACACAATTAATTTCCCAAAAGTTTTCAGCCTATATGAAGTTAGCTGGCTAGCTAAAGTTTATATGAATTACATTGGGTTAAATAAATTTTGCGTGTTCTAATATGAATTTAAATCATTTTTGAAAAGGAGAGAAAAGAAATGGAAAAAAATTGAAAAAGTGTGTACAAAATACAGAACCAGACATAATGTTATTGTAAATTATAAAAGAAAAAAAATTTTAATAATTAATACTTTTTAAGGGACAAGCTTTTATTTTACTCAAAGTAGAAAATAATTTTATCTATAAGTCACTCATACCCGACTATTTGTAAAAGCTGGAGGCAATTAATTTAAAATATCAAAAATGAATCGAAACGCCTCATCTACTCCAAATTCCTAATTACTTTTCGATTCATCCTTGATATTAAGCGCCTCAAGGTTTTACAAATAGTCGGGTATGAGTGGCTTATAGATAAAATTTTTTTCTACTTTTTATTACAATAAAAGCTTGTCACTTAAAAAGTATTTTTTATTAAAATTTTTAATTTAAGATTAAAAAAATGTATTTATATAAAATATGATGGAAGCGATGGGAAAATCAGGACGGCGCAACCTTACCATGCATTTTCATTCAAAACAAATGTGCTTGCAAAATTTCAGCTCAATCGGTTGAGGATATCTACTTCAAAATTGAGTTCAAAGAATCCACCGTAACATACATACATACATTGCAAGTTAAATAAAAGCTTTTAATATCTTCCAGTTGTATGAGCGATCAAGTCATTATTACTTTTGAACCGTCATACGTACAAAAAAAAAAACCAAAATGTCAACAATCTTTCCACATTTTTCGAAAGCCCCTTAATATAGAGGTCGTAAGAGACGTGCATACAATACCTTTATATCGTACAGACGCCTTTTTTATGCAATTTAATATGAACATACCTTTAGCATCATATTAATGCATTTTCTTTAATTGAAATTTGACATTGAGAAAAGTTAACTAAGTATTTAAAGATGAAAGATAATGGTAAGTATTTAGTGATTCAAAGATAATCTAGGTATGTAAATTATTTATTAATGAAACCATCATTATCGACCACATACATTCATCATTAGTTGGTAACATCTTTTCAAAGATTTATATCGCATAACTCTAAATATTTCTCATAATTCAGACAATTGGTTCAGTTCCAATCTTTGTAGTACCAAGGGTCATGATAATGTTGTTAAATTCTATTTATTTTCTTATTAGTGGAAGTGTATTTCTTTTAAAAATATGCCAATATTTTCATCTCCAAAATGTTTTTATTTTCAAATCCAATTTTTGTTTTACAAAATAATAATGGAGTTTAACCTCCGTTTTCCAGATATCTATCTATAACAAAAGCCATCCACATCATTTTTTTAAATCTTTATTTATTTTACTTTAAACTACATCCAAAATGCAATTAGCTTTTTATGACGTGGGTGGAATCGGTTACTTCGGCCTAATCCAAGTAACGGCAATGTAATCAATTTTACCACCCCATTAATTATAATTGCTCACACCGCCTGAATTCGAACTCGCAATTTCCCTGTCTGTAGACTAACGTTTTAAAGACGATTTAATTCGCACGATCAATGAGTCGGTACATACACTGTCAAATTTATAAGCACATTAAGCAAGCGAAGTAATGACACACTCAACAGTTAAAAAGATGGCGTGATCAAAATTACCTTAAATTAAATTTGAACGATAGACCAAACATAATGACCAATAATCATTGTAGTCAATATCGTCAGGTTAAGAAATGGAAAATGACAAAAAAAAAAATAGAAAACGGTGAAGGATAAGAAACGGAACTCTTTTATATACCTGCTGACAGCTGACGACCTTCGGGAAACAAAGGCTCCAATATAACACGGAGCTTTGAGTAAAATAGACAATAAATTAGAAACAACTACTTTACGACAATCTTCAAATTCAAGGAGAAGATTTGGGAAATATCGTATAAAGTGCAAGTGTACTTTTACGTGAACGTAGTAAAATAAAAACTTGCTGTCAATTTCGTTCATTTGACATGCAATTAAAAAGAAAAGCTTTATAATAAAATAAATATAAAAAACAAACAAACTACTCAGGGTATAAAACTATAAAATCGGAAATTATTCTTATAATTGCTGTTGTTTTTTTAATACAATTATAATAATAGCAATAAATATTTTTTTTTTAAATTAAATCATTTGTATTACATTATTTTATTGATTTTTCTAAACGTGTATTGTATACATTGTAAAATACATATTTTTATAATTAGGTAACGAGTTTATAACTTAAATACCATTCAATGCGCAATATAGGGCACATAGTTGTGTGTATACAAAATTATTTCTTTAAATACTTTGATCTAATTATCAAGGGAGTGGTTTATTATAGTAGTTTGTTTTGAGGTGTTTGATTACATCAAATTTCGCACTTGTGGTCTTATAGATGTATGGGTAAAATCCCTGCCAGATAGCCTATCTACTGTTTCATCCTAGCACCAATCAATGTGGAAATATAAATCACCATTTTTATAAATCCTGAGCCACTTAAATTAAAATTAAAGTTTAAAAAAAATAAAGTTTTTTGATATTGAAATCAGCAGAGAAATTCCATCTTAGTATACTTTAACAATTCTAGTTTTTGGAGAACGTTTTACTTTTCGTAATGTTTTCTTTTTCTCATCGCAGCTGATATTTACTTTAAAAGGAATTCCTTCCACGTCAAACAACCTTGTCTATAGTCCCCTAAAAGTTTCTAAATCTGAAAATTTACCTGAATGAAAAAGGCTGCGTAAGAGATAGCTAATTATAATTTTGGTATTAGAAAGAATTAAAAAGATCAAATAAAGTTTGAAAGATTAAAGAAATTTAAGTATTCAAATAAAATGTAAAAAATAAAATGTTCTAACAATTGTAATCTAAATTAATTGTAAACAACTTTGCTGTCACTTTAATTTGTCATAGTGTCAATTGATCGCTTAAAATATGTAGCTTAATAAGACAGTCTAGGTTACTGTGCAAGGTAACCAGTATAATAATTTAAGATTGAAAAATATTTTCTACTCCAACGCAATGTAGTGCTGGTGGATATGACTTAATATGTTATAGATAAACTTTAAGAAGGCAAAAAAAGACAAACTTAAATTTATAGAAACTTAGAATAACCTAAATATTTTCTACAAAGAGTTTACCTTTATGCTTATCATTTATGAAATTAACATACGAGCAAATAATTTTTTAGATTTATCCGATATGTGCTGGCGTGCTCATATAATAGCATTTTAGGATTTTTGAAACAAATTTAATATTTAAATGGCAATGCTACCGTTAAAGATAGCTGCAAATATTCTGTATTCAAATTTGCACTCACTCGCGAATCACTCGCAAATTACGTACAATATAAAATATTTTAAGAGAGACACATTCACTTGTGTCTTATAAAAGCACAAAAATTTGGGCTACTAACGATGATTCCAATGTGAAATTAACAGCAAAATAAGTTCGCTTACAAGAGAAACCTTCAAATAACTAATAGAGGCGCATTATAGGAAAGTTTGTTCGTGGAACACGTAACATATAAAAGAAGTTTTAGTTTTAGAAGTTCTAGCGCTGATTGTAAATTCGAATCCATTTTTATAAACATACAATTTCGATGTTATACTAGAAATCAATCGTAATCTGGAGTTAACAACAACTTTTGTTTTTGAACGGGTTTTAAAAAAAAACCAAATAAATATCAAATATATTTTGTTACTACATGTAGGCAGTCTGTTTTTAATAATGTGTTAATAAAAAATAAGCCATGTAAAATTGGTTTTTAAACAAATTAATATACTTCTAAGTTGTATAAGAAAAATTGTTTTAAAAAATATCAAATAAAATTTTGAACAATAAACATTTAATAACCAATAATAAATAATTTATTATATTTATATTTGTGTTGTCACTTTAAAGTCAAGTAATGTGCTTATTGTACACATATAATAAATAATGCAGGGTGTATAACAGATCGTTGGGGTCTAGTATTTGTCGATTAAATTTACAAAAATCTAGAAGAAATCTAGAAACTTTCGATTAGACAAAGAAAAATTGAGGAAAGCATTGTACAGCAAAAAAAAGATAACTCGCATTCTCAATACTGATCTTGATTCTAAAAATTCAAAATCAATAATAAATGTTATTTTGCATAACTTTTACTTAAAAGTAACCAAGAAATCAAAATACTTTTCACAACAGCTTCCAATATATGTATTGTATTTTATATATTATAAATTCTTCTTATAAATACTTCCACCAAAATTCTGTTAAATAGATACATGCAAAGCTTGTAAACATTGGATAAGTTTGCAACTTCATAAATTTTCCATTCGTTGAAGATTTCTGCGTTAGGTTTTTTTGTCGGCAAGCATTCTTGCATTATATATTTTATCATTGATTTATTTTGACAGACATTTTTGATCACATACTTTCACGTTTATTTTTAAAAAGATATTATAACGGGGCACGTTTTTTAAGACACACACTGTACACGTGGTACACACCACATTCATAGTTGTGTATATATGTGTATATCGATTACATCGAACCATAGATGGTGAGGTCCAGTTTTAATATAATATTTTTTTATATGTGTCTGTATAGAAGTTTAAATCTATGATCTGATCAATAGCAACACAGTTGTCCGTTCGTCTGTTGGTCAGTCTGTATGTCACATAGTCACTACCACAACAATAATAACAACATACCTATGCCCATGTTTCTTTTGCCTATGTGTCTATCAAATATCTCTTAGAGATAGATAAGTACCACATTACTACTTTGAGTCAATTACTAGTTCTACAAGAATTATAGAAAATGTAGATTTACAAAACAAAATCATATAGTTGTAAAAAAAAAATTTTTTTCTTCGATTAACTAAGTGTGTGTATCAGACGTAATTTAGGATTCTAATTAAAGCAAAACTCATAAATGTACAGTATTTTACCATTATCCATTTGAATTTTCTCTAGTATATTTGTAATCAAAACCAAGTTGAAATATTTCTTGAGTCTATCTGCATTCAAAAAATTAGCAATATCTGTCGAGAAATCAAAGAATGATTCAAAATACATTGTATTCTAGCTGTTCTTCTACCCTCCTACATATTAACAATCAAAATCAACAAAAGTCTTAGAAACAATGATCAAATTTTATATCCCTTTATCTGTTCGTAAAAATAAGCGAGCAAGAAATACAAAATACGGGATTTGACTTGTACAAAACGTAATCATCTTTTTCAAATCAATACGAACTACTAATTTTGCCTAAAGGAACTTCTAAATCAGGTAATAAAACACATGAAAAAGTGTCGGCAGTTATAAAAAACTTATTAAGAAATTACATGAATATCTATATAAACAATAGCAAGTAGGAGCTAAAAAAGACTAAAAAAGTACATGCAGTATCACTAACCAGTGACCAAATCGATATCAGTTTTGTCTGTGGCAGATCTGTAACCTATTATTGGATTAACTTTTTGCAGAATTAGGTAATAATAATTAGGTTTATTCATCCAGTTTCATAAAAATCTACTAAGTAGTTTAAAAGTTTCCAAGCCAATTAAGTTTTTTTGTTTTTTTTTTTTCATTTTTGAGTAAAAAAAATTACGTGGTAAAAATTGGTGGAAGAGCCGATAAACATTACAAAATACAATTTTAACACGTCGTTATTCATCATATATTGATGATATTGCTAACCAGCAAATATAACGAAATGAAAATGCCAAATAGAATTATTCCTGTAAATTTATCTATCCAACAGTTTCAATTTGTGACTAAATAAAATGAAACTAAATTTAATAATTTTTATCAGTTTTAGTTACGATATCCTAATTACAACTACGTATTACGTTGTGTTTTTAATGTGTAATCAAGTGTTCTAAATAAAGTTTCACTACCAGTTGTTACACAAATGAAAAATTTATCATCAATAATATTAATCAAAAAATGTATTAATTTACAATCAATAATTGAAAGATATTTTAAAACTTAATGAGAAAAATCTTTATTTTATCAATAGAATTAAAAAATAAATCTGATCCATATTTGGAATACACTGTAAACTTTTGAAGAGTAATGAATTAAAAAGCAAAATTCTACTATCATATCTCTCTCTCTCTCTTTTTAATAACCAAAGAAACTTCTTACAAATCAAATAGGTAAGTTCATAAACAACACCAAACTATGGCACTTTTTCATATTATGTGAAGTGCTCTGCAGAAGTGCTTCCAGTGTATCACAAAACTCATCACAAGTATTAGTCGGTTGTTAATTCGAAATTTTTGAAGAGGATGATAGTTGCTAATTTTTTTCCCGAGTTTGAAGATGAGAGATATTTGGTTGGTTTAGTTAAAACATCTTAGAATTTTGATTAAAATACATAAGGCTAGTCGGGTAAATATATATCAAAACACGTATATGGGTGCTTGATTTGATTTATGTAATGGGGCTTTCTATATCCAAATTACTTTCCTGGCTGGGTACACAGTGACGATTACTAGTATGTAGCCACGGTGGGTGCCCGATCAGATACTAGGGTTTACGATATTTCGCCTGGTTAATTGCCTGGTTGGTTTAATACTGTTAACAATCGGACAGGCACATTTAGCCATTGCGGGTGACGGCACGAGCTCACGAATTTACTATACTAGTTATCTAACAGGGTTTTCGATAGTCATTGTAGTAGAATCGGCCTCAATCTGGTACATTTCATGATTCACGTCATCGGGCCTTTTTATTCTCCGATGAGGCGCTAGTTGCAAGCCGGGAACTTTCAACCAGGGTAACATACTTCTGTTTACCGGTGAAAATCTTTTTTAAAAAATAAATAATTAATTAGAAAAATACACTTTTTCTTTGTACTAGAATCTGATTGGATAATAAAATGAAATAAAATTCTTAGGCATTTTGATTGTAAAATGTCAATGTTGTTTCTTAATGCGGAAAATTACAATTATGAAAACATTTAAAAGTATGATATTTCCGTATAAAAAAAAATTAACTTAAATTTATTTTTCCATAAAAATTAAATTTCTTTAATTTATTATTAATTCAAATATAATCGATATAAATAAATAGAATAACTTGTTTTAATTTATTTAGTGACAAGTGGAATTTCTTAACAAGTTTTTATTATAAATTAATTTTTCATAATTTCCATCATTTACAATATGAATAAAAATATTTTTTCTTTATCAAAAAGATATTCCTACGAAAAATTCTTTAAAAAATTTAAAGACTGGCTTGACTGAGACTTAAAATATGGAAAACAAAAATCTATTTTACCAATTTTCTCAAGCAGATACTTAACATAATATTTATACTATTATTGGTACAATTTGGTGAGGTCATATTAAGCCAGGTCTTCGTTTTTGTATAAACATAACATAAAGAAGTAGAATTGAACTGCTCTTAGTATGAAAAAATATTTTAAAATTTTATTAAATATATACAAAAAGTTTCCAAACCGAAGGCAGTCCAGCTCGTGTTTCGATGTATAATTAATGTGACCTGCGTAATATGGTTTTGATTTTGTACCATTCCAAACTGAAAATTTATAAAAGTCAGTGTGACAACTGGTCTATTGTCTTTTCACGACTCCTAAAAATAATAATTGCTATTTTGTTCTGTAAATATGTAATTTGTTACATTCGATACAATTTAATGAAAAAAAATGTATAGATATTGATTGAAAACTTGTTTGTTTCTAGAATATTTATCGCATGTCTCTAGTATTGGAAATCCTGATTCTTATTTTTTCCATATCTCTTCGTCATATATTTTGACGTCCCTCGCGGCAGCACTAATGACAATGTGGATAAAATAATAAAATGTATCATATTGCTCTGGATAATATTTTTCAGTTTTCCAGCAAAATATTTGACAAAATTATGTGTTCCTTATAACAAAGGACATAGGTTAGGTTAGGTTAGGTTATATTGGCTGTCCACGAAGGACACACTTAGGCTATAGAGCTCATTGTGATACCATATGTGTTTTAACATCTTTCCGCTGATAATTTCATTTATCAGCTCCTCAATTTCCGAGGCTGAGTGCACATCCTTCATGCATATACCATGCACTACACCAGCCCATCACAACTATTAATAAACTAATTTTGTTGCGGCGGCGGGAATCGAACCCGCTACCCTAAGCATTCCGCGGACGGAATTGGTTACGCTTTAACCAACTGAGCTAATAGGGCGATAACAAAGGACATAAGATGTACAATTTGTTCGTTCTAGCTGCAGTAATTAGCAAGAAAATTAAAAATGGCGACAACTTATTGTAAAAAACAATTATTCACTAACTATGGTGACAACAAAATTTTTATATATCAAACAGTGGATATCAATGAAACTACTAAAAAACTTTCTTCGTACCTAAAATAATTCTTCATGGTAAACTTGTTCATTAATAGCTGCACCAGAAAAATATTTCATTCACTCTGACTGATTAGTTAAAAAAAGATATATAAAAATAAATTAATTGCCCACATTGAGACCATGTTACTTAACTGCTTCCGTTAATTCCGTCATTAAAAAAATGGTCAAACCTATTTAATACCGAAAACATCATAAATTATAATTTATGTATATGGCTACTGTTAACATTTTTTTTTTTTTTTTTGTTCATGGCTAACATGGTAGTATTTTTTCAAATAATAATAATAATTTTTTTCGTTGATAACAATCTTAAAAGATAATAAAATATACTAACGACAAATTCTTATGCATGTTTTTTAAATACAGTCACAGTCGAAGTGTATAAGTATACGTTAATAAATAAATAAGTAAAAACAAATTTTTTTTTAAAGGTGTGTTATTGAATAAAATAATATGATATTTATCTATGGTCAATCTATTTGTTAACTGAGTCTATATGCCTATTTGCTACTTTAACAGTAGTTCAATTATTTTAGAGGATATTGTGTAAAAGTTAACGGGTTTTATTATTTGGCACAGTAAAATTACTTAAGAGTTTCTTTCTCCTAATAATAATCATTTTTGAAGAAATTTCAGAATTAAATTTATTTCAATATTTCACCACGTGTCTTTGAAAATAAGAATTATGAAGCACAATAACATTATAATACTTATGCTGAATATGTAGATAGAAAATGCATAACCATGATCGCTTTTAAGCGACTCGGTACCCTTAAAATTAATAAATTAATGGTGAAAAATCATGTAACTTTATTTTGAATACTTATAAATTTTTACAATCTCTTTGCTATTTTATAAAGTATATTTTGTGGTGTTACAAATTTTTCAATAAAATCTTTGATTTTCGAGCTATTATAAATTTCTAAAGTTTGGAGGTGTGCACTTTCGAGAAAATTATTAAAAGTACGCACCCTTAAAAACTTTTAAGCTAACGTATTGTTTTCAAGTGGAAAACAGTTAATTTTCGACACAGACACCGACAAATCAACTAATATGTATTGCTTATCTAAAACTATTAGTGTAAAGCGCGTTAATATCCCCAGGATGACAGGATAGACGCGAGAGCCAAAAAACTGGCAGACTGGAGCATTCACTCTGTGGGTGCATTTATCCAGCATTTCACGAGTTTACCATGCCTCTAATGGGGTCGACTTACCGCGACTAAGTGGATTTTTGGCATTTACTCTGTGATGGCGCCCATCGTGTGATCCATTCGTTGGTAAGACCTATACTTGGTTCTTGTTGGCACGGGTCTGAATGAATATTTGCCTTTGTGTTCACATTGGGATCCACAAGTTGTATTTTATAGTGCATAAATATTATGAAAAAATACGGTACATAAGTTTATGCACCCACTCAATCATAAAATTTAAAAAATATTGCGAAAATTTTGAATTTCAATGATAATAAATAAATATGTTTTTCAATATGTACAATTAAAATGTTTTCTTTACATTTATGTTTATTCCAGTAAGTGCCATTTTTTTTTATTAATTGTTCCATTTCAGCGAATAGTTTTAAAGAGTTTCTATTTTATGCTAATATTTGTGTATGTTTTGTCTAGAGATACCTTATTGTGGGAATATTTTCCCCAGGGATATTTTGTTGCGGATATTTTGGCTGGGAATATTAACGGATGCGACCTAGGTGATAATATTACCTATTGGGTTTAATTCCCTCTCGCACAGAAAAATTCTCAATCATAAGGTAGTTTCAGAGACATTCATTTTTTTAAAAATTTTTTATATTAACTTTCATAATTATGCATTATTGATTACGGGAAGGTTTCTTGAATCCTGCTATAAATTCTAAAATTTTTACCTTACGCTTTAAATTAAAGAATTTTCAATCGGAATTTCTTGATTTATCAACCATGTTAAATTGAAATTTTCATCACTATCACAAATTAGTCTTAAACTAAAGAAATTTTGTTACTTTCCCTAAGCATTATATGGTTTTTGCAAAGTTAACAAGAGCCAAAATATAGGATTGGAAAATGGGTTGAAGTCGTCATGTGTTGAATCGCTACTGTAGATATTTTATAACTACTATATTATAGTATACTTATTTACTGATGTATTCTATTCATTTGAATAATCCATTTCACCCATATTTACCTTACTAATTTGTCTATGAATTTAGAACACAAGAAGCTACTTTATTGCACACATACAAAACAAGACAAATACATTGTTAACTATAGTAACTACTCAAAGTAACTTATACGCATATTGTACAATGCATACATAGAGTTACATACTGCTAGAACGGCTAGCAAGGTGTACAACTTGATTAATAAAAAAATATAAACAGTGTAAGCGTTAAATGACGTCCATATAGAGATTTGCACTCGATAAAAAAAATCTCTAAAAAAAACAAAATATATTACTTAAATCTACCTTTGATGAGTGCGAACAAAAATAGGACAGCCGTAAGTTTCGTAGGAATACATTATTACCAGGATCTCTATGGATACATTCAATAAAATACATTAAAAAACTAGAAAATTAGTTACCAGACAGAAGTCCAAAGTGTTTTCAAACAACCATAGTTTTTTAAATTTAATGGATTTTTTTTTAAATGAATAATTTTTGCCTTAAAAATTCACTAGTTTTATAAAAATAAGGTGGAAATTTAGACACATCAAAATGCTCTCAAAAAGACGCATCGAATGAACTTTTTGGCAAAATATAGTTTTTTAGAGTTTTTGCGAAAAGATATTCTGGAAGTAAGTTTTTTTTTTACCCAACTGTCAATATGTATATTTGTTTGTGAATTTCTTTATTTCGTATTTTCCAAACGGCTCAATGGATTTAACATTTGAAGTATCATTATATTTTTCTCAAAAACTTAGATAGGTGTTTATAAAAAAAATTAACAAAATCTATCAAGAAGAGTTCCAAATAAAAGAAATTAAAAAGGGATTACAAAAATTTATATAAATTATATGTTTAAATTTACTTTGTAGCCCAGAAAAATAGGACAATATTATCTTTTTTTGGATGAGAGAGATGACCTATAAAAAGTCCCTTCCAAAATTTTGTGCGCAATAAAAAATACTCAAGATCAAGCGTCCCGAAAATAAGTTTTTTCAAATATCACGTAAGCTATTTACGAACGCTATTTACGCTAGTTTACAGCTGTTTTAGTTATTATAAAATATGTTTGATAGTTAATTTTACATAAAAAAGGTTCTATAAAGGGACTTTTCATAGGTCATTTCTTGCATCCGAATAAAGATAATTCCGATGAAAAAACTTGAGTTTGATTTTTTTAGCAGAAAAACCTTTATTTTCTTGGGATATTAGGAATAATAAATTGGATTAAAAGTTAAGTTAGCATAATAGGAGGTATTTTTTAAGTGCTGAGTCTAAAATGAAATAAATAATAAAAGAAATAAAAAATCTGACTGCGTTAAATGAAATTTAAAAAGATAGAAACAAGTCCAGGAGTTTTATAGTGACTTTAACACTCGGAGACCATCAAAATTTAGTCCGATTCAAATCTTCCCAATAATGGACCCCGACTGTTAAAGTCACTATGAAACAACTGGACTTTTTTCTTTCTTTTCAGATTTCATATAACGCAGTGAAGTTTTTATTATTTATTTTTTAAACTTGAAAGAGGTTTTCATAAAATGTATTAAAAAACCGCAAATGAAATGAATCGAAAATGAATTTTTTCCAGATCCTTTTCTAGTTTGATTAATTTCTTTATGTTACTACCTTAACACCTTAACAACGTACTTAAAAATATTTGAATATAGGCAATCATACTGGCCTAAGGTGTGTCAACATTCAAATCATTAAAAAAATTTCCATCGAACTTTCAGGTTGAAAGAAATTACATCTATGTAACTACGTACATAGAGGAAAAACATAGTACATATTTTTTTGTTCAATACTTGTTGAGTAGTCTGTATTAGTGGCGGAGAACAGCACTGCGATAGGTATAGACACACCGTGCTACACACACCATACACACACATCAAGCAAGGTGTTCAAATGAGGACAATTTACATTACAATTTTAGTAGAGTGAAATTACGCCTTGTGTATGGATTAAAAGTTCGAGCAGTGAAACTTTGGGGTTTTTCTTTTCACATCAAAATAAGTATTTTTTGAAATTTTTTACTTTCCCGGAGTGGTGCAACATGTTTAAAAAACAAAATGGCGTCAAAAATGAAATTTTTTTCAGAAATTTTATCATTTTTATTTTATATTCGCAAAAGGAGACATCGGTGCATATCCAAATTTGGTAGGTTTGTAGTCCATGTTAAGAACTACTCCTCATAATTTTTTGGTGGGGTTTCGTCCCTTCCCCTCCCAGTTATATATATATGTATACATACATATGGTAAAACAGTTCATTTGACTATAACTTGAAAAATATTCGATTGATTTTAATGAAACTAATATCAATAGTAGGTTTTATTACTTACAACTTTCGGTTAAAATTTTAGCGAAATCCGTTAAATAGTTCGGCCAAAATTTCCAATTTAGGGAATTGTTTAAAATGGCTGCCATTTTATGCCATTTTGTCCTACGAGGTTAAATTTTTTTTTAAATTGTAGCATTTTTTATTATCTTTCGATTTTATAATAAGTGGCTTACCCGTAAAATGACTCCTTGATCCATATTTTTGCGAAAAACGGAAAATTTAACACTTTCTGGAAATAATTGTTTGGGGGGTGTATGGACTGGCTGTGGGGGGTGTTTTTTGCTTTGGCATGAGAAAACTATTTTTAAAAGAGGTCTATATGGTTTAAAGCAAAATTTTTAATTTTTAACCCCCGCGCTGTAAGGGGGAAGGGGTGTATGAAATAAATGTATCTTAAAAGATTTTAAAAAGAGGTCAAAATAGTTTAAAATGCTAAAGTAACCCAAAATTTTAGATGCTTTTATTAATATAGCACTTTTTACAACATCCACCCCTTCCCCTCCCGCTTTCCTATTTTTTGCAAATTCAAAATTTTTATGACGTATAAAGGGGTTTTTGGGGTCGCTGATCTCGAATTTTGCAATAGATTATCAAAAACAATTGTAATATGTTTAGGGGTTGTACTTATTTGGGCCAAAAGTTCGAGATCAGCGACCCCCAAAACCCCTTTATACGTCATAAAAATTTTGAATTTGCAAAAAATATGAAAGCGGGAAGGGAAGGGGTGGATGTTGTAAAAAGTGCTATATTAATAAAAGCATCTAAAATTTTGGGTTACTTTAGCATTTTAAACTATTTTGACCTCTTTTTAAAATCTTTTAAGATACATTTATTTCATACACCCCTTCCCCCTTACAGCGCGGGGGTTAAAAATTAAAAATTTTGCTTTAAACCATATAGACCTCTTTTAAAAATAGTTTTCTCATGCCAAAGGAAAAAACACCCCCCACAGCCAGTCCATACACCCCCCAAACAATTATTTCCAGAAAGTGTTAAATTTTCCGTTTTTCGCAAAAATATGGATCAAGGAGTCATTTTACGGGTAAGCCACTTATTATAAAATCGAAAGATAATAAAAAATGCTACAATTTAAAAAAAAAATTAACCTCGTAGGACAAAATGGCATAAAATGGCAGCCATTTTAAACAATTCCCTAAATTGGAAATTTTGGCCGAACTATTTAACGGATTTCGCTAAAATTTTAATCGAAAGTTGTAAGTAATAAAACCTACTATTGATATTAGTTTCATTAAAATCAATCGAATATTTTTCAAGTTATAGTCAAATGAACTGTTTTACCATATGTATGTATACATATATATATAACTGGGAGGGGAAGGGACGAAACCCCACCAAAAAATTATGAGGAGTAGTTCTTAACATGGACTACAAACCTACCAAATTTGGATATGCACCGATGTCTCCTTTTGCGAATATAAAATAAAAATGATAAAATTTCTGAAAAAAATTTCATTTTTGACGCCATTTTGTTTTTTAAACATGTTGCACCACTCCGGGAAAGTAAAAAATTTCAAAAAATACTTATTTTGATGTGAAAAGAAAAACCCCAAACTTTCGCTGCTCGAACTTTTAATCCATATAACAGCCTTTTTTTGCTTAGATTTACTCCAGTATTTGGGCAATGTGTTGTTTCAGAATGAAAAAAAAAACTTTCTCTGTACGCACGATACTTTTATACCTACACATAGGCAGGTACACACGTAGTAAACTGTGTTTTTTTATAGACCGTAAGTTCAAATTGAAGCAAAATTTTTGTCTGCCTTTTTAAGGATTGGTAATAAAGAATTGAGGTTTTAATCGTGTTTTCGATCTTCTAAGATTTTTTTGTCGGCCATATAACGTTCAGACACACTTCATTTTCATCGTTTACTTCATTTCCGTTCAAACACACTTCACACTTCGTTTATCAAACTTCATGTAATTTTTTCACGTAAAGTGTAGTCAATAATCCTTAAAAAGAATCATGGAAATGTCGTTTGGTTATGGCGTCACGATCTATTATCAACTCAACGGGTTAGGTTAGTTAATTTATGTATGAATGATCGATACATCTTTGATTTTAGCATTATTTATATAACTGGGTGTATGCCTTTCCACAAATTTTTACTATAAATTTCATTTTTATTTTTTATTGGTACTGTCACTTTTTATTTTCAATTCAGAACCGTAAAATATCACAATGTCCCTACTATTGATACTCAACCAAATCACGGCAATGTGTCCAGCAATCCAGCATGGCAATAAAACAGCCATTCAAAGCCAAATCAAAGAACTATTCGAACAAAATCGTAATATTTACATTCATAGGTTGCAGCAGTATGAAATCACAATGCTTCTTCGATACGAGCTACCTACGAATCCATTCAGTCCGAAAGATCGACCAACTTTTAACTTATAAGTAGTTTGTAACTTAAGTTACACACGGAATTTTAATTTGACCTTAGTATTATTACTTTTCATTTTACTGACAAGTGATAGATAATGGCTTTAAATTAGAAAGTTGTTATTTATGAGAAAACGAACATTATTTTACAGAACATTTTCTCGAAAATGAAATTCATAAATCCACAGAAAAAAAATTAATTATTTCGCCAAAGAGTAAAAGTTTTTAATTTTCAATTGAATAGAAAATTATTATTTCATATACATTCACATTTGCTTCAATGCAACAATTTTCTTATTTAAAGGCTCCTTACAAAATGCTTAGAAAATACTTTAATCAATGTCAAAATCAAGGTCACTATAAATCGGCCAAATTATGTCTGAAATATACGTCTGTATTTTTTACTGTATTAGATATATTCAAAATCACTGAAGACTTTTGGAATAGACTGTATTTTACTACAAATAAACGGTATTATTTATTACAGTGATAATTTTTTTGAATTATTTTAACCTACCCCTTTGTGTAGGTATAATTTTTAGAAAATTCATTTTATACAATACAACATGGATTTGAAAATATTAAAAACAATTTTCACAGTTACGAAAATTTTTGATTATTGTCGTGAAACAAAACAATTTATGTAACACAACGAAACAATTCCTATGAGTGTCATCATTATTGTACCACATACAATCCAATGCTTTGCTGATGTCGACATACATTCACATTATCTAACAAATAGTATACATATACTTGAAAAGTAATACATTCACTAGTGAATGTCAATAATAATAATAAAGATATATTGGGCAAACAACCTCTAACATTGTCACAATTTATTTGTGATGATGATATTTGACAACTCATGGAGAAGATGTCCAAAATGTATATAATATACCTATCTAACTTGTTAGTATGGTAATTTCTGAAATAACAATTTTAAATTGTTAGAACTTTGTTGTTAAATTTATAGTATGTTGTTTTACAAGGACACTGAGAGAAAAGGACAAGAGGTTTTTAACAAATATAAAAAATAATACCTAATCTTTTTACTCAATTACGAAACGTTTTTATTTTTTTATAAAAAGTTTGAAATTTCATCAAATTATACCTTCTTGGTTATATCCGATTACAATGCAATAATTTAATGAAACTATTTCATTTATCTTTAGGGTGAGTATACTTGTCTGTCTGTGAATATGATAACGAAAAACCATATAGATATAAAGATATAGCAGACTGAAATTTCACGAATGTGTTTTTTAAGATACAATGACTGCCTGTTCTTAAAAGCCAAAATAGACTTGTTGGTAGAGCCATAAACGTGAAAGTTGAAATTTGAATTATTTAGAATTTTTCGTTTAGAAGTAATTTGATGGCATCCATCCATTCATCTCATCATTAATTCAGGCAGATATGCCTAATATTTTTTTTATCTGCTTTCAAAAGTTCTGGCGAACTATTATCTAGACTTTCGTTATTAATATTAGGCACAAATTTGGCATTTTTTAATTCAATTCTGACTCTTCGCCAATGATTGAGTTAATTTTCTTTTTCGTAGTATTCTGGCTGTTGTTTTTTGACGGGATGTATAAATTTTATTTCAAACCATAGAAATAAATCTATAAATAATGTTATAAATTAGATTTTCCTACTATTAATTTTCAAGAGAGGAATGTAGAAGCCTGTCTTGTCATGATTGCAATAGATAATAAAATAAATAGGATAGGTTTTCTTTGTTTCGTTTTTATTACTAATGAATTTTATTGCCTAAAGCAATTTTTGTAGAGAGCAATTTTTGTATTTTTTGTATAAAAAAATTTTTATGATCAATTTTCAATCATTATCATTCTATCTTATAGAAAAAATTAGGAAAACCAAAGATTTGCACAAAACTGTTTTTGTTATTTATGTAAATCCAATTTTTCATACAGTAGATACTGTTGTTACAGTTATTTCAAAAACATTACGAAATCAACCCAAAAAAATATATATTAAACGATTATCGATCAATTTCATAAAATAAATCATGTCAATCATACTTAATACTATATTTATATTATAAAAAAAAATCATAACCAATAATTATTATTAATTACATATTATTTGATTGTATAATAATAAAATATGATATTTAATAACATAACTTAAACTAAGATTTAATCAAAGTTTCTTTACCTCCATGTACAGGTTACTAAGCACGAGAAGACAAACAATATTTTCTTTTCGACTTAATAATAATCGATGGTCAAAGTTTTATAGAAAAATATATCTTCAAATGATAATTTAAAAAGTTTCCTTTAAAGTTTTTCAAAAAAAGTTTGGAATATAAACGTTTTGTATTTTGAAGGTGCCTTTCAAGACAACATTCTTTTTTTAAATGGAATTACCTACCTATATTATATAGCAGATTTTGAGTTGCCTTGAAAATACTTTTCTATTAAAAAATTTTTTCTTGGTTCTCAATTTTTGATATTTTAAAGCTAAAAATTGTAAGAATAGCTTAGGAAAAAATTTTTACAGTCGCAAATTACTTGTTCTTCTATAAAAAATGAAAATGTTTTCAAAAATTTATAATTTAGAAAATGTGTTCGTTAAAATTAATGGAAAAATCCTAGTGGAAACATTTGAACCTGAAAATAATTGCAACAATAATTATTTATTATCGACTTCTAATAAGCTAAATTTTAAATATTTGGCAACTGATGTTTTCAGAGCTTCAACATAAGCCTTTTTTCTGAATTTAAGAATCTAATTGAGTTTTTAAATCTTCTTAAATCAAATCCATCAATCTCAAAAAATTGCTGGAGTTATTAGTATATTTCTTGGCGACCTTCATTTTGATGTATGATTTGAATGTAAAAACCACATGCTTGTATTACGTTTTATAAGTCTTATGTATGTCACTATGTTTATAATCAAAGCTGGAAAATTTTTCATCTACTTTCAATATTGTTCTTACTATCAATTTAAAACTTTTGATAAGAACTAGTCATTTATATAAATAATATACGAGTCATTTCATTCACCACACGCAGTTTCACTATCACACACATTTTCAACCAACCAAATTAGCCAAATTACGGTCAAAATCTAAACTAATAATAAGTTTTACTAAAATAAACCTAATTCTTAATAAATTATAAAAATTTCAAATTATTGATATTGTTTATTTTCACATCTTAGAGGCGTAGTTTTGTACGATAACATTGAGATAGTCTTTTATTAGTATTCGAAAATACTTTACGAAATTGAAGTTGGTAGCTGTAAACGGAAGGTATGTGAAGTTAAAACGAAATCATAAACATAAATAATAATTTTGCTCTTGAAAATTATATTGGAATAAAACTTAAGTATCTTGAATGATTATTTCTTTTCAAGAAGGGTTGTATTTCAATTTGAATGTTCATTATATATAAGAAAAGTTGCATTATTTTGTGCATATGAGAGATGATTTTAGCTCCATTCATTGCACTTAGTGTGAAAACAAGAAGATAATGTTTTCAATCGTTATTTTTTTTCGACAAATATGAATAAAACTACTTACGATATGCCAGCGAGACAGGGATATAGACTTCTTGGAACAAGTAGTAACTTTCTTAGAGATTTGACGATGATATTCGTAGTTCTCGCACAAAATATAACAAAAAAACCTATGTCGTAAAGATGGTAACACACCTAATATCTAAAATTTCACTTGTTGAGTCAAATTTGAGAACTAGATTGATACCCACCCGCTTTACTGGACTTAAAAGTAAAAACCACCGATTTATAGCCTCCACCTTCTCTTGATATACACAGTTTTGAATTTTGTTAAATGTAAAATAGTCATAATTCATTGAGTATATCAGAATAGTTGGACATGATTTGTTTGACATTTACTATTTTAAATTTTTACAGAATTCTTTAATTTATGGTTCAAAATGATGATCATAGATCTGTTTCATCTATAATCATGGTTTTGAACCATAAATTAAAGGTTTCTGTAAAAATTCTGATATATCAGCTATATTGCTGTACAGTTTCATTAAAAATCCTTCGCTAGTTTTGGCGTGAAAGCGTAACAAGCAAACATACAAACAAACATGCTTACTTTCACATTTATAATATATAGGGATAGGGATAGTACTGTCAATAACCATGGGTTATGTGTGGGTAACTAATGCAACTTGCATGAATCGTTTGTACATAGATGTTATACAGTTGATTGCAACCAAATTTTTTACGGTTGTTTATTAAGCGTTTGATTGTGGATTAAGTAAGAAATGGCACACATATTTAAATATTTACAGGTGAATAGAAATAGTGTAACGTTATAAAAACAAAAATTCTATCAATATAATAATAGTTACTATTTGTTTTAATAAATAGTTTACATTTGTATGTGTATTTGTTTGTTTGTATGTATGATTTTATAAGATATATTTTTGTTCAAGGCCGTTTGTTGTTTTTAAATTATGACGACATATTTTATAATACCTAACACAAGTTATTCGCTTAAAACAACGTATATTTTATAATATTATAAACTTGCTTTTGATTTGATTAGGATTGTTGCTACAATGTGGCTTTCATTCTTAACTAACGTATCTCATCAAATTACTCTTGGTAGAAGCAACTGCCCTCATTGAAAATTGAGTTGTTGAACAATTTTTTCTTTATTGATATTTAATTTAGTTTTATTCTGCTAGTATTTATTTAGACGATACATTATCGGAATACACATCATTGTCAGATAAAAAATGGAATCAATGATACCACAATAAATGTGACACGATATTAAAATAATTTAGTCCCACACGGCTTTATTTAACGGTAGAAACGATGCGAATCAACTCGTGAGATATACAGTTAACCCATACCCCGCACCAAAAAAGGGAGGTATTATCGGTTTGACCGCTGTGTGCCCGCCTGTCTGTGTGTCTGTTTGTGGCATCGTAGCGTCTAAACGGACGAACTGATTTGAATTCTTTTTGAAAGACAATTTAATGGGGAATGTTCTTAGCTATGTTTCAAGTGCGAATTTAGGGTTCCGTACCCGAAGAAGTAACAAATAGGCATAGATCCTCAAAATCGGTTCAGTTTGGAGAAGGCTCTAAGAAAAAGCGTAATTTAATTGAGAGTGTTCTTGGATACGTTTTTTTGTTCAATTTTGTAAATTTCACTTGAATCATAAATGAGTTTCAGGTATTTGCAAGATAAGATTCTTTATAATAAACATAGAAAGGTGTATGCAATTCAATCCGTAAATGTTAACTTTAACAAATACGTAGATCGACTTTTTACCAATAATAAATAAGTTGTTTTTTTGTTGTGACACAAAATGAAAATGAAAATAATAACTTAGCATATACATACGACTTTCTTTAACGGTCAAAAAAAGCAAACACGCCGACCAACGCGTGACATTTCTTGAAGGTATAGGTACACGGTATAGTGAAATGTAGCACAGGACTGCCGAACGTCCTAAAATGAGCTGGCGGAACAAATGAATGTAAACCTGGTATGGGTACCGGGACAAAGGGACATTCCAGGAAATTGTAAACCCAGTCGGACACAAGTTTCAATAAATATCCTGGAGTTCTATTTGCGAACTGCAAGTTGCTCATCAAAGAGGATATCTTAAAAAAGACCAATCTTACTTAGATGAACGGAGGAACGTACTTGTGGTACTACAAGACAGATATGGTCTGAGTACTATCGTAGGCGTTCCGAAGATCTTATACCACTTCCAAGAGTCTCTGTTAACAAAGTTGTTGCGGCTATTACAAGACACTGGTTTGCCATTAGGCATCCTGAACGCCTGGGCCTGGTGGTGTATCACGACTACTGCAGGAGCTGTCACAGTGGTGGGGAGGAGGAGATTATGCCTCATCTTCCCGGACACTGCCCAGCTCTTGCCATGAAGAGATGGACTTATTTGAGCTAGCCTCTATTTGACGACCTATCAAAGCACTCTTGCTGTTCTTAAACAGCTCCAAATGGTTCATAAAGTAGTAGTCGGGGATGGGCCAACAATTTTTCGGTATCAAAACGGACCCTAAGGCCTAAGTGCGTCCCACCCCAGGACAGCCACTCTAACCTAACCTAACCTAGGCATACGGTTAGAAAAGAAATACTACCATTTTATAATTTCATCATGTATGAATTGCATGTATTTATTAAACCCGCGTGAGAGTTAACTTTTAGAAATGTATAAATCGCTTCTTATAACATAAAACAAGTAGTTCTTTGTACTTTTATCAGTCCTGCATTTTCTGTTCGTGGTAAGAAGTGTCTAGTTTGTTAACTTAAAAGACGTGGATATTCTTTACGAACCATACTGTTTTATTTATTTACTGATTGCATAGATTTTCAGTAAAGTTGATTTGTGGATTAAGTTTGTATAAGAAGTTTATATGTACATACCAAGTGTGTATGTATCAAAACATGAATGTATGCATACATACATACATGCATGTATGTAAGTATTTAATAGACGTGGTGGCATGGCGACAACTTTCATAGCTTCCTTGATCGATATATAAAAATAATCAAGTTTTCTTAAACCCACTCGATCAATTTTGTTTTTTGTATTTTTTTAAAGAATGAATGATATAAACAACTTGTATTTACACACATTCCTTCTGTGTATAAAATACTTTTTATTTTGTAATTTGTTTGTTTCAAAAAAATTTGTATTACTTAACATGTCATGCGTAAATCTAAATAACAGTAAAAAGATTGATTTAGAATTTAAAACAAATATAATACCTAGACAGAAAGAGTGCAGAATTTTGATTTCGATAAAGATATTCCAAGTTCAAATAAATCTCTTTAAACCGTTTCTAAAAGCTCTTGCAGAATTCGTCTCAGAAATACTTAATATATTACGATTACGGCTTTCTGAAAAATCTTGCAGAACACGTCATAGATCAGTCTAATTTACTCTAAATACTAAAAGTGCTGAATTGATCATAATAGCAATAGTTCGAGCTTTTTTATTATCTGTACAGCAAAAATAGAATAACAGTATACAATCATTTCTTTAAATACTCGAAATAAAGATGGTCCATTATGTGGAGTTGGAATTTTGATGCGATCGCTCTCTAGGTTTTGTCAGCTACGATCTGAGCTATTTGTTAGCTCTCTGAATTTTGAAACAAACTTGGAAGCATGAAATTTCCTGTTCAAAAAACTCAACTTTAGTATTTAAAAAGGCAGACTGTATTCTATTAAAAACTTAGATTATAACTGACCTTTTGGTCAAAGGTATTTTAATGCTTCTTAGACACTGAAAAAAATATAATATATCAATATTTATTCGCTCATAGATTTATGACATTTTTAATAATCGTAATTGGATTTTTAATTTTAGCATGTTTAGTTCTTCAATAATATTCAAAATAATCTTCAACCAGTACATTTTACGGTGACCTATACTTACTTGGTTGCCCATAAAAAAGTATAAATAAATGTAAAATTTAGTACACACCTGATACCATGAATTCGTAAAGTACCTTATGTTCTTAGATTCAATATTATATGACTTTTATATATATTATATGACTTTCTTCTCAAAGTTTAACTCCTCAACATTTAACGCCAAGTTTAAAACTCATCAGTCTACCACTATATGTAAAAATGAAGTGAGAAAACTAAAGTTGTAGAAAATTTTGAATAAACCAAAAACCAAGTGTAGAGATAAAAATGCACTATTTTTAACTGAATCAATCTGCTAGGAATTTTTAACTAGAAAAAAATTTGGTTTCTGACGATTTTATAATGTTTCCTACTTTTTGGTAACATTTTAATGAATACACCCAACTTTTCTTTATCGTTAATTTTCATCAACTTACAGCTATGTATTACTCTACTATGGCCTGACACGACACTTAGTGTTTCAAATATTAATTTTTCAATGTTAGATCAATCTGTGAGGATTTTACTTGACCATCTAACTTTTCATGGATGTTTTCTAACATTTGGAAAAATTTTTATGACAATACCTAGTTTTATTTTTCAATCATTTCCAAGAAATATCCTCAGTCTGCCACGTATTTATTTCCACAAATATTTGTACACCTAGTTTTTGATTTTTATACCATGCATATATGAAATATACATAGTATATTAAGTTTAGTCCCAAGTTTGTAACGCTTAAAAATAATGATGCTAGGAAAAAAACTTTGTCATAGGTGTTCATAGAATCACCTAATTAGTCCATTTCCGGTTGTCCGTCCGTCCGTCCGTCCGTCTGTGGACACGATAACTCAAAAACGAAAAAAGATATCGAGCTGATATTCAGGACGACAGCGTACTCAGGACGTAAAAAGTGAGGTCAAGTTCGTAAATGAGCATCATAGGTCAATTGGGTCTTGGGTCCGTAGGACCCATCTTATAAACCGTTAGAGATAGAACAAAACTATAAATGTAAAAAATGTTCCTTATCAAAAATTAAACAACTTTTGTTTGAAACATTTTTTCGTAAACATCACTGTTTATCCGTGAGGGCGCCAATTAGGCGGAAATTTTATAATATGTGTACAAACTATACACTAAATGTCGGTCGGTAATGCAGAAACCTATAAAGTCATTTACATATGTACTATATTTTATTAGTTATGTATGTGTCACATGTTTGTATGTGTTATGTGATAAAGAAATCAACACTGACTATGCATGGTATTTCAACAATTAACTCAGTTAATTGTTTGTTTTCACTTGTTTGTATGTAAATTTTAACTTTTTATTTCTTTGTGTGTAAATAGCTTTGATTCTTAATTATAATTATCAGGGATTTCATAGAGTACCAGCCCATGTTACACATATTTAAAACATTGGATTTCCACAAACTTCCGTTAAACTTAGTATTTGGTTATAACTCAACTCAATAGATAACTTGTAAGTATAAAGTGTGTAACACGAAGACATACAGGGAGATGGGTCAAATTTTATAAGATACTTAACCGAAATCTGAACTTACTCTGAAACTCTGAATTTCAATCTACTACAAACTGACAGATAAGGCCAATTTAATTATTTTATCTTCTACCATTCAGAATTAGTATCTTACATCTTTTGAGAATAATCTTTAAAACCTTGACCCAGAAAGATGTATGCAAATGACTCCAAAATTTATAAATGAGATTCCAATAAATTTAAACCTATTAAAATAATATTTTACTATAATTTATGTATAATATGACGTTGAATAAATAATTTGATTCAGAAAGTCATTTAATTAATAATTAATCATAAAAAAGATTTAAAAAAAAATAAAATAAAACTATTTAAAAAAATTAACATAAAATACTATTATAGTAAAAATTAATGTATTTAAATAAATAAATACACTATTTATAAAACAAATTAAATTATCATAAATTATTAATTATAATATGAAAGAGATTTATGGTTCAATGTCTGACATTACTACACATTATTCAGTCATAACATACTGTTTGGTGTTTGTTATAAAAGTACTGAAGAAGATGAAACGACGTTGACTATACGACTGAAGAACCGAGTTGTTGTACATAACTGAACTAAACGACGAACGATGAGGATATATTATACAGAGTACCATAATTTTATTTATGTAGATAGTAAGCGCAAAATATCTTGTATTCAAAAAAATTGACACTTGTTTAAAGAGCCTTGCCTTTTATCATAAAACTTATGCGTTAAAAGTGTTATAGAGAACAAAATTCTGTAAAAAATTTTTTTAATAATCGAATCATTCTAGCTAATGAAAACGAGATTGTACTTCGTTAATTGTCGTCTGTAATTTTAAGAATTCCTCGATAAATAATAAACAAGTTGAAGTTTGTATAATACGTAAAGTTTTACAAAATAATAATTACTACAATACTAGAATTTAACATTACCATCATTTTTTCTCTATTCATACAAGTCATTATTTTCCATAACTTAAGCACATACATCGATTTTTAATAATGTAGATGATTTAAATTAAAATTATTCTTTATCCAATTAATTAATGAAACATAAAAAACTTTCCCTTTTCCATACTTTTATAACAATGTGCTTAGATTTTCAAAAATAGTTTTATAACGAGGTTTTAAGTTGTTAGTTTTATAAGTTAGTTACGTTAGTCAAAAGAATAACCACTTTGAAAACCTATCAAAATAAACATGGTGACAATTAACAGCAGCAGAAATTGATAGGGCTAGGGCTTACAGAAAACCAAAAGGTTGAAATTTTTCATCTCTATAGCTGCACGTGTGGACCTTTTAATTCTAAAATTCCATTAGTATAAGAAGCAATTACTATTTATATAAGAAACATCTAAAATTTTCGGTCAATAATACTATTTTTAAGATATTTAAAAAAAATTTTGTTTATCCTCCCAAATAATTGAAAGAAATCTTTTACCATATACCAGCTAATAAATTTCGCAAAAACCTATCTCAAAAAAAATCCGGTCTTGAGACTCCCGCTAAGAACGAAGTTCCTTACGAAACCTGTACAAAAGCAAATTTAAACGTTAAATAAATACATATATACAATTTTATTAACTTACTTTTCTAAATCTGTGTTATACATATAGTCTATTTTCGATAACTCACCTGAATAAAGATATAAACCAAGGTGTTACAACAATTTATTAAATAATTAACGTATATAAATTTTGTTTCGTTTGAAATCTAATATAATATTAATGAATATGGTTAGTGTCAAGTAGGTGAACATACAGTGGTGCCATGCTTATGGCACACGCACACATCACACCTCACACAGTAACGTGACGATTTCTACCAGTTTGGTCGCCATGGCCTAATTATTTTGGCAAATTTACGTATTCCATAAACTAAAGAACTACCGAAAATTTATTCGAATTACATAATCCGAATTATTACAAATGTAATTTTATTTTGGATGGACAAATAATAATATTTGCAAAAAATAAATATATAAATAAAAATAAAAATAGACATTTGTCTCTTATCAGCTCTTCCACCAGATATCCAAGTGGTAATAAATTATTCCATATTGATTCAAATTATTTTGAATAAAAGTGTACATGAAGGTTACTTTATGATTATTATATGATGCCTTATGACTTATATGTGACGGATAAATGTTTGTGATGAGAGTTATGAATGAATAAAAATATTAAAAAACAATAAAAATTATTCAATGAGTCAAATTTTATTTATTATGTATACTCACTTTTCATCATCGTTTTTTGTTGTTGTTGTTGTTGTTGTGTTGTCTTGTTAGTGTATCTATCTATCTATCCATGCTTCTTTTGAGAATTTAACATAAATAAATAATAAATTGGTTATATATTATTAAATAAGGAAAAAATATTTATAAATATTCAACAGTTTGTGTATATCATTTTTTTTATAAATGTTTGTTTACGTTAATCAGAGACCTAACAAATACATTTGTAGAGTCATCAATTTAATTACTTAAATACCCTTTCATAGTAGGTAAGTAGTATGACCAATTTTTAAGCCTAACGAATAATTAATTTAAGAATTCAAAATAATTTAAAACTCAATAATATTTTGTCACTCAAAATGAAGCATCGAAACTTCAAATTTAATATGATGAAAACGTGAACGTGTATGGACAAAGCGCCGCTGTTGGTAAAATAAAAATTATTTCTCATTTTTATGTGATTATTAATTTTAGTATTATTTACAAGAAAATTATCAAAAAAAAAAAGTTCAAAAAACAAAATCTCCGATGACTACGAAACTACACTCTAAAAAGTATGAAAACTTTTAGAAGAAAATATTGTCATCTGAAATTGTTATGAAAATTAAAATCGTCGTTACGGCCGGGAAGCCTTCAAGATTAAAAAGTTTTCCCCCGGACGTTAATGAGAGATTCCAGAGGATAACCGATAGTATTCGCTATCGTCAGCGACCCGGTGCTATTTGTGTGCTATTAACCAATCGAGATTTGGTGGAATGTTAACATAAATGGTTACAAATTATTAAATAGAGAAGTCATTACAAAAAATTCTAGCATAATGGCTCATTTTGTGACTTAGAAATCAGAAAAAGTGTAATCAGAAAAAAACTTTATAAAGTGTTTACATTAACAGTTAATAATAATGACGAAAACACTTTTTGTGAAGATTTTTGACACTTTTGTCTACTGGGAAATATAACGCACATAAAATTTTGAATATAAAGATGATACCTCAAATTTCTCTCCAAACTTAAAAAAAATGTATCTCATTACTAAAGCTAAATTTTCTCCTTTTTTTAAGATAATAATCGACGTGTGAAGTCGATCATTTGTTAACGAATTCCATTCTATTTTTGCTTATACATAAGCAGAATGAATTTTTGCTTACATAAGCAGTGTGATTTTGTAGGGGATGGCAAAAATGTACGCAATCATGAAAGAATATCCCAGAATTTAAATTAAAAATTTATTTAGTAAAATCCAGTGGCGTATTTCATAGGGAGGAGGTTTGGATTCAACCCCCCCCCTTTCCATAGGGGTTATTAATTTGCCATTTTATATAAGGTAACTCTATATAAGATAAATTAAAGGTTTAAAAATTTAAAAAACCTAAAAAAAAAGTAACATGACAATTTACACCCACTCCGGACGTAATGCTGAACCCGTGCCTGCTAATATCTATGTTAATAGTTTTATTATGTATTCAAATAAATAACGCTAAGTCTTCAGAATATTTTGTATCTCTATTAATATATTTATCATGTATATAATGTATATAGACATATTATAAAGTAATGAACATATATTTTCAGTCATCAGGTCAAGTTTACTATAATACGCATGCATAGTAGTATACATATATAAATTAAAATAATTTATTAAATAAAATAAAATATTTATTCTACTATTATATACATACAATGTAAATTTTATTGAATAAAACCTATGATGAACAACAATATATCATATGATGAAG
The DNA here is from genome assembly GCF_905475395.1 of Chrysoperla carnea. NCBI lineage: Eukaryota > Metazoa > Arthropoda > Insecta > Neuroptera > Chrysopidae > Chrysoperla > Chrysoperla carnea. The sequence goes on along the minus strand of NC_058337.1, from coordinate 67,120,987 downwards.
TTATTTTATACAAGAACCTACTATTCATAGTAAACTTAAGATTCTGTCTTATATTTGTATATAATTCACATTAAAAGAAAATTATTTTTTCTATCCTGTGTAGGTATTTACAGTGTGTTGCATTTAAGATAATGACACCCTTATATTTCGTTATTTACAAGAATATCGATTTGATATTCTTGTAAATTTTCCACAGTCATACTGGGTGATGAGACATTCTTTTTTAAGATACTTAACCGAAATCTGAATTTTTACCTCAACCTACTACAAATTAACAAATAAGGCCAATTCTTAACATTTTATTTGAAATAAATTATTTGAAAAAGTTGCTAAGAATATTTTTTTACACCTATTAACCGATTTCCATGACAAAATTCGCATTTTTAATTTTTTCATTATTTTGGTTTGTTGAAATATTTGAATATACACATAACACTATTAAATTAACTATTTGCCCAGTTTTTACATTTCATAGCACATCTCTTCTATATAATATTATAAATGTAAAAGTAAGCATGTTTGTTTATTTGGTTGTTTGTTTGTTTGTTACGCTTTCACGCTAAAACTTGCATATGGTTTTTAATGAATCTGTACAGCAATATAGCTTATACTTCAGAATAACACATGAGATAAAATTCATAAAGATATATTAATAAAAAATAAAAATTAATTAAAAAAATTAATTTAATTTGACATTGCCATAAATTATAGATTTCTGTAAGATTAGTCATTTGACATTACCATAAAATACAGATTTCTGTAAAAAAAGTCAATGTAAAATATTTCACGGCCATCTTTTCTGATATACTCAATGAATAGTTATGAAATTTAAAAAAATAGAAAACCATACATATATTTGACCTGTGTAAAACAATCGTTACCATTATTTCGAGTGGTATAGAAAGGGGATAAACGAGAGCAATCTTTATCAATCTTAACTATTAGGACCAGCGAAGCGGGTGGGTATCACTCTAGTTAGTTATAGAATTAAAAAATAAATTTTTATAGCTAGTTTGGTCTGGAATATAAGAATTGGAGAAATTGATAATTTAATAGTGTTATATATTCCAGTATTTCAATAAACTTGTAATAATTATGAATAAGACGAAAATAATGAAAATTTAAAAATTAATAAGAAAAACTAGTTTCCCAAATCCAATCGTTTAAATGAAAAATGGAGAAAGACATCCAATAATTTTTCTCATTGACGTTATTGAAATGAATGTAAAACATTGTTATCTAAAATATACTTTTAAAATACAATGGGTAAAATTTTTTTCAAATGAATTTTCATTTTTTTGTATCATATTTTATCAAATCTATAGCAAAAAACATAATAATTAAATCATTTTTATTTATACATTTAAATAAAACAAAAATATATATTTTGTTATATTGTGTTATTGATAAAATAACAATATAACAATGATTTGTTTAGAAAATAAATAAATAAATTTAAATAAAAAAAACTAAAAATAATATTGGACATTCATATTTCATTTTTCTTTTACTGAAAAGAACTTTGAGTACATTTCTATAAATAAATCAAAATATATTTTTTATAGTAAGGGAGAATGTACTACCAGGGATAAAGTGCAGGTTAAATATAAAATATATGAGTTGGAACTATGTTCTTTATCTCACGTTATCGTTCTGATTTGTTTTGTGGGTTAAGAGGTGAAAACAAAAAAGGTATAACAAAAAAAAAAGACACCAAAAACCGACAATTTTCACCTAGGTTAACTAGGAAACTAAAACTTTTTTTAAATCGGTTCAGCTTGCTATGGATTTTGAGAATAAGCAAAAATATTTTTATAATTTGTGAATTTGTATTTTTTGTCAAAATCGAATGTTTTTTGATTTAAGAAAATGAGTTGTGAAAGTGAATCACTAGAAGTAATAGAGAAGTTTAATAGATATAATTAAAGTTAGTACAAGGAAATTTTATGTTATATCATAATAAATATCCTGATCAAATTAGATATATTGCAGGTAAGCACATTTTGGGTTGACTACTGAATCAGAAGTTTGTCTTTTTAAACAAATACTACAACTAATTTATACAGTAAAAAGTAAAAGTAGCAAAGTATTTCACTTCTAAAATTAATACCTTAAATTTTCAGAAACATATATTGTAAACAAAAAAAGTAAGCGCTACGTTTATAATAGTTTCTGCTGGGTGTCCCACTCTCGTTTTTTTTTTTCAGACTCTGTTTATAGCGCTAGTGTTACCATTCTATGTATTTTTTTCTAATTTGTACAAGATCATTTACCGTAGTTCACTACTTAATGTCCTTAGAATTTTCACCACCTCTTTCATCTCAATGTATCCGCTTCAAAATGTAATTTTTCAGTTCCCTTTAGGCAGCAGCAATGAATTGTACATACTAGTTTCTCTTATAAATATACTCTCATCTCAGTGCCTGGTATTTTTATTGTCGTTGGCCGTGTGGGAATTTTTTTTCTCTTTTAATAAGCTAACCAGTACATGGAAACCTTTCATAACGGAAAAAATAATTTTCTTAGTACCTTTTTTCATTTTAACACTAAAAAAGTTATTTCTACTTTTAAAACAACTGCACATGGATTTGGATGGATTCTCTACTATTTTACCTTCTTGTAGCTAAACTTATAATATTTTATCCATGGTGCTACATCTGACCTTTTACATATAATATCACAAAATTTTATCTGTGATATTCTATAAATTGTTCAGTGATAATATTATATTTTTATTCATTTTATGGAAAATATTTTATTTACTTTGTGACGTTCTGTAAATTATTTGACATGTATATGACCGAACGCATCGAATATGTATCTATAAATTTAAGATAAAAATTTGTAGGTGTTCTTTATTGAATGGGATTTCAAATTTTGAAACATTGGTTGTCAAAAATATCATATTAATGAAATTATTCGGTCTTCTTGATAGTCAGAAAACTATACAATTCGATAGTATAGAAATCATTATTTCATAGTCTTAGTGCAAAGTGGAAAGTAGAGCTCTTGTGAATACCACACTTGTGAATAAAAACAAATACCCGTAAAATTTTGCACAAAAACGATAGGAATAAACTCTGCTACCAAAGGACAAAAAACTGTACTTCCGTTTTTTTGACTGTGACAAAATTGATACCGGTTTATGGGTGTTTAAAAATGGAATAAGAAGTCTCCATTGTCTTTTCTCTTTACGTGTGAATTGTAATAGCGGAATAAACGTCTCCAAATCTGTATAATTAAGGTTTTCTTTGGCCTAGCAATCACGAGATTTTAGAATCTGATTAATTCAACGAAATTTGAAAAAAGAAGCAATTACCCTAAAACTTGCCTTTCATTATAAATAGTGCCTTTATATCATACGAAAAACCTTTATATTGATATTTGTAATTGCCAATAAATTACGCAATTAACCTTTGAAAAGAAATATTACAAGAAAAACTCTATATTTTACAAAAAAAAATATATATATAAATATATATTTTCTTACATTCCCCAAATCACAAAAATTTATCTATATATATACTCCCGCTAAATGCAGTTATGACGATATTTTTCCGTCATAATAAGAAGATATGGCAAACATCTATGTTATTACTTACACACGGGGTTGAAAAGAAATAAAACTGTGTGTGTGTATGTATTTGTTTGTATATGCGTGTAGGCATTATTACATAACTACCCACTAATACATACTCATATATACCTACACGTTACGAGTTGCTCCCAAATGACATATAACTGTCAATCTAAACATAATACTAACTTTGTTTATCTCTGATATTTATTGTTGATTTATTGGAGACCAATATGAATTATTTCAATACAATGGTTTATTATTGAAAGCCTAATTCAGACTTAATATATACTTCCAAAAATTTCTAATGTTGAATGGTGGATAATATTTAAATTAAATGTTTATAAAGGTTTCTATCCATGAGAAATCCGCCGCGATTAAAGAAAATATTCGAATACAAAACCCTTAACTGAAAAGTGTCAAACGTTTTGGAGCTACAATGCCATAGATTGATGCATAAAAACATTAAATGCTATGTAATTATGATGAACACGTTTAGTACAAGTGAAATTGACAACTTTAAAAAACTTATTTAAAACTTAATTATGCAATTTTTTTTTTTTTTTTGGGACATATTAAACTATATAACGGGCGTATTTCATTGATGTCAACATTAATTTGGGACATTTTCAAACCGCTGTCTTATACAATATGTTTGTTTGTTTACTTATTTCCAACAATCTGTCTTAAGTAAGAGAAAAATTAAGAGTTACAATATGGCATGGCTGGTATTATGCCTGGACTTTTTAAGCGGTCAATTTATTTATGGGAAAGAATTAAATAAGAGTGATTTGAAATACAACACCTTCACCAATGTCTCATCAAAATGGAAATTGTTCTTTCCTAATAGTTGCATACTTCTCTTCACCTTCAGTTATTATAAATTCTTTAAAAGTTTATGTATACAACTTTATATATAATTGAAGTATTACATAATTTTTATCAAGAAGATTGTCTTATAAAACAAGCTTTAGAAACATTGCAAACATATATAAAGTATTAAAAAGTAAACGTATCAAACTCATAGGCAAGGAAAATATGATTACTGAAATTCACCTGCATTAAGGTGATATCGATATTATTACGATATACGTTATTGAATTATACCTATATGGAATCAGTTCGTTTATATATATGATTTTTTGATAAAATATTATTTTTCTACTTTTTATCGCATTGATTTGATGAAATCAGTGTATTGTGTCAGCAAACTGTTCAGAACCTCAATAAAGAATTACGACTAATTTTGAAACCCTCCAAACTTTGATCTTTCAAAAATTCAAACAGATGCCAAGTGGTAAAAAAATTTAACTTGCATCGCATTCATCAATGAAGTTGGAAACTGTAGGCTCAAATTCTTGTTTATTACACTTTGAGAGAACTATCTGAAAGCATATATTGATGTTTCATGAACCTTTTTAAGATTATACCGGACCTACATCTATTTGATTTGTATGTTAAAAAGAGATTATTAAGGTAGAAGTATGGCCAAGATATTATCTAACTTTTATTGGTGAAGTTTGTAATGATTCGCAACGCAACATATATAAAGTATTACCAATGATGGTCTAGAAATTCGTCTAACCATATTTGTCATAATGGCTACTGCTGAAGTGGCTATGCTTGTCATAACGATCTGGGAGCAAAGAGATCACTTAACATTTTAGTCTTAGCGCTCTCATCAATTATTTTCTGAATATTTCCTAACTAACCAAACCGGTCTAGAAAAAAAATTAATATATAAAAAATATTTAAAAAAGACAAAAAAAAAAATGCTCAAGCAATACAAATTCGTAAGTAATTTTTGCATTTTGGGAATGTTTTTAAAATCCGAATTGATCTTTTAATTGTGATGCATTTCAGTTTTCAACTAACAAAAAATTCTTGGTGTTTTAATTTTTTGGTTTAGGTACCAGCCCTTCAACACTACTCAGTACACTTAAGGGTTTTCTGTGTATTCAAATCATATACAGCTCAGTTTTTATGTATAGTACTGTACTTATTTCTATAGCAGTTTTATAAGCAATTAATATGCCCAATCATGTATACTTAACCAGTTTTATATTTATTAAACTGGGAAACATATTTTAACATGACAAATTGACATTTATCAGTTTTCTCAATTTTTCCAATAAAAACAACATTCTCTATAAAACTCGACAAAAATAATAATTTGATTAAATAATGAAAAAAAAATTACAGGAAAAAAAAAGAAGCATGACTTTAAACTCAAAACACAAACAAGGGCCGCACAATGTATAATTTTATCGCGCCACTCTCAAATAGGCATAATAATCATAATAATGTATTTATATATTGTGGCTTAAACCATACACAGGTAATAAATATGACCGGTCTGACAGATTCAAGATTACGTAATCGTTTACCAAGGTTCACAGCTATCTCTTCTAACATTTCATATATTAAACAGTATTAAATTTTTTACCTCTGTATGTATGTATATACAGGTATTGTAAGGTAAATATATTGTTTTTAATGTCGAAAATCGATTGAAAATTTCAGAGAATATTCTTGTTTTTAAGTACTAATAAAACTGACTGTGTCTTAAATCTGCCCCTAGTAATAGGATAATGACCTCAGCAGTGTCTATCCTCAGTCGGGTACCTCGTACCTCAAGACTATAGCGCTATCGGACCGTAACAATCCATTTACACATCCATCATTGTCGATCAATCATTTCTTATTCACCCTTACGTACTTTTCTGTGATAGCTGTTGTGTTTCGTTCTTCTTAAAACTGATTAGTCTCTTCGCCTTATTTTTTTGATAAGGCGTAATAAAACCGTGCCTGTAATGCCTATTATTGATTTTTCTACGTCTTCTTATGTAGACATATTTTAAAAATTAGGTCGGTAATTGTGGTTATCCTGAAATCTACATTCGCTATTTTCCATTTACCAGGTTAGCAGCTGCATCCATATGTCTCCACTCTCTCGTGGTCCCTTCGCTTCCAAAGTAATCTCATTGTTTTATAAATCACACAGGCGATTAGTCTTGGAAATTGAAATTAACTCTGGGATAGAAACAACGAAATTCAAATTCGTAAAAATGAATAATAACATTGAATCCTTTCCTGGGCTTCAAACATTAAGATTCAATGATTTCCAGGTTGGAATTTTTAATTTTCAATTTCGAATAAATCAATTCAGGTAATCAAATAGCCTGTAATAATTTTTTGATAAGCACAAAAATTTTAGAAAAATGGGAATAACAGTTGAATTTTGAAAAAAAAGAAGCAATTAGTGTTGAAATGGAAGTATTTGTAATGAATTGAAAGTCTTAAGTGGGATACTGAGATAAAAGCCTAGGATCATAAAATATATAGACGTTCTTTGACTTCTTCACACCATATTCTTTAATAAAATGTGTATACATTTTGAACCCACTATTTGTATTAGTAAAAATATTAAATTAAAAAAAAAAAAAAAAAAATTGAGAAAAAATTAAATATATCTATATTTTTTTATCAAAACATACAATTTAGTATTTGTAAATTATTAGGTATTTTTACGCAGCTCTATAAAGTCAGCGTCTCAATCAATTTAATTGCTTGGTTTTATCGGCAATCGCTATTGCTTAAATTATAATGTAGTTTTTTTTCTTTCTTAATTTCTTAATAGATATTTATCAACATAGAACAGTTAGGTATTTAAAATTTATAATTTTGTGAAAGGATTTTGTTGTTCTTGTGATATGAATCATTACTTTATTTTGTCTACGATTATATCTTTGTGAAGCTCATTTGAAATCTCAAAAAAGCAAATTATGGATAATTAGACGATTAGATTTAGGGACCAATTGATCCAGAAAACTTTTACTGATTACATCACCTGGAAACGTTGGGTACAAAAAATATTTGGCACGAAAATCGATTAATAAGAAAACTGGCCTATTTTTTTAGAGAAAGTGCTATCCAGCGTTGTCATAGCAGCTTTTTAAAAAATAATTATTAACTGTCAAGCGAAGTTGACACTTAAAATTACTGTAATAATTATCATACGTTAGTCAATCATTCGAAAACTGAAAAGATCTTTTATGATGCTCTGACCTTCATTTTTCTAAACAAATCTTTTTTTTTCTATCGAAAATTTCGACTGATATCCATGTTGAAAAAAAATTAAAATAATGACAACCTCATCCCAAAGTTGGTCGTTTCATATTGAAATAAAGTAGAGCTAAAGAAATTTGTATTTACAGTAGAATAGGAATGAACTTAAAAAATGCATTCAGTGATACAAAATCACTGATGTTAAAGAAGCAAAATCATTTCTTCCATGAAAGAGATAAAAATTTGGTATCATCTGTAAAATGAGTGTTTTGCAGAGGGTGTGCTATAATTGACAAGTTTTTACTTCCAATCTTATGGATATAATATATCGATAAGTAATATACGTTTGTAAATGAAAGCTTCCATGGTCTTCCAAACTCTTTTGGTCTTTATCCATAGTTTTGTAGAGTATCCTCATCAATTATTCTCGTCAAGGTTAGTCGTAAGTGAAGCATTTACTACCACACTCTCGTCTTACTTCGTAAGTATCTCATTGCTATGGCCGACATCGAAATTGCAACAGCTGTTACGGCAACTCTCTGAGCGTATTGTAGCTAGTACAATAACCATAATGTTAATTACAATGACAAAAATATAAATTAACAGCAACCATTATTTTGTTTGTTTAAAAAACACTTTCTAAGAAATTAACCGTTATTAATAACACAACAATATCTCATATAAGTCACAATAGCTACTGAACTACAGAAGTAATCACGGGAATGGGAAGATGAAGACGAGGCGGCTATATTCGCTTGAGTGCATTTTCTTACCTTAAGCTCGAGTACAAAGAACCACCCTTTTGGGGAACTCGAACAAGGCAACACACCAGAATGATCAGCTCCACATTCTCGTTTCTCGTCTGACTATGTGCTACTTTGCGATAATGTCTCTTCATTATACAAATGTGTGATACGGATTAATTAAGTTACTCACGATAGTCGCGTTGTCATCAAACTAAAGATATTTAACGTGACAAATCGAAATATCTGTATCAAGTCTTATAATTATTACAAGGAAAATCTATTATTATTTCAAGACAATACAATAGAATTGGTGTATTTTAAATGCTTAAATAACAAAAAATCCTTGATCTCATGATGTTTTAGCCAAACCAAGCAAAGTTTACAAATATTTAGAGATTTGTACCAGTAGATTTTTGTAAAAAATGTTGAATTAAAAATATAGGAAATAATTCTAAAAATTTAAAAAGGAATAGTTTCTGATGATATTATAAAAAAATGTGTTTTCATGTTATAAAAACTAGATAGATACCAGGTTTTAATGGACATTAAGAAAAAAAAACAAACAACCTTGAGGACAATAAATATTCTAACTAGCCTTGATTTTGTTACTTAAACCAGAAGAGAAACATTTTAGATTTATTTTCATAGCTGTTAAAACACATTATACTTCTTTCATTAATTTGTTTACTTTTATCCAATTTGTTTACTGTGAAAATATTATTAATAATTGGTTGGTTAATTAGTGACAAGTGTTATATCCAACTGTGTAATTTTTAATTGAGTAAATGTTTGCTATCATTGTTTACATTTATATGGCAATACTTCAATAATAGTCTCTATTATACAATGTAGGAAAAGACAAACTTCGAGAAAAGATTGCAAAAAAACGTTGTTGTTCTTCATTGATTAACTTTCAAGTTATAGAAAATTACACAAAAAACAAAATTAAACCATGATTATCACTGCAAAAATTTGAGTTATACAAAAGCATCAAGTGATTCATTGCAAAGTCACATTTCTATAAATTTTTTATCTTCGTACGAACGCAAACGGATCCGTTAAAATTATAGCCATTCATTAAAGTTCACTATTTTTTACCATTTAATGTGAAATTATTAACTTTTTTTACGACTATTCACCATCTTTAAAGGCTCTCTTTACTTTCTCATTAAAATTTTTAATCAAATACTTCTTAACACAAGCACTTTTTTTTTAACCAAGAATTTATTCTTGGAGCAATAAGAAATTTTATGGTGCCTAGACAAATTTTTTTGAATCAAGAAATTTCTTTTAACATTATGGAGCCAACAAACTTTTTTCCTGTGTACCATTCATGAGGTAAGAAGTTCAAACTGGTTTTCTTCCGTTTTCAGCTATGAATTCAAACGGACTTTTAAACAATAAAATAGTCAAATTGGAAGTAATCACAAAATATTTCTTGAAGCCTTGCCCAAAACTTAAGAACCTACGTCCTAAAATCAGTTTAATAGAAGCACCAAAGTCACATATAAGTATTACGTAACACATATATTTCTATTTCAAAAATATTAAATAAATGATTTGATTTGTAAAGTGGAAGAGTAGTTATCTCTCACCCATACCTTCATACACATACACATCTAGATATGATATTATTTAAGGGATACTACTTATTTTCCACAAATATATCTATACATATTACATACACATATAACATAACGGGGAGTGTTTTTGGTTTTTAGGGTACATATTGTATGATAGAACTGTGGAATACACAAGCTTTTAGTTTGATTTGATCACGTACGAATTCATCATAGCGAAACGTTCGGGAGCGTTCACTAAAAACCACATATACACACATTCATAAATTTATATATATATATATGAACCCTATATACCCCACCGAATCATAATATACAGATATAAGCGCCGAGTACAAACTACCCTGAAGTCTATACAATAATATCTCGTGATGTAAGTTGTGTAGTAAGCAGCAAACGTTTCAATTTTTCCCAAAAAACATGAAAAATAATGTAAAATATTAATATAAAAATTTTTTTATTTTTTTTAAATATGTCTCGTATGACCTATTTATGGAAAAAATTTTATTTGATATCTATAAATATTGAAATACAAAATCAAAGATACACAAGGTTGTCTTAGGGGATATTTTGGAATATTATTAAGATTTGGTGATAATAAATTTCACTTTCAAAGAGTTTCTTTCTATCGGTTTCCACAATTCATTATACAATTGATAGAGAAAATATTGATTGAGTGAAAGGTTAAAGTGTGCCAAGAAGTTGTAAATCATATATTGTTATATTGACAAATATGTGCGTGTTTTTCTGTAGAAGATTGACTTTTTTTATTAAATTGATTTTAAACTTTGCAAATGTATCCAATTTTGGTAACAGATTAATTATATGATAATATTAAATTTATCTGAAAACATACCATTTTAAAAAATTCAGAAAACTTTGATATATGAATAGAACACAGAAAGTAATTGTAATTAAAATAATGTAAAAAATTTATTAAAATAATTAATTAAAATAATGTAAAAAATTTAGTGTGTAATGTAAAAAAGAAAAAATTTAACAAGTTAAAACAAACAATTGACAGAGTTAATTGTTGAAATACCATGTATAGACATTTTTGATTACTCTGTCACATATACATACATGTCACACATATATAACGGATATACCCATATATAATACATACTTTGCGCTCTCACGGGTAAACAGTGATCTCTAACACATCTCCTACGGACCCAAGATCCAATTGACCTATGTTGCTCCTTTTTGAACTTAACCTCACTTTGCGTCTTAAGCACGCTATAATTATTTCAGCTTGATATCTCTTTTCTTTTTTGAGAAATTGTGATGACAGACAGACAGACAACCGGAAATGGACTAATTAGGTGATTTTATGCACACTTATACCAAAATTTTGTTCATAGCAGCAATATTCTTAAGCGTTACAAACTTGGTTTATATTAAAATTAACATTTTAATATAAACATTAACTTTACATTAAAATAAAAAGAACGGTAACAAACAATAATAAAAGTCTAGCCTTTTTACGATGTTTCTATCGTAGTTTTTACTGTAATGTTATACCCATGTAGCTGAAGATTAAACAAATTAAACTGATTTTGAATTACGTACAAAATAATGCGTTCATATATTTGTTTCAGATTCTAGATGACGAACCATTAGTGTCACATAATATATCTATGGAGCTAAATCGATAATAATAGACGAAATTCTTTGGCATGATATGGAAAAAAACCTTGTTATTACAAGCGATTTTGTAACCTCCCTATTAAAAACCGGAAATTTTTTTAAATGAATACCTTGATATTTTACCAATTGTTTGAAAATAAAGAAGAATTATAGATACAAAAAAATAGGGAAAAGAATGACAGTAAAATTCAATTAGTCATTAAAACCACCTTCTAAGACAAAAGATTCTACCTACAAAAAAAATTAACATACAATAATTAACAAAAATTGCATTATGTTTACAAATAAAAATTTAATGAAGGTACATGAAGAACATTAATGAAACCTACAAGTGTAAAAAAGATTTACAAAAAAAAAATACGAACGCCATATTGATCAATACTTATAATAATATTTTGATTGCATAAAAAATTATGTACGCTCCCATAAAATTCGCGCCTTAATTTCTGTTCCAGCGTCCTCAATAAATTAATTCATCATATTATTTAGTAATAAATAATATTTATTTTTAAGCATTGAACATATACGTTTTAAAAAAGGTTCGGTTCATCAAAAAAGTAAATAAAAAGTGCATGTGGATTGCAAGATATCTCAACCCTGATGTCTACGATGGACCAGCACTTAAGGTGGTACTATCGGTAATAGACTTTGCATTCAGAATTTAATGAAACTTGGCATAGTTGTCCATTATTATATCATAAATAACCAGTTAAATTTTTATCGGCCTTCAGAGAACTGAAAATCTGAACGTCCAAGTTTGTGAAATAAAATAAGATCTGTGATTTCCCATAAGGATCAATGTTAAAATATCTTTAAAATATATTTTTTTTCAGTTCTCTGAAGGCCCCTAAAAATTTAACTGGTTAATTATGATATAATAATGGACAACTATACCAAGTTTCATTAAATTCTGAATGCAAAGTCTATTACCGATAGTACTACCTTAATAGTATTAAATCTTGTTACTTTTCCCAGGATAATGAAATTTTTTTAGATTTTATGTGACACATACATCTTTTTTTGCTTAGTTAAAGATAGACTCTTTGCTTCGTTAAAGTTGATGTGGTAAATAATTGGGTCTGTCCATAGTATCTAAAATGGCAATTATAACCCAAGTCCCACAAATTGTTGTAGTTTAATATTAAACGTACTATGTGATGCACATGAATGAGCTCCACAATGAGTGGATGGAAACCCTTGTGGCAACATCTTACCTCTATTTTTTACAGTTTAGGAATTTTCTAGTTACCATTCTTAAAAATCACATGCTACTATACTCTGGAAATAGAAGTATCATATTCAATTTAATTAAAAGTATGTAACTTTCAGGAAAAGTTAGGTAAGATTAGGTTAGGTTATATTGGCTGTCCACTAAGGACACACTTAGGCTATAGAGCCCATTGTGATACCATATATGTGTTTTAACACCTTTCCGCTGATAATTTCATTTATCAGCTCCTCAATTTCAGAGGCTGAGTGCACCTCCTTCATGCATGTATCATACACTATACACCAGCCCATCACAATTATATACTACCATTCGGGAATAGTTACCATCGACAAAACTTTGATACAGCCGGTCATAAAATTTTTATTTTTATCAATAAACCAGTAAGTTTTGCCCAAAAAATTTTTTTAAAACAAAAAAATACTATTGAACTAAAGAATACTACTTTGAGACGCTTACAGGAAAGTAAGACTTTGAATTTACGTTGAAATAGACAAATGATTTTACAGCATCCTGAAAACAATGCTTAGCTAGAAAAGAATAGTAGTAGGCTCGGTTCAGGTGTCATAAATGCATCATTCAATTTTTTTGTATTGCGTGGGTTTCAGAAATAATTACAATACATGTGTGTGTATATGTGGTACTAAATATATATGACTATATTTCCACAGAATATAATATGGGTAACTTTTTTTTTCCTCATACAATTTGTTAAACCTACATATTACAAAAAATTATTACCAATAATATGTAATTAATTTAAATTAATGTTATTATCTCACACTATAAGGTATGATAATTTGATTTGTAGGTACTTTTTTTTTTAATTTGCCATTCATGATAATATGTCTGGAAACCAAATAACTTATTATTATTATTGTTTTTTAATAAATATTTAATAAATGCAGTTCTTAATGTCATCATGGCTGCAGTCAAAATAACCGTTCGTTTAATCTTTGCAAAAAAAAAAAAAGAACTATTTGCAGAAAAATTTTTAGGTTAGTTATTTCTTAAGAGAATGGACTTTTTCCTTTGGTGGATTTAGTTTCATTTAATTTCCCTGAATTGACATGCTACAGCACTTACGCGGTTTTTAAAAGGACAATATATATTGTCAAAGTTATGCCATGATTAACAATATAGTTGATGGACGGTGTAGAAAAATTAATAGATTTTCAAGATGTGAAATATTGATGACAAATTTGTGCATACCTAAGTTAATTTAAGAAAAAACAAAATGTTATAATGATAATAAAAATTAATCTCTAAAGCAAGAGTGTATCGTCTGAGGAAAAAACACTCTTGGTTTCAACATAGATTGCGCCAAATATTTTTAATTGTAAAGCTATTTAAACGGCACAGGGCTTTCTCTTATGAATTTCTTGTAATATTGGAATTAAGGTGCCATCTTATTGAATACCTTACATTTTCTGGCGAATAGATTGAAATAGGTGCAAAGATTGAATCAAAAAGATTTAATGGTATCTCAGAATTTTCTCCATTGTATTTGCATTTTACTTTATTGAATTGTTACAAAGATTACTTCGATCCTTTTTAAAATCTGTGGTTTTGGGTATATTTATTTATATCGTGATCTGTAGGTGTTCAATGGTAACGCTTAATTTCTTACTTTAATCTGTTCGTTACTTTTGATGTCACCTTCGCAAGTAATAGGTGATAATTATAATTGTCTATAGAGGCAGAAGTTCGGCTAATTTCACGGAAACTTTTCACCAAATCATAAAATACTTTAACAGTAAACTCAAGTGTACCTAAAGTTTACGCTTACAATATGCTTTCATTAAAATTAGTGTTAAATCTAGCTTGAAGTGGTATAACTTTCTTGTTTTAATTTTAAAATTAGCGATATCACATAAACTTTTAATACTTCTTAAGTTGTCTCTAGCACGCAGAAGAAAGACTCCGTATTTTCGTATCGAATACTTTTGTAATATCTAGGTAAAGAGTAAATCTTTACAAAATCTACCCTACTTATTACATTGATGCTCATACATTTTATCGTATTTAATATCATTCATTTTATCCTTTTATTTTCCTTTTGGACTTTACTTTTTCAATATTACATCAATATGTCAAATCAAACATCAAATTACTTCTCTTATCTTCGAGGAAAGTCTGTGCTTTCTTTGTTAGTAATAAGTAGATATATTCACGTAGTCCATTGACACGTAAATTAATGTAATCCAGCGCGATGTTATTTAAAAAAAGTAATTACAAAATTTCATTCGTTACATTAAAAAAAGAAAAACTATTACTTTCTATTAAATATCGCACAAAATATTTTATACCTCTCTATCAAAACGAGTAAAACAAAACAAAAAAATTTAGTACCAAGGAAAAAAAATTCCAATAGTAAATCTATAATATCCCTTGAAAACATTTGGAGAAAAACAAAGATAACATTATATACACAAAATAGTGTATTAAATGAAGATAGATTTGTCTTTTTTTGTTTTTTGGAAAAAAACGGCGAAAAATAAAATAATTTCTAGTATAGAGTAATGTGGTATATTGGCAAGTTTGTTTTGTCTAAGAACTAGATTTCAATAATTTCTTAATATTTCATATCAATCTTGAATATCCTCTAATTGAAAGAGTACTTTTCTAATCATAGTCCTTCTAAATAAGTGCAAATAAAATACAGAATGAACTCACAGTTTCCGATACACCAATTTAGTATATGAAAATTGAATGAAAACATTGGAAATATCTCCTTTGAATGCTTTTGGTTAGAGTAGTTTTATACATAGTCTTTCATACTGATATTTAGAAAAAGGAATTCCTAGTACTCTCTACAGTCTGTAACTGAATTGGAAGTCCCTTACGTTTCTCCTCTTATTGTATTCCAAAAAGTGCAAGACTGCGCCTTCAAATTGATACAATACAGTAAAATCACTATAAAATGCTTGAAGTTTTCAGAAAATCACGAATACTAATAAACCTGTGGTACCAGGAAAAAGACGGCAAAATTATTACCGGGGCAAAATGTATATTATTACCGGGCTATGTGTACTATGCCTGCTTAAAACTCGGCAGGTGAAAGGATCAAATCCTAGCAGAAATCAAAACAAGTGTTCATTAAAATTAAAAATAAATGATATTTACTTTCAAATAAAAAAGTTTGGGATGGATAAAATAAATAAGCTAGATCAAAATACTGATATCCAATACAAAAAATTATATAAATATTTGCTTAATCTGATCTGTGAGATGGATCAATCAAGGTAAACGATCTGAATGAAACAGTCAATACAAATCAAACCATGTTTTATAAGCAATTGTTTTATTTCAAAATATGAGCTATATAGAAGAAATCAAAATAGGTGGTCATAACTTTGAAAACATCAGAAGAACTAACGATAAAGTTCCTATGGCAAATGTTGATATCAAAAAATAAAACTTTTCAAACATTAGTACAGAAATTGACATAGTCAATGTAAAAACACTGAATCTTGGTATCTTGGTAATATGATTACAATCGACAGAAAATCCAACAGGAAAGTCAGGAAAAAAGAGAAAAAGTATTGTATGCATTTACACTAAGCAAAATTTTCGCACGTGTGTTTGGTCAATGTTGAGTAACGATTGTAAGAGTTTGAACATGAAAATTTATTCAAATTGTGAAAGCGAGTTAATTATGGCGTTTCAGGACAATTTTCCTCTAACAAAATGGTCAGAATTTATATCTAACTATAAAATATATAGAAACATTAAAAACAAAAAAGTATCTGGTAAGAAACATTCAGAAACTTCAGTCAGAATTTTTGGGACACGTTATGCGAAAATGGGTCTTAGAAGCAGGTAAATTCGCAGGGAAGCGGTGTATAGAAAGAGAAAAAGTTTGTGACCTAGACAACTTGGTCTGCGTAGATTAGTCAACTGAAAAATTAATTAATATAGTATACGATAGGAAAAAAAGGAACTATATGATAGAGTTTTGTGCAACCACATATAACATTCTCATCATCAACATCTTGCATTCCATATTTTTTTCTTTTCAGTGCATCCTTTTTAATGACAAACACAATTAAGAATAGAGCCAAAACAGTCCTAATAAGTTATGCGTGGTATACAGTATACACAATACAGTATAGTCCATAGAGTAGAAATGATGATATTTTTATGGAACAAAGATAAAGAAAATTGTATATACAAGTGAAAAAGAGAAAAAAATATTTTATAATAGAAAAAGACAGTATTACAATACACACAGTACTATAGTATGTATTTGATAGTAGTATAGTAAGTGTAAGTGTATAGTAGATATGTAACTGTGTATATGGAACGGGGTTGCAATTTTTCTCGTAGTGTACGTGATTTGAATGTTTAGTTTGGTAGCAATATATACGCCACTTACATGTGGTACACTAAGTTTTTACAATGAACAAAAGTTTCATTTTGGGAACAGATTTTTCCACTTATTACTTTTAAAATTTGTACCAATATTCTTATGTGAGTATGTTCCTATGTGCTTACTCCAACGCTACCACACGCTCCCACAACACACAAATGTATAATGTAGTAGGGAACATTGTATTTGCCATAATAATAGTAATAATATAAACTCGTTTAAGTGAAAAGATATTTTTTATTATAATCATAAATATGCACGCGATATTCGAAAAGTACTCAGTAATATCCTTTTTTGTTTTTGAATATTGATCCACAAAATTTAAATCTATATTTTCGTGAAACTATTCTAATTAAATAACCTTAAAAGTACCCATAATAACGGCGAAACTAAAAGTATAACAAGAACATCCACTGGAAAATGGAAAGTAAAATGCAAATAATATTCGAAGAAAATCGAGAGCAAATAAAACAACAGACTATATAGAAGCAGTAACCAAAAATGTAGTAGGACAAGTCAATGAACAATTCAAAAAGCTTGACGAAGGAAACAAACAAATGAAAACTGAAGTTAAAGAACTGGAGGAGAAAATGAAAGATAGATGAAAATGGTCAAAAATAAGAGTAACATAGTTCTCTTCGGAGAAAAAAACACAAGTAGGAAGAGATTAGTGGAAAACATATCTAAAAAAATAGCAGTTACTTTGGATTAAATATCAACTATCTAACATTGATCATATCGGTTATGTTTAATTAATTAATTTCAAGGTTATGGTAAGTAGAAAAGTTGGAAATATATTTCAGAAATTAAGTTTTACAGTAAAGTTTAATACATTATCTCGCATTTTAATGACTTATATCAGTGAGACAAAAAACTTCTTGGATAATTATTAGGTATATATACATGAAAACACGGAAAAGGAGATACTAAAAGACTGGAAGATAAGAGTTATAAAACACGAAGAAACACACAAATTGGAACTTCACGGCACATATTTTATTAAGAGAAATTATATTAAATTTTACATTAATTAATCATCGAACCATCTTTTTTTAAGTCTTATACTACTTATTCGCACCATGCGTGAGTTTTATAGTATGCGTTTCCATGATAACGATACACTACTTTAATTATAGAATTGTATGGATGCATATATAATTGTATGGATTCCATTTATGGCTTACATTGAAAATTTAATATTATTGTCTCACAAAAATTATTGTCTCACAGTTTAATTAATTAGTGTTTTTCAATAATTTTAATTTGACATTTTCTATAAGATTAACATGTAAAGAACTGCAAATTAGTCATAACAGCCTCCTTATTGCCTAAATTTTTCATTGGAAGCGCCTGGCATCGATTTCATTACCCCTACCGTGACTACGCACACAACGAATAGCAGACAGCTATTTATAGTAGGGCGAAATTCGTCTATTAAAGATCCGAAAATCACCAATTATGAGTGTACTCGTAGAATTTTATCCAATTTAAGTCTTTACTAGTCAATCTATGCAACAGACTTAACAAGAAAAAAATTATTTGTAATAAATTTTCAAATTTATTTCCATTTAATTTATGTGCAAAGCAGAGACAAAAGTTAGTTTATCCCAATATTAATCTATTTTGTCTAGTTTACATAATATATCGAATTAATAAAAAATCCTATTTGATCTACATAAATTAATCAATCAAGTAAATGTAAAACCACTTGAAGGTAATGTAAACCAAGAATTGAAATCAATTTGTAAATCACGTTTCTAAACGTTTCTGAATAAAAGCTAATCGTTTTTAAGTTGATACTACTTCCCACATTACAAGTAAGGAACATAATTTTTGATTTACTGTGAGTATTTTCAAAAAAAAATATGAGTGAATATATACCAATTTTAAAGAAAGCGTTGGCGTATTATTTATTAAATATTATATTCGTATTGTTGTTAAAAATCATATTATATTTAACAGTTAACACAAATTTTATTTTAATCCAAAAGTTGTTCAAATCTTTATGTAGATCAAAAATAAGTGAATTGAGAGGGGAAGGAATAAAGAAATTTTGGATTATAAGATAATGGCAGATCAAGGTGTTCTATTTTCTTGATTGTACCTAGGAGGGAACTTAAAAGTATATATACATAAAGGTTGCAAAAAGCAAAAGAGTTGAAATCAAAGAACGTTGAGGACCTGATTTATAAGGAAACATTACAATAGCCTGCGTTTTAGGAGTGTTCTGCAAATCGATAATATTCAAGTACTACACATCAAAAAGTCCACAAAAAATATTGTCAATAGGTGAATGGACACAAGAAAATTTCAATTCGTTTTTTGAAACTGGAAGAATTTTCAACTCTTTCGGTAATCCAGTTCGACTTTTAATATGTTTGCCTAGTGACGTGGTAATAGGACCTTTTGATACTTGATAAATCCCAGATACTAGGTTCGAAGCCAACTTTTTTTCCACCAATTATCAATCGAACAATAACGGCTAGGACTTTTACACAGAGATGCTTGTCAATCGAGTTGCATTTAAAAAAAATTTATATGGATTAAAATAAAGTAACTCCTAAAGTTTGTAGTCAAAAGACATTTTGTCTGAATTCAATATGCCCAAGACTACTATACCTGGTTATTTCTCTGAAGATAATTTAAACGTATCAAAGCTATGTTGTTATCAGCGTGGGTTTGAATTAAATACACTTATCTATCTATACCTGTAAGCAGTTAAATGTTTTTTGAATAAAGGAATTTATTCAAAAAATATTTTTGTCTTCATAAAGCCTATAAGCAGCAGTAATATGCTTTGTAAAAACTAAAACTGATTCCTATCCTATATTCCTAATTTGATATCTTTTTCTTCTGTTTTCTAACCCTATGACGTGACATACCTTGAGTTTATAATAAATACTTTAAGCAGGTCTTGAATTTGAAATTAAAAGGTCACTAGAATTAACCACTTTTAAAGAATGATTCAAAACTTCAAAATTATTAGACTGTAAATTGTATTGAAAATGCACATAGCATGGTAATAAAGGATTTAGTCTTCTCATTTTGTAAACACTTGTGACTTCTCTTCATTATTAGAAATTTTTCAAACTATTACTTCACTAACTCTGTTGGCCGTTGGTAAAAATCGGAAGGTCTCATAGTTTTGAAGGTAT
This sequence comes from Chrysoperla carnea, assembly GCF_905475395.1. NCBI lineage: Eukaryota > Metazoa > Arthropoda > Insecta > Neuroptera > Chrysopidae > Chrysoperla > Chrysoperla carnea. The sequence goes on along the minus strand of NC_058337.1, from coordinate 67,100,611 downwards.
AAAAATGGCTTAAGGTAATGCATCAATTGGCAATATTAAAAGTATTTTCTTATTTATTCTTTACGTTGAATAAACGAAATCCTATGGCCGAAATGTGGTCCTGGTGACACTAATTTTCGAATTATATCGATTTTAAAACTTTTTTGGGGGCCACTCTAATCCATTTTATAAACTTGTTATTAAAGTCTTTTCTGGTGTATTTTTTGCACTGAACCGAATTCAACCGATTCCAGGGCTGATATCCAGTTATTAAAAATACTACTATCTTAATTACACTATATATTTGTTGACCACAATTCTACTTTGCGAGATTTCGGTTGCGAGGATCCAAAAACCCTATTTTTGGATATTTGCGTCGAAATATTCGTCGACCGTATTTTGATCTCTATACATTCTGCTATGGATAGAGGTCAAAATACAATACAATAGATATGTATGCTGCTTCCATTCGATTCAGTGCACCAAAAAACATAAAGAGTAATCCTTTAGTTTCAGGGCCTCCTTCTATAATTCTAGAGATTCTAGAGATTTTTATTGTGAAGCATGCTTGCACATTTGCTTTTCTATGTCCAGACTACACATTGTCAAATAGTTAGATTATGGTATATTATATTTATTTACCCGTCTTCTAACACCACAAATATCTAAAAAAAATATTACCATGAATAAACTTTTGTATTCAATCACGCCTCCATAAAAAAATATCTCATATATAAGGTAAAAATAATAATGTCATTTCTTTTATAAATATGCACTGAAAGTCTATTTATTTATTTTTTTATTTTATATTATTAAAGTCAAGATGATTTTCTACATGAAAGAAAATCGATTGACGTAAATTAAATGAGAGAAAGCTCCTCGTCCTCTTTCTAATACTGTTTTTATTTTTGTTTTTTTTTATAAAAAGGTCAACTTTATGTGAGTTTGAATACAATAATAATGTACATCTGAACAAAAACTTAATCAAAACTTTTTCTAAATATTGAATTCTCCTAGTCTACAGAGTATTATCTACTTAAGATATTTCCTACGCTTTCCTTGCATAAGTATTCCGTTGGTAAAGATTTAATCTTCTAGTCCTAGGAGCCTTTTTCTAACAATGGATGTATGGACGTTAGTTTACAAAAATAAAAAATAAAAAACAAAGTATGGTGACTTCGAGAGTCTCAACCAATTGCTTTACATACTGAGAACATATTTTATGTTTAAAATTTAATATTGGAAGTAAAAAGGTCCTCAAATTTGGATTTTGGGGAATTCAAAGAAGCATTTAATAAACACAAATATCCCGTTCAAACAGAATTTAAAATTTCTGTGACTCTTTAGATGTATAAAGTGTTGTTAAAAACTTTTGAAACATACTGTCTATCATAAAAATATTGCTCACATTATAACAAGAGAAATAACGCCCCTTTTTGACAATACGTCTTTAACACACCTTTTCAAGAGTATCTTAAGAGGCAATTACATAAAAACAAAAGACGATATTATTATCACTATAAGCACAATGATTTTATAGAAATATTAGGATACCATACCAAATTAGGCCATAGACTAGCCTAGTTACTCTGAAGGATTTTGTAAATAAAGGAGCTGATATGAAAGAACAGGAAGATTATACTTTGCCAAAATAGAAACAATTCTGAAATTACTAATAACAAATACAAGGTAAAAAAAAAGTTAATGTTTTTCAGTTAATGTGACAAAGAATTTGCTTTACTTTCATAATAATATTGATTACAGTATCATTAGCGAGCACATCAAATTCATTCTTTATATTCGCCGTTTTTGTTTCTTAGTTTTAAAATTGATGTGGTCATACATAACATTTTTTCATACTCTTTTTTGTTTGGTGAGGAATGTTGTGCAATTTTTGACCTACCCATGTAAACATAACGTTTTTGTGTTATTGAAATAACTAGTTGGTGATATAATAAGAATATAATTATCGGTAATAAAAACATTTAACATTTTTTTTTTAATATTAAAAATATATATTGAACGCTTTAAGTTATAATCATATTACTTGGCCTGACGACGAGTTTTATGTATTGAAAGTAATAGACATTAAATCATTATAAAGGTACTTGTGTGATCAATATTTTGTAAAAACGTTTTATATAAAATCAAAAGATGATTCATTTGGTTTATGTCATCCAGTGGCTATCAACAGTTATTCATGCATACATAATACGTATGATCGCAATGAATAATGAATAAAAAAATTAGCTTCTTAATATATTTTAATTAAAATATAATACAGAAAATAGAAAATAAAATTAAAATACACACTTTATCAATACCAAAAATATTTTGTTGGCCAAAATCACACTTTTTTCCCTACCATTTTCTATGTCTTCCTTTCTTAGACAAGATATTTACGTTAGCAAAAAAAGTTAATAATATCAAAGTGTCACATTTTTTTTTAAACGCGAGTAAACAAATAATTAGAAAAGAAAAAGAAAAACTAAAAAAAAAAGTTTATTTATTTACTAATTTTTCTAAAATTTTCCTTTTTTAAGAAAAGTTTAGGAAAGAAACAATTTAGTTATGGGATTCTTAAGGCAAAGGTCATTAACGCACTTTTCATATTTGGCGGATAAGGGCTAGATTGAAAAAAGTGCAAGATTTTTGCGATTATGAATTTTGTTTTTAAATTTAATGATGGCTATTTGGATGTATTTTTCGCCCCGAATATGATATGTAAGTAGACAACCAAAACATTTATGCCATTTATGTAAATCAGTACCTACGAAGTACGTTTATCTTTGGAGAGAAATTACAAGACCAATTATAGGTCGATTTATCATAATGTTAACTTTAGTGTGGGTACTTGGTGTTTCCAAAATCTACGATTTGTTTTATTTACCTACATAACATTCATTCAGCGTTATTTCAACGTTTACTTTAGGTAATATTTTTCAGATTTTTCAGCGCTATTGAAGTCAGACCAGATCCTCAATACGAGTTTACTGTTAATACTGTTTTCTTTATAAATAATGCATTACGAGTCTTTCATTATGTACTTTTGTTATTCGGAAAATTTGAAAAAAAAGTTACTTTAAGCCCTAGATAAAATGATTCCATCTAATTGCTTCTTGTATATGATGATTACACAAAAACAACCTGCACACAAAAAGAGACATAAGCAATCTAATTCATTGCTTGCTATAGTTGCTGTTGCTGTAGTATAAGTAATGTCTTGTAGTGCGCTAAGCAAACTTAAAATTAACTAACAAGTTGTATATGTAAGATATGTATGTATTTATGTATGTATGTATGTATGTTGTTGTTGTAGCTACCTGTAACACTAAAGTCAATGATTATCAGTAATTGATCTTGTTTGATTTATTGAGAAGGAAACTGTTGTTTCATAATCATTTTTTATTACCTATAGCTGAACTACGTACGTTATAAGAGTTGTGGCTCTTGTTCTGATTCTTGAAAACCTATTAAAATGATTAACAATGAATATGAAAAAAATGTGTATCATTTTAAATTAAATATTTTATCTAAACGTATTATGTACAGGATTATTCAATTCAAATGATCGTTGACGATCATTCATATGGGCCTATTATCTGGCGTTACACTCAGACCATAACGTCTTTTATTCGCTGATCACTCGAGTTCCGAATTTATTTTCAGAGTAATGAATGCACTGATTTTATGCAATTGTTAAGTAAGGTGAGCGCTTTTGTACTGTACGAGCATATCAAGCCGTCTAATGAATTTTTATTACGATTGCTATAATCCTTGATTCATGTGACCCAACTATTACAGTTAACAAAGCTAGCTGCGATTTAACGTGTGTTTGCATCATCAATAGAGCAGAGTCTCAAATTCAATACAAAAAAAAATTAAACTGTGTGTTGAGTTTTGATTTGATTTCAATCAGAAGGTAGCAAATATAAGTATGTAAGGCATCTTTACATTAAACGGCTAATGAAAAACTGTAAATTCCTTACGAAAGTCTAAGACGAAAAATCCGTTGTCGTTTTTCACTAACTGTTATCGATTAAGCTTTGTAAATTATCGTTTTTAATTTTGGAAATACTACTCTGTTGAAGAAAATTTAGTTTTATTTAAAACTATATGTACTCTGCAGGTGTTAATTTATCGAAAAAATTGATCTGTTGATAAATTATAGTGAACTTAATTTCCAACAATTTTTTTCTTATATCTGTTTGGTGGGGTAATTTAGAGTGACCTGTACATTGAAATATATGGAAAATAACAAAGCCAAAAGGAAGTTATTGAAAAATCCAACCTATACATTTTTCCAATCAAATACATCATATATCGGCAAAAAAGACTAAATTGAAAAATATTTTTTAATTAATAGAATAATGTCCGACATGTTATTACCTACCACACGGCAAACTTTTTTTTTACAATTATAATTTACATTGCTAAGAAATCAAGAAAAAACTTTTTAAAAAGATTATCTTTAAGCTATTTTAAAATCTACATGGTTTATCGCAGGAAATTTTGGGAATGTACACCAGTGAACGCTGTAACAAACAACCGCAAGAAGGTGCCAGACGTACTTCATCAATGCCTATCTCAAATGAGAAAGAAATATTCAAAAACCTGCCGTTGAATTCAACTTTTTTTGTGATGTTAATTCTTATCCCATTATGTATCATAGAAATGAATTACCCAATACTTCTAAGCAACATGTAAAAATAACATTGATATAATATTATTTATAATCCAAGACTAACTGCTAATATACAGCAGCACATAAGATAGATCTATACAAGTTTAATAAATAAACACACTGGCTGGCATGGCAGTCAACAGTGGCGTGTTATAATTACAAAAACTTTTATTGAATAATCGTTTATTTCGCTGTGATTTCTAATTACTCTCTGAATGTGGTGGAATTCAAGAGATAACCAATGTCAGATTAAAAAAAAAATTAAAGATACCACTTGTAAGATAATCAAATAGTGGTTTTTTTTGTTCTGTTGGTGTTAATTACATCTTTCAAATTATAATGCGATGGACAGTTTATAATTATTCCATGTAAATATTTTATGTGATATCGGGAAAAAACTTCTTCCCTAACTCAAAATTCAGCAAAATTTCTAGACATATTTTTTATATAAAGTAGAACTACATGGATTTTTATTAATTTTTTGCAATAAAAAAATCATAATAAACAAAAAAGAAAATAAAAAGAGAGATATTATAAGTTTGACCGCTATTAGGTGTGTGTATGTGTCGGTTTGTGTGTCCGATTTTGATTTTGGCTTTTTTTTCGAAAGGTAATTTAAAGAAGAATGTTCTTAACTATGTTTTAAGAAAATAGATTCATTTTTGAGAGAGCTACGAGGAAAAAAACTTATGCAATATTTTCCTAAATGTTTTTTAGTTAGTTACTCGTACCAAAAGGGTTATAAAAGGGACCTTGTTAATAAGAATCCGCTTTCTGACTGTCTGTCTATCTGTTGGCAGTATCTCATAAAAAACAACAGTTGAACAGCACAAACTTTGACACAGCGTGCATGGCCAAGTGCAATTTTAGGATTCCGTACTTTTTTTGTTTTTTATAAAAGTATTTAATAAAAAGTACAGTGTGTTATATTATAGTATTTGTACGATGTTATGTAACCCTCGTGTGCGAATTCTATTCTAATTTGACCAAATTATTTATGTATTTTAAAATTAAAATAACTGGGTAAGTTTGGAAATATGAATGGATTTTTCTCTTTCAGCATTTTCGAAGTCGCACAAGTCGTTTACGAAACACTTCGCTGCCACACATAGTATAAGTCTAGTAGAATTATTTAACGTAGTAGTTGCTTTTTTGCAAAGGTGATGAAAATTCCTTAAAGGATTAACCAAGTTTACTGTGATATATTCCCAAAATATAAAAAGATATTGTTGACCTAGTTCTTCAAACAATTTTTATTTGCAACACTTCGTTTGAATACAGTGCTTAATTTAAAAATTTGTTAAATGGCTAATAAGTTGAAAGTTTTTCTTTTTAGACTTATTTAAATTTCCTGTAATTTTAATCCCAGTATTTTTTCTTAATAATAGGAATACTATATTTTAGAGGTGTTAATGATAATATTTATTACTGTGAGAAATAAAGTTTTAAAGAAAAAATTGAAATCAACAACCAACAGCCTACATAAAAAACTCGAGTTAGTAAATGCATTTTGAAATACATTTTAATATATAAAAAAAGAATTGTGCACCCACATACATAAAACACTTTATAATATCCTTCTGTAGGTGATATCAAATATCAACAATTCTGCACAAAAATTTATTATATGCAATAAAATATAATTTTACAACATTTAATGACGGCGCAAAAGCGCTTTAATATTTAAAGTAACTTTAACTCATATTAAAATATAATTTATGATTTATATCTAACGTTTATAATCATTGCATAAATAATGATAAATAGGTTACACTGTAGGTATTTATTATAATGGTTGATTCTTAATTATATTGAGATTTAAACCGAAAATTGAATGAAGTTTTAGTCAATTTTTTCCCTTCCGTTTACCAAGGAATGTAAAGCAGAGCAGTATATCCAATTGCACAAACCCTATAGTTTCCCAATTGCAAAATCTTAATCAGATCCCTGCAAAATAAAAAAAAAAATTTCTCCCAATTTGGGATATAACTGATATCAATTCCACTTACGTTGCACTTTCTCAGAAATTTATTATTTATACTCACTCCATTTTGTTGTAGGTATATGTACTATTTAACTAAACTTGTAATGATGGCAATTGTTTCTTTCTTAATCACTCATGTAGTTACTAACCTGGTACCCGCCCGTTTCACTGTGCTAAAAAGTAAAAAACACCGCTTTAAAGCCTCCACCTCTCTTGATGTGCACAGTTTTCAATTTTATTAAATGTAAAACAGTCATAATTCATTGAGTATATTAGAAAAGTTGACCATGAATGGTTTGACATTTACTATTTTAAATTTTTACAGAATACTTTAATTCATGGTTCAAAATAATGATTACAGATCTGCTCCATCTCTAATCATCATTTTGAACCATATCGTTATAAATGATTGCCCATGTGATATTCTGAAGTATGAGCTATATTGATGTACAGTTTCATGAAAAACCATTCGCTAGTTTTAGCGTGAAAGCGTAACAAACAAACAAACAAACAAGCAAACGTCCGTACTTTCTCATTTATAATTAAGATACAATATTAAAATAACTTGGTTGTGCTATCCTAATATCTTTTCAGGAAATATGTTCTTACATAAGTCCTAAACTTGCTAAACTGGCGTCCCTTAAATACTTTTTACTTCATTGAGTTTTTGGGCAGGTCCCAATGAAGCAAAACCGATAATAAACTGCTTTCCTCAATTCAAAAAGTTCTAGCATCAATTTGGCTCATCCTGTATAAATGTTTATTTCTGCTTAGAAAATAAGATTTTATATATAAATAAAGATGCAATCATATTATATTATTGTTTTTCTTATTTCTTGACTTCTTTTTAAGGTGTGTGAAAAATTATTATCTTAAACATTAATTCATATTATATTGGATTATGATTTATTTGTTAATTGTACTAGGTATGTGTGTTTAATGGAAGTTTTTCATGTGCAGATTTTCATATTTTTAAATCGTGTTGGAAGGTCGTCTAATATTACTTCCTTTTCCTACTCATACTCTATTTTCGCACTGTTTTACATTCGATAAATAATTAATTGCTCATTGTTTTACCAAATTTACCAATCGCTTTCTTATTATTATTTAGTCCAATAATATTCACAAAAATCTCAGAAATACAAGCCCGTATAATTTTTTGGCAAAAAAATTACAGTTAAAAATTTGTATATTTCATCTCTTGTCATGTGTGCACATTGGCCATATTCTAGGTATCTAAAGTAACGCTTTGAGATAAGAAAAGTCGATGACTGATGTCGAGAGCTGATTCTGAAAATAAGCTCTGCAAGCTTCACTCAAGGTGATGAAACTATTTGAACTTCAGTGCTGTATGTATGTTTATCCGGGTGGAATCTTGCAACTTAATTTTGAAGCAATTATTGTCAACCGATAGAGCTTAAATTTTGCGTGTACGCTTAGTTTGGATGACAGTATATGGAAAGGTAAGTGGCATCCTGATTTTTCCACAGATTCCATCAGATAAATCAAGATCAGTTATAAGAAATGGGCGTTCCAAAGTCATTCTAAGGGATTGTGAATTATAGAGTTCCAAATAATGACAAGAAGTCGTCGTCGTAAACAAATATGAACGGTCACAATATGTGAAGACATACAGGGGCACAAAAAGTTCTTACATCCAAAACGATAAAATGCAAGGTAGGAAAAATCTTTAATCAATTGGAGTGTTGTAAATCAAAAGATTAGTAAAAACATTCTGGTTTTGGATTAGGATATATCAATACGGGATGAAATTATTAATCTTAACTCAATCTTAAGTCGATAAAAATCGTGTTAAAAGAAGAGTCCATTACAAATTACGAACATTGCTTATTTTGACTTAGATTACATTAGTTTTGGTAAAAATAGCTTTGCTCATAGACGTCAGGTAAAATAAAAAATAATTGAAATAAATCGGTGACGAAAATTAAAAATAACCAACCAGCACTGACATACAAAATCATCAATCGGTTATATATTTTATGACTTAATTGATTTACTAGATTTAAATTAATGAGAAATTCACACGAAATATTGAAAACGAGAGAGCAAGATATTTCAAACATTTTATGAATTATTAAAATACAACAACCCCACTGCAGGATATCTTCTTAAAAACAAATAAAAGTTAATTAATATATTTATTAGTTTTTTTTCTTCTCCAATTTATTAATTTGCATTTGCAATATTCCCCTCCTGCAGCTTTATTGGTTGTTTTTAAATATATACTTTTTTTTTACCGTCAATATACATTGACAAATGTGTTTCACTGTTAGGGCATTTCACGATACATTTTTATTTTTATTTTAGTAATTCTTCTCCTTCTTTTTTAAACACTCTTGTGTGTGTCTTTTTTATGAGGCACTAAATAATTGAAGACATCGTTTTTACTTACTGTTATTGTAAAATGACTAAACATTTCATTCCATTTACAAAGAAATGAAATGTTTCAAATGCCATCTTTTTTATTCACTTGATTTAATTATATTCACTTACAATCTGTTAATACCAGGATATTTCAAATAATTTGCAATTAGTTTAGATTTTAATGTAACAACTACGCAAATTATTTAACATTGAGATGATAATTTGACTGAATGAAAATACAGTACGAAACAGAATCTTGATTTTCGAAGAAGAGTAAGCAACTCAGGCCAAACAAAGTGTTATCTCATTATAAAGAATTTGTAATTTAATTTCTAGCGAAATCTAGAATACCAATTTCCGATACAGTTTCTTAAAGCGCCTGATATACGTTCCAAAAAATTTAATCTTAACTAGAAATTCCAAACTGTATGTATATGTAGACTTTCTCAACGACAACCAGCTATTTGATGATCAGCGACTAAGTTTAGTAATTTATTAACTAGTGATTTTTTGGAGTGTGGGATATGTAAAAGCTAGAAGTTTAGGTAATTAGAAAAACATTCATGGAAAATTCTCGACGATTAAACTATATACCGGACATTAAGAAATAAATGTTACGCGAACTTAATTGATTGTCTTTAAAACGCTTTTTAGTTAAATTTTCTTTGAAAGTTAAAAACCTAATCAAATGCAATTTTTAAAAGACAAACCAACTATAAATAAAAGTATTTAATCTAAAGAAAAAACCTTCGATTTTTTACTAACGAGTGAAAATTAACTCGACTCTAGAATTCAATAAATGAACAAGGCATATGTCTAAAATTCATTATAGATGGAATCCATATTTTTCATTCAATTCGCTTTAACGCAGTAAACAAGGGTGACAATAATATTTGAAATAACGAAGCAAGCGCATACATCGTATTCACTTTCATTCCAATGCATTCTAGCACTGCTGATTCATTTTATTCCTGTTACCTCTGTATACAGACTTTACAACACAATCTTATATAAAATACATGTAATATAAAATTTTTTTATAAATAATAAAATTTTTTCGGTGAAATATAAAATGATTTTCCAAAGTTTGATTTTTTGTTTTTTCTTATATTGATAATAAAAAAATCTTTAAAAAGTTATCCTCATTTATAATATCCTTAAAAGCGATATCCCTTTCTTTTATTACAATATAATACTTCGAACTTAAAAAATATCTTTATAAATTATAATTCATGTTTTATTCTGATATATCAGCTATATTGCTGTACGTTTCGTTAAAAACCGTTCGCTAGTTTTAGCGTAAAAACGTAACAAAGAAAAAAACAAACATGCTTACTTTCACATTAATGTATGGATAACATAATTATAAATAAACATAGCATTTGGATTCTGATGACGTCATTAAGTTTAAACATTCGATTTACATTTTGCCCACTAATTTTGGGTCATACTTTTCAGCTGTGATGTTAATTTTTCGCTATCTATCACTTTTGTGCTTAATTTCGGGACCAGAACTCGACATTCTTGAAACTTATTAGAGCTAGGTTAATTTTGATCACAAATTTGAAGAGTATGACCCAATTTAAGTAGGATTACATACTTGGTTTATAAAAAATGCCTATATTGCTTTTAATGAACAGCGAATATATTAATAAAAATTACAATTTAAATCCAATTTTGTTTGCATTACTCTGCAATATTTACTAGATTGATTGTCAACAAAATACCCCAGTAACATTTAGGAGAGTAATGAGTTCCTTGTATTGCTCGTAAACGTAGAGAGAAATCAACACTTTAATTTGATACTCTATCATTTGAATAATTTACAAAATTTTATCAATTAAATGTACAACTCTTTAAGGTAAAATGACACATTTATGGCGACTCTCCCCCATTTTGCCTTTACTCTTATGTTGAATACTATCAGTATACGAATTTTCATCAAAATCGTAAGAGCCGATCCCGATATATCTATATATATATATATATATATATATATATATATATATATATATATATATATATATATATATATATATATATATAAGGCGCAACCTAAATACTTGGCGCTATGTATCCTCGTTACGACCCTGCTCAGTCCCTTAAAAATGTACTGAAAATTGGGCTGCTTATCCAATTGATGCATTTACTTGAATGCAATACTATTACATTCTTAATCAGAAGGTTTACTTTTGAAAATAAAATACTAATCATTGTATTAATCGTATTCATTAGTAATACATCGCATTTGTATTAAATTATATAATTATTATTTATATATTTTATAATACGAATTGAAAGATCCCTCTAAATGTGTGTTTAATACGCATGCAGAAAGTGTATGGCATTCGCACTAGATTCTTCATTTTCCATATTCAAGTATACTGCATTTTATTTAATCTGTATATAGAGGTCACATCAGATTATGCATATATATCTGGAGGTATTATAATATATAACTTATTATATATAGAGATATTGACAGAATTATTTTATAAATGACATTTAAACATGCAATGAAAGGGTGTAGTCCATTTCGTTGTTGTAACCTATAAAGGCTCAACATCATTGTGTGTGTGCTGTTTTAGTTGCAACCAAGTTGCAATTGCATTCATTCAAAATAAATAGTCTTATACATAGGAAGGTTATCAAGGTCAGTCATAATTTTCGTTGAAGAAACATTCCAGAAAGTATCGCACATTGTTGCAAAGATCGTAGGAAAATAACTATCGTTCTTTAAAGCGCAAAATACGAATAAAGATAAAAATGTAACTGACTTTTAAAAATTAATAAATTTGTTAAGGACGGCTCTTTTTATAAATTATGCGGAAAATAAACTGAATTAAAGAAAAAGTCAAATTAGTATAATATTTCTGCTATATTACTCTGAATGTATTATAATAATACAAGATAATTAAAATAGTTTGCCATTACAAGCCAAATATTTCGACGAAACTAAGTTTTTCCGACATAACCGGAATTCAATCTACTTTTCTACTTTTAATCAATTTTCACGATATGTTTTGTAACAACTCATTCATCTGGGCCAAGACCCTTGACCTAGGTTGACGAAGAATGATCTAGGTTGACGAAGTCAGTATTCTTTTACCACATCCTGCGCTGTAAAGTTATCTGTTTGGCCTTCAAATATAAATCCCGCTTTCCATTGATAACAATAACAAACTGAATCTCTATACAACCTACTATTTGCAAAACACATGCTCAGCTAAGATTTTCCAAACGTAGTGATACAAAAAGAGTTCATTTTCGTCGAGATACGAAAATAGTTCATTATCACTAGGAAAAGGAATTAAACAATCAAATTTTTTACGATACCTAACAAAAAAGATCAACGGGACGACCTAAAGTTAGGGTTAATCTAGACCTCTTTCCTATATGCACATAGACTAAAACGTGATGATCAGGATTGTTAGGTTATATTTTTAAAATCATTTTTATACCATAGCTGGTGACTATTTTTGAAGAAAAATAAAAAATAAAACATCGAAACTCATTTAATATATAACTTGTTATCTTGTTAAGTAAAAAAAATTAACATTTAGTTAAGAATCATCATTTCTTGTAAGCGATGATTATTTCATATTTGTTTGTAATCTTTAACCCTTACGATGTTCACTTTGGAAAAACGTTTTCTTTTTTTTAATAATAATTACGTAGTTAACTTTAATAAAAACAACATGGCTTAATGGCTAATAATATTGGCCTTTATTCTTTAGGTCCAACAACACACACTAATGCAAGAAAAACTTTGGTAGGTAAAACTGGATTTTACATCAACTAAGTTATGCACACTAATAAAATCAAAGAATCGAAACATTACTAAACAAATTTCGAGGTATCAGTACTTCAAAGCTTCTTACCTACATAAATAAGTGTCAATGAAACATCCATAAGTGAATGTTGGCGTATATCGAACCGTATATAACTTTTGCCTTCTCCGATTGTAACACTAACAACACTGTAGAAAACTTGGAGGGCGGCTATATCAGCTTTATTAGACCACAAGTATACAGACACAAGTTAAATCACGCACAGTCTTCGGTTTAAAGCAGCACAAATTTATGCCAATGTTAACTTTAGCTACTTTATCTTCCTTTGATGGAACAAATACCACAGAGAATAACCCTATTTAGCTCATCGTGATTCTCAAGTCGACCTCAATGCTTTAATTATGGCATTAATTAATTTTGAGAAGCTTATCCCACCAGATGTGAGTTACCACACAATGCTTTCATGGACATCTTTGTGATCAAATTACATTTTGAAAAGATCATTGAGTGCATGTTCGGCTCTCAGGCTGGAGACGTTATTATAAAAACAATAGTAATAATGAAACATTTTAGTAAATTGTACAGCTTTGTCCTAGGCATTTCAAGGCGCAAGCTGCCACTGCCTGTAAACTAACATTCATCTTTTGATTACTAATAAACCAGCATAGCATATCAGATTATGCTTAACTGATCAAAATGTCGGCCTGTGCACGTTTATTTTACATATGTTCAAACTTAAATTTTTTTCTAAATATTTGCTTTAGTACTAATTTCCTAAATATTTGTGAATAGTCTTTTGATTCTAGCGTTATTCTTCTAGTTTTTCTGCAAATAGCTTGCAGACGCAAGTCTAAAAAATTACTGCTAATATCAACATTGAGGATTTGTATATGTGTTCTCTATGAATTGTTAGACAATGTATTTCTCCACGTAAAAGAAAATTCTCGCTAGCGGAGTGTTGTCTTTTTGGTGAAGGTAATATTTTTTTCTTACGTAAAACGATGTTCTGGGCTTAAAGAATTTATTGAATGCACAGTTTCGATGTTGTAGGTGATATAATCAGTTTTTCGTGAAACAGCGGATTAAAATACAATAATGGAAGATTGTTAGGCATCAATGAAACAGAGGAGAAAATTTTACACTAACTAACAAAAGTATATTTTTTGATACCTTTTGGCTTTTAGAACGACATTTATCACTCTGAAAAGTTTCTCGAGTAATAATTCTGTAATGAAAGGGTTGAAACATAAAAAATTATGATTATAATGTGTTTGAATGTAGTATTTTTATAAAAGAAAAGACATATAGTCATGCTGTGGCTGCAATTGAATAACAAACAACGACATACAACATGAGTTGAGAAGGTAGTCCTTTCATAAATTTTAAATTGAATAATAATAATATTTATTTGGTGATTGCTTTAACAACTAAAATAGGTGTGGTGTCATTTTTAAAGGTTCTTTTTGTTGTTGTATATTAATATGACAAATTTTAACAAATATTTCATTTTGAAACACCAACGCTTAAGACTTTTTTTGTTGAATTATTATATCCATCATCATGCACAACAAATGAGAGCGCGAGTGATATATTTTTTCGTGGAATGGGATGTTTAGTTGAATTTTTTTTCTTGGACTTACTTCCATTATTCGATAAAGGTTATTTACTCTAGACTGTACTAGTAAGAATATTTAAAAAAAAATGGATATAGACCTAAAATCTTACGGAGAATGGCTAGTAATGATTCACCTTGAATTATTCTATTTTTTGCTAGCTAGTAATAATCGTGACGGTAGCTTTTAGAACAATTGAAATTATAGAAAATCTAGGTGAATTAAAAAATTTCAAGAATTACTACCATTTTCTAGATTTTGCCACAATTTTTTTAGCTTAGTAGCGTAGTTTTGGCCGTCATTAGTTTTTATTATTATTTAAGACAACTAAGTTATTGTAAGCTTTTATACGAAGACAAATAGAAATTAGTTTAATTTCACGAAAGAAGGTTTGTTTGATTTTAAACTTTATGGTTTTTTTAATTGGCTTCCATAAAATATTAACTGTTTTCTTTTTGACCCTCCTTTGATCCTTTAAAAGGAAGATATGTTTTGATATCGACTTCTTGATATAACCAAATTGATGTAACTTCATTGTACAAATTTTAAACCTGTGTGAGTTTTACTAAAAGCTTGACTGAACGCCATCGATTTAACATAGTTTTATTTAAAGTGGATATTGCAGTATTTATGTCAACCTCAACAAACTTTTTCTGTCCTACTCAAACGTTTTGTATACAAATTCTGTTTCCCGTTCACAAGTTCACAAATTATTGCACTATTAGTGGCAGGCATTTTTTTTTGTCAGTTTTACTCTTCAAAATAAACCCAAATAAAAAATCTTATGCAAGTCTAAAACTTATTTAATAATATAATAAATCGAAAATCAGACTGACTGTGTTAAAAAAAATCTAAAAAGAAAGAAACAAATCCAGTAGCTTACATAGCGACTTTAATAGTCGGGACCCATTATTGGGAAAATTTGAGCCTGTGAAGATATTAATGGGCCCTGACTGTTAAAGTCGCTGTGTAAACTACTGGACTTGTTTCTCTCTTTTCAGATTTTATTTAACATAGTTTTTAGTTTTTTAATTATTTATTTTATTTTAGACATTTTAGTGTTCCCGCACTAAAAAAACCTTATATGCTATATATCAAAACATTTTAAACCAATTTATTATTCTTAATTATATTTAAACATATAACTTATATATATTTTTTTGTAATCCCCTTTGAACTGCTTTTATTCAATTACCTTTATTTTTATACCATACTCGATAAGTTTGAATAATTTTTTTTATTAACATGTTACTATTTCGCTCCAAAATCCTCCGCTTTGTTTTTTCAAACACCTATCTAAGAACCCTTGAGTTTTTAAGCAGAATAATATAATTTCTTAGTTGTCGAAACCCCATCGAGCCGTTTGGAATATACGAGATAACAAAGAAATTTACAAATAGACATACATACAAGAAACGCGTGAAAAACATTACTTTAATTTCTATTTTAATTTATGGACTTTTCCCACAAAGCGCTCATAAATTTGTGTATTCGCCTTGCACATTCGCCTAATTTTTAAACTTTTTGAATTCATTTCAAATTGCCCAATAATGAAATGGATAAGATGTGTTGTTTGCCACTATTTCTCAGGCAAACTGCATGACGAAATAAGAAAATTGCATATTATTCGGTCCGGTAAACTTTTCCAATAAGTGATCATTGAAGTTTGTTTCCCATTTCTAAGATCTATTTTTTTTTATTTACCATTCTCCACTACCTTTGAAAACTGTCACTCAGCAGTACATATATGCTTGGAGAAAAAAATGCTTCAAGTTGCCCCAAAAGCTTATTTATTAGAAAATTTAAAAAACCTCCGGCAAGTTATTCGAGTACGGAACCATAACTCGCACTTAAAACATATATGAGACCTCTCTCCATTAAGTTACATTTTTTCTTAAAGCATTTGGAAGATCGTAGTCAATTTTTTTGGGTAAACTCGCTTTTGAAACATAGCTAAGAACACTCTAGATTAAATTTCCCTTTTCAAACGAAGCCAAAAAAAAAACAGACATGCATATAACACCCCTTTTTTTAGTTCAAGGGTTAAAAATGACAACTTTTATAATTTTTGGTAAAATGTTGGAAGTAGGATGATGTTACCAAACATTTTTATTTGATAATCCGTCTGTCATATAATTTTTGTTTCATATAAACACAGTTGAAGAGAATATAGAAATGTTTGTACCATTTAAATGCATTAAGTACGTTAAGTATGTTAGCAAATGTTTGATTGAACTCTAAACTGTGCAAATGGTATGATGGTATTATTATTATTATTATTATTATTATATAGTGCAAGTAGTATAAATGGGTATTAAAATAGTTTTAATAATCTAGTTTTAATTAAATATTTTAAACACGTTATATACAATTAAAATACGAAAAATGTTTATATCCAAATCGTATAATCACTTTACATTGTTTGTATGATTATTATTAAAAACTGTATAATCGTATTTATATTTTAATTCAAAAAACTATACATCTCAAAAAAGTTACGTACAGTTAAACCTTTGTAAACCTAAAGTGGAATAATATTTAAAACAGGGTAGGTATTCTACTATGTTTGAAAAAGTACTTCAAAATGTTGATTATCCTAATAAATAGCCACAAAACATTATATTCTGACAAAATTATAACGCTTTCTTGCCATAAAGTTAAATTTAATTTTAAAACTTTTTTATTCTGTCAAAAACGCTATCATCCATTTTGGTAACTTAATATTGGTATTATCAATAGTCATTACTCCAAAACATTTCAAAGAAGTAATTTTCATTTTAAATTTCATTTAATTTCAAATAATCGTACCTTCGCACAAACTCTTAATTTTTGCCAATAAAAATTTCATAGTTTTGGGCTCTCCAGGCAGAAAAAATTTGAGATATATTGACATTTTTATAGAGATAAAAAATTTTTGAATCGTATTAAGTTGTCGCGAAGGGCGATCCTTTGAAGATGAATGAAATTTTGTTAAAAACAATGTACTTTTAGGTATTTATATACATACCAAAGAACTTCAAGTTGAATGCATTTTTTGCACGGGAAGGCCTAAACAAGAAACTTTATTTTAAAAAAAATTCTAGTTTAAGTGACAAATTGAATAATGAAAGTATACAAACTTTCAATCAAATAATTCGTATTCGTTAGTTAACTCAAGTTAGATTGTTATCATTGAGTTCAGGAGCAGTTACTAGAAGTTTATGGAAAATATTTCTAGAAACCACAAAACAAGACCACTAAATAGAAATGGTATTTTAAATAGTTACGAGTGAATAAATATTACCATTAACAGAAGACATCGAGTTTAGTTCTATTATAAAATAGTCGCTCTTACTACTATCGCATACACATGTAATATATAATATTGTATATATACAGGATAATTAAAAAGCTTTAAGTAAGTTCCTAGAAAACATTCTTTGCGAATTCTACGCAATACAAATTTTTAAATTGTTAGCAGAATTGAAAGCGGCAGCCTCAGTTACTAGATTTAGAGAATATTATCGTTATTAAATCTATGCTATCCCCAGATAGATATTTCGATCTTTACCATACAACATTTTATATTCTCCATTCTAAAGTAAGATAATACAAAGCACTATATTTTAGATCAATATTTGATATCAGTTTTTTACAAAAGTATGTCAAAATACCAAAAATTGTTTAGTTTTTTATAAGGATACTTTTTATAATTAAACTTTTGTTCTATCTCTAACACTTTACAAGCTGGATCACACGGACCCAAGATCCAATTGACCCAAGTTTGCTCATTTTCGAACTCGACCTCACTTTTTCGTCCTGAGAAAGC